>NC_140768.1:91750280-96750280 GCF_044657685.1 Stegodyphus dumicola
TTTTTTATCCGCGCCACTTGGACATATCAGTTTCAAATAAAGGATGCGGCCATTAAATGTTAAAACCATGCATTATTTTTAAAGAAATAATATAACAAGGAAATAGAAATGAAAGAGTTTTGTCTCCAGATGTTATCGTCTTATATTATTTTTAAAGCAGTAACATAAAGAATAAAGAAAAGCCTATGATACCATTTAAATTTCCATTGGGAATTCTAAAGATATACTGTTTTTAAGTATTTTATAATTGTGTTGAAATTTATGTGATGTATGTGCGAAAATAGTGATTTTCAGTAAAGGAAGTTAAAAAGACTACTAAATTTGTAAAAGTAATCTTACTAAGAAAAAGGAAAGATCAACTCAGGCAAGATGAAACCTTCAGTGGCAATATTTAACACTGTATGAAGAATTCTAAACATAGGCAGGTTTTAAGAAATTCGTGGTTTAGCTGTTGAATTTTAGGTATCGTAAGTTTGAAGAAAGTTAATAATAAAGTCGGAAATTTAATAATAAAGACGAAAGAACAAAAGACGTTGTGTTAAGAGCAGGAATGAGTGCCAGAGCATATTGGCAGACTGCGAACTAAACAAGAGCATAAAAGTATTAATTAATTCTCTAATGTGACGTTAAAATGTGAATTTTGTAAAGGGTTTCAGATTTCTGTTTCAGATCTGATTTTTTTTTTTTTTTATTTTCTTTCTTTAAACTTATTTCTCTCTACTCTAGCAATAAGAATTATGTAAAATACATCTAGAACACTCTTACATGCCGTTTTGTACGCAATTATTTGGTGCATGTTGCCATTTAAAGAAAAGATCCATCTGTCAATTAGCTTTAAGAGTTTTAAAAAAATAATGTGTTAAATTCTGAATTTTAGTGAAAACCCTTTTAAGAGTAATTAAAAAATGCAGATATATAAAAGAAACACAATTTACATTTGAGTAACACCTGAATTTATTGGATCAATCTATTACTTTCATTTTTGTTAGCATTTAGTTATATTGCACTATTTTAATTTTGAGAAGAAATCAAATGTAGACCTTGAAACGGAAGATTTTACTTAGATGAGCTTAAAAACATTTTTCCTCAAAGAATTTAAATTTTTGTTAATATATATATATAACTTAAATTTGTTATATATATATATATAACTTAAATTTGTGTTAATGTATATATATAAAATTTTAATTTGTGTTAATATTTAATAATATTTTCAGAATATTAATTCAACTTAATATTCTGAAAATATTATTAAATAAAAGAATAATTAGTAGTTGTGCAAAATGCACTTGTATTCAGAGATGAATTTAAATAGATTCTCTCAATACATGTAGTAAACATCAGAATAAAATGGAATTTCATATTTTTCTGCTAAATAATATCTTGCAAAATGACAGTGAAATATTAAAATTATTTACTTAAAAAATTCCTAAAACATTATAATTTACATTTATTTCATTTTATTTTTAAAATATTCCTGAGCGCCCTTCATGCCATACTAACTGCTCTACACTTTGGTCTTGTAATTTAGGTTTCCTGTTAAAAATTTATCCTACCTGAAATATCGTTTGACATTTTTTCAGTTTTACCAATAATCTTTAACATTTGGTTTTGGTCCGAAAAGCTTCTAGCTTATCAAGCGTACAAAAATATGCTATTATTAAAACTTAAAACTTATTACTAGAGTTTTTATAACATTAATTGCATTACTAGAGCTTTTATAACATGATCCGGATTTATATACTCTATAAATGTTCGTTGAACTGATTCTGAAGGAGACGTTTTGTGCGTGTGACGGCTGGTCCAAGAGTAACACGAAACACAAAAATTCAACAGTTTAAAATATATAGACGCTCACTCAATGCAGTTTTCTCAAGAATGCACGTAAAAACATGGTAATTTTTAATAATGAAAGGTGACAGTGGACCTTTTATCGTGTTAAAGATTCCTACAGTGGAGTAACACATTTCGCAAGCAGGTAGTATTAAAGATATTCAATGTGACGACCATCATTGTTGAGAATGTTCGTCAGACGTGTCACAACACTCGGTACAGCATCGAAGAGGATTCAACTGTAATTCCTGTCATAGTATGGTGAATAACATAGCGTAACCAGTAACTTTGACCGCCCTTCGTACACCTTTGGCTTCGTGTAATACCATAACCCAAAGTTAGAAGGTTCAAGGTCAACAACCTTCGTGACCGTTCGTGCAGGGCAGGACATGTCCTAAGGCGGTCCATCCTGCATGAATATTCTATTATGTAGCACCTTCCATTCTTACAAGGAAGAATTGATGGTGTATATTAAAAGCGCAGCATAGCGATCGACGGTGATAAAAGAAGCTCCAAAAGTACGGCATGGGCCTCAAAGAATGGCCTCTAATGAATGACGGAGTAAATTCGTATCACCCAATTATCTTCGGCTGGTGCAAATGAGTTTCTACAACTGAGTGAGTGAGTGAGAATTTTTTTCCCCTAGCCTAGATGCAACCATTATATGCATTTAAATTTCCATTAAGCGGGGGGGGGGGGAGGTGGAACTCCCTCGTCACTCGCCAGTTCGCATTGTTACAAAGTTACAAAGCCAGATTTTCAACTCGATGACGTCTCTTAAAGTCAGTTGATTTCAGTAGTGGATGGGATGCTTGGATTGCGTATTGTATTTTGTAAAGATAGATTTTGAAGGTGATTCAGAATGATCATCGTACGGGATCATCCGAAATGCCTTTTCTCCGGGAGCGCAAAATAGCACCTGTAGGTGTAAGTGCAGCTGTCATTGCAATAAAATTTCTTATTAAAAAATTATATGCTTTCTTGTATTTTTGTTGGAAAATTGCGCATTGTATTGATGAGTTTCCAATTATTCAAATTTTTCTTACTTTCCGATCACCTGATACATCTCACCATGTTTGTACCTGATACATCTCTCAAGTTTGTAGAGACATTAGGATTAATTGGAAAAGCCGGAGAGATGAAAAATTAGCAATTGACTTCGCCGGGAATTGAACGATGGACCTCTGGAATACCGGCCCAGCATGCAGAGCCACTATACCACGAAAGCACGCCAAGAATGTGGGAGAAATACCTTACAAGTTAATGATCAAGTTAAAAAAACAAAGTATTTAATTTCAGCTAACGGTTCCCTTTTGTTGTGAAACTAAAACTCATTTATGAAAGTCAGTAAACTTCAGTCTATTTTCAAAATCTAAACTTGGAATATTGACTGTTCGAAGCTTAATTTCTTAATTTATTAATATGTCATTTATTGAAAATTGCCTTATTAAATAGCCAGTTTTATTAGATATTTAAGAAATGCAGTAGCAAATTTAAACAATAATAATGATTCAATTCCCATTCTTCATTTAGAGTTGATATGAACAGTAATTATTTCGATATCATGTTTAATTACTTCGATTGACTCCGGTACCAAAAAACGATTAAAATGTCTTCCTTCGTATGGCCGTTTTATTCTGTATTCGGAGTGAAATGGGACCAACTGTGAACGAGTGACTACCGTCAGATAGAACTGATATTTTTTTTTTTTTTATTCGAGTCACAATATTTTTGCCTTGTACAGGAATGTAGCTTAAATACGAGACACTTTTATCGCATTTAGATGCTCCTTCAATTTATAACAGTGTTACAGAGTAAAAATCTTCCCTTATTTAGTTATAATTGGTTTGTCTTAATTGATTATAGCAAAGTACGCTGGAGCTATCTGCCTAAAGGATCAGATGCCTTTGTGAAGGGCATCCTAAGGAAATCTTGCTCGTATCCATCAGTTAAACATGGGGAAAACCAGAAAAACGCTCCCAGAGTCAATCCATTGTCCTGTAATCGAACCTAGTTAAACCACCAGTGTTTAGTGATTTTACACCTTGACCGCTGGTGGGCTTATTATAGTCTATTACCCTTAAATGTAAGTATTATCCTGGGTTGCACGTCTTGCACAAAATTTCTAAAAGATGATAAAAATATAAGAGGTTGAATGTATTCCTCTTGCGTTAATGTCTTAATAGAGAAATCGTAGAACAAATATATATTTGTTTTCTTTACCTTCAAAACAATTAAAGCTAATTCAGAAGTCAAACAACAAAAATCAGCGTTATATTTACAAAATTTTCACAGGACTAGTTTCGATGGTTTTACCGAACCATCATCTACAGCTGCAAAACCGCAAATGAACAAGATAGGAAATAATGATTAGATAAGATAAGAAAGCCTGGACAAGAATAAGCAAGTGGCGCCATCTGTTGGCGAAACCAGAACTAAAACATAATTTCTCTAAAAGCCGAAGGCAAATTTGGATTGGAATTAGGATCGTTAACTAGAACAGAAAGATTTTTATGAATGTGAAATGCCTCTAGAAAATCCAGTTCTCCAATCGAAGATGTTTTTTGAATAATTTTGGCAGCAGAAAAATTGAAAGTGTGATTTTCGGACCAACAATGTTGAGCAACAGAAGACTTCTGTGTTTCCTTTTTTCTAACATATGCCTCATGTTCTTTGACGCGAAATTTTAAGGCTCTCTTAGTTTGGCCAATGTAAATTAAACCACACTGGCAAGGAATCCTATAAATACCCCAGGAATTCATATCCGGAATGGGGTCCTTGAGTATAGAAGTTGGAATTTTATTGATGGGAGAATAAACAACCCGAAAGTTAAATTTCTGCAAAATATGTGCAACTTTATAGCTAATTGATGGAAAGAAGGGAATGACAACAGAATTTTTATAATCTCCTAAAATAAGAGTGTGGCTTTTAGTGTGTTGAGATGAAAATTTTTTAACTGCTTGATTAATAATGTTGGGTGAAAAGCCCCTGTCAATAGCTATTGCTTTTAAATAATTTAGTTCTTCATCAAAGGCTAGTTTGGAGGAGCAAACTTGAAGAGCACGGAAAACATAGGAATAAAATGAAGCTAATTTTTGTTTAGTCGGATGACATGATTTAAAGTGTGGTGGAAGGCAAACCGATGAAGGTTTACGGTAAACTGTAGTACTGAAGTTGTATGTGTTACGTGTGACCAGAATGTCGAGAAACGGAAGAGAATTGCAAGTCTCAAGTTCAAAAGTGAACTGAATAGCAGGATCAATAGAATTCATTGTTGAAAGAACTTTATTTAAATCATCTTTATTACCTTCAAACAGGGTAAAAGTATCGTCTACGTAGCGGAACCATGCAAATATTCATCTCCCACTCAACGCTATTAGAAATGTAACTTATCCATTCGGAAGGATAAAAAAGCATCAACACACGTAGCTCTAAATTTTCAAAATTGAAATTTTAAATTGTAACATATGTTTCATTGATAAATATGCAGCAAAATGTATGCCTCCACACACCAAGAAGATGCCTCCAATTAATAATTTAAATAAAATAAAGGCGTGCAATTTCTTTAATTTTCGACTGAATTTCAGTACGAAGAATCTAAATTTCTAAATACAGTGGGCAGAGTTCAGATGTTTAATGCTTTGACGACCAGTTATTAAAATTAAGATTTATTGGGGTGTCTCATATTTCTCAGCCTGAGAATTAGTCTTGTCGAAATTAAATTTTGTAATGTAAATTATTTTATCCTGCTGATGAGGGCTACTTATAATGAACAATTACTATTTTTTATTTAACTGCAGGTTTCACAGCACAAATATACATATATCATGTACCCATTACATATTCAAAACATTATGCAAATTTGACTTAATTTTGTCGAAAAAATTTCAGGTAATCAATGTTATATAATTATTATTACATCTAAGTATACACAAACACACACACACATTGGTTGATTTAAAACATCAAACAAAGATGTTAAACACCTGGAGAAGACGGAAATAATCAGATTTTGTAATGAAATGCATGTGCGGGAATAGCACATTGAGATGGTAGAAGGTGGTAAAGCTAGTGAGCGTTCTAGATAAATATGTTCTGTTGGCCTAAATCGTCATTCCCGACAGCAGTTTCGAGGCGTATGCATCTCTACCTAAACGCGGAGCTTGCTGAAGTGCTACGGGTCCACGGCTAAAACGGAGCAGCTACTCGGAGAATGATTGCAAATACCTTCTTTCGGTAACTGCTATGTTTCATCCGCACATCCGTATATAAAATGTATTATGGGCGAGCTCCGTTGATGTAGCGACACATATCGTTACAATTGGGACAGTGCATGCACCAGATCAACGCGCCATTTCTGCACGCATATTCCTTTACGAAATCTGTTTATTTCGGTCCTTGTACCTGCTTTTATTTTTGACAGATACTTTTAAATCAACTTATATGAAAAGCATATGTCACTCATTATCAAAATTCAGTTTAATGCAATATCTCATTTCTAGATTTATAACTGGGAAATGTATAAACATAACGTAATAGTGAAAATGCAATAATAAGAATCACAACAGAAATATTATCCACCAGTTAGAGATTTTTCATAGAGAAATAGAATGGGAAAATATAACTGTTTATTATTTGTGCATGTTATACGTCCACCATACATTGAAGATACTGTTTAAATAGTTATGATGTCAATTGTTGTCTCCACTATTCTATGCAGTTTTCTTTTCCTTTTTGAATTTTCAACAGGCATTTCTGTTTTACTCTGACGGTTTGAGCTAGTAATTTTAAATCTGTTCATACCTTGAATTTCTTAGAAAATGTCCTGTTAATATGAAACTCTGTTACCTCTTCACATGGGATTATTCAGGAGTTGACTGTAATGAACACACATTTCTAATAGACTAAGGGTCAACTTCAGAAATTATATACAGAGACATTATTCTACTTCTAAAGCTAAAAACAAAGGATACATGTTTTACTCCGAAGAACAAACATTGCGTCCATTAGTTGCGCCGTTATTCTATTAGTAGCTATTATCGTATTATAGCTCTAGCACAGCATTTACTCGAACGAAGAATGTCTATTCTATTCTGGCTCTTGTTCGATTTTCGGAATTGGGGCAGAATTTGTTTATGAGTCGTTGATTTTAATTAACAAACATTTTATCGGCCATCAGTTTAATTCGTATTTATTATTCCCAACTTTTAGCGTAAATTACTCAGTTTAGCGGAATCCGGAACAAAACTAAAGTATACATTTAAAAGCAATGGGTGAAGAAACTTCATGCCTAAACAGAATCTAATCCTCGGCCAATTCATCTCACCGGTTTTTGCCCTCTGGTTGATTTACTTTTCTTTTTCCTTTTGAGCAGTGTTATTAAAAAGTACAGTCTAATTCCATTTAACCGGCAGCAACGTGACCTCTTCAATTCTGGATTTAAAAAATTCTGCATAATTAAACATATATTTCTCGAACTTACCTGCACATATTTCGTGATTTCATCTGATGAAACTGCATCATGAAAAATCTGTTCGCCGTAATTTTTATATACCAGACACTTTTAAATAAATAATATAGTATATTTTGCATATTATTTAAAATTATACACATACTAGTGATTTTTTATATTTAAAAGAAAATTCAACATTTTAAATTTACCTTATGCATTAGCACATGAAAATTACAGCTTCTTAATATGATGGCATGTAACTTCAAATACCTACCTATATACAAGATATCACCGTAGTTTTAGGTTTGCCGTGTATATAATGAAGCATCATAGCATCACATATGAACGCAGGTGAACATTTTTCGACAAATCTCGTGAGAGTACGTAATTTTTAGTCAGTCTTCTTTCACGTAACTCTCTTGCTCTCACATCATTTTCATCTTCATCTTCATCCCCCTTCTTGTGGTCTTTCTCCTCTGCTAGTAGATATCCGATTATTTCGCCATTATCTTGAAAAACGTGTGACAGAAGGAGAAGAGTGTTATCCGTCTGAGCGCTACCTTTCCTCTTCACTAACACTAATCATCTCCGAAGATTTATCTAAAACCAAGATGTCGGACATGGGCACTGCGCTTGCTCTAAAACCAAAGGAATGTTCGTCACTCGACTCGTCTTCTGCGAACACTGTCATAACCCACAATTTACACTAACGGCAACGTAAAGTAGTACTCTTTACATTTTTACAGATATGAGCTAGAGTAAATATGTGTCTGCCGATGAGAAATGCTTTTAAAAACCGAGGACACTATTTACAAATTTTACGCATCAAGGCATAAAAAAGGATCTCATCTTTTTTTTCAGGAAAAGTAGCTCGTCTCTAAATTCTGGATGATTGATTGATTAGATAATGCAAACGCTTTCCACTTTTATGTGTTCAAACTGTTAGCATATTATGCATTATTTATCTCTCAATTTCGGATTTAAATTTAAATTTTCAAAAGTGCCATTATTTTGATATTGATGTTTAATTGGGTGCTAGCTACGAGGGATATTACCGTAGCTAATGTCGTCTTATCATTTCCGTTACAGGTCACTAAGTGCCAGAAGCAAAACAGTACATACAGGCTCTATAAAAACGATATATGCAGCAACATTTTATGTCGAAAAATTTAATTTAACTCTTAAATTTTCTCATATTTTCAAAAACAACTTATCGGTATAGAATTCTAATGCGTGACGCTCTATTTCATTCTTTGTTTATTGAAACAAGTAATCTAAGAAACATATTTTCTTCTTATGATTAGTATACTTCTACCACAGCCGAAATAAATTGATGATGAAAAGTATCTTTCATCGCTGGAAGTGTCTAGACGCACATATCTTTCTAGAGAAACTACCAGCAATCGCCAATGTTCGCTAAAGCTCCAAATGTGGTACTGTATTCATATCGCATTATGAATAGCTGCGTCAGACAACACTGAGAAAAAGGAAAAAGAAAATGATCTACGAGTTTTCTTTTCTAGAGTTTTTGTTCCTTAAACGAATAAATTGGCAACAGCCGGATATGAAAGCTTACACGTTTATCACAAAGTTTTTGCCCTGATACGGGATGTCATGTGTAAACTGGCAAAGTAAACGTCAGCGCAGCTTAGATTGCGATCTAGAATTCAACCTTATCGAATTTAAATGGCAGCTATTTCAGGAAAAGACGCAAATGTTTTCGGCACTATTAAATGAAATCGACATCTGTATACCTCCTTTGTAACTCAAAATTAATCTGCTGCAACTCATTTTGCATTTTTATTACTTCATTTTTGTATTTATTCTACTTTAATAAACTAACAATTTTTTATAATGTACTATTTGGGTTCTCGTGATCCAGTTAAGATTTCGCGCCAATGTTTGTTCTCGGAGATAAGTGGCGCCAAGTTAATAGAAAAGTACTGAAAATTATTTAGCACGTGTTGTTTTATAAGAGAAAAGATATTTTTTTAAAGCTTATATCCCTTCTTTCTACTTCCCACTTACTTCTACATTGGCTGTAGTTCAGTCGAAATCATCGAGAGAGTTTTCAACAGGCATGCAAATCTAAAGCACATGACCTGAATGCTAGAAGCAACACATGCACTGTAAAAGCTGAAATGAAATAAAGTGACTATTTTTGTTATTTTTTAGTTAGTAGAAGAATACCAAATTCATTGGTTTCTGTGCAGATAACATTCTGTGCGGACTTAAAATTATAAACGTAGCCTTTCAAGATTTGAGAAGCTGTATTTTCGATATCAACTGTTTTGCTAAATAATACTTATAATTCAACATTTTTCATTCAAAGTTATTTCAATAAGAAAGTAAATTTTACTCTAATTTAAGTTTTCTTTTCATATTCTTTTCATAATTAGAGGTTAATCTGCTTTGTTTTCTCAAAAAATATGGAAAAAAAGAGAAGCATAGTGAAGATTTAATTATTTTGTTAACTTTAATTAAATTGCAAAGAAATGGTAAGATTCTTGCAATTAGATTCTTTATCGATTCAGTAATTAAATATATATGTATAAATTGTAGAAATAAAAATTTCATTACCATGAAAGAAATTATTTTGTTTGATCGGTCATTCTGTTATATTTAGCTTCTCACCACCTTAAAAATCAATTCTAAAGTTAAAAAATCATGCAGTCTTGTTCATTGTAAAAGATAATTTATTCCTGTACGCTTTTTAATGATAAAGTATACATTTCTCTTTCGTACTTTACATCTCATTAAATAAAAGTCATAAATGAAAATAAAAAACTGCTCAAAATTTGAATATTTAAATAGGAAAGTTTCAGTTCAAGAAGATAATTAAATACAGCTTTGTTTAAATTTTAATAAATACCATTATTAATAAATAACATTATTAAAATTTAAACAAAGATACAGGAATGGGAGATAAGTCCTAATTTCTGAGATTTAAAGATAGGCATAAAGCTTGCGTTTTTGAAGAAGAAGATTAGAGGACCTTGTCCCGTTTGCTGTTAAAAAATCAGCCCACGTTTGCTAGTCTATGAGACCATTTAACTTTCAACTAAAAGTTGTACATTGTTTAACTAACTGACTAAAAGCAATTATTAATACTTTAATGGGAAAGGATAATTATGCCTGTAATTCATTAGTTCTGTGCTTGATCCCTGCATCAATTATGGAAAAACATATGTCTTAGGGTAGAAATGAATTTTTGGGTAACTTTCTAAAGCATACTGCCCGTTCACGTTACCATGGAGAACACTAGAATCGCCATACGACAACGATTCTAATTCGAATCGAACTACTAGCTTAACTCTCTTATGCACTCGATCTGCTCAGGGACCTCTAATTCTGATGCATTTAATTCATGTGATCATGTCTAGTTCAGAATTTTTACAAGCATTTGCACCATTCTTGTAAGTAATGAGAGCTGTTTCCGATGCCACGCATTTTGTAACTTGCGTTTATACTCTGTCCAATAATAATATTTTATTTAGAAAAAGAATGAAGATCAATCAAGAGCTTAAGAAAATGTTATTAAATAAATGTTCTCAAAGTTTTTTTATTTTTCACATTTCATTTTATTAAACTTTATATTGAACACGCAGAGGGAATTACGTATTCATAGATTTGCAATGTATTTTCTCACGAATATTTTGTTACTCAGTTTTCGTACATCGAATTATCGTTTACTCGATTTCTGAGGTTTCAATACAGAAATGATTACCTTCTCCTTTCAGTTCTTGATTAAGATTGATAAATTTAGCGGAAATGTATATTTACCTTTATTTCCAATAAATCCTTTTATGCTTTGTTAGGATAAAACTTTAATAACGAATTAAATTTGAAAGTTACTAGAGCAGAAAATATCTTATATGGACACTGCATGATCTTACGACAATTCTGTGTTTTAAATAGCAGCGAGCTTTAAATAAAAAAAATCTAAAGAATATATGACTATGATCCTTAAATTAGCAACCAGAAAAGGTAAAGTAATTACAGATTAGAGATTAAGATAATTTAATAGAGTTTTTGATGAATCTGTATATAGCCCATACATGTAACGTTTGAAAGATACAACAGTGCTAGATCGGATAGTAAATGTACTAAAATACTAAATATGCATAGAAAACCTGCTAGATCTAGAAAGAAAGTAATTTATGCAATATCTTGTGATCCAAGAACCCATAAAATATTTTAGTCATCTTCAAATTACTAGCTGCCTCTGATTTGTTTTCACCAACAAGCGAATGATACGAATAAATAAGTGAATGACAGAACCTGTATATAATTTGGAAGAAAACAAATAAATAGAAATAAATAAATAAAGTAGCAAGACCAAGAAAATTGTCAATGGCATATCTGTCGCGCATACTTTCATCTAGAGCGAATTTAATTATGGTAATGAAGCAAAAATAACGAGATAATTGGAGGAGATACAAGCATTTACATAATTATTCTACTTTTTAAATGACGCCATGTTGTAACAGTTTATTCCCGCTCAGTGCCTCATCAATGTGGAATAATTTTGTCCGAAAGCATACTGAACCACTAAAACAAAAAAATAATTGCCTGTGGAGAAACACACTTTTCAGAAGCCGATGCAAGTTGAAAAGAAACATAATTTTGTAATTAGAAGTTGATGAAACAACATTTCAAACTGTACAAGGCGCAAAAAGAAATGTGATTTCATTTCTTCCAAAAAACAACAAAATCTAAACAATATTAATTAAAAAATAACTTCACGAAAGAATTGTTTTTCGAGAAACCCATCGCAGCACGAATGATATTAAGAAAATGAGAACTTTTATTATTACTGAATGATTACAGTTAATGAAAATATTCTTAAACTAAAATTTAAATAACAGATTAATAAATAAAATTCTAAAAAATTCTGAAATTCCATTTTTCAGTCTCCAAATGAAGGGCAAAATGCATACAAAGTAAAGCAGTATTACAATACTGAAGCATTTCATGTCTTCAAAAGTGTAAATCCTTTTAATTCCCTTTAGTCTAAATGTGACAAAAATTCTACGACTCGCTGCTTTGAGCTTCAGATAACATGACCCAAACACGCTGAACATATTCTTGAGAGGTCTTGAGAAGTCAATAGACACATTTAAATCTTTGCAGTTATACCTTATAATGTAATAGTTTAAATACATTAATATATGCATAAATAATGCGCACCGTATTTATAAAAGTCCTTAACATGCTTTTGTTTTTGCAAGCGTTGAACATAGATACACTTCCGGGCACAAAAATATTCTAAAGACACAAATATCAATATTTTTATCAGAAATTTAGATAATCATATAGTACTATCTGCAATCTACAGCGTTTTGGTAGTTATTTACTTTTCCAGATGGCAACATTCAAATTGCATTTTATTTAAATCATTTCCTTTCAGAGCCATTAATATCGCACATTCGAATTTAAAAATAGCGCTTTTGCGGCGCCATCTTATAAGTAACTAACTAATTAAAATCAGTGAATTGCAGATTCCATGATTACCGAAATAAAACTTTGTATACTTTTTCCCGCCTCCTATAAATATAATTAAGATATTTTTACACTTTTTATAAAAAGTAAACAAAACGTTTGACACTTTTCCGACAAGAATTCATTGAGATATTTAATTTCAAAAACTTTGATATTTAACTCCATTTTTCACGTGCTTTAAGTGATCAGTTAATAATTATATAAGAATAATCAGAAGTTTATTTTTGCCATTAAATGCATTTAATGATTGTTGTAACTAGTGTCTGACAGTTATAGTTTAGGTCGTGTGACAAAAGAATTTTTTCACATGTAGTTTTTATGTGCTAAAAATATCTTATTAATTAATATTATTATATTATAGAATACTATTATTCTCAAGTTTTATTTTTTAATTACAATCTAAAAAACATACAATAGATTCGTTAAACTAGATATATTTTTTATTAGCAAGTTATGCATACATTGTTGCTATTTAACCAAATGCCAAATGCAAGCCAATGTTTTCTATTACGCAAACTCTGTAAGATTCCACAAAAAAGATCTCTTTTTTTTTAATATTTTGACCAATACCTTTCACAAAGATCTGCATAGAAATTATCCTCACCTAATTTGCTAACATAAGAAACATTTTTCTAAACTGATAGATTATTTTTAGTTGCATAATTATGCAAACATTTCGCTCTTTAGTTTGTGTACGGCACTTATGTATGATCTTCAGATTCAAAATAAAATTTCCTTTCATTTTGGTCGTACTGGAATCACACATTTTATATTTTACTTTTATAATGAGTACAAACGTTTCTAAAATATGGGCACAGGAACCGGAGGAATGAATAAAAAGAAATATATTTTTATAAAATTGATTATTTTAAAATGCCAAAAAAATTATATTTGTGTCATTTAATGTACTTCGTAATTCAGCGCAGCGAGAGTTTTAGAAATCCATTGGGCTGTATTCGAAACACCTCCCTTGGTAGCGATAACAATAGATACTTAAGAAATTTCGAAAGTTATTGTTTACACATTTTATTTCGAAGCATGTAGCATGTATTTATATATCTTTCAAACTCTTTCAACCACGTTGTTAACGCATTTAAAATCTCACAAAGAATACCTTAAGTTTTAGTTACTTTTGTTCAAGGTTCTTGACGTAAGGTTTTTGTGAACCTTTTTTATCATTTCACTATATTCAGGATATGAGACACGCGATGTAACAGAAAATACTACTCGTAACCCATTGGTTAGTTTTAGAAGCTTCTCCCTCGGCTGCGAGAATGATGTGCAGTTATGAATAACGCTGCCAATATCAGCATTATGAATGTAATCGGGGAGACTATTCACGATCACTGTGGATAGGAAAAAATACTACAAGAAAGATTTGGAAGCATTGTTCTAAAGGAAATTATGTTAACAGAATAAGAAGAGAAGAAAAAGTATTTAATGATACGTAAGGAATATTAAATTTAAAATCACAAATGTTAATTAAGAAAACAATTTTTAAAAAAATTACAATTAAAATTAGAGTTCCTACTCAAAAAAAAAAAAAAAAAAAAAAAAAAAAAAAAAAAGCAAAAACGCAGATTTTTTGGTGCACAGAACTGAAAGTTTACTTCTGGTCCCACTCGGCAAAAAGACATTGGAAGTACAGAAACTGAATTTACTATTCTGCTAAGTTTCAAATGTAATTAAAAATGGTTGATATAGTAAAAAAATAGGCTTAGTCCCACTTAAATAACTTAAATTGTTGATTGCATGCAGATTAACTAAAGGCACTTAACAGAAGATACGAGCAACATAATTCAATCATTTGTAAAGCAAAAATTGCGTAATTTACAAACAGATAAGAATAAAAAAAAATGAACTCACTCACGGAGCCGAATAACAGGGTATATATATATATGCATATATTTATATAATTTTGGTGCAGCGGATTGCAACCAAAAAGGGATGCGCATAACTGCATGTTATAGCAGTCCTATATACAAAATTTCAACATTCTGAGGCTATTCGTTTTTGAGTTATGTGAAATACATATTACAAATACGTACATTTAGTTTGTGTACGGCACTTACGAATTCGTGAGAAAACGACATGAAAGTAATCATATAAATCATACAGACGTCATGAAAAAGAGCTCTTCTAGATTCATTTCAAATCTTTCCTAAAAGCCCGTTTTAAGAAAAAGAGGCTTTTAATTGTGTCCTTAGGTGCAGATACACTAAAAACATCCTTAAATTGCATTGGATAGCCGTCAAAATGGATATTTTGGTTGAAATCTGATACCCGAAAATTTTCTCGATTACAAACTTCCTTTACTTTGTACAAGAAAGTAAAATTAATCATTTTAACAAATAAATCTTACATGGATTACAAATTCAGTAATTACTTCTAAAGCAGTTTCGAAACACCTTTCAAATAACGTTTAAAGGATCATTCAATGTGGTTACAAAAGTTTTTAGATCAATTACTACAACTTTATCGTGTTAAATCTGGGCAATAAATTTTATGGAAAGTTTCAAAAGAAACTTAAAATTTAATGATAAAATTAGGAATTACATTTTCAGTTTTAATTAGTATTATAAAATCTTAAGCAAACGATAATAACCATCAGAGTATGGCTCTTATTGCAACGAAAAGTGACATCGAGCCGGGCTTATTGGTGAGCGGATGAATATATTGTATTTGAATTTATTGCATTGTAAAGCTAAAAGCATATTCTTGTGCGTTATTTTTCATGTTTGCCAAATGTTAATTATCCAAAGAACATTTTCTAACTTTCAACTATTCACTGGTTCCGTGTCCAAAATAATTCACACTCAAGTATGAACATACCACGCTCAGGGTTCTCAAATGAAATATCTGCATAAGAGTCGCCTTACTGTTCATGTAAAAATTATTAAACTGGAAAAGATTATTTTATTATTCCACAGCGTACGAGCAATGATAGCTAAGGACCTTCGTGAAGGACTTCTTGAGGGAAACTACCTTATAGTATAAATTTTAGAAATCAAGAGAAGAACATAATTTTCACTAACGTTTAAAGGATTATTGTAATTAATGACAGATGATCCGTAAGCTATGTGTAGCGTATTTTGGTACAAAACCTCTTAGTTCTCTATATTTACAAAGTAAATAATTCTATTAGCTCAAGAATGTAGTTGATGTGCACAGGTCACACAAAAAAATACAATTCTTTGACCTTAGTTTGCGAAGACAGGATAATTCCCATTTGCTCTTTAACATGACCTTTGCATAAAACCATTAAACTGAATTATCCTTTTACTCAGTTATCCTTTTTTGAAATTTTCTGTAAAATTTTAAAACTGGAAAAAACTGGACTTTTATATTTCGCAATAAAAATATAAATTTTTTTAAGTTACAGCTTTTATCTTCTAGTTATCTATTTGTGGTCATTACCCCACAATAGTATATTTTAAACTTGCCTCATAAGTATTTGGAAAATGAAATATGTAAACGACCTGAAATAAAATGTAAGAATAAACGCTCATCTCCGAAAACACAACACTGCATCATTTATGCACATGAAATGCTACAGAGGCTGTTCGCACAGTTTTTAGACGATTTTGGTAAGCGGTAATAAAACATCGTTTGCTGCAAAAGAAGTAATTGCAATTGTACTATGTTTTTAAAAGTCACAATTATCGTCTGTGGCTTGAAAGTTTTGACTTTATTCAAAACGGCGAATTTAACAAAGCAATGGTTCGAAGGCTACATTTACGCTCTTTCCGAAGTGAAATATGCATACTCCGTTATCCAAAAACGATGGGAGAGTCATGGTTTTGTGATATCTAAAGCGTCGATAGGTAATATGATCAACAAGAAAGGAAAAAAAAAAACGTCAAATTGGAGCCTCAAGTGGGACAAAAATTCCAAACAATTATCCAAGGAAAAAACGGACATCTTCGACTATTGCAAAGGTCCGTTGTTTAACGTTAAAAGAAAATCCCTCTAGTCAAAGGACAGTTGCAAAATCATTTAAATGCTCGGTGTCCACTGTAAACAAAATGATAAACGTTGATTTAAATCTTAAGAAAGCGAAAAAACGCAATGTGCATCGTCTTCGTCCAAATCATATCGCTCAACGCAGGATACGCTGGAGAATTCTATATGAGAAACACTTATCCAAACAAAAATGGAAAACAATTGTCACAGTAGATGAAGCATGGGTGTATTTAAATGATTGTAACAAAAAAGCAGCCATTTATTATCATAAAAGGGAGGAAAAAATTTAAGTACATGGTTAAAAGAATCGAAAGAAAGGTTTTCGAAGGGATTCATGATTGTTGCTGATTTTTCTTATAATGGCAAGTTAAAAATAAAGAGAGGGCAAAAAAATGCCAAGATTAACTCCAAATACTATCAGGAAGATATTTTATCGCCAATTTTTCTGAATGAAATACCATCGCTTTACTCACAGTGCCATCAATCTGTGAGACTCCATCAGGACAAAGCTAGCAGTCACACATCAAAATCCACTGTAAATTTCCTAAAAAAAATGGAACAAAAAACTGGTATCAAGGCCATACCCTTCACTGATATCCCTACTAAATCTCCCGATGTGTCACCTATGCAGTTTTGTGCTTTCTGACTTTTAAAAACTGCATTATCCAAACGTTGTCCCAAAACCCTAACAGGACTCTGGAAAGCTGTTCGGGAGGAATGGGATAGAATATCTCTTCTGCTACTTCAAAAGGCATTATTATCCTGGAAACTGCGATGTCGAAAGATAGTTCAGAATAAGGGATGTCAAACAGAACATTTAAAACACAAGAATTTTATGTAATTTAGTTTTGTGAACACAATATACGTCATCTAAAAAATGTGTGAACAGCCTCTGTATATAGTAAAAAAATCCCTCTTGCCTCCATGGTATAAAATATTTTCCCATTTCTTCGAACACTAGTAATGAATTGTATATTCAGTTGGAGGAAATAATATTTTTATCCTCATTTACTTTTCTAAATACAACACATAACGCGCAGAGTGATCTTGCGAAAGGAAAATCTAGTCTTAGGCACCTACGAAGACCTTCACCTTTTTTTTAATTGCTCCACACGTTCGTCCAAAATTTTAATGGCAAAGGCAGACTTTTCTTTTTTTTTTTTTTCTTCTTTTGAATTCAGATTCATGTTTGAAGCTTTTCTTTCACATATCATAAGAAATTAGGAAGAAAATTCAGTAACCTCATTTTTTTACTTGACATTTAATACTAACATTTCGCTAGTTCTTAGGTTATAAAAATAATTCGCAAAATTTAATTTACATCCTTTTCCCTTTTACATATCATCTAAGAATGTAGAGTTGGTTACAAATTAAACTGTTTTAAGCAAATATAACTCTTATAGAGCTATTTTGATTGCTTCCAAGTTTCTTTCCCCCCTTAAGGCGGGCCCTCAGCCGTCTTCGGTTTGGCCACAACTAAGGCCAGAAGCAGTGGTCACTTTATTATAGAGACCAATTATAGAAGAAATATTAATAGTTGGGCCACCTTTGTCTTCTAATGAAGGGACGAACAGTTACAACCTTACTTTCTTCAGGAATCGAACCCGGGCCCTTTGGTATTGCAGTCGGTTTCCCTAACCACTACACCGTCTGGGCGGCGATTGCTCCGTAGTTTGGAATAGGGAAATAGAAACGTAAACTCAGTGTCTTACTACTGATGTGTTTGGAGCTTCACGGTACATCCAATAAAGACGTGTAATTCTCAAAAGTTCGGGAAAAAAAAAGAAAACAATATCACACCTATATCATTATACTGTCAGAACAAAGGACACGTTATTCAGCGATATTATCGGAAATTTTCACAAGACGTTGACTCGCTGATTATCGGATTCCAGAAGAAATATTAATTGATTCACAATAGTACGTTCAATCATTTGGCTATTTTCCTGTTCGCATACAGTTGACTCCATTTTAACTCTAGTCATTCAACTTTAATGCTTAAGAGAATACAAACTTTTGACACTTGAGTATCTAGACCTATCACATGTGGGCTTCAGCTTACAGTAATCTGAACTATTTATTTTCTAATTAATGTAATAATTATTATTTTCAAAGTTCATACGTTGTCTTGCCGATTGTATGCAGCTAATAAAATCATAGGCGCAAGATTACTTCATAATGATTATGAATAATCATTATGATGATTAACATAAGCTATGATTAACATAAGCTAATTAATCATAGGCGTGCGATGAACGATCAGAAACATATCTCCAAACAACTAAACTATTTGAGTGAAACTGTTTTCAAGAGTCCAAAAATTACAACGTATTATCCGGCAAAGAAAATGGCAGCAACTTAACAAACTGTCCTGCTTCAGCACTCTAAAGCTAAGAATCATCCATTATTTTTCTTCGAACAGAATTGATCTCATCTGATCCGAATGGTCTTTCAAACATTTTCTGTCAGCAGTCAAATTTGCCTATTGGAATTTACTTCCGATAATTGTGGCATAAGGAACAGATTCATTTTTTCTTATCACACAAAGTTCTTAGATCAGTCAAGCCTCCTGCTGCGTTAAATACCCACAAGCACCCCCTGTTAGGACAAGATATGCAGAAAGAATCTTCAGAGATTGTAATCATCATTTAACAATTCTGCTAAATTCTAATTATTTAACTCTTCCCAGAAGGTACAGCATCCAAATAAATTCTTATCTTGTCAGTTTGCGTGATGGCATTTTAGAAATTTTTCTTATCTTCCTAAGGATTTTCCTCGTGTCATCTGGGGCCAAGCATTTGACAGTATGTCTCGGTTCATCACGATACTTCGATCTCTTTTTTAATTTAACTATATTTTAAAGGCTCTTCTTCATTAGGTCTTTGAATAGACTGATGAAATTTTGGTCTCAGGTTGTCATTATCCTTTAGCCATATATTTGGTTTCTGCGTATTCTTCGACTAGTTTCAAATTTATCTGTTCAAAGGCTTCAGAATGATATGCCCTTCAAGTAATGTCTAATTGTATAATTTGTAGGGAATAAGCCTTAACTTGTCAATATACGATATTTATGAATTCTGTTCTGAGATCATAGTTAGTTTTACCGGATAAAATGAAAATACGCTTTTCTGAATTCAGATATTGCTTCGAATGCTTAATGTCTGTAAAGTTTTGATAATCATATGTCTACGAAAAACAAGCATAAGCCATAAAACTACATTTAGATTACATAGTCGTAATTTGGCTTAGTATATTATGGCAAAACACACTAAGGCTATCTTGCTAAGGAGATGGATGTCTTCGAGGAGGACTTTCTAAGCGAAACTGACTCGCATACACGTTACACATGGGTGAAACCATTACGAAAATAAGAATAGAGAGCTTAGACGGCAAGAAAATAACATGTAAAGGATTAAAAAGATACATATTAGCACAGAAATAAAATTACCGGGACTGCTTAGACCATTTTTTCTCAAAGTATGTTGCTCTAATCAGTTTTTAGAATATAAGTCTTTACTTCTCTGAGATGTTATAGTCTTATTTATCTACACCACCTTAGGTACGAAGCCTCCTTTGCATTCAAAAGAGGTTTTAATACCAAAACATTAGCTGTGTAAATAACAATTCGATAACCATTTTCTAATCGTTAAGCAATATAAATCATAAATTTAATATTGTGCCTTCCAAAGATGAAAGATACCGATCTGTTAGCCTGCAGCACTTGTCACGTTTATAACCAACATTAATCTTTCCTTTTCATTGCATAGGGGATAAAATATGACACGTTGTTCAGATCCCTTGAAGTAAAAATAATAACGTAAAATAATTTTCGTATAGCGATCCCAGCAACGATGGATATGTAGCACACTAAAACCTTTAAAAAAAAAACATTACATTTGACATTTTTTTTCCTTTTTCTTTACTTATAGTTTTATAAAAAAACTAGAAACCTCCTAGAAAATTTATTTTTTTAAATTCTGATAAAATGATTTTTAATTCATCGATTTTGAAACTAACACTGCATGTAAGTATTGTAATCAGTATACTAAACTGTAGCTATTATTTATAAAAATTATTAAATTGTTTCGATTCAGTTTACAGGTTCCTTTCCGGCTTTTGCTTTCTAGGCTTCTTAATCAAGCATAAATATTAATAATGCATTTTGAAATTTTTATTAAGAAACGATTATGCCAGAAACTCTTTTCTAAAACCCATAAACTTCTATGTTATGATTTTCAAATATTTAGATAAAATTTTGTCCATGTTAGGTTAATGACATAAATATATTCATAAAATACATTTACAAGAACTGAGTTTTAAAGGAGAAATTATGTGTTCCTTTATTGCCAAAATGCAAGCAAATATTTACAGAGTGATCGCTTGCTAATTTCTACGCTAATGATTATATACGAGGTATGTAAGAAGTATTTTTTTGCATTATTTACAAACATTCCACAAAAATACGTAAATATTTTCAGTTGAATAAATGTAAATTATATAAATTTTGGTCAGCAGTTTTACCGCTCGGCCGCCAGTAGTCTTGCAGTTCAGAAACTTTGACTTATTCCGCTAATTACAGCTTGTTATAAACTACATAAAATAGATTACTATTTTTATCATTATATATTACACATTTGATTCGGAGTCAAGTGTGTTGTGTCTCTATCGTGCTAAAATAGCTACATTTTGAAACATTCCATAGCAAAGTGATTTCAAGAATTTCATCTATTCGTAATTTTTCAAAGATTAAATTTTCATCAGCTATTTAACTTTCCATTTAAATGACCATGCTTTGACAGTCAAAATACATATCATTCGCTCGTTATCTCTTCATTCATAATTTTATAGTTTTGTTGCAAAACTCTGTCATCTTGGCAAATTTAAAAATTTTCAAACGGAATTTTTTTAATTCTGGATGTTGACAAATACCACTACATTGCCAAATCTTGTTATCTTGTACAACAATTTAACTCTTTGCGTGTATCATATTAGCAGCGAATTCTTTTACCATTACGTATTTCTAGATTATTAGATTCAGATACATTTTATTTTTCAGAAAAATCTAAAGGTTGAAAGACGTTCCTTGTAAGAGGAGTATGAAATAATACAGCATACAGTATTGTCTTTGTCTTTCATGAAAGACTAAAGAAGAAAATTTGAAATCATCTCTAAAGTAGGAATGTGATCATCTCTAAGACAGACAAATTGCTTAGGAAATTTGTGAAAACCAGATGAGGTGAGGAAGTTAATTTAGTCGAGCTTTAATATATAAATAATTTCTTTTAACTTGATGAATATGATAAAAAATAAATAATAAATTTGAAATATTCTACTTCAAGAAGAGTACAAGGCCAGCCAAACGTACTCCTTCTCAGAGTTTCCATAGCATTGACGACATTGAAACTAGATAATATCCCAATTCAAGAGACGGTTATTACTACGGTGGGTTAAGTACTTTAACCATAGGCTAAAAGGGCTTTTTTACTGCATTATGCGAGAAAGGTCATCGCTAGATGCGATGCTGCTTTTCTGTGTGCCAATTTTTTTTTTTTTTTTTTTTTTTTCCTGGACGAGATTAGACAGAACTTTCTTCTTTAAAAATTACAATTCAGAATAACATTTTACGCTATTAATAGCATTTTATGTTTTCAAAGTTTTATTTATATAAGCCCCAAAAGAGGAATATTAAATCTCAATGGCCCTGCATGCAAGTCAACAAATGAAATGTAAAATATACATGTGAAACATTTTAACATCGGCTATTAATTAAATATTTTCGATATACACTCATGTCCATAAATTAAGGAAAATTCGGAGTCACGCGGAAATCGAACTCTAAAATAAATATATCACCTGTAAAATCACTACACACATCTTCAAGAATCATATGCAAATTTCAGGAAGTAACCAGATGACACCAGTGGTACGTCGCAATGACGAGGGTGTATAGAGTGATATATAAGGAATACAGGCAAAAAAGTAAAATTGTTCGCAGGCACTTTATAAGCATTTCAGTGCAATAACCGAATAGTTATGACACAAAGGACGCATTTGGATGTTTTTTTACGTGGTAGAATTATCGGCCGTCTGGAATGTGGGTGTACCCAACTGGAAGTATCAGACGAACTTGGAATTGCCCAGAGTGTCATCTGCAGGCTTTGGCAACGATTCCAAGATGATGGTAATGTGAGTAGACGTTACAGCACAGGTCGCCCCAGAGTTACAACGCCGAATGAGGACCGGTATTTGGCAGTTACTGCCAAAAGAAACACACACAGGAGGAGCACAGCCTCAGACCTCTCTCGTCAGCTCTCTTCAGCCACTGGTACGACAATTTCAAGGCAGACCGTCTACTGACGCTTCGGGCAGATTGGTTTATATGCTCGTAGACCTGTCAGATGCGTTCCACTTACTGCAACTCACTGTCGCCTGCGGTTAGCCTGGAGTAGAGAGCATGCATTGTGGACACCGCAACAGTAAGCTTGTGTGATGTTTTTCGACGAGTCCAGGTTTAGCTTGCAGTCTGATTCTCGCCAGACTTTCATATGAAGAGCTCCAGGTACCGGTTACCACCCAGAAAACATCATTGAACGACACCGTTACGATGGTGCAGAAGTACTTGTTTGGAGTGGAATTATTCTGCGTTCCAGAACTGACCTGCATGTTCAAATTGGAACCATTATAAGCCAAATCTATCGGGACATCATTATGGAACAACATGTACGTTTGTTTCGGGGCGCCATGGGCGCACAATTTGTGTTTATGGATGACAACGCCCGACCTCACCGTGCAAACATCGTAAGCGAATGCCTTCAATCGGAGGATATCACCCGTATGGACTGGCCAGCATTCTCACCGGACTTGAATCCACTAGAGCACGTGTGGGACATGCTTGGCCGACGAGGTGCAGCCCGTCAACCTCCTCTTACATATCTACCGGAACTTCGAAGAGCATTGCTTTTTGACTGGTGTAATATCCCCCAAGATCAGATCGATAATTTAATACTCAGCATGCCTAGGCGTTGTACGGACTGTATTGCATCGTCTGGGAGACATACATGTATTAACAATCATACCAACCATGTAATATTGGTTTTTTGTAAATAGGTTTTTTTTTGTAATTTGCTCCAGGGAGAAAAAATCGCTAATTTTTTTAATAATATCAAACATATAGCATCTTTTTTTGCTCTTTACCTTTTGTTTAATAAATAAGCTTTACAAATAAGTCAAATTTGTTTTGCTTCTAACTCTTCCTTTGCCTGATTTTGCATTATCCTTAATTTATGGATATGAGTGTATTTATAGCTTCGTATACATATGTATGCTTATTGTGGCCACTGTATTATAAAAACAAATATTAATTAATATAGTCTTTATGTGTGTCACCATTGTTGGGACTGCGAAGATATCATATCCAAGATAAGTAGAATTTTAACATAACTTTGTTATATAAAACTACGACGTTTTAGGAATATTTAGATAAGTTAATGATATATAGTTCAAACAAAAACCAACGGTTTAAATATTTTAATTCGGGTATTATGTCAGCACCCTACAAAAATGTATCAGGCACACCCAAACTCTGTTGAGAAATTTTTACCGTTCTCATAGAGTTCCGTTCTATTGTGCCTCTCTTTCTGAATCTTCGCTGTTATAAGGAGGCAACTGGTTGGCGATCCGCGCAACGATACATGACAAACCTTAATTGAATCTCGAATGTTGAGTTGGGATTATTTCACCCATTTCAAGTTCTAACTTACTTGCAGCAAACTCTAAGCTCATTTTATGTCTTGTTATCTCAGTATTATTAATATTTATTTCTTTAATTTATAATTTAGAGCTGTAAGAAGTTATAGAACTATATCCTTGAGCGGAAGCATACGCTTTCTAGCATATACAATGTTCTCCTCTTAGGTTAACCGATAGTATAGTCATACGTATGTATGCGTATATACTGTGTTAACAACAGATGTGTACTTATGGTACGGATTTCGGCAGTTTGCATACGAAATTGGGTAGGAAAGAGAGGAAAATTTCCTTAGAATCTCATAATGGGCCGAATTACACAATTAAAAGAGCAGCATTCAAGCTGGTGGCTAGCTTTTGTCCATCCCTGGCTATAAGGGTACATATTCGTATAAATGAAAATGTATGGAACAGATATATTTTCCATAATTCCTTCTTTAGTTTTCTTTTTTTAATCCCTTGTATGTTGATTCAGTTTTCTTACCGGTTCTCTCTCTTCATTTCAAACTCAGAATAACTGAATCATATATTTTGTTTTAAACGTTTTCACATATCACAATAGCCGTTTCATGAAAACGAACTAAAATACGGCGCTATAATTTCCTTTCTGTGATGAGAAAATAAAAATTTCTGACGACTCACAGCTGGAAATTTGCAGCATTTCTGAGATCGTTGTGGGAAGCAAATGCATTATTAATTCACTTGCTTCCCCACTAATTAGTCTTTCCTCGTACAGATGGAACACTATGACATCTGACTGGGGTCTAGAAAATTCGACTACATTCGAAAGATGCTCGTTTTCGAAAGATCTAAAACGATGTTCCTTTTAATAATGTTGAATATTATCTAAAATGTTACTTGAAGGAAGTATTATCAGCTACCATATTTAGTGAGTAAACTTGTTCCTGCAGTTAATTGACGGCACGACACTACCAACAAAACATTTTTCTTCTAATCTACATAATGTACTGTTAAATATTGTCGTAGGTTTTCAGACTCCATTTATGTATGGACTAAGCAATAACTTTAGCTAAATTAAAAAATATATATATTCCTGTTAATATCGCCAATTGGGAATTATCAAAAGTTGCTTTCGAGTGTTAAATAATAAAACTGCATGTTATTTTACTTCGAATATTTAAATATAACAGATACTACTAAACCATTTCTTGTTATCTTAAAAAAAATGTGTTTAATGGTGTACTTCCTTTCGGTGTGCGTGTATACGAGCCAGTTTCCCTTAGAAAGTCCTCCACGAAGGCATCCCTCCTCTTAGGCAGATAGCCCTAGTGTGTTTTGCCATAATTAAATACACACACATACACACACCTTTCGGTGTGCGGGATGAAATTTACATTAACTTGCACTATCCGAATGAAAATGCAGCGATGCTCAAAGTGCACGAAATCTCTCCTTGCCTTATTACCTCACATTCTTCAAGAATGAAATACTTCTTAAAATGCTGCTCTAAAAGCAACCTGCAAACTGGTTGAAAGATATTTCACAGTCTAAACTACGTCATATGGAAATGAAAAATTTACAGGAATTTCACGAGAAAATTTTCCACCCTTCAAGTTGAAATAAATCTTCTGAATTTCCAGACGTCTTCGAACTTTTCAAAAGGAAAGGATTTATCCAAAATTTAGGGCCATTTAACATTCCTTTCTCTGCCTAGCAAAACAATTAGACACAGTCTAATTATAAACACTTAAAGAATGCACACCACTGCACAAAACATTCGGAGCATAGTGAAATAAACTCTTTATCTCTCATGAAATACATGATTTGATAAAACATTACAAACACATGGGGACTTTTAAGAAGTTTTGGAACGCACAGTCTCTTTTTACAATGATCTTCTACAAAGTACCAGAACTTTTACGGAAGTTGAATAACAATTGAAAGGAATTCCGCAATATAAAAATGCCTGCACGTTTATGAAACTCAGTTTTAAATACGAATAAAAGGAGCCTAACGTTCTGACTCTTTTATGCCGGGATACCACTACATCAGTAGAGATTTATCTAGCAGCTCTGACTAAAGCAGGAAAATACACCTACGTGTACGTTGATGCTATGTTTAGAATAATATTCACAAATAGATAGTCATAGATGAACTTGCTCAAAAGGATTTCACATTTTTTCTCGCTCACTAGTGGCTAAATGGTTAAGACCAGTTATTACTGATACTTAAAAGCCCAGGACCCGTAGCAGGCAAATGAGCTGGTGGCATAGACTTTTTTTAGTTTTTCTTAAGTATATCGTAAATATGAGACAGTTTCTCTTAGAAAGTCCTCCTCGAAAGTAAGCTTCCTCTTAGACAGATAGCCTTGGAGAGCTTTCCCATATTCAATTAACCTAAATTATCACACATCTTGTTACACTAACGACTTTTATTCAGTTCTCATTGGGGGTCGATTCCCGTTTTTCATTTTCAAGAAAGTTTCAACAGCTTTCATTCCATCAGATTTAAAAATAAATTTTGAAACATCATTATACCAGATATGCATTTTTATTATACAGTTATGAATTATAAACAACCATGTAAAGATGACGACAATTACATTAGTAAATAACTGAAAAATAATAATATTATTACTGTTGTTACGAATAATAAGTAACCATACCATGCAGTGGTTTTGGCTACAGAGAATCGGGATGGCTGGAATCGTTTTGGCTGTAGACGTCAAACAGGCCTTTCTCATTCATAAATATCTTTCAGTACTCAATAATGACTCAAATTTTAATCCCTTTTTACTTTAAAGTTTGAAAGAACTTATTTCATAGTTACTATAATTTTTTATAAATAGATAACGATAGTTGCTCCATTTAACTCTTGCTTGCCTGGCACTTTCTAGAATTATTTAACTTCTGTTATCGCTTGCAGACTTGCATCTCCTTTGTAATTTTTATTCCTGCAGCTGAAGATGAATTATCTGGTTAAAATGATAGTCCTGCAAATTTTAAACATGTTAAGAAAACGTATTTTTATCTTTAACATATATTTTAAGAATACATCATATAGAGAAAAATAATGAAAATTGCTTTCATAAGAAATGGTAGAACTGCTTGTCACAATTCCGACGTTTTTGTTCTGCAACTTAATTTTTTTCTAATTTAGGTAATAAGAATTTATTACTTTTATTTATTATTTATTATTTAACCTTTACTTTATTATTTATAATAATTATTTCTCAGTTATTTACTATTATTTGTAAATGAGATAACTGTAAATTATGTTAAGATAATTTAATAAGACAGAGTCATTTATGTATCTACTAGATTATTCATTAAATGTCTACTAGAATTTTTAATTAAGCTTATTTTTGGCAAGAGGGATTTTTTTCCTCCCAAATACTATTCAGAGTTAATTTATTGATTATTTCCCCTCTGTTGTACTTTTTAATAGGGTTTATTGTTGTCAGGTGATTAATTATAAAATTTTTAATTGATTTTACTGATATTTCATTTATCTACTTGGTAGTGTTTTATTTAACGTTTCTTATAAATTTTCTTGTACTCATTATTTCATTCTCCCCTTCAAGATAGAGAGCTTCTATCTCTGACTATTCTGTATTACACCACCGTGAAACTAATAACGCAAGATTTTTGCGTTATATTATTGCGTTGATTGAAATAAAATTGAGTATTTTTTACTCTATCGAAAAATTGTGATACAAGATTTTGTGTAATATGATTAAGAAAATAGTATTGAAAATATTTGATGCTGTAATACTTATTTTTAAAATGTTGATATTTACTGTAATCATGAGAAAATTACATTAAAACTACACTGCCCTTCAGAAGCTAAGGAACAGCATGTTCTTTGTGTCTAATATGAGAATGAAGCAACATAGAAATCAGAAATTTAGAGAACATGTTCACTACACAGTTCTTTAATGAATGCGACAAAGAATGTTTCTAAAGTTGAACACAAACAGGAATTACAGCAAAACGTTGCACTCTTGGCAGAGAAATCCAGTCTTGGAGAAAGAGTTTATCACAGTTTTTTGAGGAGAAATGGGGCCGGGAAATTACCGAAATGGATTCTAATAGGGAGTATGTCCAACCCTAGCTGCAATACATTGGCGGCAGCGACATTCCATTCTGTCAATTAAGTTGTCCGTTAGTGAAATGGGTAGCAACGACCAGCCACGGAGTAATCCTTGTTCAAGCTTATCTAACGGCCTTGGAGGAGGACTTAAAGCAACAACATGTCTCCCAAGGTAGTCCCGAAGATGCTTTATTATATTCAGGTCTGGGGATTGAGTTGGTTATTTAATCTGCTCCATATCGTGACTCACAAGATATTCTTTAGCAACCCGATCTCAGTGCGGTCGCTCATTATCGTCCATCAGAAGAATAGCAGGACCTATAGCATCGGCAAGCGGACGTGTTGATCAACAATCTCGTCTCGATATCTCAACTCGACAAAATTCCTCCATGGTACACAATCAGGTGAGGGAGACCACCGAGAGAGATCCCAGCCCAAACCATTATTCTATCACCTCTATACTTTTCCACAGTGTGGGATTGGCTGTATCTGGTGCGTTGTTCCCTCCAGATCAGCTGACGACCTCAATCTCTCTCCAATGTGAACATGGACTCGTCTGTGAAGAGAACACAAACTCATTGTTGACTGGTACAGGAGACGTGTTCTCTTGCACAACATAAACGGGCACCTCTGTGTCCGCGGGTCAAGAAGACACAAACACAGGTCGTCTTGCATACAGAACTGTATTGTGCAGGCGTCTGCGCACTGTAGTAGCTGACATTCGTGTTCCTGTTGACACTAAATTATCTGCCATGAGCTGAGGCCCAGTAATGTTACTTCTCCTTCTGGCCAAAGAAATTAAATAACGGTCTCCCGCAGCTGTTGTAACTCCAGGTATGCCTGGAACATGTCCTCTAGACTCAGAATCCTCGAATTCAAACTGATTCCATAGTCGGTGGACCACACAACGAGAAACATTGAAACATCTAATAGCATCAGCTTGTGACAACCACATTCCCATTCATCCGATTGTCCGCCACCTAAACGAATCGGGCAAACGACTTCTCCTGGATATTGTAAACGAAATTGCTAATAACAGTTGAAAATCAACACTCGTGAACAAAACTTACAGTTTTTGCATTTTTTTCTAAATCCCACATAAGTATTCATTTCTATAAAATAAAAGTACATATATTTTCTTAAACTTTGTTACTCTCATACCTATGAACTGTGAATTTAAATGTTACTGACATTTCTGTAATGCTGAACTTTATAAAACATGCTGTTTCTTAACTTTTGGAGGGCAGTGTATTTTTTTTTATCTAATTTTCTGATGACAGCAGTGGGGACTAAACTCTTGACGTTCTGTAGTTTCAATCCATTTTAGAGAGCACAGAAGCATTGAATGCGTTTACTGAAGATTTCCATCGTGTGGCCATTTCAGAGGATGTACGTGATTTCATGTGCATAATGGTTAGTTGACCTTTCGACTACAAGGACAATAATATAGGCGGCTATTGCGTTTTTTCAAAGTAACATAAGATTTTACTTATCTTTGTAATATTCAGACATCCGTTTAGCTGTCCAGTCCTGGAAAGTGGCGAAGACTATTATCTGGTTTATCATTCCGTCTTGTACGGGTTCGCCTTTCAGATCCTTCATCAGTGCATTTTCTTTTTTTTGCTTGCTTGATGACCCTTGAAGACCTTCAAGGGTCATCAAGCACGCTAAAACATAACTTCTGATTGTACTCCCGGACGCTTGATGGCAGCTGTTCTTGGAGGTATCGGGACAACTCTCTCCCGTTGTTGCCTGGATCTAGTTGCTGGCTGTTCAAACGTTTGTTGCTTTCTTGCATCTGCAGCTGGGTTTCCTTGGTCGATTCGTGGACATTTGCTGCGTAGAATCCTATCCGATGGTTCCCTCTTTCGTTTTGGTGTTATGGTTGCGGCCATTTCTCCTGGCTCTCTTCGCATTACTAGAACTTTTCCCTTCTTCATGTTGGGGGCGGGCGTGCCCTCTCTTTTCTGGTTGGTTGAACGGCTTCTTTTTCTTGTTACCTTCAGTATTCCAACGGGGGAACTTTCTTTTCATGTAGGCCTCTCTACTCATGCCTGGCCCTTGTGATTGCTGTTGTGCCAGCTCTGGAGATTGTGCCTGCCGTGCCAAATCCTACAAAAGATCTTTAAATATTTGCATTTTATTACGATTATAGAATGGTTTGACTTGATCCATATTTGCCGTGAACGTTTCACCATTCTTGGTTTTTAACGCCAGTATAGCCTGAGTTACTTTCTCTGTTACATAAGGTCCTTCAAATCGGGGATAGAACTTAACAATTTTATCTTCTGGTGCTGAAGAAAGTAAATGCTTAATTTTTAACTCTTCATCCTCTACCTTATAAGTTACTCCCCGTCGTTTCATGTCATAATACAACTTCTGTTTTCTTTGTGCTACTTCAGCGTTCTTCTTTGCTTCTTTAATTAATTTTTCTATATCGCCCATTTGAAATTCAAGGGCTCTTTACTGAACATAAAATAATCTATCTAACGGCGTTATAATCGTTTTGCCTAAAAATAACTCAGCAGGAGTTTTGCCCGTCGTGTCATGTTTGGCGGTCCTAAGGGGGAAAGCTAATTCAATGACATAGTTATCCCAGATTTTATGAAAATTTTTAGCATAAGTACGAATAATTTTCACTATATTTCTATTGACCCGTTCCGCTATATTTGATTGCGCCCGATACGGGACCATTTTTAAATGATGTATGCCCAGTTTTTGGCACATGTCTTCAAATATGTTACTTACAAACTGGGGACCATTATCCGATATAACCTTTAGGGGCACCCCGTATTTCAAAATATATTTATTTAAAACAGAATCAGTAACTGATTTCGCAGAGGCTTGTTTTAAGGGAACAATTTCGGTCTACTTACTAAAATGGTCAACCATAACAAGGAGATACCGACTTTTATTTAACTGACGTTTCGGGAAAGGGCCCAATAAATCGATGCCAATTATTTCATTTGGAAACTCGGTTACTACAGTTCGGTTACTACAGTTTATCGGGAATGTATCGTATATGCTGTGAGCACTGCCACCTTAACAGTATTACTTTCTTCATCTATTTTTATTCTGGATAGGGCATCTGCTACGATATTTTCCTTTGCGGGGCTGTGTTTAATTACCAAATTGTACTCCTGTAACTTGAGTGCCCATCTTATTAACCTTGGGGATAAGTTTTTCCCTGAGTATAATCTGCGCTTAAGAGAACTACAAGTCCCTCTCTCTCAGGAGTAATTTCTCTGAGTTTCATTTAAAGTTCTACTAAAAAATGCCACGGGCTGCTGATTTTGGGAAAGTACTGCTCCTACAGCATAATCCGAAGAGTCTTCAGAAATTTCTAAATTCTCGTCGTTCTCAGGAAATTTCAAAACAGGGGCTTGTGTTAACGCTTGTTTTAATTTTTCAAAAGCACTATTGGCTACGGCCGTCCACGAGAATCTTGCCTTTTTCCTTTTTAATTTTTACAATGGTTCATCAATAGTTCCAAAGTCTTTTATAAAGGACCTATAATATGAAGAAAGTCCTAGAAAAGAAGACAGCTTCTTCGCCATATTTGGCGGCGGATACTTTTGAATGGCGATTATTTTTGATTTGACCGTCTCGATTCCTTTCTGAGATATTTTATATCCCAAATATTTTAATTCAGTGGGTACAAATTTACACTTTTCAACATTAACTTTTAGACCGGACTCATTTAATAATGAAAACACCTCTTTCAAATCTTTTATATGTTGATCCAAATTATCACTAGTAATAATGATATCGTCTAAATATATAAATGTGTTCTTTACTAGAACAGGTCTTAACACAATGTGCATACATCGCTGAAATTTTGCCCGTGCCCCTGAAATGCCAAACGGCATACGCAAGAATGCATACGTGCCAGACTTAGTTATAAAAGCAGTCTTTGGCACATCTTCTGGTTTTAGACCTATTTGAAAATAGCCTGTCGTTAAATCTAACGTATTCTGTATTTCGTAGAAGTTATGTTCCTTAAAATTTTTTCAATAATAGGTAATGGATATACCGGATATTTAGTTATGTCGATCAACTTACGATAGTCAATTGCGAAACGCCACCGTTTTGGTTGTGTACTTGGATAATCATTATTTTTCTTACATAACACAACCGGGCTGGCATAACTACTTGAGATGGGCGTTATGATCTTTTTACTTAACATATCTCGAATATGCAACTCTCTAATTTTTTCTTTAGTCTTATTATAACGATATGGCTTGTAGCGAACTGGCAGTGAATCTTCTGTATCGATTTTATTATTCGTGACTTGAGTAAATCCGGGAATATTACTAAATAAAGAAGAAAATTCACTTACCACTTGGCGAATTTTTTCTTGTTCTCCCGTAGGCAGGTGGTGGAGATTTAATGTGCGCGGTTCTGTTTTTCTTCCAGCACTGGTTTCATGGTCAGCTTAAGGGACGATTAGTTAAAATCAAGCGTGGCTTCGGCCTCTGAAAGAAAATCTATCCCTAAAATTATATGTGCTTGTAGATTTTTTACGATAAAAAACATAATTTCTACCTGCTCGTCCTTAATACGGATGTAGAGTGGTATTTTATCTAATTTATTAATGATAATTTACGATGTGGTAATTTACGATGCATTTGCATCGTTCCCCCTGTGCAGCTAACACTATCGTATAATCCGAATTATATATTCTATATTTACGGAAGTATTTCCTAAAAAAATCTTCTGCCACATAGAAACACTGCGCGTCTGTATCCAGGAGTGTGGTGGCTGGAATATTGTTCACCAAAACTTCAATCTTTGGTAGAATAAAATTTTTCACAATCACTGTATTAAGCTTGAAGGAAGAGGGATTTTCTTGGCCTTCGGACTTCCGCACCCTCCCGTCAGCAGAAATCCGTTTTAGTTTAAATCTTCTTTCTTCTTTTCCAGGCCTTCCTTCTTTTTCCGCTGGCCTTCAGACTTTTTTTCTGGCTTACTATTGAACTGTCGACGTTCAACGGTTGTTTTTGGATCCTCAGGTTTCCTTGATTACTGATTCGACTTGCTTCCGTAGCCGTGTTCTTGCCTTTGCTGTGGTCTTGGCGCACCAAATTGGCTTCGTAGCTCGTGCTGGCGTCTTCTTTCAATGTCCACCATTCTTCTACTTTCAAACTGGATTGTGAGCTCAAATAAATTTTCCAATGTCGTTGGATTCCTTAATTCAATGAAGTCTTGTACTTGGGGAAGTAACTTAAGCAAAATTACTTGGATTATTTCAGGCTCCGGCCGGCTTCCATACAAACGTTTCAAAACGTGTATTTTTCTTAAAATGAAGCTTGAGAGATTTTCAATTCGTTGCTGGTATGTGCTGAAGAGTTTCGCCTCCAATTTGGCACGATTTCTTACGACAGGGAAGGCTTTTACTAAGGCGGTCTTGAAATTTTCGTAAGTATAAGTAGGACTTTCCACTTGACACAAGAGTTTTCTTCCTATGCATTTGAACCAAGTAAGCTCTTGGCCCCTCAAAGCTCTGGTAGCTAAGGTGACTTTCTGGAACTTATGGACTGGATCTAGCATGAAGTGGTCATCCAATGTTTCCAAAAAATTGGTCACCGGTGAATTTTTATCAAAGCTTGCTGCTGGTTTCATCGATGAGCGCATGGTCTGGACTATGTAACCAAATCCTTCCAGGGCGGCCGCCGGCATTTCTGGATTCTGAGCCGCTGCTGCAGGTACCTCAGCTTCTTCTTGAAACTTGGCCATGGTTATTCTTCTTCGGGAGCCACTGTAAGGAGACTTATGTCTCTTCACTTGTTTCGCGAACATACTGTATCCTGAATAAGAACAGTTAACTTACTAAAGCACTGTTCCAGATTGTGTGGAATAGTCGACACAAGCAGGAAGGTTATACGAAATCCTTTATTCTCTCTTACAGTACAGGTACTCCCGAACTTCGGATACAGAGACTAACCACTTGTGGTCTGAGCGTAAAAAAATAAGAAACTATTAACTAAAACTCTAACTAAAAGCTAACTTTGAATTAGTATACAAATGCCTAGCACTAAGACTGGCCTTTATTTAAAAGGGTACGTATGTAGTACGCCGAGCTGCTGAAACTACAATACGTTTGTCAAATATCAAGAGGGCTAAACCTCTGGTCTTAAAAGCAAACAGCAACCGAGTGAAACCTCGTTAAACTGCAGTGGAAAGCGGCTCGCTTCCTAAATCTCCTTCTCTCTCTCTAACTCTTGGCAAAAAGCCACAACTTAAATACTTGGGCGTTAGCAAGACAATTTGCATAAGCAAGTTAAAGCATTTAATTCTGGCCGGAAGTAGAAAATAAGAAGTGATAGTACAGTTTTAAAATAAAATAAACGTTAGTAAAACTTAGGATCCTTACAAGCTAAATCATTTCAGACTTGAATTTGAAATTAAAATTTTAAAATTAAATATGATAATATTTTAGAATCAGCTTTTTTTCTAAATTTGAAAATTCTAATTTTATCATATGATACTTTATGCTATCTTATGATATGACATTTTATGATATTTCTGTTTCGTCTTATATTTTATGTATTATTCTCTATTTTATTTCTATGTATTTTATGTATATCTTTCATCGTATGTACTTATGTATTTCATATTTATTCTTATTTATGAATTTTGCATTTATATAATTATATATTTTTATATTATATGATTTTAATTTATTTACAAAATTGATAAACGCTTGTGGTATGAATGAGAAGCCAGGTCTTGACTGGAGAAAGTAATCCTGGCTATGTAGGCTATGTCCATCTTCTGCTTGGTATTAAATCTTCTCAGTTTTGGGTCACCTCTTATTCCATGCATCTCTCTTAATAATAACTTATGTATTTCTAAAGAATTGTTAATAGTTTATTTTATTTACTCCAGTCGGTTAGTGTTTAGGAGCTATACTTGTTCGATCTTAAATGAAGTTTCTATTTCTCCCGACACTTTTACCTCTACCTGTCTTATCTTTGCATTTTGCATCAGCACAACCTTTGCAAATCTGCGCTGGACTTACATACACACATAATTAAACGGTTTAAATAAAGGATATGCCCATAATTAAAAGGTATGTATATATTATATTTGAAGATTTTGGTGTTCTTTGAAGAACCTTCAGAGTTTTGCGTTGTGGTGGGTGTAGCACCAAGGGTCTCTGCTACAGAAATATAAAATGCACTAAGTTGAATAATTAAGCATAAAATTTAATGAGCGTCTTCTATCCTTAAGATTTAACAACATAGATGAACATACGTGTCAGGCTTTGACACATTAATGAACTTAACGATGAATAACGTACAAAATGCACTAGATTAGTACATTATTAATTGATACTGCTTAACAGTCCCTTTCATATGGGCAGGTATTTGGCGATGTTGATGGATAATACAGATAGCTTGAGTAGATTCTTGCTTTCAAAACCTATTCCTTAGTAGGACTCCTTGCATCAAGTTTCTGCACCACGTTTGAGAGAATCACAGCGGCTGGCCACATCGGCAAACTTCATCAGATAGACGTAGCAGAGAGGTCAGACATCAGGAGCCTCAGAATCGGGAAGACAGACTAATTGTTCGTCTCTCCTCGTCTCCCCTCGTCTCCTTTTCGGTAGGAAACTTCCGCAATTTTATAGTTCGCCCTTTCTGCTTAGCGCAACCGCAAACGGAAGAAATGCAAATTTCTATCTCCAACAGTATATAACACTGTTTTTATCACGTAAACTTTATGGTAAAATATTTCATATAGTTGATAAAAACATTAATATCAACAGAGATATTTCTATCATTACAATGTTACTTTAGATAAAAGTTAAAATTGATTCACATAATGTTATAAAGAATGTGGTAAATCTTATTGTTAGTGTGGTGATCGCAATCAGAACAAGGGCACTCTACCTTTAACAGTTCAAATATTATCTTCAGGATGTGGAGACAGTGTATGAGGACGTAATTTACCACAACAGTGTGACCTGGTTTAAGGGGGTTAAAGTGACTAAAAGAGTGGAACACTGATGCATAAAATCTTCTTATTTCTGGACATGAGGGATACACCTCAAAATTTTGTTACAAAAATAAGATGTGAAAAACAGAGGTATGATATGATGTTTGCAGCTGATGTATTTGAGAAACTGAATGATCTGAATCCGACATTGTAGGGAAAGGGCCTGTTTGCATAGGAAATGTAGAAGCATGTAAAATCATTAAAATAAAAACTAAGTCTATTTACAAGGCCAAGCAGGTGAAGGCAATTATTCTCATTTCTAGGAAAACGGAAGGGCCCTAAGTGTGTTTAAGTGTTTCTGATAAGATAAGTGATCATCTTCAGAGTCTGGAGGACGAAGTCTTAGGAAGAGTTCAGGTCTTCAAGAAACTAAATTAAATTTCATCTCATATCCTATCATTTCTGATACTGGTACAACATCTGAGGTACTGCAGCTTGAATTTATTGACATGCAGTCAGATCACACTGTGAAAGAAATATTTAATGCTGTGACATTAGGTGACTTTTACAAGTTTTGGTATACTGAATAATTTCATGTATGAAGGAATTTACTGGAAAAATGCGTTCTATATTTGGGTCTACGCAAATTTATGAGCAAATTTGGATAAAGGTAAGGAGCAATTATATCCAATAATAGCTCCTTGCTATTATTTGATATAATTGCTCCTTGCTATATTCAATGTATCTCTATATATTATATTCATGTAAATTGGACACCAGATTCTTTTTCGGATAAACAGTACAATAATCAAAGTTAGTTCAATAGTGTATTATTTCAGCTCAGTAACTAAGTCGTTGTCATGTAAAGCTGTATAAAATTAGTAATTTTTATTAAATTTAACATATATAATTTTTGTATTTCTAGAAGGAATAACACATATTTTACATAGGAAGTGTTTGGATATTAATATGTCAATTTGTATTATACAATTAATGCATAACAATGTTGCTCCGTTTCTTTATTCCTGCTCGCGTCGCCATATGTTTAGCACAGATTAGTAATGCGGGTGTATGGTGGCTCTAGTGCTCTTGAAGGTGGCTGAGTTTCGGGGTCTAACATGGTCTTTGCACAGAAGTGAAATATCACACCTCCATTAAATAAATGCACTTGTTCAATGATTTCCAATATTTGGATTTGTTTCCTAATGCTAGTGCAGGATTGGTTCTCGACATTCTCTCAGCATTTGTAATGCTATGTGGGAACGCTAATGGATTAAACCCATGTTGTGGGCAAGGTTGTGAACCTTGTACACTGACGCAGTTAATTGTGGCGTTGTTTGTGGCAGTGTCGGGTGTCATGCCGTGATGAATGTAACGTCGTTCGCCTTCCCCACCCCGCAAACTAAGAAGAAACTCTTCTCCACCCATGGGTGGAGAAGAGTTTCTTCTTAGTTTGCGGTCATCATTGCAGGAATTTAACCGCTTTGCTCGCTTTCTTTGCTGTTTCTAGTGTTGTTATAAATTAATACAGATGGTAAATGATGAGCTATTAAGCTCCAGTAACCTTGAAGGTGATAAATGAACATGAATTCGGATCTGCTGTTTCGCATGTATTTCAAATATCATACCGCCATAACTAAAGTGCACTTGTATAACCGCTTCCAGTATTTAAGTCTACCTTCTAATGCAAGAGCTTGTTTGTTCTCGCAAACCCTATAAATTAAAAACCCGATAATTCGAATTTTATTTCTCATTTTTCCCTTTGTGAATATGATTACTTTACAGAGTGTATCAGATCACAGCAAATAACCAAATACTGAGCCTAAGACCAGGAACCTCTTAATTAGCCAATATATGGTTTGGTGAGTGAAGTTTGTATACGTTACTAAACTCTATCCAATCCTTCTTGACTTGGATAGAGTATAATACACCGCAATATTTGATCAGAGAAGAAATAATGCAAATTTAACTGTATGCAGCTTATATTAAAAGCAGATTAATATCAATCGTTTAAGCCTATTTATGATTTCCCATGCAACTGCTATCTCATACTAAACAACCATGATGAATATATTTTAAGAATTTAGATATAGCGTAGCCAACAAGGTGTTTACTTTTAAGTTTAGATTTTTCTTTTAATTTTAGTTTTAGCGATAGGGGTAAGTTGTCTCATCTTGTAGCATGTGTTTTACGATAAATCAGCCAATTTAGAATGTTTTATTTTGGCTATAACACATCAGAAATGGATAAATAAAAATTCATTAGCCTAAAAGGGTGTTAGCTGAAGTGGGTTTTGAGTCTCGAAATGGGATTTTGCGTCGTCCTCTACAAATGGCTGTCTCATTTTTCAAAGTGTTTTTATCAAATATAATCACCTTGTATTATCTAAGAAATGGCTACTGAAATTATCTATAGAAATTAAATAATGATGAATCTTCATGCATATATGTATGTATGTATGCATGTTTCATGCATTTATGAGAAAATGGTAGTACCTAGTGTCATCTGATTTTGAATAACATACTCCTCTAACCTAACAAATACACTTGGAAGCCCGAATTGAGAATTTCAAATTTTGTATTTCATAAACTTTAATTTATTTATGATTAACACATTCAACGATTTGAAAACGAGTAGGGGCAACCCACTGCCGGGGATAAATTTATCTTCAGCGCGCGAAGCTGTCTATCGGAAATTCGAAGGATATGCTGTTTTTAAATATTTTGTGACTTGCTGTTGAATTGATTTTTTTTACCTTAAAGGGGACGAACATAATATTTAAATAAAAAATCTAACACACGAAACGTTAATAATAAAAATACAAAAAAACTTTTGCAAGCCATCTTACTGAGGAAAGTGAGCATTGATATGATGAACTGAGAAAAGACTGAAAAACAAAAAAATGTATGCTAACACCTTAACATTGCATTGGGAATTATAAATAAATGCCGCTGTGTTGCTTTTAAAAGTTTTGTAATTTGAAGTGTATTTGGTGCAAGTGCGAAGAAAATTATGCTTAATAATAAAGGTAAAAAGATTTTAAAAAAATGAGTTAGCGGGGATGATTGCAACTGCAGACTGGTTTTTCTCCGAGCTCAGCGAGAGCTCGTAAAAACCTTAAGAAATCATTTTGAGTGACAGTTAAAACCTGAACCATTTCAGATCTTTCTCTAAATTTTAATTTGGCTTATATTTTGTGTTAATAATTAAAAGGCTGTTAAGGATTGTTAAGCTTAAGTAATATTGTAATTAGAAGTTAGATTATTTACTCAGTTTAAATTTCATAAGCAAGTTATAGCGTTTTAAATCTTGTCCATATTATTAAACTTTCGATTGACTTCTGCTTACTTCGAAAATAATATTTCATCAAGAAAAGGAAGATTTAAAAGGTTAGCTAGCCAAACAGATTTATAAGCTCGTTTATTATTTATTTAAAATTTTAATCCTTACCATTATTTCATTATCTCAAGATCCCAAAATTAAAAGAATTGTGTGAATTTGAACTATTAAATCGTATTAAGTTCAGCATTATATCAACAATATATTTTACAGGACGGTTTTTTAAATATCCGGAAATATCGATGTGGGTTCATTCATCGGAAAGTATTTGGCTGATTTGAGAAGTGACTCCGAAAAAAAGATTTGGCAAAAGTTTTTTTAGTCATGTAAAGAACTATCAGAAAGAAATAACATCTCCCTTAACTAAAAAAATTAAGTTTATAACTGAATTATGGGTAATTTTAAAGAAGTTAATGTTAGCTAAGATCTTTAGCTAGTAAGAAAACATTTATGAAGAGATGAAAGTAAATATAAAGAGATGAAAGTAAATATAAAGAGATGAAAGTAAATATAAAGAGATCAAAGTAAAGTATTACTGAAATATTTCTCCATCCCACGGAAAAAAAGAGGCTGTTTTAAAGACCTAATTGAAGAGCACTTTGGAAAATGCGGAAAAAAGATGTATGTTTTGTATATCGTGAAAGGAGTTTATCTCCACTTTTGGGTTTCTAAGTTTGAGATAAAGGCTGAAAGAAATAAAAGGAAACTAAGACAGTTTTATACTTGCTTGACCGAACTACTTTAATTTGAAAAGACATTCAGTAAGATTTCAAAGAATATTCAAGAATATTCTTTATATTCACGCTGGTAAAATATGAATTAGCTTTTCATGGAGCACATATATTCCAAAGTAAATGCCAAATCAAATGTTTTTTTAGTTTTCTTTTTTCTTTCATTTCAAATTTTGGGGGTTTCAGAATAGGGATTATATATTTTCCAGTGTTTTCATTTATATTAATTCGGTAGATTTGCCACTTATAAACCATTTGCCAATCGCAAAAATTACATTGTAAATGAAAGGCTAAAGCAAACAAAATGTGCATGTTTTATTCAAAATTTATCAGTACTTACAAAATCATAATATGAATATAATGTATAAAATCATTTAAAATTTGTTCGCTCTATGTTAACAAATTTTAGGTATACACATAACTTTACCGCTAAAATTTTGAGAAAAATCTGTAAGATATTTTTGCTAATTAGCCAGTTATTATGATTTTGATTGTTACTATAACCTCTTCTTTCCGTACTCCTCACAAGAATGCAAATAAACTTTGTAGTGTATTTAAGCTGAGGGTTTTGAATCTTTACGAGACATAGCTTCTGGCAATCAGGTCTGCTGTTAGTATTTTGCGCTATCTCTGTTGAAAATAGATATTTCGGCTTTGGCATTCTTGCTAGTTGACGCTTTAAAATTACACGCCTAAAATACTTTGAACCAGCATATTTCTTTTGTTATCTTATGTGTATACTCAGATTACGTATCGCGTTTGAATTTAGTTGTTTGTTGCTTCTTGATTAAAATACAATAATTACAAATCTGCCTTTTGTTCAAATTAGATTAAAATAAAAAGGGTATTCTTAAACATTCTTCAATGTATTTTAACTATTTAAGACGTAGCGATAACTCGCGATCTTGTCTAGTAGATCTGCAGGATTTAGACATCAGCTTCCAGTTACAAGGTAACCGTAAAGTCTTGAGTTAAATTCATCATTATGTTTTATTTATCGACTGTTTTTAAGATATTTTGCTCATAAAATACATAATTTATTAAAACTGACTAATAATTGAGTTGGACATTTTTCCAACGCATGTCAACTCTGGGAAAATTCTTTTGGATTTTAAATTTGTTTGTATCGTAAATCTTAAAGAAACTTTATTATATTAGATTATATTTTCCACTTCCAACATTTCCAAAATGCTTCAGGTTTTTTTTTTTTTTTGATGATTTGATTAAACTTTTTATTTCTGTTTCGACCATACTAGGTTAGGCCCCCACCAGTGATCGAGTAGTCAAGACCGTTGAATAATGGTAGTTATAGCAAGGTTCGATTATCGATAAACGGGTTGATTTTCCCCATGAATATGAGCCAGTCTACCTCAGTCGTCCATAGATGCATCCCTCCTCTTAGGCAAACAGCCCTCCATGTGCTGTCCTCCATGTGTTGGGCTAAGTTATATATTATAACTTAGCCCAACCTAACCCTTTGATCTTCATTAGGAAATGAAGTTTACTTTTACTAGTAGTATATGTCAGAATCACTGTATGTTAAAAGTCTTCTGCCGAACAGTCGGTATAGTGGTTAGGGGTGCCTATTGCGAGAACGAAGGGATTGTGTTGAATCCCGCAGAAGTCATTGATATTTGTAAATGTATAGTGCCTTTGCGGAATGGAGGTAGTTTAAATGCATGAAGAGCCGAAAGTTCTCTCGAGAGATTGGTGGTAGGGGAAGAGGGGGTGGGAGACCCTGGGACCCGTCCCTTCGTGGTGCTGTCCATAAAAATTGGAGCGGAACTGAACAAAGTCGTATAGTCACATGAACGGTGTTCAAGGCTCTAACCAACGACAGGCGCAATCTTGCTCTTCTTGCCACGATGAAATTCGTGGGCTTGTCCTGATGTTACTGTCATGTAAGTGAGATACGTCGCAAAACAACACACAACAGTCACCTAGTAGAAGTATATGTCAAATTTATACAGTATATGTTTTAGTAGCGTTGTTCAATACATATTTATTGAAAAATAAATTTAGAAAGATTTGATTGTTGTGGACAAGATTTAAATTCACTTAAAGGAATAAAAAATTTAATAAATTAGAAAAATAGATTGTCACGGAAATAATATGTAATCTCTATAAATCATTTTCTTGCTTAAACTCAATATTTATGAATATTTATGATGAAGATAAAGTAATATTATCTCCTGCTCCAAGAAGACATTTATTTCGTTACAATAAATCCACTACCTATAATGATTCCCAAGACATTCATAATAGTTTTATTCCATACAGATATAAAATATTATTTAGATGAGAATGTTCAGAAATTAAATACATATCAGGACACAGAAAATTATATTCGTATACTCGATGAGGAATTTCACAGTATTAAATTTAGAGAAGTATTAGTAATTGTGTTCAACATAATTTTAAGCAATGAGAATAAAAATGAATTAATCACATATAAAAGGTTTGTAGGTAAAGTGACTAGAATGATCAGTGCATTAAACGGATTTGATATTGATGTGTTTACCACAATTTATGAAAATGAATAAAAGAATAATGTAGTCCAGAAAATATTTAGAGAACCCAAAATGCTTAACACAATAGCATGCTACTCTTGTGTTAAACATTATGCAGGTGACATCAGTAGCGGAAATAAAAAGGAAAATACGCATCATCTTGAAATATTTATGCTCTTAAGTTACTCGAAAAAAAATCAATTTACCAATAAATATTTTAGGCATTTCTCGCCATTTACTATAAGATGTTCACTGGTACTATAGTCTCTAGTTATAAAGGAAGCAAACTAAGATTTAAAACGTATTAATGCAATTTTCTTTGGAGCTGTTATTCACAGCCACCGCAGAGGGGGCTTTATTTAAAGGTAGGTGTTCTACAGGTGTTAAATTTCTATCATGTAGAAATTTAATTCTTTCTATCGTGTAGAAATTTAATTTTTTAATCTAAATCTTTAGATCCTATTAGTTAACTGAGTTATCGCTTGTCTGAATTTAAATGACTAGGAACGTTAAATACCCTTTTTATTTATCTTTTTGATAATACCAAAAAGCACTACTTGTGCTACACAGAAACTCCGCTGCTTGCGCATATTTAAAAATAACATAAGACAAAAGTTTAAATTCAAGTAACGTAGTCTGAAAATACACATTATTTTTCTGTGTATTTTCATATTATGGCTCAAGTAAGTAACGGCGCATATTTAAACGTCCAATAAAAAGATGGATGAATTCCAGAATATACATTAACAATTCTACGTAATTGTAATATGAAGCTACTAGAAGCTCTGGTCCTAAAACAGTCAAATCCTCCGCTTTAATTTCAACAACTCATTTGCATAATTGTACGACTATGAAAAGAAGATTGTGAAATAACGGTTCAAATTATAATAATTGGTTAATTAACACAAAATCCTATAGTTCTAAAAGAAAATGAATACATATAACTTTAGTTATTTTTTAGTCATCAGGATGTTTAAAATCAGGGAACGTGAAAATTGTGCATTATCCTTTCCGAGATTCAAAAATTTTGATTACCAGCTGGATGTGCTTCTAATAATACCATGAAGGCATGCGGGAAATAAGGCAAAAAATAACTTACAGCTTATGTTGATAAAGTGTTAAAGACCACATATTTAAACACTTGAAGAAAAAAAAAATAGCACGTAACCAAAAAAATAATATTACTGTATTTAATTTCATATAACGTTTGGAGTGGCTATATTCACCATACTTTTTGCCCCATTTGATACGATTCGAACGGAAGAAAAACTAAAAGCGAAAGCTATACTTGGAAGCTCTCTCTTACTGCGGCAGAAGGCCTCTGGAGAGTAACATTAAAAGCCACGGAAGTAGAATAAAACTGGCTCTTCACTTCTATCTGCCTTCGAGATGGATGGTGTCACGTGTCTTCCGCTCCATCAGGTGGTAAAGAGAGGACAGAAAGACTGACAAGTGGATGTCCATTATTCCCTTGGTAGTGTCTAGTAGCCACTTGTTTGCTTTAACCTCAATATGTCGTCTCTTGCTACACAAAGGGGTGTATTTACCTGCTGTGCCAGCATCTAACTTCCAATATCTAACATTTCTTTATACGACCTTTATTTGCCCACGACCATTAAGGAAACATTTCCTAGAAGCACGATCTACGGGGTTTCCAGGTACGCAAATGTGCTTGGTCGACAATTCAGGAAAAAGAGGGGGGACGGGGAGGAAAAATTAAAAAAATAAATAAAAAGTATCATGTGCTTCGAAGACTTCATAATAAGGAATCAGCTGTTCAATCAATTATGGAAGAACAAGCTAAGGCTACCACCCTAAGAAGAGGGAAGCTCCGTGAAAAACCTTCTAAAACAAGCTATTTAAAGTTGAGAACATTCTCAGGGTTTTTCCGAAGGGTAATATATTTACGTTACACAAGGCAAAAATCCCGAAACACCCATAGAGCCAACTCGTCTGCCGGAATGAGGAAAGCAGAGACATTCTTTTATTTATAAGTTTTAATTTAAAGAATTAATGGAAAATAAAGAAATGAAAAAAAGAAAAATGCAGAATTTCATAACTACTGGAATTTTTCCAATGTTACGGCATTTTTGTGGGTTCGTATGTAACACGCACGAAACAAATTCGCAATACACACCCTACATATGTTAAATAAGCTTAATTATAATTCAAAGTTTTATGGCGATGAAAAAAGAGCAAACAACAATGCGCTGTATTATCAAATATCGGTAAAAATAACATATTTTTATTTACATATCTACAATAATTCAGCTGATTTTTTTCCGTCAGTACATTTTCAGGGGGTCAAATTGATCAATCATTTTTTAAGTACTGATAATTTAAAGCTAGTAAATCTTTCTCGTTAGAAAGAAAACTGCTATTTTATCGATTGTAAATATTTTTGATACCTCTGCATTTTGGAAAAATATACTAATTCCTATTAAGAACAAAAGGCTGAGAACCTAAAAGTGACCAACTCCATTTATTATTACAGAATTTAAACTATTTTATTAATTGTCATTAATGAAATTGGAAAAAATATTTTGATAGCCGAAAAATTCAGTGAAAGTTAAAATAAATAAACAAAATAATTTACTTATTAGTAATAGGAGTAATAAAATAATAAAATAAAATTTAGCAACCAGATCACTTTAATTTATCATTTTGCCTGTTTTGTTTCAAAACTACACAGAAGAGTTCCATTCAGTCGACTTCAGCTCTATCTGGAGGGGATCCGGATCACTCGCTCTTTTCCATTATCATTCAAAATTCAGATTGTTATTAATTTACATACGTGTTTGAATTTTTTCAATGACTAAAATGATATCAAAAGATATACTCATGGCAAAGATACAATGACAACTCGTTTTTCCATACACCAGTGATACACACGCATTGATGAAAAAGAAAAATTAAAATAAATAATATAGCCCTTATAAGTATTAATTAAAAAGCATTTACATACCTCTGAAGCCTCCCTTTTTTGCTGCGACAATAATCGTTTATCAGTTATTATTTTCACAATGATTAATATTTCCTTTGCACAAATATACTGAGCCTCAGAATGTTGCTGTGCTTATTTTCTCTGTAACGAAGGAATTTACAATAGGAGGGTAACTATACTTAGTTACACGCTATGAGCCTTCTTTTATATACAAATATTCATTCATTCATTCATTTATTGTTCTTTGAGGAAAACATTATCTCTTTAGTACAAATTGTTATGTTTTTACTCAATGTATGCCACGAAAAGAGAAGGGCGTCTTGTAATTAAGTTAATGCTATTCATTAACGGCCTGTAAAGGGTGAAACTGTTACCAAATTAGCAGTTCAAGAATTAAGATATCGGAGATTTCAAACAGATAATGTTTTAATCAAGGCCATCGCCTGAGTATTAACAAAAGCATATATTAAGTATTACTGGGCCTTGTTTTGAAGCTTCCGCCACAGTTTTCGGAAGAACACTCCGGGAGACGATCTGAGGGTCTCCACATCCTCTCCCCGTACGATCAAATTCTCGAGAAGACTTTAGGCTCGTTGGGTGCTAAGTACACCTTTTGCACATAGGCAATAAGATCTTACAAACACCTACGCCTCCGGGGGGGGCTAACCTGGGCCTTCGGTACGGGAGCTAGCGTCGTTAACTACAATCTCGTCTGGGCGACAAGGAGTTCACGCGAACAGAAAAATTTTAAACTATACATGTTTTATTCATTTTGAGTGTAAAATCTGTGTTCATATAGGAGAAAATCGGCAAAAATTATTACTTACCTTGCAAGAAATTTTCGCATTCCTCATATATATATATATTTATGATGCATACTGCAAGGTTAGATTCAGTTACTTGAATATTGTAAAGCACACAAGAACTGTATTCATGAGGAAACATATGCCTTGGTAGATTACTTCCAAAGAACAACTAGCTTATAGTTATCTACACTGCGAAAAAAGAAAAAAAAAAAAAAAAAAAAAAAGGACATTTCCCGTTCTACTGATCCGATTGGCGAAATTCAAATTAATTTTTTCATGTTTCGAAAACGCGCCTTAGAATGTATATTAGATTTATATATAGCATTGTTCTAATATAGGTATTTTGACACAAAATCGGACTTCTTCTGAAATGGCACGCCCATTTTTTCCATATTTCGATTCTACGGTTCATTTTATGCCTAAATATTAAATTTTGTAAAATTTGGTGAGAAATTTACGCAGAAGATCAAAAATTTATCTTGGTGCATTTTTTTAATTTGCCCCAAGAATACTTTCCTTGGCAAACTTCTTAATTTAAATCTTGACAGTAATTTATAGCAACCTATTTTCCTTTCCTTTTTTCATTGCACACGAACGGAAAAAATTTTACAGTTCATATTTTCAAATAATTCTAACGAAGTGTGTAAGCCACATTTGGCGTTATTGCCGATAATAACGAATATGCACACTTCAAAACGGGCCAAAATTTAAATTCACATATATCTTAAAAGGTTTGGAGTAAAAAAATTCTACCTTTTTGCAGGTGTCCTAGAAATACATCTACTTGAAGATCATGTTAAAAATACAATAATATTTTCGAAAAATTTATAAAAAATATTTTAAAATAGAAATTTTAAAAATAAATCATAAAAAATGGATGAATTATATTTAAATTAAGCCTAAATTTTGAATTATGGAAGAACAATCAAGTAAGATTAATAAGAAAAGAGATAATTATAAATATATATCAAATTCACATTACATTAGGGAGCTAAAATTTTGGAAGCTGATTTTTTAAAAATTATTCTTGAGATTTTCACAAAACTTGGGAGTTTGGCATAATTTGAGTCGTAGAATAGAAATATGGAAAACGTCATTGGAAATTGACACGTTATTTAAGAAAACGTCCGATTGTGTCAAAACACCTATATTAGAATAATGCTATATATAAATCTAATACTTATCCTAAGTCGCGCTTTCTAGACATGAAAATGCAATTTCGTCAATTCAGAAAAGTAAACCAGAAGATATAGAACTGTCCCTTTTTTTTGCGCAGTGTACAACATGGGGAAAATCACGAGAGACATTCATGCAGCCAATCTATTAGCCTGGACACGAATCCGTGCCGAACTACGAGTGTTCAGCAGTCTAAACATATGGTCACTGTTGGGTCTACGTAAATAATTAGAATGTCCAGCTAGTATTTGGTAGATCCATGATTCGTACCCTGGTGGAGAAACATTTCTTTTCGCGCGTTTCTTCCCCGCAGAAATCTAGTGGCTTCGAAAGCAGGTTTTGAATTCAAATGTAATAGAGCATAACTCGTCACCGCACTTGGTGAAGTAGGTCTCGTGCCTAGTTATTTGGTCGAAGAGTATTTCCAGATGTCTTTTAAGTGGGAGAACATGCAACAAATTATAACTCTTCCTCATGCGTGCCCTTGTGTAGCACTGGAATATACACGGTTATCGAATCCCAGAAAATTTATCGTTGACTTGTACAGACCATTACACATATGATTTGGGAGCAGGAGACTTCAAAATATGTAATGCCGTTATCGAGATTCGAGCTCTGGAGTTTCCGATGGCTACTCGGACATGCTTTTCAATTTCACCATGAAAAACTCAGAATAGAGGGAGAAAATACTTTACATTATCCCTCACTAACGCGGCGAATGGTTAGAGGGGTCCAGTTGCTAAATGCTGGTAACGAATTTTCGTCTTTTTAGTTCGGCCGCCTTTTGTTGAGTCATTATAATATTTAGAAACCAGAACACTGGAGTCATCAGCGATACAAACGCTGGATTCGAACTCTGGCCTTTCCGTTTGCTATCCGACCGTAAATTTATTTTACACTATGAAGATGCGAGGTACGGAAGGAGAAAATAACTTACATACTTCATATGTTTATTACTTTGAATAACCTACTGATCATAGTATAAAGCATGTTCAAGTACAATTGGAAGTGTGATAAATTTCTGCTGTGATTTATTAATGTGAACACATGGTACTTGAAAATAGAAGAATGGCATGTAAGTGCTATTAGTTCTGGGTAAATATATTGATCTTGACAGTTAACAGTTACTAAACTTGACAGTTAAAAAAAGAAACCATACTCTTGGCAGCATGAATTAAAGAATGAGTTTTGTCAGACAAGCAGCACTGAGGAGTTATCATTCCATATTCAATTGTTTCGCTGCCCGATCAAAACTATGGCACCAGTTTTCATAGCAAATCTCAGTAAAGGACAGAAGGTTGTTTGTCGATGCCTGATAGGAAGCAAACACCCATCACAAAGACGTCTTTATCTTAGTAGGACATTTATTGACACGTTTTACCTTTTGATATCGCAATACAACAAGTCCTTACTCTTAGTATTTTTGTTTGCAGTCTTCCGAGTGGTTACTCCACGGCTCTTCTCCATAAGGAACTTCATCGCAGCAATTAGTTCTTTAGAGAGGACAGTTACATCAGAACAAGTCCACGAAATTCATAGTAACAAGAAGTGCAAGACTGTGTCTGTCGTTGGCAAGAGCTTTCGCTCAGTTCCGCCTCCAATTTTTTGGAGACCACTCCTGGGGGGGGACACTACACATATGCAAATATCGATGCCTTTTCCGAGACTCGAATCCGCTCCCTTGAGTACCGACGTAGGCTCCGCTAACAGATATACCGTCTGCGCAGCTACTGAGTAGTCTAATTCAATCGATTATTGATGAATTGCGCAAGAGGAAATGATCCAGGTAGTATATGGATTCGATGCAGTCCCAGTTCTATCAGGTGCTTTAAATTCTATATTCGCATATGCAGCCAATAAACAACTTAAAATACGCAGGAATCGCACGCAAGTTATCACACTGACAAACGCAGTTTCTTTCTGTCCCGTTTAATGAAATGTAAGAGGATTTCTTCGTCTGGGATCAGAATAGTGATAAGAAATACGCCTTTCTTAACTCTTATCTCTTTGACTGTCATTGCTAGTGAAGATATCCAACCTGCAGCAACAGTAAATGTTTATGAGGATCATTTAGAGACAAAGTCGGTTGATGAGAGAGTGAAAAGGTAAATGGTGGCCGTAAAACCTTTTTCAAGGAAACCATAAAATGGGAAGCAAATATTCTTAATTAAAACATTTCTTTGCTTGAAAATTATTTGATTCCGATTGCTCTGGCATAATTAACTTGGATAGGTAAATATTTTTTTGCTTTTTCAAAATGTGCAATAAAATACTGAAATTTAAAATATGAGATAAAATATTACATAATTGTTGTAAATGATTATGAAATATTACACAGTAAAATAATTAAATAACGAAACTGGAGTTTTTTAAACAACCTTTAAATCTGACGGATAAAAATCTACATTATCCCTATCTTTCACAAAACCCCTATTTATCATAGTTCAAAACAAACAATTGTTAATGCGCCTTTTTATAGTATTAATTTGAATGTTATGTTTCTAAACACGTTATATCACTCGGCAATGCACCTCTTGGAGTTGGCGAACCGTTTGGAAAGAAAGGCTGTTCAAAATTACAATGCAAATTATACTCTTATTACTTGACTTATCCTATCTGAAAAATATCTTTTGTTAGTCTCAGTAAAAAAAATTGCAAGAAGAGTGGTGTAATAATTGTGAGCCATGCAGACGCGCCTCTAATTATCTACCATCATTTGATCTAAATTACGGAATTTCGATGCAGGAAATTCGATACAGTCCTATTTATACAATAGAACTACGTCCTATCGTATAAATAGGAAGTAGTTCTATCGCGATGCTTTACTGTAAACACGGATTTGGTTGGGTTGGGTTTGGTTTATGTGATTATAGCAAAGCTTCCAAGGTTATCTGCCTAAGGAGAGGGATGCTTTTGTGCAAGATTTTCTAAGAGAAACTGGATCATAAACACGTTATTCATGGATAAATCCACGAAAATTCCCGTCAGTCAGCCCGTTTGCGGGACTCGAACCTCGCACCAAACTACCACTGTCCAGCGACTTCTTTACATTGCTCGACCGCTGGTGTCCCTAACATGGATTTGATCACACTGATTTTTGCGCCATATACTATTAAATTTTCTGCAGCTATCATATTAAATTTTATGCGGCTTGTTTCATTTTTGTTCAAAAGCTTTTTCACTAAATAAAGACATTTTTTTTAAATTTGTAAAATTATGAATTTACATTCTTCTTAAAACATTTCAATGGAGATAAGGTTACCAAACGTAAACTTAACAAATTATAACTGCTGAAGAGTATTCTTTACGATATTTGCTCCTTCTTTCTGCACGCCTTTGTGGTGTAACGGTAGCACATTCGGTGAGTATTCAAGAGGTCAAGCTTCGAGTCCCGGGGAGCGCATTGCTCATTTTTCGTGTTAAAAACTAAAAAAAATTCTTAATGGCTCTAGAGTGGCGCCCGAACTAAAAAGGATGGTGGATGAGGATTCTTCACTACCAGAATTTGGCGATTGGGTCCCCTAATCTCTATTCCCCCTTATAAAAGTATCTGGAGATCATGGATAACCTTATATACTTCTCCTCTAAAAGGGGGGTATATAAGGTCATCTTCTACCTCCTTTCTGCATGCCTCCGTGGTGTAACGGTAGCACACCGGCGCGTATTCGAGAGGTCCAGGTTCGATTTCCAGAGAGGGCACAGCTTAGTTTTCGTGTTTCCTACGTCAAAAAAATCCTAATGGCTCTACAGTTCGATTTATGATGCCTGATTGATACATTTAAATTATGAACTGAAATAAGAAAAATGTAAAACGTGTGCATATTATAATGAAAAAAAGTAAACATACGTAATAATTAATGATTGATATGGTACAATACCTGATAACCGCTGGTAAGACAAGGGGCTCTTACTCCATCAGCTGAACTGCCTGATCTGAAGAGATCCAAAGAAATGTCACTTACAGTGGAATCTCCTCCACCGATGAAACAACATCTGTATAAATACTTCTTTTGTGTATCTGTTCATTTTTTTGCATGAATTAAATACGGATGAGTGTTATTTCGACTAACGGGCACTATTTCTACGTCTTAATCCTTAGCAAAACTCATTACTTAATAGCTTCAATGATTGGACCCATTCATGCATATTATGTTTATAATAAGAATATATTCGAGTATGCTTTTTATTCATTCCCACTTAGATTTGCTTTTGAAACATTACGACAAAGCAGTTAAATTAAAAAGAAGAATTAAGGAAAGTAATTAATAACAAAAAATTTAGTTAGGAAGATGTTATCATTTTGTTTTCGTTTGATTAACACCAGTTCAAGCTCTCTCCTCTTTTTTTTTTTTTTTTTTTTTTTTTACGGTTTAGACATTTAGAATAAATTGCAGATTTGACGCGCGCTTAGAGGAGTCTTGGGCTGCCTTTGGTCACTTTTGTTCGAACGGCAGATCTCTCAGTGGGCTTATACTAGATAAACTTGTTCAACGTATGAAATTAGGGGTCTGCCCCTATTATTGTCTTTACTGTATTTATATTGAAATTAGATGAACGAAAGCATTTGCATATAGCAAATGCTTTCGTTCATCAGTGGAGTCAAAACGCAATTCATTATTGTTAAAATAAACACTTGTATTAAATACGGAACTGTTGCATTCGAAGATTATCTACATCATATCTCATCTTAATTTGCACCAGCATATTAACATTATGACCACATTTGTAACATCAAAAATGATTTATAAAGAAATGAAATTTCTTGGTGTACTTGCATTTAAGCACATTATTTAGGCACCCAGAGCCGAATCATACGACGAGGTAAAGCTTATCTTAAGTTGTAAAAACTACATTTCTCTATTTAACATAGAGAAAAATCTGCTCATCTTGAGTATGAAAGTAATATTCGTTAATCTTACAGATAGTAGATTAAATCGTTAATTTGAACGTTTAAGAAATTTACAGATAACTTCACAGTTAATTATGTATACAGAATAGTAAAATAGCATTTAAAGTCACCTTACAAATAGCAGTAACTGAAGCAGGGTGTGGTAAGAATATTGGTCGTAACGGTAGAAATACTTCAAGATTGGCTGAGAGTATCAACTGTATAGTACTTCGTCGCGCAAAAAACCGCGACAAATGTATAACAGATTGTCTTGATTCTAATCTATCGACTACAAGCCTCTCTGGATTTGCTGTTTTGGGGACACAGTGAATAAATTTGATGCATCGGGGACTGTTCTTCTTATTTGTAGCTGATACAACAAAGAACATGCGTACAAGCAAACAGAAAGGCATTTGCTTCTGTCTAACAGATTGAATGCACATCCGAAAAAGATTATAGTACTCATGAAATGAATTATGACAGCTGCATACTTTATCCTCGAATGCTTAAAATTTCATACTCTAAAATCTAAGTATGGGTTAGAAAATCACTGTTTCGTGAGTACTGTTTCGGATAACTTTCATTTAAGCATTTCGTTTTTCGAAAGCGATGAAGTCGTATATTATTTGGAAAGTTAACATTACCCTATTTGAGTTGTTGTTTTGATTTTATACAAATCACAGTAATGTTAAAAAGTAAAAATTAAAAAAAAATAATGCACAGCTCTTGCCAGTTTTACGTAACACAAGAATTTTTATTTGTATGTTACAAAAAAAATAATATCATTTTTGTCAGTATAATCAAATAAGACATTTGGAAATATTCCTACCTAAATTACATTTAGCTATCATTTGAAGAAATAAATTTAAACGATTAGCTTTATTAATGGAATACTTTTTAAAGACCTGTATTACTTGCTTCTGTTTCAGATATTAATTCATTTTTAATGCCAAAAATAAATTAGAATGTAGATGTTAAAGTATGCTGCCAATCCTTCCAGAAATAAGTGAGGCAAACTGGAAAGATTTAGCATTAAATATTCCTTATAATAATTTGCTGATAGTCTGAAAAAAATTAGAACGCTTTTATGATATCTAAAGACAAAGCTTTGAAGAAATTTATAAACCTCTTCATTTGGGTCACCATTTTACTTTATGCATTGAGTAATGTTATAGCTTTAGTACTTTAATCTATTATTGTTATGTATAATTTTGTTCCATTTGTGCAACAGAGAGTTGAAAATTAAAATGAAATGGCATTGTGAAACCTAAAGACTATGTCCTTGATAAATATCTCTTTCTTTTATCTTTCTGCTATATTTTAAAACTGTGAATTTTGTGTGGCAATATTAATCTTAATTTTCTAGTGTTTTAATGCTTTCTCTTTAAAATAGGCTATTTGTGTCCAGGTAATTTTCTCTTTCAAGAGGGAGGATACATAGGATAATGTATATATATAAATCAAAATTATAACTTTAATTTGCAGTAGTCTCCTAACTCTCTATTTTTATTTGGATATTTCCCTTTCTCATCCTAAAAGTAGTATCTGCTCATGATAAATCGTTATGAACTGCATCATTATAAAATGAGTCCATCTGATATGCTTTTTCCATAATACTCTCCTGACGGAAATATTTACATAGCGCTTCAGCCAACAATGAATTTAAATCTAAAACCTGAAACTTGTTATCAACAAATAGGGTTTAATCTGAATGGAAACTAATTCATTCCGAATAAAATTTTCTTAGCGAATTCGGCTTCTCTGTCTAGCTAGATTGCAGTCCTGGCCTGCTATTCTTACTGCGACAGTTACATTGCACAAAAGACGAAATCAGCGAGTCCTTATTTGATCACATTTGTGTCCGTTATGATGATACAAATGATGAAAGAAAGGGAGACGGCGACATCATCGCATGACAGGAAGCACGAATAGGAAAGCGACTTGTTTAAGATGAAAGCTTTATTCAAAGTAAATCAGTAAACTAATAATTTGTAAATGGTAGTCCCAAATTTAATAATTCTTTCAGATTGTGGAAACGGAAAGCTTCAAACAAATGTAAAATGCAAAAATGTCCTGCCAACACACCTGAAGACCTGAAAGAATTGAAAGTATTATACTTTATATGGGATAAACAAGTAAATAAGGAATGTTACATTTGAAATTTGAAGATAGCGTTTCCGTTATTCTTGACAACATTCGGCACGAATGTTTATCCCTCACGACCACATAGTTATTTGCGTCAGAATCTGCAGGCATTTTGAGCATTATACTTCTGTCTTATCATTCATAGCTATATTTTTATTTATTTTTTAAGGTTGGTTCCTCCCATAACGACCACAAGCATTCGTAGGAATAGCAACATTTTTTCCTTTCATGTAAACAAAATATGATGTGCGTGTCTCTTTGCATTTCTGCTTCTATTCTATATTCTTCTTTTCTTTTATCACGTCAGTTGCAGGAACAAAAGTTAAATTTTTGAATTATCGCCTTGATGTACAGTTGAACCCGGCTATAACGAACTTTAAGGGACTGAAACTTTGGTTCACTACATCCGTTTTGAGAGGAAAAATGTGGATCATCTCGCTGAACGCTGTAAGAAACTACTAAGGAATCACATAAAAAGTGTGATCCAGGATGATCTTAATAGTAATTTAATCAAAAGTTTACTATTACTGGCTGTTAAATTTCTTCTTTGCTGTTTTTAGTTTAAACAAATGTTAATAATTTTACGCAAAATATTAATGAGTATAAAAGTCATGGTTTTGACCCTTGCAATTCATTAACTGATTTTCATCTAAAATACGCATTTACCATAATGCATAAGAATCAGCCTTGAACAGATCTATGTTTGATAATTCAGTCAAAGATAACAAATAGAATCTGAGAAACGATTCTAGCTTTTTGACTTCTCTTGATCATTCGCTTTTTGGGTAACTGCAGGAAATAATAAGATGTCCTAAGATATATTTATTGTGGGTCCTGGTTTTTCGACAAGTGAGTTCTACATCTCCTTCACAGTCTTTTGTTAAGAAGACTTAAAAAGGTGGGGATGAAGAAAAAAAGAGCAGTAAACTAAAGTGTTTTTCCTTTTCTGAGGCCCTAAATAAATTAACTTTAGGTTAAGTAATTTGTTTTAGTTAAAAGTTTCAGAAATTCTTGCAAAATACAGAAAAAGTTCTGTCCAACGTACCCACAAAGCTCGTTTTATTCCATTATTTTATATTTTAAGCTCATTATAGCCATATAAACTAACATTAATTTTATTGGGAATAGGGCGGAGATAAAATGCTCGTTCGCTATATTCAGGGCTTCGTTACAAGCCGAATTCGTTATAGTAGGGTGTCACTGCATCTAGATATCTCGAAGCATAGGGACCGAACCTGCCGCAATAACAGGAGTTAAACAGTACAGCAAATTCCAAAGAGTAATTTTGTGTTGCATTACTTCTTCGTTTCGCTACATAAGTATTATTTTTAATTCTTTGAATAACAATTTCTTATGGAATTTCTAGAAACTAATAATTAAATCTTTAAAAGAGCAGTATATTCAAATGCCACACAGACATAAAGGAGCATCTGCAAGATGCATTGGAATTCCTCTCCCATGTTTACCTGTCAAAAATTTTCAGTTCTGGTAAAAAAAAAAAAATTCTTTCAACTGATTCTCGGAAATCCTTACTTGAAAGGATTCGTAAAGTTTCGGAAAATATGCGGAGGAGAGTGTAAAAAAAAAGTGGCATAAATTTTCGTTGCTATTCAACAAGAGAACTATCGGCATTGAGTATGCATCTTATTCCACTGCTTTTGTCATTGACGAGTATTTGAGAAAATAACTTTTATGGATAATGTTTTTATGAGAATTATATAAATAATGAACAATATTTGAAAAAAAATTAACTAGAGTATACATGAGGTACTTAATATTAAAACAGTTTTTGCCCTTGATAATTTGCGTAAAGTTCCATGGTTCTGAAGCCTAGGTTTCATATACAAAGTAATCGTGTGGTATGACGTGTATATAATGTTTGGCGCCCTGATCGGTATAGTGTTTAGAGATGATTGTTGCCATATGGTTGGGTCTGTGTTTGAGCACAGTGTTTTGGAGACACGGTCACTTAAAATATACGGAATTTTCTTGAATGTCTTGGTCCTCCATCCCCAAGAAAAAACCAATAATAACCCAAGAAAAAACAATATGAGCCCACTGCCCCTCTTTTAAACAGTTATCGAGTTCCACCGGCATTTTTAAACTGAACTACGCACTTGTAACTGGTAGTAACTAACAAAATGAATATACTATTAGCATACATGCAAAATACTAACTGCTATTTTTTAATTAACATACATGGAAAATACTAACTGTTACTTTCTGATTAACATACATGCAAAGTACTAATTGCTACTTTCTAATTAACATACGTGGAAAGAACTAACTGCTATTCTCTAATAATGCATCGTACCAATTTCGGACTTACTTAAGGAATTTCACTCCTAGGTAAAAATATCTGTTTAATATAGCTTCATATCAAACATTCAACTTCTGAGCTCTCCGAAGCCAACTCCATTTTGACGAGAGGATATCTGGACACCCAAATTCTCATATTACGTAAATATTAAATAAAAAGAAGTTATTAGGTAAAACCTTTGATGCACACGTAATAGCACCATAAAAAATTACAGCACTTCATTTTACAAGATGCTCAAAATAATAGGGTTACTTTGTTCAGACACACCCTATATATTGAACGGATACTCTAAATATTGAATGTTAAACGTGCATTCTGTTGACGTTTTTCATGGAAAATCCAAATGCCAAAAGAAGTTAGTGCCGAGCTATGATTCGCCGTGAAGCAGCAGTTTGCAACATGGTGGATAAATATTAACAGAAAATGGAAGTTGCAATTTTTCCCTGGTTAAAAAACATACAGAGGACATTGATGACGACACAAAGATGTTTTCGAGCTCATTTTGGTAAAAGATGGGCTCCTTGCAAACAAACCATTCACAGATTGTAAGAGCAACTGGCAGCTCTGGCTCTATGTTGGAAAACATTCGACGGCGCCCATCAAATGTCCGCTCATCTGAAAATAGCAACAGGTCTCTCTTTATATAATAAGTATGTAAAGTATTTCTCCCGCCTTCCTAGCGTGCCTTCGTGTGTAGTGGTTCTGCACACTGGACCGGTATTCGAGAGGTCCGTGGTTCGATTCCCAGCGAAGGCGGTTGCTAATTTTTCATCTCTCCGGCCTCCAAAAAATCCTAATATCTCTACAGTGGTGCCCGAAGTAAAAGGGTGTTGGATGAGGATTCTTCACACCCAGGATTAGGCGATTGGTTCCCCTAAAAATCCCAGTGCCTTTTAAAAGGGGGAGTATGTAAGATATTTCTCCCGCCTTCCTAGTGTGCCTTCGTGATGTAGTGGTTCTGCACGCTGGGCCGGTATTCCAGAGCTCCGTAGTTCGATTCCCGGTAAAGGCGGTTGCTAATTTTTCATTTCTCCGGCCTCCAAGAAAAACCTATGTCTCTACAAGTGATGCATGCAAAGATGAAGCACGTTCACAGATTGGAAATGTTTGGCTTGTATGAGATGTTTAATGTCATTGTAATGCCACATTCAGCTACTGAACGTTAAAAGGTGTACATTAGTGGTCCCGAATTAGTCTGAATATCAGCCCATGTGGCATCTTTTTATGGGATTATTTGAAAGATTAGGTATTGGAAAGGAAAGCTTCAAATGTAATGGTACTCAATGCACTTATTGTACAGTTGTTCCGTACAGCCCTCTGATATCTCATTGCACAGCCGTCTAGCGTACGTCTCATAAAACTACTTTTGGAAGATATGTGCCAAAGGACTGTGACAAATGCAAAGATTTGCTTGCAGTGCAAAGGTTTGCAGAAAATGTTGTCACATTAAACGCTTTGTGCATTAAACTAACTTTCAACTCTCAAACAGTTAACTATTGCATTCATTTTGTAACATTTTGATAATAAATGAATGCGCAAGAACAAACGCAATGACATATTGTGCACCTCAGTAATTTTGAGACTAGAGGGAAAATATAAGCTTCGAAGTTTCTTGAAGTTTTCGAGTTTCAGGGCAAGTTTCGAATCGAAATTATCAAATGCAAAATCTCATACACAAAACCACTTTTGACGAATGTTTTGCAAAATCATGTCTGTTTGACGAATGTTTTGCAAAACCATTTTGATAGCAATTCGGACCAACTGTAATGTACGTAGTACACACACAAAAGAAGCTCGAGCCATTTCAATAAATTTCAATAAAAATCTGTATTCTCGGAACCAGTGCAAATATTTTATCAAATTTAAAAAATGAGAACTCGCCTTTTGTTTACTTTTTGATTTACTCCTTTCGTTTATTTTTCGATTTATTTCTTATTAGCATTCTTCCTTTTATGTTTATTTAAAATTCAGTGTTGATCATTTCCAAATATTCAAATTAGTTAAATATATTTCATTATTTGAATAATTCATATTTTTCAATAGCGCAGTTTTTTATCTGTAATACTGCTTGTTAGAATTTTAAATAATAATCTTTTTTAGCATCTCAAGAGACAGAACAGGAATACAGTTACAGTTAAGCATTTCTGTCTCTATTTAACCTCATTTTATATCCAGTACATTAAAATTGAAAGTACTATTCTTAGTCTTAAAGGAAAAATTATTCTAATTATTATTTGGAATATTTCTTGTATACATCTTTGCAATTACAAATCTTGTGCTTTCGATGCATTTCATTAACGAACACTTCACTTGCTTTTACAAGAGCCGAAAGAAATTATTCAGTAAACTAAATTTAAGTAGCGATCTTTTTTCAGACAATAATTAATCAGTTAATTAATCCACAAGCAATTCGTATCCGTTCTAAGAAAGAAATGCTAATTAAAAGCCCGCTTCCAATTTTTTAATTCTCTCAAGGTTTCTTTTTTCTTTCTTTCTTTTTTTAAAATACGCATGCAGATTCTGTCGCCTTCACATAAACATATTTCATCTGGAAACTGAATTTAGTGTTTGTGCTTATCCTCTTTTCCAAAACGTTAGTACTAAATTCTGTATAAACATTTTCCCCTCTATGTTAATTTTCGTGTATTTAAAATAAGGCATATATAAATACTTTTTTTAGAAATTTTCACTTAACACCTTGGGTGCTCAAGGTTAGCATGTCACTGGCGAAATGAAATACAGTCGAACTCCGCTATAACGAAGTTCAAGGAACGGACAATTTGGTTCGCTCTATCCAATGGTTCGCTACACTCGATCTGATGAGAAGGAAGGGATCATCAGATGAAAATTGCCTGATCAATAACACAGAGAAAAAGAAAGGGTGATTAACATTGGTACATCTTCTAAAAGTTGTAAATAATGGCTTTAAAAAGAAAGATGTTAAATGTTAACTGCAGTTATTATTAAGTACAAGTACCACATTCCATTTTTGTTGCTTTTCGGTTTCGCCAAACCTTAATAATCTTACTCGAAAAATTTCTTAAATTCCACCAATAACACATTTCATGCAAAATATGCATTTATAGTTACGAAGAAAAGCGAGATTTGAGCAAAGTGCCAATCAAAGGAATCAAATGAAATCAAAGAAAGATTCAAGCGCTTTGTCTCAATAAATCAATGTTCTTTTAGCTCAGTGCGTGGCACATTAGGATCTCCTAAGGCAGTGATCTTAAACTGTTGGCTCGCGTGCCGGATGCGGTCTCCGAAGCAATTTTAAGCTGCCTACAAACACATTTTAATTAGTTATTTATTGCAAATACGGTGAGTAAAAAATTTCAAGATTTTCATTATTTGAAGGAAGAGTTTGCATTATTTTCAATACCATTAAAAACGAACTCCGATAATTCATAAAAAGTCTAAAAAGTGAGCTAATATTTTGCAATATGATATAAATCTTAATCAGAGATTTTGAAGATACAGGTTTTATAATTTCTTCGTACCAAGTGCCCGAAATAAAATACTTTTATATTCCGTCCACCATTGCATTGTTATTCCACAAAGAGTAAGACTTTTAATTTTATTATCAAATTTTATTTTATTTTTTAATTTCAACATTTTGTAATTGAAGCGACTTAAAAGCAAGAAACATAGTTATATTATTATTAATCACTATATGAACCCGTGAAATGACACCAGCTCGACTCATTAAAATCCTTATATTTTCCCCTCTTCTATGCCACCTATTTAAATACAACATAAACTATATCAGTTAAACGCATAAATATTAAAAGCATAAAATTAAAAATAAAATAAACATTTAAAATAATAAGATATGAATTTATTTGGTTGATAAAATGGTCAATTTAAAATGAAATATTTATCATTTCAAAGATAGATTAAATTTTATCTATATTTAAAATGATATCCACTAATAGCCAACATTGTGAAACAGATATTTCGCAGGGAGCGTGAATGTGCCGTGACCGGCTCGCATTAGAAGATCAGTGTTTTGAGATTTGGACAAAGCATAGCTGATATGTAATGTTTTTGCTCCCAACTAAAAACACTAACTTTACGAGTTCAAGATTTTATCTCGCAGCAGCAGTGCTTTCTAACACATGGATTTTAAGTTCATGCTAGCGTAAGGTAAGATTGTCATCATAAAAATGTTGCAACATTTTTTTCTACAGACATTTTTAATGTCAAGATTAAACTACAATCTTTAAATAATTTTCCGTGAGCTATGACACTAGAAAAAATATCATCTGCAACAAAAGATACAAAGCTCCATGCGTTTTTATACATCACAAGCTGAAGTCGAAGTTCATTGCGCTTCTATACGTCACAAACTGAAGTCGTTGGATGATTTATCTCTAATTAATTGCAAATTACTATGGCCGCGCAACCAGTGGTAATATTTAGTCATATGGGAAAGTCATATGTATGGGCACAGGTTCGAATTCCCTCGAAGGCATGTATTTTTATAAGCGCATACAGTCTGTGCAGAAAAGAAGCGTTTAAAATACGCAGGAAGACGAAAGTTCTATCAAAAATCTGAGGGTAACGAGAACCACTCCCGGGTTATTCTTTATTAAAATTGAGATGGAACTCCACAGGTGGGTGTTATACCTGTGTTCAGTCATTAGGATAGTTTCGCTTTAAGATTAAATCATTTTTTCTCTTCTTGGCGCCTTGCATGGCGCTAATGTTCATTACAGTAAACCTGTAAACCGCTCGCTGAGTTTTTTACTGCTGTTGTCGTCAATAGTAAGTCATGGCTTGAAAGATGGCACGCCTATCATTAACGTTGTAGAATAAAATATTAATTAGTACTGTCCATTTCTTTAAAATTGAATTGTTGTATAACAACGCCCGCATCACATGTTATGAAAGTTACTTGCCGTGAGAGGTTTCAACTTCCTCTTAGGGAGGAAACTAAACTCTTAAGAATTTGCCAATTACCAAACTTTTAGTGATCGTATAGGTAAAACGGTAATGCATTGCGTAGTAAAAATTGCATCCCGGGACCGCGCCGTGAGAGGATCGTAAACATAAGAAAAACATATACAAGATATATAGGAAAAACATATTAAATATATAAAGACACATACTGTGATAGGTTTCCAGATTAAATATCAGTTTATTCGAATTCATCACCAATAAAATAAAATCTTATCCTCATCAGAGAGTCTAAGGGGAATTCTTCAATTTGTCATTTACCTTTTTTTTACATTTAAATTCATATAAAAACCTTAAGGTTTGTCTTGGTAATTTAGAAGGGGAAAGGGAAACAATTGAAAGCCTGTGAATTAAATTAAGATTCGACGTTGTTATTTTACATTCCAAGGAAATCGTTGAAACCTTACTTAAAGTTCAAACACCAAAAAAAAAAAAAAAAAATGACTTATCTGGTAAGGACATCTTGAAATGAAGGACTCGTATCCTAATAAGCGTTGACGTCGGCGGGGCTCATTTTTACGGTCACAAATGGAAGTTTCAGAAGACATCGTCCTGTTCTGGCACTATTGGCGAAACACACACGCGGGTAACTGGTTTTCATAACGACGAAGCTATTTTAACTCTGGAAAAACAGAAACAGGTGCACTACTGCCCAGCACGGGTATCCGCCTGGTCTTGAAAGTCTTAAGGCACTCTCCCGGTTCAATTTCGCCTTTTAACCAGAACGCGGCAGGGGAGCATCTCTCTTCGTAAATTACATCTTTTTCAAGCAAGTTTCAAGAATAACCTCCAAAAGTAAAGTTCAGCAAGCCAGTAAGAGATTCAACTCAAATTTTCTTCGTCTCCTTCACAAACGCGGGCTCCCACTATGGCTTCAATTATCGCCCCCTTAATTTTGGCAAAATTTGCGTTTTCAACCCCTGAATGCGGAAATAAGGGTGATCGCGCATGCGCGCCCTTCTTCACTTAACCAACAACCGGACCCTCAATCGCCAAAACCTGAATGACTTACATCGAAAGTCAAGTAGCAACCTTTGACCTTTCTGTCACGTACTTCCTCTCTTAAGGTCAACTACACAATGAAATTCCTTCTAGAACATTCTAAAGGACAAAGCGCGCGAAATCATGACTTAGCAAAAATTGCCACCCTTTCCCTGCTTCTTTTCACAATGAACCAAAGCTTGTACAAAATTTGCAAATAAAAGAAAATAAATAATATTGTTTTAAACTAAATAATATTCCCAGAGGCATCTGTTTTTCCCCAAAATTAAAGCCTTAAAATAAATAATTCAGAATCAAATAAAATTAAGATTTTCATAAATCAGAAAATCATTCACCTAGTTTTAATAACGCTATCAGACAAATTCTCTACACAACATTCCTTTCCCCTAAGGAATTAAATTTTGGTACACCAAAATTTTGAAGACAGACACTTCTTGAAATACCATGACTCATACTGTGCAATAAGGCTAAAGGATAACATAATGTAACAATATTTCACACGACACCTTGGTAACAGTGACGTTACTGACACATTAAATTTCAAGTCCAAAATGTGCAAGGGAAACAACAAGATTAATCAAAGCAATTACTAATTAAAATAGTCAAGGCAGATCATCAAAAATAATTAATCAAAAACATCAATTAAATCACTTAATTAATTAAACCTAGAAATACTCAGAACACATACAAAAATAAAAATAAAAAATAAGGCGTTAATGACAAACAAAATATGTCTAAGATCAAGCATTCAATAATTTTATGACAAAAAGAATTTCTCTTTTTTTTTTTCCAGTTCATTACATCACACTAGTGTTGCAGTCTCTGTGTGGCCACAATTTTGAACGTTTATTTATCTATTCATTCTCTTTTTTTTTCCAGTCCATTAATGTAAACAATTTCACCTGAGGTCGAACACATTCTACTATTGTGACAATTTCTGCTGGGCACAATCATGGAGTACATTAAATGAGTACGGAGTTGTCAATGCAAGCGAGGGAAAACCCTGTAGTTAGAAATCATTGTGTTAGCAACTCCCCCCTGCAGCCTTCAACGCGAGAAAGTGAAAGCAACAACTCCGTAATGTAAGAACTCAGCACCACAATAGCTTTAGTAGAGGATCACAATGCTCGAAAAACAAACAGCTGACTGACCGTTTAGTAGAATACAAGCCAAGAAACTTGACCTTAAAAGAAACCAGATTTCACCCCCTACGCCTCACCTTCGACCAAGGAAGAACAATCACTCTTTCAAAGTTGAAGAAGACTTTATCTGTCAATATTTCCCTTACGATAGATAAGCCACTGAATGTGTTCGGATACACACACCCGAAGAAAGAAATAATCTAATCCAATTGTTCACACCAAAAAAATGAAATAAATAAAAATAAGATAATTAACGCGCCGCAGATACATAAAATACATTCCTGAGAAAATAAACACACTAATAATTCAAACAAATCTAAAAAAAAGATGTCACATGAACGTATTCAAACTAGAAGTAACGACCCCCCTAAGTAACTACGAAATTGAATAACTTACAAAAATGAATCCCAAACAATCACGTCTAAGAACAGAAGCGGCCTGATCAGGGCCAATCATTAGAAAAGAAAAGAACGTTACAACACAAGGAACCTCGGAACCAGCCGAAAATACCCCACACAAAAAATCAGAAAGAAAGAAAACGTGATTGTCCAAAAATTCAATCCAACCAAAATCAATTCCGAGAATTAACATAACGAATACGCTGTGCAAATACCAATTAGAATTTTATCCAAGACACACAAAAATAATACTAATACAACCTAACGCATATACAAAATAGCGTTTGGCCAAAATTTACAGATACTACCAAGATATACATGTACACCAAAAATGAAAATACAATTAAACTGTAAAGATTTCGCACATAATTCAAATGAGCAATGAGATCAGTGATACTTAAAAAAAAATTAAACTGCAATACCTAAACAAATACACGAATAGTCATTACGTTAAACCATATCAAGTTAAAAATATTTCACTGTAATTCAAATCAAACCAAAAAAATCAACCAGCAAAAGTGAAGTGTCGCTAAAAATTTCACGGTAAACACTAGTGAGTAACAACACCATATTTAAGTCCCCTTAGTAAGACAACAACAAAAAAAAAATTCAGTAATTCAAAAAAATCCACTAAGTCCACAAAAAAAAAGTTTCAACTAGTCAAAGAAATCAATCAAAGCTGGACTGAAGCACGTTATTAGAACACTAAACAAAATATCACAAAAGTGTTCAAAACAAACCCCCCAATTTAGGCAAAAAAAAATCTGAGATCTATTCTGCATCAGACTCTTCCAAAACGTTGTATAGTAACCTAAGTAACAGCTTTCAGCAATACCTCCACCCACACAAAAGAAACAAAGTAACTCTTTACCGCGTCCATGTAAGCTGAGAAAAGCGCTGTATTATAAATGACAGACTCAAACTTTACGTATCAAGCAAACCTCCAGACACGTTGAAAGAGAACATAAGATCTCTTATCTCGGAAAGGAAAGTGCGTTGACTGAAACGTTACAATTCTGAACCAACACAATGAAAAACATACAACAATAGTTTTCTCAGATAACAAGTTCCTGTTTTCCTCCGGTGTAAGAGGTCAAGAGCCACCATGAAGTGCAAGTATTTACAAGAAAACCAGCTTTCAGGACATTACAACTTCACGCAAGACCTAACTGCAAGCAACAAATGCAAAGTTCTCAAAAGTGCTAAACTAAAAAAAAAAAAAAAAAAAAAAAAAAAAAAAATACTCATAACTCAAATCCCTAAAAATCTCACAAATCAAATCCATAACTCAAATTCTATCATTTTCCTATAACCACAGAAATCTCAATTCTTCCACAAAACTAAACATCAGAGAACTTACATTTTACGGACCTTGGTAGAAACCACCAGAAAACAAAACAAAAACTTGATACACCTATCTTGATACTAACAAGTCAAACCAAAACAAGAATTGACCCCAAATTCAGCAACAAGTCCAACCAAGAAAGAAAATTCAGTAACTCAAATCAAATCTATTACGATCCACTAGTAAATTCAAGACAAACTGCCTGTAATCAACAGAAAAATCCCACTCATGAGTACAGAACAAAAGTAACTAATCTTCTCAAACTTATTTCAAACATTTTCACAAAACCAATTCCCGTTGTCACAAAATTTTCATTAAAATTCGTTTTCTACAATTCACAAGACTAACTCAATTTCTACTGCTTAACAATTCTCACATGACAACTCTTCACAAACTTAAAACTCAAGATAACTAATCTCAATTACTCTGACTCATTAAACTAATTAGAACTTCACTCAAGCTGAAGAATTCAATCCAAAAAAAATTAAATAAGCAAACATCACTATTGCTGATCTCAGGCAAAAATCCAAATCTAACCCATGTTAACTTTAAAACAGAATTTTTCAATTAAAAAAAACAATCTACAATTTTTACTCATTCATTTGTATCATTATGTCTTCAGAACTTATAAAATTCATTGCTCAATACTAAATTAAATTTACTAACACCTTACACAATATACTGGAATCATATCAAAACATAGTAAATTAAAAAAATAATAAGATACTTGGTAAGGTAGATAATCATGAAAACATTACATACATTTCACAAAATATTATTCAATCAAGTCTAAACTCAAAATTTTTCTAACGTTACCGCTCACAATTACACATTTCACAAGATTCTAGGTTAAATAAGTAGCAAAAACACACACAAATATATTTTCTAGCTATGCATAGCTATGGCTTGTCTCATTCAGTAAAATAATTAGAGTCTTTAAGTCTCGCTCTCTTAATAGTGCTCAAAAAATGAGTCCAGTTTTTACCGACAAGCACTCGAAACTTGTTACAAGGATATACAAATAGCATAGGATTATCGTGAAATAATTCATTTTCCATCTCGTATCATAAGTCAGAAATCAAAATATACATCCAGGAAACACTCAAGGATTTCCAACAGTAAAAATATACAGTACCTATTCTCCTACATTAAAAATATATATTTTTCCTAATTTTAAAGTTGTTCAATTCTGTTTGCCTAACGTTAAAGTCCAAAATTCCTGAAATTCACACACATTTTCAAAATTTATCACCCTCGTATTAACAAATAAGCAAACACAAATCAAAAACTCTAATTAATCCTAGCACATAGACTTAACTCCTTCATTAAAACAGTAAATTACTAAAAATAGGTAAATTCAAAATCAATTTCACACACCTTCTCAGAACATAATACTTTTGTAATAGTAAACAACCTAACATGCACAGTATGAAATCATCGAATCACACGTACTAAAACACTATCTTTTTAGTTAATATTATACCAAAACAGTTTACCTAACCTTAAATTCAATTCTTAAATTAAATTAGAGAGTTAATATCCTGCAGTAACCAGTAAGCAAACATAATTCAAATCAAAACCTTAATTAGTACTCACACATAAAATTTAACACCTTCTTAAAACAGTAAGTTATACAAAATAAATAAATTTAAAAAAATCAGTTACTGATTCGATCCTTCACTAAGCAGAAGTCACGGCACCAATGTTATGAAAGTTACTTGCCGTGAGAGGTTTCTACTTCCTCTTAGGGAGGAAACTAAACTCTTAATTTGCCAATTACCAAACTTTTAGTGATCGTATAGGTAAAACGGTAATGCATTGCGTAGTAAAAATTGCATCCCGGGACCGCGCCGTGAGAGGATCGTAAACATAAGAAAAACATATACAAGATATATAGGAAAAACATATTAAATATATAAAGACACATACTGTGATAGGTTTCCAGATTAAATATCAGTTTATTCGAATACATCACCAATAAAATAAAATCTTATCCTCATCAGAGAGTCTAAGGGGAATTCTTCAATTTGTCATTTACCTTTTTTTTTACATTTAAATTCATATAAAAACCTTACGGTTTGTCTTGGTAATTTAGAAGGGGAAAGGGAAACAATTGAAAGCCTGTGAATTAAATTAAGATTCGACGTTGTTATTTTACATTCCAAGGAAATCGTTGAAACCTTACTTAAAGTTCAAACACAAAAAAATGTCTTATCTGGTAAGGACATCTTGAAGTGGAGGACTCGTATCCTAATAAGCGTTGACGTCGGCGGGGCTCATTTTTACGGTCACAAATGGAAGTTTCAGAAGACATCGTCTGTCCTGGCACTATTGGCGAAACACACACGCAGGTAACTGGTTTTCATAACGACGAAGCTATTTTAACTCTGGAAAAACAGAAACAGGTGCACTACTGCCCAGCACGGCTATCCGCCTAGTCTTGAAAGTCTTAAGTCAACACGCAGGTAACTGGTTTTCATAACGACGAAGCTATTTTAACTCTGGAAAACAGAAACAGGAGAGCTGCTGCCCAGCACGGCTATCCGCCTGGTCTTGAAAGTCTTAAGTCGGTTTTCATAACGACGAATCTATTTTAACTCTGGAAAACAGAAACAGGAGCACTACTGCCCAGCACGGCTATCCGCCTGGTCTTGAAAGTCTTAAGTCTGTTTTCATAACGACGAAGCTATTTTAACTCTGGAAAACAGAAACAGGAGCACTACTGCCCAGCACGGCTATCCGCCTGGTCTTGAAAGTCTTAAGGCACTCGCCCGTTTCAATTTCGCCTTTTAACCAGAACGCGGCAGGGGAGCATCTCTCTTCGTAAATTACATCTTTTTCAAGCAAGTTTCAAGAATAACCTCCAAAAGTAAAGTTCAGCAAGCCAGTAAGAGATTCAACTCAAATTTTCTTCGTCTCCTTCACAAACGCGGGCTCCCACTATGGCTTCAATTATCGCCCCCTTAATTTTGGCAAAATTTGCGTTTTCAACCCTTGAATGCGGAAATAAGGGTGATCGCGCATGCGCGCCCTTCTTCACTTAACCAACAACCGGACCCTCAATTGCCAAAACCTGAATGACTTACATCGAAAGTCAAGTAGCAACCTTTGACCTTTCTGTCACGTACTTCCTCTCTTAAGGTCAACTACACAATGAAATTCCTTCTAGAACATTCTAAAGGACAAAGCGCGCGAAATCATGACTTAGCAAAAATTGCCACCCTTTCCCTGCTTCTTTTCACAATGAACCAAAGCTTGTACAAAATTTGCAAATAAAAGAAAATAAATAATATTGTTTTAAACTAAATAATATTCCCAGAGGCATCTGTTTTTCCCCAAAATTAAAGCCTTAAAATAAATAATTCAGAATCAAATAAAATTAAGATTTCCATAAATCAGAAAATCATTCACCTAGTTTTTATAACGCTATCAGACAAATTCTCTACACAAGAACATGAACTTTTCTGGCCACCGAGAGCCGGAGGTAAAGGTTATCGTCGCTAAAATTAACTTTTTAGAAAATTTGGAATACTTTCGTTTTGGTTGTATTACGCATAGAGAAAAGAGCGTTTGGAATGCTTTTACTTTCGTATGGATAACGCAATTAAGGTTGGATACTGTGTCATCGTTTACTTCCGGTGTTGCTGTCGAGAAATCTGCAATCACAGTAAGTAATAAATTATTTATTTGTTCATGACGAGTGAATTGAAACTGATTAACTTTCACAAATAGAGCTTAAAATACAGTATCACAAAGTTTGTAAATAAGGTAAATTCGACAGTGGATGAAGCAGATATTTCCTTATTGGAGTTATACGAATAAAAAATATTAGAATTTAAAAAGGAATTAAATAACATTTTCGATTCTTTATTTGCACATTGTGAGGGAAAGGACACTGACGAATTAAGTAAAAGGAAGATCTCGATGAAATTCATTTGAAAATTTAAAGAAAATTTTTGAGATCAGTTCTCAAAGGAATAGTTGTTCAAATGAAAACGGTTCGAGTAAAGACATAATTGTTTCGGATATAAAATTGCCTAAATTGTCTCGTCCTGTATTCAGTGGGAAATTCGAAGAATGAATTGAATTTGAGGATTTATTTTCCGCATCTGTGCATAAAAACAGTAAATTAACTTATGCGCAAAAATTGCAGTATTTAAAGAGTTCGTGTAAGGCACATACGTTAAATATTATTCAGTCCATTCCAATTTCGGATTCAAATTATGACATAGCATGGAATCTGTTTGCTGAGCACTATTACAACATAAAATATTTGACCAATTCTATCATAAAGTTAGTTTCTATACCTCAAACGAGTGATTCTACTTCGCCGCTTTTAAAATTTATCGATAAGGTGCATGAATGTTTACGATCCTTGAAAGCATTGGAGCAAAAGGTGGAAGAATTTTCAGACACATTAGTTGTTTATTTATTAGTTGAAGAGTTGGATAGAAATACTCGGTGTTGGTGGGAAAGATCATTTAAAAAAGATTAAATAGGAACAGTTTAACAACTGACATGTTTTTTGAAGGAACACGCTCACACCCTATCACATTACAAACCTTCGCATGGGAAATCGAAACGTTCATTTAATACCAAAGCTCTTACAACACTTTCGGAAAATTAAAAAAATTGTCCTTATTGTAAAGGTGATCATTTATTGTTAAAATGTGTGCAGTTCTTAAATTTAACAACCGAAAAAAGATTTGAATTTGTAAAGACAAAAAAAAAATGTGTTTCAATTGTTTATCTTCGGTCTACACATTCAAGGACTGTAAAAGTTCTAATACATGCAGAAAATGTCAGAAATTTCACAATTCGCTCTTACATTTTGATCACAAAATTGATCACAAATGATTTACATTTGAAAGTGAAGAAATTTCTATATAGAGCAAATGGCACGTCTAATCATAATACAAACAAGACTAATAAATTTAGCAATAATCTTTCTTTAAATGTTGATACATTTACTCCATTGGCAAGCAGCCAAAAGATTAGTGACACTAACCAACCAAGCAAATTCTACTAACAGTACTACACTGAATATTTCCAGTTCCTTTAATAAACAAGTTATACTTCCAACTGCAATTATTTTCGTTGAAGGTGATGATGGAAAATTTATTTCGTTGAGAGCTTTGCTTGATTCTGGTTCTCAAAATAATTTCATTACTTCATTACTAAAGAGTGTGCTGAATTATTCAATTTGAAGAAAAGAAAAATAAACGCTTTTACTTCAGGTATCAATGGTACAGTTATGGGTGTTAAGGAAAACGCTATAGCAACCATCGATAACGCTACTAGAGATTTTATTCGTACCTTACAATTTCTTGTTGTTCAAAAAATAACTACGTAACGCCTGCTAGATATCTAAACATTCCTGATCTTAAGCAGTTGCAACCCATTGTTTTAGCTGATCCAGAGTTTTATAAACCTGGCCAAATACATGTTTTATTATCTAACGAAGTATTGTTTGATTTACTGGGAACAAATAGAATAAATATGCAAGACCTGATTCTCCATCCGTCAGGTTTTGAATACATCGTTGGCGGGTCAGTACGCATGCCGCAGCGAGCCAATGTTGATAATTATTGTGGATTTGTTGGAAGTTTGGATCATTTATCTGACAATATGAGAAGGTTTTGGAAGATTGAAAGTATTAATGAAACAAAAAAAGTGAAGAGTCAGGAAGAGGAATTTTGTGAACAGCACTTTCTTCGTACACACAGAAGGCAAGATGCCGGCAGATATGTATTGGAAATGCCAATTAAGGAGGAAGGGCTTAGCCTTTTAGGCGAATCCAGAGAAAACGCTAGTAAAAGACTAAATTCTTTACTTAATCGCTTCACTCTCAATCCCGCAGTGAAACCCTTATACGGAGAACAGAGATTTCATTAAGGAATATAATAAATTAGGCCATTTCGAAGAAATTCATGAAAGTTTCTCATATTATCTTTCCCATCATGGGGTTTCAGGCCCGATAAACCTACCACTAAACTTAGGGTAGTCTTCGATGCCGCTGCTCCTATTGGAATTTCATTAAACGACATTCTACTGAATGGAGGGTTAGTTCAAGACGAACTATTTGGTATTATTTGCAGATTTTGAACGCATAAAATTGCTTTCACAGCAGACATTGTAAAAATGTATCGTCAGATTAAAGAACATCGAAGAGATTTTTTACGCATCTCATGGAAGAGTAGTGAAGAAGAACCAGTTAAGGTCTATAGACTGAAGACTATAACTTACTGTACTTCCAACGCACCATATCTGGCAACACGCACACTTAACCAATTAGCAGAGGACGAGAGAAACACTTTTTCGTTAGCAGCACAATTAGTAAAAAGCTGTTTTTACGCCGATGACGTACTCACAAGAGTCATACGCTAATAGAGGCTAAAGAATCATAATTGCAGTTGATTAACCTATTATCACGTGGAGGAATGCGTCTGCACATATGGTGTGCTAATCACTCTGATCTTTTGCAGTTTCCCGGTGGATAAGAGGAACATTCTTTCAGTAATTTCGATGACGATCAGAGCATCAAATCTTTAGGATTATTATGGAATCCAAAGGTAGATTGTCTTTCATACAAATCAACGATCAAGAAATCAGCAACTTACACAAAGAGAACAGTGTTGTATGACATTGCTCGCATTTATGATCTATTACGACTGCTTGGTCCAGGGATAACAAAAGCAAAAATCTTCATCCAAAGACTTTGGTTATTGAAGCTTGATTGGAACGATCCGCTACCCGAGAAGACAGTTAAGGAGTGGCAACTTTTTATTAGTTCCATGCAATCTATCAACAATTTGCAAGTGAGCAGATATGTTTCACAGGACAGTTTTTCTGAAATACAAATTCGTGTATTTTCAGATGCGTCAGAACACGCGTATGGAGCAGCCATCTACATACGCTGTAGAAATGGTACATTAGGTACAATGGACAGAGGAAAGGAACTCTTCATAAGGTATATTTAGCTCTTTTCATTTGCCTTATAACAAAGGCAGTGCATATCGAACTAGTGAGTGACCTTACCACTGACGCATTTATTTCCACCGTAAAGAGATTTATTGCTAGACGCGGAAAATGTTCAATCATTTTCTCAGACAAAGCAAAACACTTCGTTGCCGCAAATGCCGAATTGCAAAGAATTAATAATTTAATTAGAAATCCTGACAAAAAATCAGCAAATAATTTAGGTGAAGAAGGAATAGTTTGGAAGTTTATTCCCCCACGGACGCCTAATTTTGGTGGGCTATAAGAATCTGCAATTAAATCCGTGAAATATCACTTAAAGTGGATTATAAGTAATGCAAGGCTGACATTCGAGGAGTTATTAACTGTAGTAACTCAGATAGAATCTGTTTTAAATTCTCGCCTTACTACTCCCTTATCTTCCGATGTAAATGATTTAGAGGCCTAAACACCAGGACATTTTCTCATTGGAAGACCCTTGAATATTATAGTAGACCCCGAATTAATTGATATACCTGAACGCAGACTCTCAAGATGGAAACAATTACCAGATTTATCCAATTGATATGGAAACGTTGGCATAGGGACTCTTTAAACACACTACAACAGCGTTCAAAATGGAAGGTAGAAAAAACGAATATTAAAATCGGTATGTTAGGTACTAGTTAAGGAGGATGAGCTTCCTGTCAGAGATGGGTGTTAGGGCGCATTACAAGACTTTTTCCGGCAGCTGACGGTTATGTTAGAGTAATAGAAATACGTACAGCAAAATGCATCATTAAGCGTGGAATTACAAAAATTGCAATTTTACCCCAGGAAGAAGCTTCCAAAGTTGTGTTAGCTTATTATTATAAAACTTGTATTGTGTATGCAATTTTGTATTGGATATTGAATATTATTTTTTTTATTAAGAATATTATTCGTATTGCTTTATTGTATAAGGTTGTAATTGTACAATTTTTATGTTATTATGAGTATTATCGCACGAAATTATTGAAGTAACCCTTAAAGGCCAGGGGTTATGTACAGTCATTAGGACAGTTTAGCTTAAAGATTACGTCACTTTTTCTCTTCTTGGCGCTTTGCATGGCGTGAATGTTCATTACAGTAACCCTGCAAACGCTCGCTTAGTTTTTTATTGCTGTTGTTGTTAGTAGTAAGTCATCGCTTGAAAGATGGCACGCATGTGATTAAGGTTGTAGAATAAAATATTAATTAGTACAGTCCATTGCTTTAAAACTGCATTGTTGTATAACAACGTCCGCATCGTATGAACAACTTGTACTACCAATGGTAAATTTATGGTATACTGCTCACTTCTAAATGTACTTGCGTATTCTGTTTGAAACGTGGTTGTTCAATGTAAAAAGAACGCAAGCCTAAACTATTTTCATCGAAAGTTCGCAAACTCCTGCTCGCTCAGAATACCCAGAATTCAATGATAATCCGAGGCTAAAAATCTCCAAATACCTTAAAACTATTTTATTGGAATTATAGGAAAATATATTAATGCAAAAATCTTGTATTTAAAGTTGAATTTAAAATGAATAACTTTAAAAATGTCAAGATCCATAATTTCATCTTTAATCTTTACATATTCTTAGCCATTAATTTAATTCCTTGGCTTCAGAAATTGACGGCAGTTGGTTTTATGAAGATCCCTTTCAACCGATAGCAGATTGTCACTTTTATCAGCGTCGTTCGACATTTCCTTTCATTGCGAGGAGGATAAAAAATGACACAGAGTTCATATTCCTTGCTTTCAAAAACATAATAATAATAAAAAAGTCCGTTTTCTCTTCAATGATCCGAACGAAGATTCAAACGGTCCATGCTTAGATGACAGGGAGTTATTGATCAATACTTCAGAAGGTTTGTAGAGACCTTCAAGAAAAAATGCCATTTCAGTGTTTAGATAAATGTTATTTCGAAAGTTTCTAAACTAGAAATCTTAGGAGGCTGGAAAATTTCGTAAAATATAAGTCATGTAAAATAAATACATAAGTTTGAGTTTTAAAAGTTTGTAAATTTATATGTCCCATTGTAGTTTACCATCACGAAATCCTGTATGTATTTCAAGGCAAATCTGACATGAATCTTTGCTCTTCAAAGATTCAATTCAGTGATGCAATAAATGCACTATTTAGGAAAACACTAAAAAAAAAATAAGAATAAGAGATGTTATAGTTTTGTCTGTAGGGTAAATTAGAAATAAAAGCCCTGAAAATTTACGAATGGAGTCTTGTAAATGTTTTAGGTAAAAATATTAACGACTAAACTGATGGTCTTTCGAAAGGAGGATGTTGAAGGTGTCCAACTACAGCTAAGGGTTTTCGAATACTACCAGAGCTAAAATTGAAGGCTGTGTCAGTCAGACTGATTCAGAATCTCCATTTGATGTCATTGGCGTAGAAGCATAATTATGGAACTTGGTATATAAAGATGGTAACAGCATTAATTGCTGGTTGAACACATTCCTTCATTGCTTACAGAAGATTCTTGAATGCAAAGGTTGCGGCTTGATTGGTGCAGAGTGTGCACACTTTTTTAATGAATTACGCTTGTGTCCTTTTTTTAATTTTTAAAAAGATATATTTGATAAAAAAAAGATAAGTTGCTATATGAAACACAGAAAGAATGCATAGATTTCGATTTGAATAATATATGGTAATAATACAGTAATGGTCTTACTTGATTCCTACTTCCTAATTAAGGGTCTGAGAGGTTACGGCCTAAAATAGGTATTATAAAAAAGAGCCGCCCAGGCAGTTAAGGGAGGTTAAAGGAGCCTGCTACGGTACCGAAGGCCCGGGTTCGAATCCCGAGAAGGCATGTCTGTAATTGTCCGTCCCTTCATAGGAGGCAACAGTGGCCCACCTATTAGGTGCTTGCATTATAAATAGGCCACTACTTCCGCTCTTAGCAGCGGCCAAGCATAAGTCGGCTAAATGCCCGTCAATGGGGGGAGGGAAATTCTATAATAATTTTATTAAGTGTAATTTCATAATATATAATTTATATCACAATATATATTTATATTTCTAGATATTGATTAATAAAAATACTGATGATGAACTGTATTTAATACTTTTAAATAGCTTAGTGTGTTAATCAGTGACATACATATTAAATTTGAAAGAAAAATTAAATTGCCGAACGGCAATACAGATGAGCATAAAGAAAATATATATATACGTTTAACACATTGCCTTTCAATCGCTTAGTTTTTTTAATTAAACTTGAAATTCAAGTATCTTACGCTTTACAGAGCGCAACAGATTAACTCAAGTCACTGAATTTTCTAATTGAATTTGACTACAATAGAACAGAGATGAGTATTTCCAAGAACGTGAAAGCACAATATGTTCTTGTGACAAAATCTGAAACATAAATATCTCATGCTCTGCTGAATGGCAGCAAAATAATTTTAGGACGTTGAGTTCGTTAATCAAAAATTTATTAACCTTTCACAAAATATGCAGTTCATAAAAAACAAATCCGTAATTTGAGCTTTTCGACACATGTTGAGGACTACATGTGTGCCAAATCTGAGGCTCTACATGCTATCATTTCTTTTGCAAAGCAAGAAACAATACGTACCCCATACAGATTATTCCTAATTTAATGACAAAGATTAGTTGAAACTGTATTATATCTTCTTAGATTCTTATTTCAGCAAAATTTGAAGAAATATAATATTTTTAGCTTTGCAAGTGATTAAGAAAAATATCAAATGAGTTACGATATATCAAATCAGCGACAGAGTTTTACTCTTTCTTTAAGAGTTACATTAAGTCAGGTTATTTACATATAGTAAAGTATACAACCTCTATTTACCTTTGTGGAGAAGATTTTAAGGCAACGTGACTCTTATTCATATTATCATGGGAAGAACCACGAAAATAACCATGCAGCCAGCCCGTTCGCCTGGAATAGAACCTGCGCAGAACTTCCAGTATTCAGTTAACTTTTCAACACTGGTTAATTAATCTTAAGAGTTAATTAATTTATGAAAATCTAGTGTCATGAGCAAACAGAATAAGTTTCTCTATGCCGTAGCAAAACTTCGTATCAGAATACTTTTCACTCTCTAGATAGAAAATGAGTTTTCGATTTCCTAGACGTCCAAATGGAAACACTTATCTAATAATAAGCCTGCCAAATTTTTCTCATCGAAAGAACATCATTAAATGAGCAAACACTGAAACATTGTAGAACTAACTGAACATACTCAGCTTGGAGTATGAAAAACGTACCTTGTTATAGCTGAAAGACAAGTGCTCATTCTCAATATTTTCCCCTCTTAGCCAGAGTAATTAACTTCAGCCAATGTTAGAATATTTTGCTTTATATGAGAGTAGACTCAAGTATGCCTAGCTTAGCAAAAGATTTTATTTCCATTAAAGATTATTTTTAGCTTATAGAGTAAAATGCAGCTGATTGTTTGGTTTAGAATTAAAAATGCAGAAAGTAAACTTCTAATTATTCAAGCAACTTCAAACGTAAATAATAAACTGTGGAGTAGGTTGTTAGCAATGGTGTTTCTAACGTTTCTAGGAGGATTTTAACAATGTGTACGTTAGAATGGAATAGTGGTAATGTGACAAATTTCGTATAGAATTCTTCTTCTAAACTTTCCAGAATTATGAAAATGTTACACAGAAATTCATTCATATTTTTATTAAGGCATGAGACACTTTTATATATTTATTTTTCATTTCGGTAAGACCGCATCCAGACTGAACTATCAACCACCAGGTGAAAGATGAAGCTGTTGCCAAATCATCCATGCAACTTAAAATAAGTCTTTAGTTTTCTCATGAAAGAAGTGCATTAATTAAAAGGAAAAAAGAGATAACCGTTAAAAGCAATTTTTACTTTGTATTTTTATAGAAACTAAGAATACTTAATTGCTAAGTGTACTTTAAGCTCTCAAAATGTATTAGTAGCATTTTGTGTTCCGGCAACGCATTTAACATTACATCATTTTACAAAAAGCGTAGCAATAAATAATCATTTTCAACTATTTTGTTTTAAGCATCAGAAGTAATATTTTCTATGTATGACCAGTTTCATTTTCTTGAAAGGAAGCACATTGGGAGTATAATATATATTATATCGTAAATTAAGAAATCAACTCCCATTATTTTAAATATAGGTTTTTTTGTTGTAATGACTTTGTATTTGAAACACAAAATAGGGATTTCAGTTTTCTAGGGGTACACCATGTCTGGGATTTATCTCTATGAGTAAGCTCTATATGAACTGATAAAAAAGTAATAATTTTGTTATGTTATATAATACTTTGGAGAAGTTTTATCCGAAAAGAATTATTTTATATAATACTGTAAATTCAAATACGTCAAATGGATATAAAGTATAACTGATTATATTGTAATGCAAATGAAAAGGTTTGATCTTAACCAATTTCTATTTCTTAGCTAAAGATTTTCATAAAAGAGAAATAGGTAAGGAAGTTTGGTAGTTTTCTGTTATCAGCACCAGATTCAGAAATGTTACGGTGCATGTACACATATGCAGACATATACACTCATGCACACATATTTCTGAATCTAATCCCGATAACAAAAAACTACTGAAAGATTTAACAAAACTGCTCATCTAATCATGTTAAAATTAATGTTATAGCTGCTACCTTTGCAACATCTTAGTATGAACTTTTAGTGCTTGAAAATGTTTCCTAACTAATATTAGAATCATTTTAGAAAGCGTCTTACATTATATTTACTACTCTAATTGTATACTTCTTTTTTATATCAAAAGAGAATTTCAGTCAATATTTTCTGATAATTTTCAGTTTGGATTTACAATAAAGATAAACTTTCACATTTCCCCCCCCCCACTGAAGTTCGAAGAAAATAGTATATTTAGAAGTTTCGGCACAGCTTCAGTATAGCCCACCCGGAATTTTAAACAAAAACATACCGCCAAGAGCGGCGAAAAATGATATGATCTGGTAACCCATACTATTCGCCAAACGCAATGTAAACAAAAGGATGGAATTACGGTTACAGCTAATATAGTAGTCAGTTACATTTATTCAATTTCAATACAAATTACCGAGATATCCGTTTACTCAAAGTTTAATGCACGTGCCCTGTATTCTTACTTTTCCGGTATAGATTTCTCTTAAAATTTGTTTCACGCTGCGTTGTAGGAGGAAATACAACATATTAAATTAGAATTCTACTAAAATTAATATCTAAATACACAATTCGTAACACTGTTATTGGCGATATTTTAACGTTCAGATACCGTGAAGACTATTTTGTATATATATTTTTTGGCCACTTTGGAGTTGATATTTTTGCGTTTAGTTATTGCTTGTTCTAAAACTGCTGTTATGATGTTGTAATTAAGTATTAGGAGATTATAAAGGAAAATTTAAGGTGGGAGTTTTCAAACAAGTGTAAAATTTTGGAAACAGATATTTTATGTATGAATTAACAAGAGAGTATGAACGTTTTTAGAGGATTTTTGACGGACCGTCGATTATTGAAAGATAACGTTTGTTGTGAAAAATGTATGTATTTGGAGATGCACGAAGTGTATTGCTGAGAAATCAATTAGGCTAAGATCTTGGTTCGCCTGTAGTAAGCTCAAATTTTCTAGAAACATTTTTTTTTTTTTTTTTTTCTTTACAACGCGAATCAATAAAGTTCCTTATGCGCGAGCGAGTTTCTGCAATTCTCCGATTTCTTTTAAGTGAAAGCAGATTTCTTAGTATATGAGCAATGCAGAGTTTATTCAATGTCTGATTTTTAAGTGAAAATAGATCGATGTCTACATGCGCAAAGCCAATGTAGTGCGGAATGCCGAGGTTGTGCGCGGTGTCTAGTTTGCGCAATTATCGGATGTTTTTCAAGTGAAAATAGATCGATGTGTACATGGGCAGAACCAATGTAGTTGCGCAATGCCGAGGTTGTGCGCGGTGCCTAGTTTGTGCAATTCTCGGGTGTTTTTTTAAGTGAAAATAGATCGATATGTACATGGGCAGAGCCAATGTAGTGCGCAATGTCGAGGTTGTGCGCGATGCCTAGTTTGTGCACTTCTCGGAAGCATTTTTATGTGTAAAATAGATCGATGTGTACATGGGCAAAGCCAATGTATTGCGCAATGCCGAGGTTGTGCGCGGTGCCTAGTTTGTGCAATTCTCCGATGTTTCTTTAAGTGAAAATAGATTGATGTGTACAGCGGCAAAGCCAATGTAGTGCACAAAGCCGAATTCTCTGATTTGTAGAATTCTATGATATTTTTAAGGTGAAAATAGATGGATGTGTACATGGACACCGAGATTGTGCAATTCGTTGATGTTTTTCGAGCGAATACGGATCGTTGTGTACAAGGGAAAACGAGATAATGAGTGATGCCGAGCTGTAATGTAACGTATTTTATATACAATGTTTAACATATCGTTTGTGTATTTTAAATTTGTATTTTTGTTTTAATTGTGAATTATATTTAAGACATAATTTTTCATTTAAACCGTATTTTTAATTTTTTGCTTTTGATATTTTTATAATACTTTCCGACTTACGATATATATCGATAGCCCGACGATCTACTCAACAGTAGCAAAACAGTAAACTTTGACCCTATAAGTAACTTTTACCTCATTATTATAATACGTAGTGTTTGCTCTCGTAATTGCACTTCATAATATGAGTTCTTTGATAATATGTGTGTGTGTATGTGAAGCATTGCTTAGTGTTCCAAATTTGTAGTATTTATTTTCTTATAATATTTTCTTTCATTGTGAGAAATTACATTTTTTTATTTATTAATGTGTAGAATTCTAGCATGCCTACCTACAGAGAATATAATGTGATTTAGGAATTTAAGAACCTGTTTTTCATTAATGAAGTTAAAAATTTTTAGAAAATAATGAAAATTGTCTATTCACTAGTATGTAAGGGATTATGTAATTATGTAGCAAAACGTTAATTTGTAAATATGGGGATAAAATTGATATGTTCCAGAGAATTAATTTAAATTAAAAAAAATATTTGTATAAATGCTGAAGCTTAAAAATCTTTGAAAATACTGAAGCTGTATGAAATACAAGTATGAGAGACTGCGACGTTCTTTATCGTTTTAATAATTGGTAGAATTCGGTTACTCTATCATAGTAATTTTAAATATAAACAATTTATTATACTTATTTTCAGTTACGACTAAGAAATGTAAATTTAAAATAAAGAATTTGATGTTAATTTACAATAATAAACAATTCTTTATTGTTTTTACCTCCTAGCGAATTTAATATAACAATGTTTTTGCGTGATATCTGTACGTAAGAACAGAATAAAAGACTCTTTTCCTCCAAAAAAATTATAAAACTGCTTTAAAATTAATTTTGAACAGAAATTTTCGTGGCGTCTACGTACATACGTTCGTACATCATATTATCAAGTGCAATGAATGAATATCAGTGCGTAGGTACGTACGTACGTATCTCGCATAACTCAAAAACGAGTACCCTCAGAACATTGAAATTTTGTATATAGGACTGCTATAACATGTAGATGTGCACGTCGTATTTTGGTTGCAATCGGCCGCACCAAACGTATATAAATATATTTATATATATATCCACTCTGTTACCCGGCTCAGTGATCTCAGTTTCTTTACTCTTATATGTTTGCAAATTGTACATTTTTTGCTTTAAAAATGATTGAATTATTTTGTTTTCATCTTCCAGTTAAGATTTTTATGCCTTTAGTAAATCTGTATGCATGATTTTTAGAATTATCAACAATTTTAAAGTTGTTTAAGTGCCGATAAGCCTTTATTTTCATGGCGGCCATTGATTGTTTACATTTGAAACAGCAAACTAGTGGATTTATTGCCAACCTAGAGAAACTTAGCTTTGCAACAACAAAGATAGCGCCTACATTTAAAATTGCCAATTAAGTCATGCTTAATCGTTTCTGGAATTTTTTCGACGAAATAAGTTTTTAAGATTTACTTCGTAATTTTTAATACAGATATTTTGAGTTTTTATGTATTTTTGCCTTCTCGCGAAGTGAGAACTAAATTAATTTAATGAGAAATACTCAATCGTCTGTGAAAAACTGTTTCTTTTTTGTTTTGTTTGCTTAATTTCCTTTATACATCATTCTAGCTTTATTATAGTATTTGAATAGAACATGTGGCAACGATTAGATAATTCTACTCTTTAAATGATACAAATTTTGTGCATTATGAGTTATAATATGAACGAAATATAATACTGTTAAGTGAATCTAGCGCCAGAGTGTCGCTATGGTAAACACATACTACAGTGAATTTTAAAGAATGCATTTATTCTATTGTGGTTTATGCGGTGTGGGCGAAGTAGATTTAATTCAATCCAATAAGTTTAAATGAAATGCAAGAAAAATGCGTATAATTTAATATTCCATACAAGGAAGTCTAGTAGTGTACACATCAGATTTTTTTTAAGGGAAAATAGAAATTATGCGTAGCATGGAGAATACATTGTGACGTCACAAGCTTATTCCCGCCCTTTTATGGACGTCACACAGCACCGCCTTCTCAGTTTTGTTGATGCAGTCTATTTTACGCTTTTATCAAATTATTTATTAAAGGTGAAATAGCTAAAGGTTTCCGGTACTGTTTTTAAAATTACATCCTTTCAACCTTAATCATTTTTATTAATCAGTTCTTAATATTTCTTTTTCTTAAAATCGTGTATAATAGTCGTAAATTTATTTCTATTATGCACGATTTCTGGTGAAATCAAGATGGCCGCCATTTTTTGAAACACGAAGTTTCGTCGAAAATCTGGATGGCAACCATTTTTCAAAACAACGTATTTCATGTACTTTGGCGCCAAAACAGATTCGCCAAAATTTGGAGGTGGTCTATTCTGAAGCTGTTCCTAAGTTTCAGTTCAAGTTATAACAAATAAAAACAATTGCAATAATTATTGTTTGCTCTTATCATTGCGGCAACTTTCTGACTGGGAAGGAACATTCGCAATAAAAAGTTCAAGCTTACCCCCAGCAAATATGTTGCAGCCAGAAACAAGTTGGCACATTATTTATGCCTATTCCAAAAATTAACATTTTGGAAAAACATTTTTACAAACAAAAACAAAAATTAACATTTTTGGAATAAATTAACATTAATAAAAATTAACATTTTTGGAATTGTATGAAATACAAGTATGAGAGACTGCGACGTTCTTTATCGTTTTAATAATTGGTAGAATTCGGTTACTCTATCATAGTAATTTTAAATATAAACAAGTTATTATACTTATTTTCAGTTACGACTAAGAAATGTAAATTTAAAATAAAGAATTTGATGTTAATTTACAATAATAAACAATTCTTTATTGTTTTTACCTCCTAGCGAATTTAATATAACAATGTTTTTGCGTGATATCTGTACGTAAGAACAATGTACGTTTGTATAATATATATATTGTTTGTATAATATATATATATATTTGTAATATCTGTACGTTTGATAAATGTGTAGTAAGAAACAAGGAGCCAGACAGACTGCAATCCAGCTAGGCCAAAGCGTAGAAAGCAAATGCGTTATATTAAGGGTGAAATCTTAATTCAGACCGAGTTAATTTTGGTTCTGGATGTATTTTTATTTGATAATTAATATTGTTGTAAAATTATTATTAACTGCTTGAGTTTTGGTTCCTTTTACAACATCAAATTATCTCATATGACATGAATTAATCTCGAAATGATGCAGTGCAGAGAAATTATTATTTTTAGAATAGAAAACGAAAATTAATTTTACCATGCTAATTTAATCTTTCGCATACTCTTTATTCTTCTTATATATATATATATATATATGTATGTACATATATCATTCGATAGTTGTGAATCATGACTTTGATTATTATCTTTCTACTCATTTCATTTTCAAAATTATATAAAGGGAGTTTAAAATTTTGTAAAGAGAATTTTTACAAATATTTTGTAATATGTTTATAGATATTGTCATGCATTGAGAAGGACAGGGCTTGTAGGCTTCTAGATATTTTAAATATTTTATTTATCCACATTGAATTTTATTTAAAATTACTCTACATGCTTTCTCTGCCATTTAGTTCTGTACATTTCATCAGTGGTAATTATGTACTTCTGCTGGTTTATGTTTTTATGGAAATTTGATTTACAGTTCTATTTTTGTGTATTCTTTCTATAGGAATTCTGCATATGGATACTCGTTCTATGTACGATTCTATGTATGGTTACTCCACTATGATATAATTCTACTGGTTTTGTTTATGGGTTTTTGTGTATTGTTTTGTGCAGCGATTTTTCCAAGAGGTACCTTTATTGGTTTGTGGATTTTTGCGCAGTGGTTTTTACAGGATTTGGCCTATGGATGCGTGAAAGCCTTATTATAGTCGTTCTGACTTCCAAGTTTTACAAGATTTATTGCAGGATCCTGGAAGTGAGCCAAGAATATCACCATGTCAGACGCCGATCTGGAATCCCCCAACAGCAGAAAGGAAGCAGGCCGAGAGGGCGGAGGAATCACTAGCTAAGCATATTCAACCGGCAAAAAATTCAGGTTCAGGGAATAGGAGAAAAGTAATACCAACGAAACAACCTGCCAGTGGAAGTGAATTCAACGAACAAAACCAGTACCAGGGGTGAAAAGGAAAAGATCAGCTGGTGACGTTCCAAAAAGACGAGCGCAACAATGAGGGCCGGAGTCAACGAAGGCCGGCGGCAATCACCACAAGGGAAGTCGAAGTAGCTTCAGACCGAAGAATGGCAAAGGGTAAATGATCAGCCGACGATCATGGATTGGATTACTTAATCGTTTCTTCTCGGAAATGTTCACAAGAAGATTCATCTGTCTAAATCTGACTTCTTGCCTACTATTAGCCTTACGTTTGTTATGGCTAATTTTCAATCACGTTAAAGCGAAGTCTCACCGCTATTGGATTGCTATGCTCACTTTCATCGTCCAGTACCGTCAAGGCCAAGTTTCTATCCTTTCACTCATCTTGGCCGGCAATTATGCCTAATAGTAATATCAGGTGAAGATGGTTCTGGATAACATCTAACTTTTACATTAGCCGCTGAATCTTGGAGGAAAGGAGTAGCTGTGGATATTCTACAGAGCCAGAGTTGTGGTAGCTGATTAAGAAATTTAAGGACTCTGTGCATTTTCGTTATCCTTCTTTTCTCCGGCAGATTATGACGGCTTGGAACCTGCACCGTTCAGCCCAGTCTTTCAAGCTAAGGTTTCGTTAATTTTTTGAACTTCAGAAGTTCCAAAGAATTATGTAGTTCTACATTTGAGCATCTTAAGAATTAAAAAGAAAATCTGATGTGTACACCACATGACTTCCTTGCACGGAATATTAAATTATACGCAATTTTTCTTGCATTTCATTTAAACTTATCGGATTGAATCAAATATACTTCGCCGATAGAGCACAAACCACACTGGAATAAATGCATTCTTTAAAATTCACTCTATTTGTTTACCATAGCGATACTGTGGTGCTAAATTCACTTAACAGTATTATATTTTGTTCATATTATAACTCAGAATAAACAAAATTTATATCATTTAAAGAATTGTCTAATGAAAAAAGAAACAGTTTTTCACAGACGATTGAGTATTTCTCATTCAATTAATTCAGTTCTCACTTCGCGACAACGCAAAAGTACATAAAATCTCAAAATATCTGTCTAAAAAATTACGAAGTAAATCTTAAACACTTAATTCCTCGAAAAAATTCCAGAAAGGATTAACCATGATTTGATTGGCAATAATAAATGAAGGCGTTATTTTTGCTGTTGCGAAGCTACATTTCTCTAGATTGGCAACAACTCTGTTGTTTCAAATGTAAACAAGAAATGGCCGCCATCAAAAAGATTATTAGGCTTAGCGGCACTTAAACAACTTTAAAAGTGTTAATAATTCTCAACGTATTGCATACAGATTTACAAAAGGCATAAAAACCTTAAGCGAAATATAAGAGCAACATAATTCGATCATTTTTAAAGCAAAAGATGTATAATTTACAAACATATAAGAGTAAAGAAACTGAGATCACTGAACCGGGTAACAGACTAGATATATTTATAAATGTATTTATATATGTTTGGCGCTGCCGATTGAAACCAAAATACGAGGTGCACATCTACATGTTATAGTAGTCTTATATACAAAATTTCAACGTTCTGAGGCTACTCGTTTTTGAGTTACGCGAGATACGTACATACGTTCGTACAGACGCCACGAAAAATTCTCTTCAGAATTCATTTTAAAGCAGTTTTTTAATTTTTTTTGGAGGAAAAAGTGTCTTTTATTCTGTCCTTACGTACAGATATCGAGCAAAATCATTGTTAAATTGCATTCGAAAGCGGTCAAAATGAATATTTTCGTTGAAATATGCTGCCTGAAACTTTTCGCGATTACAATATATCCTTTTTACTTTATACAAGGAAGTAAAAAGATTCAATAAAAATTAGAGGGAAATTTTACTAAAATATTGTAAAATCGAATTCTACCTAAGATTGAACCTTGATTCAGAATTTGTATATCTGGAAATTTCTCAAGTTAAGATTAGTCTGATTTCCTAAATTATTATTATTTTTTTGTATAACTACATTTTTTGAGGTTCTCATTGATGCGCAATATTGTTATTCATACTGTTTCTTTGATGGCTATAGAGAGGTAGTTGTTAGTTATAGGCCAGTTGAATTTAGTGCAATATTTTATTTAAAACTTTATATTTCTTTGTGTTAAGATTTCATTAGTTAAATATAAATTAATATTTTCTATTTAATTGACTCCATGTTACACGGTGGTTCGCTTACCACGCCGGCACAATATCCTCTATATTTCTGTGTCAGTCGGTGCGATATCATGTGCGTTTTTGTGTAATAGTAAATTTATAAAGTAGATATACCGGTAAATATAAAAATACAAAGCTTTGAATTAATAGCATTTATTTTTAGTAAAAATATGTTAATGGTAATTGTTAGGAAAATATTTATGTTCAGAAGTGTGAAATGTACTTAAACTTTTATTCTTCTTATTTCACCTACCAGAAGTGTGCTGATTACCTTGACATGATAACTGCCTTGCTCATAACTTACTTAAAAGGATAATAAATTCTAAAGTTATCTAAAAATTTGAATGCTTTTTTTATGTATGCTTGTGCGTTTTTATTCACTTTCTATGACTTCCCAGAGCTTCAGATAGTTGTTTTTATATAAATAACACAATGCAAAAAATAAAAAAAAATCTGAGTTAGAAATTGAATTCCCGACTAGGTCATAGTTGTAATTTACCACACTGTAGAAGATCGTGCCCACTGTTGCAGTGTGCCTCCTTTTGGGCAAAGTAAAGGGTTGAGTCGGATTATTTTTTCCACCTATTTACTAATTTAATTTGTTATGGTGCACTTATTTAATGCTCACCGTAACAGAATGTCCTGCACGAAAGCAACACTTAGGCAGATAGCACTTACCTAAATGAACCAAAACCAAACAATATAATAACTCTTCCGGGCAGCTAACCGCACAGTAGAGGCTAAAGGAGTAAAATATTTATTGGAAAAGAAATACTAAGCTGAATTGCAAGCATAAATTTCAATAGAATATGGTAACACATACTCTTCGCAATTTCCATGATTTATTTTTGAAACTATTTTTGTCTCTAGACTTTCTGTACCAGTAATATTTGCAGCAAGAAAGTGTAACGTGAAAGGATTTAGTAAAAAACAAAATAATTTTTGCTTGATCTTATACTTGTCGAAACAAGTTTTATTCGTCTACATGAGTTTGACAGGGTTGTTATGGAATTTTATAGTATCTTTCGTTTACACCTCGTAAAATAAAATTTTGTGGCATCTTGAAGGTATTAAAGTTTTTTCTTAACCAATTCTCAGCTCGATAAATTTTAGAAGACCGCCCAAACATTGTCTAGTTTTTACCACAGAACTTGAAAGATTTTGCATTTTTAGACAAATTATATATAAAAATTCATTCGTATATCAAAAATAAAGTATAAATAGATAAAAGTTATAAATACTCTTGTAGTGTTGGGTTTTTGCGCACAGTTAAGTTGAAAACTTATGTTAAATAAAATTCCCTTGTAATGCTAGCTTCTTTAACACACAGATTGCAATAAATATTTTACATAGTTTTTGAATTTAATATTTATTACACATCTGGAAATTTTAAATATAACTTAATATATCATCTCGTCATTAGTTTAATAAAAGGATCGGCTCAGGAAGAATATTTTCGGTACGCTTTAAAATGAAAATCGAACGAATATAAAAATATGTAAGTTAAAATACTTAAAAGCCTTAAAAGCCATTTTAATAACGTGATTATAAAACCTTATTTGTAATAAAACTTTGCTAAGGAAACATTTAGCAAATGCAACATATTGTATGTGTAGGCTAGCAGATGTCTCACCAAAAATTCAATATAAAAACGAAAAAAAAAATCTACAAACTTGTTTTTACGGTTAGTTAGCGACATTTAAAAACAGGAAAAGAAATTAAAAATAAATAATATGAGACTGCCAAAAATTGAAACTTCGGAAATGAGTTGCCGGTACAGTATAAGGGCAAATCTAGTTGTGCAAGAACGGGCTGCCATATAACGTACGAGCAAAAGTGTTAAGCGGTTAAACGAATTTAGCATTTGCTATCTTAAAAATACTGAATGTTTGTCTTTCAAATTATATCTCTCGTCGTTTTTAATTAACTAGTTCGAGCCACTATTTTAGAACATTTAATTCATAATTTGAATTTACAAACATGAAAGTAGCTAAGCCACATTAACCTTTTAAAAAGTTTTAGCCTTTTAAACCTCTTCTCTAGTATTAGAAAAAATGACTCGCTCAGTAGTTGAGTGAATAATTTCGCTGAATATTGGGAATTTGAACCCGGACCTGTCCTGGGTGAAGTGAACGGGCTGACTGCATGGTTGGAACTCGTGGTTTCTACATGTGTAATGGGTAGCCAGGTTTCCTTAGAAATTCCACCAAAATGCAGGCGAAAAACACTTTACATAAACCGCAGATAAATACAGAAACTACCTGCGATGTGACATAAAATGATATATGTTTGAACTATCTAGTTAAAACTCGCTTTGAGATGAATCAGAATAAAAGGAGAAGGAAAAAGAGAATGAAGACACTATTATATTTTTCTTAGTTAGATAGTCTTCCCTTAGTTAGATAATCTTCGTGAACTTTGCCACGTTCCAGTAACTTAACCAAGTGGTCAACATATTCGATAGTCAAAAGAACCAAACATCTGCAGTACAACAATTAAGATTTCCTTTTCAGAGCAAAATTTCTTGTCAAAAGTATGTATAATTTATTTTCGACCTTCTTTCTGCATGTCTTCGTGCTGTAACGGTAAGACACTCGGTAGGTATTCGAGATATCCAGACTCGAGTCCCGGCGAGCCCCTTGCTCATTTCTTGTGTTTCCTATTTCAAAAATCCTAAATGACTCTACATACTTAACAATAAATTTGGAATATAGCTGTATATTTATAATTCCATTCCAGATTACTTTAAAAATTACGTGCTGTTCTTAAATGGCTTATTTTCTTATAAAAAGATCAGCACAACATGTTTTTAAATGTTATTATAAGAAAAATATTTTACTTGTTCTGAGAAATTAAAAACAGTTTTGTAGCCTGAATTCAAATAACTTCTTTTTTTACCTTGCATAGAGTTTTACGTAAAATGAAAACAGTAATACCTAAGAGAGTGTTAAAAATATCTTCCACCAAAATGCAGGCGAAAAACACTTTACATAAACCGCAGATAAATACAGAAAGCTACCTGCGATGTGACATAAAAAGATATATGTTTGAACTATCTAGTTAAAACTCGCTTTGAGATGAATCAGAAAAAAAGGAGAAGGAAAACGAGAATGAAGACACTATTATATTTTTCATTTTTGTGTGTCCCCTTTTCATCTTCTTTTCCTGGAGAAACCAAACTTTCAAAGAATTTTCGTTCAGATAAAATACGAATTGCCTTAGTACTGATAGAGAGCAAAGCTATTTTTCATCTACGCTTTGTAGAGAAAAAGAAATTTTAAAAAATAATAATAAAAGATTTCTAAAAACTACTTTATGGAGCTGCTTTCAAGGAGTCATTAAAACAGAACTACCCTATGTTGTATATAGATTACGACTTCATGAGGGTTATTTTTAAATGGTGTGGATTCCGTAACAAGAAGTACCGATAAAATATTGGTTGAGAGGTATGCGCTAGTAAAACTTAACGCTTATATTGTGAATAAAAAATCCTTCTCGATTCTGTGCATGTTGCATACATGTGTATTTTGATACGTGTTTTGCGTCATAACTTCTCACTCGCCTGAGTCTCTTTTGCGGGTGCCGTTGGAGAAGAAAGACCGCTATGGAGTGCTCCCGGTACGAGTATCCTTCTATGTGTGAAAATAAATATATTTTTGTATTAATGCTAGTCCATGCTGTTTCTGTCATAATCAGGAGTCAGATCAACTAATGACACCTTTAGTAGAAACAGCACAGAACAAAATATTTATGTGTCAAATACAAACAAAATATTAATTTGAATTTGAAGCCTCCCCATACATTTTGGCTAATTTATATCAATTTCCTTCTCTTTAAGCAAACCCAGTTTTCTAACAATAAGAAATTTGTTTCAACACGCAAACCTATGTTCCAACTAGTTTCTGCTCGCTTCCTAACTTGTCTATCTCTTGACAATGTACCTATGAGGTTTTACTTGACCTGTTAAAAGTTAAATAGTACAGAATCCCTGATAGACACACTGAAAATTATCGCAGTCTTTGAAAGTAACTACAAAGTCAGATAAATGTTTCAATGGCTAATCTTTGGAATATGGTAACAGGTAGTTTGGCGACATTTTGGTAAGGCGATAAAGGTTACTAGCTAGGGCTTTAGCAATAATCTGACAAGTGCACAGTTCGAATCACATATTATTTTGTCTCAGTGAAATGAGAGATCATGAGACATGTAATGTGACATTTTCCGGAAAATTCCGATCGGGATTTTAGTTAATAAGCACTTAGAAACAATTTCGCTGCTAAAGTGCAGAATCGACCACTTATTTGTTTGGCGCTTTTTACAAGAGTAAGAAGAATTGAATTTTTGTCTATTTTCTTTGACTTTTTAAGTGAAAATAGGTCGATGTGTACATGGATAAAGTCAAGAGTATGCGCAATGCCATTTTTGTGCAACTCTGGGATGTTTTTTAAGTGAAAATAGGTCGACGTGTACATGGATACCGTGTATATGCAATTCTTAAAAACGCGGCAAGCAATGGGCGATTCTACATTTTCTCCCGATTTCGCACCTAATGTTCGTCATGATTAAGCACTTTTGTTCAATGAAAGTTCTAGCATAAGCGTAATTCGGATAGCAGATTGTTGGAAAAAATGTTGAGTACAAAAAAAAAAAAAAAAAAAAAAAAAAAAAACCTTTACTTTGTGAAAACAAAATGGCGTCCAAAAAAAACAGCAGGTTGCTGTAACAGGGTTGGTCGCCAATGTTTCGCCAAAAAATCGCCAAGTTACCATAATCCGAAGATTCGCCGTTTCAATAAACCTCCTATTTAAAAAGAACTTACAACATAAAGGCACAATATTATGCTTAGAAAATCACCTATAGCTCGTGTCGATGTAATTAAACAGGAACTGTCAAATTCAAAATAAAAATGTAGACTAATAGTCAAAGAATACACAATTTAATCTAAGCTCACTCAGTAACTCTTATCTTCATAACAAATTCAAATGTTGGAAGCCATAAAGCAAAAACGAATTATTACAAATTATAAGAGCTGGAGAAACTAATGCAGCGTGCAAGCAAAGACCAGAAACACACTCTGTATTACAATTCAAAAACCTCAGTTTAAAAGCTTTTTAACTGATTGCATTTTGCTGAGGAAACGGAAAGGGGAAGTTATAATAAAGAGTGAAATACTGGTTAATTTTCATTATAATAACTATACATAGCTTTGAAGGAAAAGTTCCTTTTTATTTATATATTCAAATTCTTTCTTCAATTCGATTCGTCTTCATTTTAGAATTTTCAGATTTAATTAAGGGTTTCTGTTATTCTAAAAATTTTTTGTATAGAATGCTAATTTTATTTCTTTAGAAACGTGAACATTCAGAATAAATAATAAATGATATATGGCCGGTTACAAAGCCGGTGTGGTAGAATTTTTAGAATTTAGTGATATACCGAGCAACAAAATCTGGAAATGGCGAAACTCTTAGATTTTAAGACAGGCACTAGCAGCAGAATTTAGGATCCACAGAGATTGCATCATGTGGTAAAATCCTTGTGCCAGCTCTGTGTACAATGAAGTGAGACATTATCATCTAGAACCGTGAGTATCTCTTACCAAAAAATTACTCCTACTAATTCTGTAACAGCAAAAAGCCAGAAATATTTGGAAAAAAAATTGGAGGAAAGAAATGAGCGTAAAATTAATTTTATAAAGAAAACTGATGCCTCTTTTAGAATTCTGACAATTCTGAGCCAATCATGAGAAAAACTCTTAATATGAAAAATTAAAAGGAATACATTTTTAATTAATTACATAGTAATTTTGCTTTTGATAAGAATTGTGTCATAAATTGTGCTTTATAGCATTTATTACCTTATTTTTCAGATTCAAAATATTAATAAGTCGCCAAAATGGTAAGTAATGTTACTTTATAATTAATTATAGAGATATTTTGCTTTTGCTAAGAATTGTTTTCTAATTTGTGCTTAATAACTGTTATTACATAGTTTATTTTTCAGATTCAAAATATTAATAAGTTGTCAAAATGAAAAGTAATGTCACTTTATAATATCACAGCGAAAATTGAAACTCTTTTATCTTAATGTTATTTCTTAAATATAATTTCAAATACAACCATTATTGTAATGAAATTTAACAATGTTATAAAGTCTTTAAAAAATTATTGAAAAGTTCCCAGATCTCCAAATAAAACATTTTCTCTAAAAAAACTGATCCTAAAATTGCAAAAATGTTGAAAAATCGCCAAATTTAGAACTCTGTAACAAAAGAATTCTCATACTCAAAAGCAAAAGGTTGTTTAAGAGCTCTTCATCATAAAAAAATTAAATTACTTCGAAATGCTTATGTTTAATTTCTTGCCTAGAAACTCAAGTACGCTGCCGTTTACATTAGAAATAGGAACAAATTACACACCATGAACCCATTCACCCATTAAAAAGATAACCATCTTTATCAGTGAATCGCCAAAAATATTCCTCCAAAATACTGCAATCAAAAAAGCAGTCGTCAAAATAGACAGGAATTTCCGATAATTCAAGAATATGCTTTTGCCCTTTTTGAAGAGAAATACCCCTATATTTCAAAAACATTGTGAAATGCATAGTATTCAAATTCTAAGCACAAAATAAGCAACATTATTAATCTGAAAGGGAAAAATGTGAATCGTAACTTCTGCATGGAAAAACGACTCCAAATGAATACCCAAAAATTTAAGTACTGTTCTTAATGCTTCTGAAATTAGATCGCTGTTAACAATAGAAAATCTGCTAATGCAGAAATCAATCGCAAAGTCTTTACATACATCTATAGCAACAGTAAATACGATAATAAAGCAAATTAAAACACTTAAAAAAAGCTAAAACCAAACAACTTAAAAAAGGTAAAGAACATAATGTTTGCCAGCTTTTGCCGAGACATTGTGAGTCGACACAGAACAATTCTTAGAACCCTGTATAAAAACTATTTGTCAGTAAATAAATAAATGGAAATACACCATGACACTTGATGAAGCATGGGCATACGTAAATGACTGTAACAAAAAGAAATCGGTATTTTCCTAAAATTTAATCACTGATCAATATGTATGTACATGAGGTGTAACATGTAGTGAGTTATAAGAACATATGGCAAAATATCTTGGTTGATTGGCGATTCAAACTTTGTGTCTTCTATAATAAGGAAGTACCAAGAAGTTATTTATTATCAAAAATGAAGAGAGCAAAAAATGTACAAACCTGGTTTCATCTGAAAGTTTTAGTAACAGGTTTATGATGCCGCATTATTCGCCAATTTTTCAGTCAGTCGGGCGCAATTCCCGCTGACGGTTTACTTGCACAAGTGAGCAGAACAAAATGGCCATTACTCAAAGCCGAAAACATTCATCCAATATACATAAAAAAATTATTTATTTTCATGAATGTATACAGAAGAAATTTTTATATTTATTCCATTCTTTCAAAATATGCAAATTTTCCTTGAATTGCCTCAAATGGATCCTTTACTCCGCTTCTCCATGTAAATTCAGTTAGGTACGACTTCATGTGCTGACGGTCAGTGTCCCGATGATTTTTATTGCCCCATTTTGCACTGCCCCAAAGTCGTTTTGATTTCCTGCGTACTTACATGTGTCTGTGCATGTATATTGATAAGTGTTTGTGCCCTTTGTGTTTTGAGATATAGACTATGTTTTCTCTTCTCATAATGAGAAGCAAACTACGAGTCCCGCCTGAGGAACCGAGCGTACTTTTGGAAAAACGACTTTTTTGCGTTTGAAATTGTGGGAAATCTATCACCGTTCTATCGTTCTATCTATGTGGGAAATCTATTGTTCTCTATCACCTATCACCTGTTTTGCTCTTCACTTGCGTAAAGGCGAAGAAAATGATATTTAATAAATAAAGCTAGTAGGAGTGCAACAGCACATTGGTAGACTACGACCTCAGTGAGAGCGTAAAAATCCTTAATAAATCTTTTCTTAACCTTAGATCTTCACAAATCTTTTGGGCGATTGTTAAAATCTGAACTCTTTCAGACGTCTGTCTTTTTCCTTATATGTATATATATATATAAGGAATGTCTTTTTCTGTCCTTTCTGTCTTTTCTTTTTGCAAATGAGTTCACTTCAATTTTATACTTCAAAAAGTGTAAACAAACTGAAAGCAAATTTTTCATTGAAAATGATTCAAAATAAACTGTAAAACTAATATTAATTTTTTTCATAAATTGGTAAATATTTTAGTTTTTTCCAGAGTTAACTTGAGTATATATGGAGAACATATTTTAACATATGGAGAAGAAAAAGTATTTCTAAACCATTTAATTAATTCTTTAATGAAAACTAGGATCAGTAGACACACTTTGTGTTTACCAGTGCAAGTAACAACTAAACATATACATCGGGCCACTCAGTATTTATTACTCAATATGCATCATAGCATAGCACTCATCAGCCCACTCGTTCATTAAATAGTATCTTTATTAAAATTATATAAATTATATGAATTCGGAAGTCTTAAAAATCAGTTACTTAAAATGTAATTGAAAATGCAGTGATATATTTATAATCAATAATTCAATCTTACATAATTAAATTTATTGTAACATATAATCAAATAATTTTTTGAGGAGAGAATAAAATTTGGAAAAACATATTGTTCAGCATGAATTAACGAGGACTTTATTTTTGATCTCGAGTAGGCTTTTCGGTGAAATGGAAACAGTAATGCCTTAGAGAATGTTAAAAAATATCTTTAACCAAAACATCGCTGAAGAACAAACCACTGAAAGGTATAGAAAGTTATCTAAGATGCGTCATAAAAAGATATATGTTTGGACTATCTAGTTTCAGTTCGCCTTAAGAAGAATGACTAAAGAAAATAAGATAATGTAGAAAAGAAAGACGGTATTATGTTTTTCTTTTTTTATGCTTTTCACCTCTTTTCCGGTGCGAAACCAAGCTTTGAAAGAACCTTCGTTCAGATAAAATATGAATGGCCTTTAATACTGATAGGGAGCAAAGCTATTTTTCATCTATGCTTTTGTAGAGATGGAAAAAAACATTAAAAAGCTAATATCGAAAAATTTCTAAAAATATTTTTTCTAGAAATAATTTCTAAGCTATAAAACAAAGTAACCTGAAAACTAAAACGTACTAATTATTTTTTAATGAAATTACCTTCTTGAGAGATCAGCTGCTTAGAATAGTTATGAGAAAGAATGAAAATATGTGTTATGATTTTAATGAATCCAGTTGGCATAATTTCATTGGATCCAGTTAGTGTAGTTCCAAATTATAAGAATCAATCAAATTATAATAAATACAAATTATAATTATAGTATTCAAATTATAATAATAAATACAAATTATTATAATAGTAATCAAATTATAATAATAAAGAATTTCCCCATGTATTGCATTTTTTATTAAACTAATTTAATCAATCATTTTAGTCCAAAGATTCTATATTTTAGGTTCAAAAATGTAATACAGTGAGCTGTAATTAATACTGAAACTAACTATATAATTTCTTTAACATCACAACTACTTTTGTTTATGTTTCGTAAATGCGGAATTTGTAATACAGACAAATTCAATTTATTAAAATGTTTTCAGGCCATAGATAAATTATTTTTGCTATACTATTCTATATTCTGTATTTCAGTATATATTCACAGTACTGATATTAGTTATAATATCAGTTGTTTTATTTCATTTTTACTTCTCTTTTATTGAAGAATTTGTTAATAGGATAAACAATGGTCGTTCGATACCAATCATCATGTACATCATTTCTACGAAAAATCTGAAGAAAAGAAGAGCTTAAATGAACATTATCAGAAGATATTGGAGAGACTAAATGGATTTAACTATAGTGAATACAAAAAGGATTTCCCTATATATTATGTATTATTAGCATGGGGCACGTTATTGTATCTAAGACCTTTAAGAATAGAAAAAAAAATTAAAAAATTTTTAAAAGATCATATAAATAAAACATACAGTTATGCATCAGTTACGTATTATATTGCGTTAAAACTTTGTTAAATCAAAAGAATTTTAAAATCCATAAGAATTATTTATTAGACACATTACTAATAAAATACATTTTTATTTAAATCAAAGAGACTAAAAACAAATGTAAATATTATATCGATTTTATCACTTTTAAAACGTTTAGTTTGTTAAGTAAGCAGAGATAGATTAAGTTTCTGATTTAAATAATTTACGCGGTGCCAAACGGCAACGCGTTAGCCTCTGGGAAAATAAACATGTTTGATTTCGAACCCTGGCAACAAGCTGCTGTTAAATTGCTGAGATTTTACTTTAAAAACTTATGAAATTCCCACAGAGTATGAAATAAATGAAGTGCAACTTCGAACTTTTTATTGAGCTTCGAGGTAAATATGTTTGTTTAGAAGTCTGTGCTTGTTCAAAATCTAGGTTCTCTAGGTACCGCCATGTTTCCACTATGTAAGAAAAAAAGATGCAGGCGGATTTTTAGTTAATAATGGAAATAATTTGTTTCTGCATTTTGCCTTCTGTTGGAAAAATGAATCAAAGAATTTAATAGCAAAACTGACATGATTAAGTTGTGTAGCGTATGGCCGAATTTCACGTCAGTAGAGGCTGCATCCTGGAGTTAGGTAAATTTTAAGCGCAGTTATTACTTTTGGCTAAATCGGAGAATAGGCTGCATCAGTCGATGCGGTGTTTACTTGTGTTATGCTTGGACACGCGTTTTTATGGCGTAATATTGGTTACGCCTCTTCTTAAAAACAAGTTATAAGTATGCTGTAGCTTCGTATTTAAAGAAAATGTAAATTATATTTCAACTGAGTTGAAATGTTAGGTTTAAAATGTTCTACGCGAGATTTTTTTAATTATAAATCTACTTTTGTGTGTTGTGTGGTGGTGTTAGCATTTAACGCAACGTGTTATCTCTGACAAATGGTTTATTAAGATACCAGACTATAGAACACGATCATTACCAAACGATTGAAAATATTTAATGCACGACTTAAAAATTATAACAGTAACTTCTCAAAATACAGAAAAGGATTCTTTTGCTTAAAGATTGTTTTTATTATTGATGAGTGTGTCTGATTCGGTGCTTACTTCAGAATGGATGAGTATCTGAATCTGGATTTTTTTTATCAGTTGGAGCGAAGAGGTAAAAAAAGCGTTATTGAGTGATGTATGGAGAATAGTTTGATTGCAAGATGGTATAAATGCCTAATTTGTCAAACTGATATGAAACTAGTAGAGCGAAAGAACCGTGTAGATGGTTTTGAGTGGGATATGTAGAGTTATTGGAGGAGAATGTAAGCATCGAATTTCAAGGTCTGCTCGAAAGAATTCGTGGTTTGCGAAGAGTAAATTGAGCATGTGTGATGTTTTACGAGTTACCTATATGTTGTTAAGTGCGAGAATGATTTTATACGAACGGAATTACGCATTGCTAAAAATACGGTGACAGATTGATAGAGATTTTGTAGGGAAGTACGCATGAAATTATGCTTGAAGGAGAATGGGATGCTGAGTGGGGAAGACATGATTGTGGAAATGACGAAAGTAAGTTTAGCAAGCAAAAGTATCATAGAGGAAAAAGGGTACAAGGAAGATGGGTTTTTGGTTGAAACAGGAACGAATAAATGCGTGTTTAGAGTGGTTGAAAGCAGAAATATCGAAACATTGTTAGAAATCATTAAAGAGAATGTTCTGGCGATCGACTGTTACATCGGATTGCTTGAAAGCGTACGACTGCCTCGAGTCCGAACTATATGCGCACATGAAAGTCAATCATAGCTTGCGTTTTAAAGATCCAGAGACAGGTGCGTATTACCAACAGTATTGAAGGAACTTGGGCAGCAATCAAAAGAAATTTCCGCGGTTCTCGTAAGGAAAAAGAACAGATTGATTCCTATCTGGCTGAGAACATGTGGAGAAGGAAACACAAGAATTCCGATGCGGGCCATTTGACGCATATTTTTTTTTCTCAGTGAGATCACAGCGATATATTCTCCAAAAGGAGAGGACTGAAGGCAAGTTTCATTTACACTCATGTCCACAAATTAAGGATAATGCAAAATCAGGGAAAGGAAGAGTTAGAAGCAAAACAAATTTGCCTTATTTGAAAAACTTATTTATTAAACAAAAGGTAAAGAGCAAAAAAGGTGCTATATGTTTAATATTAATAAAAAAAATTGCGATTTTTCTCCCTGGAGCAAATTACAAAAGACACCTATTTACAAAAAACCAATATTACATGGTTGATATGATTGTTAATACATTGTATGTCTCCCAGACGATGCAATACAGTCTGTACAACGCCTAGGCATGCTGAGTATCAAATTATCGATTTGATCTTGGGGGATATTACACCACTCAAAAAGCAATGCTCCCCGAAGTTCCGGTAGACATGTAGGAGGAGGTTGACGGGCTGTAACTCGTCGGCCAAGCATGTACCACACGTGCTCTACTGGATTCAAGTCCGGTGAGAATGCTCGCCTGTCCATACGGGTGATATACGTGATATACTCCGATTGAAGGCATTCGCTTACGATCCCATGGCGCCCCGAAACAAACGTACTTGTTGTTCCAGAATGACTTCCCGATAGATTTGGCTTGTCATGGTTCCAATTTGAACATGCAGGTCAGTTCTGGAACCCAGAATAATTCCACCCCAAACGAGCACTCCTGCACCACCGTAACGGTGTCGTTCAATGATGTTTTCTTGGTGGTAACGGGTACCTGGAGCTCTCCATATGAAAGTCCAGCGAGAATCTGACTAAACCTGGACTCGTCGGAAAACATCACACAAGCCCACTTTGCGGTGTCCACAATGCATGGTCTCTACTCCAGGCTAACCGCAGGCGACAGTGAGTTGCAGTAAGTGGAACGCATCTGACAGGTCTACGAGCATATAAACCAATCTGCCCGAAGCGTCAGTAGACGGTCTGCCTTGAAATTGTCGTACCAGTGGCTGAAGAGAGCTGACGAGACAGGTCTGAGGCTGTACTCCGTCTGTTTCTTTTGGCACTAACTGCCAAATACCGGTCCTCATGCGGCGTTGTAACTCTGGGGCGAACTGTGCTGTAACGTCTACTCACATTACCATCATTTTGGACTCGTTGCCAAAGCCTGGAGATGACACTCTGGGCAATTCCAAATTCGTCTGATACTTCCAGTCGGTTACGCCTACATTCCAGACGACCGATAATTCTACCACGTAAGAAATCATCCAAATGCGTCCTTTATGTCATAACTATTCGGTTATTGCACTGAAATGCTTATAAAGCGCTTGCGCACAATTTTACTTCTTTGCCTGTATTTCTTATATATCACTCTCGTCATTGTGACGTACCATCGGTGTCATCTGGTTACTTCCTGAAATTTGCATATGATTGTTGAAGCTATGTGTAGTGATTTTACAGGTGATATATTTATTTTAGAGTTCGATTTCCGCGTGACTCCGAATTATCCTTAATTTATGGACATGAGTGTATTATTATTGCCTTCAGAAAAATATTGGCTGCTTGTCAAATATAGCAGGTTGGACGTTCGGTAGTTACTTTATTCTGGTAGCTTTATTTTTGTTCTGTGGCATTTTTCTGAAAACCAATTTTTTTATATGGTTTTCAGCTTTATAAGCATTTTAGTGCAATAACCACTGTTGCCAAATCATCCATGCAACTTAAAATAAGTCTTCAGCTTTCTCATGAAAGAAGTGCATTAAATAAAAGGAAAAAAGAGATAACCGTTAAAAGCAATTTTTACTTTGTATTTTTATAGAAACTAAGAATACTTAATTTCTAAGTGTACTTTAAGCTCTCAAAATGTATTAGCAGCATTTTGTGTTCCGGCAACGCATTTAACATTACATCATTTTACAAAAAGCGTAGCAATAGATAATCATTTTCAACTATTTTGTTTTAAGCAATAGAAGTAATATTTTCTATGTGTGACCAGTTTCATTTTCTTGAAAGGAAGCACATTTGGAGTATAATATATATTATTTCGTAATTTAAGAAATCAACTCCGATTATTTTAAATATAGGCTTTTTTGCTGTAATGACTTTGTATTTGAAACACAAAATAGGGATTTCAATTTTCTAGGAGTACACCATGTCACGGATTTATCTATACGAGTAAGCTCTATATGAACTGATAAAAAAGTAATAATTTTGTTATGTTATATAATACTTTGGAGAAGTTTTATCCGAAAAGAATTATTTTATATAATACTGTAAATTCAAATACGTCAAATGGATATAAAGTATAACTGATTATATTGTAATGCAAATGAAAATGTTTGATCTTAACCAATTTCTATTTCTTGGCTAAAGATATTCATAAAAGAGAAATAGGTAAGGAAGTTTGGTAGTTTTCTGTTATCAGCACCAGATTCAGAAATGTTACTGTGCATGTACACACATGCAGACATATACACGCATGCACACATATTTCTGAATCTAATCCCGATAACAAAAATCTACTGAAAGATTTAACAAAACTGCTCATCTAATCATGTTAAAATTAATGTTATAGCTGCTACCTTTGCAACATCTTAGTATGAACTTTTAGTGCTTGAAAATATTTCCTAACTAATATTAGAATCATTTTAGAAAGCGTCTTACATTATATTTACTACTCTAATTGTATACTTCTTTTTTATATCAAAAGAGAATTTCAGTCAATATTTTCTGATAATTTTCAGTTTGGATTTACAATAAAGATAAACTTTCACATTTTTCCCCCACTGAAGTTCGAAGAAAATAGTATATTTAGAAGTTTCGGGACAGCTTAACATTAATATCATTCTTCAGCACAGCGCACAGCGGCACACATTAATATCATTATTTATAGCCCACCCGGAATTTTAAACAAAAACAAACGCCAAGAGCGGCGAAAAATGATATGATCTGGTAACCCATACTATTCGCCAAACGCAATGTAAACAAAAGGATGGAATTACGGTTACAGCTAATATAGTAGTCAGTTACATTTATTCAATTTCAATACAAATTACCGAGATATCCGTTTACTCAAAGTTTAATGCACGTGCCCTGTATTCTTACTTTTCCGGTATAGATTTCTCTTAAAATTTGTTTCACGCTGCGTTGTAGGAGGAAATACAACATATTAAATTAGAATTCTACTAAAATTAATATCTAAATACACAATTCGTAACACTGTTATTGGCGATATTTTAACGTTCAGATACCGTGAAGACTATTTTGTATATATTTTTTGGCCACTTTGGAGTTGATATTTTTGCGTTTAGTTATTGCTTGCTCTAAAACTGCTGTTAGTGATGTTGTAATTAAGTATCAGGAGATTATAAAGGAAAATTTAAGGTGGGAATTTTCAAACAAGTGTAAAATTTTTGAAATAGATATTTTATATATGAATTAACAAGAGAGTATGAACGTTTTTAGAGGATTTTTGATGTACTGTCTATTATTGAAAGATAACGTTTGTTGTGAAAAATGTAAGATACTTTGCTGATTAGTTAGTCAGAAAAAGTCATCGAATGGTAGTATTTGGAGATGCACGAAGTGTAGGGCTGAGAAATCAATTAGAATAAGATCTTGGGTCACCTGTAGTAAGCTCAAATTTTCTAGAAACAATTTTTTTTTACAACGCGAATCAATAAAATTGCTTATGCGCGATTTTCTGCAATTGTCCGATTTCTTTTAATCGAAAGCAGATTTCTGTGTATATGAGCAATGCAGAATTTATTCAATGTCTGATTTTTTTAAGTGAAAATAAATCGACGTGTACATGGCCAAAGCCAATGTAGTGCGCAATGCCGAGTTTGTGCTATTCTCTGATGTTTTATCGATGTGTACATGGGCAAAGCTAATGTGGTGCGCTATGCCGAGGTTGTACGCGATGCCAAGTTTGTTAAATTCTCTGATTTGCTTTACATGAAAGTAGATGGATATGCACATGGACACCGAGTTTGTGCAATCCTTTCATGTTTTTCGAGCGAATACGGATGATTTTGTGCAAGGAAAAACGAGTTGTGTGTGATGCCGAACAATAATGTAACTTTTTTCATGCGTAATGTTTAACATATCGTTTGTGTATTTTAAATTTGTATTGTTGTGTTAATTGTAAATCGCATTTGAGACATATTTTTATTTGTTTGGTTTTGATATGTTGATAATGCTTTTCAAATTTTATAAATATCGATAGTCCGACGATCTACTCAACAGTAGCAAAACTGTTAACATTGACCCTATAAGTAACGTTTACCTCATTATTTTAATACGTAGTGTTTGGTATCATAATTGCACTTGGTAATATGAGATCATTGATAACATATGTGTGTGTGTGAGTGCGTATGTGAAGCATTGTTTAGTGTCCCAAATTTGTAGTATTTATTTTCTTATATTATTTTCTTCATTGTGAGAAATAAGATTTTATTAATTTATTAATGCGTCAAATTCTTGTATGCCTACAGAGAATATGGCGTGATTTAGGAATTTTAGAAACTCATATGAAAGCAGTGTAATGATTTTCATGTGCAATAAAAAATATTCTTCTTTTTTATTAATGTAAAGTTTAAAATTTTTAGAAAATAATGAAAATTGTCTAATTACTGGTATAAAAGGAATTATGTTGTTACGTAGCAATGAGGTAATTTGTAAAAATGATAAAATTGAAATGTTCCACAATATGAATTAAAAAAATCTTTTTTTTTTTTTATTTTTGTAAATGCTAAAACTTAAAAATCATTGAAAATATTTAAGCTGTATGAAATACAGTTATTAGAGACTACGACGTTGTTTATCGTTTCAATAACTGGTAGAATTCGCTCACTGCATCATGGTAATTTAAAATATAAATAAATTATTATACTTATTTTCAGAAGAGTCTAAGCTTAAATGTTATAAATGTAAATTTAAAGTAAAGAATTTGATATTAATTTACAATAATAAACAATTATATTGTTATTTTTAAGAGAAAATAGAAAGTACACGTAGTGTAAATGCAAGAATACCATGGACCTTATAAAGTCCTTGAAGAATACATTGTGACGTCACAAGCTTAGTCCCACCCATTTATGGACGTCACACAGCTCCGGCTTCTCAACTTTGTTGATGCAGCCTATTCTGCGCTTTTACCTTACTTTTTTTTAAAAAAATCATTTTTCAAGTAAGTTAGCAATGATAATACACTTTATAATTAATGTTGTTGTTTAGTATTATTATAAATAATTTATTCTTGTTGCTTTTCGCTATAATCAGAAAAAATATTTTTCTGAGAAAAACAAATTTTAAAACTTTTATATGATGTATTGAACACTGGAATTTTATATGAAAATGAAAGAAAGTTTTTACATGTAGGTCATACACATATAAATTACATATAGAGCTTACTGGAACACTGGGAGATTATTACACACTGGAAGATGTGGTCCGCATCATTAAGTTTTACTTCAATTTTTATATGCAGTAACGACTATGTTATAAAACGAAGAGGTGAAAATGTGCTTTAGCCCATTGCTAGGCAAATTTTGGAAAATCGCCAATTTGGCACGTTTCAGTTTGGCACAATTTCTTTGCTTTAAAAATAATTGATTACAGCAACCATATTTGTTTACATTTGAAACTTAGCGGAATAGTGGATTTGTTGCCAATCTAGAGAAGGTAAGTTTCGCAACAACAAAGTAACCTCTTCTTTCAATATTGTGAATTAAATCATGCTTAATCCATTCTGGAATTATCTTCCAAGTTATTCAGTTATCCGATATATTGACTCAGCTTAGCGTCCACCACAAATTAAGTCAGTTTCCAAGCCTTCAGTGTCAGTTTGGTCTCACTAAAAATTATAAGGCATCGTGCACATATGTGCTCATATGCCACACCAATGGTTTCTGCTGGTTGCATATATGCGCCCGTGGCAGTCAAAGGTTTTAAAGCTAGAACATAGAGTCTGTAAGAAATAATTCGGCTGTGCTGACATAAGCTTTCAAAATGTAGCAGTTTTGCATTTTGCAGGACTCGATCATTGTTGAAAGGTTACAATCAATCGTCACGAAAAGTTATCGGTAAACATATCGCTGTATTGCTGCGTAATATCTAAAAAAGAGGAAAGAAAACAAAGGGAAGAAAAGGCATCAAAAATAAGAACACTTATCGGTAAACATATCGCTATATTGCTGCGTAATATCTAAAAAGGAGGGGAAAAAACAAAGGGAAGAAAAGGCATCAAAAAATGCAAAACTTTAAAGCATTGCAACGTCATAGTACAACACATCTCGTCAAAAACAAAAAGTGTAAAAACACTTAGTAGATTTAAATCATGACGATAAAAACAGCGGGAATAAATGATAGTTGCGAAGCATCGTGTAAATATGGACTTAACTCAAGGAGTATTAAATATCACTCTTGTGAAGCTAATGAATTTAGAAATATATTTGAGTATATGTTATTATTCAAATTAGCGCCGCTGCTGGACAATGTATCTTTCAAATATTCTAGAAGCTAATTTGTGATTTTGTAGGATGCTTATCCGTACTCGAAACCAGGGCTTTTACGACCTTAGGTACAATGGGGATTAAATCTGTATAGAAATTGCTAAATTATGTTTGCATCTTTATTTTTATAGCAGTGCTGTGTGCGCAAATCTTCTACGCTGACGTAGTTTTATGACAGATTTTTCCACCGAGAAGCTGTTTGCAAACATTTTCAAAAATAGGAAAAGGATTGCTTTAATCCTTTGGTAATCCTGATTCAAAATCTATAGATGTACCCAATATCAGAAAGCTTAATCAAGAAATCATTAATATTTATTATTAAGCATTAAAATATGCAAGTTTTTGGTAATCACTTGAAGCTCTAATCCCACAACGAGACATCTACAGTTCGAGAACACCTTCTTTGCTGTATGAAGTAATGTAATTGTTTCTCCTCCAATATTAAATGCATGGAAAATAGTAAACAAAATAAAACATTTCTAAGATCCATTTCAGTTATCAAACAGAAATCAAGCCAGCGAGGTTTACATCCAATGCTACTTCATAGTTAATAAAGTTTTCCATCCATAGTGCATTCATCAGCTCGTTTGAATGAAACTGACAATGCACCGAGGCTAAGTTTAGTACGAAAGCCCCAATAAATATTAAATCAATCTTCTGACGTTTCCAAGGATGACAAAAGTTAGAATTTTTCCCTCTATGTAATAGGGGTAAAAAACCTTTGGCTTCTGTCACACCGGCATAAAACCTCTACATTGTACCATGTATCATGAGTATCATAATATATCTTGTACATGTACACAAAAGTTTATAAGGTACTTCTCCCACTTTCCTAGCGTGCCTTTGTGGTGTAACGGTAAGCACGCTGGTCTGGCATTCCAGAGGTCCGTGGTTCGATTCCCGAAGAAGGCGGTTGCTTATCCTAATAACACTACAAGTGGCGCCCGAACTAAAAGGGATGTCGATGATGATTCTCCGCACCCAGGATTTGGCGACTAGGTCCTCTAAAACCCTAGTCGCCCTTTAAAAAGGGAATATATAAGGTATTTCTCCCACTTTCCTAGCGTGCCTTTGTGGTGTAACGGTAGCACGCTGGTCCGGTATTCCAGTGGTCCGTGGTTCGATTCCCGGCGAAGGTGGTTGCTATTTTTCATCTTTTCTGCTTCCAATTATCCTAATGACTCTTTATTTATTAATTAATAAGTTCTTACCCGAATATTATTTCTTCTTACTTCCCTTCATTTCCGCAAACCTTGATCGTTGACATATAATTTCAATTCGAAAAATTTTATAAGTACTGCAAATATTCCATTTGCGGAATTAAAAAAATTATACAAATTAAAAATATAAAGTTTTTTATAGTTCATCAGTCCCTACACTTGTATTTTTAGGGAGTTTTTATACTCTTTATAAAAAACTGATGTGGCCACTACATGACTTCCCTGTACGGCATATTAAATTATACACAGTTTTCTTCATTTCATTTAAGGTTATTTCCTCGAATTTCACCACAGATTTCTTCTTGAATTAATTCAGTTCTCACTTTTTTGTGAAGTGAGAACTACAAAAATATAGACAAAACTCAAAACATATTCATTAAAAATTGCAAAATACAAAAAAAAAATAAAATAAAATAAATAAATAAAAATAATAATAATAATAATAATAATAATAAATAAATAAATAAAACGCCAAATGCAGTTAAAACAGTTAAAGAAGCTTCTCTTACAATTAAAATTAGAGCTTCTAAGCAAAAGAAAACAATTCCGTCAACGAGCAAAAAGGCAGACTTTTTGGTGGTCTCATTGGGACTGAAGTGACTTAATTCACTAAGTTTCAAATGTAAACAAGTGGAGCCTTCAAAGATTTATATATATATATATATATATATATATATATATATATATATGTATATATATATATATATATATATATATATATATATATATATATATATATATGTACGTAAGTATAAATATACATATTTGGTGCGGGCGATTGCAACCAAAAAGGGCGGTGCACAACTACATGTTATAGCAGTTCTATATATAAAATCTCAACTATCTTAGGCTACTCGTTTTTGAGTTTTGCTAGATACATATATACGTACAGACATCACGAAGAAATCACTTCTGAATCCATTTTAAATACACTTTTCAATCCGTTTTGGGAAAAAGAGTCTGTCATATCGCGAATTTTAATTATTAATATGTGTTTTAAGTTATCATTATTCTAGTTTTTTTTTTGTTTGTTCTCATGTATATTTTAATCTGGAAAAAAAAAGTATTCTTAAATTGTTAAGGCTTTATTTAACTCGTTATTCTTGAGTAGAAAGTGTAGCAAAGGCGAGAGACGGTTACGAGGAAACACATCTGGTTTACTTGTTTATGGCCTTTTTACAAACAATGAAGGCAGTAGGGTGTTGTGTTGTCGCCTTTCACTAATGGCGTTTGAAACGAAAATCGTCTTGATTTCGCTTAGTTATAGTTGCAATTTTGTTTACTTCAAGACAGTGGGGGGCAGTTGTTGCAAGGTTAGGTAATTGGATTCTCGTAAAGCTTAGTTTCAGCTTGTTAGTTGGGGGGCTCTTTAGTTCCCACGTTGTGTATACAGATGTTTTTTGGATTGCATTGTCAGATTTTCTGGTGTTTGATTCGTCGTGGGGGTGGAATTTTTTCTCAGTTTAATAAAGTAAAATTCCGGGATTGGTAAGATTTTAATTTTATGTTTTTTGTAAGCCAATGAAATTCTCGGGGGCGGAGAGGAGGCTTTACTTTGGTTCTTGCACCAGGCTAGAGTTCATTCGGATTCTGATTTTTGAAGAAGGAGAAAGAAAGTAGGGGCTTGACCCTTGCGGGTCTTGCTCTCGCGAGAGGCGTGTACCAGCGGGCTCCGTTTACGATTTTTTTCTTTGGAGTCTGATATGGAGTGATTTTGAGCAGCAGCGATGTGAAGTTAGAAAAAAAGTTCGAGCGGCGTTTGCCCTGCGGCCGGCTTGCCGTGCTGCGGGCTGCCTGAGGAAAGAGGGTTTGAGCTGCGCTTTCTTTTCTTCAGAAGAGGCATTTTTTCTGTGAGGTGATTAAAAATTTTGTGCACGATGTAAAGAACAATTTTCTGCGAGATGTCTGGAGAAATGTGTACGAGCTGAAAAGAACATTTTATTTCGAGCTCATTACTAATTTAGGGCGAGATGTGAAGAGCAATTTACTACAGATTTTCCCTCTTCACCCGAATCTCCAGAAAATCCTTCCGAAACCGAAAATTTGATATTCCCGAAGTAAATATGTCTGACACTTGGAAGTTTCAAACAGAAGTGTTTGTCATTAGTATCCTGCACCTGTGTACACACAGAAATATGTTCCTGAAGAACGAACTTTTCCCTGATCTGGCTGTTAGTTTTACAAAAATGACTTTATCCCGTCTCCAGATATTCTTGTATAGAATGGGCTTCAGCGCGAGAGTGTTAGTTAAACTGTAATCACAGTGTTGGCTCAAGGAAATAGACTTCTTCCGTAACTAGGAAAACTGGACCGTCCCCCCATGGTTGTGTATTCCGAAGAATATGTGCGTGAAATTTTTAAGATTATTTTTCTCTCTCTTAAGTATTCCCAAATGCCGTGGTGGAAGAGTTAATAATGATTTATCTACCTGTTTATATTGTTATTACTTATATAAATTAGATATTACAGTTAGTAAAATTGAGAAGTGATTTATTATTTCAAGTGATGACCAGTTTTGGGATGTTTAAAATTTGCTTCACCTACTGAGTTTGTGAGTTAGAAAATGTTAGTTTCTAATTAATGAGAAGCATTTATTTGGTGAATTAAAATATGTTACCCCTTCTTAATTTGTGAATAAAAATTTTAATTATTAATTAAATGTTTTAATTATTGTAAGCTGAAATTTTGTGTGACAGATGCGATATTTTCATAGTAAAAATATGTGGTAGGGGATACTGATCAGTTACCCAAGTTTTCACTAATGATATTAATATATTCAAAATTTTAATAAATGTGTTTGATGAAGAATTTTAATTGCACTTGTTTATTTTGTGTGTTAACTTACTGTAGTGTGTCATGTCCCTCCATTTGTTTGAGCCGAGAGGCTTTTTAAGAAACATGGAGTTTAATTGAATTTGGGGTTATTGATTTTTCCTTTTGCATAGGTTACTCACAACGCGAACCTAAAATTTAACTTGTACTACTACTATACGATTGATAGATATGATATATGTTCGATATGAATTATGATTATATACATATATTTTAGTTAATCTGTCCGGCATCATAAGTTGAGTCAAAGTTTAAAGTTTTCAAAAGATTAAAACACTTAATTTTCAGATATTTAACAAGTCTATTCTGCCCTTACGTACAGATGTCAGGCAAAAAGGATTATACAAACAGATTCGAGAGGGACCAAAATGAATATTTTAGTTGAAATATGATACCTGAACTATTTCATGATTACAATACGTTCTTTACTTCGTACAAGGAATTATAAACTAAGACACTTGACTCCGATACGAGAAAAGTTGACAGGATATTTAATTTTAAAATTGGGGGTACTTGATACCGTTTTTACCTTACTTTAACGAGTTCTTTAATAAATAAATTAGAATAATTCGAGGTTGAATATTTCCTAATGAAATGTTAAATGGTCTGCATTTGTGGTTTTGTAGTGTCTAATAGTTTTTAATTTATAATTTTGTTACAAATGGTATGCAAGAGAATTTTTACACAAGTAATTTATAATTTTTCTATTACTTAAATAACATTAATAAGATTATCATGAATTTATTTTTAAGAAACCTAATAACCTTTACAAAAATGTATTAAACTAGAATTATTTTTCATTTTTTTATTTACGTAAATAATGTTATACTATACGTATTGGCTATACGACAATACTGAACCTGCCAGTGTATTTTAGTATTCGAATTCTATAACATTCTGCGAATAAGATAACCTTTGAAATTGTATATCATGGTCAATTTTCGTCATACGGAAATCATGTTTTGTGTTTCATTTTTAACAATAAATGTAACCTATTCTTAAATAGGTTAAGTATAAAAGAGATAGAAAGTATAAAATGTTAGATTTCGTAATTTCTCAAAATCGAATTTTCCTCCAAAAAATGAATAACTGCGTCACTTGAAATATTTGTAACGGTTCCGAAATGACCAACAATTCCGAAATTGTTGGTAACAACGGTATGGCCAATGATTCCGAAAATAAAGACCGCGAGGGACTTTAGTGGACATGGAGTATAATGGTATTTATCCATTAAACTTCATGTAGACATGGAGTATAATGGTATTTATCCATTATCATGCGGCCTTTAACGAGAACTTTCCAAACAATTAATTACCTTCTGCAAAGTGATTATGAAGAATAATAAATTTAAGATATGCATATGTGGGGAAACCTCTCGCAAAGTTCTTCCAGAAGCTAATACATCTTTCATCTGTATCTGGGAAAAATCCGTATTTCATCTTCTCTTTTTACAAATAAATTCGATTTTAATGAAGGTCTAGTCTTTTTACTTCAACGATTTCCCAAACATGTGCGATGGAACTGCCCAAAGTACATACATTAAATTGTGTTATTGCGGTGGAATATTTTTTAATCAACACGACTTATGAAATTTTGCAAAACGTTTTTGTGAACAACATTTTATTAAGAAGAGCTTTTGATTGGGGTAATATGTTTTCAAAAGGCAGATAATGAGTCGAAGTGAGCTGGGAAATTAGTGAACCACAGATTGATAAAGTTAGAGTTTCCATATTGAGGATCACCATTTCAGAACTAGCGATTGTATCATCTGAATCCTAACACTAAATTCCGAAAGGACATTTGAGCTTGCTTATTGAGTGGTTTAGAAACCGTCGATTTTTTTCCAGAAACATAATTGTATTCATCATTGCATAAATCTATGAGCATGTATACGGAGAGAAATGTTTTCAGTGGTAAGCGACTTACAAAAACAAACCACTTAGCCGAAGAATATTTTTTAAAAATAAATTTCACGTAATAAACTACAACTCTACAAATTACTAAGAAGCAAAGTTTTGAAACTGCATCTATGATACATAGGTTTAACAATTTATTGATGGCAGCTACAACAAAAGCGAATTTTTTTCATAATTTACATTTATACCGTAAACGCATATTATTTCTTTTCTGTGACTTAAAAGGAAATACTATGGACAAAAACGAAATATTGTAGTTTCCTGTTTGCAAACATCAAGAGAAATTAAGATTTTTCTAAAAAAATGCTACAAAATGTGCTAGGTCCCTTTTTTTAAGCCGCCGAAAGACGTTAAGCCCCAATGGGATATTAATTCCGAAACGGTATTTTGCTGTGAATCACTATAAACGGGTACCTTACAAATTGTTGGCAGCATATATTAACGCTGTGTATCATATTGAAAGAAATCAAATAATGAAGAAGCTGCTTGAATGTATGCATGCTTCTCGCACTGTGAAAAATAACGGTACTTAGAGCCATCAAATTTTAAATAACATAGTCCTCCATACCGTAGTCCGAACATGGGCACCTAGAAGCCCGAAACTTGAATTTCGGATTTGTTTTATTACATGTTTCATATTAAGTAAACCTTTAACAAATTTTTGGTTATCAAACTCAAGGATTTCAAAGCGATCAGTGGCAACATTGAAAGTAAAGTAATATATTATTTTTATCTTCAGCACGCGAGACTGTCTATCGGAAATTCTAAAGATATACTTTTTTTAAATATTTGGTGATTTTTCTGTTGATTTGAATTGCGTGTGTCATAACCGCCAAGAAAGTGATATTTAATAAATAAACTCACAAAACCTTAGTAATAAAAAACAAAAAAAGGATTTTGTAAAGCCAACTTAGTAATAAAACTGAACATAAATATGATAAACTGAGAAAAGCCTGAAAAAAAAATCAAAATGCATGGCAATACTTAATGCTGCATCGGGAATTCTAAACATATACTGCTATGCTGCTTTTAAAAATTTGTCATTTTGCTGTTGAATTCTATATGGCATAAGTGGGTAGAAAAGGATGTTTAACAACAAAGCTAAAAAAATGGTTTAGTAAGAGTGGGTGTAAAAGCAAACTGGTAGACTGCAAGCTCAGTGAGAGCGTAAAAAACCTTAAGAAACTCTTTTGGGCAATCTTAAAATCTGAAATCTTTCAGATTTTTGTAATAAAACAAGTCTGAATATTGGTTATAAAAAATTAGTACGCTCCATTTACTTCGAAGAAACGAGATTTTACATTATCAGGAAACACTTGTTAAAAGCCAAGCTATCCATATCTCGTCGGCTGCTGTACTGTCAACACTCGACCCTTCTCCTCTATCCGAAAATACGCATACATATATATATTCTGCTATGGACCGATCTCTTTCATTTTCTCTGAGTATCTGCGAATCTCTAGAATGGCTTCTGTAAAGAACTCACCAAGAGAATGCATGGTGCGTGACTAAATAATGTCTCTTGAGAAAACACGTTGATAGACATACAATAACAAGATATACCGAGATAGATATTTCAAATAACAGCACAAAAGAATAAAAAAAAATTAAGTTAACTCATGTGATATAGTAGAGAAAACATATATTTATGTGTCTCATTCTTTACTTACTTTTACGACTACTATAAAAGCAGCATATATTTCCGATGGTCTCACATTTCATTTTTTTTGGGTGGGGAACTTGCAGATTTTAAGTTATTTTTTGTTTTTATTTTCAGTATCTTTTGTTTTAATTCAGTGGTCATCAGATTCTCGCAACTTAAAGAGCACCTAAAATTAAAGGATTTTTCGTTTAACTTATTCCATCGAGCACCTAAAATTAAAGGATTTTTCGTTTAACTTATTCCATCTTAAGCCTTAAGTAAATCTCAAAAGTATTAAAGAACATCAATGTACTAAACATATGGTAAATGAAAAAAAAAAAAATTCCAGCTCTAGAGGCAGACTATTCGAAACCTGTGAGCGTTAAAAAAAATTACAGATTCAAAAACATGAAGCTTCGAACGTTTTTTTTAACCTTTTGAAGACGGGATGACCGTTAGAGTGGCCATAGAGTCCTCTCTTTGAAAAGACGGGGTTGTCCACTTTAGTAGCCATGTCTTTTTCCCCCATTTTCCAGGCTGAAAAGTGGGGTGAAATGTCAAATTTGACGTCCCTGGGGTTTTAACCACTTATCTCTTTAAAAGGTCTTCCTTTTGCGACATAGATGCACCCCTCTGAGAATCCATTAAACTACACACAAGAATCTTTTTTGCAAATAGGAGGTGATTTCTTAAAGGGGGGAAAGCATTCGTTTCCCCGTCCTTTGGTAGCTTGTTTGCTATCAAAGCCCTGGTCTCAAAAGGTTAAATCATTTGAACTCTAATGTAAACGTGTAGAGTCATTAGATTATTTAGAAGAAGGCGACATGAAAAATGTGCAGTGCCCTCGCTGGTAGTCAAACCTTGGCCCTCTCGAATACGCGCCGAGTGTTCTGGCCATTACACCACGAAGGCTTGCTAACTAACTAACTATCTTTGTACCACAGCCCGTGAACTTACTCACATTCTGGAAACTGATACAAAGTATCAGTTAAAAGCCACCCGAAGATACTCCCTCTGGGACCAGGGTCCCACATGACAATTATTACCAACAATTTCAGACACCAACAATTTTAATTAGGCTCCCTCTTTCCCAAGGCTAAACAATGGCCAGTCAGAACCACCGTCCCGGGCGGACCGAAACCACTGTGGGGTGGGCATGAGAACTTGGAGCGATGACTGGCCTTTCTTTATGGCCACTTGCCAGCACTACGCTGGATGCCCCTCTCCTTAGGCTTTACATGAAATACCAAGGACAGCAGTGACTGGACGCTCAATGGCCCAGGTACTATTTGGCTACCAATACCCTGGTGGATGAGGACTTACCTCCCGGCACATGACGAGTGAATATAGAATTCACCCCATGGACCATCGGAACCGCCAATTTCATAAATTATATACCCCGGGGCCGTTATTCAATCCATTAATTGTCGAAATTAAGAGTCATTTAGAAACTTTGAGTTCTTATTTAAATATTAAGCTACATTGGGTTAAAGCCCATATAGGCTTTATTGGTAATGAGAGGGCCGACAGCCTGGCCAAGCAGGCGGTCTCAAATGTCAGTGCAATGAATATTCAAGTAACAGGTTCGAAGAAAATTGCTATTCGAAGAATGAAAAAATTTTACGTTAACAAATGGAAAATACAGTAATTCTCTTCACCTAAAAACAAAGGATTTATCGAAATAATTAAAATCACGAATAAAATGAAATGTATGAACAATATTGATGTTAATCAGGTTTTAATTGGACATGGTAGGTTTCCGTTCTATTTCAACCGATTTAATCTGCAGGAAAATAAATTATGTAATAGTTGTCAGGTTGATGGTGATACTAGGCTTTTCGTGGTTGATTGAAATTTAATAGCCCCTATTAGACAGATTTTGAACATTACTGATTTTAATGTAAGTGTCATTAATTTTAAAGTTTTTAAATCATATTCTATTGCTTTAATGAAGTTTATCAATGAAAATAGGGCGCTGGTAGGAATCTTCTCTTAAATTTGAATTTTGTATTTATATGGGTTTTAGATCTCTGTGGTGTTCTATGTTGTTAATTTGTGTTTATGGATTTTTTGTCTCCTTGTTGGTCTGTAATTTCGTGTTAGATGTGCTTACTTATTTTTGATTTAGTATTTTTGTTTGTTGTTTGGGGGTGGCTGGTTTACTGGCTGCCCTCGTTTGTGGAGATACGGGGCCCTTTCTTTTGAGCTATGGGGACACTCGTGTCCAGGTGGGCTGAAGGGAGCCTCCAATCCTTACAATTCTTATCCCGGGGCCGACACTGCCTAGGTGCAGATCCTAGCCAGTACTGCACAGAGAGCTCAGCGTCGCCCCCCCCGGGGGAAGGCGTGTTAAGAACGCGGGAGAAATGCCTTATATACTCCCACTTTTAAAGGGCGATTGGGGATTAGGGGACCCATTCGCCTAATTCTGAATTGGGGAATTATCATCCACCATCGTTTTTAATTCGGGCGCCATTGTAGAGTCATTAGGTTATTTAGAAACAGGAGACATGAAAAATGTGTAATGTGCTCGCCTCGGGACTGGAACCTCGGGCGTCTCGCATACGCGCAAAGTGTGCTGGCCATTACACCACGAAGGCATGCTGAGAAGGCGGGAGAAATACCTTATAAATGTCGTTAAATGTTTTTAAAAGTTTTGATTAAATAAACTTTTAACAGACTAGCCACTTGCGCATCCAACCGCCTGGAAGAGTTATTATAAAAAAAAGAAAATATATACAATGATCTTAATGAATGGAGTCCATCTAGTAATCAATAATACGTAGTAGAGATGAACTGCGTTCATTGCTCTTAAGTCGTTAGTGTGTCAGTCCTGTGTGTTAACAAAGGCTAAATGTGAAAGAAAGAATTAATAGTTTACATTTCACGGAATAGAAATATACTAGTAAATGGAATGTAAAAATATTTTATTGAGCAGCAGCCAAGACATAACTTTTAAATCGCGGAGTTTTCCGACTGAATTTGAAGCATAATATTGTTGCTTGCGAACGAGTTCGTTATGAATTGAATGCACAAGACCCGTGAAAAATGAATAAGATTTATTATTATCACAAATAAATCAAAGTGTTTCAATTTCCTTAGATATTCATACATTATTAAAATATCTCACAGTAGTTACCTTTACTCAAACGCTCAACAGAACTTAATTCAAAACAGCTAGAGAAAGCTAATCCGCGAATTCGCTACAATCAACAAGAGCAGTTTTCTAAACTTTAGACTTTAGCAATCTTGCTTTTAAGGAAGAAGAAAAGGGATGAGGACTCACGAAAGCCGTTTCCTCCAGGCCGTGAGTCCAGTTTATTAAACAAACTCTTAAAACAACAACTACTAACTAACTGAACTGAAATCGAAATCGAAATCGAGTCAATGGCTAGGCGGCAATTAGTAGCCAACCGCTACTTTAACCGTCTCTGTTGGTAAATTGCCCTAAGGCGTTGGTACTTAAGTTTTTAATTAAGGCGATTTACGCAGCGCCAACTAGGCGAAACTTGTCAAATTTTGGGAAATGTAGATGGAGTAAGGGAGATGATTGGCAGGAGCCTGTCACGTGGGTGGTCACCAGCTTACGCGTACAATGAGAAATATTGGAAATATTAATAATTATCAAGTTTTGAAACTGAACTGAGAGGTCTTCCTCCTTTTTATAAGCTTTTTAAATCACGCGCAAGATTGTTCTAGCATTTTCTCAAAATCAAAAAGAGATATTTATTTATTAAATATTAAATACGCGTGCTTTTGTATTTTTAATTTCCCGGCATAGCTATCTTTTAATATTCGTCGCGCGCTGCACTGCACGGGGAATAAAACAATTTTATTCATAATTCTACTAACATTAGCTATTTAAATGTCAAATTCGTAACAATATCTTACGCTCTACCGACAGGCAACACATTGGTTTTATATCACTAAGTTTTCACCGGAAATTAAGTTTGTATCAACTATGGAGTAAATCACACACATTTTCAAAATTATACTTGGGGAAAAGGCTATATGTATTCAAATATATATGTATGGGGTTCAAGAGCTATATGTATTCTATTTTTTTTCTTACATGTTCAAAATAAGTGTTCATTATAGAAAGAAGGTATCGTTTCAGTTTCAGCTGACCTGGATCATAAGTCTCATCATCTCGTGGCGGTTCTGTTTGCAACATTTTTGATTTTATAGAAAGAATTCTCCTTTCCATCTTTGACCATCTTTGATATTAATCTACGCTTAGCTTGAAGGGACGAAGTTGATTCCTAACGAGTGACATTCGATCTCTACCTTGGATGAAAACGGCTGCAACTAATCCCGAGTGAGACTTGTACCGTCCAGTAAAAAGCACCATTTAGTCCATCATGGAACGGAATTAAGTCCATCATGGCATCACTCGATCATCAGTTGAGATGACATACTCAGATAGTTAGATTTACTCCTTCAAGAGGGAATAATTTATCGTACGTAGGTTGAAGTAAGTGTACTGCATACTGTAAGCTAGCATTTTCTGATTATTTTAGTTTACTCAGGTTAAAATAAAGTTATAGATTTATAGTGTACATTTCCATTTCCCCCAATTTTTTTTTAAATTAACATAAAATGAAGTGTTTTATGTATACAGTGGTACATTGGAACACGTCAGCTTTGAAATATGTCTAACTTCGTATATGCCCTGTTTGGATGCGAAAATTTTTGTTTGGCGTGCAATATTCATTTTGGATACGACACGAATTCGATCAGTCACGACTGCCCGCATTCCACTTGTTTACCTCTTTCGAGATAGTGCTACGACTGTCCATGAGATTCAGTTCGCTTGTTGCTACTATTCAAAGAACAAGCCGCGTTATAACTCTGAATTTTCAACTGATTTTTATGTGTTTCTTCCATAAATATTTCCATATATATTTTTCCATAAATAATAATTCATTAACAACGGTTTTTAGGAAAACTGAGGAGAAGAATAAAGCAGCTAAGAAAATTGTTAGAATCACCATGGAGGTGAAAAAAAGAGATTGCTGAAACGTATGAAGACGGCATATGTATCCAGGACTTGATGGTTGCATGTCATATTCCGAGTAAGACGGTATCTATGAGTGTGAACAAAAAGTGCGCTGTTAAATGACTAACTTTCGAAAGGGAGTGAAATCAATTACCAAGCAAGGATCAGACATGCTACAACATGTTAAAAGATGTCTTTGGATCTCAACAGAAAAAAACAATTATGCACAGTATCATGTGCAATGCTGCATTTATGTACATTATTTGTTTTACCCAGTGCATTTATATTTTAATATTAAACAGTGTTATAATAATAAAAATTGGATTTTTTATAAGAATGAATTAATTATTTTCCCTTTATTTCTTATGGAAAAGGTTAATTTGGTATATGCCTAAAGACATGGAACGTATTAATGACGTGAATGACTACTGAATCTGGATACATAGATAGATTCTAGATTTGTTATATTTATAGATTTATTTAATTACATATTATCAATTACAAATTACAATTTTGAAATGCTATGTAAAAGTCACATCATTCATTTCTGCTTGTATATTAAGTTTCTCTTCTTGCATTTACTGGTATAATATTCATTACAATATATACATATCGTAAACACACAATTGGAGAACTTTTTTAATGTTATCCTTTATTTGGGTTATGCTTATTTTATTGTATGTGGCAAAATTATGGCAACTACAAGCAAGGTAGGGTTACCTGACATCGGAGATTAGCCGCGATAATCTGGATTTGTAGTTTTTTACAAGGATTCGTCTGGGATTGATAAAAACATTTGAGATTTTTTAATAAGACCTATTGTACGTCTAACTAATCAGATTCGTTGCTGTGCATCAGCTTAAACAACTGAAAGTAAATTCGAAATATTATTGCATTGATTTTTATGACTGTATAAAATCTCTAACGATTTTCCAAGGAAAATATTTGTTGATGAAAAATATATAAGAAATAAGAATCCGAACCATCTATGAAGACAGAGAAGACATCCTAGGAAAGGTATATGGTCTACTTTTCAATATTGTTGTGAGCGCTCTGTAATTCCCTGTCATTCCTTCATACAATCTGTTAACTTTTATAAGTATACTTACATATAACAGTTGTATAACTTACAGGTTGGTAGGTTTTTTAATAATTGAAACTGATTTTTGGGAAAGTTTCCTGGAGAGAGACATCCAAAAACAGTTTTCGGAGAAGAGATATAATTACATTATAAATTTATATTTAATTCTATTTATTAGAGGGATTACAAGTAAATTATAGAATACAATATTTCATCAATAAATACACATATATTATGTATATATTTTACGTGCATGAACACAAAGCACATATGTTAACCGATTCCACCGCAGTCATATCCGCAAGCCACTCCATACATAAACATATGGTCCGGGATTCTTACTCCTAAAACCATAGCAGAGTTACTCAAAAGAAACCCTAAAGCATTGTGATGTAAAAACAGAGGCAAAAATTAAAAGTCAAGATGCATCTCTCTATAACCCGAGAAGAAATGAAACTGATATGCCAATATATGTTATGGAAAATTAATAAATCCAGATCTTCGATTTCCATTTGACAAAAAGTCATTTATTTATCGAATGTTACAAATGCAAACTGAAATCCCATTAGCTGTCTAATTACATCTCTTTAATCTTTTGCTGTGCTGAACTTTCGATTTCGCACTTTGTATAAGTCTAACTAAAGAATTTTGACACAGAAAAAATGTAAATTTAACCAAAAGCCGTGTTAACTCTACCTCTTTTAGTGCAAGTAAAATTTCACAGTTACTAATCACCACTGCTTTCAAGGTTTTGGAAGCTCAAATAATTAAAACAGTAAAAATTGAATTATGAAATCAAATATCGTTATATTGCACAAAAGGGATGAATAAAGTGAACAAAAATGCATACTCTTCCCCACCACTTTTTCTTAATCTGCATATAAAATAATCCTACTTTAATTTATGCTTCAGTTTGGCACCTAAGTTAAAAGAAAAAACTTCAAGAAACATAAAACATTTATATCTCAGTCGCCATAATTACACCGTTTCCAAATGCCTCCAGTAAGAAATACTACAATAGATTAACGCACAAAATCCTTTCTCTCGAACCGGCATCTCTTCAAAAGTAATTGCTGCTGCATGTTTTAGCACGCATTTTTACGACATAAATTTGCTGTTCATTCATTTCGTCCAGCCGTTGCTACGAATGCAACAACATTTCATCTAAGACAGATGCTGTGCTCAAAGTTGTAATTCTGTCAAAATGCGCAGTAAACTCTATTTCTTTGCTTTTTTTTACATTCGTTTTGTTGCCGAAACTGAATGTTCCTAGGGAGAAAGTTATCGTATTTTCTCAAGGAACATTGCTGTAAGAATTTTATGTTGTTAAAGTCTAATGAATTTCATTCGATGCGTATGTTTTATACGCAGTAATTTAAATAAAAATTAAACATATGTTTGAAGATCGCAAGCACTAATGGATACAAAAGATGGTAGATTATCATTTTTACCCCAAAGACCATTAGCCCAGAAGGGCTATTACTTTCATTTTGGCATTTTGCATTGGTTCACTTTAAACGGCGTTCCACTTTTTAAATTGTTGTCACCAAATATTAGAGCCTTGCATTATATTTAAAGAAATTTAATAATGAATAAACTGCATGAATGTATATATGTTTCTTGCACTGTACGATGTTTTTGTCTCTAGTACTCTTTAGTACCTAGAGACACAAACATCGGTAACTAGAGACATCAAATTTTGAATAACGTAGTTCTCCACTCAAATATGGGCATATAGGAGCCCGAATTTGGAATTTGTTTTATTATCTATTTCATATTTTGTAAAACTTTAAGAAATTTTTTATTAACAAACTCAACGCTTTCAAAGTGAGCAATGGCAACAGTGTACGGGACAAAAATACATTTTTATCTCCAACGCGCGAAACTGTGTGTTGGAAATTCTAAGGCTATGCTCTTTTTAAATTCTTTTATTGTATTGCTGTTGAACTCAATTTTATGGTTTAAGTGCGAAGAACATGATATTTAATAAGGTGTGGTGTATTTAATTATGGCAAAGCACACGAGGGCTATCTGCCTAAAGGGAGGGATGCCTTCGTGGAGGGCTTTCTAAGGGAAACTGGCTCGTATACACGTTACACATGGGGAAAACCACGAAAACGCCCATGCAGCCAGCCCGTTCGCGGGATTCGAACCTCGGACCGAACTACCAGTGTTCAGCGACTTTACCGCTCGGCCGCTGGTGGGCCGATATTTAATAAATAAATGTAACACAAAAAATGTTAAAACGCCCGTTTGGTTATAACATAAAATATGAAAGCTTTCTTGTTTCTTATTTTAATTTTTTTGATCAAATTTAAAAGAATTCCGACTATTGTAAAATATTTATTATGGTGTCAAGATTTCCTGGTTAAAAATCTGATTTCTTTGTAAAAGGTAATAGCCAAAACAAAGCCATATTTATTTTCTTTACAGAAAATTTTCATCTCAGTAAAATAAGTTAAATACTATTACATTGAGTGGAATTTCGACTTTAGTTGGAACCTGTAGAAAGTTATATTTTATATTAAATTCTCTGTGAAATGTCCTAAGCTTAGACTCCTGCAGTGTAAAAGCTGATCAGGGCCTAAAAGTTTGTTACAGAAACACAAAATGCTCCATATTTTGCAAAGTGAAACGCAGAATATCATCTTTTGCAAGATTTTCACATTGTTCTTCTAAAACCTCTATACAACTCAAAACAAAGGAAATTTTATAACATTAATGTACATGTTTGTTGCTGCTTTTTAAAGACTTAGAAGATGCAGCAAACATGGGTTGCGGTGATTAACATAATGCATATACAAGTGGAGGAGTAAAAGGTAAGAGACCAATATTTAAATAAATAAATAAAGAACTTAACTGAAAACTCCAAACTAAACATAAAAACACAATATCTATCTAGGTCAATATTACTGTTGTGAGAGTGCATATAAATATTACATTACGTTCACCCATGAAACATGAAACTAAAAGAAAACATAAAGGATCATCGAGGTGTGCAAAACATTTCTTGAATTTGTTTGCGGCTATGGCTTTCGCCTTTATTTGTAAAGAGAAAATGGCTTCAATACATCCCCCCTGAAGAAATCCATTTTCTACTTTCGGTCAGCAAAGTAAGCTCTCAGTAGTAACCATTACTCAGTAGTAGACTAGGACTGTCGGTCAAAATATTGAGTGGCGATTGTTACGCTTTATGGAGAAGCAAATGTGAAAAAGTAACTATGTTCTTGAAATGGGAGAGTAATACTCCAATATAAAATATAAAGTTATGCAGAAACGCAATCTTTTCGTGGCATATATTTTGAATATAATTCTATTGAATTTAAAGGGCTCTCAGATATAAATCTCTGTTTTTCAGAACACACAACACAACAACACCAAGAAAAATCGCAAAAATGGCACGAGCGAAAGCAATAGAGAGCAAAATAAACACGAATGTAAAGACATCAATCGAGGCAAATAATAATGAAAAAAAATATTCTCTTATATATTAAAGTATCGAACTGTTATTTTATATTTTTGACTTTCCTTTCCACTTTGATGTATCGAATTCAGGTTGCTTTGGAAAGATTTGTATACTACTCGTATTTTCATTAATTTTACTGATCAAATATCACATTTAGTTTCTTAGTATTCTATGACTACCTGTCTAGGTTAATAGTGCATCGTGAGCAGCACTTTTCCAATTATTTGAGTCTTTCGCCGCACTAATAATTCCTTAATTTACTCATTCATAAAATACTTTTGTAAAAATGTCTTGCATTCATTTGTCGTTTGATTTTAAAACCTAAAGTTAAAAAAAAAAAAAAAAAAAAAAAATCTGAAATGTTTCAGATTTTAAATTACGTCCAAAGGGGCGTTTTTTAATATTTTGTGTGTTACATTTATTTATTGACTATCACGTTCTTCGCACTTAAACCATAAAATTCAGTTCAACGGCAATATCGCAAAATAGTTTTAAAATGAGCATCTCTCTCTATATAAATAATTTTAAAGTGAGCATCTCTCTATATATAAATAATTTTACAATGAGCATATCTCTATATATAAGCGGTTTAAGTGCTTGTCGCCGATAGTTTATGGTTGCTTGCATAACTGTAAATTGTTTTATTCCCCGTGCAGTGCAGCGCGTGACGACTATTATGAGAATACTCAGCCGGAAAAATTAAAAATACAAGAGCACATGTATTGAACATTTAATAAATAAATGTAACATCTATATATAATAGAATTCGGAAATATGCAACCGGCAAAAACCGGCAACGATGAAAAAACAAATAAAATGAAATAAATAAACATCTTTATTACATGCGGCTTAAGTGTCTGTTTGTCGCCGATAGTTTATTGGTTGCTTGCGTAAATGTACTAGCCAATGGGGTGAAGTTGCCACTGCACAGGATTGCCGTTTCAATTGAGACGCAGAAAATTTCCTATAAAACTTGCCTTAGCTATGACCATCAATAAGTCTGAGGGCCAAACGCTTAAGCGTGTTGGCATTCTTTTACCTGAGCCTGCAATTGGACACGGTCAACTTTATGTTGCCTATTCAAAAGTTCGTGAAAAAACGGACGTAAAATTAAAAAATAATGGATGGTCCTCTGCTGGGCGAGCTTAAAAATGATGGAAAGTTCTACACAAGAAATTTGTGTACAAACAGAACCTTGACATGTGAATTAACATTTTATTATTTAAATTACCTTTATTTATTGAGCTAGCAGTGGCTCTTAAGAAATGTACCCCCAGTGCTTTCCTTCATTGCACTCTACTTTAAGAAATTAAGCAAGTAGAAGGGGGAAACCCCGTGGGTCAGTAAGCAAAGGGGCGTCCTCGCCGCCTGCCGTGGGTAATTCAGTTTGAATTAGCAGACACCTTTGCACAAATCATTTTAATTACAATTTATAATATCTAAGACAGCGGTCATTTCGTATGACCGCCGGACTTCCTAGTATCTTTATAATTTCCGGTACAGAAACGCACGCGCTGCAGTTAAAAATGTTTTTGCTGTACAACGTTGTCATTGCTCGCTTTGAAATCGTTGAGCTTGTTAATCAAAAATTCCTTAAAGTTTTACAAAATATGAAATCGATAATAAAACAAATTTGAAATTTGGGCTTCCATATGCCCATATTCGTAGGAGGATTACGTCATTCAAAATTCAATGGCTCTAGGTACCGTTGTTTTATCACAATGCAGGAAATATACATACATTTATGCAGGTTTTTCATTATTTAATTTCTTTAAATATAACACAGGGTGATGATACTTTGTGGCAACAGTTTGAAAAGTGATTCGCCGTTTGTAGTGAATCGACGCAAAATCGCAAAACGAAAACAATAGTCCTTCAGGGACAAAGCCCCTTTGGACTAAATAAAAATAAAAAATAAATAAATAAATAAAAAGACGAGCACATTATGACTAAAGTGAAATTTTGGGTCCTCTATCCTTATCACTTCACTAAAAAGAATAATGACGCTACAACGGAGGCTAGAATTAGCAAAAGTGTGAGCAGAAAAACTGTTTTTGAATATTTTTTCTCAATCGAAGTCGGCCCACCAGCGGCCGAGCGGTAAAGACGCTGAACACTGGTAGTTCGGTCTGAGGTTCGAATCCCGCGAACGGGCTGGCTGCATGGGCGTTTTCGTGGTTTTCCCCATGTGTAACGTGTATACGAGCCAGTTTCCCTTAGAAAGTCCTCCACGAAAGGCATCCCTCCCTTTAGGCAGATAGCCCTCGTGTGCTTTGCCATAATTAAATACACCACACCATCTCAATCGAAGTCACTCCGTATCTTGAATAGCGAAATAATCAGAAAACCCGCAGCTATTTGAAAACCCCCAGAACTTTTCGGATAGAACTTCTGAAATGTTCTTTCTTTGAAAATTAAAGTTGATGAAATGAAAGTCTGGAAATTTTCTTTTGTGTGATATTTGTGACTGTAGAATAATAACTACTAGAAGCTCCTCAGAATAAGAAGTTCTTTTGCCGCAGTGGCAGGAGTGCCGCATGAATTAGTAAGAGCGTCATGAGCTAAAGTGTAAGAGGCTACAAAGTTTTGTTTATATGGATCAAGATAGTGGACTTGGGGAAAAATGGCCAACTAAAAGCACTCGTGTATGATTAATTGAGATTTTATAACCAGTCCGTATGTCATTGCGGATTTTCTTTCTAGACACAAAATTTTTGACGAGAATATACAAATATTCTTTTGTAGAAAAGTATATTTTTTATTAATTTATTAGTATTTTTAATATTATTTTATTATATTTTAATTTTATATTATATTTTAATTTTATATTATATTTTAATTTTATATTATATTTTAATTTTATATTATATTTTAATTTTATATTATATTTTAATTTTATATTATATTTTAATTTTATATTATATTTTAATTTCATATTATACTTATTTTTTATTATATTTTAATTTCATATTATACTTATTTTTTATTATATTTTAAGTATTCTCGAAGTAAATTTTTATGATATCGAGAATATACAAATTTACTTTTGAAGTCAAACTGCTTCCTTTTTTGAGTCTTATTTTTTTCGTAACCATTTTATTCTAAACTTTCCTTTAGCAAGATAGCTTAGATTAAATTTATTAGTTTCAGCCCCACCAGTCTTAAGTGGTTAAATAGCGATGAATAATAAAATTCAAGCTGGTTTCGAACTAAATTCAGTTTCTTTAAAATAAATAATTTAAATGGCAGCATGTTTCATTAACAGTTTTTGAGTTCAACTACTTTATGATGGAAGAAATGGAAGCAGTTACGAACACAGTGAGTGTATACTTATCTTTACCGGAAATAAATATTTAGCGAAAAAATATTCCGCTTTTGATGAGATGACGAATAGAATCGTCACGTGATAATCTTGGTAATATCCTTCTCCGAATCGACCGATTGCATAGAAGGACACTCCAAAGTATTATACAGCATTCAGTTTAATAATACTTGTATATCCTACATTTCATACATAAAGCTCTTAAGAGCTCTTTGGAAAAGATATTTTCTAATGAAATATGTATGGAGCGGAAAACAAACTTTGATCGGAAAGTAAAGCATGACCGGTGGAAGGAATCTGGTACTATTTCCATTGCACTGTGTTCAGATTTTCTAAATCTGCAGAGAGGGGCACTTTCAGGTGCATGCATGTTTCATACAATTTATAGCATTCTAAGAAAAAGGAGCTTTGCAGAAACAATGGCATCGAGGGCGATTGTACGTAAATCGAATTCCCCTCTCATTCTCATTTTCGAATTCCGACTATTTCGTTTTGGATCTTTATCATGATAGTCTCAGATTTAGATCTGAATTTAGATGCATCAAATGCAGAGAAAATATAATACACTTGTGTGATACACGATGTTATGTACAAAGCGAAAAAAAAAAGGAGAATTCTATATCTCCCTTTCTACTAGGCCGATTGACGAAATTCAACTTGAGTTTTTCATGTCTCGAAAGCGCTACTTAGGATATGTATTAGATTTATATATAGCATTGTTATTTTGACACAACATTTCTGAAATTTTCTGAAATAACAGACCAATTTTCAATCTAGCAATAAAACATGGCACAATTATTTCATTATGTCGTAATAGCATTTTCAGGAGACGATATCATTTTTTCCGTTTTTCTTCACAGTTTATCATTATTTTAATGTTACCGTTAGCATATTCACAAAATGTGGGGTGCAAGTATGAAACTATTGTTAGATTTGAGTGTACTTGGGTTTGCACTCTTAATGCTAGTTCTGTGGATTCGTGTCACTGATTTCCTTTCACGAGTTATTGTGATGGAAGTGATATTTTTTAGTTTCATCAGACAAGAACTCAATACAAATTAACTTAAAATTCTCAGCACCGGCCAGGATTAATCCCCTAGTTTCTCGGTAGCTGTTTGATCGCGGCTCCATCATCTAGCTCACTCCTTTTACCTAATCCCAGACTCAGACTGAAGTTTTTAAGACAACACATAATTTCAAACATTCTACGGTTCTAGTTAGTCAACTTATGCTCATACGTTCGTCTGAAAGATCTACATAACCATCAGGAGGGAACGAGGTGCGTGACTAAATCAGACGTGATATAAAAGTTGCAAATTAAAAACCCAACTTATTAGTTAGAATAGACTAATTTGTCACATTCGCCCTCTCCAGAAAAAAAAAGTTGATTATGTAGTCCTTAAACAGACGCCGTGAAAAGTTTGAAGCCTAAACTAATGTATTGTGTTTCTTTTATAAACACTATATTTTTAAAAGCGTTCTTTTAAGAAACATACATTCTTGGCCGACATCTTTCCAGATAAACTTATAAAAGTATTTATAAATTGTGGCAATTTGCCTCTCCAGTCCTTCCTATCATATTAGCTGTAATTGTATCTCATTTCAATGGTGATACTTTAGTGCAACTCACCTTATATTAACTTTAAGACACAGTTAGCTTTTTAAGCAAGATAAAAACATTTTCATGGACATTTTAATCAGCATTTAAAAAAATCAAAGAATTAAAATACAGGTTATTTTCTTTAACATTTATAACAATTTCTAAATATTATTTGCTTTCCTTTACTAAATTTCAATTAATTTTAAAGCAAGAAAAGAATTTTAGTCAGTCTTTTTGGTCGGATCTTCACCATCCTTTCGCATTTGTCCAACCGAAAGTTTGGTTCTGACATCAGTTTTGTACTTCTTCTTTGGCCCTGTCTGCATGCCTTTGGACATATTTTATTTCGACAGTCCTTCATTTGGCTATCAGTTCCACATTACCATTTAGTTAACCTCTGAACATTAACCATTTAGTTGATAGCTGACTTGAACGCATACAAGCAGGTCTTTAACGGTGTAAATTATTAATTCTTCGTCTCCGATTCCATTCTTCTCCAGCACATCAGCGGCCGAGTGGTATAGTTGCTGAATATTGGTAGATCGTTTCCGGGTTCGAATCCGAGTTGAAAACTCTGCCTCCTTTCCTACCCCTTGGTCTGGCCTTCATTTCTGCATCGGTAACCTGTCATCTTTTCCAGCCACGCTGCCTTCCTTTTCTGCATAGCGACTTGACATATATGTATATTCATTCTTTTCTGCCTGTTTCTTTGAACTCTTTTTTTGAATTTACTGTTGCTTCTCATCAGTGGTGGACAGTGCCCTATTACTTCTATATGTTTTTGTGCGCGTTTACTTTTTTTTTCTTTTTACTTATTGCATCTCCTACCTTTGTATTGGCTTCCCTTTCCTTAACTTTCTAACAGACTTGCTTTTTCGATCCTTTTTCCATACTCTTGTTACTATCTCGTATTCTCAACCGTTTTTTCATAATTATTTTTGTAACTTTCATGTTAATTTAAGGTCCTTCCTGGCGCATTTCTCCAGAGTGTTTCCAGCTACTTTCTGCGGCTTCTTTTTGAGCAGCACTATTATCCGGCATGTTTGGCGATGTTGATGGTACTTCTAACTGATTCAACAACTTCAAAAAAGGCATGTTTTTCCTATCATAAAATTCCTTTAGTTGATCTACGTTTGTAGAGCTTCTCTGCCTCCTGTTATCCTGCATAATTATCACATTTTGTATTATATTTACTGCAAGAAATGGTCCTACAAATGTTTCGTTAAATTTACTTATTTCTGCTTTCTGCGCAGATGACAAAGTGTGACTTGTTTTTAACACTTTATCGGCAATTCTAATATCCGCTTGCCTCCGTTTCTTATCGTAATACAACTTTTATTTAAACCATGCTTTATTCGACACTTTAACTGCTTCATCAATTAACTTTCGTATATTCTTTTGTTGAAACTCTGGCTCTCTTTTGTGTACGAGAAATAGTTTGCATAAGAGTGTGTTGATTTTTCTTCGCAAAAATAACTCAACTGGCGTCTTATCTGTTACATCATTTTTCATGGGTCTTAGTTCTTAGGTCATGTTTCATCGCAAACTCTTCGATACGTAGAATCCAATTTTTATGACGTGTCTTTACATAACAACGTATTATTTGCACAATCTTTCTATTAACACTCTCAGCCAGTAAAGGGGTTCAGGTCTGTAAGAAGTTATTAAGTGTTCAACTTCTAGCTCTGTACATGTTTCCTCAAAAAGAGTACTTATAAACTGCAGCCCATTATTAGATGTTATTTTTAATCGCTATCTGTATAAAGTAATCATTAAATACTTTTAAAATGCACCTCTTTAAAAGTGAGTTTGCTACTGTACTCTCTGTTGTACGCTTCAAAGGAATTAATTCACACCATTTACTAAAGTGATCAACAATGACTAAACGATCTTTATTTACATCCTTTCTAGAATACAAACGCAGTAAATATACTCCAAGAATTTGATTTGGAAAACTTAATTTTATACTGTTTCAAGAGGCTGTTGGAGCGAAGTTCACGTATTTACATTTTTGGCAGATTACACAGTTCTAAACGCATCCTTATTTAATTTAATTAATCCCTCTTTAATTTTTGTAATTTCGGAGAATCACAATTTCTGTAACCCTTTAAATAATTTTTCTCCCACCCAAGTGTTCTGAAATTGGGTTCTCATGTAATTCCCTCAATATTTCCAAATTCAAAATAGTTGGAATAACTGGCCTTAATTCCAAGTTTTTGTTTATAATTTTCTTGAGAAACAATGTGTTGCCAATTATCTCCTAATAATCAGTTTCTATCGTTAATTATGTTTTCATTTACTAAATGAAAATTTTCAGGATCTTGAAAGTATGCGTAGATATGCCCTAAAACTCTGGATCTTTTTGCCATTTGCGTGATTGTTTCTCTTGAATCTAAGATCACAGATGTTAAGATGTTACAATTTATTCTCTTTCGGCTTTCATCAGTCCTAATCCTAGATAGTGCTTCGGCAACTTCATTTTTCATTTCTTGGCCTGCGCACAAGCTTAAGGTTATAACTTTTGCAATTTTAATATCCACCGTATCATTCTAGGTGTTCAATTTTTTCCATTTTCTAACGTTGTCGAAGTCGTGTGGTCTGTTAATATTTTAACTGGATTTTACAAAACACAGATTTGGAATGCCTTAACTGAGAATACACACACTAGTGGCTTTCTCTCAAGCACTGAATAATTACGTTCTGAACTTTTGTCCTATTCTAATATGCTACAGGGTGATTTTCTTGCATTAATTAAAACCCATTAAATAGTCCGAGAAATTTGTATAAATTTCTAATGTCTTACTTGTGTCTGTAACTTTAGTACCGAGCTAGAGTTAAAGCTTCTTTAAGAGTTTCAACTGCTTTGTTTGCCTCTTCTGATAATTTGAAACTAGACCTTTTCTTTTTAATTGTAATAGAGGCTGAACAATATTCTTCTTAACGTATGTTAAAGTAATTCTTCAGAATATAATCTAAGAAACGAAACTGACTTTTCGGCAATGTTTGATATCGAGAAATTCTTAACTAAAGGGATTTTCCATTCGTCGATTTTTATTTCATGTTCCGTTATTTTAAAATCCGAACTTAAGCTAATTTTTTGCAGGCAAATTTACATTTTTTTCGAAATTTACCTTCGTATTGCATCTTTTAATAGTGAAAACATCACACTGATCATTGAGATTACTGATCACACTTCACTGATAGATACTGGCATAAATATGATGCCCGTGGCTCGCTGGAATTTTTCTGGAATACTACTTAAGCCGAATTGCAAAAGAAGAACAAGATAAATGCCTGATTTTGACTTCCTTGTACGAAGTAAATTAAGTATTGTAATCGCGAAAAATTTCGGGTACCTTATTTCAACGAAAATATCCATTTCAACTTCCCTTGAAACCATTTAAACGTTGTTTTTGCGCGACATCTGTACGTACGGGCAGAATAAAGGACTTTGTTTTGCAAAACAGGTGTGTAAAGTGGATTTAAAATGGGTTCAGAGGAGATTTTTTCTTGACATCTGTACGTACATACGATATACGTACCTCGCATAACTCAAGAAGGAGTAGCCTTTGAACGTTGAAATTTTGATTATGGAAATTTTGTAACATGTAGTTGTGCACCTCCTTTTCTTAGCAATCAGCTGCACCAGTCTTATGTAAATATATATATGTTACGGTGAAAGACCGAAATCTGGAGAATGTCGACTTTCACCGGTGAATGTCACTATTCACATAGTCTCTTGGTGTATGTCCGTAATATTTTCCAAATACTCTTATTTCTGACTTACACCGGTCAATGTCGACATTCACCATGTACTAATGGTGAATGTTGAACATATAACAATATTATATTTTCTTCTCCGTAATTCAGTCGCGAATAAACGCACTTGAGACTTGCAATAAGAACTTAAGAACATGAGAACCTAAAACACACAATACATTCAAAATGAGAAAGGAAAATAATACAAGTTAAAAACTTACTTAATTATACAGTACGTCCTAAATGAGAAAATAAAATAACAGTAATAAAAAACTTACTAAATTATGTGATTCAAATCTTATTTATTGCAAAAACTTAAACTAGTTTTTATGATCCGACGTCTTTAGCTATTCTGCATGCAATAGTTGTAGAATTATCAGCAATTTAAAAAAAGGTGAGTTAAGCCTAACGAACCTCCATTTGCTTACATTTAGCAAACTCAGTAGAACAGTGAAATAAGTCAGTTTCTGCACATTTAATGTCTTTTTGCCAAGTGGTACCAAAAGTAAACTATTAGTTTTTTCACCGAAAAATCTGCCTTCTTGTCTGCTGGTCGAATTGAATCTTTTTTGTGTAAAAACTCTAATTTTAATCGTAACATGTTTTTTAAACAGTTTTAACTGTATTTGTGTTTTATGTTTTCTATATTTTTCAATATTTAATGAAGATGTTTTGAGTTTTTATGAATTTTTGCCTTGCGTCGAAGTGAGAACTGAATTCATTGAATGGGAAATATACCCTAATGAAATTCGAGGAAATAAGGTTAGATGAAATGCATAGGAAAATATGTATAATTTAATTGGTCACACAAGGAAGTCGTGTTATGTCCACATCAGAGTTTTTAATAAAAGTTTTTTTAACCTCATCTTCGGGTTTAAGTTCTGTTTGCAAATACCCTGAAGTTAATGCTGTCATGTGTTTTATGCTTTTAATTTTCCTCATTATTTCTTCTATAATCGACAAACGATAAACGGGTATTTTGTAATTTAATTTTCTGTAAACAATTGCAAGCCTCCAAGCCCGAAAATCCGTAACCGGATAGTCATTTTTTATTTATGCATAATATCACACAGGAGCAATTATTTTTGTTCCAGAACTTATTTTATGCATACTTCTTTATTTTCTTTCTTCATTGCGTCGTATTTATAAAGTTTTGACCTACATGGTTCAGTTTCTTCTACGCCTATTTCATGAATTATAACGTGATACCAGGTTCTTTCGCTGAAAATTTCAGCATACTCATTTATGACATCCTCTATTTCTTTTTTATCTCATTCCTCAAGCTGATCTAACTTCACTTTTGGCAAACGTATCTGCTCATCTTTTATCTGCGAAGACGACGAATTATGAATAAAATTTAATAAACCAATTTCTTTTTTTTTTTTTTTAAATTACTAAATTCTCCTTCAGTTGTTTTCAATTTAAGCGTATGTTAATTATTTTACCCCAAATAATTGCTTAGCATAAAAGTCATATTTTAGGCAAGTCCTTTCAATAGCATATTCCGGAAATTCTAAGGTATCAATAGCGGCATAACATCACACTAATCGTTGTTCATAATGTTATTTGTATTTTAAACTATTTAAAGTTATACCTATGCATCAAATTTGAGCAGACTGCACTATCTGAAAGTTAACGGACCGAATTGTTTTTCTTAAACCAAAATGAAAAGCCCTTTTTAATAAAATAATTAATTTTATTCAAATCCTAAACTTTATTCGTCAAATATTTATCAAAACATAGATAAACAGTAACAGTAACGTCTCAAATAAAAATGTTCTATGTATACTCTGAACTATAAAGATTGGGATCTACGTGGGTTTTGTTTTCGTTACACTTTGTAATTCAAACTTATTCAAATCCAAATATTAAATTTTCAGATTAATATCTCATCTTATTTCTAATAATTCTAATATTTTGAACTAACCACTAGATAACTTACTTAAAATAAAAATAAATAAATTACGAAGTGAAATGAAATGAGCGAATAAATAATGACAACCTGTTATTATTCTTTTATTAAATAAAGGTTTCTTTGACACATGCAGAAAAAATAAAAGAATACATATATTTATATAAAAGTAGCATAAAACTTCTTTATTTCTTACCTTACCTTTCAGTTTATGGCGTTAGAAACTATCTTTATCATTAATTATTGATGATCATCTGTCAGTGTAGTTATTTTTTCAGACTTACTAGTTTCCAACTGCAGAACAAAATGTTCATGTATAAATGTATTCCCAAACAAAACGATTAATTCTTATTTAAAAAATACGAAAATCTGAAAGTACAAAAAAATATTAGTCAAATTTGTATCTTCAAATCTTTGAAAAAGTTTTATATCACAGTGTAAATTAATTAACAGCAATTGTAGATTTTCAGGGGCGTTAATCACATTAATTTTAATTGTAATGAAAATAACGTAAAATTCGGATCAAAATCCTTGAATTTTTACAATTTTCCTCAAAATATTGCCATAGTAATTAATATCATATTAATATATTTTAATTTATTTGAGCATGGATTCGTAGGCCGCCTAATATTGCTTTGGGGGCCCGTTCGACCTGCAGGCAGCCAATTTTAGATCACTATATCAAGTTTAGTAATTGTGTTTCCTGGTTTTCCAGAAATTGAATGCTACGTCTGCTTTGCTGATCCTTTTGCTTAGAACATAAAGGTGGGTGTAAAAGTTAAAAATAAAACAGTAATTTAAAAGAGTTTTTTCATTATTCTAAATATGATGAGCTGAAGATTTTTTAATTTTTCAGTTAGATCTGGAGAAATTCCAGGAAAACGTTTAAAAAACACAGGAAATTTTCTGTCCGAGATATTTACAAAGTTCGTAATATCGAATTTATGCATTTGGAAGTTCGCTATAGCCGCAAAAATAATACTAAGAATATAGAAAATTGGACGCGACCAAAATATTGTTCTTGTTCTATACGAAGGATCGTTACAAGCCATGTTTGCTGTATTTAAGAATGTACATTTCTGCATATTTTTCATTGTAACATAATATTTTCTCAATACATGGACGTGTTTTCTAATAGAAGTTTCAGTGGCAGGTTTAGAAAGTCCGCATAAAATCACATCTGTTTGCAAAACAAAGCAATAATGACGTTTCTGATGCCTAACTTCATTTTCCAGAAGATTCTCAAATTCTTGCTAGGAGCATTTGACAGCTTTATCACTTGTATTTGCCAAAAAGAACTATCGAACAAGCTGCTACTTCTTTTTCTTCCTTGTTTTATTGTGAGATGACCAAAGAAAAAGGAAGTAAATAAATAAAACAGTTTCGCTTCTGTTTGAATGTTTCCATCCATTTCCCGCAGCCGGCTCGCAGGTCTCGTGCAAGAATGTGTTTCGTGATCCATTATGCGAAGAAGAGTTCTTCCCCACCCGGTTTAGGAGTTTTTCAGAGCGATAGCACATATCGAGTTCCATTCAAAAAACGGAATCTGCTTTGCATAATACAAGCATTTATATCCCGAAACAAATTCTTCTTTTCTGCCGAGTTCCACAAACGGGCATCCAAATTGGCGGCTAGGGAGGGAGATAGGATATTTTGAAATTATTCTCTTGCTCCCGACTTTGTTGCTTTTGAGACCGAGGATCTTTTCTTCTGTCACAGTTAACGACGGGAAATTTTGCGCAAGAAGTAAGGCTGTGGATTGTTGAGTTAAAACAAAGCTAGAAGCCTTTTCCTGTTGTTTCGTAATAATTTAGAAATGTTTCTGGCAGAAATTTCTAATTGAGAATTATAAAGTTACACATAGCCAAGAGAGGTCAGATTTTTAGGTTAACTTACTAAGCCGATGTACAAGACGGTAACATGACGAAGGATGGAATGCCTTCGTGGTGATCTAAGGGAAAATGACTCAATTTCGCTTTACACATGCGAAAACCACGAAAGCGCCTCGCAACCAACCCTACCACCGAAATTCTAAACCAGCTGAAATTAATGATTTTAACTCGGGAACTCGGGAGTTGCAGAAGAAATGCGTGGCCCAACAAAATGTATTGAAACTAATGAATACTCTACATGGGTCCCCGATCAGTTGTTAGATGTTGTGTTAAAGGGGGGGATTGGCAGAATATTCAAGTACACGATGAGGTCATACGTCTCATTTGATGCTGCAAAGACGTCGAATTATGAATGGAAAGTTCACCTCAACTTAGTAATCCAGAATCTTGAAAAGGCACATTTAGCCAACTGTTCTCTTAACAGCTTCGATGATAAGCTACAGTATATAACAAGAGTAGTCTATCTGAAATTGGCCACTTTGAAAAGGTTTTTATAATGTCGAGAAATTTTGAAGATACAAAAAATGTTTTCCAGTTTACTTGCCAAATACGTCGTAAAATTAATTAGACCCAACTGCAGCTTCGGACAAATCTGCGACGTCTTTACTTGTAGCGTATATATAGAGTGGGCTGCTTGAGCTATTTGGGTAGGGATGATCGAATATTATATTAAAATACATATGATATGTATTATATATGTATGTACATATGCCAATTAGTGATAGTAACTGGTTTGTTGTGTCCATGATCTGTAAAAGAGCATAGTGCTAACCTTATTCTTCTGTTGCTTGTTTCTTAATGATCAGTTATTTTGCTCCATAAAATAACTTCTGATATCATTACCGAGAGCCATATTGTCTGACTGCTCTATACTAGATCTAAAAGGCTATTCTACATTTACTGCACAAAAATTGCAGTATTAAGTGCCTGGCAATTTAAAATAAATGAAAATAATATTTAACGAAATAAGAATTCAAAAAAGGCTGAAATGAACTTTACACACACCTTTGATACTTATCTGAGTATTATGAAGCTATTACATGGGAAATTATACTATTATACAGATTATTACTGAATTAAAATATTGCATACCGTTGCATAAATGGAATTAATGTTAATATATTTAACACTTTTAGCTCCTACTAAGAACGTAATTTGAAAACTGTGCTTTATAAAATTTACAACCTTGTTAATACTCTGCCCTAAAACGTTATGGAACAACACGTTTTTGGTGTCTAATTTGAGAATGAAGCAACATAGAAATAAGAAATTTAACAGACATTTTCACTCAACAGTTCTTTAAAGAATGTGACTTAGAATGCTTCTTAAGATCAACACAAACATGAATTACAACCAAAAATTGCACTCTTGACAGAGAAATCCAGTCTTGGAGAAACAGTATATGATAGTTTTTCGAGGAAAATGTGATGGTAACATTACAAAAATGGGTTCTAGGGTTTACACCTAACTGCAATACATTGGCGGCAGCGACGTTCCATGCTGTCAATCACGTTGTCGGTCAGTGAAATGGGAAACAACAACCAAACACGGAATAAGCTTTTTTGAAACTCATCTAACATCTTGGAGGAGGATTTAAAACGGCAACCCTTTTTTGAAGCTTTAAAACAGCAACCGGTCTCCGAAGGTATTCCCAAAGATGCTCTATTGGATTCAGATCTGGAGACTGAGTTGGCCATTCCATCCACTCCATACCGTGACCCTCAAGATATTCTTCCTCTACCCGAGCTCGATGCAGTCGCGCATTGCTGGCCAACAGAAAAAATTCAAGACCGATAGCAACGGCATATGGGCAGATATATTGATCAAAGATCTCGTCTCGATATCTCACGCTGGTCAAAGTTCCTTCATGGATCACATGTAGGTCAATGTGACCACCGAGAGATCCCAGCCCAATCCATTATTCCACTACCTCTGTAACCTTTCACAATGTGGAATTGGTTGTATCTGGCGCGTTGTTCCCTCCAGATTCAGCATAAAAACAAACGGGCAGCTCTGTGTCCTCGTAATAAGAGGACACTGACCACTAAATGATCTGCCATGAGCTCAAGCACAATAATGTCGCTTCTATTTCGGGCCGAAAGAGCTAAATAAGGTCTTCTGCAGGTGTTGTAACTATTGTTGCGCCTGTACATGTCTTCTAGACACAGAATCCTCGACTTCAAACTGATTCCATAGTCGCTGGACTACCTGCCGGATACAATGAGATATCTAGGAGTATCAGCTTGTCACATCCCCATTTCCATCCATCCGATCGCTCACTACCTCAACAAATCGGCCAAACGATTCCACCTGGACGTTGATAGACCCTCCGGAATATTGTCGACGAAATTGCTAATAACAATTAACATCAACACTCGCGAACAAAACGAGACATATCAACATATGATATTAATAACAATTAAATATCAACACTCTTGAACAAAATTTACAATTGTTTCATTTTTTCTCCAACTCTTACATAAGTATTCATTTCTATAAAACAAAAGTGCTAAAAACAAAGTGTTTTTGCATATATTTTCTTACATTTTGTTACTATCATGCATATAAATTGTGAATTTAAATGTTACTGACATTTGTGTAATGATGAGCTTTAAAAAACATTCTGTTTCTTAACTTTTGGAGAGCAGTGTATTTTAAAACCAACATATTCAATAATTGAGATGGGAAAATGTAAATATTTTTAAGTACTACAGCAAAAAATAATAGAACTCCATACAATATCAAATATATCTATTTATATCATAGGTTCTCAACGAGGTCGGTATAGAACCCCTTGGGGCGATGAAATTTTAAGGGATCTTTTATGACCAAGAGGTCGATTGTAGAATATGCATCTGCGATGAACATGTATAATCAAGATACCACTGATTGCAGAAAAGTACTAATGAAACTGATAATTAATTGTTTAGTGATATAAATCTATATCATGTACTAAGTCAGAAAGCGTATAAAATAAGGAAAAAATACATTAAAATTATTTAATATATTTTAAAATTCGATAATATGTTTCATTAAATATAAATATTAAATTAAGCAATTTTACACCAAAATTTAAGAAAGCCCGTTCATCAATACATTAAACGCAACAATCACGTTAATTAAAATCGAACTTTTTTGCAATTAAAATCTGTGATTTAGATTTTGAATCCTTGTTTACATTCGTAAAATTGAAAATAATATTATTTAAAAAAATAATTAAATATAAATATAGTAAATTATTTTTGGAAACTTTTTCTCCTATTTTTAATCTATTCTTATTATGTTTTCTTTCTTATTCTTTTAATCTTTAAATTATTAAGTGTATATAAGATTAATACGGGTCGGTAAGGGAACGGGCTGGGAATCACTGATCTAAATCTTCGCAAAGTTTCTGCATCCCGATGCCACACATTCTGCAAAATAGCAATTACATAAGTTGACACAAAATAGAATCGTTTAGTCATATTTCGCAAATTCAAGAACTGTAGAGACTGAGCTCGTTTTCATTCAGTTGTTATAAATAAACAGAGTGTAACAGACAATAATTTAAAATCTTATTTTTCTTATATTCAAAGAACTTCCTTTTATTACAACATTCAACACAAAATACTATAAAATTTCTAAGCTCTAGCATATGCAAGATTTAATCATACGACGTTTTCCCTCCTTTATATTTCCGCTTTACTTAATATCTTCTATAACTCCTTTTTCTCTCTGTGTCATTTCACAAAAGTATTTCTTCCGGTGTTAGAGAGATGTTGTTCCGGAAAGATTTTATGCCTCGTGCCTTATAGTTGCCAATATAGGCTGTTAATGATTTAACAGAAACTACAGATTAAGGCCATAGAAGATGATAAATATAGATATTATTTTAAGCTTAAAAGATTAAAAATTTCCATCAACGAGGATTGCAAGTTAAAATTATCGAATTAAATATAAGCAGAGGACTTCTGCAACACAAATATTTCCCTTTACTCACACTTTTATTACATTACTCAAGAAAGTAAGGACATTTTTTTTAGTCTGGTTTTAATTGATTGAAGGAAAACCAGCAATGGCTATCTGCCTAAGGTCAAGGATGCCTTCGCGGAGGGCTATCTAAGGAAGACTGGCTTGTAGCTACGTTGCACATGGGGAAAACTATGATACAGACAATGCAACCATTCCGTTCGGCTGAAACTGAATCCAGATATAACTACCAGCGTTCGGTGACTTTACCACTTCATCAGTTGCGAGTGTAATGCGAATGAACTGAGTTAGCTAAGTGGAAACGAAGCCTTTCCGAGTAATGGAAAAAATCCGGATTTTCTGGCTTATGATTTTACTGGACACTAAGTACGAATTAACATGAATGCAAATGAGACATTTTTATTTATTTATTTACTTATTTTCGTTTATCGCTTTCAGTTGCACGAAAATTGCAAAAGTTGCCAATGCTCGCACAAAAATGTAATCTTACCATTTTTCGCTCAGGGCCATGAAGGCTATTTAATTTTTTTTTTTTTTTTTTTTTTTTTTTTGCCCGTATCAGTTTTAAATGTTGCTACTAAATATTATCTCCATGCATTATATTTAAAGGTATAATATAGCAGATTTATCAAACTTTATGTGGCAGCACGAATAAAAGGATGCTGCGACCAAATGTTATCCCTGTTGTTCCACATTTTAAGGAATAATACAGCGAATATAAAAAATGGCAAGAATTCAAATGGTACTGGAATTGTTAACAGCTTTGTCAACATTGCTAGACGTAAAGTAAGAACTTTATTTCTAATTTTAGTCGTATTAAGAAAAAAAAGTTATGAAACTTAGAAAGTTTCATGCCGCTTAGAGCTAATTTTCATATAAATTCATTAATTCTTTTTCAGTAGTGCTGAGGCAATACTTTTTGTAAACTTTGTAGACTGGTCTAAATTTATTACTTAATTTCATAAGTTGCTCACTTTTAGTATCAGTGGTATATTGTTTATATTTAGATCTTTCCCAACATTCATATTTCCTTTAATTATAAAACTATGTTGCTAATCTACAAGTATATAAGGAAGATGTTCAGATAAATTGCAGTTACGCATGGCATTAGGATCTAAATCGTGCTGGTTAATTAGAAATTTGCTTAAAGTTTTAGTATAATTAAAATAGAATCCTGCTTTGTTATTGAGGATAGGGAAGAGATGATGATTACAAATGAAGATTTTACCAACATTAATTTGATCGTAAACATAATAAATGAAGTTAATTTTGCAGTAAATTTCATTCACTATTTTTGCTAGTTGTTAATTTATATTTACAAAAATCAATAAATATGTTTTTACTTCCTTGTACGAAGTAAAAAGGAAGTATTGAAGCTTTAGGCATAATATTTCAACGAAAATATCCATTTTGACCGCTATCGAATGTAATTTAACGATGTTTTTGCGTGATATCTATACGTTAGGACAGAATAAAAGACTCGTTTCCTCCAAAAAAATTATAAAACTGCTTTAAAATTAATTCTGAAAAGAATTTTTCGTGGCGTCTGTACGAACGTATGTACGTAATATCTCGCATAACTCAAAAACGAGTAGCTTCAGAATGTTGAAATTTTGTATATAGGACTGCTATAATATGTAGATGTGCACCTCGTATTTTGGTTGCAATCGGCCGCACCAAACATATATAAATATATTTATATACATATCCACTCTGTTACCAGGTTCAGTGATCTCAGTTTCTTTACTTTTATATGTTTGTAAATTGTACTTTTTTGATTTAAAAATGATTGAATTATGTTGCTTTTATCTTCCGGTTACGGTTTTTATGCCTTTAGTAAATCTGTATGCAATATGTTTGGAATTATCAACAATTTTAAAGTTGTTTAAGTGCCGCTAAGCCTCTTTTTTATGGCGGCCATTGATTGTTTACATTTGAAACAGCAGACTAGTGGATTTGTTGCCAATCTAGAAAAACTTAGCTTCGCAACAACAAAGATAACGCCTTCATTTATTATTTAAATCATGCTTAATCCTTTCTGGAATTTTTTCGAGGAAATAAGTGTTTAAGATTTACTTCGTAATTTTTAATACAGATATTTTGAGTTTTTATGTGTTTTTGCCTTCTCGCGAAGTGAGAACTGAATTAATTGAATGAGAAATATTCAATAGTCTGTGAAAAACTGTTTCTTTTTTTTGTTTTGTTTGCTTAATTTCTTTTATACATCATTCTAGCTTCATTATAGTATTTGAATAGAACATGTGGCAACGATTAGATAATTCTATTCTTCAAATGATATAAATTTTGTGCATTCTGTGTTATAATATGAACGAAATATAATACTGTTAAGTGAATCTAGCGCCAGAGTGTCGCTGTGGTAAACAAATCCTAGAGTGAATTTTAAAGAATGCATTTATTCTATCGTGGTTTATGCGCTGTCGGCGAAGTAGATTTAATTCAATCCAATAAGTTTAAATGAAATGCAAGAAAAAATGCGTTTAATTTAATATTCCGTACAAGGAAGTCATGTGGTGTACACATCAGATTTTTTTTATTTGAAACCCTTTACTTTTTAAGTAATTTTGAAGTAATATTTTATTATTAAAGGTGTGTAACTGTTTTAATATATATATATATATATATATATATTATTATTATTATTATTATTATTATTATGAGTATTTATTTGTGGAAATTATTTTGATTCGGAAAAATGCTAATTTAATACGCTTTCGAGCCGCCCTTATTTTAGGCTTTAAATCCTGACCAAATAAAAAAAAATCATTTTGGAAAATATTTTCTTTCATTGTTCAGGATTTCCTTTCGCTCTATATGATTGTAATTATATCGTTTAACCTTTATAGGATTTTTGAGCACTTTGCTTTTTCAGGTTTTTTGCCAAAGTGGTTTTTTGCTTTTTATATTTTTTATTTATGTTTCTACTTTTGTATATTGCTTTTGTAGTCCTGAGATTGCGAATACATGCAGGGAGAAGGTCTGAATATTTGAGAGCCACTACAATGCTGCTTTTAAGTAAAGATTTCATTCGAACCTAGCAGTTTTGAGTTATAAATGATTAAAAAGGAACGAAACATGTATTCGAAACTCATTAATCAACTTGGTTTAAGACTTCAAAACACTTTGCTCTTGACAAGTTCTGTGTGAAGCATTAAACAGAGGAGATTAATACATATTTTTATATATACATATTTTTTATGTAGTTTATTGTTCTTTTTTGCATCATTTTCCATTTTGTATATATATTTGAAGTAGTATATGATTGTAATTATTTCGTTTGACCTTTATAGGATTTTTGAGCACTTTGCTTTTTCAGGTTTTTTGCCAAAGTGGTTTTTTGCTTTTTATATTTTTTATTTATGTTTCTACTTTTGTATGAACTTGTTTGTAATTTTACATGTAGTCTTTTGGGTTACGACTTTCATTGAAAAAGATTCAATCTTATTGGGGAAGAATCAGGGAATAAATTATAATTCATCATTTAAGTTACAAATTTTCCTTTTAATTTTATTAATTTTATTATATATATATATATGGAACTTCTATAGAACAGCGAACAGTGGATTATTTCCGAAGTTATGGGATGTTATCATCAAAAAAATAACGAATCTGAAAGTTTTCAGATTTTAGCGGTTGCCCAAAAGGGTTTGTTGAAGTGATTTTAGGCTCTCTTTGAGCTCGCTGTTCACTTAGTCTTCTGTTGCACTCATTCCTGGTAACCCATTTGTTTTCCCTTTTCAGCTTCATTATTAAGCATCATTTTCTTCACACTTACGCCATATACAATTCAACAGCAAAATCACAAAGTTTTTATTTAACAAAATTTAGAATTCTCAATGCACTACGATATGTTAGCTTATATTTTTTAATTTTTTTTTTCATTCTTCTCTCAGTTCATCATATCAGTGTTCAATTTTCTTAGTAAGACAGCTTACAGAAATTTTGTTTGCCTTTTTACTATTAATCTTCTGCGTATTAACTATACTTATTAAGTATCATGATTTTCGCATACGACACATAAAATTCAATTCAACGGCAAATTAACCAGATACTTAAAAACAGTACACCTTAAGAATTTTCGATAGACAAGCTCGCGCCCTGGAGATAAAAATATTTTATTCCCTACAGTGTTGCCCGTACCTGCTTTCAAATCGTTGAGCTTTTTAATCAAAAATTCATTAAAGTTTTACAGAAAAGATAATAAAACAAATTTGATATTCTAAATTCGGGCTTCCAGGTGTACATATTCGGACAAAGACTACGTTATTCAAAATTTGATGGCTCTGGGTAACATCATTTGTCACATTTCGAAAGCCATTCATAAATTCATACAGATTCATTTAATTTTTTAAGACTAATACAAGCCGATAATATCTGGCGGCAACAGTCTCAAAAGTGATACGCCGTTTAGAGTAATTCAACGCCAAAATCCCGTTTCGAGACTAATAGCTGATTTCGACTGACGCCCCCTTTGGGCTAAAAAGTGTGTATTATTCGACAAGGTATGGTACTTTATTGGAAAATGGATAAATATTTACTTCAAAACGGATAAATGGAAATGTGATTGTATCGAATATTTAAATGAACAAAGAGATATATGTGATTATTCATTAAATAAAGAGAAGTCAGTTCCTTCAGAATTACACAGAAGCAAATGGTGTGAATTTATCGCTGAAAGGATAATACGAAATTGTCCAGAAACAATTTTTACATTCATCAAGGAAGTAATATTGGCTGCATTAAGATCTGAAAATATGCCAGTTTTATTTGATTACTAAAAATGCTCTTTATTGTCAATTCAAGGATGTTTTTAAATTGCATAATAATATATGCGATTAGTGAAAATTGTTAAGTAAAGTCACAGTGAAAATTGTTTCATTATGCAACTAAATCATAAATTTCGAAGTAAAATTATTTTTCAAATGAAGTCAAATGTGCTGGGTTAAAGTAACTACATTTTGTAAACTTCTTAATGAATATTTGCCTTTACTTGTAAGTCTTTTTAGAATTCAAGATGAAGCTGGCTCAGAATTCAAGAGAAGACTTGAAAATTACACGGTAACTTATAATAACTCCTTCATTCGAAAACTCCACATGGACTCGGTATATTTCAGTTAATTAAGACTCTCCATGCGAAACGGAACTGTGGACTCAGATATTTGTTTATATTCGCAAACATTAAGCGTCTAGAACGCTTTATTAAAAATTGTTTTGCTGTATCTAGGAACACTCTAACAATTCTTTAATGCTTTGAAATATTATATGTGATTTTTGACATGTGTGAAAATATTTTGGCTGACTTATTTACCAATGCACAACAATGAAATATATTATACTTTAGTTTCATGCAATGTATAACAGGAATGCCTTTTGTCTCATTAATTCTGATCAATTTTTGTCATTATACTCGAGCTCAGTTTGTAAGGATCCTAAGTTTTACTAACGTTTATTTTATTTTAAATCTTTACTATCACTTCTTATTTTCTACTTCTGGCCAGAATTAAAAGCTTTTAACTTATTTATGCAAATTTGTCTTGCTAACGCCAAGTACTTAAGTTGTGGCTTTTTGCCAAGCAAGAGAGAGGAAGGAGCTATTAGAAGCAGGCCGCTAGCCATAGTAGTTTTACTCGGTTGCTGGTTGCCTTCAAGGCCAGAGGTTTAATCCTCTTGATAATTTTAAACGTATCGTAGTGTTAGCAGTTCTCTGTACTACATACGGCTTTTTGTTAATATACAACCAATCTTGGAGTTATGCACTTGTTTATTAATCCAAAGTTAGTTTAGTTAGATTTTTACTTAATATATTTTATATTCTTACGTTCAGACCACAAGTGGTTGGTCTCTGTATTCCGAAGTTCCGGAAATCATTGTAAAGAGAGAAAAATAAAGGGTTTCGTATACCCTTCCTGTGTGTATTGTCTACTTCCCAAATTTATTGAACCTAGCTTTAGTAAGCTCCCTGTTCCGAGTCAGGACAGTTAATGTTTCCAAAGCAAGTAAGGAGGAACACAGAACCTGATAGTGGCGCCCGACGAAGAAGAATAACCATGGCCGAGTTTCAAGAAGAACCTGTGCTGCCTGCAGAAGCGGCTCAGAATCCAGAAATGCCAGCTGCCGCCCTGGAAGGATTTGGTTACATCGTCCAGACCATGCGCGCATCGATGAAACCAGAAGCAACATTTAATGGAAGCTCACCGGTAACCAGTTTTCTGGAAAAATTGGATGACCACTTCATGCTGTATCCAGTACATGAGTTCCAGAAAGTCACCTTAGCTACCAGCGCTTTGAGGGGCCAAGCGCTTAATTGGTTCAAATGTATAGGCAGAAGCCTCTTGGGTCAAGCGGGAAGTCCCACCTATACTTACGAAAATTTTAAGACTGTCCTTCCCTGTCGTAAGAGATCGTGCAAGATTAGAAACGGAACTCTTCAGCATATACCAGAAACGAATTGAAAATCTCTCAAGCTTTATTTTAAGAAACATTCACGTCTTTAAACTCTTGTATGGAAACCGTCCGGATCCTGAGATAATTCAAGTGATTTTGCCGAGGTTACTTCCCCAAGTACAAGACTTTATTGAATTAAGGAATCTGACTACACTGGAAAAGTTATTTGAGCTAGCAACCCAGTTTGAAAGTAGAAGAACGCCGGACATTGAAAGAAGACGCCAGTATGAGCAACGAAGCCAATTTGGTGCGCCAAGACCACAGCAAAGTCAAGAACACGGCTACGGAAGCAAAGCGAATCAGTGGGCAAGGAAACCCGAGTATCCAAAAACAACCGGCGAACGTCGACAGTTCAATAGTAAGCCAGAAAAAAAAGTCTGAAGGCCAGCGGAAAGAGAAGGAAGGCATGGAAAGGAAAAAACAACATTTAAACTAAAACGGATTTCTGCTAACGGGAGGGTGCATAAATCAGAAGGCCAAGAAAACCCCTCTTCCTTTAAGTTAAATACAGTTATGGTGAAAAATTTGACTCTTCCAAAGATTGAAGTTTTGGTGAATAACATCCCAGTGACCGCACTCCTGGATATCGGCGTGCAGTGTCCCTGTGTGGCAGAAGATTTTTTTAGGAAGTATTTCCGTAAATACCGCATATATAATTCGGAAAATACGACAGTGTTAGATGCGCAGGGAGAAAGATGCAAGTGCATAGGTAAATTACCGTTATACATTCGTATCAAGGACGAGCAAGTAAAGATTATGTTTTTTATTGTAAAAAATTTCCAAGCACATGTCATTTTAGGGATAGATTTTCTTTCAGAGGCGGAAGCTACGCTGGATTTTAACGGGGCGTCCCATAAGCTGACGATGAAACCAGTTCGAGAAGAAAAAACAGAACCAGCGACGTTAAACCTCGACCACCTGCCTAAGGAAGAGCAATAAAAAATTCGACAAGTGGTAGTTGAATTTGCTTCGTTATTTAATGATATTCCAGGATTTACTCAAGTTACTAACCATAGTATCGACACCGGAGATTCACTGCCAGTTCGCCACGAACCATACCGATATGATAAGACTAAAGAAAAAATTATAGAGTGGCACATTCGAGATATGTTACGTAAAAAGATCATAACGCCAATCTCAAGTAGTTATGCTAGCCCGGTTGTGTTATGCAAGAAAAGTAATGACTATCCGGTAACACATCCAAAAAGGTGGCGTTTTGCAATTGACTATCGTAAATTAAAATCCATGACTAAATATCCGGTATATCCGTTACCTATTATCGAAGAAATTCTAAGGAACATAACTTCTACCAAATATATAGCTACGTTAGACTTAACGACTGGTTATTTTCAAATAGGAATTAAACCGGAAGATGTGCCTAAGACTGCTTTTATAACAAGTCTGGCACTTATGCATTCCTGCGTATGCCGTTTGGCCTTTCAGGGGCACCGGCAACATTTCAGCGATGTATGGACATTGCGCTAAGGCCTGTTCTTGGAAAGTCCACATTTATCTATTTAGACGATATCATTATTACTAGTGATAATCTGGACCAACATGTACAGGATTTAAGACAGGTGTTTTCTTTATTAAATGAGGCCGTTCTAAAAGTTAATGTCGAAAAGTGCAAATTTGCAGCCCCTGAATTAAAATACTTAGGTTACAAAATATCTCAGAAAGGAATCGAGAACGACGAATCAAAAATAATCGCTGTGCAAAAGTATCCAACGCCAAATACGGCGAAGAAGCTCTCTTCTTTTCTAGGACTTTGATCATATTATAGGTCCTTTATAAAAGATTTTGCAGCTATTGCTGAACCATTGTTAAAATTAAAAAGGAAAAAGGCAAGATTCTTGTGGACGGCCGAAGCCAATAGTGCTTTCGAAAAATTCAAGCAAGCCTTAACGCAAGCACCTGTTTTGAAATTTCCTGAGAACAATGAGAATTTAGAAATTTCAGCGGATGCTTCGGATTATGCGGTAGGAGCGGTACTTTCGCAAAATCAGCAGCCCGTGGCATTTTTTAGTAGAACTTTAAATCAAACACAAAGAAATTATTCCGCGACTGAGAGAGAGGCACTTGCAGTTCTGTTAGCAGTGCAAAAGTTCCGAGTCTATTTTGGAAGGGCGCCAATAACAGTGTATTCTGATCATGCGGCGATAAATAGATTGTACTCAGAGAAAAACTTATCTCCAATGTTAATAAGATGGACACTCTAGTTACAAGAGTATAATCTGGTAATCAAGCACACCCCCGGAAAGGAAAATATCGTAGCAGATGCCCTATCCAGAATAAAAATAGATGGAGAAGGTAATACTGTAAACGTGGCAATGCTCACAGCATGTACGATACATTCCCAAGAAACTGTAATTACCGAACTGGGTAAGGATCCTAAATTTAAAAACATTTATGAGTATTTAAAGGATCCTAAAAATTTTAGCCACCAAGATATTGTGGCGATAAGAAATAGGGTGGCCCATTACGACCTAATAGATGGTCTATTATTTTATACAAAAACTTCGAATTCCAACAACGAATTTCGACCTGTTATCCAAGCTAGTCTTAGATTAAATATACTGCAGGAGTTACACGACTGCCCATTAGCTTCTCATGCTGGTATTCGAAAAACCAACCAACGCGTACGCGAAGCAGTTTATTTTCCTGAGCTGCAAAAGTTAACAAGGGCGTATGTCCAGTCCTGCCCAACATGTCAAGCAGTTAATTATATTAATTTCTGCCCGGCCAGGTTTCTAAATAGCATTAAATCCGAGTTTCCAAATGAAATAATTGGCATCGATTTATTGGGCCCTTTCCTAAAAAGTCAGTTAAATAAAAGTCGGTATCTCCTTGTTATGGTTGATCATTTTAGTAAGTGGACCGAAATTGTTCCCTTAAAACGAGCCTCCGCGAAATTAGTTACTGATTCCATTTTAAATAAATATATTTTAAAATACGGGGCGCCCCTAAAAGTTATATCGGTTATTGGTCCTCAATTTGTAAGTAATATATTTGAAGACATGTGCCAAAAACTGGGCATACGTCATTTAAAAATGGTCCCGTATCGGCCGCAATCAAATATAGCGGAACGAGTTAATAGAAATATAGTGAAAATTTTCCGTAGTTATGTTAAAAATTTTCATAAAAGCTGGGATAACTATGTCAATGAATTAGCTTTCGCCCTTAGGACCGCAAAACATAATACGACGGGCAAAACTCCTGCTGAGTTATTTTTAGGCAGAAAGATTATAACGCCGTTAGATAAATTATTTTATGTTCAACAAAGAGCCCCAGAATTTAAAATGGGTGATATAGAAAAATTAATTAAAGAAACAAAAAAGTACACTGAAGTAGCACAGAGAAAACAGAAGCTTTATTATGATATGAAACGACGGGGAGTAACTTATAATGTAGGAGATGAAATGTTAAAAATTAAGCATTCACTTTCTTCAGCACCAGAAGATAAAACTGCCAAATTTTTTCCACGATTTGAAGGACCATATGTCATAGAAAAAATAACGCAGGCTGTAGTGGTGTTAAAAGCCAGGAATGGTGAAACATGCTCCGCAAACATTGACCAGATCAAACCATTCTATAATCGTAATAAAATGCCAATATTTAAAGATCTTTTGCAGGATCCGGCACGGCAGGCACTGCAGGCACAAGCTCCAGAGGTGGAACAACGACAATCACAAGGGCAAGCCATTAGGAGGCAGGAGCATTTGAAAAGAAAGTTTCCCCGTTGGAAAATTGAAGGTAACAAGAAAAAGAAGCCGTTCCACCGACCAGAAAAGAGAGAGCTCGACTACCCCCAGAATGAAGAAGGGAGAAGTACGACGAATGCAAAGAGAGCCAGGAGAAATGACGACAACTATAACCCGGCTCCAAAACGGAAAATCTACCCATCGTATAGGAGTCTACGCAGCAGATGTCGACGAATGGATAAAGGAAGACCAGCTGCGGAGGCAAAGAAACAAGGAAAATTTCAACAGCCAGCAACGAGATCCAAGCAGGAACGAGAGAGAGTTGTCCCGGATCCGCCGAGACCAGCTGCCATCAAACGACAGAGACCACAGGCAAAGGCTAAAAAGAAGGTCTTTAAGGGTGACCTCACTGGAAGAAAAAGAAAGCAGTATTTTGACTGGTCCTGTTAGATTTTGCTTAATATAATCTAATGCTGCCTTAATTGCTACAAGTTCCGCCTGAAATACACTATTGTAATCTGACAGCCTCTGTGACCAAGTGTAGCAGATAGTATTGCCTCGCATGACGCAGAAGCCGCTACCTGTGCCAAGCTCCGTTTTGGAACCATCCGTATAAAGACAAATTTCGTGCCTAGCCGGAATTAAGGGCTCTATGGTGACTTTGTCTTCATAATTTATTTCCGCTGGATGTTCCAGAGAACGAGGGGAATGATCCTCGTAATCACGAGGGCGGTAATGGGTACCCCACAAGATAAAATCTTCCTTTATGCGTAGGATCCGTGCATGTCCAGCCTCTCTCTCCACGACAAGATCCAATGGTGGTAACCCAGCGAGCACCTGCAATGAATCTGTCGAGGTGGTCCTATAAGCTTTAGTAATCATGAGGAGTTGGAGACGCTGAATATAATTGAGTTTCCTCCTCAGGTTTCCATTGAGATGAATACCCCATGCTGAAGACTCGTACAAAATCACCCTCGCTGTTATTGTGCGATACCAGATCTTCAACATGTCTGGTCTAATGCCCCAATACATGCCAGTAGTTCGTCTCATGTTATTGATAAGAGATACTACTTTCTGGTGTATATGATGCAAATGTGTAATCCAGTTGAGGCGGTTGTCTATGATGACACCTAGATATTTCAACTGGGAAACAGTCCTAACTGGATGACCTAATAATCTTATAGTTAAATTCCGCCTCAGTGAATCTTTACGCCCTATGAGTAAAATGTTAGTTTTGGACGCTGAAATTTCCAATTTGTGATCGGCTGCCCATTGTGCAAATGGCCCTTTTCCCACCTTCTTTTATAAGCGTGCTATCTCCACGACAGAAGCGTGTGTGGGGGGGAATTGGCTCCCCCGACCACTACGTGTTCAACTGTAGCCTCACAACGAGCCATCACCTACCATATCCCACTACGGAAATAGTACCTTACAAGAGGTTCATCATCAAACACGCACCTGCGATAAGAAATATATGTAAAATTATACAGCAGCTGAGCGCCCTAGGGCAGGATGTCTGCCAACCAACATAGGAATAATAGCATACACAGCGCAATAACTCTATGTCTCTATTGTAACTTAGCAGGTGTTATGTCTAAAATTGTAAATATGTAAGTGTATAAGTAACTGTGTAATGTAAGTAATTTAATCAATGAGTGTAATACGTCGTACTATGTGAACTTTTAACATAACGTAATCGGTAATGTAGTCATTAGCGCGTGTAACGCGTGCCCCATGTGTATTATTTTAAGTAACGCATATATGATTATAAGGCAAAGTATGTGTGCCTATCTTGTTATATAGCATAATGTCATTTAAGAAGTAATAGCAATAATGTAAACTATAAGTAATCCAGTTATAAAGTAACTTAGCAAGTTCGCAATACAATTAGCTTAACGTAGTATACAGTCAGGTTATAACTCTAATAAGTGTAGATTAATGTCATGCATTATGTATGTGTAGTCTAATGTCATGTGAAGTGTAAAGTATGTATGTACTAATTCATGCAAGTATTATGTATAAGTTTAATGTCATGTCATATATCATGTATGTAATGTTATGTCATATATCATGTATGTAATGTTATGTTTCATGTATGCATTATGGCCTATGAACACCCAGGTCAACCATTAACATAAGAATCTGTACAGAACCAATGTCAAACTGGAATAGCCCCTGTATGGCCATGTAAACTTTTTCATGAAGGCTCAGTAACTCCCGGTGCGCCCTTGTGGGACTCCAGGGAGTTCTTGTATCTATATAGGGGAGGGCGTGGAACATATGCCTGTTTACCTCCGTTAAACACCAGGCGTCCCCGTCCTCCGTCACCTGTCACCTGTCACCTGTACATTCTCCTGCAGTCTGTGTCTTCCAGTGACCGAAAGCAGAAAGTCGTTGGCAAATGCCTGGACTTTGACAGTCTCATCACCATTGTAAAGATCAAATATCGTGTTGTTGGCAACCAGGTTCCATAAGACTGCGCCCAGGCATGAATCCTGGGGACAGCCACGCACCAGTCGTCGTTGAAGTTGGCCATTTGGCATTGTTATATGTATTTGCCGATCAGATAAATAGCTGCGAAGAATCCTGAGGATTTCAATCGGGCACTGAATTCGGTCTAGACATTCGATCACACCAGAGGGAATTGAATGCCCCTTGGATGTCGACTGACACGACTGCTGTGTGCAGATCGTTATTTCCGTTATCCTTGATTGTGTCCAACAGACTGGTCAGAGCATGCTCTGTTGAAGTACCCTGTTTAAAACCAAACTGAGCTTGGTGTATTATATTTCTTTTGCTTAAGAAATGATTGAGTCTGCTCAGTATTACTCGTTCAAATACTTTACTAATGGCTGGTAGCAGACTGACAGGCCTGTAGGATCTTGGATCATCGGGGCCTCTCCCGACCTTCAGAAAGAGAACTATCTCGGCTATTTTCATAGTTGTTGGGAAATGACCCAGTCTCCAACATGTGCCGCATAATTTAACCAACAGCTTTGGGCATGCTTGATGCACATTCTTGATTAAGATGTTGTCAAGGCCGTCTGGGCCCGGTGCCTTGTTATTGACTAGGGCCTTGACTATTCTGTGCAATTCTTTTGGCGTTGGCAGCTTCGAGTCACTTTCAGTGGTAGTCCAATTACAGTTATCATAGTGTTCCCTGATGTCCGCCTGTCGTGCTGAGTCTGTCTCCTGTGTGTCATTGCGAAAGATAGCTTCAAGTATGTTGCCCAAAATTTCTTCGCTAGTGGTGCCAAGTTGCGACGCTGCTAACTGTAGTGGACGAAATACTTTCGCACAGGCTACTTTCTATAATACATTGCCATAATGCTCTATGACTCTGCTGCAATGGTATTGCCACGCTTCCAGTTTGCTATTAATGATTAGTTTTTTGTAACTGGCGTTTTCCATTCTGTAAAGTTGCATTCTACTTTGCCTGGCAGCAGGGTCAATTTCCGCCTGCGCTCTTCTGCGTAAAGCCCTAACTCTACTCCTCTGCTCCGTAAGTTTACCGTTCCACCAGGATAAAGAGTCAGATATTTTCAATCTCTTCCTTTTGTATGACATCCGAGCAACTGCCATTAGATCATGTATTAATTTATCGTAGATCCTGTCCAAATCGTTACCAGTTGAACAGTTGTCTAGTCCTTTGAGGTACTGGGGTAAAATCAGCCTGCACTGTTGAATGAACTTGGAATGTCCAGCATATTTCGTCTTTAAGCGATATTGTGTGTAATAGATGCTCGGCAATTGCATTTCAAAGAGAATCAGCCTGTGATCACTGAACGTCGGCGTATCACTGACTCTCCAATTGCTGATAAGATGTGCTAGTGGGGATGAAGCTAAAGTCAGATCAGGCCAACCCTCCGCCCTAGTGGTACGGAAAGTGGGAGGGGACTCCTCAGAGTTGATTACAACTAGCCGACTTTCCGAGATAAAGTCTAGAACCTTCCGGCCTCTCTCATTTTCTCCCCGTGCTCCCCAAAGTGGACTCGAGGCATTAAAATCCCCTGCTATAATGTGAAACGGAAATCTGGCAAGAAAATCAGGATTCAGTTCCTGCAGTAGATCATCCATAGAACCACTGGAAGGCATATAGACGCTCGTGAGGGCTAGCGAGGAAGTGTGTAGTTCTAAAAGGATTGTAACTGTATGCCCGGTTTGTCGGATTAGAACTGGTGACAATGGACCATGATAAATCAAACCTGCGAGTTTTAAAGTTGACAAGTAGATTTTAGCTGTGCTTGGCAGACCAGGTATGTATTCACCACTAGTATAAAACTCCTGTATAAATGAGACTGTGGCCTTAAATCTTACCAACAGATCAGCAAAATTTAATGTAGCTGCTCGCGCCCTTTGCAGATTGCATTGGGCGAATATCATACCTTGCAATTCGTTAGCAAATAAAGAAGTTAATTGTTCGCCTAAGCGCGACGCATCAGACGCTCCATATGCTGCTTGTAGATGGGACATTGCGTGTCACTTGCTGTGTGTTTTGTATCTAAATTCAATTGCTGAGAAGCGATTGCCCTTTGACAGTTGACACAGATTGTTAGATCACCACTGCAATCTGTGTGGCGGTGGGCGCCCCCACAAGTGCTGCACACTATTTCTTCACTACAATACCTGGCTAGGTGTCCAAAGCCTTGACACTTGAAACAACGCGTAATGTGATGATATTCCTTTACAGCACAGGAACTTAGGCCAAGATAGACACTTCTGAGCGAAAGGACTTTATCTATAATGTGAACATCAAACTCTACGATCCAATTCGTGAGACCCAGTTTACTCTTGAAGGAGCATGCTGGGTGTATACCTTCGTTTGAGTAGAGCCCGAGTGCTTCACGAAACGCTCTCGTAAGATCTTCTTTAGTTGTGCCTTCTGGAGTAGCGAACACAATAGCGGAGCTTCTTGGAACTCTTGGCTCTAGAACTTGCAGATTGATTAATTGAGAATTCGTAGTGATGGCGCCTCTTAGTCTTGCTAGATGTGCCTTCTTCCTGCACCTTACCAAGAGTTCACGAGATCGTGTAGATCTTACCTTGTAGCGTTGCGTGCCTCCAACTTGCACGCAACCAAGAAGTGACTGTGAAAACTGGATATAAGACAGAGTCTTGTTAAGGATTTAAGTCCCTTTTTATTCAACGTAATAAATTCCGAATGCGTGCTCTTGACGCTCACAAACTGCGCCAACTCGGCGGTCAAATAAAAATAATAACCTGAAAAGAAACTAAAGACAAGACTCTAACTACGAGGCTCTCTAAAAGTGACTAACCTCACCGCGTTTTACAATACCGCTGCTAATTCAGCAAACTTGAAGATCACTTGAACGATTAACAATTCTTCCAGGCAAGCACACAGGCCGAAAACGCGGGGTTCTTCAATTTCTGGCTAACTACCTCCGCACTCGTGAAGTAAGAACAGCACACCTTGAATTCGTTTCCTTTCTATTTAACTCAGAATACTTCCGCTGATAATTTGAATCCTTGCGCTTTCTACTAAAATGTTCATACTCTGGCATTGGCAGTTCCAGGGGAAAAGTAAGGCTTGACATGAAAGGTAGTTTAAACTTAAAATAAATGTTAGTTAAAATAAATATAAACCCTACATTTGCCGCTGCCAGAATTTGGAAAACTTGGAAGCAGGTCCTACAAACGACCTGTTGTAAGTTTCTATAATTCTGAACTAACTCTCGAGAACCTCGTTTACACAAAAAAAAATCTTATGTAACAAATTGTATACTAAAATTCTGTGTATACTTATAACTCTCTCTTCTTACAGCAACTTTTCCTGGACTTCATCAATCAATCTTGGTCTTTTCCTTCCAGCATCTGGAAGGAATAAGTATCAGTATCTTTCTAAATACATTATAATTTACACTTTCTTGACACAATAAATTTTTGTTTTTAAACGATTCGTTTTCCTTAGTTATTGCTTAATTCACATTCATTCAATTTTTCAAGCATTAATTTAACTTTACCCTGGCTCTTCACCATGTGTGGTGTCAAACGGCAAATTTTTCAAGCATTAATTTAACTTTACCCTGGCTCTTCACCATGTGTGGTGTCAAACGGGAATATTCGTGTTTTAGTCTTACAACACTTCCCCTAACCACCATGATTTGTTAGAATTCAACGACCAAATACACACACCTTACTCGACATTCTACAACTCAATGAGCTACATTAACATTCTCAAAAATTCAAGTGTAGGTGGAGAACCCTACAAAACACATTCATTCTAACTTCCCCCTCATTCATCTTTAAACATGCAGGCTTTCGCTCTAAAGCATGACTTTATCTACAGTTTAGTACTTAAATTTTGAATTCATTCCTTTTGAGCATTTTACTTTTAGCATCTAAAATTTTATGCTTCTAGACTAAATTCTACTTTTACATAACATTCAAGTATTTACGTACATTTACAAAATTTTAATACATATGATTTTTACAATTTACCATAAAATGAATAAGAGAAATAAATTTTTACTTTACTCATTCTTCGCCAAGCTGGGGGCACTGAAACTAAAAGTCTTATTAAAACAAGAATACGAAGTTATTTTTATCTTCGGCCAAATTTTGGATTTAACATAACCGAATTAGTCTTTCGACCAACAGAAAATGCTTCTTCTTAGCTTTTGTACTTTAAGAAAATAATACTTTCGCCTTAGCTAAATAAAGTAAAACAAAACTAAGTCTCAACCGAGACATATTGACTTTCGTCAAAACATAGAACTTCGTACTTATGCATAACATTTCGGAACAAGAGAGAAAAAAATTTTATAGAAGATTTTAACTTATCTTTGAGTTTTCGATGCTTGAAACTCCGTCATTCTTTTATGGCAATATTGTTCCCAAATTATAGGTTTCATGGACGCCAATCTTCTCCTTACTGACCTCCGAGTGTCGTCCACATTAGTTTTTCTTTTGCGTCCTCTGCATGCTGGCCTCTTGGCGGAGTAATCGTCGGGCTGTTGTCGTTTCCGTTTTTCCATGGGGCTGCTGGTCTTGACGTCCTCCGGCCTGAAGTCCTTCTTGAATTTCTTCTGTTCCTGGTATTTTTGTTCCTCCTGTTGCCGCTTCAGTTTCCGGAACGGCGGCCTTGCTGGCACCTGACTCTCTGGCCCTGGGCGCGTTCTCCTTGATGTATAATTTCTCCTGCGATCCGTTGTAGGTGGTGTTTTGCTCTTTACCACGGTTTCTTTATGCGGTACATCTGTATTCTTGTTTTTCTTACATGCTGGAGTTTGAAAGTTTTTCTTTTTTCTTTTTGGTACCGTCGTCCGAGTTGTATATAGAACAGTTGTTATCTCTGGACCTTCTACTTCGTTTAGATATGAGTCCTGCAAGAAACTTTTAAGGATTTCAAAATCATTTGGATTATAGTATTTTTTCACCTGGTCGGGACTTGCTTTACAGATCTCCCCTCTCTCGTTCTTAAGATATAATACGACACCTTTGATTTCCTGAATTACATAGGGGCCTTCAAATTTTGGAGTTAGATTTGCCGTAAAATTGTCTGGGGCACTTGATAAAGAAAATTTCCGCTTCAATACTTTATCCCCAACTTTAAAATCTGCTTCACGGCGTTTTCTATCATAATATGTTTTTTGCTTATTTCTTGCCGCATCCAAGCTTTTAAGTGCCTGATCAATCAATTTTTGCACATCTTTCTGTTTAAACTCTTGCTCTTTTTGTTGCACAAAGAATAATTTATCTAAAGGCGTAATTAACTTTCTGCCTAAAAATAATTCTGCTGGGGTTTTTCCCGTAGTATCGTGATTTGCCGTTCTTAAAGCATAAGCTAATTCATTTATGTAGCCATCCCAGCGATTGTGATGTGTGCTCACGTAACTGCGAATTATTTTTACTATGTTTTTATTCACTCTTTCTGCTATGTTTGTCTGTGGTCTATACGGAACCATTTTGATATGGTGTATACCAAGTCCATTGCATATCTTTTCAAATATTTGACTAATGAATTGTTTTCCTTTATCGCTAATGACTTTTATCGGTGCACCGTATTTTAAAATGTATCTGTGTAAGAATGCATCTGCGACTGTTTTGGCTGACGCGCGTTTAAGTGGAACAATTTCTATCCATTTTGAAAAATGATCTACTATTACTAAAAGAAAACGATTTTTATTTAACTCGCTCTGGGGAAAGGGACCAAGAAGATCTATGCCTAAAATTTCATTCGGAAATGTAGCGCGAATGCTATTTAAGTACCCGGCCGGGCTGTAATTAATATCATTTATTAACTGACATTGATTGCAGGACCTAACATACGTCGTTACTATTTTGTACAATTGCGGGAAATATACCGCCTCGCGTACCCATTTTAAAGTCTTTCTGACCCCTAAATGACTCGCTGTTTTCACGTCGTGTAATTCCTTCAAAATGCTTAATCGAAGCGAGGCTGGGATGACTGGTTTGTACTCAAGATTTTCGTTTGTTGTTTTCGTATAAAATAATAAATTATCTTTTATTTCATAGTTTTCTGCTCTATTTCTTATCGCATCGATATCTGTGTGCTCAAAGCTTTCGGGGTCTTTCAAATATGCATAGATATTTCCAAATTCAGGATCAGCTTTCAATTCAGTAATAATCGTATCTCTAGAATCTAAAATTTTTGAAGTCAACACAGCGCATTTAAGTTCATTTCCTTCATCGTCCAGTTTTATACGAGAAAGTGCGTCAGCTACATTGTTTTCCTTACCCGGTTTATATTTTATTCTGATATTGTATTCTTGTAGTTTTAAAGCCCATCTTATTAACCTGGGCGTTAGGTTTTTCCCCGAGTAAAGTCTACCAACAGCCGCATGATCCGAAAAGACTGTTACTGGCGCTTTGCCGAAATAAACTCGAAATTTGTGTACAGCCATTAATACGGCTAACGTTTCTCTTTCTGTAGCTGTATAATTCCTTTGTGTCTGATTCAATGTTTTACTAAAAAATGCCAGAGGATGGCTATTTTGCATAAGAACCGCCCCACCGCATAGTCTGACGCATCTGCTGCAATTTCCAGGTTTTCGTCCCCCTCCGGGAATTTTAAAACAGGGGCATTGATGAGCGCTTCGTTTAATCTTTCGAATGCTGTATTTGCTTCCGCTGTCCACGTAAATTTACCTCGCTTTCTTTTGATTACTAAGAGTGGTTCAAAAATATTAGCGAAATTTTTTATGAAAGACCGATAGTAAGAACATAACCCAAGGAAAGAAGAAAGTTTCTTGGCGGTGTTGGGCGGTGGGAAGTTCTTGATAGCTTTTATTTTTGAATCTTGCGTTTCTATACCCTTTTGCGAAATTTTATAACCGAGATATTTAAGTTCTTTAGTTGCGAACTTGCATTTTGAGGCGTTAATTGTAAGACCGGCCTCTTTTAATAATTTAAAAACTTGTTCTAGATGATTAATGTGTTGTTCCAACGTACTACTCGTTATAATTATATCATCTAGATAAATTAAGTTGATTTTCCTAGGACAGGCTTTAGAACAATGTCCATAGCTCTTTGGAATGTTGATGGGGCCCCACACAACCCAAAGGGCATGCGTAAAAATGCATAAGTGCCCGATTTTGTTATAAACGCGGTTTTATGTATGTCTTCGGGTCTCATAGCTATTTGATAGTAGCCAGATCTTAAGTCCAAAGTAGACATGCATCTTGTCGATTTGATCTGTCTAATGATTTCCTCTATAACCGGCAAAGGGTAAACTGGAAATTTAGTAATACTATTTAGTTTTCTGTAATCGATAGCGAACCTCCAAGCCCTTTTATCCGAAGGAGGAAACTCGTTCTTTTTCCTACATAGTACGACTGGACTCGCGTACTCACTATTTATGGACGTTATTATTTTATTCTTTAACATCTCCTGAATATGTTCTTCGATGAATACGTCTTTTTGTTTGTCGTACCGATAAGGTTTAGTCCTACAAGGTTTTTCGGCAGTTACTTGTATCTTATGCGTAACTATCTGACAATTTCCCGGTTTTTCTGAAAACAAGTTAGCAAAATTACTCACCACTTGCTGGATGGCTTGCCTTTCATGGTCATTCAGATGGCTAAGGTCCACTTGCGGTGTTGCACCACCACAGGTTCCACCACCCTCTGGTCCATCTTTAGCACCACGGAACTGTCTTGAAAATTCAATTTGGCCCTCGCGGCCCTTAAAAACTCCATACCTAAAATAAGAGAATTTTGCAGATTTTTCACTACAAAAATTAATACTTTGAGGCTTTCCTCTTTTACCTGTATGTTTAATGATAATTTCCCGATGCAGTGACATGTTTTTCCTTGCGCCGCTATAATTCCGTATTTTTGGTTTTAAATAATCGTAACCTATAAAAATTCTTTTTGAATAAATTTTCGCTCATAAAATTCCCTTCTGCTCCTGTATCGATGAGGGCTTCTACTGGTACATCGCCAACCAGGACTTGTATAATTGGTAGATGTGAGTTTTTTACTATGACCGTATTTAAATGTCTTTTTGAGGGTTTTTTTAAAACTTCCGGGGTCTGGACCCTCCCTTTCACAGGCCCCTCTACTCGTTTAAAGCTTTCCTTTCAACCTGTGCCTTCTGGGTACGCGGATGTTTATTTTCGAATTTTCTTTTTGTGCCTTGACCTTCGAGTTTCGATGAGTTAGCTTGATAGCTCTTTCCCCCATAAGAGCGATTTCCATTTCTGGTTTCCTCATTTGAAGATTTCCTTCGGGTACTTTGAGAATACGTTGCCCCTCTAGCTTTTTCCGCTATTCTGCGATTTTGAAACTTCACCGCCAATTCGAAGAGCTCCTGCAATGTGCTTGGGTTTCTAATTGCGAAGTAGTCTTGAACAGCGGGTAACAATCTTGGTAAAATTATTTCAATAATTTCCGCATCTGGTTTCTTCTTATACAGCATATCCGTCAGCTTAATTTTTCGTAGAATAAAGTCCGTCAAATCTTCTATATCCCGTTGATAGAAACTATATAGTTCGGCTTCCAGCTTTGCTCGATCTTTCACTGTTGGGAAGGCCTTTACTAACGATTTTTTGAAATTTTCAAATGTATATGTCTGGCTTCCAAATTCCCCTAATAAAAATTTGCCTATAGTTTTCCACCATAGCGCGGCCTGTCCTCTTAGTGCGGATGTGGCGATGGCAACTTTTTGTCTTTCAGGAACAGGGTAGAGCTGAAAGTGGTTTTCTAGACCTTCTAGAAATACCGCCACCGAATTTTTTCCGTCGAAATGGACGTTTGGCTTGATTGACGCTCTCAAAGTCTGGACCAGGTATCCAAATCCTTCCAATTGGCTTGTCATTTCTTGGTGTTGTCCAGCGGCTTCCATCGAATTTTCAGCCATTTCAGTTCGATAAGTGTTCGGGCGCCAATATAACGTTGCGCGCCTCTAACTAGCACGCAACCAAGAGGTGACTGTGAAAGCTTGTATAAACCACAGAGTCTTATAAAGGGTTTAAGTCCCTTTTTATTCAACGTACTAAATTACAATTGCGTTCTCTTGACGCTTACAAACGGTGCCAACTCGGCAGTCAAAATAAAAATAAGAACCTGAAAAGAAAGTAAAGACAAGACTATAACTACGAGGCTCTCTAAAAGTGACTAACCTCACCGCGTTTTACAATACCGCTGCTAATTCAGCAAACTTGAAGATTACTTGAACGATTAACAATTCTTCCAGGCAAGCACACAGGCCGAAACCGCGGGGTTCTTCAATTTCTGGCTAACTACCTCCGCGCTCGTGAAGTAAGAACAGCACACCTTGAACTCGTTTCCTTTCTATTTAACTCAGAATACTTCCGCTGATAATTTGAATCCTTGCGCGTTCTACTAAAATTTACATACTCTGGCTTTGGCAGTTCCAGGGGAAAAAGTAAGGCTTGACAGGAAAGGTAGTTTAAACTTAAAATAAATGTTAGTTAAAATTAATATAAACCCTACAACCTGTACTACGTGGACATCCAACAGCAGTAACTGTCGATTAAGAGCGTTGAATACTGTTGATAAGAGCTTTCGACAGAGGCTCAAAACCCAGTTTGAGAACGTCCTCCGCGAAGGCATGCCTCCTGTAAGGGAGGCAGTTTTCGTGTACTTTGGCATAATCAAATAACCTAAGCTAAAAAAACTGATAACTGAACGGCTTGCGTTGGACTCGGTTTTATGTTTTATGGAACAAAGCCAGAAAATAAGTTAGACAAATACTGGACTAATTGCTAAGAAAGTAAGGCCTAAGTAATTAAAACTTAGAAAATTATAATTAAATCAGATGAAATATTCTCAGACTGGAAAGTAATGACGAGGCGCAGTGGCTAGCGCATCGCGCAGCAGCACCCCAGGTCCGGGGTTCGGTTCCCGGGCTAGGCAAGGTCGACTGAGCCTTTCATCCCTTGATTTCCATCACTTAGGCCGATAAAATGAGTACCATTTAATTTAAATTTTCGGAATTAAACACTGGGGGTCCTGCGACAAGCTGACTACTTGTTCAGGGCATATACTTACGCACTCCGGAGCCCACGGTCAAGAAAGCAGATTTCGGTGACTGCAGTCCTTGGTCCATTAGGGCTGTTACGCCACTGAGTTTAGTTTAGTTTTAGTATAGAAAAGTAGTTACTTGTTTTCTATCACATTTTAAAAACTTGGAGGATGAATCTGAATTAATTTAGCAGGATTACAGTACTCATAAAATAATAAATGAAGCCTTACATGTACAAATAGGAAAAACAAGTAAATGAAAAGAGATTAAAATTATCATATCAATGTATGATGTTATATATAATACACAGATTAGTCAAACATGAAATTATTTATATAAAGAAAATAAAAATAAGATTTCATCAAAATACATTAAAAAAGTAAGGTCTTAAAACAAATGATAAACATACATCTCCAAAATTTAGAATTTTCCTAATTAATGTCGGTAGAGTTAAATGAAGGGTAATAAATAACACTCTGGTTGTCATAGTTAAAAGGTTGCCAGTGAATTCAAATACATAATATATACAAAATATACTGTAGAATATTTAATAGAGAATTACAGTTTGTAGAAATAGGTACACACTGAGCATTGAACAAAAACTGGTATGTGCGATCTGTTTTAGGTCTTCTTTCCAGTATTATACTCTGTTATTTCAAGCAACGCCCACACCTGATAGCAAGAAGAATGGAACAGTTTAATGCATACCTTATCACGCGTCGGAAGTGAATTATCTATCAAAAGACCTCAATTCCAAAATTAATGCATTATGTCAACGGAGCTTAGAACGAGGCTTTCTTAAGGTTTTCAACAAATTCGGGATTTAAAGTACTGTCTTTTGCATATGCGGCCAACAATGTACACCGGAGCTCTATTTAAACTACCAAATAACAAAAGGATTATATGCGTTTCCCTCTGCATGCCAGAATAATCAACAAAGTATCAAAGGATTTCATGTAAAGCTTCCAAATAACAATCCGTTATATTCAGGAGATAAATAATTAAGGAATAACGCCTAATATAAAAAAGTCTTCAAGATTACGGATGGAATTTCCAAAAGATGAAAATTTCTAATGAAAGTAATTTTTGTTGCAGAAAGTATCAAATTGATGCATATATCTTTTTAGAAAAAGTCGTTTCGCACTTGCGTCTTGTAATGGAAAGACCCAAAGAGTATCTTTTAGGGTGGTTACAGCGGAATAGAGGTCATATAATCTAGCAAAATCTTTTATGTTAGTTGCAATAAAAGTTCAATAATCCGGAAAATTCCGGATCTCCGATAACCAATGAAAGATCTGCCAAGTTCAGGATTTTTACCGGGTTATCGAATTAAAATTATATAATACTCCAAAAAAATTCCTCTTGTATGACTGAATGCATTGAAGAATGAAAAAAAGGCGTAGAGTAACTCAGCAAACATATTTAATGAGTAAATCGTACTAATAAAATAATAGTTTTATAATTTATTTCCATTCAATCAGATTTGCTTTGAGATCATTCATTACTGTTTCAGTCATAGATAAAGTTTTCCAAGAAAAAGTTAAATTGTCTAATTGCTTTTCACTTCTTTAAAATAAAGCATTGATTAGAATATGAATATTCACAATTTCTCCACTATTACATCCTTTGGTGAATTTTTTAAATGAATTTAAAGTTTCAGGAGCATGCCTAACGATCTTTGTTGAATCTTCTTAGTCACCTATCCTTCCTTTCCTACCTTACAGTGTAATTTCATTATTTATTATAATTTTTAATTAAACAAACGAACGCCATTATTTAAGCGAATGCGTCAAGCAATCTGCCAGTTCTAAAAGTTAAATTAATGTTAAATTAAATTCATACTTAAAGATTAGCTTATTATTTCAGTCACTTTAACTAAATCTTCATGTAGGTCAAATTCTTTGAGATCTTTCAAATTCGACAGATTAATCATAGTATTCTAAATCATAAAAATCTGATGTGTACACCACATTACTTCCTTGTACGGTATATTAAATTATACGCATTTTTTCTTGCATTTCATTTAAACTTATTGGATTGAATTAAATCTACTTCGTAGATAGCGCATAAACCACATTAGAATAAATTCACTCTTTAAAATTCATTGCATTTGTTTACCATAGTGACACTCTGGCGCTAGGTTCACTTAGCAGCATTATATTTCGTTCATATTATAACTCAGAATGAACAAAGGAACAAAGTTTATATCAATTGAAGAATTATCTAATCGTTGCCACATGTTCTATTCAAATACTATAATAAATCTAGAACGATGTATAAAAGAAATTAAACAAACAAAACAAAAAAGAAGCAGTTTTTCACAGACGATTTAGTAGTAATATAATGTTATAGTGGTATAACGGTACTGTGCGGTAAATACGAACCTATGAGGTTTGTATAACTTCTGGGGGTACGTAATTTAATTTCAGAACATTTTATGCACTGGTAGATTTATATCAGAACACTAAATTAATTAACTCTACACGAATGGTTAAAAGAATCGGTCCAGTTCTTTGAAAATGTGCATAAACAAGAAATGAAAAAATATACCGAAAACTTGAAAAGCCATTAAACAGATACGACACCATTTTTGTCACTTGTCAAATTTTTACTACTTGTGATTGTGATGTACTGTCCTTCGTCTTCTCAATTTATTTAATACCATAAAATCATACTCCGTGAATACATGAATTTTAGGGAACTCTGAGATTGAAGTCTTATTGAAGAATTTATGGCAATTCGTTAAAATATAGTCATGCATGGGAACTAAATTTAGATCATTTAAGGTTATACTATTATGTACAAAATATGGCAGACTGATCATAATGCTTAGCAGATTATTCTGCAAACCACAGAAAGTTTTTATTTGAGTTTTGAGAGCCATGATCCAAACCAGCGTAGCATACGTAAGTATTGACCTTATTACGGAGACATAGGATTCATACATTCTTCGGGATAAACATTGATTTCCTTCCAAACAGGTTGCATAAGGACATGTATTCGAAATTAGCGTCGTGAGCATTTTCAGTGTGCTCTTTGAAAGTGAATTTGCATTCCAACATGACTCTTAGTATTTTGATAAAGATGTTGAGTATCATAGAGGAAAAGGTCATTTAAAATTCAGCACTTAAATTATAGCTCGTGAAGATAATAATTTTCCTTTTCATTGGGTTGCGTTTGATACCCAACGCTGAGCATCAATGAAAATTATTGCTATAACTGGTGCTTCTCCATTACATGGTTAAGTTAAACATTGTAAATCCCTATGTCGTCAGAATATTCATTCAGGAGGGAATCTCATTCTCTTCGTCGATGAGTTGTTTCCTAATAAGACAGGATAATTTTTTGTGGTGATTTGCCAGACGAGGAATCCTGCTGCTATCATATAATAACTTGGTCAATGAATTTTACTTGCATTACTTCGATCAAAATTGATATATTTTCCAAATATAATTTAATTTTGCCCCCAATAAGAAATCTTAGGAAAGAAGGACATTTACAAGAAAATTAGGTGGCAAAGCACACATGTGCTATCGGCGTCGCCTGGAATAAAATCCAGTTCGAACTCCTAGTATTCAGTAGTCTCGGCCACTGGTAGGGAACACCTACTTTGAAAGCAAGCATATTATTATAATAGATAAGAATAGCACAATTGAGCAAAGGCAAATAAAAAACTTTGTATCCAGTTTTTCAATTGAAATAGCTTACTATGAGCCATCACCATCAGGCGTCTTGTTTTCCGCGGAATGCTTTGGCAGTTAAGTTATCCTTAAGATAATCAGTTTTAAATTAATTTTAACGCTGTGAAGCACGTGTTTGTCCGCTATCACAAACCTCTCATCAAAATAGTTTGATTAATTGAACCTAACAATAAAACTATATACTGCTTACTGGTTTTTATTTTTATCAATTTCAATAAACACAGGTTCTCACCGTTTTACACTATTTCATGCAATTTCGTGCTTACTACAGTAGAGTGCATAAGATCGCTGTACACAGGGAGTTTGATTCAGATTCTGAACCCAGCAAAAAGGTTGGCTGAACGTATGTTTTCACAGATTTCTCCTTGCATATCGTCAAAACGGATGGAAGGCATGTCTTCCCTTAAGCAGATAGGACCACCACTGCGCGAGGGGACAAGATAGTTGGAGATTAGAAGTTCGGCTCAGATTCAAACGCTGACGAACGAGCGTTTTTCTTCATGTGTAGCATGAACACGAGCCAGTTTCCCTCAGAAAGTGGGGTGGCTTTCGTTATTATTTTCTATGCGTAAAAGGAATGCGAGCAATGTTTTTTAATAAAACTTCCACGAACGCAGATACTGGTACACCAAAAAAAACGTGGAAATAACCGTACATGTACAAAGCCCATATCTAAGCAATCATAGTCCTAAATATTCCTATACAGTTTTCGTCAAGTGTCACGTGACTGCAAGCCAGTTCACTTTAAAACTTGCTCCACGAAGGTATCCCTATAACTAGGCGGTAAATCTAGTATACTTGTCATAATCAAATAATTCACTACAATGGCGTTTTTGTGGTTTTCCTCATGTGTAACGGGTACACGAGGCAGTTTTCCCTAGAAAGTCCTCCACGAAGGCATTACTCCCCTTTAGGTTGATAGCCCTCGAGGCTTTGCTTTAATCAAATATACCAAACCAAACCATTCGGTTACGCAGATAAGCTGCGTATCTTTCTACATTTTTATCTAACCTTATTGAAATGAATAAAAGCGGAAAAGAAAAATGTGACACATACTTTTTGATTCGACTTCACTCATTAAGATACAAATTGTGGTATCGTCTTACTATAGATAATAAGTGCAAACGTTTCAGCACTATGATTTCTCCTTCATTCAAATCGCACATTGGAAAGATAATTTTCCTCATAAATCCCTCGCTTTCTTTCTAGTACCCTTTTTTAAATTCAGATTAGATATATCTGAAATAATTCTCTTACCTTTCATATTTTTCACAAAAACAGATTCTGGTTTCGCAATCGGTGCATCGGACTGTCTCCTCAGGAAATTACTTGCATTATAACCGTTATCTAGAACTGTCGCCCTGGGCGGGAATTTCGATTAAAATATTTCCCTTTCTTTTTTTATGGGGCGGGGTGAAGTTCGAACGGAATAAATATAATGGTGGAGTTTTAATTAAAACTACTCATCTGAAGTCGAAATTGAAATACCGCTTTGACCACCTGAGAAGGAGAAGTAATTTGATGGAACTCAGAGCACAAGAGGAGTAACTCCAATTTTCATTAAACTTTCGTTTGCGTGGCAAAGCTCTTAAAATAATTATTATTATAAAAGAGGAAAGATACATAATAATGATTTTAATGAGTCTAGATCCTGTAACTTCCTTAAAATATTAATGTATTTTATTTGTATATCGCGAATAAAATGCATTTTAATTTAAATAAATCGGATTAAAAGGTAAAAACTAAATATTAAGAACTGCATATATATTTATTTTCAGTCCTTAGTCTGTTAATGAATAAAAGATAGATTAGATTGAAAGAGAAGATAAATATCTCACGTTTTGCCAAATGGCAGTACACTAGCAGGTGAAAGCTAAAATTATTTTATTTCGGCAGTGGCAACACATCGTCTTTTAAATTACCGAAGCTGTTCATTAAAGTTAAAGATAACAATACCATACACTTTGCCAAGCCGCACCATATTTTTTTTTAATTTTAGGTTATTCCAATGTGATAACATCCCCAAAGGCTAAGGGCTACCTGCCTAAGAAGAGAACTTTCTACGGGAAACTGGCTCGTCTTCAAGTTATGTGCATGAGGAGAAACCAAACACGCAGCCAGTCTGCTTGCCTGGGATTAAACCTATGACGAATTTCCAGTATTTAGGGGTCTTAACTACTCGGCTGGCTACTGGCGGGAGCCATTTCTTTTAAATCTCTAAGTTTTCTGATTTAATTTGAAAAATAAATATTTTACACTTTGCCGGCTGCCAACACATTGCTTATAAATAACTTAGTTTATCAAATAAAAATTCATTAAATTCGCGGAAAATATGAAATAAATATTAAAAAAATTCTAATTTTGAGCAACACGTGTTTGACTGGAAGTCTACGCTTGTTAAAAATTTAGTGTTTCTGGGTACTCTCTTTTTCTGGAATGAGAGGAACATATACACATCGATATAGTCATGAAAACATACATACATGTGTAGAAATTCTGCATCATTTAATAGTAGAGAATACTGTTAGGTACAGATGAACGCTGCTTCAGAATTAACACGGCTTTAGAATTTGAAATGCATATTACCCATACAAGATCTTACTTTGTTTCTACATAGAATGATTTTTCTTGTTTTGTTTTCAGAGATAAAAGAAAAACAAGTTACTTCCGTTCATCATAAGTACTGATCTTAAATAAAGTAGAATACTAAACTTTCTAAAACTATGCCTCCAGTAAAGCATTCCATTTGATAATATAGGCATCAGTAAAATGCCAATGGTGGGATATCATTTACATTAACAGAGAGTTAGTTGAATGAGAATCAAAAGCCCGGTACCATGGACCATAAACAGAGTTGTAACTCAAATGATAAATTTCGTTGTACTTCCATAAGCTTAAAAAAAGGTATAATTGATCAAAATCTGGCTTCAATCTTAAACAGGGCAAACTCAATAAAGCAGTGAAAAGGACCAGTGTCCATGCTCACTGAATGACTGACTTATCATGTCTTTTGTTCAGAATGTTCAACATTTTAAAAGTTGTGTTCGCATTATAGTGGATTATAACTGCTCGCCAACTTGGACTTGATCGAATAGGTCTTAATAATTTCCTATAACACGTCATCCTTTAATTGAAGTCGAATGTAAAGAATTAATGCATTTTCTAGTGTTTGTTCTCATGATGTAAATGGACAGCACATCTAGCTATAAAATAGAAAATATATAGACTGAATCCCGAGGGGGCATAGTTAATTTTTCGTGTTTAACTTCTAAAAACAAAAACGTTTCTAGAATGCGAAACTTTACAAGAAAACGATGTGCTTGCTGCTGTTAAATATATTCTATAGTTTGAAAAAAATCTCAATTTGAGAAATGATCTAATTCTTCAACGTTTGCCTTACAAGATATATTATGAACAAAATTACAAATATGCATTTTACGGAATTATTTCAGATTAGAAGGGAAACTAATATATTGTAATGCAAGTATAATCAACATATTTAATGCGCAATTAGAAACTATACATATTTTAAATTACATTTCATTTTCGTATCACATCTTAGCGAAATATATTTCTTTCCTACATTTTTATCATACATAAAATCCATAAAATTATTTATATCATTTTTATAATGTACCTAAAATAACTGCGCATTTTTCTCAAAGGTATTCAAGATGGAGTTAAGCCATTCGTGTTCTAAGCCTTTCAAATGATATGCTGGGGAGCGATCATTTCGCTATCGATTACCAATGTCACATAGTTTCATTACGTACGTAGGAAAAGAATGCGATGTTTGGAAACATGAAAATGAATTTCTGAAGTGGAATTAAATGGAGAAATGAACTGGAATGTTTATGAGACATTGGTTTATTATTAATATTTCTTCATTTATATGCAGCTCGCGTCGCATATCGAATTTGTATTTATTTCCTTTTCCAAAAGCTTCTGGATAAGAGGTCGACTGTTGTTAATCAGGATAAATGTTCCGCTTAAGAGAAGTAACTTTGCTCTGCTTCATATTTAATCCGAAGTCTCTAACCTGTAAATACTGATATACTGTTCCCATAAAATTCTTTGCACGGCCTTTATTTTAGCAACCATTGATCGAAGACATATACTGAAAATTACAAAAATGTTGCTAATGACACAAAAATTTGTTTTGGCATTCCTAAATTTAAAATAGTCAATTTGGTAAAAATTATGAAATCTAACCTTTTACGCTTTCCTCTGATCTCTATACATATATTTAGAAAAATTTTATGCTCATCATAAATTAAAACGCACAAAACGTTTGACTGCTGTACGACAAAAATTGACCGAGATATATAATTTCAAGTTTTGCTATATTCGACGTTATTTTGAATTTGTATTGAGAGATCGGTTAAAAAATAAATGAGTGTCATTTAAGGTGTATCCCTTCTTGATTGATATTAGACGATATTCTTTTGTGATTTACTAGTGTCTTTCTCTTATGATTTTGTTACGTAATTTTTACACAAGTACTTTATAAATTTTCGAAGTCTAAAAATACTGTAATTAATGATCTCATGAAGTTATTAATTTATCAATTTAAAATCATAATCTGCCAATCGTAAAAATGCATTAAAGTGAAAACAATTTAAATTTTAATTAATGAAAAATATTTAGCAATATGCTAACTCTTAACACTTTTTCATAACAGTATGTTCAAGAATACGATTTCTATAAGATTCTATGATTAAGACCTACTTTTTGAAAAACTAATTAACATTTATCAATACTTTTCCTATAACCTCATTGTGCTCGTTGCACAATCTCGTAACACCAGAAACGGTTTCCTAAACGATATTTTATTTTTTAGTTGCGTAAAAATACAAAATTTTCGCTCTTCAATTTGTATATGGCTCGTGAATATGATTCCCGATTTTATATTAAATATCTTGGCTAATTTGGTGTTAACTTTGGCATATTCTGTGTTTTATTTCTTATAACGGGTAATAAATTTTCATAAATATAAAATAAAAGGATCGAAAGAATGTGTAAAAAGTTAGATTTCATATTTATTTTTTCAAAATTTATTTCGTTAAATTAAAAAATGACAAAGCAGGTATATTTGCGTCATTTAAACCTTTCTTGTAACTGGAAGTATATGCCTACTACCAAAGACTGCGAAATAAAACCCGGGTAAAGTACTTTTGTGGATACGGTGTTGACTAATCTACTAAAGGTTTTTGTGCAGCTTTTATTTTCGCAAGTTCTGTCCGACGTTCTATTCCCGCAAACGAGCTGGCTGCATGGGCGTTTTAGTGGTTTTCCCCATGTGTGACGTGTATACGAGCCAGTTTCGCTTACAAAGTTCCCCATGAAGGCATCCCTCCTCTTAGGCAAATAACACGCAAGTGCTTTGCGGTAATGAAACCAAACCAACCATTCGCTATAGAAATATGGATTAATGGATTATTCAGTTATGGCAAAGCACACGAGAGCTATCTGCCTAAAGGGGAAGGGATGCCTTTGTGGAGTACTTTCTAATAGAAACTGGCTCGTATACACGTTATACATGGAGAAAACCACGAAAACGCCCATGCAACCAGCCCGTTTGCGGGATTCGAACCTCGAACCGAACTACCAGTGTTCAGCAGCGTCTTTACCACTCGGCCGCTGGTGGGCCCGCTATAGAAATATGTTTCCAGCAACATAACTGTCTCAGATGACGCAAATATTCACGTTTTAGCACATTTATTCTTAAAAGTCGGCTTCGTAATAATGACACCATATATAAAAATTTATATGGCACCTCGGTCTCTGCATATATATTCAAGAAAGTTTTATACTCATTATAAAATATCAAAGAAAAATCATTTGACTCCCATGTGATTCAAATTGATCGAGATATTTAATTATAATACTGAGGATAATGTTTATAGATATGTGTATATGATCATACCTAAATCGAAGGATGAATTATTTACATTTATAAGTAATTTCATGATGTTGATAAATTAAGTGACGAGCATTGCTATGCAGATTGACCGGAGATGAATAGAAATTAAAAATATTTCTAAAGGGGACATCTTATTTGCTGAATCGTCAATAATTCATGCTCTAGAATAAAGTGACAGGTAATATTGGTACATACCCTCCATAAAAATGTCCCCTAGAAAACAGTAAAACATTTTATGTGTGGCTCATAAATTATATGGGTTTCTGCAGACGTTTACTGGTTTCCATTGGTCCCTGTGGGTTTTTCTTAGTAAAAGTGCCCCATAAAAAACTTGTAACCTGTAACCTCTAGAAACCTGTAAAACGTTCGACTGGTACCCATAGAATTCTGTTGGTCTCTACTGTTACTGGTTTATATTGATCTCTGTGGGTTTTTACTGGTATCAACTGACACCCATACAACAAACAAAAAAGTCAGAACTTTTTGCTAGTTTGTATTGGTTTATACTGACTTTTACTGGTTTTCTTACTGGCATCAATATCATAGAAATAGAAGGCAAATAAGTCTTCTGCTGGTTTATATGGGTTTATGCTAATTTTATAACTGACGTCAGTAGACTTCTTATAAACAGTGAAATTAATACTGCTATCAGTACACCAAAATTCATTGGTATTCTTGTTGTCTACGGATTATTTTGAATTATTTATTTATTTACATTTATTTCCTTTATTCGATACTTTTGAAAAAAAGGTTATTTCAGTTTTGTAACCAACAAAAAGCTCTAAAATTAAAAAAACATACAGTGAACTCTTTCGTTTCCACCTCTTCTCTAAAACGATCAGTATTTCTAAGAATGAAAATATGATCTTTTTAAGACCATCAGAGTAACCTGGAAATGCAAGTGTTCGTTTTGGAAAGGTTTTAGAGAGGCTATTTATACTCATCTATTTGATTTTAAAAAAATGTTTTGGAAAAATAATAGTAATCATATACTATACACCACACACAACGAGGTATTTCTAAGGCGACCAGTCATACATAAAAATGCATCCTTGCAAGTGGTCGCCCTAGAGAGGTGATGCAGAAAAACGCTGATTTTTGTAGTTTAACATCTGAATTACTAAAATTGTTTGAAAATTTAGATGATCATACTAGCTTACATTGTTTTTTCCTTTTTGGTCTATTTTTCTGTACAAGTATAAGACTAGAACCACACTGTTACATTAAATATTTTGTGCTGCTTTGTTAAAACACATATAATCAAACATTTTTATGCATATTTTAATTTTCAACATTATTAGTTTGATGAAGAAAACTTCAAATGTTTTTTTCCAAAAATTGCTTTTGAAATAGAAAAGCGTTGTGAATAATTAATTGAGTTTATGTAATATTAAATGCAATATTAATTATAATAATTTTAATAATTTTGCACATATTTTTTGCATAGAATAATGAGAAATTCTGAAAAAACAAAAGCTTCATTTTCCCTATATTTTGACATATTTCGGTGTATTATGGAAATATCATAAACCCATCAATATTCCTGGAAATTTTATGAAAAGCCCTGCTATCATGAAAAATACGATTCAGTCTTATTGTCCTGAAAAACGGCTATCAGATCGAATATTCCATAAAAATGTCTTTTATTTTAAGCATTAAGTAAACAACCCCATATTCACTGAACAGGTATCTTCATAGTAATATGCAGAGGTATATTATACTAATAAACATATGTACTAATGTTTTAGATCTAATTTCGGGTTGTTTAATTAATGTTTAAAACCAAATATATTTTCTTTGAATATTCGATCTGATAGCATTTGATAACTATAAGAAATCGTGATTTCCATGTTATCTGGGTTTTCAGAAAATTTCCATGGGTACTGATTTCCACTATTTTACAGCGTCTATAAAACGTGGTGGTTTGCGCTTAGAGTTCTTTAAAGAGACCAGAAACACAATAATCCATAGGTGAAACATCAGAAGACTTTGTAAGATTACTTTGAAAATGTATATATGCAATACACGCATCAGTCTTTATTTTTCAAAGTTTTACAAAGTTAATTTAGAAGTGTGACTCGTTGCTTTGTCTTGATGAAGTTTCATTTTTTGGAGCTTATTAGGATAAAAAAATGGAATTTATTCGGCAAATATCGAACGTAAAACTTTCTCTTGATAGTACGTTGAGTTTAACATATTTTTCCACTCTTCTTACTTTTAATTTTCCATTGTAAGAGAATCTTGCTATAATTATAAAATTCGCATTGAAACTTTCTTTGCATGGACGGAACTAGGTCCACATTGCTTTCTCTTCGTTGCAATCGAGCTTCGTTTGTACATTTCTTTCTCTTCGATTATAAATAAACCTTTTTCTTGTTCGAGCCATTAAAATAAATCGGTGCTTCATCAAGTTGTAGGGTTTATATTTATTTTAACTAACATTTATTTTAAGTTTAAACTATCTTTCCTGTCAAGCCTTACTTTCCCCTGGAACTGCCAATGCCAGAATATGTAAATTTGAGTAGAACGCGCAAGCATTCAAATTATCAGCGGAAGTAGTATGATTTAAATAGAAGGAAACGAGTTCGGTGAGAGAGTTATTCTTACTTAGCGAGCGCGGATGTAGAAATCGAGAATTGAAGAACCCCGCGTTGCGGCCTATGTGCTTGGCGGGAAGTAGTTGCAATTGTTCCAGTGAGCTTCAAGTCTGCTGAATTAGCTGCGGCTTTTGTAAAACGCGGTGAGTTAGTTATTTTAGAGAGCCTCGTAGTTAGAATATTGTCTTTACTTTCTTTTCAGGTTCTTATTTTTATTTTGACTGCCGAGTTGGCACCGTTTGTAAGCGTCAAGAGAACGCAATTGTAATTTAGTACGTTGAATAAAAAGGGACTTAAACCCTTTATAAGACTCTGTGGTTTATACAAGCTTTCACAGTCACCTCTTGGTTGCGTGCTAGTTAGAGGCGCGCAACGTTATATTGGCGCCCGAACACTTATCGAACTGAAATGGCCGAAAACTGGATGGAAGCCGCTGGACAACAACAAGAGATGACAACGCAGTTAGAAGGATTTGGATACCTGGTCCAGACTTTGAGAGCATCAATCAAGCCAAACGTCTATTTCGACGGAAAAACTTCGGTGTCCGTATTTTTAGAAGGTATAGAAAACCACTTTCAGCTCTATCCTGTGCCTGAAAGACAAAAAGTTGCTATCGCCACATCAGCACTAAGAGGACAGGCCGCGCTATGGTGGAAAAATATAGGAAAATTTCTACTAGGTGAATTTGGAAGCCCGACGTATACATTTGAAAATTTCAAAAAATCGTTAGTAAAGGCCTTCCCCATAGTGAAAGATCGCGCACGGCTGGAAACCGAACTATATAGTTTCTATCAACGGGATACAGCAAAATTGACGGACTTTATTTTACGAAAAATCAAGCTAACGGATATGCTGTATGGCAAGAAACCCGATGCGGAGATTATTGAAATAATATTACCAAGATTGTTATCCGCTGTCCAAGACTACTTTGAAATTAGAAACCCAACCACATTGCAGGAACTTTTCGAATTGGCGGTGAAGTTTCAAAATCGCAGAATCGCGGAAAGAGCGAGAGGGGAAACATATTCTCAAAGTACCAGAAGGAAGGAGGAAACAAGAAATGGAAATCGCTCATATGGGGGAAAGAAATATCAAGCTAACGCATCGAAACTCGAAGGTCAAGGCCCAAAAAGAAAATTTGAAAATAAGCATCCGCGTACCCAGAAGACACAGATTGAAAGGAAAGCTTTAAACGACTAGAGGGGCCTGTGAAAGGGAGGGTCCAGACCCCGGAAGTTTTAGAAAAACCCACAAATAGACATCTAAATACAGTCATCGTAAAAAACTCACAGCTACCAATTATATAAGTCCTGGTTGGCGATGTACCAGTAGAAGCCCTCATCGATACAGGAGCAGAAGGAAATTTCATGAGTGAAAAGTTCTTCAAAAAGAGTTTTTATAGGATACGACTCTTTAAAACCAGAAATACGGAAATTATAGCGGCGCAAGGAAAAACATGTCACTGCATCGGGAAAGTATCATTAAACATACAGGTAAAAGAGGAAAATCTCAAAGTATTAATTTTTGTGGTGAAACACCTCCAACACTCTCTTATTTTAGGTATGGACTTTTTAAGTGCCGCGAGGGCCAAATTAAATTTTCAAGATAGTTCCGTGGTGCTGGAGATGGACCAGACGGTGGTGGAACCGGTGGAGACACCTGAATTGGACCTTAGCCATTTGAATGACCAGGAAAGTAAAGCAATACAGCAAGTGGTGAGTAATTTTTCTTATTTGTTTTCAGAAAAACCGGGAAACTGTCAGATCGTGACTCACAAGATTCAATTAAATGCCGAAAAACCTTGTAGGACTAAACCTTACCGCTATGACAAACAAAAAGACGTAATCATCGAAGAACATATTCAGGAGATGTTAAAGAATAAAATAATGACGCCCATAAATAGTGAATACGCGAGTCCAGTCGTACTATGTAGGAAAAAGAACGAGTTTCCTCCTTCGGATAAAAGGGCTTGGAGGTTTGCTATCGATTATAGAAAACTAAATAGCATAACTAAATTCCCAGTTTACCCTTTGCCGGTTATAGACGAGATCATTAGACAGATCAAATCGACGAGATATATGTCTACTTTGGACTTAACGTCTGGCTACTATCAAATAGCTATGAGACCCGAAGATATACATAAAACCGCGTTTATAACAAAATCGGGCACTTATGCATTTTTACGCATGCCTTTTGGGTTGTGTGGGGCCCCATCAACATTCCACAGAGCTATGGACATTGTTCTAAAGCCTGTCCTAGGAAAATCAACTTTAATTTATCTAGATGATATAATTATAACGAGTAGTACGTTGGAACAACACATTAGTGACCTCGAACAAGTTTTTAAATTATTAAAACAGGCCGGTCTTACAATTAACGCCTCAAAATGCAAGTTCGCAACTAAAGAACTTAAATATCTCGGTTATAAAATTTCGCAAAAGGGTATAGAAACGCAAGATTCAAAAATAAAAGCTATTAAGAATTTCCCACCGCCCAACACCGCCAAGGAACTTTCGTCTTTCCTTGGACTATGTTCTTACTATCGATCTTTCATAAAAGATTTCGCTAATATTGTTGAACCACTCTTAGTAATCAAAAGAAAAAAGAGTAAATTTACGTGGACAGCGGAAGCTAACACGGCTTTTGAAAGATTAAAAGAAGCGCTTATTAATGCCCCTGTTTTAAAATTCCCTGAGGGGGACGAAAACCTGGAAATTGCGGCAGATGCATCAGACTATGCGGTGGGGCGGTTCTTATGCAAAATAACCATCCGCTGGCATTTTTTAGTAAAACATTGAATCAAATACAAAGGAATTATACAGCTACAGAAAGAGAAACATTAGCCGTATTAATGGCTGTACACAAATTTCGAGTTTATTTCGGCAAATCGCCAGTAACAGTCTTTTCGGATCATGCGGCTGTTGGTAGACTTTACTCGGGAAAAAACCTAACGGCCAGGTTAATAAGATGGGCTTTAAAACTCCAAGAATATAATATTACAATAAAATATAAATCGGGTAAGGAAAACAATGTAGCTGACGCACTTTCTCGTATAAAACTGGACGATGAAGGTAATGAACTTAAATGCGCTGTGTTGACTTCAAAAATTTTAGATTCTAGAGATACGGTTATTACTGAACTGAAAGCTGATCCTGAATTTGGAAATATCTATGCTTATTTGAAAGACCCCGAAGGCTTTGAGCATACAGATATCGATGCGATAAGAAATAGAGCAAAAAACTGTGAAATAATAGATAATTTATTATTCTATACGAAAACAACGAACGAAAATCTTGAGTATAAGCCAGTCATCCCAGCCTCGCTTCGATTAAGCATTTTGAAGGAGTTGCACGAAAAAAAAACAGCGGGCCACCTCGGGGTCAGAAAGACTTTAAAAAGGGTACGCGAGGCGGTATATTTCCCGCAATTATACAAAATAGTAACGGCGTATGTCAGGTCCTGCAATCAATGTCAGTTAATAAATGATATTAATTACAGCCCGGCCGGGTACTTAAATAGCATTCGCGCTACATTTCCGAATGAAATTTTAGGCATAGATCTTCTTGGTCCCTTCCCCCAGAGCGAGTTAAATAAAAATCGTTTTCTTTTAGTAATAGTAGATCATTTTTCAAAATGGATAGAAATTGTTCCACTTAAACGCGCGTCAGCCAAAACAGTCGCAGATGCATTCTTACACAGATACATTTTAAAATACGGTGCACCGATAAAAGTCATTAGCGATAACGGAAAACAATTCATTAGTCAAATATTTGAAAACATATGCAATGGACTTGATATACGCCATATCAAAATGGTTCCGTATAGACCACAGGCTAACATAGCAGAAAGAGTTAATAAAAACATTGTAAAAATAATTCACAGTTACGTTAGCACACATCACAAGCGCTGGGATGGCTACATAAATGAATTAGCCTATGCTTTAAGAACGGCACATCATGATACTACGGGAAAAACTCCAGCAGAATTATTTTAGGCAGAAAATTAATTACGCCTTTAGATAAATTATTCTTTGTGCAACAAAGAGAGCAGGAATTTAGACAAAAGGACGTGCAAAAGCTAATTGATCAGGCGCTTAAAACCTCGGATACGGCAAGAAATAGGCAAAAGTTATATTATGATAGAAAACGCCGTGAAGCAGATTTTAAAGTTGGTGATAAAGTATTGAAACGGAAATTTTCTTTATCAAGTGCCCCAGACAATTTTATGGCAAAGCTAGCTCCAAAGTTTGAAGGCCCCTATGTAATTCAGGAAATCAAAAGAGTAGTCTTATATCTTAAAAACGAGAGAGGGGAAATCTGTAAAGCAAGTCCCGACCAGGTGAAAAAATACTATAATCCCAATGATTTTGAAATCCTTAAAAGTTTCTTGCAGGACTCAAGTCTAAACGAAATAGAAGGGCCAGAGACTGCAACAACTATTCCACCACCCAAGAAACGGAGAACTGAAGAGAGACCTAGCACTTCTACAACCCGGACGTCGGTATCAAAAAGAAAAAATGAGTTTCAAACTCCGGCGTTTAAGAAAAACAAAAATACAGATGAACCGGGTAAAGAAACCGTGGTAAAGACGAAAACACCACCTACAAAAGATGGTAGGAGAAATTACACATCAAGGAGAACGCGCACACGGCCACAGAGTCAGGTGCCAGCAAGGCCGCCGAAACTGAAACGCCAACAGGAGGCACAGAAGTACGAGGAACAGAAGAAATTCAAGGACTCCAGACCGGAGGACGTCAAGACCAGCCGTCCCAGGCAGAAACGCAAAGGCCAACAACCAGACGATTACTCCGTCAAGAGGCCAGCATGTAGAGGACGCAAAAGAAAGATCAACGGGGACGACACACGGAGATCAATAAGGAGAAGATTGACATCCATGACACCTCTAACTTGGGATCAATTTTGTCAAAAACGGATGACGGAGTTTCAAGCATCGAAAACTCAAAGATAAGTTAAAACCTTCTATAAATTTTTTTTCTCTTTTTTTCTGAAATGTTATGCATAAGTACGAAGTTCTATGTTTTGACGAAAGTCAATATGTCTCGGTTGAGACTTAGTTTTGTTTTACTTTATTTAGCTAAGGCAAAAGTATTATTTTCTTTAAGTGTAAAAGCTAAAAACAAGCATTTTCTGTTGGTCGAAAGACTAATTCTGTTATGTTAAAGCCAAAATTTGGCCGGAGATAAAAATAACTTCGTATTCTTGTACTAATAAGAATTTTAGTTCAGTGCCGCCAGTTTGGCGAAGAATGAGTAAAGTAAAAATTTATTTTCTCTTATTCATTTTATGGTAAATTGTAAAAAGCATATGTATTAAACTTTTGCAAATGTATGTAAATACTTGCATGTTATGTAAAAGTAGAATTTAGTCTAGAAGCATAAAATTGTAGATGCTAAAAGTGAATGCTTAAAAGCAATGAAGTCAAAATTTAAGTAGTAAATTGTACATAAAGTCATGCTTTAGAGCGAAAGCCTGCATGTTTAAAGATGAATGAGGGGGAAGTTAGAATGAATGTGTTTTGTAGGGTTCTCCACCTACATTTGAATTTTTAAGACTATTAAAGTAGCTCATTGAGTTGTAGAATGTCGAGTAAGGTGTGTCTATTTGGTTGTTGAATTTTAACAAATCATGGTGGTTAGGGGAAGTGTTGTAAGACTAAAACACGAATATTCCCGTTTGACACCTGCTTGAAAAATTGAATGAATGTGAAGTAAGCAATAACTAAGAAAAACGAATCGCTTAAAAACAAAAATTTATTGTGTCAAGAAAGTGTAAATTATAATGTATGTAGAAAGATACTGATACTTATTCCTTCCAGATGCTGGAAGGAAAGACCAAGATTGATTGATGAAGTCCAGGAAAAGTTGCTGTAAGAAGAAAGCTTTGTAACGAGCAAAAGAATTTTAGTATATAATTGTTACATAAGATTTTTTTTGTGTAAACGAGGCTTTCGCCAGTTAGTTCAGAATTAGATAAACTTACAACAGGTCGTTTGTAGGACCTGCTTCCAAGTTTTCCAAATTCTGGCAGCGGCAAATGTAGGGTTTATATTTATTTTAACTAACATTTATTTTAAGTTTAAACTATCTTTCCTGTCAAGCCTTACTTTCCCCTGGAACTGCCAATGCCAGAATATGTAAATTTGAGTAGAACGCGCAAGCATTCAAATTATCAGCGGAAGTAGTATGATTTAAATAGAAGGAAACGAGTTCGGTGAGAGAGTTATTCTTACTTAGCGAGCGCGGAGGTAGAAATCGAGAATTGAAGAACCCCGCGTTGCGGCCTATGTGCTTGGCGGGAAGTAGTTGCAATTGTTCCAGTGAGCTTCAAGTCTGCTGAATTAGCTGCGGCTTTTGTAAAACGCGGTGAGTTAGTTATTTTAGAGAGCCTCGTAGTTAGAATATTGTCTTTACTTTCTTTTCAGGTTCTTATTTTTATTTTGACTGCCGAGTTGGCACCGTTTGTAAGCGTCAAGAGAACGCAATTGTAATTTAGTACGTTGAATAAAAAGGGACTTAAACCCTTTATAAGACTCTGTGGTTTATACAAGCTTTCACAGTCACCTCTTGGTTGCGTGCTAGTTAGAGGCGCGCAACGTTATAAAGTATCGTAATAGATTTCAACTTATATCTTGCCAAGTAGCTTTCGTACACAGTTCTACAAATTGTTCTGCGTTGGATCATATGCCTCGATCACATCTCGTAACATTATGCAATTGAGCCTTTTTGACTAGTAAATTGGGGCTTATTATTTCATTTATTATTGCTACAAACGAATTTAAAGATTTTACAACTGATTTCTGCATCGGCGGATTTTCACTTGTTATCAATAATTTAACTTTACAAACAGTATATACCTCTTTCGGATATTTGTTTGGAGTAATCGTTTTAGGTAGAACTATTGAATGACAGCTTTTCTCGTTCCGATTAATAATTTTGCTTATTTTGCACTTAGAAATTTTAATATGATGCTTTTTACGAAGTTTTTGAATTATGGAATAGAAACATTTCTTTTGAAACGTGCGAGAAACATATCCTTAAACTCACAGCTTGTTTACATGTGACATTTGGAAGAAGGATAAATTTAAAAGTAGCCGATGAGTTTCTCGTTTCAAAACGCAAGCTATTGCCAGAAATTTGTAAATACACGCTGTGCAATATTATTGAAATGAGAAAAATGTTTAAATAATCCGTATACAATATGACCATGGGAATTAAATGTATTCAATTATAAATGTACGCATGGTGTCTGGCGCAATTATTTCATTGTCCGAAATATCTGCAAGCTTTTGTCATAAACGTTGAAAAATATTGAAAGAATTATATTATTAGCATATTATTATAAAATTATTTAACTGAAAAATGCATATTTAATCAATATTCTGTTTTTGTGTAGACGTGAATCAAGCCAATATAAAATTTAAAACTAAGGTAAAAAGCAACATTAGAGTGGCGTAATTTTTATATTCAAATTTATCAGTTTTGGGAGCAATCAGATTGTTAGATAATTATCTAGAATATTCTAAAACTTCTTTATTTTACTATAGGATTTTCAACAATAATAATAGTAGCAGCAAAAATAAAAATAATAACAAACGAAATGCTCCGTCCACTTCCCACGCACATCTTAAGGACGAGATCTGCAAGATCTAATTACAGATATTTTATGGTGTTGTACCATGTTTTATTAAATTTATTTCTGTTATTATATCGCATGAAATCAAAGAATTTACCTTTATCTTCGGAAACTCTCACGTAATGGCGATATGAACATCTTTTTGAGGCAGGTAAAAAAAGGTTGAATTCTGATCGAAAAAAGAAGAAATTAAGGGCTTTCAGTGGTTTAATGCAATACCCATTCCAATACTGCCCGAAAGAGAAATATTTTTATTTGATTTCTAAGGAGTCGGCAAACACTCTTGATTTATAATCAAGTTTCCCGTTTTGCATTCATTCAGAATCAAAATCAATTTGGAGGAAAGAATATTTTTTTTCACTTCTTGCATCTCAGTCTTTACTTTAAGGCTCTATTTATCTTTCATTCTTTTCTGTGGCTCAGGTGTCTTTCGAAGTGAAATAAAGCTTTACGATTCAAAATTCTTCCTTTGATAATGTGTTTATTGTTTTTCAACAACATGTGTCCATGTAATTTTGCCGACTGAATTTGAAAGACCGAAATAGAGGGTAATAAAGAAGTTTTAAGTTTCATTACATGCCACTTGAAGTTGAATATTTCGGTATATCAGATTGTATTATAACGTCTCGTCTTCTTAGGTAGCATAAAATGTACGAAATGTTTAAAGACCTTACGTGAATCATCGCTACGTTTTATAAAGTAACACAAAGACTGAAAAGGGTGTAAAGGATTATTTAACTCAAATAAAAGTTAACAAAAGACACCACTCGTGATTACAGAAGCCAGCATTTACGGCTGAAATCAAAGGTAATTTATTTGCCTTAAGTTAATAAGTTAAACTAACGAGCAGAAACTACTTCGCAACTACGTCGAGCAGAAAATCTTTCAATTCGGCTGTTGTCCTTGGCCGCCTTTAAATCGGCTGTCTACAAATTGATTGAAAAATAATTCCTATTCCTCCATATAACATTCTGAGAGGCATCCGGGTATTGGACAACCTTCTATTACACTTGTGTGGAAAACTTTAAATCTGCGGAGTACGCTGACCAATCCATTCGAGTGATATCTTCACTTTCCAGTAGTTCCTCAACAGCAAGAGTCCGATGTGGCCATGCATTTTATCCATAAAAATTAAGTCTGGGCCAATGGCACCTCGGAACAGACGCACATGAGGAAGGAGTACCTCCTCACAATAGCGAGCCCCGGTTACAGACCCTCTGTCGAAAACGTGGAGTTCAGTTCACCCGTTCAGAATAATGCCTCCCAGACAAGAACTCCAAGACCACCGTTACGGTGTCTTTCCTTGACGTTTACTGGGATAAAACCGGGTCCCGACCTCTCTCCAATTCAAATCGCGTTAAGAATTTATTCTGGTACTGAACCTACTCTCATCCGTAAAGAGGACACGACTCCATTGATCAATTGTCCAGTTTTTGTGCTCTCTGCACCACTGTAAACGGTGCCGTCGGTAGCCAACTTTTCAATGGGAGGCAGCGTTCAAGACGGCGGGGGAATAGGACTTCTTTGTGAAGGCGTCTGCCACAGTAAACCGCGACACTTGTCGCCCCGTTGCTGTACAGAGTTGCTGAGCAATGGCGCTTGCTGACTGCTGCCGGCCTCTTTTCGCCTGCAGGACGATATATCGGTTATCCCCTGCATTTGTCGTTATATGGCGGCCACCATCAACCTTTCTAACCTTGCTGTACCTGTCAACCTTGCATCAACCTTGCTGTACCTGTTTCTAACAGCTGTACCTGTTTCTAACAGCTGAACGCTTTCAAAGCTCGCGAAACGACACTTTCGTTGATTCCGAACTCTGCAGCTACACTGGTGACAGTACGCCCCTCCTCTAGCTTTCCGATCATTCTTCCATGTGTGAAGTCGTCCAGGTGATTTCTTCTAGCCATATTTCAGGAACTGACTCACTGGCACTTGCAACGAATATGTTGAATTGTGTCTCCATCCTTCCTTTTATTCTACTGTTGCGCCGACATCACGCGTTTTGTGTACGCTCACATCGCCTCTGACATTTCGTTCCTGATATTTGCATATGCATGACGTTTCTAATGACTTACGTGTTCATTGTACTGATCTTCAGACCTCCTTTTCTGCAATTTCATGCTATCTGCTAAATGTTTACATTGTTGCTCAAGTTTTGCACACCAGTTTATATATGCAACCCTCACTCGAGTCTAGCAATTAACCTCCCCCTTTTGAACTTCACTGAAATGATGCCTTTAAATCATAACTAATGAACACTGTGATTCTGATAAGACGCACACGCACTATCCTTAAACAACACTCATCATCCAAATTCCAAAAATTGCGCATTGGGCAAATGTTGTCAGTCACCTAATTTTCCTATTTCGTGTGCTAGCCTTGGTGCAGAAGTCATTTTTGTGTTCCACTGCAGATAAATAATATAAATAATAATATCATTGCCCATATATTGAAAACATTATTCAGCGATAACATTTTCAAACTCATTTTATAAATTTTACGAGAAAGATACATTTATGTACTTTTATATATATGTGTATATATATATATTGACTTATATATCTGTGTGTAAGTTTGTAGAGAGTCGTTACTCAACACCATTAATGAACACGTTAGTAGGTTTTTTTTTTTTTTTTTTTTTTTTTTTTTTTGTAATTTTAATGACAGAACACGCGAAAATAATTAACACGACGATTATATAGAAAAATGAAAACAAATAAGATGAGGAAATCAAAATCAGTCCATGACATCATGGAAATGGGGTGGAATCATAATAGCGAAATAGTGTTATTTCAAGAATTCACACCATGCTGCTTCTGCTTTCATCTCTCGTCTCAATAGCGGAAACGTCTGAATCCTTTCACACAACTTTGAGAGTCGTCTAACTGTTGTGGAAGTTGCCAATCTGGAATGTGAAAAGAATGTTCTAACCTACATAAGCATCCTGATCGACCAGACGTCTCCTCTGAAAAAAAAAAACAAGCAGAAAAGCGAAAAAAAAAAAACCAATGTCTTGTTGGTAAATGTTCAGTTTGTGCACCACCGTTTCATCTTATCAGCAGAGGTTGACGTTATGGTGCAGCCTTCATGGCGTATCTGGAAAGAAGTTTCAGTCCAAGTCCGATGTTCAGTCCAGGTTGTATTGCCATTTGGTCTCCAAGCTTATATTTACAGGTTTACGGCGTTTTATATACTGTCGTGTATTTTCTTTTTGCAAACGGGGTTTGTTCTGTTGAGCTCCAATACGTAATGCGGCTTTTTCATCATCTTGCTGTGTCTCCAATTCCATATGAAGTTCTTTCAAATTTTCTTCGATTATGCTTCCAGGCCCTTTTCTTGCCTTTCATTGGACATGAAGCAACTAAAGAGTATAAAACGGTAATTTTCTCTGGCTATTTCAGCATTCTTTGTTGCCTCAAAAGCTTTAACTGCATCTTTTTCCTGTATGTAACTTACGGTATCATTTCTATATAAAGGTAATAAATTTAGAGTTATCTGCGATGCTTTTGGAAAAAACTTAGTAATTTGAGAAATTTTATCGACTGGAATGCCAGAGGCAGATAATTTCCTAGATCATGTTTCTGTTCTTCCTGTCCGTTTGCGTTTTGGGTCTATTTTTGCTTTTCACACTAGCAAAATCTACTGTAATGGCTAAACTTGTAATTTTTTCTGTTGCAAGGTCTTGTGGTTTTCCTCAGCTTTAGTTTCACTATCAAATTGTAAAAATACATAAAATACTTTTTGTTCCCTTGCACCTTTTGCTTCATCATCAAGAGCCTCTGATCAAACGCTTCTGTTTTCAATTTTCGGAGAATTTTCCACCTTCATAGTTATCTCTTTTTTCTTTTCTTTGAGCGTTTCTTTAGTTTTAGCAGGTATTTTCTCTTTTGCTTGTTCAACACTGATTCAGTTTATTTTTTACAGCTTCTCGAGTATTCTGAACAAGTTCTTCGTCATCATCGTCGGCATTATCATTAGCGTTATGACTGCCATTATCATCATCGTCAACATCATCTTTATTAACATCATTTTCATCAACATCATTTTCATTAACATCATCTTCGTAAACATCATCTTCATTAATTTAATGATCGCCATCATCGTCATTGTCAACCTCGTCATCATCCATGTTATCATCTTTCAAATCCAAATAGTCATCGTCATCCTCTTCTTTAGCTTCATGATTGTGATCATCATCTTTGTAATTGTCAACCTCATCTTAACCCTTAACTGTTTACTTCAATTGATTTTAGCATTCTTTCATTCCCTTAAAATCTTTCATAGCTGTATTAACTTTGTGGGGTTTGTAATAATTGACGCTATGTTGAACTTCCTCGCGAATTTCAGAGTTCGAGATGTGTGAAAGATCGAATGGAGAGGTTTGATCATCGGTAACATTAGCAATATTAAAAAAATTGCATCATATTTACTGTTGCATAAATGAAAACCGTCTTTATCAAATATAAATTGAGTTTTTTGCAAATCAATTCCAATAGTCACATCAAGAGAAAATATATAGAGTTTTACTACATGGATTTTAGCAGGTAAAATAGTTTTTGAATTTTAATGGTGTCCTGAAATAATCCAATGCTTTGAACTGCGTCTCGGCCAATTCCTAAGAACATAATTTTGGCGGGATTTTGGTGGAGAACCAATCTTGCGGCAAGTGTTCTCATTAATAAGCGTGGCTTGTGACCCAGTGTTACAAATCAAGCGCGGTTAACGGGGTTCCTGCAAGTTGAATGCCATAACGCAAAAGATTTTTTTTAAATTTGAGAATAAAGTATATTTACAGTACGTTTAAGTACTATCAAGTGTAGAACGTTTGGGAGCACTTCCCGTGGTAGAACTACCAGAAGGTTTGGGAGAGTTGGCATGAACATGACCATAATTTTTGCAGCCAAAACAAAATTTGCGATTTGATTTATTCGGTCAATTGACGCTTTTATGCCCTTATAAACCACAAGAATAGAATACTGATTACGTGTTTGATGTACCTTTATTATCAAGTTTAACATTGAGATGGAAATTATGCGGTTTGTTCTGAGCATTTTGCGCAAATGTTTCGAATTGGTAAAACGTTTTCATAAATCTTCAGTCCTTATTTAAATTCAGGAATGGCTTTACAGCCGTAAGAAATTACTTTGTTGTTAGATGGATCAGGAATACCGTTTATAACGTACTCAGAAAAGAATCATCAGTAAAACCTTTATATGAGAGATCTCTCATGGCTAAAAAGTATTCTTGTAAAGTTTTGAATGGTTTTATACTACAAGATTCCATTATTTTATGTAATTGAAGGCTATTAATTTTATCCGAAAATTAGTCTAACATATGATGTTTTAATTGCTCCTAATTAGTAATTCCACAAATTGATCTTGTTAAAATTAATGCTGGACCTTTTAGACATTTTTTAACAAAAATGACTTAATGAACAGGTTTCGTTATCTGATAGAGATAAAAATGTCTTCTACATCAAAAATAAAATTTTCATCGCTGTAATTATCATGAGAAGAAAAGGTTTTAATCAAATGAAAGATGTATTTCAAACCGATTGAAAAGAAACACTAGGATCATACGGATTATTAACCGGAAGTAATAAATTTCCAGGCGGATCATCGAGACAGCTTTACTCTTCCATATGATCACGTAAAGATTCATCTGGTGTGTAAGTGATATTTGCTTTTTCGATGATATCTGTTGGAGATGAATTTTGCACCAGAAGTTCGCCATCAACTTCGTTACTGTCAGAGAAATCTGATTTTAATAATGAGATGTCCCTGAGATTTGTAAGGATTGCAGTAGCACTCGTCTCAATATCAGTAGAAAATTCTAAATATAGTAAATTACATATAACAATTAGATCCATGAGTAAAAATTCGTTTATTCTTTTTTGCCTCGTATCTTCTAAGTTAAATTGTTTAGGAAATTCTGAAAATTTAAGCAATCGAGTGCGATTTTGTCTATTACCATCCGTGCCAAAATTAAACGATGCTTGATCTGTTGTGTACTGTCAATTTTTAATGATCGTGTAATGTTGGGATAAGAGTGGCCGTTATTTATCAGTTTCGATTTCACAAAATATCATTTATCAGTTTTGAGAAATTATTACACCTATATTCTTAAAGAAATGGTAATGACTGTAATGCTAAAAAACATGCTGCAAAAATTCGTTTGAATGTATGGATGTTAGCTATATGAATTGGACTCAAAATTTCTAAAACGTATTTTCAAATTCTAAAATGTATCTTAAGAACAGAAAATAGAATTTTAGTTCGAGATATTACATCAAAATTGCTTTAATTAACTTGATAAATTGCTTTAATTAACATAACATTTTATAATTCTTTCAAAATATATTCATCAAAAGAAATGAGCAAAGCAGTTTGTTGGATAAAACCGAAAGTATTGAAAAATGAAAGAATTTATGAGATAATCTACGATTCTTCTAAATAATACTGCAAAACAATACTTCAAATTATTATTCAAAATATTCTTTAAAATAATACACCAAATAATTCTTTAAAATAATAACCATTTCAAAATAATACTTTTCATAGCAATACTCTTCAATTGAACAATTTTGTCATCAAAGCATCAAATCAAAAGGTAGCATAAAGTGAAAATGTTTTTAAAAGTTACTTCATCAAATCATATATCTTCATTAAAAAATCATCAAGTCATCATTAAATAAAACTATCAAATAATCGTCTAATAAATCACCAAGTAAGAGCAATGTTTTACGGAAATAATTCAGATATTGTACTTACGTATTCGATGCATCACAGGAATGGCAATTCATGTCGGCATTCGATAAGAAACATAAAAAAAAATTTGTATCCCAAATGACGGGCGTCTAGGGGTAAGAAAGAGTTCAAAGGAACCGAGAACCCCTATGTAAATTTGTAGTGTGTCGTTGCTCAGAACCATTAATGGAAACGTTAGTAGCTTTTTTGTAATTTTAATGATAGAACACGCTAACATAATTAACTCGAAGATAACATGAAAAAATGAAAAGAAATAAAATGAGGAAATTAAAATCAGTCCATGACATTATCGAGATGCGGTGGCATCATAAAAACGAAATAGTGGCTTTTCAAAAATTCACACCTTCTTCTTCCATCTCTCGTCTCAATGGCGGAATCGTCTGAATTCTTCCACGCAGCTTGCAGAACCATCTAACTGTTGTGGATGTTGCCAATCTGGGATGTGAAAAGAAGGTTCTAACCTACACATATATACGTAAAATATTTAAAAAATACGATGGCTTTGCTTTTCGCGAACACGAAACCTTTAATTAACGTTCTGCAATTCAGGATCTTCTCCCTAGACAAGTACCTTCTAGAATTTGCTAGCCTATTACGTAACCGCTACTATAAATACTGAGTACGCGCCATTTTTCAGTCAGATTGCTTCCTAATCTCGCTGCTACAAGACTCTGCGCTTCCGTGTTAATCTTTTCTTCCTTTGTTAGAATTAGTTATGACGCATAAAGTTTAAATTAAATCATACTTAGTTAAAACTACTAGGGATATGTAATTTAAAGAGTGTTATCTAAAAGGAAAATGATCTGCTAATTGGAGTAAATAAAAATTGGCAGTTAAAAGATAAATCAATTTGTGTCGTTTTTGGATATCCTTCTCACTAATCTGCGAAAAGTCATGCCTGAACTTCACAACTGCCAAAATATCACAACTGCCAAAATATCACATACATATATCCGAGGAAAATTTAAGTAAAAATATGCAAAATTGGATTTCCAGATCCGAAATCTAACGCTATCGCAGCTAATAGTAATTACCTTTAATTTCCGGGATCATAATCTCGGAAAATTTAGAATAAATTGTATTGAAAAAAATCTATTGTAATACAATACAGACTTTTACAAAGTCAGCCGTTTTTATTTTACGATATAGTCATCAATTAAGGGAATTTGTTTTGTGTTCGTCTTTCCAGGCTACATGAGTCAAATTCGTTTTTAACGATTTAATAAAATATCTAAATTCAATATCAATTCCATTTTATTCTCAAATAGTTTAGAAATGTATCTCGACACGATTCTGAAAACAGAGAGTGGCAGAGGGTTGGGAGACCCTCGTATCCAACCCTCCTCCCCAGTGGGAGTTCTTCAAAACTGGGGCGGATCTGAGCATAATGTCAGACTATCACCTGTATCATAAGATCATATTCTCAAAATGTCATGGCTCTGGCCACCAACAGATGCAATATCGTACTCCTTCCCACAAGAATAATTCGTGGGCTTGTTCTGATTACATGAGACAAGTGAGATCAGCAACAGCAACAACAAGAATACATGTTTGACTGCAATCAGGGGCATGGTAAATACACTAAAATACGCGTCGTAAATACATTAAAAAACTCGTCATGTCTTCATACTCTCTATATGAATCATTTAAATACACTTGATCTAACAAGCAATCGGAAAAAAGTTTCGTTGAAGGTAAAACTGAAACAATTCAGTAATTATCATTCGTATGCGTGTTAGAAATTGTTGAATTTATTAAATTTTCCTCCCAAGACTTCCTTTAGCTAAAGAAAGGCTCCTCGAGTCGTCCTTCACTTAGGAAACGGAAACTCTGTACCACACATGGGCGGAACGTGAACTTCCATTTTCTAGTTGTAACCGCGCAACTATCTTTGCACGCACAGGTTCGTGAATTACTTCATTAGAAGAAATTCTATAGTGGAGTTCGGTACAACATTAGGAAATACAATTGTTTCTGACAAAAATAGAAGCACAACCCCAATAAAGCTGGATTACGAAATGAGAAAGCACAAAAGTGATCCTCTAAATTTGGATATTTAGTTAAATAAAAACATAATAATTTATTTCTCTTAACACAGGACAAATATGTGGGGCATAGCTAACATTGTTCTAAAAAGCAGTTGGAAGGAGAAATATAGAATTAAATACGTACCAGTTTAAAAAATAAAAAAATATCATCTATATATACCTACATACACATACACGCACACAGACAGACACACACACACACACACACACACACATATATATATATATATATATATATATTCAACTAGTTATAAACCACCACGTTATAAAAGATAATAGCACTTGTTACTGCCAAATGCCTGTCTACAAAAAATATGTCGATCCTTTCCACCAACATATAGTCACAGGAGATCTTAATATTATAGAAAATACTGAATTACGTAACCTTATGCAACTTGGCACCAAGTTTCGTCCTACTTTCAGTATTAATAGACACGTCTGCCTCAAACAATTCAATAATGATCTAGATAAATTTATTATTATTGCTAGTACAAGATCCAATTTACCCACTACAACTTTTCTTGAATGGAAAGCTGCACTTATAAAAGAATTTCAATGTTTGCTTTTCAAGGCGCCTAATTTCAACTCTTTACACAATAAAAAACGCCTGGAGGATCTCATTCAAAAATTGCAACATAACTTTATCATCACGAAGATTGACAAAGCAAGCAACAATTTTAGTATTATTTGACAACACTTCTACTACAACCTTCTGCATAAAGAATTAAATAACACTTGCACTTACCAAAAAATAACTTCCAGTACTCAGATTCTTCTAAATAAATTTAAAGCACTACATAAAAGACTTAAAATACAACCCCAGAAATATAACAACAGGTTTGCAAATCTCTATGCCTTACCGAAATTTCATAAGTCTCCAATTAAATTCAGGTTCATAGCTAATAGTACTAAAAGTTATCTCAAAGAAATAGATTATCTCTTTGCGCAAAAACTTCGTATGATTCGTGAACTAATCAATAACTATGATTTTAAAGGTTTGCATTGCAACTGGATGATCTCTAGTAATGAACAAGTTATTAAAACTCTGAATTCCCTTCAAATAGAACATATCCAATGCTACGACTTTGAAAACCTTTATACATCTCTACCACTCGAAGAAATTTTTACAAGTTTACTTGCTCTTCCAGATTTATTTCCACAAATTTCTACCATTCTCAGCAACGAAAAATGGCAGCTATTCCTTACCAGCGTTCTCTTCAATAATTTTATTCAGTTTGACAATTACATCTATAAACAAGTTCAGGGAATACCTATGGGCGGGAATTTTTCAACTTCAGTTTGTGAATTATTCCTGTTCACTAAAGAACTAACCTATGTACGTTCACTCAGAACGGAAGAAAGTCTCTTTTTCCAACACATCTATAGATATATTGATGATGTCATAGCATTTAATAACTACAACAAAATAGAAAACGCTAATATCTACCCTGCTTGCTTAAAACTTAATAAAACCAACACAGAACAGCATGATATAGTCTACCTTGATTTACATATTATTGATTACCGTTTTATTAAAGTTTACGATAAAAGGAGAGAATTTAATTTTTCCACACTTAAACTCACTAACTGGAATTCAAATATTTCCAAAAGAGTAATAATCAACACAATTTATTCACAGCTACTTAGAATGAAAAGAATTTGCAATACTGCGGATCACTTACAAGAAGAAATACTATACTTCGTAACTATTTTAAAAAGTAACCAAATACCACATAAAATAATTAAAAATTCCCTGACCAAAGCTGGCATTAACCTTACCTAATTATAGATTTTTTGAGTTAGATAATGATTTTTTATACCTAAAGCTACGGACGGTTTAAGAAGGATGACTAATTCAGAGAATCTATTTTAAAAATGTACAGAAAATTCTTGTTTATTCATTCTCTTTCCTCCTAAAAAATTTTGGCACTTTAATCTTAAATACTATTATGTACATATTTTTAAATTTAAATTTCTTTAGTGGCCAATTTTACTGCTTTTATTAACAAATCGGGCTTTTTTCATTTTTCATAGTAGCTTGATCGCCCGCTAGCTTGAAGAATTACGACTTTTTTAACAAATTACTGTTTTTTCCTTTTTCTCATGCTTTAATGGCCAAGTTTTTATAGTTTTAGCTGAATTTGCCATTTTCACTTCGAAAAAATTTTTTCCATCCTTCTACAAGCCAAGCGCCATTTTTTGAGCTCTTCACACGGTTCCCGAGGTTTACGGCCCCCTCCGATAATAGGAGACGAGTTACAGATAACGAAAATCACTTCGCATTGGCTAAACGCCCACAACTCTTCGCTCCCCCCTACCTACGTCATCCAAAAATAAGACGCTTGAATTTAGCAGCCATTTTTCTGCATGTTTCCAGAGGGACAGCTTTACATCGCCAAAGGTCAGTTTTTTGTTTCTTTTGTTACAACTTTTTCTTGGTCTTAGCAAGACCCACTGAGTTGTTCTTTTCTCAATTTTATTTTATTGATTATTAACTACAAGTTTTCTTACAGTTTCATAAAATCTACAGTTTTTAAAAATTAAATTGTTAATCTTTAAGCTTGCAGGCCCAGCCCGAATTTATTTGTATTTTTAGGACTAATAGCTCATCGCTATTTATTTTCGTTTTGATTTTAATTTTAGACTAGATTTAGAAAGTTTGATTTTGATTTACATATTTTAACACCTTAATGTGTCTTTCTGAGCGGACGCGTCGGGAAATTGGAACAGAGAATTGAGACTATTAAAATTTTTAAGACACTTTGTCAAAAAAATTTTTAGCGAAAAAGTTTCAATTGTCTGTTTCGGCTAAACGCGTAATGGGGTTAGCTTGATTCGACGTTCAAATAATTGAAATTTCCCTTGAAAAGCCTGTTTGGATGTCGAATTGGGCTAATTTACCATTTTCCGCTTACTTTTTAACTTTTTCTGTTATTTAATTTTATTGTATTTATGTTTTACATGTCTAATGATTTGCTTTTCATGTGTATTAATTTTTGAAAACGTCTTTAACCTTTTGGAGCAGCAGCTCTTGGTAACTTTTAGGCGAGCTTTCTACAATTTTTATTTTTTACTTATTTTGCAGCATATTGCGCAAGATGTTTTCTTGACCAAAATTGTTATTACTGCTTTGCTTGATATATAAATATATATATATATATAAACTTTAATCTTTATTACATTAGCAGCTAAATTAATTATTATCTAAAGTACTGTAGAGACATTAGGTAAATTGGAAAAGACGAAGAGATGAAAAATTAGCAACGCCTTCTCCGAGAATCGAACCACGGACCTCTGGAATACCTGCCCAGCGTGCAGACCACCACAACGCGAAGGCACGCTAGGAAGGCGGGAGAAGTACATAATGGCTTTAATGAAAATAGTTCCTGTAATTCCTTGGATCCATCTAGTAATTAATACCAAAAGAAACGCAGAATTGCTCTTAATCCCTCTAAGTGGCATGACTGTCTTTATCCGGTCATGAGATATTTTGTCACGTACCATTTATTAGCTAACAATTTAAAATATTTTGTTTTCCTATTTCTTTAATGATGTAAGTATTTTAAGAAGTTTGAGAATATGATATAAATATCTTGAGAAGTTTCTGAAAACAAACTGCAATAAGTAATTGTACACATTTAGCTAATAAATGCTTCTTAAATACAGTTCTTCATGATTCACAAAGCAGACACAAAAAAATTGAAGCTGCAGAAGCGGATTTAAAAGTTCGAGCAAATTCAAAGCCTGGTAATACTCCGAGGATTAACAGGCAGAATTTGAAAGAAAATTTAATCTTACGCTTTACCGAATGGCAACCCTCTGGCATATAGAAAAAATATTTTATACCACACAGTGGCAACATATTTTTTTATATCCATGAGTTTTGTTGATGAAGTATGAAAGACAAATACTATAATTTCCTTTGTCGAATGGGCAACATATTTCTTTTTGACAATTAGTTTTCTAATTACATCTGGAACCTAAATATCTGATGCTTTGCCAAATGACAGCATATAGCTTTTAAATCGCCGAGTCTGTAATCAAAATTTCGTCAGGTTCTCACAAAATGTAAAATAACAAAAAAAAAATTAATTCGGGCTGCGAGATAGATATGTTTCAATATTTAATGGCTCTTGGTGCATCCGTTTTCACAAAATGCGATGAATAAACATACAGTTTTACTTTATATATACATATAGATTCTTCATTATTTAATAATAGAGATTAAAATATATCCCTGGCAGTTTCAAAAAGACTATCAAAATATCAGAGCTGATATTCTTGTATGCTGTTTTGTTAAGTTTACAATTTTAACAACCCTATTCCTTGCGTGTAGAGGTATCTAAGAACATCTGTTTTGATTTCATAAGTATTTTTAGAAATTTAAATAGTCCTAATAGTATCTTTTCGTATTTTCCTGAGAGATGGGAAATGGATACTTCCACTGAAATTTGTCATCCGAAATAACTCTTAAATACTTTATTTGAGTAACTTCTTTTATAGGAACGTCCCAAAGTGATAAACACATTTTACAATCAGCATTCATCGTTTTACGTATCATCATAACTTTGCTTTTGAGCGGAATTAATTGCAGTTCATACAGTCTAGACCACTTAAAAGCAGTATCATGTAAATCACTAGAGAAAGAACACGCATCAGCAAAGCTTTTCTATCAAATATTTAAAAGCACAACATCCGCAAAATCAATTTTAAAACAATTTTGCAAAGTAAGTAATTCATGCGAGTTATCATTAATTCAAAGATTCCACAAAAATGTTCCAAGGACTGAACCTTGTGAACAGCTCTTTTTCAAACTGTATTCGTTCGTAATATTTATTACTTGGAGAAAGTGCGAATATGCAAAATACTCTTGATCCAGATAGAAGATGTTCCTCGGTTATTAATATGTTTGAATACATTTACGATTCCTGAACACCAAGCATTATCAAAACCTCTTTTATATACAGAAATATCAAAATCGTGACGTAATTTTTCCGTTTACGTTGCTTTCGATGTCACAGCGAAAAAGATCGTCTTCTGCTGAATGCTGAGACTTAAAGACATACTTATTTTTCATCAAAATATTTTTGCTTCTTAAATGCCAGTTCAATCTGTTTATATAAAGCTTGATATTTTCAATACTAGACAGCTTAACGTTGGTGGTTTTAGATGTCATAATTCTAGCACAATTTAGTCACAATTCTAGCTTTATCCACCACCTCTGGAAAATGTTTTTGATCTACACAGGCATTAATTAATTTATATAAGATAAATTATTAAAACTCGTGAAGATTTCGAATCATTTAATCTGTCATTCTATCTGGTCCGGGAGCTTTACCTAATTTTAAACCATTTATAGCATCATCAACTTCAGCTATGGAAAAAGGAAAGTCATCATCCCCATCACAAGAAGTCATTTCAGAAAGGAAAGCTTTATGAAATTACTTATCGGGAACTAAACTCTCAAGAGGAAATGACCATTATAAAATGTCATCGGTTGTAGCCTCAAAAGAAGAAGTAATTTGCCTTGACGACAGATCAGCTTCTGAAATTTCAGTATTTTTAGAAAAATTCATATTCACATCGAAAAAATAAATCTTCTTCCAAATATCTGGCATCGTAATAATACTAAGACAAATCTTTCCAAAAATAAAGTTTACTTTTTTCTAAATTAGATATATATATATTAGCATTATTTGTAAATAATTATTCTTGTAAACATATCTAAAAATTGTGCTTTTAGTTCTTTGAAATAATTTTGTAATTGCATTTAACTGTTCTAGCATACAAGCGCTCTCGATTGAGCACTATGAAAATTTCTCAAACGAGATTTCGTTAATGGGATGGAGTGTTTAGCAACAGAAACATTTGTGCTGTTTTACAAAAACGTTATCTAACATCTCTAGGGAAGTAGAGTTTTTCAAACAACCAAGTATTCAAAATCTTTGAAAAAGATTCCGGTTTGATCTTAAAATGTTAAAAAGAATAGTTTCCAAGGCACATCTTAATATAGTTCCCCCCATATGGCATGGAAATTTCCAAAGATATTATCTTGTGATCAGATATAGATTCAACCTCAGGAATATACCAGTGTTGGATATTTTGAAGAAGATTCCATACGACAACTATTACATCAATAATACCTAGATCCCTGTGAGCCTCAAAAAATGGGTCCACAATTCTCATTAATAGCAAAAAGGATGACAAGTTCTCAGAAAAGCATACAGCTTTAAACTTCTAGAAGTGAAAGAACTAAACTAAATATCTGTTTTAATATATGAATCCATATCCCAAATTAAATATTGCATCGTTTCCCCTCCCCCCAAAAAAAAAGACCGAATGATTTTTATAAGATCAACATCAATGTTCCCAGAAGGTTCAGAATAATAAGAAAACAAGGCAAAGTGCGCAAATGAAATAGCAACAGTAACCATGTTATGATCAATATTTTCTTAATCAAGGAAAGCAGATATATAACTTAAGTGAAAAATAATGACTGCCTTCATAATTTCAGATGTCGACTTGAAGAAAATCGTGTAAGTTTGTGGATATTTAGAAAGCATCCTTTGAAAAAATGAGGTTCTAAATAACAATAAAATCAATGTTTGCATTCTCCATGTAAAGAATTCGTAGCGTTATTATTTTCATTTTAAGTAACCAGATATTTATGATTTCAGCTTCACTATCACTTTTCCTTTCTTCACCAGAATGCAAATCATTTTTATAATATTTAAGTCGATTTTGGATTGTAAGAGAGCATGTTTCTGTCTTTCGAGGGCACGTTATTGAGTTTCGTTAGTTTCGATAAAATTGTAATTCTTCAGCTTTGCATTAGTGCTGCGGACATTTAATTTGTTACGCCAGTGAGAAGTTTTGAGCCAACTTCTCATTAAATTAATTGCATAATCTTTGACAACTAGATTTGAAAAATTAATATGAATAAAAATATTTAAATTTGAATTTGACTGTAACTTTAAGTAACATCGCCATATATGTTTTTTCAATAAGCCCGAGCCATGCATTTTATGCTAGAGTTTTGATTTAACTAAAAGGTTGTTTTAAATCTTTTCAAGACTCTGTTGTTACTTCAGACCAAACAAAAATTCGTTCCAAGTCTAACAATAGTCTAATAATAGTTTTAAGTCTAATAATAGTCTAATAATAGTTTAAAGTCTAATAGTCTAATAATAGGAGTCTTAGGCTTGCTTATGGTGTCAAAGAAGCCCATATTGTATAAATTAATTGATGCATTGCGACTTTAGATTTGTGCAAATTTAAGTGAAAAACACGCAAGGAACGAAAAGATAAACTAGCTGTAGTAAGTCTCAGAAATAATCATATTTAAAAAAATGTATTATAGAAGTTTGAAAAAGGTTAATTATTAACATCAATAATTTGTTAGTATTCTTAAAATCCTACATAGCTTGCACATATCTAAATATCCTAATCACATCATGCACTTTTATATTCTCCTATAAAGTAAACTAGCAAATTTCTGCACTCAGACGCTTTATGATTGGACAACAAACAATTAAAGCAACTATTTAAAACGACAAAATCTTCTATTTTACTACAATCTTAAGGATTTCTTATGACAAGCTGCATTCGTTTCGATTGCAATATGCCTTCCATCCTTAAATTTCTTCAATACAAACCTAACTTTTGTTTGATTCCATACTTCTCCTTACACATCTAATTCAGGATTATGTTCTTTCAAACTTTAATTAATTCGGCTTCACTGACATTATTTGGAACAATTTGAGAAGAAAAACGTTAAATTTCTACTTTTAGAAAAATTAGAATTTAAATTTCGTTTACTCAATAAAGCTACAGCAAATAAACGTTTCTTATTTTCTTCTGAGGAGCAGTATACAAGCACCTTTTCATCAACACATTTCTTTCCTCTGAAGCCAACGATTGCTTTTCTTGGACAGAATTCAGCTTTGATCAATCTTTTAACCTTTTCAGCTGAGCAACTAGAGTCAGTTGATCTCAACAACAATATTAAATTCAGAAGTTTTACTTTCAAAATGGCCAACAGATGTAACTACAATGTAGGAGTAAAGTTTCATACAGCTATCAGCTAATGCACTTTGGCTAGCCTTGCGGCCATTTTCAACCTTAAAGCTATCTAATATTTTCACAATTAAAAGTTTAAATTCATTAAGAGTATTCTTTTCTTCTTTCCTCACCTAAACATTTAGACTTCTTTTGACAGTTCATAAAATGTCCAGTGATCTGCTGCAGTCCTCACATAAGCTGTAAAAGGCATTATTGTCAGCTGCCGTCATGCCGGTAGCGTCGCCGTTAAACTAGGCTTAAAAATAGTGTTTACTGTTTTTCATTACAAAGCATAAAATAAAGCGCACACGCCTTAAAAATTTAGTCAACTCAAGATAGTGATTGTAATTTCACTTGAAAAATCAGTGAAACGTCAGAATTACACAAATTATAAATGTAAAGTAAATTACTATAACAAAACCAAAAGTACAGCTCATTTACAATTACGTCGCAGCGCTCTCTCTGGAGTATTAAGTATTGCCATGCATTTTTTATATTCTCTGTATTATTTCTTTAAAAATAATATTTGATAAAAACATTTGAAGACAACATATTTCTATTGAGTTCCTAGACATTTTTTATGTTCACTCCATTATGTTGTAGAGACATTAGGTTATTTCGAAGCAGGAGACATGAAAAATGTGCAGTGCTCTCGCCGGAACTTGAACCTCGGATCTCTCGAATATGCGCTGAGCGTGCTGATCATTACACCACAAAGACACTCAAAGAAGGCGGAAGAAATATCTTATATTCTCGCCCTTTTAAAGGGCAACTGGGAATTAGGAGACCCATTCACCAAATCCTGGTGGCGAAGAATTAACATCCACCTCCGTTTTTAGTTCGGCCGCCACTGTACAGACATTAAGTTATTTCGAAGCAGGAGACATGAAAAATATGCAATGCCCTCGCTGGGACCTGAACTTCGGACCTCTCGAATGCGCGCCGAGTGTGCTGTCTTAAAATATCATACATGGCGATAATATTTGGTGGCAATGTCTTTTTATTTGAAACGTGGTACGGAATCAAAAGTGATCCGGACAAAGATGTGAAGATCGAGACTAATAACAGCTCTGATGCTAAAAAAGGAATAATAATAGTAAAAAACTATCAATTCCTAATGTACATTCAATTTAAGATTTCCGCGGAGTAAAAAATATTAAAAAATTTCCCTAAAAAGCACTTCCCTGTAGGTTTTGAGAAAGATATGCATCTGATTTCTCAATCAAAACTTGAGTACATTTAAGAAACGAATTCTAGAAGCAAAATCTAACAAGATCTTATTCCCATTTCGTTGAAAAAAGGAGAGATGTAACCATGAAACTAAAATAAATAAAAACCCCAAATATACTTTCATAAAAACGTATTTTGTTATATTCAAGAATACTTTATGATGTAGGTTTCTGAATATAAATAATTGCAGTACACGTGATAAAACGTATACAAGTAAACAAAATATCGATTTTTTGCACATCAATAAAGTACAGAAAAGTTTATTTCTGTTCCGAGTCTTCTAGTTCTAAGATTTCCGATGACTTTAAGCTAGAAATAGTCTGTTCCTGTATACATCAGAAAGATTTCCAATTTCGGGTCTTGAATAAATTTTAATGCTCAAGAAATATCTTCAGCGAAGCTTTATATGCTGATCGGATGCACAAAAGCAAAACATAATCGAAAATGCAACACTAAAAACGATATAGTTTTCGGCTGTGGTGATAAACAAGTCGTTTATATGCAGATTTCGTACCGCTTCTTATAACCTTCACGTATTACTTCTGTCACTGTTATTTCTTTGCCTTAGGAGACGAATAATCTTAATTCGTTAGAAAAAGTGTTCAGACGTGTTTTCATAAAATTATAACACTTTCAGGAATTTTTAGTTTTGCAGAAATTTTCAGAAATTCTTTAGTTTTGCAGTAATAATAGTATTAATATTCTTTAAATTATCATTAAGATATATTATAAATTATATCAGTTATATATAACGTAAATTATATCAAAAAATATATATTACGATCGAAGTTCATTATAACAACTATCCATTACTGATTCTTCGATTAGAATGACATCGGTGATCTGATTTTGATTTTTATTCTTTAGCAACTGAGAAGTCGCCATAACGAATGCATGAACAACAACATCATGATTTATTGAAAAAAAATCGAAAATTTTAGTATACTTAAATATATTTCAATATGGCTTAGGTATATAGAATATAACATTAGAACATTCTTTTGATAGTAATATAAAGGTGACAGTTCACGGGCAGGAGGCGGTATGCTGTGTAAGCTCGCAGATGACACATTCAAGCGGAGACGCAGTTAACAGATAAGGGGAAGTGTTTCATGATTCTTACTTTAGTTGATAAGATGACGTCAGAATTCGATAAGCTAGTACCTTTTATTGGTTTACCTGCGGTAACCAATAAAGTACCTTTTATTGGTTAGATTTTTCCTTTTTTAATCAGTTTTTATCCTTTGTATTTTTTTTCCTTATTTCAGTTATTTTACTACGCATGCAATGATTATTTTCTATGTACTCTGAACTGCGCTTATTTTCGAGCCTAATGATTGATTCAGAAGGTCTTTTAAACCTTATAATTTTCTATATACTCTGAATTTCACCTTATTTCTTAAATCTTCTGTTCATAACAGCACATTCACTGTTCGTAATCTTAATTAATTTTATTATTTATTTCATTCACATAGAATTTTTTGCATGGCGTTTAACCAATATTCTTAATGTTAACTTATTTGTTATATTTTATATATTACTCAGATTCGCCTTTTTATATATTATTTTATATAATTTTAGATATGATTTTTAACTTTTAAATCCATTTTAACCTTCGTGCTTTTTAACATATTGTTATTTTTAACTTATTTGTTATATTTCCTGATCATAACTTTCAACTAATAGTCTTAATTTTAACTTATTTGTTATACGCTAATGTTTGTGAAAAATGCAACACAATGAAGGATTTGTCAGAAATGAATGAAATGTATTCCACATATTATTCATAGCGGTACAAATAAAAGATTAAATTTACAAGACAAAAAACAAAACAAAAGTCTGAAATCGGTACTTTGTATGTCCGCCACGTTGAGCAATGAGTACCTGTACACGTCATGGCAATGAATCATACAGGTTCTGAATGTAGTTCTGGGGAATGGCATTCTATATGGCTTCGACTTGACGCCAGTCTTATTGTGTGCTCCACCAGCTGTACAAGCAAGTCACCGGCCGATGAAATCCCAGATATCCACAATGAGCAACAAATCCGGAAAATAAGCAGGCTAAAGAAGAAGTGAAGCCTTCTTTAGGGCCCTGTTGGACCCCAAAGAAGGCTTCTGCAGTCTGAGACACATATGCACGGGCATTATCCTACTGAAATACAGCGCACAGAATGCGTAGAAAAATGGGAAGGACCTCAGGCTTTACAAATTCACTTATGAAGCAATCACTGTGTAGTTTACCTATCTGCACTAGATGAGATCCACAATTATAAAAATAGCTTCATACACCATGACGCCAATGACGCTGGATAACACATTGTGGAAACAGACGTTCCCCTCTGTAACACCGGATTACATGTTCTTCCGTCAATGTGCTTCAGACTGTAACGTTATTCATCGGAGAAAACAAATTGTTGCTGCAGGCCATGCCACGTACTGTGTTGCCGTGCCCACTGAAGTGGGAGGCGTCTTTGATTCAGAGACTGGGAAATTTTGCGTAGTAGAAACCTCGCACGCAGTTCATACGGAAGCAAACGGCAACGAACCGAAGAGTTAGACAACACCTGCAGCCGTGCTTTAACGTTGTGCTAACACAGGAGAGGAAGCTGTAGGATTTGTCACAGCCACGCGAAAGAAATATCTGCCGTCCCATACCGTTGCGCTGTTACGTGACCCACTGCGAAAATTTCGCCTTGTTTAATTCTCATCTGTCCATTTCTTTCGAACACGCATCACTGTTGTGGCATTACGCTGCGTGCGGGCTGCGATTCTTCGATACGTAAGTCCACCTTCTCACATACCGACGATGAAGCCTCGTTTGAACTCCGTTATTTGTTAGTATGGAACCCTCCGCTATTGACGAGGCATATTGACCACTAATTAAACGTTCACCGCAGACAGAAAACGATAAACAGATTTCAGCGCAACTCTACAGTAATATACACATAGAACAAGCAACCGATTCTCATTTTGTGATTGCGCAATCACTTTGTAAATCTAATCTTTTTCATGTCTTACATCACTTTACGTTTCCTGTAGATTTGGTTCATTTCGCATAATTCCTTCATGGTGCTGCAGTTTTCATAAACATTAGTATATTTTAAGAGCGTAATCACTAAAATACGCATTTAGATAGCATTTTAGTTAGCATTTTTAACTCTCAGATACATTTTAACATTCATAATTTCCAACGTACTTCTAATTTCAACTTTATTCCTGTATATTATTACATATATGACTTATCGCATATATGTCTTATTTAATTCTATGTGTAGTTTTTAACTTCTTTCGTACACTTTAGCTTTCGTAAGTTTCGACGTTTTCTTGTGTGTAACATAAGTGGTATATTTTCTGACCGTACACATGAACTTTTTTTAGTTTTAGATGTAATGCTTTTCCTTTAAGGTGACTCATACACCTTAAACCCCTCATCATCTTTGAATATGTGACTGTTTCAAGAATTGGAATATTTTATTTAGTTTAATAGCAATTACTTCCAACTTTTTACAGCTGATTACATAATATAGCTGCTTTGGAAACTAGTAACCAGAAAGTTTGTGTTGCCACGAATATTTTTGTAATGTAATCTTCTTTGTGACAAAATATTTCGCCGTGTTTCCAACTTGCGCGCATGATATTTTAAAAATGGCTAATGGTACATACTTGAAATTGGATGAAATTCTTTATATGGGCACTGTTTACGAATTGAACCAACAATCTGATGAATATGTTAATATTGAAACCTTTTACGGGCGAAAACATTAAATTTTTTTAATAAAATGCATTTTATAAACTCAACTCAAAATCAAATAAAAATTTAACATGAAATTTTTAGAATTTTAGTTTCACAGCAGTTTCCAAATGTTATAAAAGCTATATATTAAATATGGAATTAAATTATGAAACAGAATGTTTTAAACTGTGCGCGCAAGTTGGAAACATGACGAAAAATGTTGTCACAAAGCGGATTAAATTATACAAATATTTCTGGCAACACAGCTATGTTATGTAGTCAGCTGTAAAATGTTGGTAGTAATTGCTTGTAAAATAAATAAGTTATCCCAATTCTTGCAACAGTCACCTATTCGAACATCTTATGGGTTTTAAGGTGTATGAGTCCCCTTAACTCATTGTTTATAATTTTCGATCGGAATTTCGCTTTCGATTTTACTTTTATTTTCGATCGTAATTTCGCTTTATATTTTACTTCATTTTTCATATTTAAACTTCTTAAACATAGTGATAGTTTTCAATTAAACGCTTAATTTTACAGTTGCTAATTACCATTCCTTGAATACGCCTTCTTGTGCATATTTTATACTTCTATTTTAATTTGCCTTTCTCTAATTTTTCATTCTGTAGTAGTCTCAAAATGACTAACTCTGTTATTTTACTTCACTTTAGGCAATATGAACAACTTCATTCGCATTTCCAACCTTTAACATTTCCTGCATATTCTGATAATTCCTTATAATTCTTAATAACCTTTATATTTGAATATGTGCATTTATTTGTGATATATATTTAAGATCTTCGATGTTACCAATGCTTAGAGCTTGATATATTCTGAATGTATAGAGTGAACTCTTAATTTTCAGCCCTAATAATAGAACCATCTTCACTGTTTCATATACCCATACAGAATTTGTTTCTTACTACATATAATATCTAACTCAAAATTTTCATTAATTTCTTGAATTATACCATTATTTTTACATTTTAATTGAAATGAATATATTATTTTTATCTTACTAATCTTTCCTGCTGTACTAAATACGAATATTTCTTTCTTCATGAATAACTTTCTGGAAAAAAAAAAAACCACTTATTTGTATTACAAACAAAATGAAACAACTAAGCACTAATAAATTTTAGAATCAGCCCTTTATTATAAAAACACGTATTGGATACTGTTAAATTGGTGAATATATCAGTTAAAATTAATTTAAAAGGTTTATGAAAAATATTTTCAGTAACGCTTAAAACTAACAGAAAATCAGAAATGAAGATTAAAATGAATGTTCAAAATGAATTGCAGTTTTGATGCATATATTAGTACACGATGGTAAATAATTGTACAAATATTTTGCATTCTTATTCATGCAAAATTAAAAACAGTTTTAGAATCAGCGCTATAGGCGGTGACCAAAAAAGAAAATTTTAGCCATCAGTTTTGACAATTTACATTGACATTTCTTCCTAAAACAGGGTGTTTTTAAAATCCGGCCTTAATTGTATCCTGGATATTCTGTGGCCTTCCAATGACAAAAATCCTTTAGCGTTCATTCTCTAGATGATCATGCTTCGGTGAACTCTTTTAGTTTATAGCAAACGTTAGAATAACCTTTCGCGAATAGATTGAGAAATCTGACATTGCCATCGTTTGTCAACCCATCCAAGTCATTAAGCAACGTCGCCTTTCCGATAATTCCCACTGAGTGTCAGTCACTAGAGCGAAGCTGTGCGAGAATTTTAATATTATATCGTGTGAAAACTTAATTAACCCAAACCTACTGCATCACTAAAGGACGGATTTGTTGCCCGGCTAATTACCGCAATTCTGGAAAATCTGATGGCCAAACTAAACTTTGTTTTATCGGTTTGAAAACCACTATCTTAACTGAGTTTACGCATAATGATAATATTTTTTTTCGCAAACTGTAGTTTTTTTTCCTGTTGCAGAGACTAAATAAGCTTTTATTCATTACATTTTATCACCTGAACACGAATATGCATTTTATTTTTTTCTAAGATCTTTTGTTGTTTAAATGTTACAACACAATTTTCAACATCCACAAGCAAAGTTTTACTCGTGCTTTACGGAATTGGAATACATTAAAAAGGTTTTACGCCCTGTACACGAATAAGCACTTTATTTCCTAAGAATTATCTTGTTTGGAAATTGCAACAAAATTTTAAAATCAACATTTTTCTTACTAAAGCAATTCTTTTGTGCAGGAAAATCAAATAAACAGCAATGAAACAGTAATGAATATTGAACAAAGCACTTTGACTACTTAAGGATTTGAATATGTCTGCGCATTTTAAATTGACATTTTGTAGTTAACCTGTGCCCCATCATTACTAATATTTCAAAGGAAATTGGATAATAACTCTGCACTCGACTTTCCTTTGCATCGTTCTTTTACTGTTGCAATTTCCTGACTAAACGTGCCGTGTACTAACCTGTGACATTACTATAACTGCTAAGAAAGAAATTCAAATCACAATGGATGACTTATATTTTTAGTGACATTCGCCATAAAATCTTTTCATACAATGTTCATAATATTTGTTTGCAATTCTTGACTCCTCTGCTTCCTCGAAATCATCCAAACAACTAATGCATTCAATGTTGTTTTTTTTTGCCGTAATTAAATTTCAATTCAAATTGAGAATACTGCAATAAATCACGTGCCTGAAATTTAAAAAATATATATTTATATTTACGTTCTTTCATCTTATCCGAATTTAGGCTTAAGAAATTTGCTGCGTAAGTATGCAAATGCTGTGTCATCTTTTTGCAATGCATTTACAAAATTTCTTATCGACTCCAGTTTGGTATTAAACGGGGAAAGCAATAGTCACACTGGATCTATACTACAGAATAAGAAATGGGAAGAGCACCAAAATTTATCCATTGATTCTATATGTACAGTATCACGGCGAGGTAGAAAACACCTCGAGAAACAGATCCGAGAGTCTCCCGCACCTCTATCCCGTGAAAATGGATTTGATAGTCTGCCACACATCTCTCCCTACTACCATGCACTCGAGAGGACCTTTTCACTCGACAGTATATTAAGTTCTCCCATGCCGCACAAACGCTATACTGTTATAAACACCCAAGCCTTCTCTGTGATTCGATGCCATTAGATCTACACACAACTCTTTGAAAGGTGTTTCTATACCAAATGTAAAGCATGATATATTTCTTTCACATTCTCATAAAGATTCCTAAAATATTTTCGAGTTTCCTTAAAATCAACAGCATAGGCAACAGGTATTAAAGTGAATGCACATGTCTGTGATGCATGAACAACAGAGGAACAACTAATACTTGAGGCACATGAAAAGAGTAGTCGAAAATTGTTCTCCAACTTTTCATCCACAGTACAAATAAGCTTTTCTTGTTTCAGGAATAACTGTACGTTTCCTAGATTTAAACATAATTTCTTCGTTTTTGCAGCAGTCAACACAGAATTTTAAGCACGTACACTGCACTAGTTTTCTTAATACTTTATTGTAAAAGTTTAAACATAAAGCCAAATTCCTACTCACAGCAGAAAAATTATTAAGTCACACAAGGTTCCTGGAGCAGTTACATCTAGACGCTCGACTGCATGAAGATTAACTGATTTTTTCCTGAATACAGTGACGTCGAGACACAGTGCAATAGAATGCCAGGCTGTTAAGAAACCAACATTGTGTATTAAACAGAATAAAACTTCCTTTTGTCGTGTTTGGACGCTATATGAAAAGATTCTTGACATTTTGTTAACACATCAATGTTTCCGTTGTGATGCTGCACAGCAGTCGAAACTTTTGTTTACGTCCGGTTGCAGCTTTTGAAATATCTGTGTTGGTGTTTTTTATTCACTAATAAACATGTATTGACCATATATTTTAACTTCAGTTAAAATCAGAGGCTCTCTATCTGTTTCTACGCACCCACATGAGGACAATGTGCCTGCTATTTTGCTTAACCTGTTTTCGCTTAGCATCTGAAGGAGGAACACTGTCTATGCACCACGACGAAGTCTCAAAAGGCCTGGATTAAAATCCAGAGACTTTAACGCGTAAAGGGTAATACTCTTCCTCATGGAACTTAATTTTGCTAGTTTCAGGGCTGATCTTTCGTACTTTCAATAGATGCGCCTACGTCATAGGGTCAGATTGATTATTATACAATTTAAACAATCATCCTGTGTATACCATTGTGGTTAGTCTATTCAGGCGACAATAAGAACTATCGAAGAGTAACTGATGTTTTAGAGCTCCCAAACCAAACTTTGCAGGCGATTGCAAAATGCACAACTTTGAACCTATTATTTTGTTCATATATTTAATCAAACTTGAAAGGTTTGTGTGCGTTTAATTTCGAAAATCCGGCCTTTTACCTTATTACTGTAAGACATTTCTAGAGTACTACATAAAAAATATATATTGTGCAATTTTTCTACGATTCTCCTAATTACATTTCTGAGACTCTTTTCTGAATTAAAAATAAAACGCTATGGCAAAAAAAGAAATTTTATGTTCTCAAAAATTCGAAATCGTGATACTATTTTCATTTAGCAGCTGAAAACATTTTCGCATGCAAATAAAAATTTGAAATGCGAGAGGATGTTTTTGTCATTCGAAGTAGCATGGGATTTCTATTTTTATTTAGTGTTATAAAAGTATTTCGCTTTTCAGCATTAGAACGTGAAATATTCAAAGATAATGTGCGCTTCTAGAATTATGTAATAGCAAGTACTGTTTTATAGCACTTACATAATCAATAAATGTATTTCTAGAGGCCTATCACAATGTAAGATGCAAACTTCTAACTGCATGCACTGTGTACGTTATTATTTTCATCTAAAATAATCTTTAATTATTTTAAATTTGTGGAAACATGTAGATTGCTATTATGTGTATATATTTATTTTTTATCCCAAAGGAGCGGTAGCCCAGAAGGTTTACTAGTCTCGAAACGGCATTTTGTGGCGTTTCACTGTAAATGGCGAATTACTTCTTAAATTGTTAACGCCAAATATTATCGGCCTGTATTACATTTAAAGAAAATAAATAACGAAGAATCTGCATGCATGTAAGTATGTTTTTCCCGTTATGAAGAAACAACGGTACCTAGAGTCATTAAACCTTGAATAACATAATCCTCCACCTGAACATGGTTACCTGGTTAATTTCGAATGTGTTTATCATCTACTTGACATTTTGTAAAACTTTAAAGAATGTTTGATTAACAAACTCAAGGATTTCAAAGCGAGCAGGAGCAACACTGTACACAGAAAAAAAAAAAAAACACTTCTGTCTCCAGGGGGCGGTATTGTCTATCGGAAATTCTAAAGATATGCCGTTTTGAAATATTTTGTGATATTAATGTTGAATTAAATTTTATATGATTTAGGTGGGAAGAACATGATACTTAATAAATAAAGGTAACTCATAAAACGTTAAAATACGCCCTTTTTGGCGTAATATAAAAGCTGAAAATTTTTAGCTTACGCCAGCTTTCAGATAACGCCCAAATCATTTTTTTAAATTTACTAATTTCTATTTTTTTTTTTTTTTTTAAATTTTTCTTCAGATGGTAATATATTTTTTCAACTTTCAACAATTTGATTTAGCATTTTGCGTTTAAAAAGGTAAATGCAAAACACATATGGGAACGTTTAAAATGTTAAGCTGCTTTTGAAGTGAGTTTTGAAGAGTTATTTTTATCGAATTTTAAACAGCAGGTTTAAAAGTCGACAGCCGATAAATCAAAACTACACATAGAGACTATACATAGACGATAAGGTGTTATACAAAGAGAGGAAAGATACTGGACATTCTATGTTATTTTAAACCGTATTATTTATATTTTTAAATTAAACTCTTTTTAATAATAAACTTGTTTTTGGAGTTCCGGTCTTGCGCATGAACGTCGTTTTAAGAAATGAGTCATCTTGCGTTTAAAAAAATCCATCCTTTTCTGGTAAGATTAAATTTTTGCTAACATTTTACGTAAGTATTACATTTTACATTACAAGACAAAACTCTTGTTTTCAAAATGGAACAATTTTTCTTCATGTAAACCCTGCAGTTAAATTTGTGAAACGGATTATTCATTATGTTAGTCGTAAAATTCTTTTACCTAAACTGGTATGGTCCAAAATAATATATTTTCTAACAGCTTTTATCGTTATTGATTTCAAACAGCAGTTATTATTACAACTGTCAAAATAAGTTATTTTTTATTGTATTTTGAAGTAGCCTAGTGAAATTCGAGACGATATATCGTTTTCATTTAACAAGCGCCGACGAGACAGGAGCGATTGACGAGGGCAATAAAGCTCAGGAAGGTTTCATGTCAGCTCTAATAACACAATCTGCCATAACCCTTATTCCAAAGCCTCTTAAGTCAAAGCCATAGGATACGGAGTAGGCGTCTGCAACTCCTCTGGTCATTTATCCTAGTTTCCCATTACCGTGCGACGTGGTATCCATCCTGAACCGATTCCCAAATATCGAGAGTGCTGCCTAACCACTGTTTCTACTCCATGCCTTTTGACAAGGTAATCGTTAATATGGGCTATTGTCTATTATAATGGAAGAAGGAAACGGTAGAGAAATATAAAGCTCACGTTCGAGCCTGTATGATTGAACTTTTCATTGAAGATCTTTAAGACTTATGAACCCATGTCTAAAACCAGTGACAGGTTAGTAAGTTTTACGCTAAAATGACCAGACTTTTCCAAAGCCAGTGTGAGACGAAATAATATCGGCAAGTAACATAAATAAATAAGCTTTATAGTTATTAGGGTTTTTTGAAGCAGGATACATGAAAAATTAGCAATGTCCTCCTTTGGGTCTCGAACCTGGACCTTTTGAATACGCGCCGAGTGTGCTAACTCTTATACCAAGAAGGCATACTGGAAGGAGAGAGAAAATTAATAAATAAATAAATGACGCTTTGTTTGAAAAATTATCAAATTGTTCCCACAGATACATTAATTGATACTCAATACATTAATTACTCAATACATTAATTACACTCAATACATTAATTGATTTATGTTACAGTAAATAATTCAAACAGGCCCTCATTTCCAAACAATTTTTTGTCTTCTATGAAAGTGGTTGCCTTAAATGATATGACTATCCCTGATATTTTTAATAAGATTTATTCATGTTCTTAAAAATATTCTCAGCTTCTGGAAGTGACAGTAGAGAGGTTTGGCTATGAGAGGTTTTGCTTGAAATATGTAGTGCGTTTCTACAATTGTTATCATCAAACGTAATTAGGTTATGTATGTTAAAAATAAACCTAATTGTTCTGATTATGGGACATTTCAAATACATTTCGCTCATTTTAAATTTTATACCCAAGAAACTAATTAATGCTTCAGATATTTCATATCCTTTCAATAACTTAAGGTACGATGCGTACTATGCAATGAGATGGTAATTATAGCAATGCCTAGAGACGAATTTTGTAAAGGTCAATAGTCTTTACCAGTAAACATAAGTGTTTTGTTTCTTTTCAGCTCATGATTTTCTATATGATTGAAAAATAGACGAATATAATAACTATGCGGTTGAGCCGAAAAGTTAAAAGACAGCGCCCCGCGGGAGACCAAGATAACAAGACATCACTTAATGAATAGTATTATGGCTTGAATGTAAATACACAGTTTGATAACAGTCAGTAAATAGTACTACAGAGCAGTCTTTTGGCTGTGCTTTTGAGTATCCTGAACTATGTTGTACATTATAGAACCAAACCTTGTTTCAAAAAGGAAAACTTTTTTTTTTATTTAAACCCTGCTGTTTAATTTTTGAAATGGATTATTTACTATATTAGTTGTAAATTTCATTTACTTAAACTGGTAAGACAAAGTATGACAATAATGTTTGGTGAATGACGTTACAAGGTACACACGCTCGATTGTGAGCTAACGACGAATATGTGAAGCAGATATTCTATGACGTTAGTCCCAAAACATGTTCGAGTGCGATGTAGGAATATGCATTACGAATTTATGTTAGTAACAATCTAGTGAGCGGAGAAATGGCGGTGGCTGTAGAATGGAGGAGCGAACGAATTTAAAGCTTTTGTTTCAAAACTCGGTAAATCTGCGAAAGAATTTCATGACATTCTGAAACCAGTTTTGCAGATGAAGCCGCACTCACAAAGTCCATTACGACGAAGGGTTTGAATATTTTCGGTATAGGTGCAGATTCGATTTAAAATACAGCTCGAAATAGTAGGCTTGTGATTTATCCTAGTGAAGGAAACTCATAGGAAAAGGAACTTAATCAGACAGAACAACAATGAATTCTAAAAGAAACAAGGATGTTCTGGAACATTTTGTTAAAAATCTCTGTCGCGTACATCCAGAATATGCAGAGGCTAGCTCTTAATTACCTCTCCATGATAGCGTCCAATCCCTCTGTAGTCTTCGAGAAGAAGTTTATGGCCTTAGAGGAGCTGTAGCTCTCGATCATCAACCGTACATACTTGAATTTGCTCCAGCGGTCTTCATTTTATTCCGGCGCTAAATGAATAACTCAGCGAAGAACATGTTCTCGATATTCCAGATATGTGATAAGACTTCTTCATGAGATACAGGAAGAGGACTTTCGTCACAGTTTTCGGAAAAGTTTCAGATGGTGCCAAAAGTGCATTGCAAGCAGTGGATATTAATTGGAATGAATGTAAAGTGTTTTACTGATTTAGATAAGACTCGTTTCTTTATGAAAATATGACTAAACTTTGTTGTCTTCCTTGTAGAACCAAAGAGATGTAATATTATGCAGTTTCTGTCATAGAATCCTGCTACGTCTCTCACCCATGGATGGGAATATCACTCAATTCCAGAGAACACCGAATGTAATATTACCATACATTTGATATAACAACAAAACTACGAAAACCCTTAAGGAAAACACTAAACTTAGTTCAAAACAATTTAAATTTTTACTACTATTGAGTTCCTATAACCAAACTCATATGATATTCCATATACCTAATATGCATTGATATGTTACTCATTCATGCTTTTAAATGCTATTCTGTGTAGTTTGTTTAATTTAATACTATAATTTTCTTGAAATCAAATGAAAAATTGAAATGTTTTATTGAATGTTGTCTATTTTAGATAACATTCCTCTGCATTATACTTATACACAAACACACACACACACATATATATATATATATTGTTACGTTTTTCCTATTCTTCTGACACCAGTTGTTGCGTTATTTTCTTCCTTCACGTTTGTACGGAGTTTGTGTAGATTTGGAGTGAATAACGACGACACTTTATGAAGTATCGAAACACACTTTATTTGCCAGTATTGCCAGGACAGCTCCAAAACACGTTTTACAGTCGTCGAATATCTACTGTAAACACGCTGGCACGATCAGCGACACAGCCTTCAGGTTATCAGGCTTTCACGGTGGAGATAGCTTCCTGCAAAGCACCCAATTCTACTTTTCGGAGTACAGCTCGCAACTCTGCTTGGTCGTTCCTGGAACTCCCCGTACTCTCGAGACTCTCCACGCTACAACTCGCGATGCACTCGACGACACACGAGCACAGCTCCTGACTCTTCGGTTCAGTCTTTCCCGGAGCTCAACATGCTCTCTCTACGATGTACTAACCGCGATGCTCTAACAGACTCCTTCGGTGGATTCGACGACCCACTCGGCACTCGCTGCCTGGATGTCAACTCGATCGACTCCACAGGGATTGACTCGCTAGACGAGACACACTCACTCTCGATGGGAGACACACTAACTGACTGCGGACCAGCAGGGTTTATATAGCTTTCGGCCTGTGTTCGAGAATATTCTGGGCTAAACCTGTAAGAATATTCTGGGTATTCGTTCCAAGAATATTCTGGCTCTCCAACCGTCCATGGTATATCACCAATTTTGTCGCCAAATGGACGATTTCTCGCCAAATGTGGCACCCCTGCCCTCCTTGCTATTTATGGCAATCCTAAAACTGTTTTGCGGGGAAGCCAACTTACCGCGCCTGTACATTTCGTAACAATATATATATACATAAAGAGAGAGAGAGAAAGAGATGTAATAATTTAGAAAAGAAGACTGGGATACATGTAATCAAGGCAGTTATAATGTTTCATTATTTCGTTGATAAATATTTTTAAACAAAATATATAATAACAAATAATACAATAACGAAATAACACAATAACAAATAAAGTGGCGCCGTAAAGTATCTGCTGTTGAAGTTAGTTTATAACTATAACATGGAGCATGGCTACGTCAGCAATTTTTCAGATTTCTTACATTTATTCGAAGAGAAAAGAAGCATTAGGAAGTTGGCAGTAGTGTCCCAGATCTGAGAGAGTGACTCTTTTCCACTAAGATTTGTCTACACTGATTTTAAATTCCGGTTTGATTACTATTGGCTGAATCCATATGTAAGTGTCTATTGAAATTAAGCAAGAATAATCTGATATGGAGTAGTTTTGAAAATGACGCAGTTCAGAACGATTTATTATAAGCTGTTACTCTTTTATTACTATATTAGCTGTTACTACTTTTATAGGGACATTAGGTTATTTCGAAGCAGGAAAGATGAAAAATGAGTAATGCCCTCGCCGGGACTCGAACCACGGACCTCTCGAATACGCACCGAGAGTGCTTACTATTATACCACGAATGCAAGTTAACAAGGCGGGAGAAATACCTTATATATATTTCTCTCTTTTAAAGGGCGACTGAGGATTAGGGGACTCAGTCGCCAAATCCTGGTAGTGGATAATCATCATCCACCACCTTTTTTTAGTTCGGGCGCCACTGTAGAGACAGGTTTTTTTTTGGAAGCAGGAGAGATGAAAAATGAGCAATTCCCTCGCCGGGACACGGACCTCTCGAATACGCGTCGAGCGTGCTGACTACTATACCACGAAGGCATGCTATGGAAGCGGGAGAAATACCTTATAATCTTAGGACAAAAAAAAACAAATAATTATGAAAATGTTTCGTCTTATGAAAATAATATCTTTGATAAAAGACAAATTGCTAATTTAAAAATTAAGAAATACTACAATGATTAATCAGAGGAAAGTATATAGCTAAAATAACAAACGTAAAACATGAATTGTAACAGAAATGACCATTCGAATAAATGTCCATCTCTTCGAATAAATGTAAGAAATCTGAAAAATTGCTGACGTAGCCATGCTCCATGTTATAGTTATAAACTAACTTCAACAGCAGATACTTTACGGCGCCACTTTATTTGTTATTGTGTTATGAGGTTTAACCTAATTTAACTGAACATATTATACTAGATGTCAGCTTCTATACACATTTTACACTAGATAAGGGCAAACTTTTTTTGCCTTTAGTTATCAAAATATAAAAATAACAATATAAATACAACAGTGTAAGGCAAATGAAGAAATTTATATAAACATACGCTTGAAATACAAAACTAAAATTGTTAACAAAATTAATTGCTGTTTCTCTTTGAATTAATAAATAAAATCACTCAAAATATGAAAATCAGATTTTAAAGCTAATAATATGACTCTGTTATTTTTGACTACTAACTTAATTTTTAACGAATTGCAACCTTACCAATTTGTATTAAATAGGACTGACTGCGGTCAAAACAGAGAAAATAAGAAAATAAGCTAAAACAAAGTATTGCCGATTCTGTTTAAACTATCTCTTAAATTTAGGTTCTTCATTTCATTTGATGTCCCTCTCAGTGATAAATTTTTGTGAATTCGATCATAAGTTATTTTTTCCCTCCTTTTAAAGTGCCTTCATGGGGTAATTAGAAAGCACGTTCGGCAAACAAGCGAAAGGTCAAGAGTTCGAATGCTATCGGAGGGCACTGCGGAATTCTTTAAAATTTTTGGATTTGGAAAAATTCTAAAAAGGGTCTTTACAAATGGCGCTCGAACTAAAAGGTGATGAACGTTAGTTGGTCGCCACTAAGATTGGATATCGTGTGCCCTCATCATCTGTCGTCCTTTAAAAGAGGGGAGTATATAAAGTAGTTTCTCTTTTCTTTGCGGGTGTCTTCGTGGAATAACTGGAAGCACGTTCTACGAGTTATCTTCTAATATATTCTAGCATAACTTAAAGAGAAAACTCTGATCTTGTATGCATAAAAATATCGTCATTTTAAATGAATATTGTGTTTGAAATTTATGTTAATGCTTTTAACATCAACCTCAGAATCATATTCGAAAAACGCGGGAAAGTAATCTTAATGTCGAAATTTAAACAAAATATTTCTCACTCGCATTTCTGAAGCTGATTTATAATTCTAGAATCTATTGAAATTCGGCAATTAGAATTTCATTGAGATCAAAGTCGAAATCAAAACGACTGATAGTTTGATACGAAACTAATTATAAAGTCAAAACGGTCACACATAAATACTGATCATTAAAAACCCTTTAATGCACAATAAAGAATCACACCAAACAGATATAAATTGAACACTACCGATCGCGTTACTAGACGTATGTGGAATAACTTCCGCTTCTGTGTCAGAAAAAGGGTGAGGTTAACGTCTTTACCCATTTATCCATTAAAGGTTGAGCAGTGATTTCCTTTCTAAGATCAAGGGACATCATGAAGGAAATACTACGATGGGATCAGACTCGAAGCCATCAATATGCATTTGGCGTCCCTTTAAATCTTGCAGCTCCCTTCTTTGAACCAGGAATAATCCATTCTATTCCCGGGGAAGTGAATTAGAAGTTAAGACTGTTTGGTGGTCTCTATAAATATATTACGTTATAAATATACACACCGACATAGCTAGGGTATCTTCCAAGGTTCAGATGGGTTTTCCTCGAAAGATTTTTCTTGCTTCTCCATTCTGGTTATGAATGATGAATACAGATTTGTGGTATATATTCTGCTTAAAGGAGAGTATCGGATAATTTGGATTGTATTCAGAGATGTTTAAAGAAGAAACGTTTACTTTGGAACTCTATACTTGACTTTTATAGAAATTTTCATCTGATAACCAACAGCTACTGGGTTAACGTTTTCGCCAGAAATAAGTCTTTTACAACTAAAGCTAAAATTAATGCAAACTACAAATTCTGCTTCAGAAATTAAAATTTAATACTCATAGTAAAGATTTGTTTGTCCTTGAAGACTCGAAATTTGTAATTCGGCTACTTTGTTTGTTATCGACAAATTTCGAACTTACGTGTAGAATATCCAGAAAGCTACAACTACAAGTACTATAATACACTTATCCTTCTGGATGATAGTTCAGTCTCACAAATCCTACTGCTTCCCACCAGAAGAATCATGTTTGATAATTTAGCGCAACAGCCACAAAATGTAAACGGAAGTCTAGTAAAGAGAACACAGTGTGCAATTTACATTTAATTGCCAATAGAACATAAGAATAAATATCACAGCTTAAGATAATGTTTCTTAATAAATCTGATACCAAACTAACATTAGAAAATGCACATTGTTTTCATATATCTCATTTCATCTATAACTGATAACAAACATAAAACGTTGATATTATAAAATATCCGTAGATGAACGCGAATAATTTGAACTGGTTGCAGGTTTATTTTGAGCATCGAGTCTGAACTTTCTGTCCTGGAAAGGGTTCTTGGAATTAAGAACAGTAACATTTTATTGCAATCGGTGATGCAATCCACACAGGACTAAGTTTAGCATATGATGCTAGCATTACTAGAAACAGCAAATTAAGTTATTTCGCTTACTCATCTACAGCTTTATATAACGAATAATAAAAGCAAATAATAAAATTAATTTATACAGATAATAGCTTATGCTTTTCAACATGCAATTAAATTTGTTATTTAGGTCCTATGCTTTTATTATTCATGATATAAAATTGTACTAAATGTAATACAAATGTACAAATGTAAGGTATTCTTTTCAAAATGCAATCCAATTTGTTATTTAGGTCCTACGCTTTTGTTATTCATGATATAAAATTGTAACTAAATGTAATAAAAATGGACGGTATTCTAAATTAATTAAACATTATTACGATTTAAACCTTTACTATAAATTATCCTTTCTTTAACCCTTAAAAAGATGAAATTTAATTTGATCTCGAATATTCGAATTTTTTGGTTTTAGAGTTTTATGCAACATGGAATAGAGCGCAGCCAATTCCTTTGTAGGGTTTATATTTATTTTAACTAACATTTATTTTAAGTTTAAACTATCTTTCCTGTCAATCCTTACTTTCCCCTGGAACTGCCAATGCCAGAATATGTAAATTTGAGTAGAACGCGCAAGCATTCAAATTATCAGCGGAAGTAGTATGATTTAAATAGAAGGAAACAAGTTCGGTGAGAGAGAGTTATTCTTACTTAGCGAGCGCGGAGGTAGTTATAGAGATTTGAAAAACCCCGCGTTGCGGCCTATGTGCTTGGCGGGAAGTAGTTGCAATTGTTCCAGTGAGCTTCAAGTCTGCTGAATTAGCAGCCGTATTGTAAAACGCGGTGAGTTAGTTATTTGAGAGAGCCTCGTAGTTAGAATATTGTCTTTAATTTCTTTTCAGGTTTTTATTTTTATTTTGACTGCCGAGTTGGCACCGTTTGTAAGCGTCAAGAGAACGCAATTGTAAATTAGTACGTTGAATAAAAAGGGACTTAAACCCTTTATAAGACTCTGTGGTTTATACAAGCTTTCACAGTCACCTCTTGGTTGCGTGCTAGTTAGAGGCGCGCAACGTTATACCTTGAATATTTCTCCTAGACTTAATGCAGTTCTACCAGCCACCGAGCGATAATGTCGCTGAATAGTGATATTTCTCTCCGGGCATCGAAACCCTGAGGGTTGACTCAGGGAAATTCCTAGGATGTACTGTCTGGTATCTGTACTTAGGCAGTCTCAACCGCGGGGTATATAATTTGACTTCACAGGACTAGAGCCCCCGTTCATTCGGACTTGTTTCGGACTTGGCAGGGACCGTACTGATACTGTCGTGTCTGTTCCTTTGACTTTTGTGGAGGTAGATGCTTATTTCTTGGCTGAGTCCTTGGGGGTATGGCCCTTATATTCCCAGTGATGGGATTTGACAGAATGAACAGAGCATCAAGCGTTCTAAATCAATGCCGATGGAGTGATGCGCGGAGGTAACGATATCTTAACGTTGTCTTTTTATATCTAACTTCTTTTTGTGAAAGCATTTTGCATCTCTTCCCATGCTTCGTATAAAGCCGGGCAGGGACTGTGTGGTGTGCGCCGCTTTGGACAAGGTTCCTGGACCTTGGATAAATCAAACCCTGTATGGCAGGGCCCTTGAGGATCCCAAGATGGGATCCAAGTTCTAGTGCTCTGTCCGGGGTTCACATTCCGTCGAATGGAAGTCTACATGGACAATTTTGTTGTTTACCTCCATATGGAATGTGTATATGAGCCATTTTCCATCAGACAATTCTGAAAAAGCATTCTTCTTATTAGGCAGGTAGCCCTCGAGTGCTTTCTCACAGTCAAATAAACTAACCTAGAATTAATGATTTCTATTCACCATATAAATCTGCTACGGCATTTAACCACTTTTTGACCCACCTTTTGGACTCATTAAATGTTTGTTCTTTCCTCCTGGAAACATTTGCAAACATCCAGTATTTTCCAGTGACTAAAAGATTTCTTAATTTTTTTTAAGGACAATAAACAGTTCCTGAAACCTTCTAGGATTTTCGAAGTGATTGCGGAAATTTATTACATTTCTCGATAATTATGTTTTGCAAGAAAAGCACAGCAATGGTACATTTAGCGTAAAATATGTCTTACAAACTACACACATTTTGAATTTTCTTACATCCGCCACTGAATATTTTTTCCTTTAAAATTAGCACAAGGTTTTGAAATTCTTTTAAGTATTCATGTAATATTCAGCTTTTTCAAAGAGCTCAGAAAGCGAGTACCATTAAATTTTAAAATAGATTTGTCCATGTAGCGGTTGTTCTGATCTTACTAATGGATTTGCTCGTGGATTCTGAATGCAAGGATTCTGATTCTGGAAGCAAAAATAGTGAAACCAATGGGAATATCTAATGATTTTGATGGTTCCTAAAATCACTGCAGGTGGCAAGACAGACTGTGTGATGACGAAGACAGCGGTAATGGTAACAATGAAGGCGATTTGCAAGATGTAGCAGACGACACGGACAGCAGTTTCATCAAAAGTAAATGATTTGAAGCATAAGATGTGACAGTGGACAACAATAAGGCTGGAAAAGATTTAGGATACAGGGAAGTAGAGATTTTAAAATCGAATCTATATATTGACGTGCTTAAAATACAATTGTCCAGTGGTAATGAAGTTCTAACCCGTTTTTGTTTTCTTTAGGTGTATGATACCCTTGGTCCTAACATTAGGTAAACCAAATTTTTAACCATATTAAATAAACCAATATAAAAAATCAGAGTTCTTGGAAAAGAGCTTTATATTGGGAAACCAATATCAAAATCAGAGCTCGATAGCCAATACTTGAATCTGAGCTGGGAAGCCGATAACGTGTAGAGCTCATCCCTACAAGTTACTGACTGCCGAATTCTGAAAATTGCTCTTTGTTTATAATCATTTGGTATCTAACGAGTGAAATAAATTCTTCATTTTAACTTAAAACATTTCTGGTTTGCACTCGCTAATTTTATTCGTGGCTAGTGAACCCTGATTTGATTCCTCTTAATAATAATATGAAACTTTCTTTTTAGATATAGCAATGCAAATTTCAACTTACTCAGCTATGTCATCTTCGAAATTTGGTGTTTTAAAATGGACCAGTTCTCATGTGGCATTTTTCTTCCTCTCCCATTTAATTTAGATTCTCGTTTTTTTATTTAAAATCATTGAATGAGTCTTTATGGTAGAGCAAACGGAAGTCGGATGTTCAGGAAATATTTGACATAAGAAGAGCGCTAATTAAAATAAAACTCAAACAATTAGTCACTGTTTTTCTTAACAATTGCTTCCAGACCGTCTAGTTTTTAATTACACGCGAATAAAAGTTCAGACAACTTTACAAGAATTATGTGCAAATTAGAATCGAAAGCTAGTTGCTCAGGAGAAAAGTAAAATAAAATAAATAAATAATTTTCCCGATACGTACCAGAATAGCTGAAACAGTGATGCAGTCAGAAATGAAGTTTTGTTGTTTTTTGATGACTTTCAATTTTAGTCTGTAAGATACCTTCTGTCACACATTGAAAACCATCAGCTAGCAATGTACTCTCTGAAACACTGACTATTAATTACATTCTGTAAGTTACAATCTTGTGGTAACTGACGACAGGTCGCACGGATGACTCCATATAATGATTATTACATTTGCTGAGGTTACGTAATACATACTGCAACTTTTGAATTCAAAACATATTTATTACAAATTAAGAAAAGCTCTACTACTACTTAATAATATGGAAAATATAGAGCAATTAGCTACCTAAGATCACTGTCCTCGTTATGTGAGTATCTTGCTAACGGCGGGTGTCTCTAGTCGAGAGCTCTAGAGCATGCCGGCTTGTTAATCCGTTCGAAACAATCTGCAAACTGGATTAGCCACTCCTTCTTAATTTTTCCTTGTTTTTTACATACTCTAATTCGTTATATCTGGAACTATATCAGAGGAAAAATAAGATTATTGGTTAGTCAGCCTGTGTTATATTATTGTTAAACACAATAATATAACGCAGCGATTCCCAACCTGCAGTACACATATCCCTAGGGATATAAGAAGCAGTATCAGAGGCAGGTGAGAACGTGATCAATAAATGCGACTTATAAGAAAGTGCTAGTAAAAAATGTGATAAAAGGGAAAATATTAAGAAAGTTAGAATTTGAAACAAAAGGAAGAAAGTTATGATGTCAGCTTTGCTGATAGCAATATATACAAAAGCAATGAAATAAATATTAAATAGCCACCATACATATAATATTACTAAATACCTTATGCATCTCATACAACCACTCCCTTTCCACCGTGTTACTGCATACAAAAACACATTTTCATGATTAAGCGAATTGCAAGGTCAGTTATGATAGTTCTCTTTTCTTAAAATTGGCTATTCGAACAAATCTGAATGCGTTTTTAAATTAGTCTGTAATCTTTTTAATTTGTTAAATGCAAAGTGTTATTTATATACAAATGGCTAAGGATCTGAAAATAAAAGTTGGCGCAGAACTGAAATCATTATAGATAGGGTGCAGATATGGCCGAAACCGCTACTTTAAGGGCTCAGATCGGAACCTTTCGCTAATTGAGGTGAATCAGTTCTTTTTAACGAATCACCACTCACTAACAATGACATTGATGAATGCGGTCGGAACAGAGGTGGATCAAGAGCGGTGTGCAAAAATGGGGAAAAGCAGAAAGAATTGTATAAGGAGTGGGATCACTGGAATCAGCTCAAGAAATCAGCTCAAATCGACCAAGAAAGACTTCGTCGAAATCTGATCTGCATATAGAGCAGGGGCGATGAAACTCACGACTCCGAAGGACCCGGATTTGCGAGTAGCGCCTGAGCGCTGACGGCTGGGAATCCGAAGAAATAGATGAGTTCCTGTAATCTACGTACTTCAAACAGATCTTCTGTACTTTAAACAGATGGGAAGTGCTCCCTTTCTGGACTGATTTCTTTCAGTTGTACTTTTGAGCTTCTCTAAAAAACCTTCCTACTTAGAACAAAAATAAAATTATGGAAAAAATATGCTTAAAGTTAAGTAATAATGAAAACTAAATTCATTTTGTGTTAAAGATTACATTATTTTATTACTATAATTGATATTTTGTTGCTACCACAAAGCACGATGTAAAAATTAATTTTTAGATTGGAGACAGAACCCAAAGAACAGGAAATTAACTGCTGACAGTACCAACATTTTCCTCTTTTTTATTTAATTTAAAAAATGATACCAAATATCGCTCGAGATTCATCTATTCGGTAGGATCCACATTTTGATCTGCAACCTTGAAAAAATACATTAGATGGAAAAATTTCTGTTTATAAATATATAGTAATTTTAAAAAAGATTAAAGAGAAATTCACAGTTCTTGATTACGAAACGTTTGTAAAATAAGCAAATAAAAAAAATGTAATGTACTATTATTTTACATAAGTATTACAGTAATATAGTATAAAAGATAATAACTAATACATATGGCTATAGTAATATAACACAGTATTCAAACAATCGAAACTAAACTCAAAGGAACGCTCCAAGAATCGAATCTGCAGGAGTCAGATTTGAGGACAGAGCAAGAGCGATGAGAAGAAAGACCACATCGAAATCAGATCCGCAGATAGAGCAGTAGCGATGAAAATCACGACTCTGAAGGACACAGATCTACGAGTAGCGCCAGAGCGCTGACAGCTGGGAATTCGAAGAACTAGTTCCTATAATCTGCGTACTTTAATCAGATCCTTTCACTGCCAGATGAGAAAAAAAAAATTCATCCATTTGCAAACAGGAGGGTCAGTTTCACTGAGATGCATCGGTTTATTTAATGTTTTGTTTTTTAAATGCTAGATGGAGCACAAGCAAACCAAAACACGCACATATATAGATAACACACATAAAAAATAAGTCACAGTCATTTCCGGTAGATATTAAAGGAAAGAATGCTAGTGTTTACACTAACAGGAAATCAAATTTTTCTGCACGCTTCCCAACAACAGCTCTCAGTGAACTGTTAAAGAACTGCCGTTCCGTTTTCGAAGGGGCGTTAATCATTCGTTCAGTAAAGTGAATCGGTTCCGGAGCGGATCGCCCACCTCCAATAAAGTGACTACACTAGATCTGTTGTCTTTACCAAGCACAATTTTGAGATCATTAATTTCAAGTGAAGCTTGAAATTGCATAATGGTGAATGGTTTCAAGGGGGTCATGCGTAAATACCCCGTTTCTTCGTGTATTCCCCCTCATTTTTTTACTAATTTTACTGTTAGAAAGTCATCAGGGGAAAGTTATGGGAATAGTTTAAATTCTCAGGGACAAAATTACGGCTAACTATCATGATATTATTTTTTTTAAGGAAACCTACTTTGTAAAAAGAACAAATAGTAATATTAACATTACAATACCTAACAAGATGTCTTCCATTCTACTTCTCTGTAACTTCAATATCGCTCATTTTTTGTTATCTTTGCTACTATAATCTATAAATAATTTAAAAAGATCAATAGACAGCTGATGAAAAAACAAACCTTAGACTGAAAGTAGTTCGTATTTGCTTTACTATGAAAGGTCGGTTATTGTAAAGTTCACCTGTCAGAAGCGAAAGTTTCGGCGTGACCTTCGCAGTCAGTTTACAAAGGTTTATCATTTTTAGCAAGCCGAAAACAGTCACTACGTGGGCGATTAAGGATGCTCGTTCTCTGATTCAGTTGAGGAAGAGGAAAGTTAGGCAAATATTTTTAAAAATTTAAGAAACTGGTGCTAAAAGGCTATAGGAGGAATACATGATTATATTTGGGACATATTACAACAATTTTAGAAAATGGGTTTCAGCTTACAAACGCCAGAGAGGACATAATAACTCACATAGAAGGACTACACTCGTGATTCAACAATATTTTCTTAAACAAAGTGAACAGCATAACTGGATTCTAGATTCCTTCTGTGAAGATTTCTTAGAAGTAGCTTCACAATAAGAGCGTCTGAGAACCTTAAGGAAACTTTTCTGATCTTGTTCATTGCAGTTTACTAATTTTATTCTATTAGAATAACACACAATAATAGAGGGAATACGAGAAGAAGGTGAGAAAAACGTAAGCCCTTTAAAGAGGATACGCTATAATCTACAAAGTCCTATTAAATATTAAAGGATATATGAAAGGGAAATGTTTGGGATCCGTCAATCCAGTTTAATGACAAAATTTTTACTGACTATTACCACTGAAGATAACAGTTGTGTTTTCCATTTCTTTCCAGCATAAACCAACCCATCTCTCTTGCTCTCATAAGGAACGTTAAGTCAGCACCAGTACCGGATAACTGTGACCGATTGTCTACCTTCCGGAAGCGCGGTCTATATCATTAGCATACCATTTGAATGCGCAGAGTGCGTCCCAAATGAGGTCGGAATTTTCGAGGGGAATTGAGCTTTCAAAGTTTCTTTATCAGCTACTCAAATATTAAAATATGCATTGGCTGTTTAACGTACTGAGCGAGATGCCTTCCTACGTCTATTATTTTTCTTTCCCTTTTAAGATAAAAACGTTCTCTCCCGCTAATACTATTATTCTACACTTCGTAGATCGATGACGCGTTTAAAGTATTATTGGTGGTAGCAGATTGCACGACATAATTATATTAATTTTAAAATGATCTCAATGTGATGAAGTCTGAGGACAAAACATTGGATTGGTTGGAAAGCCACTTTTATGAACTAACTTACCCACATCATTATGTACAGTCATAACAACAGTTATTTGAAACTGGAGAAATTAAGAAATATTATTTTTAAATATCTTGGGCCAGTTTTTGCCCGTTCTAATAACAAGTTATCTCCCAATTCACTGAAATTTAGAAATGGTCGCATTCGACTTTTAATCTTTCTACGAAAATGTTGTATAAATTCTCAAAGAAATTTAAATTAGACGATTTGTGAAGAATTATCAACTCTCCCTGCACGTGACCTCTTTGTCTAAATGGTTTACCTGTTCGTTATTACCTGAAATTACTCGTCTGAGTATACATTTAGATTGTTACTGATTATGATATTCCCCTATAAGTGCTTTTGGCATGTAAATGATTAGCACATAAAAGGGAAAGTTCGAAGATAAGTGGTTCGAGAATTCAGGTGACCTTTTTCTGTTTCTCGTTCTGAAAAGCTTAAAGTTTTCCGCAGGTTACCTGGCAAATTAGTTGTTTTTCTTACTTTTCATACCACCAATTTAAAAAGTTATACGTCGTTTATAGTGAACTGACGCAAAATGCGTTTCGAAACTAATAACGCTTAGTTAATACCCATTTGGACTCAAATGGTGTAGTTGATTAGTGAAAAATGTACATACACGTTATACATATATACTAGAACGCCCTGCGGTCATACGAAATGACCGCTGTTCTAGATATTTTAAATCGTAATTCAAATGATTTGTGCAAAGGTGTCTGCTAATTGAAACTGAATCACCCAGGGCAGGCGGTGAGGACGCAACTTTGCTTACTTCCCCACGGTGTTTCCCTTTCTACTTGCTTAATTGCTTACAGTAGAAATCAATGAAGGAAACCACTGGCGGTACATTTCTTAGGAGCCACCGCTAGCTCAATGACTAAAGGTGATTTAAATAATAAAATATTAATTCACATGTCAAAGATCTCTTTGTACACAACATTTCTTGTGTAGATCTTTCCATCATTTTAAGCTCGCCTTGCAGAGGACCATCAATTATTTTTAATTTTACGTCCGTTCTTTCACGAACTCTTGAACAGGCAACATAAAGTTGACCATGAACAAATGCAGGCGTAGGTAAAAAATGCCAGCACGCTTAAGCGTTTGTCCCTGAGACTTATTGATGGTCATATCAAAGGAAAGTTTTACATAAAATTGTCTACGTCTCAATTGAAACGGCAAACCTGTGCAGTGGCTACTTCACCTTATCTTATATATATGCGGCTTAAGTGTTTGTCGCCGATAGTTTATTGTTGCCACGCGGGAAAATGAGCGCGGAAATTAGCGTTTTCGCAATTTTTAATTAATATCTCTGCCGATTAAAGTCGTACGAAGATGAGAACGGTATCGATGGATTCAGAGAATTTTTAGCTGGCTAGTACAGCTACGCAAGCAACCAATATACTACCAGCGACAAACAGACACTTAAACCGTATATATACATGGGGTGAAGTAACATCATCTCCTCCGAAACGGCCGTCTCCTTGGCTTAGCGAGGCACACCGTTGGATTCCGCAGGTCCGTGGCACGCTATTTTGACCATTCGCGTCTTCGTGGGACTTTAATTAGCCGAGATATTAATTAAAAACTAATTTTCCCTATGTTTTCCCTACATCTTCCACTTTCTTTCTTGGGTTTTACCTATGAGTGGGATTTGGCTACGTGCCAAATTATTTTTTCTCGAATATCTACGGAACGGCGCCGAGTTGAAATTCGAGACGCGTATCCTCGGATTCCAAAAAATTCTCTGAATCCATCGATACCGTTCTCATCTTCGTACGACTTTAATCGGCAGAGATATTAATTAAAAATTGCGAAAACGCTAATTTCCGCGCTCATTTTTCCGCGTGGCAACAATAAACTATCGGCGACAAACACTTAGCCGCATATATATAAGATAAGTTTATATATATGTATATATACTACAATATATTAATATTGTTACGAATCTTGCATGCATGTAATTAGCTTTAGTAACATTATGTGTAAAATTATAGTAGTATACCTTATGTAACAGATCATGAACTGCCTCTAAACCTGAAGCTCTACTGGAAAAATAAGATTACAGGGGCAAGTATATTTCAACTTTAGGTAAATGGCTATCTCGCTAAATTGGCGAGGTATTGCAAAGGTGGCTATGATTTTGGGGAATTTTTGTCGCCAAACTTGGCAGCATTTTGGTCCGGTCCCTGTGTAACTGTAATTGATACTGTAATTGATCCTTATATCTAATTGCAACCGTATCCGGCCTTTATATGCAACTTTAACCATATATGCCTTCCAGTAATTTTGAGAAATGGAATATACTACAGATTTCACGACGGCCAAGGGTAAACTATATGAAATTCATGTCTGTCCCCCTTTGTTTAAACGAGTTTTTTTTATCCGTGTGGCATTTCTCAATGTGGGATTTTATTTGTGTGAGGTTTTTATTGGTGTGGATTTTTTTGTGTGGCCATTAATGACTGTGCAGTTTCTTGCTAGTACGTGCATGGTTGTTCCGGCAAATGTTTGCGAGAATAGATTCATGCACTTGAAGAATACACGAACATTGGCTCATGCCCCTTATCGCTTTTCAGCAAACTCCTATATGTTAATACAAGCACTCCATTTACAAAAAATGGCAACCCCTGAAACAAGCCATAAAAGAAGAATAACTTTTTTTATGTTCCAGAAATTCAAAGCTGTGTGACGAGCGCTGCGATACCGAAAGAGTGTGCGAAGATTTCAAGAACTGTACAGTTGTTGCCAAAGCACATAGCAAGTGACAGAAGAAATATGTTGTGTAGTCAAATTAAATTAACACATTAAAATCTTATTTCAAATTTCGGGTATATGTTTATTACATACTTTAATTTGGGGTGTTAGTAATTCTTTCGTTTAATTGGTTTTATTGTGGGAAAGCTCAAAACTCAGATTCCCAGCTTGTAGTTTTGACTTAACTTCGTCTGAGAGACTGCAACGAATTTCTCAACGAAAATAAAAGGTGAAGGGAAGTTATTAATCCACACTTAAAACCTCGACACCCACCGAGCAATGGCTTCACTTTTCAAAGCGCACGACGTTTGATACCATTTTAGTTTCTGCTCAGAGAAGTAAAACCTCAAAGTGGTTATCAAAAATCTGCCCAATGACATGGACCTGTCTTACATTCGTGAAACACTAGCTGAAAAGGATTTCACAGTGTTAAAGGTGGATCTACTTATGCGACGCCGAGGCACTGCTGAAGAAAAATCTCACTTTACCTGGTCAACCCCTCCCCAAGAAACGAAAAGATCAAGGCCATTTATCGTTTGAAATATCTCACACGTCTGGTTATTAAGGTCGAAAGGTTCAGAGGTTGGCATTATCTGACTCAGTGCTTTCGCTGCCAACGGTTTTATAACGCGTAGGCTACTTGCAGTCATCCCCTTTACTGCTGCAAGGGTGTGGGCGAGCATGAAAGTCGGAATTGCCCCAAACATATGGAGTCGAAACCCAAGTGTTGTAATTGTCTAGGGAAACATACAAGCAATTGAAGAATTTCTTTTGTGTTACGCAAGTAAAAATCCATCACGAACCGCCCCCCTAACTGAGGATCGTTTCATCCTTAATAAATCGTATGCTCATTGTTAAATCAGATAATTTTTCAGACAAAATCTTTAAAGCCGTTACCAAAGGTCAGCAGTTCATGCAGAACCTCCAGGACCTCATCGCTTTCCTTCGCATTACTCAAAGCATGTGTATTAGATAAAATTTTGAGTATTACTGCAATTTAAATCAATTTAATTATGTTATACAGTAAGATTTTGCCTATCTGATGAAATTATATTTTTAGTACAGGTTAAATGCTTCAGGAATTAAATGCAAATAAATACATTTTTAGTCCAAAGGGGCAATTTGATTCTTCAGAATCAAAGGGTTAATTCTAAAGGACTATTAATTTCGTTTTGGCATTTCGTGTTGAAAACTATAAACGGCGAATTACTTTTCAAATTGTTGCCACCAAATATTATAAGGTAATATGGTAAGTAGCTAAGTAGGTTATTGTTAGAGTTGTAGCATTCTACTTGTCATGGATGAAGGTAATTCATTCCAACAAAAATACATATTTTCGGACGTTTTAGATATTTGAGTGAAATAGATTTTGGACTCTTTCGATGCGAAAGAGTTAACTGCCGAACATAGTAGCTGAAGCTGTTTTAAAACTACCAAATGATGAAATGCACAGTTTTTTTTCAATAATCCGTTCTATCTGCACTCACCTTTCGTCATCGGATTCTCGACCTTTTTTGATATCAGGTAATCTCCTAATTGTCAAGGAGGTTATCAACTACCTATCTTCTGACCACGTACCGGTACTGGCTTACCTAGGAATTTACAAATATGAGACAGGAGGCAGTTTCAGGGTAACCGACTGCAGCTAATTAAAAGGCACATTCCCATTAGTTACCTACCCACAACTGAAGAGAATATTATCTCAGCCATGCGAAATCTCACTGATAGCATTACAAATACCAATCAAGCCTCTATTATGGAATTTAAAAGCAACAGAAACCACTTAAAACTTTCGTCTAAAATTAAAAACATTACTCGTGAACGGAATATCTCCGAAAAATTTACACGTATTTCCGTTATTTTGCTGTTAAATCATTGGCGGAATTCATTACGCATTTAGCAATACTGTTGATAAATGATTATTACAGCCCACTGCAAATAACATTCTACCTTCACTAATTCAGTGCAGATTAAAAAGCTTGTTGCCAAAATGTACAACAGAGAGACCCGGCAAGGACAATGTTTAAGCATCTCCCTGAAAATTACGTCTCCAAAATTTTCAACATCTTTAACCTCTGTCTTTTTCTATGCTATTTTCTGATAACGTGAAAACACATCACTATTGTACTCATACCCAAGCTTGGTTTTGAAAATTGCAGATCGATAAGCTTACTCCCGTCACTCGGAAAAAGTGTTGAGAGAATCATTTATAAACGCATGGATCCTCTAATGAACTCGCTGCCAACATTCCTCTCGATATCACACGACAGATGATTCTCACTGTAACCGCCTTTGTCTCTTCCTTTGTCCTTTTAGCATCAAGCAGGGCAGTTAGCTTTCCTCAAGCAGAGATATTAACGCGTTGCGTCCCCTACGCCTCGATTTTAGGCCCAATTTTTAGGATAATTAAGTAATGCACTTTCATATGTTTGGAGAAACCAACAACTATTACGATACGACAATTCTTTTCTGTTCAATGAACCCAAGTTTTGTCATTAAACTCATAAAAGATCACATGCAAGGTACACAAAATTCGTGCCGAAAATGGAGCGCGAGCATATATGCCTTAAAACCTCAACTCATTGGCCACCATCGCATGAAAAATGTTGTAGATGACTTAATTCGCTTTGCGGAAAGGTGATTAAGTTCACCAAATCTACCCACTTGTGAGTGAGATTTAATTACTCTCTCACTTGGAAACCCCACGTATCTTATTGTTGTCAAATTGATAGGGATCTCTCGGAAATTAAACAACTTCCTGAACTCATCTTCAACATTGAACCTAGGAAGAAACGAATTTATACTTTTATTCTCTATCTCATACTGACTTATGCTTCCTCATCATGGTACACTGCTTCCGAAACTGAATTCATAAAATTACAAACATTCCAAAAAGCTTCAAACGAAAACACATATGAGCTCCCAGGTTTATATGTGATGAAGTTTGCACGAGGATCTTAAACTGGAAAGCATTAAAACTTTTATTCGCATGCTCAACAGTAATTTCTTTATCAAGGATATTCATACGGATACTATGAACTATGTATATAACATTAAATACGAACATTTAGAAAGTTACTGCAATCTCAGGCCATATGATACTCATCTATTTACATACGATATTTAATTTTACAATTCCTTTGGTTGTATCTGGTTTCATTACAACTTCGTTTTCAAGCAACATTCCGTCCACTCAGTATCAGGGTGGGTGACCACATACTTGACTGATGTTAACGATGCAGATACCATAGGTTTCTCACTTTCCCTTCAAATCCCTCTGTGTTTTACATTGAGATTTAAAAATTTCTGGGGCAATATATTCACACTCTGCCACTTAATGCCATTCAGTTTCCGTCTGTTCTCACCTGCATTTTTATCTCTTTTGATTTTACTGTTACACCACTTTTTTCAAGCAGCATTCGGTGGGGTCACTACTTGGGAGGGGGTTACCCATGTGACTGGCGTCGGCGAATCAGCTTTCTTTGGTTTCCCATCATCACCCCCATAGTCCTCTGCTTTTCTTTTCCCTAGTTTTCAATCTGTCATTTACATTAATTCATATGCAGTCATTAATGCATTTTATTACGTTTGATTATAACCGCAATAAAACTTACACAGGCTTGGGCCTAAAAAAATTCATCCTACCTACAATTCACACATAGGGGCTCTTATTTGCGGAATTTATATGTGTAATTTCTCTAATCGCGGTTATCTGAGGTGCTGGTAATAGCGTGATAAATTTCATGCTGACAGCAACTTAAAAAATATAATTATCAAAGTATCGAGAACACAATTTTTTCCCTCATGTTCTGATGCTAATCAAATCTGCGCCATTTACGATGGGCGCTAATAACCTGTAAACCGATAAAAAAATGGTCTATGGAGAAACAAGCCGATTTTGCAGGATACTAAATTTTCAAGAGCCGACGTGGAATTTTGCTTGGTGGTAACTGGTAGCCATGGGTTTTTTATGACTTCAATACCTGTATGTGCAAAATTTGCCAGTATACCTCCTCCTAGTTTCCGGTATACTCATCAGCTCTATTCATTCTTTCAATATGTGTGAAGCTCTGATGGTATACCTTAGTTTCCCGCAAAATCTTCCGTTCTCTTCATCCTCCCAAGATGCGTGGATCACTTCTTGGTGCGTGGATCACTTTGCCGGATCACTTCTTGGTAACTCCTGAATGATAATATTTCTCCTCCTCAACCCGTAGTCATAGATATACCCGTAGTCATAGTATTTCTCCTCCTCAACCCGTAGTCATAGATATACCCGTAGTCATAGTATTTCTCCTCCTCAACCCGTAGTCATAGATATACCCGTAGTCATAGTATTTCTCCTCCTCAACCCGTAGTCATAGTATTTCTCCTCCTCAACCCGTAGTCATAGTATTTCTCCTCCTCAACCCGTAGTCATAGAAAATGGACAGATTTACACTACAGCTTCTGTCACCCTGTTTGGCGACAGAACCTGCGGCCACAATGAATTCTAGTTGAAAATAAATTTTTGCCTCTTTTTATTAGGACATTGGTACTGACAACAATCAAAGAATAAATAAGAATATTAGTTTTTTTCTTTCATTGTGGGAAATAACACTTAATTAACTTATTCTTGGAAACTGCGCTTATATTAGCTCAAATCTAATACCTAATTACTAGGTGTATTTAAAGTGCAATACTCTTTGTGGTTTTAGTTCATATTAAATTAATTTTGTTTAGAAAACAGTAATTTTAGCGCAATGTTATTATAATATTATTAGTGGAGATTACTGGCCAGTGATTTATATATATGTATTCATATTAATAATATATATATATATATATATATATTCATATTAATTTGATTTAGTTGAAAAGAATTTGTTGGTTAATAAGCAAACATGTCATTTCAACAATATGTTACTTTTTATTATTTTTGTTCTTGCCATCTACACGTTTTCTAACCAGGATTGTTTTAGTGATTTGATGCAGAACGCAATATTGAATGATTGTACTTGCTAGCCTTAGTTTTGGAAGTTGTAAGCAGTTTAGGTAATAATTTAGGTAATTTTTCTTTTGACCTCTTAATCAGAAAACATTGTGAACTTTGATGGCAAAAGGTGGATATAAAAACAAATATAAAAAGGTTTTGGAAGTTAAATAAAAGACATTTGCTTAGAACCTCGGTCACCGAGCTTTATAGTCATACCATGTATTTCTTCAATTTCTAATTATAGTTAAAATGAACTGTAATTCCTTTGAGATGAAGTTGTTGGACAGGCTACTTTTAAATGTCAGTTAGAGCGCCCGGAATATATTATCTTTTAAAAATTCTTATAAAACACTGCAGTGGAACGGCTCGTTATTTCGTTTGGAGAAGTACCTGGAATTAATTGAAGAGTGCAAGCAGAAGCACTTCAGCCCATGTAACTTTTAAATTCCCTTGCGTTTTGCCTTAACATCCATTATAAATTAGGCACTAGATAAATTCTGGGAATCGCTCAGCTACTTAAGAATACGTTTTAGAGCAAAATGAGCGGAATAATTCTTTCCCCTTGTGATTTTATGAACAGAATTCAAGGAGAACTAGCTTGAAGCTTGAATCATACTTTTAAGCTGTCGTAGTGCGGTCAGAAATACTCGTAGCTATTCCGTTACAACTACGCTATGAATTTTTTTTTTAAAAAAAAACGTTAGATTGCGAGGTTAGAACATTTATCTAAAGTGATATTTCTTAGTCAAGTTATATTTTACTCTGTGCCTTCGCGCAAGTATTATTCTGGTAAAGCAGTGCTAGTCGCCAAATGCAGTAGAGTATAATATTGCGTCATAAACAACTATGAAATAATAATATATGTAATAATCAATGTGCACAATGTCGAATTTGTGCGTGATCTAAAATTCGTATAATTTTTTGGTGTTTTTAAGCGAAAATAGATCGCTGTATACATAGGAAAAACAACAGTTTCATACTATTCATTACAAAGCAATTTGTTTTCCCATAAATTGCTCAAAATTCTTCATCTCGTACAGATCTGGCTTTTCGACCATTAAACATTTTACATATTACAATTATTGTACATAAAATATTTATTCTTTGCATGAAGCTTTGTATTGCTAGAGTTGCTGTCATCTAGTTAAAAGTGGCGGAACAGTTCATTTTTAGCTCTAAGTGTGCCTCCATCAGCAGGAGAAACACCAATTTCCAAATGAATTATTGAAGTGTTAGGAGAAAGAATTCGAAATTTCAGGATAGCGAAAAAATAATTATGATGAAAATATTTATCAAGCGCAAAATAAATTAAATCAGTTTTTTATTACCCTGCAATGAAGCTATGCTGTTTTGAATTACCAAATAAAAATTCCATTTTAACTAACTTAAGGCCTTGAAATAAATAAGTCTCGGAAATTGGCAAACAAAGAGTAGAAAGAAACTTTTGCATATGCTGCCACTACACGAAACGTCAGAACTATAATTTGACTTCCCCGCGCTTTCGAACATACCCGGTTACCAGAGAGTTGCCATTCCTCAAAGTACAAGATCTTTAATTTATCTTCCTATTTTAACTGATCTTGATTAATAAAAGATTATTAATTAGATATAACAACTTTAAAGTAATAAGCACACTTCTTAAATTTGATCTTTAAATTAAGCTTTGTATAACATCGTTTTAATCAATATAAGATAAATTAAACTAAATTTATAATGCATTCAAACTCTAATTTTTCAAAACATTAGCAGTTTTATTGTAACTAGTTATTTTAAAGAAGAGAAAATGTAAAATGCTTTTAAAGAGTTCCGCTAGTGTAATTCCACGTTTCTAGCCAATAGCCAATAATCAATAAATATTCGCGTTTATTGCTTTTAAATTGCTCACTTTATTAGTCAGTAAAAGAGAGATTAAATCTGAAAGAAAAATTAAATAACTTAACGCTTTGCCGAATGGTAACACACTGGCGCGTTAATAATGAAATATTTTATTTCTGGTAGTGGCAGCAAATTTCTTTTAAATCGCCGAGACGTTTAACCAAATTTTGAAAGGTTATCTTAAGCTGAAAGGAAATTTTAAGCTTAGTCGAATGGCACTACCCTTACGGTAGATGATAATAATATTTTATTTCAGGCAGTGGAAAAATATTTCTCTCAAGTCACCGAGATTTTAATTTAAATTTGAAAGACAAATATCTAACACTTTGCCAAGTGGCGACGCATTTCTTTTAAATCTCTGACTTTTCTAAACAAATTTTAACATGAACAATTTATACTTTTCCAAATGCATGTACTTTGCTTTTAAATCCTTGAATTTGATTAACAAAATTTTATTAAGTTTAAATAAACATAAAATAAATCTGAAAAAAATCGTTTTGGTCACCAAAATGTGAGCCGGAACAAACTTCAAAATTTATCTTTTATACTCTCATCTGTATAACAGGATGTGCTTTAGCGATACTGAGAGTTTAATTCAAATAAACCTCTAGTAAGTACTTATAATTCGATTATTGCTGACAAGCCAATTACTAATTCCAGTAATATTTGTTGCTAGGATGGTATTTTAAATTTTTCTTCTCAGGACTACAATTTTACAGCTTTTTAATTAAAAGTGCTTTCCTCAAAATATAAAAATGTCAAATTGCAATCAAACATATAAAAATTTTTATACAACACGGACGTAATCAAGAAAAGCAAATATTTTGGAACTAAAAAATATTTCTCTTATTTTTAAACGACCTTTTAATTAACGAGACAGAATTTCTTTTGATGGCATCCTTTTGTTACTTCTTCGGCAAATTATACTACCTAAACCAGACGGACGAAAATTTTTATTGATACAAGTCTGGAATTTTTATAGTATTCAGATAACAAAATAGCTACATTTAGGAGAAAATGCATTATCTTTCTTACTCTGTCATTAAAATAAGGCGTTGTAAAAATTATCTCCAGCAATCTTTACAAAAGTTCTTCCCCAAATTTAAATATATTTAATTTATTTTCTAACGATGAAAGACATTCATTATATTTCTAAAGCATTGCAGTATTTCCTTTGAAACTAAAGGATTTGAATTGGAATTTTGCTTTCTATTATCGAGCTGATTTAAAAAAAGTGTGTACTGAAGATTTATCAGAAATATTCTTTTTTTTTTCTGTTCTCTATATATGGCATGATGCGTTTTTCTCAAAGAAGTCAGATATTGCTTTCTTTATTAGTAATGTGATATTAATTTGGCGTAGAAAAAATGCCTTTACTCAGAACTTTCTAAGCGAAACTGAATACGGCTATAACGAAATTTCAAGTATATAAAAATCGGATATAACGAACTTTCTGGATATCATGAAATGAAATTATTTGTATTTTTCAAACTGTTTTCGAGAATTCCTGAACCTTTCAATTAACAAATTACCAAGCCTGAAATTCAAATTATTTATTGCATCAGAATAAAGGAAAACATCTTCAGGTTATTGTTCTTTCATCTGCATACCCACCTCTCCCTGTGTTCGAAACAAAAATGTTATGCGAGGCAGACGTAGTATTCAATTGATTGAAAACCAAAACACGCAGTAACTTAAAAGATCCTACTCTATCACGCATTGAACCAAAGAACCGGTCACAGAGAATCGATGATTCTTTGATTCCATTCAAGTACTTTAATTAAACTGTCAGACAGCATTCTCTTCAAGGCGGATTTTTTCAAAATTGTAAATGCGCATTTTGTATGGAAATGTGCAGTTAGAGGGCCGGCATATAAACTCGATTTTATGTTAAGTAGCTTTTGGGGAAAATTATTAATACATGGTTAAACTGAAAAACAATGAAAAGAATTTTAGATATTGCATGCAATAGTAGCTGTAATTAAATTTAATTAAACCAAAGTTACTATTAACATATTTTGGAAGATGTGAAAATGCTAATCACTCTTTATGTATTAGTCATCAATCAATTTTAGACTCATGATCAGTCTTAAGCCCCCTGAGAAACACCTCCACAAAGGCAGTCCTCTCTTAGGCAGATCGTCATAGTGTTCCCCAATCCAATAAATCCAAATCCCTTACTGAAATACCGTGTAGCTACCCGCTAACATATTTCACCTTAAATAATGAATGAATGTCCAAAGGATTAATTAACTATATAATATGCATGAAAATGTTAATGACACTTGAAGAATTAAACCAAAACAAGACTTATTTTTATTGAAACAATATCTTTTTAATAAAAATAAAAGAAAATAATTTTACAAATTGAAAATTAACTAAACATTTTTAATCCTAGTAATTTCATACAGTAACTCATCTTCCCCTTTCTTATTCGTTTTAGACTATACACTGACTACCAATAAGTATTTGGACACCTATGCAAGTGACGATATCTGCGGTCCTAAGGTACGTCACGGACTCCGCCGGTATATATCGTGTAGGAAACAGCATCGACTTTAGTCGCATGCAAGATGCCTCGCAGTTCGGAGCTCTCTGTTTTCGAGAAAGGTATAATTATCGGGTACCAGAAATGTGGCCGATCCTTAAGGGACATATCTAGCGATCTGAAGTACCCAAAATCGACAGTGGCCTATGTGATTAACTTTTTGTAGACAGATGGCCAATATATTGGCAGTTGTATTCCCTGTTTGAATGGACGGGGTTGTCCACTTTATTGGCCATGTCTTTTTTCCCCCATTTTACAGGCTGAAAAGTGGGGTGAAATGTCAAATTTGACATTTTTTTTTGACTGGGTTTTCAATCACTTATCTCTTTCAAAGATCTCCCTTTTGCGACATAGATGCACCCCTCTGAGAATCCATTAAACTACACAAGAATCTTTGTTGCAAAAAGGAGGTGATTTCTTAACGGGGGGAAAGCATTCGGTTCAAGATTTCCCGTCTTTTGGTAGCTTTTACTGCTACCAAAGCCCCGGCCTCAAAAGGTTAAGATGTGGAAGGTGAGCGGTGATTGTCGGAATGTGCCCCGAGTCGGCAGACCAACGAAACTGGGAGTTAGAGACCGACGAGTGCTGTCCAGAGAAATTCGGAAGAACCGCTACCAACCGATGGCCCTCATCCGCGAGGAGTTTCAACAGGCATCCGGGAGTATTGTTTCAATGAATACCATCCGTAAGGAAGCACATCTCCTTGGGTTTCATGGTCGTGCTGCCGCCGATAAGCCTTTGATCACAAAGTCCAACCGCGCTGCTCGGTTAATGTGGTGCAAAGCACATCGAAATTGGACCGCAGATCAGTGGAAACGGGTTCTTTGGAGTGACGAATCAAGGTTAACCCTTTACCGTTCGGATGGCAGGGTCTGGGTCTGGCGTCTACCTGGAGAACGTCTCCTACCAGAATGCATTGTGCCAACAGTCAAGTTCGGCGGAGGTGGAATTATGGTCTGGGGGTGTTTCTCCTGGTATGGGCTGAGACCCTTGGTCCCCATTCATGTAAGCTCAACTCCGATGCCTACTGCACTATTTTGGATGGCAATGTGCTTCCTACGTTGTGGCAGTTTTACGGGATGGACCCCTGTTACTTTCAGGACGACAATGCCAATTGTCATGTTTCGACGTTAACCAAGGCTTGATATGGTTCCAATGAGTTCATCGAATGGACTGGCCTGCCCAGAGTCCAGACCTGAACCCTATCGAGAACCTTTGGGACGAGTTGCATCGCCGAATTCAGGGGTGCACTATCTGTGCAAAATCGGTGAAGGAACTTCTATGTCTTCTCCAAGCCGAGTGGAAGAAAATACCACTAGCTGTCATACAAAGACTTGTGGAAAGTATGCCCCGGAGGGTCCACGCTGTAATTACCTCTTGTGGAGGCTCTACCGACTATTGATTTTGAATAAAGTTAGATTTTCTTTTCTATCACAGGTGTCCAAATACTTTATTGGTAGTCAGTGTAATGTTGCACGAAGAACTACCGGCATTGCTTAAGAAAAGAGAATAATTAAATAAATGATGGCCTCTAATAGTTCACTATATAAGTTTAGAATTCTCTTAACTGCTATACGTCAGATTAATTTTCTACTCATTTTCAGTTATGAATACTTAAGTTCCCTTCGTGCTTTTCATCAGAAAATTTATTAGGTAATTCAAAAATATGAAGTACAGAGGTAAAAAAATATTTCTAATTCTTTCTTGTGTTAAACTGTTAGTATCCGAAAGAGTTCTGATATTAACGATTACACTAAAAGGCCTAAAATATTTAAATTGTAATATGGTTTATCAGTACAGATTATTGATAGAGATGGCCCAGATGGCCCGGGTGGAATACCAGATCATTTTATAGGATATTGGATGAATACAGATTTAAAATAACATGGGAAGGTTATATATCTTCTGTATATTTAAAAAGAAAAACATAATGCGAGGCAGTTCATTAATTTCATGTTTGTAATTAGATATATCTTGAGTTAATGAGATTTTATTGAAATCGGTCTCATTAAAAAGTAAAAAAAGTAATATTCTTAAGAACTGCATCTATTGTTTTTAAGTAGATTAGTTTGTTATTTAATTGCAAGCAGATTAAATAGGAAAGAATAATATCTTACGTTTTTTCGAATAGCAAGAGACCCGAATATGAAGTGAAACAACACAAAATCGTGTTTCGAAACTAAAATCCATTTGAGCAAGAATGAATTTAAAAATGCATCTGGAAATGCGTAAAATATTACAGCGTACAACGTCTACCAAATCAGTGGGAGACCTACCTAAAAACAGAGGAACACCAAGCAGAAAATTCCCAAAGATCAGCGTCGACTATAACGATGCGTTTTCTCTAAAAATGAAAAGGGAAAGAGGTATAAAAAAGTAATGAAATAATTAGCTCTGTATTTTCATTTGCGTATGCACAAAGTGCATGCATTTAGAGATTTCCAGTGACTTATCAAGCGAAGCATTTGTAGTTACTCTGAAAAGATACGCATCGTGGAGAGGAAAACTTTAAAAGATAAGAAATTATTGTTTATCTGATTTTATTGGTTCAAATAAAGTCATGAATAAAGCAGCTTTACCTATCCAATCAAACGCAGAATGTCAAAGGTGTTTATTAATGAAGTCATAAAATGAACATTCAATCCATATCATGAAGGTATCTGTCTGGAAACGGACTTCTTTAATAGCTATTCTAGAACAAGATTTAACCAAAATATGAGTGACTCCTTTGAAGAAATGACACTAACACAACAGATATTATAAGGGTTTGGAAGCAGTGTTCTAAAGAAAACCTGTAGCAAGTACATCAGCCCAACAAATGGAGTTAGCATAACAGAAGCATTCGCGTAAATAACTTAATTCACAATAAGGAAGACAATTTAATTTCCCTAAGTTGTTAATGCGGACTGTTTCCTGAAAGAGACAATATTCGAATAGCAAGACTGAAAACTGTGCACGTTGGCATTACTCCTCCTATTGTCAAAGCGTGCCTTTTAATAATCAGTGAACAATAGTAATCAGTGAAGAAGTACATTAAATGCTAGACTTAAATTGAGTATGTTTTATTGCTTATTATTAATATTTTCTTTGTTTACTTTAATTTAGCCCTAAAAGGTACATATTAAAATGTTTTACTAAAAGATTGGTAAGTGTAATGTATAATTTTTCATGTTTTGGAGATTTTTATGTCATTTTATTGCTGCATTTTTTACTTAATTGTTTGCATTCGTTGAAGATTGTATTTATGATGAATGTAGTTCCTCGGGTGGGGAAGATGTTTCATCCCCTCCGATTGCAGTGTTTTTCGCTAATATTTAGAACGTGTTATTTTTTTCTTTTGATCACTAATTTAATTTATATAACCAAGTGATTTTTTAATGATTTAACATGCTTTAAATATAGATAAAGTATTAATAGTACCTTCCTGTCAATTATAATAGCTTTTGTTCCCTTTTCGTACTTTTCTAACCATCCTGGAATTAATCGTGATTTTGAATTAACCCTGGTCATTGTTCCGAATATTATCCCGGTTAATCCGGAGTCGAATAATGTAATTCGTTGTGGGATTATTATTGTTAGAGTGATTGCGATTAGGATATTATTTCAGGCTAAATTCAAAATGCAAATACATAACTTATTTCAGCATATTTTATCAGGATACATTTATAAATTGTCACGCTAATGTTTCGTAACTTCAATGCAAATGAAACCGAAAAAAATAATTGAAAAGTCTGAGATTTATCTGTTAAATTTCCTTAAATAAATACGAAGCGATTAATGTCCCATGGAATGCTGCCGTGTTTTATCTGTTATCACTTTTTCAATCGACAGAACAGAACAGAATAGCACCATACCACTGATGACGACCCAAGCTTCCCTTATTCGAAATTCTCTAGAGAGTTGGATTAAAGGTTAACTTGTAAAAGCGATTAATGGACTTAATGACTTCACATCGCCCTAGATTTCTGTGATACTGATGAGTGAAGAAAACGATAATAATCACCTCCTCCCTCACTGTCTAATCTGCGAGAGATCGCGAGTGGTTGAGGAAGGGAGAGAGATGGTATCGATGGAATGGCATTTGTTTCACTATCTTTCCGAGCGAACACTGTAGGGAATAACTCGTACTTCCCTCATCCGTTTGATGGACGATGGCGGAATAAGAAGAAATGGAGAAGAGAATTACAGGATTTATTTTTAATATTTCAGACTAATGAAATGGAAGTTAAAAATGATATATGTTCGCAATTGACTACATCATGAGAAGTAATCTTCTGCCGTTATTGGTTTGAAAGAAGTCATGTTTTGAATTTAAATTTCGAATTTCACCATAAAATCAAGGAGAATGGGTAGTTTCCTTTCTCTCTGAAGGGCGAAATAACATCATGAAATAGTTAGAAATGCAACCTTGGCTGCTCATTTGGTAATGCATAAGATATGTTCCAAATTTAGTCTGAAAACCTCAGTGGTGTAAAAGAAATGTGTTGAAATTCCCCAAAACGCAGTATATTTATCTTTCAAATTTGGTCAACAAACTCAGCGATTTTAAAGAATAAATATGTTGCCACTGCTAGAATTAAAATATTTTTAACTTCCACGCGACAGTCCGTTATCGTTCAACAGCATATCAGAAACTACTTTATTTTTCTTTAACACTTTTCTTTAATTAGTTAACGAACTGAGCAATTCAAAAGCAATGAACATAGATTCATTTCAGCTATTATTAAACTACTAACTCGATCCATGAAATTGCATTAGCTAGCTTCATTGTACGAAATAAAAGTAGCATTATAATGGCAAAAATTTCGTAAATCATATTACAACTGAAATATTCATTTTGACAACTAACGTAATTTTGATCTTTTCCCGAATCCATTTTGACTATTTTTTGCATGAGGTCTGTGCTCATGGACAGAATAAAGGATTTTTTTTCTAAAAAAATTTGTAAAATGGATTTAAAATAGATTTTTTGTGATGTCTCTATGTACATACGTACTTATCTCACATACAATAAAATCTAGCTTCCGGTTTCTATTACTTATATTTTCGAAAGTTTTATACTCGTTATTAAGAAAGTAAAATTTTAAGAAGTTGGACTCGAATAAGACGAAAATTGACTGGGATATTTAATTTCAAAATTTGAAATTTTGCTCTCATTTCCAACTTGCCTTGAGAGGTCCGTTAATTAAATTAGAATAATGCAAGGAAATTAGTTTAAACAAAGTTTTGCAGAATGTGTTTAATTTGTTAGACGGTACATGGGAGTCATGTGGTGTCATCAGACTTTTTATTTCAACTATCATAGGCGGCTGGCCAAACAAGGGTTAGTTAGTAAAATAAAAATTTGCATATCTGTTCGTGTTTACACTTGTGACATGTAATTTTTCTATATGCAAAACAGCGCGAGAATTTCAGGTGATTCCTTATCATGGTGACATGGAAACTATTTTCTTTTCGCATGTAAAGACCGTTAAGTTATTAAGGGGGCTCATACACCTTAAAACCCTTATGATCTTCGAATATGTGACTGTTGCAAGAATTGAGATATTATATTTATTTAAAAAACAGTTACTTCCAACTTTTTACAGCTGACTACATAATATAGCTGCTTTGGAAACTAGTAACCAGAAAGTTTGTGTTGCCACAAATATTTTTGTAATTTAATCCGCTTTGTGACAATATTTTTCGTCATGTTTCCACCTTGCACGCATGATATTTTAAAAATGGCTAATGGTACATACTTCAAGTTTGATGTAATTCTTTATATGGGTAGTATTTTCTAACTGAACCTAAAATCTGACGAATATTTTAATATTAAAAAATTTTATGAACGAAAACATTACACTCTTTTTTAATAAAATACATTTTATAAACTCAACTCCAAATAAAATAAAAATTTAACATGAAATTCTTAGAATTTTTGGTTCACAGTAGTTTCCAACTGCTATGAAAGCTATATATTAAATATGAAATTAAATTACGGAACAGAATGTTTTAAACTGTGCGCGCAAGGTGGAAACATGACGAAACATTTTGTCACAAAGAGGATTAAATTATAAAAATATTTGTGACAACATAATATAGCTAACTTTCTGAATATTATTTCAAAAAGCAGCTATATTAGTAGTCAGCTGTAAAAGGTTGGAAGTAATTGCTTTTAAAATAAATTAAGTTATCATAATTCTTGCAACAGTCACATATTCGAAGATCTTATGGTTTTTAAGGTGTATGGGACCTTAAGGGGGGAAAAGTGAAAAATCAACCGTTTCTTGTTCGAGATATGAACCCCTATCTTCCATTCGCTTGCTGGATTTGCTAAGTACTTCTACTCAAATAATAAGCACATGAGAAGGAGATGACTTCAATCAAATATTAAGAAACGTTCTTAGAATATATGCCAAAAGTATACCGGTCGTGTTTTATTGTTTACACAGGTTTAAACAATAATAACGTTTAAACAATAACCTTTGCTTAAAATTATAGTATTAGATTTTCATATTTAATGAAATACTCGTAAAAGCTTAGTGATTTAGCATACTTCCAGCCTTTTCGCCAAACATTTGTCGGGTCTTTATGAATCGTCTTTTAACATCCGAATTCTGATTCATAAGAAAAGGAAATGCATTCGTGAAATCCTAAGGAAGATTAAATAATATGACACGGGCAATTCTTCTATGGATCGTAAAATTGCTTTTGAGAGAGCTTTACGATATCCTAAACTTGCTTGTGAATATACAAGGTCTGCGACTGTTTCACAAAAGGCATTGTTGCTGTCAATAGATTCTTAGGTTGGATTATTATGGAATATAAGGGACCGAATATAATGGGATCGTTGGGCTCAGAAAGTTAATTGCTATTCAGTACTTTAATCCTTTCGCCTTTAGTAAATTCTACTGATGTTTGTAGTTGCTGCGGATAAAGAAGATTTATCTATTCTATTCTGCGGAGGTAACGTTTTCATAGCGGTGTCTGATATTATCAAAATGAATATGAATGAAAGCTGCTGAAACAATAATGAATGAATGAAAGGAATCCTTCTCTTTCATCGCAAAATTCTGTTGTCTTTACAAATCCATTAGTCTTGATAAGCTCCAAAGCCATCGTTTCTATCTGATCGTATAAAAGTAGACTAACTATCTAAAAATTAGTGATATACAGAAAGTCATCTAAATCAAATGTTATGTTTCAGATGCTCGTGCTAGCCGAAGATACAATTCCGTTTTATGAAAAAGTTATATTTTATATGCAGCTAGCCGGCCAAAATGCATCTGAACCACGAGCAAGATATACCGAAAACCATATTTCCTGGCTAAATAATGTAAGAAAAAAGGACAACTTGTTTAAAATTACAGTCTTGTACAATTTGAGGAACAAAAAATATCATTAGTATTTTGTGCAGTTGCCGTGGTTATCAATAACGTATGCCACATGCTTGCGAATTGAAAAGTCTACCTGATGTATCATGCTGTTTCCAGACGTTGAGAACTTTGCTGTTTCCCCAAGTCGAGAACATTCATGCTGTTTTGGCAAGTTACTAAAGTTCATGTGGCATACCCTCGACTGCATATGCTGGACCCTTCGTTTATCGGTTATCAATAAAATTTGTTTTGTAGGCTCTACAACAGCAGAATGGGCTTTTCAAAGCAGGTGCACGACGTAGTGGACAAAGAAGTATTATAAACTTTGCCTGTCATCTACAGTTGGACATCGCCGTGTTGAAAGATTGAACGGCTAAGCGTGAAGTTAACGGCCAGTTTACGCCTCTCAGAGCGACCAGCAGCAAAGCCTCTCGTTACGACTTCTTTGACGATGTAAACACTCACTTCGTCCGAATGGAAACTTAGGGGAGATGAGTCAGCGATTCCGTTCTACTTCGAACCAGTTGCAAATCTACCTGGGCAGTAACTCCGAGCAGTGTTCGCAGAGATGTCGCGCCAAATGTTTCCGTCATGTCGAAAATGCCGAGATCGAGCGATAATTTAACTATGGCATTTTTTAACAACGCACATGCATCTTGTGAAGTATTATGGGATAATTCACTACCTGAATATCTTACGACCATTGTTTACTAATATCTAAATATAACGTAGGTATAACCACTGATCAGAATGAATTAAGGTTTTTGATATTGTATAAAAACACAAAAGAAAATTAAATTTGGATATCGGATTCAAAATATTTATTTTAAACATATTTATTTATGAATTTTCTTTAATCAAAGAGCAATTAAATTATATGCTATTCAACTAGTACAGTACAGTTTCCAATTTAAAAATAAATGAAAGGGCAAACATTTGATTTTGTTGATATAAATTTCTAAAAAACTAGTTTTTACTCATGGCCAAGTACACCCGATAAAATATTATCTAAAATTTTGAAATTTTGTAGACTTTCCTTTTTATTTGAACAAGAAATTCGATTTTATTTACAAACTATCAGTCGGAAGTATTAAAATTAAAATCGCCAACAGAAGGCGTATGAGGATATTACTAACATGTTAAATTTTGAGTTGTTGGAGTTGGAGAGTTCAAGTAAAAGATTAATAATTTTCGCTCACCATGATGCACAGAAAATGGCCTCAAATACTTCTGGAATAAATATTGTGATTGTGCATTTTGGCTCTCGAAATAAATATTGCAGAGAACTGTAGGACTCACCCGTCCCCAGACACCGAAGGGCTATCTATATTTTAATGTTGACAGAGCATCTCGAAACAACGTATTATTTTTTCTGAATAAGTGGAGTGACCATTTCCAATAAAGTTTCAAGCTATTCTCCCCCCATTCTGATAAAGGTTTTGTAACTTTGGATATCCTCGCCCTGAAGTTCATTTAAAAGTTGATTTAATGCTCCCAATTCATCACCGCGAGCTACCCAGTCACGTATTAATTTCCTTTTCTTCTTTTTCACCCCTAGAGCTGAAATTAGTTAGTTGGAAACTGCTTCGCAAACTTTAATCACTTCAACTGCCACATCGGTGTCCATTTTGCAAACAAATGGAGGCGAGTTGAAAATCCGCCTCTGAGTAGTGTAAGCCCTCTATCAGATTACAGGTCCCTTCACTCGGTTCAGGACGCCGTTACGAGAGGCTCACCAAAAGTCACTCGGACAAGATGTAAACTCCCCTTAAGGCATGACAAGAATCTAAAAAATATCAGAGATTTGGCGATGGTTTTCAAATATGTTGGCAGGCATAGTATTAACATGAAACTTATGAGGCAATAACTATCAGTGGCGTTTAACCATATCATCAGATGACAAGCCGGTATGGCAATGCATAATGCAAAGGATTATCATAAATGGGGTCTGTCACTGCGGTGTTACCTAACTCGGATAAGATTTTAGGCTATTTCGTAGCAGTACCATGTTTCTGCTGAAAGACCAATATCGTGCGATTCATTTGTCCACATAGGATTTTCGGCAAAACATATTAATCTTCCGAAAAAACTTAACAGTAGGAAACACTCAGTCCAGTATTTAAAACAACCTTCTTTCTTTCTGCAGCACTTCTTGGATAAATTAATGACATTCCTGATTTGAATATGCATTGAAATGCCTGTACTATCGAGGTCAGCCCATGATGCAAATGTCAGGGTTGTTGAATGCTATCTTTCTGGTGCTAAATTTGGATTTCTTATTAAAGTTTTAGTTTCCTGTAATTTAAAACATATTTTATTCATAATTTACCCAAACGATAACTTTTATAAATAACTGCAGCATTATTATAGTTAATAAAAGACGCCTGTAATTCCAAATAATATGTATACAAAGAAGCAATGGTTTAATATCTGTTCCTTTCTAACAGCTTTAAAAGCAGTAACTCAAAATTGCAGATGCAAATATTCTCTCTTTCAAGAATTCCCAGAACCGCTTTATATTTTGCTGTTCACCATGGTCTAAGATATCTTACCATCCCATTCGAAAAGAGAACTAATTCTTTACCATAAAACGACTATTAATCTCCCTTTAAGCAATATTTGCATGTTTTACTCCTAAGGCACCTAAGGCATTCTTATTTCTCCCATCAAAGGCAGAACGCTTTCTAGATAAATTATGTTCTCTAGACGAATGATTTAAAAGCTTTTTAAATAAACGAGGTCCTTTAATAAACGAGGGTTCCGCCTTTTTGAGGCAGCCATTTCTCTTCCCGGTTTTTATGCTAGCCATGACATATCATATGCAAAAATATTGGAAAAAAGAGAGAAAAACTGATATTTAATTGTTATGCAAGAATAAAAGACACGTGTTTGCAAAAAAAGTAGCTCTCCATGCTAAAAATTTTAAATCACATAATGTTTGTAAGAAATGGGAAATAAGATGTGAGCTCCTCAAACTCGAAAATTAGTTACGTGGTTTCGAGGAAGGAAAATGCGAATAGGTTCTAAGAAAGCAATCAACAAAATGTGAGACTGGTTTCAATCTGGAAAGAGAAAGAAATATTTTTGGGGGCAAAGTCCTGTTTTTTATTATCTTCGAAGTCCTTTGTGTTTTTCTTTTCTTTTTTTTGGACATAACAAGAAGCTTCAAAGTAGCATATTATATTCAAAGGAATGTAAAAAATACTTATGCGAAGTTCTAGACCCTTAACAACAGTTTTATCTATTCAACAGTATTAAGCCGCAGACATTTTACAATAGAGATAGCCTCGGAGCAAGTGAATCTGGTTAATTGTTTTTGGGTTGTTCGCAAACAAATCCTTCAGGCGGTTAAATTATATCCATAAAAGATATAAAAGATTCAGAATTCAGAGTCGCGCCAAAGTGTTTTAAAACTATCTGGACCGATTCTCTCTCTCTCACCCATGTATATACGTGTGTGTCTATGTAAGGAATAAAATATGTAAATCTCAAAATTATAATTAAAACTAGCAATAGCCTCTTAATTCCACCTCTCTATTTTAACAATATCGGTGTCTTTTTTTACGCTGATGACGTACCTAATTCAGAACTTGAACTCAAAACTTCAAGAATTGAAACTTCTCTCAATGAGCAAAAACCTAAACCTTCTTTTCTTAGACTCCCATACTGGATAACTGCCCACCTGTTTGCTTCAACTCTCTTGCCATTAAGACACAATTTCGCTCACTCTCTTCCTATCACAGCAGTATCAGAATGTAAATGTTCATGAATAGGCAGGGTTAGAATGCCAAGTAAATTGTGGCTGCAATTTATAAACCGGGAAGAGAAATGCAAATGTCAATTGAAATAAAAATGAATTTTAATCTTACCCGGCTGCCAAGTTTGCTCTTCAGTATGAATCTACTTTCTACGCCATAAATATTTAGGTCTTTTTCATTACACATACACTCAGACACACATACATATAATGGCAGCCATGCTTAAGGACGTCTTTAGTATTCTGTTATTTGTAACATTATATTATTTGTAAAATATTTCATGTTTTATAAGCTAACGGTCTGACCATTTCTTGAATTTGTCACATAAGTTTAATTTATATTTCTTTGCTTCTTGAGGAGGTTAAATTTTTCATTATATATATATCTAAAGTCGCATATATATGAAATATATACTATGTAAGATAAAAATGTGTAAAGCCAACTTTAATAGCCCCTTTTATTTCTCATTTTAATTTGGGCACTTCCACATTCTATCCTAAAATAGTAACTTCTCATAACATATCAATCTAAACTGCGTTATTAGCCCGTAACTACGTTAGCCCGATTGGGCTATTAGTTTAGAAATGGTATTTTGATCATCTACTATAAACAAATGTCTCACATTTTAAATTGTTGTCACTAAATATTATCCCCCCTGTGGTCCGGCGAATTCTAAATGGATTGTAACTCTTAATTAAACTAATTAACAAACTAATCTGTACTATATCGTTATCTTTATTTTACTAATTTGTGAAAGACACTCAGGCTTCCACCTTCACTCTCTGCTTCGTAATTGAAGCAAACTCTTCAACTCATTAACATTCTTTCTGTAAACAGTAACGATGGCATCGCCATCTGGTTTCAAAGGGACTTAACACCCTTTATTATTTTTACATAAATTAAATAATTAAAAATGTACATGTATACGTATGCATGTGCTGTGAAAAAAACGATACATAAAGCCATTGAATTTTGGTTAACATAGTCCTCCAGCAGTGTATGTGTGAGGCTCGGAATTTCTAAAAATATACTGTTCTTAAATATTTTGTGATTTTGCTGTTGAATTGAATTTTTTGCGAAGAACGTCGTATTTAATAAATAATGTTAACATATAAAAATTAATAATAACATTTTACAATTTTTTCTTACGTATCTTACTAAGAAAACTAAATATTGATATGATGAACTGAGACTGAAAAAAATATTAAAATGCTGCGAACAGTTAAAACTGCATCGGGAATTCTTAACATATAGTGCTATGCAGCTTTTAAAAATTTCTTATTTTGTTGTTGAATTCTATATGGAGTAAGGGCGAAGAAAATTATGCTTAATAATAAAGCTAAATATACAAAAGGAAATGGATTATAAAGAATAAGTGCAACATCAGAGTGACTGACATCAGAGTGAGACTGCGTGCTCAGCGAAATCTGAAAAATGCTTCTAGGCGATCATTAAAATTTTCGTAACATAAGATCTTACTTAACGCCACAATACAGACACCTCTTATCCAATCAGTAACTATGAGTTCTATTGAAACCGAAACTTTTCGGAGAGAAGCAAAAGAGAAAGTGACGATTCTTCCAAATACATCGACACTTCCTCTTTTGCTTCTCTCCGAAGGACAAGCGCGGTTTGTTTCCGCATGTGCATGTAGTCCTTTGTCTTACGATGCACTTAACTTCCAAAAATGTAGGTTACAGATGGCGACCGTAATGATGCGTTTAGCAAATTATGTGTCTCAAAAAATGCTTGAACCAGTAACAAAATTCTGTATATACGGCTACAATTGCCTGTAAGTGTCATCCTTCTATCTACGCAGGAAACACCATCAATCTAATTACATCTATCTATTATAGATAGATAGATAGATAGATAGATATAGATATAGATATATAATACATATCACATTGTTCATTATTCATGTCTCCTGCTTCGAAATAACCTAATGCCTCTACACATTTACATTAAAAAGTTGAACTGGCAAAAATATTTAGAAATTTGTTATTTTTATGTTTTACTTTAATTTATCTTATTTATAACTTTAACCCTGCATGCAGCTAGAATTATCCTATTATAAAAATATTTGAATATAAAATATGGCGATTTATTTAAAAAATCTAACAGAGAAAAACAGGAAATTTGAATTGCCTCGCTATTATGTTTCCATCTTCGTTATTTCTCCGGGTGATTAAATGTTCAAAATGGTTATGAACAAATTCTGTTCATCTATTTATATTGACAACAGTTTTCAGATATTAATGCTCGCACACAAATGTGGGGAAAATTTAAGTTTTGAAGCTTTCGACGCGTGAAGAGGAATTCCGGTATTAGGAGATAATGGAAATGCCTTATTTATGTAACTCGTTTCTGTTACTCTTTTTAATGAATCATCCTCGCAATCAGTTTAAAATTAATCATTAACTAAGCGATAACTTCCAAAGAGTTAAGGTAGTAACAGTAATATTACTTGGCATAAAACTGTAAACCATTAAAAAATACAATAAATACAAAAAAAAATCTGAAAAGTTTCAGATTTTTACGGTTGCCCAAATGGGTTTGTTAAGATTTTTTGTGCTTCCCTTCAGCTCGCAGTCTGTCAGTGTGCTCTTGCACTCAAACCTGATAACCACTTTTTTTTCCTCTTTGGCTTTCTAACTTTATTATTAAGCATCGTTTCGTTCCCACTTACGTAACATACAGATCAAAACCAAAATGAAAATAATAATAATAATAATAAAGGCTGCATAGTAGCGTATGTTTAGAATTCCCAATGCGGTTATAATTGTTGACGTGCATTCTTATATTTTTTTAGCCTCAGTTAGTTATATCAATATTTAGTTTCCTTAGTAAGATACGTAACAGATTTTTTTGCCTAATAATTATTAACTTTTTTCTTTATGAATATTAACTTTTTAATCGTTAATCATTTAACCTTACTTATTAAATATCACGTTCTTCGCACTTATGCCACATAAAATTCAATTCAACAGCAAAATCACAAAATATTGGGAAAAGAAACATATTTTTGGAGTTTTCCATGTACAGTCTCGTCAATTATACATAAAAATGTTTTATTCGTTTAGTCCGTTTATCGTTTATTTGTTGATCAAAATTCCATTAAAGTTTCCAGGGGCACAGATACTGGTGGAGGACTACGTAATTAAAAATTTGATGACTCTAGGTACCGTCCTTTTTTCACAGTGCATGGAATATGCATGCAGATTCTGTATTATATTATTTCTTTAAAAATAGTGAAGGACGACAATATTTGGTGGTAACAATTTGAAAATTGAAACAACCATTTATATTGGACTATGCAAAATCTCGTTTACAAACCAATAGCTCATTCGGGCAACATCTTTTGGGCCAATAACACCACATAAAATTCATTTCAATAGAAAGTCACAAAATATTTTTGAAAATATTTTAAATCAGCATATCTTTAGATTTTCCGATAGAATGATAGAGATTGACATACATATTTTTATATGCGCTATATTGTTTCTTTGAAAACTAGCCACTCGCTTGGCCAGCCGCTTAAAATATTTACCATAAAATCGGAAACGTGTATAATGATTTTAATAAATTCAGGTAGTATAATTTCATAAAAAATATTGAGCATTTCTAATTAGACATTTGATGATTTTAATACATGTTTATTTCAGTTACATTAATAAGTAGAAGAGATAGCTTTAAGAACTTTGTTTATTGAATTTTCTTTTATTTACTGCATTTATTAATCAATATAGTTCCTGATTAAAACTGAAAGCATCTTCTTCAGCGTTATTCAATAGCAAGATACTGGCACATGGAAAATAAATGCATTTTATTTCTGGCCATAGCAATGCATAATTTGCATAAAGCTGACTTTGTGTGTAAGAACCACTTGTCTATCTTCTAAGTGACAACTGTACGTGAAGTAATTAAAGATAGGAACTACACAGAAGAAGGGTTAAATGTACCCTTTATTAAACTCTTTAAAATTCACACTGCGTCGACATGACGCTAAACACTACGCCTCACTTGGCGGGGTAACTCAAATCATAAGAACTAAAATAAAAATTGTAAGATATTAACAAGTAGTAGAAATCACGTGACAGGTCTCAGAGAACTCCTGTTACTTAAAACCGCATCGAAATCTAGTGACAGCAAAGTAATTGCTGTTATGCCACTTAAACCAGCAATAAATAGAAGATCACGCTACAGAAATGATGGCAATTGACAGAAATTCTCGCATTTCCTTCTCGAACTCAGTATTTAAGCTTTTTCTCCTCGAGGCAGAATTTGCATTACTTCACGCGAGCTACCAAATTTAAATATTCTGGCATTGACAATTAGGGGAATGATGGCCTAACGTAAAATTAAATAAAATTTGTTATTTAAAATAAATATGAGTCTCAATATGTAAATTAAAACTACGAAATAAAACTATATATTATTTCATTAAAAACTAGTCGCTCGCTCCACCGTTTGCCTAAAATAGGTATCATAAAAAGGAAAAGTATGTAATACTTTTAATGAGTTCATGTGAAAGTGCATTTTCATAAAAATATTCAATATTTCTAATTAGAAATTTTATGATTTAATGCGTGTTTATTTAAATTAATCATATTAAAAAGTAGAATATAATTCTTAAGGACTTTAATTTATTGCTTTTAAATCGCTTAATTTATTAGTCAATAACCTTCCCGATTAAATTTCAAAGTATCTTAGGCTCTATGAATTATTAAGAGTCTGGCGCATGGAAGATAAAGGTATTTTATTTCCTGGCCTCTTTGATATATAGCCGAATTTGTGAATTAAATTTGAAAGGTAAATGTCTTACATTTTTCCAACTGGCAACAAAGAGTTTCGCGCGCTGGAGATAAAATTAATTTATTTCGATGGTGTTGCCAAATTTATCGGCTTGTAACTCGTGCAGCTTTCTCTCGTTACAAATACGTTCTAGAGCTGATTTGACATTTTGATATGTTTGCCTCTGAATGAAATGGCTTATTTTGAAAACGCGTCAATTTGAGCGTACTCTGAAAACGAATCTCTTAAGAATGGCATTTACACATGCTGTTCTCAAGAAATGTCTAAGGTTCTGGAAGCCTTTCCTCGTTAGTATGTTCTTCGGGTACAGCTTCATAGGTTTGATCAAATTCCATGTATTGATAGATGAAGTTGGTTACGATCTCACTATCACGATTATACTTTATAGGCTACTCTTCCCGCTGTTTGAAGGCAAGACAAAGCCTAATTGCTCTGCTCCTTTTTTCCTTATTACGTGTTCCGTCATTGGGCCGTAAATGAAAGTGATATACTCCCCATCAAGGACTTTCTGAGGGAAAATGACTCGCATACACGTTACATATGGGAAACACCACACACGACGAAAATGTCCATGCAACCAGCCTGTTTGCACCAGCATGCAACCAGCACTAAAGTTCTTGGGCACTCGCAGATTCATTGTACTTTGTCCTATGGAATGTGTTGAGAGAAGATGTGTAAACATGAAGGCTCTAAATCCATGCCGTTGCGATTTGGGTAGCATGAACACCCGTACTTGGTGTTCTATCTGATGTGCATGGTGATCTTTCTTTTGAAAGTAGTACAACCCGTAAAGATATTGTTGCCGGTAGGTATGGATATGAATACGGATATTGTGAAGGGGCTGGAGACCCATAGTTTAACCATAGTCCAATGTGGGTATTGTCCAGCCGCACTAATTATCCTTCACAAGGCGCACAAGGAGCCCTCCCGGGTGTTGCTGTGTTGTCAGTCATTATTTTATTCTGTGCTGCTTAACTCCGTGCCTCTTGGGGACAGGAAGTGTATTTATTATGTTTATGATTTCCTTTCTGAGATGTTTGTTCTTGATAGCATTTCTCATAAAAAAGGATACATTTCACTTTCAGAGTTCGGAAGTTCTGATATTCAGCTATGAGGGAGCATTTAAATAAGCAGTGTTCAAGGCTGTATCTTTCTTCACATACAAATTTGTCCGATGCATAAAAGTACGCGGAAAAGGGGCCAAGTTCCGATATGAACCATGCTATTTCTCTTGTTACTGAACTGGGTGCAGTGCCTACTTTTGGGAAGAGCTGATACTTCTTTCTCCCTTGTTCGGCGTTATCCCATCAGTTCTGCCCATTCAGGTTTAGATTCGCTGGTTATGTGTATTTTAAGGTGCAAGCCAGGCTATGGCATTAAAATGTTTTGTGCATTTTTACCTCTAGCTGCTTTTCTAGCTAGGATGTCACCCTCCTGTTTGCCTTTTGTACTTGCATTGTAAGGATCTTAAGTTTTACTAACGTTTATTTTATTTTAAATCTTTACTATCACTTCTTATTTTCTACTTCCGGCCAGAATTATAAGCGTTAACGTATTTATGCAAAGTTTGTCTGGCGAACGCCAAGTATTTAAGTTGTGTGGCTTTCTGCCAAGCGCGAGAGAGGAAGCAGTTAGTCGAAGCAGGCCGCTTACCTTAGAAGTTTTACTCAGTTGCTGGTTGCCTTCCAGGCCAGAGGTTTAATCCTCTTGATAATTTTAAACGTATTGTAGTGTTCACAGTTCTCTGTACTACATACGGCTTCCTGTTAATAAAAGGCCAATCTTCCACGTTTATTATTTTAAAGTTAAATTAGAGTTTAGTTTTATTTTTATATTTTTACGTTTAGACCACAAGTAGTGGGTCTTTGTATTCCGAAGTACGGAAGTTATTGTAAATAGAGAAAAATAAAGGGTTTTGTATACCCTTCTTGTGTATCCTGTCTACTTCCCACAGTTATTGAACATAGCTTTAGTAAGCTCTCTGTTCCGAGTCAGGTCCTTGCATGTTCCCGAAGAAAGTAAGACGGAACATTGAACCTGATAGCATGTGTTTTCAACTACTTGAAAAAGAAATGCTGATTTTGTGATGCTGGAGTTCTTTCTATAATCTCTTGGATTAATATTATTTGTGCTGCAGTTGCACGATGGCATGCTTCGCTGAATGTCTGTGTGTGAAGATATATAATGTTTTCATAGAGTTTATGATGTTGCACTTTCCTTACCAGGAGCGCAAATGATTCCGTTTGGAATGCACTGTTTTGCTGCTATAAGTGGAACTGTTTTTTAGTTGTGGAGTTGGAGCCTAAGTAGATTTTGATTCCACTGCTTTACCTCCTTCTAGGCCGAATCCGTCTGTATAGAACTGGAGGAATTTCTTTTCATTTGCTTTTTTATGCTGTGATGTTACTTTTGTTATTTTTAGTATGATGTTATTTTTCTTTCCTGGGTGGTGCTTGTTTGGGTGTGCTTGTGTCTCGTATTTCTCGACCAAAATTTCTAGGGAGTTGTAGTGGCTATTCTTTCGAAAGTGTAGAATTGTTGTTTTTAGGAATACTTGTTCAGTCGAGGTAAAAAGTAGCATGCTATTAGCGATTTGAAAAAAGGCTGCGTTTGATGTTGTAGTTTAATTCCCTGTGAAGTTTGAAACCATAACTTTTGAATAATATTTCCATAACTTTGAAAAATGAACTTTTGAAAGTAATCCATTCCTTGCTATTCTGAAGTTGCCAGATTCAAAATTTTTATATATATTTTTGTTTTCAGAAACGTACAGCAGTAACACTTGATTCCTGTCTTTACTCATAAATCAAAACGTGGTTTATCGAGAATCAATCGGGGATTACATCTGATAAAAGCCCTGATGATATGAGATAGTTCTGTGATGTTGTGCTTACCTATAACTGGAGCAGAATCTCTTTGCTTGGCCACAGTTTTGCAGTCGATGGGATAGTACTAGTCGATGTTTTATATACCCATAGTTTGTTCATTCCGTTCAAAGGACCGAACAGGCTGTTGAACATTTTACGCAGTGAACCTGCTTCTCTGCCGATGGCGAAAAGCAAGACTAAAATAAAATATCTGATGTGGTTAGCGCATGATCTCCGACTAGTTTTATATTTTAAATGTTTTAAATATCTTTAATTAAAATATTGCTTCCGGTTGAAACCCATAACAGCTTTACAGCAAACAAAAATGTAATTTTTTTTCCAATAAATAGAAAAGTTTATAATACGAAATTTTGAATTATGTTTTATTGGGTATAATTGGACAGGTGTAAAAATTGGTTTTTCGAAGTTTATAACAACATAACCAAATTATATTGGTATTGTCAATAGCCCCTTTAATTTTTATTACAAATTGTGCTTTACTGAGCAGTTAAATAACATAATTTAATTATTTTACATAGAGAAATTTAGTTTTAATAACATATTTAAAATAAATGTTTTGAAAAGAATCCCATAATTGAATTTTCTTCCATGTTATTTCTATAGTATCAACAAATTTGAAGTCATTTTGATCAGTACATGCATTCAAACGATATTTCAGTAAACAAATCTCATTCAACTGCAAAAATATGTTATGTTTTATACATGGAACGAAATAACATATTATGTTGATTGCTGCAAAAGTGTTGTTCAATTTACGTAAACTTCAGTTTTTCCAAACAATATGTTATATGTAATGGCGTTAATTTGATTTATGCAAAAATGTTATGGTAAGGTAACACTCTCAGTTGGCGATTAAAAACTGTTATAAGCCTTAAGTCTCGTTTCCAGTTTTACTCAAAATGTAATCAATTTAAATATGAATGTAGAAAGCATAAATACAGGAAAACTATTTTTTGGAAGTTTGATTATAGGAGTTACCGTGGCCAAATATTTGTCACGCATGCACACAGACAGACATGCATCAAGCTAAAAATGCTAAAAATGGTTGTGGGGGTTCTCTAATTCGTGCCTATTTACTAAAAACTCACTATCGAATTTTTGGACCAGTATGTATATAAGTTGACGGGAGGTAAAGGTCAGCAATAAAAGGAATTCATAAATTCTGGCGTTTGACTTATCTATTATTTTAAACAATTTCTTCTAAATTTTGTACCGTTAACACAGAAATGAGAACGTTCGTTTATAATGTTAAGAACTGACATTTTATGGCATACGCTAGTTCGAAATTAGCTGCCGCTTCACTGCACATTTATATTAACTAGCAAAATTGGGCTGCAGGCGAAAGCATTTTCGGCAAGCAAATATAGGTGCAATACCTTTATTGGCAAGGGTTTCATCTCACAAAGGACTACTTCATTTTCTCTTAGCCAGCGGCGTATTTGAAGTAAACATACTTAAAATCTTTTTTCCGAAATCTATGGGCAAAAGACTTGAAGGATTTTCAAACAAGAGTTTTGCAATTTTCTATGCGATGTGATTTTTCTGTTTCAAGTGAAGATTCATGTATTGGAAAGAGGATTAGGCATGTTGGAAAAGAGTCTTTATTAGAAAATTCTTTCTTAGTATTGTCCTCAGTCTCTCAAACAAAGGATTCTCCTCTGAATGTACACGAATAGTTTATAAATAATAGCTTGAAGATGGCTCCGTACAAAAACATATACTAAAAGGCTAAAGGTATTGCTAAAGGCATATCTATTTTCCCCAGTGTCTTCTTCATAACAATATTTTACTTGCTGGTTTAAAAAAGCAAATCAGTTAAATAGACAAAAGTTTATAATTGTCTGCAACACGAAACTATTATTCTGGTATTTTTATGATTTTACTATTTCACATCCATAAAATATGAAACACAAATGGTCATTCGTACTTCTCTAATATCGTTCGATAATGAATTATCAAAAGTATTGACTATTCTAGATTATTTTTTATATAGTTTTAAATAATTGATTATTATTGATATGGATATAATACTTTTATATTTTTGACTAAAATTTTTGACTACTATTATTTGATTATTAGCATTGACGATTACTATTATTGAAGATTATTATTTATTATTACATTACTGATTACTATAAATATTATTATAAAATGAATATTCTTATAAATATTGACTACTAGCTGTACCCGCCCGGCGTTGCCCGTGCATTTAGAAAATGCAGATAAGTGAATAGCGCAGGAATAGTAGTGTAGGACATGTAGACTGTCTCTCTCTCTTCCCCCCCCCACAAGCTACAAAAAAGAAATGAATTGTAATTAATCGATTTAATGTATCGTCAAAACAGCAAACTAACGCTAGAATAAAGAAATGAATTGTTACAATCGAACGTCATTTGAAAACAAATAATAATATCAGTGAGTCAAAAAAACCGTGATTAATTAATTATAAATAATAAGCTACAAAAAAGAAATGAATTGTAATTAATCGATTTAATGTATCGTCAAAACAGCAAACTAACGCTAGAATAAAGAAATCAATTGTTACAATCGAACGTTATTTGAAAACAAATAATAATATCAGTGAGTCAAAAAAACCGTGATTAATTAATTATAAATAATTTTTTTAAAATTTTTCTAATTCAAAAATCGAAAATCGGGCTTCGAGGTCTGGTGGCCAGCCCCTTTGTGCTTCCGTATAAAAAATTCCAGGTCCCTGCGTGCGATAGATTTGGCTGGAGAGCTCGGTCAGACAGACAGACAGACACATTACACTTGCTTTTATTATTATAGATGTATCGTCAAAACAGCAAACTAACGCTAGAATAAAGAAATCAATTGTTACAATCGAACGTTATTTGAAAACAAATAATAATATCAGTGAGTCAAAAAAAACCGTGATTAATTAATTATAAATAATTTTTTTAAAATTTTTCTAATTCAAAAATCGAAAATCGGGCTTCGAGGTCTGGTGGCCAGCCCCTTTGTGCTTCCGTATAAAAAATTCCAGGTCCCTGCGTGCGATAGATTTGGCTGGAGAGCTCGGTCAGACAGACAGACAGACAGACAGACACATTACACTTGCTTTTATTATTATAGATTATATTACTATTTATTTGGATGAACTATAGCTTTCATTTACTTTTATTGAGTATTTAGTTTGTTTCGTAATCAGTCAGCTGAAACCTTTCTAGCTCTGTTTCATAAGTACTGTTGGAGACGGCCGCTGCAGACAGACGATTACATAACGGCTCGGCGAGGGTCAACAGAAGGATCGCCACATCTGATTGGACTATTTTTTATTATTCTTATTTTTTCTTTAATTGAGAATTAAGCGGGGAAATTCCCTTTTCACTCTTTTATGTATGCACTTAATAGAGTAATGTAACGTTTTCAGCTTGTGTGAGATATCCATATTAAATCTTTATATTAATAATCCCTGCTGTGATTATTTAATTTGTAACCTGCACGTTGTAGCCCTGAGAGTTGCAACATAGTAAATTTGGCGTCGGCTACTTTATATTTTTGATGAAATATGGATATAAAAGTTTTGAAAGCAAAACGAAAGTCGCTGAGAACAGCTTTTACGGTATGATGCAACGATATAGCTCAGAAGATCGAAAATAAAAGTTTAATAAGTGACGAAATCAGGACGTTGTTTCGGCAGATTCAAGACAAATTCTCACGTTTGGAAACAACTCAGGAAGAAGTTTCGAATTTGTTGCTAAGTGATGATGCCCTTCAAGATGAATTCTGAATTGGAAAGAGGATTGGAAAGAGGATTCTGAAGATTTTTTGAAAGCAGAAGAATACCGTGACAAGTTCTGGTTGATCTGTTCGCTGTTAGAAAATGCAAAGAAGGCAAATTCGGTTACGGAAGGAACAACAACCGAGCAAAACAGGAAATTCAAGCTTCCGAAACTTGAATTGCGAAAATTTAGTGGAGAACCGAAAGACTTTCTTGTTTTTTGGTCCCAGTTTGAAAAAATTCACAATGACCTCTCCATTGTCGATGAAGATAAATTTCAATATCTTTTACAATGTGTGGTAACAGATTCTAAAGCGTCAAGACTCATAACCAGTTTTCCGCCAACTAAAGAAAACTATTCAAAGGTGATCGCACAACTTAAAGAACGCTTCGGCAGAGATGAACTTTTGGTTCAGATTTATGTACGGGATCTATTTTCCATAGTAATGAAAAATGCTACTGGTAGGATTAAAGTAGATTTAGCTGAACTTTATGATTTACTTGAGAGCAAGCTTATGGCACTGGACACCCTCGGTAGAACTAAAGAAAAATTTGCAGAATTTTTAGAGCCACTTGTTGAGTCCTGTTTAGCAGAGACTGTTCTTCGTGCGTGGGAAAGAAGCCGCTCCGTGGAAGATACTGCGTCACAGCAAGATAGTGCGCGTTCGTTGGATAAACTTTTGTGCTTTCTTCGAAACGAAGTGCAAAGTGAGGAAATGATTAAGCTCGCTCGTACCGGGTTGGGAGCTTCACGTTCTGCACATTCGCGTCCCCATTGTGATGATCCGGGTTGCTCTACAGCTGCTGCCTTGGTAAATGTTCAAGACAATACAGGTAGGCGAAATTTACGTTGTATTTTTTGTGAGAAATCCCACAATTCTGCCGAATGTTTTTCTGCTGGCAAAATGTCTTTAGAAGACAAACGAAAACTTTTGGTGCAAAATCGCGCCTGTTTTCGCTGCCTACGAGTTGGACATAGTTCACGGGCATGCAAAAATAAAGTTAAATGTTTAGCATGTGATAGATTTCACTATACCATTATGTGCTCAAATGGGGAACCTGTAAAGCCAAATGAAACTGACAGTACTGTTATTTCAAGTAATGTGTTGTCTAATCAGTCAACTATTAATTAAAATGTGTATTTGCAAACACTTGTTTTAAAAATAGTTTTTGAGGGTAGACAACTTACAGTTCGTACGATTTTGGACAGTGGTTCTCAGAAATCTTATCTTTCAGAAAGGGTTATCGCGTTTTTGCAACTGCGTCCTAAATCGAAACAAACCATTATACACGGTTTGTTTGGGGGGAGAGAGACAAGTCCTCATTCCCATTTAGTGTTTGATGTTAATTTAAGAAATTTTGAGGGCACTTATGACCATAACTTTGAGGTACTTTCTCAGAACAAAATATGTGGATGTGTTCCAAAAGTAGTTCATCCCAATACCCTAAGAGAATTAAAATAAAGAAATATTACTTTGTCTGATTTGCAAGCTAAGGAATATGACATTGAGTTGCTTTTAGGAGCAGATGCCAATGGAGACATTATTACTGGCAGTTCTATGAAACTGAACTCTAGTGTAACTGTAGTTGGGGCTAAATTCGGATACACTGTGATTGGTAAAGTAAACAGCTTACCTAAAGAATCTACTTCAGCTACTATTCCAGCATTACTACAAAATAATTTGTGCAATAATGTAGTTTCGTTGCATTGTGCTAATCTTAGCGTAACTGAACTCTGGAATTTAGATGCCATTGGCATAACAGATCCAACTGAAGATGTTAAACGTAAACTTGCTGACTCTGACACCGTTAAGCAGTTTAAAGAGAATTTAAATCTTCTTCCTGATGGCCGATACGAATTGCAACTACCCTTTAAATCTGAAATTCTGTTACCGAACAATAAGTCTATGACTTTTAAAAGGCATCAAAGAATGTGTCACCGAATTAATGAGGAAAATCAGATGACTATAAGGTAGTTTTTAAGCAATGGGAAGACCTTAAAATAATAGAAAAGGTTCCTGAAACTGAAATTGATAATTTGAGTTATTATTTGCCCCATAGACCTGTTATAAAGCATACTAGCCAGACAATGAAGGTAAGGCCGGTGTTCGACGCTTCAGCCCGAGAGAGAAATCAACCATCCCTTAATGACTGTTTAAATAGAGGGCCGAACTTAATTGAACTCATACCTGATATAATTGACAGGTTTAGATTGTATTCCGTTGGTTTATCCACGGACATAGAAAAAGCATTACTTCAGCTGAGTATTATCCCAGAACACAGAGATTATTTGAGGTTTTTTCTTCCAACTCTTGAAGAACACATGATTTACAGACACTGCAGAGTGGTGTTCGGCATTTGTTCGTCTCCGTTCCAACTCTCTGCATCGATAGAGCATCTCTTGGATAATCCCCCTGCCGAGTTTGACAATGTGACCCAAAAATTAAAGCATTCGTTTTATGTTGACAATTGTGTCACTGGGGTTCACGATATCAAACAGCAAGAAAATTTTATAGTTAAGGCGACAGAAGTAATGGCTCGAGGATGTTTTAACCTACGGGGTTGGGAAAGTAATGTTCCAGGTCATTGTATTTCCCGTAGTTCAGGTATAACTTCTCTTCTTGGAATCTTATGGGATTTGGATAACGATACACTAAAATGTAATCTTAATTATTTAGTGGATAATGAGATAAGTAAACGTAATATTTTGGCTATGGTACATAAAATTTTTGATCCGCAGGGATTTTTGAGTCCAACTACCTTATTACCTAAGTTACTATTACAAGAGGCTTGGACTATGAAATTAAAATGGGATGATCCTTTGCCAGATAACATTCAGAAAACTTTACAGAAGTGGCAGGATGAAATTAAATATCTTGAGAAAATTAGAATTCCACGATATGTAGAGATAAAGGAGAATTCAGAGCTGCATCTATTCGTTGATGCATGTAAGAGCTCCTATGGTGCATGTGTTTACATTAGAACTGTAACGCCCGTGGGAGTCAAAATTCGATTGATCAGAGCCAAATCCAGGGTAGCGCCGTTAAAATCTCTGACAATACCTCGGTTAGAATTGATGGCCTGTTGCATTGGCGCGAGACTGGTTCACTCAGTATACGCCGCCTTAGACTTGCCTGATTTGAAAATTATTGCATGGAGTAATTCTATGGTAGCACTCTGGTGGATTAAGAACCGTGGGGATTGGTCAGTTTTCGTTGTGAATAGGATAAAAGAGATAAACAGTCTGATTCCTTCTCAGTGTTGGCGCCATGTTCCAGGTGATTTAAATCCGGCAGATATGCTTTCAAGAGGCAGTTCCCCTCGTTCATTTTCAGATTCTCTTTTGTGGAAGGGTCCATCCTGGCTCCTGGAACCTAATAACAACTGGCCACCAGACCTTTTGGCTTACGAGACCTCTGAGGTAGAACGAGAAAAAAGGAAGGTTAGATTGTGTAACCTTAATTCATTTGAAGAGGAAATACCTTGGTATGCAATTAGGTTTTCGAATTTTCAATCCATCATTCGATTAGTCGCATGGATATTGCGGTTTGTGAAAAACTCAACAAGTAAACGTGCATTTCGAGAGACTGGAGATTTAACCGTTCATGAGATGGAATATGCAGAAAAAAATCTTGTAAAAATTGTACAAAATAAGTATTTTCCCTCTGCCGACTCTATTCCCAATATGAGTGTCATCTCAGACAAAGAGGGTTTAGAAAGGGTGAAAACGCGCATTACAGAGCGATCAGACGACCCTGAATTTATTTGTCCAATTATTTTACCAGACCGGTGTATTTTCACCCAGCGTCTGATAGAATATTATCATTTACAAAATTGTCACGCTGGAACCCAAATATTACTTGGAATATTAAGGGAGCGATTTTGGATAGTGAGAGGCAGAAAAGCGGTCAGGAAAGTTGTAAAAAATTGTGTAAGATGCAATCGATACAAGGCTAAGGCTCCCGGTTGCGAGCCGGTGTCGCTACCAGGCGATCGTGTCAATGACGCAGCGGTGTTCGAGGTGGTAGGAGTTGATTTGACAGGACCCTTGTATGTGAAGGGAGGTGAAAAAGGTTGGATTGTTTTGTTCACATGTGCAATATATAGGGCCGTTCATTTGGAATTGACTTCCTCATTGTCTATCGACGCATTCCTGTTGTCATTGAGACGATTCGTAGCCAGAAGGGGGAGGCCGAGAATAATTTATTCCGACAACGGAACTAATTTCAGAGGAGCGCAAAGAGAACTTAGTAACATCGACTGGGAAAAAAATTTGAGGCAAACGGCTATACAACGTATAGTATGGAAGTTTAATCCTCCCACAGCCGCTTGGTGGGGTGGCTGGTGGGAGAGGTTAGTTCGTGTAGTAAAGGAACTGTTGAGAAGGACACTCGGTAACGCGGTTCTTACAACCGAGGAGTTGTACACAGTATTGTGCGACTGCGAGTCAATAATTAACTCTAGACCTCTTACGTATGTGTCGGAAAATCCGGATGATTTAATCCCACTTTCCCCAGCCATGTTTCTCATCGAGAATCTTAGCTTAGGTGTTCCTGATGTTGATTTCTGCGATTCGAAAAGTCTTCGAAAAAGGGCTAGACATCGCCAAAAACTGCTTAATGATTTAAGGCAGAGATTTAGGAAAGAATATTTAGGCCTTGTGGTCCAAAATAAGAAGAATCTATCGTCAGAGCTACGGTTGGGTGAAATTGTCCTAATAGGAGATGACATCGAAAAACGGATGCATTGGCCTTTAGCTAAGGTCATTCGACTAATTCCTGGGAAAGATGGCAAGATGAGAACTGTAGAACTGAAGACTCAAGCTGGTACGCTGCTTCGTCCCATTCAGCGAGTCAATCCATTGGAAGTGCAGTTAGCGGACACACCCACTGATCCCATAAATTATAACTCTTTTACTAATCCTATTTCTTCTATTTCTAGTGATGAGCATTCAGATTTTAATGATTCTTCAAATGACTCTAGTAACATCCTGCAAGGTGCTAAAGTGTCAAGATTTGGACGTGTGATCAAGGTGCCACAGAAATTGGATCTCTTCGACCAGGTACTGTATGTCTTTGAGCCAACCTGAAGTCGACTCAAAGAGGGGGAGAATGTTGGAGACGGCCGCTGCAGACAGACGATTACATAACGGCTCGGCGAAGGTCAACAGAAGGATCGCCGCATCTGATTGGACTATTTTTTATTATTCTTATTTTTTCTTTAATTGAGAACTAAGCGGGGAAATTCCCTTTTCACTCAGTTATATGTATGCACTTAATAGAGTAATGTAACGTTTTCAGCTTGTGTGAGATATCCATATTAAATCTTTATATTAATAATCCCTGCTGTGATTATTTAATTTGTAACCTGCACGTTGTAGCCCTGAGAGTTGCAACAAGTACACTACCTTATAATGTACTCAATACCTGAACACACTATTCTCAAACGTCAGTGTATTATAACATAGTGAACTTTTCCATTTTGTAGAAAATAAAGTAGAATGATAGTGATGAATAATCGTGCCCAGATAAACATCGCAGTTAACTGCTTTTTAACATATTGGTAATTTTCCCACTTTATACCAATTTATACTTAGAAACAGAAGTCGGGAAGAAATACTGCAGCTTCTGTATGTTGTTAGTTTGCGATTCCTATCTTTTGTTAGATTTCGCTCCAAAAGTTACATTTGGCAACAAATGACTTCCCCTTGTCCGGAAAGTATACAATTCTATTTCAAAAAGCAAGTATTATTCTGTAAAATAAGGCTATGCAGAAACCTTTTCCCATTGGAAAGTGCTGCGAAATTTTGATAACTATGTCTTGCCTAGTCCCTTGCGAACAATTTACCAGCAATTTTTGCAACTTACGGAGCAAATTTTATGAAATTCAACAGAAATTTCGCCTCGTGAACTGCAGTAAGAATTGATATTGTATTAACACTGTACGGGTGAATCATGTTAAAGATATTTGGGAGTTATCGTTTTACAAGGAACTGCTTTAATTTTATTTTAAATATCTTATTTTGACTTCACGTAGCAATAGGGAAACTGAGGATTTAGTTATAATGTGATCAGTTTTCAATTCCAATACTTCGGTTAACCCACTCTGTAAAATGGGCTATAAAATGTAATTTAATAGATACTAAAATATAATTAAAATTGTTCTAGATAGTTGCAGATAGTAGCTGTGGTTTGGGTACTTGAATACGGCAAAGCACACGAGGGCTGTTTCAAATGTAAAGATGACTTTGTGGGGGATTTTACAAGGTAAACCGGCTTATACTTACGATACAGATTGGAAACGGTAGGAAGAAAATCATGTAATCAGGTCGCTTACCTGGATACTGGTCTGAGATGAACTACCAGCATTTAATAGTTTTCAGTCTCTCCCTCACTGGTGGGGTTGGTGATAGTGAAAGTTATTAATGCCAATCGTTTGTTCTCTTTTCCATTCCAACGACTGAGAGACAGACTGATAATCAAAATGTCAACTCATATTTGAATGATAAATTGCGATCAAATTTTGTTGCGACTTCTACATGATAGCATATATGCCCATCATCATTCAGGAGGATTTAAATCCGATTTTAAACTATTAAATTATTTTAAAATTAATCATTTCCAAATTCATGATTCCGCTAATATTCGTAGACAAAAGCTTCACATACATTTAATCGAATATACGGTATGATATGATGAATCCAATAATGTGAAGTGTGTGAATGTTTGACAACTATTAAACCATCACATCATCCAAATACCCTGTAAATTATTAAGCTCCTAGATCAAACTGAATGTAGTGTCCTTTAGATTGGAACAATTTCAGCTAATCATATTTCACTCCTTATCATTATCTAAAGCAATAAATTGCGAGTACGAAAATTGAGTTAGAATTTAATAACCTTCCAGACACAGCTAGTCAGTTATCATTATATAAACAAGTTCCCTGCGTCAACATCTAAATTTGAATGAAAATAAGAAAACAGTCATTCAGGAAAATGTGAAAAACATCAAAGCAAGGATAGTGGGCTTAGAAGTTATTATGTTATTATAATATTAGCATCTAAAAAATGAGTTTTTAACTGAAATTATCCGATTGTTAGAATTTAGTGCTATAATTTAATATCTTATTTAACATTTCTTACATTTTTTATTCGATTTTGGTTAATAATGTTACACATTTGCTTCTCGAATCGTGCCCTTTAAATAATGACATAGTTATAGCATTATAGAATGATTATGAAATGTGTTTAAATAGCTATTATTTCGCGTAAAGTTATAACTATATCACTCGTATTAAAGTACCTTTGTTTTCAGCATCACAAAAAGAATTCTAATTACTGTTTAATCATTTTGTAGTGAGAAACAGATTGCCAGAAGTCACCCACCTCTCACTTTAAAATAATGTATTATAAACGTGCCTTTTTAACTAATTACATAAACACCTTATTACTGTTTCCGTTGTTGAAAAAGATTAATGTATGCCATTCATTTATGATGAACTAGTTACTGTTCCGTTTTTGATTTTCATAACATGTGATAATTTTCATTGCATAAGATTAGGCTACGTATTTATGGTAAAACATTTTAATTCTCTCCGCGCAAGGTAGAATTCATCCGCGAATGATATTTTAACCGAAACGGATCAAAATTAATGTTAAATATGGAGAAATATAAAAACGTTACGCAGACAGGTCGGATTTACAGACCGAACACCAGGCCAAAACGAAAAAACCATGTTTCACAGCTTTAGCGAGATTTCAACGTCTAACGATGTTATTTTTATCACGTGAATCAGGTTATGCAAACATTTTTTTGTGTTATGAGTATAGTTAAATTTTGCTTGGGATGGCCAAGATAAGCAAATTTAATAATAAAGCCATATTAAAATAACACGTAGGCTTATAGTTAAGGCTAAAGCAACATCCTCCCCTGGCTTCAAAGTATTAAGCAAATAAGTATTAAGCAAATGCATTTAACAGAGGTACCTCGAGAGGAATAATTACGCACACGCTCACAGTATATTAATAATCCTGCTCGTATTGAAGAATACCAAAAAAAAAGTGTAGTAAAGTTGAAAAGTATTATAATATAAAAATGATTTTTAAAATTAGCATACTGAGTAGCTTTATATTATTAGTTTATGAAACTGGCATACGCCATATAAGGACTATAAAAATTTTCACATATGATAGAAATAATTTAGAAAGCATTTATTAATTTTTTCTAGGAACTGTCTCATTCTTCTTTTCGCTCAATTATAAACTTACATTATGTAACTTGCATTATTTACTATTTTTTCATATTATGGAACTTCTGAAATTATTAGGAATATTTTGTATTTGAAAAATTGATTGCATACCTAATTTGATTTCATACCTGTTAGTACTTTATTAAGCGTGCGCTAGAATAATTTCACAGAAATGAACTGGGAAGTACTACTCGACTCGTCGCAGTCTCGAAGAACACTTTCAATAATACGTTCATTTACTTTTTGTTTATATCAGAATATCACTTTGAATCATAGATTTAAACACAGTAACAAAATTTAACTAAGATAAGTTTATAGTGGAGCATTAAGCACACTAAAACATTCAAAGGAAGTATCATAATGCGCACTGAAGCAGTGTTTTCAAACTCAAATTGCATGCGGACCGAATGCAGGATTTGAAAACAGCTGAAGGACAATATTTGTTTAATTAAAAATTTTATTCACAAGATAAGAAATGCTTTAAATAAATTTAAAATTTCCCTTACTAAATATGCAAACAATGCAAGACATATGTAAGCAATAACAATAATATCGGAAAACAAAAATTCAAATTTTTATTCATTTTCTATCTGAAATTTATATTTTGTTGTCTACAAGTTGTTATTCGAACATATCGACAGCTAAATATTAAATTCTCAGATTGACATTTCTCTCAAATAATTCTAAGTTTATGTTTAAGTAATCATAAAATAATTAAACGTAAACAAATTACGAAAGCTTTCTAAGATTTGAAAGAAAATTTACGAAGTGAGACAAACTTGAGAATAAATAATAATAAGCTAATAACAACTCTATTTTTTATTTACTAATTTTTTTCTTGATGCATAAATAAGAATACATATGTTTGTTTGTATGTAAATAATTATAAACTTCTTTATTTCTTACTTTACCTTCACATTTCATGGGATTCCGGTCCAGATAAGTTTTGTAGCTTTTAAGAGAAATTATCTTTATCACGGAATGTGGATGTTCTGTGGTCAATCGGATTCTTTTTATTAATTTTGAACTTGGAAAAAAGCTAGGCTACAATTCGCGCTAATTATTGATAGCCACCATGAGCCTCCCCTCTCCGCTACCTATCAGCTGTAATAAAATGTATGCTTCTAAATGCTGGCAGAAACATGCTGTTTTAAAAACATTATATTTTTATTAATTATCATTATCTTTCCAATGCAGCAGAAGTTTTTATCTGCCAAATAAAATGTCCCTTGAACAATGAAACTGTTCTAAATGTTCTGAATCTAAAAGTTCACAATGACAATAAACCAACAGCATAAACTTATTGTACTTTTTTAAGCTGGCTAAGTAAATATTTCTTTTAATGCAAACTTTACAACATTTAATAGTGTATACATGTAAGCACATCTTGTAGACTCATCAGGATTTTTTTGAAACAACAGACATGAAAAATGTGCAACGCCCTCCTTAGGTCTCCAACCTAGACTTCTAGAATACGCGCCGAGTGTGCTACCGTTACACCCCGAAGGCGTGCAGAAAAGTGGTAGAAAATACCTTCGGGAATTAGGGAACTCAATCGCCAAATCACGGTGGTGAAGAATCATCATCCGCAACCTTTTACTTCGGGAGCTACTGTAGAGTCATTAGGTATTTTTGAAGTAGGAAACAAGAAAAATGTGCAACGCTCTCGCCAGATCTCGAACCTTGGACATCTCGAATACTCGCCGAGTGCACTACCGTTACACCACGAACTCATGCAAAAAGGAGGGCGAAAATACACTTAGTCTAAGCACCTTCCTTACTGTATGCTTTTGTCAAAGGTCCGGAGTTCGAATCCTGTGGAGAACATTGCTGATTTTCCCTGTTAAAATTTTCAAACATAAAAAAATCTAGTTACTATACAGTGGCGTCATACTAAAATAAGTGGGTCATATTTCCTCAACATTTGAATTTGAGGACTGGGTGATGCTCCTTTCTAGTCTAGTTACTCTTTAAGGAGGAGCATAATGTAAAGTATTTTCTCCTTCCTTACAATGTATCTTCATGGTGTTACTGGAATTCAGTTTGGTTGGCAAGTGTAAGGTCCGGAGTCTGAATCCCGGAGAAGGCATCAATAATATCTCCATGTTTCCTGGCTTTTAAAATATACTTTTATTTGCTCCATAAGCTTAATTTCCCTTGTAATAGAGTTTAATCGATTATATCTTTCCTCTAAATTAAGAAATAAATACTGAGTACAGACAGCACCTAGTGGCCGATGACCCTGCGCTGAAATCTGTGTTCATTTATATCTACACGTATGTACGATAGACGATACATCTCCTATTTCGGGAAGGTAACTGAGGAAACCTGTACAGACAAAGAGAGATGCTGCCACAAGGAGTGTCATGACTCCACGAAATCGTTTCGTTGAAGCTGGCTGTATGAGATACATATCAGAAAGAAAACAGATGAACATCTGCTTTCCCAGTTTGTAAGCAATTACATTTTCTTTGAAAAGTTTTTAAGGAATGCATCCTTTCTAAGATCTATTGCACCCATTAAAAGCTACTCTTGTAAATACGAAGTACATTTGGGGGTTATTGTCTTGCTTCAGTCTTGCTCACGGAGATCCGGGAGCTTGGTTTAGCTTGGTTCAGCTGCATCATTTAGGAGTTCAATGATTCACTCAGACAGCCAGCTTTGATAAGTTTTGTCACAATCAAAAAATACTTTTTAATCAGTTCAATTGTTATCTCTCTTCTCATTTTTAAAATAAAAATTGGCAGTAACAAAATCATCTGAAGCAGCAATTTAAATTATAAATATCCATACCTTTCTTTAGTTTTACTATTTATTTCTAAACTCAAACGGTATATTCAAAATGATGCGGGCGGTATAAAAAGTAAATTCGTATACTGACCTGTTGCCATTAGACGTAGACTGTAGTCTAAAAACAATGCTCCAGAATTTTTAAATTTATTGTTTCTTGATTCTGAGTAAAAGACAGTTCACTTTCTCGGCGCTCATATCAAACTTAGAGAATATACCCTCAGCAAATATTAATTTCCGTGCTGCGTTTATTAGAATTTTTTCTGCATCATTTCGAGGAAACGTGCGGTTTCGTAAAAGCTCGAGATTCGTTAATAACGAAAGAACTTTCCAGACATTATCGTACACCCGTGTATGAGAGGCTGAGAGGAAATTAAAATAAACAACTTTTCCAACTTGCAAAAAGTAACGTTCTTAAAATTTTCGTTTAGAAAGTTCTGCTTTATGTTCTAAAGCAAAGGAAATTCAAATATTTTGGAATTCTTCACTTTTGCAGTTTTCTAAAATTTAGGAAGATTTGAAGATCGACTTTTATGAAATCTTTATGAGCAGGGAGAAACACTTACGGAAAATTAAAATTTGGAGCTATCTGCGGTTGAAACCTTCTGAATTATTCATATGCCTATTAAGAAAAGGACTCCAATTTGGAAACAGAATGTTTACTCTGCTTTTCACATTTTCTCTTGTATAACTCCCTGTCTGGCCATCAGTCTACGTATGTATGTATATTCCATCTACTCACAATTCTTTAACTCCGATTTAAACTTCGCAACCATTGGTCGTAGGCATATACTTCTGATTACAAATATGTTTCAAATAGTGTAAAGATTCATGTTTCTGCATTCTTAAATTTAAAAACGTAACTTTGCATAAAATACCAGTTCTACACATTCCTTCGTTTCCTATACTTATGTGTAGAAACATAATCTACTCACTATAAAAAATTAAATACGAAACGTTTGATCCTGTACAACAAAATTGATATTTGATCTCATTTTGAATTTGCGTTAGGGGGTCGGCTAGTAAGTTAGCATAATCCGTGGTAAATATTTTATTCCTTAAATGTCGTTCAATAATATTCTTTTGTGATTTACCAGCATATTTATTTATAATTTTGTTACATTTAGCATACAGAAAGAATTTTCACATAAGTAGTTTATAAGTTTTCAAAGTTTAAAAACTCGCTATGAATACTATCATGAAATTTTATTACTTTAGATCCATAATCTGACAGTTGTAAAACATTCATTTAAGTGCAGATATTTTAACTAATAATGGGAAAAATATTGCGATTGGCTACCTACCTATACTCAAGTTTGCTCCAGAACACAGTTCTACAGGTTTGGATGAATGAGATCTTCCTTTTTGAAACACAAAGTATATTAATCAATATATTAACTGTTATCTTTATAAAAATGCTCATGACATAATTTCTTAGCAACAGAAACCACTTTCTAAGCGATGTATTATTTATTTAAAAACAAATGGAACATTATTCACTTTAGATTGTATATAGGCCGTCAATATTATTCCCTATCTCTGCACCAAGTATTTATATTAATTGTTGCCGTACGAGAGTTAAGCTTTTTGTATTTTTTATAACCAGTACATTTTTAAATGTAAGCATAGAGACCGGAGGAACATGCAAAAATTTAAATTTCGTAAATTTAAAAGAAAATTATTTCCTTAAATTTAAAAGTTCCCAAACATAAATCTTTGCGTCATTTAAAACATTTCTGTAAGAGAAAGTATATGTCTACGATCAACCGTTTATATATATATATACATATATATAATTAATATTAATTAGATTATCGATTTGTTATTTTAGATATTTTGAATTGTTATTTCCTAGAAGATAATCTAATTATCTTCTAGGAAATTATAAGAAAATATTAATGTAAAGGGAGAATTGTAAAGCTAAATAATAATGTAATGGAAGAATTTTTCGTAATAGGCATATGAATATAATGGGAAAGATTTAAAGCTGAATACTAATATAATAGAAGAATTTAAAAGCTAAATACTAGGTAAATAAAGGTTTTAAAAGTTTAAAACTTACTAAATTTCTTAACTTTAAGGCAAGATTTAATGTAGTTAGTCAAATCGATTTGTTGTTAATTTTATAGAAATACACTAAATCCCATTGAAACGTCAGGACCTTTCTATGAAACTGGCAAAACGTTTTCTTGTAAAATATTATAAATAAAGGTTTTAAAAGTTTAAAACTTACTAAATTTCTTAACTTTAAGGCAAGATTTAATGTAGTTAGTCAAATCGATTTGTTGTTAATTTTATAGAAATACACTAAATCCCATTGAAACGTCAGGACCTTTCTATGAAACTGGCAAAACGTTTTCTTGTAAAATATTTTATTATCAGTTTATCTTATAAAATACTTCCATTATTAATATTTGATTTTTTTTCCATTACATTTAATACATATGATATCTTTTGCTTTACACAATTTGTTCATCTTTTACTAAGTTTCAAACTTTTAAAAGTCTCTCATTTCATTAGTATTTAAATTTAAAATTCTCCCATTAGTATTAGTATTACATTATTATAGTAGTATTTTCTTATCATTTCCAAGAAAACAATTACGATTTATATTTATAAATCTTAGCAGGGATGTCCCAGGATTTGACTTATAACGTCCGGTTTTAATATTTAACGTAATAAACAGTGAAAATTTCCAAATTCATAGTCCACTGAAACAGCAGTACAAGAATAAAACTGAATAAATAGAGTTGAAAAGAGAAAAAGAAGAAAGATAAAAAATCTTAAAGGGTTTTCATATTTCAGCTATCACCCAAAAAGGGCTCTTCAGAATTTTATGATTTATTACTAGAGATTATTGATAGAAATGGATCAGGTAGAATAGCGAAACATTTTTATAGGATATTAAATGAACATGCAATTTATACTAACATAGAAAGGTGCATAGTCTTTGATACATCTTCTGTACATTGAAAAATTAAAAAAAAATTATATAATGCAATTTAATAAAAATATTTAAAGTTTTCAATTAGATATATTATGAATTAAATGCATTTTTATTTAAATCAGTCAGATTCAATGAACGCTTGACAATTAAAATGGTATTCCAAACAGAGGCATTAGCTATTATTAAAGCCAATGAATATTTTGTAAACACTAATATTGTTCTTTCAAATCATGCTGAATCACATGTTGGATCACATGGCAATTAGTTGTCCGATCAGTTAGCTGAAGAGGCAGTTGAATATTATAATGGGAAAGATATTCCCATTTCTTGGCCTATATCATATCTAAAAAATATCTCTTGAGAATATTATTAAAATATAGTTGGAAGAATAGAATTTTTGTAAACTTGGGCACATTTAAATATCTGCTAACAATTTGTCTAAGTCGTTAAATTCTGATTCCGTTGTTATTAAGCTACGTAACAGGTCAAGGTCTATTCACAGCTTTTTACTATATACATGGATTTATAAATACTTATCATTGTGTCTGTGCGGACATTAGATCAGCATACCATTATATAATGGAATGTCCCTTAACGAAACACTAACCTAATAAATTTAGCGCAATGTCATTCCTTTCAATAGAATCATTGTTAAGCAAAGATAGCTTTTTCTTAAAATTTGTAAAATTATGAATCCACGTGCGGCACGAAGAAAAGTTATTTCTCATCCCGTTTAAAAATATGAGCATAGTTTTCGAAGTAGCATATTTACATTTCTTTTAAAATTTCATTATTTTATTTATAAACTCACTCACAGTAACTTTATTTTATGAGCTTAATGAGAAAAGGATTAATAAGGACATTATTTCTGTGAAAGATTTTATGAATGTTTTATCGAACTTTATGGACTTAATTTTAATGCAATTCTGGTTTAATTTTTAGTTTTATATTCCTGCTTCATATAAACATATTTCAAAATTTATACTTTTAAATTATGTATTGTAATATGAAAAACATAATTAAGGTGGTTATTATTATTTAAAACTAAAACAGATCTAGTTAATGATGAATGTGAGATAATACCTATTAACCATTGATAAATACTAGGTTTTCCCATTCACCGTACATTAAACTCAGCTGAACAAAGTCGACAAAATTTAAGGACTATTGATATAAATTATGAATGTAATGTAGTGAAAACGAGTATGCGGCAATCTCTCAACCTGAAATCTAATTATTAGTAAAATTTCGGAATAATTATCAAACCTATTTTTGGAGGCAAGTATTGCAGTTCTGAAAACTCGAACATTTTCAACACTTCTAAAGATAGAGTCTGGAGTTCCTCTTGACCGCAAACCATTAAGGTGATTATGAGTGGATACACGCGTAAAGCGTATCTTCTAACTCCATTCTTACATGATGCAATGGTCTCCGTTAGTTTGGCGAGGTGTCACTGCCTAATAGAATGGAAGAGCAAACTCTCTTCACTGATATGGAAACGATCTGCTGTCAAATTGGGGTCTTCCGCGAGCGTCAACTGCAATATTGAAAAGGGGCCTTATTATCGAAAAGTACTCCCTTTGTTTGTGTCAACAGAGTTGCTGATGCTTGCCGCCGGTTCTCGAGAATCTCCTGGTGATTGAGAAGTAAACTGGCACACAAGCCAATATTATTCTGCACGTGATGCGATGGGTGGAAATAATCTTTCCACGTCCTTCCCGACCCTCGTGCCTCCTGTCATTGTTTGCAAGAAGTGTTTTGAATTTTTATTTAAGAATTTTTAAAGTATAAGGCAATATTAAGCTTTGAAAAATGAAACAAAATGGAGCTAGCATTGTACAAATGAAATAACGATTCTCTACAGGAATTCTTGATATACGGCATTATTCATTAATTCATTAGGCAACATTCTTTCATTAATTACAACAAAAATGAAAATGATTAAAGAATTTACCTGTTGGAAACGTATGCCTTTAGTATTAGACAGCTATCTATTGTCGAATGATAGATAGCTGTCTAATTAGCATTTATTTTGTCGCATTTATTTATCTAACATTTATTTTATTGTAAAATTCACATTTATTTTGCTATTATTGTATATATATATATATATATTAATATGTCTTTAGTTAAGAAGTTAAAAAATCATTTTTTTTCGCATTTATTTTAGTATCTTATATATATAATTGCCTTCAGTTAAGAAGTTAAGAAATCAGTTTTTTTATTGGTAAGTGCTGCAATAATACAGAATAATGCAGTCCATTTCTTTTGATGAAAAAGAAATTTCAATAAGCATTGCGACTGCATCATTCGCTTCCAATTTTGCACTTATCGGTTCATTATTATCTGGCTTTATTTTAATTCCTTTCGTGACAGAAAATAATCCGTTACCTAGAGAGAGCACGAGTAATTAAAATTCCCATTGCGAATAATTTTGTCTGTTTAATTTCGTTATAGCCGATTCTTCTATAACAGTCATTGCCAACCTCGATACTCAGAGCTTTAAAGTACGCCAGAGCCTACCGAAGCCCGTCTCCGATACTTCTCACATTTTGTGATAAATATTAATTCTAGCCTGAGTCCTTAAATAAGAAGACTTCGGCACTTTTTTAAGGTTTGTTTATGTAACTGAAGCACGATTTCAGAAGAAATTTCTTTGGATATTGCAAATTTTACTTTAATAATAATCTTACATTGAAATCTGATGTTTGACTGAATGTATGCCTTCTTTATCTGGGAAGTAAGCCCTTTGATTATCAAGTCCTTCCTGAAGAAAGTCGTCCGTGAAGGCATCCCTCCACTTAGGCAGGTAGCCATCGAGGTTTTGCCGTAATAACATAAACCAAACCTTACGGACATAACTACAAAGCTCTTATCACAAGCTCGTAATCTTTGATAATTGGTTAACAAACATCAAATGTTTCATTTTTAAGGGTTGTTTGCGATTTCTAAGCAAACATACTGTATCATACTTTATCTAATAATCTTTATAACAGATTCAGACAAGGATCATTAAGAACAGGTAAACCCATAGAGGCTCATGTATTCAAAATTCGAATTTCAGGTTTTAAAAAGGACGATTAATGAGGTCGTCGTGAGGTCACTTTGAATCCTGAGTTCATCCATTTCATTTCAGCCAAAAATTTCAAATTCAGTTAAAAACTGCAAATGAAGTTTTAGCATGAATTAGTATATTATTGTAAAACAATTTCACGAAAATAACACATTTTTCAATTCACATTTATGTAACGTCTCTTCTTTCATCATTCCCAATAAAAACTATTTATTCTATTTTCAGCAAACTACCATCGAATATAAATGCTTATTATATGTAACCATTAACGAAACTTAAACGAAATTCAGTATTCTGACATTCTGTTGAAACGTTCTTAATAAACCTTTTAAAGAATTTTTTATTCATATTAGAATGTTTTCAATTTATTATGCCCACAATAGTAGCAGATGGCGGGGTAATTTACTGCTCATATGAGGCAAAATAAGCGAACATCAGATACCACAATGCCGATGCGTAGTCTTCACTAATGAAATTTTAATATTACATAATCTGAATTTAAAACTAATAGTACATTACTACTAAAGTCTATGAGGCAATTTTTGACGTCCTGCTTACAAATGAAATTTCATATTATATAAATTTCGGTCCACAACCATTTTTAAAGTTTAAGAAATAAACAGAAACATTTTCTTGTCCTCATTTCACTCCAAACTATTATTTGGAAACGTTTTATTCAGATAACAATCAATGCTTGCACTTCTCATGCCTGATTGACAAAGACACGTTAATGGTCTCGCCATAAAACTCGTTAATGCATTTTAATGTGTATTTTCCAGAATTTAAAAGCATATACACTAAATGAAATCCACGGCAAAAACACCTCGAGATCTATAACTAAAGTTGTTGATACGACATTTAACTAACATTTCATTTCTCTGAAACGAGTAATGATGCAAAGTAAATGACAATTTATCACCAACAGAAGCTCGTAACCATTCGGAAACTGTGTACAGAGGCTGTTCACACATTTTTTAGACGACGTATATTGTATTCACAAAACTAAATTACATAAAATTCTTGTGTTTTAAATGTTCTATTTGACATCCCTTATTCTGAACTATCTTCCGACACTGCAATTTCCAGGATAATAATGCCTTTTGAAGTGGCAGAAGAGATAGTCTATCTCATTCCTCCCGAACAGCTTTTCAGAGTCCTTTCTGTTAGGGTTTTGGGACAACGTTTTGATAATGCAGTTTTTAAAAGTCCGACAGCACAAAAATCTATAGGTGACACATCGGGAGATTTAGTAGAGATATCAGTGAAGGGTATGGCCTTGATACTAGTTTTTTGTTCCATTTCTTTTAGGAAATTTACATTAGATTTTGATATGTGACTGCTAGCTTTGTCCTGATGGAGTTTCACAGATTGATGGCACTGTGGGTAAAGCGATGGTATTTCATTCAGACAAATTGGCGATAAAATATGTTCCTGATAGTATTTGGAGTTAATCTTGACATTTTTTGCACACTCTTTATTTTTAACTTGCCATTATAAGAAAAACCAGCAACAATCATGAATCCCTTAGAAAAACTTTCTTTCGATACTTTGAACCATGTACTTAAACTTTTTTCTCCCCTTTTATGATAAAAATGGCTCTTTTTTTGTTACAATCATGTAAATACACCCATGCTTCATCTATTGTGACAATTGTTTTCCATTTTTCTTTGGATAAGTGCTTCTCATATAGAATTCTGCAGCGTGTCCTGCGTTGAGCGATATACTTTGGAAGAAGACTATGCACATTGCGTTTTTCGCTTTCTTAAGATTTAAATGAACGTTTATCATTTTGTTTACAGTGAACACCGAGCATTTAAATGATTTTGCAACTGTCCTTTGACTAGAGGGATTTTCTTTTAACGTTAAACAACGGACCTTTGCAATAGTCGAAGATATCCGTTTTTTCCTTGGATAATTGTTTGGAATTTTTGTCCCACTTGAGGCTCCAATTTGACGTTTTTTTTTTCCTTTCTTGTTGATCATATTACCTATCGACGCTTTAGATATCACAAAACCATGACTCTCCCATCGTTTTTGGATAACGGAGTATGCATATTTCACTTCAGAAAGAGCGTAAATGTAGCCTTCGAACCATTGCTTTGTTAAATTCGCCATTTTGAATAAAAACAAAACTTTCAAGCCACAGACGATAATTTTGACTTTTAAAAACATAGTACAATTGCAATTACTTCTTTTGCAGCAAACGAATTTTTATTACCGCTTACCAAATTCGTCTAAAAATGTGCGTGCGAGCAGCCTCTGTATATTCTTGTAATTTTTATCTTCACAGTAAACGCTCAGTCCTTTTCAGTTTTATGTGAAGTAAACTAATCATAGATTATACTATGTTAATTGATTACAACAACGCACATGACATCTAAGTGCCTAATGGTAGACATGACTTCATGGAGGACATAAAGACATTTTGCTCGTACTTATGTGACTCAAAGTAAAATCCCGTAAATACTTTGGGAGTAGCATCTCAGCAGATGGCCTGTCAACCATGATGCGAATCCTAGCCAAACTACTAATATTCAGTTGTCTAAGCTCCTGGTGTCGTTTTGTCCAGATTGATTTTTGAATGGATATTATGGATATTGCAGATACGCTACATATGTATATATAAAATCCGATTCTTTTTGTTTCGTCGGTAGTGATTTCAACAATCAATAAAAAAGTCTTTCATATGTATAAGCTGTGGACAACCACGTGTCGTAAGCAGTTTCGTCTGCTTGCCACCTTGTAAAAGTCAGTAATTTTTAAGAATACCAGTAGCGACCTATTTAAATTAAAATAAACTGCACTGACCAACGAAACTTTTGCAATGGTGTTATAAAATTTTATAGCACTGCTATTCAATAAAAGGCATTTCTAATGCTCTCCTCCACCTGTATTATCTCTCGCCTTCTCTTATATTCAAGCATAAATATAAATATAAGAGATCATACATATGGATCTGTATGACTAAGTTTTTTCTTTAACTATGACATTGTTTAAGCTCCCTTTGCATAAAGGAATTGAGTTTTACCTCATAAAAGAATTCTAAACTCTAAAAACCCTGACAAGTGAAAAAATTATAACCAAAAGGTTTGATGAAAGTTACATGCGACTGAAAATTAAACAACAATCATCGGAAAAACTTGGTTACAACAATGCAGATCATACTGTAGCGTTCGTACGGGTTCGTTATGAAATGAATGCACAAGTCCAATGAAAAATGAACAAAAATTTATTATTATCACAACAAAAATGCTTAAATTTTCTCAAATTATCATGTAGTATTACAATATCTCACAGTAGTTATCTTTTAACTACTCAAATGTCCGATAGAACGTAATTCAAAACAGCTAAAGAACGCTAATCCGCGAATTCGCTACAATCAACAAGAGCAGTTTTCTAAACAACAACAAACTAAGCAAATACAACAAACTGAGATGTTTTCCTCCTTTTATAAGATTTTAAAATCACGCGCTAGAATTTTCCAGCACTTTCTCGAAATCAAAAAGAGATATTTATTTATTTAACGTACGCGCTCTTGTATTTTTAATTTTTCCGGCTTAGCTTTCTTTTAATATTCGTCACGCGCTGCACTGCGCGAGAAATAAAACCATTTAATTTATAATTGAACTAACATTAGCTTTTTAAATACCAAATTCGTAACACTGCCCCCTTCCCAAGGACTGCACGTCCCGGGCAGTACAATCCCTGGACAGGAAGCTAAACTTACAACTGTGGCATAAATGCAACTGAGGCATAAACATTACATTACAATATCAAACAATATAAACAATAAATGCAATAACTAACTTAAACAAATGAAATGCTATCAAATACTAAATACAAAACAAATACTAAATACAAATCAAATACTAAATACAAATCAAATACTAAATACAAATCAAATCAAATACACATTTATAAACAAAAAGGACCATGGTCTGATACTATTTACAATTATTTACATTACGTACTATGGCCATAGTAATGAGCTAACCTGTCGTAATGAACGACTTTAGGTTTAGAGTTCGAAGACTTACGAATCCGAACCACGACGTCATTCAGTCTTTTTAGGACTGTATACGGGCCATCCCAAAGTGACTGTAATTTCGGACAAAGTCCTTTCCGTCGAGTCGGATTCCACAACCACACCTTGTCTCCTTTGTTGGATCTCTGTCTAGTAGCTCTTGTGTCGCATCTGGTCTTCATTTTCTCCGTCGCCAAGTTGACTCGCTTTCGTCCAGAACGGTGCATCCCCTCAAACTTGGATGTGTTCCTCAGGCGATGAAGGCGCATCCGTAGGGCGACTAAACAGGCGGTCACAAGGCAGACGAAGGTCTCGACCGAAGAGCTTCTGGGATGGAGAACAGCTGGTAGTCTTGAGTTTCTTTTCGACCCTGGTATGATTTCGGCAGCTTCCTGAGCTCGATCTTTCGGACAAGGCGTCGACATTTCCAGGCGAGGATCCCTTTTGAGGATGGATAGTCATGCCATCAGATGCTGAAAGCAGCTTATTGTTTTTGAAATCTAAGGAAAAATTGTATTTCCTTAAAAAGTCCAATCCGAGTATGCATGGATCTGTAATATCCGCAACATATGCCGTGTGATGGTAGGCGGCACTTCCAAACGTGATGTTTACGTTTAACTTCCCAGTTATGTCGATCTTGTCACCAGACGCAGTCTGAAGGGTAACACAGGATGGCGTCCAAATAAGTTTATCTTTAAACTGTTCAGCTAAATCTTTCCTAATGATGGTAACATTAGCTCCTGTGTCAATGATCATATTGCAAGGAACTCCATCGATATTCCCATTGATGGACAGTCCGTTATTGTTGCCACTCACTATAGAGATCTTAAGCGCTTTAAAACAGCATTTTTCATTATCTGGCAACCTCCGTTCCTTGATATGGTCATTAATTTGTTTCCTGCGTCGTTGCTCAGAAATTGTCTCAACTTTCGTACCCTGGGGTGTTCTGCAATTCTTTCGTACGTGGCCTTCAGCTCCACAGTTCCAGCACTTTGGTTTCTTGTCAGTCCTTTTCCTTCCCGTGGCATTTAATTGTCTGTTTAAATCGTATGCCTTATTTTCCGTGCTCTGGGGAGTTCTGCAGTTCCTTCGTAGGTGGCCTTCAACACCGCAATTCCAGCACTTTAGGGTCGGTTTTGTTTCACCACTATTCCGTCTTAAAGAATTCACTGGTCTTGTCAACTCATCCGTTTCATTATCCGTGCCCTGGGGTGTTCTGCAATGCCGTCGTAGGTGACCTTCAGAACCACATCTCCAACATCTTACAGCCACTTTGTTCTCACTGCTACTCCGTATCAAAGCGTTGACTTGTCTGGCTAAATCATCTAAACAAGCCATCAGTTGATCCACTGGCTCATGGACTCGCACAGCTCTAACTGGGTAGCGATCTCTACTAGTTGCTTGCTGGGCTGCCTCGAACTTCATGGCGTACAACAGAGCGCTTTTTATGTCCTTTACATCTGCCATTCGAAGAGCCTTCTGTATTTCGGGATCCCGGATGCCATCGATAAAGTACTGCAGGGACAGGATTTCCCTCGTTTCTCTCGGGCACTCCGTAAAGGCGAGGTGGGACAGCCTTTCAACATCTGTGGCGAGTTCCTGGAGTGATTCGGTGGGCTTCTGTTGACGGGATTTTAATTGAAGCCTGCTGTAGTCTTTTAAACATTTCTCGCCAAAGCGCAGCTCCAATGCGCCGGATAAATCTTCGAAGTCAAGTCTTTGGTTTTCTGGAAGCGTCTGCAGGATATCCGCTGCGTCTGCTCTCAGAGAAGCGGCGAGATGGCAGGCCTTAGTTTGGGAATCCCATCCATTTGCATCCGAAACGATAGAAAATTGTGTTTTATACACTTGCCAGGATGTCTTCCCATGATATGTGCATAGCTTCAGAGAGGAGCGAGCAGGCATAGATAGAAATTTAAAACCTTCAGAATTGCTTCCTGCCATCGCTATGCACTGCTTTAGGCTGTCGACTTCTTTGGCGACGGCATCAGAAACCCTATCATCAATTTGTTGTTCGACGGCAGAAACTCTTTCTTCAACTTGTTGTTGGAAGGCCGAAACTCTTCCTTCGACTCGTTGCTCCACAGCCGACACTCTATCTTCTATTTCATCTTTGACAGAAGAAACCTTTTCTTCAATTTGCCCGACTTTATTTTCGACAGCTTCTATTCTGTCTTCCATAGCCTCAAATTTACTTTCTATTACGCAGGTTATTTCTCTTTTCATTTCGTCTTGACCTGCTTCAATCTTTTCTTGTACAGCTTTTATGTCTTCTTTAAATGTTACTTGACCAGCTTCCAACTTTTCGTGAACGGCTTCCATTTCCTTTTTAACGTATCTTATCTCTGCTTTAACAGAGTCTTTCATATCTTCTTTAAATGATGCTTGGCCAGCTTCCATCTTTTCTTGGAATGCAGCAAAAGCACTAACGAGCTGTCTCAATTGTTCTTCCATCGCTCTTGTGATTGGCATTCAAATCCCACTTCTGACACCAAAAATTGTTGCGTTCGTACGGGTTCGTTATGAAATGAATGCACAAGTCCAATGAAAAATGAACAAAAATTTATTATTATCACAACAAAAATGCTTAAATTTTCTCAAATTATCATGTAGTATTACAATATCTCACAGTAGTTATCTTTTAACTACTCAAATGTCCGATAGAACGTAATTCAAAACAGCTAAAGAACGCTAATCCGCGAATTCGCTACAATCAACAAGAGCAGTTTTCTAAACAACAACAAACTAAGCAACTAGAACAAACTGAGATGTTTTCCTCCGTTTATAAGATTTTAAAACCACGCGCTAGAATTTTCCAGCACTTTCTCGAAATCAAAAAGAGATATTTATTTATTTAACGCACGCGCTCTTGTATTTTTAATTTTTCCGGCTTAGCTTTCTTTTAATATTCGTCACGCGCTGCACTGCGCGAGAAATAAAACCATTTAATTTATAATTGAACTAACATTAGCTTTTTAAATACCAAATTCGTAACAATACATATAGACCTGTATGACTAAGTTTTCTGTTTAACTATGACATTGTTTAAGATTCCTTTGCATAAAGGAATTTAGTTTTACCTCATAAAAGAATTCGAAACTCTAAAAACCCTGACAAGTGAAAAAATTATAACCGAAAGGTTTGATGAAAGTTACATACGACTTAAAATTAAAGAACAATCATCGGAATAACTTGGCTACAACCAATGCAGATCTTCGTCTTACGTACTAACAAATGCAAAATTCATTTAGAAAAAACGCAGACTTACATATGATACCTTGGGGTGACTGTTTGTCACCCGTTTACCCCAGCTTCCTCTCTCAAACTATAAATTGTCTCGTTATTTGAACTTAACTTAATTCGTAGTGTAGTGCTAGCAAACAGAGGAAATCGAATCTACAGGAAGGAATCAAAATAAAAGTAACATATTAGACTCAGATCTGTCTCCAAAATGAGACGCATAATTACGAAAAAATATATAACTGTATACAAATTTCATAATTTATGCGCTTGGAGTCTTATTATTTTTATATGTGTCAGTTTTATTGAATGGTAATATTTGTTTCAATAATATTTTCATGCTTCAGCAGTTTTCGTGTGCAGTGCTCTGGCAAAATTAAAACTAATTTTGTTTGTAAACTCGTTGAATGATGTATGCAAATTTCGGGTTTAAGTTTCGTTTTAGTACTGTTCCATTTTATCCACGTATATTTTCTCCATTAGCAAGATATCGCTCAGACACCGAAAAACATTCTGTCGTCTGCCAAACCTGAGATTTCCGTCGCAAAAAGAATACCTAATTTGCATTATAGGGAGAACCAATTTTCCAGAATATGAATGCCTTTCAGTTGCACATACTGCAATGCGTGTGTCCTGGAATGATGATAACGGTATTCGTAGGCCAAATACATTAAGTATACAAATCGATTTGCTGGAATAAAAATCGCTGTTGTTTCGATTTTATTGCACTCCTCTGCTAAGACGCTTGAATAGCTTTTGAATAAAACATACGAATAAAAGGATAAATAAAATACATGCGCTTTAAAATAACGCTTATTGAATGCATTTTCTTTTATGGGAAATAAGGCGGAGATATCAAAAGAATCAAAACTTTGGACCTTCTAATCTAACACCTTAAGAAAATTTAAGTGAATCTTTAGTATACAACAATGCATTGGCAAAATTTTTCTTATTTATTGCAGTGGGCCTAAAATTGAAAATTACACGGTGAACAGACCAAAACTATTAGTATTAAAAAAAGATGCAGAGGATATAATGGTATCAGAGATTGATTGTAGATCTAAAACAAAGATGTGAGCTCATTTTCTGAATAAAGTTACGCCGTATATTTATTGTCCTTATCCTTCCTTGTATATTATCGCTCCTCCACTTCGATGCATAAAAAGTAATGTTCTCGATTATAAGACTGCTAACTGACTTATCGATTCCCTACAAATGCTTAACAATCAAATGTCCATTTCTTACATTGAAAACTAATCTCGCTTCTTCTTTTGCTAGAACACTAACACCTTTCCAACTTATACATAAATTAACATTCATTAAGTTACTTTTGATAATGTCGCCTTTACCTAGAGATAATTTATTCAAATATCTGTAAATATAGAAATGTAATGAGAATTCTAAATTGTTTTAAATGTAAAGTTAAAATATAGGAGAAGTGTAAAGAGTATTTTATTGTGTTTAAAGTAAAGTTAATATAGATTATGAAGGCATTAAGATGTTTATTTATGGCTACGTTGAGGTGGACTTTCTACCTTACTGTTGAATATCGTTGATATAGATGATGAATATGTGCATAGAAGTACATAACACAAAGTACCAATATGATTTTTTATAATATCTTCGCCAATCCACCAATTCACGATGCATTAAAATACGAGAAAAAAATAATCAAAGTACCGTGTTTCTCCATCTATAAGACACATTTTTTCTTTAAAAAAATTTCGTATCTAAGGACTGAGTGCATCTTATACAACAGTTCAGCAGTTGACAACGAATGGATGATGAAATCTCCTGTGGACAATATGACACCAATAGGAAGAGTGAAGAAGCCAACTTTAGGGGGAAATTTTTACTTGGGTGAAAAAAAATCTCAGGATAATATCAAGATAGTTGTCAATTTGTTTAAGAAGTGTGACATCTTAAATTCCACAGATGGAACTGGGCGAAGCAATCTGTGAAAACAGTGATCGTCATCAGACACAATTGCAACTCCAGCTAATGGTAACTTTGACAATGATGACGAGTTGTATACTGAGTAAACGTTAATTTCTATGACTTCAGGTAATATTATTTTTTCTAAGAAATCGAAATCCAAAGGTCAATAAAAATCAGCCCATCAACCAAATAATTCTTTATGATTTTTTTTTCAATATTCGGGCTCCAAAATCAAGGCGCGCTTTATACATAGGAGCGTTTGATACATGGGGAAATTCAATAATGCGTAAAATAAAATAAATTGTTATACAGGGTGTCTATAATTAAAGAACCCTATTTCAAAGCTGCATACAAGTGAAACCAGTGATCAGAAAACTGACATTTTGCTGCGGACTAATGAAAGAATGAGAATTTTTTTCAGGGAAACAATTAGGTACACATAGCGTCACCAAAAGGCGTTTAACTTTCAAAATCTTAAGTAAACACGTAAATCTTTGTCAAATTCACACAGTAACTGCTATAAAACATAGAAACATTCGCGGAGACTTTGTTGTCAATGTACTTGTACTCGTAGTTCACAATGACGATAAGTTAACGAGATCGCGCTTTGTTAGTAAAATGGTTTTACGAAAACAGCCGACACTTTTGTAATGTCTGTCCTTCCCGATCCCCAAACCTCAATCTATGTGAATGTTGGCCTTGGGAACATTTGAAATAAACAAACGGCAAGTCGTGACAACCCAAGACTTTAACTTTATTATAGCCAGCATCTCACGCCAAATGCTGAACATTTCCCACACACACTTCGGTTAATTGTGGAATTGTGACAAAATGTGACAAATTTTCTAAAATTGTAAAACTGTTGTAAAGGTGGTTAAATGTATAATTTATTAATATAACGCCCTCTGATGACGCTATTTATAACTAAATTTTTTCCTTGAAAGACATTTTTATCCCTTCATTAAGTACACAGCAAAATTTCACAAGTCTCTGTTTCGCTTGTAGGCAGCATTGAAATAGGATTCTTTAATTATAGACAGCCTGTATATCTCATAAGACCTTTTTAGAAGTTTGTGATAGAAAGTAGTGTAATATGATAGTCATGTTTCCAATGAATGAATAAGTATACTAACGAATAATATTAAATCCAAAACAATAAATTCTTACAATTTTTCATATAAAGCAGATAATTGATGACAAATAATCGGCATACAGCTAAAATGATTAGAAAACGAAATAAGCCGACAAAAAACCATGAACTAAACACACTTTAAAAGCTCCAGTCAGTTTATTAAGTTTAATACACATTGTAAAATAATGCAGATTTTATGCCATTCATTTTTTGAGCTTATGTTATTATGAATCATTTTACTCTCTAAATATGTAAGTTTGATCCCGTGTCCTCAAACGTTTTCACTCAGCTATTATTTCGGCAACCGTTGGTCATAGACACACACTTCCTGTTATTATTAAAATATTTAAGTGACACAAATATCCTTATTTTGGGATTTTTTTAAAATAAACGAAATCTAACTTTGTATGCGTTCCCGTCTCTATGTTCATGTTCAGGAAAATTTTGTACTTGTCATTATAACGTTGCGCGCCTCTAACTAGCACGCAACCAAGAGGTGACTGTGAAAGCTTGTATAAACCACAGAGTCTTATAAAGGGTTTAAGTCCCTTTTTATTCAACGTACTAATTTACAATTGCGTTCTCTTCACGCTTACAAACGGTGCCAACTCGGCAGTCAAAATAAAAATAAAAACCTGAAAAGAAATTAAAGACAATATTCTAACTACGAGGCTCTCTCAAATAACTAACTCACCGCGTTTTACAATACGGCTGCTAATTCAGCAGACTTGAAGCTCACTGGAACATTTGCAACTACTTCCCGCCAAGCACATAGGCCGCAACGCGGGGTTTTTCAAATCTCTATAACTACCTCCGCGCTCGCTAAGTAAGAATAACTCTCTCTCACTGAACTTGTTTCCTTCTATTTAAATCATACTACTTCCGCTGATAATTTGAATGCTTGCGCGTTCTACTCAAATTTACATATTCTGGCATTGGCAGTTCCAGGGGAAAGTAAGGATTGACAGGAAAGATAGTTTAAACTTAAAATAAATGTTAGTTAAAATAAATATAAACCCTACATTTGCCGCTGCCAGAATTTGGAAAACTTGGAAGCAGGTCCTACAAACGACCTGTTGTAAGTTTATCTAATTCTGAACTAACTGGCGAAAGCCTCGTTTACACAAAAATAATCTTATGTAACAATTAAAATTCTGTTACTCTTTACAAAGGTTTCTTCTTACAGCAACTTTTCCTGGACTTCATCAATCAATCTTGGTCTTTCCTTCCAGCATCTGGAAGGAATAAGTATCAGTATCTTTCTACATACATTATAATTTACACTTTCTTGACACAATAAATTTTTGTTTTTAACGTTTCGTTTTTCTTAGTTATTGCTTACTTCACATTCATTCAATTTTTCAAGCATTAATTTAACTTTACCCTGGCTCTCCACCGTGTGTGGTGTCAAACGGGAATATTCGTGTTTTAGTCTTACAACACTTCCCCTAACCACCATGATTTGTTAGAATTCAACAACCAAATAGATACACCTTACTAGACATTCTACAACTCAATGAGCTACTTTAATATTCTTAAAAATTCAAATGTAGGTGGAGAACCCTACAAAACACATTCATTCTAACTTCCCCCTCATTCATCTTTTAAACATGCAGGCTTTCGCTCTAAAGCATGACTTTACAGTTTAATACTTAAATTTTGACTTCATTGCTTTTAAGCATTCACTTTTAGCATCTACAATTTTATGCTTCTAGACTAAATTCTACTTTTACATAACATGCAAGTATTTACATACATTTACAAAAGTTTAATACATATGCTTTTTACAATTTACCATAAAATGAATAAGAGAAAATAAATTTTTACTTTACTCATCCTTCGCCAAGCTGGCGGCACTGAAACTAAAATTCTTATTAGTACATACAAGAATACGAAGTTATTTTTATCTCCGGCCAAATTTTGGCTTTAACATAACAGAATTAGTCTTTCGACCAACAGAAAATGCTTGTTTTTAGCTTTTACACTTAAAGAAAATAATACTTTTGCCTTAGCTAAATAAAGTAAAACAAAACTAAGTCTCAACCGAGACATATTGACTTTCGTCAAAACATAGAACTTCGTACTTATGCATAACATTTCGGAACAAAAGAGAAAAATATTTATAGAAGGTTTTAACTTATCTTTGAGTTTTCAATGCTTGAAACTCCGTCATCCGTTTTTGACAAAATTGATCCCAAGTTAGAGGTGTCATGGATGTCAATCTTCTCCTTGTTGATCTCCAATTGTCGTCCCCGTTGATCTTTCTTTTGCGTCCTCTACATGCTGGCCTCTTGACGGAGTAATCGTCTGGTTGTTGGCTTTTGCGTTTCTGCCTGGGACGGCTGGTCTTGACGTCCTCCGGTCTGGAGTCCTTGAATTTCTTCTGTTCCTCGTACTTCTGTGCTTCCTGTTGGCGTTTCAGTTTCCGGAACGGCGGCCTTGCTGGCACCTGACTCTGTGGCCGTGTGCGCGTTCTTCTTGATGTGTAATTCCTCCTGCCATCCTTTGTAGGTGGTGTTTTTCTTTTTACCACGGTTTCTTTACCCGGTTCATCTGTACTTTTGTTTTTCTTAAACGCCGGAGTTTGAAACTCATTTTTTCTTTTTGATACCGACGTCCGGGTTGTAGAAGTGCTAGGTCTCTCTTCAGTTCTCCGTTTCTTGGGTGGTGGAATAGTTGTTGCAGTCTCTGGCCCTTCTATTTCGTTTAGACTTGAGTCCTGCAAGAAACTTTTAAGGATTTCAAAATCATTGGGATTATAGTATTTTTTCACCTGGTCGGGACTTGCTTTACAGATTTCCCCTCTCTCGTTTTTAAGATATAAAACTACTCCTTTGATTTCCTGAATTACATAGGGGCCTTCAAACTTTGGAGCTAGCTTTGCCATAAAATTGTCTGGGGCACTTGATAAAGAAAATTTCCGTTTCAATACTTTATCACCAACTTTAAAATCTGCTTCACGGCGTTTTCTATCATAATATAACTTTTGCCTATTTCTTGCCGTATCCGAGGTTTTAAGCGCCTGATCAATTAGCTTTTGCACGTCCTTTTGTCTAAATTCCTGCTCTCTTTGTTGCACAAAGAATAATTTATCTAAAGGCGTAATTAACTTTCTGCCTAAAAATAATTCTGCTGGAGTTTTTCCCGTAGTATCATGATGTGCCGTTCTTAAAGCATAAGCTAATTCATTTATGTAGCCATCCCAGCGCTTGTGATGTGTGCTAACGTAACTGCGAATTATTTTTACAATGTTTTTATTAACTCTTTCTGCTATGTTAGCCTGTGGTCTATACGGAACCATTTTGATATGGCGTATATCAAGTCCATTGCATATGTTTTCAAATATTTGACTAATGAATTGTTTTCCGTTATCGCTAATGACTTTTATCGGTGCACCGTATTTTAAAATGTATCTGTGTAAGAATGCATCTGCGACTGTTTTGGCTGACGCGCGTTTAAGTGGAACAATTTCTATCCATTTTGAAAAATGATCTACTATTACTAAAAGAAAACGATTTTTATTTAACTCGCTCTGGGGGAAGGGACCAAGGAGATCTATGCCTAAAATTTCATTCGGAAATGTAGCGCGAATGCTATTTAAGTACCCGGCCGGGCTGTAATTAATATCATTTATTAACTGACATTGATTGCAGGACCTGACATACGCCGTTACTATTTTGTATAATTGCGGGAAATATACCGCCTCGCGTACCCTTTTTAAAGTCTTTCTGACCCCGAGGTGGCCCGCTGTTTTTTTTTCGTGCAACTCCCTCAAAATGCTTAATCGAAGCGAGGCTGGGATGACTGGCTTATACTCAAGATTTTCGTTCGTTGTTTTCGTATAGAATAATAAATTATCTATTATTTCATAGTTTTTTGCTCTATTTCTTATCGCATCGATATCTGTATGCTCAAAGCCTTCGGGGTCTTTCAAATAAGCATAGATATTTCCAAATTCAGGATCAGCTTTCAGTTCAGTAATAACCGTATCTCTAGAATCTAAAATTTTTGAAGTCAACACAGCGCATTTAAGTTCATTACCTTCCTCGTCCAGTTTTATACGAGAAAGTGCGTCAGCTACATTGTTTTCCTTACCCGGTTTATATTTTATTGTGATATTATATTCTTGGAGTTTTAAAGCCCATCTTATTAACCTGGGCGTTAGGTTTTTTCCCGAGTAAAGTCTACCAACAGCCGCATGATCCGAAAAGACTGTTACTGGCGATTTGCCGAAATAAACTCGAAATTTGTGTACAGCCATTAATACGGCTAATGTTTCTCTTTCTGTAGCTGTATAATTCCTTTGTGTTTGATTCAATGTTTTACTAAAAAATGCCAGCGGATGGTTATTTTGCATAAGAACCGCCCCACCGCATAGTCTGATGCATCTGCCGCAATTTCCAGGTTTTCGTCCCCCTCAGGGAATTTTAAAACAGGGCCATTAATAAGCGCTTATTTTAATTTTTAATCTTTCAAAAGCCGTGTTAGCTTCCGCTGTCCACGTAAATTTACTCTTTTTTCTTTTGATTACTAAGAGTGGTTCAACAATATTAGCGAAATCTTTTATGAAAGATCGATAGTAAGAACATAGTCCAAGGAAAGACGAAAGTTTCTTGGCGGTGTTGGGCGGTGGGAAATTCTTAATAGCTTTTATTTTTGAATCTTGCGTTTCTATACCCTTTTGCGAAATTTTATAACCGAGATATTTAAGTTCTTTAGTTGCGAACTTGCATTTTGAGGCGTTAATTGTAAGACCGGCCTCTTTTAATAATTTAAAAACTTGTTCGATATCACTAATGTGTTGTTCCAACGTACTACTCGTTATAATTATATCATCTAGATAAATTAAAGTTGATTTTCCTAGGACAGGCTTTTGAACAATGTCCATAGCTCTCTGGAATGTTGACGGGGCCCCACACAACCCAAAAGGCATGCGTAAAAATGCATAAGTGCCCGATTTTGTTATAAACGCGGTTTTATGTATATCTTCGGGTGTCATAGCTATTTGATAGTAGCCAGACGTTAAGTCCAAAGTAGACATATATCTCGTCGATTTGATCTGTCTAATGATCTCGTCTATAACCGGCAAAGGGTAAACTGGGAATTTAGTTATGCTATTTAGTTTTCTATAATCGATAGCAAACCTCCAAGCCCTTTTATCCGAAGGAGGAAACTCGTTCTTTTTCCTACATAGTACGACTGGACTCGCGTATTCACTATTTATGGGCGTTATTATTTTATTCTTTAACATCTCCTGAATATGTTCATCGATGATTACGTCTTTTTGTTTGTCATAGCGGTAAGGTTTAGTATTACAAGGTTTTCGGCATTTAATTGAATCTTGTGAGTTACAATCTGACAGTTTCCCGGCTTTTCTGAAAACAAATGAGAAAAATTACTCACCACTTGCTGTATTGCTTTACTTTCCTGGTCATTCAAATGGCTAAGGTCCAATTCAGGTGTCTCCACCGGTTCCACCACCCTCTGGTCCATCTCCAGCACCACGGAACTATCTTGAAAATTTAATTTGGCCCTCGCGGCCCTTAAAAAGTCCATACCTAAAATAAGAGAATGTTGGAGGTGTTTCACCACAAAAATTAATACTTTGAGATTTTCCTCTTTTACCTGTACGTTTAATGCTACTTTCCCGATGCAGTGACATGTTTTTCCTTGCGCCGCTATAATTTCCGTATTTCTGGTTTTAAAGAGTCGTATCCTATAAAAATTCTTTTTGAAGAACTTTTCACTCATGAAATTGCCTTCTGCCCCTGTATCGATGAGGGCTTCTACTGGTACATCGCCAACCAGGACTTGTATAATTGGTAGCTGTGAGGTTTTTACGATGACTGTATTTAGATGTCTATTTGAGGGTTTTTCTAAAACTTCCGGGGTCTGGACCCTCCCTTTCACAGGCCCCTCTAGTCGTTTAAAGCTTTCCTTTCAATCTGTGTCTTCTGGGTACGCGGATGCTTATTTTCAAATTTTCTTTTTGGGCCTTGCCCTTCAAGTTTCGATGCGTTAGCTTGATAGCTTTTTCCCCCATCAGAGCGATTTCCATTTCTGGTTTCCTCCTTCCTTCGGGTACTTTGAGAATATGTTTCCCCTCTCGCTTTTTCCGCTATTCTGCGATTTTGAAACTTCACCGCCAATTCGAAACGTTCCTGCAATGTGCTTGGGTTTCTAATTTCAAAGTAGTCTTGAACAGCGGGTAACAATCTTGGTAATATTATTTCAATAATCTCCGCATCGGGTTTCTTTCCATACAGCATATCCGTTAGCTTGATTTTTCGTAGAATAAAGTCCGTCAATTCTGCTGTATGCCGTTGATAGAAACTATATAGCTCGGCTTCCAGCCGTGCGCGATCTTTCACTATGGGGAAGGCCTTTACTAACGATTTTTTGAAATTTTCAAATATATATGTCGGTCTTCCAAATTCCCCTAATAAAAATTTGCCTATGTTTTTCCACCATAGCGCGGCCTGTCCTCTTAGTGCTGATCTGGCGATAGCAACTTTTTGTCTTTCGGGCACAGGATAGAGCTGAAAGTGGTTTTCTATACCTTCTAAAAATACGGACACCGAATGTTTTCCGTCGAAATAGACGTTTGGCTTGATTGATGCTCTCAAAGTCTGGACCAGGTATCCAAATCCTTCTAACTGCGTTGTCATTTCTTGGTGTTGTCCAGCGGCTTCCATCCAGTTTTCGGCCATTTCAGTTCGATAAGTGTTCGGGCGCCAATATAACGTTGCGCGCCTCTAACTAGCACGCAACCAAGAGGTGACTGTGAAAGCTTGTATAAACCACAGAGTCTTATAAAGGGTTTAAGTCCCTTTTTATTCAACGTACTAATTTACAATTGCGTTCTCTTGACGCTTACAAACGGTGCCAACTCGGCAGTCAAAATAAAAATAAAAACCTGAAAAGAAATTAAAGACAATATTCTAACTACGAGGCTCTCTCAAATAACTAACTCACCGCGTTTTACAATACGGCTGCTAATTCAGCAGACTTGAAGCTCACTGGAACAATTGCAACTACTTCCCGCCAAGCACATAGGCCGCAACGCGGGGTTTTTCAAATCTCTATAACTACCTCCGCGCTCGCTAAGTAAGAATAACTCTCTCTCACCGAACTTGTTTCCTTCTATTTAAATCATACTACTTCCGCTGATAATTTGAATGCTTGCGCGTTCTACTCAAATTTACATATTCTGGCATTGGCAGTTCCAGGGGAAAGTAAGGATTGACAGGAAAGATAGTTTAAACTTAAAATAAATGTTAGTTAAAATAAATATAAACCCTACATCATAAAAAGTAAAATAAAAAAGTGTGACTTACAACACAAATTGACTTATATAGTTACTTTTAAAACTACAGATCATATTTACGGACAGTACACAAACTGAAATGAGAAACATTTGCATTTGTGTCTAATTAAAAATAAAATATAAGTTTAGAAAAATGGTTTCTGATGTTAACAAATTACGTAACGAGCATTGCTATGCAGATTGTTGTGAAAGATATTGATCAGTGTAAAGGGTTTTAAGACAGAGCGTGTAATCCATAGCAGTTTATAGAACTCATACAAGTATTCTAGAAAACATTGGCACAATGCGGTATTGTCGTATAGTCAACTCTTAGCATTATGTGCGTAAACTGAAAACTCTGCTACTTTAATCAATTTTTGTATAATTATTAAATTATGATTCTAAACTAATAATGTTTCGTGGGAATATTATAACGTTTTTTTAGTATTTAAAATTTATTAATTAGTGTGAAAATTGTTTCGCCAGTTGTATCAATATCAGAAAATAAAAAATGTTACAAGCAAATTAATTAAAAAAGTACCATTGAATGGCATATAAGGGGAAACCTGAACGTTGATTTATTCTAATTTATTAAGCGGGTCCTCAGGACAAGCGAAAAATGGTATCAAATGCAGTAAATTTTGTAATTAAACGCATCGATTAATTTTCGTACGAGAGTCAATTTTGTTATTTTTATTTCATATAATGACTGTAACATTTTCATAAATATTGTTGTTGTTGTTGTGACTTATCTCACTTGTCTAATAGTAACATCAGAACAAATCCATGAAATTCATCTTGGCAAGAAGTGCAAGAATGCGCCAGTTGTTGGCAAGAGCCTTGAGTATCATGCATATGACAGTAAGGCTTCGATCAGTTCCACCCCTAATTTTGATCTAAAGCATCCCCGAGGGGGCAGGTCCAAGGGTCCCTACCACCAATCTCTCGAGAGAACTTCCAACTTATCGCATATTTACAGTGCCACAATACCGTACAGACACTATACATATACAAACATCTCCTGGATGCGAAACCGGCCCCTTCAGAACGGCAGTCTGCGTCGCTAACCACTATCCCAGTTGGGCTGTTAGTAAATATAAGTATAGGAATGACATAATTGCATACAAATTTAGACTTCATAGTTTTTATCAAAATATTTTGTAAATTTAACATGCCAAATAAGAGTGTTTGTCTCATTTAAATATTTTTGTAATTGGAAGTACGTAAGAACAACGGTTGCGAAAATAAAGACCAGTTAAGGACTTCTGCTGACATGGTGTGTATTCTAGTGCATTATTGTTGATACACATTAGTGAGGTTAACAAGGATTCTGCAATACACCTGCACCTGTGATTTTAGCATTTTAAATTTTTTGCCAACAAACTTATAATCCTTCTTTGGCCAAGCCTGATGCTCCAAATGATATCTACGTTTGGAGGTGAAAGGCACGAAATTTAAAGTATATTAAAATGAGTTTATTAGCGCCGCAGGTGCTATTGTTCTTGAAACGCGCTCTTTCTCCATATTGCTTTTGAATCCGAATCACGTTTCACCTTTTGGCCACCATCTATTACTCCCGTTCTGTTTATTAAAAAATCTGATGTGTACACCACATGACTTCCTTGTACGGAATATTAAATTATACGCATTTTTTTCTTGCATTTCATTTAAACTTATTGGATTGAATTAAATCTACTTCGTCGATAGCGCATAAACCACAATAGAATAAAAGCACTCTTTAAAATTCACTAAACTTGTTTACCATAGCGACACTCTGGCGCTAGGTTCACTTAACAGCGTTATATTTCGTTCATATTATAACACAGAATGCACAAAATTTATATCATTTGAAGAATTATCTAATCGTTGCCACATGTTCTATTCAAATACTATAATAAATCTAGAACGATGTATTAAAGAAATAAAGCAAAGAAAACAAAAAAGAAATAGTTTTTTACAGGCGATTCAGTATTTCTCATTCAATTAATTCAGTTTTCACTTCGCGACAAGGCCAAAATACATAGGAACTCAAAATATCTATATCTATATTAAAAATTTTGAAGTAAATCTTAAACACTTAGTTTCTCGAAAAATTCCAGAAAGGATTAAGCATGGCTTAATTCGCAATAATAAGTGAAAGCGTTATCTTTGTTGTTGCGAAGCTTAGTCTTTCTAGATTGGCAACAAATCTACTATTCAAAAGTTTCAAAAGTAAACAAATATGTCCGCCATGTTATTTAAAACTTAGGCTTAACCGCACTTAAACAGCTTTTAAATTGTTCATAATTCTACACATACTATTTTACTCGCAGATTTACTAAAGGCATAAAATCCTTAACCGGAAGATGAATAACTAATTCAATCATTTTTAAAGCAAAACATGCACAATTTACAAACATATAAGAGTAAAGAAACTGAGATCATTGAGTCGGGTAACAAAGTGGATGTATATGTAAATATATTTTTATACGTTTGGTGCGGCTGATTGCATCCAAAATGTGAGGTGCACATCAAAATGTTATATACAAAATTTAATCGTTCTGAGGCTACTCGTGCTGAGTTATGCGAGATATATACGTACGTATATTATGTCGTGAATTTTAATTATTAATATGTGTTTTAAGTTATCATTATTTTAGTATTTTTATTTTTATTCATGTATATTTGAATCTGGAAAAAAAGGAGTATTTTAAGTTGTTAAAAACCTTATTTAGGTGTAACTGTTGGTGTAAACAAAGGCAAGAAACGATTACAAAAGCCACCTGGTTTATTGGTATATGGTCTTTTCCTAATAGTGAGAGCAGTTAGGTTGTTGTCGCTTGCTTCGCTGGTGGCCTTTTTTACTAATGGCATTTGTAACGATAAACGTCTTTCTTTCGCTTTGTTGTATTTGCAATGTTTCTTTCAGTAAGCTTAGGTAATTGGATTCTCGTAAAGCTTAGTTTCTGCTTGTTAGTTGGGGGGTCCACTTTACTTCCCACATTGTGTATACAGATGTTTTTGGACTCGACTGTCAGATTTTTCTTGTTTTTGATTCGTTGTGGGGGTGTAATTTTCTCAGATTAGATAAAGTAAAATTCTGGCATTCGTGTGATTTTAATTTTATGATTTTTTGTAAGCCAATGAAATTTTCCGGGGGCGAAGAGGAGAGTTTACCTCGATGCTTACACCTTGTTAGGATTCATTCTGATTATAATTTTCGAGCTAAAAGGAAAAGAAAGAGTATGGGGGCTTAATCCCTTGCGAGTCTTGCTCTCGCGAGCGGCGTGTACCAGCAGGCTCCGGTTATGGTTTTTCCTTTGGAGTCTGATATGGAGTGATTTTGAGCAGCGGCGATGTGAAAAAAAAAACGAACTTTTCCCTAATCTGACGGTTAGTTTTACAAAAAGGACTTCATCCCGTTTCCAGATATTCTTCTACAGAATGGACTTCAGCGCGAGAGTGTTAGTTAAATTGTATTCAAAGTGTTGGCTCAAGGAAATAGACTTCCTCCGTAACGAGGAAAACTGGACACTCCCCCCATGGTTGTGTATTCCGAAGAATATGTGAGTGAAATTTTTAAGATTATTTCCTCTCCCTCTTAGTATTTCCAAATGCCATAGTGGAACAGTTAATAATGATTTATCTACCTGTTTATATTGTTATTACTTATATAAATTAGATATTAAAGTTAGTAAAATTGAGAAGTGATTTATTATTTCAAGTGATGGCCAGTTATGGGATGTTTAAAATTTGTTTCACCTACTGAGTTTGTGAGTCAGAAAATGTTTGTTTCTAATTAATGTGAACCATTTATTTGGAGAATTAAAATATGTTACACCTTCTTAATTTGTGAAAAAATTTTTAATTATTGTAAGCTGAAATTTTGTGTGACAGATGCGATATTTTCATAGTAAAAATATGTGGTAGGGGATTCTGATCAGTTACCCAAGTATTCACTAATAATATTATTATATTCAAGAATTAAATAAATGTGTTTCATTTAGAATTTTAATTGCATTTGTTTATTTCGTGTGTTAACTTACTGTAGTCTGTCCTGTTCCTCCATTTGTTTGAGCCGGGAGGCTTTTTTAAAAAACACGAAGTTTAATCGAGTTTGGATTACTGTGTTTCCTTTTACTTGGGTTTTCTCACAACGCGAACCAAAACTTTAACTTGTACTACCACTATACGATTATTGTTCTATATGATATGAATGTTCATATGATTATGTACTATGCAATTATTGTTCTATATGATATGAATGTTCATATGATTATATACTATGCGATTATTGTTCTATATGATATGAATGATCCTATGATTATATACTATTAGATTATTGTTCTATATGATATGATGTTCATATGATTATATACTATGCGATTATTGTTCCATATGATATGAATGTTCGTATGATTATATACTATGCGATTATTGTTTTATATGATATGAATGTTCATATGATTATATATTTTTGAGGTTTTTGTCCGGCACACCAAATCAGTTCGAGTTAAAGTTTGAAAGTATAAAACACTTAATTTTAAGATATTTAACACGTATGGCCGTACAGACACCACGAAAAATTCTCTTCAGAATTCATTTTAAAGCAGTTTTATAATTTTTTGGACGAAAAGAGGCTTTTATTCTGTCCTTACGTACAGATGTCATGCAAAAAAATCGTTAAATTGCATTCGATAGCGGTCAAAGTGGATATTTTGGTTGAAATATGCTGCCTGAAACTTTTTACTTCTTACAAGGAAGTAAAAAGGAAATGAAATTATGAAGAATTTGTATGCATGTATGTTCCTTGCAATGTGGAATTAGAGGCGTTTTAATACACTTAGTCCTCCACCCGAACAGGAACACCTCGAAGCCCGAATTTTGAATTGTTTTAATGATTTTCTCTTTTATAAAGTTTAATACATTTTTATGTAACCAGTTCAGTGATTAAGGCGAAATGTAAAAACACTGTTCAAAATAAAACATTTTTATTAATCTCCAGAGCGCCAGACCGTTGCCATCGGGCAAAATATAAGGCATTTATCTTTCAATATTAATCCGCAAATTCGGCTATATGAGAGCAATCTGTTACCACTGCCTCCAACGGAGTACTTACTATCTCTACACACCAGCGTGTTGCCATTTAGTAAAGTTTAAGATATTTAGCTTTCCGATTTAGCCTTTCTGTCACTGAGTAGCAGATCAAGTGATTGAAAACAACAAATGCAGCTCTTAAAAATACTATTTCTTCCTTATAATCTGACCTTTAAATTTTGAGATATCTAATTAGAAATAGTAAATACTTTTAAAAAATAATACGAACTGACCTCATTGAGATCATTATATACGTTATAAGGATTATATTAATTTCTTAAACAATTAAATTTTGAGTTAAATTTCCTTTTCTATCTTCCTGAATTTCAACTTACAACTTCCGGATACAACGTAGTTTTAGAAACGCGTTTGAATGCAAATTGAGGAGAAGTATTTAACCGCGATATTCTAATGTCTTCGCCAGAGAGAACCAGTAACTCTGGCTAGCACGCGTCCGCCATTTTAGGCTACTAATGTAGAGACATTAGTTATTTTTTGGAAGTAGGCAAGTTGAAAAATTAGCAACGCCTTCGCCGGGAATCGAACCACTGACCTCTGGAATACCGGCCCAGTGTGCAGACCAGCACACCACGAAGGCATGCTAGGAAGGCGGGAGAAGTACCTTATAACTTTTTTTATGGTACCTGTTTTAGACCTCTCCACTCGATTGTCTAGTTTCCAAAGAAATATAAAAATATAAAAAGTGTGGCTACACCAAATAATCTGTCGGGAATTTTAAAGATATGCTGTTTTTAAATATTTTGTGACTACGATTTTAAATGTTGTGTGCTGTGATAATGAAACGAAAAAGATAAAAAAATTCTGTTAACAACAGAAAAGTCTAGGAGCAGATTGGTAACCTACCATGCTCAGCGAGACTATACAAACCTTAACAAATCCTCCGGTGTGACTTTAAAATTTCAGTCTTTTCAGATTTTCTTTTTTTCTTTCTTTATATAGTTATTAAGTTTTGTTCAGTTTCTGAAACCTCTAAAACATTGTTTGAAGAATCCAACTTTTAACAAGTAGAAATTCTGTTTAATCAAATCATCATCCGATTTCTAATACTTAACTCAAATATAAAAATTAGAACCTAAGATGAGTCGCTATGAGGAATTCTTGATGTGAAAAACGCACTATATATACAAATTATAAACAAATCAGACGTTTCGTTTGTTCTGTTCATGTGTACTCCTAATACACATGCATTACTTCCGTCAGAAATAATATACTCCTATATTCTCAAAAGCGAAGATATACGCACACCGAGAAATAAAGAAAAACATTTTTCTTTGGTTTATATCAGCAAGAGCATATATATATATATAGTTCTTATGACATAGAGCTACAAATAATAAGTTTTCCCTAAGTCGGTCTAGCAGAAAATCTATATCCTATATATTTTGGTAAAAATAGACATGCATTGATAATATTGATATAGAAAAAATCAATTTCGCTTGTTTGAGAATACAGATGTAAATTTCAGGAGAGCAGTATTTTGATTTTTCTTGCATTTTTTGGATTTTTTGCTTTCTCAAGTTTGCGAAAAGTTTTATTTAACATTACTGTCAGAATGCGTTTTCCAAACATATTTAAGTTCGGTCAGAGAGAGAGAGAGAGATCAATTTCGCATCTTTCTCAAAATATTTGAAAGATTTTTGAATATTCTACTCGTATTTCAGTTTACAGAAACGCTCTTAAAATTGGAAATGAACCTACGATTTCTTTTTATTAAGACCATTCATTTTACTATTTCATTTATTTATGAATTTATTCACATCTCTTACGAAGGTTTAGAATAGGATATTCACTTATTTACGAATTTTTTCACCTTTATTATGAAGGTTCAGACATACTGTACTAAAATGTTAGAGTTTAGTTTTTTTAAATATCATTTTTGATTAGATTATTCAGATTCAAAAGTTTCTTTTCTTCTTCGGCGGTTATTAAGAACTTTTATCATTACCCGAAAGATTACTTAAAATTAGAATATTGATATCCAAATTTGTCTTGCTGCTGCTTCTGCTTCAATTCTGTTCAAGTTTCACCGGTGGGCGAGCGGTTAAAAACTGCTAAATACGTGTAGTTCTTCCTGGCTCGAACTCAGGCGAACTGACTGACTGGTTTTAGACGTTTTACTTAAGCGTAAAAATTGAGCCTGTTTTCCATTGACAATAACCCACGAAGGCATCCGAGTCTTTAGAAAGACATTTCTCGAGTGTTTTGCCATTTTAAAATAACCTAACCAAATGATGTTGTTCATTCGTGTACTAGCACCTGTGATAAGTCTCAACATGTCACAGTCCTGTTTACAATCCCAAACGAAGAAATATTGTTTATCTTCATATTATATAAGTAATCAACTGCATTTCATTTAAATACAGTTAAATTTTTAAAAGTAATACGTTTAGTTCTTAGAATATTTGGCAGGTTTAATTCACAAAGGCATTATTAACAATTATTTTAATGTTTGTATTTATAGATTTTAAAATTAAAGTAATCGTTGTTTCTTTAACGAGGACGTTGCAATTATTAAGTATTAATGATTTAACTTTCTTCCCAATTTTAACATTGCGGTCTAGCCTCCCCAAAATTAAACTATTATAACGAATCCCCGCATATAACGAATTAACGTTTTGGTTTCGTCCAATTTTCTATGTGCTTAATGCTATTTTATACAACTTTAGCGAGCTTCAAAGACATGAAAATTGGATATGACGAATTGTATCTATATTTTCGAATAAAACATCTTTTGTACTTATGATATTTTTTCCAGAATTTCTGCAAATATTAATAAAACACATTATTGACCGTTGAAACCATCCACGTGTATTACGTTATAAGGTATTTCTCCCGCTTTCCTAGCGTGCCTTCGTGGTGTAGTGGTTCTGCACGATGTCCCTGTATTCCAGAACTCCGGGGTTCGATTCCCGGCGAAGGCGGTTGCTAATTTTTCATCTCTCCAGCTTCCAAAATTATACCTAATGTCTCTACAACGTTAAATTAAACATTTTATTCGTGGAACATAATGTAATAAAAACCTTATTACTTCATATGCATTTTAGCTCCCCCTTCATTATTTTCTATGTTTAAGAAAAAGGCTTTTTCAAGAAAGTATAAAATTAAATCTAGTAAAAAGGAAGAGCATATCTTAAGACATCATAAGGTGTATGTGGCCATTGAAGCAAAGAATGTAAATAGGTTTTCTAAGTCTATTCAAGTTTTTTGATTGCATTGCAGACGGAGTCACTCTTTCCTCAGCTCTATTCTATGATAAAATCTCTTATATTTTCTTAATTCGGGGAAGGAGGAAGGAGGGAATTTTATAAGCTTGGATCTATAAACTTGATTTTCTTGGGGGAATTAAATTTTGATCCTTATTAGTTTATTTAGTTTAAGAAAATTAAAAGTTGTGTTCTTTGAATGTTTAGATTTTTTTTGAAGATATTATCTATAAAGTTACTCAATTTTTGTTTTGCAACTATACATATACTGAGAGAAAATATCTACGTTCTGATTCGAAATTGGATAAGATGCATTGTTGTCGAATTTAATATAAGTAAAATAATTATTCACAATTATAAATGTGTAATTTGAGAGAAGGATCAGAATCATCATATTGATGCTAAATCATTTATCGTGTAAAATTATAAGCGTGCAATGACACTTCACGTGTAATGAAATGGGGTCAACAAGTTTAGTCATTAAATGTAATAATAATTGTAATGTTAGTTTTGTTTTTAGCCTAAGCGGACTTTGTCTTCAAATGCGATTTTTCGGGGTCCACTGTAAATGCGTTGTTTCACTTTTCATTAAGTCGGTTGCCATTCGGAAAAGCATAAGATATTCTTTTTTCAAATGTAATCTGGCTCTTACTAACTCACAGACTAAACTGCTAAAAAACAATAGACGTTGTACTTAAGAATATTTCATCTATTTAAATTTTTACTATGATAGATTAAAATAAAAAGAAATTCAATTAACGAAAGATTAAGCATTTAAATAAAAAAATACATTAATATAGCATTTAAATAAATAAATATATAAATATAATATTTAAATTAATAAATATATAAATATAATATTTAAATAAATAAATGTATAAATACATAACGAGCATTAAATATTTTTATAGAACTGCACTGATTACTTTTTTAACTTTTGCCCGGAAGATATAAAAATTTCCCATGTTAGTTCAAATGTATATTGAAACTATATACTTAAAAGGTTTCGCTATTCTAACTGGTCCATCTCTATTGATAATCTCTGCTGATAAACCAAATTAGCTTTAAAAGAACATTTTTGGGCTATCCTTAAAAGCTGAACCCTTTCAAACATTGGTTCACTATAAACGAGGCATCACTTTCCAAATTGTTGCCACCAGATATTACCTCTTTGTTTTAATTTTAATGAAACTAAACAATGAAGAATATGCAAGCATCTATGCGTGCCCCTCGTATTATGAAAGAACCACTGTATCTAGAGCCATAAAGTTTTGTGTAACGTAGTCCTGTACCTGAACATGTGCATCTGGAATCCCGAATTTTGAGTTTCGAATTTTTTTTTTATTTTTTTATTTAATGTTTTGTAAACTTTACTGAATTTTTGATAGACGATATCAACGATTTGAAAGGCAGGAGTAGCAACACTGTTGGAAGTAAAACAGTTTTACCTTCAGCGCTCGAGACTTTTGCCATTCGCAAAAATGTAAAATATTTATCTTTCAATTTTAATTAACTAAATCTGCTCTTTGAAAGCAACGCGCTGCCGTGGCCGGAAGTAAAATACTTTTATCTTAAACACACCATGTTGTTGCCATTCAGTAAATCCTGAGATATTTTGTTATTTAATCTGGAATGTTGTTGAGTAATAAACAAAGTTAGCAATAAATACAGTTCTTAAAACTATTTTTTTTATTTTTAATGCGATTGGTTTAAATATACATGTAAAACAACAATGAGATGTCTAATGAGAAATATTTAACATTTGTATTAAATTACACTAGCTGGACTCATTAAAAAACCATTATATACTTTTTTATGATAACTATTTAGCGGCTAGGTTTTAAGGAATAATTAGCGAATATAAAAATATTTTTAGCAACCCCTAACATCCTACCAGGAACTCCAAAGATATGTAGTTTTTAAGTATTTTGTGACTCAGCTGTTAAACTGTATTTCAAGTGGTGTAAGTACGAAGAACGTGATATTTAATAAATAAAGTTAACACATAAAAATTAATTATAAAAAGACAAAAAACATTTAGAAAAGAAGGCCAAACAATAGGACAAAAGAATATTTCGTTTGAGTAATTATGCCGAATTAAGTCAACATTCTTAATATTAATAATAATATTCTTCGAATTTTGAAGTTCTGTAGAATGGGACTCGTTCTTCTCTTCTCAGTCGCCTTTTAAATGGGAAAAAATATTCCTCACTGCGCGCTGTCGTCGCATAACTGAAAGCCCGTCCCGCTAGAAGTTTCAAGATCAAGGCGAAGGAATATCTGATTTTTGGCACAAATGGCGTTAGCCAAGAAGGGCTGTTAGTCTCCAAATGGTATTTTGCGTTGAATTACTATAAGAATTTGAATTACGTTTCAAACTGTTGCCACCAAACATTATTGCTCTGTATTATATTTAAAACAATTAAATAATAAAGACTCTGCATGAGCGAATGTTTGTTTCTCGCACTGTGAAAAAACAGCGGTACCTAGAGCCATCAAATTTTGAATAACGTAGCCCTCCACCCGAATATGAGTATCTGTAATTTTTAATTTGTTTTATTGTCTATTTCATATCCTGTAAAACTTTAAGGAATTTTTGATTAAAAAACTCAACAATTTCAAAGCGAGCAGTGACAACACTGTAGGAATCCAACGTTTTTATCTCAATCTCGCGAGACTATCTATCGGAAGTTCTAATGATACGTTATTTTTAAATATTTTCAGCCTAAAGTGGCGTTAGCCCAAATGCTATATGTTTGTAAATGAATAAAACCCCCGTTTGTGCGTAATATAAAATCGGAAAACTTTCAAATTTTATTATTATTTTTTTATGATTTTTTTCTGTTCCCAAAACCCTCTATGTAATATAACTGTATTCCTCTTATTCTATCCTCGAAAATATTATCTATACACTTGTCACTGAAATTTTCACCGGAACATGTGAATTTAAGTGTTTCATTTACCACAGCTACAGAACAGTTAGATAAATATTTCTCTAGGAATTTGGTATAAGATCTAAAATCCAAATTTTCTAGTGATGCTTGGTTGTTATATTCTGTATGATAACATATGAATAATATAATTTTGTAATTACATTATACAGAGCAGGAACGCAACTTTCAATTGCCATTATTACTTTTTCATTTTGAATTTTAAATATAAAAGTCTTCTGCAAACGAAACGGAAAAAGAATAACTAAAGGAAAATAGAAAGTAAAAGATACTATTTCTCCCGCCTTGCTAGCATACCTCCGTGTTGTGGTGGTCTGGACGCTGGGCGCGTATTTCAGAGGTCCGCGGTTCGATTCCCAGCGAAGGCGTTGCTCATTTTTCAACTCAGGCTTCAAAAAGAATCCTAATGTCTCTACAAAAGAAGAGCAACATGAGAATGATGTTCTAAGTATTTGGTATAAAACATTATAGTAGTAGAATGTGCAAGATGAGTAGCTTGTATTTTGAAGCTTTTTAAAGGTTTACATAAAATTGTTCACGTTATCAAAAATGAATACATTCTGAAGAATCTACTTTTATATTTCCAAGAAAGACGAAGCATTCATGTAATTTATTCTTCAATTTAAATCTACTGAGAGCTTTTATTTAAGGTATGTAATCAGAAGATCTAAATCCAAAGTCCTAGAGTCTTATCATCCATAAAAAGGTTTCGCTTTTTTCCTAGCAGAAACTATAGAAAAATGTACCCTTTAAATGAGTAATGTACACTTAAATATAATATCTAACATACGTTCCTACGAGCGAAGCAAAGAACCTAAAAAATCTTCCCTCCTGTATCCTTTACCTCGCTATCATTTATCAAGCGGTGATGGGAGAAGGCGAGTTACTCTTGCCAGCATCCGCTCAAAAGACGTAAAAACAAATGTTATCCCGAGGATATAAATTCACTCTCTTCTTCATCCACTTCTCGTGTATTACTAGCTCCTGGAATACAGCCCTTATGTGGAGTGACGTATTTTGTATGCATTTTCAAGCCACAAAGTATAAAAGTAACTTAAACTGACATGGAACCATTAAGTTTTATTAATCGTACTTCTAACCTTTAAACGGTCTCTGGAGCCACGACGGTTTCGAATAAAACGTTTTTTTTTTCCTCCGTGAGGGACGGAATTGTTCTGTGCCGACAGGAGAGGTGATGATATTTCAGATAATATAGAACTCTAGAGCAATTAACTGAATTCGTTTCTCTTTCGTTGCCCTAGTTCGTGATAAGGTTATACTAGCGTAGCGTAAATTCGTAATTCTCAACGGGCTAGTTCTTTTACTTACATTAACGTTGCATAAATTGATAACAAAATTCTGAAAAAGTGTTTTAGTGTTACTGTACAGAGTGGCTCAAGATAAACCGAAGCTACAGTACATACGAGCCGTAGGACGATATTAGGCAAGTAGACGAAAGGCAAAAGCATATTTATCTCTACAGGTACTGTGAGCTATGTTGAAAGTGTAGGCCGGATATAGTTTGGTTTGATGAATTACATTCGTCGCAACTTCCTGTTACTCATCCCGTTGGATGTTGGTGATGGCGTTGCGTATATTCTGTTCGTGTGCATCAAGAATTCGGGAACTGTTCTGGTAAGCAGTATTGTTCGGATTAAATTATAAATGAAAATATATTTGAATAGATTATGCGATCATCTGGGCATTAGATCCTTCGAGACCTGTAAAGTGTGAAAAGATTACACCGCTTCCAAGAAACCATATGCTGTGTATTTTGTCGCACTATCCTGCTTAGAATATACTGAAGCTTTTCGGTTTCTCCTGTGCTGTGATCGGTTCACTTTACCTCGGGCCACCATGAATTATGCGCCTTATAGTTTATGCCCATGTTCGCCTGTGCCCATGTGGGAAATTTCCAGAGATTTATATAAAAGTAAAACAAAAAATCGCTCAATATGACCTACCACATCTAGGATTTGTGCTCATTATGTGCAGCTGGAAAGTAAGGAACAATTAAAGAGATATCAACGTAATAGAAACACGACTTAAAATAGTACTGCGTCTCGATGTGTTGTGACGTTGGTTCAAAGTTTATGGCAAAAGTTAAGTTTAACATATAAGATACCGTCTCTAAGAGTAATTACTTAAGTTTTTGGAATGTGCCCAGAAGTCAAATGTATTCCACTTAGAAATAAATAGCAAATGCGTTGTGTGAAGGCAGTAACCTAATTGTTAAAATATGAGAATTATAGACTATAACATTCAATAATATTAAAACATGTTACCTTACCTGTATAGTGCCATTTCTTTGCTTAATAACACACAAAAAACATACTTTTAAAAATTTTGTTAATTTTATTTTATGAGGAAGCACTTTTGAATTTACTAATTTCTTTCTCATTTTATCATTATACCAAATTTATCCTTTATAAAAGACTATAAAAAAACACATCTTGATCGTTTTTTATGGCTTTTATTTTTACGTCAGCACGTGCACACTAGAAGGTCTTAATTATGATGACACAAAAAATTACACTTCCAAATCATGTCGACGGACACATTCTATAAATTACTTTGAATATTTTTTGCTATCACCAAGAATTGTTTTGGACGTTACAAATGCAGCAGATCACCCACACCACATGGTGACGATAGATGAAGCTGGTTGAAAACGTGTTTAGAAAAATATTTTATTTCCACGAGACTCCATAACTAGCGATTAACTCACATACTGTAAATTCAAGACCTTTCTTATGCTTTCCGTGGCATTATAAAAGTCCTTACTCGGCCTTCATTTTTGCAGCCGCTGCTCCTAAACATATCCTTACAGTTACAAAAAAGTTTTAAATGGCACAAAGATTAATGTTTCGATATTTTCATATTTGAAGAATTCAGTTTTTTAAATGTTACGAGATCTAGCATTTAATACGTTCCTTCAATTCTCATATTTAAGCTTAGCGAAATGTTATGCTCGTGGTAAAAAGTAAAGGACACAAGAAAGGGAAAACACGCTCCCATACGTTACTCCATCCGGCAAAAATTGACAGAGATATAAGTTAAAAATCTGTGATTTTTGACATAATATTCAATTCCTTTTGAAGGGTCGGTTAGTAAATTAGCTAGAATAAACTGAAGTTGATCTCTGCTTAACTGCAGTTCAATCATACCGTTTCGTGATCCATTACTGCCTTTAATTAATAATTTTATTAATTAAACCTATGGGGTTTAATTAATTAAATTCCCTATTACATTTGATTTGCCGAAAGAATTTTCACAAAAATATTTAATATGCTTTAAAAGTCTAAAAATGCGTTATTAATGTATAATTTTTTATATTTTATTATACAGGGTGTTTATAAAGTCCCGAACCCATTTTGATGTTTAATAACTCATAATATAATGAAGATATAAACAAACCTATGGCATTGATTGATGGAATAACTTATATATTTTCCTTTTCAGGTATGTATATGTTTACTTTAATAAATATCGTCTGCACGCGTGATTAATTTCAGATAATTTCAATTGCAATGTTATCGTCATAATGTGCGCCTGTGGGGATCTGAAAATCCCATGAATACCGTGAGGCACAAAGGGATTTCCCATAGGTTAATGTGTGGTGTGGACTAATGCACGACCGAGTCATTGGGCCTTTCTTTTTTACCAAAAAGACGGTCTCATCAGTGGTATACTTAGACATGTTGGAAAACTTCGTATTTCCACAACTATAAGAGCTTCAGCCACGTCTTTTACAAAAGGATGGTGCACCACCTCATTGGGGTACCATCGTTCGTAGTTCTTTGAATGACCATTTTACAGGAAGATTGATTGGGCGAGGAGGTCCAATTCCTTGGCCACCCAGATCACCTGATATAACGCCGGTGGACTTTTTCTGTTGGGGATTTGTGAAGGACAACGTTTACAGGAGGAGAGTGTCGAACATTGATGACCTAAAAGCCAGAATTTTACAACAGCAATAGCCTCTGTGGATGCCGACATGCTTGCCGGTACCTGGCGTGAAATTGAATACCGACTTGATATTCTCCGTGCGACGAAGGGGGCACACGTGGAAGTTCATTAACAAGGGTCGTGACACGTTTTGAGTCTATCTGACCATTTATGTTATTAATTTTAATCTATTTGCTTTATTTTATGAGCTATTAAACATCAAAATGGGTCCGGGACTTTATACACACCCTGTATTTTTACTTAGTGTTCATAAGTTTCATTACTTAAACATAATAGGGTAATTCTACAAAATATTTTTCAACTATAAAAAGTTTTTATTATTAATGCAAATAGTATTTCGAATTGACTACATGTTAAAACCGAAGCCTGTCAGTGTCTTCTAGAGCATAAATTCTATAAGATTATGTAAATAAGATCTTCTATCTGAAACAAAATGATCAATATTTAATATTTTCCCCAACAACCAGCATAATCTCCTAACATCAGAATACATTTTTAAAGGATATTTTATTTTTACTTACATAAAAATTCGAACACTTCTCTCGTCAATTTCTGAACGGCCCCTGAACAAGATTCTACAAAATGATATCAAATACGTAGATCAAGTTTTCATATGGAGTTAAACCTTTTGTGTTTTTATTTTTTACGAGTAGAACACATTCCTAAATACGTATATAAGACAGGATTCAGAGAAACGTAAAATTAAATTCTTAGTTAAAGTTAAAATCTAATCTGTAAAGACTTCTATTTCGCATTTTATATAGTATTATTTTTTTAATTTAAAAATACGAAAACATGAATCTGTCTGTCAAATCAACCATTTCTTGTAATTGGATGTTTATGTTTGTTACCAGCGGTTGCGAATATAAATACCAGATAAGACAGTTTACAGTGTACAGTTCACTTACATGTTTACAGTGTACACTGCGCTTAAGTTCAGGATCACAAGGTGAAATAAATATATTTTCTAATGCTTCACTTTTTGTCGAAATCTCAGCCATTATTAAATTTTCAAAGTTTCAAGAACATTTTCTGACAAAAAACGACAACTAATTTCGCAATCTCACACAGAAATAATTTAGTTCTCTATATAATTTATATAATGCAAACCTAAGTAAATTTATATCATCATAAATTAGGTAAGATCCATTTTTTATGATTTAATTCCAATATGAGACTTTACGCAGGACTGGATGCGCTGTGAGATCATCGTATATGCAATCGTAACCCTGTATCCATGAACTCAGTTCATTGCGAGTCACAGGAAAGTCTTTTGAAGTTTTAAAATGTACGCCAAGGGAATAAACCAACTTGTGTAAAAGGTAAAACCACTGAAACAATCAATAACAATACTCCCACAGTAATCACATATCGTATGCAGGCGCATATACTTTTCTAATGGGCATAACTAAATGGGAGGATAGGATGAAACTGGTCATCATTGGCACTGTTCTCAGATTACAGATCGTTCCTCAGAATTGCACTCTTCTTAACTGATCTCTCACCCATGAGAGCTATAAAAATGTCAGCAGGCCCAAACGGCTATCAGTGATCAAAATGTATGTCTCTTTCCCTCCTCCCCCCACATTTTTACAACATTACAGATTACCCCACATTACAGATTTTCTAGTAAAATATCTCTCGTGTCTGCTTTTTTCAATATTCCTCTTTTCATAAACAATATTCTATCGCACTGTCGTAATCGTAAATTTTAAAACTGTTTTCAACTAAAGAAAAACCGTGATATTTTATCCACTAATGAGAAAGAAGGAATTTGGGAGAATATATTTTGCGTTATTTTATTAATACAGTGTATGAAGTGATATAAAATGCCGTATTTTTATTAGTATTTATTACTATTGATATTGTCTTTCTGAGCCAGATTTTATTAATTAAACTCCAGCTAATTAAGTACGTTACATGTATGTGTTGTTCTACATAGCTTCAGCTGTTATCCGCAGTTTCATGTACCTGCGATAAATGATATAACGAATTTACGCTGATATAAGGTTATGACTGCACATATCAAAATGTCGCTAAAACATCATATTTACGAAGTCGCTAAAACAGTACATCAAATACTTTTGGCAAAACATTTGTTAAAATATCATCATATTTTAATTCGCTCATTTATTATAAATATTTCAAAATACTTAAATCTCAAAAAAAGTTTCAAATATTATAATAATATAAAAATTTGATAAAAAAATATTTCTCTAATGCACAAATTTATTGATAATATTGGAACATCAGAAAAAATCCCCTAAACGTTATAGAGTCATTAGGTTATTTTGAAGCAAGAGATGTGAAATCTGTGTAATGCCCTCGTCGGGACTCGAACCCGTACCTCTTGAGTACGCCGAGTGTACTACCGTTATACCATTAAAGCATGCTGGAAGGAGAAAGAAAATACCATATTAAGTCACAAATAGCTGAAATATGTGCAGTGATAAAATGGCTGCCCTATTGATTACTATGTATTATTGGCTGCCTATGTGTGTAATAATTTTTTATTTATATCAGATCTATCATTTCAAATCGACTAAAAATGGGTAAAGAATTAAGTAAACTAATTAAGCTATGAACAGGATTAGTAACTATTTTTTTGAATTTCTTTTAAGCTATCAATGATTGAAAAAAATTAATTTTTAGCATACTCTGCGAATTCGTTTCCTATTCATCTGAGCATTTCTTTGGAATTCGAATTCAAACACAGTTTACCACGCAAATCCTAAAAGCAGTGCCTTGACGGTTTTAATATTTGACAATATTCTAACATTCAAAGTTGTAAACATCATTCAAGCCCAAGATGTTTACCAGTTTTCGTCAAGTCACGACTAACGGCTTAGCTGTTCTCCTATAAACATAAAGGGTTTTCTTTTTGGGATGTGCCTCTCTATTCCCCATGGGAATTAAGGCGGACGCGTCACTACAGGGAAATCAAAGAAGTGCTATCTACGTCTCGATGGAAAGTAAGGAAACGGAACGGTGGACTTTTTCACGAAATGGTGTTTTTATGTTTTTGGAAGATGAGGATGGAAAGCTTTACTTGCGCATACGCAAAAGAAAAAGGTTTGCCTAGAGAAAGGTTTTCGTGTTTCATGTTTAGCACTTTCACAATTCTGTAACCACATTTCTATCTTATTTTTTTTCGTATGGCTGCATTTATCTTAAACACATTTTCATTGCCTTTTTACCTAGTATCTCTCAGGTGGCTTTGAAAGTATGATAGTATGTATATAATACATCGAGAAATTTTATTTTATTTTGGATTACTTTCAGAAGTTCTACAGGTGCATTAAGAGATTTTTCTAACAATGAATGTCTCTTCGAGGGAATAAAGATTCTGATTCTGCTATTTTTCTATTATAATAAGACCAAAGAAATACTAAAATCTGTTTAACACCTAAGAGTAAAATACCTACCACAAGCTCTCAGATTTTAAGCGCTATTCAGATTTTAGGCGCCATTAAATTTTAACCACATTATTTCAAATGCGTTTATATTTTAAAATTTTTAACTTCCTTTTCATTAAATCTTACGTATGAATATAACCGCCTAATAATGTATATTTTCATTCATAATGAAGCATTACGTTACTGAAACATTCAGTGCAATATTAACCTTAGTTTAAATTTAAAGCTTCCTTTAAGGTACTTGAACATACGATTAAACAGAACAGTAGACTTTAGTCGCTTGTTTATTAGTAGATGAGAGGGAATAATATTTACCTCAATTTGTCGCAATAATCACTCAGTGATGTTTTCATAAGAAGTGTGATTTTTATTTATTTCAGAGAAATGTGTTTTGACATACATTTTGATTTAAAATTACGGAACTTTTTAAGTATTATTAATCTCTGATTCAAACTACTAGAGTAAATGGTGACAAAGGTAGTAAATTTAAAATAACTTTCACCAACTTTATAGCAATTTAACTTTTTTTGTAGCTGCTTTCTGTGCGCTCTTTCGGAAAACGTTTATTACATAGACTTACATTTTTCATCCTAAATACTTATTTTGATGTGTATATAATGTTTTAAAACTTAAAGGGGGAATATTATGCTTTACTAAACAAAAAACACCAAGTTCTATGTAAAAGATTTCCGACACCAAGAAAATTACTCCCATAAAAGGCAGTTAAAAACTGATTCTGAAATACATTTCATTTACATTATCTATCAAATGATACTGAAATTTGTACTGGCAGATAATGGCACTATATAACGTGTTCAGTTGTTTACTCTAGCATTTTTAGCTAGGCGTTATCCCAAAGCGTGCTTTATGAGATAATCACTCTAATGACAACGGTCTCAACATTTTATTTCATGCATTTGAGAGCACTAATAATTTCTCTAATGCTCCTACAAGTCTTTCGCAGTAGCTTTGGAGCCCATGTTTCCCAGATTTCTTATTCTTTTTCTCATATGCTAGAATTCTATAATATGCCCCGAGGTATAAGCAACTGAATTTTACTCAAATAAATGTAATTATACTTTCAATTACTTTGTGCTTTTATTTGTTAATCTTCATTAACTGAATATCTTGACTCATTGTGTCTAAACTTTTTGGATCAAATTTTACAACAAAATTTCCAACTTACTTTGTATAATATGTTTAGCTTACGAAGAGAATTTCCTAAATAGTTAATCGATTGTTTTGACCGAGAGATTATTTGCTGTCATAGATTCAAAAGCTGATGAAAGTATAGCAAAAGCGGTTTACTATACAGCGGGCAAAGCAAATATGTTATAAAGTTATTCTATCGTAGCAGAAAACATTGCAAATCAGAGATTGCTTCCCGAGGATTCGAACACTGGACCTTTCGATGCTAACGTGACGGACTTCCAATTACGCCACGAAAGCATGCAAGAAAATTCCTCATAGAAGAGGTCATTTGAAATGTTGTGCAAATCATAAGAGTATCGCGATCTTGTAGTTTCCGTTCTATAATCGCTGGTAGGAACGATTTTGTAATGGATACACAGATGCTGATGATGAACCCTGAATGGTCACCCTTTGCAAACTCGATCAGAGGAGAACATTGAAAAAATTCCCCAGATGTTTTCAAGAGCTTATCTCATCGACTAATAGCTGACATACTTAAGTTATAGTACTGCTGTCAAAATCTGCTTAATATTTGTCACACATTGACTGCATATTGAAGCAAGATAGAATATTTTCACTTCATAGTTTGCACCAAATGATAGATATTAATCCATATTTTGTTCCCAATAAGTTGTAGCTGGAGAGGAAGTTTGAAGTCTATGATCATATACTTGGATTAAGGTGGTCGCTCCGACCATACAAATTTCGCTTTCAGAAATCTGAAGTAAAGATCATATTTCTGATCCGTTTTGAATTGAAGTTTATAATTGACAAGAAATATGTTCTTAAGAACAGGCGCTGATGTTCACATTTTATAAAGAAGTAATAGAGACACTTTTGAAGATAATTTATCTCGATTACATTCTCATCTAGCAATTTTCAATAAAGGGAAGTGTCACAATTCTCAGCCGCTCTCTTTATTCACTAGACTTGGCAAGTGCAGATCTGTTTGCTTTTCTAAAGGGAATTCCCACATCTTTAACAGCATTTAAAAGGTCCAAAAACCACATCCAGAAACTTAGACACTATTCTGCAAATGAATTCTTAGGAGGAATAAATCAGATAATATGAACGCGACAAATGTTGTACAGACTTATAAGGATCTTATATTAGAAAACGCAAAAAGACGGAAATGTGTGTTCAGAGGACGCATTCAGCTGATCAATGTTTATTAATGTTTAACCATATCTATGCTCGAAACGTTGTACTGAATGCAGTGAAGGTTTTGATTGGTTTCAAAAGTTGATTTATTTTATTAACTTTATATGGTATTTCTTCCGCCTTCTTAGCGAGCCTTCGTGGTGTAGTGATCTGCATGCTCAGAGCGTATTTGAGAGGTCTGTGGTTCGATTGCCGGTGAAGGCGTTGCTAATTTTTCATCTTGCCTACTTCCAGAAATACCTAATGTCTCTACAACTTCACTGCTTATTATTAGACAAAGTATGAGTTATGTTGCAAGCTAAAATAATTTATTTATTTTTCCAATGGCGGGCACTTGCCTATAACGGCATTGGCCAATCCGGAGACCAGAAGTGGTGGCTATTTTATTGTGGAGGCAGCTAATAGGCATCCACCGTTACCTCCTATGAAGGGACAGACAACTTTACACCTATGCCTTCTCCGGGATTCGAACCTGGGCCCTTAGGTATCACAGTCAGGCTCCCCTAGCCACTATACCACCTGGGCGGCGTAAAATATAATAATAAAGGAATAAATCATTTATTCTTTATTTCATATTATTTATTCATAATCTAATTTCATTAATTTAATAATTTAATATTCAAGTCTTAAAATGTGTTTATAACCTTATAGTTCGATTTATTCTCCACTTTTCAATCCATGCAATTCACACGAAGAGAATTTCATGCGTTCACTTATTCAATTCGTTCGAGATTCGGAAACTAATTACGTAGCTATATACTGAAGCGCAAGAAATAAAAATGTTGTTTTCTGCAACCGTTGATTGTTACGAACTTAGCTCTAAAACTTCTTGGATCCACTGTGTAAATCAATCACGGTAACAACCGCAAACTCTTCAATCTTTGTTTCCTCCGTTTTCTTTCATTCTTGTGTTAATTAACTTTAGACAGATCTCTGAGGTCACAAAATGTTTTAAGGATTTTACATGATTTGAAAAGAGTATCTGTCCGAGGCTTGTTTCTCAATTTGTAAAGATATATATTAGTACTATATATTAAAATCATAAAATTATCAGTCACAATTAAATTCTTTGATAACACAACATGATAATTAAAGAATCAATACAATGTTTTCACTTACATCATCAATGAATTCTCAAAAGTTAAAATCTTAACAAATTATTTCTTAGACTTATGTCGAATGCAATGCGTCTCATCTTGAAATTAACCATCTTGGGCAAAAACCATATTGATACTACGAAGCATGTATTCTGTAAATTGGCGCAATATTGCAGAATTCCATGGGTATTGTTCTTTTGCAGATTTTTTTCATGCTTGCGACATTCCACTAAATTATTTCCTTACGAAATCTCTGCAAAAAATCTGCCGGTTAGGCGAATTGCGATGGCCACGTGTTTTTGAAAATTATGGAGCCGAGATGCTTAGTAAGTGGCGTGGTTATTTCCTTAATGACATTAAATTCAGAAATAGACATACGTCATATAAGCAGAAGAACAGAGTTGCCATTAAAGAAACTTCGATAATTTATAGCGTAAGCTAGAGCTAAATATGTCTTCCAATATGTCTAAATCTCTCAATTTGACGAATTCGTATTTATAAAAGACATACTTCGCGAGCGAATTTTAAATTTATGCTCTTTTCTTTTATTTGTCCATAAACAAAGAGAAATTTGATTTTGTTGCAATAAAACGTTTCAAATTTTAAATAAACAAAAACCAAATATTTAATATTTTTAAATTTCCTTGCTAAATACAGCGCATTCTGTAACACGATCTTAAATTAAGAAATCTGCTGTACCTTTGATAACTCATGTTAAGAAATGTACCTGAGATTGTGTAATATTAACCTGTAAATTTTAAATTTCTAGTCTAACATTACAAAATGTAATTTTGTCATTAACTCGTAATCACGCTCGTTAAGCATGAAATAAATTTGAACATAATGAATGAAAGAGAAATATGTAGAAATAGTTTTCCCTATAAAGCATAAGCACGAAAGAAAGGAATTAAACATAGCTGATTAAAAATAAACGTATCCTCTGTTTAAAAAAATATTTTTAGTATTTATTTGCAATATGTAATTAGTGGATACTGTGCTAGACAATACTCGGATATATGGCTAGGGAATATTCTACTGGAGCTTGCTGTTCCTTCGTTGGGTCCGGGCTTGAAACTCTGAGAAGGCAGGGATGTTCACAGTTGTGTTCCTCCTTCTTAAGGGTGTCATATCTCTCACTTGTGCATATTGGGTAAAGTTCTTAATTAACATAATTATTTAGCACTTTTCGAAGAATATTTATTGAACGAGTATCTAGCGGTTGGATAAAACTGTTCGATATTAATTTTTATATTAATATCGAATATTAATATCATTTCGATATTAATTTTTTAAATATTTTGGAAAGCCTAAAATGGAGCAGCTATCAATACTTTTGTTGGCATACAGCACCATTGCAAGCGTTACATGAAGATTTTGTTTTAAACTCCGAATTCAAATGGTTGGATGATAAAATTTGGTTATAATCTGCTTGAACGAATACGCAACCTTTTTTGACTGAATGAACTACTCTAAGTATTTACATCTCATTTTCCAGTGTCTTTGATAGGTTGAATATCTTTTTTATAACTATGCACTGCAAGTGTGAATTACGTCTGACATATTAGACTACTTTCTGGAGAATACAGTTACGTTCCTTGTTACCTCATTACCGACAGTTTCCGCTTCGTTCAGGAAACTCAAAAAAATATTCAAAGTTATCTGTGTCGTCACCTGAAAACAGCACATTGCCTTCCCATACAAAAGGAAGCATTAACCATCTTTCACAAAACAAAGTGCAATTTGCATTTGAATAAACAGACTAATGTTTTTTCTTGATTTTGGTTTCCAAAACTACCTTATAATGTTATTCCGAAACCTGCATAATGGATCATGCGCAATTTAAATGCATTCCGAATGCAAATGAAAATTAGATTTCTTCACAATGCAAATCGCACGGTCACATTCCGACGGAGAATTTGTTCTGATAGATGTGGCGTTTCTCAGTATTGTCACTAATGGGCGATATTTGAATGAAAATAGAAAAATACTATTGAAACGGAAACTGAATTCTCAATCTGATAGCTTCACCACGGTTGTTTGCAAATTAAATACCGAAACATTTGTAGAAGACCTTGAATGCGATAGATAGCTTCTAAACTTTCTCTCTTAGCACATTAAATTTTATCTTAAGACAAAATTTTTTTGTCAAAATGGTGACCTTTTTTTTTACGAAATGTTGGCTTTTAATGGTTTTCATTTATAATGTTCAGTTCCCCTATTTTATACAAAATTTAATCCGTAAATTAATTTTTCCCTGCTTCTATCGCATTCTCGGCGTGAACGTAAGGTAGCAAAAGATAAAGCAATTAAATTAATGTCGTTGTTGTTGTGAATTATCTCACCCTTCTGACAGTAACATCAAAAGAAGACCAAAAATTCATCATGGCAAGGAGTGCAAGATCGTGTCTGTCGTTGTCTAGAGTCTTGAGTACCCTACAGTTGACAGTACGACTTTGCTCAGTTCCGCCCAAAGCTTTGGTGAAGAGCACCCCAGGGGGATCCGATCCTAGGGTCTCCCACACCTCTTCCCTATCACCAACCTGTCTATAGGACTTTCAACTCGCCGCATATTTAGAGTGCCTTCATGCCGCACAGTTACTGTACATTTACAAACGTGCATGCCTTCTCCAGTATTCGAACTCGGGCCCTTCGGTACGGCAATCAACGTCGCTAACCACTATCCCATTTGAACGGCGCTAAATTTATTGCAGACGTCAAGAAGACACTTAAAACAAACTTAACACAAATTTATAACTAAATGAATAGGCTCAAAAACAATTGTTGAAACAACAAGCATCAGTGTAAGGGACATAAATTTGTATAATTATAAGATGGGAAAGTTAAATATAAGGTCTTCAGCTACACATGTAAAAGTAACAAAGAGGAATCTTGCTTCCCAGTTATCTCAAAGCTAAAGTAAACATTCTCCTGTTTTCGGCGAATATAACAAGTAAGTAGTCATTCCTTCTTTTAATCATGGATTAGCTATGAAATTGCACATATTTTGCTGAAGTTTAATTTTCAAGTCTTTATTTCTCCTATAAAAACATTCACGGTTCGACTCTTAAAGACCTCCTGCGGATATGAACACCTGAAATATCAATATTCCTCGCCAGTGAGACTCAATATACATTGTTCAAAACAGAAAACCATGGAAATTTGCAGTAAGGAGTATTACACATATGTTAGGGAAAATGAAACTCGTAAATACTCCATTGGCTTATAAGGTATTTCTCCTACCTTCTTAACATGCCTTCGTGGTGTAGTGGTCAGCACACTTGGCGCGTATTCGAGAGGTCCGTGGTTCGAATCCAGGCGAAAGCATTGCTCATTTCTCATGACTCCTGCTTCAAAAAATTCCTAATGACTCTACAGGCCAAATCTCAGGGTCCATACGTCAGTTTCCCTTTCTCAGCAACCAACATTATTCGTGAAACAGCTTCCATTGACGAAGTAGATTTCCTGAAGGGGTTTTATAATCCTAACAAATCTGTCAATGCTACTTAATGAAACCAATTCTGATCCGTCATTTCCTTGGTACTTAAAAACATTCCTTCATAGATACGTTCATTTTATGTTATTCGATGGGTCAGTTGCTTTGTCTCCTCTTTCTTATCTGGAATAATCACGATTTTTTTTTTGTCTATTATTATCGCTTGAGCTCCATTTTCGTCATTTTGTCCCTTGTAGGTGACAAAGAATTTATGTAACCGTTAAAACTTTCTTGTTGGTATAGTATCTTTAACAGTAATTTACTTCCAATGCCCGCGAAAGGGAAACATAAGGAACACGTAAAATTGAATTACATAAAATACATCAGTAATCTATTTTACCACCTGGTTCGGAAAATTTTCCATATTAATTACTTGTTACGCTGCAGCCAAATCAATCATTGAATCATCTCATGAAATCAGTGATTTTCCGCTTGTGTTCGGTACACGTACAGGAGTTACTTTATAAGGTATTTCTCTCGGCTTTTTATCATGCCTTCGTGATGTAATGGTCAGCATGCTTGGCGCGTATTCGAGAGGTCCCAGGTTCGAGTCCGGTAGAGAGCATTGCTCCTTTTTTCTGTCTCCTGCTTCGCTAAAACCTAATGTCTCTACAACTGCTTTCGGTGCATAGCAAAACGTTTTTCGTAATTTATTTCTTTACTCCATTGTAATTATTTTTCATTTACATATTTTGGTTCGTGCAGAACTACAAGAGCAAAGGACACATATTAACAAAACCAGAAACGTGTTAATTAAAATAAACTTTACACCTTTGGCATCATAACTCTACAACTGGTATATTTATACCCGAAACAAAGTCAATAGCTATTAGGAAATATATATTTCTTTGCATATTTTTTTCTGTGGAAAATGGCAGTTGCGAACTATTTTTATACCATTGGTAAAAGTGTCCTTTGTGTTGTCTGACGTTGCATTTCACGCATCAATTCTTAACGTTTATTGGGCATGTGGTACATTTTTTTGCATAAGACGTAAGAAGACGTAAACATATAAAATGAAACCACCTTAATTTATTTCGTAATTAGCATTGCTAGGTGCCATACTGTTGTACCCGGGTTCACATTCTCGAGAAAGCTTAGATGTTTGCCCCCGGATTCCTCTTTTCAGATGCTCTTCTCTAAAATTGGATGAAATTTCCTCATTCTCGCAGTCGTAGGTTAGGTTTCTACCTGTGGTGCGCCTTCCGGCATCATCGTTGGCGATGAGACAGTTAAATGACTGATGGAGTAGGCCATTTCCGACATATGTATTAAGTTGCAAGTATCCGGCCATTTGAAGCAACAGCGTACAAAATTGTAAGGTTAAACTGAGTTTGATTTAATGTAAATTGCACGTCTGTCATATTGCATTACATGTGAAACAAATTTTTATCATGGACGTAACTAAAAATACCAGAATACTGATAAAATATAGTAGAATAAAACCAATTAAAAATTTATTGTTGAGATCATCTTGAATTATGGAAATAAACAAATTAAGATATATTTATGCTTTCAACGAGAATAATCATCACGAAGTTAAGCTATTTACAATTCACGTATTAAACTTAAGTTTTAACTTCCGTCTTGAACAATTTCTATACGACTATTCAAACAAAAGGAGAAATTTGCCAGTTAATAGAAATAAATGTTATCTACATAGGACGAAGCAGACATCCCGAAATGTCGCAATGGCCTGCTTAAGTTACCAATCCTCATACTTACACTTTTAAATCTTCTTAACTTTTCTTTTCTTTACATATCTTGTGGTAGAGATGAAACAATAAGAATGTAGGACAGATTTTATCAAAACCTGTTGATTAAAGTAAATCTTACAAATTATAAGTTAAGGTTCAAAGCTCATACAAAGATGTAGATTGTCTCTGTTTGTTAGATATTTAATAAACGGCTTTAAACATTTTCCTCAAAATCGCGCAATACAATCTGAATCTTGAAAGTCCACACATGTAATGTACCATGAAAGCATATCCTTTTGTATACAATTTAATACTCCATTAGATCGCAAACCCGATTCTTTACTAAAAGCAATATTTTGATCATATTTACGAGTAAAATTTCCAGGCCTAGTGTATAGTTGCGTTTATCTACATTAACAGTTAGAATCTAGATGACAATATGAGAGAAAGGAATGGAATGAATTTATTTGGAGAACAGAACACACATAATGTAAATCCCATGAATCTCATTTTTCGAAAAGGACAGATGACTTCATCTACGACCATTCTAAACCCATCCGGCTTCTGTTTGTGATCTGCATGTGAAAAATGACAAAATCATCTACACAGTAACCCCATTCACTAGAATTCGAACCAGAGATGAATTATCAGATTTCGCTACTACTCTCACGTAGCAAAATGAAGTATTAGTCTAGAATCTGGACTCTAGATGAGGCTGCAAAGACGTGTAATCATGTATTTAAGGCACCCAGACATCCGCAATATTCAACTACGTTATGATCATTGCAAAGATGTCGATTTGAAGTCTTCAACTCTACCTCATTGGATGTTGCGAACCCCATTTTTGTCACAAAAAGGTATGATGTTAGGTTTTGACGATATCATTCTGCGAAGTCTTAGTCATGCCCTAGAGTTTGCAGGAAACCTCTCTTTTTACGACTATCTCGATAGCATCGTTCAAACAATTTTCAGTAAATATAATTCCAGTTTAACAAACCATCATATTTACTAAACTTTTTTCACTTATTTTTTTCAAATTCGTCTCATTTTTCCCCTCGAAGAACTTTTCCCCATATTTTCTAAAATTCTGAAACTGATCTACTTACTAATTGTTTGGGGCGTTTGTGTAAAACTGCTTATTTTAACAAATGGTTACATAAAACTGAATAAAAATTTCTACATTGTTCAGATTTTATAAGCAACGTATGTATAATATTGTAAACTTTTCTGTTATTAAATGTATGTTTATTACTTGATTTAAATTACATCTAATAAACTGAGCTTGAGAAATAGACTTTCAATGATAAAATCCATTATCTTCTTTGACGAACGTCTCATGAAATAAAAAAGGAATAGGGAATATATTCATACATTAGCCAATACGTTAAAATTGTAAGATTTTCTTATAGATTTCTATAAAATTATCCAACAATTTAACCATGCATATCAAAGTATTTCGCCCTAATTTTGTTAGCCATGTACTCATTCATTCTCTATACAGGACATGCTTAAAATACTTCTCCTTTTATTAAGTTTTCGATATTTGATGATACATTATTCGACCTCTCAATTCTTTCTTCTAATATGTCCATACCATTTGAATTGTATTTCATTTTCATACACTGTTTTAAAATTTTTCTTTTTAAGGAATTTTATTTAAACTGTGTTGATATTTTATGTATTAAAGGTAAACTTTTTGTTATGTGGAACAAAACTGTTTCCCAGTTCTGCATTTTTTTTAATTTGTTTTTTACTAATTATACACAGAAAGGTCACTCAACATTAGTTGACAAAGGACTAAATGTTTCGAAATCCAATACGATTATCTTTTTTCTTGTGCAAGCGCCTAAATTTTACTGTAGGTGTATATACCGAAAATATCCGGAAGTGTTTCGTTCTACTGTTAAAATTGACATTAATAATTATCTTAAATTTCAGACTGATTTAGTCATGTTTTCCATTACGTCTGACTAACAAATATAAACCCTGCGGATTTTTGTAACATAAAATTCTGCATTCATTATCCACAAACTGAGAATACAATTTGCTTAAAATAAATCGTATATGTTAGCAAAATAAGTATAAAAAATAGAATCAATATATTACATTCACAAATGTGGTTGCTACTTATAAACTGTTTTTAAAAATCTAAAGCATCATGTTTGATTAGTTTTTTTATATAAAATAATATTAAAGTTTTAAAATTTAAAAATAGTATAACCTCTTTAAAATTTAAAGGTAATGTAATTTTTAAAAACAGTATAACGTCCATTTAAAATATATTATAATCTATAGAGCCAAAACTAGTATTCATGTCATACTTCTATTGAAAACAAAGTAATATGGGAATTTTTTTGAGTACATTTTAGTTTAGATAGACCAAGATAAGAAATTACTACTATAATTTTAAATTAGTTTAAAAAGTTATACATGCAGTAAAGGTACCATTTGACAGTCTCTGAAGAATATTTTCTTCAGAGTCCTTTTAAATACACTAATTAATAAACAACAAACTGAAAAAAGAAACTTATATAAACATTATATAAACTATTTAAACAATGACCTACAAATATTTCAGATCAATGGAAGGATTTATTTTTGAAGATGCATTTAAATAACTTCTAATAAGTTTAAGTATTAAAATAATTTAGGATGCAATTACGAGGAAAGTCTAAAATTATTATTTAATTTTTAATATAGTTTAAAATATTTTCCATTGTGAGAAAATTTTTCAGTTTTTATAAAAAGCAGAATGCATATTACATTTCAACAAGATACAATACCAAGAAATAAATTCATTTTAAACATATATCTTAAACTGAAACTCTTGGAATTTGAACTGAAATAATTCTTGCATTTCCTGAGTAAACAATAAATTTCAGTGTTCCTCTTTTCATACTGAGTACTTTAAAAACATGAAAAATGTAAGTTCGGATATATATGTAACATTGTGTTGCATATTTTTCAATATATACAAAACTTTAACTTAAAACTTAAACAACTTTTTCTTCAAATCAACCATTTAAAACTTATAAAATTTCAACATATAAATAAATATGTTTATATTTAATAATAAAAATCTTAAGTTCATAGATACGACCGTACGAAATGTGTATGAATAATCTAATTTCCTTTTGAATAAAAGCATAGTTTTAATTAAATGCAATATCGTGAAACTTTCCAGTGAAAAATAAGTTTAATTTGTTTCCTCTAATAATTTATAGCATTCATTCTTTTCATCCCTTAATATTTATAGTACATGTATATAAATAGGGATACATGCATGTTTTAATACGCTTTTATCTGTACATTATAAAATAGCAGTAAGATTACCAAAATCAAAGTAACTTTACTTTTTAATTACGAAAATTTATAGAAAGAAGTGTGAGTAATATTTCTGAGTTAAATACGCAAATAAATTACTTAACTATCTATTTAAAAGAATATAATCTTCAGCTCTTGATATATATTCATATCGTTTTCCACAGAAAAATAAACTTTTTTCTTCGATATTCTTTGCATTAGTCCCAATAAAATAAATAATAAGAAAATTTTAATCACATTTTTATAAGTTTATAAAATGTATGGAATTAAAAAAACTGTTATTTATCAAAGTAATACGGAAATGTTTCGCGCTAAACAATTAAATACATTAGGAAAACTCTATGGTTTACGTAATGTTACTGTAAAAAAAGTGCATAAAATACACAAATTTCAAATTAAAACCTACAAATTACCATAAACAGCTCCTCATTTCTCCATCCGTTCCTCTTGATTCAAACAGTGTTTAATTAATTAGCTTATACTAATTTATTATCTTAATTTAAAATTTATAAACTTTTATTTGAAGATATTGCGCATAGCTGAAGGGAGCGTAGAAATGAACAGACAAGTACTCTAGTCCAAACTCAAGACGCTTTTATTTGAAATTTCTAAACTTTTATTTAAAGATACATATATATAGATATATACATATATCTATATATATATATATATACAGAGAGAGAGAGAGAGAGATTGATAGATAGCAGCGCGAGCAATATATATATAGCTTGCGCTGTTTTTTATATGTACGTAAAGCAGCTCCTTTTTTCGATGTAATAACTTGGAGAGGCTTTACTGCGTAGTTAGAAGAGTGACATATAGAGATAGACGTAGCCGCAGTTTGAGTTTGCAATTTTATTTTTTGATAAATTAATTCTTAGGACAAATATTCTTTTCATTATATATCATCATGAGAGCGGCTATGCACACCGTAGTTTTATATCTTAACAATGAACAAAATGGAGAGCTGCGGAACACGTTTGCTAGCAACAAGCAAAGTTAGGGGGGGGGAAAGAAATTTAGGTCGGAGTGGTATTTATAATAAACACTTATTTAACTTATTGGTTGAGATTTCTTCGGATCTGAGTGGTTGAGATTTCAGCGGATTGCCTAATCGTATAAATTTTGAAAGACGTATTTAAAAAAAAATATTACTGTTGTAAGAATACAGAGGGAAAGTATTCAAATTAAAGAGAGGAATTAAGGGGTATTGTTAATTTAATGTTTAATATATAGTTACATATTTTTTTTTATTTTATGCACACGTATATATGTATATATATATATATATATATATATATATAAAGGGTGTCCATAATTAAACATGAAATTTGCGAGGTCTGTAGCAAATTGCAGCGGAATTGCATGAAAATTGGGTAATGGCAGAATGAAATGATGGGAATTTTATCGAGGAAATAAAAAACAATGAATTTCAAAAACCACCCTTAGGTGGCGTATCATAGCTACAAAAGTTTACAAAATATGCTAGATATGATGTCCACCATTGTCTGTTATCTCTGGAAGGGTAACATCGCATGTTAGGCTGTTGAAAGCAGCATGATCTGGAGAATGTTACACACATGGCTTTCTATGCTTTCTTTAAGGTGGGATGAAGATGTCATGGGATCACGGTAAACCATGGCTTTGAGGTATCCTCACAGCCAAAAGTCGCAGGACCTAGGAGGCAAAGCTATAGGAAATTGCCGGCTGATGATTCTGTCGTCACCGAAATGGCGGAGGAGCACTTGCTTCACACAACGGGCGATGTGTGGAGCAGTACCAACCTGCATAAACACTGTGGTTATATCACATCGCCTTGCCTGGAGAGCCGAAATAACGGATTGCTCTAATAATGAAGCGTATCGTTGACCGGTGACGGTGCATGTCACAGGCTCCACGGCGCTGTGCTCTTCGAAAAAAACGCACCCACAGTGAAGATTGCTGTAAAGCCGCACCAAACCGTTGTATGCGATGAGTGTAACGGAATTTGTAGGAATTGATCTGGGTTTATAGTAGCTCAAATACGACAATTGTGCATGTTAACCGCACCTTCCATATGAAATTGGGCCTCGTCGGTTCACAAAATGTTCCACGGCCATTAACCCTGCAGCTCAACTCGCGCAAGAAACCGCAACGCAAAAGTTTCTCTATTTTCCAGATCAACTGGTAAGAGCTGCTGCACTAGCGACAGTTTATAGGGGTAGTAGCGTAGGACCTTTTGAAGAATCTCACGAACCGTGGGACCAGATTGGTCAAGAGATGCTGCAATACGCTGAACACTATTGCTGCCTATAGTTTGCGATCTGTCTTCCTCCACTTGCATCACTACATCATCCACTACTTGTGCTACAATATACTTTCGTCCTCTTCCTGGCTGAATACCCAATATTACCGTTGTTTCAAATTTCCTAATAATCTTTGTCAGTCCTTGACTAAAGCGTGAACCTTTTCGTAACCGCTTCCAAAGACCGAAATTTTTGCAAAGCTTCGGTAGCAGAGTCTCCATTTTGGTAAAACAATTTGATCAGTAAAGCACGTTCCTGGAGCGCCAACGTCATCTTCCTTACTTGGAAACAAATATGACTGCTGTTCGCCTCTCACATCTTTATAGAAATGTTGTGCGCGCACATGATTACTATGGTTACGACATTTGCATATGCCAATAGTTTACGTTGTACTAGTGGTGGTTTTTCAAACTCATTGTTTTCCCCCTCGATAAAATTCCCATTATTTCATTCTGCCATTACCCAATTTTCATGCAGTTCTGCTGCATAGTTTTTGCTAAAGACTGCTCGCAAATTTCAAGTTTAATTATGGGCACCCTGTATATATTACAGTTTATAAAAGTCACCTTAAGCAATTTACATATTCGACTTGTTCAAAATTCAGGCACGTAAAAATGTATGCTATATATCAGCGGTTCTCAACCTTTTGACTAATACGTACCATCTATACAAAAATTGAAAAACTTTAGTACCACCACTACATTTTACAATGATTATTTTCCAGGTTCTCTATAGAAAGCCATTTTCACAACCTATTATTGGCTATTTGCATTAATTATACACACATAAAAAATATTAGATTAAAAATTGGTCACTATTTTAATTATGAAAATTTAAGTTGTAGTACTTTAATTCTAAACTTTAGTGTGAAATTCGGGCCTCTTTAAAAGAGATCAATTTCTTTATGTCTTATCTTGTTTCACTTACTTTAAAAAGTAAATTAGGATTATTTAATAGTTAAAAATACTTTCTTTCTTCGCGTACCATCTATTTTTCCCTTGCGTGCACATTTTTGTCAGAGAAAATAACAATGAAATCCCTCACAGTTATTTTACCTGTCATTGAATCACAAATTGTGCCTTTCTGAACAGTTTAGTTTTTTCATTAGTTATTGTAATAACACTTTGTTCTTTTCCGCCATAACATTTTCACGTGTCCCTGACGAGGTCTTACGCGTAGCATTTTCGGAAACGTTGCACTGTTGGGACCTGTAAAAGCTATTTGTCAGCAAAGTTACATACGAAGCAGTGAAGTTTTGTTAGCTACACAAATAAATGGCTCTCGGCTGAGCGCCTGTGCAGCCTTCCCGCAGTAAGTTAATCTTGACGTAAGCTGCTGTCTTACATTATTCTTGACATCTGTGATAACAGTTTTCTAAACTGGATTTTCATTTATTATAAAATAGGTTTAAGTATGTGTAAATTTATGTAGCATATGTAAAATAATTTTTTTATTTATATTTACGTTGGTACGCAATATATGCATAGAAATTGTTGACATGGAGATACATAAAGATATAGTTGAAGTAATGTCTATCTAGTATTTCTTTATTTTAATCGACAAATATTTTATACTTTTGAAGCGTGGCAGTATTAACAGCAGCATTAGAACTGTTAATGTTATGCTTCTGAAATCATTGTATAAATAATTAAGTGCCTGGTTCATTAGCATGCGCCAGTTATATGGCATGGATTAACTTCGAAATGACAAATTTTTGCAGCCATTTTTCTTGTTATTTTTAGAATGAAAAGAGGAAATAACTAAACTAATATGGACATAAGAAACTATTTCAAAGTTGGAATTTTTATTCATATTTTTTATCTTACAATCAGACATTAAAACTAATGATGTTATTTCATTAACTTTATATTAACCTGACTTTAATATAATTACAAAAGCATATTAACAGTGCCTTTAATTAAAAAGAAGAGCTGAGTGTTTATTACTCATTTGGATGGTTCATTGTAGAGGAGTTTTCTTAATGAGCAAATTAGTTTTTTTACTTTTCATTCTTCATTTGTGTCGTGATAACATCCAAATTCCGAACTTGCTTTTCACCTTCTGAATAACTATGAATAACCAAGAAGCTGAATTCTTAGATTTAAATTTGAAATGCTTCAGGAAACTATTTTGCAATCGTTTTCGTGACATTTTTTCTTAATTTTACTCATTTTTTTTCCTCCTTCATTTACAAATATTTAACTTTGGTGACCTTTAAAATGTCCTCCACGAAGGCATCCTCCCCCTTTAAACAGTGCCTACATCCATTACGTCCTTTGCCATAACTGAATAAACCAAACCCCATTTGTTTTGGAAATTAAGATAATAAAACTCTTACTAGGCAGTTCTCTACCTTCGTGGTCCACTAATTCATCTGCATACTCCATATTAATGTCTATACCTAGAGTACAAGTTACTTCAACTATGACTTAGCAGAATTATTCCAAGTTATCTTATCCATTTTAACATTCCAGCGTTTGCTGTAGCAACTTTCTCCAAATCCCCGCTTGCATTTATATTTGACTTCTACTTTTTCATTTTGTATTATTTGCGGCAAATAGTAGAATACCCTGGAGATATACAAGTTGTAGAGATATTAGGTATTTTTATTTTTGGAAGCAGGCAGCATGAAAAATATGCAACGCCTTCACCGGGCATCGAACCGCGGACCTCTGGAATACCATCCCAGTGTGAAACCCACTACACCACGAAGGCTCGCTAAGAAGGTGGGAGATATACCTTATATACTCCCCCTTTTAAAGTGTGACTGAGGTTTTAGGGTACCAATAGCCAAATCCTGGGTGTGGAGAGCCATCATCCAACACCCTTTTAGTTCTAGCGTCACTGTAGAGACATTAGGTACTTTTGGAAGCAGGCAAGATGAAAAATATGCAACGCCTTCGCCGGGAATCGAACCGCGGACCTCTGGAATACCGGACCGGTGTGCAAACCACTACACCACGAAGGCTAGCCAAGAAGGTGGACGATATACCTTATGAAGTAAAATAAGCCTAGAGATATAAACTATAAATCACTCCCTTTTTCAGATATCTTATGTCACCAGAATATTTTACTACGTAAAATAACAAGAAAATCTGCATTATTAAATTATGATGAATCTTTATAACTATGTATATGTGATTTTTTCTCGCAATTTAGATACACGGTGACACTCGGAGCGATTGAAATTTCAACACATATAGTAAGGCTTACAAAAACCGTGGGTGTTTGTATATATTACGGGCGAAATTAAATACAATGATTTTTAATCTTAGTGCTTATCTAGCATAAAAACAAATTATCGTAAGTTGAAAATTGCCTTAATTTTTAACGTTTTTAACGTTTTTACAAGACAACGAATCTAAAAATTATTCCTTCTTCAGCTGACAGGTCTTACATATGCGGTCCTATGAAAAATCTGTAATATTTTATGTATAAGATTTTCCAAGAAAACATTACGAAACTTCAGAGAATTCGAAAAGCTCTTAAGTAAGTAAGTAAGCGGGAAAGAAGTTGAAATGGCAAGAAAACTCTATCAGTGATACCATGCATCATGCTGATATATCTTCTGATTCCATCTTGCACATAAGTAGCTTCATGAAAAATTCAAGGTATAGGATTATCACTTAAAATAGCTCCTTTTATTTTTCAGCATAAAATTGCGCATTTCTTTACTGAAACGAATTACTGTTGAAATATGGTCTTGAAGACAGGTCAGTTGACGAAAGAACCGTTGTCTTTTGATCCATAGCTGTTTAATGCAAAGTAGAGGGTTTCCAAAATGTTTACATAGTATCGTAATCCTCAGTGCCTAGTACATCTCACAGAAACGTAACAAAGAAACGAATCTTGTTTCCTAAGCTCGATAAACATTAGAGACAAAAACATCATTGTTGACATGGGAAATGTATTGAAGAGTAAAGAAAGGTTTTTATATAAAGCCAAGCAAGAGACCTTTCTTTAAAATATGGAATAAAAAACTTAAATCCTGCAGAATGTTGACTTTCTTATAAGTGCTGGAACGGCTTTTTTCATTTACTTCATGTATAAAAAGGAAATAATAATAGAGTAAAGCTGCAGTTTGGTGCTCCAAATCTTTATTTATTACTTGGAAAATATTCTTATAAATTTCTCCACGTTTCAGTATATTTTATTAGTGGATAAATAATTTTCCCAGCATTACTGCTTTACGTATTACTAAGAATTACTGCTGTAACTTAATAATGTTGCTCAGTACTGATATTTAGTCTATCGAAATTTAATTAAATTTATTCTTTAATTGGATAGTTAAAACCTCGTAAAAGAAAGTTCTGAAGTTTTGGTGATTCGTTTGTTATTGAAGAAAAAGTAATTTTATCACAAGGTAAGAAAGCAGAATTCATCGGACGGTATTAAGATGAATAATAAAATTTGAAAACATATTTGAGGCGGGAAATTGAGAATAAATCCTTTGCTTGGGAAATTTATAACAATATTTTGAAAAGCATGCATACAAAATGCGAAGTAACAGCAAAATAAAAAACAGCTGAGTAATTTTTGAGATCTGGTTAATGGTTCAGTTATAGAGCATACTCTACAAATAAAGTTTGATAATACCACGGAATGTTTATTTATCTGAATACCACAAACTATGCTAGGGCTATCTTCATAAGGCTAAGGTTATCTCCGGGTGTAGATTTGTAAGAAAAACAAACTCATATTCGTTTACGTTTCATAGGATGAACGCTATTTTCACTGAATGGAAATTTCTTGTAATTATTTTTCCCAGATAAACAACTTCACTAATCATCCAGTGGCCTTCAAACGGTATACATTGTATATAAAATAAAGCCAAAAAAAAAAGAGAAGAAAATAATTTTTCCTCTGTCAAAGAGCGTTATAACATTTTTTAAAGATTTCTGGACTTTATGTTTAAATTGCAACAATGCATTATTTAAATGCGTATTCTGGTGTTCTTTTTGCTGGATACCTGCATCGCTGTTCTATCCGTCATAACTTGGGATTAACGAATGGACGTTTCGTAAAATACCCAGAGATATTTTTATCATATCTATCAATCAATCGTATAGTGGTATAGTACAATTAAACTTTTAGGTTTGCGTTGTGAGTAAACTATGCAAAGGAAAAATCAATAACCCCAAATTCAATTAAACTTCATGTTTCTTAAAAGCCTCCCGACTCAAACAAATGGAGGGACATGACAGACCACAGTATATTACAAGATAAATACACAAACATAATTAAATTTTAAGCGCAAATTTATTAAATTCTTGAATATATTATATTATTAGTAAATACTTGTGTAACTGATCAGTATCCCCTACCACATATTTTTACTATGAAAATATCGCATCTGTTACACAAAAATACTGCTTTCAATAATTAAACGTTAAATTTTTTTTTTAAATTAAGTAGGTGTAACAAAATTTAATCCTCCAAATAACAGGTTCTCATTAAATTAGAAAGTAACGTTTTTCTAGCTCACAAAATTCAGTAGGTGAAACAAATTTTAATCCTCCTAAAACTTGCATTCACTTGAAATTATAAATAACTTCTCAATTTTACAAACTATAATATTTAATTTATATAAATAATAACAATATACAGGTAGATTAATCATTATTAACTGTTCTGCATTCGGGAAAACTAAGAAAGAGAGAGAGAGAGAAAATATACTTAAAAATTTCACTCACAGATGGTAAAAAGTTTTTCCTGATTAGCAGGATCCTTAGTGTCCAATCCACATGGAAATGAGCCAAGCCCATTCTTCTTTCTGTGACAACCCTTTCTGAAGCGTCTAAAAATCATTAGGAATCACGAGTGGAAATTACAGTCTAATAATTCTTCAAACAGCCAGGAATCGCTTTATCTGTCCATTAGGTGGGAACCAATAGTCCAATTTAGAAGGATCTGTATTTCAATTCAATAACAGGTAGCTGAACATACACCAGTTTTTAGCACAATCACGTGCATCATCGAAGCGCCGAGGCAACATTTTATGCTGAATGTTTCGGAAAAAGGCTCTTGGAGATTAACCGGCGATTCAGGTGAAGAGAGAAAATCTGTGCTAAATTTTCTTGGTAGATTTTTCTCTATACATCTCAATCAGCTCTCAGTAAAAATGCTCTTTGCAGCTCGCACACATTTCTCCATACATCACGCAGGAAAATGTTCCTTGCATCTCGCACAAAACTTTTAAACATCCCGCAAAAAAGAATGCATTTTCTAGAGCAAAGAAAAACGGTACCCAGTCCCTCTTAATCAGGAAGCCCGCAGCAGAGCAAAGCGCCCCACGAAGGGGAAGCCCCACCACACTTTCTGCTTCTCCTTTTCCTTTTTACCAATTCTAGCCTGGTGCAAGCACCCAGGAAATCTCGGTTTCTCCGCCTCTGTGAGTTCATAGGCTTTCAAAAATCATAAAATTAAATCTTACCAATCCCGGAATTTGATGTTATCTAAACTGAGAAAATGGCACACCCATGACGAATCAAACACCAGAAAATCTGACAATGCAATCCGAAAACACATCTGTACACATAACGTGAGAAAAAAAATGGACCCCCCAACTAACAAGCGAAACTAAGTTTTACGAGAATCCAATTACCTAAGCTTAGTACACCCCCACTGTCTTGAAGTAAGCAAACTGCAACTTTAACAAAGCGACAGGAGGACAATTTCCGTTTCACACGCCATGAGTTAAAAGATCCTACTGCCTCCAATGTTAGTAAAAAGGCTATAACCAATAAACCAGATGTGTTTCTTTGCAACCGTCTCCCGCCTTTGTTACAAATCCTACTCAAGAATATCGAGTTAAATAGAGCCTTAACAGCTTAAGAATACTTTTTTCCAGATTAAAATACACATGAATACAAATAAAAATATTAGAATAATAATGACTTGAAACACATATTAATAATTGAAATTCGCGACATAACATTTTGCTTCCATTCTTTTTTAACTACGTTTCAGAGTCTTTAAAAGTAACATTTCTTCTTGGAAGAGCAAATGCATAATAATCCCTATATGTAATATCAGAAGACTTTGTGAGACAATGCTGAAATGTTATTACTACGATGTCTGTAGCAATTTTTATTTTTACAAATAATGAAACGGTAGTGTCTGGTGGATTTTTCTGGTGACATATTATTCTTTGAAGGAAACTAAGAAAAAAATATAGAATTTCTTTCTATAAATATTCGACTCGAAATGTTTCTAATGGTATAATAAATTTATTTTAACAGTTTTTTACTACATTTCTTACTTCTAATTTCCTATTGTATGAGCACCTACCTTAAACACCTTATTGAAACTTTCTTTAAATTGTGAAAATCAAGTTTTAGAATATTTTCTCCATGTTTTATATAACCAACCGCTTGCGCAGGCAGCCGCATAAAATATTTTCGATAAAAAAGAAATATATATATATATATATATTGATTTTAATGAGTTCATCTAGTGTAATTTCAAGAATCCAGTTAGTAATTAGTAATACCAAGGATGAAGAAATGCGTTTATTGACATTCAATCCCTTAGTTTTTTTTTTCAATCAATAAAAGACGGATTAAATTTGAAAGAAACATTAAACAGCATAGATTTTGCCGAAGCGTGTGAAAGATAAAAGTATTTTATTTCGAGCTGAAGTAGAACATTTCTTTTAAGTGCGTTTTGGATTAAATTCGAAGTATAAATATTTTACGCTTTTCTCGAATGACAACACATCACTGTCACAAAAGCGTTCAGTTTGTTAAGGAAAATTTCTTAAATTCGCACAAATTATGAAATAAATGAAAACAATTCCGGCTTCGAAATGCATGTCTCTACGCGTGTACGTGGTAAGGATTATGTTAATTTTATTAACAGTTAAATTTTGTGCTAAAGTTTCTTTCCTATCGATTCTTAACTTCAACCTACCACTTCCGTCCAGAACGTAGTTTTAGAATCACGTCTGAATCATAATGAGGAAGAGCGGTTTAGGGGCCAACTCTGTTAGAATCTTGATAGCTTCGGCTATATCTCTTTAGTTAAGATTAGTTTAGTATTATTCTTAGTCTCTTAAGTTCAAGCCGAAGTGTCGGCTTTATTGTACATTCCAAGACGGAGTTTTGTTAAACCTTAGTTGGAATAATTAAAGGGTTAGTTTACCCTTCTATCTTGTTGTTTCCTGTCACACGAACTCAAGCGATTATTCGTTTATCAGTTCTTAAGATTCTTCACTTCCAACAGTAGCTTAGAATTACAAAGTGAGAAACTCTACAACGTGTTTACGGTCTATATATGGTTAACACCGGACGACTCCCGGTGCCATTTTTCCACATTACGAGGAACATACATACATAAAGATTTCATTATTTAATAATAGATGTTTTATTCTGGCAGTTATTAAATTGATAGTTAATCAAGTATCAAATCAGTAATGTAATTTATTTCCATTCTTTCTTCGTGTTCATACAGAGTTCTACAGCACATTCCTCATTCAGCCACATATGTCACGCAAACGAAACCGCAAAAAAAACACTCTCGATTTTAGCTTTTATAAGCTGTTAACATTTGTTTACAGATTTTGTTCATCTTGCTACATAGATTTGTTGTGTAAAGGCTTTTTAAATGATTTCTGCACAGCGGGAATTTTGTTGTTAAAATTCTTTCTCTCAGAGAAGAGAAAGAAAGAAGATTTGGTTTAGATTTGTTTAATACTGAAACAAATTTTCACAGATACAGAAAATGTTTGCATATTTTCAGAATGATTTCTCTAAAGCATTTTACAAAAAATAAATATTTTGAATAAAATTTTCTAATGATAGCCTTATAGAGTTCCTCAATTTTATTCTATTAAATTAAATGTCGAGGAACCTAGTGAACAGCTAAACGGATAAAGCTTAAGTCCAAGAAGAGAAATGTAAACTCACGAAGGGTTAATTACCCTTTATTTGCTCCAAATAAAGATTTAACAGTCAACCCCTTGCTTAAGACGCTCAACAAAGCCTCCACGTGGGCTTAAACTAAAAACGTAAGAAATAAGAGCTAATTAAAGACATTTATCGGAAACTAACACAATTATAAACTAGTTGGCCCTCGTAATATTAAATTAGCCAGCGAAGCTATCAAAAGGCACATAATATAATACTACGGAGCGTAATAAAAGCTTACTGAGACGTAGCTCAAAGGCAAACGCACGCTTCAGGAATCAAAGTCAGTTGAACTTGACTTAAATGCTATTCCACTTCTCATTTGCATTTAACGCGATTCTAAAAACTCATTCTGGTAGGGATTTGTAAGCTGAAGCTGAGAAGGATAGGAAAGAGGCATAAACTTAAAATATCTGTTATAAAATTAAAATATACCTTACAGGCTTATTATTTTAAATGCGAATTATAGTTTGCTGCTCTTAAATTTATTCTTTCAAACGCTCGCATGGAAACAAGCTGTGGATTGAAGAATATATTTTTGTGCTTTCCGAATTCAAATATTCCTATTCTAATAATTCAAAAAAGCTGCCGAATGCGTGGTATTAAAATTTCTAAGTGCAAAATAAGCAACATTAATATTCGTAAAGGAAATAAATGTCAGTCATTACTTCTACAACGACTAAAGACTCCAAATGAATACCCGTAAAATGTGCGTACTGTTTCATATGTTTCTAAAATTAAATCATTGATAACAAAAAAAAAAAATCCTCCGTCGCATAAATCAATTGCAGATTCTTTAAATAATCTTTAACGACAATAAATCAAATAATAAACCAAGATTTACAGCTTAAAAAATCTAAAATACATAATGTTCATTAGCATTTACTAAGACATGCGGCTTAACGCAGGACAATTTGTAAATCCCTGTATGAAAATTATTTAGCTATCGATAAATGAAATACTTTGTTACCCTTTATGAAGCAAGCATATGTTACTTAAATGACTGCAACAAACAAAGGTCTATTTATTATCGAAAAAGAACAAAGAAAATGTAGAACCCTGGTTCCGTCAGTGCGATGGAAATTCTAGTAAGGGAATTATAATTGCAGCAAGATTCTCTTTCAACTGGGAAATTAAAAATTAAAATAAAGTTAACTGAACGTTCTATCAAGAGAAAGTTTTATGCCCGATATTTATCGTAGAAGTTCCACTTCTTTATTCTAATGACTTTCAAATGGTGAAACTTCATCAAGACAAAGTAGCAAGTTATAATTCGAAGTGTACCACTGCATTCCTTGAAAACAAATTGAGACCTATACATATATTTCATATATATATGTTTTCAATGTATAAGTTTCAATTCCAGACTACTTTACCTTGAAGAGGGCTCTGTCTCAGTGCTAACCCTCCACGAACGATGGACTACGGGAAGTTGTGTAAGAGGGATGGGAATGAATACCTTCTGAAATTTTACGAAAGGTCCATCTATCATGGAAATCATGATACATGCTGTTAGTTCCAAAAACGGGTTATCAGTTCGAATATTTAAAAAATAGTCTACATTTTACACATTAACTGAATGGTCCTGAAATCGCTTTAAAATATGTTAACACACACGGTATCTTTGTTTCATAAAAAAATGCGATTTTATTACGCGTAAAATAAAATTGTAAATAAATTTCCTAAAAAGAATTATTTAGTCGCACGTGTCTATTGAAACCTGTGATAAATATTTATCCTTTTAGTTCATTAATTATTCCATGAGTTTAAATGAGAGTTTATTTTTTAAATTTTTAAAAATTGTTTGCTTCATCATTATTACTTTTTTTATTTTCCTCTTTTTAGTCTCAATGACTAAAATTATTGAAATACATATTTAAAAATTGTATAATCATCCTTTGATTCCTGTTACTGCAGGTATTCGAATGAAAAAAAGATTTTATCGAAAACATGCTCAAAATTACATTACAGTTTCATACAAATTTCGTGTAAAAGATATTTTTTTCTTCCTTATGTGATAATGCACATAATAAAATTTTGAGAATTTTATTTTATTTATTAAAATAAGATAGGTACCAAAAGGTGTTTCAACATTAAATTTAAAGAAAAAAAACATGAAGCAGATTTGTGAAAATATTCCCTCTACTTTAGCCCAACGACATTCTAAATGAGTAAGTGTACAAAATCTGAGCTAGCTAGCTTATCAAGGAATAGTTTAAAAATGATCACAATGTTTTGAAGTGAGGTAAAAAAGTGAAGTGAGGTATAAAAATGATATGGACAGCAGCTAAACATTTGTGCAATATGTATTTCCACACTGACGCCATTGTTGTTTAAAATGACACGCCAGCCAGAATAATAGATAACATTCCAAGAAGCGGTCTCTATTTGTTCACTTCTTTTTCATTTTGTAAGTTCTGAATTAATGAAAGTACTCTGGCTTATGCTATATATTTGCACTTTAGGAAATATGAAGCATTCAAATTGCAGCCAGGATTAGGCACTCTGCAGCCAGGATTTGGCACTCTGCAACCAGAATTACGAAATATCTCTAGTAATTAAGTCCCACGGAGTCTCAATTAGTGGATAGTGGTGTCACAATAAGTATTCTGCTACTCGACTTTCTATTAATTCTAGAAGAGTCTTACCGTTGACAGCAATTTTGCAGTCATCACACAGGACGACAAATAATCTCTTGGTTAGAAGACGTTCTCTATATTTTGCAATTTTAGTGGAGTTCGTAACGCGTTAATAACTTGTATATATTATTCATGTACGAAATATTTCCACAAGATGGAAAGAAAAATAAATAGTTGTTTCATAAAATATTATGAAACGATTCAATGAACGAATAACACATAGTAATTGCAAAATGAATTTCCTTTCCTTATATTTGCATATTAAGGAATAATTACAACTAATTTTAAAATATGAAATACATGCTTATATCCTTTTGTTTGTACACCAAGTTAATAAGTGCACAATCATTTTGAATTTTAATTGTTGTGTGATATAGTCAACTAAATATAATGATGCATGTGTGTAAATTTTGTATCTCAGGCTACAGTTTGCTAATTGCAATTTAAACATTCGGTTAAGTATTTAAAAACGTTGTAAAATAATAAAATAAATCCTTAGTATTATGAAATAATTAATATTATTCATGATAAAAATGAAAACTTCCAAGCATTACATTAACATTGGAAAGAAGCTACTAACGAATAACCCAAAGGAAGTACATGAATAGTTACTCAGCTGTGGTCATTTATCCGATAAGCAGAAAAAAAAAACCTTAACATGAAGATGTTAAAAAAAGAATTGCTTTTGGAAGCTTGCTCTGCTCTTAGAAGATCCAATAAGAACATTTACCTCTCTGATCAGCATTGGCGATAAAGGAGCGATTTATGAAGGCAATAAAAGTGGCTACAACTTTCATGTCGGCTGTAATAACAATCTTCCGTGACCGCGACTTGAAAGCTCTTAAATCATTAAGTGAGCAAAAACCTTTTGGAAATATCCACAGTCATTTATTTCATTTTCCATTACGTGGTGACACTGACACCTTCCAGGAATAGATCAGCAAATCTACTACTCGCATTTAGGTGGTTCTAGAAACATCGTTTCTACTTTAACTTTTGACTGGGTGGTCAGTAGTAATAAATATTGTGGGAATGAGACGGAGAACGACAGTGCGTATGATCCATAACCTCTAAACCGGCAGACGATAGATATCATAAGTCAGGAACTTGTGTGTACACTTTGCATCTGCCAATTATATGAAGTCCCTCTCCTAAATAGCATTTTAATCAAATTCTTTATTATTCTTTCCCCTTTTTTTATCAAATCTCTTACTAATTATAAATCGTACCTTGTCTATTCCAATAGCAGTTGTGTATTAGTGTCTGTCTTACTCCATATGGATACTGTTTCGATTTTACACCATGTCATTGATATGTCAGTGTCAAATTTACGCAGTGTCTATCCAATGCCTTCTGTCCGTTCTATATATGTGTCTTCTTTATAGAATATTTAGGTTTATAAAAACTGGAAACACGAAAAGTGTAGAATGCCGTTCTCAAGATTCCAATTCAAGACCTCATAAATGCCACTCGGACGTGCTTCCTATGAGTATTGCGCCATGAAAGCACGCTGTAAGGGGTCAAAAATACCTTAAATCCTTAGCTGTGTCTATCGTACGACGTATCGATCCCGCGCGTTGTCGATCATAAATTAAATTGATCTTGCTTTACCATGGTATGTCGAAGTTGACTCTGTTCACTTTCAGTCTAATGCATGTAACGTCTTTAGCCTTGCTGATCCTAAATTGGTGTCGATTCCATTCCAAATCGATCTTACACTATCGATAGTATGAATTCTGTATAGTTTAATTATGTTGAGGTTTATGGTTTATTGATCTCATGCTGATTGACCCAGCCCCTTATAAGAAGGTCATTTGGCACTTATGATATAAGAGCCACGTATTACATTCCACTGTAATATGTGCAGTATTCTTGCGGTAACGTTTCGTTCGATGACGTCAAAGTATGTTTTCAGTTCAAGAGTTCAACATGATAAATTATATACTCTGCGTAATTTTATTTATTTGGCATGGTTCACCATCTTATAAATAAATTAAAGTGGTAGATCGCATACTATGCTACATCATTATACTACGTAATGTCTATGCTATGCGTGTGACTATTTTAGTGGCGTCTGTCATTTATCATGTCATTTCTACTCCAAATTGGCCTTAATGCCTGTATATCGATACATACCTATACTATATATATGTTGGTGAAATACCTGTGTTGACTTAACGCAATGTCGATACTATGTTTGTGACTACTTTGTGCGAGTAATACGTGAGCATCATTCCTCTCATAGAATAGTAGCATATCAGTATCAGAATTGCATTTATACTATACCACAAAGTTCTTACATATATTATATATGTAAGTACTTTGTGGCGTATGCCGGTAACCAGTATCGGTCATATGCAAGTATCAGTTCTATACTATATCAATATTACACAGTGTCTATGCCATTCAATTTCCGTTTTATGAACTACTGTAACAATATTACACAGTGTCTATGCTGTACAATTTCTGTCTTATGAACTACTAAAACAATATTACACAGTGCCTGTGCTATGCAGTTTCTGTCTTATGAACTACTACAGCCATATTACACAGTGTCTATGCTATGCAATTTCTGTCTTATGAATTTAATACGGTATTGTTCGTAGCTGAAACCTAACATTGAACGTAACAGTAGAAATTTGGTTTAAACGCATAACTGATCTTCATAGCTACTTCTACTAATTTAAGGACGGAAAGCAGTTAGGGACTTATGTCTGTACACTAGCCATATTTCCAGCGAATTTGCAAAAGAATTCTTTTTTTTAAATCATTGGTAACGTCGCTTTTCGGTTTACTAGCTTTCATGTCATTTATGAAAAGAATTTCTTTCTAATACTTAAGTGCATACATATGTTAATAAACTATTAGAATATGCGATGGGTAAATATTTACTCCAGATTAAATGCTATACAATACATACAGTAACGTGGTTACAATCAAAGAAAATGTCACACATGTCAAAGAAACTGCTTTATTATTTAGATTGAAAATGCTCAACACTTTACTGTGAATTAAATTAACCGTATCTTATTTTAGTTTAATCTGCGATTTATTTCATAGGTACCACTTCTGTTGCTCATAAATAAGTATGTACGAACCTTTAGCAACTTCTAATGTTAATCTCTGGATGCACGAAAATAGTTTTCTCATTTATATTTTCATCTTAACCTCTAAATAAATTAATTACGAGAGAGAAGAATGTTTGAAAAAAAAAACTTTGATTAGTTAGCCAGCCTAACAGTTAGACAACTTGCATAATAACAAGAAAAAAATTACACAGCAATTAAACCAGAAAGCGAGCGTACAAGCTTTGGTTCAGACCCTCAAAGCCTCAACATTTTGCAGATCATAACAGACAAGCTAAATCCCAAATCAAATCCAGACGCTGTCAGAAACAGCAGAGAGAGAGTGACGATAATTTCCACAAACTGTCTATCGCGCTCAAGACCTGTATGCTTAAATACATTAACTAATTTATATCCTGGTGGAAGCCAATTGAAGTTGGAACGACAAAAAAGGGAAACTAATCAGATAATGGGGAGTTATTAAACGTAAGTTCTATATGTATATTTGAGTATATTTTCTTTAGCGGATTTTACTGAATGTTTTGAAAATTTTTATAGCGTATAGAATCGAAAAATATTGTTAAGAATTTTATACATATGTAAATAGCTTTAGTGAAATTATACGTAAATTGTATATCTGTTGCATATTGTAGTGTGAAAATCCTCAAAATGCAAAGTATCTCTGGAAAAAATGAGGTTACAAGAGTTAAGTCCAAACTTGAGGTAAACGAGGCCAAACTGTTGATAATTTTGACGACACCAGTTTTTGTCGCGAAGTTTAGTGACCGCTTCGTGGCATTTTGTTCCGATCACAGTATAACTGTAAATAGTACTTTGCCTACGTAACTGTACCTGTATCCGACCTTATGTAGCTGTAACTGTGCATGCCTTCCAGCAATTTCGGAAAATTTCCTATACCGTCAGTTTCCTGGCGGACAGGAAAACTATATAAAACCGGAAAGAGATTCAGTTTTTAGTTTAGTTCAAAGTATTGAGAGATTACTGCGTTTATGAGGATCTTAGCATTACCTTCCGTTAACATTCCTAGTAGTTTGAAGGGATAACTAAGATTGTGTTCTTTCATATTGAAAAATACTGTAGGAGTACTTTTGTGTGAAAATTTTCAGAACTGTAAAATGTTTTCGGAAAGCAAAAATTAATTTCATCAAGCTTTCGTCCGTTCTGTGGGCATTCATTCAGTCCATTACGAACTGGTACGCATGTATCAATATTGCGAGGGGAAAGGAAGTTTTCCCACAGCAAGTTGAATGACCACTACAAAGAGAGATAAGAAGGTAATCTCAAAATATTCTCCTTTCAGATTGTCTCCAAAATTATCACGACAGGAAAGATCTGAAGATCTGAAAAATGTGTTCCATATATGTTTAACTGGAAATTTATTCTTAATTCTTTCCAGTTGGTATTTTTTCCGACACCTCCTCTTTTGTGTTAAATGTTTGCCATTGCGTTTTTCTAGAATACTGAATTTAGCTTTTATATCGTTTTATTCGAAATTTGACATAGACAAATCGGTTAAGTTTGGACAAATGATCATTAAGTTTGGACAAATCGGTTAAGTTTGGACATAATAAATATAAGAGAAATTAACAAGCCCGTACTAAATTTCACAGGTCATTTCATTGTTAAGTATCTTATAAATTTAATTTTCATTATTTACTTGAACCTAACATTCTCTTTTCTATCCTTTATTAATGACACATAGTAACCAAAAATGCCTGAAAGTATTCCAACAATAGGCAGCTAGTTTAAGCATTTAATTTAAATTCTTATACCCTTTTCCGTAAAGTAGCCTAGTTACCTAGCAACGAAATTCTGCTTATGCAAATTCCAAAAGTAAGGCATTGTGTGAGTGCTGAAATAGTAATGCAATCTTAAATATCTCAGCAGTGGATGATTATGCCCATGTTGGAAATTTATGATTCACAGCATCTGATAAATGAGACTGTTGATAATACGACGTAATGTACAGAAGGTTGTTCGTCTTTTACGAAATGGATTTCGATAATTAACGTTTAAGCGTAAGAGGCATATTTCTTGCGGCACTTTACATCTGCCTGACAACCTTCATTGCTAGCTATAGGTCTAGCTCGAATTTTCCGTGAAAGTAAATTTTTCTTAGCACTGTCATGTAAATTTTATCCCACTCCTTATGTGCCATTTTTGAAAGTCTGCTCAGTAGTCTTTGATGCTCGTTTTAACAACGCATGAAAAGGATTCCAGGAGGATGTCCAGAGGAATCTTTAAGTCCAAAAGCGCAGATTTCCATAGGAGAAGCATCAGGCAATTTTTACATGTGTTTCATTAAATGGGATGAATTTCATTCCTTTTTCTGATTCTTTCATTGTTAAATAAGCGGCAGTTGACTTACATATGTGACTAAAGTCCCTGTCGGCATGAAGCTTACATATATGGATGTCCTTTCTACAAATATTGGGATTTAATCTTCAAAAATTAATTCTAAAATTTTCTGATGATAGTGCAATGAATTCATTTTACTTGAGACGTTAATTATAGTTTTAATTTAACGCTTTAATACATTCCTGAAACTATCACGAATGCAACTGGAAAGTTTTATGAACATTGATGTAGTCATTTAAGCCGATCATGTTCGTCAGTTGAGGAATAGAAAACTGTTCCTTTGTTTAAATTACCGTCGCTTAAATATATTCACGCATGCCTCGTCGAGTGCTACCACAAATTTCTCTTAGTCTGAATCTACGTGATTTTCATCTAATTTTTAACATTTTTTTCTTTCCATAATGAGCTTTGGCAAAAGCAGATGAATTTCAAATTGAAATATCTTTCTTTAAATCTTTATGAATGAATTTAATTACAGTGACAGAAGACATATCTAGTTTCTATGCAATGGATCTTGAGTCACTAGATTTACTTTCAGGATCAGAGTCTCTACTTTTATTACTTTCACCCGCATTCTAATTGTCTGACAATAAGATTTTTTGATCATTCCTTCATTTTTAGTTTCAGATAAACTCTTTTCCATTTTCAAATTTAATATATTAAAACACACTTTTTAAGTGTAAAAACCTCAATTTTTACACCACTTTACAATTTGTTGATATGATGTTTCTTCAGAAGATTCATTAATGTAATCTTCGAGCCATCTGTGAATTTTAGAAACCATTTCAAAAATAAATCTCCCTTCTGCATTTAAATCAAAACAAAACAGTAGCAGACTATTATATACAAAATACCAAAATTTTATCTCGAAATACTAGGGAGAAAACTTAAATAGAAAATCCTTTTCATAACGTGCATTTCTGATTTTTTCATAATAATCAGAAGGTTAATCGAAAATTCATTGTAAGTGCAACCCTTTTAAACTCTCAGCCTGGGATATTTTTCCTGGCTTTCGTTTTAACCTGAAGAGGCTTTTAAACTAGAAAAGAAATTCTTCATTGATTCACATTATTCACTATAAATACACTGTTTGACTTTTCATTCGATTGTTGCCAATCAGCAAAATGTAAGATATTTGTTCTTTAAATTTAATCTTGGTTAAAAAAGACTAAGCCATTAAAAGTAATAAATACAGTTCTTAAGAACGTTATATTTTCTATATTTTAGTCTGGTTGATTGAAATAAAAATGCACTTAATTCGTACATTAAATACTTATTTTATATATTATTTCATTTTCTAAATATACTGAGGATATATAACATTATTATGATAATATAAATATCTATTCATCTAGCATCCTTTAAAATGTTTCGTTATTCCACCTGGGTCATCTCTATTGATAATCTCTACTTATAAACTATACTAAACTTTAAAAAAGAGCTTTTAAGCGCTTGGTAAATCTGGATGCTTTTTTCCCTTTCTTTCTTTTCCTTTTCTTCCATTTCCTTCTCGTCTCTGTAATTACAAAAATAGGCCATTTCCCCTTTCAAGGATAGCCTGTTTGCTGCGGAAGTGTTTTAACGCTATCGACTTATCACAGCTAAGATCGAGTGCAGCTGTTTTGCTGGAACCTTGAGACTGAGACCGGAGGCTGGCCTTAATACATTAAAATCCTCAGTGATCAGCTAAAACTGACGAATAGAAGACAGGAAATGAAAAATTCATCGAAGTTTTTTGATGTCTTAATATTTTTCGTTTTCTACTAGGTGTGTGACATTGCAGAAAGAACAACTCTAAATTCTTATAGAAATCACTTACAGATAATTTTTTAAGAATTCTTAAAGATTATTTTTAAGAATGTTCTAGGCTATAGCTGTCATACATAATACAGGTACAGTCAATATCTGGTTATCCAGGGCACTGTTAGTGGATTTTCCAGTTAACCAGCCTCTGTCTAAAAAATATGAAGTTTGCTTATTGCGGACTGATGGAAAAATTACTATCACAAACCATGAGTGTAAAACAAAACTGTTTTCTTACACTTTTATTGTAAGGAAATACTGAATAGGGAACAAAGACTGTTATTTGTCAAACTGCGTTCAAATACGAAAGAAATAAAATTAATAACTAACGTTTATTCCTATCGTACAGGTAAGTGTAGTGATGTACTAATTAATGATGTAAAACAAAATGAATTAAATACAAATACTAATTGATTACACATTGGTCGTTGTTGTTGCGACTACGATAGCTTGCTGACATCAGAACAAGCCCACGAAATTCATCGCGGCAAGGAATACAAAATTATGCCTCTCGTTGGCAAGAGTCTTGAACACTATATAGGTGACAGTATAGCACCTTGGAGGGGGGATCAGAGGCTTTCCCACTCTTCTTCCTCTACTGCCATTCCACACGAGAGGACTTTTAGTTGACTATTTATTTAGAATGCCCTTATTCCGAAAAGATTCTATACATATAGAAACATCCATGCCTTCTTTGGGATTATAAAGTAGTCAGAATCACTAACCACTTGTAGGGTTTTCCTTATTTTGTATAACAAATTTATTTTAAGTTTTCCTGTTCTAAACTTCCCAACTTCCCTCACGTTCTCTCGCCAGGATGTAAATTTAAAGTTAAGCGAAGTGCTATTTAAACGTGTGATTACCTCAGTTTATTCAGAGCGTGTTTCGCTAACCAAGCGTACGTTGCGTTGTTATTTCGCGGTCACGCTAGTAAGCCTCTTGGCCTTATCAGTTTAGTATCACGCCAGTTAGATTTCTTATGAGTCCACCTCTTGGGCGTAAACTGAAGTGCGTTCTTGCACTATTTATTTTCAGATTTGACTTGTATTATAGTCTACGTTTAGTTACCACCGCAAGTGAACGGTGTTTTTGCAACGCACGAACTCCGTACCTTTCTTTGAAATTAGTTTGAATTAAAAAAAGGTTATTTTCCACCCTTTCTTCTGTGCTGGTAATTTATTCACGCCTGTGCGAGAATTCGCCAGGTTCATTGTAGGATCTAATTTAGTTTATGTGGAATAACAGAGATAGGTAACAGAGATAGACACTATCACATTTGAGAGGCTTAAATACTATCCCATTTGAGAGGCAATAATCGAATGAAAAGTAAAACAGCGTATTTATAGTGAATGATGTGAATCATTGAAGAATCTCTTTTCTAGAGTCTTAATAGAAGCAGATGGCTATTGTACATTAAAATAGTTCAAATCAAACAAAATTTAATGAGAAAAATTACTTTGAAAATAAATAGGGATAAGGGAAAGGAATTTGCATATTTAAAATTTCATTAATTCAATATATTTCATTAATTGTTTTAAATCCTTTTCCTCTGCTAATGATTAAGTACCGGAAGATTCAGTGATCTACCGTAATATCGGGAGATGTGATGAAAAACGAGGTAATTTAGCAGCTATAAAATATTATAGAAACTGGCATTTTTTTTCCTTTCATAATCAAATATTGAAAATGTACTTTAAAAATATTTTACATACGCTATTAGTAAGTATGCAGTAATGTAGATTGGGAATAATTCCAAATTACTTCTGTGCAGAAATAACCTCACTTCATTCTCTTAGGCGAAGAACTATTAAATCGAGATTAATTTAAAATCGAATCCGTGATCCTAATTATCCTTCCGTCAAATGCTTATACAATTAAGTAGAGATCCTTGAAAATTCTATATAATTTGTTAATACTTTTATTAGCCTGTATAAACATTTTTAAACGATTATGAATAATGCTGTATGGAAATGCTTCTCAGTAAAATTAGATCTATAATATTCTACCATTTATATTCAGGATTTTCAGTCACGAAAGCAATACTCCTAGCGAACTCTAAAGCCATTTCAGATGAATTTAGAAGCTAGGCGAAAATAGTTCGAATACGTTCATATCTCGCTGGTGAAAATGCTGTCTTAACTTAAATAATATATACGTTAACTATTTACTTTCACATATTTTATCTAACTAATACCTGACTAATTTCCTGAGGTAGTTGTAGTGGCTGATGAAAGTAAAAAGTGAAAGAAAAAGTAAAGGTAGTCAGACAATAGGTTAATAAAAGTCAAATGATACAAAGGTAAATTCCGAAGTACATCTACACGGTCTTACTCTGTTACATTCCACTTTAAACATCAGACCGGGAAAGGTTGAGGTATTGTATTTGAGTGCCTAGGGCTATTTTATAAGATAAAGGTAAAAGACTTTGTTACTCTCTGTGACATAATATTTCTCATTTGATTACCACTTTTTTGATTTGACAAGAATGAAGAACGAGTTTATTTGGGTGACTTAGGCAAAGTTTTATTTGCCTCGTTTATTTTCATTAACGTATAATTAAGTAAAACTAGCGAACTCTCAAGTAATACAGAAAGTACTGAGCCGGTGATTGGAAAGTCTTAGAGAGGTAGTATATGAAATCACAGTTTCAAATTCAAAGAAATGGTCACTAATGGGAAGCATTACTAAGACATCAAGTAACCAAGGACAATCATGCAGCTTTTACGTTTACAAGTTCAGTTTCAAAACTTGCCTGAAGAACGCGGATGTTTACCTCTTTTTCTCAATGATCATCTTTTGACCTTTCATAAAATATACATGCATAGCACACTATTAAGGCGGTCAGAAATATCCCAGTCACATAATATTTTGAAGGTGAAATGTTTAATGATCACAAATACTCTTATAGTCTTTTATAAAAACTTTTGAGTTGTATTTCGCTGTTCAGTGTTGTGTATCTATAGAGATAAGTAATTAAGTGTATCTATAGAGATAAGTAACCAAGTGTATCTATAGAGATAAGTAACCAAGTGTTGTGTATCTATAGACATCTGTATTTCGCTGTTCAGTGTTGTGTATCTATCACAGTACTGAGCAGAGAAATACAGATATACATAAGAGATATTATCTTATATATACAGATATACATAAGATAATATCTCTTATGGTTTATCACAAATTGACTATGCATTCGTAATTTATAGATCACCAATGTTGTCTGTGTAATCACATTAATAAATCTTTGTAAATTATCAAAGGCCAAATATTCAGCCAAGAATCTCATCAAACCCCGAATTCCCATTGACGGATACTGTTTAATGCTTTTACTTCATTCTGCGCAGTTTAACTTTGTTGCCTTTTTTAATAAGTGGCTTTAAAGATTAAATTTTAATTATTGTATTTCTTTATAATAAATCTAATGTTGTCTTTTTTGATAAGCGACTTTATAAAGTTTCAATTTGTAATAAATCTGAATTGAAAGATTCATAGATTGCCAGGAACTACAATTAAAATTTTGATAAGTGAAATAAATCATTCGAGAGGTGCCTTGAAAACGAAAGAAAAAAAGAATGATTGTTCAAAAATTGTGCTTTATAAGAACGTATTACTTCAGAAATGGAGTCATACTTACTCTAAATTTCCGCAAATTCATTTACATATCTAGCGTGCTATGTGACTTCGTTAAATGTGCTATGCAACTGCTTCGATTAGATCAAATGTATGTGATATCATATTGAACCCAATATTATATTTCTATCAATCTCAGCCATTTAAATTAAGCAGTTTATTATGTCTATTAAAATAAATATCATAAACGGCAGTGATCTCTTCATTCTGTGAAAGAGTATTTTATTAGAGCCTGGTTCATAATCTGGTTTGGTCCATGAACCTCTTTCACTATTCCTAGAACATTCTTCCTTCCTTTCCAAAACTAAATACATATAAAAACTGGTGTGCAAAACTTAAGCAAAAATGTAAAAATTTAACGGATAGCCATGAAATTGCAGAAAAGAAGATCTGGAGATCAGTACAATGACCACGTAAGTCATTAGAAACTTCATGCGTATGCAAATATCAGGAACGAAACGTCAGAGGCGACGTGAGAGTACACAAAACGCGTGATGTCGGCGCGCGCAGCTCAACAGTAGAATAAAAGGAAGGACGGAGACGCAATTCAACATATTCGCTGCAAGTGCCAGTGAGTCAGTTCGTGAAATATGGCTAGAAAAAAGCACCTGGACGACTTCACACGTTTAAGAATGATCGAAAAACTGGAGTAGGGGCGTACTGTCACCAGTGTAGCTGTAGAGTTCGGAATCAACAAAAATGTCGTTTCGTGCTCTTGGAAAGCGTTCCAAAAAACAGGTACAGTTGTTAGAAAGGTTGGTGGTGGCCGCCTGAGGACGACAACTGCAGGGGATGACCGATATATCGTCCTGCAGGCGAAAAGAGGCCGACAGCAGTCAGCAAACGCCATTGCTCAGCAACTCTGTACAGCAACGGGGCGACAAGTGTCGCGGTTTACTGTGGCCAGACGCCTTCACAAAGGGGGCCTATTCGCCCGCGGTCCTGAACGCTGCCTCCCTTTGAAAGTTGGCCACCGACGCCACCGTTTACAGTGGTGCAGAGAGCACAAAAACCGGACAACTGATCAATGGAGTCGTGTCATCTTTACGGATGAGAGTCGGTTCAGTACCAGAAGCGATTCTCAACGCGTTTTGATTTGGAGAGAGGTCGGGACCCGGTTTTATCCCAGTAACATCAAGGAAAAACACCGTAACGGTGGTCCTGGAGTTCTTGTCTGTGGAGGCATTATGCTGAACGGGCGAACTGACCTCCATGTTTTCGACAGAAGGTCTGTAACCGAGGATCGCTATTGTGAGGAGGTACCCCTTCCCCATGTGCGTCTGTTCCGAGGTGGTGCCATTGGCCCAGACTTAATTTTTATGGATGACAATGCGCGACCACATCGGACTCTTATTGTTGAGGAGCTACTGGAAAAATTAATTCTGATAGTAAACAGATCATGTTTACAAAAATGATTCGTAACGTGGGAACATCCCGCCTGTTTCTAATGCAATATATAATGTCCTGAAACATGTTGCCTGTACCACTACAATAGATAACATCTTCAAAATATGCACCTGCACAACTATGTATTTCGCAATGTATATCATGTAGTTTAATCCCTTTTACTTGAGCTAATTTAACGCTGAAAGGTAGGAGTACCGTTGATACCGCCGCCGGTGGCAGTACATATAGTGCTCACTCGAGTCACATTTTCCATCACGACTCGAGGAATGATGCCAAAATGTTGTTAGTTTTCTAGTTAGTGTGTGGGGCTAATACCTGCTTACTTAGGGTAAGTATTAGGTGCCCCCCTCACTTCTACATAACATAACATAACATATCACTCGAATGGATTGGCCAGCGTACTCCCCAGATTTAAATCCCATCGAACATGTGTGTGATACTTTGGGAAGACGCATTGCAGCACGCTTCCATGAATGCTTTCGTCGTCCATTACGTAAACAATACTCTCCTTCATTTCTGCATTTCATGTCTCTCAGTTGATTTCTCGTGGAGCTACGGTAAAAAAACCCTGCTGTTGCTTAAGTTTTGCACACCAGTGTATGTAATAGATTCAAAATCAGAAACAATGACCAGGAAATTGGAGGCGAAGGCATATTTAAATCTTCATTTTTTTATTTTAGCAAACATGTTGCGGCGACAATCAAGTTGGTACATTGATTGTGCCTATTCCAAGAGATTTTCCATTTTAGATAAATTTTCAATAAGAAAGAAAGAGCAGACAGACTGCACTGTATCTAGGCCAAAGCGTGGAAAGCAAGTGCGTAATGTTCAGGATGAAATCTTAAATCAGACAGAATTAGTTTTCCTTTTCAAAGCATTTTGATTGGACAGTTAATTTTGCTCTAAAATTACTATTGGCTGGCTGAGGTTTATTCCATTTACATCATCATAATTACGTAAGAATCATATGACATAGATTTTTCTCGAAAAGACGCAGTGCAAATAGATGCTGCTATTTTTAGAATAGAGAAGGGAGATTAATTTACGCTGCTAATTTAATCTTTAACATATTCTTTATTTTTCTTCTATATATATATATGTGTGTGTGTGTGTGTGTGTGTGTGTGTGTGTGTGTATTAATGTACTGAATAAATATTGATTATATTATCTCCTAAGATTAATTTTATTAGAATTATCTAAAAAGAGTGAATCCATAATTAGTAAGTTTAATTCCGAAAACTGTTTTAAAATAACTTGAATGTAAACTGTTAAAAATGTTTAACGGGGACTTGAATTAAATCATGAATAACAAAATTTCAATTGTAAAAAGAAATTAAATTAAAAGCAAGTATTCATTGCCATTGATCGGAAATTAGTTGACTTTTCAAGGGGAACAAACCAACTCCCGTTCAATGAACAAGAATTAAGAAATAAATACGAAGGTGTTTTGTCCTTTACTCAAGTAATAAGGCGATGCCAAACTGGCGATTTAAGTTAGGCTAAATATTTCCGTGAATTAAAGGGATCACTAACCAATGCAGAGCACCAAAGAACTCATTCTGATTAAGCATTTTCGCTAATTCAATTTTGAGTGAAAAGAAATTTATGCAGTAAAATTGATAAGTTACTTGAGTAATTACCACAGACACCCTCGTGTTTATGCATGTTAATTCAAAACTATTTGTAAAAAATTATACATTGGAAATTGCCATTATGAAATAGAACTAAGTAATTAAAAAAAAAAGAAAAAATCTGAAATGTTTCAGATTTTAAATTACGTCCAAAGGGGCGTTTTTTAACGTTTTGAGTGTTACCTTTATTTATTAAATATCATGTTCTCTGCACTTAAACCATAAAATTCAGTTCAAGAGCAATATCGCAAAATAATGTTAAATTAAACATATCTTTAGAATTTCCGATATACACAGTCTCGCGAGCTGGAGATAAAAGTATTTTTTTTTCTATATAACGTTGCCATTTCTCGCTTTTAAAGCATTGAGTTTGTAAATCAAAAATTCGTTAAAGTTTTACAAAATATAAAATCTATAATAAAACAAATTCCAAATTTGGGATTTCAGATGCCCATATTCACAGTAGGATTTCGTCATTCAAAATTCGATGGCTCTATGTACCCTTGTTTTATCACAATGCGAGAAATAGACAATCATTTATGCACATTTTTCATTATTTAATTTCTTCAAATATAATGCAGGACTCTAACATTTTGTGGCAACAGTTTGAAAAGTGAACCGACGTTTATGAGTCTGACGCAAAATCGCAAAACGAAAACAATAGTCCTTCAGGGACAAAGCCCCTTTGGACTAATAAACATTAGAAAATTACGAAATATAAGAAATATAATGCAATCTTTGCAAAAACAAATCAAAAAATAAAAATTTAAAACTTAAATTTAAAATATATATAATAAGAAAAGGGAATGTACATGAAGATATAAAAGACCAGAAAATGCATTAATTAACTTCTAGCGGTCAAGAATTTTGCGCATTTGAGCTGCAAACATAGTGTTAAAAAATTTTACACGGGAACCACAGTATCACTTTTGCTTTTAAGCAATAGCATGAAGAATTTTCTTTTTACCTTATATATACATATATAGAGATATATACGTAATGATTTAGATTATTTTTAACATGTTTTATCAACTATACAACAAAAAGTATGAAAAATTTGAAATAAGCAAAATCTTATATGAAAGTAGTTATGCATCTCCGAAATTATGAAATTCTCCCTGTCTCAGTAAACCTGTGTTAAAGTACTAAAACAAGTTTTTCAAGGTGTGTCTAAGGAAAGGTCCATTCAGTAAATCTCAGGTTAGTCATTATTAGAGTCGTTAAGTTCGGCATGTAAGAAGTAACAAAGGCATGTGTTTGCAAAAGCATGTGTTATCGAATGAAACGACTGCCATTATTTAGAGATTACTGACACGCAGTGTACTAAAATTCGGAAGTCATTCCGAGTCTACATTTACGGTCGATCGTTAACCGTTCGTTATTAAAAAAGCATAACGTTGCATTGTCGACAATGTATTGTTAATCAGTGGCCTAGTTAAATCAAAACTGTAAGCACTTTCAAAAAATATACGTTTGAGCTTTCTTTGCTCAAGACACGACTTTCTTGAAGGTAACACTAACAAATTATGTGTCGATTTGAAGAAAATTTAATAACGAATATATTAAAACATCATTTATGTAAGATTTGTTTATTAGATCAGCAGTTGTAGAGAAAAAACGAAAATATACAGAGAAAAGGGAATACGCAAAAATTCTCACAATGTCATGATAATAATCAGTTATGTAACATTCAGTGTATGCAATGCCTTTATAACCGTCTTCCCATGGAGTGACACAAATTTGGCTTTACAGTGTCTTCCAAGGTAATTAAGAAAGTTTTTACTTTAGCAGCTGCTTACATGTGAATGGCTTCCGTTTAGATTCAATATTTCATTTATGTATTTTGGGGAAATTATACTCCCATCAATCAAGCAAATTCCATTCACACCTTTTGATGTCATACAAGATCAGATCATGACACTAACCCTTACGTTTCACAAAAAGTGTTATACAATCAGTATACAAATTTTCTCTGATTCTTTTACTGATGTATTTTGTGTCATCTCTGCCAAATATCGCAATTTGGATCTCATTACTTCAAATAAAACCTGTCCCAATGTTTCACTGATTTATATTGCTCATCTTGCTGGGCAGCGAGCTCTTTGCTTCTTCACCTTAGATTTGTTACGTTTTAAAATAAATTAAACAACACACAAAAAACAACCAGCTTTTTTGGAATATCATAGCAAGACGAATCTTCCTCTAAAATCCAGTACGTGATATCTTTAATAAAATCCTATTGTAACATGTTTACCTCATTGTCAAAGCAAGCTGACATCTGACTGGCTCTTCAAACACTCATCTTCATTACATTTATATGAAAAAAAGCTACTTCACAAGAAGTAATGATCCTTTTTGCTTTCTGGCTATTTTGCTATAGAATTTTAATGAATACAGATAATTGAACAAAAGTTTGCACTGCATTCTTGATTAAATTAACTTACGTTGATATATAATTTCGTAGTATTATTCCAAAATAAAGTGGTGTCGTCAAACATCAAAAATATATATTTTCCAAAAGATTTCTATAGCTTGGGCCACTATGTAGAGTTTTACATTACTTAGCCCATCAGCTTATCATTTGAAGCGCAATGTTTCAATGATTTTTGTTTCGTTAGGTCAGCAGGATGTAAATAAGGTATATTACCTAACGTTAGCTAATATTTAAGCTAACGTCAGTCACACTTTTAGTAAATTTGAGCCCAAGCTTGTTAGGCTGTTAGTACTGTAGTCTCCACAGTAGAAGCGGAGAGTATTTAAATTGCAAGCCATGTGTTTTATTCAATTTAAAGTGTTAAATAAAAAGGTTGTTCAAACCTACTTAGCACTCACTTGTTTCTTATCCGGATGTGTGGTCACTTGTTTCTTATCCGGATGTGTGGTAACTTGTTTCGTTGTCTTAGTAGAGATTAAGAAACCAAATTAATTTACAGGGTGAAACTTACAATTAATGCATATTTGGGATTGCTGAAAAGAGGAACAAGTTATTATATGCATATATAATAGTACAAGTATATATAATAATTTATATCTAGTGCAATTATTTTAAGTACTTAAAAAGTCATTTTTTAAACTCTGTTCCACCAAACTCTCTTTTTAATCACGGAATAAGACTTCAAAAGTGAACTATTTTAAGAACTTGGCTGTCAACGGAAACATTCATCATCTGGAAAACATTTAGGATATTTTGCATTCATTTAATACATATAAAAATCTTCAATTATGTGTACACCACAAAAAAAATATAATTCTCTTGTTGATGTTAACAAAATTTACAATTAAAAATATATTATAGCTGCGCTGCTATTTCTGCTCCTCATCAGGTATTATTTGATTTCAAATTTTAAAAAGAGAATAAAATGAAATAAACTTTCTGTTTTGAAATAAATTTTCTGAAACACATTTTTGTGATAAAAAAATCATTTTTCATACAGAAAAGTAGTGTAAATGTTGCGATATTAGTAAGACATAAATAAAAATTTCCCACGAGTAACTAAATGAAACCATCGAATACAATTTTTTACAAATGGCCGGTTAGACTACTACATACATACAACGAAAAAGATATATGTTGCTCTGTATACGATAATTTTCAAACGTTCTAAGGTTTGTAATTAATGTAAAATTATTCTGTAAGTAATTAATTCGTGTAAACGTTTATGTATAATAATAAAATAACTTAAAATTATTATATTAACAGAAACTGCTAATTACAGAAATAGTGAAAACTGGTTATTTCCAGTGGAAAATAACTAGAATATAGCTCAACTATATTCGAACTCACATTCTGCTGGTTTATGGAATATATAAACACATCTATAAATGCGCCTCTTAATTGAGTTGCAAAAATCATTAACCACAGGAAATCGGAAATATAATCGAATGTAAACGGACAATAAATTAAGCTTTTCTTTTTTATCAAACTTCTTAGAATATAAAAATATAGTTATTTCCTTAAACAGAAAAAATATTCTAGCAGATTTAATTAATGCTAACAAATAAGGTAAAAGATATATCTCTCTACAGTTTACTGTAGCAAATAACTTGTATCAAGTTTTAAGGTATATTTTTGTTTTATAGCAGTTATTTTAATTTAGTTCACCTTTCCTATCTTATCTCGTTTCAACTTACATTTCCTTACTAAAATGAGCTTTTAGAAACGCGTTGAATGCAAATGAGGAAGAGATAGTGTTAAGGAACAGGTCAACTGACTTCGAGAGAAAGAGTTAGAAATCCTGAGTAGCGAGCATAAACTATATCCCATGCCTTTGTATTACGTCTCTAAGCTGTTGTTACGCTCGGCCTTATTATTACGTGCCTTTTGATAGTTCGAAGGCTAGTTTAAGATTATGGGCGAATAGCATTAGAATTATATTACCTTCGACTAAATATCTTAGTTAGGTATAGTTTGTCCTTATTTCTTACGCTTTGAGTTCAAGCAGAAGTGGAGGCTTTGCTGTGAGCCCGAAGAAAGGAGCCAACTGTTAATCTCATTTTAGGTGAATAAAGGGTAATTAATCCTTCCTGAGTGGAATTTAACACCACAGAAAACGATGGGAAAATGGAGAGGCTGCATAGCTATCATCATGGTTTTTCATGTGAAACGGCAAAGCACTCGTTTCCTTTAGAAATGTCTTTGCAAAGGTCTTTTTTCCTTTACGGAAATAGCCCTCTTACGCTTTATCGCACTGAATTGAAATGACGAATAAATATGTTAGAACAAAACAAAAAAAGGAAGAAACATTAGATAACTATATGCCGCCGTGCGAAATCTGCTTTTCGTCTCAGAAGAGACCGGTGGTTGAAGAAATGTCTGGCAAAAAATATCAGTCTACGTACCAGCAACTAGGTGTTTTTACCAGGGATTTCGTTTTGGGCTGATGGACAACTAGCCCATTTTTCCATAGCATCGCAGCTGAAACACGCCTACTCGAGTCTATTCTCAAATGATTTCAGGATTTCTAAAACATGGAATTGACAAATAAAAGTGGATCTTGCCAGGGATACTCGGATATCTAGACGCACATCAGTGCGCATGAAGAGACATATCCAAAACCGTGCTGTCCCACAAATCAACATTGTGAAAAATATGCGGGAACTCTGAATGCTCCAATATTAACAAGAGCAATCTGAGGTTTTTTGTTGAAAGCGGCTTGCAGCCAAGGTTTCATTTAAAAGACTTACATTGAAATAAAGCGACGAACTCAAAAGACTGCAGATTGTTAGACAGCCGGTTTGTATGACAAATGCGATTCGCTACACAACGAAACGTTGGAGTATGATTTCCACTAAAACTGTTGCCAATCGCTTCAGACATACAGGTTTCAAAATAGATTCTTTAGAACCTAATCTCGAAGAAAGTGAAGGAGAAGGTAATGTCCCTTAAGAATTCTATTTGAATGAATATCTATCTTTGTACATAGAAGAAATCGTAAGCTCTGAAGAACCTTTAGTGCCGAATATTATTTCCTAAATAAATACATAAACTGACTTGAGTAAATTTATGAAAGTTATGATGAACTCAATCAAGTGCTGATGAATAAAGATACTATAATTGTAACAAATTCTTTTAAAAGATTTTTAATTTCTTGCAAAAATGGACGATAAAAATTTCGAAATGGTGGTGAAAATTCAAAAAATTGTGGAACGCCCTATTAAAAGGAAACATTTCTTTAACGTATATTTACTGCCACTTCGCTTATAACGTCACTTTAAACTGGTCCGCTGTGGTGACGGATTAATAAGGATTGATTTATGTTATCTTTATGTAATTTAAAATATATTCATACACCGAGGATCCCGTCTAACTTGAATGCCCATGATTCCATACGATTGCGGCAATCTGTAGAGATGGTAACTTTAGAAAGGTGATGTCCAATATCGATGTTTATTTACACTTCCAGAAATTCGTTAAAAAAGGCTCATCTAATGGAGATTATCGCCACAAAGTTTCACTAGAGTTAATGTGATTGCATACAGAAGCTCTAATTTATTTCTTTACCTTCAGTGAAAAACTATTTAGACACAGATCTGTTTTTCACTAATATTAAGATCTAAGCCTTACCTCTGTGAGCTGCATATGCACTAAATTTAATAATAAACATACAAATGTTAAGCCAAAAACACATAATGGTTCTTTTCTTCATCAGAGTTCTAGACAATTATTTGAAGCCAGTATCCAATTTAATATTAATCAATATGTTATTCATTTGATAGTAAAAATCAAGAATTTCGAATTTGTCATTTTTGAACTCCCTAGGCTAAAAATACAGTTCCACTGCATTTTTAGCATTGTCTAGTATAAACATACAGTACACTGCATAAAATTATGGATTATGATGATTTTCATTAAGTACTTAGAACTAAAACAAATGTTTTTTTAATTAAAATTTGATTTGATAATCTAAAACATGCTTTTATCAAATTATATACTGTCAGCAAAGAACTCTTTGATAAACAACATTTCATTAGAATTCAGAAAAGATTTATGCAAATAAGTGTGCTTAGAATTGAGGAAGATTCTATGCAGCTCTCCCCTTCTTTGGAAGCACAAACTAACTTGAGATTTTCGAAAACTAAATTATCACTATGTCTCTGAAATTATAAGAGTCATACTAAGGGTGTAAAATACCATTTTATTAAACTCAAGTAATTTAACAGAAGTCACTGCTTGGGCTTACAGAAACAGCCAGCATTTATGGCATAGCTTTAAAATAATGAATTTAAATTAAGTAAATCGTAAATAGCCCCAAAGGCTACACAGAGAGAATACGAGCAAGTTCGCTCAAACGTAATACGGTATCACAAGGCTAATGGTAAGATTCACACAGCATTGCAGGATAGACTGCTATCAAGAGATTCAACTAGTAACGTGGCTAGCAGCTGAGAGTACCCTTTGATAGAGAAGGCTTTATTAAAGAAACTGAGTTAAAATAAAGACTGGTAAAGTTTTCCACTTCTAAGCGGTTCCGTTCTACAGAAATGGAGTCTAAATCTGCCTGAACAAGAACAGAAAGTCATCGATGATAATATGTATATTTTTTAATGTAAATTCAGTTTTGCTCAGGGTAAATGTGCATTATATAGCTCTACGATGAAGAAAATTTCTTAAACAACCTTATAACAAAAGTTACGGCTAAAGATTTGAGTGCAAATCAGGAATCCGCGGACTTAACTAAACTTCATTGGCATATTGCTTCGAAGAATTTTAATGCATCGAAGTACCATATTTGAATGCACTTGTAGTCGAAAATTGCTAAACGTATGTATGAAAGATACAATAATTACTCATATCACACTGTTTCTCTAGTTAAGTGTAACTATGCATTGATGGTACGCCATCGCGTAATCTATACTTCCCAGATAGCCTCATACATAACACGAAAAGTTCAAAGTTTATTGCATATACCACGATAATAATCATGTTATATTGTGTTTACCTTGCCCAGAAATCTATCCTCTTTTAAACAGAGATTTAATTCAGTCCCCTTTGGGAAACTTAGTATAGAGATAGATTTTAGCATTCAGTAAATGTTTTTCGGACCACTAATAAATGGAATTCGTTTTCAGGGCGTTATACATTTGTGGTTAAAACATCCTCACAGAAAACACGTATTTGAATAGAGCTAAGAAGAAGAAACAGAATATCTCTCCTAGCTTCTCTCTATATATTCTTTTCTTTAGCACGGTCGCCGTCAATACGACTGTTGAGAAAGTGCATACTCAAGTCCATACATGTTTCATACACAAATATCGTCCTGGAAATGTTTACGCATAAAATGCGGGATGTATTATTCATTTGAATGAGGGCTTAATGCTTTGAATTTGGTCCGCTCACGTGTATCCTATTTGCGTAAGGAAATCCCAAGGGATGGTAAAGTACCTTTGACCGATACCTATTCGTACAATTTGTATTCATTAAATATTTGTTATTGGAGAAATAAATTTTTTAAACATGCTAGGTAGAGAAGATTTCTGGGTGAATACAACATTTTCTTCTATTGATAGCCTGAGAAAACAGCGTGTCTCAAATAAAATAATCAAAAATCTTTTAGTATTCGAAGGCTGATCGAATGATTGTGATTGAGAAAGGAAAAAGGATGTAAGTTCAACAATGCTTATTCTATGTGCTAGGGCCGCAAAATTTCATATCAGTAAGTGTCACATACCATATTATAAAAAGAGAAGAATCGCAAGTAGATTTAGCAAAAATCCTCAAATAAATGCACTGGGGATGAAAATTAAAGGAACAACTATAAAAAGTGTTCTATTTTAATTTTGTTAAGTGAAATACAGTAAAAAATAGTTGCCTGAAATCAGGTATTTCAAATAATATTCACACGTTTTAGATAAATATCAATTGTTTGCGTTTATTTCGAGGTATGTGAAAAGGAGTACTTCAAATTCTGATGGAAATAAGTTAAAATTCTTCGATAAGTTAAGCAGCTGTGACGTTGACTGGCCTTTTTTCGACTAGAATTTCTCATGTGCTTGGAATTTGTAATCTTCAGTGCAATGAATCTTAGATTATAATGTATATTCTCTCAATAAGGTTTCTTTCCATCCTTACTGTGTGTCTTCGCTGTGTAATTAAAAAATACGTTCGGCTAGTCGGAAGGTCAATAGTCCGAGCGAGGGCATTACTCATTTTTCATGTCTCTTTTTTTCGACAAACTAATTATTCTACAAAAATGTAAATCGTGACCTATGTTTCCATTAACAGTTATTAAGAAAACATATAGAAAAAAGAGCAAGTAAGGCACAAACAAGCTAGCTAAAAGAAAAATTTTTATCCAGTATAATTGTTAGACGTCAGTCAACTTTAAAAAATGGCAAACGGTATCATTGTTAATGGGTTCGTGGAGCAGGTAAAGAGACAAGGAGGTTTTGCCGCAGGAATGATGATGAGTGAGAAAATAAAAGAGACAAATTAATAAGCAGTGCTTAAATACACTCAATGCAGAAAGCAAAATAGCAGTCCGTGTGATCGGACTTCACCAAGGAAAACTAATGTTGCTATAAAATGATTTAATTGCTTTTACCATAAACAGTGGTTTAGTAACTCATCCTCATAATATTTCTAAAACGTAAGTATTCTTCATAATATTTCTAAAAGATAAGTATCAGTATCTAAACATTATGTGCATCTGCAAAGGTTTTAAATCTAAATTCTTTTAACAAATTTAAGCAAACTAGTCAAATAGTAATACACACATTTTACTACTATGCCATCTCAGCTCTAATGTTCATTGAACATGGTCTGCTTGTGGACAAAACTTTCTATTTCAGTTTAAATTTATAATCATGCATGTACAGTCCATGTGGGCAGCAGGAGTTAAATCTATGAGGCTTCTTGATTTAGAAAGACATGTTAATGGAACTGAACAGACAGCAAAATACACAAAATACAAAAATGCAAGATGCTTATAGAAAACTGCTGACGTCTTAAATCTAGTTTTGAATTTTAATTCTTGTTGCCATCTCTAAGAAAGCATTCCTAATAACTTTAGTATGATAAAATTATATATTACTGATGATTCTTTCCCCTCGAAAGATCCTACTTTTTCTACAAACTGGATACCAACCTCACGTAACAAGTACAGGGAACTATTCGCTGGCTTCTTCGTCATAGTTCTTTGCTTTGTCATCATCAGCATCTATTCTGTCATCATCGTCGTCAGTATCATAAAATTTTATCGTCATCTTCATTCATATAATCCCCATCTCATCGTCGTTATCAATCATATAATCTTCATCACAACGTCATAATCATTCGTATAATGTCTGGCTTAAAAGTTGCCATCGTTCATTGTCTCCATTTCCATCATCGTTGTCATTAGTATCTATTTCAGAGCAATCTATATTTTTATGCTTTCCAGTAACTTCACAGTACTTCAGAATAATTTAAATACATATACCCTGCAGTTTCAACGCTTTCTTGGAGTCTTTAGAATTTTCTATATTAACCAAATCCATTAAAACTATGTAATCGCTTCTTAACGTTATGATCACCTTCTTCGAATATAACATGGTATAAAATTTTAATAGTTCTTATAGAATATACACATTACTGAATTTTTCAAAATCAGAATATCTTCTGTTTTAGAAAACATTTATAAAGTTAATGTAAAACTTACTACAAAAAAAGTTCACCTTCTTTTTTATTTAATTAAACGTTGCTTTTTATTGCATAAAATAAATCAGTCAAAACTTCTGGATGATCAAAAATAAGATTTTTAGTTAAAATGAGCTTTATGGGGTTAATTTTAATTTTATATTGTGCCTGTTTCGCACTAGGAACACTATAGATTCAGGCTTCGATGACTACTTGTGGTCCGTGGCCCACAGACTGAGAAACTGTATTCAGGTTATGAGTTTAGGCAAGAGGAAAAAAATTCATCATTCAGAATCTTGAAATAAATATGTTCGCATTTTGTTTAACTCCCGTAAAAAACACTTAACTCTTTTATAAATGCCATTTCTACCATTCAGATTCATCTCATACCAAGCGTACTTGCCAATCTCATCCTTTACAGATGACGCTGAATAGTGCAAGATAATCTTTATCTTCGATGCCCGGTACCGCAGTGGCTATTGCATCGCGCAGCAGCACCACAGGTCCGGGGTTCGATTACCGGGCTGGGCAAGGTCAACTCAGCCTTTCATCCCTTGATTTCCATCACTTGTGGCGATTAAATAAGTATCAAGTTCGCTTGGGGACTAAACACTGGGGGCCCTGTGACAAGCTGACCAGCAGAAAAAATGTTCAGGGCATATGCTTACGCACCCCGGGGCCCACGGTCAAGAAAGCAGATTTTGGGCACTGCAGGCCTTGGCCCATTAAGGCTGTTACGCCACTGAGTTTAGTTTAGTTTAGTTTAATCTTTTTCTTCGGTGACCTGTTCTTTTCTTTGGAGATACACGCAATTCCGAAGCTAGTCTTATTCAGAAATTCACACAAGTATTACTTATGTGAAAATTCATTTATTTTGACTAGAAAAAAGTCTTCTGTGCAAGTAATACTTCAGTACTTTATACTAAAATTATATCTGATCACCCACGAGATCAATGATCCCCTGTTGTAAATTGAAAGCGCCCACCGTTAGTTGGCTCTTCGAGCCTCCTGCCTCTGAAGTGATTCGATAACCTAACTATGTATTAATAATAAGCGGAATTTGCCTCTGGATTTTATGCTCGAAAAGAAATATAATTAAGTGTAATGTAAACAGTACTCACATCCCTACCCCAAATTGGAAACAAGCACAACTGTATTTGAGCAAAACATCCATTGATAGTTATTTCATCTTGCATATCGAGTACATTTTCTTTTTAACTTTGGAAATATAAATTTAGATTTTCACTTTTCTCTTATCATTACAGTCTACCAGTACTTAAATGAAGCCTAAGCTCACAAGGTGACGGGCATAATAGAGAGCTGTGATATCATCCCAAAGTTCCTTAAAGCACAGTGTTTTTCTACTATATGCAAGGCATATTGAGGGTCTGTAAAAGAATTCTGTGCATAGAGCCCAGGGTTACCTATGCATGTCCCACCCACATTACACTATGACAATTTTATTTGTGCACTAGCTAAGAAAAACTTTGCTTTATGTTACAATCCTGTATATGGATAGCATAAAGCATTAAATTTATTTTTCAAGTTGAAACTGCCTATTCCTTATAGAAATTCAAACGATTTAGATGAAATATGTATACCTCTTTGAATCTTAACGTTTATTTGAAACGTATACGTAATAAAAAATGTTCTATAATGCGATATCATTATTTATTTCTGCTTAAGACTTATTTAAAAAAGCATTTGGATAGTGAAGTGATCATGTTCTATCGACACTACAGCCCAAAAAAATGGAAATGAAATAACAATATTTAGAATCTCCTAAACCTTTTAATCCCTCCCAAATGAGAAATGAAAAAAGAGAAGAGAAAATTGTGTTGAAGCCAAAAGAATTTAAATATGGCTAGCAATGATATGACAGTATCATTATGTTATTTCGTCGCTCCTTTTTAATCGGATTTATCTTCCTCTTTTGACTGGTCAAGAAGAACGAGTATAAGATACTTTTATCATATAAGATCTTTTAAATTATTCTTCCATTGCTATATTTATTTGCATCTAAAAAAATATCAATTCGAACATTGCTTTTATACTGTTCGGTGGTTAAAGTTTTCCTTTGAAATAGTGCATTAAAGAAAGAAAAGAAAAGCTCGCAAGCTGTGCCAGCCACATAACAGTGCAGGACACGAATTAGCGTTCGAGAAACCAGTACTTTACCGTTCTGGTGTATTATATGCTTCTAATAAGCAACGCACAACACAGAAAAAAAGTGGATGACACACCAGGATATCACCATTAGTCGTACAGGTATTGAACCACCGCATTTACGCTATAGCTCTTTCCCGATATAATAGAGAGTATTCTGGGGAACTATTCTCACTGAATGTTTAACATCACACTTCGGTATAACTCCATCACAGCCTTGACTAATTCTAATAAACCTTAATTGCTAGAAGAACGAAAAACGAACATTCTCAGATTAATTAATGAAGCACGACTATCCTAAGGCTGTTAAGTGACAAAGTCATTAAGAAATGCTTAAATCGGGAATATCAGAATGTCTTCTCATATCCGAAGACTTAATAAATATTTAAAAGACGTGCACGGAGTGTTAAATATTTAAATGTTTTGGTTAGCTTGAGAATAAATGTACTCAGCCCTTTTCTTCGGCTTATCTCATAGGTTTAATAGATAGGACTTTTGAGAGATAATCACTGAAACTTGCTATAAACCCATTGAAAGGATTACCTGGCATCTATTTTGACACAGACGTAACCTCTTCTACCAACAAAAAAGCGATTTATCGTATTATATTCGCAGATTACAATGGAAACTTTAAATGGTATTCCCTCTAATGCCCTTCTGACTTTCACTGACGGCAGTAAAAATGAACATGGGAATAGCAGTAATGGTGTGTTCATTATAACACCTATTAATAGCTTTATTATTTAGACTAGAAACTCTTGTCACGGTTCTGTTCTTCATTCTGAGCTTATAGCAATTGCGAAGGGCTTTAAGGATGCATGCACTTGCACTGACTACAAAGATATCTGGATTTTGACTGAGAGCCGTTTTTCTATCTAGCATCTGCAAAATTGGTCTCGTATTTGGTGATAGACTTCACTCTCTATTTTTGCTTCCCTTCAAAAACCATCTTCCCATCATAATGTACATCTGCAATGGATCCTTTCCCATATTGGCCTTGTCGATAATGAAATGGCCGATGCTCTAACTAAGGAAGGTACTTCAATGACTCTGACCACTGGTACCCTGACGTTTTGTAGATCTGCTCGAGAGTTAAATCTACTGTTGCCTCTTCCTGGCATTCTTCTCCGGCTCATAACTGGAAGACAGCCGGGAGGTGCTATTGCTATTGTGAGTAATCGTGCTCAGCCAGTACCTCCTACATACATGTATGTAGCAGGTACAGGCTCAGCAGACAGTTTTCACTAGGCTCCTAAGTAGACACCTGAAATGGTTTAAATTTAACCAGTGTAATAAGATCTGTCCCATAAATGAGAAATATGATACTAATCATTTTACTCTGAAACATCTCCTATTTGGCACTTAAAAAAGAAACCTAATGAAAATATCTACTTTCATTTTGGATTTATTGACGGTTCTTGGACTTATAGATCTGGTCTAGGCTAACCAGTGAGATTCAGTAACAACAACAGCAACAATAAATGTACTCAATAAAATTCCAGAATTGTCCGATTTAAAAAAGGCACCCCCAGAATATTCCGTTATGATGAACTCTGGAAGCTAATCGTAATTTGAAATGAGACATATAGATGAAAATGAGACAAAATAGATGCCAGGTAAATGGTATAGGAAAATGAAACGTAATTTTTGATACTAAATATCTTCCGTCTGATTAATCATGAGATCAGTAGTTCTCCAAATGGAAAAGGAATATAGCAAAGCAAACGAAGGCTATCTGGCTGCAAGAATGGATGATTTGGAGGAGGAGGAAATAAATAAATAAACAAACAATATGAAAGAAAGATTAAACGAAGGTAAATCAATTATTTTAATGTTTTTATAGCGCAACTCTGTTGTGTAACATTCTATTTATGAATGCTACCAGTGCCAAGAAAATTCAATAAAAGTAATAATTTACTCAATGGAAAACCTTCTGGTGTTCCTTATACAATATATACTGCACGCGGAAAATTTGTGTCATTGAATATCTCTCTCTCTCTATATATATATATATATATATATATATATTATGAAATGTTGTATGATCTTAAATTGATTTAGTTCGAAATTAAGTTATTCTACTACGTGCGCAATGCTGCAAAGTAAGTTAATAATAATTTATTTACTAAATAATATTGATAATATTATCTCATAAGATTAATTACAGTAGAATGACATGAAAAAAGTAAATCCATACTTAGTAAGTTCTATTTCGAAAGATGTTTTTAAGTAACTTGAATGTAAATTGTTAAAAATGTTTAACGGGGACTGGAATTGGGGCTAAGCCTAGTGAAAATGTTTAACGGGAACAATTCTAAAAGGAATAAATTAAAAGCAAGAATTAAATTAAATTCAAGTAATCATTGCCATTGATTGGAAATTAGTTGACTTTTCAAGGGGAACAAATCAACTTCCGTTCAATGAACAATAATTAAGAAATAAATACGAAGGTGTTTCGTCCTTTACTGGAGCAATAAGGCTATGCCAAACCAGCAATTCAAGTCAGGTCAAACATTTCCGTGAATAGAACGGATTAATAACCAATGCAGAGGTCCAAAGAACTCATTCTGATTAAGTATTTTAGCTAATTCAATTTTGAGTAAAAAGCAATTTCTGCAGTAAATGTGATATCGCTCGATTAAGCATTCCCCGACACCCTCGTATTTATGCATTTGAGTTCAATATTATTTGTAAAAATTAAACATTGGAATTTGTCATTATGAAATATAATTCAAAGTAGTTGAAATAAACATTAGAAAATTACAAAATATAAGAAAATAATGCAATCTTTGTACAAACAAATCAAAATATAAAAAATAAAAATGTATATAATAAGAAACGTGAATGTACATGGAGATATAAAGGCGAGAAAAAGCATTAATTAACTTACGTTCTTCTAGTTGGGAGTGGGCAAAGTGTTTTCTTCGCGACTGACTCAGAAGTGTTGTTTTCAGAAAATTCTTTAGCGGCCGCGGGAGCTTTGAATTATATCGGTCGGTATGACTTGTGTGAAGTAATTTATGGTGCGGGAGGGACTAGGAATTCTTGAGCGACGTATGCTGTGGAGCTCTTATTTGAGTGAAACCGTCTGTTAAACTTTTTTTGAAAATACTAGTGAATGGAAATTAATTAATTTCTGGCTAATTGTCGTGTCGTAACGATGAAGAATTTAAGAATAGGAAAAAGGAATTTTCACTGCCAAAGAGCTATCTGACAGACAAAAAATTATGAAATAGGCCCATTTTTTTTAGTAACAGCATAAGTCTGTTAAGAATTTTCTGAAAACAACACTTCTGAGTCAGTCGCGAAGAAAACACTTTGCCCACTCCCAACTAAAAGAACGAAAGTTAATTAATGCTTTTTTGGAAGTAAGTTAATTAATGCTTTAGTCTGAAGACAACTAGCTTTTTACATTATATACAGCTTAGTAATTACACTACGTACAAATCCTTCAACTGATAGTCATCCAACTTATACCGCCTTCCCAGGTTTTGGAACAAATTATCATATTCCTATCAGTTAAATGATTTAGAGTGAGTATTTGATGCCTGCTCTTTTAAGGCAATGGTTAATAAATTGATTGGGTATTAGATTATTCTTGAGAATTTTAATAAGGAGCATAATTTCGCGTTGTAGATCTATCGTATCTGTGCAGATACATTTAAATCGTTGTATTTGATTTATTATTGTATTGTTAATTACTTTTTTGGATATGTTGGAATTTCAATTTATAAATTTCTTAGTAATGAAATTGAAGTTTCTTGTTTTGTCAAAAAGTAAAATTTTTTTGTAGTTAATGATTTGAAGATATAGATTGTCTATGCTATTTTCTGAATTATTAGCATTATTAAGTGTAAGACAATTTGGATAAATCTCTGAGTGTTCAATTTTATTAAAATTATTAATCGTAATAAGGTCATCAATATATCTGTAGGTGTGCTTGTAGTAATTTAACTCTTGTGGTTGTAGATTTTTTTGGAAGTTAAATTCTTTGATAAACAAAAAGATATTACAGAGCGATGTACAGGAATGTGAGCCCATTGGCAGACCTCTGACTTGTTTAAAAAGTTTATTTTGAAATTTGATGTAGTTATGAAAAATTGTGCATTTTAGGTAGGTTTTCCATTTGGTAAGATTTATAATTGTGAGCATATCAGGCAAGAGTTTAGGTAGATCTAGTAGACTATCATCGATTTCTTCTCGAGGAAGTGAGGTATATAAGTTTATATATTTTAAAAATTCTAAATTTTTCACCATGAGTTATGGTGCAAAATTTAGACCAGTCAGAAACATAACTAAAAATTACTGTTACAAGACTTTGGAAAACAACATCAACGAATTTATAGTTAATGCAAGCTATCAACTGAATTTACCTATAGATACCTTTTTAAAGATAAAATTCTTCAAAGCATATCCACCGAAATCAATTACCTCAAGTTTAAAAGTACATTGAATTGGTCGCAACTGACATCAGATACTAAAAAATTAAAAAAACGTTTTACTATTACGAATATAGATAAAGCAAATAATAACTTTAGCATTATATGAAAACAATTTTACGCAGAAATTATTCATAAAGAACTTTTAAACGCAAATACTTATCAATTAGCGAACCCTACAGAGACATCTATAATAAACATAATTAAAACTTTTCATAAAAAACTAAATATTACTTTAAATCCAAACAACAACAGATTTACTAACCTATATGCACTTCCCAAATTCCACAAAAAAACCATTAAAATTCAGATTTATAGCAAATGGAACTAATAATTACAAGAAAAATATAGACTATTATTTTTCAATTCAACTTAAAAAAATCTGTAAATTTATTTTCAATGATTGTAACAATAATCATAACTATTGCTGGATCATCCATAATAACACTCCTGTCATTAATGCCATTCAAATAATTAACATACAAACATTAACTACTATGACTTTGAAAACTTATATACCTCACTTCCTCGAGAAGAAATCTATACTAGTCTACTAGATCAACCTAAACTCTTCCCTGATATGCTCACAATTATAAATCTTACCAAATGGAAAACCTACCTAAAATGCACACTTTTTCATAACTACATCAAATTTCAAAATCAACTTTTTAAACAAGTCAGAGGTCTGCCAATGGGCTCACATTCCAGTACATCGCTCTGTAATATCTTTTTGTTTATCAAAGAATTTAACTTCCAAAAAAATCTACAACCACAAGAGTTAAATTACTACAAGCACACCTACAGATATATTGATGACCTTATTACGATTAATAATTTTAATAAAATTGAACACTCAGAGATTTATCCAAATTGTCTTACACTTAATAATGCTAATAATTCAGAAAATAGCATAGACAATCTATATCTTCAAATCATTAACTACAAAAAAATTTTACTTTTTTACAAAACAAGAAACTTCAATTTCAATACTAAGAAATTAATAGATTGGAATTCCAACATATCCAAAAAAGTAATTAACAATACAATAATAAATCAAATACAATGATTTAAAAGTATCTGCACAGATACGATAGATCTACAACGCGAAATTATGCTCCTTATTAAAATTCTCAAAAATAATTTAATACCCAATCAATTTATTAACCATTGCCTTAAAAGAGCAGGCGTTAAATATTCACTCTAAATCATTTAACTGATAGGGATACCATAATTTGTTCCTAAACCTGAGAAGGCGGTATAAGTTGGATGACTATCAGTTGAAGTATTTGTACATAGTGTAATTACTAAGCTGTATATAATGTAAAAAGGTCATTTTCTTCAGACTTATGCTGTTACTAAAAAAATGGGCCTATTTCATAATCTCTAGTCTGTCAAATAGCTCTTTGACAGTAAAAATTCCTTTTTTCCTTTCTTAAATTCTTCATCGTTACGACACGACAATCAGCCAGAAATTAATTAATTTCCATTCACTAGCATTTTCAAAAAAATTTTAACAGACGGTTTCACTCAAATAAGAGCTCCACAGCATACGTCCCTCAAGAATTCCTATTCCATGCCACACCATAAATTACTTCACACAAGTCTTACCGACTGATATAATTTAAAGGCCCCGTTGCCGCTAAAGAATTTTCTGAAAACAACCCTTCTGAGTCAGACGCGAAGAAAACACTTTGCCCACTCCCAACTAGAAGAACGTAAGTTAATTAATGCTTTTTATGGCCTTTATATCTTCATCTACATTAACTTTTCTTATTATATACATTTTTTATTTTTTATATTTTGATTTGTTTTTACAAAGATTGCATTATTTTCTTATATTTTGTAACTTTCTAATGTTTATTTCAACTACTTCGAATTATATTTCATAATGACAATTTCTAATGTTTAATTTTTACAAATAATATTGAACTCAAAGGCATAAACATGAGGGTGTCGGGGAATGCTTACTCGAGCAATATCACATTTACTGCAGAAATTGCTTTTCACTCAAAATTGAATTAGCTAAAATACTTAAACGGAATAAGTTCCTTGGATCTCTGAATTAGTTGTTAACCCCTTCTATTCACGGAAATGTTTGGCCTGACTTGAATTGCCGGTTTTGCATCGCCTTATTGCTCGAGTAAAGGACGAAACACCTTCGTATTTATTTCTTAATTATTGTTCATTGAACGGAAGTTGGTTTGTTCCCCTTGAAAAGTCAACTAATTTCCGATCAAAGACAATGATTACTTGCGTTTAATTTAATTCTTGCTTTTAATTTATTCCTTTTCCAATTGTTATTCATGATTTAATCCCAGTCGTCGTTAAACATTTTTAACAATTACGTTCAAGTTACTTAAAAACATCTTTCGAAATAGAACTTACTAAGTGTGGATTCACGTTTTTCAGGTCATTCTACTGGAATTAATCTTAGGAGATAATATTATCAATATTATTTATATACATATATATACATATATATATGCATATAACTATCAAAAAGTGTAACATTGTACAACATAAAATAGAAAACTAACAGAGCGTTGTGTATGGCATGTTAAACCAGTATAAATTAATTTAGTCGAGTGCATTCTTTGTAAAAAACAAAGAAGGTAATTAAAGTTAAATCTCAAATATTTATTAAGAGAATAAAGCATTATGGTTTGTGCATATAAGATTTACATTGATGTGGTGATTTTCGAAGTTGATAAATCGATAGATTTTTTTTATACTTTAACAACATATTATAAAACATACCTTTACTTCTTTACAATTTCGAGTACCATTAGTGGATCCATCACAAAACAGAAAACTTTCCACTACTGAAACACTATTACATGATTCTTAAAACTGTAAAATAAAATATAAGGCAATAAATTTTCGAGTGAACATATTACAAGCCGGTGGATACCGGGACACATAAAATACAGCAATTCTAATTGGTAAGTTAATTCAGCTTTAGGTCTTTAACACTGCATAGAAAACAAAATCTTAATCCGGGTTTACTCCGGGAGAAAATTATCATCGTAACCAAGAATTTTAATTTCATACAAATCTCTGTAGTTGTTTATAGATAACAAAAATTTTAACGATCAATCCAATGGCTAAGTAGGAAATTTTCAAAAGGTGTTACATTTTTCAGCCAGGTTAGAAGAAATAATGAAGCTTCAGGGTAGCTGATTAAAAAATAGTGAAGAGGACTCCAGCCTTGACTCCAGTAACAAGCATCTGGAAACTAAAATTAAATAAAACAGTATGGAATGATGAACTGTTTCAGGAGGACAGTCACCCATTCTCTGCATTGTCTCCTCGGACCGTCTGAAGGGTCCAATGTTACCATATTGCTGTAAGACATCTTCATCTGTTCCAAAAAAAAACGTTTAGCTCTGGCTTTGTCTGTCTCCCTCTGTGTCTGCACCGGCATTTCTTTTATGTAAATTAACCAAAATTTCAGTAGATAAATTGCGTTTTAATAGTAAAACATGGCTTAAAAATTAATTCTAACTTCTAAATACAGGCCTGTCTTTCCTTCGCACTCAAGCCTTACACAGAGTTTGAGACTTTTAAGGAAAGAAAAGCCTCCAATCATATGTCAAAGGCTCTTTCTCCAGGATGTGCAATGAATTTATTAGAGGGGGCAAATTTTGTGTTCCTCAAAGTACTAAAAGTGATATCCTGGTCGTGCACGTTCCATGATAGTGACTTCCTACTGCAGAGCTCCTGTAGACCTTCTGAATGACATAAACAAATTGGAGGACCATTGCTTTCACTTGTACAGAGAAGTCTTACGTTTTTCTTCACGGTGTTACCGAATCGTATTCAGGGAAGATTTCTGCTTGATGACTAGAATTCTATCGATAGAGCATAGCGATCGGAAAAGCTTAAACTCTTCCCTCATTATTCTTAAAGCTATACTTTTCCTTTAAAATTTCCTTCCACATCCTCCCACTGTTTCTATAATTCTCTTTATTTTCCTTATTGAAGCTTTAATCGTTTTAACTTCTTTCCTTGGTGTGCTACAAAAAGGAGAGGTACCTGTCATCGACTGGAATTGTACATTTTACGTATAATCAGGGCTTAAACATCAGATGGAGATCGGCTGAGCTGCTTCTTAGCTTCTAAGTGGAATTGTAATTCCAGCTAATACCCCAAATAAGACGAGATCCGATATTTTTTTCTATTTAACTATTTAAAACTAATTAAAAAATTTATTAGAATTCTCTTTATCTCTTTACATTTCTCTTGATTTAGATTTAATTATTTTAATTTTTAGCTATTTTTTTTCTTTCATTCCTCACAGTCTTTCATAAGGCTCCGGCATTTCTAATTTTAGAAATTACGCCCTGACAGTTAATCAGTAAAAGTATTGAGTTCTATTAATTAAGTTTCTTAAACATAACATCAGCGAAAATTATACCACCTAAATCATAAAATATGGATTCATAAATATACAGGAAAGAGGGGTAAAACTTAAACAGAAATAAAAAGCAAAACTAATTAAGATTACACACAAACTAGTGTAACAAAAAAGAAAAACTTTAAAATTTAAAAGTTAAATAACCTTAAGGGTCAAACCAAATCAGTCTCGAACAAAACACAATAATAAAACCAATTAAAACTAAAATTAAGTTTTTCAAGCAAAAATTAAAATTTAAAACCAAACTTCACCTTTAAAGGATAATAAGATTAACATTACCAAATTTAAGCTGTTGGGCAACATCCTTTTATAGTATAAAATGTAGATGAACGATCATGGGCCTCTTCTACTGGCAATTAATTCTTATTCTTGCTTGTAACGAACTAAAACTGCCTAGAGAAAATAACAGCACATTTTACGAAGTGTTAATGCAATCATCCAACCAAAATGGCATAGGGTTGAGTTATTCGGAGGGCAGAATAGAAAGTAAAGGAATGCCATGCACAGTTCTAGAATTCTTTCTAAATTCTCAGGAAAGTGGCTGTTCCAAAAGCTGAAATGTTTCGTGAAGCATGAAAATGGTCTAAAAATCTGCTGTTTGTTAGTTTATCTTTAAATAGGACGCCGAAAGGAAATAAATGCACTTTTAATCCCGCGTCCGACTTAATTTGAAGGATTACTAGCATTCTTTTCTTAAATTTATTTCCTATTAGTAAGCTAGAAACTTTCGAAAAGCATTCGAGTTTACCTTGTTCTATTTATTCATGCATCACTGTATTTAGTGTAATACTAGTTAAAAAATATGCAAACAGCCTTTCTCTTACAAATGAATGCATGTGAATAATGACTATATTTCAGCTCTTATCAACAAATTCCAGAAAGTTTCATAGTCTTTGTGCCATTGTGTTATTCTAGCATGCATTATAACATTAATTTTGCTTCTATACAATATTAAAATAAAGGATTAAATTAACGTAATGCAGATCGATTATATTTAAAGTGATCAAACTCAAAATTCTATAGAACTCGTTCTAGGTATGTATTTCGCAGAAATTTAATATATGCTGATGAATTAGAAACTCTTTAAATATGAATAGTCAGTGCCATAAAAATCATTATTTACTTTAGAATCCAGCTGAATGATTTTGTGCATCGCATCTATACGTAATGTCAGAAAAAAGAACTATTTTTTTAAAAACGGATTGTAAAAGGTATTTAAAATGATTTCAGAAGGAATCTTCCATGATGTCTGTACGACGTATAATGTACCTATGTGCGTGCGTATTTCATATTACTCAAAATCAAGCAGCCGTAGAACGTTAAAATGTAGTATATGAGACTTATATAACATATAGTTGTGCATTTATCTTTTTCGTTGCAAATGATCGCACTTAATATGTATACATACATACATATAGATAGATAGATAGATAGATAGATAGATATAGATATAGATATATATTCCCACCCTGTTACCCGGCTCCATGAGCTCAGTAATTTTATATTGTATATGTTATATGTTGGGAAACTGCGCTTTTTTTTTCTTTAAAAGTGGTTGAACTATGTTGTTCCTATGTTCCGGCTAAGGGTTTTATGTCTATAGTTAATCTGCATGCAGTAGTTTTATAATTATCAATAATTTAAAAATTTAACTGGCGCTAGGCTTAACGACGCCACCATTAGTTTGCATTTTGAACTCTTAGTAGAATAAAGAATTAAGTCATTTTGTACTTTGGCACCTATGTCAGTGCCTTTTTATCCAGTGAGACGAAAAGTTAACATTAAATTCTATGGACTGAAAATTTGGCCTTCCTGCCCGTTGGCTGAATTATTTCCTTTCGAGTAGAAACTCTAATTTTAACTGTATTTTTTTAAACTGCTTTTATCTGCATTTGGTGTTTTACGGGAAAACAATAAAAAAAAATCTGATGTGAACACCACATGACTTCCTTTTATGGTCTATTAAATTGCACACATTTTTTTACTGTATTTCATTTAAACTTATTTCCTCGAATTTCTGTAGATATATTTCTAATCAATCAGTTCAACTCTCACTTCGCGGCAACGCATAAATACATAAATTCAATATTCATTAAAAACTGTAAAATACAAAAAACCTAAAACACCAAATACAGATAAAAGCAGTTAAAAAAACTTTACAATTAAAATAAAATTATCTACGAGGAAACAAACGCTCAACGAGCTGAAAGATGAAATTTTAGGTGCCAAAAATTGAAAGTTAACGTTCGGTCACACTGGTCAAAAAGACACTGAATTCGGTGCACCATGTGACTTAATTTACTATTTTACTAAGAGTTTCAAATGGGGTGGGGCTCGTTTGGCTTAAGTTCACTTTAACTTTTAAATTGTTAGTAATTCTACAGCTGTTACATTCAGATTAACTAAAAGCACGAAAACTTTAATCTTAACATATACGAACAATAAAATTCAATAACTTTTAAAGCAAAAAATATGCAGTTATTCTAACAGGAAAAATTTAAGGGTTAGTAATTTTTCAGTTGAAAAGTGTTTCTGGAAAATTGGTTTGAAAAATACAAAGTTTTTTCAGTCTAAGACATCCTCAAAGTTCGTTATATTCGTTCTTTATACCTTTAGAAGTTTGCTTTACTCCTATAACATTCGTAACATTAAGCCTATAGGAATCTGAACTCGAATAAATAGTTTATTCGTTAAATTGACGATTCGTTATAAACCGTGTTCGCTATAACGCATTTGACTGTAATATTAGAGAAATCATTGATATCCATTGTTCTTGGATAACACTTTTTGACCAAAAAAAATCGGAAATCATGATACAGGTGAAAATAACTATCTGATAAGATATCATATTATGTTGACTTATAGATTATTTATTTCATTATGAGCGCAAAACCAGGTTGTGAACATATGTATTCAGAATATGTTTATTCCTTAAACGTGTTTGGAGAATTACTGAGTGCATGTTTTCATTCCTCAAAATTTCCTGGAACTTGAAAAAAAATGGTTTTTGACAGCATACAATTTTTGCTCGATAATTTGACACATTTGATAATTCTTTATCACTAATGAAAGGAATGAGCCGAATTACCGGACTTTCATTGCAAAATATTACGATATAGTCTGAATTTATGTTAAATTATGATTAAAAGAAAAACGTAATAGTAATAGACTAAGGCTTTATGCTTGTTGAATCACCGAAAGACGCAGTTCAACAAGTGAATGCGCCGTAATTATGTTGTTAGCGGCAGAAGGAAAATAACATTTGTGTAGGAAAATAGTAAGCATTTTCACGTCGAATCTCTCTGGATTTCTCGATCCGCTTTCTCTGTTTTCTCTCTTTAGCGGTTCAGTGAAATACCTCTCAGATAACCCCAAGAGAAATTAAGCACCGTTTATTTAAGGGCCCGCTTTCTGTTGGGAAGGAATTAACGACAAGAAAAGGAAATCTGCTTCATAGTCTTTCGTTTCAACAAAAGAATGTTTTGGAAACACTAGCTATTATCATGAAGAATTCGGTGTAAGTAAAAAGCTAAACGCAGACAATGTTAACACATTTTGGAAAGTATTGGATAAAGTATTTAAAAAATAACTAAACCTGGCATAAAAAAAATATTTAATAAAGGCTTATATTTGAAATGAGACGGACTTTCATCTACGTCGTAATTTATTCTTCTTATAAAATGTGGTATTTAAATAAGTTGCTGAACGAAGGGAAATTTTCTCCCTTCCCTAATGAAAACATGAGAAGTTGCAAAACACATATTTAATAAAACATTTTAAGTGCTGAATAAGCGATATTATTAATTAGAAAGTGACAAATGGTCATCAATTATTTTATATGCAAAGAAGACCCTAAACATTTATACAAAAAGGTATTATCTCTTATTAATGTTTCTGAAGTTTTGTGCGATGTAGCTAATTTTAATGCTCATCTCTGTATCCGTGAAATCAAGTAGGTGACATACAGCTATGTACACTCCTAAGTTAAATAACTACAACACAGCGGAAAGTGTAAAACAAATCTTTTTTATTAGTTCTTCAGCCTAACGGCTACACAGCCTGTGTAACAACAGTAATAATCTGCACATCTTGCGAGAATAACAAATTCTTAAAGTAAAATTTGAGTTATTAATGTAAAAAGGAAGGATTTAGAAAGGAAAATGCATCTAAAACTTTGACCTTAGCCCTCAGCTTTCAACTTAAGCGAACAATTACGGTTAGCAAGGCTACACCCGATTCAAATAATTAGCGCTCTGTTCTTGTATTTATATTTATAGAGACTTTCCACTAACTCGGAATTACTTTTCTTATTCGATCAAGGTGAAAACATTTATATCATTTTTATTAAATATGAACATTTCATTTATTACATATTACATCTCAACTTGCAGGTTTATGATCAGAAAACCGATAAAGAAAAATTCTAAATTAAAAAAATTACTAATGTAATAAAACGCTAGCACATCGCAAATCAACATCATATATCTATATGTCAATAAATATTGTAAGGATATTGATTAAATTAATTACCTTTTTATGATTTCGCTCCTTATAAAACATCTCGTTTCTGTTTCCTAACCAGAATGCAAATAAGTTAGCTAGTATTCAAAATGAAGATTTTGGAGTCTGAGACGTAGCGCACTTTTGCTTTGCGTGCATATTGCATGTTAATTATCTGCAATTTCTGGTAGTTGTAAATATTTGGTTTTCAGTTTATTCGATGCCGACACTTTGATTTTGATGCTTCGGTAGAATTACTGAGCCAGCTTATGGTTATAGTTAATTGTGTAGTTATTGACTATTGTTTGATTCAAATTTATTAAGTTGCATTTTACAGATTTATTTTTTTAGTTATTGCATCACCACGAGCTGCGGCTGATTTTGTAGCACATGAGAGTGCTTTTATGTTTTAGATTTAACTTAAATAAAAAGGTGTTTTAAGCTTTCTCACAACTGTGTAGTTACTTCAGTCACAGAGAGAGGTTTATGGAGTAACGTAAGCAGATCAAGACAAACTGTATAATATTACCAAAACTAACTTAACATTGTAAGAAAACTTGATTCAAATAGTTTTGAAAAAATTTATTTTTTTATATCTTTGGATAATATGATAGCGCTTGAAAGAGTTCCCAATTTAGTCCTGGCGTTACGAGTACATGTATTGCAACTTCATATCTCCTACCTTTCATTTTTCACTTAAAACACACTAAACAATTCTTTTTGTTTCCCTGATTTTGACACAAAATGTCTTCCTTGTCTGTCGTAACGTATAAACTTCTCTAGATTACTGAACTGCTATCGCTCTATTTACTTCCCTCTACACACCATCAGAGGCAAAAAAAAAAAAAAAAAAAAAATGCTTACGAACGTAATGGTAAGCATAGAATGGCGACTATATGGAGATATATGAGCGCAGTGGTAAAGGGGATTCTGGCGACTATATGGCGGCATACGAATGCAGATCGTTAAAACTGTTAAAATTAACTTTATTCACAGTGTATCAATAAAACGCTTATTCGAAGAATTTAAAAATAAGCATTCAGACTATAGCTATTAACATTTCAACTTCTGAAGTTCATAGCTTACTTTGGAAGATTGTCAAAAGCATACATTACGCCACATAACATTCTGAAGGCTAACAAAATTTTATAAAGAAAAGAAATAACTTTAATTGGTGCATCTCTAAGTATTCGGGGGTATAATAACAGAAACGCTGGGGAAAAGAGTAAGAAAGTGGTAATAAAAGCTTCTACAAGCTCTTTCTCAAACTCAAATGTAAGTAAAAGTGAAGTAAAGACAAAATGACAAGATAACTGTTAGCAAACATAAAATTATGAAAATCTAAGTCTCTGGTAACAATAAAAAATCCACCAACGCTGAAGTCAACTGCAAAGCGTTTACATATATTTGAAAGAGTAAATAAATAAAATGATACACAACAATTTGTAGTTTAAAAATGCTAAATAAAATGTTTATTAATTATTTCAGCACATATATATATATACAGAAGAACAATCGCGAGATTTAAATCATGGCTTAAAAATGGTAAATTTTAATAAACGACACATTCTTTGCGAAATCTGCCGAACAAGACCAAGAACGATCATTTTTCAGTCATTTAAAATCTAGAAGCTAGTGACTCAATTTAGTTACTTCTTGATTTCCATGTCAGAAACCTCTACACTGGGGGTCCTTCCATTTTTCCCTCGTTTTCCCTCGTTACGTTCATTTGTCTTGCGTGCGGCTAGATGCTCTTCTGCGGAATCACATTTTTAGCTCATACTGCGTATAGCCACAAAATTTGCCTGTTTTTATAATGCAGCCCAGGTGCCCTATATACTTATCTCTCTGATACTTACATATTAACGCAATAGGAATGACATGGTAAAAGTTATGAGGTATTTTCTCTGTCCTTTCTGCATGCTTTCCTGGTGTAAATAGAAGCACACTCGGAGACACAGAGTTCGAATCCCGTGACGGCGTTGCGAATTTCTTTAGCTTCTTGGCATCGAAAAATTCAGAAATGACTCTACAAAATGCTCTCGAGATAAAAGGCAGTGGACGATAATTTGTCATCATCAGGATTTAGCGACTGGCCCCCATAATCTTAAATCGCCCTTTAAAAGAGAGAGTATGTAACGTATTGTCTGCGCTCTTTCCGCATGCCTTTGTGGTGTAACTGGAAGCACACTCGAGGGATATTCGGGAGGTCCAGTATTTGAATCCCATCAAGGGCACTGTACATTTTTCGCAATCCTGCATCCATATAACCTAATGCCTCTAAAAACTATTTATCAATATTTTTAAGTAGATTTTTTAACTATCGATATTGATCTAAGTCGCAAATATAATATGTCAAATGGAAACATATGTTAGCGGTTTAACACATAAATTTTACTTTTTGAATAGAGAACGTATGATACATTAAAAAAGTAAACCATTGACATTTTTCACGAAATTCTTTTGTCATTTTTTTGTGTGTATGCTTTTCTTTTTCCCGCATACACGGAGATCTATCATTGCTTAAAACATCGCTCAGTATTGCCCATCAGCTATTTATCAAATGTAAATCATAATTGTTCGCTTTAGCCATTTCCCCCCAAATAATGTATTCCTGCCTAAATATTAAGGCAATTTCTTAAATTGCCGGCAAATACCACAAGCGTATTATTTTTAAACTGAGTTAAAGGCAAAAACAAAATCACTATTTGACTATAAAAACCATTGGAACTTGAAATACAACAAAACGCTTCGAAAATGGCAAAGTTGCTTGATTGAAAGATTGTTATGAGAATGGCTACCTGAAGAATGGTTACGCTCATGGTTGTCGGAGTTTGGCTCATTCTGAAAATTTCATGACTTCTACTAAAGTGATAATATGTAAGTACCATATCTCCTTATATTATGGCTTGCAACAGCTTTCTATAATATAGTGGTGTTACAAGAATAAACAAGTATTACGAATAGTAAAATCCTGGTGTGCTCCCCGCGTATTTTTCTCCTTCGCGAATATTTCTTGTTATTTTTCCCCTTTAATAATGCTTTTCGTAACAAGCTAAAACCACAAGGCGATGTGCAAAGTTATACTCTAACAATACTAAATCTAAACACCGGGTAGCTTTGTTACACTACTAAGTAAGTTTTCTTCCGTTTTAACCCAGAATCGTACAAAGCAAATAGTTAACAGTAAATGTATACAAGAAATTTAAATATTTATTGCCATTTTAGTCTGAAGTTCAAAGTATAAATAAAAACTTAATTTTCACTGTTTGCAATTTGAGTATGCATTTACGACTAAACCTCTGGCTGCTATGCGCAGGTGCAGCAGATATAAGTTTACTCTTAACCCTCTGAATGCTCAATTTCTTAAAAAAAACCTCTTCAAAAATTGCGTATTTTTTATTTCATAATTGCAATCCACACAACAGTACAGCACATAAAACCAGCCGAATCCGTGTCACAACGTTCGGGATCTACATTTCAAATCTCTGTTCCCTGAACTAAATCTCTTACTCTTTACTTAAGCCCAGTTGAAACTGTAAAAATTCACTGCAGTAAAGATTTATTATAAGAGATAAGGTATAATTGAAAATACAACAATAAATAAATAAGTAAAATCTAAAGTGATTGAGATGTGCTTGAAGGCTTTTAATGTTCTCGCTAAGCTCGGAGTTCACTAACATGCTCTTAAACATACTCCTGCTAACGCAACGTTTTCTTCAGACTTCAAAATTAAACACCGCTTTCTTAACACTTCCGTAAAATAAAATTCAATAGCGAATTCACAAATTTTTTAACAGCAGACTATTTTTTTTAATTCTCCATAGAGAGTTACAGTTAAAGAATTGTTAAGTGTTGCCATATATTTTAGTATTTTTCAGACCTTTGTCGGTTTTTCTTATTAATGTCCAATTTCTCAACAAGATGACCTATTCAACTCTTTTTGTCTTTTTAAATTTATTACTAAACATCACCTTTTTTACACTTACGCCGTCTACAATTCACAAAATAATGTCACTGAATGTATGAGAAGTGTTATGTATGAATTGTTTCTTAATTTCAAGCTATAAGTTTTATTTGCTTCTTAATTCAGTTTTGTCAGTAATTGATGTTTTTTTATTTTTTTTTTTTTATTTTTTTTTTTTTTTTTTTTTAGTTTTGGTTAAAGTATTGGTTGTAAGTTTTTTGTAAGCTGTAAATTTGGTAAACTTGAAATTTCAGTTTGGAAGCTTTAATTTTTTCTTTCTTTTTATCCTTAAAGTGAAGTTGTTTAACTTTTAATTTTGTTTAGGAACTTAAATTTTTACTTGGTTTTTGTACTGATAGTTTTGACCCTTTTAATTTTAATAATTTAAAGTTTGTTTGTTACACATTTTGGTGTGTTAATTTTTTAATAAATTTGTTTAACGCTTATCCCTCTTTCTGTTAATGTTTTCATGAATACATATTTTCTGACTCTGGTAGTAAAGTCGATTAAGAGTTGAAGAAACATAATTTTGGTAATGATTACTCATCCTTGCTTCAACTGTTATAAAACATTTTTATCGTGTATGTGACTGAACTGAATTTGCCAAATATGAGTTTTTAATTTGCAGTAACTAAATTGTTTAATTGTGATGAAAATTATATTACCAGTTCTATATTTCTTGCGAAAAAATTTGTCGGATTGGAATTCGGGCCCTCAGAATTTTCTTATTTTGGGCAGACTGCGCCTCGAATTCCTTTGCCAAGCGATGCACCACATGTGCTGTTTAGAATATTCTGCACCTCTTATCGCAGAGATCTGTAGCATGTAGTTATCTTACGAGGGATTACGTCTGTGAGTGGAATTTGTAGCCGTTAGCCTTCCGTCCATATTAGACTTGCACCTCGAGCGAGGCTAGTTTTTTTTTTCGTCATCTTTCGGTGGGTGGGGGGGTTGCCCCTCGCCATAACCTTGAGGAGCAGCACTACAGAACCGAGGATGTCTGCCAACATTTGGTAGCCGGCAAAGAGCTTCCCCAGATTTTTTCCATTTCGCTGCAGCTCTCCAAGATATCGGTTAGTGTCGCCTCGAACGACGCAGCAATCCTTTTTCTTCATTGGCGGGGACCTTGAACTTGGCGATGAATGAAGATGGAAAAGTCGTCCAATTACGACAGTCCAAAAGGAGCGAAATGGAGAAATATCTGAAAAAAGGTCTTCGCCGGCTACCGAATGTTGGCGGACATCGTCAGGCGTAAAGATGGTAGTGGTCAACCGAAGTAGATCCTCCCGAAGAATTCTGGTGAGCGAGCCGTCCAGGGGCGACTGCAGGGCTTCACAACATCAAAAAAACTAACCAAAATTTTCCTTATTCCTTTTTCAGAAATGTTACTTTATGGCTCCTTCTTTCCAGTGTGTGAACCTTTGCTTGGGGTATCCCTCCAGTGGTAACCATCTACTTCAGGTTCTGCTTGTACAGTTAATGAGTTAAGTTTATAATTGGCAGTGTCAGATAAAATTGAATTTTTAAGCAAAATTTTTACTCCCAGTGTAAACAGGTTTTGCTTGCTAACCTTCCTTATTAACATTTTTCAGTATTTAAAGTGAGTTTGCTGTTAATTTGATATTTCCTTTATTTTATTCATATTTTACAGTTGAGTGAAAGTACAAATTGTGTAATAATGCAAATTTATAGAGCTGGACCCACCACTCATGGTGATGTTAAATAATTTTAAAGGTATTTTTATTTTATAAATATTCGTTTTTTCTGTTAATGTTGTGACCAGCCACCACCTATTTAGCTCAGACTGTAACTACGTACCACAATATTTGTTTCTAAAATAAACTTCAGATATTATTCCTTTACATACTTGTTTGTTTTAATTTTAATTAATTTTGAGACACTGGACCTCTTTAGCTTTTAGAACGGGTTATTGCTCATCTATATTCACAACGCAATTATCATATATAACAGAAAAAAAATTTTATGATTTTGTTCTCTCTCGTTACACTATAGCTAATGTTAATGAATTGTTACCCATTGATATTTTTACATTTTACAATTTCTCATGTTATTCCAGAATGTTTAATGTTTACGTTTTATAATTAACTATGAGATTGGTTGCTTATACATTTATATTGAGCAGAAGTGTTATCAACTACGTTTAGGAAAGTATCTTTCTCTGATAAAATTTTCTAGGTAACTTTAAATAATATTTCTAGTTACCGATATATATATATATATATATACGAGGGTAAGTTGAAAAATAAGTTTCGCCTGTCGACTGTGGTCAGAGTTGTGTATGAAAGTCAAAAAATAGAATAAGACATTAAAGATATGACATACCTTTATTTTATTATTCTCGTACGAGTACGTTGAGACATTTGTCATATCGCTTGATAAGCTTCAAAAAGTCCTCCAAGAAAAATTCACGCTTTGCATATAGAAGAAGCTTTGAACGGCTATGGGCGAAAGGCGATACAGCAGGAAAACGCGCAAGTCACCGATACAATGGGGTAGAGGTCGCTGCAAATCAAGCAGATGGCGCTGTTGCAGTGCCTGCGTAAAGCGGAGACCAGCCTCTCATTTGAGCCCCGGTAGGTATGGAGAGAAGGTGCGTTTTGAATTCGTGGTCAAAGGTGGAAGTGAGAGCGGTTATCCGCTATGAATGGGCACGTGGAGTATGTATCAGGAACAGAAATTCATAACCGCCTGGTGGAAGTCTATGGGCCAGGTGTGATGTCGAAGCAAATGGTGCGGAGATGGTGTCGCACATTCAGTGATGGGCGTCAGCAAGTGGAGGACATACCAAGAGCTGGACAGACGCGCGCGGCCACTACAGATGCAAATGTCAGGAAGGTGGATGACATGATTAGATCGAACCGGCGTATCTCCATCGATGAAGTAGCGTAAGAACTTGGAATCTCACATGAGCAAGCTCAAAACATCATCCACGACATTCTTCGACACAGAAAAGTGTCAGCACGATGGGTGCCCCGACAATTGACCTCGACACACAATGAACAACGCATGGGGGTCAGCCTGGAACATCTCGTGCGTTACCATGAAGATGGCAATGACTTTCTGTTTCGGATTGTGACGGGGGATGAAACATGGGTCCACCATTTCACGCCAGAATCGAAGGCCGCATCTATGGAGTGCAAACATCCGTCATCACCTGTCCGAAAGAAGTTCAAGACAACTCCCTCTGCAGGTAAAGTGCTCCTCACAGTTTTCTGGGACGCTTAAGGAGTTTTGTTGCTGGACGTTTTGGAGGTTGGAACCATCAATGCTACGCGCTACTGTGACACCCTGTCGAAATGAAAGAGGCGATTCGGAAAAAGCGGCCTGGCCTTCTCACATCTGGCGTTCTGCTGTTGGATGACAATGCCAGACCACATTCGGCGACGGCAACGCAAAACCATATTGCAACTCTTGGTTGGGAGCGCCTACACCATCCGCCATACAGTCCTGATCTCGCACCAAGCGACTTCCATCTGTTTCCGGCTTTGAAGAAAAATCTCGGGGGAAGGCGCTTTGGAAGCAATACTGAAGTGAAACAAGCCGTTCAACGCTTCTTCCATATGCAAAGCCCTGATTTTTTCCTGGAGGGCTTTTTGAAGCTTATCAAGCGATATGACAAATGTCTCAATGTACTTGGTACCTATGTGAAAAAATAAAGGTATGTCATATCTTTAATGTCTCATTCTATTTTTTGACTTTCATACACAACTCTGGCCACAGTCGACAGGGGAAACTTATTTTTCAACTTACCCTCGTATATATATATATATATATATATATGTATATATATTTATGTATAATACATATTAACACTCAAGTTGAAGTCCGATTAGTGGAAATAGTGAACAAGTGTACAAGATACGGAATCTAGAGTAAATATCTAATGCTTTTAGGCTTGTAGTTTCTTTATAAATTTATATTGCAGTTTGTATCGAGTATATATTTTTCTCGTTTGTGCTCCATCTGCCACACGACAGTCTAAAATTAGATTACAGAAAATTTGGTCACCGTAAGAAATGGCAAGAACCTGCCGTTTTAACTCCCCTGGGCTCGAAAAAAATGTTTTATAAACAATTCAGTTTTGTAAAGTAATCAGAAACTAACTGAATAAAAAATAATTAAATGTAATATTGCCAGTAGGTTGCTTTTTTTCTAAACCTGGACAGACTTTTCGTTCCTAAAACTGCGTTATTGCAAAAACGAAGCTTTTTCACTTTCCTCGTCTATTCATTCAGTTAATCTCAAGGGACACAGCAGCAGCTTTTCCGTATATTTATTTTTCTTTCTTACTTTCTTCTAAATTATGAGAACGAGGGAAGATATACGTTTAAAACATTTAGATTTAGTTTTTCTTCTTTTAAAGCTTAAACAGTTTCTCTTGTTTCTGCTTTCAGAAATATGTACCGTTATCAGTATTTTAACTTCCGAACCTATATTGGAATATATCCGTACATGGGGTTTTTAAACTTATCTTTTAAAGTTTAAAATAAATTATTATAAAAACTTTGTAAACGAATTATGTCATGCACGACAAAACGAGATAAGATTACGCTTTTATTATCCTGACTCAATTTATCTGAATCAATGTTGGTTTCGAGGCCACAGAAATTTAATCTTGCTCTAAATTACTTGCTTGCTTTTAATGTTTTCATTCATTTAACATTTTCTAACCAAACGGGTAAGATATGTCTTATTTAATGCTTCTTTTACTTCAGTAGGACAAATAAGACCCAATATTGCTTCTAAAATAGGTTTCATATACGCGAATTATACATCGTATTCATCGCTGTATCGCACAACTTATAACTTCGCTATTATTTGGGAGTAGCTCCAAAGTTATTGCATTTTAGAAAAGATTGAAAAGTAATTCTGCCACTTTTAAATGTAATTCATTATTGTTATAATTCGATGCATTGAAATAAATGTAAAATTACTGTTTGTAAGAAGTAAAAATGCTGACGTAAGAAAGGTATGTGATCCAGTAGATTTTGGGAAGGTTTTTATACACCGTGCCCTTTTATACACGAGTTTTTGCCAGGCTTTTATTTTCGCCACCGTTCGTTGAAAAAATATACTTCTAAATAAAACTATATTTTAGATAACTCAAAAATCTATGTATTTGTATTTTTAAATTGAAAGAAATAAATTTTGTAAAAATAACAAAATCTCTAATTTTTTATACCCTCATCCGATCCTTATGAATTTATCCGTTTAGGAATCTTTTGTACTCGTTATTAAAAAAACTGACTTCACTAGGTCAAATGTTGACTGAGATGTTTAATTTCAAAATTTGCGACATTTGACATTATTTTTAATTTGCATTGAGGAATAGTTTAATAAATAATTTAGAATAATTCGAGGTTGGTAGTTTTCTCTTAAATGGCTTTCAATGATATCGTTGCATGCGTATAGGTTTGTATTGATTGAATGCACACGAATCGATGATAGATTGACAAATTTTATTTCATGCAAAGAAATGCTTCGCAATTATAGAAGTTTTCACATAAATATTCGTACAACTCTTCACAGAATAACAGAGATACACTTCACTGTAGTAGTAGATACACTTCAAACTCAGTAGTATCACTCTGTAGTAGTAGATACACTTCAAAATCAGTAGATATACTTCAAATTTTGCAGAACGTTAAACATAACGCGATGCAAATCGCATCTAAAGAGCGAAGCTGACCCAGAGAAACCTCAATACTCCGAATTCACGCTAATCTAAACAACTCAGAAACTGATGCTCTCTCAGTTATTACATACTTTTCGCCCGGCAGCCAAGAAATCTCTAGTATCTTCCATTTCTCGAAACTCCTGGAAGGTATATGAATGTCTGATACGGTTACAGTTACATAAGATCAATTATAGCTATTCAGTTATAATACCCATTGCAATTTTACAAGGATTGGACCAAAAATTCGCTAAATTGTCCTCGAGTTTGGCGAATTTTGGCGATTTCTCGCCGAATTTGGAGACAATTTTAGTCGCCAATACCATCGCCAGCTTGGCTTGGCGAGATAGCTATTTACCGCCAATTTAGTGAGACAGACTTTTACTCAATGTTAAATAGACTATTTTTATTTTTCAAGCAGAGCAAATTCTTTTTCGAGCATTTCATGCTATAATGTATAAAAAATACTTTCTTTTCACCATCGAAGGAACAGCTGGCCCACTGGGTTAGGTGCTTTTCAGCCTGTTGGATCCCGCCGATGGAATTAAAAATAAATACATGAATAAATATAAATAAAGAGCTTAGTACTGTGTCCTCCGGGGAATGGCCACGAAACGAGGAACGTTGAAATAAGGACCTGAACATGGAAAGAAGGTGCTTGGTGGGGACTGCTGAGGCTAAGCGGAACAATTTTCATGTGCCTGTTAGGCACACAGTTATATTAAGGATGTGCTATAATAATCAGGTACAAATGTAAAGATGATCAAATACATTACAAATTGTGGAATACATTAAATGAGTTCTGGATTAATCATAATAAATATAATTAAAAACAGCAAAACAAAAAACAACAAAAAAAACACAAGGCATTAAGTAAATTAATACAGGTACGGAGCGGGCTGCTGACGGCACGGTGTCCAAGGAAAGAAGTCACTCCAGGCTGTCAGCAATGCTTTTAGCAATGATAGTGCAGTCTCTAATGCGGTTGAGCGCTACAATTTCAAATATAATATTGCTAAAATTTTTTACATATGCACAAAAGGCTTAACATTGTTCTCATCCCAACCACTGCACGTGCAGCGGAGTACAATCCGTGAAACAATTTCCTTAGTTATAAGTACGGCTTCTAATATGGGAAGCCGTACTTACAGCTAAGGAAATTCAATGCAATAAATACTAAAACGATAATTTCAGGGATTAACATAAAACAAATTAAATACTAAATCAATAAAAAAATGCATAAAATTACAAATTTACGTGCAAATAGGACCATGGTCTTAGTATACTATTTACATTATATACACTATGGCCACTATGTACTATGGCCATAGTAAGGGGATAGCTTATCTTAATGAACGACTTTAGGCTTAGAATTTGATGACTTACGGATCCGAACTACGACCAGCCTGTTTAGAAATGTGTAATGATAGTCCCAGGGTGTTAGTCGAATTCGATTTCACAGCCACACCTATTCATCTTCGTTGAATCAATGTTCTCCCTCGTGTCGTATCGGGTCTTCATCTTCTCCAATGGCAAGTTGACTCGCTCTCGTGCAAAACTCTGCATTACATAAAACCGTGGCTGAAGATCTTGAATGTTCTTCTCAGGTGATGAAGGCCCATCCGAAGGACGACCAAACAAAAGACCTCAAAACAGACTAAGGTTCCGACCGAAGAGTATCTGAGATAGGGAATAACTGGTAGTCTTGTGGACAGCACTGCGATAGGCAGTAAGAACAGAAGTAACTTCTAGTCCTAGTTCTGTTTGCTTCTAGAAACCATCAGAGAGAGTTTGTTAAGGATAGTTTTATTAAACCTCTTTACAATGCCGTCTGCTTGTGGGCATTGTAAAGAGGTTTAATCGAAGATATTGCTTGTGGACGTTGTAAAAAGGTTAAACCTCTTTAAAATGCCGTCTGCTTGGGCTGCCCGTAGAGGCATCGTTTGGGTTTTGTCTGCGCCGAGTACTCTACAAAGTTTTTATTTAATTAAAACCGAAATAAAATTCCTTCTTTGATTGGAATGAAACTGAAGATGCACCCCAAACCTGGAAATCCGATGCTGTATAGTTACTTCTTCACCTAACAGTAGCACCAACAGCCGCGGATGCAAAAAGAACATTTTCAACTGCCTGTATTTCGTGCACAAAAATACTTTCAGGCGTAATGTCAATTCAATAGATGCATTATGTTTTTTTAAAATCACACTTCAAAAATATGCACTTAATAAATTAATTATTATTTTTTCTATTAATATATATTATATAATAGACTACACGACAAAATTTTACCTGATATAAAATCTTCTGAAGTATAATACTCTATGAGTTGTTCCTTTACTGTATTGGAATACTGTAATGGTATATTAGTTATATTCCATTTTTTGTTTCTTATGTTATAAATTATTATTTTACTGTTTTTATTTAGAATATTTTATTATAACATTTTCTCCTTTATTTTAAATTTGTGGATAACAATCTTTTTTATATTTTTATAGTTTATGCAATTTTTTTGTGTAAAACTAATAAATACGGCAAAGAAAAGAACATTTTTTTTTTATCTTTTTGAAAAATTCCTAATACTGGTATTCTATTACAACGCTTAAAAGAATACCGAATACTTTTGGTCCGGTATAGCAATCACTAATTGATGTACTCGAAGAAATATGAATTTCGGCATTTTTAATATTTGACTTGTAACACTGAATTATTTGTTTGCCAAAAGAATAATAAGTCATTGTAATCTTTTTCTTTTTTAATTTCCACATCTGTTACCTAAAACGGGAAGAACTCATATAAACAACTTAAAGCGAGTATAAAATGTTACTTCGCAAATTTGTACACCCTATAATATAGTAAATAATATTTTGTGTATAAGCCACCCTTGTTTATTCAAAAAAGCATATGCAAATCAGGGGTGTGGCTTATACACGCGAATGATTGTAATTTACAACAAATTTGTTACATTACAGTTTACTATATTCTGAAAACGAGAATTTTTTTTTAAATAATTAAAAATAAATATTTAAGGTTACAACCTATTCACACGATAATTAGGTACATTAATTAATGCTCTTTATTCGTTTTTTTCTATCCATAATTTCAAAAGGCAGCGCTTGGAAAGGAATAAGATTAGATGCATGCTAAAGTTGAAGGAGGAACGGTAAAACAGTAGTAACTCAAACCAAACTGGATTCCATTTTCAATGAAAGGTATTTTTCGCCATTTTTCCCATATGTAACTTGAAATACAAACACATTTTACCTTAAACAGTTTCCTATGACGGCATCCCTTCCCTTAAGCAGATAACCTTCGTGACAATTATAACCTTAAAGTCGAATCCAGTCATTTTCAAAACCGTCACTACGCTTAATAAAGATTGAATTAGTGTAAAAATTGGTAACTAATTTGTGTAATCTGTAGCTTGCATATCTTTAATATCGGTGTCCTATCATTGGCCAGCAGTAAGGTCGTTGAATGCTGGTAGTTCTATTTGGGTTCGGATGCCAATGAAAGGACTGACTGCATTAAAATTTCCTTGATTTTCCCCGTAATCACGGTGAATCCTTAGGAAAGTTCTCGCAAATTTTAAACAAAAATTGACTTTAAAAATGTTCTTTTCAAAGGCCACCGTCCTATTAGCAGACAGTCGGCTTTTCCATGGTCTGTTCAAGTACACATGCCAAAAGATTGTGCAGCAGCTGGTGTTGCAAGGAGGTGTTAAAGACTGAACATTAAACACATTAAATGTGTTTAATGTTTAATTGATATTCATATTAAAAAATTAAATATGCTTAATATGAATACTTTTGTTGAGTTTTTGTGCCGGCATTGATTAATTTGGCTGTAGATGTATATACGATTGGTAAATATTAAGAAATTTAAAGCCTAATATTTTTAGCAGAAGACTATTGTCTGGCTACAAGGAATTTCAGAGTTCAAAAATTATTTCATAAAAACCTAATTTTCACTTTTTTATATAATTTTGCAATACGTTTTTTTAATTTCATGGTATTGTAAAATTTGAATAAATAAATATATTTTAAATTAATGTATAACGGTTTACACTGAATATTTTAAATCTAAGAGATTGGCAATATATAAGTTAGAGAGATAGACGATGTACTGAGCCGCTCGATTCAAGCTCTTGATAAGGAGTATTCATTAAAATTAGCTCTGAGTTTTCATTTTTTACAGCTTTCAAGCTCCTGCAATTCATATTTTTTAACCTATAACTTTCATTTAGGAGCTTATACAAGAATCTTTCGGAACACAACAGTATTACTGATAAATTTGCAAATAAACTTCTACAATTAATCTTTTAAATTAATTTAACGTATAGTTAATTTGCTAAATTAATTCCATTAACTGAGTATAAAAAATAACCATTTATAGAATCACAGTTATCACTCTAAAAAATGGGATGATGAATCACTTTTCTTCGTGAAATTATCAACATTTGACAAGAAGAATAAATTGTCGTCCTTTTTTAATGCTACATACATAGAAGCGTTTTTTTTTTTTTTTTTTTCCTGCCTTTGAACGTTTTTAGAATTCATTTTATAAATGGGATAGGAGGTTTTTCCATACACTGTAAATCAAGTTAAAAGATTCATATATTATTGATACAAGGAAAGGTCTGCATTAATAGTCACACATCTTTAAGATAAATTACGTTAGATATTAAGCCTCTTATAAGCCAAAAAAAATTGACGTCATGTAATTTATATTCATGATGGAATTTTACTGAAACTTATGTATTTCGATTCTTTTAAATACGATATCAAGCATCTATTAAGCTTTAGTTTTATATTCAGTCAAAGCGTGCTAAAGGATATGAATATGTATTTTTTTAGAAACTCAGCCATTAATAACTTTTTTTAATTAAATATAAATGTTCATTACATTCTACCATCTCAAATCAGGATCATAAATATACCTTTCGCAATTATTCAGGAACGTGTAAAAAGTAAGTAATCACGCATCGCCGTAGAAAGGGCTATGCCATAAATTTTAAAATCCATTATATATTATCAAATAGTAATAAAAGTAACATCATTCTAACATTTGTTATATTTCCTGAAGGAATGCTGTATTACAAAAAATACTTCTTAAAACAAGACTAAAGTATTTACTCTTCTCTCGGTACAACTAGAATTGGCTCAAGTAGAGTGCGCCTTTGTTATACAGTTTGTCCTTACTTAACCTCCATTTTCGGAAGCGTTTCTCGTAGACATACATTTTCAGTTACAAAACTGTTTTAAATGATCAATATTAACAGTTTTAAATGATAAAATAGCAAAGAGAGGATATATTATATTCAATCATATTATCTCATAAAAATTATTATATAAAATGATAATATTTTTGGCCTTTTTTTAAAATTAACCGCTCAACGGGGTAGTGCTTATTTACTCTAACTATCGTACCGAAGTCCCCGACTTCGAATTCCGGAGAAAAGATGGTGTTATATGTATGCAAGATCTCTTTGGCATGGGACACCCTAAATATATGGCGAGCTGAAAGTCTTCTCGTGTGATTTGGTGGTAGGGGAAGAGGGGTGGAAGACCCTCGGATCACCCATTTCCCAGAATGCTCTGCCTCGAAACTGGGGTTGAAATGGGAAAAATCGTACTATCACCAGCTTATCTTACTTTATCTTATGAACCTGGCAAGAGCAGCCTTTCAACGAGATATATACGAGATATATGAAGTCGTTGCAGCCTTTAGTAGCATCTGCTATTTTTACTGCCTAACCTGATTATTGCCATAGTGCTTGGTAATACAGAATACGTAGAAGATAACCTTCCCGCCTAAAAAGACGAAACCGTAAATCTTGTGCAAAAGCACGTACTTTGTGAAAATTTTTAAAAGCATCTGGTTGCAAAGTTACTTTCATCTGGGCGTAGCCGTCCGAGCTGTGAGTCTCCTCTCCTAGTTGAAGGAAGTTGATTCGCCGAGGCCAGTCACGTGGGTGGTCACCCACCCAAGTACTGACCCCTCGAGATGCTGCTGGACAATAGGGTGTCCTGTTAAACATAGATTACTTGAATAAAATTTTGAGAAAGTCAGCAGAATTTTTAAGTGAGCTTAATCCGCGTCTTCTGCAAATTTCATCATCATCGTAGCTGTTCTGAATCCTGCAGTTAACTTCGCTACTGTAGTTTTTGCTGTGCGTATCATTTCTATGTGCGATATAATGTCTCTCAGGGATCTGTTTATTTTCGGATTTTGCAGCCAACTTACTGCTTCCGTAAATTCTTGTGGTGGGGGTTGTAGAGTTTACTTTCTCGCTGTAAGACTTCGGTGGAATGTTTGATGATTTCGTCTCGGTTTCAATCAGTTTGGGAAAGTCTGATGCTGTAGGGATAGGAGTAACTGCTTTTGGCTGAATTTCCTTTTCATTGCCTTCTAGTTTGTTCTTAATTGCAGGGCACCCACGGTATTAGCTAACATGTTGCTACTGTCACCTGCCTTGTGTCCGAGGCTCTTGCCAACGACAGATATATTCTTGTACTCCTTGCCACTATAAAATGGACCTCTTGTGATTAGATCAGACAAGTGAGATAAATCACAACAGAAACTAGAAGGAAACAGTTTTACAGAAAATGCGAAATCTGCCTTTTTACGTTCTTTTCTGGTGTCTCTAGTAAGTGTTTAGTGAAATTTTGTACTCACTCTAAGAAATAACGCCTAAAAAATCTGGCTTCTGTTCGGCAAAAACCAAGCTACTTAATTACAAAAATAAAGTTACTTAATTTTTAGCAATTATGATCAGTTTTACAGTGCTAGAAAATCGAATTCATCGCTTTATTTGAGAGGTTGATTAAAAAATAAACTGCAATAAATCGTTTGTATAGTTAGTGCTACACTTTTTATTAACTGCATTTATCGGCAGACATGCACGTTTCGTACCAGTTGGAGGCCTTGTTAATCGTAAGGTAATCTGTACAATTAATTATGCAGACGTTTCAAAATTTTTCATCCATATATTTTAAATGATTTATCTTTATTATCTGTTTAAGTTTTGTCGTTCTGTTTTCTTCATTATTAGATGGCGTTTTGTGTCATTTCTAATTTCTCAGATACCTCTACGGCGCAGATGAGAAAAGTGGTACTTTCTGATTTTCCGCATCCCAGTCGTCAGGTCTTAAGTGATCTTGTTAATAGATTAGAAACGTTTATTTGGCTATCTTTACGACTCACAGGTAATCTTAGTTTCATAAATGATGATAAAGAGAAGCATAAGAAGTAAGAAGTTTGATTAGAAATTAAAATTCAGTATGGTAGATATTTATCTTTTTACAGCCGGTCGATAAACAAAGCAAAAAGCTGTACAGTCACGTATGTGTTACGGGCATGTCCAGATTGGTACTGCCGTGTGTCTATTTTACAATGCTCCAAAAAGATGGTAATAATAGCAAATGTTGAAACTGTGGTAGCGGATATTCAAAGTATCGAAAAGGGAATTAATCATCTGTCAAAACATATCAAGCTTTTAAATAAAAATCAGTACTTATCTTATGTTACTTTTTATAATGTTATTGCATAATGGATATTTATTTATTATGAAATCATGAACTTCGCGTTTGAAATAAAATATTTAGAAAGAAGAGCAGATTATTTAGTTATGTAAAAAACACGAAGAATTTGTCAGTAAGCTCTGTCCTGACTTAAATGAAAGCCCCAATACTCAAATCACTCCTTCATTACTATCAACCACTCATCAGGATTTTAGGATCGATAATTCTTGTCGCAAAGATATACAGTCACAAACATCCATACTTTACTCAGAATTCGAATCTAGCAGAATTCTCTGACCATTGTACCTTCAAATATACAATAAGAGGCAGAAGTAAGTGTACAGTAATACATCCTGGAAAGGAAACTAAACAATAGAGCAAAAATAAGTGTACAGCTATGAAACAAGCGAAGAAAACTTAATTTTGAATATAGTTTAATTTTATTATTGCACGTATTCTTCAATATTTATTTCTTCCCTTTAAGTGGTCAAGTGTTTGGCCCCAAACCCGAAACATTCCAAAAAAACAATGAGTAAATGTTGTTTCCATGATTAAAATCACTTCTTATTTTCACTCCTTTTTTTCTAATATATGTACTATATTAACTATCAGGACACATTTCAAGATTCATCCTTTTGTACATAAAGATATCATGAGAAATATATTTGAACATATACATGCGATTTTGGTTGTTAAATGTTAAAAGCCTGCAGTGTTAATTAACTCATTAACTCTTTGTCATCGGTATTCACATATTCGTAGACTTTTCACTGAATATTCAAACAACCATGAAAACTTTTTTTAATTTTCATAGAGTATAAATTTTGTGGCAAATCCGTTTTATGAATATTAGTTTTATTGCCATCAAATGTTTATACAATCATTAATTTAAGAGTCTTACTTGAATCATTAAGATAGCGTAAAAGTTCCTTTATTATTCTTTTAAATGAATGCAAGTCCTTTATATATGTAATAGTATGTTTTTTGAAATATTATGCTGTAACCATCAACAAACTAAAAACAAAAACAAAACACTGGAAAGTTAGTAAATTTTTAATTTACATTTGTATCATATTTTACTGGGTTTCAAATCCCTTCGAGTAATGTGCTCTGTTGGGACGGTCAGTCGCAACCAAAACGAAAGGTCTGCGACTAGATATTATAACAATCCCAAATACACAGTTTGAACACCCTACGGTGAATTGTTTTGAGCTATGCGACATACATACGTATAGCTGTCACAACGGCACTAGTCGAAATGGATTAGAGAACAGTCAAAATGGATATTTCAGTTGAAATCTGAAATATTTTACAATTACAACACATTTTTTACTTCGTACAAGGTAGTAGAAAACAGAAAGGTGCATAACTAGCTTTTATAGCAGTCTCACATGCAAAATTTCAACTTTCTAAGACTAACCATCTTTGAACTATGAGAAAAATTGCAAAAAGAATCAGACCGAAGTCCCCTTTTGGCACTGCCAATTTCAGTAATGAAGAGAAGTACACAGTTATAGCACTCCAATACTCAACATTTCAACATTCTACGACTAATCGTCTTTGAATTATGAGAGTACAGACGTCACAAAAATGTACGTAAGTACAGACGTCACAAAAACATCCATTTTTAATCCATGTTACAAACCGCTTTGGTACATAGAGTTATTTATTCTGTCCGTACATGCAGACGTCGCACAAAAAACGATAGTCAAAATGGATATTTGTATTGAAATCTGAAAACCAAAATTTTCGAGATTACAATACTTTGTACAAGTACGTAAAAAAGCAAATTCATACGAGTGAGTTTCCTAGACCTTAGTGCTCAATATAGTTATATCTGATACTTATTACTGATATTATTATCTGGTACTTAATCTGATATTTATAAATTTATTTGTCCTCTTACTTACATAACATCACTGATTCTAAATTACTCGAGAGATTTTTACTGCTGCAATTTCGTATTGTCATTTTTTGGTTGCATATTCCTAAATTTAATCTTTCCGTGTTTACGGTAATGTAGTAAACTCGACATTTAATTATATACTGTCTTCCTTTTACTTTTTTTCCTGTGTCTCCTTTCTTTCCTTATATAAGTACTGCCTTCCTGATTATCTAGCAGATTTTTAATGTAATCACTGCAATGTCTTATTCTTCGAGTTCCTCCATTTCATAATCCTATTTTGCTCTACATACGTTCCTCCTTTCAATTACTGGCAATATGTCACAATTATACTTCAGTGTAGTTATGCAGTTGCATTGTTGGATATATCCACTAATTCATTTTATATACTTATTTATCTTTTTCAACTATTTATTGTTAGTAATTTATCACAACCTCTTTCAGTCGCATTCTCCATCTCTGACATTTGAAGTATATAGATATTCGGCAAACACCTTGTTCAACGCCTATGACTCCTAGGCATTGTATTGCAGACAGCTATTTCAGAGGGTCTCTTCGACCGATATACTAAAACTTCAGTGAACCGGCCACCAACTTTGCCAGAAAGTTAGATACCTGATAATATCCCGCTAAAATTGTACTGGCGGCTTTTAAAGATCAAATCTTATTTTTGATTTTCTAGCTGGTATCATCTGACAGTCAAATTCAAAATCCACTGTTTTCTTCCTCCTTATGAACTCTGATACGTAAGATTGTCTCTTATGTTCTCTCCTATTGTTCCACGTCGCTGATTTCCACACGTCTTCCACTGTTCCACTGTGCACGCAAAGTTTAGGATAGAACTTGATATTGAAATAAAAAGGAAATCAACTCCACTCTCAGTTAGCTTCTCAACCAGCAAACAGGGTGAGAGAAAGAAAATATTTACAAGGGAAAGTAAAATTACAATCTTTGCTGAAGAGTTTGGAATAGCAGCTATGGGTGCCGAGCATTCGGAGGAAACAGAGTCACTGGAGATACATTTCTGATTTATTCTTGGGTACCTGATAAACAACAAATACTTCTTTACCCCATGCTAAAACGACAAGAGAAAAGCTATAGTCCTAATTTATAGATTTATAAAATAATTAACGGGATATCACTTATGTAAGAGATCTCTTTGAACGTCCTAACACCAATCATAAATTCATGAGTCATTGCATGATTGCCCTCAATAAGCTTAAAAATAGTATCAAGTCCAAACTGGAACATGGCCCACCAGCGGCCTAGCGGTAAAATCACTGAACACTGGTAGCTCGGTCAGAGGTTCGAATCCTGCGAACGGGCTGGCTGCATGGGCGTTTTCGTGGTTTTCCCCATGTGTAACGTGTATACGAGCCAGTTTCCCTTAGAATGTGCTTTGCCGTATTCTCAGTACACTTAGTACACCAAACTGGAACTTGCCGTATCGGTCATTGAACTTGACCCCTTCATAAGATCACTGATCAAGGCCAGCTAACGCTGTTACGACAGAACCTGTATCGACCTTTCCCAAAGCCAGGCTTATTAGACTCGCTTTATTATCTGGTTTCTCCTTTTTCACTTCTATCACGCTGGCGCGTGCCGGCCTGCCTTCTCCCTTTTGATTCTTTATCTGTATTGATGACACGGCGGGGGGCCTTGCGCCCCGTGCAGTGACTCAATACAGGTAACTACTTGAGAGGTCGCTCGAGGGCGGGAGAGACGATGCATAAAGTTTCTGAGGACGGTAGAGAGGGCCGTAACCTCAGAAAGAAATGAGAAATGTATACATAAGTTATGTGACTTTGTGGCGGAAATCGATGGTATAAGATTGATATAAAAATCAAATAATGAATATAATACAGGTAACTACTTCTTTGTCCGATTACGGAGGACAACCTCTATCGATCTCTTCTTTAGCCCAACGGCTTTCTTTCGTTATTTCTTAGCGTATGCTTTCTGTCAGCCATTTCATTTTTATCAACGATGATGTGGAGGTTATTGCATTAAGTTGCAAAGGTACTCCGTAACAATTATGCCTTGATCCTTGATCGACTTTCAATGGTGACAATGAAAGTTGGCGGAGATCCCACAAAAGCTGCGCAACCCTTCCTGCGGAATTCCAAAGAAACTCATTCCTTTCCCTCTAATAAACAATCAGTTTTCGACCCGCTTTTTGCTTAGTAAAAAGGCTCTCGTTGATGCCTACCATTTTTTAGGCCATCCAGTTTTAAGAGAAGCTCCATTTATAACGCTAGGAGCACAAAATTCCCGGTGATAATTCTTCGATTCTATTACCGTTTTGTTGATAATATTCACATATAAATCTATCGTGTCCACATTCTTTTAATGGTAAAACCAGATAACTTTGAAAATAATCTACTGCTTTGTGTTCTGTAGAGCGAAAATCCCAAATTTTAGCATTGTTTTCAAAATTAAAGGAAAAATATACCAATAACAGTTAATTTATATCTTTGTAGATCATAAAAACAAAACTTCGCTTATCGAGAATCAGTCGGCTTATATCAAACGAAAGCACAAATGTTACGAGCGTTTGTTATATTACGTTACACAGTGTGAAAATTTAATTCTTATTAGAAAAAAATTACAATAAAGGGTCTTTCTACTATTAATTTACTAGTCTTAAAATAATGTTTTGTCATTTAATTCGTTATTATACACGTATATTGCTTACCTGACCTGCATTTCATTCAAGATATACTCCTCTTAATTTTCCTAAATAGCCACATTTTTTAGAACCACAAAAGTTTGTTCTGACCATAAAATTTCGAAAGCCAACTTGCAGAATTTTGCAAATTACCACTTCTTCAATTCCCACTGAATATATCTCACCAGTAGCTGGGTGAATAAGATTGCTGAATTTTGGTGCTTCAACTCGAGTTCGAATTCCTGTTGTCTATCTAACTGCATGTGTATTTACATGTTTTTTCCACGTTACGTGAATATGAGCTTGTATATCTTAGAACATTCCGTTTGATATGTATCTTCTCTAAATTAGATAATCTTCGTATGCTTTGTCATGCTTAATTAAACAAGCCATTAAAATGTATTTGCGTTCTAGTTGATTACTTAAATATGGAAAAACTCAGAATATCTGTCAGCCTAAGAGTAGGTATGCCTTCGTGGAGGACTTTCAATGCGAAACATACATTTTTCTTCTATTTTAAAGATTTTATCCAATTAAATTTTCAGGGAGAGAAGAGTGTGTTCATGTAATATGGGTAAATATTTTAAGTCCATATATTTAATATAAATAACCACTTGTAATATATCTATAAGTGTCAGGAAAAGTCAAATGCTTAAACTAGGAAACTTTTCTGTAAATATGTAGAGACATTAGGATATTTTTTGGAAGCAAGAGAAGTGAAAAATTAGCAATGCCTTCGCTGGGAATCGAATCGCGGACCTCTGGAATACGCGCCCAGCGTGCAGACCACCACACCGCATAGGCATGCCAAGCAGGTGGAAGAAATGCCTTATATACTTTCCCTTTCCAAAGGGCGACTGGGGTTTTAGAGGACCCAGTCGCCGAATCCTGGGTGTGGAGAACCGCCATCCAACCCTTTTAGCTCGGGCGCCACTGTAGAGAAATTAGGATTTTTTTTTGAAGCAAGAGAAGTGAAAAATTAGCAACGCCTTCCCTGGGAATCGAACCGTGAACCTCTGGAATACACGTCCAGCGTACAGACCACCACACCACGAAGGCATGCCAAGAAGGTGGTAGAAATACATTATAAATATAATAAATTTTAAAATACTTCCGAAAACATCGGAAATGTTTTGAAGTATAAAAGAGAAAAAGTGCTTATACACTTATAACATGTAAATATTCTAGGACGCAAAATTTTTGTTACTATACAAACAATTAGTTAGATAATCCATTACTTACTTCTGCCTGCTTAATTTAAGTTACTTTTCTGAATCATTAGGGTCTTTTGCAAAAATAAACATAAAAACAAATGAAACGTCAGTTTTTATTAGAAATTTCTTTTTGTAAAGTTCGCGCAAATGATATAAAATATGTAAACTTTTATGATTATGCACAAAAGTGTGGATGTAGGATTATACGCATATATAAAAATATCGGTTTAAAATGTGCTCATTTGTGAAGTTCATGAAAGTTATTACATAAGTATCATAGAAAAAACGCTGAGAACCCATTTAAAAAACTATATATGTTTTACTAACTCTTAGTTGTTTAAAGCTTCTGATCTAACTATAAGTTTGTATCATCACTGCGAACACCTATTGTCTATTCCTCTATATAACCTGTTTGTCATACTTCTATCACGATTTTTGAATATAATATGGAACCTTGAAGAGAAATCAGCACTGATGTGAAAACGTCTGCTTAAATCTAAACAAAACTGGTAAATCTTATCGTGAGATCACTAAATTATTCAGTGAAGTCCCACATTTGTCCAAAAAATAATTGGAAAGCATCAAAGAGATACCAGAGAGTGGTTAAAAAGAAATTAAATTATGAAAATTGTGACAAAGAAATCAAATTACTGAAACCAATCTGGATTTCAAAGGAGTTCTACTACGTTTTCTGCAGAACTTATCAATCAATGGTAGGTGCATTAGTGTTAAAAACCATATTACCACGTTCACGCCGGGGCCAATTTTTATGTTTTTCGTCGTGAGGCGGAGATTTCTGTCAATAACTAGAAAGGCAGTTAGAATGTTTTTTTATTTAATTTTTGCCCTTATAAATAATAGATAACAGGGATATGGAAATAAGTGATACTTCTGATGAATCTATCAATAGAAGCAGTCTAATAACACAATGGAATGCGTACCACCGATGGTACGTGCCGCCCGATGAGACAGACTAGTGTGGGCCACCGGTGGTCCGCGCCGGCGTAAACGTGTTAAATATCATCAGAAAAGGCGATTACGGACGTAAAGCAGCAAGAAAGAAACCGTTCATATTTTTGCAGAATCAGAGATAGTGTTTAGAATTTGTTAAATCACTTCAATTTATGAGATAACTTTTGCAGATCATTTTAAGCTGTTTTAGTTGTTTATGGCAAAGCTTTCTAGGGCTATCTGCTTAAGGGCAGAGATGCCATCATATAGGAGTTTCTAAAGGAAACTGGCTTATATACACATTAACATATGGGGAAAACCATGAAAACACCTATGCAGCCATCCCGTTCGCCTGGAATCGAGCCCAGGTCGAAAGTACCAGTGTTCAGCGGTTTTAATGCTCGGCTGCTGGTTGTCCCATTCTAAACGATTAACGCAAACGTGATATATCGTTTCTCTTTGACGTTGTATCTTATACAGAATGTCAAATTCTCCCGTTAGTCCTAAAATCTTATATTCAACGGTAAAACACATGGGAGTGGATCTGTTATCATTATGAGTTGTATAGCTAAGTTGCATTTATTTACATTGATCGTATTACGAACCGCATAATGCATTTATTGAAAAATAATCTAAATGAAATTGAGAATGAAAATTTCATATGTCAGCAAGACTGTGATCCTGAACATAGGGCTCATGATGTGAAATGTGTTTTTATCATCTTAAGCAGCAACTACATACATCTCCTCAGTGCCCAAAAATCAGTATCATCAAAAATCTGCGTTTAGTGCTCGAAATGTCTGTACGACAGCATAAAATCACAAGCAAAGCTCATTTGAAACGTGTTCTGCAAGATGAATGAGACAAAGTGTCTTCAGATGCAATTAAAAACGTCTGTGCCATGGCGGTTGGAAACAATAATAAAGGCTAATAGGCATGCAATAAAATATTGGCATTTCCATTTTTATTGAAAAGAAGAAAAAAATATTAGTGCCTTCTCAATATTTAAGGGAAAGATCTGATAGTGTTTAATTTTACATATGCTTTTATTTACAAGGATGTTTGTTTTTTATATTAATACTGCACATAAAAAATTATTTATTCGGTCTATGAAATAAAAATATGTTTGTAATTAATTATACGCTTTGAAAGCTACATTTAGTAATACGAATCTGGGTATCTTCTCAATTTTTGGAGCCACTGTAAGAAATATTGTATATAAATTTGCATTACTACTGGAATTGTAGAAAATAAATATCAGTCTGGGAGAACATCGAAGCTAAGTAAGAGAGACGAATGATTAAATTTGAAGAAAATTAAATCATTTTGTAAGCTTTTTAGACTGTATCAGAACTTCGGTAAGCTACTAGGAAAAATATTAATTATGTAACAACTAGAAATTTGACAATGTCTGGATATCGGTGACGAGTAGCTAGACGAAAATCATTCATAAGCAAAGCTTACAGACAGGAAATTCATTAACAAATTTAAAGAGTTTTGACACCAAGTAATTTTTTTAATGAAAGTAAATTTAATGCGACCGGAATCAAATGGATGCCAGTTAGTCAGGAACCAATTTGGCGAATCCATGAAGAAGGAAAATATGCAAATAAAGATAAAACACAGTGGTGGAAATGTAACGGTGTAACGCGTAGTACTGAAAGCGATGGTTGGAAAGTTGTAAATAATTGATAAAATTCTGAATCAATATAATTATTTGGATATTTAAGAAGCGAATTTGGGTACTTGAATATTATCGCAAACACCTTGGCCTAGTATGGCTATTTTTTAGAGAAATAAAGGTGATTCGGTGAATTTTTCGAACTGCTACTTACGATCGATATGGTTACCGAAAGACCTGCACATGATTACCAGAGTTTGTCTACTCCCTAAAATTTGACGACTGCTACTAAGTTGGCTGCGATATTGGTTGTTTTGGTTAATTTAGTTACAGCAAAGCACTCAAGGGCTATCTGCCTAAAGGGAGGGATGTCTTCGTGGAGAACTTTCTAAGGGAACTGGCTCGGTTACACGTATGGGGAAAACCACAAAATCGACATTGCAGCCAGGCCGTTCGCCAGAATTCGAACACCGAAAAGAACTACCAGTGTTCAGCAACTGTACCGCTCGGCCGCAGGTGGGCCACCTTAATTTGAAACGAAGTGAGCAAAAAACTACGTGTTTCTGGAAATTTTTAATTTTTCACCAAGCTTGTAGGGTCAAGATATGGTTTCTATAGAACATGACATATATAAAGATTCCAGCACAGTCACCGGACATTAACCCAATCAAATATATATACACTCTTAGACAAAAAAAAAAAAAAAAAAAGAGGGGACGCACCAAGAAGGAGTAATACGAATGGGACGAAAATCGGTAGAAGTGATGTACATTTACAGAAAAACAAATGATTACAGTTTGAGAAATATTGGATGATTTATTGAAGCGATAAAGCTTCACTAAGTGAAAACGTCAGTAACGCGTTTGCCCGCCTCTGGCCCTTATGCAAGCAGTTATTCGGCTTGGCATCGATCGATAGAGGTTGCGGATATCCTCCTCAGGGATATTGTGCCAAATTCTGTCCAACTGGCGCATTACATCGTCAACATCCCAAACTGGTTGGAGGGCCCTGCCCATAATGCTCCAAACGAGCTCAATAGGTGAGAGATCCGGCACCCTTGCTGGCCAAGATAATGTTCGGCAAAAACTAAAGCAAGCAGTAGAAACATGTTCAGTGTGGGGGCGAGCATTATCTTGCTTAAATGTAAGCCAAGGCTGGCGTAACATGAAGGGTAAAACAACGGGCCTTAGAATTTCGCCGACGTACCGCTGTGCTGTAAGGTTGTGACGGATGACAACCAAAGGGGGTCCTACTATGAAATGAAATGGCACACCAGATCATCATTAATGGTTGTCGGCCTGTCTGCCGTTGGTATCACACCGCTGTCCGGAGCGTCTCCAGACTCACCTTCGCTGGTCATCGGGGCTCAGTTCAAAGTGGGACTCATCACTGAAGACTATTCTACTCCAGTCAGTGACATTCCTGTGCGAATGACCCCGACACCACTGCAAACGGGCTTGACGTTGTACAGAGGTCAATGCAAGGGTTAATGGTAGGTCAATGGTAGCTCAGATGTAGAGCTATTCGCCGATAAGACCAACCGGTTTCTTTGAGCCCAACTACACGACCTCTCTCAAATTCTGACATCTGCGCATATCGTTCGCGCACCTGTATGCGAGGCATAGTTACTGTCTACCAGAGTACAAGGAATGAAATTCGTGAAAAATTTATGACCTGGAATCGTAATTTCTCCTCTTAAATATGCTGCCAGTTACGCTTATCAGATGCGCTGTAGCGACAACCGTTCATTCATTGGCAGCTAAAATGTAAAATTTTGTATTTTCCGTCGAAAACTGTATGCATATCAATTTGTGTCCAATTTGCTTTATATCTTGTCGGTGCGTCGTTTTTTTTTTTTTTTTTTTTTTTTTTTTTTTTTGTCTAAGAGTGTATATATATGGGAATAAATAAAAAAGAAATTTATGAAGCTCTCTAGATCAAACAAACATGATCTTAAGCACTATTTAGTGCAAATTTTGGAAAAAATTAACAAAGAATTACTTTTAAATTTGGTAAATTCAATATTTAAACGTCTTTAAATCATTATTAATGCAACTTCACAATGAAAACAGATATTATGGTTCTCAGTTTATTACTAGATAGCATCGTTAAACATCATATATTAGGCTTTATCAGAAAAATATATACTCAGATTAAGTGTACCTTAAAACCTTACGTCATTTCCGTCGAAGGTTACGAATCTGTAACACTAGTGAACGGTACTAGCTGCTCCAATATTTTGGAAATTTTTATATTTAACGCAGAAATTCCAAGGAAAAAACTATATCCCTTGTTTTATCATAATTCGTTTTTTGCACTGAAATCATTATTATTGTCATCGAATACATTTTTTTCAAATAAAGTTGTTCATTCTGTTTCACAATTCCATTGTTGTTGTTGTTGTTGTTGTTGTTGTTGCTCATGCTCACTTGTCTGACGTAGTCAGCCCAATCCCACGAAATTCCTCGTGGCAAAGCGCAAGATTACGCCTGCCGTTGGCAACTGCTTTGAGCACCATTCAGGTGACAGCGCGAATTAGGTCAGTTCCGCCCACAATTTTGATGGAGAGAACCACGGGGGGGGGCGGGTCCAAGGGTCTCCCACTCCTCTCCCCTTCCAACAAACCACACGAGAGGACTTATGCATATTTAGAGCTCGCAGCATATTTAGAGCGCTGGCATGCCACACAGACACTATACATTTACAAACGTGCATGCCTTCTCCAGTATTCGAACGCGGGCCCTACGGTACGGCAGTCTGCGTCGCTAACCACTATCCCATTTGGACGACACTAAATTTATTGTAGACGTCAAGTAGATATTTAAAACAAACTTAACACAAATTTATAACGAAATGAACAGGCTGAAAACCAAATGTTGAAACAACAAGCATCAGTGTAAGGGGCATAAATTTGTAAAATTATAGATACGAAAGTTCAATATAAGTCTTCAGCTACACGAGTGAAAATAACGAAGGGGAAACTTGCCGCCGACTTATCTCAAAACTGTTGTAAACATTCTCCTGTTTTAAGCGAATATGCCAAATAAGTAGTCATCTTTCTTTTAATCACGGTGCCGTCATGCCGCGCCGGTACTTTACATTTACAAGTATCCATGCCTTCTTCGGGATTCGAGCCCGAACTCTTCAGTACAGCAGTCAGCGACGCTAACCACTATACCGGTTGAGCGACACAATTCCATTCTTTAACTATATAGATAAATAACATAAAATACAAATATCTATCATTCTCTATAGATTTCCTCCGGTGAATTTCACGGAAGTATTGAACACTTCGCAAACCTATCGCCAGGTAATTTTGGTTGAATAACTGTGGCTCTTCTTTGTCACTTTCTACTTCTTTTGCCACTTGCTAACTTCATCATACTTTGTATTATGATTTGTCACTCAAATCTTCCACAGTTGCATAAAATTTATTGTTTTTAAACCATTTAATTACTTCACCTTTTGAACATTAGCAGCGTGTACTGTTCGAAAGAAGACTTTCAGCTATTTTCTATAGTGAAGAATGATTGTATCGCCACCAATGGCGGAGTGAATAGGACAGCTGAATACTAGTAATTCAACCCAGGTACAAATCCAGGCCATCGGAATGTTATACAGTGAATACAGGGCAGTTTTATTTAGAAAGTCCTTCACGAAGACATTCCTTCTCTTAAGCAGATAGCTTTCGTTTGCTTTGTAGTATTCAAAATGACCTAACCTAATATGAGTGTTGATGATCATACCTTCGATAGAATTTTGCTTCCTAGGCACGCATTCGCAAACTTCATTAAGCCTTTTGTAACGTTGTGTTGTTTTTATATCTCTAAACAGTTAATCCATCAAAGATCTCTAAGTTGGATCAATTAACCATAGGTTGGATCAAGGATGTAAACTTTGGTACGTTCAGAGATAGGCTTTAACATGTGCTCTCTAACTGCCAAGAACTAAAAGCAAAGTTTTGTGAAAATTATTTTAATAATTGGAACAAACTGATTAACAACATTCAGCACTCGATGGATGTTTAGTCACATTCTTCCATTTTATTTCCTGAACAGATGCTCTTATGACGTTTTGAAAGGTGACAATGAATATAAAGGAGAGATTTAAAATACAAAATTGAATAATGAAGCAGTTGTCGCAACTTTTCGAATATTGCCGAATTAAATGTTATTAGCATCGCTGTACGGCGGGAAGGTAAAGAAAAGAATGCCACATGGTTAGATGAGCAAAACCATTAAATGTTCGGGACTCTTGCTGTAAAGTTCGAAGGTATAGAAAATATCGAAAGGTAGGGAAGGTATAGAGAAATCGATATAAGTAGAGAAAATATCGAAATATTAATATCGCGCTTATAAGCTGCGTAAAGTTATACAAATATTATAGTTTATGACTTGTCATGAACTTGATCAGAAAGAGCTCTAAGATCCGTCATTCTTTTAGGTTTTCTTCCCAGTTTAATCTGCCTACCTGTGATAGATTTCCTAGCGTAAGTGCTTTTCAAATCGATATCGAATTTCGGATTTTTGTTCTACCTTCCACGATTAATGACAAACGAGGCCTTGAAAAACGATTGCGGGGAAGAGGGGGGAGAACATTTCCGTACGAGAATCTTTATTTGCGCACGTGGAGATCAAAAACCTCCGATGTTGTATAACTCTTGACAGGTTTTTAAAGTCCTCGAGATCTTTTAAGTCAGTCGCTTGTTAGCTTCTAACTACCACGAATCGTGTGATCAATATTTATAAACAGGCAAAAAATTAGATACGGATGAATCAGCAATGAGGTTTGAAGAGTTATTTTTATAAGCGAATCCCTCTCCTCGCCATGAATAATTTCTGTAAGGTTTCACTACATCAGTTTTGTCGGCAAAATATGAACATTTTCCCAAAACACGTAAGTTAGGTTAAGGTTATGTGAAACTGCAAAGCTACAAGGACTATCTGCCAAAGAGGCATGCCTTCGTGGGGCATTTTCTGAGGGAACTGGCTCGTATTCACGTTACACGTGGGGAAAACCACGAAAGGTAACCATATAGCTAGACCGTTTGCCAAGATTCGAACCCAAGCAGGCCGAACTACTAGCATTCAGCGGTCTTAGCCATTCGACCACTGTGGATTCCTCAAACCGTAGAAATTGTAAGTACTTTCAGCGTATTTACAAAATCGTATTATTTGAATTTAGGTATCCATAATTAACCTTGTATTAATGTGAACTAAAATTCTTTTCTGAGTTTCCTTTTTCTTGGTATCAAATTATGTAATTTATATTACGTTACTAAACAAGGAGTGATCTGGGATTACATGACTAAATAATCAGCCATCTTATTCCTTTAAAAAGACTTCGGAACGTCCAGGGCAGTTTTGGTGGCATAGATGCTTTGTCTGGTAACTTTTTCCCTTTGCTATGCGACTCTCATCAATTTGAATTCGCACACGTTAAACCTCATTCTGTGTGATTAATGCAACAATCTTATAACTGAGGATTTTGTGCAAAACGAGAAATTAAATAAAACTTACATCCACAAAAAATAACTTTCAAGGAATGAGGTTTGTCGTCTTATTTCAAAGCCGAATGAGAAATGAATTGTTGTTGGTTCCCTTTGGACAATAAATTGGATGAGGTCCATCTTTAGCATTTTAAGCGATCAGGAAGGTAGGTGCCCTGTTTAAATAAATCAGAGATATATACAACTTATTTGATTGTCATATATTAGGAGATGTAACTGACACTCTCCAAAAATTGGCGCCTTAAAGCCTGACATAAAGCTGATCCTGGGCTCGATAAACACTCTTAAAAACAAACGACGTACCACGATGCACCAAGAAAATATAAAGCAAATTGGACACAAATTGATATGCATAGAGGTTTCGATAGAAAATACAACATTTTACATTTTGGCTGCCAATGAATGAACGGTTGTTGCTACAGCGCATCTGATAAGCGTAACTGGCAGCATATTTAAGAGGAGAAATTACGATTCCAGGTCATAAATTTTTCACGAATTTCATTCCGTGTACTCTGGTAGACAGTAACTATGCCTCGCATACAGGTGCGCGAACGATATGCACAGATGACGTCAGAATTTGAGAGAGGGCGTGTAGTTGGGCACAAAGAAGCCGGTTGGTCTTATCGACGAATAGTTCCACATTTGAGCAGGAGCGATGCTACTAATAGACGATGTTGGCAGGAATGGGTGAACCATGGCCGCACATAGCGTCAAGAAGGAAGCGGTAGGCCTAGAGAAGCGACAGAGCGTGAAGACCGAATAATCGTCAGAGCAGAACTCACATCCCCACATGCGTCATTATCATCGACTGTACGTGCAACTAGTGCTTCAGTGACCGAAAGGACCATTCATAGACGGCTCGCAGAAAGGGGCTGAAGTCACGGCGTCCCTTGCGCAAATTACCATTGACCAACATCAAGCCCGTTTGCAGTAGTGTCGGGCTCATTCACACTGGAATGTCACTGACTGGAGTAAAATAGTCTTCAGTGATGAGTCTCGCTTTGAACCGAGCCCCGATGACCAGCGAAGCCGAGTCTGGAGATGCCCCGAACAGCCGTGTAATACCAACCTGACTGTCTTTCGGCAGAGAGGACGGCAGCCTGGAGTGATGGTCTAGGGATCCATTTCATTTCATTGTAGGACCCCTTTGGTTATCATCCGTCGCAACCTTACAGCACAGTGGTACGTAGACGAAGTTCTAAGGCCCGTTGTGTTGCCCTTCATGTCACGCCACCCTGGGCTTACATTTCAGCAAGATAATGCCCGCCCCCACACTGCACATGTTTCTACTGCTTGCCTTAGTGCTTGCCGAACATTCCCTTGGCCAGCAAGGTCGCCGAATCTCACCTATTGAGCACTTTTAAAGCACTATGGGCAGAGCCCTCCAACCAGCTCGGGATGTTGACGATCTAACGCGCCAGTTGGACAGAATTTGGCACGATATCTCTCAGGAGGACATCCGCAACCTCTATCAATCGATGCCAAGCCGAATAACTGCTTGCATAAGGGCCAAAGGAGGACAAACGCGTTACTGACTTTTTCACTTTGTGAATCTCTGCACTTCAATAAATCATTCAATTTTTCTCAAACTGTAATCATTTGTTTTTCTGTACATGTACATCACTTCTACCGATTTTCGTCCCACCATCCTTGGTGCGTCGTTTTTTTTTTTTTTTTTTTTTTTAGTCCAAAGGGATTTGAATCCCGAAGGACTATTAGTTTCGTTTTGGCATTTTGCGTCGGACGGATAAATGTCGGTTCACTTTTCAAACTGTTGCCATAAAATGTTAGAGTCCTGCATTATATTTGAAGAAATTAAATAATGAAAATCTGCGTAAATGTATGTATATTTCTCACATTGTCATAAAATAACGGTACATAGAGTCATCGAATTTTGAATAACGTAATCCTCCAACGAATATGAGCATGTGGAAGACCAAATTTGAAATTTGAAATTTGTTTTATGATCGATTTCCTATTTTTTAAAACTTTGACGAATTTTTGATTAACAAACTCAAGGATTTCAAAGCGAGCAATGGCAACGTTGTGCAGAAAAAACATTTTTATCTCCAGCGCGTGAGTCTCTGTATCGGAAATTCTATCGTTTTAAAACTATTTTGCGATATTGCTGTTGCACTGGATCTTATGGTTTAAGTGTGAGGAACATGATATTTAATAAAGAAAGGTAACACACAAAATGTTAAAAAACGCCCCTTTGGACGTAATTTAAAATCTGAAACATTTCAGTTTTTTTTTTTTTTTTTTTTTTTAATCCTTTAAGAGTGTATATCGCATGGAAAGACATCTGCAAACACTGTCCGTCTTTTTTGTAGAATTTTTGTTCGTCTTTTTTTTTGTGTAAATGTTTCTTCTTTGTTTTATATTTATTTTAACTAATAATCAAAAGTTTTATTTGAAACTTTCTTATAAGCCTACATTCCCCTAATTGTCACTAATAGAATAGGTAAATGTTGTAGCGCGTGTGAACGAATGCAAATTTTCTGTTTCGAACGAAATAGGTAAAAGCCGAGTTTCGATAGGGAAAAGGGAGAGTTAGGCTCTAGCTGCCGTCTCTGGCGTAGGAACGTTTGCTTATTACTGGTTCAAGTTGCTTATTTGCATTGCTTTGCTGCCACTAGGTTAGAAGGGGCTTCAAATTCGGTATCTCGCTAAGCCCTGTGGGCTAGTTTTATCACTTGTTATTATTTCAGTTTTTAGTTTCAATTATTTGACTTTTAGTTACCGCCCAAGTAGAGGAGAAGTTTGTTAGCGTCGAGTTGACGCATTGTAAATTTTAAAAAGTTGATAAAGAGTACGTGAACCCTTCTCCTGTGTAGTTTCCTGCTACTCCAGTATACAGATAGAAGTTAACCCACCTGGCCTCTACAAGGTAGTTAGGATTATTCAAATTAAATTTGGTGTATTATGCGTAAACATGTGCAAGCTATGTCGTTTGTTATAATCATTTGAACCAAGGTTATTTTTTTCAATTTTACCTGTATATTTTCAGATGGAGACACAAGACTGCTTCGTTGTACAAACTGAAAAAGCTTTTACATTTGACATTGAGGTCCATTAATAAATTATATTTTAAAATATATCGGCTTAACTATTCCAGGGTATTTTGAAGTACTTTACCACTGGTTGATAAATCAAGTTCATGATATGGGTTTTCTTAAAAGAGCAGAATTTCGATATTTTCAGTATTCGTTCCTAGTTTCTATTTTCCAACTGCTTAAAATGAAATAATAGTGTACTCTCTCTAAACAAGCAATATATCATAAAAATTTTAATTAGCTTGTATGAGAATTCTATCCTCAACAGCAAAATAATGTTATTACCAAGTGCACACATTTCATTTTAAAATCAATAACTAATTTTTAGCAATGCATTATTAAAATTTGAAATATGAATCCTAAATCTCACGCAGCCTACTGGATACAACATTTGGAGCCCACCATTGTCCGAATGGTAAATTCTGTGAACGCTGATATTTCAACCTGGGTTCCATTCTAAGCGAACGGGATTGCTGCATGATCTTTCTGGAGTTTTCCCAATGTTTAACATAGATACAAGTCAGTTTACCTTAGAAAGTCCACTATGAAGGCATCCCTCCTCTTAAGCAGATAGCTCTAGCGTGTTTTTAATTACTCAAATAAACAAAATGAAACGCACTTGGAAGAATCAATTCGGCAGATGCATAGGTTTTTAATGCTTTAGGCAAAAGCAATGCAAGTGAGCTGTGGCAAAGCTTTGATGATTTCTTAAAGTGTGATAGACTAAAGAAACGACTATACTCGCTTTTAATATCACATATAAGTAATATTGTAATTAGTAAAAAAAGAGAGGATTAAAAATTCTTCCTTTGCTGCAAATATTTTTTCAATTTGTTTCAGTCGTAATTTCACTTTTTTAATTTTTTTTTTTTTTTTTTTTTTTTCAGGCTTTAGACCCCAGTCTTTAAGTTCGAATGTATTTGGGTTTACGCATTGTCTAAAAGAATTATAAAACCAGTTCCGTTTAAATAAAACGCAAAAAGCAAACTACTGGAACCCAAATGGTATATCTCCTTTCAACAGAAAGTTGCACGTTTCAAATGACTGGCCTGGATATCTTATTTTCTGCCTTTCAAATCGATGAAGAAAAAATAAAGTAATTTTTTTTTCAATTTCTGTGAAAATAATAAAATTCGCTTTCAAATAAAATACGGTATTTTTATGGTAAAAAAATAAGTTAAACATAATTTATTTCGCAGAGGTTGAAAAGATTGTAAAGTGCTTTTTTGTGGTGATTCTTTCTCAAACTATTTCATATGCCCAGGAAAGATTAAAAAATATAAACAGCACGTGATGAAAAATGTTCTTCTATAATAATCTCATTATCATGAAAACGCCAAAATGCTAGAGGGAAATTTTTCATCTGAAGGCTCAAAATAACTTTTTACCAGTTTATTAAGGCAAGGAAAAGCGGAGTAATATAACTTCGATTAGTATTTGTGAAAAAGAACAGAAATATTTTTCTAATTCCGAAACGCTTCCTGTATTTTTTGTCAGATGATTCAATTAAGGTTTTTATTTTTTTATAAACCACACTGAAATTTGCATATTTCCAAGTAAATTTTTCCCACCCTTGAAGTTCTCTGAAAAAAATGTTTTGAGAAGTAAAAATAGGTTTCAATGTACCTTTCTTTAAGAAGTGCACAAAAATAGCGGGCAAGTTGTAAAATACCCAAACAGAGGAAATTTACAAAAGCAATTTTAACGATATTTTTGTAACTATGTAAATAATTAACTATATTTAATATTCTCTAGATATTCTCTTATCTTCTTACTATTTAATATTCTCTTGACATTGCATTCAAATACTGTAATACTTATTTCTAAAAGTTTTAAGTAGATTACATAAACATTCCTGCTTATAATATATTACTTTAAAACAGGCACTTCAAAACTGCTGCTAACCAGCTTATTTGCAATTGTAACTCTTAACCGTAATCACACACAGTACTTACTTTCGGCACTTCGCTTAAGACTAGTTCAAGTCAGCCTTCCTTCGCATGCTTTTTATGAAGCGAAATATGCTAAATAAAAGCGGGTATTTACATAACAATGCAATGCCTCTGCGCAATTTGGCGATTTTTTACAGATGAAAAGGTAAACGTTACTTATGGGAGGCACGTTGCTGGTTTATGCGCCTTTTTTAGAGTTTCTCAAACTATCGATATCTATCATAAATCGGTAAACATCGTCAACATATGAAAGCATAAGATATTTTATCAATTCTAAATACAAATTTGAATTTTTAAATAAGGATTACATGATACATTAAAAAATAAAATACCTACATTCTTCTTCAAATCTTTCTGTAATTTTTCTGCTCTCTTTTTCTTTTGAAGTAGACAATAACTTGTTTTCTTTTAAAAAACAGATAATTGCAGTGATTCGGATTCTTTCAACCCTCAACAACAGCGGCTATCTAGGAAATGCATTTTCTCGTTGTTTCCTTTAGAAAGGTTTCAGCAAAATTCTGTATACCTGCAAAAATTTCATCACAGTTTCTTCCATTACTGGCAAATTCAATAACATATTAAAGTTATGGCAAAAATATCACGATTTATTTGTCAAATCTATTGGAACTTTGAATACAGCAAAAAGGAACGCATAGGAAAATGACAGTGTTGTTTTACTGAAGGACTGACACGAGCATGGTAGCCGGAAGAATGGTTATGCACATGGTTACCAGCGTTTGGCACATTCTGAAAATTTGGCGATTTCTACAAAAGTGTTTGTGATAATACATAAGTACCCGAAAATGAAGTGAAGAAAAGATTTATTCACTAGACATTTTTCAGCAGCTGTTGTTCCTGTGGTTACAAGTTAAATCTGATAGAGGAAAAATGGCCTTCAAGTTCTTACTTGAAAGTGAAAAAATATGGTAGAGGCATTTATTTTTGGAATCGGATCTATTTCTTTACTTCACACCCATATTACTGTTATTTTATACGTACTTTTTTAAGTTTTGAGAACTTTTTGTCAAATATCAAAATTAATTAGTTTTTTTATTTATTTGGACGAAGATCAGCTCCTTCCGAGGAGTGAAACGAACCCTTGATGCTTAAAAAAGTGCGTTGAGGAATTTTAATTTTAATACTTTTTTAAATTATTACCATCATTGTTATCTAACTTAATTCAATTCACTCATCGAAATTGCAACTCATCGGAATTTATTGTTACTAAGCATAATCACTTTAGGTTTACACTCATTTAAATAGCATTTGGGTTATTTTGTTAATATATAGCATTTTGGTTGAAGATTTCCCCATTTTGAATTTATAAATGAGGTTTCATTCTGGCGCTGTTAGAAAATCTTTTATTTCTTATATTGAATATAGTTATGTGATTGAAAGGCGTTATAAAAGTATCATCCATAACCGTATACGTACGAAAAGTTTTTTTAATTATGTAATCCGCCAAAATTCCTGGCTGCATAGATGCTTTCGTGAATTTCTCCGTGTGTAAGATGTATACGAGCCAGTTTCTTTTAGAAAGTTCTTCATGAAGGCATCCCTCCTCTTTAGCAGGTAGCCATCGAGTGCTTTCCCTTAATAAAACAAACCAAACAAAATTATCCTTAAAAAGAATGCACTGAAATGACATTTGGTGGCAGCGTCCTTTTATTTGTATTTCTAAACCTTTATTTTTTCATATTCGTTATAAATTTAAGTATTATATACATATATATATTATTTCTTCAATATCTGACAATAACGTATGATGGCAGCATCATTTTATTCGAAAAGTGAATCAACGAAAACTAAAGGATCGAAACTAATAACACCCTTGGTGCTTAAAAAATGTTCTAATACGGTTTAAAAAAATGCGTTCTAACATTTACCGCACTTGGTTAATATCGGCGGTTTTAACTCCTGCCCATAAATGTATGTTAAGCCCTTATGAGACCTATCGACGAGAAACGAAATAAGTAAATTTCGAAAGGAACAGTTTTCTCCCTGATGTACAAATGAATACTTCCGGGAAGCACATTATTGAAAATCACAATTCTTTAATTGGATCTTCACCTTCTTCTCCTATACGAAACAGCTACTTTAGTAATTTATCCCCACCTTCACATTATACTGCGGTGAAACATATTCTTAACCCAAATGTTGCCCAAAAGTTGCGGCTAACACCTTCCCATTCGAATTTACGTATAAGTGTGAGACCGGAGTTTATCGAAAATATTTCTTAATATGCTTGTCGGTAGGTTTGATAAGACAGTGATCTCACACTCAGATTGCATTTGCGCCAAACGAACGATCTAAAAACAGCTGAGGAGCCAGATTTTCCATTTTTAACAAAATGAAAACTTTCATTAACAAAATAAGTAATATTTTAAATAAATTTTAAATTTAGCTTACTAATTTTTTAACAAAATATACATTAACGATAAAAATAATATCGCAGAGGGGAGAAATCAAATTTATATTTATTTTCTATCTGAAATATTAAAGTTTGATATCTGTAAGACATTTTTGTTGATTATACTTCGTAACTGAAATGTAATGACAACTAAATATTAAACCATTAGACTAACATTTCTTTCGAATAATTCTAACATGTTTAATTTATCATTAAACAATTTAAACTGAAAATTAAGAAATAATGAAAACTTTCTAAGTTTTCGAGAAGATTTTATAAGTGAGACAGAACTTAATAAATTATGACTACTGAAGTCTCCTGCTCTTTATTTATCAAATTTTTCTTCGAAGCATAAATAAAAATATATATGTTTATAATAATTACAATCTTAGTTCTTATTACAGCTTGATACTTGATGATATTACGATTCTGATAATGTTTGTAACCTTGGAGAGTTATTAGAAATGATCTTCGTCATGGCCTTTAGATGCTCATCGGTCAATCGACTTCATTTTCATATTAATTTCTGTTAAGAATAAAAGCGGTTCACAGATCAGTGCATTGTCAGACAAAGCGATTACGCTAATTTCAAGCATTCGTAACTGATCTTATTTATTTTTGTCAAGTACAAATGAAAATTAATGAAATCTGTATCTTTGAATAAAATTTATATTTCATTATAAATTAATTAGCAAAATCTAAGTTTTTCTGTTGCGTTGTTCATGTTCGTTTTTAATGGAAATGAAAATAATGTAAACTCGAAATTTAAATACTAAAATCTTGAAATGCTTGCAACGCCGTATTTGCAACCAATACATTGCGGGTAGCATAAAATTGCTTCGAGGATCTTATGTCGCCCACGGACCGCCCGTCGTACACTGTGATAAGGTGTACAACGGGCGATTTCGATTTTTCCCAAATGGCAATTTCGTAGGAAAGAATTGTGAGATACCAGTCAATATTAAGTCCTGTTTTTAACTTACACCACTCGCAATAAAATTTTCATTTCGTGGAATGGGAGTGAGTAACGTGACAAGACAAGGCATAAAGGAAAGAAATTAACATAAAACTAACTATTCAAAAATCTTAAATGTCAGTAAATCTTAAAAGTTTCGCTTCTTTCAATTAAAAAGCTTTGACGTGTAATTATCAATTGAATTCAGTAAAAGATTTATTATCTGCACTTTCGTGTTATATTTTCATCACAGTCACAACGTAAGATTTTCAGCTTTTCATATCCTTCCAGTAGGACCTGGAAGGGAAAAAATCTTTTTAGTCCAAAGGGGCTTTGTCCCTGAAGGACTATTGTTTTCGTTTTGCGACTTTGCATTGGTTCACTATAAATATCCGTTTCACTTTTTAAAATGTTGCCACCAAATGTTAGAGTCCTGCATTATATTTCAAGAAATTAAATAATAAATAATCTGCGTAAATGTGTGTATATTTCTAGCAATTTGATAAAACAACGGTAGATAGAGCCATCGAATTTCGAATGACGTAATCCTACTGCGAATATGGGCAAAGCCCAAATTTGATATTTGGAATTTGTTTTATTATCGATTTCATATTTCGTAAAACTTTAACGAATTTTTGATTAACAAACTCAAGGATTTCAGAGGGAGCAATGGCAACGTTGTACAGAAAAAAAAAATTTTATCTCCAGCGCGCGAGATTCTGTATAGAAAATTCTGAAGGATATGATCAATTTAAAACTATTTTGGGATATTGCTCTTGAACTGAATTTTATGGTTTAAGTGCGACGAACTTAGTGTTTAATGAATAAAGGTAACAGGCAAAATGTTAAAAAAAGCCTTTGAACGTAATTTAAAATCCGAAACCTTTCAGAATTTCTTTTTTTTTTAATTTAGTTATTGACTCATAGCAATCACTTTCTTCATTTCAATGAAACATAACTTTACATTGAAATAAATTACGAACAATTCTCACTGCAACTCTGTTCTCAAATAATAACGTGACAAAATAAGGCATCAAGTAAATAAATAAAATCGTAAAAGGTTAAGATTTTAATGACCCCCAAACGGACTCTTTTAAAGTTTAATATGGTTTTCAGTAGGGATTAATCGGTAGATAGAGATGGCCCAGGTGGAATAGCGAAACATTTTATAGGATATTAGATGAATATTTGTTTAGACTGACATGGGAATGGTATGTCTTCTATATATTCAAAAACTGAAAATGTATGTAATGTCTATCATTAGGGATTCATGATGATGAATTAAATGAATTTTCATTCAAGTCAATCAGGTTAAAAAGTAAGAAAATAATATTTTAAGATATGCATCGATTGTTTTAAATGATTTAGTTTGTTAATTAATAGCAGAAAGATTAAATGAAAAAATAGTATCTAACGTTTTGCGGAATCGCAAGGGACTCGAATGAAAAGTGAAAAAAACGCATTTAAGTGAAGGAAAGCAAAATCATGTTTCGAGACTAATAACACATACGGTCTTAAAAAGAAAATGGAAAAGAATCAAAGAAAATAATTGCACGCGGGGCGAATGCGCGATCGGAGAGCATCTGACGGTCAGAATGTTTTTAATTATTTTCGTGATCTTTTTAATAAAATAAACTTTTATTAAACATTTAATAAAATAAAAACATTCCAATTTATATTTATTATTTATTAACCAGCTTATTTTTATTATTTATGTTTTGAAACATTAATGTTTGTTCCATTGCGCTTTGTAACCAAACTTATTAACAGTTAAATATTAAATATTCGAAAATGGCATTTATTTCAGATAATTTTAATGTGTTTAATTAACCATTAAATAACTCCTTTAACTAAAACAACATACTAAACCTTTTCAAATGAAACTTGAGAATATCTAATAACGAACTATTGTCATTTTTTTATCTTTTATTTACTAAATGTTTGACGCATACAGAAAATATACATATATGTATTTGCATGTAAATAAATATAAACTTATTTTAATATATACCTCTATTACTTACTCTAGCTTTCAGCTACAATACCTCTCAACGTTTCGATTTTAATACAACTGATAACCTTCGGCAAAAATTTGCTAGAAACTGTTTTCTTCACGAATTGTAGATGCTCGTTAGTCTATCTGGTTCTTATCTTATTAATTTTCAACTGCGGAAAGAGAACTACTCTTAAATAAATACATTTCTAAACAAGTAATTATTCTTATTGAATAAATTTGTTACTGCGAGTATTTATCTTTGGGCAAGTACGAAAAACGTTAATCAAATATCTCTTTTTCAGACCTTTGAATAAGGTTTATATCACAGTGTAAATTAATTAGCTCTCTTTGTAGATTTTCTGAGAAGTTTCTTATTTTCGATTTTAAAGGTAATGAAAATGGTGTAAAATTGGGAACGAATAATCTTATACGTTTTCTTCACATTAATATTACAGTAATTAATGTAGGAGTATAGCTTATTAATTTGCGATGACATATTCTCGGGCCGTGTAATATTGTTTCTGGGACCGCAGCCAGAAGGCAGCCAATTTAAGATCACTGACCTGAAGCTTAAAGACCAGAAGAATTTAAAATTTCTTATTAGTTAAAGATTCTAATTAATGCGATGTTTTAAATGCTTTTATCAGTTTCTGCTAGTTTTTAGCCGGTCACAACCAGCTCTTGCACGAGAGTATTTTTTCCTGCAGAAAGCCGAATAATCTCCGCTCCTAAACGCCCTTTCCAGTCATTATTTACCATTAGTCGTCTTCCGCTATCTTTCGCCAATTATCTCTTTTCGTCGTTCGCATGATATGGACAGTACATATATCAATTAAAATGGGACTTCTTCTTGATTTATGCACTACAAAATCGTCCGACAGCTCCAGCTGTATCTTTCTTCTTCGAATATGGATTTTTCAATAAACGGGTGATCCGAAACATGTGATATCATCACAAAATAGTTTTAGACAGAGTTTCTATAAAGATGTCTCTTTACTATAAATAAAAATCACTATGCGCAGTATAAGTAGAAGCTCATCATTTGAATAGACGAGGTAAAAATAAATATATGATAAGAAGGAAACACGCTTTGCACCAGTGAAATTAAAAGTTTCGAAATAAAATTCTAAAATGCGTTTGAGAGAAAAAAATTTTTAATTCACTTATCGTGGGCCATACATTTTAATTAAAGCATTGTAGGGACATTTAATTCAAGCGAAAAAAACTTCTGTATGATTTTAAAGTTAAAAGAAACATTACTCAACTAACAAAATAAAGGAATGAAAATTTATTAAATGGTTCACTTTCTGGCATAGCAGTAGGTAGAATTTCGAAAATAAACTGTTCCTTATTTTTTGAAGTTTCAATAATTGTGTTACTCTTTTATCAACTTTTTTTTACTTTTGATCTCATATCAAACAGTCCATCAGTACTTCTGTCTTCAATAATGAATATACCTAATCAATGTTGTTGTTGTCGTGTCTATTATAAAGCCTATTCAAATAATGCGACGGGGGAACATGACAGCTCCAGCAATTTTGCAAAACATTATCCTCAAAGAGGTTCTGTCTCTTAAACAAGACCTCAATTATTAGCAATTCAGTAAGGAAATGCGTGCAATTCAGCAAGGAAATGTGTACAGTCAAAAATGTGTGCAGTTGTCAGTTCTGTATCCCAGCAGTTATTACAGTTTCTATAGGTTTCCCTACCATCTTTGTTAATTTTCAATCATCTGTGATGGCCATTTCTACGTTTGTCAATGTTTTTAGTTATAATTCGATCTCCATTGGTTTTATGGAGCTGGTGCATTATTAGAATTGAAAGTTTCTTCAATCTGTATTTCGCCATAGTATTTGCGTCCGAAAGGGTGACATTTACATTATTATTATTGTTGAGATTTCGAGTGTCTTTTGCCAGTTTATCTGCGTTCTCATTACCCGTGACGTTGAAGTGAGCTGGTAACTATTGCAGAATGCAGACTTTATTTAACTTTTGAAGCTCGTTTAGGCGAAAATATATTCCGTTGGTAATCTGTAAGCTTCCATCCAGGATTGCCTGCATTTCCTTTAAGTCAAGAAGACTACGATAGCTTTTGCTTGCTCAGAAATGGGAAGAGATCTATACATGTCAAGTGCTCCGCTATTGCCAGAAGCTGGTAGGTGAAATTAGAGACTATGACTCTAGCGCCAAGTTTGTGTTGATAAATAGTATCACCTAGAGTAGTCAGAAATGCTCCAGAAACTCCGTTACTGATCGTCTCATCTGATGAATTATCTGTATAAGCGTGTACAAAGTCCACTTTTGGATATTGTTCAAAGATCCTGATTCCTTTCACTTTAATGATACCAATCAGTTTCTTTTTATTGCAAGGCTGTAGGAGGTTGAGTACTATTTAAAGGTTATAAGATGTATAGGAAGCCTGGAAGGAAATGCTGGTTCTTGGAAGATGGAAAATTTGTTGTGAAAGGATCTATATCTGATCGTCCTCTAAATAGATAGTCCGGTTTAAAATCTAAGCAATCTAAAATTGCTTTTCGCGTAGTCAGAAAATATGCTGTTCATAACACTTCAGACTTCATAGAATGCAAATCCTCCTTTTTACTGTCTTTGAAATTATAAATGCTCAAATTACATTAATCACACTTTGACTATAGACGTAAATATATTGTGTTACTGTTTGATGTACTTACGTGCTGCATACAGATCTTTCATCCTTTTATAGATCAAACGGATTTCCTATAAAATAAAATAAAAAATTACTTATTACTTTTAGACTTTAATAATAAATGAAGATTCCTTAGTTCCTGAACTTTTGCTATCATCTTTCTTCGCAGTTTTCTTCCCCGTTTAATCCATCCCGATGATGGATTTTCAATATAAGACGCTTCGGAAGGTGCTATCGAATTTCAGATTTCGTTCTCTCTCCGCTTCTTCGAACAACATGATAAATGAAGCATTCCGAAAAGGTTAATTTTTTAAAATCATTCTGGATGGCGTATACACGAATGCTCATCTCGCAAACGGATAAAGTATTTCTCTAGTTCTTTTCAATTTATCGTATTTTATGTATTTTTATTTGATACTTATTAAATACATGGTCATCAATTATAAATCAGCGGAAATAAGTGGAAATTAATATGCTATAGAACGTTTGTTTCAGAGCGACTCTTTACCTGTCCAGTAATCAGTACAGTAAAGCTCCCCTGCAAGGAACTCCGCTTATAACGACCCTCCGATATAATGAAGGAATCTTTTTTTCCCGTTCAGTTTCACTTCATTGTGTACTCTTACAGCGAACTTCCAGGACCATGAAAATCCTATATTACGAGCTGTATGGACATTTTCTATTGAAATATTTCTGGTATTTTTTATATTCTATTTGGCTATACAAAGCCCTACTGAGGAATTAGGTACCGGGTTGGTTTTAGTGATTTTCTCCATGGAAAACATTAATATAAACCTTTTTTCCTTAAACCGTTCGTTACGAAGGTATATCCCCAATACTCAAACAGTCTTTAAATTGCTTCGCATTAATTAATTAATCTAACCTGACCGTCTTAGAATAACAAATTTTCTGATATGATATTTTCTGGTATGAAATTTATTTTACGTCTGACAAATATTTTATTCTTGTTGCCGGTTAGCAAAAATGTTTTGTGATCCATTTAATCGTGCGAAAATAACATGTGATAATACAGGTATGTCGAAAACCGTATCCTTAACCGTGACTTTGATACATAACCACTGTGTCTTATGCACACAATTCTAATGGAGTAAAGGTTTTCATATAATTCCTATAATTCATTTAGAAACCTAGCGGCCAAAAAAATGATGATATATTTTCGTCAACTTTGATATAATTAAAAAAACTTTGTCTTCATTAATAACTACATTTATGTCCAAAATTACCTTTATATGCTTCAAATGACGGATTTCTCAGAAATTGTGGGCTATAAGTTTATGAATTTGAGTGGATTCGTTCATAAAACATAAATACAAACGAAAAAATTCAAGAACACTGCAAATAATATTATATAATTGAAGCATGGAACAATATAAATATTAATAATATATTTTAAGGAGAGTTCTGGAAAGAAAGAATAATTCAGAACAATTTAAGGAGTTAATATGGAATATTAATTATCTATGGAGTTAATATGGAATGTAATCTTTCCTAACTTGTAAGCACACATCACAACGTTTTTCATGCTGGCCATAACTTTGTTAACCACGGTTTTGGGAATTAAGTTCCACTGAAATAGCAGTGCTGTCTTCAGGGGGTTATTTACACGTCTAGGAAAAGGATGTCTCCATGCAAATGTTTTTTCCGAGGTAGTTCCATGAGTTCTTTATCAAAAGAGTGTCAAATATTTCCATGTGAATTTTTCCATCCATCGTGGTCAGCAGGTTTTGCTGGCCACGATTTTCACTCAAAGTCTTCACTTTCGATGAATTCGTCAATGAGGTTAGCTTCGATGTCAACAAAAATTATCGTCCATGAATAAAATGTCAAATTCATATGCACTTTTTAAAAGTCTTACATAAGATTCTAAGTTTACATCTAAATATTCAAAGGTGTTCGAAGGAAGATTTCGCATTCCTTACTCCCTCCAGAGGTGAACACATTTAAAATCAGGTATTAAACTCAAGCGTTATTGATCAGTAAAGTGAATATTGGTCTTTTGGTGTGAAACCAGTTCTGATAAAGCGATCCTTATTTGGCTGTGGAGGCAGTGAAACACATGCTGTAGGCATATTAGCTTAAAGGTCTTTTTCGTTCATCCTTTATATATAGTGTTGATCATGATACAGCAGTTCCAGTGGGGCTTCCAGCTTTGATCTTAACTATCGACCAATAAACTGCCTATTACGGTGAACAGTTATGTACGAGAAAGCAGTGGTTATTTGTTTACAATCTTTTTCAGACCCTTTTATAGCAGTTCCAGTGATCTGATATTGACTGCATAACGTAAAGACTGTATGTCTTGAAGTAGTTACACATCTCACTTCTTTTATGATTCTCTGTCCTCCTTCTAAACGGATGATTATTCGCCACTTCAGAGGTTCTTACAAATGGTACTTTGGAGCGATAACAGAGCTTTTTGAGTCGTTACGCATTGAAATCATTCCCTGTGTTGCAGAAATTTGCTCAGACATCAACTTTGAGCAAAACGCTTGATCTAACGCCTTGATTTTCATATCAGAAATCGTTTGATTATTTTTGAGTGGACTGTAAAGTTTACTTTATTTTTCTAATAGTTATTTTCATTTTGAAACAAGCATTTCCTTTACCTTCTCGTTTTATACCTTGGATCATTTCAATAGAACAGCGTGTTCTACCTTTCGCCCACGTTGTTGTTGCTGGTGTAAACTTAGGCCGTATTGTTACATATCTGCAAGTATACGCCGGTGATCTTAAATAAGAGCCAACTCTGTTAGTTAATTCTGTGCAGTTTCGGCTTGTTTACTCTACTTAGTATTAAATTACTTGGACTTGTTACTTGCATGAACTCAAGAAATAGTCGCTACGAAGTTCTTCAGTATTCTAACTCTCAAGGAAGTATATTACAGGATAATGCTGTAAATAGGCTTGTCTTTCACATATTCCCTGCAAAAGTGGATTACATCGATTGGATATTTCATGGAATATTTTTATATTCGGTTGCACGGAGACAAATTTGGATATAATATTGTTCTATCTGCTCTATAGCTCAGAGTTTTGTCAAAACATTGCGCCAGGTAGAGCTAAACCGGCTCCTCCATTTGTCTCTAAAATAACTATAGATTTTGTTGCAGTCTAGGAACTGCGGTTTCAATGTTTTCTAAATTAAGCGGATACTTACTCAGGGCGACATATATTTGTCAAATCCGAAGTGTAAAGCGAGAGACCTCTTGGCCGCGGGGACAGAATTGGACACCGTTTCATGGGAGTGAAATACACTACATCGTCACAAAAGAGTTCCGTGACGAATTCAAGTAATTCAACTCTTTCGAATTTGAGACTCTTTGGAATTGCATAAATATCCGTAATACATTTATATCTGTTTAAGTAAAAGTTCTAAGGTTCTAAAATTTTGACTTGATATTTAAGGCCATGCTTATGCCTTCGTCGTCCCAGAGAAAAATCACTTCTTTTGTACACTTTTAATATGGTCTCCATGCATTGTGGAACATTAACAGCAGTTACAATGAATCGAAATTCAGAGTGACCATTTTCAGATCTTCGTTAATGTAATAACTAATTATCATTGGATGTTTGGCAAAAATATGTCACTGAAATTTTTGTGAAAATATTTCATAACTGTTGTTTATTTTGTTAACTATGTGATGTATCATACTAGCGATGTTCAGCGAGTTTCATGGATAACTAGTGGAATCACGCTAATCAGAAATGATATTAACATGCAATTTCCCAAATAGAAGACTATGATTTGTTTTCTAAATTAAATTGATTTTTGCGCTTCCGCAGTATCAAATTCAGTAATAGCATATACTACTGTGTTACATACCTTCTGGTTACTAAGATATCTGTATTTTCCCTTTCTCATTATATATCATGTCCCAAAAGTCCTTACCCACTTTATCTATTCTATCGGTTATATTCTATTATAACCGTCTGTGGTTGACCTGTGCTTCCAACTAAACAATTGTTTTAAATGAAGAAAATGCTCACGTTTTTTGCATTAAATTTTAAAAAAAAAATTCTGTGAGAATTGCGAAATACAACTTTTATTCGTTCCCCTGGGCTCTCTACTTACATTTATTCAAAATTGCATACTCATTATGAAATTAAAATACAAAATATGCAACTCTTATTCGACAAATATTGCCCGAAGTACTTCATTTTGAAATTGGGCATCATATTAAGGGAATATACACAAACTGAAGATCAAAATGTTACGATTTTTGTCTATGAAAATTTCGTAAAAGGTTTCCTTTGTGATTAGATCAAGTGACAAAGATTTCTGTGCAGATTTTGGTAAAATGAATTCATCAACACCAGATTCCTTACAAAAAGATATTATTCACAAAATCTCATTGAATTAGAGCTTTAGTAAACAATGGGTGGGTTCCGTATCGATACATAACCAATCCGTAACATTGTTTGCATTAATTTAAAGTGAAAAATACTTTTCATTTATTTTGTATAATTATTACATTATAATTCTAAAGTAATAAAACTTAATGAGAATATTAGTAACATATTTTTAGCGTTTGCAAACTTATAAATTATTTATTTCAAAACTCTGTTGGTATAAAGTTCATAAGAAAATAATAAATTAATGAATATTACTCACTAGTAAATGACGAAAGAATACATTTAACGACATTTAAGGGAAAGAATGAAAGTCAGATTGTTCTAATGAATTTATTAGCCGACCCCATGAAGCAAGCAGAAAATTAGGTCAGATGTCCAAAATTTTGAAATATCTTGATCAATTTTTGCCTTACGAGAATCAAACTTACTTCTTATTTTTTATAATCAGCATAAAAGCTTTTTAAGTTTCCGACGTGTTAAGATCGGACAGGGCATATAAAATGCTAGATTTCATTATTTTATAAAATTGAATTTTTTAATTTAGAGACGGCAAAATATGAACATTTGCAGTATTCAAAATACATTTGTAAATGGAAGTATAGTATATGTTTACAACCAACGATTGCGAAATTAAGGGCAAGGTGAAGACCCTTAATATGTGTGTGGTGTGGATACGGTGTGTCTTATCTGTACTTGCATGAATTTTACCCAAATTTGGATGAAGTTTGAAAAATATTTTCAAGTATTATTTTAAATTCAGAACATATTAGTTACCTAGGTAAAAGATAATATTTTATGTTTTAAAACTTGTATGATATAAAGTATTAAAAGCATTAAAATTTGTATTAATATCGGTAAATACATTGCAATTCAATAATTTCAAGTTCAATAATCCAGAACTTTCAGAATTTTAGCTATAACGAATTATTACCCAATCTGGTTTATTTCACTAAACATCCATACTACGAAACCGAAACAATTTTTTTCGAGTTAAAAAATCGCATAATTATTTTACAAGCAAGCATGTTTTATTACAGTTTCAGACCTAAAGAAATAGTTTAATTATATTTAACCAGTTATCTGATATTGCTTACCATTCTTTGTTAGTAATTCCTGCTGCAGGCTTACTTTCGTACTTACATACCCTGAGTCATACAATACACTACTAATTGATTGCGCTTAGTTTGTTTAGGGTTTACCAAGTATCGATACTCTTAGAAACAGTTGACTGAGAGACGAAATACTGGAGGTTTCCTTTTTACATTTTTATATTAAATTGACTACCATGTTCCTCCATTATAATGCTTTCTTGCTTTTGAGTAGTCAGTTAAAAATATGCAGCTTTTAGTGAATTGTTAGAGACGAATATTTCCAGTTTACTCCCTTATCAATATTGTTATCAAGTTTTGATAGCAATTTATAAACGCGAAGATTTAAATTAAAGACTATTTGAAAATGGAAAAAAGAGAAGCAACTGCAGAAGCTTTCCGAATTTCGCCACATGAATATTACTAGAGATACGTCAGATTCTGTGACTTTTAATGTACTCTCTAATCCCCCCCCCAACGAAAAATTTGCTTATCATAAAAAAACTTCAAAACCTTATAATCATTCAAAAAAGTAGAAACAGCATAATATTACCATAGCAGTAATAATTTTAAAAATAACAAGCAGTTATATAGCAGTTTGTATGAATTATGTACGACATTTGTTATTTAAAACAAATATTTAAATGGCTAATACTAAGATAAGCCTTTTATGCTTTCAAATTAAAGAGACTGTAATGGTGATTCTGTAGTTTTCCAGTGTGCAAAATACAGAAAACGAGGCGGCTTTTCCTCAACAAAACGTCCATGGAAATAATATCTATTCTCATATGCAGACAGACAGACATTCTCATATGCAGTCATTCATATGCAGACAGATTTCCAATACTTTGCCACAAACAAATAATAAGTTGAGATTCAGTAGGTTTTACGGTTCGTATGTATGATAGTAAGAAAACATTAGCAAATATAAGAAAACGCATAAATATTTTAAAAGGAATTTAGTTAAAAATTTTCGATAAATGCAATCGAGTAGTCACATATCTATGATATTTACTGAAGTCCTCTTCGTGAATAAAGTGAAGCTTAAATTCTGGAGAAAGCATTTTGTGTCCAATGATTATTACACAATGAGACAATGTCTTTGACATTGAACGAACAGTAAATTCAAAGCATCCATATCAACAATAAATTCAAGTTAAAGTAATATGGCTATGAGATTAACTTTGTATAAATACATAAAATTTCAATGAAGATTTGTTTTAAAATTATTACTTCATTCAGTTGTCACAAACTACGGGAGAGAAAAATGTTCAAAAGCAGGAATATTAACTATCATCTGATGAAGAAAACTGCGCTCCCAAACAACGTGAGGTTGCTATAGCAACGGTATGGAAATGAGTCAAGCGCTGGTGCCGGTTGAAAAGAAGGAGGTGGAGGATAGGAAAGGTTCCCGAGTGAGAACTCCCAAGATTTCCAAAGCGTTGACATTTTTCTACTCATTAACTGTCGCCGGAATTGTCCAGGAAAGGAATGAAAATCTGGAAAACTTTTGATTAAATTTCGAAGCCAAAGGCAAAGCCAGGTGATGTTTCGACATTTAGTTTTTATTTTAACTTTTGGTCTCCGCAGTTTCGGATTAATTAGCAAAACTGAGGATGTTAGTTCATTTAATTTGAAATCGTTATTCAAACAATAAATACGAAAATAAGCCTACAGCAGGAATTACTAACAAAGAATAGTAAACAGTATCAGACAACTGGATAAATATTATTAAACTATTTAGAAAGTTCCTTAAGTTTTTATTAAGAGTCTAAAACTTTAAAATATGCTCGTTAAGAGCGGTGACTGGATACAATGTTGTCTATTAAAAATTGCTAGACATGACGATGACATGCAACAAACAAACATTAAATTTGTATGAATGATACTGCATGCTACCATATGCAAATGATTAGAACGCGCACAAATTGCATAACATATTTCTCATTTGGAAATCACATTTGAACTTTGAGGGTTCGTGTAAAAGTTGAGTTATGACTCATGCAAGAAGGGCAGACTTCAATTAGCACATGTTCGAATTCGACCGCGGCAAGATCACTACCTACCGGGACTGCGGTTTGTCATTCTGCCACAATGCTACTCGTATTGCTCGGGATTTCATAACTGCCAGGCGAATATAGAACTGATCGATCGAGGAGGGTTATACTGAACTTCATATAAGACCTAAGCGGCTCCGAACCACTAATGCCCAAAAAGGCAGACATGTTGTCTCTCGACCTTATGGTATTGTATAGCCACTACACGTATCCCTGAGTCAGGAATCTGGCTACTGTGCAAGACGACATGTGCCCTGGTGGACCATGCGATAATGTTTGTAGCACCACGGACTGTAAGCACGGCGACCAGTGTTGTGGCTTTCCTTGAAACTGCAGCACAGACAAGTGCGATAAAAGATGACAGAGCATACAGAAATAGCATCACGTCCTCTTTCTAGAAAATTTCGTTTCTGCATATAGCATCATAATGAACGTATCCGTGTGTTAAATCAGCGAGAAGCATGAACTTTGCTAGCTCGCATTCCTTATTTTCATATGGGCTAAGCACCTGACGTGCTGACATGGGTGGTCCTTTAGAAAACATCCCTGCCACCTCTTGTTTGCGTAACTTCTGCTTCTGCACCGCCATGAAGACAACAAGGCCTGTTATTATGCTTTAGTTGTTATTGTGTGTCTTTTGAAGGAGGAAATTTGAAGGAAATACATTTTTTTCCAATGGCGGTGTTGTGTAGCGAATTTAATTTAATTAAGTGATTCATAAAAATCAAAATTTTAATTTGTAATTATTCAAAATTTGAGCTACACAAGTTTGGTTATATTCTTTTTGGGCCTATTAATTCTAGAGTAATATATTTTGGCTTTCCGAGTTTACGCGAACTGCGTCTTCAATCTTGTACACGCAAACAATGGATAAGTATTTTTGTTTCTGCGTAATAAACTCAGTTATTCATGTCAAAAATTAATTTGATTTCTTAGTATTTAATATCATTAGTTGCAGAAAAATTAGCTCTTTAATTTGGCATAACTTTCATTTTTCTAACTTTAATTGCATTTCAGTTATGAGCTTTAATTAGTAGATTTTTCTTCGTTTCGCTTGTGATTTAGTTAAAGGGGGATGAAATGCCTTCTTTCCGGTTGAAAAGTCACTTTTTGCGAGTTTTCAGCGTTCTTTCGTTGGGACCCTTGCAGGGTTGTTGAAATTCCTAATCTCCCCCGGTCGCAGGTGGCAGTTATTTGGCGGGGGTTTGGCGACATAGATTTTCCGTTGAGGTTTCAAAATAGTGGTTTTGGCGAGTTTGATAACATTAGGGTATGCTGTGGTTGCAACTATTTCAACTTTCGGCGAAAAATGGGTTGCGCCAACTTGGCAGTCCGGCACTCTCCCTTTTAATGGGTTGCTTTAGGGGACCAGCTCACTTTTTACCCTTTTTGCACTTTCTACTTACCATCTGACGCTGTCTCGTTGGCAGCAGAATATCATCTCGGAAAATGCATTTTTCCGCCTTCGGATCTACGGGCCTCTTGCCCTGGAGTTTTGAACGAGGGACTTAGTTTTCGTTGCACGAATTATGACCTCGACTAAATTATAGGCTCCTCATTGCCGTGCCTTAATATGTAAGTTACTCAAAGATAATTAAAATAGGAAAAAGCGAAGAAGAGTGATGCCTAGTTCTAGTGCCGTTAAGAAGAAATTTCAGTCTTTCCTCCATGAATAGTTTCCATCTGCTTCAACCTTCCTAATCTTTAAGAATTAATTGCCGCCATCAAGAGTCTTCTGCATCGCTAGTGATGCCTAGTTCTAGTGCCGTTAAGAAGAAATTTCAGTCTTTCCTCCATGAATAGTTTCCATCTGCTTCAACCTTCCTAATCTTTAAGAATTAATTGCCGCCATCCAGAATCTTCTGCATCGCTAGCTCCGGTGTCCCACGACAAAAATGCTAACTTCAATATTGGATTGGATTTGACTTTTTTTGAAAATTATCCACCCACGAACTCTTCTGAGCTAAAATATAGTAAAATATATTCAAATTTTATATACTTAACAAGACAACTCCTGCCTTAGTATTAAGCATTTCCAGATTTAAAAGGATTATGTATCAAAATAAAACACCAATGAAAATTAAAAAGTCACTCACGAAATCGGCGTACCACCTTTGAGAGACTCAGGGAGCTGCCCCGATCTAAATTACAAATCCCGAAACAATAACTGCCAAATCTTCATCGTTGTTTTCCGGAACCGGAGCCTTTACATAGTTCCAGTTTAAAGTTTTCAAATTCCTCCGTTAAGCAGCACTTTCACTCAATCAACTTCCCGTTTTCGAAGTTCCACTGAAGATAAGAGAAGGGGGTCGAAACTTGAGACAAAAGACCAAAGCAGACCTCAGGCGATGACGACTTTCCATATTTCCATCTTTTCGAAAGCAAAATAGATACTCCAGCACGAACGAGCAGTTCAGACTGTTCCACAAATGAGAAAAGAAATCTCAGCGACGAAATTGCAAATAATAGGCAGCAAGAATTGCCGCCGTCAAACACGTCGAGCACCCTCACTGTCTCGGACCCTCCGTACCCAGAAATCTCGGAGATAAAAACTTAACTGTATACCGCGGTCGACCACCGAAGTACCGCCGCGTTTTTCCTCCGCACCATCTCAGCACCTCACTGACCTCGGCCGGCCCCGTAGGGGCCGCCGTCAAAGAAGCAAACCCCTAAGGCTCCAAAAAAACCTCTTCAAAGTCTTCTCTCAAAATCGCTTTTTTTTTTCAAGTCCAAAAAGATCCCCCCCCTGCCTTCCGTATTACGGTTTAAGAAACCTCGGTTTAACACACCAAGAAACGCCTCAAAATAACTATTGGTTCAAACTAAACTAAAATTAAAAAAATTTAGCCAATCTTAAGGAAACTTGGACTCCCTTTCGCCAATTAAAAGAAAGGTCATAAATCGCCACTGAAATTCTCAGAAATTCAGAACTTTCTACAAGAATACAGACCCTTTCTTTCCCACGCAACAGAAGAATGTTTCCAACCTATAACTCTGTCAAAAAAATCGCCGCCCCTTAGAACTATTTGCCTCTAAACGAGAAAAACACGTGTTGTCAACCCCCGCGAAGAAAGGAAAAATGCAGCTGGACAGTGACCTCTAACCTCTAAAGAAGCCTACTCGTGAGAAACGGAAATACACCCGCGCCCTTTTAATTGTAACACAATTCTGCCAAACTTAAAGGGAGCTTTGCCGTAAAGTTTAACAATATTAAATATTATACATTAATTTAAAATAAGGATAATACAAATTCATTAATCACAGTAAAATAATATAATAACTAAGAATACATTATGCACAGTAAAATAACATGCAATAATTATATACAACAAAAATACATAAGAATTTTCCATAACGATGTTGTGTAGCGAATTTAATTTAATTAAGTGATTCATAAAAATCAAAATTTTAATTTGTAATTATTCAAAATTTGAGCTACACAAGTTTGGTTATATTCTTTTTGGGCCTATTAATTCTAGTGTAATATATTTTGGCTTTCCGAGTTTACGCGAACTGCGTCTTCAATCTTGTACACGCAAACAATGGATAAGTATTTTTGTTTCTGCGTAATAAACTCAGTTTTTCATGTCAAAAATTAATTTGATTTCTTAGTATTTAATATCATTAGTTGCAGAAAAATTAGCTCTTTAATTTGGCATAACTTTCATTTTTCTAACTTTAATTGCATTTCAGTTATGAGCTTTAATTAGTAGATTTTTCTTCGTTTCGCTTGTGATTTAGTTAAAGGGGGATGAAATGCCTTCTTTCCGGTTGAAAAGTCACTTTTTGCGAGTTTTCAGCGTTCTTTCGTTGGGACCCTTGCAGGGTTGTTGAAATTCCTAATCTCCCCCGGTCGCAGGTGGCAGTTATTTGGCGGGGGTTTGGCGACATAGATTTTCCGTTGAGGTTTCAAAATAGTGGTTTTGGCGAGTTTGATAACATGAGGGTATGCTGTGGTTGCAACTATTTCAACTTTCGGCGAAAAATGGGTTGCGCCAACTTGGCAGTCCGGCACTCTCCCTTTTAACGGGTTGTTTTAGGGCACGAGCTCACTTTTTACCCTTTTTGCACTTTCTACTTACCATCTGACGCTGTCTCGTTGGCAGCAGAATTTCATCTCGGAAAATGCATTTTTCCGCCTTCGGATCTACGGGCCTCTTGCCCTGGAGTTTTGAACGAGGGACTTAGTTTTCGTTGCACGAATTATGACCTCGACTAAATTATAGGCTCCTCATTGCGTGGAAAATCAAATGGCGCCAAAATTGTTTCCTACTCTGTTGACATAACACTTAAAATTTTTTTTAACAGTAATATACTAATATCAATAAGCCCAGTACATTTGCGTTGTGTTTTCGGATTAACCCTGAAATCAATTTGAGAATGAGACGGGTGAAAATCATGAGCATACACACACAAAAGAAATAAATAAACATTGACTGATCTAGAAAAGTGAGCCTATTTACTAAAATTTTTAAGAGTTACTTAGTCCAGTTATTTGTAAGCAATTAATATTCAATCAGTACTGTTAACATATTGATTATTACACAGTGCAGAATTAACTTAGTATGCAAATCAGATTCAAGCTGAACTGTAAAATATTGCTTTCAACAAAATGCATACCTCTACAGAGTAATATTACTTCTATCTTAGACTCAATAATATCAAACTATTATTGCTATTACATTCAGATAAATATGATTAGATAAAATTTTGGATAAATTAACAATACCCTCCCCGGGGAGAAAAAAAAAGAATAATTAACAAGTTATACATTCCAAAAAAACATTTCACACAGAGTAATCAATACCAATGTAATTCTGGTTATTGCACATAGTAACTTTCTATTTTCAAAAGAATGATTTAACCGGGTAATATGTTAATTAAAATCAGCTATTACATCCTACAAGCAATTTAATCCCTAAGAGGAGCAAAGAAGCTCAACTAATGACACCTTTACCAATCAATCTTCACCAAGAAAGAAATTCACAAGTTCAATTAAATAATTTAATGAAGAATAAATTTCCTTAACCAATCTGACTAATTTACATTCACAGTTTCAATTAACTAATTTAAATAATGATATATTTCCTTGGCCAATCTAATAATTTACTTTATGGACAACAAAATGATTTCATTAGAATTATGTTAGTTTACTCAACTACAAAATTTTAATTCAACTAATTAAGTTATTTCAATCACTATTAACTATTTTAGTTGTTAGAATTACTTATTAGGAATGTCTAGTAAACTTTACTATAAGAATTGCCTATTATAAAATGTTTTCTTTTTTTTTTAAATATCCGACCAACAAATAAAAGAAAACAAACAAAAGGAACTTATCTTATGAAATACAAGCTGCAGATGAACAGGAGGTGGAGAAATGCCCTCATATTTAAAAATTATCAAGATGCCAAGGAGGACGGCTGCTGAGCGTAGTAGAAAATGAGAAGAGTTCGTGGGTGGATAATTTTCAAAAAAAGTCAAATCCAATCCAATATTGAAGTTAGCATTTTTGTCGTGGGACACCGGAGCTAGCGATGCAGAAGACTCTGGATGGCGGCAATTAATTCTTAAAGATTAGGAAGGTTGAAGCAGATGGAAACTATTCATGGAGGAAAGACTGAAATTTCTTCTTAACGGCACTAGAACTAGGCATCACTCTTCTTCGCTTTTTCCTATTTTAATTATCTTTGAGTAACTTACATATTAAGGCACGGCAATGAGGAGCCTATAATTTAGTCGAGGTCATAATTCGTGCAACGAAAACTAAGTCCCTCGTTCAAAACTCCAGGGCAAGAGGCCCGTAGATCCGAAGGCGGAAAAATGCATTTTCCGAGATGAAATTCTGCTGCCAACGAGACAGCGTCAGATGGTAAGTAGAAAGTGCAAAAAGGGTAAAAAGTGAGCTCGTCCCCTAAAACAACCCGTTAAAAGGGAGAGTGCCGGACTGCCAAGTTGGCGCAACCCATTTTTCGCCGAAAGTTGAAATAGTTGCAACCACAGCATACCCTCATATTATCAAACTCGCCAAAACCACTATTTTGAAACCTCAACGGAAAATCTATGACGCCAAACCCCCGCCAAATAACTGCCACCTGCGACCGGAGGAGATTAGGAATTTCAACAATCCTGCAAGGGTCCCAACGAAAGAACGCTGAAAACTCGCAAAAAGTGACTTTTCAACCGGAAAGAAGGCATTTCATCCCCCTTTAACTAAATCACAAGCGAAACGAAGAAAAATCTACTAATTAAAGCTCATAACTGAAATGCAATTAAAGTTAGAAAAATGAAAGTTATGCCAAATTAAAGAGCTAATTTTTCTGCAACTAATGATATTAAATACTAAGAAATCAAATTAATTTTTGACATGAAAAACTGAGTTTATTACGCAGAAACAAAAATACTTATCCATTGTTTGCGTGTACAAGATTGAAGACGCAGTTCGCGTAAACTCGGAAAGCCAAAATATATTACACTAGAATTAATAGGCCCAAAAAGAATATAACCAAACTTGTGTAGCTCAAATTTTGAATAATTACAAATTAAAATTTTGATTTTTATGAATCACTTAATTAAATTAAATTCGCTACACAACAGCGGGCACTTGCCTATAACGGCATTTGCCACTACTAAGACCAGAAGTGGTAGCCGTTTTATTGTGGAGGCACTTAATAGGCTGCCACCGCTACCTCATATGAAGTAACAGACAATTTTACATCCATGCCTTCTCCGGGATTCGAGCCCGGGGCCTTCGATATCGCAGTCAGACTTCCCTAACCACTATACCGTCTGGGCGACTAAAGGCAATACATTGGGATCCTATGTTTCTACAAGTAAACAATGTACGTTCAGCTTGTAAGTTGTACTACATAAATTATAATATAATTTGCATCAGATTCATAGAAACACATATTGTGCCAGATAATATAGAAAGTTTTACAAAATATATGCAATTGTTAACGTAATAATTTACAGAAATAATAACATACTGTTTACAAGATAATCAATGCTATATTGCCAGGTTTAACATACTATTTACAGGAAAATTTATTGCCAGCTTGCAAGGTTATGTTATATTATATTACCTTGTATTAGTATATGCTATTAGATAACGCTTCTATTTCGAGCACTGTTGGTTCAGAACCACGAAGTCTATTGAAAGACCCAATCATTTACAAGGCTCGGCCACCTACTGCAAATCACGAATAGTGGATTAGAATACCTGAATAGGTGCAAATTTTAAAAAAATTGCGCAGCCGGCACCGGCAAATGTGTATAATTGCCGTTATATTTCTGACGTGTTAAGGTCTGGTGCCATTTTTTAACAGGATAATGTACGACCGCATGTAGCCCTTGGGGTTCTGACATACCTCGTTTCAAAGGGTTAGAGATACGTTAACCCTTTGAAAACATCCAATTATGGTTTGCCAAGAATTGCCGGCACACCACCACTTGCCAGCAACTACCATTGTTGAATTCTATTATACTGAATTTGAAGCCTCGTAGAATGAAGTACCCGTATCGGTCATCAGTACTCAGTTCGGCTTGATGTCAACCAAACTATTTTCATTGCTGGTGCCAGAACTGGCAGTTGTATGTACGGAATTCTTTCCGTTATGTACTCCAAAGCACTAGCAAATTTAGTCATGCCTTCCTTCCATTATACTAAATATGTATTGTGAATACTATTATACTGTTTGATTTCCTTCCTGGTACAGCAATTTTAGTAGCCAGCGGTATATAATGGTTGTTCCTTCAACAAAAAAAAAATCATCTGTTATTTCATTGACTGAGCAATCGAGCTACTGTAATGTTTCGAGGGTTGCCTTCAAGGCTATGAGAAATAATGAATGGCTGTTGCTAGCTTTCCATAATACTGTACGGAATAATCACATAACGATGTTCGTTAACAAAAGTTCGCTTACATAATGATAGTCTTACATTCTGTTAGTATATTGTTATTTTTCCCATGTGTAACTTAAATACTAACTGGTTTCTTTTAAAAATCCTCTGCCATTCTTGCCCTTAAGCAGATGGCCCTAATGGTGCTTTGCTATATTTAAATAACCTAACCTACAATTTATATTTTGCATTCAAATGCAGATTACAGATTTATCGGTAATATTATTTCAAGATTTTGACACAAATACATATCTAAAGACTAAAAATACTTATAATACTAGAGTAAAATACTGGTATGTTACAGACATAAAAATGTCTTTCAAGATAAGATTATTGCAGGTATGCTGATAAAATATACGTAAACCAAATGAACTGCTGTCGTATCATTATTAAAGAAATTGCAATAGAAAATAGATTTGTTTAACTGATTACGGCAAAACTCATAACACAAAAATATCGCTAAATACCACTTTATGCGTTCTGTTATAAAAATTAAAAATCCATTATGTTTGTAGATGTAGTTATTATTATGCTATTTCTTTTATGCAATTTGAATTTTAAATGTTAAATGAAAATAGTCCAATTTCTTTTTCGCTAGGCGTATACAAATATAGTATTAATGTCAAAAATTTTCTTTTTTGCAGGGTAGTGTTATAAGGTATTTCTCCCTCCTTCTTGGCGTGCCTTCATGGTGTGGTAGTCTGCCCTCTGGGCGCGTATTCCAAAGGTCCGTGGTTCGATTCCCGGCGAAGGCGTTGCTCATTTTCACTCCTTCCTGTTTCAAAAATAACCTAATGTCTCTATCGGGCCGTCCGAACTGGGTGACGTCCCACCCAGGATTTGACGACTGGGTCCCCTAAAAGCCCCAGTTGCCCTTTAAAAGTGGGAGTATATAAGGTATTTCTCCCGCCTTCCTAGCCGGTTCGATTCCCGGCGAAGGCGTTTGCTCAGGTTTTATGTGTCCTGCTTCAAAAATACCTAATGTCTCTATAATATGGAAAACATAGAGAAATAATAAGCCTCGTTGCGGATATACGTTTCATCCTATATGTAAAACTAATTTGCACAGATGAAGGGAATTCTTAGCATACGAAAAATATTTCAGGGTTGAAATACCATTCTTAGTCTAAACCCTAAAGCAATAATTACCGAGCAAGAGCTCAGTACAATAGCGCAACTCTTAACTGACTGTTGAAATGCAACGCATTTATAGATGGGTTCACAATCTCTAGAAACTTCGAGAAAAATCGTTCCAAAACAGCGCTTTCGAGAACTTCCAGAATACCGCGCTATGCTGGAAAGGAAACGACCAAATGTCGTCAAACATTCAACAAAATGCGGTGTAAAAGCCAGTCAAATAAGCCTCCGTTGATATTCTAAGTTTAAACTGAGAAATCATCAAAAGCCAACATCAATTAGCACACATCATAGAACCTTCTAAACAACATACGAACTAAACATAAGCACAACAAATGACCACAAATTAGTTAAATAAAAATCTTTTTGAATGATTAAAGTACACTAATTAGATAAGTAAATAAATACGACTTCTACACAGCACTACAAAAATATATAAAAACCAAATCACAATGCAGCAGATATTTTGTCAAATTTCAACATCATTTGACGTACTCTTATTACACAGTCTTACTGAATATCAATGCAAAAGAATAGGAACTTGCAAGAGTATTTCCTTCTCTGTGTGCGACATGCCATTCAAAATAACAGGGATTGTGTAAGCTGAAGGTATGCTTGTTTGCTGAACTTTTCTCTACTGTTTCGCTACCAGAGTCCTGTCTGCTTCTAAGTTCTATGTTGCTCCATGTAATTTAAGAAAAAAAGCTGTTTCAACATTTTCTTCTTCTTGGAGCGGTTTTTCTTATTTATATGTGAAAAGCACTGGCAGGAAAAGGTTTTCCTTTTGTTGTTTTCTTTATTGCACACTGTAAGGTGCCATAAAATGCCATGCATCAAACTAACATATGAAGAAATATTATGTTTATCACATGCGATTTTGTTTAGGTGGGTAGAAAATGAATATACACCGGAACAGGGGTCTTTTTCTACGTAATTTAAGAATGTAGCTTCAACTTTTTGTTCTGTTGGGAGACAACTTGCCGACGAAGAGGAAAATCAAAGGAGAAAAATATTTCCTCCTTTCGTCTTACCTTTATACGAGTATATACGTTATCATAAAAAATCATGGCTGAGAACGTGCTTCTCCTAAATATTAAAATGTGATTTACATTTTACATGCAAGTGATGATGAGAAGTAAGAAGTAAGATGAGAATCGTTTATTGGATTATGGTTAAAATTTTATAGTTTTCATGTCTCATTCTTTAGAAGATATTGAAAACCATTACTATTATTTGATGAAAATTAATTTCATGTTTAAGATTACGAGTCTTGTTTCCAATTGTAACCTTAAACATGAAATTCATTTTACATTTGAAACGAATATTTCGATATGATAAGCTTAATTATTTTATACAATTCTCTTTTAAACTTTGTAAATTTAAATACTAAATTACTTTTTCTAAAAAATCCTCTGCCTGTTTTTATACTCTGACAGTGAAAAAGTTCCTTTTCGTTCATCGACCTTATTTCAATCCTTCATTCTGTATAAATGTAACAAAGTAAATCACTTAAAAGATTTCTACATCAGTGTAATAACATCTCAATACTTTTCCGCGCTCACGAGTTTCGACATTTATATTAAATAGACTTTCACTCCCTTACCAAAACGAGAGAAATCAATCTTAATAGTCCTCATTAAAATAAAGAGATATTCATATAAAGTATATGCCAGTTTAGGATTTTTTCTTCCTAATTTTATGCTAACAGCTTCATTGTGATCAATGACGTGTGTATTAATCCGTGAGCTGTCTCTTCAGTAATCAAGTGGTAAAGAGCACTGAACGCTGGTAGTTCGACCTATGTTCGAACCCATGAAAATGGCTTGGCTGCAGAGTTGCATTTCGCGGGTTTCTCCATGAGTAGAGTGATACAAGCCAGTTTCCTTTAGAAAACTTGCTACAAAGGCATCTCTGCCCTTAAGTAGTTATCTCTAGTATGCTTTGTCATATTCAAATAACCTAACCTAATCTAACCTTAGGCGGATATGCCATGTATGCACTTTGGCATAATTAAGACACCTAACTAACCTTAATCTGTAAACACAAACATTTGGATAAAACGTATCCCTGTCAAAAAGAATTTTGACTAAATAAAAGTAAGCATATTTTTCTGTGCCTCTAGATATCATCTGTCTTTCATGGTAATGACTTACTCTAATTCTGTACAACCGCCTATTATATATATATATATATATATATATATATATAATAGGCGGTTGTATATATAATAGGCGGTTTTATATATATATATATATATATATATATATATATATAATAGGCGGTTATAATATATATATAATAGGCGGTTGTACATATATATATATATATATATTATTCTATTATATAGTGAATTTTATACAGCCCCCGGTATTTCCAATGTAAAAAGTAAAGTCTGTAATGTAAATACTATAAAGCGTACTAAAAGTGGCTATTAAAATAAGTATTTATGTTGAAATATATTTATTTCTGGCAATAAATAAGGTCAAATGAATCCACTTAATAAAAGTCCCCAAACAATATCAAATGCTATAAAGTTGATAGAAATGTATCATTTCAGAGAACATTGCCAGTCTTATTCGGTAAAAACTAAAATAGATTTTTCTGTACCTACTACAAACTCCTTTTTCATTTGTAATGAAATCATCGTGTTATTTTTAAAACTTGGGGTAAATATTTATTTTCGCATGTAGCAGTGTTTCATAAATGTGCACAGGTTCTTAATTATTAAAATATGTATTATATACAGAGGGTGTTAACATATTTTTAAATGATTTCGGAATTGCTTATTCATTTTTATTTATTCTTCTTCTATCTGATGGCCTTTATTTTCTGAATATTAAGTCTGCTTCCTGATTTACATAACAAAATGTGTTTTCGTAAAACTTCTGAGGACATTACAATCTACTCTTCTTGAACTTCTTTTCCAAACTCTAATCAATTACTAGATCACACTCGACTTACTCCACTTACTCATAACTGTCTTTTGAAAGTTGAGTGTGAACTGATTTTCTCAAATTGTAAGGTGTGCTGTCGGTGTTGCACATTTTAGTGGAATATTAATAATTTAGCATCCTTCGTATGAGGTATTGTAATGATTCTAGCAAAATCCTTGACCGCTTAATTGTAAAAAATGTTACTCGTAGTTTGAGTTTATTTCAGTGTCTTAATCTTTAATCTTTATCTCAAGATTTTAAGAAGTATTTTAATTCTTTAAGGTGTTTCCCTGTTTTGTGATGTAACTATTTCATACCTTAATCATCCTGTCATGTGTCTTTTCATGTGTCATCACAGAATTAACCAGTATTCATGACAATATTAGTTAAGCGTTATTATTTTACTCTAGTTCATTTTTATCACAACGTTACTGACTAGTCATCAGTGTATAGTTTTAGTTATTTTTAGAATTTTATTCTGTTTACTTTCTAATTACTGTTGCTAACCTGATATTACACTTTGATCGCATGTTTGGGTAACTTTTCAGGTTATGTATGTACACGAAAAGCTTCCAACAAAACCTATGTTCAATTATAGCAGGTTTGGTTTCAAAACGAGATATTTTCAGCAGTCAAAGCTACAATAAACCTTAAGTGAAGCCGCAGAACTCCAGAAACATACCCCAGGAATATGTTCAAAGGGTATACGATGCATGTAGGAGTCTCCACCTTTTTAAGGAATGCAGCGGTAGCTTTCGAATTACGGCTGTTGATTTTGTCTTGATATAAGTTTTCACTTTGAAGTTCGTTGGATGAAATACAAATGGAATTTCTTCTATAAAATGGTCATAAAACATTATTCGAGTGCTACAATGAATTGATGTTTACATTTTCCCTAATTTTCTACTGAAGAATCCTGCAAGAATCAAACATCTTATTGAATATTTCATGGATTAGGTTTATATATATTATTCTCCTCGTTTTCTGTAACGAATACACCTCTTTTTGATGCAGTCATTTAGGAAACCGATGCTTTATGAACAGTTGCTGAGTATTTCCGTTCATCTTTTGTTAAACGGACGTAAGAAGATAATTCTTGTCGTCGAAATGACATCCGGCATAAGGCTGTGGTGCCTAACGGATTAATGTTATCCCGACGAAAACAAAAAGGGACTGGCAGACACACATTTTCTAATTTAAGCTTTGCAGTTTACATACTGTTAAATTACGTAAAATATTACGTGGTGCACACGTACATGCTTCGTTAGACTATTACATTCATAATTCGCAGTGATAATTTCTAGCATTGCAGACTGCACACAATAATGTTATATACAACTTTACACTGTGCGCAGATTCGTGTCTATCTTTAACTAGCAAAGCAAGGAATAAAAACTCAGGTATCAAATATGGTAGTCCATGACTATGCAGACTATGTAATTTATAAAAATTCCCTTGGAGATCAACAAAATTCAATAACAAATATTAGATAGTTAAAGTTATTTAGTAAACTATTCATGACATAGTTCTAAGACTATATATTCTGACACAAAGATATATATATGAAATTATATGCAAGTCATGCATTACCTTTCATTAATATGTCAGAACATTACAAAATGAGGTCAAACCAAATCTGTATGTTCTATAGACAATGCAAGACACTTCTATAGACGATGGAAAACTACTATATACATACAATTTTAAAAACTCAATTTTACAAAATGAATTCATGTTCAAATTAGATGAAATATACAGATCAGTAAGTTAAACTAACTATTAATTGACTATTTGGGATTGTATAAATTAATTTCTTTGCGGAAAATAGGACAAGTGCGTGAGTTAGCATAGTGCAGAGTATTGTGAGAAGTACCGCGTTTTTCATTTTAACGGAGACAATTTATACAAGTAGGCCCCTCCGGAAAGTTGGGGATTGTATGTGATTGAGCAAAATGTGCACAAGAAAGTTTAACTGTACATTGTTTAATAATATTCCCAAAAGCGTACGAAGATACTATAATATTTTCATCGTTCAGCCATATATCTCGCCAAAAGTCGGCGAACATTGTTTTTGAACTTTTTTAAGCTGAAATTATTGTGACGATATATTTAAAGAATTTTCAATTAATTTCTGCGTCGGCGGGATACTGTTACGAATTTTGACATAGATAGATGCTTTTAGTGCAATTATATGTGAAATTATTTTATTTTTCTGTGTAATGTAACATAACAAAAATTTAAAAGATAAGCTATGCTGGAAATGTAAGAATAAAGGGGCAAATCCATTTAACATTGTGTAAATGAGAATCTGGATAATTTGACGATATATCGCCAAGCTGACTACTGTTTTGGCAACTTATTTTGTCACCAAATTCGGCGACAAATCGCCAAAATTGGCCACCAAACCTCGCGATTTTTTGACGACGTGTTAGTCCGATCCCTGTATCATCGTAATAGGTATTACGCTTGAATAAATGTAATTGACCACTATATTAGCTGCAACCGTAATTCGACCGGCATATTGCTTTCCGGTAGTTTCGAGAAGCATAAAGTACTAAATATATCTTTGGAACTGATTAATTTCTTATCAATAAAACTATTATTTATATTTAACTGAAAAGCCTGAAATAAGCAATTTCTATGTTGGATGCACAAACCTTTTAATGAATGCACTGACTTCGATTTATTCTTAGTCAAAGTCGCCGAGAATTACGTCTGAAAGTTTAACATAGAGTAGTAAGCAGTGGGAAATGATTTGGGTGAAATCTTTAGGGATTATTGTCCTCTTACTCGTTTATTCTTCAGTCTTCCATTTTCGTGTCTTTTCTATTCTCTCTTGGGTAAAGGAGACAGACGTCATTGAAAGAGAAAATCACTTGGAACACCAGTGTGCTGTTAAGTACTTTTCCGAAAGTTATTATGAATACAGCTTACCTTCTAATGTTGTGTCTGTATTTATGTTAGCTTTGCAAAATTGTCGTTCCATCAAATGGACAATAATGAAGTGATTTAATCTGAGTATTTTCTAAATACTGTTTTAAACAACTACAAAAAATAACATTCTTAACAGATTTTCCGAACAATTTTGCTTGCTCATATACTGTGTAGGAAAACCAAAAAACGTAATGGTAAATGAAAATATTTGTCTGTTTCATAACTGTGACTATTATTTTTAACTTAATGAAATTGTGCTAGAAGTCAACTTAAATCTCTAGTCAGTTTCGAGAATGTGTCATTTTAGACGAGTCATAAAAACGTGTGTTGTGACTTATCGCACTTGTCTGACAGTAACATCAGAAAATGTCCACTAAATTCATCGTGGCAAGGAGTGCGATACTGCGCCTGTCGTTGCAAGAGCCTTGAGCACCTACAGGGGGCAATACGATTTTGTTCAGTTTCCCCACCAGTTTTGATGGACAGCACCCCCGGGGGGAACATGTCGGAGAGTCTGACACACCTCTTCCCCTACCAACAGCCTCTCGAGAGGACTTTTGGCTCGCCGCATATTTAGAGTGCCAAATACTATACATTTACAAACATGCATACCTTCTCTGGGATTCCAGCCTGGGCCCTTCGCTACGGTAGTCAAAGTCCCTAATCACTATCCCGGGTGGGTGGCCCATACAAATGTTAAAGTAACTATGCACTAAAGCAATCACCCGGGCGCTGTTTAGTTAAATTTTATAAAAAAGAAATTATAATGAGTTATTAATACCAAAACATTATGTATCATATTCATATATAATTTACATTTTCATTGGGAATCTCTCCTAAAAATCAATCAGTAACTACTCACATGTTCTTTCCATGATGAAAATTTCTTCAAAACAATTGTTTCCTTCAACCCTTTTACAGCCAAATATATATTTCTGCAAAAGTTTCAGTTTCTTCCACTGCACGTAAATTATACAGCAGTATTAGTTTAGAAGTCAAACTACAAAATCAGCGTTATATTTTCAAATTTTCACAGGACTAGTTTCGATCGTTTTACCGAACCATCACCCTCAACTGCCAAAGCGCAAACGTTAGAGATAAGATATAGTGATTAGATAAGAATGGCGCTGCACAGTTAATCTACTGGAGTTCTGTTGATGAAAAGAGAACTAAAACATGATTTCCTTAAAGGCTGAAGGCAAAGTTGAATCGGAATTAGGGTCGTTAAGTAGAACAGAAAGACGTTTTTGAATGTGAAATGCCTCTAGAAAATTTAATTCACGAATGGAAGATGTTTTTTGAATACTTTTGCCTGCAGAAAAATTGAAAGTGTGGTTTTTGGACCAACAATGACTTCTGAGTTTCCTTTTTTCTAACATGTGCCTCATGTTCCTTAACGCTAAGTTTTAAGGATCTCTTAGTTTGACCAATGTAAATTAAACCACACTGCTAAGGAATCCTGTAAATACCCCAGGAATTCATATCCGGAATGGCATTCTTGAGTATGGATTTTATTGATAGAAGAATAAACGACCCGAAAGTTAAATTCTGCAAAATACGTGCAATTTTATAGCTTATTGATGGAAAGAAGGTTATGACAGCAGAATTGTTATAATCTCTTAATACAAGGATATGCCTTTTGGTGTGTTAAGATGAGAATTTTTTAACTGCTTGATTAATAATGTTGGGTGAAAAGCCTCTGCCAATAGCTACTGCTTTTAAATAATTTAGTTCTTCATCAAGAGAAATTTTGGAGAGCAAACTTGAAGTGCGCGGAAAACATAGGAATAAAACAAAGCTAACTTTTGTTTAATCGGATGACATTTGAAGTGAAATGCAAACCGATGTAGGTTTACGGTAAACCGTAGTACTGAAGTACAATAGTGTGTTTCAAAATTGAGTTTAAGCCAAACTACATCAAGATTTGAATATAAAAATTATTAATGTCTGGATGCAAGAATGTGGCGTTGTTACTGATTAAAAGCGTAGAATCATTATGTTAATGATAGCAAGCCAGTGTTTGGTGCAATCTGAAAATATGACGACTTCTGTAAAGTGGTTGTCTAAGCATGGAAGTACCAATTTCTGTTATTCAAGGAAGAAAATTAGTTCGTAAATTAACAGACACGTGTTTTTTAAGAGGCATCTTTGAAACAGATTATAAGAATTTTTCTAATCTTAACTCTCTTTCTTATGTAAACGGTATTATGCAAACGTACTTATTAATATTTTAGAATATAAATAATATAATCTTATTTTACATAATAATATTTTAGATATATAACAATATTTTAGAAACTTGAATTCGAAGGAACATTTACTTGAGCATATCCACGGACGGACTGAAGCTTCTAAAAATACGTCTGTTGATATTAAGTCTTTGAAAACTGGAGAAGAAATAAAGTTATGTGGTTTAAAAATAAAAATTTTCGTCGAATTTACGCGCTGAAAATTTCAAAGACCAATAATGATGTACAGTAATGCACATAAGGAGCTTCGAAAAATTAAAGAAATCTATTTTTAAAAGTTGAATCAATGATTTATAAAATCACTGAGAAAGAACAATCTTTAAAAGGCAACATAAAAGGAAACGTGAAGCTACAGAAAAGTTGCTGCTCACGTACAGTCATCACAACTTGATTATGCTGAAAGTTAAAAAGTTTTTTAAATGAACTTGACAGAGCCAATTATTAGCTTAAAGAGACGTTAACCCAGAAGGGCTATTAGTATCGAAACGTATTTTGCGTCGAATCACTATAAACGACTGTGTCACTTTTCAGATTGTTGCCACCAAATATTATCGCTCTGTATTATATTTGAAGAAATTAAATAATGCAGATGCTGCATGAATGTGTGTATGTTTCTCACAGTGTGAAAAAAAAAGGTACCTAGAGCCATCAAAATTTGAACAACGTAGTTCTCTATCCAAATATGGGCACTTGGCAGCCCGAATCTTGACTTCCGAATTTTTTTTATCATCTATTTGATATTTTTTAAACTTTAGCGAATTTTTGATTAGGAAACTGAACGGTTTCAAAGCCAGCGGTGGCAATACACTGCAGGAAATAAAACATTTCAATCTCCAGCGCACGAGACTGTCGATCAGAAATTCTAAAGATATCCTGTTTTTAAATATTTTTAGCCCAAAAGCTGTCAAAATGTGTACGTATGTGTAAATGAAAAATTCTGATGTGTACACCACATGACTTCCTTATACGGTATATTAAATTATACGCATTTTTTCTTGCATTTCATTTAAACTTATTGGATTGAATTAAATCTACTTCGCCGACAGCGCATAAACCACAATAGAATAAATGTATTCTTTAAAATTCACTCTAGTATTTGTTTACCATAGCGACACTCTGGAGCTAGATTCACTTAACAGTATTATATTTCGTTCATATTATAACTCATAATGCACAAAATTTATATCATTTAAAGAATAGAATTATCTAATCGTTGCCACATGTTCTATTAAAATACTATAATAAAGCTAGAATGATGTATAAAAGAAATTAAGCAAACAAAACAAAAAAGAAACAGTTTTTCACAGACGATTGAGTATTTCCCATTCAATTTATTCAGTTCTCACTTCGCGAGAAGGCAAAAATACATAAAAACTCAAAATATCTATATTAAAAATTACGAAGCAAATCTTAAACACTTATTTCCTTGAAAAAAATCCAGAAAAGATTCAGCATGATTTAATCGGCAATAAAAAATGAAGGCGTTGTCTTTCTTGTTGCGAAGCTAAGTTTCTCTAGATTCGCAACAAATCCACTAGTCTGCTGTTTCATTTGTAAACAATCAATGGCCGCCGTAAAAAAGAGGCTTAGAGGCAATTAAACAACTTTAAAATTCTTGATAATTCTAAAAATATTGCACATAGATTTACTAAAGGCATAAAAACCTTAATCAGAAGATAAAAACAACATAATTCAATCATTTTTAAAGCAAAAAAATGTACAATTTACAAACATATAAGTGTAAAGAAACTGAGATCACTGAGCCGGGTAACAGAGTGAATATATATATAAATATATTTATATACATCTGTTGGGGCCGATTGCAACCAAAATACTAGGTGCACATCTACATGTTATAGCAGTCCTATATACAAAATTTCAACATTCTGAGGCTACTCGTTTTTGAGTTATGCGAGATACGTACGTACATACGTTCGTACAGACGCCACGAAAAATTCTCTTCAGAATTAATTTTAAAGTTTTAATTTAAGTTTAATTTAAGTTTTATAATTTTTTTGCAGGAAACGAGTCTTTTATTCTGTCCTTACGTACAGATATCACGCAAAAACATCGTTAAATTGGATCGTTAAATCGTTAAATTGGTCAAAATTGATTTTTCGTTGAAATATGCTGCCTGAAACTTTTCGCAATTACAATGCTTCCTTTTTACTTCGTACAAGGAAGTAAAAAACGTCCATTTGGGGATAATATAAAATCTGAAATCTTTCCGATTTGTTATTTTAATTTTGTTATTTATTTTTTCAAAACTATTTTGTTTAGTATTTAGATACATCTTTAAAATTCTATACATTGAAGAAATCTTACATTTTGCTGCAAAATGTTACTTATATAAATATATCTGTCTGCTCAAGTATCGTTGTGTGATTATCGCACGTAGCGCGACGTATCTGCGTCATTAAAATAATGCTATTGAGACACTTTATGTAATTCTGCATTCAAGTTTCTAATGGAACATACGAAATTGAGATATAAAAGTGGGTGTCATAGATTTACAAAGCCTTAAGACAATTCAGAAAAGGAAAATAATAAAACATGAGCTGAAAATGCATGTAATTTAAGGCAGAATGATGAGTAAAAATACAAAAGCCACCTTGAAAGTAAATGTACGCAAAATACTGTTCAATAATGATATATAAATATAAAAAAATGCAAGAAAAAGAGTACAAAATGAAAAACGTATGTACACATAAATGTCATGCATGCAGTTTAAAAGGAAAAACAAAGTATATACACAATATCAAGAAAGTGTGCAGAGTAATAAGGTCATGTCAGAAAGCTGTTGTTAAAAATATGGACAGCAAAATGAAGGAAATGGTTACAGAGTGTTTAGTCTACCTATTTAAATATTATTTCTCCAAGAAGAGATGGATTATTGAGTCATGGATCTTGCTTAAAAATATGCTGCGATTTTTATGAATCCGACTATCATTTCAATTCAGTAAAAAAAAGATCATTCAAAATTCTAGATAAGCAAATGCAGAAAGGTTGCTTAACTTTATGATCCGTGTTCTTCGATTCTGGTCCGCCGCTTTTGTAGACTCCGATTTGGTTTCAAACTCATCTAAAATTGGCACTATTTTGTATGAATCACTTTATTTGACATTTCATACAAAAGAGGAACAATTTCTAAATCATTACAACATCAAAACACTTTTAACTACTTGCATCATTGTTATACATATCTAAAAGCGTCATTATTCTACTGCGTCACTGTTCTAAAAGCATACACTTATCGTTGCCAGTTCTCAAAAAACAAACTTTCGTTTTCGATTCTCGTCGGTCTGGGGGTTTAATCCATTCCCCAAGAGCGGAGCGTGCGTCATTCGCGACACACTCCCCCCGATGAGTTTCACCAAGTTGAAACTTATCCACAGTCTGGTTGAAATTTTATAAGGTTAAATCTTTCAGGGGTTCGAATCACTCATCCACTCTAGTTGTTTTGAGGGGATTCTGATTGAGTTCATCTGAGACTGATCTTTGTCAGTGGCACGAAAATCTGTAGATCCAATAGAAGTTGTAGGCTTATCACAAGTTGTTTGATCAGAATGCTTCTTTCTCAAACAGTCTCCTATATTATCCGTTTGTAAATGGACTTCCAACGGATAAATTCGTTGTATGAGTCGAAGGATTTCGCCACTTTTGGTGCGTAATTTTGTAGAGTCATTAGGATTTTTTTAGAGGCCAGCAAGATGAAAAATTAGCAAACGCCTTCGCCGGAAATCGAACCACGGACCTCTGAAATACCGGCTCAGTGTGCAGAACCACTACACCACGAAGGACGCTAGGAAAGTGGGAGAAATACCTTATATACTCCCTTTTTTAAAGGGCGACTAGAGTTTTAGGGGACCTACTCGCCAAATCCTGGGTGCGGAGAATCATCATCCACAACCCTTTTAGTTCGGGCGCCACTTGTAGAGTAATTAGGATTTTTTAGAGGCCAGCAAGATGAAAAATTAGCAAACGCCTTCGCCGGGAATCGAACTACGGACCTCTGAAATACCGGCTCAGTGTGCAGAACCACTACACTACGAAGGACACTAGTAAAGTGAGAGAAATACCTTATAATTTGACTAAATGAACTATACCATCATTTCCTGGGATGAGTGTTATAATTTTTCCTAGGGCCACTTAATTCTTTTCTCAGGTGTTTCTATTAACCCAATGTCTCCAACCGATAGTTTAACATATTTCTCTGTGTTTTAAAGTATGTTTCTTCAGTTGTCCTAAGTATTCTGTTCTGAACCGTTTTCTTAGATCTTCTCTGACCTTCATCTGGTACGCATACCCTTTTTGTAAGTATTTAGCATCAATAATGTCTAGATCTGGAACGCCACTTTCTTTTAGATTACGAAAAAACATTGCAGGTGTCAAGGGTTCCAGTTCCAAGTCCTCGGAAATATAAGTTAATAGTCTGCAATTTAAGATATTTTCGCAATCACAGAGGATCGTAGAGAGTTCTTCATATTTCAGTGAGGCATTACCTAAAACTTTTCTGAGAATGTTTTCCATCAGGCCAATCATTCTTTCCCAAAATTCACCCCACCAGGGAGCGGCTGGTCGGATAAATTTCCATTTAATGCGGTTAACAACATGATTCTCAAAATTTTATCCCAGTCAATCATTTTTAAGAGCGAATTTGTACAATACAATTACTACCGTTATCAGTGTAGACAATTTCAGGTCTACCTCTGCGTGCTATAAAACGTCGGAAAGCCAATAAAAAGTTATCTGTTGACAAAGACGTTAAAAGTTCAAGATGAATTGCCCTGTATACAGCACATGTAACCTTCAAATCTTGTTTTATAGATTTCATTAATCTTGCACCAACAGCACAAGCTAATAATTCTAGTCTACAAATTGATATGGGTTTTAGAGGAGCAACTCTAAATCGTGCTTGAACTAAATGACAAGAAACTTCATTTTCATTTTCATTTCTTATATAAACGCAGGTTGCATATGCCATTCGGGATGCATCACAAAGTATATGAAAGGATAATTTCAATTCAGAATCAATATTAAGCATCATCTGTAGGGGAATTTTTATTTCTGTTAAACGATTTGCATCATTTTTCCATTTCATGTATTTCCTTTGAATTTCTTCAGGAAGAGCTTCATTCCAAGTTACTTTTAATTCCCAGCAGTTTTGTAACAAAATTTTAGGAATTAAAATTATAGGGCAGGTGAATCCAGTAGGGTCATAAATTATATGAATTTCAGACAAAATTATTCTTTTAGTAACAGGTTTATTTTTTGATTCATTTAATCCCTTAATATCACAACTTAATGTGTCATCATGCAAATCCCAAAGAAGTCCCAAAATGTTGACCGTTTTAGCTTCACAAGGATCATCGAAAAACTCATTCTCATTTAATTTATCAAGCTACGACTGTTCTAAAATGGGTCAACAACAAATGCATTCCTTTCATTTCGAGGATAGTTATATGCCCACTCGTGTAATTCAAATTTAGCACTTGCCAAAATTTCAGTGGCATCATTTTTTAACTTCTTTAATTCTGATTCATCCTTCACACTTGTAACTAAATTATCAACGTACCAGGATTCTACTAATTCATTAGGATAATTTTCTGGTACTTCATTCATTAATTTCGTTAGTGTTGCATTTAAGAGAAATGGACTGCTGGTTATTCCAAAGACCACTCTTCTATGCCTGTATACTTTCAAACGCTCAGGGTTTCCCTGTTTCCACCATAAATATCTTAAATAATCTCTGTCTTTAGGACTAAGTGCTATCTGCAGAAAAGCCTTTTTAATATCAGCGCTCACACCAATTTTTCCCAGTCGAAATCTATTTCTTATAGCTGGAACAGTGTCAATCAAATTTGGACCCTTTTCCAAACAGTCATTTATGGAAGGTGATCCTTTAGTTCTTACGGATCCATCGAAACCGGTCTTATTTTTGTCGTGGTGGAATTCATTCGAATAACAGCACGATGGGGTACATAATGAGAGGGGTTATTAACTTCTTCCTCAGGAACAATCTCTATTATTTTACCATCTTCCCAAGATTTAAAAATTGCGTCATAATCTTCTAAAAATCCCCCATCCCTTAAATTCTTCACTGTGCTCTTTAATCTCTTTTCTTCTATTTCTCAATAGTTTGGAAGTAGCGAATGATTTTCAATCCAAGGTAAACAAACTTGAAACCTTCCTTCTTCATCTTTTTTCACATTGGAAAGAAAATGTGTCATTGTTTGTTTTTCTAATTCCCTTTTAGTTTGACTTTCTGTAGGATCTAATATCCCAAGAGTATCAAGTTTCCATAAATCAGAAGGTTTACTATCTGATACTAGCATAGAAAATATATAAGAACAATCATATTTATTTTGCATTTCTACGGGAATTTTCCCCATGATACTCCAGCCTAAATAAGTTTCAATGTAAACTAATCCACATTTTAACTTCTTTATTTTCCCTGTAAGCAATTTTCCCGCTATTTCCGTGCCTATGAAGATATGAATTTCATAAGGCAAATGCTCGAACAACAATTTTTTATGCCTACCTTCAACATCATTCAAAAATACCATTCAAAAATGTTATGGGTTTTTAACGTATTTAAATAAGGCTTGATGTTCAATTGTGGAATATCAGAACAAATTTTCGCTTGATCAAAAACTTTGGAAGTTACATTGATAATTATTTTTAATACTACTTAAACGTACAACGAACTGTTTATGAGTTTCAACCACTTCGGTTCCTCCGAACAGACTATGAATCACGCTGTTTTCGTTAATACATTCGTACTGCATAGCATTAGCTAAGAATTTAAATACATAGCTTCGTTGACTCCCAGAATCAATTAAACAGCGGCAGTATTTTTCTGGACCATTGCCACGCACGTTTACTACTAAAGTTTGCAATAAAACTTACTCTAAACATGATTTGTTCGTCAAATTGAGATCCTTCTTATTTTTTCTCATCTAAACTAGTTCTGTCACAGATTAAACTATTGTGTTTCTAACCACATGAATCACACTTTATCTTCGAAAAGCAATTTTTTGCTAAATGGTTACCCCTTTTAAGGCATAAATAACATATTCCGAGTTTTCGAAGTGACGCCTTTCTGTCTGCTACAGAACTTCGGGCAAGCATCGTAAGTATGTTTTTCTTTTTCTGAATCCTCGCAAAAAATGGCAGGTGTTAATTGAAACTTTTAACACAGCAGCCGTTGGAATAGAAATTTTATTTATTCTTTTTTCTTTAGGAAAGTGGCTCGAATTATGGTTGTTTATTTTATCTTGAATTTGTAGCATAGATTCGCGGCATTCAATTTCCGTTTTTAAGAACTATATAATTCGTTTACATCGAAATTATCTTTAGATTTCCTTTTTCTTTGGAAATCGAGTTTCAGTTCATTCGGAATTAATTTTAATAAAACTGGTGGCAATAACGTACCATATGTGCCAGAAGTTACATTAAGTGATTTCAAACTTCTTATCTGTATTTCGATATCATCATACAACTTACGTAATGCAAATATGTTGTTAGCATTCCTAACAGGTTCGAAATTTAACAGTTTTTCCATATGTGCATTTATAATTAAATCTGTTCGACCAAAGCGTGTTTTGAGTAACTCGATTGTGGAGAAATAATTTTCACTTGATAATGCAAAACCACTAACAACATTACAAGCAGCACCTGATAAAAATGAAATCAAATATGATTAAATTTGTCTGTATCTGTTAAATCACTATTCTGATGTATCGCATTGTCAAACTGGTTCCAAAATGATAACCAATTAACAGGATCGCAAGTAAATTTATTGATCGATAATTTGGGCAATTTAATTTTTGAATGAGAAACAGAAATATTTGAAATATCATTTACAATATTACCAATTGTATTCGAAACAGGAATTTCAGGTTTCCTTTTCTCTTTTAACATAAATGTTAGTTTTGATTTCATGGAAATTATTTTCTCGGAATAAACTTCACAAGTTTCAAACTCCGATTCATACTCAGTAGCCTCAATTAATTCTTGTATTTGTTTATCTAATTCTTTTAGGCTGTTATATTTTTAATCTAATTAATCAATATTTTCATTAAGAAGAATACACAAATCGTGTTCTGTTTCTTGGAGGTATTCTTTACAATTATTTATCAATTTTGTTGTCATACCCCTAACTACAGTTCGCCTTTACTTTAATTCTTCTATTTTAGTAAACATGTTTAAATATTTCAGATAGAAAATATTTCAAATTACAAATCAGTACTTTCAAATCATAAATAAACTTCTCAAATCAAAAGGAGTTATTTTTCAGACTTTCCTAAATCTTTCACTTCAATATAGTCTACTTCAGCGGTCCCTGTTTGGGCGCCAAATATTTATATCATTTCAATTCATTAAAAAACAGATCATTCAAAATTCTATATAAGCAAATGAAGAAAGGTTGCTTAACTTTATGATCCGCGTTCTTCTATTCTGGTCCGCCGCTTTCGTAGACTCCGATTTGGTTTCGAACTCATCTAAAATTGGCACTATTTTGTATGAATCACTTTATTTGACATTTCACACAAAAGAGGAACAATTTCTAAATCATTACAACATAAAAACACTTTTAACTACTTAGCATGATTGTTATACATATCTAAAAGCGTCATTATTCGACTGCGTCACTGTTCTAAAAGCATACACTCATCGTTGCCAGTTCTCAAAAAACAAACTTTCTTTTTCGATTCTCGTTGGTCTGGGGGCTTAATCCGTTTCCCAAGAGCGAAGCGTGCGTCGTTCGCAACACCGATTTATCTTGAATAAAAAATTTTCCAAATTTGTAGTTTTCCCTTTAGAATCAAAATAGATTCATATAAATTTCTGAATAATTATTCAATATCAATGCAAATTCGAAGTGACTCCATGAGTAAAAAATATTTTAGGCGTAGCTAATTGTGATCATTTATCTGAAATCGATCATTTTAAGGACCTCGCAAGGTTTCTTACAAAAAGGTTAATGTCGGTATAAAAATTAAATTTTTATTTTAACCTGTTAATCATAATATTAATTCTTATAAATAAAATATTTTGACGTTGCAATGAGTTTCACTTGGAAAATGTGTGGCCCACCACCGGCCGAGCGGTAAAATTGCTGAACACTGGTAGTTCGGTCCGAGGTTCGAATCACGCGAACGGGCTGGCTGCATGGGCGTTTTCGTGGTCTTCCCCCATGTGTAAGGTGTATACGAGCCAGTTTCCCTTAGAAAAACCTCCACGAAGGCATCGCTTCCCTTAGGCAGATAGCCCTAGTGTGCTTTGCCATATTCTCAATGCACATATACACACTTGGAAAATGATCATGTTAATAATAATGAAAATCCTTTCGTTTTTCGTTGTCGAAAAAAAACTTTTTTTTCTATTAATACAGTGACATTTATAAAATTCAGTGCTCTATAAAGCAAAATCATTGCAGATGCTGAGCTGTGCATTAGAATCTCATGAATACAAAAGTAAGTTTTTAATTACTTCAGAGGCGATATCTGTCCCAATCTTATATTCTAGCTCTTCTTTGCAGTCTAAAAAATTAGAGCATTTCTTTCTTAAAGTATTTAAATTGCTTCCTAGAAAACAACATAGTAAATATTGAAAAGAGAGGAAAGCTCCTAAAGTAACAGAACTGTCAGTAACAAAAGAGAAACAGATTTAAAAATAAAATGTAAAAGAAAAATTGGCATCATCATAAAACAAGAGCTCACCATCATCATGCTTAACAATGAGTGAGCCTGCTGCAGTGATGTTCTGATAGGGTAATAACTTCTTGTCTTGGTAAGTAATAAAGATTCTGGCGGCGATCAGTCGAGAGTTTCCCATCCAATTTGTTTTCTCGCTCTTCTACCGCGAGTATATTTTAGAAAATTGACTTGCGATAAATTCCCAGGAGAAATGAAGCTTGGTGTTAAACGGAGCAATTTGTGGCCAAAGTAACTCGGAGAAAGAAAATTAAAGAAATTTTGTATACTTTCCTTGGCAAACATTTCCTCTAAAACTGTGCTTAATAAACAAACGTTTTTAATATAAAGAAAATTTAACAGCATTAAAAGTCAAATCTGTTTGTTCTCTCAATATTAAAAATGCAAAAAATCATTGTTGGTTTGAAAATATTCAGTCGAAAAAATTTTAAATGCAAAGAATTATTTACGGAGGCACTTAATAATGAAAAATACCAATTATTCTTTAAAATAATGCTGCGAATGTTCATTAATTAATTATTGGGTGCATTGAAAATGAAATGTGATCTAATATACTTCAGTTATACAAAATATTAAAAAATAAAAATTCAAATTATTGAGAAGCTTTTATATCTCTTAAATTCTCAGTTTCTTAAACAATATAGTAACTAACGTTGTACAACAAACCACAAATCTGATGAATTTTCATACGCTAATGATCAAAATTAAAGTTATAAATACATTTTTTGCGATAACTCCAAGCAGTAGATACTACTAACATTTTAAATATTGATATCATATACAATTAGAAAGATAGTAAATGTTATATAAGTCCTTACATATTAACCTGTGGCTGGTAAAAGGATGAAATGATGCGTTTAAAGGTAAAAATTATGGGTTTAAAAGTCTCCGAAATTCTGTTACTAAGATCATTTTTCTTGTAAGAACAATTACACGACTGCCTGATTTCAGCTGAGACGAACTCTGGCAATCGTTTAGAGATGAAGATAGGGGAACCGATTGACAGATTTAATATTGGTTAGTTGCAAACGGAGTTTGCTGTATGATTATGTGCTCTCAAATAATGGTATTCAGGTTATGTTACCGATTCCAGTCCACGAATACCTCCATCAGGCGACCCGGTGAAAGCAGTCCAAAAGCCACCACATCTCAGAAGATTAATAGGTGATATTTATATGCCCGATGCCGTTGAGAGATTAGAAGCTCTCTCGCAATCTCATTGCTACAAGACCTGAAGCTATTATCATCTTTAGCGATGAGTCGATATTCAGTACACAGAGGAAGAGCTTAGTTAGTTAAATAATTTCTGGCGGAAGAAGGTATTAGCCTTATTTTTGCGGGCCATTGAATTTTTGGACCTAAATCCTACAGTATGTATGAGATGCTACAGGATAATTTGTTACATTATCAGGTTCAGTGTTTCTCCTTACTTGCTTTGGGAACATTCAAGAACCTGACTCGGAACAGGGAGCTTACTAAAGCTATGTTCAATAAATGTGGGAAGTAGACAAGATACACAGGAAGGGAAACCCTTTATTTTTCACTCTTTACAATGGTTTCCGGACTTCGGAATACAGAGACCAACCACTTGTGGTCTGAACGTAAGAATATAAAAATATTAACTAAACTCTAACTTAACTTTGGAATAATAAACAAGGGCCTACGTGGAAGATTGGCCGTATATTAACAGGAAGCCGTATGTAGTACAGAGAACTGTTAACACTACAATACGTTTAAAATTATTAAGAGGATTAAACCTCTGGCCTGGAAGGCAACCAGCAACCGAGTAAAAACTGCTAAGGCAAGCGGCCTGCTTCTACTAACTCCTTCCTCTCGCTTGCTTGGCAAAAAGCCACAACTTAAGTACTTGGCGTTCGCCAGACAAATTTGAATAAATAATTTAAAGCTTTTAATTCTGGCCGGAAGTAGAAAATAAGAAGTGATAGTAAAGATTTAAAATAAAATAAACTTTAGTAAAACTTAAGATCCTTACAACATGACATCACATCTTCCTATTAAAATCCTAGTTTGAGAAGAATGATATTTGCTGCCACAAGGTAGGATAAATAACCTCATTTACTCCATGAAAGCCTAAGAATTCAGAATGATCACAAAGCTTATTCTCCTGCCCATTCCAAAACTAGAAACTATTATGTTTTGGCTGGTTTGGGTTTGTAAGTGTATAGTGTCTGTGTGGCATTTAAGCACTCAAAATGCCGGCGAGCTGAACATGTTCTCGAGCGGTATGGTGGTAGGGCAAGAGGGTTGGAGACCCTATAACTGTCCTCATGAGTACTCTTCATCGAAACTGGAGGAGGGGCTAAGTTAATGCTGTGGGACTGTTGTTTTACCTGTACAGCCAATGGTAAATATCTGATGTCCCACAGACTTGTACCAGTACCTGCCAAGAAAACATATCCTCGGGACTGGTAAGCATTCCCGACATATGTCTATCCGTTTCTACTTTTATACAGGCAATATTTCATGGGGTACCTTCCGCCAACTCTTGTCTGTTTTGCACAGTTCCGTCATTTCCTGATGTATTGTTTATTCCTGCATGCCAAAATCCTCTACTGATCCTCGATGCTTGTGACAGGATCCAAAACCACGGTTGGAATAGAGCTTCAAAATGCGCAGTCACTATTCGGCGCATCGTAGCTGATCTTTGAGATGGTTATCTCTGACTCAGAAATACTTAACTCTTTCGCCTCATCAGTAAAACTCAGAATATGATTTTTTTTAAAACCTCTGAAGCACTCAAGTTAAAGAAATCCTAAATAATACATTAAAACGTTAATAACTGCCTACTTAAACAAAATGAATATTTCCATCTCCTTCCATTCTCTTATCTTAGGTAAGCTAGAGTGGTGCATGTCAACAGTAAGAAGACTTTGCAGAAAAGAAACAAGGCTGATGCTAATTGTAGATATAAAATTGTAGATGAATTTTGTAAGTATTATTATTTAATGTATTGTTTCCATTGAACTATATGATGAATTATTTTTTCTCCTTAGTTCATTAATTGTTTGAGTTTTAAATAAAAATTTATTTTATGAAGGCTTTCTTATTATTATTATTTCACTTTCCTATTTTATTAGCCTTACTTGTTTATTCTTTGCTAATAAGGACTCTGTTCAAACGATTGCTGTTTTGAAGGAATAAGGGATATGTTTACTCATTACAAAAATAATTCTCAATAACTAAGTATACTTTAAACTGAAAGGCTAAATTTATTACGAGAAAACAATCCTCTCAGAAATTCGTAAAGAAGTTTAAATTCGTAAAGCATACGAAACATATTTTTTTTACTGTTTTTACATATATCTTATGAATACGTTACTTTTACATAATATAAAAATTAAAGGTGAGTCTAGTTATTCCAAATATCTATCCGGCTAATCGGAAGTTGACTGTAATGCTCCCCGTCAACTTGCTGCATTGCATTCTTGTGTTATATGGAAATGAAACACACGCCTGTTTTCTTGTTTTTATTTGATTCTAGTTATTTTTGTTGGTAGAATGATGGTGTCACAGTTTCCCGTCAAATGTGTTGGCAAAATCGAAGATATATTTCCTCAGTCAAAATTGTTTCTCTGTGTACAAATATACTTTATGCCGAATGCTGAAATTTCAGCAAAATTTTCATTTTCAACGAATTTCATCTTTTTTTTTTATTTTATTTACTTCTCTGCCCTGCTCACGACTTCAAGTAAAGTATGTAACATATGTGAAAAAGACTTTAACTTGAATGCTTAGAAACATTCTCACTGATTCTTCGGAAACGAAAAAAAGCGCCATTTCGTGCACCAGATTACTACTGTGAAATACTTTCATTAAACCATTCACCTTCCATATCCTCCATTTTCTTCAACTTAAATTGAATTTTTCACAATATATTAAAATGCCATGGCTTCAGGCAGGTCTTTTCTACTTTTTTTATATTCTTTTCACACAAAGACAATGACGAGAAGACAGCTTCTTTGTTCAGTTTCGTAAATCATTTTTTAAGTAGTTAGGCGACGATGTCAAGAAAAATCTGACTTGTTAAAAAGTCTTCTTAAATTAATTGTGTAATAAAAATCCAAAAGCCTTTATGAACCTTTAGGTTTCTTGAAGGTAACCAATTTTTTCAAAAAATCTTCATTAAGTTTCTTAGTTGATTTTAACGCACTCGAAAGTAACGGATAAGAGAGATATTTAGCTGCGAATACTTCTATAGAACGGCCTATTAATATTAAATGTTTTCTTGCTTAAGTTAAGAAAGTTTAGTAAATTTTCTGTTATAAACTTTCGAGTAGGATTATAAAAATTTCAAAATGATTTTTTAATTATTTCATCCCAAAAATGCTATAGTTAGATAAGTGAGTATCATTTCTTTTATTTTATTATATATACAGTAATGAAATTTATTAATACTAGTGTCCGAATCAGAATTGTCTTGTACTAGTAAATCTCTCTGTGATAGACGTTACATATAAACTATCATACTGTTTTTCACCATTAAATTCATCATATTCGGTTTCGTAGATGATATCATTTTCATTTCTGTTCAGAGCATTGCTCAGTAAAAAGGATAGTGTTTAATTTGAAAGTGAAATATAAAGTACTTTCCTCTCCGAGCATCTTTTATTATAAATCAGGATGTTGTGGTGAAGAGCCACAAATTATGGCAAAAGTTAAATTTAATGTTCACCACGAGTAATTACTTATATTTATTAAATGCACAAAGTAAGCATAGAATTCCAGATATAGTTAAACTTTTATAACGTGTTCTAAAACTGGCCAATAATTTGGCAAAATAAGAAAAAAAAATCATGAAATTAGCAAAATTATCTGTTTTCAACACTCAATAGTGATACATAATGCTACTTACTTGTACCGTGCCTTCCTCCTCTGTATGAATACACATATAACTGACGCTTTTTATCTCACTGAATATTTATTTCCAGATTATATATCATTTTTAGTGCATACTTTCTTGATTAATAGGTAAACAGTTACACCTTACACACCACAAAACACATGAGAAGAACAAAAGTATCTGTCCTGCGCGGCCGCTTGCCGGCTCATAAGTCTGTACGTGCATACTTCAAGTCGTAAATCCTCCGCTGCCAATAAATACGAAAAAGCACAAATTCAATGATCAACGGAACGTTATGGATATCTGCTTCAAAAAACCCGATCCTAGTTTTGTCAAAATGAAGCAATTTCTAGGCACAAGCAATTTGTGATATTTCCACATGGGGCGCAATAGATACTGCTATTCGAAGACGCAGTTCAACACATGTTTATTTTCCTGTCAATTCACTTCACTCACGAGCAGTAGCAGTCATACGTGTTGTACGTCGTGCTGAGCGCTTAACTGTTCTTACTGTTTTTGAACAGCTGGCGTGTACACTTTCGGGTTACATAAAAATGTCCTTCTTCAGGTCACCGATTGTTGGATCTGATGATAAACTAAATATACTTATTCGTAAAGATCTTCTGGATTTATAATGTCGCAGCCTAACCCTTCGAGAAGAGATGAATTACACACTTCTCCAATAAAGAAAGGAAAGAAAAAGAAGTCGAAAGCAACTTCCGAGACAGAGACAAGACGATCCATTCTCCCGAGCCAGGAATTTGACGAAAAAGAAAAACTTGAATATCTCAGAAGCATTATCCAAGATATGGGATTAGAGAAAGTGATTACCAAACTGAAGAAAACGAGGTTTAGCTGCTTCGCCGAAGCAAGCAGGTGCGAAGTGACGGCAGAAGAGCATACCAAAAAGCAATTTCAAGCTGATAACAAAGAAAATTGAAGAAGAAAAGATGACAGAAATTGGATTACTCCAAGAATGCAGTTAAAACTTCTACAAATGCTGAACCGATGGAAATTGCACAAGGAAATAGATTTCAACCTCTAGAGAACTTGAACGAGGAGGAGCCATCCCCTCCTTGATGAAACCAACAAAGCTCTGGATTGGCTGAAAGATAAGAAAATTAATTACTTCCTCAGAACTATCATCTCACAAGTAGAAAAGATTCGATCAGCAAAGGCTACAGCAGAAACGTTTTTAGCGGGATTCAACCCTGCCATGACTCTGATGAAACTCGCAGAATCTGAAGATTAATTCGAAGGTTATAGATCGCGGGTTTGAACCCCTACTGGACTTTAACTGATTTACTGCTGTATCATGAACTGTTACTCTGAACTCCTGCTCGTGTAAGACCTTAACTTAGCTTTTCCCAACAAGTGATTCGGTCAGGGACATTTTTTCGCTTTCGTACGCGGTGCTCATGCACCTTTACTTATTTTAAAAATCTCCATGATCGCCTAAAAGGCCTAATTGATTTACTGGATAATACGCTTGGTTGTAGTAGGTACCAGCACTTGAAAGTTGATGATTCTGATTCTACCAAATCAGCTTTTCATTTGCTCGTTCGACGTAAACTTTCTCATCTTATACTTGCAGGAACATTGTTTTCTTCAAAATTATATAGTTTGCATATAACAACACCACTAAGTGCAACATTCGAAAACGGAGAACGAAAAAGGGGCGAAGGAAAAATATCGATTTAAAAGGCCTATCCCATTCACTTTTGAAACTGAATCAAGCAAATCTCTTCTTTCCCTTGACGTTTTAATCATTCGCAATAAAACAAATTTTTTTCACTTGTGTTTAATTTTTCCGGTTTGCTTGTTATCCTGCGCGAAATCACCTCATACTACTAAACAGTAAATTGGCTTCTTTACGCTTACATTATCTTGATTTCAAGGTTTGGTTTTCAGAATATTATCTTTCTCGAGTGCTCAATCACTTTCAGTCGGTTGTATTTGGCAAAGTATTTCCTCCTGTCATTGATGAAACGTTTAAATATTTTCTTCTTGCCATTCTAAAAGGCATTTCAACTTTAAATACAAATTTGTTGTAATATTTTTTTATTCTTTCATGAGTGAAAAAATGCTTATTCTCCGTAAGTTCAACTTTCATCTAATTGTCTCTCACTGCAGAAAAATTCATTGTTCGATTGTTAAAAATCTTATCTCTTATTTGAACTCTCCGAAAATATAAAGCATATTTTGTCGGTATGGTTTGACATGCATCGCCCGAACTAACAAAGAATTAAAATTTTCCAATAACATAAACTCTAATCTCGAAACCAAATATTTAAACATATCTTCGATAGCTAATCATAGTTGATAACTTAACCATTATTTTACTTTTGGATCTGCGAAAAGTATTCACGAAATACCTTTAGCTGATGATGTGGACTTTTTAAGTGTTTCACATTTCCAAAAATTTGCCTTCTTTAATTAATAGCATTAATTCGCCTCCAGTTCTACTTTAATTCTCCAACTCTAACATCTTCCCTTTTTTTATCCCACAAGCGGCCGAAGGTTAAAGACCTTGAACACTAGTTGTTTGGCCTAAGGTTGAATCCCCGATAATGGGCTGGCTGCCTGGTTGGTTTTCCTGGAGCTATCCATGTTTAACCTGAACACGAGCCTGTTTCCCTTAAAACTTAAAACTTTCCTTACAAAGGCAGAAAGCCCTCGAGTTGCTTTGCCTAATCAAAACTGTTTTTTTTTTTTTTTCCGAATTTGCTTTTCCCGTTTATTTCATTGTAAATATGATTATATTCCACTAACCTTCGCAAAAAGTTTTTACACCTTGGAAGGACCTATACCTGATCGCCTGCAAAATTCTTATCCCCATTTGAAATCAGCATCAAACTAAGCTTGGTTGTTCACTTAATTTTAAATTTTAGGTTGGCGTGTTTACCTTTCAGTTAAATGTATGTGATTTAAGCCATCTTCCTAAAGCAATCACAAAACACAAAATTTGCTATAACCATGGTCGTAGGGAGTTGCCTTACGTCAGTTATACGTATATCCTAAAGCTAGTTAGAAAGTGTACCAACAAGTTAAGAAGTGTCTGTCATCTCGAACTTTCTGATTTTGTTTTATAACTCCAAGTAACTCTTTATAATAAATAATAATACTCTAAGTACTCTTTATATATATATATATAATGTAATATGAATGGAAGAATGCAAAGGGAACAGTTTTTATGTTGTTGTTTGGATTTCACTTTTTGATTTGGACGATATTTAAAGGAAATAAAAACAGTAATACAGAAAAGTGTAACTGAGGTATTGTTAGTACATACATTTTCAGTGCGATGAGAATTTCTGTGATACATGTAAAGATATAAATAAGTATGCCAAATTTTTGGCTAGCTCCATTTTAATATACCTGAAAATTCTTTGCTTTTTTATGAAATTTTTGTGTTATTCATCACCGAATTCGTACCCATCGGGAGTTGAATCTAATCAAAAGATTTCCCCAGCGATAACTATTCTATTCACGAATTCCTTTTTCACAGAATGAAACCTCAGAAAGGAGAGTCTTTTGTGTGAGAAGATAGTTTTAGCAGAGATAAAAGAAATTTCTTTGGAAGAAGTAGGCAAAAGCAGCAAAAAGAAGAATACAGTATTTAAAAAAATTGAAAGGCGGTATTAATTTTGGTTTTCTTGATATAAAATTTAAAACAAAAGAACTTAATTTGAGAAGTGGAAAAGATGTAACACTGCTGTTAATCACCTGAAAAACACCATATTGTCTGGGACAACAAAATTGGTCAAAAAAAGTTAAAGAAAATATGATTTTTATTAAATTTTTACATTTTAAAAAGTTTGAAAGAGTTCCCAAAAATTTCGAAATATTAAGAAAACAATTTAACTCTAAACGTTTAGATAATAAAATATTCATATTTTAAATAATAAACCGTAAATAAAAATTACCTGTCATAAAAAGAGAGCAAATTCAGAGCAGTTATATACTCTTTCTTTCATGAAATATTTAAACCATCTCATTTCTGAAGCAATTTTATCAACCCATAGTTCTCTATCTTAACCTATTATATTCTGTTACTTTAAAACAGGACTCTCGAGGTTGTAAATCACTCTCCCACATTTATTATCATAGAATATGCCATTATCATCGCAAAGAGGAGAAATTGGAGCATTTTGACTAATTAGAGGAACTGAACTTCGCAGTAGAACTGACTACTCTTCGCAGTAGTCTTGGCCATGGTTATGAGTTATATAAGGTCTTGTAATAAAGTAACAGTTTAGAGTTAACTGTTATTTATTCTTTTCTTTACATATGCAACAAAAGGTGTGGGAAACGTTTTGAAAGTCGGCGATTATTCACTTAGATCCTTGCATGAGAGTCCTTGTCATCTTCATGAAGACTGCATTCTTCATCATACGAATTGAGCTTCACAAGAGAGCTGAGCACTTTTTGTGTGTTGGTGGTTAATGGTCAACTTGCAAAAGGGTACGGCACCTTTATACAAGTTGGCCCTACTGGTTAGATCTGGCTCATTCTCCTCTGATTTGAAATTTCTAGAGAAATCGATTAGAGGATGAGAAAATAAATACATGAAAATCTGCTTCATCAATGTAAAAGTCTCAAATCCTCTACAACAGTGGTCTTCAAACTGTGTTCAGCAAATCAGAATAAAAATTCGAAAAGAAAATTATGAAGCACTCACACGAGTTGACTAGTGTTTATTAACAAAACAATACAACGACGCATGTAATCATCTTTGAAAATTAATGAGAAATTTCGTGTAGGGCCTTCCGACGTCCGTAACGCGACGTCAGCGGTGACGTACGTGCGAAAGTAGCTCCGGCCTTTCCATTGTTTAGTCAAAATGTATACAAAAATGTTTCTCATAAGGTTATGAATTTTTTAATGCCATTCGGAAAAACGTATTTAAGTGAAAAATCTTTCTTAATGTATGTGGCAATAAAAGCAAAATACGGAAACATATAAAATGCGACTGCAGCTGACATCAGTAGACCTGTACTTCTACTATTTATGCGAAGGATAAAAAATGAGATTACAGATAAAAAAAGTAAGTATCAATAGATTCTCTTCCTAATCAACACATAAAACTCTCTAACTGCAATAACTATACTCCATGAGTATGCGAAAGGCACCTTTTCGTTATTTTCAACATCTATCCATTATACTGAAGAGAACACAATGACCGTTTCATTCTCTGAGCTCAAAAGCAGACGTGAATCAAGCGGCTAGGGAACACAATCGTAAACCAAACGACTGGGAGGAATACGAGTTACTCTTCATAACATTCTGTCGGAAGTCTGAGAAACAAATGCTATCCTGACAATGCCATTCCACTTCCTGCCTTCACCGCCCTTGCTCATATCACCATCGCTTAGGCATATGTAATGTGGATACGAGACAGTTCCCTTAAACAGTTCCCTTAACAGTTCTTCTTAAACAGTTCTTCAAGTCATCTCTTCCCTTAGCCATAATCATAATTTTCCATAATAAAATAGAGCGGCCGCGTGGTAACGTCGCTGGACACTGCTAGTTCCGTCTGAGGTTCGAAACCCGCGAACGGGCTGGCTGCATGGGTGTTTTCGTGGTTTTCCCCATGTGTAACGTGTATAAGAGCCAGTTTGCCTTAAAACGTCCTCCACGAAGGCATCCCTCCCTTAAGGCAGATAGCCCTCGAGTGTTTTCCCATTATCAGGACTTGTGTTCCTCTTTACTTGCCTTGGAAACATGAACTGTCCGGACTCGGAACAGGGAGCTTACTCAAGCTATGTTCAATAAATTGTGAAGTAGACAATACACACAGGAAGGGAATACGAAACCCTTTATTTTTCTATCTTTACAGAGATTTCCGGAACTTCGGAATACAGAGACCAACCACTTGTGATCTGAACGTAAGAATATAAAACTACTAACTAAAACTCTAACTAAAACTAACTTTGGATTAATATACAACTGCCTAACTTTAAGATTGGCCGTTATTTAACAAAATTCGTATGTAGTACAGAGAGCTGCTAAAACTACAATACGTTTGAAATTATCAAGAGGACTAAACCTCTGGCCTTGAAGGCAACCAGCAACCGAGTAAAACTACTATGGCAAGCGGCCTGCTTCTAATAATCCTTCCTCTCTCTTGCTTGGCAAAAAGCCACAACTTAAGTACTTGGCGTTAGCAAGACAAATTTGCATAAATAAGTTAAAGCGTTTAATTCTGGCCGGAAGTAGAAAATAAGAAGTGATAGTAAAGATTTAAAACTAAATAAACGTTAGTAAAACTTAGGATCCTTACATACTTCCCGCCAGAGTTAATTAGTTTGAAACTGAGATCTAAAACGACCTTGTTGAAAACTTCTAACTCTAGAATCTAAAGCGAGGCCAATCTTTTACAAACATTTCTCTCTAGATACTAGAAATTAAAAAGTCGTTTTTACATTATCAACTCCATGAACAAGTAATTTTCATCTGTACTGCATCTATAAACAGGAGTTTCTTAGTTGAAATCTGGTTCCTTCCAGAGATCTGGAGGGAAAACTAGTTTAATGAAATGTTACACAATCAAATGGCAAGTAACATGAATATTTATATTTCTCTTTTAAAATTCTTATTTAATTCATGACGTTATTTAATTAACTCCCCGTGCTCTCTCACATGTGTTGTAAAGAAAAACACCAAACACGAGCGTGTCTATGTACAAGTGTTCAACACTACCGCCTGCAATCAAAACACTAATGTGTTAAAATTCAACATAACAAGACCTCAGAACACACCTCATATTCATCTCTAAACCCTGAGGTACTATTCTGAAAAGTGGCTAACTCTGAAGTGTAGCGTCAGAGAGCCTAACTACATTCATTCAAACTTTAACACATATTCACAATAATTTGCTCTTTTTACAGTCACACCAATAAGTTAAAATTTTTGGCATTACTCTAATATTTTCACTTTTAACATATCACAGTATTTCTTAACTTTTAAGATAACAGTTCACATTGTATATAAGGGCATATTAACATGCCGTTAATTTTACGCATTTTAAAACATACATTAGTAGTACATTGTTAACTTCTATTCTTTTCCAAGCAAGTGCCAATTCTTCTACATTGAAATACTACATTTCAAAAGTCTTTCAGACTAAAACTTCTTTCTTGTCAGAATCTTTTAAATAAAATTTTATACAATAATTTTTACAATTTTCTTAAGGTACCTTTCTCAAAGATTATTAATGCTTTTACAATATTCAAGTATTTACACATTCCTATTGTACATTAATTTTAGTTTTACTTGCGAGTAATTGAAACACAATACCAAAATAGGTAACAACTTATTTCTCGCATTTTTGGCGATAAAGGTAGGCATCACATGAGGTAAAACTTCTTGAATTCTGCCACTTGCAGTAAGAATGAAAAATTAACTTAAGGTTTCAAAGTAACATAAAGTTTTACTTATCTTTGTGATATTCAGACATCCTTTTTTATGCCCAGTCCTGGAAAGTAGCGAAGACTACCGTCTGGTTTATCTTCCTTCTTGTGCGGGTTCGCCCTTCGGTTCCTTCCTCCATGAGCTTTCTTTTTCTTCCAGTTCGGTCACCCTTGAAGACCTTCATTTTAGCATCTCTTGTGGTATCGGCCGTTTGATGGCAACTGGTCTTGGCGGAACCGGGACAACTCACTCTCGTTCTTGCCTGGATCTCGCTGCTGGCTGTTCAAATTTTTCTTGCTTCTTTGCATCTGCAGCTGGTCTTCCTTCATCAATTCGTCGACATTTGCTGCTTAGACTCCTATCCGATGGGTAGATCTTCCGTTCTGGAGCCATGGTATAGTTGCTGCCATTTCTCCTGGCTCTCTTTGCATTAGTCGTACTTCTCCCTTCTTCATTCTGGGGGTGGTTGTGCCCTCTCTTTTCTGGTCGGTGGAACGGCTTCTTTTTCTTGTTACCTTCAGTTTTCCAACGGGGAAACTTACTTTTCAACTGCTCCTGTCTACTAATGGCTTGCCCTTGTGATTGTCGTTGTTCCACCTCTAAAGCTTGTGCCTGCCGTGCCGGATCCTGCAAAAGATCTTGAAATATTGGCATTTTATTACGATTATAAAATGGTTTTATCTGGTCAACGTTGCGGTGCAGGTTTAACCATTCCTGGCTTTTAACACCACTACAGACTGAGTTACTTTTTCTATCACATATGGTCCTTCAAATCGTGGATAAAATTTGGCAGTTTTATCTTCTGGTGCTGAAGAAAGTGAATGCTTAATTTTTAATACTTCATCTCCTACTTTATAAGTTACTCCCCGTCGTTTCATATCGTAATAAAGTTTTTGTTTTCTTTGTGCTACTTCAGTGTTCTTCTCTGCTCCTTTAATTAATTTTTCTATATCGCCCATTTGAAGTTCCGGGGCTCTTTCTTGAACATAAAATAATCTATCTAACGGCGTTATAATCTTTCTGCCTAAAAATAACTCCGCAGGAGTTTTGCCCGTCGTATCATGTTTTGCGGTCCTAAGGGCGAAAGCTAATTCATTGACATAGTTATCCCAGCTTTTATGAAAATTTGTAACATAACTACGGATAATTTTCACTATATTTCTATTGACCCGTTCCGCTATATTTGATTGTGGCCGATACGGGACCATTTTTAAATGACGTATGCCCAGTTTTTTACACATGTCTTCAAATATATTACTTACAAATTGAGGACCATTATCCGATATAACTTTTAGGGGCGCCCCGTATTTTAAAATATATTTATTTAAAATAGAATTAGTAACTAATTTCACGGAGGCTCGTTTTAAGGGAACAATTTCGGTCCACTTACTAAAATGATCAACTATAACAAGGAGATACCGACTTTTATTTAACTGGCATTTTGGGAAAGGGCCCAATAAATCGATGCCAATTATTTCATTTGGAAATTCCGATTTACTGCTATTTAGAAACCCGGCCGGGCGGAAATTAATATAATTAACTGCTTGACATGTTGGACAGGACTGGACATACGCCCTTGTTAACTTTTGCAGCTCAGGAAAATAAACTGCTTCGCGTACGCGTTGGATGGTTTTTCGAATACCAGCATGAGAAGATAAAGGGGAGTCGTGTAACTCCTGCAGTATATTTAATCTAAGACTAGCTGGGATAACAGGTCGAAATTCGTTGTTGGAATTCTTAGTTTTTGTATAAAATAATAGACCATCTATTAGTTCGTAATGGGCCGCCCTATTTCTTATCGCTACAATATCTTGGTGGCTAAAATTTTCAGGATCCCTTAGATAATCATAAATATTTTTTAATTCAGGATCCTTACCCAGTTCGGTTATTGCAGTTTCTCGGGAATGTATCGTACATGCTGTGAGCATTGCCACCTTTACAGTATTACCTTCTTCATCTATTTTTATTCTGGATAGGGCATCTGCTACGATATTTTCCTTTCTGGGGGTGTGCTTAATTACCAGATTATACTCTTGTAACTAGAGTGTCCATCTTATTAACCTTGGAGATAAGTTTTTCTCTGAGTACAATCTATTTATCGCTGCATGATCAGAATACACTGTTATTGGCGCCCTTCCAAAATAGACTCGGAACTTTTGCACTGCTAACAGAACTGCAAGTGCCTCTCTCTCAGTCGCGGAATAATTTCTTTGTGTTTGATTTAAAGTTCTACTAAAAAATGCCACGGGCTGCTGATTTTGCAAAAGTACCGCTCCTACCGCATAATCCGAAGCATCCGCTGAAATTTCTAAATTCTCATCGTTTTCAGGAAATTTCAAAACAGGGGCTTGCGTTAATGCTTGCTTTAATTTTTCGAAAGCACTATTGGATTCGGCCGTCCACGAGAATCTTGCCTTTTTCCTTTTTAATTTTAACAATGGTTCAGCAATAGCTGCAAAATCTTTTATAAAGGACCTATAATATGAAGAAAGTCCTAGAAAAGAAGAGAGCTTCTTCGCCGTATTTGGCGGCGGATACTTTTGCACAGCAATTATTTTTGATTCGTCCGTTTTGATTCCTTTCTGAGATATTTTGTAACCTAAGTATTTTAAATCAGGGGCTGAGAGTGATGTACGGATGTAGAGTGGTATTTTACCTAATTTATTAATGATAATTTTCCATGTGGTAATTTACAATGCATTTGCATCTTTCCCCCTGTGCAGCTAACACTCTCGTATTATCCGAATTATATATTCTATATTTACGGAAGTATTTCCTAAAAAATCTTCTGCCACACAGGAACACTGCGCGTCTATATCCAGGAGTGTGGTAGCTGGAATATTGTTCACCAAAACTTCAATCTTTGGAAGAATAAAATTTTTCACAATCACTGTATTGAGCTTGAAGGAAGAGGGATTTTCTTGGCCTTCGGATTTCCTCACCCTCCCGTCAGCAGAAATCCGTTTTAGTTTAAATTTTCTTTCTTCTTCTTCCTTTCCATGCCTTCCTTCTTTTTCCGCTGGCCTTCAGATTTTTTTCTGCCTTACTATTGAACTGTCGACGTTCGCCGAATGTTTTTGGATACTCAGGTTTCCTTTCCCACTGATTCGATTTGCTTCCGTAGCAGTGTTCTTGCCTTTGCTGTGGTCTTGGCGCATGAAATTGGCTTCGTTGCTCATACTGGCGTCTTCTTTCAATGTCCGCTGTTCTTCTACTTTCAAACTGGATTGCTAGCTCAAATAACTTTTCCAGTGTAGTCAGATTCCTTAATTCAATAAAGTCTTGTACTTGGGGAAGTAACCTCGGCAAAATCACTTGGATTATCTCAGGATCCGGACGGCTTCCATACAAGAGTATAAAGGCGTGAATTTTTCTTAAAATAAAGCTTGAGCGATTTTCAATTCGTTGCTGGTATATGCTGAAGAGTTCCGCTTCTAATTTTGAACGATTTCTTATGACAGAGAAGGCTTTTACTAAGGCAGTCTTGAAATTATCGTAAGTATAGGTGGGTCTTCCCGCTTGACCTAAGAGGTTTCTGCCTATACATTTGAACCAATTAAGCGCTTGGCCCCTCAAAGCGCTGGTCGCTAAGGTGACTTTCTGGAACTCATGGACTGGATATAGCATGAAGTGGGCATCCAATTTTTCCAAAACACTGGTCACCGGTTAGTTTCCATCAAAGGTTGCTGCTGGTTTCATCGATGCGCGCATGGTCTAGACGATGTAACCAAAGCCTTCCAGTGCGGCAGCTGGCATTTCTGGATTCTGAGCCGCTGCTGCAGGCACCTCAGGTTCTTCTTGAAACTCGGCCATGGTTATTCTTCTTCGGGCGCCACTGTCAGGACTAGTGTTTCTTTTGACTTGCTTTAGAAACATGACTGGTCCTGAATAGGAACAGGGAGCTTACTCAAGCTATGTTCAAGAATGTGTGAAGTAGACAATACAAGCAGGAAGGCTATACGAAACACTTTATTTTCTATACTTTACAGGAATTTCCGAAACTTCGGAATACAGAGACCAACCACTTGTGGTCTGAACGTAAGAATATAAAAACTACTAACTAAAACTCTTAACTAAAACTAACTTTGAATTAGTATACAAGTGCCTAGCACTAAGATTGGCCTTTATTTAAAGAAAAGTACGTATGTAGTACGCCGAGTTGCTAAAACTACGATACGTCTGCAATTATCAAGAGGGCTAAACCTCTGGCCTTGAAGGCAACCAGCAACAGAGTGAAAATTCGTAAAACTACAGTGGCAAGTTGCTTCCAATAACTCGTTCCTCTCTCTTGCTTGGCAAAAAGCCACAACTTAAGTACTTGGCGTTAGCAAGACAGTTTGCATAAATAATTTAAAGCGTTTAATTCTGGCCGGAAGTAGAAAATAAGAAGTGATAGTAGTGTTTTAAAATAAAATAAACGTTAGTAAAACTTAGGATCCTTACACATTTACTGTAGCAAACTGACATCTTCGATTTGTTTATTTTATACATGTGCTCATTTCTATATTACCATAATTGTCTGGTAATTTCTTTTTATGTTATTTGATACCTTACTACGTGTTGTATCGTGGGTAAGTTTCATAAAATTCTACATGTAACTTTTTCAGTAATCGTGATTTGTGTGATTTGTCCTTAATTTATGATAACCAGTGTATTTAATTTACCTTTTATGTCCTCGATTTAATGATCTCCATTGTTTTGTGTTTTTAACTGAACAAGGTACTACTCTAAATTTTGAATTAGCAATCATTTTTGGTCCACGAATGGGTTAATCTGTTTTACATACATTCCTATATGCGAATTAATTTCAGTTTACAAATACTTCTGTTCACGAAGGTCCTTCAGAATAAACTCATGAATAAAGTTTCATTTACGTATATTTTTAATTCTCTTTCAATCTTAAACATAAATAAATATTTTTAGTTTATTCAAATTTATGTTGAAGTTCTTAATGTGGGTAATTCTTAATGTAAGCTATACGGCATATAAAGACTTTTGGCAATCAGTTACGGTTACTCAGTATCGATTAGGTGTAGCTTAACTTTTTACCCTCTAAAAGCCTATCATTGTCACTGAAATGCTTTGTAGAAAACGCTTAGGATTATATGTAAAAAACGGTCTTTTATAAGTCACGTGAATTAGGAGAATTTATGAAGGGATGCACCAAGGAAATTTTCATCGTTTCAGGCGGTGACAGTCCCTAGTAACTACTCCATTCTCTTCCAGTGATCAGCTGTTGTGACTATAGAGACACATTTTCGATGGTCTATTGATATTTTTAATTATCTTAGTTTTAAAGCTTGGTAAAGCATTAAAACCCTTTTATATATATGTTAGTTAATAAACAGCCATTCACTTAAGAATGTTACAGTTCTTGCTGCAAAATGCAAAATGTGTTTCAGTTTGCTCCTGAGGTCCCTTGAAGAAGTCATTGGGATTTTTTTATGCTGGAGAAGGGAAAAATGTGTAATACCTTCGCCGGGACTTGAACCCTGGATCTCAAGGATACGCGTCGAATATGCTTCCAACTACACCGCGAAGGCATATGGAAGTGTGGGAGAAAATACCTTATAACCATTTTCGAAATTTTTTTCTAATATCGTATACTGAAGTGTTGACAGAACATTCAGACAATTTTAAGATCTGATTTATAGCAGTTTTTTTTTTTTTTTGTAACTATTCTCGGGTATTTACTCATACATCCATAAAATCATTTATATTAATTTTAATCTTTCCTGTAGCTGTTTATTCGTTTGCAGCGACACAGAACAAAGTACTGAGCCCAAAGCGTTAGTGAACGCGTTCGTAGAAAAGTCTCACAGAAAGAAAATTTTTTTCGTGAAATTCCTATCTGCAGTCTTCTGAGCAGAGTTTGGTACTTTATCTTGATGAATAACAATTATAAACTAAACAATTAAAACTTGATGAATAAATTATAAACCATTCTTTCTTTCAATTTGCAGAACATATTTTCGCATTTGAATTTCAAAAATCTAAAGTAGAAAAACATTGCTTTACCTACAAATCGAAATTATGTTGCCGTTGGCTGTTATACAGAAGGTTCCAGTATTTTAACCAAGCTAAAAGTAATAAAAAAACTGTGTGAAACAATTTTATCTCTTTTATCTTTATAATATGCATACTCTATAGTACTCTAATAATAGTTAATTGTACAGAGAAAGCGGTGGCTATAAAATTGTAGCCATTTCAAAATTTACGGTCTTGAGATTTTCATTTTCCTTAATTCAAAGATATTGATGCGTATATATTCCTTGTTGAGTGTAAGCTTTTATGACCCATCCTATAAAAAGCACGTTTAAGTTCGGGACCAAATAGGATTTAATTAAAATTGGCAATTCATATTACCCTCCGCAAAGATCAATTAATCGTAAGGTTGCACAATTTATTTCGCGAGGTCCCAAGTTTACAGAAAAGGAGGCTCAAGCAATCTATCGCATGATATGTGAAACTTCCCACGCCAAAGTCAAACAACTTCCACACATCAAGGAATCTCGATCCACTCTTCTACATTAACCGGTAATTAATGTTGAAATTAGAAATCCGAGATCCGGCTTCAGCTGCGTGCTTACCTAGTTGAGGCATTTTAAAACGAAGCGTTTAAAGTACGTGGTTTCAAGCGGCAAAATTCAAGAGAATTTCAATTAGAGATTCTGAAAATAAACTCTCCTACCTCTTTGGAAGCCAACGGAGTAATTACAATTATTCGCTTGCTTAAATGGATCCGTTTTGCTCAAATGAAGTTTTATGTAAAAACGTATAGTAAGCTTAAGTAAATAATAAAAATATTTACGCCCAAAAATTCCTTTGGTTTTAATTAAACCCATATAGAACTGTAAAAATAAATATATAAATGAATTTCTCTGCCTGTTCACGCATTTTCTTCCCAGAATTAATCCTAGAAATATTAAAAATAAACACGTTTTTAAAAATGATAAGAGTTTAAACAAAATTTTAAAAGCAATGCAGGGATAATTGCAGTCTAAATAATATTCTAAAATATCATCATTGTGATTAGATTTTGTTTTGCATGCAGGTGACAGAGGACAGTGTACATAAGAACTGGTGTTAGAAATTTTAAATCGACGTAATTTAGAATGTAACGAAATCAGTTTATTTGTTACAGTAATGATGAAAAATAGGGAAGAAAACAAGGTAGAAATAGTGAAAACTTGCTTTTTAATGATTCATTCTGTTATGCAGACGAGCTAAGCATTATGCAATAGAGATGATAAATGAAGTATCTTACGTCCTGCTGATAAGCGAAATTATTTTGAACTTTAATTTTAGCATTATGTAAAAATAGACGGAGAAGTAAAAACAATAACATGGATTGCAAAAACAAGCTTTAATTAAGCAAAAGGAAAAACGAATATGTATTGAATTCATAATACAACTACAATAGCATAGAATAAGATGGATACATTAACAACATTTACAAGAATTTGTGGCATTAGCAGGTAAAAACAATAACACTGATTAAGTGAAAACAATAACATGAGTTTACAACTATATTATGAATTCATTTATTCATTTACTTTGTTCACCGTTTCTAACAATCTTTCATGGGAATTCTAATTTTAGAAAAAATAAATTTTGATTTGCAGTCACTATATATGCATTCTTTTTTAAATCTATTAAAGTGATTTAATGAATCGCCTTCAGACAGAGATGTTAAAAACAAAATACGTGTTTAAAGGATTATAATTTATATGTTTCTGAAACGATGTCTCAGCAATAGATTTGTTTTTGAAGCAGTGTATAGGAAAATTGGTTTCGTTTATTCGCAAAGTACGCAATAGTTATCTGCTTAAGGGGAGCTATACCTTCGTATAAGACTTTCGAAAGAAAACTGGATCAAATCCACATTATACATGAGAAAACCTGAGAAAATGCCCGTGTAACCAGCTTATTTGTTTACTTTGGTTTTTCTAGTATTCAGCAACTTAACAGGCTCGGTTGCCAGTGGACACTATGGGTACGTAATGAAAAAAATGTTAAGTCCTGTCGCTCTAAAATCTAGCATGTTGGAAAAACCTAACGACGAAAAAAAGCAAACTAACTAAGAAAAAATTACATAGAATTTGTCCTTTAAAAATGCATCGGCATTCCAGCAGTGCCAAATATAATTTTTGTAAAGTGAAATATATCAATATTTACAACAAAACCTATCACCTTAAAAATATAACTTTCGTAAACAAACAAAAAAATAAAACTTGCATTAAAGAAAAATGCTTAACATTAACGACTTATATTTCTTAAAACACGACATAAAATAAAGCATTGCTTGTATAGCAAAATAAAATTTATGTACAATATTATATAATTCTCTAGGAGAAGAAAGTAGTAAATAAATTTCATTTCTCTGTTAGAAATGTTTTCTTCAGTCCATTCTTTGTGATTGCTGCGTATAGAATAAATTCGATTCCTGAAACAACTTTATTTTTAGCATTGTGTTAAAATAGACGGAGAAGGTAAAACAATAGCATGGATTGCGAAAATAAGCAAAATAGATAACATGCATTGAATTCATAATACAATTGCAATAGCATAGAATAAGATGGATACATTAACAACATTAACAAGAATTTGTGGCATTAACAGGTGAAAACAATAACATTGATTAAGTTAAAATAGTAACATGAGTTTACAACTATATTTTGAATTCATTTATTCATTTACTTTGTTCACCGTTTCTAATAATCTTTCATGGGGAAAATCTAATTTTAGAAAAATAAATGTTGATTTGCTGTCACTGTATATGGATCCTGTTTTAAATCTATCAAAGTTATTTAATGAATCGCGTTCAGATAGGAATAAAAGTGTTGCGCGAAGTTGTCACCACAAAACAGAAGTTCTTGCTTTTAAGGTTAAACACCCTGTTAGATAAAACGAATTCTGAATCATCAGTCTGTAAATGGTAGCATTTTTCATAGACTCAAAATATTCTTTCCTAAATTGAGCACTGATGTCAACAATTTTGAATTGAGATTCCATTCCGGAATAAACTAAGTTTAATTTAGAAACATTATTGTCCTAGGATTTTGATCAACATTTAAAACTCATAAACAATCTGAGATGTATATAGACGTTCAATAACACTCGTTCGCTTCCATGGTGCAAAAGTAAAGTTCTGTTCATTGCTCATAAACGAAATATTTTTACTTAAATCAGCAAAAACATACTGTAGCCTTTCGAATAATTAGTGTCCGTATTTTGCAATATAGTTTTCAAAACAACTTCAAAGTTTCTGAAAACTGCAGACAAAGTTCTGTTTCTTTCAGTTTCCAGAACATAATAATGTCTGCTGAAGGAAGATTAGGTAGTACGGTGGATGACAAAAATCTGTAGTTCTTCTACAGGCCATAAACAATTTCACGACATAGATCAAATCTGGAGAAAGTACTAAGAGCCTGCCTCAGAGTTTTCTGGACGAACATGACACTTCTGCGATAAATTTGCCAGAACTCTCTCTACGAGAAACCCTAGGCCTACCACATCGAACAACGCCTTCAATGAAGTCCCATCTACCACTAAAACGTATAACCCTGCATAAACACTCTTAAAAATACGGTTCGTCTCCGTAATCTTGTTTCATTTTGCTATAACTCATGACTTCCTTTCACCAAATTTACCAAGCTTGAAACAGAACTTTAAATTTGTTCGATAGTCTATCTTATATCCACTGTTACAGCTTTACTTACCGGAGTGTTACTAACAGAAATTCGGAATGCTTATTAGTATGTCACGCTCAGAAATGCTTAAATGCATTATGGAGTATCTTTTTCACACTTCACCATTCATCCACTGTCAAGCTTGCGCGTCCTGGGAAGAAATTTTTTGTCATACTATACTTGTGTCTAACATTAGGCGAAAGGATAAGATTGCTGACCACTCATAGGGTATAATAATCCATGCGTTTTGTTAACTGGTCGTGTAGAGTTTTCCATGGTTTTACTTGTTTTTAAACCTGTGATAATTCTTGATGAAGCTGCTATCAATTCATTGTTCAAAGGTATATTTCTTGGGAACATGGTGTCTTGGAGTTTACAAAGAAGCTAGATTACTGTCTTCAGTTGTCAACTTGACTTTAACACCAAACAAAGATCTGTTACCGTTCACATTGGTAATAATTCGCAGTTCTTCAGAAGCAAAACTTCTAATTCCATAATTTATTGACTTATTCCATAATTGGAACACAAAATCGAAAGCATTTAACCCTCCAAGTTGCGGATAAAAAACCATTTATTCAGATTAATTCTAGAAAGAAAGAGCTTGAGAAAACTGTCGGTTATATTTCATGTAAATATGATCAGATGTTACTTAAAACTTCCTCCACGAAGGCGTTTTGCGTTAGGTAGATATCCCTCAAATGCTTTTCCATCTTTATTGAAACAAATATAAATGTATTACATAAGAAAAAGATACTTGATATAAACATAATACTTGATATAACATAAGAAAAAGGTACTTGATACAAAGGGGCGGAATAACTCGGAGTTTCAGGGAAGGAAATACGTTTTCTACAATTATAAGAAAATGAATTCATATGCATCGCCAGGATTAGAGTGTGAGCAAATTACAGTGCGAAACAAATAGCTTTCTCGTTGTGATGCTGAGATCTATGGTCAAGAGTAATAAGATTTCTGATGCTAAGAGTTGTGGTCGCAATAACTATAATATTTAATAATGTATTAAAATTAATGCCATTTGCGTGAGTCATTAACAGTTATCAAAATATTTAGAAGAAATGTTTGGTTTCAAAGTCCCCACTTTGTTTTACTGCTCCAAGAGTAGCGTCTGTTTGAAATAGTTTTATTTCAAAGAGATATTTTTTAATACTTGCAAAAATTAGGCTGAATTAATTGGAGCAGTAAATCAACTTTAGCTTAGCACTACGCTCAAAACGCAAAGATGGAAGGAATGCGTTACAAGTCAACAACTTGCGCAGAATTCCAGAGTTGTCTGGAATCATGATTTGTCTTTTGGGGAGGGATTTAACTGAGTTTTAAAGAAGAAGCGAAGGAATTTCATAATGAAAGCATGTAATACATATTGTTAGAAAAACTTTTATTAATTACGATAACGCTGCAAATTTTCGTAATTATTAACATGATATATTATAAAATAAATTATATCGATTAAATATATACTTTTGAAAAATAAAGTTTATTAAACTTTAATCTTTCAGTATCGAGCAATACAACTGTAAAATAAAATACAAATCAGATTGTAAGTCGTGTAGACCGCAAACCTCTGGACATTGGCCACTTACAAGGCCGTGTCAATGGTTAGTTTGTTTTTAAAATGGCAAAGAACATGAGGGCTCTCTGCCTAACGTGACGGGTGCCGTCATGGAGAACGTTCTAAAAAACATTAGTTCGCGTGCACATTGTACACAGGGAAATCCATGAAAACAAAATATGTAGATAGCCGACTCGCTTGAGATAGAGCCAAGATCCATCTCCTAGTGTTCAGTTCTCTTATTTACTTTTCCATTGGAATGGCGTGGAAGTCTTGAAGATAAGATAAAGAGTTGGCTTGTGTATTAGTAATGGTTGTCAGACAGTGTCAGTGATAAAAGGCATGCTAGCATAAGGAAATCTAAAGTAATTATCATCAAAATTTCGAAATATTTCTCTAAAGACATTAAAAATATGAAAATTGATTTTTCCTTAACCCTTTTTTAAATAAAAGTGGAAATAAAGTAGAAGATTTATCTAGGCCGGTGGTAATTTTTACCTGCGTACTGTCCGATTTTATTAAAATATGAAATACCCACTAAGGTTTCCCTGAGATTTTACATCGCTACTTAAGAAAGTTGCGATGTAAAATTTGTGGACCGCTACGTAACAACTAACTGCTAACTACGTAACAACTAACCGGAGTGAATTACTTGTTCAGAATGGAATAAATACTTTGAGAACTTAAAGGTTTCTTTGCCTCAACTTCAAGAACATTTCAATAGGGCAATGAGAATTTTCATTAGAAACAAATTTTCTAACTCCTTTCCGTGACTCTGCTTAATGGCGTGAAAAATTATAAAATCAAAAAGAATGGCGGTGGTCTGAAAGTAGTTTCTAATGATTGCGATAATGAGTGTGGGGACGAATCGATGCTTATACTAATATGTTTCGCTTCATTAAGTTGTGACACGATCCAGCCTCACCCAGTTTCACACCATTGACTGACACTAGGTGAGAATTATTGGAAAGAGGATGAGGTCTAATGGTCTGAATGGTTTGACAAATGAGGGAGACATCTAACTATTTAAGTAATTTTCGCAAAAATTAATTAGTGGAGTTTGCGGTTCAAAGACATGAGCCAGTCTCTAATTCCCTGGAGCATAAGTGACGGGTAATCATTTTGTTTTAAAAATGAGAACACTTATTATTAATCAAAGGTAGTATAAAGTCTTATTTTTACAGTTAGTACTCATAAAAGGCTATTGATGAGAGAGTGTGTAAAGGTCTATGTACCAAATGAAAACGTATATAAATATGTTAAAGTTCTAGAATGGCTTGATGTTTATTAATGTTAATTTAAATTTATGATTTAATGATATTGTCAATAATGATTAGAACAAAATGGTTCGCCATTTTTAAAAGGTCAAACGAACTGGTATTGACCTACATGCTGCATTATGACAAAGGCAGTAGTGCAAATTATTGACTGAAGGTTAGACCCGAAGATGAAACTTTGAATCTCATTTTGATATAACAGTTGTTATGAAGAATGGCTTTGCTTTTGCATTAACACAAGCAGTTATTGTCCGAAGCTATGTCATACTAGAGAGACGTGTACTTGATTAAGGATAATATAATGAACAGAATATTTTCACTTATGAAACCCTAAAGATATGCTATGCGCAAAGAAAGTTTGATTTACTTGATTACAGCAAAGCAAGCAAGGGCTATCTGCGTGAGGGAAAGGATGTCTTCATGAAAAACTTTCTAAGGGAAACTGAGTTGTATCCAGTTTACTTATGGAGAAAATCGCAAAAACGTCTATGTAGCCAGCTCATTCGTCTGTAATCAAACTCAGTTTAAACTACTGACTTTTCCTTTCTGCCGCTAATGGATATTTTTAGAAGAAAGAGCAATAGTTCAGAGAATATTAATTATCTGTAATATAACTTGATTATCTCATTAAAGAGCAGGCTGATGAGCTGCTTAAGAGATTGCAGTTGTACAGTACAGATTTGGCTGGTCAAAGCCTCCTGCCACTCACACACACAGGATTAAATTATGTCCGACACATAGGATTAAATTCATAAAATTATTTATTTTATTTACACATACGTAATTTAATAACTATTTTATTATGTGTAAATTTCAGTGGGAACACCAACATTATTGTTAAAACCTTTTCCTGTGGTTAATTAATGTGTTTCGCTAGCATTTAATTCATTTCTTGTGTTCTTTTCTAAAACAAAATAAAATTTATCGGAAGAACTGAATTCGCAACCTACAGTGGGAACGATGCTTAAGGTATACTGATTTGCATATTTCCTTTTGTAATTAAGCGTAAAATGTAATGATGGAGGAGAAATCAAAAATGAGACTCAGGCTTCGAGAAACGGAAGAGCAAAGTTTAACATTTAGGTTTATTTCTTTTCTAGAAAATTAGGCAATCAGTGAAGCATTACATTCTTCGACAGCTACTTTCTTAGTTATACTCAAAGAATTGAAACGTTCTGCTCAAAGTTTTGAACAGCTCCTTGTTAACTTGAAAGAAACTTTTATTTTGCGTGAAACTTCAGCTAGACTAGAGTTTCTAAACAGTACGCTTTCCTTCGTGTAGCTGTCTTGTTTGTTCAAAACTTTCTTGACATCTGAAATTCGAATATCATTAGCAATATCGTTTCAAAGGATGGATAATTCCAAGAAAAGAGACACCACAGACTTGCTGTCTTTATTCGCAAAAAACAGGACTAATATTGTCATACACATCCCTTCCTGAAAGTAAATATCAAATAGAACATCCATGTAATTTTTTTCTCTTAAAGAACCATTTCCAGTTAATTTTCTTTTACAAAGAGTTCGAAATTCAGATGATTTTTTGTTAGGGAGGTGAAAGCTATAACAAAATCAGGGGCATGTTCCCGGAAATATAAATACATACACGATATTGTAAATACCCAATAAAGGAAATATATTATAAGTTAAAAGCAATACAGTCAAATAACCGAAGCTCCGCCAACTCCTGAAATCCGCGTTGCCTCTCAAAATGTAAGCATTCAGTTTACAGGTTCCGGAAACCGCAACATTGAGTACGAAATATCAAAGAAAAAGTACTTACCGAATAATGACGTCATAATTACCAAATAATAATGAGTCCTAAGGGAAATACCAAATTATTGACATCGTGATAATTTTTTCCCTCTAAAAGGCAGACGATTCACTATTCTTTCAAGTTCACGATTCACGTTGTTGTATTTTCTGAGCTTTGTAATTTCACGGGATTGTTTAGTGCTGCCTTTTTTTATCCGAATATTTTGGGATAAATTAAGAATATTTTAAATTTCAGCCCTTTTTAATAAAATGACAGGTAAGAAACGCACTCATTATTTGACTGCTTGCAACGTTGAAAAACATATACACGTTGCATTGCCGGTAATGCAAAAAGTACAAATTCTGCAAAAGATGGAGGCAAGTGCTACTCCTCGGTTTATAGCAGAATCATATGGAATTGCGACACGATTGTGTATAATATACCGAAAAACAAAGAAAAGCTGTTGAAATTTTACAGCAACAGTGATTCTAACACAGGAATCCGAAACCGGAATTTTTGCATGAGGCGAAATCGGCAAAGCTCGATGCTGCGTACATATAATACAATGAACAATATAATCAATTTATATATGTAATAATAATTTAATGCATATAATAAATTATTGCGATAGTGTATATAATAATTTAATGCATATAATAAATTATTGCGATAGTGTATATAATAATTTAATGCATATAATAAATTATTGCGATAGTGTATATAATAATTTAATTAAATGTATCTAATACGCCATATTTATTTTGCACTTTTAGTTGAATATTAGGCTTTATCTTTTCTATCCTGAAATCCGCAAAATCCTAAAATCCGCAGAACCTCTGGTCCCAAGTTTTGAGGATTTCTGGACGTCTACTGTAATAGTAAAATGGTATAAGAACTTATAGGCTGCCTAAAATAGAAACTAAACTAGATATCAGGCCTCGTCGAACTATGACCCGCGGGTCACCGAGTGACCCAATTCATAATTTCAAGTGATCTATTTGAGTCCCGAAAATAAAGTATAAAATTTAAAGCAAAAAACGTCTAAAATTTAAAGCTAAAAAGTTCAGCATCAGGTAAGCCACTGATGTCGAAGAGAATACGTCATTCATTCAGTTATGTTTTTTTATAATAACTAGACATACAATTTTAATTCTTATGTTAAAATTTTAAAGCTCATTGTAATTATTTTCTCAATAAAACTTAATCTTATTATAAACCAAGACAGACTGTTCTAAAATAAAAATACCCCCCGATCCTAAACGTTTTCTAAATACAGACATTTTAGTCGAGTTTGAACCTCAGCCAGAAAAGGGTTGTCAACGCCTGATATAGATAAGCATCTTAGTTGGTTGACATAGGCGACATCGATCACAGGTGGTCTTGGAAGAGAAGCATTGCAGTTCTTAGGAGCAATAAGTTGTAGAGACATTAGGTTATTTCAAAGCAGGAGATGTGAAAATGAGCAATGCCCTCACCGGTACTCGAAGCATGGACCTCTCCACACGAAGCCATGAAGACGGCAGAAATACCTTATATACTCCCCCTTTTAAAAAGCGACTGGGGATTAGGGCACCTAGATCGCCAAATCCTGGTGGTGGAGAATCTTCATCCACCATCTTCTTTAGTTCGGCTGCCACTGTAGATACAAAAGGATTTTTTAGAAAGCAAGAGTCATGAAAATAAGCAATGCCGTCGCCGGGACTCGAACCACGGACCTCTCGAATACGCACGAAGTGTGCTTACCACTAAACCACGAAGGAGATGGAAATACCTTATAAAGTAAGCATTCATTACCAAATGGGTATGTTTAAAGCGTTACTTAACTAAAATTTAGTTACTTAAACATTGTTTTGAAAAGCATATTAATTATAGCAAATGCAAGTATTATTCCTTACATAGGCATACGCTTTATGACCAAACTATTGCAAAAGGCAAAGTTTCCGGCTTCGTGAAATAACTGAGGCCCAAGATAACATCAATTTCTGGATATGAAAAATCTCGAGAGGAGAAATCAGAGGCAAGAAGGAAAAGAAAGGGAGGATGACTAAGAGGTCTGAAAAAAGGCAAAGAAGAGAATCTGATTTTCTGTAATATCAAAAATAATCTGGGAAACAAATTGCTCTGTGTGGAATAAATTTCATGCGTACCAAGTGCAAATATAATTCAACAAAATATTAAAATCATGGATTACAAAAGTGTACAAGTTACAATAATAAACATACTATAAATACAATTAGTTAAAGTGAAAATCATACAAGTACAAAATACTGTGATTCAACTACCATTAAGATAAACTTAAGTGCCGAAGTTCTGGCCGCAGTCTGTGATAATATGAGCAGCAACAGGTCTAAATTCTTCTCTCTTCTTGAAACATTTCATAGTTTGAAAACTTGCGAATAATTGCTAACGTCATTGTAATGGCCTTGTTGAAGAATTTTTCATTAGTCCTTTTTATGTAGTCAGCAATTTCCTCAATCTTTGAGTTTTTATGTCAGTGTTCCTTGGGACAAAAAAGTCTGCACCCGTCATTATGCGTAAAAGTTATTTTGAACAACTTGAAGCTGGTGAATATTTTGTAGCAGTGTTCAAGGCAAGGGCAAATATAATATGTTAATATAATATGTTGCAACACAAAACAGGTCGAATACATGCAGTATAGATACGGTGCTTTGTACGAAGGCTAAGGTTGAATATTTTCCATTAACAAGAAAAAATCTATTCCTGATTCTGAGGGCAGTCTAGTAAAATGTGGAGTTCAAGGATCATGATACCGGAGTTCAAGGATTGATTTATGTTAATCATGATACCGAGGGTTTTAATCATTTTGATTGTCACACCATCACATCACGGGGCTTTTTTGAGGTTGAGACGCCGAACGATGTTAGTCACTTCCGTGAGAGTGATGAGCTTTGACAGATTATAAACATTAGGTGTATTTAAGCCAGGTTATACACCAAGTTATGTAAAAGGGATTTGAAAATAGGATTAATGGGGTCAGTGTTATGCATAAATTGTGTCTGCAAATAATCAGCGAAAATGTCCACTTTCTCCTTCAGTGAGAAGGCAACTTTGTTTGCAGTATGGATTGGTCTATTACAAATGCATTTTCTTTTTAAATTTTGTAGATATTTCCAAAAAGAAACAACGTTGATGTTAATCTTTAGATCATTTCTTCTCTGGACTCTTTTTTTATAATCTGAAATTTGTTTTGTGATTTTTCTGTTGTGTTTATTACTTTCTCTTTTGAGGGCGGGATCCCAGTTTCTGCGCCATAACTGAAGCATATTGTCTCGTTCCTTAATAAAGTATCCGGTACTGTGAGGAAGTCTGGTGCAATAACTGGTGAGATGAGTGGTGATTGTAGCAACTCTGTAAGCTTTTATGGTCGGAAATGAGCTCTGCTTTGGCATCTAAAGAAATCGGAATAGAAGTATTCGTTGAAAGAATGTCAAATATGTCTGACTTCTGAGCATTAATAGGCTTGTAGATAAACTCGCCGGAGACATGTAAAGCAATAGGTCGATTTATTATAAAGTTATGACGAATATGTCCATTAGGATTCGTGCGTCGACATCCTCAGTCGATATGTTTAGCATTTAATCGGTGGCGACGATACTTTGCTTGTCATCAGGAAGTAAACTTTTAAGCATTCCATCAGAAAGTCTGTTGTTTGGCGGACTGTAAATGGCACAAAAATGCAGGTTAACAAAATTTAGAAGAATCACCCCAATAGCTACACTTTCATATCTAACACTTCTGTCACCGGTGATGAGACAAGAAGAAAATTGTTTACGTAAATAAGCACGCCTCCACCTCTGTGGACAAGCCTATTATACCTACAGGTAAAAAATTTGGAATACTTAATTTATCAGTTAGTGTGGCATAAGTTTCGAAAATCAGACTGATATCAATATTCCATTCTTGTGGAAAGTTCAGGTTTGCACATGTTGCTGAATTTTGTTACTGAATTTGCTCATTTGAATTATTTGCAACTGACACTTTTGGGGTTTCTTTGCTGCATCTTATATTTCGAGCTACAGACTTGTAAGCGTAGCTTTTGAGAACGTTCACTAATGCGACAAGATCGTCAAAAATCTTTTTGGCTTCTCTAACAATATTAGAAGTTGTTCCGTTGACAGTTTTAAAAGCGTCCGCAAAGGGTTTGTTGATGACAAACCTATAGTTGAAATTTTTATAGTTGAAAAATTGAAAAAATAATAAAAAAGGGGAAAATTTATTTTGATTTTTAAAACATGATAGTTTGGCATAAACATATTTTAAACTTCATCCTGATTTTGCAGCTTAAACATCTGACTATACATTGTGGCTTAAATTTGAAGTATCACTCCAAAAACTTGTTTTTATAAAATTTAATGTTGTTTTCTTAGTACATCCGGATATAGTGGCTATAAGGAATAGAGCAGCAAACTATGAAATAGTCAATAAACTATTATTTTATACTAAAACAACAAATGAGAATAGTGAAATAAGGCCAATCATTCCATCCGAGTAGCGACTCAGTATTTTAAACGAATTGCATGACACGGTTACAGCTGGACACCAAGCTATTCGTAAAACTGTATAAAGAGTGCGCGAGGCGGTTTTTTTCCCGCAACTTCAAAGAGTGGTAACCGAGTATGTCAGGTCCTGCTATACATGCCAGTTAGTTAACGATGTAAATTATAGCCCGGCTGGGTATCTAAATAGTATAAGAGCTGTATTTTAAAATATGGTACACCACTTAGGGTAATATCAGATAACGGCCCCCAATTCGTTAGTTAAATGTCCGAGGAGCTATGTGCGGGGCTTGGCATCCGCCACCTTAAGATGGTCCCGTACAGGCCACAGTCAAATATTGCCGAGCGCGTAAACAGAAACATAGATAAAAATCATTCGGAGCTATGTAAAAACGTATCACCGACGCTTGGATTACTGTATAAATGAAATGGCGTATGCCCTCAGAACGGCCAAGCATGATACCACGGGAAAGGCCCCTTGTGAACTCTTTCTTGGGAGGATATTAATTTCGCATTTAGATAAATTATTTCTTGTCCAGAAAAGGGAGGAAGAATTTAAACAAAAAGATACATAGAAGTTAATTAATGGTGCAACCAAAAATTCAGATGTAGCCAGAGAGAAACAATCATTGGATTATAATAAGAAAAGAAAAGAGTTTAATTTTAAATTTGGGCATAAAGTACTGAAAAGAAAACATGCATTATCTTGCGCCCCACTGGAAAAAGTGTCAAAACTTTTCCCGAGATTTGAAGGTCCTTACGTTACTGAACGTATTTGTAGATAAGTTTTATATTTAAAAGGAAGCAAAGAAGGCAAGATCACTTCCAATGTGGGGTAGTCGGTAAGTGTTGTACTTACTTTTACATAAAGCACGCTCGCATTTTACAGTACACTATACTGGAGAGCAAGGGGGAGTTTCAATGTTATTTAGGAAGACTGAATTGAGTAAATGTAGAAAAGGCTGAACTGTTAAAATATATATATATTAAAAGTGTGGCACATGTAATATGTATGTAAGCACGTACTAAACTTACCTGGAAGGAGACAGAACAAGAATTGCTAAGGAGAGAAGATACTGTAATTATGTATTTAAACGTGTGATTATCTCAGTTTATTCAGAGCGTGTTTCGTTAGCCTAGCGCACGTTTCGTCGTTATTCTGCGGTCACGCTAGTAAGCCTCTTGGCCATATCAGTTTAGTATCACGCCGGTTAGATTTCTATGAGTCCATCTCTTAGGAGAAATTTTGAAGTGCGTTCTTGCACTCGTTTATTTATTTATTTGTTTTTAGATTTTGAATTGTATTCTAGTCTACGTTTAGTTATCGCCGCAAGTGAACGGTGTTTTTGTAACGCCCGAAGTCCGTGCTTTTTGTTGATTTAGTTTGAGTTAATAAAGGGTTATTTTTCACCTTTTCACCTTTCTTCTGTGCTGGTATTTAAGACACGCCTGTGCGAGAATTCGCCAGGTTCATTGTAGCATCTAATTTAGTGTATGTGGACAGTTCTGTGGATAGATCTTACAGTATGACTTCTTTTAAAATAAGACGAAAAGAGGACAATCAGTCCAGCTGCTTTCCTGAAAAAAAGTCTGTTTAACCAATATGCCAAATTTTAGAGATCATCCCAGGTGAGTTGATTTGGTTTAGTTGTTTATGGCAAAGCACACGAAGGCTATCATCCTAAGGGAAGGGATGCCTTCGTGGAGGACATTCTAAGAGAAACTGACTCTTATACACGTTGCACATGGGGAAAATTACTAAAATACTCATACAGCCAGCCCGTCCGCCTGGTATTGAACCCAGGTCTTAACTCCAGTGTTCAGAGATTTTACTGCTCGTCCGCTGCTGGACTGATCGGCCAAGTGATGGTGATGATCCATATGAACGAATTTGACATTTGTGGAGCGTAAGATATAGAAAACTTAAAAAAGGCGAAAAATAAAGAAGAAACACTTTGCCAGAGTTAAGAGTGGTCATTTACATGCACTTCTTTCGCTAAGTGAGGAGTCGTGTATTTTCGGCTGATCTGACGTCGACTGTTATCGTGTAGGTGGTCTGAGTGGCAGCTAAAAATATATCTATATAACTGCTAGTAGAAACTGCTACTACTACTCATTTTACTAAGTAGTAGCAAATACAACAACTAGAAGTTACAACTTCAACCATTAAAGAAGTCGTATTTAACTACAGCTACTAGTACTAGCGGTTGTTACTTGTTACCACCAAAACTACTAATAGTAGCAGTATTTACTAACAGAATCACAAATAGTTGCAATTACTACTACTAGTATAAGTAATTACAAGTAGTAGAAATAATAACTTCTAATTGTAGTTGTTGTAGTAGTAATTACTAAAACTTACTACTCATAATAATTACTTGTTGTTGAAGTAACTATTGCTAAAGAATTTACTAATTAAACAGTAGTAGTTGTCAGTACTAGACTACTACTATTACTACTAGTAGAAGCATCTCTTACTATTACTAGTACTAGTGTTTATTACTAGTAGTAGTTCCTGCTACAACTATTATTACTTGTACTAATCACTGTTAATACTACTAATTTTAGCAATAGTGTTGAATAATTAAATCTACTACTAGTAGTTATTAGTAGCAATAACTGCTAATACTACTTGCAACTACTATTTCTATGATAGCAGTTACTACTACAACCACTAATGCTATTAATATTTACTACTACAATTAGTAATATTATTTATTAATTAAAACTATCACTAGTAGTAACTACTAACTGCTACTATACTTAGAGTAGTAATTACTGCTAGCTATTACTGCTCCTACTAATAACTAGTACTTAAACAAATTACAACTAATAAATATAGTACTTACGACTAGTACGGTTACTAATTACTACTACAACTAGTAATTAACAGCAGATATAACTAGCAGTATTACTACTACATCTACGACTAATAGTACTATCATTTAATATTAATACTGCTAATTCCTTAGTCTACTAATGTTAGTATTAGTAGTTATTGCTTGTTATTAGTAATAATTACTTATACTAGCATTTGTACTTCTAGAAGCAGTAGTAATAGTTATTACTTTTAATACCAGTACTGTACTTAAAGCTATATGTTTAGTGTTACTACTACTAGTTACTATTACGGCTGACTACTAGTATTGCTAGTAGTACTAACAGTAGTTACTACTAATACTCCTGTTAATAGTACTGCTACTCTTCTTTACAGCCGGCAAGACAACTAAGATCTCATTAGCTGTGTCTATTCGCCGTTTTATAAAAAGCGAATACTATGCTCTTTTCATTTTGTTTATAAGGTATTCCCCCCCCTTCTTAGCATGCCTTCGTGGTGTAATGGTCAGCACACTCGGCGCGTATTCGAGAGGTCCGAGTTTCGAGCATCGGCGAGGGCATTGCTCATTTATCATGTCTCATGCTTCTAAATAATCTAAAGTTTCTACACGTTCTTTTTTATAATTTATAAATATGTTCAATGTTTGTTATGTATTTACGTTTATAAATTTTGTTGTGTATTTCAGGGAACATTCTTGCACCATTGGCCAAAACGTATCATCAGATGCACTATACCCCTTCTGTTTGCCGAATTTTACCTCAGATCTAATTAACTCTACGTTTTATTTGTTTAGGGTTTAGTTTCAGTTAATATAAATGTAGATAGCTCAAATACGGAAAATTATGGAATTATCGCATAAGATATATCGTAAAAGAAAAACATACTGTTGCATGCATACAAATGCAAATTGTAAGAATAGTGGAAAGGTGTTTGTGGGATTTTAATATATCCTTATTCCCTTAAAACTCCCTGTCGAGTTTTTGGACAAAAACTTTCCAATGCATACAGATTGGCGAGAGGTAAAAACTATTTAAAAGCATAATACAACAAATTATATATACTCTATGATTTAAATTTCATTCTATTTGTATTATTCCTTTCATATTCAAACATCCATTCAGTTTCAAAATTTTTTATAAGAGAATTAAAGGTATATCTTAAAACGGAAAATTTTGAAACAACTGCTAATGATCAAAAAAACGTTATCTGGTTATTTCGTGGCGTCCGCGGAAGAGGAGAGACAGAAGGGTGTGGATAAATGAGGATAGATATTCGATGTGAAAAGTCTGGGAGAAATCCATTTTCTCCCTCCATCTCGTCTGGCCTCTCCATCATTGCAAGGTAAATGATCTTTCATTGTCATTGCTAGTTCATTGGGTACTTTTTCAGTGGTTCGTGTAATTGCAAGTCAAAGATCATCACATCGATGAGAAATGGTTTTCATTCTGGAGTTCCAAAGAAATGAGTACTACGTTTTATTTGTCTAGGGTTCGGTTTCTTTCTTTAGCTCGCGCTCAGTTTCTATCCTGTATTTTATATCCTTATCAGAATGATAAGAAGCAGTAAGAGAAGAAAATATTGCAGTTTCACCATGATTGGATTTCGTTTTGATTCAGCCGTTCTAGAATGAGGGAGGCTGAAGACGCTGCGCTTTGTTGCCCTTATTTTTGTACAAGTACACCAAGTACACTCAATTCCAAATTAACTGCGAAGGCGAATTAATTTGACCTTGTCTAAAAAAGATTAAGTTTGCAGCTTTCGTAACAATGTAAAAGTTACTTTCGCATATCATAAACGTAAAACAAAACTTTAATACAAGCAAACTAAAAGAAAAGTGTTCACTATAGCGATAATGAAAGGTTGTGTTAGGTTGTTTTAACATGGCAAAGCCTTGAGGTGTATTTGAGCGAAAAGAGGGTGTAATGTTTTTCCTAAGTTTCTAACAATTATTTTAAGTTTGTCACACTTTCCTTCTCTTCTAATTTCAACTTAAATTTCAACTTAAAATTCCTTGCCCGAATGAGGTTTTAGAATCGCGTTAAATGCAAATGAGAGGGAGTAGTATTTAAGTCGAAGTTTCACTGACTTCGAGAGAGAGAATTAGATTTCCTGAATAGCGCGCGTTGGCGTTTTGGCTACGTTTATCTAAGCTGTTACTTCGCTCGGCCGTATTACGTGGCTTTAGATAGCTTGGCTAACTAATTTAATATTACTGGCCAACTCGTTTATACCGGGTGATCAAAAAGTCAGTATAAATTTGAAAACTTAATAAATCACGGAATAATGTAGATAGAGAGGTAAAAATTGACACACATACTTAGAATGACATGGGGTTTTATTAGAAAAGCAATAATCTGCTCAGAAAAGCAATAATTAGCATAACAAATTAAGACAAAGCAAAGATGATGTTCTTTACAGGACATGCTCAATATGTTCACCATCATTCCTCAACAATAGCTGTAGTCGAGGAATAATGTTGTGAACAGCACTGTAAAGCATGTCCGGAGTTATGGTGAGGCATTGGCGTCGGATGTTGTCTTTCAGCATCCCTAGAGATGTCGGTCGATCACGATACACTTGCGACTTCAGGTACCCCCAAAGCCAATAATCGCACGGACTGAGGTCTGGGGACCTGGGAGGCCAAGCATGACGAAAGTGGCGGCTGAGCACACGATCATCACCAAACGACGCGCGCAAGAGATCTTTCACGCGTCTAGCAATATGGGGTGGAGCGCCATCCTGCATAAAAATCGTACGTTCCAGCAGGTGTTTATCAGCCAGGCTGGGGATGATGCGATTCTGTAACATATCGGCGTACCTCTCACCCGTCACGGTAGCAGTTACAAAACCAGAATCACGCATTTCCTCGAAGAAAAAAGGCCCGATAACAGTAGATGTGGTAAATCAACCCATACTTTTGAACTTTTTTTTGGTTCTAATAAAACCCCATGTCATTCTAAGTATGTGTGTCAATTTTTACCTCTCTATCTACATTATTCCGTGATTTTTTAAGTTTTCAAATTTATACTGACTTTTTGATCACCCGGTATATTGTGTTAGCTTCGGCTAGATATCTTTAGTTAGTCATTAGTTAAGTTCTTATCTCTTACATTTTTAAGCGCAAGTGGAGGCTTACTGCTTCTGAAATGAATTCTGTTACTCGAAGAGGGTCTTGAAGTGAAACTAGCCTTGTTGGACTATTAGAAAATCCAGACAGAGCGTCAAGATCATACACCTTGTAAGGATCTTAAGTTTTACTAACGTTTATTTTATTTTAAAGCTTTACTATACTTTCTTATTTTCCACTTCCGGCCAGATTTGAATGCGTTAACTTGTTTATGCAAATTGTATTTGCTAACGCCCAAGTATTTAAGTTGCAGCTTTTGGCCAAGAGTTGGAGAGAGAGAGGAAGCGAGCTGCCTTGCCACTGCATTCTTACGAGTTTTGAATCAGTTGCTGGATTGCCTTTAAGGACAGAGGTTTAGTCCTCTTGGTATTTAAAACGTATTGTAGTTTCACAGTTTACGTACTACCTACGTATCGTTTTAGAAAGGACAGTTTTAGTGTTATGCATTTGTATACTAATTCAAAGTTAGCTTTTAGTTATAGTTAGTAGTTTTATATTTTTACGTTCAGACCGCAAGTGGTTGGTCTCTGTATCCCGAAGTACGGGAGCACCTGTAAAGTAATAAAGGGTTCAGTATACCCTTCCTGCTTGTGTCGTCTATTCCACACATACTGGAACATAGCTTTAGTAAGCTCTCTGTTCCTATTCAGGATACGCTATATTTACAAAGCAAGTCAAAAGACATACAAGTCCTGACAACCTGAAATGAAACTGTTTTTGATGGTATTCTGGGACCATTCGTGCAAAATAAGGCATCCAAGCAAGTACGAGATGTATCAGGAGATGGAGCATGTGGAGCAACTTTCGGTTGGAAGATAGGGTCTACTTGATGATGTTCTGCTTCTGTTATTAGACTGTAGATGTGGTGACTCTACATGTAGGAGTAATGACAGATGTAGAGTCACCATATTTAAAGTCTAATAACAGAATTAGTAAATTTGTTATTAACCGTGGCATGTATCTTCATGGAAAGGCCATTGATAATGTATGCAATTTATGTATAATAACTATGTTATGTGATAGGTAGTTAGTATTTAGATACTTGATTTAAGTCATCTTATGTACTGTTTTATACTATTGTATACCGAATGTGTGTATTGTTATACTATATACTGTTCTTTCACTATGTAATTATGTTCAAACATGCCTGAATTTAGATATTTAGTATAAGGCTTCTATTATCTGTTATAACCTAAAGTATTACTGAGGCTATAGATTTTAATTTGTTAATAACTGTGGCATGCAACCCCATGCAAAGGCCATTGATAATGTATGTAATTTATGAGCAGTAACCACGTTATGTGATAGGTATGCATAATAGCATAACGGTTTAGTAACTTCTGATCATTGTGCATTATTCTTAGGAATAATTCCACAGAAATATCCACAAAGGCACAATGGTATTTTCCTAGAACTTTGGACTCTCCAATTTTTACCTTTACTATGACTATAGACACGTTTAGTGATTCAAACACGAAGGCATGTTATTGTCAAAAGTAATCCCCCTACGAATAATCGTAGCATTCCTATTCAAAAGGTGACTAAGCAACAATAACCTACCCTGACCCTGAAGCTTTTCAGTGACAACGAATAAAGCTACGTCTGTCTTCCACCAAACAGGCATCATTCCGCATAGATTTCTGGGACGGAAGCCTGCTCCGTGGCGTACAGTAATGATAGATGATTTAAAGTTGAATGTATGTTGTTGCCATACAGCTACAAACAATAAAGAATTTATTTTACATAGTAAAACAAGAAGTATATATTAAGCATTTTCTTCGTTCTCTGGTAAGCCTTTATACCACCGTATATTTTTAATTCCAAAGTAAACATTCATGCAATGTAGGGTTAATTCAAGGTATCCTACTAATAGTTATATAGATTTACAGAGCAAACATTTTGCCGCTAAAGATTTCCATCATTTAGGGTAAATATTAGGTGGCCCCCCTCACTTCTACGAAACACAACATAACATAAAGTTCCATCTCGCCACAGAGTAAATTATGAATTTTTCCTAAATTTTATTCTTAAAAACTAGCTACATTTAATGCATTTTTGATTGCGATTTGTTGCATAACAATAATTTAATACAGAAGATCTTGCAAGATGTTTTGGGTCTTCTGTAAGCGCTAGCGGTGTCCAAACTGTGGCACACGTACTCTTTGGGTTTATGCAATGGGTTGGTCAGGAGTACATGAAAAAATAAACAGTCAGTATTGGCGGAAAGTAGCAAAGTGTTTTAACAAATGCTGATAAATGAAAAAGATTTAGAACGTTTAAATGTATCATTGAATAAAAGCGAAGCAGGTGAGAAGGCTTTTGATGTGACTTTTACTGAGCGAAATGTGACTGAACAGTAGTTAGTAATAATAATTATAACTAATTATTAGATAATTAGTAATGTAGTGAAGCTATAGCTATTAGGTAATGTAGTAGAGACTAATTATTAGCGTCCACTACGTCTACCATATTGCTCGATTGCTTCCGCATGCTATGTAGGCATTCACATTTGTATAACTGTATAATGAATTGAACAAATATCAGCCAACCATATTTTCATCATTCAGTGGAGCCCACCAGCGGCCGAGCGGTAAAGTCGCTGAACACTGGTAGTTCGGTCCGAGGTTCGAATCCCGCGAACGGGCTGGCTGCATGGGTGTTTTCGTGGTTTTCCCCATGTGTAACGTGTATACGAGCCAGTTTCCCTTAGAAAGTCCTCCACGAAGGCATCCCTCCCCTTAGGCAGATAGCCTTAGTGTGCTTTGCCATAATTAAATACACACACATACACACACATCATTCAGTGAATCATCAATTCAGTTATGTAGTCAGTTTCCTTGCAACTGTAGCATTTAACTGAGTTAAATGCAGGGTTTTGTTTCAAATAAGCTTTTTGTCTTTACAGTTGTTAAATATAAAGTGCTTTTCTATAAAATCGATAAGTGGTCAAAAAATAGATCTTCGCAGAGAACTGTATTAAAATAACACGTAGGGTTAGTCTATAATTAAAAAGTCCTGTTATGGATACGCAAAAGAAATGGTGGACAGCCACTGTATGAAGTCAAAGAATATTTTCGCTGACTGAAATTTAGTTTTAGAAATGAAAGAATTAATTCATATTTAGAATTTTTATAGTTAAACTGTTCATAATTAGCTCTCTCAGGAGAGATTAAACAGCTTGCTTTAATTATAATTTAAAGCGTTTCAGCCACGTACAAAACTTTTGGTTTGTGCTCGTTGTGGCCAAATTTGCTATGCGTGAAACTGTCTTTAGAATATTAATGATGAAACACTGTCAGTAGATTAAGGTAAGCTAAAAATTTCGAAACTCATCAAAATGATTAATGAACACTATGCAACTTTATTCATTGATTTTTATAGCCTCGAAAGAGTAATTGCCTCATTTGCGGATAGCATTATGAAGCACCCATAGGATTTGGAAGTAAAAATTCTTGAGTATAACATGTAACTAAAGAATTGTTTTAAATGAAAGTGACAGTGCGCCAAAAATGATTCTGATATTTTCGGAGAATTTGACTTTTTCCCATTTTTTTTTAATTTCTTCCTGGTGCTACTATATTATTATTGCTCAGGTAATTTGCGTTATATTAAAATGAAGCTTTTGCTAATTCGCGGTATGAAATATTTCTCAAAACTATTGATTATTTGTCATTGCCTCTACTCTGACACTCAAAATAATGTCATAGATTAGCCTCCACTACATCTACCATATTAATTTACTTACTTTACCATAAGTCTCAAACCCGAAATAAATCAATCATTCTTTTGCCTGGTATCAAACCTGAGACCTTCCATCTGTTAGTTAGATATACTAATCTCTACATCAAAACGTCGCATAATGGAAATTTTAAATTCTTTTCATACACTTAGAAAGCTGGTGCACTAGAACCGTCAGGCAATATTTCTCTTAAAGAATTTTATCTTTTAGAATAGCAATAAAGTTATTATACAAAGCTGATGCTTTTTAGTTCAAGGCAACTATTTGGTTCCCCAGGTGAGGCATTTAATGCTATTTAATGTGTTATTATTATATACTTTAGAACTGTGTTTAACGAACTTTTAAGTACTGGTATTGCGAATCGTCTGCGTGACGTCAGAAAGATAAGCGGAAATATTTTTTGCTGCTTAAGTATCTTGTTGAAGTTATTTGTGCTTATTAATCATTATTCATGGTAATAATGACAGAATTAAGTGAATCTGATCTTAAAAGATTAAGAGGACGAACGAAATCTACCCTAACGCGGCTTCACAATAGTTTCAGTAATCAGTTAAGTTTAACGGAATTAAAAGCACGATTAGAAAGAATTGAACAAATATTTAAAGAATTTGATCAATATGATGCTGCTTTACCCGAAGAAGCTTCTGAAATTGCTGAATTCGAAGCTAAATATTTTGAAACGAAAGTAATGTATCAATCCGCCATTGAATCCGTAACGGCCAGAAATGTTTTGATTTCAAATCCCACTGCAGTTGAGGCTAGCTTTAAACTTCCGCGTTTAAACATTCCGAGTTTCAATGGTAAATATACTGATTGGCTTAATTTTAAAGATCTGTACATGGCGACAGTTCATACCAATCAGTCATTAGCGAAAATTCAGAAATTCCAATATTTGATAGGACTTTTAAAAGACGAACCAGCTGCTATTATTAAGCACATTCCGATTTCCGAAACTACATACGATGAGGCTTGGGACAAACTGATGAATCGTTATGATAGAAAAAATCAAATTGTAATTAATGTCGCTTGTCAGAACATTTCTTGAGCAACCCAAAATTACTAGCGCTGATTCTGTTAATCTAAGAAAACTATCTGATACATCTGATGAAGTTATCCGTGGATTAAAATCTCTCGGCGAAAAGGCTTCATCTAGAGATGTTTGGCTAATTTATTTTTTGTTAGAAAAAGTCGATTTATGGTCACAAAAAAATGGTGAAGAAGAATTTCCTACCTTAGAATGTTTTTTGGAATTCTTAAACTCAAGATGTGTTTCACTTGAAATGTTAAACACTCATAATAATGAAAAGCGAGTATCGCATAAAAATCAGTGCTCTGTTTCGAAGAATGTTTCACATAATAATAAAAATTCTGTTCTAAAATGTCAGCATTGCAATGGTTCTCATTTTTTATCAAAGTGTTATAAATTTAAAGGTGCAGATATTACGACTAGGAAAAATATCATTCGCAAGAATTTATTATGCTTCAATTGTTTCAGAAATCATCAATTAAAATTTTGTTCATCGCAGAATGTGTGTTCTATTTGCAAAGCAAAACACCATACTTTACTGCATGAAGATATTAAAAGTAATAACGTAGTTGTGTCAAATTCATCTCCATCTGATGAACAAATTTCTAATTCAGACGAACAAAATATTTCGAGTTTTTCTATTCAGGGTCAGAGTACTTCATTTTTACCAACGGCGGCAGTAATAATTTACGACTCTGCTGGTCAAGGTCATGAATGTATCATTCTTTTTGACAGTGGAAGTGAAGCTTCTTTCATCAGTGAATCATTTATTCGACAATTAAACATACGCAGACAAAATGCCCGTATTTGCGTAAAGGGACTTGGTGATTCTGAAGCAGCTTTGACTCGTGGTTATTTTAAAAGACCTATAGTAAAACTTATACCATTGCCATTGCATCGGGAATGATCTATTGTTAATGCAATGGCAAGGGTGGGAGTTAATGTTGGATGCATATTTAATATTTGCATTTCTTTTTTTCTTTGTATATTTTATTTCCTCACTGCTTAATTTTATGTTATGATTTTTGCAATAACCTTGTTACAGGCAACGTGCTTTATTTACTATTAAGTTTGTGTGAGTGGCTACAGTTGTTCATGTTTATGTTTCAGTAGAATAGCGTTCTTAGCCGCACTGCGCTGCAGGCAATATTTCTCTTAAAGAATTTTATCTTTTAGAATAGCAATAAAGTTATTATACAAAGCTGATGCTTTTTAGTTCAAGGCAACTAGCTGCTTCCATTAAATGTGTAAGGTTTTTCTTAATTTAACTAACAGTTAAGTTTTAGTTAGAAGTTACTTTCCTGTCCTCTCTGAATTTCAGCTTACAACTTCAGGCCAGAATGTATTTTCAGAATCGCGGTCAAATGAAAATGAGGAGAAGAAGTATTTAACTGTAAAGTTCTAGTCACTTCGTTAGAGAGCCAGATATTCTGAGCAGCGCGCGTTCGCCTTTTAGGCTCCTCTTTCTCTTCAGCTATTATTACGCTCGGCCGTACTTTAGGCCCTTGATAGCTTCGCCGTTAGTTAGCGTTAAAGGGCCAACTCTGTTAGAATTTTGATAGTTTCGGCTATATCTTTTTAGTTAAGTTTAGTTAAGCTTTATTCCTTAGTTTCCTGAGTTCAAACCCGAGTGAAGGCTTTATTGTAAACTCCAAGAAGGAGTCTTCTGTGAACTTCATTTGGAATAATAAAGGGTATTTAACCCTTCTTGAGTATCTGTTCCCTGTCTGTCGAACTAAAGCGATTATTCGCTTACCCGTTCTCAACGTTCGAGACACATTGCAGTAAATTCAAAGTTAGAAACTAAAAATTGAAATATAGTAGTGACATTATTTTACGTGGTTAAAATTTATGCGTCTGAAACACTATATGGCTTAAAATTTATATGATTCTCAACGTTTGATGGGCACAGTAATTTGTAACTTTACCTTTTAACAGCCAATGTATATATTAAATCCTTACAGAAATCTTCTCATTTCTACTCACACAAAGTTTAAATTTCTTCCATAAAATTGTGTTTCCTATTTTATGAAACGTGAAACTTACATGTCTGTGATCAATTTAAAAGAAGCTAAAGTTCGCAGCCATCGTTCTGAATATTCTGCACTTAAGCTCTTTAATCTTCTTCACTGTAGAAGGAGTGAAGATATTATTTCGACTAAACATTTGAATATTTTGAAAAACTCTTTATATTAAAGAGAGCGAATGCAAATAATGTAAGATTTTGTACACGAAGCATTATTATTTTATATCTGTCCTATGGTTCTTACAACTGCGAACTTACACTACTGTTCATCCAAAATTTAACATCATTAAAAACGTATCCAATAGGCCTGAAATCTCCTCCGTGCCTACATCTCGACAGAACACACAAACGCAAGCTCTTTATTCTTCTTTACTGTAGCAGGAATGAAGACAATATATTATTTTGGACTAAATATTTGAATATTTTGGAACACATTTTGAGTTAAATACAACTGTAGAGATTATTTCGAAGCAAGGGAGATGAAAAATGAGCAATGTCCTCGCCGGGACTCGAACCACGGAACTCTCGAATACTCGCCGAGTGTGCTGGCCACTGCACCACGAAGGCATCTAAGAAGGCGGGAGAAATACCTTATACAATAAGTGAAAATAATGTAAGATTTTGTAAACGAAGCATTGTTATTTAACTCCTGTGATATGATTCTTACAATTGAAAATTTACAATACTGTTTATCCTAAAAGTAACATCATTAAAAATGTATCAAATGGGCCTGAAATTTTCCTCTACACCTAGGTCGTGAGAGAACATAGAAACATGTCGTATTTGCAATAACTTCGGATTGGATCGTCTTTGCAAAACATATGCACTAATTGATGCCATATAAAAGACCTGCAAAATGGAAAAACTGGAAAATAAGAAATGGAAAACTGGGAAAAGGGAGGAATTTTAAGTATGTTTTTAAGTTTTCCCAATAAAATGCTGTGCTTATGGAAATGACTCATTGCACAACAATATCAAGAAATTAAAAATTAGTTGTGTTGCACAACAACCTGCATCGTTAATTCCTATTCCATTTTGTCGGCAGAAAAGGGAAATCTCTGCAAAGCTATGCGGTTTTGGTTGTGATTATCACCTTACGCTATAAAATCTACACCATATGTATATGCGGCTGCAGAAGTGCATACATCTAAAGAAGAGCATGGCATTGTCTTTTCAGTCAAATTTAGTCAAAATAGCCCTTTCATTATCCAACACCTGTAGCATCTGGAAACTGAATGGTATGTATGCGGTATAATATCGTGCTTTTTGGTGAGGCTTGGTTTTACTCCTGCCTTTGTCTAATACGAATTGTCGACACACACAATAATCACTGCTGCATCTTTAAATTTTTTGAGTCTGTGGTTCTCCCTTACCTTCGTAATTGTTGGCGGTCAAGTTTCAGTAAACTAATGGGCTAAAGCATACGGCACTTAACATTCAGCATTTTTCTTCATTACCCAAACTACTGCCTTATCCACCGTTCTCAAATGGGTCGTTCATCACATACTTCTCTTCCAATGATTTTGAAACTAGTGCCCCAACATACACCACCCAAGCTACGGCAGTTACACTGTAGCAATAGAATGGAAATAGCATGGATAGATAATCCCAGACACAAATCTAAAGCCCCTTTCCCGTCAGTGCCAAAGTATTTCGTGGCAGTAAATACCAGCCTCAGCGGATACAGAATTTCTCTTTGTTTATTTTATTAAGGCGAAGCACTCGAGAGCTATCTGCCTAAGGGGAATCATCCTTTGTGGAGGGCTTTCTAAGGGAAAATAGCTCGTATATACGTTACACATAGGGAAAACCATGAAACATATGGATTTAAACCTCGGACGGAACTGCCAGTGTTCTGCGACTTTACCGCTCGGCCGCTGGTGGGCCTTAATTCTTTTTTCTGTGAGTGTTCCGCAAGTCTACTTGAGCTATAATTCAAATTAATTCACCTTTATATCTTACACAATTTGCCTAGTAAATACGTAATTTATATGTCTGTATCCCTTTGTTCTTTATACCCCACCAGGATCTCCACCCCTTACCGCGTTTAAATTACGGAAGCGTGCTTTGTGTATTAAGAGAGTGACAGAAAATTTAGCATTTAAAGTAACTCAACCATAGAATAATATTTAAATAATATCATAATAAGCAGAGAATAATTAGATCCCATGAGCCCAGCTATAAGGAAATAACTTAATAATCTCATAATAAGTTTAGAATTTACTTAGTCAAACAATTCGTTTTATATTACGAACAGATTAACATCATGTTTCGCACTTCTCTGTTTCTATATTTTCAAAATAATGTTTCAATGCTGTATATCATCTTTTCAGAGTAAAACAAACGGGCTATAAATTCTTCAAGACGTAATTTATATTATTAAACAGTTATTATAATAGAGGTAGTCTATTATTGTCCTGCGAAGCTCGTGCATCCCATTGTTTATATATTAAATTATCACTTTTATCATTTCAATTCTGTTACGTGACACGCATAATTATTCTCATTAAGAAGAAACTGAAACATCAAATCTTACTTATCATTATAAAAGTAAATTTTGCAAAGAATTGTAAGAATTAAATATACATTCATGTCCATAAATTATACACAATATACATTCATGTCCATAAATTAAGGATAATGCAAAATCAGGCAAAGGAAGAGTTAGAAGCAAAACAAATTTGACTTATTTGTAAAGCTTATTTATTAAACAAAAGGTAAAGAGCAAACAAAGATGCTATGTGTTTGATATTATTAAAAAAATTAGCGATTTTTTCTCCCTGGAGCAAATTACAAAAACAATCTATTTACAAAAAACCAATACTACATGGTTGGTATGATTGTTAATACATTGTATGTCTCCCAGACGATGCAATACAGTCCGTACAACGCCTAGGCATGCTGAGTATCAAATTATCGATCTGATCTTGGGGGATATTACACCACTCAAAAAGCAATGCTCTCCGATGTTCCGGTAGACATGTAGGAGGAGGTTGACGGGCTGCAACTCGCCCGCCAAGTATGTCCCACACGTGCTCTACTGAATTCACGTCCGGTGAGAATACTGGCCTGTCCATACAGGTGATATCCTCCGATTGAAGGCATTCGCTTACGATGTTTGCACGGTGAGGACGGGCGTTGTCATTCATAAACACAAATTGTGCGCCCATGGCGCCCCTAAACAAACGTACATGTTGTTTCAGAATGACGTCCCGATAGATTTGGCTTGCCATGGTTCCAATTTGAACATGCAGGTCAGTTCTGGAATCCAGAATAATTCAATCCCAAACGAGCACTCCTGCACCACCGTAACGGTGTCGCTTAATGACGTTTTCTTGGTGGTAACGGGTACCTGGAGCTCTCTATATGAAAGTCCGGCGAGAATCAGGCTGCAAGCTAAACCTGGACTTGTCGGAAAACATAACACAAGCCCACTGTTGCGGTGTCCACAATGCATGCTCTCTACTCCAGGCTAACCGCAGGCGACAGTGTGTTGCAGTAAGTGGAACGCATCTGACAGGTCTACGAGCATATAGACCAATCTGCCCTAAGCGTCTGTACACGGTCTGCCTTGAAAATGTCGTACCAGTGGCTGAAGAGAGCTGACGAGACAGGTCTGAGGCTGTGCTCCGCCTGTTTCTTTTAGCAGTAACTGCCAAATACCGGTCCTCATTCGGCGTTGTAACTCTGGGGCGACCTGTGCTGTAACGTCTACTAACATTACTATCATCTTGTAATCGTTGCCAAAGCCTGGAGATGTTACTCTGGGCAATTCCAAGTTCGTCTGATACTTCCAGTTGGGTACGCCCACATTCCAGATGGCCGATAATTCTACCACTTAAAAAATCATCCAAATGTGTCATTTGTGTCATAACTATTCGGTTATTCCATTGAAATGCTTATAAAGCGCCTGTGAACAATTTTACTTCTTTGCCTGTATTCCTTATATATCACTCTCTCACACTCTCGTCATTGTGACGTACCATCGGTGTCATCTGGTTACTTCCTGAAATTTGCATATGATTCTTGAAGACGTGTGTAGTGATTTTACAGGTGATATATTTATTTTAGAGTTCGATTTCCGCGTGACTCCGAATTATCCTTAATTTATGGACATGAGTGTATTTATCTTATGTAATCACATTTAATTAGGACAAGTAAACAAAAACACAAGTAAGTATAACTATGTAATAGATTTAATAAAGTACGTACATCTGTATATTACTATACAAAAGAAAATGCCATGCCGATACTACAAGAAAATTGTTTAAACAAAACGGCAAAGGCTTAATACCCTGAAATGTTAGAGAACCACTAGCGGAAGGACTTGCAGAGTAAGGAATGGAGACTTATTTCCAGCTCCTATAGCATGGACTTGCTGATCCTTTCAAGCTACGTGAAGGCTGTGGGAGGTGAAAAGCCGAAACTTTTATCGAAAAAGGTTCATTAACCTCTGGAAATAATTTTGGGCAGAGAATTAAGAAGCAAAATAATCTGGGATGCAAACTGTCACACATTCTTCTTATTAAAGATGCATATGTTGATTCAATTTGGCTGATGGTAGAAGAGGGAGTACTTATAAATCATTTTTAAGTTTCGCTCTGGCTTTCGAATTTAAAATGTGAACGTTGGAATGCATGTATGTTCAGCAATTGTTACGCGAGTTAAAGACTCAAAGGTGTGAGACTTCTGGTGAAAGAAGGCATTTTAGCTACTGCTACTGTTTTTCATTATATTTCCCTACGTAATCACTGTGTCAATCCACTTACACATTCTGTATTGCAGTTTTTTATGCAGTCGCATTATAGAATGATTTATCCAAGTTTCACTCAATCAAACCCTCATGACTCTGAAATAATTATCTAAGTGGATGCCCTCAAAATGAATTCTTTACAGCAAGAAACAATTAAAACTCTAACGTAACTAGAATAAGGAGGAATAAGGCGGATGAGAAAGTGAGGTGAAGAGGCAGTCTATCAAAGTAGCTCGTGCAAACAATGGAGTCGTGGATTGCTTTCATGCAGGATGATTCCTTTCTATTTTCTCTGGCTACTGATCTTCCATATCATTCCTCAGTTAATGCATTTGTGCATGTTATTCCCCGTTGATAGTGAGACTTTTGTCATAAATTCAACCAAACTTAACCCATCATTTTACACATTTTTATTGTTCTGATGACTGATCAAGCAGACATTTTTTACGGATGATGTGATGTACACTTTTCATTGAAATCTGCAAATGACCAGACTCTGCTATCACATTCATTCGACGATCGTCCCCAATTATATCCAGCAAAGCGTTGATACGTTCCTGTGTTTTGCTGTCGTTGGACGTTCTCGTTTATCAAACGGAATGTTTTCGCGTGTAAGTTTGAAATCGTCGATACACCGATTTTTAATTACAAATGGTGGGGGTTCATTTCCTAATGTCTGCAGCATGTTTTGGAGAATCTCTCACTGTAAGAACTTTTCAATAAATTTACTGAATCATGACTGAGCCAGATGCGCGTTTCTCTGACAATTAGTTTATTTTCCACTTGAAAAGAAAACAGATAAAAAACATGTCAATCTCGTGAATATTCAGCACCCTATATTAAAAAGCTTCCACTTAAAATTTTATGAGCATTAATTTACCTTGTACTGTTCCCTTCCTGTGAGGCTCAACTGTTTATCCTTTTTTGTATATGTTATGTTGCCCGTCAATAAAACAGCAAATTAACTATTTGCTGTAAAACTTCCAAATTAATTCTCTTCCCTTTAATCTTTTCCCATACATCAAAATTTAACGGAAACGCAAAATTTCACCAAAAAAATTTCAGCATCTCGTAATCTACCTTTAAGACCTTTCGAGAGAAATGGGAGTTTTCAAACGTCTTAAGATCCTGTCCGAAGTAGTTCTACGAGATATGAAAGGATACTTGCATCTCAGCTCAATTTTTGGATGACTATTCGATTTTGTTTAATGTGTTTCCTTCTCCCCGCAAATTCGGTAAGCGTTGGCCATAAAATTCATATTAAAGTAGAGCTACATTGCTAAGTTATTTTAGATCTTTGTTGCAGGGTAAAAGGATATCCACTGAATACTATATTTCAGTAGAAAATGCCATATGTAATCCTGCTTTATTGCTTTTTTCGAGGAAGCACATGTCATATTTTTAATTTCCTATATGACTAAGGAATATGAAAAGATTAAAATGGAAATTTCATTGCCGTAGTCTGCAGTCTTTGAAAACCTTGGAATACCTTCCTTTCAGCAGCGCACCAAACTCGATTTTACCGGAACCTTAATTATTGTCTATTAAAACTTTATTATTTGATGCAAATTTCTTATTTTTAATACGTTGTTTAATGCATATATTTATTTATATTACAGTTTTTATTTTTGAAAACTACATAATGATGAATAAGATTTTTAGAATTTTGTCTCAAACTTATTGCTTTAAGGTAACTTTTATATCGTGTGCCAGTAAAGTCTTCGACGTTTTCTTTATGTTACATGACAAGTATAATGGTACTTTATTGAAAGAAAAATATTTAAATTTATAATAAAAGTTCATAATTTCTTTTCCAAAACCATTACAAATTGCATATTTACCTAACTATAGGACTCCATTTCCTTTTATCGGAAACGTACTTGGCAGTTGGCTGTGCTATTTTTATTGTACTCACGATGAACTCGATCCGTTTTATCATTATTGAAGGAACTTTGTATATTCTTGGTTTTGAATATCAGATTGCAGGAATTAACCACTACAGGCAGAGCAGTGACATATTTCATTCTCTTACTTAAAATGTACTTATTTTTATTCAAATACCCTTGAAATCTAAACGGTATTAAAAATTTTACTAGGAAAAAATATCACGTCTATTTCGATAGCTTTTCTACTCTCCATGTCGTATATCATTTCAAAATTTTGATTTAAAAAATTCTATTTCAAAAATAAAAATTTAATTCATTCTCTTTAAATTTCAAAAGAAACATATGTTCATTTTATAATGCTTTTAAAAAGTCAGATAGGGTCTTTGATAGAAAATTAAAGCAAAGAAATCTGTTTAGCATTCTTCAGAATTACGGTGTAATTTTCTATACACTACATCTGATATTTTCATTAGAATTCTGTTGGTTTATTAAATACACATTATGTGAGTTAATATACATGAGATCTTTAGAAACTGTACAAATTTTTGTATATCTTCGCAGATTATCTTTCTATAATATCATCCTTGCCAGATATGTCTTTATAGCACAGGGTATAACTTTATAGAATATTGCTGCAAGATCTCAAAACATGACTCTATGGAAGCTATATCTAAAATTTTATGGAAATCTGTAGAAGATTTCTGGCCTAGGTTTTGAATATTGGGCCATATTTCTGAAGGATCGTAAAGAAGTTAACATTATAATTTTTATAAAATTATATAAGCCATTTCCGTAAAACGAGTATCACAAGATGGTAAATTTGTTTTAACTCGCTTTGTGTACCATGAAAATATTACTTAGCATCTGATACGTAAGAAATAACTCAGGACTTGTAGCATGAAATAAAATGCACTAAGTTAAATGAGGAAATTTATGAGCATGTTAGAAGTGAAAATATTCACTTGTCTCACGTTAAAATACGATTTTATTATATGAAAACTTATTGGCAGAAGATTTTTTCATTTTAAGAGCAGAAAAACTACCTGGAAACTTATAATTTTAAATAGTGTAGATTTATATTTTAATCTGATGAAGATCACATAATTATATAATTTTTGATTATCTATTTACGTGATACTCAAAGCAAAGAAAAAACGATTTCAAGGGGTGAGAAGTAATGAAATTTCTAAATATAAACAAAAACCTTCGTTGGAAGTAATATAATTAAAATTACATTCAAGAGCATGATACTAGATATCCCTCCCAGAATAAATCACAGTTTCTATTTTTCTTTAAATCCATGTCGAAATCAAAATGCATAACATCTCTGGAAACATTTTCTGAAAATCTAAAATTTATTCCCCTCATGTTATATTGAAGATTATTTTAGGCTCTGATTCGGAAACAAAATACTTCTGTCTTGTCTACGAAAATTCTACATTCCATAAGAAGCGAATACCAATAAGAAATGTTTCCTTTTCTAATAGTCTGGAAGTAAATTTATGACTTTTCCGGTTTTTATGTTAATATATGTATACATCACAAATATTTACAGCGAAACATTTATCTCAAAAATAATTCTGTTTGAATGTATAAATAATAAAAGGTTCTTTTTAATTACAGCAGGATCGAATTTGTCTGTAAGCTTTTATATTCCTTCTCTCCCAAATTTGAGAATTCAGATACATCTTGATTAAATTTTCCTGAAAGGACAGGCTTTTCGAAAGTATTCACGTTCAAAAAGAATATTTTATTGCATATAAAGCTTCAAATTCAAACGTCTCAGAAAGCAGTGTCTGAACATTCGACTTGGTAGTGTTTCCTTAAAATTAATTTATCTTCAGAACTTAATTTGTGAATTTGTTCCCTTTTATTACAGAAAAGAACAGTTTTCCATGTCAAAAAAAAGAAATTATCATTAAAAATTTCATAAATTATTAAAAAATAGTAAAATTTTCAATGAATAATGCAAATAAAATATTTATATTCCTCAGTTATGGAATATAATAGTTATGGAATATAATTATATTCCTCAGTTATGGACCTGGTGCATATAATAGTTAAACAGTTACAAAACTTAAATAGTTAAAAAGAAATTTTAGAAATTCAAGATACAAAATGTAAAATTGTATTTTAAAACGAGCTGATCAAAATAGTGCAGCCAAATGGGAAGGAAGGGAAAAAAGAAGCTTGTTATAATACTCCCTTTTAAATTAAAGCCACAAAGGGACATTCGCTCTTATTTAATAAAACAATGGCTTAATTACTTACGACTGTACATTTTTATTATTGGATCTCTTGCCAACGAGTCTTGCAGCAGATATTTCTCTTAAGGGATATGCAAACTTTTATGCCAGAAAAAATCCGAATGTTTTAAATTATAACTCCTTCTTCGATTATTGTCAAAAGAATAATAAAAGATAAGAAAAAACCTCAACAGTCCATTTTGGTCAAATTATTTTCTGTAATTAAATACTGTGAAAATTTGCAGCCAGTGTAGGCCATGTCTGAATTAAAATTGCGTTGATATAAACTATTGGTATGAAGCTTTTGTAAAAGTATTGCTATCGAAAGTTGTCAAATTGTCTTAAGGATTGAATTCGGTTAATTTTAAAGGCCTTTAAATGAATAATAAAACTGCATTTGATGATACGAATTTGATAAGATGCATGGTCTAGTAATACTGCACTTTGGTTTATTACCGGGATCCCTTCATTGCCTTCTTGATAAGCAATCAGTACATTTTTGCAATATAGCATCTTTATACCTCATAGGCTTGGCCCAATAGACAATGAAATTATTATAAATAGAAACAAATGGACTGCAAGTATGACTGTATAGCGTTTTTTGCCGTACTGCGGATATTAAAAAATAATAAGCTGAAGAGATGCTTTTGTAGAAAAAGGAAGAAGGTTAAATCTTAGAACAGTGAAAAACTCAGCTGCAATATCCTCTTTTTAAATATCAAAATAAAACAACGCCCAATTTGACAAAATTTTCTGCTGCATTTCAGTAAAATACATTATGTGATATAAAAGTCAGGAATTTTTACATGTATGGGCAGTTAATCTTATCTAAATGAAGAAGCAAAAGAGTTAAATTTTGCTGACGTCAAAATATTTAGTTTGTTTATTTTATTATGTCAAAGGGATGCCTTCGTGGATGACTTTCTAAGGGAAATTATCTCCCGTACACGTAACATATAGGGAAAAACACAAAAACGCCTATGCAGCCATCCAGTTCTCAATGATGCTAACTACGTATTGAATTACCAGCGTTCAGCGACTTTACCATTCGGCCGCTGTAAAATTTTTGAGGTCAAAAATACGTTATCTAGAAGTGCAGTTGAAAAAATAAATTGTTTGTTAAATTCATTAAAGCAAAATCAGTAAGACTTTCTAGTTAAGAGAGATTCTACCGTGGAAAAGTTTTCTGGGGAAACCAAACCGGTTTGTATTCACATTAGCTAAGGGAGGAAACTACGATATATCTTAACACTAGAAAATCTAAACATTATACTTTGAGACACTCTGACTCACCAACAGCCGAGTGGACTCAGCTGAACACTAGCAGTTTGATCTAGATTCGATTTGCAGACAAAGGCCTGGCTGCATGAGCATTTCTGTGTATAACTGGAATAAGAGCCAGTTTCCCTTAGAAAGTCCTCCATGAGGATATGCCGTTCCTTAGGCAGATAGCTCTAACGTGCTTTGCCGTAATTAAATAAGCCAAACCAAACCTTAAATACTATTAATTTACAAATCGTATTCCATTTATATGTTTCCATTCACAAGCTTCTTTCTTAGATTAAAATCCCACCAAATCACGATAATTCAAGAAAATTTCAAAAGCTTTAATTTGTTTTATTGCTTAGTTTATGGTAGGCAATTCTGTAGAAAATCAAAGGAATTCCTCTTAAATAATTAAAAATTCATGTATGAAATATAAAGCTATTAATGGATATTAGAGCTGTAAAATTAGAAACAAGCAAAGAGATGCAGAAATCTCAATTTTGCTCTCAAAACAATTTCATCCACGTATGTCAGGAATAATTTCGTTAATTTATAGCTCTATTCTCCACTTATTAGTGAGCTGCTTTAATGTTTCCTGCATTAAAGCGCAACTACTTTACTACTCAACTCTTTACAAGAATATTACTCTTAAAAAGTAACTATTGTAATTTTGAAGCAAATGCAAGGTGTGGTTAAACATATTAATAAATAACTATATTAATTAAGGATACCTTATTCATGAGAATGTTATTTTGAACCCCTTATTTTTTATTTGTAGCTCACAAGCAAGCAAAATTTACATGTAATGTTATATATTACTATTTCACAAAGACTTATGTTTTTCCTTAGTTTAGTACTTCTCTAAAAAAAGTGCATTCTAATTTTTAAGACAGATGCACATTTCTTAATACATTTCTTTCATTTTCTATGCTATAATAAGTGACATAAATTAAATTTTGATAATATTCTTTCTTATTGCAGTGAATTTGTTAGTAAACATTGCAAATTATGCTGTTAACAACTCAACTCGACAACTACTTCATTATGTTTAATCATGAAAACTGTTCCTTTTGTTCATGAAAAATCCTTAAAAGTCTAAGAAATTAATTATTGAATTTCACTGGAAACACTAAATCAGCTTCCTACAGCAAAGCGTTAATTTGAAAATCTTTTGCTTCTATACGTAGCGTTCTAATCCTTCATATAAAACTCATAAACCTGCACGCAAACTCTTTATTAACAACAAATAGCCACAAAGAATATAATTTAGAGAGAATTGAGGGATGTGAGGCTTTTCTTTGTTCTGAACTGCTGCACAGTCATTGTAAAAAGACGAAAGGACGGCACGTGAGGAAAACAATAAAGAGGCAACGAAAAAGGGGGGAAATATATTTCTTCCTTAATTTATTTTCATATCAACTCGAATACCAAGTGGATTTTGGAGTATTAATCATGAGCTACCACTAGACGGGGAGACGACGTTCGAAAATACAACGAGGAATTTTTTCCACTTCTTGTAGTGCAATCGAAATGCTAATCTGAGTAGGCAACTTCAAGGCCGCTAAGTGCTTTCAATACTGACTCAAGTGTCTCGAATATTTCCATGTTTTTAGGAGCGCTGTGCGTTTTTGTTGAGAGATTTTGCACATGAAATTTAGTATTTAATAAAAATCGAAGTAGATAAGTTTCAATTAATGAAACGTTTGTCTCAAAACAATGAGAAAACTGTCCTGATAGTCGTAGCATTTTAGTGTGTGAATTAATTAACAACGTTTCTTAATAATGAGAAATATTTGCACACATTGACACTTGAATGTTAACCAAAATTAACCGGCATTTTGAGTAATGGCGTTATAATGGTTGAAGTCTTTAGTAGTGCAGCTTCCTTATCGTTGGATCTGGATTTGAATCCAGAAGACGTTTCGATGTTTGTAAGTATATAATATATGTGTGGCATAGGGACACTTAAAATATTGGGGATCCAAAAGCAATCTCAAGAGATTTGCTGAAAGGGAAAGAAAGGTGGGAGACCCTGGGATCCGTCGTTTTCGATACTTCCATCAAAAGTTGAAGAGAACTGTTGATGGACCCTCATTCTAGGAAGCGTAAAATTCTAGGAAGCGTAAAATCGGTTGTCTCCTGTGAAGCACTTTAAGTAATGTTCTCCATGATGAGACGGGGAATGTCCTATGGGTATTCCCATTTCCACAGAGTTCCAAGTGTCCATCCATTTGGAAACTAGATTTTATGAATAACTATACTTTATCAATAACCAAGGGTCCACTAGCTGTCGAGCGGTAAAGAGGCTAAATACTGGTAGTTCGATCAGGGTTCGATCCCATCAGTCTCGTTGCATTTTCAACTTGCTGCTGACAACACAACAGTTCATGATTCTTGAAGCGTAATATTGCTTAAGCAACTTATTTTATTGCATTTCATCCACGTCACAAAAGTGCGCTACCCACTATATTACTTTCTGAGACCTTCCTTTATCTGTGAAAATAAAATAAAACCGCATTGAGCAAGAAGATTGGATGAGTAATGCGGTGAGACATAATGGGTACTTACATCTGTCATTTTTCCATGAGATTTGTTGGACAGAAGACATTTCTTCAGAAACACGCATACTTTATGTAGTGAAAATATTTGTACGTAGTAAAAATACTTATATATTTTAATTTCTTATGTAATGAAAAATGTGTTAATTTCTGTAGGCTATGAGAAATATTTAATATATTTATTCAGGTGTATAAGTGATAACCAAAATTTTGAATATCAGCTTTATCAGCGATGAAATTATAACAGTGATTAAGAGTACATCACGTTGTTTCCGCAATAACCCGAATGATAGGGATAAAATATGTGACCTACAGAGGATAGCAAAATAAAGTACTTACCCCAGACGTTGTTTCCGCAATAACCCGAATGATAGGGATAAAATATGTGACCTACAGAGGATAGCAAAATAAAGTACTTACCCCAGACGTTGTGATAGTTGAAGAAGAAAATACAAGTTATTCGTCTACAATTTACTCTATTTATCTTTCCTATCAAAAATTTTATTGCTGAGCTCACACAAATAAACAAGAAAATTAAATAATCAGATCATAACTATAGTCCTACTATAAATACAGAGCGTCCACTCGTTTATCGATACACTACAGAGCACTATCCATTTGCATCACTTTCTATAAATCACGAAAAACCTGGAATCGAAGATATATGTAGACCAGGAATATATTTATCTTGAAATTTCTTTTGATTTTGAAGCTTCTACCAGTGAATTAATTTGGAGCAGTGCACCACGTGACGATAGACAATGGATGAGTCTTAAATTGCACAATGAGATTGTTCATGATTCTTGCTTAAAAAACATCATTCCACCCAGGATGAATTTTCAGCAACTGCATATAGAATGAATATATTCAATAAAAAACTACAGTTGGCTTTCTAAAAATCAGAATACATATCATCGGACTTTTCAGGAAAGTTAAACGTGCATCATGAAACGAGGTCGTAGGTGAAGAGACAGTCAGTGAAGAGACAGGCCGAAGCCCGTCCTTCACCCTTGAAATCCCAGCAGCCAAGAGAAAGAAACCGGTCCAACAACTGCCACCAAGGGCTTGGACGAAACGATGACGATTCTTGAAGCGATAGTTTGATGATAGATGCCGGCTTGCTAGCACATTCCCTCCTGCCAAATAAAAAGCACAGATCACCGCATGAACACTGCATGATAAATGCACTTCACTGACGCTGAACACTGCATGATAAATTTCACCGAAACACAGTTCATTGCACGATAGATTTACTGACGCACAACACTCATTACAAGTATGATCTGGTATAATAGTTAAATCAAATGAAAAATAGTCAAAAATTATTTTATCATCATTTCACTGTCTGGGATAAGTGCTACACATATGAAGTACAATCAAAAATTAATAACTAATACATATCATACAAGTTACTCATATAGTTACAGCATACACTTTCATTATAATCTGTAGTCAAGTTACAATTTTCTCATTTTTACATTCATACATTTTCACTGTTAAACACAACTCTGCATTAATGATATTTTTTTTACAAGTTTCTAATTATACAGATTCTATAAATTCTTCTGGATGACTCAAACTGCCCTTGAAATTACTAAATTCATCTAGACCAATTACTACAATTTCATTTTTTTAACACATTAATTTTCTTCTTCCTCTTTTTATTGTTCTTATATATGTATATATATATATATATATATATATATATATTTTTAGTCCAAAGGGACTTGAGTCCCGAAGGACTATTGCTTTCGTTTTGGCATTTTGCGTCGGACGTATAAATGTCGGTTCACTTTTCAAACTGTTGCCATAAAATGTTAGAGTCCTGCATTATATTTGAAGAAATTAAATAATGAAAATCTGCGTAAATGTATGTATATTTCTCACATTGTCATAAAATAACGGTACATAGAGTCATCGAATTTTGAATAACGTAATCCTCCAACGAATATGAGCATGTGGAAGACCAAATTTGAAATTTGAAATTTGTTTTATGATCGATTTCCTATTTTTTAAAACTTTGACGAATTTTTGATTAACAAACTCAAGGATTTCAAAGCGAGCAATGGCAACGTTGTGCAGAAAAAACATTTTTATCTCCAGCGCGTGAGTCTCTGTATCGGAAATTCTAAAGATATGCTCGTTTTAAAACTATTTTGCGATATTGCTGTTGCACTGGATCTTATGGTTTAAGTGCGAGGAACATGATATTTAATAAAGAAAGGTAACACACAAAATGTTAAAAAACGCCCCTTTGAACGTAATTTAAAATCTGAAACATTTCGGATTTTTTTTTTTTTTTTTTTTTTTTTTTTTTTTTTACTACTCAAGCTTGTTTTAGTAGCACAATTTTCATGTCTAGCTCGTTACTTGTAATGATCACTAAGTGTACTGCACACTTTTTTTTTTTTTTTTTTGTAAATTCCATGACATTAGTCAACCCGGACCAGCCTGCAGCCAACCAAACGTATGAGTGAAGGTGGCCAACCGACACCTTCACTCATACGTTTGGTTGGCTGCAGGCTGGTCTAATCAAGTCTTGGTTGGCTGCAGGCTGGTCTAATCAAGTCTTGGTTGGCTGCAGGCTGGTCTAATCACCCAAACTAATCAAGAAATCTCAAAAAAAAAATTTTTTTGTTGGAAATAAATCCACTAAATTCCTAACACTTACAAATGTGTGTATGTCTTCTATTTATTTATTTTTTCTAACTTAGTGAACAAGAAAAACAAGCTCGATGAAATAAATGTTCTTAATTAATCAAATTGAACCTTGGATCAACTCTTTTAAATAATTTGCTACAATGAATTTTTTTAGTTTTGTGGTCTTCGATGTTTTGAATTAAGTAGTTTTTATTTCGAAAAATTTTTATTATTTTGAAAGTTCCATTGAATTTTGGCTGAAAAGCATGAGGTGGTTGTAAAGCCTTTAAATATACCTCATCTCCAATATTAAATTTTGGTGGTTCTCTGCCTTTAACAACTTTACTTTGAGACTGAAAATATTTTTCTTCGTTTTGTTTCACTAATTCTCTAGTTGCTTTAATGTGTTCTCTCTGACGTAACAAGTATTGTGAAGGATTATCTACCGTTGCCGGTTCATTATTTGTATCTAGAGGTGTACTGAGTTCTCGCCCAAAAAATAACTGTGCGGGAGTAAAACCTGTCACTATGTGTTTAGAATTATTGTAATATAGTTTGAAAAAAGCTAATCTATCTGACCATTCGATTACCTTATTGGATAAAGAAGCTATGCTTTCTTTCATAGTTCGATGAACTCTTTCTATGATTCCATTAGACTGTGGATAATAAATGGAGCTTTTTCGGTGTTCAATATTGAGATCTTTTAGAAATTTTTCAAATTCAGCTGAACAAAAATTTGAAGCATTATCAGATAAAATTACTTTTGGAATACCAAATTTTGAAAAATAAAGATTCATACACCTTATTATTGTAGCAGATGTAATATTTGCCAGAGGAATAGCTTCTAAATATCTTGAATAATGATCAATAATAGTTAGAATGAAAAATTTGCCATCATGTGATCTGGGCAATTTACCTACAATGTCAATTGCTAACATTTCTCCAGGTGCTAAATCAGATTTTTTTATATTGCTAGTAATTGTTTTACATGACCTTGATTTATTCTCCAAACACTGTTGACATTTTTCACAAAAGTTTTTTGTATCTAAAAACATGCCCTTCCAGAAATACTTTTTCTTAATGAATTCATAAGTTTTACTAGTACCAAAATGCGGAGCATGAGCAATCTCTAAACAAGGTTTTACTAAAGAATTTGGAAGTAGAATTTTATTTTCTAAATGCCTTATCTTTAAATGATGCGCTCTAGGTCTTAATTTTATCATTACTACACCATTTTTTTTATCAATAAAATATTTTCCACAAATATCAACTTTATTATTGTTAATTTGGCTTAAGATATCCTTAATATTTTTGTCATTTCTTTGGTGATTAACTATATTTTGGATGCTTAACTGAGTATTATCTGAATGAAATAAGTTGATATTGTTTACACTATGAGATGCTTCAGGAACTCTAGAAAGAAAATCTGCAGGATTGGAAAAACAAGGTATATGTTTTAGAGAGTAATCAAAATCTTGTAAATACAACAACCATCTGGCAACAATGTCAGGCTGCTTATCCAGCTGCATATGAAAAGTGAGTGGTCTAGCATCAGTTAAAATAGTAAATTTTTTGCCATATAAATGTTCATAAAAATGCTTGACAGAAGAAAAAATAGCATAAAGCTCACGCCTGATCGATGGGTATCTAGACTCAGCAGGAGTGAGAAGTTTCGAATAAAATTCTACAGGAAAGAATTTATCATCAATCTTTTGTAACAGAATACCACACATAGCTACTTTAGAAGCATCAGTGATCAAGAATATCTCATGATTATCCTCAATGTTCCTTATAGTTGGTTTGTCCAACATTATTGATTGTAATTTATCAAAAGCATCTTGGCAATCTTGATTCCAAACAAAGGGAACATGTCTTTTAGTTAAGTGTACTATTGGCTGAGTGATCTCAACAAAATTATGGATTAAATATCTAAAATAGTTCATCATGCCAAGAAAAGCCTGAACTTGTTTTACATCCTTTGGAATAGGAAATCTTGTAACCTTTGAAATATTTTCTTCAGAAGGAGAAAAACCTGCTTGTGAAATATTGAAACCCAAATAAGTTATTTCAGATTTACAGAGCTGCACTTTAGCTGGATCTAGAGTTAAATTAAATGATTTTAATCTGTCAAACACTTTTTGAAGAATTACTTTTAACTCACTCATACTATCAGCTGCAATAATAATGTCGTCTATAAAAAATTGAACATTACTACCTTTAATGTCATTTAAACATTTTGAAATTAATGTATGGAAATAAGAAGTGCTATTGCGAGCTCCAAAGGGAAGTCTACAAGGATGAAAATTACCCAGTTCGGTGCAAAATGCCAACTTTTCTTTATCAGAGTCCTGCAAATTGATCTGGAAAAAGGCTGACTTCAAATCCAGTACACAATACAATTTCCTACCAGCAATGTTATGCAAAATCTCAGAAATTTTTGGTAAACAAATTTTGTGTGATTCTGTGATACAGTTTAATAGACGATAATCTACAACCATACGAAATTTTGGTGCATTTTTATCTTCACCAGGTAAATTCTTTTTCCCAACAAATATTACAGGAAAACTATAACTTGAAGAAGAGGGTTCTATTATGCCTGCTTCTAATAATTTTGCAATGTCTTGTTGAGCATACTGTTTTGCAATTTTAGGAATAGGGTAAGGTCTAGTTTGAATTGGGAAATTGTGAAGAAGTTTAAATTCTGGTACAACTTTATCAGTAGATCCTAAAGTATTATATGATTTTGAAAACACAGCATAGTTATTCATTAGCAATTCTATCATTTCATTTTTTGCTTGTTCATTTAAATGATCTAGTTTAAAGTCTGATACATTTAATTCCTCTTTTCTAAGTTTAATTACTTCTTGCAGATTTAGTGTGTTCATTTGTAAAGTCTCATGATTTTTGGGACTAACAATATCCTCAAAGTGAAATGGCACAGCAGTTCCAATAACAAAATTCTTCCTAAAAATTAATTTCTCATTGGTGTTGTTTTCAACAATAGTTTGAATGTGGTTGTGACAATCAAATATATGTAAAGATTCATTGATATGGAACTTATTTTGTGATGGCTTTGGAGAAAGCAAAATTTCTTTAAATTGTTTTAAAGCTTCAGGAACAGCTAAAGAAATGATTTGAGATTGACCTGGCTGGACAGTTATATTAGAAACCATTCTTAATGAGTTTAAATTACAATTTTTTCTTCTTACATTAATTTAGTTGCTTAATTTTTTATTGGGATAATTTTCTTCAAAGTCCAAATGAGTATTATCTACTATGAGTTTCTTATTTATGGAATCTAACAAAATTTTGTTACTTTGAATGAAGTCATAACCTAGGATTATCTGATAAGTAGAATTCCAATTGTTTTGGGTGACATAAAATAAATTAGTGAACCATTTACTTTGAATTTTGAATTTTAAATTAACTGCAGACATGTAAGGAATGCATGAATCTTCAATAGTTTTATTCTTACCATCCGAGAAACAAATTCAACTTTAGTGAATTGTTTAATTTCCTCAATAACATCTGGTTGGACTAAAGATAAATTTGCACCAGTATCAAGAAGAGCTTCATAAGTCTGAGAACCAATTTTAAGTTTGATTATTGGCAGATAATTAGAATTTTCTGAGTTACAAGACATCAACAATTTGGTTGAGTTTCTATTATTACATCTTTTATTTTTTGCAAACTTGTGTTGGACATTATTGCTGTTACTTTGGATCTTTTTTGGATTATGATGTCTATACAGGTGTTCTTTATAACCCCAGTCTCTGCGGATTCCTGCAAGGGGTCTAAAATTTTTGTTGTAATATATCTGGCAAGAAACCTTAGCTAGTTTAAATGCTTATTCTGACCTTTTTTGTATTGACTATTATTTCTGTAAGGATAATAGTTCCTCCGCCAAGTGTTTCGAAATTGTCTGTGTCCCCTGAATGTGTTGTTTCTAAAGTTATGCTGGTCTTGCCTAGGAAAATACCAACAATTTGTTGTTAAGTGTCTTTTGCTACATATATGACAAGATACACTATTAAAGTTGCTAGAATTTTGAGATGTAGAAGCATTGTGATTTATTCTTGTATAAGATGTGTTTATAGGCTTATTTTGAGAAAGTTGATTTACTTTATCTGTTAGCTCCTGAATAATTTTATTCTGTTCAAGTCTTTCTTTGAGAAGATTATTAATCTCTAAATTTTGCTCAACATTTATACCGTTCAAATATGTTTTCTCATCATTCAATGCATTTTCTATATTACTTGCCAATTCTACAGCCTTATCAAAGGAAGATGGACCTAATTTCTTAACTTCAATCCTAATGTCTGTTCTGAAGGCCTCAAGAAATTTAGTGAGCTTCATTTTCTCTTTTAATGTATGTAAACTAGAATCCTCAACCGAATCTTCATTTATGTATTTTGTCGCTGTTGTAGTAATCTCGTCAGCTAATTCCCTAACAGATTGGTTACACTTTTGAGAAATGTTTGAGAATTGCTGTAGAATGTCCTGAAAGGATTCAACTCGTGCAAATTTATTCTTTAATAATTTTTCTAAATTTTCAAATTTATTTTCCTTAGCCACTCTTGGATCATTAATTAGGAAATCTAGAGCTTTATCCCTACAGTTTATTTTCAGAATGATTATTTTCTTTTCATCTGACCATTTTTCTAATTTAGCAACACTATTTATTTGATCAAGAAAGAAATTTACATTTTCAGATAAGTAGCCACTAAATGTGGGCAGAGCAGAAGCTAGGGAAGTTGCCATACCTGTGTTAGATCTACCTTTAAGCTTTGACATGGATGAAGAAATATAGTTACTTATGTTGCATTACCTTACAATCTGCTATTTCTATTTTAATGTTATTGAGATCTACATTATTTTACACAAACACTTAGCACTCTCTCTGATAATTTACATATACATTTACCAAACATGCATGTAAGAGTAGATAGCAAAGTTAAGGTATTTTTTTTTATTTAGTATTTAATTAGGATCTCCTGTAACTTTAACCATGCATATATCAAATTAGTGATGCAATATAAGTACATTGATCATTAACACTTCTGGATTCTAATACTGCTGAACATTATTTTATCATTACATACCACAATCCAATGAAATTACTGAAATCAGCTTTTGATTCAAATATCTTAAAACTTTCTTTAAATATGCACATATATATAACAATACATATGAAATTGAATTTTTGAATTATCCAAAATAGAATTACTCTTTCATGGCATATTACCTATCATTTATTATAAATTTTCAACAATATAAATCATATGTGCAGCAAATATACTATAGGTCACACATTTTATTTGAATTCTCAACCTGAACTAAATGATTTTAAGTTATTTCTTTTGTCACGGCACCATATGTAGTGAAATATTTAGAAGAGCTATATGTAGTAAAAATATTTATATGTAGTGAAATATATCCTTTATCTGTGAAAATAAAATAAAACCGCATTGAGCAAGAAGATTGGATGAGTAATGCGGTGAGACATAATGGGTACTTACATCTGTCATTTTTCCATGAGATTTGTTGGACAGAAGACATTTCTTCAGAAACACGCATACTTTAAGAGCCATGATTCTTGGGTTAGTTGTATTCCTTTAAATAACACCACAGAGCTCTTTCAAATTGTCAGCGTTGCCCATTTTTAAATTTTAATCACAATTATAGGTTTTCCAAAATTTATTAGAATAGCATATAATTTTAATCAAAAACGCTTTATATTGTTTGTAATAAAAAAAAGTTATATACTCTTTGTAAAAGTATATATTGTTTGTAACAAAAAAACATTAAACTACCAAATACATCAAAATGGATCACATTTGACTCTATAAGCATAATCAATTTTTATTTTTCAAAGATAAAATGGTCAAACAAAAAGAAAAGCGAAATATCTTTCAATATTTTAATATATCGTTTCCGAAAACTCACATTTTATAGCTTTGTTTCATAAGAGGTATAACATTTAATGTTTTTCTTATTTAAATTTCTTGCTTTACAATTTAACTTGATAAAGTTTTATTTCTTTTTTTTTCGAACAATTATTATCTAAAAATTTAAATTTCTAATGTTACATGATTACAATAAAGAACTTCGTAGAAATTAAAAACTTTCGATAATTTCTGATTTGATTTAATGTATATTAATTTTATTTTATTAAATACGAATCCTGAACATTTAGATAAATCAAGTCTTTTTAAAGAGTAGTATTCTTGAGATGATTATTAACTCAAAACATTTCACTAAATTTTTGAAACCATTAAAATATGAGCTATGAGCTTCATTAACCCAAATGTAAAGGTATCAGTTTCCAAAACATAATTCTTAGTCAGTTTTTTTTCATGTATTACCCATTAGAGTTTTGCTTTTGCCATGCAAGCATTTACTGAACAATTTTGTTTAACACTAATTTGTCTTACTTTATTCAGGAGGAATGTATGTCATGTTTCATTCAGAATTCCATTAGGTTGCTGACTACGAAAATAATTTACATTATTGTTTGACAATGACTGCTGACAATTATTGCAGTACTTTTTAAGCAGAGGCAAATTTTTCACACAGGAAAAGATTTATCTTAAGTTTCGTTTTCTTTCCTCTAATAGTTATTAAAATTACTTTACAATGATTCTGAAGGAAGTAAAATAACCAGATAACTTTTTTTAACTGTTTAAAATGAAATTATTGAATTCTTGCATTATAATTAAGACTGTGAAATACTACATTATAATTAGACGTGATAAACTGAACCTTTTTTCTGATTTCATTTCAAACTGCAGGAACTTCATATAATGAACATTCTTTTGTTCCATTATGATGTTTATAATGCGAATCGTTTCATTACGTGTAAAGTTGTTTTTCGCATTAAGATTACTTCTTATGGGAATACTATTAATCAAGCTTTTAGTGTCAGCTCCAAAATTGCAAAACGCTGTAATAAAAAACAATTACTCGGAAACTGTAGTTTTCTCCCAACCGCAGAGAGATTTCTAGCAACTTCCACTTCTCGAAATATATGAAGGCCAAATACGGTTATAGACACATCAGTTACAATACCCATTACAGTTTTATAGGAACCGGACCCAAAGGACGCCAAATGTTCGCTAAGTTTGGCGACATTCGGCATTTCTCGCCAATTTAACGAGATAACCATTTATTCTATATTAAATTGATTTGCTTCTGTATTGTTACTTTTCCAGCAAAGCTACGCTTCCTTAGGGGGGAAAAACTACGATTTTACTAAAATTATTTACATATATACAAAAATTCGTCTATTTCACTTTAGACTTCTAATAATTAATACTTTCAATTTGGAATTTTAAACTCTTGATTATTTATTTATTTATATATATGTAAAATTATTATTCATGCTTTGAATTCAAATACCTTTCAAAACTTTTTCATGTTTTAAATTCAAGTCCCCTTAAAAAAGATTTTTTTTTTCATGATTTACATTAAAGTTCCTTTTAAAAAGCAATGTTCTGAATTAAACTACCTACTTCTGGGTTCCCTCATTTTGATACATTCTACTAAATTTATATTAGGACGTAATATAATCAATATTTCTTTAGTATATATATATAAACACAGTTGAGAAATTTCAATTTAAAGTAATACATATTACTAATATATATATAGGCATATATATGCTTATTATTATTAATATTATTATACATTATATGTATAAATGTAAGACGGAAACCTGTAAATCAAATTTCTAACCTTAATTTACAATAGTCACCCTTGGATCACCATTTTAATTTCGTGTTTTTCCTTTTGTCGTGTAAGTGGCAACTGCTTATAATAACTCGCTCTAAACTGCGTCTTTTCAAAATTAATCTGTCATATGATTCTTACGTAACCTAATGAGGCAGATACTTCCACATAACTGCAACCAATAATAATTTTTAAAAGTTAATAAATAAAGCTAAACTAAAACCAAATCACTCAAAAGAGATTTTATCTTAGATGATTCGCATTTGCTCTCTGCTTCTCTATCGAGCTAGACTTTTGTAAGCTACTCTTATTCTTACCACATTATCTTCAAAAATAGAATAGGTTCTTCAAGTGTAAAAGGACGCATTTAATTAATGTGTGATTTTATATAACAAAAATAAAAAGAAATACCCTCGGACCCGTATACCCCTCGGGGTGCTTTCCACGAAAATTCAGAGCGAAAGTGAGCTAAATCGCACTGTCACCTGTAAGGTGCTCAAGACTGTTACCAATGACAGGAGTATCTCGCGCTCCTTGCCACGAGGAATATCCTGTGCTTAGGCTAATGCTACTGTCAGACAAGTGAGCATAAGTAACAACAACAACATTATGTGTCTAGTTAAAATATATAAAGATACGTTACATCGAAAGATGGTGCCTATTGATTATATATATTAATTACACATACATTATACACGATTATTAATTATACATACATTATCCATACTTTATACATATATTGTACATGCTTATTAAATATGTATATTAAGATTTTAAATTCGTTGAACATTTAACCAATCTATTAGCAATACATCGTTATGCATTCCACATTAATGATGTATTACAGAGCAGTACCAGTGTGCATTGTACAACTAATGACTATATAAAGACACGTTGCATCGAGAAGTGGTGCTTAATAATTACACATATTATTAATTATACATATATTATGCATGCTTATTTGCTATATATATATACCTAATCCATACTTATTAATTACACATACATTATCGATACGTATTATTTACACATACATTATATATGCGTTTTAATTATACTGTAGAGACATTAGGTTCTTTCGAAGCAGAAGACCTGAAAAATGAGCAAAGCCCTGACTCAAACCTCGGACGTCTCAAATATGTGCCGAGTAGTATGTTGACCACGAAGTACACCACGTAGGCATGCTAAAAAGGCAGGAGAAATACCTTATAAAACATATTACGATTTCAAGTTCGTTCAATATTTAACCAAATTGTTAGTAATACTTCGAAAATCACCAAGCAGTGGCGAAAGGTGTCTATGGAGCAAAACACACTTGAGAACCATTGCTGTAGATAGTGAGCTAGAGTTATATTAATTTTGCCTACGGTTTTGTGATGGTGCCCTACACATTAGTTCCTGCTCTGCCCTGGATTTCGCCGAATTTGTCGGGCCGAATTCGTTTTCGGACACATAATATAGCATGGCAGTTATACGAGGCACTGTTGCACAATAGTTACTTTAATGATGATTATTTCAGAATGAATCGATTAAATTGAGGTTATGTTTGCAAATTTTAACTCCTAAAAATGTTTTCACAATATTTTTGGTTGGCATCACAAATAATGTTTTGCATTATGTATAGTGGGCACTCAACATGGAATATGATTGCAAGTTTCTTTTTTCTCGTTTAATAAAGAACTTAATTGGATTATTTGGATTATGGCCAAGAGCACAAGGACGTCACACTTAAGGGGGGATGACTGTTTTTAAAAAAAGGAAGTAAAGAATTATATTCCACCGCATGGTTGATCATTTTAAAGTGTACTAAGATGAGAAAGAAAGATTTCTCCTTGATTATTCTTTATGATCCAGAGTATGAAATATTTCTTAGTACGCATATCACAGTGAATCCTTTTTACTTCCTTGTACGAAGTGAAAAGGAAGTAAGTATTGTAATCGCGAAAAGTTTCAGACAGTATATTTCAACGAAAATATCCATTTTGACCGCTATCGAATGCAATTTAACGATGTTTTTGCGTGATATCTGTACGTAAGAACAGAATAAAAGGCTCGTTTCCTCAACAAAAATTAAAAAACTGCTTTAAAATGAATTCTGAAGAGAATTTTTCGTGGCGTCTGTACGAACGTATGTACCTACGTTCGTATGTATCTCGCATAACTCAAAAACGAGTAGCCTCAGAACGTTAAAATTTTGTATATAGGTCTTCTATAACATGTAGATGTGCACCTCGTATTTTGGTTGCAATCGGCCGCACCAAACGTATATAAATATATTTATATATATATATATATCCACTCCGTTACCCGGCTCAGTGATCTCAGTTTCTTTACTCTTATATGTTTGTAAATCGTACATTTTTTGCTTTAAAAATGATTGAATTATGTTGTTTTTATCTTCCAATTAAGGTTTTCATGCCTTTAGTAAATCTGCATGCAATATTTTTAGAATTATCAACAATTTTAAAGTTGTTGAAGTGCCGCTAAACCTTTTGTTTGATGGCGGCCATTGATTGTTTACATTTGAAACAGCAGACTAGTGGATTTGTTGCCAAGCTAGATAAACTTAGTTTCGCAACAACAAAGATAACGCCTTCATTTATTATTGCCAATTAAATCATGCTTAATCCTTTCTGGAATTTTTTCGAGGAAATAAGTGTTTAAGATTTACTTCGTAATTTTTAATATAAATATTTTGAGTTTTTATGTATTTTTGCCTTCTCGCGAAGTGAGAACTGAATTAATTGAATGAGAAATACTCAATCGTCTGTGAAAAACTGTTTCTTTTTTGTTTTGTTTGCTTAATTTCTTTTATACATCATTGTAGCTTTATTATAGTATTTGAATAGAACATGTGGCAACGATTAGATAATTCTATTCTTTAAATGATATAAATTTTGTGCATTATGAATTATAATATGAACGAAATATAATACTGTTAAGTGAATCTAGCGCCAGAGTGTCGCCATGGTAAACAAATACTAGAGTGAATTTTAAAGAATGCATTTATTCTATTGTGGTTTATGCGCTGTCGGCGAAGAAGATTTAATTCAATCCAATAAGTTTAAATGAAATGCAAGAAAAATGAGTATAATTTAATATTCCGTACAAGGAAGTCATGTGGTGTACACATCAGATTTTTTTTGATAATAGTTTCTTTTACGCTGAATGTTGGTGAGTAGAAAGCTAATGATATTTCCTTCCTGACCTGTTTGCGAGATTATGTTTTAAAGATAAGCCCCACAAAACAGCAAATGCACGTTTCTTTCTTACCGACATCTGGAACCATTTTAAGTGCTAAACAAGGATCTTAAATTTTTCATGAAGCTCCCGATCTGTAGAGATCCGTAAATTTTCCGTTTTCGACAGAAACATGACAGATAGCTTTATCATGTCATTTCTAACCTTTTCCCGCTTGCTCTTTTCACAAGTCACGACATTTAATTCCGTTTCGGAATTATTTTCGGATTACGCACTGCCGTTTACCACCTGAGGAATTTTTAGGAATATGACGGAAATCCTAAAAGCCTATAATCTTGCACAGAAACAGAGATTTCGTGTTCTATAAAAGGATTAGTTTCATTAGGTGGGTTTTAAGTGCTCTCTTCTGAAATAATATTGTTCATTTGGACGAACGAACATGTTCACGCTATCAAACTGCTTAAGTCACTATACATGGTGCAGTGTCAAGTTTGAACACAAAATGCTGAAATAGGTGTACATCATTTAGTAACATATTCCATAGCAATATTTTAATAGAAAAAGTAGAAGTAATTTCAAAGACTGATACAAATGAAAATAAAGATCATTTAAATTTCTAACTGCCACGTTTGATACAATTTTTTCATTAAACCTAAATCTGATTTTTATACAAAAGCCAAATACCATTTGCTTTAATAAACGCCTTTTTTCATTAAACCAAAATAATTGACTTAATACATAAACGCGTCCATTAAAACAATTACTAGCCCAAAAAGGCTATTCATTTCGATTTGGCATTTTGCGTTGATTCACTTTTTAAACTGTTGTCACCAAATATTACAGCTCTGTATTATATTTAAAGAAATTAAATAATAAATAATGTGCATAGATGTATCTATGTTTCTCGCATTGCGATAAAACAAAGGTACCTAGACCCATCAAATTTTTAATAACGTAATCCTCCACCGAATATGGGCATCTAGCAGCCTTAATTTGAAACTTAGAATTTGCTTTATTATCTGTTTCATATTTTGCCAGACATTAAAGAATTTTTAATTAACAAGCTCAACTATTTCAAAGCGAGGAATGGCAACACTACGAAAAAAGAAAAAAAAATTTAACTCCAGGGCGCGAAACTGTGCATCGGAAATTCTAAAGATATGCTCATTTTAAAATTATTTTGCGATATTGCCGTTGAATAGAATTTTATGGTTTAAGTATGAAGAACATGATATTAAATAAATAAAAGTAACACACGAAACACGCTCCTTTGGGCTTAATGTAAAATCTGAAATGTTTCAGATTTTCTTTTCAGTCCAAAGAGGCAATTTACCCAGAAGAACTATTAATTTCGTTTTGCCATTTTGCGTGGAAAACTATAAACGGCGAATCACTTTTAAAATTTTTGCCACCAAATATTATCGCCTAATATAATTATTTAAAGAAATTAAATAATAAAGAATCTGCATGAATGTGTGTATGTTTCTCTCATTGTGTTAAAACAACGGTACCTAGAGCCATCAAAATCTGAATAACGTAATCTCCCACAGAATATGGGCACGTAGAAGCCCTAATTTGAATTTTAAATTTGTTCTATTATGAATTTCATATTTTGTAACATGTGGGCATGTGGAAACCCTAATTTGAATTTGAAATTTGTTTTATTAATGATTTCATATTTTGTAACATTTCAACGAATTTTTGATTAAAAACTAAACGATTTCAAAGCGAGCAACGGCAACACTGTACGGGAAAAAAAAAAAAAAAAAAAAAAAAAAATTTTTCCAGCGCGCGAGACTGTATCGGAAGTTTTAAAGATATGTTCATTTTAAAATTATTTTCAATACCGCTGTTGAACTGAATTTTATGGCTTGAGTACGTAGAACATGATATTTAATAAATAAAGGTAACACACGAAACGTTAAAAAAAACGTTCCTTTGGGCGTAATTTAAAATCTGAAACCTTTCAGATTTTTGTTTTGTTTTATTTTTAATATTATGCTTTCCCCCCTCTTTCCTCCAGAGCTAGATATCATTATTACTATTGCATCATATCTCATCTGTAGTGCTGAGTTATTTAAACTATTGCAGATACATTTCGAAGAAAAGTTTCGGCATTTATAGCCATCCTTTATAGTTCTTTGTAGTCATTTTCCAAAAGACCTTTATCAAATCATTTCGTACGAATGCGATACTTTATTCGTTAATAACCGTTTGTGTAAGTTCCATGCATTCAGGTTGTAGCAGAACTAATCGTCATAAATTTAAAAGGGATGGTAGAACGGCCTATAATAGACCATATTTGTTTCAGAACATATTGGCATAAGTCAGTGGCCTCAGACTCAATTTGTTTTCAAATCAAATGAATGATCTGAGAGCATATAATGCACCGGAATTTTTTTTAAATGAGAGTGGATATTGTATATGTAATACAATAAACTCAAATAATTTAAATAAAGAACAAATTAAGCTCAAAATCCAAATCCAAATTATATGCTGTAAGCTGCATTAACTCAGTGGCAATGAATCATGAATAACTGAATTGAAAATACAATTAAAGCAAATTCAACTATCAATTCTGGAATATGAAAATTAAAATTCATTAACAAATTAAAACAATTAAATTTAAAACAATTCAAATTAATCAGCAAAAATTAACAAGAAAGTGAGAGCTGTTCCAATTCCCAAGTAAACCAATGCTCTGGGAACACAGAACTCGTACAAAATTACTATGAATATTAGGTAAGTGCAAAAATAATAAAATCAAAGGAATTGTACATTTTCGATAGGACCCAGTGGTCAAGCGATAAATTCGCTGAATTCTGATAGTTCGGTCCGAGTTCCAAACCCCAGTGAACGGGCTGCCAGCATGGGTGTTTTCGTAGTTTCACCATGTCTAACGTGTACACGACCTGGTTTCCCTTAGAAAGCCCACCACGAGGGCATCCTTTCTCTTAGGCTGATAGCTCTCGAATGCTTTGCCGTAATCAAATAAACCAAACCATCTTTGATAGAAGATTGTATAACGAAAGTCGTAAAGATAAAACCTATTTCTGAACTTACAAATGCTCATATATATGAAATTAATCTTAAATCCGAAAAAACATATTTCAAACAATATATGTATTTATCAGTCCAACCACTACAGACTGGAATGGAAAAGACACTTTGCCCAAATTTAAATTTAATTAAACAAATAAAGACGAAAGTGAGTCCATAAATAGAAAAATCAGTACAAAGAATAATTTAGATTTTATTAAATGTCTAATGCAAACTGTAACAAAAGGCACCTACAAACTAGAGACCTAAGTCTACAGAAACTATGAATAAGAATACAACTTAACTTTTATTAATTTCTTATTCAAAGTTTTCTTAATTTATTTATAAAATTCATCTTTATTAAGATTTAGTACAAATAATTTTTAATTTAATTAAGAGTTTTTGTAGCATTCATCATGTTTATAGTTCACAATACGAGACTTGGTGAGTAGATGCCAACGTTTATGTGGGGAGCCTAACATGTAAATTTATGTGTTTGGGGAATTTTAGTTTTAAATATTAATTTACCTCAAACACAGTTTAACTGAAGGCTAATATCTAATAGTATTTTCTATTTGCTTCTATACTTACATTTTATTATTCATATTTACTTTTTCCACCACTCACTGGCTTAAACCGTTAGACTCTTCTTTCGGTTCATTTTCTTTATATTTTCAGATACCAATCACTTATTAACAATTAAAGCAAATAAAGCTTAAAAGCAATTAAACGAAAATTCGAAAGATTTCAGATTTTACATTACGCCCAAAAGAGCGGTTTTTTTTTTTTTTTTTTTTTTTAACGTTTTGGGTGTTACCTATATTTATTAAATATCATTTTCTTCGCACTTAAATCACAAAATTCAATTCAACAGCAATATAGCAAAATAATTCTAAAATGAGCGTATATTTATAATTTCCGATACAGAGTCTCACGCGCTGGAGATAAAAATGACTTTCTGTACAACGTTTTCATTACTCGCTTTTGAAATCGTTATGCTTGATAATTAAAAATTATTTAATATCTGACAAAATATGAAATAGATAAATGCCAAATTCCAAGTTAGGTCTTCCTGGTGCCCATATTTGGTGAGGACTACGTTATTAAAATTTGATGGCTCTAGGTACCGTTGTTTTATCACAATGCGAGAAACATACATACATTTATGCAGATTCTTAATTATTTAATTTCTTTAAATATTGTTACGGGCGTACGGGTTCGTAATGGATTGAATGCACAAGTCGATAAAAAGTTAATAAAATTTATTCTTATCCCAAGAAATTAAACAAAATGCTGAAATTTCCTCTGAGAGATTCGTACAATATTGCCATATCTCACGGTAGTTATATTTTAAACTACTGAAAACGAACTCAATTCAAAAACATGGAGAAAGTTAATTCGATCTCACCTCGAATTCGTTATAATCAATCACAAGAACTAAGGAACAACTATTGAACAACTGAATTGAGATGTTTTCCTTTGGTTCTTATGAGCTTTTTAATCAAGCACGAGAATATTCTGATATTTTCTCGATTTTTCTGGATAGCAAAAGAGTACAATTACGAGATATCTATTTATTAAAATACGTATGCTTTTGTATTTTAATTTTTCCGGCTTAGATTTCTCTTCAAATAAGTCTCGTGCTGGGAATATAAAACAGTTTTAATTACAAATTCTACTTAAAAATAGCCAAATAAATACAAAAATTGTTACAATGTAATACAGGGATCTAATATTTGGAGGCAACAGTTTGAAAAGTTAAACAATACAGAAAGTGAATCAACGCAAAATGCCAAAACGACATTAATAACCCTCAAATTTGTATTGTTTTAGTTCATATACGTCGTTCTAAGCAGCATATTAAAAAAATTGCATACTCTAAATTTACTTTGGATAAGGGGGCTGATACTCAAACTTAAGTGACGACGCGTTGAGGCCCAAACGCAGGAAATAAAATCTCAAAAGAAACAAATTGTTTACTTGCAGCGTCATTGACAGGTACTTCTTTACAACAATGTTTACAGTAATTATTCAAAATATTTTCATTAACAAAAAGCGTTAATGCAGTGATTTGCTTGTAGAATTAGCGGTAGAAGAAAGTAGCTGGCCTCTTGCCAGGTGTTGTGACTGACGATTTGGCCGTTAGGTAACGTTGAAGTGAATATTTGATTTTGCATATCTTTTGTTGCAACCTTGTTGCACTTTGTGTTTAGAATTGCTTCAAGAACCAACTGAGTCGGTAATAATAATTTTGAACTCTCGTTTTCAGAGTAATTTAAAATAGCTAACATGTTGTAAATGAACTTTGTAAATAGTTCGTTCGTGTGTTGATTTATTCACATATTGAAGTGACGTTATTGAACCGTGTTTACGGTAAGAATTATGAAACCAACTTGCTTGGAAGTGCAAATGGTGCTTCACCAGGCACAAATACTTAAATGTTTATAATTTACGTCAATCACTCTTTTAATGCTGCCAATCGTGAATTACTCTTGATGAACATTTTTTGAGCAATTTTATAATTGAAAAGGCGAGTGTGTATGCCGTGACGCAGTCAGCTGATCAATGTTCTCGTTTACAGAGATGCTAAATGTAGCCATACTTTTTTTTAATATTTTCTACATTATTTACATTTTTTATGTAAACTGAAGAAATATCCGAATGATTTGCTCTGGATATATTGACCTATAAAAATTCTTACTTCTCGGAGTCGTTAAAAAAAGGTTCCAAATCTTTGTTTCATTTTTTCTCTTCTGTCGTGTCTATTAACAAAGTTTATACAAACTTTAAACACCCAAAAATACTAAACCAGTATCTGAAAAAAATTTAAGAAAGTATCAAAATGCTTAATTTAATTGTGCTTTTGTTATGAAGCTGTGGATCGCAACGATTTTTAAAGCAATTTAAAATGGAAGCCTAAGTTTTAAAACTTTTTTTCGAAAGCAGGTAACATATTACTTTTATATATTTCAAATTATGAATTTTAAAATTCCTCCGCAGGGTGCTATGCACTTTATTATTATGATCTAATTTTATGATTTACATTTCCTGAACTGTTTTGATATTAATTTTAAAATATTGTGAGATGAATGAGTTTTAAGGCATGAGTCGTTACTTTCGTTCTTTACATAGTTATTTTTTTTATTTTTACTTTATTTTACTTATTCTTACCGTTTTCAGTGTCATTACCACCTTGGTTAATATGATTCAAAAAGGCGCAGGGAAAGAATTGCCCAGGAAGAAAGAAAGGTAATGAGAAAAAAATGTGTGTGGCATGGACATATAGCTGAAGCTACCGATGTTCCAAAAATAATAATTATTCTTATTTAGTAAAATGAAACACACTAAAAACAGATTTCAATAATGCATTTCATTTTACTTGTTTTATTTGGCCAGTCTGAATTACTAAAAAGAGTTTGTAATCTTGATACTACTTGAAATTACATAAAATATTACATTATATATAAAGATATGTATATGTCCGTAAGAAATAAAAAAATAAATTGACATTTCGATTTTAAACCACTACAGACGCAATCAGCCGATCGGTTTTTACGTTTACAAGCAATGATTTCGATAATTAAAGTAATAAAAAACAATCTGAGAGAGATCATTAACCAGTCAAAAATTTTTAATGCTTTCAATGCTCTGGAAGAATGAATACCGATCGAGCAGTAAAAACTATTAGTTCTTTCGTTGCACTCGAAGAGAATTAATATCGATAATAAATAACATATCAAAAAGTTATTCGAAACAGATTACTGGATATTGAAAACAAGAGCTAAACGTTCTACAGGACACGAGTACATCATTGGTTAATTATTTTAATGTTAAACTTTATCCGATTTGTTAGAGAATCAGAACTCTAGTAGTAATTCATTATTATTGCAGAAAGAAGCACGTATCAGCGGTGCTGTAATTAAATAACCTGTACCATTTCATGTCTTATTTTACGTTTATGCCTCACTTAGGCAATTAAATAATTTGTTTTATTTCATGTCATTTTAAGTTTGTGCCTCACTTACGCAGGGAGGCTCATACACAAATAGTGCTTTTTCTTATGTGCTCTGCAACCATTTAAAGTTGTGACCATTAATTCTATTACACCTGCATATTAAAGCATGCTATTTCGAAAACAAAGCTCATAAGCAGCGTTTCTCAAACAGTTTTTCAAGTGGAGACCGTTTTTATAAATTAAAATGATCTGCGGATCACATTACTTTTGACCCTTTCGAAAACTATTTGTGTCACATACATTTCTACCAGTACACATATATTTTTAAAATACAGTTAATTCAAATTCATTAAATTTTGTATCGATATTAATTAATTAAAACAAAATGTATATTTTTTTTAATAATTCAAGACTTCTAGACTGTATTGGATATAATCTTAGTGAATAAAAATTGAATAAATGTTAATATTCACAGTAATGAGATGGATGAGCCTGAAAATTCTTACACAGCTATTCTGTGTTTGGATATATGCCGGCAAGCTTAAGTTTGAGATCGGCACATATATCAAGTCAATTTCTGTAAGTTTTTATTTGAATTCGCGATGAAAATCTTTTTCACATAGATACAAAAGCTAACTCAAGTATAAATTTTATAGCACAACTGCACAGTTCATTGCATTCTGTTTTCACATGTAATGAACCCAGCGGCGGCAGATGTGCAGCGAATGAGGGCAAGAGACACTTCAGCCATATTGCTTTAAACCCCGCTTTTGTTGCTAGGGATGAATTGGGAAATGCATAGGTAGGGTAAATAAAGGGTAAAAAATTTCATAAAGTTCCAATGTTTAAAGAAACGTGATAGACGCCTAGCTTTTGCAATTTTCAGAGTCTTCAGTTTTTTCGGCTTTTTGTGCTGAACTTTTCTCATTATTCTTCTTTCTTCTTCAGAATTTCTTTCTCTTCACCTTTTTGAGTCATATTAACGAAAATGGTGATGTCACTGATTAACTAGGAAAAAATAAAAGTAAGTAAGATAACAATAAAATTAATTAAAGTAAACTACGAATGTAAGCAACTGATGCCTTAAATCTCATTCATCACATAACATCTTAAAATTAATATCAATTACATATATATCAGTTAAAATTAAAATTAGTATTAGGTAAATTTAGTTTTATATTTATTATTTTATTTGGAAACCTAGGAGGATCACAAAGGCAGGCTTCAAAGACCACTTTTTGTCCAAGGACCACAGTTTCAGAAACACTGTATTAAAGTATTCATATATTAGCACAAAACTTAAGCCCACTAGCGACTGAGGAAAGAATTAAGAGACTGGTAATTTGACTAGGGGTTCATATCCAGATAACTGTAAAACTTCACAGATAGGTAATTTCATGGCTTTACCATCCGAAACGTGAGCATAAGCCAGTTTCCCTTTGGAAATCCTCCATAAAGTTATTTTTGTCCTTAAGTAGGTAGCCATCGTGTGTTTTACAGTATTCAAAAAACAAAACTTATTTATCAAATGCATAATTTGAATTAAGTAACATTATTTTAATGCGAATTAAATTAAAGCAAATAATTATTTAATTTTGACCCACTATCCTATTCGCTGAGTTTTAAAATGAATCTTTTTGATGAGGTTTCATTCAACGCTTGGGCCAGATATCTAAATTGAGTATTTTTAAGCTTCAATGTGATAATTTATACTAGCAGTACACATAAATAGAAAATATTCCTAATGTCGTTAAGGATACCACCAAAAATTCCACAGCATAAAAAAATGATTAACTTTGTTTTCGAAAAAAACCTCCGATTTTATGCCTAAACTATGGAAAAACAATTGCTTTTCTCGTAATGTCAACTACTTGCCGGAGCTCAACTGTAAGAGCACCTGTGTGGACAGAAGAGATCCTGAGTTAAGTTGTCAACCAACGGTCGGGTATTTTTTCCCTTAAAAAATTCAACACTGATGAATTTAACAAAAGAATTTTTAATCTTCAAAGGAACAAGTGTTCCTTTTACATCCGATATATTTTTTTCCGTTTAGGGCAGGATGAAACAATTGTTATACTAAGCCATTTTCAAGTGTAGTTATTCTTTTATGCTATATGAATGCGGTCTCCCGATTCCTATATCAAATTTGGGAAAATTTTCTGCTCGTTAAAAAATATAAAAATAAACAGATCTGACTCTCGTACCAGAAAAAAATGGCCGAGATATATAATTTCAAAGTTTGCAGTTTTTGATGTTATTTTCAGTTTATGCTGAGGGATTGGTTAATTAAGTTAGAATAATTCGAAAAAATAAATGCAAATGAAGTGCAACCAAAATGCATATAAATTTAATAGGCATACAAGGAAGTCATGTGGTGTACACACTAGATTTTTTTAGATTAGCAAACTAAAACTATGCACTTAATAGATAAATAAAGGGCTGACCGTATTCCTTCCCCCTGAAACTATGAATCTCCCCTCCGTGGCTCAGAACCTCTATTTTAATATAAAACGATAAGAGAAACATTGAGTGTTTCCTGTTATTTCAGTTCTCAACAAGCCTGGCTTTGCAGAATTCAAAATCTTTAAAACTTGTATTTAACTTACACAGAATAGTGCTTGTATATGAATTAACATTTTTCAACGTAAAAGAAAATCCGTGTAGATATCTTTTATTTTCTCGCAAAACAATATCAGTTTTTGAAACCTTTTATGCTTTAAGAAGGCCTCAACTACAGAGTCTTTTTTTTTTTTTAATATTTATTTATCATTCGTAAACCTTTTTACTTGCTTACTTCTTTATTCTATTTACTTATTTATTGATTTTCGAAGTTACAAATAAAGGAATGTTTCACCATTCCAAGTTTTCAAAATGTCCTTACAATCAGTTTTTAAATTATTCCTTAAAAAAAAAGTAGCATTTATTTTTTTCCTCTTCTAAAAATCCCTCTGAGTGAATTGACTAAACCCGTATGAACCATATTCTAAGGAAAAACCGTTAGATCGTTAAAGGGCAAAGTAGAAGGGCGTTGGAAAAAGTTTTGTTTACTGAAGTTTCCTGCTGGCGTAACAGGCAATGCAACTGTCTAGTCGGGCAGTAAGAAAGACGATTCTAGACATCATAATCAATAGTTACTTATTATTTGATTCTGCCTAGGGAGAGAATGGACACTCATTCTGCCATGTAGACCTCTATCCACAACTTCCCAGTTGATGGAGCGATGGAACGTGACAACCTCCATCCTAGATGAGAAGAGAAATGAAGAGCACTCTTTCCATTTCCAGTTCTCCGGTTTCTAATGCTCCTATCCAGAAGCACTCCGCCGCAGGAAAAGCTCTAACTCGCAAAGACTGTTTGCTTTGTTTATCTTGCTTACATGTTTTCGTTGCTTTTTTATTTACTCATCATTTTTTTTTAATCAGAAGTAGTATCCCTGACAAATAAAAGCCAACATGAAAATGGGCAAAATTAAGCATCTATCAAATAAAAAAAAAATTATTTTCACAATACAGACTATTCTCGAATCTCGGCAGCGATGAATCATAACCTGTCTAAAAATTCTTAAGTTTATTCACAGCAAAACTATGCTCAAATTATTATCACAAGCCATCAGCATAAAAGAAAGCTGTCTACGGAAAATATAAAAGAAAATGTTTCAGAAAATAGTGATACCAGATAGTGTCGTAGTATATGGAATATCCTTTTACCCATAACAACACGTAATTTAATTGTATGTAATCCAGTATATATCAATAGCATAACGTGGTAGGTACAACGTGTCATCGGTCATAGGTACAGAGCATTGCAAGGATGGAGGAGTAAAGGGGAAGAATGGAAAAGATGGTGATGGCGTGCACTTAAGGAAGAACCAATAAATGCTGCCCCCGCTCGGAGTAAGAATGTGATTGGGGCCGCTCGTATGGGCCAACCAAATATGCCAGTACGCCCCGTCATTTTCTTTGCCTAAGTTGTGCCTTTTATTTGAGAATAAGCCTTTAAGGGTTTTTTATATTTACTTTGTAAAATAATAAGTGGTTTAGTTATATAATTATTTTAATTGTGCTTCCGAAACGCATTACTTAATTAAGCTATCTGAATGAATATATACTCGTATATATATGGCGTTCCGACAGATACTTCAACTTCTATTCATGAGATGGCGCCACGTGAAAAATCCAGTTCTTAATCGGAGCAGCAAAGCGACGTCATTACTCACTCAGACTTCTTGTCAGACAACTGTACGCGACGGTATCATGAACTGTGTTCCGAGCTCTGCGTTGATCTCTGCAATGTAATTTAAATTGTAATTTAGTACTTAATATATTCTTTTGTTATAGGAGATTGTCTACTCTTATTTTCTTTAATTATATCATGCATTAAGCACACACGACCACCAAAAGTGGTGACCTTTTGACTGAGCACGCTACTGACAATAGATTTTCAACGACCCTAAGCCACGTGCATCCAAGCCATTCTGAAGAACTGACTAAAAATAGCAACGAATATGGACATTAAACGTATGCTACAACGTACCCCTTCAATTATTTCTAGAAGTATTGATATATATTGCTTGTGTTTTTTTCAAAGTCATGCATATCATCGCAAGGAGCTTCAGCAAATCATCAGTGTGATCTGTTCCGTTCCGCTGACTTCGCCAGTCGTGCAATAATTCTTCGATCATTCAACTTTGGTGACAAATGTGATACAATAGTGATTTTCGCTAAATGTGCTACATCAGTAATTTTTCTGCAACGTGCTACGGCAAAATTCTTCCCTCAGTGTTCGAAAGTAGTGAATTTTTTTTCCCATGTGCTACAGGAGTGATTTCCATTTTCCTTCGAAAGTGCCTTAGCAGTGTGAAGTAATGATTTTGTGTGTGGGCAATACAAAATGAACGCATCATTTTTTTTCCTCAAATAAGGGTTTCTTTTCAAATGCATTTCGGTAAAATATTGTGTGTGTAATTGCTGACCCTGTATTATTTGTGTGTGTATCGTTACGTAAATTTTTTCTGCATGGTTAAAATATTTATTGTTATCATGGTAAAATATCAATAGTGTATCCTCATGCTACAATATTTGTGCTGTTAAGTGTTTAAAGTGAAAATTATCTATCAGTATGCCCGACGATATTCCACCAGAGCCACAAATCACACGCGTTGCGATGAAGCCACCGCCTTTCTGGAAAAATAATCCTTCATTGTGGTTCGCTCAGATCGTAGCACAATTTTCTATAGCTCGCATTAGTGAGGATTCTACAAAATTCAACCATGTAGTTGCAGCAATTGAGTCTGATATTCTGAATTCAGTGCATGACTTAATTCTCAAACCACCTGATTGTGATAAATACTCCAAACTGAAACAGTGGCTCATTGAAATCTATTCAGAAAGTGAATCTTCAAAAATACGTACTTTACTACAAGGACTTGAACTTGGAGATCAGCGACCTTCATACTTGCTGTCACGAATGCGTGATCTGGCAGGAAGCCATTTTAGTGACGACTTGTTGAAGTCACTATGGCTTTCGCGTCTCCCTACTAACATACAAATAATTCTTGCTGCTTCCAATGAAGATCTAACCCGTTTAGCAGCAATGGCTGACAAAATTAATGAACTTGTTACTCCAGCTTATGTCAGTGCTGCTAATGCTGCACCTTCCAGTTCATCCCTCGAACAACAAGTGGCTGAATTGACCAAAAAAGTATCTGAACTCTCTACAAGTCTTCATGCTTCACGGAGATACAATCGATCAAATCAGGGCCCACGTAATAAATTTCGTGCCCAAAGCAGGAGTCAATCTCGTCACAATACTCGAACGCAGTACAAAGAACCCACAAGTGGCATATGTTTTTATCATATGAATTTTGGCACTCAAGCTCGCAAGTGTGCCCCTCCATGCACTTTTGAACAAGCGGGAAACTAAATGGGCGGTCTTCTGCTGGCCAACAGAATGTCTGCCACATCGACAGAATAGTACTGGCTGATCGTTCAACTCAGTTATGTTTTCTAGTAGATACTGGAGCTGACATATCAGTGCTCCCGAGAACTAAAACAAATGCTCACCAACTTAATAAACTTGTACTGTATGCAGCCAATGGTACCCAAATTGCAACTTACGGCACCAAACTATTGACACTTGATTTAAACTTGCGCCGGACTTTCAACTGGCCTTTTATTATTGCGGATGTAACTCAAGCAATTATTGGTGTCGACTTCTTGACACATTTCCACCTTCTAGTGGATGTCAAGAATAATTGCTTAATTGATGCTACAACTCAGCTGACATCACAGGGCCAAGCTTCTCACATATCGAACGTACCTACCAACATAAGTGTTGTATCGGGCAGCACACGGTTTCATCGGTTATTAGCAGAATTTTAAACCCATCCAAATCAGGGCAGCATACTCATCAGCCAGAAGTGTATCATCACATTGAAACACATGGCCCACCTGTATTTTTCAAGCCTCGTCGTCTTTCTCCAGAGATGCTAAAAGCTGCTCGCAAAGAATTTGAATTCATGCTAGCACAGGGAACCATTCGCCCATCTAAAAGTCCATGGGCCAGTCCACTTCACATGGTTAAAATGCCTAATGGTGACTGGCGGCCTTGTGGAGATTATCGTCGACTTAATGCCGTCACAGTCCCTGACAGATATCCAGTCCCACATATCCAAGAATGTACCCATCTTTTTCATGGAACAAACATATTTTCTACCCTCGATCTTGCCAGAGCATATCATCAGATCCCAGTGCATGCTGAAGATGTGCCCAAGACCGCAGTGACTACGCCATTTGGTCTCTTTGAGTACATATATATGCCGTTTGGCCTTCGCAATACTGGCCAAACATTTCAGCGTTTCATACTCCAACTACTGTCTGGCCTCGATTTCTGCATCCCATATTTTGATGATATCCTGGTTGCATCTACAGATGCGGAAGAACATTTTCAACATCTGCGTCAGATTTTCACTGGCCTTAAAGATCATGGATTAAAACTAAATCCATCCAAATGTGTACTTGGTCAACCCTCAGTTTCCTTTCTTGGATGTCTTATCACCCAGAATGGAGTTAAACCTTTACCGGAAAGAGTCAAAGCAATTAACGACCTACCTCAGCCCAAAACTATCTCTGAACTGAAGCGTTTTCTAGCAATGTTAAATTTCTACCGACGCTTTCTGCCAAATGCCGCAAAAACACAAGCCTGCCTACATGAGTTTCTGAAGAATAGCAAAAAAAAACGATCAACGAGCTGTCCGTTGGACTGAATCTGCATCTGCAGCATTCGTGCAATGCAAACACGATCTGGCAAATGCAGCCACACTTTCTTATCACTCACCTAGTGATCAGCTCTCCATAATGGTAGATGCATCTGACACGGCCATAGGAGCAGTGCTTCAAGCCCATACCACTAAAGGACTTTCCCCAATGGCATTCTTCTCCAGAAAACTTACTACTGCAGAAAGGAAATACAGCACATATGACAGGGAGCTACTTGCTGTGTACTGTGCTGTTAAATACTTCCGGCACAACTTGGAAGGACACGACTTTATCATTTTCACCGATCATCGACCATTAACCTTCGCTTTTAGAAAAAACTCTGACTCATGTTCTCCTCGTCAGCTTCGACATCTGGATTTCATCGCCCAGTTTAGTACAGATATCAGATATGTCTCTGGTACTGATAATTGTGTTGCTGATGCCTTGTCTCGGGTAAACAATATCAACCTCACTACCCCAGATTTCTCTGAAATTGCAAAAGCTCAATTGCATGATGAGGAACTCAAGAACCTAATCTCAAATCCGCAAACCTCCCTTCAGTTACAACCGCTGCACATTGATCCAACGCTTAAAATTTACTGTGACATAGAGAACAATAGAATACGTCCCTATATTCCTGTCAATTTTAGACGTGAAGTGTTTAATGCCTTGCACAATTTGGCACATCCTGGAATCCGTGTCACCAAAAAGCTGATTGCAGACAGATTTGTCTGGCCAGCAATGAATCAAGACATCACAGAATGGACTCGTTCATGTATTAGATGTCAACGGTGTAAAGTATTCCGTCACACTCACAGCCCCATTCAACAATTTAACCTTCCAGCAAGACGCTTTGATCATGTGCACTTAGACTTGGTTGGCCCATTGCCTCCTTCAGATGGTTACACTTACCTCCTCACTTGTATTGATCGGTACACAAGATGGCCTGAAGCCATTCCTATTGAAAATATATCCGCTGAAACTGTAGCTCGAGCATTCATCTCTCAGTGGCTTTCAAGATTTGGCATGCCTACCACCATCACTACTGACCAAGGCCGACAATTTCAATGTCACTTCTTCGCATCCCTCACCTCTCTTCTTGGCATTCGCCATATTCGCACAACACCATACCATCCATCTGGAAATGGGATGGTGGAACGCTTTCACCGATCTCTCAAACAAGGTCTGAAGTGCCACAGTAGCACACACTGGACAGAAGCCTTACCCCTAGTCTTGCTTGGTCTTCTCACAGCATTCAAAGAAGACATTGGTAGCACTTGTGCTGAAATGTTATATGGTGCAACCCTCCGTCTGCCAGGTGAATTCTTTCACCCAGAATCTACTCCAGTTATCGACCCTCCAACATTCCTTCAACGTTTACGTGAGACCATGAGCAATATCTCGCCAACCCCAGCATCTTCGCATAACCAGCCAAGCTATTTTGTACATCCTGCGCTTGAGACATCTTCGCACGTATTCGTGCGCAACGATGCAATTAAGCCAACTTTAACACCTTCATATGATGGTCCATTCAAAGTTGTAAAACGAACACCGAAACATTTCACCATCATCTGCAATGGCAAACAATCAGTGATTGGAATCGATCGTCTCAAACCAGCATTTCTAATGCAAGATCCAACAACTTCCTCATCAACATCACTCCCGGAAGAAAGCTTACATCCCGTTAAAGAGCAACCTAAAACTACCAGATCTGGAAGAAAGGTTAAATTTAACCCAAAGTACTTATAACGTACCGATGGTACTTGGGGGGTGAGTACTGTGGTGTTCCGACAGATACTTCAACTTCTATTCATGAGATGGCGCCACGTGAAAAATCCAGTTCTTAATCGGAGCAGCAAAGCGACGTCATTACTCACTCAGACTTCTCGTCAGACAACTGTACGCGACAGTAGCATGAACTGTGTTCCGAGCTCTGCGTTGATCTCTGCAATGTAATTTAAATTGTAATTTAGTACTTAATATATTCTTTTGTTATAGGAGATTGTCTACTCTTATTTTCTTTAATTATATCATGCATTAAGCACACACGACCACCAAATATATATATATATATATATATATATCGATCTTGCTGAAATTTTGCAGCTTCAAAAAACGAGGAAGATCACTGTCTACGTAAGATTTCGAAATACCATCCCGCGGGATCCACATTCTTTATGTGAGATTTTCTGCGAATTTAATGAACTTTTGAATAAAAACTCATTCCCTTCTTTGCGTTGCCACTCTTCAAAGAGCGGATACTTACATTTCAAATTTGATCAAAAAATTCTGCGCTATAAAAGAAATGTGTTGCCTCTCTGCAAAATGGCATTTGTATTGCGAAATTTAATGAATTTGTTGCCCCTGCCCAAATTAAAGTATTTTTAACTTCCATGCCTCAGTGTACGAAGCTTTCATTCGAATGTAAATTTCATTTAATTTCGTTGCATTCATTTAATTCAATTACATTTATTTTTTTTTCTAACTTATTCTACTATTAGTTAACAAATTAAGCGATCTGAAGCCAATAAACGTGGGTCCATGCCAGTCATTATTAATTACTAAGTAGGCCCGTAAATTATACTAGCTAGATTCATTAAAATCATCTAGTAGTATACATAAAGAAAAGTGTATATACCTGATTATTATATTAAAAAGTCTCTTCTAAATATGAAACTTACTTAATATTTCGACTGAAATATATGAAGGTACCAAAATGTACCTGATATTCAGTAGACGATTATCTGTTATTTTAAGAGCTAAATTCAATTACCTTTCAGAGTGGAATAGCTTTTTGCCTCGTCATGTGCAAATGTACGCACACGCACACAAGCACGCACACACACACATAATTGGAGAGAGAATCTCCAAGAAGACAGACAAGCAGACTCCAGCTTTTTTATCCTTTTCAGCTGACTGAGAGATTATTGGATCTTTCTTACATATGGACAGTCAGAGACAGTGAAAGGAAATCTGTGTTGACTCATGTCAGAGGCAGCGGAAATGGATTCATCTTCTTTTGTGTTTTGCTTAAGGTCTGAATTACTACGGAATTTTAATACTCAAATGAGTATAGCAAAGTTTCTCTCTCTTTCACACTTTCGAAACACTGAAAGTTTATAATTCATAAAAAATATTAATTTATGCACGAAAAGTATATATGATTAGGAACTTAAAGAGGTTGTTCATTTAATAACAATTTGAGGCCGTTAAATTAGAGTTTAAAATGTGAATATATTTTTAAATGTTTGTTTCTGGACTATTCATCTGCAATGTGTCTTCTATAATAGAAATGCTTTCCATAAATTTTACAGAAATAATGATTTTCGTTTCTCTTTAACTACTTTTCGGTCTCCATCATTCGTAGGTTTGCATTTAGGAAAACTTTCTTCAGCAGACCAGAAGCATAGTAGTCCATAGGCGAAAACGCATAAGACGAAAAGCAAGAAAGTACAGAAAATGTATACATACAATACTTATAGCAGTTTTTAAACTTTTAAGAAATGCAAGGAATGTCATTACGATGATTTCCGATGTAATTCTCTCTGATATAAATGTGCACGAAAACAATATAATCAATCGTAACTAGCCCCATCCATACCATCCCTATTACTAAACTCCTTATGCATTTCATGTTGCTACTCACTTCTCTGCTGTGTTACCGTGTGTCATGGAAACTGATCAACAGCCAGCCATACCATATGGTATTGCTTCATCAGTAAATTACATAGTTGTCTTTATTTACAATTATAACATTTAAACAAATTCCACACAAAGTTTTTTTAAGCAGGATAAATATGCAATGCCCCCGCCTAGACTCGAACCCTGGGTCTCTCGAATACCTGTCGAGTATGCTTCCAATAACACCACGAAGGCATACGAAAAAGGAGAAATATATTCTAACTTTTGAAATTTGTTTAAAATTAAGTTTTACTCTTTTAGAATTGTTAAATGTAAAATGTTTACGTAAAAATACTCAAACTGGTAATAAACAAAGATTTTTCGCAGTTCTAATTGTACGGTCTTTAAAAATCCTGATTTGGCTTTTGTGCTAAGAACTTGCAAGAAATCACTGACCAGTAGCAAGAAAGATTCCAAACAGATATCGTCCCCAATGGAAAAGAAAGAATTCTGATGAATATTTGAAGTTTGGATTTACATTCATAGAAGATGAAGTTAGCCCAGTTCTCTTTGCGTAAGGAGGTTTTTATGAAATGTAAAATTAAAATCCTTCGTTTTTGTTGTACCATCTAGCTCCAACACACTTCCATTACAGAAGAAAAAGAATAAAGAATCTCCTCGGTTGTCTAAAGCTCTCGATATAAAGTTTTGTATATTATCAATTAAAACAGGTAATGAAAATGTCACCTGCAAAATTAAGTTATTTTATCGTTAAACATAACAAAACGATAAAACTAGTGAAAATGTGATATCTGCTTTTATAAAAGATTTTGTTCAACTTATACTTGGAAATGAATACTGCGAAGCATTAATATCATTTCCTTCTGAAAAAAAAAACGTTTTTCGGAGATTGAAGCTCGTTACCCAAAATATTTTTAACCCGAAGCAGTTTTCTCCCCAAATCCGTTCCTGAATTTTATACAAGTTCTTAATTGAAACTTTAAAACAATGCTTTGTGCACAAGTTAATGACACAAACATACTGAAACCCTTAAATAAAAGACAAAAATATCAACACAATAATATGAAACAGATAAAATAAACGGAAATATTTAATTTTGCTTTATTTAAATTTATCATACTTGAAGCTTAATATGCTTGTGAAAGGAGAGTGCACAATATAAATGGAAAGTACTGAGAAAGAAGATGGAAAGCGATCTTAACTTTTGGATGAGAATCCCCATCCATAAAAGTATCAAGTTACTCTCTTTCTGGAATCTCTTAGCACCATTCAACTCCCCTCTTGGAAGTCTCTGGGCCTCCGTTTCACTCAAAATTTGTGACTTGATGTTTCAAACACTACGTTTTAAAATGTTTCTGAACTAATTGACATATCATTAACATCGAAAATGCTTAGGTTGTAGCTTTCTATAATTTTCTGAATATTATTATAGGAAAATCATATGTGATATCTTAAAGGAAAATTTTTAATCTTACCTCCTCTTGCACACATTTCGTGTAAGAAAGAGCTCTTATTATCTTCCATCGTGACTCTACCAGTGGCATTATTTCTATTTTTTACTTTGTGAATTGAATCGTGCATGGTGTCATAGTGTAATGTGTTAATGGCTGGTATCAGTCTTCTTAATATCTACGACAAAAGAATAGAAAGAAAATGACATTTTATTGAAATAAATAGCAGCTGAAACAGCAAGATTATCCAAAGAAGCTTGTCTATTATCTCGTTTTATTTCTTCTTTTATTTTTATAAGAATTGTAATTTCATAACAAGAATTTTGTTTTTTCTTGTTATGCTTGTTATTATGTAGATTTCTTGAAGAAATTTACATAATTTTGAGCTTCATTGCAACACATGGCATTTTCATTTTCTTGATTAGAAATATGTGTTCTCTTTCTTCAGAAGCAGCAAATTTCAGTTTTAGAAGAATCTTACATTGGCATGCATTTCAAATTAACTTTTTATCATTCATCGTCCGCTAGAAGCTGTTCTATTGATTTGAAGTTCGTATTGACTTTAGCTCATAATATTGTACTACCTTTTCTATCTCGTCAAAAATACTTTTGCGTTTACTTTCGTTGTAAGGTAACTGCAATATTTCCGATTTTCATAAAAAATTACTTATCATATTCTGATTCATCCTGTCACATATTTCTTCGACTTATTCTACTAAGGGCAAACCATTTTCTAATTCTACAAAGATTACGAAATAAAACGAAAATAATATTTTGAATTTCAACGTTGGCGTAGAAATGCTGAACATATAAAACATATATAAATATTAATAAAATCAAAATCTAAAGGATTGCTCGATGTATTATAGTTTTTATTTTCGCTGGATATTGACCGACACCAAAATGGAGCTTATAGAGGAAACTGCGTTCATTTACAGTGCTAGAATATCTTTTATTTATCCTTCATGTTAAAAGGAAATTAAAACTTTACCTACCAGCACGGTAAGCAACAAGAGATACCTCCCTGTAATTAAATGAACTTTATTATTCATTTGTCCCTCGACTGTTCTGGTCGGGTTTGGTTTTCTGGGGAGATGGTCGTCATAAAGAAGTGATTTTCAACATGCTATTCACAGTATATTTCATTAAATACAGAAGTGATTCTTGATAAATTAAAATCATTTTCTCATCAGACGTGATTTATAAAGAATTGAATTCCACTTTTTAAATAAAATACAATCAATTTAACATTCTTTAGAAAAGATTTTTATCATTTCTAAAACTTCTAGAGTTTATTATTCTATCCCAAACATTTAAAAATCAAAGGAACAAGGAATATTGTGGGAGAACAGGGAACACATTATCAAGATGCAAACGAATTATTTCCTTTGTTAATGCGGGTGGACTAAATTAAGTCAGTAATTAATGACGGATTAAATGTGCGCTCAGGGACATATAATTCCAAGACTGAGTTTGGGAAGACGAAAAATGCTGGGATGTCCTAAGAGGGTTATCGAAGAACAGAAAGAGGTTCGTGAAAATCGCCTCCAGGATAAATAACAAGTGCGACCCCTAGCGTACCTTCATCAATAAACAAGGAAATAAAGCTTTATAGATTTAACATTTTTTAAAAAAACAAATATAGAATTTTGTCTAAACTTTCCTTTCTAGATACTTTCAGAAAATAATGCGAATATTACAGCAAAATGAGGCTTCAAGGGAAAGAAAATGTTTAGAAAAACAAATGTTTTTTACGGGGAATAAACTAACAGCGTTTAAAAAAAAAAAAAAAAAAAAAAAAAAAAAAAAAAAAAAAAGTTGATCGCTTGGGCAAATTGCAGTATTAGAACAATTGAATTATTTAGGAAAGTGATTATCTCGTATTATTTAATGCGGCCACGTAATTTCAGGTGTGAAGAAATCGTACTTTAAATACGTAGAAATATGCGCACCGAATGTGCTACGTATGGCATAGAAATGAGTACATCTGTTGTTATGTCCGTTGTGCATGCCATCTTGCTATGGAGGCTGCGGAGTTCTACAGAAAATTCTCGTTGTAGACGAATCAAATTTGCAAGGATATTAGAATGTATAAATTAGAGCAAAACACACGTATCCTTTCTTTCTAAAGGGATATTTTCGTAAAAGACGTTATAACGTTGCGCGCCTCTAACTAGCACGCAACCAAGAGGTGACTGTGAAAGCTTGTATAAACCACAGAGTCTTATAAAGGGTTTAAGTCCCTTTTTATTCAACGTACTAATTTACAATTGCGTTCTCTTGACGCTTACAAACGGTGCCAACTCGGCAGTCAAAATAAAAATAAAAACCTGAAAAGAAATTAAAGACAATATTCTAACTACGAGGCTCTCTCAAATAACTAACTCACCGCGTTTTACAATACGGCTGCTAATTCAGCAGACTTGAAGCTCACTGGAACAATTGCAACTACTTCCCGCCAAGCACATAGGCCGCAACGCGGGGTTTTTCAAATCTCTATAACTACCTCCGCGCTCGCTAAGTAAGAATAACTCTCTCTCACCGAACTTGTTTCCTTCTATTTAAATCATACTACTTCCGCTGATAATTTGAATGCTTGCGCGTTCTACTCAAATTTACATATTCTGGCATTGGCAGTTCCAGGGGAAAGTAAGGATTGACAGGAAAGATAGTTTAAACTTAAAATAAATGTTAGTTAAAATAAATATAAACCCTACAACGTTTTAAGACAAACTGTCCCGTATTCACATTACACGTGGAGAAAACCCCGAAATCTGTCATGCAGCGAGCTCTTTTGAATGGATTTGAACTTGGCATTTGTAAGAAGATAAAAGTATTTACTCCTTATGTCTTTATGATTTAGTCATCAGCATATCCAATTAATAATTAAAACAATACTTTGGATTAATTTTTGGTTTGATCCAAGTTTATTTTTCTAGATTTTGGCTTCCATAAATATGAAATCGGTGTTTCTACAAAGGACTCAGAACAATTATGGGATAGATGGTAATTTATTGCAGTTTAATCAATTATGGTAAAACACTCAATGGCTCCCTGCCTAATCAAAGCAAGATAAGGAAGCGGGTATCTTCAAGTTGCATTTTCTCAGAAAAACTGGCTCGAAGTCTCAATATACCGTATGTACTCTAAAATAAGACGTTCATTTTTTTTTTTTTTTTTTTTTTTTTTTTTTTTTTTTTTGACGAACTTTTTATTGTAAAATTTGTTAGGACCTTATGTTGTCACACTGATTATGAGGATCCTTGTGTACGGTTTGAAACCAAAATCTGAAAAGAGCAAAGAACACGAAATTGATGAAGAAAATAATATGAAATGGATTATCATAGAAGAAATAAACAAGATACTTTATCTTATTCTCCTCTATTAGTTTGAGATCATGATAATGTTAACGTTAAGTAATTTTATATTAAAAGTCAAAAATTGCTAACTACAAAATCTTGACTTTCAAGATACTTTAAAGAAGTGCTGGTAGTACTCATTAACTACATCTTCATACTTAATACTCCAATAACTATGTCAGATGAATATGTACTAGATAACATCTTGCCATTATATAGATCATATCTTTTGGCACTTAGTTCTTGAACGAAGAAAATATTTTCTGGAAGCAGGTCACCATGTCTGTCAAATGTTGAAATTACTATCTGGTATTGGAAAACACTCCTTATCAATTGGAGCCAATGACCATAAAGAATACTGGCTCTTTCTTAATTTCAGAGTATCACATGCAAACAAAATCTAACCTAATTATTCTTGACCTCATCGCAAAAGGCAAAAAGTTAAATACCAATTTCAGATAACCATTATCTTTTGAATTTCGTGAGGAAATGTGATCCATATCATTTGCATAGCATTTAAAAGTATCAGCTGTCTCTAAAGCGAGATCAAAATTTTGCCATGAGTTAAACTTTAAGGGACTTTTATATCCAATACTTAAATATTAAAATATGCGCTTTTTCTTCGATTCATTGAATGACCTTCTTTACTGTATTTTAATTTCTTTTCGCTTTCCGCTGAAACAATTTTCTTTATTGATCAGTGACTTCAGTGCTCTCGAATCGATGATGTAAGTTAAACTGTTGGTTGTAGAGGAAAGCTTTATTTTATTTTAATTTTAAATTATCCCAAAATCTTTCAGACCTTGTCGGCTTTTATACTGACAATATTGTTTTTCTTATGGAGTATCTGTAGCAGAACTATTCGTTTGTTTAAAAATTTCCAAGCAATCTTAAAACTCTTTCAAAACCTTTTGCATGGCTCTCGTTGGAAAATGTTCGTTATAAAACAAAGCCGCACAGAGCAAACTAATATTTTTCGCGAAGCAGCTGTATGTTACTTAAATTAAAACTGTGGCTATAAATGACCGCAAAATCCTTTTACAGTTATCTTTTTGCTAATCTTGTTGTAAAGTAATCTTTAATTCATCATCCCTATAATATATCTTATCACATTATCATATGATCATGGATAGGGAACTGTGAAGCTTATGGTGTTAGCAATTAAGTTTGGAGAAGTACCTGATGTTAAAAGAAGATCGCATCTTGGTATGCTTACTGTGAGCATAAATTCTTACTTTTCACACCTGACTGCAACAGGCTCCGACACAGAATGTATACTCAACATCTACAAATTAAAATACCATTCCAGATTTTTTGAAAGCCTTTGATAGAATTCTATTCTCAGTTACATTTGCAAATTATATGTAACGATAATACATTTGCAGTTTACATTCTCAGTTACAATACATTCTCAGTTACATTTGCAATGTAACTGAGAATAATAACATTAATTTGTAATAATAACATTAAATTTCACTTAGCTCTACACCGAGAACAAGTCCAGCGTTTTTTCTAAACTTCAGAAATCTTTTGTAATTTAAATACCGTAAACTTAAACATAGGAGCCCTCATTTTCTACAAACGCAGCAAATTGGGAAATATCTCTGATATTCGCAGCGGATTTCATTTCATCCAAACTAGAACTCAATTTCTTAACGCAATAGAATCTCAAAATGACTGGCTGCGTTGAAAACAAAATGTATAGAATATCATTCGCTGTTGTCATTCAAGCGATGCACAGTTTTTTTTTTCTATTACACTACTTTTCTTTTTTGAAAGCTCGCGCAACAAATTCTGTAGCCATAGGTACCACTACAGTTGTTGCCAGACTTATTCTCGTAAAATGTGAGAGGCACAACACTTACAACTCACGCAAATTTTTAAAGTTTCCTTATTACTAGTTGTAGCATCAGCTATGAAATATACTGCTGATATTAATTTTAAAGCATAGCATAATTCGAAATATTACGCTTCCCCCTCCCGTGTGCGCTTTTTTCCTTTGTTTTGTTTCATTTTTGACAGGATAGTAAAATATTTTTTTACTCATTTTTTTACGTTTCTTACTTTTTTAAAGAGCAGTAATACCATTACTGCTGCAAATCTTATAAAACTGAATTTTTAAAAGAGATTACAACGTTAGAAATTCTTTGTGAATTAAAATTTCATATTTAAATTTTCTCTTTTTTCTCATCCATATTTATTTTGGGTGCGGACTGTGTTTCTAACACAATTAGTTTTTGCATGCCTGAATCATTTTCTAAATAAATGAGTAAATGAATGGAGACAATTATCTTTTTTGCTTTTCAAATTGCGGTTGAGAGGAGACTCGGGAAACAAAGTCGTCCAAATACAAAAGTTGATTATGTATCATATTTTAACTTGGGCACAACTGTTGAGATAATTAAGCTTTTGGGTGTAAAAGATATGAAAATTTAATTGAAATTACCATATTACAAGATTTTCATATACTTTCCTCCACTTGGCAGTTGTGTAAGGCTTGAAACCTAAGAGACCAAATCCAGATAGTATCTATATAGTCCGCTATATTTTTTTTCGAACAAAATATTAGGAATTATTATGCTTTTCGCTGTGGCAAGCGTGAAAATCAGATGTACCATCCTTAATGTTTCAAACACAGTCATCCATTTTCGATCGGCGTATGTTGTCATTTTATGTCAAAATAACACACAAGGCGGAATAATTTCTTGCAATAACTTCTTACAAACGTAAACCTCATTACATCGCCTCGTATACAAATTACCACAGGCTAATAAATTTAACTGAAGAAAACATAAAGTTATCATGTGCATTATACGTTAATTATAATTATGCAAAAAGAAAACCTAGTAAGTATGTAACCTGATTGTTGAGCGAATAATATTGTTACGGTTTTTGTATTGAATTAGCTATTTTTAAATAGAATTAATTAAAATTGTTTTATTTCACCGTGCAATGCAGCACGAGACTTATTTCGAGAGAAAACTACGCTGAAAAAATTAAAAATACAGGAGCACGCACATATAATAAATAAATATCTCGTAATTGTACGCTTTTGTTTCCGGAGTTGTTTTATGAGTTGTTTAGAAAACTGTAGTTGTTTACTTGTTGTTGTTGTTAATGATTGTAGCGAATTGGCGGTGAAACCGTATTAGCTTTCTCTTGTTTTGAATTAAGTTCTGGTAAACATTTGAGTAGTTTAAAAGATAACTACTGTCAGATATTGCAATACTGTACGAATATCAGAGTAAATTTAAGCATTTTGTTTTATTTGTTGTGATAATAATAACTTTTTTCCACTTTTCATCGAACTTGGGCATTCAGTTTATTACAAACCCGTACGCACGCAACGATGTGAATGGTAGCCCGAATTAATGCGCTAGAATACGGTTTTAAAAGCATAGAGTTAAATTCTATTGTAATTTAAAAGGTGATTTAGATTCAAACTGAAGGTTTTAAAAATCGAGAAATTCATATCGATATCGTGAAAGTATTTTGCTGACAAAGCTAAACAGAAAAGATTAATAATCTGTTTTTAAAAGTTAGAATAATTACATTTTGTATTTCAAATTTAAACCAACAGACCTGATAGTTAGTGTTTATATTTTTTAATAAAACACTATTGGAACTGTGTCGAAAAATTTCATCAAATGGAAATAAAATAACTCCTTAAATTTTATTAATATTAGACAGATATTTATTTAACAAATTTTAATTTTACATGTGTTTATTCCAGCAATAAAATTACAGAACATAATCACAAAACAAAATTTCGGCAAAAGGCGGAATAATGAATTTGAATGATATTCTGAACTAAATATTTTCTTAAGAAAATATATTTAAAGCCATTTATTTCTTTACTTTTACACAACAGTCTATTCTTTGTAGTGAGAAAAAAAATTTAAATTGATGTTATATATTATAAACTACTGAAAGTTTTGGTATGGTTCATTTTTGATGCAAAAATGTGTGAAATTTTCCGTTCAATCCGAGATTTCATCTATTTGATCTAGCAGTCGACCATCTTAACTCCAGTAACCTAATTTATATATCAGGATGGTTCATTTAGGAGTAAGATATCTCCCGAATTCAACTTAACCTTTGTAACTAACGTATGAAGACAATCAGTCCGCCTTGAAAGCATTGTTTAAATTAGTACAAAGCAAAGGTCCTTTATATTTGCGCCCAGTTAGGATTTCACAAGGGTGGTCTCCTTTGATGTTTGAGTGGTATGTTCGACATTAAGAAGACAAATGGGCGCTCGACAATCTCCTTAACGTGTTCCAGTCAGTTGCACTCCACCTTCTTCTCGTAACTGAAAGGGAATGTAACGATCTACAAATTGGATTGAAAATTATCGGTACTGTTCTGTTATCGGGACATATACATACACACATACACATACATTGGCGTTTATATACATGCATGCATGCATGAACATATACATCCATACATACATATATACATTTCTGGATTCGGTCCTGATAACAGTACCAAACTATCTGAGATTCGTCCTAACAGGCACTGACTTTTATTATGACTTCAATAGTTTTTGGAAAAGCATTGACAAGTAATAGCATTGCTCGCTGACGATTTGATTAAATAATTATATTAAAGCATTTTTATCATCTGCCACATGTAAACATTCTTTCGTATAGAACAAACACTGTAATGAAAATTGCTTCAATTTATGCTATATTTCAAAAAAAAGGTTCAGCCTCTATGAAGCCGCCTCGTTTGGTTTCCTAATCGTACTCGGAATAAGATTTCAAAATTTTACAGCTTCTTTCATCATATAAAAGCTTTGTTCTTACACAGCATAATAATTTCAATGCTTCTTTTAAAAACTTTTTGTTAGTGAACTCTGGTGTTTTAAATATTATTAAATATTAATTGATCCCTTGCAATATTTATAGTACTGGCATGCTTGGGATGCATGCTCAAATTCTTTGTTTTTAAAGACAAGCAAAGAATATATTCATCTTCAAAACATTGAATTGCGATTTCATAGTGAAAAATGTAAAAGTATTTGTCAGCATGACAAAAAAAAAAAAAAAAGAAAGAAAGAAAGAAAGATAAAATGATCTTGAAATTAGAAAAAAGAAATTGTGAGCTTTATTAAATAGGAAGAGGAACGTTCCTGTTTCGACATCTGAAAAGTCATCACCCAGATCCACCAGATAAAAATTTTGCTTACAGATATTCAGCATTTTGATGTATCTGAAATTACGAAATAATAACAGTAATCAAAAATGTACTTTTCATCTACATTCATACGGCTGACGCTATCACGACATGTTAAATCGTTGCAGGTAGTTTTACAAAATTTTTCTTAGAAATTAAAATGTGCCTTGTTTACTTCTGAACGATGAGCAGCCATAATTACCCTTAAAAAGATTTTTCAGTACTTTATTTGAAGCTCAAATAATTTGAGGCTGAAATTTTTCCCTCTGACACTGAGATTAAAAGACAAAAGAAAAATTTTGTACTTGTTTTGATTCTATGGAACCTGTCGTTATATCGTCAAATTTAACTCACATAAATGGCTCGGCAACTTTTCTGAATTCTTCTACAAAATCAATTTTAAGTCCAAAGGGCTATTAGTCTCAAAACACGATTCTCTATTGTTCCAATTTTCATTTGAATCTGTTTCCTTAAGAAAAAACATAAGATATTGTTTAATATTTAACCTGTATAAATAAACAAACTAAACTATTTAAAAACAATGGATGAAGGTTTTAGGAATATTAGCTTTTACTTTTTAATTTGATTGATTTAAATAAAAATGCATTTAATTCATGACATATCTAATTAAATACTTTTATAGAATAACATTACATATGTTTCCACTTTTTAAATATACAGAAGATATATAATGTTTCCATGTAAATCTATTTGTATATTCATCTAATAGCCTATAAAATGTTTCCCTATTAACCTAAGACATCTCTATTGATAAACTATATTAAGCTTCTAATAAGCAGTTTTTAGTAATCGTTAAAATCTGAACCGTTTCAGATTTTTTCCAGAAAAGAGCTATTAATCTTGAAAAACGATTTTGCGTTCTTTCACACGAATGCGTTATATCATTTTTCATTCGAGACCACTGCCATTCCGCAAAACGTAAGATATTTATTTATCTTTAAAATTTAATTTATCTGCAATAAGCTAAGCTATTTAAAGCTATAGATGCAGTTCATATGGATACTTTTTTTTTTTTTTTTTTTTTGCTTATTAATCTGATTTATTTAAATAAAAAAGCAATTTAGTTTATGATATATCTAATTAAAAACATTAAATACTTTCGTAGAAATACATTATATATTTTTCATTTTTCATATATATAGAAGATATACGAGTATAAATGTTTCCATGTTAATCTAAGTACATATTCATCTAGTAGACACAAAATGTTACACTATTCCAACTGGGGCATCTCTATTGGTAATCTGTGCTGATAAACTATATTAAGATTTTTTTTTAATATTTCTTTATTCCATCTCGGCTATCAGTACTGGAAATCTCTACTGATGAACCATATTAAATTTTAAAAGAACCCTTTAATTGAAATCTGAATTCTTTCAGATTTGTTTATTCTTTTCTTTCAACTTCAATATGAGATGCTTCGTATCTGTAAGTCTTCTAAAAATGAAAATTTTATTTTTCCTTTCTTTTTTCCTTCTGATCCTGCCAACTTTTTTACTGATAAGAAATGGTAACTTCTTTTTTATTTTATGCACACTATGATTCAAAGACCAGCATCGATATTCAACCAATGGAATGCGCTTGGTGGATATGAAAAATTGAGGAATAAGGAACTACTTATGTGCCACGTACAGCTCCTTATCATTTGTATTCTGATTTTGGAGTGTTTATGCTGAGGACAAAAGGAGGTTTTATTGCCAGTAGATTTCAAGTGTTTACTTGTAGTTTATCGATCAGTATTGAACACCCAATAGTTGTAGAACATTTTGTTTAAGAAATTGTTTGAAGCGTTTCTCTTTCTCACTTTCTGAAATTCATCTTCAATATGACTTTCCGTCATAAATAAAATAAAATGGTTGATTTCCTAACTGATTGCGGTTAAATGAAGAGCAAGATAGCTGCCTTAGATGGAATGCCTTAATGCGGGACTTTATTTATAAAGAAAACTGCCTCTTATTCAAATTACCCTACGGATAACTACGACATCCGAATGTAACTAACAATTTCCCCAGACAGTCTTTTCTACTACGCACTGGTAATTATTGATAGGTTAATCAATTAAGACAAAGGAAGTCGAAGGCTATCTTCCTATAAAGAGCTTAGGCAAAACCACAACTACTAACAGCATGGCTTCTTTCGTAGAGGACCTTTTAAGAGAAACTATCTAGTATCTACGTTACACATGAGGCAAATCACGAATAAGTCTATGCAGCCAGTCCGTTCGCCGAATTCGGATCGAATTATCAGTGTGTAGCGACTTCTACCGCTCGACCGTAAGTAAACAGTAACTACTGAAGCAAAAACGTGCTTCCTGTTTTGAACTACCTCTAGAAGAATCATTTTGCCTTTCATGTCTGAACTTTCAAACACCCTGTAAATGCCTAAACTGTAAGAGAAGATACAATAACACGCCGAACAAATATTAATGTAAAAGTCAAACAACAAATCAGCGTTATATTTTCAAATTTTCACAGGACTATTTTCGATGCTTTTACCGAATCATCATCCTCAGCTGCAAAAGCGCAAATGAACGAGATAAGATATAATGATTAGATAAGATAAGAACGTCTGCACAGGAGATAAGGCACTGGGGCCATCTGTTGATGAAACCAGAACTAAGACATAATTTCTTTAAAGGCTGAAGGCAAAGATGGATTAGATTTAGGGTCGTTAAGGAGAACAGAAAGATTTTTTTGAATGTGAAAAATGTGAAATGCCTCTAGAAAATCCAATTCACCAATGGAAGATGTTTTTTGAATAATTTTGAGATGAAAATCAAACACCAAAAGGCACACTCTTGTTTTAGGAGATTATAAAAATGCTGTTGTCCTTCCCTTCTTTCCACCAATTAGCTATAAAGTTGCAGGTATTTTGCAGATATTTAACTTTTATTGTTTATTCTCCCAGCAATAAAATTCCGAGTTCCATACTCAAGGACCCCATTCCGGATATGAATTCCTGGGGTATTTACAGGATTCCTTACCAGTGTGGCTTAATTTACATTTGCCAAACTGGGAAGCCTTAAAATTTCGCGTTCAGGAACATGAGGCATATGTTAGAAAAAAGGAAACACGGAAGTATTCTGTTGACCAACAATGTTGGTCCGAAAATCACACTTTCAATTTTTCTCCTGCCAAAATTATTCAAAAAACATCTTCCATCGGTGAGTTGGATTTTCTGGAGGTATTTCACATTCAAAAAAATCTTTCTGTTCTAGTTAACGACCCTAATTCTAATTCATCTTTGCCTTCAGCCGTTAAATAAATTTAGTTCTAGTTTCATCAACAGATGGAGGCAGTGGCTTATCTCCTATCCAGGTTTTCTTATCTTATCTAATCATTATATTTTATCTCGTTCATTTGCGCTTTTGCAGCTGAGGATGATGGTTCGGTAAAACCATCGAAACTAGTCTTGTAAAATTTTGAAAATATAACGCTGATTTTTGTTGTTGAATTCTAAATTAATAATGTAAGAGAAGAATTAATATTCCAAGCTTATAAGTGAAATGTTGTCACAGCTTAAGTTGGAGCTTTAATAACAAATATTTGCTTTCTGAACAACAAATGTAAATGAATCGTGCTTGTAATAGAGAACTGCGTGATTGCAAGGTGTTCTGTTTCAAATACTTAACAAAATCTAGTATCTAATTAAGTATTTGAGACTTCAATAAATGTGACTTTCTGGTTCTTCCACTCTAACTATCAGGTTACATGATATCAAATGGTAATCTGCTGTCTTATAGTTTTAATAATGTGCACCACGCGTCAAACTGGAAATTCTAAAAGTTAGCATGAATCAATGCAGAGTAAATTTTCCATTTTTATATCAAAATTTAACTGCACCTTGCTGACATCAAAATGTACAAAATCATAATGCACATAATCCCTGAAACACGATAATGCTGGGAAAGTCAGAACTATATTCAATTGAATTTCTAAGATTAGATTTAAGAAATAAACACGTAAATCTCTTTCACAAAAAGTGCTAAGATACATTCTAACATTTCTTCATTGCGAGTTTCAAAGATAGCCAAAATGAGACGGCGTTACTGAGCTCTACAAAACACATCAAATTGAAGATTGCCCCTGTTATTGCAGATTTACTATTATGATGAGGTCTAATTCCCTAAGAATGCATCTGAGTAGTACTTGCTATCGCTTTCCCAGTTACAAAAAAAGTATAGGAGAGCTTAGCACGTAAAACAACTCTGAATCTAAATTGTCTGTTCGCTCCAGAGATTTGTTTAAAGTTTAAATTGGAAAAGCAATTAATTGAGTAAATGCTTTTTCGTCTGCCAGATTTCTCAGTTACTGGTAAATGTATAAAAGAAAAAGATAACAACCCCTCATCCTCCCTGTAATTATCTCGATTCCGAGAGCTCACGATTTATGCGAGATATGTTTCACAGTGGGAAAGCAAGCGGTAATAACTTATATTCCCTGCAACTCTTTATTTACTATGGCTGAATGGAATGCATAAAAGGGAAGCGAGGAAAGACTTATGATATTGTTCCTTTAATTTTGCACACTCTTGGAAATGGATTATAAAAATAATATATAGGTGTGTTTCGCTTCCTCGTAATCTTTTTGTTACTGCTGATAAGAGAAATCTGTATGTGGAACACTAAAACGGAATATATATTTTACCTGTTTTAAAAGCGTAGTCAGAATTAATCTGAAAATAATGAGTTCTAAAGCATCTCTATCAATTTTAAGCATAATGTTTTGAAAAATTAAATATTAATACCTAAAAACCATAATCGAGTTTCAGTGTATTATCGACTTAAAGTAACGCTTTTAGGAATAATCTGTATTTATAGATAATTCAACTGAAAGATAAAGATATTCATGCAAAATTTAATATTGAGCAACTTTGATTCAAGTCTTCAGTTATTATCGATTTCGAAGACGATCGGACACAAGTTTCTCTTCTTCGAAACAAAAATAAATTATAAAATAGAAACAAAAATCTACTGAAAAAAAGAAAGAAAGAATCGTATTTTTCTAAGACGAAAAAAGTTATAATTTAAACGAATATCCTTAATTTAAACTTCTGTCGTTACATTTCTTCGTTACAAAACGTACCTCCAACAACAAGAAAACTATCTTCCTGGCTTCAAAGTTATATTAACTTAAAAGTCTATAAATTTGCTTTTCTAACTAGAATCAATACTCGACTTTCCAAGGATAATTACCTGGTATCTGTGTCCCACATATCGAAAAGCAATAGAATGTCTATGCAGAAGGTCCTTTCGTGGTATTTAAAGCCCGGTTTATCTATCAGTGTTCAGGAATTTTAACAAATCGCTCGCTGTTGGTCCGATAATTAATTTCGAGGCTTGGTTTGGTTTACTTGGCTGGCAAAGGAAGAAAACTGGCTCGTATGGAGCATGTTACACATGACGGAAACCATGAAACCCCATTGCAGCCAGTTTATTTGTCTGGAATTGAGGCAAGTCGAACTGCCAGAGTTTAGCGACTTTACCGCTCAGCCGATGGTAGGCGATTAAATGGGAGGAATCGAGTTTATTATATGGACCCTTATTGTTCCGTCAGCAAAATAATGTAAAATATGTTACAACCAATCTGTAATGGTTTGATTTATTGAACTTTGAAAAACCTTTTATGTATAACTGAGTTTGGATTATAACTTTCAAAACTTTAAAAATATAATTTAGCTGCGAAGACATTAAAAAATCGTTTAGATATCTTTTTACTTTACAATTTCACACTTTCATACTAGTCTTCTCCTCCACGTTTTTCCATGACTCTACTATTATTAACTTAATAAGAAGTAGAAAAAAAAACATAAAACTGATTCTAAAAAGAGCTCTGCTAGTCAGAAAGGTTTGATCCTTGCAGTTTTTATATATGATCCGCTCCCTGCATGAGTACTGAGAGAAGTCACCTATCCCAGTGAATTTTCAAAGGCAATTCATTGCCATTATACAAGCCCACAATCACGGTCTGAAAGCTAAATTACTTCAAAATCATTTCCCAATAATTTTTCCTAATTTAAGTTATGCTTCAGAAACTACTCAAAAAGAAGTTTATTTTTATGTTTAGCTATGAGCCACAAATTTTATAAAACTCTTCATTAAATCAGGAAACATTTTTGCGCACTCTACTGATATTCTGAGAGGCAACAAGATTGGTAAGTTTTATGAAAATGATTTGAGACACGAAATATAAAGATTTACTAAAATTGCAATATTTGCGTTATTTATATATTGTAAAGTTGCCTTAAAATACATTTAGTGCATTTTGTAAACATTTAAACCACATGCAATGCATATCGTATTCCAATTCTGTTCTTGTACAGACATTTAGGATTTGAGCAAGAAAAGTGAGAAAGCAATTTTTCCCTTGAACCAGATTCGAACGAGGGGTATTTCAGTGTTATCTTGAAAATGTTACCACTTACACCATGACGCAACGCACGAGGACATGTTCTTATTACAATTCCATTATTATTATCTTTAGCTTTTATCTTTATAGAAATTATCCTGTTTAAAAATGTGTTGTCAAGTTAGGAGTTATAGTAATCCTCAAAGTAATCCTCAAAGCCTGATTTTCAACGATATATTTTGACATAAAAAAGACATATGTATAAAAACATATTTGGCAATTTTTTACAAAAAATAATTTAGGGCGCTTAGTATTTGATTGTTTCCCGATCATTATTTTCTATAAATCCATTTTAATAACAGTATGAATAACTTAATATTCAGGCCCCAATTTTATAAATTTTTCCGTGCATATAAACTACATAATCTGAATAATATTATGCAATACATTTTCCCTTCACTCGATTTCATTTATTATATTACAAATAAAAAAAAGTTTTAAAAATAATTGTTATTAAACTATCACAATACCTTTAACAGCTTTCGCATTAAATTCTAATTAATTTTTTACATTTCAAAAATTTAAAAGCAGTTTTATGTCTTGTATATTCCGAATCCAAAGTAGACTTTATCTTCTCCTCAATGTGGGGTACTAAAAACCAGTTATTACTGGTATGAAATGCTAACAGTGTAGAACTAATGTTAAAGGTGATTAGAAATGAAATCATACGTATTTTATGAAGTATATTAATGAAAGTATTGCTATTTTGTAATTACTAGTATAAGACTATATGAATTCGTTAATCATGCTTGTTAGGACTTTTATTTATGCATCTATCATGCTCTCTCAAAATATACTTTTGCTCAAAAATTATTCTTTTTACTTCCTTGTACGAAGTAAACAAGGAATTGCAATCGAAAAAATTTTCAGGTATCATATTTCAACAGAAATATCCATTTTCATCATTCCCAAAACCATTTGGACGATTTTTTGGTGATGTCTGTACGTATGGATAGAATAAAGGACTCTTTTGCCAAAACGGATTAAAAAAGGATTTTGAATGAATTGAAAAGGAATTTTTAGCGACATTTGTACGTACGTACGTACGTATGAATTTCAGATAACTCAAAAACGATCAGCAGAACGTCGAAATGTTGTATATGTTACTGCTATATTCTTATATTTGGGAAGGTTTTATATTTGTTATGAAAATATAAATTATAAAAAATTTGACTCCGTTGAACAAAAATTAACCGGGATATTTAATTTCAAAATTTTCAGTTTTTGATATAATTTTTAATTTGCTTTGACGGATTGGTTCATTAAGTTAGAATAATTCGAAGAAATAAGTGCAATAAAAAGTGTTTAATAGGCCGTACAAGTATGTCATGTGGCGGCCACTTCAGATTATTTAATATCATTAATTACTTTTAAAATAAATATAAAAGATTTTTTATTCAATTTTTTATATGAGAAAAACAGAACTGGGGAAGGAAGGTATTTAAATTATTTCTTTGCAGTCTCTTGCATCAAAAGAATTCAGAAATAAATTGAATTCTTAATGTAATACACGTTTAAAATTAGAAATTACTACTTATTTTTTTCCTACAGACGATCCTCCATGTATTGCCCCGAACGAACCAAGCTCCTGAATTTCATCTTGCCCTCATAAACACTCTTTTCCCGTAAATGAAGTTTTTCCAAGATCCGTAGCGGGTTTCAGAGAGCTGTCGCCATCTAGGGGATAATGGAACAGTTATAATCCGATGCTGGGTAAAAGACAAGAATGATTTATTCATAGCTCCCTTTTTCTGAAAGAAACTGAAGTTTATTTTATTTTAACAAAATGAAATGCCTCTGCCTTTAAATATACAGCTCGGCCGTTTGGAAGAGATTTTACTAATGATAAATAATGTCCAAATGGTCATAATTAACATTTATGTTTGCAGTTTCATCAGCTAAATATATTATTCGAATAAAATAAATATCATAATTAATAAAAAGGGCTTTTATTACTGTTAAACTGCACAGTAAGTTAAAAATATGCTATCTATAAAAGGAACTAAACATTTTATATCCTTTTTGCATAGTATCACTCCGGAAAGTTTTATTGCCCAGCCGCATAGAAAGTAAATTTGTAAAGTTTAACTTTCTTGGCTATCAACTTTGGATAAATACTCTTAGCGCAAAAGCAACTTATCGAGAAATTTTAAACTATCACAGAGACCTGGGAAGGATGTAAAAGACCCTTTATTTTAAACTAAGATAGCAGAAGACGCTCCTTGGGTTTAAAACTTCGCCAGCGCTGATGGCGTAAAACGTAAAGCAGCAGATCAAATGCAAAGCTTAAATTTAAATAAATTAATAGCCAAAGGCTGCATAGAGAAAATTTACGTGAAGTTGGCTCAGAACATCACCGGCGTGAATATCAACTATTGTAATGCAAGTCGACAATTATAATGCAAGTCCGAAGATAGTAACTCTTATCTAGAATATCAAATCTAGTAACGTGACCTCAAGAGGACGAATACGCTCTGAAACCTCCCAAAACCTCACTTAATTACACACGAACTAATTTGCGTTTTGGCGGAAAAACGGAAAGCGAGAAGTGGCAGTACAGGTTAAATAGCTGATCATTCAAATTAGAGGAACCTCACAAATTGAAAATTATCTTACATAGTTTAGTAAATAATACATATATGGTGTCATGACGCAGTGTTCCCAAAATCCAAACATTGTAGCAACCCGAAAATTTTAGAAAGTCTCATTGAAAGGCATTTCTAATGAGAGAATGATTATTGAGTGCAAGAACTTGTATCTTTCCTCATTAAAATGAGGAAAGAAACTGAGAATATGGTAGCAGTACCGCTTTGCTTTTATGTTTCATACTTTCTCGATAGGGTATAAGTAAAATAGATAAAATAGCTCGAAATAATAAAAATGTTATAAATGAATGCTGAAATGACTAAAAATGATCTTTATTGTAGATGTGTACAATTTATTCCAACATAAAGTTTAATAGCCGGAATACAAATAACAGCAAATGTTGACTTATTTGATGTAAATAGTCCAAATAGCAGCCAGTGATAGCACTGCACCACCTGTCAAGTTACAGAACAGGTTGGCAAAGGGTGAATATTATTTCAACGGGAGGGGAAATAGAGATAGTTTTATTCGTGTGTCTCGTACCATTCCAAGGCCATATCGTTATAGCGTGACAACTACAATTATGTAACACTGACCCACAATTCATCTCATGCTGATTTCTTACTAGTCGGGCAAATCCTGTGTCGATCGCGCAGAGATCCAGCGCGCAGTGGCGCAGGTCTTAGATTTATAGAGGAAGGAAAGCAAAGGTTTAACGGCGATAAACATTTTGATAATAAAAAGGAATTTCAGGAAGCCGATTGGCGATCGCCAAGATAAATCACAAATGAAAAACAGTAAAAATTTAAATTACTAAGGGGTATTGAAATACAGTGGGTACGGTCACTCCGGAAAAAGGAAAATTCCTCTCGGATTCACATAAATACTGTGATAAAATTTATCGCTCCCGGTCAGTCAAATTCTATTAAAAAATATAGCAGCGGACACATTATTGGATACATGGGCACAAAGTAGTTAAACTAAGATAGCAGAGTGAAAATAAGTGAAAATCGAGGATCAGTAAGTGATTTTCCTTGTGGGGAAAAATCTGCATGTATATGTTATTTCAAGAATGGAATTCTTGAAGGTGGTGAGGCGGAAGTTAATTTTCAGGAAGCCAAGGTAAAGTCGGATATGAATAATAGTTGGAAGAAAACCAACCGCAGCTTCCCGAATTCCCTTATTTAACACCCACATGTAATGGAAGATTTTCCCATCTTTGGTTTCAATTGGATGAATGGCAGGCCAGTATATCTTTTATGCCCATATGTAATGAAAGCAGAGCATTCCGTTCCCTTGAAAATCATTCAAGATGCCATTCATCTCCTCTGGTAACTAATACTTGTGAGTGTTGTAGTTAAATTATGTAACCTCTATCACTACAGTGTGGTCATATAAAGTAAGATTGAATTTTTTTCTAAAATAATTGTACCCCCAATAAACTGTTTATGTATGCCATTAACATAACGTTGATACTATAAAACTGTGATTTCTTTTAATACAGAAAATACCCAGTTGAAATATGTCAGAAAGTTTCTAGCAAGAAAAATTGGTATATTTTATTTATTTAAGAAAACGTATCGGATTCTTGTTTGACGACAGAAGACTGCTTTCAAAGAATGCTTTTTATGCTAAAAAATTGAATATAGAATTACATATGACAAATATGAAAATCGCATGTGAATTTTGGGAATAGATACGGGGATGAATTACCAGCTTTCCGCATATTTATTCACTTAATCAGTATGGTGGTCTATTTGGAAAATAGTAAATGTATGCGATTAGTGAGGCGGCCTTTTTTTTTTTTTTTTTTTTTTTTCCTGAAGTGTGAGTTACTTGATATATTAAATGCTAAGTCAATTCATATTAGCTTTTTTTTTTTTTTTTTCTTCCAATTGGATGTTACTAATAAATACTTTCATTGCTAATTTGCTCAATAGTTATTATAGTTCACGATTAAAATGTTAAGTACGTCGCTTTAAACTTTTTTTTCCTTTCTGATACACGTTTATATGAATTACTGCTGTTTCAATACTGTGCATAGTGGAAACCTACTATGCACAGTATTGAAACAGATTTTCATTAAAAGTGCTCATTCAATACTGAAACCTTTTAACCCATGCTATTAATTTAGCCAATACCTTAAGCTTATAATAGTTCAGAGATCAGCATGTTTCTCATTGGAAAACAAATATCGACAAATCTGCGGACGCGAAAGTGGGTCTTCCCTCCCTTCTTTTCTTTTCTGGAAGGGTTGCTTAAAGTACGATGTTTGGTTTCTACGTCGTAGAATTAGGTGGGAAACTTTTCGTCACTTATCAACTTTAAGAACATCGAGATAATGTTGGAGCAGTAACCACGGAAAGCAAGAAAATGGTGCTTAACTGATAGCTTCAGCAGAAAGCGAAAAAATGCTTAACTTCATTGCTTTCGATTAATTGGGAGTTGACTATATGTGAAAGTGCATTCTTTCAAGCTTCCGTAACGTAATTTATTCCTTTGAGATTGGTGTCGGAATTTGCCTTTATAATCCCTCCCCTCTCCGTATCTGTACAAAGAGTGACTGTTATAATATTGTTGTCGATGAAAGTTATCGAGTGTGTGGTAACAGATAGCTGCACTGCACGATATTAATTTAAACGTATTAGTTTATGCATTTAATACTAGATGGCAGCACTATTAAACATGATACTTTTCAATTAGAATTCAGTGATGCATTTGAAAATATATATTACAGTGCTTCTCCGGCTATTTCCCCATGTAGGAATATTTTAAATATATTCATTATTACATATGATTAGTAATAATAATTAGCCCATTAGTAAGATAGAATTAATTAGCCTATTAGTAAGATAGAATTAATTAGCCTATTAGTAAGATCGTTTTTTTTATAGATCTGCAAGATTTTCCCCTCTTCGGGTGAGTGCAGGAACAATTCTTTCATTTTTGCTTCATTTCTTCGTTTACGTTGTACACAATACACAATGCTTTTCTCAATGAATAGCTGTTAGCTAAGCTACATGAAAATTTAGTGATCCTGTCGTGACGCCCACCCCTATGACAAACACCGCTGTTAGCAACTAACAGCAACTGAGTATATTAACAAACACATTATTTACACTGGCTTTTTAAAAACTATCATTTTTATACAAAAATTAATTCGTCTGGAACCGTCTATTTCTATTAGAAAGGTTTCACTGCAGATCGAAGCAATGCAATGAAAATCCTTTCGTTGCTTATTTCTTATAGTCCTTAACAGATGGCAGCACTGCATGATGATATAATTTTAGTTATATACCATTGGTCTCAAATTGGCAGCCCCTGAGTGATGTTACGCAAACTGAGATTACATTTCCCGTAAATTAATTAGTATTATTATGATAAGAATTTGAAAAAAAAAGACGTCAGATTTTAATGGTTTTAAGTCCAGCTTACGTCATTTTCATTACCAAAACCGAACGTGAGTATAACTCTTCGCAAAAACTAGAAATGGAGCTAATTTCTTTACACTGTGATATAAATATTATTCAAAGGTTTGAAGATACATATTTGATTAACTTTTATTAGCATTTATCAAAAGATAAGTATCTTCAGATGCGAATTTTTGCAGTAAGAATACTCGTTCTATTTTTTTAATCCATTTACATGAGAACACCTTTTTAGCCCAAAGAGGCAATTTGCCCAGAAGGGAGATTAATTTCGTTTTGGCATTTTGCTTTGGTTCACTATAAACGGCGTTTCACTTTTCAAATTGTTGCAATCAAATATTAGAACCCTGCATTACATTTAAAGAAATTAAATAATGAAGAATCTGCTTGTTTCTCGCACTGTGAAAAAAACAACGGTACCAAGAGATCAAATTTTGAATAACGTAGTCCTCGAATATGGGCATCCGGAAGCCCAAATTTGGAATCTAGAATTTGTTTTATTACATGCTTCATATATTTTAAAACTTTAACGCCCTTTTTATTCTCAACGATTTCAAAGTGAGCAATGGCAACACTATGTAGAAAAAAAAAAAAAAAATTTTTTTTATCTCCAGCGCGAGAGACTGCGTATCGGAAGTTCTAAAGATATGCTCTTTTTAAGTTATTTTGTGAAACTGCTTTTGAGTTGAATTTTATGGTTTAAGTGCGAACAAGATGATATTTAATAAATAAAGGTAACACACGAAACGTTAAAAAGAGGCGTTTTGGGCTTAATGTAAAATCTGAAAGCTTTCAGATTTTATTTTATTTTTTTCCGTAGTTGAAAATTTATAAGTCTACAAAAGGAATCAAACTGACTAGCGGTTTCTTTCGTGATGATACTTTGCAGTACTTTTCCTCCAAGATAAAAAATTTTAGAAAAATCGAAACGTCATGACGTGTTGTAGCTGAAAGGTGTAATGCAAAATAAAGCAATTTACAAAAGGAAAAAAAAATCAAAAAGGAATATCTAAAAGCTTTCATATTTTACATTACGCCCAAAAGGGCGATTTTTAACGTGTTGTGCGTTACTATATTATTTAAATATTATGTTCTTCGCACTTAAACCACCCGCAATGCTTCCCTCAAAAAAGAAGTTTGGAATGGCCCATGTTCAGTTGCGAATCTCATGAGGTGTGAGTCAGAGACCAGTCTTTCTGTTGATGTTTTATGCAAGAATTCATGGGTCCTTCTACCCTGTGCGAATGTGTCCCAGTCTTCCTGCTACTGAGTTATACTTCGCTTAATATGACTCTTCGGAAGCAGGATGTTAACGGAGTGAGCCTAAATATTGAAGGCTGCTCTTTTGCAAGAGTGTCTGTCTCTCCATTCTCCTGACATACAGTCTGACCTTTGGTCCAAGAAATGTGGTTGCCCTTCCATTTTGATCCGTCTATATAAATGCTGACTGCATTCGTCGTATCTTGGCCTATATGAGACATGTTTGTCTGAGAAATGACATCTTTACCATGGTTGGCTGGTTGTGTTGCCAGGAGTTCTACACGTTCGTCTGTAGGATCGTACAAATTTCTCCCATGGGAGGCTGATTGTCTCAGGAGCTTGACCTTAACTATCACTGCCTCCTATTGTACCTTAATGTACAGTGGAAAGGCTCCTGAGAGTATGGTTGCAGCCATAATGGCGGTAGTCCTATATGCTTTTGTCATAACAAGGATGAAATGCCGCTGAATACTACTGAGAACATTTACTTTACATATGCAGCAGTTTTTCTATTACTATTTTGTATTGAATTTTTCAAGATGTGCGGTCGAAGACCCCAATTTGTACCTTGCATTCTTCTGAGACTCCGTGTTATTTCCGGCCTTGTCGAAATGGCCTTCAGATTCCGAATCCGGAACAGATTCTCTATGTGTAGACTAAGGAGTTTAAAGACTTTTAACTCTCTTGATGGTCTTTTCATTCAATTTTATTATTTTATTATTGGTTTTCTTATGACTGTTTGCCCCGTCTTATGTAAAACTATGTATTTAGACTTGTATTAATATGCATGAATGTGTGTACATTTCTGGCTCTGTGAGACAAACGACGGTATCTAGGCCATCGAATTTTGAATAACATCGTCCTCCACCCGAACATGTGCACCAAGAAGCCCGAATTTTGAATTTCAGATTTTATGCTTCGTATTTAGTGCAACTTTAATGAATTTTCAATATGAAAGTGAGCAGTGGCAACATGGTACGGATTAAATCATTATTATCTCCAGCGCTCGAAACTGTATATCGGGAGTTCTGAAGATATGCTGTTTTTGAGAAGAATTGTATGAAATTTTGGAATTGCATATAAATTAGAAAATCTATTGTTTCCAGTATAAAGAGAAATTTTCTCTTTTTTGTGAAAAGCATAAACTTCGCTGATTAATGACCTTCCTTTATTTTTGGAAATACAGTATGTTGTTGAATTATGCAGCTCTTTTTCAATAACAGAATTACAGAACTTTTTCATAAAGTACTAAAATTGCTGCTTGCTTTGTCAATTTTGGTAACTGTAAATTGTTTTTTCTATTGCGGAAACTTCTGAAATAAATCTTTCCAATTTTTAATTCTTTAAATCCTTTAATTTAATCAACATTCTTTTTGATTTGTTCTAAAATTTCATTTTTTCCATTCCTGAAAAAGATGAGTATGTAAACTTATTGGTGAACTTGCTTCCAAATAAAATACTTTAGAAGCAATTGAATTTAGAAATCTATTTCACTGACCTAAATTTTGTAACATTTTCCTTACTTCTTGATCCTGTATAATATATAGAGTTCTCTGTAACTACATGTTTATGTTGTTCATCTAAATATAGTAGAAATCTCTCTTCATTGTAGTATTAAGTTGCAGAAAAATATTCTTTATGAAGGTTGTTAATGTAAATACTCAGTTTTCTTTTTTACTTAAAGCAGACAATTATTTTAAACTCTATTCCTGGAATTTTTGTTGAGCTTGTTTAAAAATTTTATGCAAGTTGAGATCATCAAAAGTTCTGTGAAGAAAGTTGATAATATAATAAATTCTTTTATATTTAGACAAATTACAACTAAATATTAATTGTAAGTCAAACAATGATTAATTTTTTTAATTTAAATTTAATTGTAGCTTAAATTTAATTGTAAGTCAAGTACTAAATCTTTGATGAGGCTATTTCCTGTAAACTTATTCTTGAACAAATTTTGAATGATAAGTAGATGCCTATGAGGGAATAAAATCAAGATTATTTTTCTTAAAATTAGGCTTACCAAACAAATCCTGGAATTTTGATTGTAGTATTTATAGAAGTTTTTAATTTCATGCTGTTTGCTCTGGTACCTCTTTGTGTTTTCTTGCTCAAAAGACTGAATTGTTCGTAAACTGCAGCATAAAAGGCTCATTTATTATTGATTGAAGAGTTTAATCCATATGGATAAATTGCCCTAAATTGTAAAATATAAAGAGATTCCTTAAAAAGTCTATTTTTAAGATTAGGAACAATGTCCAAGATCGTAGTAGCTATATTGTTGAAACCATGAAATTTGAAATACTCTTGTTCCTTGGTAGTTGAATTAATACTGTATTTTGTTCCTTTGTTCTCTCAATGACAAGTTCTGAATTCATGTTCTCTGTTAATTTATATATATACCAGTATATTTTAATTATTACATTTTATTTGAGTTTTAATTTGAGTAAAATCTGTCTGTTTTTCTTTTATTTTATTGGACATTGAATATATTTCATATGGATATGTTTTAGTGTATTTTTATTTTATGAAATATTTTCTCCCGCCTCTCCGCATGCCTTCGTAGTGTAACGGTAGCACACTCGGGGCGTATTCGAAAGGCCCAGGTTCGAGTCCTGGCGAGGGCATTGCTTATTTACATTGCGTAAGGCGGTGGTTGAAAAAACTTTCTAGCGCTCGTTGGCCAATGTGGCAGTCTCTTCATATCTAAAAAGAAGTTGCAAGCGGGAATGTCGGTCTCTTAGGCTTTTACTCTCTTGCTCTCCAGATCTAGCGGGGTTCAGGCTGTGTTGTCTTCGTCGTGATAACGAGGGGCAATTCGCTCCCTCAGACGTCGGCATGAAAATGCTTGATATCTCGGTTCCTGTTCTGCCTAGAATACTTTAGACGTAATATCTGGTTCTTTCAAAAACTGAGTTTCCTTTCTTTCGAGAAAATGGTAGCTAAAACATAAGCTTGACAACAATATTTAAAAATATATTCCTGCTGATTCCGATCATCTTGAATGCTAGGCGGACGATTTGCGTCTTCCGATTTTTCATCCATACCTGTTCTTGAAGAAGTTTACGACATGTGTGGCTTCACCATTCTTCTTTTGCGGTTCCATATCTTCCGAGCCTTTGCCCTATGTGACAACTACCATCTTCGACTGATTCAGAGGTCCTGTTCGTTTTGGAAAATTCTTCCCGAAAGGCTGAACTTATCGACTTTTTCCTTGGGACTCATAGTTTACTGGTTTCATCTATGATTTTCCTTCCAGTGATCGGAGCGTCTTACCAGTGAGGATATCTTGACAGCTTTTATTTTCCGGAGACCCAGCTACCAACTCCATAAGTACCCTTTTAAAATTTTAGAACTGTTATGTATTCAGTTTCATGAAATAATAATGATTTCAGTCCAGTAAAGCTAAAACTTTTTATTACAATTTAACGGCAGAATCGTCGTTTAAAAAAAAAATAAATACTAATTTAATCTATAGGATCCCGGCACTTGATGTACTCCAGCATTCCGGTTTAGTGCAATAGGTACAATTTACTAGGGAAATTTTGTATGTTAGGCAGAAGGCTATGTCACAAGTCATAAAGAAAAAAAAATAGTCTGTTAGTCAGTATGATGTGCAATTAAATTTTTCTTTATATTTTTTTAATTCTCCCGGGAGTAAGTTTTTTTTATCCATACAATATTTTTAATATTTTGAAATGCTTGGATGATTTAAAGAATTCGAATTGATGAAATAAATATCATGCGTTTCATTGGAGAACATTTGTATGTTTTATTTACTCTTTATTATTATGACACATGACTTTTCAGCAGTTTTTAATTAGAAATAAGGATTGTTTCATTTTTCCATATAGATTAGATTAAGGAAATTTTAAATATGTGTGTGGTGACTTCCTAAAGTACCAAAAATTTGCATTTTGTTTAATTTTTTTAGTAGTTTAAAGTATAAACACTGATTATTACTGCATGATATTCTGAACATTTGTACAAATATTTCGGAGAAAAATTGCAGCGTTCTGTCATATTTCTTTTGATAAGAATAGATTCCATTAACCTTTCATCGGACTTATGCATTCAATCTGTTACGAACCCGTACGCACGCAACATTTTGGTATCTGAAGTGGGATTGAATACCAGTGACAAAAGCGTTGGAAGAACAATTAAGACAGCTTGTTACTGCCTTTGTTGTATTCCAAGAAAAGATGGAAGGGGCCGTTAACTTGGTCAAAGAGGAGATGCAAGCTAAAATTCCGTAAAGAAGAAAAAGATTAAAGCAGGTCAAGAAGAGATGAAAAGAGAAATTACCTGCATAATAGAAAACAAATTTGAGGATATGGAAGGTATAATAGACACGGTTGAAAGTAAAGTTGGGCAAACTGAAGAAAAGGCTTCTTTGGTCAAAGAAAAAATAGAAGAGAGAGCTTCATCCGTGCAGCAATAAATATATTAAAGAGTTTCTTCTGTTAAAGAACAAATCGAAGGAAGAGTTTCCGTCGTTCAGTAACAAATCGAACAAAAAATTGATGACAGAGATTCTGCAGTTGCCAAAGAAGTTGATACTTTAAAGAAGCGATTCTCAAGCGGTGGTACCCGTACCACTGGTGGTACGCGAGAGAGAAGTAGGTGGTACGCAAAATAACAATGTTTTAACCATTGCATTCGAAAATTAAATTCCCCAACTTTTCTGTTTAAGTTTTTTTTTCTAACACTGGTAGTTCTATGCGATTTGAGTTTTGTTCAAGGTCAATAACCTCTCATAGACTTCGGCAAAATAACCCGTTTTCAATTTCACAAATATTCTTTTATTATAGGTACAATAAATTTTGTCGTAAATGATGTTTTTAAAAGGATTAGTAGAAATGGATGTTTTGTTTAATAGAAATAAAATTAAGTTCCTATGAACAGATAATAGTACCTCATTAATTCTTTTGATCGATTTATCAGCATGTCTACACTTTATATCGCCAACAATTCCGGGCTTATATTGCTTTACTTTCAATTCGAATCTTCTTTAACGTCGATTTGCTGTCTCTAACAGCAGATATTTTGTATTCTTGTTTCTTTGTATTCTTTACTTTGAAAATATCGCCACTTTTTTTTTAAGAACTCGTAATATATTCTGCATTTAAATATTTGTGAAAACATAAATTTAAAAAAAATCTGAAAGCTTTCAGATTTTATATTACGCCCAAGGGGAATTTTTTGTCACCTTTATTTATTAAATATCATGTTCCTCGCACTTAAACCATAAAATTCAATTCAAGAGCAATATCACAAAGTATTTAAAAAGAGCATATCTTAAAGATATGCACTTTTTTCGATACACAGTCTTGCGCGCTGGAGACATGTTATATGCTTTTTTCTTCGTATAGTATTGCCATTCTTTGCTTTGAAATTGTTAAGTTTGTTAATCAGAAATTCGTTAAAATTTTTTTAAAAAAATGAAATAGATATAGGGTTTTCAGATGCCCATATTCGAGTGAAGGACTACGTTATTCAAAATTTGATGTATCTAAGTGCCGTTGTTTCTTCACAGTACGAGAAACGTACATAAATTCATATAGATTTTTCATTATTTAATTCCTTTAAATATAATAGAGTATTCTAATATTTGGTGGCAACAATTTGAAAAGAGAAACACCGCTTTTGAGTCGACGACGCAAAATGCCAAAACAAAATTAATATCCTTTCTAGGCAAATTGTCCCTTTGAGCTAATAAACCTAGATTTTCAAAGAAAAGAAAAATTGCTTGTAGAAAATATATTGAAAGTTATATATCATTTGGGTTTACTTGGAATGAGGAAGAAACGGACCCTCCACCTCAGTGTCTTGTTTAGGTGAATTATTACCCAATAAAAGTAAGAAGCAATCGTTTCTGAAAAGAACGCATCTTGAATCAAAGTATGCCAGTTTAAAGGATAAATCTGAAGAATATTTTAATAGAAAATTAGAGTTTAAAAATTGTAGTAATGACAGGTTTTGCTTATTCAAGTGAAAAAGATTTGGAAGCTAGTTATCTAGTAAGCCTAAGAATTACCAAGGCTGGGCAGGCTCACATTATTCGAGAAACCCTTATATTATCAGCAACTAAAAATTTCAGCGAAAAAGGGGCTAATGAACCTAATAATATTCCGTTATCAAATGATATATGATACAGTAAGCCGACGAATTCATAAAACGGCAAATTCCGTAAAAAAGACACTTATTCAAAAAATAAAAGTCAGTATTTCGCATTGCAACTGGATGAAAGTACTAATATGACGAACTTTGTTCAATAATTAGTTTACATAGGTTTCGAAGAGAATAAACAAATTGCGAAATCTATTTATTTTGTGAATGTCTTCACGATAGAACGACTGCAAATGAAATTTTACAATTAATTAACAATTTTATGTCTGAGAATGATATTCCTTGGAATAAATGCATTGCCGTATGCAGTGAGGAACTCGAGTTTTAATAGGAGAGCATTTCGGTATTATTTTTGAAATAAAAGTCTCAGATGAAAACTAAATTTACCCACTGCTCTATTCAACGTGAAACTTTAGTAGTCAGAATAGTGAAGCCTTAGTAGGCCCGAAAATCTGAAAATTGTTTTGAATCAAGCTGAGAAAATTGTTAATTTTATTAAAAGCCGAGCTTCAAATTCAAGAATATTTACGATTTTATGCCAAGAGATGGGCAGTGAGCATGAAACGCTTTTGTTACATTCTCGAAGTAAGGTAGTTCGTTATATAGAGGTAAAGCTTTAAATCGCCTTTTTGAACTTCGATCAGAAATTCAAATTTTCCTCTCTGATTCAAAATTTGAATTGCAAAACTGTTTATTCAGTGAATTATACTCGATGCGTTTATCATATTTTGCTGATATTTTTGAAAAGTTAAATGAATTAAATTTAGGATTAGAAGGACAAAGTGTTAATTTGTTTATAATTAGAGAGAAAATAATTGCAATGATAAAAAACTCGAACCAAGAATAAACAATTGGATAATAATATTTTAAGCTTTTCACAACTTTTAGAAAGTTTTCCAACGGAAAATAATTTGAAAATGAAAGAAGAATTAGCATCCGACACTTAAAAATCACTGTTTTCCATTGATAAATAATTTCAATGTGTATTTTCCCACGGATTATGATAAAGAAAATCAGATTAGAAATCCATTTTGTTGAAATGTACCTGAAATTTTATTTCGCGAAGAAAAAGAACTATTGATGGAAATTTCCTGCGATCTAACACTAAAGATTTAAAAAAAAAATTCTTAATTTTTGGCTGAACCGAGAAAAAGAATTTAAAGGCATTTCAAAGAAAGCTATTGAATTTTTATTATCTTTTTGCATAACCTATTTGTGTGAACAAGGATTTTCTACCCATTTATATTTGAAAATAAATGCAAAATAAAGTTAAAAGTGGATTCTAATTTACGGTTAAAACTAAGTGAAATAAAACTAGACATGAAGAAATCGATCCGTCTTAAAAAGGCCCAAATTTCGTGCTAAATTTTAGAATTAAAGTATTATAACCTAAATTTTGATAATTAAAATGGTAAGGAATTTTAATGTAATATTTTTCCTGTGTGCATATGCCCACCAGCGGCCGAGCGGTTAAGTCGCTGAACACTGGTAGTTCGGTCCGAGGTTCGAGTCCCGCGAACGGGCTGGCTGCATGGGCGTTTTCGTGGTTTTCCCCATGTGTAACGTGTATACGAGCCAGTTTTACTTAGAAAGTCCTCCACGAAGGCATCCCTCCTCTTAGGCAGATAGCCCTCGAGACTTTGCCATATTCACACACACACCTGTGTGCATATTTAATACAAATAGCTACTAGGTTGCGCAAATAGCAAAATATTTTTTTTAAATATTTTTATTGAGAAACTGAATAATCATTGAAAAATTGTAGTGATACTAAAAATTTAGTAATGGTACTAAAGTTATTCAGTTTTTGTATATATGGCACGCGTTAGTCAAAGAGTTAAGAACCGCTGCTTGAAAGAAATTCATAGCGATGGCAGGGAGCAATTCCGGTGGTTTTAAATTTTTACCCATGCTTGCTCGTCCCTCACTGAAGGTATCCACGTATGATGGGAAGATCTGGTAAGTATATAAGATACAATTTTCTATAATGGCGGATGTGAATGGATGGGATTCCCGAGCTAAGGCCTGTCATATCCCCCCTTCTTTGAGAGCAGGCGCTGCAGATTCTTCAAACTCTTCCAGAAAACCAGAGAATAGACTTCGAAGCTCTATCCGTTGCGTTGACGAGAAATGTTTAAAAGATTATTGCAGGCTTCAATTAAAATCCCGTCAACAGAAGCCCATGGAAACGCTCCAGGAACTTGTCACGAATGTAGATAGGCTATCTCACCTCCCCTTTTCAAAATGTCCGAAAGAAACGAAGGAAATACTGTCCCTGCAGAACTTTATCGATGGCATCCAGGATCCCGAAATACAGAAAGCTCTACGAATGGTGGATGTCAATTAGTTAAAAAGCCCTCTAGTGTACGCCATGAAATTCGAGGCAGCCCAGCGAGCAACTCGTAGAGACCGACACCCAATCAGAGCTGCTCAAGTCCAGAAGCCAGTGGTCCACGAACCAGTCGATTTAACCAGACAACTCAATGCCTTGGGAAGGAATATTAGTAAAAAGAAACTGCCTCTAAAATGCTGGAAATCTATTATAGTATTGAATGTCATGTTCGAAGGAACTGAAGAACACCCCAAATCATGGAAAATAAGACAGACGATTTAAAAAGACAATTCATTGCCATTAGACGAAAACGAAGTGACAAGAAACTGGTCTTCATCTTCGGGTGATCCTCAACAAAACCCTTATATGGGCCCCACACATTAAATCTATTATCCAAACGTTTCGAGTTCGTAAAGCTAAACTATACTCTTTAATTGCTCGAAACAGTGTTTTAACAATTGACAACAAGTTACTCATTTATGCCATGAAATTCGAGGCAACCCCGCGAGCAACTCGTAGAGACCGACACCCAATCAGAGCTTCTCAAGTCCAGAAGCCAGTGGTCCATGAATCAGTCGATTTAACCAGACAACTCAATACCTTGGGAAGGAATATTAGTCTGGACAACAAGTATTACTCATTTATAAGTTCGTTCTCCGTCCATTACTATGTTATGCTAGTCCAATTTGAGCCTATATTAAAAATGTAATAGGAAAAAATTAGACCTGCCAAAATTCTGTTCTTGGGCAAATTTAAAGCGGATTGGTTTATCCGCAATAATAGAATTCGTGAAGAACTGGGTATGATCAACTATGCTCACATTATTAAGTTGCTAAAATCTTTCATGAAAGACAAAAAAACAATTAACTACCCGGCCATTAAGATGTGCACTTAAGACTACAATGACCTAGCAAATGTGGACAGGCCCATGGCCCAACTGAATGTACAGATGGAGGACAAAGTAATACGAACACCTGTGGAATAATGGAAAATCTTTAGTAATAGGGGGTTGTACCACCCTTTGACTGAATGCGACGTGCGATAGATGCATAAAGGTCATGGACAATATTTAAAGAAATATTAAGTCATTCTTCGCGCAGAACGGTCTCTAATTCCGAAAGTCCGGATGGAGGTAAAAATCGAGAATGAAGTTTGGACTCCAAATATGCACATAAACGCCCAATAATATTCAAGTCCGGAGACTGAGGGGGGGGGGCAAGCGAGATGTTCAATTGCATCGTCATGCTCTTCGAAACATTCTTGAATACACCTAGCAGTGTGGATAGGGACGTTGTCGTCTTGAAAAAGCGGTCGCTCTCCAGGGAATACAGTCTGGACAAAAGGATGGAATGCTGAGATAGAATCCCTTAGAATGCTTAGATAGTGAGATTAGAATAGAGTCCCTAGAATGCTTAGATAGCTTGGATGTGATCCTCCCATACAGAATAACAACTGGCCCAAAACCGCGCTAAGATATCGCACTTCATACCATAATGGCGCCACCTCCATGCTTCACAGTCGGCAAGAGGCAGTCAAGATGAAACGCTTCTTTGGGTGTTCTCCAGACATAAACGCGTCCGTCGTCTAAAATAGGATGAATGGCGATTCATCTAACCATGTTACCTGTTGCCACTGCTGTGGGGACCAGCCTTTGCGATCTCTGCACCTTTGGCATCGCTTGAATGCACCACTGGCATCGCTTGAAAGCATTAGCTGCTGTTACCAAGGGTTTACGAATTGCCACTCTGCCATACATGTTCGCAGCATGAAGTTCCCTTTTGACAGTTTTTGTTGAAACGGGGTCCTGGAGATGACTGTTCATTTCGGGTGTTATCTCGGATAACGACTGCTTGTGCTTTCGGGCTACTATGCGCTTCAAGATCCGTCTATCCCTATCAGGCAGCTTTGACTTTCGGATACTGTTGTGCTTTGAAGACGCCCTCTTACCCTCTTTCGTGTCCGCTGTCATAACGGCTGATACCGTACTCCTTGCATATCCCACAAGGTTTGCTGTTTCCGTAACCGATGCTTCACTTAAACGCACTCTATCATTCCTCTTTGGAACTCTGACAGGTCGGACGTTTCAACTTCTCGCAGACATTTCGATCGAAGCATGCAACGCAAGTGACTGGTGTTGAGAGACTGATACCTTCCTCTTCACGCTCAACTAGGTGGCAGACTTCTGTTGCAGGTGGCGCGGCTGTACTGCAGGTGTGAAATACGTCATACTTTTTCACAGGTGTTCGCATTATTTTGTCGTCCATCTGTATGTATTATGTCGTAAATATTATAATGTCTTTATGGTTTATGTTAACATTCTCTTATTATATCTCTTATTTATTCTTTTTAGTCTTACGTTCAAAGTACTTATGCCTTACTTATCGGATTCAAATTACCAGTGTCCGCCTTACCTTGCCTTTATCCACACGCTCACCAGCTCGACGACTTCTGGCCTGCATTCACTTGACATCGCTTAATACTTTAATTAGCGTTTCGTAACTTCTGGCTTAAATATGAATTCTAAATTATTAATTATTCACTTTAAAAACTTTATTATAAAAACCAAATTGCCTTAGATATCTTTAAGTTATTTCAGCATATTATTCGCAATTCGTAAACTGTTGTACAAGGGGTAGAGCCTTGTCGTTCAGTTACCCTGGTGTACCAAACACCGTTCCACGGATGGAAGAGTGATAAGAAACCAAACTGCCAGAACTGCGGTGCTGAATACTACGTACGAAGGAATTGCAGAACACTCCAGGGCACGAAAATAAAACCATTTTCCAGCAACGACGCAGGAAATAAATTAATGACCATATCGCGGAGCGGAGTTTGAACGATAGTGAAAAACCCCGTCTTAAAACGCTTAAGATTTGTGCAGAAAGTGGCAACAGTAATGCACTATTCACCAATGGGCATATCGATGGAGTTCCTTGCAATATGACCATCGACACAGGACCAATGTTACCATTGGTCATCATTCAGAAGAATTTAGCTCAACATTCAGAAGAATTTAGCTCAACAATTTAAAGATAAACTTATTTGGACGCCATGTTGCATTGTCCTTCACACTGTGCCTAGTGATAAAACCGCAGTTCATGGGAAGTTAAATATAAACATCACATTTGAAAGTGCCGCCTACTGTCACACGGCATATGCACTCGGATTGGAATTTCTAAGAAAATACAATTTTTCCTTGGACTTCAAAAACAACAAACTGCTTTCAGCATCTGAGGACATAACTATCCATCGTCAGAAGGGATCCTCACCTGGAAACGCCGATGCCTTGTCTGGAAGACCCTACTCAGGAAGCTGCCGATATCATACTAGGGTCGAAGAGAAACACGAGCTACTGAGTCCAGCCTCTTGTTAGTTTCCAGAAACCTCGAGAAGTAAAGAAATTACTAGAATACTCTCGCGACTGATTGAAAGCTTTAAAAAGCCGGAGAGAGCCATCTGAGTTCCAGTTGTTTAGTTAGTTGTTCTTGTTATTGTTGATTCGATTATCTTTCTCTGTGATGCGTTCGATTGAACGTTTTTAGTAATTTAAAGTATAAGTACTGATTAATGCTCTGTGATAATGTGAACATTGTACAAATATTTCTGAGAAAAATTGCAGCGTTCTGTTATATTTCTTTTGAAAAGAATAAATGTTATTAAAATTTTACCGGACTTGTGCATTCAATCTCTTACGAACCCGTACGCACGCAACATTAAATTTCGGCCAGCCGTCCGACGTCGAACGTTTTTAGTTATACAAAATAGAAATGCTCAGGGTCCGGCTAGTTGCGCAGCGACACTTTGATATCTGCGCATACCGACAAGTCGTACAGAAATATATGTTTACATTTGGTGTTGTTTGGTCCTATAGAATGAAATCCAGTGATAAGAAAATGTTTATTTTATTAATTCGTTTGATGAATAATTGATGCTATTCTTTGATAGATATCTAAAACTTTGGTAGAAGCTCAGAATACTCTACTTAAATAAAATTGCGAAGGCGAAACCTAGTTCTGTCATAGATGGGTGAGATTGAACTTGTGATCTCACTATATATACTCGTATTTTTATTATATGTACATTTACTATTTTCTACTGAAAATACCAATAATTAGTTGTTTATTATCGTAAATTAACATTAATTTCTTTATTTGAAATTCACATTTTTAACAGTTAAGCTTGGGTTTAACTAAAAATAAATATAATAAATTGTTTATATTTAAAATTAACATTGTAGAGTAATTCCATTCTACCAACTATTAAGAAGGGTAAGCGACGTCGCACTCTCTCCTACTTGCATTTCGTAGAATATCGATATTTTCAAAGAATTCTAAGCATTAGCATTTATACAAATAAAAAACTTTTAAGTTACATTCATAGTATGGAATACATTAATTTTATCTTTTCATAAAAATAAACTCAAACATAAATTCATTCTATGGGAGAAACTTTAATTTTATCGTTTTCACAAACTTTAGTAAAATGAAAAAGAATGAAAATATTTTTATTGCAAATGAACATCATATTCAGCTTTCATATCATTGTTCCTCAATCACGTCATATTCTCACCTCATAAATACTTAATCATGTATATTCTCTGTGCGGATGTCTAAATCATGTCATATTTTCTATACCGATACTAAAATTCTATAACCTTTAAAAGGCAGTATATAAAATATAGCGGATGTTTGTCAATTTTTTAAAATACTAAAAAGTGCCAATACTTTCTACCCCAAAAGCTGTAATCTTGAGTTTCTGGTGTTTCTTATTCCTTCTAAATGGCAGCACTATATTATGAATGCTCTGTATTTTGTGGTTATGAAATTAATGTATATCGTTCAAAGGTATGCTTGCATATTCATAAATTCTATTGGAAGGAAGGAAAACACTGAAACTCTTCAAATACATGGCGTCCACATGCTGAAACTTATATAGTTACTGCATTCCCATTAAACTGATAACTAGAAGAAAATTATTTATACGATTTTAAGATCGGCTTAAACATACCAGCGCCCATACTGAGGGTACTTTGCCAACAGATGGTGGCATCTTCTTCTCTTCTCTGTAGGGTGACAGAATTTATTTATATTATAATTTTTATGATATAATATTATACAATATATTTACAAGTTGTTTAGAATTAAATGTTATGTTCATGAGACAGTGGACTGTTTAATGACCCTGTGCTAGGAAGGAATAAAAGTATTTCAGTTTCTTTTTATACATTGCTTTCTCCAGTTGAGTTTTAATTCGGCTCTGTTTAACTAAAATTTTTATTTCTTACTCTTTTTCCCTAAAAAATCTCATTTGAAAACTGTCGTCTGGCTCCAAAACGTTACACAGTTGTGGGGGGGGGGGTTAATGTGGCATGTTAGCCTCGAAAGGCACCCGCCGCTTCGTGTTTTCCAAAATCTTAGAATGCAGCGAAAATGAAAAGAGGTTATCCATGGAATTTGTCACACTATCTTCATAGCCGGATTATTATAATATCACACAAAAGGGAAGATCACTTACAAACACGGGAAATAGGAATGTTCTTTATGTCCTTCTCTTTGTACCTGGTAGTAAAAGGGGAAAATCTGCCGATTTGAAAGCAGGCTTTCATGTTTTAGGTGATCATCTTTCTTAATTTCAGATGAGGGACTGAGGAACACAAACGAAATTTTCCCCGTGGGCAAAGATATAAGTCGGTGATTTTAGAAATAAGTCTTCACAGTTGGTGAAAGAGGGTAATATATTTCTAAGGCCAGTTTTAAAACATTCTCTAGAAGAAAAACTCACTAGTTCCACAGGGCCTATAGGCCTGACAATCTGGAAAAAAGGCTTTGAGGTGTGTTTTTACGTTACCTCTATATAAGAGATATTCTTCCTGAGCAAAATTATATATCACTATCTTATTTATCGAAAATTTAAAAAAGGCCCCTAACGGGCCCAATGAATTCAAAATCGAAATAAGGTCTCTAACGTGTATCAAATAATAAATCTCTTAACGGCCTTATCTCCTGAATAAAATTATATATTATAACCTATATTTACAAAATATTAAAAAGAGGCCCCTTACGGGGGGTCGGTAATCGAAAGTGTGCGAGCGGGGAGTTCTTGGTTACATGAAGCATAGCAGGGAGCGTGTACCTTTTTATATATTATCTAAAGCAGTGGTTGTCAACCCTTAGAGCTTCACGGACCACTACATACGTAATTTTATATTTGGCGGACCACTAATATGATTTCTTTTTTTTTTTTTTAAATCTGATGTGTACACCACATGACTTCCTTGTACGGAATATTTAATTATATGCATTTTTTCTTGCATTTCGTTTAAACTTATTGTATTTAATTAAATCTACTTCGCCGACAGCGCATAAACCACAATAGAATAAATGCATTCTTTAAAATTCACTCTATTTGTTTACCATAGCGACACTCTGGCGCTAGATTCACTTAAGAGTATTATATTTCATTCATATTATAACTCAGAATGCACAAAATTTGTATCATTTAAAGAATTATCTAATCGTTGCCACAATAATAAATCTAGAACGATGTATAAAAGAAATTAAGCAAACAAAACAAAAAAGAAACAGTTTTTCACAGACGATTGAGTATTTCTCATTCAATTAATTCAGTTCTCACTTCGCGACGAAGCAAAAATACATAAAAACTCAAAATATCTGTATTAAAAATTACTAATTATTAAAAATTGAGTAAATCTTAAACACTTATTTCCTCGAAAAAATTCTAAAAAGGATTAAGCATGATTTAAATCGCTATAATAAATGAAGGCGTTTATCTTTGTTGTTGCGAAGCTACGTTTCTCTAGATTGGCAACCAATTCACTACTCTGCTTCAAATGTAAAGAAGCAATGGCCGCCATCAAAGAAATTATTAGGCTTAGCGGCACTTAAAAAACTTTTAAATTGTTGATAATTCTAAAAATATTGCATACAGATTTACTAAAGGCATAAAAACCTTAACCGGAAGATAAGAACAACATAATTCAATCATTTTTAAAGCAAAACATGTACAATTTACAAACATATAAGATTACAGAACCTGAGATCACTGAGCCGGGTAAAAGAGTGGATATATTTATAAATATATTTATATACGTTTGGCGCGGCCGATTGGAACCAAAATATGAGGTGCACATGTACATGTTATAGTAGTACTATATACAAAATTTCACCGTTCTGAGGCTACTCTTTTTGAGTTATGCGAAATACGTACGTACGTACGTACGTTCGTACAGACGCTGCGAAAAATTCTCTTCAGAATTCATTTTAAAGCAGTTTTTTAATTTTTTTGGAGACAAAGAGTCTTTTATTCTGTCCTTACGTACAGATATCACGCAAAATCATCGTTAAATTGCATTCGAAAGCGGTCAAAATGGATAGTTTCGTTGAAATATGCTGTCTGAAGCTTTTCGCGATTACAATACTTCCTTTTTACTTCGTACAAGGGAGTAAAAAGATAAATACATTTATACAATAATAATCAGCAAACTTTTATTTTATTAATGTGAAATGCAACCATTAAAAGTAGCAAGGTTATAGAGTAATTATTAAAAAATGAAAAATTTAAGTATTATATATTTTTAGTTTGATATTTAATAACAACAATCAAAACACTATTAACATCTCACTGATACACATATTTCTCTCAGATTGAAAATTCATATGAAAAGTACAAAAATCTTACCTTCTTGTACAGAAAGCTTCACATTTCCATATCACTGAAAAGGAACTTCACGAAAAGCAAGAACAAACCGGCAAATGCAAAGCACAGTTTATTGATATTGCTTTGCATTTGCCTCCAATTTTTAATTACTATAAACATAATAATCATCGCTTACTCAGCAATAGGCGTCATCGATCAGTAGACAAAACTTCCAGTGAGGCAATTAAGAACAAGAATGCAGATGGTTCTCATAAATATCCATCAAGTTGCCTATTGGCACAGAGAAAACTGTGTTATTAATGACTACAATAGCACATGTTTGTAATTCAAAAGGAAAGAGAATTCCGGTTCGCGCTATTATTGATAACAGCAGATTATGCATGGATGCCAATTTTCACTTTCAAATGTCGCTAGATACACCTGCAGAAGTAGCTAAAAAGTCGCTGAATTTAGAAGGAACTCCACTAAGAATAGCAGTTCACTAAAAGTACCTCCTCTTGACGATCTTATGCTGAAGTTGGTTGAATTCCTCGTCTTTCTTGTTCTTTTATACTCCATTTCGGTTTTTATTGTGATGGTTTATTTTAATTTTTGCATTTTAAAATATTCTTATTCTACATTTATAGGATTTTATGAAGTTTATTTGAATTTCAATGTTTTGGACTTTGTGAAAAGTTGATTCTAAATTTCTTTATATACAGGGTGATCGTTTTTAAAGTGACAGTGTTTGGAGCGCTCTGTAGCACGATCTAATAGCCGAAATGGCACCAAACTTGGTATTTAGAATAATCAAGATATGGGACATCAAGATATACAATCGTACAGTTAAATTATTAATGTTTATTTACTACATTAACTTCCCCGGTGAGGAATTAGACCCCATTCAGTGTGAGCACCGTTCTCAGAAATAACTCCGTGCATTCTGTGCACAACATTCTCCACAGCCGTATGTAACATATCACGAGGAATATTCCACACTGTCTTTGTTATGTTTTCCTTTAGAATAGACAAATTTGATACTCCACCAAGATAAACTTGAGATTTCAAATAACCCCAGAGCCAAAAATCGCATGGCGTAATGTCAGGGGAACGAGGCGGCTATGCAACTGGAAAACTGCGACTTATGACTCTATTTAGTGAAGTTTTGGCACAACAGCTGCTTTACCTTATTACTAATGTGTGGCGTAGCACCATCCTGCATAAAGATTGTCTGTTGGAGACGGTTTCTTTGTTGAAGTTGAGGAATAGCAAACGTTTGCAGCATTTCGTGGTACCTTTCTGCATTTATGGTGCACTGTTGGGGTCCTGTCGGAGTGATGGTCTCAAAAACGAATGGCCCAATTACGAATTCGGCTGTGAAACCACACCAAACAGTGAATTTTGGGGATTTAATGGGATTTCGTGCACGGTGTGGGGCTGCTCATAAACCCAAATTTGGCTATTTTGTGTGTTTTGAGATAAAAATGGCACTCATCTTCCCACAGAATGTGCCATGGGAAAGCACCATCAATTTCTACCCTGGCAAGAAACGATAGAGCGAATGTCACTCGCTTGTCATAATCACTTGGTTTCAGTTCGTACAAGCGGCTGATTTTATAGGGGTAAAATCCAATAACGCGCCGCAAAACTCTCCATACCGTGGAATAATTCATGTCCAATTGTCGAGCTACACCCCGGGCGCTGCTAGTATCAGCAATGGTTCCCTGCGATCCTTCAACAATTGCAGTTGCCACATCAGTTATTACCTCTTCTGACACTGGTTTACGTCCTCTCCCAGCGCGAACGGTCAGTGACCCCGTTTCCTCGAACTTCTTAATCATTTCTTAGCGATAAAGGCCCCTTTCGTATTTTTTTTTTTTTTTTTTTTTTTTCTGGTTCGAAATTCCCGAACAGCTGCGGATGCATTACTTTGATTCATGTAATACAGCTTCACCAGTAACACACGTTCCGGTAACGTGAGAGGCATGTCCACTAAAGCTCGTTTACTTCAGCTGAGATTATTTGTCGGAGCTGTCTACTGCTTACTTTATTACTGGCACTGTCATCGCACAACATTTGCATTTTTCTTTGATACCCATGTTTTATGCTAATTCTCGTTATTGTAAGCTACAGCAACGCCACAAAATGCCCTAGCGGCGATTTTTGGAACTAAATTTTTTCACGAAATCCTTGTTCCCATATTTTGATTAGTCTAAATGCGAAGTTTGGTGCCATTTCGGCTATTAGATAGCGCTACAAAGCGCTCCAAACACTGACACTTTAGAAAAGATCACCCTGTATATATAAGAATTCCTACATTCCTAGAAAAAACTAATTTATGTATTTATTTATCCCACATTTTCATTTTGAAACATTTTAGTACATGCTTTTCCTCAATATTTTAAAGTTGATTTTTTGTTGAACTGAAATATGTGATATGGAAAAATTCTTTCATAAAACATATTTCAACTCAGAATTGAAACGGGAGATAAATAGAGATAATTGTAATAATGTGGGGTATTTGATCCTCTTCCCCTAATAGTCATTTTGAAACATTTTAGCGTGATTTTCCATTCAGCTGAAACAGTAAAAATATAGAAAAATTCCCACAGAAACCTAATTCGGCTGAGAAACAGAACAGGAAAAAAATGGGTTGACGCCAGGAAATTGATTGGTCTTCTTAAAAGTTTTTTCAGTCGCAACCCTTTTTTATCATTGAGATTTTTTCGCGATCCCAGGATTTCAAAATATTTGCGAAAATTTTGTGGGACCCCATAAGCATTGCGAAAATCCGACACACGCGTGAGTGAAACTGTCAATTTTTTCACTTGTTACTGTAAGATACTATTGCAGTTTTAAGTTATTAACGTTTTCCTAATTTTAAGACATATATGAAATTTTTTATTAAGTAACAGACAAAATGACAGCGTCACATGCAAAGCAAGTAAAATTAACATTTATATTATAAAAAAAAATGCGTCGAAACGTTTTTGTTTTTCTCTTTGTCTGTATTGTCTTATCTTTATCTATTTTCAGATACATTTTGTAAACATATTTGGCAATTTTAAAATTATTATATTAAGTTAAAAAATCTCCAAAACTGCTAAAAAATTTTCCGACCCCCTTTAGAGATGTGGGTCGCGATCCACAATTTAAGAAACTCTGGTCTAAAATAACGTTACAATATTTGACTTTGTTAGAACATAAGATAACTGAGGCCACAGCCAGTGCAGTTATGGCAGGTGTGCAAAATTTTGGAATTTACAGAAACATCAAGTAGTAAAAGTTTTAGAATTTAGGAGTGGAAAAGTTTTTAGAATTTAGGACCCACAGAGATTGCATAGCACAGCAAAATATACCTGCTGAAGCTAGGACTCCAGTGCATGGTTTTATTCTTGTAAGGAGTGTATACCTGAACGCATAGATGCATTTTGAGTCATGATCACTAGGTCACCAGCCTACACAGCATTGTGTGATATGTCATTCATGTAAATAAGGAATAAAATCGGTTACACATTAGTTAAATACCCTAACTCGTTCCTTGTAAGTATTATGCTAGAGAACTGTAATTGTTGAATAAGAATACAACACTTGCTTTCTGTTCATCTGAAATGGAATAGATCTTCTAGCAGTTATTCCGGCAGAAGTTTGAAAGAACGGATCATTTTGTATTTACTTAGATAATCAAAATACGCAAGCTATGGACATAACAGGCCATTATTCTCTTTTCACATTGGACAGCCAATGTTTATCCATTTTCACATAAGTCGCACTGTCCCGTAATTTTGAAAATACTCTGTTGCATGCTTTTCTGTTAAAGACAAGTCTGAAATATTTTTTTTTCAAAATGCAATTGATAACTTGTATTGTTTTTTACAAAATTTAGACCTGGGAAGCATGAAAAATTTGTGGGGGGTCACCAAATTCAAAGAAATTTATTTGGCAATAAACGATATCCGGAATTTGAAGAGAATTTTGAATGTTTTTTAACATTTGCTTGGAATTTTAAATTAAACATTTCCATATTTTGATTTTATTGCTTTCCACTTGATTTTTGTTTGTTTTGTTCCACTTGATTTATGTTTTATGTTTGATGATTTCCAAACAGCTCGAATCAAATTTCAAAGCATCTGCATACGCGCAGCTAAGATTTAGTTTTTTCGGCTATCTTAGTAGTGTCTTGCATGCAATTTGTAATTGTAATATGCATCATTTATAAGCTATGTTTCTTATTTCTAATCAAATTTGTTGTCAAGTAAGCACATAACATTTCCTAAGCGTTGGAAAATTCAGTAGTGTCTCAAAGGATAATAAAAACAATTTTGTTTTCGTTGCAATTTTGTTCATGATGGTTAAATGGTCGAAAATCTCTTGTAAGAGAAATGGGATGGATGCACCAACATCAAATAAACTTAGAGAAAAACTATTAATGTAAATGCAAACAAAAATGAATCCACTGGCTCTCTTTCTATTTCTAATAAAAATTGAATAAATATCAAAAACATTTTATTTTATACTGTTTTACATGTTGCATTATCAATGGAGAATGAACATTCCTTGTGTGTTAAATGCAGTGAAAACTTATCCCATGGAAAGTATGAAACCTGCGAATTTAAAAACACATTTAGAAACTAAACATAAAAATTTAGTAAATAAATCTGAAGAATTTTTTTAAGAAATGAGCTGAGAGCATGAAAAATTAAAATGTATTTTTGAAAAAATACACAATTCCTGAGAAGGCTTTACGGGCATCTTTAAAAGTTTCATATTTCACTACAAAGAATTTAAAACTTCATACAATTGGAGAATCGCTCATTCTTCCTTCAATAGTTAAAATGACATCGTTTATGCATGGAGAAAAATATAGTAATGATTTAAAAACAATAGCATCATCAAAAGATACCGTTTCTCTCCAAATTTCTCTCATATCAGACACTGATCTCATATCAGAATACAAAAATCCTGTCTTTACTATACAACTTGATGAACTACCGACATTAATAAATTGTCTCAATTCATTGTTTATCTGAGATACGTTTTTGAAGACGACGCGATAGAATATTTTTTATGTTGTAATATTTGGGAAGGAAAAGCACCTGGAGAGAAAATATTTGAAATTATTAACAGATATTTTGAAACGAATAATCTTACCTAGACACACTGTGTCGCAGTTTGTACTGATGATGATGCAGCATTAACAGGTAATTATAAAGGACTAAGAGGGTTAATAATGAAAATTACTCTCCATATAATATTCAACCATTGTATGACACAAAGACAAACTCTTGTTGCAAAAGACATTGATGAAGAATTCCACAAGATATTGCAGGGTTATTACTGGAATTAATTACATTAAAAGGCAAGATCCTGAACAGTTATCTCTTTTCAATACACTGTAATGAGATACGTTCTGTGTATGAGACATTATTACCAACGTCAGTTGGCTTTCACGCAGAAAAATACTACGACATATTTTTGATTTGAGAAATACAGTTACATACTTTTGGAAGAAAAGAAACATACATCAACAAGTTCATTCATTAATAATGATTGGTTAGGAAAACTCAGTTACATAGACATTTTCATTAACCTAAACAATCAAATCATCACAAAAACCTAAACATTTGAATACTGAGCACCAATATTGAAGCTTTTAAAACTAAGCTAATACTTTGGCAAGGAGAATTAAACAAAAACAACAGAAACATGTTTTTCAGAATTTAAAATAATACAGATTTCTTGTTTAAAACTACATATGATAAAATTGACAGAAAAGTTTTGAAAAATTTCCAAATAAAGAATTAGATTGGATCCGTGACACATGTTCCTTTGGTATTTTCAATTCCAATGTATCTCTAAATGAAAAAGAACAATTAATTGATATTTTAAGTGACGGAATACTGTGTTTAAGTTAAGTCTCTAACTCGTCAAAACGTTTAGTTATCTATTGGAAACGAATATGCCGATTTAAAAGGAATGAAAGTAAATTATTACGTTTCTTACATAAAATTGTATAGTAAAACTTTAGCTTATATTTTAAAGCTTCCAAAATGCTTATGTTACATTTCTCTGTTATATAAGCATTGAAAGTGGATTTCTCACTGAAGGAGAAATAATTTTGCTATTGAATCAACATGGAGAATTTTTTTATTGAAATATTTTCCTTTGTGCCATTTAGTTGCCTCTATTACAAACTAAAGATTAAAGAACTGTTTTTAAAACATTTTGATTTCGTTGTCATATTGATCTACGAAGCACTAGATGAGTAAGTTTTTGTTACATTACTGACAAATATAGTTTTTAAACAAACAAAAAATTTTCAGCAGAGATAATTATTTGTCAATTATGAATAAATTTTATCGGAAATAAGTGATAAAAAGAAAATTCAGTAGAACATTCATATATCTAACAAAGTAATTTGCTTTGATTTAATCTTTGTAATACAATATATTTTACAATGATAAGGCAAAATCCAATGTGGAAGGTTATGTGAAGATTACGATAGTACCTACAATATTCAGCATTTCGTATAATCCTATAAACAGATAATAATATTAAAATTAATTTTATCTGAATGAAGTTTTGTTATTACAGAAACAGTCAAATTATGTAATTACATAAACAAATGCGCTTTCAGACTATATACTTAATACTGTTTACAAGTGCAAGCCAAAGTTTATGTTACTTCTCGCCCTTCAGCGCATACTCAAGAATTACCATCCAGGCGAAACTAGTCGATTTTTCCATGACGTCAAAAATTCGAAAAGTGTGGTAGGGTTTGGAAATACGCACCTCCGACGGGAAAAGAAAATGGTGACTGACTGACTGATTAGGTGTCGCCGGAATACCGCACGAAGTGCGGTTTCTCCGGCTCAATCAATTTATTGCCACATGGGCGCATCACGTTAGACTGTGAGTATATTAAACCCGTAGGTAATGAGGAAGTAGGTAAAAGGGGACCGGAACATCGCGCAGTCGAAAATATCAGCAAACATGAACAGACAAAATGTGGTGAGTATACGGTCATAATTCTGTGTGAGAAAGGAAACAAAAAAAAACAAAAAACAAAAAAAAAACGAAAAATAGAATAGTACTTTACAACTTTACAATAACAAGTCTATATGCAATATATACACTATATACATGTAATCCTAAGTAGGAAAATTTAAGTCTTTGGTGAGGTGAGCAGTGTTATGTCGAGAATTTCAATTATTAATATGTGTTTCAAGTTATTATTATTCTAATAGGAATATGTTACGTCGCGAATTTCAATTTTTAATATGTGTTTTAAGTTATTATTATTCTAATATTTTTATTTGTATTCATGTGTATTTTAATCTGGAAAAAAAAGTATTCTTAAGCTCTTAAGGTTTTATTTAACTCATTATTCTTGAGTTGGAATTGTGATAAAGGCGAGAGACGGTTGCGAGGACACACATCTGGTTTTTGGCCTTTTCCAACAATGGAGGCACTTGGGAGTCGTGTGTCACTCTTTTAACTCTTTGCGTGGGAAACGGAAATCGTTTTGTTAAAGTTTGCAGTCTTCTTACTTCAAGACAGTGGGAGGTGTACTAAGTTAGATAATTGGTGCTCGTAAAAGCTAGTTTCGCTTATTAGTTGGGGGGTCTACTTCTTTTTCTCACGTTATGTGTGCAGATGTTTTTCGGATTGCATTGTCAGATTTTCTGGTGTTTGATTCGTCATGGGTGTGTCATTTTCTCAATTTAGATAACATAAAATTCCGGGATTGGTAAGATTTAATTTTATGATTTTTTTTTGAAAGCCTATGAACTCACAGAGGCGGAGAAACCGAGATTTCCTGGGTGCTTGCACCAGGCTAGAGATCATTCTGATTCTGTTTCCTGATTCTTTCAAGCTAAGAGTAAGAAAAAAACGAGTGGCGGGGGCTTGACCCCTTTGCGGGTCTTGCTCTCGCGATACCAGCGGGCGGTGGTCTTGAATTTCTGTCGGCTTTCAGCTGATGAGAATTTTGCTCGAGTTGAGACTAAGTGCTTATGCAAAATATAGCTTTGCTGCTGCTTCGTTATATTTTCCCAAGAACTTTAATTTGACATTCTCGAGGTTACTTTAATACAGATTTTGTTGTAGCGTTAGCGTTCCTGATTTAAAAGCAGTTGGACTAGCTGTTGAACTATCTAGAACTCCGTATTAATCAGTCGATGATGGCATTCCCGATTTCTTCGAAGGATCAACAAAATGAGTTGGACTATCTGTTGAACTATCTAGAACTCCGTATTAATCAGTCGATGATGGCATTCCAGATTTCTTCGAAGGATCAACAAAATGAGTTGAACTATCTAGAACTCCGTATTAATCAGTCGATGATGGCATTCCCGATTTCTTCGAAGGATCAACAAAATGAGTTGGACAATCTGCTGAACTATTAACACTCCATAGTAATCAGTCGATGATGGCATAGGAGTTTAATGTATGAACTTCACCCTGTGAGTGATTTTTCCTTTTTGTCTTTTCTATTTAAACTAGTGAGTTATGTAATGTAAAAAAAATTGTACACCTAACATGAGTGTAAGATTAAAATGACATATATGTTAATTTACCTCTTAAGGTTAATTTGTAGGGGACTGATCAGTTTACCTAGTTATCATATGTATGGAAACATGGAAAACAGTATGGATGGAATAGAGAATTTTGCGTTTTACAGCAGTTTTTGATTTGTGAATTTTGGAAAAACAAAGATTTTTTTTTTGGAAAGGTAGAACTGGTTTTGTTTGAAATTTTGGAAATGTGGTTAAAAGATATTATTTTTGCTCTTTACTCTTACTGTTGTCTTTCTTTTTTTTTTTTTTTTTTTTCAAGTGTTTTAATGGTAGATTTTAGTGAGTTTCCTAGTGAGTGGTGTGACATTTGTTGTAACAGTGATCTAATTTTTTTTTTTTTTTTTTTTTGTCTTTGTCAATTTTTTAGCTTAATAGCTTTTTGTTTTGGTTTTCAATTTAATTTTTTCTTTCTTTGGTTGAACTTGTTGCAGTGTTGCAGTAACTTTAAAAGTGGATGTGAAATGTGTTTTGGGAATTTAAAACTTTGATACTAGTGAAAGTGAAAGTTGTTTTGAGAAGTATTTTGATTTGATTTAAGATTTTTAAGAGTGATTAACTCCACTGAGTTTTGTACTGAGTTTCTGTTTCAAGTTGGTTGTCTTTCAAAAACTTTTTCTTTTTTGGTTTCTGGTTATACTGTGTGGTTACTGAAAAATTGTGATTGCTCTTGAGGCTTAGTGTATTTCAAGGAATTTTGTTTGAAGTGGTTTTAGAAGTATAGAATTGAGATTTGTGGGATTATGGAGTTTGAGATTTTGAGTTTGAGATTTTTTTTTGTGTAAACACTTCCCTCTTGTTTGCTTTTGCAGTTTTGTGCCTGCAGTTTTGCAGTTTTGATGTAAAGTTGTCATGCTTACGATTGCTACTTAGAGTGCAATGCATACTCTTCATCTTCTTTAATTACTCTCCAGGATCTAGACTTTGAGAACATTGGTGCAGCATTGTTTTCTTTAAAAATTGTGGCAAACCCTTTTGTTGGACACTTTCTTGTTTACGTGTAAATTCTGTGTGTGTGTAACCTGCTTCAGTTCTGTTTTGTTGGATACATTTTGGCTATTTTCTGAATTTAATTTTTTTTTGGTTTGATATTGAATTGTTTATAAATTTGATTTCCATTTTTTTTTTTTTTTTTTTTTTTTTTTTTTTTTAAGAGTTAGTTTTGTTTTCTTGAAAAGATTAGTTAAAGGTTTTTCTCAGTATTTTTGGTCTAGGAGTTGTCTGCATTTGTGTGAATTTCTTTTAGTTTCGGTTTTGAGTTTTTGACTCAATAGTGTTTTGTTTTTAAGGATTTTTTCGGCTGGTCCGAATTTTAATTTCCTTGTCTCCAGTAAGATTGCTTATTTTATATCCTTTTGCTTCTAGATGCGCTCTAGATTCTTTCGGCTTAATTTTTTTTGGGTCAAGTTCTCTTTTCCGTTCCTAGGGGTGTTCTCCGTTTGTTTCAGCTTCTGGTTCAGTTCAGTGTTTAATTCATTTAGGATTTTTTTTTTTGTCACTGTTGGTTGACTGAATTGTTAAGGTGTAATTGCACTCACTGCTGATTTTTTTTTTGTTGTTGTTGTTTGTGTAATTTTATTAACTGGTTTTGCAGATGGATTTTATGACACTTCACTCCGGTTGCTATTTAATTGGTTATATGAGTTGCATTTAGATTTCGAATTTAATTTGTTAAACTTAATGCTTTGTAAGTTATTTTTTTTAATTTTTTTTATCACTGATCTCCGTGACAATTAGTTTTGAATGGATTATTTGTATGGCACTTAACTTGGTACTATTTTAAAATGCTGTTTTGTTTTGTTTTGAAAAAAAATTTTTTTGATGCTCAAAATTTGTTTCCCTGGTGCATGGGGGAATATGTTATGTCGAGAATTTCAGTTATTAATATGTGTTTTAAGTTATTATTATTCTAATATTTTTATTTGTATTTATGTGTATTTTAATCTGGGAAAAAAAGTATTCTTAAGCTCTTAAGATTTTATTTAACTCATTATTCTTGAAATGGAATTGTTACAAAGGCGAGAGACGGTTGCGAGGACACACGTCTGGTTTATGGCCTTTTCCAACAGTGGAGGCAGTAGGGTATATGTGTCGCCCTTTTAGCTAATGCGTGTGAAACGGAAATCGCTTTCCTGTCGCTTTGTTTAAAGTTTGCAGATTTCTTACTTCAAGACAGTGGGAGGTGTACTAAGTTAGATAATTGGATGCTCGTAAAAGCTAGTTTCACTTGTTAGTTGGGGGTTCTATTTCTTTTTCTCACGTTATATGTGCAGATGTTTTTCGGATTTCATTGTCAGATTTTCTGGTGTTTGATTCGTCATGGGTGTGTCATTTTCTCAATTTAGATAACATAAAATTCCGGGATTGGTAAGATTTAATTTTATGATTTTTTTAAAGCCTGTGAACTCACAGAGGCGGAGAAACCGAGATTTCCTGGGTGCTTGCACCAGGCTAGAGATCATTCTGATGCGGTTTCCTGATTCTTTCAAGCTAAGAGTAAGAAGAAAACGAGTGGCGGGGGCTTGACCCCTTTGCGGGTCTTGCTCTCGCGAATGCCGTGTACCAGCGGGCGGCGGTCTTGAATTTCTGTCGGCTTTCAGCTGATGAGAATTTTGCTCGATTCGAGACTAAGTGCTTATGCAAAATATAGCTTTCCTGCTGTTTCGTTATATTTTCCCAAGAACTTTAATTTGACATTCTCGAGGTTACCTTGATACAGATTTTGTTGTAGCATTAGCGTTCCTGATTTAAAAGCAGTTGGACTAGCTGTTGAGCTATCTAAAACTCCGTATTAATCCGTCGATGATAGCATTCTCGATCTCTTCGAATGGTCAACGAAATGAGTAGGACGATCTGTTGAACTACCTAAAACTCCGTATTAATCCGTCGATGATAGCATTCTCGATCTCTACGAATGGTCAACGAAATGAGTAGGACGATCTGTTGAACTATCAGCACTCCATACTAATCAGTCGCTGATGGCATAGGAGTTGAATGTATGAACTTCACCCTGAGAGTGAATGTTTTTTTTCTGTCTTTTGTATTTAAATTGTAGCCGAGTAATGATACTATATTAATATACGTGGGTACAACAGCCTAAATTGTGAGTTATGTAATGTTAAAAAAAATTTAGTACACCTAACTTGAGTATAAGATTTGAAATGATATATATGTTAATTTACCTCTTCAGGTTAATTTGTAGGGGACTGATCAGTTTACCTAGTTATCATATGTTTGAATATTCTAGAATTTAATAAATGTGTTTGATATGTATTTTATGTTTCATTTGTTTAATTTAGTGTAGTTTCTGTGGTCTGTCATGTCCCTCCATTTGTTTGAGCCGGGAGGCTTTTAAGAAACATGGAGTTTAATTGAATTTGGAGTTATTGATTTTCCCTTTCCATAGGTTACTCACAACGCAAACCTAAAAGTAAATTGTACTGTACTACCACTATATGATTGATTCATAGATTTACTATACGAATATTTATAAGAATGTCGAAATGATATATGAATATTATGAATTAGATTTAGAATTTTTTTGAATTATTTGATATCTAATTGATGTTTGTTATATTTATCCGGCACCACAGTCGTGGTAGTACAATCTAACTTTTAGGTTTGCGTTGTGAGTAACCTATGCCAAGGAAAAATCAATAACCCCAAATTCAATTAAATTCCAGGTTTCTTAAAAGCCTCGCCGCTCAAACAAATGGAGGGACATGACAGACCACAGAAACTACACTAAATTAAACAAATGAAACATAAAATACATATCAAACACATTTATTAATTTCTAGAATATTCAAACATATGATAACTAGGTAAACTGATCAGTCCCCTACAAATTAACCTTAAGAGGTAAATTAACATATATGTCATTTTAATCTTACACTCATGTTAGGTGTACAATTTTTTTTACATTACATAACTCACTAGTTTAAATAGAAAAGACAAAAAGGAAAAATCACTCACAGGGTGAAGTTCATACATTAAACTCCTATGCCATCATCGACTGATTACTATGGAGTGTTAATAGTTCAGCAGATTGTCCAACTCATTTTGTTGATCCTTCGAAGAAATCGGGAATGCCATCATCGACTGATTAATACGGAGTTCTAGATAGTTCAACAGATAGTCCAACTCATTTTGTTGATCCTTCGAAGAAATCGGGAATGCCATCATCGACTGATTAATACGGAGTTCTAGATAGTTCAACAGCTAGTCCAACTGCTTTTAAATCAGGAACACTAACTCTACAACAAAATCTGTATTAAGGTAACCTCGAGAATGTCAAATTAAAGTTCTTGGGAAAATATAACGAAGCAGCAGCAAAGCTATATTTTGCATAAGCACTTAGTCTCAACTCGAGCAAAATTCTCATCAGCTGAAAGCCGACAGAAATTCAAGACCACCGCCCGCTGGTATCGCGAGAGCAAGACCCGCAAAGGGGTCAAGCCCCCGCCACTCGTTTTCTTCTTACTCTTAGCTTGAAAGAATCAGGAAACAGAATCAGAATGATCTCTAGCCTGGTGCAAGCACCCAGGAAATCTCGGTTTCTCCGCCTCTGTGAGTTCATAGGCTTTCAAAAAAAAAAATCATAAAATTAAATCTTACCAATCCCGGAATTTTATGTTATCTAAATTGAGAAAATGGCACACCCATGACGAATCAAACACCAGAAAATCTGACAATGCAATCCGAAAAACATCTGCACACATAACGTGAGAAAAAGAAGTAGACCCCCCAACTAACAAGCGAAACTAGCTTTTACGAGCACAAATTATCTAACTTTGTACACCTCCCACTGTCTTGAAGTAAGAAGACTGCAAACTTTAACAAAGCGATTTCCGTTTCCCACGCAAAGAGTTAAAAGGGCGACACACGACTCCCAAGTGCCTCCACTGTTGGAAAAGGCCATAAACCAGATGTGTGTCCTCGCAACCGTCTCTCGCCTTTATCACAATTCCAACTCAAGAATAATGAGTTAAATAAAACCTTAAGAGCTTAAGAATACTTTTTTTTCAGATTAAAATACACATGAATACAAATAAAAATATTAGAATAATAATAACTTAAAACACATATTAAAAATTGAAATTCGCGACATAACATATTCCTATTAGAATAATAATAACTTGAAACACATATTAATAATTGAAATTCTCGACATAACAGCAGCTAACGGTCTAATATTACAGTCCTCCTCCAAAATCACATAATTCAGCGTGTTTAGATTTCACAAATGTGCACAGTTAATAGCCTTCTCGTAAAAACTTCTATTCAGCTTATGAAGATGTTCTTCTATGGTACTTAACCTCAGATCCTTATGTAACATGGCATTACTTACAAAGTAATGAGCATTTGTGATCAGTCTAAGAATCTTATTTTGCTATAGCTGCAGCTTATGTAAGTCATTCTTGTTGGCCGTATTCCAGGCGGGTGACGCATAAGTGATAATCGGCCTTATGTTCATGATGTAAACAAGCCGTTTTCTGCGTAGGTCTAATCTAGAATATTTGATTAGCAGGGCTTTAAGCTATTTATTACTGTGAAGAAGAAAATGATAGATCCAAGGAGTATCTTTATACTCCATGGGTAGATCCTAAGCATTAGAAGAATATAGGTGTGTAGGTTTCGGTAACATGTCTCTGCACAACTAGTCTGACGTTTAAGCTTCTCCACTGTGTATAGGCTAACGGTCCGACGTCGGCAGGTAGACACTTCGTTTCACGAGCAACATATCTGTAAGCGCAGATATTGCAAGAAATATCTCTGCGCAATTAGTCGGGTATCTAGCACTTCCACTGTCGTCCGACTAACCATCCGATGTTGGGCATGTAATCATTACGTTAATCGGATTCGGATTCAATGCATGATTCGAGCGGTGACTGTGATAGGTGAAGGTTGTACCTTGTGAAGGTTCTGATTCTTTCTACTATTCTGAGTTTTTGCGACTACTGAGGTACCTGCGGGTACGCTAAAATGTCCATTTTTGGGACTCCCGCTGATGTTACGGATAATGAGATGAACGAAAAAATTCTGAAATGTCTTTTCAATTTACGAAATCGCTTCCACTTCCGAACAGAAAGGAAGATTTCTTAGCAGAATCCAGTTCCAAGAAAGGTAAAAGTAAAGAGAAAAGATGAGTGCTATGTTCCCTGACGTGTCGGAAGATGAAATACTGACTTGCCGGCCATGGACCGTATACTGTTCTTCAAGCTTCACGGAAAGTCCAGCTGCTTAAGGATTTATAGATGAAGTCTACTCGATCGTGATGAAAAACCCTCCCAGCCTGTGAATGAAAGTACTCCAAAAAAGCCTAGAAAAGATGTAACCTCCCGGAAAATATCCCAAGAACTAAGCTGAATGGAAGTTTCGTAATAATCCAGCTAAAAACCCTGTTATTCTGTAACCGATGGAAGTTACCCAGACAAACCGATTTCAGACGCTGGAAAGCATATATCCAGAGAGTGACTGACGGTAGGCGGTGCGCCAGCGGTCGAAACGCCTGTCCGGAGCAACACTTCTGATTGTCTGTTAATAGATGAACTCTTTATTTTGAACTGCTCTGAAGCTCACGAGTCCAGTGTTAAAAATAGGACTATTCATGGGTACGTCAAAACTTTGTGGACTTTAAGAAAATGACGAAACTGTTTGGTGATAAAAATATTCGTTTCCATACGTTCCTGCCTCAAAGTAAGCAGAATATCAGAGCAATCCTGAAAAACCTCTCCGCCTCCATTAAAGAGGAAGCCATTTATGATGACCTGCTAAGCATAAAATTTCCAACAGTAAATGTTAAACAGTTCGTCAGCAACAAAAAAGTGTTCAAGAAAATGTTTTCGTTGCCAGGCTTTTGGACATACGCAGCACCTGTGTAACAATCCGGAGCGAGGTGGCAAATGCCGTGGACCTCTTTGAAGCCACGTGTGTTCAAAGAAGCCTGACGAAACGCCTCGCTGCATCTTCTGTAATGAGGAGCACATTAGCATCTACCGTGATGTAAGGTCTATAAAGCAAGATTCGAAAAGAAAAATCCTCCGATAGCCCACCAGAAACCAGCCCCGAAGTTACGCTTACTAACTTCCCTTAACTCTCTAAAATGGATACTCAACCATTCCAGATGCCAGGCAAGACTCGCTACAGTATAAAGTTACAAACAAGCTGAATTCTACACCCAGCATCATCGACGGAATTTTTTCATGGTTTTTCAGCCCAAAAATTCAAGAACGTTTCAAAATAGTTTCAGAAATCTTCAGCTACGTCCAGAATGCCAACCTAGCAGGAAAGTTACGTACTGGATTACAAACAGTTCAGAAGTTAATGGAATTTGCTGGAAGTCAGTAACTCATATTTTTAATGAACTTTGAATTTTCAGTGTAATTAAATTCTTTGCTCACGAGTTCGACAGCTGCTGGAGCTGCAGTTATTATTTAAACATTACATATTCTTATTTTTATTCTACATTTAAAATCACTTTTGCTTATTTTTAATTAATTTTTAAAGTTAATTTTACTTACTTTTTACTATATGTGTTCGATTTCTTACTCTGGTTATTTTCCCACCATAATCCGTAACTTTAAAATTGTTCTACAAGGAGTAGTGCCTTTTGGCACAAAGGTACCCTGGTGTCTCAAACACCGTTCCACGGAGGACTCCAGTTAATCGTGCGATGTTGAATGCGTAGTTACAGGCAATTGTAAAAATTCATAATTTTTTTTAATAAAGATAAAAATCTTAAGTTGTCTGTATAATACATAGTTTAAAAATAAGCTGAATGTCTAAATATATTTTGAAAATACTCTCAAGATAATTACAGGCTTCCTGTTCTTTCGCAAAATACTTCCACTGTGAATTCTCTCACTTTGGGGTCTAGTCTGGACACCGGTCGAGATCAATGTCGAAAAACCAGTCGGGATTCTCTTTCCACTCGACAGCACACGGCAGAGCGAGACTGCTTCAAATTCCATCGGCGGAAAATAAAGTGGAAATTCCGTGTGGAAGTGAAGTTTATTGCATAGCAACCAGTCTGTCTCACCACTACATTGCTCATGGCTCAGGAAAAGGGGGTAGTTTGTTGTCCAAAGTGCTGTTTCACACGTGCTTATCATTGAGTGCGGCGGTAGCCAAAAACAAATTACCAATCAGTTTCAGTAAATGGTGAAAATTTTGGAAAAAATCCGCAGCTGTTAAGTGGTAAACTTGATACCATATTTAATAAAGAGCACAAAAAGAAATGAGAAGTGTTGATGGATATTTTTAAGCGCAGAAAGAAATTACCTTTCCAAAATTGCAGATGTGAAGAAACATAAGCATAATTTTACGTATGATCTTTTGCAAAATGAATATTTTCGAAAAGGTTGCGTGTTAATAAACTATCTGTTAACAGAAATTTTATGATTAAAAGATTTTTTGTCTTAAAATATTATACAACAATGTCATAAATCAAATCATTGACATATAGCATCGCGTACGCGTGTTTGATATTCCTATTGAATATGAAAAAAAAATATGAAAATTTTAGCAACTGATGATTATATCAATAATTTTATTTCTTCATGAATTATACCTATCAAGTAACTACAGATATACTATGTATCATAGGTACCAATAATCAGAAAACTTTGGAATGGTACATTGAAAAACGATTTACTAAAAAAATTAAACAAATTGTTCACAAAAGTAATAGAAAGGGAAATTTAAAAAAAATTATATAACTGTAGATTAAATCGCAAAACCTATCACCTTACAAATAAATGCACACACATATATATATATTACATATGTACGTAAGAAAAAGAATATGTAAAAGATTAAATTAGCAGCGTAAATTAATTTCCCTTCTCTATTCTAAAAATAGCAGCATCTATTTGCACTGTGTCATTTCGAGAAAACTCTATGTCATATGACTCTTACGTAATTCTGGCGATGAAAATTGAATTAAAGCAGCCAATAGTAATTTTACAGCAATACTTATTACCAATCAAAATGCTTTGAGTACCAAAACTAACTCAGTTTGACTTAAGATTTCATCCTGAACATTACGCACTTTCCTTCTATGCTTTGCCTTAGATAGACTGCAGTCTACCTGCTTCTTCTTTTCGCTACAAAGTTATCAAAAATGTAAGATAAGTCACATTTAATGTGCCGACTTGTGTGTAGCCGTAAGATGTTGCTGGAAATAAAACTGAAGATTTAATCTGCCTTCGCCATCCAAATTTCTGCTAATGAATTTATTACAATTGATTCGACAAGACACATGTCCTGTGCGTTGGAATTCCAATGGAAATGTCTGCAATAACCAACCATCGCTTTAAACTTCTATGTGTGACGGAAATTCATAATGGATATCGAGTACCTGCAAGTCCAAAAGTGCTAACGTCAGTGAAAACGAAGTGTATAACTATCAGTTATATATTTAGGGACAAAAAATTGTTTTAAATCATCAACGAGTGCCTGTGCTTCACAGAAGTGTTATCATCGAAATTGTGGCTACGATTGTGAAAGCGAATTAGTTAATTAATGCCTTCATGTTATAATTTTCAAGATATCTTCGGCTCCGTCAATCTATGTGCGCAACCTGGTGTCAGAAAGTCAAGTACACCGAATCGTTCTAAAACAAGTGTGTTACAAGTTTTAAATGTTTCAAGTCAAAATCCATTCTTCGAAAAATTTAATCTAGCATATACGGTTATTTAATGAGTTCAACGTCGTAATTGAACAGCGATATGAAAATGTGAAAAAAAATTCGAATCATAGAATTGCTAAGGATGCTAAAAATTAAATCTAGAGCCAGTCTTTCAAAATTAATCCAGAGTTTGTTTATCGTAAAATGACGAATGTTTCCCGAGTGTGAAGTATGCTCCTTCAAAATTGCTCCACATTTTAATAAATACATTTAATTACATTATATTACATAGTACAGTTACATAGCAAATACGCGTTACACAGCTCTTCACACTACATTCTCAAAACCCACGCCAACTCTCGCTCAAATCGAAACTTTTCTCACACAGTTGAGGGCTGCTACAACGCCCTCTATGGGAGATCTCGACATACTCCCCACGGATGACCATTCAGGACATCAAACTACCTCTTACATGAAATTATTACTTAACATTATTCTTACTAAACATATAATTTCCAGATTAAATAGTTCGTGCATATAAATGAATAATACTAAGCCTAAACAACATATAAATGTAAACAACGAATTACACAAAATTAATATAATAAATGAGTACAATAACATTAAAACTTAGAGAATTTAAATGTATATCGATGAATATCAATTAAATTTCAAAATTTTTCACGATACTTAACTGTCTATTGGTAACACACACAGTTTGTGAATGGGTCTCTTGAATTCACCATCAGCAGTTTCACTTTTACAACACGAACTCTATAATCATTACCTGGGTAAATTTCGGTGATACGTCCCAGTTTCCATTTTAAGGAAGGTGTGTTATCTTCCTTAATGATTACTAAGTCATTTACTTTAATATTTGCTGAAGCACGATGCCATTTTGTGCGAACTTGCAGTTGAGTCAAATAGTCCTTAGACCATTTCCTCCAGAAGGACTGCTACATTTGCTGAACTAGTTTCCAACGATTGCGAAGTGTTAGTGTCTCGTCGCAAACATTTGGTTCCAGAATAGCCTTTAATAATGTTCCTATTAAAAAATGACCCGGTGTAATCACGGAAAAATCATCTGGATCACTTGAAATCGCTACTAATGGTCTTGAGTTCAGACATGCCTCGACTTCTGCTAGATAAGTAGCAAATTCTTCAAACGTTAGAACTTGAGAACCAATTGCTCTTCTCATATGATATTTCACAGCCTTTACTGCGGCTTCCCACAGTCCACCAAAGTGCGGCGCAGAAGGCGGGTTGAAATTCCACTTAATTTCTTCCTCTATTAAGTATCTAGCTACATTTTAGTCAGAACGATATGATTTCAGTTGTCTGTTGGCACCTGAAAAAATAAATAAATAAATAAATAATAATAATAAAAATATTTCTCAACTGAACTCATAAAGTATTTAAAATAAAATAAATAAGATTTACATTTATTTACTTCTTCCAACCCTATAATACAAAAATCTAGATCTTCAAGTTTAACATCACTTGATACCTGTCATTCGACTGATCCAACGGCTGTTCTTCAGCGTTTTAAACTTTCAAGGATTTGCAATACTGATGCTAATTCACAAAGCACAATTAATAATACTGATAATATGGATCAAAAAATTCAAAACGCTTATGAGGAAAGTATTTCATTACTACAAACTCGAATATCTGGCAAAAGAGGTCTCTCTAAGAATTTATATCTAAAAATCAAATTTTTGATTGATTTTATAAAAGATTCAAAACTTGCTGCAAAAAACTCGCATTCATCTTCACTCTCATGTGAAGATAATGAAATAAAAATTTCTAATGATATTAGTCATCATATCAATTCTAAGAAATATATGGATTCAGCAACTTCACCTATTAGCTGTCAAACAAGAAAATTCTATGATGACGCAGCTCTCTCACCAATCAGTTTCAGTTCTAACTATAAATACGAAACCAGTTTACAAAATATATCTTTAAACAAGCAAAGGATTTCAACATCAAACCAAAGTCCTTCTCTGCAACAAAATTATATCCAGTATGCAAACAATAATCCACCCATAGGTTACAACGACATGCAGATTTTACCACGAAATGAAGAAAGTTTTATTTATCATCGAAATATCAATAACGCATTTATATCTCCTATATCTCATGACCAAATACAAAAGGAAAGATCCAGATCTTATGCCGAAGTAACCAAAATAAATAAAGATCCAACTAAAACACAGACTCCAACACTTCTTATTATCCCAAAGGCACAAATGACGAATCGTGAATTGCAAGATAATTTAGAAAAATACAATCCAGTTTCCAAAATTGGTGTAAAAATTCAAAAGATTTCACATATCCGAAAAGGTGGTATTGCGGTTTCATGCAATACCAAAGAAGAAATACTCAAGATTAATTCCATATTGGAAAGCAATAAAAATATCAATAATTTGGTTTCTTTCAAAATACCTTCCAAAAGAAAACCTAAATGCACAATAAACAATCTACCTAACAATACTGGTCCAGAAGTTGTCACTGAAATAATTAAACAAGCAACTAATTTGGATGAAAATGAATTCATACCCTCTTTTAAAATTAATGACAAAAGAAATAATGGAATAAAATGGGTAATTGAATGCTCTCCTCTAGCTTTCAAAATACTAATGAAACAAAATATTATAAACTACGGCTGAAGAAGTCACAAAATCGCAGAATTTTTTGGATTACGTCGATGTTTCATATGTCAAGACTTTTCACACTCAGTCAGAAATTGCAAACATAGAAACTATTGTGCATTCTGTGGCGGCAATCACAATATCAAAGAATGCCAAGCAGAAAGTCCCTTATGTATAAACTGCAAATTACATAACGATGCTAATAATACGGATCTTAATACATATCACCCTGCTTATGCACCAAACTGCCCAATATATCAAAAAGAAGTGACCAAAGTAATTACAAGAACCGAATATGACATCTTAGATTAGTTTCATCCTTACCACTAACAAGTTAATACCACTTCTTCACTTTAATTCACCAAAACAATTTAATTAATATGTCACCAATACTAATTAAAAATAAAGAATTTTCGACTCTCACAATACAACAAATTAACCTTCAAAGAGCCCACTCTTCTATGACAAACCTGGTCCAAATTTCAACCGAGCTCAATCCAGACATAATCCTCATACAAGAACCCTACTGTGTCAATGGAAAAGTTAGCTGAATACCAAACTGTTGGAATTGTATTCAATATGAATCTTCAGATAAATCTTCAATCAGATCAGCTATCATCATCAATAACAAATACTTATCTCCAATAATAATCTTTACAAGTGAAGATATAGTTTCCATATTATTAAATAATAAAGAAAATCAACTTATCATCACCTCCTTCTATGCATCGCCATTAGAAAATTTAGAAAATAACATTACAAGCCTTTCTTCAATAATAAGGAAACATTCAAAATATCAACACGTAATAGGAGGCGACTTTAATGCCCACCACGCAATGTGGGGATATAATAATATTGATACAAGAGGTGAATATGTCGAAGATTTTATAGCAGAGCATAATTTAATTCTTCATAATAATGATAACAGCCTACCTACCTATGAAACAATATATGGACGTGGATGGCCTGATTTAACTATAACCTCATATCAAATAGCTAACAAAATTGTATCATGGGAAGTTTTAGGTACCATATCGCTATCTGACCATAAAATAATCTCATTCAGAATAGATCTTAATTTTGAAATAACCTTAACTTATCGATTTAAAATTAATCCAAGATCTATTAAAACTTTTAATCAGCTCCTGAAACAAGATCTCTTCAAGATCCATCGGGAAATCAATAATTCATCTGATAAAATCACACTTAATTAATCAATAGAAAACCTTACAATATTCATACAGCACTGCTGCAAACAATCATTTATAACCCAAGAACCAAATAATAAACTTAACTTAAACTGGTGGACTAAAGAATTAAGGATACAGAGAAACAAAACAGAGCATTCTATAGGAAAATGAAAAAAGCCTCCCTTCAAGAACTGAAAGATAAATTTTACATTATATACTCACAACAAAAAGCAATGTATAAAAAAATGATACTATCAGCTAAAAATAAATGCTGGAGAGATTATTGTACCAAAAACACAGTAAGATATGGAAATATTTACAAGATCTGTATGTACAAAGTTTTTAAACCAACCCAAATCTCCATCACTTCAAACCTCAATCAATCTCAACATCAAGATCAAGATACAACTTTAATAACTCTTTGTAATATCATGGAAGAAGTTTTTCTGCAAGACTCCTCTCAAGAAGATACTGCTGAACAATCGTACATCAGAAATAATAATACAGCTCCAGATACAATGGATGACTTCCCCTTTACATTAAAGGAAATCTCTAATATAATAAAAAATTTAGCAAGAAATAAGGCACCAGGACCAGATGGAATATCTAACCAAATAGTCCAACTTATTCATTCTATTGATCGAACTCTTTTCTTAGATCTCAGTAATAAGTGCCTACAATTAAGCACATTTCCTACTCATTTCAAAACTGGTCAAGTCATTTTGTTTAGCAAACCAAGCGCAGATGCAAATACTCCAAAATCATAGAGACCAATCAACTTATTACCGGCAATAGGAAAAGTCTTAGAAAGAATAATAGCAAATCTTCTACGACATCATCTAACAAAAATAGAATTTATCAGCAATAATCAATTTGGATTCATCCCGAATAAATCGACAACGAATCCCATAGATTCAGCTTTAAACCAAATTCATATCAATAACTCCAATAATCTGCATTCTGCTTTTATTTGCTTGGATCTAACGAAAGCTTTTGACTCATTATGGTGGCCATCTGTACTTGAAGCATTAGGAAAAGCAAATTGTCCAAAAACATATTTAACTTACTTCAAGATTATCTATGTGAAAGAAAACGTTTTATAATGTACAACAATAAGATCATAGAATATGCTCAACAAAGAGGTTGTCCACAAGGTTCCTGCCTTAGTGCTGACCTTTGAAACCTTACGTTTAACTCAATAACATCTTTCAAATGGCCAAACGATACACAAAGTGTTGCTGACGACGCAGCTTTTGTGATCAGTGGTAGATCAAGAAATATTCTGGAAAATAATGTAAATGAAACTCTTCATCTTTTTAAAACTGAATGCAACAAATTGAAACTGACAATAAATGAAGAAAATTCAAAAGCTATAATTTTCCACAAAAAATCTCAAAAAATCACTCGACTACCAAAATTTTCAATAGAAAATAATAGAATAAAAATAGTTCCAAAACTTAAATTTCTAGACATAATCATTGAGAAAAACCTCAACTGGATTGAACATCTGAAATATATCAGAACTAAAACACAAAAAATAGCAAACAACTTACGTTATGTCCAAGGACTAAATTGGGGACTAAATCCTCATATTCAAAAAATATTGTTCAATACAGTAATAACATAAAATAGTATTATATGGTGCAGAAATTTGGGCGCAGCCTATGATTGTTCGGAAACAAAAACAACTGCAAGCCATACAACGTCCATTCCTTCTCCGGATCACAAAATGTTATAAAACAACATCAAATGCTGCCCTATGTGTACTTTCAGGAATAGCACCTCTTCATACTTTAGCACAAATTGAACATGCAAAAGCCACAGTTCTCAAATTAAAAAAATCCTGCATATTACATGATGAAATATTTAATCCAAACAATTTAGAAATTTCAGTCAACCCCTACAGAAAACATCCTGCCTCTAATCCTAAAATATATAGCACAATAAAACCTCCAACCAGTCATATATCTCCACCAATAATACATACAGATGGATCGAAAATGGACTTAGGAGTTGGCTGTGCATGTATAATACAAATAGATCAAACCCAGAAAATAACTCTCCAAAATCGACTCGCCAAGGAAAATAGTATCTTCCAAGCAGAATTACACGCAATTCGAATGGCAATAGAATACTCAATCGATAACAATTTACAAAAAATCAATATTTTCTCAGATAGTCAATCCGCAATACTAGCTCTACAAAATCCCAAACACACATCTGAAATAATCCAAGATATTTTTAACAAAACTATCCAATATCCTCAAATATCACCAAACATTTAATGGATAAAGGCTCACGTCGGAATTCTTGGTAACGAAGAAGCCGATTCAGCAGCCAAATCAGCTACTACCAACAATAATATCCCTTCAAGAAAAATCTCCTGGCCGAAATCATACCTCAAGAACTATCTATGTAAAATCAGCCTCCAAATGTGGGAAGAAGAATGGACAACAATAAATATAGGAAGACAATTACATCAAATAGCACCTCATGTAAATGATACATGTACAATGGTCAATGGTTATATAAACCGCTTTTTAACTGGACATGGGCCATTTCCCACATACTTCTTCAGATTCAACATCTCAAACTCTGAGCAATGTGTATGTGGAAATAAAGGTGATCTAATCCATTATATTACTCAATGTCCCTTAACAAAGTCAACTCATATTAAATTGCCTAATTCAAATATCAATGCCTTCCTTCGTTTTGCAATTTCCAACAAACATTTAAAAAATAAAATAGAAAATACAATAAAATATCTATCTTCAATAGGCAAAAATTTATGTGAGAACAAAAGCAATTAATGTCAAAACTCATTTTTGAAGCTGCAATTCATCTAAAACATTTCTTATCAAATTATCTTAAAAACAAACCCTTGCAATAATACTGATATAGTAAAAAAGGAAAAAGAAGAGGAAGAAGATACAGATTTATATAATAAACTTTATCTCAAGGAACTATTATGAACTGTTATAAATTATGACTGTTAGCCTACTATTATTATACCTATTATAACTTCTATAATTATATTTAATAGATATGATATCAATCAAAATAGCGATATACTATTTATACTGTTATATTATGTGTTATATTATACTATGTATTTTTTTAATATTTAAAAATAAACTGAAGTGTAGTGGGACTATACCTACATTACTTATAGTAAACATTGGGGTCCCACTACATTTCCACCTGAACCTGAACCTGTCTGTTGGCACCTATAAAATTAGTGCCGCAATCACTATACATTTCCTCCGGTCTTCCACGTCTAGCAATGAATCGTTTTAGAGCTGCTATGAAGGTATCTGTCGTCATGTCTCCAACTTGTTCTAAATGCACTGCCTTAGTACTAAAACATACGAAAACACAAACGTAGATCTTCATTGTCCGAACACCGCGCCCTTTCCTGGGTTTAACTTAAAAAGGACCCGAAACATCCACACCACATTTCGAAAAAGCTCTTGCGGGATTCACTCTGGATGCTGGAAGATCGCCCATTGCTTGATATGACAGCTCACTTCTGTGTCGACAGCATGTTACACATTTACGAATGATCTTTCGAATAGTTGCTAGTGCATTAATAATCCAATATCTCTGCTTGATTTCTGAAAGGAGCATTTGTGCTCCTCCGTGAAGATATTTATAATGATAATATCGTATTATCAGTTCTGTAACATAGTGTGATTTAGGCAGAATGACTGGATATTTTACATTCTGTGCGATGCTAGCATTTCTTAATCGTCCTCCCACTCTTAGAATACTCTCATCATCTAAGAATGGATTCAACATATTGAGTTTACTGCGAGGACTCACTAGTTTTCTTCTTTTCAAATGATCGATTTCTTCACTAAATTCTTGCATTTGCACAGACTTAATTACCCAAGGTTTCACATTGGCAATAAATCTGAGACACCAAGCTATAACTCGTAAAAGTTTTGTCCAAGAAGAATATTTATGAAGCAGTTCATCAATCACAAAATTCTTAATCACCAGTAATATGCACAACGCATCCCTTTCTCTCAGTTTCTACTACTTCCAGTGGGATATCCTTCAGTGGATACTTAGGGAAAAAATTATCTTTTCTTTTTAGCCAATACGGACCACATCACCAACGATCACCTCCCAACAAACATTGAGCTGGCACACCCCTACTAACTAAATCAGCAGGATTTTCCCTTCCACTGCAATGATTCCAAGACCTGGGATCTGATTTTTCCTGCACTTCAACCACTCTATTACCGACAAACTGTTTCCATTGCTTCGCAGAACCCTTTATCCAAAACAAGACAATTAAGGAATCAGTCCAATACACAAATTTATCAATAAGATCCTTGAAAACCTCTCCCAGATACTTTCCTATTCTAGCTCCTATGACTGCTGCCATTAGTTCCAATCGTGGCAACGTCAATTTCTTCAAAGGAGCTACTCTGCTTTTCGACATGACAAACGACACGGAAATGTCACCCTTATCATTTAAGTAACGACAATACGCTATAGCACCATAAGCTATTGGAGACGCATCACAAAATACGTGTATTTCCAATTTTTGAATTTAAGTTATCACAACACACAAATAAATTTCTCAGAACTGAAATATCCTTCAGATATTTAACCTCAGAACACTAGCTAGTCCACTTGATTTTAAGGTCATCTGGCAATTTCTCGTCCCAACCAATACCACGTTCTCAAATTTCCTGTAGCAAACACTTAATCCTAACTACAAATAGAGCTGCAAAACCAATTGGATCAAAAATCATTGCTGCAACGTGCAAGACATAACGCTTTGTGCTCTTCAAACTCTTCAAACTATCCATTAATCTTGCTATATCTATAGAAAATTTATCATTTACTGGGTTCCAGTTCAAGCCTAAAACCTTCAACTGACAATCAGAAGTACAAGTATCATCGCTAAGTCCATTCTGCATCCACAATGACCTCAGTTTCTCAGAATTAGTTTTTAATTTTCGCAAAATCATACTTGCATCCTTTAAAATCGACACAGCTTAAATGCCTCTTCAACACTATTTCCCCCAAAATATAAATCATCTACATACAGTGAAGAGTTCAACATTTCAACACATTCAGTTATTATTCCTGTACTGCTTTAAGTGCTTTTTTATTGTTGCACTTAAAATAAATGGCAATACTAATAAAATAAATGGTAATACTTACAACCAAACGGCAAACGTGTCATACGCATTATTTTGTAGTCTTCATTTGTATTTTCTGATAACCACAAGAATTTTAAAAATTTCCTATCCTCTTCTGAAATTCCAATCATCAAAAATGCTTTCTCTATATCAGCATAAAATACAATTTTGAATTTCCTAAAATTTAAAATAACATCTAGTACATTGGGATTCAAATTCGGCCCAGTCTCTAAATAATCATTCAAAGAGAGATTTAGTTTCGCCTTCGAACTACAATTGAAAACTACGCGAACTTTAGTAGTATCCTTATCGGTTCTCACAACTGCTCTATGTGGCATGAAATATTCCTGTGGTGATCCACGGTTTGAAAATGGTTTCTGAATCAGAAGAGATTCGTGCACTAACCTAGTGCTTCGCATTAGAGAGTAAAGAACATCTATGATATAAAAATATACTTTTATTTACACAGCGAAAACGCGCAGCAACATTATTAACGAAAGCTCATTCTCCTAATAACAAACTTCTTTTTACACTCCGCTTGCGCATGCGCACTGACAATTACCAAAGGAGCTTGGCAGATAATGCCATCTGTTGGATAAACTATTCGCTACATATTCCTCCCACCTGAATTTACTGGGAGGTAAATTCACATATCTGTTAAGTATAATATATGCATAATAGTACAGTGTACAATATTGAAGTATAAAATTATGCCTACGAAGATGTTCTAATTAAATTGAAATACAAATTTACCTCGAGATGCAGCATTCCATAATTTTCTAGACATATTAACAGATAATACTAAACCTAGAAAAATAAAAATAAATCAAATTATTACAAAGTATTCAAACAAGTACAAAACATTTCACAGACGTATCACTGGTTTCACAGTTCTACCACTGCTGGTAGTCATAGGAATATTTTCAGTCATATCCTTTTGGACTGGGTTATCCAGCTCAAGTCTGTACAGTCTTTGCACTGGTCTCAGAAACTCAGAAGTCTCTGTTTTTATGAGAGCAAGTCTTATTTGTCCATCACGACCAGGTAGCAGCTTTATGACACGCGCCAGGTTCCAAAAAGCACGTTTTTTGTTGTTATCTTCAAGTAGAACAATTTCACCCACCTGGAGAGGTTTAGCTATAGAGTTTTTAATGGACTGCTGACGTAACTGTCCTAGATATTCCACACGGAATCTTGCTCTAAGTTGTTCTCTCACCTTTTGTAGATACTTAGCTCGTTTACTCAGTTTTTCCTTATCCACTGTATCGATATCAGGTACTCCTGATTTGGAAATCTCCCGCAGGAACATTTCTGGAGTTAATGGGGATGAATCTTCAACGTCTTCCGACACGTAGGTAAGTGGCCTAGTATTGATTACTCTCTCACAGTCGCATAGTACTGTAAGCAACTCCTCGTAATCCAGGGCAGCACGACCTAGAACTTTTCTCAGAATCTGTTTCACCATTTGAACTAAACGTTCCCACCAACCGCCCCACCAAGGTGCGGAAGGAGGAATAAATTTCCACTGAATTCTTTGCTCAGCGGCCTTTGATCGCAGACTCTCCCAATCAATTGTATGCAGAAGGCTCTCCGCTCCTTTAAAATTACTGCCATTGTCTGAGTATATTATAGATGGTCTTCCGCGACGAGAAATGAAACGTCTCAATGACTGGAAAAAAGCTTCAGTTGTCAAGGATGTTACTGACTCCAGATGAATGGCCCTATGGACCGCACATGTGTAAAGAATGATATAAGCTTTTCGACCATCTTTAAGGTAGAGGGGTCCTGCCAGATCGACACCCACTATCTCAAAAACATTTGCATCACGTACTCTATCTTTCGGCAAAATTCCTGGAGTTACATCACAACTTTTGGATTTAAATCTTTAACATTTAACACATTTTCTAATGCAGTTTCGTACTGTCTTACGAGTTTTGAGGATCCAATACTTTTCCCGCAAATGAGACATCACCATAGAAGTACCAGCATGCAGCAGCTCATTATGTGCATTCATTATTAGTAATTTTACTACTGCATGATCAGATAGCAAAATGACAGGAAACTTAAAGTCATCAGTATCGTCGCGATAAGAAATATTGGTTTTAGCTCTGATCAAACCATCACGATCAACTATAGGTCTGAGGTCTTTAATTTTATCATCGTTCACACTCTTAAATGATTCTCTTTGAACCAATAACATAAGAGTTATCTCAGCTCTTTCAATTTCCGAAACTGACAAAATTTTGGAGGTTTCGTTTGTAATTCTTCGTAATTTAAAGTAAAACCTAAGAATCCAACCTAACATGCGTACAATTTTCTTTATGGATGAAAAGTACCTGTAATACCAATTGTCAGGTTTAGAATCTTTGTTAAGAGTTGTCAATACTGATTTACGCCTTTCTGAATTTATGATCTCTTCGTCCGGCAAATCGGTGCCTCTTGACCATGACGATTCTGGTTCTAACAGCCATGATGGGCCCTCCCACCATTTCGACAGCAAAAACTGTTTAACTGAACAGCCTCTAGAAGGGAGATCGGCGGCATTCAGCTCCGAAGAGATGTAATGCCAATCTTCTATTTTTGTAAGTGTTCTGATTTCTTGGACACGATTCCAAACGAAAGTTCCCCACCGTACGTCTCGCTGGATCCAGCACAAAGCGGTTGTTGAGTCAGTCCAGAAGAATGTTCTTAAATTTGGCATGTTCAAATCTGAAAAGACCATACGTCCCAAGCGTGCTCCGATTAAGCAGGATAATAATTCCAAACGAGGAATGGATATACTCTTTAAAGGCTTAACTCTAGTGCGTGCTTGCACAAAATTTAAATAAACCTTATTTTCGGTCTTCACTCTTAAGAAAATACAGGTAGCATAGGCATGCTTGCTGGCATCGCTGAAAACATGAAGACTTACATCTTCGTTAACCGATCTGTCAATATTAAGCCATCTAGGAATTTTGACATCAGACAGCAGTTTCATTTCCTTTACCCATTGTATGGACTTCTTTTCTAAATGTTCTGGCAATTTTTGATCCCAATTTAATCGTAATTTCCAACACTCTTGCAATATCACCTTTGGGAACAGGGTAACGGGAGAAAGGAAGCCTACTGGGTCAAATAACTTATGCGCGCAAGAAAGGAGTGTTCGTTTACTCGCGACAATCTCCTCTTTCTTTAGTGACTCAATTTTACAGGAAAGAGTATCATCCTTCAAATCCCAGTTTAACCCTAAAACGCAAACGAATGTATCTAATTTAGAGTTGGGAATTATTTCGGTTTCACAATTCGACTGCCATCCTCTAAGATTAAACTTTCCCAGTGACAATAACATTCTCGATTCTAGTACAAATCTATTCAATTCTTCAACATTCTTAAAACTAGTCAAGCAATTATCAACATAGAAGGACTCCTTCAAAATGTTGGCTGTAACTGCAAACTGATCTGGGGCACGATTTAAATGATAGTTCAACGTAGCGGCTAACAAAAATGGACTACAGTTAAGCCCAAAAACCACGCGACAATGTCTGTAAATTTTAGTATTCTCTTCTTTTGCACCTTTCCAAAAGAAACGCAAATAATCTCTATCCTTCTCTCTTATACCAATCTGCAAGAAGGCTTTCTCAATGTCAGAAATTACTGCAACAGGATATTTCCGAAAACGATTCAACAATGTTGAAATTATTTCTATTAGGTTGGGACCTTTCTCAAGACAATCATTTAAGGAAAGTTCAAGTTCTCCTTTGGCGTGTGCCGAAGCATCAAAAACTGGCCTTACTCGCGTAGTTTCGCTAGATTCTTTAAAAACCGGCCTATGAGGCAAATAGTGCTCTCTATCTACTTCGCCTTCATTTACCTCTTCAATAATTCGTTCCTTCAACCACGTATCAAATACTTCCTGATAAACTTTAATTTGATTCGAATCTAATAATTTCCTTCGCGTATTAGTCAGGCGTTTTTCTGCCAACGTTTTATTATTAGACAAGCGAGAGGGGTCCAATAACCAAGGTAATGCAGTTTCATATCTCCCGTCTGAATCCAAATTCAAATTTTCCTTAAAATATTGCATGGTCTCCTCATGAATTTCAGCTTTCTTTTTAGACTCAACTGGGTCATTTATACCAATAACGTCTAACTTCCACAAGTTTTCTGCTGATCTTTCTTTTAGCAATAAAGAAACACATGCAAGAGAATCATTTATACCCGAAGATTCCTTCGCTGGAATTTTACCCATTAAAATCCATCCCAAACTTGTTTCCATCGCGACCGGACCACTTTGTAAACATTTAACATTTCCGGTGAATAATTTTCCAGCAATATCAGAACCTATCAACAATTTAATGTCACTTTCGTTTTCGGGAGCATTACCCTCTACATCTGACACTTGAATATTTAATTTACGAAGTTCTTTCAACCAAGGACCTTTAGGTATTTTCTTAACATCAGAACAGATAACAGATTCACTTAAACAATGCACACTACATACATATTTATTATCAAGGCTACTCAAATTAACTATATATTTAGAATGCAATTTTTCTTTTGTTTCTACACCTCCGAATAATTTATGAACTAATTTCACTTCACCAACACTGTTACATTTCAAAGAATCTGTAATATCTTTCGTTAAATAACTTCTCTCGCAACCCGTATCTATAATCCCTCTGACAATCCTTTCCCTGTTGCCATTTTTTACCCTTACGATTAATGTATGTAGTAACACATCGGAGCTCGCGGATCTGCTAGCCAAAACATTGACCTCATTTTTCGCCACAGGCTCTACTTGTTTAGTTTCTTTCAATTGAGAAGGAACTTGTTGACACATTACTGCCAAATGCCTTTTCTGGCAAATTAAACACTTAACCTTGGACTTACAGTTACGAGAAATATGGTTTTTCTTCAAGCATAATAGACATAAACCCTTCTTAAATATTAAATCTTTTTTATCCTGATATGTAAGCGTACTAGCTTTAAAACATTTTTCTGTTAAATGTGGCTTATCACAAAATAAACACGATTCCTCAACTTTCTTAATAGGAGCATTTTCTTTAAATTTGTCTCCTGTATACAAATCATTACAAGTAGGAATATTAGACTCATCATTAATGTAACTTTTAGATTTTCTACTTTTATCAAAAGAAAAACGCGCTAATTTAATTCTCTCTTCAGATATCACTTCATTTTTCAAAAACAGAAGAATAGATTCAAGATCGCTCTTACCTTGTTGTGACGAGCTCTCCCGTTCCCTCTCCCACACGCGTAAGATGTCAGGGGGCAGGCAAGATTCAACTAACGGAAAAATAACACTAGCGTATTTATCTTCAGTCACACCGAGAGATTCCAGAGCACGCAATTTTGTTTCTAAACTGTCGTACAACGATGATAGCGCAAAGTCCTTTTTGGTTGCATTATTATTTATCAACACAAGATTCAATAAATCCCGAACGTACACTTGTATAAGAATATCTTCACGTCCAAAACGATTCTTTAAATGTTCGATGACTTTCGGATAATTTTCTTTAGTTGTCGGGAAACTCTGCACTATTTCCCGTGCTTTCGATTTGGCAGCAGTAGCCTGGATCAGATATACGAATTTCAAATGATCATCTAGCACTGGATCTTCGTGTATCTTACTAGAGGTATTCCAGAAATTCAACCATTGTCGTGGATCACCTGTAAATTCAATCAAATTTATTTTCGGAAGCTTCAAATTCGTTGCCGTTGTTCTTGAATCAACAGTTCTGGTTTCATTTACCGATGCATGAGTCAGCAAATTTTTCTCTATTTTCACAGTGATTTGCTTCACTTTCATCCTGGCTGCTATTAATTTCTCCTTGTAAGTCTCACATGACTCAAATTCTTTAGTATATTCTTCTTGCGAGACTTCTTTCGATTTTGATAGGAGATCCAATATTTCTTCATCCAACTGTTGTAGTCGAATTCCTTTATCTTCCAGGATTTCCAGGGACGATAATAGAACATCACTGTTCAATTCTGACTCATTCAAATGTCCATGTAGGCTATTATATGCTTTCGTGAAGGCTGCACGCAGTGGTATTCTTCTTACTTTCAAGGCTTCCATTTCTGCTGTTAAACCATCAAAAGTGTCCTTTACCTAACTAATGCGTCCTGTCGTGGACGCCACTTTTTATTGTGGTGATCCACGGTTTGAAAATGGTTTCTGAATCAGAAGAGATTCGTGCACTAACCTAGTGCTTCGCATTAGAGAGTAAAGAACATCTATGATATAAAAATATACTTTTATTTACACAGCGAAAACGCGCAGCAACATTATTAACGAAAGCTCATTCTCCTAATAACAAACTTCTTTTTACACTCCGCTTGCGCATGGGCACTGACAATTACCAAAGGAGCTTGGCAGATACTGCCATCTGTTGGATAAACTATTCGCTACAATTCCTTCGCATCCCTAGAACATTCTTCAATTATTCCTTTACTCTGTTGATCTTTAATTATGTCCTTGTATTCATTCGCCAACCACTCATTATTTTCGAAATTGTTTTTTAAGTCCTCAAGTCTTTTTTTAGCAAGACAAAAGTTATTTTTTAAATCCGTTGGCTTCATTCCCCATAACAAACTAGTTTCGTATCTTCCATCTACAAACCTCAGATTATCTTCAAATTGTTTTATCAAATTCTCATCTGCAATTGATAACTTATAAGAATCTGTAATTCCTAACAATTCTAAATTCCATAGCATCTGCATATCAGTGCCAACGCAAAAATTTGTTGATACTATGTTTCCCAAAATTTTATCCTTAGAATTATTTTGTATGCCCTGGAGTGTAAGGCCAAAATAGTTTGTATGCAGTTTAGCGTTTCGGTTATTTTTTCTACTTTTGACTCTTTAATGACGTCCCAAAAATAATCTGCTCCTATTAAAATGTGAATATCTTCATCTGAATCCATGCATACCTCAGCTAAATTTAAACCCTTTTGCTTAAAAATATTTTGAATATTTATATTGGGAAATGCAATGGGTGCGGCAGTAATCATTTCAGTAACTAATGCTTCTATCTCAATATATTTCTTAGGATCGTTTCTTAGGAATGTTAATTTTACTACACTGTAAGTTCTATTTATGGCTTTCGTAGACCCAAAAGCATAAACTAACAATCTTTCATTTCTAATGGTTTTAAGGCTAAGGGCATCTGCCGAAGATTTTGTTATCCAAGATCTTTCACTCCCGTTATCCATTAACACCCGATATAGTTTAAAATTTCCTTTCGAACAAGCCAAGACAGTACAAGTTTGCAGTAAAGCGCTGCCATTTGACCCCCGCTGAGAGGAGCTGCACTGAGTCACCGCGTTTGAATTCTCTTTTCCCCCTTCGACTTCAGCTGATTTATGACTATTTTCGCATAGTAAGGAGTGGTGAGCTAAGCTGTTGCAGTTCTTGCATGGGTCGAGTTTAGTTTTACAGAATCGCGCTAAATGAAATTTCGAGAACAGCGAAAACATCGAATATCCCTTTTTAATCTATTTTTCCTTTCTGCGACACTTTCAAATTCGCAAAATTCATATTCTTTGCTATTACAAAAAATGCAGTTTCCTTTAACATTTGTAGTACAACTAGCAGTTGATATATTCCTATTAGTATTAAGCCTTTATTTTCAAATTTCCTAGAATTACTTTTATAGTCATTACCAAAATTATGATAATTTTCAGATTTGCAACTAAATATGTCCTTTCCCTACACCGTATCTCTTTGTCTAGAAAGGAAAATAGATCCTTAAAATTTCAATCACTATTTGGATGCGTTCTATTGAATTCTAAAACAAGTTCTTTTGGAATTCTTTCTAACAAAATGGGAATCAATAAAGTGCTGAAAGATTTTGTTTCAACTCCTAACGACTCTAAACTTCTAATTTGAGTATCAGCTTTGTCAAACAACCTTCTCAATCCAGCTAAATCATTTATACTTCTAATAATAGGTATTTTAAGTAACTCATTCAAATGTGTCTGTATAAGAATATTCTTCTTACCAAATCTACCTTTTAATATATCCAAAGCAGCATCATAATTTTCTTCTGTTAACGCGAAACCACTTATACAATTAGATGCCGTACCCCCTAAATATGACCTTAAATAATTAAATTTATCTATCTCTGTAAGATTACTGTTATTATGAATAGCGCTTTCAAACTGGTTATAAAATTCTAACCAAGAAGCAGGATCACCATAATATTTACTGATTATCAATTTAGGAAGTTTAACTGTTATGGCTTCTCTAACAGTTTGGTTTTCTAGTGTACCTTGAGCAGTTGCGGGAATAGAAAAGGATACATTACTAATATTCATTTCATCTTTCATTAATTTATCAATTACATTAGGTATCTTTTGTTTCCAGAGGATAATTTTTTCTGAATATTCCTCTGACACAGTAATTTCCTCTTCTATATCATCACAATTACAAAGATTTTTCACTTCATCGTTTAATCGTTTTAAATTAGTTTCCTTATCTATTATTTGAGCTCGAAATTCCTTTAAAGTATCTACCTTATTTGTAACATCTATCTCGCTAGAATCTTTCTAAATAAAAGCTTCAACTTTGTTAATTAACTTAGTTAAAGTAGACCTAACTGCGCTACGCTCCTTTCTCAACTTAGGTAATTCCGACATTTTACAACAATTCAAATTTCAAACAAAACATCAAAACAAAGCCTACCTTCACTTCCTGCAAAATTCCACAAATTCCCAAACAAAGCTTGCAACTAAACCACTAAAATCCACAGCTTCCAAGATCGACTCTGTCCTCACTGGTGGCTCCAAAAAAATGTGAAGCATGCTCCTTCAAAATTGCTCCACATTTTAAATAAATACATTTAATTACATTATATTACATAGTACAGTTACATAGCAAACACGCGTTACACAGCTCTTCACACTACATTATCAAAACCCACGCCAACTCTCGCTCAAATCGAAACTTTTCTCATACAGTTGAGGGGTGCTACAACACCCTCTATGGGAGATCTCAACACCGAGTGTTAACGTTTCAAATCATTCCAGTTCTTTCAAGGTTATCGAGCTGCGTATCTTAATATGGCTCTTATGCGAATAAATTAGATTGTTCTTTCGCAATTGTAGGATTAAATTTACACTTGAAGTAGGTGCCAGAAAATCATATTCGCTTCTGCTTTTGCGTAATTAAATCTCCATTGGTAACTGATATTTTTTCTTAATAAATTGGAAATTAAAAATGTAACTGTGATATGAAAAAATATAATTTAATGATATTAGAAATTTGAATTCTAATAATTTAGTTAAAGTAAATAAAGAATTCTTAGATATTTAATTATTTGAGGGAAGGTTATTAAGATGCGTTTTTATATTTTTGAAATTTTGTTGAAAATTTTGAATAAGAATTTTATAACTACAGTAGACTCCCGATTATCCGCGGGTGGATTATCCGCAGGGTGGATTATCCGCGCCTGCCGCACAAAGTTTTTTTTTAAGAGTAAAGCAAAGAAAATAAAAATGTTCACAAAAATTGAGCGAAACCTTAAATTTGCTAACATCGTACTTATTTATAGCAAAAATATCCCAGGCCTTCTCGGAACCTTCCTCTCGGCCTTCTCGGAAACTTCCCCGCGGCCTTCTCGGAACCTTCCACTCTGATGAGTAAGTATTTCTTACTCACCCTTGCAGTGCCCTCTCCACCGCCCTCTCTCGTCATAATCTTACTGACACGTCCCCTTCCTCCCACTCACCATTGTTAGTTTAAGCCTGATAGTGTTTGCAAACCGGTCGGAGTTAATTTCTTATCTCTTATTGTGTTCAGTGCTTGTGCTTTTTGGTTTTTCATTTTTCGTTACCGATTTAAAATGTCAGGAAAACAAAAGAAGGTTGTGTTGACGATTGCGCAAAAACTAGAATTAATTTCCAAAGTAGCAAACGGCGCTACAAGGCAGCAGATGGAATTGGATTACGGAATCGCGGAAACAACAGTGCGTGACATTCTAAAGCAAAAAGACAAGCTGGTAAACTTTGCATCAATGTCGGACAGTGCTTCCGCAATGAAACTATGAAAAACTATGAAGGGTTCTACCTTTGATGAGCTAGACACGGCATTGACAGAGTAGTTAGCTTAAGTTCGAAAAGAGGGTACTCCTGTGAATGGTCATTGCGGCGAAGGCAAAAACCTTTATAGAGTTGTTAGGCCTGAAAGGAAATTTTGATGCGTCTTCTGGCTGGTTGACTCGTTTTATACAGGGACATGGAATTCTAGAAATTGGACTTCATGGGGAGAAACTTAGTGGTGACCAACAAGCAGCCGACGATTTCTACCATGAATTTGGAGAATTTGTTTTAAAAAAAAAAGAGCTATCTTTTGAACAAATTTACAATGCCGAGGAATCGGAACTTTTGTGGAAATGTCTTCCCACTCGCACTTTAGCATTTGAAAGCGAAAGTAAAGCGGCGGGTGATAAAAGCAGCAAGGAAAGCATCACTATCATGTCTTGCCGTAACGCTACCGGTGGACATAAACTTAGACTTGTTCTCGATGGAAAGTCAAAAAAACCGAGGTCTTTCAAAGGCAAAAGGATAGAAAATTTGCCCGTTAATTAATTTAACAAAAAAAAAAAGTCGAGACGAACGTGAGAACGTGAAACGAAACGTGAGAGCGTCGATCCTGAAAACATTAATGAGTTGGAGTATGACGTCAACGAATCTGGCTTCGAACGCTTGACAGATGACGACATTGTGAAGAAAGCAAGGGGAGAGACCGAGAATGAAGGACAGCGAAGTGAAGGCGAAGAAGAGCCCACTGTGCAGATGCGGAAGACTCACGAAGGGGCTTTGCAACAAGTCGACGGACTGCTGAGCTATTTGGAAGAACAAGACGACACGGAGTTGGCCGAGAAAACTTATGCTACGAAAAATGCAATCTCGGATCAAGAGAAAATGCTTCCAAAGCAAGAAGCAAACACAAATGACTGGTTTCTTCAAAAAGGTGTAGTTTTACAGTTACGCTTTTGTAATTACATAATACATTACAGTATTAAAACAGTACATATGTATTCATTTTTCTGTGTATCCTTGACGCCTCTCGTAAGTATACAAAGCACTTTTCTGTTTTCATTAACAAAATGCATTTTAGGTTAGTTTTGAAAGATATACTAAAACATGAAGTGTTAGTTAAACTTTGCCTGCTGTTTGTTTTACGTTTTATTGTACATAAAACGATTTTTCAAAGTTGTAATGACTGTTTTATCTTTTGCTATACCGGTTTTTAGCTTTTTTCGGATTATCCGTGGCGGCCGCGCCACCCAATTCCGCGGATAATCGGGAGTGTACTGTATTCTAAAAATGAAGTAAATGTAAAAAATAAGTGAAATTAGTACAGATAAGTAATATGAAATTATGGTAAATGCATGTTAAAATTTATGGGTGATTGTGTGTTAAGTATAGAGTATGTTGAGGGAGTATTGGTTCCTGTAATTACCTCTGTACAGTTGTTCCTTTTACCCTCTTCATGCAAGATAATGTTGGAGGCTCTTATTTTTTAAGTGTGCATAATTTTTTTTATATTATTATTATTATTATACTTTTTTATTGTGGAATGTATTAGTGCAGTTCTCAAAGGCCAGTTACCTTATGCAAGGAACAGAGGCCTTTTCAAGTAACTGCCTTGGCACCCTGGGCCGCCAGTGCAGAGAACACACAGGTTAGCTCAAGAAGACAGCCCTATTGATGGATATGTTTGCTTAGAAGTATTGCGAGGCCTTCCAGATTGGTAAAATCAGGAATTGTAAATAAAAGATAACGGTGAAACCATAATTTCTGAAACTCTTACTCCTATTATATTTATGGTGTTAATATATAATTTATCAGTATGGAACTTAGTATCATAAATATTTATATGGTTACATTTAATTATAAGTAATGATTATGTAAAAGTTTATTTTGTGACATTCTGTGATAAAAAGAACCTTCCCTGAAGAATTATGATAATGTGAGCTCTCAAACAAAAAGACTTTTGGATTGAAATGCTGAAAAATTCAATAGGATTCTAAAAATAAAAATTGATTTATTATTAAATTAATTAAAAATAAAAATGTATTTAATATTTAAATTTATTTATTAAAAAATTTATATTTATAAATTTTACTTTACAGGATCAAAATTTTATGATTTATGCAACGTAAATTAATTTCCCTTCTCTATTCTAAAAATAGCAACATCTATTTGCACTGTGTCATTTCGAGAAAAATCTATGTCATATGACTCTTACGTAATTCTGGTGATGAAAACTGAATTAAAGCTCAAGCAGCCAATAGTAATTTTACAGCAATATTAACTATCCATTCAAATGCTTTGAAGACCAAAACTAACTCAGTGTGACTTAAGATTTCATCCTGAACATTGCGCACTTGCTTTCCACACTTAGGCCTAGCTACACTGCTGTATGTCTGCTGCTGCTTTCTTGCTACAAAGTTATCAAAAATGTAAGCCTTTTGGAACAGTCACATTTAAAGTGCCGATTTGTGCGTAGCTGCAACATGTTGCTGAAAATAAAACTGAAGATTTAATCTGCCTTCGCCTCCAGTTTCCTAGTTATTATCGATCAACGCCATCCAAATTCCTGCTCCTGATGTAATATATCCAAACTTTCGACTGAATCCTAATTTGATTTTCTTTTGTTGTACTGTAAATTTTATCCATTTGATGAAAGTACCAGAACAAATACCATCTGTAACTTCTCAAATACACCTATTGACATAGTATTTCTAGCTCAGCCCCATATATATGTCATTACCAAAATATGTCTGATAACTTCCAGAAGTATAAAAGTTTATGGCTCACAAAACCTGTTTCAAATACATAAATAACTATATAACTATATATATTGTTCCATTTTTGACACTAGTTGTTACGTTTTATTCTTCCTTCACGTTCGTGCGAAGTTCGTAGATTCGGAGTGAATAATCATGACAGCACTTGATGGAATATAGAAAAACACTTTATTTACCAATATTAATCAGGACAGCTCCAAAACACTTTTAAGAAGTGTTTTGAAGTGGAGAAAAATCTACTATACAATCGCTGGAACTATCAGCGACACAGCCTTAAGGTTATCAGGCTATCACGGTGAAGATAGCTTCACTGCAAAGTACGAGAGTACAGCTCCCGACTCTACTCGGTCGTTCTCGGAACTCCACGTACTCTGGAGACTCTCCACGCTACAACTCGCGATGTACTCGAAGACACACAGAGCACAGCTCCCGACTCTTCAGTTCAGTCGTTCTTGGAGCTCAACACAGTCTCTCGACGATGCACAAAGCGTCTCTTTGATGCACTCGACGACCCACTCGGCACTCGCTGTCCGGCTGTGAACTCGATCAACTTCGCACTGACTGACTAACCCGAGACACACTGATTTGCACTCTAGACGAGGCACTCTTCTAATTGCGGACCAGCAGGGTTTATATAGCTTTTGGCTGGTGTTCGAGAACTTTCTGGGCTAAGCCGGTAAGAATTCGTTCCAGAAGGTTCTCCATCCATCCATGGCATATCGCCAATTTTGTCCCCAAATAGGTGATTTCTCGCCAAATGTGGCAACCGTGCCGTCCCTTGCCATTTTACGGCAACCTTAAAACTGCTTTGCGGGAAGCTATCCCACCGCGCCTGAACAATTCGTAACAATATCGTTAACTTATTAACGAGCCCGCCCCTTGGAATAAAATGCTGTCAGATAACAAACCCCTCCAAAAAAACGCTTTTGTTTTCTGAAATCTCTCTAAGATGGCCAGCCTAGGGCAGTATGTTTGCTTCCCCTTAGTGTGATGTATAAGCCATAAAATTGCCTCTCCGCTATTGAATGGTAAGAAGTACTTCTTAGCTTTAGTTTCGTCTCTCCTCTTTCTTTGTCTTTTAATATGTGACGTCCGAATTTTCCGAAATCTTTTTAGGATTTTAGCTTCCAAGCTTTTAAATTTTCAATTATTCGACATGTTTTATTGGGCAGTGTTTTAAGAAAGATCATTATTTATTTTGTTACACAATTTTTTTACTATTTACTTATCTATTTTATTTAGTTTTAGTAGGCCAATTTATTTTGGGAAATTAAATTTCAATCCATTCTTTTACCGACTCAGTTTTCATCACATTATATGTCCATATATATTTACGATGAGAGTACAATATTTACCAGGAATTTTTGGAAAATTTGGCATACGTATTTATATTTTAGCGTTGAATTTTTTCCACAAGTTGTTCGTTAACAGTCGAGCTCATCTTCGTAAACGCTTGAACTTTTCAGCATGGAAATGGCAAGCAATAATCTTCCTAATGTTTTTCGGGCTTTTATAGCAATTTCTAGAATTTTGGCGGTTTTCTACAAATATTTTGTTAAGTTTAGCTATTGTACAGTTGTTACTAATGTGGAATTTAAAACCAAAAATGTATTCCTTCGTTGATTTGAGAGATCGCATTTCGAATTTAAATGGAAGTTTAAATGAATTTGATACAATCTTACCACAGACTAGAAAGAATTATTTCTCTGTGTTGGATGGATTTTCTCACTTTTCCGTATTTTATACATTAAATGCATAAAGCAGACACGCACAAACATCCCTTTTGATTCTTACGGTTTCAGTTAAATGAATTGTAAAATATATATATATTTTAACTTTCAAAATGCATTTGCTCGTTTATGCATAATTTTAAAATCGTGGGACTTCCACTTACAAATTATATGACTAAATTGCAGTATTTAAGCTAATAACTGAAATTATAGTACTGAAATGACATAGAATATAAGAATAATTATAGTCAATTTAAATAAATTTCTATTCTATTGTAGTCTATTTAAATAAATTTCTATTTTCATTTAAAATTTGTCATTATTAGCATCTCCCGCAGTTTTATGCAATCATAGGATTTTCCGTAATAGGTCCTTAGCATAATTTCAAGGCCTAATAGAAAAGTGATAATATGGAAAGACTATGTCTTAAGTACCAATAGCCAAGTATTTGTAATTAAATAATTAAATAAAAATAAATATTGAATACCAGCCGCTTTTTTATTTATTTTTAGTCATATAACAAAAGATAAACAAGAATACTATTACATCTAAGAATTATTTAGTAAATTATTTTGCTAATTTTATATGAATGAGGAAACATGGTAAAAATGTTTTAATGATTGAATTCGCCGTTAAAAATCAAACAAACCCCAAAATTCCTTTTTCCCAAAACTGCGTAAAAAGTTTTGATTAAATATGATTTAAATGAGTTTTCCAATTCTGTTTTGAGTGATATAAATTAGGATATAAATATTATTAAATTAGGATATAAATATTATTAGTAATAATTTTTATATTATAACTTAGCAGAATATCGTTTACTGTTAAAAATTATGTCTAAAAGAATTAAATTTTGTAAAAGAATAAAAAATATAATTATCTGTTCCATTTTGTCCTTTATACATCTATTTATATAAAAATAGAACCTAGGGAATTTACGACTTATATATGAACTAAAATTTGGTATCTTGACAAAATTTGTCAGAATATAAAAAGCGTATATTCTGTGATATTAGTGTATTAATCATACTTCTGTATACGTAAATGCAGTTTATAATTACCAGCATAAGTATCATAATGGATTTTATTAAAACGACGAAAACTGAATGCATGATCCTAGCATTATCAAACTACGGCTCTTTATCTCGTTAAGTATTGCTTGGGTCGTAACCAACACGAGTTTTATTTTTGAAATATTATTCCAAATAAAACAGGAAGCGTTAAACGATATGCATTTTAAACAGTTTTACTTTTTTATATGCATAGAAATGTTAAGTAGCCTTAAATTGTACTTCATTTCTGAAACTTCTGCGGTACTATTTTTAGAACAGATCAAGGACTTCAAAGAACAATTACATTTTAGTAATATGCAACGTTAATGATATAGTAGTTCAAATGTTATTGAACAGCTGTACGATTTGTAACTGGCACTGGAAGAAGCAAATTTTATCTGATGATCCAGTCTTCATTTAATGAATTAATAGAGAATGATACAGGGTGAGCTGCTGGTCAGCATGTTAGTTACATACGAAAGTTAAACTACTTTCTTTTTTCCCACCGACAGTGAGGCAGCCAATCCACTGGGGCAGTTAGCATAGGCAAACTACTATTTGCTTGTACAAAAACTGTACTTAAAGTTTACAGCTTATTTTAAATAAATTTCGTATACTAATTACAGCTCCTCCGAAAAGGTCTGTTTTCTTATTTGTTTTAGATTTCAGATTTAAAAATAATAATCAGTTCTGTTTCTCAGAGACGGGATTCCTGCCTGTTTGTTTTTCGTGGTTTTCTACATGTGTAACCCAGTTTCCCACTGAAAGGGCTCCACGAAGGCCCATAGCTCTCGTAAATAAATAGTGGAAAAAAATACAAATTCATGTAGATTTTATGTAAAGTAACATCGATTGATCGATGTGTATTTGCATTGAAGAGGGGAAAAAAAGAAAACTGCAGTTTTTGACACCATTAGGAGTCATACATTAAAAAAAGAGATTCTTCTGTAGAATTCTAGTAGAAAAAGTTATGCTATTAGAATGTGACAAAGTAGATGTGGGCTATTTGCATAAGGTGGGGAATGCTTTCGTGAAGGATTTTCGTAGGAAAGCTGACTCGTATTCGCATTCCATAGGTGGAAAACCACGAAAACAAATCATGCGCTCAACATTTTCGCCTGGGATCGAATACATGTTGAACTACCAGTATTCGGCTGCCACAGATAGGACTTCTACACTTACAAAGAGCCTTTCGCTTAAGAACTGTTTATCACCTCTTTCCTTCCCGATGTTAGGCTTTTGTCGCTATTAGGGGACGTTGTTTACTGTTGTTTGATTTCAATGAATAAAGGCAAAGTAGACAAAGCCTCTCAACCTGAAAGATAAAATGCCTTCAGGTAGGATTTATAGGAAACTGGTTCGCGTTCGTTTCATGCATCAGGGAATTTCATGCATCCGAATTTCGTTTATGTTTCTTTCATTTAGCTCAAAACATACGAATACTCTCTATTTTAAGAAAAGAATGTTTTGGGGGAATATTTTATAAGGGTAAATTACTTGTATTAATGTTACACATGGAGGGAAAATCACAAAAAGATCCGTACAGTTAGCTCGTTCATCAGTATTTGGAGCCAGGTTTAATTACTGTGGTTCAATGATCTTGATCACTTGTGTTCTAATGGGCCTCATGAGCTTTGCATTTTTATTGATCAGGCTAATTTATGTCGAAATCGCCCGAAATTTACTAAAATTTAAAAAACTGCTTTCTTATGAAATATTCCAGCAATTTTGATTTATCAGAAATTTCGAAATGTGTCAGGTTTCTGGAGTATGTGTACATGTGAGCATATAACATTTAAATTTAGTCATTTTAAACATAAATCAGATAGCATATCTTTTATGATACATTGAGTAATCTTCAGTACTATGTAATTAATCCCCTAAATATGAAAGTATGTGAAACTTAAATTAGGAATTATAGCAAATCATTACATAGAAATATGCTATGCCAGTATTAGTCTAGAAAGGATCAATTATGCCTAAATATTGTAGTAGGCATGTTAGGTAACAATTTGTCAGAAGTATAGATGCCATTAATTTAAAGGAGATAATAACGATATGTGTGTCTTTTGTTTTAGAATAGTTCTGCTCCCGTTACTTTTAAGCTAAACATATCACTTGAAATAAATTTCTTTCTAAAATCAGAGGGATATTATTAACAATTCTTCTTTATAAATATAACGTTTATCCTTTATTATATAAATATTTGAAATGCTTAAATTTGGCATTCTAATAAATATTTTATCTTAACTTTCTGAAAAATTGAATTTATTTTAAAATGTATAAAAATGAATTAAATCCTGAATCTTTTCCAGTCTTATGATAATAAAATTTTAGAATCATCAGTTTGTATATCCGTATATATTATAAGAAAGTATCTCATTCTTTTTTTAGGGCTCTTGTGATGTAAGTGATAGTAGATCGGACTAGCAGAAGGAAGGTCTGCGGTTGGTATCTGTGCGAGAGCATAGAGGATTTTTCGTATTTTCTCCTCAGAAAAACGGAATGTACGGAAACGTGATAGACGATAATTCGTGAACACATGAATTAGGCCGATAGAGTCTCGTGCTTCTTCTCTTTCGCCCTATAAGAGGGAAAAAATAAGGAATTTATTGCTACAAATGCTCCCTATCTTGCTACAAATGGATGTTCTTCCAATTAGAATTTGGAAGACATTGTTGGTAGAAGAATAATTACAGCACTGCTGAATTTTCGCGTTTCTTGCTTCGAAACAATCCAAGGTCTGCCTATTACTCCGCCTTTCGCAAATTTTTCAAATTTACTTTTTCTGGTATCGCTTTTCCATTACAGTATGTTGATAGGTGAAACAACCCCGTAAAACGTTTTTTACCCGTAAAATGTACATAATTTACTTTCAAATTACATTAAAACACAATTTTCGGAATTAAACTTCCTACATATGGGTTCCCTCTTTTTTGATACTTCTAGTAAAATTATATTAGGAGATAATATAATCAATATTTCTTTTAGTAAATAAATTATTATTATCTTACTTTGCGCAAGTATTAGAAAAACTTCTTTTCGAGCTAAGTGAATTTTAGATCATTCAACATATATATATATATACACCGCATTTTATAATTTCATTACACAAAAGCACCTTAGAGAGTATATCTTTTCTAGTAGATTTCGTCCCCCATAGCACAAAACATCCTCAGGATGTCCTATTTAAGTCGCAATATCCCGGGACATACTTAGGATGTCCTAAGGAGGTTGATTCTCAGATGTCCTGAGGAGGTCGTAATTTAACATCCTGAGGATGTCTTATTTAAGTCGCTATGTCCCGAGATATGACAGGATGTCCTGAAGATGTTGATTCTCAGATGTCCTGAGGAGTTCACCAATTTCACATCCTGAGGACATTCATTCTGCATTGTCCGGAGGACTTTCGTTGTCAAACATTTTGAGGATATTTGTTCTCAAATTTACCAGTTTTAATTTTTTGACATTGCACATCTGAAACTTGCACATTATTTTATTTTCCATATGTATTTTACTAAGTTGTTTCTAAATGCTGTACTTTAAAAATATTGATATGATTGATGATTTATTCTTGTTATTTTGTTATTAATTTTAACTGCTATTTTTTCTGACGTTTTTAAAAATTTATTTAGTTATGGAAAAGATTTTTTTCAATGGATTAGCATTTTCTAGAATATTTGCAAAATTCTAAATAACATATTTTTTTTCATAAAAAATGTATAAATTACATGTATAATTACTTACAGATTACAAACCCTACTACAAATATAGGTAAAATTAGATATATATATATTTAATTACGGAAACGATTTTTTTTTTTAATTTGGGTATAGAGACATTAGGTATTTTTTTGGAAGCAGGAAACATGAAAAATTAGCAACTGCCTTCGCCGGGAATCGAAGGACGGACCTCTGGAATACCGGCCCAGTGTGTAGAACCACTACACCACGAAGACACGCTAGGTGTGGTAGTGGTGTATTTAATTATGGCAAAGCACACTAGGGCTATCTGCCTAAGGGGAGGGATGGGGAAGACTTTCTAAGGGAAGACTTCTAAGGGACTATCTTCGTGGAAGACTTTCTAAGGGAAAGTGGCTCGTATACACGTTACACGTGGGGAAAACCACGAAAACACCCATGCAGCCAGCCCGTTCGCGGGATTCGAACCTCGGATCGCACTACCAGGGTTCAGCGACTTTACCGCTCGGCCGCTGGTGGGCCGAAGACACGCTAGGAAAGCGGGAGAAATACCTTATATTACTTCTCTTTTTAAAGGCCGACTTTTTTTTAAGGGGATCCAATCACTAAATCCTGGGTGTGGATATACCTCATCCAACACCTTTTTAGTTCGGGCGCCACTGTAGAGACATTAGAATTTTTTTGGGAAGCCGTAGAGATGAAAAATTAGCAACCGCCTTCGCCGTGAATCGAACCACGGACCTCTGAAATACCGGCCCAGCGTGCAGAACTATTACACCACGAAGGCACGCTAGGAAAGCGGGAGAAATACCTCATAAGGAAAATTTTTTCCCTCTAATTACAGGACAGAAAATGTTTTTCAATCGCGCGATCTGTTATTGATATTGAATTACAGTCCTGCGATAATTTCGCAGTAAAGATACATCTCTGATGACTATCCAAGATTCTAGAAACTTTGGTCTTATATAGAGATGGTCGTCTTATAGAAATAATGCTTAATATCAATATTTATTTATAATCTCAGAACTATTGGTCACTTTCAGAAGTGGTCGTTTGAGAGGCGATATTCTATATATTTATTTACTGATACTCTCAGATTCCAAAATTTGTTTATATTCTCAGAAACATTGGATGGAAGGTGGTCGTCCCATACATGCAAAATTTTACATTTCATTAAAAATGAATTCGGCGTTATTTAACTATTTCCCTATTAATTAATTAATTAGATAAAGAAAAAATTAGGAAATAGTACTGTTTATTACGGAATAATGTAGGAAGTTCTACAGAACTATATTCTTTCGCGTCATTTCACATTGTATCCGGCAAACTACTAGTTCCTCGTATTCTTCCGCAAATCCGTAAACATCTGTCTGATTTGAAACGAAATCCAAAATGGCTGCGCCATGAGGTTAACTTGTATGGATATTTTTTGTTGCATGAAAGGTAAGTTCAATTGCAATACTTGTATGTTTACTTTTTTTGCTTTTCGAATTTATGTCATTTTGACAGTTAAATGTTTCACAGCTTTATGAATTGTTACCATTCTGTCGTGAATTACGTGTATCTCAATGGCTGGCTGTCTTTTCAAATATCTAATTTGCCCTGCTATCCAAATGTTTATGACTGAATTTTTTTTAGTCTAGTTTATGCATTCAGTTTCAAAATAATATGTGTGATCAGATTGCTTATTATTTTATTGCAGCAATAAATTTATGTTAAATAGTTTGAACAATTGTATAAAAATAAGAGTTTGCATTGTTTTGTCCAAAATATGTATGGTTGAAACATTATCTTAATCTAGTTTGTAATTCAAGTTTTTTGGGGGGTACTGTTCTGTTATTGGGACCAGAATTAAGTATGTGCATAGATGCTAATATGTAGACACACAAACATACAAATATACAAGCATACATAAATACATTTCTGAACCCGGTCCTGATAACAGAACAGTACCTTTTTTTAATCTTTTTTGAATATTTTATAAAAGGATTAAGCATTTTTCAAACTGCATATCATTTTAAGATTCGACTTGCAGGAAGACAAAATATGATCATTCAATCAAATGCTTATGAATGCTTTTATCATTTTCTCATAAATATTGTTTGCATTTTTATTGTATTTTAGATACTTTAGTTATGTAAAGTGAACATGAGAATATTAGGAAAGCTGAAGAATATGAATAGCTACCATAATACATGTATTTTTTCATTGAGCCCATTGTTTTAGAAACCAATGCACCATTATTATATGCTGGCTTATTTTATAGTTATATGCAGTTTAATTTTATGTTCATGTTACTGTAGTATTGTCATTATAGTAAAAGTATTGATAATTTTTGTTGAATCTTGCAAGTTGCCTAACATTCAGAATTATTACTACCGAATTTTACTGATAGGTTTTTTCGAGTTGACATAATCTGTCTGATAAATAAAATAAACTGGTGTTTAAATTATATGCATTTCTCTTAATGTTTCATTGAAAGTGAGATGGAAATATAAATGCTATCCAGAAAAGTGAATTCTTTTTGCCTGAAATAACAAATTGTGCTAAATGATTAATGTTTATATCATTTTAGAAATGTCAATATTAAAGTTTCTCCTCCTTCTCTTCTTTGATTTTGAAATAATTTATAATAAAATAATATATGCATAAGTGTAATTAATGTAAAGTGTCATTCAATAATATAATTTATTTTTACTGATATTTTTATATTTCTTATCTGGGTTTTCTTTTAGTGTTAGAAGGAGGAAAAGACTGTAATGTTTTAATTAAGGAAATAATTAAAACATTACAGTTTTTTAAATAACACAGTTACAGTAATGTTTATTGAAGCAATCAGTACTGTGTGATTGCCAGTGATTAAATAATGTTAAAATGCATTGTTCATAAGGAAATCTTTGTGTTATAGATTTTATTTTGACACAAGCTGAAATTTGAATTATTAGGAAGCATTTTGAAAACCCGAATTATTTCCTGAATCATTAATCAGGCCAATATATAACATACAAATTTTCATACAAAATTATTTCTTTGAGCATATTATAAAGAGCCCATTTAATTTTATTATTTGTACAAATTTTAGACAAAAGTAGCATGTAACAGTTAAAGATTTATTGAAGCCTACTTGTTACTTGTGGTAACAAAGAAGTGTGAAAGATATTGCCACATTAGCGAACATGACGATCATTGATGCTTAGTTTAGAAATTTAATAATATGTTGAGAAATGCTGGGAACTTTCAGAAGTAGACATTTTGGAAATGATGGGCTTGATAAGAAATTTGCATGGTTTTATTATTTATTCTTTAGTTAAGAATGGATTTTAGATGTTCATGTGAAAGAATTCTCTTTAATTATATGTGAAACAATCGTTAAAGTTTGGCATTTAAAAAAAATGAATTAATAATATGCAATTATCTTTTTATTATACATATATTACTATATATTTCTAATGCGCTATGTAAATGTCAGTGCTAAACAATTGAGATACTATTTTCGGGGCAATCTTTTCTTATACATGAAAAATTCTGATACTTTCTTATCATCTGCCCTCACAGCTTCAACTTATGCTAAAACAGCAAGAATATGCACACAATAATAGCAAACTATGAATATGCATACCACACACATGTATTTACATGCTTTATATTTAATCTTTATTTCTGAATAGTATTCCATTGGATGAAAAATATGTGAATATTGACCCAATATATATATTTTTGTGTGTGTGCATCCTAAAATTTCTTCTTTCTTATAAAGTGCTTATTTGAATTGGTGTGCGGAAAAAATGTCACCCGGAAAAAAGGGAAACGGAAAGAATGTCCCTGGAAAATAAGGAACGGAAAAAAAGGAACTCTAAAATCTCGCCAAATAATGTCGCCGATTGGAGATGGGGAAACCTGCCAAACGGGCAGGGTTATAGCGGGCTCTCTTGAGGGAGGTTTTAAGGGTAAGACGTTGAGCTGGCTGCAGCTGAGCAAGGTCATTTCGATAGCAGGTTTTTCCAACTTGCCTACGGGAAAATCGTATGTTCTCCCCCGTGGTTTGCTTCACCCGTTTCCTTAAAGAAACCGACCCACCTCACCCGGAAGGAAAGAATTCACGGGGAGCAAATGTTTCTCCTCTGTTAAATAATGATTGCCGATCTTTAAACTAAATTTCATCCATCCCTAACTGGAGGAAGCTAACAGCTTGTTCACATTAAAGTGTTGATAAATGACGAATTGTCAGTAAAGACGGCACACGAAAGCTGCTAAATAGAACTATTGGCGTAGTATAGTTTGTTATTTTTTATTACGGTTTAACGAATCTAGCAATAATATTATATTATGCATTCCGTTATTATTTAATCTATCCGTAATATGAAATATAATTTTCTAAACACTAACGGTTTATCATCAGTTAATTTATAAAACGACAGATATTTTATAGTGCCATTTTTTTTCCCCCACTTTAACGGTTTATCATTAGGTGTAAGAGACTTTGATCCTGGAGGACCATTCTTTTCGTTTTGCGATTTTGCGTTGAATCACTATAAACGGCGAATCACTTTTCAAACTGTTGCCACCAAATGTTAGAGTCCTGCATTATATTCGAAGAAATTAAATAATGAAAAATGTGCATAAATATATGCATATTTCTCGCATTGTGATAAAACAACGGTACATAGAGCCATCGAATTTTGAATGACGTAATCCTCCTGCGAATATGGGCATCTGGAAGCCCAAATTTGAAATTTGTTTTATTATCTATTTCATATTTTGTAAAACTTTAACGAATTTTTGATTAACAGACTCAACGATTTAAAAGCGAGGAATGGCAACACTATACGAAAAAAAAATTATCTCCAGCGCGCGGAATTGTGTATCGGAAATTCTTCTAAAGATATGCTTTTTTAAAATTCTTTTGCGACATTGCTATTTAAATGAATTTTATGGTTTAAGTGCAAAGAATACGATATTTAATAAATAAAGGTAGTACACAAAACGTTAAAAAAAAAAACGCCCTCTTTGGACGTAGTTTAAAACCTGAAACCTTTGAGATTTTTTTTTGTTTTTTTGTTTTGTTTGTTATTAAGTTTTTTTTTTTTTTTTTAATATGAATGATGGTCCCTCAGCCGACTTCGACTTGACCAGAAGCAGTTGTCACTTTATTATGCAGTCACCTAATAGGTGGGCCACCTTTGCCTCCTATGAAGGGACGGACCATTAGAACTATGCATTCCCCTGGATTCGAACCCAAGCCGTTAGGTATCGAAGTTGGCTCCCCTAACCACTACACCGTCTGAGCGGCATTTATCATTAGTTAGTTTATAGAATATTATATTCTATACTAATTAATATAGTTATTTTAAAATAATTAGCTAAACCGGCTTGGCTAGTTCCCCCCCCCCCCCCGCCAAATACTTACTTATTCGAGGAAATAACTTAATTATACGCTTTAACGGTAACATATATTTTACACTATATTTATTTTATATTAAAATTTTTCCTATATATAAATAGATACGGCCATACACGCAATCGAATCGGCTTAATGTACTTTCATTTATAGAATAATGCACTTCCGAATGTGAATAGTGAACTTTCTTCTGGTGATTATCTTCCTATGATGATCAGTATTTCTGAGAACTTGGACATCGGTGCTGAGAGCTATTTCTCTAATTCGCAAAAGCCCAAAATCTTATGAACCTGTGGTCATCTTAGAAAGGGTTTACTGTACTTTCTGTCTCTAACTGTGGCAATTTATTGGTGTGAAAAAATTTCTTATAGTAGAATATAATCCATTCATGCAAGCCCTGTTATAAGAATAATTTAATAAAGAAGCAAAATTATTATTTTATTCAAAATTGCATTTTTCGAGCGAGATAGTAAAGAGTTCTGATTTTCTTATCGGTTAAATGTTGTTATTTCTGAATTTTAACTTCAACAGTACCTAGAGCCATCCAATTTTGAATAACGCAGTACTCCAACCAAACATGAGCACTTGAAATTCCGAATTTGGAATTTGTTTTATTAGCTATTCCCAATTTTGCAACACATTAACGAATTTTTTAATTAACAAACTCATCGATTTAAAAGCGTGCAACAGGAACTCTGTACGAAAAAAGAAATGTATCTCCAGCGCCCGAAACTGTGTATTGGAAATTCTTAAATTTTGCGCTTTTTAAATATTTTGTGATATTGCTGTGGAATTGAATTTTATGGTAAAGCGCGAAGAACATTATATTTAATAAATAAAGGTACCACACAAAACGTTAAAAAAATCCTTAAGGGCGCAATATGAAATATGAAAGCTTTCAGATTTTCCTTTAAATAATGAAAAATCTGCATAAATGTATGTATATTTCTCGCATTGTGATAAAACAACGGTACATAGAGCCATCGAATTTTGAATGACGTAATCCTCCTACGAATATGGGAATATTCTTATTGTTTTGAGCTCAAGTTCTATGTTTCAAGAGCTTTCAAGTCTGAATTAATTACTTTTCAGATTTAAAATTGCAGTATAACTTTTGTATTTAAAATTTTGTTAGCAGTTCTAAAACAAATATCATGCAGAATTTTAGCAGTATTAGAAAAGGCCTCAAAAAGAGCTGACAAGGAAACTTCCTATCTTTTGGATTTTTTAATTGTTGAAGTGTATGGAGTCAAAATTAAAGCTACTAACAACCAGTTTTTAAGGTTGTTATTAATTAAAACATCTGTAATTTTTAATAAGCATCATGTTTATGAGGAAATGACAATTCAGATAATAAGTATTATCTGAAATATCGTTTCCTAGTCATTCCTAGTATCATCAGGGCCGGTGCCAGAGCATATGCAATCGGTGCGGCCGCACCGGCTGGCAGAATTGAGAGAACGCAAAATTTTTAGAACTTTGGAAAGAGCTGGGCGGCAGAATTTTGAAGTTGTAAAGCAGGCACCGTGCGGCAAAACGTCTAGCGCCGGCCTTGAGCATCATTCCAAGTCTTAGTAAATCAGCTTAGAATAATTAGAACTGATTTATAGGAATTTAGCAAAACTGCGCTACAGTAACATATCATTGATAAAAGTATATCCCAGGAGAAAATGTTCTTATTATTATACTATAATGTTCCCTTAAAAAGAATGTAATATTTAGCAATCATACTTAGTATTGCCGATTTTTCAAGAAAAACAAAATTCACAAGGTTTTGCAAGCGAGTACACCATTCAATACTTTACAAATGAGTCGCACTTGATCAAACAAACCATAGGTTTATACACAACCGTCCATGAGTAATTTAGTTAGGTATTTTTAAAATGTTAATATGCAAAATATAGAATTAATACTAAATATGCATAAATTTTAGACTTGAGCCTTCTTGACGTGCTTTCGTGGTGTAGTGGTCTGCACGCTGGGGGCGTATTTCAGAGATCCACGGTTCGATTCCCGGAGAGGGGGTTGCTCATTTTTCAAGTCTCCTGCTTCCATAAAATATCGAATGTCTCTGCAATCTAAGTGAAGAAATATTCGACATAACAGACATTTAACTTTTTCTTATAATATAAATTTTGCGTGGGAACAGTTTTACATTGAGCTGAAAATAAGTTTATGTATTCTGCAGTAAAAATTTACATTCATTCAATTAATTATTTATATGTACTGAAATTTTTTTTTTTTTTTTTTTTTTCATTTTATGTAAAATTTATCTGGCGAAATTGAATTTAGAAATTTTCTGCATTGGCTATAATTTTCTTCCTTCTGCAAAGAATATATACGTATATATATATATATACGTAAACGAGGCATACTTTGTCGAATGCCGTAACAGCATTGCCGTATCCTTTTGTGTTAATATATTCAAAAATTTTAAATGCTATTACGTAAACTGCATTATATGTTACATGAAGGGGATTAAATTGAATCCAAATTCAAAATATTTACATGTCTTTTCACTCATATTTCTAACAATTTTATTTTCATAGGGAAAGTTACCAAACACTGATGATATAATAAAATTGACAGTCATTTGTGTTCTATATTCTTAAGCAGAATACATAATGCAGCTCATCAGCGCTCCAGCAGTCGCCAGGGCCGTAGCTAGAAGGGGGCAAAGGGGGCATCTGTCCCCGGGCGCAGAATCCAAGGGGCGCCAAACTGATATTACGACATTGTAGAATTAATCTTCAGTTGTCCCTGGGCGCTGAAAACTCTAGCTACGACTCTGGCGGTCGCTTAACACTGACAGTTCGACAGGGGCTCAAATCCCAGCAAACAAGCTGGTTGCAAGATAATTTAGTTATTTCTTCCTGTGTAACGTAAATACAATCAAGTTTCCCATTCTCATACTTCGTTAAGTCCTCCACGAAGGCATCCCTTCTCTTAGACAGACAGTTCCCGTGCTTTGCCATGATTAAAATAACCACCAAAGAAGAAATGAGGAGAAAATGCAGTAGGTACTAGCTATTCAAGGGATAGAACAATTATTAATAGATGTAGAAGAGCATTTTTGAAATCATTTCTTGAGTACCAATTCCGGGGAATTCTAAATCACCGAGAGTTCTGAAATGTTAAATAACTTCAGTGCCTTTAAGTGAGTCTGAAAACTGGATTGATGGAGTTGAATTTTTTGAATTTTAAAATTTGCAATTTGCTAGAAAAGACGAATTTTCTGCTCAAGTGCATGCAACAATATTGAAAATTCAAAATTTGCGAATCTATGGGCGACTTACGTCATTAATTACATCAAATGCTTCTAATAATTATTCTAATAACTATTTTAGAGTTTAACATAAAACCTCTAAAATTGCAGGGACTGTAAATAATCTAAAGATATTTAGAAATACAACAAGATTTGACAGTTGAGGAAAATTGAAAAATACACTCATTATCATAAAAGATGAACTGAAAATAATTATAATGTAAGAAAGAAAAATTTTCTCCTTTCTTTTTGTTTATTTTCACAATTAAAAAAAAATGATATAAATCTAAAATTTGGTTACTTAGGGAAATTGCTATAAATTAAGCATAAAACAAATCAGTGCGAGAATGGTTTTGCATACGAACTGCGACTGCAACACATTTCAACCAGTTTTAACCAGCTCCAGATGTTAAAAAGTTCCATAATTAAGATCTTCTCATTGTAAATGCACAATGTTTAAATCTTGGCATAAAATTAAATAACTTGGGCATTTAAAGTCCGAATATTGGAAAATATCATAATTAAGAATTTTTAAATTTTTGCAATAGCATACGTACAAAATAATGATCAACAATTGATTCAAGGCTTTCATACGAATACAATAATCCGAATGGAATGTAAAAGATTATTACTATTCTAATTTATATTGAAAGTTGTTACACGGCCTTGAAAAATCAATATTATAGTTTATAAGGCAGACATGTAACTGAAATTATTAAATGCCACAAAAATGCAAATATAATGAGACTTTTCTAATGCGACCACTAACGGCGGCTTCAAGCGATTTTTAGGCCACTTATATAGTAGATGGTTGCATTAGAGAGGCAAATGTATAAAAGCCTGTTTATTTATGTTGTAGGAAACACTTTTAGAGTTCGCCGTCATGAGATTCTCTGTACTTATATGTAAAACAGTTACAAATAATACGTCTTACTAAAACGATCTGACATATTTAGGCTTCTAAAATGATGTGAAAAATTTCAAAAAGGAAATCTAACAGAAAAAAATCCTGATTTGGTTAATTTAAAGCAGTTAACACAGTTTATGATAAATAAAACATTAATTAAAGCATCACAGGATTCAGTATGAGAAAAAATTAGCATAATCATCAATTCAGATTATTTAGGTTATGGCAAAGTACCATAAGATTATCTGCCGAAGTGAATATGGACACCTTCATGGAGGACTGTTTATAGCGAGTAGTTGACAAAACTTATTTCATACGTCTGATAGAAACTGCCTCGTATTTATGTTACACATGGAGAAAAACACGAAAATTTCCTGGTAAGCAGCACATCCGCCATGGTTTGAACGCCATGGCGGATGTGCTGCTTACCAGGAAATTATCGTGGCGTGGCAGTCGAACTACCAATATTCAACAATTTTTACCTCTCGGCTGCTAGTGGTCAAAGGTCATTTAAGTTATTCTCTGAATTTCAAAGTTATCTGTCTATGCTTTATTACACATTTATTCATGCACAGATTTTTGGATACAAGAGATAAATTAAAAACTGGAATTCTAGATAACCAAGTTAAATAATTAAATTTATTTAATTTCCCCATTTTGATACGTTTTACGTTATGAATACGAAAAGCTCCCACGTATGACTTATTTGGATCTCAATTTGGAGAGTAGAATAAATAAGCTTCTTTAATTTGGTTTGGTTTACTTGACTATAACAAAGCGCACGAAAGGTATCTGCCAAGAGAATGGTTGCCTTCGTGGAGGGCTTCCTAAGGAAAACTAGCTCGTAACCACGTTATATAGGGAAAAAACCACGAAAAGCTGCTTTGCTAGGAATCGAACCCAGATGTAACAACCAGGGTATTCAGCAACTTAGCCGCTCGGCCGCTTTTAAGTTTCCATAAGCTCTACACGTAATTGTAATTAATATAACTACTATAAGTAAAAATCCTTTCTAAGATATCCATCAGCCATCCATCAGATTTCAGCCTATCAGCGGCCGAGCGGTAAAGACGCTGAACACTGGTAGTTCGGTCCGAGATTTCAATCCCGCGAACGGGCTGGCTGCATGGGCACTTTCGTGGTTTTCCCCATGTGTAATATGTATACGAGCCAGTTTCCCTTAGAAAGTTCTCCACGAAGGCATCCCTCCCTTTAGCTAGATAGCCCTCGTGCGCTTTGCCATAATTGAATAATCCTAATCCATCCATGTTTCTAGTTGATTTTTGGTATTCTGTGAAGATCACCACCCTAGAAAGATGATATTCGGTGCAAGTGTTTGATTATACCTATAGAAATGCCGGTCACTTTTGGAAGTGATCGTCTTAAGGAGATGGTCGCCAATCGTTTATGTGCTACTAGATGGTCCGGCTCTGAGTAGGTTACGCATTGGTGCATTGTAAAATGCATTAAATCCTCTCTAATACGATCATCTACGTTTCTAATTATTTTGGTCTTTGGTGGAAGTGGTCATCTTAAAGAGATAATGCTCGGTACAAGTGTTAATTTCTACTCTGAGAAATTATTTTGGAAGAGGTCGCTATAAGAGGGTTCATTGCATATTAAATGTTTAAATCCAGATCGCGTGGTTATGGGATCCATTTTAATTAGATTTTAAAATTTTAGTAAAATGAAAAATCTGAAAGGTTTCAGATTTTAAATTACGTCCAAAGGGGCCTTTTTTTAACATTTTGTGTGTTACCTTTATTTATTAAATATCATATTCTTCGCACTTAAACCATAAAATTCAGTTCAAGAGCAGTATCGCAAAATAATTTTAAATTGAGCACATTTTTAGAATTTCCGATTCACAGTCTCACGCGCTGGAGATAAAAATGTTTTTTCTGTACAACATTGCCATGGCTCGCTTTGAAATTTTTGAGTTTGTTAATCAAAAATTCGTTACAAAATATAAAATCGATAATAAAACGAATTCCAAATTTCAAATTTGGGCTTCCAGTTGCCCATATTCGCAGTAGGATTACGTCATTCGAAACTCGATGGCTGTAGGTACGGTTGCTTTATCACAATATTTGGTGGCAACAGTTTGAAAAGTGAAACGGACATTCAGAGTGATTCGACGCAAAATGAAAACATTAGTCCCTCAGAGACTAATAATTTTGAAATAAACCTCTTAATTTTAATAACTGTGGTATTCTTGTTTTCAAACTTAAGTGCAAATTTAAACAAATGTTTTCTGTGCAGATGCGTTACTTTTAATTAAAATCAAATGAGAAAAAAAAATTATGCAAAATATAATTAGGTAAAAAATTTAGTCCTATTCTTTTGCAAACCGTAACTTGAAATTGCATCTACAACTGTTTCTTATACCAAAGCTCAGGATGAATTAGTTTTCTGTTGTGCGTCAATAAATGTTTCACTAAACCGCAGCTTAAGGCTATAACTACATGCAGTGCGAGGAAAGTAATTACTAAAGACTTGACAATGACCGACGCTGGACAACCCGCCTCTACCCCCTGGCGTCCATCGCGAAAGCTTCCTTCTCTAAACAACTCTCTATTTGTAACCTTAGAGAAGAAACTATGGAGGTAGGCTCCATGGAAGAAATAAGCAGCCAGCACATCTTCTTGCTTCTACTCGCACATGTTTCCGGTCATCCGAAGTTACGGTTGTTGAGATAAAACTTTTATCACCCAGCTTGGCGATCTTTCTAAACATGCCTTATATTTCCCATTGCAAACGAAGGGGGACATTTTTTCCGTTCCTAATTTTCCGGGGATATTCTTTCCGTTTCCCTTTTTTCCGGGTGACATTTTTTCCTACAACCATTTGAATTACTACTTGTGAACAGAGCAGTAGATATGAACCGTAAACTAACCATTTTGCCAATTTTCACAGCTTTGCAGATAGTCAGAAAGCACCAAAATTTGTAATAATGTTAAGTTCAAATGATGTTCTATACTTTTGTGTTAATTTTTCTATTCTATTAATTCTATTACTGTGTTATCAAACTTTCTGCAGGAATTTCAACTGGTTAAGATGTTATTACCATGTGGAGAAGAATTTGGTTTTCAAGCTAGAAAAAATTGCAGCTGAAGGATTTTGTAGAAGGTCAGTCAAACTGGTTTTAGTTAATTATAATTTAATTTTAGGTGAAGAATTCTCAAATTTATTTATCATAAGTGTCTAAAGGTCTTCTAAATTAAATTCTGCTTGTTTTTGAAATTTTTCATGACATTCATTCTTTGATTACTATTATTATTTTTTTTTTTTTTAATTTATTAACTTATGTCCAGGCACATAATGTTGCATTTAATGCCATACCTTAAATATTGTAAAATGTTAAAATAATACATTTCACTTAAAAATGTGGTTGTGACAGTAAATTTTCTGTTACATTTAATCATATCTATAAACATTGGTATACATCATTTTTCAATAATCTGTATATTATTTTGTGCATTTCTTTTACATCCAAGATCTGGCATATGACTTGCTTTTCAAACTGATAACATGGTGTAATAATGTAATCTAATGGTTAAAGTTTACTATGGAACGGGCCAAAATTAATAAATTATTCTTTGATAGAAATTTATTCATGTGTTCAGTGTGTCTCATCTCTTTAAATTGCTAAAGTAAATTTTATGTACTTGCATTTAGGAATTTTGACTGTATCAGAGTAATTTTGTTTCAGTTATTATAACATGCAAGGGAAAAAATTCATTCATAGCTCCGTATTTAAAATTAGTTAATTAAAGTCCTTAATAAAGAGGGACGTTTTGTTGTTTTTAATGTCGATAGAGTTTAATTCAAAAATATGCCACATTAAGGGTTACTTTTTAACCTAATTTAAAATTTTCATTACTTTAACATGTCCAATAATTGTTATTTTAACTCCGATATTGTAATAATATCAAAATTCCTTACTTTTTGATAGGTAATCCAAATGTAAAACAAGAAAACAAAAAATTAAAATCTAGAAGTATATTTATTTCATAATTCTAACAAATAAAAATAACGCAAGCACTTTTTACTGTCTATCTGCATAGTGTGGCATGTCTCGTAAGACTGAGATTTGTATGGTCAAATCCATGTTTCAGTTAAAGGAAAATGCATGCACAGTCTTCTGATTTTCCCTTCGATTAAGGATTCTGTATATACTAGCATAAGAAATATATTAGTTAATGCAGTGTTATACATCAATATTTATAGGCAATTATTGTGGCTATGTTTATTATAATTTTGTTCACTGTAATGGCTGGAGTGCCTAAACCATCATGCTGTGTAAACAAAACTCAAATCTTCATCTCTGCATACTGCTCCACTAGTGTTTAAACCACTGAAATGGTGATTATGGTAGAACATCTTTGGTAAAAATTTACTCTACTGTAACCCTTGGTGAATCGTTTCTTTTTTTTTTTTATATCAAGATCGTCACCTGAGAGGATCGGCACCAATTTCAAGGTGGCCGCTACACAAAACCAAAATAAGAAGTCAGACATACACAAACTCTGTGTCCATGTACACATCGACCTATTAAAACGAACTGCACAAACTGGGCATTGTGCACTGCCTTAACTTTGTCCATGTACACATTGATCTATTTTCACTTTAAGAAAATCAGAAAGTTAAAAATATCATAGTTACCAGAAAAAATTCACCACTGTCTTAACATACAGACAACCAAAAATACACAAACAGAGAGGAATAAGTTACCAAAAATACATATTTCCTAACATAAAAACATTAAACAACAAATCTTCTAACAAAAATTAACACACAGAGACAAAAAAATAAATTAAACGTCATTTTTTTCACGTACCTTTTTTTTCACATGCATATGTTTAGGCTTCCCACCACCATCCTCCAGGTAAGCAATTCAATTCAATTTTTCGTCTCTTAGTCACTTCAGACATACTCAAATGATGGTACCCACACCAAAATAATAAATAGCATGTTCAAAATACAAGACCATACCACTTCCGTGCAACCAAACACAGCAGTTGAAAAGAATGGTAAGAACCAAAAACCTGGGACCGTACAAAAGGTTTACTATTAAAAAAAGTAGCTCAAAACTAAATTTATCACAACACGTTGGCAATATTTGAAATAACTCCTTTTTATTGACAAAAAAAAAGTTTTTTTTTTTTTTTTTTTTTTTTTTTTTTTTTTTCCCCTAAAGGCTACTTTCACCAACATTATCAATATTAGGGTTACTGAAAAACTTATTTGACGCAATGGGCTTCCACATTTCACAAACAACCACTTTGCGATTTTTTTTCCAGACAGAAACCAAGGTGTACCATACAGTAAAGATTAGCCACATCTTCATTTACTACTGTTACAAGTACTTCTTTGCTAAATTTCTGCGGTTAAATTCAAAAGTTTAAAATTGCATTAACATGATCAGATTCAGAGTCATATAGCTAGGGTTTTCAGCGCTCAGGGACAACTGAAGATTTCGCGCCCCCTACTGCTTGCCCAAGGATGGGAAACATTTAATTCTAAAATGTTCTAACATCAGTTTGGCGCCCCTTGGATTCTGCACCTGGGGACAGATGCCCCTCCTTCCCCCTCTAGCTATGCCCCTGATCAGATTTTATTTTCTGCACGTAGCTAACAATTACATATGTGTTGTCAGATAAATGTTACCAGATGCAGTTAATTATTTTTTACTTGCCAATCTCATGAGACAAGTCTTTTTGGCTCCTGCAAGACTTTACTTTGTGTTGCAAAATAAATTCATTCTCACTCTTTTTGGACTTGCCTACACATTAAATTTAAAATAGTTTTATGAATAGGTAAGATGTGATTATCATAATTTTGTTTCTCTCTTTATCTTGGCAACTTTATATGTTGATTCAGTATCCAGGTTACCTACCAGTGGCTGATTGATAAAACTGCTCTATGTTCCAGCTGGTGCTTTGAGTTTATTTTCTGACATAAAAAATTTTAAAAGGCATCCCCCATGTTTATTTTACTATAATCGAAAAATCAAATAATTGCTACTCTGTTTATAGGTATTAAATGTTAAAATATTTTAAATGCTTCCTTTAATTTGCATTGTAATAGTCATTTGTTTAAATTTAATTATGAATTATATTCACATATAGTAATTGTGAGTGTTTTTTTATTTTAGGTGCTGTGAAAGGCAATGACAGAGATCCAATTTATCAAGAGTTCTTATATACATAAGAATACATGGATATAAGATTGTTTTTCATGAATTCAAATAAAATGTGATAAATTGGATTAATAAAAACTATTTTGAATTTTGAAAAGTGTTTTTCCTCTGTTAATCATAATATAGTGCCATAAATTTCTGAATGTGTTTAGTTTTCATCCAAATAAATAGCTTTACAAAAATTTGTCATATTAATAGATATTGCATAATTTAGCATTATTATAAATATTAATTATAGCAGATTTAGCTGAACTACCTTTTTAGTCTCTCTGCAGATGAAGTCACAAAGGTAAGTGGTTAGATATTTTTCTGTATTCCCCATTAAGTAATTTTATCTGGTAAATTACCATTACTTATATACTAAAGGTGAAAGAATAAGCTTTCCTTAAAGATACAAAAATTTGCAGATATTTCAAAAAATTGGTATACGTAAAAAAGTTCTTAAATTGCCACATATGCGAAACTGAAAATGTTATATATGAAATAGTTCAGAAATATAAATATTTTCACTATTTTTTAAATATAATTCACTGCATTTGTTATATATAATCACAATTTAAGGTAGCAGTGCTTTTCTCACTGTGATTTCTCATGTATTTTGATTCATAAATACACGTACATAAATCCACGTATTTTGATTTCTCTTTTGAGACCGAATAAAAAATGAACTAAACATTCTCGTTGACATTGAGAGTTGAATAAAAGCTCACCTCAAAATAAAATGAATTAATAAATTTATGGAAAATTTTACATAGCATATATTGAGCAGAAAGAGTAAACTTAATATACTTAATGGAATTAATAATTGGTTGAGTTGATTGCAGAATAAAATGCCTTAATTGCATGGTAAACAGTAGATCTTTTGAAGTTTTTCTATGTTGCGTAAAATGCAGATTTAAATTTTTGATATTGATTGTCATATAAATGGCAATTACTGTTTTATTTTGCTCTGAAATGAATGGTTAGTAATAAAATTCTGGATGAGACAACCTTTAACATGCGCTAGAATTTACAAAGTTTAATTTGGTGCTGATTTCAACAGGTAAATTTCATTTTACTGAATTTTGCGTAAAATAATACGAATGAACCATTGCAAATTATTTTCAGAACTTTTTTTTTTTAATCTAAAAGGGCTATTAGTTTTGAAATGTGACTTCATATCGTCAGTCGTAAACTTGTTTCGCTTTTCATTCAAGTCTTGCCATTTGGCAAAATTTAACATATTTATCTTTAAAATCTAATATATTATTGACTAACAAGCCAAGCTATTTAAAAGCATTACACACAGTTCTTAACAATGCTTTTTTTAATTTTTAATCTGATTGATTTAAAATGCATTTAATTCATGATATATCTAATTGAAAACATTTTAATATTTCTACATAATTACATGATATATTTCTTCAGTTTTCAAATATATAGAAGATATATAACTTTCTGGTGTCAGTATCTTATAAAATGTTTTGCTATTTCCACTGCCCCATCTGTATTGATAATCTATGCATTCATAAACTTTTAGCCTCTTTGAGATTTGCTAAAATCTGAGGCCTTTCAGATTTTTTTTTTTTTAATTGTGTGAGCAGAAAGATAGAATTTTAGAAGAGCTTCTTGAGTTACCTTTTGAATGATATAAAGAATTGTTAACATAATGTCAAATTTTTACAACTAAATATTAAATATATAAAAAAGCCTGCAGCATTCTCATGTTACAAAAATATATTTATTTATTCTGAGGCTAGGAATTGATTTAGTTTTAAAAATACAATTTATTCCTTTTAACAATTTCCCAACAGTGTCATCAAAACACTATAAATTCCTTACATGTTTTAAAGAAAGATGATTCATTAATGTAAAGATTATTAAATGGCTAATTTTATTATTCAATTTTTAATACAAATTAATTGAAATTAGAAACTGATTTTGTAAAACAATTTAATTATGAATAATTCAATTTGGGGGCTATTGGATGTTTAAAAATGATCAAAAGATTTTTAATATCTTAAAAATAAAAGCAAAATTTTCAGTTTTAATATTTTGTATTAATAATTCATTTTAATTTCCTTGCTCAGTTTTAATATATTCACAAATTCAGATTTAAAAACAAAATAAGTTGTATAAATATTTTCAACATTTCTGATTTTTCCATAGTAACCATAGGAGAAGGATTTGAGACTATCTGTGTAAAAAAAGTAGGTTTTAGATCATCACACCTTCACATACTTTCACTGGAATTTTCCTCTGTATATATACTGGGATGTGACACTAAGCAGTTGAGAGTATGTATGTAAGAGGTTAAAGGGATATTGTAACTAGTGTTTCAAATCCTGATAACATCCCGTACGCTGTCGGTGGGACGTAGATAGGATGTCCTAAGGATATACTGGGATGTGACATTAAGCGCTCAGGAGGATGAGTTTAGGAGGAAATTGGGATATTACGGGATGTCCTGAGGATGTAGTAAGTAGGACTTTAAATCCTAATAACATCCCATATGCTGTCGATGGGACATAGATAGGATGTTTTTAGGATATAATGGGATGTGCTTAGGAGGTTCGCGGGATATTGCGAGATGTCCTGAGGATGTGCGCATATCCCGCGAGCATATGTTTTTGTGCTATGTGGGGTATTGCTTGAATTTTGAGGGAAAAGGAAAGTCAAGATTTTTACAAATAAAAGCAATATACTTTCCTCCGTTGAGTGCTGTATCTCTTTACTGACGTTTGGGTGCGATTATGGTAAAGCCTTGAAGGCTATCTGCCTAAGGGGAGGGATGCCTTCGTGGAGGACTTTCTAAGGGAAACTGGCTCGTATACACGTTATACATGGGAAAAACCACGAAAACGCCCGTGCATCAACCCCGTTCCCGGGGTTCGAACCTCGGGCCGAACTATCAGTGTTCAGCGACTTTACCGCTCGGCCGCTGGTGGGCCTCTCTTTAATGATGAATTAACACCAATAGATAGGCTGTTTTCTCCCGAAGGTTCGGCCTTTCTGTAAACGATTAGGGGAAACCGGTAAAGCAATAAAATGAGTTTTCACTCATGAATCGGCATCTTCAAGAAGCATCGACTCCCAGTGAATAAAAGCGACAATCTAGCAAGATGTATTTTAGTATAAAATGGTTTCCTCACCAAATAACATTAATTTAGAGAAATTTTTATGGATGCAATATATAATTCTTAGATAAAAGTATAAAAGTAAGTAGAAGTTCAACGACTAGATTTCTCACTTTGATTTTGGAATTAGAAATATAACCCATTAACGGTTTCACCCGGATTTTCTCGTTCTTTTATGCAGGTCTCTTAACGGTTCGTTACGGATTATTGTTAGTTTAAATGTACCCTCGAAAACGAACAGTCCCGTGTTTTTGTATTATCGAAAAAACACGCCAATAAGGACTAGCCCGTATTTTTGTATGTCTTCCAACCCCCAATGCCTAAGGGGACAAGGGTCCATGCAATCCTGACGACAATGGGTAATGGCTGTCATTAGCGTGGGGAGAAATCTCCTTGATGTTTTGGGATAAAGGTCTTACACTTACTCTAAAGAAACAAATTTATTACCAGTTACAAAGTGGATGCATATATAAAGGGATTTAAGAATTTCCGTTTTAGAGCAGTTATTGAATAAAAAATAGAATTTTTTACAAAATGAACGTTTACCTATAAGAGCATTAATGAATTAAAACAAGAAAAATAAAAGTAATAAATGCAAACATAAAAATCTGAGAATGCAAATCTTTCAGATTTTACATTACGCCCAAAGGGCGTTTTTTAACGGTTTGTGGGTTACCTTTATTTTTAAATATCATGTCCTTCGCACTTAAACCATAAAACTTCAGTTAAACATCAATACAGCAAAATAAATTTTAAATGAGAATATCTTTAGAATTTCCGATACACAGTCTCGCCCGTTGAAGATAATTTTTTATATTATTATTTTCATACAGTGTTGCCTTTGCTCGCTTTAAAATCGTTGAGTTTCTTAATAAAAAATTCATTGAAGTTTTACGAAATAGGAAACATATAATAAAACGGTTGTAGGAAAAAATGTCACCCGGAAAAAAGGGAAACGGAAAGAATGTCCCCGGAAAATAAGGAACGGAAAAAATGTCCCCCTTCGTTTGCAATGGGAAATATAAGGCATGTTTAGAAAGATCGCCAAGCTGGGTGATAAAAGTTTTATCTCAACAACCGTAACTTCGGATGACCGGAAACATGTGCGAGTAGAAGCAAGAAGATGTGTTGGCTGCTTGTTTCCATGGCTTCCATGGAGCCTACCTCCATGGTTTCTTCGTTAAGGTTAAAAATAGAGGGTTGTTTAAGAGCGGAAAGCTTTCGCGATGGAAGCCAGGGGGAAAGGCGGGTTGTCCAGCGTCGGTCATTGTCAGGTCTTTAGTAATTACTCTCCTGGCACCGCATGTAGTTATAGCCTTAAGCTGCGGTTTAGTGAAACATTTATTGAAGCACAACAGAAAACGAATTCATCCTCAGCTTTGGTATAAGAAACAGTTGTAGATGCAATTTCAAGTTACGGTTTGCGATAAGAATAGGACTAAATTTTTTACCTAATTAATTTTCGCATAATTTTTTTTCTCATTTGATTTTAATTAAAAGTAACGTATCTGCACAGGAAACAATTGTTTAATTTTGCACTTAAGTTTGAAAACAAGAATACCACAGTTATTAAAATTAAGAGGTTTATTTCCAAATTATTAGTCCCTGAGGGAGTATTGTTTTCATTTTGCGATTTTGCGTCGAATCACTCTGAAAGTTCGTTTCACTTTTCAAATTGTTGCCACCAAATATTATGATAAAACAACGGTACCTAGAGCCATCGAGTTTTGAATGACGTAATCCTACTGCGAATATGGGCAACTGGAAGCCCAAATTTGGAATTTGTTTTATTATAGATTTTATATTTTGTAACGAATTTTTGATTAACAAACTCAAGAATTTTAAAGCGAGCCATGGCAACGTTGTACAGAAAAAAACATTTTTATCTCCAGCGCGTGAGACTGTGAATGGGAAATTCTAAAAATGTGCTCAATTTAAAATTATTTTGCGATACTGCTCTTGAAATGAATTTTATGGTTTGCGAAGAATATGATATTTAATAAATAAAGGTAACACACAAAATGTTAAAAAAAAGGCCCCTTTGGACGTAATTCAAAATCTGAAACCTTTCAGATTTTTTATTTTACTAAAATTTTAAAATCTAATTAAAATGGATCCTATAACCACGCGATAAATGGAAACTTTTCTTATTAGAAATAATTACGAATTATTAATTGCATTAATATAATATTGTGTGTGATTCTGTTGAAGTTATAAAAAATAAAGGAATTTTAATAACGAATATAGTGTTTTAATAAACAAACCCGAAAATTTTCGCGATTACACTTTCTACAACGGCCCATTAGCGGCTGAGCAGTAAGGTCACTGAACACTGGTAGTTCCGTTCAGGGTTTTAAATTGAATATATGTTCCTTGGAGATGGTATATGGAAACTTTTCTTATTATAAATAATTATGAATTATTAATTGCATTAATATATATATTGATACAATTTTGTGTGTGATTATATTGAAGTTTATAAAAATATAGGAATTTTAATAACGAATCTACTGTTTGAATAATAAATGCGAAAATTTTCGCGATTGCACTTTATACAACGGCACATTAGCGGCTGAGCGGTAAAGTCACGGAACACTGGTAGTTCGGTCAAACTTTCGATTCCCGGCGAACGGTCTGGCTGTATGGGTGTTTTCGTTATTTTCTGTCTGTGTAACGCGTATGCAGTATCTTCTGCGTGCATACGTGAATAAAGCGGGCGCTAAACCGCTGAACACTGCTAGTTCGGTCCAACTTTCGAATCCCGGCGAGCGGGCTGGCTTCATGAGTGTTTTCGTGATTTTCCACATATGCATAATGTATGCAGTATCTTCTGGATGCATACCTGAATATAGCGGGCGCAGTCCGCGCAAAACTGCTGAACACTGGCAGTTGGGTCCAACTTTCGAAGCCCCTGCGAGCGGGCTGAATGCATGGGTGTTTTCGTGATTTTCTGCATGTGTATCGTGTATGCAGCGTCTTCAGGATGCATATGTGAATAAAGCGGGCGCAGCGCGCGCAAAACCGCAGAACACTGGTAGTTCGATCCCGGCGATCTACTCTTGGAAGAATAAACCAGAAAATATTCGTTATTATATTTCGTACAATGGCTCATTAGCGGCTGAGTCGCTGAACACTGGTAGTTCGGTCCAACTTTCGAATCCAGGCCCATGGACTGCCTGCATGGATGTTTTCGTGCTTTTCCACACGTGTATCGTGTATGCAGGATATTGGGGACGCATACGTTAATAAAGCGGGCGCAGCCAGCGCATAAGCACTGAACACTGGTAGTTCGGACCAACTTTCGAATCCCGGCGAGCGGGCTGGCAGCATAGGTGTTTTCGTGATTTTACGCAAGTGTATCGTGTATGGAGTATCTTCTGGATGAATATGTGAATATAGCGGGCGCAGCCCGCGCATAATGCTGAAAACTGGTAGTTCGGTCCAACTTTCGAATAACGGCGAACGGGCTGACTACATGTGTGTTTTCGAGATTTTCTGCATTTCTAACGTTTATGAAGTATCCTGTGGATGCATACGTGAATAAGCCGGCGCAGAACACTGGTAGTTCGATCTAAATTTCGAAAACCGTCAAATAGGCTGGCTGCATGGGTGTTTTCGTGATTTTACACATGTGTATCGAGTACGCAGTATCTTCTCCGTGCATATGTGAATAAAGCGGGCGCAGCTCAAATCCGCTGAACACTGGTAGTTCGGTCCAACTTTCTAATTCCGTCGAACGGGCTGGCTCCATGGGTGTTTTCTTGCTTTTACGCATGTGTATCGTTTATGCAGTATCTTCTCCATGCATATACGAAGAAAGCGTGTTCAGCCCGCGCAAAACCGCTGAATACTGGTAGTTCGGTCCAACTTTCGAATACCGGCGAAATTACAATGGGAACTCATGAACATTGAACAATGAAAAGCGGGCTTCAGCCCGCTCAGCTGGCGGGCTTGCCCGCTAGTAGAAATTAACACTTGTACCGAGCATTATCTCTTTAAGATGACCACTTCCACCAAAGACCAAAATAATTAGAAACGGGGATGATCGTATTAGAGAGGATTTAATGCATTGTACAATGCACCAATGCGTAACCTACTCAGAGCCGGAGCATCTAGTAGCCCATAAACGATTGGCGACCATCTCCTTAAGACGATCACTTTCAAAAGTGACAGGCATTTTTATAGGTATAAACAAACACTTGCACTGAATATCATCTTTCTAGGGTGGTGATCTTCACAGAATACCAAAAATCAACTAGAAACATGGATGGATTAGGATTATTCAGTTATGGCAAAGCGCACGAGGGCTATCTAGCTAAAGGGAGGGATGCCTTCGTGGAGAACTTTCTAAGGGAAACTGGCTCGTATACATATTACACATGGGGAAAACCACGAAAGTGCCCATGCAGCCAGCCCGTTCGCGGGATTGAAATCTCGGACCGAACTACCAGTGTTCAGCGTCTTTACCGCTCGGCCGCTGATAGGCTGAAATCTGATGGATGGCTGATGGATATCTTAGAAAGGATTTTTACTTATAGTAGTTATATTAATTACATTTACGTGTAGAGCTCATGGAAACTTAAAAGCGGCCGAGCGGTTAAGTTGCTGAATACCCTGGTTGTTACATCTGGGTTCGATTCCTAGCAAAGCAGCTTTTCGTGGTTTTTTCCCTATATAACGTGGTTACGAGCTAGTTTTCCTTAGGAAGCCCTCCACGAAGGCAACCATTCTCTTGGCAGATACCTTTCGTGCGCTTTGTTATAGTCAAGTAAACCAAACCAAATTAAAGAAGCTTATTCATTCTACTCTCCAAATTGAGCTCCAAATAAGTCATACGTGGGAGCTTTTCGTATTCATAACGTAAAACGTATCAAAACGGAAAATTAAATAAATTTATTTATTTAACTTGGTTATCTAGAATTCCAGTTTTTAATTTATCTCTTGTTTCCAAAAATCTGAGCATGAATAATTGTGTAATAAAGCATAGACAGATAAAAATTTGAAATTCAGAGAATAACTTAAATGACCTTTGACCACTAGCAGCCGAGAGGTAAAAATTGTTGAATATTGGTAGTTCGACTGGCGCTCAAACCATGGCGGATGTGCTGCTTACCAGGAAATTTTTGTGTTTTTCTCCATGTGTAACATAAATACGAGTCAGTTTCTATCAGACGTATGAAATAATTTTTGTCAACTACTCTCTATAAACAGTCCTCCATGAAGGCATCCATATTCAATTCGGCAGATAATCTTATGGTACTTTGCCATAACCTAAATAATCTGTTTTGATGATCATGCTAATCTTTTCTCATACTGAAGCCGGTGATGCTTTAATTAATGTTTTATTTATCATAAACTGTGTTGACTGCTTTCCAAATCAGGATTTTTTTCTGTTAGATTTCCTTTTTGAAATTTTTCACATCATTTTAGAAGCCTAAATATGTCAGATCGTTTTAGTAAGACGTATTATTTGTAGCTGTTTTACATATAAGTACAGAGAATCTCATGACGGCGAACTCTAAAAGTGTTTCCTACAACATAAATAAACAGGCTTTTATACATTTGCCTCTCTAATGCAACCATCTACTATATAAGTGGCCTAAAAATCGCTTGAAGCCGCCGTTAGTGGTCGCATTAGAAAAGTCTCATTATATTTGCATTTTTGTGGCATTTAATAATTTCAGTTACATGTCTGCCTTATAAACTATAATATTGATTTTTCAAGGCTGTGTAACAACTTTCAATATAAATTAGAATAGTAATAATCTTTTACATTCCATTCGGATTATTGTATTCGTATGAAAGCCTTGAATCAATTGTTGATCATTATTTTGTACGTATGCTATTGCAAAAATTTAAAAATTCTTAATTATGATATTTTCCAATATTCGGGCTTTAAATGCCCAAGTTATTTAATTTTATGCCAAGATTTAAACTTTGTGCATTTACAATAAGAAGATCTTAATTCTGGAACTTTTTAACATCTGAGGCTGGTTAAAACTGGTTGAAATGTGTTGCAGTCGCAGTTCGTATGCAAAACCATTCTCGCACTGATTTGTTTTATGCTTAATTTATAGCAATTTCCCTAAGTAACCAAATTTTAGATTTATATCATTTTTTTAAAATTGTGAAAGGAGAAAATTTTTCTTTCTTACATTATAATTATTTTCAGTTCATCTTTTATGATAATTAGTGTATTTTTCAATTTTCCTCAACTGTCAAATCTTGTTGTATTTCTAAATATCTTTAGATTATTTACAGTCCCTGCAACCTGTCCTTAAACTCTAAAATAGTTATTAGAAGAATTATTAGAAGCATTTGATGTAATTAATGATCTACGTCGCCCATAGATTCGCAAATTTAGAATTTTCAATATTGTTGCAAGCACTTGAGCAGAAAATTCGTCTTTTCTAGCAAATTGCAAATTTTAAAATTCAAAAAATTCAACTCCATCAATCCAATTTTCAGACTCAATTAAAGGCACTGAAGTTATTTAACATTTAAGAACTCTCGGTGATTTAGAACTCCCCGGAATTTGTACTCAAGAAATGATTTCAAAAATGCTCTTCTACATCTATTAATAATTGTTCTATCCCTTGAATAGCTAGTACCTACTGCATTTTCTCCTCATTTCTTCTTTGGTGGTTATTTTAATCATGGCAAAGCACGGGAACTGTCTGTCTAAGAGAAGGCATGCCTTCGTGAAGGAGTTAACGAAGTATGAGAAAGGGAAACTTGATTGTATTTCCCTTACACATGAAGAAATAACTAAATTATCTTGCAACCAGCTTGTTTGCTGGGATTTGAGCCCCTGTCGAACTATCAGTGTTAAGCGACCGCCAGAGTCGTAGCTAGGGTTTTCAGCGCCCAGGGACAACTGAAGATTTCGCGCCCCTTACTGCTTGCCGATAGAGCTGGAGCAAACCGCATGTATTCGTTACTGAGTAACGGGTACATCGGTTGACTCGAAGTACCGATTCGGTACTCACAAATTCATTTCGTTACTCGCATCTGTTCGTTACTCGCATCTGTCGTACGATGCGGTTTGTTCGAGTACGAATGATGCGGTTTCTATGCGAATACGAATGATGCGGTTGCTGTTCGAATACGATTGATACGGTTGCATCACAATGCGCTCATATTTTTCATAGATAATTTTGAATTTTTTTGGGCATCGGGCAAACTCTTGTTTACATTATGTGTTTTAGTTGAAATACTATTTAGTTGTTGATATTTAAGAAAATGAGCAATTTTGATAGCGTGAAGCGTTATTTTGTATTTGCTTTTTACTATTGCTATTTATGTTTGTAATTTGAAAATTTAGATAATTCATCTTTTTTTTTTTTTTTTTTTTTTTTCCCCTTGAGCGTGCCATAGTCAGATTTTATTGATTTGAAATATTTATATACTGCACTTAGGTATTGTTTATATAAGAATATGTAGGTTAATATAGGTTCTTTACTTCCTTGTATCAAATAAAATGGTAGTAATTATTGTAATCGAGAAAACGTTTGGGTATCATATTTTAACGGAAATATCCGTTTTTGACGATTACGGAATCCATGTGAATTATTTTTTGGGCTGACGCCTGTACGTACGAACACAATGAAAGACTCTCTCTCTCTCTCTCTTTTTTTTTTTTTTTTTTCAAAAAAACTTATTGTTAAATGTAATCCCATTTACTTTAAGCTGATACTTATGACTAATGATTCTGACTTTAAGTTGATACTTGAAAGGGATTTTTTTCGTGATGTGTAAGTACGTATACATGCATTTTGCATAACTCAAAAACGGTTAGTTATAGAACGTTGAAATTTTGTATATGGGTCCGTGATAACATCTAGATGTGCACCTCCCTTTTTATTGCAATCGGTAATACTACCAAACGTAAATATGTATATATATATGAAATAAATTATAATTAAATGTAAATTACACACACACACATACTTTGCTTGATATATATATATATATATAATATATATATATATATATAATAAAAGCCAAGTAAGGCGAAAATAAAAGCTTTGGCTTTTATTTTATTTAATTATTACTAAATAAGTTACTTGACTTTTATTTTCGCAATCATTGGTTGTAGTCAGGACTTAATTTTTAAAATTAGAAGTGCTGGAGCTCTATTGAAGGCAATCAAGAAAGATGAATAAATAAATAAATAAATAAAAATAAATAAAATAAGTATTACAATAATAAAATAATTAGCAACTAGAATATTAAATTATTATTATAATTCAATAAAAATTTAAAGACAAATGAAAATTTAATTAATGAATAACTAAGTAATGAAATAAAATACCAACATCGTCTTGTTTGGGGGGCTGTGGCTGAAATTGCAATTTAAGAACTAAGCCGAGCATAAGCTAAATTTAGGCTTTTGATGAGCAAATAATATACTGTTTACCAGAGTATAGATAGAAATTTGGTTATGTAGCCCATTCTTCTAAAACGACGTTTCGTAGCTGCCTTCCATCACCAATTCCTTTTTTTTTTTCGGTTTCGGTTTATTCGGTTACAGCAAAGCACACTACGGCTATTGCCTACGGCGAGGGAAGCCTTCGTGTAGGATTTTTTAAAGGGAACTGACTCATATGCAAGTTACACACGGGAATAACAATGAAAACGCCCGTGCAGCTAGCCGTTAGCCGGGAATTGAACCCCGGACCGAACTATTAGTGCTCAGCGACTTTACCGCTCGAGCTCTGGTGGGCTCTTTTTTTCTTTTCATTCGCTGTTTAAAAAACGGGTGTTCACGATAAAGTAAGCACATGTTTACTTGAATTAAAATGGGTTAGACGATGTGACTCTTCCTACTTTAATCTCACTTAGCTTTTGATTTCTAATATTGATTCAATGTTTTCTGTAGACAAAGTATTCTGATTAGAATAATAGATTTCAAACATGTTCAAAAGGTGTGTATCTGAATATAATTAGGTTTTTATAACATAGGGCCCATTTTATTAGTTTCACATAGTTCTAAAGCAATTGAACCACAGCATCGTTGTTTTGAAAGAAAGTAAAAATGTGAGAAATGTATAATGAACATTAATATACAAGCTTTATTAAAAGTAGTCAGCCTTTTAAAACGTGACCGTCTGTGCTTTTAGAGGATTTTTGGAGCTCTGTGCATTTGCTCTGGCATCTTAAAAAAGTGATGTTCAATATCAACGTATGTTTATGCTCTCAAAAATACAGGTTTCTTTCAGAAAGCGACCTCTTAGAAGTCGTCAATAAATGATTCAGTATAAATATTTTCTAATAGACCATAGAATAAATTTATTTTAACGTCAATTTAAAAATGGCTGCTTGTACTAAGAGTTAAGAGCAATAAGACTCTAATTTTTCTTTCGCAATTAGCTATCATGCCAGCTGAATTGTTTTCTGCATAACCTTTATTGTGTATAATTGAAATATTTAGCTATGCATTCAACAAATATACAACAAATGTAAGACAAATCATTAAAAAAATTAAAATTTGGAACATTAATGATAATTTTTTTGTTATACATAAAATATTATTAATGAATGATGAATTTATATCATATTATATATAAATCAAAATTTAAACTCCTATTCATTTATAAAAATTGAAGAAAAGCTATAAAGTGAATTAATTTTTAAAAACAAAACGAAAATTTAAAAAAAAAATTTGTCATATACCTAGAATCTAAAAATGACGAATACTGAATTTTACGACTCATGTGTGTATGGGTGCACTTAATTGCGGCAAGGCACACTATGGCTATCTGCCTAAGGGGGGATGCCTTCGTGGAGGACTTTCTAAGGGAAACTGGCTCGTATACATGTTACACATGGGGAAAACCACGAAAACACCCATGTAGTAGGACCGTTCGCGGGATTCGAACCTCAGACCGAACTAACAGTGTTCAGCGACTTTACCGCTCGGCCGCTGGTGGGCCGTTTTACGACTCATATAATAATAAATGCATGTTCATATTGTAACAGAAATTTTGTTAGAAGTCTAGCATATGTATAGTTATTTGTGATCTTTTAAAACTGTCGTAACATAATGCATATTTATCATTATCGTGAATCAAAACAGTATGCTTTACATCCTTACAAATATACGTGATAGATTTTAATATTTATTTCTGCATATACTTACGTTTCCCAAAGACACGAAAGCAAGTCAAGCAGATTTTTGTTGTATTAAGCAGACTTAAGTTCTCTGTTAGCTAGTGTAACATAATTTCGGATGTTAGTGTAACATAATTTCGGACTCTATGAGCCTTCCAGAATTATTAGCAAAATAATGGAAACGTCTTTACAAAGTGTTTTTATAAGGAAACAACAGATGTATACTGAGCAGTGGTCAACTGATATATTTCTTAAATGATTTGGTTTAGTTGATTATGACAAAACACACTGGGGCTATGTGCCTAAAAGGAAAAATGCCTTCGTAGAGCACTTTCTTAGGAAAGCTGGCTCGTATGGTACGTGGTAAGCTGGCTTGTAAGCTGGTACGGGGAAAAAAAACCACGAAACGCTTATGAAGCCAACCCGTTTGCCTGAGATTGAACTCAATACAAATCCCAAATAGATGAGAACCAATGAAAATAAATGAGATCGAACCAATACTTTCCCAAATACAAATACTTTCTGTATTTGTATTTGGGAAAGTTTTATGGTCATTACGAAAATGTGAAAATTTGATATGGATTCCGCATGACTTCCTTCTACGACTATTTAAATTATGCTTATTTTTTCTGCACTTCATTTAAACTTATTTCCTCGAATTATTCTAACTCAATTAAGCGATACCCAAAGGCAAGTTACAAATGGCATCAAACATTGCAAATTTTGAAACTAAATTTCCTGGTCAATCTTTGTCCTACAGGACTCAAACTTCTTGTATTTTTCTTTTTCATAACGAGTATAAAGGTTTTCCAAATATAAATATAGAAACCAGAAGACGACATTAAAAGTTAGATTTCATAATTTGCCCAAAACTAATTCTTTTTTAAATTTGACATTGACAAAATATGAATATTTTCGTCATTTAAAATACTTCTGTATTTTTGTTGCACCGTATTTAAACTTGCTTCCTCGAGTTATTGACATTAAATTACATTAATTCCATTATCTATCGGAAAATAATTATAGCAAATCATCTATTTACGACATCTCTAAGAGGTCACCTTTTAAGAGATCTCTATTTTTGGGAACATAAACAAACATTGGTAGTGAACATCATCTTTTTAAGACCACCACATGTAAAATCCTCTAAAAGCATGAATGGTTGCATTTAATAAGGACCCATTACTTTTAATAAGGAATGTAACATTAATCTTAATTATACATGTTTTTGATGTGTGTGCCAAAATAGTGATAACGTACTTCTGTTGCTTTAGAAATGTGTGAAATTAAAAAAATGGATACTATACAACAAAAATGTTATTATATTCAGATACACACCTTTTGAACACGTCTGAAATTCATTATTCTGCTCAACATAATTTGTCTGCATAAAATATTAAATAATATTAAAAAATCAAAAGCTAAGTCGAAATAGAAACAGTCATCTCTTCTAAAACATTTTAATTGAAGTAAACAGACGTTCGCATTATCGTAAAGTAAACACCTATTTTTCAAACAGCGGATGAAACGGGAAAGAGGGAATTGGTGGGGGAAGGCAGCGAACGAAATAACACTTTTTCGAGCTGGGGATTAAATGAGAAAGGGCGAAACGATACTAAGCCAATAAGACAAGATCTGTTATTTTACTTTATTATTTAATTAGTCATCATAAATTTAAAAATTATTTAAATTTTTATTTGTTTTTACATTTTTATTAAATTGTACTTATAAGTATTTTATATTTCAGTTGCTAATTATTATGTTACTTTAATTATTCATTATTTTAATCACTATTTTTTGTTCTTTTAATTATTAAGTTTTTTCATAAGTAATTTTTTTGTTATTTTAATTACTAATTAATGTTATTATTGTAATATTTATTTCCTTTCTTTCTTTATTTTTTATTTTATTTTTTCCTGACGGCCTTTCGTAGGCCCTTCTGACTTTAGAAACTAAGCCCTGACAGCAATAGAAAATTTAATAATGAATCATATCCAGTGCACCAAAAAATAATAGCCAAAATAAAGTGAATTATTTCTACCCAGTGAGATTTCTACCGTGAGATGATAATGCTTAAATAGGGGAAGGAGTCGATTGAATTCTGCTTCTTTATCTGCTTTACCTAGTATTTTAACTGCAATATTTGTAAATAGACTATCATTATTTATATCATTAAAAAGGCGACGGAAAACTAGAATAGCTCACGTGATTCAATACAATGCGACGTTTCAAAGCCCTTTTTAGGGCCGTAGACCGATAAAATAGGCTCAGTATACGGATACCGATCGATTTTACCGAAAGTAACGAGTAACGATACGATAGTAACGAGTACTGGTTCACCGAGTAACGAATACATACGGGTACACAATTTCTCGTTACTTCTACAGCACTACTTGCCGAGGATGACTAGCGTCTACATCCCAAAACGGCAGCCTATGAGAGAGGCGATTCTATTATTTTCATCGGGGAGTAGGAGAGTTAGAATGGTTTTCTGAGGAATGCAACGGCAGTGGACTATATGTTTGCTTACATTTGGAAGTTCAAAAAATTGCTAAAGTGGATTGTCTTAGTTTCTACGGTTACTTACAGGGAAATATTAGGCAGTTTTTTTCGGTTTGCTGATAGAGGGCAAGTAGACAATTTTCCTTTATAATCCGCTTTTATCTATTTAAACTTCAGAAGATTTAAGATGAAGAGAATATATTTAACACAACAGAACGCAATCTTAAGACTTGAAAAATCTTTTAAAAGACAACAGCAAATTTTTAAACATTACTGTAAAAATTATCTTCTCTTTTAATTATAATAAATAATGAGATAATGCATGGATGAATTGTTAATTATATGATAACTATGCATTTATAAAAAGTGTTTAGTGATGAACTATAAATAATATTTTTAATTATCAATGTATTGTTTTTTTAAAAGATTTACAAGTCTTAAGCTTGGTTCTGTTGTGTTAAATATATTCACTTGATCTTAAATCTTCTGAAGTTTAAATAGATAAACACGGGTTTACAAAGGTAAATTATCTATTTGCCATCTATCAGCAAACCAAAAAAACTGCCTAATATTTCCCTGAAAGTAACTGCAGAAACTAAGGCAATCCACCTTTGCAATTTTCTGAACTTCCTAATGTAAGCAAACATCGCGCACTGCCGCTGGCGTTCCTCAGAAAACCATTCTAAATTCAATACTCCCCGATGAAAATAATAGAATCGCCTCTCTCATAGGCTGCCGTTTTGGGATGTAGACGCTAGTGCCGAGGATGGAAAACATTTAATTCTACAATGTCGTAACATCAGTTTGGCGCCCCTTGGATTCTGCGCCCAGGGACAGATGCCCCCCTTGCCCCCTTCTAGCTACGGCCCTGGCGACAGCTGGAGCGCTGATGAGCTGCATTATGTATTCTGCTTAAGAATATAGAACACAAATTACTGTGAATTTTATTATATCATCAGTGTTTGGTAACTTTCCCTATGAAAATAAAATTGTTAGAAATATGAGTGAAAAGACATGTAAATATTTTGAATTTGGATTCAATTTAATCCCCTTCATGTAACATATAATGCTGTAATTTACGTAATAGCATTTAAAAATTTTGAATATATTCACACAAAAGGATACGGCAATGCTGTAACGGCATTCGACAAAATATGTCTCGTTTACATATCAATCTCTGCAGAAGGAAGAAAATTATAGCCAATGCAGAAAATTTCTAAATTCAATTTCGCCAAATAAATTTTACATAAAATGAAAAAACAATTTTCAGTACACATAAATAATTAATTGAATGAATGTAAATTTTACTTTTATTTTTAATGTATTTTTACTGCAGAATACATAAACTTATTTTCAGCTCAATGTAAAACTGTTCCCACCCAAAATTTATATTATAAGAAAAAGTTAAATGTCTGTTATGTAGAATATTTCTTCACTTAGATTGCAGAGACATTCGATATTTTATGGAAGCGGGAGACTTGAAAAATGAGCAACCCCCTCTCCGGGAGTCGAACCGCGGATCTCTGGAATACGCGCCCAGCGTGCAGACCACTACACCACGAAAGCAGGTCAAGAAGGCTCAAGTCTAAAATTTATGCATATTTAGTATTAATTCTATATTTTGCATATTAACATTTAAAAAAAAAATACCTGACTAAATTACTCCTGGACAGTTGTGTACGGTTCACCAAATGACATAAGGTGAACAACAAAATGCCACTGATGAAAAGAAGTATGAAATTCTAATCCAGTTCCTCAAAATGACGATTTAATAATAATAAGCAGCATTTATGCGATGGCTCTGTCAAGTAAATTTTGTTGTAGAAAACATTTTCAGAATAACTTGAAATTTGATTGATTTTTCAGAAATCATTGTGTTACACTTATAATTTCTGAGAAGCGACATTGTATAACATTACTTTTGATTCATGGGTTCTCACTTAGTTGTAAATTATACCTTTAATCAAATATTTGCCTAATGAAACACTTTCGTATTTGTATTCAAATACAAAAGCGGGCAATGCTACGAAATCTGCTTATTAGGATTTATTTCATTCATAATTAATAACTGCCAAGAATACATTATAATTGAAAATATTCCACCATAAATGGCTAAAATTTTAAACCATGAAAATAGATAGGACTAGGATATTTTCAACTAAGTTTCGCATCATGAATCTTGTCTTACCAGTGGACGTTATCAATGATGCAACTTTACAAATATATGTTACCCCTAAAGCGTATAATTCAGTTGTTTCATTGATTTTTAATGAAATAACTAGCCAATCGGTTAAAGTATGTAATTGATAAATAATTTCACACTTTAATTAGTTATACTATAACTAACAAATGATAGACCGGTAAAGTGAAAAATAAACAATTTGAGATTAAAATAAGTTCGTTATTTAATAAATTAACTAATAGTAAGAGGGAAATTCTCTCCAAAAATATATTTCATATTACGAATAGAATAATTTATAAATAATAAAGAAAAACAGAACATATAATATTATTGCTACATTAGTTAGCGGCTTTCCCGTGCCATCTTTATTAACAATTCGTCATTTACTAACGCTTTAACACCATCTTTACTTACGATTAGGCATTTACTAACAATTTGACGAAGGGTCTTTTCTAATTCTTTAACGATTAGGAAATCGTTATTCTATAAAATTACTAGTTAAAGTGTAGAATCCAATAACTTTATGTACTCTATATTTCTTTGAAATGCATACAATTTTACTACTAAACTCAGACCTTTCTCGTTTAAGTTTTGCCTGTTTTTAAAGTAGCATTTTTCTTACAAAATTCATCACACGCTGAGATTTAGAGCCAGCCAGGCTTACCATAAAAAATCCATAAAACTCTGTCTATTACAAAAAGAAATAAAATATAAGGCTTTTGAAATGCAAAGGAATTCACGTAGAAAAAATATAATGCAATGGAATTAGATTTCATTTAAGAAAGAAAGGCACAATAAATTATTTAATTATATTAACAATGCAGTGCAGATGCAACAACAGACTACGAAAAAGCAATTAATTTCAGTACAGTAACATTATAGTTAACTTAAGCATTGATGGTAACAAAAGTTTAAATTAATTACAGTACAATGTGTAATAACAAAATAAGTTAACGTGTTCAATCAACGAGCACTAATTCTATTTAAGTGTACAAAATAATTCATTTATACTTTTAAAATTATCACTGCAGGAAAAGAACAAATTTTATACTGTTTTAAGTTAAGCAATACTCGCTCTTAGCGGAATTATACAAATTGACTATTTTAGTAAGTTCCGATTTACTAAGTTTCTAAGCTGATTTACTAAGACTTGGAATGATGCTCAAGGCCTGCGCTAGATGTTTTGCCGCACGGTGCCTGCTTTAGAACTTCAAAATTCTGCCGCCCAGCTCTTTCCAAAGTTCTAAAAATTTTGCGTTCTCTCAATTCTGCCGCCTGGTGCGGCCGCGCCGATTGCGTATGCTCTGGCACCGGCCCTGATGATACTAGGAATGACTAGGAAACGATATTTCAGATAATACTTATTATCTGAATTGCCATTTCCTCATAAACATGATGCTTATTAAAAATTACAGATGTTTTAATTAATAACAACCTTAAAAACTGGTTAGTAGCTTTAATTTTGACTCCATACACTTAAACAATTAAAAAAGCCAAAAGATAGGAAGTTTCCTTGTCAGCTCTTTTTGAGTCCTTTTCTAATACTGCTAAAATTCTGCATGATATTTGTTTTAGAACTGCTAAGAAACTGCTAACAAAATTTTAAATACAAAAGTTATACTGCAATTTTAAGTCTGAAAAGTAATTAATTCAGACTTGAAAGCTCTTGAAACATAGAACTTGAGCTCAAAACAATAATAATAGAATTTTGCATTCATTTTTTTAATTATACGATTGTTGCTTCATTGATAACAATGTTATAAATAGTTCATTTAGAATACACTACAATTGCTGCGTTAGAATCCATATTTCTTACTAATTATTTAAACATGAAAAATGAGAACTATAATATTTATATGTACTTTTTAATCTCCAAAGTTATAATATTTTCTCATAAATAGGAAATTGACTGTTTTCAACAGTTTTCACCTCTTCGTCAAGAAACATTTCTTTTACGGTCCTAATTAAAAATTACAGAACAGCAGAACATAATCTATCTCACGAAATTTGCTAAAACAAATTCTTTCGCATTAATTTTGAATTTTATTTAACTCAAATTTATTCAATACTTCGAGTTCTGGATAATCAAATTAGCGGTATCATTCTAAAGCTGCAAAATGTAATTAAGAAGCTCAGCTTCGTTTTTAATGATTCATTTTACCACGCCACTGGGGAAAAAAAAAATATCTGAGTTTTCAGATTTTCAATTACGTCCAAAGGGCGTGTTTTTAATGTTTTGTGTGTTACCTTTATTTATTAAATATCATGTTTTTTGCACTTAAACCATAAAATTCAATTCAATAGCAATGCCGCAGCATATCTTTAGAATTTCCGATACACAGTTCCGCGCGATGGAGACAAAATGGTTTTTCCCACCCGTAGAGTGTTGCCATTGCTCCCTTTTAAATCGCTGAGTTTGTTACTCAAAAATTCGTTAAAGTTTTGCAAAATATAAAATCGATAATAAATCAAATTCCAAATTTCAAATTTGGTCTTCCACATGCCCATATTCGTAGGAGGATTACGTCATTCAAAATTCGATGGCTCTATGTACCGTTGTTTTATCACAATGCGAGAAATATGCAGATTTTTCATTATTTAATTTCTTCAAATATAATGCAGGACTCTAACATTGGGTGGCAATAGTTTGAAAAGTGATTCGCCGTTTATAGCGATTCAACGCAAAATCGCAAAACGAAAAGAATAGTCCTCCAGGATCAAAGTCTCTTTGGACTTAAAAAAAAAAAAAAAAAGAAAAATAACCTAATGTCTCTACAATCTGATAGAATTCCAGTTAACCATTTAGTTTTACTAAGACTTTCATCCTGTAGATTCCTGAGCAGTTTTCATCTTCTCCTATAATATGTTCACTTTTATTAGTAAAATAAACACTTAGTAATGAATACTGATATAATATAATAATAGATAAATATTAAAAAAAAAAAAAATCTGAAATTTTTCAGATTTTAAATTACGTCCAAAGGGGCGTTTTTTTAACGTTTTGAGTGTTACCTTTATTTATTAAATATCATGTTCTTTGCACTTAAACCATAAAATTCAGTTCAAGAGCAATATCGCAAAATAATGTTAAATTAAGCATATCTTTAGAATTTCCGATATACACAGTCTCGCGAGCTGGAGATAAAAGTATTTTTTTTCTATATAACGTTGCCATTGCTCGCTTTGAAATCCTTGAGTTTGTTAATCAAAAATTCGTCAAAGTTTTAAAAAATAGGAAATCGATCGTAAAACAAATTTCAAATTTCAAATTGGGTCTTCCACATGCTCATATTCGTTGGAGGATTACGTTATTCAAAATTCGATGACTCTATGTACCGTTGTTTTATCACAATACGAGAAATATACATACATTTATGCAGATTTTTCATTATTTAATTTCTTCAAATATAATGCAGGACTCTAACATTTTGTGGCAACAGTTTGAAAAGTGAACCGACGTTTATGAGTCCGACGCAAAATGCCAAAACGAAAGCAATAGTCCTTCGGGACTGAAATCCCTTTGGACTTAAAAAAAAAAAAAAAAAAAAAAAAAAAAAACCACCTAATGATAAACCGTTAAAATGTAAAAAAAATGACACTATAAAATACCTATCGTTTTATAAATTAACTGATGATAAACCGTTAATGTTTAGAAAATTATATTTCCTATTACGGATAGATTAAATAATAACGGAATGCATAATATAATATTATTGCTAGATTCGTTAAACCGTAATAAAAAATAACAGACTATACTACGCCAATAGTTCTGTTTAAATTTTTACAGCTTATCAAATTATTAAGCTATTTAGTCCTGCAAACAAGCAGCTTTCGCGTGCCGTCTTTACTGACAATTCGTCATTTATCAACACTTTACTGTGAACAAACTGTTAGCTTCCAGTTAGGGATGGATGAAATTTAGTTTCAAGGACGGCAATTATTGGTATTTAACAGAAGAGAAACATTTGCTCCCCGTGAATTTTTGCCTTCCGGGTGACGTGGGTCGGTTTCCTAAAGGAAACGGGTGAAGCAAGAAACGGGGGAGAACATACGATTTTCCCGCAGGCAAGTTGGATAAACCTGCCATCGACATGACCTTGCTCAGCTGCAGCCAGCTCAACGTCTTACCCTTAAAACCTCCATCAAGAGAGCCTACTATAACCCTGCCCGTTAAATTAGAATTTGGCAGGTTTCCCCAACTCCAATCGGCGACATTATTTGGCGAGATTTTAGAGTTCCGTTTTTTCCGTTCCTTATTTTCCTAGTGACATTTTTTCCGTTCCTTATTTTCCGAGGACATTCTTTCCGTTTCCTTTTTTTCCGGGTGACATTTTTTCCGCACACCAATAAAACAAATTCCAAATCTCGGCTTTGAGATGCCCATATTCGGGTGGAAATGTACGTTATTCAAAATTGGATGGGTCTAGGTGCCGTTGTTTTATCACAATGCGAGAAACATACATATATTTATGCAGATTATTCATTATTTAATTTCAAGGCAGATAGCCCTCGAGTGCTCTGCCGTAATCTAATAAACCAAAACCATTATTTAATTTCTTTAAATATAATACAGGGCTGTAATATGTGGTAGCAACAGTTTGAAAAGTGAACTGACATAGTTTTCAACGGAAAATGAAAAAATGAAGTTAATAGACCTTCTCGGCTAACACCCTTTGTTTTAAAAATAATGTATCGTGTAATTTAATGGGAATACGAGATTAAATAATTCTCTTTAAAAAATTCTTCTACAAATTTATATTACGAATAATAAAAACGTGAGGCTGTCTTGATAAATTTATAAATATTATACATCTGACAATGCGATTCAATTATTTGATTTCGTAGTTTAAGAGCCTGTGATTCTTCTTATAAAACTGTACAGGAATTTAGCAAAGAAGCTATTAAGTAATCTCTTATTACCATTAATCTATGCGATAAATTATTATTATTATTATTATTACTTTTGGTTCAGTCTTTTACTTCCAAGTATCCTTTTACCTCAAATAATCGAAAATATATATAAATTTAAAACAAAATTCGCCCCCAAATCAGAAATTAGGTTACAAATTTCATGCAAATTTTATTTCAAAAGCTATTTTACGCTCTGTAAAATGATGCAAACTTTAAAATTTAGGATTTTTAGTTTATTCATAAATGGAAATATGCGCAAAAAATTTCTTCGACATTAAATTTTAAAAACTCTAAATCGAATTATTATCATCCGTAAACGTAATTGTACAAAATCTGAATTCAATAGCTTATCGATAAGCAGTTCAAAAATCGACGACGAGCTTTTGATTAAACACCGTGAATGAACTGAATACAATTTTTGGAACAGCTCTATTTTTAAGCACTTTGGAAAGATCGGTAAGTTGTTGATATAGCATAACCGTTATTTTTATAACATTTTTGGCATTATGAAACGTGTAAGTGACATTCATAAGCGATTCCCGACAGTTCTGTTCATTTGTCAAAGTGGCTGCTTTTGAAAATATTGTGAAGCTCACTCGATGTGCTCCACTATCTATGATACTCATTAAAGATATTTAATAATGTTTTATTTCTATACAGAAATACTGGTAAAATTAAGAGGTCAAATATTTAATTATTTGAGTTATATAACTACTTATACTGTCTCAAGAAATTTTGAGTCATTTTGTAAAAATAATCTTTTCTTTAAAATTCCTTTTTCCCCCCTACCCCCTATGCTTCATGACTTTATTACTATTCTGATGAATGGAAGGTTTTTAGAGAGATTACATTTTTTTTAACAGCAAGAGACATGAAAAATGAGCAATGCCTTACCCGGGACGCGAACCACGGACTTCTCGAATGCGCGCCGGGCGTACTGAGACCACGAATGCATGCTAAAAGGGCGGGAGAAAATACCGTATATACTCCCCCTTTTAAAGGGCGACTGCGGATTAGGGGACCGAATCGCCAAATCCTTGCGGCGGAGAATCATCATCCACCACCTTTTTTGGTTTGGGTGCCACTATAGAAACATTAGGTTATTTCGAAGCAGGACATGTGAAATAGGAGCAATGCCTTCGCCGGCACTCGAACCACCAACCTCTCGAATACTCGCCGTGCGTGCTGACCATTACACCACGAAGGTATGCTAAGAAGGCGGGAGAAAATACCTTATAGGTTACGAAAACCAAAAGTTCAGTAGGTAGTCACAAATCTAACTAATAAATGCTCTACAAATACAACTTTTAATATTTTAGCAGAATTTTTTGGAAATGTATTTATATAGATTGTTTTAGAAATCGACACAGTTTGATGCCAGTTTAGAGGAGGGGTTGTTTATGAGCGTATTAAAAATGCTTTTCCCACTCAAAATGTTAACTACTTTAAAATAATAATTCATAATCGCACTGAATCTGATGTTTACAATTATTTCCCCTGAGATTTCTTTAAAAAGAAAGAATTACAATTGTGTTTATTGCAGAAAATTTAATGGAATTGGCATCTGCGCAAGAGGACGGAAACTATCAGGGAGGACTTTCTAAGGAAAACTAGATTTCCTTCACATTGAACGTAGAAAACTTTCACCGAACAAGCGTGTTCACCAGGATTTGAACTTATGTAGGATTACCAGTACTCAGCGGTTTTAGCGCTTGGCCACCGCAGGCCGATTAAAAATCTTGTTTAGAAACCTTTTATCTTGATTTAGTGTGACAGGTGCCGTAGTTTGAAGGTAAGGGTTACTTGAATACAGCAAAACACACGAGGACTATATGCTTTTAAGGAAAGAGATGCCTTCGTAGAGGACATTTTAACGAGAAAACTCTCATATTCATGTTATATATAGGGAAAAACATGGAAAAATACCATTCAGCCATCGTATTCGTTCGTCAGGGTGTAAATCGAACTACCAGTATTTACCGGCCACTAATATGGCCGTAGTTGAATAGGGGAAATAACTGTTGGATTGTAAGGCATCTAAATTAAGAAATAAAAAAAATCACTTCTGAGGTAATCTTAAACCCAAATTAAGTTTTTTATTATAATTATGAAAGAGTTCAACTCATTTGTTAATTTTCAGATCGTTAAAATTAGTGTGGCTTTAATGAATGATTATTTAGACCTGTTACAGGAAACAAATACATCAAAAGTTTCCTTTAAAATATCAGGAATTATTGAAAAATCTTCTGTAATTTATAAACGAGAAAACGTATTTATCCAGATTTTACATGTGTGAAAAAATAATGAATTTTGATCTTCCCTAGTAGAGACATTTGTAATTATATTTCTAGTTCCAAATTCAAAGTGAGAAATCTAGGTGCCTGAAGCCAGAGAACACTATCGATTCTTCTTGGCTTCTATTTTCAGCGACGAAATAGATCAACTGCATGGAATTTTTATGATTTTTCTCAACATGTAAACTAAATGCGTGTACGTGTTTCTTAGAAAGCTCGTCGGAAGTAGAATACCTTTATCTTGGTAGATAGATATCGTGTGCTTTAGTAAATTTAGCAAATCTAAACACAGGGCCGACAGTACTATGTTTGAGGCCTTTCTCTAACATAGTCGAATAGTGTATCGAACAGTCGAACAATGAAATCACCCTACATCGCCCTCTTTTACTTACTTTTATACTTTTATCTCAATATTATATATTGCATCCACAAAAATTTCTCTAAATTAATGTTATTTGGAATCGAAAACCATTTTATGCTTAAATACATCTTTCCAGATGTTTGTCTTTTACTCACTGAGAGTCAATGCTTCTTGAAGATGTCAATTCATGAATGAAAAATTATTTCTTGCTTTTCCGGTTTCCCCTAACCGTTCCCACAAAGGCCGAACCTTTGGGCAAAAACAGCCCTCCTATGATGTTAATTCCTCAGTAAAAGAGAGAGCACTGAACGGGGTAAAGTAGTAGAAATCTTGACTTTCCTTTTCACTCAAAATTCAAGCATTGCCAAAATCTACTATAAAAGATATACTCCCTAAGGTATAAAATTTTTGTGTAATGAAATTATAAAATGCAATATATATATATATGCATTATAATATATACATATGCTAAAATATGAATGCATATATATATATATCATTGATTATATATATATATATATCATTGATGACATATATATATATATCAATTAAACCTTTAGACACACTCACGCTCCTTTAGACTCACTCACACTTTAGACTCCTCTAAGTCTTTCGTACATACATAATCAGATATATTACATATATAGAATCACATAGTATCAGTAGGTGAAAGAAGAAAATAAATCCTACTGGTGAAAGATTGCTGAAGAAATTCAAAGCATAATGAAAGTTTCTTTTATCTTGGAATCAAAGAACTTTTTTATCGCTTTAGTTTTTGGGAGACTATTAGATTAAAATGTAATAAATAAATAAGTATATGGAAGAAAAATAAATCTTTAAAGGAAGAAAAAGGAAAAATAAAACCAAACAATCAAATCATTTTCAGCATTAAAACCAATTTCAAGTGCGACAGTATATTTTCCTGCCGATACGAAAACTTAAGAAAATAGACAGAAATCTGCATTGTTTCACCTATCAATATACGACAAATGGAATAACGATACAAGAAAAAGTAAATTTGAAAAATTTGCGAAAGCGGAATAATTTCGAATGCTGCACAAATAGAAAGATACCATGCAGATACATTGGATTTTTTTTCGAAGCAAGAAATGCGAAAATTCAGCAGTGCCCTTTTTGTGCTTCTAATAAGGAGGTCTTCCAAATTCTAGCTGGAAGGACTTCCATTTATAACAAGATAGTGAGAATGGCATAATTCCTTATTATTTGTTTTCATTTAAAGGGCGAGAGAGAAGAAGCACGAGGCACTGTCGGAATAATTCATATGTTAACGAATTATCGTCTGACATGTTTTCGTTGGGGTGCCATTGAAGAGACATAGCGTTTTTATGAGGAAAAAAAAAAAAAAAAAAACACGAAAAATCCGTTATCCTATCAGCGGAATACGAACCACAGGCATTCCGACTGATAGTCCGATTTACTATCACTTACACCCCGAGTTCAAATTCTAGCTGGAAGAAGCTCCATTGAGCAATTTCCAGCTCAAAGAAGAATGAGATAATTTCTCATAATCAATACGGATATATAACTGATGATTCTAAAATTCTATTATCATTAAGACTGGAAAAAATACACGATTTAATTCATTTTCATACATTTTAAAAGAAGTTAAATTTTTCAGAGAGTTACTATAAAATATTATTAGAATGTCAATTTTAAGCATTTCAATTATTTATATAATAAAGGATAAATTTTATATTTATATAATAAAGAAAAATCGTTAATAATATCACTCTGATTTTAGTGGAGATATTTTAAGAAATAAATAAGTGAAAGCTGGAGGAAGAAAAACTATTTCAAGTTATATGTTTATCTTAAAAGTAACGAGAGAAAAACTATGTTAAAAGAAAAGGCACGCATATCGAAATTGTTTCCTGTACTGCTGACAAATTGTTATATGGCATGCATACTATAATGTTCATGAATAATTGATTGCTACTAGATTAATACAGGCATAGCATATTTCTAGGGACTGATTTGCTGTAATTTCCAATTTGATTTTTGCATACTTTTATATTTAGGACACTAATTACATCACACTGAAGATTACTCAATGCAATAATTCCATTGCAGTTTTATAGAAAATTATAAAATTTTCAGTTTCAATAAACAAATATATAATAATTCTATGACTCAGCAGGTAACATAATTTATTATCTTTCAAGTTTTTTTCGAAAACACCTCGGCAGATATAGAATCAGCCGCAGACTGTACTAACTTTAACAAGCGGCAGTATCTGAGTGTTCACATTACTGTTTATAACTGCAATAAGAACAAGTATAAGTTTGAAAAGTTTACCAATGGCTATGTGGATAAAAGAGATGATCATAAGTATTTTGACCTGGTTTTGGTTTCTGGTCAATACGTTGGCTGTAGGGAAGATTTCGTGATTTTTTCCATGTGAACTAGTTTTCTTTATAAATTCCTCTAAGTCTTTCGTTAAGTACGTACAAAGTTGCTACATTAAACATTAGTAAGTGTTTACATAGGTAAACATTTTAAAAGCGACTAGCGTAAAGAAAGATTATTTAAATTATGTTTTTTAAAATGCAAATTCAGAACACTGAAAACCAAACAGTAAACATTATAAGACTAATTTAATAATCTTTGGTTTGGTTTACTTGAAAACTTTACTTAAAAAACGTTGAAATTTACAATGTTTACAACAAACTATTATTCTGCCATATTCATCGATTGCGTTAATCAAAATCTAAAATTATTTAACGTAAAATGTAATTATCCGAAAATTATGTAAAATGAGAATTTTTTCCCACTATATCTGTAGTTTACAATGGCTAGAAAAAAAGATAGCTCTAGATAATGAGTATTTCTAGAATGAAAAAACTCTATTGACTAGAAATAGTCTTTCGAGACCTTAGTGTCAGTTAGCCTGCGAAGGTCAGGTTCCCTTCCAAAAAAAAAGTAAAACTGATTAAAATGCATATAGTTTAACGCTTCCTGTTTTATTTGGAATAACATTTCAAAAATAAAACTCGTGTTGGTTACGAACCAAGCAATTCTTAACGGGATAAAAAGCCATACTTTGATAATGCTAGGATCATGCATTCAGTTTTCGTCGTTTTAATAAAACCCATTATGATACTTATGCTGGTAATTATAAACTGCATTAACGGATACAGAAGTATGATTAATACACTAATATCACAGAATGTAAGCTTTTTATGCTCTGACAAGTTTTGTCAAGATACCAATTTTTAGTTCATATACAAGTCGTAAATTCCCTAGCCAGATTCCTTTTTTATATAAATAGATGCATAGAGGAGAAAATGGAACAGTTAATTATAATTTTTATTCTTTTTCAAAATTTCTTTTAGATATAATTTTTAACGATAAACGATATTCTGCTAAGTTATAATACAAAAATTATTACTAATAATAATTTATATCCTAATTTAATAATACTTATATCACTCAAAACAGAATTGGAAAACTCATTCAAATCATATTTAATCAAAACATTTTACGAAGTTATGGGAAAAAGGAATTTTGGGGTTTGTTTGATTTTTAACGGTGAATTCAATCATTAAAACATTTTTACCGTGTTTCCTCATTCATAAAACATTAGCAAAATAATTTACTAAATAATTCTTAGATGTAATAGTATTCTTGTTTATCTTTTGTTATATGACTAAAAATAAATAAAAAAGCGGCTGGTATTCAATATTATTTTATTTAATTACAAATACTTGGCTATTGGTACTCAAGACATAGTCTTTCCATATTATCACTTTTCTATTAGGCCTTGAAATTATGTTAACGACCTAATAGAATTCGGAAAATTCTATGATTGCATAAAACTGCGGGAGGTGCTAATAATGACAAATTTTAAATGAAAATAGAAATTTATTTAAATAAATTTATTTAAATTCTATTTGTGAGTGTCTGCTTTATGCATTTAATGTATCAAATGCAGAAAAGTGAGAAAAATCCATCCAACACAGAGAAATAATTCTTTCTAGTCTGTGGTAAGATTGTATCAAATTCATTTAAACTTCCGTTTAAATTCGAAATGCGATGTCTCAAATCAACGAAGGAATACATTTTTGGCTTTAAATTCTACATTAGTAGCAACTGTATAATAGCTAAACTTACCAAAATATTTGTAGAAAACCGCCAAAATTCTAGAAATTGCTATAAAATCCCGAAAAATATTAGGAAGATTATGCTTGCCAATTCCACGCTGAAAAGACGAAGATGAGCTCGACAGTAAACGAACAACTTGTGAAAAAAATTCAACGCTAAAATATAAATGCATATGCGAAATTTTCCAAAAATTTCTGATAAATATTGTACTTTCATCGTAAATATGTATGGACTTATAATGTGATGAAAACTGAGTCGGTAAAAGAATGGATTAAAATTTAATTTCCCAAAATAAATTGATTTACTAAAACTAAATAAAATAGATAAGTAAATAGTAAAAAAATTGTGTAACAAAATAAATAATGATCTTTCTTAAAATACTGCCCAATAAAACATGTCGAATAATTGAATGTTCACAAGCTTGGAAGCTAAAATTCTAAAAAGATTTCGGAAAATTCGGCAGTCACATGTTAAAAGAAACAAGTCTACAGGCTACTAGTACAAAGAAAGAGGAGGGAGACGAAACTAAACGGAACAACTACTTCTTCATTCAATAGCGGGGAGGCAATTTTATGGCTTATCCATCACACTAAGGGGAAGCAAACATACTGCCTTAGGCTGGGCCATCTTAGAGAGATTTCAGAAAACGAAAGCGATTTTTTTTTTGGAGGGGTTTGTTGTCTGACAACGCGACCGTTTTCGAAGCATTTCGTTCCGAGAGGCGGGCTCGTTGATGGGATAATTACATAGATCTCCAGTAGAGGAGATCATAATTCATTATTTTTTACACACATATAAAATCTGATTAAATATGTTTCCTCGTTTAAAAATTACAGAAGTTTTTTTTTTTTTTTTTTTTCAATAATTCCTGATATTTTAAAGGCAAATTTTCATGTATTTTTTTTTTTTTTTTCCTTGTAGCAGGTTTAAATAATCGTTGATTGAAACCACACTAATTTTACCTAACAATCGGAAAATGACACAAATGACATGAACTCTTCCATAATTATATTACTCATTAGCATTAAAAAAAAACTTAACCTTGGGTTGAAGATTACCTCAGAAGAGTTTTTTTTAATTTCTTAATTTAGATGCCATACAGTCTGGTAATACATATCTTATATAATACATAATAATAAGTCTGGTAATACATATCTTATATAATACATAATAATAAGTCTGGTTATACTACAGCCATATCAGTGGCCGATAAGACCTCTAAATGTTAGTTGTTCGATTTGGATTCAAACTCAGACGAACGAATGCGATGGCTGTGTGGTATTTTTCCATGTATAACATGAGTATGAGCTATTCGTTAGAAAGTCCTCTATGAAGGCATCTTTCTACTTAAAAGCAGATAGTCCTCGTGTGTTTTGCTGTATTCAAATAATCCTAGCCTTCAAACTACGACACCTATCACTCTAAATCAAGATGAAAGTTTTCTGAACAAGATTTTTAAATCGGGCTGTGGGGGGTTCCAGTGGCCAATCGCTAAAACCGCTGAATACTGGTAATTCGACATGGGTTCAAATCCGTCCTGTGAAAGTTTTCCAGGGTTTTTCTACGTTCAGTGTGGATGAGATCTAGTTCCCCTTAGAAATTCCCTCCATGATAGTTTCAGTCCTCTTGCGCAGATTCCAAATCCATTAAATTTTCTTTATTAAATACAATTATAATTCTTTCTTTTTAGAGAAATCGCAGGAAAAAAAAACTGTAAACATCAAATCGAGTGCGATTACGAATATTTTAAAATAGTTAAAATTTTGAGCGGAAAAGCTTTTTTAATACGTTCATAAGCAACTGATAATTAGGGAAAGAAAAACATTTTAAATTGGCATAAAACTTTGTCGATTTCTACAATAATCTATATAAATGCGTTTTCAAAAACTTCTGCTGAAATATGAAGAGTCGTATTTGTAAAGTATTTATTAGTGAGATCTGTAATTATATACTCATCTTTTAGTTTTCATAACCTTCCAGTCATCAGAATAAAGTCATTAAGCATAAGGGGGGGGACGAAAAAGGAATTTTAAGGAAAAGATTATTTTTACAAAATGACTCAAAATTTCCTGAGCTAGTATAAGTAATTATGTAACTCAAATAATTAAATATTTGCGAAAATTTTGTTGACCTCTCTCAGTCTTACCAATATTTCTGTATAGATATAGAACATAATCATCGATAATGAGTATCATAGATAGTGGAGGATATAGAATGAGCATCACAATATATAATTGTGTTTGTCGCAAAAGCAGCCACTTTGATAAATGAATATAGCTGTCGAGAATCGCGTATGAATGTCACATACATGCTTTATAATACCAAGAATGTTATAAAAATGACGGTTATTTGATATCAGCATTTACTGAACTTTCCAAAATGTTTAAAAATATAATATTTAAGAGTCAGCAAGTTTGTTTAAAAAAATTGTATGCATTTCAATCACGGTGTTTTGTCGCTATAATCAGAAGCTCTTCATCGATATTTACACTTTTTCTCGATAAGCTACCGAGTTCAAATTTTGTACTCACACCGTTTACGGATGGAAATACGGCAAGGTAAACCGAGTTTTATAAAATTCGATTTAGAGGTCTTAAAATTTAATGTTAAAAAAATTTTTTGCGCATATTTCCATTTAAAGATTAAACTAATAATCTCCAAGATTTTAAGTTTACATCACTTTACAGAGCGTAAAATAGCTTTTGAAATAAAATTTGCATAAAATTAATATAATTTCTGATTTTGGGAGAATTTTTAAAACTTTATACTTTTATGAGGTAGGAGGAAGTTTGGAAGTAAAAGACAACCAAAAGGAGAAAAATAATTTGTCGTACATATTAATGGGAATAAGAGCCCCTTTGAAAAATTCCTGTACAGTTTTATAACAAGAATAATAGATTCTTAAATAACGAAATCAAACAATCGAATCGCATTGTCAAAAGTATAAGATTTATAAATTTATCAAGAGAGCTGCACGTTTTTTATTATTCGTGATATAAATTTGTACAATTTTTTTAAAGAGAATTATTTAATCACGTGTTCCCAATAAATTATATAATACATTATTTTCTCATTTTAATTCATTAATAATTTTATGAGTCATAAATAAAAATATTTTATAAAAAATTTTATTTTATAAAAAATTTTATAAAAACTTGTTTATTTTATTCAATACTTGTTCTAAAACGGAAATTCTTAATTCCTTTTATATATACATTCACTTTGAAGCTGATAATAAATTTGTTTCCTTAGAGTCAGTGTAAGGCCTTTATCTCAAAACATCAAGAAGACTTCTCCCCGCGCTAATGACAGCCATTACCCATTGTCGTCAGGGATGCGCGGACCCTTGTCCCCTTAGGCAATGGGGGTTGGAAGACGTACAAAAATACGGGCTAGACGTTTTTGGCGCATTTTTCCGCTATTACAAAAACACGGAAAGATCCGTTTTCGAGGGTACATTTAAACTAACAATAATTCGTAACGAACCGTTAAGAGACTTGCATAAAAGAACGAGAAAATACGGGTCAAACCGTTAATGGGTTAAGTTAGCTTCCTTCACGTTCGTGCGGGGTTCGTAGATTTGGAGTGATTAACGACGACACTTGATGAAGTATCCAAACAAACTTTATTTAGCCAATATTAATCAGTACAGCTCCAAAGTCGCGTTTTACAATCGTCGAAGATCTACTATACACTCGCTGGAACAATCAGCGATACAGCCTTCAGGTTATCAGGCTATAACGGTGGAGACAGCTTCACTGCAAAGATCCAGAGTACAGCTACTGAATCTGCTTGGTCGTTCTCGGAACTCCACTTGCGCTCGAGACTCTCCACTCTACAACTCGCGATGCAGTCGACGACCCACTCGGCACTTGCTGCTCGGCTGTCAACTCGATCGACTCCGCACGGACTAACTCGAGACTATCTCGCACTCACTATCCGAGTACCAGCAGCGTTCATATAGTTTTTGGCTTGCGTTCGAGCACATTCTGCACTAAACCGGTAAGAATTCGTTCCGGAAGGTTCTCCATCCGTCCATGACATATCACGAATTTTGTCGCAAAATGGGAGATTTCTTGCCAAATGTAGCAACCCTGACTTCCCTTGCCATTTATGGCAACCCTAAACCTGCTTTGCGGGGAACCTATCTTACCTCGACCGGACATTTCGTAATTATATATGTATATCCATAAAGAACTATATACACTGCTCGACATTGGAAATGCAACACCAAGAAGGACTGGTCAGAAAGTGATATAATTTGGAAAAAAGACAGAGACAGCAAGCAGCAATAAGTGATCTTTATTTCAAAATGATTAGTCAGAATACAGAGCGAGAACGGCGTTGGCTCAGTAGGATGTAGGACCACCGCGGACAGCGATGCACAAAGAAACACGTCTAGGGATAGAGTCAATAAGAGTGCGGATGGTGTTCTGAGGGATGGCTTTCTATTCCCTTTCAACCATTTGTCACAGTTCGTCTTTTGAACGAGGCAGGGGCAGAGTCTGCAAACGGCGTCTAATCACATTCCACACATGTTCGATTGGCGACAGGTCAGGAGAGTACGGTGGCCAGGGAAGCATCTGTATACCTTGCAGAGCATGTTGGCAGATGCGAGCACTGTGTGGTCGGGCATTATCTTGCTGAAAAATTGCATTAGGCAGCCCCTGAAGGTAGGGGATTGCCACCGGCGGCAGTACATTATCCAAGTATCGTTGGGCCGTCATAGTGCCCTGAATACGAACTAGAGGTGGCCTGGAATCGTAGGCATCGTTGGGCCGTCATAGTGCCCTGAATACGAACTAGAGGTGGCCTGGAATCGTAGGCAATAGCGCCCCAAACCATTATGCCACGTTGTCACGCGGTGGAGCGTTCCACAGTTACTGCCGGGTTAGATCTGTCTCCACGTCGACGCCACACACATATGCGGTGCCTGTCACTGGATAAACAGAAGCGTGACTCATCTGAGAACACGACGTTTCGCCATTCGGTCATTCACATCGCTCCTGTTCGGCACCATTCTAAACATCGGCGTCTATACTATAAGGTATATGGCAGTTTCCTTAACCCTTAGCCTGTCGAGCGATTTTCTGCGAATCCCTTTAAAACTGTCGCTAGTTTTGGACCGAACTTCCCGTAACATGTCGCGAAAATAACCCTAAACCTCTGAAAATTGTCAGGCAGTTCTTTTGTTATTTCCCATCCCTCCCAGAATTTTACTTCAATGATTCCGCTAAGTGAGATTGGTTACTAGATATTGTCCCGTAGATGTCAGCTGTCAAGAGAATTGCAAAAGACTAGAATCTCCGTGATGACCGTCTCAATGCCGCAGGGTACAGCTGCGAAACTTAAAAGTTTACTTCCCTAAAACAATCTTATTTTCAAATAAATTGGTTTTAATATTTACCCGGTTAAATTTTTAATTATTACGCATTTTCAACCTAAGTGACCTAAATCTGTATACCACTGTTATCACCTGAATTTCAATGCAGACTAATTAAACTGCTATCACTAAATTCTATTCTGACAAATATCTCTTTCATTCCGAGATATTGCTGAAACATTTCGAATTATTTCCGATTTTCTGTCTGTATTTTTGTCGTTAATTAAAAATCTTTAAAACTTTCATCATATTCCTATATTCTTTATTTGTATGCAAATAATAATTATTTAAAATAATTTTTTTGCCCTAATTATTACGTAGTTTTAAGAGTAATAAACGGAACATTTGGGTGTTATTTAAGGGTGATAATATTAATATTAAATTTGCATTTTACCTTTTTGTATACATTCAACATATTCAGAAAGGGAATTATAACCTGAAACTGTTTTCAGCCTATCATAAATTTATTGACTCAATTTAAAAATTCTTGCTTTCCTGTCCAAGAAACACTAGTAAACTTTATCTGAAATAGGAAAGATGAGACATATTAATAACAAACAAAGCAATTAATTTGGAAGCGAAATTTTCACAATCTAAATTTCGTTATATTTTATCTCGTTCATTTGCGCTTTTACAGCTGAGGATGGTGGTTCGGTAAAACCATCGAAACTAGTCCTGTGGAAATTTGAAAATATAACACTGATTTTTGTTATTTGACTTATTAATATATATTTGTTCGACGTGTTATTGTATCTTAAGGGGCCTCATACACCTTAAACCCCTTATGATCTTCGAATATGTGACTGTTTCAAGAATTGGGATATTTTATTTATTTTAAAAGCAATTACTTCCAACCTTTTACAGCTGACTACATAATATAGCTGCTTTGAGAACTAGTAACCAGAAAGTTTGTGTTGCCACAAATATTTTTGTAATTTAATCCGCTTTGTGACAAAAGTTTTCGTCATATTTCCACCTTGCGCGCATGATATTTTAAAAATGGCTAATGATACGTACTTGAAAGTTGATGGGATTCTTTATATGGGCACTATCTTCTAACTGAACCAAAAATATGATGAATATTTTAATATTAAAATTTTTATGCACAAAAACATTACAGATTTTTTAAATAAAACACATTTTTTATAACAAACTCAACGTCAAATAAAATAAAAATTTAACATGGAATTCTTAGAATTTTTGGTTCACAGTAGTTTCCAAGTGTTATAAAAGATACATATTAAATATGGAATAAAATTATGCAAAATAATGTTTTAAACTGTGCGCGCAAGGTGGGAACATGACGAAAAATGTCACAAAGCGGAATAAATTATAAAAATATTTGTGGCAACACAAACTTTCTGATTACTATTTCAGAAAGCAGCTGTATTACGTAGTCAGCTGTAGAAAGTTGGAAGTAATTGCTTTTAAAATAAATAAGTTATCCCAATTCTTGCAACAGTCACATATTCGAAGATCTTATGGGTTTTATAAGGTGTATGAGTCCCCTTTTAATTAAACAAAGCAATGTTGTTACTCATTAGCTTACAATATAATTTATTCAGTATGGTATTTTTTTAAAGAAAAAACGTTGCTGTACATTTTGTAAAGTATAAATAAGCACTGCATTTAATAATTATAATAGTTATTAGTTATTTAATAATTAATCGTAAGAATATGAATAATTAAATATTTTTTCGGAGATATATTATCCGGCGATATTTTTTTTCTAGGGATCCCAGCATACATTTTTGAAGCATTATGCTCTGAATAAATGTCTTGTTTTAACATAGCATTAATTATTGACACCAAATCTCCAACCAAAGGAAATACCTTACTAGGGAGGATATTTAAACAAAAATTGTTATTAGAATAAATATTTTCGTTATTTTAATACTACTGATACAGTTATTAAAATCCACTATAGTTGAGTGAATAAGATAGCTCTGGATGTTGATAGTTTGTTGTTGTCAACCGAACAGTTTAGCTGCTTGTTGTCTTTATGATTTTCCCCATGCATAACCTGAATTCAAGCCAATTTTATTAGAAATTACCCACGAAGGATTTCTCTTAAAACAGATAAGCCATGACTTCTTAAAAACTGTAAAATATAATCTGTGCAATACTTTACATGTAGTGTTTTTCAAGTCATGAGAATAGCGCGTTAATGCACGTATTTTGAAATCAGATTAATGTAATAATATATATGGATATGCTGAAGAAACCCACTCTCGCACATATAAACTGTATATTAGTACATACATAAAAATGAAATAAAATTTGAAAACAAACCAGTTTTAAAACTACTTTATTTAAAAAATTATTAAAAATTTGTTTTTAACTCTTTTTTTTTTTTTCGTTATATACATTTATTTCAGTTTTGTTATATGCATTTACTTAATTTTATTTTGTTATATGCATCTGTTAGTCTTTTTGAAAAATTTTTAGATTATTTGAGTATGGCATAGGAAATGAGATCTATCAGCCGAAAGGAAATGGATGTTTCCATGAACGACTTTCTAAGTAAAACGTACTCATGTTCATGTTACACATAGGGGAAATCACAAAACCCAACCATGCAACCAGTTTGTTTGTTTGGGTTCGAATATGAATCGAACTAGCAGTAATCAGAAATCTTAGCCAGGAGGCCATTGCTTGGGTTTGACAGATTTGGAAACCTAATAAATAGTATTTAATAAATATAATATTATTAGAAGAATCGGATTTATATAAACAAAAAAAATTCTTATATCGAGCACAACTAAATCTCGATATAACTTACACTGATAAACTGATGTGTAATAACAATGATAAATTCAAATACTAAACGGAATATACATTAATTCTACATAGATAAAGTTTTGTAATATATTTCGCTGGGAATGTCTAGCCGCAAAATCCTGATTATATATACCCTTATTTTAAGGTTATCACATATCTGAAGGTTTGTCTTTTACCTCAAAACACAAAGAATCCACAAACTTCAATAAAATTAATAACTTTATTTCCCTGCTGAAAATTCTCTGGATCTTTTCAATTATAAAAGCACACGCGCCAAGCAGTTTGCTTTAAATAAATACATGCAGCAACGAGAAGATGCGCTTTTGACAGCAACTCGTTTCGAAAATTGAAAATTTTTCTAAACGTAAGAAATATGCCGCTTAAATTAATTTTTCATTAAACAAAAATCAAAATAAAATTGCATATTATTAAAAATATTTTATTTATAATTCAGATTCTGAAAACAAGAACATTGTTATAAATAACAAAGAAAAAATAAACGACATATTTCATTCACGGGGACCAACTTTCAACAGAAAAATATTTGAAGCATGTTATGAATAATGGTTTATTTGATTATGGCAAGGTACTCGAGGGTTATTTACTTAAGGTGAAGGATGCCTTAGTTGGCGGACTGCCTAACGGAAATTGGTTTGAATACATGTTACACATATGGAAAACTAAGAAAACATCCTCGCAACCAGCCCGTTCGCCGTAATTCGAACTCCGGACAGAACCACCAGTTGTTTCGTTAGACTCCGCTCAGCAGCTAGTCGGCTGCCCGATAACGGAAAAGCTTAAAATTTCATATTAGAGAAAAAATGCTAGCATAGTATAATACGAAGTTATTGCCATTTCAGTAATGTGAAGCGATTTCAAAAATGTTTAATTATTTTATTTAGCTTATGGCAAACTATACGAGGGCTATCTCTTAATATACTGGTAGTTTGACCTGCATTCAAACTCCCGTGAACATGCTGATTGCATGGGCGTTTTTATGGTTTTAACTCTATGTAGTACGAGATTGTGTCCTTTAGAAAACCTGTCACGAAGGCATAACTCCCCTTAGGCAAATCGCCTTCGCGTGCTTAATAATCTAACAAGCCAAACCAAAGACAACCCGAGCGAGGACTCGTACTCCAGGCACGTCATCATGAAAAGCTAACTGAAATTGGCTCATATTCACATTAAACATGGGCAGCTAAAATTCGTGAAAACTGGTATGCAGGCAATCCATTCGCCAGAATTTGAACCCGCTTCAAACTATTAGTATTCAACGGTTTTACTGCTATGTCGTTGGCAGCCTTTTGTAGTATCTATATGAGAAGCAATAGCAAAGACACAATCATTTCGTACCGACGGATTCCGATTAAGTTCGGAACGTAAAGAATAATTTTCATTCGTGCTATTGCTGTTAGCATTGACATTTGGAGAGATGTTAATTTATTTTAAATTCTTTTAATGTAATTAATTTAATTTTTTAGGTAATTGTTCTTCTGACTGTAATTTTTTTGTGCGGAATATATCTAACCCTTCCCCACACTAACTGTTTTACTTAATTCACACTCCATTAATTTTAAGCGATTTTATACCGATAGATTTCTTTCCAAAAAAGTTTCAAGGAATACGTATTTTTTCCTTGGATTTTAAAACATTGTTGATTTAAAATCTTAATAATAAAATTTTTAAAACAAACATTTCTAGAAATTCCTTCGGCGTATTGATTTATTCCATTTAATTGAAGTTTTCGAGTAGAATACCTTCCTTTCAACATTCATAACATTTTTATATGTCAGTTCGCCATTTCTACTGAACACAGAGCCACACATACGAGTACAAAATTCAGGCATGCTGAAAGCACAGTTGTAACATTTCAGAATGTAAAAAGAATATACCATTATAATAACGCGCATTTGAAATGCGAGTGCAAACAAGAAAACTGGTTGCTACATTTTATACTTTTTCCTGACGAATCAGAAATTGTAATCAACTTTTAATACAAAAATAAAATATTTGATTGTATAATATATGATTTATTAAAAAGGACGCCTTTCGTTACAATTCTTATTTTTTCCTGTTTCTACTAAAATTCGGCAATGTACTATAACAACGTCTGATCCTGTTTGACTTTCATTTGTATAAAGTACCACAAGCCAAACAGTTGTAAAGCGATTTATCTTCATTCGCAAACTTTTAGTCGCCACACTGATAATACATACCTGCTGTCTGACAATGATACTTCACTCTCAGTACTCTTTCGTAAAGTGTTCTTTTCAAAGAGACTTCACACCCCATTAAGCGCTTTGTGTCAACTGACAACCGCCTGCAGAAAGGTAGGGGAAGGAAGACCAGATCGCGTCGTCTAAACACGTCTTAAGCAATCTTCGCGAAATTCGGGCTTCGTGTATACACGTCTTAAGCATTTTTCGTGCGATTTGAAATTCGTGTAAAGACGTCTTAAGCATTTTTAAAGGAAACTCCAAAAACGTTTAAACACGTCTTAAGCAGTTAAAGGGTTAACGGACGCCGTGAGTGCAGGCCACGTTCAAACAATCGGCGGGAAATGGTTTTGGTCGACACGGGAACATCCAGGGTATCTTGCACATGCTGCAGAATCGTGGTAAAAGTGACTGGCCAGATCGATACAGCTTGTTGGCGGATGCGTCGATCCACGCGTGCTAACGGCACTCTGGCTGTCCTTCTTCCCATATTTCCTTGTTCCAACCCTGTTCGTCATAGCCGATGCACCGTGCTCGCATCCATGTGGGTATCAGCTGCGATTTGACATAAGGACCAACCCTCCCTTCTCAGTCTGATCACCGTACCCCTCGTAAAATCGTCTATCTGCTGGAAGTGCCTTCGTTGAAGGCGGCCTGACATTATCTCCTATTACACGTGTCCTCCAGGACAAAACCAACTTTCTTCGATAATTCTTCTGGCAGAAATAACGACACGAATATTGCCCATTCTGCACGTTCTTTCCCTTATATCTTACTTCACGTGAGTCGGAGCGCTGCGCATTTCACATCATTCGCATAACTCAGTGACGTGCGTCTACTCTAAAATTTGCATAAATTTCTGACCACTCCTTGGTGTTGCATTTTCAATGTCGAGCAGTGTATATTAACTGTATTACAAATATATGAGCATATGCAGTGAAAGAAATAGCAGTATATATTCCAATTTATACCCTTTGTAAATCGATTCTAGCTGCGGCCGAGCGGCAAAATCGCTGAACACTGGTAGGTCGGTCCGAAGTTCGAATCCCGCGAACGGACTGGATGCATGGACGTTTTCGTGGTTTTCCCTATGTGTAAGGTGCATCCGAGCTAGTTTCCCTTAGAATGTCTTCCATGAAGGTAACCCTCACCTTAGGCAGATAGCCCTCAAGGTTTTGCCACAATCAGATAAAAACCAAAACCAAACACTTTTTAAATCTAAATAAATTTGAACTTAAAGCACATAATATGAATGTTGAATTTAGGATATGCATAATTTGAATATATACTGCGTATTCTTTAATGCATTTGTTAATGTATTAAATTTTTATACACTACAAATTAAAATAAGAGTAAGAAGAAATGCATTTAATTTAAAATATAAAATGTCAAAATTTATAAATTATTCATGAAAACGTGAAATTAAGTACATTAATATAGATATTAGTTTAAAAATAACAATTTTAACTTAAAAGTATGCACTCCTCCTATATATGTGAAAAAGGAAAAACCAAATATATTATTTTCACTAAGATTAATTTAAGGAATTGCTTATCTGATAGATCAATAAGCCAGAAGCCTGTATTATATAAATATGAAAACATGCCAATTATTCCTTACTTTAATTCCGGAGATATTGCTCTCTTTAATGTGGATGCTTCGGTAAAGCAGGACCTTAATTTATTGATAAGGGTCCATGCTATAGGTTTGGTAAGTCGAAATAATCCAATATATGTAGAACAAATGCGTTATTTCTATCGCGAAACACTTGAGTTTTTTCAAAATCGTAAAAAATTAAAATAGCCATTGCGTTATGGAGATTTCCGGTTATGTTTTTACCACCAATCCTCGAATTCCATATCACAGATTATGTTCTTACTGCATTAATATAAATATTAACAAGACATAGTGCACAATAAAAATTAAACTTTATTTAGGAACATCGCGCATACTCCCCGACAGCCTGCCTGTTTCGCTCTGCTCGCTACTCGTAAGAAACTTCTCCTCTAGGGTTGCCACACTTATCGGAGGGCGCAAGGCGCGCTCCTTATCGCCATCACCACAGAGTTTCCCCCCAGTTCCTTTAATGGCTATTCAAAGGAAGGACATAGGTTATGAAATTATCTCAGAGTATCCGAACTGTCGGGTATTTTTACATGATTACAAAATTAGAATATAAAATTAGAAAAGATCAAAATGAAATTCAATATATAACAAGGTATTGACACATATAATAAACATGAAATAACAAGAAATATGTTAAGATATGAATTTAAAAAAAAATGTTTTAAATTGTTATGTAAGAAGCAAGTTTCTTAGGGAAGTGAACATGTCTTCCCGATCTGGTGACAGTTTGTGTCTTAGAGAGTTCGTTTGCAGATTTATTCTGCTGAACTGTCTTTAAGTCTTTATTTGTTTTCAGTTCAGGCAAATTAGAGTCCGAAAGCAAATAGGCTGGTTTCACACGGTCTATAGACACAGTAGATTTCAGACCGTTAATATCAATTGTGAAAGTTTTGTCTGTTCTAGAAAGGACTTTATGCGGACCTGTATATGGTTGGCACAGAGGTGGCTTTACTCGATCGACACGTAATTATACATGCGTACACGACTTTAAGGTAGCACTTACGTAACATTTTTCTTGGCAATGTGCAGATGTTGCTATTGGATTCAATTGTTGCATTCTATGCCGGAGATTCGTGATAAATTGTGTGTCATACGAAGATATCTTAGATGACGTTATCATATCACTAGGCAGCTTGAGAGTTGTGCCGTACACCAGTTCAGCACAAGATGACTGTAGATCTTCCTTTACGGCTGTCCGAATACCAAGCATAACAACTGGTAGTGTTTCAGTCCAGTTATTGGTCTCGTGAGCCTTGAGAGAAGATTTTAAATGTCGATGAAATCGTTCAACAATGCCGTTGGACATTGGATGATAGGCTGTTGTTGTGATTCTGTTCGTACCCAAAATGCGCGTGAATTCTGCAAAAAGTGCGGATCTCATTTGAGAACCTTGGTCTGTTGTTATGATCGATGGGCAGCCAAAACGAGATATCCAACAGTTGAAGATGGCTCTGCAAATGGTTTCCGTTTTCATATCCGGGATGGGAATGGCTTCAGGCCATCTGGAGAATCTATCTATTAGAGTCAAAAGGTACACGTTGCCTTCTGATGGAGGTAACGGTCCGACGATATCCATATGGATTTCTGAAAAACGTGCATCAGGAAGAGAGAATGTGCCCAGTGGTGCTTTAGTATGCCTAGTAATTTTCGATTTTTGGCAAGATTCACAGGATTTCACCCAATTTTTGATATGACGTTTCATATCGGGCCATACATAACGAGAACAAATAAGCTTCGTAGTAGCTGCAATTCCTGGATGTGACAGATTATGCAGATGATTAAAGATGAGTCTGCGAAAGGAATTCGGAACAAATGGACGAGGAATGTCTGTTGATATGTCACAAAGAATATTACCATCAGAATATTGGCACGGTTTAAATTCCAGTTTCAAAGATGATGTGTTGTTTTTGAGAAGGTTTTGTACCTCCGGATCATGCCTTTGAGCTTCCGAAAATTTTTTAAAATCCAAAAATGGAGATTTTGTTATGGAATCAATTTCGATTCTTGAAAGAGCGTCAGCAACGACGTTTTTTGAACCTTGCACATGCCTAATATCAGTAGAGTACTGAGAAATAAAATCTAAATGGCGCAATTGTCGAGGTGAACATTTATGAGGGTTCTGTTTAAAAGCGTATATTAACGGTTTTTGATCCGTATAAATTATAAAATTTCTGCCCTCTAACATGTGTTGGAATTTCTTAATTGCAGAATAAATAGAAAATAATTCCCTATCGTACGCGGACCATTTCTGTTGACTTTTACTGAGTTTCATAGAGAAAAATGCTATAGGTTCCCATGTTTGTTGAGACAACTGCATAAGTGTGCCGCCGATTGCGGCGTCTGAGGCATCTACCCAGATGCTTAGCTGGGCTCCGGGAATAGGGTGTCTCAAAAGGGTAGCCTGAGCAATGGCATTTTTGGCAGCAATAAAGGCTTGTTCAGCATTCTCGTTCCAATTTAATTGTGGGGATGAATCCTGAACACGAGAACGAGATTTCTTTTTATTAATATAGCCTTCTAACAATTTTATTAAAGGAGAAAGAATATGTGCTGCTTTAGGTATGAAACATGTATAAAAGTTAAACATGCCTAAAAATCGGCGAAGCTGAGTGAGAGTGGTAGGTTGAGGAAAATCTAAAATACATTTGACTTTGTCAGGAAGAGGTTCAATTCCGTTTTCACTAAGGTGAAAACCTAAGAAATCAATAGATGTTTGACCAAAGGTGCATTTTGAAACATTTATGCAAAGTCCATATTCCTGAAGTTTGGAAAATAAAGCTTTCAAATGCCTGCAATGTTCCTCAGAATCTTTAGAGGCTATGAGCAAGTCATCGACGAAAGCGTAAACACCTTCTAAATCCCGCGTGACTTCATCTATAAAACGTTGAAAAGTCGCAGATGCATTGCATAAGCCGAATTGCATACGGATACTTTCGAATAAACCGAATGGTGTGCATATGGCGGTTTTGTGGATGTCGGCTGGGTTAATTGGTATTTGATGGTATGCCTTAATCAGGTCGACATGACTAAAAATTTTAGTACCGTGCAATGCAGCAGTAAAATCGGCTAAACATGGAATAGGGTATTTGTCTTTTATTGTTTGAGCGTTCAATGCTCGATAATCTCCTACAGGTCTCCATTCCAGACTTCCCTTTTTTGGAACCATGTGAAGTGGGGATGCATAATTGCTGCTCGAAGGTCTCAAATGCCCCAATTGCATCATAGTTTGAAATTCTTGTTTTGCTATTTTTAAGCGATCTGGAGCTAACCGACGAGGTTTTGCAACCACAGGTGGACCTTTAGTTATGATATAATGAACGGTGTTATGTTTAACAGGTTGGTTAGGATCTGGTAATCTAGTAACTGAAGGAAATTCTATTAAAATTTTGTGATATGGTGTATCACTAAATACAGTTTTTACTGAATAAATGCTTGCATTTTTCACGCAACCGACGGTTTTAAAATGCGTTTTTAAATCTTTGAGACATTTGTTTCTGAGATCAGGGACCAATTCAAAGAAATGGAGAAAATCTGCTCCAAGAATGGGTGTACTAACATTTGCTATAAGAAAAGTCCATGTAAACTGTCGTCTTAATTTGAAATCCAAAGAAAGTGTTTTTTGACCATAAACATGAATAGTAGAAGAATTAGCAGCGAAAAGTGTTTGTTGGGACGAATTCCGTTTTTGAGAATTATTTGCTGGAAGTAAGGACACGTCAGAGCCGGTATCGACCAAGAATGAAAGGTTTGTTCTACGGTCACGAACGAACAGGCGACGTGAAACTTGAGGCAAAGAAGAAGTCGCCTCTATTCTTTGCTGGTTTCGTTTCCCTGCCATGAACAAGGTTTTGTACATTTGTCATCACTACACTTTTTCCCAAAACGTCTATGATACCAGCAAACAGAATAATCTCTCCTTTTGGAATTGCTTCTTTCCTTATTGCGATCTCCGCGATTTGGCGAGCGACCACGAGAAAGAGAAATGCGATCAATACGTTTGTTTAATTTTTCTATTTGTTTAAATAATTTATCCTCAAGAGACTGATCGACTGTGCGAGAAACGGCACAAGTCCCTGGGGTTGGATTTACTTCTAAAATTCTGTCGGCAATTTCTGCAGCTTTATCTACAGTTAAATTGGAAACCGCTGCCAAAATAGACTGAACAGTCGAAGGCAAACGTTGAAGGAATAATTCTAACATTAAGTTATCAGGAACATTTAAAGATTCTGCTCGACGTTTCATATTTCTAAGCAAATCGGAAGGTTTTCGAGAACCTAATTCTTCTCCAGATAATAATTGGCGAATTTCTTGCTGAGAAGATTCTCCTGAACGATTTATTAACTCAGTTTTAAGCTTTGTATATGGATCAATAGGATCTGGTTTCATAAGTAAATCCCGTACTATTGATGCAGTATCTGGAGGAAGATGAGCAACTACATAATTATATTTAGTAATGGATTCTGTGATAGGTTTGGGGGTGGCAAGAGCAAAGGTACTTTCACACATAATAAACCATAAAGATGGGTCTGATCTGTTATAAACCGGAATTTGGACGGCATAAACATCAGACATTGTGCAAGGTTTTTAAGCCAAAATAAAAGGAAAAATTTAACTAAAGAAAATTAAATTAAATGATAAGTAGAAAACAGAATTATAAAATGATCTATAATTAGTACTCATCTGTGATTCGGAGGATGAAAACCGATGTAATCCATTACTTCTGGTTTGGAGATCTTGAGTGATGGCTTGTAGTCAAAACCGAAAGTGCTTGAGAACTGTTCATACGATTTAACACAGTCCAGGTTACCATTATGGAGATTTCCGGTTATGTTTTTACCTCCAATCCTCGAATTCCATATCACAGATTATGTTCTTACTGCATTAATATAAATATTAACAAGACATAGTGCACAATAAAAATTAAACTTTATTTAGGAACATCGCGCATACTCCCCGACAGCCTGCCTGTTTCGCTCTGCTCGCTACTCGTAAGAAACTTCTCCTCTAGGGTTGCCACACTTATCGGAGGGCGCAAGGCGCGCTCCTTATCGCCATCACCACAGCGTACATTTCCAGAAACTATCTGTGACCTCCGCCGTTTTCAGTTTAGCTCTAAAACGACAGTCAGAAGCTAAACGGCAGCTACACAGGTGGACGGAAAAATTTCCGACGCGTCGATCTCTGTAATGATCGAGACGATGACACGAGACTCGCTCTTTGTCGAGTAAGGCTCTTATATAGGTATATAGGGGCCTTATTGTAAAATAGATCCCAAAAAACGATCCGTTTTACCATCTCGACGGTGTCCGGAATAGGACCCTTTATGACATAAAGTCTGATTCCTTTAGGTAATGATGAATTAAATTAATTCCTTGGTATACTGCAAAACAGGATAATTCTTAATAGATATTCCAAATTTACTCAAGCTTTCTTTTTGCTGATCATGGTTTTCTTTGAACTTTATGGACATAAAAGATGCGTCATCAAATTTCGAAATTTATAGCTGAAACTTTAAAGGTATTGACAAGCCTCGTCGTTTTAATCCATATCGCTAAGCCCTTTGTTGGCAACGTAGGCTGTGTCTACCCGTACGACGTCGGACGTTTAGCTGAAACATGGTAAAAATGCTAAACGTACGACTAGTTGCGCAGAGACACTTTCGTGATTTCTGCGCATTCCGACCAGTCGTAAAGAGATGTTTGTTTACATTTCTGTTGATTATCGGTGAATTGCTTTTCCGTGTAGTGCTAGAATATCAAGAAAAAGTTATTTTTTATTTCGTTTGATGACTAATTACTATCATTCTTGATAGATATCTAAAACATTATATAAAATAAAGAACTTTGAATATATCTGAATATTATTCTTGTTAAATTGCTAATGTTTGATCATTTTATACTGATGCGGAGTTTACACAAATAATCAAAATTTCTTGAAATTCTTATCAACAGATTTAAATAAATCACGCATGCAAACAGTAAAATCACATTCTTACGAAAGGAAATTGAAAAATCGTTTTAAAACCTTGTGTAATTTTTCTGTCATGCGTAGCTAAATATTTCTATAAAATTGCATACAGAAGCATTTATATACATAAAGAGTGTGTTCAGGAGATGAATTAGAAATGTATGTGCATATGCTTGTATGTTCCGATGTAGGTGTTCATGTAGCATATGTATATGTGTGTACATACTTTTGTGTGTGTGTGCACAGATATACATGCATACATACATTTTTGAGTCTGGTCTCGAAAAATGTCTTGCTGAAAAAGAATGTAAACAAACCACCCAGCTCCTTAAAAGAAAAGTTTAGAAATTTTTTATCATAATTTTGGTTTCTACAGCAAACTTTTGTGTGTGAGTTTGTTTTAAACTCTTAGAAGAACTCAAATTTTAATATAAAGACGTGAAAATTTTTTACCTTTTGATAGTGTACTTGATGATTTATTAAAAACACAATTGACTCTCTTATATTTAATATTGAAAAGAAGGAGGATGATATGTACAAAATTATAATAAAGATAATTCTAAGGTATTTTTTATAAATATATGTGACTTCTGAATATAGAAAATAATCGCTTACAAATGACTTATGCAGTATTTGTTTTATTATCATATCCTGTCCTCATAAGCTCAAAAATAAAACTTTATACAGGAAAGTCATTTTACCTCAAAATATATTTTATGGTATTGAAGTATGATAACAGATGATTATTTTTGTTAGAAAAATTATTATGTTATGAATATTTTCCTGAAGATAATTATACATCATATTCAAGGATATTTATATATTAATATATATATATTATATTCAAGTAATAGATGACATATTTATATATTCTATTTAAAAATAAATGGCAGCACTATGTCTTATCATTAACCTTGAAATAAATGAGAAACTGATTTCAGGACCAACACATTTCAAGAAATATTGCTAACTGCAATGAATCAGCACACATGTATGACTTCATCAGAACCATCAGAATGTCTTGTATGTGGTGATGGCGATAAGGAGCGCGCCTTGCGCCCTCCGATAAGTGTGGCAACCCTAGAGGAGAAGTTTCTTACGAGTAGCGAGCAGAGCGAAACAGGCAGGCTGTCGGGGAGTATGCGCGATGTTCCTAAACAAAGTTTAATTTTTATTGTGCACTATGTCTTGTTAATATTTATATTAATGCAGTAAGAACATAATCTGTGATATGGAATTCGAGGATTGGAGGTAAAAACATAACCGGAAATCTCCATAATGGTAACCTGGACTGTGTTAAATCGTATGAACAGTTCTCAAGCACTTTCGGTTTTGACTACAAGCCATCACTCAAGATCTCCAAACCAGAAGTAATGGATTACATCGGTTTTCATCCTCCGAATCACAGATGAGTACTAATTATAGATCATTTTATAATTCTGTTTTCTACTTATCATTTAATTTAATTTTCTTTAGTTAAATTTTTCCTTTTATTTTGGCTTAAAAACCTTGCACAATGTCTGATGTTTATGCCGTCCAAATTCCGGTTTATAACAGATCAGACCCATCTTTATGGTTTATTATGTGTGAAAGTACCTTTGCTCTTGCCACCCCCAAACCTATCACAGAATCCATTACTAAATATAATTATGTAGTTGCTCATCTTCCTCCAGATACTGCATCAATAGTACGGGATTTACTTATGAAACCAGATCCTATTGATCCATATAAAAGCTTAAAACTGAGTTAATAAATCGTTCAGGAGAATCTTCTCAGCAAGAAATTCGCCAATTATTATCTGGAGAAGAATTAGGTTCTCGAAAACCTTCCGATTTGCTTAGAAATATGAAACGTCGAGCAGAATCTTTAAATGTTCCTGATAACTTAATGTTAGAATTATTCCTTCAACGTTTGCCTTCGACTGTTCAGTCTATTTTGGCAGCGGTTTCCAATTTAACTGTAGATAAAGCTGCAGAAATTGCCGACAGAATTTTAGAAGTAAATCCAACCCCAGGGACTTGTGCCGTTTCTCGCACAGTCGATCAGTCTCTTGAGGATAAATTATTTAAACAAATAGAAAAATTAAACAAACGTATTGATCGCATTTCTCTTTCTCGTGGTCGCTCGCCAAATCGCGGAGATCGCAATAAGGAAAGAAGCAATTCCAAAAGGAGAGATTATTCTGTTCGCTGGTATCATAGACGTTTTGGGAAAAAGTGTAGTGATGACAAATGTACAAAACCTTGTTCATGGCAGGGAAACGAAACCAGCAAAGAATAGAGGCGACTTCTTCTTTGCCTCAAGTTTCACGTCGCCTGTTCGTTCGTGACCGTAGAACAAACCTTTCATTCTTGGTCGATACCGGCTCTGACGTGTCCTTACTTCCAGCAAATAATTCTCAAAAACGGAATTCGTCCCAACAAACACTTTTCGCTGCTAATTCTTCTACTATTCATGTTTATGGTCAAAAAACACTTTCTTTGGATTTCAAATTAAGACGACAGTTTACATGGACTTTTCTTATAGCAAATGTTAGTACACCCATTCTTGGAGCAGATTTTCTCCATTTCTTTGAATTGGTCCCTGATCTCAGAAACAAATGTCTCAAAGATTTAAAAACGCATTTTAAAACCGTCGGTTGCGTGAAAAATGCAAGCATTTATTCAGTAAAAACTGTATTTAGTGATACACCATATCACAAAATTTTAATAGAATTTCCTTCAGTTACTAGATTACCAGATCCTAACCAACCTGTTAAACATAACACCGTTCATTATATCATAACTAAAGGTCCACCTGTGGTTGCAAAACCTCGTCGGTTAGCTCCAGATCGCTTAAAAATAGCAAAACAAGAATTTCAAACTATGATGCAATTGGGGCATTTGAGACCTTCGAGCAGCAATTATGCATCCCCACTTCACATGGTTCCAAAAAAGGGAAGTCTGGAATGGAGACCTGTAGGAGATTATCGAGCATTGAACGCTCAAACAATAAAAGACAAATACCCTATTCCATGTTTAGCCGATTTTACTGCTGCATTGCACGGTACTAAAATTTTTAGTCATGTCGACCTGATTAAGGCATACCATCAAATACCAATTAACCCAGCCGACATCCACAAAACCGCCATATGCACACCATTCGGTTTATTCGAAAGTATCCGTATGCAATTCGGCTTATGCAATGCATCTGCGACTTTTCAACGTTTTATAGATGAAGTCACGCGGGATTTAGAAGGTGTTTACGCTTTCGTCGATGACTTGCTCATAGCCTCTAAAGATTCTGAGGAACATTGCAGGCATTTGAAAGCTTTATTTTCCAAACTTCAGGAATATGGACTTTGCATAAATGTTTCAAAATGCACCTTTGGTCAAACTATCAGGTTCAATGTTTCTTCTAACTTTCTTCGGGAACATACAATGACCTGACTAGAACAGAGAGCTTACTAAAGCTATGTTCACTAATTGTAGTAAGTGGACAGGATACAGACGAAGGGTATACAAAACCCTTTATTTTTTTCTTTATATACAATGACTTCCGTACTTCGGAATACAATGGCCCTCCACTCGGGGTCTAACTTAAAAGATATCAAAATAAAACTAAACTCTAATTTAACTTTAGAATAAGATTGGCCTTATAATAACAGAAAGCGTATGTAGCACAGAGACTGTGAACACTACAATACGTTTAATTTATCAAGAGGATTAAAACCTCTGGCCTGGAAGGCAAAGTAGCAACTGCGTAACTTCTAAGGTAAGCGGCCTGCTTCGAACTCACGGCTTCCTCTCTTCTGCTTGGCAAAAAGGCCACACTTAAATACTTGGCGTTCGCCAGACAACTTTGCATAAACTCCTTCACGCTTATAATTCTGGCCGGAAGTAGAAAATAAGAAGTGATAGTAAAGATTTAAAATAAAATAAACGTTAGTAAACTTAAGATCCTTACAAAACATCTATTGATTTCTTAGATTTTCACCTTAGTGAAAACGGAATTGAACCTCTTCCTGACAAAGTCAAATGTATTTTAGATTTTCCTCAACCTACCACTCTCACTCAGCTTCGCCGATTTTTAGGCATGTTTAACTTTTATACATGTTTCATACCTAAAGCAGCACATATTCTTTCTCCTTTAATAAAATTGTTAGAAGGCTATATTAATAAAAAGAAATCTCGTTCTCGTGTTCAGGATTCATCCCCACAATTAAATTGGAACGAGAATGCTGAACAAGCCTTTATTGCTGCCAAAAATGCCATTGCTCAGGCTACCCTTTTGAGACACCCTATTCCCGGAGCCCAGCTAAGCATCTGGGTAGATGCCTCAGACGCCGCAATCGGCGGCACACTTATGCAGTTGTCTCAACAAACATGGGAACCTATAGCATTTTTCTCTATGAAACTCAGTAAAAGTCAACAGAAATGGTCCGCGTACGATAGGGAATTATTTTCTATTTATTCTGCAATTAAGAAATTCCAACACATGTTAGAGGGCAGAAATTTTATAATTTATACGGATCAAAAACCGTTAATATACGCTTTTAAACAGAACCCTCATAAATGTTCACCTCGACAATTGCGCCATTTAGATTTTATTTCTCAGTACTCTACTGATATTAGGCATGTGCAAGGTTCAAAAAACGTCGTTGCTGACGCTCTTTCAAGAATCGAAATTGATTCCATAACAAAATCTCCATTTTTGGATTTTAAAAAATTTTCGGAAGCTCAAAGGCATGATCCGGAGGTACAAAACCTTCTCAAAAACAACACATCATCTTTGAAACTGGAATTTAAACCGTGCCAATATTCTGATGGTAATATTCTTTGTGACATATCAACAGACATTCCTCGTCCATTTGTTCCGAATTCCTTTCGCAGACTCATCTTTAATCATCTGCATAATCTGTCACATCCAGGAATTGCAGCTACTACGAAGCTTATTTGTTCTCGTTATGTATGGCCCGATATGAAACGTCATATCAAAAATTGGGTGAAATCCTGTGAATCTTGCCAAAAATCGAAAATTACTAGGCATACTAAAGCACCACTGGGCACATTCTCTCTTCCTGATGCACGTTTTTCAGAAATCCATATGGATATCGTCGGACCGTTACCTCCATCAGAAGGCAACGTGTACCTTTTGACTCTAATAGATAGATTCTCCAGATGGCCTGAAGCCATTCCCATCCCGGATATGAAAACGGAAACCATTTGCAGAGCCATCTTCAACTGTTGGATATCTCGTTTTGGCTGCCCATCGATCATAACAACAGACCAAGGTTCTCAAATGAGATCCGCACTTTTTGCAGAATTCACGCGCATTTTGGGTACGAACAGAATCACAACAACAGCCTATCATCCAATGTCCAACGGCATTGTTGAACGATTTCATCGACATTTAAAATCTTCTCTCAAGGCTCACGAGACCAATAACTGGACTGAAACACTACCAGTTGTTATGCTTGGTATTCGGACAGCCGTAAAGGAAGATCTACAGTCATCTTGTGCTGAACTGGTGTACGGCACAACTCTCAAGCTGCCTAGTGATATGATAACGTCATCTAAGATATCTTCGTATGACACACAATTTATCACGAATCTCCGGCATAGAATGCAACAATTGAATCCAATAGCAACATCTGCACATTGCCAAGAAAAATGTTACGTAAGTGCTACCTTAAAGTCGTGTACGCATGTATAATTACGTGTCGATCGAGTAAAGCCACCTCTGTGCCAACCATATACAGGTCCGCATAAAGTCCTTTCTAGAACAGACAAAACTTTCACAATTGATATTAACGGTCTGAAATCTACTGTGTCTATAGACCGTGTGAAACCAGCCTATTTGCTTTCGGACTCTAATTTGCCTGAACTGAAAACAAATAAAGACTTAAAGACAGTTCAGCAGAATAAATCTGCAAACGAACTCTCTAAGACACAAACTGTCACCAGATCGGGAAGACATGTTCACTTCCCTAAGAAACTTGCTTCTTACATAACAATTTAAAACATTTTTTTTTAAATTCATATCTTAACATATTTCTTGTTATTTCATGTTTATTATATGTGTCAATACCTTGTTATATATTGAATTTCATTTTGATCTTTTCTAATTTTATATTCTAATTTTGTAATCATGTAAAAATACCCGACAGTTCGGATACTCTGAGATAATTTCATAACCTATGTCCTTCCTTTGAATAGCCATTAAAGGAACTGGGGGGAAACTCTGTGGTGATGGCGATAAGGAGCGCGCCTTGCGCCCTCCGATAAGTGTGGCAACCCTAGAGGAGAAGTTTCTTACGAGTAGCGAGCAGAGCGAAACAGGCAGGCTGTCGGGGAGTATGCGCGATGTTCCTAAACAAAGTTTAATTTTTATTGTGCACTATGTCTTGTTAATATTTATATTAATGCAGTAAGAACATAATCTGTGATATGGAATTTGAGGATTGGTGGTAAAAACAAAACAGGAAATTTCCATATGTATTACCTTTATTTATTTATTTAAAGTTACTAATGGATTTATATGTAGAAGAGCTGAGATTTCTAATACAGTTACCACACTGGCATTTTTAATGATCTTTTCACTAATGATTTAAAATCTCTCTATATTTTTTTTATTATTTTTCAAATGAAAAGTTTTTGTTCATTTGTTTCCAAAATAACAGCTACTTCCTTAGTTCAATTATTATTTTTCTTAACTGGTTTGTCTGGTGAACTCCTGTGAATTTTTTTTTTTTTTTTTTGTGGATACATTTATTCTGTAATTTGTTGTTTTCAGTAGTTTTTTAATTTCTCTTTTGAAAAGTTTTCTGCATTTTAACTTAATAGCCTTGAAACTTATGATCAACATTCAAAATCTAACTTCCATTTTAAATTTCAATGTTTACCTAGATTCATAACAAGTGTATTATTTTTAAATTATTCAGACAACTTAAGAGCTCTGTGTCTTACATCTTCATAATGGTAGAAAATTTCATTGTACAGCCTATGTACATTTTAGTTTTGTCATGTCATGCCATTTGTGAAATATTCCTTCTCTCTGCTTAATTTTATTCCATATATAGAGATATTCAGTAAGTTTAAGCATAATAAATTTGTAGAAGATAAATGTCTAAAATTCCATTTTCAGTTTCCTATGTAGACTTTTACATTTGCATTTAGTACAGCAATCAATTACGCATTGAATTCCAATATAAAAATATTTTTTATCACAGCCTTCAGATCATTCCTGAACATCATTCAAATCATCATCAGACTGCAGTATGAAATATACAAATACTTCTTCTGTTTTTGAAACAAAAAAGAATGATGACAAGGTCTAGTGAACATTGTGCATAGGGTATAAGCTGAAATTATTATTCCTGGAACAGCAATCTGGCAAATTTTAGTCTTGTGTGCTGCAGCGTTTTCATGCATAGCGGAATTTTACTGCTGAGTTTGCTACACAGTTTTATAGTTAATAGGAATTGTATTGGATTATTACGTCAAAAAAATGTGAGAACTATCTGTCTAAGAGAAGATATGCCTTTTCAAAGGAACAATATAAGGAAAACTGGCTCTGATTCACTTTATACGTGAGGAAAACAGCAAAATCTCCTCTGGAGCCAGCCTATTCGTCAAGATAAAACTCTGAGCGAATTACTAGCATTCAGCGGATTTACCTCTCGGCCGCTGGTGGGCCTAGTACAAGTTGAGTCAACAGGTTAGCGTAATAAACACCTTTTATCATGATATTATGTGACCTATAATCTATAAGCAATGCTCTTCATAAAAAATGTTAATTCCGTTTGCTTTCTGTATTCTGAACTTAGCTCTTGTTTATCTATTCTCTTGTTTTGAGATCTGCTCATCAAAACAGAGCAGCAGGTCAATTAAAGAAGGATATGCATGCAGTGCAATCATCTTCAGTACGATCTCAAGTCATAGTCACGTCTTTAATCCACCTAAAATCCAGTCCCAGTACTTCTCACTATTTGAGCAAAAGTATAATTCCTGTTGGAGTCTAAATTAAGATGAGCTCCGGTATTTCAATTTTCTACTGAACTATTTTCATTAATTAAATTGAATTATCTAATTTTATTTATTAATTTACATTTTATTTTTATTTTTTCTTTATTTTTATCTTTGTTGACGACCTTTCATAGTCCTTCTTCTTTTAGAAATTAAGTACTGACCACAATGCATTGAGGCATAAAATTGAACAGGCACTCGTATAATCCTATGACAAACATTCCACACTTGCTAGATAGTGTGTTTCATATTGAGGACATCGAAGCACTGAGCCTACGCAGGCCAGATAGAGCTTAAGACACATTATTTTGATCACTGCAAAGCACGCAAGGGCTTTCTGCCTAAGAACAGGGATGCTTTTGCGGAGCACTTTTTAAAGGTTCGATTTGGTTTGTTTGATTTTAGAAAAGCACTTGAGGGCTATTTGTCTAAAGAAGAGCAAAGATTCTTGATGGCTTCATGATGGACTTTTCGAAGAAAACTAGCTGGCATTCACATTGCGCAAGAGAAAACATCAAAAACTCCCATGCGACCAGTCCGTTCGCTGGAATTTCAAACCAGTCGAACTAACAGTATTCACCAAATTTACTGGTAGGTTTATACTCAACAAGGGACATATTTTTGGAGCAGGTAGGTAGTGTAAGTGTCAGTAAATGACGTAGCCAGTCTTGGGCAATAAGCTATGAGTGGCGTTCTTTATCCTACTGAAATATCGTGCTTGGATTCTTTGTCAGGTATTGGTGTATATTGGTTGAGACAGATAGATTTTCGCATGTTATGTCTCATGTGCAAGCAGTAATTAGAATGGTGCAAAGCATAGTATAACATCGTCAACGTATTAGACAGTGAGAAATGTGACAACACTGACTAAGAAAGGAATGCAAAAGATACAAAAGCAGATTCGAAATACATCTGTATTCTACTCAAATCAGAAGGTGAATGCCCATATGATAAGGGTAACACAAATGCAATTATCACTAGGGGATATAATCCTACTTAATTGTGATGCAGTCTCTCTACTGTATATTCATGCTCTGTACGAGATCGTCCACGAATTTCTGAGAAATTATGTTCAATTCTTCTTGCAGGGCTGATTACAGCTATGAAAGCATTGAAAGGCACTAGCGACGGGCTGTCAAAAGTCCCCAGACCATACACCATATATTAAGTTGGAGCATACGACAGCCTTCAGAATGCCTACGCTAAGACAGGTGCTATATCTTCACTCCTTAACAAGCTAGCGACAGTTGGTTTACCCTGAAGTGTAGCATTATTGTTCGCGAAGAATCTTGGAAAAGATGCACGTGAGGAGAAGAACATTAGCACAACTGCAGTCAGTAGTGAATTAATCTTCTTCAGATGTATGGAGCTTCATATAGCGACCAAGCATTTCACTTCCACAAACGAAAATTTGAGCACTTGCAAACTGTTTCCTTTCGATGATCTCAGAGGGACGACTGCGTAATCTCTGCTTTATCTAGATATTTAGACTTCCAGAATGGCTAGATAATCTAAATATCGGAAGATTAAAGCTGTTATCTTATTCTTGAACCGGGATGATAACGCCTCATATAATATTGCAGCGGCTGATCTATTGTCCTAGAAAACTGGATGACACCCCCTTTCCCTGTTTAGTCTTGCCAGCGACTGCTGCTATCCTTAAAGCTCAACTCCATTGCTGAGCTACTCAGTGGCGTAAAGGGGGTGTATGATGCGCCGTCGCAGAGGGGCGCCAAATGGTCTCCAAACAAGATTTTCATCATATCACTGTGTTTTTTTCGGGAAGGGGGGCGCCAAAAAGGTATTTTGCCCCGGGCGCCAGTTATGCTCGCCACTCCACTGGAGCTACTCAGATCTTTTGTTTGCAACACTACAGAAGACACTGCCTCCGACGAGAAGGCATGAAAGTCCGCAAAGCGATCAAAACACCATGAGATTGTTTCGTAGTGATATCAGTGTTATAGCTAGAGACGGGCGAGGGTGGACAACTGTCCCTGGGCGTAGTGTCACGGAAATGCCAAACTGACGAAGTTTTAGAATGAAACGGTTTCCATACTTAGAAAACAGAAGGGTGTATGAAATCTGCAGTTGTCTTTAGGCGCTGAAAACTATAGCCAAGTCTTTAGCCATATTGGATGTCCAGTAATAGATTGCATGCATCTTAGGATGTCACCCACTGTCACCACCACCAGATGATGGGAGTCATTAGCATAGATATCGCATCATCTAAAGACGACTCTCCAGTGGCCGAGCGGTAAAGCCGATCAACTCGGGACGGGCCTCGAATCCCGGCGAGCAGATTGGCTGCTAACTAAGCGTTTTCATGGTTTCCATATGTGTAACCTATATACAGTCCAATTTCCCTTAGAAAGTCTTTCACGAAGCCATCCCTTCCCTTAGACAGGTAGCCCTCGAATGTTTCACCATAACTAAATAAACTGAACCCAACTCATCATCTGTAAGAGAAGATATCAGTTCTTCATATCCTGGCGTGGTTGTTTGTGGAAAACCACTACCAGAGTTGGATTAGCCATTAAGGAAAGTAAGCACGTGCTTAGGGCATCAGGTAAAGGCGGCGTTACTAAAAGGTGCTTAAAGATTCAAACAAAGAGTGCAAAGGGTCCACAAAAATAAAATTCTCACTGCAGATTTTAGAACATACCTAGTGCACTTAATCCAAGCCCGAGAAAGAGGGAATGATGAGAAAGAGGCGTTATACTATAGATGTATGTGGAGGCAGCAAAATCTTTGAAGTGCTACGGGCATATAAAAGTCTAATTTGGCAATGAGCATTACTAAACATTCTGATAGCTGCTCCCTTTGTTCTGTAATCCAAACTACTGACATGATGTGTATAGTCGCACTTTGGCGTTCTTTCAAACTTCCAGACAAAGTCGTCCAGATATTGTCTATAGAACTGTCACGCTGAGACTACAAATCGATGTTGTTAAAACCGAGTGTACTGTGCAGTAGCTTCCGTTCATGTTTTGAGCATACATCATGCTTTATACCCTCTCCTACACCCCATAGATGTCATGCTACGTATATGTGCATGCTGTACAATACCGGACCCTAAGTGATCTCCTAATTGATCTTTTTGTTGCATCTTCTTGTTTGTACTAACGTTACATTAATTTCTCCATTTCATTCTTAATTTTTATTATTTATATAATTGCAGAACTGATCAGCTATCGTGGATGACTTCTTAAATCGCAATATTTTACAGGAGCGGAAGCACGCTGTCCACTAGGAAGGTTGGGATTTATGCTACTGACCGGGAAATTCGCTTAGCTACATATAGGAACTGTGTGCAGCCAAAATAAAATAAGATACTAAGTCACTAATTTTCTCTTTCCTTACGCTTTGCTTCGTGTTCTAATTAGAAGCACGTTCGGCTGGCAATAGGGAAGTCCAGAATGCAAATCCTGGGGCGGTCATTCGCTGATATTTTCTATTTCAAATAAATACCTAAAGGCTCAACCAACTAACCAAGTGGTTCCCAAACTAAAATGTGGTAGACGATAATTCTTCACCACCAGCAGGTGGCGATTAGGTTACCACCTCCCCAACTGCCTTTTAAATGGGGAAGAATGTACGGAATTTTCTTTTTTCTCAACGCATGCTTTCATGATGTAATTAGAAGCACTTCTGGATGGCAGTCTTTAAGCCCAGATTTCGAATCCAGGATAGGTCATTTCTGATTTTTTTTTTTGGGCTCCTAAATAAACCTAATATTATACATCACCGTTCTATGGTGCTCTACACTCATCTACAATAGCACAATCTCAAATAGAGCTACCAGTGCTTTAATATCGAGATTAGTGTACATAGTGACTCTGAAATTGCAGTTTCGATGGTAATGGTTCAGAGGCACATGTTCTACTGTAGTGTGGATTAGGTTAACATGTCTTTCTGGAGCTGTTTCCAAAGCAGAAGGGTGCTGATCATTCTACAGATTTAAGGCGAATGATAAGGCCTTTACCGAAGCTTATAAGTTGGGTAAATCAATGTCTACATGATCTTTTTTCTGATTACATACTTTTTGTTTTGTGTCATATGGGGACAAACTGTATACTAGTTTTTATGCCTGCTTTGAATCAGACACTAATTTTTGTTTGCAGCACCACTATAGGGTTTGCAGTCATACCCTGCTACACGACACTTGAACCATTAGCATCTATGTTCACATATTGCTCAATTGATTTATTAGTTATAGCTTATGTGCATACATTTCTTTGTCATATGTGTATGTATTTTAATATGAATCTTTTGTAAAAAATAAATTAGACTTGCATATATGCATAGGCAAGCTAGTTTGCTATACGAAAATAAAATAAAATTAAAAACCCTGTTCCTTAGACCATATCAACTGGCTGTTTACCGAAGTCTCATATATTGCTATAGCACCAGATGTTAAATTTAAATCGACCACTTCATTTGAAAGTTATAAAATGGACATTTGTATACTATGTTATCTTTTAGTACATGCTCAGCTGTTGAATTTTTATGGCAAAGGTCCTGAGGGGTATCTGCTTAAAAGAAGAGATGCCCTTCTTTGAGCACTTTTTGAATGAAACTGACTTGTATTCATATTAAACATAGGGAAAACTGTAAAAACAGAGATGTAGCTAACCCATTTGATAGAATTCAAACCTAAATTGTATCACCAGTATTCTGTGTCTTATCTATTCGAGAACCGACACCGGTGGGTATTCTTCTAAAGCAAGATTTTGGTTTATGTTTGCATATAGATATTACTTATGCAGTAGATCATTATCAGACATATAAAAATTGTGATATCATTGAATGAAATTAAAAAAAATAATAATTCCATTTTGCTACAAACTTCATACACAGAAAACAAGAGAAATAATGCTTTGAATTTTGCTCATCAGAAGAAGCATTAAATAATACAGCACTTTTGATGAGGACAGTTAATTGGTGTGTATATGCATTTTAATCAGTGAGCTGTTCTAAAAGATGTTTCATGGAATGGTCAGACTTTCTTAATTTCTCAACCAGACTAGTAGCATTGTTCATCTGACATGAGACAAACTTAAATTAAGATATACATAATTTTTAAAACAGGGCACATAAATTTCTATATAATGGTTAACATAAATTATATTTTATGTTAGCCATTAGATAGAAAACTGGCTAAATAAACAGAAAATCTAAAAAATACAGCCGCCTATTCCACAAACAAAAAAAGGACAAATAATCTTAAAATGAACTCAATGATTGCAGACTGTAAAGAACGCTCCTGAACTCTACTAGAAAGACCTATGATGCTCTTGACTAGAGAGAACGTCGTTAGCAAACTCCTCACAGTACGAGTACTATAATTCATTTTAACACCTTATTTAAAGAACTGTGAATGGCAACGACTTAACTGAGAATTACGCATGCGTAAAGAGATGAGATTTCTGTGAGACGCCTGTCAGTGAGAGAAGAGTTTGGGAAGCTCCGCGAGCGAGCTGAGGTGTGGAGACTTTGTTTGTCGAGTGATGACGAGTACCATCTTCGTTAATGTCTCTGATTGTGTCACCAGCTCGGATATCTACTAAAGTTTTCTAAATGTATTAATGTTGTATCTGTGATATGTTGTGTTATTAAAATGTGATGCATCACCACTATCAGTGTTGATTCCGTTCCCACTGAAGCATCCACGACGTCACAGACGAAAAGAAAATAAAAAAAATTGGAGGTTCCACCGAGATATGTGTGACAAGAGACCAGGTATGTGTTCTCCACAATATTCATTTCCAGGCCTGAAGTGTATAATGTAGTTATTTATTACTTATTAGGAAAATCAATTCCCAAAGCAGAAGTAGCACATCAGTGCATAAGAGTTTTAAACACTCAATGTGTTTGGTTTATAGTATATCTAACAAGATATTTTCCTGTTGTGGTATATTCGGGAAAACATTTTCCCATTAACACGTAGCACATCAGTGCATTTTATAGCACGTCAGTGCATAAAAGTTTTAAGAAAATCAAAGTGTTGCATTTATATATCTAACGAGATATTTTTCTTTTGTATGATAATGGCGAAAATCCATTCCCATAAATAAACAGCACATCAGTGTATTTATGTTTAACGTTTCGCTATAAATTGGTGTGATAGAATCTGAACTGTTTATTTTGTGTATATGTGAAAGCACATCAGTGCAATATTGCAATTTTCATTTCTAAGTCATTAGAAGAAAATTTATGTTAAATTCTTAAGAAAGAAATAAGTTGTTGATTATATTAAAAACTTGTTACTTTTGTTTTCTCATGAAAGCACACCAGTGCTGTATTTTAATATGATGTGTTTTTTTGGATAAGTAGAATGTTAACTTTTTATCATTTCATTGTATAAAAATTAAAACTTGAGCAGTAAAGAAATGTTCTAATAGTGTTCTAATTTAAACCTGCGCCTATCGAATTTACGTAGCAATTGCGTTGGCCATATGTTTGCTAGCGGAAGTAGCTGTCATGAAAACGATACTTAATTAAAGGTGTTTATATTTATTGGCGCCACTCTGGTTTTTTTTTTCTGTCTGGCTGTACCAAATGAAAAGAATTTGTTATTATTTTTTTTATACGAAGTATTCAGTAAGGTTGTTTATTCGTTTTATGTTTGAATGGAAATAAATCGAAAATGATTAATGCTTTTATTAACCTTTTATTTATTTGCCTAATTTTGTAAGAAAGAAGAAAGTGTTTTTTATATCTCTGATATATTTTTATGTGTATTATTTGTGAATAACTATTTGAGTTTTTATTTGTTTTGAGCAATTACTTTTGTGAAAATGGCATTTTTGGGAAAAGCTAAGAAAAGGGATCTATTCCTTGTCGCTTCAGAACTTGGGGAAATAGCTTTAGAAGATATGAAAGTGATAGATTTAAAACAATTAATAACGAATAGTAAAAATTATGAGGAAGAATTTGTTAAAAATTTGTTAGAAAGTATTATGACTGATAGAATAGAAAAGGAAAACTTAGAGAAGCAAACAAGAGCGAAAGAACTACAGTTAGACCAGGAAGCTAGGGAGAGGGAATTTCAGATACTACAACAAAATAAAGAAATTGAAAAGCAACAGTTAGAACTAGAATGCCTTAAAGCAAAACAGAACACTGAATCTGCTAAACCTGGAGGTGAAACGGTATTTAATCAGAATTTTCAGAAACTTATGCCCAAGTTTAATTTAAAAACTGATGATATCAGTTTATTCTTAGAACTTTTTGAGAGGCAAGCTAAAGTTCTAAAATTGCCCACGGATCAATGGGTGTCATATCTCATTGGTGTCCTTCCGGTTGAGGTAAATAATATAATTGCTAGGGAGCCTGAAGAACAGGCTAGAGATTACCAACATATTAAAGAATTACTACTTAAAAGATTTAAATTAAGTGCGGAGAAGTTTCGACAACTTCTTGTTAAGACTCAGAAAAATCCGGATTCTACGTGGTACGATTTTTATCACGAAATTAAGACATTTTTAGATGGGTGGCTCAAGGGATTAAAAGTCGAAACATTTGAGCAACTCAAGGATTTAATGTTGGTAGATCAGATTAAAAGGCGCACGCCTAATGAGTTTAAGGAACATTTTATAGATGAATGGGCCACGATCACTTCACCAAAACAGTTGGTGGGTAAAATAGAGGAATTTGAAAATGCGAAAAAGACGATGGTTGGGAAAACGAAATTGGGTGAACTGAAAACGAAAATATCAGGTAGACAAATGGGTGTTTTTCAGTCCACTGGTAACGTTTTCAAAAATAGAAAAAACCCTCAAGTTACACAATTTAAAAAAGATGATGATGCACGCAATGTTGGGAAAAAGTCAGACTCGGATTTTGATAGGAGAAAAAGACTCCAGTGCTATGAATGTGGATCTTTTGACCATTTACGTCCTCAGTGCCCTAATTTTAAAACCCAAAAGGCAGATTTGTATCGGATAAGCGGGAGATCAGAAAAGAATCTGTTAGATCCCTATACGTTAAATGGAAGAGTAAATGGTTTTGAAGTACCTATTCTGAGAGATACAGGAGCCACGGTAGATATTATTTGTCAGAAATATGTAGACATAGATCGAATGAAGGGAGAACACGTGTGGGTTCGACATTTGTTGGATGATCATATGACTTGTTTACCTGTTGCTGAAGTAGATATTGAATGCGATTTGGGTACAGTAACCACCAAAGCAGCTGTTATAGGAGACCACTTAGACCAAGGGCGATATATATTAGGCAACCAGACAACGGCTCTTCTCAGAGGAACTGAGAAAAATTATTCGTCGTGTGTCGGTAATGTTAATGCTGTCGTTACTCGATCTCAAGCACGACAATTAAAGGAAGCGGAAAATTTAAGTGAGACGAATCAAAATTCTGAGCAGAATGAGTTAGAATTGGAAGAGGAGGACGATGCTCATGAGAGGTCTGAAAACAGAGAGATATTACCTCCTGTCGACCTTTGTGTCCCCACAAGTCCTGCAATTCAAATTGACTCAAGTACTTTTATTGACGAACAACAAAAAAGTAAAGAACTTGCCCCTTTATTAGAACTAGTAAAAAGCGGAAGTAAAACAAGTTATGGGATTAAAAATGGAGTTTTAGTAAAAAAGAAGGTAAATAAGTTAGGAGGAGAAGAACATTTAATTGTTGTTCCAGAAAACCTCAGAGAGCAAATTAAAGCAATTTGTCATGAAGGAACTTCAGGTCACTTAGGAGTTCTGAAAACAAAAGACCGGTTACTAAGACATTTTTTCTGGCCAAATTGTTATAAAGACATTGAGGAATTCGTTAAAACATGTGACTCCTGTCAACGTGTAGGAAAAGCAAGTGACAAAAAGAAAGCACCGTTGGTAATAGTACCTGTGATTTCTGAAGTCTTTAGTAAGGTTAATGTAGATGCTTGCGGGCCTATGCCTACATCTACTGAAGGTAATAAATATCTTATTACAGTTATGTGCTTAGCATCTAAATATCCTGACGCCGTCCCGGTACCGGATATAACGTCGAAATCTGTTTTAAGTGCACTCTTGCAGGTATTTAGTCGGATGGGCTTTCCAAGGGAGGTTCAAACTGATCAAGGGAAATCTTTTATGAGTCGCTTAACCGTTGAATTTTTGAAGAGGTTTGGTATAAAAATTTCCAGAAGTTCGGTTTACCACCCCCAGAGCAATCCTGTAGAACGGTTCCATAGGTCAATAAAAAGGGTTTTAAAGGTATTATGTATTGAAGCTGCCCCAAATTGGGAAGTACAATTACCTGCCGCTCTCTTTGCCCTGCGAACAGTAACGCATGATAGTACAGGATTTAGTCCAGCTGAATTAGTGTACGGGACCAACCTCAGAACACCTGTCGCATTATTGTATGAGAAATGGTTAGATCCTCAGGAAAAAGAAGATACCGTAATAGAATATGTTTTCGAATTAATCAATAGGTTAAAGAAAAGTAGAGAATTAGCTACAGAGGAAATGGAAGAGGTGAGAGACAAAAGGAAGAAATGGTATGACAAAAATGCCGTGAAAAGGGAATTCCAGCAAGGAGATTCTGTATTAGTATTAGCAGTGAACCAACCCCATAAACTCGCTCCTCAGTGGAAACGGCCGGGGAAAATAGAGAAAAGATTATCAGAAACAAACTATGTGGTTAGTTTTGAAGGGAATCAGGAAGGGAATAAAGTGTATCACATCAATATGTTAAAACCTTATCATAAGAGACCTGAATTTTTGAATATGGTACTCCTTGACAACGAGGATATAGTTGAACCCTCGGAATTAGAGGAGGATTTTCCTTATATGTTAACTGACCCCAATGTGTTTGATTTTAATGAAATAATAGCAAAAGGTAATCTTAAAGAAAGACTTAGTGATGAACAAATCCTGCAGTTGGGAAAGTTGTTGGTAAAGTTTTCTGCTATATTTTCGAATATTCCAGGGAAAAGAAATTTAGTCGAACATGATATCGAACTAATCAGTGACAAACGCGTACAGCATAAGCCTTATAGAATGACAAATCGACAGAACGAAATTCTTAGAGTCGAGATTGAAAAAATGTTAAAATACAAGATTATTGAACCAGGACCCTCTGAGTATACTTCACCCATGATCCTTGTTGAAGCACCAGGTAAGGATCCTAGGCCGTGTATTGATTACAGAAAGTTAAACGAAATAACGCGTACTGAGTTCTACCCAATCCCCAATATAGAGCAACGTGTTAAAACTGTTGCAGCAGCCAAATTTGTCACCTTGATATACTTAACTAAAGGTTATTGGCAAATTCCGCTGACCCCTAGGGCTCAGAAAATCGCTGCATTTGCTACAAATTTTGGCGTATATAGGCCATTGCGAATGTCATTTGGGCTTAAAAATGCTCCTTATTATTTTAGTAAAATGATGAGCGAAATATTGTGCGGATGTGAGAAACATGCGACCCCTTATTTAGATAATATTGCTATTTTTTCTGAAACGTGGGAGCAACATTTACAACATTTACATGAAATTTTAGAAAGAATAAGAAAAGCCAATTTAACTATTAAACCCTCTAAGTGCAAGTTTGCACAAGAAGAAGTGCAATATCTCGGTCACATAGTAGGTCGAGGAAAACGTTCTCCAGCAGAACTAAAAATCGAGGCGGTTCAAAATTTTCCTGTTCCCACAACTAAAACTGAGATTAGAGCTTTCTTAGGGTTAGCTGGATACTACAGACAATATATACCCATGTTTTCTGCTATAGCCGCACCTTTGACAGATTTGTTAAAAGGGAATAACAAAAAGGGTAAAATTGTTTGGAATGATGAATGTAATGAATCATTCAAATCCTTAAAAGAAAAGCTATCTAGTAGGCCTGTGCTACATGCACCCGATTTTTCTAAACCATTTATACTACAGACAGACGCGTCAGATCAAGGATATGGTGTTGTTTTAGCCCAAAAGGATGATAAAGGAAAAGAACATCCCATATTGTATCTCAGTAAAAAATTTACTGATAGTGAGCGGAAGTATTCCACCACTGAAAAAGAGTGTGCCGCAATTCTGTATCGAATAAAAAAACTGAAAGGGTATATAGATGGGCAGACTAAATTTTCAATTCAAACGGACCATAATCCCCTAGTATGGCTAAAAAATAATGCAGGTAGAAATGGTCGATTATTACGCTGGGCCTTAGCCTTGCAATCTTATAATTTTACGACACATCATAAAAAGGGAAGTAACAACTTAAATGTAGACTGCTTAAGTAGAAACTCTGTACATGCCAGTTAAATAGACTAGTTATCATTTCTTTTAAATTGTTTTGTTATTTGATTATGTATATTGTATTTTTTTTTTTAAATTCATACTATATAGTAAATTGTTAACTTGATTCATAAAGACAAAATTTCTGTGTTGGTTTTTCATATATTGTATATGTATTGTTATATGTATTTTTTATGATGGCCTGGTTATGAGAGTGGAGAGCCTTTGTAACAGTGTGGTTTAAAATTAACTGGTGAAATGTTGAACAATCTGTATTGAAACCAGAAACTGTGAACTGTGAAGGTTTACTTCTCCTGTGTCCGGAGAAGAAACTGGAGGCGGAAGGTGTTTGTTTGTAGCGAACGCCTGCCTGAACTTCTATTTTATCCTGCAAAGTTTTGTTTCCTCTGTGTCCGAGGAAAACAAAATCTGGAGGCGGAAGGAGTTAGTCTGTAAAGAACGCTCCTGAACTCTACTAGAAAGACCTATGATGCTCTTGACTAGAGAGAACGTCGTTAGCAAACTCCTCACAGTACGAGTACTATAATTCATTTTAACACCTTATTTAAAGAACTGTGAATGGCAACGACTTAACTGAGAATTACGCATGCGTAAAGAGATGAGATTTCTGTGAGACGCCTGTCAGTGAGAGAAGAGTTTGGGAAGCTCCGCGAGCGAGCTGAGGTGTGGAGACTTTGTTTGTCGAGTGATGACGAGTACCATCTTGGTTAATGTCTCTGATTGTGTCACCAGCTCGGATATCTACTAAAGTTTTCTAAATGTATTAATGTTGTATCTGTGATATGTTGTGTTATTAAAAAGTGATGCATCACCACTATCAGTGTTGATTCCGTTCCCACTGAAGTATCCACGACGTCACAAGACTATAGTAATAACAATTCATTCAAAATGAATGTAGATACAATATTTTACTTTTAAACATGTCAAGAAACTTGTAGTGATCATCCAGCTAATTCAGTTTGCTTTTAAAATAGTGTGCATTGAAATTAAAAAAAAAAAAAAAAAAAAAAAAAAAAAAAAACAAGGATTTAAAGAAAAAAGAACAAGAGCTTTTCATTATTAAAAACTGTTATGACCTAGAAGAAATCTAATCATATCCTTTCACATTACCATCCATGCACACCAATCACATAATCATCCAGCTAGTTGGAGAAAAATGGTTTTAGGTAATGAATTATTTTGCTTTTTCAATTCCCCTGATATGAAACTCAGCCAGATCAGGTTCATGAATTTAATTGTAAAATACGGGTATTGAGAAGCAACTGTCATTGGCGAAGGGCTTGGGCATATTGTAGATGACAGTAGGAATCTGCCCCATAGTTATCCCTATGGGACGGACGGATAGAGGACTAATGTCAATTTCAAAAATATGTCTCTGCAATAATATTTTATTAAATTAATTATGTGGGGTTTGTTTGGTGCATTATGAAAAATGAGCACTATTTATGAACAACTTAAGATACTTAACAGTAAATTATCATCACATACATCACAAAAAAGAAATGTATCTCTTTGAGTGCGCATATAGTGAGCTTGGATATATATATATATAAAAGTATATTTTATTTAGTATTATAATATATTATTCTTTTTCATATTTTTATGTTAAATGATAATTCTTAAATAGATAAGAATGAATGAATTTATAAAAACAATCATCTAAACCTTTATAATAAATGACACCTAAAGGTTTTCTCAAAATTTAATACAGTTATTCCCATACATGTTGATTTGGCATCCATAGTTGTTATGGCCAAACTATTATAATGCAAATAACAGAAGAAAAAAAAAATACAAAATGCATTTTAAATGAGAACAGGCCACATCATGCCAAAATATTTTGTACTAAAATTCCAATCATAAGCAAAAATATACAAGTATAAAATAAAAAAATTAAAAAAATATTGTTCTGACATCAAATACAAAACTGCTTACTTTGCTTATAGTACTTAACATTTTATTCAGGGTTAAATTAAAACATCAAAATTCTCAACATTAGAGATACAGAAAATGTATTAAAAAAATGTATATGATATAGTATACAATCTCAGCATGCACAATTTATCAATTAAATTTGACTTCCTTTATACGTATTTTTCAAATCATGAGAAACAGTTTTTGGCTGATTTTTGTGATGAAACATTAGAAGATATTTTCCAAGAAGAGATGCTTTAAGGCAAACTGGCTTGCATTCATATTACACGTGGAAAAATCATGACGACGCTTATGCAGGCAGTCCATTCACCAGGATTCAAGCTATTAGTGTTCAGCTTCTCACCAGCTTGTCCACTGGCACACAACAGCCTCTTGTAATACATTATCTGCAGACATGAAATCCTGTATTTATATGAAAAGAAAAAGTTATACATTCAATATTAATTACAAAACCCATTTTCATACATGCCTACTGACAAATTATAAGTAATCCTCAACTCATGATGAGTATTGTTCCAATAGTTCCATCATAAGTTCATACTGATGTAACTCAGGGTCTTAATAAAATTATACCTAGGTATGTTTGATTATATTGTTATGAATAAGGCTTCTGTTTTACATGAAAATGGTTTAAGGAGGTATAAACTTATGTGACATTTATAAACAATTTATTTGCATACATTCACATGAATTTTATAAAATTAATACATATACATCCCTTTCATTAGTTGATAAGAACAAAAATATATACAAAATTCTTTTAATTAAAATAATGGATAAGTAACTGTTACTTATTTGAAAGAATTATTGTAAAATACAACTTAGTGAAAAATTATTATTCAGGTATGATCAGAATCCTATAAAAACAATGCATGTATGCATAAGCTGTTTATATTTTTCTGTAAAATAAACATTTGATCTGGACAACTGCATACTTTTATTTTAAGATGCTTTTTTAGTTAGGACTACCTAATATACACTAATGTTTGTGAAAATCACAACCATGAAGGAATTATGCACTTTGAACCAAACTTACATGAAATGTAAAGTGAGTTAAGACATACAAATGATTAGAATTACAAAGGGATTATGCATGCATGAAACGAGAACTGGCAGTTGTAAAGGACTGTAAAGTTGGGCTGAAATCTGTTTATCATCCTCCGTCTGCAGTGAACATTTAATTTGTGCTCAGTATGCCTCGTCAACAGCAGAGGATGCCATACCAACAAGTTTGAACGAGGCCACATCGTCTGTATGCAAGAGGGTGGACTTTCATATCAAACAATTACAGCCCGCACGCAGCACAATGCCACAACAGTGATGCATGTTTGGAAGAAATGGACAGCGAGAACCAAACAAGGTGAAATCCTGGCAATGGGGCACACAACAGCACAGGACGACAAACACCTCATCTGCATGGCTGTGATGGATTGTAGAGCATCCTCTCGTATATTAGTACAATATTGGAGCACGGTTACAAGTGTTCGTCGCTGTCTGCTGCAACATGAACTGCATGTAAGGGTTCCTCTACGCAGGATTGCCCTGTCGCTGAGTAACATATGCCTCCGACTTCGGTGAGCACTGCAACTCAGTGCGTGGCGTGCTCTGTGGCAACAAGTTGCTTTCTCCAACAAATCTTGCTACAATCTGGAGTATAATGATGACAGAGTATGCATTATTTGATGCATTCCAGGCACTATATTTTAGGGGAAAAAATGCCTGTGCACAAGCCTTTTTTAAGGTACAATAGGTTTTGCATCTTCCCCAGATATGTTGCTCAATCAGCATGCCTAGGATTTCATCGGTCAGCGACTCGCACGTACAGCTAGTGGGCCACACACTGAACTTTCACATCAATTCAAAGCCATTCCCCAGGATTACATTCAGAACCTATACGATTCAATGCCACGATGTGTACAGGCTCTCGCTCAGCATGACAGAAACCCAAAGTACTGATTTTCCAACTTTCGTTTTTTTTTTTTTTTTTTTTTTTTTTTTTTTTTTTTTTTTTTTTGTTTGTAAATGTGATCGTTTACTTGTATCACTATTGGTAATATGCGGAATAAATTTCATTCATTTCCGACAATTCCTTCATGGTGTTGCATTTTTCACAAACATTAGTGTGTCTACAGCATCCAGTGCCTGCTCAGCATCCTCTCGTATGTTACTGAAGATAAATGACTAACTGAAGACAATTTTTAATCTCTATTGAAATGCCCGTAATGATTCATTGCTAAGCACAGAATCTTAAATAACACTTGTCACTCCTAGCAATGCCTCATTCTGCCTCTAGTCCATCATCAGAAAACTCCATCAACCTGCTGTGGAGGAAGCTCCACGTTTATAAAATCATTGCCATCATCTTCAAAGGCAGAATTACAGAGGTTCTGGGAATCCCATATTATCTTTAAATTCTTTCAAAGCTTTTCTCAAGCCTTTTCTTGTACAATGCAATCATAAAATGCTTGTTAAAATTCTACTCAGTATCAACTGTAATCTCCAAATGCGGCTTTATGAATTTGTGTCCATCATCTATACAAATTACACTGACCAAAAAAAAAAAAAAAAAAAGCATTATCTAATTTTTAAAATTACATTATCTTTCGGCTATGCCGAACTGGATGACGAAAGGGGCAATTCTCAGAACCCGCACATTTCCAGGAAACCCGTTATCGCTCAGATTGGGACCACGTGATCCTTCAGAAGCAGAACTTTCATCTGATTGGTTCATTTCTAACCCGGACAGAGTTTCAGCTGAAACATTTTTGGCGAGGTTTGAAGAAATATCACATAGCCGCTACATTGTTTCTGTAGCTAGGTGGGATTCTTTTTTTTCTAAGAATCCTCCCATTTAAACCAGTGATACCAAAAACTTGTTTCTCAGGAAAGTCCCGTCTAGCAGGGACTGTTGATAGAAGTAAATAACCGCTTTAATCAACACTCACTAATAATATAGTAAAATCACAATGACCAAAATTAGCCTCAATCCACTATGTCTAATCCGTTTTCAAAACACATGTTTCACTTTTGTGATAAGAGGAGAGTGGAATGTGGAAATGAACATGAGCTCAGCATAAGAGCGTATAGGTAGTGATCACTTTAGGTTTTCTACAAATGACATTCAGTGGATGAGTTGAATGTTGCCTTTTTTTCCCTCCGAGATAGCTAGATGGTGTTACTAGGTAGCTTAAAGTACAGTCAAAAGTCTTTAATCTGGAATGATCTATAATCCGGACCTCAAAGCTACAAACTTTCTGCACATGCTTAAATGCATGCGCATATGCGTTTAATGTATAATGGACGGTATAAGCTAAGCTAAAATTATCTATTTCAGTTAATGTTGCAGATCGCGTTGTTCCTTATTCTTCTAATTGGATCCGGCTTATTATTTTTTGCAGACTGTTAGAGCAATTTTATAAAAAGTAAGCTTGAACTTTCGATTATGTCAAAAAGAGTTTCCGATTCTGGAGATATCAAAGGTTTTACAAGCGAAAGCACGTTTTGATGTCCATGAAACAAAAAGTGGAATTGCTGCAAAAAATGGTTAAAGGCATGAAGAAAGTGACAGAGAGGTGATTTGTTTCTCTAACCATTCCGAAATCTGTTTATAATTTTCGCGCTGCTCTGCGGGAGAGGAGGGGGCAGATGTTTTCATTTTATTTGGCTTATAATTCCTCACTAAATGCAGTATTTCATCTCGATGTACTCCGTCTTTGATATGATTTAAATCAAATTCATCATTATAAATATCACGAATACACATGAAATAGTTTTCTGGTTGCAATTTTCTAATTTCAACTATGCGTAATGTATGCTTTACACATGCGCACGTTGAAAGAAAAATTTATTAAAGTAAACAAATAAATATTAAACTTTTTTTTGTAAATTTTGATACCCTTTAGATCATAATTGCTCTTTATTTCATATTTTTAATTTTATAATTTCTGCATGCCATCTTAAAAGATTTAAACTGATGAGCTATAATACAAAAAAACCGATAATCCGAAATCGCCGAAGAGTCCAAATTAAAGACTTTTGACTGTTTATGATAACCAAATGAGCACCACAGCATTTAATGGGTTAATATATGACATAATTACACAGATTGGAATTTGCTAGCAAGTTTGCCCTTGAAACAGAAAAGAAAATTAAAAATCCTGCTCCAAAGGACATTCCAGCTGGCAACTTTATGAAATTTATGTACTACTGTTACGAAATAATTTGATCCAGTTTTGTGAAATTAAAAAAATATATGGCATTAATGAACTATACAATCATCTGATGCATATTTTAACTTTGAATGTCAAATCAGAATAGGGTTTTTTTTTTTTTTTTTTTTTTTTTTTGGGCACTGTGGCTGATTCTTACCTTTAGTCATAAAGATGATTATTATGATGCATGTTGCTTTATCAAAGACCTGCCAATGATGGATTACTATATTTCCACCCCACTTTAGTGCTGAAATTTATTAAAAATATTTCCCTCATTTTCCACTTTTTTCAATAAATTAATTAGAACGAGCTTTCCTATAGTTTAAAATGTATTTGTTGATGTGGTAATCATTGTCTTACTTACAAAGACAAAATCCTATAAATACATACAAAGGTTACATTGAACCTTTCTTCTTGTAATTTTTTACCTTAATGCCAAATTAACACAAGAACTGTTGAAACACAGTGAAGCAAACACAAACTGACATTCATTCTATGATTTCAGCTGCATACTCAACTTCTTGCCTACGACTCCGCAGTTGTGCAATTCTAAGATGTTTCTTCAAGTAAAAAATTGGTCGATGTGTACATGGATACCGAGGATGTGTAATTCTTAAAAACGCACCAAGCAGTCGGTGATTTTTCATTGTTTTTCTTGAAGTCCTGTTCTAGATATTTTTGCATGTTTACAGAATTAATTCAAATTTGTAACCGGCGATATGATGAGTTAGCGATTTTCTAAAACACATGAAAACAATCGATTTGGCGACTTGGCAATTTTTTTAAAACTCGCCAATCTGGACCGTAATATCTAGTTTTACCATATTGCTGTTGTGAAAAGACATGTTTGAAGATGAGTACAAGTTTAACAATTTAAAAATACTGTAATCCTAAAAACAAATCATATGGACCATGGCAGACAAAAAAATAAGAAAGGCACTGCAAAAGCATATGGTTAGACATGGCCAGAATCTCATAAAAAATAGCACACATTAGCTTCTTGGCAAAACATACTTTGGCTCAACTTCGATGTTAATGTTTCTGGTTAAGCAGAATCAACACTAAAACTGGTTTGAAGTAAATGCTGCCAAATGAACACATAACTGAAATATTTGCTGATATTAAGAAAAATATTAATTTGTTCAGCTAGACATTTAGCACCAATGCTCATCCAATAACAACAACAAAATTGTAAATTTGTTCACAGAATGTAATAAGAAATTTGTGTAAATAAGTACATAAGCAACAACAACAACAAAAGGCACATCAATATCACTGCCACACCATAAAATTACGTTTGAATAAGAAAATAGAGTTATGCGCACAGCATTGAAAGAATACCTTTGAAGTACACCATATTCATTTCTTATCCTGAATCGAGCAGAACCATGTAATTATTTAATCTGCAACTACATTTTGAAATTTAATAATACACACAAATTATATACATTTAATACACATTTTGTACCGAAATTAAATAATTACAAATATAGTTTTTACTAACCTATACATGCAGAAATTCAGGGAAAAAAGATCGCATTTACCAGTTTGCTTTAAAAAAATGAATTAACATAAATAATTACAATTGAAAACCTATTCATTTAAGCAAATAATGGATTATAAATTTTAATTTTACCTTACAATCAAGAATGAGAATAGCCACATCACACCCACACCACGCTGCATACGGGCAAGAGAACATTAACTGGGCTGAATAACAAAACAACCATCACAGCAAAAGCTACTGCTTCTTGCTGCAATTTTTAATTTCGCTACAAATAACAGAATAATACTAGAATTGCTTACAATAAGTGTACATAGAATGTTAGGCTTTTGGTATTAATATTACACTCTCTAGCTCGGCTGAAGTTAATATGTTAATGTTTCTGGCTAAGCATGTTCAACTAGATGCATTATTAAAGCTGATTTCCAATAACGTCTGGAAAGTTGAGCGCAGATAACCAAAATATTTGCTCAGCCAGATATTTAACATTACTATTAATACGATATCGAAGAGAACATGAAAAAATGAGTATATTTGTTCAAAAGAACACAGAAATACAAGAATATATTACATTTCGCAGTATTTAAAGAAAAATGGGTGAATAAGTACATAAACGACACGAATTTTTTTTCTTCCTTTTAACTGCACACACAAACCAATAAACTATATACAATTCATAAATAATTTTGTATTCAAAGTTAATTAAATATTTACAAAATCAAAAATAATTCTTACCTATACATTCAGCAGAAAACGAATTATGCCTATAATTGCGGTCTGTGCAAGAAAAAAAATAATGATTAAAATTAATCAAAAAGACAATTAAATTTAAAAAATACTATTCATTTAAGTGGAAAAAGCATTAGAATTTTAATTTATTTGAATTTCAACTTAAAATTTGGAACAATAGATAACACTTGTATACTCACCACTACAACATCCCACCACGTCCGAGAACAAAATGGCGCTCGATTCGCATGGCACATTGGCAAAATTGGAGGCATGTTCACGCGCAGATGGTCTCTGCGCAACCAGTCGTACGTTTAGCATTTTTACCATGTTTGAGCTAGCCGTCCGACGTCGTACGGGTAGACACTTCCAGAAAATGGCGTAACTGATCGATTCTATATATTCAGTATTGCATCGATGATTCAATAAAGTTATAATACTCTTTTTCCAAACAAATGATTTAATTTGGGTAGAGCAAAATACAAAATTATGTTTTCCGTAAGCGAAAAAGGCTAAAACAAAGTATTCTAAAGATATAATACTTCTCAAGGAAGGGAAATATCGATTATGCAGTTAATCTGTACGTTGCCAGGAAGTGTCTACCCGTACGACGTCGGACGGCTAGCTCAAACATGGTAAAAATGCTAAACGTACGACTGGTTGCGCAGAGACCATCTGCGCATGAACATGCCTCCAATTTTGCCAATGTGCCATGCGAATCAAGCGCCATTTTGTTCTCGAACGTGGTGGGATGTTGTAGTGGTGAGTATACAAGTGCTATCTATTCCAAATTTTAAGTTGAAATTCAAATAAATTAAAATTCTAATGCTTTTTCCACTTAAATGAATAGTATTTTTTAAATTTAATTGTCTTTTTGATTAATTTTAATCATTATTTTTTTTCTTGCACAGACCGCAATTATAGGCATAATTCGTTTTCTGCTGAATGTATAGGTAAGAATTATTTTTGATTTTGTAAATATTTAATTAACTTTGAATACAAAATTATTTATGAATTGTATATAGTTTATTGGTTTGTGTGTGCAGTTAAAAGGAAGAAAAAAAATTCGTGTCGTTTATGTACTTATTCACCCATTTTTCTTTAAATACTGCGAAATGTAATATATTCTTGTATTTCTGTGTTCTTTTGAACAAATATACTCATTTTTTCATGTTCTCTTCGATATCGTATTAATAGTAATGTTAAATATCTGGCTGAGCAAATATTTTGGTTATCTGCGCTCAACTTTCCAGACGTTATTGGAAATCAGCTTTAATAATGCATCTAGTTGAACATGCTTAGCCAGAAACATTAACATATTAACTTCAGCCGAGCTAGAGAGTGTAATATTAATACCAAAAGCCTAACATTCTATGTACACTTATTGTAAGTAATTCTAGTATTATTCTGTTATTTGTAGCGAAATTAAAAATTGCGGGGATACTCAGATAACCGGCACTTGGCGAACTTCCAGAAATCGAAACAATTATTCAAATAAGTAACAGTTACTTATCCATTATTTTAATTAAAAGAATTTTGTATATATTTTTGTTCTTATTAACTAATGAAAGGGATGTATATGTATTAATTTTATAAAATTCATGTGAATGTATGCAAATAAATTGTTTATAAATGTCACATAAGTTTATACCTCCTTAAACCATTTTCATGTAAAACAGAAGCCTTATTCATAACAATATAATCAAACATACCAAGGTATAATTTTATTAAGACCCTGAGTTACATCAGTATGAACTTATGATGGAACTATTGGAACAATACTCATCATGAGTTGAGGATTACTTATAATTTGTCAGTAGGCATGTATGAAAATGGGTTTTGTAATTAATATTGAATGTATAACTTTTTCTTTTCATATAAATACAGGATTTCATGTCTGCAGATAATGTATTACAAGAGGCTGTTGTGTGCCAGTGGACAAGCTGGTGAGAAGCTGAACACTAATAGCTTGAATCCTGGTAAATGGACTGCCTGCATAAGCGTCGTCATGATTTTTCCACGTGTAATATGAATGCAAGCCAGTTTGCCTTAAAGCATCCCTTCTTGGAAAATATCTTCTAATGTTTCATCACAAAAATCAGCCAAAAACTGTTTCTCATGATTTGAAAAATACGTATAAAGGAAGTCAAATTTAATTGATAAATTGTGCATGCTGAGATTGTATACTATATCATATACATTTTTTTAATATATTTTCTGTATCTCTAATGTTGAGAATTTTGATGTTTTAATTTAACCCTGAATAAAATGTTAAGTACTATAAGCAAAGTAAGCAGTTTTGTATTTGATGTCAGAACAATATTTTTTTAATTTTTTTATTTTATACTTGTATATTTTTGCTTATGATTGGAATTTTAGTACAAAATATTTTGGCATGATGTGGCCTGTTCTCATTTAAAATGCATTTTGTATTTTTTTTTCTTCTGTTATTTGCATTATAATAGTTTGGCCATAACAACTATGGATGCCAAATCAACATGTATGGGAATAAATGTATTAAATTTTGAGAAAACCTTTAGGTGTCATTTATTATAAAGGTTTAGATGATTGTTTTTATAAATTCATTCATTCTTATCTATTTAAGAATTATCATTTAACATAAAAATATGAAAAAGAATAATATATTATAATGCTAAATAAAATATACTTTTATATATATATATATCCAAGCTCACTATATGCGCACTCAAAGAGATACATTTCTTTTTTGTGATGTATGTGATGATAATTTACTGTTAAGTATCTTAAGTTGTTCATAAATAGTGCTCATTTTTCATAATGCACCAAACAAACCTCACATAATTAATTTAATAAAATATTATTGCAGAGACATATTTTTGAAATTGACATTAGTCCTCTATCCGTCCGTCCCATAGGGATAACTATGGGGCAGATTCCTACTGTCATCTACAATATGCCCAAGCCCTTCGCCAATGACAGTTGCTTCTCAATACCCGTATTTTACAATTAAATTCATGAACCTGATCTGGCTGAGTTTCATATCAGGGGAATTAAAAAAGCAAAATAATTCATTACCTAAAACCATTTTTCTCCAACTAGCTGGATGATTATGTGATTGGTGTGCATGGATGGTAATGTGAAAGGATATGATTAGATTTCTTCTAGGTCATAACAGTTTTTAATAATGAAAAGCTCTTGTTCTTTTTTCTTTAAATCCTTGTTTTTTTTTTTTTTTTTTTTTTTTTTTTTTTAATTTCAATGCACACTTTTTTAAAAGCAAACTGAATTAGCTGGATGATCACTACAAGTTTCTTGACATGTTTAAAAGTAAAATATTGTATCTACATTCATTTTGAATAAATTGTTATTACTATAGTCTTGTGACGTCGTGGATACTTCAGTGGGAACGGAATCAACACTGATAGTGGTGATGCATCACTTTTTAATAACACAACATATCACAGATACAACATTAATACATTTAGAAAACTTTAGTAGATATCCGAGCTGGTGACACAATCAGAGACATTAACCAAGATGGTACTCGTCATCACTCGACAAACAAAGTCTCCACACCTCAGCTCGCTCGCGGAGCTTCCCAAACTCTTCTCTCACTGACAGGCGTCTCACAGAAATCTCATCTCTTTACGCATGCGTAATTCTCAGTTAAGTCGTTGCCATTCACAGTTCTTTAAATAAGGTGTTAAAATGAATTATAGTACTCGTACTGTGAGGAGTTTGCTAACGACGTTCTCTCTAGTCAAGAGCATCATAGGTCTTTCTAGTAGAGTTCAGGAGCGTTCTTTACAGACTAACTCCTTCCGCCTCCAGATTTTGTTTTCCTCGGACACAGAGGAAACAAAACTTTGCAGGATAAAATAGAAGTTCAGGCAGGCGTTCGCTACAAACAAACACCTTCCGCCTCCAGTTTCTTCTCCGGACACAGGAGAAGTAAACCTTCACAGTTCACAGTTTCTGGTTTCAATACAGATTGTTCAACATTTCACCAGTTAATTTTAAACCACACTGTTACAAAGGCTCTCCACTCTCATAACCAGGCCATCATAAAAAATACATATAACAATACATATACAATATATGAAAAACCAACACAGAAATTTTGTCTTTATGAATCAAGTTAACAATTTACTATATAGTATGAATTTAAAAAAAAAAATACAATATACATAATCAAATAACAAAACAATTTAAAAGAAATGATAACTAGTCTATTTAACTGGCATGTACAGAGTTTCTACTTAAGCAGTCTACATTTAAGTTGTTACTTCCCTTTTTATGATGTGTCGTAAAATTATAAGATTGCAAGGCTAAGGCCCAGCGTAATAATCGACCATTTCTACCTGCATTATTTTTTAGCCATACTAGGGGATTATGGTCCGTTTGAATTGAAAATTTAGTCTGCCCATCTATATACCCTTTCAGTTTTTTTATTCGATACAGAATTGCGGCACACTCTTTTTCAGTGGTGGAATACTTCCGCTCACTATCAGTAAATTTTTTACTGAGATACAATATGGGATGTTCTTTTCCTTTATCATCCTTTTGGGCTAAAACAACACCATATCCTTGATCTGACGCGTCTGTCTGTAGTATAAATGGTTTAGAAAAATCGGGTGCATGTAGCACAGGCCTACTAGATAGCTTTTCTTTTAAGGATTTGAATGATTCATTACATTCATCATTCCAAACAATTTTACCCTTTTTGTTATTCCCTTTTAACAAATCTGTCAAAGGTGCGGCTATAGCAGAAAACATGGGTATATATTGTCTGTAGTATCCAGCTAACCCTAAGAAAGCTCTAATCTCAGTTTTAGTTGTGGGAACAGGAAAATTTTGAACCGCCTCGATTTTTAGTTCTGCTGGAGAACGTTTTCCTCGACCTACTATGTGACCGAGATATTGCACTTCTTCTTGTGCAAACTTGCACTTAGAGGGTTTAATAGTTAAATTGGCTTTTCTTATTCTTTCTAAAATTTCATGTAAATGTTGTAAATGTTGCTCCCACGTTTCAGAAAAAATAGAAATATTATCTAAATAAGGGGTCGCATATTTCTCACATCCGCACAATATTTCGCTCATCATTTTACTAAAATAATAAGGAGCATTTTTAAGCCCAAATGACATTCGCAATGGCCTATATACGCCAAAATTTGTAGCAAATGCAGCGATTTTCTGAGCCCTAGGGGTCAGCGGAATTTGCCAATAACCTTTAGTTAAGTATATCAAGGTGACAAATTTGGCTGCTGCAACAGTTTTAACACGTTGCTCTATATTGGGGATTGGGTAGAACTCAGTACGCGTTATTTCGTTTAACTTTCTGTAATCAATACACGGCCTAGGATCCTTACCTGGTGCTTCAACAAGGATCATGGGTGAAGTATACTCAGAGGGTCCTGGTTCAATAATCTTGTATTTTAACATTTTTTCAATCTCGACTCTAAGAATTTCGTTCTGTCGATTTGTCATTCTATAAGGCTTATGCTGTACGCGTTTGTCACTGATTAGTTCGATATCATGTTCGACTAAATTTCTTTTCCCTGGAATATTCGAAAATATAGCAGAAAACTTTACCAACAACTTTCCCAACTGCAGGATTTGTTCATCACTAAGTCTTTCTTTAAGATTACCTTTTGCTATTATTTCATTAAAATCAAACACATTGGGGTCAGTTAACATATAAGGAAAATCCTCCTCTAATTCCGAGGGTTCAACTATATCCTCGTTGTCAAGGAGTACCATATTCAAAAATTCAGGTCTCTTATGATAAGGTTTTAACATATTGATGTGATACACTTTATTCCCTTCCTGATTCCCTTCAAAACTAACCACATAGTTTGTTTCTGATAATCTTTTCTCTATTTTCCCCGGCCCTTTCCATTGAGGAGCGAGTTTATGGGGTTGGTTCACTGCTAATACTAATACAGAATCTCCTTGCTGGAGTTCCCTTTTCACGGCATTTTTGTCATACCATTTCTTCCTTTTGTCTCTCACCTCTTCCATTTCCTCTGTAGCTAATTCTCTACTTTTCTTTAACCTATTGATTAATTCGAAAACATATTCTATTACGGTATCTTCTTTTTCCTGAGGATCTAACCATTTCTCATACAATAATGCGACAGGTGTTCTGAGGTTGGTCCCGTACACTAATTCAGCTGGACTAAATCCTGTACTATCATGCATTACTGTTCGCAGGGCAAAGAGAGCGGCAGGTAATTGTACTTCCCAATTTGGGGCAGCTTCAATACATAATACCTTTAAAACCCTTTTTATTGACCTATGGAACCGTTCTACAGGATTGCTCTGGGGGTGGTAAACCGAACTTCTGGAAATTTTTATACCAAACCTCTTCAAAAATTCAACGGTTAAGCGACTCATAAAAGATTTCCCTTGATCAGTTTGAACCTCCCTTGGAAAGCCCATCCGACTAAATACCTGCAAGAGTGCACTTAAAACAGATTTCGACGTTATATCCGGTACCGGGACGGCGTCAGGATATTTAGATGCTAAGCACATAACTGTAATAAGATATTTATTACCTTCAGTAGATGTAGGCATAGGCCCGCAAGCATCTACATTAACCTTACTAAAGACTTCAGAAATCACAGGTACTATTACCAACGGTGCTTTCTTTTTGTCACTTGCTTTTCCTACACGTTGACAGGAGTCACATGTTTTAACGAATTCCTCAATGTCTTTATAACAATTTGGCCAGAAAAAATGTCTTAGTAACCGGTCTTTTGTTTTCAGAACTCCTAAGTGACCTGAAGTTCCTTCATGACAAATTGCTTTAATTTGCTCTCTGAGGTTTTCTGGAACAACAGTTAAATGTTCTTCTCCTCCTAACTTATTTACCTTCTTTTTTACTAAAACTCCATTTTTTATCCCATAACTTGTTTTACTTCCGCTTTTTACTAGTTCTAATAAAGGGGCAAGTTCTTTACTTTTTTGTTGTTCGTCAATAAAAGTACTTGAGTCAATTTGAATTGCAGGACTTGTGGGGACACAAAGGTCGACAGGAGGTAATATCTCTCTGTTTTCAGACCTCTCATGAGCATCGTCCTCCTCTTCCAATTCTAACTCATTCTGCTCAGAATTTTGATTCGTCTCACTTAAATTTTCCGCTTCCTTTAATTGTCGTGCTTGAGATCGAGTAACGACAGCATTAACATTACCGACACACGACGAATAATTTTTCTCAGTTCCTCTGAGAAGAGCCGTTGTCTGGTTGCCTAATATATATCGCCCTTGGTCTAAGTGGTCTCCTATAACAGCTGCTTTGGTGGTTACTGTACCCAAATCGCATTCAATATCTACTTCAGCAACAGGTAAACAAGTCATATGATCATCCAACAAATGTCGAACCCACACGTGTTCTCCCTTCATTCGATCTATGTCTACATATTTCTGACAAATAATATCTACCGTGGCTCCTGTATCTCTTAGAATAGGTACTTCAAAACCATTTACTCTTCCATTTAACGTATAGGGATCTAACAGATTCTTTTCTGATCTCCCGCTTATCCGATACAAATCTGCCTTTTGGGTTTTAAAATTAGGGCACTGAGGACGTAAATGGTCAAAAGATCCACATTCATAGCACTGGAGTCTTTTTCTCCTATCAAAATTCGAGTCTGACTTTTTCCCAACATTGCGTGCATCATCATCTTTTTTAAATTGTGTAACTTGAGGGTTTTTTCTATTTTTGAAAACGTTACCAGTGGACTGAAAAACACCCATTTGTCTACCTGATATTTTCGTTTTCAGTTCACCCAATTTCGTTTTCCCAACCATCGTCTTTTTCGCATCTTCAAATTCCTCTATTTTACCCACCAACTTGGTGGTGAAGTGATCGTGGCCCATTCATCTATAAAATGTTCCTTAAACTCATTAGGCGTGCGCCTTTTAATCTGATCTACCAACATTAAATCCTTGAGTTGCTCAAATGTTTCGACTTTTAATCCCTTGAGCCACCCATCCAAAAATGTCTTAATTTCGTGATAAAAATCGTACCACGTAGAATCCGGATTTTTCTGAGTCTTAACAAGAAGTTGTCGAAACTTCTCCGCACTTAATTTAAATCTTTTAAGTAATAATTCTTTAATATGTTGGTAATCTCTAGCCTGTTCTTCAGGCTCCCTAGCAATTATATTATTTACCTCAACCGGAAGGACACCAATGAGATATGACACCCATTGATCCGTGGGCAATTTTAGAACTTTAGCTTGCGTCTCAAAAAGTTCTAAGAATAAACTGATATCATCAGTTTTTAAATTAAACTTGGGCATAAGTTTCTGAAAATTCTGATTAAATACCGTTTCACCTCCAGGTTTAGCAGATTCAGTGTTCTGTTTTGCTTTAAGGCATTCTAGTTCTAACTGTTGCTTTTCAATTTCTTTATTTTGTTGTAGTATCTGAAATTCCCTCTCCCTAGCTTCCTGTTCTAACTGTAGTTCTTTCGCTCTTGTTTGCTTCTCTAAGTTTTCCTTTTCTATTCTATCAGTCATAATACTTTCTAACAAATTTTTAACAAATTCTTCCTCATAATTTTTACTATTCGTTATTAATTGTTTTAAATCTATCACTTTCATATCTTCTAAAGCTATTTCCCCAAGTTCTGAAGCGACAAGGAATAGATCCCTTTTCTTAGCTTTTCCCAAAAATGCCATTTTCACAAAAGTAATTGCTCAAAACAAATAAAAACTCAAATAGTTATTCACAAATAATACACATAAAAATATATCAGAGATATAAAAAACACTTTCTTCTTTCTTACAAAATTAGGCAAATAAATAAAAGGTTAATAAAAGCATTAATCATTTTCGATTTATTTCCATTCAAACATAAAACGAATAAACAACCTTACTGAATACTTCGTATAAAAAAATAATAACAAATTCTTTTCATTTGGTACAGCCAGACAGAAAAAAAAAAACCAGAGTGGCGCCAATAAATATAAACACCTTTAATTAAGTATCGTTTTCATGACAGCTACTTCCGCTAGCAAACATATGGCCAACGCAATTGCTACGTAAATTCGATAGGCGCAGGTTTAAATTAGAACACTATTAGAACATTTCTTTACTGCTCAAGTTTTAATTTTTGTACAATGAAATGATAAAAAGTTAACATTCTATTTATCCAAAAAAACACATCATATTAAAATACAGCACTGGTGTGCTTTCATGAGAAAACAAAAGTAACAAGTTTTTAATATAATCAACAACTTATTTCTTTCTTAAGAATTTAACATAAATTTTCTTCTAATGACTTAGAAATGAAAATTGCAATATTGCACTGATGTGCTTTCACATATACACAAAATAAACAGTTCAGATTCTATCACACCAATTTATAGCGAAACGTTAAACATAAATACACTGATGTGCTGTTTATTTATGGGAATGGATTTTCGCCATTATCATACAAAAGAAAAATATCTCGTTAGATATATAAATGCAACACTTTGATTGTCTTAAAACTTTTATGCACTGACGTGCTATAAAATGCACTGATGTGCTACGTGTTAATGGGAAAATGTTTTCCCGAATATACCACAACAGGAAAATATCTTGTTAGATATACTATAAACCAAACACATTGAGTGTTTAAAACTCTTATGCACTGATGTGCTACTTCTGCTTTGGGAATTGATTTTCCTAATAAGTAATAAATAACTACATTATACACTTCAGGCCTGGAAATGAATATTGTGGAGAACACATACCTGGTCTCTTGTCACACATATCTCGGTGGAACCTCCAATTTTTTTTTATTTTCTTTTCGTCTGTGACGTCGTGGATGCTTCAGTGGGAACGGAATCATCACTGATAGTGGTGATGCATCACTTTTTAATAACACAACATATCACAGATACAACATTAATACATTTAGAAAACTTTAGTAGATATCCGAGCTGGTGACACAATCAGAGACATTAACGAAGATGGTACTCGTCATCACTCGACAAACAAAGTCTCCACACCTCAGCTCGCTCGCGGAGCTTCCCAAACTCTTCTCTCACTGACAGGCGTCTCACAGAAATCTCATCTCTTTACGCATGCGTAATTCTCAGTTAAGTCGTTGCCATTCACAGTTCTTTAAATAAGGTGTTAAAATGAATTATAGTACTCGTACTGTGAGGAGTTTGCTAACGACGTTCTCTCTAGTCAAGAGCATCATAGGTCTTTCTAGTAGAGTTCAGGAGCGTTCTTTACAGTCTGCAATCATTGAGTTCATTTTAAGATTATTTGTCCTTTTTTTGTTTGTGGAATAGGCGGCTGTATTTTTTAGATTTTCTGTTTATTTAGCCAGTTTTCTATATAATGGCTAACATAAAATATAATTTATGTTAACCATTATATAGAAATTTATGTGCCCTGTTTTAAAAATTATGTATATCTTAATTTAAGTTTGTCTCATGTCAGATGAACAATGCTGCTAGTCTGGTTGAGAAATTAAGAAAGTCTGACCATTCCATGAAACATCTTTTAGAACAGCTCACTGATTAAAATACATATACACACCAATTAACTGTGCTCATCAAAAGTGCTGTATTATTTAATGCTTCTTCTGATGAGCAAAATTCAAAGCATTATTTCTCTTGTTTCCTGTGTATGAAGTTTGTAGCAAAATGGAATTATTATTTTTTTAAATTTCATTCAATGATATCACAATTTTTATATGTCTGATAATGATCTACTGCATAAGTAATATCTATATGCAAACATAAACCAAAATCTTGCTTTAGAAGAATACCCACCGGTGTCGGTTCTCGAATAGATAAGACACAGAATACTGGTGATACAATTTAGGTTTGAATTCTATCAAATGGGTTAGCTACATCTCTGTTTTTACAGTTTTCCCTATGTTTAATATGAATACAAGTCAGTTTCATTCAAAAAGTGCTCAAAGAAGGGCATCTCTTCTTTTAAGCAGATACCCCTCAGGACCTTTGCCATAAAAATTCAACAGCTGAGCATGTACTAAAAGATAACATAGTATACAAATGTCCATTTTATAACTTTCAAATGAAGTGGTCGATTTAAATTTAACATCTGGTGCTATAGCAATATATGAGACTTCGGTAAACAGCCAGTTGATATGGTCTAAGGAACAGGGTTTTTAATTTTATTTTATTTTCGTATAGCAAACTAGCTTGCCTATGCATATATGCAAGTCTAATTTATTTTTTACAAAAGATTCATATTAAAATACATACACATATGACAAAGAAATGTATGCACATAAGCTATAACTAATAAATCAATTGAGCAATATGTGAACATAGATGCTAATGGTTCAAGTGTCGTGTAGCAGGGTATGACTGCAAACCCTATAGTGGTGCTGCAAACAAAAATTAGTGTCTGATTCAAAGCAGGCATAAAAACTAGTATACAGTTTGTCCCCATATGACACAAAACAAAAAGTATGTAATCAGAAAAAAGATCATGTAGACATTGATTTACCCAACTTATAAGCTTCGGTAAAGGCCTTATCATTCGCCTTAAATCTGTAGAATGATCAGCACCCTTCTGCTTTGGAAACAGCTCCAGAAAGACATGTTAACCTAATCCACACTACAGTAGAACATGTGCCTCTGAACCATTACCATCGAAACTGCAATTTCAGAGTCACTATGTACACTAATCTCGATATTAAAGCACTGGTAGCTCTATTTGAGATTGTGCTATTGTAGATGAGTGTAGAGCACCATAGAACGGTGATGTATAATATTAGGTTTATTTAGGAGCCAAAAAAAAATCAGAAATGACCTATCCTGGATTCGAAATCTGGGATTAAAGACTGCCATCCAGAAGTGCTTCTAATTACATCATGAAAGCATGCGTTGAGAAAAAAGAAAATTCCGTACATTCTTCCCCATTTAAAAGGCAGTTGGGGAGGTGGTAACCTAATCGCCACCTGCTGGTGGTGAAGAATTATCGTCTACCACATTTTAGTTTGGGAACCACTTGGTTAGTTGGTGGAGCCTTTAGGTATTTATTTGAAATAGAAAATATCAGCGAATGACCGCCCCAGGATTTGCATTCTGGACTTCCCTATTGCCAGCCGAACGTGCTTCTAATTAGAACACGAAGCCAAGTGGTAAGGAAAGAGAAAATTAGTGACTTAGTATCTTATTTTATTTTGGCTGCACACAGTTCCTATATGTAGCTAAGCGAATTTCCCGGTCAGTAGCATAAATCCCAACCTTCCTAGTGGACAGTGTGCTTCCGCTCGTGTAAAATATTGCGATTTAAGAAGTCATCCACGATAGCTGATCAGTTCTGCAATTATATAAATAATAAAAATTAAGAATGAAATGGAGAAATTAATGTAACGTTAGTACAAACAAGAAGATGCAACAAAAAGATCAATTAGGAGATCACTTAGGGTCCGGTATTGTACAGCATGCACATATACGTAGCATGACATCTATGGGGTGTAGGAGAGGGTATAAAGCATGGTGTATGCTCAAAACATGAACGGAAGCTACTGCACAGTACACTCGGTTTTAACAACATCGATTTGTAGTCTCAGCGTGACAGTTCTATAGACAATATCTGGACGACTTTGTCTGGAAGTTTGAAAGAACGCCAAAGTGCGACTATACACATCATGTCAGTAGTTTGGATTACAGAACAAAGGGAGCAGCTATCAGAATGTTTAGTAATGCTCATTGCCAAATTAGACTTTTATATGCCCGTAGCACTTCAAAGATTTTGCTGCCTCCACATACATCTATAGTATAACGCCTCTTTCTCATCATTCCCTCTTTCTCGGGCTTGGATTAAGTGCACTAGGTATGTTCTAAAATCTGCAGTGAGAATTTTATTTTTGTGGACCCTTTGCACTCTTTGTTTGAATCTTTAAGCACCTTTTAGTAACGCCGCCTTTACCTGATGCCCTAAGCACGTGCTTACTTTCCTTAATGGCTAATCCAACTCTGGTAGTGGTTTTCCACAAACAACCACGCCAGGATATGAAGAACTGATATCTTCTCTTACAGATGATGAGTTGGGTTCAGTTTATTTAGTTATGGTGAAACATTCGAGGGCTACCTGTCTAAGGGAAGGGATGGCTTCGTGAAAGACTTTCTAAGGGAAATTGGACTGTATATAGGTTACACATATGGAAACCATGAAAACGCTTAGTTAGCAGCCAATCTGCTCGCCGGGATTCGAGGCCCGTCCCGAGTTGATCGGCTTTACCGCTCGGCCACTGGAGAGTCGTCTTTAGATGATGCGATATCTATGCTAATGACTCCCATCATCTGGTGGTGGTGACAGTGGGTGACATCCTAAGATGCATGCAATCTATTACTGGACATCCAATATGGCTAAAGACTTGGCTATAGTTTTCAGCGCCTAAAGACAACTGCAGATTTCATACACCCTTCTGTTTTCTAAGTATGGAAACCGTTTCATTCTAAAACTTCGTCAGTTTGGCATTTCCGTGACACTACGCCCAGGGACAGTTGTCCACCCTCGCCCGTCTCTAGCTATAACACTGATATCACTACGAAACAATCTCATGGTGTTTTGATCGCTTTGCGGACTTTCATGCCTTCTCGTCGGAGGCAGTGTCTTCTGTAGTGTTGCAAACAAAAGATCTGAGTAGCTCCAGTGGAGTGGCGAGCATAACTGGCGCCCGGGGCAAAATACCTTTTTGGCGCCCCCCTTCCCGAAAAAAACACAGTGATATGATGAAAATCTTGTTTGGAGACCATTTGGCGCCCCTCTGCGACGGCGCATCATACACCCCCTTTACGCCACTGAGTAGCTCAGCAATGGAGTTGAGCTTTAAGGATAGCAGCAGTCGCTGGCAAGACTAAACAGGGAAAGGGGGTGTCATCCAGTTTTCTAGGACAATAGATCAGCCGCTGCAATATTATATGAGGCGTTATCATCCCGGTTCAAGAATAAGATAACAGCTTTAATCTTCCGATATTTAGATTATCTAGCCATTCTGGAAGTCTAAATATCTAGATAAAGCAGAGATTACGCAGTCGTCCCTCTAAGATCATCGAAAGGAAACAGTTTGCAAGTGCTCAAATTTTCGTTTGTGGAAGTGAAATGCTTGGTCGCTATATGAAGCTCCATACATCTGAAGAAGATTAATTCACTACTGACTGCAGTTGTGCTAATGTTCTTCTCCTCACGTGCATCTTTTCCAAGATTCTTCGCGAACAATAATGCTACACTTCAGGGTAAACCAACTGTCGCTAGCTTGTTAAGGAGTGAAGATATAGCACCTGTCTTAGCGTAGGCATTCTGAAGGCTGTCGTATGCTCCAACTTAATATATGGTGTATGGTCTGGGGACTTTTGACAGCCCGTCGCTAGTGCCTTTCAATGCTTTCATAGCTGTAATCAGCCCTGCAAGAAGAATTGAACATAATTTCTCAGAAATTCGTGGACGATCTCGTACAGAGCATGAATATACAGTAGAGAGACTGCATCACAATTAAGTAGGATTATATCCCCTAGTGATAATTGCGTTTGTGTTACCCTTATCATATGGGCATTCGCCTTCTGATTTGAGTAGAATACAGATGTATTTCGAATCTGCTTTTGTATCTTTTGCATTCCTTTCTTAGTCAGTGTTGTCACATTTCTCACTGTCTAATACGTTGACGATGTTATACTATGCTTTGCACCATTCTAATTACTGCTTGCACATGAGACATAACATGCGAAAATCTATCTGTCTCAACCAATATACACCAATACCTGACAAAGAATCCAAGCACGATATTTCAGTAGGATAAAGAACGCCACTCATAGCTTATTGCCCAAGACTGGCTACGTCATTTACTGACACTTACACTACCTACCTGCTCCAAAAATATGTCCCTTGTTGAGTATAAACCTACCAGTAAATTTGGTGAATACTGTTAGTTCGACTGGTTTGAAATTCCAGCGAACGGACTGGTCGCATGGGAGTTTTTGATGTTTTCTCTTGCGCAATGTGAATGCCAGCTAGTTTTCTTCGAAAAGTCCATCATGAAGCCATCAAGAATCTTTGCTCTTCTTTAGACAAATAGCCCTCAAGTGCTTTTCTAAAATCAAACAAACCAAATCGAACCTTTAAAAAGTGCTCCGCAAAAGCATCCCTGTTCTTAGGCAGAAAGCCCTTGCGTGCTTTGCAGTGATCAAAATAATGTGTCTTAAGCTCTATCTGGCCTGCGTAGGCTCAGTGCTTCGATGTCCTCAATATGAAACACACTATCTAGCAAGTGTGGAATGTTTGTCATAGGATTATACGAGTGCCTGTTCAATTTTATGCCTCAATGCATTGTGGTCAGTACTTAATTTCTAAAAGAAGAAGGACTATGAAAGGTCGTCAACAAAGATAAAAATAAAGAAAAAATAAAAATAAAATGTAAATTAATAAATAAAATTAGATAATTCAATTTAATTAATGAAAATAGTTCAGTAGAAAATTGAAATACCGGAGCTCATCTTAATTTAGACTCCAACAGGAATTATACTTTTGCTCAAATAGTGAGAAGTACTGGGACTGGATTTTAGGTGGATTAAAGACGTGACTATGACTTGAGATCGTACTGAAGATGATTGCACTGCATGCATATCCTTCTTTAATTGACCTGCTGCTCTGTTTTGATGAGCAGATCTCAAAACAAGAGAATAGATAAACAAGAGCTAAGTTCAGAATACAGAAAGCAAACGGAATTAACATTTTTTATGAAGAGCATTGCTTATAGATTATAGGTCACATAATATCATGATAAAAGGTGTTTATTACGCTAACCTGTTGACTCAACTTGTACTAGGCCCACCAGCGGCCGAGAGGTAAATCCGCTGAATGCTAGTAATTCGCTCAGAGTTTTATCTTGACGAATAGGCTGGCTCCAGAGGAGATTTTGCTGTTTTCCTCACGTATAAAGTGAATCAGAGCCAGTTTTCCTTATATTGTTCCTTTGAAAAGGCATATCTTCTCTTAGACAGATAGTTCTCACATTTTTTTGACGTAATAATCCAATACAATTCCTATTAACTATAAAACTGTGTAGCAAACTCAGCAGTAAAATTCCGCTATGCATGAAAACGCTGCAGCACACAAGACTAAAATTTGCCAGATTGCTGTTCCAGGAATAATAATTTCAGCTTATACCCTATGCACAATGTTCACTAGACCTTGTCATCATTCTTTTTTGTTTCAAAAACAGAAGAAGTATTTGTATATTTCATACTGCAGTCTGATGATGATTTGAATGATGTTCAGGAATGATCTGAAGGCTGTGATAAAAAATATTTTTATATTGGAATTCAATGCGTAATTGATTGCTGTACTAAATGCAAATGTAAAAGTCTACATAGGAAACTGAAAATGGAATTTTAGACATTTATCTTCTACAAATTTATTATGCTTAAACTTACTGAATATCTCTATATATGGAATAAAATTAAGCAGAGAGAAGGAATATTTCACAAATGGCATGACATGACAAAACTAAAATGTACATAGGCTGTACAATGAAATTTTCTACCATTATGAAGATGTAAGACACAGAGCTCTTAAGTTGTCTGAATAATTTAAAAATAATACACTTGTTATGAATCTAGGTAAACATTGAAATTTAAAATGGAAGTTAGATTTTGAATGTTGATCATAAGTTTCAAGGCTATTAAGTTAAAATGCAGAAAACTTTTCAAAAGAGAAATTAAAAAACTACTGAAAACAACAAATTACAGAATAAATGTATCCACAAAAAAAAAAAAAAAAAATTCACAGGAGTTCACCAGACAAACCAGTTAAGAAAAATAATAATTGAACTAAGGAAGTAGCTGTTATTTTGGAAACAAATGAACAAAAACTTTTCATTTGAAAAATAATAAAAAAAATATAGAGAGATTTTAAATCATTAGTGAAAAGATCATTAAAAATGCCAGTGTGGTAACTGTATTAGAAATCTCAGCTCTTCTACATATAAATCCATTAGTAACTTTAAATAAATAAATAAAGGTAATACAAGACATTCTGATGGTTCTGATGAAGTCATACATGTGTGCTGATTCATTGCAGTTAGCAATATTTCTTGAAATGTGTTGGTCCTGAAATCAGTTTCTCATTTATTTCAAGGTTTTGAAAAGAAGTAAAAAAAGTATCAAATTGGTTAAAATTTATTCAAAGGGGTTAAAACAAAAAGAGCGGCATTTATCTCATGTACATATTTTAATTCTTTTAGAACTTGTATTTTAGAACCGCCAAAAATTGTTTTCAGATTTTTTCATTAAATAGCTTCACAAAACTCACTTCATTCTCTGACAACTGAAAGTATTAAATTATATTGCTTGTATTATTTATTACTGTACTAAAAATGGTCTGCCTTAATAGATGTTGTGTATCATTTATTTTTAGATTATTATATTAGATTAAGTTTATTCTTATAGGAAAAAAAAGTAATAATGTATATATGTGCAAGATAAGTTGATAAAAAGGTTAATTTTTTTGATTGTTTACTTAAAACATCCAACAGAAGTCATACACTTAAAATTTATATGTATAAATTGATTCACATATTTGCATTAAACTGAATATTTTTATTACATTATCTTAGAATAATAATGTACTTATGTAGAATTTACTAATATTTTACTCTATATACATACAAATATATTGCATTATTTCAGACTTCCATATTTAGATATTTGGATAAAAAAGGCCAAGCATTTTTAGATGTCACATCTGTAAATAGTATAAAGCAAAACTCTTACAGGAAAAAAAAAAAAAAAAAAAAAGGGGAAAAGAAAAGGACATTTGAAGTACAGTTCTTATACTAGAAATTCGGTGCTTTAAACCTATAAGTTCTTTTGATAAAGTTAATGATAAGACATAGTGCTGCCATTTATTTTTAAATAGAATATATAAATATGTCATCTATTACTTGAATATAATATATATATATTAATATATAAATATCCTTGAATATGATGTATAATTATCTTCAGGAAAATATTCATAACATAATAATTTTTCTAACAAAAATAATCATCTGTTATCATACTTCAATACCATAAAATATATTTTGAGGTAAAATGACTTTCCTGTATAAAGTTTTATTTTTGAGCTTATGAGGACAGGATATGATAATAAAACAAATACTGCATAAGTCATTTGTAAGCGATTATTTTCTATATTCAGAAGTCACATATATTTATAAAAAATACCTTAGAATTATCTTTATTATAATTTTGTACATATCACCCTCCTTCTTTTCAATATTAAATATAAGAGAGTCAATTGTGTTTTTAATAAATCATCAAGTACACTATCAAAAGGTAAAAAATTTTCACGTCTTTATATTAAAATTTGAGTTCTTCTAAGAGTTTAAAACAAACTCACACACAAAAGTTTGCTGTAGAAACCAAAATTATGATAAAAAATTTCTAAACTTTTCTTTTAAGGAGCTGGGTGGTTTGTTTACATTCTTTTTCAGCAAGACATTTTTCGAGACCAGACTCAAAAATGTATGTATGCATGTATATCTGTGCACACACACACAAACGTATGTACACACATATACATATGCTACATGAACACCTACATCGGTACATACAAGCATATGCACATACATTTCTAATTCATCTCCTGAACACACTCTTTATGTATATAAATGCTTCTGTATGCAATTTTATAGAAATATTTAGCTACGCATGACAGAAAAATTACACAAGGTTTTAAGACGATTTTTCAATTTCCTTTCGTAAGAATGTGATTTTACTGTTTGCATGCGTGATTTATTTAAATCTGTTGATAAGAATTTCAAGAAATTTTGATTATTTGTGTAAACTCCGCATCAGTATAAAATGATCAAACATTAGCAATTTAAAACAAGAATAATATTCAGATATATTCAAAGTTCTTTATTTTATATAATGTTTTAGATATCTATCAAGAATGATAGTAATTAGTCATCAAACGAAATAAAAAATAACTTTTTCTTGATATTCTAGCACTACACGGAAAAGCAATTCACCGATAATCAACAGAAATGTAAACAAACATCTCTTTACGACTGGTCGGAATGCGCAGAAATCACGAAAGTGTCTCTGCGCAACTAGTCGTACGTTTAGCATTTTTACCATGTTTCAGCTAAACGTCCGACGTCGTACGGGTAGACACAGCCCCATTTTCTTCAATGAACATTTCGATTTCAGTTTACCGATACGCAAGTATTGATAGCATTACGATAAATTTGAAATATATTGATATACAAAAATTTTGATACGATGGCTTCTGAAACAGAAGTCGTATGGAAATGTGGAGCGTGTAATGAATGTTTCTATGACATTCATATATTAGCTAGTCATAAATGCATAGGAAATGGTAATACAGTAGCATTAAGTGAAAGCTGTATAAAGGAACTTGAAGTACAGTCATATGATGTCGCTGATCTGAACGCCTCAAGCGATCAAGTTCAGGTTAGAAATTTACATATTATATAAACAAAAGCACGTGTTTGTTGTCTTTTACAATAGACGTTACCAGATCAACTTATGCAGTATATTTGTAATATGAACGAGAAGTTTGTTCTCTATTTATGCATATAAAATTAAGCTGCATTCTTTCGAGAATGTGATATTTTGAAAATAATTTTGTAACAAGCAGTCACTGTCAATCCAAATACGTTTAAATCAAAAGATAAAAAGTATTCCCTCTCCTCCCCCCCCCCGTGAATAGAATTAATGTGTAAGGTGCTGCTTTAAGCACCTGTAACTGAGAATTATTGCTTAAGTATTTATTCAAGGAAAGAAATACGAGATTATACCCTGCGCAGAGTATCTGATTAATTAACATAATTTTATTATCTGCTTTTTTTAAAGTATCGCTGAGTTTATTTGATTATTTGAAGGTGATAAAATAAATAAGTGTGAATATGTAATTTAAAATTATTGATTATAACCTGTTGTATAATATGCTGAAAATAATGCAGTATAAACTGTACAAGATTTTATTATTAAATTTTTATGAAATTGAATTTTTTTTGCTGTGAACTATAGTTATGAAGCTTACTAGTTGCTTGTGTGTAGTAGAATATTTAATTTTAAACACTTTTCTTGTCTACCTGGTTAGAAACAAACTGATATATGACGACTTGAAAATCAATCCTATAGTGGACCACATTGCTAAGCTTAAGAAGTGTTTCTTCAAAACTGGACTTAGCTGTGATATGGTTTCAGAAGTTCTTAGTTACCAAATCATTCCAGAACATAATTTGGTCAGACCACTTGCGCTACTCGCATGCTTAGAAATTATAACTTCATAACCTAACTTTGACTGCCAGTCTGTACTTGTTATTATCCATTTTTATTTTTGTCTCTCATAGCTTTTCATTACATTGGCACACATACAGTATAGGAGACAATGGCTTCCCCACTTTTACCTCACTTGACCATTCCTGGAATTCATTACTAGCTCATCAAAGTTATGTACCCTCAGTAGCTTAACCTTCTAAAACCTGCCTTAAATTCTGATAGTATAACCTTTAGGATGGCAGGATCCAAAACACTTTTGCCCCCTCCTTTACTGTCCCCTAATGAGCAAAGTCATTAGAGTGGTCATTTGACCCCTCCATAGAAGTCATTTGTCCCCTCCACAATAAATTTACATGTTTGTCGGACGCTGGACAATACAATAGTCTAGAATAGGTTACTATATTTGCGACTTTTTCGAGGTTATTTTGATTTAATTTAAGCTAAACTGTATTTATGTATTAAGAACAAAATGTATACAATGTTTATATAACATTTACTATTTCTTATCAATCTCGGTAATTATTTGTGAATTTTGAGTCTTTGTTTCTACTAGAAATTAGTAAACGAGAACAGAACTTGACAAAATGTAACAAATATGAACTAGGTTTATAGGCCTGCAGGTCAGAATGCACTATTTGATAATCTATTTTCATTAATAAAATAATAGTAATGAATAATTTAATGAAATAATAATAATAAATTCATAATAATCATTACTATTAGATGGTTATTATATTAGATAATAGAATATGATTCATTGCTATAGATTTTGAGAGAAACTTATAGCAATAATAAAGCTTTAAATCTTTTTTTTTCCCATAGTTTTTAGCAATAATAAAGCTTTAAATCTTTTTTTTCCCCATAGTTTTATTATTGTAATATAAAAAAGAAATCAGAGATATATTAGTTGTGTTTCATTATTTAACTTTTAACAAATATTACTTTGGACTGCCGGGCAAAGGAGGTATATCTGTAGAGAGAATTTTCTTTATAAAATTGGATTTTGTTTACGTTAGCAGAGAAAAAAATTTTCCGAATACCTATATATTCAATCCATTTTATACCTGCAGTGTGAAGTGAAATCTGATAAGATATTAACTTAAATCTTTGCATTTTCGTGGTTTCCGTAGAGAGACAGAACTTTTAGGCTTATTTTTAATATTTACTGAAGTGAATTTTGATGTATATTTTAATACTTTTAACTGATCCTCCGAAAGATTCTGGATCAGTTAAAAGTATTAAAATATAATTTCGGGTTTGGAGGATCAGTTAAAAGTATTAAAATATAATTTCAACTTTTCAAAGACATCTAAACCTTCAATTCCTCAAGTCATTGCCCCTATAGAGAAAGCCTTTAAATTCTCCAAAATTTCGGAAACGCAGAAGGATACAATCCGCCACCTAATTACTCATAACATTAATTTTAACAACAAATCTTTGGGTTCAAATCTTAGCAAAAAGGAAAATGAGATCTTACGTGAAATTCATTCTGATACTAATATCATTATCTCTAAAGCTGATGAGGGCGAACAGATCGTTGTCATGGACAAACACACATATATTACTGGAGTCTCTAAACTGATAAATGAAGGCCCATACTGCTCGATCCCTAAAGATCCTTCAACTTTGGACCTCACAAAAGTTAAAAGTGCTATCAAATCTTCTCATATTCTGCCAACGCAGTTGAAGAAATCACTTATTCCACCTATTACTAATTGCACTAGGCTTTATGCTCTTCCAAAAGTCCACAAAACCGGTATTCCTTTTCGACCAATTGTTTCCAACATAGGTACTGCTTTATATCCTTTGGCCAAATATTTAGTTTCCAGATTTTCTCCTTTACTTGCTAACAATATTGACACTGTAAAAAATTCTGTTGAAGTCATTGATAAACTTGTTATTAAAATATTTCTCCACTCCGTTCCATTATAGTTTCATTTGATAACAAATCACTGTTTACTAATGTTCCGGTCGAAGGAGCACTAAATTGTTTTGAAACTAGGCTTCGGGAATTTCACTTCACACATACTGAAATTAATGAGTTGGTTTCGCTTACTAAACTCTCTCTGAGTCAAACCTACTTTGTTTTCCAAAATGCATATTTTCGTCAAGTTGAAGGATTGGCTATGGGTAATCCTCTCAGTCCGGTACTTGCTGACATTTATATGCACTATTTTGAGATGAAATTATTTGATAAACTATCTTTTCGTCTTTGGATTCGGTATGTAGATGACACTTTCATGCTTTTTGACGGTTATAAAGAGGATTTATCCGAGATTCTATCTATTATGAATTCAACTGATCCAGCCATCCAATTCACTCTTGAAATTGAATCCAACAATTCCCTCCCCTTCCTTGATATTCTTATAATCCGCAATGAAACTGATTTTAGCACTACTGTGTACCGTAAACCCTTTGCAGTTTGTTTACCACCCCATGCCAAGTCATGCCACTCTGTTAAGCAAAAAATTTCTTCTTTTTACTATTATGTATTCCGCACTCTTAAAGTTTGTTCCTCTGAATCTTTGCTTACCAATGAACTTAATTATTTGAGAGCAGTTGCGATTGACCGTGGATTTTCTCCCGTCATTATTGATAAAGCCGTTAAAAAATTTTCAGATTCCCATCAAAAAAGACATTCCACTGTTAGAAATAATATTAATGACCTTGTCGTGCTTCCATTTTATCCTTCTGTTAACTATAAAATTGCATGGATTCTCCAGAAATTCAATTTTTAAGTTGGTTTCTCCCCTATTAATAAAATTCACCCTTCGATTCTAAAAGATTGCGTTTCTGTCTTGAATTGTTGGGGAATTTATAGTATATCGTGTCAGTGTGGTTTAAGATATATTGGCCAAACAAAAAGAGTGTTGAAGTTTCGTATCAAGGAACATGAATCCTATGTCAGAAAAGGCGAAATTAACAAGTCTTCAATAGCGTATCATAGTTGGACATTTAACCATAATTTTGACTTTGGGTCTGCAAAAATTATCCAAAAGGCTTCTTCCATAGGTGAATTGGATTTTCTTGAGGCTTTTCATATTCACAAAGATTTAGCATGTTTAGTTAATGATTTGAACTCCAATCCAGTCCTTCCTAATGCCTTTAAAATTCTGCTATCTTAATTCAGGTACTATTTTTGCTGATAGATGGCGTTACCTCCTCGCGTTTGGTACTACCAGAGGGTATAAAATTCTGTTCAGTGGTTGCTTTCCATTATTCGAAGTTCAGATTTTGAGCGTGAAGGTGCAGTTGCCCCTCGCTCCCTATTTTTAACTTCGTTAATTTTCTTGTCCTTTGTGTTATATGTTTGATCAGATAGCCTGGCTCAGTAAAAGTAGGGGGCCAGTGTAACTGTGATTAAAAATCTGGTTATAACCACGTGCAGTGCTGATAAGGACCACGTGTTTCTGAGACTCCTTCCCCTTTATTTTTCTTCTTTCTAGGTATTTCTTTCTTCTGATGAGGAGGGACCTTTAGCTGCCCTTGAAATCGATTGAGTGTTTCAATATACTTACGCTAAATACAAGGTTGTTTTTACGATTTTGATTAAGGAGTAAGTTATTTCAAAGCCTGTTGCAAAATAGATTTTCTGTAATTATTGTATTATTCTCTTTTAACAGGACATTGGCAGCTTGAATATCATAGATGGACAAGAAATAACTGAACTTCCATATGCCAGTGCATCTTATCATAAACCAACCATCATTTCCATTAAAAAGAATTCTGAATTTAAAAAGCATCAGAAAGGCAAGCGAAGTATAGTGTGGACGTATTTTACTGCTCTTGATGAAAAGAAAGCCATGTGTTGTGTATGTAATTTCATTTGTATTTTATGCATTTTAGTGAGATTATTTAATTATTTTAAAACCTCATATGATTATATATTTAAAAATATGATTATTGAATTATTCTGTAGTTGCTAATTCTGCAACTAATGAATTATAAAACCTTGAGTAACAATAATTTTGTCTTCAGGCACATTACTTTCCTTCTCTTATACAAACTGTCTTACTTTTCCTATTCTTGTATCTTCTCAACCTCCAAAGGTTACAGTTTAAAATTAATAATATTATATACATAGAAAATACATTTGCTTTTCTCAAATTATGATGATGAAACATTTAAAAGTAGACTAAGTAGAATGTATTATTCCAAGAACAAAGTGTCTATTTCCTATGAAGAAAAGTTATGCTTGTATGCTAAATAAAAATTGTATTTCAAAGTTTTGTAATATGTTATAATAATTGTTGAAATTTAAATATATAGTTGTTTAGATTGTCACTGAAATGTCTGACAATTTAATTAGCATTATGGAAAGAAAATACAAAGCCAATTAAAAAAAAATCCTTTCACAAACTTTAATTCCATAGGCAGATATACAGATACAAGTACAATGCGGCACATGTGAACATTACTTTTCAACATAATATTTTGTTTGCCAAAACATTTGTTCCTATAGTATATGAAAATATTGATGCCTGCATACAATATATCGGGTTTTAATGAAAGTTTCTCGCCACTGCAAATATCATCTGCTAAAACAGTTCGCAATAAGGCGTGCTTAATCATACTTTGTCCAACAAATTTATCATTTGAAAAAAAAAAAAAAAAAAAAAAAAAAGTGACTTGCTGTGAAATTTGTAAAAAAATATTATGATTTATTACAAGGCATCTGAAATGGCACTATCACTCTACTAGATTAGAACCATCATTTACTTACCGCTCTGTTGCAAAAAGTCAGCTACAGAAGGCCACTAAATCATGTGTACAGCTTTAGGTACTAATGTTGTATCATATGGCACTGTGAAGGTTTGGTACTGAAATTTCAAAAACAAGGACTATCACATTCAAGAAGCAGAGTGCTGTAGCTGGCCTACTGATGTTGATGAGGCTTGCCTGCAAGAACTTAGAAGAAGATCAGTGTACAACCACTTGAGAGCATGCTAAGGAGTTAGACATGTCACGCTATGCATTGCATAAAGTTGATGTGCAAGTTCAATTGCAGGGTGCCACATGAGCTGACTGAAGGAGATAAGGTAGATGTGTTTCGGCTTGCACTAATCTGCTTGAATATCAATGCAAGGACAAAATTTTGGATAGGATTGTTACTTGTTATGAATAAAGGATTTATTTCAACTACATAGGCCATAAAGGGGGTTGGTCTGTGCTCAGTGTGCCCATCGGCAGATTGCAATTATTGCAAGTACAATTTTTGACTAACAAGAAGATCATGCCTTGTATCTGGTGGGATTGCTGTTGTATTATCCACAAGAGTATATGGAAAAAGGTAAACTTCTCAACAGTAAGGTGTACAATGAGATGCTAGTCCATGTTGACACTGCTACCATGAAAAAACGTTGAACTGAGTTCCAGCACAAAATGATAGTGTTTCATCAAGATAATGCAAGACCACATGTGTCTGCATTCAGTGGATGGAGTCTATATGTACTCAAATGGGATCTTTTGCCACATTTATCATAAAGCCTCGACATTGCTCCTATGGACTTCTACCCTTTTTCACACCTGCAGCTACATCATGCTGTGTGCTATCTTCCATTCTGCACAGTCTGTCCAAAATGAGGTTTAAGGTTGATCTGTTTTTAGACTCTCAGCCATCAAGTTTTTGGGCTGAAGACGTTGAAAAACTACCAAACATTGGCAGAAAATAATAAATTTGAGTGGTTATTACTACCCATACTTTAAGGTACTGCTTTCATTTTTTTCCCTAACTTATTAAGAACGTTTTCTGGCAGAAAACTTTCATTACAACCAGATAAATAAGTGTTGAATTGCTGAAGCCACATCATTAATACTTAATGAACAGTTATTAATCAGCTGCTATCCAAGTGCTTATTCAAGGGTCCAAAGAGAAAAATTGCTGGGTATGCTGGATCCAGGTCATAGGGAAAATAGCCCAGAACCTCCCAGTGAAAGTGCTAGAACAAGTTACATGTTATAGTGGCTGTGTGTGGTCAGGAATTATCATGCAGCTATGATAAAAACTTAAGTACATCTCTGGTTATTTTCTGCAAATTGCTTCACACAGTGTTTTTCCAACTTTCCTCATTTTTATAAATTAGAATTTTCAGCGAACCACCTTGAACATGGCCCATTTGTAAGCAAAGTTTTTAGCATATGCTTTTACCAGTTAATTTTCATTTTAAAAATACATTTAGTTAAAATTTCTTTGGTTTATATTGGTATCAAGCAATTAAATTACCTGAACAAAGTTTATGTTTGTTTTTAATAATTCAAGGCTATTCAAGTTTGTATAATCTTAATCTTATTAACTAAAAATAAATAAATGGTGGTAAGCCTGCCAGTTCTTGCACAGCTGTTCCGTATTTGGATGTATGCTAATAAGAAGCACCACAATCATAATACAGTACAAAGTCCCAAATTCTGGACTCGTCAGAATTTTCGTGATTCCAGATTTGGGATGTTTCCGGATATTAGATCATCCGTTTAAATTTAGTAAGATGGCATATAGAAATTATAAAATTAAAAATATGGAATTGTGATTTATGAAATAATGAAGCATTTATAATCAAAATGATAAATGCTTCAAAATTATAAAAAAAGATGTCAAAATTTCCAAAAAAAAGCTTAATATTTATTTCCTTACTTTATTAAACATTTCTTTCAGTGTAAGTTGTTTAAGTTGCTTCGTTTTCGTAACCGATGAGAGTTGAGACTACTGAGACCTTTTAAGAATCTTATGTACTCTGGCAGTCTCATGGTAGAACAGAATATCTGTGCAGAAGGATCTCCATGAGTTGTATTTAGTTTTCCTGATTTCACTTCTAAATTTCCTTTGTAGAATTTTAAAGTTAAACCAGTTAACTTCAGATTTATTTCTGACTGCTTTCCTGTGAGCTCTCTGAACCTCTAGGCAGAGGCTTTCAAGCTCCTTGGTCCACCAGACTCTCTTGCTAGATGAGTAGTTCCTTTGTTTGAGAGGGCATGATGCATGATAAGATTCAATAATGATATTTGTCAGGTTGTTTGCTTGAGTATCAAGCTCCTAAACTGAACAATTATTGTCTAAAACCTGAAGGTTAATTATATTAGAAACCAAGGAGTCCTTATAAAGGTCCCAATTTGTGTTTTTAATATTTCTGAAATATTCAGCTGGAATTTCATCTCTAATACAAAATTGTATGAGGCGATGGTCTGAAAGTGAGGGATTATCTCTTACATGCCAATTCTCAATAAGGTTATAAATATCAGAAGAAGTTAATGTGAGATCAATGACCTCTTCTCTTCTTTGTTGAGAAAGGTGGGGCGATTTCCCCTTGTTTACCCAAGTTAGGTTGGTATTCATTGTAAGTTCCATGAGTTTTTCTCCTCTAGGATTGGTATCAGAACTGCCCCATGATAGGTGGTGAGCGTTAACATCACCACCAATAACCATAGGAATATTGTTTATTTTACAGAAGCTCACAAGATCTATAAATTCTTGCAGAATTTGTGGTCATAAGCCATGTAAACCGAGCAAAAACACATGTTTCCTCTCAGTGAACTGTTTATGTCCTTGGTTAAAATAGCAGTCAAGTCCTCTGATGTAAATTGAGATAATTTCATAGCCTTTATATTTTTAGAAATGTAAATGCTAGTTCTAGGTCTTTTATTAGGTCCTTCTGACGAAAAGAAGTGTGCATTCATGGGCCTACCAAGAATTTTACCCTTGTAGACCCAAGGTTCTTAATTAAGGCAACAAAAAGTGCCTTGCTTACCTAATTGAGCAGCTAAGTTGTATGAAGCTGCTCTGCTATGTTGCAGGTTTAGCTGACTAACCTTAACCATTAAAACAGGTTAAATGACAGATAAGAACTTACCCTGAAGGATTTTAGGAGAGACTTAGTTAAAAGCTGCCTCCTTAACCCACGACTTCATGGAGAGTCATGACAGGGAAACCTATTCAGAGGTCTTCCCCAGAGCCACCAAAGAAGGCTCTGGTTCCAACTCCTTTTCGGTCTCCCCTTCTTCCATCAACTGTTTCCTCGGAAGATCCTTGGGTGGAGGACTTAATTTCTCCTGTTGTCTTGGTTCCTTCAGCTGTACAGAGCCACGGGCACCACAAAAAAGTTTGAAATTCTGGGCCTTCAGGTAATCCATGAGCTTAGGTTCCACTCCCAGCACCAGAGTGTTACCTCCGTTTCCAGGGATGACTGCCTTGATGGTGATCTTCTTAACATACAGGCATCAAGGAGCTTGATCTTATCTTTTGGTGACCTGCTACCAGGAAACCAAGCGAAAAACCTCTTCATGGGGGTCTGTCCCCGGGAGCCATGGTGTGATAACCGGGATGGTTTTTTTCAGGGCCAGGTAGATGATTGATTAAAGTCTAGGACAGCCACAGTCTCCTGGTCCTCACATGCAACGTTGAGGCCATTCGACTGCAGGACTGTCTTGTGCACCCTACAGATAGTGATGAAGCCGTCAATAATTCGGTCATCAATCATAGAAGTGATGAAGTCCGAATCCACCGACATTATGTCTCTGGATTCATCCTTGCAGATGACCTGCAGAGTAATTGCCTTCCTCACAGCTTGACTATAAAGCCGTCGTTTCCAGGGTGTCACCAGCAATGCATTCTCTCTTAGAGAATCTTTTTGCGCATCTGGCACAGCACTTCTGACAGAGGAGTCAGTATTCATCCGCACTGGGTTAAAGTCGTCCATGTCCAAAAGCACATTGACCCCTTCACCAGCGGTTCTGTTTTCTGTAGTCCTAAAGAGAAGAGCGTCCGCACCCAAGGGCGCATTCACTCCCTCAGAAGGAGCTACAGTGGGGGTTTCAGAGGATGCATTTTTATCTGATTCTGTATTGATAACATCCATTTTGGTATTTGATTGAGAAAAGGGAAAGAAAAATTCCTTCCAATTTTCTAAGAGCCAGTTTGGATGGGGTAGCCCCGGATTCAGCAGCCAGCAGTGACCTTGGAATAGCCCCCCACTCTGCCATGTAGGACTCAAACCAGGCACCACCTGGAACTACAAGGTAGGCGAGATTATACACCAGCTGATAGAGCAGCTAGGACGTGCTGGTTAGGCTGCCCGAGCTCCTGTACTACCTGGCGGCCTGAGACGCAAAACTCAGTTTTTCTCCTATATCCTCTACATGGCTCCAATAATCCTGCTATTTAGTTCACTTTTGAACTTGAGACCCTCAATTCTCTTCCGTTTCTCGACATTCTGGTCACACGTAACACATCCAACTTCAGTACTTCATCAGTTTACCTTCCACCACAAATCATGTCATCCGACTAAACAAAAGTTAGCTTCATTTTATTCCTATGTTTTCCGTGCTCTTCACGTTTGCTCCTCCAAACTAGCACTTGATGAAGAACTAAATTATTTAAAAGCAATAGCTATTGACAGGGGCTTTTCACCCAACATTATTAATTAAGCAGTTAAAAATTTCTCATCTCAACACACCGAAAGGAACACTCTTTTTTTAAGAGATTATAAAAATTCTGTTTTCATTCCCTTCTTTCCATCAATTAGCTATAAAGTTGCACGTATTTTGCAGAAATTTAACTTTTGGGTCGTTTATTCTCCCATCAATAAAATTCTGAGTTCCATACTCAAGGACCCCAGTCCAGATATGAATTCTTGGGGTATTTACAGGATTCCTTGCCAGTGTGGCTTAATTTACATTGGCCAAACTAAGAGAGCCTTAAAATTTTTTGTTAAGGAACATGAGGCATATATTAGGAAAAAGGAAACACAGAAGTCTTCTGTTGGCCAACATTGTTGGTCCGAAAATCACACTTTCAATTTTTCTGCTGCTAAAATTATTCAAAAAACATCTTCCATTGGTGAACTGGATTTTCTAGAGGCGTTTCACATTCAAAAAAATCTTTCTGTTCTAGTTAATGACCCTAATTCTGATCCATTTTTGCCTTCAGCCTTTAAAGAAATTATGTTTTAGTTCTGCTTTCATCAACAGATGGTGCCAGTAGCTTGTCTCGTGTCCAGGCTTTCTTACCTTATTTAATCATTATATCTTATCTCGTTCATGTGCGCTTTTGCAGCTGAGAATGATGGTTCGGTAAAATCATCAAAACTAGTCCTGTGAAAATTTGAAAATATAATGCTGATTTTTGTTGTTTGACTTTTAACTTAATATTTGTTCGGCGTGTTATTAAATCTTAATTAAAGATAAGTTGTTCCACTAAATTTTATCTTTCTTCTATCACACTCTGAGACAGTTAAGCCTGGATTGTATTAGTTTAGTTATTCATTATACTTATGTCTGTTTCTTGCACGTGCTTAAGGCTTATCTCCGAGTCCTGAATAAATAAATTCCTACATATACTTGAGGCTTATTCAGGGCAGGCGCTAGATGTTTTGCTGCCTGATGCAGTCTCTGTGGGTCCGAAATTCTGCTACGAAGCGCCTCCCTTTGTCTTTTCTGAATGCTGCTGTCCGGTGAGGCCATACGAGCCCTGGCACTGGTTCTGGGTTTATGTGAATAACAAATCATTTATTCTTAATTCAAATAGCCCTAAATGTAATCTTTTGGCCTATGAGTGTCATTAAGGAAATCTATTTTTAGCATATGGAAAGAAAATTTTGTTAAATTTTTCATTATCAACATTTTTTAGTGCATTTAACTTAAATCTCTAATCATTGCCAAGCATAATGTCAGGTATCGCTATATGAATCATTACTCAAGTTGTCATGTGTTGCTAAACATGCAGTGATGAAAGCAAAATATAATAAATAATAATTTGCCACGTTGGTATCAGGGATATAAAATATTAGTAGACATAAATCAATAATGTATCTATGTAGAATGTTTAGGTTTGAGATGTGTACCAAGCAGATACGGATTGGAGTCATATTTTTTATCATACAAATTTATACTAAAATTATTGTTTCTTCAATAATGAGGTATTTTATTTAGTGCTGAAGTGAAATTACAAATCAGGATTCTCCATGTGTTTTATTGTATACAGAGGAGGGAATGTAATGTGCAGGCGTAAAGTGTACCAAAAAAAAAAATTCAAAAACGTTCTTGGTGGCTTTGAGGTCCTGATTTTTAGATCATTCTGGATATTGGACGTCCGAATCTCGGACTTTGTACTTTTAGGGCTAAGACTTGAGTGAAATGCTTATAGATAGTACCATAATGAGACATAAATTTCATGAAATATGTCTTAAAAAAGTGAAAGATGATTGCCATGAGCAATTTCCAGACTCTTAAATTTTCAACAAGAATATGGTATATATCATTTATTTGGTTTTTATTATTACTGTTATTATTATAAATCTAAGAGGACCATGTGAGCAGGCTTGAAGCACCACTGTAGTCTGTGGAATACAGATTAAGGAAATCTGACGTAGTAACTGACTCATATTAGTGATTCCTTCCAGTATGTCTCAGTAACTAGCAACATTCAATGTTGCTTGTGAGAAAATCAGCTAGCAGCATGCTCTGGTGATTCTGAAAGGTTAAAGTTATAATTCTCTTCTTGTTCTGAATTCCTTGGAAGGAACTATGGAATTTTCTATGACATGCATGCTGGCTTCATCTGTGGTATCACGGGGAGCATCTAATGTAATAATACAATACAGCAATAGAATGCCTTCTTCACTAAACCACCACAAATGCAGAATCCTCATCCATGAGATGTTTCTGCATGCCACATGAACATGTCTTGTTGTAGCTCAGTTGTTGAATGGATAATGTGCGCATTGCCCACCGAGATGATGAATTCTTTAGCCATGTTGCTAAGTTCAGTATGACAATCATCTTGAATAAGAGTTTCAAGAAATCACTCATTGTCATTCATAGTGGACGTAGTCCCACTAAATCATTACTCGTCTTGTGCAACTGTCATGCATTTTTTAAACTCATTGCACCAAAACCAAATTTATTTGCATAACATGACATTAGAATCATATGCTTCAACAAATTGATGACAATTTTATTGTTGATATTTGCTTTAAATGCAAAACCCTTACCATACTTCACAATGCAATATTCAGCCACATTTCTAGCTCACCCATCTTTCAACTGATATTTTGCAGCACAGATACAATATCTGTGTCGACAGCATTCACATTTTGTGCTTGTTTGCTACTTTCCAAACAAATAAATAAGTAAAAATAAAATAACAAGACAATTATTACATCTGTGAAAACTATTTGTTACTTATCATGTGGTCCTTTCAAATTCACTTTTACTGTATATAGTATTATTCGAGTGTGTAGGCCACTCTTATTTTTAAGGCGAGTAATGCTACTGCAGAAGTAATACTTATTGTATATAACTTGTGCAATTCATTATATGTGAACTATACTTCTGCAGTGTGGATCTGTATTAATTGTGCAGTTGCGGGCATTTTTAAGTCTGGCTAAGTAGTAGTTTCATGTTAAGTTTTGAAGTTATTAATTCTTTTTGTCTTTTTTTTTTTTTTTTTTTTTCTTTCTTTAATGTAAGAATTTTTTGGCTGCAGAGTATATTTTTACATTACTAGATGTCAAATACAAAGAGTTTTTTTTTAATATAAATCTCTTATCAATTTTAATGCCTTTTTTTTTTTTTTTTTTTTTTGTTTACAGATATGCCAAAAAGTTATATCTTATTGTGGTACCCCAACTAATTTAGTATACCATTTGTCTCGTTATCATCCCATTGAAGGAGATGTTGTTAAGAGCAAACAGGCAAACAATATCAAGTATCAGTACCTTTCAAACAAACTGCCCAAGCCATGTATATCAGAGAAAAAAAGAGTCAGAAATCACACTATAAATATAATACCTCAAGTTTCAATTGAAAAAACAGCAAGTTTGACTGTAATACCTAAAAAGCCTAATATTACAGATAAAATTATAGAAATGATGCTTGTTGACATGTTGCCTGTAACTGTATTAGAAGGTTCTGGCTTCAAAAGACTAATTAACTCCCTTGATCCTTCTTATAAAATGCCTTCTGTTAAAGAATTTTTTATTGACCATATTCCCAAAAAGTATTATGTAGAATATAAAAAAGTGCAAAATTTATTAAAAGAAGCTGAGAAAGTTCATACCTCTATTGAACTTTGGACGGGATATAATGAACAGAATTTTTTGACTGTGTCAGCTCATTTTGTTACTAGTGACTTTCAGTATAAACACTATGCTCTAAACACTTTTTATGTGAATGATATAAATCCAGAACATTTAATGACACACATAGTTACCAGCATTTCTCAATGGGATTTATCTATGGATGTGATGTGTATAGTGACTGATGGCAGTGAAACCATGTGTAAAACATCTGAACTTACTGGTTGGAGAGGTATTAATTGTTTTGCTCATATTCTTGATGACATTATCAAGACATCTTTGTCATCATCTCCTGAGCTCTTAGGTCTCATGGAAAAGTGTCGTACTGTAGTAAACTTTCTGCGTAGCAATGAGTCTGCAAAACAGCAGTTACTAGAAGCTCAAATGCATGATAAAAATGTTAAAATGCAACATGCACAAAGTCAAGTTATGGATATTAATGCAGCTGTAGATGTAAAATATCCCTTAAAAGTAAAGAAAGACAATTCTAATGAGTGGATAAGCTCATTCTACATGCTTCAAAGAATAGCTACTTTAAAAAATGTGCTCACCAAAATTTTGGCAAACTTCTCCTCATCTATAGAGATTTTAACAAAGAATGACTGGACTGCTATTGAGGAAACAATTAGCCTCTTAAAAGCTTTTGAAGTTGTTATTTTGGAACTCTGTAATGAACCTTATCAGTTTGCCTCAAAAGTAATACCAGTTACTTTAGGTTTGAACTCCTTGATAAATAATTGTAACACTTTAACACTTCCTACCATAGAAAGAGTAAGGAAAGACATATTAACTGCTTTGCGTAAACGTCTTGGTCAAGTTGAACACAACTTAATGTTAGCTATGGCTACAATATTGGATCCACGTTTCAAAAACATCGCGTTTCAGTCAGAAGTTGCTGTTGAAACAGCCATTCAAGAACTTACTCGAGAAGCTAGTAAACATGCATCTAACAATTCAATGATGGATATATCTGAAAAAGGAAGCAAGGAAGTGTCTTCTTGCACTGATAGTTTGTGGGAAGGATTTGAGAGAAAGGCTATACCTAAAAAAGCACCATCAAGAACTGATGATGTTATTAGCAATGAAATCAAACATTACCTTGAGGAACCACTTCTAGACAGGAAAAAGAATCCATTCTTATGGTGGAAGACTCAGGGACAAGCACAGTTCCCTATTCTTGCTGAAATAGCTAAGCAAATACTTTCTATTCCAGCAACTTCCATCCCACCAGAAAGAGTATTTTTAAAAAAAGGGAGGATATTTTCAGAAAAAAGATGTTTAATCAAGCCAAAATATGTTGACCAGTTTGTGTTCTTGAATATGAACATTGACTAAAGCTTAATTTTCTTTAATTCAGTATTTATTGGAAATTAATCTTTATTTTAATCAAAGCAGTGCATTTGCATTGTTTGCCTTTTTTGAGGAAATTTGCCTATGAAATATCTTCATATTTAACAGAAATGTATTTATTGAAATGATCATTGTAAAATATCTTGAAAAATCATGTTAATACAATTATATGTAAAATAAAATGATAAGAATGTTCCTGTAATAATTCTGGTTATGATAATTGCAGTTTTGTGTTTTTTAGCTATTTAATAACGATACAGTATGTTGCAAATATTGCATTTATCAGTGAAACAATATAAATGCCATGTACAGTCCTTGTTCTTATATATTCATCACTTTTAGTATGTACTGTTTTCTGAGTAATTTTCATTATTATCATTATTATTTACATGAAACAGTAAGCAATTTGATTACTACTAAGATACTGATACTAAATTTTATATCCATTATCTTACCATTATCTGTTATCTTATGCAGCATAAGTTCTTTCTTTACCTTTAAAATAAAAATTGTAAATTGCCTAAGAAACAGATATTTCAAAAAAAAATATGCATATTCCATATTATTTTTGTTATTTTTAATATACCTGATTAATCATTTTTCAGAACTATCTGTGCCATTATTATAGTTAATAAAAGACATTCTTAGTACCATATAATTGCATTTTGGCACCCATGGTTATACCTTATAGTGCTATTAATTTTATACTTCAAGCACCATATTTTTACAGCAACATGGCAAGCTAATTATCTCACATAATGAGAAAACAATCTAATTAACTAAAGAGCCATTGCTACATTATTTGAAAGTTTTTTTAGATGGGCATGGTCTAGAACGAAATATGGGCTATAAATTAGTCCCAGTACTTAATTTTAATGAGCTTATTTATTATCTGCAAATGAAAATTCAATTGAACAGGTTTAATAATAATTACAAACTTCAATGATATGACTATTTTGTTCATTACTATTTGGGATCTAAAATGTCAAAAGCCAAAATACCAGTCTTTTTGTTTCCATGGGTCATTAAGACCTTCTAATCTTATTTTGTGTTGTGAACATTTCTGCCATTTTTTAATAAGTACAGGAGAAGTACAGTTTTTTTTATCATCATTCATGCATATGGTCACAGGTAAATATTACTGCAAGAAATATCAAATTATTTCCATGTCTGCAGTTACTTCATCTACAAATAGTCCAGTACTTAATTTTATTATTTTTTAGGCACGAGTATTACTATAAAATTATTTTTTAGGCACGAGTATTACTTTAAATGAATTCAGATTAACTCTTTTATTTTTAAATTCAATAAATAAACTGAAGTAAATTGATAATTTTAGTAAAATGCTGGGAGTTTTGTAAAAGTTATTCATAACTGAAGCAATATCTTTACTCAAAAAACATGCTACTGCTTGCAACCATTTTCTGTTAAATGCCCGAAACATGAAGACTCTAGAATAACCAGCCTCTCTGCTGATTCTTTTCATGAAGTGTGAAAGCCCATGAATTAGTATATTTAAATTTATTCTGCAAAAGATAATGGTGTGAACATCATTTCATCAAATGCAAGGATTCCTCAATAATATTTTTATTAATTAAATTTAACCGAAGAATGGGTGTAGTTTGAGGCAAATGCTTCCTTCCATTTGGCCATTTTGTTGGGAGTCCTTTCTGGGACATCCTGTATTTGTATAATTAATATGTTACACCAGGTTATTTATATATTAGTAGGTATAAAGTTATACAAGTCAGGCTTCCGAAAATAATGCATATTAAAATATTCTAGAATCTATATTGTCATTTTTTGCAGCAAGAAATATAGAAGTTTCTGAGCTTGCTGCATTTAACCTGGCTGCTCAGCACTTATTATCTAAATTTGTATATTTACTTATTTTTTGGTCTTTGTTTTCATACACTTATATTCATTAAGATTACATTTACATTGACATGACATTATTAAAGAAAATAAGAAATAAAAATACATTAAATTATAAGCCAATGCATACCAAGTGACAAAACTTATAACTCTTATGATTCTTTGATGACCAGAGAATGCTGGTCATGCCACTCAGAGGGTTAATTACAAAGAAGTAAAAAAGGATAGAACCAACCTGTCAAAAATTCTCCAAATACCTAAAACGAATACAGGATAATGCCATGAGATAATTATAATTAATTGCATCATCACATTTGTATTCAGTCTCAGCATATACAGCAGTCTACAGATGTGGCTTATCTTGTCTAACTTACTGAAAGTGGATGCCGATTTCAAAATTTTCAGGGTTCAGTAGTTCTTTCCAGGATAGTGTATGAGATCAGAAAATCAAAATTCCATGAAATTTATAATGAATCTCAATTAACTTCAAGGATAGATCTGGATGTGGCAAAACTGACTCTGATCCTAAAAACATTGCTTATACTGTCCAAGTATTTATGATTTCATCCATTCCATTTTCATATAAGGATGTAATATGTGTTGCACTAGTCATAAACATAACAAGAAATTTATTCCAAAGTATGCTGTTAACAGAAACTGAAGAAATGGGACAAATTGGTTTTAAAATAATGTGTATGATACCAGATGGCAGTGCAATTAATTAATTATAAAAGGAAAGAGTAGATTATCAGAAAATTTAAGATTTTTTTTAGCAGTATAACATATTAAAATGCTCTAAATATTGTCCACAAAAATGTTCCTCTAAAGACGAAAGAACAGAATAATCTGATTGTATACTGTTATTTCTTGCATTTAGGTGATTTGTTCATGTTTTTAGATTAATTTCTTTGCAAACGAAAAAAGCAAAATAACAATAATAATAATAAAGTGCTAAAGTTAACAGGAAAGAAATGTGATACAGAATAGATATTCTGGGGTCCTTTTCTCAATATTCTTTCAGAGACAGGTAGTACTTCCTTTGCTTTCAGGAGGCTAGTGCCTCTTAAAACTCTCAAGATCTGTGTTATTGTTGTAAGAATAGGAGGTAACTTATTTATTTTAAAAACAATTACTTGCAATTTTTTTACAACTGACTACATAACATAGCTGCTTTAAGTATTTGTCTTGCCACAGGCATTTTAATAATTTAGTCAAAAGAAGAATAAACTGCATAAAGAAAGTCAGTCAAATTTCAAGTATATGTTAATCATTTTTAAAATATTGTTGCGTGCGTACGGGTTCGTTACGAAATGAATGCACAAGTCCGATGAAAAATGAACAAAAATTTATTATTATCACAACAAATATGCTTAAATTTCCTAAAATATTCGTGCAATATTACAATATCTCACAGTAGTTATCTTTTAACTACTCAAACGTTCAAGAGAACTTAATTCCAAACAGCTAAAGAAAGCTAATCCGCGAATTCGCTAAAGTCAACAGGAGCAGTTTTCTAAACAACAACAAACTAAGTAACTACTACAAACTGAAATCGAAATCGAGTCAATGGCTAGGCGGCAATTAGTAGCCAACCGCTGCTTTAACCGTCTCTGTTGGTAAATTGCCCTAAGGCGTAGGTACTTAAGTTTTTATTAAGGCGATTTACGCCGCGCCAACTAGGCGAAACTTGTCAAATTTTGTGAAATGTAGGTGGAGTGGACGGAGATGATTGGCAGGAGCCTGTCACGTGGGTGGTGACCCACCCAAGTTCAGACTCCGAGCAAAGCAGCTTAAGCGTGCAATGAGAAATATTGGATATATTAATAATTATCAAGTTTTGAAACAGGTTATCCAGATTGGAATAATTAAACTAATATCGCGATCTAAATGAAGACAAATAGCACAACTAAGTGCAACAGATTAGCTAAACAAAATATTCAAATTCATCCTTGCTGTAAAACACAGATTGGACAGTGGTAGTCCCGTGGGGGTCACCCTCCCGTGAACTGTCCACAGCCAATGCATCTTGAAATAGTAGATATCACAATTCAGTGAAGTCTTGGTCTGAGAAATTAAACACTAAAGTTCTTGTACAACACTGAGGCACATGAGTTACTGAAACTATACACTGTGTACATATAGGGACGGCGGTATTTGAGCGAAGTAGCAAATGGTGAAAAACATTTTACACTAGCAATGAATAATCAGAGCTTTGAAGATCCAGGTACACGGATCATGTCCATAAGTCCACAATATTACAAAGTCTCTGATATAACAATAAGAAGATTACGAAAATGACAAATATAAGATCAGTGCTTTGAAGATCCAGGTACACGGATCATGTCCATAAGTCCACAATATTACAAAGTCTCTGATATAACAATAAGAAGATTACGAAAATGACAAATATTAGATCAGTGCTTTGAAGATCCAGGTACACGGATCATGTCCATAAGTCTATAATGTTTCAAAGACACTGGTAAAATGACACAATGAAGATAAAATAAAGATAATAGTACTATGTACAATATATACACATTTCACCATTTGCTGTTATGGAAGATGCCTCTTGGGCGCTTTGCTGCAATTTCTATAGTAGGATCAATTTATCAGATCACGGATATGTTCGTATTGAGAAAGTTCTATTTTAGCATAGAAATTGTGGCTCGTGGTGAGAATTTGATCAGCTATGGGTCTTATTTTTAGTTCTTTATGTATCTGCAGGTTACGTACGAACCATGGGGAGTCAACAATTTGTCTGAGTATTTTGTTCTGAAAGACCTGTAGTTTATGTCTATAAGTCTTGTACACAGTGGCCCAGATAGGCACTGCATATAGTAGGGTGGGTCTTATTAAGCTGGTATAGATCTTCTTCTTGAGACTGATATTTAATTTAGCATTTCTTCTTATTAAAGGGTAAAGAGACATTTTAGCAGCGGTGGCTTTGCGCAAGGCATACTCCGTGTGTTCTTTGAATAACAGCTGTGAGTCGAAGACCACTCCTACATACTTGGTACTTGAAACAATTGCTAGAGCTTGATAATTAATTTTTATATTTACATTCACAGGAGTGAACTTCCGATGACGTCTGAAAAGGAGAATTTGGCTCTTTGACGGATTTACTTTTAATTTCCATGAATCATAATAATGTGCTATGATATTTACTGCGCTTTCAAGTTTATCTACAGCGAGCTGAGGTTTTAGTGACTTGGTTAAAATTGCTGTGTCGTTTTTTGGTTTAAACTGCTGTGTGTATTTCACTACTTTTTCATTCAAAGGAACCGGCATATCGTTTGTGTAGATATTAAACAGAAGCGGTCCCAGAACGCTTCCTTGAGCCACTCCGCTTTTAATTCTTTTTCTTGAAGAGAGCGAGTCATTAATTTTTACCTGAAAGGTCCTGTTTTTAAGATAGCTTTTCATGAGCTTTAATAAAACTGATGGGCAGATGAACAAGGTGCAGCTTGTAGAGAAGACCCTGATGCCACACCTTGTCAAATGCTTTTTCTAGATCTAGAAAGCAGCTGGCGATTGTGTTCTTTTTTGCGAAGGAGTCGGCAATAAATTCTGTAACGTTCAGTAGTTGGTGCACGGTACTATGACCGGCTCTAAAACCAAACTGCTCTTTACATATAATTTTCTTATCCTCTAGATGTTGAGTTAATCTCTTTTGGAGCACACGCTCAAATACCTTTCCCAAACTGGGGAGAAGGCTGATCGGATGGTAGGAGTTTAAGTCCTTTGGGTTTTTCCCCGGCTTGACAAACGTAATTATCTGCGCGTGCTTCCACTGTTGCGGAAAGTAATTGAGCCTCATACAAGCATTGACTATGTTTGTAATGAGGACTATGTGGGTTCTTGGGAGAGCTTTGAGAACCGTATTGGTGATGCTATCGTAGCCGGGAGCTTTCCTGGACTTTAAGTTGCTAATTATATTACTTATTTCTGTTGGAGAAGTTGGGTTGAAGTGATTATTACAATTTCTGTCAGCTAGGTGGTTAATGAAATTATCGACTTCTTGATCTGTCTCATCATTATTAGAGGCATGATTGATGAAAGTCTTTTCTAGATGCTGCGCAAGGGCTTCAGCCATGTCATGTTCAGAATAAGCAATTCCACTACTGGTGTGGAGAGGACCAATATTTCTGTTATTATTATTCCTTAAGGAATTTCCAATACGCCAGACTGTATTTGGAGAGAAATCCATGGAGTCTAAGAAATCGTCCCAACAATTTGATCTGTACTCTAGGGGGAGGGTCTTGATGTTCCTAATTTTTCTGTTCAGATTTCTTTTAACAGTGGGATCGCCTGTTCGCCAGATTTTTGCTGTGCTGTTTTTGTCTTTTATTTTCTCAATGATGTGGTCGGGGAGCTTGTCTTTCTTATAATCTTTGAATTTGGTGGAATCATCAAGGGCTTTCTTAATTTTACTATTGATCTTAGTGATATTGTACTCAATGTCTACAATATCAGCAAGAGCCGGGTGTGCAGGTAATTGTTCCAGAGAATTATTGAATTTCTGCCAGTTTATAATTTTCTTTAAAGGCAAGGTCTTCTCAAAGCCATGGTAACTAAATTTAACAGGGAGATGGCCAGAGGTTAATTGATTAATCACCTGTAGGATAGGATTTGCTGGATATTTTTTGTAATAACAATGTCGAGAACATCCGAGCTGCCTGTTTGATGATACCTGGTAGGTTCCGTTGGTCCAAAAATTCTAAGGTCATTCGTAAGAGCATAGCTATAGAGTTTGTTGCTTTTTGTGTTATTTCTTTGAGAATTCCAGCTATGATGTTTAGAATTCAGGTCCCCTGCTATTATAACAGGGTGAGTGATATTGTTAAAAATTTGCAAGTCATTGTTGGTGAGAATGTTTCTGGGGAGATTATAAGCCGAGATGATGACAATCGGCTCATTTGTGCGCGAATGCACAACGATCGCAGTGGTTTCAATGCTGCTGCTATTGAGAATATTAAACTCGTTGGCGTGCAGATGCCTTTTAATTAATATCATAGTACCGCCGCCCCTGTTATGGTCTCTGTCCGTCCTGAATTCGTTGTAACCATTAATCTTGAACTTATCATTAGGTCTGAGCCAAGTTTCATTCACTAGAAACACATCAATATTATGGTGATTAAGGAAGTTTGCAACTTCAACGTTCTTGTGGCGAATACCGTTGGCGTTAAAAAATGCGAGGTTTAAACTGCTGGGGGCAGTGAGGTGAGTTCTTGAATTACCGTTAATGTGGTTAAAATTCATAATTGATGCTTGATAAAAGTTCAAAGGCTTCCCAGCCGACTTGGATTTTTTCCAATATTGATTTAGATTTTAAGAACCGCTCGAAGAGATTTTTTCCTTGCAGGAATAATTTCTTCAGCCAAATTATGAAATCGGAAACGAAGCCTAAGTTCTCACTTTCGACAGCTGCGTCCTGATTGGTGGATGAAGCATTCTGCTCATTAACATTTTCACTGCTATTTTGAGTTATGTTTCTTCTTGGCAGAGGTGGGAAATTTTCTAAGTTGATATCAGGGGGACTATTTTTTGAAGTTTTTCTCGCTTCTTTTTGGAATTCTTTTTCTGCAATTTTTCTTTTCAAGTTATCCGGATGCATTTCGCAACCACGGTACGAACTAATGTGGGGGGCCTCCGCAGAGGCAACATTTGCCGGGTAAGTTTCTGTCTTTTGTGCATGTAGTAGTAATATGGTTTTGCCCGCATTTTAAACACCTGGGCTTGTGCTTACAGTGAGCACGACTGTGCCCATACCTCTGACAGTGGTGACACTGTTTGTGTCCTGGAGTGGGTCTGAAGGGAGTAATTTTAACAGCCAAATCTAGAATATGCGTTATGTTGTATATTTTCTTGCCTTCTATGCTGCGTTTGACTTCAACCATGACAGTGGGTAGTTTGACAATTTCATTACCTATTTTCTTGGTAACTTGTCTTACTGTTTTAACCGGGATGTTATTATCTATTAGTTCTTCCATAATGTCCTCGGGTTTGGTGTGAACAGATAATTTTTTGATTACAACTCTTATCGGTTTATCCTGAGGGAGAGGAAAGTTATGGAAAGGAATTTCCTTTTCATCTAGGTATCTCGTGACTTCACGATACTCAATGTCCGATTTAACTTTAATGTGGATATCACCACCTTTCTGTACACATTCCATGGATATGGTAAATTGCTTAATATTATCTCTGAGGGCTTTCCAGTCAGTGACATCTGAAATGATAATCGGCGGAATTCTGTTAGCCTTTTTGTTGGGCGTAATGAAATCACCTTCATTATTAGTACTGTCTTCTTGTGAGTTTAGCGAACTAACATTTGTAGTGTCCATTTTATCATCTATTTTTAGTGAAGCGTATTTATTTTTGGTTGACATCATTGAAGCGTTGCTGCTTTCACTAAGTGTGCGTTTGTGGTATTTTTTGGGTGTAATCCATTTTTCATTATAATTATTTATTTTGCTTATTCCCTAAATAACATTTGAAACTGGTTTGGGTTGCTTTGTAGTTTGATTAGATGTCGAATCATTGCTAGTATTAACTAACGGGATGCTACCGCAGATATTTTGCACTGAATCTCCTACAGTTTGTTTAATCGCTACACATTTCTCAAGCTCTGCATAGGTTTTTTGGAGCCACTGCTCCATTTTTGGGGTGATTTTCCGTAAGCCATTTCTAAGCGTGTTAAACGCTAAGTTAAATTCAGACATAATCTGCCTACAATCCTCAATCCTGCCATGTTTAAGAATATTCTCAACAATATCGCGCTTATTAAGGATTGATAAATCATTTATCTCATCCATATTTACCAAGTCAAGCTATCCTATCGATGTACAAGACAATGCCCATAATGAAAGCGTAGAAATAAAAAATATACTCACGAACTTGTCCAGATGAGCTACTCCAAGTACACCTCTCGAAAGAGACCAACGAAAAACACGGTAAAAGCGCAGAACAAGCTGCATTAATAAAGTTCAGTAGGAGGAGCTGTGTGACGTACATAAATGGGTGGGACTAAGCTTATGACGTCACAAAGTAGTCTCGCATTTACACTACGTGTAGTTTCTATTTCCTCTTAAAAAAACAATAATAAATTGTTTATTATTGTAAATTAATATCAAATTCTTTACTTTTAATTTACATTTATAACATTTAAGCTTAGCCGTTACTGATAATAAGTATAATAAATTGTCTATATTTAAAATTACCATGATACAGTGAGCGAATTCTACCAATTATAAAAACGATAAACAACGTCGCAGTCTCTAATACTTGTAGAGCTTCAATATTTTAAAAGACTTTTATTAAATTATTATTATTATTATTATTATTATTATTAATTTTTTTATTTATACAAATAAAATATTTTTTTAAAATTTAAATTCATATTGTGGAAAATTTCAATTTTATCATTTTTACAAATTACCTTCTTCACGATACTCAATGTCCGATTTAACTTTAATGTGGATATCACCACCTTTCTGTACACATTCCATGGATATGGTAAATTGCTTAATATTATCTCTGAGGGCTTTCCAGTCAGTGACATCTGAAATGATAATCGGCGGAATTCTGTTAGCCTTTTTGTTGGGCGTAATGAAATCACCTTCATTATTAGTACTGTCTTCTTGTGAGTTTAGCGAACTAACATTTGTAGTGTCCATTTTATCATCTATTTTTAGTGAAGCGTATTTATTTTTGGTTGACATCATTGAAGCGTTGCTGCTTTCACTAAGTGTGCGTTTGTGGTATTTTTTGGGTGTAATCCATTTTTCATTATAATTATTTACGTATTATACGTAACGACATAATTCCTTACATACCAAAAATTAGATAATTTTCATTATTTCTAAAAATTTTAATTTTAAACTTTACATTAATAAAAAAAGAAGAATATTTTTTATTGCATATGAACATCATTACACAGCTATCATATCAGTTTCTAAAATTCCTAAATCATGCCATATTCTGTGTAAAAAAATCTAATTTCTCAGAATGAAAGAAAATAATATAATAAAATAAATACTACAAACTTGGAACACTAAGCAATGCTTCACATACGCACACACACACATATTATCAATGAACTCATATTATCAAGTCCAATTACGAAACCAAACACTACGTATTAAAATATGAGATAAACGCCACTTCAAGAGTTAAAGTTAACAATTTTGCTACTGTTGAGTAGATCGTCGGGCTATCGATATATGTCGTAAGTCGGAAAGCGTTATAAATATATCAAAGCCAAAAAATTAAAAACACAATTTAAATGAAAAATGACGCCTTAAATATAATTCACAATTAAAACAACAATACAAATTTAAAATACACTAACGATATGTTAAACATTGCACATAAATAAAGTTACATTACTGCTCGGCATCACACACAACCTCGTTTTCTCTTCTACAGAACGATCAGTATTCGCTCGAAAAACATCAAAGAATTTTACAAACTCGGTGTCCATGTGCTCATCCATCTATTTTCACCTAAAGAAAAATTAGAGAATTGCTCAAACTCGGCATTGCGCACCACATTGACTTTGACCATGTGGACATCGATCGATTTTCACTTAAAAAAACATCCCAGAGTTGCACAAACTCGGCATCGCGCACAACCTCGGCATTGCGCACCACATTGGCTTTGCCCATGTGCACATCGATCTATTTTCACTTAAAAAAACATCCCAGATTTGCACAAACTCGGCATTGCGCACCACATTGGCTTTGCCCATGTACACATCGATCTATTTTCACTTGAAAAATCCCAGAATTGCACAAACTCGGCATCGCGCACAACCTCAGCATTGCGCACCACATTGGCTTTGCCCATGTACACATCGATCGATTTTCACTTAAAAAATCGCAGAATTGCACAAACTCGGCATTGCGCGCCACAGTGGCTTTGCCCATGTGCACATCGATCTATTTTCACTTAAAAAACATCCCAGAATTGCACAAACTCGGCATAGCGCACAACCTCGGCATTGCGCACCACATTGGCTTTGCCCATGTGCACATCGACCTATTTTCACTGAAAAAAAACATCCCAGAATTACACAAACTCGTCATTGCGCACCACACTGGCTTTGCCCATGTGCACATCGATCTATTTTCACTTAAAAAACATCCCAGAATTGCACAAACTCGACATCCCGCACAGCATTGGCTTTGCCAACGTGCACATCGACCTATAGTCACTTAAAAACATCCCAGAATTGCACAAACTCGGCATCGCGCACAACCTCAGCATTGCGCACCACATTGGCTTTGCCCATGTGCACATCGACCTATTTTCACTTAAAAAAACATCCCAGAATTGCACAAACTGGGCATAGCGCACCACATTACCTTTGCGCATGTGCACATCAATCTATTTTCACTTAAAAAATCACAGAATTGCTCGAACTCGGCATCGCGCATATCCTCGGCATTGCGCACCACATTGGCTTTGCCCATCTACACATCGATCTATTTTCACTTAAAAAATCCCAGAATTTCACAAACTCGTTATTGCGCACCACACTGGCTTTGCCCATGTGCACATCGATCTATTTTCACTTCAAAAAACATCCCAGAATTGCACAAACTCGGCATTGCGCACCACATTGGCTTTGCCCATGTACACATTTATCTATTTTCACTTAAAAAAATCCCAGAATTGCACAAACTCGGCATCGCGCACAACCTCGGCATTGCGCACAACATTGGCTTGCCCATGTGCACATCGATCTATTTTCACTTCAAAAAACATCCCAGAATTGCACAAAGTCGGCATTGCGGGCCACACTGGCTTTGCCCATGTGCACATCGATCTATTTTCACTTAAAAAAATCCCAGAATTGCACAAACTCGGCATCGCGCACAGCATTGGCTTTGCCCATGTGCACATCGATTTAGTTTCACTTCAAAAAACATCCTAGAATTGCACGAACTCGGCGTCGCGCGCAACCTCGTCATTGCGCACCACATTGGTGTTTTCACTTAAAAAAATCCCAGAATTGCAGAAACTCGGCATTGCGCGCCACACTGGCTTTGCCCATGTGCACATCGATCTATTTTCACTTAAAAAACATCACAGAATTGCGCGAACTCGTCATTACGCACCCCACTGGCTTTGCCCATGTGCACATCGATCAATTTTCACTTAAAAAAAATCTCAGAGTAGCACAAACTCGGCATTGCGCACCACTCAAAATCGTCTATACGTCTCAAAACCGTCTCTCTACTAGTTTCATATTTGTTCCACAAATTGGGCACTTATACGATATTGCAATCAAACTTTTCTCCATATACCACTTAATAACGCTCTTTTTGCCTCTTCGCTCCAACTGATTAAAAAAATCCAGATTCAGATACTCATCCATTCTGCAGTAAGCACCGATTTTGACACACTCATCAATAATCAAAACATTCTTTAAGCAAAAGAATTCTTTTCTGTATTTTCAGAAGTTGCGGTTATAATTTTTAACTCATGCATTCAATATTTTCAATCGTTTGGTAATGATCGTTTTCAATTGTTTGGTATCTTAATAATACATTTGTCCGAGATAATTCGTTGCGTTAAATGCTAACGCTACCACACACCACACAAATGTAGATTTATAATTAAAAAAATCTCACGCAGAACATTATAAACCTACCATTTCAACTCAGTTAAAACTTCATTTATGCTTTCTTTAAGTACGAAGCTATAGCATACTTATAACTTGTTTTTAAAGAGAGGCGTAACCAATATTACGTCATAAAAAGGCGTGTCCAAGCATAAGAGAAGTAAACACAGCATCGACTGATGTAGCCTATTCTGCGATTTAGCCAAAAACACTTACTATTTATAAATAAATTTCCTTCACTTCCTAAATTTTAGAATCACACTCGTAGAGTAAAATAATAATACGAACTCGACTACGAACTGAGAGGTTTTCCTACTTTTATAAGATTTTAAATCGCGCGTGAGAATTTTCTAGTACTTTCTTGAAATCAAAAAGATATATTTATTAAATGTTTAATGCACGCGCTCTTGTATTTTCAATTTTCCGGCTTAGCTTTCTTTTAATATTCGTCACGCGCTGCACTGCGCGGGAAATAAAACCTTTTAATTTATAATTGAACTAACATTAGCTTTTTAAATACCAAATTCGTAACACTGCCCCCCCTTCCCGATGACTGCACGTCCCGGCCAGTATAATCCTTGGACAGGAAGCCAAACTTACAAGTAAGGCATGAATACAATAATAAGCATTACATTACAATAATAAACAACATGAACAATAAATAAAACAAATCAAATGCTATCAAATACAAAATACAAATCAAATGCAAAATACAAATCAAATACTAAATACACATTTAGAAACAAAAAGGACCATGGTCTTGCACTATTTACAATTATTTACATTACGTACTATGGCCATAGTAATGAACTAACCTGTCGTAAAGAACGACTTTAGGTTCAGAGTTCGAAGACACGGATCCGAACCACGACGTCATTCAGTCTGTTCAGCACTGTATATGGACCATCCGAAGGTGACTGTAATTTAGGACCGAGTCCTTTTCGTCGAATCGGGTTCCACAACCACACCTTGTCTGCTTTGTTGGATCTATGTCTAGTAGCTCTCGTGTTGTATCTGGACTTCACTTTTCCGTCGCCAGGTTGACTCGCTTTCGTACGGAACGGTGCATCACTTCAAAACGGGCCTGGACATCTTGGATATATTCCTCAGGCGATGAAGGCGCATCCGTATGGCGATCAAACAGGCGGTCACAAGGCAGACGAAGGTCACTACCGAAGAGCATTTGTGATGGAGAACAGTTGGTAGTCTTGCGTTTCTTTTCGACCCTAGTATGATTTGGCAGCTTCCCGAGCTGGGTCTTTCGGACAAGGCGTCGGCATTTCCAGGTGAGAATCCCTTCTGAGGATGGATAGTCATGTCTTCAGATCCTGAAAGCAGTTTATTGTTTTTGAAGTCTAATGAAAATTTGTATTTCCTTAAAAAGTCCAGTCCGAGTATGGATGGATCTGTAATATCCGCCACATATGCCGTGTGATGGTAGGCGGCACTTCTAAACGTGATGTTCACGTTTAACTTCCCAGCTATGTCGATCTTGTCACCACACGCAGTCTGAAGGGTAACAGAGGATGGCGTCCAAATAAGTTTATCTTTAAACTGTTGAGCTAAATCTCTCCGAATGATGGTAACATTAGCTCCTGTGTCAATGATCATATGGCAAGGAACTCCATCGATATGCCCATTGATGGACAGTCCGTTACTGTTGCCACTCACTGTAGAAATCTTGAGCGCTTTAAAACAAGGTTTCTCTGGCAACCTCCGTTCCTCGATATGGTCATTCATTTGTTTTCTCCGTCGTCGCTGGGAAATGGTCTCAATTTCCGTGCTTCGGGGTATTCTGCAGTTCCTTCGCGCGTGGCCTTCTGCTCCGCAGTTCCAGCACTTTGGTTTCTTGTCAGTCCTTTTCCTTCCCGTGGCATTTAATTGTCTGTTTAAATCGTATGCCTTATTTTCCGTGCTCTGGGGTGTTCTGCAGTTCCTTCGTAGGTGGCCTTCAACACCGCAATTCCAGCACTTTAGGGTCGGTTTCTTATCCCCACTATTCCGTCTTAAAGCATTCACTGGTCTTGTCAACTCATCCGTTTTATTATCCGTGCTCCTGGGGTGTTCTGCAATGCCGTCGTAGGTGACCTTCAGAACCACATCTCCAACACCTTACAGCCACTTTGTTCTCACTGCTACTCCTTATCAAAGCATCGACTTGTCTGGATAAATCATCTAAACGAGCCATCAATTGGTCTCCTGGCTCGTGGACTCGCACAGTTCTGACTGGGTAGCGACTCTACGAGTTGCTTGCTGAGCTGCCTCCAATTTCACGGCGTACAACAGAGCGCTTTTTACATCTTTAACATCCGCCATTCGCAGTGCTTTCTGTATTTCAGGGTCCCGGATGCCATCGATGAAATATTGCAGCGACAGAATTTCTCTTGTTTCTGTCGAACACTCCAAAAAGGCGTGATGTGACAGCCTTTCAACATCCGTGGCGAGCTCCTGAAGTGTTTCGGTGGGCTTCTGTTGACGTGATTTTAGTTGAAGCCTGCTGTAGTCTTTTAAACATTTCTCGCCAAAGCGCAGCTCCAATGCGCCGGATAGAGCTTCGAAGCCAAGTCTCTGGTTTTCTGGAAGCGTCTGCAAGATATCCGCTGCGTCTGCTCTCAGAGAAGCCGCGAGATGACAGGCCTTAGTTTGGGAATCCCATCCATTCGCATCCGCAACGATAGAAAATTGTGTCTTATACTCTTGCCAGGAAGTCTTCCCATCATATAGATAACTTCTGAGAGGGACGAGCAGGCATGGGTAAAAATTTAAAACCTTCACTATTGTTTTGTGCCGTCACCACGAATTTCTTTAAAATATCCACTTCTTTGGTTACTGCAGAAACCCTATCATCAATTTGTTGTTCGATTTGGTGTTGGACGGCACAAACTCTTCCTTCAATTCGTTCCTCCGCAGCAGAAACTCTCCCTTCCATATGTTCTTTTACAGAAGAAACTCTTTCTTCTATTTCTTCTTTCACCGAAGAAACTCTTTCTCCAATTTCATCTTTTACAGAAGAGAGTTTTTCTTCAATTTGTCCAACTTTATTTTCAACTGTGTCAATTCTGCCTTCCATAGCTTCAAATTTATTTTCTATTATGCAGGTAATTTCTCTTTTCATCTCTTCTTGGCCTGTTTTAATCTTTTGTTATCCTGCTTCAATCTTTTGTTGTCCTGCTTCAATCTTTTGTTATCCTGCTTCAATCTTTTGTTATCCTGCTTCAATCTTTTCCTGACTAGTTTCATTTCCTCTTTAACGGATTTAATCTCTTCTTTAAATGCAGCAAAAGCACAGATGAGCTGCCTCAATTGTTCTTCCATCGCTCTAGTTATTGGCATTCAAATCCCACTCCTGACACCAAAAATTGTTGCCTGCGTACGGTTTCGTTACGAAATGAATGCACAAGTCCGATGAAAAATGACAAAAATTTATTATTATCACAACAAATATGCTTAAATTTCCTAAAATATTCGTGCAATATTAAAATATCTCACAGTAGTTATCTTTTAACTACTCAAACGTCCAAGAGAACTTAATTCCAAACAGCTAAAGAAAGCTAATCCGCGAATTCCCTACAGTCAACAGGAGCAGTTTTCTAAATAACAACCAAGTAACTACTACAAACTGTGAGGTTTTCCTCCTTTTATAAAATTTTAAAATCGCGCGCGAGAATTTTCTAGTACTTTCTCGAAATAAAAAAGAGATATTTATTAAATGTTTAATGCACGCGCTCTTGTATTTTCAATTTTTCGGCTTAGCTTTCTTTTAATATTCGTCACGCGCTGCACTGCGCGGGAAATAAAACCATTTAATTTATAATTGAACTAACATTAGCTTTTTAAATACCAAATTCGTAACAATATGCACACAATAGTTAAAAATTATGTTTTAAAAAATGAAGTTTTAATGTAATTTTTTAAAATATTTTTCTGGTTACAAAATGTATAAAGTACTTTTTTTCTAAATGATACTATAATAATATATAATTTTCAATAGTTGGTATAAGGATAATTAATATAAAATAAGCTACATTCATTAAAATATAACATGCTGACTGAAAATGATTCAAAACTTTGTACACAACTAAGATTTTTTTTGCAAATAAGAAGTTACTTATCGGCAACTGTTTCAGCTAAAGTTCTTTATGTTGAACTATATCATACATATAAATTATTTAACATAATTTCAAAGGCTAACATTAAATATTAGGCATATAACCATGAAAAAGCACATTTTAAGAAAATTAAGTTTTAATGTAAATATATTTAAAATACAATTTTCTAGTATATTTATTTTCTAAATGATATATTAGTACCAATATACAAATCCTAATAATTTGCATAAGCATTATTAGAATAAAATATGCTATATTCATCATAATACAATACTATTACAGAAAATGATAAGTGCAAGTTATGTCTAAAGCATATTTGCATAAATAAATACTTGTGTATAACCATTTCGGTTAAATAATTCCATGTATTTAAGTACATCAAATGTATTAAATTATTTGACATAGTTTGCAAAATAATTTTTTCTGATTTACTTGAAAGTTTAAGCTAAGTTGCTAAAATTGTATTTATAAATTAAAAAGCCATAAACACCCCCATCATTTTTTATGGTATTCTGAGCTTCTGATATTCTTTGGTGCTTTTTTTTTTCACAGTTTTTTGTTTTTCATTAAAAATTTCTTTTTTGTATGTGGTATTCTCATATTATCAATTTGTAAAAACCCTTCAATGGAAAACTTTATTTTAAGCAGTTGTAACCCATTCATTAACACAAGGCTATCAGGAAAGAATTATCCTATTACAAAATTTAATTTTTCCATAATTACAAATAGAAAATTATAATTAATATGTCACTGTGAGAGGGAAAAATTTTAAATTTTTAGTTTGTAACTGTATCTTTTCATAATAAGGTTTGGCATAGTAAGATTTGAACACACAGCTTAGGGAAGGGAAATCCAGATAAAATACAAATTATAAAATGAGTTAACATATGCAAAAGTTGTTTACAAAAAATCAGCATTGATAGTAACTGAAGCCCAAATGACAAATACTTTGGCAGTTCATCAATGATCTCAGCCTTTTAATTGAGTGAAATGGCCTTGACTGTTTATATTTGATCATGGAGAGGGGAAATTGCAGCTACAACAATGAGGGTGGTTGCAAAAGCAAGAGAAAATATAGCTTTAAAAATGAACAAAACTTTGAAAAATTGATTTTTTTTTTACAATTTAAAAAGTATGAGATCCCATCATGGGGATAAACTGCTTATAATAAGATGATTTCTGGGCCGTCAATAATTAGACCTTGCCTGTGTTATAAAGCATAAAATATTTGAATTATTGTATTAAGAGGATTAAAGAAGTTTATGGTGTTCGGGCTGCAGTTTTCAATTTATTCACATCATAACCATTGATATGACACTTTCCAGTTGGTATGACATAATGTAATTTTTTAAGAAGAGAAAATTGCTTTTTACTTCCTTGTACAAAGTAAAAAGGAAGTACTGTAATCGCGAAAAGTTTCAGGCAGCACATTTCAATGAAAATATCCATTTTGACCGCTATCGAATGCAATTTAACGATGTTTTTGCGTGATATTTGTACGTAAGGACAGAATAAAATACTCTTTTCCTTCAAAAAAATTATAAAACTGCTTTAAAATTAATTCTGAAGAGAATTTTTCGTGGCGTCTGTACGAACGTATGTACGTACGTATCTCGCATAACTCAAAAACGAGTAGCCTCAGAACGTTGAAATTTTGTATATAGGACTGCTATAACATGTAGATGTGCACCTCGTATTTTGGTTGCAATCGGCCGCACCTAACGTATATAAATATATTTATATATATATCCACTCTGTTACCCGGCTCAGTAATCTCAATTTCTTTACTCTTATATGTTTGTAAATTGTACATTTTTTGCTTTAAAAATGATTGCATTATGTTGTTTTTATCTTCCGATTAAGGTTTTTATAACTTTAATAAATCTGTGTGCAATATTTTTGGAATTATCAACAATTTTAAAGTTGTCTAAGTGCCGCTAAGCCTTTTTTTAATGGCGGCCATTGATGTTTACATTTGAAACAGAAGACTAGTGGATTTGTTTCCAATCTAGAGAAACTTTGCTTCGTAAAAACAAAGATAACGCCTTTATCATAAAAAAATTTATATAAGACAATATATCTGAAGTATTATTAATGGCTTTTTATTTGTCATATTGTGGCATACTATTGGTTTGTAGAAATCTCCTTAAATAACTAGACCAGATGAATAGGGAAACGTGAAAATTTATTGAAATATAAATTACACATACTCCAAGATAACAGCTGATAATAGCTTATAGAGTATGTAGAAATTTAGAAATTCTCCTTGATATGTAATGAATGCTGCAAGTCACCAAAGCCTCACTCAACAAAGTCTTAAAAAGTAATTATTGAGAGAAAGCACAACAGTGTAAAACAGATAAGAACATTTAAATTTAACCTCTTACTTAATATTTGCAAGCTATATAAAATACTAAAAACTTGCCGGTTTTTTAATTTGGATAAAACTTGGAAATAGCAGTATATTTTATAGCAGCTTGGACACAGATTATATACAGGGTGCATCAGAAAAATGTATACACACTTTGGACTCTCGTAGAAAATTTATTTTCAAATCTACAAGGTTAAATTTCTCGGAATAGTAAGATTATACTCCAGTTTGAAAAATAAGTGTCATTTCTGGTCAACAGGGGCGTAGCTAGAGGGGGGCGAGGAGGGGCATCTGTTCCCGGGCGCAGAATCCAAGGGGCGCCAAACTGATGTTACAACATTTTAGAATTAAATGTTTTCCATCCTTGGCAAGCAGTTGGGGACGTGAAATCTTCAGTAGTCCCTGGGCGCTGAAAACCCTAGCTACGACTCTGCTGGTCAAACCGAATGTTCTGAATGGTGTTTAAAGTAAATGTTCAAACGGTAATCATCAGCATCAATACATTTTGGAGTACAAGTCAGGACTGATTCTATAACTTTGCATCAAAATGTTCAATGGGATTTCTGTGCACAACTTTTCTGTTTCTGGACCGTGCCGCGAGAGTCACGGCACCAATGCTGTGTTACTACTTCCTCTTAGGGAGGAAACTAATGCAGAAACAGACAGGTGAAACCGTAACTAACTAAATATCAACTGAGAACTAAACTCTTAAGAGTTAGCTAATTTCCATACTTTTAGTGATCGTATAAATGGAAATAAAGTGCAAATTGCGTTGGGAATTAAGCATCCGGGACCGTGCCGTGAGAGGATCGTATAAACAAGATGTAAAATCAATATACATATAAGAAAACACATGAAAGATATAAAGAAAACATAAGTAATAGGTTTCCAGATTAAACCACAAATTTATTCAAATTCCTCAACAATTAAAATTAAATCTTATCCTAATCAGCGACTCAATTTTTTTATTTTAGTTACAGGTTTTCTTATTTTAGTCACAGTTCAATTTTCTTGTTTTAGACACAAGTAAATTCTTCAATTTATCATTTTTTTTTTTTTTTTTTTTTTTACATTTAAATCAATGATTTGCAAATCTACTATATGACTCATTTAATTTAACTTGAACTACTGCAGTAATTTCTAAGATGTTAAAAGAAACACATTATCTGAAATTCAACATCTATTCTAAGGATGATTACACAAACAAATTATATTTTTACATTTACTCTACCTTATTAAGTCTTTCCAGTTTGTCTCGGTAAATTAAGAAGGGGAAAAAGAGAGGCGATTTTAGTCCTTTAGAATTAATTTAAAGATTCAATGTTGGTTTTAAAATTCCAAGAAAGTTTCTGGAACTTTACTTAAAGTTCATAGAAAATACATGAAACACAGAAAAGGACTTATCTTAGGTAGACATCTTGAAGTGGAGAACTCGTATCCTAATTCCAGGCTTTCGACGAACGGCACTGCCCCTCGGTTACAAATCGAAGTTTCAGAGGACATCGTCCTATCCTGGCACTATTGGCGAAACACACGGCCGGGTAACTGGTTTTTCTAACGACGAAGAATTTTCACTCTGGAAGGCAAAAGAACTGCTGCCCCGCACGGCTGCCTGCATGGACTCACAGCTTCAACAGGAAATCGTAGACTATGAAGCGAGGTATTTTTTTTTATACAAGACCGAAAGACATCGTCCTTCGTGTTTCCGACGAGGGTATAGAGCAAGTCGGCGGCCGGATAGCATAACTGCCGTTCTCTGCCGGAAGCACAGTCTCACAACGAAATTACATCTCCTCCTTTCTATCGCTCAACCCAAGAGCAAGTTCGAAGTCCAAGTCTTAGCCAAACGTCAGTTCCAAAAGTAACGTCCAAAAGTCTTTTAAATCTTTCAGCAAAAACTCGTCCACTCTTCAATTTCGCCCTTTTTCCAAAACGCGGCCGGATAGCATCACTGCCGTTCCCTGTCGTAGGCACAACTGAAGGAATAACTACCCTCCTTTATTCAACACCACAAACTTAACTTCCACACCTCACCTTCGAAAAGTCGGGCCAAAAGTGATTCAAACTCGAATTTTCTTAGTCTCCTTCACAAACACGGGTTCCCACAATGGCTTCATTTATCGCCCCCTTAATTTGGACAAAATTTGCGTTTCAACCCCTGAATGAAGAAATAAGGGTGATCGCGCATGCGCGCCCCTCTTCACTTAGCCAACAACCGGACCTCCGATCGCCAAAACCTGAATGACTTACATCGAAGGTTAAGTGGCAACCTCTGACCCTTCTGTCACGTACTTCCTGTCCTAAGGTCAATTGCACAAAGAAATTTCTTTCTAAAGGACAAAACGCGCAAATCATGACTTAGCAAAATTGCCTCCTTTCCCTGCTTCTTTTCACAATGAATCAAAGCTTGGACAAAAATTGCAAATAAAAGGAAAATAAATAATATTCTTTGAAACTAAATAATATTCCCAGAAGCATCTGTTTTTCCCCAAAATTAAAGCATTAAAATAAATAATTCAGAATCAAATAAAATTAAGATTTTCTTAAATCAGAAATTAATTCACCTAGTTTTTTATAACGCGATCAGACAATTATCTACACAACACAACACTTGAATCTCATCCCCAAATGTGTCAAGGTTATGTGGTTTATGACACATAAGGTAGGTGTTCGGGTCCGATTTTGTGAATGGGTTGAGGAGACGGTTACACGTGAACTAGGATTTATGGGTAACATTGTTTCGTCAGATGAGGTGCAGTTTAAACTTAATGGATTGTCGATAGGCATAATTGTGTGTACTGGATTGAAGATAATCCTCACATTACTGTTAAAAAGGCTGTGAATTTGGCTGGTGCAAAATTGTCGTGTGGTTCGTCTCCTAGGGTAATCATTGGACCTTTCCATTTTGAAGGTTATGTCATTGGAGCAAAGTACCTAACAATGCTTGCTAATTCCATTTACCTGATATTCTGTAATGTACGGTAATGCCATGTTTTATTACTAACAAATGCTACCTTTTCGCACTATCACAGGGATGTGCAAGAATACGTCGGTCAAACTGTACCAGGCCAGTGGCCAGTGGATTCGATTGGCCAGGTGACTAATCGAATTTCTTGCCATCTTTCCAGACCTTACACCGCTCGATTATTTTATGTGGCATAGTCAAAGATGAAGTGTACCATTGTAGACCACGTAACCTTGACACACTTTGGGATGAGATTCAAGCGGTGTGCGCAGAAATCCCATTGGACACTTTGGTGCAAAGTACGGAATCAGTCGTGGCTCATACTTAGAAATGTATCGATGCTTAAGACCACCATTTTGAATATTTATTTCAGTATACTTATTTGTCATATTGGACGGTAGCCCTAGTTTTCTTAGAAATTTAACATTGTCGGTTGGAAATTAAATTTTTTATGACAGTTCAAACTGTATACATTTTTCTGAAGCACCGTGTATATGGAAACAGCCATTATATTTACTTAAACATAAGTTTGCAGGAATTAAAAAATCAATACCTGATCAAGTATATAAATTTTTATCTGTTTATACTTAATGAAAAATGACATGCTAAATACACGAACAAATATTAAAATTATTCCTGAAATATTTCAAAATGAACTTTCCCTGCCACCTCCCAAATAAGAAGGAAAACAAACCAAAACATTGCATTCAGTGTTCTACACAAAATTTCATTACCACCATTTCATTTTTTTTTTTTTTTTCTTCAAGATGCAGATGTTTGTGAAGAGTTAGGTATTTTGGCGATCAATATATTACATGCTATTTTATCTACCATATAATAAAGCTTTCTTTTCAAAATATTCTTGAGAACTACAGATAAACTATCTATTTAAATGTTTCACTTACTCATGCTGTTGAACAACACACTTTTATAAGAATGAAACCAAATAAATAAATTCATGTATCAGTAACCTGGAGGTCAAAGCAATACAGTGTTGAGGTCAGTTTACTGCATCATTCCACCAGGCTTTTGGCTTATTTTTATTGAGACAGTTATAAAACATTTTTCAAAGAAGTATTTAATTATATTTTAGAACTAAAAACACTGAATAAGAAACAAAAACTAACCAAGAAATAAACTGTGATACGAACGAAAATTGCAATAAACAGAGTAACAACATTTAAAAAAAAAAAATCTGATGTGTACACCACATGACTTCCTTGTATGGAATATTAAATTATACGCATTTTTTCTTGCATTTCATTTAAACTTATTGGATTGAATTAAATCTACTTCGACGACAGCGCATAAACCACAATAGAATAAATGCATTCTTTAAAATTCACTCTAGTATTTGTTTACCATAGCGACACTCTGGCGCTAGATTCACTTAACAGATAACGCATAACACACAAAGTTACAAATAAAAATAAAATTATTATATAACAGTTAACTTATATAATAATAATATAACGGAAACTAAATCCAAAAATTATATAACAGTTAACTTATATACTTCGTTCATATTATAACTCATAATACCCAAAATTTATATAATTTAAAAAATAGAATTATCTAATCGTTGCCACATGTTCTATTCAAATACTATAATAAAGCTAGAATGATGTATAAAAGAAATTAAGCAAACAAAACAAAAAAAGAAATAGTTTTTCACAAACGATTGAGTATTTCTCATTTAATTAATTCAGTTCACACTTCGCGAGAAGGCAAATATACATAAAAACTCAAAATATCTATATTAAAAATTACGAAGTAAATCTTAAACCCTTATTTCCTCGAAAAAATTCCAGAAAGAATTAAGCATGATTTAATTGGCAATAATAAATGAATGCGTTATCTTTGTTGTTGAGAAGCTAAGTTTTTCTAGATTGGCATCAAATCCACTAGTCTCCTGCTTCAAATGTAAACATCAATGGCCGCCATAAAAAAAGGCTTAGCGGCACTTACACAACTTTAAAATTGTTGATAATTCTAAAAATATTGCATACAGATTTACTAAAGGCATAAAAACCTTAACCGGAAGATAAAAACAACATAACACAATCATTTTTACAGCAAAAAATGTACAATTTACATACATATAAGAGTAAAGAAACAGATCACTGAGCCGGGTAACAGAGTGGATATATATATATAAATATATTTATATACATATGGTGCGGCCGATTGCAACCAAAATACGAGTTGCACATCTACATGTTATAGCAGTCCTATATACAAAATTTCAACATTCTGAGGCTACTCGTTTTTGAGTTTTGCGAGATACGCACGTACGTACCTACGTTCGTACAGACGCTACGAAAAATTCTCTTCAGAATTAATTTTAAAGCAGTTTTATAATTTTTTTTTTTTTGAAGGAAAAGAGTATTTTATTCTGTTTTTACGGACAGATATCACGCAAAAACATCGTTAAATTGCATTCGATAGCGGTCAAAATGGATATTTTCGTTGAAATATGCTGCCTGAAACTTTTCGCGATTACAATACTTCCTTTTTACTTCGTACAAAGAAGTAAAAAAGCCGAAGAAGGCCAGTTTGAGGAGTCCACAAAGCTATCAATGAAAATTATAATAAATATAAGAACAATGTTAAAAGTAATAAATTGAAAAATGTGAACCTGAATTATAAGAATATAATTTTTATCAGATTTATTATTTTAACAAATATTCAGTATTACTTTAGAACTAAAAATATTGAAGAAGTACTTGAAATTGTGATACAAATACAAATTGCAGTAAAGACAGTAAAAATATTTTTAAAAAAGAAGCCAAAGAATGTCAATTTGAGAATCCACAAAATTATCAATGAAAATTGTAATAACAATACTTAAAGTAATAAACTAAAAAACGTGAATTTTGAAATCTGCTACATTATCTGAATGTAATTTTAAAATAAGCATTCAGTATTACTTTAGAGCTAAAAATGTTGAAGGAGAAAAAAAAAAAAAAAAAAAAAAAAAAAACCTTTTAAGAAATAAACTGTAAAAGTAAAATAAAATGAATGAAAACTGTAATAAATATAATATTAAAAAAATAAGTTGTAGAATATGAATTTGCAAATCTGACATTATATGAAATAATATAATTTGATAAAAGTACTGATTATTATTTTTAAATTGCAAAAAGAAATAAACACACACATAATTATAATAAAACAAACACAGAATCAAACATACATACACAATACGTAATCAGATTACAGAACCATAGATAAGATAGAAATGTAATATTTGTATTAATTAGCTTAACTTATGTATTAAAAACAGATTCATTTGACATACTAAACCTTGTAATTATTACTAAAAAAAGTGATAAACATAGAATAAATTTACCTAAAAATCTTTGACTATAATGCTTACTCATATGTGCATTATCCTCTTTGAAACACTGAAATCACTTTTTGCTATTCAACAATAACACTGGATTCACAATAACTGGGATTTAGATCCATAAAGAAGAAAACAGAATACAGTCAAAAGTCTTTAATCCGGACTCGTCGGGACTTCGGCGATTTCGGATTATCGATTTTTCCGGATTATAGATCATCAGTTTAAATCTGGTAAGATGGCATGCAGAAATTATAAAATTAAAAATATGAAACCGTAATTTATAAAATAATAAGCTATTATGATCTAAAGGGTATCAAAATTTACAAAAAAAGAAGCTTAATATTTATTTGTTTGCTTTACTAAACATTTCTTTCAACGCGCGCATGCGTAAAGCATACATTACGCATAGCCGAAATTAGAAAATTGCAACCAGAAAACTATTTGATTTGTATTCGTGATATTTATAATGACGAGGAATTTGATTTAAATCATATCAAAGACAGAGTACATCGAGATGAAATACTACATTTAGTAAGGATTCTAAGCCGAATAAAATAAAAACATCTGCCCTGAAGATAACGATAGTGCTGACAGATCAACTTCCAGTTCATTGCGCGCCGCGACGTTCCCCCCCTCCGCCGCGCAGAGCAGCGTGAAATTGATAAACAGATTTCGGAACGGTTAGATAAAGAAAGGATATGCCTTTATCCATTTTTTGTAGCAATTCCACATTTTGTTTGATGGACATCGAAACATACTTTCGTTTTCTAGATCCTTTGGGAGCTCCAGCATCGGAAATTCTATTTGACATAATCGAAAGTTCAAGCTTACTTTTATAAAATTGCTCTTACAGTCTGCAAAAAATAATCAGCCAGATCCAATTCGAAGATTAAAGAACAACACAATCATCAACATTAACTGAAATAGATAATTAGATAATTTTAGCTTATACCGTCCGTTATACATTAAACGCGCACGCGAAAGCGTATTGCGCGCACGCATAAACGCGGCGCATGCGCAGAAATATTTTAGCTTTGAGGTTCGGATTATAGATCATTCCGGATTATGGGTGCCCGAATTAACGACTTCTGACTGTAATACTATTTAAAATCTATGTGGTCCTAATAATCTTAAGGACAGGAACTCAGGATTTCATAAACATATTTTGAAATCTAAAAGGTTTCTTTGGATATCTCATTTCATTCACTGGTTGTAAAAATATATTTATTTTGTACAGCAAAAGCACTTTTATATAAATCATTATCAAAATGACGTTGCAGGCATTTCAGGTAATAAAGTGTGATTTTTGAAAGAAGGAGCACAATTTCGTATGAGCAAGATTTATCATATTTTTCTGTTCCTGAGTAGTCTCATTGTACTAATTTCTTGTGATATTTTGCTATGTGATTAGCCTGGTAGTAATACCTCCCAGAGGCCACATGTTAGTAGGCGTTTATACTTTGGCAAATTTATTGTCATTCTTGAGAGATAGGCCACAAAAGAGCTTCAAACAGCTAAAAATTTGATATTTTCCCATTTTCGGGGTCATCATGATAATGATACCAAGATTATTGACAAGTGTTTCTGAAATGAAGTAAAAATGCCTCTTTCTTGGGTGAATAGTGTAATAATTTCCTCAGCCCTCAGTAAATAAAAAATTATAAACTTTAATTTTTTTAAGAAAATATATTAAAATAAAGTCTACTCACAGCTCCTATCTTTCTCAGTTGTATTTTTGGAAAATTTGAGCTGTTTCTTCCCTTACCCAATTTACATCCCTTATAATTTCTAGAAATTTGTTGAATTCATGAATATTTTGCTCCTTGCAATATTCGATGAAAATATAAGACTAAATGAAACTCAAAAATCTGTTTGCCAATTATATATGTTGGCAAGGAACATTTTACATGCCTCCATATGCTGTCTATTTTGTTTGTATAACATCCTGTATTTGATCAACAAAATTCAAACTATGATTTACTTTTAAGCACTCAAAACCTTCCCTACTTAAGCAATCATAGCTTTTCCATCTGAATAAAATTTGGTTTCCATCTTAATCCACTTCTTAATAACACCCAATAATGTGCTCTCACTTCTATCATGAACCAACAACAACTTGCTAGATTCGCTTAGCCCCAGTTTTATTCCCTCAGCATTTCATATGTTGAGAAAAACATTTCATCTATCCTCAACTTACTATTAGAAAACCATGACCCAAGATGAATTGACTTTCGAGTTCCACATCCTTGTCATAATTTTCCTACAAATCTACAAGAAGCCATCTGACTTTGGCACTTTAAATTTAATTTCAGAATTATATTTCTCACATACAAATTTCCCTTTTACTAAACCTGCATCCTTTAAAAAAAAATATAAGAACTGCTGCTCTTGACAAAAAGAAATAAGCTGTCTATTTGCTATCCCATATTCTCCTAAAATAATTTTTCCATTTGCAAACTAAAACTTTAAATTCCCCTCTAACACTCTGTGAAACTTCTCAACAACACTTAAAATTGGCGTCATCGTAAACAGACAATACACAAAATTCGAAATAAAATTAAATGAAAGAAATCAATACTACCAATTTACACCAAAAATGAAAAAAAAAAAAAAAAAAAAAAAAAAAAAAAAAACAGCTCCTTCAATTTAAAACACGTGGAAATGTGACAGGGTTGTCAAAATGCAACATTCTAAAATTTGTGCCAAGCCAAAAAGTCAACAACAATGTCCTATACTCAAGCTGTACCAACCACGAAGAAATACATAATAGTGGCATCCACTTATTGAACATCATACAATAACCCCAATTTACTACCAAAAATTTTGTACTTGCATATTATCCCATTGACTGCTGAAATTCTAAAAAACACAGTTATCTATAATTGCCATGAAATCACACTACTTGGCCTGGCCAGTCGACGAGTAATACGTGAAGTACAGCATGTCCAAATCAAATATACCTATTCTGAACAGTCGCTAAAAAACAAAGTTTTAGCTCTATGAGAGCGATATTGGCCACACATGGGAGTTGAATTCATAGAATTTGGCAAAAATTTTTTTTTTCTCGTGTCTGACACACCTGCGCTTTTGCTGAGCTGACAAACAGAAAAATGGCATCACTGTACGAGAAGGCACAAATTTTTCTCTGGTATGTAGAATACAAATTCATAGTAAAAGTGCAATGAATACTTCAAACAGTTTATAAAAGAAATCCACCCCAGGCTAAGAGCATAAAAAAGTGGCACAAAATATTTCTCGAAACTGGAAGTGTACGGAAATGATCCGCATTCACATTCTGATTCACATGTGGAAGATGTTCGTCAAGCTTTCATTCGGAGCACTCGCCAATCAATCAGACAGACAGCTTCTGAATTATCAACTATTCATGATGTGCTGCATCGAAAACTGAGGATGCATGCAGATTATGCAGAAACTGCAACCAAATGATAGGCCACAGTGTGCAGAATTGGATGTGGAAATGCTATCTCACATAAAAAATGAACACAATTTTCTAAACCCCATCTTTTTTTCAGAGGAAGCTACATTTCATGTTAGCAACAACGTTAATAAGCACAAGTACAGAACTTGGGGCTCGAAAATCCCTATTCACTATACGAATTAGAATGGAGCAGCCTAAATTGCCTGGCCACTAAGATCTTCCGCTGTATCTCCTCTGGATTTCTTCTTTTGAGGCTACGTGAAAAACAAGTCTACTCAGTGAACATCCGTGATATTGAAGACCTTCGTGCCTCCATAACCATGGCTACTGCTATTGTGACTCTAGAAATACTACACCGAACATGGCTGGAACTGGACTACCAGCTGGACATACTCAGGTCTACTAAAATAGCTCACGTGGAATTGTACTGATTGTTTAATAAAAATGTTGTGAGTATTGGTATCTAATTTTACGTTTTTTTTATGCTTTTAAACTCTCTGTTAAGTAGAGAGACCTCTCCAAATTATATACATTTGATTCAGACACCCTGTACAAGAAAATAAACATAACACCATAGTCAAATAATTTATTAACGTAAATTCTTCAACAAAATAGAAAACTTGCATTTGGAAATACTGTCCGAGTATGTTTAGTAAGAAAATGATACTAAAGAGAAATACCTTTTCTAAAGTTACCGCTTTAAGAAATTTTAATGATAACACAAGTAAAAAGGCATTAAAAATTTAATTTTCAAATGTAACTGGTAACTTTTTAAATGGGGAGAAGTGCAGAATCACTCACTGCTTGGCACGTTTATAAGAATTGCATATACTCGGTATCCATGTACACATCGACCTATTTTCACTTAAAAAGTTAGAGAAAATTGACGAAATCCAATTCTTACTGTTGTAAAAAGCGCCAAACAAATAAGTGGGTGATTCTGCACTTTAGCCTTTAAATGTTAAAACCTGTCAGTTGCATAAACATTTTTTTTTTTTTTTTTTTTTTTTTACTTTGCTCCAGACGTCAGCAAACGAAACATTCCCAATCTTGTATTCTTTGCACAGCGTACAGCAAAAAAAAAAAAAAAAAAAAAAAAAAAAAAAAGAGAGAAGGTGAACGTTATTCTCCGCAAAAATGTAAAGTATAATACGTCTTTCTGCCCTTTGTGGAAATAGTAGTGCATTTTACACATTTTATTATTTATTATTTAGTTTTTGCGAAGAGAACTTGAGGAGCAATACACGCTGCGTTATTCACTCCGTTATTTATTTTTATAACCATCAAAAGAAGCGCTGACTTACTTTCGCTAATAACTTTAGCTTATGTAAGAAACCACGGGTAAACTATATACCTAAAGACAACATGTCATCTGTATGGAAAGCGCAAAAAATGAAAAATATTTCGTAAAAGTTGTCATACCTCGAAATTTCAAACTTTTCCTCGCTTCTCTCTGTAATTTCTATTATTTGTTTTAAAATGGGAAAATAAAAGTTCGCTGTAACTGCTGTTTTGCGCGATAAGATAAAGCAGACGAAATCTTATTAAATGCAAAAATATGAGTAATTTAGGTATCCTAGATGTAGAAGATGTAGTAAATTTTGCAGTAGATAAATATAATGAACGTTTTAATTCTTTTCCAACGGTATGTGGTTGTGGTCCTGGCAGAGTAAATCTGATAGGAGAACATACTGATTATAACGATGGTTTTGTACTTCCAATGGTAATTCCTTAATTTCATTATTTATATATGAAATCCTCGAATTTAAAACATATCAATAAGGATGTAATATTTGTTTAATACTTCTACAATGTCATTTATCGTACCAATAGAATTTGATGACATTTTGATATTTTTGAAATTATTCTTTGTTCTCTACCGGCTTAGAAATTTCTTTTATTAATAAACTTTTGTGTGCCCTCATAATTTAAAATGTGTAAATAATCAGAACAAAATTCACATTAGGAGGGGGGACACTCAGTGAGAAGAGCTTTATTAGAGCTCGACTATCCAGAAAACTCGGAAAGTGCTGAATAATTGAGCATGTAAAATATACAATTCATGTTAAAAAAGCTCAGATAAATGGAAGAAAAAATTTCCCATCTAGAAATATGAAAACGGTATCTTATTTGTTATCAAACTAAAAAATAAAAGCTTATATTTATACAAATTTTAGGGAAAAAATTTGCCAGTCTATTTTTTAGTCCTTAAACATATAAAGGTAAAATGTCTTATTCGATTATAAAGTACCCATTGACCATGAAAAATTGGCAGAGATGTTGCCAGTCATTTCAGTAGAAGATCAATAGAAAGAAATTACAGATATAGTATATAAAAAATCTAAATTATTTGTCATAATTTGTACTGTAGCATTGCCACTGTTTATCCCTTTTGAAATAAAATCACGCATTATTCCCATCAGTACACACTTTTCTTGATAGCAGTATTTCATAACTTTGAAAATATTCTCTACATACTATTCCATAGATCCCAACTTTTTTTTTTTTTAATTCAAGAGAAAACATATAAATAGCAGTGAAAAGGACAAGAACAGTTCATTGAGAATTATTTGGGCTTGCATAAAACGGAGGTGAAGATCGTATGATTGTGTTGTGATATGCTTATCCATTATTGGTGCTAAATTGCACTGTTTGGCCACAGTTTCCTATGCATACTATATAATGGTGTGAGAAGTCTCTTGTTTGCTCACTTTCTGGATGAGGGGATTTGCAAAATTATAAAATATCCCAGTTACTTGAGCTTTCCAGCTAGTTTAATATCAAATAATTAGGGTTTTACTGTATGAAGCATTTTCTCTATCACAGTCTGTTGCCAGAAAATCATCAGTCCAATCAAAATTTTTATATCAGTCTAATAGTCTCTGATAAGTTAATTCCATTTTTTTTTTTTTGTTTTTTTTCAAAAAAAATTAGTAAGAGATTTCTAAAAAATATCCCTAAGTGACAACAGTTGATTGGCAGTGAGCTAGAAATTTTTATAATAACAACCTGAGAAACCATAAGGCAGCACTTGCTCGCTGATCAAAAGTTGCCTATTTAAAAGGAATTTTAGTAGTGTTACTGTTTGTTGTTTATTTTAAATAAATTGTCTTGAATGAAATAATAAAGTGCTTAACTCCTTTCTTCCCGCTCTCTTTAAAATTACAGATTGAGGTTTTGCCCTCTATTTTTCATGTCCATGATATTTCTGGACTAGAGAAAATGCACCAAACAGGTTAAAAAGTTCTCTTCTTATATCTGGAAAAATTTTTATTTCTTATTATAGATACCAGATGGCAGTATCCTTGATTTCAAGCTAAAGAAAAAAAAAAAAAATTCCCAAAATTAAAAATGAATATATTATATTGATCATACACTTATTTTTAAACAATTTTCTTTAATAAAAATATAGGCATTTTTTTTTACCATTTTGTTGAAAATTATGTGATCATTAAAGGGTTAAAAAACTTAAGTATTTCTTTATGTATATATTATACAAACTTTGCACTGTAAACATTGAATGAATTGTCTGTAAGCATCAGTAACTGTCAGTTTCTTGCCAAGGTTGAATCATATCCATTTCTCACCAGAACTTCTATAACACAGAAGTACCTTCAACTGGTTTTCTTGCTGCTTAACCCTCCAAGGGTTATGAAAGTGAAATTTTGTATTGAAGGATGGTTTTCCCATTCCACATGAAAATTTGTGCTAGATCCTTATCTATTCAAGTTGGAGGTATATTGCATGGAGTGGAGTCAAGATACAATATAAGAGGGACATTTGAGAATTATATTCAAGAAAATAACTCTTATTCATGATATTTTGGGAAACTTTGAAATTTCTTGGGTTAAACTGATAATGCTGAGAGTGCTATGAAATATGCTGAAAGAAATTTGTGCCAAGTGGTGTGGCTTTAATAGAAAAGAACCAAAAGTGTTTATAGTTTTATGGATATTGAGTATAGTATATTAGTTATTATATTTCCATTGTTTAAATATATTTTTGTATGAGTATCGAGTACATATGTCACTGATTAATTATATTTTAAGGCTCTTCCAATGGCTACTGTTGTTGTTGGACGACAAAGCTCAAGCAGAATGTGTCGCATAATTACAACTTGTCCTTATGTTGATGATCCCATTGAAGTTGAGTTTGAAATCCCTGATGATGAAAGTGGAAAATTGCTAACTCCTGGGAAACCCATGTGGACCAATTATGTCAAAGGAGTCGTAGCAAATTTTAAAGGTATGTATTTCTAAGCATTAGAAGAACAAGTATTTAAGGGGGGGGAATAATTCTTATAAAATTTCTCACCAGGCATTTTTTAGAGTGAAAATAGAATACTGTAAATATGCATTGATATATTTTTAACTATATAAAATAAAATATCATTTTTTTAAATTTATCATATACAGTGCAAAGTCCAAAATCCAGACATCCAGTATCTGGAATAATCTAAAATCCAGATCTACAGATCACCAGCACCTTTTTTTGCCATCCTTTTGAGTCATCATTTATTATTTCTTGCTTTCATCACAGCTTGACTATCAACACACTGTAGCTTAAAAAATGATTCTCATGGCAATGTCTAAACAGTTTATTTATTATTATTTTTTTTATTTATTTAATACCAAAGAATATGGTAACACTTAGTAAGGTTGACACTTAAAATTTTTTTTTTTTTTAAATTTAATACCAAAGAATTACACTTTATGATGATTACAGACTTCAGCTAACTCAGTGTGTTGATGAGGAGAAATTTTACAGAAATTTCTTTCCATATGCAAAAAATAAATTTTGTAAATCAAACTCAGGGAAGAATTACATTTAGCGCTGTTTGAATTAAGTATGACTGATTATTATTCAGCTAAGCTCAGAACTGGTGCCAGAGCTGGTGTGGCTGCTCTGGGCAGCAAAAATTAGGGAAGCAAAACTTTTAGAATTTAATGATGCACCAAGCAACAAAATTAAGAGATTTTAGCATCTTTAGGAAAGGCTCTGGCATGCAAAATTTTTAGAGCTTAGTGTGATGCTTGGCTGCAGAATTTTGGACCCTTAAGAGACTGCAACAGGCTGTAAAATGTCTAGCACTGATCCTAGAAATCTTAAGTATATGTGGGAATAAATTTATTCAGGCCTTAGATAAGTCTTAAGCATATGTGGGCAACATAGCATAAGTATACTAAGTTATTAAACTAATACAGTTCAAGCTTAAAATCGTCCGCAGGCGATAAAAGCAAGAAAATATTTAGCAGAACAACATGTCTTCAGTCTTATGATACATCACCAATAGTGTGTGACAGATGCTGGTTAAGCTTTAGAATGATAGCAGTTGGAAGATCTAGACTGGTGATGGCACTTTTTTTTTTCTTTCCAGATTTCCAGACCCCTAATGGTAAAATCTAATGAAAAACTTATCTATCATACAAACTTAAGCCAAACAAATAGGTTTTCAGTAGAACATATTAAGAATAAGGCTAAGTTTGAAATAAAATACATAACAATCCTTGAGGTGTTAAATGTAAATAAATTGCTTTTTGTTACTTTTATAAACTTATTTTGATATCTTATTTTAGGTAAAATTGTGGGCTTTAATGCAGTGATATCAACAAATGTGCCAGTTGGTGGAGGACTTTCTAGTTCTGCAGCACTTGAAGTTGCAACATATACATTTTTGGAAGCACTTAACAACGAACCTTCATCTGTTGGGTAATGCAATTTCTAGTAGTTTCAAACAGGAAAATAAAAAGAGATTACAACATTTTTAAACTGAATTGTATATGCTTTTATAATCTTATCATCAATTGTATATTTATAGTCTTGTTGAAAAGGCCTTGGCATGTCAGAAAGCAGAACATGAATATTCAGGCACCCCATGTGGCATTATGGATCAGTTTATATCATTTATGGGTAAAAAAGATCATGCTTTGCTCTTAGACTGCAGGTATATGAAATTTTAATTTCTTTTAGAAATGTTTGTAAAACAATGTATATTTATGTGAAATACATATTGCACCTACTAAGTTTTAGGACTACTCTTTTAGCAATTTCCAAAAAAATCTATGAATTAATAAATTAATAGTATTTATTTACTGTGAAATATGGAGTTACTTCTTACTGACAATGTGCCATCACATAATTCATGTTTGTCAAGCAGTTATTAACCGCTTCCCTTACAAATTTTTTTGAAAAAAATTGCAAAAAATCATCACATTTTTTTATTTTATTATTAAATACAACAAAATGAAACAAATCAAAATATATAGGTTTTAAGTTGAATTTTTAATTTTTTGAATGTGTAAAAGCATTTATTTTTAATATTAGTTTACCATCCCGAGTTATCTCGGGCAAACGAAAAAAAGTTAAATATTAGTCTTTGTATGATAGTTTTTGAAACAAGAGACAACACAGAGTGATACCTGATGTTCTGCACTGGTATCTTGTCTCTTTTCTTACTGGCTTACCGCTGGAATCTCTTTCACGAGAGCACAGAGTGCATTGTCTCGTTGGATTTGATTTTTTCCCCCACCTCTTCATAATCACTATCTAAAAAATCATCGCTTTCGCTATCTTCCATCATCACCATTATTGTATTTTTTTCCAACGCATGCATCCTTCTTTATACATTACTAATCCACAAGCCAACGTATACTATACAATAGGGAAACATGCGACCAGTCCCTCCAAAAGAACCGCGCAACCAACAAAATTTGGCAAACTGCCAATCAAAGCTGAATATTTCCTTTCATTTTCTCCAGACCGAGTAAAACCATAATAAAAGAAATCGTACTAACAAATTCTGCTTCGCCCGAGTTTTCTTGGGATAATAATTAACTGCTATATATACGAACCAGAGATAACTTGGGATAATCAGGCAAGCGGTTAACAAAAATAATGTCAAAATTCTCAGCTGTCCTCCTTATTAACTACATTACTCCTTACTAACTACATTAATGCAGCCTTTCTGTTCCCTTAAATAAAGTCTCGCTTTAGAAATCATTCTAGTAGCACTTAAGTGATTCAGAAAGCCTAGTAAACAGTATTTCAGAAGATGAGTTCTACGAAGGAATCAAGCAGCTGTATGAATGTAACAATATAGTATAGACTTACAAGAATTGTTTGCATATTGAATGATAAGAAGTATTTTCCAAATTCTGATTTTATTACAGTATATGAAATTGTGTATTTTACAAAACTTATTTTATTGCAGATCCTTGGAATATGAGCTTCTGAGTTTAAATAATCCAGCAGTTGCTGTCTTGATAACAAATACTAATGTTAAGCACAAATTAACAGAGAGTCAGTATTCGAAGCGAAAGGCACAGTGTGAAACTGCAGCTCAACTTTTAGGTAAATCAAGCCTTAGAGATGTCACATTGATTGAACTGCAAAGTAAGATATTAATTTTTTCAATTTTTTCTAAAAAATTATTTTAGTTCTAAATCTGCTTAAGATATTTTCCTAAGCACAGTTGGAAGGGAGATCATGCAGATGATTTCCCCATTCTCAAGTTCAGAATTACTATATTTTATGCTATAGAAGTCTATCTAATCATACAAAATTGAATGCTTAAATTTTTTTTCCCCCTATGTTATAGCACTATTATATGGATCTCATTCTATGACTGAATTATCAGAAGCTTCACTTTCACTATCAGCATTCTAATTTTTTTTTTTTTTTTTTTCAGTTCAAAGAACTGAAATATGTTATTTTTAAAATTACATTAAAATTGTCTTGGCTTTAGTGCTTTCAAAAATTGAAAACGAGTTTATCAATTAGGAAAGATCATTGCTACACAAGCTATAGCTTAAGGCCCCACAAAAATTTACATATAGTATAACAATCTTATAAAGGGCCTCATATCTCAAATAGCTTAGAGCTTTATCAAGTCTAAATTCAGCTCTGGGAGAGATCATAATCGAAATCATCAAAAACAAGAATTTGGTCATCCTTCTTGATTTCTTTAATTTAGTATCCAAGATGATTAACACATTGGCATTGGGCTAACATATAATAAAATTTTATTCTCCTGTCCTATTCATATTTGCCTGTAGATAATTTGATGTTTACCTGTAAGTAAACATGGAATTTCCATGGCATGATGCTTACTGCTTGGCTACCAATGTATGAAAATCTCTGTACCCATTGCATTAAAATATTATATCATTTGTGTATGCTATTATTTATTTAGTACACATATGACCTATTTTTGTATTTGCATGAACATTTTGTGTCGCATAAATAATTATTTTCATATTTGCAAGTTAACTTTAAAAAATTGATTAAATAATTTAATGAAATCTTTTTGGAAAAACAGAACATAAAGAAGTCCTAGGAAATGAACTTTATTGTCGAGCCCTGCATGTTGTTACAGAAATTCAACGTACAGTTGAAGCTGCAGAATCACTCCGAAAGGAAAATTACCATCACTTTGGATATCTCATGAAACTGAGTCATGAATCTCTGAGGTATTACATTTTATATTAATATTCTGATTAAAAATTTAATAAAAATGGAAATTTTATACAATGGAACCTTGCTTAACAAGCATAATTGGTTCTCGAATCTTACTTGTAATGCAAACATTCATTAAGCAAAATAATTTTTTCCATAGGAAACAGTGTAAATTAGGATGTGTTCCATTCAGGAAAATACGTAAACAAATTTATAATAATGTAATTCATTATTTATAATATATCCTTTTTTACAGAAAGTGGTCTAAAGACATTTGTTTTTGCCCATGCTTACCAAATTTGGCAAAAACGACACAGCATTATCGTTAAATAAATTTGTTAAGCACGTAACTACTCGCTTATTAGGGTGGCGCTTCTCAACTTACAATACAAATAATTTCTCTTGCTTTCAGCATCTTCTTTATTTTACTCGAAGGTTGTTGCTTTGCTGAGGCTGCTTCTAAGCCTCGCCACAACTTCATTCCTCTTCTCTAAAGTTTCACTCAGTGAAAACCTTCCCATGCTCTATTGATCACCTTGAGGCAAGCAACAATGAGAAAGTGGTCTTTTGAAAACTCTCTGAGAGTAAGATTGGTTTCTTAAATTACCTCAAAACAACATTCAAGGAACACTTTTGTGTAGAGCTTTTTAAATTTTGAAGTGGTGTGCTGGTTCATGGGTTGCAGCTAAGGAGTAGTGTTAGGAGGCAAAAATTGGATCTTGCTGAATTTAAATTCCTCAGGCAGGTAGATATCTTCTATGACTGAAGGATGTGCAGGAATGTTGTCCATAACAAACAAGACATGGCATAGAAAATTCATCTCATGTGGATATTTTTTTACAGATGGATCAAACACTTTATTAATCTGATCTGTAAAAATACATCACACGGGCCTTGTTGGATCTCCACAGGACATTTTAACGATATCATGCGCTTGTGGATTTTATACTTCTTGAATACTATACTTATGGATTGTCCAAATGGTAAACAAGCAGTGGTTTAGTTTTTCAAACTCATACTTGTGTTTGCAACAGCATAAAATAAGTCTTTTCATTGGCTTGTCATCTGGCAATGCCTTCTCCTCTGCTGTAACGTAAGTTCGCTTCAGCATCTTTTTCCAGAAGAGACCTGTTTCATCACAACTAAACATCTGTTGCAGTAAATAACCCCTCAGAATTCTCAAGCTTCTTGAACACACTGACAAAATTCTTAGTTGCCTTTATGTCGGAAATTGCTGCTTCTCCATGCTTCACAACACTGTGGATGTCGGTTCTTCTCTTAAACTTTCTGAATCACCTGCAGCTTGCATTGAATATTTCTTCTTTGTCTGTTGTTGATTTTGATGTCTTCTTAATCAGTTCAGCAAAAATTAGTTTTGCCTTCTACAAATGTTTTCATTAATAATGTTCTTGTTGATCCATATGAGAAACAGTCTTTCAACATTATTGAGAATGCAAAGCCATTGCATAAAAATTCTCCTGATGCCCTTTGAAGCATGAATCTCAATCTTATCCATGTTTCTGAGAAAAACGAAAATTTCTGATGTACACCGATTATATGCGAATGCTAGATCAACCATGTTCAATCTTATCAGTGGTTCGGTGTTTGACTTCTACAATGATTTTTTTTCTCTTGCCCATCGTCTAGTAGCATTTTCTTTGGGAAGCATGCTTAAACTTTGCACTAAAAACAGTATGCAATAATGTGTCTGAATCCAACTTGGTATGATGCTAATTGAATAAGCATTAAACACAAGTTGATAACAGCGATGCAGGCAAGATCCTGCATATGACATCACGATGTCTCCATGTCACTTCTTTTGTGAAATATTGCTCATTAACCAATTCACCATTTGCCCCGAGAGACATACATTCACAGGAAATGCATCGTCATCCGTTAGTAATGGCCGACTTGCGTCAGGGTGAAATTTGGGCTAGACCATAAGGCCCCAAGACACATACGTCGCAGCGTCTTTTTCCAGACCCCCAGAATGAGTCGAAAATGAAAAAAGTTACTTAGTCGTACTTATCTTCTCAGCGATATTGCATTAGGATCACAGCGGGGCTGTATCAGGAAAAGAAAGGATGGGGAATCACTTTCTCGAGTGGATACACCCTCAACACATCTCGTGAATTCCACAATAAATTCCTCCCTTTCATTAATGAACAAAGAGGTTTCAAGGTTTTAAATTTTTTTTCAATTCCTAATGATTCCCTGAGGATATAATCTGTTTATTATTTTCTGATCTATGAATTGCATTGAAATGTGAAATACTTGCATTTTATTTTATCACCTTACTTACACACATGGAAATATTATTAGCTTTAAGTTTCATTATCACTATGTTGTGCCAATTATGAATGACATTAGTGAAATGAAATTTTCAAAATTAATCTTTCAAAACTTTAATTATTAATTAATATTTTACATTTCAATTTATACTTTTATATTTTTTAAAAATCTGATTAATTGAGAAAACTACAGCTAAAGTCATATAGAAATATGTAAATAAGAATAAAGTTCTGGTATTTTACAATGTATAATTTGTTATGCATAGTTCCCGTTATTTATTTAATACTTACAGACTTATGCTAACACTTAAAATTTAGTATTAAAAATTTAATGGATTTAAATTCTAATTACAAAATGGAAATACACGATTATATGTATTATTATATTTAAAATATATGAGTTATAATGCGAGTGCTTCATATTTTTAACCTACATATACCAAAACCTTGAAATAAACTTAGTATTTAGGTTCAACTAATCTAATTTTAAGGACACTGGAAAGTTTTTGTGAGGATAGTCTTGGAAGATACAATTCTTGAAACCATTTACTTTTATGAGGCTAAGAAAAAAGGAAATATTAACGGAATTGTAAAGATAGATGCAACAGTTACATATTTAAAAATTAGAAATGGTAAAAAATTTGCTGCTAAATTTTATTATGATTAATGTTGAATTTTCAGCCTAATTTAAAAAAAGAACTGGTACTTTGCATAATTCAAACTTTCTTTGCTGTAGGAAAAGTACAATAACCTAAAAAATCTCTTAAGTTGAATAATTGCAATTTTAAATCAGAACCTTAAATATCTAAGCTAAATGAAGATTTTTTTCATATAAAAATTAATTTAAAATTAAATATATAAAAATATATGGGAAATAATTCGATGATTAGTTTTGTTAGATTGCATCAAGAAAATAATAAAACAAAATTAAGGGTATTTCAAATAGGCAATACTAGCTAATGAAATCATTTTTATTCCAATGAACAAAGCTTTCTACTTGTCATTTGAAAATTTCATTTACATTGTAAGAAATTGCAATAGATTTGGGGTTCGTACAAGAAGTGAAGTCTAAAAGAAAAATATCTGAAGTGATACACCAGTCTTTGTGCTTACGGTCTTCATTAGGGAGTCCTTATTCAATATGCTTGAGTGTGACAAGTACGCTGTCAAGTTGATTTGAATAGATCTTCTAAAGAGAGCTTCACAGCTGGTGAAAAAGGGGAAAGAAATAGTCTGAGGCCAGTTTTGGACACAAAAAATTTATCTTTGCAGGAGAAAAATGTTCCGAATTTTTTGCGTTTCCCAGGACGGCGAACTGGTTAAAGGAGTAATTTTTTTTAACATCTTGTTTTTGCTTGCTGTGCAGATCACTTATTATGGGGGGTGTTCATTAAGCAAGGTTTGACTGTATTTTTGGTTTTACTTCTGCATCTTCCATTTTAATATTTGCCCACAAGTTATATTTCAATACTTTTATTACACTGCATTAAATCTGCCCATGTGTTTTTTTATTTTCTTATGGTTCAGTAACACTGCATCACCAAATGTTCATTGCATATTATTTTATTGTTATTGCTTAGTTTGTACTTTGTGTCCCTGAAAATATGGTTTATTCTGATTCTGAGCATGTTTTATCTATTTTATGGACGAAACGAGATGGAGTGTCAAGTGGCCAAAATTGAACAAAATGAATTAAGAGTTAAATCGAGAATTTAATGCAGCAGGAGTGGCAGAAACAATTTATATTGTATCATTGCTGAACTAATGGCGATACTGAAAATATGGCAAGGAAATGATTGTCTCAGTTTTGGGAAAAGTGGACTTAATTGACTATTCACATTTAAGAAGTCTGTCAGATTTTTGTCAAAGATTATGTAAATCTTCATAAGAATTCTCATCAAACAAAGCAGGAGTTGGTATAACTTATATAATATGATCACTCAGCCATTTGCATTTTACAGGTAAGATGTCCAGAATAAAATACTACAGAGCCAACTGTCATAGTCTTGGGCCCAGGTCTGAATCCTAGAAAAGGGTATGAATGTTTGTAAGTGAATAATGTCTTTGTGGCATGGGTGTGCTTAAAATCCTCCTGAGAGGTTGGTTGAAGAGTAAGAGATGTGGGAAACCCATGACAGAATTTCCTTCAAAATTGGGCAAATTCATATGACCACATGTATGGAGCCCAAGGTCAATGGCATACACATCTCTTAGCTCTTGACCATGATCTAATGTTACTACCAGTTAAAAGACACAAGTAATAACAATAACTTACTCACTATGAACTTATGCATCTACCCATTAATTTTTTGGTATCTTAAGCCAGTGACTATTACTTGTATTAGTGGATCCCAATCAATTTTTTAATTCAAATTTTTATGACATTCAGAGACAATTATGAAGTTTCATGCCCAGAACTCGACAAAGTTATGGAAGCAGCTTTAGAAATTGATGGTGTTTTTGGATCAAGAATGACAGGAGGAGGATTTGGTGGATGCACAGTAACATTGCTAACAACTGATGCCATCGATAAAACAATGCAAAATATTAAGGTAATTATATATTTCTTTCAATACTTTTAAAGATGCAAAATATTAAATTAATTGCATCTTTTAATGTTTTAACATAGAAATTCAATTGCAATTTACTTTTTGTGGCCAAAGTCTGAATACTTCAAATTTTGTTTTATAGATTTTAATGTTAACACATACTTTAAAACTTTTTTGACAGGAGAAATATGAAAAGACCCCTACATTCTATGTCTGCAGACCAGGTGATGGAGCTCGTACAATTAAACTGCCATGATTATAAAAGAATTTCCTATTCATTTTACAAATAATCTAATGATAATTTATTATATTTTCTTATGCAATTTTTTTTTATACTGTGTCCCATGAACCTCAAAAACTTTCATAAAGGAAAAAATAATTAATTTGTACAGCTTTAGATGAAATATTTGTTGTAAAAATTTTAGATATGGCAAAAACAAAACAAACAAAAAAAAAAAAAAAAAAAAAAAAAAAAAGTTACTGGGCAAAAATTTGCTCAAAATATAGAATTTTGCCAAACACATAATTCTGATCATAATGTGTATAGATTTTAATACATTGAAATGTATTGAACATGTTAACTGCCATGCGAGTTTAAGAAAATCTCCATCAGGCCATGAGTGTTGTTATACCGTATGGCAATTGTTTCTAATTATAGCAAATGATAAGTACTTTCAGAAAGAAATATTTCAGGACATGACATTCATTTTATTCTTCAAGAATGAAGTATATAAGAAAGTGTGCAAGATTAAAAAATTGTTTTCTTTTTCAATTTTTTTTTTTTTTTTTTGTAGTAAGGAATGGTTAAAATTGTTTCCTTAATTTTTTGGATTGTTGAAAAGAAAAATGAAAGTTATTTCTTCGTGAATCATATATAACAGTGAAGAAGTCTGTTACAAGGCTTAGAAAAATTCATGTAATAATGATAAGGAAAGCTGGGAGTTTTCAGAAAAAAAATATAAATAGAATTACATCATCAGATTCTGATAAATGCAGACATACTGAATGTGATGTAGCATTGAACATATTTTACTAAATTCGTTGCTGAGGAAGAAAGAAAAGTTATACCCAAGAAAGTGAAATTCAGTTTAGAATGAATTTACTTATCGCCAACAATATTTTTTTTTTCTTTCTTTCATCATTCAACAAAGATTTTTCAAATACCTACAAACTTACCTTATACTGAAATAAGTCTTCCCTGAATATGAATGATGCAGTTCGATTACAGTTTTTGCCGTCAGCCAAATATAGGTGACACAGTAGTCAATATTCTAAAGAAAATCAGCTAATAATGCTTAAATAATAATATCCCAGTAATTTAAGTACAAAATACTAAACATGTATTAATAATCTCAATATGTGTAAAAAAAATAAAATAAAAACTTCATTAAAAAAAAGGGGATTTTACTTTCTTGAAAAGTTATTTTTTGTAGTACATGCTATTTCACTTTATCTTGATCAGATTCCAAGTCAGGACTTGGACTTTTATCATGGCCAAGGAAATGGCCTGTCATTAGCCAAGACCTTGAAACCCTTATAGGTGACAATAAAGTTCTTAATATAATTCTGTTTTAACTTTAGTTGTGAATAAACACTGAGTGAGACAGAATCCTAGATCTCCAATTATCAGCCTCTCAAGCAATATGGTACTTTGATTGCACTTCTTACATCTATCTGTGCCTTCTTAAAGGATTCAAACTCGAGCTCATTGATATAGAAGCTGGTAATTGTTAGGAATTAAACTAATCAGGGTGGCCCTGCAGTACATATGTTTGTCATATATTATTTGATAAGAAGAAAAATATATATACAGAAATCACATTCAATATGTTATCTGAACATGATGTCCTTATTGATGGATTAGTTAAGTAATAAGTAATTCAAAATGATTCTGTGTTGTATTCTTGAACTTCCATGATATACAAATATGAAATTTTGTTATATTTTTTATTTTTGAGATGTCAGAGATATATTACTGCCTCTTCTCTTACTAGCCATATTTGGCAATGAATGACATGACATATTTTTGTATTATAAGAACACCTTTCTTGCTAAGTAAAACTTTCTAAAAAAAAAAAAAAAAAAAATGTATATCATCATTAGCCAGGAATTTATTATATAATATTCTCATATCCTCTTAGACAGCTTCAGTTGACTTTATATTTTGTTATAAAAATATGAAACTTAAAATTCACTATAGATAATTTAATAAGTTTATATGGAAAGTGTTGGCAAATCTGTTTTCTGCATGGAAGTAATTCTATTAAATTGCAATATTTAATTCCTCTTCTGTTTATTAATAAGGATAATTTGAAGGTGATAATTTGTTATAAGATTGTTTGTTATTGTAAATATATGTCATTAATTACTAGTCTGATGAATATTTTATATACATGCAAAGCATAATTGTCATACCAAATTATCTATGTATGCTCAGAAAACTGTTGTCTTATAAGCTATCCATAAATGAAAAAAAGCAAATACCTGAACTATTTTCAAAACTTATTCAATGTGCTACAAATATGTATCATATGATGAAAAATATAAATAGAAAATTAGATATTTTGTACATTTTTGTAAAGCAAAACTTTTTTCTAGTCACGTATTTTTAAATCCAAGTGTTATCTAATTGTGAAAAGTATTTTGTAACATTTTTCAAAGAAAAAGACATTTTTGTTTAAAATATAAATACTTGAAAATATTGTATTAAACTCTTAGTTATTCAAGCTGCACAGTAGCCATGACATAGCATTGATATATGGAGGATTAGCATCTTGTATTTATGTATGTCAAGCAATATTGCATAGAAAAAAAATTGTCATCTTTCATGTTCAAGCCAATATTTCTCCTCTCAATTGCCAACTTAATTCTCGGCCTTTTAACTGTAATTTCATGAACTGAAACTTCAAATGACTGAAAGATAATTAAATTATCTTTAGTCTTTTTAATTAGCAATTAAATACGAGGGTTAGGGCAAAAGTCATGGCAACTATTTTTTTCTTGTAGATACGTGAACGGATCACAAAACTTATATGTGTAGTGTGGAAGTTCTGCAGGCATAGTGTGTATGCAGAACAGATGGCTTTGTGATAGCTGGCTCTGAAATCAGTTAGTTGGTGAGTGCCGTGCGAGATGGAGGTATTCGTATTGAGCAGCACGCTTACATCAAAATAGCCATTTTCAGCGGGAGAAATGCGATGGAATGTCACAGTGAATTAGTAGAAGCAATTGGGAATAATGCCCTACCATATTGCACAGTAGCACGGTGGGTAGGAAAGTTTCGGCAAGGTCATGTGTCAACCAGTGGTGAGCAACATTCAGGACGACCGGTGAATGTGCAGACCGACTTGGCACAGGCCGTCATCGAGCACCTCATGGATGAAGACAGACGATGGGCATTACTGGAGTTAGAGAGGGCGAGTGGCATCGAGAAACGCACTGTCCACAGGATATGGCGTAATGAGCTAGCATCAGAATCTTTCCCCAGTCAAATTGATGGTGATCACCGCGTATGCCGTCGGGTGTCATTGTTTGCCACTTTGTTCCTCATGGCAGAACAGTGACCGCACAGTACTACAGGGATTTCCCGGTGCGACAGGAACGACGTGGCATTCGGGATAAACATCCGGATCTTGTGGACAGTGCAATAATTCTGCACGACAATGCAAGACCACATAAAGCAGTGTGTGTACGGCAGCTACTCCAACGTTGGAGATGGGAAGAATTGAAGCACCCACCGTGCTCTCCTGACCTTTCGCCCTGTGACTTTGATCTTATTCCCAAGGTTAAGGAACCAATATGTGGTAGGCAGTTTGCAATACGAGAGGACATTGCTAATGATGTGCGCCAACAGATGATCCGATTCACACGTGGTGCGGCAAACTCTGAGGCTGATGGTATTCAGCGCCTCCCACATCCTTGGCAGTGTGTAGTGACACTAGCAGGGAACTACATTGAGAGTTTTTAGGTCCAGGTTTGTCATGTCAACTTTATGTGTATTGTGTTATTCTTTTGCACGGTGAAGGCTATATTGCCCTGTATACTACCGTAATAAATTCGTGTGTTACAATATTTCAGTACTATTCATTGTCCACACATGTAGTTAAGACCTTGTCCTTTCGTCTGTATATGTCACATTTTTCAACCGGACTGGTATCTTCAAGGAAAAAAACAGTTGCCATGACTTTTGCCCCAATCTACGTATTATAGTAATTCTGGGCACTTTTCCATTAAAGCCACACTATATATTTTCAACACTATGTTGGCACATTTTGAGCTTGATGTCTCTCTTTTTATTTTTGTACAGTTTTTTTCACTTCTTAATAAATTTCTCTTGGTTTCATCTCTGAAACCCTCTTAAAAAAGCATAAAAAACAGAAAGCATAAAAAAAAAAACAAAATCTGAAATGTTTCAGATTTTAAATTACGTCCAAAGGGGCGTTTTTTAACATTTTGTGTGTTACCTTTCTTTATTAAATATCATGTTCCTCGCATGCATAAGATCCAGTGCAACAGCAATATTGCAAAATAGTTTTAAAACGAGCATATCTTTAGAATTTCCGATACAGAGACTCACGCGCTGGAGATAAAAATGTTTTTTCTGCACAACGTTGCCATTGCTCGCTTTGAAATACTTGAGTTTGTTAATCAAAAATTCGTCAAAGTTTTAAAAAATAGGAAATCGATCATAAAACAAATTTCAAATTTGGTCTTCCACATGCTCATATTCGTTGGAGGATTACGTTATTCAAAATTCGATGACTCTATGTACCGTTATTTTATGACAATGTGAGAAATATACATACATTTACGCAGATTTTCATTATTTAATTTCTTCAAATATAATGCAGGACTCTAACATTTTGTGGCAAGTGAACCGACGTTTATGAGTCCGACGCAAAATGCCAAAACGAAAGCAATAGTCCTTCGGGACTGAAATCCCTTTGGACTAATAAAAAATGGCATTCAGCATAGCAGAAAACATTTCTCTTTTGAAATGCCACTTAAGTTCAAATTAAAAAAAAGCTGCTAAATGTTAGCAAGCAATCCCTCTTTTGTATTTATTGAGCCATTTTACACTACCCCCAGAAGTATTTAACAAACCAAGTATGACATTGAGAATCTGAATCAGCAAAAACATATAAATACTTCAAAATACTCGAAATCTCAAGTGGCATTTGTTGCTGAAAAGAAAAACTGATTAAATGAAAAAATATGGTTGTGTAAATGATGGTGATAAAGACAATCATGATTAGGAAAAAAGCGAAACTAAACTGGCAATGCTTAGTGCAGCAGAAATACATCAACAGGAAAAAAAAAAAAAAAAAAAAAAAAAAAAGATGCCACATGCTATGGCTTTGCTGGAAAAGAACTAAATTCTCTTTCTTTCCAAGAACAGGACTCCTTTCAGAGTAAAGTTTTTGCTTGGAGACAAGAAAATTTAATGACCAAAGAATATTTTGTGAAGAAAATAAGATTATAACCTAAATTGCAATGATTCTTTTACTGAGTATTACAAATAGTAAAAATATGTCCAAATCATACTCCTCAAATGTTAGTGGTTATTTGACCTTAAGCATTAAATGTCTGCTCTTGCTTATGTTATTATTTACAATAAGTTAAGTCTAAAATTTCAAAGACCAAAGTACTTATGTATATAGTGTTTTGATTTTTATATCTAGAAGGTTTTCTTAATTTTATGAAAAATAATGTGATATATTAGTCAAAGAAAACCTCTTAATAAGTCATATTTTTATACATTTAACCAAATTCAACTTAAAAAAAATTGTTGAATATACTAGTATATTATTATTAATATTTCCCGGAAAATAACATCACTTGTATGAATGACCAGTGTATTTTTGATTTATTCTGATTCTTTATTCAGTTATTTGTGATATTACGGCTTGCAGTTTTGCTTACTAAAAATAATAATAATGCTACTTATCTAATTCCATAATAACGCTTGCATTATATTGGAACTAGGGTGCATTAATTAGTTCAGTATTTTATGCATTTTTACGTATTGTAATTTTCAAACTCTTTAATTCTCTTTTATTAATCAAGATATCCTTAAATACACTTAAAAAACACTAGGTCAAATATACAATTCTGACTATGTGATCAAATATTTTAGACTTCATTGTTTTTTATTAGTACTTAAAATTATATATTTTTTAAATATGTTTTGCTTGTATCTGAGTGGAAAAAGTCAAATAAAAAGTTTTTATTTCCTTATAACTGGAATGGTTTATTTTATAGTAAACACTTAAGACATATGTAAGGAAGGAAATGTAAACAGAATTAAAGAAATTATAAAAAGATCTACACAGTAGATCAAATTCCACAAAAACATCAAAAATACATTTACTGAATGCTTAAAATTATATATCTGAGTGGAAATTATATATCTGAGTGGAAAAAGTCAAATAAAAAGTTCCTATTTCCTTATAACTGGAATGGTTTATTTTATAGTAAACACTTAAGACATATGTAAGGAAGGAAATGTAAATAGAATTAAAGAAATTATAAAAAGATCTACACAGTAGATCAAATTCCACAAAAACATCAAAAATACATTTACTGAATGCTTAAAATTTCAATTTCAAATTGTAAATCTGCATTGGGATGAATTCCCCAAGCAGGAAAACCTTGGCTTCCATAGCCCTTGTCTGATCGAATTGATATTCTCGCAATTTCACCTTGCTGCATAGTGAGACATGCTTCATCCCATCCTATAAAAAATGGCAATATGTTAGAAAAAGTTTTGTTTTCAAATTTGGAGAGTAATACATTCCAAAACTTTCAGTTGGCTTGATAATCCAAATTTCCTCCAATCAGATTGATATTTGTTAATAAACTATCATTTCATCATTACTTTTCTGTAATTTTCTAACCATTTTATCTATTACCCAATGCCAGTTTAACCCTCTGAGCGGCTAGGGTTTTTGCTAAGAAAGCACAAATTTCCCAAAACTACTATGAGAACAAATTCTTTTTTATTTTAATGCAAAAACTCTTCTGGTATTTCATACCTGGATTTGTTTCCTTTTGATATATTGCCTTAACATCTTTGACATATTTTAATATGCACATATATACTTCTTACAGATATCACAAAATACGGCATTGCCACTTAGAGGGTTAAGGATTTAAAGGATTCATAGCACAAGCATGGGGCTCATATTATTATTTCAAGTATCAGTCATCCTTATTTATACACACAGTTTTATGTGAATAAAAAAAAATCAGATTTTTAAAAAATAATTACAGCAAACACTCCAGCGTACTTGGCACTTAAGTAATAGCAAATTATCAATTTAAGTTAATGTTTTCTTTATATTTTTATAAATTTTTGAAACATTCTAAATACAGTAAAAGAAATAAACCATATATAAATGGAAAATTGTTAACAAAAGGTAGGCTAAAAATAGCAAAAGCATCACTGCTAAACACTGCACAGTGACAATATTTTAAAGTAATACCAAACTGACTTAAATTCCCTTTATAATGCATGGTTCAGGTTACTGAATTATTCATAATTCAATTTTGATATAAAATATATTAGCCTTAATTGGATATTCTAAATGTTATGTTCTTTTTTTTTTTTTTTTTTTTTTTTTTTTTTAAGTTTTCTTACACTTTTAAACTGAGAAAATTCTGAGTATTAAAGGAAAGCTTTTGAAAACATAATTAATAATTTATGTACATAATATTTGTGCAGATAAACTTAGTAATGACCATATACTGAAGTAAACAAAATTAAATACAAATGTTAACTAATTAAACATTCCTTTAATCATCACATAAACAATCTACAAATATCTACATAGCTTAAGACAACTTGGATCAAACGGAATTTAATAAAGCAAAGATAAATGAAATGTTGGGGGGAAAAATCAGATGAAATAAAATTTAGTAAAATTTATTCTGAAAATAATTAAGAGGTAAGGAAATGGAATTTGCTTAATTTAATTAATTCAATACACTTCATTTGCTGAGGAACATCTTCCTTGATAAAGGCTAAAAATTACAAACTGAGAGATTTGGTGACCCACCAGAAGATGTGATGGAAACTCCCGAAAGTTGGCAGCTATGCAGAATGATTGCCTAGCCTTTTCCACACATTATCAAAGGAAATGCTAGTAGAACCTATCCTTATGGCAGGAATACATGAGGAGTGCCAGATTACTGGATGTACAAAATGAGTGGATGCTAAAATTATTGTACTCTTTCCTAACTCAAATTTAGAAATCCCAAATACTTTCTGATTATCAGCACTCCAAGGAAAGATGCCACATCGTTGGTGAAAAATGTTCATTTGGCTACAGCTCATAGGTATTGTTTTGTTCATAAATAATAATAAAATGAAGCATTTTATAAGAAACAGATTTTACAAGGAAAACAAAATCTATATGACTATTATGAAAGCAAAATCTGTATTTACATTTTTACAACCAGTGGATACTGAACAGTGAAATGTCTAGATATACTGTCATCTCTCATTCGTATAAGACACTTTTTTCAACAAAAATAAATAAAAAATCAGGGATGCAGCATACCGTATTTACGCGAATCTAATGCGCATCGTTTTTGGCCAAATTTAGTACTCAAAATTGGGGTGTGCATTAGATTCGAGTGCAAAGTTCGCCGATGACGTCAACCGAATTTAAATCGCAACAATGGATTACTGTATTTCTCGACTACATTTACCGTTGACACATTATTGCATACTGCAGAGTACGTAGTCACAAAATGGAGGGCAAGCAGAGAAGAATGTCATATGACGCTACTTTCAAACGTAAAGTAATTCTTTATCCTGAAAGAAATGGCAATAGAAAGGCTGGGAGAGAGTTCAACGTAGCTGAGAGCAATGTTCGCTTGTGGCGGCAACACAAATTGGCACTGTTTGCAACTAAAACTAGTAGAAAGAAATTCACCGGCCCTCGCAAAGGAAGACACCCTAAAATCGAAGAAAAAGTTTTGGAATTTGTACGTGAAAGGAGGAAGAATGGACAACCTGTGACTAGCGACACTATAAGAAATAAAGCAAAAGAGGAGGCTGAAGTTCTTGGAATACCGAAACGACAGTTTAAAGCTAGCCGTCGATGGGTGGATTGGTTTATGAAGCGGATGGGCTTATTTCTAAGACGCCGTACAACAATATGCCAAAAGCTTCCTGCAGATTTTGAGGGAAAACTACTAACATTTTAGCGGTATGTCATCACACTTCAGAAGGAAAAGAATTTTTCAATGGGGCAAATTGGCAACGCTGACGAGACGCCAATTTGGTTTGATATGCCTCGTAACTACACCATTACGGAGAAGGGGACTAAAAAAGTTATCATCAAAATAGTGAATAAAGATGTTTACTATTAATCACTGATTGTAGAAACTGTTAGCTAGATAGAAATGTTACCATTTATTTCATGTTCATACTTTATGATATGTACCGTATATACGGTAGTGGTAATTAACAATGATTGTTTCACATAACAATAGCCCACTAATAGGTTAATTCTATGTTCTGTTACTTTATGTATAAATCCATTGTTGTATAAAATATGGTATCTAAATTTAAATAAAATTATCATACCATTGATTGATAGTTTATATACAAATCCATTGTTGTATAAAATAAGATTCAATAAATTCCTCATACCATTGATGCGCATTACATTCGCCGACAAACAATTTTTTTATTATTTAAAGGTTTAAAATGGGGATGCGCATTAGATTCGATGGTGCATTAGATTCGCATAAATACGGTATATAAGTGAAGGATTAAAAATAGATACATGCAAACATGGGGCAATACAGTAGTGCATGCGACTGAGTATAAAATCCATTGTTGTTCTATGAGCATTACACAGGTGTGTATTTGGTGTATTTAATTATGGCAAAGCACACGAGGGGTATCTGCCTAAGGGGAGTGATGCCTTTGTGGAGGACTTTCTAAGGTAAAATTGGCTCGTATACACATTACACATGGGGAAAACCATGAAAACGCCCATGCAGCCAGCCCTTTAGCGGGATCCGAACCTCGGACCGAACTACCAGAGTTCAGCGGCTTTACCGCTTGGCCGCCGGTCGGCTGAGCCTTACACAGGATTGTAAGTTTAGTTGTGGTTGCTGGTTGTTCGAAGGAAAATGTCCAGCAAACGATTTAACTACAATGCATATTTTAAAAAGTAACTGAACACAGGAACATGTTCTTTTTTACCAATAATAAAAATTCTATCTGTTTGAGGTAAGTACTGTTTTTATACTTCCAAATGAAAAAAATATTATATATGGTACACAAGGTATTCACACCTAATACTTATATTTACTATTATTATTATTAGAGGTTAAAACTCAGGCTATGATGTATACACACATTCTTGAATCTAGTAATGCATGTAAATTCACTTGTACTCAAACATGCATAACTTGGTAACTTCAGTTATCCACATTGTTGCGAAATGCCCAACTGCGGTAAGATAGCTTACCCACTAAGTGGCTTTAGGATTGCTCAGAAAGTGGGCAGGAAAAGCAACATTACCAAATTTGGTGACAAAATTGGCAATATGCCATAGACGGAGCGAGAAAGTTCTAGAATGCATTCTTACCGGTTTTCTTGAGAATATCCTCGAAGCTAGGTTAAAAGCTATACAGTCAAAAGTCTTTAATCCGGACCTCAAAGCTACAAACTTTCTGCGCAAGCGTTAACGCATGCGCATAATACCTTTACGCATGCGCATTTAACGTATAATGGACTGTATAGGCTAAAATTATCTATTTCAGTTAATGTTGCAGATTCCGTTGTTCCTTAATCCTCGAATTGGATCCGGCTTATTATTATTGTTAGAGCAATTTTATAAAAAGTAAGCTTGAACTTTCGATTGTGTCAAAAAGAGTTTTTAATTCTGGAGCTGCCAAAGGATCTACAAAACGAAATCATGTTTCGATGTGCATTAAACAAAAAGTGGAATTGCTTCAAAAAATGGATAAAGGCATGAAGAAAGTGACAGAGAGGTGATTTGTTTCTCTAATCATTCTGAAATCTGTTTATATAAACTATCAATCAATGGTATCAATTTCACGCTGCTCTGCCGAGAGGGGGGGGAGGCGTCGCGGCGCTAAATGAACTCAAGTTGCTCTGTCAGCATATCCTTATCTTCAGGGCATATGTTTTTATTTTATTTGGCTTATAATTCCTCACTAAATGCAGTATTTCATCTCGATGTACTTCGTCTTTTTAATCAAATTCATCGTCATTATAAATATCACGAATACACATAAAATAGTTTTTTGGTTGCACTTTTTTAATTTTGACTATGCGTAATGTTTGCTTTACGCATGCGAGCGTTTAAAAAAATGTTTAATAAAGTAAACAAATAAATATTAAGTTTTTTTTTTTTTTTTTTGTAAATCTTGGTACCCTTTAGATCATAATTGCTCTTTATTTCATAAATTACGGTTTCATATTTTTAATTTTATAATTTCTGCATGCCATCTTACCAGATTTCAATTGATGATCTATAATCCAGAAAAACCGATAATCCGGAATAACCAAAGTCCCGACGAGTCTGGATTAAAGTCTTTTGACTGTATATACCCTGCATGTACACAGACTATGGTGAGTTCAGTAGCAGTGTCTTGAATTCAGAGATTAGCTTGAGGATGATCAAGTGAGTTGAGAGCTTTCTTTATTTCTTTGCCATGAAGCTGTCTTTAGCATTATAACCTAAAGGCTGTGTTGCCGATTGCTTCAGTGTGTTTGTCATAGATTTTCGACGACTGTAATGCGTTTTCGGAACTGTCCTGTACAATACTGATGAATAAATTGTGTTTTGATTCTTCATCTAGTGTTGTCATCAATCACTCCAAATTCATAAACCAGGAGAATGCAATAATATTATTCAATCAATTATACTTATTGTTCAATTGGTGACTAGAATGTACTGTAATATGTATACTTGAAAAAATGCCATAAATGTAGTTCTATAAAGTGCTGAAACCAGTGGTGTGGATAATTAGGAAGCAACAAAATATTAACTACTCTCAAACAGAAAACAATATGCATTTTAAGCACGAGAGTAATTGTAGCCAGCAAACAGTGCAAGATTTACGTATAAGCTACATAAGCTATAAGGGCTCCCCCCAAAAATTTTAAATATAGTATAACAGACTTATAAAGAGCTCCATATTTCAAATAGCTTAGGGCCTCATGAAGTCTAAAGGCAGCCCTGCCAGCACAACAGCAAAAAAATACAAGAGAAACATATTTCATGGCAATTCTTTCTTGCTTTATAATACTGTTATGTTTTTCTTACCCTACTCCTGACACCAGTTGTTACGCCATTTTCTTCCTTTATGTTTGTACGGGGTTCGTAGATTTGGAGTGAATAACGACGACACTTGATGAAGTATTGAAACACACTTTATTTGCCACTATTGTCAGGACAGCTCTAAAACACGTTTTACAGTCGTCGCTGAACTACTATAAACACGCTGACACGATCAGCAACACAGCCTTCAGGTTATCAGGCTATCACGGTGGAGACAGCTTTACCGCAAAGCACCAGAGTACAGCTTTCGACTCTCCTTGGTCGCTCTCGGAACTCCATGTACTCTCGAGCCTCTTCACGCTACAACTCGCGATGCACTCGACGACACACAGAGCACGGCTCCCAACTCTTTGGTTAAGTCGTTCCCGGAGCTCAACACGCTCTCTCAACGATGCACTAACCATGATACACTAAGAGACACCTTCGGTGCACTCGACGACTCACTCAGCAGTTGTTGCCCGGCTGTCAACTGGATCGACTCCACAGGAATTGACTCGCTAGACGAGACACCAACTCGATACTAACTATCAGCTGGCCAGACGAAGCGCACACTAACTCGCCCTCTCGACGAGGCACACACTCTGAGACACACTTTAACTGACTGCGGACTAGCAGGGTTTATATAGCTTTCGGCTTGTGTTCGAGAACATTCTGGGCTAAACCGGTAAGAATTTGTTCCAGAATGTTCTCAATGGTATATCGCCAATTTTGTCGCCAAATGGGCAATTTCTCCCCGAACTCTGCCTTCCCTTGTCATTTTATGACAACTCTAAAACTGCTTTGCGGGGAAGCCATCTTACCGCTCCTGTACACTTCATAACAATACTGATATACAGAATTATTTAGGATATTCTCATCTACCTTTAAGTCCAAAAATCATACACTAGCAAAATTAACAGGATGTAGACAGCACATTTTACTTTTTAACTCCTACAAGCCATCACAACATACAGCTTTTTCATATTTTTTATTCAATTTCTGAACTTTTTTTTTTTAAATGCTGCAACTTTCAAGTATAATTATTTTCCTATTAAAGCCATACCATGCATTTTCAGCACCATATTGGTGCATTAAATAATACAAGTTCTTGAAATCCATCAGGTGGGAATGATGATTATATGAAAAACACAGTCATACAAGCAATGGTTCTAAAGATAAGTATTGCTAAACCAAGCTGGTAATGCTTCGGGTTGAAAAAATATGCTAAAACAAACAAAAAGTGCCAAATGGAATGCCTTTAATAGAAAATAGCTTAAATATAATATGAAAATACAATGGTTCAGTATCTGATAACTGTTCCCTAGCTTTCACCAGTAATGAAGGGCCTATATTATATATCACTTGCACTAATAGAGTAAATCACTATTGCATTCCTGCTTCTGTTTCCCAAGAAGCAAATTTTAATATATATACAGTCAAAAGTCGTTAATCCGGACTCATCGGGACTTCGGAGATTCCGGATTATAGATCATCAGTTTAAATCTCGCAAGATGGCATGCAGAAATTCTAAAATTAAAAATATGAAACCGTAATTTATGAAATAAAGAACAATTATGATCTAAAGGGTATCGAAATTTAAAAAAAAAAAAGAGCTTAATATTTATTTGTTTATTTTATTAAACATTTCTTTCGATGTAAGTTGCTTCGTTTTATGTGATAATACTTTCTCTTTAATTCTATAAACAGACATGATTTCTTGTTCAGTTACAAAGTTCCGCTGTTCAAGTCCCGTTAATTGCTGTGCTGAGAATACCGACTAACTTGTCAATCAAAATTTTTTCGTTTTCACTAACCTCTCTGTCACATTCTTCATGCCTTTATCCATTTTTTGCAGCAATTCCACTTTTTGTTTGATGAACATCGAAACATACTTTTGTTTTGTACGATCCTTTGGGAGCTCCAGAATCGGAAATTCTATTTGACATAATCCAAAGTTCAAGCTTACTTTTATAAAATTGCTCTTACAGTCTGCAAAAAATAATCAGCCGGATCCAATTCGAAGATTAAGGAACAACGCAATCATCAACATTAACTGAAATATATAATTAGATAATTTTAGCTTATACCGTCCGTTATACATTAAATGCGCACGCGAAAGCGTATTCTGCGCTTGCGCACACTCATACGCGCAGGCGTAAAAGGCCTTACGTGCACACGTAAACGGCTATGCGCATGCGTCAGTGCGGCGCATGCGCGGAAAGTTTTTAGCTTTGAGGTCTGGATTATAGATCATTCCGAATTATGGGTGTCCGAATTAACGACTTTTGACTGTATATAAACTTTTAAGGGAACTTTCATATTATCCCCATGACCATGAAACTGTCACCAAGCAATATGGTTTAGTGCATCAATAACATACTTGCAAACCTACGACTCTAAAAAATCGGGAGATTTTTCTCAAAGACAAAAAGATTTTTAAATGACAAAAATTGCTTTTTTAATAATGAATTAACTTTAAATAGCTATTAATTAATATCGGAAAGTTCAGTAACTAATTATTCTTAAGTGCAAACAGTACATTCTGCATTCATAACTTTTTGATCCTTTGTTTCCAGAGGAAAATTAATTTTTCATTTTTTCAAGAGAACTTGTGTTCTTGTGTACGAACATGTGTGAGAACATCGGAACTTCCATCATGCGAACTCGAAAAATCACATTGATAAATGGTGCACATCGCAAATGTATTGCATTTCCTTGAGGATATAATAGAAGGAAAGTCATCTGAATGTGATTTTTGAAAAGTACTTGAAGATTTTACCTTTTTCGTATAACTATTGTAATTTCTTAAGCTATTTCTTGAAAGCACATGCACTCACACCGTTCAATGACAAGAACGATATAACGGCCTCGATCTTGCTTTGTGCTCATCGGCTAATATATGCTAGATAACATGCAGTGGCATTCAATGCTCATTGGAGAACTAGAACACGACATTTTTTAACACTTGCTATCACTCACAAAGCAAAAGTGCAACATAATTTCTCATAATTTGATGAAACTACTTGGGTTTTCTATGTAATCTAGAGTAAAACCAGGTGCTTTCAGACATCCAAATGCAAATGGATCAAAAATTAATGTGCTAATAATGAAGTATTAACCAAACAACAAAAATCATGACAAATTTTAAGAATAAGAGAAAGTCAGGAGAAATATGTTGCAAATCAGGTTGGCAGGACAACAGCAGAACTTGGGAGTCTTCCACCTAGTATATTGGGAGAGCTGGCAACTCTGTGACAAGCACGACATTACAACACACTCATAAAATCTGTGCTTTCACTTGATGTAACACAGATTGATTCTCAATAACCTTTTGTTTCAATGAACAAAGATATAAATTGTTATTGCTGTATTTTGTTCTTGACTCTTGAAAAAAGAGTTTGAGGGCTGTAAAATCACACATGTAACTACACTCCAATTCAGCTGCAGCTGGTAAAGAAAATTAACACGTGTCGAATGGAAGAAAGAACGGCTGGATATGGTCAACAAACAGAAATAGGTTGGAACATTTACTAGCGGGAAATTTGTATTCATTATGTTCTAGAGCTTCTGATAAAATTGCAGGGCCTAACAAAATAGTAGAAATCGACGAAAGCCTTTTTAAAAGGTGCAAAAAAGAAGCCGTCAATACTTCTGCAGCAGTGGCTATTTGATGGGCTGTAAAAGGAAACTGATAAATGTTTTAATGTAAAAGCTGCAGATAGACGTGTAGCTCAAAAATCTGCAAGAATAACTGGTGCAACTTTTGCCAACTTAAATGATTTGTTTGTAGGCAACTTCCATGGTTAATGGGATAATAAATACGTATCCTTTTAAAGTTATATAGTTATAGATAAATGCTATAAAAAGCAAACATTTTTTTTTTCTTTTTAAAGCTATCATAATATTTTTGGTTATGTAAGACTTAAAATACATTCAAAAGGCTAGTATCAGTGATGGATTTTAAATAAAAATTGTCAAAGAAAAATTTTATTCATTTAAATATAATTATTTTTAGTATATCATCTTATACAGTCAAAAGTCTTTAATCCGGACCTCAAAGTACAAACTTTCTGCACATGCATCAACGCATACGCATAATACATTTACGCATGCGTGTTTAACCTTTTGAGGCCGGGGCTTTGGGACCAAAGGACGGGGAATCTTGAACCGAATGCTTTCCCCCTTTAAGAATTCACCTCCTATGCAACAAAGATTCTTGTGTGTAGTTTAATGGATTCTCAGAGGGGTGCATCTATGTCGCAAAAGGAAGACCTTTGAAAGAGATAAGTTGTTAAAACCCCAGGGACGTCAAATTTGACGTTTCACCCCACTTTTCAGCCTGGAAAATGGAGGGAAAAGACATGGCCACTAAAGTGGACAACCCCGTCTTTTCAAAGAGAGGACTCTATGGCCACTATAATGGCCATCCCGTCTTCAAAAGGTTAATGTATAACGGACGGTATAAGCTAAGCTAAAATTATCTAATTATCTATTTCAGTTAATGTTGCAGATTGCGTTGTTCCTTAATCTTTGAATTGGATCCGGCTGATTATTTTTTGCAGATTGTTAGAGCAATTTTATAAAAGTAAGCTTGAACTTTTATTATGTCAAAAAGAATTTCCGATTCTGGAGCTACCAGAGGATCTACAAAGTGAAAGCATGTTTCGATGTCCATCAAATAAAAAGTGGAATTGCTGCAAAAAATGGATAAAGGGGGGAGGGAAACCAACACAGCGTGCAATGAACTGGAAGTTGATTTGTCAGCACTATCCTTATCTTCAGGGCAGATGTTTTTATTTTATTCGGCTTATAATTCCTTACTAAATGTAATATTTCATCTTGATGTTCTCCGTCTTTGATATGGTTTAAATCAAATTCCTCATCATTATAAATATCACGAATACACATCAAATAGTTTTCTGGTTGCAATTTTTTAATTTCGACTATGTGTAATGTTTGCTTTACGCATGCGCGCGTTAAAAGAAATGTTTAATAAAGTAAACAAATAAATATTAAGCTTTTTTTTTTTGTAAATCTTGGTACACTTTAGATCATAATTGCTTTTTATTTCATAAATTATGGTTTCATATTTTTAATTTTATAATTTCTGCATGCCATCTTACCAAATTTAAACTGATGATCTATAATCCAGAATAATAGTCCAGAAAAACCGATAATCCGGAATCGCCAAAGTCCCGACGAGTGTGGATTAAAGACTTTTGACTGTACTGTTCTTTGAAATTCAGTTACTGTCACAACGAAATTTTGTTTTTAGATATTTGTCAAAAACTATGCAAATTAAAAATTTTTAGTATACTTTTAGTTATACCAACTTAAATTTTATACTTTTTAATTCAAGAAACAGGGGGAAAATAATAAAGAAAAAAACTACCTTTCTGTCAGGAAATTATTCCTTCTGATCAATGTAGCAAAGAAGATGTGACTTTTTTTCAAGGTCTTCTGTTATACTCGATGAAGTAAGATTACATTTGATTCATTTAAATTATGGTTTGATTTAGAAGTCAAAAATGTATTAACTAAAAATATCAAATTACTAATGAAAACTACTAAAGTTCGTTAAATTTAATTGTAGATGACAAAGAAATTTCATTTGGAAGATTATTTTTAAATTTATCCAGTGATACAAAGATCGAAATATTCATTTATTAGTTTGATCCTTAAGCAAGGATATATGCAACATACATATTATCCCATTGAGTGTGAAAGTTAGCATTCAAGCATGAAATTTGGTGGAAACCACCTAAGTTGTACCAGTCATTCCTGTACTTCTCTCTACAACTTATACAATAAAATATATATAAGTCTCTGGATAATCCATCGAATAGCCACTACAGCAGAACTAATTGGCATGCTTTGTTTTTGCAACAGTAAAAAAACTTTCGTCAATTTCTATACTTTGGCTGTCTAGAAGGTCTGTTTAAAAAATAATGAGTACACATTCCCTGCTGGTTATTATTACAATCTAATAGTGTTTGGTCAGCCATTCTTTGCCCTCCCCTCAATTCAACAGATGTTAGTTCTCTCAACCAACTATAAATGAACTGGACTGCAGTCACAAACGTGATTCTATGTGGCTCATCAAAATCAATTGAAAGTGCAGATATTATGGGTATGTTGTGGCATCATGCTTATCCATAACTGGAGCTAAATCATGGTACTTGATGACAGTTTCACAGTCAATGAGCTAATACACAAATACCAAAGTTCAAAATTAACTTTTAAAAAATTTATGACAGGTCAAAAAAATTAATTATATATAGGCATAACTACTTTGTACTTTTTTACTCAAAAAAAGATTACTTATAATTTTTTATTACATGTATACATATTATAACATACATATTTCATGTTTTAATTCGTACTTATCTCAAAAATCAATCAATAGCCTTGAGTTTTAGCTTCTTTTATTAGAAAAAAAAAAAAAAAGGCTATTGCTTTGATAGATTCCTTTTTTTTTTTTTTTTCTGTTAAGAGATCTAGTGGCAAAATACTATGTTGCTGAAGAAATTTTGTAGCTTCTTCCATTGCAAGCAAATATAACTAGAGAATAGTTTTAGACCTAGTTCAAGACAAAAAGTATTACAATTCTTATCTAAAAAACTACTCTAATATAACAAAATAAATACATATGAAAATAGGAATGTTGCTGGTTAAAACTAAAACACTGTTCCGTGTTTGTTTGCCAAAAGTTTGGCATATTCTGGAAATTTTGTGACTTTTTCTAAGGGGATTGCATTGACACATATGTACCAAAATAATTCCTAAGGAATATTGTATTGTCATCATAGTAGAAGATGTTTGAATGAAAAATTTTTTAAAAATTAATGAGCTTGGTAGTAAGAGGCCAAAAACTAATTTCAAGATTTAATTGTAATAATATAACATATAATAAGCTAAATAAAACCATGTCATAAAATTGGTATGGAAAATACTTGAAAAACTATTTTGCAATCATGCTAAAAACTAAAAAAGGCCCTGGCTCATTTTCCATAAGATGCCAAATTTATATAGTTACAATTTTTTTCCTCTCAATTACACAGTAGGAATAATTAAAGAGGTGAAAGCAATAAGCTCATGAAAATTTTTCAATTTATAATCAAGATTTTGTTTTTTAAAATTGAATTCTATTGCAACTTCACACTTTTACTTCTAAAACTACATTAATTAAAATTTTTTGCATCAAAATTTATTCAATTGCTGAAGAAATGTTAACAAATCCAGACAGTTTTAATAAAATCAATAATTAATCAAAATTTTTAAAAAAGTTTGACTGATACCTTTAATGACTTTTCCTAATCCAACTTGAAATGTAAATGGAGATTGGCCAGGGTCTTTAGTGCTGAAAGGAAACATTCAAAAGTTATAAGTATATATAAAATGAATACAGTTACAAAAACCAGTCACTAATAGCAATTCAAGTATCAACATAATTAGTTATGTGCCAATACAACAGTGTATGTGGTAAAAATTTACTCTATGGTACTCTTTGGAAAATTGTTTCTTTTTTGACTCTAAGATCAGTGCCAGGAAAGATTGATGGCAACTTCAAGATGGCCGCTACATAAAACCAAAATAAGAAGTCAAAGACTTACACAAACTTGGTGTCCATGTACACATTCACCTATTTTCACTTAAACAAAATAAAGAAGCTACAAAGTTAAAACTATCATGATAACCAGAACAAATTTGCTGCTTTCTTAACACACAGCGACGATTAAATAACCAAAAATATATATTTCCTATCATAAAAATATTAAACACGAAATCTTTAACAAAAATTAATACACAGAGATGAATAAAAGAATGAAACGTCAATTTTTTAACATACCTTTTTTTCACGTGCGTACATTTAGGCTTTCCACCAGCATCTCCTCCATCCTCCAGGTAAGCAATTCAATTAAATTTTTCATTGTTTTGGCTCATCCGCTCTTAATCAACATTCATCCTCTTACCCACCTCAGACTTGCTCAAATGATGGTACCCAAAGCAAAATAATAGCCAGTTCAAAATCCAAGACCATACTATGCAAGTGCAAGAAAACATATCAACTGAAAACCAAACCTGGGTCTATACAAAAGAGTTACTATTACAAAAAATAGTCAAAATCTAAATTTATCACGTTTCGCAGAAATAACCCATTTTTAATGACAAAATTTTTTTTTCCAACATTAGGGTTACCAAAAAAAAAAAAACCATTTCACGCAGTGGGCTTCCAGATTTCATGAACAACGAATACCGCTTGGCGATTTTTGCAGACAAAAACCAAACAATGTACTTTAAACATTAGCCATGCATGTTAATCATCGTAAAAAAAAAAAAAAAAAAAAGCACAATGTTCAATTAAAAAATTATTTAATTCCAAATGATCAGCTAATTTTGAGTTTTCATCCGCAATGAAATGTTGGCGCTGTTCCAGTTTTACTCACCAAGTTCACCAACGATTGATTGACACCGAGAATGATCGGTGTACGGTTATCAGATGTTAAAACACATGGAAGTAAGCCACGTAAACGTGGTATTTAGTGCATATAATTAAAATAATTAAAGAATCAGTAATATAAATTCAAGTTAGCAGAGAAAACAATACTTTAATCATATTAATTAAAGAATATGTAAGATAAATTCAAGTTAGCAGAGAAAATATATTAAGCATATGCAAGTGAAAATTCAACATTAACCACTTAAACGTGATATACAAAAGCAAATTTGTACTGAATTCAAGTTAGCAAAGAAAACAATATATAAAACCTAACGGAAGTAAAATAATCATGTAATAATGATCCTTTTTCTTAGCAAAGTTATCTATTTAATGGAAAAAAATAGTAAAATTCAGATCTGTCTTTGAATATCTTTCAGTACTATAAAATTCCAAAATATACCTGTTTTTTAACAGTGCAGTTTCTAAAGAAAATGTGAAAGTATAAAATCAAAAAGCTAATTTTATGATTAATATCTTCATTGCATGATTTCAAAGTACTTTCAAAATTACGATTGAAAATCCATTATCATCACATAAATGAAATCAGTATATATTCTCATTTAAAAAAAAAAAAACTTAATTGCAACTACCTGATTACATAAAAGTTTTTTCATAATAAATAATATTCTGCTCAGACTTATTTTTTTAAATTTTATGTATATGTTCACGTATTGCATAAAACCAACACATTCACTCTAAATTTGGCATATTAATTTTTATTAAGACTTGCTTTCTTACATGTAACTCATAACAAGAACCAAGGAGCATATTATTTGTTGTTCAGTGCTTTGCAACTGATAATGCAGTTCATCAGAAGCTAAACAGTAAAGTGACTGAAGCCTGGTAGTTTGGTTAGCCAAGCTAATGGGCAAGTTGTATGATTGTTTTCGTGGTATTCCCAATACGTAACATGGATTTAAACCAGTTCCCTTCAGAAAGACCTCCTTGAAGGCATCTTTCCTCTTAGGCAGATATCTCTCCCATGCTTTTCCATAATTTAAACAAACCCAACTGATGTATGTTGCTAAAAATTTTATTTAAAGTCCACATTTAATAGCATTACAAAAATTACAAATATGGTCCAAGTTAGATCATTTTAAATGCAGATATTTATATTAATTACACTAATTGCATATATTTATTATATGAATATTTTAAATGCCTATTTTATCATTAATTATTATAATATATTTATGGACAACATATCTTTTTTGATTGAACCGTTCAATTGATCTTTGATTTTAATTTCACTTTTAAATTTTCACAGCATAATTTTATCAAAGTTTTCTGAAATTTAGTCACAATTTCACTCAATCAAATCTGACAGTGTAGTTCACAAATGCAACATAAAAACTATGTCAAATATCAGTCACTAAGGATGTATGAATTAGGTTTTTCATGCCGTCTGTTTTGTTTATTTCATGCTTATGACTGCATAAGAAGACTTACGTGAAACCAATGTTGTGACACAAGTAGTGACACTGAGATGTTATTTCACATGTAACTGAGTACAGCACTAATTAGCACTGTAATTGTTAAAGAAAGTATCCTAGCTTTTAAAAAGCTTCGTTGCATATAATGTGAAATTAATAACTTTATGATTTTAAGAATAAGAAGTGTTTGTGTGTTTATTTAATTCAATATGCAAAGCATGTCAGGGCTAGCTGAAAGAGGCATGCTTTTGTGAATATTTTCTAGGGTAAATAGGCTCATATTTGCATCACTTAACGAAAACACGAAAATGTCAGAAAATTTACAAAACACATGCGAAAAAAAAAAAAATAACCTGCACAGCTAGCTCGTTTATCAGGATTTGAGCTGAGATTGAACTACCAGTATTCAGCCATCTTAACTACTCATAGGACAAATCTAAAGAAAATACTTATAATATTATGTAATTAAAAAAGTTATCTATGTGTTGTATTGCAACATTACTTTCTCAAGTACTGAGGTAGGCAATACATAATCTATTACTTTTTTAAGTGTTTTGTCATGTATTAATCATTACACATACTTTCCGTAATTCATATAGAATAGTAATATTTTTATTACAAGTGTCTTTTTTCATTTTTGAGTGTTTTGCTTGTTGATATTCTCAAAATTGTATCTGATAATTAATATAATAGGTGTAAATACAATAGACATATATGATAGATCAGGGGTGGCCAAACTTTATGTCAGTGAGAGCCACAACTGAATATTTACATATTCTAAAAGGGGTGGAAATAGGTTTCAGGCAGCAAGAAATGTCCGACTCGAAACAATCATTCAATGACAGTCTTAGTTCAATAAGAGCCATGCCCCTGTAACAAATTAATGAATGCATGACTTTTAATACAACCATTTTACATAAACAGTGTTTCATTTATTTATTTTTTCAATTTACTTGCAAACAGCTTAAAGCATCGTATGTTGAAACAACTGAGAGTCTTTTTTTCATAATATATTTGACAGTACCAATAATCTTCAAGAGTACTGAAATTTTCTTCAAGTAGCATTATAAAAGAACTAGAAAATTGTACATTTTATTATTTTTGAAGAGTCATTTGCACTTGGATTCTTTACACAAGTAGTGGTTTGCTAATTTTGATGACTTTGGGGATCCATAAAACTATTCTGTCACTTTAGAATCAATAATATTTATTTCAATTTAATAGTCTAATTGTGTGTCACACCAGAGATCTTCTCACAGGTTATTGTCGGAAAAAGCATTAACAATATATTATATGGTTAAAGTTTTAAGCCATAAATATTGTTTTTCTCATTATTTCAGATGACAATAACCAATAATAAAAATAAAAATGGTTAATCTTTGGATTATGGTAACTTGGCATTTTTTATCGAAAATTTGGCGACCAACCCTGCTACAGCAACCTGCTAGTTTTTGTTTGGACGCCATTTTGTTTTCACGAAGTAAAGGCATTTTTTTTTTTTTTTAAACTCAAAATTTTTTTCCAACAATCTGCTAACTGAATTGTGATTATGCTAGAACTTTTATGGAACAAAAGTGCTTAATCATGAAAAAGATTAGGTGCGAAATTGAGAGAAAGTGCAGAATCGCAAACTGCTTGCCACGTTTTTAAGAATTGCACATACACGGTATCCATGTACACGTCGACCTATTTTCACTTAAAAAAAATCCTAGAATTGCACAAAAATGGCATTGCACACACTCTTGACTTTATCCATTTACACTGCTAAATTCCTAGCTAGTAACCTTCATCGCCTTACCAAAATGTCGCCTAACTACCTGTTACCATATTCCAAAGATTTGCCATAAAAACATTACTAAATTAATTATTTAAAATGGATATTTTGGTGGCCCACGAAATAAAAATATTTTAGGGTTTGGAAACCTCATGGTTCTGCGTGCTTAACGCTACGTTAACAGCCGTTTAACCAATAATTGACCACCTCCCACGAACCAGCATTTGTCACCGAAAACCTCCTTAATAATAATTTCTATTTATTGTTAAAAGTTCATAAAAATAGCATGAAAATACGAAAAAATAATAATAAATAAGTGAAGAATAATTTAAATCGGCAATTGCGAACAATGACGGTCATAATTCAACAAAATGAACGTAAGAGGAATGATTGCAACTTTCGAACAAGCAAATAGGTTGAATCCGCTGGGTTACCAACTTTGAACTATTATTGCCAAAATTGGCGATGTTTACATTACCGGGTTCTTTGCGGAAGTGCTTCCCTAATTTCAGAGCACACTATAACTGAGGAAGGGATTCTTTTATAGAGCACTTTCTGAAGGAAACTAGCTAAAGTTCACATTACGTAGTACTTATGTATTATCGCAATTACCTTATTACAAATTGCCAAAGTTTCAAAATGCACTAAACTCTGGAAAAAACATACATAACAATTCTTTGGGCAGTACTTAAGTATTAACATAATCACTTTCATGCAATTTGGTGAATTTTACAGATGAAAAGGTAAAAGTCAGTTATTAGATACAAGTTGGTGGTTTTCACGTCTTTTTCTAGAAAAATTTTAGATACAAGTTGGTGGTTTTCCCGTCTTTTTCTAGAACAATTACTAAACTATTGATGTTTATGTAAATGTATTAAGTTGGTAAACATTAACACATGAAAAGAAAACATACTTCAGCAATATAAAATAAAAATTTGAATTATTAAATAAAATTTAAGGGATACATTAAAAAAATATTTCGAAGCACTTCCGCAAAGGATTCGGTAAATGTAAACATTGCCAAAAATGGCGATAAAATTCAAAGCTGGTAACCCGGCGAATTGGTTTGTCGGAGGTAGCAACCTGGTTCGCTCTTAGAGAATATTTCTTGTCTGTTCGGGGCTCCGTTTTGCCGCTGGCTAGCGGTGCGTCACTACTGGGTGAGGTGGTGAAAATTGGCGATGAATATAACACGGCTTTTTAGAATAGTATGGCTGTGTTCTTACATAATTTTTAAAAGTCTTTAAACATGCAGAACCACAGGACTCCTAAAATATTATGATTAATGTGGGCCGCAATAATATACGTTTTAAATAATTTTTAATTTTATTTTTACCTAAAATAATAAGAATTAAATCAGTTTTCACGCTTAAAAATTTGATATTTTTAATGCATTTTTAAAAATTACTTTTCAGAGGATGCTAGGTGTTTATATACAACAGATGATTAGAATAAAAAAAAATATTGGTTATCTGATATGACAAAATACTTTTATATATTCCCAGGGTCATCAAATTTAGTAAACCATTGCTTTGAGTAATTAATCAAAGTTTGAATGAATCTTGAAAGATAACAAGATGCATAATGTTTATTCTAGTTTTATTTACAATGCTACTTTAAAGGATTTGAATATTATTCAAGATACTTGGCATTATAAAATTTATTATGAAAAAGACAATTGTTTCAAAATAAAATATTTTAAGCTATCACCAAGTAAATTCAAAAAACAACTTTTGCTTGTGTAAAATGAATGTTTTAAATGTATTATTTAGTAATGAATCCATTAATCTGTGAAATGTACAGTAGCACTAATTATTAAACATAATTTTGAGAATATCGACGAGCAAAGCACTTAATGAAAAAGACCCTTTTTACTAAAAATATTAGTATTCTGTATGAATGACAGAGAATATATGTAATGAATACCATGGCCAAATACCTATATGAAGAAAAAGAAACAAACAAACAGAAAAAGTAGTATTCTCTGCCTCGAAACTTGCAAAAGTAATCCTGCTATGCAACACATAGTTAATTTCCGATTACATGATATTGCAAGCATTTTCCTCAGATTTTTCCTACAACTGATTTGAATACTGGTAGTTTGATCTGGTTTCATATCATAGTTTAAGCCTGGTTGCATGGTTGATTTTTCTAGTTTTACTCATATGTAATGCAAATACAAGGCAGTTTCCCTTAGAAAGTTGTTCAAGACGGCATCTTTCTTCAGGTCCATAGCCGATATTCTTTGTCATATTCGAATAACCTAAACTTTCCTTCAAATAGTATAAAGATGTTTACTGTGGTTGATTTTAGATCCTTCTATACTTTGAACATGGGAACAATATGCAAGGATACCTGAATTTGTGTCGAATAAGAATAGTGAACAACATTCAACTCTCTTGGGGTTTCAAAAGGATATAATGCTACTTTCTTATATGGCTGAAAAGAACAAATGTGTTAACCTTTTGTCAACTATACATAATGATGACCATGTTGATGAAAGTATAGGAGATTTGAAGAAGTAATTACGTTTTATAACATGACAAAAGGAGCAGTTGATATAGTCGACGAAATGTGTGGCACTTATTCTGTGGCCAGAATATCAAACTGATGGGCATATTATTTTCGCTATTAAATATTGCCGGCATAAAATCAAGGATCTTGCTTTTATTCACTAAACTCCACCAGAGAAGTTTAGGAATAGGAGGCACTTCTGATTTGGCCTTTGCACTTTTAGATCCTCATTTGAAATCATAACAGAAACAGTAGGAATACAATGAAGATTCTCAAACACAGAAAAGAAAATTATGTTACCGGAGATGTTACATGTGCTCAAGAAAAAAGACAAAAAATCAAAAATTGTATGTGTGAAGTGTAAAAAAAAAAAATATGTTAAGAACACTGTGAAATAGAAGCTTCATGTATAAACTACAAAATATCTAATTCTTCTTGAGCCTAATTGAGTGGAAAATTAATTATACAACTTGTTGTCCATGTAATAATTCTGGAAAATTTGGATGATAATTGCATTCAAAAATAAAAAAACAAAAATTTCTCATAGAAATCAATGATTCCTAGTCATCTGAAGAAAATGTAAGTACTTTTACTTGTTATTAATTTTCAAATTGACATTATTTTTAAGTTATTTTATATAATAAATGTTGCAATTAATACAGAATGCATTATTTTACTGAATTGTAATATGTTTAATTGCGACGCACGTTCTCGTGTTAAATAATAATACATCGTGCGTTCTCCCGGGTTAACTATACACCGCTAAATGTCATTATCAACCTATTTATTTTACTTCTATATGCTAAATATCTTATAACTTGACTTGTACACCACTAAAATCATGGCTTCCATATGATAAAAAGCGGTGATTAATTTGATAAATATCTTGCAACTTAAATATACCAAAGAATGTCTAACAATACATATTCTTTGACTATACACCGATAAAATCATGGCCGATTAGCCGTTGGTGAGCTTGGCGAATAAATACGCATCGGTGCCAATGGATCCTTTGCGGAAGAAAACCCAAATATTTCTTCAAATTTTTCTGTGCTATTCTTTACTAGATGTACATAGCAATTTTTTACACTTAAAAAAAAAAAAAAAAAAAAAAAAAAAAAAATCCCACAATTGCAAAGACTCAGCTTTGCGCAATTGTCAGCAATGGGAGCTATCAAGGAAATGTATTGGTAAAAATATATTTACGGGTACCACTTGGCTGTACATGGATACCGAATTTGTGCAATTCTTCAATTGGAAGCACTTCCGCAGAGAACCCGGTAAATGTAAGGTGATAATAGTTCAAACCTGGTAACCTATCGGATTCATCGTATTCGCTCGTTTGAAGGTTGCAGCCATTCCCCGGTTAATCTTTGGATCATGGTAACTTGGCGATTTTTTGGCAACCAACCCTGCTACAGCAACCTGCTAGATTTTTTTTTTGGACGCCATTTTGTTTTCACAAAGTAAAGACATTTTTTTTTTTTTTAAACTCAGCGTTTTTTCCAACAATCTGCTAGCCGAATTACACTTATGCTAGAACTTTTATGGAACAAAAATGCTTAATCATGATGAAGATTAGGTGCGAAATTGGGAGAAAGTGCAGAATCGCAAACTGCTTGCCGCGTTTGTAAGAATTGCACATACACGGTATCATCCATGTACACGTCGACCTATTTTCACTTAAAAAAAATCCCAGAATTGCACAAAAATGGCATTGCGCTCTTGACTTTATCCATGTACACTACTAAAGTCCTAGCTAGTAACTTTTATTGCCTTACCAAAATGTCGCCAAACTACCTGTTACCATATTCCAAAGATTAGCCCAGGACACTTAAGAATGGTTATTAAGTAAATCTTCATTTACACACCAGTCAAATAATGCTCTTTTCCCCTTTCTTTCCAAATCGTACAGAAACTTCAAATTAATCTTATTACATTCAGCCATTTTACCATCTAAACCAGGAAACAAGCAATCCACTTCCTAACCAACATGCATGACAAGCCCTTACAAATTCACCACAATCATGCAACCGATTACGTCATAATAGGATCTCCATAACATTCAACTACTGAGGCTACCATAAATGAGACAGCAACTTGGTGATAAATGAAACAACAACTTCATGATAATACAAGGGGTACCCTTCCTCTACTCTAACCAATTTCTTCATTATTTCCTTTTGAAAATTTTCAGCAAAATTCTGTATTCCTACAGAAATTTTTCCATAGTTTCTTCCATTGCTGGCAAATTCTACAAGTCCATATTTTAACTCAGTTCAAGATAAAAGTATCACAATCTGTTTATAAAAACTATTAGAACTTTGAATACAACTGAAAAAGTAGCATAAAAAAATGGTGGCATTGTTTTGTTGAAGAATTGTTATGAGCATGGTTGCCAAAGTTTGGCACATTAGGAAAATTTGCAGTTTTCTACTAAAGCAGTTGCATTAATACACAAGTACCTTTTGGCAACCAATGTGTGACAGTTCTTCAGTTTTAACAGCTATTATTGCCATGTTTGTATACATTCTTTTCATTATATACAAATTCAATGTTTTTACAAATAAACAGCGATGTCCCTCCCCCCCCATCATAAATTCAAATAAAATTCACACATCTGCCAAACTATGCCAAGGTGGTTGTGCTAACATTACAAATTACAAATCGGAAAACCAGTAAAACAGCCATGCAACCAACACATTCATTGAAATTTGAACCATACTTGAACTACTAATATTCAGAAGTCTTACTCATTCGGCCACTTTTAGGCTTGAAAATAAGTAAATAATGGCCAAACATAGTAAATATAGAATAAGAAAGTTCAATAAAATATATTTTATCGAACTTTCTTAGATGTATAAAGAATGGTCAGTCACATCAATTAATTTACAAATGCTAACTGTAACTCATTCAGAATATTTTCTGGAGAGTTCTTATTTTTAGCTTGGAAAAAAAAATGCTAGTAATATAAAGTAAGTAGTCCGAAAGGAGTAGTATAAAGTAAGTAGTCCGAAAGGAGTAGTATAAAGTAAGTAGTCCGAAAGGAGTAGTATAAAGTAATGCAAAATATCCCCCCCCTCTTGCTAAACGTCATAGTTTAGACAAAGCCAAAGGCTTTGCTATATTGCGGTGGAATGCTATTATGAAACCATGAGATACCGATAATTTAGAAGAATCTACAGAAACACCTTGCACGAAAGAATAAGAATTTGTTACCTCCAAAACTTTTTGACAGGATTAGCTAAACATCCTGTACAATGAACTGTAATTGTACTACCACGCTGAGGTATATTTCCAGAACCAAAACGAAGTACCTCCTTGAATACTCCATCACTAACCTGTACAACATTTGACATCATTCAAAAAAATATTATTTTCCAATATAGAAGAGTCCTTTTATTAATGAAAGGAAGTGAAAACGCACAAAGCCGGTAAGCGTCAAACGCAACAGAGCATGCGTTTAAAATACGGACAAAGGAGACAGATGTCTTGTAGCAGATAAGTCTTTCTGCCTATAGGCTGCCTACAAGATTTCTGCTGCCAAAATATCAAGCAAAGCCCCTGGGTTTGGCCCCCAAGGTCAGCTACACCCCTGAGTATGAGATAAAAAGACTGCAAAAAAATAATTGTTTCAGAACCTTTTAATTATGATATTTTATTAAAATTTTCTTAATTTACATTTAACGTGTAATTTCTTCTTGTAGAAATATGAACTTCTTCGCTTACTTTATGCCATTGGCAGTAAGAAACAGTCAATCACGTGATTACTTTGTTTGTTTACTTGTCTAAAATACCACGGAGTAGTGAGTTATACGAAATGTCATCTAATGCTGGGAATTATTATTTCGTTATCGTAGGTTATTATGATAATCCAATTTTTGAAATGGAATTCTTCCCATCATCTAGGTCTGATGTTAAGGTGTGACTTTCGTAAAATATTCTGTGTTGATCTTAACTTACCTGCTTTATTTGTTTATTTATCATCTTGCTTGTGTTTTAATAAGTTTTATCATTTGTTTTCTAGAATTTCGTTACATGCCAGTTACTAAGTGGAAACATAAATTTTAAATTCAATTAAAAATAAAGCTGTATTTAAACTGGCTTGTAAAATGTACTATTAATAACAAAGGGCATGCTTGATTTTTGGCATTAAATTTTCGCTCTAGAAATAAATTTTGTGCTGTACAGAAAGTTATAAAAAACAGCTTTTTTAGAATTTTTGACGTAGAATTACTTACATAGAATTCACCAAAAATAGGAAAATAAACCAGAGTTTAAAAATGAACGAGTAATAATAATTATAAAAATTTTGACAAAACATACACTTGTTACAGAGAAACAAATTTCCATGTTCCTAAGTAATAAAATCGGCATCTTTCGCAGAGTAAAATTACATTATTATTTTTGGTATTAAATTATTTGCTGGAATTGTAGAAACATGACGTTTAAAACTTATATTACCATTAATTATGGAGCAGTATGACTTGGAAAAAAGTGCCAATTTCTTATTTAGTTTTCCTTGTGTCCTTACGCTTTATAGGGGTGGGTTTCGGAATTATTATTGCTGCAGTTGCAAATGTCATGTTTACTTTAATGCAGATTTTCCATTGTCAGTGTATTTTTTTATATAGACTGTTCTGTACCGGGCAGGCCATGTCCAAAGTGGTTTTTAATAGTCAAAAAGGCTTTAGATTACTTTGAGACTTTTATCAGATAGTTCTAATGAAACAATTATCGATATCTGCCATTTGCCTCTAGTCGAAAGTGAATGTATAACTGATGAAAAAAGCTGTAAATGAGAATGCCTTCCAATGCATTACATCTGCAGATGTGTTTAGACAAACAAACATTTTCACATATCTGATGAAGATTCCATTGGAAACACAGATGATTCTGATACTCCTTTAACTGTGAGAGCAAAAAAAGTGAAAACAGTTGCCTCCTCAAAAAAGAACACATCAATTATTGCTAGAGCAAAACTACATCTTTCCAAAAAAATATTAGAACTGCAACTACTGAAAATATTAGTTAGATTTTCCCTGAGATGGTTGCTTTCTGTTTCCTATTCAAATTTTTTACAAATTTTTATTGATAGTTAATTTTATCTATCTGGTGAAAATAAGAGAACTATATGTCTTACAGAAAGGTGAAGGGCTGGATGTTGACAAAAGGATATAGGTGAGTTATTGTTGATTATGAATATTTAATCGATATCATAATTTACAAGATGAAGATTTTGCTGGAACATGCAAGAAGATCTCGTGATTCCATTTGCAACTCTAGTTACACCCAAGGTCCTTAAAATCAAGATGTTTTCACATGGGGCAACTGAGACATAGAGTGCATGTGTCAAGTCTGAACATCTGATGTCACAGGGACGCCAGATTCCCAGGTGAAAAATCTCAAGATAAAATGTACCTCTAGCAATTCACTTGTTTTCAGAGACAATTTCAGCTGCATTAGAAAGATGCAAGGCCTGGGTCCAATCCTAAATTATGTTGCAATTTAGTAAATTTTATTAAAAGAAGTAAATTTTTTTGTTTTTTTTTTTTTTTGTTTTTTTTTTGTTTTTTTTGTTTTTTTTTTTGTTGTTGCATTGTAAATAGTTATATTCTGGAAGTGTTTGGATTTCTTTTTAAAAGTGCATAAGAAAAGCATATATCAACTGAGGATGCAGCAATAGATATTGTTTGCAAAACTGAAAAACGTGAGATGCATTAGAAAAAGTCATTGCAGGTATTCTAATTTCTAGCACATCTTAAACATTTCATGGGAAAAAATGTATTTGAGTTTATTAGTGGCTGAATTTAATAGTTTATTAGTGGTTATTTGTGTATTCAGTGATATCAGTTTTAAGCTTTTCAAGCAAAATAATAACTAACGACTAATGCATTAATTAATCTAAAAATAATAATAAATTAATACTAAAATTAAACTATTTATGCATTTTTAAATTCATTTTAAAATCTTTCATAAAAATATTCTTATAATTACTTTCTTGACGAAATTTATCTCTTTCAAACAATATTTTTTCTGTGTTTCTTTCATATTGATCAGTAACAGTTTTTCAATTGTTTTCTCAATTTAATAAAATTGTTGATTGCTTTTTTTCAATTAGCATCTTTCAGTTTAAAAATTTTTCCTAATATTTATGTTTCTTTTCTAAATTCAATCGATGATAGGATGTCATCACATAATTCTGTATCAGTTTTGCTGTCAGTTTCTGCAGTTATTCTAATACATTTTTAGTCAGTTTCTGTACATGTCTCAATATTGTTGTGAATTGACACATAGTTTAAAAATGAATCTTCTTAACTTTCCTCACTGTTGGATGAAACATTAACTATAGTTTGCGATTTCTGAAAGGTTTCTTCTACATCAGGATTTCTTAAACTTTTTTCAGTCACAACCCCTTTTCATCACTGAGATTTTTTTGCGACCCCCAGGACCCTTAATATTTACAAAAATTTTATGGGGTCCCATAAGTCTGGCCCAAATCCAACACATGCGTGAGTGAAACTGTCAATTTTTTTCACTTGTACTGTAATATACGAGTACTATTGCAGTTTTAGGTCATTAACTTTAATTTCTTATTTTAAGACATAGAACAATGTGAAAATTTTAAATAAGTAACAGACGAAATGACAGCAGCGTCACGTGCAAAGCAATGATAATGAACGTTTATATTCTAAGAAGAATGCGTCGAAACGTTTTCATTTTTTTCTTTGTCTGTATTGTCTTATCTTTATTTATTTTCAGATACATTGTGTAAAAATATTTGGTAATTATAGAATTAAAGAAATATCAAAACTGCTAAAATTTTTGGTGACACCCTGCTGCAGGTCCGGGGTTGTAACCCACAGTTTAAGAAACCCTGCTCTACATAAAAGGTACATTTTCAAAAATAGCTTTTAACTGATTTTATGAGATTAACTCCCCTGTATTGACTATAATATGCATGGCCTCTAGCAGAGATATCGATTTACGTCTCTCCTTCAAAGTGCAATCATTTTCCCAAAATTCAATTCTGTTCGTTATTTACCAAACATCTTACTGAAATGGCATATGAAAGTTTTTATAATACCCTAAAATTAAAGGTTGAGCTGTATTTGCAGGAAGAGACACTAATGTTTTTCAAAAAGAGATTAGAGATGTGTGTGCTGCACAGTTATCTAATTATTAAAGTAATTTTTTTTTTTTTTTTTTTTTTTTTCAGTTTGCTGTTACATTTTGTAAAAAATTCAGTAAAATATTATTTGTCATCCATGAGTTATTGACGCCTTGCAAACATCTAGATTTTCTGCTTTTATCAGTAACTAGTGCTGTCTTCCTAATTGTTGGGTCCATATTGCCCATTAATAACAACTTATTCTTTCAGTTTCATAAATCAAATGCTATTTCACTTTTAAATATTAATGTGTAGCTAAAAGTATATGTATGGGTGTCCCTTGGCCATTTTTAGCGGTACATGGACACCGAGTTCGTGCAATTTTTTCACTCGTTATTTTGGCTTTGTGTAGTGGAGATTTTTTGGCGCAAAAATCACCGCTATACTGATCTAAAATATCAAGTCAAAGAATTGCACAAACTCAGTATCCATGTACACATCCACCTATTTTCACTTAAAAAAATATCAGAGAATTGCACAAATTAGGCACTGCGCACTCCCTTGACTTTGTCCATGTACACATTGATCTATATTCACTTAAAAAGTCAAAGGAACAGCCAACAAAAAATATATAATCTCAATAAACTATATTTAAAATATAAAAAAAAAAAAGGAAAGGCGATGGTGGCCCACCTATTATGTGCCTCCATAATAAAGAGATCACCACATCCGGCATTGTATAGATTAATGGACTGGGTTACATTTGTAATTGTTCACAATTTGCCATTAGGAAAAATAAATAAATAAATAAAATAATGAAATAACATAAAAAAGGAATTCATCTTAGACCTACACGAAGGAAATATCAACTTACCTTATTTATGAATTTCCATGTCTTCAGTCAAACAAAATTCCTTAACAGCATCCAAAAATTTCTTAAAATTATCTGAACTAGAATCTGTGTACTGAAGTTGCCACATAAATTCACAAAGAGTCAAAAATATCCTCCGACGTTTGATTATACGCATTCCCTTCCTACAAACAGGTACACTTATAATGGCTACTAAGTAAACCTTCATTTACATACCATTCAATTAATGTTATTTTACCCTTAAGTTTCAAATCGTACATCAACTTCAAATTAATCGTACCACATACAGCCATTTTACCATCTAAGCATCAATACAAGCAACAAACATCCTAACCAACACACACTACAAGCACTTACAAATCTTTTCCCATCATTCAAATTGATTGCAATCACACAACCAATTACATCATAACAGAGTTTCCATAACATTAATACTCGTGGAACTATCTTTAACAAACCTGTTGGATTTTTGCATTTGCTGACGATTTTGACATAGTCGCACGCACTCCCGAGTCACTTAGAGAGGCTTTTACATCTCTAGAGGCTGCAGCCAGCAAAATGCATCTAGCAATCAACCAAAATAAAACTAAATACATGCCATGTGGTAATAACAGCAGTTTAAATGTAATTTAATGTAGTGTTAATGTTAATGTTATTTAAATGTAGTTTTTGAGTTGCAATTACCAAGAACATTAAAATCTTTCAACAGTTCAGCCTTTTCATTCAGACTTTAAGCATCGCACAGCTGTTCAAGGTGAGATATAAACAGGTCACCAAAATTATACCATAACATGAGTGGAGATGTTTTGTTGTCAAAAAAAGTTTTTAACACCAAAAAATTACCACAAAAAGTGTGATGCAATGAGTAGTTATTTTTTCTACAGTACAATTGTAAAGAATAATTCCTCCACCATCACCACGGTGGCCATATTCACTTAATTAATTTCATCACAATTGGCATAAAAAATTAGGTTGTGACTTCAGTATGTAATAATTGTGTGTGTCTTTTATTAATCCAAGTATATAGTAAAATCTTCTGTTTGATGTATTTTAAAGATCAAATGAATTGGCAGCAACTGTTCAAGATTTTTCATTTGCTTCTTGCAGTTCCACATTAGCTGACATTTCCAGTTGTCTGACTGCTATTTAGTCTTTATGTAATTAAATCTTTACTACATTAATTAATAAACTTCTAATTGTACTCTCTCTTTTTTAGAAGGAAGATCATCGGCATTTAAGTCAGTTCATTGCTCATGCTGCTTTAGATCTGATTGATGAGCATATGTGGGTAACCAGTAATATGTATTTGAAAGTAGTGGATAAGTTCAATGAATGGTATGTCTCAGCTTTTGTCACAGCAAGCAGTATCCTTTATTCAAAATGCTTTTGCTATCACTTATCGATATTGATTTTATTTTCTATGCTGTATATTCTTCCATATTTATAATTGAACTATTCAATAAAATAAATATGGTTAAGCTGTGAAATGTTTTCTTCTTGTTCTTTTTTCAAAATTGATGTTGAGTGAACTGATATTATTTTCATGACCAATGTCAGTCTCGAGAGTTTAGTGGCATATTTGAATACTTAAATATAACTACATTTAATCTTTCTATTGCATTCTGTGCTGGATTTACTTAATAACATTGTTGTTTTTATAAAATGTGATGGGAAAAATGGAGTAATGTTTTAGAATTCAGGACAGACACCTAATTTAAGGCAAATATATTTATTTTTGATTATTTATCTTGTTAACCTATTTTTTATTTGAAATAAAAGAAATACTGTCTTCCATATAGTGAAATTTTAGCAAAGCAAACTTCTAGAATATTTAGTTAATCTTCGGATTATGGTAACTTGGCGATTTTTTGGCGAAACTTTGGCGATCAACCCTGCTACAGCAACCTGCAATTTTTTTTTTTGGACGCCATTTTGTTTTCACGAAGTAAAGGTATGTTTTTTTTTTTAGTCCAAAGGGATTTCAGTCCCGAAGGACTATTGCTTTCGTTTTGGCATTTTGCGTCGGACTCATAAACGTCGGTTCACTTTTCAAACTGTTGCCACAAAATGTTAGAGTCCTGCATTATATTTGAAGAAATTAAATAATGAAAAATCTGCATAAATGATTGTCTATTTCTCGCATTGTGATAAAACAATGGTACATAGAGCCATCGAATTTTGAATGACGAAATCCTACTGCGAATATGGGCATCTGAAATCCCAAATTTGGAATTTGTTTTATTATAGATTTTATATTTTGTAAAACTTTAACGAATTTTTGATTTACAAACTCAATGCTTTAAAAGCGAGAAATTGCAACGTTATATATAAAAAAAAATACTTTTATCTCCAGCTCGCGAGACTGTGTATATCGGAAATTCTAAAGATATGCTTAATTTAACATTATTTTGCGATATTGCTCTTGAACTGAATTTTATGGTTTAAGTGGAAAGAACATGATATTTAATAAATAAAGGTAACACTCAAAACGTTAAAAAAACGCCCCTTTGGACGTAATTTAAAATCTGAAAAATTTCAGATTTTTTTTTTTTTTTTTAACTCAACATTTTTTCCCAACAATCTGCTAGCCGAATTACGCTTATGCTAGAACTTTTATGGAACAAAAGTGCTTAATCATGATGAAGATTAGGTGCGAAATTGGGAGAAAGTGCAGAAACGCACATTGCTTGCCGCGTTTTTAAGAATTACACATACACAATATCATCCATGTACACGTTGACCTATTTTCACTTAAAAAAACGTCCCAGAATTGCACAAAAATGGCATTGCACACACTCTTGACTTTATCCATGTACACTGCTAAAGTCCTAACTAGTAACCTTTATCGCCTTACCAAAATGTCGCCAAACTACTTGTTACCATATTCCAAAGATTAGTTGAATATTTTGATGTAGTAAAGGTATCATAGTTATTGTAATTGAAATCATACATTCTGAATGTTTAATTAAAAAAAAATTAGCATTAAAAATATTTCTCATCTGTTTTGAATTGTTTGACATTAATTGACAAAAATGCTTGTTATTCTTATAGAATTGTTTTTCATTTCAAAACTTATGTTTGCAGAAAATATTTTGATTTTTAATATAATTTCAAAATTTAAATACCTATTATTATTAATGAAAATTTAACATTTAATTGGATGTGATAACTGAGCTAATCAACCATTAAAAGCATTCTGAAATATAGAAATATTTTGTTATTAGAAGGAGTCTTTTCCATTAATATGACAGCAACTAAAATGTGTACAAACATGCCAATGGTAGAAACCAACTATATACTATGACTTGCACCAGATATATTATAATTTATTATGTTTTAATCTAGACCCATTTTTCATACAAGATTTTGCCAAAAGAATCGATATGGATTTTATTGTTTGGCAATGGCCAAATGAAAAGGCGTGTGTTCTTAAATTCTTTTGAGAAAAAGAGTTATTCATAGTGGAAAACTTTGTTCAGTTAATCACAAGAAAGAAGTTGTGTTTTAACTTTTATGTAGCGCTGAAATAGTGCTGTAGCCTATAATCATCCCAAGAGAAGAAAGGGCTGCAAATCTCAAACTAGTTTGAAGGAATTATTCACTTCATGAAATTGTAATATTTTCATGAATTGTCATGTACAGATATGTTTTCAAGCAGTAATCATCTTTAGGATTTTCATTATTACAGCAGACTAAATTTTGCATCAGCATTTATGTTCAGTGATGATGCTGCTCTGTTAACATACCTTAATGACTCTTTTGTAATAATCAATGAGAAAACATTCAAAACTTTTTGTATATGTATGAAAATCTTCAGTTAATTTAGAAAATGTTTGATGATGATTATATTGTGTACAGAAATCTTCAGTTAATTTGGATAATGTTTGTTGATTGTATTTAAGTATAAAATTTTCTTATTCTTAATGTATTTTAGAAATGCGTTTTGTAATGCTTCATGATCAAAAAAATGAAGATGGAATCAAAAATTTTTTTCATGAAGTGTATGAAATTTACATTAAGGTAAGTAAACATTTTTGATACTTAGACTTTCCTTTTTTGAGTTGCCTAGTCAAAAGATATTATACAGTACAAAGTCCGTAATCCGGACTCATCGGGACTTCGGCGATTCCGGATTAGGTTGTTTTCTGGATTATAGATCATCAATTTAAATCTGGTAAGATGGCATGCAGAAATAATACAATTAAAAATATGAAACCGTAATTTATGAAATAAAGAGCAATTATGATCTAAAGGGTATCAAAATTAAAAAAAAAAAAAAAAAAAAAGCTTAATATTTATTTGTGTACTTTAGTAAACATTTCTATCAATGTAAGTTTGTTTTAAATAACGTTCTCTGTTATTTTATGCACTATCGGAAGCACACATGGATAAACGCTTTACTGGCTTTATGCACATGCGTAGCTGATGCGCGCATCAAATACGCATGCGTAAGTTTGTGGCTTTGAGGTCCGAATTATAGATCATTCCGGATAATGGACATCCAGATTAGAGACTTTGTACTGTATAGCATTGTTAATTAATCCATATAAAATACCATATTAAATGAAACAATAATGATGTCATTCTAACCCAGTTTCAAACCACTTCAGTTTGCAACTTTGGGACTTGGGGATAGTCTCAAACTTACAGCAAGTACAGTTGAATAAATCCATTCTTTTAGGTGCTTTTATGCACTGTTCAGAAAAGGTATGTCTTTCCACATTACATCATCAGGAGACAAACTAGGCTTAAATTCAGAAGGTATCTGAGAATTACATTCCTCCCCTCCCATTTTCTTATTTTCAATTAATATGTTTCTGTAGCTTGCATCTATAAAGGGATGACCCATTGCACTGGTCGCGAGACTCTTCCATCTTGTGTTTTGAGCCTAACGTTGCGAACTTTCATCTTAACTAGGAATCAGTTCAATAATATTTGCTGTAGGCCAAAACAACATGTTTTTATCATTGCCAATGACGGTTTTTCTTGGCATTGGTGAATAAGCTCACTAAGATATTCTTTTCTAAAAAGTTTTTTTAAATTGTTAAATTGTTTTCTTCAGTATCTTAATTTTTTATTAAATTCTTGGAAATCCAATACCTTAACATCCCTAACACTGGAACAGTGGTTTTTGATAAGAAACATGGTGGGTGTAAAAGGAATCAATTCTTGTGGATCTTCTGATATGTATGTTAATGGTCTACAGTAAATAATTTATTTGCTGTCCCAGTGCTAAAATTCACAGCATTGATTTCTTCCTCACTCATTACAGATTTACCTAAATTATGTTTTTGAAGTTCTTTTTCACAAGCTTCCCCACCAGGCTACAATGGATGGATAAATTTCTAAATTATTTTATGTGTGAAGCTCTTGCTAGATATTTTCTCCCAGTCTAATTTAGAAAGATAATTAAATAACCTTCTGAAATTGGATCCTTTATCACAGTAAATTGTGCTTGGCCTTCCTCATCAAGTAATAAACTGTGCAAATGGTAACAAAAGAGCATCCAAAGATAAAGAATTTACCAGTTCCAGATGAATGTTCAAAACACCATACAAGTAAATGATGCTATCCACACTTTTTCCTCAGTTTTCAAAAGCAATGGCCTGCCTAAATCTATACCTATAACTTCAAAAGTTACACAATCTGTAACTTAGTTTGATTGCAAAAGTGTAGGTTCATTTGAAAAATATTTAACAAACTGACATGTTATGCAATTTTATAAAATATTCTTAATTTTTTTCCCTAGCTTATCCAAAACCTTTCTCGTAATAAGATTTGCATTATTTGAATTCCAGCATGACAGTTATTCATATGTACAAATTTGATCAATAAACTAGTAAATTCACATTTGCCTGCCAACAATATTAGATAAAAATAGGAATTTGCATCATCTAGATGCAGTGAAATTTTAATTCTTATTCTTAAAGTATTCTTCTTATCTTTAAATGTAACAAAATTCAAAGATTTTTAGATCAGGTAAATAATAGCTTTGAGCTAAACAAATCAAACACTTTTCGGGTTGAGTAAAAAAAAAAAAAGTTCAGACTTTTTTTATATTTGACACAAGTTTGTTGACAATTATGTACAAATCTTAAAACCCAAACAAGTACTGTAATTAATTCACTGATATGTTGTTTAAATACAAAAAGGGTGCATCTTTCACCAAATCAGTTTAAACAATTTTAATTTTTTTTTTTCTTTCTTCGTCTACTTCTTTAGGCTGACTATCAGTTTTGCTGACATGCCAACATTTAGGGTTTTCTTTTGACCACGAAAGTCCCTCGCACCGCTTGGAAACAGTCATGGTTCAAGCAGAAGAGCCACATGATAGTAAATCAGCAATATTCATACTCTGCAGAGCATGCATCCATGCTAGGGTTTGACAAGTGACAAATTTCTTTACAATTGATTATGAAAATTGATCAATTTTCCAGCTGTTTTATCCACTAAATGGCTGTCTTAAAATCAGACCAAAGTGTTAGTTTAAAATTTGTTAGACCAAGCGCTTTGGTACTAGAATTCATGTCTAGCACCTAAGTCTAAAAAAGTCTAGTCTGCTAAAAGCCATAAACTCCAAACAGGGCATAGACAAGAATTAAAGAAAAACTACTCTAGACATTTCTCAAACAAGAACTACCTCCATGCTTATAAAATAAAGAGGGTGCACTTTTTAACTTTTTAAACTGTTTATTTCTAATCATAGAATATTATATATTACAGGTAACTGCAATACCAGCAAAAGACTATTATTACATGTATTGAAAAGTGTTGCCATTCACAAGCTACTAAACACTAAATGTTAAATATTGCCATTTACAAATTCCTAAATATTAAATGTTACATCTTCCTTTTTTTTGGAGGGGGGTCAAACTTTTTTCTTTAAAGAGTCCAAAATCAATCCGAATACATGGCAGGCTTTTTAATCACTCTCTCAATTCTAGTTCTTTGCTCACCATCCCTTGTTTCTGAGTTAGCAGAGAGTGGTAGTTGATTCTAACCTGTGCTCTTGAGAATATTTGTGATCATATTTTTACATCTGTTTTCTGTGCATTAACTCTTTGTTCTGTTCCTCTGGTAATATCTTCAGCAGCTGAACTGTTTTCTTTAGTGTCTGTAATTTTCTATTCTAAATACTATTCCTACTAATCTCAGTATGTTGTTATGTACAGTCAAAAGTCTTTAATCCGAACGTCCATAATCCGGACCAAAAACCTACAAACCTTCTGTGCATGTGTAAATGCATTATGCGTTTACGCATGTGCTTAATACCTTTACGCATGCGCATAATACGTTTACGCATGCGCGTTTAATGATTAATGGACGGTATAAGCTAAGCTAAAATTATATAATTATCTATTTCAGTTAATGTTGCAGGTTGCATTGTTCCTTAATCTTCTAATGGAATCCGGCTTATTATTTTTTGCAGACTGTTAGAGCAATTTTATAAAAGTAAGCTTTAACTTTCGAATATGTCAAAAAGAATTTCCAATTCTGGAGCTGCCAAAGGATCTACAAAGCAAAAGCATGTTTCAATGTCCATCAAACAAAAAGTGGAATTGCTGCAAAAAATGGATAAAGGTATATCTTCTGTTTCTCTAACCATTCCGAAATCTGTTTATCAATTTCAAGCTGCTCTGAGGAGGGACGTCACAGCGCGCAATGAACTGGAAGTTGATCTGTCAGCACTATCCTAATCTTCAGAGCAGATGTTTTTATTTTATTCGGCTTATAATTCCTTACTAAATGTAGTATTTCATCTCGATCTGCTCTGTCTTTGATATGATTTAAATCGAATTCCTCATCATTATAAATATCACGAATACACAACAGTTTTCTGGTTGCAATTTTCTAATTTTGACTATGCGTAGTGTATGCTTTATGCATGCGTGTGTTGAAAGAAATGTTTAATAAAGTAAACAAATAAATATTAAGCTTTTTTTTTGTAAATTTTGATACCATTTAGATCATAATTGCTCTTTATTTCAGAAATAACGGTTTTGTATTTTTAATTTTATAATTTCTGCATGCCATCTTACCAGATTTAAATTGATGATCTATAATCCAGAAAAACCGATAATCCGAAATCGCCGAACTCTGACGAGTCCGGATTAAAGACTTTTGACTGTAGTATGTATATAGATCTGGGCATCTTATATGCTTCTTCTACAGCTGTTGGTTTCCAGTCATTATCTTGATACACTATAGCACAAACTTCTTAATGATGGTAATGTTTTTGTATGGTATGCTTAGTTTTTTCTTAGTTGATTTTTTTCTTTTACGTTTTTGACATTTTGAAGTTTCAGTAATTCTGATTTAGGAAGAATTCTTCTTGTTCTTCTACTCATAAGTCATTGAGTTGGGGATCGTTACTTCTCATTAGTTGCAGTGTTCCTATGAGCTAACAACGCTAGTTGAGGATCAGCATGATCTGGTCGAGGTTTCTTTACCATTCGTACTGAATGCTGTGCTAATGCATTCAGTTGTGGATGGTAGGGACTGCTCTTTAAATGTTTAAATTGATATTTCTGGGCAAATTACGCAAATTCTTTTCTTGCAAACTGAGATCCATAATCAGCTATCACTATCAGTGGTATGCTATATCTTGCAAAATGAGATTTCGTATAACCAGTCACTGTCTGACTTGAGTATCAAGTAATTTGGAGATTTAAAAAAAATTGGAATATTAATATACAATTAATAAGTATTGTTAATCTCAAATAAATCTGTTCCAATTTTATGCCAAGGTAAATTAGGAACTTTTATGTGGTATCACATGTTCCTTTATAGTTCTGATATAGGTTCTAATATAGGTTAATAATTCTGATATTCTGATATAGGACATTTTGAAATTTTATCTTCTATGTGCTTGTTCATAAGTGGCCAAAAAGAAATATCTCTAGCTGTTTTCTTACATTTTTTTTTATCCCAAAGTGACCATCAAGAATTAAATTTAACATCTCTTTTTGCATAGATAAAGGGATAATTACCCTTTGAAAAATAAGTCATTTTTCCTTTGTCAACTCATCTCTATAGTCCCAAAATAGACTTAAGGTTCCAGCTGATGTTTCCTTTCTGGGCAACTTTCAGAATATATTTCTTTAAATACTGTAATATATCATCACATTCACTTTCTTCCTTCTCTTCATCAATTTTGTCATCAGATGCCGTAATCAGGATACAAATTTCTGTATCTTCAACATTATCTTCTTCTGTTATATTCAAATATGCTCTGCTTAAAGTGTCTGCTTTTAGTAAGTCTTTCCGCTTTTTGTAATGTATATCTAGATCATTCGGTACTTTTCCGTTTCGCCGGCGCAAATCTCGCCAAGCAGACTTTATTGGCGACAACATACAGTATACACATAAAAAATATTTAAAAAAAAATGTTAGTTCTAAGAATTCTTTTTTTGAAGGCATAAACATTTTAATATGGCTTAAAATTTTATAAAAAGCCAATAAATTTGTAAAAAGACATTAATTTAAGAATTTACTATGGTTCAACATCCTGATTCGCCGGTTCATATCACGTGACCCCAAGCGATCTCATCTCACGTAAACTAACTACTCTACAAAAATCTAATGCTCTCAGTAATTATCTACATTAATTTCAAGTTAAATCTTAATTTGGAACACAAGTTTAAATGCAAGAAATATTTCAATTCGTACGAATAGCTTACTCAGAAATTATGCAAAACTGTAGTACTTTACTTCGCTAATGCATTCTCATTAGAATCGATGAATTTAACCCTTGACTTTACCTTTTCTATATTTTCCGCTTCGAGTAAGCGCTGTGATTGCATCCTAATTGACTTAATTACCGAAAATGGCCTTAGATGTAAAACTGAACTATCTGATAAAAATTCCATGTAATTATATGCCAGTACTGAAAGAAACAATCAATCTGATAAGAAAAAGCTGCGCCTTGTTTTGAAAATGAGGCGTAAAAGGTTACCAGCGAGAATATTCCGTTTGGCATCGGTTGTACCATTATTGGCGACTTTATCGCTTGCGCCGGCAAAACGGAAAAGTACCGATCATTCTTTATAATCGCTGAGGTGCCTTAAAAAGAGGTTTCTTAATTATGCTTTCTAATGGTCAGTAGTCAATTAAAACTATAATATGTTTGCCATATATATATTGATGAAATGTAGATCATCCAAATGTAATAGATAAAAGTTCTTTCCTATCAGGACATAATTTTTCTGACTCTTCATTAGAGTTCTGGAAGCATAAGCAAAATTCATTGATTTTTCTTGTAGAAAAACAGCACCTAATCCTTCAAAACTTGCATGTACTGAAATAGTTATATCCTTATTAACATTATAGAACTTTAATATGGGTACTTTTACAACCAGCTCTTTAAGTGTTTTGGAAGCTTTTTGATGTTTTTCAGTCCTGTGCCAGAGAACATTTTTCTCAAGTAACTCTGTTAATGATGCACTAATAGTATTTATGCGTAAATTTGGGTAAATAATTAATTATTCCTAAAAATCTTTGTAGAAAAGGCACATCTGGCATTGTATCAATTGATCCATTTTAGAAAAATCAGGTTTTAAAGCGTTTTCAATAACTCATGCTCTATATAATTCATAGTATTAGCTTTTATTTTATGCCTAGCCTTATTGAACTTTAGATTATATTTTCTTGTGCTATCTGGAAGAATTTTAAGTCATAAATCATGTTCCTTTTCATTACATCTCCCTTAAGTCAACTGAATTTTATTTGTAAAATTTTTTAAGCTTTTATTTAACTCACTTATGGTGTTTTTTATGGTGTTTTTTGATGGGGTCATAAGTTTGTCATCTATTTTAAACTACTTTGTGATAAGCTATCAAACTCAAATTTTGTACACCCACTGTTTGTGAATAATAATGATTTTTTTTTTTTTCAAAATTGATTTAAGTCTTTTTTAATTTAATGTTTAAATGATTTTTTGTGCATACCATTGTTAGAAGAACAAACTAAACATAACAGAGTTTACTAATTGCACCCTAGGACAGAGTGGGAAAAATTCTTTCAAATGAAACTGTATGAAATTTTTAATTTATATTCTGATTTTTTGGCGAATTTTTGAAAACTGCTCGATTTTTTTTTTTTTTTACCATTTGATGTAGAACTGTTGGAAGTAAAAGAGTGATTTTATGTTGTTGGAAAACAGTTTTTCAACTGAATAATTTTATTGAAAACGTGTCATTGAAACTAAAAAAGTTTAAAATAAAATAAGTTTAAAACAAGTTTTAATAAAGTAAGCATTAAAAAAATAAAAAATTAAAATTAAAATGTTACATGAACTAAAAGATGAAAAATAATTTATGTTATAGTTTCATGGAAACCAAGCATTAAATATTTCTCTTTACAAAATTGTTCTACAATAATAAAGGCATGGGTGCCTCAGTAATGAAATTTGTTAATCGAATTGCATTGTCAAAAGTATGTATGTCATAATTTTAAAAAAATTATCAAGGGTGCCCTAAACTTTTATTTTTTGTAATATAAATTGCAGAGTAATTATTTAATCTCTTATTCCTATGAAACTATAGGATAAATTATTTTTCTTCTTTAAGCTTATTAATTATTTTATGAATTAAAAATAAAAGCTTTTTTTTTTAAATTATTTAACCTTATTTCATTTTTGAATGCTGTGTTTTTGCAATATTTTGCCTTATCAATTTAAATTGTTCACTTTGTATTATCTTATTCTTTTTCATCTCATATCCATTTATTCATTTCTGAAAATTAAATATTTTTTTTAGTAATGTATTAGCAATTTGTTGACTGTGAAAATTTTGATATGACATAATATCTGAATTATATTCTATGCATGAAAAAATAGGGATAGATTCAACTGTTAATTTATTTCTTTTGTGCTACCTGTTGAATATGTATAAATAAGGCCGAAAAGTTACTGCTCATTTTCATCTTGAAGAGAGATAAGCAAGAATTGATTAAGTTTGCAAATTTCTTTACTTCAATTTTCTTCTGGTTTAATTATATACACTGTCTGACAGGTGAGTGCAGGGCCAGACACTCAGATTGCTTTTTATGACAAATCAGGTATCATCCAGTACCCTCAACTCCCCCGTTGTCCCATAAGGGCCGCATTGGAACCACACCTTCCCATTGCCCCATAAAGGCTGCATTGGAAGTTTATTGACAGTAACACTATGCATACATGGTCATACAGGGGCTGCCACAAAACACAGATTTACATAGATTTAGGTGCTTAAAACAAGCACCTAGTTGTATTTAAATCTGTCTGGCAAAGAAAATAGCACAATTTAAAGAAGCAAATGCTCGAGCAAACACAGAACTCATAGCGAAATGATGAGCCGATATTGAATCTATCAGCTCGATACTGGTTGCTGGTTTAATTCCTGTTGGAGGGGGCGGGAAGCGGTTGCCTGAAACAAGGCTCATTAATTTGGTGTGATTCCCGTGTCTGTCGATGAATTTTAATGTTTCATGCTGTAAACGGCCTGATTATGTTTCAGCTTTGGCAGTTTCTGTAACAATGGTGACGGCAATTTTCTCTTGGCCCAAAGCCCAAGGCGTTTGACTTCCGGAGTACCTTTGCAAATTAATGCAATTACCTCCACAACTTCGTTAAGAAAACTGAAATAATTAAGAAAAGGCAATGGCTGAAGAAAAATGAACAAAACCGTTATGTGTTTAACGAAAGTTTAACGAAAGAGAAGTGGATAAGGAGTCCACACTAGGGACGAAAAATTCTTTCAGCTTTCAACTTGTTTTGCAAGATTAAAAGAGAGAGAAGTGATAATTAAGGCGAATTCCTGAACGTGCAGCGTTAATGGAATCGGAAAGGTTGGAAGACAATCAGCCGGGAAACATATTGTTCCAAGGCCTGGGAAAGGTAAGTTAGGTAATGCGGAAAGTCGCAGAGATTGTTAATGATTTTTTCTTGATGAGCCATGGAAAAGATGAGAGATTTTTGTACTTTGTCATTTTTATAAAATCTGTCATATTTTAGTCTGTTTTGCTCCATCATTTAATTGTCAATGCGTCAGTTCTTTGTACATTTGTATAAGAGATGCCACCATAGAATAATGTGCGAAAGAAATGCTGTTTATATCATGTTCATTCTAAATCAAAACTTTAGTAATCAAAAAGTGAAAAATAAGAGAATATTTAATTTCATTCATTGGTCTCATTCTTTTAACAAAACAAATTTTTGTGTGTTTTCTCATACCAATTGAATGAACTCTTTATATGTTGTCTGTGGGTCTTTTAAGATCCAGCCAAGATTTAAAAACTGGTTTTCCATTTCTTTTGAATTTTGTAAAGTATTTTGAATATACATGAAATACCCTGATATAAAGTAGTCTACCAGTGTTTTTTGAATTTCGCTTCATTTATTATAAAGTTTCACTATAATAAAATAAAAAGTAAAATACTATACATTTTTTCAAATATCTAAACGCAGGCAGGTGGAAATTTAAAATCTTAAATTTAAAGTATGCTAATCCTTTTTTACAAACTCTAAGCCAGCTTTCAAATGCAGTATGAAAAGTTCATCAATAATTTGCTTTGAAAAAATACGAAACTGCCTATAATGAAGGTTTTTTTATTATACAGTACAAAGTCTCTAATCCGGACGTCCATCATCTGGAATGATCTATAATCCGGACCTCAAAGCCACAAACTTACGCATGCAAAAGCAAAGTTATAGAAAACATTTAGCAGAAATAGCAATAGAAGCTCCCTAGGATTATGTACTGTGCAGACATAGATGACAAAAAGTTTTAAGCTTAACCAATCTATTAACAATATACACTCATTAACAAAAAAATTAGCGCACCAAGAAATAATTGCGGGATCGTAACGAAACTTGTAATGAAGGTACATGTCGGGGAGATATGCAAATGATTAGAAATGCAGCGTGATTGCGCATTACGTATAGCCGGTAGAAGGCGTTGAACGTCGTACTCTATGGAGTATAAAACAGGTAACCAAAGCTTGTTTGAGTGTGCTGAATCATTTACAAAGGAAGAGCTGAGGTAGACATGCCATTACGCTGTGTTCGAAGACAATATGAGCAGTTGTCGCAGTTTGAGAGGGGGAGAATCGTTGGGATGATGGAAACTGGGTGGTCAGCTAGGCGAGTAGCTCGTCAATTAAGCCGCTCTGATTGTGTTGTGAGGAGGTGACCAGTGAACACAAGAGATGTGGTGTACACAAAGACCAAGCTCAGGACGTCCTCGACAGACCAGTCGTCGAGAAGACCGCCACATCGTAAGAAATGCACGCGTACAGCCAACTGCTTCATCGGCCGCCATCCAGGCACAGGTAGCACCTTCACTAGGGGCTCCTGTGTCTTCTCGAACCATACGAAGGCGCCTGGCTGAAGGACAGTTGGTATCGCGGCGCCCATTACGTGTGCTGCCCTTGATGCTCACCCATCGACGCCTCCATTTGGAGTGGTGTCGAGCAAGAGGAAACTGGACTGCAGCAGAATGGAACCAGGTCGTCTTTAGCGACGAATCCAGATTCAGTATCGGCAGTGATGACAATCGTGTTTATGTGTGGAGAGCCCGTGCTGAACGCCTCAATCCTACCTTTGCTGTACAGCGACACATCGCTACAATACACGGTACACCTACAATACATGGTCCGTGGCACCATGACAGCCCAGCGGTATATCCTGCAACCACATGTATTCTCATGCAACGGCTCCCAGGAGCCATTTTTCAACAAGACAATGCTCGGCCTCATACGGCAAGGGTGTCACAAGACTATCTCTGCACTGTTACTACCCTTCCTTGGCCTGCCCTATCCCCAGATTTGTCTCCAATCGAGCATATCTGGGATCATTTGGGACGACGAGTTGGGCATCCCACAAGTTTGAACGAACTAGAGGCAAGGTTACAGCAAATATGGAACGAAATGTCTCAAGACATCATACAGAACTTGTATGACTCAATGCCCGATCGTATCGCATCGTGCATTCGCGCTAGAGGGGGTCCAACGGAGTATTAACTCCTCTGTTCTTTTGCCTTTTTCTCTGAAATAAATTATCCTTTTTCTTTAATTTTCTTACCATTTACTTATATCAAAGTAGTCATTACGTGTGTAAAATTTCGTTTCATTTTGACGACTCCTTCTTGGTGCGCTAATTTTTTTGTCCATGAGTGTATATAGAAATAAAAATACAATAAATAAATTTGATCAATACCAGAAATTTAAAGGGTATAACATAATCATTGTAAAAAAAATCACAGTTAACTATTCATTAACCCCAAAGGTTTTTCCTTTAAAGAATATTACACTATTAATGATACAGTAAATATATTACCTGTTCTATGAATACTGGCATTCAATTACTCGCGAAAAACACAGAACAAAACTACGCGATTAATTTGAATTTCACTTGACTAAAATGGTCTATGCTTTTGGCCAAGAAGGCACCTGAAAAATTAAATTAAACCTTAAATGCACTTGAATTGGTAAATGCCGCTCACTGCAGGTGCTCACGGGAAATCACAGCTTGGTAAAACATCGCCGCTAGACCTGAAAAACACTTGTGTTAAGGATGCCGCCTTCAGAGGTTGCTGACTGGAAACCACAACCTGAGATTTGACTCCGCTTAACCATGAAACAGGATGCCGCCCACGGCAGTTGCTCACCAAAAACCACAACTTGAGATTTGACGTCGCTTAACCTTGGAAACAGGATGCCGCCTACGGCAGTTGATCACCGGAAACCACAACTTGAGATTTAACACCACTGAACCATGGAACAGGATGCCGCCCACTGCATTTGATCACTCGGAAACACAAATTGAGATTTGACTTCGCTTAACCTTGGAGAAGCCAACATGGCCCGGAACCACGGTACTTATCGCTGGACGACACGCATCGAAATAACGTCTTCCAATGAGCGCTGGAACAGTACACCAGGAGCAATGGAAACAGGAACAAGAAGAAGCATAGGCATCCTTCGTGATGGTCACAGCCACGTAGAGCTTTTGCCATTCGATCTAAAAAGCCATTAGCATTTCGCTATTGTAAAAAAAATTCTAAAGGTAAACTAATTTGTTTGCCGACACCCGGAGGCGTGAAATACGATCAATACCGAGATCTGGCCATCTGGCGCGTGGGAAAGGGACTAGGTCACAAAAACGGAGTAGTGAGTCCAAGAGTTCTAAAAAGTCCTGCGTAAATGCAGTAGATCAAGTCAAGAAAATCCATCAAGGTAGTGAACTCTTCGTTCAGGGTACTAACTAATCATCGGACTCTGCAAATTCCATTAGTCTTAAGGCAGCCTGGAAACCTGCTGCTAACTTCGGTGCGGTGTTGTTGGCTGCTCTGCTTTTTTCAATACTTCCTATGATTGCACTTAGGAACTTCTTGATTTTCTTATCCTGCAGCCATGAAACTGCTTCTGAAAGTTCGTCTGGAGGGGGCTGGATACTTCCTTTGACTTTCTCACTGTAGCAGATTCTCGTAGCTCTCTTTTTCGGCACAGTATTCTTTCGATAAGTTGCGGGAAATCTCCTGACGTCGGGGCTGGCTCCTTTGGTCTGGTTACGATCTTTTTCTTCTCGAAACGTTTTCTATACGTCTCACATCCTCGATATGAGCTCACATGAGCCTGATTGCAAAAAATGCAAGTGGGCTTTTCCTCATCTTTTAAGGCGCATAGCTTACACCTGTGGGCCTGCCCACATACACAGCATCTTTCGGGGTTGGAGAATAGGTGCTGAGAGTGGCCATACTCTTGCCACCGGTAACATTGCAATGGTTGTTTCCTCGTCGCGAATTTTTCTATCCTTATATTCAGTCCAAACATGTTATTCACATGATGAATAGCAAATCCCTCTGCTGTCTTTTCCATTTCAACATAGTAAATAGGCAAGTTCTCAAATTCATTTTTCCGGCTTCTCCGGAATTGCTTTACTTTGGTGACTGGGAATTTCTTCTTTGAAGGTCTTGCATGATTGCCTCTTCCTTGACTGAGTTGGGTAAATTCTTTATCACAACTCTCAGCGGTTTATCACTTTGCAGCTGGAATGAATGGTGCGTTACTACTTCGTTCTCTTAATATTTTTGCCTTCTTTCTATACTTCTCCACAGTCTTAACATTTACATAGATAGACTTTACTTTCGTTTCTGCTTCGAAATTCGTGCACTTCCATCCAATCAGTTGTCTTCTGCTGTAACACGAGAGGTGGGGGCGTTTCTTTGGCTCCTCCTTCCTCTGGTTTTCCTTCAACATTGAGAATTTCAAATCTGTTTTCATTCGCTATCTCCATCGGCTCTGCCGCCTGGTTCAATGTGGCTGTTTTCCTTGGGGTAACCCATCTACTACCTTCAGTAGTAGTCTCAAAATTTTCCATCTCAATTGACAAACCTTTTGATTCCACAATAACTTCTCCTCCATCGACTTTAATCGCATCAAACATTTCTTCAATTCCGTGAGTTTTTAGAATTTCCAATAATCTTTGCTTTTCCTGTTCCTTTAGTGCTTTACCTTCCTCGTGCTGTGGAGTTTCAGCCATTTTCTGTGACGTTCCTGGTTTCGAGTCCATCGCCGTTTTTACCTTTTTCGATTTGCTTTTCTTTTTTCTTGGAGACATCAGAAAGACTTCCTTTCTTAGCGGAAATGTCTTTTTCGAATGGAAAGAGCTTATAGAGTCTCTTTCACTAAATTCGTTGTCATCTGAATCGCGTGGTGTCCTAAATAAGGACATTGTTTACCCGGGGGTAACTGAAATTACCAGTAAAATTACTGTCCGCCTACGTGACTGGGACAGTACACAACACGATAAGAATGAGCTGCTGCACAACCTACACACTCCACACAATTCAGCAAGAAGAAGCCAGAGCAATAAGAGATATTTATACATGAAGTAGACATGACGTTATCTCACGGCAGCCAATCAGCTGTCGGCACGACTCAGCTTTCCAGATGACGTAACTTCGAGTTTCGTTTTTGCATCTTAATTAGGCTGGAACAGTCCGTTCTTAATAAAAACAGTGGCAGCGAAAAAGAAGTAGAAGTAATTGTTATATCCCTTTAAAATAAAAGCTAAACCTTATGTAAAAATTAGAATTGTTTCAAGGAGGAGAGATCATGCAGAAAAAGGGTTACAGTAGGTCATATTTTAACATTTACGCATGCGCTTTTGATGCGCGCGTCCGCTGCGCATGCGCGTAAAGCCAGTAAAGCGTTTACCCATGCGCGCTTCCGATAATGAAAAAAGTAACAGAATCATTGAAAACGAAAAAATTTGGATTGACAAGTTAGTCGGTATTCTCGACTCAGCAATTACAGGACTTGAACAGTGGAACTTTGTAATTAAACAAGAAACTATGTCTGTTTATAGAATTAAGGAGAAAGTATTAGCACAAAAAACGAAGCAACTTAAACAACTTACATTGATAGAAATGTTTACTAAAGTAAACAAATAAATATTAAGTTTTTTTTTTTTTGTGTAAATTTTGATACCCTTTAGATCATAATCGCTCTTTATTTCATAAATTACGGTTTCATATTTTTAATTGTATTATTTCTGCATGCCATCTTACCAGATTTAAATTGATGGTCTATATAATCCGGAAAAACCCCTAATCCGGAATCTCCGAAGTCCCGACGAGTCCGGATTACGGACTTTGTACTGTATAATATTTATTGGTAAATAAGTTTCGTATAATAATTCGCAATAATCACAGTTAGTAGTATCTATTCTATATTGTACAGTGATTTGGTTTTCTGAATGTTTTTATCGAAATTATTGTGCATTGTTCTTTTAAATAAGAAGTGTACTAAAATTTTCTATGACTGTTTTTATTTCAGCATTCCATGAACCCTTTCTATGAGCATAACACTGCCATAAAATCAGCAGTTTTTGAGAAAAAAGTTCAGTTTTATGGACGGAAATATCTGATAAGCTAATGATTATGTTGACCATTTGGAAATTATTTGTTATTTATAAGATATATTATTTGTAAATTTCTGATGCATTAAATAATTATGTAAATAAAAGTTTTTAAATTCATAAATGAATGAAAAATGTATTAATAGCGAAAACATAGCATTTAAAATTGCTTTTTATCATGAGTCCCGTGGACCTAATTGGTGACTTGAGCATTAAGATATAAAAGATCTTCCTCTTCTACAGAGGCTGTTCGACATTTTTTTAGACGATTTTGGTAAGCGGTAATAAAAAATCGTTTGCTGCAAAAGAAGTAATTGCAATTGTACTATGTTTTTAAAAGTCAAAATTATCGTCTGTAGCTTGAAAGTTTTGTTTTTATTCAAAATGGCGAATTTAACAAAGCAGTGGTTCGAAGGCTACATTTACGCTCTTTCCGAAGAGAAATATGCATACTCCGTTATCCAAAAACGATGTGAGAGTCATGGTTTTGTGATATCTAAAGCGTCGAAAGGTAATATCATCAGCAAGAAATAAAAAAAAAAAAAAAAAAAAAAAAAAAAAAACGTCAAATTGGAGCTTCAAGTGGGACAAAAATTCCAAAGAAGTATCCAAGGAAAAAACGGACATCTTCGACTATTGCAAAGGTACGTTGTTTAATGTTAAAAGAAAATCCCCCTAGTCAAAGGACATTTGAAAAATCATTAAAATGCTCGTTGTCCACTGTAAACAAAATGATAAACGTTGATTTAAATCTTAAGAAAGCGAAAAAACGCAATGCGCATCGTCTTCTTCCAAAGCATATCGCTCAACGCAGGACACGCTGCAGAATTCTGTATGAGAAACACTTATCCAAAGAAAAATGGAAAACAGTTGTCACAATAGATGAAGCATGGGTGTATTTAAATGACTGTAACAAAAAAAAAAAAAAAAAAAAAAAAAAAAAAAAAAAAAAAAAAAAAAAAGAGCCATTCATTATCATAAAAGGGGAGAAAAAATTTAAGTACATGGTTCAAAGAATCGAAAGAAAGTTTTTCTAAGGGATTCATGATTGTTGTTGGTTTTTCTTATAATGGCAAGTTAAAAATAAAGAGAGTGCAAAAAAATGTCAAGATTAACTCCAAATACTATCAGGAACATATTTTATCGCCAATTTTTCTGAATGAAATAACATCGCTTTACCCACAGTGCCATCAATCTGTGAGACTCCATCAGGACAAAGCTAGCAGTCACACATCAAAATCCACTGTAAATTTCCTATCCACAGTGCCATCAATCTGTGAGACTCCATCAGGACAAAGCTAGCAGTCACACATCAAAATCCACTGTAAACTTCCTAAAAGAAATGGAACAAAAAACTGGTATCAAAGACCATACCCTTCACTGATATCCCTATTAAATCTCCCGATGTGTCACCTATGGATTTTTGTGCTTTCGGATTTTTAAAAACTGCATTATCCAAACGTTGTCCCAAAACCCTAACAGGACTCTGGAAAGCTGTTCGGGAGGAATGGGATAGAATACCTCTTCTGCCACTTCAAAAGGCATTATTATCCTGGAAATTGCGGTGTCGAAAGATAGTTCATAATAAGGGATGTCAAATAGAACATTTAAAACACAAGAATTTTATGTAATTTAGTTTTGTGAATACAATATGCATCGTCTAAAAAATGTGTGAACAGCCTCTGTACTGTATCATCATCGTCATCAATATATTTTGTAAGTCTGATATCTGCTGAATCCATATTCCTAATGTAGTAATTTTTCTAATGTAATTATAATCTTATATTTATAACCGTGTAATTAAATTATTCTTGCAAAAAAAAAAAAAAAAAAAAAAAAAAAGGGAGACGGAGACAGTTTTTTTTAACGGTATTTCACTCAAAGCTATACCTAGAATTCTTTCTGAATCAATTTCACACACAGATACATTAAAACTACATAACACCAGTTTATTTAGAAACTTGTGGTAGATTACAACTAAAATTAAAACTGAGAACACCAAATCGACAAACGATTACCTATCAATGATGAGTTGCAAAAATTAGAGTGATTTGCTCTGTTACGAATTAAAATTTATTAAATCCTTCAAACTCTGCACCTGATTGTTTTTCTTCTAAAGCTGCTATCACACATCCGTTTGTTTTAGAGAACAGCTGTTTGGAACAATTTTTTCTGTTTTAGAGAACAGCTGTTTGGAACAATTTTTTCTGCTTTGTCACAAAAGGCAATCACCACAGATCGTTTTGGGGTTAGCATGTAAAGGGGAAACTGGTTCTCCATTACAAACAAGCTGATAGCTGATTGGTTGAAAACGAACAACTCGCAATTTTTTTCGAAAGAAAAGGAAAAAAAATCGCACGTCTTTCTTTCAATAGTAAACCAGGTAGAAAAATTGTATGAAACAAATGCATGTGTGATATAAGCCTAAGTAAGTACCTAAAGTAACCAACTCGCACAGCACACGAGAATAATACGGCTTCCGACAATACAATAGATATTAAGCAGCACACTGAGGCTGTTATGCACTCTAATTAGCATCAGTTACTAACTGTTTAGCTGTTTAGCTGTTTTGATAACTGTTTAGCTTTTAAACTCGTATAATATTAATTTGTATAGCCTCCTGCTCTAAGCAGCTATTTACTCCTAATTTGCCACGGGCCTTCGTGGTGAACGTATGTTGGGCTGGCAATCAGGGAATCCGGCAAGGACATAGTACATTTTTTATGTTTCATGTGCCAGAATAAACCTAATGACACCACTAAAGACACCACTAAAATATCGTGGTTGATAATTCGTCATCACCAGGATATGGTTATTGGGTCTCCCCCTCTTCAGTTATTTTTCAAGTGAGGGGGAATGGAAAGCTATATTTCCTCTTATTGCCACGTGCCTTCGTGGTGTACGTGGAATACGTTCGGCTAGCAAGCGGGAGGTCCGAAGTTTGAATACGAGGACTTGTCATATTTTTCTTTTTTCCTATTCCGAAATAAACCTAATCACTCTACAGATTTAAATAATTATGGGCATGAGAAAGAGCTGATCTTTGAATTTGCAAGGGTTTAAAAGCGCGAACATCCCACATAACATCTTAGTTCTACGTAATTTTTTTAACAGCTTGGAAGAATGTACTTTTAATAGCTTCGTGTTGTAGGAAGTTACTAAGATGGTGTTTTAAAATGAACTGTGGGTTAACTGAATTTCGTGAGCTATGTTAGGAGTAATTTTAAAGTAATTAAAAGGAAAAGTATTCTAGCAGAGAAAAACTACCAGGAAATTAAAATTGCATTTATTATTATTACGTGGCATTCGTACTGCAAGTTTGCATAACCAATTTATGCAATGTATTATATGTCTGTTACTACCTACATCAGTGTTGTCTCTGCTTTGGATGGTGCAATGGTTAACAGGCTGAATGCTACTTTTTAAAGTCGAAAGTGTGGGTTCAATTTTTGCGTAAGGTTTGGCTGTAGTAGAGTCGCGTTTCTTTCTAATCTTCGCGGATATATTATCGGTCTTCCTCTGTAGTGCATCCTGAGCAGTGTTCTCGATGATGAAACGGCTTAATCTCGAGATGTTCATCTACTCCAGACACATAATTAACGAACAAGAACACATCAGTTCGTTGTCGTTATTTTTTTTTTTTTAAGTCCTTTTCCCTGTTAATCGCGCCTTGTCTCAAAACTATTATGAAACAATATAGATTTTTAATAAAGACATTTTGAGTTTTTATGTATTTTGCCTTGTCGCAAAGTGAGAACTGAATTAATTGAATGAAAAATACTGAATCGTCCGTGAAAAACTGTTTCTTTTTTGTTTTGTTTGCTTAATTTCTTTTATACATCGTTTTAGATTTATTATAGTATTTGAATAGAACATTTGGCAACGATTAGATAATTCTTCAAATGATATAAATTTTGTTCATTCTGAGTTATAATATGAACGAAATATAACGCTGTTAAGTGAACCGAGCGCCAGAGTGTTGCTATGGTAAACAAATGTAGTGACTTTTAAAGAGTGCATTTATTCTATTGTGGTTTATGCGCTATTGACGAAGTAGATTTAATTCAATCCAATAAGTATACAGTTTCTCACAAAAGTGATGGGACACTTGTGCTTTACAAAAAGAAACTGTAATAAAATAAATTTTAAAAAAATGTAAAAATTTTTTGTGGGTGAGTTTCATACTTAAATTTAGTAACAATTATTACATAACATACATTTTCTCAAAATATTAAAACATTAATTTAATAAAAATACAATTGTTTAGAACGGAGCCAAAAATGGCTCACATAAGTGATGCGACACCATTAGATACTAACGTACTACAATAAAAATATTTTTTTTTTTTGGTTTTTATTTTTACTTAAAAGTAATTGGCAATAATTTATAAAATCGTCTTCAGTATTTCTCTCCAGTTTGCTTTGGAATTTTTGTGTTTTTTAGCTCTGTGCAGCCATGAATGCTAAATGAAAAGAAACTTTGCCTGAAATTCGAAAATTAGTTATTAATTTGCATATTGAGATGGAAAATCTATTAGAGAAACTGCTGAAACAGTTAACTTGAGTCATTCAACAGTTTTCAGTATCATTAAACGATATAAAAAGAATCATATGATTTAGGATAAAAGAAGACCTGGCCGACCATCAAAGCTATCCAATGGAATAAAGCGAATTATGTTCGAAAAATTAAAAAAAAATCCAAAAATGAGTGTTTCTAAAGTTGCTGCTGATTTACAAGCATTATATGGAGTAGTTGTTAATCCTGAGACTATTAGAAGAGTAATTCGATCTGCTGGATATCACGGTAGAGCAGCCAGGAAAAAATTTTTCGTAAGTGAAAAGAATAGAAAACTCAGAGTGGCTTTCGCAAAATCCAACATAAATAAGAATTCTGATTACTGGAATGAAATTATATTTGCTGATGAGAGTAAATTTAATATACTTGGTTCTGACGGTAGAATCTTGATGTGGAGAAAATCCAGGGAAGAATTTCGCAAACAGAACTTGGTGCCAACAGTAAAACATGGTGGAGGAGGAGTTATGGTATGGGGGTATATGTCGTCCGCTGGAGCTGGTAATCTTGTTTTTATTGACAGTATAATGGATCAGTACAAGTATATTGACATTTTAAATCAAAATTTGAAATCTTCAGCACGAAAATTGAACCTTCATAACGATTTTAAATTCTACCAGGACAATGACCCCCAGCACACTGCTTTGAATGTTAGACTCTGGCTGCTGTATAACCGTCCTGAAATAATAAAAATACCACCACAATCTCCAGACTTAAATCCCATAGAGAATATTTGGCAAGAATTCGCGAACACACCATTTCTTCAAAACAACAATTAAAAATCGGTGCTTCAAGAAGAATGAGGTAAAATCACTCCAGAAATCACAAAAAAATTAGTCGAATCCATCCCAAGAAGATTAAATCATGTTTTAAAAGTGAAAGGAAATCCAACAAAATATTAAAACCTTTTAAAAAGTAAAATTTTTGGATAAATATTTGATGGAAAAGTGTCCCATCACTTATGTGAGCCATTTTTTGCTCCGTTCTAAACAATTGTATTTTTATTAAATTAATGTTTTAATATTTTGAGAAAATGTATGTTATGTAATAATGGTTACTAAATTTAAGTATGAAACACACCCACAAAAAATTTTTACATGTTTTTTTAATTTATTTTACTATAGTTTCCTTTTGTAAAGCACAAGTGTCCCATCACTTTTGTGAGACAATGTAAATGAAATGCAAGAAAAAATGCGTATAATAATTCAGTACAAGAAAGTCATGTAGTGTACACATCAGATTTATTCTCCTTAATTGGCACAGACTTTCAGTTAAAATATTAAATTTATTATTTAATATCTCGGTTTTTTGGCCATACCTATTCTTTTATTAATTTTAAGGGCTATTTTAATTTCAAAAGATGCTTGACCGCCCTCTAGCGCGAAGAACTACGACTTTTTATTAAAAAATTGCTATCTTTTTCAATTTCGACTCCTTTCGGCCAGATTAGCACTTTCTTAGAAGTTAGTCATTTTGTTTTTCAGCTGCACATGTCTTCACGACACAGTTTTGAACAAGACGCCATCTTGTTAAAAATAGCTTAAATCATTTACCTTCTGACACCCCAACCAAAAAGACAAGTTTTTCCTCCTTTGGCCATTGCTTACGGCTATTGCCTTTTTTCGTCAGTTTCCCCCTTCTACGAAGCTTCACCGTAATGGAGAAATTTAACTATTTTGCTTATCTGGTAACACTCCTCTAGAAAGCTACATTTTACGGCAATCCTGTGCAGCTATTTTTATCATTTTATATTTAGCAGATTACAGCTCTGGACGTAAGTATATTTCGTCTTTATTATGTTTTATTCTTTGGTCTTTGCAAGACTCATTTCGATACGATTTTATTATGTTTCTTTTGGTTCTTCTCCTTAAAATGTTTATAATTTTCAGATTAGAGGGTTATCCCTTAAAATTATTTAATTTTTAGACTAATAGCTTTTTAAGCTATTTATTTTAATTGTACATTTGTCTAACTAAGCTTTCGCGTATACCCCCCCTTTTTTTTTTTTTTTTGTTGATGTTTAATGGTAAGTTTAACATTACATTTACAGTTTAAATTACAGCTCTTCAATAGCCTTTTACCTATTTTATTTTAATTCCACCTTTGCATAACTGAGCTTTCTTGTAAATCTTTTTCTTGTTAAATAGTAAGTTTTACATTTTCAATTTAAATTACGGCGCGTCGGGAAAAGAGCGATATAATTGAGACTTACCTAACTTTTTTAGATCATTAAGTTGGAATTTTCTATAAGTGAAATTGCGTTTATAGTCTCAATTATTACCGTTTGACGAAAGTGTTATAGGTATTAATTTGATTCGAGTTTTGAGCTGCTTTTTCCTTGATAAATCCGGCTCAAACCTCGAGTTGAGCTATTTACCATTTGTTGCATATTTTTTAAATATGTTTAATTTTTACAAGAGTTCTTTTAAAATTATTTGTGCGTTAAAATTTATTAATTTTTTCTCTCCCCTTTTTGATTTTGAAGTCATCTCGAATTGTAATTTTAACATTTAGTTTTTACGAAATTGCTTTTACTATATTATTGTTTTCTAGATTTTGAATGATTTTACATTTTTGCTAAGGAACTATAGAGTCAAATGTATTTTTAGCATAAGCTTTTAAACGTTCCTCTTACTTCTAAATTATAAGATATATAATTATATAGAGTTAATTAAAGAAAAGAGAACAAACGATAAAAGACCTATGTGGTCAAAAACTTTGCGCATTGAGCTGCAAAATTTAGAAAAAAGTTAAAAGAAAATTCCTAGTTCGTACGTTAAAAAGTTGCTTAGATACTGTGGTTCCGTGAAAATATTAACATAAGTAAAATAAAGTACAATGAATGTATAATTTATATATAAATAGATTATATATATTATATATAAGAAGACTGACGAATAGCCGTTACCTGGATGTGTTCTAGGTATTTAAGTAATCGAATGTTGACTTCAGGAATTTAGTGTTCCAATAAAACGGAGCTTACCCACCCATCCCATTGAAATATCGATGTTCACCACTACCGAGATGATGAAATTCTACATATCTGAAATGAACATAATGAAAACAACTTCATGGTTGAAACGGGGAGACGGTCTTATCACGGCTCTCGGTTTTACCAAGTCAATTTGATTTTTCTTCTACGATCAGTTGTTAGCACATAAAAGGTTGCTCACCGGTCTTAAGTGACCAAAGAGTAGTAAAAAGGCCTTAGTGCGATTTTACTGATTCTTTGCATCTATTTTTCCCTGATGACTGAACTGGTTTAAGGACTTGATCAACATGTCACTGGTCAAACTAATTTTCGCTCGATATGCGGAATTAACTTCCAAAGAGAAGGATTTACCTTTGACTGAGGATGAAAGAATTGATCTGGATTTTCTATTAAATCTTCTCCCTAACCTATCGGATAAAGTACGAGCAAGTCTGAACTCTGCACGTGGCTTTCAACTAGGATTAGCGCAAGTCGGTTCTAACCGGTTAGCGCATAATGAAATTGATTCCCATCATGCTGATGTCTCCCAACACGATATGCATTGGACTGCTGTTACCAAAAGTACGAAACGTACTCTGAGCGATACTGAATCGAACCCTCCTGAGGTGCAAAACAAATTTGATGTTCTTGCGAACATAGCTGATGATGACTCCGCACTTACTGTCGAACAGTACACGCACAGTACCAGACATGAAGGTGATGTTAGCTTGAAACGAAATCCCAAACCGAAGGCTCCCAAAAGTTTAAAAATATCGCCTAGTCAGGACATAGGTAGTAAAATTACACAAACACTGAGTTCTGAGTTTGCGGTCAGCAGCCACAATAATGTGGCGCCATCTCGTGAAGGAACTGAGAAACAGGCTGCAGGGAGTAGGTCTGGAACCGAAAACGCAGCGCGACCACTCAGTTATCCAGATGAGGTCACGTGCCCGACTGGGCGAACTGACGCTCATATTCCCCAGGCTGGCGCAACTCAAATGAACACTATGGAGGAGAGACTTAGTGAAAATGTCACTAATGGTGAGGATAACAATAGTATGGACACAGACGCTAGTACGTCTAAACAAAATACAAGCTCAGATGAAAACATAGAAGCGGAATTTGTGAAAAAGTCACGGATACCACCCATAACTGTTAAAGTAGATTACCCTACTTGGAAAAACATAGCTAGGGCACTTAAACAGAGAAACATTGAGTTTAACTCTAATAAGAATAATAAAGGGATTAAAATTTTCATCAGAAACCCTGAACATTACAGGCAGACTGTTACTTATTTAAAAGACACGAAAGTGGAACATCACTCTTTCACGCTTTCTGAGGATAAAGACATAAAAGTTGTGATAAGAGGTCTTTTAAGAGATACAGATACGGTAGAAATACAAGAGGAGAGGAGTTAGAGGATTTAGGATACAAAGTTGAATCAGTTAAGCAACTTACGCGCAGAAGAAAAGGGGAGGTTATTAAACTCCCGCTGTTTTTAGTTACTCTGCCTAAGAAACCCAAATCCAAAGATATACACAACGAAACTCATTTATGTGACCTAGGAATTAAAGTCGAAAATTATAAAGGTAGATCGGGCACGCTACAATGCTATAGGTGCCAAGGATTTCATCATACGCAAACTGGCTGTAACTATGCACCCAAGTGCGTGAGATGCGGAGAGGGACATTTGTCCTTTGAATGCCCTAATAAAAACTCTGACTTGCCACCATGTTGTGCGAACTGTAAACAATCTCACACCTCGAACTTTAGGGGTTGTGAGATGTTCCCTAAAAAGAAACAGGATAAGCCAAAAGTCTATACTAGTAGGGTTATAGAAAATAAATCATTTGCACAAGCCCTGTCTACTGGTTTGTATGCAGACACGATCAAGGAAGCAAAAACTGTTTTTGCACACCTGGCCGAGCTTGTATCGGTCATTAAGAGCTCCGGCTTTCTTTTGACACAGCAAATAGGACAAAATGCACCTACTCATAAGGACAAAACTACCATAAATAAAGATCTTAATGGATAGGTACACCACACAAGGAGATCCCATAAAATTAGCATTCTGGAATGCTCCTGCCATTCAGAACAAGTTGACGGAATTTTTAAACTTCCTTAACAATCACAATATTGGTATTGCCCTTGTAGAGACTTTTGCCACGCCATGCGTGCGTATAAATTTGCCTAATTACCGCACATATAGGTGCGATCGTTTAAGTCACCGTGGTGGTGGGGCCGCAATTTATGTGCGAAACTCGCTACAGTCCTGTTTGATTAGCCAAGATAGAAACGACGGACATGAGATGGTCGCAGTCTCAGTGTACTTACCGCAATATGGTAATTTGAATTTCATTTCATGTTATAATCCGCCCAGGAAACTACTGACGGAAAGTGTTCTTTCCAAACTTCTCTCTGACAATAATAAGTATATCCTAACGGGTGATCTCAACGCAAAGCACTCCGAGTGGGGGTGCCGTAAAACTAACCAAAATGGTAAGGTCCTCTATGAATTTATAAATAATCACCCAGTTGCCCTGCATGTTACTGAGGAGTATACGTACAGACCACAGAACCCAAGAAATGCAGACCTTCTTGATATTCTTCTGACAAATACTTCAATCCCTATTTATACTGAAGTAAAGCACGAATTGAGCTCTGACCATATACCGGTCATTGCTTACCTAGGCACTACTAAAGAGGCAGAAAATGAAATGATCCGCACGACTGACTGGAATAAGTTCCAGAAGTTTCTCAGTCAGAATCCGCCCATCTTTGATATTCTGAACTCGCGGAAAGATATAGATGATGCAGTTGATACCCTCACTGATTCAATCAATAATGCTATTGAAAATGCATCTAGACACGTGAGAAGAAATAATAACGCTGGCATTCTGCCACAGGAAATTAGAGAGATGATTAAGGACCGGAATAGGATGAGGAAAGCGTGGCACCTTAAATGGAGCCCTCACGTTAAAAGAGATATGAACAAATTAAATAAATTAATTAAAAAGAAAATAGATGAGCATAAGAGAGATGTATGGGAGGAAAAAATTCAGAACCTTAGTCCGAATGATGACACCCTCTGGACGTTCATGCGTAACTTGAAAAGGCAGCGTACATGCAATAAGCCGATTTAAACTGAAAACTCTGTTGCTCTCAATAATAAAGACAAATCGACGGTCCTTGCGGACCATTTAGAAGAGCAGTTCAGACCTAACATGACGCCCATGGACATTAATTTTGTCAATGAGGCATGCTACTTTGTTAGGGATTGGCTTAATGCCCACACTGCTAAGAGGTACATGGCCACTGCTAACCCCAGTGAGATCAAAGAAATCACAAAGAAGTTTAAAATCAAAAAGGCCCCTGGCATAGACGGTATTAATAATCACGCACTTAGAAATCTGCCCTGCAATGTTGTGACAAAATTCACGAGTATTATCAATGCGTGTCTTAGTCAATGCTATTCTCCCACAAAATGGAAAATCGCAAAAGTTATTTTATTGCCTAAGCCCGGCAAGGATAACACTAAGCCAGATGGGTACAGGCCCATTAGCTTGCTTCCGGGACTAGGAAAGGTCTTTAAGAGATTAATCTACAGCAGATTGAAACACTATATTGAATTACTGCCTCCGGAACAATTTGGTTTCCGGAGAAAGCTTTCAACAACGAAGCAGCTGGTTCGGCTCGTCGAGTTTTGTGGGGATGCGCTTCACAAGAAACAAAATGTCGCCTTACTCATGCTAGACGTGGCGAAGGCATTCGACCGCGTCTGGCATGAGGGGCTTATTTATAAACTTATAAATCTCCCTATGGATAGAGAGCTGATTCAGCTAATTATGTCTTTCATCACTAATAGGAAATTCACTGTGGCTATTGGAAAGGACATCTCCAGTTTACGCACCATGAATGCAGGCGTCCCACAGGGGTTCATTTTAGGGCCCGTCCTGTATTTATTTTATGTTCATGACTTCCCTAGGGCTCACATTGGCAGAAATTACTTTCTCGGGTGCTATGCGGACGATACGGCATTAGCCTTAAAGTCCGCAAACGCACACCATGCAATCAAGAAATTACAGGAGCTTCTACCAGTGGTAGAAAAGTGGTGTACGATTTGGAGAATTGCTATTAATGCCAGCAAGGCGCAATTATTATTGATAAGGAGGAAAAATACACAGTTGACTATTAATAGCAAGCTCTTCTTATTCTCTGAAGAGATTCCTAGAGTTAGTAAGGTGAAATATTTAGAAGTAATGCTAAATGAAAGATTAAAATGGGGAGATCATATAACAGAGGTCAGAAGAAAAATTTTCACTGTTGTAAATAGTCTCATCCCTATATTAGGTAATTATTCTAGCTTAGACCTCAGGAAGAAGAGGCTAGTTTATATCACGGCAATTAGGCCATTGATGACTTATGCGTCGCCGGCCTGGTGCACGGCTACCAAGGAGGATATAAAAAGACTTCAAATCATGCAAAACAAAGTCTTAAGGCTTATCACCCATGCTCACTTTTTTGTGAGCAATGCTACTCTGCACTGTGACTTAAAACTGGACACTCTAGAAGAGCATCTGAATAAGATCAACAGGAAATTCTTCACGAAAGTTCTGAACTGTGACCATATGAGAAATTTTGATATCTTTACCTACGAAATATTGAATGAGGACGCCAAACTGCGCCCACTTGCGGCCCACCTTATCAGGGACCCGAACTTTCCCACCTAGTGCCCACCTGTAAATAATGTACCCAATGTGTTTATTAGCATTCTTAATTTTGTATCTTACTCATTTATTGTACTTCACATTCTACACTCATTTTATGACTCCCACTTAGTCACGCCTTTACCGGGCCGGTTACTTGCTAGTGAGCTCTTGCGTTGCTGGTCTTCCTATTCTTTATCCGTCTTTCTCCTCCTTACTGCGGACATTATGTGAAGATAGTTCTATGTTATTGTGCCCATCCGGCATAAATTTGATTGAGCCAGATAAACTACTGATCTCAGTGGTATTCTGGCTATAAGTTATCAGTCAGTCAGTCAAAACAACTTTGCTTTTTTTTTTTTTTTTTTTATAGTGTCTGCCCCCAGGTCTGGATCTAACGCTATATGGTTTCTTCCTTTGGGAATTAATTAAAGACCATTTTTGCGCACTTCCATTGGCAACAATACTGATTGAGGAAAATGAATGAATTTCTGAACCGAATGAAACCGAATCATGTTGTCATTAATAAAGAAATCTCATGATCTTTCAGAATATAGTGATGAAAAATACAAATAAATGCTCGAAGAGAAAAGTAATGAGCTGCAGTAAGTTATATAAAAATCTTTCCTGTAAACTCTACAACACAGAGTGCAAAAGAAAATGGCTAATGAAAAAGTGCCTTTAGGAGATCACAGAAAGCATCTACTTAGTGCTTCGAGAATTCCTTGAATATTCGTATTTTCAAATATGTGGTGTAAAATAGTAATTATTACCCCTTGAAGAAAGGTCTTTTGATGAGTCTCACAGAGAGGCACTATTTTGTATCGAAATTATTTACCTTCAGTGTCATACTGAAAATGTTAACAGTAAAATGTAACAGTTTTCGGTTTCGTTGAAGAGAATGATAAATTATTATAGCAACTATCCATTATTATAGAATTTTTTTTATAAAAATAATTTCTTTTCTAAGTGAATAAACTTAGGTCGAATATTAATGACAAAATTATATAAATTTCTTTTGTTTTAAAGCTATCGTCGTACACTTTTGTCCATTAGAATAGTTAAATCATGAAAGCGGCATGCAACAAACATTAAGTTTGCATGTAATTATTTTCAAATACTGGGATATGCAAATAATTAACATTCGAGTGCATATGTACAAAGCAGGTATGGATAACGTAGGAAAATTTTATGTTTGATTTTAATTTCTGTGATGGCATTAGGTATAACCTTTATTGTAAGCTTCTTACACTTCAAGTTAAAGGCCTAATGCAAATTTTGTAATTCATATTACGAGATTTTGCCAATAATATGTTATGCTATAAATCAAGGATACCTAACCCATGACTAGCGCAACATTTTGATGTGGCTTGCGTTGCATGTCTTATCCCTTCAGTCTCTTGAAGTCAAGTGCTAACAGAGAGAAGGAAAAGTCGAATTCTAGTTACACCGCACATCCAAATGTTTAGCCAACATGCTGTTTTACAGTAGACATTGTGAGGCAACATTGCTCTCGTTATTCCAAGTGTTATTATTGATGTGTACGGTGGGTTGCTTCAGATTGAACTGAATTCTGTATTTTCATTCGCTGATCCGAGTACCTTTACCGTTAAACGTTTAGATATTTTACAATGCTACCGTCTGTTGCTTGCCATAGCTTGCATGAAATACACGCTACCTCAAATAGAATGAATTTTCAAAGTTATATGTGAAGTAGCTGATTTAGTTGTTTCATACAGGTATAAAAATATTCCTAACTTCTATGCATGTTAATTACTAGATTAAATAGATATTACTGAATTTATAATTACCCTAATCATGTCATCATATGAACCGAAAAATAGCGAATAAAAACATACCAACAATGATACTTCTAACCATCAACGGGAAGAGAAATATTTTTTAATTAATTTTGGAACAAATATCATTGTTTAATTAGTAGTTCAACAGTTTCTGTTCGGGGGACACATAGATTGAGTTTTTACAACAGATAAAAATATGATAGTGAATATCCTTCTAACAGCAATCTAAGGAAATATAAAGTGAAAAAATTGAAAAGCACACTTATTGCCCAACATCAATGTTCAAGGTCGCAAATAAAATGAAGGTTGCTGCAATTACATCATTTAAGATTGCACACGTATTTGCAATTCCCAAAAAAATCCTTTGAAGATGGTAACATACTTAAAGAAGCAATGCTTGCTGCATCAGTTGTTTTATTTCAAGAGGCTAAAACAAGAATGAAATTAGGTCAGCTATCCAAAATGTCCAATCATTCAGAAATTCCGCCAGTCTTAGAACAGAAGCTCTAAAAATGTCAGTGGACAAGTTGTAAGAATTATGTTAATTTTATTAACAGTTAAATTTTAAGTTAAAGTTCCTTTCCTGTCAAATTCTTAACTTCAAATCACTACTTCCGGCCAGAACGTAGTTTTGGAATCACTCTAAATACTTAATGAGGAGGAGCGGTATTTAAACGCGAAGTCTACTTGTTGAGTTAGAATCAGAGTTTCTGATTTGCGCGCATCTGCCTTTTGGCTACTCTCTCTCAAAGCTGTTATTACGCTCGTCCGTACTCAGGCCCTTGATAAGCTTCGTAGTCAAATAGAGTTAAGGGGCCAACTCGATTAGAATCTTGATAACTTCGGCTATATCTCTGTAGTTAATCTTAGTTTTAGTTTATTTCTTAGTCTCTTAAGTTCAAGCCCAATTATATTGAACTTAAGAGACTAAGAAATAAACTAAAACTAAGATTTAGAACTAGATTAGAAACTAGGCTTTTATTGTACACTCCAAGACGGAGTTTTGTTAAATCTTTTTGGAATAATAAAGGATTAGTTACCCTTCCATCTTGTTGTTTCTTGTGACACGAACTTAAGCTATTATTCGCTAACTAGTTCTTAAGGTTACTCTTTTTCTACAGTAACTGAGAAATACACTAGTGAGAATCTTACATTTGGCGCCCGAAAAGTTTTCAACGGACCATGTCGTTAGAATCCGGGAAGTTTACTTTGACCCGTCCGACCTTTCAGGTCCCTCAGACGTCCACGAATGCTATGGAAGGGTTTGGATTTATTTTGGAAGCGAAACGGACCACCATGAAGCCAACAGTAACATTTGACGGCAAGGGCTTAGTTCTGACATTTTTGGAGCAATTGGACCTGCATTTTACCTTGCATCCTGTGAACCAGCTGCAGAAAGTGACAATCGCCACTACAGCCTTAAACGGTCAAGCCCTCAGCTGGTATAAGAGCATTAGAAAGTTCTTATTGGGGGATCCAGGATCAGAATCGTATAACTGGGAAAATTTCAAGTCGGCATTAGTGAAAGCATTTCCAGTAGTTAAGGATCGTGCGAAGCTAGAATCAGAATTGTACAGTAAATACCAAGGCAGTTTCGAGGATTTGACGGAGTTCATTTTAAGAAAAGTTCATATTTTCAATCTATTATACGGGAAAAAGCCCGATAATGAACTTATTGAAGTAATTCTGCCGCGTCTTCTACCGTCAGCTCAAGATTTCCTCGAAGTCCGTAATCCGCAAACGTTAGAAGTTCTATTACAGCTCGCAGTGAAATTCCAAAGCAGGAGGAACTCTGAAAAAGCGCGTCAGTTTGGCCAACACTCAAAGTTTACTCCTCAGAAGAAACCGCAAGTTCAGCAGAATGCATATCGGCAGATTGGAAAAGGTGGAAATTCTAATAATAACCAGAATTTAAACGCAAACCGGTGATCGAGAAGGGGCAACGGTCACCGAGTGGGAAGGAAGACCCCTCAGAAATTCATTTAAATACAGTGGCGGTACAAAATCTAGCTATGCCAGAGATACATATTCTGATAAATAATGTGCTAACCACTGCACTTCTAGACACATGGGCTCAATGTTCATTCCTCTCAGAAGATTTTTACAGGAAGCATTTTCGTCGTTACAGACTGTTTAAAGCCAGGGAACAAAAAGTAATTGCCACGCAAGGCAAACTGTGCGTATGTTTGGGAAAAACCGCACTGTATGTTCAAATTAAAAATGAGGTGTCAGAAGTTAATTTTCTAGTCGTGAAAAATTTACTCACTTCCGTCATATTAGGGGTCGATTTTGTACGCGCATCCGGCGCAAATCTTAATTTCCAGAATTCTACGTTTCAGGTGCACGTGGATTCAGTGGAAGAAAATTTCCATGCCGGAAATGAGTTTACACCACCTGAAGCTTGAAGAAAAAGAGAAGATTGAAAATTTGGTAAGAAAATTTAATTCTCATTTTAGTGATAAAGCTGGCTTCTGCAAAGTAGTTAGCCATTCTATTGATACAGGCAACGCCCCTCCAGTCCGGTCGAAGCCCTATAGATATGATAAGGTAAAGGAGCAAATTATCGAAAAACAAATTGAAAAGATGCTAGAAAACAAAATTGTTGTGCGAAGCGCTAGTCCTTACCGCAAGTCCGGTGGTCCTTTGTAGAAAGAAGAACAGGCTACCGCCTGAGCATCCGAACGCGTATAGGTTTGCAGTTGATTATCGTAAATTTAACAGTATAACAAAATATCCCGCGTATCCCCTACCAATAATTGACGAAATAATTAGGAAAATTCACTTGACTAAGTTTATGACAACCCTAGACCTAACGTCGGGTTATTTTCAAATCGCCGTAAAGCCGGAAGATGTTGAAAAGACCGCATTTATTACAAAATCAGGCGTCTATGCCTTTTTAAGAATGCCATTTGGTTTAAGCGGAGCGCCGGCTACTTCTCAAAAAGCAGTGGACATTGTCTTGAGGCCAGTTTTAGATAAAAGTACAATTATTTACATTGATGACATAAGGGTTACCAGTGAAACATTAGAGGAACATTTGGAAGAAGTTTTTGCCTTACTTAACGAGGCCGGTTTCAAAATAAAATCAAGAAAGTGCAATTTCGCGGCAAAGGAATTGAGATTCTTTGGGTTCAAAATTTCTAATAAGGGCATAGAGACTGATAACTCAAAAATAAAAGCAATTAAAAGTTATCCTCCCCCAAATACGGCTAAAAAATTGTCTTCATTTTTGGGCTTATGTTCGTATTATAGAATGTTTACAAAAAAGTGTGCTAAAAAGAAAGAAAAGTAGATTTTCTTGGACAGCCGAGGCGAACACCGCTTTTGAACAACTAAAGAATGCTCTAATTAATGCCCAGTCCTTAAATTCCCAGAAGGTGAAAAAGGTCTAGAGATTGCAGCAGATGCATCCGATTATGCAGTTGGAGCGGTGCTTTCCCAGAATGGACAACCTATAGCCTTCTTTTAGAAAACTTTGAATTCTACCCAGAGGAAATATTCCGCCACAGAATGAGAAACGCTCGCTGTCTTATTAGCGGTTCAGACGTTTCGTGTCTACTTCGGAAGTTCACCGATAACAGTCTACTCAGATCATGCGGCAGTGGGTCGCTTGTATTCAGGAAAAAAAAAATATCGCCTCACCTATTACGGTGGACTTTAAAGTTACAGGAATTGAATTTAATTATAAAACACACGCCCGGAAAAGAAAATATAGTTGCCGATGCCCTTTCACGAATAAAAATTGATGAAGAGGGAAACACAATTAAATGTGCTATGCTCACCTGAAGAGTTATTGAGTCTCGTGATACAATAGTTGAAGAATTGAGAATGGACCCGGAATTTAAAGATATTTACACATACCTGGAAGACCCTGAAAAGTTTGAGCATATGGATTTAACGGCTATGCGCAATAGGGCGCAGCATTACGAAATAATCGACAAACTGTTATTTTATACAAAGGTAACAAATGATAATCAGAAATACCGACCAGTGATCCCAGCGAGTCTACGTTTAAGTATCCTAGAGGAATTACACGATCTACCGTCCGCCGGACATTTCGGAATTCGAAAAGCACTACAGAGGGTACGCGAAGCGGTTTATTTTCCGCAGTTACAAAGAATTGTTAGGGCGTATGTCAAGTCGTGCCATATGTGTCAGTTAATAAACGATGTTAATTACAACCCGGCCGGGTATTTAAAAAACAAAGACTACTTTTCCAAATCAAATAGTTGGCATAGATTTGCTTGGACCCTACCCTAGGACAAAAATAAATAAAAATATATATTTATTAACAATTGTTGACCATTTTTCAAAATGGGTAGAAATAGTCCCTCTTAAACGAGCTTCAGCTAAAACAGTCGCAGATTCGTTTTTAAATAAATATATTTTAAAATACGAGGCCCCACTAAAAGTATTATCAGATAACGGAAAACAGTTTGTTAGCAGTATATTTAAAAATTTGTGCACAGGACTTGGCATACGCCATCTAAAAATGGTACCATATAGAACGCGTAAATTAGAATAATGTAAAAATTATCAGGGAATATGTGAAAAATTTTCATGACAGCTGTGTCAATGAGTTAGATTTTGCCTTGAGAACAGCAAAGCATGATACTACGCAGAAGATCCCCGCGGAGTTATTTTTTGGAAGAAAAATCATAACGCCTTTGGATAAGCTGTTCTTTGTACAGCAGAGACAAGAAAAATTCAAGCTAAAAGACATTCAGAGAATTATAGATGAAGCAATTTATAATTCGGATGTAGCAAGGGAAAAACAAAATTTATACTACGATAGAAATAGAAGGCAGTTGGAGTATAAAGTAGGACAGAAAGTCTTAAAATTAAAAGATTCTTTATGATCTGCACCCGAAAACAGAGTTGCGAAGTTTGAGCCCAGGTTTGAAGGACCTTACATGGTCGAAAGAATAAGGGAAGCCACGTTTTATTTAAAGGCCGAAAATGGCCAACAATTGGTTGCAAATATCGATCAGTTAAAACCTTATTACAGCCGCACAGACTTTAAAATATTGCAGAATTTATTACAGGATCCTCAAAGGGAGGATAGAAGCCCGCCAGTTCAAAAGCACAGCTGGGGTCCCCCAACACAAAAAAAAAAAAAAAAAAAGGAAGCAGATCGAGCAATCTTCGACCAGGCGGATCCAAGCCGGTAATGTTGCAGGCGCACGAAAACGGAGGAGGATAGCACCGACGGATCAACGAGCGAGAACCGAGGAGTCTGCGAAAACACCAGTACCACCGGCGAGGTTCTAGTCAAGGTCCGGCGAGGTTCCTGCTGACAAGGTTCCAGTCAAGGAGAAATTTCAACGACGGGTGGAAGCTATGAGACGTAAACCACAGTTTCCAGCGGCAACAACTACAAGGGAGGCCCAAGGAGGTCCAGGATGGAGAACGAAAAGCGAGAAAAGACCTGCGGAGACAGCCTTGCCTGACCAAGAAGTTAGAAGGTCCAAGAGAAGATTCAAAGACCCTGAAGGACGAATAGCCCCACCGGAGCTAAAAAGGAGATGGACATTCCAAAACCCGCAGCCCTCCTGCAAGAGTCCCAGATGCCTAGACAAGGGGCAGAAGAGGAAAAGGAAATGACTGGAACGGCACAGAGCGTCAAACGGCGAGAAGAAGGCTGGAGATGATAAGGTATCTGACGTTTGAACAGTTCTGCCACATCAAAATGCAGGAATACAGAAAAGATAAGTGAAAATTTCCTTGATTATTGTACTTTAAAAACACATTTCAATTTATATCATCTTGTTTTAAGTTGCTAAAGATGTTTAGAAAAGTTAAATCGCAGATAGCGAGAACTTGATTGTAAATATTCGTAATCATAGATTTTTATGTTAGCAATTTGGCAAGTAGCTACTAGCGTTAAATACTTTTGTTAAGAACTGGCAAGTTGCGAGAAATAAAATGTGAATAAGTTTAGTCGGAAGATTCTTTGAATACTGAAATCTGTTAATGTAAAGTTAAGATTTCGTGTAAAGATGGTAAATTGTAATTAAGCAACTACGACTGTTGATGTAAAGTGAATTCAAAAGTGATGTGTAAATATTTAAATGTTCATGTTAAAGTAGAAATGTTTAATCTCTGTGTTGAAATATCGTAAAGTTAAACTTGTACAAAAGATAAATTTTGGCCTCCGTGTATTTGAATTGTGAAAGAATTGAATGTTTAGAATATATGTGCTTTTAATAAAAGGCTCTCCAGTTAACACTTTTAAAAGTAAATGTAAGCTTTCGCTTACTACATTAGGAAAGTGTTTGCCTGTAGGGAGTCTCGTAAGGTCTAGAGTGTCTATTTTAACCAAGTTAGATGTTGTGTAACGGTAGTTTTGTTAGCAGTAACGCAACATAATTACCCTAAGTACATTTCAGTACATTTGCTGGAGAACATGGGGGAAATAGAACTTTAGTATGAATGAAAGTGTATGAGGGCCAAATGAGGAAATAAAAGCTTTAATTGTAGGAGTTATGAAAAATCTTTGTAAAATTCCTTACTAATGTTGCTTCCTTCCAGATATGGAAGGATCAAGACTTGACTTAAAAGTAGTACCTAAATAAAGTTCCCATTCAAAGAAGATAATGTGTGTCCAAAACATAGGAATTTTTTCTAAAATTTTATAAATTTTTTTCTAGCTTTAGTCTAGCTTTAGAATTGTTGTAAAGTTGGCCCTAAAAACAGAATTTTAAAATGAATTTAGTTAATTCAGAAGTTCGAAGTGTGTAGTTAACGTAAGACGTTTTTCAGACTTTAAATTCTTAAACAAGGTCGTTTTGAGACCTTATTTTTCGAGTATTTAAAGTCTGGTCGGAAGATATGTAAGGATTAGGTTAATTTTATTAAGTTAAATTTTAAGTTAAAGTTCCTTTCCTGTCAAATTCTTAACTTACAACTTTCGGTCAGAACGTAGTTTTGGAATCACTTTGAATACTTAATGAGGAGGAGCGGTATTTAAACCGCGAAGTGTACTTGCTGAGTTAGAGAAAATAGAAATTTTTATGTACCTTTCGGTAAAGACACTTCCGACAAAAGAAGAATTAGAGCCAGCGTTGCCTAGGAGTCCATTTTAGGACCACTGTATTCTGTATCTTTTCTATGTATCCGATTTTCCTAACATAAACAACAGAGTTAATAATTTTCTCGGATGTTATGCTGATGATACGGCTATTGCCGTTGTGGTGTAGTGGCCGAAACCGTTATGCAAACCCTGGGTTGTGACATCAGGTTGAAAAAAGAAACAGCATAAAAATATTATTGAACACAAAAAATATGGCTACATATAATTCTACAAGAGAGAAACTATCCTTTTCTTTAAAAATCAAATTCTATACATCAATCGTGCGAGAGCCATACGTGGCTCTCGAGCCTGCGTTTTTAACATTGCCAGCAATTATATTATTTTAATAACAACTATTTTTTTACAACTTAATATTGTTTTAATAACAATTAAATAATTATATTTAGTCCCGTGATTTCATCACGTATATTGCACTCTGAATTTGCAATTTGAAATCATTCGCCGTAGATTTATGCGACCTTATCACAACTCCTCCTCTCATAAAGGAATTTTTCTTGACTATGGAAGGAAAAATTCTAAATACTTTTCACTGCTTTCAAAGCACAAGTGGTAACCATTTAAGTGATAATAGAGAAGCCAGTTACATTACCCTGCACTTATTTCTAGATAAATGCAAAAATACAACAAAAGATTTAAATTTTGAATCTACACAAAGTACCTTTTCAGTTTACAAAATGCTAATACTTAAACATTTGATTCTAACCATTTTGAAAATGAAACACACTATGCAAACAAATTTAAATCTACAAAAGTATAATTCCAAAACACTACAAAAATCATTTTTCAAACAACAGTTTATAGAACAAAAAGGATTGGCTCCGCCATATACTTCATATGCTAAAGTTCCTGCTGTCCGTAGATCTGATCTCGAATAATCAATCACTGAGATAGGACACTCTTCAACATTTACAACTATATTTGGATGAGGTCCCAATTTCTTTTTCCTGACTTTATGATTTGTCAGTTCATCCAAAGAAAACTCGCCAATGGCTGGTAATGTCTCCTTATACATTGCACGCCATATAGCATATGCATTTCATTCAGCATTATGATTGAACATCATTTTTACAGCAAGGTTATTTGGAAGCAATTTCTCAGGAGAAAACGTCTTGATGGAAGTGGGTTTTTCGAATATCGAATTCTGCAGATCTTGTGTTCCTTCAGTATGCGATATAATAAATTTTGTTTGGTGTTGAACATTATCATGATTTTCTGTTGCTTGTGCTTCCGAGAATTCTGCTGGCGAAACATCCGCAAGGATAGCCCTTTCTTCTAAACTCATGTCTGCAATTTTAATTGCCTCCTCCGTATTACTGGTTAACTTCCTTTCTTCAGAATGCTCATTATTGACGGCCCTTTCACTTTCTATCTCTTTCTTTTCTTCCGATGTGGAATCTAAGTCTTTTTCACTCGCTATCTCTAAACCCTTGCGCGCATGCGCCTGCCTACGAGTCTCCACAGCATTCAAAAGAACCGGTCGTTCCCTGATTTCCTCAATCAACTGTGCAGTTTTATTCCCTAACAAATAGTACTGTTTATCTAACTCTACCGGAGTAACCGCTGCCTTTGTGGTGACCACACCAAAATCACCTTCAATGGTGACTTTCGCCAAAGGTAAACATTTACATTCTGTGTCCAAAGGCTGTTTCATCCATACAGTTTCCCCTAATAAGTCACTAGTATTAATCCAAGTACTATTACACAGATCTATATCAGCTCCAGTATCTCTCAGATATTCTCTCTCTATCCCATTAATTATTGCTTTCTTGAAATAAGTCTCAAAACATTTTCCTAAACTCTCCGTTCCTAGATTATTCACCAGATTAGCCTTATTCTTTTCCAGCGATGGACAGTTAGGTCGGATATGTCCGTCCTTTCCACATTGGTAACACCATATTTTCGCTGTTTCTCGAAACTTGCTGCATTGAAAACTTGCTTTTTTTTAGGAGCACCACTTTTCTATGCTCCTCTGATTTAATTCTTTGATGACCACTACTTTTCTGATTATAACTACAGTTAGAATTTATATACCGTCTCTATCTTTCTCAAATGGTTTCTTCAACCCCGCTCTCTGTTCTAACTTCCTCATATCTCTTCGCAAAGCCTCATACTTGTCGCATTTCTCTGCTAAAATGGAAGCTGATTTAAATTCTTCCCAATTATCTAAATAGTGCTCTCTTATTTCTAGAGGGACTCGCCGCTTAATTGGTCGGTGAGCATAAGTTCCTTAAGACTTTCAAAATCTTGAACTTCTTCTGAATCCAATCAATTCTCTAAATACACTCTCAATTCATACACTAAATCCACCCATAACATTCCGTTTTTTCTAGAATGTTCTTCAAATTTTGTTTTTAGTACCCAAGAACTAAGCTTAAATCTCTGCATGAGTAATTTCTTAACATGCTGATAATCATCCCCTTTATCCGCATGTTCTTTCACTATTAACTGGGCTACATCGTAAGGTAATAAAGGAATTAATTGCGAGACCAAATCAATCTCATTAACGTTCTCTTTTTGAGCTTGTTTCTCAAATAGCATAAAGAATAATGAAATATCTATATTACTCGGTTCAAAACGCGGTACTAGATCTTTGAAATTAACCTTTTTTTATCTAGATTGTTCAACTTTCGAAACCGTGGAAGCTAGGCTATTAGTCTGAACCACATTCATCAGTTTTAACCTTTCCATTTCAAAAACTCGCTACCGCTCCCGTTCCGCTCTCTCTTGTTCACGTTCCCGCTCTGCTCTCTCTTGTTCACGTTCCCGCTCTGCTCTCTCTTGTTCACGTTCTGCTCTCTCTTGTTCTGCTATTTCTTCTGCTTTTCTCTGCTCAGCCGCAGCCCAAATTGTTGCTGCGTATTCCTTCGCGGCTTCTTCTTCACAGTCCTCGGCATTTAGTATAGCCTGCCTAATTTCTCTTACTCTATTTGCCTGAGACACATTTGTTTCAAACTCCTCCGCTAACTCCAATAGCAGAGCTTTAGTAAATTTCCTCATAAACTCACCCATTATGGAAAATGAAAGAAAAATAACCTACCTCGAAAAACAATAACGCAAAAACAACAACAGGTCTATCTCTCCAAAACTGAATAATTCCCTAACAATTCTGAACAAAAATTGCCTTACAACACTTAATGATAATACCTATGCCTACAAACAAAGCGTATATAAAAAAAGGCTAATTAAGAGGCAACCTTTTCCTGCTCTATATCCAAAATAAGCCTAGTCTCGAATAACTGGCATAACTTCTCCAAAATCATATAAATGGTACTCACCAATTTTGAAGACGCCTTCGATTGACTCTCCTGGCACTACCAGGATATTCTTCCGGGAAATTTCACTATTTTGCGGCTCTAGATCACGCTTCCTCCGGCGTTCCCTTCTGACACACTGTCACTTGTCACTGAAGAGGCTTCACCACGCGACCTGTACTTGCACGCAAAATTAGATCGTTCTTGAAGAGAAGAAAGTCGTGACTTTTCACATAAAACTCAAGTTCACAGGCGAAAAAGTCCGTTCCTAAATTTACTCTCAGGAACAATCCCTAAAAGCTGCCACCAACTTTTAATATTTACTGCTGTGGTGTAGTGGCCGAAACCGCTATGCAAATCCTGGGTTGTGACATCAGATTGAAAACAAAACACAGCATAAAAATTCTATTGAACGCAAAAATATGGCTACATTTAATTCTACAAGAGAGAAACTTATCTTTTTTCAAAAATCAAATTCTATAACTCAATCGTGCGAGAGCCATACGTGGCTCTCGAGCCTGCGTTTTTAACATTGCCAACAATTATATTATTTTAACAACAACTATTTTTTTACAACTTAATATTATTTTAAAAACAATTAAATAATTATATTTAATCACGTGATTTCATCACGTATATTGCACTCTGAATTTGCAATTTGAAATCATTCGTCGTAGATTTATGCGACCTTATCACACCGTTAAGTCACTGAACCGAAATACTTCTGTTAACAAAATCCAGGAAATCATCCCTCACATTGAGCACTGGTGTGTCAAATGGAGGATTTCTATCAATGCAGACAAATCCCAGTTACTCATAAACAGTAGAAATAGAAAATCAAGACAGCCCATCATCTCTAATTTGAAGATATTCAACACTGAAGTTCCCATAGTTAACAAAACGAAGTACCTTGGAGTCACTAACAATCGTAGATTAACCTGGACTCATCATATTAACATCTGTCGCAATAGAGCCTACGGTAACTTGAAACAGTTCATGCCTCTCATAGGCAAATACTCCAATCTTGACTTAAAAAGAAAACTCCATATCTATACTGCCATTATTCGGCCAATTCTCTGTTATGCCTCCCTTGCTTGGGCCACTATCAAAGACAAGGATATCAAAAAGCTTCAAATCATCCAAAATAAATACTTTCGATTCTTTACAAATGCTCATTTGTATGTCTCAAATGCTACGCTGCATAAAGACCTCAATATCGATTATATCAAGGAATACCTCCACAAAAGCAACGAAAAATTCTTTCAAAAAGCCCTTAAATGCACTTATATGACAAATTTCCAAGTTTTTAACTACTCTATTCTGCAAGAAGACAGACATCTGAGACCCTGGGCGGCCCACCTCTGTGGTACATTCTTTCCGACGTAATGTATATAATGTATTATAACTTTGCCTTTGTGTATTTTAATTTTCATCATGTTTTATTTTATGTATTATGTATTTATTCCAGCTTTATTATATAACTCAGATCTTTTATTAATTTTCATTGTACTGCATTTATGTTATATTTTGTATATATCTCTTGCATTTATGTTTTTATGCATTTTTCACCTTATTTATTAGAAAATATTCTTCACGAATTTACTTTTTGCTTTCAATCAACCCGTTTCCATAGCTAAATTGTCTGGTTATCCGCCTCAGCGACACATGGTTGCCTTCTCTTTCTCCTAGACCTCAGTGCCTCCACTCTCACCGGTCAACGACTTACAACTTTCAGGTGCCACCACGGCAAACTTATCAGGAGCCGGTAAAGTCTCATTTACTCACCGGCAATACCAGCATAGACTGGACTGGACTGCTGAGTTATAGAGAATCAGAGTTTCTGATTTGTGCGCGTCTGCCTTTTGGCTGCTCTCTCTCAAAGCTGTTATTACGCTCGGCCGTACTCAGCCCTTGAAAAGCTTCGGAGTCAAATAGAGTTAAGGGGCCAACTCGATTAGAATCTTGATAGCTTCGGTTATATCTCTTTAGTTAATCTTAGTTTCAGTTTATTTCTTAGTCTCTTAAGTTCAAGCCCGAGTGTCGGCTTTTATTGTACACTCCAAGACGGAGTTTTGTTAAATCTTATTGGAATAATAAAGGGTTAGTTACCCTTCCATCTTGTTGTTTCTTGTCACACGAACTTAAGCGATTATTCGCTAACTAGTTCTTAAGGTTACTTACTTTCTACAGTAACTGAGAAATACACTAGTGAGAATCTTACAAAGTAAAAGTTGATTTGCAAAAACATGTACTATTAGCTTTTAGTGTGATGAATCAACATATATCTGCAATGCAGCCTCAAATAAATATTTTTATAAGCGTGTTACCTGTAAGATTACTCAGTAAATAAAGATATGCTGTCAGTTTTGCCATTAAAAGGCTATACACGCGGAGTGGACAAATATCAGATTATTAAAACCATGTACCGAAATTAATGTTGCGCTTCAAAAACTTGTGTCCATAGCAATACACGGCGAACCTGCCATGATTTGTCTGCTGCTGTTTTCATCATATTATATAAGAATAATACTTACTTTCCAAGCTTTTTTAACTGCCATTACATCATACAGCAGCAGGCATCGTGCACAAAAGTTTTACGTTATGAACACGTGAAAAGTTGTTCTAAAAATAGTAAATTTCCTTCTTGCCTGCTTTATTTAGTATAGCTTGTTCAAGTAACCTCTTATGAACTTAATGCTGAGTATGGAACTTTAGTGTTACATTCTGAAAATAAATGGCTCAGTAAGAAAAATGTCCAATGATTTTTACAGCTTCTTCCGAAAACAAAACAGTTTTTAGAATCCAGAAACGAAACTTGAGACATTAATACTCGTAGCTAGCTATCTGATTTAGCCTTTCTTTCAACAAAAACCAAAATATATAAATTAAAGTCTTGAACATCAAGACAAAGAAAATTCTATTATTGATTTAATAGGAAGTATAAACTCATCAAAATTAAATTTTCGCCTTTTTCAAATAAAGGAATGTAACTTATTGCTACTTTACTGATTTGGAGAAATATATAAAGAAATCTAAAAAAAGCTTAAACAATTAAATATTCTGAAAATCTCTTCGAGCTTAAAAATAATTTAGAAATTATATTTTCTGATTTCGTAAACTTCAGCCCATTATTTCATTCATTTCAAATCCATTTGTTGATTATAAGATTTGTGAATATGGCAACAAATTGCAAATATTGTTAAATGAAAACTCTACTAATCTAGAAATGGAAAAAAGTTATTTTTCAGTCTTATCTACAATTAAAACCAAGAATATCACAAATCGAATTTTGAATATTTGTAGATGAGAAAAAATAACCACGTTTAGGAAAAAATTGTCAGAGGTTAAACTCCTGCTTTCTATCAGCTTGTTTCAGCAAAAGTCGTTTTTCAGTAATGAACGTGATAAAAATCAAAGTTTAGATCCACGATCCAGAAAAGAAAGTCTGAATGACTGCATCAATTTAATTATATACATCAGATTACAAATAAACTGGCAGAAGACAGGCATTATCAAGTTTCACATTAAAATATGCTTTTCCTGTATTCAATTTGCGTCATACTGAATTTTTAATAAATAGTGATATAAAGAACATAATTACACTCTTGCTTTATATATGAGAGTTACTATTATTCTTTATATATTTCTTTAATATATGCAGCAAATTTTTATAGTTTATGCATTATGTGCGTTTATAATTGAATTGTTAAAAGTGCAATATGTAACTGTGATTCGCCTAAATTTAAAATTATAAATTGGGTCGTGTCAAGTTAAAGTTTGGGTACCACTGCTGTAAACGGAGTCAGCAATGTTTCATAGCAAGTTTTTTTGTCAGAGAAATATAAATGGTTTATTTATTTAAATGTGTATTAAAAATATTTGATTCTTTTATGGAAGAACATTGTTAGGAGAATCTATCTGAATTTCATTCGTTTAAGTCCATTCTCCTGTTGAAAAGGAACAAGTAATCAAAATAAAGCAGGCAATCAACTTAAGTAGTGATGCTAAAGCATGCAAATAACATTAAGGACAATTTACTTTTGTATTACCGTTCAGTTTATCGCGGTAAACATCACCAAAATGAAAGTATTTTGTTTTGTTTTATTTGAGTCAATAGTCAGCTGTTATATGAAAGACAGACTATGCAACAACTAGAAAACTGATATTGTATCTATATCGAATAATGCCTCAAACATTTCCAAAGATAGAAGCATGGAAAGTTTGCAGAGATTATTAATAGTAGGTACTGCAGTGAAAAAAACGTAGCCTAAAAATTGAGTTAAATCAAGAGAATTTACATTAGTGTCAGCTTTTAAAGAAACAATGCAAACGTTATGAAGAGAGTCAAAGCAAATTCTCTTAAGATAGGGAAAAAGTAATTTTACGCAATAATTCAAATGTGCACATCCGGAAAGAACGCAATATTTTGATGCAGTTTAATTTTCCACGAATTACACTGTTAACTTTAAAAATTTGAAATTTATTTCATTCTTTCATAAACATTTCATTGACTGGCTTCTTTAAACAGATGTAGCTTCTGTCGTACGATGATAGAAGCATTTGGGTTGTACATTGTTCTAAATCCTCCGCGTGTATTTTGTCAGTCGCACTTATTAGGTAGGCATTAAACATAGTGATTGAAAAAAATAATCTTCACTGATTAGACAATACATACGCATATGACATGAATGTCGAAATACAAAAACGAAACAGATGCCATTATTGAAACTCCTAAATATTGATTTTTCATCTAATACACCATCGAGCTTGTGTAGAGCATTGTTTAATATTTGCCATATGTGTTGTATGAATATGCAGATCTGGGAATCTGTCAATTCTTCACTGACAGGCGACTGTAAATGTAGGACACCACAACTAATATATAAATAATCCATGAGCTCTTTTCTTTCATCTATCTTGTTTCAGCTCTGTATGCTGTTTACGTATTAAGAATTACTTTAGTTTCCACTTCGTTGACATTTCAGTAGACAACTGGGGTGATCAGTAGGGAAAATATATAGTAACAGATATAGCCTTCCTAAACCACAACGAAATCTCCAGAAAGCAAATTTAATATGGACCGTGTACTGGAAATTCTTTGCTGGCTGCTGCTGTTCACTCGTAAGTAAATACCATTTACTTTGCAGAAATTAACTAAACTTTGCTAAATTTAAGGAAACCGAGGATGTTATATCCATGTCCTCCATCTAAAGAGTATTTGTTTTATAATACTCAAAGCAACTGCATTTACCTATTTGCTAGTATTACGGTTTCTCTTTATGTTTTACATGTTGTGGTTTTTCCTTTTAGGAAAGGAGATACCGTTTCAAGTTATTTTCGTGTGTTACTTTATTGTTATTTTCGTGCGTTTCAAGTTATTTTCGTGTGTTACAGAGTTATTTTCGTGTGTTTTTATTCTAAGGTTTAAATCTCATTTTCTTCTTTCATATGTATTACAATATACATTTTTTATTTGCTATATCCGCCATTAAAACTGAAGTTTGTTTAAATAGTTTCTATCAATCAACATTAAAATTACTTTATTAAATGCCTTTGTTGAAATAAAACATAATAAATGAAAAATGAAATTCTGCTACTTATCTTACAAATGTAAGCATTTGGCTTACAGAGGAAAAATTTTATCTAATTATTCGTGTTTTTTTGATATTCAGATGGCTTAGACTAGTTAATGTGGAATAATTTGCAAACGTCGCAGTTTACATATTGAGTTTAGAGTCTGCAATCAAATTAATTCTAATTTAACTTTAGGGACTGCTAAATTTAATACATATAAACTTTAGAACATATCTTTAAAGTTATGATATTAATTATGTATTGCCTCTAAAGTTGATATACTAATTATATATTAACTTTAGATTTAAGTTTATATATTAACTTTTAACCCCACAATCAAATTAATTGCAGTCCCTAACGTTCAGAGTACTTTACTGCGAAATCAGTGCAAGTGATTCTACGCTAGCAAATTGTTACGAATTTTGTATATATATTAATAACTTTAGTGAAATTACATGCAAAATGATAGTATCTTTTGTAAAATGAAACATGAAAGGCCTCGCCTGAAAAATAAGGTTACAGATGCAAGTCCATTTATCATTGAAGTAAATGGCTATCTCTCCAAATTAGCGAAATAGCGCCAAGCTGGCAGTGGATTTGGCAACTAATATTTTTAGCCAAATTTAGCGAAAAATCTCCAAATATCGCCAGATTTTGCGACCATTTGGAGACATTTTGTGTCCTGTCTCTGCATATCTATTATTGTAAACTGTGATCCATAAAATGCTTCTTCTTCCTTTGCATTTCTGAAACTTAGAAAATTAGAATACTAAATTGCAATCTTCGTTTTAAACAAACGCTGATCTAATTTTTCATTTCATCTCATTTATAAATTTTGATTATTCAGAAATTATCAAGACTCGAAAACGATGCTGCTTTCAGCTGCGAACTTAAACATCGTTAGGAATTTTGTATAATATAACATGAACGGCTTCAAGAAAAGTGAACTTCTGCAGGAAAAATAAAATTACAAGAGTAGGTCTATTTAACAATAAGGTAAAGGACTATCTGGCTGAATTCGCGAGATATCGCTAAGCAGGCGATGTGTTTCGCGACAAATTTCAAACGTAAAATTTGTCGAATTTGGCTGAAAGTTTTTTCCTACGAAGCCTATTTGATACACTTGGATGACATCAACATCCTCTGGTAAAAATTTAAAGAACATTTGGAAAATACTAGGAAGGTGCTTCAGAAATTTAAAGAAGATAATCCAGTGTCAAATGGAAATTGTTCAGACACGAAGTGCATTACTACGAACACGTCATCTCTGCCGACGGGCTGGCTGCATGGGTGTTTTCGTGGTTTTCCCCATGTGTAACGTGTATACGAGCCAGCTTCCCTAAAAAAGTCCTCCACGAAGGCATCCCTCCCTTAAGGCAGATAGCCCTCGAGTGCTTTGCCGTAATCTAATAAACCAAACCATCTCTGCCGAAGGCGTGCATACGAACCCAGAAAAAATGTAGGCAGTTAAAGATTGGAGAAGCTTCGAAAATGTCGATCGGCTAGAGATTTCCTGTGGTTTGCACGTAGTTTAGAAGATTTGTGAGGGTTTTTTTTCCATCACAAGATCTCTTCACAAACTGACAGATAGCAAGCAAACGTTCTTGTGGACAAATGAATGTGAGGATGCATTTAACAAATTGAAGGAGGCTTTAACATCTGTGACAAATCTTCTTGACACAAATGCGAGCAATGAGAATGTCGTTGCTATTTTGTACCAAGAAATAAACACTCAAGAACGTGTCGCGGTATATTGGAGCAAGTACTTGTCTAAACAGGAGATAAATGGCTGTATCACCACAAAAGAGTTCCTAACCTGAATTTCATAGAACATTTTCACTATTACCTCTAACAGAAAATTCCTGCTCCACACAGATCAGGCACCGTTGACCTGTCTCTTAAATTACAAGAATCCCGCTGGCCAAATAGCCAGATTAATACAGTAATTGCAGGAATATGACATCACTATCCGTCGTCGGAAAGGATCGTCGCACAGAAATTCCAACTCCCTGTTTAGAAAATTCTGCCCAGAAAGCTGCCTATATTGTTCCAGAGCCGAAACTAACCTTGAGCTGGTTGGGCCGGTCGCACATGAAATTACAACTTCAAAATGGTCTGATCCATGCTCATGGAGTGATGAAGAAAGCAAGAAAGATCATCTGTAAGAGCCAGACATTAAATACGTAATTGACATAATGAAGTCTTCAAATAGTAAACCTACCTGGCAGGACGTTTTGATCTATAGCCCTACGAGAAAACAATATTGGGCTCTCGGGACTTACTCCATATTCGAAACGGCCTCTTGTACCGGGAGTTCCAATCCGATGATGGATAAGCATTCCGATGGCAGCTGATACTTTCAAAACCTCGGAACTCGGATATCTTTAAAGAATTACTTAGTTGACCGTCAGAAGCTACACACGACTACGCTCGAAACGTAGCTGACGAACGCGCTTTTCACGTTACCAGCGAAAAAGCGTCCAAACGAATACCCTTGCGAAGAGTGCGTTTAACCAATAGAATTATTTTGCGCAAAAATCACGTGGCGCTTTAATATAGTGTCAACGGAGCTGTATCTTGTTACTTCGCTGTACTTCTACATGTTTGCGAAAAGTTGCCCGAATCAGATGATTTTTTGATAGCTGAAACTTTACTTCACTAAGCAGAGGCAAAACCGAAAAAAAATGACGAGAATAGTTCCGAAAGATTTATTTAGAGCGACCTGTTCAAAGAGATTTTTTTTTATTCACTATCTCGTTTGCGAAATGAATATCCGGAATTATTAAATTCCTACTATTAGCTCATTCTCTCCGTATATCTTGTTCAAATTTTCAGTCGTTAATAAAATACTTTTTTTCATCCACTCAAGTTCAAATACAATTTTTTAAACTTGTAGTGGATGACACTTGATGTGAATACAGCTTTTTCACATATTAAAATTTTTTAAATTTTTGATTTAAAAAAATTCTGTTTGTATTTCTATTTACTATTTTTTTTTGTATTTTTATTTATTTATTTATTTATTTTAATTTTTCTTTGTGGACCTAAGTAGGAATTGACTTAATTTTTTTTGTATATTACTTGTTTTTTAATTACTTCAGAATGAGTATCGACCAGTTTGACAGACTTGCAAATTCTATATTGTATGAAAATTAGGATTTATAAAATTGGTTTGGAATACAGTATGTAAAGAGAATTAAATTACTTAATTCTCTTTATATACACCATCCACCATATAATAAAACCAACTTAATATTTTTTAAACTCCCCCTCCCTTGGTCTTTTGTTTTTGTTTTTATTTATTTTTGAATTTAGAATGAGGTTCAAACTTTGGACAGTTTATGAGAAATTATGTGCATGATAAATGTAATAATGTAAATGCAATAATGTAAAAATAAAGAGATAATTTATAGATGATATATGATAAAGAGATGCAAATATATTATTACATAAGGGTTTCTAGTATTTGCAATGCACATTTTTAAACTAAATTAAAAACAATAATAATAATTAATAAAATAAATGAAAACAATAATGATATGTAAAATAAGAATATAATGATTCATGATTAAATATAAGAAACACGTTTCAAAACGAGAAAAGTCTGAATTGTATACTGTCTACGGGTGAGGTTCGAACGCGCGACCTTTCCGTTTGCAAAGCAGCGCACTGACCACTCAGCTATCTGTGATAGCAGCACTTGTGAAAAATAATGTAACAAGTAGAAGTCACTGCAAAAGTAATTTAATTAAACTTCAATAAATTATTGCTGTATGACACAAGTTGTAACTTTTCTCCAAAATTTCGTAATTGTATTTTATTGAATATTCTTTTACAGTCAACTGCTTTATTTTAGAAGTTGTTATATTGCTGAAGTTAGTTTTTGGTGTATTTAATATTGGGATATTTATAGAGCTTTTTATTGCACATGATATAGCCAATGTTTATAATAATTAAGGAGAATTTTGTAAGGCAGAAACTTTGATTTCGTAGAAACTGTAATTCATTTAGGTTCCTATTACTTACGGTGTTATAAGCAGGTGAAGCATATAGATATACTGGTCGGATCATTGCTTTATAAATATACAGTTTTCCCTTTAATGAGAATTTGAAATTTATACCAATATATATGGTTAGAGAAATCTGAAGATGGGCGTGAACAATGCTGATTATTTTATTGCTGTATAAAGTTATGATATTTCTAAGCAAAAACTCATCTCTGTGTGGTTTTGACGCCATATTAAAACGGGTAAGAAAGAAGGTTTTGTGATTATAACACGTGATAAGAACGCGGTCGGCTATTGGCTGTTCGTTCACGTTACGGACGTAAAAGCTGAACAGGAGCGAACTCATTTTTACGTCTTCTGCGTCACGCGAATTTACGCCGGCGTCAAAAAAGTTGCGTCAACTACGTCGCGAGCGTACTCGTGTGGACGGGCCTTAAGAGGCTGAGACGTGCAGAAGTGGTGATGATCGTGCGATGCATGTGCGAACTGAAAATGACCGAAGAAACGCGGCCGAGGGAAGCTGCGAGTTTAGAATATAAGAGCACCTTTTGAACACAAAGCCTTTACATCCTCGGACCTCTGCCACAAGCTGCTGATGACAATACAAATACATACTAGTTGTCAATTACTACAAAGTGGCTTGAACCTGTCCCTCATTAAGAGGCTGTCAGGTCAGAAGAGGGGTAATGGTATAGCATTAGATTTCCAGGTTTGGAGTGTCTCTTTAGTTACATTCTGATCAAGGAAGGAATTTTATTTAAGCTGTAATTAAATAACCCTGTAAACTACTCGGCATAGAAAAACCCAAACGACGCTCTTACATCCGCAGTCAGACGACATGGTAGTGAGGTTTAATCGAACTATCCTTGATAATCTCTCACTTATGGTTTCCAGAAATCACAAGGCTGAGACCAGAAGTTACCTCTGTTCTTATTGGACTACCGCAGTGTTGTTCATTTGACTATTAGTTATTAACCATCCCAGATGCTCTTCGAAAGTGACCTTGTCTGGTGTGTGATCTGCTGTTTTGTCGCCCTCTGTATGCGCTTTCATCGCCTGAGAAGAGCATTCATGATGTTCAGGCACGGTTTGAATTAATGCAGAAATTTGCTTGAGTCAATTATTGACAGCTTGAGATTTATAGGACATCGATTCAACGAAAGTGACAAGGTGTGGATATGGAGGACTGATTCAACGGAAAGGACTTACTTCTAAACTGCAGTCACCCTAAGACGGTCTTTACAGATTCCTAAACAGGCCGGATGACGTCGTAGTCGGAGCCGTTATGTCATCAAATCCTAACCCTAAAATCATTCATTAGGACAGGTTAGCCCCTTACTATAGTTCCCATCGTGTATATAATGTATTTAAAAAGCATACTAAGACCATGATCCTATGCTTACATAAATTTGTAAATTCATGCATTAAATTTTTGATTTAGTATTTGGTTTTTTATATGTTATTTATTGAAATCATTATTTTAGCATTGCATTGATTTTCCTTATTTGTAAGCATGACTTCCTGTTCACAGACTACTGCCTGGGACTTTTATCCTTGGGAGAGAGGCAATATATAGAATTTTGTATATATGTAAATACATTTTTTGAAAATATACGTAAAATTACAGTATCCCTTTTATAATGTAACAGGAAATGCCTCAGTGAAGCGAGAAAAATAAGGTTACAAGCCAAGTCCATTTTATATTGAAGTAAATGGCTGTCTAGCCTAGATAGCGACAATCTGGCAGTGGCTTTGATGACTAAGTTTTGTCACCAAACTTGGAGACTATTTACTCCTATTTTTTCCGGTCCCTGAATAATCGTAATTGGTAATGTTATAAGGCATTTCTCCCACCTTCCTAGCGTGCCTTCGGGGTGCAGCGGTTCTGCACGCTGGGCCGGTATTCCAGAGGTCCGTGGTTCGATTCCCGGCGAAGGCGGTTGCTAATTTTTCATCTTGTCTGGTTCCAAAAATACCTGATGCCTCTACAATGGCACCCGAACTAAAAGGGTGTTGGATGATGATTCTCCTCACCCAGGATTTGGCGATTGGGTCCCCTAAAACCCCAGTCGCTCTTTAAAAGAGGGAGTATATAAGGTATTTCTCCCACTTTCCTAGCGTGCCTTCGTGCTGTAGTGGTTCTCCACGCTAAGCCGGTATTCCAGAGCTCCGTGGTTCGATTCCCGGCGAAGGCCGTTGCTAATTTTTCATCTTGCATGCTTCGAAAAATATCTAATGTCTCTACAGTGTAATGGAATAACTCTAATAGATACTCATACGTAACTGTAATCATATCCTGCCCTTATATGTAACTTTAACCGTGTATGCCTTCTAGTAGTTTCGGCAAATGGAAGGTACTATAAATTTCTCGGCGGCAGGGTGAAAACTATATAAGATTAGAGAGATCATCATTTCTCAGTTTTGAGTTCAGAGTTGACTTCGGATTGCTGAGAGATCTCCGTAAGAACTTCGCTTTTCCGATGCGCTTTTCAGTGCGTTGTGTTTAACGATCTTAGCAGTTTTTAAGTGGTAATTACTGATTGTGCTGTATCATTATGAGAATAGTTTTACAATTACTTTTGTAAAAAGTTCCAGAACTGTCAAGTGTTTCTTTTGGGAAAATATTGTTACTTTTTTTTTTTTCTGACACCAGTTGTTACGTTATTTTCTTCCTTCATGTACGTACGGGGTTCGTGCGGATTTGGAGTGAATAATGACGACAGCACTTGATGGAATATCGAAACACACTTTATTTAGCCAACATTAATCAGGACAGCTCTAATAACACGTTTACACAGTCGTCGAAGAACTACAATAAACACGCTGAAACAATCAGCGACACAGCCTCCAGGTTATCAGGCTATAACGGTGGAGACAGCTTCACTGCAAAGCACCACAGTACAGCTCCCGACTCTGCTCGGTCGTTCTCGGAACTTCATGTACTCTTGAGACTCTCCACGCTACAACTCGCGATTCACTCGACGACACACAGAGCACAGCTCTCGACTCTTCGGTTCAGTCGTTCTCGGAGCTCAACACGCTCTCTTGACGATGCACTAACCGCGATAAACTAACAGACTCTTTCGGTGCATTCGACGACCCACTCGGCACTCGCTGACCGACTGTCAACTCGATTGGACTGACTAACCCGACTAACTGGAGACACTGACTCGATACTAACTATCTCGCACTGGCTCTCCGCGTACCAGCAGGGTTTATATAGATTTTGGCTTGTGTTCGAGAACATTCTGAGCTAAACCGATAAGAATTCGTTCCAGAAGGTTCTCCATCCGTCCATGGCATATCGCCAATTTTGTCACCAAATGTCGCCAACTGTGACAACTTTGTCTTCTTTTGCCATTTTTCGGCAACCCTAAACCTGCTTTGCAGTTAAGCTATCTTACCGCGCCTGTACATTTCGTAACAATACTTTTTTTTTATCAAACTATAATCGGTTCTGTGGTTATTTAATCCATTACTAATCCGTACGTAAGTAATAATATTATACTAATATTGCAGGCATAAAACCCTGTATAAAAGAGTAAATTAAAGACTTAATATTTTGAACATAGAAGCTGATGAGTTTCATCTCATTTTCACTAGTAATCTATAGTAATTTATTAATATGTTTTAACATTAGATGATATACGATACGTGCTTATCTCTTTCGTCTGGTACAATGTGCCGTACATCACTCCCAAAATATTCTATGTAATGAAGCTTAGAAACTGAAGGATATCAAAACAGAAAGTAATTGGTTTCACAAAGAGTTTGTTTCCCTCTTCTTCGGTCCCACTCAGTAGTGGCAGACATGGAGCAAAACTGACTAACCTATGGTAAATTGACTGTGGCTTCGTTTTCCAGAAATATTCAATAGAAAATAAAACGCGACATATAAATTCAAATATATTTATTATAAATGATTTAAAAAACCCATGGTTTTTGTAATTCAGCTTTTATTTTCTGAAAATTGTGATGTATATTACAATATGTGTAATATGAATTACATATTACTATTTACTTTCCAGCACTGGAAACATCTTCTATAATATTCTTTGAGTGACGACATCTTCGTCGTTAATTCAATCAAATTAATGAGCGGCTTGAAATATGACGAAATGGAAAATTTTCACTTTAAATATATTTTAATATTCTTCAGAAGTGTTAATGGGTTCATTACATTTTTTCACCACATACAACATCCATAAAAAGCTAGAATTAAATTCAATCATTTTATTAGCTTTCGAACAACAGCTTTGTTGCCGTCCCGCAACAGCTAAAAGACATAACTTAAATCTTTGTTGTTTTCTAAATAAAGAAATTGCACAATATTATAACTTCTAATTTTACAACACTGACAATATTTATTGAAATTTTCAATACGATTATAAAGTTTGAAATTGTATATATTTGAGGTTCAATTAACGTTTCGTCATCTGAGTACAGTATCTTTTGTAATCAGAATAAACCTTTATGATCACACCTCTCAAATTCACTTGAGTTTTGAGTCTTACAAAATCAGATAAGATGATAGGAGTGTTATGTTAGAGACTCCTGCAACGTATTTTAGAAAAAAATGACTGAAATGAACTGCGATCATTGACATAATGTTGACTGGTGTAACGAGAAAATTTTAGATGAGTGTTGTGTAATCATAAAATACTAGAATATTAAGTTTTATTGTTGAAATGGTACCAATGTATGTTTATTGATTTATGTTAGTGAGCCGCTAACACGAGAAATAAATACTAAATAACCAGAAATAAATAAATATCGGATAAACGCACTCATTGACTGATTTTGCACCTGTTTTTCATGAATAAAGGACCTTGCAATGCATAATAAAGGACCTTGCAATGCATAATAAAGGACCTTGCAATACATAATAAAGAACCTTGCAATGCATAATAAAGGACCTTGAAATATCCATACATTGCAATTCGTATTGATCTTTATGCTTGATAAGTCTCAGAGCAGATGACTAATTTATTTTTATTCCATGGCTGATTTTAGCAAATGATGCACCTTCTTCATGAAGCTTGTTTATGTCAAGCTTTTACTCTTTAAAGTGAGAAACTTCTGTTTATTAGTGACAGAACCGCGCGTTTTTGCACTCATCAATATTATTATCATTATTTTAACCGGATATTAAAATTTAATTATCACAAATGATCTTTAATCTAGATTTGGTATCGAAATCTAATAGACGGAAGTTAAATGAACATTAATATTTGCAAACATCCACTGCTTAAGGATGCTACGTATCTTACACATTAAGGACAGCAGTTAGGATCGCACAGAACTTCAATCAGAGTACATCTTTATCTCATCTTCATGCTTGCCACTACGACCTCGAGCTCCGACAATTGCAGGCGTTGTTGTCAAACTGAGATCAAAAGCGCGTGCCTTGTCTGTATTCTCCCTATTAACTTCCAGCGATAAATTATCAGAGCTCAAGAACCAACGCCCCGAGCACAGATACTTACATATAAATCGGGAAAACAAAGTAAAATATAAAATATGTATCGTATAACATAATTTTAAAATCACAAGAAAATAAACCATAAAAAACACATTTGACTGTATAAAAGAGAAAAACGATCAGTTATGTTTTAAAAGTAATTTTTGGAGCTGATTTTTTTCGAAGTTATTTTTAGTTTTCACAGTTAAAATTTAGTTATTTTAAAATTTTCAAATTTGGCTATAGTAAATCCAGACTATGCTGTATAAGTATTGCTGTTCTTCAGCGTCACATTCGGAAATCTGTTGGATTAGACTATTTATGTAAGTTATTTATGCAAAAAGCACAAACAAATTTCTAAGTTTTTCTAAGATTTTTTTAAGTTGTAGAGCAGCGGTTCTCAACCATTTGACTAACGCATACCATCTAAACAAAAATTGAAATCCTTTAGTACCACCACTCTTGAACAAGGCTCAGATCGCATAAATTTACGAGTGTTAGAGAAAAAACTCAATCAGGATGTTGGAGTTTTAATTTTTGAATTTAATAGTTAAAAATACTTTGCTTCTATGCGTACCACCTATTTTTCTCTTGCGTACCACCACTTGAGAACCTCTGTTGTAGAGTCATTAGGTTATTTTTAAAGCAGGAGGATGACAAATGATCAACGACCTCGCCGGGAATCGAACCAGAGACCTTGGAATACATCCCCAGCATGCTACGAAGACATGCTAAGAAGGCGGGAGAAATACCTTATAAAGTTAGTTCTAAGTTTTAATGTGTTTTGAAAGAACGAAACATCTCTAAGACGACCATGCATTTCCTGCGGATGAGAATGTGTTAGAATGCATGGTTATTGATGATATTAAACAAAATTATTTAAAATTAATTACTTTCAGAAAGTGTTTGCCATAAGCAGATCAGTAAGCTTAACTGTGGCACTTAGTTTCTTCCTTGTCAGTAATGTCTCATATATTATATGTCATTATTAGATTGCATGTTCTGTTGTGATCTATGCATAATGCACAGCTATGTACACTATTGCTAACATATATAGATGCATTTAAATCTTCGGATTTATAATTTAGAATGATTGAAATATTTTCTTTCAGGTTACAGACCGGATATATATGTTCCAATTGAAAAAGATCTGGTATCACCTTTCAACATCTCTTCTGCAGTGGACAACTGTTTAATACCCGCATCCATCAAGACAGGTGAAATTAAAATTATTTTATTATTAGTCTCCTTCCGAGATTCTCTTCTTAGATTTATATCATTCGTCTCCTTACTCGTCTCCTTATGAGATAAAACATTTAGGGTATCATTAACAAAAAAATTGAGTATAATCTTTTCATTTTACCATTTTTATAACGCTTTGCAAATTAATTAATCCATCTGTTACTATACGCGAAAAATAGATATTACTTTTATCGTTCTCGGGTTGATGACAAAGAAATTAGTAGTTGATTGCTAAACTCTGTGCGAAGCTGCAGTTATTCTCGACTAGAAGAAAAAAGATGCATTTTTTTTTTTTTTTCACTCATAAACCCAGTACGATTGTTACCAATCTTACAGGTGTTTGCGTACGCAAATTTCACCAACTTGGCGTCCGAAACATACGTGATAAGCCCTTAAAGATGCTTGCTTTAGTTATGTATGCGATAAGTCCTTAATGATGTTTGTACCTCTCCATACATAATATTGGAATTATTCGGTCTGAAGACTAACAGCGTCCTTAATTCCGAAGAACGCTTTGGTCTGCTACATCTTAAGCGTACAACCAAGTCTGCTCTGCTTCTATACTGAGAAACCGGCCGCAGCTTAGTGGAAGGGCCGTTCGTCACTTTCCCTTTAAGAAAGGTTGCCGCCCCTCCACAACGCCGGGATAGACCAACGTCTAGGTGGCGTTGGATAGACCATCACCATCGAGATAGATAAGGCCTGCGCTCTGAATCGAAACTGGCTTGTGACGTCCCGGTTAAGGGACCCTCAGCAATAACTCACACAATGACACTCCCCGAGACTTTCTACGTATTCTTTATCCATCTACCTCTTAACGCTGTTACCAGTAGCCACCTGCCTCTTAACTCTGTTACCAGTAGCCACCTGCCTCTTAACAAGATATTCTTTGACTTAACTGTTACTGTTAGACATACTTCACACGATCTTGTTAAATGCTTAGATTTTGTTAGTTTTATTAACATTTGTGCATTATTCATTGCTTTTTCAAGTTGATTACTTAGTGATATATTTTTGTTTCTGCATATTTTCGTGCGAAATTGTGTTATCAGCTTTATGCCTTCCCATTGTATTGTTCCTGGATGCAAAGGAAATTATGATAATGGTCCTCGTGTGAGAGTCTACAGTTTTCCATCTAATGAAATTTAAAAAAAGAAATGTCTTAAAGCTATACCTCGGAACAATTTTAAATTAACGAAAGCTTCAAAAGTTTGCGAACTTCATTTCAAAGATGAAGATATTGAGATGGAGACAAGTGCATATGATCTATCCTCTGGAAAAAAAATAAGTGCACCTCTTTCACGTTCTCGATTAACGAAAGAAGCAATACCATCTTTATTTCCGGGTTGCCCAGCATATTTATCCTATCAGAAACAGAATCGAGAATCTCCGTATGATAAAAAAATACGATTACAAAATCAGCAATTGCATTTGGCTCTACAGGAACTGTAGAAAAGCATGAAAACGAAATCAGAAGAAGAAGCAAAATACATGTTTTCAACATATGCAAACTTTTTAAAGTGCTTAGAGACTCAGCAAATCCCGTTATTTTGGTGTATATAATCAGAAAGGAAGATGAGACATTATTTATTCACATCAATACTCAAGCAGCACCAGTTATTGAAGCCTCTGTTGTTCTTAAATATGATTAAAAGCACCACACCATTCTCAAATAATTTTGTTTTGAAAATAAATACCAACAAAAGAAAATGAAAATATTTCATATTTGTATAAGCTTTGTAAAACATTATATTGCCGCTGGTAATTTTGTTTTAGACTGATTTTATAGTATGAGATACCAATTTCATAGAATAGGTTTAGAAAAACGGGTGTTTAGCAAGGAAGCTAAACTGCACGAAGACCGGTCCCCTAGCAGTGACGTAGTAACTCAGCGCGCAGGCCTTATCTATCTCGATGGTGACGGATAGACCCTCAGTAAGAGGGAATTTTCAGAAAGACTTCGAAATATGTTGCATTTTTCACACTACTTTGCAATTTTATGCACTGATTAGTAAGATTTTCTGTTTTCTAAGCTATTGCAAGACTCAAAACTTAGTATGAACGACGATTAAGACATATCAGCCTCACGATCATCTTGAATTTTGTTGGAAAGCTCATAATGGCAGTAATAATATGTCTGGCAGGAATTTAAACTAAAATTTCTTCCCGAATTCCATGATATAGATAAAGTATTTTACATCAGTATATATATGGAGAGATATATTTATAGATATTTTCGTTGCAGATATGATATCATATGAAATTACTTTAACCATGTTAACAGAGTACTATTTCTTCGGAAACGCTGACAGGCTATAAAGTTCTTGTATGGGAACTCAAACCACTGTCCAAGACAGACGCTATTAGATATTTTTTTTTTTTTTTTTTTTTTTTAAAGCAATGACAAAGTCGAAAGAAGATCAAAATAACCTTTTTAGTTACCTATTTAAATTAATAGAAGCCACTAGTTTTGCTGCAGAAAAGCCTCCGCTACTTGTGGGCATTTAAAATAGCAAGATGAAGTCAAATTTAAATTCAGATAACGTAGTCTAGTCTGAGACTACACACAAAATAGAGTATTTAAGCTGGCTGAAGAAATTAATGGCATATTTAATGGCATATTGTTCCTGTAACATCGAAAAACCTATACTTCCTAAATTATTTTTTAAAAACCATTTCCGCCAAAAAGCTTTGTGCTCATGTGTCTAGTAAAATGTCTGACAGGATTTCATCCACAACGAATTGAATATTCGCAAGTAAAATGTTTTTAATTAGTACGGTATTTAATTGAATTTGAGAAAAATAGCTTTTTGGGGTGACTGACGTCTCTGATCCATAGCTTCCCTATCTAGTTTAAAGATTTCTGTTTATCTACACCTGCTTCCTTTTTATCAGAATGTTTCTGAGATTTATTTTCCATTGGTGGACAAAAGATTTTGCGGAAAGTCAAAATGTTTCCTGCCATCAATTTTCCACCTCTTTCGACTACTTTCATTAGTTCTTTCATCGCATTAATTCTTTCTCCTTTGTAGACCGTATTTACCTATATAGGCTGAAATTCAAATTTCACAGATAACTCGAAAAGTGTTCTAGTGTATCAGGTTTATTAATTCTGTAAAATCTTCGATATGCCGCATAACAACGTGGGTAATATCATCTCAGTAATTCCTGCATCAGGTTTTTCCATATAACAGATTCATGAACTGGACTTTTTTTATTAGAATTAAATTAGTTAAGTCATCGGTATTCGTCTAATATTTGCCATAATGTTCTGCTTCCAACTTGGCCCAATCTTTAACCACAAGAAATGCTCTAAAATACATCAGACATATAGTTCTTACTTTCCAGTTCGTTTAGGAGATGTTTTCTGATCTCTTACACCAGCTTAAAACTTGACTTCGCAGCGCAGAGATTGCTGTAGCAACTTTTAGCATTTCTGGAACGAGTTGTAGAAAATGCGTTTCTAAACTTTCGATAAAGACAGGATACAGCTTCGTCTGTCGAAGCTACTGAATAGTTTTAATGATGCACGCACAGTGTCCATAATCAATCCGAATAGAGTTCTGCTTATACAGGAACTTAAATAACTATCTTTCAGGTTTACTAGACTGAAAGCCAAATTATCACTTTAGTCTGAAACAGTAACAAAGTCGTAAGAGGGTTAAAATAAGCTTTTTATGTAATTCTTTAAATCCGTAACTCATGAGGAACTCCGATATATGTAGGTATTTAAATTGGCATAAGATGAATTCAAATTTAGGTAATGTAATCTGAGACTACACACAAAATGGATTATTTAACATTTTCCTGGGAGCTGGGACATATATTTCCTACTCATTCACTGCATCAAATAAGCTAAAAATTAGTCACTAGAGAGTTTTAAAATTTGGTATTTAATGGGAAGCAGGAAATGGAGAATCATGATGATTTGTTTTCTGCTCTTTCCTGACTGAATAGTTAACTAAATGGCTTCAATACATAAAAGAACTAGTCTATATAGCTCCCAAGAAAAAGGTTAAGCTATCTCAAGAAATTAACGGGGAGTAATTTAAATGTGGGTTAACAAGATTGCTGAAGCCAGAGTTATTTTAGCAGAGATGGAGCTAACAAGTAATTGCAATACGAGGCTGACAGATTTCTAACTGTAAAACATTCAAATCCTCGGCTTACACACAGCAACTAATTTGCTTTTGGTGATGAGAACTACGGAAAAACGAAGTTTAAGCAGAGGTTCGGATCATAATAACTGCTTAATTAACATAAATAAGGTGCTGGCTATTTAGGAATGTACTGATACAGTCTATACTCCATGTTATGAGTTTGGTATCACCAACAATTCTGATGGTAATATCTCTGATCAATTAATTATTATTTATGGTTTTGTAGATTAGCTTCACAATTCGTAAGAACAAACATGTCATCATGTTGAATTCATTATAGGAATATGGCTCAAGATCTAGTGTATCTGGCCATGATATTTATTGTCACTTGGCATAGATCACCCTTATTATTTAAAATATTTCATGTTCGTCTTTTTTTAAGATCTAATTATCATCTTAATGAATTGAAGGTTCTAAAAACAAATTTTTAAATAAACTCTTCTTTAAATTTAGCTAACAAATGCTATTTAAGCATAGCTGTTCATAATCAGATCCAGAAAGCTTTGCCGAAAGAAAATTTCAGTACAGAAGCATATAGCAATATCATTTCTTCGAAGGAAAATCTCTTTTAATTTTAATTAAATTAAAGCATGGCATTACTTTGAGTGTATTGCCTTACATTCGAAGTTCTATTAATGCCAATTTCAAAAGAATGTCACAAATATACTGTGTTGAAGATTTTTTATGTGAAATTCTTGCAACTGCAGTGGGCGTAACTTCATTTCTTGCAGTTTTGAAATTAATTCTGATATTTTCAAACACTGGTCTTTTAAATAGTAACTTGCTTACCCATGAACAATACCACGAAAGATTTAATAAGAAGTACCTGAAATCATTCTCTGACCTTCAGTGTCAGGATGGTTTCCTTGAAATGAACGAACAATATGTCACTGTCTATCCTCGCAAACGTTTTAAGTAATAACTGCTTAGTGATAATTGTAACGAAAATCAGTTGGCGCCATTGCATTCTTGAAGATATTTTAGCTTAATGTCATGCATCATGTGCTCTTTCATCAACTCAAAATTTTGAGTAAGCTTTGACGGAGATAGCCCATCAATTTTATTTCATGTAATTCTTAACGACATCGTAAGATGCAGTAATATTTTTAAATCACACTGTATTTTATACAGGATTTACAAACTGAGAAGAAAAATGGGGCAAGAAAAATAGTATTTTAAGTGTTGGCATCTACATAACTCTGTGATTTACCCATAGAATTGAATGGCATAAAAAATATCTACTTATGATATGAAAAGGCATTAAGTCATTTCAATGAGATTGATCAATTAATTGCTTCTACTTTTTTAAATTTTGATTGTGTAGAAAGGAATTTCAGACTTAAATTATACTCACTCATGCACGCAAATAATTGAAAAATTGCGACACTATGAATTATGTTTCATATAAACGACCTTCTTTCAATTATTAGTATGGCATATTAGTATATTTCTGTCTATGAGAGATTCCTGTCACTATTTGTTAACGCTGTTGCTAGTAAATAAGTTCATGAGATTGGGATCCCTAAAATTTCGTACCTCTTTATTTTACTAGAATCTTAACATTGATAAAAAAATCACAAACTTCATAAAAATCAAACAAATGAAGAGTATATAAAAATTAAAACATTATATAAATCTTGCTATAATAAGATTTCTAGGCACACTTTCCACGAATTTAAATATTAGAACCATTTCCCTTTCTTTTTCTATTTCTTCTTTTCTAATTCACTGTTCGGTAAAAATGGTGTGGAAAAAGAAGTGCTAAGGCCCAATCACACTAGGAACTATATCAACTATCACAGCTAGGACGCACGGGAGATACATATAAACCTAATGGAAAAAAAATATTTTCGGACACAGCGTAGCCAAGTTTTCCTAACTGAAAAAATTTAAAAGGGAGCAGCTTAGCATTTAAATATCCAAATCATAAAAATGCTTCAGATATTCCATCAGAAATAAAGTGAAATCAAGTTCTAAGGGATAACTCAGGAGTATTTAAAGATAACTCAGGAATGCAGTCTAGTTCAATCATACCTGAATTCGTAAATTGAATTGAGAATATTTTAAGCATTGCCAATTACTAATGTTAGGGTGCAAAAAGCTTCAGGAAACTTATAAATAAAAGTAAAAATAAAAAAATAAATAAATAAAAATTGTGCGAAATCTTTTCTTGCTGTCCCTCCCTCAAAAAACCGTTCAAATACCACTGCATAGAACATAATTAATGAAATATATTTTGAAGACAATTATTGTCGATTTTATTTCATTAAAAGCAAGACAAGTTAAATTGGACGTCTGGTTCATGGAGAAGGAGAGTAGTACAGCTTCTGTTCGTTAAGGGACGTGGAGCACCAAAAGGAAGAAGGCTGACTTCGCCTACTAGTTTTAGATGGCATATACCAGGAGAACTCCTGACGTACTTTGCTCATTCCGCTCATTGTCACACCCTCGCCACGATGAGGCAACTAGTAGGACTTGAGACAACTGTTTTCGGGGGTACTCGTGCTCACCAGGCTACTTTGACGAGGATCCTAGGTGGACACCTGAAATACCTTGAATTTAACCGGGGAAATAAGATTTGCTCCATCTGTGGGAAATGTAATACTGATCATTTTACTCCTGAACATCTTGTCACCTGTTTTGGACTTGTAAAAGAGAACATATCGAAAAGACGTACCTTCTTTTTGAAATTATTGGCGATTCTTGATTTGTTCAGCCTAATTGCTAACCAGTTAGGATCAGTAACAACAACAAAATTAAATTACAGAAAGAGTTAGATTACCTAATGTAATACTTTTAACATTAATTGCAGTACTTGTAATTATATTATTGAAATGTTATTTGCTATTTGTGAAAAAAAGTTATTTTTAAAGTTTTTATTTAAAAATTATAAATTATGTCTAAAATATATTAAGTATCTAAATGTATTAATTATGTCTATGTGTTAATTTTTGAATAAAGTTATTATAAAAATATTATAACAGTTATGGTATGATTTTTTGTAGTTACCTTTACTGAATATAGAAGTGCACAGATGAAGTTAATTTGGTTGTATGTAGGAGCGCTTGTTTAATTCTTTTTCTCAGTCCAAAAAATACGTAGGCACGGCTCTGCTTGTAACTTTTCCTTGCAGTTTGCTATTGAGTTTCTGGTTTTTGCATATGGTTTACTCTAAATTTAATAAGGGAAGAATTTTAAACCTATTATTTATTTTTTATTATTACCACCAGTTGTTGCTGCTTCCAGCGCGTCATTGGATTATGTGTTGAACTGCTTTTTACATTATATATATATATATATATATATACAATTTTGAAGAATCGCAAAAATCACATGATATTCCAAGTATACCTTTATTACTTGTGGCACTTCACAATGGGGGACAATCTGCACCCCACAATTTTGATGATGACGCATTACATTTTAAACAAAAGCAGCAAAGCAAGAGATGTCCTTCAGCCAGCCAGCACAAGCAGAGAAAAAGGGTGGGACTTAGACTCTATAATTGACCGAGCTATTGCGAAAAGCAGCGTTGCAGGTTCCAGAATTAAAGCCCAAGAGCACTTGACATAAAGAAATCCGGACGTAGAGAAAATCTCAGATGAGAAAACGGAGAAAAGGGGAAGAAATGAAGTACCAAAAGGAGCAAGACAATCCAATCAGACAAGTTCGCAAAACCTGACAAGCGATCAGAGCTTTCAAGGAGGGCCCAAGACAATGCAAATCAATGACAACAATATGAGAAAGATATTCTACAGCAATGGTTCCAATGACAAATTCAAATACAACAAAACAACCTCAATCAATGCTACTAAATACAACGCAATTCAATAGAACTATGCAATACAGGTGACAGGTGACGGAGGACGGGGACGCCTGATGTTTAACAGAGGTAAACAGGCATATGTCCCGCGCCCTCCCCTATCTAGTGGCAGCAACTCCCAGGAGCCTCATGAGGCCACCTTGGGAGTTTATTGAAGAATTTTACGTAATTGTACATGGCCATACAGAAGCGTCTTAGGAATACATTAGTTTTGATCGATAGGCGGATGATTTGTTACATCTTGGTTTTTAGACACTGTTAGACACTAATTACAGCATATACATACACATACAAGTACATACAATTGCACATATAAAGATACATACAAAACACTTGTAAAACACATATAAAAGCACATATATAACACATATAAAACATGTAAGCACATTATATAAAAATAGAAATTAGATACTAGTTTGCACACACTTATACAAGTAAAACACATACTTATAATGAAACATATTTAAGCTAATATATAGTATACACTTACACTAAAGACACATTTAGATCATTTAGACACATTTAGATCACATATCACATGTAAAATGCGCAAATAAACATACATAAAGCATGCAGGCACACTGTAGAATATTAAATTTTGTTATTAGATGATATAGTAATTACAGATGAAACTTTACTCTGGAGAATACATTATGCAATACGTTATATCAGGTACACAATACTTATTTAATTTGAATAGATATGCAGCGCTTTTTATATACATAATGCTTACAGAATTGATACACAATGTAAAAACAGATACACTATGCTTGTAAAGCATTAGATATTAGAATTTATACTGCACACAATTGTACAAACGAAATAAGACACTATACTACTATATACAACACAGTTATGGTGTACAATTATGCAAACACAATTATACTAACGTATTAAAACGCAGAATAAAACACTATACTATGGTATATAGCACAATTGTGCACAATTATATAAACACAATTATACTTACACATTAAAAAAAATCTATACTATTGTATACACACAATTATAGTACGCAGCACCATGCATGCTATGTTGCCAAGCTATATATTTCTATGCGAAGCTATGAGATTATACAGGTAATGCAGATACAATATTGATAGATATAGATGAATTATACATTATGCATATGTCATATACAGTGCAGATATAATACAGATAGTTTGAGTAATACAGATATGATGTGCAGGCAATAACTGTAGTGGCGACACTATGTTATAGAATGCGCTGAGCTTATTTTATATTATATTAGATGCACAGTGTTTATTGGATTAAAGTAGGTACACAGTACTTTTTATATACACATTGCTCACAGAACAAATGCACAGTGCAAAGTCAGATACACAACAGGTTGTAAGGTATTGCAGGTAGTGCACACGCAATGTAGATAGTTGCATAGTAATTATATGCTTTATATACAGCAGATACTGTGCAGAATTTGACAAATTCAGTGCAGAATGAGGTGCATATTTATTGCAGATAGTTTGTATAACGCGTTTGTGTAATACAGTACTGGCAATGACTGTAGGAGAAACACTATGTTGTAGAATACACAGTGCATATTAGTATTATAATAGATACATGATGCTTGTTATATACACAATGCTTACAGAATGGTTACACAATGCAAAGTCGGATACACATTTGTTCTACACTGTTCAGTTAAGCATGGACTAGCATGGACATGCAAGTAGTAATCTGTGATTAGTCAGTGTTGAGCTCTGTACACTGTTGATAAGTTCTGTACACGATTTGTCAGGGCGTTCCAATTACTCTGCGCACAGTACCTTATACACTATGCAATACAGTAGTATGCAATACAGTATACTATGCAATACAGTAGGATTGCCACAATATTTATAGCAAAATTTTTCTTTAATCTGATTGCTTAAAACTTATGCAGTAGTTTCAAGATGGAATTATGCGGAATACGTTTTCAGATATGACGCAGTTTAGAGAAAGTTATTACTAGAGGCAAAATACCCAAATTAAAACTAAGCAATTAAGAGGCATTTTAAATTATAATTTCGATTTTCTTTTTTTTTCTTACATATCCCCCCTTCAAAGAGAAAAAAGGCTTGGCAACTGAAAAGCCTTTTTAGGATAAAGCATTAAAATAGTAGTGAAACAAAGGAAATACAATTAAAAATAATTATAATATTTCGATCTAAATGTTTTAAAATAACAAAATCTTGTAGACATAATTTTTTACAAGAAATGTAAATTTAAAATGCTACTGAAATTTTGCAAATTCATTTTTCTGTAAACATACTGTAAAAAAAATCCTAATTTTTTAAATAAATAACAGTAAAATTTCACAGTTCTTGGAATATTTACTTGAGTATCATAATCATATTTTGCAATCCTTGGTTTGAAAATCTTCGGTAAAAATTGTTGTTGTCAAAATAAAACCAAAATTTTCTTTTACAGATTAAAGAAACTTCATAATTTTACCTTGTAAGGATCTTAAGTTTTACTAACGTTTATTTTTATTTTAAATCTTTACTATCACTTCTTATTTTCTACTTCCGGCCAGAATTATAAGCGTTAAGGTTTTTATGCAAAGTTTGTCCGGCGAACGCCAAGTATTTAAGTTGTGGCCTTTTGCCAAGCGAGAGAGAGGAAGCAGTTGAGTCAAAGCAGGCCGCTTACCTTAGAAGTTACGCAGTTGCTGTTTGCCTTCCAGGCCAGAGGTTTTAATCCTCTTGATAACTTTTAAACGTATTGTAGTGTTCTCAGTTATCTGTACTACATACGCCTTCCTGTTAATATAAGGCCAATCTTCCACGTGTATTATTCTAAAGTTAAATTAGAGTTTAGTTTTATTTTTATACTTTTACGTTAGACCCCAAGTGGAGGGTCAGTGTATTCCGAAGTACGGAAGTTATTGTATATAGAGAAAAATAAAGGGTTTTGTATACCCTTCGTCTGTATCTTGTCTACTTACCACAATTAGTGAACATAGCTTTAGTAAGCTCTCTGTTCCGAGTCAGGTCCTTGTATGTTCCCGAAGAAGGTTAGAAGGAACATAGACCCTGATAACCTGCTTAGGAAAGATTTTTTTTTTAACCATTCAAATATAAAAATTAAAATGCATCTATAAATTACGTTACAAAATTACAAGAAATTTCAAAATACTATAATGTAATTAGTTATCATTCGAAACATTATTTGAAATATTTTGTTGAAATTATGCTTTTTACTATTATTAGATATTTATATTTTACTTATTCTTTACAAAACCTGAAGACCCCGTAGCTTTTTCTAAATACTAACATATCCATCATATTGGCTTATCCAATTGAGCAAACTAGTGTATTTATTCTGTACCGGTGGCCAAAAGAATGCCAAATTGGCAGTTACAATATAAAAGGCCTCCGTTCCTTGGATAGAGGCAACTGGCCTTTTTGAACTACTCTATCATTCCATTACTTAAAGAATTAGCCACACTCCATTATATTAAAAAATAATTATTATTATATACGAAAAAAAGTGGCAGCCTTCAAAATTTATGTCACTTCATTCTTAAAATGATTAGAAAATTCTTTCTTAGAATTCAAATTTTTAAATAAAAATTTCTTTGTTAAAATGATTAAAAAATCAGATTATTATTTCAAAAGTATTTAAACAATAATGCAAAAATATATTAATCATGTTAATAACCTTCCATAAATAAAATGTTTACTAATCTTTTAAATTCGTTATTAAACATAATTGTGAAAATCAAATTTTTGATACTATAAAATTCTACTCTTAATAAAAGGATATAACATTTTAAAAATTCTGTACAATTTTTAAAAAACAGCATACCTAGATTTTTAGTATAATGACATTGATTAATAATCAGATATTTTTAAAAAATGATATTTTTAGTTGTACCTAAAAAAAAACCTTTTGTTAAAAAAAAGTCCATATCACAAAACTTAAAAATCAGAAGTTGATGAATAAATCATTCGAGAAAAATCATTTCCATTTTTCAATTCAGCTTGGACGAGAAAAGCAACTTTGAACTAACTTTTAATGAAGAAGTTTGCTGAAGCATAAATTACACGATGAAATAGCTGTAGAAATAGTGTGAAATTATTCACAGAAAGAACGATGACCTCGATAATCATAAGATTGCGTTGTTGAAATAAACTCGGAACCTTCGGACACATTAATTCACTTTCATTAATTCACTTTATTAATTTTTAAGAATGGTTTTCTTTTCACTTTAAATATTTATACTTTAGGCACAGTGATTTTGCTGATGGAAATACTTTTTGACGGCACACTTTTTAATCACGAGAAGACCGTTACTGTTGATTCTGGAATCAACACATTTCGCTGACGTCATTTTTTTCAGGTACATGCGAGTTAGCAGCAGTCCTGCCGACTCTTTATTGTGATGATAAAACTTAGTTTGGCAGTCGGGAACGTTTGAAGAATCATTCCAAATATACCTTTATTACTTGTGGCACTTCACAGTGGTGGACAATCTGCACTCCACAATTTTGATGATGACGCATTACATTTTAAACAAAAGCAGCAAAGCAAAAGGCGTCCTCCAAACAGCAAGCACAAGCAGAGAAAAAAAGGTAGGATACTTTGATACGAACGTGATTATGCAGGGTTTCTACTGCAGCAGCAGTACTTCCCTGCAACTTGAGATATTTTCGCGATGGGCATGTTGATGAGGTTTACATGAGTAGATCCCAAGATGGGTTATCAGCATTCAAAAGAAAAAAAAAAAAAATGGCCCAAAAACATGGGGAAGTGAAGAATCTGCTGGAGATCTTGGAGGGAATTTCAGAGCTACATATTAGTGGCAAGGATAGCTAAGTTCTAATAGGCGGTGCCATAGATGAGAAAAGGGTGGGAGTAGGATTGCCACAATATTTATAGTAAAATTTTTCGTTAATGTGATTAGCTAAAACTTATATGCAATGCAGTAGTTTCAAGATGGCATAATTTTCAGATACGACGCAGTTTAGAGAAAGTTATTACTAGAGACAAAGGGCCCAAATTAAAAATGAGCAATTAAGAGACATTTTAAACTATAATTTTGATTTTTTTTTTTTTTTGTTTTGTTTTGTTTTTTTGTTGTTGTTATCTTACATATATATATATAGCGACTTTCGATAAATCGAGGTTGGTGTAATCGAGTTGCTGAAAATGCTTAAAAAAACCATCAAGTTTGCGTACTGCAAAACTATATTATACTATATTAAAATATACTATCGCAAACTATCAACTCAAAAGAAAACTATCTAGGGGATAACGCAAAAAAGAAAAGATAAAACTATGCCTAACAGCAGAGATATTACATGTTGTCGTAATACTTGGGATTTGTTTTTCGATCCATAACAATGTTTAATTGTACGCGGTCTAGAATACATGTAATGTTCTCTTGTAGGTTTAAATCAAGCTATCGATTTTCCGGCGGACAAAGAACACTTGAAATCTCTTCTCAGCATCTCTGACTTCTGTAGGACACCTGATTGTCTTAGAGCAGGTAACATTAGGATTTACTTATTCACCATTCACATGTAAAACTTAGTTAAATGTACTTTCGTTTTTCGCAACAAAAATATTTCTTTGTTTAAACCCCTGAGGAAGGAATAAAAGGAAACGCTTAACGGCTTTTTGCCGTTCAAACGAAGTGAACACGGCAAACCTCTTATTTATCAAACATTCAGTGGTTTACCATTAAAAGATCTACCGGTTTTACTCATTGGGCGGTAAACATTCTGTATTTGTATCATAAGTATAACAATAAATGTATATATATTTATTTCAAAGTCCTAACTATTTAAAAAAATTACTTTTTAAGCAATATTTCATTCTAAACGGAATAAAATTGTTTTGCTTTTCCTATATTTTTAATTTTAATGACCTGTTTCACAAGTTTACGTTAATTGCACCAGAAAGAAATGTTTATTTAGTTAACTATTAATAAAAATTAATATTAAATTAAAGTTTTATTGTATTATTAACAATAAAACTGCGCGTTGTTTCTTTTCTATTTGTAGAATCTCTTTCTGAAATATGAGATGATTTTTATCTTTTCTGAACTGTCCTTTAAATCAAAAATCATATTGTCATTATAATTAATTCTGTTTTCAAATTTAAATACCTTTAACATTAATAGTTAAATATGCTGAATATTACTGATCGGTAAAATTTATTAATATTCTTTAAGACATGCAAAGGAATTGTTATAAAATATAAGGAAATAATTATTTTAATACTTATCAAAATTTTGTCTCCTTATATTCACCATTACACATTCTAAGAGTTCCACCTTACTTTTCATAACATTTTAATAGAATTTACTGATTTTACTTTTAACAGACCTTTAATAGGCCGTACTGTCAATAACAGTTTAAATGTTAGTAATTACGTAATATATACTTAGTAAAGAAATTTCTTAGTAATAGTAACTTTCACGAGAGTTTATGAACGAATAATTTCAGATACATTAATAAATAGTTTAATTAATATTTACTCAGTTAATTGGAAGAAATTTCATGTTTCTTAAAAAGATATGTATAAATAAATTCTCATATATATTTTAGCCATGTGCAATTTTTTATTTTCTGTGCATTGACTGCATTTTTCCAGTAAAGTAATTTGCAATCATTTAGTATATTTAAAAGTTTTATGTATGTCTTCCACATTACCGTTGACCAAGCGGTAAATGAATTCTGATGGTTTGTCCCGGGTTCGAACGCAGATTAATGGTTTGGCTACATGGTTGGTTTCTGTAGTTTTCCTTATATGTAACATGAATAGCAGTCAAATTCCCTTAGAACGTCCTCCACGAAGGCATACTTTCTCTTAAGCGGATAGTCCTATGTATGCTTTGACATATTCAAATAACCGTACCCTCTTTTTAACTTCATAGATGCAGTTTGCCGTTAATGTCATTCTCGTCAGTTTTAAATATTTAACCAGTTAACTGGCTATTTATAAACACTAGTGAATAAAATGCTTTCTTTCTGGGCTGTCGTAGACGAGCTCTTTATTTCAAAAGTAAACAACCCTTTTTTTTTCTTTTCCCTGATGTAGTATTATTAATAGTCTTCTTGTTTCATATTAAATATTTTCCCTAGATTAAAAAAAAAATCTGAAAGGTTTCAGATTTTAAATTACTACCAAAGGGGCGTTTTTTAAACGTTTTGTGTGTTACCTTTATTTATTAAATATCATGTTCTTTGCATTTAAACCATAAAATTCAGTTCAATAGCAATTTCGCGAAATAATTTTAAAATGAGCATATCTTTAGAATTTCCAATACACAGCTCCTCGCGCTGGAGATAAAAAGATCTTTTTTTCCCGTAGAGTGTTGCCATTGCTCGCTTTGAAATCCTTGAGTTTGTTAGTCAAAATTCGTTAAAGGATTTACAAAATATGAAATCGATAATAAAACAAATTCCAAATTTCAAATTTGGTTTTCCACATGCCCATATTCGTAGGAGGATTATGTTATTCAAAATTTGATGGCTCTATGTACCGTTGTTTTATCACAATGCGAGAAATATACATACATTTATGCAAATTCTTCATTATTTAATTTCTTCAAATATAATGCAAGACTCTAACATTGGTGGCAACAGTTTGAAAAGTGAAACGGACATTTATTGGATTACGTCATTCAAAATTCGATGGCTCTATATGTACCGTTATTTTATCACAATTCGAGAAATATACATACATTTATGTAATTCTTCATTATTTAATTTCTTCAAATTTAATGCAGAAACATTTGGTGGCAACAGTTTGAAAAGTGAGACGGACATTTATAGTGATTCAACGCAAAATCGCAAAACGAAAACAGTAGTCCTTCAGAGACAAAGCCTCTTTGGACTAAAAAACTAATCTATTCTCGAAGTAAAGGATTCCGTTTGCTTCTCTTTGAATTAACTGTCAAAAGTGCATATTATTCTGCAAGTTTGAGAATGCGGTATTTTATGTGAAAAGTTTATCAGTTTTTCACTTCGTCTTTTCTTCGTTGAAAGTATTGTTGAAAGTATTTCAAATATTCCAAATTATTGAAAAATACATATGAATTTCATGACGTTAAATGTCATTTTAATAGTTAAATTTATTTAAACGAAAATAGTAAAGCAACATTTTGTACCACTTCCTAAATTTAAAGAAATTTGTCTATGAATATAAAATAAAAATATTAACGCTATGATTTTCTTTTATCGATAATGCAAAACGCAACTTTGTAGTACTTTTTATTACATTACATTCATTCATTTTCATGTTTACTTTATTGCATTACATTAGTTTTCATTTCGCTTTTCATTACATTTACATTTTTTTATTTTCATTACAGTGCGTTTCAAGAATAATTATAAAATTTCTTCAATTACCTGAATGAGTTCCCATGCATTTTTCCTATAGTGTCTTTGAGAACTACTTAAATTTGATAAACGATTCATATAACAAAAGTCAATTTGCGTTAGTAATATAATTTCTCGTTCCATTATGTTTTAGTTGTGGTTTTCTTGTATTTATTTTTTGTTCAAAATAATGTTCAATTTGTTCCTTCCAAGTTGCTCCTACATTTTCGACTTAAACTCAGCAGACGTATCAAATTATTATTCATCTTCACACATAAGGTACGGAGATTTTTACGTCGGGGTATCGTCAGATATTTAAGTTCAAAATAAACTGTCAAAGTATGGTGCACTGAATGTGAACAAAAGTGCCACACCCCATTTGACTATCAAAAGCTCAAGAGCAATACGACATCCACGGAGAAAAATGGCGACTCTTTCTTATCCATCCTCCATGGTTTATAAATGTTTACGAGAGTGGGTAGTTTCAGGTTTCCTTTATCGACGTTTGTATGATGCTATAAATTGTCTTGCATATAGAGTAGTGCCTCGCATAACACATTCATACACGGGCTGAAAAATGTTATGCGAAACGAATTTGGTTTCGCCGAATAACATCACACATTAACTACGGGGGTAAATTTATTTTACTTTCTCTTTTAAAGGCGCCTAAATTTAAAAATATGGCAAATGCATGGACAAGGACAAAAAACAAGCGATGATAAATAAATTATTAAGCCGTGAGCATTCGTCCTGATATCAGACATCCGAATTGTATGCTTTTGTTGGTTATGTCACGTTCTTTTATTCGCACCAATGCCACACCCCCTTTGACTATCAAAAACTCCAAAGCATCATGAAATATCATCCCTTCTTATTCTTTCCTCCGTGGTTCAAACATGTTTATTAGACTGGCAGACTTCTTTATCGGTGCCTGTATGACGCTAAAAATTGCCTTGCAATGCTCTGGTCGGGACTCGAGCCTGGGCCTCTCGAATACGCGCTACCGTTATACCACGAACGCATGCAAAAAGGACAGAGAAAATAACCTTGTATACTCCTCCTTTTAAAAGGCAACTGGGGATTAGGGGACCCAATCTCTAAATCTTGGTGGTGAAGAATCATCATCCATCACCTTTTTGTTCGGGCCCCACTGTAGTGTCATTAGCATTTTTAAAGCAAGGGTACAGAAAAAATGAGCAATGCCTTTGCCAGGACTCAAACCTGGACCTCTCGAATACTCGCTGAGTATGCTACCATTACACCATGAAGGCATGCTGGAAGGAGGGAGAAAACACCTTATATACTCCACCTTTCAAAGGGCGACTGGGGATTAGGGGACCCAGTCGCCAAGTCCTGGTAATGAAGAGTCATCATCCACCACCTTTAGGTTCGGACGCCACTGTAGAAGCATAGGGATTTTTTAAAGCAGGAGATGTGAAAAATGAGCAGTGTCCTCATCGGGACTCGAACCTGGGGCCTCTCGAATACGCGCCGAGTGTGCTGCCATTATACCACGAAGGCATGCGGAAAGGGGCTACAAAATACTTTATAATTTCAATTCCTATATTGAAAAAGATACAGACACTGAAAAAGAAGAGGAACCTTTAGTCTCTCAAAACGATTATTTTATTGTTAAAGAAAAATTATCAAACCGTTTAAAAAGAAATTTCATAACAGAAGCTTGTTACTGAAAAGACTCGGACTAAATCCTTTAGAAGAGCAGAATGAAGATAAAAACCAAACAAATATGCAATCTTTAAAAATAAATTGGTTTTGAATATTAATGAATCACTTACTATAAAAAGTAAAGAAATTTATAAAATATGTGTATTTAACGTGTTGTGTCCTAGTAAAATGACAGAACGCGATTTATTTGCCAAAAATATAAGAAAGGGCATTTGTATGGAACATCAGTATACGCTATTGCCAGTTGAAGGGAATTTATATTGCTTTGTGCCATGTTATTTGCTTATTTTCTATTTTGTTTATAAAATAACATTTTTATTTATAATGTTTAAACAGAAAGAAATGGTCTAAGAGTTTGAGATACCCACCACGAGTTCACGCTTTCGTATTTACTGTAAAAGTCTTGCCTGGTTAATACCTTTTTTTAATGAAGAAATGAAAACCGTTCTTGAATACGTCTAAGCTCAGAAGGCAGATGTTTCTGGTAAAAAAAAAAATATTTACACTATTTGCAACTTTCAGGGACCTTTCTAGCAAACAAGAAATTAGACTGATACTGTATTTCCTACAGAATGTATTTTTTATTTAGTTAGAAAAGGAAAGAAATTCCGGTCACACAATCCAATAATAATTTAATAAGCTGAGATGATAACAATGACTAATCTGCTCAACAACAATCAGCTCAACAATCAAGACCAGAAGAATAAGCCTACTTTGCAAAAGAAAACTTCTGATCAGCAAGGCCGTATATATATATGGTCTTACCGAATATTTCTATAATATTTCTGTGACGTCTTTAAGAAATCATGCATACGCACATATTGATATATGTCAAGGATATTAAGGCGATACATTAAAAGTACATACAAACGAGAATAAAGTATCAGGGGCATTTTGACATTAAAATGACGAAAATACCTCTTCCTCAAGGGAAGTTTGGGAAGCTTGGTCTGTCTTTAGCGAAACGCTGTGCCAGTCAAAAGCTTGAAGAGTAATACGGAGCTAAATGCTTCACGGTTTCTTGTACTGTACTTGAATACAAGTTTTTACATCTTGAACTGAGGGCTCTGAAACAGAAAGAAGATTCGATTTCGATTTCTGACTGAAACACAACATAAATCTACTTGAAGTTAACTCGTTTAAAAGGCCAAACGAATTTGCTAAGTTAAACGGTTTAAAAAGAAGCCAATTAATATTTTTGCGCTAAGATTTTTTGTTTTATTTGAATCTTTAAATGATACCTTGTGTTTGCTCATCTTTTAATTCTTACCGTTTTCAATACATACGAGATCATACTTATCATACATAGTACATAACATATACACACATACCAAGTAAAGGTAAGAGATTATTTAGAACATTTTGTTGAAAACGCAGCACATACTATTGCAAATAGAGACACAATGAAGCAGGAAAAGTAGTGTTTATATCGCCTTTATCAGAATGGCAAAGCGTGGTTAGTGTAGGAGAAATACAGATTCAGGAAAACTGCGCAAAAGTGTTTGCTTAGGAATGATCTTGTAAAAAAAAAAAAAAAAAAAAAAAAAAAAAAAAAAAAAAACATAATTATATCAAAGTTTGAAATAAGACTGAAAAGGAATTCTTGCCGCCTAGAAATAATGCATTTCTCAATTCGTTGTCAGTTAAACTATGCACAACTATTTTTTATTAACCTAGGCAAGCACGTGTGTTACATCACTGGTACAGCCATCCCTTATTTGAAGGGCTACTATTTGTAGGGGTTTTAAGAAACAAAGATCTGCTTACATGCGTTTTGAAACGGATTTCAAAACAACCTTATATGAAATGAATGACTAGGGCAGTGGTCGGCAAAGTGCGGCTCCAGAGCCGCATGTGGCTCTTTGGCTCCTTAAGTGCGGCTCTGGTACAAATATCCACGGAAGGCGCAGTAATATTTTCATTAAAAAAAAAAAAAACTTGGTAAGAAAAAAATTACATCTTATTTTGATAAATTAAAATTCTTCTATAAATCGAGAACATGTATAATTTTTTGTTTGAGTAAAAAGATAGATAGGTAATTAAAATTTTATATTGTTGTAAAAATACGTAATGAACATAGTTTAATTTTATTATTTTTCGTATATGTAAACATAAACCATGCATAAACTACCGGCATGCGCGTGCATGCTTTTTATATAGTAGTTGAAGGTACAAATTGGCATCACGGAGCAGCAGTTGCAATGTAAACAGTTTTGTCTTATCTACCGTGTCTGCCGTTTTCCTGTCTTATTAAAAAGTTGTTGTATTTTTTAATCTAGCTGCACATCTTACAGGTATTTTTATACAATTTTATTACACTTGATATGTATGTTTGTGGTTCCGGTACAAAATTTGTAATCGATTTTTCGATAACTTATATTTGTTCAAATGTTGGAAGTTTTCTTCCAGTTTTGGTCATATTAAAAGTTTTGTTATTCTGATGATGGAAAAAATTATTTGTTTCTTTTTAGTGCAGTTACATAAATTAATAAAATTATATTTTTCAAAAGATTTTTTTAAAATTTTATTTTCATTAATTTAATAATGATAATAATTTTGTACTGATGGCTTTAGAAAATAATATATTTGGAATGTTTTTATAGGCGCCCCAATTAACATGGCTACCAAAAAAAAAAAAAAAAAAAAGCAAAGGAAACCGGGAGATGAAAACCGCGAATTGAAACTTGAGTGGACCGAGAATTTTGCGTTTATTCAAACTTGAATGGACTTTCGTCTTATTTGTAAGGAGAAATTCGCGCATAACAAGAAGTCAATTTTAAAGAGAAACTTTACGAGAAAGCACGCGTCATTTAGCACTAAATATCTTACCGGTGATGCAAGGAGGAAAACAGTTGAGGAACTTCAGAAGAGTCAAGAGTCGTCAACTTCTGTGTTTAATAACTGGATGCAATCTTCCAGTAATATTAATATAGCAAATTTTGTTTGTAGCCAAGAGATTGCTAAGAAAGGAAAACCGTACACAAACGGCGAATACATAAAAAATTGTTTTATAAATGCATCCGAAGAGCTATTTCGGGATTTTAAGAACAAAGCAGATATTCTGAAAAGAATTAAAGAGTTACCATTGTCTGCTAAAACCATTAAAGATAGAACAATTAAATTGTGTTCGAATATAACCACCCAGCATATCGAAGATCTGAAATTGGTTTCGGCTTTATCAATAGCAGTTGACGAGTCTTGTGACATAAATGATACAGTGCAAGTTTCACTTTGTGTAAGATTTATGTCTCATTCAGGCTCTAAAGAACTTTTTAGGATTATTGCCACTCAAAGGTCAGACGCGTGGAGAAGATATCGCCAATGCTGTAATTGGAGTGTATTGATAAACATCATATTCCCCTCGATAAAATTGTGTCGATTTCAACAGATGGGGCCAAAAGTATGACCGGCGTAAGAAAAGAGGTTGTTGCTATTTTAAACGAAAAAATTAATCACGAGACACTTGTTTACCATTGTATCATTCATCAAGAAGCGCTTTGTGCTCAAACATTTCCGGAAGAAATTTGTAAAGTTATGGAATTAGTGATTACCATTATCAACTCCATTTTAGCTAAAGCTCTTAACCATCATTGAGCGGTAACGTCGCTGAACATTGGTAGTTCGGTCCGATGTTCGAATCCCGCGAACGGGCTGGCTGCATGGGTGTTTTCGTGGTTTTCCCCATGTGTAACGTGTATACGAGCCAGTTTCCTTTAAAAAAAGTCCTCCACGAAGTCATCCCTCCCTTAAGGCAGATAGCCCTCGAGTGCTTTGCCGTAATCTAATGAACCAAACCTTAATCACCGCCAAATCAAAGAATTTTTATTTGAAATGGAGAGTGAGTACGCTGATCTTCTGCTTCATAACAAGGTACGTTGGTTATCAAGAGGGAACGTTTTAAATCGTTTCGCGTCCCTTTTTCCGGAAATTAAAAAATTTCTCCCTGAGAAGGGCGTTCACTATCCAGAACTAACAGACGATCAGTGGATACAAAACTTTTATTTCATGGTAGACGTTACGTCTCATCTAAATTAGCTTAATCGTAAACTACATGGGAAAGGAAACTTAATTTTTTCGATGTTAGAAGAAGTAATAACATTCGAAAACAAATTATCCATTTTTGCACAGGATTTTGAAAGGGAAACATTGTTTCACACTTTCCGAGCCTGCTGAAGCATCGTCAAGAAAATAACTCCTCTATTGATAAACACCATTTTAAAACAATAATTTTAAATATGAGGGAAGCATTTCTCAGCAGGTTTCAGGAATTTAAAAACAGCAGAGCAACTTTAGCGTTTGTCAAAAATCCTCTTAATGCTACGATAACCGAGTTGAAATTTTCTCCTTTTGAAACTGTCATTAGTAGCTTTGAAATACAATTGCTGGATTTAAAAAACAAGGACATATGGCTCTCTAAATTTGAACGTCTTTGTGTTGAATTGGAAATAATGGAGAAGAAAAAATGTGATCTTAGTTCACAACCCAAGTGGTCTGCTTTGAATGACTTGGAGAAGGAAGGCATGATTCATTTTCAACGCTTGGAATAGTATTCCTGACTCTTAGGATCAGCCGGAAAAGCTCGCGTTTGCTGTTCTTTCCCTTTTCGGTTCTACATATATATGCGAACAATCTTTTTCAAGCATGAACATTATCAAGAGTAAACTGAGAAGTCGTCTTATTGACGAGAACTTGGAATCATGCCTAAAATTAAAAACAACAATATACAAACCTGACTTACTCAAACTTTCCAAGGAGATGCAAGCACATTGTTCGCATTAATAAATATTTATTAAGTATTAAATTTAGTTTTATTTAGTGTAATAAATGTTTACTAAACAAGCAGATTTGGCTCCCAATTTTTTTTAAATTGTTGTAATGTTCATATTTGGCTCTTTGGCTAATAAGTTTGCCGACCACTAGACTAGGGGATCGATTAGGTATTTAATGAATAGGGGATTAGAGTACTCAGTGATTAAGGATTAAGGATTTAATTATTAGGGGATTAGAGTACACTATTCTTAACAACTGACACTTGTTAACTGTAATTCGCTACCATCTTTCTGATGTATAATTTTTCTGATCTGAATATAGTCTAAACCAGTTAGTTCTACGAGTTCTTGGCCAAAGAGGTGTTGGTGTATTTAATTATGGCAAAGCACACGAGGGCTATCTGCCTAAAGGGAGGGATGCCTTTCGTGGAGGACTTTCTAAGGGAAACTGGCTCGTATACACGTTACACATGGGGAAAACCACGAAAACGCCCATGCAGCCAGCCCGTTCGCGGGATTCGAACCTCAGACCGAACTACCAGTGTTCAGCGTCTTTACCGCTCGGCCGCTGGTGGGCCCCTTGGCCAAAGAGGAAAGGGTTGTATTTATTGTTGGCCTAGGCCTGTTGCCTACTTTGCACATGACCGTACGAGATTTCTCACCTTTGTCCTAATTTTGGCGGAGAAGCCAATCGGTGACGAATACGGAGATCTCTTCCCCTCTTAATTTAAGGATTTCGTATCAGCAGTACATCCAGTGACTTTATGCCGGAAAAAAAGGATACAAACATCAATGTCGTTCCCTGAATCCTTACCCCAGCTTTTCTTCAAATACAGAATTTTCATCGAGCGGCTCTGTCGAAGCGCTGGCATTGTCGTACTTAAAAATCTTTACACAATCTTTACGTAGTTAGCGAGACTCATAATCCATATCGCTTGTACCAAATGTATAAGTTTGTAATATCACAAACGTTTATCAAATAATCTCTACGAAAGGCATGAAAATCTTTATTTTGGACTAAAATAAGTACAAAAACTTTTTACAACTAATCAATAAAAACGCATCATATCATACGTCCATCTCTCACTTTCACCAGAAAAATCTCTATTGTTCGGCGCACTTGCCCCTTTATAGCTCTCAGCACAATGAAATACACACGTACTTTGAGATGCTTGCAATGAAATGCAAACGTGACATTGCACGTGCTGAGCTCCTGACATTCGCTGTTTTTACAGCGGTCGCATGAAACCACGCTTGATAATGGTCGCTACATATCTAAAGCGATATTTATATATTATGAATAAATACGATAGTGTATGATTAATAAACTATCCACTGTGTGATTACCAATATTAAATGGAGTCGCCAGAACACGCTCTCCAACTGAAGCGACCCAGACTTCTAGACTTCTGCTTAAATGTTCGTTTCTACCTCATTTGCGTAAGTACTAATCTTGAAAACTCATTCTAGCAGGTAAATGTAGTTGGTAAATTAGAATCTGTAGGAAAGACTTGTTCCAAAATAAAAACAGCTATTAGGAAATTAAAGTAAAGCCCTACAAAGTAATGAACATTTAACTACAGAGAAGCAAAAATATTTCTTCCATTAATTTATTAATGATTAATATCAATAATAATAAGTAATTTTTAGATTAGAATTTTAATGCTGAATTTATTTCATTGACTTCTGGATTTTAGAGTAAAATTACAGGAAAGGATGTTATAAATGAAAATTTTGCGAAACATGATTTTTGAATTTGTTCCTGCTTCCATTAAAGTATTAAAAATTCAGTAATGAATGTAACAGTTTCTAAATTTAATGCAAATATTTTTATATAAAGCAACTGTTGTGGTCGGTTGGTTTAAATGTAGAAAAATGTGGTAGCTTTCCATTGATGTATTGAAGGGCTTTGAAACCTCACTCCGGCAAGAAATTACTAAACGATTACTCGTCCATTCGTTTCCTATGCAATTGGATGTTATAAGAGGCTATTAAAGGCTCTTTCTAGGACTGCTGAAATAGGGGACTCGCACTCATGCCTTATAAATTCATTAGTAGTTATCATTAAGATAAAAATTATCTTTAAATAACTAATGACTTTTCATTTGCTTTTCAGCTGCCGATATCTTGTCTAATTTAGATGAAACTGCGAAACCTTGCGATGATTTTTATAAATTCGCCTGTGGTGGTTGGATTAAAAGACAAAATATTCCTGAAGATAAATTAACTTTCAACGTGTTTGAAAAAGCAAGATCTGATGTCAAAATCAAATTTAGAGGTAATTTAAAATTTTCTATAAGAATTTTAGTAGACTGTAATTACTTTAATAGTAATATTTGACCAAGATGCGATGTTTTCAATGTTAAACTTTTAAGAACAAAAGTATGTTTTGTATTTCGTCTTAGTATGACTAAAGTTTTCTCATTTACTTTAAAGAAAACACGTGCATTTGCCTTTTTTCGTTGTACGGAATTAGCCATTTAACATCTTTGCCTTCAAGGATTTATTATTTACAAGTACGTGTCTGGCAACAACGAGCTATGTTAGCTCTTCAAGCGATCACCTTCTTGGAATGATTTATGTCGAGATCCCGAAGTCCCCAGTGACCATATCTCTTTTTCATACCGCTTTCACCTTCCTTTTCTCTCCCTTACGGTTTTCCTTTTCTGAGAATGGGGCTCTTGTATGATGCTGTAGCTGCTCTTCTTTTTTAAAAGAATTTTATGCCTGCAGAAAATCAGACCGACCTTGTTTTACGCAGGACCTGCCTAGGCAGCAGCTGTGAAAACAAATAGAAACATCTTACAAAATAAATGTTTGCGTATCATTCTGAGTGCATCATGGTGTGTTAGAAACTCAGTGATTCATAACGATCTGAATATTCTACTTATCAGCACAAAAAGTCTTAGTATCACTCACACCTTCTATCAAAATTGTGAAAAACATTCGCATGAAATTGTCAGGACAATAGTAGATTATGACTACCTTATCGAACAACCACATAAGGGAGCCAGAACTATTTTAATCCTTGAACTCTATTGATTTTATTTTAGTGCTGCATTGGACAGCGTACGATAGCCGATAAGTTATCGTCACTGCTTACTTATGAGGTTATGAGTTCGATACCAGACGAGCTCAATGAAACATTTTCTAGGACTTGTATATATTTTCATTTTTTTATTATTTATTTTATTCAAGATTACAGTGTCTTCATGTTATTTATGTGAGATTTCTCAGTTTTACTGGCATCAAGATTTAAGTGTTCACACCCAATGTGAACTTCAAATTTAGTGGGACTTGTAAATATTATTTTACGCTCATCTTTTATGTGTTTCTAGTTTATTTTATGTATCTCATTATTTCAAAGATTTCTACTCGTGCTATCTGCGAAGATTCTGACCTGTACAAGCTGACCTGTACTTGCTTCAAGCTTCATCTGCCGCGGTCAGTATTTGGGAGAGTGACCCCTTCTTCTCTTCTTTATTTCGCATTACATCTCGGTATTTTTAAATTTTTTGTTATAAATGTCACATTTCTTAATTTATTTATAAACGTACAATTGCACTAATATTTAAAATGTAACTACGGCTTAATTTAGTATTACACTAAAAATATTAAAGTGATCGTAGCCATTTATGAAGTATTTAATAACGAAAATGAATGACCAGATGAAACCTCAAAATCAAAAATTCGTGTGCAAAGGATATTGCAGAACAAAAATTTCAAGAAACAGCAAAAACTAATTCTCAAATATAAAATTTAATTTGTACACATATCTCTCTTCTTCAGTGACATTTATACTAGGATTGACTATCTGCGAATGAATTTCGCCAACACCCTGTGCGTTTGCTTCACCACATACTGTCTTCGATTTGAAAGTCACATGAGGCGAGCAAGGCTGGTTTACATAATGTCCACGAGAGCTTGCCTTCTCCTTTCATTTTCTTTGTTAAAAGGGTTAACTTATCCCAAACTTAGTATCGAGGGCTCAGCTATGAATGATCCGGTGATAATGCTGTTGTAGGGCATCTTTGATCGAATGCATCTGGGTAGCCCTAGCATTGGATCCTAAGTCGTCTTGTTGGGCTCCATACTGGACAAGGCAAGCGGATCCAAATATTGTCCTTTCAAACAATACTACTTTTTTATCTCATACTTCTAAAAATTGATCTGATGCTTTAAATTTGACCAAAAGATTAGGAGCTGATATGGACAGCACTGAACTTGAACGTTTCTCATAACTCCTAGTAGTAGTAAGTTCTACAGAATTACAAAAAATGTTACCTTTTCTAACAAACAGTTTTGGCCGAAAAATAAAACCTACCAATGAAAAAATACCTACTGTCTGATGATTGTCTGGTAATAATTGCAGCAAGAAAACAGGCTGTTCTAAAATTAACTAAAGCAGAATAAACAAACATCAGGCTGAAGTCGCACATCCTATATTAGTCCCGACGAGTAATCTCAGAGGTTGATTTTCAATCAGCACCTGAAGCGGAGTTCTTTAAAAGACTGGCAAATCAAAATGTCTGTGATGTTCCTAAAATCAAAATACCGAAAGAAGTCAACCGTTTTCAACTAAGTACGACATACTCAGTTGATCTACATAACACCTAATTTTCCCAGATATATCAAAAACTGAATACTTAAAATATTCTTGTGTTCGAAAACAGTGTTTCAATTTTCACAAAATTCATTTAAACACGGATTAGAATTTTTTACTAAGCATACAAATTTAAGAAGACTTCTGTCTACCGTATTTGGTTGACTGTTTTCTGAGATATTTTCCATAGGTGTTACCTATGGAACCACTTGTTGACCTAACTAGTTCTAGAATAATATATTAACACTTTAATTTAGAATTTGTGCCGTAATAATTAAATTAAGCGATTTAAAGATGAATTCGTTAATTGTTACATACATTAGTCTTTAATTCCCCTGTAGTAGCTTTATGCAGAAATAAATAAATAATCATGCGCAAGGGATTAAACTACGTGTGCCTTGAAAATTCGATTAAGAATGCTAAAAAGAAACAATTTTAACTTACTCCACCAACGTATAATGTCAAGAAGATACATTAAAGATCACATGAAAACTATTTATTCTCAGAAGTTGACATACTTATATGGCCAAGTTAAAGATAAAATTTAAATTTAGTTCTTACAAAAATATTGCTCAGATCGATAAACAGTCTCAACGATTTCAATTCGGTTACTGGCGTTGAAACACTAGACATGCCTTTTGTTTAAAAGTGCAGATGGAAATGACGCCAAGCTTCTAATTATTATTCATGAAAGTTTTAATAATGGCTAGCTATAAAAGAGGAATATAAGAGGTAAATAATGTCCCAGATAAATAATTACTTGTTATTTGTCCAATAATTGCTTCCATCTTCTAATCTCAGGACTCCTCGCTATAGCATCTAAGACAGAAATCGACGCTAAGCGCGGATCGTTTTTGACGCTTCTCACAGTCCAAGTCGAAGAATCTGATAAAATGAGATTTTTTCTCCATCGTGCAGAGACGTTTGTAACGATTAATTTGGAACTGGTCTCAATAATGTTATATGTTTGATGAATAAAAAACAGCTATATAAAGAAAGTTTCCTCTTAAAGAAAGAAGTTATTTCATTTGCTTAAACTCTGTTTTATTCTATTTCCAGCTCTCTTACGCAAGGAGTTGACGGGAGCAGAACCTGACTACATTCACATGGTTAAACGTTTGTATGACTCCTGCATTGACCTGAGTAAGTGTCATTTCGTATGCTCTTTATCATTTACTTTTAAGTATGGTGGAAACTTCAAGATGTTACCACGTTCCAGTATGGGTTTGAGTTATTAATTCCAATTTATAAAGTATTTCTAAAACGATATGTAAGTTACTTCCTGCGATTAATTTGAATTCTACAATTCTAGTAAGAGAGTCAGGAGAACTTTTTGCCCCATCTTTTAACTTAACTACTGAAACAGAAGAACACATATATTTTTATTTAAAATTATAAACTGAACAACTGCATGACTTGTGCTTACAAATTAAGCTTGTGAGAATTAAGCTTATAGCTTGTGGGGTATCATTAACAGAAAATATGAACTTAAAATGTAAACTAAAAAGATGCAGAAGACTATAATGCACTCAGCCTAACAAGCGATGGCTCAAATTAGTAAGTGCATCTTTGATTTAGTACATGCTAGTAAAATGACTTAGTACCTGCTTTAGCCTGCTCCTGCTAGTAAAACGTCATTAGCCATTTTACTAGCATATCTAGTACAATGGCTAATGCCAAATAACTAATTCGCAGAACTAGGTTGGAGAATCGTATAATAAAACTTTGTCAAACTCAAGAATTACGTCATTAATATATTGCGTTTACGGCAAAATCAGTGTTATCCTTCTATAAAGAAAACATGTTAAATTTAATTCAGGCTAAGAAAGTATGTGTAATTAAAAAAAAAAAAAGAAACCTAAATATATTATGTAATTATAAGAAAAGGAAAACGAAACAGATATTAATTGAAAGAATATTACTGCTTAAATACGTGTGACAATTATTTTTTAAAAATGCTGATGATTTTTGCTTGGGACAATGACTAATGGAATTATTTAAGTTTCGTGATTAAGGAGTCCAGAACTTTTCAGTGCTTCTCATAAAGTATCCTCTTCTTCCTTTATTTGGGTGCTACATTGAGAAATCAAATAATTCTTTCTGCCTTATTTTAGATTTTTTGCTTTTAAGATTCGTTTAACTCCTTATAATTTAAAGGCCCTTTATCTGCGTCATTATGATTGCTCTCATTGCCAGTTGGTGTTGTAAGATCATTCAAATCTTTATTTGTCACTTATCGGTTAATTCTTTGACTTCCCTTTCTTCCATATCTGAAAATCATTAGTCTCCAACTGCTTTTAGAATTTGTGCGATTTTGGCTTCGTTTTCAGTAAATGGAAATTCTTCAAATTTGTTGATAACTTCTGGCCAGAGCTGAAGCTAGCAAGTATTCAATGTTTATAAATCAACACTAAAGCGAATATGAAAGAAATTTCAGAACTGAACGTATTAAATGGAAACAATTAAGATAACGCGTATGTGCGAAATCACATTCCACAAATCCGCTATTGGCAGAACTTTACTGTACTGTCAGTATCGCGACCCAAAGTTCACTATACTCTGTTTTAAATACTCGCAACTTATATGCATCCTGATGAGAGCTAATGAAAAGAAGTGACAGTACAGTTTCTAATAATAAGAAAATGGATTAATGGACAAGAAATAAACTTCGCAAATATAGTAAAAGCTAACAAACTGAGTCTTCCGTCAAACAGAAAGACTATTTTTAGCCCAAAGGACGTTAGCCCAGAAGGGCTATTAATTTCAAAACAGCATTTTGCGTCGATTCACTTTTCAAGCTGTTGCCACTAAATATTATTATTTTCTTTTCAAATGGCGGGCACTTGCCTATAACGGCATTGGCCATTCCTTAAGGCCAGAAGTGTTGGCCATTTTATCGTAAAGGCACCTAAATAGGTGGCCACCGTTATCTCCTATGAAGGAACAGACAATTTTACATCCATGCATTTTCCGGTATCGCGCAGTCACAGTCAGTCTCCCTTAACCACTTTACCGTCTGAGAGGCCAAATAAATATTATTGCTATGTATTATATTTAAAGAAACTAAATAACGAAGAATCTGCATGAATGTTTGTGGCGCTGTGAAAAAACAACTATCCTAGAGCCATCAAATTTTGAATAACGTAGTCTTCCAACCGAACATGGGAGCTTGGAAGCCCGAATTTTGAATTTCGAATTTGTTTTATTATCTATTTCAAATTTTGTAAAACTTTAACGAATTTTTGATTAACAAACTCAACGGTTTCAAAGCAAGCAATGGCAACATTTTATTAACATTTATTTAACAAAATAACATTTTTATCTCCAGCGCGCGAGAGACTGTGTATCGGAAATTCTAAAGATATGCTGTTTTGCTGTTTTGCTGTTTTTAAAAGTATTTTGTGATATTGTTGTTGAATTGAATTTTATGTGTTTTAAGTGCGAAGAACATGATATTTAATACATAAAAGTAACACATAAAACGTTAAAAAATGCACTTTTCTGCTTAATATAAAATCTGAAAGCCTTCAGATTTCCTGTCTTTTGTTCATACTTTCTTTAATTTAAAAAACGTTAGTTTTTTGTTTTAGGAATAAAATTCAAGTCATGCAGTTTCTCTTTAATATGTATGCATAACTTTCGTAATATAAGAAACCGAAGGAAAGTTCTCAGGATAATTGATTCATAAAACCAGGGCCAAAAACATGTAATCCTTTGAAGTATGGAGCTTTTAAACAGTAACATATAAAACATACGAAGTTTGTTTCTGTATTTTATTGCTCTATCAGCAAACAAAGCAATAGTTGCCTTTATTTTTATTTTTTTGCTATAGTTGTTGTAGTTGCATTTATTTTATTTGTGTATTTATTTATTGCTATAGCCGTTGTCTTTATATTTTAGAGATTTTAAAGAGAAAATTTTAAAATTATTTATTTTAAAACACAAAATATCTGAAAGCGTTCAGATTTTATATTATGCCCCAAGCGGCGCTTTTTTAACGTTTTGTGTGTTACCTTTATTTATTAAATAGCATGTACTTCGCACTTAAACTATAAAAATTCAATTCAACGGAAATGTCATAAAATATTTAAAAGAGCATAATCTTTAGAATTTTCAATACACAGTCTTCCGGGCTGGAGATAATTTTTTTTTCGTACAGTGTTGCCATTGCTCGCTTTGAAATCTTTGAGTTTCTTAATCAAAAACTCATAAATGCTTTACAAAATATGAAATAGATAATAAAATAAATTCCAAATTTCGGATTCCAGATGGCCATATTTGAGTGGAGACGTACGTTATTCAAAATTTGATGGCTCTAGGTATTGTTTTATCACAGTCCGAGAAACATACATACATTTATGCAGATTCTTTATTATTTAATTTCTTTAATTGTAATACAGGGCTCTAATATTTGATGGCAATAATTTAAAAAGTGATTCGCCGTTTATAGTAAATCAACGCAAGATGCCGAAACGAAATTAATAGCCCTTCTGGGAAAATTGCCCCTTTGGGCTAAAAATGTAATTTCACTGGATTAATCTACTTCATTAAGTTGGCTTAACCTAACCAGAGTGGGTGAAAATTAATATTAGATATGAACTGCTACAAGAAAGGAAAACAGAATTAATTTCAATGAGGTACGAAATAGATACGAAATGATGAGCATAGCATCATTTGAATCATAGATGCCTAATGGTATAGAAATGTTTCAAATATTTACACACCGAGAATTTCTTAAAAGACAAATACAGCAAATAGAGTCTTTTAGTTGCATGTCAAAAGAAATATAATTAGATATTCTTATAACGGGATTTTGTTTTCAATGTGTGCTTGCTTAGAAAGCATCGAGAAAGCGGGCAGCAAACCTCTGAGAAATGCTCTGAGAGATCTTGGAGGCTGGCCGGTGCTAGAAGGAAAACACTGGAATGAGACTTCTTTTGACTGGATTGCTACTCTCACCGAATTCCGAAAAATGGGATTCGATCATAATATCCTGATGAACTTGGTTGTTACAAGAGATGCAAAGAACAATATGACTCCCATCTTAAAAGTAAGTGCAGTAGCTTATCCGAGATTGTTTAGACCGTTATCAGCCCGAATATTTGAAAACTCTGATAAGATATTAATCACACGAATTTTCATGCGACAAAGCTTACTGAATTTTTTATTTGAAATCCTGAAAATAAATGCACAAGTATAACTATTAATTAAAGACTCTCTATCAACAGATAAAATTTGTTTCCTTTAATTAACAAATAATTCAAACAAAATTTTGTTGTGACAAAAATATTCATGCAAATTTTGGAATAAATAAGCATTATCAAAGTTACGCAAATTGTGAAATGTTTTACATGCATTTTTATGAAACATTTTTTTAAACTGTGTTAATCACATTTTGTGATAGTCCTCTAACTCTATGAGCATCCGCGCAATCATGCCAGGTTTTAGCCAACAAAAGATCCCTAGGAAAAACATCTGGGTATTGCTTTGTATTTATATTTATAAAGGAGTTTTGATGAAGGCTTTAGCGCGTGTTATTGACCGAGTGGTATAACAATTTAAGTTGGTAGTTCGTAGCGGTTTCAAATTCCGGCGAACGGTCTTGGCTGCATATAAGTATTCATGGTTTTTCCTATTCGTTAATGTGTACAGGGTACTGCCTAATTCGATGACAAATTCAGAGATGTGATAATAGGTATCAAGAGGATGAAAAATTGAGATAGAACATGGAATTGCAAACCACGAGCAAGTACTCATTGGTGGGCATTGTAGAATTTGTCGGCTTTAAACTTCATCTGGAAACGATAATGAGGAATATGCGTATATGTATCTGATTTTATAAGGTATTTTTCCCGCCTTCCTAGCGTGTCTTCGTGGTGTAGTGGTTCTGCACACTGGGCCGGTATTCCAGAAATGCGTGGTTCGATTTCCGGCGAAGACTCATTTTTCATCTTGCCTGCTTCCAAAAATACCTAATGCCTCTACAGTGGCGCTCGAACTAAAAAGGATTGTGGATGATGATTCTCCTCACCCAGGATTTGGAGACTAGGTCTCCTAAAACATTTCGCCCTTTAAAAAGGGAAGTATATAAGGTATTTCTCTCGCTTTCCCAGCTGCCTTCGTGGTGTCGTGGTCAGCACACTGAGCCGGTATTTCAGAGGTCCGTGGTTCAATTCCCGTCGAAGGCGGTTGCTAATTTTTCATCTCACTTGCTTCCAAAAAAAAAATCCTAATGTTTCTGCAATTTGTAACCGAGCAGGCTGCAGTGGACGCCTAGCACAGATGATGTACCAAGAGCAATATTCGAGAGGACATTATCCGCACCATACCATCTTTACGAACATCGATCGATGGCTGCAGGAGATGGGATCCTTCCAAATAACGAGATGTAATGCAAGGCAAGAACCCAGTGTGCGCACACCTGAAACAGAAAATCGAGTATTGCAACAGTTTGCAGTTACTCCATCGACTAGTACACGATGTATTGCAGCTGTGGGTTTTCGTCATAAAAGGGTTTCGAAGGTTCTGTGAGCAGAAACCTTGCACCCCCTTCGACGTCAAACTTCGACGTAAGTCAAACTCGTAGGCGATGCCAACTATCCCCTTCGGAGAGAATTCGTATTCAGTGTGATTGATGCCACATAGAATGATTCACAGTTTCTCGCCACTTTTTCATTCTCAGATGAAGCCTATTTTACAAGGAGACCTGGTCAACCGCAAAAAACGCATATATGATTGTTCGAAAATCCCTTCAACACTTTGTTATCGAAAATGCAACACAAGTTGGGAATTAACATTTGGGCAGGGATTCTCGGAGATCATCTGTTGGGACCGTACCTTCTGCCCGAACAACTCTATGGGGAAAATTACCTTGTTTCTTTTTACATTTAGCTAGACGGTAGACACTAGACCTAGATACTTTTTACCTTGATTTTTACATTTCGCTAGACGGTGGACACCAGGCATAGGTACTTTTATGACCATGCACAGTTAATTATCCACCTCTAGTGGCGAAGTCCCCGCGGTCAACCCGAGAAGAAAAAGTAGGAAGTCGTAGGTAACACGGTCAACAAGGGTCAAGTCTATTACTACATTCAGGGTATTACGGTCCGCCAGGGTCAACGCAACTTCTGCTTGAAAACAAAGTTTGTGGCGGCCACTCGCAAACGGACTCCAATCGGTCACAACCAGACCACCGGAGAGAAATGAAAAGTTCCCACGAATGGACCAACGGAGAATAAAACCCAGAAGGCCACTAATCAAAATCAACATACGTAACGACACCACAACCAAGGGCCAGACAAGACAGTACCAGTACAGTCCCTGCCTAGCCTGAGTATACCATCGAAGAACCGATGATTCTAGTCTGATTTTATTCCTCCTTTATCGAGGCTGCCTAGATGCAGATCCTAACCAGCACACAACAGAGTTATCTCCGCCGACGTACGGGAGTCTTGTTTTCCTACAGCGCGTCCCGCGATTTGATGCAGGGAGTATCGGCTACTGGGCGCCAGAGCATTTAGCTCATGATGGTGCACCACCACATTTTGCTATTGCTGCCAGTCGCAATCATCTCGATGCTATATATCCCGGGAGGTGGATTGGACGCGATGGACCTGTTACTTAGCCTGCACGCTCCCAGGACCTCGCTTCCTTAGACGAATACAGACGAATTTTCTTCTTCTAGGACCACCTGTATTCGGCTGTTTATCAGACGCCTGTGGATTTAGTGAAGGATCTGACAGCACACTTCAACAGATACCGTCAGTGCAGTATATTCTTTTGAAAGCCCCCGGTAACCCTTCCTCTTTCGGCATCTTCGAACAATTTTGTTAAAATGTCTTATCATCTCCTTTCTGGCGTCGAATAGCTATGCGTTGTAATCCTTCTTTATGTCAAATAATTATTTTTCGACTTATTATTAGACCATTGCTCCATTCTATGTTACACCCTTCATGACTATTTCTCTTAATATCTCCAACTAGAGGTGGTTTGTGACCCTAACTTCTGCGGCATTTTACTTCCTCTTGATGCCTACTATTCCTCCCTCTGAATTTCTCGGTCGAATTCGCCAATACTTTGTATATGAACCAATTTATCTCAAAAAATCCTCTGGGAAGGCATCATTCCTCTCTTTAGGAAAAGAGCTCTCACGTGCTTCGCCATAATTATAATAAAACAAGATTTCCGATAACCAAGATGGCTAATTTTCACGTTTTATTTCCTCCTTTCGAATATTTTACATTTGCTTATTCCGAAACGTTTCTTTTTATCCTTTGAAACATGTTTACGAATCAATTGTCAGTTTGTAAGACCGTTTTTTTGGTTCAACGTGTAGAGACATTAGGTTAATTGGTAAAGCCGGAGAGATGAAAAATTAACAACGCCTTCGCCGGGAATAGAACCACGGACCTCTGGAATACCGGCCCAGCGTGCAGAACCACTACACTCCGAAGGCACGCTAGGAAGGCGGGAGAAATACCTTATAAATTTACGGTCAAATTAAAATGCTACCGTGATTCTGAGTAAATTCTCACGCTGGAATTTCTAAACTCTAAAAACACACAGACACAGAAATAGGTTAACTTTAATTTTCATCATCCAAGACCTCCTACTATGGACATATTTCACGTAGCAGTATCACAATAACATTAATTTTGTTTTACCTCGCCACTTGTGATGGCTAAAATTATACAACACAAAATAACCAATTACCTGTATCTAGATGAAACGCAAGGTTCCCTTAAACCTTATAAATTCAAAAAATATAATTTATCCTAAAGCTTTGTCTGAGATTTAACTTATTAAAAACCAAAAATATCCTAGCGATATTCTATTTAGTTCTAGATAAGAGTTAATGGAATGGGCAAAAAAATTTTCCACGGCAACACAGTATCGGCGGGGAATATCAAAAATTCTCACATAAATCTACGCCTTTATAGCAAAACTACTTCCTACTAAAATCGGCATAAATTCTGGAACGAGCAAACCTTCTGGAAAAATGAGGGAGATAAGTCGAATGAGGGAAATAATGAGAGATATGAAGTAAATAGCATTTGGTTCGTCAAATTTAAAAACTGAATGCAATAAGTTAGTGTTGAATTTTCACACAAATAAATCTTTTTTTTTTTTTTTTTTTTTTTTCCGTAACGAACAATAGAAAGATCGTTAAATGACCCATTAGTGATACGAAAAACCAAAAGATCCATCACAGATAAAATTCGAGAATGTTACTGCTTTTACTGTGTCTATTTTCCCAGTTATTTTTTTAAACTGCTTGCTTGCTCAGTTAAGAGAGTGCTCTTTGATAGAGGCCAGAATAATGGAGTTTCTACTGTATATATGGTTGATCAGAACTGCATATGCTGACTATATATCGCATCTCGTTTTAAATCAGTATTTCTGCTAAAACGCTTTACTGCCGCTACCTTAGACCAAATGTTAAACAGCTTTGAAATAATACATTATTGTTGACAAAATAATTCTGAGCATAAATCAATGGAAACAAAACCAAATCCGACTGAATTTTATTCTAGAAAACTAGAAAAAGATTAAGAGATATATGTACTTGTACGAAATAAAAATTTTAGGTGTATGTAGTATGTGACAGATATCTTAAGCGCTGTTCACGGGCCCACCAGCGGCCGAGCGGTAACGTCGCTGAACACTGGTAGTTCGGTCCGAGGTTCGAATCCCGCGAACGGGCTGGCTGCATGGGTGTTTTCGTGGTTTTCCCCATGTGTAACGTGTATACGAGCCAGTTTTCCTTAAAAAGTCCTCCCTTAAGGCAGATAGCCCTCGAGTGCTTTGCCGTAATTTAATAAACCAAACCAAACTAAGCGATGTTCACACTGGGATTTATTTGAATTAATAGAGACGGTTCCATGTATGGACTAGCTCCTCTATACGTGAAGTTCAGACTTTTCAGCTGAAGAAATAAATATTTTCTCGAAAATGTAGAGCAGCGTTGGCTGCGTCCGAAGTCTCCGCTAGATCAGATAAACCCTAGTGTGAATGACCCTTTAGAATCGCTTTATATAAATATATTCTGTAAAGCGGACTAGCTCCGCTTTACAGAATTTGGCCTCATGCTGTAATACTACAGGGAAGTCTAATTCTTAATCTTCACCAAGCCCCAATTTTTTCAACACGGTGTGGGGAAGGAATATCCTCTTTCTGGTGCAACAAAATTTCCATTTTCCTGCCAGTTGGAAGAATATTATAATTTTGCCCAGAACTGCTTTCAAGTCTCTTTTACCTTCTTGACTGTCTTTAAAGTTTTCACAGCATTTTAAAGATTATTTGAGAGTTTTACTGGATTTTATTGAGTTCTAATTTAAATTTCAAACATGTTTTAATGTGTATATGATGCAATACGGCCCTATCATGGATTTAGGGAATTTTATTGAAAGATGAGAAAGGATATTCTCAGGTTGGAAAAAAAGGCTGAGGCTTACAGAAAGATAGGAAATACATAATACGACTCAGCAGAAAGAAGTGATCATTCGATATGCAGATACAAATTTGAAATTAAAAATTTTAAATGGCAGGGAAATTTCTTGGCAGACCCCTTAACTGGAAAAAAAAAAAAAAAAAAAAAAAAAAAAAACGAAAAACAATGTGAGAACGCTTAGGAAAGTTTGCGGATTGATAATATTCAAATTGAGATTAAATTACACTGAAAGATATTATATAAACGTGAGCTGGCTACATACAAGAGATTGATTAAAAAAGCGAAGAAAGAAACTAAATATAAATACTTCCTCTGGAGTACAGAATATTACGATATATTTTTAAAAATATCAGCATTAAAACATTATTGTTGCGCCCATGGGGGAGAATTCTAGAAGCAAGACATCCAGATGATGATTACTCAATTGAAAACTAGAAGTGAATCAAGTAAGTTGGAATTACAGCCGCCATCTTATTTTATGATTTTATTATGCAATTAATGATCTTAAATATCATATTCTCTTTAAATATTGGAAGACCGCCGTAATGGTCCTAACTGCGAAAGAAAATGGAAAACATAGGCCAGTTTGTTTGTTAAAGATCTTGGCAAAATTTTTTAGACAGTTATTTACAAAGAGGCTTACCACTATGCACTGACTTCAGAAATTATATCAAGGAGGCAATACAGATTTGTATCGGGCCGCTCCGCTGATGACGCATCATATGATTTTGTAAATTTTATTCGAGGAAAAAGGAAATTATTTCATGTGGCAGCTGTCTTCTTTGCTATTAAAAACGTTTTGATTCAATGAATTGGAGTATGCTTTTAAAACTTTTATTAACATTAAGGATCCCTACAGTAATTTTTTAACTTTTACAAAACTACTTCGAAGAAGGAACGGTGTCGTTTCTATGGAAGATAAAGCAAGGGATAAATTATATGAAGTGAAAATAGGCTGGCCCCAGGGGTCACGCAGCTGTCCGCTTCTTTGGAATATGGTTATCAATGAATTACTTAACAAGGAATTTCTCCTTCATGTAAAAATATTTGTCATGGCTACAACTTAATGCTTATTTTAACAGAATGCTCCCAGGAGAGGCTGGAGAAAAAATTTGAAGATGTTGTAAATATAATTGATAGCTGAAGAAATGAACAGAGATTAGAGTTCAACTTTAAGAAGTTCGAGGATCTTCTTTTCCCTAAGGGAGGTAAAAACGTAAGGAAATCTTTTATCTTTTTTATTCAGGAAACGAAATGAGGCTAATTACGGATTTGAAATTTTTCGAAGTATTCTTCAATAATACACCGACTTTTGTTGAACATTTTAAATATGTACATAGAAAAGTGATTTGATTCTGCAATTTTATAAGAGAAGCTTCCCAGGTGAGATTCTAGCTCACAAGAGCCCCGCGTTTTGAAAGATTTTTAATAATGTGATTTTTCAATTATATTCTACAGTATTGGTGCTTGGGAGCTCGAGCATCGAAGCTTTATCGAATTAGAATAAAATTAGATTCCACCAGACGAACTGGCTGCTGGTCATTGCAAGCCTTCTTAAAACTGCTCCAACGGAGAAGGCATGTGTGTTAGCAGGCATTCCGTCTCTCTCATTGCAATGAGATTTTTAGCGTACAAATTTATTATTGAGGATTGGCAGATTGGATATACGGGTGATCCATGACTTTAGCTTACTAGGTTCGGTTTTAAAATCTTAGATGTGAATTTAATTTATCGCAAGAATAGAATCTCATTGGAATACTATACGAATGAGTCAAAAGAGAATGAGCTTGATATTTACACTGATTGGTCCGGGACTGGGCAGAACTTAGGAGATGCTTTCGTTGCCTATTATTATGACTCTGAAGCAGATAATGGAAAATTGTAACTCTATTTTTCAATCAGAATTTCTTGCAATTTTTAAAGCACTACAGTAAGCACAAGAAAAGATAACTTGTAATAGAAAAATTACTATATATTCTGTTTGTCTCTTGGTTTTACAAGCTCTCTCCAACCCGGACCAACCGAATATTTTGATTTAAATAACGAAAGAACTATATACAAGCCTTCTTAAGAAACATGAAATTAGACTTAATTAGAGCGCATGTTAGATATTTAGACAATGAGTGAGCGGATGTCCTTACTAAAGAAGCAGCTTTAGAGCCTAATACTTTAAAAGCGGAAAAACAGGTTCAAGAAAAAAAGACCATATGAATTTTCGTAAATAATTTGTACAGGAATTGGGATATCCTACGCCAAAACTGTATAAGAAGAAAAGATTTTCTGTATAATTTTCAAATTAAAATAAATACAAACCCTGTCTCAAGCATAGATGTTGTTCATATTACAAGCGGCCATGGAAGGTTTCCCTATTACTTAAATAGTTTGGGCTTCAAGATAATATTGATATCACATTGCATAATTCTCATAAATGCAAATTATGCACTGTGATTGGAGATGCTCGTCATTTTGTTGGACAGTGTTTTATAATTAGAGATACAGAAAAATCAAACAAGCACTTAAACATTGAATTACAATAATATAGTAGTGAAAAAGATTGCAGAGAAGATTATGGCAAGAATAGGTCAAAAAACAGAAAAATAGACATATTATGTTAGTTTACATTTAAGGGCGTGTTTGTGTTAGTGTTTTGAAAGTTCTCCTTTGTTTTGTTTTTAATTTTTTTTTTCATTTTATTGGGGGTGAGGGAGGTTCTGCTTTTTTATATCAGTGCATGAAGTACAAAAACCAAAGGTTTATATAGTAGTACCTTCTGACTGTATTTTATGATTTCTGTTTTGCTATGTTTTACTAATCATTTTTGGTACAAATGTGCCATTTTATTTTCCATACTACTTCCAGTTTTTAAGTTAACTTCGTGTACATTAAACCCTTGCCTAACGCAAACTTGCAAATTAAGGTTGCCTAACGCAAACTTGAATTAAGATAGCGCATGCGCTATCTTAATTCACTCTATTTAATTTGTCCAACGCGAGAATTTCAATTATACGCGGCATGTTACAGAATATCAGCCGCGTTGAAATAGCCCTCTTTAATGATTGGTTTGAGAATGCATTCATTAAAAAGTTAAACATTATTTAGAACAACAAAATATGAGCCTTAAAATTCTCCTTCATAATGCTTCATAATGCACCAGGACACGGTGTTGAAGCCCTCATAGCATAACATCCAAATGTAAATGTATTTCTCCTTCCACTGAACACAACTGTCTTAATCCAATTAATACTCTAATGATCATAAAAACATTCAAACTAAATCTCTGCAAATTAAGTACTAGACAAAGGAAATGATGACACATTAATAGCATTTTCGAAGCATTTCAATAAGAGACACTGCATCGTAATGAGTAACTCGCATGGGAAAAATTGAATTCATCAACAATGAATGCTTGCTGACCATCCCTGGCCAGAAATTGTCAAAAATTTTAAAGGATTTTCATTGACTGAAAATAAAGCCAATGCTGTGTCCAAACGGCAATTCCAGTTGCGTTATTACCACACGTATTCTGAATATGCTATTAGGTGATAGAAAAATTCAAATAAAGGAAAACTTTGGACTACTGGTGAATTGCCTTTTGGAAACAAATATATGGATGTACCCGAGTTCAACACAAATAAAGGGCCAGAACTCAGATGATTCTCCACCGTTATGTTCTGTATTGTGCCGAAAATCTTGCCTTATATTTTTTGTGTCCCTACAGAGTTATACGTTCATTAATCCTCTGACTGCAGATGCAAAATTCATAAAAGCGTAACATATTCATACATTTTCTTTCTGCGAAACTGATTGCAGTAGAAATCCTAATTTCTGCCGACACGATAAGAATCTTACCCGCGTGTATTAAGGATAAAAGGTGAACGCGTTATTTACGAATCTCACGTTCGGAGCGTGAATTTGAAATTTATGTTAATTTCATTTCATTTCCAAAGTGATTTATTTACTTGTTTTTTGATGCGTTTTTAAAGTTAATTTTACATTATTGTTTTCTGCGTGAATCATTAATTAATAATCTCTAGCACCGACAGGTTTCTTAGAATGCATTATCTCATTTTCTGCTTAAAAGCGCAGTTCGATCCTATTTTCGGTTTGGTCTATTTGATTGTGGCAAAGAAGTCGAGAGCTTTCTGCCTAAGGGGGAGGATTTCGTGGAGACCTTTCTAAGGGAAACTGGCTCGTATACACGTTACACAAGGGAAAAACCACGAAAACGCCCATGCAGTCTACCCGTTTGCAAAGATTCCGAACCTCGGACCGAATTACCAGTGTTCAGCGAATTTATCGCTCAGCCACTGAAAGGCATCCTTTCTTCATTTCCGTTAGCTGTCGCAAGCCACTAAGTTAACATATTGAAAGCGTAAATCGAACGTATACACACAGTCGATGTGATTTAGGTTACTAAAATTGAAATGTCGTTGGATAACTGGCGAAATATTTTGAAAATTCTAATAAATAAAAAATTACCTCGAAAAATGAATAACTAAAGCAAAAAGTGTGGTTTATCCCTTCGAAAGTAAGCATAAAAAGGTCTACTTGAAAATATTTCCTAGTTAACAAATTTAAACTGTTGTTTTTCTTGAAAAAGAATACTGGATATATTTTTGTCTTATAATAAAATAAAACTATATTTATTTATTTTTCAAGCTGGATAAAGTTCTGCTATTCGGAATGGGAAGAGAAAAGTTATCGCACGGGTTAAATGATTCCGCCATAGATGCTTACTTCAGATTAATGGTGAAAACAGCTAATCAATTGGGTGCAAATGAAAATACTTCAGAAACAGAGCTTCGGGAAACGCTTGATTTTGAAATCATGCTGGCTAATGTAAGTAAAGGAAATTCTTAATTTATTACTTTTCATAGCAGCATTCACCTGCTGTATTTATGTGTTCGAATTATTATTCAAAACAGAAGAATTATTTCTATTCTTTGATCAACACCGACAACTGCGTATGAGGTTAGCATCGTATGTCAGACTACGTAAAAAACTGTCAAATAATAGAAGAAAATTTCTCAAATTGTAAAATAGCTCAGGGTACAACAATTTGCTTTGGCATTTATTTCATAGGATAACAGTACTTCCTAAAAGGGTAATATTCTAATAGACATTTTATATATAATACGATAGAATCCATGTAGCACAAAAAACATATGAACTGATGTGACTTGACTCATGGACATTCATGTTTTGAATATGAACTTTTCTATATCTGACCCATACCAATTTAGCACTTTATGTATAATTAAGAATACAATTCGTTAATTCACTCTCACTTCTATTTATTAAATATGTATGCGTAGTGCACTTAATATATTTTTTTCTGTTGCGTAAATTCTATTTTATTTTATTGCCTATTTACTGTATCCACTTGTATGTTACTATATTTTTTTCTATATTATTAAGCATATGAACTTAGTCCCATTCAATGTAAGCACGTATTCTATAACCTTATAGCTCCTGCTGCCAGATAAACAATGAAAATACAATTGCAGATTTACAGTGCCCTTTGCTCGCGTACTTTGCTCGCGTAGACATTTGCCTACCTACCGGGCACTCTATTTCTCTCGCGATACTGGTGAACGCGTGTCAAAAGCGACTAAACTATGGTAAATATGATGGTGTCCTTGTCCTCGGTCAGCAGGCAACAGGAACAACAGTCTTCTTTGTTCGATGTAGATTCTAAAGTAGAAATAAGCCTTTCTGTGTTGTATAAATGCTGGATAATAAAAAAATAACAAAATAGTTAGAGGCAATCAAATACTTTTTAACTGCGATTGCTTGAAGATAATTGTAATAACTTGCTTTAAGATGTCATCCGGTGGTTCAACAAACCTAGAAAGTATTTCAAAAAGACTGAATATCTCTGAATGACATAATTTAATATCTCTTGAATGTACGATTATTAACCATTACCAGTTTAAAAATACCATTTAATAAAGGCATTTAATGTATGGCAGTATTGATTAAGAGATACCTTTTGGTAAAAATATAGGAAATTTAAGAGTTTACATCACCTATGGAGAAAGTCATAATTAGTAAACTTTTTAGAAATATTCTTAAAAATAAGAAATAGATCCAGAGATGAAGAAATCATCAAAATAATATGACTTAAATAATTTTACTTGAAGAACAGCAAGGTTATTTACTGATAATCGTTAAACTTAATTAATGAACTTAATTAATTTAATTAACATTAGTGAATAACGCTATATATTTGCCTGTTTCCATACACACTTGTGTTACTTATTCATTTTCAGTCCTTGAATATGAGAAATTTTACGACGGGAAGAAACTGTGGTTTGTTCTAAAACAGCCTTGTAGCTTATACTATCGTTACTCGTAGTTTGTACAATCGTTAATTGCTTTTAAGGTTATGAATTAGTATTAATTATGAGTACTGTGAATTAGTACTAATTCATTTAAGATGTATTACTAAATTCTTTCCAAATCTTAGTGATGAGTTTTGCTAATTCACAAATATCTAATTTCTTCTGGTATATTTCAAGACTTTTCCCAAACAGTTACCTTACAGCATTTAAAGAAACGCGAAATTGTACTGCTCTCATTTATTCGGTTGACATTGGTTTTCTAACATTTTATTTGAGCTGATTGAATTTTTTTCTCTGTAGTTATCTTCGACACATGGAGCATTCATCAAAAGTCCAGCTAGAATGTCATTTCGTGAACTATACAATATGTCTTTAGATTACACGAATGACAAATACACTGTAAGGAAGCTTGTGGATACGTTACCACAGGTGAAATGATTGTTTTATAAACTATCTTCATGGATAATTAGTGATATTAAGTATAAAAGCATGTGTTCCTTTAAAATTTACTTTCTGCTGAAAATGAAATTTTACATACTAAAGACTCAGTTGCAACTTATGTTATAACTTATTTGACTGTGAAACTAAAATCGCACAACAATGATTGTTCCATGGATAATTATTATCCATTAATCGAGGTGGGTTTGTGGTTAGGAAGAATGTTTTTCAAAACACCAAAGACACAATTGTCCATAGATGAAACGTAAGCGGACTAGGCAGGAATAAACTCCTTTCTAAAATTTTCTTTGAATTGACAGAACTGGATTTATGTATTTTTTTCTTTTCGTTTCGTTTCCAATAATAAATAGACCTTTTTTATATTTTTGTTTTTGGTTATAGACATTTTGGGAAACTCATGCTTCATCAAGCGAGTCGCAATGTATTTCCATTTTTCTCTTATTGAATAGTTTTTATACAGGGCTCTACAAATTGTTCTACGTTGAGGCACATGCCTCGGCAAAATCTGGTGAAGATTATGTTTTTCAGCCTTTTTAAGTTGTAAATCTTCATTTATTATTTTATTTATTACTAAAGATGTATTTAAAGACTTTACAATTGATTGCTGCGTCGATGAAGTTTCTCTTGTTACCAACGATTTAGCTTTAAAAGTATTAAAAAAATAAATAACTTTCATTTCATTCATTAACTTCATTAACCCCAAATTTTCATTTGGAGTCTTCTTTCCATATAAAAGTAGTGACTGCCAGTTTTTCCCATTCTGATTAATAATGATGCTTATTTTGCATATAAAAATTTAAATACCATGCATTTCCCAAAGTTTCTGAATCATGGAGTAGGAATATTTCTCTTCAGAAAGCGCAAAAACACATCTTTCAAGCCCCAGCTTGTTTACATGCGAGATTTTGAAAGAAGAATTTTAAAAGTAGCAGAATTATGTTTCTCATTTCAAGCAATTAACTGTTGTCTGAAAATTTTATTCCGAAAGCGTTTACTTTTTTTTTAAAACATTCTTTATCAAAGGCGCTCTAAAAATGTGTAAACACACTTTGTACAACAATCTTTGTACACTTCGCTAAAAAAAAGGGGGCGGCATATCTCCCGTTCTACTGGGCCGATTGGCAAAATTCAACTTGCGTTTTTATATATGTATTTTGACATAAAATCGGAATTTTTCTGAAATGAAATGCCAAGTGTTTTTTTCATGTTTCGATTCTACGACTCAAATTATACCAAACTGCCAAGTTTTGTAAAAATCGCACGAGTGGTTTTTAAAAAATTAGCTCTAAAACCTTTTCTCAAAATTTAATTATTTTCCTCTTATATCTCTTTTTTTTTTTTATTAAACGTATTTGATTCTTTCTTTCACATTTCGAAATTTAAGTTCATTCCAAATAAAATTCGCCTATTTTTTATGATTTATTTTTAAAATTTGTATTTTTAAATAATTTTTATAAATTTTTCGAAAAATATTTTGCATTATAATCTGTAAAATTTTTACCATCATCTTAAAGTAGATGTATTTAAGCATACATGCAAAAAATTAAAATGTTTTATTCAAAATTTCTAAAGATATACGTGATTTTATATATTGACGTGTTTTGAAATTTGGCATAATTGTTGAAAGCAATAATAATATCAAATGTTGTTTAGGCACTTTGTTAAAATTATTTGAAAGGAGCGATGTAACTTTTTTCCCGCTCATGCACAACGTAAAAAGGTTAGGAACGGTGTGATTTTTTTTCCGTTCCTTCCCAAGGGAAGGGGAAGGAAAATGGGTTGCCATATCTTAAGAAGTTCCCCAAGTGAATTATTCTTGACGCAAACTGAAAAAAAAGACACCAAGATAAGTTTGCGAGTTTCTCCATAAATTTCCCACTAAATTTTACAAAATTTAATATTTAGGCATAATTTGAATCGTAGAATCGTAGAATGGGAAAAAATTATATATTATATAAGAAAAGTCCCATTTGAGGTCAAAATACCTATGTTAGACTAATGCTATATATAAATCTAATATATACCCTAAGTCGCGCTTTCGAGGCATGAAAAATGCAATTTGAATTTCGTCAGTCGGCCCAGTAGAACGGGAGATATACGTAGAACTGTTCCCTTTTTTTTCTTTCTTTATACCCAGTGTACATTTATACTTCTCTTTAAAGGTTGCCTGATAACTTTTAGTCTACCATCTTCATTCACATTGGTATTTGTATCACTGGCTTTTTACATGATTCTAGCATGTTAATGCTCACATACTGTATTATTTAGATTGCTACTTAATCTTCAATAACGCTAAGTTTACTGTATACTACTTGTCATCCGATTTGATGAAGACGGTACATAATTTCTTCTTGAGTTAAAAACCTTAACACGCACGCTACTTTTGTTATTACTGGAATTTAAAAATAACGTATTTAATAAATAAGTTTTGATCTAGTGTAAATGAAAAGCATTCCTGAAAACATTTATAAACATTGATGTTATTGTGGTTGAAAGCTAACTAAAACAAAACACAAACACTTAACAATACTTGTTGTAGAAATACGAATAGAAATTGTAATTTTTTATTTCTGAGTAAAGATGTATTCATTTCATACAAGAGTGTAAAGAATTTTATGAATAGAATGAGCATAATTTAAGCATAGTTGAAACTTCGCCCACAGGAGAAGAATAGGGTTAATTCCAGTCTAGTTTTCTCCAAAGATTAATTAGTAGCGATTTTATAAAAAAACAAACACCTCTTTAAAGTTGACTTTTGTCTAATTTTATATTATTCATTTGGCTTGATAATCAAACTTGTTGTGCACAACTAGACTTTTAATATGTTTCAGCTTGAAACCGTAATTTTTAACTACCTTTACCTTTAGTTGAATCAAGTGTTTATAATCAAGCTGTTATGCACAACTGTACTTTTAATATGTTTCAGCTTGAAACTGTAATGTTTAACTACCTTTATTTTTAGTTGAATCAAGTGTTTATAACCAGTAGTACAATAGTTCTGAATTGCTCAAATGTTTCTCAAGTTTTCCGAACTAACCTTCACTGTATATTAAAGTTCTTGAATATATATTTATTTACTGAAAGAAATACAAGATACATTTAGTATTTAACATCGTATGAGTATTTAATATCATAATCCTGAAATACAGTTAGATGCTTCTGAACTACAGTCAGAGTATTTAATGTCATAACAACTTTCACAAATACCTTCTGTAAATAGATAAATTCCGGGGATATTCTCCAGAGTTTTCAAGTGCTTATTTGTTTGTTTAATAAGGAAGCTCTTACTATTTAATAAGTGGTGCATAATTAAATTTCTGTTAGGATTTTCTAACCATTGCCCTATATTTTATTTAAACAAACCAAGTTTGTAACAATAGAAACAACTTGATTTGAACTAACTTATAATAACCAGTTTCCCTTGTTTTATTCATCTTTCTGAAATATTTATTATTTTTATATAATTCATACAATGTATTTTTTAAGTTACATGTTTAAAACTTTTCTATGCACTTGCATTTCAAATACTTCATGCAAAAGAAACCATTTAAAAATCCACAAACAACCTTTTCCTGAGTTACAGTTAGAGATAACACTACTCGAAAATATGAACGCTCATTTATATAGTTAAAAGGAAAAGATCAGCTCTCTCAAGCGCCTGAAATAAAAATGAGATATGAAATGTTGCTAATAAGTTTTTTTGCCTTGTAGCAACATAAGGCTTACTTCACTAAATTAGAGAAGGTTTTTCAGGAATTTAATTTTTTCTAAATTTTAGTTCCCTATTTATGTTTCATGAAATATGCTTGAATATTTATGGAAAAAGAGAGTGAAATGTTCCTTTTTTTTTTTTTTTTTTTTTTTTTTTTTTTTTGACAGATTGATTGGCTTAAATATTTTAGTGATGTGCTGAATGCTACAATCAGTGAAAATGAACCCTTGATTATTAAGGATCCAGATTTCATTGTTCGGCTGGTAAATTTTATCACACAAACAAAAAAGCGGTAAGACAAATTTCGCAATGGATTTAGTGTATGTTATTCTGCTTTGCAGAGGTAGATACCAGCAGCTAAAATAAAATTATACATGTATGCATGCGTGCATATACATCCACAGAATATTCATTATTATAAAAATACATATTCTACTCATTAATTTAATAATAATAATGCACAAAATACAAAGGAAGTTATTCAAATCAATATCTAATTATGCACTGTGGGTTACAACTGGCGATAATATTAAAGAATAAAAAGTGTAATAAATATTCACATTTAATACATCCAATGCATATCCAAACTGGAGCAAGCTAATATAAGAAAAGAAAACAAAAAATAATAAATAATATTTTTTTTAGCCCAAAGAGGCTCTAGCCCAAAAGGCTATTAGTCTCGAAACGGCATTTTGCGACGAATCACTTTTCAAATTGTTGCCCTCAAATATTATCGCCCTGTATTATGTTTAAATAAATTAAATAATGACGAATCTGCATGGATGTATGTATGTTTCTGGTACTGTGAAAATCAACTGAACCTAGCGCCATCAAATTTTGAATAATAGTCCTCCACTCGAATATGTGCACCTGGAAGCCTGAATTTTGAATTTCTTTTATTATCTATTCCTTATTTTGTAAAACTTTAACGAATTTTTCACTCAAAATGTCTACGATTTGCAAAGCGAGCAGTGACAACGGTGTAACAATTTTATCTCTAGCACGCGAGACTGTCTATCGGAAATTATAAAGATATGTCACTTTTAAATATTTTTAGCCCAAAGTGGCATATGCCCAAATGCTCTCGAAACGTGTATATGTGCGTAAATGAAAAAAAAAAAACGCTCCTCTGGGTCCCCCGGGGAAATTTTAAAAAACCCAGTGTTTTTTTTTTTTTTTTTTTTAATTTATGCTAGGAGCTGCGTCTTATCGGGCTCTGCTATAATCTGTTACTTTAAAATAAGAATTTAAAAGTTATTTTCCTGCGCCCTATTTTACCCATAACCATGAAAACAACAACTGCGGGGAAAAAAAGAGTCAGCTCGCTTATTTATCCCCTCCCCCCGATTCCCTATCCACTCAGAGTGTCTAGTTTCATGAAAAGCATGCGAATGAAGCTGACATGAACTACAGTCTGAAATGTGTGTGTTTGTGTAAATGAAAAAAACCGCTCCTTTAGGGTAATAAAGGCTTACTTGAACTACAGACTGAAATGCTGTGGAGGAAATAAATGCTATGTGGTGATGACGACATAGCTGCGATCGCTTGTGGGAGGGCTAGTAACGGCCTTAAAACGCCTATTTCAAAATAGCAAATTATAGTTGTCCTACCATACGGTATAAGATATTTAATTTACATGAAAATAATGCTTTTTTTTTTTTCCAAAATGTTAAAAATACAAGCATTTATTTTTAGTAAAGTTAAAAATACAAATTTGTGTATAAAATTAATAAGGGACATTAGAAAAATTTCTGCTGAGGGATATATATGTTGGATAATTTTCGATGCATCAAATTTTATTTACTTTCAGATGCTACTTCTATGCATCACTTTCAAAACCCGCACTCTTTTATGTTTAATGCATAATGGCAGCTAAATATCTACAGATAGTATGAAGAAGAAAATAAAAGACCAGAGTAGTCGAGCGGATCAGATCGATGAATACTGGTACATCGTCGATTTCAAATTTCACTGAACTGTCTGACTATGTAGAAGCTATTGTATAAATGCATTTTCGTGTGTAGAAGTTAATGAAAACGTCTCCACCGACATCTCTTCCCTCTGACAGATAGCCCTCGTGTAAATGACTTCAATTTTACAGAAAATAAAAATCACGACTTGAAAGTTTAAAATTTAAATTTTCTTTCTGGAGAAGAAGTTTAAATTTATCTTACATTTTTCTAAAATTGATTTTGATCGTTTTGGGAATTTACTTTATTAGAAAGTGTTCTCTGTATCTAGTTTGTTTCTGTGAATGCTGCAATTAAATTATGGAACTTTATCGTTTTGTAGAACTGCTCTGAGTTTGTGTGTCCATGAAATTAAAACAAATAAAATGAAAATTATATTTTGGATACTATTCTTAATACTTTAGTAGCCCGTGTGTTAATAAAAAATACTTTATTAAAAATAAATCTCTTTTAATATTAGCAAACGTCTTTAGCTTAAATTTTGAATATTATGGGCGTCTATTTTCATTACGTTACGACACTAGGATATTTATCTTCCCATACACAGCTTGTTAAGTGTCTGCCACACATCAGTTTGTTTGTGATGAACAACTGTTTCAAACAATTTTTCTACTTAATTTAACACTGAAAAAAACACGCACGATTTTCCCCACCCTTTTGCAAAAAACTCTAAGTAGTTTAATTTCACAGTCGGCTCAGCATCTCCCTCTATATCATCACAATGAAGAACCAGTTTCTCCCTTAAATAGTAACCCCAAGTGACTGGCTGTTTTAAATCATGTGACAAAGAATTTTATTATGCATTTGTTCGCCTGAAATTTTTTGAATGTGTGATACGGCTGGGCACAGGAAAATATAATCAGTAAGGCGTAAAATAGCAAACTGTTTATAGTAAATGCTAACGAGGTTTTAAATGAAATGATTTATTATTAAATGTATAAGGTATTTCTCCCGCCTTCTTCGTATGCCTTCGTGGTGGTCTGCACGCTCAGCGCGTAATTGAGAGGTCCTTGGTTTGATTCGCGCGAAGGCGTTGCAAATTTTTCATTTCTCCTGCTTCCAAAAAATACCTAATGTCTCTACAAATGAAAGGAAAGCACTTTAGAGGTTTTTCGATGTGAATAAGCGAACGCTTGAAACACGCTACGGTATTAATTCCGCGGGATTAAGAATGGGAGAATCAAAAATTAAAGAATAAATCTAACCTACATTTAATCCAACTTCATTTTAACTACGCTGCTGAGGTTACTTACTGCCAATTGATATTTGGAAATAATAACTAAATTAGCAACAAATAAAATTAAATGTACTTCGTCGTTATGCGCCTGCCATTCAGTTTGGTGGGATTTTTAGTTGAAATAATTTTTGGTTATAAGAATAGTTTACAGATGGCTAGCAATGTAGTCAACTAACACTTTTTATGGGCATTCGCTCCATTATTATAATTAAATAAGGTATTTTCAACTTATTACATCATGTACTTATTTTAGTACTGCTTAATCGTCTACTCTTCACACCCTAAAGAGAGTTTCTTTATTAATAATTTTCTCAAAGAAGTATGTTTTTGTGTTTCAAATAATAGTATCTGTGTTATCCAATTTTTCTTGAGCAGTTAATGAAAGCTAACTTTCGCAAAACTTTGTAGTTTACACTTGGGATTATAATTTTTTATTCTGTGAAATTTTTATCATATATATGGGAAGATTTTCTTATCTCGTAGTCAGCAAAATTGTACGCCTAATAGGGGTTCGCCTTAAAACACGCTATATCCGGGCTCTAAACGTGCCTACACTGCAGTTAGATAGATAATCGAACACCAAATTTAAGAACATCTGCTAATGACTGTCAACAAATGTATAATGTTCATAAATCAGAATGGTTAAGGAATAAAATATTTTCAGCGAAGCTCTTCAAATCTTTTACAACTCTAATTAAAACTTTCGTTTTATTAAGTGTAGACTTAGAATTTTCTTTTTTTTCTACAAGTTTCACTTTGTACCTATCGTCGAGGTATTTGATTTCAACCAGAAACAAATTTTGGGATTGCATTTAATGATTTTGCCTTTTACTCGTATTTGGTCTTTTAAGAGGTAGCCTTTTTTATGTGTGTGAGTGTCTACATGTGTCAGCACGCAGTAAGGTAAATTAATTATCAGAGATGTTGTTGCACTCATTTTCTTGATTGTGGTAATCCTTTGATTTAGCCTTGTTTTGTGATTTTTTTGGAATCCCATATAACTGACCATATAAACTATAACTCAGTTATTTTCAGTACAGGAAAGCATCTCTTTTGATGGCATCTATTAGATGTTTCTTTAGATACTTGTTGCTTTGACAATGTTATCCATTTTAATCAAATATGTGGGAAAAAGGATATTATTTTTTCTCAGATATCGGCTGACAGCTTAATAATATTATTATTGGTTTTAATCGAAAATTCTAGTCATTTTTATTTTTTCTTTGCAGAGTTTTAATCGGTCTTTCTACATGGTAGTCCAACAGACTTCGTTTCGTGGTAATGCTGATGAATGAAATCTTTTCTGTCATTTTTACTTCCTTGTACGAAGTAAAGGAAGTATTGTAATCACGAAAAATTCCGGGTACCATATTTCAACGATAATATCCATTTTGATGGCTATTGAATATAATAAGGATGTTTTTGCATGACATCTGTACATAAGGACAGAATAAAGGATCCTTTTCTAAAATTGATTTAAAATCGATGAAGGATTTGCGTGGCGTCTGTACGTACGTACATAGGTATGTACGTATGTATGTATCTCATATAACTCAAAAATGAATAGCCTCAGAACGTTGAAATTTTGTATGTGGCACTGCTATAATATGTTAGATGTGCATTTCCCTTTTTTGTTGCAATCGATAGCACCAAAAGTATATAAATATATATATATATATAATTTATTTCCTAAACAATAATGATTAATTTATTATATTATCTCCTAAGTTTAATTAAAGTAGAATTATTTTAAAAGAGTGAATCCATACTGGTAAGTTATATTTTGAAAAATGTTTTGAAGTAATTTGAAAGTAAAATGTTAATAATGTTTTAACGGAGACTGGAATTAAATCATCATGAAGAACAAAATTTCAATTGGAAATCAAAAGGAAAAAGTAAATTAAATGCATGTAATCATTGTCATTGATCGGAAATTAGTTGACTTTTCAAGGGGAACAAACCAACTCCTGTTCAATGAACAATAATTAATAAAAATACGTAAATACGAAGGTGTTTCATCTTTACTCGAGTTAGAAGGTAAAGCCAAACCGGCAATTCTAGTCAGGCCAAAAATTTCCGCGAATAGAAGGGATTACGAACCAATGCTGATACTCAAAGAACTTATTCTTATGAAGCATTTTATCCAATTCAATTTGGAGTAAAAAGCAATTTCTGTAGAGAAATCCGAAAAAACTCGAGTAACCGTCCCCGACACCCTCATGTTTATGCATTTGAGTTCTATATTATTTGTAAAAATTAAACATTGGAAACTGTCATTATGAAATAGAATTCAAAGAAAAGTTGAAATAAACATAGAAGATTACAAAATAAGATAAATAATGCAAACTTTGTAAAAACAAATCAAAAATAATATAAAAAATATAATAAGACCAGTGAATGTACATGAAGATATAAAGGCCAGAAAGGTATTAAGTAACTTACATTCTTTCTAGTGAGGAGTTGGCAAAGTGTTCTCTTCGCGTCTGACTCATAAGTGTAGGGTGTCCGAAAATTCTTAGCTGCAGTGGGGGCTTTGAATAATGTCAGTCGGTAAGACTTGGGTGAAGTAATTTATGGTAGTGGGTGGGACTCGGAATTCTTGAGGGATGTATTAGGTGGAGTTCTTATTTGAGTGAAACTGTCTGTTAAGATTTTTTTGAAAATACTAGTGAATGGAAATTAATTAATTTCTGGCTAATTGTCGTGTCGCAATGATTAAGAATTTAAGAAAGGAAAAAAGGAATTTTCACTGTCCAAGAGCTATTAGACAGACTAAAGTCATGAAATAGGCCCATTTTTTTAATAACAGCATAGTAACAGCATAAGTCTGAAGACAATTATCTTTTTACAATATATACAACTGAGTAATTACACTATATACAAATCCTTCAACTGATAGTCATCCAACTTTATACCGCCTTCTCAGGATTAGGAACAAATTATCATATCCCTATCAGTTAAATGATTTAGAGTGAGTATTTAACGCCTGCTCTTTTAAGGCAATGGTTAATAAATTGAATGGGTATTAGATTATTTTTGAGAATTATAATAAGGAGCAAAATTTCGCGTTGTAAATCTATTGTATCTGTGCATATAATTTTAATTCGTTGTATTTGATTTAATTATTTTATTATTAATTACTTTTTTGGATATGTTGGAGTTCCAATTTATTAATTTGTTAGTATTGAAATTGAAGTTTCTTGTTTTGTCAAAAAGTAAAATTTTTTTGTAGTTAATGATTTGAAGATCAAGAAAGTCTATGCTATTTTGTGAATTATTAGTTTTATTAAGTGTAAGACAATTTGGATAAATCTCGGAGTGTTCAATTTTACCAAAATTATTAATTGTAATAAGTTCATCAATATATCTGTAGGTCCGTTTGTAGTAATTTAACTCTTGTGGTTGTAGATTTTTTGGAAGTTAAATTCTTTTATAAATAAAAAGATATTACAGATCAAGGAGCTGGAATGTAAGCCCATTGGCAATCCTCTGACTTGTTTAAAAAGTTGATTTTGAAACTTGATGTAGTTATGAAAAAGTGTGCATTTTAGGTAGGTTTTCCATTTGTCAAGAGTCATAATTTTGAGCTTATCGGGGAAGAGTTTAGGTAGATTAAGTAGACTGGTATAGATTTCTTCTAGAGGAAGTTAGGTATATAAGTTTTAAAAGTCATAGTAGTTAATGTTTTGGACGTTAATTGTTTGAATAGTATTAATGACAGGAGTGTTATTATAAATGATCCAGCAATAGTTATGATTAGTGTTACAATCATTGAAAATAAATTTACAGATTTTATTAAGTTGAATTGAAAAATAATAGTCTACATTTTTCTTGTAATTATTAGTTCCATTAGCTATAAATCTGAATTTTAATGGTGTTTTATGGAATTTGGGAATTGCATAAAGATTAGTAAATCTGTTGTAGTTTGTATTGAAAGTAATATTGAGTTTCTTATGAAAAGTTTTAATCCTGTTTGTTATAGATGTTTCCGTAAGGTTGGCTAATTGATAAGTAGTTGCGTTGAGAAGTTCTTTATGAATAATTTCTGCGTAGAATTGTTTTAATATAATGCTAAAGTTATTAGTTGCTTTATCTATTTTTGTAATAGTAAAAAGCTGTTTTAATTTTTTAATATCTGATGTAAGTTGCGACCAATTCAGTGTACTTTTAAACATGAGGTGACTGATTTCGGTGGATATGCGTTGAAGAATTTTAGCTTTCTATCTTAAGAAGTTATCTATGGGTAAATTCAGTTGATAGCTTGCTTTAACTAGAAATTCGTTGATGTTGTTTTCGAAAGTCTTGTAATAGTAATTTTTAGTCATGTTCCTGACTGGTCTAAATTTTATACCATAACTCATTAGTGTTTTTAGTTGATGGTTTTGTATGATATTCAGGTTGCCAGTAATTATGTGCTGGTGATGAGAATCTACGTAATTGCTGTAAACTGGTGTCTTACAATGTCATTCTGCTGTTTCATCTATTTCATGGTGGTTAGTGAGCAAGTTGCTTAAGGTCCTTTGATATTTAAATTCAACCATTGGTATTGTGTCAAGTGCGGGGAAGTAATCTTTACAATCTCTGATGATTCTTGAGAAATGAATATTGTCAAACTGCGGATGCAGAAAATTGACTTTAAAATAAATTTTGCGCCATGCCTGCTACATTATTATGGTATAAATATATTAATTATTAAAATATTAGAAAGTCTGAAAAGACTAAAATCGAGAATCATGTTTTTAATGATTTGTATGTCGTCGTAGCTTTCTTGAATGACTTTTTTTAGTTTGATAAGGAATTTATTAGTACAAGAGTGTAACCAGTTGAGAAGTTTCTTGGGAAAGTTGTCTGAGTCAAAAAAAAAACATTTCAATTGTTTTTTCAATGCAAGTGCATCCAAAGTGGATAAATATCTCGCATTATTTTTTTATTTTGCTTCCTCTTTTTCCTCTCTGCGTTTTGTTGCTGTAGAGCTTAAATTGGCTGAAAATAGATTTTTTAGAAGTATCTCTATGACTATGTATATAAGTGTTAAGTCCATATGGATAAAGTGAACGTTGTTTTAGTATATAAAGAGATTCCTGAAAAATTCGTGTTTTGTGATTGGGTATTATATCTAGTATCTGAAGTTGAATAGAGTTGAACTCATGGTGTTTAAAGTGCTGTAATTCTGCTGTATTGAGTTGTGATGGTGTACTTATTTTAATGCTATTTTTTTGTGCGTTGAATTTTCTAATTTGAGCTCTATGGTTATTGATTCGAAAGTTAAGATTGTTTTTAGTCTGTCCTATATATTTCATATGTCAGGTGCCGCATGTAATCATGTAAATACAGTTAAATGTTTTTCATAGAAATTGCTTTTTTGGGTTTGCCTGTAGCAGGCATGGCGTTAAATTTTCAAGTTTGTCATCTAGTGGAATGACATTTAATGATTTCAATTTGAGGTAAACTAGCAAGATTTAAAAGTAAGGAGGCTGCTAACCTTCATAGATAGATAGATAGATATAAATATATCCACTCTGTTACTCGGCTCAGTGAGGTCAGTTTCTTTATTCTTATATGTTTGTAAATAGTGCATTTTTTGCTTTAAAAATGTTTGAATTATGTAGTTCTTACCTTCCGGTTAAGGTTTTTATACCGATAATTAACCTGCATATTATAGTTGTAGAATTATGAATAATTTAAATTTGTTTAAGTGCCGCTAAGCTTAATTTTTTTACCATAGCAGCCATCTTTGTTTACATTTGAAACTTAGGGGAATAGTGGATTTGCTGCCAATCTAGAGAAACTAAGCTTCGCGTCAACAACGTAACGTCTTCTTTTATTATAGCGAATTAAATTATGCTCAATACATTCTGGAATTATCATTTAAGTTATTAAATTATGTCATGTATTGACTCAGCATAGCATCCACAAGAAATTCAGTCAGTTTCTGCCTTCAGTGTCTTTTTGCCGATTGAGACCAAAAGTAACCTTTCAATTTTGTGCACCTAAAAATATGCCTTCTTGTCCGCTGGCCGAATTGCTTATTTTTGCGTAGAAACTGTAATTTTAATTGCCAAAAAAATGTTTAATTGTTTTAACTGTGTCTGGTGTTTTATGTTTTTCTATAGCTTTCAATTTTTAATATAGATATTTTGAGTTTTGTGTATTTTTTCCTTGTCGTAAAGTGAGTTTAACTGAATGAAAAATCTATCTCTAATGAAATTCAAGAAAATAAGTTTAAATGAAATGCAGGAAAAATGCGTATAATTTAATTTTCCGTACATGGAAATCATGCGATGTACACATCAGATTTTTTAAATAAGGATTCGCATTCTTGCTTGATCGGACATTGCTTCAGCATTATCTACAGATTGGTAAAATTTCTTGTAATTACGTTGCTGTGACTATACTTCATCAAGCGCTTTTTTAGGTGTTTTCTAGTTTTTATTAGGATCCTTAATAATGGGAATTATTTTAAATATTTTCATATTTGGTAATTAATTCGCTCATAGGGTTTGCAATGACTACAAAATTTTTCAATTCCATTATAACTTTTTACCTACATATTGCAAAGGCCGAATTAAACACATGGCGAGATTATGCGATACGTTTAATTCTACCCATATTAGATCAAAATCTTATACATGCCCATTTGGATATCTAATGATTTCATAATGAATACGATCATTCTGTTGGCTCTTTTTGCTTCTTTTCTTTCTTTTTTCTGTCTTTTCTTTTTCCGTTTTTAGTCTTCATTCAAAACTATTGAAAAACCAATATCGTTATCAAGGGTTTGTCATCCAGAAATTTTCAAGGGTTGGAAATGTTCCGTTATTCCCTTTCTTAACATTTTCTGTATATGGTGACAAAATTTGCAAATGTGTCCAAAGATTTAAAAAAAAAATTAACCATAGGTCTAACATTCATGTTCAAAAGATTTTTTTTAATTTCGCAAAGTGCGTATAATAAAAAGTTTGAGTTTATGCATAAATAATTATAAACGTACTTAATTCAATTATCTTGACGCATTGAAAATTGAGCTGATTTTGGGTCATTATTTGCGTGTAAAATAAATTATATAGATTAAAGTTTCAACATTGATGTGACGGAAATTTATACCAGATGCGGCAGGGCGTGAAAACTGATATGTTGAACAGATGACAGATGAACTGAAATAGAGAAGAGCACTAAGGATAGTGAATTCTTTTTCTTTAAAAGTTCAAAAAGATAGCACAAATCCTACTAGCCCCATAACACCATTATAAGAAAATCATCATTCATGGTTATATGAAAAACCACAAAAAATCATTATGCTGATCCTTGTATGACAATTAAAAGAAAAAAGTAAAATTATTATATGATACCTTCGACAATCCTAATGGCTGATACTTCTCTTTTAAGGGTGGTCGCCAATTATATGATGTGGAGGGTCGTTTTGAAATCTTTGCCTCTGTTATCGAAAGACTGGAGGGCTCTTTCTTTGGAACACAGAAGGCTCAGTTTACCAGATGCAGATGAAACTCCCCGCTGGGAAGAATGTTTGTCATATTTTCCTGCAAAACTAGAACTTGCACTTAATTCCTTCTACCTCCGACACTACAAAGGAAAGGAGAACAAGGCCATGGTACGTGTTAAAATATTTTTCCAAAGATTATAGTATATGTTATGAAGAAATTGAATGATGTGTCACTATGCATGTTTGAAACTTTAAAGAAATCTTATGCATAATGCTTCACATTGATCAACATCTTTTCACTTGCTCATATATTATCTTTTTTATTTAAAACCACATAACGAATGTTTTATTGCTACTGCAGATTGAATTGAACTGTATCATTTACATTACATCAAAGCACGCAAAGACTATTTGAATAAGAAGAAACCTATGTAAACTGATCGCATTAATGTTACCTGTGGGAAATGTCGCGAAAACTCTAATATAGATAGGCCGTTCATTAGGATTTAAATATGGGTCAAATTATAAGTGTTCAGCGGTTTTTATCGCTTGAGTGCTGATGGGCGTTACTTCTGCAGAAAGAGCAGGTATACAAATTTTAGTAACAACGAAATTAAAAGTCATGAAGCTTTCAGGTTAGCTAAGACTATAAGGTATTTCTCCCGCCTTCCTAGCATGCCTTCGTAGTGTACTGGTCAGCACGCTCGTCGTGTATTTGAGAGGCCCGTGGTTCGAGTCCCGGCGAAAGCGTTGCTCATTTTTCATCTCTCCTGCTTCGAAATAACCTAATGTCTCTACAAGACTATAAATGAAACAAAATGTGAAGTATACTATTTATGACATTGCATAATATAGGCAATGCGATAGGTATAATCGCTTGAAACTATAGAACAAGAGTATTTGGCGTATTTTCACTGTTGAACGCACATCCATATCAACATATTCCTTAGGCATGTGTTTGTTCTGCAATTCCTACTGCTTATTGCTTCGACAGCCAGAATGAAAAAAGACAGGTACCTTATTTCGCAACTATTTTTGCCCCCTTAAGGAAAATTAAAACATAATCGTGAAGAAAAGAACGTATCTAAAAGAGCAATTTTTTTAAAGAAAATAACATCATTTTATTCAATAAGAAACTGGAAAGTCAGATATAAAATGTAGGGGGCCAGATATAAAACGCAGATATAAAACGATATAAAACATAACGTATACAAAACACATATTTAAATCCAAAAAAAAAAAAAAAAATTAACGGGCTTTGAAATAGATAGAGAGAAAAAAAGCGAAGTTCAATGAAACCTAATCATTAATATTTCCTAATGCATTGTGAGCAATGTGCTATTAATATTTTCTAATGTGCATTGAACAAGTTACTATTAATATTCTTCAATGTGCGATAAACAATATGTCATATCACCTTGTCTCTAAATATTATGTCTCTTTATGTGTGCAGTGTACTTACTCATATGCTAAAAATGTGGAAAAATATGTAAAAATTTAGAGATTGCGATAACTAAAGTAAATGAAACATTTAGAACTTACAAATTGGGGTGCTTCGATCCAGTAGACTACTGAGATCACTCCACGTTTCTGTTTTATTTTCTCAGTTACAGTTATTTTGTAGCCCCCAGACTTATATTTCGAACAAAACAGAAAAAAGAGATAACTTTCAGAGCCGATTTCGGAAGAAAATCCACTTCACTTGATGCTAATAGTTATTGAATTGTATTTCGTTCCCTATTTCATTGCTTGTAACTGATGTTTTTGGGTTAATTTGCATTTTATCATGTATGTATTACATTTAATGCTAGGTTTCGCAAATTTCAAACGTATTAAAGAAACACGAAAGGTTCTGTAGACGAGCAAAAAGATCGTTTTCTCTCAAATGTTCTTCTTCATAATACCGATGTCCCACCTCTGCAAAAAGTTAATCATTTCGTAATTTGTGGGTATCTAGTAAGCCAGTGTTACGATCAGGAAAAGAATGGATCGAGTCTTGTGGGCACAAAAGGCCCAGAAATATCCCACCTCTTCAAACGACAACTCATCTAAAAATTCATAATCCTTGAGAATAATTACAAGGATCCTAACCTTTGAAATCATACTGAACCAACATATGCTGAATAACCGGGTAAAAGCTCTAATAAAAAAGGAGCTCAAGATTTCCAATGTCTCATTTCCTTAAAGGATGAAATCGATACCGTTAAAGCAAATAATCATGTTTCAAATCAAATGTCAATGGTCACTTAGTATACAGAAAATACAGGTAGAGGACACATGTGACTCCATCTAAGCAAATTAGGTTTCGTCGGGCCTTGCTAACTGCTTCCGCCTATGATGGATATCCGTTGGAGAACAAACAACCCAGAGGATGATCCGAATATGCTTTCCATCCCTCTTTTCCTACCACCAGCCTCTCGAGAGGATTTTGGCCATCGTGTGTTTTGATAGCCTCCTTGCCGCTGACACTATACGCTTACAAACATTCCTGTCTTATTCCGAATTCGAACCCGGGCCCGATGGTACTTCAATTAGTGTCATTAACTACTATCCCGTCTGGATGGATGACTGATATGAGATACACAACATCCACCCATAACATATATGGACATGAGCAAGAATATATAGGTCAAGTTACGGGACGGAGAATTTGAATTTCATAGGAGTCGAATATTTCTCCTATATTTGTTACAGACTCGAAGTTCATTTGCAGATATTTCCTTAAAATTATCGAAGACGGAGGGGTTTAATTCCTTGCTAGAATATTTGAAGCAGCTTTCCACCTGCAAATTACAGCCTAAATGATTCAAAAGATATTTCGTACGATAGATTTATTCTTCCTAATGACAGAAATCAGAAAGTCATGATCAAGATTCTGTTCCCATATGCTAACCCGAGAGGCATACAGGACGAACTGCGAACTTTTGAATTTCTGGCTTTCAAAGTAATTAAGCTCACGCGAGGAATGCGAATTAGAAATCACAAAACTCCTCTTTTTTATCACGTTTACAGAGAATGGCAAATCATGGGTACGTTCAACCTTGAATACACATGCATCTTAAGGTATATGTAGAATCTTACAAAGGCCGGAGAGGGTCGGTTATACAACATTTTCGCTGTCAGACTTACCAACATACTTCGTGGCCTCTAAATTTCCTTCTCCACGGTGCAATAAGTGCAATGTTGATAACGAGCCGAAATTTAGAGCAGAAAACGCATAACAGAACTAACAACATACGATAGATGTCAGTATCCACATTCAATACTGAAACTAAAAATTTGAAAAAATCAAAATTATTCAAATAAAATCTACTCGGAGAGGATCACTGCTAAAAAGAAAAAATAAGATACTGAACTTTTCAGATAAGTGTACTGTCTAGCAAACGTTCTTCAGGTTAAACGTCTCAAGTTCTAACTACTCTTATAGCTATTATCAAGGAGTTTGGAATCCAAGAAATTACTTAAAACTTATATGCAGTGCAGTATGCAAATGCCAGGATTCATGAACTCTCAGCCTCAGTTTAACTCAGCAGGAGGTTTAATTTACCCGTCATAGTGATGTCGAACCTTCTAATATTGTATGCAAATTTGACGATTTTCGTAAATTTTATCAATCATTACTCTGTTTAACTTAAATCTTGCAAACTAAATACCTATAGATACAACAGATAGGAGAGCTATGAGTGAGATATGTTTTAGGTTAGGTTAGGTTAATTAATTACGGCAAAGCATCAAGGGCTATCTGCCTAAGGGGAGGGATGCCTTCGTGGAGGACTTTCTAAGGGAAACTGACTCGTATACACGTTACACATAGGGAAAACCACGAAAACGCCCATGCAGCCAGCCCGTTCGCGGGATTCGAACCTCGGACCGAACTACGAGTGTTAAGCGACTTTACCGCTCGGCCGCTGGCTGTAACGAGGAAATTTTGAAAGAAACTCTACTATGCAAATTAAAATCACTCAAATAATTTATGATTAGATCTTCAACGTGGTGGTTTTTGGCAGAATGATTGTACTTTTTTTATCTTTGAGGAGATGAACATTTCTACTTATTCTTAGAACACTTCTTTCATCAAGAAAAGGATTCAAAGGTAGAGTTCTATACTTCGAATTTAAGTTTTTAGTACACTCCAATTGATTTAATTTATCACTAAATCTTATTTTTCATTAATATCTTCTTAATTCATTCTATTAAGACAGTTTCGCAATGTAAGCGTAGCCTTTTCAACAGTCGTGTGCATTTATAAAATCAGAATTTATTTGGTCACACTTCTGGCACTGTTTATGAATGTTCGACACCAAGCCAAGCTTTGAGTCCAAGAAGGAAATTCGAAAAGAAATTCAAATTTTTTTGTTTTCCTGATTTAAAGTACAGTTTTAGGCTGTTCTTGAAGGAAATTTTCTCCTTTCCAGTTCATCAGAGGCTCAAACATTCTCAGTGGTTAATGCATTAAGTTGAAGCAAACAGCACCGTATCACAACATTTGCGATTTGGCAGGATGTTTTGCCTACATCTACATGAAATGCTACCGGCAGGGTTTTTATATTTTAACAGCATTTCTAATTTATTAAAGAACTTGATAAATGATTTTGAAATGGTTCGGAAGCATTGCAATGTGTTACGTAGGTTTATGTTAAGAACCTTATCTGTATTGGGGCTTAGGGTGGTCAAAAGTCGTTAGCTTGAATTCCCATCCATGTCGATTTCCAATTTTTCATGTGTTAGCATTGCTTAGATAAAGCGTTAATAGCTTCGGCCCACTTTCCTTACTGACCAGCTTTTGATTAAAGCGACAACTAGAAAATTTAGGAAAGCAGATCTCTCTATATATATCTTTCCCTACGTTTTTTCCATTTGATGACTTGCGTAATTGCATACTTTCCGTATTTTTACCTATTTGCGAGTTTTAAGGTATTTTCTCTTTTATTTTTTGTCTGTAACTTTGTACTCAGTGCGAAAGGTCCCCATCTCTACGTACATAAAGTTCTTTGCTTTCTACATTTAAGACTTACATATGTTTCTTTAATACCTTTCAGGTGACAGAGATAGCTGAATATATTCGTGGAGAAGTCTTAAATATACTTGAAAGCAGTGCTTGGTTGGACGAAAGAACTAAGAAGAATGCCATAGATAAGGTTTCGTAATACTTTATTATTTTCAGAATGTTGTTTACAAATGCTTAATTTATTATGGCGAAAGAATTTGTTACGGCTTACAAACTTTTGATGATACTAAATCTTACGTTTCTGTGCAAAATATACAAATGCCAAAGCACTTTCTATACCCAGCTTTCAATAGCAGGAAAATTGTTGGAACAATCATTCTGTATTCGTAAACTTCATAAATTTGCCCATTTTGTAGGATTTTGTGGATTTTCATAAGTTCAGCTGCGCGCATCGACAGCTGACGTCATGTTGTTTCGCGATAGCTGCGCTCGCCACCACCTGACAACACATTGTCTTTACCACCACCTGTCAACACATTGTCATGCCATCTGTTTTGTTATAAATTTCGAGTATCGCGTAGTAGCTCTGTGTTTTAATAAAAGAGTTATGTTAATAAAGTTGATTGTGTTAGCAACAAGGAATCATAACGTGTAAGGACCAACACCGAGCCATATATAAAACTCTTACAATAGTGACCCTTCTGCACGCATGAAGCTTCAAGTTAGTTGCTCGTTAAAAGCTTGGTTGTTTCAAGACTTCCGTTTTCTTCTCTTCAACTACTACCCCTTGGAGGAAATAGTAGCGGTAAAGATACTGATCGACAGTTCTGTAGATCATACACTGTGGTTTGCTATGTGCGAGTCCAATTTTGCTTTAGCTATACTAAAGCCTATTATGGATCTCAAGACGAAATTTGATTATTACGTCGCTTATTTTGCGACGAGATTGTTTCTTTGATTCGAAATATCACACTTCAAGCGTACTGATACTTCTTATGAAAAATTGGAAACGTGTCAGCACTCATTTCCCAGCTGAGACGCTGGCGTGCCAAAGCGTTTTCTCGCTCACCCCCGCCCGTAAGACATTTGTGCCAGAGCCTTGGAACGTTTTAAAAACTATAACGTTTGGCACCAAAATGGCATTGTATGTACATATGGTTTTAGATACACTTAGATTTGACCTTCTACTCAAAATGAGAGTACCATGTCTCATACACACGTGGTTTACGATTATATAAACATAAGAGGAAAGGAATATTTCCAAATGGCATGCTTTATAACGGCTCTTTAAGCTGTCATGTAAGTTAAAATTAGCGTTTAAATGTCTTTTTCCTTTACTTTGCATGAAAATATATATATATAAAAAATTTGCTCACTTTGAGAAATAATTTGCAGAAGAGCTACTCAAATTATTCCAAAATTTTAACTAATAAAATACATTAATAAACTTTTAACTTAATAAAAAAATCTGATGTGTACATCACATGACTTCCTTGTACGGAATATTAAATTATATGCATTTTTTCTTGCATTTCATTTAAACGTATTGGATTGAATTAAATCTACTTCGCCAACAGCGCATAAACCACAATAGAATAAATGTATTCTTCAAAATTCACTCTTTGTTTACCATAGCGACACTCTGGCGCTAGGTTCAGTTAACAGTATTATATTTCGTTCATATTATAACTCAGAATGCACAAAATTTATATCATTTAAAGAATTATCTAATCGTTGCCAGATATTCTATTCAAATACTATAATAAAGCTAGAACTATGTATAAAAGAAATTAAGCAAACAAAACAAAAAAGAAACAGTTTTTCACAGACGATTGAGTATTTCTCATTCAATTAATTCAGTTTTCACTTCGCGACAAGGCAAAAATACATAAAAACTCAAAATATCTGTATTAAAAATTACGAAGTAAATCTTAAACGCTTATTTCCTCGAAAAAATTCCAGAAAGGATTAAGCATGATTTAAATAATAAATGAAGGCGTTATCTTTGTTGTTGCGAAGCTAAGTTTCTCTAGATTGGCAACAAATCCGCTACCCTGCGGTTTCAAACGTAAACAAGAGCAATGGCCGCCATCAAAAACATTATTACGCTTAGCGGCACTTAAACAATTTTAAAAGTGTTGATAATTCTAAAAATATTGCATACAGATTTATTAAATGCATGAAAACCTTAACCGGAAGATAAGAACAACATAATTCAATCATTTTTAAAGCAAAAAAAGTACAATTTACAAACATATAAGAGTAAAGAAATTGAGATCACTGAGCCGGGTAACAGAGTGGATATATATATATAAATATATTTATATACGTTTAGTGCGGCCGATTGCAACCAAAATACGAGGTGCACATCTACATGTTATAGCAGTCCTATATACAAAATTTCAACGTTCTGAGGCTACTCCTTTTTGAGTTATGCGAGATACGTACGTACGTACGTACATACGTTCGTACAGACGCCACGAAAAATTCTCTTCAGAATTCATTTTAAAGCAGTTTTATAATTTTGTTGTAGGAAAAGAGTGTTTTATTCTGTCCTTACATACAGATATCACGGAAATACATCGTTAAATTGCATTTGAAAGAGGTCAAAATGGGATATTTTCGTTGAAATATGCTGCCTGAAACTTTTAGCGATTACAATACTTCCTTTATACTTCGTACAAGGAAGTAAAAGAAACAGTTTTTTACAGACGATTTAGTATTTCTGATTAAATTAATTCAGTTGTCACTTCGCGACAAGGCAAAAATACATAAAATCTATAAATATATGTATTAAAAATTACGAAGTAAATCTTAAACACTTATTTTCTCGAAAAAATTCCAGAGAAGATTAAGCATGATTTAATTCGCAATAATAAATGAAGGCGTTATCTTTGTTGTTGCGAAGCTAAGTTTCTTTAGATTGGCAACAAATCCAATATCCTGCTGTTTCAAATGTAAACAAGCAATTGCCGCATTCAAAAAAATTATTAGGCTTAGCGGCACTTAAACAACTCTAAAATTGTTGATAATTCTAAAAATATTGCATACAGATTTACTAAAAGCATAAAAACCTTAACCGGAAGATAAGAACAACATAATTCAATCATTTTTAAAGCAAAAAATGTACAATTTACAAACATATAAGAGTAAAGAAACCCAGATCACTGAGCCGGGTAACAGAGTGGATATATATATATATAAATATATTTATATATGTTTGGTGGGGCCGATTGCAACCAAAATACGAGGTGCACATCTACATGTTATAGCAGTCCTATATACAAAATTTCAACGTTCTGAGGCTACTCGTTTTTGAGTTATGCGAGATACGTACGTACGTTCGTACGGACACCACGAAAAATTCTCTTCAGAATTCATTTTAAAGCAGTTTTATAATTTTTTTGGAGGAAAAGAGTATTTTATTCTGTCCTTACGTACAGACATCACGCAAAAACATCGTTAAATTGCATTCGATAGCGGTCAAAATGTATATGTTCGTTGAAATATGCTGCCTGAAACTTTTCGCGATTACAATGCTTCCTTTTTACTTCGTACAAGGAAGTAAAAATACAAGAAAGTCTGTTTATAGAAAGTAAAATCTATCATCAAAATGTTCATACGAGAACCACTAGAAGTGCCGCTTTCTAACTCTTTAGGAAATGAATCACCACTCTCATTCATATCACTAATTGGCTCATTTATAATTCGTCTGATAAAAAACGCTTTCTCGCCATAATAAACTGAAGTATAAGTAAACTGAAGGCTTTAGAACATTATTAAACAGCGAGTGGATATTTCGGTCATTTCATGGATTTAGGTTTAATAGCAAAAACCCCTCCAGCCCTGAACACATCCTAGCGATAGAGACTGACAACCTCAGCGAAAAGCTCGCATTTACGCTTTCCCGTGGTGAAAGGGTTAAAATAGCATGTAATGTGGACTATGATAATTCATTATACCATGCTGATTGAAAGTTTAAAATATTGCATTTTCAAGATCAAATTAAACAAGTACTATATTTTCATTCTATTCTGTTTATTTATTTATTTCACTCTTTATTTATAAGAGAAATGGTGATACATTTCTTTTGTAAATCTGCTAATTTTCGAACTTTCCTGGATCTTTCCAAATATTTGTTGAATATTGTTTTGGGCATATAAAATAATATATTTTGCCTGTCTTACGTATAAAATATGATGCAAATTACAGTCAGATATTTGATGTTTATTTCTAGCTTTTTACATCTAAGGTGCTAATTTGCTTTTGCATCGTAGGCTAATGCCGTGACGTTTAAAATTGCGTATCCAGAAGAGCTTATAAATGAGACCGTTATCTCTTTACTTTATCCAAACGTGAGTATTTAAATGTTCATTACCAAAATTTCCGAAAGTATTTTACATTTAAAATGTAAGGACTATCTATGTGGTTGTTACTAGTCATATTACTTCTTATTTTTCAAGGTGAAGCTTAACAAAAGTCATTTTAGCAATAGATTGAAAATACTCAAATGGTTACAAGACCACTTCTACGTTACGTATCAGGATCCTACTTATAATAAAAGGTATGTAATTTTTTTCATTATTTACTCTTTTAAAGAAAGAAATACAATTATGCATCTATAGTTATAGATTCATTATCGCAGTTTAACTCGAACTCTCACTCCTAAGAAAAAGTGTCAGAAAAGTTAGAAAATACACACATACCCAAGACTTAACAGTAAACACTTTTCTGTGTGTTATATGAATTAAGACGAATATAACAATTATTGTGAATCAATTACTCGATACCTAACTCGGGATAATAACCAACAACGTTTTGAAAATAATAGATCCAAGCACTGTCTGCAAATATTTTCACGGAAAGTTATGCACATGGAACTGGACATAGGAGAAAAACTTGCATTCTTAGAATTACTTATTGAATTCTTAGAGTTACTTATTGAGTTACTTATGAATGCCAGAGCAATTTGATAATTATCAGTGCGTCTGTCTCAAACTGTAACACAGCAATCACAATGATACACTGCGCTCTTAATGAAATTATTTAGTTTTGGAACAGATTGTTCTCGTTTAAAACATAGGTTAGGTCTTGCTTTCTGCAAAGGATTGAGCATCTTCAGTCAGTGCCGATTTCAGCTGCAGTTTGTTTCTCGTAGCGCTTCATGTAGTACCTACCCATTGTGGCCGAGATATGTGAAACACGTAGCCACATATCTGCAAGACATTCTCATTCCTATGCTGCAACCTACTCTGTAACTTTCAGCATATCGCATTGATTGCATTAAATTCTTACCACGCTTACCAATGTTCTTGTGCAGTAGCAAAGGGAAAAGTTCTACTGCAGTGCGTCTGGAACATATTCTGTTCGTTTAAAACGCTGTCTAAATACCTAAATACAACGCATTGCAAAATTTAGAACTTTATTTCAACTGTGGCGATTGTAAAGCTTTCTTTCAACTTTCATATAATCGTTTCTTCTTTATAGGAGCAACGATTATTGGAAAATCTACAGAAAGCTCATCATCTGCATTGTAATATAATTATACTGCAGATGACTGTAATTATAATTATATTACAATGCAGGTGATGTACTTGAAATTTAATATAAATCTCATATTTATAAATTTATTTTCTCAGAATTCAGGTTCAGAAATGTGAAAAATGCAGTTCATCGATCTTCTTTTCCAGTTTCTCAAAATATTCAAAAGCAAGAGTTGAAAATTTTAACTGGCCTTTTTACCACATAGTATTTTAACTATCTTAACTGCGGAAATGTTGATTATGCGGCTTTACTTTTGCATAATGATGTTCTCTCGTATTTCAAATATGTCTGTATACAAGTATTTTTAAGTTGCAAAACACATTCTGAGTTAGAAAGCATGTATTATAAAGAATGTAGGAGTTCAAAGTCTAATACTAACTTCCCAATAACCCTAATCTTTAGTACAAATGCACACGTGTGATTCGAGCTAAATTTTCATGCTTATGCCATGCTTTAACAACAAGCATGCTGCTGATAGCTTCTGTTGCCGCATGAATGTGTTAGCGAATGTTTCGTCTCTGCTATATTTTGTTTTGAAGATTCAGCCAAATTTCAGAATCTCTTACTTCAACAGGACCGAGAATGAGAGAAAGAAAAATGCACTCTAAATTACATCCTGCAGAATATTAAACAGTTTTTATTATTATTCTACTCAACGTAATATTGTGTGCTAAAGTTTGGCGTATTTATTCAAGGTATTTAAAAACATGACTTCATGATTTATTTTATTAAATATTGCTTCTGGACGCATAATTTTAATGCAAAGTTTCCTCAGCATAAGCTAAACAGGCTAATAAAAGGTGTTTCACCACTAGGTTTGGCAATTATATTTCATATATTTTAATGCAAAGTTTCCTCAGCATAAGCTAAACAGGCTAATAAAAGGTGTTTCACCACTAGGTTTGGCAATTATATTTCATATATTTTAATGCAAAGTTTCCTCAGCATAAGCTAAACAGGCTAATAAAAGGTGTTTCACCACTAGGTTTGGCAATTATATTTCATATATTTTAATGCAAAGTTTCCTCAGCATAAGCGAAACAGGCTAATAAAAGGTGTTTCACCACTAGGTTTGGCAATTATATTTCATATATTTTAATGCAAAGTTTCCTCAGCATAAGCGAAACAGGCTAATAAAAGGTGTTTCACCACTAGGTTTGGCAATTATATTTCATATATTTTAATGCAAAGTTTCCTCAGCATAAGCTAAACAGGCTAATAAAAGGTGTTTCACCACTAGGTTTGGCAATTATATTTCATATATTTTAATGCAAAGTTTCCTCAGCATAAGCTAAACAGGCTAATAAAAGGTGTTTCACCACTAGGTTTGGCAATTATATTTCATATATTTTAATGCAAAGTTTCCTCAGCATAAGCTAAACAGGCTAATAAAAGGTGTTTCACCACTAGGTTTGGCAATTATATTTCATATATTTTAATGCAAAGTTTCCTCAGCATAAGCTAAACAGGCTAATAAAAGGTGTTTCACCACTAGGTTTGGCAATTATATTTCATATATTTTAATGCAAAGTTTCCTCAGCATAAGCTAAACAGGCTAATAAAAGGTGTTTCACCACTAGGTTTGGCAATTATATTTCATATATTTTAATGCAAAGTTTCCTCAGCATAAGCTAAACAGGCTAATAAAAGGTGTTTCACCACTAGGTTTGGCAATTATATTTCATATATTTTAATGCAAAGTTTCCTCAGCATAAGCTAAACAGGCTAATAAAAGGTGTTTCACCACTAGGTTTGGCAATTATATTTCATATATTTTAATGCAAAGTTTCCTCAGCATAAGCTAAACAGGCTAATAAAAGGTGTTTCACCACTAGGTTTGGCAATTATATTTCATATATTTTAATGCAAAGTTTCCTCAGCATAAGCTAAACAGGCTAATAAAAGGTGTTTCACAACTAGGTTTGGCAATTATATTTCATATATTTTAATGCAAAGTTTCCTCAGCATAAGCTAAACAGGCTAATAAAAGGTGTTTCACCACTAGGTTTGGCAATTATATTTCATATATTTTAATGCAAAGTTTCCTCAGCATAAGCTAAACAGGCTAATAAAAGGTGTTTCACCACTAGGTTTGGCAATTATATTTCATATATTTTAATGCAAAGTTTCCTCAGCATAAGCTAAACAGGCTAATAAAAGGTGTTTCACCACTAGGTTTGGCAATTATATTTCATATATTTTAATGCAAAGTTTCCTCAGCATAAGCTAAACAGGCTAATAAAAGGTGTTTCACCACTAGGTTTGGCAATTATATTTCATATATTTTAATGCAAAGTTTCCTCAGCATAAGCTAAACAGGCTAATAAAAGGTGTTTCACCACTAGGTTTGGCAATTATATTTCATATATTTTAATGCAAAGTTTCCTCAGCATAAGCGAAACAGGCTAATAAAAGGTGTTTCACCACTAGGTTTGGCAATTATATTTCATATATTTTAATGCAAAGTTTCCTCAGCATAAGCGAAACAGGCTAATAAAAGGTGTTTCACCACTAGGTTTGGCAATTATATTTCATATATTTTAATGCAAAGTTTCCTCAGCATAAGCTAAACAGGCTAATAAAAGGTGTTTCACCACTAGGTTTGGCAATTATATTTCATATATTTTAATGCAAAGTTTCCTCAGCATAAGCTAAACAGGCTAATAAAATGTGTTTCACCACTAGGTTTGGCAATTATATTTCATATATTTTAATGCAAAGTTTCCTCAGCATAAGCTAAACAGGCTAATAAAAGGTGTTTCACCACTAGGTTTGGCAATTATATTTCATATATTTTAATGCAAAGTTTCCTCAGCATAAGCTAAACAGGCTAATAAAAGGTGTTTCACCACTAGGTTTGGCAATTATATTTCATATATTTTAATGCAAAGTTTCCTCAGCATAAGCTAAACAGGCTAATAAAAGGTGTTTCACCACTAGGTTTGGCAATTATATTTCATATATTTTAATGCAAAGTTTCCTCAGCATAAGCTAAACAGGCTAATAAAAGGTGTTTCACCACTAGGTTTGGCAATTATATTTCATATATTTTAATGCAAAGTTTCCTCAGCATAAGCTAAACAGGCTAATAAAAGGTGTTTCACCACTAGGTTTGGCAATTATATTTCATATATTTTAATGCAAAGTTTCCTCAGCATAAGCTAAACAGGCTAATAAAAGGTGTTTCACCACTAGGTTTGGCAATTATATTTCATATATTTTAATGCAAAGTTTCCTCAGCATAAGCTAAACAGGCTAATAAAAGGTGTTTCACCACTAGGTTTGGCAATTATATTTCATATATTTTAATGCAAAGTTTCCTCAGCATAAGCTAAACAGGCTAATAATAGGTGTTTCACCACTAGGTTTGGCAATTATATTTCATATATTTTAATGCAAAGTTTCCTCAGCATAAGCGAAACAGGCTAATAAAAGGTGTTTCACCACTAGGTTTGGCAATTATATTTCATATATTTTAATGCAAAGTTTCCTCAGCATAAGCTAAACAGGCTAATAAAAGGTGTTTCACCACTAGGTTTGGCAATTATATTTCATATATTTTAATGCAAAGTTTCCTCAGCATAAGCTAAACAGGCTAATAAAAGGTGTTTCACCACTAGGTTTGGCAATTATATTTCATATATTTTAATGCAAAGTTTCCTCAGCATAAGCGAAACAGGCTAATAAAAGGTGTTTCACCACTAGGTTTGGCAATTATATTTCATATATTTTAATGCAAAGTTTCCTCAGCATAAGCTAAACAGGCTAATAAAAGGTGTTTCACCACTAGGTTTGGCAATTATATTTCATATATTTTAATGCAAAGTTTCCTCAGCATAAGCTAAACAGGCTAATAAAAGGTGTTTCACCACTAGGTTTGGCAATTATATTTCATATATTTTAATGCAAAGTTTCCTCAGCATAAGCTAAACAGGCTAATAAAAGGTGTTTCACCACTAGGTTTGGCAATTATATTTCATATATTTTAATGCAAAGTTTCCTCAGCATAAGCGAAACAGGCTAATAAAAGGTGTTTCACCACTAGGTTTGGCAATTATATTTCATATATTTTAATGCAAAGTTTCCTCAGCATAAGCTAAACAGGCTAATAAAAGGTGTTTCACCACTAGGTTTGGCAATTATATTTCATATATTTTAATGCAAAGTTTCCTCAGCATAAGCTAAACAGGCTAATAAAAGGTGTTTCACCACTAGGTTTGGCAATTATATTTCATATATTTTCCGCAAAGATCAAAAGGAAAAGCAATCAATTTGAATCACATTTCAGTGTTTATTATTTTGCAGTTTTTTGTGACTTTGACCAGACTGAGGTAAAATTATTTTTTAAAAAGGCTAAATTTTGCAGTTAAACGTTTCATCTTGGATAAAATGACGGGTGCTAATAAGCATAGCAGCATTGGTCCCAGGAGACTATTAATCGTTCGCAGGTACTGTCTGCCTCGAACAACGTCACTTTGGATACGTACGCATACACATGCAGATGAGAAACATACGCTTGAATACCATTCACATGTATACACATACAGATAAGAAGCATACCTTTTGCCATCCAATCATCCTGCATACATCGAATAGATAGTTACAGAATACTTCTCTTTATGAGAACCCGCAAATGTTCTCATTCATGCCTGAATGGTAGAAAGGTAGTTATTGTTGTTTTGTCATTGGAAGCGTAACAGCAGGACCAGATTCATTTGGATTCGCATGCTTAAATAAGTAAATTTAAGATTTGCAAACTAATATACTTGCCATTCCAGCGACAATTCACATATAAAAAATTTTCTTGCTATGCTAATTGTATTTACCGATTGCCTTAAGTCTAGAGGATACTTTAGATCCTCGCCATAAAACTTTTCTGCCTTTCCTCATCCAGCCAAATATTTTTTTTTTACTTTCATCTGAACAAAACTGGTTTGAAATAGTCTTTCATGCGCTAAATGTCGCCACATGTCGCCATTCAAAGAAATGGAACAGAGGATCATCTTGGGAATCTTGTAAGGAATTTGAGGCATACTTTCTATGCGCACTTGTAGAGCCATCGAATTTAAAATAACGTAGTTCTCCAACCGAACATGGGTACTTGGAAGCCCAAATTTTGATTTTTAAATTTTTTTTATTATCTATTTCAAATTTTGTAAAACAAATTTTTGATTAACAAACTAAGCGATTTCAAAGCGAGTCTTAGTTTTAGGTCTTTTTGCTAAGCCTTATCAGGCTTAGCAAAAAGACCTTACTGCTTATTTTCTCCAGTGATCTCTTATCTCCAGAAAATTCTGTCCAGTAACTGGATGTAGTATATACATAAAAACTGAACTTGGCATATCAGGGCAACTAGCCAACTGGTGAACGATTAAGGAGGACCGCAGAAGCAATAAATAAGATAGTTCAAAGTTTAAATAATGAAACATTTGCATAACTGTCCTTATTAGTTTATCTTTCATTGTGTTCATAGTAGTTGTTCTTCGACCGGATGTCTAACTAAGTTAATAGAGAACACTCTAAAATTTTATTAATAGCTGTTTTCGTTCAAAACACTCTAAAATTTTATTAGTAGCTGTTTTCGTTCAGAATACTCTAAACTTTTATTAGTAGCTGTTTTCGTTCAGAACACTCTAAAATTTTATTAGTAGCTGTTTTCGTTCAGAACACTCTAAAATTTTATTAGTAGCTGTTTCCGTTCAGAACACTCTAAAATTTTATTAGTAGAAGTTTTCGTTCATGATGCTACTCTATCTAACTAGGTTTGTGTTTTCTTTCATTCACTGTTAAATGTTCTACAGATTTTCTAAATGACAACCAAAAACTAGTCGCCTAGCATAAGGCTTCAATATTGTAACTTTAGGACACTAGACTAAAAGTTAAAGGCATGTACTGAGATTTAAAAGGGTAACTCATATGTATCACATATAATGTATTATTTTATGAAAATAATACCATACAGTCAACATCTTTTAAAATTTTTAATTCGAAATGAAATTGCAGGTCAACAGTATTTATATCTTTCATGTGAAAAATTGGTATTTTTCATCAAAATTTTAAAAATAAATTTCATTGCATGAAAAGTCTATCCTTAAAACAAAAATGAGCTTTATTGCATGTAAAGTCTATAGTTAAAATAATGAAATTTTAATTTATATGGATAGCTTTTACTTTCAGGTGGCATACATCCGGTAGGAAATCCTTGCGTGTAACTGGCATTTATTACCCTGAAAACAACGTCATTGGTAAATTCAATTTATTTCTAATTTTGCTTTATAATGTTATGATTTTATTAACTTATGATTTGCAATTTTGAAGTAATGGCTTAACAAGAAACACAATTTCATCAACTATTTTAAACAAAAATCATATCTGATTATATTAATATTACAGAAGGAAAAAGGGATATTTAAATTTTGAAGAAGATTTCGTGAATAATTAATTAAATTTTTCCTACTAATTGAAATGCGTTCAATGTTTTGCGATTCAATTACAAAACTGGTTTAAAATAATCTTTCATGTCCGTCTTTAAAAAAATACATTTTGCTTTTTTTAGTTTGTAAATGGCACTTTTTTTTTTTTTTTTTTTATAAAACATGTATGTCTTATTTTTTATCCCAAGGTTTTCGAAAATAATATAATTTTTTAAATAAGTTTTGCATGAAATTAATTAGTTTGTAAATGGCATTTCAAAATTTAAAATTTATTTAAAAATTTTTCACTGTTAGCATTTTGCTTTTCTAAATTAGATAAAAATAAATTACTCATTTACAAAATTATCTATTTTACATTGCTGAACAATGCTGCTTTTAGTGAATGAAAATATTCAACACCAATTTTATGTTAATGGCATGTTCAGAAATAAACGCATGATGGAAAAATTTTGAATACATGGTCTTGTAAAAATTACAAGTTCCCAAAATGGAAGCAAATAACAGAAACATCTTAAATTATAACTCATATGTCAGGGCATCAAAATCAATAGTGCGTCATTCAAGGAGTTTAGCATAAAATGGCAAAAACTCATTAATGTATTAAAAAATTACTTTTAAGTCTTCAATTTCGTATTTTTGGGGAAGGTGTTATAAATGCTGAATGTACTTATATAATAGGGGGACCGGAAAGTAATGTCGTTTCTGCACATGTCGACAACAACATGCTAAGGGCAGAAGTAGAAGCAAATCCATGTCAAACACTCTTAACCAACCTTGGTCGACCATCCGAGAACATTTAAAGCAGAATGGAAAAATAAGCAAAGCAGGTGTTTGAGTCCCCCATAATCTGTCCGAAAAGAACAAAGCCAACTTATCCATCACATGCAACGTATTGCTTCAACGGCACCATACAGAACCGTTTTTGATCGTTTGATTAGTGGAGACAAAAACAATAAGTCCTATATGATAATCCAAAACTCAAAAGGCAGTTTTAATAGGAGTTACAAAGGGTTTACACCCCGAAAAGGCGTTTCTGGGTGTTTGATGGAGTATTCACGGAATTGTTCATTTTGAATTGCTGAAACCTGGAAAAACTGTTAATGCAGACCTTTATTGTGAACAATTGGATGGAGTGAACCAATCTTTAATCGAAAAATATCAATTGTGAACAGAAAAGGCGTCATTCTGCAACACGACAATACAAGACCGCACTGTGCAAGATGAACACTGGAAAAAATTAATGAATTGGGGTGGGAGGTACTGCCATACTCACCCACCATACTCGGTTGATATCGCAGCATTGGATTTCCATTTATTCGGATCCCTGCAACATTTTCTTAGTGGCAAAAAATTTAAAAATTTGGATGATGTCCAAAATGTCTTCTCGAGATATTTTACTCAAAAACCAATTGATTTTTATCAGTCCGGGATTGAAAATCTGCACATTAGATGGCAAAATGTTGTTGATAACGAGGGTGATTAAATTATTGATTAAAAATAAAACTTGTTAAATATGTATTCGTTTGAATTTAATGTAAGAAAGCGACATTACTTTCCGGTACGCATATTTCACAAGTGCACATCTGTGTAGCCACCGAGGGTGTGGCTTCTAGGATGGACCAATAAGCATCCAGTAATATTTCTGTCATGTCACATAATCTTTCGCATGCATTAAGATTTAAGCAAAATGGGTGAAACTATTTTGCCACGCAATTTTCTGTACAAAATAATTAAAGTATCGTCGATTTCTTCTGAAAATTGTCATTGCGAAGTTAGATCAGATATAAGCAAATGTGAAGATTTCACTACCTGGTTGAAAGAATTTAAAATAAATAGAAACACATTTTGTATACTCCGCAAAAATATCCATGTGAAATATTACGTAATAAGTGGTAAATAAGATGAAGAAAGATATATGTGATAAACATATGAGCCCAAATGCTATCTTTACGTAAAACTATGCATATGAGAAAAATATTTACACCTATTATATATGTAAATAGAAGCCAGCACTTTTTATTGTAGTTTATATGAAAAATTATTTTAAAAAAAACTGTACACTTGAATTTTCTTAATCCACAGGTGTTAAGTAAATGCATAATATTCGAGGCTAATTGTAGCTTGAGTCATTTTCTCGATGTAAAGAGCGATAATATGCCGTGAACATCAAATCCAGATATTAATGCGTGATAAAAATTGAGAAAGTGAAATGTCAGCGACGAATTAAACTCATGAAACGAAAGCACTACGAAATTTTCTTCTACTACGCCATACATTTTTTACCGCGAAACAAACGTAAATGACATACGCTCACATGCAGGAAGATTTAGCGTCACAAGAGCAATAGAAGCTCATTGGTCCATTTTCGAAGCCCCTCCCTCAGTGGCTACGCTGATGTGCACTTGTGAAATATGCTTCCGGTACCCCTATTAAAAATGATGAATGTACTCTCTCGCATTTCCCCCTTTGAACGTTCAGCTGTTCATAGAAAACGTACCATAAACCCTACGCACCAACGTTATCTGTTAAAAAAGTCTATTATTGAAATTATCTTTTGAAGATACCTGTGTTTGCTCAAAAATATCAATTTAGACCCTCAAGGAAATAAAAAGCATTGATTTTGAAACCATTGGAGATGATCATTGCTTTCAGAGTCCTTAATTCAATTCCCAATTCATTTAATATGATAGTAAAATAATTATCTAACTTAATAAATAGCTAACAAAGTAATTAGCTAATTAAGTCATATTTTAATTTTTGTACTTAGTTATTTTCATGAACAGCATTCTCTTTACAGACATGTCTGCAGGGATGATTCAAGATCCCTATTTCAATAAAGATCGGCCAATGTAAGTTTGTATACATATACATATCGCAAAAACTTATATTTAACTAAAGTGTTTTTATGATTTTATTTGTAATATTTCTAAGATGTTATAAACATTTAGATTCGTACATATATTTCAGGTACCTGAATTTTGGAGCCGTGGGTCTCGTAATTGGTCATGAATTTTTTCATGGATTCGCAGGACAAGGTGCGATCTTTATTAAAATATGACGGGGTTATATAAACAGCAATATGATATATATTGTTTTCTAAAAGACAGAAAGCGTGCCAAAAATGAGATTGGATTATAATTTTAAAGTACTGCATTTATCAAATATAGTAAAAGCGATATGATGGAGAAATTGAAAAGTAATCTTTACAATAATGTAGGTGTTAAAATAATTACGAGGTTAAATAACTCTCCATTTTAAGAAATAGCTTTCAGACTAGGAAAATTCTGGTTGCGAGATACTACCTTTTAATAAGAGTGTAAAACATAATTTTTTTTTTACAGGTCTTGAAGGGAAAAAGTAAAGAAAGAATTTTTTTTCCTTTGTTAAATTAATATCCATTCGAAAATCCATCTGAATGTGACTAAAATTATAAGATGTACTCATAATCAAAATCTGAAGCTTCGTATTCTCATAAAAATGCACAATCATACCTGCGGACAACTATGCGACTAAAATTTTGCGCGAATCTTTAAAACAGAGATTTTATGTCAATGAAGCATAAACTTATGAAACGAGAGGTTTTAAATTCATGCTTATGAAAATGGTGAAATTTTAAAATATTTTATTTCATGTACTACATTTTTATGTTCCCTTTAAGAACCGGCAGCTTTTTACGATCGAAAATATTTCAAGTCATATGATTTTAGCAATAGTCATAAAAACCAGTTTTTCAGAAATGTAAATATCTCTTCCACTCTAAAAATGTTCAGTAAGCTAAAGTTGCATTTTTTTCCTACAGGAATTGTTTAAAAATTTAAATTCCCTATAATTATAGTTCGTTGTCAAGTGAGGGATTTTATGTTATTTAGCACGTTGCCAAGTGACTGAAATTACCATAAATGTCTTCCTTCATTCCTTGGCTCCTAACTTCTGGAACCGCAGGTTTACAATGCACTAATTGATTAAGAAATATTTAGCCGCTCAACCTTTTGAAATTACCCGAAATAATACAAAATAAAATATTGCAAAGGTAGTGCCTTATCATTAATTATTTTGAAGAGCGTTTTCCCTGATGATATTTTCATGCTTGCCATTTGCAGGACACAGTTCAGCTTCAGGAATACGTTCAAACTTGCTCTGACAAACCGCTCATAAATTGATATATCGAAGCAAATCGGCTGTCAAGGCAACTGCTGATTCTTTATCACTAGCTTTTTAAATCATGTAATCCACGTAGTAGTTTTATTTTATGAACAAGTGTATTGCGTAAAAATTTGGCATTATTTACTGTGCCACGGAATAAAGAAATGATCTACGTATCTATAACACTAGAGCCAGAAATCTTCTCTGATTTTTTTTTAATTTCGTCTTAAAACCAAGAAAATAGCTTACATAAATTAATTATAAGTACATTTTAGACCCTATTAGAATTTTAAAATTTGGTAAGCCTAGTAGCTACGACGTTTGGTTGTCTATACCATCCCATCATCCAGTGCTGGTGAAATCGCCGAGGGCACTAAATCTAAATTTTTATAACCTTCATCTCTGGAGTTGAATATTCTATGAAAAAACCCTCAAAGAATGCCCTGGGTTACCATATTTAAAAATTGCGAGGACTCTACAAAAAATCACCTGGCATTATTTTACCATCTTGAAATGGCGCCTCTACTTGTCGGGCGCTTTTCTGTTTTTTTCACGGCTGGAGACCCCAAACAAAACTGTAATCTTGTTATAAGTTCATACAAATATAGGATCACCTGATTTAAATTAGTATTACTAACGACTTTTCACACTTAGTACACAATCCACTTAACTCATATTCGTTCCCTATCCAAATAAAGCCAAATGCGAAATAGTTTGCATCCTATTTTGCTTTTTGTATGTTAGATAAATCTTCATATGATGAGAAAACTAAAGAAATGGCTTTTCATCATTTATTATTGATAATTTTTGTTCACTATTATTTTCTTTAATTGCTAACGTTTTCTGTTACAGTTTGGAGATTTTTAACAACTTGTTTATTCATAAGGTTGGAGCAACTGTAACTTCAATCATTTTACAAACAACCCTCTAAACTTATCGCATACTCATTGCAAATCTCTTAGGCTTCAAATAAAGTTGATTTAATTATACGGTCAAAGGAATAAGACTGGGGAATAATATGCATCTTGAACGCGCCAAAAAAATATGAATGAAAGAAACCAAATTTTCTCTAACCTTACAGTGAAATCTCTGGCTGCGTACAACAATGCGCGTTTTTAAAAAAATGATGGTCAAAATGCAGTACCAATCAGCCCAAAACGTTTATGTATATTTATGATTTCTATTTAGTCAGTATCAGAAATATATAGACTCCGATATGAAATGGTATTCATAAATTTATTTCACCTCACTTTAGGAAATAATAAATATTATAAACAACAGTGTTAAATAATTAAGATTTTATACATTTAAATTTGCCTTCCACGTGGTATTCAAATATTCTTTCGATTTTGTTTCTGGTTTGCAAAACCTCTAGGAGAAATTATATGGATGCCTAAGCTACCGCTACACAGTTTAAAGACCATTACATTAGTTTAAATAAGGGTTCCCAAACTCCTTTTGATCGTCAACTCCCTGAATTCAATCTTTAATTGTCTAGCCTCCCATATACGCAATACCCCAAAATGAAATATTTATTTGTAATGTACTAAAAGATAATAATTAAGCAGTTAAGCATTTTCTAGCCGTTCAAATAAAATATTTAATTTTAGTTTATTAAAAGATTAAACAACTGAAATATAAAAAATGTAAATTACAAATTTGAAAATTTTAATTGATAAAACTGAAACATATTTTTACTCAAAGAAATGTTAGAGAAAAAATTAATCATAGTATTTCAAACAACATATACAAATTCATTCCTAAGACTATTAAATGGGATCGCATTAAATAGGGCTTATTAATGAGATGTTTGTGGCTGATGATTTGATATTAGCATATCAACATTTTCCTGAAATTTTCTGATTCAAATAAAGATCACCTCTTTTTTCCATATTACAGTTTCTATTAACTATCGTGTAATGCGATTAAAAGCCGCATTACGCAAGATAAGGTGACGGGAAGCCAGTAACATTTTTTTAGCCCGGTCTTTACATGCATTGTGACTATTCTCAATATTTTATTCTGAATCCCTTAGTTCATATTATGGACCCCAAAATTCATTTTTCCCCTTGTGAACCCTCTCTGAAGCTTATATGGACACCTGTGATTCATATGAGTTCCCGTTGGGAAATTACGAGAAGCCCAATTTCTATCTTGATCGCCCAATTTACAACCAAAGTACAGTTCATAGCATACCTAACTTGAGTAGTCAAATTTGTTTTTGAGATTCAGATGTCCAGTATGTGACAGAAATTATTCGTATTATTTGCACATTTTCTTAACATGTTCCTTAGTTTACTAACATTTCTTACAAGCACGCGCTTTTTATGCACAGTCGCATTTCTCCTTTGGCCTATCTTTTTAAATGTGATGCTTTATTATAACCTACATTTTCATATGCTTTTAATAGAAAAACAAATTTTAATTCATATTTGTAATATTTTAATTGAATTTAACTAAAAAGCTGAAAATTTTCATTTTCATTTTTTCCTCATTTTGTAATGTATTGGCTTCGTTCAGAAATTTATGCAGATTTGATTGGCAAATGGCTTAGTATAAAGTGACCGAATGAGTTGTAATAGATGTTTGATTATGAGAAACAGCAGTCACGCTTGCTTGTTATTTAGGGAATGCCGCTAGGCAATTTGAGTTACCATACGATAGTCTAGTTAGTAAGATAAATTTTGATTTAGATTTTAGTTACCCGATGACAAACTTGTAGCTTTGGTAGAAAATCTTCAAACTTTATTCAAAAGAATTTTACCTTCTAGTTTTGCTTCTCTCCAGTTCTCATCTAAGGAGATTGGTATTTTGTTTTGTAATATATTTTAATTTGAACTTCACAAGTGGTGAGGTAGAATAAAGTTGAGTTAAAATTCACCTGCTTGCCTTTCTTATGGCTTCACAATTTATTTAACCTATAAGCAGTAAGTCTCATCATAATTTTTAGATAACACTGAATTGAGTATCGGAATTAAATTTTAAGTAGTTAGAAGTAGCCCCTTAATTATTATAACTTTGAATACTTAAAACTTAATCCTTTGAAAATAACTAAATCCAACTGAATATTTTAGAGTAAATAAAAACTGATCAATATATCAACTTAATTCCTCTTTAAAAAAACGTTTTACATGCATTCAATCTCCTTCAAAAAATACCTAAAATTTGAAACATCAATATATAAGAAATATGTACTAATATTGTTGGCAACAGAAAAATGTGAATGAAGGTTTAAATTTAGCTAGCGTAAAATGTCATTTTATAAACACATAATGAAGACCTTATGAACCAGAAACTATGCTTACCATGGCAATTTAAGAAAGGAAATTTCTTCTTCATTACATTAAGGACGTAATAAAGACACTAGAGAACCATTATTTCATTTTAGTTGAGGTAAGACATTCTTAAGAGGTTATAAATGGTTTTGCACTTTTTACGGCGCTGTTTTTCAATGCTGATTTTCAGTATGTTACAGGTCGAAAATATGACACAAATGGTAACAAAGTCAATTGGTGGAGCAATGAAACAGACAGTATTTACGAAAAGAAAGCCCTGTGTATCATACAGCAATATAGTAATTACACTGTTGGAAATGGAATGAAAGTAAGATATCATAAAGCAGTTTCCATACATAGATCTATACAAAAAGCTATAACTTAATTGAAAGAAACTTAATTTAATAACCACGTAAAAAAATTCATTTTGTCATTCCAGAATTGCATAATTAAGTGCCATTACAGCATTAATAAATTAAACAGCACAATTTCTACAAAAATACTTTAAACATTTTCTAATTTACCAGTCACCAGAAGCATATAAAAAAGGCAGAAACGAAAACTGTAAATGTTACAAAAAACGAAAGAAAATAATTATGTTTATTTTTTAAAATGAAAGAAACAAATAAATGAGTGGAAAGCAAAACGTCAAAGCTTAAGATAATAATCTAAAAATTTAGAATGGAATGTTATTCCCTGGAATCCGTTCGCTGTCAAAGAAATGGCCGAATTCGACACAACTAATTATGCTCTACTATAGGAAATCCAATAAATATTTCTGAAAGTTATGAGATGTCTCAAACTTAATTATAATTCAATAAATGAACTTAGTCATATTGTAACTCAGCCGACGTTGTTTTAGATTTCAAAAACAAAATAAAACAATAGTTGCAAAGGGTACAATGCATAAGAAAAATTCAGGTTTTAAATTAAAAACAAAAAAATTGCCACATCATAAATGCCTAGTTTTGAACTAGAAGAAAGTCTAAATATACTGAACTTAAACAAGCAAGGTTTTGAAACCTTTTATTTTTTATGTAAAAAATTTTTTAAAAAAAACCGAGTAACTATTTATATACATCAAAATTTTCAGAACACAAAAGCTGTAATAAAATATAGAAATGATCTCTACTCAAGTTATTCAATCAACATCTGGAAAAGGGCATGAAGCTATTAAAAGGATGACTGCCTCTCTAAAATCAAAATTTAAAAAAAAATGTTCGGAGCACGGGAAAAAAAAAGAGAGAAAAAGAAAAACGAAACGTGCCCGAGAACTGAAAATTGTCGAAGGTGCTTGGGTTGAAAAACAAAACAAGGGGAAAGGTTCAAAAAGGCAGTCTCAAAGGATAGAGCACAACACAGCCTGCCAAAAGAGACAGTCCTGAAGGTTAGACCCTCAGGGAGGCTCTTACGGTGGTCAAGATGGCTGTACTCATTGAGCGATGTCCTGGAAAATTTTATCGGAGAAACATGCCGTTAAAAGGTAACATAAAAAGCCTATAAAAGTATTAACTAGAGGGTTACCTTCTGACTCAAATGTAGATATTATTCAGGAACTTAATTCTAAATTAATTAGATCTTGGTTTTAATGTGTACAAAGTTGTGCAACTAACTAAATATAAAACGAAAGTGCCTATGCCTCTTTTCCAAGCACAAATTATTCCAGATAAGAATACTGATAGTATTTATGATGTTACCTATTCAATGTTCTTTGGTTTTAAAATAGAAAAATATGTTGTATGTTATGATAAAAATATGTTAAGATCAAGTGCCCCAGTGTCACAATTGCCAGAAATTGCACCACTCTTCAGAAAATTGCCACGTGACACCTCGTTGTGTCAAATGTGCAGGTTACCATCGTAGTGGCAATTGTGATCTCCAGAGACGTATAGAAAATCCTAAATATGCCACCTGCCAAAGCCCTCACATGTCCCCATATAGAGGATGGTGTGTTGGTGTGGTGTATTTTAATTATGGCAAAGCACACTAGGGCTATCTGCCTAAGGGGAGGGATGCCTTTCGTGGAGGACTTTCTAAGGGAAACTGGCTCGTATACACGTTACACATGGGGAAAACCACGAAAACGCCCATGCAGCCAGCCCGTCCATATAGAGGATGTTCTAAGTTCCCTGCTGCCAGAAAACCTAATAAGAGTTCTACTATCAAGCTTGGACTTAGTCATGCACAGGCGCTAAAACCTGCTACTCCCGAAACTGTTAATACGGAAGTACCCAATGTTGGATCTGCTCCTGTAGCTTCACAACCTGTTGCCACAAACATTGTAAAACCAGCTGTTGCTTCACAGGTAGTAAATCAGCCAGTCAATTCAAATACTGATTCTGTAAACAATAACTCAATAAATAAACCTAGATCAAATAATGGTAATGGAAGTTCAGATATTTCGGAACTATTCAAAATTATGAAAGAAGTTCAAAATATATTTGGCTATAGTTCTTGGCCATGTTATTAGTGTTTATAAAAGTAAAATACCTGAATTAAGGAACAGTAATAATTTATTAGATAAAATGCAAGTTCTCCACCTCATTTTTGAAGAAATTCACGGGTCCACTAATTAATGATTTTTATGAACAGTGAGTTTCGAGTAGTAACATGGAACGCGAATGGGCTAAATCGTAAAATTGATGAATTACGAATCTTTGTAACTGAATATTGCCTTGATGTTCTTCTCCAGAAACACAAGCTTGGCCCTGGGGATACATTTGAAGTTGCTAACTATGTACTCGATGAAGGACCGAAGGAGAACAAATCAAAGCGCCGGAAAGGGTTTAATAATTTTAATCAAGCGCTCTATCGCCTACTACCACTCAACACTTCCACGGCTTTTAGCTCTCGAAGCCTTAGCTATCACAATCACTCCACTCAGTACGCGACTAATTACGATCATCTCTGCCTATGTTTCAGCCAGCGTTTTTTACAACAGTAAACCTGCTCCTGAAAACTGAGGTAAAAAATCCACTTCAGAGAATAAAAAGCCGATTTAACGCAGAAATGCACAAAGAAACAGTGGTAGAGGTGAAGATACCCTCCCGCTTGAGTTTTACTCAACCAGCTCAGTCGCCAGGTCAGGGTCCTTACACGTAAACAAACAGACCACGACAGGGCCGTCTACGTATCTTCTCTTTCAGCAGAAGAAAATATCTGAAAAGCTATCACTAAGTTATTGAGACGCTACACCAGCATTCCGCCCTTAACTGACCATCAAGGAATTGCCTACACCAAAAAACTAAGAAAGCTGACTCTCTTGCTGATCACTATGCTACTCAGTTTTGCACAAACAACATATCTCACCCACAAACAGTACGCTTAGTTACACAGTCGCTTACAGATTTCCTCTCCAAACCAAGCACGAACAACTTTCCTCCTGTCAGACCGTCAGAAGTCTATGATTACATCTCAAAGTTTAAATCAAGAAAAGCCCTGGACTGGATCTCATCAGCAACAAGATGTTAAAGAATATGCAAATTTTAATGACCTTAAAGTTGACAAGAATCATCAATGATATGCTCTACCCAACGTTCTGAAAATCAGCTGTCATTTCGCAGATTTTAAAACCCAGCAGGCTACCTTCTAAACCTGTCTCATATCGGCCAACTAGCCTGCTTTCATCAAGCAGCAAAGTTGCGGAGTTCATAATGCAGCAACGCATACTCGACAATATCAACGAGTAACAACGTGCTTATTGCGGAACAACATGGCTTTATAAAAAAGCATTCTACAGTCTACCAGCTGTATCGAGTAACAGAACACATCTCCCAAGATCTTCAAGATAAATTTCTCACAGGGGCCATCTTCCTGGACGTGACTAAGGCCTTTGATCGAGTCTGGCTGAAAGGGCTTATGCACAAAATCATAAATCTGGTTTCCCAGACTACATCACTCACATCATCTCCTCTTATCTTATGGATCGACACTTTGTCGTTCGTGTCAACAACACAATCTTCACCCCCAGGCTCATCCGGGCTGGGATCCCTTTTGGGCTCTCTTTTCTTTAATCTCTACACGAACGACATCCCACATACATCGCAGACCACCGTATCAATGTATGCTGATGACACGGCAATAATATCTCAAAACGCATCTCACGGCTCAGTCATCCAAACATTAACAAATCTACCTCCACATTCTGGAGTTCTGGCTTGAAGCAATATTATTCACATTAAGAGAAATATCGACTGCCGCATCTTCATCAATATGTATAATACCCCCATCCCATGGACCAAACAAGGCCCGATACTTTGGCGTTACCCTTGATCAATCTCTCACATAGACCCCACACATCACACAGCTCATAGCCAAGTTCCGAATGCGTAAACGTACACTCATCGCCCCTCTTAATTGCTCGGAACAGCTTTCTCTCTATCGATAATAAATTACTCATTTACAAAGCCATGCTACGTTCCATCCTCACATACGCCGGCCATTTCTGGGGATATGCTTGTAAAACTTCGATAAACAAACTGCAAACTTTGCAAAATATTTTAATTAGACAAGCGGTGGATTGTCCGTGGTTTATAAGAAACTTGACAATCCATCGTGAATTCAATATTCCTGATATACAAAGCTATATGGCCACTCTGGCTGAGAGGTTCTTTTAAAAAATCACACTGATTCAGAATTCTACAATATCTGTAATATAAGGGCATATAGAGAAAAGCCGCTTGCAGTCCTAAGACATCTCAATTAATTATTTGTTTCTGTACATGTACAACTGACTAATTAATTAGAAAAATACCTAAGATATGCAAATCTTATTCCTGCAAATATTTATATACCCAATACTATTCCTGACGTGGACATTTACACCTACTTGTGCACCTTTTCATTTGTTTTTCATTATATTGCTTACTTTTTTTTCCTGTGTATTTATGTATGTCTTTTTGCTGTAATATGTAAATTTACTGTAACCGTATAATTTAGTCTATCTTGCATACTGGCATTTCTTTTTAATTCCGCATTGCCTCATTATTCCATTCATTATGCCTTTTACTCAAGAATTCGGAAATCAAAAAGTTCGAAAAACGGCACAACGATATCCCTGGGTAGCGCCAAAAGCGCGGGAACCTACTTGCGAACACAGTTTGCCTGAGCCAAGGAACAGGCTACTGACTTTGAACTTCTGATAACGTTGAATACTTTAGGTATTCTCAGTATTAAAGAGTTACACCTGAGCTCTTAGGGGCTGTTAGACTTTATGAACAAAGTGGGCGACCCAAACAAATGAAGCTAGGAAGCATTGGGGTTGGTGCGTTTGGCACAAAATGCCATTTAGCAGAGCTGTCTGATATCTAACAAACTCAACCTCAAGAAGAAGTAATTACTTAAATTAAATTTTAACAAATAGGCAATGGAATGAATTAAAAAAGTGATAACTTAGGCAAAAATATTAAACGTACTAATCAGAACGAAAGATGGAAATTTAGTGTATGTTAAGTTATAGTTAACAGCCTTTGGCACATATGAACAATTTTAATTTATAAACTAAAAATTAAGTGTAAAAATACAGTAAATATAGCTTTTAAAAAGTTGTTTTATTACTGTCAGACTCAAACTTTTCCAAGGAGTGTTAGAATCTGATCCCTGTATGACAACTTCATCTGGCATACTAGATATGTTTCTGTTCGTCCCAAATTAGCAGAGATATCGAAATTAAATATTTTAAAATTATTTGAACCTCTGAAAACTAACAACGCCACCTCTCTCTAATTTTCAATCTGCAAACATTCAATCTGCAAAAAATCAATTTGCAAAAAAATAAATAAAATACTTATCCAAATAGAAAATGAACGTATCAAAACTCCGATAAATAAGCGAAAAAAGTTGGAAAATGACCATAAAGTAATTTTTAACATAAAAACTATCAACAATGTCTAAAAACAAAAGCGATTCAAAAGAAAGTGATAGCAAACACTTTTTGTTTACATGTCTGCACTTCTGCCACTTTATAATGAAATATGTCTTTCCCGCGCGCACTCTCAGTTTCGTCTCAAAACTTAACACATCATTCTTGTCAAAATTTCAAGCCAGCTGACTCATAGGATATTAACAGTAATTGAAACGCTATATAATAGTAACAGTTTTCCTTATGCTCTCAAGACTGCCAAGTTCTCACGCGATTTACCAATTATGTAACATTCAGATGACCCTTGACTTTTTTAATTTCCCTTTCTGATAATCCATAGCTCAACAACTGTAAAACACGGATTAGCCAAATAACCGCTTAAATTGCTAATTGATTAATTCTATGCTCAAATTTAGCGTAAGCGTAATCCTATTGTAACCTGCATGTGAATGTGCGTTAAAAAGGAAATAAAGTGCAGGGGTTGTATCTCTAAGCAACGAATGGCCAAATGTGATGACATATAGTCATATCGTACGCAATGTACACATTAAATGCCCCACCGGTCCAAGTTCAAGCTATAAGATGGAACAATCGGTGACACAGACCGCGGCGGTAGAGTTTGCGATGTAGATTGCATCCACGAAGGTTCTTTTCTCCATGGTTGCACCAGATAACAATTGCACCTCGGAACCAGAACAGCACAGTGGGCCTCAGAATGACATTGTTAATCTAAATAGGAGCTATCAGGAGCTTTTAACTACTTGCTCAGGGTAAAAAATAGGTGGCCTCTGCACTTGTACGTAATCTAAGCTAATGATAATTCAGAGAGATTTAGGGAGTAATGAAATAGATAATCCGCCGCCAAGGCTTATATGTCTGGTATGCTGCTGCCATAGTGGACAGCTACCCTATCGATGAACCGAAACAGATTAACATCACGAAAATACACATGAGAAGAAGGAAAATTTCAATTCGAAATTTTGCAAGTGAATACTGATTTCTTAATTGTTTTCACTAGGTATTGTTACTATCGAATTAAATCAATGATTATTAATGATGGTATGCAATATGGAATTGAATCATTGATTATTAATGATGGTATGCAATATGGAATTGAATCATTGATTATTAATGATGGTATACAATATGGGATTGAATGAAAGATTTGTGCCTCATAAACTATTCACAAGAATTTTCATACATTTTTCACAGTGCCAAAAATCAAAGGTAATTTTACGAGAGACAGAAATGTCTTCAGAGAAGAAAGTGCGATTCCGAGGTAAAAGTTTTTTAAACCAAGACACGGGATGTGATAAAATTAAATGTAATTAAAGAAATAATTTTTTAATTACGAAGGAGATAAGAAGAATAAATTAAAAAAGAATAAACTTCATTAATTTAATTTTCAAAAAGTCTAAACAAATTTTTGTGTTAATCTATATGTATGTGTGTGTATGACCAGGTGTAAGAAAATGTTTCAACGTTAATTTGTAATTAGCTCAAAAATCTTTTATTTGGATATCTCACTTAAACATCATTAAGTAGAAGCATATTTAAAATTAATCTTTCTGAAACAGTCATTCCTGAATTGGCTGTCACAAGATTCTTCAATAACGTTTAACAATAAAACACAACAGAAGTGCTATACATAACAATAAAAGTGGAAGGAAATATCTTTATGTAATAACACTCCTATTTAATCTTTTAATAACTATAATGATAATCCAGAGAGATTTATGTCGTTATAGGTCACTAATGATGGTGTTGCTTTTTGAAAAATACTATACAATTTCTCCATTTTTTTTATTCTATCACAGTAATAATATTTGTCTTCTTCTGACTTCTGACCTTTGTATCAGTTTGCAATGTGCATTATTCAGCATTTAGTTCCCAAATATATTGCAGTAAAAGTTTTAAACCTTCGCTGGAACAATTTAAAATGACGAGACCGTTTCAGGTATGTATTTTATTCTTCGATTTTCCTATTACTAAAAGATATGTTTCAAATACACAAAACACCAGTAGCAGAATAATCGATTTTGCCGCCTTTCTAAATTTATATATATATGTCCATGCCGTTTGTATTTTACACTGTTATTAATATAAATATATTACTGCTGAGTAAAACTCGGAAGCAAGGCGGAGTGTTACATTTCTGCTAACATCTCACAACGGGGTTTCAAAGTTCAAAAGTTTCTTTCAACACATACATTCTGTACACAATTATGTCATACAGAAACAACATAAGAAGAAAAAAGCGATATTATTGAAAAGATATGAATCCACGCAAGCAAAGAAATGCATCCTTTAAAAGGAAGCATTCATTTTAAGGGAAGAAAGAATATAACATTATGGATAATAATACTTAAAGTAAAGGAATCAACTAATAGATGCTGAAAGAAATATAATAAAATTTAAAACTGAAAATATATATAAACAACACATCAAATTTTGTTGCAAATAATTCTAAAAGTTAGTCCGATTTTATGATTTCTTATTCATGCATTGGAAACAAAAGAGTATGACAAAGGAAAAACGAAGTTAAAAAGAGAAAAGTATGTAATTTAGATGCAAAATTTTATCCTACAGAAATATGGTGTAATATAGAAAAATTAGCAACAGTGCAGTTATAAAAATTCAAAATAATTTCATAGAATTAAACCTAATATCTTCTCAAAAAATTCATTTCAGCATTAGGAAAGGATATTCATAAACAAATTAATAACTAAATTACGAATTTGTACTGAAAGGAGAATTAGAGTTCACATTAGAGCTCACTTAGAGCTGATGTACCATCCTAGAAATCGCTTTTCCAAGCAAGCTCATGAAAAAAAAAATTAAATTATAAATTAGTTAAAAATAATATTAAATATGTCGCTTAAAAAAATTCGTCATCGTTCTTTGTTAAAGCCCATTTATCGTTTGGATAACATATTGTTGCGTGCGTACGGGTTCGTTATGAAATGAATGCACAAGTCCGATGAAAAATGAACAAAAATTTATTATTATCATAACAAAAATGCTTAAATTTTCTCAAATTATCATGCAGTATTACAATATCTCACAGTAGTTATCTTTTAACTACTCAAATGTCCAATAGAACGTAATTCAAAACAGCTAAAGAACGCTAATTCGCTACAATCAACAAGAGCAGTTTTCTAAACAACAACAAACTAAGCAACTACTACAAACTGAGATGTTTTCCTCCTTTTATAAGCTTTTAAAATCACGCGCTAGAATTTTCCAGTACTTTCTCGAAATCAAAAAGAGATATTTATTTATTTAATGCACGCGCTCTTGTATTTTTAATTTTCCGGCTTAGCTTTCTTCTTTTAATATTCGTCACGCGCTGCACTGCGCGGGAAATAAAACCAGTTAATTTATAATTGAACTAACATTAGCTTTTTAAGTACCGAATCCGTAACACTGCCCCCTTTCCAAGGACTGCACGTCCCGGGCAGTACAATCCCTGGACTGGAAGCCAAACTTACAACTAAAGCATGAATGCAAAAATAAGCATTACATTACAATAATAAACAACATGAACAATAAATGCAATAAATAAAACAAATCAAATACAAAATACAAATCAAATGCAAAATACAAATCAATTATTAAATACACATTTAGAAGCAAAAAGGACCATGGTCTTACACTATTTACAATTATTTACATTACGTACTATGGCCATAGTAATGAGCTAACCTGTCGTAAGAGTTCGAAGATTCACGGATCCGAACCACGACGTCATTCGTGTTCAGCACTGTATATGGACCATCCGAAGGTGACTGTAATTTAGGACTCAGTCTTTATCGTTGAATCGGGTTCCACAACCACACCTTGTCTCCTTTGTTAGATCTATGTCTAGTAGCTCTTGTGTCGCATCGGGTCTTCATTTTCTCCGTCGCCAAGTTGACTTGCTTTCGTGCAGAACGATGCATCCTCTCAAACCGGGCCTGGGCATCTTGGATGTGTTCCTCAGGCGATGAAGGGGCATCCGTAGGGCGACTAAACAGGCGGTCACAAGGCAGACGAAGGTCTTGACCAAAGAGCTTCTGAGATGGAGAATAGCTGGTAGTCTTGCGTTTCTTTTCGACCCTGGTATGATTTCGGCAGCTTCCCGAGCTCGATCTTTCGGACAAGGCGTCGACATTTCCAGGCGAGGATCCCTTTTGAGGATGGATAGTCATGCCATCAGATGCTGAAAGCAGCTTATTGTTTTTGAAATCTAAGGAAAAATTGTATTTCCTTAAAAAGTCCAATCCGAGTATGCATGGATCTGTAATATCCGCCACATATGCCGTGTGATAGTAGGCGGCACTTCCAGACGTGATGTTTACGTTTAACTTCCCAGTTATGTCGATCTTGTCACCAGACGCAGTCTGAAGGGTAACACAGGATGGCGTCCAAATAAGTTTATCTTTAAACTATTCAGCTAAATCTTTCCTAATGATGGTAACATTAGCTCCTGTGTCAATGATCATATTGCAAGGAACTCCATCGATATTCCCATTGATGGACAGTCCGTTATTGTTGCCACTCACTATAGAGATCTTAAGCGCTTTAAAACAGGGTTTTTCATTATCTGGCAACCTCCGTTCCTTGATATGGTCATTAATTTGTTTCCTGCGTCGTTGCTCAGAAATTGTCTCAATTTTCGTACCCTGGGGTGTTCTGCAATTCTTTCGTACGTGGCCTTCAGCTCCACAGTTCCAGCACTTTGGTTTCTTGTCAGTCCTTTTCCTTCCCGTGGCATTTAATTGTCTGTTTAAATCGTATGCCTTATTTTCCGTGCTCTGGGGAGTTCTGCAGTTCCTTCGTAGGTGGCCTTCAACACCGCAATTCCAGCACTTTAGGGTCGGTTTCGTTTCACCACTATTCCGTCTTAAAGCATTCACTGGTCTTGTCAACTCATCCGTTTTATTATCCGTGCTCCTGGGGTGTTCTGCAATGCCGTCGTAGGTGACCTTCAGAACCACATCTCCAACACCTTACAGCCACTTTGTTCTCACTGCTACTCCTTATCAAAGCATCGACTTGTCTGGATAAATCATCTAAACGAGCCATCAATTGGTCCCCTGGGTCGTGGACTCGCACAGCTCTGGCTGGGTAGCGATCTCTAAGAGTTGCTTGCTGGGCTGCCTCCAATTTCACGGCGTACAACAGAGCGCTTTTTACATCCTTTACATCTGCCATTCGTAGAGCCTTCTGTATTTCGGGATCCCAGATTCCATCGATGAAGTATTGCAGGGACAGGATTTCCCTTGTTTCTGTCGGGCACTCCAAAAAGGCGTGATGGGACAGCCTTTCAACATCCGTGGCGAGCTCCTGAAGTGTTTCGGTAGGCTTCTGTTGACGAGATTTTAATTGGAGCCTGCTGTAGTCTTTTAAACACTTCTCTCCAAAGCGCAGCTCCAAGGCGCCGGAAAGAGCTTCGAAATCTAACCTTTTGTTTTCGGGAAGAGTCTGAAGGATATCCGCTGCGTCGGCTCTTAAAGAAGCGGCGAGATGACAGGCCTTAGCTTGGGAATCCCATTCATTCGCATCCGCAACGATAGAAAACTGGGTCTTGTACACTTGCCAGGATGTCTTCCCATCATATATGGATAGCTTCAGAAATGGACGAGCAGGCATCGGTAAGAATTTAAAATCATCACTCTTGCTCCCTGCCGTCGCTACGAATTTCTTTCTTAATAAGTTTCCATTTCTTTGGCAACTGCAGAAACTCTCTCATCAATTTGTTGTTCGATTTGGTGTTGGACGGCACAAACTCTTCCTTCAATTCGTTCCTCCACAGCCGAAACTCTCCCTTCTATATGTTCTTTTACAGGAGAAACTTTTTTTCTATTTCTTCTTTCACCGAAGAAACTCTTTCTTCAATTTGATCTTTTACGAAAGAAACTTTTTCTTCAATTTGTCCAACTTTATTTTCAACTGTGTCAATTCTCCCTTCCATAGATTCAAATTTACTTTCTATTATGCAGGTAATTTCTCTTTTCATTTCTTCTTGACATGCTTCAATCTTTTCTTGACCAGCTTGAACGGCTTTCATTTCGTCCTTAACGGATTCCTGGCCCAATTGCATTTCTTCTTTAAATGAGGCAAAGGCTGATATTAACTGCCTTAATTGCTCTTCCATCGCTCTTGTTATTGGCATTCAAACCCCACTCCTGACACCAAAAATTGTTGCGTGCGTACGGGTTCGTTATGAAATGAATGCACAAGTCCGATGAAAAATGAACAAAAATTTATTATTATCATAACAAAAATGCTTAAATTTTCTCAAATTATCATGCAGTATTTACAATATCTCACAGTAGTTATCTTTTAACTACTCAAATGTCCAATAGAACGTAATTCAAAACAGCTAAAGAACGCTAATCCGCGAATTCGCTACAATCAACAAGAGCAGTTTTCTAAACAACAACAAACTAAGCAACTACTACAAACTGAGATGTTTTCCTCCTTTTATAAGCTTTTAAAATCACGCGCTAGAATTTTCCAGTACTTTCTCGAAATCAAAAAGAGATATTTATTTATTTAATGCACGCGCTCTTGTATTTTTAATTTTCCGGCTTAGCTTTCTTCTTTTAATATTCGTCACGCGCTGCACTGCGCGGGAAATAAAACCAATTAATTTATAATTGAACTAACATTAGCTTTTTAAGTACCGAATCCGTAACAATATGAAAGAATTTCGTAGTTCTGGGCTTATTGAAAACTCTTTCATTGATTGTTATAAAAATCCACGGCGTCATATACATATCCTGGTTATTTCGAAGACATTTTGTACATAAAAAATAATAATAATATTTTATAATTTTATCAGTATATATCGCCATCTTTGGTTTCATGGTAATGTAGATTTTAATAACTTTACTAATAATGCTATTACTTTATCTTCTAATACTTTATCTAATAATGTTTTATCTAATAATTATAATTATCTTAATCTAATACTTTATCTAATAATGCTGTGTTTAGTCTATTACGCCCCGTTTAGTGTAAATAACGACTGAAGTTTAGTACCAAAATAACAATTAACCAACCATCCTTCTAATTTAAAAATTCAAATTTAATAATATGTTTGCTAATAATATTGTTCCCATAATAAGAAATAATAACTTGCTTAAATTTATGTTGGATAAAAACATGTTGCATTTCGTTTTAGATCCATAATAATAAATTCTTTTTTTTTATTATTATTTTTATTTCAGTGAATAAAAGTTTAAAGCAAAATAAATGTTTATGTAAATAAAGTTTACTTTTGATGTTTTATTTGCTTGAAATAAAAGTTGTTTACTCGCTTAGGCAAACAAAAAGTAATAATTTAAAGAAAATGGATTTTATACTTTATTTTTCAGAAAAATATCTTACTTTTTTTAACTATATACTATTCATTCAGATATAATACAACTGAAAAAAAAAATAAAACGTTCTAACCTACATTATTGAATGTGTACTTTAGGTATAGGAAATGTAGGTAACCCAACTACGCAGAATTTTTTATTATCAAGATAAGTTCTTATCTCAGCTAGTCCGGAATTTTAGAGTTCTACTTTAATTGAAACAATAATATCTTTTTCAGGTAAATGGCCTTAATACACAACCCGATAACATTGCTGACAATGCAGGTTTAAAAGCAGCTTATTTGGTAAGAAAATTGTTCGAAATTTAAGAAACCGTAAAATTGCGCCGAATTCAAAATATAAAGAACAAAAATTTAATGCAATGTAAATATACGAGTAATTAAAATACTCTGTGAAAGGAAACATTAAGTTCAGAAATATAGAAGATTACTAGCAATGTAATCAAAGGTTTAACACAGAAATTTTACTAAATGTTAAATTTAACTAAAGTGTAATAAAATAGAACGTATTTATTGAATGTAGTTATTGTTGTATATCTTCAAAAGTTAATCGTTAGAAGGTTACCATGACTCATCTCGGATTCGGTTCCTGTTAGTTGCATCAAAACAAGTTACAGTCGGGCTTCGACTTTCGCACAATTCACTATTTAACACATTTTTAATAACTCAATTTTTTAAAAGATTTTTGTCGATAATGAAAAATTTGCTCGCGCGTCGACCGCTCTGCAGCCGTTGCGAGGGTGAATGTGGGTAATATACTTGAATATATTACCCACTGTTTTATACTTGAATATAATACCCATTAACTAAGATAAAATAACACGCCGAAAGAGTATTCATTTAAAAGTCAAACAATAAAAATCAGCGTCATATTTGCAAATTTTCACAGGACTAGTCTCGATGGTTTTTATCGAACCATCATCCTCAGCTGCCAAAGAGCAAATGTATAACAAAGCGCAAATGAAAAGATAAAATAAGAATGGATGGACAGGAGTTAAACTATCGGTGTCATCTATTGAGAAACGAGAACTAAAACATAATTTCCTTAAAGGCTGAAGGCAAATATGTATTAGAATTAGGGTCCTTAAGTAGAACAGAAAAACAACAGAGGACTTTTATTTTTCTAACATACGCTTCATGTTCCTTAACGCGAAATTTTAGTTTCGTAAAACGTGTGTGCAAATGAAGCTTCTTCTGATCAATGCAAACCTGAAGTGCACCAACTCTGATACTATTACAGAGAATAGATCTGTGGTGAATGTGGAGTGGTTGTTAATTTATGTCCTCGCAGTTGTTCAAAGCTTTCGTGTTTTACCGGAGGATCGCTCCCAGCGATGTCTTATGGGTTGAACTGCAAAGGCGATGCGAGAAGCATTAATGCAAAGAGTAAAAGAGCTCTAATAAGACGATTCAAGAATTATAACTCTTCCACATTTGCCAGCGTCGAGTGGCTCCGCGGAAGTCATAGATCCTTGGATCTATACTGTCTCTATATCTATGATTCTCAGTCCGTGGTTAGCGGAACATTAGTGCTTCATGCAGCCACTTCAAGTGTTTCACGAAAAATTCAAATACACAGTTAAAAATTGCTTCTAAAGAAATATCAATAAAATGTAAAATAATTTTTGTATGAGATTGTAATCAGAAAGCGCGAATGTCAATTAAATGTTTTAGTGTTATGTATGCAGTATGTGAACTTAATACACATCTTATTACTGTGGGAAATGATGTCATACACTAGTTTTATGAAACAATCATGCAGATTATGTCATAGTGATTGTCAGAGAAGGGGCTGCATGTGCAGGTATCCGGGAAGGGAATCTGAAAGTTGATAGTATTAATGAAAGTTTTGACAAAAGGGAACATAACGGAATAAAAAAGGCTGGATAACAAAAAGGGGTGTTAAGAATAAGGAGGCTAGAACTTAAGGAAAGGGAGTGTATCAAAGGGTTGAAAGGATTATGATCGATTCTGGACTTCGAGTTAACAGTGCAGTGTACTTTTCACCAAACAAAAGGGGACGTCTCTCCACCGGTAAGCCAGTTCATTTTAATTTTACAGTGTGATACATTGGTGTGCCTGTGTTGTTCACATTTGAATTCTGAGCAATCAATGTGGTTTATTTAGCTTATTTCCAGTAATGCTATCTTTGAATTTTGAATTAAAGTCTTCCATCATATTATCAATTACTTTTATATGTTTCATAAACACTTTTATAAGCAATGGATAATTTCATCATAAAGAAATCTCCTTGATATTAGTGATGCCAATGCTACGACTAGTATTACTGGAACTGAAGACGATGCAGAAGAGATAAAAATTAAGAAACCAATTTGAAACTCTATTTGCTTCTATGACGAAAAACAGATAAAATTCTGATTGACCCGAACCGTAAATACAATGTCCAACTCTTCTATGCTGTGTACGTGGAATGCCAATAGCGCGACGGTGTTCATTAAATGAAAGTATCATTTTTTTTTTTTTTTTTTTTTTTGATTGGATATAAAAATCTTTCATCAAAAAATAAAGAATATTTCTAAAGGCTTTTAAAATCATAAGGTAGGCAAAGAAGACAATTTAAAAGAACAGTGAAAGTAAACGATAATACTCAATTTACGTCGTATAAAATTACTAAATTAGTAGCATTAAATCAAAGCCACACGCGACAGCAGAATCTCACATTTTACTTGTCTGTTGTGAAATAGTGACAATTTAATTTGAGGAAGAGACAAAGAGGGAAATTTTGAAGATTACGCTATCTCATGATGCAGTTTGCAGACAAATTTAAAGCATGTCTTGCAGTATTAAAAGACCAGTCGCGGGTGCACTTGTTAGTATCCCCTTTGCATTGCAACTACACGAATCAAATTATATATGTGGCAAGTCGCCCCTCTTTTTAGGCTTTATTAACAGAGGAAAATAAATCAATTTTTATGTTGCAAAGAACTTTTGTAAAGTGCTACTGTCCAGGACTTAAGTGACGCGATAACATCATATTTGAATGCTTTAAAACCATCATGGGATCAAGGTGTCGTTATTTGTACCGACGGAGCAGTATCTATGATGTAATCAGTTACAGACATTATAGATGCAAGTCTTAATGCAAAAACAATATTTTATCACTGTTTTCTGCTACGATAAGTACTTGTCGTAAAGACAATGCTAAAAAACTAAACGAAGCGTTGGAACAAGTAGTTTCTATGGTTAATTTTAAAAATGAGAGCAATAAAAACCTAAATTTTTCAAACAACTTTATTTATCTTATGAGAGAAGACTATGAATGCTTACTTCTTCACACAAAAATGAATGCCAGTTATGTTTTCCGCCATACTGTTATTTACAATATATTATTTGTTAATCGCGCCTTAAATTTCTGCAGGCCTATCAGTCGTGGGTGAGAATTCACAAAACAGAGAAAATGCTACCAGGATTGAAGTATACACCAAATCAGCTGTTCTTCATCAGCGCAGCACAAGTAAGTCTTGTATATCTAGTATAGTAGATATAAGAAGCCTTGTATATCTAGTATATCTAGGATTAGCAGCTAGATATTACTTCTGACCAGAAAACATTTGATCAAATGATTTACTTTAAATTTTTCAAAATATGCAAAACCGTTCCTCTAAACATATGAAATGATACTGGATCTGTAACATCCTTTATAACTCTGAAACTAGTATAACAATCAAAGTTTTCGAAATAGTGTAAGAATTAGCTTGTGAACCTTAGCTTCGAAGTGCAAATGGTTCTTCTTATAGCTTTCTACTTTATTCTACTGCATTTAGCACCATTCTATAAGCATTTCATTTAACTTCAAGTTTATAAACAGCTCATGTATAAAATAACGTCTACACAAGCAGCATAAACAACAAAATTCTATGTTCGCATTTTAGCCGTTGCAGGTGACCCTCAGCTCATTTTTATGAATGACAACCATCTTCCGCTTAGAACTAATCCAGTGAGAGATTTTCTGAAAGTAAGGCTGTTAGCCAGCTGGATTGCCAGACAGATCTAGAACTAGATCTTATGTCCTGTGCACATGTCTGATATGCAAGTGAGAGAGCAACCAGCCTTTCTCAACCCAGATATTTCCACGACCTGAAAAGAACGTTGCTGCGTGAGTAAGAATGGCTGCCCCAAGAATTCATAAATTGGGTCATTTATTACAGAAAGTTCCGTTCTGAGAGCTGTATGACTGTTAGAGGAGAATCTTATCTTCTATTATCCTCTTTCTACCTTGCAAGCTCGGTTTTAGACCTTCCAGCTTCCAAGAGTCTTATGAACGATCATGCATGTGTACCGTGACTGCTGCATGGTATCGTTTTGTATTCTATCAACTTATGTCCATATCAAATGTCATTAAAATCTGCTCATTAGTTGTGGAGATAATCAAACAAATATGAAAATTCTCCTCATTTTGGATACCAGCGTAAAACAAGGGTTATAAACTAAGTGGAGAAAATCTCAAACTCACGAATTTACTTGATAGGTATGAAATATTTAATATTTGTGAAACTGAGAAGCCTTACATTCTATGAACATATGCGAACAATAAATTTACTAGTATAATTATCAATAGATGCCTAAACAACATAAATATATATTTTTAGTAACATTTATATCTGACTTATTGAAAACATGAGGACTTCTAGAAAAAATAAGTATTACATTAAACTCTTCTAGATCTATTGTGAGAAAAACCTACCAGAGCATCTTATGTATTTTCTTCAGTATGACGACCATAGCCCAGGACAGTTCAGGTGAGTGTCATGCGTATATGCTTAAATATATGCCGTTGCATTTAATCCCAAATTTAAGCAGTCCCATATATTTAAGTGTTCTATCTTTGCATCTCATCATTTGAAATATATTAATTAAGCAGTTCTAATATTAATATATTTCAAAACTACTGGCAGAGAATTTAAACAAAGTTTTCTCAAACGACTATCAAAATTATTTTGAACAGAAAACATTGCATTTCCCTTCAAATTTTACATATTATTCTGAATTTATCATTCTGAATATTTCCTATCTGGAAAAAAGTAAAAAATACTTTTTGAAGTATTTTTTATCAACTACTTTTTTAAGAACAGTACTAGATAACTGAAATCATATCCAGAGTACAACATTGAAAATTATGTTTTAAATTTCAGAGTAAACGGAGCTATGTCTAATCTACCAGAATTTGCCAAAGAATTTCGCTGCTCATCAGATTCAGCTATGAATCGACAAAATAAGTGCCGGATTTGGTAGAAAAATTAATAAATCAAATTTTCAGAAACCATTTTTTACTACTTTCTTACGATACATGGTTGTAGTAGTTATATAATTTGGTTTTATTATTGAAGGATGGCGCAAATTATTACATGTAAAATTTGAAAGCTGGTATGTATTCTTCAAGGAGCATCTTCTTCAAAATAAAATTTTTAAACCCGTTTTGGCCTCTTTCTTAGTACATTTGTGCATAAATTTATCTACGATGAGAGTAAACTTATTCTTTCTTCCTCTAACACAAAGTGACACAAAATTTCCCTTTTCATTCTTAAATATCTTATGAGTTATGTGCCACAGTTATTATTATTATTAAGTGACGAAAAATTTCTCGCTGCGTAATGTGCAATATGGATATTAAAAGCTTTATTTTTATTTTTCTATTCTCCTGGATTTGGCCATAAATATTTGATTTTTCAGCATGTGCTGCATATAATAAATTTAATTTTAACAACATTAACAATTAGTTGTACATGCATATATTTAAACGCTCGATGTTTACACATGTCTTAATTCGAAATATATTAATTAAATAACTCTAATGCATAAAGTTATCTGAATTGATGAAACCATACTACCTGACATCCAATAAAAGAAGGCACATTTATATGATGCTAACACAATGAAAGATTAAACTCATACTATATTTTCAGCAACAATAAAACATCCTACTGCAGTTATGGTCTAAATTTGTATCTCAGCGTATAGAAGAATAAAGTACAGGCCAGCGGATATCCAGACCTCACATGCTAGAAGAAAAAAACCTTATGTGTACACCCCATGACTTCCTTGGACGGAATATTAAATTATACGCATTTTCCCTTGCATTTAATTTAAACTTATTGGATTAAATTAAATCTACTTCGTCGATAGCGCATAAAATACAATAAATTAAAATCAATCTCTAAAATTCACTATATTTGTTTACCATAGAGACACTCTGGCGCTAAGTTCACTTAACAGCGTTATATTTCGTTCATATTATAATTCAGCATGCATATAAATTTATATCGTTTGAAGAATTATCTAATCGTTGCCACATGTTCTATTCAAATGCTATAATAAATCTAAAACGATGTATAAAAGATATTAAGCAAACAAAACAAAAAAGAAACAGTTTTTCATAGACGATTCAGTATTTCTCATTCAATGAATTCAGTTCTCACTTGGCGACAAGGCAAAAATACATAAAAACTCAAAATATGTATATTAAAAATTACGAAGTAAATCTTAAACACTTATTTCCTCGAATACATTCCAGAATGGATTAAACATGATTTAATTCGCAATAATAAAAGAAGGCGTTATCTTTGTTGTTGCGAAGCTTAGTTTCTCTAGATTGGCAACAAATCGGCTATTTTACCAAGTTTGAAATGTAAACAAACATATCCGCCAGCATAAAATTAGTTAGGCTTAGCTGCACTTAAACAACTTTTAAATTGTGATAACTCCACAAATATTGCATGCAGATTTACTAAAGGCATAAAAACCGTAACCGGAAGATAAGAACAACATAATTCAATCATTTTTTAAAGCAAAAAATGCACAACTTACAAACATATAAGAGTAAAGAAACTGAGATCACTGAACCGGCTAACAGAGTCGATATATATATATACATATATTTATATACGTTTGGCGCGGCCGATTGCAACCAAAATACGATGTTCACATGTACATGTTATAGCAGTCCTATACAAAATTTCAACGTTCTGAGGCTACGCGCTTTTGAGTTATGCGAGATACGCACGTACAGACGCCACGAAAAATTTTCTTCAGAATTCTTTTAAATCAGTTTTATAATTTTTTGGGTGGAAAAGAGTCTTTTATTCTGTCCTTACGTACAGATGTCACGCAAAAACATCGTTAAATTGCATTCGATAGCGGTCAAAATGTATATTTCCGTTGAAATATGTTGCCTGAAAATTTTCGCGATTACAATACTTCCTTTTTACTTCGTACAAGGAAGTAAAAATGAGTGCTCCCTAATGTAAAAAATATGCTTGAAAGAAAAATGCCTCTCTGTGAAACTAGTATGTTTACATCTTTCAGTATGAAGATGTACCACCCATCCAACTGGAAAAGGAAACGGACAATTTTCTTTTTTTGACAGGTTTAATAACCAGTTATTTTATGCTTTAAAATTCGCTCGCATAATTTAAATAACCAGTTATTTTATGCTTTGAATCTGTACTGTCACTTCTCTCTTTCTATTTTCCGCCAGAATGCAAATGAGTTCGGGTGTATTAGAGTGTGGGTTTGAGATTGTTAAAACAGAGCGTGTTCTGTCTCTTGAAGGCCTCATTACTAGTTTTGTTATTCTAAGATATGAGTCCCTTTCTTCGGCCTTATATTATACTTACCGATAGACCGTTTACGGCCGTGAAGTCCGAGCTAACTTCGCGTTAATTTGGTATGAGTAGCCTTTGCTGTTTGTTATTTAAATACATCTTTACTTTTGAATTTATACTTCGAGTTTCTTGTTATAAATGCTGGCAGACTTATAAGTACCGGGAGTGCTTTTTTTTCATCTTAAAATTTTTAAAGAAAGAGTCTTTTACACCCTTCTCAAATGTTTGTTGTACTTCAGACATAGCAATAAGTCGCTTAACGTGTACCAAAAAAAGCTAGTCACAGTTTCCAGTAGTGAAAGGACATAACATTACTCAAAACTTGCAGTGGCAGTTGAACAAAACAATGTTTACATCTTTCAATATGATTATGCATGTAGATATTAAACATTAGCTGTCCATTTATGTTTCGCTTGAATTTCTCGGAAACATTCCGAAAGAAAATCCCGTGATAGAATCCTAAAGATGTAACATTCTGTTTTGAGTTTATAGTCTTGTTGTTGACGCTATTGAGAGTGGTTGGTTCCGATAACAGTTTTCATCTGTAAGAATATGAGTATTATAATTCTTGGGAATACAAATGTTTTTAAAAGAAGGATTATTGATCAAAACGTAAAATATCCCTGACCGAACCATACAACATATATTTTTAGATGCTTGGTCGAAAAGACAGAATGTGATAAGTGAATTTTTTCAATTCTGTGTTATTTTAATGGAAACTTGTCAGTTTTGGAGAAGGAACGTTTTTCTTTCTGGTATCTTTATTTAATTCGAAAGAATCTTCAAGTTAAAAACAGTTATTAATTCCATACACGCCATCAAGTGTTCTAGGTTTAGTGAAATAAAGCGAAGCAAGCCTGATCAGCGTTATATTCGAATCTACGTAAAGTGAAATTTAGAAGGGTAATCTTGCCCAAATGATCGTTTCAGTTTAATGCACTTCCTTCAAGGCACAGATCCAAAAATTATTTCAAGAGCTTTTGCTGGATTTTGTGAAAGTACAATCGAAGCACAAGATAAGAAACTAATTGTTTTTGTAGTTTAATTAAAATTTTCACTCTTATTAATATTACAGCAAATTAAATAGTTTTTCTCTTATTCTGCCAGAGTGACACTCAAGTTCTAAGGAAGTAATATTAACCATTGATTGCTTTTCTTGAAGTAATTTAAACAAACATTATGGATAGTATAAGTTATAAAGAGAAAAGACTTGTTTTATAATGAATCTGTTCTAATTTAAAAAATGATTCAATGTATATGTTCATAGAACCAAAGGTTCTCAGAGAACGATATTTATCAATGGTTATTTTTTAAAGTAATTTAAACAAGGTTATCGAAGGGTGTAACTTAAAAAATAATAATTTGTTTTACTCTGAATTTCTTCTAATTTCATTTATTTCAGTGGCACATGTTTATTGGATGGTTCATGTGGCACGAGTTTTTATTCACTGCGTCTAATTTGAAAATAATCTATTCAGATGTTTTGATTTTTGCGTTTATGTTTTTACCTTGATAGTCAACTAATTTAAATTGTGGTTCAGATTAAAATTACTTTAGTCTAAAATGTCGTATTTAGCGAAAGATTTTAAGGAAGATTTAAAATCTTTAGCTGATGATTTAGGTTTAGACACGCAGTAGGATTTGAAAGTTATAGATTTCAAGAAAGGTATCTTCAGTAGCAAAGATTATTTCAAAAATTTCTGCAAACAACAATTAAATACAACAATAGAAAAATCTCAAAGGTTTCAGATTCTAAATTACGTCCAAAAGGGCGTTTTTTTTAACGTTTTGTGTGTTACCTTTATTTATTAAGTATCATGCTCTTTGCACTTAAAACCATAAAATTCAGTTCAATAGCAATGTCCCAAAATAATTTTTAAATGAGCATATTTGTAGAAATTCCGATACACACAATTCCGCACGTTGGAGATAAAAATGTCCCCCTCCCGTAGAGTGTTGCCATTGCTCGCTTTGAAATCGTTGAGTTTGGTACTCAAAAATTCGTTAAAGTTTTACAAAATATGAAATCGATAATAAAACAAATTATAAATTTCAAATTTTGGTCTTTCACATGCCCATATTCGTAGGAGGATCACGTCATTCAAAATTCGATGGCTCTAGGTACCGTTGTTTTATCACAATGCGAGAAGTGTACATACATTTAATATAGATGTTTCATTATTTAATTTCTGCAAATATAATGCAGGACTCTAACATTTGGCGGCAAAAGTTTGAAAACTAAGCCGTTTATAGTGATTCAACGCAAAATCGCAAAACGAAAAGAATAGTCCTTCAGAGACAAAGCCCCTTTGGACTGAAAAAAGAAAAGGAGCAATCGAAGAAGAAAGACTGAAAGAGGAAATCGCAGTCGAAGAGAAGAAAAGATGAGAAGGAACTGGAGCTTGAAAAATTAAAAATTAAAACAGAATGTAAGAAAAAACGGGATGATTCGTGTGGAAGATATTAGAAACTCCAGCAAAGAATTTAGAAAACTAATTCAGAAATTTGATGTGAAATATGTTATAAATTTATATTTGGTTCTTTTTAAATAGTAAGCCGGTCATGTCTCTTTACCTAAGGAAGGATGGGTCACCCATCTGTTGGAACCTCTCTCCTATGAAATAAATCAACTCATCGCTTATGAACGAGAGGTTAAGGTACAACAGTATGAGTATATAAGAACTGTAATTGAAAGAAATTTCAGCAACCATTCGCTTCACACCAAAAGACGCCGGCCAGCACCTGCCATGACTTCTATCAAGAACTATTCACGTACTTCAAAATGGAGGTCAGGACTAAAAATAACAACGTTCGATGAGTTAGAGGGAGTGAATTTTCATTTTTTCATTGATTAAATTAAGGAACAAACTCTAGATTTCAAGAATATTTCTTGGACAAATGGAGCAGTATCTTTTTTGAATTTTTTCGAACCAGCCTTTGCTGGCTGAAAAGCCTCGTCCTCGAGGAGGCGAATCACTCCTGGCAGCTCTATTACTGGCTAATGTTTGTCAGCACCTTCTTCAGCCTCTTCATTGTCGTCATCGGGCAAGATTTGGTCGTAGAGAGCTTTGGCCTTTGTCCTGATCATATTAGTGTCTAAAATCAGTGTCTTTTTCCCGCAATCAGCAATCCCCAATGCCAGTGCAGCTTCCAGTTTCACAATTCTGTTATCACACGGAGTTACCACACATTTCGCTTCTTTATTGAAGGTTATTGAAGCAGTTTTGCGGATGTTTGCTTCCTCTTTCTTGATGCACCGCACTGTAGATTCATTCACCCCGTAATGGCGTGCCACAGATGCATAACTTCTACGCTCTTTGATCATATCTAAAAGTTTCACTTTTTCGCTGATGGTCATCACCTTCTTCCTCTTGCCCGCCTCGAAGGAAGCTTTCGCAGGGGCACAGCGCTTAAGTGGCATTATAAGGGCTTAATTAATAAAAAAAAAAGTTATCGCTTAAACAGAAAAACGTTATCGCCAACACAACACTAAAATACAGTATGCGAGACAGTCAACATCATGATACAACAAGAGAATAGGTGAGGCTGCGATGATGAGCAGACAATCAACTGACCGGGATGAATCCACTCGTACCTATTGATCAATGTCGCACCGGAAACCAATCACGCGCCTTTATGAGAGCCCGTGGTACTCTGTGGTGATGGCGATAAGGAGCGCGCCTTGCGCCCTCCGATAAGTGTGGCAAACCTAGAGGAGAAGTTTCTTACGAGTAGCGAGCAGAGCGAAACAGGCAGGCTGTCGAGGAGTATGCGCGATGTTCCTAAATAAAGCTTAACTTTTATTGTGCGCTATGTCTTGTTAATATTTATATCAATGCAGTAGAAACATAATCTGTGATATGGAACTCGAGGATTGGTGGTAAAAACATAACATAAGTCACTATAACTCTGAATCAACTCATCTCTTTGTTTGATATGCAGGCATCCTTCTCTCGCGCGCATTAACATGAAACAACGCTCCTTTCCGCAATGTGGCTACGAGATGGTTATATTTTTTCATTTTATTTTTTGATGAACATTTTGGAAAAACCCGCGAAGCACAGAAGCCGCAAAATATGAAGCGCGAAGTGGCGAGGGAACACTGTATACGTACAGACCGGATCGACTTGAGAGGTAGGACATTCTTGATACTGCTCTTTCAACTACTACCATCCCAATTGCATTAGATGTGGTCCATGAATTAAATTCTGACTACCTACCTGTCATAGCAACTCTTGGAATTCCCAAAGCCTCTACTAGCATGACTAGAAATTACACTGACTGGCAGCTATTTGAGAACTTAATGAAAGATTGGACTTTCACCCAAAGTAACTTAAAGACAGTGTGACTATATAGAGAAAGAAATTTGAACTTTAATTAACAAAGTTAAAAATGCTACTACTGAGACTAGTGAAGTAATCACCGAAATAGAAAACTCTATAAACTGCCAACTCAGATTCGCTTGCTTATGAGGCAACGGAATAGGCTTAGGAAAAGATACCACCTGACTTGATCTCTTGCAATCAAACGTGAGATTAACCAACTCAGCAAAGAAATACAGAAATTGATCAAGCAACATAAAGAAGATTTGTGGTAAGAGAAGACGCTTAATTTAGATACAAAGGACGGAATATTTTGGAACTTTATCAAAAACTTAAAAACTACGTACTCTAGCAATCGCCCACTGCACTTTAAGAACAATAACAATATTGCTACTTCCAATCGCGAAAAAGCTGCTGTATTCGCTTCACATTTGGAGGAACAATTCTCGCCAAATGATTGGCCAGTGGATATTGAATTTGAAAAGAAATCACTGTTTAAAGTAAGGGATTTTGTTGAACTCCCCCACTGCCAACAATTTAATGAAATTAACTACTCCTTCGAAAATCACTAATATTATCAAACAACTGAGGACTAAAAAGGCCCCAGGACTTGATGGTATTACGAACATTGCAATCAAGAATCTCCCAATAAATGTTATATGCAGAATTACGTCCATCTTAATGCCTGTATGACGAATTTGTACTTTCCTCAACAGTGGAAGGTTGTGAAAATTATCATGATCCCCAAGCCCGGAAAGGATCATACGCAATCAGACGGATTTCGACCCAGCCTATTACATGGATTTGCTAAAATATATGAAAAATTTTACTAGCGAGGATAAAATTTCACCTTAGACAAATTCCGCCGGAGTAATTTAGCTTCCATGAGCAGCTATCTACTGCAAAGCAATTAGTGAGAATCACTGAACTTGTGGTCCAAGCACTGCACTTGAATTTAAATACAGCTATTCTCATGTTAGATGTGGCGAAAGCTTTCGACCGCGTCTGGCATGAGGAACTAATTTCTAAGCTGATCGATCAAAATTTTGAAAGAGAAATGATCCTTGTGCTCCTTTCATTTATTTCCAGCAGAACTTTTAGAGTCTCTGTAGGGAACACGCTCTCCACGGTGAGATATATGCAAAGCGGTATTCCCCAGGGTTCTGTCCTTGGGCCGATTCTTTATTTATATTATGTTGCTGACTTCCCTAAAATCCACTACAATAATAGGGCAATTCTAGCATGCTATGCTGACGACACTGCTCTTGCAGTTTGGTCAGCAAATATTAATTATTAGCAAGCGCTGGAAAGTGCGAATTAACGCACAAAAATCGCAGCTCCTCATTGTGAAAAAGGAAAAGGGGACATGGCCCTTTAAAAAAGAACTGTACTTTTCTTAACGAACCTGTGCCGATTGTCAGTAAAGGTAAATACCTTGGTGTCACAATTAACAGCCGGCTAACTTGGAATACTCATATCCAAAACGTCCGAAACCAAGCATTGAGAGTTATGAAATGCCTCTATCCAATCATTGGGAAGTACTCCAAACTTAGCCTCCAGGAAAAGAGACTGATTTATCTTTTAACAGTAAGACCGATAATAACATACGCTGCACCTGCTTGGGCTGCTGCAACAACAAAGGACATACAAAAGCTTCAGACAGGGCAAAATAAATTCTTCAGAATCATGGCGAATGCACACTATTTTGTTCGGAATCAAGTGTTGCATAATGATTTGAAAATTGGTTCTCTGAAAAAATTCATCCAAAAAATCAATACCATCTTCTTTAACGGAGCAGTTAACTGCGATCATCTCAAAGACTTTCAGTTGTTCAATTATGAGATTTTAGATGAGGACAGATTTCTACGTCACTATGCTGCATATTTATTAAAGAAAAATCATGACTTTCCCACTTAGATTACTTTACTGCTGTAACTTTACAAAACTCAATCAGCATACGTTTGAGCCTTCACTTGCGTGAGTGGTCACCCATGTGACCTACGGACTCTCTATCATTATGTCTTGTTAACTTCCCTGTTGAACTTTGGTACTTCTATAGTTGTTGATAGCACACAGGATTGTCAATTGCACCCATTTGAATTATTATTTGTTTAATATGTTATTTTAGCAGAAGTTCCCTGGGAATCCCGCAACCAATACCACGTCTGTTTACAGCTCATGTGACAAGCTAGCTGTAACGCCCCTTTCACCATCAGCTCTTGCTCTCTTGGACCTACGGTTCGGACTCAGTCTACCTTCCGCGCCCTTTGTGCAATCACTTGATGACAGCAGGAACAAATCATGCACTTTGCATGATAACCACGGCAAAAGAGGAAATTGGAACTACCCTCCTCTTTCTCTGCCTATGCTTGCTTGATGAGGGACGTCTCTTGCTTGGTTGCTTTTGTTAAAAATGTAATGAGCCATTATCATAATTGTGGGGTGCAGATTGGCCCCTATTGTGAAGTGTAACAACTAACAAAGAAATATCTAGAATATCAAGTGATTTTTGTGATTCTTCAAAAGTTCCCGACTGCCAAAATATGACACATACAAGTTGTAAATATATACAGGTTGTATATATATATATATATATACAGGTTAGGTTGTATATATATATATATATATAAGGCATATATATACAGGTTGTATACATATATATATATATATACAACTTAAAGCTTGGCTGTAAGAAAAATTCATTTATTTTAATATCAATGAAATTATATGCGACACCTGCCACATATTATGTATTAAGTAAACATTATGATTCCTTATAATGGCCAACTGTTCCAAACGACACAGCTAGGAATTTGCAATATTTGCAAACATTTGTGGAAATCTGAAATCTCTCAACATGAATAAAATACATACCAGTCACATACATAACACACTGATCCACTTAATGAATTTTCACATTTGCTAGCAAATCTGTTCTCAAATAGCAAAATTTGTTAGTCAATTTATAAAGGCTGAAAATATTTATAATTGTGCATATAACATTCATAAAGCTTGAGAAGATGTAACAGATGTAACAGGAATGGCATTTAGAAAAAGTATGAGCCCTTAATCTTTTTCATGGCTGTCATGATTTTAATTAAGTTGATTAAAAGAAGAATGTCCTTATAAGTCTTATCATTATTAGCAGGTAGCTTAATATAAACCATCAGGAGGAGGATTTCAAAGAACTACTAGACTCACATGGAGAAGAATTGACTAATTTAGATCTAATGTATCTCTGAGAGCAACGAAGGGAGAAGGAAGAACCTGTGCCATTTAAAAATCTCAATACAAAGTTAAGAGCAATAGCATTTTCTAAGCTTGAAGAAGGCCTCACTTTTTTAGAATCAAGACCCAACTTCAGAGAAGATTTTTAAAGAATTTAAATTGCATAGTAAAGAGGATTAGCAGCAAAATTTTTATGCCTTTTGTGTGTGTGTGTGTTACAAGCTTTTTTTCTGTGTGTGTGATATATACAGGTTGTATACAGCTGACAGCTTTCAAAAAAGCCTAGGTGTATATAAACTTGGAAAATGAACTTATGTGTAATAAGGAAAATGTATACAGCTGACAGCTTTCAAAAAAGCCTAGGTATATATAAACTTGGAAAATGAACTTATGTGCAATAAGGAAAATGGTAGTTAATATGACAGATGTAAAGTGAATAATACAGTAATTAACACTCATAAAATAAATTATGTTTAAAATTCATCTCATATTTAATTAACAACTGCCATAACAAAAGGGTTTCTTCTCTGAAGACTGAAAAATGGAAAAAAATTTACCTTAGTGCTTAAAAAACTAAGAAAATTTGCTGTTAGCCCATGAAACGATCTGCTATCAATTATAAAAATATATATGTGTGTGTGTATATAAAGTAAAATTCTGATAATCTGTGACCACTTATTCTATGAGTGCTTATAATCTGCATTCAAGTTTGGGTGATCGCAAATTATGGGCCAGTTTACCACATTCTAAAAAAATCAGCACCTCATCAAATTATCATATTTACAGGGTAGAGATTTTGAAATAAACATGTAAAGAAAACTCATATCTAATTATCAACCATATTAAGAATTTGAAATAGTGCCTATCAATCATATTACGAATTTGAAATGCTGACTATCTCATATTTAAAAACAAGAAAAAAAGATTTAAAAAAAAGGGAAATTATTAAGTTAAGAATTGGCAGCATTGAGCAATAAATAATTTTAAAAAAAAACACATTTATTCAAAAAAAAAAAACTTAAATAAAGAGCAGAAAGGAAGATAAAACTCAAAATAGTCCAAATATTGCAAATATATCTACTATAATTGTAAAGACACAAAAGGTATGTACTTAATTATTGTTATCTTTACTTTACTATTAATATTATGTCTGATGTACTTTATAATACTTATAATTTATAATATACAAGACTAAACATTTTTATGAATATTTGCAACAATTATTGCTATTAGGAAAAGTAATGTTTTGCTTTTTATGTTACTTTACTCAATACAAGATCAAAGGAATTGGATCAAAAAGTGATCCGGCAACATTATGCAAGTCTTCTCAGAAGCAACACATTTTTAAACTTCTTAGCTATGGCAAATTGTTATTTATTTTCTGGTGGTTCTCATTTTCAAATAGTAAATTAGTGAAACGTCCTTAAGTATCTTAGATCTACAATGCATAGCCAATGCATAGCTTAGATCATACATCTCTCTATAAGCATCTTGAAGTGTACCACTGACATCTACTACTTACTCATCCGTAATGAACCGATTCATATATTTCTGACCATACAAATGTATTGGTTGAAGGATCAGATTCACAGGTATATACCCCTTCAAAAACTCAGAGCTCTTTCTTACACTCCTTTTGATTTCACACTTGAAAGAAGCAAACATGACACTGAAATATATTACATACCTTCTTTCAGTTAATTCCATACCATTTTTCACTTATGACACTTAAAATGCAATCGAAATCAATGCTTTGTTCATGCACCATTTCATCACAAATCTTTCATTCCTATCTTGCAAACAAATCAGTGACACGAGCCATATTCAAGGTTGCCACTCAAACAGAAGTACCCTGACTTTTCCAGGTGCGTTTTAAGAAAATTCCAGTCTATCCATGTAGTGCGCATTGTCTGAGCTAAAAGGTAAATTAATTATAGTACCACTTGAAAACACAAAAATTTACCAATTACACAAGACTTACATATATATATAGCATATAATCTCCAATATATACATACACACACTCACACATAGTATTTATATATATATATATATATATATATATATAAGGTAGGATTCAAAAGTTCCCGGACTGAGTCTACAATGTAAAAAAAAAAAAAAAAAAAAAAAAAAAAAAAAAAAAAGAATTAAATTGCAGAAACACATCCTCCTTCGAAATAAGACCTTTATGCAACAACACACTTTTGCCAGTGCCTGTAAAGTTCATCGAAGTATATCTGGAATACATTTCTGGCCATGTCCTTTAATTCAGCATGCGATGTACATTTAACTTCATCTGAAGATCGAAATCGACGACCCTGCAAGTGTCTTGCCAGTTCAGAAAATAGAAAGAAATCGCAGGGTGCAAGATAAGGTGAGTAAGGAGGATGAGGCAAAACATTTGTTTTCCTTTTCGCAAGAAAGTCATTGACGAGTACGGATCGGTGAGTAGGAGTGTTGTCATGCAAGAACCCCTACACCGCTCAGCCCACATTTTTGGTCTCTTCTTCCTGATGCAAACAATGCAGGATTTCAATGTAGATTTCTTTATTCACAGTGCGTCCTTCAGGGATAAATTCCATATGCACATTGCCCTGGATATCAAAGAATACCTCCAGTATGACCTTTCCTTTAATAGAGCGATCTTGGCGGAATTTCTGCTTCCGTTGAGATTGCGGTGATTTCCACGTTGCCGATGCTCTCTTGGTTTGCGGGTTGTACAACATTTCTCATCCCCAGTAACAATTCTGCCAAGTACAAAACGATCTTTGTCAACAGCCAAGATTAAGTCTCCCGCCATTTACATTCAGATTCCCTTTTGGTCGACGTTTAGCATGCGGGGAATGACGTTTAACATGCGTTGACACACTATATGCATGTTAAGATCCTTAGTCAGTATCTGCTGACATGTGGCCTCTGGTATCCCAACTGATTCTGCTATTTGACAAATTGTTTGCTGCCTGCTTGCACATACCGCCACAGACACCTTTTTTATGTTTTCATCAGTGCGCAAAATCACGGGATGGCAACAGCGTTCATTATTTTTGGCAGTTCCCCGAACACAAAATTTGATATTGATTCTCTGCTCAACTGACGCCATTTCTTTCTCTCGCCGATTACTAAATGCACCTGCTACTGTCGCCGAGAGCTTTCGACCACGTGATTTGAGACAAACAACTTTTAGAAAAGGGGGAGAACATAGTACTGCAAAACATTTTTACGTTGTAGACTCAGTCTGGGAACTTTTGAATCCTACAACGTATACATACATGTATATATAATCCCCAAAGCATTACAGTTACAACTATAATAGGAGTTGTTTTCTCCGCTCAGGATTGAGATTAGAATCTGCCCAATCAAGATTAAAAAATGTCTTTTTTTGCAGACATTTTGCAGCTAAACGAAAGAAAAAAATGTATTTAATGATATTTTTAAATAAATTCAGGTATTTTACATTTATTTAGCAGCATACCTAAGCAAAAAATATGTGCGTTAAAATTTGTGATGGCATGTCATCATACTGCTAAAATTAGTTTTAGGGTTATGCCAGAAAAAATTGCCTGGAATTTTAAAGTATTATTAACTAAAAATAAATAAATTTAAAGGGAAAATGCCACCTTAAATGATACAAACAATTTTTAAGTAATTTATTTTAAATTACTTAAAAATTGAATTACAATAATCAACGATATTTTGGCGAATATAATTATATTAAATGGTTAGCCTAGATGACTAATTACTATTTTTTTTTTATTTTACTGCAAAGTTACAAATAAGGCATTTATTAAAAAGAAAACGTTTTAAAAGATTTTGCGGTAAAATCTTAATATATGCTACGGTTTTGGCACGATTTTGAAAATTGCCAACACCAAAATGACATGTCACCAAATCCCATGTGTACCATATACTAGGATTAAACCGTTTTTTCTTATACAAGAATGGGAACCGTTCCCTTGCCAACCTATGACACTCAAAAATCAGGAGATTTTTCAAGAAATCAGGAGGTTTTTCACAATGTTAAAAAGAAATTTTAAATGATAAAAATATAGTTTTTAATAATTATTTAACTTTAAATAGTTATTAAGTCTTAAATGCAAACAACACAAAAATACCTTAGACATAAAAAACATTTTTATTACTTGCATTATTAAAAAAAAAAAAAAAAAAAAAAAAAAGGCACTTTAATCAGTTTTTGTACAAATGTTATGAGCAATGGCAGATTTTGCTTTCGTTAAGAAAGAAACTTCATAATTCTGTTCATAGCAATTGCCATATAGGCCTGCTTTCACTAATAAAAGTTTTTCTAATGTGTCATCACTAATATTAGATCTAAATTTAGTCCTCGTTTTCGCAACAACACTGAAAATCCTCTCACACTCCATTACTATGGGGAACTGTCAAGATGGCCAACATAATTCTAGACAGTTCACTATATTTTAAAATTCCATCAGCACCTTTCAGTTTTCCAATTAAACTCCACTGGGTGTCAATCCTAGCTGATTTTATAACTTCATCCAAGTTTTCTAATTGTAAACGGCAGAACTGCGACTGCAGTATATCAGTAGCAACATCAATTTCATCATCTTTCATGACTAAATGAAGTAACACAGGAAATCTGTTCAAAAAGTACCTTATATCAGAAAAAGATGCATTTGCTAGAGCAGAAACATTACAAACTTTAGCATGCAAAATCACTTCATCATTGACTGGAAATTTATGTAGTATGTAATCACATACTCGACAGAAGTAACTTCTAACATGAAGATAAAACTTATTTTTGTCTTCTTTTGAAAGTTCTTCCACTACTTTTGTAGTTGCAGCTCCTATTACCAAATCTTCATCTTTCTTCTGATTTTCTATTTCACCATAAATCACATCATATAAAGAATTACAAGACAAAACACAGACTGGTTTTACAAACTTTGATAAAATGCCTTTAAACAGATCATAAATCATTGATTGCAAAACATGAATTAATGGAATTCTGCTTTGTAGAAATGTGTTAAGAACATCAAATGATGGCAAAATGAATGGTAAAAAAAAGCAAAAAGCTTTGTTAAGATCCGAAGAAAAAAACATAAATATTCGTTCTTCACAAAATAAACTTACAGTAATCGGAAAATGTTTCGTGTGTTGAACAATTTGTTTTATTTTGAGAGAAATTTGTATCAGCTTTACGCTTATGTTTTGCAGTATTACACTCATGTCCATAAATTAAGGATAATTCGGAGTCACGCGAAAATCGAACTCTAAAATAAATATATCACCTGTAAAATCACTACACACATCTTCAAGAATCATATGCAAATTTCAAGAAGAACTAGATGACACCGATGGTACGTCACAATGACGAGAGTGTAAGAAAGTGATATATAAGGAATACAGGCAAAGAAGTAAAATTGTTCGCAGGCGCTTTATAAGCATTTCAGTGCAATAACCGAATAGTTATGACACAAAGGATGCATTTGGATGACTTTTTACGTGGTAGAATTATCGGCCGTCTGGAATGTGGGCGTACCCAACTGGAAGTATCAGACGAACTTGGAATTGCCCAGAGTGTCATCTCCAGGCTTTGGCAACGATTCCAAGATGATGGTAATGTGAGTAGACGTTACAGAACAGGTCGCCCCAGAGTTACAACGCCGAATGAGGACCGGTATTTGGCAGTTACTGCCAAAAGAAACAGGCGGAGCACAGCCTCACACCTGTCTCGTCAGCTCTCTTCAGCCACTGGTACGACAATTTTAAGGCAGACCGTGTACAGACGCTTAGGGCAGATTGGTCTATATGCTCGTAGACCTGTCAGATGCGTTCCACTTACTGAAACTCACTGTCGCCTGCGGTTCGCCTGGAGTAGAGAGCATGTATTGTGGACACCGCAACAGTGGGCTTGTGTGATGTTTTCCGACGAGTCCAGGTTTAGTTTGCAGTCTGATTCTCGCCGAACTTTCATATGGAGAGCTCCAGGTACCCGTTACTACCACGAAAACATCATTGAACGACACCGTTACTGTGGTGCAGGAGTTCTCGTTTGGGGTGGAATTATTCTAGGTTCCAGAACTGACCTGCATGTTCAAATTGGAACCATGACAAGCCAAATCTCTCGGGACGTCATTCTGGAACAACATGTACGTTTGTTTCGGGGCGCCATGGGCGCACAATTTGTGTTTATGGATGACAACGCCCGTCCTCACCGTGCAAACATCGTAAACGAATGCTTTCAGTCGGAGCATATCACCCGTATGGACTGGCCAGCATTCTCACCGGACTTGAATCCAGTAGAGCACGTGTGGGACATGCTTGGCCGACGAGCTGCAGCCCGTCAACCTCCTCCTACATGTCTACTGGAACATTTGCTTTTTGAGTGGTGTAATATCCCCCAAGATCAGATCGATAATTTGATATTCAGCATGCCTAGGCGTTGTACGGACTGTATTGCATCGTCTGGGAGACATACAATGTATTAACAATCATACCAACCATGTAATATTGGTTTTTTGTAAATAGGGTTTTTTGTAATTTGCTCCAGGGAGGAAAAATCGGTAATTTTTTTAATAATATCAAACATATAGCATCTTTTTTTGCTCTTTACCTTTTGTTTAATAAATAAGCTTTCAAATATGTCAAATTTGTTTTGCTTCTAACTCTTCCTTTGCCTGATTTTACATTATCCTTAATTTATGGACATGAGTGTATTTTGAAAACTGCCAGTTGAATTGCGGAATGGTGCAGAAATTACTTTATTTTTCTCAAACTTATTTTTAACAATCGAAGTAGTAACTACATCTCCATTTACTTTAGGTATTTCATAACTTTCAATAGAGCCTTTTATCTTAACTCTCGAAGCATTTACTTCTTCTTTAAAAAATGCAAAAAGTGGGTTCTATTGATCGAGGACTCTAGGTAAGCATTTCTTTAAAAACAGCAGCGTGTACACACATTTTAAAAAATTTTCTCATTTCAGTGTTACGCAGCTGTTGGAACTGTTTCAATTTTTCCTTCCTTTCAGAACTCCTCTCAAGATAATAATAAATATCAACAATGTGTTCATCCACATTTATTGGTAAAGAAGCTTCCCCTTTTCAGCTGCTAAATTTAAGAGGTGATAGGTGCACCTCATAATCTGCAAATCTGAATTTTCCTTTCTTAAGATACCTACAACACCAGTCTTCAAGCCTACCATTAATGGTGCATTATCGGTACCAAGTGCTAAGCAATTATCCAGAGGGATTGCATTTTCTTTTAAAGTTAAGTTTTAATAATTAGCTGTGCTATATTAAAGTCTGCCGAATGTCCTTCTAAAGTGGGGACAGAAAGTAAACTGCACTCAATTTCTGAAGACTCTGGTTTAAAAAAAGAAACAAAATTGGATACAGTTTTGAATCGGTATTATTGCTTCCATCCGTAGAGAGGCAGAACGGAGCTGTTTTAATGCAATCAATAACTGAAGATTTATTTTTCAAACCCATTTCTTTAACAATTGCACCTGTTTTGGTCCTTGCACTTGAGTACTTTTTTAGCGATTTCACTATCGGGAAACATTTTTCTAAATAAAGCTGCAGCGTGATCCGATGCATTCAGTGGCAGGTTGTGCTCCAGTAAAAAGGCAGAGAATAGACATTCTGCATTAATCACTTTTTGGTCTTTTGTTTCCGAAGAAAAATTTAATTTTTCGTTTTTTTCAAAACAAAAATTTAATTTTTCGTTTTTTTCAAATGTATGGTTTACGCATGCACACGTTGAAAGAAATGTTTAATAAAATAAACAAATAAATATTCAGCTTTTTTCGTAAATTTTTATACCCTTTAGATCATAATTGCTCTTTATTTCATAAATTACGGTTTCATATTTTTAATTTTATAATTTTTGCATGCCATCTTACCAGATTTAAACTGATGATCTATAATCCGGAATCGCCGAAGTCCCGACGAGTCCGGATTAAAGACTTTTAACTGTATATATAATGTTGTAAGATCTTAAATTCACTTAGTGCGAAATCGAGTTATTCTACTACTTGTGCAATTGCTGCAAAGTAAGTTAATAATAATTTATTTACTAAAGAATAGTGATTATATTATCTCCTAAGATTAATTTTAGTAGAATTATATTAAAAGAGTGAATCCATACTTAGTAAGTTCAATTTCAAAAAAATGTTAAAATTTTTTAACGGGGACTTGAATTAAATCATGAATAACAAAATTGCAATTGTAAAAAGAAATAAATTAAAAGCAAGTAATTAAATTAAATGCAAGTAATCATTGCCATTGATCGGGAATTAGTTGACTTTTCAAAGGGAACAAACTAGCTCCCGTCCAATGAACAATAATTAAGAAATAAATGCGAAGATGTTTCCTCCTTTACTCGAGCAAAACCACCAACTTCCCCCCACCCAATAAGTAACTTTTACATTGTCATCTGTAAAAAATCGGCAAATAGCACCAAAGTGGTTGCATTAATACATATGTACCAGACAACAAAAACAAACAAACAAAAAAAAATAAAAATAAAAACTCATGTTGTCCTTGTGTTTTTGTGTACGCACATGTTTGAGAACATCCGCCCTTCCACCATGCGAAATCGAAAAATCGCAACGACAGATGGTACACATCGCAAATTTATTACATTGAGGAAATAATGGAAGGAAAGTCAACTGTGTAAGATTTTTGAAACGCGCACGAGTATTTCACCTTTCTCGCAGACATAACAAAAGATGATAATTTCTAAAACTATTTCCCGAAGGCACGTGTACTCACACAACTCAGAACAAGATGAACGAAGTAACGAAAGTAACATCTAAATAATGGCCTTGAGCTTGCTTTGTGCTCATTGGCTAATATATGCCAGATGACACGCAGTGGAGCTCGATGCCCATTGGAGAACTGGAGAACGACCTTTCTGGATACGTATGCTGTCACTCACAAAGCAGAAATTCTCATCTGATTCGCAAGGTTTTGTTGTAGATATAATCTAGAGAAAATTCAGTTGCTTTCAGACGTCCAAAATCACTTTTTTTTTTTTTTTTTTTTTTTTTTGTTTTGTTTTGTTCATATAACGAAGTATAAGCCAAGTTCCATAAAAATCGTAAGAAATATTAAGAACAAGAAAAAGTCGGGAGAAATATATATTGTAAATCGGGTTGGCGGGAGAGCGGTCGAAAATCGGGAGAGCTCTGGGGAAGGTATTTTCTTCAGTTTAACATGCACTGCACATGCGAGTCAATATTTTATTGCACATACCTCCATCTACAAGAAATATGTTAACCATAATTCTCAAAGATTAAAAAGTTTGGTTAAATACATACGTATATACCTTAATCTTGAAGAACATGTTTCAGTCAGAAGGTGATTGATGTTGGTAAACTTGGCAAGCTTTTACAGCTTGACGACACCAGCCCATTATCAGCTGTCTAGCTCAATTCTGAACGTAAATAAATAAAATTTCAGTTTTAAGAAAAATTCAGCATGGCAATTTCAATGCTGTTTTTTTTTTTTTTTTTCCCTTAATACTTCTACGAAAGTAACTTTTGAATAAAAATACAGTTTATTTATATTTTTATTGACAAAGAGAATTTATTTCATTATTGAGGTTATTTAGCATTTTGTGCACCTGCATCAGCATGTACTTTTTTTTTTTTTTTTTGTTGTTGTTGTCTGGTACTTATGTATTAATGCAACCACTTTGGTGCTATTTGCCGATTTTTTACAGATGACAATGTAAAAGTTACTTATTGGGTGGGGGGGAAGTTGGTGGTTTTGCTCGAGTAAAGGAGGAAACATCTTCGCATTTATTTCTTAATTATTGTTCATTGGACGGGAGCTAGTTTGTTCCCTTTGAAAAGTCAACTAATTCCCGATCAATGGCAATGATTACTTGCATTTAATTTAATTACTTGCTTTTAATTTATTTCTTTTTACAATTGCAATTTTGTTATTCATGATTTAATTCAAGTCCCCGTTAAAAAATTTTAACATTTTTTTGAAATTGAACTTACTAAGTATGGATTCACTCTTTTAATATAATTCTACTAAAATTAATCTTAGGAGATAATATAATCACTATTCTTTAGTAAATAAATTATTATTAACTTACTTTGCAGCAATTGCACAAGTAGTAGAATAACTCGATTTCGCACTAAGTGAATTTAAGATCTTACAACATTATATATACAGTTAAAAGTCTTTAATCCGGACTCGTCGGGACTTCGGCGATTCCGGATTATAGATCATCAGTTTAAATCTGGTAAGATGGCATGCAAAAATTATAAAATTAAAAATATGAAACCGTAATTTATGAAATAAAGAGCAATTATGATCTAAAGGGTATAAAAATTTACGAAAAAAAGCTGAATATTTATTTGTTTATTTTATTAAACATTTCTTTCAATGTGTGCATGCGTAAACCATATATTACGCATAGTCGAAATTAGAAAATTGCAACTAGAAAACTATTTGATTTGTATTCGTGATATTTATAATGACAAGGAATTTGATTTAAATCATATCAAAGACGGAGTGCATCGAGATGAAATACTGCATTTAGTAAGGAATTTAAGCCGAATAAAATAAAAACATCTGCCCTGAAGATAAAGATAGTGCTGACAGATCAACTTCCAGTTCATTGCGTGCCGCGACGTTGTCCACCACCCCTCGCGCAGAACAGCGTGAAATTGATAAACAGATTTCGGAATGATTAGAGAAACAAAAGAGCCTTTATCCATTTTTTGCAGCAATTCCACTTTTTGTTTGATGGACATCGAAGCAAGCTTTCCTTTTGCAGCTCCAGTATCGGAAATTCTATTTGACATAATCGAAAGTTCCAACTTACTTTTATAAAATTGCTCTAACAGTCTGCAAAAAATAATAAGCCGGATCCAATTCAAAGATTAAGGAACAACGCAGTCTGCAACATTAACTGAAATAGATAATTAGATAATTTTAGCGTAGCTTATACCGTCTGTTATACATTAAACGCGCATGCGTAAACGTATTACGCGCATGCGTCAACGCAATCAAGATTATAGATCATTCCGGATTAACGAATTTTGACTGTATATATATATATATATATATATGTACATACATATATATGTGTGTGTATGCACATACACGCACATACATACATACATACACATGTACATATCAATATATATTTCTTAATTCAGTCTAAATAAAAGAAGTGTACCAAAAAAAATCATACTTTAGCAATTTAAAATGCAAATCTGAATTATTATAAAAGGGTTACGTGATACATTGAAAAAATAGAACATATGCATTTTTCTTCAAATCTTTCTATAATTCTTTTGCACTACTCTACTTCTAAAGCAAACGACGATCTGTATTTGCTTAAAAATATTCTGTGAATTACGAAGACTCAGTTTCATGCAACTCTCGACAACAGCAGCTACCTTGACGTTCAGAGGCCATAAGCACTGGTGATTTTTTTTTAAAAAAAAAGATTCTGGTGCCCTCACATAAGTTTATGCCAATTTTCTCTTTATTCCTTCTCTCTCTCAGTTTTGGTTTACTTGTGCCATGCATTCTAGTGCTAAACCAGCAGTATGAAATTTTTTGTTGCCCCCTTTGCTAAATTTTTCCTTTGGTACTTCCTTATTTTAGCTGCTCCCCCCAAGATTGAATCACTAGTCAACCGAGACATTTCAAAGAAATCTTGCCACATATAATAGCTTGGTTGATTTAGCAAATAAATTTGGGAAGCCAATATGATAAGAAAGTACCAGATCATATTTGTAATATCCCTTTTCTTTTATGCCCTAAGCATGTATTTTTATTTTATTAATGATTAACCCAAGCCTGCCCTTTTAATATTAATTTGGAATTTATATGGTTGATTTCAAAATTATATAGCACATGACATGAATTTATTTGCAAAAACTTTTTAGATATTGTGTTTGACCTTAAATACACTAGATAGTTGTTTAGATTGCATTCCATATAACAATCAAGAGTGCTTACATCAACAGCACATAAAAACAGATTCTTGAAAATAGCACTTATAATGATTTTTCTGGCATAAAAATTAGAAACATGATGAAAAAACACGGGCTAAGAGATTAAAAAAAAAAAAATCTAATAAATCCAAAATGTTAATTTTAGCACTCTTTGTAGCACATACATGGAATGTAATGGCAGAATTCTTGTAGAAATTTAGGAAAATCAAGACAATTGAGGATTCTGCAAACAATATATTAATTGGTTAACCTATATTTAAGGGTGCCCCTTGGATTATCACCAAGCTGTTGTTTCATTTACGATAACCCTGAGTAGCTGAATGTTATGGAAACCCTATTATTACGTAATTGTTTGCATGATTGCGGTGAATTTGACTGATGGGAAGATTTGTAAGGGTTTGTTTGTGTGTTGTATGTTGTATGTGAAAGATTTATAAGGGTTTGTTTGTGTGTTAGGAAGTGCATTGCTTATTTTATGGTTTACATGGTAAAATGGCTGAATGTGAAAAGATTAATTTGAAGTTTCTGTATGATTTGGAATAAAAGGGAAAAAAGCATTAATTGACTGGTGTGTAAATTTAGGTTTACTTAGTAGCCATTATAAGTGTCCTGCTTGTGCGAAGGAAATGCATATAATCAAATGTAAAGTTCATTCAGATGGCTTTGAATGGGTTTGTTTCAAGAAAGGTTCATGCAAGAAATGTCACGGACAGTTCGGCACTATGGAGGATATTTTTTACTCTTATTTTTGTGAATTTATGTGGCGACACCAGTATACAGATTCTAGTTCTGATAATTTGAGGAAGTTTTTGGATGCTGTAGGAGGAAGTTTTTGAGGATGTTATGATAATTTGAGGACGTTCTGATAATTTGAGGAAGTTTTTGGAAGGAATTTTGAGATAATATATTTTTTGTTTGGCTCTAGTGTAGAAGTGGCTGCTCCTTAGACTTTTGAAGTGAAAATAGATCGATGTGTACATAGACAAAGTCAAGGAAGTGCACAATGTTGAGTTTGTGCAATTCTCTGATGTTTATTTAAGTGAAAATAGGTCGATATGTACATGGATATCAAGTTTGCGCAGTTCTTTGACTTGTTATTTTGTCTTTGTGTAATGGTGATTTTTGCGCCAAACATTGCTGCTACATAAAAACAAAATAAAAAGTCAGAGAATTGCACAAACTCAGTATCCATGTGCCACCAAAAATCACCAAAGGCACCCACAAATATATTTTTACCTATTTATTTACTTTTCTAAGTTTAAAAATTACTTTGAAAGTAATTTCATTGACAAACCTACAATTTGCGACACAGAATTTTTTAACGAATTTCTGTTTTTTTCAAAAAATATCCCTATTTTATTTCTCCACTAAATTTTTCCCTTGGACTAATATTATTTTCTTTGTATTTAATTGTATTAAAAAATTAAATTTAATTAACCTTGATCAAATAATTCTTAATGTGTTTTAGTTATTTATCTATGTACAGACAACCCAAATTTAATGCAGAAATTTGAAAGGGAAAAGTGCAAAATGAGAAAAAACAAAAGCACATAACTCTTGATCCTGAGGTGTATAAATTATTGGAATACATTACATCATAGTAACCTAACTACAGTGTGGCGCAGGATTTTAGATCCGTCATTTAAACAGCATTTATTATTTGAGGCTGTATAATTACTTATTTCAGTCTGTATTTTTATAAACTTACATTCATTAAGATGTATGTGTGTGATTATGGCAAAGCCTCGAGGGCTATCTGCCTAAGGGAAGGGATGCCGTCGTGGAGGACTTTCTGAGGGAAACTGGCTCGTATACATGTAGCACATAGGCAGCCAGCCTATTTGCGGAATTCAAATCTCGGACCAAACTACCAGTGTTCAGCGACTTTACCGCTGGTGGACCCATATTCATTAAGATTACATTTACATTATTAAAGAAGTAAGAAAGCAAAATAGCTTAAATTATAAGCTAACATATGCCAAGTAGCAAAACTTCTGATGACCATTATAAAGCCGATCCTGATGCTCAGAGGGTTAATACATTTTATACATATATTACAAGTGAACTGTTTATTTTAGAAAAATAGGAAAGGTAGTTAATTCCAATCCTTTCACTAAACCTTGGATATTTTGTAACAATGTTTTGTTTGCACATTTTTAAATCCAAATTCTATCATATTACAGATAAATTACTATTACCATCCCACTCCCAAATCAGAATTTCTAACACCTGCATTAGTAGCAAAATTTTATGAAGTTCCAAGCCGATATTCCGTCAAATACATTCAGTGGTATAGGTAGGATGGGGCAAGGGGGCATCTGTCCCCGGGCACAGCATCCAGGGAAGCCAACCTGATGTTACAAAATTTTGGAATGAAACATTTTTTCATTCTTGGCACACTGAAAGGGGTGCAACATCTTCAGTTTTTCCCAGGTGCTGAAAACCCTAGCTGCAACTCTGACTACATAATGAGTAAGTATGTAAATCTGCAGAAAGTGCAGAATTACCCACTGCTTGGCGCATTTTTAAGAATTGCACATACTCAGTATCCGTACACATCGGCCAATTTTCACTTAAAAAAAAAAATCCCAGAATTGCACAAAAATGGCATTGAGCACGCCCTTACTTTATCCATGTACACATCGACCTATTTTCACTTAAAAAGTCAAATAAAATTGACAAAAATCCAATTCTTCTTACTCTTGTAAAAGATGCCAAGCAAATAAGTGGGCGATTCTGCACTTTAGCCGTAAATCTTTATAAACATGGAAGAAATTAAAGTTTACAAATGTTTCAAAAACATATTAAAAGCTATAATTATTTTTAATAAATAAAATACACAATAGATACAAATGAGGGGAAAAAAAGAGTTTTCCTGTGGCTTACCATTAAGTTAATAGTGGCATATTTTTGCAAAGTATACACTATCTAGTGCAATAAAAAATGTACATATGAAATAATATAATTTTTATTTTCTATAAATAACGTTTTCACTAAGAAAGGAACAATTGGAAAAGTAAGTCCAAAATACCACTTAGTAGTTGGAAAAGTAAGTCCAAAATACTTTCTTTAAAACTCTTAAACCTGGGAACCAAAATTTCAGAATAGCCATACAAACCTTATAACCTTATCAGCTATATAATGTATCTACTACATTCACATGAATAGCTTACACATATCAATACGTGAATACAGCTCAGTGTTAATGCACTCATGCACAACTAATTATTCTTTAACATTACAAGTGTTTAACATATATCAGACACACGATGATGTTCCCATATGTATATACATATGTGTTACTAAATTTCCTTCTCGCACGAATGACTTACTACATATATTACATACATGAAGTTTCTGCCCTTTGTGGGTATGCAGATGAGTTATTAAATTTTGTTTCTGTGTAAATGACCTCTTACATGTATTACACACATAAGGTTTCTCTCCTGTGTGGATTCGCATATGACGCAGTAAATTTGACATAACAGAAAATGACTTATTACATCTAGCACATATATGAGGTTTCTCTCCTGTGTGGATTCGCATATGCATCATTAATGTTTGTTTATATGTGAATGACTTGCCACATAAATTGCACATATGCGGCTTGTCTCCTACGAGCACATGTATACCATAATTCTGGGTAAATATCTGTTTACGTCTACTGCGTTTCTCAGCAGTGTGGGTATGCATATGCCTGACTAAATTAGAGTGTACAGCAAATGACTTGTTACACATCTCGCATACATGCGGTTTTTCTCCTGTGTGGATACGCAGATGTGATACTAAATTTTGCTTTCGCATGAATGATTTGTTACATACTTCACAGATATGAGGTTTTTCTCCTGTATGGATATGCATATGACTTTTTAAATTAGACTTTAAAGAAAACGCTCTGTCACATTTATCACATGCATGAGGTCTCTCCCCTGTATGGATGCGTGTATGCATCACTAAATTCTGCCTTTGCGTGAATGACTTGTTACATACCTCACAAACATGACGCTTCTGTCCAGCATGGATACGCATATGATCTATTAGATGTTGCTTTCTTGTAAATGACTGTTTACATACATTGCATATAGGAGATTTCTCCCTTGTATGAAGACACATATTACTGACTAAATTAGAGTTTACAGAATATGAACTGTTACATTTATCATACACAACACGTTTCTCTGCTGAGTGAATAACTAAATGCATCTCTAAGTTCTGCTTTTCCGTAAATGACTTATTACATGTATCACATATATAAGATTTCTCTCGAGCGTGTACACGCTTATGTGTATCTAAATTCTGCTTTCGTGTGAATGACTTGCTGCATACATCACATGAATAAGATTTCTCCATTGCGTGAATATATAAGTACCGCTAAATTTTGTTCCTGTATAAATGGCTTGTAATACATATCACATACATAAGGCTTCTGTCTGGATTTAATACAAAAATATCCTAGAGGAAAAATTTTCATATAAATCACATAATATGATTGAGTAGTATTTATTTACTTTTGAAGCATATATGATACATATAAAGTTTCTGTCCTGGATGTACAAACATATTTCGCTAAATCGTACATTTGTACACAGAATTTATACAATCGTGGCATGTACACGTGCCTTTTTTTTATTTTTTTCCCCGGGATGAGAACACTTAACCAGAGCATGCAGATAAGTAAAGAATACTATAGCACTGCAACACACACCTTTCTGCCCGCAGAATAATAGCATTATAGCTGAACTTTTTCCTACTAACTACCTTCAGGTTTTTACCTGAATCTCTGAATGGCTAGTGCCAACACCGAGTCGGTGTTGCTACTGCCCACCATAAAACCTTTCACATTTTATATTATGCCGAAAGGTGCGTTTTTTTTTTTCAACATTTACTGTGTTACCTTAATTTATTAAATATCATGTTCTTTGCACTTAAACCACATAAAAATTCAGTTCAATATTGCAAAATATCTAAAAACAGCATAGCTTTAGAATTTCCGATAGACGACTCAGGCGAACGCAGTTCGCAATAAACGGGCCCCCGCGTGGATGCGCTATCCCTGAATAACATGTGATGGCGATTTTCGAGCTTCTGATTTACCATAGCATTGGTAGTTCCTAAAAAGAGAGAACAATGTATGATAAAAGAAACAAAAAAAGTAGCATGGGTAGGGATAAATAACATGCCCAGACAGTAATGCATAACTGAAAAAGTTTTCTGGAAATAAGTCGCCGAGGAAAAGTTATCCGCCAGCCAGTAGCTGTGGTACTCCGGTAAGGACGAATAGAGAACGAGGTGGGCGGAGCACGGGAGAGTTCTCAGGTGGTCACCCACCCAAGTCCTGTCCGCAATAAGGCTTCATGATCTTGGGGAAAAAAGAGTTGTACGGTGAAAGTTTAGTCACTTGCTAATTGAAATATGTTCATCAGAATTAGAAGTTTTTCGGGGTTGCTAGGGGCTGCTTGAAGGTGTTGATGATTTCCTTTGAAAGCGGCAACAAACTTTCTAATGCAGTCGTTGCTAAAAATTTCTTGTATCTGTTTGAAAATGTTCATAAGGTCCAATATAGATTTAAAATCACTTTCTTTCGCAGGGTAACCGATGTCTTGAATCTGTTGAGGCTGGGTATCATCAGTTTCTTTAGGAGTTCGAGGCACAGGGGAAATTTGTGATTTAGCCGCGTCAGCATAACTCACGCCTGGTCTTGTATGTGAAGGATGAGGATTTTTCGTAAATTTCCGAAAATACTCACAGCCACGATAAGAACTAACGTGGTTTTTTGAGCAGTTGCTGCAGGTAGGTTCGTCAGTCTTTTTACGATCACACTCCGCAGAGATGTGGTTTTTAGCACATTTCACACACTTGGGGGGAGTTTGCAGCTATCAGATGAATGTCCAATGTTTTGGCAGTTGTAACATTGATACACAGAGAATCTTGGTTTATACTTCTCGACCTGCACGGCAAATCGAAGGAGTCGCTGGATACCATAAACTTCATCAATATTCAGAGTATGACGCAGTTGGACTTGGAAAATAGGCAGGGGGGCTTTCGTACGAAAATTTCTGAGCCGCGCAAATTTATGCACTTGAAAGTTCAAGTCCGTCAGAGCTTGCTTAATTTTATCAGCATCAGTATTAACGGGCAGTCCTTTTATCACGATCTGGGTCTGTAATTTTTGTGTTTCACCAGGAAGAATCCAATGGAACGTTGATTTAAAAATTTTTGTAATCTTGCAAAGTTTCAGGAATAACACGGAGACATTCGTGATGGAATTTGCCTATGAACTTGGCTTCAGTATTTTCACTGATGTCCGTGAGAATTTGATGGTGCTCATCCGTAGTATTTATCATAACGTGAGGGACGTTGCACAGGCTTTTAGTGAGAATAGGATTTTCAGTATTATCAGCAGCGTTCGTATCCATGTTTTCCTCACTCGCTAGGGCATTAAATTGGTTGCTTAACTCCGGCTGCGGGACAGGTTCAGAGCTCTTGAGACGTGCGATCTTCTTCGGCGTAGTGAACTTGTTTTCCTTAACAGCGTCCGTAGACTCGCAGGGTTCTTCAATGCTAGGAAGGGGGAGAACAGGAAACGGTGTTTTACGTTTTCGAAAAAGACACGCTTCTGGGTGGTCTATACTTGAAAGAAAAGTTTCACATTTTCCTTGGATTGAGGTAATATCGTCCTTGAATTTGTTGCGAATATTAATAGTATCCGCAAGTCCGAGTTCCACGAATTTCAAGTGGTGTGGACTGAGTGACTTGATCAGGGGAATTGCAGCGTTCAGGTGGTCACGTGCTTCTTCAATAAGCGGAATAGCTTGAATGGCAGCTTCGTAGTCCATTGTATCTCGGATATTGAAAGTACGACAGAGTGGCAGCAATAACTCGCTTCCATATTGAGTACCATTTGAGAGTGTAAGCTTAGGAGGGAAAGTGATTATTCCATTTTCAGAAATTAGCAGTCTAGATTCTGGTCGTTTCACCTCTTCTAAGAAGAAGCGAATAACTCGCTTCACCGCATGATCGCTTTGAGGGTTAGTCATCAGTTTGTATAAGAGATCTGCTAGTTCAGCTTGTATTCGTGATTTTTCAACTTCCTTGGTAGTTTCTTGATATTTTTGCCGTAAGTGAGTAATAGTTGTAACTGTTCCACCAGGAACAGGTACATCAGAAATTCCGTTGGCTTCAGCAGTTTGGATGATTTCCCTAAGCTCATCCAGTTGACAATTACGGGTATCGTAGATCGTGCGAAAGTAGGCAATATCGCTCTTTCCTGACAAGAGTAGATTGTAGGGATTCCTCAGCACAGGAGGAAATATGTATATTATTTTCATTTTATTTTGCTTCCTTACAGTGTTGCCATCAAAGAATCTGTATCTTTGGTTGCCATTGCTCTCTTGAAAATCCTTGAATTATTAGTTAATCAAAAATTCTTAAGAGTTTCATAGCACACTGAAAACAAACAATGCCAAATGTACTTGCTGTGCACTGTATTATTTAGTGTCAACATTTGGTTGCAAAAAAATCATAATGAACGCCGGCATACGCTGCTGAAATACATTATTAAAGCAGTCAATAAACTTAGAAGAAGTTCATACAGTGACAGATTATCTGGCCAAACTTTTAGCAAAAATAAAGATTACAACCGCTTGCTGTTGCACTCATAAGTCCTTTGTCTCTCAAAAGGTATTGTCTGAATTAATTTTACAATCTATTTGATTCAGTACTATACTTCTTTGAAACCAGAGACAAAAAACTGCGCAAAAACTTGATTCCACTCAAAAATGTCATCGCTTAATTGACAGCCTTATTTCAAATATTTTATTCAGTTAGTCAGAAAAAGGTAATAAGTTGAATTTATTGATTAAAACAATAGTCGTCATAGTTGTTTTTGGTGGCAAAACTTCTTCTAGTCAAACGAAATTTAGGTAGAGGTGAATTCCATCGATCTCTACTGATAAACCATATTAAACTTTAACAGAACCCTTTTCTGTGATCGCTATTTATTATCCGTTTATTAGCGTTTTGTTATACGGATTTCTATTTTTCCTATTTCAAAAAACACGTTTTGAAATATTTTCTAAAATACGAGAATTTAAAAAACATTTCGGATATTCTTCGGGCTAAAAGACTAATGCTACATAAACAATAGTTGCCAATAGGTGTAAAATTCGACCGTCTGCTCTGTTCCAGAGGTATTTCTTTCATGAAGAAATTTCTTTTGTCTCACAAAAGTGATGGGACACTTATGCTTTACAAAAGGAAACTGTAGTAAAATAAACTAAAAAAAACATGTAAAATTTTTTTGTGGGTGTGTTTCATACTTTAATTTAGTAACAATTATTACATAACATACATATTCTCAAAATATTAAAATATTAATTTAATAAAAATACAATTGTTTAGAACGGAGCAAAAAATGGCTTACATAAGTGATGGGACACTTACTTTTCCATCAAATATTTATCCCAAAATTTTACTTTTTAAAAGGTTTTAATATTTTGTTGGATTTCTTTTTACTTTTGAAACATGATTTAATCTTCTTGGGATGGATTCGACTAATTTTTTTGTGATTTCTGGAGTGATTTCTTCTTCTTCTTGAAGCACTGATTTTAATTGTTGTTTTGAAGAAATGGTGTGTTTGCGAATTCTTGATTCCAATTCTTGCCAAATATTCTCTATGGGATTTAAGTTTGGAGATTGTGGTGGTGTTTTTATTATTTCAGGACAATTATAAAACATCCAGAGTCTATCGTTCAAAGCAGTGTGCTTGTGGTAATTCTCTTGGTAGAATTTAAAATCCTTATGAAAGTTCAATTTTCGGGCTGAAGATTTCAAATTTTGATTCAAAATGTCAATATACTTGTACTGATCCATTATATTGTCAATAAAAACAAGATTACCAACTCCAGCGGACGACATACACCCCCATCCCATAACTTCTCCTCCACCATGTTTTACTGTTGACACCAAGTTCTGCTTGCGAAGTTCTTCCCTGGGTTTTTCTCCACACCAAGATTCTACCGTCAGAACCAAATATATTAAATTTACTCTCATCAGTAAATATAACTTCATTCCAGTAATCAGAATTCTTATTTATGTTGGATTTTGCGAAAGCCAGTCTGAGTTTTCTATTCTTTTCACTTACGAAGAATTTTTTCCTGGCTGGTCTACCGTGATATCCAGCAGATCGAATTACTCTTCTAATAGTCTCAGGATTAACAATTACTCCATATAATGCTTGTAAATCAGCAGAAACTTTAGGAGCACTCATTCTTGGATTTTTTTTAATATTTGAAACGATAATTCGCTTTATTCCATTGGATAGCTTTGATGGTCGGCCAGGTCTTCTTTTATCCTAAATCATATGATTCTTTTTATATCGTTTAATGATACTGAAAACTGTTGAATGACTCAAGTTAACTGTTTCAGCAGTTTCTCTAATAGATTTTCCATGCTCAATATGCAAATTAATAAGTAATTTTCGAATTTCAGGCAAAGTTTCTTTTCGTTAAGCATTCACGGCTGCACAGAGCTAAAAAAACACAAAAATTCCAAAACAAACTGGAGAGAAATACTGCAGATGATTTTATAAATTATTGCCAATTGCTTTTGAGTAAAAATAAAAACCAAAAAAAAAAAAAAATTTTTATTGCTTACTTCAGACGATTTTTGTTGCATAGTACTTAGTAGTATCTAATGGTGTCCCATCACTTATGTGAGCCATTTTTTGCTGCGTTCTAAACAATTGTACTTTTATTAAATTCGTATTTTAATATTTTGAGAAAATATATGTTATGTAATAATTGTTACTAAATTTAAGTATGAAACACACCCACAAAAAATTTTTACATGTTTTTTTAATTTATTTTATTACAGTTTCCTTTTGTAAAGAACAAGTGTCCCATCACTTTTGTGAGACACTGTACATACTTTTTTCAAATCTTATTTAGACATATTTATGCTTGAACATGCAAATAGAAACCTTTATTCATATCATATAAGCAAAATTTCTTTTTATCTGACACTCCTTCATTGTTGGGATGTTAATGTATTCATTTCAGAAGACCTGTGGTATGTGATATATCGTTTATACAGAAGCTTGGTTTAGTAATGCATGTACATACCCACACGATGGAAAAACCTCATTGTAAAGTATGTAATAAAGTATTTACACGAAAGCATACTTTAGTAAAGCATATGCGTATCCACACAGGGAAAAAACCTTGCGAAAGTAATGTTTGTAACAAATCATTCAATGAAAAGTATGATTTAGCATCCCATATGCAGATTCATACAGGATTCAAGCCAAATATATGTAATATATGTAAACTTTCATTCACTCGAAAGCAGAATCTGATGCAGCATATATATATACTCATACCGGGGAGAGACCACATGTATGTGATACGTGTGAAAAGTCATTTACACTAAAGTATGATTTAGTAATGCATATGCATATTCATTCAGAAAAACCCCATATCTGTAATATATGTAGATTATCATTCATGAAAAAGTGTGAATTAATGGCATACATGCATGCCCACACTGGAGATAATGCATATACATGCGATGTATGCATGAAGTCATTTACAAGAAAAAACAATTTATTACTGCATTTGCGTGCTCATAAAGGAGAAAGGCTCCATACATGTGATATATGTAATAAGTCATTCATTCAAAAACCTCACTTGATTTTGCACGTACTGGAGAAAACTCTCGCGTGTGATGTATGTAAGAAATCATTCTCACGCAAACATCATTTATTGGAGCATATGCGTTTTCATGGAAAGGAGAAACCTCACGTGTGTGAAGTATGTAACAAGTCATTTACACGAAAGCAGGATTTCATGATGCATATGCGTACACACACAGGAGAAAGGCCACATATATGCGAGATATGTAGGAAAGCATTTGCAAGAAAGTACAGTTTAGTGAAGCATATGTCTCTCCACACAGGGCAAAAACCTTATGAATGCGAAATACGTAAGGAGGCATTTACATGAAAGCGTGCTGCATATAAGAATACATACATGAATTGAAAACTATTATGCAGTGTAAGCCATTTACATGAAAGTGTTATATTAATGTGTGAATTTTAGAGTTCAGTCAACACCCAATTGGGTGAATCTTCGGATTATGGTATTTTGGCGAATTTTTGGCGAAAAGTTGGAGACTAACCCTGCTACAGCAACCTGCTAGATTTTCTTGGACGCCATTTTGTTTTCACAAAGTAAAGGCATTTTTTTAACTCAACATTTTCCCAACAATCTGCTAGCCGAATTACGCTTATGCTAGAACTTTTATGGAACAAAAGTGCTTAATCATGACGAAGATTAGGTTCGAAATTGGGAGAAAGTGCAGAATCGCCCGCTGTTTCCCGCGTTTTTAAGAATTGCACATACACGGTACCATCCATGTACACGTCAACCTATTTTCACTTTAAAAAAAATCCCAGAGTTGCTCAAAAATTGCATTGCGCACACTCTTGACTTTATCCATGTACACATCGACCTATTTTCACTTAAAAAGTCAAAGAAAATTGACAAAATTCCAATTCTTCTTACTCCTGTAAAAAGCGCCAAACAAATAATTGGGAGATTCTACACTTTAGCAGCGAAATTGTTTCTAAGTGCTTATTAGCTAAAATCACGATCGGAACTTTCGGAAAATGTCACATGACATGTCTCATGATCTCTCATTTCTCTGAGACAAAATAATCTGTGATTCGAACTGTGTACTTCTCAGATTGTTGCTAAAGTCCTACCTAGTAACCTTTATCGCCTTACCAAAATGTCGCCAAACTACCTGGTACCATATTCCAAAGTTTAGCCCCCAATTGTCTAGTGGTGAATTAACTGTTCTCTGTCTCAAAAAAAAGTTATGGTATTATTGACTATCAGTAGAAAATAAATATGGAAAGTGCAGTAGACACTGTTTAATGTGATCGTGATTGATGCTATCATTTGGGTATTATTATTAAAGCATTGCTTATTGTTGTTGTCAACAATTTAGTTAATGTGATCATTATATTATATAAGAGAATAATTTTTTTAATTAAAGTAATGTTGTGGAAAAAAATTTCACTAGTTCAGTTTATAAAATTTGCTAAGTGACAATGAAATCTCCCCAAGTGAGGGCTTAAGTAACTTGGTTTTGATTTCAGTCAACCATTTAAAGTACGCAAAAAGCAACCTTAGTTTGATGTACATTTTGAATAAGTCTGTCGATTTTGGGGGTAATCAGATGCAGATCTTTGTTCTCCAGGTGAGAAAAAACACGAGAAAAAAAATTCACCTGAAAACATCTATGGCAAATGAAGGATGCTTTTTTTGATTAATTTAAGATTTTACTTTGGCATATCTGTTCCAACAAGGGATGCCTTCTAAGTATTAAGGGTGCAGCATAAGTCAAAAAATTTCCGGAAACATGAAAAGTTCCTTAACGAACTTTTGTATTAAAGATATCATGAATAATTGATAAACAAACTTTTGTATTTTTCTAATTAAAATGCTGCAAAAATACCTGTTTATATGTTTCTTGTATATTTATATTAAATTAGTTTAACTGTTTTTTTTTCGACAGTTAATGTTATCAAAATAGCCATACATAAATCTGATCATATTAAATGGCATCTACTGTATGAGAACAAAAAAATATCTAACAGCTGATGATGTCATAGTATTTGGGGCACATTTTTATATAGTATACAATATAATTGTGCATAATTAAGAATACATAGATATTGTTAGATAATCTGTCGAAAATAATTACTTGATTTTAAAAATAAGTGTAATCCGGTAAAAGTATAGTTGAGGGTAACCCTTGTCAAAACTTGGCGATTTTTGGCGGTACATGGATACCAATTTTGTGCAATTCTTTGACTCGTTATTTTGGCTTGCGAAAGGGACGATTTTTGCGCCAAAAATCGTCGCTACACAAAGTCAAAATAACAAGACAAACAATTATACAAACTCGGTATCCATGTACACATCGACTTATTTTCACTTAAAAAAAAATCCCCGAATTGCACAAAAGTGGCATTTTGCACTCATTTGACTTTATCCACGTACACGTCGACCTATTTTCACTTAAAAAAATTCCCGTATTGCACAAAAATGGCATTGCGCACTCTTTTAACTTTATCCATGTACATGTCGACCTATTTTCACTTAAAAAAATCCCAGAATTGCACAAACTTGCATTACGCACTCTCTTTACTTTGTCCATGTACACATCGATATATTTTCACTTAAAAAGTCAAAGGAGCACCGAATTCTACAATATAGGCAAACAAAAAATACATAATCTCAATAAAATACATTTTAAACCGAACAATAAAATAACATAAAAAAGGAAAAACATGTTATACATTTAAGCACTACCAAAAGAAAATATTCACTTACCATCATTTTCGAGTTCGCTTCGTACGCCCAGAGCCGCGTAAAAATCAAAATATCAATGATACTCAAATGTCTTTTTTCAAACCAGGTGCTCTTTCTCATCGAACGCTTCACATAGTGACCATCTGAACCTTTCTTCCTACAAACTCATTCAAATCCATCTAAACGGTTTTTACGTTCGACTAGATGCATATCCTTCCTACATACAGGACACTTATAATGGCTACTAAGTAAACCTTCATTTACACATCAGTCAATTAAAGCTCTTTTCCCCTTTCGCTCCAAATCGTACAGAAACTTCAAATTAATCTTACTCCATTCGGCCATTCTACCGTCTAAAGAATCAAACCAACACACACCACAAAAACGCTTACAAAACCCATCCCATGATTCAAAATTTCCCAGAATCATGCACTCGATTACGTCATAATAGTGTTTCCATAACATTCAACTACTCAGGCTACCATAAATGAAACAACAACTTGGCGATAAATCAAACAACAACTTCGCCATAATACAAGGGGTACCTTAAAGTCTATTATACCCGTATAATCCTATTAATTTTCTGTTTTATATTCAGCCTTGTTGTGAAATTAGAAAGTAATATTGACAAGGATTAGAGAAAATAGAGAGAAAAAAGATTTAAATGAATGCCCAAGCAAGAGAAAATTTTTAATACTATTTTATTAATGTAACCAAATGAATTTTTTCTCCGGACTAAACTGCATGAAAATGCAGATAAATTATAAATGGTATTTTTATGTGTATTATGTATTAGCAACTCCACCTTGGTGCAGCTTGACAAAGGTGATTTGATGAATTTTCAGATTTCAACTTACAATGGATATTGTTACCTAAAGAACTGTTATGCGAGACCAGAATTTCACAATTTTTACTAAGGTAGTTGTGATAATACATAAGTACCTTTTTCTGTTAATCATAATACAAATTAGCATGCTGTCATGAATTTTTCAACTGTTTTTGAATAAATTATGTTTTTGATTTAACAGATTTTATTATGTTGGCCCTACCGGTTTTTTTAGCTGAGTGATTAAGACTGGACTACTAAGACTACTGGAAGTTCCACCCAAGTTCAATCTCTGGCAAATGGGTTGGCTGATTGATCAATTTTCATAACTTTTTAAATGTTAAAGTGAGTACAAGTCAATATTTGGGCAGCTGTAATTTTTTCTGCTTGTTTTACAAGAAGAATGTACCAAAACTGGACAAGCATAACCTCTTGATACAGATCTTTTCTGGGAAACCTTCCATGTGAATCAATAATCCTCCAGTAGATGGCAGTAACTAAGTAACATGAGAAATTTCATTTGATTTTTGATGGAGCAGTCTAACTCATAGGTACTTTCATGGTTTTAATCAGATGCAGCATAATTAGAATTCTTGAAAGGACAGCAAGTATTTTAACCTGTACTTGCTGTCCTTTCAAGAATCTTCGATGAAGGAATTCATCCCATAGTGATTTGTGGTTAGATTAGATTGAAGGATACCCCTTGGATTATCGTTAAGTTGTTGTTTAATTTATTGCCAAGTTGTTGTTTCATTTATGGTAACCTGAATAGTTGAATGCTATGGGAACCCTATTATGACATAATTGGTTGCGTGATTGCAGTGAATTTGAATGATGGAACGGATTTTGGTACATTGTTATTTTGTGGTTTACATGGTAAAATGGCTGAATATTGTAAGATTAATTTGAAGTTTCTGTATGATTTCGAACAAAAGGGAAAAAAGCATTAATTGACTCTTGTGTAAATGAGGTTTACTTAGTTGCCATTATAAGTGCCCTGTTTATAGGAAGGAAATGCATATGGTCGAACGTCAGATGACACCTGCATCATGGAGGCTATTTTTTACTCCTATTTTTGTGAATTGATGTGGTGATGCCAGTATACAGAGTCTAGTTCAGATAATTTTAGGAAGTTGTTGGATGGTGTTAAGGAATTTTTTTTCTTTGACTTAGCACCCTTAAAAATTATCTCTGCATATTAAAGCGAGTTATTGCCTTTAATTAAATCCTTACCATGGTCACAAGATAAAGCACAAAAATGTAAAAATTAATGCAAAACTTATTCTTTGCATCTAGTGAGACTTAAAAATAATGCAAACAACTTATCACCTCTGGTGCTTTAGTGGGTTATTGGAACCTTGAAGTACAACCCCTGAATCTCTACCCAAAGCTACGTCAGACAGGGCCGATGCTATTCGCACCAGCGGTGCGATTAGCCGCTTGAGCTATTCGCACCAACATTAACCACGCATGTGTATTGAATTGTCGGATCCGTCATTTGAAACCATTTTTTTTAAATGCTAAACCTTGGCGTAGTTTAGCATTTTGTAAACGCTGGCGACTTTCAAAAGATTAGAAAGGAAAATGGGTTCCTTTTCTTATATATATAAAAAGAAGGAATACATTTCCTTTTATTAAAGTATATATAAAAAGGGCAGATTTTTATGTTTGCAATGTTTATCGTTTTCCTGAACGGCTGGAATAGTTTAAATGACTGACTGGGGGGGTGGACAAAATCTTATTTACATTTTTTTGTACTTCTTAGAATACATTTAGCTTCAAAGATGTATTTTGCACAATCAAGACTTTAATTGCTTCCTCTTTGAAAATTTTCGTTTGAGAAAAGGTAATAAAAATTAGACAGAGGACTTCTGTGTAGAAAATTTAGGCATGAAATAAGTTAAGAGCGATTAAATCAACCATTAAATGAATAATTAGTCATATAATACTAGATATTAAGAATTTTGTATGCCTGTTTATTTTTTTATGTAAATACTTGGCATTTTCAGGACACAAAGTATTTCAAAGAACTTTGAAATATTAGTACAAATACATTAATAAATTAAATTTAAATAAATAATGAGATGCAATTTAAAAGACAGAATAGATGTAAGACATTTAGATTTAAAAATGTGCACACACAAATGATTTCTCAGATAACTTTGATTTTGAAGTATGGCATTTGAACTTATAAACATGTGTGGATACTGAAAAAGTGATGAATATGTAAGAAAATTATAATTTTCAGTAAGTTTTCTTATTGAATAATAAATTCTGACAGTCCTATGCTGTAAGACTAGGGACTAAGTTTGCATAAAAATTCCTCTGTTAAATAAAAGAATTTAAGTAAGTTCTGTAGCCTTTTTGTCAATACATTAAAGATTTTTTAACTAATTATACGTCCTCGCCTGCAATTAGAACCAACATTAAATCCCTATTTTATCTAATCCTTTCCTGAACATTATCATGCATATAGATTGACCTCGTCTTTTTAACTGATAATTATTACTTGCAAATTATTCTTTTGCTGGTGAGTTAATAGTTAGGACCCTAATTCAGCAATAGAAAAGGTTGTTCTTCGCTCTTGCTACCGCCTGCCTTCGTAATCGGCGTAAATTGCTGGTACCTGGGCTGCTTGTGCGCATGCGCGAATGTAGGTGGTATGAATAGCCCTTTAGCTATTCCCACCGTCGATTAGCCACTGCGGTCAGAAAGAGCCTAACCAAAGAACGTCATATTCTGTAGCCCAACTAACTTTCAAAACTTGCCAACCGTGCCTACATCAGGCCTTTCAGGTGTGTTCTGATCAGCAGGTCTCTCTCTAGGCAAGCAGCAGTAGTGACAACAGCCAATCTTTTGTTATGTATTATGCTGATTATGATTTTACTTCTCATTTTAACATATACCGTTTGACATAAATTCTACCTGCTATTTACTAAACCTCTAGACTGAGCAAGTATATGACAAAATGAGACATAAAAAAAATCAGAATAGAGCTAACTGTTAGTAAAACGTAAATAAAATGTCACTTATCTTCTTTCAAATATGTCCAACTATTATAAGTGTAAAATATTTAATGCTACTTAATAAATTCCATAAAATTTATTTCATTCTCGAACTTATTAATAATTATGTTAAATAATAATGCATCCTACTTACGGATCTATTTTATTATTAGGATGGTATTACAAAAGTGAAGTCGAGGCATAGCTAATATTTTTAATTGAATTTATTCAATTCCCATTTGTTTATAGGTCCTTAATTTTTTTTGTTAATGATCCTTAAAAGTACTTAATCTCAGTACGCAGAAATGTGTAGTAACTCTGTATTCAGAAATCATTTCACTTTTTTTTTTTTTTTTTCATTACAATCTTTCTAGAAATATTATAAAAATCTTTTACGGGTGACTGAAAAGTCTTTTCGTTGCGAAATCCTGGTTTTGAATTGTCATAATTTTTTTATGGAGCTTACTGTCATACTTAGGAGCCATTTTAAATAGTCCAGAGCCATTGGCAAGAAATTAAAAACTTTCCCATTAAAGCTTTATTATATGTTCTTGTAAGTTTCCGTCAATTTTCATAATTTCTTCGTATCCACCGACATAAATATTTGGACAAGATAAGAAAGAATTGGCATGTACACTGCGAATTAAAAATAATTGTGCATAATTAAGGATACATAGATATTGTTAGATAATCTGTCGAAAATAATTACTTGATTTTAAAAATAAGTGTAATCCGGTAGAAGTATAGTTGAGGGTACCCCTTGTCAAAACTTGGCGATTTTTGGCGGTACATGGATACCAATTTTGTGCAATTCTTTGACTCGTTATTTTGGCTTGCGAAAGGGGCGATTTTTGCGCCAAAAATCGTCGCTACACAAAGTCAAAATAACAAGACAAACAATTATACAAACTCGGTATCCATGTACACATCGACTTATTTTCACTTAAAAAAAAATCCCCGAATTGCACAAAAGTGGCATTTTGCACTCATTTGACTTTATCCACGTACACGTCGACCTATTTTCACTTAAAAAAATTCCCGTATTGCACAAACTTGCATTACACACTCTCTTTACTTTGTCCATGTACACATCGATATATTTTCACTTAAAAAGTCAAAGGAGCACCGAATTCTACAATATAGACAAACAAAAAATACATAATCTCAATAAAATACATTTTAAACCGAACAATAAAATAACATAAAAAAGGAAAAACATGTTATACATTTAAGCACTACCAAAAGAAAATATTCACTTACCATCATTTTCGAGTTCGCTTCGTACGCCCAGAGCCGCATAAAAATCAAAATATCAATGATACTCAAATGTCTTTTTTCAAACCAGGTGCTCTTTCTCATCGAACGCTTCACATAGTGACCATCTGAACCTTTCTTCCTACAAACTCATTCAAATCCATCTAAACGGTTTTTACGTTCGACTAGATGCATATCCTTCCTACATACAGGACACTTATAATGGCTACTAAGTAAACCTTCATTTACACACCAGTCAATTAAAGCTCTTTTCCCCTTTCGCTCCAAATCGTACAGAAACTTCAAATTAATCTTACTCCATTCGGCCATTCTACCGTCTAAAGAATCAAACCAACACACACCACAAAAACGCTTACAAAACCCATCCCATGATTCAAAATTTCCCAGAATCATGCACTCGATTACGTCATAATAGTGTTTCCATAACATTCAACTACTCAGGCTACCATAAATGAAACAACAACTTGGCGATAAATCAAACAACAACTTCGCCATAATACAAGGGGTACCTTAAAGTCTATTCTACCCGTATAATCCTATTAATTTTCTGTTTTATATTCAGCCTTGTTGTGAAATTAGAAAGTAATATTGACAAGGATTAGAGAAAATAGAGAGAAAAAAGATTTAAATGAATGCCCAAGCAAGAGAAAATTTTTAATACTATTTTATTAATGTAACCAAATGAATTTTTTCTCCGGACTAAACTGCATGAAAATGCAGATAAATTATAAATGATATTTTTATATGTATTATGTATTAGCAACTCCATCTTGGTGCAGCTTGACAAAGGTGATTTGATGAATTTTCAGATTTCAACTTACAATGGATATTGTTACCTAAAGAACTGTTATGCGAGACCAGAATTTCACAATTTTTACTAAGGTAGTTGTGATAATACATAAGTACCTTTTTCTGTTAATCATAATACAAATTAGCATGCTGTCATGAATTTTTCAACTGTTTTTGAATAAATTATGTTTTTGATTTAACAGATTTTATTATGTTGGCCCTACCGGTTTTTTTAGCTGAGTGATTAAGACTGGACTACTAAGACTACTGGAAGTTCCACCCAAGTTCAATCTCTGGCAAACGGGTTGGCTGATTGATCAATTTTCATAACTTTTTAAATGTTAAAGTGAGTACAAGTCAATATTTGGGCAGCTGTAATTTTTTCTGCTTGTTTTACAAGAAGAATGCACCAAAACTGGACAAGCATAACCTCTTGATACAGATCTTTTTTGGGAAACCTTCCATGTGAATCAATAATCCTCCAGTAGATGGCAGTAACTAAGTAACATGAGAAATTTCATTTGATTTTTGATGGAGCAGTCTAACTCATAGGTACTTTCATGGTTTTAATCAGATGCAGCATAATTAGAATTCTTGAAAGGACAGCAAGTATTTTAACCTGTACTTGCTGTCCTTTCAAGAATCTTCGATGAAGGAATTCATCCCATAGTGATTTGTGGTTAGATTAGATTGAAGGATACCCCTTGGATTATCGTTAAGTTGTTGTTTAATTTATTGCCAAGTTGTTGTTTCATTTATGGTAACCTGAATAGTTGAATGCTATGGGAACCCTATTATGACATAATTGGTTGCGTGATTGCAGTGAATTTGAATGATGGAACGGATTTTGGTACATTGTTATTTTGTGGTTTACATGGTAAAATGGCTGAATATTGTAAGATTAATTTGAAGTTTCTGTATGATTTCGAACAAAAGGGAAAAAAGCATTAATTGACTCTTGTGTAAATGAGGTTTACTTAGTTGCCATTATAAGTGCCCTGTTTATAGGAAGGAAATGCATATGGTCGAACGTCAGATGACACCTGCATCATGGAGGCTATTTTTTACTCCTATTTTTGTGAATTGATGTGGTGATGCCAGTATACAGAGTCTAGTTCAGATAATTTTAGGAAGTTGTTGGATGGTGTTAAGGAATTTTTTTTCTTTGACTTAGCACCCTTAAAAATTATCTCTGCATATTAAAGCGAGTTATTGCCTTTAATTAAATCCTTACCATGGTCACAAGATAAAGCACAAAAATGTAAAAATTAATGCAAAACTTATTCTTTGCATCTAGTGAGACTTAAAAATAATGCAAACAACTTATCACCTCTGGTGCTTTAGTGGGTTATTGGAACCTTGAAGTACAACCCCTGAATCTCTACCCAAAGCTACGTCAGACAGGGCCGATGCTATTCGCACCAGCGGTGCGATTAGCCGCTTGAGCTATTCGCACCAACATTAACCACGCATGTGTATTGAATTGTCGGATCCGTCATTTGAAACCATTTTTTTTAAATGCTAAACCTTGGCGTAGTTTAGCATTTTGTAAACGCTGGCGACTTTCAAAAGATTAGAAAGGAAAATGGGTTCCTTTTCTTATATATATAAAAAGAAGGAATACATTTCCTTTTATTAAAGTATATATAAAAAGGGCAGATTTTTATGTTTGCAATGTTTATCGTTTTCCTGAACGGTTGGAATAGTTTAAATGACTGACTGGGGGGGGACAAAATCTTATTTACATTTTTTTGTACTTCTTAGAATACATTTAGCTTCAAAGATGTATTTTGCACAATCAAGACTTTAATTGCTTCCTCTTTGAAAATTTTCGTTTGAGAAAAGGTAATAAAAATTAGACAGAGGACTTCTGTGTAGAAAATTTAGGCATGAAATAAGTTAAGAGCGATTAAATCAACCATTAAATGAATAATTAGTCATATAATACTAGATATTAAGAATTTTGTATGCCTGTTTATTTTTTTATGTAAATACTTGGCATTTTCAGGACACAAAGTATTTCAAAGAACTTTGAAATATTAGTACAAATACATTAATAAATTAAATTTAAATAAATAATGAGATGCAATTTAAAAGACAGAATAGATGTAAGACATTTAGATTTAAAAATGTGCACACACAAATGATTTCTCAGATAACTTTGATTTTGAAGTATGGCATTTGAACTTATAAACATGTGTGGATACTGAAAAAGTGATGAATATGTACGAAAATTATAATTTTCAGTAAGTTTTCTTATTGAATAATAAATTCTGACAGTCCTATGCTGTAAGACTAGGGACTAAGTTTGCATAAAAATTCCTCTGTTAAATAAAAGAATTTAAGTAAGTTCTGTAGCCTTTTTGTCAATACATTAAAGATTTTTTAACTAATTATACGTCCTCGCCTGCAATTAGAACCAACATTAAATCCCTATTTTATCTAATCCTTTCCTGAACATTATCATGCATATAGATTGACCTCGTCTTTTTAACTGATAATTATTACTTGCAAATTATTCTTTTGCTGGTGAGTTAATAGTTAGGACCCTAATTCAGCAATAGAAAAGGTTGTTCTTCGCTCTTGCTACCGCCTGCCTTCGTAATCGGCGTAAATTGCTGGTACCTGGGCTGCTTGTGCGCATGCGCGAATGTAGGTGGTATGAATAGCCCTTTAGCTATTCCCACCGTCGATTAGCCACTGCGGTCAGAAAGAGCCTAACCAAAGAACGCCATATTCTGTAGCCCAACTAACTTTCAAAACTTGCCAACCGTGCCTACATCAGGCCTTTCAGGTGTGTTCTGATCAGCAGGTCTCTCTCTAGGCAAGCAGCAGTAGTGACAACAGCCAATCTTTTGTTATGTATTATGCTGATTATGATTTTGCTTCTCAGTTTAACATATACCGTTTGACATAAATTCTACCTGCTATTTACTAAACCTCTAGACTGAGCAAGTATACGACAAAATGAGACATAAAAAAAATCAGAATAGAGCTAACTGTTAGTAAAACGTAAATAAAATGTCACTTATCTTCTTTCAAATATGTCCAACTATTATGAGTGTAAAATATTTAATGCTACTTAATAAATTCCATAAAATTTATTTCATTCTCGAACTTATTAATAATTATGTTAAATAATAATGCATCCTACTTACGGATCTATTTTATTATTAGGATGGTATTACAAAAGTGAAGTCGAGGCATAGCTAATTTTTTTAATTGAATTTATTCAATTCCCATTTGTTTATAAGTCCTTAATTTTTTTTGTTAATGGTCCTTAAAAGTACTTAATCTCAGTACGCAGAAATGTGTAGTAACTCTGTATTCAGAAATCATTTCACTTTTTTTTTTTTTTTCATTACAATCTTTCTAGAAATATTATAAAAATCTTTTACGGGTGACTGAAAAGTCTTTTCGTTGCGAAATCCTGGTTTTGAATTGTCATAATTTTTTTATGGAGCTTACTGTCATACTTAGGAGCCATTTTAAATAGTCCAGAGCCATTGGCAAGAAATTAAAAACTTTCCCATTAAAGCCTTATTATATGTTCTTGTAAGTTTCCGTCAATTTTCATAATTTCTTCGTATCCACCGACATAAATATTTGGACAAGATAAGAAAGAATTGGCATGTACACTGCGAATTAAAAATGAGACAGTTCTATATCTCCTGTTCGACTGGGCCGACTGACGAAATTCAGCTTGTGTTTTCATGTTTCCAAACCACTACTTTGGATATGTATTAGATTTATATATAGCATTTTCTTAATATAGGTATTTTGACACAAAATCGGACTTTTTCTGAAATGGCATGCCAAATTTTTTCCATATTTCTATTCTATGACTCAAAGTATGCGAAACTGCCAAGTTTGTTAAAATTGCACGAATAGCTTTTAAAAAATTGGCTCTCAAAATTTTAGCTACTCAATGTTAATTGAATTTGATATATATATTTATTAATAAGTCTTTTTGTACACTGATGAAATAAATTAAGAGAATTTGAATATTTTATCGAATTGCATGAAAAGAACTGAACTGAAGGAAAAACCACTGCTTCTATATAAAAATGTAAATCTTGTACGGCAAGTACGTAAGCGTACACGTGTGTGTAGTAGGAGCCAGCTGAAAAACAGGCTTTATGAGCGCGTGGAAGGGTAAAACGAATTGCGTTCGCTAGCACACCTTGGCGAATTTCTTGGTGTTATCTTGCAGCAATCGGTTAAATTCACATCGAAACAGTAAAAATGAGTAACCACCAACGTTTAGATGATAGAATGAGGTGGCGAATTGCCGCGAGGCTGGAGGCAGGCCAGTCGCAAGTCCAGATATGCAGAGAGTTTAATTTAACGCCCAGCGTCGTGTGAAACCTCTGGAAACGGTTCCAGGATATTGGATCCATCGAAAGAAAGCCTGGGCAATGTTGTCCAAGAGCCACGACTGCCAGAGAAGATCGCTATTTGTCCATTTTAGCGCGGCGTAACAGAGGGGCTACAGCTTCTCAGCTCTCTCGGGACCTCTATACAGCCACAGGAACCCGTGTAACAAGGGTGACTGTTTACAAAAGACTGAATGAGAGAGGGTTGTTTGTCAGAAGGCAGGCTGTTTGCGTCCCGCTCACGTCTACGAACATTAGAGTCCGATTAGCATGGTTCAGGCAGTGATTGGAGTACGGAGCAATGGGCGACCGAGGAGTCCCGTTTTAGCCTAAACACCGATTCTCGCCGTACTTTCATATGGAAAGAGCCAAGGACCCGTTAACTACCTCTAATGTCAGCGAAATCAACAATTATAGCGTAGGCGGTGTAATCGTCTAGGCAGTCATCATATTGGATGGTTGCACACCTTTCCACGTCTTTGCCAAAGGCTGTGTTACTGCTGTGAGGTATAGGGATGAGGCCTTGGAGCCCTGTGTCCGCCTTTTCCGGGGTGCAGTGGTCCAGTGGTCCCCAAGTTCATCTTACAGGACGATAACGCGAGGCCACACATAGCTCTTCTGGTCGACGGATTTCTCGAGAGTGAGGTTAATCACCGGATGGATTGGCCAGCCAGGTCTCCAGACCTCAACCCTATAGAGCATGTCTGGGACGCTCTGGGAAGAGCATTTGCAACTAGCAACCCCCCTCCGAGAACCATCCAGGAACTGAAAACAGCGCTGCTAAAAGATTGGGACCATTTGCCTCAAACACTAATAAAATGCTTTATTTCCAGTATGACATTACGCTGCGAGGCCTGTAGGGCTGTAAGAGAAGACCATACCCCCTATTAACCCGTTTCTTTAGTATCTTCTGCAACCGCTGTTTCAGACCTTCATACTCCTATTAGTGTTACACATGAACATGTATGTCTATTATAACTGTTGAATGTTTATTTTGTTTGTATTATATCAACCTATGTTCACACCAAATTTTATTAAAATCTGTCCAGTAGATCAAATATGAAAATTCTCTTAATTTATTTCACCAGTGTATTAAACATACTTGATTCCTTCTTTCAGAATTCAAAATTTAGGCTTAATCCAAATATAATTCGCACATTTTGTACGATTTATTTTTAAAATTTGTATTTTTAAATAATTTTTATAAATTTTTCAAAAAAAGTTTGAATTATAACCTACAAAATATTTATCATCATCTTCAATTACATGTATTTTTAAGCATACATGCAAAAAATTAAGAGTTTTTTATTGAAATTTCCTAAGATATACGTGAATTTACATATTGGCGCGTTTTGAAATTTGGTATGTTTGTTCTAAGCGATAATAACGCCAAATGTGGCTTACGCATTTTGTTAAAATTATTTGAAGGTATGAACGATGACGTTTTTTCATCTCGTGTACAATGAAAAAAAGGAAAGGAAAATAGGTTGCTATAAATTAAGAAGTTCGTCAAGGGAATTATTCTTGACGCAAACTTGAAGGAAAAAAAAAAAAAAAAAAAATGTGCCAAAATAAATTTTTAAATTTCTCTCTAAATTTCTCACCAAAAATTACAAAATTTTACACATAGGCATAATCTGAGTCGTAGAATAGAAATATGGAAAAAAATGGTATGTTATTTCGGAAAAAGTCCTATTTTGTGTCAAAATACCTATGTTAGAACAATGCTAGATATAAATCTGAAATCACTCTATATGCGGTCAGGTCGTAAATTTACAATCCCTTTTTTCAGGAAGAGAGCTGACAAGGAGGGGATAATCTTGCTCGGGGTCTTGAGAAAATGTAGGGGTCGTTTAAACATCTAACTTCTCTACATTCAGTTTTATACAGAGGAAAATACAAATTGAATTCTTCGAATTAATGCAATTTTGTACAGTGAAAATGTACTATTGAACGATAAACTGTAAGACAAATAGCATCTTTTTTTTAAAACCCATAGGAGTAGAAAGACAGATATTTGTTACATGAATGAATTTGTAGTAAATATTGAGTTTTTCATTTCGAATGCTATGTTCCATTGTATGCGAAGTTAGCTGAGTATCTGAGAAAATAGTCATAACCCAAATGGCTTTCAACCTTTTCACGTCTAAGGACTGTTTTTCAATTACATTGTGGTCGCTGCTTTTTGATTAATTTTCTAATGACATATAAACAATAATTGTTTTTATTTCAGACTTATGAATAAAATAACACAAACATCTGAAGTTTAATTTTACTTGTTCTCCTTTGGGTACGACTTTAAGTGAGAAAGAATTGTTAGGGCCTTCATAGGTATTACATTATATACAATCAGTTAAGATCCAACTTTTCCTTTCTTTTAATCATTATATATATTTAAATACTACTTTATAAGTATACATAAAGTATAGCAGTTTTTTAACCTACTTATTTATATATCTATTGTTTGTTCTGGTTTGTTTGATTATAGCAAAGCATTCTACGGCTATCTGCCTAAGGGTGCCTCGCGGAGAACTTTCTAAGCAAAACTCACTCTTATGCACATTAAACATGGGGAAAACCACGAAAACGCCAATACAGCCATCCCGTTCACCGAGATTCGAACCCCGGATCGACCTGCCAGAGTTCAACGATTTTGCCTCTCAGCCGCTAGTAAGCCACACACACACATCCACATATATACATTAAATTATACTTACCATGTCGTTTATAAAGTATAATTGAGCGCAATTTAATCATAAAGAGGTAGAAAATATTCTACGAAATTACTTCACTTCGTAGACTTTTTGTAAGCTTCACCATATTTCTTAAAGAAAATCTCAATGCTAGTTCCATTTCCAAGCGGTTTATGTACCTTATTTTTTATGCTTTGAATTATGTTTATAGAATTATTTCACCTGGTTATAGCTGAAAATGCAGTTTTTTTATTGAAGACTTTAAGGGTAAGAAGAGAATTATGTCCTTTTCTAATTATTCTTGAAGCATTTAAATTTTTCTAAAAAAGAGCACATTAATACGGATCACTGAACTAAGGTGCTCGATACAAGACAGATTAATCAGCCACTAAATTCTGATTTTCATTGAGTAAAAATAAATTCATCTGCATTCTATGAGAAAGCAAATATTCAAAAAATTGTTTTTCTATTCTCGCAGTCATAATATTTTTCTTAAATATTTAGCTAATTCATGTTCAAATATTCAATCCATTACAAATAGTAATAAACCGATACAGTAAATAAATAATTAAATCTACTAAATGGAATTTTAATTGATTTTAGTTGCCATTTCCCCTCTGATAAACCCCTCTTTAGCAGTCGATCAGCTTTTGTTGGGTTTCATTTTTCTTTATGGGTATGCTTACGTTATACATGCATGTACTATGCATTGCTCATACTCGTCAGTTGCAATTCTTAATATCTCTTGGAAAAAAAATCAGTATGGGAATCCAGAAAATGATTCTTAGTGACGCTAAAACTATTATTACTAGGCATTGTCATGCCACAGTGTTTAAAAAAAAATCCCATTGTTTAAAGGTAGATTCTATACTCATATCCTAGTCTAAAATTAAAAGCTGCGGGTCAAAATTAAGGAGGTTGCTCTTATGAAGCCTTAATTAGAAGTAGCTATAGAAAATGTTAATCAATACTTATTATCTTATGGATTAAACACTTACTCTCTATTTGATCACGTGTATGGAAAACAGATATTCGTCATTCATAAAGAAAAGAAAGATGAATCAAAATGAGTTATATCCTTGTTTTTCCAACTGCAAAACCATCTTAAGGTACTATCGGATTTAATCTTTAAATTATTTCAATAATAATCAGAACAATGGGGGCCATTATTCTTACCAATAATTTACTAATGCAAATCCTATTTTGGTTTCAAATGGCTTTCATTAATTACATTAATGATATGGATATTTACTAATCTATTACTATTACTAAAATAGTTATAAATACTTTATTACTGATATGTTTATCTACTATTTTATTAAAAAACGTATTTATTAATTTATTAATAACTAATTATAATTTATTATTTAATTTAATTTTTAATATTAATTATTTATTTATTAATAAACCAAAAAGTGCATATTTATATTATTAAGCTGTTTAATAATACATAAAAGAGCACTTCAAAACTTTTCGTATCCTACGCAATTTGTCTCCATTCTGGTACCATGGGCATCCTTATGCCCATTACTGACTTGCAGTGAAGAACAGAGGAGAGCTCTAGCTCCATTCAAGTTTTTATTCCTGATATACTGAATGAGATCTAAAAACACTTTTCTTTTAAAATATATCTCCCCTTATGATCCCTTGCTTTTCCCTTTCGTAATTAACGTCAGTCTCTTGCTCTTGACCGCATTTGCAAAGCCACCATAAATCTAATATATATCTTAAGTCACGCTTGGGAGACATGGGCACTGTAGAACGGGAGATATAGAAGTATCCTTTTGAGGGGGGCAGTGCACCTTTTGTATGTAATTATTCCAATTAGCTATTATGTTTCAATTAATTTGAAACCGTTGTTCACAAAACTTAATAGATGTTAATTTTCGGCACCATAATAAATTAATCATATAGTCAGTAACGGAAGGAATGCAGGATCCAATAAACCATGTTTGTGTTGGACATCCTTTTCTTTCTACTATAATTATTTTGTTTCTAAGAAGCATTTTAATTTCATTAAACATTTATTCAAACAGTCTAAAGGAAGAATACTTTTTTCTTGAAGTAGTAGAATAGTTACTTGATCATCTCTTGAAAAATCTTAATCTGTGAAATCCATTGCATTAGAGGAAACAACTGTAGTTATATAAAAAATGGGATATGCAAGCAGTGATTGTACAGATAATTATCACCAGGGAATAGAAAAATTATGATGTTTGGAAAGAAAATACATCAGAATAAAAAAGAGCCAAGCAATTATGATTTTATTGGAAAAATATTTAAAATCCTTTCAGAGGCTTTTAGTGTTTCTATTCCTTGTTTTAAGAAGGAAAAAACAGAGTTATGAAGCTCAGGTCATAATCAGACCTTGAATACAATGTCACTCTATTTAGTTTTATAGTCAACTTCTAAATTTCATGTATGTCTCCAAAATGTACTGAGAGTAATAATTAATTTGAATTTTAATATTATTCACAGATTCTTTTTTTTTCCCATTCTGGTATTAGCAAGATATGTTTCCTATTTTTATTAAATCATCACATTTCATATAGAATACTGTATCCCCTTTTAACCATATAAAAACTACTTCTGTTGTTTAGAAAATGACTGATAAGTGTTCCATTTTCTGGTCATTCAATAAAATGTTTGGTTAGAAGACTTAAGAGCCTTTTCAATTTCTTATAATACGCGGCTGAAAATTCAACTTTATTCCTTGCATGAAATGAGTTCATGTGATAATGTTAGTATTTCAGTGAATCAATCCTCTTGTTGCTCATGGCAAAGGTTTTATTTCAAAGTTCCTAATTTATGAGCTGAAAAAAAATTCTTACGGGCCTATTTAAATTACTTTCAGTAGGATATAGGTAGTCACAACTGGTACAACAAAAGTAAGATTTTGGAAAAGACACACTAGCATATGAAATATATTTCAAATTCCCTCATGAAAAATAAAACATAAATTATATCTGTTAATACTGAAAAATTTTGAAAAATTTCGAGAAAGCAGAAGACTTTTAACAGAATTTTAAAAACGCCTTTCGACAATATGTCTTTTTCAGATTAACTATACAAGTTCTCAAAATAGGTAGCCATCAACGGAAGTTATCACACAGAAAATATAACTGGTTATAAAAAAAACCAATAAAAAATTGAATCTTATATGTATTGCTCAGAAAATACTGAGTTGTTACAAATGAAATTGGCCATTGAATGATATCAGGTTTCTAATGATTACCGAAGAAAGTACGTGCTGAGGTTTATGCAAATTTTTTTATGCTATATGACAACATTACACATAAGTGATACAAATATAAAATTTGTTTCATCTAACAAACATACTATCGACAAAGTCAATCATGGAAATCAGTCAATTAAGTTCATGTAAATTTACAAATTCAAAATGAAATACGGTGCACTGGTTGCAGTAAGGAACATCAATAAGGTATTCAATGAAGTCAACAATTAATAGGATATCCACTCATCATTGGTTTGCAAAACTTCACTCAGAAGGATTGAGGCTGCACAATAAATTGGTCACACAAGGCTGTGACTGATTGTCCTTCCTTCACTGATTCAAATGGACAGTTAAATATATATTTTTCAGTTGCTTCGTGCTTTTTAACATTAAAATGAAAATTAACGAAATGTGATTAAGTAGGTGCCTCGTAAATGAAAAAATAAAACAAAACAAAACACCGTATTGAAAGTGTGCTCTTTTTTTTCTTCAGATGTAAAGAAATGTTTCTGAACGTTAGATACTCTACAACTGTAAATGTTTGTCATAATGGTTGAGAATGAAAGATACTCCAGAAAAAGATTCTAAAGCATCTTTGTACCCAAAGATGTTTACTCTGTATGATGCTCCTTTGTTGATGTTATTCATTACTCATTCCCAAAAGGTGAAACAATAAATACAGCTCAATATTGTGGAGACATACAGCAAATGCATAAGAAATTGTGAACAGAGATGGAATACTATTGCTTCAAGGCATCAACACGCACAACAGTATGAACGCAATGCAAATCAACAATTTGAGATACGAAATTGTACCTCATCCTTCATGCTTTCCTGAAACTTTTCCGATAGATTATCATTTTTTGTACAGTTTTTTTATCATCATTAAATACATTTTAAAAATCTTGATCACTAAATTAATGCAATTTTTAAAAACTTGATCACTAAATTAATGCAATTTTTAAAAACGTGATCATTAAATTAATGGAAAGTGGACACGAATTCTATATGTAAACGTATTCCAAATTTCAGCTTTGGAGACGGATTTCAATCACATCTAAAGTAGTGGATTAGATTCAATTATTGATCATAATTGAATATAATTCATTACTTAGATTGAATTGAATTATAGATAATAGTTTATTTCTCAGCCCAGAAATACAACAGTTAGAAGAATACATTAACATACTCGAGACTTGGCTAAAACGATGGAAAATCAAAGTCAACGTGGACAAGACACGAGCTATCTTGTTCACAAAAAACAACAAATTCAATAAACAACTTCAATTTTATGGACAAGAAATCCCATGGGCCAAGCAAGTCCTTTATCTAGGGGTGATCCTCGGTAAAACTCTCACATGGACCCCACACATTATATCTATCATCCAAAAGTTTCGAGTTATTAAAGTTACACTTCACTGCCTAATTTCTCGAAACAGTTTACTTTCAATAGATAACAAGTTGCTTATTTACAAAACCGTTTTGCGTCCCATCCTATGTTATGCTTGCCTGGTTTGGGCTTACTCTTGTAAATCTTCCAGAAAAAAATTGCAACAAGTACAAAATCTTATCTTACCAACTCACCCCGGTATGTCCGTAATCGGAAGATACATGAGGAGTTGCAAATCGAGAAATTAAGACATTATTACGGAAATTTTATGATAATTTATTAACAACCCAGTTATCCGGGTCTACAATTATGATGTTAACAATGTAAATAATAGTTAGCGGCCGATGCCCGTACTCAGCAACAATATTGACTAAATATTTATCATTTTCCTGCTTGTGAACATGCACCCTCTTATTGTATGTTATTTCTGTATATCTTTCTCTAAAGCACCGTGAGATCCACACTTGCTGTATGTATTTGTTGCTTAGATATTAAGTGTCTTTGCAGGTTTATCACCAGTTCTCTCCTCTTTTCAGCTTTCCCAGTTTGCTATGTCTATGAATATCTGATTTTTGGTACACCCCAGATTATTAGAATCAACGTTTAATTTGTACAAGTAATACTTATTAAAAGTTTTAAAAAAATCTTATGTAAATATGTACCTATATGTTATGCTTATCTACAAGTTATCTTTTTGACATGATTTGCAATTGCTTAGTTGGTTCTACAAGGGGTAGAATTCTTGTTAACCCAGGCCCCCTGGTGCTACACCGTTTTTTCCAGTATTTTCTATGGTGTTAAGATTTCTATAGGTTTACCTGACAGGTAGATACTTTGTCGTATAAGTATCAAATACACTTTCTACACGCAGAGCTATCCTTGCAGGTGTCCCACAAGGTAGTCTGCTCAGACCCACTTTATTTAATATATATGAACGGCATTCCTATCACAGACAACATCACACTAGCAATATATACTAACAACACTGCGATCCTTATCCAAAGTGCATTTCTCAGCCCAGCAATACAACAGTAACAAGAATACATTAACATACTCGAGACTTGGCTAAAACGATGGAAAATCAAAGTCAACGTGGACAAAGCACGAGCAATCTTGTTCACAAAAAACAGCAAATTCGATAAACAACTTCAATTTCAATGGCTATGCGGTGGCCAGGGAAGGTGTTGGAATTCAGACTGATGTTCAGCGAACTCTCCATCAGGGTAAAAATGCAATATTGCAGGTTGCACTCGATCTGCCAGTATATTTAGGTATCTCGTGGCTGTTTGTTTACCCTCGAGAAACACCAGGGCAAAAAAAAGTATCAAAATATTTAAAGAGAAAATTTTTAAAAATACAGATAATTTTATTTTATTTGTGGTAAAAATGACCACTCTCGTAATTCTAATGTAATAGGCTATATAATTCTGTAAATGTTTGTTAGTGATAAGTTCAGTCGAAGTTCATAATGACAAAAGTTCATAATGACTTCCAATAATTGAAATCTTGAGGAATTACAGACTTTCATGTTGAAGTTAAAATCATTATCCTTTTATTATTCTCCGTCAAATATATTCATATATTCAAACACAATCCCAGATTCCCAAATTATTATCCCCAATTTATGTCCCAAGTTCCCAATTATTTGACCTACATTCTCTAATTTATATCCCAAACTAAACTGTTTACCATCTTAGTAGTCCCAGGATTACTGCCAGATGCAGAGCTGGAGGAACAGCTCTTTCAGTTAAACTCTTCATCCTTCATTACTCTGCATCCTCCATTACGTTTCTCAGCCTCAGTAAATTACACTCACTACACACATACAACTTACATACTGTTGAGATATCTCTAATCGCATTCTGACTAGTTAAAAGGAAGTATAGCTTTCTTTCACGTCCGATACATACATTAGTTTCAAGTTCGTCCGATGCATACATTTATTTTAGGTCCGAATTATTCTGAAACTTAATCCCATTCTTTATGTTATTTTTGATTGGTTATTTATTGTCTTGTTTATGATTTTTTAAACCATGATCAACAGATCATGTAAGGTTAGTGTAAAGTTATATATATATGACCTCTGTAAGCGTTTTCTCTGCTCATGTTATATTAAAAGGACATTTGATTCATATCTGAAAAGTGCAGAAAATTGTGATGGAATGGAAAGTGTTAAAGTGATGGTGAATCTACCCAACATTGGGGAAGTCACTTTCTGTGCGGTGTATAACCACCCTGGGAACAAGCTCAGTGCTGAAATTCTGGATAGACTTATTAACTCGGACTCCCCCACCTTTCTAGATGGCGATTTAAACGCCAAGCATCTCGACTGGGGATGCTGCAACTCGAATTATAATGGACGCATAGTGCATGATTTTGTGTGTAATTACCCTGTCTTTCTGCATGTGCCGGATGAGCCTACCTATAGGCAAAATATGCTCGACCGTCGGCCTGACATTCTGGATATTTTTATTACGACATTCAGTATTCCTATGGCTATTACGGTAACATGTGACATGTCTTCTGATCATGTACCTGTGCTTGCTTACCTTGGAGTGGAAAATGCTAAGAACCTACCGCCAATTAAGCATACTGATTGGGATCTTTATCATAATACTTTGATGACCACTGATTTGAATTGTGACTCGTTACAAAGCACTTCGGATATTGAACGTGCTATAACAGACTTTACTCAAATACACGAATTATATTAGTAACAGTTCACAGAACTTAAAAATGAATAATAAGTAATACATAAAGAAAAGCATTGCTTTATTTAACACCTTTACAATTCGTAAAAATAGTAACAATTGATTTCTTACTTTTCGTGAAAATTATAAAACGAATTACCTAAAACGTTCAAATTATACAGTTTAAATTCCTAGCATATATCATTGTATGTTAAGGAACGAAGATGCCAGCTATAAACAGAAACATTAAAATGTATTTAACATATTTTGATTATTATTAAGTCCTTTTTTTCACATCTGGAAAGAAAACAACATGACATTGTGATATTTTTTAACATAGTTATCCAATTACATAAAAAAAGATAAGCAATACTTCCGCATGAAAAGTAATCCCAGGAATCTTTCTGGAAAATCTATTTGTTGCATCTATTTGCAACACAAGCTGACATGCTTTAAAAAAAAAAAGAAAAAAATGTTGCACACGTCATTGCGATAGCAGTAACATGGCCGCCAAGCTTCACCATTTGATTTGAACCTTCCCTACTTCTATTCTAACCTCCTTGTTATTAACAAACTCTACGATTTGAAAGCGAGTAGTGGCAACACTCCTCGAAATAAGCAGATTTTTATCTCTAGCATGCGAAACTATTGCCACTCGGAAAAATGAAGGCAAAAATTAGCTTTTAAAATTAAATTAATATTTCTGATTTCAGCTTTTTTATTATTATTATTATTTTGAAGAAAGTGGATATCAACCTTTTTCAAAACCCAGAAAAGAATTGTAGAAAGTTTGGTGTCGATAGCTGTAGTAGTGTCTGAGTTAATCGCGAACAAATACAGACTTTCTTCTTTATATATACGAATATACAACTTAGCTTTAACGACCAGATTCCGAATAGCATCGCCAGAAACCCCAATGGGTTCACAGCATATGGTTCATTGGGAATGATTGGTTTCATCCTTTTATGAAATGCAAGTAAACAACTGCACATTACTCTTACGGATGAGTTATCCTCAGATCACAAACCAGTCCAGGTTATTCCTAATTTTAGTTTCTATATCACAATAGACAAATGACCAAAGGTTACTACAACCAACAGTTGAGAAAATAAAGACCGTTTACAGACTTTTGTGGGTCACGGTGTATAAGCTCAAGGAATTTTAGGTCCACTATGAAGATTGAAAATTTACGTTTAATTACGTTTACGTTAAATTTATGTTTAATGTGAAGGATGAAGCGGAAGGCGATATTGTTTTGCTTTTTACTCCGTTTCCTGCCTGAATACTTCACTAAATGCCCTTAATCTCTTAAACAAAAATAATATCTATACCGCGTGAGAAAAGAATTGTAAAAAACTTGGAAGCATTTAATTAAGGAGCCTATTTTGTTTTCTGAAGAACCGAAAGGCTAAAATTCGTTTGCATGTATTCACTAAATAAATCTTTAATTACAAAATTATAAGCAGAAAAGAAACTCGTATGCTTCTTATCCTAAATTTGGAAACTTTTTGAACTGAAAAGTAAAATTTCTGCTAAATTTTGGTATCAGAAACCAACAAACTAAGCAAAAAGGGCTGTTTTAAATTAATTACAAGCCAGTGAAGCGCTTTGCCCATATTTACTTTTTGTCTTAAATATCACTGTTTTGCAAGATAATTAGGTTTTGTGATTTTTATTGTATTAAAATTGAAAGTAATCACAATAAATTCAGAAAGGATTTAATGTTACAGCAATTTATTACAGATATTTTCCAGAAGTACACAAATATTCATGTAATTTTAGATTTGTGATAAAATGGTATGTAATTCCTTTTAGAGGTAGTAAAAAAAAAAAGATATTTCTCTTTAAATTGATCGTAAATATTTAAACGTAAGTTTTAAACTTTAATATTTTATTTCGTATCGTAAGCGTATAATAGTACATATTTTTATTTCCTATAAATTAACGTTGAGAGACAAAAAATCTTTCGGAATACAAAATTCAAACATTACCAATTAAAAACTATCTTAGTTATAATAAAATACTAAACTGAATATGTTGAAATGGTAAATTTGATTTATTTACTTTTATTACATTGTTTTCGCAATAGCATAATTTTTATGTTACAAAAATATAAAATTTTCTATATGTACACTAAATTTCTAATTCTAATTATTTTGTTTCCTGCACTTCGAAAATAAAACTTACTGACAAAATGATGAAATTTTGTAGTCACATACAGACTGGGAATTTCTTTTTCGTCTGTTTTCTTCCACGACGTTTTGTAGCACGACGTTTTCGCCTTGCGTTGTTGTCTCCGCGACATTTTCGTCCGCGATGTTATCGGCGTACACCTTTGATCTCTATTTCAACTTCTTTCCATATTTCTCACCAGAAAGCAAATTTAGCTTGTTGTTTATTTAAGCTGAGGTTTTTGGATTTTGAAGGAAAAAGATACTTTCTGACATCCGCATAGGAATTTTAGAATTCTGTCTGCTCTAGCTAAATGTAATTATTTTGGCTTTGCATTCTCTCGGAGCCAGTACTTTAAACTTACAAGCTGGTAAATTACTTAAGTCAGAGCTTATAGCTTTATCCTAATTGTGTAGTCTTAGTCTACTGAATCAATGTTTAAATTTATTTAACTGTTATTATTTTATTTGCACAGCACAAATGGTAGTTAGCTGTACATGAGCCGTGCCCTGTTTCTTTAAAAGTTTAATAAAAGGTTGTTTTAACATTCGTAAGTCTTTGTGATGCTATTTTAGACATAGCGATAATTTGTTGCTTGTCTAGTAAGATTATAGGACTAAAGCTCCAGTATCAGACCAAGTATAGCCTGATACTTTATTAAATGTGGAAAATACTTTTTGAAATACTACACTTTAATGTCACGTTTTCAAAACACACATTTTTTTCTAAAGAAAGAAACTTTCAGTTTCGAATGGAATTTGGCGAATAATTATGTTTTATGATTATAACTATTTCTAGGTACATACATTTTGGCTATAAAGAGTAGTTATCTAAATTGCTGCTTAATTGGTTAGATTCTTCGTCGCTAAATTCTGTAGGAGGTTTCTTTTTGAAAAAGCTCTTAATTTTTTCCAGTAGTGTCATTGGTTTAAGTTCACCGTCACTTTCATACCCTTCGTTTTCAGCTTCTTCTTCGTTAGAATTTTCAAGATTTTCTTTTGATGTTTCAACTTTTGTCTTTTTCTTTTTCTTCTTTTTGGAGTTTCTTTTTTCTGCAGCAGCTTTAACGACGTCAAGCGCTGTAAATCAAATACAGAATTACTCTTCACTGCAGAGGAAAAAAAGGAGACTTATTACACAAAACTAGTTGTACTAATTTTATAACTTTTGATAAATTCATGAATTTGTGATAAAAAAATTATTTACTTTTGTGAAGTTCTCAACGGATCAAAGAGAAATTTCTCTCGTCCTTTTGAATACAGCTTTTAATTTGTAACATAACCTTTAAGTTACCAGCTAGTCTTTTCTTAATTTAAAAATATACAGACCTTCACTCCAGAAATTTAAGCAAATGATGTGAGAAATAAAGCAAGGTATTATCATGCGTACACACAACTATGAGTAAATCATACATGTGCGCATTTCAGATTGATTTATGCATGCAATAGAATAGATGGATGTGATTCATACAGGAGTCAAAGCTTTTTGGTGGAGCCTCAGCTAAGGTACTGATTGTGAAAACTACTGATTGTGGGATAGATTCAGGGTACCTGAATTTGTACAAACTGTTAGGCTTTCCATAGCAGGAGGCTTGGAAAAGTAATAGTGGCGGCGCCGCTGGGATTCGAGATACTGTTTGTCCAAATATTAGTTGGATGTGTTAATCACTTACACAGCAGTCTCTATCTCAAACTGCATGTGGGTCGAATGCACGATCAAAGAGCAATTAACGGATCGAGTTTTTTTAACAAAATGAAAAGTTTTTATAACAAACGAACATTTTATCTACTAAATATTTACCAAAATTTACATAAACACTAATAATAATGACGCAAAGAAAAAATTCCAAAATTTATATTTATTTTCTGTCTGAAATCTAAAGGTTCGAATCTACAAGATATTTTAGTTGGTTATATCTGGTAATTCAAATGTGCTAACAGATGAATACTATCACAGATTATATTATATATATAATATTATAAGAGATGAATTTTCAGTCTGATATTTACTTCAAATAATTATAATATGCTGAATTAATCACTAAACCACTTGAAAAAAGTAAATACTAAAAAAAATTTTCAAAGCCAGATAAAACTTGAGAACAAAAAATCAAAACCTATTCTCATTTTGTTTATTAAATTTTTCTTTGATGCAGACAGAAGAAATACATATATTTTTATGTAAATAATTATAAACTTCTTTATTTCTTACTAAAACTTTCATCTACAAAATCTAATGGCGTTTCGATTTTGAGAAATTTTGTAGTCTTAGATAAAAATTATTTCAAACTCTCTTCATCATGAACTGCTGATGCTCATCGGTCAATCCGGTTAGACTTATTTATTTTCAATTGGAGAAAAATCTTTTAAGATATAAAAAGATTATTCTTATCGCAAAAATTCGTAACTGTGGATTTTTATCTTCTGATAAGTATGAAAAATGTTAATCAGATCTGTATCTTCAGATCTTAGAGTAAGATTTATATCACAGTGTAAATTAATTAACTCCATTTGTAGATTTTTAGGACGTTATTCATGTTCGTTTATGATGCTAATGAAAATAATATAAAACTGGATTCTAAATCATTAAAATCTTAAACAACTTTCTTCAAATTCTTGTCATAATACTTAACCTCATAATAATGCTAATTAACTTACAGGAAATGCATTCGCAGGCCGTATAGAAATGCTTCCGTGGCTGCATGTGGCTCATAAAATCACGCTCATATCTTAAATCACGTTGTTTTGGCTTGTGACAAAAAGCCATAATATTTTAATACAGATTATTGGTTATGTTAACTAGTTAAATAATTTCATCTACCAGTCTATGATGACTATACCTTGACAAACAGGTGCTATAGTCGGTGTGCATTTAAACCACGTGTATGCAAAATAGAAATTATAATTTTATAATTTTTACTAAATGTTAAATTTTGTATGTATATATATATTTTAACTTTGGGCATTCTCAATTTGAAACCCGAAGTTCGTTCTCTTATCAAGCAACCTCTTGAACAATACTGTTAGTTACTTAGGTACGTTTAAGTCCCACTGTCTATTTCAGGCCCTTTTAGTGTTTCGCTTAACAGTTTCTTAAGTTCAACTCCATTCTCTGCTCTTTAACATTAGAATGCACCAAAAGTACTCAATTTATGAAAAAAAAAAAAAAAAAGGCTGATGTTGAAAAAAGAAATGTTTTGTGATTCCACAATAGCTACAGGATTAATTGTACCTTCAGTCAGGATTTGGTAGAGGAAACAAACCACCAAAATGGGCTGCTTTGCTTCGCTTGAAATATAGCTTGAAAACATTCCAAGAAAACAGGAAGGGTAAAGCTTATTTGTAAATATTACTCATTTTGTAAAAAAAAAAAAAAAAAAAAAAATCCCTTAGCGAGGTGTGGATTGCTGCTGTTTCATCCTTAGATTAAATCTGGTAAGAGATCGTTTTTAGGATCAAGAAAAAATTATCTATTTTCCATAGAAACCTGTTATCTGGAGTTGTAAGATTAGGCTCTTCCCCTCCCCCTAAAAATGAGCAAATTAGTTGACTAAAAATAAATTATGAATAAGACTTCCCATTGAGCTTTAAAAATATTTTTAAAGCATTTATATGAAGCAGAAACATAAGATAATAATACCGCGTAACTGCAAAAAAATTTGAAATAATGTTTAATTTCTGGAGTAATAATTGGCGGTTCTATGTTCAATGAGGTGAAAACATTTGTAGTTTTCTGATGTTGTTTCCCCAATAGATAATGAATAATTTTTAATGATGATTAAACTATCCAAAGCGTTTTTTTTTCTTTATGCTTTATGAGGAAGATATATTTGACGTGAAGTTTTCTTTCTAAAGCTACCGCATATGAACTTCTTATCGAAAAATTAGGTGAGAGTGTGGTAAATTTTGAAAACAGTTTCTTCCGGCCAAGAGATTGGGTTGCAAAAGAAATAGCAACGGCGCTTTGAAAATACTGTACCTATTCTCTAAAGAAATAGGTAACTCGCATTTGTTTTCCTTCTTGATTGACAGGTGTTAATAATCTGATGGCTTTCTGAAAGATGGTGTGAATGCAGTTACAGCAGAAAAATTTTGAACAAAAAAAAATAAAGAAATAGTTTTTTTTTTTTTTTTTTTTTTTTTTTTTTCCCTCTTTTCTCTTTCGAAGAACAGATAATTTTGTTCACATTAAAGTTTGACTAATCAGAAGTAACAATACAATATAAGTGATACAATAGCGAACAGACGCTAACATAGAAATGAGCTAGGAATTTGTCGGAAGTAAAAATATCTGACCTAATAAAGGGGAGTGACTTGCTATCTGGATGATCTTCTAATGAGGTTTGACTGTATACTAATCTTGCCTATACCTGTGAATGATCCTATTTCATTTAATTGATAGGTAGCTTAAACAGGAAATTTAACAAAATGAAATTGACTGAAAATCCTGTACATTAAATGCTAGAAGATACCAGGTGAAATTTAAAAGAATTCTTGATTACTCTACGAAATTTTGAATCGAAAAATATAATGAATTTCTGAGCACTTACCCCACATGAGGTCAATTTCTTCAACTGGCACTCGATCTAAGTAAGATCGAAATAAGAGTGTAATTTGATTCCTCTTGTGATTCGCCTCGATTTCCTGTCTTGTGCGGGGAATCCGGCAACGAGTAAAACAACATGCAACGACCACTGCAAAAAGAAATTAAATGCAGTATTGTTAACCCTACTTCTCTAAAATACACAGGTTATTTTTTAAGTAAGGTTATTTTTTTATAAGTGAGAATGCGTGCATGTGCAAGCTCCTGGTATTCTTTGTGCAGAATCCGAAGTCACCTGCATTCAAATGGTCAGTCCCTTTCTGTCAGTCTCAAAAGGTCCTCCATAATATGAGACTAAAATATTTAAGAAAATGGATGCCCCGCCGATTATTAAATACGCTCAGTTATCTGCAAGGAGCAGTGGATATTCATCGCCAGATATATGCAGTGTATGATGGCAATGTAATGAGGAACAACAAAGACCTAAAAAGGGTAGGATTCCTCAAGGAAGGTCGTGAACACGTCATCGCACTGTATTTGGTCATCTGGAGTCGCTCATGATTTGGTTTCAGGCAAATTTATGCAAACAGGAGTTTTGAGAAAATGACATGGACAAATGAACGAATGAATAAGAAGTGAGAACTGCCATGAATAAATTATTATTGTCACAGGCGGCAGAATTCTGTAAGGAGAGTATATCCAAAAACCCGTTATTCGTAACAATAAATTTTTTAAATGCCAAAGAAATTTACGGAAAAATAAAGAATTATACATACAATCAGAAAAAAAATTTGGAAACTTTTCATTTGTTTTTATTGGAAAATGGACCTTATTTTAAAAACAACCATTGTACCTTTTTAGGCTGCTAATTACTAATAACAGAAATCTAGAGATTATACGGACGTTCCTCATTTCTGGTCATATGACTCTAGGTTCTACGTAGGGTCTGACGTTATTTTTCTAACAGTTAATTTTTCGTTAGAAACAGCTTTCCTTAGCTTCTTTATTTTCCTACCTACGTTTTCCTGCCAGAATTAGCTTTTAGTTTTTGTTACGACTTAAAGCTTGCTATTTTGCGGCCCTGCTTATTATGTGCCTGTTAGCTTACGCCGGTGATTTTAGCTAAGACCCAACTATGCGTTTAAACAACTCTGTGCAGCTTAGGCTGATTATTCTACTTAGCATTAGTTTAGTTTTACGTTTTCTATTTTAAGTTCAAGCCATGAGTGCTGGTTTCCTGTACGCCCAAGAGGGGCTATCTGTGAATATCTTTGAGTTAAAATAAAAGAGTATTTTAAACCGTTTTCTGAGTTGTTACTTACACAACAAGAACTTACCGAATAGTCGCTTCTGGTTCTACTATGTTCTACTATTTCAATTCTTCTACAGTCAAATAATCAATAACTTTAATTTAGTTAGAATATTACAACTCATTCACTTTTTTTCTGTTTCTAAACCTTAACCTTCTTTGAAGAAACTTAGTAAGAAATATAACGATGGATTTAATTCAGGTTGTCAGTCGTAGTCCAGGCCCACTTTGGCGCAATGAACCGTGGTTTTACTTCACGAAAAATGGATAAAAGCTCTATGCAAATGCTGCATGAAAAGGTCTCTGAAATTTAAAATAGATGCATTGTAAAAGATGTAAATGTTAACGAAACTATAAAGCCAACAATGTCTTTAGTTCTCATGGACACTGGGCCAGGGTGGGGTTGGTCTAACAGGCACGAGCAACTTGGAAAAAGGTACCCATGCCTTTTCTCAAATTATCCATTGTTCGTCAAGGTGCAACGGTTCAATGGCATAAAGGTACAAAGCTGCCGGCATCTTTTTCAAGTTGAAAGTCGTTCTTCAAGAATCAGTGGCACTCTGACATACACGCATAGCTGTGCCAGCATCCTTATGAAGTTCGGTATCATGGAGAAAGCAACATTCATCAAAGCTGCCGAGACACTCATGTGGAGGTCTTAGGGAATAACTGTCTATATGCATTGAGGTACCCGCAACTTTATAACATTTTACAAAATAATCCGGGTGGTGGGACAGGAAAATTCCTTGCTTTTATGCAATGGAGTAAAGAATTAGATCCAACAATTATGAATTTGCGATGAACTATCGACGACAGGATTAAAACGTTGAATTTAACACAGTTACCATTGGTTTAAGTTTTGATTTCTTAGAATGCCATTAAAATCTTTTTTCTCTATGAATTTATCGATTTTTCCTGCCTCAGTTCTAAAACTATGATTAATGTTTCATTGATTTTTTAACCCTTTATATAGGGTAACAAAGCATCGTCAAACACACCGACACATCAGAAAATTTTCCGAATTCCCGATCCATTTCTCCACTGGATAGAAGACAAATAGAAAGAGTTTCTTAAACCTCTGTCCCCCAAATAACTTTCCCTAAGAATTGGTTTTTCTTTCAAAATCTAGGAGGACTACTTGGGCTCCGTGGTATGATTTTACCGTTTACGATATGATCTTAGCTTGTCAATGAATTGTGCTTAAATTTAGTTTTGACTTAATATATTTATTTATTCCAGCTGTACTTGCTTCTCTGTTATTTTATACATTAATGGCTTTTTTATTTCGTAATTTCATATATTGTATTTATGTATTGGATATGGTTTTCGTATATGATGTGTGAGTTCTAATCCTGGGAGTTATTAGTCTAGTAAATGATGTATCACAGCAATATCTGTTTTTTCGCCCTATCCAAATTAACCGACCATAAAGGTCTTCAATCAAACTCTCTTCCATTTAAATGTTCTCATGCGTTATACAGGGTGTACCATAAATGTTGCGACAAACTTCTAGGGAAGGTAGGGCACATCATAATGATTAAGAACTACATAGGAACCTATATACGAATATGTCAGGGGTAATCAGGGGTAAGTGGTAGCAGAGGTAGAAGATGGGAAAAGAAGCAAGAGTGATTAATTTGAAAGATTTGTTGGACATGAATACAAATGGTGTACGACAGCTTAAATGTTACAACAGATGCTCGAAGTTTGCACCATAGGACGCCAAACATGCCTGACACCGATTGACCATTTGAATGCCGCGAATTATTTTATCTTTTTGAGCAGGTTCTTCCCGATTTGCTTGACGATGTTCCCCCAAATATGAGACGCAACATGATGGGGGCCCTCTGCTCATTTTGGACTGGATGTTTGTAGCTATTTGAACAGATCATTCCCGTATCGATGGATTGGGCGTGGTGGAGTAGTTTCCTGGCCCCACGCTCACCAGATTTATTGAGCTTTGATTTATTTTTGTGGGAAGCCATAAAAAATATCGTGTGTCACGATCCTGTTGTGCCAGAAATGGATATCGTGGCAAACCTCTGCGTAGCTGCTACAGTCAAAGAAACTCTCGGTATGTTTGAACATGTCCGGCAATAACTGGTCCATCGGTGTCAGGCATGTTTGGCGTCTGATGCTGCAAACTTCGAGCATCTGTTGTAACATTCAAGCTGTCGTACACCATTTGTATTCATGTCCAATAAATGTTTGAAATTAATCTCTCTTGTTTCTTTTCCAATCTTCTACCTCTGCTACCACTTACCCCTGACATTTCCGGACATGGGTTTCAATGCAGTTCTTAACTTTAGGATGTGCCCTACCTGCCTTAGAAGTTTGTCGCAACATTTACGACAAACTGTATTCTATGAACCTGTAGATTGTATTCCTGTAGATTGTATTCTTTGAACAAAGCTTTTAAAATGGTACAAGCACAGTGGTTCATGTGAAGCATCAAAGGCTGTAGGCACGTTCATAAGAGAGTTGCAAATAGTTGGAAACTGTTATGAAGAGTCGTTTTGAACTTCTTGACTAGTAGTTATAAAGTAAATCATAACTGTCACGGATTATTTCAACAGATGACAACCTTATCCTGTTCATTACCACAAAGCTTTGAACGTAACTAATGTTCTGACACAAAACTGGAATTCTTGATTTCAAGGATCTTTTCTTGTCTATTAAAACAAAAGAATATACTTCACTTCTGGAGTTCTCAAAGGACTATGAGCCCTAAAGATTTATCAAAAAGTTCTCAATGACTGAACACATTTCTCGGTGTAACTCAAAAGTACCTTATGTATACAGTCAGACGGCAGGGTAGATAGATTTAATCTTACCATCTTTAATCATCTATTCGGTATTTATGTCTATTATTATTATGCTTTGATGTAGTGTAAAAAACTTGTAGATATGTATTTTCCGTAAACAAACAGTTCTTATGCATCGGAATACTAGATACAGTAATTTAGATAGATGTAACTAATTCAGTGGCTTTTTGAAAGCACTGAAATCTTCCATATCTATTAATATCTAACAGTGAAACGTATACAGTTTTCTACTTTGCTTTCATTTGAATTATCGTTTATAACAAAAAGAATAGATTGATAGCATTAAGTGGCTGCACTTGAAACTTAATGCATTACATCACGGCTAATTTTTTCAGAGCATTAAGTTCCGCGCACACTTTCGAGAGTTTCATATCTCGGTGATTCTTAGTCACACCGCGTGTTCAGTATCAAAACGTTAAAAACTTGTCACTATTTTCGAAGATTACGTCGAGGGTATCTCCGATGAGAGAAACGCCATATGGTGTTAATGCTTATTAATTACAGCACTTTTGGAAGTTAGCATAACAACAACAGTATCAATTCTGTGCATTGGCGTGTGCGCATGTCTGTGCATTCATGGATCATATAGAAAATATACTGAAAACACATAAAAGTATATGAACCGAAATATTACAATTATTTAATGGACATTTTAGTCAAATATTTGTACAGCACTCGCCGCTTATTTACATCTATTCCATTCTAAGCATATTTGAGTTGATTAAACGGCTGAGGTTAATAAATGGCGATTTCATATTGCAAGTTAAGGTATCAACTTTGAACCTATTTAGTAAGATAATAATTAATGTTAATCTAATAATTCAAACCTAAAGTATTACATACTAAATATTAATGTTAAAATTAAACTATTCGCGAAACTTGGAAATTTATTCTTTATTTATTTTTTATAAGAAAATCTTATAATTACATACCTGATGAAATTTTAAACTTTCACAAAGAACTTGGATTGATCAACTGTATTTTCAAGTTTGTAAAACTGTTGGCAGCTTTCTTGATCTTCTTTTTTTTCAAATTCAAGAACTCTTCTTAGACTTTGCAATGCTTTTCGCAGTTCAGTTGAGGTTGGCATGTACTTACTTTCTTCGATATCACTCTGATTGTCAGTTTCACTTACTGCAGCACTGTTAACACTTTCTATAATATCGTAGTTAATGTTTTAACATGCTGTCTCAATATTATCATCAGTTGCAAGATATTCTAAAAACGAATCTGTGCAATTTCCCTCACTGATATCCAAATATTAGAAATAGTTTACAATTCCTCTGTGGCTTCTTCTAAATAAAAATCACATTTTATAAATCAATTTATGTTTTTTGAAAGACTGCTTTCTGTGCCTTAACTATAATATGCATAGCCTCTAGCAAAGATATTGGCTTAGTTATTTTCTTTGAAATGCTTACATCTACACAAGATTCAGTTTTGTTTATTTTCTTTTGAACGACTCCTTTTATGTAATTAGATTGGAAAGCTTTTATAATACATTATTATAAAAGTCATTAGATAAAGCTTTCCAATTAGATTGTAAAGCTTTATCTAATGACTGAATGATAGAAGCCATTTTTGTAGGAAGAAACACTAATTTAATGTTTTTAAGAGCGGTATTAAAAGGGTGTACAGCACAGTTATCTAACAGTAAAGCTATTTTTTCGTTTTTCGGTTCTTTGTCCCATTTCAAAAGGAAATCAATAAAAATACTGCTTGTCATCCATGTTTCTCACTGTCATCCATCATGTTTCCGATGAACAATATTATTTCCTCTTTCCATCTTGTGAGCCAGCCATTAGTTGGCACAAAATTTTCTCCTAGTATTTTAATGAATTCTATGCTTTTATGATCAAGAGAGCTCTAGAAACTTTAACATGGTTTAGCCCCATAGCTCGAAACCATTCTATAAGAGCAGTTTTAGTGTCTCTCGATTTTCCATCCCTTCTGCGCTTCCTTGAGACATTTACATTGTTTACTGGTTCCTTATCAATTTTATTTCTTTGTTTAAGTAAATTGCACAATGCTGTTTGGTAAATCCCCATTTTAAAAGCTTCTCTTCGGCTGCATTAATCAAACGTATCATAATCTTTCAGCAATTTATCCTTTTCTTTCAGGCTTAAATCATTTCGTTTAGGAATTTTCCACGTGCTACAAGTCATACGTACAGCAGATAAAAAGTGTTTTCCACAGCGATTTGTTTAAGTCCAAAATTCCTGTTTCTTGCCAGTAGGAAGATTGAACATTTGCCTGTCAAGTCAACATGCTGACTTCATGGTTATTATAAGTGCAATCAATGCTTTCTTTTATTTTTTCTACCGCCTACAGTGGCCACTCTTCTTTTCTAATCATAGACTGATAATGTACGATAATGCAAATAAGAATTTCATAACGGTTTCTGAGATTACCCTGCAAACTTAAAGTGTGTGTGCATATCTATCCTCTACCATTTGGTGTTCGAAAAAGAGAACCAGCGTTCATTTAAGCACCACCTATTCTTTAATCCTGAGGAATACTCATTATTTTTTCCAATGCCTCTAGTGGACTGCTTTTATTAATCATAAGGTTATAATACGGTTGTAATACGGTTGTAACGATTAATTCAAATAAACATCGACTCGGTGGATCTATATGGTAAAATAAAGTAAAAGGTACTCATTAAATAAATGAACAAGGTTAAAATTCATAGCATTTAATGAAGAATTTACAAATTAGGAATGAAATCTAAGCCAGAAATACCCCAGAGATGCATGCAAATAAAGCACAACTTGGTTTGCATAAGCAAGCGAAGATGTTACCTATGACTGGATATAAAAGTGGATTACTGCAAGTAAAAATTCTAATAATCCCCTTTCAGTGATTTAGCATGATCGATTAATATAACAGTTACACATTGGTAATATTGTAACAATCGTTAATTATGCTTTAAAGTTTTCAGCAACTCTTGTTCGCAGTGACTTTTCTAAGCAGAATATCATGGCCGTGAAATATACTATGGAGTGACGAAGGGAGTTTCTGACTGAATATCACCGTCAACATTCAGAATATCTCTGCTGTGAAAAATCCACGTTATTTCCAGAAAGCGCCTTTGAATTGGCTTAAAGTATCAGTCTGATATACGTTTGCATCTACATTTATCTTCAAGCCTTTCTTCTTGGAGTAAATCTCGGAAAATACAATGCCTTTTTAACATGTTCTGTGATAACAATTATATGCCACAGACATTTGTTTTACCGAAATTCCAGCAAAGACAACTAACGGCATCTAACAGTTTTTTTCCAAGGCGATATATTGTGCATAATGGACGTTGTGTACTCTTGTTTGTGCATATCGAAAGCCTATCATTAAACGTTCGTTTCATATTGCCTGTCTACCATGTTCGCAAGATCTCAATTCTAGTGATCTTGGGCTGTGGAGCCACTTGAAAACATTGTTTAGTTTTTGCATGCACACTCTGTCGAAAACCTATCATTAAACGTTCGTTTCTTATTGTCTGCCTACCATGTTCGCAAGATCTCAATTCCGGTGATCTATGACATTTCGGCTGTGGAGCCACTTGAAAACATTGTTTAGTTTTTGCATGTTTTGTCTTGTCTGACTAGCACGCTGGCAAAACCTAGATCCTAATAATCTCAAAATTGTTGAAATTTTGGCAGAATTAAATGACCGTATCTCATTGCACGTGAGAAGCATCGCAGAAAACCACTTGTGATCGGCTGTTCAACGCCTACAGTTTTTGCAAGTTGGCTCTAGTGTAGAATTGAGTGCCCCTCCGATTAGGGACAACTTTTTTAAAATTTTGGCAATGAAACCTCACTTCTGGTTACCATGATAGGTTTAACTTTGTTTTAGCTTCCTGATTTTATTTAACTGAAAATAGATTGATGTGCACATGGACAAATTTAAGGCAGTGCACATGGACAAATTTAAGGCAGTGCGCAGTGCCTAGTTTGTGCAATTCTAGGATGTTTTTTTAAGTGAAAACAAATTGATGTGTACATAGACACAGAGTTTGTGCAATTCTTTGACTTCTTAATTTTGGTTTTATGTAGCGGTCATTTTGAAATTGTGCCTTTTTGACGCCGATCTTGGCGTCAAAAAAGAATCGCCAAAAAACAAGGGGCACCCTGTTGTAAACTTTTACCTGCAAATTCAGCATCGAGTTCTCATTGAGAAAACTGCTCATATCGTCCTGTATAGTACATAACATGTATAGTACATACTTGCGCGAATCACACTGAACTCCCTTTACTTATGCAAATCAGATTTTGTTTTCTTTGTTTGCAGCTGCCAAAGTGATACTTCTCTGATTTCGCAATGCTTCCAAGTTCTATAATAATTATTTAAAATGTATGCTGTGATTTTTTCTATTTATTTAACAGACGTCTTTTCCTTTATTTTGTCATGCAGAGCCACCTAGTGGACAATTTTGTGCTGGTTTTTTTACTTCCTAAGTGCGAAGTAAAAGAAATATTGTAATCGCGAAAAATTTCGTTTCTCAGATTTCAACGGAAATATCCATTTTTATCCTCTACGAATCCATTTTGACTATTTTTTGCGTGCTGTATGAACGCGTTGGATAAAGTATTCTTTATTGTAAAATGGATTTAAAAGGAGATTTTTCATGACGTCTGCATGTAGGTGTGTATGTATATCGCTTATCTTATTAACGATTAGCAGTACAGCGTTGAAGTTTCGCATATGGAACCTTTTCTATAATATTTAGCCTTGCACTTATCTTTTCAATTTCAGTTGGTAGTACCAGACTAGTATATACATATATCACCCTTTTAACTGCCTTTAATTTTCTCAATCTTTGATCATAGTCATATACTTCCAGTTACAAAAATGTTTAAATGACGAAAATATTAATGTTTTGGCAATGTCAAATATTTTTTAAAAATTAATTTTGGATAAATAACGACATTCGCCTTTTAATACGGTCTCCTGTTCAATATTCTCATATTTGGGAAAGTTTCATGCTGGTTATGAAAAAAGAAAAAGACGAGAAATTTTACTTCCAAAAAATTGACCGGGATTTTTAAGTTCAAAATTCGTAGTTTTTCGTGTAATTTTCAACTTTCCTTGAGGGTAATTAAATTAGAATAATTTGAGGAAATAAGTTTAAATGAACTGCACCAAACATATATGTAATTTAATAGCCCATACAAGGAAGTCATATGGTGTTCGCCTAAGATATTTTTAAATATCTCTTTCCATTCAACAGCATAAATTTTGGTGACAATCCATTTACCATTAGACATACAGAATATTTTTGACCAGGTTAACTTTAAATACAACATATACTATATAAACTTACCTAGGGTAGTAATACCAGCTACAATTAGGAAAAGTATCTGCCATACTCTGAAACCGGCAATAACTTCATTTTCTAACCAGTCAGGTTCGGCTATCGCTGGAGCAGTGTCAACACCGTCGCCGCACTCCTAAAAGTAGGAAATAAGCAGAACTATTTCGCAGTTGAAATATAAGAATATTGCAACAGCAATTAATTTTTATTGACATCTGTAGAAAATACATAAATGTTAATGCCTAGTCATGTTTGTTAAATGGATTACACGCGAGGATTATCTATGCCTGATTATGGTATCAGATTCAAAAGTATTAGGTGCTATACTTATAATCAGATGGAATTCGAAAAACATTTGGTATTCATAACGTAAAAGCAATTAAATAACAAAATAAAAATTGAACAAGCATGAAAGTACATTAACGTTAAAGTGCATTAAATATTTATAAAAGTTTCATATGCAATAAAAGTCGATTACTTACTTTTTAACAGTGATGTTGCCAATGCAATAAGACATTTATTGGTTATTTTTTTATGAAAACTTATTCATTATGCTCAACTGATACATTACAAACAATAATGCTATTATTCTTTTCAGAATGATTGTTTGAATGACGCACAGTTTTTCCGAATCTCTTTTCCCATAAACGAATTATAGTTTCTTGATTTAAATCATAAATAGTAGCATAGCTGCTTTACCTTCAGTACACGGGTTCCCGATCTCGGATGCGAGGACGGGATCTCAAAAGGAGCGACAAACTGCGTTTCAACGATCGAAAGCATTCCATCTCATATTCGAAACTGGAAATACAGGAGACGCCATTTAATGTGATCGCGGTTAATCTTATCATTTCGATATTGTTCTCGAAATTCGTAAGTTCCGCCGCTTTGCATACAGTAGCCTCTTTGTATGTTTAAACTGAAGTAAATAAGGTCAAAATAGATTATAAAATTTACCAAGTGACAGACAAGTGTAGCCAAGTAAGAGTTTAAAATCACCGAACAGCTTGGTTTCGATTTTAATCAATCGCTTAAAATTAAGCGAAAAAAGCAACCTAAAACCCTTATCATATCTAGCGTCGCACTCGGCTATGCGGAACATGTCCGATGAACGAGATACTAGTTACATTGGTTTAAACGGGAGGTTTCTGAGAAATGTTTTGTCTAGCTGAGGAAGCGATGTCCCGACTACGAGGATCATTTTAAAACTTTCCCGAAAATGTTTCTTTGCAGATGTGTTCCACGTAGAGATCAACCAATCAGACGAAAGTTAACTTCTGAAGGATCACGGGTAATTTTCAATATGGCGATGGCTTTAATTGTGAGATCCTGAACAGTGGAAATAGAAGCCGATTTAATTGAAGAAATGCGGAAAAAGCTGTATATATATATTGCTGTTTTGTTGTAGTATAACTGTTTACGTTATTTTTAAAATATTTCTATATTCATTAAATTTATAATCGTAGAAATTTCAAAGTATACAGTATTTTATGACGTGCTTGGACTTTTGATGATTTGTTTACAAATTATTCGTAGCCAAACGTTCGCCAAATTTGTCGTATTTCGTGCTGATCGTGTGAAAAGAAATGTTATTGTTATATAATAGAATTTTTTATCAAGTTTTTAAGGTGAATAATTTTTAAAATCTGTTTGTATATGCGCGACTTCACTTTTTTGTTTATTACTTTTACTACTTTTAAATTGAAATTGCATAATCACAGACATACTGTAAACAACATATAAGGAGCGTAAAAAAAAAAAAAAAAAGAAAACATAACATACGTTATAATGAGAATACACATTAAATTTGCATTATTTTCATGTTATTAATGAAATATCTTTTAGATTATAGATACATTAACTATAATATTATTATGAATAATACATATTGAAACACTGGAAATTTATAGATTTATTATTATGAATGATGAAAAACATTTATATATAAATTCATTAATATAAATGTTATTCATTACATTAATACCAATAAATATACATGAATAACTTCTCCATCGCATCTGTCTCTATGTGTATGTAAATATATGACTTATTAGATGCGTATATATATATAGTATATGTATATATGAATATAAAAAGGAACATTGCCAAAACGTTTATTTGAAGTTACTTCTAATTCATACAACGATCAGATAATTAGCAGTAATTGTAGTCATCAGTTCTTTGCACATTATCCTGGATATGGAATACACAGTTGAAAAATAATTGAAGTGCATTTTGTGCATTAGGCTAGTCATTAAAATTCACTCATTTACACACAACCTTTGCATTTGTAATTTGCTTGGGAATTTAAGCAAAAAAACTGAGTAGCCTTTACGAAATATTCAACATTTCGGGGATAAAATAAATATTTTTGACTCATCACAAAACATACATCAGTAAATGATATTATATTGTGTGCATAAAAGTTATTAAATAAATATATGGATGCAAAAGTATTGTTTACAATAATAGAATCAGAAATAATGACAAATCACTGATTCTAAGATGCAAAAGTATTTACAAAAATATATACAACACATCATTACACGAATCGAAGTCAAAAACCATTATATTTAAAAGTAACAATTAATGTAATAAACACATGTCCTTTTTCCAAGGTAGCGAGCCAACAGTGTTAAAATAATTACAAAATATATTTTGTATATACACAGAATTTGAAAGCAAACGTCTCTTTCGCCAATCTGAGCGATAACTCTTTCCTGTTGGCTTTCAAGTCTGTTTACCAAGTGAAGATGGTAACCCCATTACGTAGGTTTGGGTTCTGAGGAATGTTTCTTTCGACGGCGTGTTCCTGCTACGAATAGCATGTGTAATAGGGGTTTCAATTTGGTATAGTTTTTTTTTTTTTTTTTTTTTTTTTTTTTTTTTTTTTTTTTAATAATTCTATTTATTTTGGGAGCGGTCAGACACAGGTCTCCTTCTTCAGAAATTTTTTTTTTTTTTTGGCAGTATCTTTTGCCTTCTTTCTTTGTTTCTGAAAAACAAAACATGTAAACAGCTGCTTTCAAACGCCTGCGACAAAGCTCAGAAAATGGTAAATGGCCACAAGAAGAAAAAGTTTAAAAGCAATAGAATAAGAGTTCCTTAGAATCTTCAGCTAGCCAGTAAAACAACGCTATATGAAAAGAAATGGCAGGCCAACGGAAGGCCCCGAAAATTTAAAATTATTCAAATATAAAAAGTCATGCTTCTTGCCGAAACCCGAGTTCAGTTTTTTTCTTCTAGTCCTGCGTTAAAGGAAGAAAATCACCACCTTGGTGATACGGAAAATTTTGATTTTTGCCATTCCGACAATAAATAACCGCCCCCGACATGTGAAGGATTAATCCAGTGTCCTTGGTTATATCGTAAAGAAACTACGGAATAAGTAGGAAATTTATTTTGAGTAAAGTTAAATTAATTATGATTGTTTAACAGAGAGTGAAAGTCTATTTAATCTTGCGAATGAAACGAAATAGTACGCAAGAATCAAAAATAAATGAATCAACAGAAGGAAATGATTGAGGAGATGTCATTAAAATTCAAAGCAATTGCATCTGATGAACCAAAGAATAAATGTGAAATTCTCCAGACCCTAAGTTCAATCTCATTAGGCTCAGTTATCACCGCTTAAGAAAGAAACAGGAAAAATCTTCTGAAAAACTTTGAAGAAATGGAGCAGCGAATTAAAGGCTTGGAAAAAGGAAACCAAAATCTTGAAGATGAAATGGAGGAAATGGTATTAAAACTGGAAGACTCTTGCAGATATTCTATTGCAGATAATTGTTCTAGTGAACTTTTTAATATTGTAGTAGAATTAGGAGAAGTTAAGAAACAAAATTCATATTTAAAAAGAAGAAATAAATTGCTCAAAAGTGTGTTACAGAAATAAATTATAAAAAAATCTGAAAGCTTTCAGATTTTACGTTATGCCCAAAGGGGCGTTTCTTCAACCTTATGTGTGCTACCTTTATTTATTAAATATCATGTTCTCCGCATTTAAAACATAAAATTCAATTCAACAGCAATATCGCATGAGCATATATTTAGAATTTCCGATGCACAGTCTCGCGCGCTGGACATAAACAGTTAAACGCAGTTAAGTGAATCATCCCGATTCAGTGAAGTCTGATGAGAATCAGCCTTATTCTGTGCGGTTTGCAGTTTTTTAATGAATCTTCTCGATTCGATGAAGTTTGAAGAGTTACCTTGATTCTATACAGTTTTGAGTGAATCATCCCGATTCAGTGAAGTTTTGGAGAATTATTCTGATTCTGTGCAGTTAAATAAATCATTCAGATTAGTGAAATTTTCATGGAATCACCCTGATTCTATGTAGTTTTAAATGAATCATCTTGATTCAGAGAAATTTTCAAGAATTATCAAAATTCCAAGCCGTTTAAATAGAATCTTCGCGATTCTGTGCAGTTTGGCAGAAGGTTAAGAACAATGAATGATGTTACCCACGACTTCGGAGAGCTGATCAACAACGATAGCTTCGTGGCTGAAATAACTCTATATCTCAAACAATATACCAGCTTAAAAGACGATGAGACTGGATGTGCTGCAGCACATCTCCAGAAATGAGGCAGACCGAAGAAATGTATTGCTGGCTCTTCGCCGAAATTTCATTCGAGCTAGAGGGGGTGGGGTCTGTAACCCAGTGGCTTTCAAGCGCGTGCTAACGTCAAGACAGAATTCAGAAAATGGTAAATGGTAACAGTAAGAAAACGTCTGAAAGAAAAAAAAATAGAATAACAGTTATGTACAATTTTCAGCTATCCGGTAAAACAACGCTAGAAATATATGAAAATACCTTCTAAGTTTTCTTTTTTTTTCCCGTGTATGTTTCAATTTTACATTGGCGTTTTCTCTTTCTATAAGGGATAACCTCCAAGTATTAAGATTAGGAGTACAGCATTAGTTAAATAACCTGCAGAACGCTTACGAGTGGTTCATAAACGAGTTTTGGTATTAAAGACGTTTGTCATAAACCAATTTTTGACTTTTCGTAATTAAATTGCTCTGAAAGTAGCTATTTATGTGTTTTTGTTATATTTATATTAAATTAGTTAAATTACGTTTCAATTTGGAGAGGCATTTTTTTCTCATCATTTAATGTTATCATTCGTTTAATTTTATTTAAATAGTCGTGGATAAAGGTAATCACATTAAGCAGCTCCTATTGTATATGCAAGTACTAAACAAACTGATACGTGTTCGTTTATTAGGTATACAAATTCTTCACAATTTAATTAATATACGCTGAAGAGCCAAAACATTATGACCACCAATTCGAGCCTTGTGACATGGGGTATTGCCCTGGGTGGAAGATTCCATTTTCAGTTGGAAAGACAGACGTCATGTAAGGGTGCATCTGATCCGCAGTTATGTTCAGATAGTCCGCAAGATTCATGGTTTGTTCTGCAACAACTAAGAGTTCCAGAAGTACCCTGACACGACCATCAAGGTGATGAATGAGAAATCGTGATTCATCGAACCAGGTAAATGTCTTCCTCTTATTCATGGTCCAATCTCGGTGTTCCTGGCCTATTGTATGAGCAGTTGACAATCTGCTTCGCAGTCACACATCCAACAGTTTTCGCTGAACTGTGTGTTCCGAAGCATTTGCACTTGGACCTGCATTGTATTGGGCTGTCTGCTCAGCCACTGTCTGGCACCGATTTTGCTGTACCATGCGGAGCACTCTCCGACGTCCTTTTCCTTTGGTGACTCGTGAATGTCCAGCATCTTGGCTTCTACTGCTGGCTTCCCCGTCATTTATCTACTTTCATAAATACCAACAATGGCAGTTCGTCAACAACCTATCATCGTACAGTTTCGAAAATGCTCGTTCCGTGTCTTCGGTGCATTACAATCTGCCCTCTATAAAATTCGCTTAGATCAGCAGCCTTTCCCATCACTCGTAAAAGTAAATGCAAGAATGATTCCTCACCTTCTCCAGCAGCAGTTAAATACCATTCCCACTTAATCACGTGCTCTCCACGTCATCCAGACGAGTTCATTGAAAAGTTCGGGGATGTTATAATGTTTTGGCTCGTCAATGCATATGAAATAAGTAATGTATAAGAATAGGCAAACATTAAGTATAAGCAATAAAATAAATGCAAAATGCAAGCGTAAAAAGAAAAGCCTTCAAAATTATACTTATAACGAAATAGATAAAATACACGTACAAACATAAACAGACACAAACACATACACTAAAAAAAGGGGGGGAAAGGAGAGAAAACTCTATAAAAGTTTAGATTTTTGCGGTTGCCCAAAAGGGCGGTTTTAAAGTTTAGTATGGTTAATCAGTAGAGATCATCAAAAGTGTTGCGAGCTATGGGATCGATGTTGTTTCTTTAAATAATGTGTCCAGATAAGCAGGAAGAAACGAGAAATTTATTAGGAAAAAAGCTCTCTTTGTGTAATACAAAAAAGCACAGGCAGAATATAAAAAATATATTGTCGTGACAAAAGAACAGTCGTAGAAGAATTACTGCACAAATACCATCGATGCGTATGGTAAAGTGTAGAAGATCGCTTCGGATAAGGTCTTCAGACCAACTGTATTTCCAGCTGGCATCCTCCCAACAGCACAATCTTTATCTGATAAAGTACAATTCGTTATTTCAACGCTGCTTAAGGACGACGCCACGGAGGAGGATACAACAAGCCAAACTAGATTGAGGAACTATTTTAATACTATGTTCCCCACCCCTCCTCTGGAGAACCCCTCCCGAATAAATCGGAACTGGGAAATTACATAAAGCATCTAAATCCTAAAATGGCCCCAGGTCCCGATAGCATCGACAACTCTATCATACAGATGATAAATAAAATAGCGCCTGGCCTTATTACAACTTTTGTCCAAGCCTGTTGGAAAGTGAGACACTTCCCACTCGATACTAAAACGGCAGAATTTGTGTTGTTTCATAAGAAAGATAAGAATCCAGAGCTACCTACATACTATAGGCCAATCTGCTTCCAGCTTTGGGAAAAGTGTTGGAAAGAACTTAGAGGGAAATCCACCGATCATGCCATCTCTCGGCTAATCTCAGTGGTTCGATCCAACAGGGCCGAAAAACTACACTCGCTAATCATTAGCTTCGCTATCCAAGGCGCCTTCGACTCTCTGTGGTTCTGAGACTTCTCTCAGGTAAACCCTAACTCATACTTCAGCTATCCGTTGTCTCACAGCTGACTCGCAACTAATTCACAAATGAATTCCCTAGCTCTCCGAGCCGTGATTATTCCCTGCAGCCAGGGCTCTGGAAACTTCTGGAAGAATCGATTCGAAAATGTTTTTACCGAATCTTCCAGAAAGTCATTAAGTTGATGATAAATTGCCAACTGTCGCCAAGTTAACAACAAAACTCTTGCCAAGACCCTTTAAGAATGAAATTGCCTATATCTTGATTTCTAATTTAGTTATTTTTGCTATGCAAGAAACATAATTAAAAGATCTACAACTCTGTGCAATAAATAAAATCTTCAATTGAAGATATTAATTAGACTAAACTCAAAATAAACCATAAAATTACTATTCTAAAAATAATAAATAAAGCAATGCAAAATACTACAAAAATACACAGGGAAAAAAAAAACATCAAAAACGATTAAAACATTTACAGATGTATGCATGATTAGAGATGCCCCAGGTGGAATAGCGTAACTTTTTACAGGATATTTTATGAATGTACATCTATACTAACATGAGAACGTTACATATCTTATGTATATTTAAAAAGTGAAAAAGATATGTAACTTCATTTGATAAAAGTATTGATTTATTTTAAATTAGATATATCATGAGTGAAATTTATTTTCATTTCAATCAATTTGATTTAAGTATTCTTAAGAACGGCAAACTTGGTTTGTTAGTCAATAACATGTAGATTCAATTTGAAGGATTTTATATTTTGCCCAACAACAACAGAATCGAATAAAAAGTGAAACAAGGCAAAATCATGTTTCGAGATTAATAGCGCCTTGGGGCCATTAGTGTATTAAAAGTGTAAGGATAAGCAATCAGAAGTATGCTAATGAATTATTCTGATCACGGAGTATTTAGTAAAATTTCATTTTTGGGTACTGTGTATTTTAAAAAAGTCGAAAATATTGCAAAATTTCACCATTCATACACTTCTAAGTCATTTTATTTGAAAAAGTGAGACTATAATGATAAATTATATTAAATATCAACGTAGTATATATAGACCCGATTTTGTGTTTGTGAAACTTTCATCCATCAATGTAATTTTTTTTCCTGTTAACTAGCAACAATTGCGAACATCTACGAAAAAAAGACAATTAATTATTTTTATGATTTTACGTAATAACTAACTAATTTATCTTAAGCATTTCTGAAGGGGAAACTGATTTTTAAAATAACCTGCAGGGGGAAAAAAAGTATATTCTTGAATTTCTTGACACAGAAATCACAAGAATCAAAAATAATTAAGCTAAAATAATCTAAAAGGTTTGTGGTAATGATAAACATTAGACCTTGAGAACATACAATGCAAATGCTTTTATTTCTGAAAGGGTGTGAATTAGATGTAAGTGTTCCTAAACAGTAAAGTGTGTTTGTGTATATATACTCGAGGTGTGGAGAAGAAATTACCATCTGAAAATTTCAGATTGCAGTTTAAAACCTCGAAGAGTTTTCTATTAAAGTTTAAAAATAAAATAAATAGAAAATCTAACATAAAGTATGTAGAAATTTCTTGAAGCTAAACAGTAACAGCTAGCCTATTAGTTTAAGAACTAGTTTTCTAGAAATTCGAGATACAAAACATTAGATCTTATACTGTATTTGCTCGCGTACCGCCCCTTTATTTTTAATTATTTTATCGCTCGAAAATCGAGAGGGGGAAAATATGTGAATAATTTAATTTCTGAAAAATGATTAAAGTAAGAACATAACAAAAGAAAATTAGTCATGGATAAACTACAAGTAACTATCACAATATTATTTCTTCAAAAGAAACCTACATTAAAATAAGCATATACGCAGAGGTTGTCTTTGTGTGTCATTACGTTGATGAATCCATTTTTAAAATTTAGGGAAGCCCGTTATCTGAAAGCAATGAAAAGGGGGAAATTAGGCGAATATTTTTAAAATTTTTCATAACTTAGCGCTAAGCTGCTAAGAGGGAAATACGCAACGAAATATGGTATTTAAAATGAGCCTTTAAAAATACCATTGCCAAATGGGTGAAAACCAAAATTTGCTATTATATCATGTCATCGTAAGTAATAGCCGGTTGAAGAATTGTGCACTTAATTAAAGAAAAAAAAATATTTAATTATTCAAAACGTAGTTATCCATTCATTTCAATGGATCGACTGCACAGAGGAATTGCAACAAATATTTCAACAATTTAATTTCTATTTTGTTCATAACATGAGTGTGTGATTATGGCAAAGCCTTGAGGGCTATCTGCCTAAGGGGAGTGATGCCTTCGTGGAGGACTTTCTGAGGGAAACTGGGTCGTATACACGTTACACATGATGAAAACCACGAAAACTCCCATGCAGCCAGCCCGTTCGCGGGATTCGAACTTCGGACCGAACTACCAGTGTTCAGCGACTTTACCGCTCGACCGCTGGTGGGCCCGTTCATAACATGAAATCTGCCTAATGAAGACAACAAATATTTTAAAGAAATTTCCTTCAAGGTGTTTAAAAAAAAAAAAAAGAGATAAACTCTGAAAGTGTTTAGATTTTAAAGATCGCCCAAAAGGGTTCTGTTAAATTTTGATATGGTTTATCAGTAGAGATTATCGATAGAAATGGCCCAGGAGGAACAGTAAAACATTTTATAGAATATTAGATGAATATACCTTTAGACTAACATGGGAATGTTGCATACAACCTGTATATTTATAAAGTAAAAAAGTATGTAATTTAATTCTATAAAGATATTAAATGTTTCAATTAAATATATGATGAATAAATGCATTTTTTTTAAATCAATTAGATGAAAGAGTTAAAAAAATCTTAAAAACTGTATATCTTGCTTTTAAATTAATTTAGTTTTTTAATTAGTAACAGAATTAAATGTGAAAGAATACTATTTTTAATTTTTCCGAATGCCAACAGACTCGAATGAAGAGTGAAACAACGCAAAAGCATATTTCGAGATTAATAGCACTTTTGGGGTTTAAAAAAAAAAAAAAAAAAAAAAAAAAAAAAAAAAAAAAAAAAAAAAATCTGAAAATGATTTCAGATTTTAAATTACGTCCAAAGGGGCGTTTTTTTAACGTTTTGAGTGTTACCTTTATTTATTAAATATCATGTTCTTTGCACTTAAACCATAAAATTCAGTTCAAGAGCAATATCGCAAAATAATGTTAAATTAAGCATATCTTTAGAATTTCCGATATACACAGTCTCGCGAGCTGGAGATAAAAGTATTTTTTTTTTATATATAACGTTGCCATTTCTCGCTTTTAAAGCATTGAGTTTGTAAATCAAAAATTCGTTAAAGTTTTACAAAATATAAAATCTATAATAAAACAAATTCCAAATTTGGGATTTCAGATGCCCATATTCGCAGTAGGATTTCGTCTTTCAAAATTCGATGGCTCTATGTACCATTGTTTTATCACAATGCGAGAAATAGACAATCATTTATGCAGATTTTTCATTATTTAATTTCTTCAAATATAATGCAGGACTCTAACATTTTGTGGCAACAGTTTGAAAAGTGAACCGACGTTTATGAGTCCGACGCAAAATCGCAAAACGAAAACAATAGTCCTTCAGGGACAAAGCCCCTGGACTAAAAAAAAAAAAAAAAAAAAAAAGAGAGAAATAAATAGAAAATGCAAGGATAAGCAATTAAAAGTATGCTAATAAATGATTCTGATCATTATGGTAATGAATGATTCTGAAAGTGAAGCAACCTAAAAGTTAAACAACACAAAATCGAGTTTCAAAATTAATAGTCCTTCTGAGTTAACAATAATTTCCTTATAATAACTGCTTTTTCTCTAACAAGATGATAATATAATGAAAATTGGGGAACAAAATTTAGTCAATTTCTAATTGTAATTGAATTTAGAAAGTAAATGGTTGACATAACTGTAGAAATAAACTTCTTTCGGCAAAATCTTCGCATTTTATGATATGTTTCACAACATTTTATTTTAGTGCAGAAAAATAATCGGTATCGTAAAATGACAACCATCTTCTGAATCAAAACTAGATCATTTAAGAGATATTACAGATGTAACTTGTGCGATAAAAAGATTGATTAATTAATAAATTTGTTCATATTGACGAAATGTAGTACTTTATGCTTTGCCAAAAGTGTAAATACTATAATCATTTATGGATGTCCCTCTTTTCTCCATGGGTGCGGTGTTTGGAAGGGAAGATCTTTTCGCGTTTTATGTCGCAGGCGGCGACGCCACTTACTATATGATAGCTGAGTTATTTACCACACTCTTAAGGGAATTCTCAGATGATTAGCATCATCAGAAACACATTAAACGGAAACTGGAGAAAAGGAACTATTTATTCATTAGGAATAAAAATAAGCAAGACAAATTTTCGAGCAGGGTACATCATATATGACGTTAAACATATTTTATTAATTAAAATAATGTGAAAGTTTATGAATTAGAAATATTAAAAACTAAAAAAAATCTGTCTTTCTGCCCAATTTTAATTAATTTAAACTCTAATTTTAATTGCAAAAAAAATCTGAAAGCTTTAAGATTTTACATTACGCCCAAAGGGACGTTTTTGAACTTTTTGTGTGTTATCTTTATTTATTAAATGTTCTTTGCACTTAAACCATTAAATTCAATTCAAAAGCAATATCGCCAAATAATTTTAAAATGAGCATACCTTTAGAAGTTCCGATACTCAGTCTCGCGCGCTGGAGATAATTTTTCCCCCTCCCGTACAGTTTTGCAATTGCTCGCTTTGAAATTATTGAGTTTGTTAATCAAAAATTCGTGTTACAAAAAATGAATTCGATAATAATACAAATATCAAATTCCAAATTAGGGCTTCCAGATGCTCATATTCGGTGGAAGATTACGTTATTCAAAATTTGATGGCTCTAGGTACCGTTGTTTTATCACATTGCGAGAACACATACATACATTTATGCAGATTCTTCATTATTTAATTTTTTTAAATATAACACAGGGCGATGATATTTGGTGGAAACAATTTGAAAAGTGAACCGACATTTAAAGTTTTCAACGCAAAATGCCGAAACGAAATTAATAGCCCTTCTGGGCTGAAGCCCTTTGGGTTAACTACATAATTTATAGATCAAATCTAAAAATAAACTTGAAATGGATATGTCTAAGTTCAGTTATCAATGACCTAACAGTTGAAGGTCACACCAGTGTGGTACGGTGCAGTAAACCGTTCAAAAAACTCTTTAATTACTTTAAATGCTTTCATTTGTTAAGCAGTTTTGTACAAACATATGTGGGATGGCATCGTTCATTATAATCGGATGACGCGACGAGCTGTGAGAATAAAACTTTTATTTTTCCGATGATAGAAGTCAGACGATTCCGCCATTAAAACGATGACGCGATTAAAAGATGTTTGTATGTAAAACACGATTCCTTCTCTTCATCTGTAAATATTCTCATCTATTTCCTTCTACGTATGTAATTACTTTGTAGTTTGTTGCAACTATTCATGCTTCATTAAATATTAGAGTTTTACATAAATCAGACTAGTTTATTAGCCCCTAGACAGCCACCTAAGAAGTAAGTCTACAGACATCATATTCCTAGACAGTAAGTACCGATTCTACAAAACTGGGGGCTCGGCCGGTATCAGCCTAGGAAGAAGCATGATGAATATTACAAAAGAAGAGAAGTAAGTTTTGTTTCGATTATTTCCACATTGTTACTTCTAAGAATAGTGTTCTATGATACTGTGAATTAAGATGACTACCTTAAATTCTATTCCTAGAATTTCAAATTCTTTAAAGACTGGGCCTACTAAGTCAATTAAACTTTTACATCAAATTGTGTTTGGAACTTTGGGTGATCAAAAAAATAGAGCTAGATTGCGTAACTTTTGTGGTTTTTCATCTGATTTTAATATTGAAGAAACAAAACAAAAATTACTTAAAACTTTTACTGCAAATGATTTTATTTCTGTGTGTAATTTGTTAAATCTTAATTATGATTCAAATCCTGTTAAAAACTGTGATTTAATATTGAATAGTCTTTGTGATTTTAAGCTTTTAAAATCCGCAAGTGATGACGATGATGAGTTATCTGAAAACGAAAGTGTTTATGATTCTGATAAAAATGATGATATTAATTCTGTTCGGTCAGAATCACCTCCGATAAATAACTCAGTGAATGAAAACATTATAATGCCTAGCAATATTTCCCTACATTTTCGTGATATCTTAGAAATTATTTCCGAATTTAACGGCACTGATACATATCCAGTTGAATCCTTCATTGGTGATTTAGAAGAATCTTTTAAATTATTTAAGTTATCGGAATTACAGAAAATTGTGTTTGCTAAAAAGTTGCTTACTGGTTCTGCTAAAGTATTTATTAGGTCTTTGAAGGGTATAATATCATGGGACAAATTAAAAGAAAATCTTTTACTGAATTTGGTTCTAAAATAAACAGTGCACAACTTCATAATTTGTTACAAAAACGACACTTAAAACCTGGTGAATCACTTTCCGAATATTTAATTGCCATGCGTGAAATAGCCAGTCTCGGTTCTGTTGATGATTCATCAATTCTTGATCATGTAATCAATGGGATACCAGATCAGAGTAGTAACAAAATTGTTTTGTACGGGTGTAAAACTATTTCTGAATTCAAAGAGAAATTAAAAATTTATGAGAAAATTCGCGTTCCAGATACAAAAAATAAGGGTTATTCAAGTACTAACACACAAAATAAAGCACGCGCTATACCTTATAAGAGTAAAGAACCAAGGTGTTATAATTGTGAAAGTTTAGACCATAAATCTAATTCGTGTAAAAATAAGAGTCATCTAAAAATATCCAAGATGCCAAAGCTGTTACTCCAATAACTCAAACTTGTCAGAAAGAAAGGCATAAAACTGTTAATTTGGGTAATTTGCAAATTGATGCTTTAATAGATACTGGTCATCAGGTAACGTTAATCCGAGAAATATAAATAAGAAGATAGGTTCTCCTGAACATAAGTCGGCAGATCTACAGTTAACGGGGTTTGGTAATGGGAAAATTAATCCTATAGGAAAATTTGATGGTGAATTCGAAATCGATGGTTCTTCATTTAGATCAAATATTTGCGTTATCGCAGAAAACAAGAAATCTGAGAATGATTCTGAAGAGCAAATAAATGCTTATTGCAATGGAAATGGTTCTGAAAAAGGATTTGAAAAAGTTGTTAATTGTGTTTTTTTACTTCCAAAACCAGAAACTGATCCTGCTAGTATAGTTCCTGTTACAGTACAGAATGTGATCAAACTGGATACCTCATCCACAATCAAAGCAAATGGCAATGATTTCCTGATTGTGAATTCTGACGACGTCCCGAGTGATGCAGATTCTGATATAAATGAAAGCGATGCTATTAAAGATGAATTTGAATTAGTGCAAAAAGGAAACTCAAGCACAATACAATTAGCTTCGAAGCCAAAGAGGAGAAACAACACTGCAGAAGGAGATTCTGAAGATAATCATTTTTCCGAAGAAGAGTCAGTAGCTAAAGATGATGAATCAAATGCGAATTCTACTAGAAAAATTTCAGTAAAATACCTTGCAATAGAGAAGCAAAAGAAGCCACTGGAGATGAAGAATCTACAGAGACCAACGAAGAGGAGAAGATTGAAAAGGAGAAGTCGATCAGAAAACCTGATGACAACGACGCTGATACAGAAAGCAAAGACGGAACAAAAGAAACTAAAGAAGGCGAGAAAAAAGAAGCGAAAAAGCAGATTCAGAAGATATAGGAAGAAACCCGAAAGGCTTTGACAATGAAATACCGATTTTGATGATTTCTGATTATAGACTTTTTCCCAAGTTGACAAATTTCTCCCGATTTGACTAATGGACTATTATTTTAAAGACGTTAACTAATTTAAGAAGACTGAAGATAATGTCTAAGGATGAAATGTATGAAGGAAGACGGCTTAAAGAAGATGATTTTGAGAAGACGCATTCGAATGATGGATCTTGAAGATATCTAAGACGCATTCAGAAGACGTATCCAGACGGTAACTAACACGACGCATTCAGAAGACGTATCCAGACGGTAACTAACACGACGCATTCAGAAGACGTATCCATATGATGTTTAAGAAGACGTAAATACGAAGATGAATTGTTCCAGACAACATCAAAGGAAGACGTATTTGTAAAATAAATGTATTCAGATAGACTGTTCAAGATGAACGAACACTGAAATAGCATTTAAGAAGAGCTAACGCCGTTATTTCTGAGGATGTTAAAATGATAACGGAAGATGGCTGAAATAAACCATTTAGGACGACTTTTCCCTCAATAGTAACTAAAAATCTTTTTTATTGTTTTGCTTTGTTTTTTTTTTTTTTTTTTTTTTTTTTTTTTTCCCAGATCCCTAGATGAGATGGTGGTGCATGAGATGGAATGCATCCCTAGATGAGCCATCAGGATGGACGAGAGCAGTTGTGGGATGGCGTCGTTCATTATAATCGGATGATGCGACAAGCTGTGAGAATAAAACTTTTACTTTTCCGATGATAGAAGTCAGACGAGTCCGCCATTAAGACGATGACGCGATTAAAAGATGTTTGTATGTAAAAGACGATTCCTTCTCTTCATCTGTAAATAATCTCATCTATTTCCTTCTACGTATGTAATTACTTTGTAGTTTGTTGCAACTATTCATGCTTCAATAAATATTAGAGTTTTACATAAATCAGACTAGTTTATTAGCCCCTAGACAGCCACCTAAGAAGTAAGTTTACAGACATCATATTCCTAGACAGTAAGTACCGATTCTACACATATATCTGCAATGTTATCATCATGCGTTAATTAGTACTCTCTTTTTTTTTTACATGATTTTTTAAAGTTCGTAGCTTGCGATAAGCTTTACTTTCTATGATTATGTTTAACATCACAATGGTTTAGAATTGTGATGTGCCTCAAACGATATTTTGTACGATGATGTTTTCTTGCGCATTTTCTCCGCGACTTTTAAACGTCCGCGATATTTTTGCCATTATGTTTCCGCCTGTAACATTATATTTCATTTCATTTTACACACTCAGTACCTACCTTTCCTAGATTTAGTAATTAAATAGCGAAAAGCAAAAAACGTGTTCTTGACACAATGCAGTAATCGCAGAGCGTCTACTGCAAAGAATAGAGTAAAGCACCAGATACGACGAACCTAACCTTTTGGTCCGTTGAAGTTTATTATAGCAGTTGCAGTTGTATTCAGAAGCGCGCATTTTCCCCTTTGCTTAAAGTAAAATATTATCTAGACATGACTTTAGCCGTTATAAGCATATAAAATTTCACGAATTTTGTATAACACAGCAATGCTTCCCAGCCAGTGCGTCGCGAAACATTTTAGCATAATGTCATGCTCTCTGCGGTGTATCGAGAAATTTTTGTATTTCAAACATAAGTTTAAAAATTTTGCTTCCATTTTTAATGTCAGAGTTACACAAATGAAAATTTTCTACAATGAAAGGTGAAAAAGATAAAAAGATTTCTGCATGTTTAAGATAACTTATGTGTTCTCTGTTAACATAAAATTACTGCTTGAAATCTGTGGTAAACATTAAGACAGATTTTAAGTGAATGATGGTGAGTGTTAATTTTTCAGTGTCTGTGGCTAATAGTAACTTGTTCTTTCACTAATAACAGTGTGGATTGGATTTTCAATTTTGTTTGCATCGTAACAATTAATACACAGCTTATATGTAGTTATATACAGGTCTCACTGCTACGAAATCAATTTTTCCAACTGTTTGTGAAATTTGCTGGTCAGTGCTGCATCCTCACGCAAGTTGACAGCTGTTCGAAAAGACAGGGAAAAACTCATATCATTTCCGTGGCATGAGGAAGCACGAAGAAACTGAAAGATCAGCTTATCATTTTAAAAGTGATCATCTGTACCCTTATGACAATCCAAATTTATCATAAAGATGCGCGTCTGCGTTTCTTTACAAAACAGCCAGTTCTGCTTCCTGGAAACACAGAATAAAGAATGGTGGTTCCCAAAGCATAGGTTGCGGTGCGGAAGAATTTTCTTTGAGGAGCGAAAGGATATTTTTTTTTTTTTTTTTTTTTTTTTTTTTTTTTTTTACAGTTACATATATTTATATAAAGTATTAATTAATTTATAAATAGTAGTTGATTAAACTGATTGTTCATAGTTATTGATATTTATTTATTATTAACCTGTTGTGACATTATTTTCTTAAGCATTCCTTCTTTCTCTTTCCTAGCAAATATCGTCTTCTATCCATAACCTCTATTTCGGCCACCAGAGCGTTTGCCTCTCTGTCTGTGAGAAATGAATTTGTAGATACATTAGGTTATTTTTAGGAAACAGGAGACTTGAAAAATTAGCAACGCCTTTGCGGGGAATCGAATTACGCACTGAGCGTGCAGACCACTAGACCTAGAAGGCTCGTTAAGAAGGCGGGAGAAATACCTTATATACTCCCCCTTTTAAAGGGCGACTGGGGTTTCTAGGGGACCCGATCGCCAAATCCTGAGTGAGGAGAATCATCATTCACAACACTTTTAGTTCAGGCGCCACTTTAGAGACATTAGGTTTTTTTGAGAAGCAGGAAAGATGAAAAATTAGCAACGCCTTCGCCCGGAATCCAAATGCGGACCTCTCAATTACGCGCTGAGCGTGCAGACCCCTACACCACGAAGGGAGAAATACCTTATAAATTACATTCCGCAGCTTGCATTTTGTTTTTGCATTTTTTGTCTCCCGCTAACTGTAACTTTTGCCTTGTTGTGTTCTTGTAAATTGAAATGCCTGGTCCACTTTCTATGGTATGTGTTTTCCTTGTTATTTATTTAACACAAGGAAGCAACATTTTCCCCGGAATTTCTAGAAAGCAACTTTCTTTTTTCTAGAGAGCTCGTAAGTCGCAACTTGGGTAATAAAAAGTTTGGGAAACACTAGAAATAAGAAAATATTAAATGGGTGAAGGGAGAATCCGAAACATTCCATCAATAGCGTAAAAAATACTTTTTTTAAATCAGAAATCAGCATGTACCTTGACAACCGATAGATAACAGTACCCGCCGCATTTAAAACTCGCTGGTTAATAAATTTAGCCATTTATTGGTTTTAAATGTCCAGGAACGAATACAAATATACGTATTTTATAGAATATTGAAGATTTCGTGTAAGATAATTCTATTAAATTTGCGGTCTATATTCATTCCAGATTTAAAAAAATAAATAAATAAATAAAAATAAAAATAAAAAACTATATACATACTTTTCACCCTTTAATGTCTACAGCAGTTTGTAATTTCGGGAAAAATAAAGTACAATTTATTCAAATAACTGAATCCTCTTCCGAGAAGCGCAACCTGAAAAATTGTTCTCATTAAACTTCGGCATTCTTATGACAGTCCGGCGTTTCCCATGAAGCTGCGGACAGCATTATAACAATTCAGTGTTTTCATAACGGTGCGGGCAAACTTATGCAAAATCTGTTTTTGACAAAGATTTATCTCATCCTCCGTTTCATTAATTAATCAGTAATTCAAAGGAATATCGGACTTATAGAAAAGTGCACGCTTCTTTCACACTGAATTGGCATAAAAGTGCGGACTATCAGTTTCAAGCAAGAGATCACTTTGTGCACGCTCCCTTTTGCCGCGACACCGTTGTAAAGACTTCTGTCTTTTCGAACAAGCGGTCGAATGATAGTAAAAGGTGCCGCACCATTATACTGGAGCACCGTTATGAAAGTATCCCCGATGTCCAGTCTTTGAATACTGTTCAGTTGCTGTCCAGTAGTAAATTAACAAGGGCGCAGAAAACAGAGAAGGGGAAATTTTGTCTGCCGGATTTGTGGGAACCGATTAAAGATTTAACTTCTCTGCATTTTTTGTTTTATAGAGAGGAAAATATTAGATATGTAGCACATTTACTGTTTTACCCGAATGGGGATAGAATCAAATTCAATTTATTTACCCAGAATTCCCAACAAGTATTAGAAAATGTGCTATAGAAAGCAATTTATTTACCTAAAATTGAGTTACTATCAGTGGGAAAAACTTCACTTTATCTAACCTTGTCGGTATACACACAAAAGTCGTGAATCATTTTGCAGTACAATCAACAATTTAGGAAATTTAATGTTGATTCAACTAATTTTAATTAAATTTAAATTAGAATTTTTAAAAGATACGTAGATTTATACTACATATTATCAGATTAATCACAAACATTATTCGTGGAAAATGCGATTAAATATCCAAGACCCACATACACACTAAGAAAATCCCTCTCACTTGTTTACCAATTTAAGATAATAAAACCATCCCGTCTTATCTTAGATGATTCATCCTGAGAAGGTTGGATATATTGGCATCGTCTAGGGAGACGTGATGCTACATTTCTAAAAACATGAAATGTTTCCCTGGTCAGATTTAAGGCATTTCAGGTGTCCACTTAGAAGCCTCGTCAGAGAAGTCTGCTGAGCATGATTACCCCAAAAAGCAATAGTACCTAACGGCTGCTTGCCAAAGTACCAATCAGGAGCCGGAGGAGAATGCCAGGAAGAGGCAGCAGTAGTTTTTTTATAACGTAATATTCGCTTTGCTTCTTTCTAGAAACAAGTTCTAGTTTTGCTATAGCTTCATATTTGAATAAAATCTAAATTATATTTTAACTGACTTGAAATATTAGGTTTAAATGTTTCTGCTCGAGAAGTTAGCCAAGTAAATTATTTTTGTCGCAAACTGAAAAAAATGTGCAAAGATAATTTTTTGAATTTCTCCTTAACTATATCGCACCAGATTTTACAAAATTGAATATTTAGGAAAAATTTGAGTCGTAGAATCGAAATACGGAAAAAAATTGGCATGTCACTTAAAAGAAGGTCTGATTTTTGTGTCAAAATACCTAGATTGGAACAATGCTATATATAAATGTAATATATATCCTAAGTCACGCTTTACAGACATGCAAAACGCAATTTGAATTTCGTCAATCGGCATAGTAGAATGGAGATATAGAATAGTCCCATTTTTTTTTCCGTAGTGTACATGTTTTAGTAACTACTGACTTATAATAAAGAGTAAATGAGAGCTCTCTCTCTGTAACTCCATTCTAGTTTTTATTGAAAGCCCTTCTGGTGCTTAGCCCTCTGAGAAATGTTTTGAAAAAATCACGCAAGAAATTTTTATTTTTCATTTCTTTCCTAATATACTAATATTCAACGAAACCTAAAAACAACTTTCTTTAAAAAATATCTCCACTTATGAACTTTTTCATACCCATTTACTTTCCTCTTTGTAATTAACGTCATTCTCTCCTTCTTGACTGCATCTGAGAGGACACCCCAATTACTAACTGCTTTTCTTCCCGCTCCAGTGAACAAAGAGGCCGTTAATTACTTTTAGTTAAGACCAAGTATTACAAATATATATGAATATTAATAATAATGATTCCGAAGGAGCTTGCTCCTACTTGGTCGTATTGGACGTCAAAATCCGTCGACCCTAAGGTCTCGTATCCCCTTGGCCGAGAAGCGCACCAATGTACATGTACCAATTTTTAAATTTTAAAGTTAAATAATTTTTGAGAGGTCGCTCGTGGGCGGGAGAGACGATGCAAAAAAAAAATCTGAGGACGGTAGAGACCTCAGAAAGAAATGGGAAATGTATACATGAGTTATACGACGAATGGCTTTGTGGCGGAAATTGGTGGTATAAGATTGATATAAAATCAAATAAGTACTTAGATCATTACGATCCCAGATTACGGTTGTTCAACTAAATGTGTCCTCATGTAAAAAAAGTACAGAATTGTTTTAATGTTTTAAGTCTTTTTTAATTTCAAAATTTAATGCTGTGCAAATGCAAAGACCATTATTAACCTAATTTTTTAATTATTTGTTATACACTTAAAGCGCAAATTATTAAATTATTTTAAAGAATAAAAGTATGCATTGTTGTTGTTACCTTTTAATAAGAACACCATCTACGTTTATGTTAAAAACCAAACGGACTATAGAAACGTGACTAAGGTTCTAAGTGAAAAGAATATTCCTTTCCACACATCCAGCGAAAAGAACGAAAATTATGAAAAATCTACCGTCATCAGTGAAAGAGGAAGCAATTTTCTCTGACTTAGAAAGAAGAAACTTTCCCATATTGAAAGTGAAACAATTTACCCGCATGAGGAAAGGAGTTACGGAAAACTTCCGATATTTCTTCTTGAATTAAGAAGAAATGCAGGGCCATTCCTAGTCGGGGTGAAGCGCCTAAAAGTACACGGGCGGCTAAAATCAGGGGCGACCGGACTTTCGTGATACCACGCCTAATTATTTTAAATTCAATAAATTCGGTGGTCCGAGGTTCTCTCTCAAAATTGGGGTGGAAAGTTTAACAGTTAGCTAGGTTCAGCAATACCTTAGTTACCTGTGGTACTACGGAGGTGCTGGCCTAGCTTCTACCTGTATCTGTAAGTATTTGTCATATGTAAGTACGTTTTATACAATTTGTCATATGTAAATACTTAATGAGTACGAAATAAAAATTTTATTAATTATTGAAAAATGTTTTTTTTTAGTTTGGGGGCGGCAATTATAGGAAAGTACGCGGGCAGTCAATGGCCTTGGAACGGTCCTGAAAAGACACTAACGGACTTTAGTTTTCGCCGCCGAAAATGCTGTTCTTCATTTGAATAACATATTCAGTTTTAATGTGAAAATTGAATGATTCTCACCCGGAAAAAGGCCTACGCAATGATTCCGTCGCCAGGCGTACGGTCACATCCAGCACTTTTGCAATAATCAAGAAAGTTGCTGCAAATGTAGAAAATCACACGAAGCAATGTATGTACCTCGTATATACCAAAGCGCCTGAAGAAAAACCTTCCTGCATTTTCTGTGGTGAAGGCCATGAAAGCAATTACAGGGGCTGTAGAGCTTACAAAGAAAAATTTGGGAAAAAGAAAATTCAGAAGGCCCCTGCCCCACCAGAAAACTCTAGAAAGAACTTTCTCGAACTTCCAAATTTTAAAGAAATCCCAGCTGAAGATACGAAAAAAGATGCTTTACACCAAAACGTTAAAGCAAATTTTAAACCTATGACAAAAAACGTTAATGATGCAGTCAGTTGGATGAAGGAGGTGAAAGTAGTATTACCACTTTTCTCAAAAATGGTCCACTTTTTGCGCATTATTTATAGAGGGCGTTGCAATCACCAATGGTTCCTCTTGTCGTAGTATTTGACATAAACAGCAATACCGGAAATATTGATTTGATGTCAATTTACGTTATGAATAAGTCTTATAATGCAACCTGTTTCGACCCTGGATTCAACACTGGTTATAGAAATGTTAGGCAGAAGAATAAAAGCTTGGGAATCAAGAAACCAAGTGATTTAGAGCTAAAAAGGTGAGCAACATTTATATCATGCCTGATCACAGTCAGACGAATTTATATAGCTTTAAAGAACTGGATTGTTAGTAAATAAAAGTATATTTAAAAAGTAATAAATTGGAAATTAGTTAAATATTTCACATAACTTAAATTGGAAATTAGTTAAATATTTCACATAACTTAAATTGGAAATTAATTAAATATTTCACTTAACTTAAATTGGAAATTAGTTAAATATTTCACATAACTTATGTGCATCTGCATTTCGTGCATGAAAGCAGGAAATCCTGAGATTTTAAAGTTAAATAAATTTCTGAAATTATACAAGAATGATAGAATATTTGCCTTTTTATTTCATTTACACAAAGAGGATAAACTCATTCCCCCCTTCTTTTCCGTTTTAAGTAAATTTTTATAATAAAAGGAAATTAACTCTATTCTGCTTAAAATTAACATGGTTGAGTGAAAACAAAACAGCAGATAAGTGTAATAAAAAATTGATTTTCCATGAGATAAATTCAGCATATTAAATAAGTTCTGAATATTATGAAATCATGCCAATTTATTAAAAATTAAGAAAACCATTATGCATAAGGATTTTAAATTTGAATGTGTAGAAATATTCAAGCGTTACATGCTGCGATAAATTTTTAATTTACCATTACAATTTTCAAATTAAATTTTAATCATTAAATATTTAATTTGCATCAAAGTCACGTAAAATAATTCAGAGTATTTTGCAATTAAATGGGTTTTTTTAAATAATTTTCCTTATGAGTTACTGTTATATAATTATACACACATTCAGCAGCAGTACTTTCTAAGCCACAAACAAAAAGAAAGGGTTTGATTTGCTTTATTTAATTACACCAAAGAACTTGCAGGCTATCTGCCTAAGGGTAAAGATACCTTCATTTCTAAGGGAAAGTAGCTTGTATATATGTTTGACATGGAAAAACCAGGAAAATACCCGTGCAGCTAGCCTGTTGCCGGGATTCGAACCCAGAACAGAACTGGCAGCGTTCAGCGACTTTTGCTGCTCAAATGCTGGTGAGAAAGAACAAGGCGCTTTCAAATGGAACACAAATTTAACAAAGGAGTCACTCTATAAAACATACTGTTAAGATTATTTCAGGATTATTTATATAATTACTATTACAGTTTGATTAAATTTTTGTTACTTAATTGAACTTGTTTCTTTCATGCGAGTCTTTAATCGTTGAAAAAGAGATATTGAATTGAGAATAGAAAAGTAAATAATTACTGCAAGAGAAAACGGACTTTAGTTTTACATAGGTAATGATATATTTTTTAATTCCGCAGCAAGCATATATTAGGTATTCTGATATTAAACTAGTAGTTTTGTAACAAACGTAATTAGACTCTATTAGTAAATAATCAGTTCAATAAATGAAAATAAAAAATAGAGGATCTTTTAAAGTAAAAGATAACACATGCAAAAAAAAATTTTTTTTTTTTTTTTTTTTCAAAAAAGCTACATGTACCAATTTGAGATTTAACAGCGAGAAAATATCATCTCGCTGTTAAGTTTTCTAAAGTTTTGTTTGTTTGTAAATTTTTCTAAACATAAGTTTGTTTATAATTTTTTCTAAACATAAGAAGTTCATCATTTAGGCTATTGAATGGGATAGAATGATTTACTTTGAAAACTTATTACTACACTTAATTTCGAGAAAAAAAAACACTATTGTAGGTAATGAGAGTAATATATAATTTAACCATGGCCAACAGCTTAATGTCTGCATACATATCCTTTAGAGGAAAAGAGTTTATCATTTGTACTTTAATGTTTTTCATTAAACATTATGTTTGTGTACATTATTTTTTTCATTGTTTGTACTTTTAAAATACAAAGGATCTGCATTATTTATTTAGTTAAAATTGCATTTATTGGTTAGAAGTTAGTTCAGGCAGGACAAAATTAAAGATAGATTGAATTAGTTTCAACATATATTTTTTGCTTTTTACTCTTTACATTTAATTAAGAATAATATAGAGTGAGTTCAGTATAACCAAGTGTTCAAAATACTCACCTGAATTCAAATCTGAATTCTATTTTAAAATCTGTCGAATCAATTTGGAACATAATTCAGATCTTCTCAAATAACAAAGATATGGAAATTTTTAACAGAAAACGATAAAAGTATCAGAATCAAAACTGACATCTGATTCATAAAAAAGAGTAACTCATTATGACAGTAAAGGAAATTTACTGACTGAAGCAAAGTATTCTAAGCTTCATTAAAATTTAGCCACAGTTTATATCAAGCTGTGTATACTAATCTTGCTAAAGTATTTGAAACTGCTAATAAAATCTTCACATTCACTTAAACAAAATTTTTATTATTGTAATTGAACTCGCGCTTTCATCTCTAAAGTGAAAAATAACATTTCATTTTGCTACATATATGTTAATGGTTGAAAATATACCTCTAGTACACATAAAACAATGTTATAACTTACTTTTGTAAATTGATGCTCATTTATATATATCAGCTTTGCATTCAGAAATTCTGTCAGTGACAGTTCGGTGTTTTGAAAATTCACAAAAAATAATATCTCATGCAATGGGCGTTCACTTAAATTCTTACTCAAAGCATAAGTTTATCTATTACAGTTTCTAAGCCACTATTTTATTTTTTCTTCACAGAGCCCCATAAGAAGAAACATTCTGTCGACACCTTTTCTTCTTGATATTCGAACATCAAATAAATAATTCATTAAAGTAACATAAATCTGTTATTGAGAGATTGCGTGGTTGTTCACTTCCACTTTGTAAAGCTCAACTTATTGAAATCGTTGAGTTGAATGCTGTGCGTGATGTTGTTGTGTGTGGTTCAGGGAGAAGGGAGAGAAAATACGTATATCGCAATAATATACGGTTTACGGGACAAAAATAAGTAAATAAATAAATAGAAAGGTCTTTCCACAAACTTAATGTTAAGCAGAATACGATTTTTTAAGTCTTTTATATTGTATTGCTCCAATAAATAAAAACAGATTAAGATTATGAGTATTTTAATGCAAATGAATACCATATTTCCATACACAAACTAACTCTCTTTCATAAACTGACAGTCAGTTATTAAGAGAAAGTTTTAAATTCCATCAGTTCTGATGAATAACTTATCTTTCATAATTTTCACACTTAACGTTTAAATGTCATTAAATCATGGTTTAAATTCAGCCGGAACCCTCTGCAGTCTATCTCCTTTACTTCTAATTTTTTGAAGGAAGTTTGTAATCGAAGAAGAAGCGTACTGAATATTCCGTACTTTCTTGTATAAATGAATCATAGTATTAGCAGAGAATCCTAGAATAACTTATCTTACAGAATTTATACACTTAACGTTTATACTTTACTAAATCAGAGCTTAAATTTACCCGGAATCCTCCGAAGTTCAGCTCCATTACTTCTAATTTTTTGAAGGAAATTGTAATCTAAACATGACCATATGGCACTGGATTTCCACTACTTTTTTATATTGTAGGGTTTCCTTTAGTTAAAATTAACATATTATTCAAATTTTTGTTACCTTTCCTGAATTCATCAACTTCCCCTCGCGTTTCCTTGTCAGGATGTAAATTTAGAGTTAAGCAAAGTGAGTATTTAAACTGGTGAATATTGATGTTTATTCAGAGCGTATTTTCGCTAGCCAGCGCACCCTTCCTTGCCGATCTGGATAAATGCGATTTTATATGAGAATGATATGCGATTAAAATTGTGATATTTACGATTTTGAATTCAGTTTTTATTTTCGATTATAGTTTCTTGTGCTTTCCCAGGAGCTTGGGTACCTTGGCGTGGTCGGGGGGCTCCCTCACAAAAGAGGGTCGAAACCCTGAGCTTTAAGAGCTCTACTTTGCTAACTTGGTGAGAATCCCAGGGTACCAAGTCATTAGTCACCCTAGTGGTTGTATATTTGTATATATTTATCTCTGATCAATCTATAACTACGGACTCAAAAGACATTCTTAAGGTCAGGCTTACGTAGCCAACCTTGAAACGATTCTTAAAAACAAGGCCAGTGGACTTAATAGAAATGTGGCCGCAGATATCAGACATCAGTTTCAACTGATTTTCAATTTACTTACGGAACAATGCGTTGATATGGCTCACTTGGAAGGTCAAATTCAGGCTTTAACAAATAAAGAGAAGGACTCATATACGGACGTGCTAAAACGTCCTACTCGAGATCGATCCAAAACGAGAAAAAAGCAAGAAAAACAGTATGTTACAATCCTCTACCCAACAAAAGAAGGGGATAAATCTGATACAGTAAAAAAGAAAATTCTTAAATCCATTGATCTTTCTAAACTCCACATTGGAGTCAAAAAAGTAAAACAAGGACTCTTGATTGAAACAAATAAAGAAAATGACTTGGAAATATTAGAAAAAAAAATAAGTTCCGTTCCAGACTTAAAGGAGGAACTCCAAATATTTAGACCATTAAAACGCCCTCCAAAAATCATTATCTATGATATCCCAAAGGATATCACTAAAGAGGAACTCTCAGAAGCGTTAATAGCCCAAAATGATGGAATTGATGACAATGGACTCTTGGGGAAATTTCCGACTAAGCAAAAGAATGAAAATCACTGGGTATGGGAGACCAACCCAGAAGTGTTCAAGCAACTTTGTGAAACTAAAAAAGTATGTGTTAATTAGGAAATATTTAACTTGAAAGAATATATAATACCAACACAATGCTTCAAATGTTGCGAGTTCCGGCACATTTCAAGGCAATTCCAGACGGAAGAAGCCTGGGGCCATTGCGGTGAAATTGTTCATTCACATAAAGCATGTGATAGTTCAACTCTCAAATGTATTAATTGTGCAGAAACAAATGCGAATAATGAGCAGCAACTGGTTGAAGGACACTCCAGTTTTGATAAAAACTGTCCGTGTCGTCTTATGGAGATAGAGGAACTCAAAAAACGTATAAATTATGGCTAATTCGAACTATCGTAATTATATAAGAGCATTACAAATTAATCTCGCAAGATCTCATGTTGCAACAGCACAGTTGTAAACTCATATTTTTGAATATGACTTGGTATTTGTACAAGAACATTATTGCATAGATGAGAAACCTGTAGGTTTCCCACTACAAACAAAAGTTATCTACTCTCTAGAACAGCTTCCCAAGACGGCCACTGTGGTCGTGAATCCTCATTTAACAGCGTTGAACATCGTTACTACTCCAACATTGAAACATCATAACCTTAAAAGTTGAACAGAGATCACTTACGATCTTTAATTGTTATAATCAACCAGTAACAGATCTTACAGACCTGATTTCCTTATTGAACTTGGTAGAGAAGAACCTTCCTGATCAACAGGATATTATTATATTGGGAGACCTAAACGCCAAGAGCGAATAATGGGGTTCTCCATTTGAAAACACCAGAGGAAGAACGGTGCGAGAATTCTTAAATTTCTCGCCAATCCATTGTTGAAAATGATCCAAATGGTCCTCCTATTTATAACAGCTCCAGAGGGAAGAGCTGGATTGATATTACAGCTTGTCGCCCAACTTCCCCTGGTAATACAATTCAAAATTGGAAGGTTCTGGACTGTTATCGTTAAGTGACCATTGCTAAGTTTATTTCGAAATCTCCTACGATTTCTCTCTTGATTCTTCTTCAAGAAGAAAATATAAACTGGAAAAAATGGACTGGTTAGCTTTGAAAGAAAATCTTGGAAATTATTTTTCAAGCATAAAACCGCAATATATTAAAAGCACGGTCAATTTAAATGAATTAATTGTTACATGGACTCGAAAGATTCAGGAAATTTGCGAAAAAAGCAATCAAAGCCAAGAGTAAAGTATTAAATACTCAACATAAAGGTGCCCCATGGTGGACACAAGAACTGTTCATTATGCGGAAAAGAATTTTAGCAGAAAGGAAGAGATAACAAAGATGCACCCAAGACGAAGACTTACGGGCTACATATAAACAAATTTCTAAAACAGACTTAGCCAAATATAAAAGAGAACTACTCAGAGCTAAAAAAAGTTCTTGGAAGATCCACCTAGAAAACATTGATCCAAAATCGCCTTTTGGCATTTACTATGACTTTGCACGAGGTAATATTACTTTACCTCTTCAGATTAAAGCATTGCAAAAACAGGATAAATCCAAGACTCAAACAATCGAAGAAACGGTTAAACTTCTCCTGGAATATCATTTTCCAAAAGATAGTAGACTCGAAGATTCTCAGGAGCATATTTCAGTTAGAAATCAACTCCAAAACAGTTATGGAGCAAAACAGGACTTCCCGTTTACTAGGCAGGAAGTCGAATCTGCAATCAAATCATTAAATTCGGGAAAAGCTCCAGGCTTGGATAATCTTCCAAAAGAAATAATCTTAGAAAGATTCTTCGCTAATCCAAATCTTCATACTGAACTCTTTAATGAACTATTAAGAAGAGGAATAGTTCCTGAATGTTGGAAAATAGCAAAGCTTGCTCTTTTCTCAAAAAAAAAAGGTAAAAACTCAGAACTACCAAAAGCATATAGACCAATCTGCCTATTAAATACATGGAGCAAAGTTTGCGATAAACTGGTTACAAACATGCTAAATTACTTCTCATATTCGAATGGAAAACTAAGCCAAAAGCAGTATGGATTTACAACGCGCGTCTGTTCAACGGATGCAATAAAAGATATTATAAATACTGTTGAAGAAAACAGAAAAAAAAACTGCTATATTAATATCATCTCCTTGGATATAAAAAGTGCGTTTAACAATATCCGGTGGCCTTTCCTGCTTAAAGAATTACGCTCCAATGTACAATTAACATATATAAAGTTACAACATCTATGCTGGACAACCGTTAAATTGTATACGAAATTAATAATGAGAAATACTACCATGCTCAGGAAAAGGGATGTGTTCAGGGATCAAACTCTGGACCTCTCTTTTGGAACATAGTGATGAATACAGCTCTGAGGATTGATTATGGAGAAGGAGTCCGAGTTCAAGCTTACGCTGATGATGTATTGATCATTGTCACGGGCTTAACTCACCACCAGATCCAAACTAGAGCACATAATGCCTTGAATAAAATATCCGAATGGGCATTTTTAAGCAAGCTTAGCTTCTCACCAGAAAAATCTAGTTTAATGTTTATTACAACTAAAAAAACGGAGCTAGCTCTGCATACTCAACCCCAACAATAAAAATGGGAAATGTAACCATCAAACGTCAAAAGCAAATAAAATATCTTGGAGTTATAATAGATGAGTGCCTAAAACCCTTATCACACACGATATTTGTTGCCGGAACAAAAGTTTTGGTGGAACAGTTCTGAGAAACGCTCTTTGGCGAAATATGGTTACCATCTTCATTTAGTAAACAGGCTTAAAGCCAAACAAGAATCAGTTATCGCTCAGATTGGCGAAAGTGACATTTCTTTTCAAGTGACGTTTGCTTCTTCGTGTTGTTTTGTATTGCTCACACTCTTTTCGTTTTAAACTTTATTGTTAGTAATGGAAGATAATAGAAAGGTGATTGCTATCAAGTTAATCACTTTAATCTCCACTCTGGCACTTCAAGTAACAGGTAAACACACTTCTGGTTATAGCAATCAATTACATCAATAATAGCCAAATTCTGTATACACTAAGAATAGTTTAAAAACGTGTGCTGGATATGTCTATTTATCAGATATCACTTATGTGTATTTTCTGTTGTCTGCATTTCAATGAAAATTTGATGGCTCACTGGAAAATTTGTGACCTGGTGAAAGCATTTTCTTGACTAACTTTATGGCTCATAATTACTGTTCTGTCCATTCAAACAAACAGAAAAAAGAAAAAAAGAAAAAAAACCTTCTATGACAAAAATCTATATGGCTGATATTTACATCCTCACAGCCAGCAGATACTATTCAGCAAAATGAAGATCAAATAAAGCATATGAATACATGAGCAATCAAACATGTGCAAGGTGTTCACTGTCCCATAGAACATTCGGTAATATACTGAAAACACATTAATTATACCAACTCTAGAAATTAGGTGTGCACATCATGAGTTTGTTTTATGTGATTACGGCAAAGCCTCGAGGGATATCTGCCTAACAGGAGGGATCTCTTTGTAAAAGATTTTTTTAAACAGGCTCGTATACCAGTTACAAATGGAGAAAACCAAGAAAACGACCATGTAGCCAGCCCGTTAGCGGCATTCTAACCTGAGACAGAACTACCAGTGTTCAACGACGCTTCGATCACTAGTAGGCCCGTGCACTTAATTGAAAAGTACAATTCATTATGTAAACAGATATGAAGGTGATAATCAGTTGTGCACTGTTTTAAGTAATCAAATGTTATAAATGCACAGCTGTTACATTTCTTATTATTTATTTATTAGTCATCTTTATATTACGTAGATCATACATATGATATAATTATGAATTAACCCAATAACAAAATGTGTACACTCTTTAGTACTCAAATGATCATCAATTATTTTTCAACTGATTATTACATATCCATAGTAATTTGCAAAGAACTGATGACTACAGTTGCTGCCAATTGCATGATCGTTATATGAATTAAAAGTAACTTCAAATAAACTTTTTGGCAATGTGCATTTTTGTATTCATATATACATATATATACACATCTAATAAGTCATATATTTACATACAGATAGAGAGATGCGATGGTTTAGAAGTTGTTAATATATATTTACTAGCATTAATGTAATGAATAAGATTTATATTAATGAATGTATATACAAATGTTTTTCATTATGAATAATAATAAATCCATAAATTTCCTATGTCTCAATGTGTAGCATTTACAATAAAAGTATAGTTTCTAATGTATTTATAATCCAAAAAGTATTTCATTAATAACATGAAAATAATAGACAAATTTAATGAGTATTCTCATTATGACATAAGCTATGCTTTTCTTTTTTTATGCATCTTTTATGCTGTTTAAAACCTGTCACTGATTATGCAATTAAGAATTTAAAAGATAAGTAATTAGGAGAAAAGCCGCGCATATACAAAGGAAATTCTATTATATAAGTGATAATATACGATCAGCACGAAATACGACAAATTTGGCGAACTTTTGGCGATGAACAATTTGTAAACAAATCCGAACTGCAAGAACGTCGTAAAATACTGTCAACTTTGAAATTTCCACGATTATATATTTAATAAATATATAAACATTTTAAAAATGACTCAGGCAGTTATATTATTACAACAAAACATCAATAATTAAATCGGCCTCTATTTCCACCATCCATGACGTCACAGTAAGAGCCATCGCCATATTGAAAGTTACCCGTGATCCTTCAGAAGCAGAACTTTCATCTGATTGGTTGAACGTTCGAGGAACACGTCTCCAGCCGGAACATTTTCGAGAAAGTTTTAAAATGTTGTTCGTAGCCGGGATATGTTCCTCCTAGCTAGACGAAACAATTTTCGGAATCCTCCCGTTTAAAGCAGTCCTACTAGAATCTCGTTTCTTGGAATTGCACCGGGTAAGCGCGCGCGTCCCTAGAAGTGATAGCCTCTTAACGTGGCTTCCACATCTGGATTATATCAAAATAAAGGTATGTAAAATAATTAACAACCTTATGAAATTACTCGGTCTTTCAAAGGCGATTATAAAGGAATTATATAAACGAGCAATTGAAAGAACGGCAGTTTATGCATGTGCAGCTTGGTGGTATCCACCAACGGTAAAAATGCGAAATAAGGCTAACACCATTCAAAGGGTAGTCTTCCTAGCAATGACTAAAAGCTATAAAACATTTCCAACTTTGGCACTACAAGTATTGGTAGGTCTGATCCCACTGGATATTCAACTAGACCAGGAAAGTGCCATACAACGAACCAAAAGAGGGTGGTCAGACTTCTCCTTCGAAGACATAAACTTTCCTAGAGAAGACCTTGATTATCAGCTTAGCAAGTGGTATACTCACCCAGCTAGAATAAAGACATATAAATGGGACAATCATCTCCCTCTTAATAAAGACCTAGAATTACTCACAGATGGATCAAAAAACGATGAAGGTACAGGAGCTGGCTTCTGTGTATACTGGAATGGCATTTTGCAAGAAGAGAAATCTTATAAACTTGATAAAAACTGCTCTGTTTAGCAAGCGGAAACACAAGCGTTGAAGTCCGCCTTACTATGACTAAAAACTCATAAGAAAACAGCACAGATCTACACAGATAGTCAAGCAGTACTGAAATCTCTGGAAAAAATTGACATATTAAATCCAGAAATTATAAAGGTTAAAAAGCTCCTCTTTATTACAAAAGCCAAACATCTAATGCTGGATACGTGGACACTGTGGCTACCAAGGAAACGAGAAGTGCAGACGAACTTGCAAAGAATGGAATTTCTTCTTCCAATAGAATAAACTGCCAGATCCCAACTAGCACCATAGTGCGTAATGCCAAAGAGAAAGCTCTCGTATTGTGGCAACGTCGATGGCAAGAGGAAGATACTGAAAGATCAACTTTTAAAATTCTTCCTAAAGTCTCAGGAAGAAGACACTTTAACGATTTTTTCATCAATCAAATCCTTTCAAATCACGGATCCTTTCCCTGCTATTTCATAGATTCAAGATCAAAGGATCGCAATGTCAATGTTTATGTTGTCTAGACTCAGCGGACGAAATTCATATGATTTTAGACTGCTCTAGCTTGGACAGTAGACGTAGAGAATTATTTCCACAAAGATTGAATCTCGATCTACTTTGTAAACTTGTTCTGTTAGAAAAGGGTCGTTCTCAGCTATCAAAACTCATATAATTTCTGTATGTCAATGAAAATACAATTTATGTTTCACCATAATACTTATATGTATAAAGTGTTTCTACTTGAATTATTATTTTTCTGTATGTTTAAAAGAGTTAAAATATGTATTCTTGGAAACTATATCATTTTTACTTTGTAACATTGTACTTATAATTCATATTATTATATTTCAACTTTGATTGTAATTTTTGATTTCTGTATATTATTGTATTATAGATTTGATCAATGCATAATTTGTATTTAATTCTTAATAAAGATGTTGGTGAGGCCAACACATCCTCTAATCAGAAGACTTCAAAATTCATCGCTAGGATTCTAAATTTTATTTAAATTCTGATGATACTCTTTAGCTTTTGCTTGATAATTAGATAGCTTTTTGACCTATGGCTCCGGTGATACGTCTGCATTGAGGTAAGGACCGGATATTCCACTTTCATGTTATGTTTATACCGCCGCCTTTTCCGGGGTGCAGTGGGCCCCGAGTTGATCTTGCAGAACGATAACGCGAGGCCACATAGAGCTCTTCTGGTCGACGAATTTCTCGAGAGTGAGGATATTCGCCAAATGGATTTGGCAGCCAGGTCTCCAGACCTCAACTCTATACAGCATGTCTGGAACACTTTGGGGAGGGAAAATGCAACTTGCAACCCCCTTCCAAGAACCATCCAGGAACTGAAAACAGCGTTGCTGAATCAATGGGACCAATTGCCACAGGCACTGAGAAACTGCCTTATTTTCAGTATGACATCACGCTGCGTCATGTATGCGGCCTGTATGTTGTAAGAGGGGACTAGACACCCTATTAACCCATTTCTTTTGTGTCTTCTGCAACTGCTGTTTCCGACCTTTGACTCGCATGAGTATTACACATGAACATGTGTGTCTATAATAACTGTTGAATGTTTATTTTGTTTGTATTATATCAGCCTATGTTCACACCAAATTTTATTAAAATCTGTCCAGTAGTTCTGGAGATCGTAGATCAAATATGAAAATTCTCTTAATTTATTTCACCAGTGTACTTAAAAATAGCAAAGAGTTGCACTAAAGTTAAATAATAAATATGATCATGTGAATAAAGTGCTTTACTTTACTCCGTATCATGTCTTGGTTAAAATAATTTACTCACCTTATATTTTGTTTTATTATTTAATTCGACTTTTATGACGCTTTTTAAAACATATTAATAATAAAGAATTTTAAGCATGATCGCTAAATCGTAAACATATTAACAGAAATAATTAAAATCATCACCACTGTGTTAAAATAAAATATACTAAAATTAGTAAAATTAAAAGACTTTTTACATGCACACTGTTTCAGATATGACAAAAATTAAATCGGACTACAAATTCCATTATCTTTTCAAAAGGGTCTAAAGCTTTAGGACGCTGACTTTTCCCAATCAAGTATTACAAGAAAATGCAGCAGCTATAATGACTACGTCGTAAAGTGCAAAAACAATGCAGTCTCTTAAAATATAGAATATAGAATACGTACAGACTTACTCATCTTCTAAAGATGTTGATGAGATAGTCACGAAGAACATAGGATAAACCAGTGAAAATGATTCCCTCTTTTACAATTTCCATTCCATTCTGAATAACTTTATTTCAGGTTTAACTGTCTTCAGCTTGTATCCAACTACTAGTATTTCAAGGTTTTAGACATTTGCATCCGATTTTTGGCCCAAAAATAAAAACACGTTGTAAATTTTTGTAAATATTTGTATTTATTTGTTTATAACTCGGTTTTTATGCATTTTTGGAAGTTTTGTGTAGTTTTATTTAAGTTTTATCTATTTATTTAGTGCATTTTGTAAGATAATTTATGCTTGTTTGAGTTTTTCATTCAATTTTAAATCTGTTGCCAATTGTTTCTATGTTTGTGTCGGTTTATCCGATACTTCATTTTTGTATCTGTTATTTCATACCTTATTTTGAAGAACTTTTAGTTCTAAATAGTACGATATTGGTATTATAATGGGATACAGTGTGTTTTCAACAGTGTGGGTGGGAAGGCTGTGCGTGGTGTGGTGGTGTATTTAATTATGGCAAAGCACACGAGGGCTATCTGCCTAAAGGGAGGGATGCCTTTCGTGGAGGACTTTCTAAGGGAAACTGGCTCGTATACACGTTACACATGGGGAAAACCACGAAAACGCCCATGCAGCCAGCCCGTTCGCGGGATTCGAACCTCAGACCGAACTACCAGTGTTCAGCGTCTTTACCGCTCGGCCGCTGGTGGGCCAGAAGGCTGTGCGAGTGTAAATCTTTATACATGATTTCCTCACAGCCAAAAATAACCATTTGGCTAAATAATTATTATGCATTCGTTTTATAAACAAAGAGCGTCGTATTCGAATGTGGATAATTAACGGGGACTTCAGTAATTAATCATTCACGCAGCTGCAGAAGTTAAATACTAATGCTCTTCAGCCAATAAGGAACTATATTTGTCACTAAATAAAACGAGCTTTTTTTAATAATTCCACACTAAATTTCATTGAAAATTTTCAAGTTCTTATCAGTTATAGGCACGGTGGTAAATTTAACGAAGTGCGAATTGCAATTCGACTTTTAGAGAATTTTCTAAGAATTATAAGCATCAGATTTTTTCCAAAAACGTCAAATAAAAACAAAAATAAATTTAAATTTAAAAATTAAATTTTTGCGTGGATAGAGAGGTTTTCTCAAAAATAATCAATCCATTTATAAATATCTACTTATACTACTATACCTCACTTCGTATAAGATGCAGCATATCTCCACTTCTGACCAATATTGTGAAAACATTTTAAGAGATAATATTAGAAGTTTCCTGACTGCTCAGATCAAGGAAGATTTTAATTGATTGAAATTGGTATTAAGAAAAATTACTTTAAAGTTTTAATACAGTTTTATTCTACGAAGAAATGTAGCCCGTTCATCAGAATTAGAGGCTAGATTGAACGAGTAGCGTTTAGTAGTTCTTTTCATTCGGCCGTTGGTGTACTTCCAGTTAAAGAGAAAACAGAAGTATTACGAAGGAACGTAACTTTTTTCGTGTTTTCACTTTTGGAAATATTTCCCGTCTAATGTACACTGCAAAGAAAAAAAAAAGGAGGTAGCTCTATATCTCCCGTTCTACTGGGCCGATTGATGAAATTGAAATTGCGTTTTTCCTGTCTCAAAAGCGCGACTTTATCGCTATTATTAGATTTATTAAATCGCGTTATTAGATTTATATATATCATTGCACTAACATAGGTATTTTGATAAAAAATGGGACTTTTTCTGAAATAACATACTAATTTTTTTCATATTTTGATTTTACGATCCAAATTATGACTAAACATTAAATTTTGTAAAATTTGGTGCGAAATTTAGCGGAAAATTCAAACGTTTAACTTGGCACATTTTTTTCAGTTTGCGCCAAGATTAATTCACTTGGCGAACTTCTTAATATACGGCAACATATTTTCCTTTCCCTTCCATTGTGCAGGAGCGGAAAAAATGGCACATAGTTAATACCTTTTTACAATGTGGATGAGCGAGGAAAATGTCACATATCGTTCGTACTTTCAAGTAATTTTAACAAAGTGCCTAAACCACGATTGATGTTATTATCGTTTTCAACAAATATGCCAAATTTCAAACGTGCCAATATATAAACTCACGTATATCTTGGGAAATTTTGAATAAAAAATTCTAATTTTTTGCTTATATCTACTTTAAGATGATGTTAAAAATTTTGCAGGTTATAATTCAAAACTGTTTTCGCAAAATTTATAAAAATTATTTTAAAATATAAATTTTAAGAATAAATCATAAAAAGTGGGCGAATTTTATTTGGAATGAACATAAATTTCGAAATGTAAAGGGAAGAATTAAATAAATTTAATAAAAAAGAGATATTTATAAATATATACCAAACTAAATTAACACTGAGGAGCTAACATTTTGAGGGCTAATTTTTTAAAAACTACTCGAGCGATTTTTACGAAACTTGGCAGTTTGGCGTAATTTGAGTCGTAGGATTGAAATATGGAAAACAATTGACATGTCATTTCAGAAAAATTCCGATTTTGTGTCAAAATACCTATATTAGAACAATGATGTATATAAATCTAAGTCGCGCTTTCGAGACATGAAAAACGCAATCTGAATTTCGTCAATTGGCCCAGAAGAAAGAGAGATATAGTGCTGTTCCATTCCCTCCCCTTGAAGTGTACGTACTAACGAATGAATGCATTTGTATTGCAAATATCTAGCCGTTAACATGTTATTAAATAATTACCAAATAATTCCATTTTGAATTTAATTTACCATTTGTTTTACCTCCATTTTTCACTTCTAAAAGTTTAAGAGAAATACTAAGTACGCCAAAAATGTATTTACTATAAATAACAATAATAATAAATTAACTTTAGCTAAAATGACTTTTTTAATCAAGCAGTTCCACTAAGAAGTAAATAATATAAATTACTTTAAGTAAAATCTGAAAAATAATTGAAGTAAATAGTTTTTCTTATAAATATTTATAATTTCAAACATTGTCAGGTAAGCAATTAATGTAGAAGTTCGAGAAATTTTAAAAGATCTCTCCGTTGGTTCAAATTAAAACAAAATTCAATTTCATACTGATGTTAATTTGACAGAAAAAACTTACTAGAAAATGTACTTACATAAAATATTAATTTATCATTATTTCGCTGCTATTTATTAGTTTATAGGTAATAATCATAACCACTTAAAACTCCTTAAAATGTTCTCAAATTTATGCATTTATTTTAAAGACTGAGTTGAAAAAAACTACTCATCAGTTTACATGATAAATTTGGGAAACTGCAATTTCTTCACTGCAATGACACGCATAAGTACCTTATAAGGTATTTTTGCCGCCTTCTTAGAAGGCCTTCGTAGTGTAGTAGTCAGCAAGTTGGGCGCGTATTCCAGAGTTCTGTGGTTCGATTCTCGGCGAAGGTGTTGCTCATTTTTTCACTTCTCCTGCTTCCGAAAAATACCTATTATCTCTACAGGTAAATAAAGTAATTAGCCTATTAAAACGTATAAAATAGTAATACTAATGCTGCTGTTTTCCTATTTTAATACTCTTCTGTTTCGAACTAACTTAATGCCTCTACAGTGACGCCCGAACTAAAAGGGTATAGTGGATGTTGATTCTACACTCAAGATGGTGGTGCAATTAGGTCCCCTAAACCCCAGTCGCCCTTTAAAAGGGGGAATATATAGGGTATTTCTGCCTCCTTCGTAGTGTTGTGGTCAGCACGCTTGGCGCGTATTCCAGAGGTCTGTGGTTCGATTTCCGGAGAAGGATTTACTTATTTTTCGTCTTTTTTGCTTTTAAAAATTACCTAATGTCTCTACAACCTGAAGCATTATTACGTAAGAGACAATTAAATTTTTGAATTAATTAAGATTCGATCAAAATGAAATTTGAAGATAGAGTGTTTCGGCGAAATTTAGCGTACATCTAAGAATGAATTTTTAATTTCAAATTTCATGTTCATACGTACTCTTACGAAAAATTTTTATAGAGGCTGATACAGCTCTATAAGAATTCTTATATAACTTACAAGTAATCCTCTTTAGCAGTGGTATTCAAATTATGGGTCGGGACCCCATATGAGAACGCAAAATTTTATAGTAGGATACAAGGTGGATACAAATCCTAAAAAATCTAAATTGATGATGTACGAGGGCCATCCAGGAAGTAGATTACGTTTCCGTCTGTGTCCGCTAGGGGCGGGGCTAGCGCGGCCATCTTGGGGTCAGAGCGTTGCGCAGCTCAGTCTGCATCTAGCCGTGCTAGTGAGAGGTTCGTGCTGTGCTCCGTTCAGATACTGTGACGGTTTGAAATGTCTGCGTTAATTGAAAATCCCGCGAGCTGCGAGGGGCGCTCAGTAATAAGGTTTCTGACTGCAAAAAACTGTAAACCGATAGAAATCTATCGGCAGCTTCGTGAAGTGTATGGGGACAACATTATCACTGAAGGTGGAGTGCGTCAGTGGGTCATAAGATTTCAAAATGGCCGAACCAATGTTCACGACGAAGATCGAAGTGGGAGACCCAGCATAGTGACCGCCGAACTTCTCGAAAAAGTCGATGCTAAAGTCCGTGAAAATCGAAATTTCACAATAACGGAAATTTCTTTGAGTTTTCCACAAATTTCGCGAAGTTTGTTGCACGAAATCATCAGCGAAAAGCAAGAAGAGGTAACGAAGTGGTTGAAGGCGCAGGCGGCCGAATTTTTCGACGAACGAATTTCCAAGCTCGTACATCGCTACGATAAATGCCTTAATTTGTATGGTGACTATGTAGAAAAGTAGTATTTGAGTGTGGCTTTCATCTGTATATAATAAAATTTGTTTCCTATACTTTGTTTATTTTTTTATTCCAAAACGTAATCTACTTTCTGGATAGCCCTCGTATAACTAAGGGTCGACAGTCGATTGGGAGTTGAGAAATTTTTATGGGGTGGCACTGTTTGAATATCATAGTTCTATAGAAATGTTCCTCTATAAAATTCTACAGAAATTATAAAGTTTTTACAAAACATGGTTCTATAAAAATGTTGTTTTGCAAAACCAATAAAGCCCTTTATAGAATGATGTTCTGTAGAAATCTGCAAAGTTTTGTAAACAGTAATGAAAGCCTGGTGCATAAAATCGGATATAGAAGAGCAAAAATAAAAGACTTTTAATCATAAGTATTGAATCATTTTTAATTGATTTTTTCTCTTTAATGTTTTCAACCTTCTAAATTTATGTAGCTTATTTTGCAATTTTTTTAACAGTATCCCTTATATAATTCAAAAAATAAATTTTGTAAAAGCATAAAATCAATTTCAATCTTAAAGTTAGTTTAAAGATTAAATTCATTTATGCAGTTATAATAATTAAAATCTTAATTTCTGAAATTAATTATTTTACCCCTTACAAGAGAAACGGCTTTTCAAATTTGACTTATTGTTATTTAAAATCTACTTAATTTTATTTAAATAGTTTTTTAAAATCGAATTGATACTGAAAAACCACATAAAATCACACCTGTTCAAAACATTTTTCACCCCCTCCAAGTCACAGGTTATTTCAAAATTTAGATTGAAAATTCTATTAAATTAAGAAAACGTAATTCATTCTTTTTAATCATCAAATAATGCTGATTTTATAGCGCTTTTAAACTCTCAAAATATTCTCTAAGATCCTTTATAAAAATTAAAGCAAGGAAACTTGTTTAGAGTTCTTTAGAATAACGGCACAGTTTTCTATTTTCAGTAGAATTCTATTAGCTGACTTTTTGCACATTATATAATATTCTACGCATGAGACCTTTAGAAACTGTATAAATATTTATATAATCTCTGCTCAAATCGCTGTAAAATATCTACACATATCTCTGTGGAATCTGTATGCATAACTCTATAGAATCTGTATCTAAAATTTATGGAATTCGATAGATCTCTGACCTAGTTCATAGAAAATTGGGCGATAATTCTAGAGGATTCTAAAGGAATTTGACATTGCATTTTTTTTAATAGAGATGAGACTTTTTCATACGTCTGTAGTAAAGTTGCTTTGCAAATTCTCATAGAAATTTAACTAGGTTTTTATAGAATGGTGTTGTATAGGAGTCTAAAAATTTTAAACAACAATTAAAGCAAATTTTCAGTTTCTGATATGCTATATGGGATATCGAAGAGCCAAAATAAACAGTTTTATTTATAAGTGTTGATTTATTTTTTAATGGAACATTTTATATATTTTTTCCTCTAATATTTTTATAGCATTTTGTGAAACTTTTTATATAGTATTACTTATATAATAAAAGGTTAGATCTTGTGAAATCATAAAATCAATTTAAATCTTGAAATAAATTATTTCTTCAAATAAGTGCTTTATTTATTGTATATGGACCTCTGATAACAGAAATGGATTCTTAATTTCATGTCAAATTAAATGAAAATGCCATTTGAAATGTATTAATTTTTACTTAAACATTTTTTCAAATTTAAAATGATTTTTAAACTTCTATTTAAGAAAAATATCATACTTGTCGCAGAAATTCTTACCCTTTGCTTCTATGTCATAGAATAGTTCTAAATTCAGACAATGTTAAAAAGTTTTATTCACAAAAGAAAATTTCATTCCTTCTTTTTAAACCTAAAATTATCTTTGTTGATTTTACAACGTTCTTAAATGCTCAAAGATTCTTTACATTATTTTATCGAAATTTAAAGCAAGGAAACTTACTTAGAATGATGGCCTAATTTTGTTTAACCTAAAACTGGCATTTTCAGTAGAATTCTATTAGTTGATTCTATAAATAAGTGAGACCTTTAGAAACTCTACACATTTTGTAGAACTGCACAAATCTCTGTATAATATATATACATTTAGAGAATCTCTATATATAACTCCATACCTAAAATTCTATAGAATTCTCTAAAAAATCTCTGATTAAGTTTATAGTAAACTGCACTATAATTTTAAAGGATTCTAAGAAGTTTAACATTGGACTTTTTATAGAATTCTAAGATATTTTCGTAAAGATAGCTCTTTCATATACTCTCTTTTAATTTAAGTCAGACGTAAAAAATGTAATGTTTTCCGACTAAAACACCGAAGTAAACATTCTGAAAATAGAAAACAAATTTTAGAATAATTTCAGCAATTAACTTCACTGAGTAACAAGAAAAACGATTTGAACAGTACTCACGTGCGCGAAACAAACACCTTTTGAAGACGCCAGAGCGATCCAGAACCATCCGCGTGATTTCTGCATTGTCAGTCTTCTGGGCATCTCCTGTCTTTGCCGCCTTGTCAGGATCAGTGCCCTGCGCCCCGTTATTTATTCACAAACATCATACAGGAGAAGGCGAGATGATGGCGTCATCTCAGCAGCTGCTGCGTCGCGATGAAATTGTTTCTGTGATATTGCGCCCACAGTCTCGATTTAGGTGAATATTTTACGAGGTGCTTTTTGGCGCGATCATAGGAGAAGGTTGAACGGACATGTAACACACCCCCCGGTTTTCATGCGTCATTGTTAGAGTTTTTATTGTATGGAACGGTAGCTTGTTACAAGTCAGTAAATACTTGCTAGACAATTTCTGATGTCATTTCCGGGTATGTTTGCAATGACGTCAGTAAATGAGTGTCCTAAAGTGCAAATATCCACCCTTTAGCTTCTCCGAAAAAGAATATATTTATGTGTTTTCTTTAGATATAACCCATGGCATTAAGGGATTTGACATGAAAACTACAAAAGTCAAATGTTTCTAGAGCAAAGAAGAGCTACCGTATATTTTTGTGAATAAGCCGAGAAATGTAAGCAAATCTTCTACATCTTGTACTGTAAAAAATCTCAAATCGGCTTCTACATAAGTTCAAAATGATTTAGGAATATTTCGATCGCAAAATTATATTATAGCTTAAATACCTTAGAAAAATTTATTTGTATTTTATTTAATCTTAATGCATATTAATCAAAATTCTAAAAACTAATATCTAACTCATCATTTTTTAGCAATTCAAGAAAGCTTTTCTGCAAAGCGAGAAATCCAGATGAATGTCATTGCCTCCAATTTTACTGTCATCAATGTTGTCGTTCGACTCCATCTTCACGTCAGTCCATAGCATTGCTCGATAAAAGAAATAACTTTTAGTTTAAGCCTAGAAGAATACCTAGTTCTTTTTTGGGGGGAGGGGGGGGGTTCGGACATCTTTTACTATATAGCAGAAATGAAGACTTGTCTTTTTATGAATAAGATGAACTACAATTTTTTTATGAATACATTTATTTTTATTTCACTATATAGCAGAAATTAAGACTTGTCTTTTCTAGAGAAGGGCATTTGCACTTTTAGAAACGATTTTCTATTTATATATCCTGTCTTTAACATTTCGAAATAAAGATTTGGCGTTTAGAATATAATCGACTGCTACTATTTTATTTTAATTAAAATGATGAATTAGAGATTTATTTTGGAAGTAGCTCCTGAAATTTATGGCTCGAAGGTTATGTAAATTCACTTTCCGAGAGACAATTAGCGTATCAACAAATTGCAAAGGGAGGTAAAAGTCGAGGTTATTCTATTTCAAAGAAAAGCATTTTTATTGTATTAAATTTGAAAGAGAAAAAGCATGTAGAGACATTAGGTATTTTTTGAAAGCAGGAGATATGAAATATGACCAACGCCCTCGCCGAGACTCGAACCACGGACCTCTCGAATACGCTTCGAGCGTGCTGACAACTACACTACGAAGGCATTCTAAAAAAAGGCGGGAGAAATACCTTATACACTCCCCCTCTTAAAGGGCGACTCGGGATTAGGGGACCCAATCGCTAAATCCTGCGGGTAAAGAGTCATCATCCACCACCCTTTTAATTCGGGCGCCACTGTAGAGACATTAGGTATTTTTTGAAAGCAGGAGACATGAAAAATGAGCAATGCCCTCACCGGGACTCGAACCACGGACCTCTCGAATACACATCCAGCGTGCTGACCACTACTCTACGAAGGCATGCTAAGAAGGCGGGAGAAATACCTTATAAGCGTCTAGCTGAAAATTAAAATAAAACAATGGCCACAAAACCGCATCCTAAGACTGTTAGAACACGGATATATATCAAGAAAGTGAAATCTCTGATCTTGAGGAGAAAATGGTGACTCGAAGATACAGCAGATTGGAACTGAGAATGTCTTCTGGCACTTTAAAATCATTCATAATGATTTGAAATTAAAAAGGATGTTTAAATCTAGGTAATCTATGTTTAAATCTAAGTAATTACAATTATATATACTACTGTCATATATAGTAAGGAGCTAACCTGTCGTAATGAACGACTTTAGGTTTAGAGTTCGATGACTTACGGATCCGAACCACGACGTCGTTCAGCCTATTTAGGACTCTGTACGGACCATCCCAAGGGAGCTTTAACGCCACTGTGAGAGCTCCCGACCTAAGGGTTAACCTAACTGGATTGTAGCTTCCACAGCGTAAAAGGATGTACAACTCTAACTACCGCCACAGCCCAACAGACCAACGGCACTTTTTAAAATCATAATCAAAGAAAAAAAAGTTTACAGATACATTGCAAGATTGAGTTTAGACGAACTTTGCACTATGTGCAGCGTATACATTCATATTGATATGGGTAGATGCAATTATAAAATCAATGGTAGTTAAAAAATTATCACTGGAATAAACTATTAACATAAGCTAAAAATAAAACATTAGAAGAAAAATACGTACAAAACTTAACTAAGAATAACATACATCGCTATATACCTGCAGTACTGGAGTAAACTAACATTAACAATGTGCTGAACATCTTATACTATGTTATTTAGATTATATAATTAAAGCTGAATATAGTTTTAATGTTTGTATTGTGCGGAACCATACCATTTATGACACTATTGTTATACATTCTACAATTATTCACTGAGTAACACTATGTACTAAATTCATCACAACATGAGAGCGTACACTGAAAATGCAACAAGGTTTCAATATTAAAAATAAAGATGATTGATTGTGTGTAATACACTTTAGAATATACTGTGTTACATAGAATGCATCCTGCGGTACTATTAATTAACAGCTTAGCACAGAAACAAAGTATTGCCATTTCGCAGAAGTTCTTTGAACTCTGTGTGCAACAGTGAAGTTACTATGCCTTATATAATAAAAGGTGAATTATATACACTGCTAATAATTTTTCTGTATAATAATATTTAGTATTATCACTAGTAAAAAGTACTTTGTGCAGTATTACATGCCAAATATCAGGGATAAATAGAAGGGCTAGGTCATTCCTTTGTTCGACTCCTCGCCGACGCGAGCCTCATAGAGGGGGTTAACTGGAAGTAATCTGACGTGTCTGTGTTGCGCCTGCTCTAATTTCGCGCGTTTAAAATTGTAGTTTCATTCAATTGCGAGACGATTTTCTGGAGGTCGCATATCCCAAATTAATTTTAATCATACATATTTGTTTTCTAATAATGCAAATATTTAATAATTTGTGTGTATATATATATAGTTTTAGTCAGTTTTTCTTTTAAATTCTATATTTAAAGTATCCTTTATGTAATATGGCTTCTTGTGCTGTAGCAACGTGCGTTATATAAATACGAAAGAAAGAAATATTGTATTTCATGCTTTCCCAAAGGACAATTTGCTTTTGACGAAAGAATGGATACATAAATGTCGAAGACAAGATTCTATTAATGTGAAAAACGCAAGAATTTGCGGCGAACATTTTCTGTGCAGTGATTATGAAGATGACATAAGAAGCTTGCTTGGATTGCCACAAAAGAAACTGTTGAAATTCAATGCTATGGCGAAAGTAAATTTATCGTGTGCAGTAAACAAAATAACACCAAGAATTCGGAGACATTTGAAAAGAAAATTAATGCAGAGTGCTTATTGAAGGACTACATGAATTAAGCCCAAAGAAAATTTATTTAGAGGCCCGAGAACGGAATTGAAGCTGACAGTAATAAATAAAATATGAATGATTTTGAAATAAAATTCACAAGTTACAATGCCCTAAGTGACAATATCCCTGAATGCCCTAAGTGTAAAGATAAACAAGAATGTATTGATAATTTGAACAAAATAATATCCTTAGAAAATTGTAATAAAATATTGAAAAATAGAGAAAAGAAAAATTTTAGAATGTTTGCTCAACGAAAAAAGAAGGTGGACGACATCTAGAAAGAAATTTGTATCAGAAATTAAGAAATTAAAATCCCAAACAGCGAAATTTAGGAAAAAACAGCACGGATCGGAGAATTTGGAAAAACTTCTAAAGCATATTTTTACAAAGACGCAGATTAACACATTGCTAGAAAAGAAGGAAAAAATCAGGTGGACTAGTGAAGATATTTCACGTTGCATTGTCATAAGAGCTTTGTCATCTAAAAGCTACTATTTTTGTAAAGAAAAGATGGGAATTCCTTTACCTAGCTCTAGCACATTAAGGAGATGGTGCGCTAAATTTTCATGTAGTCCAGAAATTCAGAGTGATGTTCTTGCTGTAATGAAGGAAAGATGCGAATATTTGAATTCTGTAGAAAAAATATGCGTTCTCGGTTTCGACGAAATGCATATAGATTCTAAACTCTGCTATGACTCTAAACTGGACCAAATTCTCAGTCCTTTTCAAAAAGTGCAGTTTGTTTTGGTCTCATTTCGCAGTGGAAACAACCAATATTTTTTTTTATTTTAACACTCCAATGAAGAAAGAACTTCTTTTTTCATTCATAAGACATATTCAGTTATCTGGAGTAGAAGCGAAAGCAATAGTGTCTAATTTAGGAGGATCTAGTACTTTGTGGAAAGAATTACAAATTTCGATTAATAGTTCTCAGTTTCCAAATTCAGTATTGCAAACAAAAACAAAATATGGGTTTTTGCAGATTTAGCGCACTGCTTCAAATTACTGAGAAACTACTTTTTTGATAAAGAATTTGTTTTAGAAGAAGGAATTGTTTTAAATGTTGATATTATTAAAGAGGTTTTAAATAGAGATTCAGGAGAAATTAAATTGTTTCACAAACTAAAAACAAATTATTTAATGGTCAAGGGAAACGAGAGACACAAAGTCGTTCCAGAGAAAACATTATTTTCAGGAACAACCGCAAAAAGTATACTCCACCTCACAGGAAATCAAAAAGCATCTGACTTCTTTGAGTTAATCGACAATTTTTTTGATGTTATGAATAGTACTAAAAGCCATACTCTCCTTCAGATAAAATACTTAAAGCAGCATTTGAATTAAATGAACATCATGAAAAACAAATTCAAGTTTTTTAATTAATGAAGAAAGTCATTGATGGATTATGAGTTCAGGGAAAATCCAACTAATTGCCTTTCCAGAAAAGAATAATAATTTCAATAAATTCTCTTTTTGACCTACACCAGGATTTCAAATCATTGTATGATGCTAAATATATTTTAACCTCTAGATTAACTCAGGATGCACTTGAAAGTCTCTTTAGTCAGATTCGAGGGCTTGGTAGGTTCAATGGCCATCCATCACCTAGTGAAGTTATACGCTGCTTAAAGCAATTAATACTCGCTAATAAGCTGCCAAATTTATCTTCAAAAGTGTGCATGACTAAAGAAAGCGGAAATATTGATCCATATTTAACATCAGAAATACTTGAAAGGGCTTTGAAAACTGAGGAGGAAGATGCTTTTTCATTAAATACGAGTACTATTGATGATTTGGATTTCATAGAGGAACCTTCTCGTATGGCTTGGGAATTAGAATTGAATTCCGCCAGACAAATTTCGACCGCCGAAACGAGAAGCATTAACGTATGTTACAGGTTATATTGCCTACCATGTGCGAGACAAAGACCCATCATTGGGAACAATAATCTAAAAATAGTGCTGATGAACCAATATTTAAGAGGTTTGACTACACTTCATGACTACACATTCATGGATGAATACAGTTTACGAGTTCGGAAACATATTTTGTGCAGTTCATGGTATAAATTACTATAAAGGGAAGCATGTAACTGGCTCTTTAATTAATAAATTGGAGAACCATTATCCTGAAGTTAACAGAGAAGCAATTCGTTTATTTTGCAGAGTGCGAACTTTTATTAGAATAAGTTTCTTAAATAGAAATGCATATGTTTTCTCCCAAAGAAAAGCAACCCAAAAAGCAAAAAGTGGATTGCTTCGAATGTGGCAGCCAATAAATAATATTTCAACAACTTGTAGTTGCATTGTGACTGTACAAGTAAGCATATATAATATGTTTTGATTTGAAATATTTCTAGATGACATTTTAGAAGTTAATAGCGTGAAGCATATTTCAAATGAGAACTAATTTTGTTAAGTTACTGTTATTTTTATTGTATCCTGTGCTATTATTGATTCGATTTTGTGCTAGCTTAGCATTCTAGATAAAATATAATAGTATAAAATGAAAGTAATTGGCATAAGAAGACCTGCCTCCTTAACCCCCACTTTTGAAAAATTAAGTAATTTTTTTAGGTACTGTGAGTAAAGTTGTTCTGTCTAATTTAAGATAACAATCTTACATGTATTTATTTAAATGTAATATTGATGTAAGCCTAAATTACAAAATTATTTTAAAAAATATATGTTATTATATTGAATCGGGAGAAAAATATACCAATGTTAAATTTACAATAGGCTGAAACTCAAACTTAGATTAGCAGAAATTTTGAAAAACTATGCCAATAAGGTTGTTTTTTGATTAATTTTAAATGGCTGTTATTATAGTTATCTTAGAAGCAGTAGTAGAGTTCTCTTAGTTAACACGCATATAAACAAACAATGAGAAATAAACAGGCATTTAAAGAAAAAAATCCCTGCAAATTAAAGAAAAAGGTCATCACGGAGAGTCTAGCCTTTTGCAATTCTCTTGAGAGCTCACATCTACCGAACAATATCTAGTGTAATCAATCTCACTTAGCGGAATCATTGAAGTAAAATTCTGGGAGGGATGGGAAATAACAAAAAAACTACTTGACAATTTTCAGAGGCTTAGGGTTATTTTCGTGACATTTTACGGGAAGTTCGGTCCAAAACTAGCGACAGTTTTAAAGGGATTCGCAGAAAATCACTCGACGGGCTAAGGGTTAAAACGGGGTTTTTCACTATCATTCAAACTCCGCTCCGCCATATAATTAATTAGTTTCATGCGTCGTTGCTTTAAAATGGTCTTATTTTCCGTGCCCTGAGGTGTTCTGCAGTTCTATCGAACGTGGCCTTCAGTTCCGCAGTTCCAGCACTTTTACTTCTCATTACTGCTTTTCTGTCTCATGGCAATTAATTGTCTGTTAAAATCGTGTGTATTTTCCGTGTCCTGGGGTGTTCTGCAATTCAGTCGTATGTGGCCTTCAGTACCAGATTTCCAAAACTTTAGAGCCATTTTGTTCTCACTCCTACACCATATCAAAGCATTGACTTATCTGGATAAATCATCTAAACAACCCATTAATTGATCCAGTGACTCGTGGACTCGCATAGCTCTGACTGGGTGGCGATCTCTACAAGTTGCTTGCTAGGCTGCCTTGAATATCATGGTGTACACTAAAGCACTAAAGTTTCTTGTCACTCCTTTTCCATCCTATGGCATTTAATTGGCTGTGTAGATCGTCTGTCTTATTTTCCGTGCTCTGGGATGTTCCGCAGTTTCTTCGTATGTGGCCTTCAACATCACATTTCCAATACTTTGGAGCCAGTTTGTTCTTATTCCTACACCGTATTAAAGCATTGACTTGTCTGGATAAATCACGTAAACGAGCCATCACTTGATCCACTGGCTCGTAGACTTGCACAGCTCTAATTGGTTGGCAGTCTCTACGGGTTGCTTGCTGAACAGCCTCGAATTTCATGGCATACAACAGAGCACTCTTTACGTCCTTGACATCCGCCATTCTTAGAGCTTTCTATATTTCGGAATCCCGGATGTCATCGATAAAGTACTGCAGGGGCAGGATTTCCTAGCGAGGTGAGACAGCCTCTCAACGTAACGTCAATGGCGACTTCCTAGAGTTTTTCGGTCGGCTTCTGTTGAAGGGACTAATTGAAGCTGGTGTAGTCTTTCAAACATTTTTTCCCGAAGCGCAACTATAGTGCGCAAGACAGAGCTTCGAAATCCAGCCTTTGATTTTCGGGAAAAGTCTGAAGGATATCCACTGCGTCTGCTCTCAAAGAAGCGGCGAGATGACACGCATTAGCTTGGGAATTCCAACTATTCGCATCCTGTTACAGTTTATGTAGCTGGCCACGAGAGAGCGCAGCTTTTTTACTTTTAGCTTGTTATTTTTTTCTTACAGCATTGCGGATTTTGATATAGATGTAGTGGCAACCAGAGAAAAATGATGAACGTTCTAATGTAAGCATACAATTGTTGTACATAGCTGTAAATAAAGTTTCTGTGTGATAAAAATGGAAAAGAATTCCAAGCGTTCTTGTGGATATTCATCAAGAAAGGTAAGCGAAAAATCACTTATCAAATTTTGATAAATGTAGAAGATACAAATAAGAAAAAAACATCATAAATTGCAACATGGTGCCGAATTCCGAGATAACAGTGATCTTTAGATATGTTATGACTTAAGTATTTATTATTTCTCGATTAGTGATTGAATATTGATTAAGATGGATAAGTTAAAAGCACTAAAAAAGAAGCGGGGAATGCTAAGAGCATCAGTAACAAGACTGATAGCTAAAATGGAAAGGGAATTATAATCGGATACTATTAAATTTGATTTATTAGAATTATTTATTATACATCTTAAATCTTAGAATTATTTATTATCCATCTTAAATGAAAATGAAAACGATATATTAATATTGAACACTGAAATCTGTCATAAAAGACGAAAAGGAGTGCGAAACTGAAATACAGGATAGTTTGGAATAAAAAAATAAAATCGCCTTGTGCAAATCGAAGATCAATAGAATATTTAGAAATAGAAAATGTGTTAAATTAAATGAGATGCCATCTAATTCTTCTACTATGATAGAGAACACAAATACAAATGGCGCTAAACTTCCGAAACTAACCATAAATAATTTTAAAGGCGAAATATGTGAATTTCAAAGTTTTTGGGCTCAATACGAATCTGCTATACATAATAACTCTACTTTGAAGGATGTAGACAAATTTAATTACCTCAAGTCTTTACTAACGGACACAGCTTTAATGTCAATAAAGGGATTACCATTAGTTGCCGAAAATTACGCTAAAGCAATAAATATTCTGAAAGAAAGGTTTGGTAGATAGGAAATTTTAATAAACGCACATACGAATCGTCCGCTGAATTTAAAGCCAGTTAAAAAAATGGATCATATTAAAACATTACGTAACTTATATGATAGTTCAGAAATTGAAATTAGAAGCCTTGATTCCCTTAACGTTACTTCGAATTCTTGCAGCTATTTGTTATGCCCACTGTTAATGAAAATACTTCCTAGCGAATTAGTTTTAGAGTTCAATCGATCGTTAACCCTTGGCACAGAAACCACAGCGACTAACATTTTGGAATTACTGAAGAAAGAAATTCCAAAGTTGAAAGCAGCTGAAAGAAGTTGAAAGCAGATAGCGCACATTTTTCCAAACATCGCCAAATTATTGAGTTTAACATAAGAACAGAACGACATAAACAATGAATCTTTGAAACATTCTACTTCAAATTGCGCAATTCCAATAAGGAGAAAAGAAAGAAATTAAAAATGCCTGGCAGATGCTATTTATGGTTTCATAAGGCTCATACATCAGCCAGTGCAGCTCGGATATACGCTGTGATTTATACTGTTCGACACTGAAAATGCAACACCAAGAAGGAGTAGTCAGAAAGTGATGAAATTTGGAAAAACGACAGAGACAGCAAGCAGCAATAAGTGATCTTTATTTCAAAATGATAGTCAGAATACACAGCGAGAACGGCGTCGGTTCAGTAGGATAAGTGATAAGTGATAAGTGACGGAGGACACGAGCACCACCCCTCTACCATAGCGGTTAATTGGTATAGCGCCACGTCCCCCTTGTCTAGACTCTAGAGCACCCCAAGATGGTATGGGGAAGGGTGAGGGGCCACATGAACCCCTGACACCAGTCACCGATTTAAAATACAGTGCCATACAAGGGCCTTGGCAGATAGTACATTGCCATACAATAATATTTTGGTTCATACGGCATGTTACAGTTGAGGTACATATTACGTATGATGTCGTATTACAAATAAGGTACATAGTACATAATCTTACATATACAAAGACAAATGCATTTAAAATATGCATATTACATTACATTAATTTGATTATGTGCATGGGAATATTTTAGATATAGGAAATTATATTAAGATTTACATGTGATCCAAGGGCAATATCGTGTTGCAATGGTTCGTATGTCTTACATCAGAACTTATGACATGTAAATTATGCATACATTATACATTATACTGATATATTATACACTATACTGCTACATTATACACTATACTGAAACATTATACACTATGCTGCTATATACATTATACTATATATTATATACACTATACTGATATATATATAATACTGATATATTATACATTTAGCTAAGATACATAGCACAGTTGACTTTTTATTATATATACATGGTTTTATACTGACTATTTATACACCAATATACTCACAATAACTCAATGTGTACTCAATATATGTACATCGTAATAATTGTGCATGTTAGAAATAGCACGAAATATACTCTGTCTTGTTTTGCATCGACCTGAATAGTATGTTTGTATGCTGCTGCACACCTTTAGGCTGTTTGACACAGATCTGTGCCAAGCGCAGAGAGTTTATCCATTACTTTTGTTAGTTTGTATATGAAATGACGTTGCTTTATAAGAAATTTACAGAACGCTTGGCGATTGGTCTGCGGGATGGGTATATGTAGTCCAGTTGTTAGTGGACATGTTGTGACATAGTATTCCGGAGTTCCCACTTCTCCGCAGCTGCATATATCCGTCTCACTGATGCCGCGTTTTGCAAAGTACTCCGGGAAGGGACCATGCCCCGTAATGTAGCTTATGAGCTGTGGATTACTTATAGTCCTTCCCGGATCAACATATGATAGGTGATAGTAAGTTCTGCATCCTGTCTCTCCTTGGTCCCATTCTTCCTGCCATTTAGACGTAGCGTGGAGTCTCAAGGATTTTTTGAGGTGGGATATGGGCCAGGGGATGTTTACTGGACCTGAAGTTCCACCTAGAGCCGCGTTCTTAGCTAGACTGTCTGCCATCTCATTTCCGTAATCTCCTACATGTGCCTTAGTCCATTCCAGCACGTAGGACAGTCCATTGTTCTCTCGCAATCTTTGTTGTATGGATGCTATGGTGGGTGATGAATGTTCCGCATTATTAATGGCGTGTAAAACGGATAGACTGTCTGTCTTAATGGTTGCTTTGTTTTTGTTGTAGATATTGTATGGCCTGTTCCATGGCTATAGCTTCACTTTGGAAAACACTATTAAAGTCCCTAAGGGCTCCTTGCCATTTGTGTATTATTATTGGTGGACACAAGGCAACCAAGGCACTGCCCACTTTGTTGTCAATTTTAGAGCCGTCAGTATACACTGTGATATCTGACGGTTGTTCCAATACCGTAGTGATACCCTTGATTCGGACGCCTCTGCCCTTCTTGCTGGGATGAATGTGCAGGTGTGTGGCCTGTGGTTCGAAATCCTCTGGTAGAAAAAGCTCGTCGTCAAAGGTTACTGGACGTTTCAGTTGTTTGACGAGCTGTCGTGCGGCTTCTTCGATACGTATGTGTAGAGGAAGCAATCCTGCTACTGCATTTAGTGCGGATGATGATGTCGTGCGATAAGCTTTAGTAATATTAAGGGTGAAAGGTCTTTGTACTGTAGATAGGTGCCTTATCTTTCTGCCTTGCATGGGGAGGCCCATATCGCTGCGCTGTAGGATGCTATTTTCTCAACTACTGTAAGATGCAGTGTCTTTTGTATGTAGGGGTTTAATCCCCATTGAAAGCCTTAATGTCGAAGTAGTTGTTTTGCGATGATGGTCGTACGCTGTTTGATGTCTAATATGTGGGGTATCCACGTCATTTTTTCATCAAATGTGAGCCCTAGATACTTCAGGGATCTTGCTATGGGTATCCTTTGATTGTTGATAGTGATCCTTGGGCGGCGTGTCAGATAGCCTCCTTTTTTAGGGATGAGAAGTATTTTTGATTTCTTCTCTGCTATTTGCAGTTTTTGGGAGTTGCATAGTGACTGGAATTGTCTGCAGACTTCGTTAGAGTGTGTCTGCAATACTTCTGTTTTCCCGCTGACCACAAGTTCGGCGTCGTCGGCATAAGCGAATATTTTTGTGTGCGAGGGCCATGATGTTGTAAGGACGTTATTGAACGTGATGTTCCATAAATGTGGTCCGGCACATGAGCCCTGTGGGCAGCCCCTAGTTTGATCTTTTTGGATGATTCCGCTGTTATGGATTACTATTAAGCGGCGTTCTGTGAGATATTGGCACAGTGTATGGTAGATGTTAGATGGACAGTTTGCCTGGCGTAGTGCATGCTTGACGGCCGGCCACCATACAGAATCGCCGAAGGTCGATACTTAGCAATGCTGTATGGAGGTCGTTGTTTCTGTTATGCAAAATTGATTCTTTATGTCATGCAGTGCGTTCAGTGTTGAGGATCCTGTTCGAAATCCGTACTGCCTTGAGCTCAGATATTGCATTTGGTGTAGGTGGTGTCTTAGCCAGTTCATAAGTAGCTTTTCATAAATTTTTCCCAAGGCTGCGAGTAGACATATCGGCCGATATGAACCAGGATCTGTGGGGTCTCGGTTTTTCTTTAGAAAGAAGGTTCAGTAGGATGTAGGATCACCACGGACAGCGATGCACGAAGAAACACGTCTAGGCATAGAGTCAATAAGAGTGCGGATGGTGTCCTGAGGGATGGCTCTCCATTCCCTTTCAACCATTTGCCACAGTTCGTCTTCTGAACGAGGCAGGGGCAAAGTTTGCAAACGGCGTCCAATCACATCCCACACATGTTCGATTGGTGACAGGTCAGGAGAGTACGGTGGCCAGGGAAGCATCTGTATACCTTGCACAGCAAGTTGGCAGATGCGAGCCCTGTGTGGTCGGGCGTTATCCTGTTGAAAATTGCCCTGAAGGTAGGGGATTGCCACCGGCCGCAGTACATTATCCAAGTATCGTTGGGCCTTCATAGTGCCCTGAATAAGAACTAGAGGTGACGTGGAATCGTAGGCAATAGCGCCCCAAACCATTATGTCCCGTTGTCGCGCGGTGGGGCTTTCCATAATTACTGCCGGATTAGATCTGTCTCCACGTCGACGCCCCACACGTATGCGGCGACTGTCACTGGATAAACAGAAGCGTGACTCATCTGAGAACACGACGTGTCGCCATTCTGTCATCCACATCGCTCCAGTCCGGCACCATTCTAAACGTTGGCATCTATGCTGTGGGGTCAATGGCAGTCTTCATAACGGAAGCCGTGAGTGCAGGTCATGTTCAACCAATCGATGGAAATTGGTTCTGGTCGACACGGGAACATCCAGGTATCTTGCACATATTGCAGAATCGCGGTACAAGTGACCTGCGGGACCGCCACAGCTTGTCGGCGGATGCGTCGATCCACGCGTGCTGACGTCATTCTGGCTGCACCTGCACCCCTCCTTCTTCCCACATTTTCTTGTTCCAACCATGTTCGCCATAGCCGATGTACCGTGCTCGCATCCATGTGGGTGCAAATAGGTACAAATAGGGCGCAGCCCCATCCACCTAATCGACAAGATTTTATGACAAACAAGGGCTGCGCCAAGCAAAAGCCATAAAATACATATAAAATACATATAAAAATACATAATTATACATGAAATTACATATTACATGAAATACATATAAAATACATAATTATATAAAAGCATAAAATACACCACACAACGCACTGAATAAAATTATGTTAAAATTCCATATAAACACCAATATCTCAATCTAAAATTATTGTAACACAAAATTTAAAAACAAACTTTTATCAAATAAAAATACCAACATCAGAGCGATTATTATTTAGAAAACACATAAGTTCCCTTGCAAATTTAAATTCTTTTTCAGCACCTGTAAAAATCTTACTAATTTTTTTTTTCGTATGTCATAAGTAAGTGTACATTCTTCCACATAGTGCCTTACCGATCCGATAACTCCACAATTATGACAATATTCATTCTCTTGTATGCCAAATCTTTTAAGATACACCGGGAAGCGCCCATGTCCAGTAACAATTTGATTAAAATCCAAATGACAAGAAATACTTTTATTAAACATAGGTTTTTAAATAATAGGCATATTCTTTTCTTCTATTCGAATTATTCCAATTATCATACCACAAATCAATATAATACTGTTTGATTCTAGTAATAACCATTTTTCTTGAAGGCTGGACAACAGAACACTCCCTGGAAACATCCAAAGTCACCTCTTTGGCCAACACGTCGGCCCTCTCGTTACCTTCAATACCCACATGGGACTTAACCCATCTAAATTTAATATCATACGAACCTTCAATTTCTTTATATAAACACTTAATATCCATAACTAAAGAGTTATTACAATCGTAGCTTTTCAAAGCCTATAATCCAGATAAACAATCACTATAAACTACAATACTATAACTTTTAGATAGGTTTTTCTTAATCCATTTCATAGCAAAATAAATAGCAGCAAGTTCAGCCTGAAACACAGAATTAAATTTTTCTAACTTTATCTTTGAATAATCAATTTCTATACCATAATAGTAAACAACAAAAGATAGGCCAACACTGTCCCCAAACCTAGAACCATCAGTGAAAATATCAAGTTCACCAAAACAATCAAAATTCATTTCATAATTAATGCTCATTCTCTTGGCTGGGTGTATGCAGTAAGGATTAACATTATAAAATGCAGTACAACAAGCTAAATAATCACCATAATACATAAAATCTATCTTACGTGTAGATAACAAAAATTTATCATAAAAGAACTTATAAAAAATCGAGAGGTGCGGCGTGCCGGCCAATACACAGGCAGTTTCAGTTGGAGTTGTCCTAAAACACCTACCAGTGACAGCAGCCAGGGCCACTGAATCGTCAATAACTTATTCCTGATTCTCAACAACTCCGCCGCTCTGGAGCCCCAACAACCAATTCCGTATAACACAATAGGAACAACAACTACTCTATAAATAGTTCTAATAATATCTCTTTTAAGGTCGATGACACCCGCTGGAAAAATTCTCTTATAAAATAAGAGTATTGAATCTGTTCTCCTTTGAATCTCCTTGAAGTGTGACCGAAATTCAGTTTATCATCTATAATGACTCCCAAGTATTTGAGTTGTTCGACTCTTTTTTAATAGTGTTCCCTGGAATCGTAATCTGGGAGGTCTAGTCTTTTTCCCCCATTTGGGAAAAACAAAAAAGATGTCTTTTGTAAGTTGAAGATGAATCTTTCTGTTATAGCCCATCTCTCAAGGACATCACACACCAATGTAAATCTTTTTTCTAATTTTTCAAGAGACATATCGTAAACCACACAAAGTATGTCATCTGCATAACAGATGATTTCAACACCCTCGGGAAGACTCGTATTCAGCAAGTTGTAAAATACTGCACCCCAGAACAGCGGAGCACTCTAGGATATCTGTGGGTAACCTTTATAAACTGATTTAACCACTTCAGAATCCCCACCATATGAATAAACAACCTTCCTATTGTGAAAGTAGCTACAAAAAATTTTTAATATATTGCAAGGAATCTTAAAATTCACGAGGGTGGAGAGCAGCGATGACCATATAATGGAATCAAAGGCCTTTGAAATATCAAATGAGACAACAGTTACATGATAATCTTTTTTTTTCTCAGAAATAATATTGATCAATTTATACAAAGCATCATTGGTTGATCTGCCTGCGACGAAGCCAAACTGTCTATCCGAAATAAAGTTTTCTCTGTAGAAAAAATGATACAATCTATTGGTGAGAAGTCTATCCAGGACCTTACTAAAAAATTTTAACAAGCAAATTGGTCTAACCGCATGTTCCTTTTTCGGTATAAATATAATTCTTGATATTTTCCACGCCCTCGGGAAAACCAACAAGCGGAAACATGTATTATATAATAAAACAAAAACCTCTTCGTAATACTTATAAAGCCACTTCACAACCACTGCAGAAATGTTGTCCAGTCCAGGAGCACTTTTATTTCTTAGTTTATTAATTACATATCCGATCTCACCAGAAGTAAAAGGCAAATCATCAGCACAACAATTTGAAAATTTTAACAATTCATGATCAATAATCCCATCCTCAAACTCACCACAGTCAAAATTCTTATTAAAATATTCCTCAATCACCTCAGTGTATTCCTTATGTTCACCCTCCTGGACTCTACTTATTATCTGTGGTAGCCGACGCTTTCCCTGGGCAAAACGAAAGTAACAGTCATGATATACCTTATTTTCCAAAAAATGTTTGATTTTACTCTCATATTTATTCTTCTTAATCTGCTTTCTATAAAGTGCCATCTCTCTTTTATATGAAACTTTTCTTTTATTTCTTGTTTCTTCATCAATATCTCTGAATTGAAAACTCTTTCTCAATGCTCTCGTCCGTCGCTTCATTTTCTGCAAACTCGTATTCCACCAATAGTTTTTCTTGACCTTATTTCCACGAATAGTCAGGTACCTCTTAGCCGTCTGGACAATCAATCTTTCAAAGTCATCCACAAAATTCTCCAAATTATTTTCATCATCTATTGATCTCAGTCTATCCGTCATTAATTCCATATTCAGTTTAAGTTTTTTACAAAATTTATTTATTCTAACAAGATTTTTTGTAAAAACAGTACTCTCATTTCTCGCAAGTTGAACATCTTCAATATCAACAGCAACATATCTATGGTCGCTAAGACTCTCCTCTCCATGTATCTTGAGTTCAATACGAAACGGGGAGAGAGAGGCAAAACTGAGAATCAAGTCTGTCCAACCTTCCCCTACTGAGGAAACAAAAGTTGGTAGTGAGTCTGATTGATTATATAAAATAATATTATTCTGTATTAAACCTATCATCCACAGTCTTAGAACCCCAATTAAAATGTTTCGAATTAAAATCTCCAGCAATAAAATAAAATGTATACTTGTTCAAAACGTCTTCAAGTCTTGTCAAATGTAAATTCAAGTTTTCCGTAGGGGAGAAGTATACCAACACAACACCCATTGTAAAGTTCTCCATTCTCAAGGAGGTGGCTATTATCTCATTTGTTTTATAATCTATAATAAATTCAATCTTCTTTGGTAACAATTATGGCAGATCTTCTCCTTACATCATGCACCGCTCTCCAACCCTTTTTTAAATATGGGATTTCTGTATTTACATAATAGGGCTCCTGGACAGTTATCAAGTCAAACTTCTGTTCCAAAATATCCTCAACAGCAGCCAACTGGCAAGCTGCCACTGCACAGTGATTCAAGTTTATATTTAGCACTTTCATAATGAAGGGAACAGTACAATAGCCAATAATAAAAAAACAAAAAATTATAAACCATAAGATAATTATCAGTATAAAATATAATAAAACAGCCCAATCGCAGTTCTAAACCTTAAAAACCTAAAATGAATCATTCCACTAAACGTATATGTTCTGAAATAAATCTAACACCACGTTAGTATAGTTCACAATCTCGTGATAAAACATGGTAATGAACATCCAAATGAGTACCATATTTCGAGTTAGAGTTCTTACAGTTTACACAAATCTCTACATCCATTTTACATTTTTTAACTTCATGTGGTTCAGAACATCTAAAACATACAATTTCATTTTTACAATTTTTGGTAGTATGTCCGAATCGAAAGCAACGCAGACACCTCTTCGGATTAAGATAGAGCTTAGCCGAATATGCCTTCCAACCTATACGAACTCTGCAGTCTTCCAGGACAACACCTTGACATCGAGGGTCTACACCAGGGGTCGCCAAAGTCTATATAGACCCCTAGGGGTCTATTTAACAACAGTAGGGGTCGAATGGGGGTCTATTGGGACTCGAAGGAAAAACAGTTCTTAATACGCAAATCACACATATCTAACTGCGTACGTAAAAATTTAAAATATTTCTATAATTGACTTAATATTATATTCTTTATAGAAAATAAAATAATAAATCAGAAAGCAATCTGCCTTTTTTTCTTTATGGGTTTTCGTATGTATACCGTGACGCCACAACTTGACCTTGTGACCAGTTTGTAATTTACACGACTCATAGTATGTAGCCAGAAGAGCGATTGAGGCTTATCCGTGTCTCTTGCTGGCGAACCCATCAACTAATTAGGAGCCTTTGGCGCAGACTTGGCGAGCGACGACACTGCCGCTGGCTTTCTATGCATTAAGCGCGAAGGGAATCTTCAGTACTCCGTTTTCTTTCTTCTTCTGTGTGTGGTTTTAGTTCTTTTATTTTTTTTTTCTTTTTCATACGGCAGTTACGCATCGTGTCGTTGGTTCGCCCTTTGTCTCCATCGCAAACCATACGAGCCTTGCATATGAGTCAGATGCATATGTGCGCTTGTCCAATTCTACACTGGATGCTACAAACGCAAATATCATATGCATTTTCAGCTATCTTTGTGAACTGTGAACAGTATTAAATGCTTGTAGTGTCATTATTCTTACTATTATATCTACCTTTGGATAATTAGTTATTGTTTCTATAAAACTATTCGTTTAGTTTTGATATCAATTTTAATTATTGTTACTTGTGAAAAGGTAAGCTTTAATAATGTGGATTAGTATAATATACCAACTTAATTTTAACTTATTTACAGAACCCTAATTTAAAAATGACAGCTTCAGTATCTAAAAAGAAATGTCGGTATTATTCATTGGATTACTTAAAATTTGGATTTATTTGTTCACCGACAAATGAAACTATTCCTATGTGTCTTATATGCGAAAAAACTTTTGGAAATGAATACATGAAACCGTCAAAAATGAAAGATCATCTTGAAAGGCTTCATTCAGATAAAAAAAAAATGAAGAATTAGAATTTTTCAAAAATCTCAAAGAAAAATTCACATGTCGACCAACTCAAAAAAGTTTTATGAAACAGTCTAGTGAAAATGAAAATGAAGGAGGATTAATTGCTTCGTACAAGATTTCGCTTAATATAGCAAAGAGGGGAAAACCCCACACAATCGCAGAAGAAATTGTAGTACCTGCAATTAAAGACGTCATTGAGAATGTGATGAAAAAAGACTCTACTAATGTTTTAAAGTCTTTGCCATTAAGTGCAAATTTTGTAAAACGGCGTATTGACGAAATGGCCGAAGAAATAGAAAACACAGTAGTTTCGGAGCTAAAAAATTGCAAGTTCTCTATACAACTTGATGAATCTGTTTTTGGCGTTTCTGCTATTTTTATGGCGTATGTTAGATATTTCAGTAAAATTAAAGAAGTCATTGATGAATTTTTATTTGCTAAATATCTTGAAACCGATGGGAAGGGAGTGACAATTTTTAGATGTTTACAAGAATATTTAAATAAATATGACATTCTGCTTTAAAATATAATAGCAGTAGCCACAGATGGCGCACCTTCTGTGGTAGGGCGTTACCGAGGTTTTGCTACATGCCTCAAAAAAAGTGCCCGGTATTCGTACTATTCATTGTGTGTTGCATAGACACAACTTAGTAGCAAAATATCTGAGTTCAGAGTTACATGAAGCTTTACAGTTTTGTATTAAATCTATTAATCAAATTAAAGCTCGACCTCTTAAATCAAGATTATTTGCCAAACTTTGTGAGGAAAACAATGAGTTATTTAACCAATTACTTCTGCACACCGAGGTTAGATGATTGTCTAGAGGTGTATGCTTGCAACGGCTCGTCAATTTATTTGACTCCACGACAGACTTTCTGAACGAAATAAATCCTGTTCTAAGCAATGAACTCCAAAACAATAAGAACCTTATTTTTTATTTAGCAGACTTATTTGGAAAATTTAATGACGTTCAAACAAAACTGCAAGGAAAAGATGTAACAATTATCCAAGCTCGGACAATACTGTTAGGCTTCCAAGTAAAATTAAATTTATTTAGATCTTCATTGCTACGTAAGGATTATAAGTATTTTTCAAATCTGCAACAATTAAAAATAAAAGAAGACTTGGAAATATATACAAATCATCTTCAAAAATTAAGCGACGATTTTAAACTGCGCTTTGTTGATTTGGAAAACATCGACATCCCTGATTGGATTATTGCGCCATTTTCGGCGCAAATTGATAACGTCGACAGCAACATACAAGATGAGCTTGCTGATCGATTGTCCGATCTTGAAGCAAAAACGCTTATTAAAAATTTGACAATACATAAATTTTGGACTAATATAAATATAAAGCAAAAATATGTGAAACTTTACGAAATGGCTCAGCCATTTATGCTGGCGTTTCTAAGTTCGTATATGGTTGAAGCGGGTTTCAGTCACGTTAATTCAATTTTAACTAAAAACAAAAATAAATTAAATGGGGAGCTTCGAGGGGATTTATGGTTAAAATTGACTTATTCAGCGAACCCAATATAGCGAACCTTGCCAAGAAACACCAGGCACAGTCGTCTCATTAAGAAGTAAAATATCTGTAGCTACTTTACTTACTGTTTCTGATTTATTAAATATTTAGACTAATATATAGTTTTATTTTAATTACCTGAAAATTACCTTTGTGGGGGTCTATGGAGATTTCGAAAAATTATATAGGGGGCGATGATCAAAAAAGTTTGGCCACCCCTGGTCTACACGGAAAACGCGATGAGAAATCTCGTCGGACTCTTTACATTTTTGTCTAGAGAGAGGACGAAGACAACTTCCATCACAAAAGCACTCCTCCTTCATTTTTACCATAATCTCCTTATCATCTATTAAATTGCATACGCCATATACAATAATCTTCGATTGTATAAACCTTTTCTTCCTTGTATAAAGTTTATCCCTTAAATTTTCGCTGGATTCAATAACATTCTGTACCGTGTCTACTTCTCTGCTATTTTTAAACCTCATCACCAAATCACCATTCTTTCTCGTATGGGAGCTCATTATTTTTATATCAACATCCTCTGGTCTAATGTTAGCAATTAACTCCTCGTATACACCAACGCCATTCGCAGCTGGTTTAACTATTAATTCATTTTCTCTCCAATCATTTACATCCAATACTTTATTCTTTCTATCCCTCATTTCACATGTATCTCGATCTTTCTGCAAAACAACCTTAATTTCATCTATATCCTGTTTAATATCAAATAAAATATTGGTTCTTGATTGCACCATGTCTTCTTCAATAGTCTTTAAATTCTGTGAGACAAGCAAATCCAAAACTCTATCTATTCTTCTATCTAGACCATCGGTAATTTCCCGTGAGACTCGTCTAGCTTTTAACTTGTCTACAAAATCACATAATGATCTAACAGCAACGAGTACGGTCTCAATTTTTCCTTCATCGTTAGGTCTATCATTACCACAGTTAATAATTTCTTTTATTTCATCCGAACTCTCCGTCAAAAATGAAATGTTGTTGAGAATATTTAAATATAAAGTCTCTCCCTCAGCTTCCAGAAGCTTACTCTCCTTATTGCTCTTCAGTTGACTCATCACAAAAATCACGAAAAGTTCACACTATTATTCACTAATATAACTGCGACGGGGCCGTATTGAAATTTTCAAAATAAAAACATATATACAAATGTAAGATTTACAATAATTACAATTTAAAGTTAGATAAAATGACAAGAAATCTCATATGTACAATAAAATTCAGTAAAATACAGAGTGGTTTGTACCACATAAACAGAAACACACACAAAAACATATACATTCTACAAAATTAAGATGATTGCAAAACGCATCAAAAACGTTTTTACAACACAATTAAATCCATCCAGCTTTAGCATCCGAACAATCCAATTTTATAAATATCAGGAGTAAATAAAATTAAAAACGCCTTAAAAGCTGAAAATATTGAGATTTACAAATTAAAATAATCAAAAATACTTAAAAACACCTCAAATCTCAAAAGCATTCATAGTAAAATGTAAAATCAATCTTACATGCGAAAAATCCAAAAATTGTACAACGGGCTGAAAAACATATATAATCAATGCACCCACTTATATATAAGTCTCTCCTGCCATAACATTTAAAAATCAGAATTTTCAATATTTTCCTGTTGGCTAAAAGTTGACATGCCTGCGGTGCAAAATCACAAAGATTCAAACGTAAACAAAACGTAGTATCAAATTTTCAAATACAAATAACTTTAAAAATAGGCCATGAAATTGAATCAAATTCACCATACAGATAGCAAAAGATGTATAGAAACTAAATATGAAAACAAAAGTACTTCACCAAGTCGATGTAAAAGAATACAGGCCAAAACTTGAAAGTCATATGCAAATGAGCCCCTAAACACGCATGAATCCTAAAATGCTCGTAACTCGGTAAAAAATCCTCAAATTTTCAAAAATAAGACATCTTCACAACCCGAAAGGCCTGTAGATTCCAAATAAAGCAGTTTTAGACACCAAAAATCAGAATGCACAAATATATAAGCCCTTCTACACAAGCGCAACAAACACAGCAAACATCACGGCCGACAGTTACCGCATCCATGTCGGTATCAGCTGCGATTTGACGTAAGGACCAACCCGCCCTTCTCAGTCCGATCAAAATCGTCTATCTGCTGGAAGTGCCTTCGTTGACGGCGGCCTGGCATTCTCTCCTATTACACGTATCCTCCCTGACAAAAACCAACATTCTTCAATAATTCGTCTGGCAAAAATAACGAAACGAATATTGCCCATTCTGCACGTTCCTTCCCTTATATCTTACTTCACGTGCGTCGGAGAGCTGCGCATTTCACATCATTCGCATAACTCAGTGACGTGCGTCTACTCTAATTTCTGACCACTCCTTCTTGGTGTTGCATTTTCAATGTCGAGCAGTGTATGTTCATTAAGGCATACTACTATTTTACATGATAATAAATTTGAAAATAAACTGGAAAATAAAGGTGAAGTTTAAAACAGACACAGTGGTGGCGTCAATTTCGGAAAGAGATAACAAAAATAGTGTTTATTTACTGAAAATGCATTTACTTTAAGTCAGAATAGAAGAAAAATGTAAGACTCATTTTCGATTCTGCCTCTCATAAATCTTTCATCCTGACAGAAGTATCAAAACAATTAAAATTAAGTGCTGTGGGGGAAGAACTTCAGATTTACACCTTCGACTCTATTGAGCCTATAGTTAAAAGGCAAAAAGAGGTTAAGGTTATTCTTAAAGATATATGTGGACCAGAGAAAATAATGATTGAAGCTCTTAACCAAGCTGTTAACCAGAAATTAACCAAGCTGTTATTGGTATTCCAGGAAAGGAAATACTTAATTATTGTAAGGAAAGTTCGATAAGACTTGCTGATGCTACAAATATAGGTGGCCATAACTCTCAAATATCATTATTAATTGGTAATGATTTTTACTGGAAAATAGTCACTGGGAAGGTTAAAAGATTATCAAATGGTCTTGTTGCCTCTTGAAACCTTATTTGGTTACACTATAAGTGGAACTGAAGTGTTAAAAATTTTATCAACTTTGTACTATTAAAATTTTTAGATCATTAAATAGATAAGTGAAAGTTCACTTACCTTCTAAATAGGGTTGCTTTGAACTGCCTTCTTTCCTTCTTGTCGGTATCCGTCTCTATGATGAAATTAGATTCACTGCGGAACACAGCTATAAACTTTTTTTAAGAAATTTCAATTCATATGAAAGATATCTACAAAATATTTACAAGTTATAATGAATACAAGTATTGTGTATACGGAGACGGTCTATCGTTTCAACATCTGTTAGACGCGTCAGCCGTTCAACTGACTACTTTTAGTCTCTTTCGCCAGAGGGCGTTCGTGGAAGTAAAGTTTTAGTAAGCAAACGCGACATGAAGCGTTAAGTTATGTTTCTGCACTTCATTCCAGAATTACGGTAATGAATGTTGTTGAGAATATTTCTCATGCACATGATTTGGAAAGTAGTGCACTTTTAAAAGGACTATGAAATTTAGATGCAATTGGAATACTTGAATATACAACAAATGAAAATGACATTGAAGTTATGCGGTGATTTGAAGAAACAATTCAATACAAAAGCAATCGTTATGAAGTTTTATTACCCTGTAAGAACAATGTCAACAAAATGGGTAGTAATTATAACATCGCCTTAAACAGATGGAGAAGTTTACTTAGAAAGTTTAAGAAAAATCCTGAAATTTATGAAAAGTACTCAAGCGCAATTGAAGATTATCTAAATAAAGGAATAGCTGAAAAGTCTCCGAAGAATTCTGCAGAAAACATCTATTATTTGCCACACCATTGTGTAATCAGAGAAGATCACGATTCTACGAAATTAAGGGTCGTATCTGATGCTTCCTCGCATACTCATGACAGTCTATCTTTAAATGATTGCTCACATTCAGGACCAAATTTAATCCCTGAATTATTAGATTTGCTGATTAATTTTCATTAACACAAAATAGCATTTGCTGCAGATATCGAAGCTACAAATTCTGTTGAAGCCTGAGGACAGAAATATAGTAAGATTTCTTTGGACTGCAAAAGAAAAGAAGCAACCGAAGATTTTAAGAATGGTGCGTGTAATATTCGGAGCAACCTGTAGCCCCTTTTTACTAGCAGCAACTATAAAGCATCACGCAAGAAAGTTGAAAGCACAATATTCGAAGATCTATCAACTTCTAGAAGAAACTATTTACGTAGATGATTTGATTCATGGTACAGATGATGAAGAAAATGCAGAAATTTATGAAAATGTGAAAAGGATTTTGATGCTTGCTAGTTTCAATATGAGAAAGTGGAGGATCAATAACGCCCAATTACATGCGATTTGGAATGCGGCTGAAAATACAAAGCTTAAGGAAGACGGAATGAATAGTACTTTGTTAGGATATATTTTTAATTATGAAGCAGATAGACTGAAATTTCGAATCAAAGATGAATTACTCAAAGATCCGGCTGAGAAAATAACAAAAGATTCTTCAAGTTGCAGGCGAACTATAGGATCCTATCGGTTTCTTATCTCCCTTTGTTGTTGCAGCTAAAATGATGATGCAAGAATGTTCGCAAAGAGGATACCAATGGGATGCACCACTAAATCAAGAATTGCAGAACCAATTTAAAGCCTGGTATAATGAAATTCCTAAACTAGAAAATGTTGAAATTCCAAGACATTATTTCAACAATCTGTCAAAATGTAATCTGTCGAATATTCAATTGCACTGTTTTACAGATAGTAGCCAAAAGGGATATGGTGCCGTTGCATATTTGAGATACAATGAAAATGAGCTAACAAAAACATCATTTGTTATGTCCAAAGCAAGAGTTGCTCCCATAAAAAGGGTTACGTTACCTCGACTGGAGCTTTTAGGAGCAGTCATAGGAGCTCGACTCATCACATACATTCGACATTCGTTGAAAAACATAGAAATGAAGATTTATATGTGAACAGATTCAGAAATTGTACTACATTGGGTCAAGGCTGATCCGACAAAATGGAAACAATTTGTACGAAAAAGGTGTCTAGAAATCCAAGAGAAAACTGATCCAGATTGGTGGAATTATTGTCCCAGCCATGAGAATCCTTCGGACTTATTGACGAGAGGGCAAAAGGTAGAAACCCTTTCAAAAAATGAACTGTGGTGGTATGGCCCACCTTGGCTTGTCAAATATAACAACGTTTGGACCAGATCTTCGAGAAATTTTAATGAAGATGATAAAATAACAAATTCTGAGAAACGAAAAGGAAAGAAGCAAGAAATTTTAACAGCAAACTGTATTGTTGAAAACAGCGAACCTATCATTCCTATCGAAAACTTCAGTGACATAAATAAAGTATATAGAATAACATCTTATGTTTTCAGATTTATCAATAATGTGAAAAAACCAAAACTAAGAAGAATTGGATCTGTCAAGCCTGAAGAGATGACTATAATAGAGAATTTCTGGATCAAGAAAACTCAGGAAGAAAATTTTAAAGAAATAAGGAAATTAAAGATGAAACAAAGCGTAGATAGTTCGAAAATATTTACATTAAATCTATTTGTAGACTCAGATGGAATACTCAGAGTAGGTGGAAGGCTTCAAAATGCTGGGTTAAGTTATAATCAAACATACCCAGCAATATTATCTGAGAAATCTCATTTGACAGATCATATCATTAAGGATTGTCACGAAACGCAAAGACACGCTGGTGTAGCTGAAACTTTAACTGAAGTTAGAGAAAAAGTTTGGATACTAAAGGGTCAACAGCGTGTAAAGAGTAATATTAACAAGTGTGTGGTTTGCTACAGATTTAAAGCTAAGCAACTAAGTCAGGATATTGCTCCTTTACCAACCGAAAAAATAACAGAGGCAAATCCCTTCGAAGTTGTAGAACTTGATTTTGCTGGTCCTATGAGTACAAAGGATGAAACTGGGAAGGCTTATTTTGCTCTGTATACATGCGCTCTGTATACATGATATATGTCTGTATACATGATATATTCAGACAATGCAAAAAACCTTCAAAAGAGCAGACAAGAATTTACAAAAACTATGGAATACCATCAAGGACACAGAAGTTCAAAATTATTTTGGTAATAAAGGTATTAAGTGGAAATTCAATGTGGGAAAGGCGGCCTGGTGGGGCGGTTTCTGGGAAAGGCTTGTTAGATCTATCAAGTCATGCTTGAAGAAAATACTCATGAAAGCTTCACTTAAATTTGAAGAGCGGAAGCAGTTTTAATTGAAATTGAGGCAATTTTGAATTCACGTCCGCTGACTTTGTTTATAGCGGACCAGCTGACACCAACTCATTTTCTAGTTGGACGAAGACTGACATCTTTACCATCTGGCAAATTTCTTGAACCGGATTCAACTAAATAAAATTTAACAAGACGATATCAATACCGACTATGGTTATTAGAAGGTTTTTGGAAAAGATGGAAAAGAGAATACTTACTTAAAATTAGAAATGAAAAACAAATTCAGAGAGGTAATGCCGTAACAGATCTTTTGAAGGGATCTGTAGTTCTAGTACATGAAGAAAAACTATCAAGATTATTATGGAAGATGGGAGTTGTACAGGAGTGTCATCCACGACGAGATGGAAAATAAGGGCCTGCACTATCCGTTTAGCTAATGGAAATCATCTACGTCGTCCTGTGCGGTTATTGTACCCGTTAGAAATGACTTAAACTCTTTGAACTGAATACAGTGAATTTAAATTGCGAACACTGTGCGTCTATGAACATTTAAACTTGTAGAACCTTAAAAACATTTAGTGTTTAAGATAGCTTCAGAATCCAATCCTTTGATGAGCCAAGAGTTCATCGAGGAGGAGAATGTTACAGTTTATGTAGCTGGCCACGAATGGGCGCAGCTTTTTTACTTTTAGCTTGTTATTTTTTTTTCTTACCGCATTGCAGATTTTGATATAGATGTAGTGGCAAGCAGAGAAAAATGATGAACGTTCTAATGTAAGCATACAATTGTTGTACATAGCTGTAAATAAAGTTTCTGTGTGATAAAAATGGAAAAGAATTCCAAGCGTTCCTGTGGATATTCATCAAGAAAGGTAAGCAAAAAATCACTTATCAAATGTTGTTAAATGTAAAAAATACAAATAAGAAAAAAGATCATAAATTGCAACATATCCGCAACTATAGAAAGTTGTGTCTTATATACTTGCCAGATGGTCTTCCCATCATACGTGGATGGTTTCAGAGAGGGATAAGCAAGCATGGGTAGAAATTTTAAACCTTAAGAATTGTTTCCTGCTGTCGCTATGTACTTCTTTAATGTGTCAATTTCTTTGGCGACGGCAGCAGAAACCCTGTCATCAATTAGTTATTGCGTGCGTACGGGTTCGTCATAGATTGAATGCACAAATCTGATATAAAGTTAATAAAATTTATTCTAATCACAAGAAATAAAACAGAAACCGCGAAACTATCATTCCTATCCTAAAATGTTGAAATGACGATGATAATATCATTTAGGTATATCAGACAGGCTTCGTAGGAAAGACCTTTCCGAACAGCCTCCATTAGGCTCTCGAATGTAGCCGGCGAATTGCAGAGTCTAAACGGCATCAACTTGAACTGTGAAAGTCCTTATCCCGTAGTACATGCCATCTTTTCTTGGTGATAACGATGTATCTCTACTTGCCAATATCCACACTTCAGATCAAGGGTCGAAAACCACTTGCTTCCAGATAGTGTGTCCAGAATGTCATCAATACTAGGAAGAGGTTAACTGTCTTTCTTCGCAACGTCGTTTAACCGGCGATAGTCAACGCAAAATCGAGTTGAACCGTCTTTCTTCCTGACGAGGACGATGGGAGATGCCCGTGGACTTGCTGAAGGCTCGATGACATGGCTTTCTTGCATATGCTTTAAAAGTGTTCTTACCTCTTCCTGTTTAGCAATCGATAGACATCTTGGATGTTGGTTGATTGGTGGATGATCACCGGTATCGACTCTATGTTGCGTCAAACTAGTTCGACCCACGTCAGAGAACGAGCGGGAGAAAACATCTTGAAGATCTTTAATGACACGATCGGCAGCATTCCTCTCTTCATCATTTAATTGCGCATTCTGCAGTAACTGTGATGTAATGTTTTCTGAAGACACAGATTCTCAGGTGTTACTCTTTTGTTTAATACTGATCAATGGAGTACATGCTGCAACCACTTCACCTTTCTTAATAAACGTTTTATCAATTACATTGGTAACTCTGTCCGAGCTAACGGTCTTCGACAGGTCGACGATTGCTGAGGCTACTAATACGCCTTTCGGGCTGTTACAGTTCTTGGGATATTCTATGATGCCGTAGCGAAAATTTCTATTTTCGGCTATCGATCGAGGAAGTAAAAATTCGGTTCTTGCTGGTATTGTGATATTGTCTTGTGCTATGAATTTGTGGACAGATTTAACTATTTCACCATTAATTGCGAATAGGGTTATGTCTTCAGAGTCAGAATGCAGTTCGTTTTTTTTTTTTAGAAGTCCAAGGAAAAATTGTTTTTCCTTAGAAAGTCCAATCCGAGTATGCAAGGGTCTGTAATCTCTAGCATATATGCCGTGTGATGGTAGGCGGCACTTGCGAAAGTGATGCCAACGTTTAATTTCCAATCGATGTCGATCTTCTTCCTGGACACAGTCTCGAGGGTAACGCAGGGCGGCGTCCAGATAAGTGTACCTTTCAGTTGCTGAGCCAAATCTTTTCGGACCGTGGTAACGTTGGCTCCTGCACCGATAGTCAAATTGCATGAAACTCCATTTATATGTCCCATTATGAAGAGTCCATTACTGCCACCCCTCATTCCAGAAATCTGAAGTGCTTTAAAAGGGGGCTTCTCATTATCTGGGAACTTCCCACTAGATGGCCACTAATTAGTTTTTTGCGTCGTTGATGGAGAATGGTCTTATTTTCCGTACCCTGGGGTGTTCTGCAGTTACGTCGTGTGTGACCTTCAGTACCACAACTGCAACACTTTAGGGTCGATTTCTTGTGACTAATATTCCGTCTCAGGGCATTGAGTTGTCTGTTTAAATCGTCTAGACGAGTAGTGACTTGATCCACCGGCTCCTAGACTTGAGCAGCTCTGATTGGGTGGCGGTCTCTACGGGTTACTTGCTGACTGCCTCAAATTTCATGGCGAACACTAGAGCGCTTTTTATATCTTTTACATCCGTTATTCTCAGAGTTTTCTGAACTTCGGGATCCAGGATGCCATAGATAAAGTACTGTACATGATTTCCTTTATTTCTCTCGGACACTCCGAACAGGCAAGATCGGATATCCTTTCAACATGTGTGGCGAGCTCCAGGCGTCTTTCCGTAAGCTTCTGTTCACGAGATTTTAATTGAAGCGTACTGGAGTCTTTTAAACATTTTTCGCCAAAGCGCAGCTCAGAGAAGCGGCGAGATGACAGGCCTTAGCTTGGGAATCCCATCCATTCGTATCCGCCACTATAGAAAATTGTGTCTTATATATATATATATATTTGCCAGGAGGACTTCCCATCATATGTGGATGACTTCAGGGAGGTAGAGCAGCTATGGATAAAAATTTAAAACCATCACTATTTCTTCAGGGTATCAACTTCTTTGGCGACCGCAGAAACACTGTCATCAATTTTTGTTCCACGGCAGAAACTCTACTCTTTCTTCTATTTTATCTTTTACCGAATTACCGATTTACTTTTTTTAACTTACCCGCATGGTGCTTTACATTTTTCACAACAAACTCTATCCTTCAATAATAAACAATCCATCAAAAATCCTCTAAAACGTTGATACTCTCTTATTAATTTATGTATAAAATATCTGTTTGGAATATCCTTCTTTCCCGAACTTTGAGTGAATGAATATCTCGATAATTTGTATTGAAACTGAATAAATGTAATTGACCACTATTAGCTGTAAATGTTAGCTGTAACTGTAATTCCTGAAATTTACAGATTTTTGCATTGAGTTTGCCGAATGCTATGGGTTACCACATCCTATCACTTATCTAATCTTAGAAATCTGGGTTGGCTGTACTAAAGGATAGCGTTTCAATGCGTCCACTTTAATTTCAACCGCGTCAATTCTGCCTTCCATAGCGTCGAATTTTTTTTATTACGCAGGTAATTTCTCTTCTCATTTCCTCTTGACCTGCTTTAGTCTTTTGTTGAACAGCTTCGTTTCTCCTTTAACAGATACTACATCCCCTTTCATCTCTGTTTTAACGGAATCCTAGCCAGCTTTCATCTCTACTTTAACCAGCTTCCATCTCTTCCATTTCTTGACAAGCTTCCATCTCTTCTTGGCTCGCATCCATTTCTTCTTTAAATGCGGCAAAGGCTACCACCAACTGCCTTAACATTTCCTCCATCGCTCTTGTTATTGGCATTCAAATTCCACTTCTGACACCAAAAAATCGGTCGCACGAGTTAGTACTAGCAATTTCTGCAAAGCAAAAAGAGTAGAATTACGGTTACAGTTAACACAGTAGTCAATTACATTTATTCAAATTAAATATAAATTACCGAGATAAACGTTTATTAAATGTTAAATGCATGTCATTTTTACTTTTACGCCGCAGCTTTCTCTTGAAATATGTCTCGCGCTGCATTGCACGGGGATATAAAACAATTTTAAAAGAATTTTAATTACATTTCTACTAAAAATAGTCAACTAAATACAAAATCCGTAACAGTGCTTGGATAATTTCAGAGAGAGACGAGCAGGCATGAGTAAAAATTTTAAACAGTCAGATTTGTTTCCTGCTGTCGCTATGCACTTCTTTAAGGTGTCAACTTTTTTGGCGACGGCAGCAGAAAACTAATTGATGCCCTATCGTCAATTAGTTGTTGGACGGCAGAAACTCTTTCTTCTATTTTTTCTTTACAGAACAAACTCTTTCTTCTATTTGTTCTTTTACAGAATAAACTCTGTGTTCTGTTTTTTTTTTTTTTTTTTTTTTTTTTTTTTTACAGAATAAACTTCGTCTTCTATTTGTTCTTTTACAGAATAAATTCTTCCTTCAATGTGTTCAACTGTATTTCCGACGAATCTATTCTACCTTCCATAGCCTCGAATTTGTTTTCTATTACGCAGGTAATTTCTCTTTTCATTTCCTCTTGACCTGCTTCAATCTTTTCTTGTAGAACTCTCATTTCTACTTTAACAGATTCCTAAACAACCTTCATCTCTACTTTAAAAGTTACTTGGCCAGCTTTCATCTCTTTTTGGCCTGTTTTAATTTCTTCTTTAATTGCAGTGGAAGCTGCTATCAGCTCTCTAAACCGCTCTTCCATCGCTCTCGTGACTGGCATTCAAGTTCCACTTCTGACACCAAAACATGCTGGTGCATACGGGTTCGTAATGGATTGAATGCACAAGTCTGAAAAAAGTTAATAAAATTTATTCTTATCACAAGAAATAAAACAAAATGCTGAAATTTTTCATCACAGATATTCGTACAATATCACAATATCACACAGAACTTATATTCTAAACTACTAAAACGTTGAATAGAACTCTATTCAAAGCAAAGAAAGCTAATCCGATCTCAGCGCGAATTCGCTACAATCAACAGCAAGAACTACATAAACAACAACTTTGAGATGTGTTTCTTCACAAAAGTTATACAGGTCAAAGAAGGTAGTTAAAAATACCCTCTTCAAGCTAAAATGCAGGCCTCATACCTTCAGGATATGAAATTTGAATATTCTGGAAGAATCCGGATATGTCTCGCAGTTCCTCTGCAAATACTGCGATGTACGCAGCCAGTTCTTCTGGCTGCAAACAGGACAGCCTTAAAAGGATACCATACATATGAATATACTGTTGCGTGCGTACGCGTTCGTAATAGATTCAAGTTTGATAAAAGTTAATAAAATTTATTCTTATCACAAGAAATAAAACAAAATGCTGAAATTTTTCCTACAATATCGCAATATAACATAGTAGTTATATTTTAAACTACTAAAGCGTTAAATAGAACAAACTTCTCTGAAAAGCGCAGAGAAAGCTAATACGATCTCACCGCGAATTCGCTACAGTCAACAACAACAACTACTGAGCTAAACAACTATTGAGCAGAGATGCTCTTTCTCTCTGGCTTCTTTAAATCGGCCACACAGAGAGTTCTAGCAATTTCTGTAAAGAAAAAATCGTAGAATTACGGTTACAGGTAACATTGTATTCAATTACATTTATTCAAATTAAATATCAACTACGGAGATAAACTTTTATTTTTTAAATATTAACTCTCTGAGCGTTGTGACCGGGCTTAGGCGGTCAAGGAGACCTACCTCAAAAGCGGGACCGACGCTTCTAGGCGGTCATTGGAAAAGTGTTCGAAAGCGTTACTGACGTTCTAGGCGGTCAGTGGCGACGACCTCGAAAGCCCTATGACCACCTTAAAGCGGCCGTGCAGATGTCTAGCCACCCCCCTTATTTTTGGAAACCTGGAGATCTCTAAATGACAACTCTCAGTAGGAGTCTAAGAGGGTTGCTCTTCTTCGTTTTAGACAGCTGCGTTTTATCGCCAAGAAAGTGTTTAGACATATGACAAACTGACGCGAACATTCTTCGCTAAATAAATAAGCAGCATGAAAAATTTTCTAATACTATCTTTAAACAGATAACATTTTCATAAAATATCCTTTATACTTCAAACTAAATGTTCAGAAATATGAAAAATCCTTGTGAATTCAATTAAAAACTAGCATTTCAAAATATTTGCATTATTTAAATAAATTTACTTATCATTATGTATATGCATAAAAACGGCAAGTTAAAAACTTTCAATTAATTCGCGCGAACCGAATAGTACTGCATTCAATTAACCTGAATTACATACAATTGCATATAAAGAATAACATTACTTAAGCAATAAATCAGATAAAATTTAGAAAATCAATAGTCTATTTTAATAAGTTATAATAAGCGTATTCTTGATACGGGTTAATGAAACACAAACTAATTCAGAAGTCAAACAACAAAAATCAGCGTTCATTTACAAAATTTTCACAGGACTAGTTTCGATGGTTTTACCGAACCATCATCTTCAGCTGCAAAACCGCAAATGAACATAATAGGAAATAATGTTTAGATAAGATAAGAAAGCCTGGACAAGAATAAGCAAGTGGCGCCATCTGTTGGCGAAACCAGAACTAAAACATAATTTCTCTAAAAGCCGAAGGCAAATTTGGATTGGAATTAGGATCGTTAACTAGAACAGAAAGATTTTTATGAATGTGAAATGCCTCTAGAAAATCCAGTTCTCCAATGGAAGATGTTTTTTGAATAATTTTGGCAGCAGAAAAATTGAAAGTGTGATTTTCGGACCAACAATGTTGAGCAACAGAAGACTTCTGTGTTTCCTTTTTTCTAACATATGCCTCATGTTCTTTGACGCGAAATTTTAAGGCTCTCTTAGTTTGGCCAATGTAAATTAAACCGCACTGGCAAGGAATCCTATAAATACCCCAGGAATTCATATCCGGAATGGGGTCCTTGAGTATAGAAGTTGGAATTTTATTGATGGGAGAGTAAACAACCCAAAAGTTAAATTTCTGCAAAATATGTGCAACTTTATAGCTAATTGATGGAAAGAAGGGAATGACAACAGAATTTTTATAATCTCCTAAAATAAGAGTGTGGCTTTTAGTGTGCTGAGATGAGAATTTTTTAACTGCTTGATTAATAATGTTGGGTGAAAAGCCCCTGTCAATAGCTATTGCTTTTAAATAATTTAGTTCTTCATCAAGGGATAGTTTGGAGGAGCAAACTTGAAGAGCACGGAAAACATAGGAATAAAATGAAGCTAACTTTTGTTTAGTCGGATGACATGATTTAAAGTGTGGTGGAAGGCAAACCGATGAAGGTTTACGGTAAACTGTAGTACTGAAGTTGGATGTATTACGTGTGACCAGAATGTCGAGAAACGGAAGAGAATTGCAAGTCTCAAGTTCAAAAGTGAACTGAATAGCAGGATCAATAGAATTCATTGTTGAAAGAACTCTATTTAAATCATCTTTATTACCTTCAAACAGGGTAAAAGTATCGTCTACGTAGCGGAACCATGTCGGGAAGTTTAAAGTTTCAAACAATTTTGATTCATAATAATGCATGTAGATATCAGCCAGGATGGGACTGAGGGGGCTTCCCATGGCTAATCCCTCAGTTTGCTTGTAATATTTATTTTGGAAAACAAAATGTGTTTGTTTCAAACAGAGTTGAGTGAGAGAAATTAGCTCATCAATTTCGATGCAAGAGAAATGAAATTCGCGAAGTCTTGGTTTCTTTTGATGTAAAATCATTATTCACCAATGTCCCAGTGGAGGGTGCATTAAGATGTCTAGAAACCAGACTTCGCGAATTTCATTTCTCTTGCATCGAAATTGATGAGCTAATTTCTCTCACTCAACTCTGTTTGAAACAAACACATTTTGTTTTCCAAAATAAATATTACAAGCAAACTGAGGGATTAGCCATGGGAAGCCCCCTCAGTCCCATCCTGGCTGATATCTACATGCATTATTATGAATCAAAATTGTTTGAAACTTTAAACTTCCCGACATGGTTCCGCTACGTAGACGATACTTTTACCCTGTTTGAAGGTAATAAAGATGATTTAAATAGAGTTCTTTCAACAATGAATTCTATTGATCCTGCTATTCAGTTCACTTTTGAACTTGAGACTTGCAATTCTCTTCCGTTTCTCGACATTCTGGTCACACGTAACACATCCAACTTCAGTACTGCAGTTTACCGTAAACCTTCATCGGTTTGCCTTCCACCACACTTTAAATCATGTCATCCGACTAAACAAAAGTTAGCTTCATTTTATTCCTATGTTTTCCGTGCTCTTCAAGTTTGCTCCTCCAAACTAGCCCTTGATGAAGAACTAAATTATTTAAAAGCAATAGCTATTGACAGGGGCTTTTCACCCAACATTATTAATCAAGCAGTTAAAAAATTCTCATCTCAACACACTAAAAGCCACACTCTTATTTTAGGAGATTATAAAAATTCTGTTGTCATTCCCTTCTTTCCATCAATTAGCTATAAAGTTGCACATATTTTGCAGAAATTTAACTTTCGGGTTGTTTACTCTCCCATCAATAAAATTCCAACTTCTATACTCAAGGACCCCATTCCGGATATGAATTCCTGGGGTATTTATAGGATTCCTTGCCAGTGCGGTTTAATTTACATTGGCCAAACTAAGAGAGCCTTAAAATTTCGCGTCAAAGAACATGAGGCATATGTTAGAAAAAAGGAAACACAGAAGTCTTCTGTTGCTCAACATTGTTGGTCCGAAAATCACACTTTCAATTTTTCTGCTGCCAAAATTATTCAAAAAACATCTTCCATTGGAGAACTGGATTTTCTAGAGGCATTTCACATTCATAAAAATCTTTCTGTTCTAGTTAACGATCCTAATTCCAATCCAAATTTGCCTTCGGCTTTTAGAGAAATTATGTTTTAGTTCTGGTTTCGCCAACAGATGGCGCCACTTGCTTATTCTTGTCCAGGCCTTCTTATCTTATCTAAACATTATTTCCTATCTTGTTCATTTGCGGTTTTGCAGCTGAAGATGATGGTTCGGTAAAACCATCGAAACTAGTCCTGTGAAAATTTTGTAAATTAACGCTGATTTTTGTTGTTTGACTTCTGAATTATTATTTATTCGGCGTGTTATTGTGTCTTAAACACAAACTAATTTAATAGTAAATATAATAATGGCGAATTGGTTATTCTTTTCGGAACAATACTCGTCGCTTATACTGGTTTGCTGAAGTTTTGTTCTAATGCATTTTAAATAATCCAATGCTTTTAATGTACATTGATATGAATGTGATTTTCATTAGATAAAATTTTACTAAGTTTGATTTTCTCTTGTGTGCTCATGCTTTACATAATATATATTACTTTGCTGACCACAATGTAACTACAAGAAGCAACGAAGAGTTGAGTAAAAATTTCCATATTTTGTTTCAGAAATTATTAAAATAACCTACAGCGTAACATCTGAAATTCCGAAATATAACCCGCAACATTTCTAAAAGTTATAAATTTGAATAAAGAAATAGCAGTAACTAACTAATAAAAACGAAATACTAATAAGAAAAGAACCACACAAGTTTTTTTTTTTTATGTTTGTTTAGTTTATTTTATTGTTTTAGGATATATATTGTTGGCGAATGGTGAAGTTGTCACATAATAAAGAAGAATGATCTGTATTTTTTTATTATTTAAAATGCATATAAATTTCCTCTAAAATAGTATCAGCCTTAGACTGAATGTTGTCTAGACAGCTGCAATGATATTTTAACTGGATTAACATATCAAATACAGTTTCCTTTTAAATAACTTCGTCAGCAGTCTGAAGAATCTTTTCGAATCATTAGATGATTTTGAATAAAACTTAAGTCCAATTTAAAAAAACTGAATTAGTCCAATTTAAAAAATATTTAAAATTACCTAAATAATAAAGGCTAACCTTATTTTAATTTCCTTATCAAAGTACTACATTCTTTAGTCAGCAAGAACTGATCATAAAATCTGAGCGATATGCCCAAAATTCATAGGTCTAAGCAGTAAAAAAGCTTGTCCCGCTAGAGAAAATCGTCACATATTATGGAAAAGATTTTGCAAGAGTTATTTTAGACAAAACACGACATTTTAAATTTAATCTCTTGTATTAGAGATCAAGTATTTTACCGTAATTTTATTTTCACATATGCAGATGATCACCATGTCCTTCCATAGCATAAATTAAAGAAATACACTTAGCAACTTCAACCATGAACATATAACTTATGAGAAATTTGTTTTGACATGCTACGCGGAGGAATGACTAAATATTGATTTATTTTACATTTATGTTAAATGACAGTGATTAAAAAAGAATAGATGTAGATGTGTAAAAAACCTGTACTTGTAACCTTCTGTATTTCTAAAGGAAAGCTTAAAATGGTTCACAATAACGGATGGCTTTGATCATTCAGTAAAGTCATCGTAGGTACATTTAGTTTTTTTTCGCGGTTTTGAAGAACTGCAGAAGTTCAGATTTGTCGCAAAAGAGTAATTATACCCTTGGGGGATTGCTTTACTTACGGAACGGAAAAACAATTTTTTAAACATACGCATACAAAAGACGTACCTTTTCTCACAACATAAATGGCAGATGCAATAATTTGAACACATGCTTTCAATCAGTTGCTTCCTCCTAACAAAGGTTCCTAGCAAGTCTTGTACTTTTTTAAATATGCTGTGTTCGAACATTGTGAATGCTTCCATTTTTATTTTTAATTTGAAACAATATTAAGTTGTAATTACTAGTTAAAATGGCTTAAAATAAATTGATACATTATACGAAAGTTTGTAAAAATGAAAACTGGATTCACTTCCTTTCACATAATTTCTGTCTAGCTCTTCCAAAATATTTTAAAGCTTACTTTACAACATACTAGAAAAGGCTACATTTTGGGAAATGTATTTGCTTTGTTTAGTTAGTAGTTTTAATTGGGGTTGTTATGTAAGAAGGCATTTAATCGTTGTTGCTGTGTTACAGTGCTTATTTTATTGTATAATATAAGTACTGTAGGGCAGCAGTAACGCAAATATTGCTTTTCTTGTTAATATTTTAATGCATAGAGGAACTTTAAAAAAGAACAAAAATAATTTTCACCGTTATAATATGTCCTTAAAGGGTTTCCAATGAAAGCATAGATAACTAAGTAGTAACATTAATAACTTTATATCAATTAATTTACTAACCGAATATGATAAAATTTTCGAATTCGAAATCCGTCTTTAACTGAGTACTTTTCTCAAAAAGAAAAATATCGTCTAAAAATCGTTACTGTTAATACATTTATGGATAACTTCCTGAGAGGAATTCGTTGATAATAATAATATATAGAATCCATCAGGTGCTTAAAGCCATGAAACAGGTGCTACAACGCACTCGGCAGGATCACAGTCATGGTCAGTTCGGTTTTTTTAAAAATGGGAAAGTTATGAAGACTATCTACTTAAGAGGAGGGATGCATTCGTGGAGGATATTCTGTAGAAAGCTAGCGTATTACACATGAGGAAAACCAAGAAAACCCACCATGCAGTCAGCCCGTTCGCCTGAGATCGAACTCAAACCAGGCCAAACTGCCAGTATTCAGAAGTCTTAACTGTTCGGCCGCTGATGACGCCTTGAACACAATCATGAATCTTCAAACTTATTCAGCTGGATATGCTGTTCATTCTATATATTCTCCTCCCTTAAAGACTGAAATTCGAATCATAGATCTTTCAGATAACTAGTTAGATCTGCTACTACTTGCACCACCAGAGGAACTTCGAAAATTATATAGAATGTATTTCCAAATGGATATTATGTTCGATTACTTTTTAAATTGTTGATTCTAAACTAATCGTCGCCTTTTCAATCCAAAAAATTTCGTATTACATCTAGATGCTATATAAATCATTTTATCTACATACACTAAGTTACGAAATTTAACATTTACATTTGTCCTACAGCAAGAAATTTCAAAATAGAAAGTGTTCTTCGACTACAAAACAGTTGTACGAATATAATAAGTTTCAGAAACTGTGTTTACTATGATTTAGGGCTTTAAATTTTTAATATTTATGACAGAGATTTCAGGAGGCGTCTTGGCGTAGAAATAATGGACTACTAATCCTGAATTCTTAAAAAGTCCTCCAACGAAGGCATCCCTTCTTTTAGGCAGATAGCCCGAGTATGCTTTACATTAGTCAAATAAGCCAAAGCATACTGTTGCTGTAAAAAAATATTGTATTTACCTTAAATAATTTCGACTGCAAACGTTATATTTGTTACTACGGAAAAAAATTATTTTTGTGTACAGGTTGACTGCATGGACGCTTCGGTGGTTTTCCTTCTGTGTAACGTCAATACCAGCCAATATCCCTTGGGAAGTTCTTCCCGAAGACATATTTTCATTAGTAAGATAACACTTTCTTGCTTTGCCGTAATCAAATAAACTAAACCTAAAACTGTCATATGTTTTGCCGCCTTTATAAATGAAGTTTTACATTCAACATCCCTAACAGTAATGAGATAATTTTACTTGTTCGCATATGCCATACTGAGATATTTTACACGTTCAAATATTCAGAAGGATAATTATAACTCTATTTTGGCTGATCACAGAATAGATAGAAACGGATAATATAATAGATAGAAATAGACGATAGAAATGGATCTTTACGTAGATCTTGTGCAGTTTTTATATTGTGTTTTAACTGACTGCTTATAAATACATTTAGATAACATAACTTTAAGAATATCAAATTTATGTATAGAAATATTACTTTAGATGAACTATAGAATGAATATTACAAAATGTATTTTTCAGAAAAACAATTTAAGACGGAAATTATTGTGCGATATTCATTTTAAAAGGGAGATGGATGATGATTCTTCACCACCAGGATTTGGCAGTTGGGCCTCCTAATCTCCAGTCGGCTTTTATAAGGCGGGGTATATAAGGTATTTTCTAACTTCTCACTACATCCTTCGTGGTGTAATGGTAGCACTCTCAGCGCATATTCGAGAGGCTCAGGTTCGAATCCCAGCGAGGACATTGCTCATTTTTCACGTCCTTAGCATAAAAAAAAACCTGATCACTCTACCAATTGTCTTTCTGAAAACAATATCTGGTTTCATACATAATATTTTACCAAAGGGATTTAAAGAAAATTTAATCACTTATTCTTTAAATTTTGCTTTAAAAAAAAAGTATTTAATGTTTTCTCTTCAAGGTATGCTATTTAGATTACTTCTTATCTTTCCTGTAAAATATTTACAAAGAAATGAAGCTCATATATTTGAGATCGTTTGATATTCAAACCCTATATTTATTTATTTTGAAACATCTTAAAAAATCTGATGCGGGCATAACATGACTTCCTTGTACACCAAATAAATTAAACACATTTTTTGCTAAACTTCATCTAAACTTATTTCGTTTGAAAATGAAATAGGATCTTAAATTTCAAAATGCCCATTTGGAACTGCAATAAAAAGGGAGGTGCACAACTAGATGTTATAGCAATCGCATACAGAAACTTTCAACATTTTATGGTTTACCGTTTTTGAGTTATGCGATATACATGAATACATACGTACGGACACACGTCCAGCTAAAACTAGTCATAAGTTCCAAATATAAAATTTCAGCATTTTATGGTGAAGTTATGCGACATACGTACGTGTAAGCGTCATCATGGAACTAATCAAAATGGAAATTTCTTTTGAAACATGAAAATCGAAATTTTTCGCGATTACAATACTTTACTTATTTCTCACAAATCAAAACGATGTCATAAATAACTAATTACTAATAAATTTAGGATGCAATCTGAAGAATTATTTAAATCTAATACTTTAATCTGGAATATACTTAAAATATTTGAAAATTAAATATAAACATAATATTAAAATAAGTTGCGAATAATTTGTGTTCGAAAAATTAGAACATGAGGGGAAAAATTCTCACAAATTCCCTTTGTATATTAAAAAGTATTTTTTAAGAAAATAACTGTAAAGAATGCAAAATAAATTTTTCACCATCATGGAAGCAATTCCTTAAAGAAACTGGAAATTTAAAGCATTTTACGTAGTTTCTATTACTGATGCATATTGACTAACTTTCTGTATTCGGCACATATCTTGATTAAGCAAGTAATATACAGCATATGTGTTAGTATGCAAACTATAATGTAGCCAAATAGGAGATAAACTAACATTTTAGCAACCAATCCTGTGACGAAGATACCACAAGAAGAAAAAATAATTTCACTCGCTAAATTCAACGGAGGAGAGAATTAGCTTAATTATATCCACATGGTAAAAGGGGCCCGCTTTTGAAGTAGTTTGAGTCAAAATACTTTCCGTTTTTGGGACAAACCAGATGAGTACACACGATTATTTTTCATTCTGTTTCCTGAAAAAGCCGTAACGCTCGGGGGGTTAAATACACGTGCTCTTGTATTTTTACTTTTTTTGGCGTAGCTTTCTCTTAAAACTAGTCACACGCTGCATTGCACGGGGAAACAAAACAATTTTAATTATAATTGTACTAAGATTAGCTATGTAAATACCAAATTCATAACGATACGTGTACATTTCACAAAAGTAAGACAGGTCAAAGAAGGTAGTAAAAGTGTCCTCTGGAAGCTGTAATGCAGGCCTCACATCTTCAACATGTGGAATTTGAATATTTTGGAAGATTTCGAACAAATACAGCAATGTGTGCAACCAGTTCCTGTGGCTGTCAACGTAGCTGTCATACAACAGAGCTTTAAAATGTCCGCAAAAGAAGTAATCAAGGCATTACAGATACGGCGATCGAACAGCCCAATGCACAGAATCATGACGTCCGAATGCCACAGCGAATGACGCCCGAATGCCACAAATCTTTAACACCAGCCATTCGTAGAGCTTTCTGTATTTCAGGATCCCGGATGCCATCGATAAAGTATTGCAGAGGCAGGATTTCCCTTGTTTCTGTCGAGCACTCCAAAAAGGCGAGGTGAGACAGCCTTTCAACATCAGTGGCCAGATCCTGGAGTGCTTCCGTTGGCTTCTGTTGACGGGATTTTAATTCAAGCATGCTGTAGTCTTTTAAACACTTCTCCCCAAAGCGCCGGACACAGCTTGGAAATCTAGCCTCTTGTTTTCGAAAAGAGTCTGAAGGATATCCGCTGCGTCTGCTCTCAGAGAAAGCAGCAAGATGACAGGCCTTACCTTGAGGATCCCATCCATTTGCTTCCGCCACTATAGAAAATTGTATGTTATATACTTGCCACGAGTTCTTCCCATCATAAGTAGATAGCTTCAGAGAGAGACAAGCAGGCAGAGATAAAAATTTGAAACTATCAGAATTGCTCTCTGCCGTCTATACGAACTTTTTTAAAATATCAACTTCTTTCGCAAATGCTGAAACCCTGTCATCAATTTGTTGTTCTATTTGGTGTTGGACAGTAAAATTCTTCCTTCGATTCGTTATTCCAGAACAGAAACTCTCTCTTCTATTTGTTCTTTTGCAAAAGAAACTCTTTCTTCTATTTGTTCTTTTACCCAAGAAACTCTTTCTTCAATTTGTCCAACTTTATTTTCAACCGCGTCTATTCGGCCTTCCATAGCCTCAAATTTGTTTTTTATTATGCAAGTAATTTCCTTTTTCATTTCTTCTTGACCTGCTTGAACGGCCTTCGTCTCTTCCTTAACGGATTCTTGGCCCAAATTCATCTCTTCTTGACCAGCATCTATTTAGCTTTGACTGCTTTCATTTCTTACTTTAACAGATGCTTGGTCAGCATTCCTCTCTTCTTGGCTCGCTTACATTCCTTCTTTAGCACAGTTGACGGCGCCTTTATCTTTTCTTGGATTGCAGCATGCAGTCATCAATTCCACCGCTTTTGTAACTGGCATTCAATATCCCACTTCTGACACCAAAAAGTATTGCGTGCGTACGAGTTCATAATAAATTTAATGTTCGTCCGATGAAAAATGAATAAAAGTTATTCTTATCACAGCAAATAAAACAAAATGCTGAAATTTCTTCAGAGATATTCGTACAATATCACAGTAGTTATATTCTAAAATACTAAAACGTTGAAGAGAACTCAATTCGAAGCAAAGAAAGCTAATCCGATCTCAGCGCGAATTCGCTACAATCAACAACAAGAACTAAGTAAACAACTACTTTGACATGTTTTTCTTCGGCTTTTATATGCGTTTTAATCGTGCACGAGAATATTCTGGTATTTTCTCGATTTTTCTGGATAGCAAAGAGTACAATTTCGAGATATCTATTTATTAAAATGCTAAATGAGCGTGTTCCTGTATTTTGATTTTTCCGGCGTAGTCTCGTGCTGCAATGCACGAGAATATAAAAAAAAATTAATTACAAATTATACTCAAAATAGCTAAATAAATACTAAATCTGTAACAATATTAAAAAAACTGCTTACTTTAAAAATAATTTTCGGATGAGCTATTCAAATTATTCCGAAGTTTTAATTGAAAAAAGGCTTTAATAAGCTTCAAAATTAATTTTAAAATGTACAAGAAAGACAATTTACAAGAAATAACAAAATCTTTCACGGTAAGTGGAAGGCAGGCACTCAGAGAGCTCATGCTCTGAGAAATCTCTCTATCAGCATCACTAGAAATATCACTTTAGATAATTAATCATCACTCTAATGTATGTTATTAATTAGCTCATTTACTATGAAGCGTAACAGAACTTCACAAAGTAATAATAAAAGACTCTATAAAATAGAGGAAAAGAGATAAAAGGATTCGGGGGGATATCAGAAACGCGAATGTATATATCATGTGGCGAGTTAAAAAGATGATCCCCTGTTTGTTTACATTATGCTTTCCTTCCCACCCTAATTAAGACTAAAAAAAGGATTCGGAGGACTATCACAAACGTGAATGTTCATATTACTTGTCGAGTTAAAGAGATGATTCCCTGCTTGTTTGCATTAGGATTTCTTTTCCTCATTGAGCAAGTCATGTTTCTCTCATTTCGAGTAGAAGACATGCATCTCAAATCCTATGGACATGCAATGCCAAGTATACAAGTAGTTTTTAAAACGTTCAAAGATACTGGTACAAATATGTGACGACCGGGCATGAACCCTACGGCGTGCGGGCCGGAAAATGAATGCGTTTCAGGCTGGCACATATGAGTGACAATCGGCGCGAAAGTGTTAAGTTCATTTTCAGTTTTCATTATATCGCTCTACTTCGGTATAGTTTTCTTATACAAGCCTGTATGGGCTTATCCGAATTAATAAGAAATGTCCAGAAGGGTATTCTCTCAGTCTGTAATATTTTGGTGATAACCCTACAATCTTCTATTGTATAAACTCGTATGTTTAGTATGTCTCCTTTTAAGTTGCTTTTGATTGTTTTGATCCGTTTTTTCAAGCCGTTAAGTCCAACCTATTAGCACTGAAGTCTGTTAATATTATTGGAGGTATGTGGCTTGCCCTCTTTTTTAGCTGAATAAATTCATCCGCGGTTTCATCATCATCCAGTTTGTCATCTGGATACTGTTCAAAGATTTTTTTTTTTTAATTTTTTAAATAAAGTTCCTCAATTTCCGAACTGGAGCGAGGTCTTTTGTGGGTAAGCCGAGGTGTAGTAAATCTTTTATCATCTAGGATATTTTTATTTTTCTGATTTTTCAGACTAGAGCTTCTAGTTAATTTTTTTATCAGCGCTCTGTGCAGCGTAACGCGAGGTTTGCATCATATTGGTATCTTTCTGATACGCTGAATCTTTCAGTTATTGCATTAACTTTTCGATCTGCCTCAACATAGTTAAGCATTGCCTTTGCAATTAATTCCTTAATAAGCATTAGTTTGTCGTGCGGTAATTGCGTGACATTAGGATCATCTCAACAGTTGAGTCAACAGTTGAGATGAATCATCTCAACAGTTGAGATGAATCTTCTCAACATTATCGCCTAACCTGAATTCATTGACGCACAAAGTTAGACACCTGAGTTGGCCGGTGCTAACATCTCGTGAGTCAAGCAAATTATCTTAGCAAAAGTCAAAATGGAAGAAATCTGGTGCTTCGCCTCTCGCTCCAAGCAAACTTTACGATTCCTCAACACTTTGCGATGGTGTTCACAGTGACAGTTATGGTGAAAATAAACACACTTCACAACGAAATAGAACCTTGTTTGTACAGAGGCCATGCCAAGTTGAGTTGCGTGATTGCTATAAATACATAAATCTACAGAAAGGGTGCTCTCCCAGTTTGGCTCACTTTTGTGTTAGGAGCTTTCTGTGCATGTACCATAGGAAAATTATGACGACTTGAATGGCTTCTTCTATTGCTTTGATATTCGCATATTTGATGTTACATTATAATATTAATAGTAAGATAAAATAAATAATATGTTAATAAACATCAGAAGCAATTAACAAAAGTCAAAAAAATAAAAAACATTACAATTTTTAAATCTAAAACAATGAATTTTGATAACCAACAAAGTTCAACCAAAATTCAACTTGAAGCGCATTGCTTGCAATAAATTTTGTACTTGAAATTAAAATTTCATCTGGCGGACTGTTGGGAAACAAGGTCAGTATTCTTTAAAATTTGTTTCAATAAAATACTCAGTACAATTATTATTATTTATTTTTGTAATTTTATGATAGTTTATGCTACTTAAATTCTAGCCTTAAAGGTAGCATACACCCTACTTAACAGAGAGTGTTTCTTGATATTGCACTTATTCTCACGATAAAATTTTATGACACCTTAATTTCTATTTTCCTTCCTTATTATTTGGCCTTTTTTCCTAATGACTATAAAAAGAAAAATGGTGCTACTTTGGTAGACGGTTGCACGGATTTTGGCGATATTCTTTTGGCGAGTAATACAACTTATGGTAAACCCACTGCTAGATAAGTTATTTATAGTAACCGATACTTTGTTGTCATTTTATTTTAAAAATAATGTGTTTTATTGTGCATAAATTCCGTGTTTTAAATATTATTTACGGCTTCTAAATATTAAAAATCAATTTAATTTTGCAATTTTATTTGAAATAAAGTTTTTTTTGTTTATCATATTCTATGAAATTTTATGTTGTGGATGATGTAATCAATGACGTCACCTTACTTTAAAAGTAATTGGTTTTAATATGTATAAATTTAATCTAATGTTTTAAACATATTTATGGCTGTTAAATATTAAAATACAATTTAATTTTGCATTTTTTTAAAAATGATTTTATTATGTATGAATTTTTAAACAAATTTAATTCTAGATGTGATGTAATAGGCTCTCTGATTGGTTATAGAATATTTGTGCATTAACGAGCTGTAATCAGCTCCCTGATTGGTTACTGAAAATTTGTGCATTTCCGCGCCATTTTAAAATTTAATTCATTTCTTGGAATTCCTTCAAAGATGTCTCTCTCTAAGATGAATGTTGTTATTGGTAAGTACCAAGAATTATTGGTATCGAAATCAAAAAATTGTCCTTTGAGACCTTATTTTGGCCAGCCTGGCTTTCCTAATCAAAGATTTGTTTACAAATTGTTACAAGGGTTAGAGGAAATTTATTTTAAGTTTTTGGAAACCTCGCTAATTGCTTCTTCAATGAAGTGCGAGAAATGTGGATCACAGATGAAGATGGTTAAAAGAGCCGATTCCGAGGATGGCCGTATATGGTATTGTGGTCACGGTAGAAGAAATAATCGCTGTAACGGTAAAAAAAGTATTAGACATTCCTCCTTTTTTACCGGCAGTAAACTTCCAATTGCTGTCATTTTAGCTCTAGTGTACGAAATATTCATGGGTTCTTCGTACGATAGAATTCAATGTGAGCTCGGTATTTTTTCAGAAGCTGTAGCCGACTGGCGCAGTTATGTAACCGACGTTTTAATTAATTTCGTAGAAACTAAAACGGAGAAGATCGGAGGGCCAGGGAAAATCGTGGAGATTGATGAGTCTAAAATCGGGAAACGAAAGTTTAACAAGCGTCGATTTGTTGAAGGGCAGTGGGTTTTGGAGGGAATAGAGCGCGAATCAGGTCGCTGTTTTTTAGTTGCTGTAAAATTATTGCGAATGCGGAAGCTGTCAAAGCCAACCTGCGCCCCTTTTTCGCTAAAAATAGCGACCTGTCACTTGATAACAAGATCTTGCTTTATAAATCTATCATAAGGCCTATTCTCACTTACGCGAGTCCCATCTGGGACTCAGCTGCTCTGACTAACCGTAAACACGTCCAAATTTTTCAATCAAAATTTTTACGGCAGATATTAAACGCTCCATGGTTCATAAGGAACGATGACATTCATAACGACCTCAAAATTATGCCCATTAATCGCTTTATACAGCGACTTTCGGAAAGATTTTTCAAAAACATCCATCTTGTTGGAAATCCAGTATTACATACCCTGCCGGTATATGATCCTGCGGTTGCCTCTTCTAAAAAGCGACCCAGAGCAATCTTACAACCTGATTATGCTCAACTACCTTTTAAACGGCGTCGATATTGGAATACAGATGCCCAAGTGGATGCTTACCTCTCGTTCCTAAACCCCAACCGCCCCCGCGTTAACAATGCGTAAGGGCATTGACCGGAGGAATCCTGTTCTTTAACTCTTTAAGAAGAGCCTTCTAACGTTTCTTTAACAAGGGACAACCTATCTCCGCAGCCGCACGCGACTGCACTTAATTTCTCAATAGCTTCTTAAAAGCTTCTTCTCCACCCGCTAAACGGGTTGCTTTCGACCCCCTAAGGGGACCTTTTAACGTCGCACTAAATAGCGACCAATAATTTTCTTCTCCTCCTTCAGTGTATCACACTGAACTGCTACTAGAACCCGCCCAACGGGTTTCGCCCCCAGCCCTTTTTGCCCAACTCTCCGGATTGCTTGTCCTAAGGATTTTATTTTGCTGTTGATATCAAGAATCAAGGAAATGTATTGCACCTTTTTATTCTTTTCAAAACTTTTTGAATGTTGACTCCTCTCTCAAAATTTATTCCTGGCCCTTTTTAAACACAAAATTTAATTTAAAGAATTTCTAAGAGTTTTCCTTTTTTTTTTTTCTCATGCGGAAGGCATTATCTGAAAAGCTTTTATTTTTATAATTAGGCTTCAAAATCTTCCCTTATTAGATGAACCCCTCTTTTGATGTAATTATTCTATCTCTGATGATGTGGAGTTAAAGGCCTAGCCTAGCGCACTCCGTAAATTAACTTCCTTGATCCCTTGACCTTTAGTTGCTGTGCCAGACAGAACAGCGGATACTCTTCTCGCTTTAATTAAGGATTGGATCGAACCGGGAACCCAGATTATTTCGGACTGCTGGAAAGCTTATGACCGTTTCAGCGAAGAAGGTTTTAATCACTTGCAAGTTAACCATTCGCTCCATTTCGTAGATCCTGAAACCGGAGCTCATACTAACACAGTTGAAAGACAATGGCGTGACTTCAAAAATTCTTTGCCTGTTTACAATCGTCGAGGAGATTTTGAAGGATACATAGCCTGGTATTTGTTTAGGAAAATTTGCTCTGCATTGAATGAGCATCCATATGTTAAATTTCTCGAAATTATTAGAGACATAGACTGGGAAGATTGGCATGTACTTCAGGGAGGGGCGGTTAAAGGATCTTCGAAATCTTAAAAACAATACCTATTATTGGATTTTTTTTTTCAAATTTTTTTGTTATTTTTAATCTTCATGATCCATTAATTTGGCTCTAAATTGCTTTATCTATTTATAATTTTTTTTTTTTTTTTATTCCTGCCCTTGATATTACATTTTTCAAATTTTTTCATTGATATCTAAATTATGATTCCGATTTTTTTTGTGGTACTTATCAATAAACAACAAATTAAATGATTCAAGAAAAATGTAAGTACATATTTTTCTTTTATTTTATAATTGTATACTTCAATTTTTGTTAAAAAAATTCATACACTATTTTTAAAAATTGCTGAGATAATTATTGTCACATATGTTTTAATGTTAATTATATTCTATACAACGTATTTTAAAGTATTTGAATTTAATAATATTCTAATTCTTTTAAATGTTGGATGATGGTTTTTAATTCGATATTCAATTTCAGTAATAATTTAATCTAATTAAACGTTGGCACAATGTTTTTATAGCGGTGTTTTTATTCTCTTCTTTGCTATATGAAAGTAATAACCAAACAAAACCGAAAGTAATAACCTTACTTTAGTATTTTATACTCATAGTAAATGTATTTATTTACACTTGCCTGCCATCTTAAAAAACGGCATTTTCAACAAAAAATTAATCCATTACTTCTAACGCTATATATATATATATATATATATATATATATATATATATATTTTTTTTTAAGTTTCGAATACTTTACTATGCATGAAAACAGCGTTTTTCAAGATGGCTGACGTTTGTAAAAATCGCGCCAACGTAAATCGCCAAAAATCCGTGCAACCGTCTAACAAAGTAGCACCAGAAAAATACCGATACCATGACATATATGTATAACTGATGAAAATCATATTAACAGCAAGTAGATAGTAACAGTGTAACGATAAAACGATCATCCATTGCATCTGCATGTTAAAACTGCTAACATCAGAAGATCAGTTTTTCAAAATTATTTATGTTGTAGTTTTACTTAGTCTTGAAAATTTTATAACATCAAGTTAAAAACCTTCATGTTCTAATTATAATGTTATAGCGCGTTGGACACGCATTTTTATTGTTTGTGAACATAAAACACAGCAGTTTTTTCAGAATTACAAATTAAGTTTCTCAAGGTCGTTAAATATAAAGTAAATATTATGTTAAAAGTTATTCTATAATAGCAAGAAAACTTTCATATACTTCTACAAATTCATATTTCCTCATTCTATCAGCAGTTTGCCTTCAGTAATTTTGAATTACAGAAATAAAAACCGCTTTCTTTAGATGTAAGTCATCATATGTAAGTTATCTATCTTCTGATTCTTATCAATTAACACGACAAAAAAATACACCGATACAGCTAACCCGCATTGGCTTCAATTTTTATTCGTGAATGAACCACAGATTTTAACAATACTTGAAACCAAGTATACAGAGAACATTTTTACAAAAAAAGATTAACAATTTATCTACATAAACATAAATAACACAATAATTTTTTCATATATCCTCTTTTATTGTTACAATGGGTTCATCGAGTCTTCTTTTCTTTCTTGGATCCAGAAAAGAATCAATATATGGCGTGAATTTTTCTCCTGGATTTTTTGCAAATTTTATCAGAATAAAGCTAGGAAAAAAATTTATGAAAAATATTAGTTTATTTAGTTAGAGTTCATTTTTATAATTCATTCAAAATATGAAAAAATAATAAAAACATTATTAAAAGAAAAACCCATTTTTCAAAAATACTTGCACAATTTGCAATACCTCTTAAAATTTTTTGTCCCAAAACAAAAGAAGATTGGTTGATTAATTGATAATGATACAGCAAAAATGCCTCAGAAATGATGCCCTTGTGTGGAGCTTCCGTAGGTAATCCGAGATAACGTTCACAATACACATGTTAGCAGAAATGTATGAACGCCGGCATTCTATAGAATATCTAGGCATTTTATAGAATGCCTAGCGTTTTCAAGCAAAGTACGAAATATGAGGATTATTATACACTTAAACATTCTATAGTATGACAAATGCTCTTTATACAAAGTATGAAAGAAAGATCTTGATACGGCTATTTTTAAAAGATGTTAATTTCTCAAAAATACAAATGTTATTTTGAAAAAATAATGAGACTGCCACTAAAAAAATTTTATTCAAAATAGGTAAAAAATTAGTGAGGTGTCTTGATACACTATAATAAATTTGTGTTCTCTATATGGTTGAGACTGGAAATCTACCTGACAATGGGAATTCAACTTAAAAAAAAAATCACAGTACAGTATCATGAGCACTATTTCATTTATGTACACTATTTATTTCACCCACTGTATTTGTATTTTAATAAACAGTATTATAATAATAACAATAGGATTTTTTATAAGACCAGATTAATTATTTTCCTTTATTTCTTATTAGAAAAGTTCATTTGTATATATTCAAAGATCTGGGACGGATTTTGGCATATACCAAGATACCACTGTATCTAATACACTATAAAGTGGAAGCTTACCATCAAATTCGCGATAAGATAGCTATTATCTGTACAGTTCTGGCTAGTTATCTCAGTTAAGTGGAATTCTAATGTAGTTTAAATCAATCTTCACTTAATTTTTGTATCTCAGAGCAATAGTTATCAAACTGTTATACACATACCCTCCAAAAGGATACATGAGTTATTTTAAAAGAGTACATAAAAGGGTACATAACATAGTTTCTTCCTAAACATTTTTTAAAAAATGGGAGAAAGAATTTTACAGATTTAGAAAGAAAATAAAGAATTTCAGAAGATGACAATGATTTTAAGTTTAAATGAAAATGATCTCAGGTGCACCAATTTGGTGAACTTTATTTTTTACCATGATTTCTTAATTAATTCTATCGGATGATTCCTATTACAATTTCTGAACTGGCTCTAAGGATATTTTATTCAGAAATAATACTGGCTTTATACGTTTTATCAACTATACATTTTATGTTATCCTAGTGAATGACACATTGAATACTATCAATATGTTACAATTAAGTTTGGAATGCTACACAGAATTTGATTTGAATTTTCTTTTTTCACCTCTGCAAATATACAAATGCTCCCTTCTGAATAAAACTATAAACTGGTTGAAACGGATATACAGGTAAGTGAATAAGTCTGAACTTCCAAAAGGCAGGAAGAATTCAAAAATGAAGATATGAGTGATGAAAGAAAAATTTTTATAGTTTCTAGGTCTTAAAACGTCACAGTACAGTACAAGAGAGTACATAAATAATAATAATAATTATTATTATTGAATAAAATTGAGCATTCGTTTGTGTCATTTACGATGAATTTTTAGAATGAGAGTTATCTATGCATTGTTTCCATCTGAGATTAAGATATTGATAAGATTGTTAAAACTTTGTAACTAGTCATGAATCATTAAATGTGTTACATATTTAATCTGAAGATATTTCTTTAACTTTTGGAATATATTAACCAAGAAAGCCAGCCTGAAAAGCAACAACTTATCTTTAACAAAAAAATATGTTAGTTATGAAAATATGTTAGTTATAAATAATTCTTTTCATCATAAGACATAGTATAAATGGAGTTCATTGCAGTAAGACGATCGAGAGAAAATTTGCTCATTGGTTCTTTGTGCATTAAATTCATTATGACTCGAATGCACGCAACAATATTTCAACTCCAAAATAGGACTAAGAATTTTTGCTAATTAATGTAGCAAGTGATCTGCTTTACTTACTTGTTTATTCTTCAGATGGCACCAGTGAAACTGATTGTTGTTTTCAATCATTTCTTTTTCGCACCGTTTTATTAAACATTTTACTATGAAAACTGTTGAATTTTTTTTTATTTTACGAAGCTAATGAAATTTAAATTTAATGGGTTATTAAATTAATTAATGGAAATATTTTCATTTATATATTCTCAGTTATTTGTATATACAGTGAAATACGTTTAATGTGAAAACACTTAAGACGAAATAATACAATGGTCCCAACAAACAACTACAGTCAAAAGTCTTTAATCCAGATTCGTCGGAACTTCAGGGATTCCGGATTACCGGTTTTTCCGGATTATAGATCATCAATTTAAATCTGGTAAGATGGCATGGAGAAATTATAAAATTAAAAATATGAAACTGTAATTTATGAAATTAAGAGCAATTATGATCTAAAGGGTATCAAAATTTACAAAAAAAAAAGCTTAATATTTATTTGTTTACTTTGTTAAACATTTCTTTCAACGCGTGCATGCGTAAAGCATACATTATGCATAGTCAAAATTAGAAAATTGCAACCAGAAAACTATTTGATCTGTATTCGTGATATTTATAATGACGAGGAATTTGATTTAAATCATATCTAAGACGGAGTACATCGAGATAAAATACTACATTTAGTAAGGAATTATAAGCCGAATAAAATAAAAACATCTGTCCTGAAGATAAGGATAGTGCTGACAGATTAACTTCCAGTTCATTACTCTTGTCCCCTTCAAAAGCTTTTTTTTCCAAGGGGGGGGGGAGGCATATGTTAGTGCCAGTAAATTTATATTTTTACAATACAATTCATAAAACTTCATCTTATATTAAACAACATTAGTAAGTTAATAAGAGAAAACTTATATTTGCTTTTTTAACAATTCAAAGCAATTAGAGTATGGATAATCTTCATCTTATTAACTAAAAATTAAATAAATGTTGGTACTCAAATTATTGAAACAGACGAGGCTGCCGATTTCTGCATAGCGGTTCCATGTTTGGACATATGCTGGTAAGATTAGAATTGAAAGTCTGTAGGTAGGGTACCTAGCAATAATTGTTTTTAATTTCAGTTTGGGGAGAGAAGATAATAGAGGATTACCATTTGTAATTTCCAAACTGTGAGATTTCAGCTATTGTGTGGTATATGCATGTTAATTTGATTTTTTTTGTGTGTGGGGGGGGGGATAAAGGAGAATAGGAGCAGGCTGTGGACTGTTTCCTTGTTGTTTCCACTTATTGAACACACATTGAGGAACATTGCCTTTAATTAACAGTTTTCAGTAAAAGAAAATTTTAAGGCAGTACAATTAAGATTTTTAGCTTTGCTACAGTTCAGGCACTTTATTTTGTATTTTCAAATTATTAAAAATAGCTTCAAATATTTACCAGGCAGTCATAAAATGTTTTAAAATTTGTTATGTGTGGAAATTTCGTCCAGGAGACTTTTATTCTTGATCAAAGAGCACAATATAAAAAAAGTCTGAGTACCACTGCCTCAGAGAGACATTATACAAAATGTAAGAACATCAGCAAATTTCTGGATTAAAATTACTCTATAATGCATCAGTATGATTAGTTAAGGTAATAATCACAGAAACTTACAACTTATTATCAACAATTAAATAATCTGATGATCTTTGAAAATGTGGTTCTATTACTTTAGAAGCTTACTAGTTTTGTATATCTATAATGAAATCAAATTGAATTTAAGTCAGCATCATAAATAAAACATAAAAACTTCAGCCCCCTGTTGTCTTAACCTAAAAATATCAAAAATCTAGATAAATTTCATTGTATAAGACACTGATACTTTATGGCATACAAATGAATAGTTCGAGATAATTTCAAGTATCTGTGCAGTCTATTACCTTAAAGAGATTATATTCAGTACTGCTGTTTCTTTGTATTTTAAGAAATATTTCACACTTTCAGAGATAACTGTTTAAAAAAGCTGACTTCATAACACAGACACACTCCTACATGACAAACTTTCGCAGATACAAACTCTTCTCAAAGTTGGACTTTTTTTTTAATTTAAAAAGATTGCAGAGTTACACCCAAAAGAATTTTAAAATCTAATTATTTCTTACATGATTTTAGACACCATGCATACAACTGAAACAGCTCAGTGGTGATTTACCATGATAGATTTAAAAAAATGGATTAAAGAAGATTTATTTCAATACTGCAAAGTTATACACATGAAACTGAGAGAAAATAAAAATTGTGGCACTCATAATATTAATAACATGAATTCAATTTAGGAAAAAGAGAACAAAATTGTATAATCTTAGGAAAAAAGTATGTCTCTTAACCCTCTGATTGGCACAGGTTTTGGGATCTGTCATGAAGACTTGCATTTAAACAAAAATTTTTAACTCAGTTTATACAATTACAGTCAAAAGTCTTTAATCCGGACTCGTCGGGACATCAACGATTCCCGATTATCGGTTTTTCCGGATTATAGATCATCAGTTTAAATCTGATAAGATGGCATGCAGAAATTATAAAATTAAAAATATGAAACCGTAATTTATGAAATAAAGAGCAATTATGATCTAAAGGGTATCAAAATTTACAAAAAAAAAAAAAAAAAGCTTAATATTTATTTGTTTACTGTATTAAACATTTCTTTCAACGCGCGCATGCGTAAAGCATACATTACGCATAGTCAAAATTAGAAAATTGCAACCAGAAAACTATTTGATGTGTATTCGTGATATTTATAATGATGAGGAATTTGATTTAAATCATATCAAAGACGGAGTACATCGAGATGAAATACTATATTTAGTAAGGAATTATAAGCCGAATAAAATAAAATCATCTGCCGTGAAGATAAGGATAGTGCTGACAGATCAACTTCCAGTTTATTGCGTGCCACGACGTTCCCCCCCCCAAGAGCAGCGTGAAATTGATAAACAGATTTCAGAATGGTTACAGAAACAAAGGATATGCCTTTATGTATTTTTTGCTGCAATTCCACTTTTTGTTTGATGGACATCGAAACATGCTTTCACTTTGTAGATCCTTAGGCAGCTCCAGAATCGGAAATTCTTTTTGACATAATCCAAAGTTCAAGCTTACTTTTATAAAATTGCTCTAAGAGTCTGCAAAAAATAATAAGCTGGATCCAATTAGAAGATTAAGGAACAACGCAATCTGCAACATTAACTGAAATAGATAATTACCGTAATTTCCGGAAGAAACACTGCGGCGTTTACGTGTTTAAAACTTAAATTTTCAGCGGGTGCGGCGTTTAGGTGCAGTAAAAATAAAATATTTCCTATGATGGTCATTGTACATAGTTTGGATGGCCTTGTCATTGTGCATAGACTGGTGCTGTTCCTACACAAAAGACCACTCAGTTGCTTTTTGCAAACGTTATTTCGTTTACATTCTTTCCCTTGAACGGACCTACATGCCTTATTCACCCTAAACGAGATCTCAGAACAATAACATTCTTCCCCCTTTCAAATCAACATTCTCATCAGTTTGAATAGTCTCTCTGCTCTGTCATTCAATGAATCTTCCAGCACCCATCCTCTTTCCACCCCTAACTTTTCTGCAATTTTTTTCAAAGGCGGACACGACTCCATCTGCCTCGCAATAAGGAACTCTGATGTATTTCCCCTTCAGCATGAATGGATTTTTCTTGGCATTCTGCCAAATACAAATCCCATCAGTTTGGGTACAAGTACTTGTTGGATAGTTTTTAAGTAAGAAGAGAGCGAAAAATTTTTGAAAATGTCTCTAAACGGCATAGAAGCTATACATTTCTTACCTTTAATTTATTTTTGAGTTATGGTTTCATTTCATGTATTTTTCTTAACTGGTATGTCATATATCAGGACTTATGTTGAGTTTTTGCATCTATACGGCCCACGACGATGTCACGCGCAATTTAATCTATTGCGGCGTTTACGCTGATGCGGCATTTCTATGTAATTTTAATTTTATTCCTGCCATTTTTCTCGAGTGCTGCATTTACGCTGATGCGGCCTTTCTTCCGGAAATTACGGTATATCATTTTAGCTTAGCTTATACCGTCCGTTATACATTAAACGCGCATGCGTAAACGTAAAGTTTATGTGCATGCGTGAACGCATATGCGCATGCATAAAGGTATTATGCATATGCGTTGACGCATGCGCAGAAAGTTTGTAGCTTTGAGGTCTGGATTATAGATCATTTTGGATTATAGACGTCTGGATTAAAGACTTTTGTCTGTACTTATTTTAGTCTCTATTTTTATAAACGTACTTCATTAAGATGATATTTACACTATTAAAGAAAGTAAAAAAGCAAAAGATCTTAAATTATAAGCAAATATATACAAAGTGGTAAAAAATATCATGACCAGATAAAGCTTGTCATGCCATTCAGATGATTAATGTTTTAAAATATTTACCAAAGCAAATTTAACAAAACATGGTACTTTTCCGTTTCGCCGGCGCAAATTTCACCAAGCAGACTTTATTGGCGACAATACACAGTATACACATAAAAAATGTTGACAAATGTTAGTTCTAAGAATTTTTTGTTTTGAAAGGTATAAACATTTTAATATTGTTTCAAATTCTGTAAAAAGCAATCAATAAAGACAATGAATTTGTAAAAAGACATTAATTTAAGAATTTACTATGCTTTCATGGTACAACATCCTGATTCGCCGGTTCGTATCAAGTGACCCCAAGTGATCTCATCTCAAGTAAACTACGCTACAAAAATTTCATTCTCTCAGTCATTATCTACATTAATTTCAAGTTAAATCTTAATTTGGAATACAAGTTTAAATGCAAGAATTATTTCAATTCGTACGAATAGCTTACTCAGAAATTATGTAAAACCGCAGTGCTTTCCTTCGCTAGTGCATAGGGCAGAAAACTGAACTATCTGGGTAAAAATTTTATGTAACAGTATTGAAAGAAACAATCAATCTGATAAAAATGGCTGCGACTTGTTTTGAAAATGAGGTTACCAGCGAGGATATTCTGTTGTACCATTGTTGGCAACTTTATTGCCTGCGCCGGCAAAACGGAAAAGTACCCAAAACATTTTCAAATGTGCTATGTATTATGTATTCAGGTGCTTTTCAATTACAGCAGCTCTGATTAGAAATGTGTATTGGCAAGTTAAGTCTTGGAGAGAAGCAGATGGTTACCAATACATGAAACCCATTCACTGAATATCTACTATACATAATTTAGTACTCGTACATTTCGTCAACTACTTTGGCAAGCAAAAACTGTCACCAAACAGTACGATTCAATACAAATAATGAACAAATGTGACATCCCAACACACACACCTTCACTGTGGTTTTATGCAACACCAACCGATTCTCAACAAACCAATTTTGTTTTTGAGGGAGAATATAAATTAACTGTTATTTCTCTATTTTTTCTAGTATTTAAAAAAAATCATTAAAATTTGGAAGCTGATTGCTCTCTAGAAATGCAAGCAATGCAGTATTTTCAGAGTCAAGTATCCTGCCATCATACTCAAAACATCAGGTGTCTTGGTTTGGGAAAAATGGCACACTAATAGGAACTTTTAGCCAGGGGAATGACTGGCACAAGTTTTAATGAATTTGTTTGTCAGAGAATCAAAAAGCTTAAACTCTTTTTATTCTTTTTAAATCAGTAATTTACATTAGTTGATTACATAACTAAAGGGTGACCTGTAATTAACTAATTGAATACAGAGTCATCTGTTCCTTCATTATTCTGCTGGAATGACCAGCACAAGTTAGACAGGATCTTTGCTAATTTCCACAGTGGATAAGAGTACACAGTGATGTAAGTACCATAATTTATTTACTATACATATACAGAAGCGATTTAATATAAATTTGTATTTCTTATTTTCATGCAATTTTGTTAGTAATTTATTTAAAACAAACTTATAAAATAATAGCCAAAATTACTGCAATATATACATAAAATACATACATCACACAACACAGAAACGCACCCAAAATATAAACTTCTACTGCCATAAGATAGTTTTGTTTCTAACATACAGTTACACATGATGAACATTTTACAAACTCTTTTGAAGGATAAAACACTTTCCTCTTAGGAAAAACTATAGCATATATTGCCATCAATCAAAGATTGAGAGAGCAAGCATATTAAGTACAGTCAAAAGTCTTTAATCCGGACTTGTCGGGACTTCGGCGATTCCGGATTATCGGTTTTTCCGGATTACAAATCATCAGTTTAAATCTGATAAGATGGCATGCAGAAATTATAAAATTAAAAATATGAAACCGTAATTTATGAAATAAAGAACAATTATAATCTAAAGGGTATCAAAATTTACAAAAAAAAAAAGCTTATTATTTATTTGTTTACTTTATTAAACATTTCTTTCAACGCACGCATGCGTAAAACATACATTACGCATAGTCGAAATTAGAAAATTGCAACCAAAAAACTATTTGATGTGTATTCGTGATATTTATAATGACGAGGAGTTTGATTTAAATCATATCAAAGATCAAGAGAGTACATCGAGATGAAATGCTATATTTAATTAAGACACAATAACACGCCGAATACTATATTTAGTAAGGAATTATAAGCTGAATGAAATAAAAACATCTGCCCTGAAGATAAGAATAGTGCTGAGAGATCAACTTCCAGTTCATTGTGCACTTGAATATAATTATAAGCCAAATAAAATAAAAAGCGCCGCGACGTTCCCCTCCCTCCACCTCGCAGAGCAGCGTGAAATTGATAAACAGATTTCGCAATTGTTAGAGAAACAAAGGATATGCCTTCATCCATTTTTTGCAGCAATTCCACTTTTTGTTTGATGGACATCGAAACATGCTTTCGCTTTGTAGATCCTTTGGCAGCTCCAGAATCGGAAATTCTTTTTGACATAATCCAAAGTTCAAGCTTACTTTTATAAAATTGCTCTAACAGTCTACAAAAAATAATAAGCCGGATCCAATTAGAAGACTAAGGAACAATGCAACCTGCAACATTAATAGAAATAGATAATTAGATAATTTTAGCTTAGCTTATACCGTCCGTTATACATTAAACGTGCATGCGTAAACGCATTATGCGCATGCATAAAGGTATTATGCGCATGTGTAAACGCATTCAGAAAGTTTGTAGCTTTGAGGTCCGGATTAAAGACTTTTGACTGTATTTCACAATGAAAAACTGAAAACTTTCATTAGCTAACGAAACAAAGTATGAGCATATGTCAACCAGTAACTATACAGTAGTTACTGGTTGACTGGTTGGTTAGTAGCCATCTGTTTCTTGCCAAGGGTAAATTGCTGCAACTCGCCATTTCTCACCAAGGTGCTTTAATCAACCAAGTACTCGTAATTTATTTTGCTTCTGACTTTGTATATCTTGTAATGTTTTTATAGCTTCATAGTAATAAAACTAAAATCGATGAAAAAATACTTATTATAATCAATAGAAAATGATATGGCTAATTTTTATATAAATTATACATAATTAATTTTGTGATAGCTAAAATTAAGATGATGTATATGTAATAAGACTGTATGTTAAAATTCTCAAACAAGCTTTAATACAAAAATTCTCTTTCCATGAAAAATAGATAAATGCAATACAACATACACAAATGTATGAAAGAAACAACAATAACAAGCTGACTAATAGTAGAAAATAACAAATGCTCTACTTACTGAGAAAGTATTGCTAAACCAAAACAGCCTAATGCAATCGAAAGAGTATTTCTGTTACGCAGTTTATGAGCTCGTGTACCCTTCAGTTGGTTAAAAGGTGGTTTCTTCATGATATGTGCATAAAGTTCATACTTAATAACTCAAGAATCTAGAACAAATGAGAAATAAAAAGGCATGATTACTTTAAAATTTCGGAGAAGCATTATCATTAATGCTATTTTTAATTTACTTCATTTAATGTGAAGTAAACCAGCATGGTATTTAATAAAAACTCCAAAGAAGTAGAATTGGAAAATATTTAGAGGAATGGTTTAATATTTCTTCACTCTTGGTTATTCATCTGTTGAGGGTATAAGTTTTTTTGGTAAAAGTATATTCGGTAAAGTGCAGAATTGCCCACTTATTTGTTTGCCGCTTTTTACAAGAGTACGAAGAATTGGATTTTTGTCAATTTTCTTTGACATTTTAAGTGAAAATAGGTCGAAGTGTACATGGATAAAGTCAAGGGAGTGTGCAATGCCATTTTTGTGCAATTCTGGGATTTTTTTTTTAAGTGAAAATAGGTTGATGTATACATGGATACCAAGTATGTGCAATTCTTCACTTTCCCAGTATATTTAAGGGTATCCCTTAACAAAACTTGGCGATACATGGATACCGAATTTGTGTAAGTCTTTCACTTGTTATTTTTTCTTGTGTAGTGGCGCGCTACACAAAACCAAAATAACAGGGTAAAGAATTGCACAAACTCAGTATCCATGTACACGTCGACCTATTTTCATTTCAAAAAAAAAATCCCAGAATTGCACAAAAATGGCATTGCACACTCCATTGACTTTATCCATGTACACATCGACCTATTGTCACTTAAAAAAACATCAGAGAATTGCACAAACTAGGTTTTGCGCACTCCCTTGAATTTGTCCATGTACAAATCGATATATTTTCACTTAAAAAGTCAAAGGAGCACCCAATTCCACAGTAGTGGTAAACAAAAAATACATAATCTCAATAAACTACATTTTAAACCCAACCATAAAATAACATAAAGGTTTAATCTGTTATGTAATTAAGCATTACAAAGCAAATTTCTACTTACCTCTGTGGCACACAAAAACACAAAACTCCTTAACAGCATCCAATAACTTTCTAAAAATTATCTGAACTAGAATCCGTATATCGGCGTCGCCACATAAATTCACAAAAATACGAGTAAAAAATATCCTACATATTCCGGACTGTCCGAAAAATGGCTACTAAGCAAGTCTTCGTTTACACACCAGGCAATTAATGCACTTTTACCCTTTCATTCCAAATCATACAGAAACGTCAAATTAATCTTACTACATTCAGCCATTCTACCGTCTAAACAATGAAACAAGCAATGTACTTCTAACACCACAAAAGCCATTACAAAACATCCCATGATTGAAAATTTCCTGGAATAATGTAAACAATTGCATCATAATAAGGTTTCCATAACATTCAACTACTCGGGTTACCATAAATGACACAACTTGGCGATAAACAAACTACAACTTACCGATAATGAAACAACTTCGCAATAATACAAGGGGTACTCTAAACTCAACTCTATCTATTTTTTTTTTTTTTTGGGTTGATCTTTACCGTACGGTGGTACCCTTTCGTTTATGTCTGAAAAAATTGCCAAGTGGTATTGGTTGTTTGTGAAATCTGTAAGTCCACTGCCTGAAATAGGTTTTTCAGTAACCCTAATGTTGATAATGTTGGCAAAACTAGCCTTGGTGAAAACTGTTTTTAGTTTTTGTCATTAAAAAGGAGTTATTTCTGCGAATATCACCAAATGTGTTGTGATAAATTGAGATTTTGGCTATTAATAGTAACCCTTTCATTATGGACTGGAGTTTTTTTATTCTTACCATTCTTTTTAATTGTTGTGTTTCGTTGGGCATGCATTGGTGTTGTATTTTGATGAGGGTACCATCATTTAAGTATGTCTATAAATAAAAGGATGAATGTTGATGGTTTGGACACTATTATAAGTATTTATCCATCATTAACAGCAGATGAGCCGAAACGACCAAAAATTTAATTGAATTGCTTATGTGGAGAATGGAGGAGATGGTAGTGGGAAGCGTGCACGCGGAAAAAAAAACAGGTATGTTAAAAAATTTATGTTTCATTTAGTTATTCGTCTCTGTGTTTTGTTGTTTATTGCTTTTATGTTAGGAACTAAGCATTTTTTGGTTATTTATTACTCTATGTTTGTGTATCTTTGGTTATTTGTTCGCCTCTCTGTGTTAAGACTGTGGCAAATTTTTCTGGTCAACATGACAGTTTTAACTTTGTTTTAGCTTCCTGATTTTGTTTAAGTGAAAATAGATCGATGTGTACACAGACAATGTTAAGGCAGTACACAATGCCTAGTTTGTGAAATTCTCTGACGTCTTTTTAAGTTAAAATAGGTCAGTGTGTATATGAACACTGAGTTTCTGTAAGTCTTCGTCTTCTTGTTTTGGCTTTGTGTAGTGGGCAGAAGGATCGGAACCATCTTGAAATTGGTGCCAATCTTGCCGTCAAAAAAGAAACAATTCGCCAAGGGGTACTGTAGTGTCAATTTTATCCCTTTTTTTTTTTTATGAAAACTTGGGAAGTTTAATTTTTACTTCTATTTTAGAATTACTAAGATGACTGTTTTTGTTTGAGAAACAATTTTTCATTTTAAAAGAGAGCATTAAAAATATCTTCAACAGATTTCGGTACAACTCTAATATACGCCCTAATTTCACCAAATGTGGCGATATGTGTTCTGCGCTGGTTTTTGGCACGATTGCATGTTCTATGGCAACCCTGTTGACGAAAAATCTTTCACTGGAGCTCGTTGGTACGCATCTGTGTCTGAGAAGATGGGAGGGAAAGATAAAATGGTAGTTGTTGAAGTTCGGCAAAAGGAAATATGATTGTGGCTATCCTGTTGAGGGGTAGTGGGTATTTCGAAGTGTGGAAAGAGGGTCTAGGAGATTATTTTTAATGGCAGTGCATGATAGAAGTAGGGATTTGTGATTTTATTTATTTGTGAACCATAGTATAAATTTTCTGGATAGTGTGTCTGGCTGTCGTGTAAATACAATAGTGATTACGTGGCGGCATGTTAAAGGTGGTATGAAATTTATATTTCTGCTATTCGAAAACGCATTAATTCATGGTAAGTGCATTTTATTTTATCCTTGTTCTTATTTTGTAGAATGTTATGTTCATTGGTTCTTTAGTATGAATTTCTGTCGTTATTGTTGTTTTTTTAAATTGTTTGAAATTTATTTTAGTTTATTTTGTTGTTTAGTGTCTACACTGTACAATTCGTAGATGTTTTTTAAAGTTAAAACAGAACGCTGTGTACATGGTATTATTTAAATTTATTGTTGTTACGTTATTTTATTAAAGCGAGGAGTGCGTAGATCGTAGATTCCTTCCTTGCCTAAATTGTGCAATTCGTAGAATTTTTTTAAGTTTAAACAGGATGCTGTGTACATGGTATTCTTTGAAATTTATTATTATTATGTTAATTTATTAAAGCGAGGTGTGCGTAGTTTGTAGATTCGTTGTCTTGTAGTAGTTCTTTTTTGTTTCGGATTTTTAGCTAAATTGTGTGTTCAAAACGTAGTTTTTGCATGTGCGAAAACCGCGTTTTTGGAGACATTTTAGGCTAAAAGTTCAAAATGTAGACAAAAAATTTAGATAGTAATATGGCAGCGTGAAGTTTCTCGCCAAAAATAATTGGCGACTTGAGGGCGCATATCAGAGTAGTTCCCAGATTTCATTCAAAACCAAAAACAAAAATATGATTTTCAGATATCTTCAGACAGCTAAATTCAAAAACACAACACTGTCTTACCACATGCTATTCTGACGGCAAAACATAAATCATTATTAACGTATTCTAATACAATTTATACCGTGATGTGAAATTTATTGCATAATTACATAAACAAAATATGTATTTCTGTCAATTTCAAACATATTAAATCCTTTCTCTTAGTATTTCGTAAGAAAATAATTTATGTCATCAATTTTAACAAAATATAGACAAATATCAACGGACTAAGTAACTATTAAACACAAAAAATCAAAAAATTATAAATCCGTACTCAAGAAGCCACAATACTTATATTTCTATACAAAGGCAATTACTTCAAATCGGCAGCTGATTTTAGAGTACACACCGAGTTATAATAAATATATGATATAATCTCATGTCTACAGACAGAACGAAGAATTTGAATGGAAGTTCGTAAAATAATAAAGTATTCTACGCACCTTTGGATGTTCAGGACTTTCCGATAGAAAGGAGAGATAGTCTTTTTGCCCGCTCGTAAACGATGTCTTCGGCCTGCAGATTCTTCTTCTTGTGGAACGGTGTATGATCTTGTTCACCTGGGTGTCTTGGCACAAGCGCCTGGCCCCAGCCACCACCCCAAGCTCTTATTGGACACGACTTCTGATGTCTTACAGTGACGAAAAGAATTCTCCGCGGCATTATTGTGCGCCAAAAGTTTGAGCCCGAGGTCATTTTAGCGCTGAAACAGGCGAAGCGATGATAGAATAATTTGCCATATTTGCGAAAAAATTACAAAAATAAAAAGCAGCTTCAGAAATATATTGTTAATATACATAGTATTAGAAAAAAGGTGCAAATCGATGTGCAGTCGATAACCGTTTAGTCATTAGATGAATATCGAAGTCATTTGACAATAAACACTTTTTATAAGATATAAAAGTTAAGAAACAAAACAATAATGCATAAAAAAAAACAGCATGATAACTCCAATTGACAAAGTCAAATAAACGATATAATTAGTTCTTTAAAAATATCTTATCACTTTACTTTATTTTAAACCATAAATGAAGAGAAATGAATGCCTAGAATTAGAAAGCAAAAAATTAATCTAACTACAAACAATTTTGATACCAAACAATAAATAAAAGGAAGGTTATTTTGTTAACAAACAGTTAATTTTTATGAAGCAATAACTAGCTTTTACATTTATATCACTTTTAAAAACACTGTTCTGAAAAATAAACCGCTAATTCATGAAAACTGCGGCAGACATTATTTAAGAGTTAAGTGCTTGACATTGCTGACGAAGTAAATCTTGTTAATGGTCTCCTGCTATATGAAATTTTACAATATATTTCTTAAATATCAGTATAGCGCTATGAATTGCATTGAATACAGATTGCATAGTCAAACGATATTTACGTATTATAAAGTTTTATCTATGCCATTAACATGATTTAACAATTTATATCAAAAGTGCCGACATATTTTCTTATACTGTTAGGTTCGTTTTAATTGCAAATATTCTGTTACATTGCACAAATTCACATTAACACAGGACATAAACAAATCCAAAGTAATTATAAGTTCCCCTTGACATAACTCAAACGAAAGAGATAATGGAATCTTTTCAGCCTGACGTCATAAATGGCAACCAATAAGAACAGGGGTGGTGGCTGGGGCCAGGCGCTTGTGTGTCTTGGCTGACTCTTTACCCCAAATCAAACATAGTTGAAAGTTTCGAAATGTTTTAGAAAGTAACTTTATTTAAGATATATTTTTTTTTTTAAATTAAAATTTTCAAAATATTCACGCATTATAAATTCAAGCCTCAAAGCTGTCTAACAGAATCTATGTTATCAAGGTAATTTTGAATCAATAAGTCTCAAGTGGTTACAAATACATACAATACACACAAGATATAAATATACATAAATAAAAACATAAAAACAAAAGAATACAGAATAACATGAAAAAGTAAATATAAAAATCAGACTTCCATGATTATATATTTGGATTGAGAATGGACGTTGGCCTTTTTTTATTAATATCATTCTTAAATCGCAATTATATATTCTGATTCAGAGTTACTAATAGTGCGTAAACGAATGTGAAACCGTCTGGCCAGGTGGCAATAAAAACTTCTCAATGGAATTGTGCAATGCATTGTTTGTAATATAGTACGATGCGTTTGTAACTTTCCGCAGAAAAACATTCTGGGCAGTTTGCAGTCTTTTTGTAGAATTTTACGTGAATATGCCTAGACTGGACAACCATAACAGAGCATGGGAAGCAGAATGGATTTATAAATGAGTAATTTATTATCTATAGATATAACGTTGTTTCGGGCAATTAACACATACACACAGAGATCGTATTTTATTCTCGAGTGTCAAGATGTAGAAACATCTGTTTACTCGACTTCTGATAAGGATCGGGTAGGAGCAGAAAGAGTAGGGTAGAAGGAAGTGTGGGAGGCTGAAAAAAGAGAGTGAGGTCCGCACTAGCGGCGGCGAAAAAACTGGGGGTGGCAAGTCCAGTGTCGTTATAAGATGTAGCCGCGGGTGGTAAAACCGCAGAGTCAGTTTAGCGTGAATGAGTCAATTAAGGTTGTAATTTTTATGTGGATAGGATGTCACAAGGGTACCGATGTTTTTCTCTGCGACGCGGGGGTGTCTGAGAGTGCTAATAAGGCTATTACTGTAGGTTTGTACTGAATAAAAGAAGTTGACCGCTAATCGTTTAATATACTCTTGAATAAGTTCGATTCGAAGGTCTCTGTGAATATAGATGTTGGGAATATACCAAGGAGCATTGATAATTTCTCGTAGAATTTTATTTTGTAGAATTTGTAATTGTTTAATATTGGTTTTAGCTGCATGTCCCCAGATCGGTGCTGCATAAAGGAGGGCTGGGCTAAGTATGGAGCGATATAGAATTAATTTGTTTGTAGTAGATAAGTTGCTTTTTCTACCAAGAGGTCGCATAGTAGCTGTGGTGATTTTAAATTTCCGTACTACGGACCAGAAGTGGGCTCTGAAGGTAAGTTTTTAGTCAAGGGTATTTGGTTTCATTAATACAGTCTATTTTTTCGTGAAATATTTCAGAGGGTGGAAGATAGTATTTCATGTTTCCTTTACGGAAAATTATTGCCTTATAAGGTCTCTGTGAATATAGATGTTGGGAATATACCAAGGAGCATTGATAATTTCTCGTAGAATTTGTAATTGTTTAATATTAATTATTTCATTAATACGATCTATTTCTTCGTCAAATATTTCAGGGGGTGGAGGATAGTATTTCATGTTTCCTTTACGGAAAATTATTACCTGAGTTTTATAAGTGTTAATTTTAATCCTCCAAAGGGAAAGCCATTTTTTCAGTTTTATGAGATAGCTTTGGAGTTGGTTTCTTACGGCGATAACTGTGCAGGCTTTAGTAAGTATGGCGGTGTCATCGGCAAACAGTGCAAGATGACCAGAAGGCTCTTTAGGGATATCTTGTGTATAAATATTAAAAAGGTACGGCGAAAGTGCCGACCCCTGTGGATCACCAGCAATGATTACTCTGGTGGTAGAGTAAACAGTACCGATTTTGATTCTGAATGTTCTGTTGCTGAGAAAAGAGGCTATTAAGCGAATAAAATGATCTGGAAAACTGAGTGATTAGTTTGTAAATAAGGCCTCGATGCCATACCCTGTCAAAAGCTTTCGATATATCGAGGAATATAGCACCGGTCGGAAGCTTGCAGTTGTAGCCTTCAGTGATAATGTTGAAAACTCTATAAGAAAATGGTGGCAAGTGCTATGAGGATTGCGAAAACCGAATTGTTCTTCTGGGAGAAAATTCATGGAAGGGTGAGTAACTTTAAACAGATGGCTAAGTAAACTGATAGGGCGATAGTTCTGTGGGAGAGTTGGATTTTGTTGCGGTTTAGCAAAAACAATTAACATAGCTTGCTTCCATGAGTTAGGAAAATGAGCGAATTTGATAATGTTGTTGATTATCTTAGTGAGGCGGGTAAGATCGTTGATCGGAAGAGACTTCAGTGTTTTAGTCGAGATGCCGTCGTGCCCTGAGGCTTTCTTCGTTTATAAGGCGCTGATGGTGTTGGCAACGATTGTTGAGGTAGTCAGGAAAGTGAAGTTGTACGGAGAAGGGTGATTGATTCTTGATTCTTCTGTTGATTTCTTTTGCATAGAGTTTAGTTCGTGTTTGAGTTGTGGATCCCTGGTGGTTTGCCATCTTTTACGGATCCGGTTTTTCTTTTTAATACTATTTCTTATATCGGGAGGCAAGGCTACAATGTTCTTTAGAATATAATTAATACAACAGGCAAGCGCTTTTCAAACATTTTTCAAGCAACAGCCATTTCTATAAATTAGAATGTTTTGCAGACAACCTTACTCTTGTTTTTTTTTAGAGAATACTTTTTTCGCATACATTACTAATAGCATACTTATATTTTAAATGCACAATGAATTTTACATTTGTATTAAACAATTAAATTAACAGAAAGGAAATTATATTTGTTTTTAAAGTTAAAAGTTTTTAAAGTCAAGGCTGTTAGACTTTAGATTAATTTATTAACTAGGAATTAAATAAATGCTATTACTCGTGTAAATGAGATGGACGAACCTGATAATTCTTGCGTAACTGTTCTCTGTTTTTGATACATTACTGGTTAGACACCACAGTTATAATGCTTTCCTCTTTTGCTGGTAAAACTAGAGTAGGAAATTTTTACTTACTTGCCAGTAATAAATTAATTATCACCTAAGAATAATATATAATTACTGGTTAACCATTATTATAAAATGTCAGCATTAGGGAGAAACTTGATATTTATATGTAATTTCCAAACTCTGAAACTTTCAACTGTAGTCTGGCCATTTAATTTGAATTTTATATTTTGGAAATCTAGAAGAGACACACAGGCAGGCTTTGAGAACTACTACAAGACCAAATTTGGAATTGAGCTTTTCTGCTCGAAAGTTTCCAATACACAAGACATATGCAGCAAAACAAGTACATACTTTCTACTGGAAACACTGAAGATCTATAATTTACCATGCCAGAACACAGATAATAAATTATGATCAGAAAAATGTCTTTAAAAGTTTTATTTTTATGGGAGTCCTGAAATATTAAAAATGTTTTCATACTTTCAAATTTGTAAAATTGATTGTATTGATTTTCAATGAAAAATATTGCTACAGCCTAATAGAGTTCTTAAAATAGTCTGCCACATGTGAAATATATATATTAGCTAGACTCTTTTATAATGAGTTTCTGGCTTTCGCTAATAGTCGAGCTTAAAAATCGTACTTAAATTATGTCATTTAGTTATTCAAATATGGCATGAGGGCTATTTAAATAAGGGATGCCTTTGTGGAGGACTTTCTAAGGATAACTGGCTTTTATTCATGTTACACATTGGAAAAACCAACCATTCAGCCAGCCCATTCACCTAAGTTCAAACCAATGATAAACTATCAAATGCACTGGTCAGCTTGGCCATTGGTGAGGTCTCTTTTACAGTGCATGCATTCTTCTCAAGTAAGTTTTTAGGTTTGCAACTTTCACCAGCTATGCAAATGAATATCACACTTGCATAAAGATGTCTTAGCAAAGAGGATCAGCACATTTTAACTTGATGAAATTCAGTTTGACAGATTAAAGTTTTTCCTAAAAGTGACAGCATTTCTTTGAAGTTAAAAATCTCTTTTCATAACGATACTGGCACTTTTGTACCATATAACCTAATAAATATTTTCCTCCTGGGTAACTCACATAATGTCCTCTTATTTCTACTAACACAAATGAAAATGATTTAAAGCCATATAAACAGTCAAATGCTAAATCAGAATCTCATTTTTATTTTTACATTAAATTAAACAAATTATTTTTCATCTGCATAAAACAAAATACATAAACTGTTTGTATACAAATAAAGTTAAGACATTGTTTTCATTGATTTAGAACAATAAAATTAGCAATATAACACATACCATTAAATTCTAACTATCAAATTAAAAATACAGAAGAATTAACAATAATCTTAGTTTTACTTGGAAAGAAAAGTCCAGATAAGTATAGTTCCAATATACATATTATACCAAAATAGCAGTTAAAAAAACAATAAGGTTATTGCATGTTACTGTGAAACTATATTTTGCAGAACCGTGGTATTCTGCAAGATAATATCAAACTTTGAAAGCATTTTTTAATATCATGTAAATTATAAAGATATACACTTAAATTATTTTTTTTAATGATTCTACAAAGTTATACAATGAAATGTGGTTACATGATTACTATCTTTGTTTTATTTAGCAGATATCTTTGCCATTTTAAATAAAGTTAATACACTCCATAAAAGGCTTAAGATGCATAATATTAAAACTGATGAAAAATACATTATGTTTGAAATTAGATGCATGATTATAATGTACAGAAGATGATATAAAATGTCTACACAATACACTTTTGGAAAACTGAATAATTTTTGCCAAGAAAGTGAAGTATATTTTGGAAACATTTCAAAAGTGCAAATTATGAAATATTTCTCAGCTTGAAAGCTTCATAAGAGACTATTTTTCAGAGAAAAACCAATAAAATTGATAAAAAACGTATTTCATAATTATAAAAAATCTGGTCATTTATTAATACAGGAAAGTAGCAATACTTTGAAGTACAGTTGAACCTTGCTATAACAAACTTCAAGGGACTGAAAATTTGGTTTGTTATATTTGATCTGATATGAAAAAAAATAGATCATTTCGCAAAATAGTTAAAAATTAATTCGCAAGTCACACAGAAAGAGTGTTAGCATTGTCACGCTTTTCAAAAGATACTAATAGCAATTTTAAAAACATTAAAATTTATTTGCTTTAATAACTTGAGGTAAAACATTATTTAGCATAAAAGTCAAGGTTTAGTTCCAGCATTATCATTTAAAATATGAATATGTATCAGCCTTAAATAAAAAGCTGTCTGACAGCTCCATCAAAGAAACAATTCAAGCTCTTTGTTTCAATAGATCAATAGTTCTTTGGTTCAATGCATTATGATCTCCTTAGGCATATTTATTATGCATCCTGATTTTCCAAGATCTGAGTGTTACACCTCCCTCAAATAGTTCATAGGTAAAGATAAAAACAACTAAAAGTGTTTTTATTATTCTAATATCCTAAACAGGATGAATTTAAGGGTTAGTAATTTTCAATTTCATTTGTATACATTTGGAAGTTTGCTACAGCCATACAAAATAACATTAAGTCTACAGGACATTGAATGGGACAGGAAAATTCCCTCATTATCAGCCATATTCACCAAATAAAAACAGCAGAGTTTGTATATTCATCATTAAAAAATTAGATACCAATAAAGTAATTTTAATAATTCAATTAGCTATAAATTCCAATAACTTGATAAGTTACAAATTCTTATAGAATATACTTAAAATTGTTAGCACAGCCATAAAAATTTTAATTTATTTTCCCAAACATACTTTAATAGGAAATAGATCTGGGAAGTGGGCAGGCTACCAACCACTACTTGGAATGGTCTGGCTATTACAGAATAAGGCTACCCAGACCATAATGCCTGGAGTTAGATATCTGTACCATTCCAACATAAAGAGAATGGGACTGTACTGTTGAGCAGGAAACCTCCCCATTCAGAGACAATGGTCATTCAATCCAAAACGAAAAGCGACTGAATGTCACAGAACACTATTCCACAGTGCCCCATCACTGGAAACAAAAGTGCTGATATTTCAACATTGAAAGTAGAACACATACAGGGTACCGGGATCTGGAGGCATCTTGCAACGATTTTCAAGCCTCCTTGAGCAGTTACATTGGACTGAATTGTGATAGGATCTGTATCTTTCCATTGAACTCTCTCTTAATGTCTGTGTAGACATCCTTGAACAGTGAACCATAATGTGAGGCTTCTCTGGCACCTACACTATCCAAGCAATCAACGCTGTAGACTATAATACTGCGGCAACTCTCTAGCATCAGTCCAGTCACAAAGGCTCTACGGAAGTCTGTATATATCATTTCTAGCATGTAAAATGGTAGTTTTCCTCTTCCATGCATGTGATTGCTTCAGCCAGTGCTTTTTACACTCGTACAAAAGTCTACAAGATTTCATTATTTAAATCTGGCAGTTAACAATTTAGTGTCACTTCGGGGCGTGTGATAAAGTGTGAAGACACTAAATTTAAATTATTTCCATAATCTTGTAGTCATGACATTGTTTCTTTGATTGCATTAATTTCAATGACTAACAGTTTTGAAAACAAAGTAGACAGAATACAAAACGAGAAAGGTATCAGCAGATCTAGATTTCACTATTAGTGTAAGAAAATGCAAGCACATCCCAGGCATTTAACTTATACAATAGTGAAAATAAACTAATAATTATGCCAATAAAACTTCTGTTGTTTCCTCAGTTGACAGTTTATGGTTAATTGAATATGGCAAAGCACATGAGAAGGATCTTCTCGTGGCATTGCCATATTCAATTTAACCATATCCCCTTCTCTGTCTAAAAGGAGAAATGCCTTCATGGAGGGTTTTTTAAAGGGAAACTGCCCTCATATTCACATTACATGTAGGGAAAACAACAAAACCAACCACGCAGACGGCTATCAGCATTCTACAAACTTAACAACTCCACTAGTGGATTCATAATTTTAACTTGGCTATCACACAAAGATAACATGACTTTTATAAAAAGTGCAAGACTGTTTCTTCAAAGAGATTACAAATCAACCATATGGGGCATATGGGTTTTGAAGATTCATTTTCTGTTACACTACAGATTAAAAATAAATAATTAAACATATTTACTACCTACTTCCAATAAGCATATTTGCTTGCCACATTCCCCCCCCCCTTTTTTTTTCAATCATCTGAGTGTAAGAAGTCACTTAACACCTAAATTATAACAGGACTGCTTATAATTAAGATACAATAACACGCCGAACAAGTATTAATTTAGAAGTCAAACAAGTTTTGTTGTTTAACTTCTAAATTAAGGACTGCTTATAATTTATGATTATTATTAGATCATGCCTCAATTTTTATTAGAAAAGAACATGGTCATGTAATTGGTTCTAGGTAAATAAAAAATAATTTCTTTACCTAATTTTAACACTATAAAATATATACAAGTTATCATTTATTTATAGTTTAAAAAAAAACATTCTTTGAATATTGAAGCATGTACAGTGGACAGACTTCTAAAATAGAAGCAAATAGAATAGCTTATTAAAAATGAAATTAAATTGTTCAATACAGAATTTTAGTTTATGAAAAAAAAATCTTGTGCAAACTTTTATATACATTTTCAATCATAGCCAACTAATGCAATATTTATTTCATCACCTTAAAAATGCTGAAAAATATACACAATTAACAAACAAAAGAAAAAATTATATGCTTCACAACTAAACAACAAAGTAATTTTATATAAAATATTCACAGCTTCCCCCTTTAAGCTATTTACATAATAAAAGAAAATCGGATTTATTATTACCAACCGAATATTTTATGCAACAGGCAAATAATTTTATGTGACACAATACAATCATTAACTTTTTAAGGGAAAACCCTAGATAAATTTGGAGGACACATAATTTATTGACATTTTTCTTATGAAAAGAAATAATTATAGATTATAAGGAATATTTATCACAACAGTAGTTTAAAAAAAATCTTAATTGATGTCATGACAGATGCAAGTTAACATGACGGCAAAGTTATAAATAAATTCGTAATTAATTCCATATCAGTAATTTACAGCAAATAGTCAGTGAGAAATTAAATAAATATGGATTACTTTATACTACACAACATACTTTTAAAAATTTCCACATTGACGTTAATTTTTTAAAGTGTTTCGTAATTGTTGCAGCCAAATTTTCCTCGTTATTTTAATTCAGCTCCAAATGAAATTTGAACCACAATATTTAACTGCATCTTTTGCATTCATCTCAGCAAAAAGGGATTCTTCAAAAATTATACTTACTCAGTTTTTACTATTATGATATTTTACTACTCATCTCAACAGCAGAAAGCTACTAATGAATGTTTAAGATACATAACAATGAAATCTTGAAGTATGTTTGAAAACTTTACAAATAAATATATAACTCATTTTTAGAAATATTTTAGGTGATGCATACTTGTTACATGCAATTAACTTTCAATACTCAAAATACCTTTAAAAACCAAATCTGTAATTACAGCAATATTCACGTATACCTTAGGTCCAATAAACTGCAATGTTTAAATAAACAAAACAAAGGCAATATTTCCATCCTTTATTGCAAATTAAAAACATACATAATATAAACTGCATTACACAATATAGAAATTATGCATTCAAATAAACATAATTATAAAAACACAAATCTTAAAAGTCCACATATATGGTTACATTATGGCCAATACTTTCTATCCAGCTAAATAGAGTTTCATAAAGAAATATATGCAATGTTCTGATACATACAGGTGGCTTAGTGCTAGCCAATAACAATAAACATGATGGAAAAGTATTGTTCAATGAAACTTTTCCCAACACTTTGTATCTCATAAATACAGTGATTTTTTTTTAAATCTAAGTTCTCTTATTATTCTTTCCGTTTATTTCAAAAAGTCCCCCCCCCCATAAAAATTTTATTTATCACTTTCATCATCATCTCCAGGACTTGCTGGGCTGTATGATGGAGATGATGGAGAATATCCAGGACTTGTAGGTGAATAAGTCGAGCCCTTAGGGCTTGTCACAGAGTAAGTTGGACTGGTAGGACTGTACTGTGGTGAAGTTGGAGAATATGATGGTGATGTTGGTGAGTACTTCGGCGATGAAGGACTGTACTGAGGAGACGGTGGACTATATTTTGGAGAAGTAGGGGTATATGATGGACTTGTAGGTGAATATTGTGGACTCGAAGGAGAATATTTAGGACTTGATGGTGAATAGGATGGAGAAGTTGGAGAATAAGTAGGAGATGTTGGACTATATTTAGGTGAAGTGGGAGTATACTGCGGTGAACCAGGAGAATAACTTGGACTTGTAGGACTGTATGATGGAGAGGTTGGTGAATATTTTGGACTTGTTAATGAATAATTTGGACTTCCAGGGCTGTAGCTTGGGCTCTGTGGTGAGTAACTCGGAGAGCTTGGAGAATAACTTGGACTTGTTGGGCTATATGAAGGAGATGTAGGAGAGTAACTAGGACTTGTGGGTGAATAACTTGGACTTGTTGGAGAATATGAAGGTGATGCAGGTGTATAGTTTGGTGAACTAGGAGAATAACTTGGGCTTGTAGGACTGTAACTAGGACTTGTTGGAGAATAACTAGGACTTGTTGGACTATAGCTTGGACTTGTCGGTGAATAATTTGGACTTGTCGGCGAATAACTTGGACTGGTTGGTGAATAGCTAGGACTGGTTGGTGAATAACTAGGACTTGTTGGAGAGTAACTAGGACTTGTTGGAGAGTAACTAGGACTTGTTGGTGAATAGCTAGGGCTTGTTGGCGAGTAACTAGGGCTGGTTGGAGAGTAATTTGGTGACGTTGGAGAGTAACTTGGACTTGTCGGTGAATACGAAGGAGAAGTTGGAGAATAACTAGGACTCTGTGGAGTTAATGAAGGTGAAGTTGGAGCAAAAGATGGTGAAGATGGAGAATAACTTGGCGACAAAGCACCAGCAGGGCTTGGAATATATGGTGATGCTGGTGAAGCAGGTGATCCTGGCTGCGGAGACCAAGCAGGGCTGTATCCAGGACTGTAACCACTTGCATCACTTGCAGCAGATGGTGAAAACCCAGCAGCACCTGGTGTCATACCACTTCCTAATCCAGGAGACCACGCATTAGCATATGCAGGAGTGCCTCCTTGATTCCATGGCGTCATCTGAGGTGACATACCACTTGATGGGCTTGCAACACTTCCAAAAAATACACCTGGACCACCCATAGCACCAGCAAGAGGAATCTCTATGCCATATTTACATTTTTCTGCATCTAGAAGTAAATCAAATGCACCAGTTCCCATTCTTGGCAACTGTCCCATTATGATGTTTTCAGAAACACCTTTCAAAGGGTCCAGTTCAGCATGTGATGCAGCATCTAATAAGATATCAACAGTTTCTTCAAAGGAACACCTCATTAACGCACCAGTATCTTGACGATTTATGCCATGACGAGTTATAGCCATCAGATGTCCCTTTGCTGTCATAACATCACAAAGCAATGCAAGATGTCTATAGTTAACATAAGAGCCATCAAATGAAATGACATGATTCATTTCTTTTTCTACAGCTTTTCGCACAGCTTCAATGCCCATAACGGCAAATATTTCACAAATGTCATTAGAGTATGTACGTACAGGATCAACATCTTTCTCACTTAGAACTCTCATTAAACTTGTTCCATCTGTTTCTAGAAGCCACTCAGCAATTGGTTTAAATTCACCAGTTTCAGTAATCACTATTCTCTTTTTGTTGTCAGTAGTAGGCAAATGCATATATACTTTAGTAATTGCTTCAATTCCCTGCAAAGTCATATCACTAAGCATATTTGCTTCTATACATCTCAGAAACACGTCATCTTCCATTTTATCAACTTGCTCTTCTTCTTCTTGTAACTTATTATCATCATTATTCATTATCCTTATTCTAAGGACAAGTTTTTCAGCATTATCATCATTAAAAATGCAATTCAAATCATCCCCAAAACCAGCATTGATCTTTTCAGCAATCTGCTCCATTGTTAATTTCTTATCAGTCATTCTCTTTCTATCTAATTCAATACGAAGCAGCCAAGGAGAAATGCGTGATGGATCAAAATCAGGCATTTCATAGTACACATTCACAAATTCTTGGTCTTCAGCAATAACTGTGTTCTGAGGATCAGGATCATAATAAATAGCTGTATTGGCAGTGACTTTTCTTAAAGTTGTATGTTCCAACCTACACAGAACATCTTTAGCCTTTTCAGCATCTCGTGCAGCAGCACCAGTAAGGAAAACAGTGAGAGATGGTGTTTTAGGTTTTTTTGAGATATTTATAATTTCTTTCAATCTTGGTACACCAAGAGTTACATTTTTTGCGGATACACCAGCATAATGGAAAGTATTTAATGTCATCTGAGTGGCAGGTTCACCAAGTGACTGAGCTGCTAAAGCTCCAACCATTTCTCCAGGTTGCACCTGAGCTTGCTGAAAACGAGTTTCTATTTCTCCAAGAAGCCAATCGAAAGCTTCAGTAGAAAGGCGGAATTCTTCTGCAACACGTTTTGTGCACAAAGTTGAATGAAGTAAAGCTCTAAACAAAATTGTAGCATTATCATTTGCTTGAATGCTTAGTCTATCTTCCCCAGGTACAATGACTAATTTTTTTACAAGTTTTTCAACGCCTTGCATTACTCTTAAGGGGCTTAAATCTGTAGGAGATCTAGTATGCACATGAAATATTTTTTGAGCATTCCAAATCATCCTTTGAAGATTGCAAGGTAAAACAACTTTACTATCACCAGTAGGAAATATAGTCCGAAGAACTTCCCTTTCAGCTTTAAGAATTTCCCATTCTTTTTCAAATTCATTTAGTGCAGTAGTACTTCCTGCAATATCTCTCACAACTTCTTCAAGAAAGATGCGTCTGAGATAACGCTCATTTGAGGCATCAAATCGGAAACGCTTTTCAAAAGCTTTATCCGATGGCTTTAAAGTAGGCAAAGATTGAAATTCTACTGTAGTTCCATCTAAACCATCTTCACCATAACGGAACTGGATAACTTGGCCAGTACTATTTCTTACCGTACCATCATATGTTGCCATTACACTTTCCATAGCTTTTATAAGTCGTCGCTGGATATAACCAGTTTCAGCTGTTTTCACAGCAGTATCAATAAGACCTTCACGACCACCCATAGCGTGGAAAAAAAATTCTGATGGTGTTAAACCTGCAAGATATGAATTTTCAACAAATCCTCTACTCTCAGGCCCATAATCATCTTTAATAAAATGTGGCAATGTACGCTTCCTAAAACCAAATGGTATTCGTTTTCCTTCAACATTCTGCTGACCCACACATGCAATAACTTGAGAAATATTAATTTTTGAACCTTTTGCTCCTGATACCACCATAGCTTTAAAGTTATTAAACTCTGACAATGACTTCTGAGCACTGGCACCAGTTTTATCACGAGCATCGTTAAGTATACGATTTACCTGATTCTCAAAAGTTTGTCTTAATGTATTACCAGGTGTAGGTTCAAGATCATCATTATGAGCTTTTTCAATAACTTCTATCACATCCATTTTTGCTTTTTTAATAGTATTCTGAATATCAATGTAAGTCTGAGGATCAGCAATAGTATCTCCTATTCCTATAGTGTGACCTTCTAATAACAGCCAGTTGTTAACCACAGTCTGAATGTGTCCATAGAAAGCACCTGCAACCTCGTGGCCTAATTCAGAAAAGATAACATGCATTAATGATCCACTAGCAGAGCCAACAGTTTTTTTACATACTATACCACTGATCAGTTCTCCATGTTCAATAAGCACTTTAGTATCTCCAGGAGAAATCCATTTGTAAGGTCCATCATCTTCTTCATCAGGATGAGTACTATGAGTACGAATCAAGTTCACATTCCCAGGAATAATCAGAGAAAAAAGTTGCTTTCCAGTCCAAAGCGGTTTAGGCTTCAAAATCGCAGGCATGGGAACTTTTCCATCCCAAATTGGAAGGAACATAAGTAATGTCATCATCTGATCTTTTTCAAGGAATACATCCCTTTTTGTCATTTTACGCACAGCAGTGAGTGTGTCCTGCACAATTCCCATCACAGGTTTGTTTGACTGAGGTGTGATAATATTTCTTGGCACAAGAGCAAGTTCTTGAACTTCAGCTCGTGTTTCAAGTGACTGAGGGACATGAAGATTCATTTCATCGCCATCAAAGTCTGCATTATATGGTGTGGTCACACTTAAATTCATTCTAAATGTAGACCATGGTAAAACTCGTATGCGATGACCCATCATAGACATTTTGTGCAAAGTAGGTTGCCTATTAAAAACAATAACATCACCATTACGTACATGTCTCTCTACTCTATAACCACACTGTAAATGTAAGTCACTCGCTTTTGGATGAAATCTTAAATCTATTCTTTCTCCACTGTCACGAACTATATATTTAGCTCCAGGATACTGGTTATTCCCTCGCTGAACAAGTTCATGCATTTTTTCAATATTGAATGGCGTTACGATCTCAGGAAAAGTTAGATTTTGAGCAATAGATCTAGGCACACCAACTTCATCAATTCTCAGATTAGGATCAGGTGTAATGACAGTACGAGCAGAAAAGTCAACTCGCTTACCCATCAAATTACCTCGAATTCGCCCTTCCTTACTTTTCAGTCTCTGTTTAATTGATTTGAGAGGTCTTCCACTCTTCTGCATGGCTCTTGGTAACCCAGGCAATTCATTATCAACAATTGTTGCCACATGAAATTGTAACATTTTTATATTCTCTGCAATAATGTGAGCTGCTGCACCTGCTTGTTCATTACGTAAAAGTTCATTGTTTGCTTTTACAATGTCTGATAATTTATGAGTCAAATCATCTTGGTTCCTGGCAGAACCAAACATCACAACTGCAGGCCTTACAGGCAAAGGTGGAACAGGTAAAACTGTAACGATCATCCAATCAGGTCGAGCATATTTGGGATCCATCCCCAAAACATGGCATTCCTCATCTGAAATGTGCTTAAAAATTTCCCACACTCTTTCAGCACTCAGTGCAATTTTTCTTTCTTGAGAATCCTCATTTATATGCTTCCATTCAGCTGTTAAATCCAAACCACTTTGTCGAATAGATGGCTGATAACGGCCGCAACCTCCATGGCCAGACTTTTTTGTGCCATCATCATGCATAGTACTCTCTTGCCCCAATTTAGCATCTATTTCATCTCCTCCTTCACAAATATTTTTTCCTTTACATAAATCATAAACATGAGCAAGTCGTTTCCTTGGTTGACCTTTTGATTTTGCAAGGATTTCTTTTATTTTAGGATTATTAGGAGAAACAAGAAGCTTAGAGCAATAAAAGCATACACATCTTAATATTTTTATGCTCTTCTTTAAAAAACCAACATGGAAGACAGGCTTAGAGAGTTCAATATGCCCAAAATGTCCAGGGCAGGTAGCCATGTTGCCAGCGCAAGTCTGACAACGTGAAGTTTTATCAATGACACCTTGTCTCGGATCCATGAGGCCTCCAAGCTTTGGACGCCCACTTTCATAGATCTCAGGATATTTAACTCCTCCTTCAGTGACACTCATACGTCTTATTTCATCTGGACTTAAAATTCCAAACTGAACTCTCTTTACCTCCCGTAAGGGGGCTTTAGAGTCTGATGTGATTATCATAGACATTTCCTGAAATAAACAAAGAATATTAGTTACATCCAAAAGATAAAACTTCAACTTAAATTTAAAATAAAGTATGCACAGTATGCATTTTTCCTAATAATACTCTAATTTTGGTGGCACAGCTGTTACCTGATTATGAATTCTGTCACTTATCAATGTTACCTGTTCCTTAATCAATAGAGTTCTCGACTAAATCTATGCTAAACACAAGGTTGTTGCTTTGTCAATTTTATGAACAGAAGATACGTTTGCATGAAGAAATGTGAATTTTATGTTTTTGAAAACTACATCAGAGATATGCTAAACAGTTATCCAACAGCATATTCTTTCAAGTCTGATATGTTAATTAACATCTTCAACCATCAAAGTGTTTTTGCTTCTGCTGATAACCAATGATATTTACTGTATAACTTTATATCCTTCAGTTTCTTAAAGTTTACTGTTGTTTCACTCTATCACTCTATCATTAACCGACAGTATTTAACTGTGTGTTATAAAGTTAAAGGAGTATCCATTTCTTTAGCTACCTCAGCAAAATTCTGTTATGCAGTTATTAGCCCCTGTGTCTTGCTTCTCATAATGCAAATCCTCATGAATAATATTCTCTCTTTCTACTGAGTCAATTATCAGTTGGAACAAAACCTAAAAAATTTCACAACTTTTGCAGCCAAACAGCTCTAGAAATAAGGATACTTTTTAGTCTCATAAACTGAAACCATTCTAGGTTTCAGTTATCTCAAATCTCCTGTATTCACTTCACAAATTTGCTCTTTTTTGAACTAATTCATCTATTTTTTTTTTAGTAAACTGCTTAGGAAATTCCAAACTAAAATGCAACTATACTCTGGCTCCCCTTAACAGCATTATATTTGTATCATTTTATTCTAGAATTAAATAATAATTTAATAATCTACACATTTCTGACATATAAAAGTTAAGCACACTTCAAGTAAAGAAATGCTTCTTCTAGTGATTAGCCCAATTTCAACTCGCATAATCACCACTTTCTTCAAATCAGTGTTTGACAATATATAATACATGTTCAAATGAAAGTAATTCGAAGCGTCGTATGCAAAAAATTTGCACTGGATTTTCGTGAAACAAATGCGATAGTGAAGCTGTCAGGACTTAATTTCTAAAATTAGAAGTGCCGGAACCCTATGGAACACCATCAGCAAAGAGGAATAAAAGTAAATAAATAAAATGACTATTAAAATCATTAATAATTTAAAAATTAATAGTTAATTATTGACAAATTAATTAATAGTAATAATTAATATGTATCAACTATTATTTAATTAAATAAAATTAATTAATATTATTAAAATAGTAAAATAATTAAAATTAAATAAAATGTAAAGAGATAAATTTAAATAAGCAATTTGTAGTATAATTTTATTGCAAAAAAAAAAAATTCTAATGAAATTGTTCACTTACATAAAAGAAGAGCCGGAGCCTTTCCTGTTTAGGGCTCTGGTGCGTTCTGGCTAATATTATGATTTATCCCCAAAATTAAGAAGTAACAGAACCGGCCTCCGACGCAATTTAAGCTCTGGAAGCTGTGTGTACCACACATGCGTATGCGGAAGGAGATGCTCATATCTATATTTAACTGCTAACTTCAGTCATAAGGACATGGCATTCATTCAAAAATGACAGATGTGGATGCAACTACGTCGAAAACAAATCAGCGAGCTGTCATCAAATTTTTAACATTGGAAGGGGGTGGTGGTTAGGGAAGGGTGGACATTTATCGAAGAATTGTGGCTGTGTATGGAGAGACACATGTGTGTCAAAGTCCACAGTGACTAGGTGCATGTTAGGGAAGGTCACCATGAGACAATAGATTTGCCGCGGCCCGGTCAGGCACACAATATTGTGACTGATAAGCTGATTTCGGATACTGACACGGTAAATCGACGTCGAAACGTTTGTGATGTGCAAATGAGTTGAATGTTTCCATCAGTACTGTTCACAATATTGTCAGCAACATTCTGAAATATCAAACAGTTTGTTGCCTATGGGTACACCACATACTGTCCGACCATAAGAAACAGCAAATGGGCCTCAGTTTATAGCATTTGGTGTGCTTCTCGGCTGACGGCGACAACTTTCTGCAGCACATAGTGGCAGGGGATGGGGAAGTCCATCAACATGCAATGGAAACATCCCAACTTGCCCAGGCCTAAAAAATTCAAAACTCAGCCAGAAAAGTAATATTGACGGCATTTTTCGATATTCAGGATCCCAGATTACTGTAGTTTAAGGAGCTGTATGTCTCCATCAATGCCCAACGGTACACCGAAACATTTCATAAGCTGCATAAGAGTATCAAAAACAAACGTCAGGTATGCTGTCATCAGATGTTATCCTTCTGCATGACAATGCAGTGCCGCAAGTCGCACGTGTGTGTGTCGAGCCACTGGCCTGTGAAAAGTACAAAAGGGTCAACGCTTTCAGTCTGGCAAGGACAGAAAGGCTGTAGTTATGAACCAGTTATATGACCAAATGACATCGTTCTTCGCGGACGGAATTCGTAACCTTCCAGAGCAATAGGTGATTTTTTTTAACAAACATTTTATGCATTTCAATCATTAAATATTGTTGTTCCAATAGTTCTATGTATCCATATAATTTCTGTTGCTACACATTTCATGGATACACACCTCGAATCACTTTCATTTGAACGCCTCTCAAATAATAGCGTTAAGAAGAACTTCAGGAAGTTTTTGTACAGATTCCTGTGAATATAGAGTTTTAATGGACGAATTACAAACAGGGTATTTGGCTATTGAAGGAATTGTCTTTTACTAGTTGGAAGGCAAAGATAAAAAATTTAGCAGCTTATATATTAATAAGTATTACTTCTTTTGGCTCTTAGAAATTTGAATGTAATAAATAGCTAATTTCCTTAATAAGTTTAATAAACAGTGGTTACTGCAGTACTTTTGATTAATTTCTCATACCTATAACATCTCTATCAGTTAATGTATTTGTAATCATTATACTGTATGTTACTGTAAAAACAAGCCTTAACACATTTTTACAATGTGTCTTAAATAAATATATTAAAGTTTTGCCTGAATGCTTGTTATAACATTCAATTTCTGAAGCTGAATATTTGAAGTTTCTTTTATTTTGCTCTATTTCATTATTTTTATATTATACTGCTTGCATTTTAACAACTACTGCAATTTTCATCATTAAATATGCAAAAACAGTTTTAAAAGAATAAATATGTATTTACTATATTTTCAATACATAGTTTTTGTCAATAACATTTCAAACAAAATGGTGAGGGCAGTTGAAATCAAAAGTGCTTTTATTCTAGCTTAATGTAAATATGCTTGTTTTTAAAGAAACATAGTAATTTTTTTTAAATTAAGTAATACATAAAATTATGGGTTTTTAAGATAATTTATCTGCACATTTTATGCATGCGTACTGATAAAGGAAAAATATTTAGAATATGTTATAAATGCTCGATTATATGAGAAAATCCTAGAAATTCAAGATATAGCATAAACTTATTTACTAAGGCAGATTCAATGGTTTACTTAGTTTATTAATCTTATCCAGCCTGTCACCATGGCTAATACCTAAAATACTTTTAATGGTATGATGTCTTGAAAATCATTTAAGACAATAAAACAATATGCTGTACATAATTCTGCTGTTTTTTCCAAATGATTTAAAAATCACCACTGCCAATCTGAATCATTAGCTCATCTCCTAGCATTTAGAAATTCATCTTTACCCAGTAAGAATTTTGGAGCTTTTCATATGATTGCAACATCACATTTTTGGGAAGTCACTATCTGATGAGAAATGATAACTCTCTTTCCCACTATAAACACTCATCAAAAATGCAATAAAAATAAAGCTTTCGTTTGGCTTACTTCTGTAGTGGCCCAGTTATTGCATGAGAAATAATTATTTTTTATTTCATATATTTATTCATGTGCTTAATTATTTTATAAAATTAACTTTAATATTTTGTTAATATTCATATTTATATTTCTTTTATGCTGAATGGCAATAAGTAGTTCATATTTATATTTAAATTTCTTTATGCTGAATGGCAACTAGTTCTAGTTCTGATTCACGATTGCTAGGTTTTGGTTTCAAAACGTTGCTCGTAGCGTCGCATTTCGATAGCTGGAAAATAAAATGCAATAACTTAGCTATTTGTTTATAATTCATGCTGTTCCTAGTCATAAATTAATTTTAAACATTAGTAGCCAAGGCTACATCGTGGTCACCCTGATTAATTTTCAAAATGTCAACAAATGTTTTGAAACTGCTATGAAAGATACGATGCAGTCACCAGAGCTTCATAAGGTGAGTGTAAAAATACCTCCTTTTTGGATTGATAAACTGGAAATATGGTTTTTTTCAAGTTGAAGCTCAGTTCAAAATTAGTAATATCGTTTCAGAAGAAACGAAATTTAATTATTTAGTTTCACAGCTTGAACCTAAGTTCGTCGAAAATATTTGGGACATTGTAACGAACGATAGTGCCACAAAATTTTCGGATGCTAAAATTAGGTTATTACATTTATTCAAAGAAAGTGAAAATGTGCGGATTAAACGTTTGATTACTGGTATCGAACTTGGAGACATGAAACCAAGCCAACTTTTGCAGAAGTTGAGATCAGTTGCTACTACAGATGTGTCTGGAAATCTAATAAAAAATTTATGGCTGGAGAAGCTACCTGGCTCAATAAAAAATATATTATTAGTTAGTGATGAAGATGTAACCAAGTTAGCGTCTACGGCAGATAAAATTAGTGATATGAATCGGAAATCAGAAGTATTTAGAGCTAATGCTCCTTCCGTTCCCGCAAATGATTTGTTGCAAAGAATTACCTTTCTTGAACAAAAAATTGATCAAATAACCATTCGCTCAAGATGCAGGGACTCGGATTTACGTAATTCACGTTCACGATCTCGAAGCCGATCTCGTAAACGATATGACCCTACTGGCAAATTTTGTTTTTATCACTTTCGTTTTGGAGCAAAATGCATTCCAGAGAAATGCAAGCCTCCGTGTGCTTGGGTAAAAAACGATTCCGAAAACCAAGAAAACTCGAATCTGCAGTAGGTTCAGTGGCAAAAGCTGCTGCAGAAAATATGAAGGATTGTTGCAACTTTCGCTTATTCGTTCGTGACCGAAGATCAAATTTGCACTTTCTTATTGATAGCGGAGCTGACGTAAGCATAATTCCTGCTACTTCACAGAATACATGTAAAACTGAATACAAACTGTATGCAGCTAATGGCACAGATATTTCCACTTACGGCATAAAAACGCTAACCCTTGATTTGGCATTACGTCATGATTTTCAGTTTCCATTCATAATTGCTGATGTCACAAAAGGTATTTTAGGAGCTGACTTTCTTCACAAATATGAATTGCTTATCGATATAAATAAGAAAAAATTAATTGATGGCGTAACACAGCTTTGTGTCCAGTGTGATGTTGCTGCTATTTCCAGTGATTACTCAGTAACCACATTAAATAAATCCATAAAAATTTTCGATTTACTGTCGAAATATCCCGAAATTTCTAAACCTAACCTTTTTCCTACACAAATTAAACATGGTGTTACACATTTTATTACGACTGATGGTCAACCCGTTTATTCAAAGGCACGACAGCTCGATCCAAAACGCTTAGCTATAGCTAAAGAGAAATTTAAATTTATGCTTGACAATGGAATAATTCGTCCATCAAACTCCCAGTGGTCAAGCCCCTTGCACCTTGTTACGAAAAAGGATGGTTCATATCGTCCTTGCGGAGACTACCGACGATTGAATGCGCAGATGATACCTGATCGATATCCAATTCCTCGCATTGAAGATTTTCATCATATTTTAAGAGGTACAAATATTTTTTCTAAAATTGATTTATTCAAAGCTTATTTTCAAATTCCCATTGCAGAAGAAGACAACTGTAAAATGGCTATCATCACTCCTTTCGGTTTATATGAATTTAACGTAATGAGTTTCAGTTTAAAAAATGCTTCTGCAACGTTCCAAAGATTTATTCATGAAGTCTTTAGAGGATTAGAATTTGTTTTTCCCTATTTAGACGATATACTCATTGCATCCAGTACCCATGAAGAACACGAAAATCACCTTAAATTAGTTTTCGAAAGATTACATACATTTGGGTTAAGAATTAATGTTTCAACATCTGTATTTGCTGTTCCATAAATCGAGTTTCTAGGCTACCTAATTACACCTAAAGATTCCCGTCCTTTGCCAGAAAGAGTTCAAGCTATTACTAACTACAAACGACCAGAAACAATTCATGAACTTAGAACTTTTCTTGGAATGCTTAACTTTTATCATCATTATATAAAGAATGCAGCGAAGAATCCAGCATTGTTACATGCGTATGTCAAGGGAGCTAAAAAGAGGGACAAACGTAAAATCGAATGGACTGAAGAAGCTGAAAAACAGTTTGAAACGTGCAAGAATGACCTGGTGAACACGGCACTGTTGTCTTTTCCCAATTCTGAACTACCTCTGGCGTTATTTACAGATGCTTCAGATACAGCGATTGGCTCAGTGTGGCAACAATATGAAAACTCCTCGTGGAAGCCAATAGCATTTTTTTCTAAAAAATTAAGTGATACTCAGCAAAAATATAGCACCTATGATAGAGAACTATTAAGCATATATCTTTCAGTTAGACACTTTAAGCATTATCTAGAAGGAAGAGTATTTACAATTTATACAGATCACAAGCCCTTAATATTCGCCTTTCGTCAAAAACTTGACAAAGCAGCACCTAGACAGGCTCGCCAACTTCAATACATCTCCCAGTTTTCGACTGATATCAAATATGTAAAAGCTGAGAATACTATTGTGGCGGATACATTATCTAGAGTTAATGAAATTTCATCGATAGATTATGATAAAATAGCTGATGAACAAACTCAAGATGAAGAACTGAAGAGTTTTGCAAACCACTACTTCCTTGAATTTCAAGCAATGTTCTCTACCTTCGGGGAAATATTTGTGGTGTGATACATCAACTAAACATATTCGGCCGTATATTCCTCAGGCTTTCAGAAAACACATCTTTCAACGAATTCATGGTTTATCACATCCAGGAATAAAATCGACTATGAAATTAATGACATCAAAATTCACTTGGCCTAACATAAAAAACGATGTACAGTTGTGGACAAGAACCTGCATTCCTTGCCAAAAAGCTAAAATCAGTCGGCATACCAAAACAAAATTAGGTGAGTGTGAAGTATCACCATCCATATCGATCTCATAGGACCACTTCCACCATCTAAAGGGAATATTTATAGTCTTACTTGCATAGATAGATTTTCGAATTGGATGGAAACAATTCCTTTAGAAAATATTTCCGCTGAGAACGTCGCAAGAGCCTTTTATAGAAACTGGATTGCGCGTTTCGGAACACCAAGTAAACTCATTACTGATCGTGGATCCCAATTTAAGTGATACATTACGAGCTTTATCCAAAATCTGTGGAATCAATTTACAACACACTACTGCCTACCACCCCTCGTGTAATAGCAAAGTTGAGCGCCTTCATCGAACATTAAAAACAGCATTAAAAGCCCACAACATATCTTGGACGGACACGTTACCAACAGTACTTTAGGGTTTGCGTACTGCTATTCAAGAAGATACCAATCATTCTATTGCGCAAGCAGTTTATGGCCAGAGTCTCAGACTTCCTGGAGAGTTTTTCAGCGAACCAAGTATCCAGACAGCATCGGAGACTTTTGCTAATAAACTCCAGAAACAGATGGAAGTTGTTGGACCGAGACTAATTCGTAAAAATTCATCTGAACAGATATTTGTACATAAAGACTTAAAAATTTGTTCTCATGTGTTTCAGCGAATAGATCGGGTAAAAAAACCTCTGGAACCTCCTTATGAAGGACCATTTCCTTTTATTGATCGCAAGGACAAATATTTCACTATTAGCATAAAAGGAAAACATGTTAATGTATTCCTGGATCGCTTGAAACCAGCATATATTTTAGCTGAGAAAAATTCTCAGTTGATACAACGTGACTACACTAATTTGCAAAGACCGGACTCAAATTCGGATGTGAATCAAAAACATTCTCGCACAGGCAGAACTATACGTTTACCTGTTAGATTCAAGGACTGACTAAATTATTTTGATAGTGGTTAACACTGCAATACTAGTTACTACCTATTTCTCCATCTTCGTAACGTAACTTAGTTAGTGGTGGGGGAGTAGTGTAGTGGCCCAGTTATTGCATGAGAAATAATTATTTTTTATTTCATATATTTGTTCATGTGTTTAATTATTTTATAAAATTAACTTTAATATTTCGTTAATATTCATATTTATATTTCTTTTATGCTGAATGGCAATAAGTAGTTCATATTTATATTTAAATTTCTTTATGCTGAATGGCAACTAGTTCTAGTTCTGATTCACGATTGCTAGGTTTTGGTTTCAAAACGTCGCTCGTAGCGTCGCATTTCGATAGCTGGAAAATAAAATGCAATAACTTAGCTATTTTTTTATAATTCATGCTGTTCCTAGTCAAAAATTAATTTTAAACATTAGTAGTCAAGGCTACACTTCTACTAGAAAAATCAAAGTCTTGTTACTATAGCAAGTCGTCTTACTCAAAGACTAGTTGGCGAGTCTTTCCGTAATTCTTTAAATGAACAAACAGTTTATATAAATTTTCTGAAACTTGAGTAGACAACCTAGCTAGTACTTTATCAGCTGAAACTTAAATGGTATCCCCTTTTACCCTTACTTTCTCTTCCCTTGTTTATTTCTCTCTTCAACATTTAAGTTAAATCTATGTGCAATTGCAAAATAATAGTTATCAGAGTTCCGAGTTCCATTTAAATTATTTCATTCTTATGTGTGCTATCCATGTATATGGCGGAGTAATACACAGCCAATTACTGCAATATAATCTAATCATAATTTCCAATGGTTTTCTGTTAACCTTACACTTCATAAAAATCAATAAGATCATTTCAAAATTACCCTTTTATGCATACAGACAAACATATTCAGCCAGTATAATTTGCAGGGGTCGTACTAGTAGGTCATACATTACTTAATTTTAATACAGTAGAAAGTCCGAAATCCGGACATCCATTATCTGGAATGATCTAAAATCCAGACCTCAAAACCTCCAAGAATGTTTTTCTCATAGACTTTAAGCATGCACATTTGATTCCCCCCTCCGCGCATAATAAAACATTTAGAAAGTCCCGATTCATAATTTCACTTCGACACTAAATAAACCTTGTTATTGAAGAAAGAATTATTTTAGCATAAATTTGTATGATCAGTAATTTGACTCCATTGCTGCGTATCTGCTTGGCATACATCTCAAACCGAAATATTCCACATAGATACATCCTTGATCTGACGCCAATCTGGTGAATCATTATTTATTATACTCTCCTTTCATCACCACATTTTTATCAAAACATGACAACTTGAGTAATGACATGTAGTGATTCCTAAACAATTTTTTGATGTTAGTAACTGAATAATAAAGGAGTATGGTAAACTTTTATGTTGACATTACGCTTGGCGATGATTACACATTTAAGTTAAATGTGCTAAAAAGTGTTGACAAGGAAAAATTTACCAAAAATTTCTTCCCATATGCTAAAAATAGATTTTGTTGATGATACTCATAGACCCAAAGATTACATTTAGGCCTCTTTTAATTACGAATAACTGATTTGTTATTCACATAAACCCAGAACCAGGACCAGGGCTCGTATGGTCGCAGAATTTAAGATCCACAGAGACTGCATCAGGAGGTAAAATATCTAGTGCCGGTCCTCAATAAGGCTTAAATGTGAGAATTTATTTATTCAGAACTCTGATAAGCATGTGCAAGAAATAGACATAAGTATAATAAATAACTAAACTTATGCAATTCATGCATAACTGTCCCAGTGTGCAATAGAAGCAAAATAAAATTTAATGGAACTTGTCATTAGTCGCCAAGCTCATGATGCATAGCCAAATATACATAGCGAAGGATAGCTAAATTTGATGCTGATAGTCACTAATTATAAAGGTTTTCGGATATCACAAAAGAAAGGTGAAATTTTCCAATTAACGGATTTTGTACAGAAATGAGGAGAAGCGGTAATAAATGAAGCTGATATAAAAGAAGTTTTTCATTATAATGACAATGCTTCTCAATCATCAATCAACGAATGGCAAAATATGTAGTATGGTTCTAGATCCAGAAAATACCGCTACCAAAAGTGAAGAAAGTGACAGAGAAGTTACTTAAAACGAGAAAATTTCGATTGACAAGTTAGTCGGAATTCTCGAAACTGCAATTACAGGACTTCAACAATCAAGAGATTACGTCTGTCTACAGAATTAAAAGAGAAAGTATTAGCACAAAAGACAAAGCAATTTAAGCAACTTACATTGAAAGAAATGCTTAATAAGGTAAACAAGTAAATATGAAGCTTTTTTTTTTGTAAATTTTGATACCCTTTAGATCATAAATACTTCATTATTTCATAAATCACGATTTCATATTTTAATTTTATAATTTCTACATGCTATCTTACTAGATTTAAACTGATGATCTAATATCCGGAAAAATCCCAAATCCGGAATCGCTGAAGACCCGACGAGTCCGGATTTCGGACTTTGTACTGTATACATCATTTGTCCAAAACAAAATTGAGCTAAGTAAACAAGTCATAAATTCAAGAAAACAACACACAGAACAGAGCATGATTTATTTATATATTTGCACTTGATCACAGAAATGAATGCATGTCAGTATAACCTAATATTTTGTTCACAAATGCACATATTTTTAATTTAAGCTATCAACAAATCCAATCTAAATTCTGACATTTACTATACTATCTTTTGAAACATATCAGTTGTTAAATGTCAGCACTGTAACACTTGCAAATGTAATGTATCATGAAGAAAAAAAAAAAAAATTTTTTTTGAAAGAATTCAGATTTTAAAATTGCATTGGAGGGTTTGTTAAGAATTTTTTTTATACTCTCGCTGTCTCACAATTTATCAATCTGTTACTGGACTTACCTCTTGTGCATGAAACTCTTTTCCTTCCCTTCTTTCCCTTTATTCACACTTATGCTACATTAAAATCATTTAATTTTTAACAGCAGCAGTTTTTTAAAACACTTGATAAAGTGTTAAGTATTGTCATACATTTTTGCATTCTTTCAGCCTTTCTTTAGTTATGGTGCACTAAAAAAAGGCTGAAGAAATAGAAAAATACATGATGATATTCATTATCAATGTTCAGTTTTCTTAACAAGATGATTGATACAACATTTTTTGTCTTTTTAACTGCATTATTGAACATCCCCTCCTCCCCATGACACATAAAATTCAATTTTAAAATAATAATTAAAAAATTTTTTAAGTAGCATATGTTTAGAATTCTCAATACAGTATTAAGAATTGCCATTCGTGTTTTTTCAGTCTTGGTTCATCATATCGCTGTTCAACTTTCTTAGAAGAAGACTACATAAGTTTTTTTTTTTTTTTTTTCTTATTATTAGCTTGAAAGGGCTATCAGTCTTGAACCTTTATTTTTTGTTGAATCACTTTTCAAATAAAGAGATGCTATGATAACAACTAACCCAAGAGGAAAAGCTTTTATCACACGAAAAACAATCGATAATATGCAACACAACAAACAAAATCATAAGTATATAACTCTCAAACAAATGTCTTACGAAATAAACAATTTGAATGCCACCAATGTTAAATGCTTAGATGAAGAGCTGACATCATGGAAAAAACAAGCCCTTTGGGCAATGTTTAAACCTTAACCATTCCAGAATTTTTTTTTATTTCATTTAATTTTTAGAACCTTTTTTATATTTTGTTTATTAAACATTACTTTCTTCATATTCACACCAAATAAAATTCAGCAGTAAGATCAAACAATACTTAAAAAACGGTTCTGATAGAGTGCTGCTCTGATAGATTCACCATTATTTCTTAATACTAACAGATGTCAATATCATTTGGTAGAACATCTGCTTATTTGTACCACCATACTTTTTTCCATAATTACTATTATTTTTTCAAAAATAATATACAGCTATAACATTTTAAAGCGATACAAAAGAAAAGGGAGGTCTCAGACTAATAGCACCACCTCTAATGCTAATAAAATTCAAATTATGAAAATCTGATCTTCATAATTTTCACTCTGTCTAAACTTACCCCTTGCACTTCTCTTTCCACAACTTTCAAATTGCTGTTTTACTGATTTAAACAATTTACAACACAAAATACTGTCTGTCTACGAGAACAACAGCTCCAGGCACAGTGTGCGGGTGGTGATCGCTGTAACAACAGGGCTAGTATATTTCAAATAAAGGCAAACCAAGGGTTGCTTTATTGTTATTTTGTTTTGGGCAACTATGTTTTTTTTAAGTGAAATTAGGTTGATGCGTACATGAATAGAGTCAAGCGCAATGCCACATTTGTGCAATTCTGGGATTTTTTTTAAAGTGAAATTAGCTCGATGTATACATGGATACCGAGTTTTTGCAATTCTTTTGTCTTGTTAATTTCGCTGGTGCTACTTTGGTAGACGGTTGCGCGGATTTTGGCGAGTAATATGACTTATGGTAAACCCATTGCTGGATAAGTTATTTATTGTAAACGATAATTTGTTGTCATTTTAATTTAAAAATAATGTGTTTTATTATGCATAAATTCCGTGTTTTAAATATTATTTATGGCTTCTAAATATTAAAAATCAATTTAATTTTGCATTTTTATTTGAAATAAAAATTTTATTGTTTATGATATTTTATGTTGTGGATGATGTAAGCAATGACATCACCTTACTTTAAAAGCAATTGGTTTTAATATTCATAAATTTAATCTAATGTTTTAAACATTATTTATGGCTGTTAAATATTAAAATACAATTTAATTTTGTGTTTTTTAAATGATTTTATTATGTATGATTATTTAAATAATTTTAATTCTAGGCGTGATGTAATCAGCTCTCTGATGGGTTATAGAATATTTGTGCATTAACGAGCTGTAATCAACTCCCTGATTGGTTGCTGAACATTTGTGCATTATCGGGCCATTTTAAAATTTAATTCATATCTTCGAATTCCTTCAAAAATGTCTCTTTCAAAGATGAATGTTGTTATAGGTAAGTACCAAGAGTTATTGGTATCGGAATCAAAAAATTGTCCTTTGACACCTTATTTTGGCCAGCCTGGCTTTTCTAATCAAAGATTTATTTATAAATTGTTACAAGGGTCAGAGGAAATTTATTTTAAATTTTGGGGTGAAACCTCGTTAATTGCGTCTTTAATGAAGTGCGAAAATGTAGACCACAGATGAAGATCGTTAGAAGAGCAGATTCTGAGGACGGCCATATATGGTATTGTGGTCACGTTGGAAGAAATAAACGCTGTAACGGTAAGAAAATTATTAGACATTCCTCCTTTTTTACCGAGAATAAACTAATTGCTGTCATTTTAGCTCTAGTGTACAAAGCGTTCTTATTTACTTATTTTAAAGTATTTAAGTAATATTTTAATTCTCTTAAACATTGGTATGATGGTTTTTAATTCGATATTCAATTTATGTAATATTTTAATGCAATTAAACATTGGCGCAATGTTTTTATAGTGGTATTTTTATTCTTTTTCTGTGCTATATGAAACTAATAATTTAACCTTTCTTTAGTATTTTATACTCGTAGTAAATGTATTTATTTACATTTCCCTGCCATCTTAAGAAACAACGTTTTCAACAAAAAATTAATCCATTATTTTTATTGATATTTATTTTTTTAAAGTTTTGAATACTTTACTATGTGCAAACTAACGTAAAAATGACGTTTTTCAAGATGGCTGACGATTGTAAAAACAACGCCAACAATTGCGTCAATGTAAATCGCCAAAAATCCGTGCAACCGCCTACCAAAGTAGCACCTTTTGGCTTTGTGTAGCGGTGATTTCTGTCACAATAATCGCCGCTACACAAGCCAAGAATTGCAAATACTCAGTATCCATGTGCCACCAAAAATCGCCAAGGGGTACCCATAATTATACTTTTACCGTTGCATCTCTTTATCCATTACAAATGTTCTGCACACAATAATGCCATAAAGTGATATCCTTTTTTTCATCAATATTGCCTAGAATTACACATGGTGTGTTAAAATTTTTTTAAACTGATATTTTCCATTAGTTAATCTTCGTTTCAATTCCAAATAAATTTCACTCTGAGAACGGGTTGGTTCATATCAGAGGAAATTCATAAAATGGGATGCATCAGTGCACAGAAAATAATACTTTTCGATTATCTCCATCTGCACCAAAAAAAATGATGAAGCAACACTTTTTCACCAGAAAGTATTTATATGACAACCCAGAGAAAAAAAGAACATATAACAGAACGCCGTCTCGAAAAAAGGAAAATGCTTTATTTAAAAAATAAATGTAAAAAAATAGACAGCATTGGGTGCATCATTGAAATAGACAAAGATAACCAAACAAATGTTTATCTTCAAATCACAATTTTTTGATGGAGATAATCACAAAGTATCCAGGAAACTATTGTGAGGCTTCCTTAACGCACTGATTTTTTAAATACTGAGCAAAGTGCCATAATAATCACATTAATGAAAAACTGAATACACAGCATTAAGAACACACTTTTACACAAAAGACAAATTAGGAGAAATAAAATTTAGACACTGTTGAAATATTTGAATACATGCTACTAAACAGCTAATAAATAACAATAAATATGGTTCATTTCGTAGACTGTTAATACAAAGAAAAAAACCTGACAAGAGACAAATTCATTTAATATTAATATGAAAAAACTTCAACTATTTCAGATTTTTTTTAAATATATGACAAAATACTTTGCTTAACAGGATACAACTGTAATCACTACAGATGTTTAATCTGAAAGTATTACATTGACAAATTTATTTAAACCAAGAGCCATATATTTCACTTCCAACTTCAGAAATTGACAATCTGATGTAAAAACATCTTAGTATATATATATGCCATTATTACTAAGATCTTTTGGTATGCATTACTACAAAATGTTATTACATCTTCAAGAGACTTAAAATTTAAAAACAAATATTTGGATCAACCATTTCCAGTAATTTAGAAACCACAGACATTCTTCTGCAGCACCATTTTCCCACACGTTTAAATCTAAGAGATTATACTCTTAAACATTCTTTTCACTCAAAAAATGGAGGCTCTACTCTTATATGCACCCTAATTTCACCAAATGTGGCAATAAGTGTTTTGCACTGGTTTTTGACATGACTGCATGTTGTATGGCAACCCTGTTGACGTTGAAAAAAATCTTTTCTTGAAGCGGTTTAATTGCTTGTTGGTTCGTGTCGTGCGTGTTTTAAAATGGCCTACGTTGCAATGATAGATGTGGTGGGAAGATTTCAATCGCATATTTTAGATTGTATGGAAAGTAAATTTAGTATTAAAAGGTACAATGTTGGAGTTGCTAAAGAGTCTTTTGTTCACAGGTGCGTTTATGAGGATTGAAGTGTATTTTTGGAATTTTTGTGCGACTTTTAAAACAGAGTCTGAAATGCGGAGCTGCTATGAGAACTCCGACGAAGAAGGGCGTTTCTGATAGTTCTTGTGTGGATTTGCAGCACTTTTGTTCAGAGACATTGTGTGACTGGCGAAATTTTATTCAGGAATGTATTATGGTAAATGCATTTTATTTTCTAGAATGTTATGTTAATTTTTTTTTTTTTTTTTTTGTACTATGAATTTTTGTTGTTATTGGAATTGTTTGTAATTTAGTTTATTTGGTTGAGATTGCGGAATTTGTAGATTTTTTTAAAGTTTAAACAGGATGCTGTGTACATGGTATTCTTCAAAATTTATTGTTGCTACGTTAATTTATTAAAGCGAGGTGCGCGAAGTTTGTAGACTAGACTGTGCATTTCGCAGTTTAAATTAAAATATATCGCTGTGTACATGGATTCTTGTCAAATATTTTTAGTTAGAATATTAGAATTATTAGGCTAAAAAGTTAGCTTTCTAAATTTTTTATGTTATGTTTTTGCTTTCTAAATTGTTCGTTTTTGTTTTAAATTTTTAGCTTAAATTGTGTGTTCAATATGTGGTTTCTCCATGTGCGAAAACCACGTTTTTGGAGACATTTTAGGCTTAAAATTCAAAATTTTGATAGTAATACGGCAGCGTGGATTTTCTCGGAAAAAGTGTCTGGCGACCTGAGGGCGCATATATAGTTCTAAAATAGAAAATGCTATGTCTTGGGAATTGATGATTACGGGGACATACAAACATTACTTTTTAGCCTATCTAATATTAGATGACCGTATTAACTAATTATGGCATTGACTGATTTTTTTTCTTAAATGTGAAAATAAAAGTGCAAAATAAAATTCACTTCAACAGATTTCTCAAATACTTAAAATACGAATTAAATGAATTAACTAAACTTGGAACAATAATAATATCTAATAATTTAGAAATGGAATACAATAAGATTTCAAGAAATTGCATAATACTCGAGTAAGAGAACCCCCCAAAAAAACATTTTTGAGAAAAGTGTCAAGAAATACTGAAATAACTGTTCAAATGTTAAATTTTTTAAAAAAATGTATTCCAAATACTATTGGTTACAACTCAAAAAAGACCTGTCACTAAGTTCGAGATAAGACTTATATTATGACAGTAAGATTCAGCAAAATTTTCGAAAAAAGAACGAGAAAAATCTAAGTGCTTACAGGCATCTGATTCACTCACATACAACTTCCCATACTCCAAATGACAGTACCTTTGAATTTCGATTTAAAGACAAGATAAAAAAATATATATATATTTTTGGAAAACTGGATTGGGGTTCGTTTTACAAATTAAGATCTTGTATTAACGGCTAAAAAGTACAAACAATGAAATTACAATAAGCATACTAACAACTGCAAGAAAAAAATTGTCCGAAAATTTTAATCAAAATGGCTACCCTATACGTAATAATAAAATCCTGTATGTTTCAGAAATATATTTAGTAAAACATACTATAATTAGGCGATACAGATTTATGATCGCCATTATAACTTACCAATGATTTACTTATCACCGGCTGTCAGTACAGTGTTCTACAAACTTTCTTAAACACTTTCGCCAGCTCATAACAGAGTATGGCTGGAAGCGTAACTCAAACTGTTGATTGTAAGCTCTTTGCGAAATAACATCGCTTCGAGCTATTGAGCATGCGCATAAGTACGGAAATGTGTGTCTTCTTTTTGCAGAAAACTCTATTTGGGCTGGTTTCTAACACTGAAGATCTGGCTCCCTCTATTAAAACTGATAATATACACAGATCGTATTTTATTCTCGATGAAATTTAAATTCAAAATAATATTTCAGTTTGTTACAATAATTGTATAACATAATCCAAATTTGCTGTTATAGTGGCCCATATGGACCAGCAACGCTTCTCTCTAAAGACATCAGTTCCAAAGTCCGACTGTTGAGCACTATATTGGTCCAGACAAGAGAAATAATCATTATATAAAAATAAAAAAAAAAAAATCGAAAGGTTTCAGATTTTAAATTGCGTCCAAAGGGGAGTTTTTTTTAACGTTCTGTGTGTTACCTTTATTTATTAAATATCATGTTCTTTGCACTTAAATCATAAAATTCAGTTCAAGAGCAATGTCGCAAAATAGTTTTAAACTGATCATATCTTTAAAATTTCCGATACAGAGTTTCGCGCGCTGAAGATAAAAATATTTTTTCTGTACAACGTTGAAATATTACGCTTTGAAATCCTTGAGTTTCTTAATAAAAAAACACGTTAAAGTTTTACAAAATATGAAATCGATAATAAAAGAAATTGGGCTTCCACATGCATGCCCATATTCGGAGTAGGATTACGTCATACAAAATTCGATGGCTCTACTTACCGTTGTTTTATCACAATGCGAGAAATATACATACATTTGCGCAGATTTTTCATTATTTAATTTCTTCAAATATAATAAATTACTCTAACATTTGGTGGCAACAGTTTGAAAAGTGAAACGAACGTACTATGCGCAGCCGTAAAGGTCTTACGCGCATGCGTAAACTCCTATGCGCATGCGTCAGCGCAGAAAGTTTGTAGCTTTGAGGTCCGTATTATAGATCATTCCGGATTATGGGTGTTCGAATTAACGACTTTTGACTGTAGTACTTTTTGAAAAAAAATAAATATAAAGTTTTAAAATTTTTATATTTATTTATATTTTCTTTTGTGTCAAGAATTTTTTTTTTGTCCTACTCAGGTTTTGTAATGACGTATTACAAGATTTTACGTTTCATCGAAAATTATGCAAAAGTTAACTGCTCCTAATATATGGGATTTTCTCAGCGTGTATATTGGGTATTGACCATTTCATTGCATTTTCTCCTAATAGCGCATGGGACTAATAATATATAGCATAATTATTGAAATTCATGAAAATTCTAACTGAAAGTTAATGTTAAAATTAGGTTGAGTCGGTATTAAGTGTATCTAAAGTGCTGATTGTACTATGAACTAATTCATGATTTTTGTGTGTGTACTCATAAAGGGAGCTTCAGTGTTTCCCACTCATAGTAAATCTGAAGCCGATAAGAATCTGAGCTATTTTAACGACCATCACGAAGTTCTGAGAAAAAGAATGACTACCTCGAAAGTTCCCACGGACAGAGTACTTCTTAGCGAATTCTCGGAAAGAGGAAGTGACCAGCAGTCACAAAACAATCTCAGCTTTTTTGTTCGTCTTACAGTTGTTCGAAGGGAGACATTGTTCCGTTCCCTTTCATCAGTTTATAGGTTCAGTGTCTCAGACCATCCGGTTTGAGACCCGTAGTTGGAATCGAAAAGTTCCCACGGACTTTTTCCCAGGCTGCCTTAATCATATCCAGATTTTAATCAAAGTGCTCTCGCCAATCGAGAGACGCTTCTAAAAATTACGGACAAATGAGGATCCTAGAAGTTTTTCCGACACGCCCAGGACAACTTGAACAAAATCATGGAACGCAGTTCCAGAGAGAGAGAAGAAGTGAGAGTTAGTTGCAGTAAGTAGAGAGAGAAACCTTCTCTCGGTTTTTTTCTCAGCTCAGCCACGAGTAAATTTTTGCTTCGCTCTGCGTAGAGCGATACTAATATCTCTGCATGAGATACTGCGAGGTAGCCGGGTTCGCTGCTACCTTACAAAGAGCATCCTGCTCGGATACAGCTCAGTCCGGCAACCACCGGCTTAGAGATTTGATTTATTCAAGACAGCCTCATCTTGAGCCTATCCTCATCTTGAACTATTTCTCAGCAAGAACGTTCATCTGAACAGAAACTTATTCACCCTACTGTGAGAACCATATTTTATAAGTTTATTTATTTATACATTTTTTTTTTTTTTTTTGCATATAGCCTAGGAAAAAAAACCGAAATAAAATCAGTTACGCTACCTCTTGTCTTTCGAATTCGTCACACCACTTGATTACATTTGAAAATTTGTTACCGAGTCCAGTGTTTTATTGCTAATTATATTGCTAATTTTCGCTTTTTCAGTGTATTTCGTATGTGAGAAAACCTCCGTTTAGAACATTTTCTTACTTACACCTTGCACTGCATTGCTGAACCGGAGCCATGTTTTTATTTTTATTACATATGTGAATATTGTAAAAAAGGCACATTTTTTCCAGCTGTTAGCACAATTTTAACGAGCATTTTACTATTACAGAGACTTATTTAGTAAAATCTCAAAGGTTAAACTGAACGTTCATTACTAATTTTGAAGTTTCTGGATATGTCCCACTTAAACGTTCAATAGCGGGTTAGCAAAGTAGTTTATATATGTACTCCGTTGTACTCTTGGTTAATTTTTAAATCCTTTTTCATCTATAACACTTGATTTCTACTGAAGTATCGAAATGATTATTAACTATCCGCTTTTTGCAAAGAATTTCGTAGACACATGTGTTCAGTACATAAAATCTTTCTAACTTATCAGTATTATTACCAAAACAGAAAATATGCAAAATTTCACTAAAAATGTATACATTTATTTCTTTAAAAACATGTACACGAATACCCACATTTAATAATTTAATGAGTATTTTCCTATATCAGAACGAAAATTTTTAAACAATGTCATATTCCATAAAATTTATGTATTTGTGATGTCGTTGCCTTTTCACAAACGTTTTGAGGGAGTGTGTTCTCGGTACTCTTTTAAACACTTCGAAATTGTTTTTTCTTTGCTATTGGAAACTATTTTACCTTTGCTGTTGGTATATGCCAATGAATTCTCGATACTTTTTCTCTTGGTTTATCTTCAGCTTATGATTTATTTAAGTACTTAAAAATATATTTGTAGACCTTTTAGGTTGACACTTGTGATAGATTTATTGGACGTTTTTGGAAAATGCATTTGTCTTATTCATGTGAATGAAACTGATGTTTTCTTAAAATTTTATTCTTTTATCAGTGTTAGTCAATTATGACAGAATGACGGATATTTTCCCATTATTCAGCACTCATATAAACTTCAGTATTCCAGATCTTTCACATAAAGTTAATTTTTCCTATCAATAATAAGAAGACGAATGGAAAAAATGCAGGTTATGCAGAAATAAGGTAAAAATCTCGAAGTCAAAAAAAAAAAAAAAAAAAAAAAAAAACTTCAGATTTGGAAATCAAGTACGATGAGCAAATATTCTTCCTATTCGAAGCTTATTTTTGGAAAAACATAGCATATAACATGTAAATTTACTAAAAAGAGATATAATGAAGATCAAGTGCTCTGCAAAATCTGGATGGTAATTATACAAAACTAGTTATACGAAAGGATTTCCATAAAGTGGATCCTGAGAAGGAAACACGCCAGCAGTCTCCTAAAACTTTAAGTGAGCACCTGGATCTTTGCTCTTACAAAAGTTAAGTAGAATTGTAGATTCTACGTAAGAGCGAAGATCAAAGACCCACTTAGAGTTCCAGGAGTTTGCGTGCATGTTTTTTTCGCTGGAACATTTTACATAAATGAAAGTACGTGCAGTTTGTAGATAAATAGAAAATAAAATAATGCTTATATGTACTAGAAATTTAACTTCATAATGTAATATTTTTCCAGGTAATAGTTTAAAAAAGGAAATAACTTGATGTTGAATCAAATCTTTTTCTTGGTAAATAGTTATCCGGTATATGTTGATGCAGACTTCATTCACAACGGAAGCTGTTCATTCTCATCATAATATTCCAAAGGTAATTGTAGTATTTAAAAGTACATTACAGCATTTCTGTATAGAAATAAGAACTTTTCAATACAAAATTACAGCCAAATAATATTCCATTTTCTTTTCATTGTGCGAGAATTGTCATTTAATTTAATGTTACCTTTTTCCGATTCGAAAACTTTAAAGACTATCTAATTAATTCAAATTTTTCTACATTACTTACTGCATTAGTAGATAATACACATCTTAGAACTATTTTATTAACATAATATTAAGAACTGAATATGAAGTATGCATGTTCTACTGTAGAATATTTGCTATTTTACTCAAACGAGGATAGAAACTTTACCGAATTTAAGTTATTTACACAAAATTCCCAACGAGTTTTAGAGAAATTTGCAATAGGAATCAACTACATTTACCTAAAAATGAGTCTTAACAGATTCTTATCGGCCTCAGATTTACTGTGAGTGGGAAACACTGAAGCTCCCTTTATGAGTACACACAAAAAAAATCATGAATTATTTCATAGTGCAATCAGCACTTTAGATACACTTATTACCGAATCAACCTAATTTTAACATTAACTTTCAGTTAGAATTTTCAAAAATTTCAATAATTATGCTATATATTACTAGTCCCATGCGCTATTAGGAGAAAATGCAATGAAATATCCAATACCCAATATACAGGCTGAGGAAATCCCATTCATTAGGAGCAGTTAACTTATCAGGTTCTGTGTTCCTCCTTACTTGCTTTGGGAACATTAAATGACCTGACTCGGAACAGGGAGCTTACTAAAGCTATGTTCAATAAATGTGGGAAGTAGACAATACACACAAGAAGGGTATACGAAACCCTTTATTTTTCTCTCTTTACAATGATATCCGGGCTTCGGAATACAGAGACCAACCACTTGTGGTCTGAACGTAAGAATATAAAAATATTAACTAAACTCTAACTAAACTAACTTTGGATTAATAAACAAGTGCCTACTTGAAGATTGGCCGTATATTAACAGAAAGCCGTATGTAGTACAGAGAACTGCTAAGACTACAACACGTTTAAAATTATCAAGAGGATTAAACCTCTGGCCTTGAAGGCAACCAGCAACCGAGTAAAACTGCTATGGCAAGCGGCCTGCTCCTAATCACTCCTTCCTCTCTCTTGCTTGGCAAAAAGCCACAACTTAAGTACTTGGCGTTCGCAAGACAAATTTGCATAACTAAGTTAAAGCTTTTAATTCTGGCCGAAAGTAGAAAATAAGAAGTGATAAAAAAGATTTAAAATAAAATAAACGTTAGTAAAACTTAAGATCCTTACATACTTCCCGCCAGAGTTAATTAGTTTGAAAGAGGTCTAAAACGACCTTGTTGAGAACTTTTAGCTCTAGAATCTAACGCGAGGCCAATCTTTTACAAACATTTCTCACTAGAAACTAAAAATTTTTTAAAAAAAGTCATTTTTACATTATCAATTCCATGGACAATTACTTTTCATCTGTACTGCATCTAAACAGGAGTTTTTAGTTGAAATCTGGTTCCTTCCAGAGCTAGTTTAATGAAATTTTACACAATTAAATGGCAAGTAACACGAATACTTATATTTCTCTTAACATTCTTATTTCATTCATGACTTTATTTAATTATCTCCCCGTGCTCTCTGACATGTGTTGTAAAAGAAAACACCAAACACGAACGTGTTTATGTACAAGTGTTGAACACTACCGCCTGCAATCAAAACACTAACGTGTTAAAATTCAACATAACAAGACCTCATAACACACCTTATATTCATCTCTAAACCCTGAGGTACTATTCTGAAAGTGGCTAACTCTGAAGTGTAGCGTCAGAGAGCCTAACTACATTCATTCAACCTTTAACACATATTCACAATAATTTTCTCTTTTTACAGTCACACGAATAAGTTAAAATTTTTGGCATTACTTTCACTTTTAACATATCACAGTATTTCTTAACGTTTAAAATAACAGTTCACATTGTATATAAGAACATATTAACATGCCGTTAATTTTACGCATTTTAAAACATACATTAGTAGTACATTGTTAACTTCTATTCTTTTCCAAGCAAGTGCCAATTCTTCTACATTGAAATACTACATTTCAAAAGTCTTTCAGACTAAAACTTCTTTCTTGCCAGAATGTTTTAAATAAAATTTTATACAATAACTTTTACAATATTCAAGTATTTACACATTCCTATTATACATTAATTTTAGTTTTACTCACGAGTAATTGAAAAACATAATACCAAAATAGGTAACAACTCATTTCTCGCCTTTTTTGGCGATAAAGGTAGAGCTCACATGAGGTAAAACGTCTTGAATTCTGCCACTTGCAGTAAGAATGAAAGATTAACTTAAGGTTGCAAAGTAACATAAAGTTTTACTTATCTTTGTGATATTCGGACATCCTTTTTTCTGCCCAGTCCTGGAAGGTAGCGAAGACTAGCGTTTGGTTTATCTTCCTTCTTGTGCGGGTTCGCCCTTCAGTTCCTTCCTCCATGAGCTTTCTTTTCCTTCCAATTCGGTCACCCTTGAAGACCTTCTTTTTAACCTCTGCCTGTGGTCTTGGCCGTTTGATGGCAGCTGGTCTTGGCGGAACCGGGACAACTCTCTCTCGTTCCTGCTTGGATCTCGTTGCTGGCTGTTCAAATTTTCCTTGTTTCTTTGCCTCCGCAGCTGGTGTTCCTTCAGCAGTTCGTCGACATTTGCTGCGTAGACTCCTGTCCGATGGGTAGATCTTCCGTTTGGGAGCCGGGTTATAGTTGCCGTTATTTCTCCTGGCTCTCTTTGCATTCGTCATACTTCTCCCTTCTTCATTCTGGGGGTGGTCGTGCTCTCTCTTTTCTGGTCGGTGGAACGGCTTCTTTTTCTTGTTACCTTCAATTTTCCAACGCGGAAACTTTCTTTTCAATTGCTCCTGCCTCCTAATGGCTTGCCCTTGTGATTGTCGTTGTTTCACCTCTGGAGCTTGTGCCTGCAGTGCCTGCCGTGCTGGATCCTGCAAAAGATCTTTAAATATTTGCATTTTATTACAGTTATAGAATGGTTTTATCTGCTCAATGTTTGCGGAGCATGTTTTACCATTCCTGGCTTTTAACACCACTACAGCCTGAGTTATTTTTTCTATGACATATGGTCCTTCAAATCGTGGAAAAATTTGGCAGTTTTATCTTCTGGTGCTGAAGAAAGTGAATGCTTAATTTTTAACACTTCATCTCCTACTTTATAAGTTACTCCCCGTCGTTTCATATCGGAATAAAGTTTCTGTTTTCTCTGTGCTACTTCAGTGTTCTTTTTTGCTTCTTTAATTAATTTTTCTATATCACCCATTTTAAATTCTGGGGCTCTTTGTTGAACATAAAATAATTTATCTAACAGCGTTATAATCTTTCTGCCTAAAAATAACGCAGCAGGAGTTTTGCCCGTTGTATCATGTTTTCAGTCCTAAGGGCGAAAGCTAATTCATTGACATAGTTATCCCAGCTTTTATGAAAATTTTTAACATAACTACGGATAATTTTCACTATATTTATATTGACCCGTTCCGCTATATTTGATTGCGGCCGATACGGGACCATTTTCAAATGACGTATGCCCAGTTTTTGGCACATGTCCTCAAATATATTATTTACAAATTGAGGACCATTATCCGATATAACTTTTAGGGGCGCCCCGTATTTTAAAATATATTTATTTAAAATAGAATCAGTAACTAATTTCGCGGAGGCTCGTTTTAAGGGAACAATTTCGGTCCACTTACTAAAATGATCAACCATAACAAGGAGATAGCGACTTTTATTTAACTGACTTTTTGAGAAAGGGCCCAATAAATCGATGCCAATTATTTCATTTGGAAATTCGGATTTAATGCTATTTAGAAACCCGGCCGGGCGGAAATTAATATAATTAACTGCTTGACATGTTGGGCAGGACTGCACATACGCCCTTGTTAACTTTTGCAGTTCAGGAAAATAGACTGCTTCGCGTACGCGTTGGATGGTTTTTCGAATACCAGCATGAGAAACTAAAGGGCAGTCGTGTAACTCCTGCAGGATATTTAATCTAAGACTAGCTGGGATAACAGGTCGAAATTCGTTGTTGGAATTTGTAGATTTTGTATAAAAGAATACACCATCTATTAGTTCGTAATGGGCCGCCGTATTTCTTATCGCCCCAATATCTTGGTGGCTAAAATTTTCAGGATCCTTTAAATACTCATAAATGTTTTTAAACTCAGGATCCTTACCCAGTTCGGTTATTACAGTTTCTCGGCAATTTATCGTACAGTCGGTCACAAAAGTATTCGAACACCGGTACCCTATCAGAAAATGACAAAATGGCGTTTTTTTTTCACTTTCTCTCTGTGTGTCGTGTTATTCCATCCTAGGTTTTCTTCTCCCCCCCATCTTGGAAAAAACTGGAAAAAATTGGTTACGATCTCTTTTTGAATGGGGAGATGCCATTTTGAGAAAAAGCTGACGACCCTATCTTGGAGAATGAACATGACCGCTCTACACACCCTTTTACTCTCTCTCTTTGAATTGGGAAGCCATTTTGGGAAAAAGCAGACGACCCTATCTTGGAGAATGGATATGAACGCCTCTCCCTCTCTCTTTGAAATGGGAAGCCATTTTGGGACCCTCTATTCTTTGGGAGGGAGAAAAACTGAAGTCTGCATTTCGCTGTCTCTGAATGCGGAAAGCCCTTTTGGGAAAAGCGGACCCTCTTCTTCTGATCTTGGAGAACTGGAAATGAACGCTCTACACGATCTCTCTTTGAATTCAGAAGGTATTTTGGGACATTCTAATGTTGGAAAACTGAAATGAACGCTCTACAGCTTCTCTCTCTCTCTTTCTCTGAAATGGGTAGCCATTTGAAAACTCCCTAACTTTGGAAAAAAACAGAAATGAACGCTCTACACCATCTCTCTTTGAAAATGGGGGGTGTCATTTTGAGACCTCCCTCCCCTAAACTTGGAAAAAAAAACTGAAATGAACGCTCTACACTTTCTCTCTTTGGACATGGGTAGCCCTTTGGGGACCCTCTCCTCTTGGTAGAAAAAAAAACAGAACTGAAGTGAAGGCTCTACACAATCTCTCTTGGAATGGGATCCATATTTCGGGAAACGTGGATCACCTCATGCTGGAAAACTGAAGTGAACCACCAAGATTGGACTCTATATAATATTTTTTTAATTGACATCATGACCCTCCTCCCATTTGTTATTAAAAAAATTTTTTTTTGTTTTGGTTTTTATCCCATTTCCGATGTGATTTCAGAAATGCAATTCCACAACAGTTCAATTTCATTCGAGGTTAAATGATCTAAACAGTCTTTGACCCACCCATCCGTATGATTATTTTCTTCTCCTTCCTGTTGCACCAAATTTTGTAAGTCCATATAATCATTCCATACGGGAAGGGCTGGATCCTCACAAGGCTGTCTTGAAACACTTGGAGTCTCTTTGGGATGAGTGGAGGGATCTAGGATGTCTGGACCCGGCTGCGATTCTACCTCCATGATTTCTGGACCCGTTGGAACTTGTTTACCCGGCTGAAATTCTACCTCCATGATTTCTGGACCCGTTGGAACTTGTGAACCCGGCTGTGATTCTGCCTCCATGATTTCTGGACCTGTTGGAACTTGTGGACCCGGCTGACATTCTACCTCTACGATGTCGGGACTTTTTGAAGCTTGTGGACCCGTCTGACATTCTACCTCTACGATGTCGGGACAGGTTGGAGAAGAAGAAGAAGAAGAAGAGGATACTGGAAGAGGTTCTGTCTGTGAGGAGTCCGAAAGAGGTTGCCTGTTTGAACAAGTCGGGGAAGAAGAAGAAGAAGCTTCTGGATTCTGAAGCGGATCTTGCACGCCAGGTAGGCTCCGGTAAGTCGACCGTTTTTTAAGAGGTAATTTTTTTTCTTCCTCCTCATCTTCAATTGTGATGACTTCAATTTCATTCCGTTGCCGGGTCGATTTTGTTTCGGGAAATAACGGTTTGGTCCAGCTCCTCTTATCATCTAAGGAAGGGATGGGTAAAGGTGGCGGAGGGTTTTCTTCTTCTTTTTCTTGAAACATCATCGGCGATTGGAAAGAAATCTCCTCTTTCAATTGTTTCCAAAGCGAGTACGAGCACCGATCGACGAGAAAGAGACTCTTCTGGGTTGCGACGATGAGATATTGCGTTTTCGGGGGAACGACATAGTTTTGAAAAGGTCTTAGAATATATTTCTTATATTTCATCCTGTCGCTGACTTTAAAACTTCTTTCCTTCAGATTGGGGGACGATGATTCGTAATAGGCGAGAGGAGCGGCTGTGGTTTGAACAATATGAACTTCGTCCTCAGCCGTCGTTCTGACTCCAAACGTAAAATATCGTTTCGTGAGAAAAATATTCTTCCACCGAAAACTCGTGCGCGGATCTGTATATCGCCGGTCTGTTTGAATGGGCCGTCTCAAAGCTCGATCCATCCGATTCCAAGAGAAGGGAGATTCCTCTTTCGTTTGTTGCGATTCGAATAAATTTCTGTATATATTCTGAACGAGCAGGTTGGAGGATTCGACATCTTGGTTGAAAGAAACTATCGCTTGATGAGGTGGTAAATGCGGAATAAATGTCGCACAATGACACGCCAAAAAATTTTCAAGTTGGAGATTTGCTTTAGTGTATTCTAATCCTCCCCGTTCGAAATCCGTTGAGTTGGAAAAACGTCTAATAGCGACATGGCTCCCAATGGAAAAGAAATGATCTCGCCCAGTACTCTCGTCTTTTTATATATCTATATAGACACACACAGACACACATAGAGGCTCTATGACGTCCGTTTTATTTGTTTTTTTTTTTGTTTCTCTCTCTCTCTTCTTTCCAAGAAATCTTATCTCCATGACCTCTTTTTCTTTTCTTAAAAAGATGAATGTGTGTGGGAATGAGGAAGTGAAAGTAATAGTTTAATAAACAAAAAATTATCCAACCATGACCTTCTTTTTTTTTTTCAAAGTCAACCTTTCCAATCCGAGGACGTCCAGAGATAGAGGAAGCAGGGAGAGAGGAGGAGGAGGGAAGGGAAGGTCACACTCTCTTTCTCTCTATAAATAAAAGGGGAGAGCACCAAAGTCGTATTTTTGTCCAAGTGGATCATGAGGAGGCATCCCCAGCTCACTACGTGTATTCGTTTCAAATATAAATATGTTGATCTTTCCTTTTATATCATCCAAGGAGTCGTTTACCTGAAAGCCTCCGATTTTTCAAAATGTGCGGGTTATTATACCGTGGGGAGTTATCAAAAGATGCGGGACGAATTTTTGTCCGACGAAAACGTGTTGATGGCTCGTGACATTCCACCTTTGGATGCACAAATTTTGTTAATGAAACGAGCCAAATATTTTTACACGTCCCACTTTCTAACCGTCTCGCAAATGAATAGGATTATGGATCGTCTTGAGAAGACAAAAGGGATTCTCGTTCATTTTAGTGAATGGTTGCACAAATGTTTGCACGAACCTCTCTCTATCGAGAAGACTGGGAAGAATACCTATTATATTCTTCTCGAGGACTCTCCTCGTTCGTCTCATCATAGAGAGGCCACGACTTTTGAAAAAATCCTCGAGCAAGAAAAAATAGAAACCTTTCCAAAATCCTATCCTCATCCTCCTCGATAATGATGGGGATGAGGAGAAGCCTGTTCAGATTCCTCTCAGTTTGTCAAAACCCGTCGAGGATGAAAAACCTCTCCCTTCCTCAAAACCCCTTGAGGAAGAGAGACCCCTCGAGAAGGAGAAATCTCTCCCATTGTCAAACCTCCTCGAAGATGAAAAACCTCTCCATTTATCAAGACCCCTCGAGAAGGAGGGACCTCTTCCTTTATCAAACCCCCTCGAAGATGAAAAACCTCTCCATTTATCAAGACCCCTCGAAAATGAGGGACCTCTCGATTTATCAAAACCCCTCGAGGATAAGGGAACCAAAACTTCTCTCTCTTTCGAAGAGGAGGGACCTCTCAATTTGTCAAGACCCCTCAAGAATAAGGGAACCGAAAATCCTCTCCCTTTCTCAAGACTTCTCGAGGAGGAGGAGGAGGAGAGACCGCTCCATGTCTCAAGACAGGACCCCCCTCTATCTCTTGAGGATCCGAGGGAAACGATTCCTATTGAAAAACCATCTATCGACGATCCCCAGAAAAGGTCTTCGGAGGAGATTAGACTTCCATGTAGAAAACGAATCTGCCACAATCATCATCACCATAATAATAATAATAATAATAATAATAATAATATACCCCCTTCTCAACAACAGAATCCTACAACATTTGCAGATAAATGCATTCAAACCAATCCCTTTCTAGTAACCCTTTTGATTGGAGAACCCGTGCATTAGCCTCGAAAAATAAAATGAGATTCTAGACTGTTTCTATGACCAGAATGTTAAGCCAATAGATAGGTCTAGCTCAGAATTTTTCTTTTTAAAAGAAAATAAATAAATAATCCAAAGACTATTCGTAAATATAAATGGTAAAGTCTTGAGTCGGCTGGAAAAAAATTTTCAGAGCTGAGAAAAATTCTACAACTCAAAAAAAAAAAAAAAAAACTTTTTGTTAATTTTTATCATGTCTTAGACATGATAAAAATTAACGACCCCCTTCCCTTTTCGTCTGGGAATGTTGTCTCACTCTTTTGAAAAACAAATCGTGATTCATTCATGGAATGATTGCCATTAGAGAAAGGATGAGTCATGATCTATTTTTAGAAAGGGTGAGACATCCTTCCCAGACAAAAAGGGAGGGTCATTAATTTTTATCATGTCTAAGACATGATAAAAATTAACGAAAAGTTTTTTTTTTTTTTCATTAGAGAATTTTTATCTCAGCTCTGAGAAATTTTTTTTCTCCCAGCCGATTCGAGACTTTACCATTTTTTTAAGAATGATTTCTCCCTGATCTATTATTTCAAAATTCCAAGTTTCGCTTCAGAACCATGTGTGCTGTTGAAGAAGTAACATGATATATGTATTTTTTTTTAATGAGTTCTGTCAAGATTGAATTGTGCAGGATCGACCTTGCGAATTTCTTCTCTGTGTCTTTAAATAATAATGATACCGAACTGCTTTTTGTAGAGCGCAATGGAAAAAAACCTTTTGTATGGTTAGGACAATTCATGTGTTCGATCCCATTGTATTTGAGAATCTCTTGCGTCAATCCCGAAATGTAATAAATGGATCTTTGCAACCATTTCTCTAAAAACCGCCGTTTCATTTCTCCTCGCACCCAAATCATGGAAAAAGGTTCCGTCAACATCGTTAACACCCATGGAAAATAACTGTACGGAATTTCTCCTTCGTACCACGACAAGCCGTGATAATAATCACTCGCCCACACAGCGGTTCGTTTTTCTTTCTCGGTGAGCATTTGCCATGGAAACGGGGGTTTAAAAACAAATACCCCTCGAGAAGTACCGTCCAATGTGACGTAAGCCAATTCTTTCACAATAAAGACTCCTTGAGAATCGTAGAAACCTTCAAAGTCGAGCACGAGTTCCATGTTTTTTCTTTCCAAGGTGACCTTTATTATTATTATGATGGATGTGTATTGAGATACGCACGATATTATTCAAAAAACAAATATATATACGAATGTGACCTTTCCCAGAATTTATACGACCTGTCACGTGCAACCTTCTCTCTATATATATATAAAAGAGGAGACGGCGAGAGAACGCTATCCATTTTTTCCTTCAGGACACACAGCGAGAGAGAGAGAATTTTGCTTTCTTTTTTTCCTCAATTGAAGAAGATGGACATTTTGAGTGCCAAACCTCTCAAAGATTCCTACATTGTTCTGGACATGGAATACTTTCACTGTTATGATCCAAAGACGGGAGATATATGTTTCATCTTGAAAGAACTGGGCTACATCACTTGCGATTTAACCTTATGCGGATCCATGATTTTTCACCCTCCTGTCCATTACGATGACTTATCGTCCCGCAATCAAGCTGTGGTCAACCAGACTACAAATAACCGACACGGCCTGCAATGGACCGAGGGTCGTCTTTCCTACGAGCATCTTCCTACGATCCTGAAAATACTGACCGAAAATGTGGAGATGATCTACGTCAATGGATACGATAAAGCCGAATTTTTCAGCAAGCTCTGCCAGCGATCCGTTTACGAGTTTTACATCCCAGGGAAAACCGAGTGGCGGAACAAGTCGAAATGCACGCGACACCAATATTTCCAAAAGATGATTCATTGTGCCGAGAACAAGGTGAGAAATTTTCGATACCATTTGATGGAGGGTAGTTACGTTTTCCGGAAATTACATTGTTACCCCTCCGAGAGCAAAGCTGTCGAAGACGAAGAGGAGGCGGAAGAATCTCCCCAGGAGAACTCGTGCGACGATGAGGAGGAGGAGGAGGAGGAGGATGAACTTTCTAATAATAATAATAAATGTCTAAGTTGGGATGCTTTAGAGACCCAAGAATATTGGTCTCAACCCTTATCTCACCTAGACCTGAAAGAGGATCCTCAAGTGTACTCTTTGTGGTCCTCTTCTAAAATTTGGTCTTGGAGAGAACCCTTGAATGTTCATGAATGAAATGGTATGTAAATCCCTAGAGAAAAAAAATAGAAAAAAAAAGTTCCTTTTTTTGTAATATGTTGATTTCTTTCCAATCCCATTTCTTTTCTATAACTCCAGCCCAATCGACGAGAAGAAGACGAATTTTCCAAGTTACACAAGACGAATCTTCCAAGTTACACAAGACGTAGAAAGATTTCACAAGGATTTATAAATCACACGCTCCCACATGATATATGTATAGAGAGAAAAAGACCCTCTGTTCTCTAGCCAATACGTCAAGACTTCCCTAAACTAAGAGAGATCATGAGTACCGAGGAAACCTTAGCAGAGCAAGTGGAAAGACTTTCAGAGATTAGAAGAGTTAAGACGGGATAGATTTACAGTTCCGCCGACTAAAGAGGAAATTATCATCGATTTCAACAAACCGCTGTACTTTCATCCCCTACCCCAAAGAATGAGACGAGTGGACTCGCCGTTGAACAGTTCCAATGAGAAACAAAATGTCACTTATTTGAATAGCCAATTTCAACACATGAATATTTCATAAGTATTTTTTTTGTTTTTTTTCCCTAAAGCGTAGGGAGATCGGATCAGTAGTTTTTCCCTTTTCATCGTCGAAAAAGATTGGGAGGAAAAATCTTTCTCAGCTCTCTCAGAAAAATTTTTCAGCCTTAAAAAAAAAAAAAAAAAAAAAAAAACTTTTTGTTAATTTTTATCATGTCTTAGACATGATAAAAATTAACTCTACCCCCCCTTTTGTCTGGGAATGTTGTCTCACACTTTCTAAAAATAGACCATCACTCCTCCTTTCCTAAAGAATAGAATTCCAAGAATGGGATCTGGTCTAATTTTAGAAACGGTGAGACCCTATTTCCAGACAAAAGGCGGGTAGAGTTAATTTTTATCATGTCTAAAGTTCAGGGTCCATCCACCTTCTTATGTGAAACGGTGACCCTGACGAGATCGAGATAAACAAGTCCTGTGAGTTGTTTTGTTATCTTGACGCGATCCAAGAAAGACGTTTTATTATTTTTTTTTTTGAAATAGGCGGGGGGTGGGGAGAGAAAATGTTCTCACGACCCTCAGATATCTTTTCATAAATATATTTTTTATCAAAGTGTTTCTTTCATTCCGATCCTTTTAAGAGGTTAGAATGACCCTGACATTTAGATGGGGTCGCGATCCCGACAGATGTCGCGCGAGTATAAAAGTGTGTATCCTCCGCGAGATTTCTTCAGAGAACAGAAGAAGACGTGAACTGAGCTGGTAAGTCTCTTTGGTCCTATGAATATGGTTTAATCATAACTTCATTTAAAAAGACCTTTGAAACTTCTTAACCCTTTGAAAAGAAAAATGTCTCTTTCAAGACGACGACTCTAAAACGTTTTATTGTTTTTTTTCCCTTTCTAGATCTTCCCTGTTATACATATATACCTTTTACATATACGATTATACATATACGATTACATATACGATTACATATACGGTTATACATATACGATTCTCTTTTTTGCTCCTGTTTGTGGAAGACATCACCGTATTCATCGCCATGGCGTGTTCAGAAAACTTTATCCTGCTCGATCTAGAGGGTTTCCAGTCCTACAACCACAAGAAGGGTGAATTTACCTACGTTTTAAAAGAATTGGGCTATGCGACAAAAGATTTTTTGACCGTGGGATCGTTGACGTTTGCTCCTCCTCACCCCTTCCACCAACTGAATGAAAAAAACCAAAAGACGAATGCCTGGCTGACGAGAAACCGGCACGGACTTCGTTGGAACGAGGGTCATATTCCCTACAACCATTTAGGACGCATTCTCCAATCGCTCACTCACAGCTTCTCCACGATTTATGTGGTGGGATGTCAGAAAGCTAAATTCTTTGCTAAAGCCTTGGATTATCAAAAACCCGTGACGGAAATTTATGTGCCAGATGGAATCATTTGGAAGTATCGGGAAAAATGTGCCCGACATCATCAAAGGATGAAATATTTCCATTGTGCCGAAAACAAAGTGCGCAACTATCGATGGCATATTACGGAAGGAGATTGAGATTTTCATATCAATCACGTCTATCCAGACGGAACGGAGAAAGAAGAGAGGATTCAGGAGGAAGCAGACAATCCTCTTCAAGCTTTTGATAAGGACTACGATCAGTTAGAGAAGGATCCGTCCCCAAAAGCGTACGATAACCTCATCCAGAAATGGGATAATCTGTCCTGTTTCCAAGTGATGGAACATCCGGATGAGCATACGCCTTTAAACTTGATGGGCTCTTCTACTTCGTCAACTTCCTCCAATAACTCGAGGAAGACGGAGGGCTGGGGAGACATACCTGAAAATATTCCCCATTACGATCCAGCAGCCTGTTGGGACGAACCTTCCAAAGAATCTCATGAGACCCCCAAAATATCTTCAGAGGATCCAAAGACAAAATCCACTGAGTGTTGGGACAATGAACGGACGACTCATGATCCAAAATCCACTAAGACTATGTCCACTGAGTGTTGGGACAATGAACAGACGACTCATGCTCCAAAATCTACTGAGACTATGTCCACTGTATGTTGGGACAATGAACGGACGACCCATGCTCCAAAATAGACTGAGACTATGTCCACTGAGTGTTGGGACGATGAAACCGAAAAGACGACAGAGAATTGGGATGAGCGTTCTCAAAAGTATTTGAATTGATATATACATAAACTCAGAAGAAAAAAAAATAAAGAAAAGATTTTTAGAAATAAGTAGGGAAAGGTTCTCCGCTTTCCCTATATTTATGGAAATGGACTGAGGAGAAAGTGAGACGAATCATTAGACCAAAAAAAATGGGTCTTGGAAGGAATGAGTGCAAATGCATTCGATTCCTTCCGAGACCCATTTTTTTGGGTCCCTCTCTCATCCAATCTTGGAAAAGAACTTTGTCCTATTTTTCTAGGTCCATTCAAAAAGAAATGAATCTATCCATAAATTTTCTTAAAAGAAAGAAAAAACAAAAAGATCCATTACCTCTTGACGGTCCAAAGTCGAGAATCTTGGAAAAAGTTATCCACTCTCTCCATCCAGTCAAGCTTCTCTGTAGAAAATCTAGTAGGTGCATCTGCATTCTTGAACACCCGGCAGTTATTATTGGACGCGAAACGTCGAATGCTGAAATAGTTAACAGTGAGCCCATTCTTAAAGAAACGGGGATGTTTTATTCATCCAGTCGAGTGCGGAAAAATTTCTGAGAGCCGGAGAAAAATTTCCCTGACTGAAAAAAAAAAAAAAAAAAAAACCCTTTTAGTCTGAAAATTGATGTCTTCAATTTTTCGAAAATTGAAGACATCAATTTTCAAATTTTCAGACTAAAAAGGGGGGTAATTTATTTTTCAGAAACTTTTCCCAGCCGACTCGATGTGAATAAAACTTTACTGTTTGTTAAGAATGTTATTTAATGGATCGATTTCAACCTATCGAGTTTCGCTTGAGTTCCGGCCGTGCTGTGGGCCCACCTGGATACAAGTTTTCCCCTTTTGGAATAGAATAAAACTTTACTGTTTTTTAAGAATGTTATTTAATGGATCGATTTCAACCTATCGAGTTTCGCTTGAGTTCTGGCCGTGCTGTGGGCCCACCTGGATACAAGTTTTCCTCTTTTGGAATAGAATTTCCGTCAAGGTAGGCTACTTTTCCTCTTTTTGCATTTTTCATGTCATTTCATTTGTATTACAATATACTGAAAACGGGCGTTCGAACTGATTTCTAGGCTATTTCTATACAAATGGAGCTCGATCCAAGAAAGAAATGATGTCTTTTTTTTATTTTGTGGACTGCCAATTTGTATTGCAATATACTGAAAACGGGTGTTTGAGTCGGTTTTCAGTATATTTCAATACAAATGGAGCTGGATCCAAGAAAAAAATGATGTCTTTTTTTTATGTTGTGGACAGCCAATTTTGTATTGGAATATACTGAAAACGGGCATTCACGTCGGTTTTCAGTATATTTCAATACAAATGGAGCTGGATCCAAGAAAAAAATGATGTCTTTTTTTTATTTTTTGTGGACAGCCAATTTTGTATTGGAATATACTGAAAACGGGCGTTCACGTTGGTTTTCAGTATATTTCAATACAAGTGGAGCTCGATCCAAGAAAAAAATGATGTCTTTTTTTTTATTTTGTGGACTGCCAATTTTGTATTGGAATATACTGAAAACGGGCGTTCACGTCGGTTTTCAGTATATTTCAATACAAATGGAGCTGGATCCAAGAAAAAAATGATGTCTTTTTTTTATGTTGTGGACAGCCAATTTTGTATTGGAATATACTGAAAACGGGCATTCACGTCGGTTTTCAGTATATTTCAATACAAATGGAGCTGGATCCAAGAAAAAAATGATGTCTTTTTTTTATGTTGTGGACAGCCAATTTTGTATTGGAATATACTGAAAACGGGCGTTCACGTTGGTTTTCAGTATATTACAATACAAGTGGAGCTGGATCCAAGAAAAAAATGATGTCTTTTTTTTATGTTGTGGACAGCCAATTTTGTATTGGAATATACTGAAAACGGGCGTTCACGTTGGTTTTCAGTATATTCCAATACAAATGGAGCTCCATCCAAGAAAAAAAATGATGTCTTTTTTTATGTTGTGGACAATCAATTTTGTATTGGAATATACTGAAAACGGGCGTTCGAGTCCTTTTTCCGACTATTTCTATACACATTCCACTATATTAAAATGACGTCATGGTTGAGTCCAAACAGAGTCGTCCCCGGATAGAGTCGTCTCCGGACAAAGTCGTCCCCGGACAATTTTATACCGAATTTGTATAGAAATATACTTAAAATGGGCTTGGAGGGGGGGGCGGAGTCCAAACAAAGTCGTCCCCGGACCATCTTGATGACCAGACATATTGCCTTTTCAACAGCCCGTATCATTCTGAACAAAAACGTGGAATACTTTTATAGAAAAGAGAAGAATTGAAAGTGAAAGTCAAAAAGCAAAATGGGATCGGCTGGGAAAAATTTCTGAGAGCCGAGAAAAAATTCTGAGTCAGAAAAAAAAAGAAAAAATATATAATATATATATTAAATAATATATATATTATATAATATATATTATATAATATATATATATTATAAATACTTTTTGTTAATTTTTATCATGTCTTCTTGACATGATAAAAATTAACTCATCCCCCTTTTGTCTGGGTATGTTGTCTCACCGTTTCTAAAAATAGACCAGAACCCAGGCTTTTCTTGGAATTCTATTCTTTAAAAGGATGAGTCATGGTCTATTTTTAGAAAGTGGGAGACAACATTCCCAGACAAAAAGGGGGGTGAGTTAATTTTTATCATGTCTAGAAGACATGATAAAAATTAACAAAAAGTTTTTTTTTTTTTTTTTTTTTTTTTTTTTTTTATATCTCAGAATTTTTTTCTGAGCTCTGAGAAATTTTTCCTAGCCGATCCCATTTCGTTTTTCGACTTTCACTTTCAACTCTTCACTTTTCCTATCCACTGTCGTTGGAATTGTGTTCACTGGAAGCTATTTCTTTTTTTGCAATCTCGCTTTTAGTTTTCTCTGAGATTCTTTAGAAATGGCTATACAAATTTCACCATCTATAGATATCTATATAGAGATGATGTCCAAACAAAGTCGTCCCCGGACCATCTTGATGACCGAATATGTATAGAAATAGTCTGAAAATGGGCTTGAGGGCCGGTTTCTGGACGATTCCTCTACAAATTCGGCCGCATCCAGAAAAACAAAAATACATAGTTTCTTTTTTGGGTGGACAGGAGATGATAAATTTCTTTTCTCTCTCTCTCCCAATATTGGAGGAGAGAGTGGCCCAAAAAAATGGGTCTCGGAAGGAATCGAATGCATTTTGAAATGCACTCATTCCTTCCAAGACCCATTTTTTTGGTCTCCTGATTCAACTCTCCAGTCTATGGAATAGGGAAAGCGGAGAACGTTTCCCCTTCTTTAAGCGACTGGAGACCATATCGCATCATCATCATCACCATCACCATCGTCCTCTTTCTGATACTTTTCAACGAAGGCTTGATGTCTCTGGATGATTTTGGGGAGATGATGGATCCCGAATTGAGTGATGAAAAAGAAAGGACTCTTTTTCCTTTCTTGTTCGTCTTGCACAGTCTCTCGGAGGGTGATATACGTTTCCTCGTCCTCCTCAATTTTCGTCAGAGGTCTCATGAATATTTTACACATCCAAGGGAAGAGCGACTTGTCATGCAGGGATTTCGAAGCGACGAAGGCCGCTTCATTCGAAGTGAGGACAATCTGGTTCGGTTGACCCCATTCTTTGGAGTAGTTGTCCAAATCGCCTAGTCGAAGAAAATGCTGTCGATTAGGAAAAAAGACTTGGAGAACACTCGTCGTATGCGAGACATTCGTAGGCAAGAGAGTCAAGATATCTTTGGCATTCCAGTACAGGAATCCTAGATCCACATACGCGTGCACGTAATAGTCATCGTTATATTCCAGTTTGAGCAGCATGGCTTTTGTATTTTTTTTTCCGTTCTCAAGGCGAAACACTCGTCTGATATGAACAAGAGCTCGCTGGTGATCCGTTTATATAGACTCCTCAGAGAGAGAGAGGGAGAGGGGAGGAGGAGGAACAAGGTTGATGAATTCTAAAATAAAAAAAAATGATAACGAAATGAGATCGGCTGGCAAAATATTTTCAGAGCTCAGAAAAAAATTCTAAGATGTAAAAAAAAAAAAAAAAAAAAACTTTTTGTTAATTTTTATCATGTCTTCTAGACATGACAAAAATTAACTCACCCCCCTTTTGTCTGGGTATGTTGTCTCACGGTTTCTAAAAATAGACCAGAACCCAGTCTTTTCTTGGATTCTATTCTTTAAAAGGATGAGTCATGGTCTATTTTTAGAAAGTGTGAGACAACATTCCCAGACAAAAAGGGGGGGTGAGTTAATTTTTATCATGTCTAGAAGACATGATAAAAATTAACAAAAAGTTTTTTTTTTTTTTTTTTTTTTTTTTTTTTTTTTTTTTTTTTACATTTCAGAATTTTTTTCTGAGCTCTGAGAAATTTTTCCTAGCCGATCTCATTTCGTTTTTCGACTTTCACTTTCAACTCTTCACTTTTCTATAAAAGCATTCCACGTTTCTGTTCAGAACAGTGTCTCTCTCTACCCAAATCTGAAACCCTAGTCACGAGAGAATATGAGACTAGAAAAATAGTTTAGCTTATTGATCTAAAAAATGTCCCATGCTAGAACTCAGAATTATAATCAGAGCGGGGCTTTCCAGTATCCACTTCCAAGATTTTAGATTTGTCATGGGTGACATGTTCCCAAATTCATAAATTCTTCAATTATAGTCCCCTTCTTTGACAAATGGCTAAGAAATTCTTAAAGAATATCATGATAAAGATTTAGCTATCTATATATAACATTATGTTTTCTTTTCAAAAAAATCCAGTCTTGATCGAAATGGACTTTACGCACAATTTATTGTATCCCCACCTTTCCAAGATTGGTTTGAAGAAGTGATAAAATAAAATGGGTCTGGAAGGAAAAGGGTGCATTTCGAGAAAAGAAAAGAGGACCCTCTTTTTCTCGCAATGCACCCGTTTCCTTCCAGACCCATTTCTTTTGCCTCCTCAGAACTCTCTTTCTTTTCTCCTCCCTCTCTCTCTTAAGAGGGATTGAAAGAAAGAGGCTAGATGGAAAAGTTTCTTTTTTTTCTTTCGAGAAGATAAAAAAAAATTTGGAGGAGGAGCAAATTTTTTTTTTGGGTGGTGGTGGTGGTTTTTTTTAGAAGGTGATAACTTTAGTGACATTTAAAGAGACCACCAGAGGATCCGTTTGAGTCTCGACGACCTTTTCTTGACGGGGGTCTGTCTGGCAATAAGCGCTGGCATATTGTTTAGGGTAAGTAGAAGAATCCGTCATGCCTGGATGAGGCGGTATGTAGCGCACTCCCAGATTAAAGAGGGTGATGAAGGGAAATTTCTCCCCCGGATAGAGCAGTCGGTAAACGGGTTGATTGGGTACAACTCGAACCAGCGGCTGAGTTAAAATGCTATACACCCAGGCCAGAAGCTGATTATTTTTAGGATTATTTTCGGCCAGATGTAACATTTCTTCGCTGGAGAGGACATATCCCTCTTGAGAACTGCCGAGACTCTCAAGATCTTTTATTTTCCTGAAGACGTGGTGTTCGTCGAAAAACACGGAGAGAATGTCCCAGGTTCTTTTACTGGAAGTATGAATCAGAGGCAAAATGTCCGTAGCGTTCCAAAACAATCTTCCGTCATCCACATAACAGCGAATGCTCACAAACTCATTATATAAGACGCGGATCATCATCTTGAGTAGAAATATGGATACGCACAGCAGTCTCTCTCTCTGGGAAATAGAGTCTGTCTTCCACTCGCCTCTCTATATATACGAGAAGACCACGTGATGGGCGACGTGACGGTTGACTTCTAGAAAAAAAAATCAACTTTGTCTATCCCTCTCTCTATGACCTTCTATTTTTTTCCTAAAGAACACCCCGTCACCTTTTCAAAGGTCATGGGATTGAGAGGAACGAAAGAAAAAAACAACCATCCTTTGTATACTACCTAAGACCTTCTCCTAGAGACCCCTGTCATTTTCTTCTCGAGAGCTACGTGATGAAAGCTTTTTTTTATTCTAAAGTTTATCAACTTTGTAGACACATGACCCCATCACCTTCTCAAAGGCCATGTCGTATGGAATGGGACCCTTTTGGTTTTTTCTTCTGAGAAAATAAAAAATAAAACAACTCTATAATTATCTCTCTATGACCTTCACAAACACTCATTTCGTTATCATTTTTTTTTATTTTAGAATTCATCAACCTTGTTCCTCCTCCTCCCCTCTCCCTCTCTCTGTCTGAGGAGTCTATATAAACGGATCGCCAGCGAGCTCTTGTTCATATCAGACGAGTGTTTCGCCTTGAGAACGGAAAAAAAAATACAAAAGCCATGCTGCTCAAACTGGAATATAACGATGACTATTACGTGCACGCGTATGTGGATCTAGGATTCCTGTACTGGAATGCCAAAGATATCTTGACTCTCTTGCCTACGAACGTCTCGCATACGACGAGTGTTCTTCAAGTCTTTTTTCCTAATCGACAGCATTTTCTTCGACTAGGCGATTTGGACAACTACTCCAAAGAATGGGGTCAACCGAACCAGATTGTCCTCACTTCGAATGAAGCGGCCTTCGTCGCTTCGAAATCCCTGCATAACAAGTCGCTCTTCCCTTGGATGTGTAAAATATTCATGAGACCTCTGACGAAAATTGAGGAGGACGAGGAAACGTATATCACCCTCCGAGAGACTGTGCAAGACGAACAAGAAAGGAAAAAGAGTCCTTTCTTTTTCATCACTCAATTCGGGATCCATCATCTCCCCAAAATCATCCAGAGACATCAAGCCTTCGTTGAAAAGTATCAGAAAGAGGACGATGGTGATGGTGATGATGATGATGCGATATGGTCTCCAGTCGCTTAAAGAAGGGGAAACGTTCTCCGCTTTCCCTATTCCATAGACTGGAGAGTTGAATCAGGAGACCAAAAAAATGGGTCTTGGAAGGAATGAGTGCATTTCAAAATGCATTCGATTCCTTCCGAGACCCATTTTTTTGGGCCACTCTCTCCTCCAATATTGGGAGAGAGAGAGAAAAGAAATTTATCATCTCCTGTCCACCCAAAAAAGAAACTATGTATTTTTGTTTTTCTGGATGCGGCCGAATTTGTAGAGGAATCGTCCAGAAACCGGCCCTCAAGCCCATTTTCAGAGTATTTCTATACATATTCGGTCATCAAGATGGTCCGGGGACGACTTTGTTTGGACATCATCTCTATATAGAAATCTATAGATGGTGAAATTTGTATAGCCATTTCTAAAGAATCTCAGAGAAAACTAAAAGCGAGATTGCAAAAAAAGAAATAGCTTCCAGTGAACACACTTCCAACGACAGTGGATAGGAAAAGTGAAGAGTTGAAAGTGAAAGTCGAAAAACGAAATGGGATCGGCTAGGAAAAATTTCTCAGAGCTCAGAAAAAAATTCTGAGATGTAAAAAAAAAAAAAAAGAAAAAAAAGAAAAAAAAAACTTTTTGTTAATTTTTATCATGTCTTCTAGACATGATACAAAAGGGGGATGAGTTAATTTTTATCATGTCTAGAAGACATGATAAAAATTAACAAAAAGTATTTATAATATATATTATATAATATATATTATATAATATATATTATATAATATATATTATATAATATATATATTATTTTTTTTTCTTACTCAGAATTTTTTCTCGGCTCTCAGAAATTTTTCCCAGCCGATCCCATTTTGCTTTTTGACTTTCACTTTCAATTCTTCTCTTTTCTATAAAAGTATTCCACGTTTTTGTTCAGAATAATACGGGCTGTTGAAAAGGCAATATGTCTCGTCATCAAGATGGTCCGGGGACGACTTTGTTTGGACTCCGTCCCCCCCTCCAAGCCCATTTTAAGTATATTTCTATACAAATTCGGTATAAAATTGTCCGGGGACGACTTTGTCCGGAGACGACTCTATCCGGGGACGACTCTGTTTGGACTCAACCATGACGTCATTTTAATATAGTGGAATGTGTACAGAAATAGTCGGAAAAAGGACTCGAACGCCCGTTTTCAGTATATTCCAATACAAAATTGATTGTCCACAAAATAAAAAAAAAGACATAATTTTTTTCTTGGATCCAGCTCCACTTGTATTGGAATATACTGAAAACAACGTGAATGCCCGTTTTCAGTATATTCCAATACAAAATGGGCTGTCCACAAAAAATAAAAAAAAGACATCATTTTTTTCTTGGATCCAGCTCCACTTGTATTGGAATATACTGAAAACCAACGTGAACGCCCGTTTTCAGTATATTCCAATACAAAATTGGCTGTCCACAAAATAAAAAAAAGACATCATTTTTTTCTTGGATCCAGCTCCACTTGTATTGTAATATACTGAAAACCAACGTGAACGCCCGTTTTCAGTATATTCCAATACAAAATTGGCTGTCCACAACATAAAAAAAGACATCATTTTTTTCTTGGATCCAGCTCCACTTGTATTGTAATATACTGAAAACCAACGTGAAAGCCCGTTTTCAGTATATTCCAATACAAAATTGGCTGTCCACAACATAAAAAAAAGACATCATTTTTTTCTTGGATCCAGCTCCATTTGTATTGAAATATACTGAAAACCGACGTGAATGCCCGTTTTCAGTATATTCCAATACAAAATTGGCTGTCCACAACATAAAAAAAAGACATCATTTTTTTCTTGGATCCAGCTCCATTTGTATTGAAATATACTGAAAACCGACGTGAACGCCCGTTTTCAGTATATTCCAATACAAAATTGGCAATCCACAAAATAAAAAAAAGACATCATTTTTTTCTTGGATCGAGCTCCACTTGTATTGAAATATACTGAAAACCGACTCAAACACCCGTTTTCAGTATATTCCAATACAAATTGGCAGTCCACAAAATAAAAAAAAAACATCATTTCTTTGTTGGATCGAGCTCTATTTGTATTGAAATATACTGAAAACCGACTCAAACACCCGTTTTCAGTATATTCCAATACAAATTGGCAGTCCTCAAAATAAAAAAAAGACATCATTTTTTTCTTGGATCGAGCTCTATTTGTATTGAAATATACTGAAAACCGACTCAAACACCCGTTTTCAGTATATTCCAATACAAATTGGCAGTCCACAAAATAAAAAAAAAAGACATCATTTCTTTCTTGGATCGAGCTCCATTTGTATAGAAATAGCCTAGAAATCAGTTCGAACGCCCGTTTTCAGTATATTGTAATACAAATGAAATGACATGAAAAATGCAAAAAGAGGAAAAGTAGCCTACCTTGACGGAAATTCTATTCCAAAAGGGGAAAACTTGTATCCAGGTTTGCCCACAGCACGGCCGGAACTCAAGCGAAACTCGATAGGTTGAAATCGATCCATTAAATAACATTCTTAAAAAAACAGTAAAGTTTTATTCACATTTAAAACTCAAGCGAAACTCGATAGGTTGAAATCGATCCATTAAATAACATTCTTAAAAAACAGTAAAGTTTTATTCTATTCCAAAAGGGGAAAACTTGTATCCAGGTGGGCCCACAGCACGGCCGGAACTCAAGCGAAACTCGATAGGTTGAAATCGATCCATTAAATAACATTCTTAACAAACAGTAAAGTTTTATTCACATCGAGTCGGCTGGGAAAAGTTTCTGAAAAATAAATTACCCCCCTTTTTAGTCTGAAAATTTGAAAATTGATGTCTTCAATTTTCGAAAAATTGAAGACATCAATTTTCAGACTAAAAGGTTTTTTTTTTTTTTTTTTTTTTTTTTTTTTTTTTCCAGTCAGAGAAATTTTTCTCCGGCTCTCAGAAATTTTTCCGCACTCGACTGGATGAATAAAACATCCCCGTTTCTTTAAGAATGGGCTCACTGTTAACTATTTCAGCATTCGACGTTTCGCGTCCAATAATAACTGCCGGGTGTTCAAGAATGCAGATGCACCTACTAGATTTTCTACAGAGAAGCTTGAGTGGATGGAGAGAGTGGATAACTTTTTCCAAGATTCTCGACTTTGGACCGTCAAGAGGTAAAGGATCTTTTTGTTTTTTTCTTTCTTTTAAGAAAATTTATGGATAGATTCATTTCTTTTTGAATGGACCTAGAAAAATAGGACAAAGTTCTTTTCCAAGATTGGATGAGAGAGGGACCCAAAAAAAAATGGGTCTCGGAAGAAATCGAATGCATTTGCACTCATTCCTTCCAAGACCCATTTTTTTTGGTCTCCTGATTCGTCTCTCTTTCTCCTCAGTCCATTTCCATAAATATAGGGAAAGCGGAGAACCTTTCCCTACTTATTTCTAAAAATCTTTTCTTTATTTTTTTTCTCCTGAGTTTATGTATATATCAATTCAAATACTTTTGAGAACGGTCATCCCAATTCTCTGTCGTCTTTTCGGTTTCATCGTCCCAACACTCAGTGGACATAGTCTCAGTCGATTTTGGAGCATGGGTCGTCCGTTCATTGTCCCAACATTCAGTGGACATAGTCTCAGTAGATTTTGGAGCATGAGTCGTCTGTTCATTGTCCCAACACTCAGTGGACATAGTCTTAGTGGATTTTAGAGCATGAGTCGTCCGTTCATTGTCCCAACACTCAGTGGATTTTGTCTTTGGATCCTCTGAAGATATTTTGGGGGTCTCATGAGATTCTTTGGAAGGTTCGTCCCAACAGGCTGCTGGATCGTAATGGGGAATATTTTCAGGTATGTCTCCCCAACCCTCCGTCTTCCTCGAGTTATTGGAGGAAGTTGACGACAAAGAAGAAGAGCCCATCAAGTTTAAAGGCGTATGCTCATCCGGATGTTCCATCACTTGGAAACAGGACAGATTATCCCATTTCTGGATGAGGTTATCGTACGCTTTTGGGGACGGATCCTTCTCTAACTGATCGTAGGCCTTATCAAAAGCTTGCAGAGGATTGTCTGCTTCCTCCTGAATCCTCTCCTCTTTCTCCGTTCCGTCTGGATAGACGTGATTGATATGAAAATCTCCTTCCGTAATATGCCATCGATAGTTGCGCACTTTGTTTTCGGCACAATGGAAATGTTTCATCCTTTGATGATGTCGGGCACATTTTTCCCGATACTTCCAAATGATTCCATCTGGCACATAAATTTCCGTCACGGGTTTTTGATAATCCAAGGCTTTAGCAAAGAATTTAGATTTCTGACATCCCACCACATAAATCGTAGAGAAGCTGTGAGTGAGCGATTGGAGAATGCGTCCTAAATGGTTGTAGGGAATATGACCCTCGTTCCAACGAAGTCCGTGCCGGTTTCTCGTCAGCCAGGCATTCGTCTTTTGGTTTTTTTCATTCAGTTGGTGGAAGGGGTGAGGAGGAGCAAACGTCAACGATCCCACGGTCAAAAAATCTTTTGTCGCATAGCCCAATTCTTTTAAAACGTAGGTAAATTCACCCTTCTTGTGGTTGTAGGACTGGAAACCCCCTAGATCGAGCACGATAAAGTTTTCTGAACACGCCATGGCGATGAATACGGTGATGTCTTCCACAAACAGGAGCAAAAAAGAGAATCGAAAAGGTATATATGTATAACAGGGAAGATCTAGAAAGGGAAAAAAACAATAAAACGTTTTAGAGTCGTCGTCTTGAAAGAGACATTTTTCTTTTCAAAGGGTTAAGAAGTTTCAAAGTTTCAAAGGTCTTTTTAAATGAAGTTATGATTAAACCATATTCGTAGGACCAAAGGGACTTACCAGCTCAGTTCACGTCTTCTTCTGTTCTCTGAAGAAATCTCGCGGAGGATACACACTTTTTTACTCGCGCGACATCTGTCGGGATCGCGACCCCATCTAAATGTCAGGGTCATTCCAACCTCTTAAAAGGATCGGAATGAAAGAAACACTTTGATAAAAAATATATTTATGAAAAGATATCTGAGGGTCGTGAGAACATTTTCTCTCCCCACCCCCCGCCTATTTCAAAAAAAAATAATAAAAAGTCTTTCTTGGATCGCGTCAAGATTACAAAACAACTCACAGGACTTGTTTATCTCGATCTCGTCAGGGTCACCGTTTCACATAAGAAGATGGATGGACCCTGAACTTTAGACATGATAAAAATTAACTCTACCCGCCTTTTGTCTGGAAATAGGGTCTCACCGTTTCTAAAAATAGACCAGATCCCATTCTTGGAATTCTATTCTTTAGGAAAGGAGGAGTGATGGTCTATTTTTAGAAAGTGTGAGACAACATTCCCAGACAAAAGGGGGGGTAGAGTTAATTTTTATCATGTCTAAGACATGATAAAAATTAACAAAAAGTTTTTTTTTTTTTTTTTTTTTTTTTTTTTTTTTTTTTTTTTCTTTAAGGCTGAAAAATTTTTCTGAGAGAGCTGAGAAAGATTTTTCCTCCCAATCTTTTTCGACGATGAAAAGGGAAAAACTACTGATCCGATCTCCCTACGATTTAGGGAAAAAAAACAAAAAAAAATACTTATGAAATATTCATGTGTTGAAATTGGCTATTCAAATAAGTGACATTTTGTTTCTCATTGGAACTGTTCAACGGCGAGTCCACTCGTCTCATTCTTTGGGGTAGGGGATGAAAGTACAGCGGTTTGTTGAAATCGATGATAATTTCCTCTTTAGTCGGCGGAAATGTAAATCTATCCCGTCTTAACTCTTCTAATCTCTTTGAAAATCTTTCCACTTGCTCTGCTAAGGTTTCCTCGGTACTCATGAACTTTCTTAGTTTAGGGAAGTCTTGACGTATTGGCTAGAGAACAGAGGGTCTTTTTCTCTCTATACATATATCATGTGGGAGCGTGTGATTTATAAATCCTTGTGAAATCTTTCTACGTCTTGTGTAACTTGGAAGATTCGTCTTGTGTAACTTGGAAAATTCGTCTTCTTCTCGTCGATTGGGCTGGAGTTATAGAAAAGAAATGGGATTGGAAAGAAATCAACATATTACAAAAAAAAGGAACTTTTTTTTTCTATTTTTTTTCTCTAGGGATTTACATACCATTTCATTTATGAACATTCAAGGGTTCTCTCCAAGACCAAATTTTAGAAGAGGACCACAAAGAGTACACTTGAGGATCCTCTTTCAGGTCTAGGTGAGATAAGGGTTGAGACCAATATTCTTGGGTCTCTAAAGCATCCCAACTTAGACATTTATTATTATTATTAGAAAGTTCATCCTCCTCCTCCTCCTCATCGTCGCACGAGTTCTCCTGGGGAGATTCTTCCGCCTCCTCTTCGTCTTCGACAGCTTTGCTCTCGGAGGGGTAACAATGTAATTTCCGGAAAACGTAACTACCCTCCATCAAATGGTATCGAAAATTTCTCACCTTGTTCTCGGCACAATGAATCATCTTTTGGAAATATTGGTGTCGCGTGCATTTCGACTTGTTCCGCCACTCGGTTTTCCCTGGGATGTAAAACTCATAAACGGATCGCTGGCAGAGCTTGCTGAAAAATTCGGCTTTATCGTATCCATTGACGTAGATCACCTCCACATTTTCGGTCAGCATTTTCAGGATTGTAGGAAGATTCTCGTAGGAAAGACGACCCTCGGTCCATTGCAGGCCGTGTCGATTATTTGTCGTCTGGTTGACCACAGCTTGATTGCGGGACGATAAGTCATCGTAATGGACAGGAGGGAGAAAAATCATGGATCCGCATAAGGTTAAATCGCAAGTGATGTAGCCCAGTTCTTTCAAGATGAAACATATATCTCCTGTCTTTGGATCATAACAGTGAAAGTATTCCATGTCCAGAACAATGTAGGAATCTTTGAGAGGTTTGGTACTCAAAATGTCCATCTTCTTCAATTGAGGAAAAAAAGAAAACAAAATTCTCTCTCTCTCTCTGGCTGTGTGTCCTGAAGGAAAAAATGGATAGCGTTCTCTCGCCGTCTCCTCTTTTATATATAGAGAGAGAAGGTTGCACGTGACAGGTCGTATGAATTCTGGGAAAGGTCACATTCGTATATATATTTTTTTTTTGAATAATATCGTGCGTATCTCAATACACTTCCATCATCATAATAATAAAGGTCACCTTGGAAAGAAAAAGAAATAAAAAACATGGAACTCGTGCTCGACTTTGAAGGTTTCTACGATTCTCAAGGAGCCTTTATTGTGAAAGAATTGGCTTACGTCACATTGGACGGTACTTCTCGAGGGGTATTTGTTTTTAAACCCCCGTTTCCATGGCAAATGCTCACCGAGAAAGAAAAACGAACCGCTGTGTGGGCGAGTGATTATTATCACGGCTTGTCGTGGTACGAAGGAGAAATTCCGTACAGTTATTTTCCATGGGTGTTAACGATGTTGACGGAACCTTTTTCCATGATTTGGGTACGAGGAGAAATGAAACGGCGGTTTTTAGAGAAATGGTTGCAAAGATCCATTTATTACATTTCGGGATCGACGCAAGAGATTCTCAAATACAATGGGATCGAACACATGAATTGTCCTAACCATACAAAAGGTTTTTTCCATTGCGCTCTACAAAAAGCAGTTCGGTATCATTATTATTTAAAGACACAGAGAAGAAATTCGCAAGGTCGATCCTGCACAATTCAATCTTGACAGAATTCATTAAAAAAAATACATATATCATGTTACTTCTTCAACAGCACAGATGGTTCTGAAGCGAAACTTGGAATTTTGAAATAATAGATCAGGGAGAAATCATTCTTAAAAAAAATGGTAAAGTCTCGAATCGGGTGGGAGAAAAAAAATTTCTCAGAGCTGAGATAAAAATTCTCTAATGAAAAAAAAAAAAAAAAAAAAACTTTTGGTTAATTTTTATCATGTCTTAGACATGATAAAAATTAATAACCCTCCCATTTTGTCTGGGAAGGATGTCTCACCCTTTCTAAAAATAGACCATGACTCATCCTTTCTGTAATGGCAATCATTCCATGAATGAATCACGATTTGTTTTTCAAAAGAGTGAGACAACATTCCCAGACGAAAAGTGAAGGGGGTCGTTAATTTTTATCATGTCTAAGACATGATAAAAATTAACAAAAAGTTTTTTTTTTTTTTTTTTTTTTTTGAGTTGTAGAATTTTTCTCAGCTCTGAAAATTTTTTTCCAGCCGACTCAAGACTTTACCATTTATATTTACGAATAGTCTTTGGATTATTTATTTATTTTCTTTTAAAAAGAAAAATTCTGAGCTAGACCTATCTATTGGCTTAACATTCTGGTCATAGAAACAGTCTAGAATCTCATTTTATTTTTCGAGGCTAATGCACGGGTTCTCCAATCAAAAGGGTTACTAGAAAGGGATTGGTTTGAATGCATTTATCTGCAAATGTTGTAGGATTCTGTTGTTGAGAAGGGGGTATATTATTATTATTATTATTATTATTATTATTATGGTGATGATGATTGTGGCAGATTCGTTTTCTACATGGAAGTCTAATCTCCTCCGAAGACCTTTTCTGGGGATCGTCGATAGATGGTTTTTCAATAGGAATCGTTTCCCTCGGATCCTCAAGAGATAGAGGGGGGTCCTGTCTTGAGACATGGAGCGGTCTCTCCTCCTCCTCCTCCTCCTCCTCGAGAAGTCTTGAGAAAGGGAGAGGATTTTCGGTTCCCTTATTCTTGAGGGGTCTTGACAAATTGAGAGGTCCCTCCTCTTCGAAAGAGAGAGAAGTTTTGGTTCCCTTATCCTCGAGGGGTTTTGATAAATCGAGAGATCCCTCATTTTCGAGGGGTCTTGATAAATGGAGAGGTTTTTCATCTTCGAGGGGGTTTGATAAAGGAAGAGGTCCCTCCTTCTCGAGGGGTCTTGATAAATGGAGAGGTTTTTCATCTTCGAGGAGGTTTGACAATGGGAGAGATTTCTCCTTCTCGAGGGGTCTCTCTTCCTCAAGGGGTTTTGAGGAAGGGAGAGGTTTTTCATCCTCGACGGGTTTTGACAAACTGAGAGGAATCTGAACAGGCTTCTCCTCATCCCCATCATTATCGAGGAGGATGAGGATAGGCTTTTGGAAAGGTTTTTTCTTTTTCTTCTGAATAGGCTGGCTCCTCTTGATGCTCGGGGAGAGGGATGGGGTAGTTGTTCCACCATTCTATTTTTTCTTGCTCGAGTATTTTTTCAAAAGTCGTGGCCTCTCTATGATGAGACGAACGAGGAGAGTCCTCGAGAAGAATATAATAGGTATTCTTCCCAGTCTTCTCGATCGAGAGAGGTTCGTGCAAACATTTGTGCAACCATTCACTAAAATGAACGAGAATCCCTTTTGTCTTCTCAAGACGATCCATAATCCTATTCATTTGCGAGACGGTTAGAAAGTGGGACGTGTAAAAATATTTGGCTCGTTTCATTAACAAAATTTGTGCATCCAAAGGTGGAATGTCACGAGCCATCAACACGTTTTCGTCGGATAAAAATTCGTCCCGCATCTTTTGATAACTCCCCACGGTATAATAACCCGCACATTTTGAAAAATCGGAGGCTTTCAGGTAAACGACTCCTTGGATGATATAAAAGGAAAGATCAACATATTTATATTTGAAAGGAATACACGTAGTGAGCTGGGGATGCCTCCTCATGATCCACTTGGACAAAAATACGACTTTGGTGCTCTCTCCTTTTATTTATAGAGAGAAAGAGAGTGTGACCTTCCCTTCCCTCCTCCTCCTCTCTCCCTGCTCCCTCTATCTCTGGACGTCCTTGGATTGGAAAGGTTGACTTTGAAAAAAAAAGAAGGTCATGGTTGGATAATTTTTTGTTTATTAAATTATTACTTTCACTTCCTCATTCCCACACACATTCATCTTTTTAAGAAAAGAAAAAGAGGTCATGGAGATAAGATTTCTTGGAAAGAAGAGAGAAACAAAAAAAAAACAAATAAAACGGACGTCATAGAGCCTCTACGTGTGTCTGTGTGTGTCTATATAGATATATAAAAAGACGAGAGTACTGGGCGAGATCATTTCTTTTCAATTGGGAGCCATGTCGCTATTAGACGTTTTTCCAACTCAACGGATTTCGAATGGGGAGGATTTGAAGACACTAAAGCAAATCTCCAACTTGAAAATTTTTTGGCGTGTCATTGTGCGAGATTTATTCCGCATTTACCACCTCATCAAGCGATAGTTTCTTTCAACCAAGATGTCGAATTCTCCAACCTGCTCGTTCAGAATATATACAGAAATTTATTCGAATCGCAACAAACGAAAGAGGAATCTCCCTTCTCTTGGAATCGGATGGATCGAGCTTTGAGACGGCCCATTCAAACAGACCGGCGATATACAGATCCGCGCACGAGTTTTCGGTGGAAGAATATTTTTCTCACGAAACGATATTTTACGTTTGGAGTCAGAACGACGGCTGAGGACGAAGTTCATATTGTTCAAACCACAGCCGCTCCTCTCGCCTATTACGAATCATCGTCCCCCAATCTGAAGGAAAGAAGTTTTAAAGTCAGCGACAGGATGAAATATAAGAAATATATTCTAAGACCTTTTCAAAACTATGTCGTTCCCCCGAAAACGCAATATCTCATCGTCGCAACCCAGAAGAGTCTCTTTCTCGTCGATCGGTGCTCGTACTCGCTTTGGAAACAACTGAAAGAGGAGATTTCTTTCCAATCGCCGATGATGTTTCAAGAAAAAGAAGAAGAAAACCCTCCGCCACCTTTACCCATCCCTTCCTTAGATGATAAGAGGAGCTGGACCAAACCGTTATTTCCCGAAACAAAATCGACCCGGCAACGGAATGAAATTGAAGTCATCACAATTGAAGATGAGGAGGAAGAAAAAAAATTACCTCTTAAAAAACGGTCGACTTACCGGAGCCTACCTGGCGTGCAAGATCCGCTTCAGAATCCAGAAGCTTCTTCTTCTTCTTCTTCTTCTTCTTCCCCGACTTGTTCAAACAGGCAGCCTCTTTCGGACTCCTCACAGACAGAACCTCTTCCAGTATCCTCTTCTTCTTCTCCTCCAACCTGTCCCGACATCGTAGAGGTAGAATGTCAGACGGGTCCACAAGCTTCAAAAAGTCCCGGCATCGTAGAGGTAGAATGTCAGCCGGGTAAACAGGTTCCAACGGGTCCAGAAATCATGGAGGTAGAATTTCAGCCGGGTAAACAAGTTCCAACGGGTCCAGAAAACATGGAGGTAGAATTTCAGCCGGGTAAACAAGTTCCAACGGGTCCAGAAATCATGGAGGTAGAATCGCAGCCGGGTCCAGACATCCTAGATCCCTCCACTCATCCCAAAGAGACTCCAAGTGTTTCAAGACAGCCTTGTGAGGATCCAGCCCTTCCCGTATGGAATGATTATATGGACTTACAAAATTTGGTGCAACAGGAAGGAGAAGAAAATAATCATACGGATGGGTGGGTCAAAGACTGTTTAGATCATTTGACCTCGAATGAAATTGAACTGTTATGGAATTGCATTTCTGAAATCACATCGAAAATGGGATAAAAACGAAAAAAAAAAAAAATTTTTAATAACAAATGGGAGGAGGGTCATGATGTCAATTAAAAAAATATTATATAGAGTCCAATCTTGGTGGTTCACTTCAGTTTTCCAGCATGAGGTGATCCACGTTTCCCGAAATATGGATCCCATTCCAAGAGAGATTGTGTAGAGCCTTCACTTCAGTTCTGTTTTTTTTTCTACCAAGAGGAGAGGGTCCCCAAAGGGCTACCCATGTCCAAAGAGAGAAAGTGTAGAGCGTTCATTTCAGTTTTTTTTCCAAGTTTAGGGGAGGGAGGTCTCAAAATGACACCCCCCCATTTTCAAAGAGAGATGGTGTAGAGCGTTCATTTCTGTTTTTTTCCAAAGTTAGGGAGTTTTCAAATGGCTACCCATTTCAGAGAAAGAGAGAGAGAGAAGGTGTAGAGCGTTCATTTTAGTTTTCCAACATTAGAAGGTCCCAAAATACCTTCTGAATTCAAAGAGAGATCGTGTAGAGCGTTCATTTCCAGTTCTCCAAGATCAGAAGAAGAGGGTCCGCTTTTCCCAAAAGGGCTTTCCGCATTCAGAGACAGCGAAATGCAGACTTCAGTTTTTCTCCCTCCCAAAGAATAGAGGGTCCCAAAATGGCTTCCCATTTCAAAGAGAGAGGGAGAGGCGTTCATTTCCATTCTCCAAGATAGGGTCGTCTGCTTTTTCCCAAAATGGCTTCCCAATTCAAAAAGACAGAGTAAAAGGGTGTGTAGAGCGGTCATGTTCATTCTCCAAGATAGGGTCGTCAGCTTTTTCTCAAAATGGCATCTCCCCATTCAAAAAGAGATCGTAACCAATTTTTCCCAGTTTTTTCCAAGATGGGGGGGGGGAGAAGAAAACCTAGGATGGAATAACACGACACACAGAGAGAAAGAGAAAAAAAAACGCCATCTTGTCATTTTCTGATAGGGTACCGGTGTTCGAATACTTTTGTGACCGACTGTCTGATTATACTGGGAGAACCATAAAATCGGAAAAGCGATGGGTTTCACAGTTAACGAGGCAATCGAAGACAGACTGGGAAAGAGAGATCCTTTTTTTTAGCTGAGAAGCAGATTGCCCTGGAAATCCGTAACTCTGACCATATAATTTTTCCATAGACTCTTTGAACGGTATTCAGGAGACATCCTCCATGAGGAAAAAAAAAATCTCCCCTTCCCCTTCTAAATCGACTGGAAAGAGAATGAGGTGGAAGAGATCCATCCACGAGAGATCATACTCTTGAACGTCAGACAAATATGAAGTCGAATATCTTAAACAAAAAATGCTTGAAATGTCATCGAGTCTCGAAAATCTAGGCCTCTCTCTCTGTGAAGGAAATGAGAAAATGGGAATCTGTGTTTTTCTTCCTCAACGGCTGACATTCATCTGAAGTGACACTCGAAATGCTTAAATAGATAAACGAGAATCCATTCTTAAAAAAATGACGCTGTGTCGTCAATTGGAGAATCGAGTCGGCTGGGAAAATATTTTTGAGAGCCAAAAAAAAAAATTTTCTAACTCTAAAAAAAAAAAAAAAAAAAAACTTTTTGTTAATTTTTATCATGTCTTTAGACATGATAAAAATTAACTACCTTCCCCTTTTGTCTGGGAATGTTGTCTCACCGTTTCTAAAAATAGACCATCACTCATCGTTTCTAAAAAGAATAAAATTCCAAGAATGGGTTCTGGTCTATTTTTAGAAACGGAGAGACAACATTCCCAGACAAAAGGAGGGTAGAGTTAATTTTTATCATGTCTATAAGACATGTTTTTTTTTTTTTTTTTTTTTAGAGTTAGAGAATTTTTTTTTTCCCGGCTCTCAAATTTTTTTCCCAGCCGACTCGATTCTCCATTGACAAGACAGCGCCATTTTTTTTAAGAATAAACTCTCGCTTATCTATTTAAGCATTCCCAGTTTTGCTTTAGATGAGTGTCAGCCGTTGAAGAAGAAGCATCCTGTCACTTGGGAGAGACATATTTTGAGGAGTGAACATGTTGTGTGGACCGTTGAGATCGATTTTTCTCTTCCCATTGTGTGGACATTGTTGAGCGTTTTGTGAAGCTTTGAAAGAATGGAGGGGTTTTGATGGAGAATATTTCTTTTTATTGAATTTTTAAAAAAAGATTTAAGATTGACATTTTATAACAGGTTTTACATGGAAAGAAGGTTTTTCTTCTAGTTTGACGACTTCTTTTTCTTGGGAGATGTTTCTATTGGAAAGATGGAAGGAAAGACGATTCCCACATTGAAGAAGGTTCATGAGAAACTCGTACGGATCTTGGTTCTCTTCTCGAGCCGATATATCATACGGAATCCGGGACATGTTTTGCAATCGCTCCAGTTCCTCCTCGTATTTTTGCTTGCTCGCCAATTTCATGCGGGGACGAAACTGGTCCAGAATATACAATCCCTGGGGTTGAGTCACTCGAGAAAAAGCGACATATTGCTGAAATCGATTAAAAGGTCCGTGCATGTAAATTGCGATCGACGGAAAGGTGGCTCCTTGGGCTTTATGAGCCGTAATCGCTTCGGCTAACATCAAAGGAAACTGTTCGCGATAAAATGCGAGTGTTTTCGTCGAGCAGGTGTCAATACGAATGGAGACGCGATCGATAGGAGCTAGATTATTGGAAAATTGCAGCCAGACACGCGTCACAACTCCGTCTTCATCCTGGTCTATTTGGTGTAGTGTTCCAATCGCTCCATTCATCCATCCTTTGGATCTGTCGAGCGTTTTAGTCAATTGATATCGCGCTCCTCTTTGTAAATGGAGGACGGATTCGAGATTCGCCATCTGAGATCGATGTAAATGTTGACTCCGTTTCATCATCCTCTTCCGCAATTTTTCGCTCTCGGAATAAATCACGTCTCGAGCCAGACACGAACAGTACGTCCCTCGGGATTGGAGACGTTTCATATTATATTTCTCTGCATCCTTGCTCGAAAAACAGAGAATAATAGCTTCGCGAGGAATTTCGTCGAAACTGCGAACGCGGGACTGGAAAAATGCCACATCGTCCGGTTCTAAAAAGTGATTTCTCGTTAAACGATCGACTCTCTCCTCGTAAGCCAGAGAGAATCGCATACATTCGACTAGTTCATAGTAGAGCGTGGATTGAGGCGTCCACCACCCTTCAGAATAAAAAATGGGCGTGTCGCGAATCGGTTGGAGCTGCTGCAAATCTCCGAATTTAATCATATGCACATTCCCAAACGGTTTATCCGGCACATGACACAATTGTCGAAGTTGCTGGTCGAGGCGCGAAAATAAATTGGATCCGATTGTGGAAACGTCATCCAAAATCACCATCCGTAAAGGAGCATACAGGGGTCTGTAATAGTCTAAAGTCTCTTGGTTCAGAGGTCGAACAAAAGTCCCGTTCATTTGAAGACGCAGGGCATGATGCAAAGTATCTCCCGTAATGTAAACCGCTCCTTGAGCACTGAGTGCGAGTTTGAGAACCGAGCACGCTTCGCTAAAAAGAGGCGTTCGAATCAGAGTTTGGTATAAAGCTTGGATCAGGAAAGATTTACCCGTTCCGGCAGATCCTTGCACAATAATATCCAGAGGAGGGGGACGTATCGATTCAGGTAACGCGTAATAGGTGTACAAACGGACGAGAACGTAGATCAGGAAATTGTATTGCTCTTTATTACATTGTCGAATACATTTTTGATAGGCTTCTTCGGACAACATATCCTTATACTGCAAATTCGCATAGCTTTCCCACTGCTTGGGAGGAAGGTGTTTCTTTCGCGGTCGGGAGTTCTTTTTAAGAACAGCATAACGTTTCCTTTGAAGTATTCGTTCTCGCTCTCGATTAGCTGAATTGCTTCGCCAGCGTCGTTTCTGTTCACGCATTCTTTCCCTAAGACGTTCTCTACTGGATAGGCTCATCGTGACACCACTCAAAAAGGTGAAGTGTGTGTATAGAAAATCACTTCCTTTAATTTATATACATATACTTTTTGAGGAGGGGGGATGTGAAATGACCTCGTCTCGAAACGAACCAATAGCACTTCGAGAAGACTTGGAATGAGATAGGTTTCTTAGAGAGAGAGAGGGACACAAAAAAATATATAAAAAATCAGAATGATTTATCCGTCGACCTCTAGGCTAAAAGTAAACAAACAAAATTTGAAAAGGTCAAGGTGAACTCACTGAATTCATCTTAGAAATCAGATAGGAAAAAAAAATGAGGGTACCCATGTTTCCTCTTCAACAACATAGACTCATCTAAAACGAAACTCGGAATGCTTACACAAATAAACAAGAATCCATTCTTAAATAAAAAAATGGGGACGTCTTGTCGATCGAGTGGGCTGGAAAAAATTTCTGTAACTCTGAAAAAAAAAAAAAAAAAAACTTTTGGTTAATTTTTATCATGTCTTCTAGACATGATAAAAATTAATGAACCCCCCTTTTTGTCTGGGAAGGATGTCTCACTCTTTCTAAAAATAGACCATCACTCACCCTTTCTAATAGCAACAATTCCAAGAATGAGTCATAGTTTGTTTTTTCGAATGGGTGAGACATCCTTCCCAGACAAAAAGAGGAGACAGATAATTTTTATCATGTCTATAAGACATGATAAAAATTAACCAAAAGTTTTTTTTTTTTTTCAAAGCTTTGAGAATTTTTTTTCTAGCCGACTTGGCTGGACAAGACATCTCCGGATTCTTTCTGGAATGGACTCTATGATCTATTTAAACATTTCGAGTTCCGAGTTTCGCTTCAGTTGAGTGTGAGCCGTTCAAGAAGAAGAAACCATCCTGTGAGTGGAGAGAGAGAACTATTCCTTTTTCCCATTCACCCGTTGTGTTAAACCATTCAGATATTTGCTTTTATTAATATTTTTTTTTCCTAACCCACCCGTCTTTAAACAATAGAATAGTTTGAAAGGGTCAACCCATTTTATAGATATCAACCTCATACCCTCATCTCAACGGGTCTCGAGTGGGAGGAAGGAAGGAGCAGGCGACGAGAACTAAGCATGTCTGTTTATCGAGTAGACGCATCGGGGAAAGAACGGTACCCGACCGACCCCCAACATCCTCATTACGAATTATACGTTACGGATCCTGAAGGAAATCCTATCTTGGCTCGAGACGAAAATGGTCATGAGTATTATGCGGTAGATTTAAACGGAAACCAATACATTTTAGCTCCTCGACGGTATGCCCGAACGGCGTTTGGACGAGAATACTACCCGAAATTTCAAAATGGGGACGAGTATTCGCTTTATACGTCTGTTTTATTCCCTTATGCCAAAGACGAATCGGGGCATGAAATGTATCCTAAAAAGGCGGATGGAGTCGAATATTGTTTAACGGCCGGCGATCGAATTCGTTATGCTCGCGATGCTTGGGGAAACGAGTTTTATCCTCGAAGAGCGGATCAGCAAACGGAATACCTCTGTGAAGAAGTGGGGTATGCGAAAAGAGCCGACGGATCCGAAACGTATCCTAAATTTTATATCTACACTTCTGGTTAAGATCTCTCTCTCTCTTTATCAAAAGAGAAGAAAATAATAAAGAGTGTGTTACTGCAATGGAGCATTCTGACGCGGAACCTGTTTCGTATTCCATTTGGTGTGTGAAATGCCGAACCAAGACCGATACGGTCGACGTCCACTATCGCATGTCGAAAAATCGACGGCCGATGGTCACGGGAAAATGTCAGGCGTGTGGAAACAAGAAACAACAGTTTATTACAAATGCTTCCGTTCCACCTGGAATTCAGTTCCTGGATGAGGAGGAAGAAAAAGGAAAATGTTCCAAGTAAGAAGAAACAAGTATATTCAAATCAAAAATTGGAAAAAGATGGATCTTACTATTATCTGCTCTCCTAAAGCGGGTGGTTCACCTTTACAGTTTGGCATACAGACGGATTCGCATAATCCGGTTCCAAGACTCGTGAATTTTCCTCAACCGGCAACTCCACCCTTAGATACTTCTTCTTTGAATGAGTTTTCTAGCATTCTGAAAGAATATCTAAACGTCGTGAGAGAATTGATTCTTCCCCTGCATCGAAATGTTGAAGAAAAGAGCTCTAAATGTGGAAGCAAGGACACGGATCCAAAGCCAAATTCGGAGGGTTGAAAGGGATAGGTGTAAGTCCATTATTAAAAAAAAAGAAACAATGGTCATGTCATATCTTGTCGATCGAGTCGGCTAGAAAAAATTCTCAAGATAAGATTGAAAAAAAAAAACAAAAAAAAAACTTTTGGTTAATTTTTATCATGTCTTAAGACATGATAAAAATTAACTCTCTCTTTTTTTGTCTGGGAAGGATGTCTCACCCTTTCTAAAAATAGACCATCACTCACCCTTTCTCAAGGCAATTATTCCAAGAATGAGTCATGATCTATTTTTAGAAACGGTGAGACAACCTTCCTTGACAAAAAGGAGGGACAGTTAATTTTTATCATGTCTAGAAGACATGATAAAAATTAACCAAAAGTTTTTTTTTTTTTAGAGCTCTGAGAATTTTTTTTCCAGTCAACTCGATGATCCAAACAACAAGACATCCAAAATTGTTTCTAGAAGAAACTGTCGCTTCTCTATTTAAACCCCTCGCGTTTCCAACTTCAGATCCGTGTGTGCTGTGCACTCAACCTAGAATTGCGCTTCTCCTCCCTCCTGGAAAAAGCTTTTTTTTTGAGCTCTTAGCATTTTTTCTCAGCTTCATTTCCATTCTCCAGGTTTCTGTCTCCTCCTTTCCGTTAACACTGCAAAATTTCTAAATTTCTCATCACTCGGAGCTTGGAAATCTGTCATCAAAAAAAACATGACATAGCTCTGCTTTCAAGGAGTCGGTTTAGATTCGTCAGGATCATGGCTGATTTTCCATGAGGATCTAAAAAAGCTACGACCCTATCCAGAAGGGGGAGGGAGCAATGGATATTCAGGTGAGTCCACAGCATGAACTGCACGAAAATGAAACGGCTTCCGCAGATAACAGAATGTTCGAGATGTCTGTCGTCGATCAAGTCAGCTGGTAAAATTTTTCTAAGAGCTGAGAAAAATGTTCGCATACCTTCACAGAAATTCTTTCCAGGAGGGAGAAGTGTGTATCCAGGTCGAATTCACAGCACAGACTGAACTGAAGTTGGAAACACGAGTGGTTTAAATAGAGAAGGGAGAGTTCCTTCTAGAAACAATTTGGATCTGTCTTGTTTGGATCATCGAGTCGGCTGGGAAAAAATTCTCAGAGCTTTGGAAAAAATTTCTGAGTGATAAAAAAAAAAAAAAAAAAAAAAAAAAAAAAACTTTTGGTTAATTTTTATCATGTCTTCTAGACATGATAAAAATTAACTCTCTCTTCTTTTTGTCTGGGAAGGATGTCTCACCGTTTCGAAAAACAAACCGTGACTCATTCTTAGAATAATTGCGATGAGAAGGATGAGTTTTGGTTTCGTTTCGAAACGGTGAGACATCCTTCCTTGACAAAAAGAGGGGACAGTTAATTTTTTATCATGTCTATAAGACATGATAAAAATTAACAAAAAGTTTTTTTTTTTTTTTCTTTACTCAGAAAATTTTTTCCAGAGCTCTGAGAATTTTTTTCTCCCCAACCAACTGTCAATGGACTAGACGATGAGTTTTTAAGAATGGACGTTTTGTTATTTATGCAGATATTCCGAGTTTCGCGTCAGGTAAATGCGCGCTCACCTTAGATTGGATTCCCTTCAGACAGGTCTAGAGATTGGATAACCCATCAAAAATTCTTCAACAGGTTTTTGGAAAAAAGAAATCGTCAAGAAGTGAGTATTGATTTTGATATTTTCTTTTCAACCTTGGGTCAGTTTCTAGTACATTCCTATACTAATTCCATTGTATTTAAAAAAAATAATGTCAGCACGGACTGATCTGACCCGAAACGCTTGCCCATCCAGTTGGCTGCTGGAGGGAGGGAAAAAAAAAAGAAATTTGTTTTGAAGGATATGTCAATTCTTTTCTAAAAATAGATTTCTAAGAAAAGAATGAACCTTTGTTGGAAATCTATTTTTAGAAACATGTCTAGACAACATGTTGACAAGAAAAAAATTCTTTTTTTTTTCCTGAGAGTGAAATGATTTTTTTCTTTCCACCCACTTTTCTTATTCTTTGAGAGGAAGGAAGAACTTCCCTTCCCCCCGCCTTTTTTCCTCTAGTATTTATATAGATCCGAGTTTTTCTGCCTACAGGGTTCATTCTCGTTCTTCCTTCTCAACCGAGCAAAACTAAAATGTCGACCGATGCCGTTGCAGTTCTACCTACCCTCGTGGAAATCACGCCCGTCTGTCATCTCGAAGTAGCTCATCAATGGGAACCGCTCTCCCGTTTCGAAGAATGGTTTCGGGACCCGGAGCGTATGGAACAAATCGTCCAAGAAACAATGTGCTATTTATCCTGTTACGATGGAAAAATCCTGCATTATTTTTCGTCCATCGAAGTTTTCAAGCACTTTGCTTTCCAATCGATGATGGAGGCAGGAACCTTTCGCTTACACGCTTATCTGCGATGGGAAAATGTGATCGCCGTCGATGCTGGAACCTTTTTAAAACTGTTTTACGTTTCACCCGAGTGGGTTCATATTCTTCAAACCGGAGAAGCTTCTATCCGTCTTTATGGATGGGAAATGGAATCAGAAGCCGACGGGTATCGTATGATTCCCTATCGACTGCGAGCTCGCTCCGTGTACATTATTCACGGACCTCTTTATTACCAACTCCAATTTCATGACAAGACGGTGTTTGCCGTAGACGCCCTCTCAGGAAGAAAATGGAGTCTTTACGAGCGTTGCATCCTGAACAGCATTTCCAATTCCCTGCTCGCGAGGAAGAGAGGAGAAGGAAAAGATCCAGAAGGAGGAGACACCTAAAGAGGTACTAAAAAGAAGTCGGAAGGTAGAAGCATATTTTTTTTTTCATTAACGGAAAAAAAAACTGTGGATCATTCTTTGTATATTTCTTGGAAAAAAAAAGAAGAAAAGACTAATAGTCATAATAGAGGGAGTTAGGAGGGACCCTATCTATATATAACTCTCTATATAAATCGGAAGCGTCAACAGGACGGTCCACCGAAAACAATCTACCTTATCTTTCTCAGAGCAGAGTGGAAGAAAGGCCAAGATGCGTGGACTCATTGGAAGCAAAAAAATTCGAGTGGTTTAAATAGATAAGTGAGAAAAGATTTTGAGAGGTGTTGTTTTATGGATGGAGCTGGCTGGGAAAAAAAATTGGCAAAGCTCAGAGAAAAATTTCTGAATTGAAAAAAAAAAAAAAAAAAAAAACTTTTTGTTAATTTTTATCATGTCTTATAGACATGATAAAAATTAACTCTCTCTTCTTTTTGTCTGGGAATGATGTCTCACCGTTTTGAAAAATAGACCATCACTCATCATCCTTTCTAAAATAATAGAATTTCAAGAATGGGATATGTTCTATTTTTCGAAACGGTGAGACATCATTCCCAGACAAAAAGAAGAGAGAGTTAATTTTTATCATGTCTATAAGACCAAAAGTTTTTTTTTTTTTTTTTTTTTTTTTTATAACACGAAATTTTTTTCCAGAGCTCTGAGAAATTTTTCCCAGTCGACTCACTTATCCAAACAAGACATCTAAAATTGTTTCTAGAAGGAGCTCTTATTTTTTTCTATTTAAGGAACTCGAGTTTCGGCTTCCCATCAGTTTGTACTGTGCATTCAACCTGGATACCCATTTTTTGGAGATAGGGGGGAAACTTTCGCAGTTTTTTTTCTGAAACCCTCTATGGATCAGAGAATCTCACACATATCCTCCTCCGTGGATCGAAATGGACTGACCGCCACATCTGTTTTAGATAATAGTTTTGAATTTTCCACCTCCTCCCCAAGATTGGACTATCTCAATATTTTTTTTAAAAGAAAAACAAAATTATTTTTTATGATTATTCTACAATTTTTAGTTTCCCCCCACACTCTTTAAGAAGAATAAAAACATAAAGCACATTGAAACAGTTCCGATAAATTTTGAAACTGAAAGTCTATCACCTTGTTCTCCACGGGACTAAAATAAGTTTCCCCGGTCTGAAAATCTTGGATTTGAAGAGGTTCTCTCATCACACTCTGAAGCCAGGTCGAAAAGAGGAGAGCGTCTGGACCCAAATCGTTGAGGAGTCTTTCCAGGGAATTGAAGGTGATAAAAAGGGTATAGCGGAGAATCCGGCTAGGGCGGTCCGACGTATCGATCCAGAGATCCGTCGTTAAGGATCGGTAAGGGCGAAAAGGGGCTCGAGAGATCCATTGCTGAATAGTCCGTTGACCTTTCGGACTCATCCAAGTCCCTTGCTGGGAAAGGCAAGTTACGAGTTCCGATCCTCGAAAATAGAGCGTGCCCGACCCCAAGTAAAACGTGAGGGGAATTGTCTTGGCGAAACGGAAACGAATCGCGAGGGAAAAAGACTCTCGCCGTAACTACTCCATGGCATTTGGTTTTCTCTCTCTCTCTCTCTCTCTCTCCTGAGGACGAGATGGAAAAAAAAAGAAAAGACAACTTTTCTCTCGGTTTCTTTTATATATAGGAAGAGAGAGGGGAAGGAGTGTTCTCGAAAAGACTCATGGGAAATTTCCTCTTCTTCTTCTTTTTGGGGTAGGTGGGAGGAACTCGTTTTTTTTGGCGGAGAGAATGCGTCGGATGACATCCCGAGACATTTAAAAAAAGAATAGATAGGATGGATTCTTCAAGTGCGAAATGTGGGGTGGTTAAGATATCTTATTTTAAAGAAGATTATTACCATTCTTCGAGGGTGAGACGTCTTACCATTAAGTCAGGTAATCCGAGATGATGAGCATTCCTTTTGACATGCCTCATATGTTTTCTAATAGTTATGTAACATAAATTTTCCAGGCTAAGAATACGTGGTTCAACAGCATAATTGAGTAACCGCATATTTTCCTCTTCCAATTTTCCATTTTTTCGCCAGCGTTCTAAAACTGTTTTGGGATCGCAACACGGGACATTTGCACCAGCAAGCAACAACATATCCACGATGAGTTTGCATCGTAATTGACAGGCATAGTGTAAAGGGGTAAAACCAAAAATATCATGTTTGTTCATGTCGCATCCAAGAAGAATCAGTTGCCGAACGATATCATCCATTGAGAACAAAATAGAGAAATGTAAAGCATTTCTTTTCGTTAATCTGTGTTCATAAAAAACGGGTGGTTCCGCGTTTATTATTAATTTTGTGAATATCCATTGATGAAAACTGTTAGAAAAACTCATATTGAATTCAACTCTATTAAATTTACGCGTAGCTTCTTTGATAGATAGGTAGGAGACATCCTTAAATTCTTCACTGGACGGGGTTCTTGAGAAGAGAGGGTAGAACCATGTTGGAGAGCACACACTCATTCTAAAAGGAAACACGGATTGAACTAAAGCGAAACTCGGAATGCTTAAATAGATGAGCGATAGTCCGTTCTTAAAAAATTGGATGGTTTTGTCCATCGAGTTCGCTGGGAAAAATTTCTGAAAGCCAAGAAAAAAATTTCTAAACCTTAAAAAAAAAAAAAAAAAAAAAAAAAAAACTTTTGGTTAATTTTTATCATGTCTTAAGACATGATAAAAATTAACTGTCTCTTCTTTTTGTCTGAGAATGATGTCTCATCCTTTCGAATATGTTTCTAAAAATAAATTTCCAAGAAAGAAATGAGTCATGTTCTATTTTTAGAAGCATATCGAGACAACAGGTTATCAACATCATTTGAAAAAGAGGGTATAGTTAATTTTTATCATGTCTAAAGACATGATAAAAATTAACAAAAAGTTTTTTTTTTTTTTTTTTTTTTTTTTAAAGGTTGAAAATTTTCCTGAGAGAAATATTTTTCCCAACGACTTATCTTTTTTACTCCTACCTACTTTCATTCCCCCTCTCACTCTTTCTCTATATAAACGATTGCAGAAGGAATCGCGGCTCATTTTCTTGAGCAGATAGGTCGAGAATAGATGGCTACGAGAGACTTAATCATGACGTGTGAAGACGATAATGAACCCTGTTTGGACTTGCAACCTTCTTCGCCTTTATATGAATGTGTTTCTTCGGAGAATGAGTATATCACGTCGTGGTCTGATATATCGCCAACTCCTTCTCCTCCACCTGTCCGCCGTAGGATCAAAAAGAAGAAACCTAATCCAATTCGTGATACTCCTTCTCTGAATTTCAATCCGCCGTTATCGCCCATTTCGTCTTCTTCCTCTCATTATTCAGAAATAATGGACCAATCCTCTCCACCACACATGCGTTCTACAATCGAAGAAGATCTTCCCTCCTCATCTCATTCTACTTCTTCTACTAAAAAAAAGAAATATCGAACTGAAATTCATCCGAGTGTCATAGGTGTGCTGGCCATCACGTCTGATGGATACACTCTGACAAACAGTGTCCGGTTTGCCTCTAGAGACATGAAAACGTATCGACCGCATACCAAATGGATTCAGCAATTGAATGAGGATCTGCGAAAACTTCATATTCAAAGACTGTATGTCGCGAATGAACATTGTCGAAAAAAAATTTATCAATTGCTCCGTGTTGAATCTGTATGGACAGTAAGCTATAAACCTTCTCGTCGTCCACAGCAATGTGAGTATTGTGGAACGAAATATTGTCATCGATTTATGGCTATGATCGCCCTGCAACAAATAGTGAAATATGGTGTCAATAAATATATTCATTGAAGAACCAAATGAAGTGTCGTTTTTTTATAGATGATGATTAGTATTTTGTCCAACCTCCTCTGTGTTCTATGACAGATGCAATTCGTCGAGGCATGGACGCGATTAATGTTTCAAAATAAGTTTCTTCGAAACTATAAAAAGCATCGCGGACCAAGTCCCATAATTCCAATCGGTTTCGAGCTACCCGATTCGCTAATCGACGTTCTAATTCCGCCCAAACATTTTCGACGGGATTCAAATCAGCTCCTTTAGGAGGCCAGTCTTCGACCATAGGAATTTCATGTTCTCGAATCCATTGTGTGACGCGTAAACTCGTATGGATCGGAGAGAGATCGTGCATGAACAAGAGACGGTGTTCGGTGATCAAAGGGTTTAAAGAAACATCGGGAGGTTGACTATGATCGAGAAGCACCGGCTCTAAAATATTAGAGAGGTAATAGTCGGCATTTAAATGCTGGATCCCGATTCGACGGATTTGGTTGGGAAATTTTCCGCTCATGCACATCCAGACACTGAGATTAAAACGACCGGAACGTTGACGGCCTTCTAACGCAGAAGAAAAATAAAGTTCGTCTTGATAACGCAGGACCTGTCGAGGCCGCCATACGCGAATAGGACCGTACCCGATCGAACTGAACACTTTCTCATCGGAAAATATAATCCGGGACCAATCATCGACCGTCCATTCCGCACGCTGAGAAGCAAAGTCGTAGCGTCGTTGACGATGAATCTCCCGCAAATAATCTTTTCGGACGGGGATGCGCGACACTAATCCTTTTTCTTTTAATCGTCGACGAACCGTTTGAGCGGTGCAAGGCACTTGTAATCGACGACCAATAACCGTCGCGGGTAAAAAAGGATCACCCGTCGACATTTCAAAAATAAGCTGATCCATTTCTTGGGTCGTGGCTCGAGGTCGGCCGGATTTGTGTTTGGTTTGATAGTTCTCCTCATTTTCCGAGGAGCGGGAGATCCAATATTGAACTGTGGAAGGAGCGACATTCAAGTGTCGAGCAATTTGACGAACCGTTTGCCCTCGTTCATAATACGAACGACGAATTTCCCGTCTTATTTCAATAGGTGTACACGGCATGATAAGAATAAGAATAATACAAGTAGGATCCATGTTCCTTGATTTCATTTCAACGTGTCACGGTCCCGATAATATCGTAGCAGGTGTCAATGGTCAATTGCAGTGCACGGAATGTGATCAAATTCAAGATGCGTATGCTTTTATTTTACAAGCGTCCTTTCCTGATGACAGTGATCCGTTCTTATCAGCTCGTCTAGCTCGAGAATATGCGAATTGGACGGGAGATTTGAACGTACCCTGCACATTTCCTCTCATAGGGATTCCTGGTATTTTACCGATCCGTAATGTTTCCGTCACGTTACGTATTTTATTAAACGGGATGCGATTATTACAATGCGTGAATGCCCCTTTTCGATCCCAGGCCGAACCTTTTGAATCGTATGAATCGCTCGAACGGTTCATGATCGAATACATGGACGAATACGCCCAGCATATTGAAAAAATCGCCAATGAAGAGAATCACTCCCAAGTCGATAAAGCGGCTCTGCACGCTCTTTTCACCAACATGAAATCAGTCATGGAAAATGTCCATCAAGACGAGGACCAACCTTTCAATTTCTTAAGTTATTATCACAAAGTCCTAGCTCCCTATGTAAAAATATGTGACGGCGACGATGCTTCGTTCCTTCTACTTCCTACTTCCAAGGATGTTGAAAAGGATCCCGCTTATCAATTATGTTTGGAAATGAAAGCCTCGAATCAAATTCGGGCTCGTTATTCTCCTTACACGACCCTATTTGATCTTGTGCACGTCATGATTTATTGCAATTTATGCCGGAACGAACTCAACGTGGTGGCGAATTTCGTGTTTGAGTTTGGAGTTCGCATTTGTCGTCGCCCCTTCTTCTTCAAAGAATCGTTCTTGACCCAGCAATTGCGAAAACTGGTCACTTCTCAAATTACGTACCATCGGAATACAGAATTCTACTACCTCCTTCGAGAGATTCACCAAGGCGGCACGTGCGATGCCTTATCACTAGAATTTATTGAAAAAATGAGTCGAATCGAAACCTTTTTAGCGAAAGTGTTCCTAGGAAAAGCGGATGATCGAATAAAGCAGTTTGCGTTCAAACAAAATTTCCCCTACGTCCTGTTTGTTCCGAAAGAAGACGAAGAGACGACGAAAAAAGCCACCCAAATTGATGAGTACCTCGGATATCTTTTCGGGACCGGGTTTATTATTTCAAAGCTCAAAGGTAAAGGATTAGTGAAAGGTTCGATCGCGACGGGTAAGAAATTTTACCGTCTTGTACAGAAAGTGGCCTTGAAAATACGCGAATTTGAAAAATCCGACGAAGAAATTTTCTGGACGATGGAAATGGTGAAACTGTTCTTATGTTCCGACGGGTATATGGAAAAAGAATTGAGAATGTTACTCAATGTAGCGACGAAGGAATCTCAAGTTCCCTCTCATCAAGAAATATGTCAAGGAGGAGGAGGAAGAAGAAACGAAGATGGCGAAGAGATGGATATATCATAATCAAGTAAATCATTGGGAAAAATGGCAGACGCAGAGGAAGAAATCTGTGGAATTTGCTTGAAGGCCTTCAAAGAAACGAAACGCCATAAAGTCTACAATCTCGATTGTGAGCATTCCTTTCATATTAAATGTATAAAGAAATGGATTCGAGAGTATGGTAAAAAGAAATGCCCGACCTGTCGGACTCGTATCAGCCAGGATGATATGCTCTATTTTACCAGCGGAACATTGCAAATGGAACATTTAAGAATAGATTCGGATGAAGAGGAAGAGGAGGAAGAACCAGAGGTGGAAGAACCGCCAAGGCAACGACGAAGACGAAGACCCGAAGAAGAATTAGTCGATCTGGGAGGCCATGGTCTCATTTTTTCAGGGCCTAGTACCAGTCAGACGAGACCCAGAAGACAGAGAAGAGAAGATTTAGTGGGAGATTATGCTTATATGGATACACCTAGACAAAGTTCACCTACCTCAGATGATGAAGAACGGGAAGTCAACCCTTATTTTGGTCGACCGAATGCATTTTGGAGAGAAATGAGACGACAAAGACGAAGTAGAAGGAATTAGATGATTCTTAAAATAAAAATAAATACAGTACGCAAAAATGGAAAAGTAAGACTCACGACTGGTGTATAATATTTTGTTATCAACAGATCCATCTCCTATACATTGTTATATCAACAGATCTATTTCCAAATGGAAAAGTAAAACCGACCGACTGTTGAAAAATATTTCTCAAAAAAATTTGATAGTAAAAAAAAAAAAAAAAAAAAAAAAAAAAAAAAAAAAAACTTTTTGTTAATTTTTATCATGTCTTTTAGACATGATAAAAATTAACTGTACCTTCTTTTTTATTTTGAATGATGTCACCTTTTCTAAAAATAGATTTCTAAGAATGAATCATGCTTTTCTTGGAAATTTATACTTAGAAACATGTCTAGACAACATGTTGACATCATTCCAAACAAAAAGGAGGGTAGAGTTAATTTTTATCATGTCTAAGACATGATAAAAATTAACAAAAAGTTTTTTTTTTTTTTTTTTTTTTTTAATACCACATTAGATTTTTTTGAGAAATATTTTCCACCAGTCGGTCGGTTTTACTTTCTTTTTTTTGGAGATGTTGATAACGATATATAAGTCGATATATAAGTTTCACTCACTGGGTTCTGATTCATTCGTTTTCGCCTTTGCTTTCACGAGATATCGAGACCGCTTCAGCATTTCGAAGGAAGCCCCTTTGATGTTATACTGTTTCTTCAATCGTCGCTTTAGATTAAATAAATACTGGTAATGATTTTTTCCAAATAGTTTGGATGGAGGAGCATTGAAAAGAAACTGGAATAACTTTATCTGATTTGGATCCTTATAGACTTCTAAAGATTTAGACGCAAACGCTTTTCGTTTCTCTGGATCATCGTTTAGATAGCCCAAGATGTGAATCATCCTCAATTCCGTTTCTAAAAGTAATAAGACTATCAGCGACAGTTCATCTGTTTCATAATTGGAGAGACAGTGATTACGGATTTGATTCATCTGCTCTGCTGTAAAAAGTTGGTGTTTTCGACGACGAGGTTTCTTGACCACCACCTCATCTGCAGAAGGTAAGAACCATTTTCGTCGAATAGCATTTAAAGCATTTGAAATATATTTCGCGGAACGTTGTTTTTGATCGATAAGATATTGGTGATATTCTTGAAGTGTTTCGGTATGATTTAGATCTTTATGCATTTGTAAACACCAAGTTTCATATTGATTTTCATAAATAGAGTAGACTAATTTACTAGTTTTTGAGGGAGACATGATGCTTCTTTTATTTTTGGTATAATGAAGAACTCTTACTTATTTATAATTTTTTTAATAGGTTTTGAATCAAAAAAAATATTTATAATAAGAAGAAGAAACAGTAGAAACAAAATGGCCGAATGTTGTCCAATTTGCTTAGACGAACTCATCGCCGAAGATGTAGAAACCATTTCTACTTTAACGTGCCAACATCAGTTCCACACGAAATGTATTGACATTTGGAGAGAAAAAGCATTGACGTGTCCTGTCTGCCGAGAACCGTTTGAAGATGCCCTGCAGAAATTAATTTCTATGTTTCTCCCTTTGCGACGTTCTTTTTTATATGATGTAATTTACGATTATGAAAACCGCATCAGGTTTTCAGACGATGAGGCTGATTTAGATGATTTACTCATGTATGAATTATTGGGACCTTGGGAAACTTCTGAGGAGGAAGAGGAGGAGGAAACAGAATCAATCGAACCTGAGGAAGAAAACCAGAGTGAGGAAACTAATTGAGACTGGAAAAAGGAATCGAGACCATAGATGGGTTTGAGTAAATTAGCCGATGACGGATGTAGGGATTGGACTCGAACCGATGGAATGGATTGGGACTGATATTCATCCCATTTCTTTAATCCCATCCGAAGATTTAAAGCCAATGACTTTTTTATATATTCGGAAAGAAGGAATCGCCAGGTTTTGGGACGATACTTTCCAACAATCTCGAGAGCGTTTAACATGCTGAGATAGCATTCTTGAGCTGTACGACACAGTTTCAAATGAAAGACAACATCCATTTCATTCTCGACTTGCTTCCACCATCTCCCAGTTTGATATTTCCTTGGGTACAGCACTTCATTGTGTGGATATATTTCAGCCTCATCTTCGATCCACGGTTTCATGGTACTGGAAGGAAGGTCGTAGGGATCGCCTAAATGATAATTCAGTAACTGACAATTAGATAAATTGAGATGAAGATGGCTCGTGAAAACAATGAGACGATCGGCATAGGCTGGTTTGACCACCGAGTCTCCAAAATTCGGTTCGATCCAGATGAGAAGATCGCAATGCGTGCCGTCGCATTCGTAAGACGGATCTAACCCGCTGACGAACCAATCGTTGGAATCGTCGAGAAGAATATGGACCGTTTTATGATGTCGAACAAAAAGGGTTTCCAAATGATAGGATAAGAGGGAAGGATGCCTTCCTAAATTACCTAATACAACGGTCACGGGTGCGTCTTGACATTTCTTGAAAAGATCTTGAATGGAACCCATGCTGGTTGTTCCGCATACTTGATTCCCGAGACGAGTCACAAAAGATCCCATGCTTCTTATTCTTTATTTTTTTAACGCAGCTCGCATATATTCTTGATCTTTCTGGAATTCCGATTCAGGATAAGGTGGCTTTTGAAGACTGGCATTCACTTCATTATGAAATTGAAACCAGACGTGGGCAAAGTGTTCGCCTAAAAACCGTTCTTTATACGTTTTGAGTTTGGATAAGTAATGATACACACAAATCCCGCATCGGAGAGTTCGATATAAAGATTCTGTCACAAAGTCTCTCCAAAGAGTTTTCGCGAGACGAATATCCTCGTCCTGCTCGTCCTGAACTGAAAACGCTTCGGCCATCCAATGTAAAAGCCGCCAGTAATAAGGACCAAAGACCAACGTGTTGTGGTAATTGATGTGATGAAAATAATCTTCGGCTGAAAAAGGTTGTGGGGATACGGAAATGCCGATCCGGGTCATCAAATCTCGAATCGCCTGACTTTTCCCCTGGAGTAATTCAATCACCGCTTCGTCTAAAAAGAAAAAGTATTCGCTCTTCCATCGAATACGGTACAGGAGCGTTAAGACGCAGTACGTAGTCAATTTAAAGAGTTGAATCCAACTGTATTCGCCTACCCAAGCTCCAGGTCGTAGAAATGTCCGTCCCCATTTATCTTGGTTCATTAAATTGGCCATGAATAATAAATAGGTGACGACGACTTCATCTAATCGTTGTTGGGACTCTTCTTCTCGGAAGGCGGTCGTAAAGTGGGTGACGTCGATACCCGGAAGAGGAGGTGGAGAAGAAGGGGTTTTGAAGTGTAAAAGTTCATGAATTTTATGAGCCACGAACGGTGAAACACGAGGCTGGCTTTCTTGGAGTTCGTTCGAAACGATCGGTTCATCTTCTAAATAAGTTCGTTTTAAACGTTTAAAGGTTTGAGCATCCATTCTCTTTACTTAAACCACCATTGACGAAAACGGCAATACCAATCTCCCACGTCTTTATTTTGCACCAAACTACCGAGCAATTCGCCGAAAGTTGTAAAAATCGTCAGCTTGCGAATGTATCCAAAAGCCAGAAAGAGAAAAATGAGTCCGTTGATGAGGAGGAAAAGGAGAAAGAACCAGCTTTGTGTTAAAATGAGACAAAACAGGATCACGAAGGACGTATACGCTCCAGCGACTAAAAGCGTTCCTAATGTTAAGGAATCCATTTGTTTTGTTTCTTCTTCTTCTCTATTCTTGACCTAATGTCTCGTAATAAAGGGTCCGATACGTAATATTCTGGTAAGCATTATAAACGGGATGGTGGATAAAGAGAAATAATAAAATCCATAAGAGGATCGATACCATATTTTTGTTTTCTTTGTTTTGAGTCAGAAGAGAAGAGATAATAATAAAGTAACTCATATTAATTAAAAAAATGGTTCGAAGGGATAAATCCAAATCTGATAAAGCGGAACGAAAATTGCTTCGAATGGAAGCAGCTCCTCCTAATCATGTAGGAGACCCAGTCGTTGACAACCCCCTTAACAATCACCCTCCAAGCAATCCATCTAACCATCCTCCTCCAATCCATGACAATCCTCCTAATAATGATAATGTAGGCAATATTCCCATGGACGTGGATGAGGAAATAATTCGTCGGCATAGGCGAGATCTCCTGAATTACGAAGAATACTACCCCGATCGAATGAAATCAGATAAGCGCTATGCCAAATTGGCTGACGGAAATGAGATTTATGCTAAGAATCGACAAGGAGATGAATTTTATATGCTGGATCCCGATGGAAATATTGTGTTTGCAAAACAAATCTCTCCCATCACCGGTAAAATAACCCCTGTCTATGCCGTCGATCATCTGAACCGTTCTATTTTACCCGTCGACGCTCAAAACCGTCCCGTGTATGGATTTGATAGTGATGGGGAACCCATGTTTCCCATGGAAAACGGAAAAATGGTGTATCTGTTCTACGGAGGAAAAGAATGGTATCCGGAAAATCCTCAGACCAAAGAACAAATCTATGCTTTAGACGAGCACCATCGACCCTATTTTGCCAAAGACGAGCATCAAAAGCCTTACTATGCTCGAAAACTCGATGTCAATCAATTCCCCATCGAATATGCCCCTCTCGATTCCAATGGTCAACGGATCTATATTCCCTTAGAGAACAATAAATTCCAATACCCGTTTAATCTCGTCACAAAACGACCGCTGTTTGAACTCTCTCCGGATCAGGACGAAATGTATTTCCGAAACAATACGCTAGGTGAATATTATCCCGTAAACGAATTCAACGATGAAATTTACGCTCGAGATCGTTTGCACAATGAAATGCCGGCTAGGAACATCGATGGAACCCCTTATTACGCTAAGAGAGCGAGTGGGGACGAATACTATCCCAAGCAACTCAACAGTCTCGAAACGTATATTCGAATTGGAAATAGGGACGAACCGGCCTTAGATGCTTTAGGAGGAGGCATTTATGCGAAAGATGAAAACTTGGACGAATATTATCCGAGAATTTACCATGACGACAATGACGAATAAAGCAAAACGATTACCAAAGGATCTTCGATGGCAAAAGATGAGTATTATGCAGTCGACAATCTTGGAAATCAGCGATATAGAAAGGATCGAAGGGAATTTGAAACATATATTACCACTGACGATCCCAGTCTACTGTATGCCCTAGACAAATATAAAGTTCCCCATTATGCTAAAAAACCCGTGTATATCGGTGGAGAAAAAAAATTTGAGGAGTATTATGGAAAAATCAATAACTTGCCCGTCTTTCTAAAGTACCAGGGTCGAGAAATTTATGCCAAAGAGCATTCCGGGGCCGAGATGTATCCCAAAGATTTGTTTGGGAACGACATGATTGCTCGAGATGCCGACGGGTGGTATTATTATGCTAAAGATGAGACAGGAAATGAAAAATATCCCTTGTTGGCCGACGATACGGAACACAAGCCCGAATACATGTCTTACGCCCTCGATAAAAACGGTATTCCGTTCTATCCTATCAATTCTCAGGGTAAACCCATCTATCCTAAAAATGCTACAGGCGATGAATTTTATCAAATCCTTCACCCTTTCACTCAGTCATCTTTGGAAGAGATACCGATCAGAACCAAGTGTATGCGCGGAAAGCGGATGGAGGCGAAATTTACCCGGATAGCGGTCAATTCGCCATGACGAGGCTGAAAGAATTCTTTTATGCTCATGATAAGAACGGGGTCATTATTTACCCGGTCGATCAACACGGCAACGAACGATATTTAGTGACGGACAAAGGATCGTACGATCAATTGATGAAAGATCCGGCCGTGAAACGATACGCCAAAGATGCAGACAATAATGAAATCTATCCGGAAATTATTCATGCCGATAAGCGCATTACCCAAAAACCTTTAGGAAACCGGTACGCTCAAAATAAATTGGGTGAATATTACTACCCGGTCGATCGATATAATAACGATTACATTGTCCAGTTCAAGAAAGTGAGTGAGGAACAAATCTTTGCGAGTGGATACCCCATCACGTGTGATCAAATCATCATTGTTCCCAATTTAAATGACAAGCCCTGGACGCCTGCGTTTATACGAGACCCTAGAATTGAACCCGAAAATTTGATAGGCTACTTGTACCGATCGCATTCGAAACCGATGGATTATTTGACCAATTTGAGATCTAAACGCGCTTCTCGACACGGGTTCCAACCCTATAAAAATTATAATTTATTATATAAAGTTATATATAATAACTCGGAGGGTAAAGTGGTCGAGAAAGTGGAAAGCGATCTTCCAGGACAGGAAGATCCAGTGGAAGAGGAAGAGAAAAAGAAGAAAAGAAAGAAGAAAATATATGCCAACCCGATACAGTCTGACGAAAATAATCATCAATCCACCACCAACTGGACAAAAATCATTCTTTCTATGATAGGTATCTTGGTCATACTTGCGTTCCTAATCTGCATTAATATACTGTTTAAAAACTAAAGTCGTGAGAGAAAGAAAAATATCTGAAACAATCCATTCTTCAAAAGATTGGGATGTCTTTTCAATCCAGTCGGTTGGAAAAAAATTTTCAGAGCTGGAAAAAAAAAAAAAAAAAAAAAAAAAAAAAAAAAAAAAAAACTTTTTGTTAATTTTTATCATGTCTTCTAGACATGATAAAAATTAACTATCTACTCTTTTTGTCTAGGAATGATGTCTCACCCTTTCGAAAATTAGACCATGACTCACCCTTTCTAAAAATAAAATTCCAAGAAATAAATGAGTCATGGTGTATTTTTAGAAACATGGTGAGACATCATTGAAAACAAAAGGGGTTAGTTAATTTTTATCATGTCTAGAAGACATGATAAAAATTAACAAAAAGTTTTTTTTTTTTTTTTTTTTTTTTTTTCATTACAGAATTTTTTTCTTAGCTCTGAGAAATTTTTTCCAGCCGACTGGATTCACAAGTCATCACCATTTTTTTTAGGAATGAACTCTTCCTTATCTATTTAAGCATTTCGAGTTTCGCTTCAAATGTGTACGTGCTGTTGAAGAGGGACCCACCTAGATCCTAGTTGACTCATTCATGGGGAAGGAAAAAAAAAAGTATTCTATAACGTGTTGGATAATGTTGGAGGTAAGTCTCTTTCTTTTTCATTTTTTTCTAAAGATTTGTGAATGACAAACGGAAAGGTTTCTTTCTTGTACTCTTGAAGGCGATGAAAATAAAACAAAGCTTCTTGGAAAGCAAAATATTTGGTCCGACCTATATGTTTCGGACAAAACGATGAATATTCATAGTTCATTGGTATGGGCGCGGTATGAAACGCCTCCTTGTTCTTGGAGACGAAATTGAAATAAATAGGACGGGCCAGTATCTGGTACAAAACATTAATTTTCCAATAATGAGGGCAGTAAATGTTTTTATATCCTGCCGTTAGAGCTACGAGAAACGGTTTTAATTGATTGTACGGCAAATGACCCTCATTCCATGAAAAGCCATGCGTTATATCCGCTAACGGTAAATGAACACTCGATATACTTTGTTTGGCGGAATAGGATAATTCAGACCACGGTATGGGTGGTTCCACGTAGATAATGCCTTGGGAACGATCATGGGTGATATAAGCCACTTCTTTAATAATATAGTCGGAAAAGTCATCATTATAAGAAAGATTAAATTCTTTGGCGAGAGGATCACCATTCAATTCGAAACCTTCGAAATTGAGAACGATATAGGATTCCATGTTTTATTTTTATCGGTCATCTTGTTTCAGGAGAACATTGAATCTAAAATCCTCTACGGTTATCACATGAAAATCTCTCAATTTTCCTTTTAGATAGGTGGCTCCAACTAAGTGGATGGATTGAGTTCCATATCTTTTCTTTAATTGTTGGAAACAAATCCGCTCTGATACTTGTACTGCAATAGGTCCTAGACGTATCTTATCCTTGCGAGTGAACAGAGTTATATATTCTATACCCACTCGATGTTGACGAAACGTTTGTAGAAATTGTATTAAGGACCAAGATTGAAGACCCAAGGTCGATTTTAAATCTCTTTCCAAATTAAACGTGGCAGTATGGGAAATAAGAACAATATATCGAAAGGAGGGACCTATTTGTCGATTGAACCGTTCGGTGATTCGCCATGGAAGAAAGGTTGAATAATTCATTTTTTTTTTCAATTTAATTTAATTTTTTTTTCTTCTTCGGTTCGAAGGATTAAACAAGCATGGCAGAGTATTACGATATTTCTGTTTTGAAAACTATTCAATTACCGATTGATCGACTCATCCGATTCGTGATTGGGCAAAATCCTCAACTTGAAAACTATCAAGCGACGTACCGGTTTCTGAATTTATTTTTTGAGATTACGCCTCGACTCGTTCGAGATTTTCAATCACAGGCCGTTGCTCATATCCGTCATGTGTTAGATAATATGTCGCAATATGGACACCTATATCTTTTAATCGATCAGCAGCCCCTGTTTAATGCCCTGGAATGGAATGATGAAGAATTTATTTTATCGAATGAAGAAGTCTTAGACCCTATTCGCAAAATGGCCAGTCAGTTTTTTCCTAAAGATTCTGCTCATTACCATGTCACTTGCATCTATCTCTTATATTTTTACGCACTACTCGCGAATCCGAAATATACTTGGATCACAATGGATTATTTAATGCACGGCAATAAATATCATCAATATTTATTAGCTAAACATGCTCATGAAGAAAAGTAAAAATAAAATCATTAGACGAGAAATTTATTTTTGAAAAGATAAAGCAATATAATGGAATTTTATCCGAATCGATATGGTAGCGAATATTACAAATATCGAAAAAAAGATCCAGTCTTTGTGAAAAGTGAATATGGTCATGAAAGGTATGCCATTCACTCCCAAAAGGGGGAAATCTATCCCGACAAAGGTGATCCTTTCGCTAAAACTCGAGACGGCCTTCCATATTATGCCAAAGATCGGAAAGGAAATGAAAAATATCCTCTACAACGTAAAATATCCCTCGTTATTCAAATTCAAAACGAATTCGTTCTGGCCAAATACGCGGACGGAAAAGAACGATACCCGGTGGATTTCCGAGGGAACGAATATTATTTAGTGAAAAATGAAGAACCTTACGTCCTGAAAGATGCCCAAGGTGAAATCTACTTTGCTAAAACATGTAGTGGAAAAGTCCTCATTCCCTGGAATTATTTTGAACAGTACAAGTATCTTCTCTCAGAACATTATAAACGCACATGCGATGCTGCAGGAAACTGCGTTTATCAATCCACGGTACCCGTTGAAGAAATCCTTAAAAAGTTGTTTCCATGCCTCTGTTTGTGCTTAGCTGAAATACCTACAATGGCTTTTATTCTAGCAGCTACGTTAATGTCAATACCAGGACTGTAAGAACAACGTTCTTATATATAGTCAGTGAGAAGAGAAAGAATGACTCGAAGCTGGCTGAAAAAAAATTTTATTAAAAAAAAAAAAAAAAAAAAAAAAACTTTTTGTTAATTTTTATCATGTCTTTAGACATAATGAAAATTAACTCTACCCCCCTTTTTTCTTTTTGTTGTGAATGATGTCTCACCCTTTCTAAAACTAGATTTCTAAACAAAAGAATGAGTCATATCGTTCTTGGAAATTTATTTTAGAAACATGTTGACACCTGATTCAAACCAAAATAGGGGTGAGGGGTGGTAAAGTTAATTTTTATCATGTCTAAAGACATGATAAAAATTAACAAAAAGTTTTTTTTTTTTTTTTTTTAAATCTTTAGAATTTTTTCTCAGCTGTTAAGAAATTTTTCCAACCCGACTCGATCGACCGGACATCACCATGTTTTAAGAATGGACTCTCACTTATATATTTCAGCATTGCGAGTTTCACTTCACATGATTCTGTGTTTTTGAAGAAGAAACATCTTGAAATCTGGCTTTCTTCAGTCAACTTTTGTTTTTTCCAAGTCATTACACAATGAAATGTTGGGAACCTACCTCATGCATATGTAAAAAGGTTAGTAATTCTTGTCTTTTTTCAGATTTTTGATGATAACATTATCGTAATAAATAACTTGTCTTTTATGCTGAGGCAGATCAATGGGTTCATCGTCCACTTTTAAATGTTTCGTGGTTGAGTGTTCTCCCTCTTCGTCGTCATGCTTTCGTTTGAGAGACGAATTCAATTCGGCATTTTCAAACTGAAGGGGTTCTACTATATCCAAAGACGAGGAAATATTATTTTCGGCTGAAAAGGAACTGAAATCCATTTCGGTCCGTTTCAAATGTCCAAATTCATCATTGAAACGCATAATGAGTTCCGTTTCGTGGATGGAGGTGTCGCGCATCGTTTTCAAAAATTGTCGAATGGCCGATTTCAGTTCGTTAAAGGTCGTAACAGAACCGGGAATGATTTGTACATCGGCATACTGTTTGAATTGTGTAAAAATATCGGTCGAAGATAGAAATTCTTTTTTGAATTCTACTAATATTTCAGGTTCGGAACGGTAACGGATCATGCCGTCCTCCATGTTAATATTGTGGGCCAGATGCAGATAAATCATTAAAAAGAAACCTTTATAGGAATCTTCGACGATAGAATCTTTGGTTTCGAGTAAATATTGATCCTGCATCACTTGTTCTGAGGTGAGGGATGGAGCATTTTTCGTAAACACGGCGTCAAAAGGAATTGCTACCACGCGATCATTAAACGCCTCTGTGGCCGTACACACTGGGAACGTATTGGTAGAAGCCATGAGTTTGGCACTGGGAATCGCTCCTACATTTTGCTCGTATAAATTCCGAAAACTGGTGGTCGAATTACCCGTGATTTCTTTCACGAGGTTTTCGTTTAATTTTCCCGACATTTCTTCAACAGTCACTACCCGACAACAAAATAACGAAGAGGCCAGTTCGGGTTGGGCTGATAGTCCTTGACCACTCGTCGTTTGTAAATTGACGGCTCGAATACCATGACTATAGCCTCCAAAGACCTTCGAAATCATTTGAAAGAATTTACTTTTTCCATTGCGCGTGTTGCCTTTCAAAATAAAAAATTTGCGACCGTAATTGGTCGCAATGAGAAGACTGGCCAGGACATCTAAAAGGTACATGAACAGATCGTATTCGAAACACTTATATTTACACATGTGCACATAAAAATGAAGCATGCTTTGAATGAGCGGGTTGGTTTCTAGTTTGTCATGAAACTCGCGCACTTTTTCCCGCAGCGTATCCAGTAAATCGTCCGTGAGGTCGAGAAAACAGCTTTTCAGGTATTGTAGAAAAAATTTCCGGTCGGTTAATAAACGATAGATGGCTATCAAATCCGGATCGTGACGAAATTGCATCAACTCGTGTCGACTAAAATTGATGCCCAGACGTCGATCCGATAGGTAAAATTCCGGAACCGTCCCTCCTACATGACCCGTCAAGAGATTCAGAACCCCATCGTGGGTTCGAATATGCCATTTATGTCGATCCATTTGAATGATTTTACGATCAATGTTGGTTCGACTCAGAATGGACGAGACCACATAATTAATGTTGACCTGTTTCATAATGTCTGTGAAAGGACACATGTTTTTAGTTTTATCGGCAAACTGATTCCGAGCATAGGCCTGAATGGAGGACCAGATGGCATTCATCAGGTTTAGAATTTCTATCTGGTGGGGCACTTCTTGCCAGTACTCGTGGATATTATTCCACATATAGCGTTGAGGTTTCTTACAGGAATTGTGCATGGTAATGACGAGAATCGGAAAATATCGCTCTTGAATTCGATGAATTTGTTCCACGAGCTGATCTCCAGACACCGAATATAAAATAACGCCTTTCATGGTTTTGATAATAGCTTCCAGTTTATCTTTAAATTTGTAAATTTTAGGATTGAGATTCGAACCACAAAAGAGGATCGTGTCGAGAGTAAAATCTTGGGAAATAATATCTATAATTTTACTGTTGATTTTTTCTACAGAATCTATGAGTTCGTGAGATTCTAATATCGTACGCAAATGGGATGCGAGTGTATGGGAGGACATTCGTAAATGTTGACACAAGGCACAAAAGACAGGTAAAAAATAGTAACCTTGATTGTACTGCATAATCGTACGAAGGGGATTGGGATCGGAATGCAAACTAGGATTGTCTAACTTGAGAGCTTGATTCACCGTCTGGAATACATCGTTTTCGATGACGATAGAATTTTGACTTTCCCGGTACCATCGTTTTAGAGCCCGGTTATTCGATTCAAAGTCTGAAATCACAAACCCGTTAAACTTGATAAAGTAAAACGTTTTTAACCAATGATGACCTTCGGTTCCAAAATCCTTCCCTTTGTAAATATACATCGGGGTTTTTAGTTTATACACAAACGTAGCCACTTTTTCATCGTCGGGTCCAGCTTCCTCATCTTTGCTAATAAGCGTGGGATACGATACTCGATACAAAGGATCGTACAGTGTCACCACAGGCATCATATATTCATAAAGTTGTTTTTGAATATCCATTGGCTGGAGGTGGAGCAGTTTACGAAAAAAGGAACTGGTATTATCCTTGCGACGTTTAAATTTTCCAACTGGAAAATAAATTCAGATGTTTCGTGATAGAACCGGGGTTGAAGTTGGCTGCAGAATTGAATATAATCATCATGAGCGATCGAGATTTCCGGCAAATGGACATGAATACCACCTCCTGGACGAACAGCCACAATAAAAGTAAAATGCTTAAGGGATAAAAAGTAAAATTTTAAGGTTGAGAGAATAACAGAATCTACATAATCGTAGAGCATAGATGAAGGAAGGGATGCATCGCATTCGGTTTTAATATCAATATCTAGGATAAGGGAATGATGGGTCGTCGAGCAAAGATCCATCGTTAAAAAAAGATTTTCCGCAGACGTTCGAGTATAAAATCGAGAAAATTGTGCGTAGTCTTTTCGGTTACAGTAAAAGATTCCTCCCGACATCTGGTAGAAAATGTAAGCATCGTTGGGCGCATCTCCAACCGAATTAATCCTTGTTAAATAATGGAGGCTCTGCGACATGATTATATATCTTTAACTTGATTAATATTTCTTAAAAAAATACAAGCAATGCTTTGTAAGTAAATATCCTATAAAATCTCCACGTGCTCCTCTAAATAATAAATAAACTGAGCACTTTTACCTTCATAAAGTCTGTTCCTATATACTGTTGAATTCACGGCACAGAATGATTTAGAGTGAAATTCGTTTCGCACATCTTAAATAGATAAACCAGAGTTCTTTCTAGCCAGAACTCAGAAAAAAATTCTAAAGTAGATATTAAAAAAAAAAAAAAAAAACTTTTTGTTAATTTTTATCATGTCTTTAGACATGATAAAAATTAACTACCTTCACCTTTTGTCTGGGAATGTTGTCTCACACTTTCGGAAAATAGAACATGACTCATTCTTTCTAAAAATAGAACTCCAATAAAAGAATGGGTCAAGGTATATTTTTTAGAGAGTGAGACATCCTTCCCTGACAAAAAGAGGGGACAGTTAATTTTTATCATGTCTAAAAGACATGATAAAAATTAACAAAAAGTTTTTTTTTTTTTTTTTAATATACATTTCAGATTATCTGAGAAATTTTTCCCAGCCAGCTTTTACTTTTCTAGACATAAACGTCCTTGTTTATGTCCTTGAATGACGTCATCTCTCATGTATATATAAAGCGTGTAAGTTGGCTCTGTAGACTTATTTCTTTCGAGGAAGAAGGCGAGATAAAGTAAGCTCTGTCATGGATAATGAAAAGTACTGCAATGTTTCGGATTATGTGGAAGCGTATGGAAATGTTTATAGAGAATATTATTTTATAGCTGTTCGTTTCAAACTACCCATCTTCCATGTCGATACTTTGAAACATTTTAGCCCGGGTCTCGTTCGAGCACCTTGCATTCTCGTGGTCAGTGAAAATCGACTCATTTTCCAAGGAGAAAATTTAGACAAAGACTATCCGTTTCCTCATGGGTCTTTAGTCTTTTGCGTGCATGGAACAAAAGAGGATCCTCGTTGGATTAACGTCTCTAGAGATACGACCGATCAGTTTTTACAAAGTTTATTTCCCTCTCGAGATTTTATCAAGGTCTCCTATGAAAATAATTCCTTATTTGTTTGTTCGACCATCAATCCGTTTTCCTTGTTCTGGAAAGTACTTCCTCGCAATATGGCTTTTCGCACCTTAAGCGATCTGACGATGACCTACATAAAAAGAGAACCTTTCCAGTTAGAGCATTGCATGCACCTCCGATTTTTCAAACGAAATACGCACGTCTGGGAATCGTGGTCCAACTGGTATCACTATTTACATCCCATGCTCATCCTCCACTTCATACATTTAACGGGACAAGCTGCGAGTGCTCAATTGGCTGCCAAACTTCATAAATTGTTTAAACGCTCCCTTCCACCTTACCTGCATACGGATTCTATTCCATCGGACTTTTATACTTGTGAAATTACTTTTGACGACACGAAATTAACCGGTGTTTGGTTTGTCGTTTTGAATATGTCTTTAGTGATGTATGTTTCGCCCATGATTGCGTCATTCCATCATGAAACGTTCCTCGACGTGAATCGTGAACAATGTAATTATTGGCTACCGTTTTACCGAAATAATGAATTATGGACCCGAGAAGGATTTAAAATATACGTTTCCCACTTTAGAAAGAATCGTCGCTACTTGAAAGAAGTCATGATTTGGTTATCGTCCCGCTCCGAAGAAAAATATCAATATATGTTGCTCGATTTGAACAAAGTAGCCTACCTTTTAATGATTTAAAAAAAAGCAAAAAGAAAAGAATGTTACGAGAACTGGTTCGATGTCTTATTCAATACCAGTCCGACCCCACTTTTATATCTTTAAATGTCGTTGATGGTCTCAAACAAAATCTTCGAGACGACGTAATCGATGCTTTTCTCCTGAGTCGACCTTTACTCCATCTCTATCCTCAACTGTATAAAAAGAGTTCGAGCATCATCGATTTCTTGTTTCGCATTTCGGGTTTGCATTTGGAAGAGATTGTTCCGATGGAATCGCAGGACCTGGAAAACAAAATCGCTTCTTTGGAAACTCAATTGGAGGCAGATCGGAAAGCTTTTGAGAAACAAATCGAGACGCTCCAACAAGAGCACCGGAACGAAATGCGTTATTTTCTAGCAGAAAAAGAACAATATGTGAATACCGCTCGATTCGGAAAAGAGCATTCAGTCGTGGATTTGCAACGACAATTGGAACGCCTTACATGGGAGAAAGAAACCCTGCAGACTGAGTTGGAGCAGCTGAAACGGAATCACGAAACCTTACAAACTCAGTGGGAGCAATTGAAACGAGATCACGAAACCTTACAGACACAAATTCGAACGCACGAGTCTGAAAAAATACAATGGCAGAGGCAAATAATAGAACAACAACAACAACAACAACAACAATTGAATAATAATAATAATAATAATAATAATATCGAGTTTCCAAACCGTTTGATGAACGAATGGCAAATGCTCCACCAACGCTACGAAACGGGACTTGAAGAATGGATGCAACGAACGGAAAGTTTAATCCGCCCTTTGCAAATGGCTTTACAAGAAACGATCGAGCAACTGAAACTTCCTCCTTCTTCTACAACTACGGTCATTGAAACTTTACCGCTCGAATCGCCTCCTTCTCAGCAGCTCATGATCGAGTCGTCGCGATCTAAATTAGAGCAATTACTAAAACCCTCGACCAGTTTTTAACATCGTATCAATCGGAACAAAAACAGCACGTCCAGCAATTGAACGAGGAACTGAAAGGACAATTGACCCTTTGTCAAAACGAAAAACGGATATTGGAAAAGCAGTTGGAGCAGGGTCAGAAAGAACGAACCGACCTCCTGCAAAAATGGAAAATCGAGTCCGAAACACATTTCCAGGAAGGTATTCAACGCGTTCTTGACACGCTGCAAAAGAAAAATCCTCATATCGAGACGATTCTTCGAGACGAAATGCCTAAACAAATGGAGTTCCACGAAACGCAGTTTATGACGTTTTTACAGACGATCCTTCCCCCTCATTTTGGAAACCTTTAGGTGCGAACCAAGATTGGAAAACGTTTTTCTTCCAGCAAATTCAAACGTATGTCCAGTATTTACAAAATTGGCAAACCCAGCTTTTGAACCAATTAACACTTCTCGGGAATGCTTTAAATCAATCGCTAACGCCCGACAATTTAGCTCATACCGTTCTTCACAGTCTCCCTTCTTCCTCTAAAAGCATGATGGAAGACACGACCCTCTTGCAACGATTGCACGATCTTCAACAATCGATTGAGAACCAGAACGAAGCGAAGGAGGTCCTACAACAAATCCAAGCTCAACTCCATCGGGATCGTAGCCAAGAACATAAAAAATTACAGCAAAGTCTAGAACATGAAAAACGGCAACGCGTCGCTTTGGAAAAGAAACTGGAGGTCCTGAAAACGAATTTGGTAACTCTGATACGGACTAAATGGAATGCGTATTTTGGGGCCACGGATTACGATCAGATTCTCTCGGAACTCGAAAAAGTATTCCATTTCAAAGAAAATCTAGAGAGAACCCTCGAAACGCAATTGGCGCAACTGAAAGGTCATTTTCTCGAAATACCGGTCGTTCAATTCGATAATTTGGCGTCGAGCATGATCGAATGGGCTCGACAGGTCGAGAATCACAACGATTGTGAAGTCGAGCTCCGTAAAACCAAAGAACAACTTTTCGAATTGAAACAGAAACTCGATCAAGTCGAAAGTAATTATACGAAATGTAATGAGTACCTCCTCTACGCCAAAACGAAATTGACCACGTTCCTAAAAACGATCCTTCAGAATGACCCTAGTGATCAGAGGGAAGATTGGCCGCAAGCCGTTGTCCATCAACTCCAAAACGTGATTCACGAGCATCGACAATTTCAAGATCTCGTTTATAAACAAATTGTCACGCTTCGAGCCCAGTTTCCGAACATACCGGATCCTATTGAAGAATTGGCGAATTCGGTGATTTTATATTTCGAGCAGGAACGAGACCTATATCGACGGCAGTTGGAGGAACGTCCTCACATTACCGAAGTGAAAGAACCCACTACTGTACCGGCCATTACGTATCCTACGGATCAAGTGGAGGAATTACAGCGGGAAGTGAAAGATTTACAAAACCAACTGGAAGTGTCTCGGTCTCGAAACCAAACTTTAGAAAACCAACTGGCTAAAGCTCTCGTAGCTCCGCAGGATGTAGAAATGTCCGATACTTCGAAATATAAACGAAAGCACGTATCGACGGTCGACGAAGACTATGTAAGAGGTCTGTCATTGGATTTACAAGATGCCAAACACGCTTTAGATCGATGTCTGGACGAAAAAGCCCACTTGCAAAAGGAATTGAAACACATTAAAACCGAACCAACCCTTTCTCCCTCCGTATCGTCCGATTTCAAAATGCTCAGCGACCTGTTTTATCAATTATACGTGTCCTATTTTCGATTACGATTTGATGTCGTGTACGGAAAAACCGTTTTTTCGTCGGAGGAATATATTAGATTCGTGCTGAATAAATTGGATTTCGTGGATCGAAGCATTCGATCCAATATGACTGTGAAAGAATGGACCGATGTTTTATTGCAATACATCAAGTGGGACGTACAAACTCTGACAGGAGGGTTAGATTGGCAGGGGTCGCATACAGCCTACATTAAAGATGAATTCTTAACCTATTGCATGAATCAAACGATTGAAATCATTGACCGGTACGCGAAAGAATTGAGGAAACAGACCGAGATGTTTAGAAGTCCATAAAATAATAATAAAGGGAAACTATGGAATATTCAGAGTTAATCGATCGCATTCTTGCGCACCCGATTTTAAAAGCGGGGATTGACGAAATCGTTGAAAATAACCCGAGAACGTTAAACCTCGTGAGCCGGGAATGGAAAACTATATTAGCCAACAATCCTCAGTTTCAAGATTTTCAAGCTAAAGCGATCCCGTTCCAGCATCCCGTAGAAAAAGGTTATATTCAGATTGAAAATATTAAAGATTTCAATCATCATTATAATATTCTCGTAGCGGGGTATTGGGTTCTCTGCGCTACTAATTATAAGAGGAATCTGAATGCCCATTCTTTCATATGTAAACTCTGTCCTCCTCTGGTGGACATTACCAAAGCCGTGGCCGCCGATCATTCCCAAATGCTGATTTCAGAACAATGTCGGTTCTTCATTGAAAAATGTAGACCTTCTCTTTGTAAAGCGTGTCGGCAAATGAGTCAACGAAATGATCTGAATTCTCAGATGTCTCAAAATCAATGGTGTTTACGCAAAACCAAAGTGTTTGATGAAACGACCCTTTTAAACGTGTTTCAAGAAACCCTGGACCAAGAATTTGTGAATAACGATATGTTTATTGGTATTTTAAATATTAAAATTAATTCGCGGTACTTTTACGAAACGGACGCTTTGTATTGTAGAGTAGGAGGCATTTGTAGAGATATGATTCTCTTTCAAGAAGATGCTCTGAATATGATCGAAAAACCCGTGTTTCAGTTAAATATTTTAGAACCTTCTTCGAGAAATATTATTAACGAAACCATTTCCACTACCTTCGATAAAGAGAAAATCAAAACTGAAAAGGTGGATCCAGACCAGGTTCCCATCAAAAGCAAGATCAATCCAGATCTGTGCAAACCATTCAAGAAAGAGAAGCCTAAGAAGGAGGCTGAGGATGTAAAAGGCAATGAGGATCCAGTCTATTTAGGTGAGGTTTCTGCCAGTTCTATGAAGAAGAAGTTTAGTAAATTTGCGTATAAACCGTACGCTCTCAGGTCTCGTCGTGATCTGGATGATCAGGATTAATAGTTAAAAAAAAAAAAAAAAAAAAAAAAAAAAAAAAAAACTTTTTGTTAATTTTTATCATGTCTAAAGACATGATAAAAATTAACTACCCTCCCCTTTTTCTCTGGGAATGTTGTCTCACTCTTTCGAAAAATAAACCGTGACTCATTCTTGGAATGATTGCCATTAGAAAGGATGAGTTATGGTCTATTTTTAGAAAGTGTGAGACAACATTCCCAGACAAAAAGGGAAGGGGGTTGTTAATTTTTATCATGTCTAAAGACATGATAAAAATTATCAAAAAGTTTTTTTTTTTTTTTTTTTTTTTTTTTTTTTTTTCAGCCGACTCGATCAACAAGACCATCATTTTTTTTCAAGAATGTGTTCTCACTTATCTATTTAAGCCATTCAAGTTTCATTTCAGATCGTTTGATGCTGTGGCCTGTGTACAAGCTTCTACATGATGAAAACAGATTCTGTGTCAAGGTATATTACCATTTTGTTTTTTTTCCTTTTTACATAATAGAAATTTTTCTGTACTGACTTTTTAACCCCCCCAACCAAATCAATTTTTTTCTGCAAACCTTTTCGCATTTAGCAAGTTAGGAACCGCGTATCAGAAAACTGCATGGCATTTTTCATAATGAGATTATCGGGCAAATCCTTTCTCGTCAATTGTTTATTTAAAGCCGTTTCTTTGGGATACGTGATGCATTTGGATTGATAGAGATACGAAGATCCTGTTTCTTCTCCCATCACAACAATCGGTTCAGGGTGACAAATATCTTCTAACGTATAAAACCCAACCCCTTTCTTGTACGCGACATTCGAAATGAAGGTTTCGGGAACGAGGTCTAAATTGGGTAGTTTATGAAAATCGAATAAACAATGCGCCAGCAGGAAATTGTAAAAAGGAGAGAATTCCGTTTTAGGGTCAACAAAGAGACCTCCATTCGCCATGTCGCATACCTTTATCTTGCCGAAAAGCGTCGCTACATTTGAATTATTAATATAGTGGTATAAGCCGCAAAGACGTTGCTGAAGCGTGCTCTTGAAATGCACCATCATTTCTTCTTGCATCTTCGTGGTATTGTTCACGCCTAAACCAATTTCGTTCGTGTTGCCAACACTTAAATTCCGTAGCAGTTCGTAATGGAAACGCCGATCAAACACATCCATGGCGTTGTTGCGTTTCAAGTCGGTCGGGTCTTGAGAATACAGGTGGTTGATATAGTGCTCGATGCACGGGTTGAGTTTAAATGTGAGATCGTCCAACTGGACGTCGTGTAAATCGGGTCGGAAATGTTTATCCAGGAACTCGCGTGTCGGTAAAATGACAGTATTTTTCGGAAACGAGAAATTTTCCTTCACAATCAGGAAAGGTCCAACAACCTTGGTATGCGATTCCGATTCCATTCGATGATAATAAATTTGCAATCCATAAGGATTTCGAAGATGGTTCAGGCAGAGAATATTCCGAAACGCCGAAATATTGTCCGACCCACAAGGAATTTTTCGATTACTAAAAATACAATTGGATTCGTTCATTGTCTTGGTTTCTGAAAATCCGGCAAGGGTCAAGAGACATGCGATTTTTTAACAAGTCTGGAGGCAAAGTCGCTAAACAATTTAAACGATTCGACATTCCTGTCAAACGAGCAGGGGAGGTCGCTAAAGTCGTCGCGAAGAATAAACCCCTTCAAAAAGCTTTTGATAAAGTGTTTAGTAAGAAAGCTCTTCTGACCGCAGGAGGGGTGACGGCCGTCGCGCTCGGTTCTCAATATGTCAACCAATACATTCGGGACAATTCGGGCTGTTTTCTCTACAACGGAGGGGACATGGTTTGTAAACTTAAAGAATTGAGTTGTTGTCAACCCGAACCTGTTCACGGGATCGAATCGTGCACGGGATTTCCTATTCAGCAATGGAATGCGTGTGAAGGGTACGACAACGAGAAAGAGGATACGTGTTGTCGATTATGTGATTGTCAATATCACGATTGTACACCGACGCAAGAATTGAAATGCCGTCGACCCACGATCGGAGAAGCTTTAACGCATTTCAGTCAAGACGTGACGGGTTCCATCACGAGTGGTATTTTAGATGTTTTGGGTAATATACCGTACCTAAAACCAATCTTGTTGGGAATCGTTCTTGTCATCATCGGCCTTATTATTTGGAAATTCGTATAAGAAAAGATGGATATCGTTACACTTCAATCCTTAAAAACTCCTATTGATCACCTTCTTCATCATAAATATCGTCCTCGACTGAATACCGTGGTACCTCAATATATCAAATTTCATAAATTTCCGCCCTTCACGAGCCTCGTCACGCTCGAACTGGTGCGCGATCCAGAAGTACGGGAAGCGGTGCGAGACTATATTCAAACGCTGTTTCGAGAAAAAGAGAAATACGGCTATTTGTATTTTTTGAGTGAACAAAACCTCGTACTTCCATTTACAATTCAATGGAATACAGAATTGGTCGTGGATCCATTGAACTTTTTTACTATCATTACGGAAATAGATCAGATAGCCGACCAGTTCGCTCAACGGGGAGATATGACGTACGAAATAACTCGCGTTGAAATACTCTATTTTTTAGTGTTGATTGTGAATATTCAACTCAATTGGATCACGGTCGATTATTTGCTACGATGTAATCAGATGTATGATTACTTGATTGCTGCTCCTAATCGAATCTTGACCAATTCCGAAATGGAAAAGAATACAATATGATCTCCAAGTTACGAAATGCTTCTTCTTCAACCCTCCTGAGCGATCTGAAGTAAAACTTGAAATGTTTAAATAGATAAGCGAGAGTCCATTCTAGAAAGAATTTTGAGATGTCTTGCCAATCGAGTCGGCTAGGAAAAATTTCTGAGAGCCCAAAAAAATTTCTGTAGATGAAAAAAAAAAAAAAAAAAAAACTTTTTGTTAATTTTTATCATGTCTTAAGACATGATAAAAATTAACTCTCTCTTCTTTTTGTCTGGGAAGGATGTCTCACCGTTTGAAAAAAACAAATCATAACTCATCCTTTCTCATGGCAATCATTGCAAGAATGAGTCACGGTTTGTTTTTCGAAACGGTGAGACATCCTTCCCAGCCAAAAAGAAGAGAGAGTTAATTTTTATCATGTCTTAAAGACATGATAAAAATTAACAAAAAGTTTTTTTTAGTCCAAAGGGGCATTGTCCCCGAAGGACTATTAGTTTCGTTCGGCCGTTTTGCGTCGGAAACCGTAAGAAGGCTGTATCACTTTTCAAAATAACGCACTTACCCTGATCCACTCTCACCTCCTCTTCGCTCTCTTATCTTTATACACTCTCTCCTCCTCCTCGCTCTCTTATCCTCCTCCTCTCTCTTATCCTCCTCGCTCTCCCATCCTCCTCCACTCTCTCATCCTCCTCGCTCTCCCATCCTCTTCGCTTTCCCATCCTCCTCCAATCTCTAATCCTCCTCCTCTCTCTACTCATCCACACTCTCTCATTCTCCTCTCTCTTGTCCTCCATTTCCATATAGTTACCATTTCCCGTTGTATGAAACAATAGAATAATAATCATTCTCAATAAAACGGTAGTCAAGCAACCGCAGTAAGAGGAAACTATTGTAATAGACCTTAGTAAAAAAAACTATTGTAAAAATCATTTGTATTGAAAAACAATTATCATATCATTAACGACAATCAAAGTCCTCCGGGGACAATGCCCCTTTGGACGTAATCTAAAATCTGAATTCTTTCAGATTTTTTTTTTTTTTTTTTTTTTTTTTTTTTTTTTAGCTCTCAGAAATTTTTTCCAGCCGACTCGATTCACAAGACATTTCAAGATGACGTCATCGTTTCAAGAATTGTGTATATCAGTGGATAACTTTCAAACTTTCGCACTTCTTGTGAGTTGAGTTCCTAGCTGAGCTAAGGGAATCACCATCTCTCAATCTACAGATATTTGCTTCGTTTTTTTTCTCTTTACAACAGAACACATGGAGAGGAAACTGGTCGTTCCATAAATTCAATTCTTAACCGGACAATATCGAGAAATTTTCGAACTTCCCGACTTAGGCGAATGACGATCGGGGACGATGAATTTCTTGGTACAATGATACCTTCTTCTTCGGTTTCGACCGTTTCGGCCGAAAAGCATATTTTATGTCGAGCCAAAGTTAGAGCCAATTGAAAGAGTTTCAGATTGCCGTACCTGATTTCTGGATCCGTGGAACGATTCTGATGATAAAACTCCAGCCATGATTGAACCAGGTAAGGTAGATGAGCATAGGGTTTAGCAAGTGGAACTGGTTTTTCTTCTTCGATTTTGGTCAGACACCATAAATCATGAGGAATGGAAGCATATCGAACTCGGTGAAGCGCATGCTGACAATCGTATTCGTAACTCTCGAGAAACGTCAATTCGCTCACATCTGTGACGGGATGGAACAGACACGCCGTGTTTCTATTAGCAGGTTGTTTCGGATGAGATTCGAGCATGACATAACTTAAACATAAGAAAGCCTTTTTGTATTCAAACCCGATGATCGTCGAACAGAGTACGACCGGTTGAAGTGGATACGTGGTTTCTGGTTCGTAAAGAATAGGAATCCAGTGCACGGTCGTGGGGATGGCTTGATATTCCATGTACCGCTGATACGGTGATCGAACATATAAAATCGTTTCCGGTTCAGAACCGTTGACGACGAGTCCAATGCATTTCCCGTTAGGATTCGATCGAGTAGCATTTTCGAACCCGATTTGAAACGGGTATTCGATCAAGAGTCCGACCTTCTCAAGCGAATTTCTCTGATCGTACGTATTCAAAATATCTTGGACAATATATTGAGGATGGTGCTGATACGTCCATTGTTTTTGAATGAGCGCCGTACTCTTATTGTACTCAATGGGAAACGGGATGGGTTTCTCAGGATTCACGGACGGTAAAAATTCAATAAAGGAAGACGGAAAAGCCGTTCGCGTTTTCAGAGGATCGTAATAAACGTCCGGTCGATCTTTCCATTCGTTGATGAAATTATGGACGAGGTCATTCTCGTGATGGACCTGGTTGGACAAAAAACAAAGACGATACCTTTTCCCTCCGTCATCTTCTGGTAAATGTAATCTGGGCCCGTTATCATCATCAAAGTAATGTCCTCCTGGATACTGTATATCCCATTCGTCTAAATATAGAATTGTATGATTATTTTGGGAGCGGTACACGTTTTCGAACACGGGATTTTGTAAATACCGTTCGATCGTTTTAGGATCTTTCACAAAAAATGGTGTGGCGAAAAGTTTGAAAAGATTGTGGGAGGATTCCGATGAATTCGGGATGGTGGGGAAAATGACCCGTTCGTTTTCTAAAAGAAGGATCCATGATGCATTGCGTTGAAGAAAAACGGTACACGACAAGTCCGACATTTTACAATAGGCGGCTAGGGCGAGAACGAGTGGTTTCTGACTCGGGACGACTTTATCGAAATGAGCGAGTTTTCGAATCACAGAAGGTTGAAGCCGCATATGGGCTAAGGGAAAAAAAAATCGTATCTTGAATCACATTGAATCCTCCTAAATGCAAGCCATGAAATTGGCTGTAAAGTGTAGCGTATTTATGAATATTCATTATCCTTTGTTTTTGAGAGGGTCGGATTAAAAAAAGAAGAAAATAGACATCTGAGAAAGTATCCGCAAGTGGAAAAGCTTACGATGAGCCGATTTTATAGTTGGCGTAGTATCCGAACTGACATTCGCTAAGGGGTCTAATAAAATCTAAAATCCATGGCTAGAGAATAGATGGGAAAATCTTTTATGCTTCTGATAAAAACCGCTCGTTGTAAATCCAGAATCCATTGGTTAGAACAGATGCGGGAAATGTATTTGGAATTCTAATAAAGAGACCAAACTGCCTTGAGTATCTGCAAGTAAAAAAATCTTACGATGAGTCAATTTTATAGTTGAAGTAGAATCTTGGATCCATTAAGGATATTGATAGAACTTGTATGTAATTAGAGAGAAAGGAATGAACAAGATAAAATGAGTTATGAATCATTTCTCCGATCCGTTTTTGGATCTAATTATAAGACATTTATGCCTTTTATTCATACTATTCAGCTTTACTGTTTATTTGTCATTACATTAGTAATTTGTCTGACCATCTACATGATTTATGAAACACAGCAAGATAAATATTAGGAAAACTATGTTCCCCCTTCATGATATTTGTTTTTCAGACATATATATTATGGATTAAGTTATTTCTTTATCAATAGCGTCAGATCCTGGCACCCATTCAAAAAATCATTAATAATAATTTAATATCATTAATAAAATTTTGAAACCTTCTAGTATAAACCTTTTTATCAAATTTTTAGTAAAATAAAAAAGATCCTAAAATCCTTACCTTTTAAATCTAGTGTGTCCCATAGGACAAACCGGTTTGTCCTATGGGACACACTACATTTAAAAGGTAAGGATTTTAGGATCTTTGTTATTTTACGGTCAAGGAAAATTTAAAAGTTTTATGGAATCCTTATATGTTTTTTAATCAATTTACTTTTTAGGTACCAAAAAAGGATTAGATTAAAAAATATAAGACGAAGTGAAAAATAATAGATAATAATTAATAATGAAGGGTAGGAATCAAGATGGATACTGAGGAACCTACAACTTTATCTGAAAGGAAAAGAAAAAGAAAAGCATATTTGAAACATTATTGGTCACTGGAACGAGTAAAAGAAGCAAATCGATGGAGAAAACGAGAAAGGCGAAAAGATCCAAACGTTCGATTCAAAGAAAAAGAATACCAACGAATGAGACGATGGAAATGTTGAGATAACGCTCTTCCTAAACATAGACATAAGCCTGACAATACAGTATTCAAACAATGTCCGTCGATGGAGGAATGTCAAAATATTATTAAACGTATGAATATTTCGGAAGGAACACGAGCTAAGTATGAATTTTATTTTAATGAATTCTATGATTGGTATCAAAAACATGGTGACGGTATAAAATATCATTATAAAAGAGCACTAGAGATATATGAAAAGTATCTGACTGAGGAAAAGAGGAAATCGTATAATAAAATAAAAAATAAAATCGTGTTTTTATACCGTTTGCTCGGTGAAAAAAGGGAGCGCTCGAACCAAATTCATATTAAAAGATGTCAAGGTCCTCTTCTTACATTAAATGATCTCAAAAAACTTAGAAAAATAGTTATAGATCGCTATGAATATGAAGAGATGGATTTATTTATTCTTGTCATTCTTGAAACTGACTTAAAAGCAAACGAAATTTTAAAACTTCTGAACGAAACAGATCTTCGACGACATTATGCAGAAAAGAAATTGGCATCGTCCAATATATGGGATCAACGTAATAGGTTTTTGTATGAATTTTTGGCTTGGGTTATTGCCGGCCCACTTTTCCCTCGATCATTAGATGGTTGCTTAAGAAAATTAAAACGATTCTTTCGAAAGTATTTTCCGTATCGACCCTTTAATCCTTCCTATACTATCATTAAACGTTCCATGAAAATTGCAAAATATCGTAAATATATACGAGAAGAAGCTAAAAAAGAGATGGAATCAGTAACACAAGAGTCTATTCTTTAAAAAACTTTCAAAAAATATAAGGATCATTGCTTTTATGGATTGAAAAAGATAACCAGATTGGATCTTCAAAAGCACTTCGTAATCTGAAGTAGAACTCAAAACACTTAGATAGGTTCAAAAAAAATAGGATAATCATTTCTTTCTAGTAAAACGAAAAATAATTAAGAAGGAAAAATCTCTTACCTTTATTGAAGCATTTGTCGTAACGTAGAAGCTGCGTTGAAAGATGTTACCTCTTCAGCAGTACAGACTGATTTGTAGGGAATGTCGGATTGTTTAAATAGATAAGTGAGAGTCTGGATAATTAAAAAACCATAAGGATCAAATCGATTGAATTGGTAGAAAAAAAAAAAATTCTGTCTTTTCGTCCGAAATTGATGTCTTCAATTTTTCGAAATTGTGAGACATCATTTTCAGACGAAAAGAGGGGTAATTTCTAATTGCACCCAATGTAAGATAGAGTCACGGTTTGTTTTTTCAAAAAATTTGAGACATTTTCAGACGTACATTTTTTAATGATCCAGTTCATTACGGATCCCGATAAAACCGAGCTATATTCCTATGCACACACTGAGGTTTTCCTTGAATCATAGCCTTTACTTGTGGAAATTGACACATGCATTCATGTTGATTGAACCCCCTATAGATAAATGTACCATTTTGACAAACGTCTTTCGCCAATTCTCCACAATCCGGTCCATTGTAAAAAGCTGGATCCGTACAGTAACACGACCACTGATAGAATCTATTTTTTTCGGTAAGAATAATCATACCCCCTTTTTCAGTTTGACACGGGTAAGGATTCAGTTTGGGCATACAGAGTCCTCGAACACATTGCATTTCTTCCCCGTTTGTGCAAAGAAAATCACATGTATCCACACACCAGACTTTTTCTCGTCGACAATCTTTAAGCGGTATAGATTCGTTCATGGGGATGGAATCCGATTCTATGACAGAAGTAGGAAAGAAAAATAGAAAGAGACCAAACATCATCAAGAATATATACATTTCAGCCATCTTTTTTTTTTTTTTTTTTTTTTTTTTTTTTTTTTTTTTTTTTTGGGACAAAAAACAAAGGATAAGGATATGGAAAGACGAGTTGATCAACACGAAGAACGTCGATCTTGTCGTCAAACGGCTCTTCAGTCTAAAATTAATACTTGGCGAGATGCTTGTACGGCATGCTTTAAAATCATGGATGATTGGGCCACGATCGATTTTAAAAAATTCCATTTCATATTTGAACGATGGGTCTCGATTCTCAATCGTATCTTGGAAAATCCAATTCGTCGATTGGACCGTTACGAAATGTCCATGTATTATTGTGAAGAGCCAGGAGGACCCAAAGAGGTTATTCAGTTATATATTAATGAAACCGAAACCGAGGAAGGAAAAATTCCCGTCTACGTTATTTTTAATCTTTTCGAGTTTATTAAAATTCATCGCAATTACTGCTTAAACTATTCTACTTCGAACAAGATGCTGGTAGATCAAAACAGGGGCACGATCAATATGAACACCTATTATGCTAATCAGGTCAATGTAGATCAAACTCGATTTTATCGTAATGAAACGACATGGCAATTATTATTCATTTTTACTTTACATGCCTTGGCTCATTTAGATGTGTTTGATTTATACGATCACGCTTACTATGATACACACCAGCACGTTCGAGATTCAGTTTTCTTCCGATTATATTTCTATGGACAAGTCATTTGGGGAATATAAAGCAAAAAAAAAAAAATGTCTTATCCTTCCAAAGTTCCTATTGAGTATGTTCAAAAAGTGTTAGAAGAGAAATTAAATCGAAACGTGTGTCGTTCTGAATTGACAGGGACATGTTCGTTGGGGCACGTTTTATTCGACTTGTCTCATTTACAAAAATTTTTTCCCCGCTATAGTCCAGAAGAGTTTATAAAGTTTCGAGACGATAAATTTATAATCATTCCGGGAAATTACTGGTATGACGCTATGAGTGAAGAACCTCGTGTCCAAGACTATGTAAAACGTTTCTTAAATCGTAATAAAGTAGAAATAAATCCAAATATGCGGCGTCGATCTCAACGTCAACGTTCTAGAAGTCGATCGAGAAGTCGATCTCAAAGTCCAACGAGAGTCCGAACACGATCTCAAAGTCCAACAAGAGTCCGAAGTCGATCTCCAAGTCCAACAAGAGTCCGAAATCGATCCCGAAGTCGCTCTTCGAGTATAGATATACCCATTCGGCATTACTTGGCTCCTCTACCCAAAAAAAGAGGGAGAAAGAGAAAGTCTAAACTCAAAGCTCGTGTTGGCTACGATCAAAAGTTTATAAAAGCCCTCCAGACAAACGAATCAGGTCTGATTCTAAAACCGACTCGAGGAATGGATCGAGATTTAAATTTGCCGGGATTTATTTGTCGGGGTATTCGCCAAGTCTGTCGCTACAAGGATCCTCAAACGAAACGTTACATCAATTTTGTTCGTGACGGGAGTGAAGACGATGAGTACGTGCTGCAACTGGAATATTAACAAATGATGGGATTTTCTAACGGATTAAAAGCTAGCGGGACAAGAGCCTTCCAGTGATCCGAATAATATAAATTATAAGGATCGTAATCATATACATAAGACGGTAAAATGGCTTTATCGGTATGATTCTTCCAAGCATAATCATCTCGAAGGGACAATAATACTGATTTAGAAGTGCACGGTGACAATAAACCTTGAATCATGCGTGTTTCCAGTAAAAGAGATGAACGGGGTCCAAAATATTCGGGATCCATAATTTGATGAGTGATCTTGGCCGTTTTATAGTTATACACCCATAGTCGTATGGACTGGGGTAAATATCGAGTACTTTCGTCGTGAGTTAAGTTCAAAAATTCTCGAATGGCAGGAATGTTACTATTCAGATACATTATGAAATTATAAATTTGTTCTTCGAACATCTTGTATTTAAACATATCAAATTCAGCAAGATGGTGACTGGACAGTTTAACACGAAAACATTTTTCCGGATATTGATTTATATTAAAATCTTTAGGATCGATTTGTCGTCGAATAACCAATTTACTACTCTCGTCCGAAGTGATAAATTCCAGTTTATATGGATTGGGTTCTTCTAAATATCTTTGATTCAACTCGAAACATGGGGAGTCAAATCGTTTTACTTTCCCGTCTGATTTATAAACCTCTTTGTAATAAATATCCATGACCACATAACCCAATAAAATGGGATATTTTTTCTGTTTCAATAAATCGAGGACGAGTTGTTTATAATCCATCTTCTTGTTTATCTCGCAGAAAGCCACGTTCGAATGAGTTGACGAATAGGCTCATGGGGCATGAGTTCTTGAAAAGTATCTAAAACATCGGCCAGACTGCGTTGTCGACTTTTACAAATCAGTTGATGCGTTACATCGTTGAAGACGACTTTCTCGGAGAGAATGCATTGACCACGACATTTCTTCTTAAAATAATCCGGATGCATGAGTTTCACGTACCGAATAATGTCTCGAGTCGTTCGTCGTTTCAAGAACCGATGCCATTTCTTCTCGTTTAAAAATTCTCGATGACCGATGCGTTCTCTCTTTTCCACATTCAGAGCTCCAATATCCACGAGCACGGGATGATGGTCCGTGTACACAAAAAAACATAATTTTAAAACGAGAGCCGTTCCTCCGAGTCGATAACAAATACTACACAAGAAAACAATGAACGTGTAAAACGTTTCTGCTAAATATTCCGGTTGAAGAATGCGAGCACTATAAAGTCCAGGATTCATTTCAAAGAGACCTATTGTATATCCCGAACGTTCTCGGAAATGCGTTGCAAAAGGCAACACATACTCCGAACTCAATTGTCGATGAAGAAGGATCAAATCGAAAAAATGTTCGGGCAAGTCACAAGAGCTGCTGGCACTGTAAGATCTCCACTGCATCGAGTGGGAAGTAAACAGGCAGTGGAATCGTCTTTGATTGAAATTATTTAAAATGAGAAAACAGGCATAATCAAAATGCCAAGGACATTTGGAAGGAGCATAATAAACAATTTCTTTCACGTGTTCAATAATAGTATGAGTGGTGGATCGACTCATCTTCTTCTTTCTTTAAAAAAGAAAGATGGTGTTGGTCTGTGTCTTAGATATGGATGAGACGCTTGGATACTTTGAAGGAGAAACATTTCAAATTCGACCCAAAACCAATTTCCTGATCCAGTTTTTACGTCTTTGCAATATCGATATCATTTTGTGGAGTAAAGGTTCGGATGATTATGTCGAGCGAGTGATCAATAGTTCATTGCACGATATTGCACGATATGCGTATCGGATATTTGGCCGCACGCAATGTGAAAAGTCGTGCCGAAAGTACAATATTTCAAAATGTTCGGAACATATCAGAGTCTTGTACGATTACGACATTCTTTTAATTGGGGTCGATGATAACGTCAATGAAAATATGGACGAGCGCTATGATTTAAGAATTCACGTGAAGCCGTACAAGCAGATAGATCCCCGTGATCAAGAACTGTATAAAGTCGTGGAAAAAATTACCCAATTTTGTATAGATCATCAACGAGAGTTGTAGATGAAGCGAGATAGGGTTTTTGCTATGTCAGCTGGGAACCCCATTCCGTATAGAGAAGTGAATACGAGAAAGTTATGTGTATATAGTTCTTGAAGCAATGACGTCATTTTTAAACAAACCAATAGTGAGCCAGTTTTAAAAAATGATGATTGGGAAAAGGTCGGTTGAAAATCTGGCTGGAAAAAATATGTCAGAAAAATTTACAACCATTAAAAAAAAAAAAAAAAAAAAAAATTTTTTGTTAATTTTTATCATGTCTTCTAGACATGATAAAAATTAATGACCCCCTTTTTTGTTTTCAATGATGTCTCAGCACCATGTTTCTAAAATACACCATGACTCACCATTTCTAAAAATAAAATTCCAAGAAAAGAATGAGTCATAGTTTATTTTTAGAAATGGTAAGACATCATTCAGAGACAAAAGGGTGGTAGTGTTAATTTTTATCATGTCTAAAGACATGATAAAAATTAACAAAAAGTTTTTTTTTTTTTTTTTTTTTTTTTTTTTTTTCCTCCAGATATTTTTCTTTCAGCTCTCACAAATTTTTTTTTTCCACTCGACTTCATCAACCAAACAAGACATTGCAAAATTCTTTCTAGAATGAATTCTCGCTTATCTATTTAAGTCATCCCATTTTCGCTTCAAATCAGTTTGTGCTGCTGAAGAGGTAACATCTAAGGCCAGTAGTCTAATAACCAAGATACTACATTCTACATTGTTCGAAAAGAAGAAATCTATTGAGTAAGAATGGATTATTCGTTGATTATCAAGAATATTCTTTCTTCTCCCATCCTTGAGAAAGCTATCGACGAATTAAAAGAACGTCAAGGTGCTCTCAACTTAATATGTCCCAACTGGGAAGATGTTTTAAATCACGATCCGCTGTACGAGACACATTGTCAACAAAAAGTTCAATTTTCCAAAGGAACTCGAAAAGATACTGTTCACATCCGAAACATTATTGGTTTACAAAATTGCTATAATGTTCTCGTGGCTGGTTATTGGTATTTGAAACCGGGGGAGAATAATAAAACAGGAACTTCGTTCATGACTCGACTGTGTGCTCCTTTAACTAAAATTGGCGAAAGCATGAAAGAGAATCCGCAACACAAATTTGCGGAGAATTGTCGTTTTTTCATGGACCGGTGCGATCCCGCGTTTTGCTCTGCTTGTAAAGGAACCCAAGATAAATTTCAAATTCATAGAAATATGTGGTGTATACGAAAGAGTCGGATCTTTAATGGAGAGGGTTTAAAAAATACTTTTCAGTGTTCGATTGAAAATATGTTTGGTACGACGACTTCTTTTCTAGGTATTCTAAACCTTCAAATTTCTAACCGGTACACTTTCGGAGAAAATTCGTACAAGGTAGGAGGTTTAGTTCGCGAATTTATCTTATTTAAAGAATCTGTCCTGTTCTCGACCGATCTGGATATTGAAACTCCTCTTTCCCTCCCTGTAGTCGAAGAGATGGAAGAAGGGGAAGAGAAGTGTCCCGAAATTATCGGCATTCCCAATTACTTCAAACCCGTTACTCATTTTTAAATAAGAAGAAAGCATTTAGAAATGGATTTATGGAAAATCCATCGTCGACATTTATTATCCAAACGACGTTACCGATTTTTTGCCAAGATGGCTCAAAAAGAAATGGATCAACTTCCCTATCTCACCCCTCATAATATGTTTATTCATCGAGGTTTATCGGAATCGCTGTTGAGTAACAGTTTTGTGATTACCGATCATATGCTTTCCAGCATTATACACCGAAAAGATAATATTGATCCTCAGTACAGTCAATATTTGAACAAAATAGTTCCTTGACGCAATTTTAATCAACCTCTCCTCCTTCAGTTAATAGCCACCTCGATCGCGGAAAAGGTGAAAACGGAACAGAAAGAATTACCGATGGACACAAGAAGACTTCCTAAAGACCCAATAGAGGATCCAAACGCTAGAACGCTATGTAGAAACATATGCGGTGACGTTAGATCCAGCCGTCTTTCCCGATATTAAAGGAGAACCCACGAAAGCGTTGGAAAAAGGTCATTTCTTTTAAAGAGAAAGAGAGAGAAAATCAAAATAAAAGAAAGGGAGACATATAATCAAAATAAAAATGAAACGCGCTCATGAAGAATCCGAAAAGGAAATGGACCATGAAGAGGGGGAGAAGGAGGAAGAAGAACCTACCCATAAACGAATTAAACAGTCGGACGTGTCTCTATTATTAGAGCTTCAAAATAAACACACGGATCCCAGTCAGCAAATGAATCGAGAATTGGAAACGGCTCGCGAAAAATATCTCGTTTCTTATCTACGGAAAGTCATTGAAAAACTGCCCATGAGTAAACACGTTCTAGATTCAACGACCGAAATTCCAGAAGGCTACGAAGGATTTTTAAAAATGTACAGTATCGCTAAAACATGCGTCCATTCGGAAATTCAGTTAAAAAAATTGATGGCGTTTAATTCCATCTTTGACATGTTGAATGGCGTGATCGGAAAAGTCATTCACGATAAATATATCGCTCCATATTTAACGAAACTCGTCACCGATCACGATTTGAATCGGGCTTTTGCCGTATTCCAAGAAACTCTGCAAGCAGACGATACGAACGTATCCACGGAACTCCATTGCGTTTCGTTTTTGATTCAAGACGAATTGTCAAAGAAGGAACCTCTCAAAGTCCCCAACCCTTTGTATAATCGTTTCACGCAGCAAAAATATGCCGGCAGTAAATACGTGACAAGTATATTAATGGCGATCGCAGCGAATCATGCAACTGCATCTACGCCTGACTTTGAAATGATCGGAACACCTAGAAAAGCAGAAAAATAACCAATCAAAAAAAAAGCTTAGGAATACGAAAGTCCATTAGTAACAAAACATGACAATGTCAGTTGGAAAAATTTTCTAACAGCTGAAAAAAAAAAAAAAAAAAAAAAAAAAAAAAAAAAAAAACTTTTTGTTAATTTTTATCATGTCTTTAGACATGATAAAAATTAACTCTACCCCCCTTTTTCTTTTTTGTTGTGAATGATGTCTCACACTTTCTAAAACTAGATTTCTAAGCAAAAGAATAAGTCATATCGTTCTTGGAAATTTATTTTAGAAACATGTTAACACCTGATTCAAACCAAAATAGGGGTGAGGGGTGGTAAAGTTAATTTTTATCATGTCTAAAGACATGATAAAAATTAACAAAAAGTTTTTTTTTTTTCTTAATAGTCAATTCGATGTGGACAAGAAGTTACCCTTTTTTAACCAGAATAAACTTTCACTTAACTATTTAAATCGTCAGTCAGTGCTGTGGACTGGATCCAAGCTTATACTCCATCATAGGAAAAAACCTTCTTATTTGGGTCCATATTCTTAAAAGAATTTCTTTTTTTGAATGTCTATTCTCCATTCGATAAACCACGCAACCAACACCAGAAACACGATCCATCGAAACTGAAATATATTGAAGAGTTTAGGAAAGAAATGAAATCCATGGAATATAGTTTCGGCCGCTTCATGGTACCGTAAACGCCGATCAAGGTTGACGAGCTGTTTAACCGGTTCAGGAGCGATTAATAATTGTCTATCTTGATTCACCAGAATCACGGAATGAGCCCAATCCACCTCATTTAAAGAATCCACGTTGAATTTTTCTGCCGAGGGGTAATTGGGATAAACATGTTCCGTTACATATCGTAAATGCGCGTCTAAGAGTTGAGCTGTAAAAATAATATTTTTGGGATACGTCAATAACAACTGACTTCTTAGAAATTCTTCCTGATAAGGAATCCAAGCTGATGAACGATCAAGAATCGTTTCCATCATGATATTATTTCATGTACTCTGTTTTTTTCTTCTTTACCTATTCCAATGTTTCATGTACCGAAATTTACTCGTCTATTATTCGGGACAATCGATCCCTTTTCATTTCAATCTTCTTCAATGGTATCGACAAGTCCATCAAGAAATCACATAATAAAGGAATCATTAGTGGATAAAACAATGTTTGGTTTTAATCTTCGTTCGACTCTCGCCATAACCATTTTAATATGTCTGGTGACAACACTGGTCATCATGGCCCTCATCGTATATCGTCTCTCCTACGGCAGTGTGGCTTTCGTTTACGATGCTGCTGATCCGAATAAAGTCACGACCAAAGGAACGACAGCGAGCGATTTCTGGGCCAACAATAAAATGTTGCTCATTGCTCCAACGGTTGTCAATGTGATCAATATACTAATGGTCGGTTTATTACTTTACGTGTAACCGAAAAGAGAATAAAGACTAGATTCAAAAATACATCACGATGGATACAAAGGCTATCATGGCAATTATCTTATTAGGAATTGTATTTGTCTCGTTACTCAATTTCGGCTACCTGGCAACAGCTATTTACAGTGATGCGACACCCAAAACAGGAGCCGAACATTTTAATCAACGCAACTGGATGTTTTACGGAAATATAATGCTACATATTATTGCTCTGATGCTAGGTGGAGGCATTTTTATGAAAAAGTAATGATTTAATTAAAAAAAATATGACAAGACCTACCCAAGATGAATCCAAAATCTTTCAGAGAAATACTTTCATAGATAACGATAAGTCACTCGTATTCATAAACACGTTCAAGGTGATGGACGGGCGTAACTTCAATCCAAGAAGAAATATACCAACAACTGCTTTTATTGGCATCTTGCCCACTCAAGAAGGAAGAACAAGAATGATCAGAGTCAGCTAGAAAAATTTCCCAAGAGCTGGAAAAAAAAAAACTTTTTGTTAATTTTTATCATGTCTTCTAGACATGATAAAAATTCACTCTACCCTCCTTTTCGTTTTGAATGATGTCAACATGTTTCTAAAAATAGATCTCTAAGAATGAATCATACTTTTCTTGGAAATCTATTTTTAGACACATGTTGACATCATTCAAAACGAAAAGGAGGGTAGAGTGAATTTTTATCATGTCTAGAAGACATGATAAAAATTAACAAAAAGTTTTTTTTTTTTTTTTTTTTTTTTTTTTTTTTACTAGAGAATATTTTTCTCAGCTCTCAGAAATTTTCCCAGCCAACTCGATTGACCAGACCACCATTTTTTTACAATAATGAACTTTCACTTATTTATTTAAACCATCCCAGTTTCACTTCAGTTTGTGCTTGAATACAAGCTTCTGTTCAGGTATGTTAATAATATATTTTTTGTTTCTTTGGCTTTTCGCGTTTAGTTTATGTGATTCGTCTTTCGCTATAGAGATCCAATATTTTATAATGGCAATTTTGATTTAAGATGGTCACCATTTTCGCCATTTTCCGTAGCGCTTGATCTGCTCGAGTGTCCATGTTGCGTCTATCTTCATAAGACATATCTAAATACAGCTCATTGGCGTTCGGTTCAATATTTAGGTGATACACTTCATGATTGCGTTCTTTGTCCATGAGAAACTTGAACACATCAAATTCATTTGGCCGGCGATCGGATTTGAACGGTTTCAGGACTCTCGGACTGTAAAGTCGTTTCCCCTTCGGATCAAAGACGAAACCCGGACAAGGTCCACCTTTTTGAGAACGAACTTCCACCTCGTCCGGTTCGACATCTTCTTCGACCTGTCGGCCATTGTCGGAACGATACTGTAATTTAAACCGTCGCCAATTGTCAATAAACGCGTCGAGAGTATCCTCCGATTCTGGAAAATATTGTCGGTAAAGCGTTTCGGCTTGAGTTTGTTCTTCGGGTAATAAATTGGCATACTCCACATATTCAGTGAACAATTTCCGGAAAATAGGATCTTTCTCACTTAAATAAGTGGCCATTTCATCCAACGTCATTTCGTATAACTGTTCGACAAAATTCATGATGGAAGTGCTTTCTTCTTATTATTATTATTGAATTTTCAAAGCGGACATTATATCTTCCATTCTCTCACATTGATAGCGGTATTTTAAATATTTGAAAGATGTGATGGCCATGAGCGCTAGAAAAATGACGAGCGTTAAGACCGTGAAATGAAATTTAAAGTGAGTTTCTTCCTCATGCACAATCAACACGCAAATGGAATAGAGTAATCCGCCCGCTAAAGCAAAGATACCGAACGGTTCTAGCTTCGAAATATTCATGGGGATCCTAAAAGCGACTGGGCAACTCTCAAGTTAGTAAATACTTTATTCCAAAATTCTTCGTGAATAGCGAGCGAATTTTCTAAAGAGGCCTGGAACGTTTCATACTGAGGCAGAGTTTGAGCAAACGATAAAATACAGTCTTTGGGATTCTGCATCGGCGTATGAACTAACCATTCGCGTAACCGGTTCCACGTCTCGGGCCAACATTGAATTTCTTGGTTGAACCGATCGGCAATCGAGGGACCGAACGTTTCATTCAAAAACCAAGAAATGCAAGCTACAGTTTGTTTCATAATCGTTTCTGAATTCATGGTTCCTTATTTTTAAATATTTTTTTTCATTTATTTCAGAAAAAGAAAAAGAAGAGCAAAGAATGAATCATTTAGACGAATTGTTTCAGTACCTTCTCCAACACAAGAAAACAATTGTGTTTGGGAACCTGAGTCGATTACCGTATGTGATCAACGATTACATTTCCAAACATTTATCCCACCTCACCATTTTTGTCATTTGTCCCTTTTATACGTACCCGTCTTCCCCTCATGTGCGTGTGATTAAACCGGAAGAATTGAGCACGAACACGTGCGATTTATTATTCTACATTGAACCTTTTCCGCATGCCGTTTTACACCACGACATTAAAACGGCTCAACACCTCGTCATTTTAACGAGCCACATGATTTTTATCGATCGATACCATACGTGTTCCTATTTATCCTATTTTCATTTCCCGTGAAGTTTAGAAAGGTATATGGAAAAAACCAAACAGCTGATGGATTTGGAACAGACGTTCCTTTACAAAACGGATCTACCCGAAGTTAAAGAGTCCAAGAAAGCTCTTTCGATCGGTCCTAGTCCTACCCTGGATCGATGGATCAGTCCCGAGAATCCCGATCCGACTCCCTTAGAAAACATGTCATGGATTTTAATCGATCTCACGTCCTTCCGGAATACGTCGTCACGGTTATTTCATTTTTGGACAGCTTTTGATTACATGCTGAATCATATTGATCGCATTGAAGGCTGGCAATTGTGTTTTAAAACGTCCGCGGAAGCTCGTGCTTATAAGAAACTCGTTCAGAAATGGATCGATTATCTCTGTTGTAGGGAATTCCAGCACGGGAACGTGTTACAATTGAATGAAATTCTCTCCCTCACGCCTTTTTATCGAGCAGGGACGGTCGATCTTCCCATTATTTTAGAAAAGAAACGATTCGGACCTTTGGAATATATTCTTTGCACATCGGTTCAAGATGCGCATCGAGCTTCTATGCGATATAACTTAGATCCTGTCGTCGGATCCGTGTTTCGATTGAAATAAAGTCAGAATGAATGATCCTAACGAGGATGATGTTTCGAAGGAAATTCCACCTCTTGGAACACCCGAAGTTATTTATTATGACGATATTCTACCTTCACAAATTCAAAACCAAGTCGACCTTCCCGACGATTTCGAACTTCAATTTCCTCTCCACACGTATGCCAAATCCGATGTAACCACTAGCCCTTACATTATTCGACCGTCCGTTTCTCCTTCTTCTCGAAGTTCGAGTCCAAGTTCAAGAAGAAGTCCAAGAAAACGCAGTCCGAGTCCAAGAAGGAGCAGAAGTCCAAGTCTAAGCAGGAGCAGAAGTCCAAGTCCAAGAAGAAGAAAAAGTCAGAGAAATCGTAGTCGTAGTTTAGAAACACGTCATTCTAGAAGAAGAAGTCCTGTAAGAAGAAGTCGTTCGGCTTCCTTTTCATCGTCTGCATCTTCTTCTTCCTCTCCTTCCAATATCAATCGTAGAGGAACACAAAGACCCATTCGTAGAAGACCTATGAGAAAACGTCGAGGATACGTTCTTGGATCTCGAACCGTTCGTGTGGGTCCTAATCGATTGCTTCATAAATATGGTAACCATTCCATTACGTTTGTGACCGAAGGTGGGGCCCACATACGAAATAAGAAAATTCCCAATAAAGCTTGTCGATATCTATTAAGTCATTGCTCACGACGGCATCCAACAGCTCGAGATCGATTGCCACGACAAGCTCGTATTGTTTTGAGAAAGAAAAGAGCTTAAACACAACGAGTTGAAAAAGAAACAATATCCAAGCAATTCAACAAAATAATAAAGTTCACTTACCAAAATGTGTATATAATAGACTTTAACTGAAGCTCTTTCGAGGCTGGTATCCAAAGCACAGACTGATCTGAAACCAAAACTCGAGTAATTTAAATAGTTAAGTGGAAATCCTTTTTCTGGTTTTATCGATCGAACCAACTGAGAAAATTTTCCAAAACTGTATTAAAAAAAAAAAAAAAAAAAAAAAAAAAAAACTTTTTGTTAATTTTAATCATGTCTTCAGACATGATTAAAATTAACTATCCCCCCTTTTGTTCAAATGATGTTAATCTGTTGTCTCGATATGTTTCTAAAAATAGAACATGACTCATTTCTTTCTTGGAAATTTATTTTTAGAAATATGTTCGAAAAGATGAGACATCATTCCCAGACAAAAAGAAGAGAGAGTTAATTTTTATCATGTCTAAAGACATAATAAAAATTAACAAAAAGTTTTTTTTTTTACTACCCAACTTTTGCTTCTCCTTTCTACCTCCCCCCCTTTCGTTTCACAGTATATAAACAGCTGGAGCTGAGACGATTTTCTCATTTCATACTGAGGACAAGATGGATCAGGAAAACACTGTAACCCTGGAGCCTTTGACATTACCCTTGAAGAATCGTCTCAAGTACGTGTTGGATGAAGTCGTGCTGGAAGAATTTAATCAATCTAATTTGTTTACGACTAAAACCACCGTTCAGTTGAGAGTTTTAAAAAGAATAGCTAATATGATGATGTTTCCGTGGACCTTGATTCAAGATTTGAAACCTCTTGTACCCGTCCATCGATACTGTTTAAATACCATTTGGCGTTTATGGATGGATGTGCAACAGCAGTTGGTACAAAATAAAACCATCTCCACGCCAGATGAATGGAATATGATCGAGAAAGTTTTATCTAAAGACTATTCTAGATCGACCGATCTAATAAGACTTTCCAACATCTTATTCAAACGACAGGAAATACCTAAGATAGAAGTGTATAAATTATTTGCCGTAGACGGATTGCTGGGCGAGGATCTGCAAAAGTATGTTTTTAATCTACAGTACGGAGGAGATGAAAAAACACCTTTAAACGAACAAGAAGCTCTAGATTTTAAAGCAGTTCATGCTCGAATCGTCCGTTGTTTATATCACGAAGTTTCCAAACGATCGGAATCTCTTCTCTACGTGGATGTGATTCGACGTACTATAGAAGAAATAATAAACACTACACCTTCTACCATTGATGAAGTAAGCGAATGGGGTGCATTGTATTTAAAGTATCTTGGAGAGGATCTATTTTCAAATATATTTTACGAAATTAAAGTCTGGAAGACGAAAGAATTGGAACAATACCAGGCGAAAAAGAATCAACAAGAAAATAATTCTCAAAAGAGAAAGAATGTGAGAGAGGATCCTAGAATCAAGAAGAAAAACAGAAATAATATGTCGGACCCTACTTTAGCTTCGAGTGATTATTTCGACCCTTCGATTGTCGATTTGCAACCTGTTCGTTATCCTTCTCCCAAGAGTCCACCTCCATCGGAAAAGGGGGAAGAAGATCCTATTTCTCCCGAGAGTCCACCTCCATCGGAAAGGGGAGGAGAAGATCCTGTAGAAGCTTCCTTCGAAAGACTAGAGTGTGAAGACGAAAATGTAGAAACTACAAGTAGTGAACAAGGCAAAATGAACCCCTAGAGACTCGGAACATTTTTTCCATGGCTCTTTAATGGAATATAAAGAGTGAACAGTCCAATAATACATTGAAGGTATGTGGGAGACTATATATATATTTTTTTGGAATAGATTTAAATACTTTAGATGCACAAATATTAGCCGAAATGAACTTGTTTTTGTCCTTTACAAGAAGAACTACTAACCATGATAAAATGTTTTTCGAATAGCATCCTTTCCAAAATATTTTTTCATCAGGTTCCATCCTCAACTGTAAAAACTGATTTTGACAAGATTTTATAGATAAGATAGTTCATTAAAAAAATTTTTTGAGAACTGGTTTTTATCGCTATTCCATACGCAACTGTAAAAACTAAAATTTATAGGATTTTATAGTTGAGACAATTTATTTTTTAATTAAAAAAAATTTTTTTTTCGAACTGGTTTTTGTATATGTTCCATACGCAACTGTAAATACTGAATTGAATCTCATTTTATACTTGTTACTATATAAAAAAAGAATCCTTTTATTTTTGTTGTTAAAAAAGCAACAACATCGAACATTTTTTCAATATATAGGAACAAAGCCCTCCTCCAAGATGAAATGGGATTCGTTTCAAAATAGAAATGAATATACTGTCACTTCTTACGATCTCGATCACGCTATTCGGTATGCTCAAGAAGCGACTCAACTCTATATTTACGAACAAGCTCTTCAAAGTCGGTACGCTTTTATTTTTAAACATACCACCTTCCAAATAAGAAAAGCCGACTCCAAACGGGATTACTACATTCCTAAAACCCTCGATCCGGAACAATGTCACGTCGTCGAAAAATTTGTTTTTACGCAAACGGGATGTGACATGATTGCCTGCTTCCCTTTCCAAGAAAATTTAGAATCGTGTTCCCTGGAAGATGAACCGCGATGGATTCGACTCGGAACGGGTTTCAGTTTAGCTTGCCAACCCGCCTGCGATCGTTTATATTCCAACACGCAGCAGAGTATGGACACGGAATATCGAAATGGAAAATGTGTAGCCGTAAATCTCGCCAAGAAATTATTAGCTCTCTTGCCCGAACAAGTTTTCTTTCAATCAAATCATCCTTCTCTTCCTCGTCATCATGCCGGCCTCAATCTCGTCGAGGGTCATTTACGACTCAACCAGCCTTATTGTGAAGCGTACGGTCTTGTTTTCAACGGGTCTGATTGTGTGACGACGACGGGGCAAGATATTGGCGAATTTTTCTTGGGAAGCAGTATCTATCGATCTATTTCCACTCTGCAAAAAAATCATACGTTACCACCATATCCTCCTCATCTTCTCGACTTTGTACAAAACTGGCCCAAGAAACATGTGAAACGGTCCTTGGTTCATGAATTGACGATTGATGTAGGGATCGATATCGGATTAGAAGCCGCGCAAAAAATCCTTGAAAAACGGATGCCTAAACTCTTAACCAAATTGAGTATGCAGTCTCTTCCCATTCAATAGGCCATCCTTCAAGCCGTCGTTCGGACCCAATTAAGTACGCTCGCAACACTTTCCAGAATCGCCGCGACAGGATTCTCGGTTACTTCCAATGTGCTGACGGGTATAAGTATTCTGTCCGCCGTACTCGATATGTTGGATCCGTTTCATTTCAATAAAGTGCTGACCGCTCGAACTCTTTACGATATCGACTGGCGATTAGACGTTCAGTTTTATCAATCGGAAACGGACCATGTTCTAGAAATCACACCCGATCTTCTATGGGACGTGTTAGAAGAAGATGCGAGCGATCGATACCTCTTCTTTGCCGAGAAAGTGCAAGAATATTTAGATGCTATCCATAAAGTGCCCATGACCGATCGACCCCAAACGCGAATGTCATTTCTCCAAAAATCACGAACAGACGAAAGAGCCCCGAAAAATTGGATTTATTTCACGATAATTGTTTATTTGTTAACAGGATTCATCTTCCTATTTCAACCCTACATGCATTACTTATGCGTGACCATCTTTTTCCTATTTGTGTTTTATTTTTATCGTCATTCTAAATGAAAGCTGAAGATTTTTGGAGGGGAAAAAAAACGAATGACTTGGAGGGAGAGTAACTAACCAGTGAATAAACTAAAAAATCAGTTAGTACTTACAAATTACAAGATGTTTCTTCTTTCACAGCACAGAGTGATCTGAAGTGAAACTTGGAGTTTAAATAGATAAGCAAGAATCCCTTCCAGAAACAATTTTGACATGTCTGGTTTTGTGGATCAAGTCGGCTGGGGAAAAACTGTAAGAGCTGAAAAAAATTTCTAGATTAAAAAAAAAAAAACTTTTTGTTAATTTTTATCATGTCTTTAGACATGATAAAAATTAACTACCTCCCCCTTTTGTCTGGGAATGTTGTCTCACACTTTCTAAAAATAGACCATTACTCCTTTCTAAAGAATAGAATTCCAAGAATGAGTCCTGGTTTGTTTTTCGAATGGGTGAGACATCCTTCCCAGACAAACAGAGGGGACAGTTAATTTTTATCATGTCTATAAGACATAATAAAAATTAACAAAAAGTTTTTTTTTTTTTTTTTTCAGCTGTGAGAAATTTTTTCCCAGCCGACTCGATGGACAAGATACCATTTTTTAATAATGGACTCTCGTTTACCTATTTAAGCTTTCCAAGTTTCGTTTCAGATGAGTCCGTGCTGCGGATACTGTTCTCCTGAAGATCTTTCAATAATACCACTTTCTCGGATAAAATTCATCACCATTCGCTTTTTTAGCATAACTTAGATAGATATAGAGAAATTCCTCGTTTTTATGATCTTTCGGGTAATACTCATTTCCATTTTCGTCTCGTGCATATCGGATGTAATTCGTCTCTGGCTTTTCCCGAATTCTATCCTGTATATAATATTCTTTTCCAATGCTGGATTTAGGATAAATCTCTCCTCCCCTCGCATTGACAGCATACGTTTTCACATTTACATCCAATGAATTTAACGGGTATTCTCCTCCATTGTTTAATTTAGGATAAAATTCGTCTCCGGAATTGGATTTGGCGTACCGACGAGGAAGCGCTATATATTCATGACCCCGATATTCCACAGCGTAATATTCATTTCCATGCTCGTCTTTGGCAAAAATAGGTCGATTGTCATTATCGAAATAATACAGCTCCTGTTTAGGTTTTTTAGGATCTTTTGGATATCGTTCTTTTCCAAATTCATCTATGGTGTAAACCGAAACCATGTTTTTTTCCTTTACCGATCTTGATATTTACATGAGTTACCTCCGATTATCCAGTTATCTTTTGATACATCTTTCGAATCCAGTCTTCAATCGATTGGCCCGTCGTTTTGAGATGTTCGGAATTATGAACGGTCAAATAAGCCATGTAAGCAGCTAGACCAAACGTGAGGACTAATAAAAATAAAAAGATGAGCCGGTTCGTTAAGAGGGTGACTGCGACTAGGATGATGCTGATATAAACCGTAGAGTAAAACAATATGCCTTGACCTAAATAACGATCCATTTTTTTTTCTACTTTATTCCATTTGAATCAACGAGTCGGCCGAGACCGGATAGTCATCGGTCGTGACGGGCTTTTCGGTCATTTCACCTGTGTACAACAACGTCATGTCAGGATCGGGGAGGGCTTTTAATTTTCGGTCTTCCCAGTAAGCTGAACGAGGATGCGTGACGAGAATTCTAAAAAACAATTTCATGTCGCGCTCGGTCCAAATTTCATAGACTGAGGTAAGGAGGGGAATACCTTCGGGATGCTGCGTCGCATCAAAAACAGCTTCTCGTCCATCTATTTTATATCGCGCTCCATGTTCCGGTATAATACGACTCAGCTCTTGAACTTCAAGTCGAAGGGTTAATCCAGCCGGTAAAATCCCTTCATAGGCTTCTTCTTTGGGTACGCATACGTGATACCCGTACGGAGTGGCTCGAATTCCTTCTGTGGAGGAAGAAGGACAAAAGACAAAAGGTTGACGCCAATTACAAGTGGCGTATAATACGGAATCGGGAATAAATCGTCCCGATCGTATGCGATGGCCTTCACGACACGTTTCGGGAACACTATAAGTCGAAGCCTGTTTCACGAATCGCTGCGACCAAAATTTCAAACCTTGCCGTCGAACGCGTTTCTTTCGAATTTTTCCCTTTTCGAAAAGACACATGTGAGGAGAAGTGGGTAAATAAATAGCTGTTTTCAATTGTTTGAGGAATGGGTACGGCGTGCAGTCGGGATGAGAACAAATATTATAGCCGGGAATATAAACTTCTTCGTTGGTTTCGTCACAAGAGGAACGAGGTTCATGATCAAGAGTCGTCCAGGGCCGAATCCAATTCGCAACGATCGATAAATGATCGAATTTAAACACATCGAGATGCCGATACTGAAACGCGCCGGGGATGCGCGGTCGACATTCATTTCCGTCAAAAAATGTTTGAGGAGGACACGTTTGAATTTCCCTCCGAACGCAATCAAAATATTGATCGCTCGTATCACCTATCGCGAATTTTGACGATGACGACTTATCCTCACAAGCCCATTCAACCGTATATTGATCCGACACTCGATAGCCTGGTTCTAGAACCGTACGTTTTCGGGTTGGATCACACGTGTAAGCTACAGCTCGATCCAAGGATGTTGAAAATTGATAGGACGGGAGATGTTTCGTATACTCGTGAGCGGGAACGACAGTTTCTTTTGAGCTCGGTTGAACATTTTCACAGAAAAGAGGCGGTTGGCATGTTTGGGACGTTTCGTCGTACACCATCGGTAAATGGAATAAGGCATCGCCGATCCATGTATCCCAGGAAAGAGGGCAGGATATAGTGTCGCGAACCATTCCGTTTTCACAAATCGCGTAACCCGGAGAGTACAGAAAAGATCCTTTTTGGACGATGGGGAGAGGTCGTTGCGTATTATCCGGAAATCCGTCGCAGAGATCAGACACGCATCGCCTATAATGTGTCGAATATTTTTCTCCGGGCGGACATCGAATCATTTTCGGTCGATGGCCACGACACTCGATATACGTCACCTCGTCAATCGGAAAATGTTGACCGTCTTCACAGTAAGATACGAAATGTTTTCGCGAAGTGCAAGCGTCGTAGTAGAAAAATGTCTTGGGCGGACAGGCGATTCGAATCGGTTGTTCGTTCTGGCATTCGTAATAAAAACGTCGATTGGTTGGATCGGGTAAAACCGATCCGTCATGCTGATCGATGCAGGGATTGACAGGAATGCAGGTAGAAGGAGAATGTTCTTCTTGACACATGAGCACGTCTAGAACACGACCGTGCCGACATCGATAATAATAATACATCATGGACTTTTCGCGGGGTACAAAACTCTGCGATCGTAATAAAAACAGGTAGAGGTTTTTTCCCGTTGCGGAGAGCTGAGTATCATCGGGCTGTTCAAAACATTCATCTTTTTTCCAAATCCGTCCTTCCGCGAAATAATATTCGGGTGGGAGAGGAAACGTCCATGTTTTTCCCGTGGAGGTGTGAAACGAAACCTCGTTGTCGTTTGAGGTCTCGATCTGATATTGGAAACGCGTCGTTGTCGTCGGAGGAGAAGAAGGAACTTTCGGGGACGGGACCGAAAAATTATAGAAATACAACTAGCAGTAGTATAAACTTAAAACGAATAAAAGTATGGCGAGCATCCAGCCTTTATTCATAAACGAGATGTGCCAATTATGGAAAGAGCAAAAAATTCCGAAAAAGGACGCAGCAGCGTGTTGTTCCAAACCGAATTATCGACATTTTTTAAAACAAGATCGCGCGTTGAATGAAATGCCGGCTCTGTATCGTGAATGTTTATCCTGTCAACAAAAAAGAAAGATCTTGGCGCGATAAAAAAGTAAGTCAGAATGGATTCGTATCGTCTAACCCGACGTTATTTTCGTCAATTGCAACGGCTTCACTTCCTCTCGCAAATGCGGCAACGCGATTGGTATCATCATATCGTCATCCAATACGTGATGGATCCCCAAAAAGGACGCCATTTCACACTTTTTCATCCGGCTATGGATACCCATACAGAAGAGTCGCTGGTTTTCTTTGGAAAACGTCGCTTGTTTCTTACGTTTATGTTGAAACGGATCGTTCACCAAGGTTTGAATGCCGAACAACGGTTACAACCGAACGCGTTATTACCTCTCAAATCGCTCGACGATCCCGTCTATGAAACACAACGCAAGGCTATTCAAAATATTTGGGAGGTCGATGCTCATTGGTATACTACGGAGAATAAAAACGATATTGCCGTGAAGAATACGGCTCCTTTCATCAAAACCGTACCTCAAGCTCTGTAATTTAAAATATCCATCGGATGGGTGAGATGATTCGGATACGACACGATTTCAATCGTATGAGGCCATTTTAGCATGTATTTATAATGTAAAAGATCGTGCCGTCTCAGCGTATCGAGCCGGATAGCTGAAATATAGGTTTTTTCTTCGTTGGTTTTCTCGTACAAATAACAAATACCTTGATCGACGAACACGTAAACGTCTTGAGGAAACAGTTGCAGAAGCGACTTGTCCTTGGAAAAGTGTCGAATCACAGTATAATGAGAACTCGTAGGGATCGGAACCGGTTCTAATTTATAAAGGAGGAAAGAAAGAAAAATGATACACCCGAGCGCGATCATTCTATGCATTGTATTTCTAGTGACTCTCTTGAATCTTTTTTATAAACCCAATCTCCGGATGCCTTCTATTCCTCCCTCATCATCATTAGCCTTACCAGAAATTTCAACCGAGACGTATTGCCCTTTCCAAATCTTTCAGTGTCCCGATAGCCATTGCGATTGTTCTCAGCTCTGTGAAACAAATCCCACGTTTTACGAAAAACTCACTCTTTCTGATAAAACATGGAATCATCTCGAACCGGGTACTTATTGTATTCCCCAAGGAATTCGGACCGCTTGTCTTTCTTCCTCGGAAATTCCTATTTTTTCGGCCTCGGGATGGCTCTGTGCTCCTCGTTCCTCTTTCACCCATCCCTGTCAACATCCAGAAGCCCGTGATCCTTCTCTCAATGTTTTAATAGATCGTCGAACCCAACAACCCGCTCAAGAAGTAGCCGATTATTACGAAACGTTAGAAGATGGATCGTTCCGATACCAATGTCAATGCCATTCTTTAGATCGACGAGGTAATCGAATGATTCAAACATCTCCGTGGGTCTGTTCTGTCGATTACTGCGTTCGAGATTTGTGGAACGTGCCCGGACTAGGATGGGATGCCGAACGACACGTCTGTGAATGTGGACCCTACGTGCATCGAGTTCTGGGCGATCTGTCTTCCCCCTGTGTTTTGGAATATACACACATAGACGAAAAGCATAGGTTAACGGGAAAACGAGAATGTATGACCGACCAATCTGTTGAATTCCGACCAATTTATTGTCCAGAGAATCAGTCGGTTTTACGGTTCACAAAACGGGTCTTGCGAGGCAACACAGCGTACGATTATGTCATTGTACATGGAACAAGTGTTCCTAAAATTTCGAGAGGTCAAGAATGACATCTCATTTCAAACGAATCGAGAAAAATTTTCAAACGGACCAAGAATTGAGTCGGTTTGAAAAGGAAGACGAAAGCCCCAAAGAGGAAGGATGGTCGAAGAGACAAACGTTCGCCATTCATTTACTACTGGTAACGGCAGGTCCTACGATTCTTTTTGCTTTACTGGGCAACATATTGAAGATTCATTATTATGTCGTCTGTTTAATTCTATTATTTTACTTTGGAGCTTTGGCCTACTTGATACGATACCGATTTCAGTGGCTATTGCAAGCTTTTAAAGAAAGCCAGAAATATATTCGTTGAATATGGGACTTGAAGAGTGGATTATATAAAAAAAACTTTGAAAAAAAAAATGAAGAGGGAGAAGAGTAATAAAAAAGGAAGAAGCAATAATTTAACCATGGCGATGGATCCTGTACTTATTCATCTATCTCCCAAAAATTCTGAAGGTAAAGAGTTAGATTTGGAAATATGGATAAACCCCGATGATACGGATGACAAGATTATAGAAATACATCGTCATGATCGCAAAGACAAAACGAAAGAATTTGAACCCTGTTGTCAAAATCCTTTTTTAACTCCCGCTATCCTCCAACGTAGAGAAAATGAAAAGAATAAAACGATAGATAAAACATTAGAATTGACCAAAGAAGCCATTCACATGTTGAAAGAAGTCTTTTCGGGAAATGGAGAATTCAGTACAATGGAATTTGATGCATCGTCCACTGAGGTAAGAGCTGATTTTAGACAGCCGACCAAAGAACCTGAAGTTGAGAAAGCAACAAGTTGTCAAGGTCGTAAACATAAGAAAAGAGTTAATAAAAAGAAATAGTACATTTAAAAAGACCTCCCCATCTTTCCATGAATTTCTTGAACAATGAACTGTTTTCACGAGACTCAATCCACATCTTTGCTGGATCTAAAGAGAATCTTGAGAGAAGACATGGCTTAAGCTGTTTCCAGGAGAGTTGAAGTGCAGGCTTTTTCAACAGCACAGAGGGATCTGAAGCAACAGTTGAAATGTTGAAATATATAGAACAGAAATTCCATTCTTAAAAAAAACTGGGATGTCTTGTCAATCGAATCGGGTAGAAAAAATTCTTGGCTGAAAAAAAAAAAAAAAAAAAAAAAACTTTTTGTTAATTTTTATCATGTCTTTAGACATGATAAAAATTAACTCTACCCTCCTTTTTGTTTTGAATGATGTCTCACCTTTCCTAAAAATAGATTTCTAAGAATGATCATGTTTTTCTTGGAAGTCTATTGTTTACAAACATGTCTAGACAACATGTTGAAATCATTCAAAACGAAAAGGAGGGTAGAGTTAATTTTTATCATGTCTAAAAGACATGATAAAAATTAAGAAAAAGTTTTTTTTTTTTTTTTTTTTTTTTTACTGAAGAATTTTTTTTTCCTAGTTCTTAGAAATATTTTTCAACGATATCTCGATACCTCTACCTATTTTATTCCCCCTCTCTTAGTATATAAATGGTTGAAAAAGAAATCGGGGTTCATTCTGTTTCGTAAAAAGATAGCGAACACATGGCAACGGATAACTTAGTCATTTCATGTGAAGAAGATCCCTTTGAGGATATTCCAGATACGGAACCCACTTTTTATGGACCATTTTCACCCGTTTTTCGAGTACCGAAAAAGTCTTCTCCTTCTCCAACTCATTCTTTGGAAATACTGTCTTCTCCTCCCTCGTTATCCACTCATCAGTGCTCTAGAAAGAAGAAGTCCTCACAGACCAAGCTCCACCAAAAAATTGTTGGTGTGTTGGCTGTCACCTCTGATGGATATACTCTTACGAACTGCGTCCGGTTTATAGCCAGAGACCTGAAAACACATACGAAGGAATTTATTCAGCAATTGAATGCGGATCTGGAACGACTTCATATTGAAAAACTCTACGTGGCGAATGAACCCACTCGAGAAAAAAATTCATCAAAAGGTACATCTCAAGTTTTTATGGACTGTTATTTACAAACCTCAACATCGTCAGCCACAGCAATGTCCATCTTGTCGATCGAAATCTTGTCATCGATTTATGGCCATGCTAGCGCTCCAACAATTAGTGAAATTTGCTGTTCATAAATGTATTCATTGAGTGGATAGGTAATCAAGGAATTTTTCTCTCTTTTTCCTTTTTTCAGATGATCCAGAGAAACAAATACTCTACTTCGTATGGTTTAGTGGTAAAGACCTCATCAGGACAGGTGGTGATGATTCATCGAAAAATGCCATACTGTTTTCAAAATTATTTAATTCAGCTTTTAAAAAATAAACGTATCGAACCACCCTTCGATTTGGAAAAAATATCGATGCTTTAAGATGAATTTGAAAACCATATTTATCCGACTCTCCATCCCAATTTACAAGACGATTATGATCGGTACAAGGCTAAATTAGCTTATGAAGATGAATGGGATTTCCCGCATGGACAAATGGATAAAAGACGCTTCAAGAAAGACGACGACCCTCGATTCAAATGGTTCAGAGTTGCGTATCAGGAATTTGAAGAAGAGTCCGGCTACCGATTCGCCTACCAACCCTTAATCAAACTAGAATTTACGGGATTAGATCAATGCATTCATACACAATATTTTTTATAGTCGAACATCCTAAACATTTACGCCGTAATACCTACTTTGATAATTATTCTCCTTTCCAATCTCAAGCTGCTTATAGAATGGCTCTCGAACGCAATATCGGGAGTATTGATGATCGGATGGTCTATCGGGGTTACTTAATTAAAATCGAAGAGGCTCTAAAGTATCTAACACGTCAACAGGAAATGAAAAAGGACGGAAAGGATCAAGTGTTGCTATATTTTTTAGAAGGAGATAAATGGAATCCACCCGATTCTATTTGTTATTTAGAAAAGTAAAAAAAAATGGAATAAGATCCCTTAACCACCCCGCATTTCCCACTTGAAGAATCCATCCTATCTATTCTTTTTTTAAATGTCTCGGGATGTCATCCGACGCATTCTCTCCGCCAAAAAAAACGAGTTCCTCCCACCTACCCCAAAAAGAAGAAGAAGAGGAAATTTCCCATGAGTCTTTTCGAGAACACTCCTTCCCCTCTCTCTTCCTATATATAAAAGAAACCGAGAGAAAAGTTGTCTTTTCTTTTTTTTTTCATCTCATCCTCAGGAGAAAGAGAGAGAGAGAAAACCAAATGCCATGGAGTGGTTACGGCGAGAGTCTTTTTCCCTCGCGATTCGTTTCCGTTTCGCCAAGACAATTCCCCTCACGCTTTACTTGGGGTCGGGCACGCTCTATTTTCGAGGATCGGAACTCGTAACTTGCCTTTCCCAGCAAGGGACTTGGATGAGTCCGAAAGGTCAACGGACTATTCAGCAATGGATCTCTCGAGCCCCTTTTCGCCCTTACCGATCCTTAACGACGGATCTCTGGATCGATACGTCGGACCGCCCTAGCCGGATTCTCCGCTATACCCCTTTTATCACCTTCAATTCCCTGGAAAGACTCCTCAACGATTTGGGTCCAGACGCTCTCCTCTTTTCGACCTGGCTTCAGAGTGTGATGAGAGAACCTCTTCAAATCCAAGATTTTCAGACCGGGGAAACTTATTTTAGTCCCGTGGAGAACAAGGTGATAGACTTTCAGTTTCAAAATTTATCGGAACTGTTTCAATGTGCTTTATGTTTTTATTCTTCTTAAAGAGTGTGGGGGGAAACTAAAAATTGTAGAATAATCATAAAAAATAATTTTGTTTTTCTTTTAAAAAAAATATTGAGATAGTCCAATCTTGGGGAGGAGGTGGAAAATTCAAAACTATTATCTAAAACAGATGTGGCGGTCAGTCCATTTCGATCCACGGAGGAGGATATGTGTGAGATTCTCTGATCCATAGAGGGTTTCAGAAAAAAAACTGCGAAAGTTTCCCCCCCCCTATCTCCAAAAAATGGGTATCCAGGTTGAATGCACAGTACAAACTGATAGGAAGCCGAAACTCGAGTTCCTTAAATAGAAAAAAATAAGAGCTCCTTCTAGAAACAATTTTAGATGTCTTGTTTGGATAAGTGAGTCGACTGGGAAAAATTTCTCAGCGCTCTGGAAAAAAATTTCGTGTTATAAAAAAAAAAAAAAAAAAAACTTTTGGTTAATTTTTATCATGTCTTATAGACATGATAAAAATTAACTCTCACTTCTTTTTGTCTGGGAATGATGTCTCACCGTTTCGAAAAAAAGAACATATCCCATTCTTGAAATTCTATTATTTTAGAAAGGATGATGAGTGATGGTCTATTTTTCGAAATGGTGAGACATCATTCCCAGACAAAAAGAAGAGAGAGTTAATTTTTATCATGTCTATAAGATGTATGTCTATAAGATAATATGTCTATAAGATGATAAAAATTAAAAAAAAAAGTTTTTTTTTGTTTTTTTTTTTTTTTTTTTTTTTTCAATTCAGGAAATTTTTCTCTGAGCTTTGCCAATTTCTTTTCCCAGCCAGCTCCATCCATAAAACAACACCTCTCAAAATCTTTTCTCACTTATCTATTTAAACCACTCGAATTTTTGCTTCCAATGAGTCCACGCATCTTGGCCTTTCTTCCACTCTGCTCTGAGAAAGATAAGGTAGATTGTTTTCGGTGGACCGTCCTGTTGACGCTTCCGATTTATATAAAGAGTTATATATAGATAGGGTCCCTCCTAACTCCCTCTATTATGACTATTAGTCTTTTCTTCTTTTTTTTTCCAAGAAATATACAAAGAATGATCCACAGTTTCTTTTTTTTCCGTTAATGAAAAAAAAATATGCTTCTACCTTCCGACTTATTCTTAGTACCTCTTTAGGTGTCTCCTCCTTCTGGATCTTTTCCTTCTCCTCTCTTCCTCGCGAGCAGGGAATTGGAAATGCTGTTCAGGATGCAACGCTCGTAAAGACTCCATTTTCTTCCTGGAGAGGGCGTCTACGGCAAACACCGTCTTGTCATGAAATTGGAGTTGGTAGTAAAGAGGTCCGTGAATAATGTACACGGAGCGAGCTCGCAGTCGATAGGGAATCATACGATACCCGTCGGCTTCTGATTCCATTTCCCATCCATAAAGACGGATAGAAGCTTCTCCGGTTTGAAGAATATGAACCCACTCGGGTGAAACGTAAAACAGTTTTAAAAAAGTTCCAGCATCGACGGCGATCACATTTTCCCATCGCAGATAAGCGTGTAAGCGAAAGGTTCCTGCCTCCATCATCGATTGGAGAGCAAAGTGCTTGAAAACTTCGATGGACGAAAAATAATGCAGGATTTTTCCATCGTAACAGGATAAATAGCACATGGTTTCTTGGACTATTTGTTCCATACGCTCCGGGTCCCGAAACCATTCTTCGAAACGGGAGAGCGGTTCCCATTGATCAGCTACTTCGAGATGACAGACGGGCGTGATTTCCACCAGGGTAGGTAGAACTGCAACAGCATCGGTCGACATTTTAGTTTTGCTCGGTTGAGAAGGAAGAACGAGAATGAACCCTGTAGGCAGAAAAACTCGGATCTATATAAATACTAGAGGAAAAAAGGCGGGGGGAAAGGAAGTTCTTCCTTTCTCCCAAAGAATAAGAAAAGTGGGTGGAAAGAAAAAAATCATTTCACTCTCAGGAAAAAAAAAAGAATTTTTTTTCTTCTCAACTTGTTGTCTAGGCATGTTTCTAAAAATAGATTTCCAACAAAGGTTCATTCTTTTCTTAGAAATCTATTTTTAGAAAAGAATTGAAATATCCTTCACAACAAATTTCTTTTTTTTTCCCTCCCTCCAGCAGCCAACTGGATGGGCAAGCGTTTCGGGTCAGATCAGTCCGTGCTGACATTATTTTTTTAAATACAATGGAATTAGTATAGGAATGTACTAGAAACTGACCCAAGGTTGAAAAGAAAATATCAAAATCAATACTCACTTCTTGACGATTTCTTTTTTCCAAAAACCTGTTGAAGAATTCTTGATGGGTTATCCAATCTCTAGACCTGTCTGAAGGGAATCCAATCTAAGGTGAGCGCGCATTTACCTGACGCGAAACTCGGAATATCTACATAAATAACAAAACGTCCATTCTTAAAAACTCATCGTCTAGTCCATTGAGTTGGTTGGAGGGGGAGAAGAAATTTCTAAGCAATAAAAAAAAAAAAAACTTTTTGTTAATTTTTATCATGTCTTATAGACATGATAAAAATTAATTGTAGCCTCTTTTTGTCAAGGAAGGATGTCTCACCGTTTCGAAAACGAAACCAAAACTCATCCTTCTCATGGCAATTATTCCAAGAATGAGTCACGGTTTGTTTTTCGAAACGGTGAGACATCCTTCCCAGACAAAAAGAAGAGAGAGTTAATTTTTATCATGTCTAGAAGACATGATAAAAATTAACCAAAAGTTTTTTTTTTTTTTTTTTTTTTTTTTTTATCACTCAGAAATTTTTTCCAAAGCTCTGAGAATTTTTTCCCAGCCGACTCGATGATCCAAACAAGACAGATCCAAATTGTTTCTAGAAGGAACTCTCCCTTCTCTATTTAAACCACTCGTGTTTCCAACTTCAGTTCAGTCTGTGCTGTGAATTCGACCTGGATACACACTTCTCCCTCCTGGAAAGAATTTCTGTGAAGGTATGCGAACATTTTTCTCAGCTCTTAGAAAAATTTTACCAGCTGACTTGATCGACGAGAGACATCTCGAACATTCTGTTATCTGCGGAAGTCGTTTCATTTTCGTGCAGTCCATGCTGTGGACTCACCTGAATATCCATTGCTCCCTCCCCCTTCTGGAAAGAGTCGTACCTTTTTTAGATCCTCGTCGCTCTTTTTACGTTTCGTTGCATATCTAGGACGAACTTTTTTACCTTATTCCTTTCAAACTCTAATATTGAGGTTGGAGAGCCGTCATGGAAAATCAGCCATGATCCTGACGAATCTAAACCGACTCCTTGAAAGCAGAGCTATGTCAAGTTTTTTTTTTGATGACAGATTTCCAAGCTCCGCGTGATGAGAAATTTAGAAATTTTGCAGTGTTAACGGAAAGGAGGAGACAGAAACCTGGAGAATGGAAATGAAGCTGAGAAAAAATGCTAAGAGCTCAGGAAAAAAAAGGCTCTTTCCAGGAGGGAGGAGAAGCGCAATTCTAGGTTGAGTGCACAGCACACACGGATCTGAAGTTGGAAACGCGAGGGGTTTAAATAGAGAAGCGAGAGTTTCTGCTAGAAACAATTTTGGATGTCTTGTTGTTTGGATCATCGAGTCGACTGGGAAAAAAATTCTCAGAGCTCTGAAAAAATTTTTCTGAGTGATAAAAAAAAAAAAAAAAAAAAAACTTTTGGTTAATTTTTATCATGTCTTCTAGACATGATAAAAATTAACTGTCCCTCCTTTTTGTCAAGGAAGGTTGTCTCACCGTTTCTAAAAATAGATCATGACTCATTCTTGGAATAATTGCCTTGAAAAAGGGTGAGTGATGGTCTATTTTTAGAAAGGGTGAGACATCCTTCCCAGACAAAAAAGAAGAGAGAGTTAATTTTTATCATGTCTCTAAGACATGATAAAAATTAACCAAAAGTTTTTTTTTTTTTTTTTTCAATCTTATCTAGAGAATTTTTTCTAGCCGACTCGATCGACAAGATATGACATGACCATTGTTTCTTTTTTTTTAATAATGGACTTACACCTATCCCTTTCAACCCTCCGAATTTGGCTTTGGATCCGTGTCCTTGCTTCCACATTCAGAGCTCTTTTCTTCAACATTTCGATGCAGGGGAAGAATCAATTCTCTCACGACGTTTAGATATTCTTTCAGAATGCTAGAAAACTCATTCAAAGAAGAAGTATCTAAGGGTGGAGTTGCCGGTTGAGGAAAATTCACGAGTCTTGGAATCGGATTATGCGAATCCGTCTGTATGCCAAACTGTAAAGGAGAACCACCCGCTTTAGGAGAGCAGATAATAGTAAGATCCATCTTTTTCCAATTTTTGATTTGAATATACTTGTTTCTTCTTACTCGGAACATTTTCCTTTTTCTTCCTCCTCATCCAGGAACTGAATTCCAGGTGGAACGGAAGCATTTGTAATAAACTGTTGTTTCTTGTTTCCACACGCCTGACATTTTCCCGTGACCATCGGCCGTCGATTTTTCGACATGCGATAGTGGACGTCGACCGTATCGGTCTTGGTTCGGCATTTCACACACCAAATGGAATACGAAACAGGTTCCGCGTCAGAATGCTCCATTGCAGTAACACACTCTTTATTATTTTCTTCTCTTTTGATAAAGAGAGAGAGAGATCTTAACCAGAAGTGTAGATATAAAATTTAGGATACGTTTCGGATCCGTCGGCTCTTTTCGCATACCCCACTTCTTCACAGAGGTATTCCGTTTGCTGATCCGCTCTTCGAGGATAAAACTCGTTTCCCCAAGCATCGCGAGCATAACGAATTCGATCGCCGGCCGTTAAACAATATTCGACTCCATCCGCCTTTTTAGGATACATTTCATGCCCCGATTCGTCTTTGGCATAAGGGAATAAAACAGACGTATAAAGCGAATACTCGTCCCCATTTTGAAATTTCGGGTAGTATTCTCGTCCAAACGCCGTTCGGGCATACCGTCGAGGAGCTAAAATGTATTGGTTTCCGTTTAAATCTACCGTACTACTCATGACCATTTTCGTCTCGAGCCAAGATAGGATTTCCTTCAGGATCCGTAACGTATAATTCGTAATGAGGATGTTGGGGGTCGGTCGGGTATCGTTCTTTCCCCGATGCGTCTACTCGATAAACAGGCATGTTTAGTTCTCGTCGCCTGCTCCTTCCTTCCTCCCACTCGAGACCCGTTGAGATGAGGGTATGAGGTTGATATCTATAAAATGGGTTGACCCTTTCAAACTATTCTATTGTTTAAAGACGGGTGGGTTAGGAAAAAAAATATTAATAAAAGCAAATATCTGAACGGTTTAAGACAATGGGTGAATGGAAAAAGGAATAGTTCTCTCTCTCCACTCACAGGATGGTTTCTTCTTCTTGAACGGCTCACACTCAACTGAAGCGAAACTCGGAACTCGAAATGTTTAAATAGATCATAGAGTCCATTCCAGAAAGAATCCGGAGATGTCTTGTCCAGCCAAGTCGGCTAGAAAAAAAATTCTCAAAGCTTTGAAAAAAAAAAAACCTTTTGGTTAATTTTTATCATGTCTTATAGACATGATAAAAATTATCTGTCTCCTCTTTTTGTCTGGGAAGGATGTCTCACCCATTCGAAAAAACAAACTATGACTCATTCTTGGAATTGTTGCTATTAGAAAGGGTGAGTGATGGTCTATTTTTAGAAAGAGTGAGACATCCTTCCCAGACAAAAAGGGGGCTTCATTAATTTTTATCACGTCTAGAAGACATGATAAAAATTAACCAAAAGTTTTTTTTTTTTTTTTTTTTTTTTTTTTTGAGTAACAGAAATTTTTTCCAGCCGACTCGATCGATAAGACGTCCCCATTTTTTATTTAAGAATGGATTCTTGTTTATTTGTGTAAGCATTCCGAGTTTCGTTTTAGATGAGTCTATGTTGTTGAAGAGGAAACATGGGTACCCTCATTTTTTTTCCTATCTGATTTCTAAGATGAATTCAGTGAGTTCACCTTGACCTTTTCAAATTTTGTTTGTTTACTTTTAGCCTAGAGGTCGACGGATAAATCATTCTGATTTTTTATATATTTTTTTTGTGTCCCTCTCTCTCTCTAAGAAACCTATCTCATTCCAAGTCTTCTCGAAGTGCTATTGGTTCGTTTCGAGACGAGGTCATTTCACATCCCCCCTCCTCAAAAAGTATATGTATATAAATTAAAGGAAGTGATTTTCTATACACACACTTCACCTTTTTGAGTGGTGTCACGATGAGCCTATCCAGTAGAGAACGTCTTAGGGAAAGAATGCGTGAACAGAAACGACGCTGGCGAAGCAATTCAGCTAATCGAGAGCGAGAACGAATACTTCAAAGGAAACGTTATGCTGTTCTTAAAAAGAACTCCCGACCGCGAAAGAAACATCTTCCTCCCAAGCAGTGGGAAAGCTATACGAATTTGCAGTATAAGGATATGTTGTCCGAAGAAGCCTATCAAAAATGTATTCGACAATGTAATAAAGAGCAATACAATTTCCTGATCTACGTTCTCGTCCGTTTGTACACCTATTACGCGTTACCTGAATCGAAACGTCCCCCTCCTCTGGATATTATTGTGCAAGGATCTGCCGGAACGGGTAAATCTTTCCTGATCCAAGCTTTATACCAAACTCTGATTCGAACGCCTCTTTTTAGCGAAGCGTGCTCGGTTCTCAAACTCGCACTCAGTGCTCAAGGAGCGGTTTACATTACGGGAGATACTTTGCATCATGCCCTGCGTCTTCAAATGAACGGGACTTTTGTTCGACCTCTGAACCAAGAGACTTTAGACTATTACAGACCCCTGTATGCTCCTTTACGGATGGTGATTTTGGATGACGTTTCCACAATCGGATCCAATTTATTTTCGCGCCTCGACCAGCAACTTCGACAATTGTGTCATGTGCCGGATAAACCGTTTGGGAATGTGCATATGATTAAATTCGGAGATTTGCAGCAGCTCCAACCGATTCGCGACACGCCCATTTTTTATTCTGAAGGGTGGTGGACGCCTCAATCCACGCTCTACTATGAACTAGTCGAATGTATGCGATTTTCTCTCGATTACGAGGAGAGACTCGATCGTTTAACGAGAAATCACTTTTTAGAACCGGACGATGTGGCATTTTTCCAGTCCCGCGTTCGCAGTTTCGACGAAATTCCTCGCGAAGCTATTATTCTCTGTTTTTCGAGCAAGGATGCAGAGAAATATAATATGAAACGTCTCCAATCCCGAGGGACGTACTGTTCGTGTCTGGCTCGAGACGTGATTTATTCCGAGAGCGAAAAATTGCGGAAGAGGATGATGAAACGGAGTCAACATTTACATCGATCTCAGATGGCGAATCTCGAATCCGTTCTCCATTTACAAAGAGGAGCGCGATATCAATTGACTAAAACGCTCGACAGATCCAAAGGATGGATGAATGGAGCGATTGGAACACTACACCAAATAGACCAGGATGAAGACGGAGTTGTGACGCGTGTCTGGCTGCAATTTTCCAATAATCTAGCTCCTATCGATCGCGTCTCCATTCGTATTGACACCTGCTCGAAGAAAACACTCGCATTTTATCGCGAACAGTTTCCTTTGATGTTAGCCGAAGCGATTACGGCTCATAAAGTCCAAGGAGCCACCTTTCCGTCGATCGCAATTTACATGCACGGACCTTTTAATCGATTTCAGCAATATGTCGCTTTTTCTCGAGTGACTCAACCCCAGGGATTGTATATTCTGGACCAGTTTCGTCCCCGCATGAAATTGGCGAGCAAGCAAAAATACGAGGAGGAACTGGAGCGATTGCAAAACATGTCCCGGATTCCGTATGATATATCGGCTCGAGAAGAGAACCAAGATCCGTACGAGTTTCTCATGAACCTTCTTCAATGTGGGAATCGTCTTTCCTTCCATCTTTCCAATAGAAACATCTCCCAAGAAAAAGAAGTCGTCAAACTAGAAGAAAAACCTTCTTTCCATGTAAAACCTGTTATAAAATGTCAATCTTAAATCTTTTTTTAAAAATTCAATAAAAAGAAATATTCTCCATCAAAACCCCTCCATTCTTTCAAAGCTTCACAAAACGCTCAACAATGTCCACACAATGGGAAGAGAAAAATCGATCTCAACGGTCCACACAACATGTTCACTCCTCAAAATATGTCTCTCCCAAGTGACAGGATGCTTCTTCTTCAACGGCTGACACTCATCTAAAGCAAAACTGGGAATGCTTAAATAGATAAGCGAGAGTTTATTCTTTAAAAAAATGGCGCTGTCTTGTCAATGGAGAATCGAGTCGGCTGGGAAAAAATTTTGAGAGCCGGGAAAAAAAAATTCTCTAACTCTAAAAAAAAAAAAAAAAAAAAAAAAAACTTTTGGTTAATTTTTATCATGTCTTATAGACATGATAAAAATTAACTCTACCCTCCTTTTGTCTGGGAATGTTGTCTCTCCGTTTCTAAAAATAGACCAGAACCCATTCTTGGAATTTTATTCTTTTTAGAAACGATGAGTGATGGTCTATTTTTAGAAACGGTGAGACAACATTCCCAGACAAAAGGGGAAGGTAGTTAATTTTTATCATGTCTAAAGACATGATAAAAATTAACAGAAAGTTTTTTTTTTTTTTATTTTTATTTTTTTTTTTTTAGAGTTAGAAAATTTTTTTTTTGGCTCTCAAAAATATTTTCCCAGCCGACTCGATTCTCCAATTGACGACACAGCGTCATTTTTTTAAGAATGGATTCTCGTTTATCTATTTAAGCATTTCGAGTGTCACTTCAGATGAATGTCAGCCGTTGAGGAAGAAAAACACAGATTCCCATTTTCTCATTTCCTTCACAGAGAGAGAGGCCTAGATTTTCGAGACTCGATGACATTTCAAGCATTTTTTGTTTAAGATATTCGACTTCATATTTGTCTGACGTTCAAGAGTATGATCTCTCGTGGATGGATCTCTTCCACCTCATTCTCTTTCCAGTCGATTTAGAAGGGGAAGGGGAGATTTTTTTTTCCTCATGGAGGATGTCTCCTGAATACCGTTCAAAGAGTCTATGGAAAAATTATATGGTCAGAGTTACGGATTTCCAGGGCAATCTGCTTCTCAGCTAAAAAAAAGGATCTCTCTTTCCCAGTCTGTCTTCGATTGCCTCGTTAACTGTGAAACCCATCGCTTTTCCGATTTTATGGTTCTCCCAGTATAATCAGACAGTCGGTCACAAAAGTATTCGAACACCGGTACCCTATCAGAAAATGACAAGATGGCGTTTTTTTTTTCTCTTTCTCTCTGTGTGTCGTGTTATTCCATCCTAGGTTTTCTTCTCCCCCCATCTTGGAAAAAACTGGAAAAAATTGGTTACGATCTCTTTTTGAATGGGGAGATGCCATTTTGAGAAAAAGCTGACGACCCTATCTTGGAGAATGAACATGACCGCTCTACACACCCTTTTACTCTCTCTCTTTGAATTGGGAAGCCATTTTGGGAAAAAGCAGACGACCCTATCTTGGAGAATGGAAATGAACGCCTCTCCCTCTCTCTTTGAAATGGGAAGCCATTTTGGGACCCTCTATTCTTGGGGAGGGAGAAAAACTGAAGTCTGCATTTCGCTGTCTCAGAATACGGAAAGCCCTTTTGGGAAAAGCGGACCCTCTTCTTTTGATCTTGGAGAACTGGAAATGAACGCTCTACACGATCTCTCTTTGAATTCAGAAGGTACTTTGGGACCTTCTAATGTTGGAAAACTGAAATGAACGCTCTACACCTTCTCTCTCTCTCTTTCTCTCTCTCTTTCTCTGAAATGGGTAGCCATTTGAAAACTCCCTAACTTTGGAAAAAAACAGAAATGAACGCTCTACACCATCTCTCTTTGAAAATGGGGGGGTGTCATTTTGAGACCTCCCTCCCCTAAACTTGAAAAAAAACTGAAATGAATGCTCTACACTTTCTCTCTTTGGACATGGGTAACCCTTTGGGGACCCTCTCCTCTTGGTATATAAAAAAAAGAACTGAAGTAAAGGCTCTACACAATCTCTCTTGGAATGGGATCCATATTTCGGGAAACGTGGATCACCTCATGCTGGAAAACTGAAGTGAACCACCAAGATTGGACTCTATATAATATTTTTTTTAATTGACATCATGACCCTCCTCCCATTTGTTATTAAAAAAATTTTTTTTTGTTTTGGTTTTTATCCCATTTCCGATGTGATTTCAGAAATGCAATTCCATAACAGTTCAATTTCATTCGAGGTCAAATGATCTAAACAGTCTTTGACCCACCCATCCGTATGATTATTTTCTTCTCCTTCCTGTTGCACCAAATTTTGTAAGTCCATATAATCATTCCATACGGGAAGGGCTGGATCCTCACAAGGCTGTCTTGAAACACTTGGAGTCTCTTTGGGATGAGTGGAGGGATCTAGGATGTCTGGACCCGGCTGCGATTCTACCTCCATGATTTCTGGACCCGTTGGAACTTGTTTACCCGGCTGAAATTCTACCTCCACGATTTCTGGACCCGTTGGAACTTGTTGACCGGGCTGTGATTCTGCCTCCATGATTTCTGGACCTGTTGGAACTTGTGGACCCGGCTGACATTCTACCTCTACGATGTCGGGACAGGTTAGAGAAGAAGAAGAAGAGGATACTGGAAGAGGTTCTGTCTGTGAGGAGTCCGAAAGAGGTTGCCTGTTTGAACAAGTCGGGGAAGAAGAAGAAGAAAAAGAAGCTTCTGGATTCTGAAGCGGATCTTGCACGCCAGGTAGGTTCCGGTAAGTCGACCGTTTTTTAAGAGGTAATTTTTTTTCTTCCTCCTCATCTTCAATTGTGATGACTTCAATTTCATTCCGTTGCCGGGTCGATTTTGTTTCGGGCCATGACGACGGTTTGGTCCAGCTCCTCTTATCATCTAAGGAAGGGATGGGTAAAGGTGGCGGAGGGTTTTCTTCTTCTTTTTCTTGAAACATCATCGGCAATTGGAAAGAAATCTCCTCTTTCAATTGTTTCCAAAGCGAGTACGAGCACCGATCGACGAGAAAGAGACTCTTCTGGGTTGCGACGATGAGATATTGCGTTTTCGGGGGAACGACATAGTTTTGAAAAGGTCTTAGAATATATTTCTTATATATCATCCTGTCGCTGACTTTAAAACTTCTTTCCTTCAGATTGGGGGACGATGATTCGTAATAGGCGAGAGGAGCGGCTGTGGTCTGAACAATATGAACTTCGTCCTCAGCCGTCGTTCTCACTCCAAACGTAAAATATCGTTTCGTGAGAAAAATATTCTTCCACCGAAAACTCGTGCGCGGATCTGTATATCGCCGGTCTGTTTGAATGGGCCGTCTCAAAGCTCGATCCATCCGATTCCAAGAGAAGGGAGATTCCTCTTTCGTTTGTTGCGATTCGAATAAATTTCTGTATATATTCTGAACGAGCAGGTTGGAGGATTCGACATCTTGGTTGAAAGAAACGATCGCTTGATGAGGTGGTAAATGCGGAATAAATGTCGCACAATGACACGCCAAAAAAATTTTCAAGTTGGAGATTTGCTTTAGCGTCTTCAAATCCTCCCCGTTCGAAATCCGTTGAGTAGGAAAAACGTCTAATAGCGACATGGCTCCCAATGGAAAAGAAATGATCTCGCCCAGTACTCTCGTCTTTTTATATATCTATATAGACACACACAGACACACATAGAGGCTCTATGACGTCCGTTTTATTTGTTTTTTTTTTGTTTCTCTCTCTCTTCTTTCCAAGAAATCTTATCTCCATGACCTCTTTTTCTTTTCTTAAAAAGATGAATGTGTGTGGGAATGAGGAAGTGAAAGTAATAATTTAATAAACAAAAAATTATCCAACCATGACCTTCTTTTTTTTTCAAAGTCAACCTTTCCAATCCAAGGACGTCCAGAGATAGAGGAAGCAGGGAGAGAGGAGGAGCAGGGAAGGGAAGGTCACACTCTCTTTCTCTCTATAAATAAAAGGGGAGAGCCCCAAAGTCGTATTTTTGTCCAAGTGGATCATGAGGAGGCATCCCCAGCTCACTACGTGTATTCCTTTCAAATATAAATATGTTGATCTTTCTTTTATATCATCCAAGGAGTCGTTTACCTGAAAGCCTCCGATTTTTCAAAATGTGCGGGTTATTATACCGTGGGGAGTTATCAAAAGATGCGGGACGAATTTTTATCCGACGAAAACGTGTTGATGGCTCGTGACATTCCACCTTTGGATGCACAAATTTTGTTAATGAAACGAGCCAAATATTTTTACACGTCCCACTTTCTAACCGTCTCGCAAATGAATAGGATTATGGATCGTCTTGAGAAGACAAAAGGGATTCTCGTTCATTTTAGTGAATGGTTGCACAAATGTTTGCACGAACCTCTCTCGATCGAGAAGACTGGGAAGAATACCTATTATATTCTTCTCGAGGACTCTCCTCGTTCGTCTCATCATAGAGAGGCCACGACTTTTGAAAAAATACTCGAGCAAGAAAAAATAGAATGGTGGAACAACTACCCCATCCCTCTCCCCGAGCATCAAGAGGAGCCAGCCTGTTCAGAAGAAAAAGAAAAAACCTTTCCAAAAGCCTATCCTCATCCTCCTCGATAATGATGGGGATGAGGAGAAGCCTGTTCAGATTCCTCTCAGTTTGTCAAAACCCGTCGAGGATGAAAAACCTCTCCCTTCCTCAAAACCCCTTGAGGAAGAGAGACCCCTCGAGAAGGAGAAATCTCTCCCATTGTCAAACCTCCTCGAAGATGAAAAACCTCTCCATTTATCAAGACCCACCTCTTCATTTTTCTATAAAAGCATTCCACGTTTCTGTTCAGAACAGTGTCTCTCTCTACCCAAATCTGAAACCCTAGTCACGAGAGAATATGAGACTAGAAAAATAGTTTAGCTTATTGATCTAAAAAATGTCCCATGCTAGAACTCAGAATTATAATCAGAGCGGGGCTTTCCAGTATCCACTTCCAAGATTTTAGATTTGTCATGGGTGACATGTTCCCAAATTCATAAATTCTTCAATTATAGTCCCCTTCTTTGACAAATGGCTAAGAAATTCTTAAAGAATATCATGATAAAGATTTAGCTATCTATATATAACATTATGTTTTCTTTTCAAAAAAAATCCAGTCTTGATCGAAATGGACTTTACGCACAATTTATTGTATCCCCACCTTTCCAAGATTGGTTTGAAGAAGTGATCAAAAAAATGGGTCTGGAAGGAAAAGGGTGCATTTCGAGAAAAGAAAAGAGGACCCTCTTTTTCTCGCAATGCACCCGTTTCCTTCCAGACCCATTTCTTTTGCCTCCTCAGAACTCTCTTTCTTTTCTCCTCCCTCTCTCTCTTAAGAGGGATTGAAAGAAAGAGGCTAGATGGAAAAGTTTCTTTTTTTTCTTTCGAGAAGATAAAAAAAAATTTGGAGGAGGAGCAAATTTTTTTTTGGGTGGTGGTGGTGGTTTTTTTAGAAGGTGATAACTTTAGTGACATTTAAAGAGACCACCAGAGGATCCGTTTGAGTCTCGACGACCTTTTCTTGACGGGGGTCTGTCTGGCAATAAGCGCTGGCATATTGTTTAGGGTAAGTAGAAGAATCCGTCATGCCTGGATGAGGCGGTATGTAGCGCACTCCCAGATTAAAGAGGGTGATGAAGGGAAATTTCTCCCCCGGATAGAGCAGTCGGTAAACGGGTTGATTGGGTACAACTCGAACCAGCGGCTGAGTTAAAATGCTATACACCCAGGCCAGAAGCTGATTATTTTTAGGATTATTTTCGGCCAGATGTAACATTTCTTCGCTGGAGAGGACATATCCCTCTTGAGAACTGCCGAGACTCTCAAGATCTTTTATTTTCCTGAAGACGTGGTGTTCGTCGAAAAACACGGAGAGAATGTCCCAGGTTCTTTTACTGGAAGTATGAATCAGAGGCAAAATGTCCGTAGCGTTCCAAAACAATCTTCCGTCATCCACATAACAGCGAGTGCTCACAAACTCATTATATAAGACGCGGATCATCATCTTGAGTAGAAATATGGATACGCACAGCAGTCTCTCTCTCTGGGAAATAGAGTCTGTCTTCCACTCGCCTCTCTATATATACGAGAAGACCACGTGATGGGCGACGTGACGGTTGACTTATAGAAAAAAAAATCAACTTTGTCTACCTCTCTCTCTCTATGACCTTATATTTTTTTTTCCTAAAGGACACCCCGTCACCTTTTCAAAGGTCATGGGATTGAGAGGAACGAAAGAAAAAAACAACCATCCTTTGTATACTACCTAAGACCTTCTCCTAGAGACCCCTGTCATTTTCTTCTCGAGAGCTACGTGATGAAAGCTTTTTTTTATTCTAAAGTTTATCAACTTTGTAGACACATGACCCCATCACCTTCTCAAAGGCCATGTCGTATGGAATGGGACCCTTTTGGTTTTTTCTTTTGAGAAAATAAAAAATAAAACAACTCTATAATCATCTCTCTATGACCTTCACAAACACTCATTTCGTTATCATTTTTTTTTATTTTAGAATTCATCAACCTTGTTCCTCCTCCTCCCCTCTCCCTCTCTCTCTCTGAGGAGTCTATATAAACGGATCGCCAGCGAGCTCTTGTTCATATCAGACGAGTGTTTCGCCTTGAGAACGGAAAAAAAAATACAAAAGCCATGCTGCTCAAACTGGAATATAACGATGACTATTACGTGCACGCGTATGTGGATCTAGGATTCCTGTACTGGAATGCCAAAGATATCTTGACTCTCTTGCCTACGAACGTCTCGCATACGACGAGTGTTCTCCAAGTCTTTTTTCCTAATCGACACCATTTTCTTCGACTAGGCGATTTGGACAACTACTCCAAGGAATGGGGTCAACCGAACCAGATTGTCCTCACTTCGAATGAAGCGGCCTTCGTCGCTTCGAAATCCCTGCATAACAAGTCGCTCTTCCCTTGGATGTGTAAAATATTCATGAGACCTCTGACGAAAATTGAGGAGGACGGGGAAACGTATATCACCCTCCGAGAGACTGTGCAAGACGAACAAGAAAGGAAAAAGAGTCCTCTCTTTTTCATCACTCAATTCGGGATCCATCATCTCCCCAAAATCATCCAGAGACATCAAGCCTTCGTTGAAAAGTATCAGAAAGAGGACGATGGTGATGGTGATGATGATGATGCGATATGGTCTCCAGTCGCTTAAAGAAGGGGAAACGTTCTCCGCTTTCCCTATTCCATAGACTGGAGAGTTGAATCAGGAGACCAAAAAAATGGGTCTTGGAAGGAATGAGTGCATTTCAAAATGCATTCGATTCCTTCCGAGACCCATTTTTTTGGGCCACTCTCTCCTCCAATCTTGGGAGAGAGAGAGAAAAGAAATTTATCATCTCCTGTCCACCCAAAAAAGAAACTATGTATTTTTGTTTTTCTGGATGCGGCCGAATTTGTAGAGGAATCGTCCAGAAACCGGCCCTCAAGCCCATTTTCAGACTATTTCTATACATATTCGGTCATCAAGATGGTCCGGGGACGACTTTGTTTGGACATCATCTCTATATAGATGGTGAAATTTGTATAGCCATTTCTAAAGAATCTCAGAGAAAACTAAAAGCGAGATTGCAAAAAAAGAAATAGCCTCCAGTGAACACAATTCCAACGACAGTGGATAGGAAAAGTGAAGAGTTGAAAGTGAAAGTCGAAAAACGAAATGGGATCGGCTAGGAAAAATTTCTCAGAGCTCAGAAAAAAATTCTGAGATGTAAAAAAAAAAAAACTTTTTGTTAATTTTTATCATGTCTTCTAGACTTGATAAAAATTAACTCACCCCCCTTTTGTCTGGGAATGTTGTCTCCCACTTTCTAAAAATAGACCATGACTCATCCTTCTAAATTCCAAGAAAAGACTGGGTTCTGGTCTATTTTTAGAAACGGTGAGACAACATACCCAGACAAAAGGGGGATGAGTTAATTTTTATCATGTCTAGAAGACATGATAAAAATTAACAAAAAGTATTTATAATATATATTATATAATATATATTATATAATATATATTATATAATATATATATATATATATATATATATATTTTTCTGACTCAGAATTTTTTCTCGGCTCTCAGAAATTTTTCCCAGCCGATCCCATTTTGCTTTTTGACTTTCACTTTCAATTCTTCTCTTTTCTATAAAAGTATTCCACGTTTTTGTTCAGAATAATACGGGCTGTTGAAAAGGCAATATGTCTGGTCATCAAAATGGTCCGGGGACGACTTTGTTTGGACTCCGCCCCCCCTCCAAGCCCATTTTAAGTATATTTCTATACAAATTCGGTATAAAATTGTCCGGGGACGACTTTGTCCGGAGACGACACTATCCGGGGACGACTCTGTTTGGACTCAACCATGACGTCATTTTAATATAGTGAAATGTGTATAGAAATAGTCGGAAAAAGGACTCGAACGCCCGTTTTCAGTATATTCCAATACAAAATTGGCTGTCCACAACATAAAAAAAAAGACATCATTTTTTTTCTTGGATGGAGCTCCATTTGTATTGGAATATACTGAAAACCAACGTGAACGCCCGTTTTCAGTATATTCCAATACAAAATTGGCCGTCCACAAAATAAAAAAAAGACATCATTTTTTTCTTGGATGGAGCTCCATTTGTATTGAAATATACTGAAAACCAACGTGAACGCCCGTTTTCAGTATATTCCAATACAAAATTGGCTGTCCACAAAATAAAAAAAAGACATCATTTTTTTTCTTGGATCGAGCTCCACTTGTATTGAAATATACTGAAAACAACGTGAATGCCCGTTTTCAGTATATTCCAATACAAAATTGGCTGTCCACAAAAAATAAAAAAAAGACATCATTTTTTTCTTCGATCCAGCTCCATTTGTATTGGAATATACTGAAAACCAACGTGAACGCTCGTTTTCAGTATATTCCAATACAAAATTGGCTGTCCACAAAATAAAAAAAAGACATCATTTTTTTCTTGGATCCAGCTCCACTTGTATTGTAATATACTGAAAACCAACGTGAACGCCTGTTTTCAGTATATTCCAATACAAAATTGGCTGTCCACAACATAAAAAAAAGACATCATTTTTTTCTTGGATCGAGCTCCACTTGTATTGAAATATACTGAAAACCGACTCAAACACCCGTTTTCAGTATATTCCAATACAAATTGGCAGTCCACAAAATAAAAAAAAGACATCATTTCTTTGTTGGATCGAGCTCTATTTGTATTGAAATATACTGAAAACCGACTCAAACACCCGTTTTCAGTATATTCCAATACAAATTGGCAGTCCACAAAATAAAAAAAAGACATCATTTTTTTCTTGGATCCAGCTCCATTTGTATTGAAATATACTGAAAACCGACGTGAACGCCCGTTTTCAGTATATTCCAATACAAAATTGGCAGTCCACAAAATAAAAAAAAGACATCATTTTTTTCTTGGATCGAGCTCCACTTGTATTGAAATATACTGAAAACCGACTCAAACACCCGTTTTCAGTATATTCCAATACAAATTGGCAGTCCACAAAATAAAAAAAAGACATCATTTCTTTGTTGGATCGAGCTCCATTTGTATAGAAATAGCCTAGAAATCAGTTCGAACGCCCGTTTTCAGTATATTGTAATACAAATGAAATGACATGAAAAATGCAAAAAGAGGAAAAGTAGCCTACCTTGACGGAAATTCTATTCCAAAAGGGGAAAACTTGTATCCAGGTTTGCCCACAGCACGGCCGGAACTCAAGCGAAACTCGATAGGTTGAAATCGATCCATTAAATAACATTCTTAAAAAACAGTAAAGTTTTATTCACATCTAAAACTCAAGCGAAACTCGATAGGTTGAAATCGATCCATTAAATAACATTCTTAAAAAACAGTAAAGTTTTATTCTATTCCAAAAGGGGAAAACTTGTATCCAGGTGGGCCCACAGCACGGCCGGAACTCAAGCGAAACTCGATAGGTTGAAATCGATCCATTAAATAACATTCTTAAAAAACAGTAAAGTTTTATTCACATCTAAACCTCAAGCGAAACTCGATAGGTTGAAATCGATCCATTAAATAACATTCTTAAAAAACAGTAAAGTTTTATTCTATTCCAAAAGGGGAAAACTTGTATCCAGGTGGGCCCACAGCACGGCCGGAACTCAAGCGAAACTCGATAGGTTGAAATCGATCCATTAAATAACATTCTTAACAAACAGTAAAGTTTTATTCACATCGAGTCGGCTGGGAAAAGTTTCTGAAAAATAAATTACCCCCCTTTTTAGTCTGAAAATTTGAACAATTTTCAGACTAAAAGGGGGGTATATATATATATATATATATTTTTTTTTTTTTTTTTTTTCAGTCAGAGAAATTTTTCTCCGGCTCTCAGAAATTTTTCCGCACTCGACTGGATGAATAAAACATCCCCGTTTCTTTAAGAATGGGCTCACTGTTAACTATTTCAGCATTCGACGTTTCGCGTCCAATAATAACTGCCGGGTGTTCAAGAATGCAGATGCACCTACTAGATTTTCTACAGAGAAGCTTGACTGGATGAAGAGAGTGGATGACTTTTTCCAAGATTCTCGACTTTGGACCGTCATGAGGTAAAGGATCTTTTTGTTTTTTTTTCTTTTAAGAAAATTTATGGATAGATTCATTTCTTTTTGAATGGACCTTGAAAAATAGGACAAAGTTCTTTTCCAAGATTGGATGAGAGAGGGACCCAAAAAAAATGGGTCTTGGAAGGAATCGAATGCATTTGCACTCATTCCTTCCAAGACCCATTTTTTTTTTTTTTTTTTGGTCTCCTGATTCGTCTCTCTTTCTCTCTTCTCAGTCCATTTCCATAAATATAGGGAAAGCGGAGAACCTTTCCCTACTTATTTCTAAAAATCTTTTCTTTATTTTTTTTTTCTCCCGAGTTTATGTATATATCAATTCAAATACTTTTGAGAACGGTCATCCCAATTCTCTGTCGTCTTTTCGGTTTCATCGTCCCAACACTCAGTGGACATAGTCTCAGTCGATTTTGGAGCATGGGTCGTCCGTTCATTGTCCCAACATTCAGTGGACATAGTCTCAATAGATTTTGGAGCATGAGTCGTCTGTTCATTGTCCCAACACTCAGTGGACATAGTCTTAGTGGATTTTAGAGCATGAGTCGTCCGTTCATTGTCCCAACACTCAGTGGACTTTGTCTTTGGATCCTCTGAAGATATTTTGGGGGTCTCATGAGATTCTTTGGAAGGTTCGTCCCAACAGGCTGCTGGATCGTAATGGGGAATATTTTCAAGTATGTCTCCCCAACCCTCCGTCTTCCTCGAGTTATTGGAGGAAGTTGACGACAAAGAAGAAGAGCCCATCAAGTTTAAAGGCGTATGCTCATCCGGATGTTCCATCACTTGGAAACAGGACAGATTATCCCATTTCTGGATGAGGTTATCGTACGCTTTTGGGGACGGATCCTTCTCTAACTGATCGTAGGCCTTATCAAAAGCTTGCAGAGGATTGTCTGCTTCCTCCTGAATCCTCTCCTCTTTCTCCGTTCCGTCTGGATAGACGTGATTGATATGAAAATCTCCTTCCGTAATATGCCATCGATAGTTGCGCACTTTGTTTTCGGCACAATGGAAATGTTTCATCCTTTGATGATGTCGGGCACATTTTTCCCGATACTTCCAAATGATTCCATCTGGCACATAAATTTCCGTCACGGGTTTTTGATAATCCAAGGCTTTAGCAAAGAATTTAGCTTTCTGACATCCCACCACATAAATCGTGGAGAAGCTGTGAGTGAGCGATTGGAGAATGCGTCCTAAATGGTTGTAGGGAATATGACCCTCGTTCCAACGAAGTCCGTGCCGGTTTCTCGTCAGCCAGGCATTCGTCTTTTGGTTTTTTTCATTCAGTTGGTGGAAGGTGTGAGGAGGAGCAAACGTCAACGATCCCACGGTCAAAAAATCTTTTGTCGCATAGCCCAATTCTTTTAAAACGTAGGTAAATTCACCCTTCTTGTGGTTGTAGGACTGGAAACCCTCTAGATCGAGCACGATAAAGTTTTCTGAACACGCCATGGCGATGAATACGGTGATGTCTTCCACAAACAGGAGCAAAAAAGAGAATCGAAAAGGTATATATGTATAACAGGGAAGATCTAGAAAGGGAAAAAAAACAATAAAACGTTTTAGAGTCGTCGTCTTGAAAGAGACATTTTTCTTTTCAAAGGGTTAAGAAGTTTCAAAGTTTCAAAGGTCTTTTTAAATGAAGTTATGATTAAACCATATTCATAGGACCAAAGAGACTTACCAGCTCAGTTCACGTCTTCTTCTGTTCTCTGAAGAAATCTCGCGGAGGATACACACTTTTATACTCGCGCGACATCTGTCGGGATCGCGACCCCATCTAAATGTCAGGGTCATTCCAACCTCTTAAAAGGATCGGAATGAAAGAAACACTTTGATAAAAAATATATTTATGAAAAGATATCTGAGGGTCGTGAGAACATTTTCTCTCCCCACCCCCCGCCTATTTCAAAAAAAAAATAATAAAAAGTCTTTCTTGGATCGCGTCAAGATTACAAAACAACTCACAGGACTTGTTTATCTCGATCTCGTCAGGGTCACCGTTTCACATAAGAAGATGGATGGACCCTGAACTTTAGACATGATAAAAATTAACTCTACCCGCCTTTTGTCTGGAAATAGGGTCTCACCGTTTCTAAAAATAGACCAGATCCCATTCTTGGAATTCTATTCTTTAGGAAAGGAGGAGTGATGGTCTATTTTTAGAAAGTGTGAGACAACATTCCCAGACAAAAGGGGGGGTAGAGTTAATTTTTATCATGTCTAAGACATGATAAAAATTAACAAAAAGTTTTTTTTTTTTTTTTTTTTTTTTTTTTTTTTTTTTTTTTTTTTTTTTAAGGCTGAAAAATTTTTCTGAGAGAGCTGAGAAAGATTTTTCCTCCCAATCTTTTTCGACGATGAAAAGGCAAAAACTACTGATCCGATCTCCCTACGCTTTAGGGAAAAAAAACAAAAAAAATACTTATGAAATATTCATGTGCTGAAATTGGCTATTCAAATAAGTGACATTTTGTTTCTCATTGGAACTGTTCAACGGCGAGTCCACTCGTCTCATTCTTTGGGGTAGGGGATGAAAGTACAGCGGTTTGTTGAAATCGATGATAATTTCCTCTTTAGTCGGCGGAACTGTAAATCTATCCCGTCTTAACTCTTCTAATCTCTTTGAAAGTCTTTCCACTTGCTCTGCTAAGGTTTCCTCGGTACTCATGATCTCTCTTAGTTTAGGGAAGTCTTGACGTATTGGCTAGAGAACAGAGGGTCTTTTTCTCTCTATACATATATCATGTGGGAGCGTGTGATTTATAAATCCTTGTGAAATCTTTCTACGTCTTGTGTAACTTGGAAGATTCGTCTTGTGTAACTTGGAAAATTCGTCTTCTTCTCGTCGATTGGGCTGGAGTTATAGAAAAGAAATGGGATTGGAAAGAAATCAACATATTACAAAAAAAAAGGAACTTTTTTTTTCTATTTTTTTTTCTCTAGGGATTTACATACCAGTTCATTCATGAACATTCAAGGGTTCTCTCCAAGACCAAATTTTAGAAGAGGACCACAAAGAGTACACTTGAGGATCCTCTTTCAGGTCTAGGTGAGATAAGGGTTGAGACCAATATTCTTGGGTCTCTAAAGCATCCCAACTTAGACATTTATTATTATTATTAGAAAGTTCATCCTCCTCCTCTTCGACAGCTTTGCTTTCGGAGGGGTAACAATGTAATTTCCGGAAAACGTAACTACCCTCCATCAAATGGTATCGAAAATTTCTCACCTTGTTCTCGGCACAATGAATCATCTTTTGGAAATATTGGTGTCGCGTGCATTTCGACTTGTTCCGCCACTCGGTTTTCCCTGGGATGTAAAACTCGTAAACGGATCGCTGGCAGAGCTTGCTGAAAAATTCGGCTTTATCGTATCCATTGACGTAGATCACCTCCACATTTTCTGTCAGTATTTTCAGGATCGTAGGAAGATGCTCGTAGGAAAGACGACCCTCGGTCCATTGCAGGCCGTGTCGGTTATTTGTAGTCTGGTTGACCACAGCTTGATTGCGGGACGATAAGTCATCGTAATGGACAGGAGGGTGAAAAATCATGGATCCGCATAAGGTTAAATCGCAAGTGATGTAGCCCAGTTCTTTCAAGATGAAACATATATCTCCCGTCTTTGGATCATAACAGTGAAAGTATTCCATGTCCAGAACAATGTAGGAATCTTTGAGAGGTTTGGCACTCAAAATGTCCATCTTCTTCAATTGAGGAAAAAAAGAAAGCAAAATTCTCTCTCTCTCGCTGTGTGTCCTGAAGGAAAAAATGGATAGCGTTCTCTCGCCGTCTCCTCTTTTATATATATAGAGAGAGAAGGTTGCACGTGACAGGTCGTATGAATTCTGGGAAAGGTCACATTCGTATATATATTTGTTTTTTGAATAATATCGTGCGTATCTCAATACACATCCATCATAATAATAATAAAGGTCACCTTGGAAAGAAAAAACATGGAACTCGTGCTCGACTTTGAAGGTTTCTACGATTCTCAAGGAGCCTTTATTGTGAAAGAATTGTCTTACGTCACATTGGACGGTACTTCTCGAGGGGTATTTGTTTTTAAACCCCCGTTTCCATGGCAAATGCTCACCGAGAAAGAAAAACGAACCGCTGTGTGGGCGAGTGATTATTATCACGGCTTGTCGTGGTACGAAGGAGAAATTCCGTACAGTTATTTTCCATGGGTGTTAACGATGTTGACGGAACCTTTTTCCATGATTTGGGTGCGAGGAGAAATGAAACGGCGGTTTTTAGAGAAATGGTTGCAAAGATCCATTTATTACATTTCGGGATTGACGCAAGAGATTCTCAAATACAATGGGATCGAACACATGAATTGTCCTAACCATACAAAAGGTTTTTTTCCATTGCGCTCTACAAAAAGCAGTTCGGTATCATTATTATTTAAAGACACAGAGAAGAAATTCGCAAGGTCGATCCTGCACAATTCAATCTTGACAGAACTCATTAAAAAAAAATACATATATCATGTTACTTCTTCAACAGCACAGATGGTTCTGAAGCGAAACTTGGAATTTTGAAATAATAGATCAGGGAGAAATCATTCTTAAAAAAAATGGTAAAGTCTCGAATCGGCTGGGAGAAAAAAAATTTCTCAGAGCTGAGATAAAAATTCTCTAACGAAAAAAAAAAAAAAAAAACTTTTGGTTAATTTTTATCATGTCTTAGACATGATAAAAATTAATGACCCTCCCTTTTTGTCTGGGAAGGATGTCTCACCCTTTCTAAAAATAGATCATGACTCATCCTTTCTCTAATGGCAATCATTCCATGAATGAATCACGATTTGTTTTTCAAAAGAGTGAGACAACATTCCCAGACGAAAAGGGAAGGGGGGTCGTTAATTTTTATCATGTCTAAGACATGATAAAAATTAACAAAAAGTTTTTTTTTTTTTTTTTTTTTTTTTTTTTTTTGAGTTATAGAATTTTTCTCAGCTCTGAAAATTTTTTGCCAGCCGACTCGAGACTTTACCATTTTTATTTACGAATAGTCTTTGGATTATTTATTTATTTTCTTTTAAAAAGAAAAATTCTGAGCTAGACCTATCTATTGGCTTAACATTCTGGTCATAGAAACAGGCCAGAATCTCATTTTATTTTTCGAGGCTAATGCACGGGTTCTCCAATCAAAAGGGTTACTATAAAGGGATTGGTTTGAATGCATTTATCTGCAAATGTTGTAGGATTCTGTTGTTGAGAAGGGGGTATATTATTATTATTATTATTATGATGATGATGATGATGATGATGATTGTGGCAGATTCGTTTTCTACATGGAAGTCTAATCTCCTCCGAAGATCTTTTCTGGGGATCGTCGATAGATGGTTTTTCAATATGAATCATTTCCCTCGGATCCTCAAGAGATAGAGAGGGGTTCTGTCTTGAGACATGGAGCGGTCTCTCCTCCTCCTCCTCCTCCTCCTCCTCGAGAAGTCTTGAGAAAGGGAGAGGATTTTCGGTTCCCTTATTCTTGAGGGGTCTTGACAAATTGAGAGGTCCCTCCTCTTCGAAAGAGAGAGAAGTTTTGGTTCCCTTATCCTCGAGGGGTTTTGACAAATCGAGAGGTCCCTCATTTTCGAGGGGTCTTGATAAATGGAGAGGTTTTTCATCTTCGAGGGGGTTTGATAAAGGAAGAGGTCCCTCCTTCTCGAGGGTTCTTGATAAATGGAGAGGTTTTTCATCTTCGAGGAGGTTTGACAATGGGAGAGATTTCTCCTTCTCGAGGGGTCTCTCTTCCTCAAGAGGTTTTGAGGAAGGGAGAGGTTTTTCATCCTCGACGGGTTTTGACAAACGGAGAGGAATCTGAACAGGCTTCTCCTCATCCCCATCATTATCGAGGAGGATGAGGATAGGCTTTTGGAAAGGTTTTTTCTTTTTCTTCTGAACAGGCTCCTCTTGATGCTCGGGGAGAGGGATGGGGTAGTTGTTCCACCATTCTATTTTTTCTTGCTCGAGGATTTTTTCAAACGTCGTGGCCTCTCTATGATGAGACGAAGGAGGAGAGTCCTCGAGAAGAATATAATAGGTATTCTTCCCAGTCTTCTCGATCGAGAGAGGTTCGTGCAAACATTTATGCAACCATTCACTAAAATGAACGAGAATCCCTTTTGTCTTCTCAAGACGATCCATAATCCTATTCATTTGCGAGACGGTTAGAAAGTGGGACGTGTAAAAATATTTGGCTCGTTTCATTAACAAAATTTGTGCATCCAAAGGTGGAATGTCACGAGCCATCAACACGTTTTCGTCGGATAAAAATTCGTCCCGCATCTTTTGATAACTCCCCACGGTATAATAACCCGCACATTTTGAAAAATCGGAGGCTTTCAGGTAAACGACTCCTTGGATGATATAAAAGGAAAGATCAACATATTTATATTTGAAAGGAATACACGTAGTGAGCTGGGGATGCCTCCTCATGATCCACTTGGACAAAAATACGACTTTGGGGCTCTCCCCTTTTATTTATAGAGAGAAAGAGAGTGTGACCTTCCCTTCCCTCCTCCTCCTCTCTCCCTGCTTCCTCTATCTCTGGACGTCCTTGGATTGGAAAGGTTGACTTTGAAAAAAAAGAAGGTCATGGTTGGATAATTTTTTGTTTATTAAATTATTACTTTCACTTCCTCATTCCCACACACATTCATCTTTTTAAGAAAAGAAAAAGAGGTCATGGAGATAAGATTTCTTGGAAAGAAGAGAGAGAGAAACAAAAAAAAAACAAATAAAACGGACGTCATAGAGCCTCTATGTGTGTCTGTGTGTGTCTATATAGATATATAAAAAGACGAGAGTACTGGGCGAGATCATTTCTTTTCCATTGGGAGCCATGTCGCTATTAGACGTTTTTCCAACTCAATGGATTTCGAACGGGGAGGATTTGAAGACGCTAAAGCAAATCTCCAACTTGAAAATTTTTTTGGCGTGTCATTTTGCGACATTTATTCCGCATTTACCACCTCATCAAGCGATCGTTTCTTTCAACCAAGATGTCGAATCCTCCAACCTGCTCGTTCAGAATATATACAGAAATTTATTCGAATCGCAACAAACGAAAGAGGAATCTCCCTTCTCTTGGAATCGGATGGATCGAGCTTTGAGACGGCCCATTCAAACAGACCGGCGATATTACAGATCCGCGCACGAGTTTTCGGTGGAAGAATATTTTTCTCACGAAACGATATTTTACGTTTGGAGTGAGAACGACGGCTGAGGACGAAGTTCATATTGTTCAAACCGCAGCCGCTCCTCTCGCCTATTACGAATCATCGTCCCCCAATCTGAAGGAAAGAAGTTTTAAAGTCAGCGACAGGATGAAATATAAGAAATATATTCTAAGACCTTTTCAAAACTATGTCGTTCCCCCGAAAACGCAATATCTCATCGTCACGACCCAGAAGTGTCTCTTTCTCGTCGATCAGTGCTCGTACTCGCTTTGGAAACAATTGAAAGAGGAGATTTCTTTCCAATCGCCGATGATGTTTCAAGAAAAAGAAGAAAACCCTCCGCCACCTTTACCCATCCCTTCCTTAGATGATAAGAGGAGCTGGACCAAACCGTTATTTCCCGAAACAAAATCGACCCGGCAACGGAATGAAATTGAAGTCATCACAATTGAAGATGAGGAGGAAGAAAAAAATTACCTCTTAAAAAACGGTCGACTTACCGGAATCTACCTGGCGTGCAAGATCCGCTTCAGAATCCAGAAGCTTCTTCTTCTTCTTCTTCCCCGACTTGTTCAAACAGGCAACCTCTTTCGGACTCCTCACAGACAGAACCTCTTCCAGTATCCTCTTCTTCTTCTTCTCCAACCTGTCCCGACATCGTAGAGGTAGAATGTCAGACGGGTCCACAAGCTTCAAAAAGTCCCGACATCGTAGAGGTAGAATGTCAGCCGGGTCCACAAGTTCCAACAGGTCCAGAAATCATGGAGGCAGAATCACAGCCGGGTTCACAAGTTCCAACGGGTCCAGAAATCATGGAGGTAGAATTTCAGCCGGGTAAACAAGTTCCAACGGGTCCAGAAATCATGGAGGTAGAATCGCAGCCGGGTCCAGACATCCTAGATCCCTCCACTCATCCCAAAGAGACTCCAAGTGTTTCAAGACTGCCTTGTGAGGATCCAGCCCTTCCCGTATGGAATGATTATATGGACTTACAAAATTTGGTGCAACAGGAAGGAGAAGAAAATATTCATACGGATGGGTGGGTCAAAGACTGTTTAGATCATTTGACCTCGAATGAAATTGAACTGTTATGGAATTGCATTTCTGAAATCACATCGGAAATGGGATAAAAACCAAAACAAAAAAAAATTTTTTTAATAACAAATGGGAGGAGGGTCATGATGTCAATTAAAAAAATATTATATAGAGTCCAATCTTGGTGGTTCACTTCAGTTTTCCAGCATGAGGTGATCCACATTTCCCGAAATATGGATCCCATTCCAAGAGAGATTGTGTAGAGCCTTCACTTCAGTTCTGTTTTTTTTTCTACCAAGAGGAGAGGGTCCCCAAAGGGCTACCCATGTCCAAAGAGAGAAAGTGTAGAGCGTTCATTTCAGTTTTTTTTTCCAAGTTTAGGGGAGGGAGGTCTCAAAATGACACCCCCCCCCCCATTTTCAAAGAGAGATGGTGTAGAGCGTTCATTTCTGTTTTTTTTCCAAAGTTAGGGAGTTTTCAAATGGCTACCCATTTCAGAGAAAGAGAGAGAGAGAAGGTGTAGAGCGTTCATTTCAGTTTTCCAACATTAGAAGGTCCCAAAATACCTTCTGAATTCAAAGAGAGATCGTGTAGAGCGTTCATTTCCAGTTCTCCAAGATCAGAAGAAGAGGGTCCGCTTTTCCCAAAAGGGCTTTCCGCATTCAGAGACAGCGAAATGCAGACTTCAGTTTTTCTCCCTCCCCAAGAATAGAGGGTCCCAAAATGGCTTCCCATTTCAAAGAGAGAGGGAGAGGCGTTCATTTCCATTCTCCAAGATAGGGTCGTCTGCTTTTTCCCAAAATGGCTTCCCAATTCAAAGAGAGAGAGTAAAAGGGTGTGTAGAGCGGTCATGTTCATTCTCCAAGATAGGGTCGTCAGCTTTTTCTCAAAATGGCATCTCCCCATTCAAAAAGAGATCGTAACCAATTTTTTCCAAGATGGGGGGAGAAGAAAACCTAGGATGGAATAACACGACACACAGAGAGAAAGAGAAAAAAAAACGCCATCTTGTCATTTTCTGATAGGGTACCGGTGTTCGAATACTTTTGTGACCGACTGTACACGTCGAGTTATACTCGTATTTACTAAAAAGTCGAAGGAGCAGCCAACAAAAAAATATATAATCTCAATAAACTACATTTTAAATCAAACAATGAAATAACATAAAAAAGGAAATTCATCTTTGCACTATACAACAAAGGTAATATCCACCTACCTTATTTACGAATTAACACATCTTCAGTCAAACAAAATTCCTTAACAGCATCCAAGATCTTCCTAAAATTACATGAACTAAAATCTGTATAATGGCGTCACCACATAAATTCACAAAATAAGAGTAAAAAATATCCTCCATAGCACCGTATCGTCTGACTATACACGTTTCGTTTCTACAAACAGGACACTTAATAATGGCTAGTAAGTAAATCTTCATTTACACATCAGTCAAATAAAGCTCCTCTTTTTCCCTTTCTTTCTAAATCGTACAGAAACTTCAAATTAATCTTATTACATTCAGACATTTTACCATCTAAACCCGGAAACAAGCAATATACTTCCTAACCAACACACACGACAAGTCCTTACAAATTCACCACAATAATGCAACCGATTACGTCATAATAGGGTTTGCATAACATTTAACTACTCAGGCTACCATAAATAAACTACCACTTGGCGATAAATGAAACAACAACTTCGCGATAATACAAGTAGATTCGATACCCTTCTCTCCACTCTAACCAAATAATCTATTGTATACTTCAAGTTCAATATTATTATCATTAGAGATGATAGTAGTACCGAGATATGCAAACTCAGAAACGCTTTCAAAAGTATAAGACTTTATTTGTAGTGGGAGTAGATTATGTACTCTACTAGTTACTGCCATAAATTTTGTTTTACACCCATTTAAGGGAACTCCAGTGTCTCTGGCTGCAGACTAAAACAAAATAAAAGTCTCCACAACTGCCTATTTACTTCTGCGAATACTGTTGATATCATTAGCATATACTAGTAGCTGTATAGATTTCTGAAATATGGCCTCTGGTTATAATTCTGGCATCTCTAATAACCTTTTGAAGGGCAATACTGAAAAACATGCATGCAACCCCCCTTTCAGTGTAGAATGCCTCTGATAGATCAGATACTGATTTTAACTCTTCAATTTACTCTCTTTAAAGTTTTGCTATATAGATCAATCAATTTTCTAGGAAATCCAAATTCCAGCATAGAATCAAATAGCTTTTCATGGTATATGCTACAATAAGCAGCTTTAAAATCTACAAAAAGATAAAAGGTATTAATATTATGTTCAATAGCTTTTCTTCCCAAAATTTATCAAACAGAATGAATATGATGAACAGTAGATTTTCCAGCTTGAAATCAACATTGGTAGCTACCAATAACTGTAGATGCATATGGTAATAACCTTATATATAAGATATGGGAGAAGATTTTAAATGCCACATTTAAGAGGGTGATACCTCGATAGTTGCAACATTCAAGTTTGTCTCCTTTTTTAAAAATAATACAAATGGAGACCTCTTCCCATTCAGTGGGCATCTGCAGTCAAAATATTTAATCCGGACTCGTCGTGACTTCGGCGATTCCGGATTATCGGTTTTTCCGGATTGTAGATCATCAATTTAAATCTGGTAAGATGGCATGCAGAAATTATAAAATTAAACATATGAAACCGTAATTTATGAAATAAAGAGGAATTATGATATAAAGGGTATCAAAATTTACAAAAAAAAAGAGCTTAATATTTATTTGTTTACTTCATTAAAGATTTCTTTCAACGCGCACATGCGTAAAGCATACATTACACATAGTCGAAATTAGAAAATTGCAAACCAGAAAACTATTTGATGTGTATTCGTGATATTTATAATGACGAGGAATTTGATTTAAATCACATCAAAGATGGAGAACATCGAGATGAAATACTATATTTAGTAAGGAATTATAAGCCGAATAAAATAAAAACATCTGCCCTGAAGATAAGGATAGTGCTGACAGATCAACTTCCAGTTTATTGCACACCGTGACGTCCCCCCCCCCCCGCAGAGCAGCGTGAAATTGATAAACAGATTTCGGCATGGTTAGAGACACAAAGGATATGCCTTTATCCATTTTTCGCTAATCTTTGGAATATGGTAATAGGTAGTTTGGCGACATTTCGGTAAGGCAATAAAGGTTACCATCTAGGACTTTAGCAGTGTACATGGATAAAGTCAAGAGTGTGCGCAATGCCATTTTTGAGCAATTCTGGGATGTTTTTTTAAGTGAAAATAGGTCGACGTGTACATGGATACCGTATATGTGGAATTCTTAAAAATACGGCAAGGAGTTAGAGATTCTGCACTTTCTCCCAATTTCGCACCTAATCTTCGTCATGATTAAGCACTTTTGTTCCATAAAAGTTCTAGCATAAGCGTAATTCGGCTAGCAAATTGTTGGGAAAAAATTTTGAGTAAAAAAAAAAAAAAAAAAATGCCTTTACTACGTGAAAACAAAATTACATCCAAACAAAAACTAGCAGGTTGCTGTAGCAGGGTTGGTCGCCAAATTTTCGTCAAAAAACTGTCAAGTTACCATAATCCAAAGATTAACCCCATTTTTTGCAGAAATTCCACTTTTTGTTTGATGGACATCGAAACATGCATTCACTTTGTAGATCCTTTATTAACTCCAGAATCGGAAATTCTTTTTGACATAATCGAAAGTTAAAGCTTACTTTTATAAAATTGCTCTAACAGTCTGCAAAATATAATAAGCCTGATCCAATTAGAAGATTAAGGAACAACGCAATCTGCAACATTAACTGAAATAGATAATTAGATAATTTTAGCATAGCTTATACCGTTCGTTATACATTGAACGCACATGCGTAAACGAATTATGCATTTACGCATGCGCAGAAAGTTTGTAGCTTTGAGCTCCGGATTATAGATTATTCCGGATTAAAGACTTTTGACTATACAACACAGTCTAAATCTAAGCAAATGTGTATGTATTTTTCAAGTGTTGGAAAGGGAGGAGGGAAGGCTTTTCTAACAATGGTGAAAGGGGTGCATGGGCCAAAATAATTTACTCTATAAACTTTCCAGACATCTATGTTATGGTATTTATTACAATTTAGGCCATGCCTTTGAGACACTTTTACAATTGATGCATGAAAGCAATATCCGTTTTATTTTCACTTGAAAATGCATTACCTCATAATAAATATTAATCTAAAATGTGTATGTAAGAAGTATTTTTGTGTTTTATTCTGGAGGGGGGGGGAGAAGTCCATAAATATATTTCCTTTGTATTCTCAGTTTAGTTATGCAACTGTAATATTTTTGTTCTCTGTAACATTTATCATTTTCCAGGTTACAACTTTAGTCTGATCAAGAAGAATAAATTCAAATTAAATGTAATCCAAATTTTTATTGTATGGAACTTATTTCTAATTCTAAGCTTGCAAAAAGAGTTGGGCAAATACTAACACATGTTGGATAGATAATAAAGATTAAGAACAGCTGAAAACAGTAAAAATCATAATATACAACCAGCAACAGAAATCTAAGGCAGAACAAAACTATTAGTGTTTAATGATCTTTATATATGCTACTTCATAAAGACTGGACAAGCTTTAGAAATATTTAAGAATATTTGCTGAGGCAATTAAAGATTCTTGTATTAGTCAGTATAAGTGGTACCTTAGAGCTAATGCCTGTTTCAAAAGTGGCCAGGCTTCATGTCATTAAGAACTGCATGTTACAATTCAGGAATATTCAAGAACCATAATTAGGTGTTTATCATGCTTCAAAATTAGCGATGCAATATTTGCACAAAAAGGAATATTTTAAGTAAATTAACAAGGATTTTGTATTTAAAAAATGCTTATTTAAAATAAATAAATAACTATTATTGCTTTTGCTCTCTATTTGAGGAAGTATATATTCTTTGGGTGCACAAAACGCAAATTTTTCTACACTTTTTTATAAAATAAATAAAGCATTTTCTTCAGGTTTTCAGTTTTTCTCAATTACAATACTTTAATAGCAGTAAACTAAAAATAAAAGAAGAGACATGCTGCTGTTTACAATAATGTAAAAATAATGCACTAATTTAAAAGACTAGGAATTTTTCTTGACTCTTAACCTATACAGTCTCCTCATGATAATGGTAATAAACATGGAAAAGTTTAAAAAAAAGTTGGACAGTAAGCTGTCAAACTATTGAGGTTTAAAAAAAAAGCATAGTTGTATAGTTATTTTTTCTATTGTGTAGGCATTCAGTCCATGCAGTTAAGTTCACTGCCAACATAGAAATCAAATCTCACTACTAAATCACATAGCTAATTCATTGGCAATTAGGATATTAAGTATGTTTTATTTTTCCTAATGCAAATCAGAACTACACATATTTATAGGGCATTCAAAAGATTTGAGGTACATCATGATTATATATTCCTTATAAAAATAAATAGTAAGGCAAAGTAATGCATCAAACAAGTTAATGAACATTATATAACAAAACCAATTCTAGAATGACTGCAATCAAATACTGCATTTTAAACCAGATAATAGAAGCATATTTCCATCTTAGTGACATAGAAATTTAATATGAAATTATATTTCCATATACGTATCATGTTTCAATATTTATGTTACCAGAGCAGAAAACTTGCAAAACAGTACACATCTTGACATAAGTATCAACAGAAGCTAGTTATTTAATACGATACAAAAGTAATTGCCCTACATTTCTGTCATAAATGCACATTACTTGACTTTTAATACTAAATAGATAACAGATCCACATTAGCAATTAATTACCAAACAAAAATAAACACTTTTTCATTGCCCCTCCCTTGGTATTCTTCACACAGTTTTTACCAAAGAATTTGTAAGGAGCCAAATTGTCCCCACTAAGATACCCTGCTATATTTCCTTGTTAAAAAGTTAACATTTAAAGCCGTAGGGAAAATAAATTCCTCGCTCTTTAAATTATGGTATTAGTTAATTTTTTATCGTTGGTCGAATTAAAGCCAAGTGTGGTAACCCTAAACTAACATTATAGCCAATAGGAAGAGAGCACAACGGATTATTCCTTCAGATAATATTTTATCCGTTGCATGGCGCATGTTATTATTTACGTTAAAAATACAATCTTGATTTCTAACAAAAATGTTTTCAACTAGAGGTGTGAAATTTAAATTTTCGGAAGGAGAAAGAGTGTTGTGTTATGAACCGGATCCAACTAAAGCAAAAGTATTGTATGAATCAAAGGTAAACAACTAATTATTATTTTCTTGATACACTATAGTATATTTTTATGTACACAATTCAGTGTTTTTGTAGTTTTTGATAGTCTACGAATTTAATCCATTGCTTTAGAGAAAAATGCATTGTTATTCCAGTAACGGTGCACTCCAAAATTTTCCATCGCTTAAAAGTAACAGAAAGAAAAAAAGACTGATCAATTTGATTCTTGCTTTCGGTGAAGTTGCTTTCTGTGTTGCTTATTTCTTAATATTGTGTTTGTAGCTTGCTTTAAACAAAAATCAATGATTTTTCAGGCGCGAAGAGAAAAAATTACGTTTGAATTTTAAATAAATTTTTCATAGAAATGAATCTTCTGTGAAATTGTACTAGCAGTTCTGAAATGTGTACATTTTATTTACATACTATTGAGAAAAAGCTGTGAAGTTCGTAAATTTTGTTTACATAGTAGTGAGAAAAGTATATACTCATATTGTATTTCCTATTTATTAGTGTGGATGGATAACATTTTTTTTTCTGATAAATTAAAATATTTCAGGATGACTTGGGTTTTTAATCGGATTCATACAGTTAATACTTCTTATACATTTCAAGATCTAATAGGTAGATTATATAGTTGATGAAACTTGGTATCAGTTGAAAATCAGTGCTTAATAAAGAATTTCTAATTCTATCATAATTCTTTGTTTTTAATTCCACCATTTCCTAAATGTATTGTTCTAAAAATATATCCTGTGTTATTTAAAACGTTGCATAAAATATTTAGTCTTTTTTAGATTTCATACAGAATTAAACTGTTATATATTTAAGAGCTAGATTCTCATTTGTTATTTTTTGTTTTTGCTCTATTTCAAACTGTTAATTAATAACAGTTTAATAATTTTCTCTTGAATTTGGAAAAGTCCACTTGAGTATTACTAAAAGCTGACTGTCAAAAATTTTATTTTTCATAAATATTAGTGGTCAGTACAAATACACCAGTGCAAATTTAAAAATTTACTATTTTAAATGTTTGGTTTAAATTTAAACAAAGTAATAAAATACTAATTAGAATTTCGAGGTGTCCATATAACCAACCTCCTTTAACCACTAGCGATGCATATGTATTTATTTTTGTTTTGTATGTTAATAAGCAAGTTAAAATTTTGTTGATTAACAAACATTAGGCTTTTTTTATGAAAGGTTTGTCTTGGACATTTAGTGCTTTGAGGTAGCGTATAATTAGTTATTAATTTAGAAGTATTTATAATTAGTTGTTCATTAAATCTGACAATAAGATTTTTTATTATGAATGTAAAAGTTATAATAATTAGCATGTGTATAATTTTTTAAATAGACGGTTTTGTAGGATAAGATTATTATATCACGTTGAGCCATTTTTTTCTATGTGGATTTATATACTTTAGTTAATGTAGTCAAGGATTTCCTCTGCAGAAATGATTATTCTGAAAAATATCTGAAAGTATTTTAGATGAAACATAAACAGCTGGCATTTCTGTTACGAAATATAACGATTTTTTGTCAAGAAACTTATTCTTTGAGCGCTAAATTGGCAAGTGTTTTTATCGCCAAAATTAGTTATGTGATACCATAATTGTAAATAAAGTATTGTCTGACAAAAGCTACATCTAAAAATTATTGAATATCAGTGTTTGGAGGTAATATGAATTTTAAATATATTCTGATACCTAAATTTAATTATGTGTAGAATTACAATTATTTCGTAACTCAAAAATTTTAGGGTTAGTGCGTCTTGCCGAGGTACTACCAAAGAATCTTCTTTGCTACAGCAGTCTATTGGAATCGAAGGAATTTTCATACTTGGCGAAACATCGCTTTCTTGGCACCAGTAGTGTTGCATTCTCCTATCTTCATGCGTGGCGAGGAATAGAGGTCTTGACACCGGTATCTGTTCATTTGCGTAAATATAACCTTTATCACGCATAAGTATTTGGAATTACTGGGGAAAAAAAAAAAAAGAGCTTTGTTTTTGTTTCACAGTCGGTGAAAAGAGGTCTGGAATGTTTTAAGAATTTTTTCTATTGTTCCATGTATTTGATGTAAAATGAAATAATTAAAAAATTTTATTGTCTGTGAATACTTTCTTGATGAGAATAACATTACTTAATTTGTATTTTTTAAAATGAATATTTAAACTGACATTGAAAAAATGAATAATTGCTACAGAGGTTATTTTGTTCCTATATCTTTTTTTTTTTTTTTTTTTTTTTTGTATAGTAAGGGTATTTTTGCTTGCTTGTAGATTCTGCATTATTTGATTAAGCACTGTTCAGTTTTTGTAATTTTTTGCAAATTAGGATATAACTGAGTTTGCAGTTTCCCCCATTAACTTATTAGTGTATAAGAGATCAATGTGAAATTTGTTGAAAAAATTTTAATCATATTTTTTTAAATTATATAAGAATATGTGGGATTTTTATGAAAAGTGAGATACATTTCATTGCCACTTGTTTCAAATCATGTTATGTTGAATAGTTCTTCGTAAGGTGTCAGGTAACACTGTATGATTTTGAAGCATCTTAACATACTTGAAACAGATGAAGTGGAACACAAACATTCAGGCAATGAAATTAAAATTATAAACAAGATTTCAAAATTTTGTTGTGTATCAAAGCAGACTTAACAAAAAAAGAAAGAGATAAAAGTGCTATAGAAAGAGTGAGGCCATTTGTCACGGAAGAGAAAGCAAATAGCATTATCATGATGTGAATGTCATAGCAGTTCAAACTTCCTTTGTCTAATTTTTATGAAGCTAAAATTATAAGAATATAAACTTCATATTTGTTTGGATAATTAAAAAAAAAAAAAAAAAAAATTAAAGAATAAATGCTTAATTCTATAGAATGTTTACATAGTTCTGGCAGTTTTATATTTTAATTTTTAAAACACCTTAAGTACTTTTTTGGGGCAATAATTACTAGTAACTTATGATATATAATGATTAAAATCATGTGCTCATCATGTCCTTTTCTGAACTAGAATAACCATCTTTGTAATAATTAAAAAATATAGTCTTAAGTGATCATCAGAGTCAGATTTAGATTTGATAAGGCCTTAAGCTATTTGAGATCTGGGGCCCTTTATAAGTCTGTTACAATATATTTTAATATTATTTATACTATATTTTAATTTTTTGTGGGCCCCCAAGCTATAGCTTATGTAGCTTATACTTAAATCCGGTCCTGTAAGTGATTTATAAGCAGCGGTGAGCTATGAAAATAGTAACAAAGGGTACATTTCCGTTTTGCCGGCGCAAATGATGCCAAACGGAATATCTTCGCTAGTGACCTTTTACGCTTCGTTTTCAAAACAAGTCGCAGTCATTCCTTATCAGATTAATTGTTTCTTTCAATATTGGCATACAATTACATAGAATTTTTATAAGAAAATTATTTTTATTTAGAGAAATTCTTTTTAGAATTTTTACCAGATAGTTCAATTTTATGCCCAAAGGCCATTCGTGGTAATTAAGTCTATTAAGATGCAATCACACTGCTCAACCGAAGGTCAAGGGTTCAATTCATCAGTTTTAATGAGAATGCACTGGCGAAGTAAAGCACTGTGGTTTTACATACTTTCTGAATAAGCTATTCATACAAATTGAAATAATTCTTGGATTTAAACTTGCATTACAAATTAAGATTTAACTTGAAATTAGCGTAGACAATTATTGAGAGAATTAGATTTTTGGCGTAGTTTACATGAAATGAGTTCACTTGGTATCACATGATATGAAACGGCAAATCAGGATGTCGTACCATGAAAGCATAGTAAATTCTTAAATTAATGTCTTTTTACAAATTTATTGTCTTTATTTATTAGCTTTTCACAAAATTTGAAACAATATTAAAATGTTTATGCCTTCAAAATAAAAAATTCTTAAAACTAACATTTGTTAACATTTTTTATGTGTATACTGTGTGTTGTCACCAGTAAAGTCTGCTTGGCGAGATTTGCGTCGGCGAAAAGGAAAAGTATCTAACAAAGTACCTACATTGTGTTTTAAAAAACAAAGTATAAAATTTTAATTAAATGTTTTACTTTTTTATATACTGTTTATACAAATAATTCTGGATAGGAAATACATAAAAAGATTTTGAAATAAAGAAACTTTTAAAATGTGCCTTAATTCTGTGGAAGAATTTTCGAGAGAGGTTAAAATGGATATTTTCGTTGAAATATGGTACCCAAAATTTTTCGCAATACTTCCTTTACTTTGCACAAGGAAATAAAGAAGGAGGGGAATCATAGACTTGTAAACAAAACTAATCATGGAAACTATGTATAATTTAATTCAGGAAAGAAATTAAATTAGGAATTCATATGCAAAGAACATGATGCAAGATAACTTCTGCAGTTTTTTGTTAAAGTGGCTGTTCCAGCTTGGTTGCTAAAATTGACACACTTAATTGTTAAATTTGTAAACATGCAATTTAAAATGGCCACAGTGGTTATCATCAAAATTGGAATCTAGTTACTGTTTTAACAAAGAATTAACGGTTAATCTTTGAATTATGGTAACTTGGCGATTTTTTGGCGACCAACCCTGCTACAGCAACCTGCTAGTTTTTGTTTGGACGCCATTTTGGTTTCACGAAGTAAAGGCATATATTTTTTTTTTTGGCACTTACGTATTAACGCAACCAGGCCGAAATTCGCATAAATCGCCAAATTTGGCAACCCTATGTGTTATACATAGTTTTGTAAAAAGAATTTATTTGTAAAAAGAAAAAATAACACTCGGTGTGTACTACCACAGCAATGGGTTTTCGGCGGAATTTGCCGAGAAAAGAAAGAGACTTTTTTGGTTACTGTACCTAACAGAAGCGCCGTTACCCTCATGGAAAAAATTTGCGAAAATATCAAGGAAGGAAGCATCATTTATTCGTATTGCTGGAAAGGATACAATCCAAGTGAGTTCGAAAATGCTGGATTTCTGCATGGAACTGTTAATCACAAATAGAACTTTGTGGATCCCAACACGGGCGTTCACACACAACATGCAGAGCGCATGTGGGGCTCAGCCAAATGGCGCAACAAAAAACAGAGAGGAACTGTCTGTCATCATCTTGACTCATACCTTATCAAATTTATATGGCGCCAAGCTCAAGCTGTTAATGGCGAAGACAGTTTTCAATCAGTGCTAAAAGCAATAGCCAAAAGATTTCCGCCGAAAAAATAATTCTGCAACTTGTTCAAATTCAAAACCAGAAGGGTTTAATTGCTATTTTATATTTTAAAACAAAATAATATAAAAAACTGTATTAAAAATTATCTGTAATTAATAAATGTACATTTTCTTTCTATTCATACTTTTTTACTCAAACTTACAAATCACGTCAACCTGGTTGCGATAATACGCAAGTACCTTTTTTTTTACTCAAAATTTTTTTCGAACAATTTACTAGCCGAATTACGCTTATGCTAGAACTTTTATGGAACAAAAGTGCTTAATCATGATGAAGATTAGCTGCGAAATTGGGAGAAAGCATAGAATCGCCCACTGCTTGCCGCGTTTTTAAGAATTGCACATACACGGTATCATTCATGTAAACCTCGAACTATTTTCACTTAAAAAAAAATCCCAGAATTGCACAAAAATGGCATTGCGCACACTCTTGACTTTATCCATGCACACTGCTAAAGTCCTAGCTAGTAACCTTTATCGCCTTACCAAAATGTTGCCAAACTACCTGTTACCATATTCCAAAGATTAGTCGAATTAACATTTGTCATTAATTTAAAAAGAAAATAAGGGGGGCATTTGAAATTTTTATGGTTTTTAAACTTTTTAGTTAAGGATTTTAAAATTATGTCACTGACATAGCATTCATTGGTTTTAAACCTAGAAATATACGGCCAAATAATTGCAGATAAGAAAGTAAGGAGTTTGCAGTAACTTTTCAATTTTCAAAATGATGCTGATTTGTTATTTATTGGATTATTATTTAAATTTGTAGGATCAGTTGAATATGCTTTAGTGCGTCTGTCAGAAATCAAAGCTTGGAATGGGTGAGGAAATCCTATTTAAAATAACAGTATTACATAGATTTATATTTCCTCACTAATATAAAAATTAAACTTTTAAGGAAAATTTAGTTTTATACGTATATTTTTAACTAAGAATAACTTTATTTGAAATTTCCATTAGGTGAATTCTGAGTTGTTTAAACTTTCATTGTACTTAATATGGTCTTATGAAATCTAGAAAAAAGACTAACTTTTTCAGTGCCATCTTAGAGATCTGCTGCACTAAGGCAGAAAAATATCTTTAATTTATCTTACCTACTATGTTTGAATAAAGTCAGTCAAATAAGAATGTGAAAATCTGTATTAAGAACATGTGTATATAAAAAAGTAGAACAGTGCAAAGTCCAAAATCCAGACATCCAGTATTCAGAATGATCTAATATCTGGACCAGCGACATCAAAAGAAATAAATTGCCCCCTTTTGAAATCTCTAGGAAGGGAGAATGTGGTAGTTGATGGACAAGTGTGCCATAAATGTGATTATTTCCCTGATTAAGCCAGCAGGTGTATGAAAGTGATCCCTTGTCACTTTCATACACCTGCTGGCTTGGGAATAGCATTGTGGCCAATTCCTACTTATCACTTTCAAGCACCTGCTGGCTAGAGAATGGCTTTTGTGGGCAATGACAATACATTGATTGATATTTATCATGATTACAGTTTTGGCCTGTGAATAGTTGTTGGGGTTAGCATATTTCTGTCTGACTAATTAGAAGAGGAATTTCTGATCTATTTATTATTAAGAGATCTGGTGGTATTATTAAAAATTCATTTGTTAAGAAGTATATATAATTACAAATAATTCCCTGACTGCAAAATATATTTATTATGGCTAAGAACCTGAATTTTATACATTACTTACTTACTAGCAAGTTAAAAGTGTGTCATATTTGCTCATTCAGCATGGAAACACATCTATTACAGTCAAAAGTCGTTAATTCGGACACCCATAATCCGGAATGATCTATAATCTGGACCTCAAAGCTAAAATCTTTCTGCGCATGCGCCGCGTTGACGCGTGCTCATAGGCGTTTTACGCGTCCGTGCAAGACATTTACGACTGCGCACATGCGTCTGCGCAAGTGCAGAATACATTTTCGCGTCGGAGGGCATAAGCTAAAATTATCTATTTCAGTTAATGTTGATGATTGTGTTGTTCCTTAATCTTCGAATTGGATCCGGCTTATTATTTTTTACAGACTGTAAGAGCAATTTTATAAAAGTAAGCTTGAACTTTCGATTATGTCAAATAGAATTTCCGATGCTGGAGCTCCCAAAGGATCTAGAAAACGAAAGTATGATTCGATGTCCATCAAACAAAAAACGAATTGCTACAGAAAATGGATAAAGGTATATCCTTTGTTTATCTAACCCTTCCGAAATCTGTTTATCAATTTCACGCTGCTCTGAGTGGGGGGGGGGACGTCGCAACGCACAGTGAACTGGAAGTTGATCTGTCACCACTATCCTTATCTTCAGAGCAGATGTTTTTATTTTATTCGACTTATAATTCCTTATTAAATGTAGTATTTAATCTCGATGTACTCCGTCTTTGATATGACTTAAATCAAATTCCTCGTCATTATAAATATCACGAATACAAATCAAATAGATTTCTGGTTGCAATTTTTTAATTTCGGCTATGCGTAAGGTAAGCATGCGCGCGTTGAAAGAAATGTTTAATAAAGTAAACAAATAAATATTAAGCTTTTTTTTGTAAATTTTGATACCCTTTAGATCATAATTGCTCATTATTTTATAAATTACGGTTTCATATTTTTAATTTTATAATTTCTACATGCCATCTTGCCAGATTTAAACTGATGATCTATAATCCGGAATCGCCGAAGTCCCGACGAGTCCGGATTAAAGACTTTTGACTGTATATCCTTTATATTAGGTAATTACTCTCCTCTTCTTTGAATGTAAATATTAAAAACAGTGACAAGTACTCAGTTACTTCTTAGCCCAAAGGGCTATTAATTTCATTTTAAACTTTAAATGTCCATTTCACTTTTCAAATTGTTGCCACCAAATATTATCGCCCTGTGTTATATTTGAAGAATCTGCATAAATGTATGTTTCTCGTATTGTGATAAAACAACAGTATCTAGAGGCATCAAATTTTGAATAGCATAATCCTCCGCTGAATATGGGCATCCAGAAATCTAATTTGGAATTTCTTTTATTATCGATTTCATAACACTTTAACGAAATTTGGATTACTAAATTCAACAATTTCAAAGCGAGCACTAGCAACACTGTTTGAAAAAAAAAGCATTTTTATCTCCAGCACGCGAGACTGTGTATCGGAAATTCTAAAGATATGCTCATTTTAAAATTATTTTGCGATGTTGCTGTTGAATTGAATTTTATAGTTTAAGTGCGAAGAACATGATATTTAATAAATAAAGGTAACACTAATAACCTTTGGGCGTAATGTAAAGTCTGAAGGCTTTTAGATTTGTTTTAATTATATTATCATGAATACGGAATTTTATATGGCAATATTGCATTTTTTTAATATTCTGTTTAAAGATACAAATCTTAATTGACATAATCAGCTATAAATAGGCACAGTGTAAGTGTTATTGATTTAAGGTGTTAGATCCTGTTGTAAAAAGTATTATATAGAGCACTGGCTGTTAACGGGGTCAGTAAGAGGATGTAGAGGAGCAGTGAACTTGTTTTGGGTGGTAGGGGGCAATGAGCATGTTTCGGCATGCAAACTTAATTTTAAATTTCCTTATTGTACCAGCAATAAAACGAACTTAGGCAACTGCTCCTAAGAATGATGAGGCAAATTTATATTCGAGGTAAGATGACCTTCAAGAACTCAAAACTACGTTTTTTTTTGCAATCCTAACCAGCACAGTGCATGTGTCAGTTATTTCTGCTCGCTATTAATTGCAATGCATGCATTAAGCTTCCTTTCAATATGAATATCAGATTTGACTGGTGTTTCTTGCATTTCTTGCTTTTCGTTTGCCTCATTTCTGTTTTTACCCCCCTCAGTTTCAATTTACTTTAATTTTTCATTTGGCCATTTGCCTAGATAATTCCACTTATTATTCTTTATCATGATCGTGAATTATTAATTTTGAAAAATAGTTATCTTTCCCTCATCATATTTTGCTGCTGCCAACAATGTTGTTTAATAAAAAGAAATGTCAGTATAGTTCCACGTACTTGAAATTTGGATTTGTTCATTCGCCGTTGAACTTGCAACTGCCCATATGTTTACTTAGTGAGAAAGTATTATCTGATGAAGCAATGAAACCATCTTGTTTGCAGGAGCATCTGCAAAAAATTCATTCTGATAAGCAAAATAAAGATTAGTTTTTTATAAGCATCAAGGACAAGTTCCTGAAAATGTCGTCTGTCTTAGGCTTACAAGTAGCGTCATCAAAACAATGCGATGATGCTTTAATAGTCTCTTATAATATACAGTCAAAAGTCGTTAATCCGGACTCGTCGGGACTTCGGCGATTCCGGATTATAGATCATCAGTTTAAATCTGGTAAGATGGCATGCAAAAATTCTAAAATTAAAAATATGAAACCGTAATTTATGAAATAAAGAGCAATTATGATCTAAAGGGTATCAAAATTTACAAAACAAAAGCTTAATATTTATTTGTTTACTTTATTAAACATTTCTTTCAATGTAAGTTGTTTAAGTTGCTTCGTTTTATGTGATAATACTTTCTCTTTAATTCTATAAACAGACATAATTTTTTGTTCAGTTACAAAGTTGTTCTGCTGTTCATGTGATATAATTGCTGTGCAGAGAATACCGACTAACGTGTCAATCGAAATTTTTTCGTTTTCACTAACCTCTCTGTCACCTTCTTCATGTCTTTATCCATTTTTTGCAGCAATTCCACTTTTTGTTTGATGGACATCGAAACATACTTTCATTTTGTAGATCCTTTGGGAGCTCCAGCATCGGAAATTCTATTTGACATAATCGAAAGTTCAAGTTTACTTTTATAAAATTGCTCTTACAGTCTGCAAAAAATAATAAGCCGCATCCAATTCGAAGATTAAGGAACAACGCAATCATCAACATTAACTGAAATAGATAATTAGATAATTTTAGTTTATACTGTCTGTTATACATTAAACGCGCACGCGAAAATGTATTCTGCACTTGCGCACTTCAATGCGCAGTAGTAAAGGTCTTACGCGCACGCTTAAACGCCTATGCGCATGTGTCAACGCCGCGCATGCGCAGAAAGTTTTTAGCTTTGGGGTCCAGATTATAGATCATTTCGGATTATGGGTGTCCGAATTAACGACTTTTGACTGTATCAAAGGTAATTCCTAAATCAGGGAAAGCTCATACCATTGGTGAAGAATTGATCGTGCCGATTGTCAAGGGAGTTTTAGAAACTGTTTGACACCATCCAGTCACATCCAATATTATAATATAAAAAAAAGTTTCATTAAGCAATGATACAGTTTGATGACAAATTGATGAGACAGCTGAAAATGTTAAAGCTTCTTTATACAAACTTTTAAAACGCACCGAATTTTCTCTTCAGGTTGATGAAGCGAGCCTGCCAAGTTCTAATGAGGCTTTATTGTTAGTTTAGATCTTGTTTGTGAAGAAAGAAAAATTATTCAAAGGATGCTTTTTGCAAAAAGCTCGATTGCAGACACTAAAAGTGAATCTATATTTAATACTGTTAAAGATCATTTTAAAGAGAAAAATATTCCTCTTGCGAACATTTTGTCCTTTGCAACCGATGGAGCTCTTGCAGTGGTGGGTCGCTATCGTGGGTTCATTGCCTTTTTGAAGAAAGAGGTACCAGGTATTTTATCCGTTTACAGCATGATTCATAGTTGCAAAAAACCTCAGCAATCATTTGTATCAGTCGTTACAATATGTCGTCTCTATTCTACAAAATTCGCAATAATGTTCTCAACAATCGATTATTTGTGCATCTGTGCAAGGACAAGGCTGAAGAATTCAGTCGCTAGCTTTTACACACTGAGGTTCTCTTGGTCTCCAAAAGCGCTTGCCTCAGTAGGTTCTGGAATCATTTTGACTCCGTACTTGAGATCCTCGAAGAAAAAGATGGAACTCTGAAAAACAGATTGCTGCAATTTAAGATTGATGTTGCTTACATAACTGATTTATTCGTAAAATTCAGTGGAATTAATTTGCAGGTTCAAGGTGAAAGGCTCAATTCGATTACAATATATAATGTGTTATTTCTGCCTTTTTAAAGAAAGTCACTTCGTGGAAGCAGAATTTTGGTTGCAATGAATTCAGCCAGTTTCCAACCTTGTCGGATCTGCATAGGAGCAGTGAAATCCCATTCGATGCGATGACAAGTTTACTGTCAACACCTTGAGTCTTTGCACAAGGACTTTTCTGAGTGTTTTGAGGATATTTTGCCTCAGGAAGTCCCTCAGTGGGCCATGAATCCTTTTATGAATATTGAGAAAACAGAAGTTCAGATTCAGAAGGAACTAGTCAAACTTTCAACTAATGAAACTTTGAAAACCAGCTTCCAGAATGATGATCATCTCACAGAATTTTGGCTTCAAAGTAGCATCAGTTGCTTATACCCAGGATTATGGACTGTTGTCAAAAAAACTGTTAATTGCTTTCCCTCCCTCCTACGTTGTTGAGCAAGGATTCACTATTGTGACTGATCTAATTACGAAAAAGAGAAGTCGATTCCAGAAGAGGGGACTTGTGCCTTCATTTCTCTAAAAATATTGAACTGAATGTTCAGAAACTGCTGTGAAACATCAAGCACAAACATTCCTACTGTTCATGCTTGTTTTTTCCACTGATATTACTTATTTAGTGTATTTTTTGCTTTTTAAATTTTTTCAAAATTTTAATTAAGAATTTTTCAAACATGAAAAAGCGTTTAAAGGAATATAATTACCTTCCAGGGCAGAAACTATTGAGTTAAACAAACAAATTTGATGTGTGAGTCTACTAAAAAAAAATTACTTAAAATTTTTGCCTTGTATAATTCAGGAACTTCTTTCCAATACCCTAAATGACAGGATTTTCATGTATTGGCATTGAAAAATTTTTCTCTCCTTAGTGGGCAGCAGCTTTAATACATCGTGATTGGTGTATCACTTTATTTAAATCTGTAACTGCTTTAAATTATTTTAGCAAATTTATGTTACAGTTTTAGTAAGCACATGTGTTTTTTTTTTTTTACTTTTGTATGTAGGTTTTAGATCTTGTTGTTAGTCATGATGGACGGGGTCGTAAGGTGCCAGAATATCTTATACATTTTTTTGGGTGGAATAGTAGGTAAGTACGTCTATAATCAGACTATAAATGCAATTTAATATTTTTGTCTGGGTTCTACTGTGTTATCAAGTTATACAGTACAAAGTCTTTAATCCGGACTTGTCGGGACTTCAGAGATTCCGGATTAGGGGTTTTTCCGTATTATAGATCATCAATTTAAATCTGGTAAGATGGCATGCAGAAATTATAAAATTAAAAATATGAAACCATAATTTATGAAATAAAGAGCAATTATGATCTAAAGGGTATCAAAATTTACAAAAAAAAAAAAGCTTAATATTTATTTGCGTACTTCATTAAACATTTCTTTCAATGTAAGTTGTTTAAGTTGCTTCGTTTTATGTGCTAATACTTTCTCTTTAATTCTATAAACAGACATAATTTCTTGTTCAGTTACAAAGTTGTTCCGCTGTTCAAGTCCTGTAATTGCTGTGCCGAGAATACCGACTAACTTTTCAATAGAAATTTTTTCGTTTTCACTAACCTCTCTGTCACTTTCTTCATGCCTTTATCCATTTTTTGCATCAATTCCACTTTTTGTTTGGTTTGATGGACATCGAAACATGCTTTCACTTTATAGATCCTTTGGCAGTTCCAGAATCGGAAACTCTTTTTGACATAATTGAAAGTTCAAGCTTACTTTCTGTAAAATTTTTCTAACAGTCTGCAAAAAATAATAAGCTGGATCCAATTAGAAGATAAGGAACAATGCAATCTGCGACATTAACTGAAATAGATAATTAGATAATTTTAGCCTAGCTTATACCGTCGTTATGCATGCGCAGAAAGTTCGTAGCTTTGAGGTCCAGATTATAGATCATTCCGGATTATGGACGTCCGAATTAAAGACTTTGTACTGTATTACAGAAATTGTTAATAATTTTTACTGAAGTGGCTTTACTACATTATTTTAATGGTTTAAATGTATTTTGATAATACATTTATTATTTTAATATATTTTGATTTTAACTTTCTATTTTGATATTACTTTTAGTAAAAGAAATGCTTTTTCTCAGTGGAGGGGGTAAATTTAATGGTGGTTAATACTGGACATATTTTATTATACATTTAATATATAAATATATTTTATTTTAAGTAGTGGGATAGTGCATATTATGCAAACCTGCCTCGCAAGCATTGTCAGAATTATAATGCTATATTTAGCAAGGCAGTATTTCATGTAAGACATAGTCTTTGAAAGCATAATTTTACATTTTATCAATTAAAAGCAGTTTTACTTATTTTTGACTGCAAATGCTGAACGAAAGTTACAATTTTTGAGTGTTTATAGAGACAGACTGACAATCTAGGGTGTCCCATCAAGTTACTGTGTTTCAGTTAGAGATATATTAGGCATACGGGTAGGTCCTAAAAATTAGTAAGTTATTTAGTTATCATTTTGTCTCAAATCTGAACTTAGCAACTCTATTATGGTTTACCACTTGCCTTGTAGAACTACGGAGGATCACCATTAGGGAATCATGAATGCAGTTTCTGTCGACCATAATCGATTCGTAGAAAGTGTACAATGGTGAGACCGACACATTAGCTGGATGAAGTCACTGCCCCTACCACATTAATGAAAGGGAATTATAGGGAAAGAAATTTATACAGAAAATCTTTAATTGATATGATTAATTATAATTATCATTTAATGCATTGTAAGTAAACTTATAATAAAGCAGGTACAGTAAACAACAGAGTAATCATAATTCATCCATCAATTAGGCATAAATTTAAAGGAGAAAAACTGTACTATAAGATAAAATCATCGATGTAAAAAATGAGTTATTTATAATTTTATTTATTCTCTTTAATTAAGCCAAAAAAATAAAGCAAAGTTAATTTTGACTTTTTAATCTTTGCTATATTGTAAATTGTATTTTGCTTGCAGTAACTTTCAAAGATTAAAATCAAAGAAACCTTATTAATTCTTGCCAGCTGTTGCAAGTTGCATTAGAATCGGCATCAAATAAAATTTTCTTATATGATAAGTGTGATTGAAAGATTATTATTTTCATTGGTGTTTTCTGGACTAAATTCACTTCGAAAGCAGATCACAGAATCTGAGAATAATTTTCTTTCTAATGAGTAGTCTTTTCTTAAGATGTTGAGATTTAAGTTTTACTGAAATTGCTGCTGAGTTGGTGAATTTTACCATTTGTTAAAGTGATATGTGACATTTAACAAATGATACAAGTAAAATATAGTTATCTCTGAAACTGTAACAATATTAGCAGTTTGAAAAATTCTAATTACATATGATGAATATTATACTGCTCTGCTATACTGCTCCATAAAGGCAACAGCTATCCTCCCTTTTCTTTGCCTGTTCTAATAGTTTTGCAAGATTTAATACAAATGTATCACTGCAGATTGGCAATAAAAAATTTGGTGAACATACATACAGAAAGTAACTGATTACTTAGAGCGGGAAATATTATCATTTCATCCATCATACTATTTGATTATCATGTATATCAAATTTAAAACATGTTTAATGGATATTAAATTTTATGCATGGCAATATGTTGCTATTTTTATCAAAAATTAATTTAACATAATTTAAAAAGTATTTAGTTGTGTGTAGTATGTATGTGTGATTAAAATTTTAACTCCTTTAAAAAGACATATTTGCCGTTACGCAGCTGGAATTATTGAAACATTTTAAATATGGTGGTAATTAGATTTTGATTAGAGGAAAAAGTATGTTTTTTCATTTACTTCTTGTACGTTTGTCGCATTGTGAAAAAAACAGCAGCACCTAGAAATACAAAAATTTGAACATGTTGTGGTAGTCCTTCGCCTGAGCATATACACCTTGAAGCCCAAATTCAAAAATGTTTTGTATTTATTTTATATTTTGTGCGAATTTAATGATGTTTTGATTAGCAAACTCGAGAATTTTAAAACAGTCTGTTACCATGTGGTGAAGTGTAAGATATTTATGTTTCAAATTTTATCATGAAACTCAGAGATTTAAAAGAAATGTATTGTCATTTCTGCAAATAATATATTTTTATCTTTTCACACTTCAGTCTGCGGCCATTCGGCAAAGTTTAAAACATTTCATTTTGCTTTAAATCTGTCTGTTATTAACAAACCAAGTGATACAAAATACTTTAATTAGTTTTCGTACAAATACTACCAACAGTGGCAGATTTTGCTTTCATTAAGAAAGAAACTTCATAATTTTGTTCATAGCAGTTGCCATGTTGGCTTGCTTTTGCTAATAAAGGTTTTTCTAATGTGTCATTACTAATGTTAGATCAAAATTTAGTCCTTATTTTCACAGCAACACTGAAAATCCTTTCGCATTCTGCATTACTACGGGGAATTGTCAGAATGACCAACATTATTCTAGACAGTTCACTACACAGTACAAAGTCCGTAATCCGGAATGATCTATAATCCGGACCTCAAAGAGACAAACTTAGGTATGCGCATAATGCGTTTACGCATGCACGTTTGATGCGCTTGTGCGCTACGCATGCGTGTAAAGCATTTACCCATGCACACTTCTGATAGTGAAGAAAGTAACAGAGAACGTTATTGAAAATGAACAAATTTCTATTGACAAGTTAGTCAGTATTCTCGACACAGCAATTACAGTGGAACTTTGTACCTTACATTGAGAGAAATGTATACTAAAGTAAACAAATAAATATTAAGCTTTTTGTTTTTTGTAAATTTTGATACCCTTTAGATCAAAATTACTCTTTATTTCATAAATTACAGTTTCATATTTTTAATTGTATAATTTCTGCATGTCATCTTACCATATTTAAATTGATGATCTATAATCTGGAAAAAAACCCTAATCTGGAATCACTGAAGTCCCGACGAGTCCGGATTACAGACTTTGTACTGTACTTTAAAATTCGATCAGCACCATTCAGTTTTCAAATTAAACTCCACTGGGTGTCAGTCCTAGCTGATTTTATAACTTTATCCAAATTTTCTAATTGTATGCTCAATATCATCATCTTTCATGACTAAATGAAGTAAAACTGGAATCTATCTATATATATATAAAGGATGCATTTGCTAGAGCAGAAACATCTGCAACTTTAGTGTATAAAATCATTTCATTGATGATTGGAAATTTATGTAGTGTGTAATCACATATTCGGCAGAAGTAGCTTCTAAAGTGGAAATAAAACTAATTTTAGTCTTCCTCTGAAAGTTCTTCTGTTACTTTGTTAGTTGTAGCCCCTATTACCAAATCTTAATCTTTATCTGATTTCCTATTTCACCATAAATCACCCATACGTAGAACTAAAATATGAAACAAAGACTGGTTGTACAAACTTTAATAAAATGTCTTTCAACAGATCATAAATCCATTGATTGCAGAACATGAATTAATGGAATTCTGCTTTGTAGAACTGTTAAGAACATCGAATGATGGTAAAATAAATTGTACAAAAGAGCAAAAAGCTTTGTTAAGGTCTAAAGACAAAAACATAAATATTCTTTCTTCACAAGATAAACTTAATAGTAATTGAAAAACATTTTCTTGTTGATATTTTTTTATTTTTATTTTGAGAGAAATTTGTATCAGCTTTGTATTTTGTAGTATTATCTTGAGAACTGCCAATTAAATTCCTTACTGGTGCAGAAATTCCTTTTCTTAAGTCTATTTTTAACAGTTGAAGTAGTAGCTACATCTCCATTTACTTTAGGTTATTTTATAACTTTCATTGTTCTAGAAGCATTTACTTCTTTAAAAAATCCAAGAAGTGGGTTCCATTGATTGAGGATTCTAGATAAACATTTCTTTACATACATGTTTAAAAATGTTTCTTATTTTAGTATTATGCAGCTGTTGGAATTGTTTCAATTTTTCTTTTCTTTTAGAACTCCTTTCAAGACAATAATCAACAATGTTTTCGTCCACATTTATTGGTAAAGAAGCTGCCCCTTTTTCAGCTGCTAAATTTCAGAGGTGACAGGTGTCCCTCATAATTTGCAAATCTGAAGCTTCTTTTTTTAAGATGCCTGTGCCAGTCTTCAAACCTACTATTACTGGTGCATTATCAGCACCAAGTGCTAAGCAATTATCCAGAGGAATTGCATTTTCGTTTAAACTTTTAATAATTAGCTCTGCTATATTAAAAACCTGTCGAATGTCCTTCTAAGGTGGGAGCAGAAAGTAAACTTCACTCAGTTTCTAAAGACACTGGATTAAAATAAGAGACAAAAATTGGATAGAGTTTTGAATTGGTATTATTGCTTTTATCTGTAGAGAGGCAAAATGGAGCTGTTTTAATGCAGTCAATAACTGAAAATTTATTTTTCATACCCATTTCTTTAACAATTGCAGCTGTTTCAGTCCGTACATTTAAATATTTTTTAGCGATTTAACTATTGCGAAACACTTTTCTAAATAAAGCTGCAGCATGATCCGATGCATTCAGTGGCAGATTGTGCTCAAGTAAAAAAGCAGAGAACAGGCATTTGGCATTAATAACCTTTTGGTCCTTTGTTTCCACAGTAAAATCTAATTTTTTGTTGTTTTCGATAGAATTTGTGTCGTCCTTGTGTTTTTGTGTACGCACGTGTTTGAGAACGTTGACCCTTCCACCATGTGAAATCGAAAAATCGCAATGACGAACAGTACACATTGCAAATGTATTAAATTTACTTGAGGAAATAATAGAAGGAAAGTCATCTATGTACGATTTTTGAAAAGTACATAAGTATTTTACCTTTTTTGCAGACATAACTAAAACAAAAGATTATAATTTCTTAAACTATTTCTCGAAAGCACATGCACTCGCACTGGTCAACGACAAGATGAACGAAATGACATCCTTTATCTTGGTTTGTGCTCATTGGCTAATATATATGCCAGATGATATGCACTGGGGCTCGGTGATGGAAAACTGGAACACAGCGTTTTGAACACATGTGGTCTCACCTACAAAGTGCAGCATAATTTCTCACTGATGAAACAAGTTTGGTTTTCTTTTAGATGTAATGTAGAGAAAAACCAAGTGATGCCCAAAACCTTCTTCTTCTTTTTTTTTTTTTTTTTTTTTTTTTTTTTTTTCTTTTTTTTTGTGCAAAGAATGAAGTATTAAGCCAAGGAAAAAAAATCAGGAGAAATCTTTTAAAAATCTGGTTGGCAGAAGAAGGGTCTGAAATCGGTAGAGTTGGCAACTCTGTACATGTAAACTTTTCAACTGATTGTCTGCCAGAACATGTCACAAAATATTAATATAATTGCACATATGTATTCACACCCGTGTGGTGACCGGGTGTAAAATAGTCCCAATGTAGCTTGTGCATGTCATAAAAGGAGACTAAAATGGGTACCCAGCATCTGGGGGTATAGCCGAGCACCCTGGCCCTGGGGATTATATCAGGGAACTGGTCCTTCAGGTTGGGTGTTAACTACACCACCTCGTAAAAAATCTTACCGTTAAGAAATCCAAATATAGAATTAGCCGGACTGCTTCTACTGGAAAACGACTTGGAAATAGCCTAGGAACTTTTCGTTTTGGAACCTGGAATGTCCAAACACTGTACTACTGTAGGGACTGCTATTTCTTATAGAAGAATTTGACAAATATAATATGAATCTGCTTGCCATTCTGGAAATTCGATGGCTTGGGGAAGGTACCATTGAGAAAAGAAACCACACGGTTTACTATATCTGTGATGTGAAAAAACATATTTTTGGTACTGGTTTCTTATTGAACAAAAGTTTAAAACACTTAATGATTGATTTTGTTCCTAAATCACCCCGACTTTTCAAAATTCGGCAAAGGGGAAAGTTTTTTTAATTATAGTATTATCAATGGACATGCACCTACAGAGGACAAGAAAGAGGAAGAGAAGGAAATTTTTTATGAGGAACTTTCTATGTTATACAGATCTTGTCTCAAGCATGACATAAAACTTGTTATGGGAGATATGAATGCTAAATTGGGTAAAGCGGATGAATTTAGACTAACAATTGGAAAGCATGGCTTACATGATAGTACTAATGACAATGGACAATGGCTAGTATTTTTGCTGCTGAACACAACATGATAATTTCAAGCCAAAGGATTCTATCCTTTGGTAAGGGTGCTGTCATCTGGTCGGCTGGTTTAGCTAAATATTTTTGGCAAATCATACAACCTTTTAATGCTTTTTTGACTAACTGTCATCCTTTAGGAATCCAGAAGCGTGATCTGACTTTAGCTAAAGTTGTAACAATTCCTCCATGCATTATCTTCTCATGTTCTTTGCGTACAATTAGTATCGTCATTTGGGAATTTTTAGGTAGGATTATTAGATATTTGTTATCTAGTGAGAAGTCAGAAAATTCTAATCTTCCTCTCAACCTCATTTCCTTTTAATCAATGTAAGGAAGAAAATTGTTCAACGGGGAATTTTTTCCAACTGAATGACCTTCTTTGAGGGATTTATATTCTTCGGTAAAAAACTTCTTTTGCCCTGATCTTATCCAGAAATTTTCTGCTTCTTGTAACTCTTCAGCTGTGAGAGTTCCTTGAATGTTGCTAGTTTTTCTTAATTTTCTAATGAAATGTGCTGTTCAAGCAGTGATTCTTAACACCTTCTCTAATTTCCTATATTTTGATATGTCAAAAAGATCATCTGTACTTTTTCGATTGTACATGATTGATGTAGTATATTACCGGATCCCTTTCGGTATTCCAATTTGTTTTCATCTATTGTTTCTTTAATATCTAATCTTGGCCAAAGTTCGAGAGGGAGTTGAAGCCACTGGGGACCTTGCGTCCAAATGGTCTCGTTTATTAACTTGGAAATCTTCGTTCTCCGAGATACGAGATCTGCAGGGTTGTCGACACCTGGGCAATAATGCCAATTTTGAGGTGAGCTCAATTTTTGTATTTCTTCGACACGATTCCTGACAAAGGGTTTAAAGGCTTCAGGTTGTTTTTGGATCCAAAAATAAGTAATTGTTGAGTCTGTCCAAAAATAGCACGGAATTTTCAATTTCAGTGCTTTCAGAATATTGCTGACTAACTTAACTGATAACAATGCCCCTATTATTTCTAACCTTGGTAAAGTAAGGGATTTTAGTGGGGCTACCCTATTTTTAGAAGAGACAAAGGCCGTTTTGATTTCTTTATTTTCTGTTGTGAAACGTAAATATGCGGCTGTACCATAGGCTTTGAACTTACATCTGAAAAGCAATGTAGCTCGAGATTTTCGACATTAATGTTCAAGGGCATGAAAAGTAACGAGAGATGGAGAATTCAGCCATTTGAGGTAGCTCTTCACACCGCTTTCTCCATTCAGAGGACAAATCTTCAGGCAAAGGTACATCCCAATCTATTTGCGACAACCAAATCTTCTGTATTAAGCACTTTATTCTAACACTGAAAGGTCCTAAAATTCCAATCGAATCGAATATCCGACCCAACACTTCTAAAAGAAATCATTTTGTTTCTATTGGTTTAGATGTGAAAGACAATAAGTTCCGAACATCAAAATACAGCAAGTCCTTTGAATTATCCCATGCCATACCTAAGACCTTAAATGGGAAATTTTCTCTATTAAAATCTTCAGGATTTTCATCTGGAACGATACCCTGTTTTACCCACAATTCATGTAATTGTCTCGAGTTACTATGCCATTTGTGAAGCTGCATGCTTGCTTCCTTAAATATTTGGACCGATTCTAGACTTGTAGTTAATGCTTCATTGATCGTTGGTTGGCTTCCAATCACATCATCTACATATACGTTCTCATTCAAAAAGTTAACCGTTGTAGGATAAAGTTTATTAAATTTTTTCAGATGATGTTTAATGGTAGCGGCTAATAGAAATGGAGTACTATTTATTCTGAATAAAACTCTAGTGAACCTATATATGTCAGGAGAAGTTTCATCATTAGGGAATTCGGAAAACAGAAACCTGGTTGCGTCTCGATCTTTTTCATGTATGAGAATCTGTAAAAAGGCTTGTTTTATATCTGCGGTGAAGGCTATTAGATTATACCAAAATCTTAACAACAATTCGAATATTTCAGGGTATAAATTTGGCCCAACATGTAGACAGTCATTTAAAGAAATGGATCCTGGGGCGTACGATGATGCATCATAAACAATACGTAATTTACTTGTAACTCGATCCTCACATATAATTTCCCTATGCGGTAAGTAAAACAGGACATCCTCTTCATTTGAAATTTCTGTAACTGGTTCGATAATATTTTGTTTTAACTGATCTCTTAATACGTTCCTGTATTCGGAAAATAGATTAGGATTTTTTTTAAGTCGATAAAATCTTTCTTCCGCGATTTCCCTACTACGGTCAAAAGTCGTTAATTCGGACACCCATAATCCGGACCTCAAAGCTAAAATCTTTCTGCGCATGCGCATAGGCATTTTACGCGTGCGCGCAAGACGTTTACGACTGTGCATATGCGTGTGCGCAAGTGCAGAATACGTTTTCGCCTGCGCGTTTAATGTGTAACGGATGGTATAAGCTAAAATTATCTAATTATTTATTTCAGTTAATGTTGATGATTGCGTTGTTCCTTAATCTTCGAATTGGATCCGGCTTATTATTTTTTGCAGACTGTAAGAGCAATTTTATAAAAGTAAGCTTGAACTTTCGATTATGTCAAATAGAATTTCCGATGCTGGAGCTCCCAAAGGATCTATCTAGAAAACGAAACTATGTTTCGATGTCCATCAAACAAAAAACGAATTGCCACAGAAAATGGATAAAGGCATATCCTTTGTTTATCTAACCGTTCCAAAATCTGTTTATCAATTTCACACGGGTCTGCGGGGGGGGAGTCGCGGCGCGCAATGAACTGGAAGTTGATCTGTCAACACTATCGTTATCTTCAGGGCAGATGTTTTTATTTTATTCGGCTTATAATTCCTTACTAAATGTAGTATTTCATCTCGATGTTCTCCATCTTTGATGTGATTTAAATCAAATTCCTTGTCATTATAATTCACTTCCGATAGCGAAGAAGTAATAGAGGTTAACTTTTCATACTTCCACTATCCAAGAGAAGTCTGGCAAACACCTTTTGCTTAGCTGTTTTAACTTTTATCGTGCAAGTCTGTAAAAGAATTGTGTTATTTGCACTATGTGAAACGGCCGAAACAATTTCTTCTTTCTGTTCCTTAGTTTGTGTATCATTTTTCAAAATTGATATACTATCCTTTTTATCACTTGGTGTATTTTTAACTATTGAACTGGATTTAAAACATATGGCTTCCGAATGTTTACCTTTGCAAATTTTACAAACTTTAGTTTGACGTTGCCGGCAATGTGAGATTTTGTGCTTAGGGGCCAGGCAAAGAAAACGCTGAGCTTGGTTCTTCAAAATAGCTCTCTTCTCATTAACTGTGAAGCATAAGCAAGACTCTGAGTCATGGTTTTGAAAACAAAAAATGCAGTTTCGATTTGATGACGCGGCTGCCATAAATTAATGTGTGGTGACAGTTTGTTTATGTTTCGGCGTCGGTGGATATCTGTTAACACCTTTCATTTCTGGTTTTTGACTTGCGTGGAAAAGATAACGAATTAATCTACAGATCCAGTTTGCATAAAAGGTCTTGCTCACTGTTTCTGCAGTAATGTCTGGCAGAGGGATGGATGGGTTCCATCCGGCAAGTAAACCTGTCAATGCAGGTTAAGCAATATGTTTGACCATTTGTTGGTGGAAGTTGTCCAACGATGTCAATGTGTATGACACTAAATCTAACATCTGGTTGTTCTTCAAACAGTTTAAATTTGGATTTAGTGTGTCTAATATTTTCAACCTTTTGGCAATTCATACATGCTTGAGCCCATTCCTTAACTTGTTTGTTAATTCCTGGCCACGTAAACCTGGCAGCCACCTGCTTGACAGTAGAGTTTATGCCAGGATGTGACAAGCTATGGATGCGGTTAAAAATCATCCTCTGAAACTTATGTGGAATATATGGGTGCATTTTATTTTGTGACACATCAGACCATAAAAGTTTTTCCAGACGAAAGGACATATGGCTTAAAATGCGAAGAGGTATTATTGGAGCAAAATTCTTTAAATTCATTATGGGTACACTGTTCTTGAGCTGTTTGCTTATAATCAATGATAGAAACTGCTTTCTTGATAAAGCTTCAGTGACAGTGTTTTCTTTCCCACTAACATGCTTGATGTCTGTGATGAATTGTCTGTGATATTATTGTCTTGGAGGAGCTTTTTCACTCTTCTGTTTAAACGCAAACGTTAAAGGTTTTGATTTGTCAGGGTAACAAATTCTCTGCCTTCCAGCATATACTTAAAATGTTTCACAGACTGGTATACACAGTCCCGGATCTAGTGGGGGGCAAGCCGATCACGACACTGAGCGACTCATTTATACAGAGTAAGAAAAATGGAGAGAAATTCTATGTAGTCATGGATGCGGGACTGTATCTTTCAACAAACTGTCGTTCTTTTCTTGGGTCTGAATGAAATCCCAAGTAGCCTGTTCACAAAGTGTCCTCGACCTAGCCGAGGAAAAATTTTCTGAATTTAATCTCTCCGCTTGCCAAACATAATTCAACTCTTAGGTACCAGTCAAAGCACCTAACACAGGGAAAGGAATCATATTTATCAAAGATAATTCAAAAAAGTTATTAACTTAAAGGCAAAACAGTCTGAAACAGCATTTTAAATGATGAGACACGTAGGGAGAAAAAAATGAACCAGGTGATTCAATACGTAAAAACGCATAGTGATGTGTGTGAGACAAAGGAAAATTTAATTGATTTCATACAAGTTGGTGAAAAGATAGGAGAATATATTTTTGAACGCATTGTAGAAAATTAGTGTCTTAATTGACACTTGATGGTTTAGGTATTGGACAATGTCGGTGTCAGTCTTACGACAATGGGTCTAATATGGATAGCATTTCTAAATCAGTACAAGCTAGGATTGAATCCAAAAGTAAGCTCAACAGAAAGACTATTCTCCTAGGAGGGGACGATGGTACGTATTTTTCCTTTATAACAAACAAACAAAAAAACTAGCTTGTACTTATTAGGAAGCTGGAGGAATATGTGCCATGTTTGGCTCGCTCCTAGTATCTTGCCGGTGTGCATTCTGCTTCTTTGTGCACGGAAGCAGTTAATCTGTTTGGAATTACTCAGAAAATACTTCGCTTTTTTGTTGGATACTCTACTTGATGGTATATTATGAAATAATGTATAAAATACAACTTAAAAGGAAGCGGCCAGACGAGATGGTTGGCAAAATATGTGGCTGTGAAAGTGTAGGATATCTCATACATGCTGTGAAAAATTTTGAATTTACTATTAACCTGAAAATTTGAGTTCCTATTTTTCCAGAATTCAATCGAGTAAATATAGATATTCAAAAGGAATTCGTCTTCCGCATTCTGTGTAGTTAACGAAAGAACTGACCAAAACTGAGGTTTTATAAAAAATGAGAGAAAAATCCTATGGGATATTGGATACAAGTGTCAACAGTAGCCGAAAAAATTGCAGTTGAGTCTATTTTGACAAAGAAAAACTTCCAAAGCACAAAAAGCAATTTGATGAGCTGTTTGAGGACGAATCACGAACACTTCAACCTCTTCAAATCAATGTTTCAGCAAATTAAAACATATTAAAAAATATCTATGATCATCGGTGAGCCAGGAGCATTTATCAAGTCTCTCGATTCTGGCAACCGAAAATCAAACCGCAGATCAAATTATGACGATGCCATGCATTTATTTACAGAACAAAAGGATTTCAGAGTAAAATTTTAATTTTCTTTACTAATTCCATGATTATTTTATTAGACTTAAGGCAGATAAGAACTTAAAATTACTTATGAAATAGGAAGTATGAGAAACAAGACAGGAAGCACAAATACCAAACCATATTCTAATAAACCATAATTCCATAAATAAACCGTATTCTGTATAATCTTTTCAGAATATTTTCTTTTGGCAATAGGCATTTCTCGGCAATTTTCCCTGGCTGAGCAATAAAAGCTGCTGAGCACAGTTAGCTCAGCAATTATTATTAGGGTAATAAATTGACTGTTATTATTACGGTAATAAATTAGTGGCTGATCAATAAAAGCTGCTGAGCACTAGTAGTTCGGTCCGAGGGTCAAGTATATGTGAGTGTGCTGGCTGTATGAGCATTTCCGTGATTTTCCATGTGTGTAACATAGATACGAGCTAGTTTCCCTTTCAAATTTTTTCCACTGGGCATGCCTCTTTTTCCATGCAGTCCCTAATGGCGGAACACATAGTAAATAATCAAACAAATGTCCTCAGTAGTGGCCGAGTGATTAAGACCGATGAATACTGGTAGTTCGATCTTGCATGGGTTCAATAAATAACGGAAGAACGGGCTGGCTGCATAGTTTCTTTTTGTGGATTTCCTCATGTGTAACATGAATATGAGCCAGTTTCCTTTAAAAAGTTCCTCCACGAAAGCGTTTTCCTCTAGCAGGTACGAACCAGTTTCCCTTAAACATTGTTTCCACGGTGCATTCTTCCCTTTCCATGCAATGCCTAATGGCGAAACACATAGTAAATAATAAAAAAAAAATGTCCTCAGCAGTGGCCGAGTGATTAAGACCGATGAATACGCGTAGTTCAACCTTGCCTGGGTTCAAACCCAGGAGAACGTGCTGGCTGCATGGTTTATTTTCGTGGATTTCCTCATGTGTAATGTGAATACGAGCCAGTTTCCTTTACAAAGTTTCTCCACTAAAGCACCTCTCCTCTAAGCAGATAGCCCTCCTGTCTTTGCCATATTCATATAATCTAACCTAACCTGATTTAACCAGTATGCAATAATACAGAATAGTGAGAAACAGGATATGCCCGTTTCCCCTAGAGCGGAGGAACGAATGGTGGCGAGGACTGGAGGGCTAGAAGCACTGAGGATTATAGTTAGGATTAGGATTGAATCCGAAAGTAATCTCAACAGAAAGACGATTCTTCTAGGAGGGGACCATTTTCTAATTATGTAACTTTGGTACGTATTTTTCCTTTATAACAAAACACACACACACACACACAAAAAAAAAAAAAAAAAAAAAAGGTCACATAAAGAATTTAGTATAAAATGGAGCTTAGGTTTTTACCTCAAACCCTATCTATTTCTGTATTTATTAAACAAATTAAAATATGTTAGAGAAATTTAAAGGATGCTGGGTGAGGGCGGCAGTTTTAGCTTTTGCCCCATGTCAGAAAAATCAAAGGGCGCTGGTATACACCTAACAGCTCATGATCGTAAGTGTTGTATGCTTTTTGAATTTCGTTTAATTTTTTGGAATAAAAGGCTTTTGGCTTCCAACTTCCATCTTCATATTGCTTTAGTACTGAGCCTATAGCCCAGTCTGAAGCATCTGTGTACAAAGATAATGAAAGTCCAGGTGTTGGAAAACTCAGGAGTGCAGCATCAGCTAGATCCCTTTTACATTTTTCAAATTGTTTTATGGCATCCTCTGTCCAAGGAACTGGCCTTTTATCTTTATTTTTTGCACCTTTCGGCATTTCGTGTAGCAGTGCTTGCATTTTTGTAGCATCTTTCAAATATCTGCAGTAAAAATTCAGCATTCCTAGAAATGTACGTAGGTTATGCAAGGGTTTTGATAACTTGTAAACCAAGATTACTTGAACTTTGGCAGGGAGAGGTTGTGATCCTTTGGCTGTGATAAGGTATCCCAAGAATTCTATTTGGTCAACATCCATTATGGATTTTCCTACATTAATACGAAGACCATAATTATTCAGCCTCTTAAAAACTAACTTAAGATTCTCTTTATGTTCTTCTTTTGATGAGGAAGCCACTAGCACATCATCTGAATATGGAAATAAGAAGTTCAGGCAGTGAGAAACCTCATTTATAAAACTTGAAATGTAGATGGGGTGTTTCGTAGGCCAAAACTCATAACATTGAATTCATATAAACCAACTGGCGTAACGATGGCAATTTTTGGCTTATCTTCTTCTGCAATAGGTATTTGATAATAAGCCTTAATAATCAATATTAGAAAAGGTAACTTTATTTTGTAAGATCAAGTTGAAATCCTCCATTTGAGGGATAGGATATCAATCAGGAACAGTTTGCTCGTTTAATCACCTATAATCACCACAGGGACGCAGTGTGCCGTCTTTCTTATTAACTGGGTGTAGTGGACTAGCTCACTGACATTTTGATAGCCAAATTATATTATTATCCAACATAAACTGGAACTCCTGCTTGGCTAGTGCCAATTTTGCAGGATCTAGTTGTGCGCGAGAGTGAACAGGCACTCCTTTAGTTAATTTAGTGCTGAACACCATGTTTAACAAAGGTACTCAAAATATTAGGTTTCTGTGATATCTGGATATAATTTAAGTAAATCAGAAAATTCTGAAAATTGATCAAAAGTGCTAATGCACTGCTCATCAGTTATAGACATAATATCACTGTTGACATATAACTAATTAATACCATCAATCAATTTTCTTTTGTGAATATCAGTCGGAAGGTGAAATCTATTTAAAAAGTCAAATAATTCCTCTACTTACTATCTATCTTTCACCAATAATTCCTCTACTTACCTTGGCTACCACAAAAGGCCATTGGAATGGCCATCGTAGTCCTAGATCAAGAGTTAAAGTTCTGAATCCAAACGTTGAGATTAGTTGCATACAATGTATAGGAGTGAGGTTTTTCTGCTTTTAAATTTGATGGAATGAGAAAGACATGAGCACCACTATCTACTAAAAACCGTAAACCTGTTTTTCTGCCCTTGACTAATAATAATCGCAATTTGAGGCAGTCGGGACCCATTGCAGCAGGACTTGCCACCGATTCTACTGCTGGTTTATGTTTTCCGACTGTTTCTAGATGTAAGGTTCCTTGCATTTTTCTGGGAAGCACTTCTTGCCAAACTTGAAGTGGTAATAGCAGTATTTAGCATTTGGATCGAACCTCTTCCTGTATCTGTTGCGACTCGCACTACGATTTCCACCGGGATTCTGATCGGGAATTACGGGCAGTCATATTCGCTACTTGAAGTTTCAAAGCAGAAAACTTATTTAAAAGCTCATCTACCGGAGCATTATTCTTGTTAACACTGGCAAGTTCTGATCGTGGTTGCATTTCCAGTATTTTATCTGCCATTGTACCTAATTTTTCCTAGTCCTCATCACTTACAATCGGCACATGTTTTACCACATCAGGCATTTTTCAAGCCAAAGAGTTTGTGGCACTTTGTCGGAAATGTCATCCGTGTCACCAAGCGATCTCATTCTGTGCAGTAGCTGGCTGGGTTTCGTATCAACCAGTTCTAATCCTGTAAGGAGACATTTGGTTTTGAGATTTTCACTATTTTTAAACGCTTGCATCAAACATGCTTCAGCAACATAATATTTATTAGTTCCGGCATCCTTTATTAAATAACAGATATTTTAAATTGATTGTGGTTCGAATGGGGCCACGAGGTAATTGAACTTTGTCTCCTCGCTGGTTATTCCACTAATGGCAAACTGGGCTTCAACTTAGTAGAACCAGATTTCTGGTTTGTTGATGCAGAAAGGAGATATTTTTGCACTAACTCTGTTATCCTTGGCCTTATTTTCAACCATGGAAGGCTGTACATCAGGCATAATGAACAGAAAATGTTCCAGGAGAGAGTCCTAAAGGTCACCACATATAGTTACAGGCGTTCGGCTCAACTGGAAAGTAACAGCTTTTCCCCAAGTACTACGCAAATAACATATTTGAGGCATATCGCCTCATTTGCTTACATATCCAGTTATTGAGAAAAAATAAAATATTACTCGAGAGTCCTTTCACACAGTAATAACTTCTCAAAAAACTTAGCACAAAAAGCACACTTTATTTTACAACACGATTCTCATAGTCGACAGTATATATCAGGTTACAGTTAGAACCTCACAAATCACAATTACAAATATTATATATGAAAATAGAAATTAACAAAAAGAAATAATTTAAGGCATAATATCCCAAATTTTGTTTTCTGAAATAGTGTTTACAAGCAATAAAAGCATTTTAATTAATTTTTAGTTACATAAAATTATTTCACTATTACCATGCTATTTTTAAGACATTAGATTATAACTGACTTATCTGCCACTAGATAACAGCAAATTTGCCATCTAGTGGCAGAGAGCTATGGTACTTCTCCTAACAACTACATGGCAGTGCTGCAAAACAACAAGACAGCAATGAAGTTGTACTTAGTGGAGTACATGTAGCTGTAGAAAGTTGTAACTCAGGGTAAAAAAATCCTTCAAAGCTATTTTAGAAGCTGCCAAACATTTCCTATCCAAAATGAAGGAACACTAATTGTATTGAATTATGGCAAAGTTAACCAGTCCTTTTCCATTAACATATAAGTACCAATTTTTTTTGTAATATTATTTTTATCTTTTATCAATCATTTGACTATGAAAAGTTACAGAATGAATCATCTTAATTTCCATTATTTGTTTTGGGAAAATTTACTTTGATATTTAAGTGCTTTGAATAACCAGTATCTTTTCCAAATGCATCATGCTCACAAATTTAGATATCACTGTATTTTAAAATTTTTAATTTCCTTTTGTTTTAAAAAAAAGTATTAAAATTAATTAAATCATCTTGTTAAACCTTTTGTAACATCTATTAAGAAAGAACATACTGTTTTTGTGATAATTATTCATTAATGGTTTTAGTTGGGATCGATGCGTGAAAGAAGAGTTTATTTTGCCTTTCACTGAGGAAAATCGTGAACTTCAAGCCAAATTAGCAAAAGATGCAGCATTGTCTATGTAAGTGCATTAAAGTGTTTTCTGAATTTATGAGTGAATTTCACTATCTCTTATACTTTCTCATTTTTTAAGGTGCTTCTTATTTTAATATATTAACTTGTTTTTGTCTTGAAAGGGTTTTATGTAATTCAAATAGATTTTGAAATTTAGTCAATCTTATTACTGGATATTTTCTAATGTATTCCGTCACCCAAGCTGTTTACCACCAGGCTCTGAAAATTAAAAAAATTATTAATATAATTTGAGCTCCCCTAAATTTTAAAATAGATACATCCACATAGTGATTGTTTTTGTCTTACTAACAAACTCTCACACACTACCTGTAAATGTCACGAAGAACCTTTTCTTCCAAATGTTGAACTTTAAGCCTGCGTAATACAAGAAGCAACTAGTCACAGTACAGAAAACACAGACTGGCATTCAGTCTAAGATATTGTTGAGTCAGCTGCATATTCACCTTCTCTAATTATTTATGGATGACTTGAGGTCTAGTCTAAGAAGTAGCAGAGACAACAATAAGAATGAGCGAGATACTAGTCACAGGGAAGTAGGAATGAAGCTTTCTTATCAGATATTGTAATGCTAATATTACTGCATATTCTTATTGGGAATGTAAGTTTCTTTCAAAGAAATAATATTGTGATGGATACCTGTATTTTATTTATGATTAATTTTCATTTGTATGTGCTTAATGTAACCACTTGCTTCAAAAAAATAAATCATTTGCATAACTTTTCCCTCTTGATTTTCGGACTATAAAATTAGTAAAAAAGGGGATGGGGATATGGTAGGAAATATGATAACTGTTCACTGAATTGAAATGTTGAATAAAACTTCATTTGAAATGTTTTGCAGGAGGGCTGGCAACGTCACCCACAAAAGACCTGGGTATTTATTGCTCACTTCATGACAGCTGTTTTGGAGTGATCAGTAATGTACCATGCTTGAGACCAAATGGTCTTTGTTTCTGTCTTTGCCGGTATCAGATATCCAGATGAACATGCATTTAACATATGCCCTCTGTTGGTGGAAATCACTATTAAAATATCCAACTAAAACAGCTAAAAGCAGAAGCAATTGGTTCACTATACCAATCATAGAGGACAGTGAAACTGACTAGGTCTGACAACAAGCGGTGACGACAACAAATGATCTGCAGTGCCCTGAATGTGAATGAATGCTCTGCTGCACCCCCTTGCTGCATCACAATAACATCGATTACATGCTCATGCAGCCATGCCCTACCAACCAACAACATCACAACAGTTGCATCCCATCTTCATAAACCTAGTGATGAGAACACATGGCAACAGATTCGGGGTCTTTCAAACCATACGTTTTCTCAAAATGGGTTCACTCACAGACTCTGTATGAAGAATATTGCACCTATAAAATTAAATGTTGCAAGGGTCTCATTCCAGGGTGCTGCAAGGTCCGCCTGCGAAAAACCCTGCTGTTTATTCCTCACTTCATGACAGCTGTTTTGCAGAAATTGGTAAAATGCTGGGCTTGAGACCAGATGGGCCTTGGCTTTTGTACCGTAGTGCGACGGAGCAATAACTTTGTGAGCATATGTGAAATTCTGTTGCTCTATCCACTTTTCCCTGCCCCTGGTCCTGGGTTCTATCCTTGCTGATAGCAGAAATCCAGATGAATATGCATTGCCCAGGCACCCTGAATTGGTGAACATTGCCATTAAAATGTCCAACTGAAAAAAACTAAAAGCAGTAAAAGTAGGTTCACTGTACTGTCATGTAGGGTGCCCTGACACTAGCTAGTTCTAACAGCAACAATTGGCGATGACAACAAGCCACCTTAGCCACAATTTTCAAAGTAAATTAGTAATAATTTTCAACTTTCTAATTTATAATTCAGGGATCAGTTAATACTTCAAGCCTATAATTTGCTTTTATCTTTGTAGCAGAATTTAAAATTTTTATTGCTATTCATGTAGGTTTTTAGTCACTCTGTAGTACTTGTGAATCTTATAATGTATTTGTTTATATATTTTTGTTTTATGAAAAAAAATAATTTCATTTATGTAATACAAATGATAAATGATTAATAATAATTAAAGCTCCACCTGAGTAGATGTCACATGACAGTTTTTGTTTAAGTAGAAACTGTGGTTTTTGAAATATTTAACAGTTTTATCCCTTTGTGGTCGTAACATAAAATAATTTTTCATTTTGGTGTACTTAACAACAAAAATTAATGAAGAAATTTTTATTGCAAAATTAACTGTGCAGTAATATGCAGTGAAAGATATAATTGAACTATTGAAAAATGTAATAAATGATTTCATGTTTTTTATACTTAATGAAAATATCTATTCTAATTTTAATTTCTCTAAAGGAAAGGAAAGCGTAAAAGTAAATTACCTCCATTGATCAAAGAAACGCTTGCAAAGAAAGCACGTCCTGAAGGTGAAACTACTGAAGTTAAAGAGCCAGAAAGTCCAACACATTCAAGTTCAGAATCTGAATCCTCTGAAGTAATTTCATTTCTTGAAGTTTTTGAAATTTTTAAGAGTACTAGGTACTTATCTGTGTGTATCTTTATTTATATGTGTATTTGTACATATTCTTTCTAATTTATAACTGAACATGTTAAATTTTCTGAGATAAAATTTATTGATCTCTAAATAAAAAGCTGAACAAATGTAATAAATATTGCAAAGTTGCAATATTTAAGAATGATAAATTACAATATTATAAGCGAAAAGTCTCTTTTGCTGTAAAAGAAGTGTATATAGAATTGTGATCTGTTTATTAGCCCAAATATTTTGGCATCAGAAACTTCTCTTTTACATTGTGCTAAGTTAAACCAAGGATATTAATAATTCATATGATCTAACAAAATTATTATTGTAAAAGTTGTTCCAGTGTTCAAGCAGAAAGTCTTTCATTCACAAGTACTCTGAAATTTTTTTTAATTGAATCTGGCTTTGCATAAAAAAGGCACATTTGTGAGTATATTGTCAGTAATTATGGCTTGCATTCATGAAAGAATTATGAATTCAATTAAAATAAGCCGTTAGTCATTAGTTACTTAAAAGGTTAATCAGGGTTCGAGCGGTCCTTATAAGTGCTTATAAGTCCTTATATTTGAAAATAAAATATAAAGGCCCTTATAGGTGCTTACTTTTTCTTTAAAGCCCTTATTTTTTTGTTTTTAGTGCTTTTTTTTTTTTTTTTTTTTTTTTATTAACGCGTTATTTTCCCGGTACCAAAGCCGAAACTAAATAAACAGCTTTTCTGTCTAATATGGAATGTCAGATGGTGAGTCTTACTCCCGGAAAAATGCTTTTCCCCCTTTTTCTGCATTAACATAACCATTGGTGTGCACGAAGAGTACAGACAGGTGCCCGTCGTTCTATTGGTCAAAGAATTGCGAAAGCAGTAGAAAATTCCGCTGCATTCGGCATTCTTTTCCTCCCACCCAAATACTACACACGCTTGAATTTCTATCAAGATCTTAAAAATTTGCATTCTCGTTCTGCTTGGTCAGTTCATATTCGCATTTATTATGATCGTTATGCTCATATTATGAGCATATGTATGAATGTTTATAATAACATAGTTGCAGTAACTGCTGAAGTATAGTAGTAAACTTCCAAAAATGGTTGTGTTTTAACACAGATTAGCTTTCTAAGGAATAATATTCGAAATGTCTTAAATAAAGTAATCGAATAGTCAAAATAATTTCATTTTTTTGCCCAATACATTATACAGTACGAAGGTTGTGAGGTCTCCCCTTTCTCCGCAAAATTTTAAATATTGAAACTGCTACAGTTCGCTGCAAAACAAGCAACGGACCTTTTTTATTTAATTTTATTTATTTATTTATTTATTTTGGTCACTTTCCAATCTGGATTGAATAGGACTAAAAGTTCTGCGGTCTACCAATCCAAGCGAAGAATGATTCTATTCCGGAAATTTAACGCCGTCTGTTGAAAATTAGAATAAAAAACACCCCAGTTATTTAGTTCTTTATTCTTCCAATACCTGTAGTTGTTAATTCCGATTGCGTAATATCCCGTAGGGAAGAATTACGGCACACGTATTGTGCAATAACGTTTGCGATATTTCTCAGAGATAATTAATTTTGATGTTCAGTCCGAGATTTGTTTATGAACACTTAAAAGAGTTTTACTGTGCTTGCTAAGCTGAATATTTTTTAGTTCCGTTGGTTTATTTTATATGATGCACATATTGAAATGTCAAAAGCATTTATTTAGCGGAAAAATCTAAAGAGCGGCTACAGTCTATCCCCCTCCACACATATCTGCTCATTCAAGTTACGCTCAACTGTCCGAATATTCGCCAATTTCCAAGTATTCAGGTTAGTTAAGCTTAAAGATGACTGCATGAAGCAAATTTTCTGTCTTCTGATTTCAGAAATGTTCCTCTCTTTTACTTAAATTACTTTGCTTGCAATATCTGTTAAGAGAAATTGATATGCAATAAAAATTTAGAAAATGTTTAGAATTTAGATTTAAATTATTTAAATATCAATATGAATGGAAAAATAAATTGTATTTATTATTAGGTTCCAAGCGAATACAATAAATATGCCTTATTATTATTTATTTTCTCTATTTTGAACTGAAATTTCATCATTAAATCTTGTAATATAGTTTAGTTCTTCATAGTTTTTTTTTTTTTTTTTTTTTTTTTTTTTTTTTTTCCCCTCTCATTGTAAACTAGTTCTGTAAATTAAACTATTATTTAAAATTAAAAACAAAACAAAAAATAATTTCTTTCCATGGTTGAGGTAATGCTTGTTGTCTCTTAATAAGTACTTCATTTCTCATATTTTAAATTACAAGTCTAATTTGTAAGGTTATGCAGTTGTGTATGATGTAATTAGACAGGTGCTTATTTTTTTCTTAAAATATGCTTGAAAAGTGCTTATAGGTGCTTATTTTTTTAACTAAAATGTGGCTATGAACCCTGTTAATCAATGTGTACTTTTAAGCCATAGTTTGAAGAAAGAGAAAAGACACTAAATAAAACAATTTGGGTGTAAAAAAATTATGAATTGACCCAGGTCTTCTCATGAGCAATGTTCAAACGATTAACTACTGACGCCATTAACTCAGAAACAGTGGATATTGGGCAAAGAACCAGATTTGTAAGAGTGATGAAAACGCCTGCCAGGTATTTGAATTGAACTTTAAACTCTTAGACACCTACACACCTTAAAAAAGAAGGTATTATGCTTAGGATTTAGTTACTTGTGAATGTAACATTTAGAATTTAGTATATTTAAAATGGCAACACAATAGAGTTATCTAAAACAGAAGTAAATAAACTTAGCAGCTATGAATCATGCTTTAAAATTCTATATATATGAAATAGGCTTAGATAGTTAAAACTGTGTGCTTTGTATTTTATGAGGTGGACCATTTAGTCAGAGAGAATGACTTAAAAAAAAAAAAAAAAAAAAAAAAAAAAACCTGCAATTAGATGTAGGATAAAAGTGAGTTCATTAGTAAAAAAATTGCTGGTAAATATCAGAACTCTTAGCAGAGGAGTCTTATTTTATAAAGTGGAATGGTTTTATAATGAGTATTAATATAACAGATCTGACATTGTTAACTGTAAAATGCATATATCTGTTCAAGACATTAAAATGTGAAATGACCCTTTCAGTTGACTGTTGGGGACTAAAGGAGTTTGATTGTGTATATTTGGAATAAATGATATCATTCTTGCAGTTTAATTGCTTTCCTTTCAACTAGTGTACATCTGTTTTTATTTGCATATATAGAATATCTAATTAGCCTTATGTAATACTTTTAGGAAGAAATGGAAAGAGAAGTGATGATAAATATACCTGATATTTTAAAAGAGCAGTTAGAGGAAGATTTTAACTGTATAACACAAAAAGATAAGGTAATATTTTCTTCTTTTGCAAATTATCAATGTAATTATGTTTTTCATATAAAAAACTATTTTAACAGGGTTCGTAGCGGTCCTTATAAGTGCTTATAAGTCCTTATATTTGAAAATAAAATATAAAGGCCCTTATAGGTGCTTACTTTTTCTTTAAAGCCCATATTTTTTGTTTTTATTGCTTATTTTTTGCTTTTAGAACTTTTTTTTTAAATGAACGCCCCCCCGTACCCCTAATTTTTCCCCGTTCCAAAGCCGAAACTAAATAAACAACTTTTCTTCCTGATATGGAATATCAGATGGTGAATCATACTCCCGTAAATAGCTTTTCCTCCTTTCTCTGCATTAACATAACCTTTGGTGTGCACGAAGAGTATAGACAGGTGCCCGTCGTTCTATTGGTCAAAGAATTGCGAAAACAGTAGAAAATTCCGCTGCATTCGGCATTCTTTTCCTCCCACCCAAATACTACACACGTTTAAATTTCTATCAAGATCTTAAAAATTTGCATTCTCGTTCTGCTTGGTCAGTTCATATTCGCGTTTATTATGATCGTTATGCTTATATTATGAGTATATGTATGAATGTTTATAATAACATAGTTGCAGTAACTTCTGAAGTATAGTAAACTTCCAAAAACGGTTGTGTTTTAACACAGATTAGCTTTCTAAGGAATAATATTCGGAATGGCTTAAATAAAGGAAAAGTAATCGAATAGTCAAAATAATTGAATTTTTTTGGCCAATATATTATACAGTACGAAGGTTGGGAGGTCTCCCCTTTCTCCGCAAAATCTTGAATATTTAAAACTGTTACAGTTTGCTGCAAAACAAGCAACGGACTTTTTTTTTTGTCACTTTCCGATCTGGATTTAATAGGACTAAAAGTTCTGCGGTCTACCAACCCAAGCAAAGAATGATTCTATTCTGGAAATTTAACGCCGTCTGTTGAAAATTAGAATGAAAAACACCCCAGTTATTTAGTTCTTTATTCTCCCAATACCGGCAGTTGTTGTTGATTCTGATTGCGTAATATCACGTAGGGAAGAATTACGGCGCACGTATTGCGCCATAACGTTTGCGATGTTTTGCAGAGATAATTAATTTTGATGTTCAGTCTGAGATTTGTTTATGAACAGTTATTTACTAACTGAAAGAGTTTTACTGTGCTTGCTAAGCAGAATATTTTTTAGTTCCGTTGGTTTATTTTTATATGATGCACATATTGAAATGTCAAAAGCATTTATTAGCGGAAAAATCCAAAGATCGGCTGCAGTCTATCCCCCTCCCGCTCCTTCAAGTTATGCTCGACTGTCCGAATATTCGCCAATTCCAAGTATGCGGGTTAGTTAAGCTTTTACTGTTAAAGATGGCTGCATGAAGCAAATTTCTGTCTTCTGATTTCAGAAATTTTCCCCTTTTTTACTTAAATTACTTTGCTTGCAATTTCTGTTAAGAGGAAACTGATATACAATGAAAATTTAGAAAATGTTCAGAATTTAGATTTAAATTATTTAAATATCAATATGAATGGAAAAATAAATTGTATTTATTATTAGGTTCCAAGCAAATACAATAAATATGCCTTATTATTATTTATTTTCTCTATTTTGAACTGAAATTTCATCATTAAATCTTGTAATATAGTTTAGTTCTTCATAGTTTTTTTTTTCCCTCTCATTGTAAACTAGTTCTGTAAATTGAACTATTATTTAAAATTTAAAAAAAAAATTTTTAAAAAGTAATTATTTTCCATGGTTGAGGTAATGCTTATTCTCTCTTAATAAGTACTTCATTTCTCATAGTATTTTAAATTACAAGTCTAATTTTTAAGGTTATGCAGTTGTGTATGATGTAATTAGACAGGTGCTTATTTTTTTTTTTTTTTTTCTTAAAATGTGCTTGAAAAGTGCTTATAGGTGCTTATTTTTTTAACTAAAATGTGGCTATGAATCCTGTTTAATAATTTTGTATTTTGTTCTTATATGTTAATCTTGATACTCTAAGTGAAAATATCGTTAAAAAATAAAGTACTGTTGTGTTGTATAGCAAAGTAATCTAGTATATTAAAATTAATTACTTTAGCACATTTATATATTTCATTAAATTTAGCTACATTAGCACATTTAATGTATTAAGTTAAATTTAGTTATTTAGCACATAAATTTGGAATTGTAATGTTAAATATTAAACTTTTAATATGAAAAAATTATGGTTTATGAAATGAAACATAAATTTTATTGTCAGTTTCAAATTGTCATTTTCATTTTTCAGATATTTAAATATTTACATTATGCCCAAAAGCTGGAATTTTGTTTTTATCAGGACTGATTTTTAACAGTTTAATACAAGATAAGTTGGCTAAACATTTTCAATAAAAGATAACACGTTAATAATGTAATATGTAATATTGTTTGGTAGAAATGCACTGTTTATTCACAATAAAAGTTTAAATTTGATTAAATATGCAGTTTCGAATATTTAACTGGTATGTGTAGGATTTCTTTCTGTAGTTTCACTGGAAAGTTTTGGCACATTATTATCACAAATTAATTGGTGTAGTAGGTAGTTCCACACAAATCGATTGGTGTAGTAGGTGTAGTAGGTACTTGATACTAAAACATTTGGGAAATGCCGAATTCCGAATGCATGAAATTTCTGGGTAGTTGCAGGTATACAAAATGCAATTCATGGTAGCAAAAGCCAAGTGAATGGAGAAAGAAATTTCCAATCTAAAAAACAGCCATCTTCTTTGTATTCCAGCTTCAGTATCAAAAGCCTACATTTAAAATTATGCAAAATTAAAAAAATATTTCATGCATAAGATCTGACTTATTTTATTAGTGTTCAATATAAGAAAGTAAAGCACTGTATCCAGTTATAAAGTTCCATCAATAATGAAAGTTACAGAGGTGCTGCCAATCATGTAGCAATCATTTTGATAAAGGCTTTTAGGAAAAAAATCATTCTTTATTTTAATTATAATCAAAAGGCTCAAATTACGGATATAACATATAAAAAAAGAAACTGAAATCTCATATCATGATTTTTCACATTGCACTGTCATTATATATTCATTTTCACATAAAGTTGCATATTGTTCCCATTAAAACACATTTTCTTGATGCCAAGATTCTTGATGCCTTGCTGCAGAAACAAAGATCTTCTAATTGAAGTTCGCATTAAGCCTCGCCTATATGAGGAGACGTATCTCCAAATGAATCTCCAGACAGCTTTTCATCTACACAGAGAGATTTTGTATTTAAGTTGCTCTGAGCTACTAAGTCAATCAGAAAACTTAAAACAGATGGCATGATTTGCATCCAATAGGAGACCTCCATCGATCTCACAACAAACATGAGCCCTCCAGCAGCTGAGCGGTAACATTGCTGAACACTGGTAGTTCGGTCCGAGGTTCGAATCCCACGAACGGGCTGGCTACATGGGCGTTTTCGTAGTTTTCCCCATGTATAACGTGTATACGAGCCAGTTTCACTTAGAAAGTCCTCCACGAAGGCATTCCTTCCCTTAGGCAGATAGCCCTCGAGGCTTTGCCATAATCACAAACACACAACAAACATAATAATTTGCAATGTTTTCAGTGTCTTTATTTTTGATGGCTTAATTTTTAAATAAGTTGTAATAGTAATAACAATAATAGTAGTATTAGCAATGTTAAACAGAAGTCTTAATAGTAGACAGAAAGTAATAGCAATTAAAAATGCCCAATAAAGATGCAAAATATTAAAAATAGATGACAGTTGTAAATAATAAAAAATAATTAAGTGAGTGAAGAAAAGCGACTAATTGCGAAATGTAATGTGCGTGTGTGTGTGCATATGTATATGTAAGGTAAAAAATATGTACCATAAATTTTGTACCATACTTTTATGATTACATTCAAATAATATATGCACAATACAAATGTAAAAACACCATTTTAAACACATTTGATCTTCATATACCAGTGCTTTTAGTTATACAACAGTAAAGTAACTTTACAGTATTTAAAACATGCCATCCACACATTTTTCCATGAATGTGCTGAAAATTTTCACAGTTTATTAAATGTGATAAGTTAAAATAAAAAACCAAAAAGTTGTTCATTAAGTAAATCAGTTTTCTAAAAATAACTGAATTTAATATTGTAGAATTTTATATTAAAGCAATTACTGAGATGGAAAATAGAAATAATTTTAAAGTCATTAAAAAATATTAATTTGTACTTTAAAAAGTCATAATATTTAGTATTATGCATTGAATGATAAATAACTAAGGAAATTTCAGAAATAAATTACTTTTATATGTTTTACCTTAAAAATAAATAAAAGCAAATGTACTTGTAGTTTTCTTGATAGCTACTGTACCTATGTATCAATCTGTATGAAATTTCATCTTAATGGCCATTTTATTTCCATAAATGTTTTTCATTAATTTAATGTTTTACAGCTAATGTTGTTATCCACACACAGCGAAACTTACCATGAATTTTATTTTTCTCCAAGTCATTTTATAAATACCTTTGTTCAGCTTATCCTTTAATGTTATAAATATTTCACCCATTGAAAATATAATGTATACTAAATGTAGTGTAAATGGCAGTTTCTAATATTTTGGTTATATGTGTCTTATTAAATTGAACAGCGAGGTTAAATCAATAATAACAAAAGATACATAAATTAGAGCTAGTGTCTCTTAAAGGGAAAAAAGTGTCTCTTAAAGGATCTCTTTTATTATTCAGGAAAAATGTCAGTGAAAATTAAATGCCATTCAACTGAAACTAGGATGCATCTAGAACATGGTGCTTTATCATCTTTAACTTGGAAGGAAGGAGGAATTCTCTTTTCAATTCATAAACAATAATAATAGTAATAATAATAATAATAATCCTTAATCCTAAAATTTACTATGCCATTTAAATTTCTGTTCCTTTTTTTTTAGATTTTGAAAACTTAAACAATAAACAGCAGTGATTTTATGTTCATAATACATAATAATTAGAAAATGCCTACAAAAATCAAAATGCTGAAGCAAAGATAATAATACACATTTTTTAATCATTTTCATCAAATTGCAAAATTTTAATAGTCTTAAAGCAATAGAAAACTGAATTCATTTTTCCAAATCCAGCATCTGAAAAATAAGTGAAGACAACAATTAGTAAAATAAACATTATCGCAATATTAATGTTTGAAAAATGCTAAAATATTTTTTTTAATTTCAACAATACCAAAATTAAATATTAAATTAAAAGCAGACTCAAGTTTTATATGAGCAATAAATAATGTAGCAAGTGAATGCTACATGTGTTAATAAATAATATTTTGGTATAATTTGTCTCTTTCATAACAATATAAACATTTGCTTAGTTATAGAAAATTTCTTTGTCACTGTCAAAGGTATAATTTGTCTCTTTCATAACAATATAAACATTTGCTTAGAAAATTTCTTTGTCACTGTCAGATCAAGTAATGAGATGAAACATTCATCGTTATTTAATGTTATGAATAACGATGAATTAATGTTATTTAATGTTATGGTGTCCAAATCAAATGTAACTAATTTGGAGAGATCGCTCTACGTAACAGAGAGTTTAAAAACATAAGAAAACTGTAAAATTATATAGCAATACTCACAAAGTTTTTATTAAACAATCAGTGCAATTCTACGTGAGATCCATTAGTAGCCCTGAGAATGTCCAGTGGGTAGTCAAATTTCAGCCATGTCTGGAACCAGACAGAGTCACAGTAGCAATAGTGGCGGTTATGGAGGCACATGTTCCGTGAATAGACTTTGTCTTTCTCATAGCCAGAAAAGAAGAAATTGAGAGAAGTCACGTCGCGTGATCTTGATGGCCAGGCGATTAAGCCACCGTGTCCTATCCATTGGTTAGGGAAAGTTGTATCTAAAAATGTGCGAACAATCTTGTTAGAAGATAATAGGGAGTTTTAAATGGTGCATTTGGGCTATTGCGTAAATTTGTAACATGTTCAGGTAAATGTTTACCGTCACAGACATCTCAGCAAGAAAAATGGTCCTATGACTGTATCATGTGATAGAGCACACCAGACATTGATTTTTGGACTGTTCCGCTCCAATTCATGTAGTGAATGGAGATTTTCTGAGCCCCAAATTCTGAAGTTGTGCTTATTAACATTTTTGCTACTTCATTTGAAAAAAAAAAGATGTGGTTTAGAAAATCATGTTTATTTTCGATGCGAGATAACATCGCCACAGCAAATGCTGCGTGCTGTGGCCCAACATTTGGTTGCAGTTTCTGCACAATCTGCATTTTATATGCATACATCCTCAGTTTTCGATGCAGCACATCATGAATAGTTGATCGTAACACAGATAATTCAGAAGCTGACTGACGAGGGGTCCAAATGAAAGCTTATCGAACATCTTCGAAACATGAATCGACGCATGAATCAAAATGTGAACGACAATCACCTCCGGATCTTTTCCGTGTGATCTACAAATAATTCAGAAGCTGACTGCCTGATCGAGTAACAAAGGCTCCGAACGAAAGCTTGTCGAACATCTTCCACGTGTGAATCAGAATGTGAATGCCGATTTCCTCCGGACACTTCCCACAACAAGAAATATTTTGTGCCACTTTTTTATGCCTGGGGTGCATTTCTTTTATAAACTGTTTGAAACATTCTTTGCACTTTTACTACTTACTTGTGTTCTGCATACCAGAGAACAATTTGTGCTTCTCTTGCAGTGATGCCGTTTTTCCGTTTATCGGCTCAGCAAAAGGGCAGGTGCATTAGATGCGAGGAAAAAATATTGTTACCAAACTCTACTAAATATTGCCCTCATAGTGCTAAAATTTTGTTTTTAATGGACTGTTCAAAATAGGTACCTCAGCCCTCTAGGGGCATTTTCTGTATATACTTAAGGGAATAAAATTACTATTAGCAAAATACAGTCCATAAATAGTGGTCCGTCAAGCCGGAGATCAGTGCCCATTCAAAGTGGAATATAGTCCAGTTACAGCTTCCTCAATATTTGAGAACAGCTTCATTAATGATGCCAACAACTTTATGCAAGTACAGAAATTTTCATGAAAGTGCCCTTCCAAAAAAGGTTTTCATGCTTTTATTAGACTAGTTCGTAACTTGTGAAAAGCAATCTTCATAAGTTTGCTACCTTTTTAGCAGACTTTTGAATTAATCTCTTTTGCTGTACTTAGCAAAATAAATGAAACATTTACTTACATAACAACACTTTACATGCAAATTACTTACATTATAGACCTAAAGGTGCCCACACCAGGAAAGTAGCTTTTTGTCATATTAGAAATTAATTTGCGTAAGGATGCAGAGACCTTTATGCCAGGGTACTACAGTAGACTCCCAATTTTCCGCGCCTGCTGCGCAGTTTTTTTTTTTTTTTTTCAAGCGTAAAGCAAAGAAAATAAAAATGTTCACAAAAGTGAGAGAAGCGTTAAATTTGCTAAACATCGTGCTTATTTATGGCAAAAATATCCTAGGCCTTCTCGGAACCTTCCCCTCTGATGAGTAAGTGATTTCTTACTCACCCTTGCAGTGCCCGCTCCATCGCCCTCTCTCGTCTTAATCTTACTGACACTTCCTTCCGCTCGCCATTGTTAGTTTAAGCCTGATAGTGTTTGCGAACCGGTTGAGTTAATGTCTTATCTTTTATTGTGGTCAGTACTTGTGCTTTTTGGTTTTGTGTTTTTTGTTACCGATTTAAAATGTCAGGAAAATGAAAGAAGGTTGTGTTGATGATTGCGCAAAAAACTAGAATTAATTTCCAAAGTAGCAAACGGCACTACAAGGCAGCAGATGGAATTGGATTACGGAATCGCGGAAACAACATGCGTGACATTCTAAAGCAAAAAGACAAACTGGTGAAATTTGCATCAATGTCGGACAGTGCTTCCGCAATGAAAACGCGAAAAACTATGAAGGGTTCTACCTTTGATGAGCTAGACATGGCATTAACAGAGTGGTTAGCTCAAGTTTGAAAAGAGGGTACTCCTGTAAGTGGTCCTATCATTGCGGCGAAGGCAAAAACCTTTTTTGAGTTATTAGGCCTGAAAGGAAATTTTGATGCGTCTTCTGGTTGGTTGACTCATTTTAAGCAGTGACATGGAACTCGAGAAATTGGACTTCATGGGGAGAAGTCCAATTTCTCGAATTGGAATTAGCTTAAGCGTAATAAGCTAAAATATTAAGCATTAGTTAAACATTTCCTGCTGTTTATTTTACGTTTTATTGTACATAAAAAGATTTTTCAAAGTTTGAATGACTATTTTCTTATTTGCTATACCCGTTTTTAGCTTTTTTCGGATTATCCATGTTTTTTGTTATCCGAGGCGGCCGCGCAACCCAATTTCGTGGATAATCGGGAGTGTACTGTATTATGAAAATTTTTGTAATTGTAATTATGAAGTTTTGAACATTGGTTGACTCAAAAATACTGACGTCATTATCAAGCATTTCTCCAAGAATAGGAAATGGAATTGAAATGACATCATTTGCTGTTCCATGCTCTTTGCAACAAAGGTTATTAAATCCTAAATTCCATATAATAATCTCTGAGGTATGTATTTTTATATTATTGAAATTACACTTAATCTGTAATGTTTTCTCCAGAAAGGATTACTTTATAATACAAAAAGGTACATTGAATCAAGTTTGATATGTAAAATAAAAACATATGAGCAAATTTTTAAAAAAGGAGATTTTTTTTTTACTTTATTTGATACGTAAATATTAATAAATTATTTTTAAAAACGTTATTTAGCATCATGATCATTTTACAAAAGTAGCATTCAGTTAACATGCAATTTTATACATTTCATGAGATTTATGAACAGGAAATATTTTCTTCAACTTAGTTTTCAGGTAGGCAAATGTTTTGCAGTTTTAAAATTGGCTTATAATATATTAGAACAAAAATGGAAGTACCTTCATATATATATATATATATATATACACACACACACACACTGTTGCTTAAAGTTTTGTCTGTATGCTTAAGTTTTACAGATATCAGAGCGAGAATTACTTTAATGAAATGCAAGGAAAGGTATGTACTAAATTAGCAGCGTGACCAGTAGCACATTTTGCTTTGAAAAGAAAAGAATGAAATATGATAGTAGAATGTAACATCTTCATTTACTAAAATAATTTAAGTACACATAACTTGGTATAAATCAAAGTATGTTTAAAAATGCTGCAGTTAAAAGCATAGAAACTACAATTCATTTTCAGTTTCAAGTTAAATTTACTTAAGGGGGAAGTTCAGTCTTGTTTTATCTAGGCTATTAGTATAAAATTATAATAATATTGTTAAGTTATTTTCTTTCTTCACGTTCGTACGGGGTTCGTAGATTTGGAGTGAATAACGACGACACTTGATGAAGTATCAAAACACACTTTATTTAGCTAATACTGATCAGGACAACTCTAAAGTCACATTTTACAGTCGTTGAAGATCTAATATAAACATGCTGACACGATCAGCGACTCAGCCTTCTGGTTATCAGGCTATCACGGTGGAGACAGCTTCACTGCAAAGCTCCAGAGTACAGCTCCCGACTCTGCTTGGTCGTTCTCGGAACTCCACGTACTTTCTAGACTCTCCACGCTACAACTCACGACACACGAGCACAGCTCCCGACTCTTCGGTTCAGTTATTGCCAGAGGTCAACACGCTCTCTCGACGATGCACTAACCGCAATACACTAACAGACTCCTTCGGTGCGCTCGACGACCCACTCGGCACTCGCAGCCCGGCTGTCAACTCAGGGATTGACTCGCTAGATGAGACACCAACTCGATATTATCTCGCACTCTATGCGAGGCACACACTCCCTGACTGTGGACCAGCAGAGTTTATATAGCTTTCGGCTTGTGTTCGAGAACATTCTGGGCTAAACCTTTAAGAATTCGCTCCAGAAGGTTCTCCAACCGTCTATGGCATGTCACCAAATGTGGCAACCCTGCCTTCCCTTGCCATTTTATGGCAACCCTAAAAGTGCTTTGCGGGGAAGCTATCTCACCGCGCCTGTGCATTTCGTAACACTGCCCCCTCCCAAGGACTGCACGTCCCGGGCAGTACAATCCTTGGTCAGCAGCCAAATTCGATAGAATTCAAACTTTTAAAAACATACAGGTAACATAACTAAAGAAACAAACATTTAAATTACATACAAACTTTACACAGAAACTAGGTAAGAAAACTCATGCGCAAGAATTATGGGTACCCCTAAAAATGAGAAGCATATTTACACTATGTACAAGTTATATACACAAATTAAACACATCACAATTTCAAATGATACAAATCAAAGTTCTGAAGGAATTTCAGTCTCTGCCTTTACATTAAAATATACCCGGGTCAAATACTTTTCCACTGCATTTCTCAGATGTATTTCTGTTTTGCATATCACATTCTGGAGATTCAGTTCTTTCAGGCTTTTCGTCCACAGGAAAATCTAAAACAATTCGTACACCACTCTGTAGATCATACACAGCATGCGTATAGTTCACCTCGGTATCTTTAGCAGATGGTACATGCTTATTTACCTCTATTTTCTGAAAACCAGTTCCGATGTTTGCACCAGGGTCTTGAATAGAATAAGATCCTTTACAAGCAGAAGTATCCGGGTTTAGAATCAAGTCCTTGTCTGCAAAACCTGCACTATGAGATGCACACATAATTTGCAAGGTGAGTGAATTTTCTTACAATACTGGAGCACACTGCTTAGCTGTACATCAGCTTCTCCCATCTCTTCATCACATGCACTTTCAGATGGTTTGAGACTTGCTGAGTGAGTTTTCATAACTTCACTATCAGTTTCTAAGAACTTGACAGTCGCATTTTTACTTTCTTCTATCTCTACTTCAGGCATGTGAGAATCAAAATCTTCCTTCCCGTCTTTTATTTCTTCATGTTTACATTCTTTTTCTTTAATCTTGTTAGATATTTCATCGATAATTTCTGGATCTTTCTCAGGCAGTTCTTTAGCTACTTCTTTCATTTCTTCATCCTTGGATTCTCCAGATGCCACTACTGTAATTTTCACATCTTCTTTTATGGCTCTAGTTACTTCTATAAGCTCCACTTTAAGTGGTTGGAATTGCTCTCGCACCTGTTCTTGACTGACATTTATTTCTTCCCGCTGGGCTTTCTTATCTTCCAGTCCGGCTTTCATCTCTTTCAGTCCGGCATTGATCTTAGCTGTTATCTCTTTATATCCAGCTTTTATCTCAGCACATCGGGCTTTTATTTCAGCTTTCATCTCCTCCTGTCTGGCTTTCAGCTCGGCTAAAAGATCCATCAAAGTCTTCATTTCTTCCACCATGGCTTTCCTCTGCAGGCGGGTCACTGGCATTCACTCGCAAATCCCACTTCTGACACCAGTTGTTACGTTATTTTCTTCCTTCACGTTCGTACACGGTTCGTAGATTTGAAGTGAATAACGACACTTGATGAAGTATCGAAACACACTTTATTTAGCTAATACTGATCAGGACAGCTCTAAAGTCACGTTTTACAGTCGTCAAAGATCTAATATAAACACGCTGACACAATCAGCGACGCAGCCTTCAGGTTATCAGGCTATCACAGTGGAGACAGCTTCACTGCAAAGCTCCAGAGTACAGCTCCCGACTCTGCTTGGTCGTTCTCGGAACTCCACGTCCTCTCTAGACTCTCCACGCTACAACTCGTGATGTACTCGACGAGACACGAGCATAGCTCCCGACTCTTCGGTTCAGTCCTTCCCGGAGCTCAACACGCTCTGTTGACTATGCACTAACCGCAATACACTAACAGACTCCTTCGGTGCACTCGATGACCCACTCAGCACTCGCTGCCCGGCTGTCAACTCGATCGGCTCCGCAGGGATTGACTCGCTAGACGAGACACCAACTCGATACTAACTATCTCGCACAGTCTATGTGAGGCACACACTCTCGCCCTCTCGACGAGGCACACTTCCTGACTGCGGACCAGCAGGGTTTATGTGGCTTTCGGCTTGTGTTCGAGAACATTCTGGGCTTAAACTGATAAGAATTCGTTCTAGAAGGTTCTCCAACCGTCCATGATATGTCGACAAATGTGGCAACCCTGCCTTATCTTATTTTGTGGCAACCCTAAAACTGCTTTGCTGGGAAGCCATCTCACCGCGCCTGTACATTTCGTAACGTTTAATACCTGCCAGAACCGCTAGCTTAAAAACTTAACTTATGGGGTTAAACAGAATGCAAATTTAAGTAGTCTAATACTATTTGAATTAATATAAATACATTAATGTTCTGCATGATGACGACTAAAGCTTTCTGGCTCTTTGATTAAAAATAAATTACTACACTGATGATGGTTTATGATTAACATTATCTTTTGTTTATTTTACATAAGTACTAATAAGTATGTTTAATACTGGAAGTTTTATGCATTAAATTATTAGTCATCTATATGGCTATTTTACACATTTCCGTAAACTAGAAACAAATACACGATTAAAAAGTATTGTGAGTGAAGATCTCCAGAATCAGAATACAGATCTTTAATTATGGTAACAATGAGATTTGTTTGCAATTTAAAATATTTTGTGTCTACATTCACGTGCATTCTCAGCAAAATAAAAAGAAAACATAAAGATAAATAACAGTAAAATTGTAAATAATACTGTAAAAAAAGTTTAAAAAGGCCATGTCAATAATATAGCAAGACTAAGTTTTTGAAGTCTTCCTTCAAAAACCAGTTTAAGTTCGAAACTTTCTTATCTTCTTCCCCCTTTTTTTTTAACATTCCAAAGTAGGGTTATTGCATTCATTATGCAAATTTCATGTTCTGGCGAAATAGAAATTGTCATTTCGTTTGCTGGAAATATTTATAGCAAACATTGTATGCAAATAATCGAGTGAAAAAAACTCAATTGTGGCTTGAATATTTTCTTTATTAAATAAATGAAAAATTACCATGTAATATTATCTACATGAAGCTCTTTCTTCTAGTGTTTGTGTAGTGTGTTCCTCTAGTCCTCTAGTGTCCTATCTCCACATGAAGCTCCATTCTCTAGTGTTTGGCATAGCTATTTTCAGAAAGCTCATTTAAAATATGTACTCCAATGTAAAAATTATGGAATTTTTTTAGCAGTATTAGTACTATGTTAATCATTAATAAATAGGTATGAAATTAATCCACAAATTTATGAGTTAGGTACCCAAAATATAATTATGCATAGCTCTTAATGTATGCATTTGCTTACATAAAATGAATTAAATACACCCCCCCCCCAAAAAAATCTGAATGCTTTAGGCCCAAAGGGGCTCTTTTTCATTTACACACACATACATGTTTCGAGAGCATTTGGGCTAAAAATATTTAAAAAAAGCACATCTTTAGAATTTCTGATAGTCTTGTGTGCTGGAGATAAAAATGTTTCTTTCTATACATTGTTGCCACTGCTTGCCATGAAATCATTGAATTTTTTAATCAGAAATTTTACAAAGTATTAAGTAGATAATAAAACGAATTCAAAATTTGGGTACCCAGGTGCCCATATTTAGATGGATTACTATGTTATACAAAATTTGATGGCTCTAAGTACTGTTGTTTTTCACAGTGCAAGAAACACATGCAGATTCTTCATTATTTAATTTCTTTAAATGTAGTACTGGGCAATAATATTTGGTGGCAACACTGAAAAGTTTCAACGCTTTTAGTGGTTAGACGCAAAATACCACTTATAGTCTAATATCCCTTCTGGGCTAATGCTCCTTTAAGTTAATAATTTAAGTAACACAGTGTCAGTAAAATTATGCAGTTTAATAGCTAATAGCATTGCCAAATTTTATGTTAAAGTATTAATTTTAATAAATTCTTAATTAGTTGAATGATTAAGAGAAAATATGGAAAAAAAAAAAAACCAACAAAGGGAGGAATAGTTTCATGAAGGATGCATTTCAAAAACCGTGTTTCTACGCTACTGGGAAAACCAGAAAAATTTAGGGAATTAAAAATTTAACCAAAAAAGTCGGAATTTAATTATTTTAGTCAAAATCTGGAAAAGTCAGAGAATTTCATACTGCGAGTCCCCAGAAAAGCGAGTTTTGCACCAATGTTGGAAGCAATCACTTTCTTGGCAAATTATGTATCTCATCAGCGTCAGTCGGGTATTTGTGTAGAACCAATTTTTGCAGCTCTAATCAGATTGTCTTTAAGAAAGGGAAAGCAGGTTTCCAGCAACGTTGAGAATCGAGAGACTCGCATACGCATGTGCAGTGCATGTTGAACCAAAGAAAATACCTTCCCATTCTCATATGAAACAAAATCAGTTTAACACATCAAATCGGTTAGTATACAGTACACACAGGATTTGGCGGCATTATGATGAGCAGTAAACATGTCATTTTCGTGTTGGCGAAAATTTTCAAAATCATGCCAAGGCCGTGCCGTATACTAGGATTTTACCACAAAATCTTTTAAACCTCTTTTTTTTTTTTTTTTTTTTTTTTTTTTTTTTTTTTAATAAATGCCTTATTTGTCATTTAGCAGTAAAATGAAAAAAAAAATAGCAACCAGTTATGAGTTAATCAGGTTAACCCATTTAATATAACTATATTTGCCAAAATATCACTGATTATTGTAATTAAATTTTTAAGTAATTTATTTTAATGGTATTCGTACCATTTAATGTGGTTTCTTCCCTCTAAATTTATTTAATACATAATAATACTTTCAATTTTCAGGCAGTTTTCTGTGGCGTAATCCTGAAACTAATTCTAGCAGTATGATGACATACTATCACAAAATGTAATGCCCATGTTTTTTGCTTATGTATGCTGCTAAATAAGTATAAAATACCTGAATTTATTTTAAAATATCATTAAATATATTTCTTGCATTTAGCTGAAAAATGTCTGCAAAGAGATTTTTTAATGCAGATTGGGCAGATTCTAATTTCTGTCTACAGTAGAGAAAACAACTCCTATTATAGTTATAAACTTACTTTTTTGTGCATAGGTTCCAATATTCCATGCAATATACATACATCAAGATATACTGAAGGAAATTACCTGAAATGTTTTATTTTTTTTAACCCCATACTGCAGTAGAGTTTATAAATGTGGAAAATTATGACGAATAATATAAATAAGACTTGTAGGGTCGTACTTTATTTTTCTAATAGTTATTTTTATTTTAAGACAGCCTTTGTTTTATTTCTTCAATTTTCCTAACATAATGAGTTTTCAGTTTTAAGCCTTATACAAATAGGGTAGAAACTACTATTTAAGCTGAGATCTGAGGTACTTCAATGAGAGAGTTCTGCCTTTTGGCCACGTTGTACGGGTAAAGCTTGCTAGGTCACAGCCGTACTTATTGCTTGCCTGTTAGTCTACAACTGTGATTTTTAGGTCCAAGCCATCTACTGTGCAGTTTAGGCTGTTTATTCTTTTTTGCTTTAGTTTAATTTTGCATTTCCTATTTTAAATTCAAGCCAAAAAGTTTTGGCTTCTAGTACACTCAAGAAGGGTCATCTGTGAAGCTGTTTGAGGTCAAAAAAAGATATTTGAACCCCTCTTTGGAGTTGTTATTTACACATACAAGAACTTAGTGAATAGTTGCTACGGAGTTCTATAAAGTTCTAGCAGTTAAAGAACTTTATTTTAGCTAGAACATTACAGAGGGGATAGGTGTGTCTTTGGATAGAGAGCCGTGTAATTTTATTCATATTTTAGGAGTTATCAGAGGGATTTCAAAAGTCCTGTATATGCTGTTTAATGGCTTAACAAGTTCCCCATTTGCTTAATTTTTTAAAAGAGCTGTTTAAGAAAAGGGAAAAAAAAAAAAAACTGATATTATAAACATTTTCTGGATAGTTGGGCTTTTTCTTTATACCAGTGCAAACAGAAAATTGAATATGAATGCAAGCGGTACAATATGATGCTATAAAGCAAATGCTACTGAAGTAATATCTGATAAAAGGTTTTAGAAAAATTTGAATACCATAGAAACTGATGCAAGATTTTGGACATTAACAGTAAATGTCATCTTCCCCAATTCATGTAGAAATATTACAATGTTATTTTAAATGCTGAAGGTGGTTAATAATACCTGTGTGATTTTCAAAGCACTGAGATCTTTAAGAAAAGAATTTTGCCATGTAACAGCTATCTTTATGTTCTCTATGAAATGTAATTTGGGGGGGGGAGATTTAACTGGCAAATTTATTCATTCAGTGCCTTTGATTTTAAGAAATCCATTAACTACTCATTTGCTAGACATGGAATGTGTCATCAGTGGAAGGAAGAAAGATTCATAGACACTTCTGAAAAGTTTTATATAGTATTTTAAGGCTGTGTGTACCCTGCTGGACAAATACAGAATATCTGTGAAGCTACTGCAAAAGAATATATTCAATATTATTCCTCCTCATGCCATCAGATCTGTACTGTCATTTTTATTCACATTTCTTAATGTTGGTAGGAATATTATGTATTCTTGATTTCATCCAAATGTATTCGCATTTATAAGCTGAACGCTAAACTCAACCTCAGCATGTCAATGACAAGAAACACAGGCACATTGTTATAGATTTCAGCTCATTGAACATTTTCTATACCAATTCAAACGAACTCTTTTTAATCCAAAAAGGGGCTTTGTTCCTGAAGGATTATTGTTTTCATTTTGCAATTTTGCTTTGATTCACTACATATGGCGAATCACTTTTCAAATTGTTGCCACAAAGTATTATCGCCCTGTGTTATATTTAAACAAATTAAAAAATGAAAAAATTAAATAATGAATCTGCATAAATGTATGTATATTTCTTGCATTGTGATAAAACAATGGTACAAAAAGCCGTCAAATTTTGAATGACATAATCCTCCTATGAATATGAGCATGTGGAAGACCAAATTTGGAATTTGTTTTATTATCAATTTCCTATTTTGTAAAACTTTAACGAATTTTTTATTAACAAACTCAAGGAGGATTTCAAAGCAAGCAATGGCAACGTTGTACGGGGGGGGGGGGGGAATTATATCCAGCGCATGACTCTCTGTATCGGAAATTCGAGAGATATGCTCGTTTTAAAATTATTTTGCAATATTGCTGTTGAACTGAATTTTATGGTTTAAGTGCGAAGAACGTGATATTTAATATATAAATGTAGCACACAAAATTTTAAAAAAAGCCCCTTTGGACGTAATTTAAAATCTGAAACATTTCAGTTTTTTTGTGTGTGTTTGTGATGTCAGAAGCACAAATCATTTCAGAGTTGCCATGCTACCGGGAAAACTGGAAAAAGTCAGGAAAACCAAAAATTGGCCAAAAAAGTTGGGGAATTTCATAAAGGCGATCTCCCAAAAAGGGATTTTCGTGCCAGGGTTGAAAGCGATCATGTTCTTGGTGAATTATGTATCGCGTGCGCGTCATTCGGACAGCTGGCATAGAGCCAATTTTTGTAGCGGCAATCAGGTTGTCTTTCAGAAAGGCAAAGAAAGTTTCCAGTAACCTCTTGAATTCAGGGGCTCGCATGTGCATGTGGAACGGAAGAAAGAGTGCAAGTCCTGCCTCGTGGTTAAGAGAGCTCGTTTTTCTGTTTTCAGTTAAAAAGTCTGGTAAGTTAAATTTTGTAATCTTTTACGTCTTATTAACTTTTTTAAATGTATGTTTACTTAACACTCTATCATATTTGCTTGTTAAAATGATAAGAATTCATGCAGTGCATTTTTAAAGTTAAAAGAAGTTTATTGTTGCTTTTTGAATTGTATTTTGTGCAGTTAAACAAATCAGATTGAACTGTTAAGCTTTTTAACATTGTTGGCGGCGTGTATATATTATGATTATCGGACTTTGAAATTACGCAAAAAAATCTTATACTCTATAAATTTCATTAAAAAAATTGACTTTGTTTTGTAAATGGCAAAATATTCTTTTCTCCCACCTTTTTTTTTTTTTTTTTTTTTTTTTTTTTCTGTTCTGTTCTGAATTCGGTTTTCTATTGTTTCAATTTTTAAATAATTCACATTTAAAATTTATTTTTGAGAAATAAATGGTGATAAAACTTGGCCAAATTCAGAGACAAACATTAAGTATTAAAATGTTTGCCCCCTCTTTTTATATACACTTCATGTAGTAAAAATAAGTAATCAATACTGCTCTTGATTGAAATTTCCAATTTTGCTGTGCCTTTACCCGATGCTCGTACAAAACAAAATGTTTTAAACATTTTTCTTTTTTATAAATGCCTTGTTATTTTGCAGTAATAGCAAGTTATCATGGCTAACCATTCAGTATAACTATATTTGGCAAAATACCATTAATTAATCTAATTCACTTTTTAATCTTCAATTAATTAACTTTATTTAAATGTTATTCATGTTGTTTAGTGTTGCTTTTTCCTTCTAAATTTATTTCTTATTAGTTAATACTTGAATTTATTTTAAAATGCTTGAATTTATTTTAAAATATTAAATAGATTTCTTTCTTTCCTTTAGCTGCAAAATGTCTGAAAAAAAGATATTTTTTAATCCAGATTGGGCAGATTCTAATCTCAATCCTCAGTGGAGTCCATGGTTCCAACCTTATCGAAGGAGCTCCTAACATGACAAGATTCACATTTTGCCAAAAAAATATCGTGCTTAGTAGCATATGAAGGAAAGCAATCACAAGCCACATAAAGTGTAAAACATAAGAAAATCATTTCTATGAAGACGAATTCGGAAAACTTGAAAAACTGAAACACAGCAGGCTTCGGCACTAGTTGCTGAATCATCAAATTTAAACTCCTTTGTAACTAAGGACAAAGTTTTAGCTGTGGAATTACTGTGGACTATGAAACTTGTTTCTTCACATGTTTCTTATAATGCATTTAATGATGTTGCTCTTCTGTTCCAGAAAATGTTTGATGATAGCAATAAAGCTAAAGCTATGACCCTGGGATGTACAAAAATGTCATATTTAGTGTCATTTGGTTTAGCTCCATACTTAAAAAAGATGCTCATTTCTGATCTTAAGAACACTGAATTTGTAATTTGCTTCAATGAAGCGTTAAATAGAATTGTCCAGAGAGGTCAAATGGAATTTTTTGTTAGATTTTGGGACAGTGTGATGAATGAAGTCAGTACAAGATACCTCACGTCAATTTTTTGGGGACATGCATCTGCCAATAACCTTCTGAGAAGTATCTTTGAGGGAACCACAGAACTAGGTAAAAAGAAATTGCTGCAAATATCATTAAATGAACCAAATGTCAATCTTAAATTCCTCAGAGATTTAAAAGAAAATTTAGCAAATAATGATGCCAAATAATATTGGGTCCTGTGGTTTGCAATGTTGTTCATGGTGCCTTTAGAGCTGGCCATAAAGCTACTGACTGGAATTTAAGGGCATTATTTAAAAATATGCATAGAGTATTTAAAGAGAGTCCTGTTCGTCAAGCAGACTATATAGCCATCACTGACTGTACGACTTTTCCGCTAAAATTTTGGGAAGTAAGATAGTGTGAAAACATACCTGTTGCTGAGAGAGCTATTGATATTTTTCCTCGTGTGAAAAAATATGTAGAATCATCCGAACTACCAAAAACTGTGTCAGTTGAAAGACTGAGAGAAGCTGTTAAAGATAAGCTACTTTTGGAAAAAATCTCTTTTTTTTATTTCTGTTGCAGGAGTTTTACATCCATTTCTAAAGTCATTTCAGACAGTTGATCCTTTGTGCCCCTTTCTATATACTTTCCATAGTATGCTAAGTCACCTTCTCTCCAAATTTGTCAAAAGAGATATACTGCAAGAGGCAAAAACTCCTGAAAAACTGATAAAAATAGATATTTTGGATCAAAACATTTTTTGTAATGTTGCAGATATAGATGTGGGTATTGCTGCTGGTGCGAGTTTAGCTAAAAGTAGGGTACTTGATTTTAACAAAAGAGAATTTAGAACTCGGTGCAGAGCATTTTTGGTTAAGCTGGTATCAAAAATATTTGAAAGAAGCCCATTGAAATATAGCTTAGTTCTTCATTAGATCATTACGTCTAATGAATTTTTATGTGAGAAAAAGATGGAGAGGTTATTGCATATACTGTACGAAAGTGAATGGATAAATTCCACAGTTACAGATAAATCAAAAGTGCAGTTTAAAGAATTATTATTCAGAAGTAAGGGTGTTTGGAGAAATACTTTTGTTAATTATGCTGCAATGTGACCTTGATCATTTTTATAAGGACTTGATTAATAACTCAGATTTTAAAGAACTTTGGAGTATTGTAAAACTAGTTCTAATTTTATCACATGGCAATGCCATAGTAGAAAGTGGTTTTTCAGTTAATAATGATATGTTGGTGGAAAATCTCCAAGAAAGTTCTTTAACAGCAATGCGAACTGTTTATGATGCTATAAAAGTAAATGGAGGTGTGATGAATATTAATGTAACGCCTGATATGTTACGATATGCCAGATCTGCTCGTGGTGCATATCACCAAGCACTCGAAGACAAAAAACTGTGTGATAATTAACATAAAAAATATTATTATACAAAAGGAAAGCACAGACACAGATTAAAATTTTGGAGTCAAGAAACAAAAACTGAGCAAAGAAGTTTCTTCAATTGACTTGCAAATTGCAGAGTTAAAACAAGAAATCTAATTTGTTGCTTATTTTTCATTAGTATTTATTCTAATAAAATTTTACATTTAACATATATTATGTATACTTACATGAACAGTTTTGCATCAGGGGGAAAAAATGATTTTTCAACCTTTCAGAATTTAGCAATGTTGAAATATCACTGAGGTGATTGTTTGCCAATTATATATTATTTAATAAGATGGATATATATTATTTAATAAGATAAATGGGCCCCGCACTGCCATTTTGTGAACAATAACTTCCACTCCAGAATTTATGTACAGTACAAAGTCCGTAATCTGGATGTCCATTATCCGGAATGATCTATAATCCGGACCTCGAAGCTACAAACTTACACATGCGCGTTTGATGTTCACGTCCACTACGCTTGTGCGTAAAGCCAGTAAAGAATTTACCAATGCGCGCTTCCGATAGTGAGGAAAGTAACGGAGAAAGTTGTTGAAAACAAAAAAATTTCGATTGATAAGTTAGTCGGTATTCTCGATACAGCAATTACAGGACTTGAACAATGAAACTTTGTAACTGAACAAGAAATTTTGTCTGTTTATAGAATTAAAGAGAAAGTATTAGCTCAAAAAACGAAGCAACTTAAAACAACTTACATTGATAGAAATGTTTACTAAAGTAAACAAATAAATATTAAGCTCTTTTTTTTTTGTAAATTTTGATACTCTTTAAGGTCATAATTGCTTTTTATTTCATAAATTACGGTTTCATATTTTTAATTGTATAATTTCTGCATGCCATCTTACTAGATTTAAATGGATATTCTATAATCCGGAAAAAACCCTAGTCTGGAATCGTTGAAGTCGTCCCAACGTGTCCGGATTACAGACTTTGTACTGTATATTACTTTTTAATATCATTCAAGACATAATTTTATCACAATTAATGGTGGAGAAAATCTTATGTTTAAAAGTTCATACAGAAAAATCAACAAATTTCATTTCTGATTTTATTTTAGATGGAATGCATTGTACTTATTTAATTTCTTTTGTAAATGAAAGTTATCGAGGAAAATGGAAAATAACTCCTGTTGTAGTCATAATAGTAATTGTTTGGGTAATATACTTTATATATATGTATATAAGTCATATGCAATTAGCAAGTTTTTGTGTTATCAAGTTGCACCATAATTAATTTACCAACACACATTCCGTTACAGTTTACCAACAGTTAGTTGTGCTCACTTAACGCTCACTATGTGGTAGACTGGAATTTTCTTAAAACACACCTGGAAAACCTGGAAAAGTCAGGGAATTTCATTCTCCTGTTTGAGTGGCAACCCTGCCATGTGTTTTCTGACAGAAAAGCCTTTCTCGTTAAGCTTTCTGTACACATTTTGCTATGATGATAAAAGTTCCATTGGCAGGTACAAGCTGTCAATTCAGCCGCCTAGCAGTCAAATTTCTGTTACTGTGGGCAGTAGAAAGCAGTCTTGAGGAGCAGTTGTTTTCCTTCTCTGATTTCATCTTGGGCTCATAGCAATAATTTCAAAGTATTTAAATTTCTCTCTGTGATCTTAAATTATCTTGAAGTATTCAGCCATCTGCCACTTCTGTATCCAAGTGACCAATAGCTGTCTTCTTTAAGATTTTTCTTGTAGTGCCACATAAGTGACTCATACAACTCTTTTGTACCTATAAATACTGAAGTAAAATCTTAAATTATAGAAACTATACTTTTCAGAAACAGGTAAAAAATTGAAATGAATAATGATAATTAAGTTTGATTTTTGCTCATTCCAGTAAGGAAGTTAATGATACTGATTGATTACTTTATGCGGTATCATTGTTTTTACATATGTAAAAATATTTTGAATGTCATTGTAATTATAACAAGTAATAATTTATTAAAACTATCTACATTTTTGTTTTTAAAATTAATGTTATGAATATCTGTATGTATTTGGGGAATTTATATAAGTGGTAAAAATTATTTCCTATAAAATTTGCTATTTGTATTTTTTAAGTAAATGCATGTTGAGAAAACCTATCTAAAGTACTACTGAAATCCCTAAAGAATTATAAATGTGACAGCAACAATTTCAGTCATTGGTTTTGTTACTTTTAATCTGCATATTGATTATAGTAAAAGATATTATGTAACTGAGAATTTTTTTTATTCTCATTGTAACATCAATACATCAGTTTTTATACAAAAAATTTTTTCTTTCAGTTTGTAAAGTTACCTTGTCAACCCAATGTGATTGATATTTTAGAAGCATATGTCAAACATTTAGCTGCAAACTTATTATGTGCATCACCACCAAAAAATGCTAAGAATGGCAAACAGTTTATGCCTGAAGATGTGCAAAGCAAGTATGTAGATAGTTATTTATAATGATATATCTGAATTTATTCTAGTGTTTCTAGTATTAACTGTTAAGTTACTAGTTAACATGATTGTTATGGTGGTTATTGAGTTTAGCTGTTGTATCATTGCTCTGATTCAAATCCAGGAGAAGGTTTAAATGTTTGTAAGTGTAATATTACCTATGTGACGCAAAGTTATTTAAAATACTAGCAAGCCAGTCCTCTTGAGAGGTTTAATGGTATGAGAAGAGGTGTAGGAGGCCTTTAGTTCTGTCTTGTGAAATTTTCTCCATCAAAATTGGGATAAAGCTTCCCCTTTCTTGTGAGTGTAATTTGGTGCACCATGAGCATCTTTTCTTGTGATAGGAGAGCTAATGACTTATGGATATTTGACATTTCTGAGAAATATAAAAGTTTATTATTATTATTATTTTTTTTTTTTTTTTTTTTTTTTTTTAAGACTGTAGCATGTAAACAGTTTTTATTCTTACTTTCATTTCACTAAATAAAATGCCTCCATATTGAAGAACTGATCATTTATTAGCATAAATCTGTATGATCAATAATTTGGTTCCATAGCTGTCTGTCTGTTTGTTTGGCAAAACATCTCAAACCCAAAATATTGTTGATTTTACACCTATCCCTGACGCCAACCTGGCAAATCATTATTTCTTATTTTTGCTTTCATTACTGCATGGCAATTTGAAAAATTACTCACATAGTGATGTCTAAGCATTTTTTGTAATATTAGTAATTGAATACCAGAGAGTAAAGATAATCTTTTATGATGATATTATGCTTGGTGATAATTGCAAGCTTCAGCTAACTTTGCTGTAATTGTTGAGTGTTTTGAGGAGGAGAAATTTAACAAAAATTTCTTTCCAGATGTAAAAAATAGATTTTGTTAATGATACTCATAGACCAAAGTACAATTTGAATTAAGAATAACTTATTTGTTATTAAGAAAAGCCCAGAACTGGCACCAGAACTAGCATGCACAAATGCTACCAGAATGCAAAAGTGGAAACTTCATAATCGGAAAAAATATACAACCTCAAGCATTTAAAGGGGTAAAGATTTCTGCCATTATCTGTCATGCAAATAAAAGGCATGGATGATGCAAACATTAATGAAAAATCATTTTACACATGAGGCTCAACAACATTTGAAATTGTTTGGTTTCCCTGATAATACAAAAATTGTCCTGATTATAGAAAACTGTTCAGCTCATACTTCATTTAAGAGGGTTTAATACCCCTTTCCCATGTCGATTTTTAAAAACAGATGGCGCTACGAACATTGAGCGATAAAGAGTCAAATCTGTAATACTACCTACAGCCTTGTTACTGTGGCAACAATGCTTTCCTTCTTTTGTACTCGTTTGACGGAAAAGTAAGTAAGCCATAAAACACTTAAACACATCCCCTCAGTTGAATAAAAAAACCTGCTGTCATTTCCTCCGTCTGTGACTCAAAGACTGCAGGGTACATTTTTAGAACTTTTCCACGTTTGTGTTGAAAGATATAAGAAGTTGCAGTTTCATTTCGCAAAATTTGTTCATGACACTGGATCGCCTTTTTAATGTTGCATAATGTTTTGTAATTTGCTGTTATTCTACGGAAGAAAACGGTTTTTAAAAATACCAGGTTTTAAGCATTTCGGTTATTTCATCGCTACATAAAAATTATATATAAATGATTTTATACTTGATGATATGTGTATACAAATATAGGATACACATAATATTATAAATATCTGTAAGTATAAAATACAGAGCTTTACATATATTTTTTACTTGTGTTATAAAATCGTATAACTCTCCTATCTGTATTTTTAAATTCAAAAGTGAATAAATCATTATCAAATCTTGCTAGTACACGGAGAAATAGTTTATGTATCTATACATATATCCGTAGTAAAAAATACTATTCTTGATGGAATATCTTTGGCAGCAATATCAAGATGTAACGGAAATTAGAAATCGATTACTAACATGCATTTTATTACAAAAACATTAGCAGGGTGTATATTATTTGCGCAAAAACCTAGTGTGAAAATAATTTGCGGCACATTATCCGAGTTCCGCTTTGAATGAAAACTACATAAAATGTTAACGATCATAAAGTAACATACACAAAGTGCAAGTGTTAACGATGAATGATCAGTTTCAAGATTTCACTTGATACTGAAATGCTTAAAATCAAATTGCCTTGCTGTGTACCAGGTTTATAAAGTACAGCAGATAATTAAGGGGTATCAGGTTTATAAAGTACAGCTGATAATACATGATAAGGGAGAAGAAATTCGAAAATTACAAAATTCAGTATTATATTTTAGTAAAGTAAAATGATACATATTATATATACATCCGGAAAAGACAATATCTAACATATATATCATCTTTTTAGAGGAACAAATGGGAAATAGAGTATTGAAAATTGAATTTTTATTTTAGCATTATTAATTTATATATGTATAGAAAAAGATGATATGTATTATATATACATCTGGAATAATGATATATATTATATATACATCTAGAATAATGATATACATTATCTATACATCTAGAATAGTGATATACAGTCAAAAGTCGTTAATTCCGACACCCATAATCCGGAATGATCTATAATCCGGACCTCAAAGCTACAAACTTTCTGCACATGCGTCGCGTTGATGCATGCGCATAAGACCTTTACGGCTGTGAATATGCGTGTGCGCGTGCACAAAATATGTTTACGAATGCGTGTTTAATGTAAAACGGACGGTATAAGCTAAGCTAAAATTATCTAATTCAATTAATGTTGCAGATTGCGTTGTTCCTTAATCTTCGAATTGGATTCGGCTTATTATTTTTTGCAGACTGTTAGAGCAATTTTATAAAAGTAAGCTTGAACTTTCGATTATGTCAAGTAGAATTTCTGATATATATTTACTAATATGTAAAGGATCTACAAAGCAAAAGTATGTTTCGAAGTCCATTAAACAAAAGTGGAATTGCTGCAAAAAATGGATAAAGGCATATCCTTTGTTTATCTAAACATTAATGTGTGTTTATTTTTAATGCTGCGGCGCGCAATGAATTGGAAGTTGATCTGTCAGCACTATCCTTATCTTCAGAGCATATGTTTTTATTTTATTTGGCTTATAATTCCTTACTAAATGTAGTATTTCATCTCGATGTACTCCATCTTTGATATGATTTAAATCAAATTCCTTGTCATTATAATTCACTTCCGATAGCGAAGAAGTAATAGAGGTTATTGAAAACGAAAAAATTTCGATTGACAAATTAGTCAGTATTCTCGACACAGCAATTATAGGGCTTGAACAGCGGAAGTTTGTAACTGAACAAGAAATTATGTCTGTTTATAGAGTTAAAGAGAATGTATTATCACATAAAAAACGAAGCAACTTAAACAACTTGCATTGAAAGAAATGTTTATTAAAGTAAACAAATAAATATTAAGCTTTTTTTTTTTTTGTAAATTTTGATACCCTTTAGATCATAATTGTTCTTTATTTCATAAATTACAGTTTCATATTTTTAATTTTGTAATTTCTGCATGCCATCTTACCAGATTTAAAGTGATGATCTATAATCCGGAAAAATTGATAATCCGGAATCGAAATCCCGATGAGTCCGGATTAACGACTTTTGACCGTATATTATAAATACATACGGAAGAGACGATATATAATATATATATATATATCGTCTTTTAGTAGGGATGCATTTGGATTTGCTATGAATAAATCTGTTTCATTGTTGAGGAACAAATGGTAAGAAGAGTATTGAAAATTGAATTTTTGTTTTAGCATTAATAATATATATATAAACATAGAAAATGGATTGACTAATCAAAATATATTTATGCATAATGTATAAATAAGCATTGTAAAAATACTTTTTGGTAATCACCTTTCTATGATGGCCACTTTTGAAAATAACCAGTATTGTTGAAAATATAAACATCGGCACGATCTAACATGACCGAAGCCTAAAATGATCTGGAACACTGAATTGTTGTCTCGGAGAGGTTTGATTTGGTTTATGTGATTATGGCAAAGCCTCAATGGCTATTTGCCTAAGGGCAGGGATGAATTTGTGGAGGACTTTCTAAGGGAAACTGGATTGTATACATGCTACACATGGGTAAAACCACACAAAACACCCATGCAGCCAGCTTGTTCATGGGATTCGAGCCTTGAACTGAACTACTAGTGTTCAGCGACTTTACCACTTGGCCCTTCATTTCAAAGCGGATTCGCTAAACATGAAACAGAACAAGGTACCCTTACTGGATTTAGCACCCTGTCTTTTTCTTCGCTCTCCTATAAAAAACAAAATAGCAAAATTATAACTGCATTTCTAAAAAGATGCTTTGCTGTATTCTCATAAAATCTTTATTGATTCTGCGCTGCTGCAACCGAAGTATGATAATTTTAAATTCAAAACTAGGCAAAATTTTATAACATTACTTTTACAGAAAGTGTTCTTTATAGTAATCCTGTATCTTTTACAAATGGAACCCTGCATTTGTTTCTTTCAAAGCGCTTATTTTCTGCACAAAGTAATTTCAGTGTAATGCTGAATTTTGTCTAACTTTGAACGAAATAATACTAATAAAAAAAGACAATGTACATAATAAGCAAAGATATTACAGAACATAAACTAACTCAATTACATTGAATTACCAGAGAGGAAAAAATACTCCAATGACATAACTCTCTGAAAATTCATAAACGCTAAATTAAAAATAAATTTTATAAAATGTTTACTAATAAATACAAGTATTCAAATAATAAGTTTCTTTATTATTATTATTATTATTATTTTTCCACCTCTACATATACCATGTTTATGGGAGTGTCGCAGACAGTTGTGCTCCGAAATTTCATTACTGTATTCAAAGAGCCTAACCAAATTCTAACGTTCAGTTCCTCCCTAAATTCTAGCGGCCGAACGCTAAAGTCGCCGAACACTGGTAGTTTCACCCAAGTTCAAGCCTCGATGAACGAGTTGGCTACATGAGCGGTTTTTGTGGTGTTCCAAATTCACCTGCTTTGGCATAATCAACCTCTCTAAATTAAGATTAACCACGTGACTTTCTTGTACACAATATTTAATAATACATAATTTTTCTTGCATTTCATTTAAACTTATTTGATTGAATTAAATCTACTTCTTCGAGAATGCATAAACCACAATAGAATAAATGCACTCTTTAAAATTTACTATGTAGCATATTCGGAAACTAAGCATCGTTTCATTCTAGCACCGTCGCAGCGCTGTGGTAGGCGTCCCGCGCATGCGCACTAGTCTTTCTTGTTCACTGACTTTCAATTGTCGCCATTTTGGTTGCTCTATGTTGTGTTTTCAGTTTGCTGTGCACATTCAAAATGTTTAAGACAATTAGTTCTCCCGCTGACAACGAGATTCGCGCCGTGATTAAGTTTTTGAACACGAGGAATGTTAAACCGGCGAAATTTATCGTCAAGTGACAGGCGTTTACGGTGAATACGCGATAAGTGATGGAATGGTAAGAAAGTGGGTAAGAATGTTTAATGCAGGTCGAACAAATGTCTACGCCGAGGCTCGGAGTGGTCGGTTTTTTGTTGTCACCGATGATTTGGTAAGGAAAGTTGATGAAGCAATTCATGAGAACAGACGCTTCACAATGACAACTCTTTCAGAGGCATTTCCACAAATTTCACGTACTGTTTTGTTCGAAATTGTGTCTGACTGCTTGAATTATCGCAAACTGTGTTCCCGATGGGTTCCAAAAATGCTCACTGATGTTCACAAAACAAAGCGACTTGGTAGTGCCCTGACATTTCTCACGGGGTACAGTGATGAGGGAGAAAACTTTTTAAACCAAATTGTGACAGGTGATGAAACTTGGGAGTGTCATTTCGCACCAGAATTGAAACAACAATCGATGGAGTGGAGACACACTCATTCTCCGAAAAAACAAAAGTTCAAAGTGACAATGTCATCACAAAAAATCATGTGCACTGTCTTCTGGGATAGGAAAGGCATTTTGCTTACTGAATTTCTTCCCAGAGGTGAAACCATTAATGCGGCACGATATTGTGAGACTTAAACAAAACTAAGGCGTGCCATTCAAAACAAACGAAGAGGAATGCTCAGTAAAGGAATTGTGTTGCTCTATGACAATGCTCGACCCCATACTGCTGGTGTCACTCAATCGTTAATTCGACAGTTTCATTGGGAGCAGTTCGATCACCCGCTGTACAGCCCGGACTTGGCGCCATCTGACTATCACTTGTACCTGCACATGAAGCGCGAGCTTGGTGGCAAGCACTTTGGATCTGACGATGACACGAAAAATGCTGTGGGGTCGGGGTTATTGAAACTGGCGGGAAGTTTCTTTGACGATGGTATACAAAAACTGGTCACCTGCTATGACAGGTGTTTGATCATTGGCGGAAACTATGTTGAAAAATAGTTTAAGACATGTATTTTCATGTAAAAATAAAATTAGATTCGAAAAAATTGTTTTACTATTTCCCCCCCCCCAAACGGTACTTAGTTTCCGAATACGCCTCGTATATTTGTTTACCATAGCGACACTCTAGCGCTAGGTTCACTTAACAGCATTTTTTGTTCATATTATATCTCAGAATGTACAAAATTTATATCATTTGAAGAATTATCTAATCGTTGCCACATGTTCTATTCAAATACTATAATTAATCTAAAATGATGTATAAAAGAAATTAAGCAAACAAAACAAAAAAGAAACAGTTTTTTCACAGACGATTCAGTATTTCTCATTCCATTAATTCAGTTCTCACTTTCAACCAAGGCAAAAATACATAAAAACTCAAAATATCTATATGAAAAATTACGAAGTAAATCTTAAACACTTATTTTCTCGAATAAATTCGATGGTTAAATGGGTTAAGCATGATTTAATTCGCAGTAATAAAAGAAGGCGTTATCTTTGTTGTTGCAAAGTCTTAGTCTCTCTAGATTGACAACAAATCTACTATTCTGCTGTTTCAAATGTAAACAAATATGTCTGCCATGTTATTTAAAAATTAGGCTTAACTGCATTTAAACAGCTTTTAAATTGTTGATAATTGTACAAACATTGCTTGCAGATTTACTAAAGGCACAAAACTGGAAAATAAGAACATAACTCAATCATTTTTAAAGTAAAAAATGCACGATTTGCAAACATGTAAGAGTAAAGAAACTGAGATCACTGGTCCGGGTAACAGAGTGGATCACTTATTTTTAGCAGTTTTGTTCTTCTAACAACTTGACTGATGCCATTTTGAATTCTTTCCGTGTCTTTTCTCGTTTGTCACACCCTCTATAAAAAAGGGGGGACAGGAATTCCTGCCAAACTACAATCTCAGCCCTGGCCTATGTAGTTTTTATTGTTTCCTCCACCTACGTCACATGACGAAAAGGAAGTTGGTTATACCCGGAGGGGTTTTGCACCCTTTTCTAAAAATTTTTCGGATGCAAAGGACGGCACCTCTCAGGTCAGTTTTTTCGTTTCTATTGTCTGTGTTTTTTGGTCCTAACAAGACCCTATGATGTTTGTTTTCTTACAAATTTAATTGCATTTTTATTTGATTACAGCACTATTCTCTTTATAAAAGTTATATCTTCTTTAAGCTATACAGGACCAGCCCGTACGTTGTTGTAATTTTTTGACTAATAGCAGACCGCTATTTATTTTATTTTAATTTTAATTTTACATTGCTCGGAGTTTCAATTACTTTGAACACCCTAATGTGTTTTTCGGCGGACGCGTCGGAAAAAAGGAACAGAGCAGTGAAGCTCCAAAAAAAGATTTATTCGGGAATATTCATGTTTTTTACAAAAAAAATTTTTCGCACTAAACAAAAGCTTCAATGGTCTGTTTTGGCGAAATGCGTAATGGTATTTAGCCTAGTTCGATACTCAGTTTTTTTTCCCTTGAAAAGCCAATTGAGGGTACGAGTGGGCTAATTTACCATTTTCCGCTATGTAATTATTGTATTTTTGTATTGTTGCAAACTATGTTTTAATTTTTGCATTTTATTTATTAGCATTTTTTCAGTCCATATATTTTATATGTTTTAACTTTTCATATATATGTCATACTAAGAGCAAAACAAGGAAAAGCCGGAGCAGTGTCGATGCGTGATTAGACCCATATTGAAGAAGAATTTTGATTGCATAGTATTTAAAGAACTTGGCAGTCGAGGCAGATTTTAATTCCATTTTTATTTCCAATTGATATTTGTGGCCACAATCACTTGGCACTCTAGTCGTGCCTTTCCACAGAAGATTTACATTTTTGATACTGTAGGGATAGAAAGCAAGCCAGCGAAATTACATTTTAGCACGGTAGAGAGCAAAAGCTGAAGTGCGTAGTTAAGCAAGAGGGAGGCACGCGAAAAGAAAAGTTTTGGTTTACAATTCGGTGATTGGTCGTCAAGAGGCATCTGGTATTAACGGTTACGTAAGATCGCATGATTAATTTGAATGACATAATGCAGATAAGTTATTAGGATTTTAGAATAGAGATTAAGAATTAATGTTTATAGTTATATTATAATTCTGATTCATACATTTTTATCTTACATATTACCCCTTCAAAAAGAAAAAGGCTTAGCGGCAGAGAAGCCTTTTCTCTCTCTTTAAGAAAGAGTTAAAGCACTAGCAAATGAAAATGAAAAAAAAAAAAAAAAAATAGATCATAAAATTTTTGTCCTGTAAAGTATAACTTATAAATATCAATTTTTTAAAATAAATGTTTAATTTTTAGAGTCATTGAATTTTTCAGCATTTCAGTCCAAAAGTCTTTTTGTTTGAGAGTTCACATAATCATAATTCTTCGGGGAAGGTTCTTGTTATCACAGAATATCACAAAATAAACTTTTACATAATCATTACTTATAATTAAATGTAATGCACATAACTATTTATGATACTTATTTCTATACTGATAAATTACAATTTGACATCATAAATAATAGGATTAAGATTTTCAGAATTTATGGTTTCACCGTTATCATCTTTCATTTACAATTCCTGATTTTACCAAACTGGAAGCCTCGCAATACTTCTAAACAAACATATCCATCAATAGGGCTGTCCTCTTGAGCTAACCAGTGTGCTCTACGCATTGGTGGCTCAGGGTGCCTAGGCAGTTACTTGAAAAGGCCTCCGTTCCTTGCATTAAGGTAACTGGCCTTTGAGAACTGCACTAATACATTCCATAATAAAAAAAATATAATAATAATCATAATAATAATATAAAAAATTTACATGCATTCATAAAATGAGAGCCTCCAACATTATCTTGCATGAAGAGGGTAAAAGGAACAACTGTACAGAGGTAATTACAGGCTTCTGTTGAAGGAACCAGTACACCCTCATCATACTATACTTAACACACAATAACCCATAAATTTTAACATGCATTTACCATAATTTCATATTACTTATCTGTACTAATTTCACTTATTTTTAACATCTTTATTTTTAGAATATTTATAAAATTCGTATTCAAAATTCTCAACAAAATTTCAAAAACATAAAAACTTATCTTAATATCCTTCCCAATGAATAATTTAAATAGCTTAAAATTCGTTACTTAATTGGCTCACACATAATTATGAAAAATTAGAAAAATTAATGAACAAGAATTTCAGATTTTCTCAAAACAAATTGCAGAAATTTTAACCAAAGTTGAAATGAAAACTATAGAATCCACAGCACATTAAATAATTTAGTTCCTGAGCTAGATTCACACGAATGTAATAATTTTTGAGCTGTTGAAAAAGCGGAAGTGCATATAATTTTCTGTCGCACATACTTGCAAACACTAACTCAGATCGACCTTGAACCCGCTGTAATGCTGAATTCCTAAACGGTAATTTACTGATGATTTAAAGCACTTTTTTTCTAAATATTGTAGAGGTCGCGAAGCAAATTAAATATTCCTTTTCACTAGGCATTTGAACTTCTCAATTTATCGAGAGATTACTTTCAATTTGTAAATACTACGCGTGATTTTTTTTTTTTTTTTTTTTTTTTGAAGCACTTGCAAAACACCACAGCAGAAGAATGATCTGTTATTTTTTAAACACTGACAAAACAAACTTGATGATTCACTTCTTTCACATTATCTTGGATTTATCACAAAACGATTTGAAGAGCTGAATTAAATTTTCCATTGAGGTTTCAGGCTGCAGGAAACTATCCTACTGGCTTAATTGTCATAATAAGAGCAAAACAAGGAAAAGCCGGAGCAGTGTCGAGAGCGTGATTAGACCCATATTGAAGAAGAATTTTGATTGCGTAGTATTTAAAGAACTTGGCAGTCGAGGTAGATTTTAATTCCATTTTTATTTCCAATTGATATTTGTGGCCACAATCACTTGGCACTCTAGTCGTGCCTTTCCACAGAAGATTTACATTTTTGATACTGTAGGGATAGAAAGCAAGCCAGCGAAATTACATTTTAGCACGGTAGAGAGCAAAAGCTGAAGTGCTTAGTTAAGCAAGATGGAGGCACGCGAAGAGAAAAGTTTTGGTTTACAATTCGGTGATTGGTCGTCAAGAGGCATCTGGTATTAACGGTTACGTAAGATCGCATGATTAATTTGAATGACGCAATGCAGATAAGTTATTAGGATTTTAGAATAGAGATTAAGAATTAATGTTTATAGTTATATTATAATTCTGATTCATACATTTTTATCTTACACACACATATATATATATATATATATATATATATATTTTTTTTTTTTTTTTTTTTTTTACCGTCAATCTATTTTTTATGTAAGTTAACTTTTCACATATCACAACGGTCAGATTAATTTTTTCATGCATCAGCATGTCTTCCAACATTAATTTTGGCAGTCTTTTTCGGGAGTTTACAATTTTTTCCAGTTTTTCCAGACAAAAATTTCTTCTTAGTTTATATTTTAGTAATACAGCGTTGAAATATTTCATGGAGCTACAGCTCCTGGTAACTTTTTAGCAAGATCGCTGCAATGTTTCTACCTACTACTATTATTTCATATCTTTTTGCAGCATTATGTGAAAAAATTTTTAAGACCAAATAGGTCTTACGTCTAATTACTAGTTAGCTTTACAATTTCTTTTTCAATATATATATATATTTATATACGTTTGGTGCGACTTATTTCAACCAAAATACGAGGTGCACATCTACATGTTATAGCAGTCCTATATACAAAATTTCAACGTTCTGAGGCTACTCGTTTTTGAATTATGCGAGATACGTATGTACAGACACCACGAAGAACTCTCTTTAGAATTCATTTTAAAGCTGTTTTATAACTTTTTGGAGGAAAAGAGTCTTTTATTCTGTCCTTACATACAGATGTCACGCAAAAACATCGTTAAATTGCATTCAATAGCGGTCAGAATGGATATTTTCGTTGAGGTATATTGCCTGAAAATTTTTGCGATTACAAAACTTCTTTTTTACTTCGTACAAGGAAGTAAAAATGTCACCATATGTGACTGCAACAGCTCTAGCACCGCATTCCAAATGATAATTACAGTTCAACAAATAAATGTGTGGTGGATACAATTGTATAATTTAAGTAAAAATATCTTTTCAAATTTCTACTACATCCAAGCATGCATGCAGATGAAGCAAATAAAGGAAAACTTTTAGAGTACAAAGCCCCATCAGGGTTCTAATCCATAACATTTTTAGTTAGAGATCGCCATCATTGGGAGTTATAAACATGCTATGTTGACGGGAAGGAGAAAATTTCACTTCTCGGGTGAGCCAATTCAGAACTAGTTTCATTTCATCTGTCATCTTAAATTTAGTATACCACGGTATGTGACTTACAAAAACCTAGTTTCTGTACGAAGCTTGAGAAAAATCAAAGTTTAGAAGACGGTATATGCGCTCACACAGTATTTGGTTGATTGCCATTGTGATCATTATATATCAACAACAGGAATTTACTTATGTGTTTCTTATCTTTATACTCAGATGTAGCTGTCAGCGCAAGTAGAGAAAATTTACTGCTGTATATCATGTTCGAAAAAATAAAAATGATTTGTGACGTAAAGATCCTAGACAGACAGCTTCTAATTGCTTTCAAATTTTACCTCACATTACTAACGATATAATTGGATAACGATTCCAATAAGATAATGGTTTACCGATTTCATATAATAGCTAGAAAATATTTTCTTGAACTTATACTCAAATAAGTTAGGTGCTATTGATAATGAATACTGTATCAAGAAGTAGGTACGGCACTAGACATTTTGCTGCCTTTGTAAGTCAATAAATTCTCCTTTCCAGTGCCCTCCCCCTAAAGTCAACAAATTTTATTGCTTGATGCTTCACTAAATTCTAAAATTTTGCTATACTTAAATTCTGCCGTACCGGTACTGGTGATGATTTCAAATTCTCTGAGATTTGCTGTGTTATCTGAAAAACTGCAATTTCTTGTCGGCAAATTGCTAAAAATAGCTACAGAACAGGTTTCAACACTTAGCCGAGCCCTCCCGCTGACATCCCAAACGTTTGGAAACCCAGCTTATGAAAGCAAAAAGGAAGGGGAATGATTTCTCTCCGACTAACAATATGGATCAAGTGCTGGGCCGGTGCTACAGCGTCGGGCGGTAGAATATTTACAATTCAGGAAGGAACCGAACAACAGAATTTTGAAATTGCAGAGTTGGCATTGGCGGTGAAAGGTCAAGAGCTGGGCTTGATCAGGAGGCACTTTTTTTGGTGTACTGTAAAAAGTTTTGATTAACATTTCCCCCCCCCTGGTTGCGCACATGTTTGGGTGTCATTCATCTCCCTTTTGTTTCGCTTTAGTAATGTTTTTAAGAAGGAGTAGGGGAATTTAAAAAACAAAATGTTTGATATCAATGAGCTGTGAATTCATTAGTTTCAATAGCTCGTTTTAAGCATTAAAAAAAATCATTTTGCATAATCGAAAGATTTCATCTGAAAATAAATTTTTCACTTAAAAATGAGTTTTATAGTATTTTTCAAATATTACTTCTATTTTATTTTTGAAAATTGTCATAAGTAATGTTTTGATTCACTTAAAATTTTTTAATATATTAATTATTTCCAATTTTAATGACTCACGGGGGGGACACATAATTTTAAGGAATTCTTTTTATTATGTTTATGCAAACTCATAAGAATATGTATCTTTTATATTTCTCATACATTTGCCTCTGCATACACACACACATAAATATATTATAAATAGAAATTTCTGTTACATGTTTAAAAAAGTTTACAGAAGTTCTGTAGCAAATAAGTTCCTCTTCCTTAGTGATACCTTACCCAGAGGAGTCTCGATGAAGGCCAAATCATGCACAAAATTTACACCTGAAAAAAGAAAAAATATGCTGAAATATTTTCATTACTATATTCTCTGCAATAAAAGAGATCATATCCCCCCCCCCAAAAAATGCAAGAAGTACAATTACAAATTTTTAACAGAAAAAGGCATTCTTAAACAGCTGAAATTGTTTCACAAATTTTCGTGCAGATATAATGCAAATAAGAAATGCAGCAACAAAATATGTTCAACCAACCAAGCGTGACTAATTAGAAATATGATACATCAAAGCCTGGGACGACACTAAGTATATTGCCACCTGGTACTATCTCTGCATGTCCTAATTTCTACTGTCTTTGTAAATCCTGAAAATCTTTTTCCCTTCTAAATTCTTCTGCCTAGTACTCTCCCCTATATTATAAAATTTTGCTACTCAGTAGTCTCTAAATTCCGCAAATGTTGACTGCTGCTGGTCACACTGGCCCTGATCAAAGCAAAGAGCCAAGATGTTACTTGCTATTTATAAACTGCCTTATAAATGCCACAGAGCTAAAAAAAAGGCAGTTTTATTTTCCAAATATTCCATGAAAACTGTAACTGCAGTCGGAATTTAACACACACAACATTTATTTTAATAAAGTGATGAGTGCATTCAGTTCGATTTGCAGCAATGCATAAAAATATAATATTTGGAAACATAGAAGACCAGATTACTAAATTAGGGCATAGTATAGTCCAGCTATTTAGCAAAATGAAGAAGTAATTTAACGTATTGAAAATTGCCTCACATTTATGTAAGATACAATAAAAACTTAGATACTTTCACAATAAGTCTCATCTGCTCACAGGAATAGAATAGATATCCTATAAACTGCAAAAACCAAATTAGCAATTACGCAAGAAAATTGGAGAAAACATTTAGCTGCAAAGCAAACAATGAACACTGATTTTGTGTTAGAGCTCCTAATTATTCCCTAGATGGCTGTAGGATGTATTTCCCATCTTCGTATGTTTTGGTTGCTGCAATCAATGAAACTGGAAATTCCATGTCTCTTCAATCCCCAGAAATCATAGTAACTCTTACATGATTCTATGACCTTTCTCATCATTTCAAAGTATTCTTCAGTCAAGGTCAAACCCAATTATAATGAAACCATCTAGTTCAGGGAGATAATGCTAGACCTTCTGGCATGGAAAAGTCAAATGTTTCATTTCTAAAACCAAGAATGAAAGAAATAAGCTGCCATAACATAATTTAAAAAGTATATGAATAAATAAATAACATAAGTAAATTTAAGCATTAAGCTATGTACGACTACAAACCATCTCAAAAAGTACAACAGATACTGTTGCATAACATTCTGTCGATGCCTTATGCAGATAAGTCGTGGATAAGTCACAGTATTATCCACATATACAGATAAATCACAGTATAATATATAATTATATCATAGTGTATAACCACAGTTTAGAAAAATTACAAAACGTGTTATTTATAATCTATCTAAAATCGTACATTATATGATTTCTGAGAATAAATTCCTTCCAATTAAGAAACATAGGAATAAATAAAATGCAGTCATTGCAAATGCAGACATTATTATATTTTTTAACTGTACAGTATCCAGATAAAAGATGGTATGTTTTTCAACAGTTAAGATGTACAGGAACCATGTCCAACATAGGACCTATTACGACAACAGTTATACCAGGTTGTTCAATAAGTTCGCGGAACGGAAATGAAGAAACCAATTTTTATTGGTAAAAATGACTTTATTTTTCAACGTAGTATCCATCAACTTCAATACACTTATTCCAACGGTCTTCTAATTTATGGATCCCTTGACTGTAGTGGTTTTTTGGCAGCTCTGCAAAATATCCCTCCATGGCAGCTATTACCTCTTCGTTTGAAGAAAATTGTTTTTTATGGAGATATTGTTTGAGGTGTGGGAAGAGCCAGGTTTGAGGTGTGGAAGTCGGAGGAAGCTAAATCTGGCGAATAGGCTGGATGTTGCAACAATTCGTACTTCAATACAGTTATTTTAGCAATGGCTTTTTGAGTTGTGTGCGCAGGTGCATTATCTTGGTGGAAAATTATTTTCTTCTTCTGTAATCCGGATCTTCTTTCATGAATTTTTTCGTCTAATTCATTCAGAAGGTTAGAATAATAATCCGAATTAATTATTTTGCCAGTTTGAAGGTAATCTATAAATAAAATTCCTTTCGCATCCCAAAAAACTGATCAGGATCGTGATGATAGATCCAAGTCTCATCCATGTTGATAAATCGACAGATAAAGTCGCTTTTATTCTTCTTAAAACGCTCCAAATGTTGCTGGTTGCTCATTAAATTTTAAGAAAATTTAATGATGAAATGATTCTTTGCACTTATTTTCATTTAGTGAACAAACTGAAAATTTAAGAATTTTATTATTTGCATCATTGGATAAAATGGAGAAAAAAATCTTTTAAATGAAATTTTTTTTAAAAAATTTGTTTATTACTATTATTTTGGGGAGAATTGAAAATTGCTCAATTTTTTAAATTTTTTTATGTCTACAAGGTCGGACTATTAATTTCCAGGACTCATGGAATAACTCAGAAGAAAAAAAGGTTAAACACATAGCCATTTAATATGATTCAAAGTAATCCCCATCAGCCGTAATGCACATCCGTGCTCAGCTGTACAAATTTCGGAAAGAAGTTTTAAAGTCCTCTTCTGGAATGCTCTTTAATAGTGACATTACAGTTTTATTGATGGCTTCAACATCCTGAAATCTTGTTTCCTTCAGAGAATTTTTCAGCTTAGGAAACAGGAAAAAGTCTGCGAGTGCTAGGTCTGGAGAGTATGGTAGATGCTGCATTTAAACGACACCATGCTGGGCTAAGAATTGCCTCACAGGCAGCGCATTGTGTGGACAGGCATTGTCATGTAGCAGCAGCCAACTCCCGTTTTGTTGAAAATGAGGCCTTACTCTACGAATTCGTTTTCGAAGTCGGTCAAGAACTTCTGTGTAGAACTGTCCATTGATAATCATGTTAGGAGGAAGAAATTCATGATGAATGAGTCCATCACAATCGAAAAAAGCTATTAACATGCCCTTGATTTTGGTTTTTTCAAATTGAAATTTTTTCTGGCTTGGTAAACTTGGAGACTGCCATTCGGAGCTTTGATGCTTGGTTTCAGGGTCATATTGATAACACTAAGACTCGCCTCCTGTGACTATCCTATCCAGGAACGCAGGGTTAGCATCAGCGTTGTCAGTAAGTTCGCCACATGCATCCAGTTTCAATTGCTTTTATTCGTCCCTTAAATGGTGAGGAACAAATCTTGCATTTGCCTATGTCTTGCATCAAAATTCGCTGAATCGTCTCTTTGTCCATGTTGAATTCATTGGCGAGTACTCGAATAGTCAATCGACGATCACACTTCACCGCATCGCGAACTTTTTCAGTTGCTTCCGACGTGCGTACGGATTGCAGCCGACCCGTGTGGGGATCATCTTCGACGCTTTCGTGCACGTTCTGAAAGCGTTTATAAACCGTTCAAAAGTTCTTGAGCATGATAATGCTTCCTCGCCGTAAACTTGTTTTAACATTTCGCAGTTTTCCGCAGCTGTCTTGCCCAATTTGAAGCAAAATTTAATGTTAATTCTTTGCTCCATTTTCACTTCAACAATAGGAATTTAAGAGCTACATTTTAATGTGCCTTTCCAGGAGAACCACTTACTTCAGAATGGCGGAAATTGCACTGCACATGCGCAAGAAAACGCTCTTCAATATGCAATCATTGGCGTCATCTTCCGACTTTTCATTCTCCTATAGTTACGTCAGTCCCAGAAATTAATAGCCGGACCTTGTATTATTTTAAAATTACACATCTAAAAATTTATCGGTTACAAAATTTTGAAATTGTCACTGATGATTCACAAACTCCTCATGCTGCATTAATTGGGTGATCATTGGAAACATTAGTTTTAAAATTATAATCTCATTACATCACACTATTTTTCATACTGCCATGTAGATTTCTCTAACATTAATTTTATTTGCTAATTTATTAATATCAATCCTCTAACTGCAAAGAAATTAAGTTTAGTATAACGTTCTTTTGCTGTTTTGCAAGAATTCTTTCTCTCCCCTTTTTTATGTATATATTTTGCATTTTCAATTCATCTCATTTTATTAATTCCCTCCCTTGAAGGAAAAAGGATTGATTATTGTTTAAGATTACTTGCAATAAAATTTACCACATCAGTTTTAATGTTTCCATTTCATAAGTTTATACTCATTTTTCTCAGCATTTCATTTTAAAAGCTGAATTTCTTATTTTTATGGGAGTTTAAAATTCTAACATCAAAAAATTTATTTAAAATTTTTAAAATGATTATTGTACTATGATTCTAAACTAATGAGTGGACTGTATAGCAAAAGAACTAACTAATTTATTCACAGTAGTTAACTATTCAGGTCTAATACATGCTCTGGCATGTTCCTTAGCCGAATCCAGATGGCCAAGTGAGAGTTTCTCTCCCTATCCAATAGGTGGTGCTGTATTCTAACTTAACATGCCGCCGCCCGTTGAAATTACAAATTTCAACATGTAAATTACAAACCAACATACAATTTAAAAATTTAAGAATAACTAATTCTACAATACAATATGAAAGATGATAGATAATTGCATCATGAATATAATATAAAATAATGCAACATTTTAAAAACATAAACATTCACTATGCTACAATCGAACTTATTCTTTAAACAGTTCCATTTTAATGTAAAGCACAATTTTCAATAAGAACATAATAATGTAAACTAAGCATTATTACCCTGGATAGGTAATAAACAAATTTTACTAATACATCGAATATACACATCATTTGATGTTTTCACTTTAACAACTCTGGCCGTGTTATCCTTACCAGGTAAAACTTCTAGAATTCTAGCTAAAGACCATTTAAATCGCGGAAGATTATCTTCCTTTAACACAATGAACCATTTGGTGCGTTGTTGGAGATGATTTAAATAATCAGTTTGCCAACGTTTCCAAATAACTTGAATGAACTTGGTAATAACTTGCCATTTAGAAAGTCTATTATCTGCAAGATTTGACAAATCTGGTTCAGGATATGAAGTAATGGAACGTCCAATTAAAAAATGACCCGGCGTTAAGGCTTCAAAATCATTTGCATGTGTTGATAAAGGTAAAATTGGATGAGAATTGAGAATACCTTCAAACTGTGTGACTACAGTCCAAAATTCCTCTAAAGTTAATCTATAACTGCCGATTGTATGCTGAAGATGATATTTAAATGACTTAATACCTGCTTCACATAAACCACCAAAATTTGGTGCTCTAAGTGGAATTAGTTTCCAATTTATACCTTCAGATGTTAAGAAATCTGCTATGTCAGAATTAGATTTAAGGACTAAACTATGCAATTTTTTTAGTTCTGATTTTGCACCAACCATATTAGTACCGTTATCTGACATTATGGTATTACATTTTCCACGTCTAGCAATAAATCTTTTAATAGTAGCAAGTAATGAATCTGTGGTTAAATCAGTTACTACCTCTAAATGTATTTGCTTTAGTAGCTAAACATATGAATATAACAACGTACACTTTTGCATAATTACCCTTTCTCTGATTTTTATACTTAATGAGGAATGGACCAGAAAAATCGAGTCCACACGTATTAAATACAAACCCTGGGTTAACTCTCTCACCAGGTAAATTTCCCATAAGTTGTTCACATACGATTGGTTTAACCTTAAAACATGTTACACATTCGTGTACAACTTTACGAGCTATATCTCGACCATTAATAACCCAAAATTTACTACGAACCTGATGCAATAGTGCTTGAGCACCAAGATGTAAATATTTAACATGGTAATACTGAAAAATCAATCTACTAAATACATATGATTTTTTGGCATTACATAAGGAAACTTTTGATTGTAATTAAGATTAATATTGGCAAGTCTGCCTCCTACTCTCAGAAGAGAATTATTATCTAGAAATGGACATAAAAATTTTAACTTACTTTTGGAAGAAACACAATTCTTATTTTTTAAAGATAGAATATCCTTGCTAAAATGTTGTAACTGTACATACCTGATCAAGATTTTCTCAGCGTCATCCAATTCTTTAACACTTAGAGAACCTATTAAATTTTTTCCCTTACAATTGGCTATAAATTTACAAACAAAACTTAACACACGAATAATACAAATATAGTTATTACTTATGTTAAGTATATGATCTAAAGTAAGGGAATTAGAGTTCACATTTAGATTAACTAAGTCATTATCCTTAAGTTTAAGTTCTTTGACGTATTCCACATTATCCATATCAGATGAAATTACTTCACAAGGATTAGTCAAAAACCTCTCCTTGTTCAAAAAAGTTGGTCCATACCACCATAAATCATTATGAAGATCTTTAGGTTCAGCTCCATGTGATATCAAATCAGCTGGATTATTGTGAGTGCTAACATGGTATCACTCATGAACAGCAGTCATGCTTCGAATAACAGATACTGTATTAGCAACAAATGTCTTTAGTTGATAAGGTTCCTTCTTAATCCATGCTAACACTATTGATGAATCAGTGAAGTAATACACCTTCACTATACCTTCACTATAGGAAGCTGAATGGCCTCTAATATTCTTTTCATTAGTTTTACCAACAGAACTGCACCACAAAGCTCCAAACGAGGAATGGTAATTGACTTCAGAGGTGACACGCGAGACTTGCTCCACAGAAGTCTTGATGAACATTCATTTGAAGATGGCATACATTTCACATAAATTGCAGCACCGTAGGCTTTCTGACTAGCATCACAGAATCCTATAATTTCTATTTGCTGTAATCCATTGTTTAGAACAAATCTAGGGATGCGATAATCGTTGACTATTTTGAGACTATACAGAAATGCCTTCCATGCTTCAGAATAATTTTTAGGAAGAGATGTATTCCAATTTAATTTTAGAAGCCAAAGGTTTTGTAGAAATATTTTCGCTTTTGTCGTAACAGCTCCAATTAAACCTAACGGATCAAAGAGGCGACCTATCGTTGATAAGACATCTCTTTTCCTGCCTGTTGATTCAAAGTCAGGTATCTTTAAATCGTAAGAAAAACAGTCTGTAGACGTATTCCATGACATTCCTAAGGCCTTTGTAATCTGAGGCTTTTTTGTAACTTGAAAAGAGTAATCCTGAGCTTCACTTTCTTTATTCTTCAATAGTTCTGCGTTATTTGAACATCATTTGTGTAACTGCATTCCACCACGTTCTAGAAGACAGGTTAACTGTGTTTGCAACTCCTTGGCTTCTTGCAGCGTATTAGCTCCATTGATAATGTCGTCCACATAGCAGTCCTTCAGTATGGCTCTTGAGGCATGAGGAAAGTCAGTTGCTTCATCCATTGCTAACTGTTTCAGGACCCTTGTTGCAAGGAATGGTGCACTTACCGTTCCGTATATTACAGTCCTTAGACGATAAGTCTTCACAGTACTACCAACTGATTCTTTCCACAAGATCAACTGCAGATTTCGTTGAGATGGTTCAATAAGTATTTGTCTGTGCATCTTCTGAACATCAGCTTCTAATGCATAGTTGTACTTTCGAAATCTAATAATAATAGAAAATAAATCTTCTTGAGGTATTCGCCCTTTCATTAATTTTAAATTAAGTGATTTTCCATTGCTAGTAGCCGCTGATGCATTAAACACAACGCGAAGGTTGGTATAGGCTTTCTTTGGCCGATAAACTCCATGATGACTAAGATAATTGCAAGTCGATGTTTCAATTTCTTGAACTTCTTCCATGTGATTCAGATCCTTATATTCCTTGATAAAATTCTTATATAATGTTTTCATATTCGAATCACTTTATAGTCAATTCCACCCTTGATGCAATCTTTTCTCAGCCAGCGTTTTCGATTATCCTAATTCTACGCCTTCCCTTATGGGTAATTGAACTACATATCTTCCATCATTTTATCTATAGTGAGTACGCTTGAAATGTTCTTCACAGTATTTTTCTTCTTCACTCAAAGCATCCTCGATATTTTCAATGGATTCAACTTCCCAAAATCTTTGCAAAATTTCTTCAACTCTTTCTTGTCTATTTTTAATTAAACCACAATAATTTACATCTGAGTTACTCTTGCATGCACCAGACACGATATATTCAAAAACTGTTTCTTGGAATATTAACGGTTGATTTTCTAATTGAAATTGTCCTTGTTTTAAAATCTCAAAGAACAATTCGGCTCCTAATAACATATCTATTTTGTTAGGTGTTCCAAATTGCGGATCCGCCAATTCAATACCAATGGGAATATTTAATGACTGCACATCTAAATTCCTTGACGGAATTACATTGGTTATTTTAGAAATAACTAAACATTTAACTGATCTTACATATGTTAAATCCTTATTCGAAATCTGTACATCTAGTTGGTAATTAATATTTATAACGTTCTCATTAATTCCGGATACAGATGCATAAATTCTTTCTTTCTTTATATTTAACAAGTTAGCAACTCCTTCCCACAGGAAACAACTCATACTGCCGTTATCAAGTATTACACAAACTGGGATTCTTTTTCCTTCGAAATTGCAAATATATATCATTGCAGTCGCCAATAAGACGTTTTTTCTGCGTGTCAAAAGACAACTTGATTGATTTTTATTAGACATCTGTGTTCTTATTTATAATTTCGTCACTCGCTGCTTCCGTTTTTGTTTCGTCTAACGTATGTTCGATGCCGCCATTTCTGAGCAGGCGATGTATTAATGAATGTGTTTTTTATGGCATTCCGAACATCTGAACTTAGAATTGCATTTTGCGATTAAATGTTTGTTACTGAGTTTAGACACAATTTATGGTTTTTAACTATTTCATATCTTTGATTTGGATTTAGTTTAAAAAAGAATCACATTTATGCAGTGGATGATTGTTATTTTTGCATATAACACAAATCGAAACACTATCGGTTTTAATCATCAGAGCCTTTGATTTCGAACTTTTTTCCAACGGATATTTCATTTTATTAATACTACGGTTAATGTTATCCAGTAACTGACATCTTTTCTCTAAAATCGAAATTAATTCATCAAACGTAGGAACTTCCGTAGCATTAATGCTTAATTTAAATTGTTTGCGCGTTTCAAAATCTAGTTTCTGAAGTACAATATTTAATAACAGAATGTCGGATAAATTATTTTTCTCATACTTTAAAGCATTCAAAGCCCTAACGTTTTTAGTAACATTATCTATTACATATCTTATTCCTTTAGACAATTCGAATGTTAAAGTATGTGAATCCATTATTGACTTTATATGCATCTCAATTAATATTCTGTTATTTTCATACCTATCTTGAAGAGCTTTAAATAGAGAATTAAAAGTATAATCAACAGTTTCAAGATTTTTTGCTTCATCAGTTAAAGCAGCCTTTAAATAGAAGTGTTTCTGAACTTCTGTCAGTTGCGCGTTATTCACTATGATGTTTTCGAATTGAAGCTTAAAATTATTCCAATCGGTATATTTACCAGAAAATTTAGGAATTGGTAATTCTGGCAAACGTACTTGTACTTTAGGATCAAATTTACTGCAATCATTTTCATGTTGAGTATGAGCGATAGATGATAGAATTTCCATAATTCTTACCTCCAGAACTTCCGTTCTTTCTTCCATTTCAGCGATTTCTTCATCGATGGCTGTGACATGTTTTTCATCAACGCTTTCAAAATATCTAATCCTTAAGTTTCTAATATCCATTTGAATGCTTTGTAGCAATCTATACTTTATTTGAATTTCATTCTTATTTGAACTTTACTATATTTTTTCATCATATTCCTTCACTATATTTTCTAACCTAGTTAGTTTTGCTTTTAACGAAGTTTTATTTCTATCTAATGCCAGCATTTTGCTCATTTCTCCGGTTCTGCTGACCATGTACTATGATTCTAAACTAATGAGTGGACTGTATAGCAAAAGAACTAACTAATTTATTAACAGTAAGTAACTATTCAGTTCTAATACATGCTCTGGCATGTTGCTTAGCCGAATCCAGATGGCCAAGAGAGAGTTTCTCTCCCTATCCAATAGGTAGCGCTGTATTCTAACTTAACAATTATAGAATAAACTCTTCTTTAAAAAAAAAAAAAAAGTCAATGTAATTTTTATGTTAGGGCTGCCTCTTCCCCCCCCCTAAATCAATGGGGGCTGGATTTTTTCCCCAACCATTTGGCATTAACTGATTTATTAGGGGGGGAAGGGATTATTAATTGTTGAGATGTGAATTTTGAATTGAATAATTTGATTTACAGCATGTTATTGAAGCTAAGAATATTAAAGTTAAAAAATGAGTAAAAGCTTTTTTAAAATAAGTTTTTATTTAAAACCCATAAAATAGTTAAAAAAAAACTAAGTAGAAAAAAGAATTTATCATATACTCTAATAGGAAAAAAAGAGATTTAAATAATTCTCTTCACAAAATTCTGGTATGGTTTTATATTATAAATAGACTATAAACTATAAATATAACTATAATATAATTATATATATAATATATATATATAACTATAAATATAACTATAATATAATATTATATAAATAAAACTTCTTAATTGTAGTTATATAATAAAGTATTTTACTCTTTAAGTTAGATGACAATCAATTTTGTCATTTCAGTTGTATAAATTAGGAGAGGAAATGAAACATATATGCATGCTATCAGTGGGAGCAAAACTGTAAAAGTTGAGGTTTCTGAAATCTGTGAAGTACATAAAAATCGTTAAAGATAAATTTCATTTTTATAAATTGCCTGCTCTGATAACTGTTTTGTTGATATTTTCAAATGTTTGCAAGGATGCCTAAAAGTATATGCTTTATAAACTTTAGTAATCAAACTGCATTATTAAAAGTATATGCAGTTATCTTTATAAATGTATCATATTCATGACATGAAATTGTAGCTATATTTTGTGAAGAGAATTATTTTGTCTCGTGTTCCTATTGAACTATATGATAAATTATTTTTCTCCTTTTAGTTTATTAAATAGTTTATTTGATTTTATTTATCAATAAAATTTTATAATATGGGTAACCATAGTAAGACTTTAATGTTTTAAAATTGTCTGTTACACTCACTCTGCATTTAGTATATTGTTTGTATTAACTGATATAAACTGAATGTAAATTGTGTGTTTTTACACATAAGTCTGTATTTATATATATTTCTGTATGTACGTATCCAAATGATCAGAAGGTTGTTGATGCTTGTTCCTTGATCTATTGCACCAAGATATTTTACTGTACATTTATTTACAAGTCGTATGCCACCTGGCATGTTTACAAGCGTTATGCCTCCTGGCATGTACATGATAGACATATTCTGCCACCTGGCATGTGAATTGATACATCATATTAGTTTTCTGCCACCTGACAGATACGATGCAATTACCTCAATTAGCGGTAATACGCCCGACATTTTGGCGTGTCCGCTTCCCTTACGTTCTGTAACGCAACTAACTTTTTGTGCGGTGCGCCCTCTGGGCACAAATCACCGCAATCACCGAGGAGGCCAAAACATCCTGCCGAAAACGTCTGTAAAAGAACGGAAGCCGGTAGTTTAATTTTGTTATTATTTTCATTACATAAGAGCGAAAGAGAAGGTTCAAGGATTGGCGTTTGTTTTGTCTGATTGGAAGTATCCGTCTCTAAATCTTTCGATGCGGCGTCACATATTAACGAATTATGCAAACCTTGGACATTGCACAGTCTGCATTTTTCATCTTTATGAGCACAGAAACGCCTTGGATGCCCTTTCGAAAAGCAAATAAAACATAAACCTCGATCCATTAATGCCTTTCGGCGAGCCTTTAAATCAAGTGCGCAATCATGATTCATATGACAAGCAGATAAACAAAATATGCAGACATTTTGATTTTCTTTCTTAGGCGGGGTAGAGAACTTTCGCTTTGGATTAAAATGTGATTTTTGAAAGTATTTAGAGGGAGTTTCGCTTTGACTAGTTAATACCGAAGCACCTTGCTTATTTGTACTGTAATCATTTCTTTTAGAATGTATGTAAGATTTATTTTGATAACCTTGATGGGAACTTTTGTTTCGCATTGATGTTTCATTTACATCAAAATTCTTAGAACGCGCTAACATCATTGATGTTTCCCTACATTCCACTTCAGTTTTCAAGAACGTTAGTAGTTCATTAACATCGAAATTTTGTTTATCACTTCTTTTCTTAGTGAATTCTAGAGTTAAATTCTCGGGTATTAACTCGGGTATAACAAAATGGGGGATAATAAATGTCCATAAGAACCACTAGTAACATTTAAAGAATTTAAATTCCTTATTTGTATTTCTATGTCGTCATAAAGCTTCCTCAAAGAAGCCGTATTTCCGGAATATTTTACAGGTTCTAAACTCAACAATTTATTCATATGCGCATTAATTAGCAGGTCATCTCTGCCGAAACGGTTTTTTAGTATATCAACAGCCACCGTATAGTTTTCACTAGTAAATGTTAATCCACTAATAGCATTTAAAGCTAAACCTCCCAAAAGCGATTTTAAATAACAAAACTTGTCAACCGAACTGAGACTTTCGTTTTGGTGAATGGAATTACTAAACTGATTCCAGAATTCAAGCCAAGAACAAGGATCACCGTAATATTTTGTAATCGTTAATTTTGGCAATTTTAAAATATTAACTTCACACGTTTTCAACTTCGGAGATATAGTTTTCTCACTAGAATTTCTAGATTCAACTTTACACGCATTTTTTCTTAATTTTTCCTGAATTTTACATTTAAAACTTATAATTCTTTCCTGATATTCCTGCGCGGAAATTACTTCTGTTTCCAACTCCTGTTCCGTAATTATAAGTTTTTCAATCTCAGAATCGTATTGTTTCAACAACTGCGATTTTTCAAGTAACATTTCGAGTAATTCTTTTAATTTCTCATCCGCGGTTTCACCCTCTTCTAACAATGCAGAATCTATTTTACTCATCAACTTAGTAGTTAAGCTACGCGTCACCGTACGCAACTTCTTTGCCTTATTCATAGCCTCCATTTTACCATTAGAGTCTATCAACTATAATAATCACCAAGATTTTTATTCAACAATTCTATTCAAAACTGGAAAAATGAAAAAGGGCCTACCTCGAATTTCTTCGCGTTAAATCCTGGCTTTTCAGTCATGAACTCACTAATTTTCTTCGTCCATTCTTCATCTCCACAAATCAAGTCCGGTGTCACCAGAAAAAATGTACGTATCCAAATGATCAGAAGGTTGTTGATGCTTGTTCCTTGATCTATTGCACCAAGATATTTTACTGTACATTTATTTACAAGTCGTATGCCACCTGGCATGTTTACAAGCGTTATGCCTCCTGGCATGTACATGATAGACATATTCTGCCACCTGGCATGTGAATTGATACATCATATTAGTTTTCTGCCACCTGACAGATACGATGCAATTACCTCAATTAGCGGTAATACGCCCGACATTTTGGCGTGTCCGCTTCCCTTACGTTCTGTAACGCAACTAACTTTTTGTGCGGTGCGCCCTCTGGGCACAAATCACCGAGGAGGCCAAAACACTGTATTTATTTGCAATGTGAAATGTAAATGTAAAATTGTGCAGTTTATATATATATATATATATATATATATATATATATATTAATAAAAAGGGGTTACTATGCATACTTTTGTGAAGTAAAGGAAAACTTCTTAATTGTAGTTACATAATAAAGTATTTTAGTCTTTAAGTTAGCTGACAATCAATTTTGTCATTTCAGTTGTATAAATTAGGAGAGGAAATGAAACATATATGCATGCTATCAGTGGGAGCAAAACTGTAAAAGTTGAGGTTTCTGAAATCTGTGAAGTACATAAAAATCGTTAAAGATAAATTTCATTTTTATAAATTGCCTACTCTGATAACTGTTTTGTTGATATTTTCAAATGTTTGCAACCTATTTGACGTTCTCCTAACTCTGCAATAACTTTAATTTATATTAGTGGTATGCATGGCTTTGTTTTAAATAATATAAACTGCTTGTTATATTGGGTTTTGAACATGTTTTAATTTAGTCTTTAATTATTCAGTAATAGTTCTGAAGGCCTCTTCTGTGGTATCATTTTATATTGCTACACTTTCTATTTTATAACCAGCGTTTTTACTTCTTGCTCAGTAAAAAGGAACCAAAAATTATGTCATTGACATTTTTATAAATTGAATAATTACTAATTAAAACTTAATATTTAATTTAAAAATACCTCCTATAAAGAGAAGATGTAGTCTTGTGCAAATCAGTCTAGAATTTAAGAAAATGTAAAAATAGTCACCATCTTAAATTACCAGGTGTTTTTAAACATTTTTGTATGTATTAAGAATGAATACCTGTAGTATATGCAAGAAGGTTTTAAATACTTTTAGATTTTTGCTAGTATTTGAAGCCATATATATATATATATAGATTTTATTTATTTATTATTATTTTTTTTTTTTAGATTAAATCTCTGTAAAGAAGCAATGGATGGTATACGGGTATATTTTGATTTTACCTTGCCACATATCCTCCTCTATCGCCAAGAGAAAAAGCATTTTTACACAGTTGGAACTACATGTGCTCCAATCAGTAATATTAAAAAGTATGTAATCCAATGAGTAATTAAAAGTATTTATTTTATTTATTTATTTTTTAATATTACTGGGTATTCAAGAAAGTCCATAGGGTTTTCGTCACTCATCAAAAACGGCCTATAAAAGTCTTAAACACTAATATATTCTTAGAAATAATCCCCTTTGTCTTCAGTTACATGTTTCCAACAAGACACAAGCTTATAAATGGCCTTTGAAAGAAAATCCTTTTTTCTGGAGTCCAAAAATTGTGATACAGCCTTTGTGACATTGTTGTGTTTTCAAAATGGCTGTTCTTGCAGGTGGTTATCCATGGCCAAAACAGGTAATAGTCCCATTAAAGTAATATCTGGGGAACACGATGGCCAAAGCAGAACTTCCCAGCCCACTGTTTTTATCACCTTCTTGGTCCTTTTTGCCTTATGAGTTCTGGCATTATCATACAGAACTCCTCTACTGTTCACCAGTGATGGCTACTTCTGGTGTACTGGCGCTGAAATTTTTTGCAGCTGTGATAGTTAGACTTCAGCTGTTATGTTTCCCATCTTTTAGGTATTCATAGTGGACTATGCCAGCACTGGTTTGTTTAGCAACCTATGAGACCAAACCAAAAGTCAACCAATGATGTCTGCTCGTCTAGTTATCATACATGATCAATTTTTCATCACATGTCAAAATTTGGTCCAGGAATGAGGGTTATTATACCGCGACAGCAACAACGAGCAGATGTTCAACCATTGGAGCTTGTTCTTGGACAGGACATGAGGAACCCACTTGCTTAGTTTCCATGTTCTCCCAAGGTTATGAAAATGTGATTGAATGGTTTTGTCAGATACTCTAAACCTGTGTGCAAGCTTCTGGCAGGTTTAATAAGGATTCTGTTTGACTCCTCCTCCAGCTGGAATTTTTTGAGGGTGGATGAATCACAAACAGGAGGCTCGTCCTCAATGCTCTGTCTTTGAAAGAAAATTGGCAGAACCACTTTTGAGCAGTCCGTTCACTCACTGATACCTCTCCAAATGTGAAGCATATTCTTCTAACAGCCTCTGCAGCATTGTTTCCTAATTGTCCTCTTAAAGCAAGATGGGCCAAAAATCTCCTTTTCCACTGACATGTTCTTTTCAAGATTTTACTTCCTACTAAACTGATAGAGAAACATGCTATTCACTGAAGAACTATCTGCTGAATAAGGCTTAAAAGGAATGTAAACAAATGGCGTCATCAGAATCAATTTGACCGCACTAATCCGCCAAAAGTAATTGTTTTTAAAAAACTGCATGAACTTTCCTGGTTACCTGATACATATTATGTGGGGTTTTTATTTTGTTTTCATTTCCCTCTGTTTAAAAATGACGCACCAAGAAGGATTTATCTGAATGATTCTCCTGAGGGATATCGAGCCAAATTCTGTCTAACTGACGCGTTAGATCGTCAACATCCCGAGCTGGTTGGAGAGCCCTGCCCATAATGCTCCAAATGTGCTCAATAGGAGAGATATCTGGCAACCTTGCTGGCCAAGGTAATGTTCGGCAAGCAGTAGAAACATGTGCAGTGTGTGAGCGGGGCATTATCTTGCTGAAATGTAAGCCCAGGGTGGCAAAACATGAAGGGCAACACAACAGGCCTTAGAACTTCATTGACGTACCGCTGTGCTGTAAGATTACAACTGATGACAACCAAAGGTGTCCTACTATGAAATGAAATGGCACCCCAGACTATCACTACTGGTTGTAGGCCTGTCTGCCAGAAGACAGGCAGGTTGGTATCACACTGCTGTCTGGAGCGCTCCAGACTCGCCTTCGCTGGTCATCGGGGCTCAGTTCAAAGCGGGACAGATCACTGAAGACTATTCTACTCCAGTCAGTGACATTCCAGTGCGAATGAGCTTGACGTTGTACAGAGGTCAATGGCACTCGGCGCAAGTGGCGCTGTGACCTCAGTCCCCTTTCTGTGAGCCGTCTATGAATGGTTATTGCGGTCACTGAAGCACTAACTGCACGTACAATCGATGATAATGATGCATCTAGGGCTGTGTGTGCCGCTCTGACAATTGCTTGGTCTTCACGTTCTGCCGTTTCTCTAGGCCTACTGCTTCCTTCTTGACACTGTGTGCAACCATGGTTCATCCTTTCCTGCCAACATCGTCTAATAGTGGCATTGTTCCTGCTCAAATGTTGATCTATTCGCCAATAAGTCCAATCGGCTTCTTTGAGCCCAACTACATGACTTCTCTCAAATTCTGGCATCTGCGCAAATCGTTCACACACCTGTATGAGAGGCATAGTTACTGTCTACCAGAGTACATAGAATGAAATTTGTGAAGAATTTATGACCTGGAATCGTAATTTCTCCTCTTAAATATCCTGCCAGTTGCACAGATCAGATGCGCTATAGCGACAACTGTTCATTCATTGGTAGCCAAAATGTAAAATTTTGCTGTGTCCAGTTTGCTTTATATCTTCTTGGAGCGTCTTTTTTTCCCCCCCCTAAGAGTGTAATATATACATATATATGCGTACATATTTTTTAAAGTTATGAAAATAGTAATTTTTTCCTGCTGAATTTTAATTTTGGATAACGTTGAGAGTTTTGGCATAGTGTGAAACTTGGTTCCCTACTAAAGGAGCATACTTGCTGTAAGTTAAACATAAACTTTTTGTTGAGTTTCTGAGTGTTTTCCTTGAGCTTAACAAAACCGATGAACAGGATATGTCAACCTACGACATGAGAGAAAAAGTGTAGCATGAAGAAGAGGGAAGATGATTAACATTTGACTAATATTTCAGCAGGTATTTGGCTGCAACGATGCCATACGATACATCATATAAAAGCTGTTTGGTACACTGCTAGATTCTAATTTCCATTCTCGTCTTCAGCAGATCTATTCTGTGCATCATATTTTCGAACAACAGGGGAGAGAATCACTACTACTGGCCACTTTAGTAACCAGATGGAACGCACATTCTGGACAGGTACATTAGGAAAACGTACGATCTTCACACACATTTCTTGGCCTCTACCGCGGGACTATATTGCACTGAACTTTATGCATCTTCAGACTGTGCAGATGCAAGGAAGAGTACAAATTTCCCTACACTATCCCATGCAGAGCTAAAAAGAGGATTTAAAAAAATGTTAGTTAAAGTTCAAGTGCTAACAGATTCATATATTTTGTGTGTTCGTCCCTGCCAAGATTCTTTGTTAAAATATCGACAAACATTTATGCTTAAGACACATACTTAATATCAATTTTCTTTTTATCATGTCTATTAATGAAAAGTTTGTTGGAGAGTGATGAACTGGATTTTTCACTAATTGCTGTGTATTTTGTTTTTCACTGCATAACACAGATTGTTCTGCTGTCATCTCCAAAAATACCTATCTCTCTCAAAAGCAAACACAAGTGAATCACTTCTTTTGAAACTTCAGTTAACACTATATATTCTTCTTCAGTACTTGATAGCACTACAATTCTGTGCTTGCATGACTCCTAGGATATAGGGCTTCATACTAAATACGTAACATAGCCACGAAAAGACTTCCTTTCGGGAATATTTTCGGCAAAATCCATGTCTACATAACATTTAAGACTTTCATTTGTTTTGTTCATTTGTCTTCATGTTTAGCGTAGATTTAAAGTATTGAACTATGTGTTTTACTTGCAGGGTTCGTATGGTCCTTAAAAGTCCTTAAATTTTTCAAAAATTATTTTTGGTCCTTAAAAGTCCTTACTTTTGGTCAAAATGAATAAATGGTCCTTAATTTTGCTCATTTGACATTTCTTATCATTTCTAATGATTGCCAATCTAAGTGTGAATTGTGATTTCTCATGAATATGGAATTAAAATTACACGGCTCTTAACCAATCTGTTGGCGGATTTGCGTTGCAAACGATAAAAATACAATTAGCTACCCTAGAACGAAAGTATCGGTGTCTGATTGGCTATTACCCAATCTTTCGAAACATTTGTTATCCATAAATTTAGGCAGATTGTGACGAAAGCGTGAAGCTGGAAGTTCTTTAAGAGGCGAAAGTGATGATGAAGGTGCTCGAGAAAAAAAAAGGGGGGCATTCTGAAAATATTTACCAAAATTAGAACAATCCCAACCTGGAAGGCCAAAATCCTTCGACGCCAATAGGAACGAGATGCCTGGAAAGTGCATCTTCAATAAACTGTGGCTTCATCAAGCTGACTACAAAGACTGGATATTGATAGATGACAATCCTTATAAAGCTAAATGTGGTCTTTATCTGAAACAAATTGAAATTTCTAGAATGGGAGTGTCTGCGCTGAAAATTCACGTGAAAGGTAAGTTTCGTTTTATCATTTCAATTTGTTTTTACGCGATTTTGCTTAGCTTGATTTCTGTGTTTGTTTGAATTAAGCCATAAATTAATTTTTGATCTCCTTCTACGGAGTTTATTCTCTTTTGCACATATATGTATGGGATATTGGGATTATGAGTTTATTTCTGCAGAGGGTCTGTTATCAATTTCGCAGGAAAACTGTTGGCTCCATTTCGATTTTAGGTCGCCAAGGGCAAATTCGGTAATGCTAGCCGAGAAAAAGTGAAGTTCGGAAATACGTTTTGAAGATTCAATAGACAATTAAGTATTTGGTTTAATCCTATGCACAAGGGATTTGGCAATGAGCAGTAACGGAGCATATACGAAGTTTTATCGATTTTAAAAAAAAAAAAAAAAAAGTGCTGTTGATAGTAATGCATTACTTTTGCTAATGGCGATACAATTATTAGTTGAAAAACAACTAACTAATTAAAAAACTTTTAATATTTTTAAAGCTGAAAACAACTAATTGAAACTAATTTTCCTGAATTAACTAGACACAAAATTAACTCTCATGAATTACTAAAGTTATTGGGCAGAAGTTTAACTGAAAATATACATTCCGTATTGTATATATATTTATACAGTACAAAGTCTGAGGTCCAGACTCGTCGGGACTTCGGCGATCCCAGATTGAAGATTTTTCTGGATATTAGATCATTTTAAATCTACTAAGATGGCACGTAGAAATTATAAAATTTAAAATATGAAATCGTGATTTATGAAATAATGAAGCATTTATGATTTTAAGGGTATCAAAATTTACAAAAGAAAAGAGCTTAATATTTATATGTTTAATTTATTAAACATTTCTTTCAATGTAAGTTGTTTGATTTTTTTGCTCTGCTAATACTTTAGACTAATTCTCTTGACTAATACTCTAGACATATAATTTCTTGTTCAGTTATTAAGTTCCATTGTTCAAGTCCTGTAATTGCTGTGTCGAGATTTCCGAATAACTTGTCAATCAAAATGTTTTCTCTTTCAGTAACCTCTCTGTTACTTTCTTCACTATCAGTAGCTGTATTTTCTGGATTTAGAACCATACCACAGATTTCGCCATCCGTTAATTGATTGATGATTGGGGCATTCTCATCGCAATGAAAAACTTCTGTTTAACTTCCCTATATTCTGCCGCCTGGTGTGGCCATGTGAGCTCTGGCGCTGGTTCTGGCTTTATGTGAATAACAAATCAGTTATTCTTAATTCAAATAGCACTAAATATAATCGTTTGTCCTATGAGTATCATTAACAAAATCTATTTTTAGCATAAGAAAAGAAATTTCTGTTAAATCTCTCCTTATCAACATTTTAGCGCATTAAACTTAAATCTGTAATCGGATAATACTCTTTTATTTGGCATGAGTCATCACTCAAGTTGTCATTGTTGATAAACATGCGGCGATGAAAGCAAAATACAATAAATAATGATTCGCGATTTCGGCATCGAGGATATAAAATATTAGTTGGTGTAAAATCAACAAATGTTTCGGTTTGAGATTATGCCAAGCAGATACGCAGCTATGGAGTCAAGTTACTAATCACACAAATTTATGCTAAAATAATTATTTCTTCAATAATGAGATATTTTATTTAGTGCCAAACTGAGATTAAGAATCGGTATTTTCGACATATTTTTTTATGATGGGGAAAAAAGTGTAATGCGCATGCGTAAAGCATACCTCTTCCCTTCAAAAAACCCCTAAAAAAGTGGTTGGTGATGGCTTTGAGGTCCGGATTTTAGATCATTCCAGATATTGGATGTCCGGATCTCGGACTTTGTACTGTGTATAGACGAGGGCTATTTTTTTTTCAACCTCCGATGGGCTATAAAGAAAAAACGGGTGAATATACAAAAAAGATTTTATTACCAAAAGTAATGTACAATATAGGTTACTTCTCTACATAATCACCTTGACGATTGAGGCATTTGTCATATCTGTGAACAAGTTTTGCAAAACCCTCTTTATAAAATGCCCCCCCCCCAATGATTGGAAGTGAGTTGTGATGGTTTCTTTCAGCTCCACGTCGTTTTGGAAGCTCTTCCCGCCAAGCCATTGCTTCAGTTCAGGGAACAGATGAAACTCACTTGGCGTTAGGTCAGGACTATATGGTGGATGTTCGAAAGTGTCCCATTGAAATTGCTGATGGAGCCGTTGGGTTACACGAGCGCTGTGAGGACGGGCATTGTCGTGGATCAGAACAATTCCAGAAGTCAGCATGCCTCTTTGTTTGTTTTGAATAGCTCTCCATAAGCGTCGCAAAGTTTCACAATATGAATCTGCATTAATTGTTGTTTTGGCTGCATAAACTTTACAAGCAACACACCATTTTGGTCCCAAAAAACAGGTGCCATAACCTTACGGTTGTTAAAGGTTTGTTTGAATTTTGTGGGTCTCTTTGGAGAATTTGTGTGCATCCACAGTTGTGATTGTCGTTTCGTTTTGGGCGTGTCATATTGAACCCATGTCTCATAACCTGTCACAATTGATTTCAAAAACTCTTCTCCGTCAGTATTGTAATGGTCAAGAAACTCAAACGCTGCAACCATTCGGTGAGTTTTGTGGTCGTCAGTCAACATCTTGGGGATCCAGCGAGCACAAACTTTTCTGTAGCGCAACTCTTCAGAAACGATAGAGTACAGGGAAGATCTTGAAACTTCTAGAAATTTCATCGATAATTCACTTATGGTGAACCTTCGTTATTTGCTTAACTGCTTGGTCAACTCGTTGAACAATCTCGTCTGTAGCGACAGACTGGCGTCCTTGATCCCCTTCATCATGCACGTCAGTTCGGTCATTTTTAAACTTTCGACACCATTCACGAACAACGCCATCACTCATAAAGCTGTTTCCATACACTGGACACATTCTTCGATGAATTTCCGCTGCACTGTTCCTTTCTGCCTGCAAGAAACGAATAACAGCTCGCAATACTTGGCGGGAGAATCAATAGCGACAGCCATGTTTACATGACTGCAACTCAACAGAAAATGGCGTGTTGAATACGCCAGTGACAGAGCGTGTGGAGGGGGAGATGCGCAGTTGCCTACTACGCACACCAACCACCTGCCGCATACCTGACCATCATACTGTGCTATCGGAGGTTAAAAAAAAAAAATCTACGTATATATAGTAAAAAATGTATATTTTCAGTATACATTTCTTATTATATATATAGATTTCTTATTATATATATATATACATTATATATATATGCAATACTTAATTTTACTAATGCCTTGCATGTAATGCCCCTTTTAGGTGCAAAACATCTCTCCCTTCTCAACTGCAGAGTTTCTTCTAACAGTATCATGAATTTTGTCAAGTTAGAAGAACCATCTACTTCAGGAAAAGATGTAACTGCTAATTCAACATCAATAAGTGTAGAAAATAATAAAATCAATTCTTTTCTTTTCAAATCTGAAGTTACAGATGCAGAAATATTGTGGGCTAAAGTGCATCAAAAGCCACTATTCTTTTAAATCGTGTGATGATATTGGGCCGTTATTCACTAAAATGTTCCCGGATAGTTCCATTGCAAAACAGTTTTCATGTGGTGAAAAGAAATGTGCTTATATCTGTCATTTTGGTCTTGGCCCTTATTTTAAAACTTTGTTACTAAAGCATTGTAAAAATGCTGAGTTTTTTACATTACTATTTGATGAGACTCTTAATCTGACAAATCAAAAGAAGCAACTAGATATTCATATGAGGTACTGGCATCACGAAAATGAGGTCAGAACTCAGTACCTTACTTCTGCATTTAAAGGGCATGCAACAAGTGAAATTATTTTATCCAAATTTTATGAATGTGTTGAAAAACTAGACTTGTCAAAACTCTTACAAATATCGATGGATGGTCCTGCAGTCAACTGGAAGTTTTATGATTTATTGCAACAGCACTTTACAAAGGAATATAACATTCAATGCTTGACATTAGGGACATGTGGTTACACATTCTTAACAATGCTTTCAAGCATGGGATGTGATCCACTGGCTGGGACATTCAATCATTCTTATCCTCCTTATATTGGATTTTTAAAGATTCTCCTGCAAGATGTGAAGATGTTTTAAGTATATCTGGCTTAAAAAAGCTTCCTGTGAAGTTCTTTTACCGATGGTTGCAAAATGTCCCAGCAGTTGAAAGAGCCATTGAAATATGGGATGACTTGCTACTGTACATTAAAAAAGTTGAAATGGGGAAGTTTAAAAAAAAATTCATCGAAATCCTTCTCAAATATTTTGGAGGCAACTAAAGATAAAACATTTCGTACAAAATTAATTTTTTTTTCCTCTCTGTCGAAAATATTATTGCCTTTCCTTGAATATTATCAAAGTGATATACTTACACTTATTCCCTTTTTTGCTGAAGATATCTTAAAACTTGTAAATGATTGCCTTCAGCACTTTAAAATTTGAAACTAGAATATTCAAAAATAAGAAAAGCAGAAAATCTGTATAAATTAAATTTTAATGATCCAAATTGTTATAATGATAAAAGTAAAGTTTATTTGGGATTCATTGCTGAGCAGTTAATGAATGATAAATGCCGCAAGAAGGACATTTCACAAGCTGAAAGTTTTGCATTGAAACAAGAAGGTCAACAATGTGTCCAATAAATTATTCTCTTATTTGAAATGCATCTTGTATAGACCCACGGTTGATGGCTAAAAGTCCAGAAAAAGCCCAGAATAAAATGAAAATAGTTCTAACAGTATTAATGCGGAATAAGCGTGTTTTACAAGATGATTGTGATGAAATTCGGCTGCAGTTTGGAGAGTTTCTAGACAAAGTAGTTGAGACAAATTTACATGAATTTTCTACTTTTGATCCTCAAAATCTTTCTCTTGACACATTTCTCATTTCTTATTTTCATGATTTTCAGTATTCAAAAGTATGGAAAATAGTGAAAATGATTCTTATCTTGTCATATACACAGGCCTCTGTGGAAAGGGGCTTCTCTGTAAATGAAGCAATTGAAATTGAAAATTTAAGTGACTCATCATACATTTTTCAACGCACAGTATTTGATTACATAAAATTTTCTGGAGGTATTCTTAATATCGAAATTAATAAAGAAATGAGATCAGCAGCAGCTTCTGCAAGGTCTAAATATATGCAGTATTTAGAAGAACAAAAATCTTTAACTAAATCTGAAAATTCAAAGAGGAAAAGAAATATTATTGAGGAAGAAATTGATTATATGAAGCAGAAGAAAAAAATTCTTCAAAGAGACATTGAAGATATTAATGAAGAAGTAGATGCTTTAGAAGATGAAGTCGAGACCAGCAGGAACATTGATTTGTTTATCAAAGCAAATGAACTTAGAAGAATAGTTAAAGAAAAGGAAATAGACATAAATAAATTAGATGTTAAAATATCTGAAAAAATTTCAGATTTAAAAAAAGTATAAATGTTTTGTATCTTTTATTGTATAGTTTATTATTCTAGTGTCTTTCAAAAAACCAAGGAAATAAATTGTATGTTTACAAATCTGTTATTTTAATGTGCAAAATATTCTTTGATAACATTGTGATTATAATAGTAGTTGACTGTGTTTAAATAAATATCAAATAAGTTAAATAATAATCATGTAAATCTCTAAAATATCTGTGACTGTTATTAGTGCAAAATGCACTTATACATGTTTTTTAAGAAACTATGTTCCTAATTTAATGTTATCAACTTCATAGCTTGTAGGGAGTTAGTTTAATTTTCAAAATTGTTTTATGTTAAGTATTAAATTGAATTTAATACTAGTGCATAATACACACTTCTGTTACTTTCTTAAAGTGAAATTACAAGCATGAAGTCTGTTGTATGGATAATTGCTTTTTTTTTTTTTTTTTTTTTTTTTTTTTTTTTTTTTTTTTTTGATAGCTCCTTAATTTTTTCTTTGATGGTCCTTAAAAGTCCTGAAAAGTCCTTAATTTTCACGTAAGGAAATGTGTACGAACCCTGACTTGAATCCAGTGATTGTATTTAATGTTATTGTTAAATTGACTAAGTCTGCTAGTAGAATTTACAATATCATGTCATGTAGATGTAGATCTCATTTCTTGATTCGCACTGGTTTTCGAACGAAATTTGAGACCAACAGCCGAAAACCAGGCTTATTATCTTCCACATAGTATTTTTCGAATCAGCCAGTGCACTTTGCAAGGTTTTCCAAGAAAAAGGAACAGCAATTTCTATTGAACAACGATTTTATTAGAAGTTGTCTATTGGTACAATGTAAAATTTTACCTTTAACGAAAGAACACATAATCCAAAGAATTGAAAATGTAAGTGAAATTATAAAACTTTAGTCATATACATATTTTATAACTTTTGTGATGTAAAATAGCTTAATGTTAACAAAACTTCAGAATAATTGTCATAATTTTTCCATTCGAATTGATAAAAACACAAACGTGATTGAAGTATCTATGAACTTATCATTTACCTTGAATGTTCTGTCACCTTCTTTATTTTAATTCCTTTTCTACTCTTTTATTAATTTTTAATAAATAATTTCATGAGCAGCTTTTTTGAAAATTTATTCATATTTCATCAGCTGTACTCTGATTAAATGAAGCCTCTGATTGATTCAGTTTGTTCATATATGGAATGTTTTTTAACACATAGAGGGACTTGTCATTCCAAATACTATATTTAAAAAATTTTAAAGAAACAATTACATGCCACTTTATATATGCCACTTAGTACTTCCAATTTTAAGACTTGCTACTCAGTTTTTGGTACTTCCCTTTTAAAGTGGCTAATATATTTAGTCACTGAAATTTGCAAACTTATTCTTGTGACTGTAACTTGCAAATTTTAGGTGTCACCAAAAGCTTATGCTTTAACAAGGGAATACAAGTTTTTATTACAATGCATGCTTTAACCGTTTGACTGCTACGCGGCGCAAAAGCACTGCGTTCATTTGTCTCGAAACTGCGACGCAGTGCTTTTATGCTGCGAGTTTCAGTGTGTCTTTTTTGCTCCATCATCAAGTCAAAATATAATTATAATAAAATATAAGTCAATAGACAACATCAAGTCAAAACATCTCCCGCAGTTTTCGTACATTCTTGTAAGAATTGCTTAACAGTCAAACGCTTAAACTGTATATGCAGGTGAAATTTAAAGCAGTTTTTTACCATTCTACAAATGTGTTGTGACCATGGGTGACATTGCACTGTGCTTTCTTTTAAAATTAAGGCATGTTTAGAATTTTCCAGTCAGTTTTAGCTAAGAAAACTGTTTTTTAATTTTTTTTTTTTTTTTTTTTTTTTTTTTTTTTTTTTTTAAATCCAACTACTTGCAGTCTCTTTGGTTATCATAAAATACAAACAAGTATGCACAGATTCGATAGAGGAATAGCAACTAGCAATGAATTAGTTACTATTTTGTTTGAGCTCACATAAACAAAAACAAAAACAAAAAAAGTATTGTAAAATGAAATTTATTGAAAAATTTTAATTAGAAGCTATAAGTATACTTTGCATAACAGTTATAAGTTGTAAGGCCTTTAGCACTAGGCAAAAAAAAAAAAAAAAAAAAAAAAAAAAAAATCCCCCTTCGTTTGGCATAGATTCTTAATAAAACTATATCAGTTTTGAGGGTAACCAAGCACAAATCCCATCTTCAGAAGCTCACTTTTTTTTCAGCCCAAAAGGGCTGTTAAGCTAAACATAATTTTGTGTTGCCCACCAATACTTCATTTCACTTCTCATTCAAGTCTCTAGTTATGTAGCAGAATGTAAGACATTTGTTTTTAAAATTTATTCTGTCTGTTATTGATTAACAAACCTAACTGAGCTATTTAAAATCCGTAAAGGCAATTCTTAAGAGTGTTATTTTTTTGCTTGTCAATGTGATTCATTTAAACAAAAAATGCATTTAATTCATGCCATATCTAATTAAATATTTTTATAGAATTTTATTATATATATTTTTAATTTTCAAATAGAGAGAAGATATTTAATGTTCCCATGTTAGGTTAAGTATATATTCACTATCATCTAACATCCTATAAAATGTTTCACTGTGCTACCTGGACCATCTCTATTGATAATCTCATCTCAGATGAACCATATTAAACTTTAAAAAAGCCCTTTTGGTCAGTCGTTAAAATCTGACCTCTCTCAATAATTTCCCCCCTACCCAATTTAAAATTTTACATTGGTGTATTTCTCTTCCATTTGAAGTAATCAGGCTAAGTTTTAAAGTGTTATATTCATTATAATTGTGTTACAATACTTAATTCATTCTTGCTTTTTAAATTCTTTTATTTTAGAGATGCAATTAAGATTGAACAGAAACCATCAATAAAGTCAGAAAATGATGATAATAATATTGTATCTGATAATTCACTTGTTACAAATAAAGATCTAACATCTAAAACTGAATTAGAATGTTCTGTTCAGAATCGACCTCAAAGAGCTAGATTGAGCTTGAGACATCAACCAGCAAAAGGTAGCCAGTCTCCAAAAGCAGAAGTAAATGGAAATCTGGATCTCAGACCTCAAATTCAGTTGACAACAGACAAGGAAAAATCTCTCAAGAAGCCAACTAGTATGTGTTTATGAAGTGAATTCATTTATGTGTGCAAAGTTGAAGTATAAAATTCGTAATTCGTCCTTTATTTATTTATTTAGGAGGAAGACCAAAGAACTCTTGCACAAGAATATTAAGATCAAGTGATAAGCAGAAGCCTGCTGCCAATGAAGAAACTAATTCAAATACAGAACCGCCAGTTCAAATTAAAACAGACTGTTCTTCTGCCCAGTCTGAATCGGAACCAGTACTGGAGCCCACAAATCCTCTACGAATAACGAGAAAATCGATACAGAATTCTCCCCCACAAATATCTAATTCTACATTTATATCACCGGCAGTACGGCCTACTACAAGTGAGAAAACTGTATCAAATTGTTCAACATCAGGTCATCGTTATAGCCAAGCCCCTCCATCATTGTCATTAGCATCTAATTGCATCAGTTCGTCTAACTCATCTACTCATTCAACTATGTCTAGTCCTATTTTAGAAGACCAGCAGTATCATTTAATTAATAATTCTGGCTTATTGCAAGAAGTATTATCTTGGCGCATGTTACCCCAACAACTTTATGATCAAATACCTGCTGCACCATCTTTAATATATGGAGCTCAGCACCTATTGAGACTTTTTGGTAACTATTGCTTCTCTTCTTTGACATGCATGCACATTGAGCTTATTAATTACTTTATTATTAATGTTGATCAATAGCACAAATGAAAATAAATTTTTTAAAATTTGTGCAGTTTTGAGCTTAAAAAATCCTAGTTAAACTCATTTGAGTGTGCTAGTTATGAAAATTATTATTCACTGTGTTTAAAAATACTACTTTGTTATTGTCACTATGTTTAATAGTAGTCATATAATTTTTTGCTACGTAGTAGACTGAATGTTCCCAAATATGCAAAATTTACTTTTCTTTTTTTAATATACGTCTATGTATATTAAAAAATTATATTTCAAAATATACTTAAAGGAAGTGCTTTTTTTCCTTTGGTAATATTTTTTAACTCTAAGAATTTCTTGCATTCATCAGCAAATGATTCTGTGGTTGCTGATTTCAGTATTATTACTTTCTTGTGCAAAATAAAGGAAGTATTATAATCATGAAAGATTCTGGGTATCATATTTCAGCAAAAATATCCATTTTGATCTCTATCGAATGCAATTTAACGATATTTTTACATGACATAACTCTAACTGCTATCCAGGATTCATTCAAGAATTTTTGTGAAAACTCAAGTTTTGAGTCTTTCAAAAGCTCAACAAATTTATCTTGGATAAATCATTTTGAAAAACAGCAGTAAAATCAGAGTTTTGTTTGGTTAAAAATATTATTATTTCATATTTTAATGACAATAATTTAAACTTTTGTCCCCTTGATATTCATCTTAAATCTGTGTGTATACACTGGTGTGCAAAAATTAAGGACGAGACAGTTTTTTCAATATAACTTTGTACAAAAGCTTTCCAAATCAACACATTTAATATTGTAAAATCCCCAATACGTAAGGACATGAGTAATGTAAGCAACACTTACTAAATCAGAGGAAGAGAAATCAGAGGGATCAAAAGAAGCTTTATTGAAAAAGTAGCATGGAGCGCAATGCGACTGAAGGCCGAAACATCCCTGTGATGGGTGTCCAGCAAGAAACATCCGGTCTTTAATAGGGGATATGATCTCCCCTGACTGCTAGGCAGGTTTCACAGCGTCTGCCCATGCTGAGAATGAGGATGTCAATGAGTTGTTGAGGCATTGCTGCCCATTCGTCTTGCAGAGCCAATCGAAGCTCCGGAATTGTTACTGATGGTAAGGTACGAGCTGCCAAGCATCTGCCTAGAAAATCCCATACATGCTCGATGGGATTGAGCTCCGGAGATCGTGCCGGCCAATCCATATGTTCAATATCCTCACTCTCTAAGAGCTGTTTGGCAGCTACTGTGCGATGATATGGTGCATTGTCATCCATGAAAAGGAACTGCGGACCCATAGCGCCTCTAAAAAGACGCACATATGGAAGAAGAATCTCGTTACAATAACGGGTCCCGTTGACTGAACCTGCATCAAAGATGTGAAGGTCTGTATGACTACCAAGCATGATGCCTCCCCAAACGAGAACACCGCCACCTCCATACCTGTCCCTTTCAATGATGTTCGAGGGATGATTACGGCTTCCCCGCTCTCTCCAGATGAGTATGGGATGAGAATCGCTACTCAGACTGAATCTGCTCTCATCTGTAAAGAGTACTCGTCCCCATTCATTGTCTCTCCAATTCCGGTGTTCCCGACACCACAGAGAACGCCTTCTCCGATGGGCAGGCGTTAGAGGTACACACCGTACAGGGCGTCGTGCAAACAGACCACCACCGTGCAATCTTCTGGCCACGGTAAAACGCGATATCAGTCGTTCAGTCGCCTGTGTCGTGTGTCTAGCGATTTCTCCCGCTGTCTGCCGCCTGTTTCTTCTGGCCTGTAAGGCAATATACTGGTCATCTGCGGATGTGATTCCTCGTGGACGACCACTATTAAACCCCCGGATAGCTGTTCCTGTAGTTTGAAATTGTCTCGTCATGAAACGATGCTGTGAGCAATTCCGAACTCTGCAGCCACACTTGTCACACTGCGGCCTTTCTCCAACTTCCCAATGATTCGACCTCGGGTAAAAGCATCCAGATGTCGTCTAACAGATTGATTATTCGCCATTTCTCGCTGAGGCAGCAACTCGGTGTGATTTTAACTGCTATACGGCATGCAATCTCTTTGCCAGAAATACTGATCTTACACCGACAACATGCTTTATACTACTCAGACACTCCCCCATTACGTCTACCTGCATATCTGCGCATGTGCTACCGTACATCACCTTACTTAATCTCCTGATTGGTCTTTCTGTCCGCTCTGCCTCTTCGTTCAGCTGATATGCTAATTTTTCGACTTCGTCCTTAATTTTTGCACACCAGTGTATATCTTATATTTAGAATCCATGTCTGTACAGATATTTGGAGAAGAAAGGGGGGGGACTTTTTTAATAAAGTTCATATTTGACAGCATACCGAAGCATATAATTCAATTCCATTGCTTTTTTTGCTGCAAAGCCTTTCAGTGGATCAGGCAGGGTGTAAAGTTTACACGATCATTACCACTAGCTTTAATAAATTACTTAAAATCAATAATTTCACCCATCATATCTTTTCATACACTAGTGCAATTTTTGCATGTGAAACCTTTATTAAAATAATAATGTCAACTTTACTCTGTATGTCTTCTCCTCTTGTAGGTCCTTTGAATTCTTCATTGATGCTTTCTTTATAAACGTATCTGATATATACTAACAAGTGAGCTATTTCTAAAATATCGGTTGTTTCACCCAACTAAATTGTTAAATTTTGGTCATTCTCAAAGTCCAGTAATAAGGTGCCCAAATTGGTCATTGCTAATTTCAGAAATTTTATTGATGACAGTATTATTTGACAAAAGAATTTCTGAATTCCGTTATCATGTTTAGTTCTGTGAAGTATTTCTACCATTTCAATAGCAACAGGTAACACAAGATCTTCAATAATATGTGGCCTTTTTATTTTTGGTGGTGAGATAGGAAACTTTGTGTGATGCAAGTAAATACTTGTTTTATGTTTAACAGTCATAAATTTCTCAAGATTTTGCTTTGCTTTTTTGAAGATTTCAACAGTCCAAAATACTCCTTTGGTTTATTAATATGAAGGAAGCTTAGATTCAAGGTACCTTTTTAATTTTGATGGTTTCATGCACTCTACAGCCAAAACAGTATTGTGGATTAAACAAATAGGTACTTCTTTGGCATAGCAGTTGTTGAATATAAAGCCAAAGTGAAGAAATATCTCAATATATTTCCTTTTTCACATCTTAAATGCCTCCTTCTGATCGCTGGCCCTATTTGAAGAGACTTTGTAGCATTGCCATCTGCATCATTATCTTTACCACTCAAGTTCAGCCATTTATTCATTGGTAAAAAATATTTTTTATCCTAAAATATAAATAAAATAACATCTATCATAATTATTATTTAAATAAATACCAACCATAATAAAATAAAACAGTAAAATACTAGTCTGTATTGTTCTTTTGATGTATACTTATTATATTAAAGCAGAAATTATTGAATATACCAGAAAAGTATTATCACTATACTAGCCCTGTAATACCAGTTTTATGCTTGATACACCTGTGGGACACAGGACATTAAGTACTGGGCGTTAGCAGCATATTTTGATTTTGAAATAACGTACAAGCTGAAAGTGCAATTTCACTCTGCTATTATTGTGTTATTAGTGTGTTATTAGTTAGTGATATTATTCAATATATATATGTATCCATGGTTCACTTTGACCAGTATTTCTATTTTATAAATGTGCTGTACACAGAATGTAATATATTAAAGATAATGAAAAGATTCTAACTATTTTTATTTTTTTTTTAATTTATGTATTTAAATTGGGATTGTGATCGACAATTTAAGAAATGCTGATTTATAATAAATTCTTTTGCGTTTGTTCTTCATAGCTGCCAGTATGTCTTTAAATATCTTGAAAAAGGAAAGAAAGTTTTTAAAGAAGTTCTGTTTATAATTGTTATGATATAATTGTTTATAACTGTTCTTTTTATTTTCTGCTTGCATTTTTTAAGACTATGTTTGTTTCATATAGTTTTTTTTTGGGGGGGGGCTAGGTTTACTACAATTAAATTTTCATTGATAAATAAAATTTTAAGGTTGCACCTTAAATTAAGAAAATCTTAGAAGAAGCTTTATGATAACCTTAAGAAATTGATCAATGGGATGAAATTAACAAAAAAGTGACAAAATTAATATTGTAATTATTAAAATGAGTGTGTCTTAGTGATTATCACTAAGAACAAGTGTTCTTATCACTTGTTCTTAGTGATAAGAATCATGTTTAGGAACATGGATCATGTCTTGAGTAACTGAATTTGACTAGCAGTAAAGAACTTAAAGATACAGTAGTAAATTTTGATTTTATATATAAACAAATAATTTAAAAAGTATTTAAAAAGTAGTAATATAACGCTTCTTTTTTTTTTTTTTTTTTTTTTTTTTTTTTACATAACTTTAGGAACAGTGAAACTAGAAATGGACAGTAATGTCATATATGCTTACTTTTATAATTTTTTTCATAATTTTTAAGAAAACTGCTTAATTTTGTAATCTTAAATGTGAAATTCATTTTTTACAAATTTTGCTATTTTTGTGAAGAATCTAAAGATTATGCTAGTTTGGCGATTTGTAACCAAATCTTATTGATTAAAGTGCTTAAATGCTTTCTCTTTATTATATCGAAAACAAGTTGTTCCCTTTTTGGGAGTAGTTTCTTTTACTGTGCTTACTAAGTTTGGCAGCTTATCAGTGTTTGACAATTTTCAGATCAATTTATTTTTAATTTGTTAATTTAGGAAGTTATTAATTTAATACTAATGTATTAATTTTTTAAATAACATTAAAATAAAATATTTCCTCTATTACATTTTAACATGTTTATAACCAACATTTTAGTGATGTGTTATTTTGATTCGGAAACTTAAAAAAAGTCAATTAATATTTCAAAGCAGAACTTTTGATACATTTCAACCAAAAAAAAGTGTTAAAATTAATTTCATTTATTTGGTTTTCCAATTATTTTATAAGAATTTTTTTTCTGTGTAATTTTTCCCAAAATATAATACAGATTTGCATCAGTTTTTTATTAAAAATTTATTGCAGCTTTTTTCTGAATTTTGTTTTTAAAACCTTTTGATTTTTACTCTTGCTAAGTTGGCAAAATATAATGTTATAAATAAAAGTCTACCTTATAAGTTATTATATAAAATGCCTCAAAAATAAAGAGTGAATAACAGCAGCTGTGAGGTTTCATGCATTTTATAAATCAGTATATGAATGCAAACGTAAATTTACAATCATGTACTGCAGGGTTTGTTCAATCTTTAAAAGTCCTTACATTTTTTGGAAATAGTTTTTGGTCCTTAATTTTGGCCAAAACTGAACAGAGGTCCTTAATTTTACTAGTCTGACACTTCTGTTTGTTTTTTCACACCTGCCATTTTAATAGCAGTTGAATTCTTTTCTACTTCTTAATATGAAATGATGGATTATTGAGTTTTATCCATGAGGCTCTGCCTCGATTGAAATATAAGCATTTTTAAATAATTTCTTTTTTATAAATGAGGAGTTCATAATATTAGATCAGAAACAACATTCCTCTATTTTGGTATTTGAGTTCTTTTATTATGCAGCAATAAATTTAGTAACCTATCAACATATTGAAAATTTCAAGATCAGTTTGTATTTAAAATTTTTCATTCAGCAATTTGCGAAATTTTGACAAAATGTTATATTTTTTACAAACATAGCAACATTGATGAATATCATAAAAATAATGATAAATAATGTACTAAAACCATGTTTAAGAAATAATATTAAAATAAAGCATTTTTATTTTCTTCTGTAGTATTTTATTTTAAAGTGACATTACTTTCCACTTCAGTGATTTAGGAGCATTTTTATTTTGAAAAATAAACAAGGTAATAAATGGTATAAAGCACAGTTTCCAAAGATATTCTTTAAAAAAAATTCTGCTGTAATTATTTAAAAATTCATTTCATTTGTCTTTTATATTTCATGATAAGAGTTTTTCCCCCATGTAAGAGTTTCAGAATATTTAAATATGTATCAGTTTTCTCTTGAAAATTCACTTAACATTCTTCTCTTTCTTTCTTTCTTTCTTTTTTTTTTTTTTTTTCCTGCTTTTTTGCTCTTAAGAGTTGGTAGGAGTAATTTTTCTTTTTGGATTGTGTAGACCTTGCAAATTGGAAGGGCTATAGGCAAGATTTGTAGACCTACAGTTTCCAGAAAAATGTGACAAAAGGAAAAAGGTCTTCATGGTATTAACATGTAATGGGCGTGTTTTATGGGAAAATTGATGATGAATTTTTTATTTATTGGAGAAATTGTAGAAGAAAATTGAAAACAAATTATTTGAATTTTCTCCTTTTGATCCCAAAAGTCTTTCTCTTAATGTTTTTATCTTCCTTATAATTTTGCATCTTTGAGCTAGGTAGGTACAAGCAAAAAAGCAAAGAAATTGAAAACTGACAATTTATTAAAAGACTCATCATATATGTCAATGTCTACCCTAAATTTTGTTGCTGGTACTTCACTGAATTCTGTCACATTGGCTGTGGTGCCTGCTTTGACCTTATATCATTTCCTACTTATTCTCCAATACTCTTACTATTAAAGAAATAAAATTAGCAGTTTCTTCTACACCTTCTAAGTACAGACAATTCTTTAAAATAACAGAAATCTTTAATTAAATCTGAAAACTCTAAAAAATGAAGAGGAACTTCATTGCAAAAGAAATTGATTTTATAAAGAGAGAGAAAGTTGTTTTTCAAAGTGATATTGTTGAAACATTAGCGAATTAAAAAATGAAGTTTAGATGTGTGAGAACGTTGATTTTTTTATTGAAACAAATAAACTTAGAAAAGATGCTAACGGGGTTCGTACGTTCCTAAGAGTCCTTAAAAGGCCTTTGGTTTTTTTTTAAATCGATTTTTTGTTCCTTAAAAGTCATTAATTTCGGCCAAAATCGGCAGAAGGTTCTTAATTTTAATCATCTCAAATTTCTGTCTGTTTTTAAGACTGCCATTATGAGTGTGAATTAGCATTTTGGAGGAATATTTCTGGCATTTCACTGACAAATATGGTTATCTGTTGAATTGGTGAATGTGTTCATGGGTTATAATTTGCTCCTATTTCTAATATAAATGGTGGGATATTTTTTCATTTTTTTCTAATGAAGAAATCTTAAACAACTTTTAGCTTTTGGGGATGTGAATTCTTTTATTAAACGGTTCTAAATTTTTCGACCTATTAAACTTAAAAAATAATATTAAAATAAAACATTTTTATTTTCCGTTGTCATATTATAAAGTTCCATTTTGGCCACTTACTATACAATATTTTGAATCTGAAAATAAACAAGGTATAATGCTATAAGGCACAATTTACGAAACAGTTCTTAGCAAAAGCAAAATAGTTATGTAATTAATTTAAAATGTCTTCTGTTTATTTTATCATGGTAAGAAATTCAGAATATGCATTTGTTTTCTCTATAAAATTAATTTTACACTTTTTCCCACTGATTTTCTTTTCCAAAATATTTCTTGCTTTCCGCTATTACAGAATTGGTGGGGGTAATTTTTCTTTAGGAGTTTAAACATCGCAGCTTGGAAAGTTTAGAAGGATTTGAAGGCAAGATATCTATCACACTGTTCTAGAACATTACAGAAAAATGTGACAAAATGAAAAATGTCTCTATGGTGTTAACACGTAATGTATGTATTTTACAGAAAGTTTGCAATGAATTTCTTACATTTTGGAGAACATTTGGAAAAACAATGAAAACATAATACAGTACAATGTCTGTAATCCGGACGTCCATAATCTGGAATGATCTATAATCCGGACCTCAAAGCTACAAATTTTATGCGCATGCGTAAACGCATAATGTGTTTACGCATGCACGTTTAATGTATAACGGATGGTATAAGCTAGGCTAAAATTATCTAAAGCATTTCAGTTAATGTTGCAAATTGCGCTGTTCCTTAATCTCCTAATTGGATCCGGCTTATTATTTTTTGTAGACTGTTAGAACTAATGTTGCAGATTGCACTGTTCCTTAATCTTCTAATTGGATCCGGCTTATTATTTTTTTGCAAACTGTTAGAACAGTTTTATAAAAATTAAGCTTGAACTTTCGATTATATCAAAAAGAGTTTCCAATTCTAGAGCTGCCAAAGGATCTACAAAGCGAAAGCATGTTTCAATGTCCATTAAACAAAAAGTGGAATTGCTGCAAAAAATGGATAAAGGCCTATCCATCTCAAAATTATGCGAGAAGTATAGCATTGGAAAGTCCACTATATATGACACAAAAAAAAGGAACTTTTTGAATTTTTTGTGGAAGCTTCTTAAACAACTTACATTGAAAGAAATGTTTAATGAAGTAAACAAATAAATATTAACCTTTTTTTTTTTTTTTTTTTTTTTTGTAAGTTTTAATACCCTTTAGATCATAATTGTTATTTATTTCAAAAATTACAATTTCATATTTTTAATTGTATAATTTCTGCATGCCATCTTACCAGATTTAAATTGATGATCTATAATTTCGGAATCGCCAAAGTGTCCAGATTATGGACCTGTGTACTGTATTTGAATGTTTTACTTACGGTACTAGACTATTTTTCTTAACATGTTTATCTTTATTTTCCCTACTTTTCGCTAGACACAAGCATAGAAAATATCAAAAATGCTTCTAATCTAATCACATGGACAGGTATTGTAGAAAGGAATTTTTTTATTAATAAAGAAATTGAAAATTGACAATTTAAAAGATTCATCTAATATGTCTTAATGCATTATACATAAACAGGGCTGGTGCTGTGCATTTTCCATGTGATGCAATCTCTCTGGATCCTAAATTCTGTTACCTAGTGCCTTTCTAAATTTTGCTTACAATGCCTGCTCTAAATTCTAAAAGTTTTGCTATTTCTAGGTTTTGTTGCTCGGTGTGTCACTTAGTTCTAAAAATTATGGCACATGAGCTCTGTAACATACCCTTACCATATGTATTTCGTATTTCTTCCGAATGTTCATATTACTAGGGAAATGAAATTAGCTGCTTTTTCGATACATTCTAAATGTATTTAGTTTTTTTTAGAGCAACAGAAATCCAGAAATTCTAAAAGGAAACAATGCATAAAGAGAAAGAAAATTATTCTTCAAAGATATGTTCAATTATTATTATGTAAATTACTCTGTTGTTTATAATTTCAGCCTTTACTATAATTTCCCATTTCTATTTCCTCGTTATAATGCAAACCACGTAGAGAGTTTTTGGGTGTAAGACAAAGTGTGTTTCTGACTTCCGCTTGCTCGCTGCATTAGTTCCTGCCAGCTCTGATAATTTGTAATTATTTGACTTTGCATTATCGCTGCTGACATTTGAATTTGGTATGATGATAGAATTACTGAGTCAGCTTTAAATTAAAATTAAATTGTATAGTCTTTGACCACTAGTCCACATTTTTAGTTTGAATTTGACTCTTCTTGTTTAATTACATCACCATGAGCTGCAATTGTTTTTCTTAGCAGAAGAACATGCCTTTATGTTCTAAGTTCTTTCTAATACTTATTTAAACCTTTCTCTGAATTTGTAGTTACTTTCAGATATAGTGATAATTTGCTTCAGTCTGTGTGTGGGGGAGGGTGCATCATTTTACTTTTACCAGATCAAGTGAACCCTCATAGATATTTTGGGCAGAGGTTGATAAGTTAGAAGATAAAGCACACAAGAAACTAGTGAGAACATTGATTTGCATATTGAGACAAATTTCTAATTCTTAGATAAGATGCTTAAAGAGAAGGAAATTGATATAAATTAGTAAAAATGCCTGGGAAGTGAAGCCTTAAATTAAAAAGACACATAAATATTTTGTTCAGTGTTGTTGCTACAAAACATAAACATTTAGTATCTAATGTGTAATTATCCTAATATCGTTTAAGAATCAATGTCGTAAATTTTAAACTGTGAAATTTTATTAGATTGTGATTTTAATAGGGCTTTTTTAACATATATTGTTAAAAAATAAATGAAATTTAATAGTAGCCATGTAAATCCATAATGACTAAGGTTATCTAACTACCTAATTTATTATCTGCAAACTAACTGCTTACCTATAAATTTATCTCCGTATATTAAAGCGAGTTATTGCCTTTCATGAAACCTTACCGTGGTCACAAGATAAAACACAAAAATGTAAAAATTCATGTGAAACTTATTCTTTGCATCTAGTGAGACTTAAAATAACGCAAAACAACTTATCACCTCTGGTGCTTTAGTGGCTTATTGGAACCTACCTAATATTATTTCTCTTATTTCTTTTTTAATGGATATTTTTTAGAAATAAAAGAAATTGTGATTGTAACCATTTAACTCTGTTATGACTGAGGGTATCTAACTATGTAATTATTTGTAAATAACTGCCATTAGAAGTTATCTACATATTAAGGTGAGCTATATTCTTTCTTTAATCCTTATTGTGAAAGTGGGCCCACCAGCGGTCAAGCAGTCAAGTCGCTGAACATATCTGGTTCGGTCTGAGATTTGAATGCTGGGAACTGGCTGGCTGCATGGGCGTTTTCATGGTTTCCCTTGTGTAATGTGTATATGAGCGAGTTTTCCTTAGAAAGTCCTCCCCTTAGAGAAATAGTCCTTGATGCTTTGCCGTAATCGCATAAACCAAAACCTTATGAGTGCAAAAATGTAAAAACTAACATAAAACTTTATTCCTTACAGCTGATGGGACTTGCAGTAATACAAAATAACCTATCATTGTTAATGCTTCAGTGACTTACTGGAACTTTATATTAAGTACTGTATATTAACTGGGTTACAACTCTACACAAAGCAGGGTCAGACACTAACTGAATCAGACAAAATGCTTAACCAACCGTACCAATGCCAGGTTTTCGTGCCAGTTTTGATCAGCAGCTCTCTGTCTCTAAGCAAGCAGCTGTGGTGGCAACAGACTTGTGTCGTGAGTCATGCTGATTATTATTTTACTTCATGATTCAATTTATGCCACTTGACATAAAATTTGCATATATCTCTGAACAGAGTGAATATATGATGAAATGAGCCATAAAAGAAAGAATAAGTATAAAGTTAACTATTAGTAAATTCTACTAAAAAGCCACTAATTGTCTTTAAAATGCATGAGACTGTTATAAGTATAATATATAAATGTTTCAAGAAATTTATAATTTACTGCTAATTGCTTGAAAAACTTATCAAAATTTTATTCTTGAGTTTGTTTTATAATTATGTTAAATATTAGATTTTTTTAATAATAATGCATCCTAGTTACAGATTTATTTTTATAAATTACAAAAGGGAAGTTCAGCTATAGATAATTGCTTTAGTTTATCTAGTTCCTATTTGCTTGATAGGTCCTTAATTTTTTTTTTTTTTTTTTTTTAAAGTACTTAATTTCCATATGCAGGAATGTGTACAAACTCTGTACATATGTAATAATAAAATCATCAAAGGTAACTGCTGTTTTTGAAAAGAATTTACGAACATTATAGCCTATTATTATATGTGGTATATATAGGCTGTTCACACAATTTTAGATGATGTTCCTTTACTACAAGAAAAAAAAATCATCTAATTGGAAATTTTTTTAACTGCAGCTGTATATTTTAGAGTATAAATTGTTGTCTGTTACTTGACTATTTTGTTTTCATGCAAAATGGCAACTTTATAAAGTGGAAAATGGCACTTTTAAAGAACATAACAGAAAGCTATGTTTGTGCTTTTCAAAAAAAAAAAAAAAATCATTTCTAGTTATTAAAAAACACTGTGAAAGCCGTTGGTTTTCGAAATCTAAAGCTACGATAGTTAATACTGTCAATAAGAAAGGGAAAAAATGGATTATTTTGAATGATGCATGATGCAAAAGTAAGATCTTTAATATTGAAAGAAAACCCACCAAATTAAATAACAGTTGCAAAATTAATAAAATACTCAGCGTCAACTGTAAACGAAGTGATTAATGCTGATTGAAATCATAAAAAGCTGAAAACACATAATTTGCATCATCTTTCTCCATGACATAGACTTGAACACAGAATGTGCTGCAGAATTCTTTATGAGAACATTTCTCTGAACAAAAATAGAGAAATGTTGTCACAGTAGATGAACCTTGGGTGTGCTTAAATGACTGAAATAAAAAGAGATCCATTTATTATATACCCAGCTTTCAAATATTAAATACCTTCTGTTTACACACAGTGTGATCAATCAGTAGAACTGCAAAACAAAGCAAGCAAAACCTACTGTTAATTTTCAAATAAATAAATAAATAAATAATAAGAATCAAGGCCATATCATACCCTTCACTCACATCCCTACTAAATCTCCTAATTTATCACCAATGTATTTTTGTACCTTTGGACTTTTAAAAAGCAAGTTGTCTAAACGTCGACCTACAACCTCTTTAGACTTTGGAAAGCTGTTTGAGAGCAGTGGTATTAAATAGCTTTTCCAGTTTTGGAAGTTATGGTGTAGAGAGATAGTGAAGAATAAGGGTTATCAGATAAAACATTTCAAATACAAAAAATTTCGATGAAATATTTCTGTTAAATGTGTCCGAAAAATGTGCGAACAGCCTCTGTACTAGAGAAATATTAATGCTTTGTTTTATTACTTTTCACTATAGCAGTGAAACATCAGCAAATCATTTACTCCAGTAAATTTTTATTGAACTAGATAATATGGAGATTTTACTATTAGAGTATTGAATACAATATTGCGTCAGTGCAAAAATAAATACACTTTTTATGCATAAACCCATTGTTTGCTAGCTTTGACGGCGGGGGCAGAGGATCTTAAAAAGGTTTTGAGAGAAACAGATTCTGCAGTACTATTTTGGTCATCTACATGTACTGCATATATATTGTCTATATTTAAAAGTACTTTAACAACATCAAATCTTTTACTCACTTTATATGCAATAATGGATGTTATTAATATAATAATATCATAATTTAACAGTTTTTCTCAAAGTAGGTGAAAATCAACTGTCTAATATAACAGGGTTCGTACGGTCCTTAAGAGTCCTTAAATTTTTTGGAATCGATTTTTGGTGCTTAAAAGTCTAATTTTGGCCAAAATCAATAGAAGGTCCTTAATTTTAATGATCTGAAATTTCTGTCTGTTTTTACAACTGCCATTTTGAGTGTGAATTAGCATTTTGGTGGAATATTTTTGGCGATTCACTGACGTATATTTGTTATCTTTTGAATGGGTTCATGGGTTTTAATTTGTTTCTATTTTTAGTATAAATGATGGGATACTCGAATTTCTAAGCAAGAAGTGAAACATAAGCATTTCGAAATTCATTTTTTGTAATAAAGAGCTCTTAAACAATTTTCGCTTTTGGGAATGTGAATTATTTTATTAAACGGTTCTAAATTTGGTGACTTGTCAACATTTTGGCGATTTTAAGACCAGTTTCTGTAGAAAATTTTAATTGCGAAATCAGAATTTTTCAACGATTTTTTTTAAACATCATAACTTTGATAAATTTCATTAAAATAATGGTAATATATTGGAATTATATTTAAAAAAATAACATTAAAATAAAACATTTTTATTTTCCGCTGTCATATTATAAAGTTTCATTTTGGCAACTTATTATACAATGTTTTGAATCTGAAAAATAAACAAGGTATAATGCTATAAAGCACAATTTATGAAACAACTCTTAGCAAAAGCAAAATTAGCTATGTAATTAATTAAAAATATCTTCTTTTTAACCCATTTATGCCAAAGGTCAAAAAATTGGAATTTTTGCATGAAATTTCTATATGTTAGGTAAAAAATATAATAAACAATGATTTGAAGAAGAAATTTTTTTATTTTAATTAGTTTACAAGTTATATAGTGTTCCAAAAATGGAACACTAGGCAAAACCATTGCTATAATGTTACAATGTATAAAATCGTGGGTTTCCTCTAAAAATGTGGTTATTCCCATTATTCGGTATGGTAATTGGAAGAACACTTAACATGTAAAGCCACATTATATTTTCCACATCGAAAAGTGGTGTTTTTATGACATTGAGCACAGCAAGTTTGCTTTCCTTGCTTTACGATCCTATGATTTATGCCATCATAGCGTGAATCAATGTTTCACTTCTGAGAGGGTTTCCCTTTCCTGCCAGGTTCTGCAGGATGACCATCAGCCTCAAGATAATGGCATGCTACACGACGACGGAATTCTAAAAGATCCATTGGTTTTGCATCATAAGTTTTGTGTAATTGCCAAGCATTTTGTTAGGCCATTTCGAAACAGAACAACAATGGACTTGAATACCATTTCTTTCCACGAATTGGTGCTGTATATTTTTCAATGTTTTCGTCTTCTCTATCCACACCTCCCATAAATTGGTTATATACTTTTATCATGTTTGGCTGCTGAACTTGGATTTTCTTTTTTTGTTCTTGTGAATAATGATTTACAAGACACAGTGGATTTACACCAGCACCAGATGATGCAACAGTCACAACACTGTTGTCATGCCATCTACAGACAATATTGCCTTTGCCATCAACTCGATAACTGAATGAGCCTCTTTCCATTTTCTTTAGGGCAACATCTGATTGCAATGGTGGTTTATCAATATGACCTTTTCTAACTGTGCCTGTTGCCTGATGATAATTTTTCTTTAGTATATTTGACACTGCAGCTTGGAAAATTTACAAGGATTTGAAGGCAAGATTTATAGACCAACAGTTCTAGAAGACTCGAGAAATATGTGACAAAGTGAAAAATGTCTCCATGGTATCAATGCATAATGGATGTATTTTACAGAATGCTTGCGATGAATTTCTTACTTTTTGGAGAACGTCTGGAACAACAATGAAGACATAATATTTGAGTGTTTTACTCCTGATACTAGAAAATCTTTTTCTTAACATATTTATCTTCCCTTTATTTTCTCTACTTTTCACTAGACACAAGCATGGAAAATATCAAAAATGCTTCTAATCGTATTACTTGGGCAGGCATTATAGAAAGGGATTTTTTTATTAATAAAGAAATTGAAAACTTACAATTTAAAAGATCCATCTAATATGTTTTAATGCATCATACAATTTATGAAAGGTGGACAAATTAGGAGATAAAGCACACAGAAACTAGCAATAGCATTGGTTTGCATATTGAGACAAATCTCTAATTATTGTTAGAAAAGATGCTTAAAGAGAAGGAAATCGATATAAACTAGTCAAAATATTTGGGAATGCTTCAAATTAAAATGATGGATAAATATTTTGTTGAGTGTTGTTGTTACAAAACATAAATGTTTTGTAGCTTTTAATGTGTAATTATTCTAATACCGTTTAAGAATCAGTGTCATAAATAACATGTATTTTCAAATGTGAAATTTTATTAGATTTTGATTTTATTAGGGCTTTTTTAACAAATATTGTTAAAAAATAAAATTTAATACTGGCCATGTAAGTCTATAATGACTACGGTTACCTATTTACCTAATTTATTTATTTATAACTAATGGCTTACCCTTAAAAATTATCTCTACGTATTAAAGCGAGTTATTGCCTATCATTAATACTCACAACGGTCAGAAGATAAAACACAAAAATGTAGAAATTCAAGTAAAGCTTATTATTTGCATCTAGTGAGACTTAATACAAAACAACTTATCACCTGTGGTGCTTTAATGGTTTATTGGAATCTGAAAGTATATTAACTGGGTTACAACCCCTGGAACTCTACATGAAGCTACGACACTAACTGCATCAGAGCATGACTAACTTTCAACACTTGCCAACCGTGCGTACATCATGCCTTTCAGGTTTGTTCTAATCAGCAGGTCTCTCTCTAGACAAGCAGCAGCGGTGATAACATTCAGTCTTTTGTTATGAATGATGCTGTTTATGATACTTCTCATTTTAACCTATGCCGTTTGACATAAAATCTACCTGCTATTTACTAAAACTCTAGACAAGCGGTTCTCAACCTTTTGGGGACTAACGTGTACCATCTGAATAAAAATTGAAAACCTGTAGTACCACCAAAGTACTACTACCACCACCACTTTTGAACAAAGCTCAGATCGCATAAATTTACGAGTGTTAGAGAAAAAACTCAAATCAGGAAGTTGGGGTTTTAATTTTTGAAATAACTAGTTAAAAATACTTTACTTCTGTGTGTACCACCTATTCTTTCTTGCGTACCACCAGTTGAGAACCTCTGCTCTAGACTGACCAAGTATGTGACAAAATGAGACATAAAAAATCAACATAAAGCTAACTATTAGTAAAATATAAATGTCACATTTCTTTCAAATATGTCCAACCTATTATAAGTGTAAAATATTTAATGCTACTTGATAAACTGCATGAAGTTTATTTTATTCTCAAATTAATAATTATGTTAATTAATTTACATTTGGTAATAATGCATACTACTTACGGATCTTTTTTTATTTTTAGGATGGCATTAGAAAAGTGAAATTCAGGCATAGAATAATATTTTTAATTGAATTTAATTAGTTCCCATATGCTCATAGGTCCTTAATTTTTTTTCATTAATGGTCCTTAAAAGTACTTAATTTCCATGTGCAGAAATGTGTATGAACCCTGTATAAATATGTGATTGATTTTAATAATATTTGTAAGCCATATTTTAGCCAAATACGAGGGCTATCCAGAAAGTAGATTACGTTTTGGAGTAAAAAAATAAACAAAGTATAGGAAACAAATTTTATTATATACAGATGAAAGCCACACTCAAATACTACTTTTCTACATAGTCACCATACAAATTAAGGCATTTATCGTAGCGATGTACGAGCTTGGAAATTCCTTCGTCGAAAAATTCGGCCGCCTGCGCCTTCAACCACTTCGTTACCTCTTCTTGCCTTCCATCTTGCACAAAACTTGTGGTAACCAAGCTTTTCGCTGATGATTTCGTGCAACAAACTTCGCGAAATTTGTGGAAAACTCAAAGAAAGTTCCGTTATTGTGAAATTTCGATTTTCACGGACTTTAGCATCGACTTTTTCGAGAAGTTCGGCGGTCACTATGCTGGGTCTCCCACTTCGATCTTTGTCGTGAACATTGGTTCGGCCATTTTGAAATCTTATGACCCACTGACGCACTCCACCTTCAGTGATAATATTGTCCCCATACACTTCACGAAGCTGCCGATAGATTTCTATCGGTTTACAGTTTTTTGCAGTCAGAAACCTTATTACTGAGCGCACCTCGCAGCTCGCGGGATTTTCAATTAACGCAGACATTTCAAACCGTCACAGTATCTGAACGGAGCACAGCACGAACCTCTCACTAGCACGGCTAGATGCAGACTGAGCTGCGCAACGCTCTGACCCCAAGATGGCCGCGCTAGCCCCGCCCCTAGCGGACACAGACGGAAACGTAATCTACTTCCTGGATGGCCCTCGTATTTTGGGTCAGGCTGCATGTTTAATGCCATTTCTGAAATTGAAGAGTGAATATAATATGAGTAATCTTGATGATCATATGGCTGAATGGCCTTAATTTCTTGGAAATGCTTAGCTGGCAAATGCACAAACATTAAAAAAAAATAAATAAATAAATAAATAAATAAATAAAAAAAAGGTTTTGTATACTTTTAATTAATTTAATAGCTTCTAAAGTAAAAAAAGAAGAAGAAGGAAAGAAAAAGCTGCAGCTTAGCGTAGTATCTTTTCATGGTATTTAATAATTAAAATCATATGTATCAATTTATAAGAAGCTTAATTTTATGTGGCTTGGAAAAGTGATTTGAGTAATTGGAATTCTACTGCAATAAAAAATCAAGATTTTAAAATCGGGAGAATTTATTTCACTGTAGTGAAGAATTGGAGTTCATAAATTAATTTTTTAACTCTTTTTCATGGAAAATACATTTTTTATATCTTTTACAGTGAAGCTGCCTGATTTTATATCAAAAATGAGTATATCTCAGAGGAAACTTGAACCATTATTAAATATACTGGACAGCTTTTTATTGTAAGTATTTTTGTTATAAAGTCATGATTGCAATTTTTATGTAGTATTTTAAAAGTGCTTGTTATTATAAATTGAAAATATGTATTTCATTATAAAACATTACCATATGAAGGAGCTGGTGTTCAAAGGGCACAATTCTGCTTGTCATAAAGAGAACATACATATACTATATATACATAAATTTAAACAAATTTAAATTTAATTTTTAACAAATTTAAATCCTAAAAAAGGAAAAAAGCCAAAATAATTTTTAAAAAAATGTGCAAACATATAAAAGATTTAATACTCGAACTAATCTACAATATCATTTAAATTCAGAAGCATAAGCAAATCAAGTGCAAAATTAATCCATGAAAATAAATTAATCCATGACATATTTATTGCTAATGGTAGAAATAATTATAAAAAGAATATAGATTACATATTTGCAATTATACTTAAAAAAATCTGTAATTTAATCCAACATCTCATTAACAAACAACACAATTATAGTTGGATTATTTATAATAATGCTCCAGTTCTCAGCAGTTTTAAAAGTTTAACAATCAAGAACATTAACTGCTATGACTTTGAAAACCTTTATTCTTCTACCATTAGAAGAAATTTTTACTAGTTTAATGCAACTCCCACAACTTTTTCCTGACATACATGACATCCTTTGAAAGATGGAATACTTATCTGAATTGTGCATTATTTAATAACTACATTAAATTCAATAATAAGATCTTTCAGCAAGTTAGAGGAATTCCTATGGGAGCAAACAGTTCTACACAAATTTGTAACCTATTTCTTTTTACTTTTGAATATAAATTCTAACTAAGTTTAAATAAAAATGAATTAAAGCTATTTGCTCATACTTTTAGATACATAGATGATATTATAACTTTCAATAATAATTCTACTTTTGAGCAATTCAAAATTTACCCAAATAGTTTAACACTTAATAAAACGAATACGAATCAAGATACTATTGCATTCCTAGACCTGTAAATTATTAAACACAGCAAAATTAAATTATTTGATAAAAGAAGGAATTTCCATTTTCCTACTATTAAACTAATTAATTGGAACTCTAATATCTCTAGAAAAGTAGTAATAGAAAACACGTTTCATAGCCAAATTATCAGAATAAATAATATATGTACTGAAATAGACGATTTAAAGGAAGAAATAATAAAGCTAATTAATGTACAAGTTGATAACCAAGTACCACCAAAATTTACTAATTTATATATTAAAAAGGCAGGCCTTGACTTTATAATTTTTTGGCTCTTTTGGATATGATAACATTACCTTAAACCTTAGCTGGAGGGTAAGGAAGGATATAAAATAGTAGAGAAATTATTGTAAATATTTTGTAAATATGTATATTTAATCAATACTGGATTCTTTCCTTTTACTAATAAAGGGCCAACTCTTTTCAAAAGTCTCAATTATAGCCCGAATTGAGTGAAGATTTTAATCTTCTTCTAATTTTCCATACTTTAGCCAGTATTTAGTTAAGTTTTGATATACCAATTGAAATCAAGTTCATTAAACTTTTAATATTTTCTTTCATTAAATTTAAGTTTTAATTAACTTCTTAAAGTAATTTTTGAGAAATTTCTGGAATTTTTTAGAGGTTTTTTTTTTTAAGGACTTCTTTTCAAAAAATTTTGGGAAATTTTACTTTAAAACTTTAATATTAAAACATTTCAGTTCTCTTAATTACTTTAATTTTTTGCAATTTTCACACAAAAAATTTTTTCACTTAACGGGTTTTTTTTTTTTTTTACACACTTTTTCAACAGACCACACATTTCACATTACAAACATTTTACATTTTATTCACAATACCACTTTATTTTCCTTCAAGCAAACTTACATCTTTTGATTGGCTCAGTTCTTAACTCCCTAAAAAAATGATAATTACCACCTTTAGGATTTTTAATTTTTAATGTTAACGTTTAGAAAAAAAATTTTTACTATAACAAAGATAGCAGCTTGACACTCAACTTTACCTACATAATCGCCATCTATATAATTTGAAGAACACACTTACTTCTCTTTTACAACACTTTTGCAGACCCCAACACTCTCATATAGTAGGTAAGTTAGAATTAAAACTTACTATTTACTTGCTTTAAGTATTTTTTAAAATTTTTTATGTAGTATCTAAGTATTTTCTAAATATGAAATCATATTTTTAAATATATATTTGTTTTTTAAAAATTGTAATTAGTTCTTTTTGTTTCTTATTGGTTTATAGGGATTATGTCTAGTTCTTTTTTAGTTTCTTTTTATTGATATGCATATTCGTGTAGGGGAGGTTTCAGTAGACAAGGGTTTCTAAAATACATTGGTTTCTAGATTATTTTATTATTTTTTTATAAAAAATTCATTTTTTAAAAAATTTAATTTTTTAAAAAAAAGTTTAATTCTTGACTTTACTTGCTTGTTTCTCAAAAGACTTTATTAGTATTTTCCTTTTTGAACTTTAATTCTTAAATGTTAATTTCTAAGAGAACCACTTTATTGAAATTACTTTTGGTTTTGACTTTTACCCTTGCCTGCATGAATGACGAAACACGAATTGAATGATTGGAGAGTTAGGTTTGGAGGCAACTTCCCCTTGATAAGTCTGTCTCCTGCCTACTCAATCATTCACATATGCAATTTTTTAAAAAAATGTTTAATTTAAATTTAATTTATTAAATTAGTAAATTTATTTTCATGGATTAATTTTGCACTTGATTTGCTTATGCTTCTGAATTTAAATGATATTGTAGATTAGTTCGAGTATTAAATCTTTTATATGTTTGCACATTTTTTTTTTAAGTTATTTTGGTTTTTTTTCCTTTTTTTAGGATTTAAATTTGTTAAAATTTAAATTTAAATTTGTTTAAATTTAAATTTCATTCCTTGCAGCAATGGCGCAAAGAATATTTAATTAAATTTGTATTTAAATTAATTTTTTTTAATTAAATTCAATTTATTCTTATGAAACAATACTATATATACATATATATATATATGGACATAACAGACTTTCTGTCCTCGTGAAAAAGTCTAGATTAAAAAATTACTATCTTCTATATGTACGAATATTACAACTATGATGTGTAGTGGATGGAAAGTAGAGACATGGATGTTCGTTATTGCGTTTATTGGCCGTGAGAAGAACAAGTTCATACAATAGATATAGTTCGGCGCTCACAGCATTATCAATGTTATTAGCGTTGTTGGTGTTATTAGTGTGGCTACTAATAGCAAAAGTTCCGTGCTCCGTGGGTGTGTGACATTTTTCATCATTCGAATTTTTTTAACATAACATTGTATTACGTGGCTTTGAACAAGATTTACACATGCCTGCATGACATTTAAAAATGGGATGCATTTTACTATCTTTCAAATAATTAGCACATAATTTATTCCTTTTAATAATATCCCATTTTTCTTCGATAGGGAAGTTCTAAAAAGCTAATACATTTAAATAATTGAGAATGAGGATTACTCTTACAATGAATGCACAAATTAGCCACAAGTTGCCACCACTTTTTTAGTACATAAGTTTGAAAGGTGTGTCATCTTTATTGATAAATTTACAGAAATAATCTAGCTTGATTATCTGTGCGGAGCATAGTAGAGGTTAGCTCCCACCAAAGGCCCGAGTTCAATTCTACCATAAGGTTGCATATACCACCTCTCTTGAGGGTTCAGTATACGTTTACCCTTTTGGCACTATCTCATAATGAGAAGATAAAATGACTAATAGATTCAGTTGTGTTAAATAATGAACTATTTTAATGATTTTTTGCTTAACAAACTCAACGGTTTCGGCACGAGACCGTATATCAGAAATTCTAAAGGTATGCTCTTTTTAAATATTTTATGATACCGCTGTTGAATTGAATTTTATGGTTTAAGTACAAAGAACGTTATAAAATAAAGGGAACACACAGAATATTTTTTTTAAAAAGGTCCGTTTGGGCATAAAATAAAATCTGAAAGCTTTGAATTAAAAAAATATGTATTGTAAAGAAGGAAAACCTCTCTGCAACAGACGTGGCTCGGTTCCATCATAGCGGGAAACAGCTGTGCATTCGCGATATATCTGTCGCCAAAGCTCGAAACCGGTGTCGAAGTTCGAAGGTCACGTTATCAAGAGTTCATAAAATGAATATCGTTTAAAATGTCTTTAAACTCTCAAGGAAAAGAAAATATTTTTTGGCACAAGTAAATTAATTCATGGATTAGTTATTTTGAGGGGGGGGGAAATCTACGAAAATCCGTTTTTAAAATTATTGCAAAAAATCCAAGAAAAACGTTCTTTGATAAAACATTTCTTCTTGGATTTTTCGCAATAATTTAAAAACGGATTTTTGCGGTTTTCTTTTTTGTCAAAAAACGTTTCTTAGGCGACAATTTTCAAAATCATGCGAAGGCCGTATCGTATCGTATACTAGGATTTTACCGCAAAATCTTTTTATATATATATATATATATATATACCTTGTCATTTTGCAGTAAAATAAAAAAATAGTAATCAATCATCTAGGATAACCATGTAATATAGCTATATTCGCTAAAATATTGTTGATTATTCTAATTAAATTTTTAAGTAATTATCTTTATTTTTATGTTATTCATGTCATTTAATGTTGCTTCTTCCTGTCATTTAATGTTGCTTCTTCCCTCTAAATTTATGTATCATTAGTAAATAATATTTCCAAATTTCAGGAAATTTTCTCTGGTATAATCCTGAAACTAATTCTAGCAGTATGATGACATCACGAAATTTAATGCACATATTTTTTCCTTATGTATGCTGCGAAATAAATATAAAATACCTCAATTTAGTAAAAAAATATCATTAAATATATTTCTTTCTTTCATTTAGCTGCAGAATGGCTGCAAAAAAAGCCTTATTTTATTCCAGATTGGGCAGATTCTAATCTCAATCTTAAATTAAATTTACCTAAAACTAACCTAACTTTTAGCATTGCGTTGTGATTTACAAGAACCAGATTAGCCTCGTGTTGAACTGGGGATGATCATGAGTAATAATTAAATAAAACATACAGTTGTTATCCAATGTATATATCTTAAATTTTATTAAGTTTTTAAGCAGAAAAGTAAACAAAATTATCAAACAAAGTGTACCAAGAATAATTAAGAATAAATGTCCTCTGGGATTTATTGAATAATTAAGTGAATTTGCTACACAGTACAAGTAATACCATAATTAATTTACCTCTTAGCACAGCCAACATACATTATGCAGATAGACTGGAATTTTCTCGAAACATACCTGGAAAACCTGGAAAAGTCAGGGAATTTTATTCTCTTGTTTGAGTGGCAACCCTGCATATATCTACAACCATAGGTTGTGAAAATAAATGCCAGGTTAGGACTTTTGTGGACATTGTGTAAATGATGTGTTAGCAATTAATTAGTTCCTTTATTAGTGTATATGTGTTAGCAATTAATTAGTTCCTTTATTAAAAACACATTCCGTCAAACATTACCGTTGAAACATTAATTGTTAGATACTTGCTTAATTCAGAAACATTACCGTCAACATTACTGCTCAAAAACTCTGCAGTTCAAATTATTATCGTTCTGAAAAAAACTGTTGTTGCCAATCGGGAAAATACATTTTAAATAAAATTAATACGTTGCGTTTACAGATGTAATACAACATAGTTGCACAGGAACTTTTCAAATGTTTTTCTAATCATGAGTAGTAAACTATGCAGCATTTATTACATTAACATTAGTGTAATTGGGTATTACTTACAATGTTTCTTTGCTATCTCTCTCTATCACTGTATGAATCTACAGAGATGTTTTACAGAACAGAAGAGAAGTCTGTTCTCTGTTAGTGTTTTACCATGAAAAAAATGTTTTGATGGAAGCATTCACTTTGCTTGTTACTGGCACAGCCACATTTAATGGATTAAAAAACAAGGTGTGAATGCATAAAAGATATTTTTGATAACTTTTTGCAATCCATCTTTTTCTAACATGATAGCATACTTTTCTCCCGTTGTTATTCTAAGCTCTGCAAATTCCTAGAAAATTATTTGCTATCATTCTGAAAGCATACAATGCTTCTTTTACATTATCTCAAGGTATGGTAGTGGGTATCCTAGAAAATCACAGTAATCTATGGACTTGCAAATATGCCTTCCTTAACTTAGGCATCATTTGAATGTAGAAATTGCTGTCTTGGTAAATTGACGATAGAGCTGGGATATTTTTAGTGACTAAATTTTGTCGCCAAATTTTACCAGAAATCATTAAAAGTCACCAAAATTGGCAACCATTTGATAACATTTTTGTTTGGTCTCTGTATAGCTGTATTGGTTTTGTAAATGAATAAATGTAAATGATCCCTATATGTAACTGTAACCATAGCTGGCTCTCATATGCCTTCCAGTACTGGTTAATGAAAGGTACTGGAGATTTCTAGGTGGCCAGGATAAAACTATATAAGCCTGCAGAGAACATCTCTCAGTTTTTCATTTCACATTCGACTTTGAAGCATTGGGATATCTCTGTGTGAGCGTCGTTCTTCAGATGCACTTTGCATTATATCTAGCTTTCTTAGTAGTTTGAAGTGTAACTACTGACTGTAGTCTGTGATTGGGAAGAGCTATGTAAGTATTTTTGTGGAAAGTTCCAGAACTAAAGTGTTCTTTTGGTAAAATAATTTTTTTTCAAGCTGTCCTTGGTTCTGTGTGCATTCAATCTATTATAAAACTCAACGAACACAACAGTAGAGACAAAATAAAGGATATCAGGTTTCCTAAGAAATTGCTTCATATGTGAAACATCTCAAGGAAGAAACACAAAATTATAAAGTAATTAACTGCTTGTTTTGATCTGTGTGCAGAATTATGAATGCTTATGAGCAGTCCTAATTCTGCTGTAATTAGAACAGGATACAGTCTTAAAAATGAAAAAAAATGATCAAGTGCAAATTTATGATTTCTGATCATAATTTTATTTTTTATAATGCAACACCACTCTAATAAGAGTAACCCATCATAATGAAGAAAGCATACTCACTATATGACCACAAAAAATGTAGAGGAAGAACTCTTTTTATTGTACAAGTAATGTAGAGAGAACAATTTCTGCCGTTGAAAAATATGTATAATAATAGCGTAATAAGAAAGTTGTTACCAGTAGCTCAGTTGAAAATCAGATGTGATCTGATAGCATGCACTGCATGCTTGCTAGCTTGTTCCTTACAGTTCTCAGAAAGTTTACAGTAGCATTAGTGAAAAAAATTTGAGTTATGTTACTTGTTAATTTATTATGAGCTGAAAAATTGAGGTTGTACTGTATTGTTGCAATACTGCTTTATCATGACCCATCAAAATAAGAACAGTAGATTACTATCATTTATTATAAAAGAGAAAATAATTACTGTTACTGGTAATAGTAATTATTATCTGGGGGTGATTATATAATGAATTAATATCAGGTATTATAAAAGAGTAAGTTATTATTATTACAATCAAAATCTACAATTCTGTCATCACCTGGAAGTCATTAGTAGAGAGATATGTTAACATGGAATGTATGGACTTTCTTCATAGCACTGCATATAATCTTGGAATGTAAGTTTTTGACTTTTAAGTTTATTAAACTGTAAGTTTATTAATATATTGCATATATTTCTTAAAATATATTGTTAATAAATTTCTTAAAGTATGTTTTAAATAAATATTCATAATTTGAATTTTTGGTCTTTTGGGGGCAATTTTACTACATGTAATCGTGGTCTATATCTTGGAGACTTTTGTCAAACTTCTTGGGCTGATTTGACATTTATGTGTGAACGCCATAAATATTCTCATGTATTATTGCAATAATGATTTGTTCTTGAAAGGCATTTTCTCGGGTGTCTTTTAAGCATTGGCTATATATTTACTCTTGGGTTGTTCCGTCGGGGCTCTTATGGCATGGAATGTTTTAACAGTGTAACCTGCTTCAAATGTTTGGAAGCACTCATATTCTAATATTAATATTATTTTATATGTTGTTAGTGTTTTGATTTTCATTTATTTTATCTTATATATAAACCCTTGCACAAAAAGTAAAAAATATATTAGTTATGAAATCAAATGAATGATAGAAATTTCTCCCCCCCCCTAGGTATATGGCTGATCAGAAAGATGAACTCTTCCATCCATCAGCATATATAGATTCCAGTGTTGTTTTTCCTCGTGCAAGTACTAGTGCAGTTAAATGAAGCAGCTGTAATGAATAAGTGGTTTTATTAAAATTATGAGTATATTTTGCTTATTTGGTTGAGTGGTAAATTACATAAACACCTGTTTCCATCAAGCAATAACCAAGTTATTTTATCAATAGATTTGTTAAACTCTTTTGTTTAAAAATGAAGAAGTGTAGCTGTTATATTTATAAACTCTGTGCTATGGATTTTATACTTATGGTATGGTGTAAATATTAATTTCATGATTCTTTTTTATACAGTGTGAGAGTGTAAATTTTTGAGAAAGCTGACATAATCCTGAACTCCACATAGTTATAGGGGGCATTAATTGCTCTGCATTTGCAAAATTGTCTTTCTAAAATAAGCAAGATAATGAAACTAAAAATTTTTTGAAATGGCTTTCTATGCAAGTTCAAAGTGTTCTGTGGCCAAGTGTACACATAGGCAGAGTCATAGATTGAACTCTTGAAATGACTTATTTTTTTTAACTATTTTTGATTTTTTTAATGTTATTTTTATATTTGCAAGAAAATTTATGCGTAAGCAATATTTTTAAAGAAATAATATGTTAAAAATTTTTCATTTGTTTAGTTATAATTTATTTGGTTTTTCAACAAACTTACAACATTTATTAAAATAATATTTTGTCATAAATGTATTCTAAGAAGCAATCTCTTTTGAGGCAATTGTCTTTTCTCCTCTCCCCCTTTCTTTTTAACTGAAATGTTTGCCATTTTAATGGAAATAAAAATTACACATCTGGTTGAGTGGGAGAAATGAAATAAAAATTTCATATCTAATTTTTTTTATTAAATTTTTCCCATTATTCTTATAAAAATAGTTCTTTAAAAGAAACAAAGTAAATTAAAGGATGAATAAAATGTTGCAATATTTAAAATTGAAATCTAGGGCACACTGTCCCTTACTCGCTCTGAGTACTGCTCAACCACGGCAAACTTTTCAGTTTGGCAGATGTACATGTAAATAATAAAAGCAAATTAGAAAATTTTAGACTTTTTGCGTGGGTTTCCTTTTACAGTTGTCTAGCATTGTGCTGTTAACCAAAAGATTTGTGATTCAAGTGCACTCAAAAATAATTTTTCTCTTTCCTTGATTTTAATATAGTATTCTATGTAGACAATATTGTTTTAATAACACATTCTCTGATAAACTGCAGTGTTTTGTTAATACAGTGAACTCCCAAAATTTGGAAGTTTAAGATAAAAACATGCTTTATTTTATCATTCCAAGAGTTTAAAAGTATATTATAGGGTTTAAACTATATTATTAGGTATAGTAATCCAAGATACTAATCTAGCAATTTGGAGATACACCTTTTCACAAGGTGTTCTGTAAAATACTTTGGAGTCAATCTAGATTCAAAATAACCTTAAAAAAAATCACATTACTGAAACATGTGCCAACTGAGTTCTGTAAATTCAAGAGTCAATTTAATTTGTAAAATTAGTAATGCATCAACCTTGAGTTTGGCATAAATTTAAGTCAGGATCTCCATCGATTTCTAGGGCAAACGAGTACAGGTCCATCAGGAGCAAAGAAATCTTCAAGACTGGAAAGCAGCTCTTAGTTCCTCTATAAACCAAAAATATCACACATTTGGTGTGACGTGGTCTGGCTCAGTTGAGATGGTGCCCCTTGGGTTCATGACAGTGAATTTTTTTAAAATAAATCGCCAAAAAGAGAGGTATTGATTGTACAAATGAAAAACCTTCGGAAAGCAGTTCCAAGTTCCGCTGGATGCGCCACTGATTAACTTGCAGTATTTGCAAGTTTTGTTCCGGCTGTCTGAGTTAGTTGCTATAGAGTGCTGAAAGTAGGAGAATGCATGAGTGAAACCGAAGTCAGGATTGCAGATGTTGAGAGGGCGGTGGGACTACCTTGGTCACGTGAGGTGTGAAGAAGTCGTTACTACGTTGCGAGATTTCAGGTTAAAAATGCTGAAGAAAACATTAAATGTACAAATTTGCAGAAATAATTACATAAAAGGGAAATTTTTCTAGTAATCATCAGAGTAACAACATATGGAATAAACCAAATTTCATCACATAATACAGTCTAGCAGTCCTGTAAGTTGAAGGTTCTGATTCCATGATAATGTGATGGGGGTGGTGTAAACAGAATCATGGTTTCATTATAACAGTCGAAGATGTTTCAGGAAAGCAATAATTTTAGTAAGAGTTACAAAATAACAGAATAAATGCAGAACAAATGTTAACACAAAATACATATATACAAATTCAATATGTCTATCCCAGAGCATACTTAGAATAAGTCACATATCACGTGAGCGGAATCAGGCATTCTGATTCGCTTAGCGTAAACTTGTCTAAAACTGATGAAAAGAGTAAAATAATTAAATAATGGGTTGCAATAGCGAAAAATCACTATTTTTCTCATGTTCTTCAATATGATAAATATAAGGAACACCAGAAATTTCAGTCTTAAAAAATGCAGAAAGTCCTACAACAAGACTGAACATAGAACTTAAGTTCTTAGGTCACGTGGGAGGTCACTCTCCCAGGCGCTGACTTTTAGAAGTGCTTCTTGAGTATTGAAGAAAAGCAGTATTCTGGAGTAAAGTAAAAGAAAATAAGAGTAAAATCACTATGTACAGATCAAAATTTCCGCTAACTTGGTATTAGGTGGGGAAATTTTCGTTTCCACTGAGGCTGCGAAAGGTTGAAGGAATCGATCATCGGTGAGAACTTCATAATGAAACATGTTGAAATGATTCATGAAGTTACGTTCCTGCGCATTTTTGAAGAATTTATCGTTAAGTTTTCACAGATGTACTGCGATGGTATCGATTTTGAAGTCCTCGTGGAGGGTCTTGTAGCGGACATAATAGTGTGCGTTTGTGTTAATACGCAGGAGTTTATTTTGAACGATTTGAAGTTTGTTTACATCTGAGTCTTTGGCTGCCGCCCAGGCAGGAGATGCATAAGTCAAAATAGGTCTAATTGTGGAGAGATAAACAAGTCTTTTCTTCCCCAAATCCATTCTAGAGTATTTACCAAGTATAGGAAGCAAACACTTGATAATTTTTAGTGCAGTGGTTCGAACATTGTTGATATGGTCAGTCCAGGTAAGACGATCATTAAGAGTGACTCCGAGATATTTGGCACTTTTCTCTATAGGAACTCTTTCATTAAAGAGGAGAAGGTGATTCTTCAGTTGCTTATTTCTTTTCCTTCTGCGAATGATCAATAATTGAGATTTTTGAGCATTAATCTTCACTTTCCAATTTGCGCACCATGACTCGATACTTGGAATGAAGGCTTGTAGTTTCTTAATAGCGAAGTTAATGTTTGCAGACGTAACTGCCAGGGCAGTATCATCTGCGTAACATGCAAGGATAGAGTTGTTACTGTTGGGTTTAGGGAAGATTGCAGCATAAATTAAATAGAGTACAGGGCCTAAACAAGACCCTTGAGGTAGTCAACTTTGCATATTACGTTCTGAGGAGTAAGCTCCTTTCACGTACACTTTAAAAGTCCTGTCCGAGGTAAATGAGAGGATGATCAGAAGAATTTCTCTTTCAAAATTAAGGTTGATTAGTTTTGCAATGAGTCCCTCATGCCAGACGCGGTCGAATGGAAAGCAGTGGCCATAACGGTCGTAGTTATACTCCACAGTAAAGTTAAGTGAGAAGGTAGCATCATCTGTTGGCAAAAATATTAATGAAATTCAAAAATTAAGTTTATAGAATTTTAGAATCATTAGGAAGGACTTAAAGACATTAACTAAACAAGATATATCTTTATGAAGTTAAAAAGCCTAAAAAAAAAAAAATACAATTCAGCAACTGAAGAAGCTGAATTGGATTTTCTTGAAACAATGACGATTCTTTTTTTTTTTTTTTTTTTTTTTTAACATGCCTACAAGGCTCAGAAAAAGGCATCATGTTTTCCATGCAACTAACAGGCCACTAAATTGGCCATGACTTACTTCACGATCAAAAAACCTACTTCTGTGTATATAAGCATATTTTTCAGGGTTCGTATGGTCCTTAAGAGTCCTTAGATTTTTTGGAATCGATTTTTGATCCTTAAAATTCCTTAATTTTGGCCAAAATCAGCAGAAGGTCCTTAATTTTAATCATCTGAAATTTTTGTCTGTTTTTACGACTGTAATTTTGAGTGTGAATTAGCACTTTGAGGAATATTTTTGGCGATTCACTGCCGAATATATGATTATCTTTTGAATGTGTTCATGAGTTATAATTTGTTTCTATTTCTAATATAAATGATAGCATACTCGAGTTTCTAAGCAAGAAGTGAAACATAAGCCTTTTGAAATTCATTTTTTCTAGTAAAGAGCTCTTAAACAACTTTTCGCTTTTGGAGATGTCAATTCTTTTATTAAACGTTTCTAAATTTGGCGACTTTTCAACATTTTGGTGATTTTAAGATTAGTTTCTATAGAAACTTTTTAATTCCGAGATCTGAGAATTTTTCGACGATTTTTTGTAAAACATCTTAACATTAATAAATTTCATTAAAATAATGGTAATATATTGAAATTATATTTAAAAAATAACATTGAAATAAGACATTTTTATTTTTCGCTGTAATATTATAAAGTTTTGTTTTGGGAACTTATTATGCAATATTTTAAATATGAAAAATAAACAAGGTATAATGCTATAAAGCACAATTTACGAAACAGCTCTTAGCAAAAGCAAAATTAGCTATGTAATTAATTAAAAAATGTCTTCATTTTAATTTTTTCATAGTAAGAGTTTTTCCCATGTAAATGTCTCAGAATATTCAAAATTCTAAGAATGTGCATCAGTTTTCTCTATAAAATTAATTTTATACTTTTTCCCTCCTATTTTTTTCCAAAATATTTCTGGCTTTTTGCTGTTACAGAATTGGTAGGGATAATTTTTCTTTAGGATTTTAGACATTGCAGCTTGGAAAGTTTAGAAGGATATGAAGGCGAGATTTATAGACCCACGATTCTAGAAGATTCGAGAAATATATGACAAAATGAAAAATGTCTCCATGGTATCAACATGTAATGGATGTATTTTACAGAAGGTTTGCAATGAATTTCTTAATTTTTGGAGAACATCTGTAAGAACAATGAAGACATAATATTTGAATGTTTTACTCCTGATACTAGAATCTTTTTCTTAACATGTTTATCTTCCCTTTATTTTCTCTACTTTTCACTAGAAACAAGCATGGAAAATATCAAAAATGCTTCTAATCTTATCACTTGGGCAGGCATTATAGAAAGGGGTTTTTTATTAATAAAGAAATTGAAAACTTACAATTTAAAAGATCCATCTAATATGTCTTAATGCATAATACACAGAGCTGGCACTAAGCATTTTCCCATTTGATGCAATCTCTGTGGATCCTAAATTCGACTGCATAGTGCCTTTCTAAATTCTGCTTTCAATGCCTGTCTAAATTCTAAACGTTTTGCCATTTCTAGGTTTTGTTGTTTGGTGTGTCACTAAATTCTAAAAATTCTGCCACACCAGCTCTGTAACTGGCTTTTACAATATATATTTCATATTTCTTCTGAAATCCATATTACTAAAGAAATTATATTAGTCACTTTTTCTATACATTCTAAATGCATTTAGTGTTTTTTTAGAAAAACAGAATCAGAAATCCTTAATTAAATCCAAAAATTCTAAAATGAAAAGGAAACGTGTTGAAGAAAGAAACTGAATACATAAAGAAAATTATTCTTCAAAGATATGTGCAGTTATTATTATGTAAATTACATAATTGTTTATGATTTCAGCCTTTATAATTTTCCATTTCTGTTGCCTCATATGATAGAATTACTGAGCCAGATTATATTGAAATTAAGTTATATAATCTTCGACCACTAGTCCACATTTTTAGTTTGAATTTGACTGTTCTTGTTTAATTACATCAAAGTGAGATGTAATTGAAGCATCAGAACATGCCTTTATCTTTGTTCTAAGTTCTTTTTAAATAAGAAGCTTATTTAAACCTTTGTCTGATATTGTAGTTACTTTCAGACATAGTGATAACTTGCTTCACGTCTATCGGGGGTTTTGGACTATTTAACTTTTACCAGATCGAATAAACCCTCATATGTACATTGTGGAGATGTTGACAAGTTAGGACATAAAGCACGCAGAAACTAGCGAGAGTATTGTTTTGCATATTGAGACAAATCTCTAATTGTTAGAAAAGATGCTTAAATAGAGAAGGAAATCGATATGAACTAGGCAAAATGTCTGGGAAGGCTTCAAATTAAAATGATGAATAAATATTTTGTTGGGTGTTGTTGTTACAAAATATTTATGTTTTGTAGCTTTCAATGCGTAATTATTCTAATATCCTTTAAGAATCAGTGTCGTAAATTACATGCATTTTAAACTGTGAATTTTTATTAGATTTTGATTTTAATAGTCCTTTTTTTAACAAATACTGTTAAAAAAATTTAATAGTGGCCATGTAAATCCATAATGACTAAGGTTAGCTATTTACCTAATTTAATTATTTATAACTAGCTGCTTACATCTCTACATATTAAAGCGAGTTATTGCCTTTCATTAATGCTCACTGTGATCACAAGATAAAACACAAGAATGTTGAAATTAAGTATAACTTATTCTTTGCATCTAGTGAGACTTAAAATAATGCAAAACAACTTACCCCCCCCTGGTGCTTTAATGGCTTATTGGAACCTGAAAGTATATTAACTGGGTTACAACCCTTGGAACTCTACACAAAGTTATGACACTAACTGCATCAAACAGAGCCTGACTAACTTTCAACACTTGCCAACCGTGCCTACATCAGGCCTTTCAGGTTTGTTCTAATCAGCAGGTCTCTCTCTAGACAAGCAGCAGCGGTGATAATATTCAATCTTTTGTTTAGAATGATGCTGATTATGATCTTGCTTCTCATTTTAACCTATGCCATTTGACATAAAATCTACCTGCTGTTTACTAAACCTCTAGACCAGAGCGGTTCTCAACCTTTTGACTAACGTTTACCATCTAAACAAAAATTGAAAACCTTTAGTACCACTACTACAAAGTACTGCTACCACTTACTGTTTTGAAATAAATAGCTCAAAATACTTTGCTTGTTTGTGTACCACCTATTTTTTTTTCTTGAGTACCACCGGTTGAGAACCTCTCCTCTAGACTGACCAAGTATGTGACAAAATGAGGCATAAAAAAATCAACATAAAGCTAACTATTAGTAAAACGTAAATGTCACATATCTTCTTTCAAATATGTTAGACCCATTATAAATGTAAAATATTTAATGCTACTTAGTAAACTTCTCAAACTTATTAATAATTATGTTCATTAATTCATGTTTAGTAATAATGCATATTACTTAGGGATCTATTTTATTTTTAGGATGATATTACAAAAATGAAATTCAAGCATAGAATAATATTTTTAATTAAATTTATTCAGTTCCCATTTGCTCATAGGTCCTTAATTTTTTTCATTAATGGTCCTTAAAAGTCCTTAAAAGTACTTAATTTCCGTGTGCAGAAATGTGTACAAACCCTGTTTTTCCATGGGAGTTTTGTTACAATCCAAGATTGATGTAAACTCTTGTTCTGTTAACACGTTGAGTGCGGCGTTGGTCCCTGGGTACCGGCAGTGGAATTTTAGTTGGTCCGCGGGGCCGACATTATTAAAGTTAAAAAATAAATATAGTCTCAATGAAATGTGATCAAATTTAGTTTTAATGAAATTTATTGAAACATTCTAAACAAAAATACGGCTTAGCTCGCTGCCGGCTGATCGGAAAGGACAGCAAATTCGGCGCCACGCTCAACGTGTTAATGAGACTGATTGTGCTGTATATAGTAGCCCTCACATAGTAGCGAGTAGTATCTTATAACAGCTTCCTGATATAGCAAAGGTGACAAAGTACTAAAGGAATGCAGTACTCTCTATTTCTTCAGGAACATGGTCAATCATAAAGATTACTCCAGTTAATATCTTGCTAATTGCAACTTATAACTTTATATTTTAGAAACATACCCACATTTGAAGAAATAAACAGCGCTGAAAATGTGATCCAACTGTTGAGTCAGAATGTAAGCAACTAAAGATGATTTCCCATGATAGCAAATGGTTAAGTTAATTGCATAAGATATCATAACTTTATAGCTTTTCCTGATTTTCTCTTTTGCAGGGTATGATTGTTCAATCTGTGATATGTAACACACTTCATTTATTATTAAAAAAAAATACCTCCAGGATTAGCTATATAGGACAAACTTATGATTACTCGGCAAGTTTATAAGCCTAGAGATTAGCTTAAATTTGCTAATTCTTTCATGTAAATGGGAACTTCTCTATTCTACTCAAATTTCTTAATACTGTGTAAAGTGAAAATGTGTGATGATCGTGGCAAAAATCAAAGGAATTAAAACTGAACAGATAAAAAAAATTTGGTTTTAATCCGAGTTTATCAGTATCCAGTTCTCTTGTAGAAAAAAAAAAACTGTTTTAATGATTTTTGCATTTGGTTAATGGTCTGTAATGTTGATCTGATGAAAATTGACTTGGTATTTATCTTGGCTGCACTTGGAAAGAATTTTATGTTATGTAAGCAAATGATATCAGATTATCATCATGGATATAAATAATTATAGCTTTAAATAAGAATCTCACAAGTTTATAATCATTTGGTAGTTGTTTTTCTGGTTAGTTAGTTTGGTGTAATAAAAATTTTACAGGCTTTTATTATTGACTTGTAGTCATTAGCTTTGCTTTATTTTATCCTTCCCCCCCCCTCAAAAAAAAAGCCAGCAACTGCAATGTGGAAACTTTAAAGAAGATATGCCATTTTTAACTTGCTTGTTTTATTAGGTTTACAAATATCTTGCCTTTAAAGTCCCCTATTTTTATGCACACTTTAAGAGAATCTGGTGTGAGCATTTTTAGATCACTTACCTAATCTTTTAGGATGTGATTTAGTATGGGTTTGCATATAATGCAAAAGCATTTTATCCCCCTATATTTATATAATGGGTTTGCATTCAGTGCAAATTCATTCATTGGGGCTCATTTTTATTGTGGTGTGTGTCAGGCAGTTTGGGCTTCGGTGCCTCTCAGCTACACTAAATGTAAATACTTTAAAGTGTATATATTCCATTTCATGTTTTTATTTCATATAAAATTCAGGTCAAGGTATTTGGAAATTGATGCATATGTGTATGATTTCATATTTTTTATCGAACAAATTGTATCTATATATAATTATGCATTAAGTATCATGTGATTTTCTAAAAGGATATATTTGATACTTTGTAATGCATTTCTGTTTTGTGTAAAATGTTAAGTATTATGCATTTAGTTTTACTGAGTACAAATTCCATAATCTGCTTTCAGATGTATTTGTATAAATTAATTTGCAAATAAAAAATACGATTTCTAACTTTTACCTCATATATTTATTTATTTATTTGTATATTTATTAATTTGCAGTTGTGGATGGGTGCTTCCTCTGTTATACATACATACACCTACATGTCATGTTTATCCGCATAAATTTGCCTTTAGTGTTTTTAGCATATATACAAGGGGTGATCAAATGAAAAGTTACAAAACGATGTAAAAGTGTAACAGCTAAATATTTGCATATTCCGCCGTGGAAGATCGTAGCGAGACATCTCGGGATGTGATTGGAGTCTCTGACTGGGACTGGAGTATGCGCAGGAGAGAGCAGAGGCTCTTATCAAAAGCGGCGTCCAAATGATGGGGCAGTCCATATGAGGAGAGAATGGCGTTCGTGTTGCAAAATTCGACGACTGAGGAGCAGCGAGGTGTTATCCAATTTCTGACAGCGGAAGGTGAGAAACCAGCAGCTATTCATCGCCGGATGGTGACAGTTTGCGGGGAGAAATGTGTCTCTGACAAGTCTGTCAGAAAATGGAGTGCCTTTTTTCATACAGGCCGTGAAAGTGTGGCTGATGACTCGAGACCAGGCCAGGCAAACACTGTCATCATGAGAGATCTCATCGACAAGGTGGATGACCTAGTGAGAAGTGATCTGCGTGTCACATTGCGAATGTTGGCAGTGAAGGTAGATGTCAGCTATGGAACCGTGTGGACAATTGTTCACGACAGGTTGCGATATCGGAAGGTGTGTGCCGCTTGAGTTCCGAAGCAGCTCACCGACCAGCAAAAGGAACTGTGTTTGGGGCTAGCACTGCAACATCTGTTTCAGTATCAGGAAGACCCCACTTTCATGGAGCGGTTCGTCACAGGTGATGAGACCTGGTGCCATCACTACGAGCCAGAGACAAAGCGGGACAGTATGCGTCATCACCTTCCCCTAAAAAGTTCAAAGCCGTGCCGTCAGCAGGCAAGGTGTTGTTCACCGTCTTTTTTGATGTTCAGGGTCCGCTACTTGTGGAATTCCTCGAGCACAGAAAAACCATTAACTTCGATGTGTACTGTGAGACACTCCAACGCCTGCACAGGTCCATCAAGAACAAAAGACCGGGGCTGCTTATGGAGGGTGTGGTTCAGCTTCATGATAATGCGCATCCACACGTCTCCAGAGTCACACACATGGAACTGGCCAAGTTCGAGTGAGAGACGTTGGACCATCAGCCCTATAATCCGGACATGTCGCCCTGCAATTTCCATGTGTTTGGTCCACTGAAGAAACACCTGAAAGGGAAGCGCTTCAACTCAGACAACATACTCAAGGACACTGTAAAGAACTGGGTCTCGTCACGGCCACAGGAATTCTGGGAACAAGAAATCCTATGGCTTGTTCATCAGTGGGATCGTTGTGCTCAGGCCTATGGTGTATATTTTGAATAAAGTCTACATTTGTATTCACCATTTCATTTCCTACCTTTTCATTTAATCACCCCTTATACAATTTAGGAACTTTTGATTTATAATAGCAATATAAAATGTATGCACAAATAGGGAGGTATTTTATGTAAATAAAAAAAAATTATAAAAATTGATAAGGCCTTTGAAATACATAATATAATAATATTTCATCTTTATGTGTGCTTTTTAATGTACTATGTTTATTATTAAAACCATGTCTTCAGAAATATTATACAATGTTAATTTTTCCACTTATGCTTTTCAAGCAGTAAATTTGATAGGAAAGGGGGGTATATGAAAATGTAAATATTTATATAATTCTTTCATTTCTTATATAATGCTATATTATTGGGAAAGTTTTAATGTTATTTATTTGTAAGCATTGTCTGACAATTATTATATTACATCTTATAGTCTAGCCATTTTTTTAGCAAGTAATGAAATATTTTTTATAACAAGAAAAGTTTTTGTTTTGAAATTCAAAGTATGAAATAAAATCAAGTGTAAACTAAATGATGAATAATTGGTCGTTTACCATCATTTTTTTAAAAAACTTTGATAAGCTGGAATTGAATGGAGGGAAGGAATCAGTTTATCAAGAAGTGTTCAGCAGTGTGACATTTGTTTTAACTCAAATAATTAAATAGTGAAAAATAATTAGTTAGAATTAATTATTATCAGTAAGTAAAAAATAATGGTACTTCATTATCACAACAGCCCTTAAGATTAAATCTCTATCAATCATTCTTTGCTACATGTTACATCACGAGTGATTTTTAGTTAAATTTTGAGGGCTGCTGTAATAGGGAAATACTGAAATAACAATAAATGTGTAATGAAAACTATTAGTTATATATTTACAGAATCAAATAGTCGCAGAATATGTATAAGAATGGGAAATTTCGTGCAAATTGATTTCTAAATTCACAGACAATCTGGAATGCGAAATTCTTGTGATCATTAGTTATCGCTTTCATTATGCTTTTGATGCAAAAGTAAAAAGTAAACATTTGTATTAATTGCAAGATTTCAGTAATCAAATATTTAAAGGAAGTGAATATTGCAGCAAAAAATCAAATTGATATTGTAATAAAATTGTACTTGAAAATGTATGTAATTAGGTATATATGCAGAGGCGTAGCTAAGGTTTTAAGCGCCCGGGGACACCTTAAGATTTTGCGCCCCTTTCTGTGTTCCAAGAATGGAAAACATTTCATTCTGAAATGTGTATCATCAATTTGGCCCCCCCTGGATGCTGCACCCGGGGACATATGTCCCTCTTGCCCCACCCTAGCTACGCCACTGTATATATGTATGTTTTGTAAGCAGATGTACTCATTCTTTTGAAAAACAATGCCCAATAATTTTATTATAGATACATGATAAAAATCGGTTGGGGAAAGAAAATAATAAATATGATTTTGTATTAAAAATGAAAAAAATTTTAACCTTTAGAAACTGAATTTTCATTTTATGCATGAATATGTAATTATAATTTATATTTTTAAATTTAACTTTTGTTAAGTTGATATGCCAATGCACCTGACCTGAGATTAGAATTTGGACTGAACTACTAAAGTTCTGGGCAGTCTTATTCAATCAACTACTAGTCTAAATAAATATTTGAAGGAATACCAAAAAATTATTATTTAAAAACATTTTGAATAAGAGGATTAACTTCAATTAACTCTCTTATTCAAACATTTTTATTATTTCCAGGTTTCATTGTTTATCAACTCAACGCAAGTGTGCCAAAGATGTTAAACAAAGAAGTTCATGGCATACAAAATGGTAGATTAGAAATGCAAAAATACAAATTAAAATAATATGCATTAATCCAGTAAGGACTGATATTTTAGAGTTTGAAAGTTATAATAAATTTTAATATTGCATTTTAGTAGTTAAGTTTTGAAAATTTACTTTTTAGAATATTTTATGTCTTCTGGTAATAATCTTTTCTTTCTCAAGACTGTTATTTCTTATTTCATCATTATTAACATGTAATTTTAATACTGTCACACACACACACACACACACAAAAAAAAAAAAAAAAAAAAAAATGCTCTTATTAGTTTTTTGTGCCAATTTGGAGCATTTATTTCATCCTTATTTCCCTGAACTCTTTCTTCGCAGTTCTTGTAGTAGTTGCTAAATTTCTTCATAGCCTTAAACTGCTTGCAGCAATAAATTATATTATAAGATTATACAGATCGAATCATTCTACATAAATTAATAATATCACCACCTACTGTGAAAAACATTGACTGATGCATAAAATATGTCATTGTACCCGTTTGAAGGTTAAATAATATTTGTGAATCCATATTTCAGGCTATTGGTGATTTCATTTCAAATATTATACTCACTCTGTCCCAAATTAGTTGGCTACACTTGGATACTTTTGTACTGATTATTGATACTGAAGATTTTATGATTTCACTTGAACATTTTACAGAAATTCCAGGGTGCTACGTTATCAGTCAACAGCATTTACTTACCAAGCATTCCCTCCTTAATCAGTACCAAATTAGTTTAAAAAATCCAGGTTCGTGCACCCACATCCCATTTTGTACGGACTCTCCATCAGTAATTGCATAAAGCTATCTTCTAGCTAATGAATTGTGAATTCAATGAACTGTCTCGAGTATTTGAGCCATTTCCCTTAGAAAATACTCTCCGTAGGCATCCCTCCGCTTAGGCATGCCTTAATCACATAAGCATGATCTTTCTGATATACTGGCGGTAGAGTGCTTGCAAAATTGGGCATGGCTTAAGAGCATGCTAACCCTGTAAATTTGTTTCAAAATAAGTGCTACATTTGTGGAAAGTAAAAACTTGAGAATGAAAGCCTAGTATGCAGCGCTATATTCATTGTAGTACATTGTATAATTTTACTGCTGTTAATCTACTAAATTGCATCGAAAATTATTTATGACTCTACCTGCTTGAAATGTAGCAACTAATTTGGGACAAAATTTTTAACCTAAATGTAGCAACTAATTTGGGATAGAGGAAGTAATATTTCAGAATAAATTTTTAATAATATATAAATTTCTCTTAGCAAAATTAAGAAAAGCTCAGAATACGCTGCATAAATAAAAATTGTGAAGGCAGAGTTAAGTGTCGTCCATAAATGGGTGGACTAAGCTTATGACATCGCAATATACTCTCTAGAAATATAGAAATAAGTATAATAAATTGTTTATATTTTAAATTACCATGGTACAGTAAGTGAATTGTACCAATTATTAAAATGGTAAACAATGTTGCAGTCTCTCATATTGTATTTCATACAGCTTCAGTATTTTCAAAATTTTTAAGCTTTAGCATTTATACAAATAAAAAAAGTTTTTTTTTTTTTTTAATTTAAAATCATATTATGGAACATTTTAATTTTATTACTTTTACAATTACCTTGTTGCTACGTAATGACGCAATACCTTACATACTAGTAAGTAGACAATCTTCAATATTTTCTAAAATTTTTAAACTTTACATTAATAAAAAATGAAAAATATTTTTATTGCATATCAGCAGCATACACAGCTTTCATATCACTGTTTCTTAGATTCCTAAATCACACCATATTCTCTGTAGGCATCCTAGAATGCTACACATTAATAAATTTAAAAAATGTTATTTCTCATAATGAAAGAAAGTAAATGCTACAAATTCGGAACACTAGCAATGCTTCACACACAGATACTTATTATCAGCGAACCCATATTATCAAGTGCATTTACGATAGGAAACACTACATATTAAAATAAGGAAGTAAAATTTACTTATAGGTTTAAAGTTTACAATTTTTCTGCTATTGAATAAATCATTAGACTATCGCTATTTAGCGTAAGTTACAAAGCATTATCAACATATCAAAACGAAACAAAAAAATACAGTTTAAATAATAAAAAAGTCTAAAATGTAGTTTACAGTTAAAATAACAATACAAATTTAAAATGCACAAATGATTTCAAAAAAAAATCAAAATTCATATTTTTGTGTTGGAGAGCTAAAACAAGTAGGGAAAAGAGACTGTTCAATGGGACTTTTAATTCTACTAATTCGTTGCTAATTGATTTATTACTACGTCTTGGTGAATTGGTCAGAACAAAACTTGTTTTAGCTATCTAATTAATCAACCAGGTGTGGACACTTTTCCCTTGGCAAGTTCTGTTACGGAGTTCCAAACAAGGGAGATTAATCCATGCATTTTTACTTTTTTAATTTATGCATTAGGATTACCGAATATTTTAGTATCTTAGATTTTTAGCTGGCTGTTTTCATATATTAGAAAAACTTGGCAGCGGAATTCATGTCTTCTTACTGATGAGTTGGATACACTTCTTAACTTTTAAACACTGCACATAAAATATGTTACATTACTGCTCAGCATCACACACAACTTGCCTTTGCCAGTGTATACAACGATGTGTATTCGTTCGAAAAGAATTGCACAAACTCAATGTCCGTGTACACATCAATCTATTTTCACTTTAAAAAATAAATAAGTGCACAAACTCGCCATTGTGCACTACATTGGCTTTGCCCATACACACATCGATCTATTTTCACTTTAAAAAAATCAGAGATTTGCTCAACCTCGTCGTTGCGCAACTAACTTGGCTTTGCCCATGTACACAGCGATCTCTTTTCACTTAAAAAAATCAGAGAATTGCAAAAACTCTGCATTGCATTGGCTTTGCCCATCTTCTAGGATTGAGCCGAAAAGATAAAATATCAAAAATAAGCAACTTTAAAAACAAAAGGAAAAATTTTTCACTTGCCCCCTTTTCAGGAAAAATGGGTCTTTTTAAGGTTTATATATATATATTAATTTATGTTGGGGGGGAAACCTCCCTGTCTTTAAGAAAGTTTTATCCGCCGGAAAAATTTTTATAACTGCCGTTAAAAAGGCACGATAACATTTATCACTGAAGGAATTGTGCCATTTTCGCCACATATATTCCTCTAAGTATGAATCAAATTTGTTATCTACACAGTTTGTACTGCAAACGCAAATGACGTTTAATTCCAGACAAAGTGGAATTAAACGTAAGTTTTTGACAATAAATTTCTCGCAACTGTATGCTTAAATTTTTATGAGGTTGTGCTGGATTTATAATCATACTTTCATATTTATTTAACTTTTTTCCTTTTAGAATTCAAGGTAATTTCATGTGTCATATAAAAATTAGGAGTATCTCAGTGCTCTATTTGTATGATAATTCTTAATTTCTCGGCTATGGCATTTCAGTTCTGATGGAGTTAAGCATATTACTTTTATTTACATTACATGTTAAAATGTTTAGAGGCATTGGTACAAATTGGTATGAATACAGCTTCAGTAATTTTTAAGTTTTTAAAGCTTTCCTGAATCAACAGATAAATTTCTAAAATTGTAAATAAATTTTTACCTGATAAATACATAAGTGCATGCTTTAATATATCTAGCAAGTTGACAGTTTAAACTTCTGAAAAAAATTAATAGCATGTCTGCATATAAAGCATGTTTTTTATTTTAAATGTGTTATTTGAAATTTGCTAATATGGAATCTAATGTCTATTATTGTAGCAAACTGGTTAAAAATGTTATTTTGCATGTGTTTTCAGAAAAAGCAGCTAAAAGCTTTATGATTTTAAATACTGGTTCAAGACATGCTCCCTTAAATTATAATGCTTTTAGATTGAAGTGCAGAATGCTGTAAAAAATACTTCAGTTCTCTGATGGCAAAAAAATAAATTTTTGTATAGATTTAGTAGAGTGAAAATTCCACAACAAAAACATTTTTTTCACCTTTATTTAGGTAAAATGAAATTTAAAAAATAATGCATACATAAATAAATAAAAATAATACCTTTACATACAGAATTTGCAGATATTATTTACTAATCAATTATTTGTTATTGATAGCTACTTTTTATAATACATAGAAAACATACTGATAAATTTATAAGAATTTACATGCATTAAATGATGAAAAAAACAAACATATGCTGTTAATATTACACTTTTCTGAATATTTAATGATAATTCCATAACCTATATAAGATTCAATCTATTCCACTGCAACGACAATGCTTAAATCACAGTTCTTATTAATTAATTTCCATATGTAAAAACATAAAAATATCATTTAGCTACAGATCTATAGATTAAAGCCTCTTGTAACAAGCATATGCAAAACACATATAGTGAAAATAGAAATAGAAATTTTTTCATTCTTTTTCCTAATGTGCAATTCATTTCATTATATTAAAATCTTATTAAAATACAGCAGTAATTTGATATTTTTTCCTATTACAAATCAACAGCTTTATATAGAATGATCTTACTTTACTGGATTCTTATTTAAATGAATGTATATGGAAATATCAAAATAAATGAAAAAAAAAAAAAAGGTCAATAAATTTTAGCCAACACTGCTAAGATAATATTCTTATTTTCAATAAAATGTTTCAAAGTATATCATTTTAGTTTAGTTCTTTTTCTATTAAAGCAGCTAACCTAAAACATATATCTCATTAATTTGTTAAAAATATAGCTTAAGTAAGTTTTATGTGCATACTGAGAAGGCAGAAAAAAATAGCCTTGATTTAAAACCTGTTTTAAAGCAACAAGTAAATAAAATACACTGGTTCTATTAGCATGTCAACAAAAATAAATAAATAAATGAAATACTGTTATATACGCTAAAAACAAATCCCAAGAATCACATTATTATATATTACTTATTATGTACATTTCTGATTAATAACTTAGTGAAATCACATTTTTCTGGCATCAATATTGGATACAGAAAAGATTTATGATCATCTCTATCTAGTATTCTTGCTTTAACTCTCAGAATACCATCATCATCAATGAGCATTTCAATAAAATTATAAGATTTCTTATCAGTCAGATAAAAATTTTCAACCAAACGAAAAAATTTTCTCAGAATTTTCAATTTCATACTGTGAAAGTTCAATGTTTCTATTCTTTTCAGAACCATCTTTACAATTATTTACAAATCTGAATATTCTAATCATTTTATCATAATTGGATACACTTATTCGATGTCAAGGGAGTGCGTCTTTTGATAGATCAATATTCACTATTTTTATCTTTTTCCTCTCCAATTCTACTTCTTCATGCAAACAAATAACCTCGCCAGTTTTCAGGGCCTCCTCGCAACCACAAGGGCCCTTCCCACCACCTAGACCGAAGAATTTGCTTCGCAAAACATTCGCGCGATAACAAGTCGACAATATTCAGTTTCCCTGGGACATGTCTCCATGAATGACCTCGCGTCAACTCTCGAATCTCTTTAACCCTATTTTCGACGAAAACGGACCAATTGCCTTGCTCTGTTACCCACCAAAGGGCAGTGGTGGAATCAGACCAGAGGGTAACTTTTAAGTCGGGCAAACTGAGAGACGTGATAATAGAATTTGCAAGTCTAGAACCTATACAATATGCCATTAATTCTAAGCGAGGAATGCTTAAAGGTTTCTTTGCCCGTACGAGGTTTATTTTTACCTCAGAATTAAATACTGATCGGACAAAGACGCACGCTGCATACGCCCTCTTGCAAGCATCCACAAATACATGTAGTTCAGACGTGTCATTAATAAACAAGTATCGAGGCAAAGTAACATCTTTCAAAAAAACATCTTCTTGTTTCATCTTTCAAAAGTAACATCTTTCATCAAGTATAAAAAGTTCTTTAAACCAGTTCAAAACTTTATTTACATCATTTGGAGACAATTCATCATCCCATGCAATTTTCACTTTCCACAATTTTTGCAACAGCAGTTTCGAAAGCTATGTAGTTGGCGATAAACCAATAGGATCAAAAATTGTCTGCACAATTGTCAAAATTGTTCTCTTTGTGATTTTCGTATCACAGGTCAATGTATCTAGCTGTGCAGCACCTCAGCGTATCATTATCCAAATTCCAAGTTACCCCCAAAATAGAAGTATTCCCTGAATGTTTGTCAATATTTTGTACCAGCCACATTGCTTTCGAAACCGCGCAAGTTAAAACATCCCCTTCACATGATTAATTTGGAATGTTCATTAAAAGTAAACTGTTCATCAATACTAAAAACACTAGGTAAACAATTATCCACATAAAATGACGATTTCAATTTTTGAGCAACTTCACTATACTGACGTGGACAGTTTTCTAATAGATGAGTTCAACAAGTAGGGACTCGAAGAAACTCCAAACACCTATGCCTATAAATTAATTGTCCTTCATTGCATGGGAAAAAAGGTATGAGAAAATCTCTATCTTTAGATGCGACTGATAACACTAAGAAAGCTTTTTCAATATCGGCACTAATACCTATCGGATACATCCTAAAACGATCTATAATATCGGGTATTAATTCAATAAGATTCATTCCTTTATACAAACATTCGTTCAAAGAGAGTTTCTCTTTCTCAAACAGAGGACGAATTTTCGTGGTTTCACTTCCTAATCTGATTACAGGCCTATGCTGCAAATAATGACATTCATTATTCAGTTCATTTTCTGGTACGCGTTCAATAATATTCAATCTTTCCCATTCCTTGAACACATTTTGATAATCATCGAAAAATTTACTATACCTGAGTTTATAGATCATCTTTGATACCTTTTCCAGGATAATTCTTTATTATCGGTTAAATGTGTCATATCACATTTACGCGGAAGTTCTATTTCATATCTTCCATCTGGAAGAATTTTCATGTTCTCAAATTAAAACTTTCTTTCATTTTAACAGTTTCGATTGGAGCGCATATTCCTATTTCTTCGAGTTCCCATAACTCATTCAGAGGAATTCTCCTGACACCCATTGAAAATGTTTTCAAAATATTATCCTTTTTCACTCAAATTTCGTTTTCCAAATACCGTCCACCCAAGTTTCGTTTCGACAGCCGTTACCCCCGACTGTAATTCAACAGAATTTCCCGTCAATAACTTTCCTATAACATCTGCTCCGATTAAAAGGTTAATTTCAGTTTCCTTTCGCAATGGATCAGAAAATTCGATTTCCTTTTCTTTTAATTCATTCAAAACCTCTTTATCCTTAACCTTAGGAATAAAAGCGCAAATCCTTTTTTCAGAAAGTGCTTCAAAACTACATGCGAACGTTCTTTTTAAATTGCTGACCTTGACCTTGAAAACACTTCATGTTTAGGTTTCGTTTCGCCCACCCCAAAACAGTGCGTGTATAACTGTCTCCTTCCTACGTGGAGATGCTTTAAGCTGACTCATCATACTATCACTAACGTAGCTACTTTGGCTTCCGCTATCAATTATGCAGCGAATAATTTTCTCACGACCTTGACACCGAACTCGAAAGCAAAGCGTTTGCAAAAATACAGTTTCGCTTCTGTCACATTTAGAAAGAAAACTCTTTTTTGAAACATGTATCTGATCGTTATTTTTTAGCTTTTGATTACACATTACAACAAAATGATTACAACTTTTGCAAAGAAAACAACTTAACTTACCTTTCAAAGGACAAAATTTAATAATGTGACTCGCTCTTTTCAGACAAGAGAAACAAGCATCTTTTTTCAATAACAATTGTTGTTTTTCAACTAAAGTCTTTTTTTTTTTTTTTTTTTTTCCTTTCGGAGTAACATTTTTCACTAGAATGATTCTGTTCACAAAAATTACATTTCGGAATACTCTTACCTGAATTCTCAAGACTTACTAGAGCTGACGCTGTTACGGGTTCATTTTGCTTTACCTGTTCGTGGTGAAAGTCTTTCTTCCGATGATTCTGTCGGGAAGCGAAACCAGATCTTGCGAGTAGAACCATCTCTTCGCCCTTGACTTCCTGTTTTAAGAAATTCATTAAGTGTTGCAAGGATCGAATCCCTTTAGTTTCAATGGAGTCGTGATTTCGGCTTCTTTCCCACGCCATCAGTACTTCTTCTGGTAAGCAACTTTCCACTAAGATGGTAAAAAAATCGCTATATTTTTCTTGGGTTCTCCCCAAACTTTCCAACGCTCACAATTTTCCTTCTAGTTCATCATACAGGGAGGGTAGATCAGTTTTTGCTCTTCCGGAAACAGCGTTTTTCATCACTAGGCTTAACAAGTCTCTCACATAGATTTGCACAAGTAGATCTTCGCGTCCAAAGCGCTCTCTTAGTTGTTCGATGACTGTGCCGGGATTAGCTGCCGTTGCCGGGAAGCTAAGGACTAGGTGTTCTGCCTTCGATTTGGGTTCCACGGCCTGCAACAGATACTGCATTTTATCTTCATCAGCGATACTTTTGTCGTTGTGGATTTTCTGAAACTGACTCCAAAAAGTCAGGTAATCTTTAGCTTCCCCACTGAACTTTTTAAGCTCAATTTTAGGCAATTTAAATTTCCTCGATTCTGAGTTACTTGGAAGAGAGGAGGCTTCTATTTCCGCATCTATTTGAGCACTCTGTTCTAGAAACTTATCTCGGTAATCATCCGCTTCTTCAAAGTCATCACTAAATAATTTTCACCATCTTTAGTCTGCAAAATCTGCTGCGAAATAGCACTCTGACATACGTCAAGTCTCTGGAATGTATCACAAAGTTGACACTTCAAAAATGAAAGTATTTTTAAATCTCTTACTTCTTTAGTTAATTCCCTTTCGGCTTTCCTTGAGGTTTGAGAAAACGCAATTCTAAGTCCTCTTCTTTGGGCCTTCTAAGCGATCGAATCCATCTTCAAAGTATATTCAAAATCGAAGTTCAAAATTAAAAGTTCAATCGGAAAATGCTAATCCATAGCACCCGGTCCCGCCGAGAGTACCACTATGTTGCGGAGAACACAGAAAATATATAAATCAAATATATTCAAAACAATTCATTCAGTTGCGGGCTGCCTCTACCCGAGGCTGGGTGCATTATGAATAAAAACAAAAAATTCTTAATAAGATATTCTCTATTTTCATCAAAACAGTCTTACTCTTCTGAGATCAGCTTTCGTTCTGTCTACAAGCAAAACATTCGAAACACTCAGCACGCAGGCTGACGTCACGAGCAGCAGCGCCTCGCGCCAGTTATTACTTTAGTTCATTTCACAACAAATAGGTTGCTATAAATTAAGAAGTTCGCAAGTGAATAATTCTTAGCGCAAACTGAAAAAGAATGTGCCAATATAATTTTTTAAATATCTCCATAAATTTGTTTTCCAAAAATTACAAAATTAACAGAGTCGTAGCTAGGGTTTTCAGCGCCCAGGGACAGCTGAAGATTTCGCGCCCCCTACTGCTTGCCAAGGATGGAAAACATTTAATTCTAAAATGTCCTAACATCAGTTTGGCGCCCCTTGGATTCTGCGCCCGGGGACAGATGCCCCCCTTGCCCCCCTCTAGCTACGCCCCTGAAAATTAAATATCTAGGCATAATTTGAGTCGTAGAATCGAAATATTGAAAAAAAATGGCCTGTCATTTCTGAAAAAGTCCGATTTTGTGTCAAAATACCTATATAGTAGAACAAAGCTATATATAAAACAGAGGCGTAGCTAGGGTTTTCAGCGTCCGGGGACAATTGAAGATTTTGTTTCCAAGAATGGAAAACATTTGATTCTTAAAATTTCTTACCATCAATTTAGCGCCCCCTGGATGCTGCGCCTGGGGGCAGATGTCCCTCCTTGCCCCACCCTAGCTACCCCGCTGATATAAATCCTAGGTTGCGCTTTCGAGGCATGGACAGGCTCTTTAAATGCTTTTAATTATGAAATTTTGCAAGAAGACCACGATATTTGCCCCCTCGCGGCTCACCTCATCCGAGATTCTAATTTCCCCACCTAAATACTGCACTGTATATAGTATAGATAATGTATATAGCTTCAATTTCAATACTAGCATTTTATTTTATTTTGTTCATTTACTTATTTTGTATCATTTACTCGGCGGCAAATTTTGTGTATTCTCTCTACTTTTACATGTTATTCTTCATGCAGTATTAGATTCATACCTCGCACTATTTTGCTTCTCCATTTTTCGACTCCACTTGCTTCACTGGCCTTGTTACTGTCGGCCACACACCTTTCCATCCCCTTAGTCCTCCCTTGGGATACCACGTCATGTAGCATTAACATTATGTGCCATATAGGCAAAATTTCTGTTATTGAGCCGGACACATTGCGCTACCGCGCAATATCTCGGCATAAAATGCTCGGATCGAGGCATGGAAAACGCAATTTGAGTTTTGTCAATCGGTGGAGTAGAACGAGAGATATAGAGGAACTGTCCCCCTTTCTTATTTTTCGCATTGTACATTCACTTACCTCTCTCAGCATCACAGATAAATCCATAGCGACTGGTTATCTAATGAAATATATGTATGCAGAAAATGGCAAAAACATAGGAAATAACTACTCGGTTAATAACCACCACATAACAACATTCAAACAGCAACTGAATTAACTGCTCAAATTAACAAGTTTTAAAAACTAACAAGTTAATAACAATTTTTTTAAAAAAATCGTCTGCTTGAAATTCTTTTTAACTGCAGGTAAATTTTTTTATAATATAAATTATCGCATTATTTTTTAAATATAAATTATCGACAATTTTGTTTTCATGCAAAATGGCGCTTTTAAAGAAGGAAGGAAAGGAAGTCCTATGTTTCTGTTGTTGACAGATAGTCCTATGACCCCTATATTAGCTATGACCGTAATTCCACACTCATTTTGCTTTCAGAGAAGCAGCGGCAAGCGGCAGCACGATCGCTGCGCTCCGTAAAAAAGTGCAAAAATTTCCTTTCCTCTTGGTGATTATCAATTAAATTTCTTTGAAAAATGGTTTTTTTTTTCTACAACACCAATATCATTCCAATGAATTCCGACTCCGATGTTGACGAGAATAAAACAGCGGACAATGTAAGGATATACTCCAAAAGCCTGGAATTTTAAGATAAGTACTTTTCTTTCATCTAAACTAAACCAAATTTCTATAAATAAGTGCCTTTAAATCAATAAATCTTAATTTTTCATCAGTTTAAAGCATTAAAAAATACTTGAAATTGCCATTGCTTGTGGCTTCCTTTGTGTATCAACTCCAAACAGACGCCAGCGTTATCAGTTCACGTCTGTCAACACTTACAAAGCCCTTAAGGAATCTCGAGAGAGGGAAAATTTGGGGATGAGAGGGATAATTTGGGCATCGCGCTATTTCCCTCTCGGATCTTCTGGATTCTCATTTCTTTCTAGATCGCTTGAATATAGTTTCGCCTTTAAATAATATTATACCTCACCGATTTTTTCTCATACTGTTCTTTGCTATCTGTTAAATGTCCATATGTAAGGAATGGTTTATTCTTCACCGCCTTAAATGAATTCTTAGAACTACGAGCTTATATAAATAACAGCGTGCCTCATTGTGCCTCATTGTACTAACATTATTTAACTAGTAATAAATTATGATAGTAAAATAATTAATCTTGTAATAAATTATGATAGTTAAATTAATAAATACTGTTTAATTTGTGTTTTTAATACATATACTCAGTAATTTACACACACATATATATATATTTTTTTTTTGGGTGTGTGCGGTTGTGGTCTTGTATTGTATATGGTTCTATGTTGTTAGTCTGCTGCTGTTTTTTGAAAAATGTATGAAAATGTCGAGAATGAAAGTAGCATAAGTTACTTTGGTTAAATAATTATATACTTTTGTTTGATGACCTTTGTTGATATCTCAGGATGCAAGCGTACATATTACTTTATATTCCATGCTAAATACCTTGATACGAAGCATTTTAACACCGTCAATATTTGTTTTTTCCCCAGTAACACATCTATTCACCATTACCAAACACACTCACTACACAAACACACATGTGAGACACTATTTATTGTAAATGAAGGCAGTTTCTTCTCCTTTTAACTACACTCATGGACACAATCGTATTTTAGGATATTTCCTACTTCTTTTCCTTTTCTTTCTATAGGCCCCCCCTTTTTTTTTCTCCCTCTATTATTTTTGGGCCATTTATTTTAAATTTTATTTTGTCCCATCTTTTCTTCCTGGCCTTTTGAACTCGTACAAGATGTACGAAGTTCCTTTTTACTCTCCTCAAATACGAAATTGCCCTTCTTTCTATATACCTTTCCTTCGCACCTATGCTTGATTTTTCGCCCATCGGTGCAGAAAGACTTAGCGGGTGCAAAACAAGACATCTGTCTACTTTGTCTGTCTGTCTGTCTTAAGCAGAAAAGAGGAGTGGTCTGCGATCACCGAGGCAAGCGGCAGCACGATCGCTGCGCTCCGTAAAAAAGTGAAAATATTTCCTTTCCTCTTGGTGATTATCAATTAAATTTCTTTGAAAAATGTTTTTTTCCCCTACAACACCTATATCATTCCAATGAATTTCGGCTCCGATGTTGACGAGAATAAAACAGCGGACAATGTAAGGATATACTCCAAAAGCCTGGAATTTTAAGATAAGTACTTTTCTTTCATCTAAACTAAATCAAATTTCTTTAAATAAGTGCATTTAAATCAATAAATCTTAATTTTTCATCAGTTTAAAGCATTAAAAATACTTGAAATTGCCATTGCTTGCGGCTTCCTTTGTGTATCAACTCCAAACAGACGCCAGCGTTATCAGTTCACGTCTGTCAACACTTACAAAGCCCTTAAGGAATCTCGAGAGAGGGAAAATTTGGGGATGAGAGGGATAATTTGGGCATCGCGCTATTTCCCTCTCGGATCTTCTGGATTCTCATTTCTTTCTAGATCGCTTGAATATAGTTTCGCCTTTAAATAATATTATACCTCACCGATTTTTTCTCATATTGTTCTTTGCTATCTGTTAAATGTCCATATGTAAGGAATGGTTTATTCTTCACCGCCTTAAATGAATTCTTAGAACTATGAGCTTATATAAATAACAGCGTGCCTCATTGTGTTATACTAACATTATTTAACTAGTAATAAATTATGATAGTAAAATAATTAATCTTGTAATAAATTATGATAGTTAAATTAATAAATACTGTTTAATTTGTGTTTTTAATACATATACTCAGTAATTTACACACACACACACACACACACACACACACATATATATATATATATACACACACACACACACACACACATATATATATATATATATATATGTATATTTTGGGTGTGTGCGGTTGTGATCTTGTATTGTATATGGTTCTATGTTGTTAGTCTGCTGCTGTTTTTTGAAAAATGTATGAAAATGTCGAGTATGAAAGCAGCATAAGTTACTTTGGTTAAATTAATATATACTTTTGTTTGATGACCTTTGTTGATATCTCAGGATGCAAGCGTACATATTACTTTATATTCCATGCTAAATACCTTGATACGAAGCATTTTAACACCGTCAATATTTGTTTTTTCCCCAGTAACACATCTATTCACCATTACCAAACACACTCACTACACAAACACACATGTGAGACACTATTTATTGTAAATGAAGGCAGTTTCTTCTCCTTTTAACTACACTCATGGACACAATCGTATTTTAGGATATTTCCTACTTCTTTTCCTTTTCTTTCTATAGGCCCCCCCTTTTTTTTTTCTCCCTCTATTATTTTTGGGCCATTTATTTTAAATTTTATTTTGTCCCATCTTTTCTTCCTGGCCTTTTGAACTCGTACAAGATGTACGAAGTTCCTTTTTACTCTCCTCAAATACGAAATTGCCCCTCTTTCTATATACCTTTCCTTCGCACCTATGCTTGGTTTTTCGCCCATCGGTGCAGAAAGACTTAGCGGGTGCAAAACAAGACATCTGTCTACTTTGTCTATCTGTCAGCAGAAAAGAGGTCGCCGCTTTTTCGGATGGCCCAGACTGTCCTTTCCCCATCGATGACGAATAGCTGATAACTTTGCGCTTTGTAATCGATTACGAAGCTTCGATACTTTGTTTACGTTTTATGTGGAATTGTGGGGCTGTGTCTACCCGTACGACGTCGGACGTTTAGCTGAAACATGGTAAAAATGCTAAACGTACGACTAGTTGCGCAGAGACACTTTCGTGATTTTTGCGCATTCCGCCCAGTCGTAAAGAGAAGTTTGTTTACATTTGTGTTGATTATCGGAAGGGTGAATTGCTTTTCCGTGTAGTGCTAGAATATTAAGAAAAAGTTATTTTTTATTTCGTTTGATGACTAATTACTATCATTCTTTGATAGATATCTAAAACATTATATAAAATAAAGAACTTTGAATATTATTCTTGTTTTAAATTGCTAATGTTTGATCATTTTATACTGATGCGGAGTTTACACCACAAATAATCAAAATTTTTTGAAATTCTTATCAACAGATTTAAATAAATCATGCATGCAAGCAGTAAAATCACATTCTTATGAAACGAAATTGAAAAATTGTCGTAAAACCTTGTGTAATTTTTCTGTCATGCGTAGCTAAATATTTCTATAAAATTGCATACAGAAACATTTATATACATAAAGAGTGTGTTCAGGAGATTAATTCAGGGGAAGACTCAGATAACCGGCACTTGGCGCAATTTTTTCCGCCATCTTGAATCGGCGAAAATCGCCAAATCCTCGGAAGGATTTTTTTGACGTCAAGAGGGAAATGATGTCAAAAGACGCTTTCCAAAATTTCCCTCCTGAGCCGGACATAGGGGAGAAACCGGTGCTAGGCGAAAATCGCCTGAGGCTAAATACAATAACGCGTTTGCGTTAAAAAGGTAAACAATGTACATAAAATTAATTTAGTTGTTGATATGTTAAAGTTAATCTACATACATGTTTTCACCTTAGTATTTTAGATGAAGATATATATAACTCCAACATTATTACCTTACCAACTTAATACTTTTCTTTTTTAATTCTGACCATTAATTTCTACACTTATCTATAATAATAGTTAAATATGTTTGAAAACATGTTCTTCATATAAATGCAGTAAAGATTATGCAAATGGAATATTTATCACGTAAGTAACGTTAAACATTTTAAAAGATAAAATATACATGAGTATATTATTTGGAGATACTCAGATAACTCGGATGACATTTTATTTTGATGAACTAAACCGTTCATTATAGATTTACTTTTACTCTCTATATTAAAATAAACTTATGTTAGCATTTTATATAGAATAAATATCTTATATAAAATTATCCATTCATATTATATTACCAACAAATTTATAATAAAATATATGAATGAATGAATGCAAAAATAGGTACAAGAATTTTAACTTACCCCATTGCAGTTGTGCATAACGTGTTGTATATATCCTTTTATTATATTCTTGTTGATATTTGCAGTTCTTCTAAAAAACAGTTTCTTGAAATATTAACATCTGAGGTTCGTGTTTTGAAATAATTAATCCAAATCACTTTGTTGTACACTTATGAAATGTTCACACTGCATGCAACACAAATCTAGTAGCTTGGACTATCCTCCTCATATCAGGTCACACACTCAGAGTCATACTTAACATTCTTAAAAACTGACTGGCTTCAGCATCTGTTTAAAATATTCCATAATTAAAAAGGTGGGGATAAATAAATTCCATTTCCACATCACCTTAGAAGTAGGTTTGCACTTGCTTTAAAAAAACAGAAACTGTAAAATACTCAAAGAAGCATGCTAAATATTTCAATTGTTACTTTTAAGTATTAATTTCAGTTTTAAGGAAATGAAAGTTGAATTATAATCATGAAGAAATTGGTTATTGCGAAGCATGACATGCATAACAAATTAAGCAATATGATACGTTAAATATTTAAAAATTTTGAAAGTAATTATGTCTGTACATCAAGTGCAAACCTACATCAGGAGGTAGGAATCGTGATGCGTTTTTTTTTTTTACGGAGGTGTCGCCAAGAGCCATAATCCTTCGAACCTGAAAAATTCAAAAACCAAGGGAGGCAAAAAATGTTTTTTTAAGTATAACAGTCAAGATATTATAAAAATGAAATCACTGTTACAAGAAAAATAAGATACATAATAAAGAAATAATATACAAATAGGGTGTTAACATATTTTTAGAATAATTTTGATCAGAATTTTAAAAAAAATCACAGGTGGACTGTTGTGCCTTTAAGGCCCGTTTACACTAGCGGAACTTTGGTCCCAAGAAGCGTAAGCTAACGTCCTAAGAAACGTAACCTAAGTCGAGCGGTTAATCTTCAAAGGGAATTGACGTAAACCCAAGAGATGGAAAATTTTAACTCCGAACCTATGAGATGAAAGCTTTGGCCAATCACAGACTTACAAACTATCACGAGGGTTTTGTTGATGCTTTAAGCGAAAAACATGGCGGAAGATTTGACTACGTCTGACTGCAAATTAATTGCAGAAGTACAACAACATCCGATTTTATGGGATAATAGAAAAAAAGAATATCGAATGAAAAGAGAACAAGACGTTGCTTGGCTACTGGTTGCCGAAAGACTGAACCGAGATGGTATGTATCCATTTATTTATTTTTTTGCTCCTTTCGGATTGCAATGTGCTCTCTTTTATTCTAGTTCTCTTTCGACTAACGCAATTGTTCAAGTACAAAATAGGTTTAATAACGATTACACGATAAAAATTTGTTGACATATGTTAAATTATAGCATTTTAGAACATTTCTGAAAATCTGAGTTTCATAAAATTTAAATAAGCTCAGTAGATGGATTTTTTAAAATTAAAGTTTATTAACTGCTTTAAAATGTATCTAAATGTACACTGTTCTATGAAAATTATATGCAGCAACCTTCAATTATATATATTTAAAATTTTTCCCAAATTATAGCAATTCAGATGATTACATAATTTTAGCTATTGTCTTTACATTAGTTTGCTCTTCTTTTTTGCAACATGTTACTGAAGGCTTATGAGAAGAAGTACCAAGTAAAAGTAGTAAGTGTGAAGATCAACAGTAGTAAAAATTTGATTAAAGTTTTCCTCCTCAATTTTCAAAAATACATTTTCTTCATTTCTCATGCAAATGTTTATTCCGAAATACATAAAAAATCCCTAAATATATAAATATCCATATATATAAATATATAAGATCCATATTTCATTTTCGTATGGATACATTTTGAATCTCATATAATTAGTATAATTGTTTGCATAAAATATTAATAATTAAACAGTAATTAATTACAGTGGTTGAATTAAAATTTCAGCTATATTTTTTTTTAATTTCACAGTTGAAGAGGTTACTTACCGGTGGCAGAATCTGCGTAAGCAATATAGCCGAAGAAAAACAAAATGCAAAAGTGGAGCTAGTGCCGAGTCTGCAGAGCAGCAATGGCATCTGATGCCCCAAATATCATTTTTGGATCCATGTATCCGCCATCGAAGGTAAATATTCAGAACCAAATTATTTAGTTATGTTAAATATAAAATGATAAATTTTCATATTAACAAAATACAATCTTACTTGTTAGTAGTCTGTAATATTATAAAGCATAAATGGATTATTTGGAGTTATCCTAGGTTGACTAGCAATCAAAAATTGTAACTTTATTGATATAAATTTATTAAATATGTTAGATAGTCACATATGTGGATATAAACCAATTTACTTAAGAAATTCCTCCCCTTAGGCAGATATGCTTTGCCATAACTCAAATTCTATCCAAATATTTACGCTCTGGAAAACAAAAACTTCTCCTACACAATTTTTTTTTTTAACATTTATTGCCTCATCACTCGTTATGAATGGTTTAACACCTTGTAAATGTGTTGTAATAAAACTGTATTACACATTATAGTTTTTTTTCTAACGTGTTTGGGCCAACTGAAGTTCTTACCCTTAAAAAATGTTGTAGAAACTTTGCTGTTCTGTACTTTTTTAATCTTCCCAATTAAAAATAGGGCAATATTTTTGCAATGTAAACTTATTAACAAAGTACAGTATATGCATAATATAAACAAAGCACTTGCTCTTTCCTTTGAAAGCTGAGTTTCTAAATATTTTGATGAAGACTCGTCTGTATATGTTTTTTTTTTTTTTTTTTTTTTCTTTTTGTGGCCAATTTCTTTTTATAGTTTATCCCTCTATAGTTGATGCCCTTATTTCTGTACTCACACAGTTCAAAACTGATGTGTTACTGACCATTTTGATGTTCAGAAGTTAGTGTTTGAGATTATGCATACCTGCTTTAATTTTATGAAGTTACTTTGCACTTAATACATAAAGCCTGGGATTAATTATCATAATATATACCATCAGATCAAGGAGTTGTGCTTAAATTATTACATTAATTCATAATGAAAATAAATACAAAAGTATATATGAAACTGAATTAAAAAATGAAGTTGCAATACTTTATTACTGAATTAACTGTTAAAATCTTTCATGGCATGAAATTTTTCAAAACAGTCCCCAAAGTATAGTGATCTTTTTTTATTTATAGAATGTGAAATGTGTAAGCCAAGATTATATAAAATTGTCTTAAACTGTAAGATACAAAAAATTTGATAAAATTCTCTTGTGATTGTGTTTCTATAAAAAGAAATAAGAGTTATTAGTGGCTCAATATTTTCATTTATTACGTAAGGGCTTTGTATGCATATTCAAAATTTCTTCAATGAAGGCAAGAGATTCTTCTTTTTCATCTAAAATATTGATTTCTTTATAATTACTATATGAAGTCATTTAAAGTCATCTCTATTTAGGGCAATACTACATTATTGTTACTGTCAAAAACACTACTGTCATCACAACTGTTAAATTGCAGCCTCCAATAGTAATATTTACAGCCATGTTATTTAACTCATAATCCCGCTCATCTTCACTACTATAAATTTGATTTTCTATGGCATTAATATAAATAAATGTTACATTATAAATAACATTTATTTGGATTAATGAGAAGGATGAAACTGTTTGTGCTGAGATGACAGATTGTCATAATTTTGTTCCCTGGTTGTTAATTTTAATCTGAGATGCGATTCCACGTCCAATAATCTGTTCCATTTTTTCATCTTAATGTCTACAAATACAGGCAAATACCGAAAATCCGCCAACTCCTGAAATCCGCGTTGCCTCTCGGAATATAAGCATTCAGTTTATATTCTGAGTTTCTTGGTTTCGGAAACCACAACATTGAGTACGAAATATCGAAGAAAAAATACTTACCGAATAATGACGTCATAATAACTGAATAATAATGAGTCATAATGGAAATACCAAATTATTGACATAAAAAGTTTAAGAAAAAAGATAAGTTTTTTTCCTTCTAATCTGCATCGAGGTAAAAAAGCAGACGATTCACTCTTTGTTCAAGTTCATGATTCACGTTGTTGTATTTTCTGAGCTTTGTTATTTTCACAAGATTGTTTAGTGCTGCCTTTTTTTTTTATCCTGATGTTTTGTGGATAAATTAAGAATATTTTAAATTTCAGTCCTTGTTAATACAATGACAGATAAGAAACACACTCATGATTTTACTGCTTGCAACTTTGAAAAACGTAAACACGTTGCATTGACAGTAACGCAAAAAGTGCAAATTCTGTAAAAGATGGAGGCAGGTGCTACTCCTCTATATAGCAGAATGGCATGGAATTGCGACATGATTGTGTATGATATACGGAAAAATAAAGAAAAGCTGTTGACATTTTACAGCAACAGTGATTCTAACGCTGCAATCCGAAATCTTTGCATGAGGCGAAATCGGCAAACCTCGATGCTGTGTACATATAATTCAATGAATAATATAATCATATATGTAATAATAATTTAATGCATATAATAAATTATTGCAGTAATGTATGTAATTTAATTAAATGTATCTAATACACCTTATTTATTTTGCACCATACGTCGAAAAATAAATTATTCATGTCATTTTGCCTTCTCCATATTTGTACGATAAAATTATTAGTGAGTAAATATGACAATTTGGTTGTATATTGCAGTACAAAAGATTCAAAGAGTGATGATGATTTTACCCCTCCCCATATTTGATAAAATATTATTTTAATTAAAAACAAAATGTGATCCAGTATTGCTCCAAGAACGTAATGACTAGGAATTACCCCATACAACTGGATGTAACAAACTGTATTTTTTTAGAAATTATTCTTGCAAATATTAATTAACACAAAATATTATGTAAGAAAAGAATTCAATGGGATGTTATAATTCAAATTAACAAAAAAAGGCTTTTTAGTTTCAGGTAATCACACTGAAGCAAGAAGACTCTTGGTTTACATTATTTTTCATGCTAAATTTTAAGATCTATTTAAATTGTCTGCAGTTCATAAGTAATAAAAATTAAAAAATAAGCTATTTAATGCAGTAACAAATAAGATTCTAAATTTGCTTATTTCACTACCTAATTACTTTATATCACAAAATAATCATTAATGTATTAAAAATATTTTTCATATGCATTTGATTTTTTTCCTTGTTTTCTTTCTAAACAGGACACAGACAAACTTTCAAGGAAACAAAGAATTCGAGGAGCTTAATTTCACAGTAGAATCTGTTGTCTCCGAGTCTTCAGATAATATTGAATATTCGACAGAACCTGAATATGTGGAGCCATCTGTTATTCACATTATGCCCTCATGTGAATCACCTTTATCACCTGCATCAAGCTCCAGACAAATCTTAGATAACACTAATTCAAATAATAATGATGAAAATATTCCTAGAGGGAAGAAAAGAAAAAAGAAAGAAACAGTTGAAAGTTCATTGCTTTCTGTTATTGATGAAACAAATAAATATTTAAAAAATCACCATCGATGTGAAAATGATGATGACGATGATGATAAACTATTTTTATTGAGTCTCCATAGTGATTTGAAAAAAATGACCGATGAAAAAAAATTGGAAACGAAAATACAATTTTTACAAATTATGGCAAGAAATAAATGAAATTATTTGTACATAACACTAATCAGTTGTTTTATTGTTTTATTTACATATTTCATAAATATTTTCAAAAAATAAATTTACACAAGAAATGCTTTCCTTTCTTGCCATGGTACTGCTCCTTCTGCAGAAAAATATTCACAAAAATTATCTCGAACTGCAGATGCAGCACGGGATGAATTATTGGCCCCTAGACGGCCAAGAGGTTGCCATGTAAATTCTTCTGTTCTCCACATACCTTCTTTAATGGTGGCATTTGAAAGAAGAGAATCAGCAAAGTTCACTGGACAGTATTTCTTAGCTGCCTTTCCCAACTCATTTTTCATTAAGTAATTATGAAGGCAACAGCATGCCAAAACTACTTTATTAGCATGCTCTGGGTTCAGGGCAATTTCAGTACGAAGTACTCTCCACCTAGACGCCAATATGCCGAAAGCATTTTCAACGCACCTCCTTGCTCGAGAAAGTCTGTAATTAAAAATGTTTCTTTCATTCGACAGAAATTTGCCAGGATAAGGGCGTAAAATATTTTTCCTGAGTGGAAAAGCCTCATCTCCAACAAATACAAAAGGCAAAACTCGATCACTATTTAATAATGGTGTTGGATTTGGCAATGAAAACAAAGTTTCACTAACCAAAGCTTTACCTAGTGAACAGTTACTGAAAATTCCACCATCACTGATGCGTCCATAGTTGCCTGAATCAACATAAAGGAAAGTGTAACTAGCATCTGCCACTGCCATTAGGACTATGCTGTTATAGCCCTTATAATTATAATATGTTGATCCAGCTGACGGTGGAGCTTGTATTCTGATATGCTTACCTACAAGGAAAAAAAAAGCAATAATTATTAATTGCCTAAAGAAAAATAATATACACTTTAATGATAAAAATTAATATAAATACTTTTTCCAATAATAAATTCAGTTCTTAAAAAAGTTCTTAAATTAGAAACTTGCAAAAAAATTCCTTTTTATATTAAAATTTGTTTTTCATTTCACATTTTCATTTATTCATTATGAAACAATTCCAGTCTTTTGATATTTTAAGACAGCTCATATATCATGTTAGATGATTCTTTAATATTTTATATTTATCTTTGAAAAGAATCTTCATTTGCCTAATTTTAATATAATGCAGTTTTTGTATTTCAAAAGTACTCACTGACAAATAAATATGGAATGCAAGACATAATACATACCATCGATTGCACCAACACAGTTGGGAAAATTCCATTTATATGCAAAACCTTCTGCTATTACAGCCCATTCATCTGGTGATGCTGGTATAGCCATAACCAGTGGCTGTAAGACTTGCCATATGACATCACAGGTCTCTCGAATAATATGTGAAACTGAAGATTTAGAAACACGGAAAGTGTATGCCAGGTCTGTATAATTAGTTCCAGATGCTAAAAATCTACAAAAACATTCTGAATCAATAATTAAATTTTTGCAGTTTTAAAAACATGTTTAAAAATGAACAAAGGGCAATCTGTAGCAGTATGCAAGTTTTAAAAAAGGTTTTTTTTTTTGGGGGGGGGGGTCAGTTTCAAAGAGATTGCAATTTTCTTTCTTATTATTAAACCACAGAAAATAAATGCTTTATTTATGTAACTTATTTTGATAAAATTATGTTCTTATTCATAATTTTTTAAATGCATCACAAATTTAAAAAAAAATATGAATTTTAAAAAGTTCAGTTAGACAGAAGTATAAAATGTTCTGACAAGAACATTAATTTTCAATTATATATACTACACAAAACTGGAATTAGATGTAATAAAGACTTTCAAATAGAGCTGGTGCCAGAGCATAGGCAACCAGTGTGACCACACCAGATGACAAAATTATTAGAATTTAGGAAGGAATCAGGTGGCAGAATTTCAGATTTGTGGAGTTTGCACCAGGCGGTAAATTGTATAGCGTCGACACTGCTTTCAAAACAAATGTATATATTTATATTTACCTTAAACAGATGGCAAGTCTCTCAGACGCTGAAATTGATTTCCTAAAACGTGTTTCTTGCTTCTGTAGTTTATCTTGCAGTAAATGAAGAAGATGATCATATTGTTCTCCCTACATGTAAATTCAATAATATTATACTTATGAGTAAATTGAACATCAGAACTGTATTTAATTATCTAATTAATATAAAAACAAACACAAAATAGTTTATATTGTGCTAAAATGATTAGCCAAAGTAAGAGAAAATAATTTTGTTGTCTTGAAAAATTGCTTGAAGTATAATCTTACTATTTCTAACAATTAACACTTTTAGCGATTACTCTCATGTTATTAACAAAAATAACATAAACTCCATAATTAGAAATGATTTTAGCCTTCTGGGAAGGTGATAACTTTCAACATGATTATTTGATTATGCACCACACACTAGGGTTACCTGCTTAATGGTAACCCTAATGTCATCAGGAAGATTTTTTAAGGTAAATTAATTTACATTTATATCTTGGACAGATATGCACAAAATGCCTATGTTCTAAACCCTTTCATCAGGTATTGAACAATTAATGTTCAGTGTTTTTATTTATTTAGCCACCGACGGGATATTATAGCAACCTTCAGAGAATATAGTTATCTGTGATTGTCATTACCAATGTTTGTTTATATTCTCAGGAATACTTTTGACTATTGAAGGTGCTCAACATGAGGGGCATCACTATATACTTATATTGCCAAAATATATACTGTGTTGCTGCAACTATGATCAGTGAAAAATATTCAGTTATTTATCTTATAAATTTGAAAAAATAAAATATGATAATTCTGATTAAAAGGAAAATTACTCTCCATTTCAATTTCACTCTTATACTCTAACAATTGCTTAATTTTCAGGTAGTAGAATTTCATTAAATAATCTATTTTGATACAATTATTCTTACATTCTTTTAGAGGTTAAGTGTTTTTCATCATATTACTACAATATTCTCCAAAAATGATTTTTTAAAATATTTACATGATTTAATTTTATTGCTCATTTGTCAAATATAAAACACAGGTGGAACAGGAATGCAGAAAATCTTTTAAAAGCAAGTCTTTTTATGGATCTTCCAAATTCTCTAGAATATATTATTTAAAAGCCTAATTATTTTATATTTCTGGTTCTACAAAAGTATTTTCATGACAAAGTGAAGCAATACTAATAAAATTCATGACAGTAATAATTAAAAAATCTACGGATACAGAATGCTGGGTATTTTCTAACAAAGGAACATATCCTAATACACGATAGTGCATTAAAATGTTGACTGTCCAAACATCTGGCACATCTAGTAATTTTACATTATACTCAATCTGATATTACGTTTCATTAAGGTAATCGAATTATAAACAACCTTCATTAATAATGCGCTTAATAAACCAATTAAACTAATTAGTTATAACTAATGCTAGTCCATAATTATATAAAAAATCATTTTGTCGGTAATTAAATCGCAATGTAATCATTAATCCTATTTCCTTAGTATAAATTACTAAGGAAAAAAATTACTAATTTACTGATATATAAAAAGAAATATTTGACAGTCTTTCCTTCAATTTTTACTTTCAGGTTTTGCTAAAAAATAAAAATAACTTACCGTCATTCGAGTATAATTGAAAAATAATTCTGGGTACTTCTGCCTCAGTGACGGAAACAATACTGCATGAGCGGAATACGTATCTCGCTCTTGAAATATTGACCGAACCCATTCCCGCCTTGGAACGCAAACGCTTTTGTACAGCAAATACATACATATTAAATTACTTCTCAAATGCATAACGCGCTTTCTTTCTTCAGCTTTTTTAACTTTAGACATTCTACTGCAAACTTTCGACATTGTACCCCAAAATAGGAAATATTGCCCATGCGCAAATCAAAGCGACTTGATTGGTTGGGGGTAGTAATTCTTAGGCTTTGAGACAAGTGTAAACGGGTGGGATCCTTGGGAGTAACAACTTAACGTTAGCGTACGTTTCTTGGGACCAAGTTCCGCTAGTGTAAACGGGCCTTTAATCTCATAAAGAGCTAAGCTTCCTAAGTGCAAAGCCATCACAACAGATGGAATCTGGAAAGTTATGGACGAGGAATAAAAATCAATACCCATGGAAATATTATGAAAAGCCCTTCTTTCGGAGAAATCATGGGCATTTTCTGGGCAGGCTTGCCGGAAAAAAAGCTATCATATTGAACATATAAAAAAATACTCTTTACATTTTAAACATAATTAAATGGCCCCCAAATTGTTCTAAAAATGTGTAAATGCCTTCTTTTGTATATATTTACATTTAGTACTTACCAAAAATACTTAGGAAATAAATTACATTTTCGAACCTGTAATTCTGCTGTATTTATTTATGAAAGGGCTGCAGGATTTTTAATTTCCATACTCTGAAATGCAATTGAAAAACATGCACTTATTACTTTTTTTTCAAAGCTCTTTCTATATATATATACAGGGCGTAACAGAATTTATATCACAAGTTTAAGGGATGACAGAACATGGCAAACTTAATAATTTTCAGTATACATTGTCAAATGTCACCACAGGAACACAATAGTATGGAGGATGAAAGATTTTCTTATTGATGGTTATTTACAAGAATTGTTAAAATTAAAAATGGTCAACTGCAATATATAAATCACAACACTGAAGAACCAAGGCATAGACTTTAAAAGATGCCCACATCAAGTACTCTTGAATTAACACCAATTGTGCTGATACATTTTTCAAGAGAATCAATATATGTCTCTTAAAAGAAATCCGTCATAGTTGTGGTGCATGTATCACCGTGCAGTTGCTACTTGTACTTTTGAACAGCTGTTGTTAATACCAAATGCTATTTTTAGTAATTATCTGCTTTTAAAAAGCTGTTTGACTTCTGCATTTACATTGCATTGTTTTATGCAAACTGTCTTTTTTGGCCATGGTTTATCAGCCTTTAAAGCTGTCATATTTATTGCTAAATGTAAGCAGATAATAATAAAAATGCTATATCTTATTGTTTACTTTTTATGATGCATTTTAGAAAAAGAATCAAGTTCTTAAAATAATAATTATTATTAATGAAATATAATTAATTAATCATATTTAATTTCTTAATTATTAATGAAATCTAATTAATTAATCATATTTAATTTCTTAATTATTAATGAAATCTAATTAATTAATCATATTTAATTTATTAATTATTAATGAAATATAATTAAATAATCATTTTAATTTGATAATTATTAACATTTTTAATTTGATTGATTATTTAATTTTTAAGTCATTAATAATTTTAATAGTAATCTAAAAATACAACAAACAGCTTATGAGCGTATTCACCACGTCTACTGACAAAGTCATGTGATCAACACGAAGATTCATCTGCAGAGTCGCATGACAGCCGAAGTAAGGCGTAAGAAAATATCCCTTCCCTTTTCCCTTTCTCCCTAGCTGAGTGAAGGTTTAAACTTGCAACCTGAACTGTCCTCCCACTGTTTGGCGCCTATCGCTCAAGTAGGTGAACGCGATTTCTGGAAGTTCGCCAAGTGCCGGTTATCTGAGTATCCCCGAACAACCTTTTAAACAGAAACAGTAAATTTTACATAAGCTGCAATAATAAGTGTAGTTAAATATAGTAATAAGCAATAAAATCTATATCTAAAATTATCTAACATTCTTGCATTCAAAATTCTTTAGTTTTTAGTCATCTAAATTTTCTCAGTAATTTGCCGATTACGCCCTAATTTTTAAATAAAGATAAAACAATTGATATCTAAGACACTACTTAACAGTCTTACTTTTATTTTCAAAGAAAATATATCTATACTTTTTGCAAATATGCAGTTTTACGATTGCAAGGACAAATATTGTAGAAATCAATAAGGAATCTCTGCATTGATGAACTCACATAATTGTTCATTATATATAAAAACAAATTCTGTTAACATGAAAATATACATGTGGACAAGTTTTTTTACATACACAATTCTTTTGACCTAAATATTTATTTTTGATTGATTTCAAAGGTTGCAATCATAAATATTCCACATTCATTACATAATATATAAAAACAAATATTTGAGAAAATGAATAATAATTGCCTTCCTTAAATCTTTTAGGGAAATATGTTTTTAATACAATGTCAGGTTTCTTTTCATAATACAGTGGACATATTCAACAAAGAGTTAACAGAGCGTAATGTTCGGAAAAAACTTGCTTAGCAAAACAATCCATTATACAGTTTTTATAATATTTCAAAGATTACTCCACTTGACAATAAAAACGTAATATAATAAAACGTATCTCTCCATTAAATCAGTAATAAATAAGTATCTCTCCATTAAATAGATAATAAAATATAACACATATTTCAATCTGATTTCATAAATTTCATGCATTTTAAAAACTACTGCACACTCCAAATATTATATACATATATGCCAGAAATATATATTTCTATTTGTGTATGTACGAAGAAATAATGCATGAGTAAAATCACATATCTAATGCATTTTTTGAGCAGACTGATTAGTTTTAATGCATAATGATAATCTTAAGTTCTTGCTACAAACTATACCACTAAAGAGAAGAGTCGTAAATATTTTATAAAAACTTCCCCAAACCCATTCACATGGCAATTACAACATACGTAAAAGTATGATAACAAAAAATAACCAGTACGGCGATAAATAGCCAATTACAATAACCCTTCATTCGTCAATAGCACTCGTGTGTCGAGAGTATTTGCCCTGAGGCCGGTAAATATCCGGGTAAGCCTCCTTCGTCGGGTCTCAGATATCAGACAGATTCGATTACAGATGTTACTAGCTGCCAGATGTGTCAGCTTTGTGTACCGAATTACGCATATTATGAACGCAATATATTAATAAATACAATACATACGATAAATATGATTCTGTTATTTGCTTTGCTTCCTGGTATAGAGATTTTAATGAACAGCACCGTATTTGTTATCTTCTTATGAATCTGTACTAAAATCTAATTTTTTGAACCGTCGATATTTGCATCTTTATATCATAATCTATCTCATATTCAGGTTCAGTTCTGTTAAGTGAGCAGTGCGTGCTTGCAAAAAGGCCACCAGATCCCTAGTTCGACCTATAGTGTATTTTAAGAAATAAAATCCAAACACTTGTTTATATATAAATTTGGTTTTCTATGCTGTTGGTATGTATAGGGCTGCCCAGGCGGTATAATGGTTAATGACGCTGAATGCCGTAGTGAAGGGTCTAGGTTCGAATCCGGAAGAAGGCGTAGCTATTGGTAAACTTATAATATCTTCACATTATAAGCCACCATGTGCATGGATGTTTGTCAGCTTATAACGTGAAGCTATTATAAATTTATAATCATCCATGCTTTCTTCATGCATGAAGCAAGCGAGCATTCAAAATACAAGGCCAGCCGAAATTCTCTGGAGAAGCTGATAGTAGAGGAATAAAAGTTGCGAGACTCTCGGAACACCCGCAGGGCCATCTTCCATTAAACACTGAGGTGCAGCTTACTAGTTAACAAGACTTAGCAATACAGAATGTACTTTCGGGAATGGACGGGTGCTTACGAATTAACTTAACCTACAACAGCCTTTTCCAGTTGGGATGTTATGAATGAAACTTCTATATGATAGAATATGTGAAAAGATTTATTTCCATAAAATTAAAGAGTGTTTCTAAACTTAATAGTCCTCAAATAATAGTAAAAATGATTATTAACAGAAACATAGTGATATATACCTAAATTTATTTACAACCTCTCCTGTATTCCCGAAAATTCTTATACATGCTGTTAGTACAATAAGTTTTCAAAGCTAAAAATTATGAGCAACATAAATAAATGTACAGTGGGAGGAAGAATCCAAAATGATTTATATAGTTTTTTTTTTGTGGTCAGTACAAATTCTTAATCCAGAGTGAATTACTTTCGACGTTGTTTGACTGATTGATAAATAGCGCTCTAAAATAATATTGGCTGGTTAAGTTTCGATTTACAAAAAATTAACAGCATTATATAGACAGACATTACTAGAAATGTGTATGTAGGAAGTCACTTGACATGGATTAATAGAGGAATGACGCAGTCCAGAGAGGTTTATTATAAGCAGTTACTATTTTTAGTACAGAAACTGAAAATACCTAAATTAAAATGATGATTTAAGGGCAAAACAAATTTAAATTAGAATCTTGATTTACATAGTTTTTATCTATCAATCTCTAGATATACACTTAACAATATACAAGAAACATTAAAAATTAATATTCTATTTTCTGAGGTATTTTTTAAATATATATGCGGAAAAAGACTTTAACATCTATAGTTCAGATTTCAGACACAAACTGTCTGCCTAAAGAGATTTGGATTTATTAAGTTATGGAAAAGTATGCTAGTGTATATTCCTTGATGGAATAATGCTGTTAAGGAGGGCTTTCTGATGGAAACTGTCTTGTACTCATGTTATGCAATGGAGAACCTATGAAAACATGCATGCAGCCAATCTGTTCCCTGGGAATTCAACTTGGACTGAACTATCAGTGCTCAGCTGTCTTACCTACTGAGATATGAAGGAAAAAAGATGCCTTCATGGATAACTTTCTATGAAGAACTGCCTCTGTTCATGTTATATAGAGGGAAAACCACGGAAGCATCCACGGAGAGAATTTGTTCACCATAATTTGGAGTTTGTCTAACTATCAATGTTCAGCAGTCTTACCCACCAGATTCCATGGTAGGCTGTATATATTACAGATACAGTTGTTAATCACATTTATGGATTTTATGCCATCTCAGTGTGTTCCCTATGTTCCATTCCTTTCCAGTGTGTATGATTTCAAACATGAAAGCAAGATTTCAATATGCAAGCAATAAAAATTGTTTAATACATAGCACTAATGCTGTTATATGAGAAAATAAAGCAAAGATTATAAAAATTTTTTTTGGAGTTTTCAAAAAACAACACTTTTTTTTTCACTTTCATACACTATATAAATTGCTATTTCAGTGTCGATGAAGTATCAGACTTTCAATACTCAGCTACAAATATTTCTATCCATAAAAAAATGTTTTCTTACTTTTTCCTCAGCAACTAATAACAGATTTTATTTTAGATATAAGAAATGCACTCAGATATATATGTTCTGCTTTACCACTCAGAAATAATACTTAAGCGAATTCTGTGGCATGGGCTATACTTTCACATCATTTTGAGTTTATTAACTTTCTTTAGAATATGGTCACTTTTATCTGGTTGCATGTGTAGTCTCCCTTTTCTGTATTATCTCTGTCTTTAAAATATACTGAACTCGCATTCTCTACATTCATTATATATTCTTTATGAAAATGAATATTTAGACAAAATAATGCATAAGGAAATTAGCATTTTACATAACTAATTCTAGAATGGCTACTATGTGGAAGGCTATTAAATACTTCATTTTTAAAGTAAATAACAGAAGCATATTTCTATCGTAGTTATATGAGAACTGAATAATATGAGATTATAATATAGTTAGTTATACGAGAATATTTGAAATAATATTTTCACAAGCATACACATAATGTTTCAATACTCGGGTTTTCAAAGCAGAAAAAGTTATAAAATAATACACATCCAAAAATAAGTGTCAAAAGTAGCTAGTTATCTGATACATATGTAGATCATATGAGCAGGAATGTGATATATTAATACATATATAAAATCGGACCGAAAAGTAATTGCCCTGCGTTTTCGCAATAGACGCACATTATTCGACTTTTAATGCTAATTTAGCAACATAACAGAACAAAATTAGCAATAAGATACCAAACAAATATAAACATCATAATCCCGTTTTTCCCCATGTATTTCCTTTTCTCCTTAGCACCTATTCCCCAGATGATATTTACTTCCGTTGGCATAATGAAATGTCGCCCGTATCCTTAAAGGAGCCAAGTTGGCCAAGGCTGTTCTCCGAACCTTATCCCAATTCACCCTTCCGATAATCAACACAAATGTAAACAAACATCTCTTCACGACGGGTCGGAATGCGCAGAAATCACGAAGGTGTTTCTGCGCAACTAGTCGTGCGTTTAGCATTATTTCCATGTTTGAGCTAGCCGTCCGACGTCGTACGGGTAGACACAGCCGTGTTTTTACTTTTTTACGCTAGTGCAAAACAAGACGTCTATCGTTTCCGGCGGTACTTGTTTGGTTTTTTGGTTGTGTGGTGTAAATATGAATGAGTTAAAGTTTAAGAAACATCATGATTTTCCTGAAAAACACAAGAAAAAGGTAAGTGTTTTAGGGTGTGTTTTGCACAAACTCGGTATCCATGTACCGCCAAAAATCTCCAAATTTCGCCAAGGGTTACACTAAAATGTACCTTTACCTTTTCTACTCTTAAATCACCATAATGAATTCTACTTATCATATCTTTTCATAAATTTCTAGGTACAATAGCACAAAAATTCTTAAATGAAAAGTTCTATGAAAACTATGAAAAGTTCTTGTTTTAGTTTATGTTTTAACTGATAAGGCTATAATCTTGTACGCATTCTTTGTAATCTAACTGGACATTTATTTAATGGCTTCTTGAAAACTGATTCCAACAGTTTATGATCACTTTTAACTGTAATGTATTTTCTAAACATTTACTGTTGAAATTTTTCTCATGTGAATACAGTAGCTAAAGTTTCCTTTTCAATTTGAGCATAATTCCTCTATGTATTTATTAATCTTTAGATGCACGTACCACTGGTAAATTATTCTGCTGTAAGACGGCTCTTATTCCTTCCTGAGACGCATCTACAGATAAAACTACTCGCATGTTTATATCATAATACTGTAAAACTGTTTTATTTACAAAGATATGTTTTATTCTTCTACATGCTTTTTCATGTATTGCATTCCAGTTCCAGAAAACCTGTTTTTTTTTTCCCAACAAATCTATTAAACATGATGTCATTTCTGATACATTAGGTATAAATCGAAAAATATAAGTAATCATTTCTAGGAAAGTTTCTAATTTCTTGACATTTTTTGATGATTTTATATCTAAAATAGCTTTAGTTTTGTCTTCATCTGGTTTTAAACCATCTTTAGATAATATGTGTCCAATGTATTTGACTTTCTAACTCCCCAGTGTTACATATATTTAAATTAAATTTAACATTAATTTCTCTGTCTCTTTCTAGAGCCCACCAGCGGCTGAGCGGTAAAATCGCTGAACACTGGTAGTTCGGTCCGAGATTCGAATCCCGCGAACGGACTGCTGCATGGGCGTTTTCGTGGTTTTCCCCATGTGTAACATGTATACGAGCCAGTTTCCCTTAGAAAGTCCTCAATGAAGGCATCCCTCCCCTTAGGCAGATAGCCCTCGAGGCTTTGCCATAATCACACACACACACTGTCTCTTTCTAGCACCTTTTTTTTTCTTATCTTAAATCTTGTTCGTTTTTATCTTTCCCTAAATTAATAAGTCATCTGTGTGCATTTGAACTCCTATATCAATAAAAATTTCAGAAAAACTTCTGGTGCTGAACACATTTCATATGGCAACCTTAAAAAACAATATCTGTGAAATGAACTTTAAATGTAGTAAGTTCACAAATTAAATCTGATATTTAAATTTACCAAAATGCTTTCTTGTCATTAAAAATACTAAACACCTTTGCATTTGACATAAAATTTCTTCAGAGTTTAGTATGTGGTAATGTTCTCTCAGTATATTTTGGTTAAGGTACTGAGGATCTAAATATACTCTTAAATTACCATCCTATTTTCTTACTACAACTAGAACTCAATTCTGTAGATTGATACACAGATCCAAAATAACAAGTCAAAGAATTGCAGAAACTCGGTATCCATGTACACTCAACCTAATTTCACTTTAAAAAAACATCAGAGAATTGTACAAGCTAGGCATTGCTCACTCCATTGACTGTGCCCATGTACAAATCGATCTATATTCACTTAAAAAGTCAAAGGAGCAGCCAACAAAATATATATAATCTCAATAAACTACATTTTAAATCAAACAATGAAATAACATTAAAAAAAAATTCATCTTAGCGCTACACAAGCGAAATATCCACTTAACCTTATTTAAAAATTTACGTGTCTTCATTCAAACGAAATTCCTTAACAGCATCCAAAAACTTCCTAAAATTATCTGAACTAGAATCTGCATACTGGCATTGCCACATAAATTTACAAAAATAAGAGTAAAAAATATTCTGCATAGTTCCAGTATCCTCCGACATTCGACCATTCACATTTCCTTCCACAGGACAGTTATAATGGCTACTAAGTAAACCTTCATTTACACTCCAGTCAATTAATACTGTTTTCCCTTTCATTCCAAATCGTACAGAAATTCAAATTAATCTTACCACATTCAGCCATTTTACAGTGTAAAACACAAAATAACCAAAAGACTTACTAACCAACATACACACGAACCCTTACAAATCTTTTCCCCATCATTAAAATTCACCACAGTCATGCAACCAATTACGTCATAATAGGGTTTCCATAACATTCAGCGACTTAATTACCATAAATGAAACAACTTGGTGATAAATGAAACAACAGCTTAGCCTGGGGCACCTTTAAATCTACTCTAACCCACTTTTTATATTCTTGCCAGTTCCTTTTTTAGTGGAATTTTCTTACATGGCTTTATTTTACCAACAGCTTTTGTTTTTTAATATAATGTGATGAGTATAACCATTTCAAATCTTATTTTCTTTAAATAAGTTTTGATATCTATTCAAAGATTCGGTAACTTTTCTTTTGATTCAGGATTTATTGTGCACATCCTTTGTACTAGATTTAATTTTTGTAATATTTTGCAAAACTAAAATAGCTGGAACAATTTTATCACATGCTACTATAAATTAGACTTCATCTTTATCACCTTTAGATGTCTCACATAAGAACTTACGTTTTCCAACTAAATCACTTTTAGAGTCATTGTAATTATTTAACCTTATGTTTGATTAAGTCAAATATTTATCGTTTAAATTTAATTTGAGAATTTAGGCAATGGTAATATATTACATTGAGTACCAGTATCCAACTTAACAAATAAGTATTTAGGTATGTTTACTTTTTGTTTTTGAAATCATTATACCAAATCATTTAAAATCATTTTCAAATCATCTACAAAAATTCTTCATTTTGCTCTATTTTTAGAAAATAGATACTTATCCTAACATATATTCATTATCATTGTAATGCAACTCATGCTGTAAATTATTCTGTACAATATTAACACTTTTTTTAATGCACATTTTAGAAAAGTGATTTTTCTTTTTACAGTATAAGTAAATCTTATTACAAGCAGAATACTTGTGTAACTTGTAAAAAGTTCTAGATACTTTACATGGGTTTGGAATATCAAATTAATTTCCTTGAGAGTTTGAAGATGATTTTGTGTTGTGTTGTTTTAGTATCATATGTTATTTTTTCTTACACGGCCGACTTTATTTTTCTGAAGGTGAATTTTGTTCTGTTTTATCACTTCTACTTATTTTCTTCAGTTGAAGTTTTCAGCTAAATTTTTACTAATTCAGCAGCTTTACACATTTCAATACATTTATTTATCCAATGTTAACTGATCTTCTCTTAATAGCCTGTCTTTAAGATTTTAATCTAAAATCCCACATCCTGTTTTATCTCTGATTAAATTATCTTTTAATTCTGCAAATCCCCTGTTTCTACTTAATTTCTTTAATTTTATTCAGTTGCATTTGAGAAAAAAATATAAGCCCATCAAGACTGTCATTGGCTTTTAGTAAACAGTAATTTTCGAAAGCTTCAATTACTTTGTCTACATCTTTCTTATCTCTTTCATTTAAATTAAAAGTATTAAAATTTTCAAGCACCTTTTCACCAATAATATGCAATAAAATTGCTACTTTAGTTTCATGTGATTTAGTATTACCACTGAATGCTGATTTGTAAATCTGGAATTTTTATTTCTACTTCTTTCAATTTTCATTTATATATTACCTTCGAAACTTAGACTGTGGCTTTAATCCATGCATATTTAATTTAAGACTTGTCTTAAATTAAATATGCATGTAATATGCATGTCTTAAATTAAATATGCTTGTAAGAAATAGTCTCTCTCTCTCTCTCTCTCTCTCTATATATATATATATATAAACACACACATCTTTAGACACTTCAAATGGAAATAAACAGTTCACTTGCTAATGATGAAAAATTTTATGGAACTACTCTGATATGTGAGAAACTCCACGCTGCCATATTACTATCTAAATTTTTTGTCTACATTTCGAACTTTAAGCCTAAAATGTCTATTTTGAACACACAATTTAAGCTAAAAATCTGAAACAAAAACAAAAAATGTAGATAGCAAAAACGTAAAGTTTCTAACCAAAAATATTTGACAAGAATCCATGTACACAGCAATATGTTTTAACTTAAAAAAAAAAATCTACGAATGGCACAATCTAGGCAATGAACGAATCTACGAACTACTCACACCTCGCTTTAATAAATTAACATAACAACAATAAATTTGAAAGAATACCATGTACACAGCATCCTGTTTAAACTTAAAAAAACATCTATGAATTGCACAATCTAGGCAACAAACGAATCTACGAACTACGCACACCACGCTTTAATAAATTAACATAGCAACAATAAATTTCAAACAATACCATGTACACAGCATTCTATTTCAACTTTAAAAAACATCTACGAATTGCACAATCTAAGTGCTACGTATTAATCAATAAAATAAACTAAAATAACTAAAATTTCAAACAATTAAAAAAAAAATAACAACAGAAATTCATACTAAAAAAACAATGAACATAACATTCTACAAAATAAGAGCAAGAATAAAATAAAATGCACTTACCATGAATTAATGCTTTTTCGAACAGCAGAAATACCAATTTCATACTGCCTATAATATGTCGCCACGTAATCACTTTTGTATTTATATGACACCCAGGCACACTATCCAGAAAATTCATACTATGGTTCACAAATAAATAAAATCACAAATCCCTTCTTCTATCATGCACAGCCACTAAAAATAATCTCCCAGACCCTCTTTCCACACCTCCAAATACCTACTGCCCCTCAACAGGATGGCCACGATATTTCCTTTTGCCGAACTTCAATTCAACAACTTCCACAATTTTATCTCCCCCCCCCATCTTCGCGAACCAACAAGCTCCAGCGAAAGATTTTTCAAGGTCAACAGGGTTGCCATACATCACGCAGTCGCGCCAAAAACCAGCGCAGAACACATATCATCACCACATTTGGTGAAATTAGGGCGTATATCAGAGTTGTACCAATTTTATTTCATTGTAAACAACTTCCTGTCATGTACCAACATTGAGAACATCTTTAAGGTTACTACTGACAAATGACATTGTTTGGTTCTTCAAAAATTATTCATTGGCTGTGCCACGTAATATTTGATTAAAAGGGTGAAAACAAACGTTATTTATATGTTATTGGTAAGTGTAAATGATGATATGAAACAAAATCAGCTAAACATCGTTTATTCCACATTACTAGCTATTTTTCTATAATGCAGTTATAGTTATCATGTATTAATTGCAGTTACATATGTTACACCTTGTAATGTGTGATTAATTTGAAATTTAACGAAGATTTTCAAAGCCGTGAGTGATAAAGAACTTTTGACTTAGAGCCCTGAGCGATTAAAAAAACTTTCGATTGCTCATCAGTCGCAGTAGATTACAACAAAAAACTTGGCACCGCGCCTACGAGATCTTTGTTACATTCAGAATATTTATATTATTTCAATATAGTCTTCGATATATTCATCTGTTGATGAAGATTCATATATAGAAGATGATCAAATTGTGTTACGGGGATACATTTCTGTTAACAATACAGTACAAAGTCCGAGATCCGGACTTGTCGGAACTTCCGCAATTCCGGATTTGGTATTTTTCCGGATATAAGATCATCACTTTAAGCCTAGTAAGATGGCATGTAAAAATTACAGAACTATAAAAATATGAAATCGTGATTTATGAAATAATGAAGCTTTTATGATCTAAAGGGTATCAAAATTTACAAAAGCTTAACATTTATTTGTTTACTTTAAACATTTCTTTCAGTATAAGTTGTTTCAGTTGCTTTGTTTTTTATGCTAAAATTTTCTCTTTAATTCTGTAGACAGACATAATTTCTTGTTCAGATACATAGTTGAAGTCCTGTAATTGGTGTGTCGAGAATTCCGACTAATTTGTCAATCGAAAATTTTTCGTTTTCAGTAACCTCTCTGTTACTTTCTCCACTAGTGGTAGCAGTATTTTTTAAATCTAGAACCATACTGCAGATTTCGTCGTCTGTTAATTGATTGATGATTGAAGAACATTGCCATCGTAATGAAAAACTTCTAATATATCGTCATTTATTACTGCTTCTCCACATTTCCTTACAAAATCTGTTAAACTGGAAAATTTCACCTTTGGATTGCGATTTTTGAAAATCATTAAAATTCAAGGCTACCATCATAAAATTAAGCTGTCGTTCACTATATATATTTGGGTATGTATCACGAGATTGGCGACTAAAGACAAGTTGTTCCGCTAAATTTTATCTTGCTTATATCACGCACCGAGACAGTTATGCCTGAATTGTGTTAGTTTAGTTACTTATTATATTTATATCTATTTCTTCCACATGCTAGGCTTATCTGAGTCCTGAATAAATAAATTCCCACATATATTTAAGGCACTAGATATCTTACTGCCTGATGCAGTCTCTGCAGGAGGTCTAAATTCTACTACCAAGCATCTTCCTTTGTCTTCCCTAAAGTCTGCCATTCGTTGCAACCAAAACATTTTACATTGATTTAAGAATACTCAATCTTTTGGCCTATGAGTATCAATAACAAAATCTATTTTTAGCATATAGAAAGAAATTTTTCCTGTCAGCATTTCTTAACACATTTAACTTAAATCTGTAATCATCGCCAAGCGTAATGTCAACATAAAAGGTTCATACTCTTTGTTATTCAATTACTAACATTAAAAAAAAAAAAAAAAAAATGTTTAGGCATTGTTATATGTGTCATTACTCAAGTTTTCATGTGTTGATAAAACATGCGGTGATGAAAGCAAAATATAATAAAAATATTACTAGGTGTAAATTCAGCGATGTATCAATGTAAAATGTTTGGGTTTCTGTTGTAAGCCAAGCATGCAATTTGGCAGCTACAGAGCCAAATTATTGATGCTACAATTGTATGCTAAAATGATTGTTTCTTTAATAATGAGGTATTTTATTTAGTGTGGAAGTGAAATTAAGAATCAGGACTCCCCACATGTTTTATTATGCTGAGAGGAGGAATGTGCATGCATAAAGCATATAAAAAAAGTGTGTGGCTTTGAGGTCCGGATCTCAGACTTTGTACTGTACCACTTAACTTTCAGCATAATTTATATTTTCTTACTTTGGTTAAATGTTGATTTTATTAAATGTGATCAAAAGTCCAGTAATTTTTTTTATCATGATTAAAGGATTAATTTTCTTACTTTGGGGCAGTATTTTGAGCATTAATTATATTCTGTGAAATTTAGGAAATACGGTCATGAAAATTATAGATTCATTGAAGGAAAAATAAAAAGCTGTAAAATTACTTTAAATGGATGTTATTTTGTCAGATTCATAAAATTTGTGCAAATAATTATGATATTAAGCTATATTTTAGAAGAATTTCTTTTTTGGAAATGTGGAAATACATAGTTAGATAAGATATTTAACAGAATACAGTGAGAGAATAGAATTGGTTTAAAGATAACTTAGATGACTTATTTCATATGTCACTCAGTATTTTCACTAATGCCTTATATGCCTTGATGTCATACAAAGAGTTCAGAAATCTTAAATAAATGTGATATAATCACTATAGAAAGTTTTTATTATTCTTCCTGTTTTTTAATACGTCATGTTTCTGTTAGTAAGTCTACAGCAGTAAAATATTTATTGGCATCAAAAATCTAAAATACCACCAAATGGGGAAATCAGCTAGGGTTATGGCACATCATAAATAGACAAATATCTTACATAGTTAAAGAGATGGATAAGAGAAGACATATTAGCTCAACTATGTAGAAATGAATATGATGATATTTTTGCAAATTAGCTTTCTCAGGAAATATGCTCACCATTGGTAAATAACACAACCAAAGCTTTGTTTGGCTGAGAAAAATCGCCAAAACTATGAAATCCTCTATATACAAGGAGAAAGGTACAAACTGAGAACTGCTTTTATATCTTCAGAAAAAGTATTGTGAAAACCAATGGTAATGAGACTGATGCTTTTATTGGTTGACACTTATTCATTTGCTGAACATAATTTGATTGATAAAGAAATATGAAAATGATTTTATTCTATATTAAAAAATCTACTATTGTTAAATTTCAGGCAAAATTGACAGGGAAGTGTAAAGAACTGGCCAAAATTTAAATTGATAAATCAAAGATATGTGAATTTTTATAATCTGTGAGTATATGCTTACCTCATATAGTAAACAACAACTTCAAAATGGGAGTTGAAGCAAACCTAGACTAAAAGACTGTCTGATTCTGATATGTGTCTCTAAACAAAGAATTTTTATGTATGCATATATGTTTTATATTCCTTGCATTGTGGAAAAATGGCAGCACCTAGAGCCAACAAATTTTGAACGTATATAGTCCTCCACCCATACAGGTGTACCTCAGAACCCTTATTTTGAATTTATTTTTCATTTGTTTGATACTTTTTGTTAATTTATGGAACTTTTCATTAAAAATTCAGCAGTAAGTAAGTTTTGCATTGTCACTTGGCAAATCATGAGGAGTTTACACTTAAAAGATTTAAGCTGAAAAGCAGAGCAATATGAAAGAAGTGTGTTGTCTCACAGAAAAACATAATGCATTTGTCTTTCAAATTGAATGAAAAAGTTCAGTGATTTAAAAAAAAAAAAAAAAAAAAATGCACGTTCTTGCTTATTATCATGTCGATTGTGAAAGTTGACAAAGATGCTTCCAAATATGTGACAATATTCTTATGGAATTCTGAAGGACATAATGTCTTTTTATTTTGTAACAGTCAATATCCGACGTCTTCATTTTTGCATTCCTTAAAAAGGCATTTGTCAGTTTCTACAATTTTGCTAAGCTGTTTGATTTTACTAGAAGTTCTGTTTAGACTGTTATTAGTATAAACGTTCTACAGGTAATTGTTTCAGTCTGTTACTGTTTTGTTGGCCATACTCAGCTGACCATATTGTCTCCATTAATACATACATTTTCTTGTCCCAAATTTTTCAAATAATCTACTGCTTGTTGCTCAAATTTTAATAATTTTTGGTACTTTCATATTATCGCAACCACCTCAGTAGAAATCATGAAACTCTGGCAACCATGTACATAACAGCTCTTTAGGTAACCATATCCATTGTAAGTTGCAGGCTGAAAATTAACCGAATGACCTTTATTTCTGTAAAAATTTGCCAAACTTTGCCAGTGGTTGCGCTAATGTGTAAGTACTTAATTTTTTTCAAATTGCAAGAAAAAATACAAAAATAATTTATATACATATGTTCTTGAAAATAAAAAAGGGGCAGGTTATTCCTCTAATCTATTACTGTTTTGTCAGTCATATTCAGCTGACCATATCATGTCCATTAATACGTTTTTAAGGTAGGATACTATAACTTTGAAAATGATCCACTGCTTGCTGTTTTGTAGAAGGCAGGGCCCAAATTTCAACTCCCCCCTTTTTTCCCAAAATGCGAGAAAAAATACAGTAATAACAATTTGTATACTTATCCATCAAAAGAAAAGGTGGTTTATTGAAAATCAGTTGAACTTCATCAAATGTACAGATGTTATGAGTATGTTGTTACGTTACACTTATCCATAATTGGCACTGTGATGCATTGCTGTGCAACAGTTTCATGGTTGATGGGATTGTACATAAGTACCAAAGTAAATTATTATTAATCACCAGCTGTACCTATGAAATTTCATTAAATGAATTCTCTACTAGGATATTATCAAAAAACAGAAAAAAAAAATACAATACATAATTCAATTAATACCAACATTAAATTCATAGAACACTTATATCATTAAGCAAACACGGATCAGAACGTGTATGGTAACGCCGAAAACTGATGCCATCCGCAAAAATGGATTCATAAAACAAAGTCTCGTGTTCAGTTAACAAAGTTATTCATAAAACAAAGTCTCGTGGATATATCCCAAAGTTTATTGACAGCATTACGTAACATTAGCTGTTCCTTGGCCATTGTCTGCTCATGTACTTTCGTAAGATTGCCATAGCAAAAAAAAAAAAAAAAAAAAAAAAAAAAAAAAAAAAGCTGAATGATTAATAAAATTTTTATTTCAAACTAAGTACTTACATATAACAAATTGTATAAATAGTACTTGCAATGAATTAAAAATATTTAAACATGGTGTCCCGAGAGTCCTGCCATCCATGATTTTCCCGGCCCGCGTACTTTTACACGCTGCATTCCTGATAGGAACGACCCTGCCTTCTGCTTTGATAGTTAGCCGTAGTCTGTATTACCATAATCCAGAAGTGTTTAACCTGCAACCCAGGGACCACATGCAGCAGCTCTCATCCTTTTGACTAGCACATACTATTTAAACAAAAACTGAAAAATTTCAGTACTACAACTACATTTTAAAATGATTGTTTTTCAGTTTCTCAATAGAAATATTAAAAATATTTATATTTTTCTATTTGCACAACCTATTGACGTTTTGTATTAAATATGCACACAAAAATATTAGATTAAAAACTGGTTACCATATTAATTATCAAAATTTAAGTTATAATATTTTAATTCTAAAATATAGTGCCAAATTTGAACCTGTTGATCAATTTCTTTATGCTTGGTTTTATTTCACTTAGTTTTAACCATAAATTATGATGCACTTTTAATTTTGGTTTGTATTTAGTATTTTTCAAAATATAACATGTAAGGAAATCCTTGTTCACACAATTAGGTTCTGCAAAAAGACAATACAGTGCAAAGTCCGAGATTCGCAGTCATTGGGACTTGAATCAGAGAGTGTATTAGCCCAAAAAAATGAAGCAGCTTAAACAACCTACATTGAAAGAAATGTTTAATAATGTAAACAAATAAATAAAGCCTTTTTTTATGTAAATATTGATACCCTTTAGATCATAAATACCTCATTATTTCATAAATAACGATTTCAAATTAATTTTATAATATCTATATGCCAATTTAGTAGATTTAAAATGATGATCTAATATCCGGAAATGCCCAGATTTGGGATTTTTCTGGATATTAGATCATCATTTTAATAGCACCCAGATTTGTAATTTTTCTGGATATTAGATCATCATTTTAATAGCGCCCAGATTTGGGATTTTCCCGGATATTAGATCATGATTTTAAATCTACTAAATTGGCATATAGATATTATAAAATTAATTTGAAATCGTGATTTATGAAATAATGAGGTATTTATGATCTAAAGGGTATCAATATTTACATAAAAAAGGCTTTATTTATTTGTTTACGTTATTAAACATTTCTTTTAATGTAGGTTGTTTAAGCTGCTTCATTTTTTTGGGCTAATACACTCTCTTTAATTCTATAGATACATCTAATTTCTTTTTCATTTATAAAGTTCCATTGTTCAAGTCTTGTAATTGCTGTGTCGAGAGAATTCCAACTAACTAGTCGATCGAAATTTTTTAGTTTTCAGTAAAGAAGTGTAGTAACCAAAAGAAGTGTGTTTAAAGTTTTTAACTTTTTCCGTTTCCTGGAAATCTTTTGGAACAATATGTCCCAATCGTATTGTCAACTGAGACTATTTGTCCCAATCGTCTAGAATATTACCCTTTCTCAGAAAACAAAACTAAAATTTATGCTATTAGTATATAATGTGAATGTTACAAACATAAACTCTGTCATATGCACTAATTCATATACAACAGAAATTTTCATATATGCTTTATAAATACAAACATAATATATGAGCATGTAGTAATTTGATCACTGGTGGGACATACTGTTAAATACAATTGGGACAATACAGTCAAAAGTCGTTAATTCGGACACCCATAATCTGGAATGGTCTATAATCCGGACCTCAAAGCTACAAACTTTCTGCGTATGCGTCGCGTTGACGCATGCGCGTAAGACCTCTACGGCTGCGAATTTGCGTGTGCGCGTGCGAAAAATACGTTTACGAATGGGCGTTACGGATGATATAAGCTAAGCTAAAATTATCTAATTATCTATTTCAGTTAATATTGCAGATTGCGTTGTTCCTTAATCTTCGAATTGGATCCGGCTTATTATTTTTTGCACACTGTTAGAGCAATTTTATAAAAGTAAGCTTGAACTTTCGATTATGTCAAATAGAATTTCCGATTTATATTTACTAATATGTAACGGATCTTCAAAGCGAAAGTATGTTTCGGAGTTCATTAAACAAAAAGTGGAATTGCTGCAAAAAATGGATAAAGGCATATCCTTTGTTTATGTAAACTTTGTTTATCTTTAACGCCGCGTGTCCGGCGCGCGATGAATTGGAAGTTGATCTGTCAGCACTATCCTTATCTTCAGGGCAGATGTTTTTATTTTATTTGGCTTATAATTGCTTACGAAATGTAGTATTTCATTTTGATGTACTCCGTCTTTGATATGATTTAAATCAAATACCTCGTCATTATAATTCGATTCCGACAGCGAAGAAAGTAACAGAGGTTATTAAAAAAGAAAAAAATTCGATTGATGAATTAGCCGGTATTCTCGACACAGCAATTATAGGACTTCAACAGCGGAACTTTGTAACTGAACAAGAAATTATGTCTGTTTATAGAATTAAAGAGAATGTATTATCACATAAAAAACGAAGCAACTTAAACAACTTACATTGAAAGAAATGTTTAATAAAGTAAACAAATAAATATTAAGCTTTTTTTTTTGTAAATTTTGATATGCTTATTGTATGTTATTGTAAAGATCATAATTGTTCTTTATTTCGTAAATTACGGTTTCATATTTTTAATTTTATAATTTCTGCATGCCATTTTACCAGATTTAAACTAATGATCTATAATCCGGAATCGCCGAAGTCCCGACAAGTCCGGATCAACGACTTTTGACTGTATATCTCACAAAAGAATTTGTTCAAAATTTCTTAAATCTGACATTAAAAATGTTAAATTGCTACTTAATAAGAACAATAAGAACAATAAGAACTATTTCATACTAAGTATGCCTTATATATAATTGTACTTACTGTAAAATTAAAAAAATAGACAAATGGAAACTTGAGTAATCGGCATGCTCAAAAACATAAGTGTGCTATCTGCAATCTAAAAGTGTGGAAGGTTTCTTTAGTCATATATTTGTTCTCTAATTCTGTAAAAACTCATTTAAAAGTGGGTTTTATTTACTCAATAGGGTGTGAAGTCTAATCTCTGGGACGTATGTGCCTATTAGGCCCGAAAGGGTTAAGGCTTATCGAGGGCCAGCGCTAGATATCTTATCACCTGAGGCAATCTCTGTGGGTTCTAAATTCTGCTAACAAGCACATCTTTAAGTTCTAAATATTTCCCCAAGTTTTATCTTCCTTAAATTCTACCGACTCGTACAGTCGTACGAGTTGTGGTTCTGGTTCTGAGTTTATGTGAATAACAAATCATTATTCTTAATTTGAATAGCAATAAATGTAATCTTTTGGCCTATGAATATAATTAACAAAATCTATTTTTAGCATATCGAAAGAAATTTTTGTTAAATTTTTCCTTGTCAACATTTCTCAGTGCATTTAACTTAAATCTGTAATCACCACCAAGCGTAATGCCAACTGAAAAATTTTTCATGTTCTTTGTTATTCAATTATAAAAAAATTTTTTAGGCATTCCTGAATGAGCCATTACACAAGTTTTCATGTGCGTATAAACATGCGATGATGAAAGACAAATCTAATAAATAATGATTCGCCAGGTTGGCATTAGGGGTATAAAATATTATTTGGTGTAAAATCAACGATGTTTCGGTTTGAAATGTATGCCAAGCACATATGCAGCTATGGAGTCAAATTATTGATCACGAAATTTTATGCTAAAATGATTGTTTCTTCAATAACGAGGTATTTTATTTAGTGTCAAAGTGAAATTACGAATCAGGATTCTGCATGTTTTATTATGGGGGAAAAATTAAATGCACATGCATTAAGCATCCCCCTCCCAAAAAAAAGGTTGATTGTGGCTTTGAGGTCCAGATTTTAGACCATGCCGGATATTGGACGTCCGGATCTTGGACTTTATACTGTATAAATTAAATAGTTTCATTTGAAATGCCTTTAAATTTTTTTTTTTTTTTTAAATTTTTTAAAATTTTTTTATTCTGCCATTCTCAAAGTTAACAAGTGTGCTATTTTTGAAATCTTCAGTTAGAGTTCGATCAGAGGAAATTTCTATCAATTGTTCCTTTTCTTCACAAGATAAAATTTAAGGTACATTTTCAGAAAAATGGATTTCTAACCCAGTTTTTCTTTTTCATAATCCTCGGTAAAATAAGTTTTGAAATTACTTATCAATGAAATACAATGATTTTAAATGTTGGATACTAATTCTTTCTTTTATTTTAAAATTATTTTCAGTTAGAAAACTTTTTAAAAGTGGTAAAAAGCTTAAAATATTATTATCCAGTTCCTTGATTATTAGCTTGAGTTTTTTTATCATTGCATTTATTTTATCTCTGATGGTAAACAAATTAACACTTTATCTTTATAATCTTAAATTTAATTCATTTAACTTTCCAAAAATATCAGCTAAATATGTTAAATGTTCCAACCATAATTCACTAAATAAACAATTTTGCAATTCAAATTTTGAATCTCAGAAGAAAATTTGAATTTCGGATCGAAGTTCAAAAAGATGATTCATTACGTTACCCCTGTATAACCAACCACCTTACTTTGGAATGTAGCAAAAGGGTTTTTATGTTCACTGCCCATCTCTTGGCATAAAATCATAAATATTCTTGAATTTAAAGCTTAACTTTTAATAAAATTAACAATTTTCACTGCTTGATTCAAAATGATACGATGAATGGAGCAGTGAGTAAATTTAGATTCATATGCAACTTTCTTTATTTGAGAAATAACACTAGAATGTTTTCCAGCAAAACCCCGAATTCCGCCACTGCATATGGGCAGTGCACGGAGGTACATGCAGCATACGGTTTCAAGGAATATCATTCTCGGGCATAAAATTGTCAATTACTTTGAAAATTTCATTTGCAGTTGCTCTATCATGAAGAGATGCACAAAATAAATATTCTTCAACAATTAATTTATCTTCTTCAAAATGTATGTAAACTAATAATTGAACAAAGTTCATTATATCAGTACTTTCATCAAATTGGAATGTAAAATACTTTTATTTTTGGAATAAATGTCTCTTAATGAATTTACTATTTCATGAATTCATTGACTTACTGCATCATTTATTAATGGAATATTTTTAATTTCATTTAGCCGCTTTTTCATTGAATAATGTTAAAACGATATCTTTAGGTGTTGGTAATATAAGGTTGTCTCCAATCGTATGAGCCTGCCCGGTCTTGGCTATTCTTAAGCTTATTAGGTACATTTTTTCACTTGAAGTAACAGAACCTTTCATTAATTGTTTACTGTTTTTGAACTCCGATAATTTCCTCTTAAATATTCTTCAGATTTATTCTTTAAATTTGCATGCTTAGATTCAAGATGTCTTTTAAGAAATGGTGGGGACATACTTTGATTGAATAATAGTTCACGGTAAACAACGCATTGAGGTTGACAGCCCATTTCATCTCCATTCCAAGTAAACCCAACTGATAAATAACTTTCAATATACCAATTCAGAAGTCAAACAACAAAAATCAGCGTTATACCTACAAAATTTTCACAGGACTAGTTTCGATGGTTTTACCGAACCATCATCTTCAGCTGCAAAACCGCAACTTTCAATATATTTTCTGTAAAATGTTTTTCTTTTCTTTTCGATATTCTTAGTGCTAGTAGACTGTCCTGGATCCATCACCTGTAAATCATCACTTTTCTGCTTAGTCAGGCCTTTCCATTTTGAAAATCAAGGTTTGTTTTATTATTTTTTCACAAATATTTCAATGCATAATATATTACGAGTTCTTCAAAAATAAACAATATTCTCAAATTGCGTAGAAAAGTAGGGAATATAAAACAACACAAAGACAAAATGCCTTCTATTAGAGACAGCAAATCAATGTCAAAAAATGATTTGAATTGAAAATAGAGCAATATGAGCCCAGAAACGGTGATTAAGTAAAGTGTAGACATATTAATAAATCGATTAAATCTAAAAGAATTAATGAGATACCATTATCTTTTTATAGAAACTTATTTTTAGTTTATATTAAATACAACATCCATTTCTATTACTTCTTTTATAAACATCATTTATGACAAATTTTGTTAAAGCTGTGGCTAAAAGAATATTTGTGAAAATAAAAATGGATTATTTTGCTAAAGTCTATTGACGAATAATAGAGAATTTATGAATGTTGGAGAAAAAAAAACTTAAACAATATGTTAGGATATTTAATTTTTGAATTTAATTGTTAAAAATACTTGTTTCTTTGTGTACCACCTATTTTTCTCTTGCTTACCACCGGTTGAGAATCGCTGATCTAGAGGAATTATCAGTGAAGCCCAAGAAGCAAGCATGAAGCACAAAAGTCACATTGTCACACTCCCAATGTAACATTTTACTATTATAATCGAGGTTGGCTTTCAGCATGGATGGATGGGTTATTTGATGACCTGAATTGAACGAAAAAAGTGCTTTTGAATGGAGAGGTGGTTTAGATTCTCTTTTGATGTGTGCATAATGTAAATACTTTTATTTTGATATATTATTTGTGTTTGTACATATTGCCAAAGTGAGGATATTAGTGTATCTAGCATTTCTTGTCTGTTTGATTGCTCATATAAATGTCTTGAATGTAAACACAGGGTTCGTATGGTCCTTAAGAGTCCTTAAAAGTCCTTAGATTTTTTGGAATCGATTTTTGGTCCTTAAAAGTCCTTAATTTTGGCCAAAATCAGCAGAGTGTCCTTAATTTTAATCATCTGAAATTTCTGTCTGTTTTTACGATTGCCATTTTGAGTGTGAATTACCATTTTGGAGGAATATTTTTGGCGATTCACTGACGTATATGATTATCTTTTGAATGGGTTCATGGGTTATAATTTGTTTCCATTTCTAATATAAATGATGGGATACTCGAGGTTCTAAGCAAGAAGTGAAACATAAGCATAGCGAAATTAATTTTTTCTAATAAAGAACCCTTAAACAACTTTTTGCTTTTGGGGATATGAATTCTTTTATTAAACGGTTCTAAATTTGGCGACTTATCAACATTTTGGCGATTTTAAGATCAGTTTCTATAGAAAAATTTTTAATTCAGTGATCTGAGAATTTTTCGACGATTTTTTTTAAACATCGTAACATTGATAAATTTCATTAAAATATTGGTAATATATTGAAATTATATTTAAAAAATAACATTAAAATAAAGAAATTATATTTAAAAAATAACATTAAAATAAAAGATTTTTATATTTCGCTTTCATGTTATAAAGTTTCATTTTGGCAACTTATTACACAATATTTTGAATCTGAAAATAAACAAGGTATAATGCTATAAAGCATAATTTACGAAACACCTCTAAGCAAAAGCAAAATTAGTTATGTAATTAATCAAAAATGTCTTCTTTTTAATTTTTTCATACTAAGAGTTTTTCCCATGTAATTGTCTCAGAGTATTTAGAATTCTTAGAATATGCACCAGTTTTCTCTATAAAATTCATTTTACACTTTTTCCCTCCCTCTTTTTTTTTCCAAACTATTTCTGGCCTTTTGCTGGTACAGAATTGGTAGGTTCTTTAGGATTTTAGACATTGCAGCTTGAAAAGATTAGAGGGATTTGAAGGCAAGTTTTATAAAGCCACCATTCTAGAATATTCGAGAAATATGTGACAAAATGAAAAATGTCTCCATGATATCAACACGTAATGGATGTATATTACAGAAAGTTTGCAATGAATTTCTTACTTTTTGAAGAACATCTGGAAGAACAATGGAAACATTATCAGGTTCAGTGTTCCGCCTTACTTGCTTGGGGAACATTCAGAAACCTGACTCGGAACAGGGAGCTTACTAAAGCTATGTTCAATAAATGTGGGAAGTAGATAAGATACACAGGAAGGGTATACGAAAATCTTTATTTTTCACTCTTTACAATAATTTCCGGACTTTGGAATACAGAGACCAACCACTTGTGGTCTGAACGTAAGAATATAAAAATATTAACTAAACTCTAACTAAACTAATTTTGGATTAATAAACAAGTGCCTACTTGAAGATTGGCCGTATATTAACAGAAAGCCGTATGTAGTACAGAGAACTGCTAACACTACAACACGTTTAAAATTATCAAGAGGATTAAACCTCTGGCCTTGAAGGCAACCAGCAACCGAGTAAAACTGCTATGGCAAGCGGCCTGCTCCTAATCACTCCTTCCTCTCCTAATCACTCTTACCTTTATAAGTACTTGGCGTTCGCAAGACAAATTTGCATAAATAAGTTAAAGCTTTTAATTCTGGCCGGAAGTAGAAAATAAGAAGTGATAGTAAAGATTTAAAATAAAATAAACATTAGTAAAACTTAACATCCTAACAACATAATACAGCACAAAGTCCGTAAGACGGACGTCCATTATCTGGAATGATCTATAATCCGGGCCTCAAAACCACAAACGCTTTTTTTTTTTTGTATGCTTTTCGCATGCGCGTTTAATGTTACGTATGCACGTTTAGCACAAAAAACGAAGCAACTTAAACAACTTAAATTGAAAGAAATGTTTAATAAAGTAAACAAATAAATATTAAGCTTTTTTTTTTGTAAATTTTGATACTGTTTAGATCATAATTGCTCTTTATTTCATAAATTACGGTTTAATATTTTTAGTTGTATAATTTCTGCATGCCATCTTACCAGATTTAAATTGATGATCTATAATCCGGAAAAAACCCTAATCCGCAATCGCCGAAGTCCCGACGAGTCTGGATTATGGACTTTGTCCTGTATTTGAATGTTTCACTTCTGATACTAGAATCTTAACATGTTTATCTTCCCGTTATTTTCTCTAGACACAATCATGGAAAATATCAAAAATGCTTCTAATTTTATCACATGGGCAGGCATTATAGAAAGGGATTTCTTTTTTATTTATAAAGAAATTGAAAGCTTACAATTTAAAAGATTAATCTAACATGTCTTAATGCACCATACACATAACTGGCACTAGGCATTTTTGCACGTGATGCAATCTCTGTGGATACTAAATTATGTTGCCAACTGCCTTTCTAAATACTTCCAATGCCAGCTCTAAATTCTAAAAGGTTTGCCATTTCTAGATTTTGTTGTTTGGTGTGTCATTCAATTCTAAAAATTCTACCACATTAGCTCTGTAACTGGCCTTTACCATATATATTTCATATTTCTTCTGAATGTTCATATTACTAAAGAAATAAAATTAACCCTTTTTTCTGTACATTCTAAATGCATTTAGTGTTTTTTAGAATAACAGAAATCCTTAATTAAATCCAAAAATTCTAAAATAAAAAGGAAACTTGTTGAAGAAAGAAACTGAATACATAAAGAAAATCATTCTTCAAAGATATGTGCAGTTATTATTATATAAATTAGCCAATTGTTTATGATTTCAGCCTTTACTATAATTTCACATTATCTTTTTAAATAAGAGGCTTGTTTAAACCTTTGTCTGATATTGTAGTTACTTTGAGACGTAGCGATAATATGCTTCACGTCTGTGTGTGTGGGTGTGGGGGGGGGATTGGACTATTTAACTTTTACCAGATCAAGTAAACCTTAATAGGTACATTGTGGAGAGTTTACAAGTTAGGAGATAAAGTATGCAGAAACTAGCGAGAGCATTGGTTTGCATATTGAGACAAATCTCTATTTGTTAGAGAAGATGCTTAAAGAGAAGGAAATCAATAAAAACTGGGCAAAATGTTTGGGAAGGCTTCAACTTAAAATGACGGATAAATATTGACTGTTGTTGTTATAAAACATAAATGTTTTGTAGCTTTTAATGTGTAATTATCCTAATATCGTTTAAGAATCAATGTCATAAACTACATGTATTTTAAACTGAATTTTTTTAGATTTAGATTTTAATAGGGCTTTTTTAACAAATATTGTTAAAAAATAAAATTTAATAGTGGCCATGTAAATCCATAATGACTAAGATTATTAAACTACCTAATTTAATTATTGATAACTAACTATTTACCCTTAAATATTATCTCTACATATTAAAGTGAGTTATTGCCTTTCATTAATACTCACTCTGGTCTCAAGATAAAAAAATAAAAATGCAAAATTTCAAGTCAAACTTATTCTTTGCATCTAGTGAGACTTAAAATAATACAAAACAACTTATCACCTCTGGTGCTTTAATGGCTTATTGGAACCTTAAAGTATATTAACTGGGTTACAACCCCCTGGAACTCTACACAAAGCTACGACACTAACTGCATCAAAAAGAACCTGACTGACTTTCAACACTTGCCAACCGTGCCTACATCAGGCCTTTCAGGTTTGTTCTAATCAGCAGGTCTCTCTCTAGAGAAGCAGCAGCAGTGACAACATTCAGTCTTTTGTTATGAATCATGCTGATTATGATCTTACTTCTTATTTTAACTTATATCGTTTGACACAAAATCTACCTGCTATTTATGAAACTTCTAGACTGTCCAAGTATGTGACAAAATAAGGCATAAAAAAATCAACATAAAGCTAAGCTAACTGTTAGTAAAACGTAAATGTTACTTATCTTCTTTCAAATATGTCCAACTATTATAAGTGTAAAGTATTTCATGCTACTTGATAAATTGCATAAAGTTTATTTTATTCTCAAACTTATTAATAATTATGTTGATTAATTCATGTTTAGTAATAATGCATACTACTTAGGGATCTATTTTATTTTTAGGATGGTATTACAAAAGTGAAATTCAGACATAGATAATATTTTTAATTGAATTTATTTTCCCATTGGCTCATAGGTCTTTAATTTTTTTCATTAATGGTCCTTAAAAGTCCTTAAAAGTACTTAATTTCCATGTGCAGAAATGTGTGCGAACCCTGAAAAACTAACTTATTAGTACAATGTTTCAAACCATAAATGCGGTTCAAATGACACTGAATTTACATTTCAACACATTGGGCAAACATAATCCTAAAAGTGATAGAAAATACAGTCTTTTCAATTTGATAGAAGATTATGAAAAATTTAAAGATTTTTGGAAAATTAATCAAAATTTTAGTATTTTTGTGACTCTGTTTGTAGTTCTATAGAAATATGCTGACAAGAAAATTTTAGAATGAAATCCATAGAGGTTCAATCTGATATTCAGCTTAAGGAAAATTTCATCATTTTCTGTATTGGACTTTTATAAATTATACTTACCCAGACACAAATAGGCCCTCACTGTGCAATCATGCATGATTTATGTTGTCATTATTTGGCAGCACATACATTCGTGAATACATATTTTCAAGAGTGAAGCACATTGAGAGTAACATTAGAATATTGGATGACCACTGAAAATTCCCTGAGAATTGCAACCACTTCCATCAACACATATATTGATGCATTAATTCATTTCCCAAATTCAAAGCCAAATGTCAAATTTATTTTAGGATTTCTTGTAATCTTTATGATTATAGATAAAATTTATAATTAAATGTTATGTGTAAAATGTGAAATACAATCCCAAACTAATTCCATGTTGCTGTCATTATATTAAAAAAAATCATAATTGCTAAAGTTTTGATTCCTTAATTTTTTTTTAATAAAGCTGATCTGCCATTGTTAGTTTAGGCAGTGGCATCTGTACGAATCAACAATTATTTTTTTTTATATATGTGTTTTTTTATACAGTCGATTCCGGTTAATCTGACCACATCGGGAAGCTATCGTTTTGGTCCTAATAACCAGCTGGTTCGATCACATGAACATGTCCTATGTTGTAAGACAGGGACATGCAATCTGTAGCAAACAGTAAATGCACATGTAAATCATGTACTAAAATGTAATTATGAACTTTATGGTGCGGTACACACGTATGGTGAACATACATGTACAAACAAGAAATACAGTCAAACTTTTTTTCATTGAGAAAATTAATTTAGAAACAAATTTTTAAAAACAATCTCCATGATACTCAACATGCGAAGCACAATAAAAGCAATTTCTTACCAAGTTTGAGTCAACATTTGAAGTACTTAATCCAATGTGATCTGATGCATTCTCTTGACGGATTGCATGTGAACGAAATCGCCACAAACATCTAACGCAGCAATGGAACTGCCTTCATTTCCCTCCTGCATGAAATACCGATGCAAAGTTTCAATGCATTTCCTTGTATCCTGTGTTGTCACTTGCACCAACTTATTAGCGGCATCATCATCATCACTTTCTTCGTCTTCCGATGCTGTCATGTGTTTTGCTGCAACTCGAGCAACGATTGCAGCATCGTAATCTTCATTTTCATTGTAGCATTGAAGTTCGTTGGCAATGGATAAAAATTCTTCGCAATTTCGTACCTTTTGAAGTTCCACATGTAAATCATTTTCACTTTCAATGAGCATGTTCACATCCATCTCCAAAATCAAGTGTTTAAAGCCACAGTGAGAAAAACAGTTCTGAATTGCCTCACTGCTCACTTTTCGCCAGCTGTCGGCCACAAATGTAACTGCTCGTAAGATGCTGACCTTTGTACTGACTTCGCTGGCTTTTGACGATGAGGTCAGCAAACTTTCTTCAATTGTTTCAAGGATGTAATTAAACAACCTTAAAAATAAAGGGTCTTCAAATTTTGTATGATGCCCATGTCCATTGGCTGTTGGACGTCCATCAAGCAATCTAAATGAGGATGTGCTGCACAATTGTCAAGAAGAAGCAGCACTTTTTCTCGACTGGCATTGTAGCTCTCTGTCCCAATCCTTCAGCCATTCTTTAAAAATTCAGAGGTAATCCACACATTTCTGTTCGCACGATACACAACTGGTAAACTCTCCATCCTAAGTCCTTTAAAGCAGCAAGGCTTAGTGCTTTTTCCTATAACCAACAGCTTCCTCTTATCCGTTCCTGACATGTTTGAGCAGCGCAAGACATTTATGCGACCCATCACTTTTTTGGAGCCAGAGAGTGCAACATGTTTGTAACTTAACGAGCCGTCCAATATAGCACGATAATACAGCCCAGTCTTATCAGCATTGTAGATGTCATCTGCTGAAAAATTTTCAAGAAGCTTGGGCAGTTTTGTTGATTTCCATTTTTCAGCATTTCCACTATCAGCACTTTTTTTCTCGCCATGTAATTTCTTGAATTTTATGTCATGTCTTGTTTTCCATCGAGACAAGCAACCGTCCGTAACTTTAATGTCATCGTGGGCAGCTTTTTAGCGAGTTCTTCTGCTTTGCATTTGACATTGGGCCGCTTACTGGCACAGGTCGTCCAGTAACGACGGCAAACCATTCATTAAGGGCCTCAGCGACATCTGGGCCCTTGCCTTCATGCTTCCATTTTTTAAAAGTTCTTCCTCTTGCCTCGACGCTTCCATTTTTTGAAAGAAGAATGGTTGGGTACCCATTCTTCTCGCAGCTCATTCTCTTGTTTTATCAAGTGCAAAATGGTAGCATTTGTAAATCCGGCTATTTCCACCAAGCGACGCTGACTAGTGTTACGTGCTTGTTGTTTGAACTTATCCAGGAAACCAAATTTTTCAGCTAACATCAAGTCCCTTCGTGGCATTTTAGCAGGGGAGGCAAGACACATGCACAGTTCACTGGCTAAAAAGGTCTGAAGAAACCTTGTTGTATCGGGTTCAAGATGTTAAGGTTAAGAGGGAGATAAAATGCTCACCATTAAAAGCTTTGGCACTAAAATCATCCCAAAAAGGTGATGAAATGATAGCTTTCTCATGTAAATTTTAATCATGATTGACAGGCGGGAATTCCTTTTAGGTGGAGCCGGACACTCTATTGTTCCTCGAAACTCGGAGGCACAGGTCAAAGAGAATGGTGTACGTGTTCACCTCCCGTCAGTTTTGCTCTTGTCATGCACTTTAAGGAATTCCTGACATTTGATAAAGCATTTTCCTAGGGAGCTGCAACTACAGATCCTCCCATATGTCCCAGACCACCTGTATATCCGAAGTACGTGGCCTACTTGTGACTTCTCTTATTCGCTCTCACATTTTTGGTCCGCTTAAACGGAATTTAGTTCCAAATAAGCGAATAATATTAGGCTTATGTACATAGGATTTGGTCCGAAAAGGCGGCTGGTCCGATTATCTAGTGGTGCAATTAACTGGATTCGACTGTATATAATACACACTGAGCAGTTTGAACTAATATGGTCAAACCTGTGCATTTCTCTCGTAGAAGTGAAATTAAAAAATTTTTTTCATTGGTCAAACCAAAAAAATTTGAATGAAACCCGTGCAATTGCATGATTCTCTTATTTTGAAAGTCAAGTGCTGCCACTAGTGATAGAAATAATTTGCATTGCTGAAAATATCTCGTCATCTTCCAGTATGGCCTAGGAAAGTGAAAAGATTGGATACCTGGTCTATAATTTGATTAATATAATCTAGTCCTTATGGCTTCTATAGCTTACGAATCTAATGCTTATTAATCAAATATGTTTAAAATGTTCAACAGCTCAAAAAATGTTAAAAATATTCATTAAATTTTTTTTTTTTTTTTCTAAATTATCGATGATATCCCAGGGTTCGTACAGTCCTTAAGAGTCCTTCAAAGTCCTTAAATTTTTTGAAATCAATTTTTGGTCCTTAAAAGTCCTTAATTTTGGCCAAAATCAGTAGAAGGTCCTTCATTTTAATCATCTGAAATTTCTCTCTGTTTTTACGACTGCCATTTTGAGTATGAATTAGCATTTTGGAGGAATATTTTTGGCAATTCACTGACGTATATGCGTTATCTTTTGAATGGGTTCATGGGTTATAATTTGTTTCTATTTCTAATATAAATGATGGGATACTTGAGTTTCTAAGCAAGAAGTGAAACATAAGCATTTCGAAATTCATTTTTTTCTAATAAAGAGCTCTTAAACAACTTTTTGCTTTTGGGTTGTGAATTCTTTTATTAAATGGTTCTAAATTTGACAACTTGTCAACATTTTGGTGATTTTAAGATCAGTTTCTATACAAAATTTTTAATTCCGAGATCTGAGAATTTTTCGGCGATGTTTTTAAAACATCATCACATTGATAAATTTCATTAAAATAATGGTAATATATTGGAATTAAATTTAAAAAATAACATTAAAATAAAACATTTTTATTTTTCGCTGTCATATTATAAAGTTTCATTTTGGCAACTTATTATGCAGTATTTTAAATCTGGAAAATAAACAAGGTATATAGCTATAAAGAATAATTTACGAAACAGCTCTTAGTAAAAGCAAAATTAGCTATGTAACTAATTAAAATGTCTTCTTTTTAATTTTTTCATAGTAAGTGTTTTTCCCATGTAATTGTCTCAGATTATTCAGAATTCTCAGAATATGCATCAGTTTTCTCTATAAAATTAATTTTACACTTTTTCCTTCCTTTTTTTTTTTTTTTTCAAAATACTTTTGGCTTTTTTCTGTTACAGAATTGGTTGGGATAATTTTTCTGTAGTATTTTTGAGATTGCAGCATGTAAAGTTTAGAAGGATTTGAAAGCAAGATTTATAGACCCACGATTCTAGAAGATTCGAGAAATATATGACAAAATGAAAAATGTCTCCATGGTATCAACATATCAACACGTAATGGATGCTTTTTACAGAATGCGATGAATTTCTTACTTTTTGGAGAACGTCTGGAAGAACAATGGAAACATAATATTTGAATGTTTTACTCCTGATACTAGAATCTTTTATCTTAACATGTTTATCTTCCCTTTATTTTCTCTACTTTTCACTAGACAAAAGCATGGAAAATATCAAAAATGCTTCTAATCTTATCACTTGGGCAGGCATTACAGAAACAGATTTTTTTATTAATAAAGAAATTGAAAACTTACAATTTAATATGTCTAAATGCATCATACACAGAGCTGGTGCTATGCATTTTCCCACCTGATGCAATCTCTGTGTATCCTAAATTCTGCTGCCTAGTGCCCATCTAAATTCTACTTCCAATGCCTGCTCTAAATTCTAAAAGTTTTGCCATTTCTAGATTTTGTTGTTCTGTTTGTCACTAAATTCTAAAAATTCTGCCACACCAGCTCTGTAACCGGCCTTTACCATATATATTTCATATTTCTTCTGAATGTTCACATTACTAAAGAAATAAAATTCGCCGCTTTTTCTGTACAATCTAAATGCATTTAGTGTTTTTTAGAATAACAGAAATCCTTATTTAAATCCAAAAATTCTAAAATTAAAAGGAAACACGCTGAAGAAAGAAAACGAGTACATAAAGAAAATTATTCTTCAAAGATATGTGCTGTTATTATGTAAATTACCCGATTGTTTATCATTTCAGCCTTTACTATAACTTCCCATTTCTGTATCCTCATATGATAGAGTTACTGAGCGAGATTAAATTAAAATTAAATTTTATTATCTTTGACCACTAGTCCACATTTTTAGTTAGAATTTGACTGTTCTTGTTTAATTATGTCACTGTGAGCTGTAATTGACTTTGTTAGCATCAGAACATGCCTTTATGTTCTAAGTTCTTTGCCTGATATTGTAGTTACTTTCAGATACAGTGATAATTTGCTTCACGTCTATCGGGGGGGGGGAGACTAACTTTTACAAGATCAAGTAAACCTTCATAGGTACATTGTGGAGAGGTTGACAAGTTAGGAGATAAAGCAGACAGAAACTAGCGAGAACATTGGTTTGCATATTGAGACAAATTTCTAATTATTGTGTGAAAATATCGATAATTAAAGAGAAGGAGATCGATATAAACTAGCTGAAATGTTTGGGAAGACTTGTAGAGACATTAGGTATTTTTGAAAACAGGAAAGATTAAAAAATTAACAACGCTTTGCCGGGAATCGAACTGCGGACCTCTGGAATACCGCTACCAGTGTGCAAGCCACTACACCACAAAGAGTCGCCAAGAAAGTGGGAGAAATATCTTATATACTCCCTTTTAAAGGGCGACTGGGGTTTTTAGGGGATCCAGTCGCCAAATCCTTTGTGTGGAGGACCATCAAGTAACACCATCAAGTATCCATCAACACCATCAAGTAAAACTTATTCTTTGCATCTACTGAGACTTATATATGAAACAACTTATCACCTCTGGTGCTTTAATGGCTTATTTGAACCTTAAAGTATATTAACTGGGTTACAACCGCTGGAACTCTACACAAAGCTATGACGTTAACTGCATTAAGCAGAGCTTGACTAACTTTCAACATTTGCCAACCATGCTTACATCAGGTCTTTCAGGTTTGTTCCAATCAGCAGGTCTCTCTCTAGACAAGCAGCACTGGTGAAAACATTCAGTCTTTTAGTTATGAATCATGCTGATTATGATCTCACTTCTCATTTTAACCTATGCCCAGGGTTCGTACGGTCCTTAAGAGTCCTTAAAAGTCTTTAGATTTTTTGGAATCGATTTTTGGTCCTTAAAAGTCCTTAATTTTGGCCAAAATGAGCAGAAGGTCCTTAATTTTAATCATCTGGAATTTCTGTCTGTTTTTACGACTGCCATTTTTAGTGCGAATTAGCATTTTGAGGAATATTTTTGGCGATTCACTGCCATATATATAGTTATCTTTTGAATGGGTTCATGAGTTATAATTTCTTTCTACTTCTAATATGAATGATGGGGTACTAGAGCTTCTAAGCGATACATAAGCATTTCGAAATTAATATTTTCTAGTAAAGAGCTCTTAAACAACTTTTCGCTTTTGGGGATGTGAATTCTTTTATTAAACGGTTCTAAATTTGGTGACTTTTCAACATTTTGGCGATTTTAAGATTAATTTCTACAGAAACTTTTTAATTCCGAGAACTGAGAATTTTCCGACGATTTTTTTTTAAACATCGTAACATTGATAAATTTTATTATTAAAATAATAGTAATATATTGAAATTATATTTAAAAAATAACATTGAAATAAAAAATTTTTATTTTTCGCTGTAATAATATAAAGTTTCATTTTGGCAACTTATTATACAATATTTTAAATCTGAAAAATAAACAAGATGTAATGCTATAAAGCACAATTTACGAAACAGCTTTTAGCAAAAGCAAAATTAGCTATATATTTAATTAAAAATGGTTTGTTTTTAATTTTTTCATAGTAAGCGTTTTTCCCATGTAATTGTCTCAGAATATTCAAAATTCTCAGAATGTGCATCAGTTTTCTTTATAAAATTATTTTATACTTTTTCTCTCCTATTTTTTCCCAAAATATTTCTGGCTTTTTGCTGTTACAGAATTGGTAAGGATAATTTTTCTTTAGGATTTTAGACATTGCAGCTTGGAAAGTTTAGAAGGATTTGAAGGCAAAATTTATAGACCCACGATTCTAGAAGATTCGAGAAATATATGACAAAATGAAAAATGTCTCCATGGTATCAACACTTAATAGATGTATTTTACAGAAAGTTTGCAATGAATTCCTTAATTTTTGGAGAACATCTGGAAGAACAATGAAAGCATAATATTTGAATGTTTTACTTCTGATACTAAAATCTTAACATATTTATCTTCTCTTTATTTTCTCTACTTTTCACTAGACAGAAGCATGGAAAATATCAAAAATGCTTCTGATCTTATCACATGGGCAGGCTTTATAGAAAGGAATTTTTTTATTAATAAAGAAATTGAAAACTTCAATTTAAAAGATGCATCTAATATTTCTTAATGCATCATACACATAGCTGGCACTAGGCATTTTCTCACCTGATGCAATCTCTGTGGATCCTAAATTCTGCTGCCTAGTGCCTTTCTAAATTCTGCTTCCAATGCCTGCTCTAAATTCTAAAAGTTTTACCATTCCTAGATTTTGTTGCTCGGTGTGTCACTAAATTCTAGAAATTCTGCCACATCAGCCATAACTGGCCTTTACTATATATATTTTATATTGCTTCCGAATGTTCATATTACTAAAGAAATAAAATTAGCCTCTTTTTCTGTACATTCTAAATGCATTTAGTATTTTCTAGAATATCAGAAATCCTTAATTAAATCCAAAAATTCTAAAATGAAAAGGAAACGTGTTGAAGAGAGAAACTGAATACATAAAGGAAATTATTCTTCAAAGATATCTGCAATTATTATTATGTAAATTACATAATTGTTTGTGATTTTAACCTTTACTTTAATTCCCCATTTGTATTTCCTCATATGATAGAGTTATTGAGCCAGATTAAATTAAATCTAAATTGTATAATCTTTGACCACAAGTCCACATTATTAATTTGAATTTGACTGTTCTTGTTTAATTACGTCACCATGAGCTTTAATTGATTTTGTTAGCATCAGAACATGCCTTTATGTTCTAAGCTATTTTTAAATAAGAGGCTTATTTAAACCTTTGTCTGATATTGTAGCTAATGTGAGACATAGCGAAGCCCATTAGTGGCCGAGCGGTAGAGACATTGAACACTGGTAGTTCGGTCAGAGGTTTGAATCCCGCGAACGGACTGGCTGCAGGGGCGTTTTTGTGGTTTTCCAGATGTGTAACGTGTATACGAGCCAGTTTCCCTTAGAAAGTAATCCACAAAGGCATCTCTTCCTTTAGGCATATAGCCCTTGTGTGCTTTGCCATAATTGAATAACCCAATTCAGACATAGCGATAATATGCTTCACGCCTGTTGGGAGTTTAGGACTATTTAACTTTTACCAGATCAATTAAACCCTCATAGGTACATTGTGGAGAGGTTGACAAGTTAGGAGATAAAGACACAGAAACCAGGGAGAGCATTGATTTGCATATTGAGACAAATCTCTAATTGTTAGAAAAGATGCTTAAAGAGAAGGAAATCAATATAAACTAGCAAAATGTCTGAGAAGGTTTCAAATTAAAATGACAGATAAATATTTTGTTGATTGTTGTTACAAAACATAAATGTTCTGTAGCTTTTAATGCGTAATTATCTTAATGTCATTTAAGAATCTGTGTCATAAATTACATATACTTTAAACTGTAAAATTTTATTAGATTTTGATTTTAATAGGGCTTTTTTAACAAATATTGTTAAAAAATATAATTTAATAGTGGTCATGCAAATACATAATGACTAAGGTTATCAAACTACCTAATTTAATTATTTATAACTAACTGCTTACCCTTAAAAATTACATCTACATATTAAAGTGAGTTATTGCCTTTCATTAATACTCACTGTGGTCACAAGATAAAATATAAAAATGTAAAAATTCAAGTAAAACATATTCTACTATGCATCCATTTAGACTTAAAATAATACAAAACAACTTATCACCTCTGGTGCTTTAATGGCTTATTGGAACCTTAAAGTATATTAACTGGGTTATAATCCCTGGATATGTACACGAAGCTACGACACTAACTGCATCAAACTGAGCCTGACTAACTTTCAACACTTGCCAATCTTGCCTACATCAGGCCTTTCAGGTTTGTTCTAATCAACAGGTCTCTCTCTAGACAAGCAGCACTGGTGACAACATTCAGTCTTTTAGTTATGAATCATGCTGATTATTATCTTACTTCTCATTTTAACCTATTCAGTTTGACATAAAATCTGCCTGCTTATTTACTAAACCTCTAGACTGAGCAAGTATGTGACAAAATGAGACATAAAAAAAAATCAACATAAAGCTAACTGTTAGTAAAACGTAAATGTCAATTGTCTTCTTTCAAATATGACCAACAATTATAAGTGTAAAATATTTAATGCAACTTGATAAATTGCATAAAGTTTATTTTATACTCAAAATTATTGACAATTATGTTAATTAATTCATGTTTAGTAATAATGCATACTACTTAGGGATCTATTTTATTTTTAGGATGGTATTGCAAAAGGGAAATTCAGGCATCGATAATATCTTCAATTGAATTTATTCAGTTCCCATTTGCTCATAGGTCCTTAATTTTTTTCATTAATGGTCCTTAAATGTACTTAATTTCCGTGTGCAGAAATGTGTACGAACCCTGATGCCGTTTGACATAAAATCTCCCTACTGTTTGCTAAACCTCTAGACTGACCAAGTATGTGACAAAATGAGACATTAAAAAATAAAAATAAATAAATAAAAAATTCAGCATAAAGCTAACTATTAGTGAAACATAAATGTCACTTAGCTTCTTTTAAATATGTCCAAGTATTATAAGTGTCAAATATTTAATGCTACTTGATAAACTGCATGAACTTTATTTTATTCTCAAACTTATTAATAATTATGTTAGTTAATTCATGTTTAGTAATAATGCATATTACTTAGGGATCTATTTTATTTTCAGGATGGTATTACAAAACTGAAATTCAGGCATAGAATAATATTTTTAATTGAATTTATTCAGTTCCCATTTGCTCATAGGTCCTTAATTTTTTTCATTAATGGTACTTAAAAGTCCTTAAAAGTAATTAATTTCCGTGTGCAGAAATGTGTACGAACCCTGTATCTGAGCTTTATTAACAAAAGTCACCCAGAAGATCAGGTAAACAGTAATGTTTTTATCGCATTGGTAAACAAAACTAATGAGATGTAAAACATATTAAAAATGTGTCGGTGTCTTAGCTGCTATAACTCATGAATTTATCAACATAAAAAAGGTAAAGGTTTTTCATTTCTGCCTGTTAGAATTATGCATTGACCCAAATAAGAGCCACAAGCAGTTTTCCTCAAGTACTGTTCTAAAAAGACCTTTGCTTTTTGTTCCCCGTTTTCAAAATGTTTTTCAATATTTTATGGTTTTTTTTTTTTTTCCAAATTTTATGTTGTCAACTATGATAAACCTGATAAATAGTTTTTTTTTTTTTTTTTTCATGTGACAGTTCTTATTGTCATTGGTGACCAAAAGATATTTTAGTTATTTTTTTTTAACGGGACACCATTTAGCATCATACACCTGATATGGCCACAGTCTTGCTGAAAGACTTTTTGCACTTTTTTTTAAGAAATAAACTACCAGAACTATAGCTTTCTAAAATGAAGTGATTACTACTTCATTGGGACTTTAATAATGTACAACCACTGGTCACTTCAGTTCCTTGGATAGGATTATTATCTGTAGCCTTTTTAATTCCTATTTAATATTTTCAATTATTTGGATTATCTATGTAATGAACACTCTCACTACCACCATATCTGAAAATGATTTATATTCGTGTAAACATGAAATAATTTTGGTATTGAATATGACCTCTTTATGGCGAATACTTCTGCAAGTGACCAAAATCATTTGGACCTATAAATGCTCATCTTAACAAAGATTCATTGTGTTTTTAAAACAAACTGTTTTATAATATGATGGCATTAAGCTTGAAAAAAAGTAACATATACATATTTGGTGCTTCGGGGATTAAAGCAGCCACTACAAGCACTTTGGCAAAACTAGAAAACACTATGGTAACCAACAAAAATTAAACACTATTATAATATATATTATATGTGTGCATGATGCCAAATTTAAGCAGTTGTCTTATTATTTTTGAGAGAAAACAGGTTGTTGTGTACATAGGAAGAATGTCAGCTGTGTTCTGTCTATGTACATGATTTGTTTTCATTGCACGTATTCGGCATTGCAGACATTAAACATAATATATATTGGGTCATCTGGAAAGTTCTGCAGTTTTTTTATTATAGGCACAAATGAAGTTGTACAAAAACATTAGAAATTTCATTGAATCACATATCAATAGTTTTTTGCCATATCTCCGGGTGTAGGAAAATTGGTTTTTAAAAAAGTCATTCATTTTATTCATGAAGTTATCGAGATGCTCTTTGACAATCACCAAAGAAGTGATCTCCAGGCTGTTAGAGGATTTTGAAGTAATTGAGAGAGAGGAAAATCTAAGGAAGCAAAGCCTAGATAATATGGAGAGTGACACAAGTCATCTCAGCCATATCATCTCAGCCATGTGTAAGTCTTTGTCTGACATTCATTGAAATATGAGGCCAAGATTGTCATGATGGAAGACAACTCCACAATGATTGGTCAATTCTGGGCTGTTTGTTTTAATTTCTGCTTTTAAAGCTGCCACAGGGTTTGTAGCGGTCCTTATAAGTGCTTATAAGTCCTTATATTTGAAAATAAAATATAAAGGCCCTTATAGGTGCTTACTTTTTCTTTAAAGCCCTTATTTTTTTGTTTTTAGTGCTTATTTTTTGCTTTTAGTGCTTTTTTTTAATGAATGCGCTATTTTCCCCGTACCAAAGCCGAAACTAAATAAACAACTTTTCTTCCTAATGTAATGTCAGATGGTGAGTCATACTCCCGGAAATAGCTTTTCCCCCTTTCTCTGCATTAACATAACCTTTGGTGTGCACGAAGAGTAGACAGGTGCCCGTCCTTCTTTCTATTGGTCAAAGAATTGCGAAAGCAGTAGAAAATTCCGCTACATTCGGCATTCTTTTCCTCCCACCCAAATACTATACACGTTTGAATTTCTATCAAGATCTTAAAAATTTGCATTCTCGTTCCGCTTGATCAGTTCATATTCGTGTTTATTATGATCGTTATGCTTATATTATGAGCATGTATGAATGTTTATAATAACATAGTTGCAGTAACTGCTGAAGTATAGGAAACTTCCAAAAATGGTTCTCTTTTAACACAGATTAGCTTTCTAAGGAATAATATTTGGAATGGCTTAAATAAAGGGAAAGTAATCGAATAGTCAAAATAATTTCTTTTTTTTTTTTTTTTTTTTTTTTGACCAATATATTATACAGTACGAAGGTTGGGAGGTCTCGCCTTTCTTCGCAAAATCTTGAATATTGAAACCGTTACAGTTCGCTGCAAAACAAGCAACGGACCTTTTTTTTTTTTGGTAGCTTTGGATTGAATAGGACTAAAAGTTCTGCGGTCTACCAACCCAAGCGAAGAATGATTCTATTCCGGAAATTTAATGCCATCTGTTGAAAATTAGAATGAAAAACACCCCAGTTATTTAGTTCTTTATTCTCCCAATACCGGCAGTTGTTGATTCCGATTGCATAATATCACGTAGGGAAGAATTACGGCGCACGTATTGCGCAATAACGTTTGCGATATTTTCCAGAGATAATTAATTTTGATGTTCAGTCCGAGATTTGTTTATGAACACTTAAAAGAGTTTTACTGTGCTTGCTAAGCAGAATTTTTTTTTTTTTTTTTTTTTAATATTTTCGTTGGTTTACTTTTATATGATGCACTACAGTCTACCCCCCCTCCGCTCCTTCAAGTTACGCTCGACTGTCCGAATATTCGCCAATTTCCAAGTGTGCGGGTTAGTAAACCTTTTACTGTCAAAGATGACTGCATGAAGCAAATTTCTGTCTTCTGATTTCAGAAATGTTCCTCTTTTTTACTTAAATTACTTTGCTTGCAATATCTGTTAAGAGAAAACTGATATACAATGAAAATTTAGATTTAAATTATTTAAATATCAATATGAGTGGAAAAATAAATTGTATTTATTATTAGGTTCCAAGCGAATACAATAAATATACCTTATTATTAATTATTTTCTCTATTTTAAACTGAAATTTCATCATTAAATCTTGTAATATAGTTTAGTTCTTCATAGTTTTTTTTTTTCTCTCATTGTAAACAAGTTCTGTAAATTGAACTATTATTTAAAACTAAAAAAAAAAAAAAAAAAAAAAAAAAAAAAGTAATTATTTTTTATGGTTGAGGTAATGCTTGTTGTCTCTTAATAAGTACTTCATTTCTCATATTTTAAATTACAAGTCTAATTTTTAAGGTTATGCAGTTGTGTATGATGTAATTAGACAGGTGCTTAATTTTTTTCTTAAAATGTGCTTGAAAAGTGCTTATAGGTGCTTATTTTTTTAACTAAAATGTGGCTATGAACCCTGTGCCATTTGGAAATGGTATTTTTCAGAATTTATTTTCTACTTTGGTGGCAACAGTTCATAGTATAGTCTTACCATAGACAAATCGTTCTTTTTTTGGGGTTGCACTTCCCTCTCAATGTTACTTACTAAAGGAGTTTCTTTTGTCTTACCTCATAATCTTTTTCTTGTAACATTATTGCATAGTATCACTTACGACTTGCAATAATGAGCTGTTTAAAAAAAAAAGAACTTCTTTATTCCTTTTCAGCACAGTATCACATGCCAGAACTCGGGCAAATGTATTCTGTTATATAAAAGTATGGAATACCAATATGTCATAGCAGGTTAGTTACCTAGTCTTCTTCAAGCAATCATGTACAGTCAAAAGTTGTTAATTTGGACACCTATAATCCGGACCGCAAAGCTGCAAACTTTCTGCGCATGCGTCGTGTTGAAGCATGCGCGTAAGATCTGCGAATATGCGTGTGCGCATGCGCATAATATGTTTACGCATGCGCGTATAATGTATAACGGTCGGTATAAGCTAAGCTAAAATTATCTAATTATCTATTTCAGTTAATATTGCAGATTGCGTTGTTCCTTAATCTTCGATTGAATTGGATCTGGCTTATTATTTTTTGCAGACTGTTAGAGCAATTTGATAAAAGTAAGCTTGAACTTTCGATTATGTCAAATAGAATTTCCGATATATATTTACTAATATGTAAAGGATCTACAAAGCGAAAGTATGTTTCAAAGTCCATTAAATAAAAAGTGGAATTGCTGCAAAAATAGATAAAGGCATAATCCTTTGTTTATCTAACCATTCCGAAATCTGTTTATCAAATTCGTGCTGCTCTGTGGCCGGGGGGGGGACGCCGCAGCGTGCAATGAATTGGAAGTTCATTGCAGCACTATCCTTATCTTAAGGGCAGATGTTTTTATTTTATTTGGCTTATAATTCCTTACTAAATGTAGTATTTCATCTCGATGTACTCCATCTGATATGATTTAAATCAAATTCCTCGTCATTATAATTCGCTTCCGATAGCGAAGAAAGTAACAGAGGTTATTGAAAATGAAAAAATTTCGATTGACAAATTAGTCGGTATTCTCGACACAGCAATTATAGCGCTTGGACAGCGGAACTTTGTAACTGAACAAGAAATTATGTCTGTTTATAGAATTAAAGAGATCATAATTGTTCTTTATTTCATAAATTATGGTTTCATATTTTTAATTTTATTTCTGCATGCCATCTTACCAGATTTAAACTGATGATCTATAATACTTAATCGCCGAAGTCCCAACGAGTCCGTATTAACGACTTTTGACTGTACTACACTTTTTGGAATATTTAGTCTCTCTGATAGCTCCTAAACTGTATAACATGGATTTTCAGTGATAACTTCTTTTAATAAATCCTTATTTACAGAAGATGTTTGTTCAGAGTGGGCTTCATCATCAAGATTCAAATTTCTACACTTGAATCTTCTCGAATCGCTTTTGAAATGTATAATCAGAAATAGAATTTTGTCCTGTAAAGCACGAAGTTTATGAGTGATCTCACAATTTTTTGTCTTAATAGGATGAAAATTAACTTTTGGATTCTCTATTCTTAGCCCTTTTTAAATAAATAAAAAAAACCTGAAAGCTTTCAGATTTTACATTGCGCCCAAAGGTGCATTTTTTAAATGTTTTGTGTGTTACCTTTATTTATTAAATATCATGTTCTTTGCACTTAAACCTTAAAATTCAGTTCAACAGCGATATCACAAAATAATTTTAAAATGAACATGTCTTTAGAATTTCCTATATGCGGTCTCATGCACTGGAGATAAAAATGTTTTTTTTTTTTCCTATACAGTGTTGCCATTACTCACTTTGAAATCGTTGAGTTTACTAAGAAAAAAATTCATTAAAGTGTTACAAAATATGAAATAGATAATAAAAGAGATTCCAAATTTGGTCTTCCAGATGCCCATAATCGGGTGGAAACATACATTATTCAAAATTTGATGGCTGTAGGTACCGTTGTTTTATTACAATGCGAGAAACATACATACATTTATGCAGATTCTTCATTATTTAATTTCTTTAAATATAATACAGGGCTCTAATATTTGGTGGCTACAATTTAAAAAGTGAATCAACGTTTACAGTAGATCAGCACAAAATGCCAAAACGAAATTAATAGTACTCCTGCGCAAATTGGCCCATTGGATGGGGGGGGGGAAAGTGCCACAATGTATGCTAGAATTATGCATGATCAGAACAGACAATATTTATGCAACTTCTTTTATCATGGTCACTTATTGTCAGCAATAACAAAATAATTAGCAATAACAAAATGCATTTAGTAAATAAGCCAATTTGAAAAACTGCAGAACACTCTTGATGACTCAATATTATGATACATTATTGTTATGAGAAGCTTACTGTTAGCACCATTAGTTTACCAATTCTGGTGACTTATTTTCTGATTTTGGCAATTTACTGAGGAGACTGCTTTAATTCTGAAGTACTCATACTTAGATGATGAATAAAGTTTTTTTTTTTTTTTTTTTTCATTGCATAAATAAAAGCTCATTATTTTTTTTAAACTTTAATAATGATTGTGTGTAGAGAAAACTGAAGTTAATTAGAAAGTATACTTAAATTTTAAGCCTTAATTTAAAAGTGTTTAGAACTTCAACATAAAAGTATTTTAGAACAGTTTTTTTATAATGTAGTAGTGCAAAAAGGAAGCAAATATATTTATGTTCTTGTTTTTCAGATTACAATATATTTTTTTAGTAAAATTTTAAAATATTGTTTTAGCTTTTTTTTTCCCTTTTAAAAAGTAAATTTTGTTAATTCTTTAAGAAGATGTAAGTTTATTTTCTTTGTTTTGAGTAACAGAAAAGAATCCTTGATATCTAATAAATGTTATTGTTATAAAGATTGTTGACACCGTCAAATGCCAACCATGCTTTACCTTTTGACGTTTTACTTAAAATTTAATTTTTAGTATTTAATCAGTAACTGTGATGTTTATTAAGTTAGAACTTTTTTTTTTTTTTTTTTCTTTTTTGTGATGTAGAAGAAGAAAAAAAAGCATAAGAAGCAAAAGCGTTCTAAAACCAGTTCTGATGAAAGTGTAAGTAAATATTTTAAAATTTATGTTAGGGAAACTTTGTACTAAGCATTTTTTCTTCTGTATTTTCATGACATATTTTACTATTTGAATTTTAAAGGGTTTTTGTTCTTTTAAAGGGTTCAGATAATTATGAAATGGAATGGGTTGAAGCCGAAGCCCCAAGTACAGAAGTAGCTCTAGCTACAGTTAAAGATAAAGTATGGTACTTAATTTGTTTAAAATTAATTTTTTTTTAAACTGATAATATTAGTATTCTCTGATTATCTGCAGCTCCTGGTTTCTAAATTTGGTAAAACAATTGAGTCCTATTTTTGAGTATATATGTGACAATAATCAATACATGTATGTGCATGCCTGACACCTGTTTGAGTACACATGGATTTAGATGCTTTATATTTAACTCATTTTGCTGAGCAGTGTTCATCAGTTGTAAAAATGTAAATATTGGCTATGTAGATTTTCCCGTCCTCATAAAATCTGTTTCTTATAAAAAACTTTATATTATTTATAAACAGAACAATCCTTATAAGCCTTGAAGTTACCCAAACAAATATTTTTTTTTTACTAATTCACAAAGTTGTTAATGAAGTCAAAACTTTGTTTTTGTGAGGGGAAGATAATCAGAAAGTAGCATAGTATTTCCTCCTAATTTTGTTAATCCTGCTCGCTTTTTTTTTACCAGTTTTGCCGGTAAGTTGTTGTATAAATTTCATTAAAGAAAACTTTAGTCAAAATGTATTTGGAAGTGTGTAGGTTTCTTACCAAAAAGCATTTATAATTTGCCATGTCTATATAACAGTTTTACATGTGAACAATTTTACTTAACATTTTTTATCAATGTTTCTTTTTCTGAAGCAAAAGTTCTCCATACTTTAAATAATAAATTGAATATTTGGTTTTATATGATATATTTATATTTAAATTTTTTACTTTATTTTTTATATTTGAATTGCATTTGTATTTTGTGTAATACTTTGTATTATTAGTTGCAAATAATATTTTAGAGAGAGGATTGGATGAATGAGGAGGATTTTGTATCTACAGTGAGCAAGGAAGATATGAAGAGTGGAAGTTCTCGAATGAGAAAAAAGGAAATAGATGATGAGAAAAGAGCACAAGAAAAGGTCTTAAATGCATTTATGATTCTTTAAATTTTTTTCCTTTTATATTTTTTAAAATCTTTGTAAAAAAGAAAGAATATTACTAATTAAAAGAATGTCTTTAATAAGTATATATTGTCATTCTGTCTTTGAAATTCTGGTACTTTTTGGTTATCTGCGCACCTACCAAAAAATTGCAGACTTTTTGTTGACTACTTTTTCATGAAACTAATGTACCAAAGTTAGCACCTATTTTCAAAATAGTAGTGTATTTAAAATTCCATACAAGAGCAATCAATCAACAAAAAAAGCAAGAAACCTCGGTAATAGAACACTTACCTGTTTTGAGAAATCCTTTTTTTAGGAATGACTGATGAACCTTATTATAGCCAGATTACCGCTCAAGTGCAGTGTTTCCAGCTCATTCAAGTAATTAGTATTATGTGATGTGCCATTCAGGCCATTTAGGCACATCACATAAGCTATCAGGATGTGGAATCCCAATGGGAAAGAGGAGGTAGGTAAAAAGAGGCCGAACATCACTCGGTTAAGAAAAGGCGATCACTAATTACTTGAATGAGCTGGAAACACCGCGCTTGAGCAGTAATCTGGCTGTAATAAGGTCAATCAGTCATTCTTAAAAAAAGGATTTCTCAAAATAGGTAAGTGTTTTATTACCGGGGTTTCTTGCATTTTTGTTGATTGATTGCTCTTGTATGGAATTTTAAATACACTACTATTTTGAAAATAGGTGGTGACTTTGGCAAGCGAGATGCAAGTGTTTGCATATGTCCTAAGAATGATGAAATGCAAAATCAGAAAATGTATTTATTCAATACGTCATGAGAATACAATATAAACTAACAAATATACATACAATATAACAAATCTGTATACAATATGAGATAAGAAAAGTAAAAATTTAGGTAGGAAAATCGGAGTCACATGTGAGGTGAGCCGTTAATGTTCTAATATCTATATCCCCATCAAGAATTATATAGTTCAAAATGTTGAGATTATTCAAGTGTAAGCAGTTAATTGCTTTTAGGAAGAAGTTTCTATTAATTTTATGAATATGTTTCTCCAAAACTTCTAGTTTTAAGTCGCATAAAACCCGATTTTATATGACCTGCAATCTGTGTAGATCCCTTTTCTTAATAGAATTCCATGCTGGAGACACATATGTGATAATGGGGCGCATATTTATAGCATACATAAGCCTTTTCCTTAGAATGTCTAAGCTTGAGTATTTGTTTAATAATGGTTTTAAACTATTAATGACACAGAAGGCCTTATTTCTAACATTCATGACAACATCTCTCTATGTAAGCTTTTCATTAAGAGTAACTTCCAAGTATTTATCTTTTTCACCTAATAGAGTGAGATTCCTTTTGAGTTGTGACTGGATTATGTTTCCTCCTTATGATCAATGATTGGGATTTCATAGCATTAATAGATATACACTAGTATGTGAACCATTCTCCAATGCTTGGGGTAAAATTCTGTAGCTTTGCATGATTGGCATTTGCAGACTTTACAGCTAATGCTGTATTATCTGCACAACAGTGGTTTCTGTCTAGTTCCTAAATGTGGTTTCTGTCTAGTTCTACTCTAGGGAAATCAGCTACATATGACAGTACAAAATGAGGGACCCCAGCATTCAAGCCCCTCATGCCAGATGTGCTCGAAAGCTTTCGCCACGTCCAGCATGAGGATGGAAACATTTTGAGGATTATGCAGTGCTTCACTACAGAATTCAAGTAATCTAACTAATTGCTTCATTGTGGATACTTTGCTTCTAAAGCCAAACTGTTCAGGAATGAATTCATTCAGGAATGGCTTGATTCTATTTAATAATTTAATAATATTAAAAATTCTTTCATAAATTTTACCAAGACCTGAGAGTAGACTAATATGTCTGTACCCCTCAGGTCTGTTTACATCTTTGCCTGGCTTTGAGAGTAATATCACTTTTTGCACTGCTTCCAATTTTTTGGGAAATAGCTGTTGTTTAGGCATGCATTGATGATGCTGGTGTATTTCGTAATAACATTTGTAGGAAGTTTCTTAATTGCTACATTGTTTATGGCATCATGACCTGGAGCCTTTTTGGCCTTTAATCTGTTAACCCTTTAATCTGTACCTTTACCTCTACAGGGGTGGCAAAGTTCGGCAAATTCCTTATTGTCGGTGTGTTAAGCCAATCTCTGATACTGTAGCACACATCGTATACAAAGCTAATGTTTCTTGGAATTCTGTTGGGCATAAATTGCTGCTCTAAGTGATCTGCAAAGACCTAAGCTTTGTCTTTATTTGTGATGGGAATGCTGTTATCAGTGAAGATTGGTCTGTTGCTGCTGGGTTTCTGAAGTTCCATGAATACTATAGCAATTTACCTGCATATTGCTCCTCATCGATATATCTTGAAGTGCAGTCAATAGCATTATTTATCCCTTTAGTAAGTTCTTCAATAGCATTATCTATGTCATTTCTTGAATTTAAACTACCAATAACCAAAGGATTTTCTTGGAGTGAATTATGAAAAAGATTCCAATTTGTGATTTTAACTTCTTATTATCAATAATTTTGGAGGTGCCCAGGATAACTAAGATGGGGATATGATCTGAGGACAGCTCATGTTTGACCTCTAGCATTATTAAGATAGACGTGTTGGTAAGTATTATATCCAAAATATCTGCCCTCTGAAGATTACTGGGCCTGTATATATATTCGGCAGGAACATTAATTGCAACAGGGTGCTGCATTTTGAAGTCATAAAGAATCTTTCCATTCCTGTTAGTGTGTCTGCAGCTCCATTCCACATTTTTGGCATTTAAATCTTCAGCAACAATGAATTGTTTATTATTTGGGTGAAATTTGCTTTCTCTCTGAAACTTTTTTGTGCTGTTGTTTCTCCCCCTTTTATGCAGCGATCTGTTTTCACAAAGAACATCAGAGAATTGCACAAACCCAGCATCTTATAACTTGGCCACTGTCCACCAGCCAAAATAGACACATGCTATGTGCATCTTTTTTTTTTTTTTTTTTTTTTGTGCTGTTCTCTCTGTGTGCAACACAAACAGTTAAACAATTTAAAAGTTATAGGATGCGATGCACACAGTGATGGCATCATCCATCATTGCATAATGACCAAAACAGATATGTGCTGCATATATATACCTGGGTTGCAACATGCTTTTATGGATATATACTTGGGTTGCAACATAAAATATTTTTTGGTGACATTCTGGCTTTCCATGTAACTATTTTGGCAACATACTACTTTGCCTTATGAATAATATTTCACGATTTTTCAATGAAGATGCAAATAATGAGAAAGTACTGAAACTAATTTTGGTGTGCATTTATCAGAGTCAGTGTGCTACCTCATAAAATGTAGGCTTATTGGTAGGTTACAAATGGGTAATTTTTTATAGCTTTTAGTAATATAAGATATATGCTTTGTAATTTGCATATTTTATTCCTTTTATATTGCATTATTTTATTTCTTTATATATATATTATTTTTTTTTCAGAAAATTCAAGATCAGCGGGAACTAAATCCATATTGGAAAAATAATGGAAAAGGTCTTCCAGAAGAAGAAACAAATGCTTCAAATTCATCCCTGCCTTCTACATCAGTAGGAGATGGAGGTTATAGTTGGTTGAAAAAGGCATATTTACGAATTAAAGAACGAGCCCAGGAAGAAGGCCGATCCATGGAAGAAATTGCAGTTGAAAGATGGGGTGTAAGTGTGCACATTTACTGAATAATGCATGATTTGTGAAAAGGAAGTTAAGTTTGTATTAATATTAATTAGATAATAAGTCTTTTGCTATTTTTCATGTATAATTTGAACAAAAAATTGGGATAGTTTTATATCACCCATTCTTGACCGATTGTTGAAATTTAACTTGCATTTTCCATGTCTCGAATGCAGTACTTAGGATATATATTAGATTTATATATAGCATTGTTCTAACATAGGTATATTGACAGGAAATTGCACTTTTTCTGAAATAACACCAATTTTTTTCCTGTATTTCAATTCTGTGACTCAAATTATGCTAAAGCTTTGTAAAAATTGCTAAGTAGTTTTTGAAAAATTAGCTCTCAAAATTTTAGCTCTTCCATGTTAATTGAATGTGTTATATACTTATTAATATATTTTTATTAAACTGATTTGATTCTTTCTTTCACATTTCAAAATTTAGGTTCAAATAAAATTTGCCCATTTTTTATGATTTATTCTTAAAATTTATATTTAAAAATTTTTTTTATAAATTTTTGAAAAAATTTTGAATTATAACCTATAAAATTTTTATAATATAAAATTTAATTGAATTATAATCTCTAAAATATAAAATTTGAATTTACATATTGGTGTGTTTTGAAATTTGACATATAAGTGACAGTAACTCCAAATGTGTTTTACACACTTTGTGAAAATTATTTGAAAGTATAAACGATGACCATTTTTTTCTGCTCGTGTTCAATGCAAAAAAGGAAAGGAAAATACGTTGTTGTAAATTAAGAAGTTTGCCAAGTGAATTATTCTTGGTGCAAACTGAAAAAAAAAATGTACCAAGTTTTTTAATTTCTGCGTAAATCCTACCAAAAATTACAGAATTTAATATCTAAGTATAATTTTAGTCATGGAATTGAAATGTTAACGAAAATTGGTATGTTATTTCAGAAAAAGTTCGATTTTGTATTAAAATATCTACGTTAGAACAATGCTGTATATAAGTCTAATATGCATCCCAAGTAATGCTTTTGAGACATGGAAAACGCAAGTTAAATTTCGTCAATCGGCAATGTAAAATGGAAGATATAGTTTTTTTTTTTTTTTTCAGTATACATTTTTTTTTTTTTTTTGGTGCAAGGTGTACTTTATTTAATTTGCCTATTGTGTATGAAGCAGAAATTTTGCATTTCGTAATTTATTTTCAATGTATAAAAAATAAAAATTAAGGTTTCAAATAGTTGGTAAAATTCTAGTTTTTAAATATGAGGACTGAAACAAAGTTATATGCCTTCTATATCCTATTTAAATGCGACTGTATCCATTTTCTCATTTTGCAACAAAAGAAGAACGAAAGAGGCCATTGAAGTGAGGCACATCTTGCAGTACTGGAAGCTTTATCTTTACCTTCTGTAAAAATAATGTGAATATGTTATTTTTATTTATTCATTCAGGCCTTATTATAACCTGGAACTTCGCATATTAAGTTTTAAAACCTAAGGTAAAATCTGTTCTTAATGTCTTCCATCCTGAAAGTTCAACGGCATTATGATATATTTATTATAAAAGTAATCAATGAAATTAATTGCTTTTATATACTACTTTGCTGAATTATTTATTTTTAGCCTTAATATAATAAGTTTTAATTGTTTTGACCTGAAACCTGCAAAATTATAAATCTATGCAACCTCTTCAAAGCTGTGCAGATTTTTAGTCTCTTATTGCTTTCTAATTTGTTACAATTTATAATCAATTGAATAATATTTTAAAGCAGATATCTGGAGACTTCAACTAATATTTCATTATGTAAATATAAATTTCTTGTAAGGGTTGTTGTAAAGCACATATCAATAGGTACACAGTTATGCATTTAAATAAAAAAAAAAGGGAAATTTCTGTACTTATATTTTTATAGGAGCAAGGTTAGAGAATAGCTCTTGCTTTTAAGGGAATATAGGGGGCTCAGTGGAACAAGGGCATAAATTATCAAAGTCCAGTGTGATAATTAATAATTAAAGCTTGGACATATAAACTGAGAGTTTGCTGAACTGAGATCTCCAGCAGTTTTTTTATGTACCTTGTTATATAAAAAAATCAGAACTAAGACTATCTTGATGGATAAACATGCATAATTTTGAGAAACTGTTATTACTGTATACTTGTATTTTATTTAAAAATAATAATTGTATTCAGTTGGTGTGTTGTATGCAGTGGCTCCCAAAAGTGTTCCTACACTTATGATTTTCATTGAAATAGGGCTCTGTCCAATAATTAAAAGTAAACTTTCTGAATGAGATTTTAATAATAAGATCTATAATCTATTCGTAACAAAATTACGTGAAATATTTTAAAAATATAGCGAAACTTTATTTTTAAGAAATTAATAATCAAGAAATGACAAACATTTTATCTCACAAAAGTCTTCGTACGTTGAAATATTTTTGGATAAAATCAAAATTAGAATGATCTTTTGCCACTTTTTTTAATTTTTGCATTGTGGTGGCATTTAAAAAATCGTTTGCTGTAATTTTTTATTGTTTACTTCATAATATTCCATTTATTATTGAAAAATGGGTCGCAGTCATAAAGAAATTACAAACAGCCTTCGAAAATTGATAATTTTCCACCATAGTAGTAGTAAATCAATTCAAAATATCGCTGAATTAGTTAATTTATCCCATTCTACAGAGCAGTATGTGATAAACTCTTTAAAGAAGAAATTTGGATTGAAAACAAGGTAAGAAATGATTGACCTAATTTATCCCATTTTACAGAGCAGTATGTGATAAACTCTTTAAAGAAATTTGGATTGAAAACAAGGTAAGAAATGATTGACCGAGAAAGTTAACTAAACGTGATGAGAGATTTATTATTAGAAAATTTGTGAAAAACCCACGTTTGACTGCTGTAAAAGTTTCTGAAGAATTTAGTGCAAAGTTTTCTACTTCAATTTCACCTGAAACGGTTCAACAAGTTCTCAGAGAAGCTGGATTACATGGGCTTTCTGCACGTAAAAACAGTTTTGTTAGTGAGAAAAACAGAAAGCTTAGGCTTTCATTTGCAAAATCAATGATAAATACACCCAAAACGTACAATGGAATAATGTCCTATTTGCTGATGAAAGCAAATTTAACATTTTTGGTTCCGATGGTCGAATAACTATGGATGAGAAAAAATGAGGAACTTCATTTTAAGAACTTAATTGGAACAGTTAAGCATAGCAGTGGAGGTATTCTTGTTAGGGAGTGCACGGCAGCACCAGGACTAGGTAATTTGGTATTTATTAATGGCATAATGAATCATTTTCTGTATTTAAATATTTTAAGAGACAATTTAAAATTATCAGCCCAAAATTTGGCTATTGGAAACAACTTTATTTTTAATCATGATAACAATCCTAAGCGTATGGTTCTCAACGCTGTGGTGTCTCTATAATTGTCCACAGGTTTTGAAAACGTCCACCTCAGTCGGCAGATTTAAATCCCATAGAACTCATTTGGAAAGAACTGGAGGTTAAAGTACGAAACCACGACATCAAAACGAAAAGCGAACTCAAACCAGTCATGATGAAACAATGCATGAACATTGATACAGAAATTAGAAAAAAAAAAAAAAAAAAAAAAAAAAAAAAAAAAACTACTAAAATTTATTCCCATACGTTTAAAAGCTGTTGTGGATGTTAAAGGATATCCTACTAAATATTAATTTAACGAAAAATGAAAATATTTACTAATATGTCAAGATTTTTTTGAAGTGTACGAAGACTTTTGTTAGATAAAATGTTTGTCAGTTTTTGATTATTAATTTCTTAAAAATAAAGTTTCGCTAGATTTTAAAAATATTTCATGTAAATTTGTTATGAATAGATTATAGATCTTATTATTAAAATCTCATTCAGAAAGTTTACTTTTAATTAATGGATTGTTAATTACTGTAGATTACTTTTAATTAATAATCCCTATTTCAATGAAAATCATAAGTGTACAAACACTTTTGGGAGCCACTGTATATACATCTTGTAGCATATGTGCAAGATTATTTTTTATGTGATTTTTGTTTTTCTTTATCTATTCATGTGTAATAAAGTTATATGCTGTTCTGCTTCCCACCTTGAATTCTTAGCTCTTATTATCTTGTCTATTGTGGTTTCAGTATGAACTTTATAGAATTCTTTAAATTAATTAATTGTTTATTTATGTAGTCATTGGATAAACTTCTATCAATGATAAAAGAAGCTGAAAGTCGATTGAAAAGCAATTCCTCTAAGTATAGTGATAGTTATGAAAGAAGACATGAAGACGGAAACAAAGATACGAGAAATGTGAAGTTCAGAGCTCCGTCTGATGATAAGTCTAACCAGAGTTCAAGTCCCGAGAGATCAATGAAATATCAGAAACCAAAACATGATTCAAAATCACGGCACAAATCTAACTATTTCAGCAGTTCCAGATCATCTAAAACTGATAAAGTCAGATCAGATAGTGTAGAAAGAACAAAATATTCATCACATAATTCTTTTAACAGGAATTCAGAAGAACGTTTTCAAGAAGAGAGAATTATCTCATCTGACAGACCAGCCTGGAAGAAACCAGGCTATGGAAATGAAGCCAGTAAAGAACGGAAAAGACATGGTAAGAGTTGATAGATATGTGTTTTTAATGCTGTAATATTTTATTTTTAAATGTATTTATACATGTGTTCATAAAATTATGCAGATGGAAATGCAGAAAAGAAAGAAATAAAGTATTCCTCTGGTAGAGAACCACATCAACCAGTTTGGAAGAAGCCTAAGTCTGCGAATGAAACATATTCATCTTATCAAAGAGAACAGGTACCAGCTTGGAAAAAGCCTAAACCTGTGACTGAAACGGATTCACCTTCCAGAGAACCACAAATACCAACCTTGATGAAGCCTAAATCTCTGGATGAAACAGAAGCACTGAAAAAAAAGAAAAATTATGGTCAGCACAAATTAATAGTCTTTTGTAAATGTTTTTAATATAAGTAATTTTTCAATCTCTTGTTGGCTGATGTTGATATGAAATAGTGAAACAGTTGAGAATTAGTGTATACATTACACTGTTACGTAGAAAAAGGGAAAAAATTACCTTTACAATTAACTCTTTAAACTGACTTAACTGACTTCTTGGTGCCATGACAAAAAAAAAAAAAAAAAAAAAAAAAAATAACTCAAACTAAAACTAAGTACTTAGTACTTACATAATCAAAATCATAAACTTTAGAATCAAAGAGAAATCAAAGAAAATATTCTCCCTGGTGTTTTGGTAAAATAACGATTATTTACAAAAAACAAAATGAGAAAAATGCACTTCCGCAACAAAATCATCAATTTGCTATCTCTCACTAAAATAAAACTAATTCAGATCTCCAACTTGAAAACACATAAATTTCAATACAAAATCTAGAGATAGCCTTAAAATTTTTAACATTTGAAATACCACTCAGATCTCTTCAAAACACCAGGGAAAGATACATATCACACTTAACAAGTCTAAACACAAAATCAAAATAAACTAATTATGCCGTATAGTCACCAACAACTTAAAACAGATTTTTTTTTCTACTACCGCAATATGGTACCCAGGTTCGATAAAATAACCATGTTTCTGTAAGGAACACATACAGTAGACCACAATTAACTCAAAGAAACATACAATAATAAAAATAATAAACACATTTATTAAATAAATCAAATATTATTATTTAAGATGGCTGGCTCAAAAGAAACATTCACTAATAAAAATCATAGACACATTTATTGAATATTTCCACACATTATAATTTAAGATAGCTGGCCAGGGTACCCCTACAAAATCTTTTTAAAAGTTACTCACAGTTTTTTTTTTTTTTTAATATCAATCTCATTTTAAACATTATTTCATTAATACAAAAATCATAGTGAAACACCTCATATTAATCTTTTAAATATGTACTCGATTTAAACTCGTGACAATTAAACATATAAAAAACATAACTATCACCTTCTTAACTATTAATTATTCATCGCCCTTTTTTCTGAATCACACTCTTCAGCTAAACTTAAAAGAGTTTTGCTGTAATTGAGTTAAAGTTTAAACAATACTAAATATTATACATTAATTCTTAAATAATAACAATACAAATTCATTAAACACAGTAAAATAATATAATAACTAAAAATGCCTTATGCACAGTAAAATAACACATAATAATTATACACAACAAAATAATACAAAGCATCCTCCATAACAACACTAATTCTCAACTGTATCTGTTCTCAACTGTTATTTACACTGAGTTAAAAAAATAAGGGGGGGGGCAGTTCTATATTTCCTGTTCTGCTTTTTGAATATGCAAATTTCAATTTGTGTTTTTTATGGCTAAGTATATATATTAGATTTACATTTAGAGGTATTCATATATATTTTGATGCAAAATCAGAATTTTCTTGAAATGATAACCCCCCTTTTTTTTTTGCAATATTTAGATTCTGTGACTGAAATTATGTGTAAATACCGAATTTCATAAATTCCCAACTATTAATTAATTGATTAGCAGTAGAATCCTAATTTTAATCTATATAAAAGGTGAGCTAAGGCATTACAATTTAATTCTTCCAAAATCCTAACGATATGCTTATAAAAGAAAAGCAAAAATAAAAATAAAAATGTACACTAATGAGTTCAGCGTAACACAAGTCTGAGCGACTCGAGGAGCAGCTATCCAGTCATAAAACGTCGAAACAATTGCAACCAAAACTTCTTCGTTGTCAGGAAACCAATACTGTAGTCAGTTCAACAGGAAGCACAACGGGAAATTTTCTCCATTTCAAAATAGTTCAAATGGTTCCAACTCTGTTCTGCCCGATAGCATTTTAACTCTAAAATCATCCTGTGAAATGTTCGTGCTGATGCTGTGGATAAAAACAGACAAACAGACAAGAGGAAATGACGACAGTCAATAATCTCACGAATAATCTGGATCTTCAGCATGAAACCTTGGGAAAAATACTTGAAAAGGAAGCCACTCCCTTTATTCAATATTATCGTCACAAAATCTGTATCTTTGGTGCGAGCAATTCGGGATTAACGGGAAAAGAAGACGCACCCTTACTCCATATTCCATTCCATCAGAAAATCTGTCTCTTACTACTTTAAAAAAAAAAAAAAAAAAAAAAAAAAAAAAAAAAAAAAAAAAAACCCACCATGATGAAACCAATACCATTGTGCCGCAAGACAGGAAAAACACTTCGCCACTGTCTACATGATGAGAGTCCGCACAGGTTCGGATAGGCCTCCGCAGCAACAACCAAGGGGACGCAGTAATATCCCTTAACTGCAACTCATGGTCGAACCCCGAAGAGTTGCCATATTTCACCTTTTTTTTCCCTCCTAAAATCTCTATTTTTCAGTCCAAAAATCTGCTCCTGCCTCTCGTGCAATAGCTTAAGAAAACTCGGTTGACACTCACAAAGAAACGCCCCTAATTCACTATTGGCACAAACCAGACTAAAATAAAAAATTTAACCTTAAAGAAACTTGGACCTCCTCTAGCCAACTACAGCCAGGTGATAAACCATTACGGAATTTCCAAGAAAATTCAGAACTCGCAACAAGATGACAGTCCCTTACTTTCCCACGCAAAGAGGAATGTTTCCAACCTATAACTCTGTCAAAAATTGCCGCCCCTTAGAACTATTCGCCTCTGAACGAGCAAAACGCGTGTGTTCAACCCCCCCCCCCGAAATGTCTTTCATGTGTTTTTCATGTCTAAGTATATATACAGTCAAAAGTCGTTAATTCGGACACCCATAATCCGGAATGATCTATAATCCGGACCTCAAAGCTACAAACTTTATGCGCGACACATGCGTGTAAGACCTTTATGGCTGCGAATATGCATGTGCACAAAATACGTTTATGAATGAGCGTTTAATGTATAACTGATGGTATAAGCTAAGCTAAAATTATCTAATTCAGTTAATGTTGCAGATTGCGTTGTTCCTTAATCTTTGAATTGGATTCGGCTTATTATTTTTTGCAGACTGTTAGAGCAATTTTATAAAAGTAAGCTTGAACTTTCGATTATGTCAAATAGAATTTCTGATATATATTTACTAATATGTAAAGGATCTACAAAGCGAAAGTATGTTTCGAAGTCTATTAAACAAAAAGTGGAATTGCTGCAAAAAATGGATAAAGGCATATCCTTTGTTTATCTAAACTTTAACGTTTGTTTATCTTTAACGCCGCGGCGCGCACGCAAGGAATTGGAAGTTGATCTGTAAGCACTATCCTTATCTTCAGGGTAGATGTTTTTATTTTATTTGGCGTATAATTCCTTACTAAATATAGTGTTTCATCTCGATGTACTCCGTCTTTGATATGATTTAAATCAAATTCCTCGTCATTATAATTCGCTTCCGATAGCAAAGAAAGTGACAGAGGTTATTGAAAACGAAAAAATTTCGATTGACAAATTAGTCTATATTCTCAACACAGCAATTATAGGACTTGAACAGCGGAACTTTGTAACTGAACAAGAAATTATGTCTGTTTATAGAATTAAAGAGAATGTATTATCACATAAAAAACGAAGCAACTTAGACAACTTACATTGAAAGGAAATGTTTAATAAAGTGAACAAATAAATATTAAGCTTTTTTTTTGTAAATTTGATACCCTTTAGATCATAATTGTTCTTTATTTCATAAATTGCAGTTTCATATTTTTAATTTTATAATTTCTGCATGCCATCTTACCAGATTTAAACTGATGATCTATAATCCTGAAAAATTGATAAGCCGGAATCGCCAAAGTCCTGACGAGTCCGGATTAACGACTTTTAACTGTATTAGATTTATATTTAGAGGTGTTCATATATATTTTGATGCAAAATCAGAATTTTCCTGAAATGATCCCCCCCTTTTTTTGCAATATTTAGATTCTGTGACTGAAATTATGTGTAAATACCGAATTTCATTAATTTTGATGAGAAATTTAAGGAGTAATTTAAAAATTTAACATACAAACTTTTCTTTTACTTTGTGCCAAGAATAATTCACTTGGCAAACTTCTCAGTTTATGGCAACTGTTATAAAATTTAGAAAAATACAGTATCAAAAGATAATTTATGAAAAAATTATATTAGTGTGAGGTTTACTGCAAGGGAGGGTAAGATAAGGCAGCATAGTTAATACATGGTGAAGAAGAATTCTGTGTGTCTAATTAACAAATTTACCTACTTAAATAATAGTAAGAAATATATTATGCTGTAGAACAATAACCATCTTTGAGTCATGATGTAGATTAACCATTCTTAGCCTTGCAAATAAAATAATGACTGTACTTATTATTTTATGGCTGCACCAATTAGAAACACAACTATGTCTGGCAAATGATAATTTATTTAGAAACAATTATTAAAAAAACTGATCAGTTTGGTCACATGAAGCAGTACTAGGCAGGAAACCTGAACACTGTTGTAATTCTAATTGTCCGAGAATTCGAACTCGATGAAGTATTGCATAGAAGATTTAACAATTCCATAGAAATCAGTTTTCATCTTCCTACAGGCACACACACAAGAACTTAAAATATAAAATATCAGATGAGGAGTTAATTATCAGATGAGGAGTTAACAATTCTCTAAAGAGACAATGCAACACAAACAATTAAAATAAAAGTCTAAAACTTTAAAAATTGCCTAAAATAATAACTATGACTAAAAAATATAGTATAAAGAAAACTATTTGAAAAAAAAAAAAAAAATAAATGATGCACCTTTTATTTAAACTACGCAGTTCGAATGAGTAAATAGAAATTTTTAAAACACTTATTTGAAAGAAACCATGCAACTTAAACAATTAAAATGAAATTCAAAAAAGAAAAAAAATACTTAAAATAACAACAGTTATAATTAAAAATATAATATAAAGAACATTATTTGAAAAAAAAAAAAGAACGATTTTGACTTTTTTTCCCTTTCATGCACTATGTAAAAATGGAAATAAAAATAGGTTGCCACATATTAAGAAGTTCGCCAAGTGAACTAATTTTGGCGCAAACTGAATAAAAAGCGCCAACATAAATTGTTGAATTTCTCCGTAAATTTCGCACCAAATTTTACAAAATTTAATATTTAAGCATAATTCGAGTTGTAGAATCAAAATTAATAAAAAAATTGATATGTTATTTCAGAAAAAGTCAGATTTTGTGTCAAAATACCTGTGTTAGAACGATGCTATATATAAATCTAATATATATCCTAAGTCGCGGTTTCAAGACATGAAAAATGCAATTTGAATTTTGTCAATCAGCCCAGTAGAACGGGAGATATTGAACTGCTCCCCTTTTTTGCGCAGTGTACAAGAGCTTCAACATACAACCATAAGGAGATATTCGTTTTATAGCTGTCTCAGGTGAACAGGTGTCACGTTTCATACACTATTTGCATAGTGCACAAATTCGTGCACCAATCTCAAATTGCATCGAGTTAAGTTTCACGACACGCTTGTGCGTGATCTGTATGTTGCCTACTCTATTTGTAAAAACAATCAGTACAAGGATGCATTCTGAGGGGTTTGAACCACAGGCCTCTCGAATGTGAATTACAAGAGTTATCACTGTGTCGCAATACGGGCATGTTATTCATCAGAAAGGTAATCTTTTCTCTTTTCATGATGTCACAGTTTCAGAAATCGGGAAGAAAAAATTTGCATTTTCAGCCTTCTGTTTTTAGCATTTATATACACAAAATGTGCATTCGTACTAAATTGACGATGCTCTACAACTTTGTAATTCACTTTTTCTTCCTATCTCGTATTGCTTTCAAGATATGGAGGCTAACTCTGCCGTTTTCACCAAGTGGGCTGTAAGCTGTTCCATCAAGTAGCGCATAGCCACTTTACTATACCTAGACACCAATTTTATGAATATAGCTGCAGCCGTTCGGCATTTAAACGGGTGGTACAGGACTTAAATGGGCACCTTGTATATCCTAAGTTGCGCTTTCGAGATATGGAAAACGCAAGTTGAACTTCATTAATAGGATGAGCAGAATGGGTAGTATAGAAGTCCCCCCCTTTTACTTCCTTGTACGAAGTAAAGGAAGTAATGTAATCGCGAAAAATTCTGGCTACCATATTTCAGCGAAAATATCCATTTTGACCACTATTGAATGCAGTTTAATAATGTTTTTAACTTGACATCTGTGTGTAAGGACGAAATAAAGTACTCCAAACAAATTATAAAACTGATTTAAAATGGATTCAGAAGAGATTTTTTTCATAGCGACTGTACGTACGTACGTATCTATATCTCATAACTCAAAAACAAGTATTCTCAGAATGCTGAAATTTTGTATATAGTACATAATAATATGTAGTTGTGCTCTTCCCTTTTTGGTTGTAATCGGCCGCACCAAAAGTCTATAAATCTATGTATTTATATACTTTTTAGAGTAACAGAATGGGTAACAATATGGGTATCCGTATATGTACCCATACTTTTACTCCGCTCAATGAGCTGTTTTTTTTATTCTTAAGGCCCCATGCACACAACTACGCTCGAAACGTAGCTAACAAAAGCATGTGTATGTTACCAGCGAAACAGCGTCCAAACGAGTGTGCTTGCAAAGAGTGTGTTTAACCAATAGAATTATTTGCCGCAAAAAATCGCATGATGTTGTAATATAGCATTGTTCAACGGAGCTGTCATCTTGTTATTTCGCTGTGTTTCTATATGTTTGTGGCAAGATGTCAGAATCAAATGATTTTTTGATATCTGAAACTTTACTATTAAGTAAGTATGATCATGAAGGACAGATAAACACGCAATAAATTGGGAGAGTGGGTCTGAAAGATTTATTTAGAGCGACCTGTTCAAAGAGTTTTTTTCCTCTACTACTTTGTTTGTGAAATGAGTATCCTGAATTATTTTTTATTTACTTCAGAATGAGTATCCACCAGTTTGACAGATTCTATATTGTATGAAAATTAAGATTTATATAATTTGTTTACAGTATATAAGGAATACAGTATATAAGGAGAATTAAATTACTTGAAATACCATCTACCATATAATAAAATCAACTTCACATTTTTTAATCTCCCCCTCCTTTGGTTTGCTTGTTTATGTGTGGTATGAGAGAATATGTAAAGTAATCTTTATAATTAGTAAAGCTTTCTATAATTTGATTATTTTCTATATATTATCACAAATAAATTAGAAGAAAAAGTTCACCGATTAAAATTTTTAAAGAACATTATTTGAAAAAAAAGAACGATTTTGACTTTTTTTCCCTCTCACGCACTTTTAGCACAATGTGGCATTAGCCCAAATGCTCTCAAATGCATGTGGGCTAATGTCACAAATGCAAATGTAAATGGGGGGGGGAGAAAAAAAAACGCTCATTTGAGCGTAATATAAAACCTGGAAGCTTTCAGACTTTTTTCTTTTTATTTATTTTTGAATTTAGAATAAGGTTCAAACTTTGGACAGGTTATGTAAAATTATGTGCAGGATAAAATATACAAAAAGGTAAAAAGAAAGAGATAATTTATACAAGAGATGCAGATATATCATTACATAAGGGTTTAATGGTTTCTATTTGCAGTTCACATTTTTAAACTGAATTAAAAACAATAATAATAATAGATAACATAATAAATGAAAACAATAATAATAATAAGTAAAATAAGAATATAATGATTCATGATTAAATATAAGAAACACATTTCAAAATGAGAGAAGCTAACTGTGATTTACAGTGGTTACGGGTGAGGTTCAAACTCACAACATTTCCTTTTGCAATCCAGTACGCTGACCACTCAGCTATCTGCGATGGCAATGTTTCCGAAAAATAATATAAGAAGTAGAAGTCATGCAAAGGTAATTTAATTAATATTCAATAAATGATTGCTGTATGACCCAAGTCGTAACTGTCCTCGAAAATTTCATAATTGTATTTTATTTAATAGTCTTTCACAGTCAACTGCTTTATTTTAGAAGTTGTTATATTGTTGAAGTTAGTTTTTGGTGTATTTAATATTGGGATAATTATAGAGCCTTTTGTTACATACGAAATAGTGAATATTTATAATAATTAAGGAGAATTTTGAAAGGCAGTAACTTTGATTTCGTAGAAACTGTAATTTATTTAGGTTCTTATTACTTATACGGTGTTATAAACAGGTGAAGTATATATATATTCTTGTAAAACTATTGTGTTGTAATTTTGTGTGTGATTCTGTTGAAGTTTAAAAAAGGAATTTAAATAATGAATCTACTGTTAGTTTGGTCAAACTTTCAAATCACGGCGAACGGGCTTTCAGCATGAGTATTTTCCTAATTTTTCGCATGGGTAATGTGTATGCAGTATCTTGTAGATAAAGCGGGCGCACCCCGGTTAGAATCGCCGAATACTGGTTGTTTGGTCCAACTTTCGAATCCCGGCAAGTGGGCTGATTGCATCTGTGTTTTTGTGATTTTCTGCATGTGTAAAGTGTATGCATTATGTTGTGGATGCATACGTGAATAAAGCGGGCGCAGCAGCCCAGGTAAAATCGCTGAACACTGGTAGATAAGTCCAACTTTTGAATCTAGGCGAACAGGCTGCCTGCTTGGGTGTTTTCGTGATTTTCCCCATGTGTAACGTGTATGCAGTATCTTGTAGATGCATACGTGAATAAAGCAGGCGCAGCCCGGGTAAAATCGCTGGACACTGGGTGGTCTGGTCCATCTTTTGAATGCCGAGGAACATTCTGGCTGCATGGGGGTTTTCGTGATTTTCCGCATGCGTAATGTGGATGCATACCTGAAAAAAGCAGCTGCAAACCGGGTAAAATCACTGAAACGTGGTAGTTCGGTCCAACTTTAGAATCCTGTCAAACGGGCCTGGCTGTATTGGCTGAGCGGTAAAGTCACTGAACGCTGGTAGTTCGGCCCAACTTTCAAATGTTGCCAAAAGGGCTGACTGCATGTGTGATTTTGTGATTTTACAAATGTGTAACGTGTATGCAGTATCTTGTGGATGCATACGTGAATAAAGCGGGTGCAGCCCCAGTAACATCCCTGAACGCTGGTAGTTCATTAAAATTTTCAAATCCTGGCTAACGGTCTGGCTGCATTGGGTGGTTTCGTGATTTTCCGCATGTGTAACGGGTATGCAGTATGTTGTGGATGCATCGTGAATACAGCGATCACAGCCCAGGTAAAATCACGAACACTGGTAGTTCGATTCAGCTTTTGAATCCCACCAAGCATGCAGGCAGGCTTATCTGCTAGTTTAATTTAATTTTGAAATACTGAGTTTGTTTTTAAAAGTTTTACTGTTTAATATTTGCAGGAGACTAAGCTGTTGTTGGTGGGAGAATGTTGGTTTTCAGATGACGTGAAGTTAATGAATGCTTTTCTTTAATTTTATTTAGTTAATGTTTTCCAGGTCAGTTATTTTTTTTTTTAGTTTTGTTTCTTGCATGTGGCAATCGAAAGAAGTGGAATTTTTAAAGTTTTAAAGGAAAGTTGTTTAGTGTTTTGAATTCCAGCTCAATAGTAACTTGTATATTTTAGTGAGTTTATGATGTTAGTGAATTTGAATATATTTACTTGGTTGACAGTTTTGGAGTTCGAGGAAAGTATTATACAATTTATTATTCATTATACTATTTTATCATGAATTACATAGATAGAATTATATTTTTACTTGCAAAGCTGATGGACTTTGTTTTACTCATCTAGTATTTTATCATCTCATTTTAATATTTTGTTTGCATAAAATAATGGCGTTTCACTACTGCAAAACTTAAAAGTTACTATTCTCTTTACGTTTAAAAATCACATCTTAGTGCTGTCATTGCTGCCAAAAAAATTTGCCAAATTTTGAAGCCCCCCCCCCAAAAAAAAAAAAAAAATTGGCGTTAATTTACCCCAGTTATGGAAGATTAGCTGATGCTACTTTAGTAGATGGTTGCAGGGATTTTTGCGATTTTGTTTTGGCAAGCGATACGACTTATGGTAAACCCACTGTTGGACAAGTTATTTATGGTAACCGATACTTTGTTGTCATTTTATTAAAAAAATAATGCGTTTTATTATACATAAATCCCGTTTTTTTAAATATTATTTATGGCTTCTAAATATTAAAAATCAATTTAATTTTTGCATTTTAATTTGAAATTAAAATTTTATTGTTTATGATGTTTTATGGAATTTTATGTTGTGGGTAATGTAATCAATGATGTCACCTTGCTTTAAAAGTAATTGGTTTTAATATCTATAAATTTAATCGAATGTTTTAAACATTATTTATATCCGTTAAATATTAAAATACAATTTAATTTTGCATTTTTTTGAAAAATGATTTTATTATCTATGATTATTTGAATAATTTTAATTCTAGGCATGATGTAATCAGCTGTCTGATTGGTTACAGAATGTTTGTGTATTAACGAGCTGTAATCAGCTCCTTGATTCGTTCCTGAATGTTTGTGCATTAATGAGCTGTAATCAGCTCCCTGATTGGTTACTGAATATTTGTGCACTACCGCACCATTTTAAAATTTTATTTTTCATCTCTTCGAATTTCTTAGATTTCATAGGAAACGGATATGTCCCTTTCAAATATTAATGTTGTTATTATTGGTAAGTACTAAGAATTATTGGTATCAGAATAAAAAAATTGTCCTTTGAGACCAATTTTTTGGCCAATCTGGCTTTCCTAATCAAAGATTTATTTGTAAATTGCTACAAGGGTCAGAGGAAAATTAGTTAAAATTTTTGGAGGGAACCTCGCTAATTGCTTCTTCAATGAAGTACGAGAAATATAGATAACAGATGAAGATCGTTAGAAGAGCCGATTCTGAGGACGGGCGTATATGGTATTGTGGTTATGGTGGAAGAAATAACCGCTGTAACGGTAAAAAAAGTATTAGACTCTCCTCCTTTTTTACCAGCAATAAACTAATTGCTGTCATTTTAGCTCTAGTGTATGAAGCGTTCTTATTTACTTATTTTAAAGTATTTGAACTTTTAAAGTATTTAAGTAATAATATTTTAATGCTTTTAAGCGTTGGTATGATGTTTTTTAATTCGATATTCAATTTACGTAATATTTTAATCTAATTAAATGTTGGCGCAATGTTTTTATAGCGGTGTTTTTATTCTATTTCTTTGCTATATGAAAGTAATAATTTAATTTTAGTATTTTATACTCGTAGTAAATGTATTTATTTACATTTGCCTGCCATCTTAAAAAACAACGTTTTCAACAAAAAATTAATCCATTATTTTTAACTATACTTATTTTTTTAAAGTTTTGAATACTTTACTGTGCGCAAAATACGTAAAAACAGGGTTTTTCAAGATGGCTGACGATTGTAAAAACCGCGCTAGCAATAGTGCCAAAGTAAATCGCCAAAACTCCGTGCAACCGTCTACCAAAGTAGCACCGATTAACCCCAATATATATGGTTTGAGAAATCTGAGGATGTCATAAACAATACTGATTATTTTATTGCTGATATGCGATCTCTTTAAACAAAAACACTTCTAGTGTACAATTAGGTGCCCCTTCGATTAGTGACAATTTTTTTTAAAATTTTGGCGATGAAACCTCACTTCTGGTTACCATGATAGTTTAACTTTGTTTTAACTTCCTGATTTTATTTAAATGAAAATAGATTGATGTGTACATGGACAAATTTAAGGCATTGCACAGTGCCTAGTTTGTGCAATTCTAGGATGTTTTTTTAAGTGAAAACAGATCAATGTGTACATGGACAGAGTTTGTGCAAGTCTTTGACTTCATATATATGTTTTGTGTAGCGGCCATCTTGAAATTATGTCTTCCTGGCGCCAATCTTAGCGTCAAAAAAGAATCGCCAAAAAACAAGGGGCAGCCAATTGTAAACTTTTACTGCAAAAAATCATCTCTCTGTGGTTCTGACAAAGAATAGTGTATTGTTAAGAAGGAAAACTTCGTAGCAGCACGAATGGCTCCCTTCGAACGAAAGGGAAACAGCTGCGCATGCGTGAAACATTGTTACCAAAAAGCACCAAACCTCAAAGCTGATGTCGAAGTTTGAACATGTTCGACTTCACGTTTATCAAGAGTTTAAAGCTGTGTGACTGCATTTCCCCCCCCTCCATATTGATCAGACATCAAACTGCGATATGGATAATGCAATGTCAACAGCCATTGAAAGTGAAACTTCACCTAGTTTTCTTATTCATGTTTCTCAATTTCCTGTACACGTGGTGGAGGAGGAAAATCTCGGCCAAGTCCGGTACATCACAGAGGGGGGGGAATTCTCGCCAACAGGTTCCTTCGCCACCCTTGGCAAACTTTCCCTCTTCTTTCTAGCGGCGTAGAAGACAAACAGGTTTACATTATGTCTCTGTGAAGCCTTTTCTTCTTTACATAGATGTTCTTTGGTTCTGACGCCATATTGAAACGGGTAAGCAAGATTTTCTAATTATAGTGATAAGAACTCGGTCGGCTATTGGGTGTTCGTTCACATCGCGAATGAAACAGCTGAACAGAGTGAACTTCTGCGCAATACGAATTTACTTCGGCGAAAAAAAAATTGCATACTCGTGTAGACGTGTCTTTATATGTTGGTAAATTTTGCATTTTTCGCATTAAAAATGATTGAATTATGTTGTTCTTATCTTCTGGTTAAAGATTCTATTTATGCCTTTAATCTGCATGTGATTGTTGTAGAATTATCAACAATTTAAAAGTTGTTTAGATGCAGCTAAGCCTAATTTTTCTTAGCATAGAAACTTGGGCGGAAACTCTAATTTTGATTGTAAAAATTTTTTAAAATTGATTTGACTGTATTTGGTGTTCTATATTTTTCAATTTGGAACTACTCTGATATGTGCCCTCAAGTCGCCAAATTTCTCCACGCTGCCATATTACTATCTAAATGTTTTGTCTACATTTCGAACTTTAAGCCTAAAATGTCTCCAAAAACGTGGTTTTTCGCACATGCGAAAACCACGTTTTAAACACACAAGTTAAGCTAAAAATCCGAAACAAAAAATTTAGATAGCAAAAACATAAAGTTTCTGACCAAAAATATTTGACAAGAATCGCAATATGTTTTAATTTGGAAAAACATCTACGAATGGCACAATCTAGGCAACAAACGAATCTACGAACTACGCACACCTCACTTTAATAAGTTAACATAACAATAATAAATTTCAAAGAATACCATGTACACAGTGTTCTGTTTCAACTTTAAAAAACATCTATGAATTGCACAATCTAGACACTATGCACTAATCAACAAAATAAATTAAAATAACTAAAATAAATTTCAAACAATTAAAAAAACAACAATAACAACAGAAATTCATATTAAAAAAACAATGAACATAACATTCTACAAAATAAGAACAAGAATAAAATAAAATGCACTTACCATGAATTAATGCTTTTTTGAACAGCAGAAATACCAATTTCATGCCGCTACATAATCATTATCGTATTTATATGACAGCCAGACACACTATCCAGAAAATTCATACTATGGTTCACAAATAAATAAAATCACAAATCCCTACTTCTATTATGCACAGCCACTAAGAATAATCTCGCAGACCCTCCTTCCACACCTCCAAATACCCACTACCCCTCAACAGAATGGCCACGATGATATTTCCTTTTGCCCAACGATTTGATAATTCTTCAGATAATATAATTTTTGTGCATTCTTAGTTATAAAATGAATGAGCTGTAATGCCAGAGTGTCTCTATGGTAAATAAATATAGTGAATTTTAAAGAGTGCATTTATTTTATTGTTGTTTATATGCTATCAATAAAGTAGATTTAATTCAATTTGATAAGTTTAAATGAATTGCAGGAAAAAATGCACATAATTTAATATTCCGTACAAGGCAGTCATGTGGTGTATACATCAGATTTTTTTTTTTTTTTTACTTAATGAACATGTCAATTTCAAATACAAGAAAGCATTTTTACTGTTAGCAATGGAATATTTGGACTTTTCCCCATTTAGTATTTTCTTACTTTTAGTGTATTTTTAAGCATCACGGCCTATGAGCTTTCTAGAAAAAGGAAAGCTGCTTTCTAGAAATTCTCTAGAAAAAGTTGCTATCTGTCAAAGAGAACTATTGAATCCAGAAGAAGATAGTGTTATAATGGATTATTAATAATATCCTTATCACACTCTATAAAAGTCACACACTCTAAGTCTCCACTTTTCATGTAGATGTTCAAGATTTATTTCATCCTCTGCTTAACCTTTTGATGGTCATGAATAAGCTCAGCTCACATGCTGTTATGCACAAATTAAGCACCACAGTGGGTGCAAATGAACTAGTTCGCATTACATTGTTATTACTGACAGATAGCATGTGTATTTGCTAAGAAAGAATAGCATAATCTCACAACTTCACTAGGGATAATTAATCAGCAATTGATGTGAAAATGGACTTGTATAAGGGTAGGTATTATGAAAATGCTTCTTTATGAAAAATGTTGCACTGCATACAAGTGCTGACAATCAGTTTCAAGCAAGATATTGATTTACAATTTGTATATACTCCATTATGCTGTTGCACCATTATAAAGTTTCCTGTCTTTTCATACAGCAACTAACTCGTGCAAGGCTGTGACACTATTATGAAGTGACCCCAATACTTTGGCAGTCAGTTATGGCAGTATCAGGTTAACATTATGGTTACTATAGAGGTTAAATTATCTTTCTAAGAAAGGTTTGTTATTTATGTATGTGTCATGAATACGGTCCTAAAGCTGCATCCATAAGATTATGCTGTAGACACAAATCAGAGAATAAAATGCAAGTTGTCGACAAAATTGCATCATGTGTATGTCATTGAAAAAAGTTATTTGATGTTTTTTGGTTAAATATAAAATATCTCCACAAATATAAAAATTTTTTTGCAAATGTATATAGAACTGATTTTTTTCATATTGAAATATTTTTATGTAATTTCTTTTCAGGTGTAAATAAAACTTGTAAAACTTGCTTTGGCATCTGGCTTGCTTGCCCATTAGTCTGCTCTTGTCTTAATTTTTTTTTTCTTAAATTATAATTTTCCTTTTATCACTTTAATAAATATACAGGGTGATCTTTATTAAAGGGACAGTGTTTGGAGTGTCCTGTAGTGCGACCTAATAGCTGAAATGGCTCCAAACTTGGTATTTAGACTAATGAAGACATGGGACATCAAGACATACAATCGTACAGATAAATTATTAATGTTTATTTACTACATTAACTTCCCCGGTGAGGAATTAGACCACATTCAATGTGAGCACCGTTTTCAGAAATAACACCGTGCACTCTGTGCACAACGTTCTCCACAGCCGTATGTAACATATCACGAGGAATATTCTGCACTGTCTTTGTTATGCTGTCCTTTAGAATAGACAAATTTGATACTCCACTAACATAAACTTGAGATTTTAAATAACCCCAAAGCCAAAAATCGCATGGTGTGAGGTCAGGGGAACGAAGTGGCTATGCAACTGGAAAACTGCGACTTATGACTCTATTATCAGTGAAGTTTTAGCACAAGAGCTGCTTTACCTTATTACTAATGTGTGGCGGAGCACCATCCTATATAAAGATTGTCTGTTGGAGACGGTTTCTTTGCTGAAGTTGTGAAATAACAAACGTTTGCAGCATTTCGTGGTACCTTTCTGCATTTATGGTGCACGTTTAGGGTCCTGTCGGAGTGATGGTCTCAAAAAGGAATGGCCTAATTACGAATTCGGCTGTGAAACCACACCAAACAGTGACTTTTGGGGAATTTAATGGGATTTTGTGCATGGTGTGGGGCTGCTCAGAAGCCCAAATTCAGCTATTTTGTGTGTTTACACACCCATTGAGATAAAAATGGCATTTATCTCCCAACAGAATGTGTCATTGGAAAGCATCATCAATTTCTACCCTGGCAAGAAACGATAGGGCGAATGTCACTCGCTTATCATAATCACTTGGTTTCAGTTCGTGCAAGCGGCTGATTTTGTAGGGGTAAAGTCCAATAGCACGCCGCAAAACTCTCCACACCATGGAATAATTCATATCCAATTGTCGAGCTGCATATCCAATTCGACAATTGCAGTTGCCACATCAGTTATTACATCTTCTGATACTGGTTTACGTCCTCTCCCAGCGCAAATGGTCAGTGACCTTGAACTTCTTAATCATTTTCTTAAGACCATTCAGCAATAAAGCCTCCTTTTTAATTTTTTTTTTTTTTTTTTTGTTTTTGTTTGTTCGAAATTCCCGAAGAGCTGCGGATGAATTACATTGATTCATGTATTACAGCTTCACCAGTAACGCACATTCCGGTAACGTGAGAGGCATGTCCACTGGAGCTCGTTTACTTCAGCTGAGATTATTTGTCGGAGCTGTCTACTACTTGCTTTTATAGCCACTATTACTGGTGCTGTCATCGCACAACATTTGCATTTTTCTTTGATACTTGTGTTTTATGCTAATTCTCGTTATTGTAAGCTACAGCGGGGATTTTCGGAACTAATTTTTTTTCACGGAATTCTTTTTCCCATGTCTTCATTAGTCTAAATACCAAGTTTGGTGCCATTTCGGCTATTAGATCGCACTACGGGGCGCTCCAAACACTGTCATTTTAAAAAAGATCACTCTGTATATCAAACTAAGGAATGAAATTAAAAATTTGTTTCAATATAATAAAAAAAAATCATAAATTCAAAAGTTTATAGTGGTTTTGTAACATATACTGTTTTTGTCATATCTTAATATACTTATTTTTTTAAATTTCTCTTTTCTGAAATAATGGCATATTATTATGATCACATATTCAAACGGTATATTTTCTAAAATCAATAACCTTTCTGTGTAAACGGCACAGAAAGTTTTTGAATAACTCACACAATATGTACATTAAAACCTGCTCTTCATTAAAAAGCATGCATTGGAACTCCTTTTTTTTCCATTTATTTTGAATTTTGCTATCATAAACACACTTGCTGTTTATTCATCGATGCATTTAAATCTGCATTACTTTCAATATTGTTAAACATGAAAGGATCACATGTCATTAAATTTATTACTTGTACTATTTGATTAAAAGGACATTTAATTGGAACAATTTATCAGCATATTAGAATGTAGTGTTCCGTTAATTTTTCTGATTTGCTTTTCCTGACTACCAGTGGGCTTTCAGTCGTATGTGTTATGTAGCTAATAAATATACACAGATAAGCATCCTCTTTTAATACGGAATTTGCAAAATGGTGTCATCTTCATCCATGAGGACATCTGTTCATATGATCATGTTTTGTGAAAATGCTTTTTGCAAGCAATATTTTTTTAGATGGAATGAAATTTGTTCAAGGAATCTTTCATCCCCACAGCTGCATTTTTGAGCCTCCTTTGGAAATTTGAATGCATGGACACAGTTTTCTGTTCCAACATTATTAAGAGTTAACACTCTGATACACAACAATGACCACACATTGCTTTCTTATATTCGCAAGGTTCATAAATTAAACATGAACATTTGCAGCACCTCAGTTAGCTGCAATACATATTGTTGAAAAATGATAGACGGAAAAGATGACTCATCCCTAAGGTTGTTGATGAGTGCTGCAGCCTTTTCCTTCAGAAGGGTCACAGATAAACTGGCCAAACATATGCCCTTTCCTTCAGAAAGGTCACATAAACTAGGCAGACATATGCCCTTTCCTTCAGGAAGGTCACAGATAAACTGGGCAGGCATATGAAATAATAGGATCTAAGTCTATGAGCAGGTTTGATAATATAAAAAAACTTGTTTTTATAATCAGAAGTTATTCAGATAAGTAAAAAAATTGCTGCTATTTAGTTTTATTCTTTTAAACTTATGCATGTCGACAACTGTGTTATATTGTTTAAATTTAATTTCAACTGAAACTATTTTATTTATTTTTTAGAGTCTGAGGAAATGGCGAGATGTGAAAATTCACCACAGTCAGATGATCGTCCAGTTACATATACTGATGATGATTTGAATCATTTGGCTGCAAATTATTTAAGAGCAGAATTAAATGGTGATCTTGTTACAGCATCAAAATTTAAAAAGCAACTAGAAGAGGCACGCCATTTAGTAGCTAATAATACTAATAAGTGTGTACGTGCTAAGCGGCAGGTGGAAGTAATGCTAACTAAGTTAGACAGCAGAGGATTTGCGCGCCCTGTTCGGTTGAGCCATCAAGAATATCCAAAATTTAAGGTTAGTATTTGGATGAATTTTATATTTTGCTGAGCAGTTGTTTTTTAAAAGCACATACTAGCATTCTTATTAGTAATTCTTTTATTATTATCAATTGTAATTTTTGTAAGGATGACTGAATTTTTGATGACATAACTGAATTTTTATTTAATGTAGTCATGCGCATAGCCACCAACCTTTTTTCTTTTTACATGTGCAGAAAGGCCAAGCAGATTATTAATTGAAATGACAGATTTTGTCCAATTCATACTTCCCACAAGTTAAAAGTAGTTGCACTTGTATAAAAAATTAAAATATGATTGTAATGTCATCTTAAAATATTTCTGTTTGCTATGTTTTGCATCTAAATTTAAAACATGAAAATCCTTCATATCATTCTCTAATAATTAGTGATAGTTTCATAGGTGTTTTTCAAATGGATGCATTCAGCTGAAGATTATTGCTTTTCAATTTTATTAGAATATTGTTTTGCAAATATTTTACAGCACTGCTAGTATCATCAGATTTCATTTCAGCTAGATTTGTTAAAATTAAAAGTCTATTTGAAAGTTCTTGTTGATCGTTATTCGTTTCTGTAGATTAGTAAGTAGTATTAGGTTAGTAAGTAGTTGTAGATTAGTAAGTAGTATACAAGTCTATGCTTTCTCCTTCCTCATCAACAATCACCGATTCTTCAAAGAACTTAATTTGTTTTTATTACTATGTGAAGGATGTTGGCCTTCCTTCTATTGAATTAATTATTTGAATGTAAGATTTTAGTTTAGCTTGACCAGTGATTAATAAAAGTTAAATATATTTTTGTTTAATTTACAAATGATTTAAGCGAGCTGTAAATCTTAACAATTTCAACATTAATTTTTTGCATTATATTTTAATGCTTACCTTATTAAATCTTGCTGAGCTGTAAATCTTAACAATGTCATCATTAACTTTTTGACTGCATTTGAATGCTTAATGTTATTAAATCTTTCAGTAATATCATCCCATCTGCTGGCTTGAAATTTGTTTCCAGTCAAATAAATTTTTATCACGTTTCTTTATTTTCTGGAGTGTCTGCTTTCCCTCACATCTTCGCACAGAAGGATATGGCCAAAGTTGTTTTTTTCAACATAAAAAAAAGATTTTTGTCTTATTTGGCAGTGTTAATAGTGTTGTCTATTTTAATTGATGGTCTAGACCAGCAGTTCTCAACCTTTTGACTAATGTCAAAACAAAAGTTGAAAAACTTACGTACCACTACTATATTTTACAGTAATCATTTTTCAATTTCTCAATAGAATATTTAAAAAAAAAAAAAAAAAATGTATATTTTGCCATTTGCAAAACCTATTGGCTATTTGTATCAAATATGCACACATAAAAAATATTAGATTAAAAATTAGTTACCATTTTAATTATCAAAATTTATACTTTAATTTGAAATTTGGGCCTGTTTAGGAGAGATCAGTTTCTTTATGTCTGGTCTTATTTCACTTAGTTTTAATTGTAAATTAGGATCCACTTTTAATTTTTTTTTGTATTTTTTTTTTTCAAATATAACTTGGAAAAAAATTCTTGTTCACACCAATTGATTGCACAAAAAGGCAATAAAAAGTTAATAGCTTATTTGAAATATCTTTCACTTCTTTTTTTCAGTTCAGCCCAAAGTTAACAAGTGTGTTATTTTTGAAATCTTCAGTTAGAGTTCGATCACAGGAAATTTCTGTTAATTTTTCTTTTTCTCCTGGAGATAAAATTTCAGGTACATTTGATTTCTAATCCAGTTTTCTTTTTCATAATCCTCGGAAAAGTACGTGTTGAAATTATTTATTTATCGATGAAAAACAATGATTTTTAATCTCAAATGCTAATTCTTCTTTCAATTTCAAATTATCTGTGGCTGGAAACCATTTTTATTACTGAAAGTGATAAAAAAAACTTAATATATTATTATCCAATTCTTTGATAATTGCTAGAGTTTTTTTTATCATTGCATGTATTTTATCTCTAATGGTAAACAAATTAACACTTTGACTTCGTAATCCTAATTTTTAATTCCTTTAACTTTCCCAAAATATCAGCTAAATATGCTAAACATGCCAACCATAATTCATTAAACGTTTTTGTAATTCAAATTTTTGTCATAGAGGAAAATTTGAATTATTGATTGAAGTTCAGAAAAGTGATTTAAAACTTTGCTGTGGATAACCATCTTACTTCGAAATGTGACAAAAGTGTTTCATGTTCACTGCCCATGTGTTACCATAAAATTGTAAATATTCTTGAACTTAAAGCTTGGCTTTTAAAAAATTAACAATTTTCTCAGACATAAAATTGTTAATTATTTTGAAAATTTCATTTGCAGTTGCTCTATCATGAATAAATACTCTTCGGCAATTCGTTTATCTTCTGCAAAATATATGTAAACTAATAATTGAACAAAGTTCATTATATCAGTACTTTCATCGAACTGCAATGCAGAATACTGTGTTTTAATTTTTGAATAGGTGCCTCTTGTATGGAAATTGCGATTTCATAAATTCATCAACTTACTGTATCATTTGATAAAGGAATGTTATCAAATTCATTAGCCGCTTTTTCGTTGAATGATTTTAAAACAATATCTTTAGCTGCTGGTAATATAAGGTTTTCTGCAATAGTGTGAGCCTGCCCAGTTCTGGCAATTCTTAAGCTTGCTAGGTAACTAGCTTCCAAAGCTTTTTCACTTGAAGTAATAAAACCTTTTTGTTACTTGTTTACTATTTTTGAGCTCTGATAATTTCGTTCTTCAGATTTATCTTTTAAATTGATATGCTTAGATTCAAGATGTCTTTTAAAATTTGCATATTTTTTAAGTTTGAACATAAAATTTTGGCATAAATGTAACACTTTTGCTTGAAGAGTAATAGTTTTTTTCTACAAAAAACACAAAGTGGGTCTTTTGGACCCAGGGCGTGCGTTCGTGTAACTCAAAAGAGCGCACTCGCTCCCGTGTTAAATGCACGATATATCACGAGTTCTTCAAAAATAAACAATAGATGCTAAATTGAAGACGTGTTGATAGACTTCATTTCCATCTGACCACTGAATAGGTTTAAGCCATTATTACTAGGTATCTTTCATGTAGCTGTAACTGATATTGCTTAATGTGATTTATATTCTGTAAATTTATTGTGCAGAAGTGCTTGAAGAAATAGACAATTTGTTACCATTTTTATTTAGCGTTTTAATTATTTTACTTAATATTTTTAATCATGAAATATTAGTAACATAATGAATAATTTAATGAGAATTAAACTGAATGTGATTAAATTTATTTAATTTAAAAACAAGTATAACTGCTTGTAAAAATCAGGTTAAATACAGATTCTGGGATTTTTATTTCCTCGTATAATGTTGTAATAGATGTAGGTTATTCGTATTAAAAAAGTTCCAAATTATAAAATAATTAAGTTTAGACTTTTTATTGGGATATAAATTCATGTGTTTATGACATGAAAAAGGTACAGTACAAAGTCCGAGATCTGGACATCCGATATCCGGAATGATCTACATCCGAACCTTAAAAACGCCAACAAAAATTTTGTTTAGAAATTTTTTGTTGTGCTTTGCACATGCACATTTGTTTTTTTCGCCGTTAGAAAAAAGTGTGGAAAATCCGTTTGTATGATTAATAATTTGGCTTTGTAGTTGCATATCTGCTCGGCATACATCTCGAACCAAAACATTCTACATAGAAACATGGCTGATTTTACAACTACTAATATTTTATATCCCTGACGCCAACCTATCATTATTTACTGTATTTTGCTTTCATCATCGTATGTTTATCAGCACACGACAACTTGAATAATGACTTATGCAAAGATGCTTAAGCAATTTTTTTTTTCATATTAGTAATTGACTATCAAAGAATATGGAAACCTTTTATGTTGACATTACGCTTGGTTATGATTACAGATTTAAGTTAAATGTGCTAAATGTGGTTAAGGAAAAATTTAACAAAAATTTCTTTCCATATGCTAAAAGTAGATTTTGTTAATGACACCGATAGGCCAGAAGATTACATTTAGTGCTACTGAAATTAAGAATAACTGAGTTTTACTTCCTTGTACGAAGTAAAAAGGAAGTATTGTAATCGCGAAAAGCTTCAGACAGCATATTTCAACGAATATATCCACTTTGACCGCTTTCGAGTGCAATTTAACGATGTTTTTGCGTGATATCTATACGTAAGGACAGAATAAAAGACTCTTTTCCTCCAAAAAAACTAAAAAACTGCTTTAAAATGAATTCTGAAGAGAATTTTTCATGGTGTCTGTACGAACGTATGTGCGTACGTACGTATCTCGCATAACTCAAAAATGAGTAGCCTCGAACGTTGAAATTTTGACTGCTATAACATGTAGATGTGCACCTTGTATTTTGGTTTCAATCGGCCGCGCTAAACGTGTATAAATATATTTATAAATATATCCACTCTGTTACCTGGCTCAATGATCTCAGTTTCTTTACTCTTATATGTTTGTAAATTGTACATTTTTTGCTTTAAAAATGATTGAATTATGTTGTTTTTATCTTCCGGTTAAAGTTTTTATGCCTTTCGTAATTCTGGAAGCAATATTTGTACAATTATCAACAATTTAAAAGCTGTTTAAGTGCGGTTAAGTTTTAAATAACATGGCGGACATATTTGTTTACATTTGAAACATCAGAATTGTAGATTTGTTGCCAATTTAGAGAGACTAAGCTTCGCAACCACCTTCATTTATTATTGCGAATTAAATCATGCTTAATCCTTTCTGGAATTTTTTCGAGGAAATAAGTATTTAAGATTTACTTCGTAATTTTTAATACAGATATTTTGAGTTTTTATGTATTTTTGCCTCGTCGCGAAGTGAAAACTGAATTAATTGAATGAGAAATACTCAATCATCTGTGAAAAACTGTTTCTTTTTCGTTTTGTTTACTTAATTTCTTTTATACATTGTTCTAGCTTTGTTATAGTATTTGAATAGAACATGTGGCAACGATTAGATAATTCTTTAAATGATATAAATTTTGTGCATTCTGAGTTATAATATGAACGAAATATAATACTGTTAAGTAAACCTAGCACCAGAGTGTCGCTATGGTAAACAAAGTGAATTTTAAAGAATGCATGTATTCTATTGTGGTTTATGCGCTGTTGGCAAAGTAGATTTAATTCAATCTAATAAGTTAAATGAAATACAACTAAAAACGCGTATAATTTAATATTCTGTACAAGGAAGTCATGTGGTGTACACATCAGATTTTTTATTCACATAAACCCAGAACTGGCGCCAGATCTCGTATGGCCACACCAGGCAGCAGAATTTAAGGAAGCTAAAATTTTTGGAATTTAGAGAAGCAGCAAGTAAGAAAATTAAGGGATGATAAAAGTTTTAGAATTTAGGGAAAGCACCGAGACCTAAAATTAAGGGGCTGTGGAAATTTGGAACTTAGAATTGGTGCCTTGTAGCAGAATTTAGGACCTGCAGAGACTGTACCAAGTGGCAAAATATCTAGTTCGAGCCCTCAGTAAGCTTAAGTATATGTGCGAATTTATTTATTTAACACTCTGATAAGTCTTAAGCATGTGCAAGAATTAGACGTAGGTATAATAACTAAATTAATACAATTCAGGTATAATTGTCTCAGTGCATGATAGAAAGAAGCAAGACAAAATTTAACGAAACATTTTGTCTTTCTTTGCCATGCTGCATAGCCAACAATGTATAGCAGATGCTGTTAAGCTAGGCTAAATTATACTTTACTGATTCCAAAGAATTTCAGTTAATATAGCAGATTGCGCCGTTCCTTAACTTTCTGATTTGATCCAGCTTATTATTATTATTTTTTGCAGGTTGTTATAACTACAGCAATTTTATGAAAACTAAAGTTTGAACTTTTGGTTTTGTCGAAAAGAGTTTCTAATTCTGGAGCTGCAACAGGAGTGAGGAGTATGGCATTGGAAAGTCAACTGTGTGTGATATAACAGAAAAATGAACTTTATGAATTTTTTTGTGGGTTCCAACACCCGACTTGCAGTGAATAACAGAAAAATTATTTGCTATGCTAAAAGTGACATCATGACAAAGTGATGATTGAAGAATCAGACAGAGGCTAGCGAGAGCGTGCCATTAACGGGTCCAATGCTAATGGCTCAAGCCAGTATATTTCATGAAGAAATGAACTTAAAAACTGAGTTCAGATTTCACAGATTGGTTAACCAAATTTTAAAATTGCTGTGGTATAATGCAGTTAAATGTTTCAGTTGGAAAAGCTTTAGCCGATACTGAAGCTGCTGAACTATTTGCAAATGAAGTGAAACGTTATCTCCAGGATAAATTTACAACTCTGATGAAACTGGTTTTTTCTGGCAATATGTAGCACAAAATTCCTTGGAAACCTCTACAGAAAAGGCTCCCATTGGTGTCAAAGATTCCAAAGCTTGACTAACAATTTTAGCATGTGCAATGCTGCAAGAATGCACAAGCATAAATGTTTCATAATCGGAAAAAAATATGACCTCGAGCATTTAAAGGAGTAAAGGTTTTCCTGTTATATATCATGCAAATAAAAGAGTACAGATGACACAAGCGCTAATGTATGACTGGTTTGAAAATCATTTCATACCCAAGGCTCGGCAAAATTTGAATTCGGTTGGCTTACCTGATGATACGAAAATTGTCGTGATTGTTGATAACTGTTCGGCTCATATTTCATTTAAAGTTTTAGTGAAAGATAATGTATCCATGTTATTCTTTCCTACAAACTGTATGTCCATCATTCAGCCTGTAGATATCGGAATAGTGCACGAGCTGAAATGCAAATATAAAGTAGCATTTTTAAAATCCATTTTAGATGTCTTGAATAATGGCAAAACTATTCAAGAATTAAAAAAATATTGTAACATAAAATCTGTTGTATGGAGCATTGCAAGATCGTGGGATGATGTGCCCCAGATGTTTTAAGAAGTGCTTGCCATAATTTATAGCCAGCTACCATATTTCATGGTAAGGGCGATGAAGATGATAGCCACAAATCTGAAGGCTTTCGGATATCGCAAACTAAAGGTGAAATTTTCCAGTTAATGGATTTTGTAATAAAATGTGAAGAAGCGGTAGTAAATGAAGATGATATAACAGGAAGTTTTTTATTGCGGTGAGAATGCTCCAATCATCAATCAATTAATGGACAATGAAATCTGTAGTATGGTTCTAGATCCAGAAAAATCCTGTATTGAAGAAAGCGAACAGTGACAGTATTGAAAAAGAAAAAATTTTGATTGACAAATTAGTCAGAATTCCTTTACACAGCAATTACAGGACTTGAACAGCGGAACTTTGTAACTGAATAAGAAATAACGTCTGTCTATAGAAGTGGAGAGAAAGTATTAGCACAAAAACAAAGTAACTTAAACAATTTACATTCAAAGAAATGTTTAATAAAGTAAACAAATAAATATTAAGCTTTTTCTTTGTAAAATTTGATACTGTTTAGATCATAAATGCTTCATTATTTCATAAATCACGATTTCATATTTTTAATTTGATAATTTCTACTAGATTTCTACTACTGCTCTTAATTTTATAATTTCTCTAATTATTTGATGCCATCTTACTAGATTTAAACTGATTATCTAATATCCAGAAAAATCCCAAATTTGGAATCAGTGAAGTCCCGACGAGTCTGCATCTCGGACTTTGTACTGTATTTATGTTTTGGAACCTTTATTACCTGAGCTTGTTACCAAATCATATTGTTAACTTGCTTCATGTTAATTTGTTTTAAAAACTAGCTGCTGGTGTGGCCAGTCATCTAAACTAGTTATTGTTTAAAAAAAAAGAGAGAGAAAGAAAGACGAATATATAATGATTTTAATGAATCCAGGCAGTATAATTTCATGAGCCTACCTAGAATTAATGATAGCTGAGAACAAATCTGTATTTATTGTTTTTAAATCAATTAGTTTATTAACAATGGAACAAACGTAAAGAAAAGATTAAATATCATATGCCTTGTTGAATGTCAATACACTGCTGCATGGAAGATAAAAACATTTTAATTCAGACTGTGGCAAAGCATTTCGTTTAAATCTGAGTTTGTTGATGAAATTGGGAATAAAAATATATGCATTTAACTGAGTGGTTATTGTGTTTTATGAAGCTTTTAAATTTCTGAGTCAGATTTTTTTTTAAAAATTTACATGTTCGGATGGAGGATTGTGTTCAAAATTTGATGTATCTAAGTGCAGCTGTCATTTTAACAGTGCGAGGAACATGTATACATACATAAAAATTCATTATTTAATTATACAGTTGAGAAAATTGTCATTTTTTTGCTTGTGATTTAAAATATTTGCAGTGCATTCTTCTCTCTTTTTTAATGTATCCCTCCTTTTTTATAATTTTGTAATATATTTAAAACTTTTTTTAAAAAATTCCAGGATAAAAAGTCAAATAAATATTTTGATGATACAAGCAAATACTCATTAAAGCAGATGGTAAGTTGTTTTATTTTGTCTAATAACAATATACGAATACAAAACAATTATATTTCTTGTTTTGTGCAGATGTTTCTGTAATTTTTTTTTTTTTTTTTTTTTTTTTTTTTTAAGTATACTACATTTCTTAGCTTTGTAAGGACTATTACAGGATTTGCTATTTAAAAAAGTGTACTGTGTTTAATTTGCTATTAAAATTTTATAAAGTTTTTGAAGTAGTTGGCCTTATATATTGCATAGCTTTTTAGTTTAATTTAATATTCTGTTAGTTGAGCATATTCCCCAGCAACATGAAGGAATTTATCTATTTCAACATTAATTGTAATCATTAATCACAACATTAATTGTAACACATCCAACTTCAGTATTACAGTTTATCACAAATTTTCATGGGCTTGCCTTCCACCACACTTTAAATCATGTCATCTGACTAAATGAAAGTTAGCTTCATTTTATTCCTATGCTTTCCGTGCTCATCAAGTTTGTTCCTCCAGACTATCCCTTGATGAAGAACTAAGTTATTTAAAAGCAATAGCTATTGACAGGGGCTTTTCACCCAACATTATTAATCAAGCAGTTAAAAAATTCTCGTTTCAGCACACTAAAAGGCACATATAAAAATTCTATTGCCAGTCCCTTCTTTTCATCAATTATCTATAAAGTTGCACATATTTTTCAGAAATTTTAACTTTCGGGTCGTTTATTCTCCTATCAATAAAATTCTGAGTTCCATACTCAAGGACCCCATTCCGGATATAAATTCCTGGGGTATTTATAGGATTCCTTGCCAGTGTGGTTTAATTTACATTGGCTAAACAAAGAGAGCCTTGAAAATTTCGCGTCAAGGAACATGAGGCATATGTTAGAACAAAGGAAACACAAACATCTTCTGTTGCCCAACATTGTTGGTCCGAAAATCAAACTTTCAATTCTTCTGCCACCAAAATTATTCAAAAAACATCTTCCATTGGAGAACTTGATTTTCTGGAGGCATTTCACATTCAAAAAAATCTTTCTGTTCTAGTTAGCGATCCTAATTCCAATTCATGTTTGCCTTCGGCCTTTAAAGAAATTATGTTTTAGTTCTGGTTTGATCAACAGATGGCGCCACTTGCTTATTCTTGTCCAGGCTTTCTTATCTTATCTAAACATTATTTCCTATCTTGTTCATTTGCGGTTTTGCAGCTGAAGATGATGGTTCGGTGAAACCATCGAAACTAGTCCTGTGAAAATTTTGTAAATTAACGCTGATTTTTGTTGTTTGACTTCTGAATTAGTATTTATTCGGCGTGTTATTGTGTCTTAATTATAGAAGTAATGGTTTAAACCAGGGATGGGCAATTGCTTCAGCTCTGAGGCCACTTTGTGGAAGCGAAGGCTAGCGCAGGGCTACACTTTTTTAAATGATTCATTAGTTAACTTCGCATTTCAGAAAATGTGTAAACTATACCATAAAAATCAATAAAATAAAATAGTGGGAGTTTTATTCACTTTATTTATCGTACTAATTTAATTTAATCAGCGTCTACCTACATGGACAACATGTCTGCCAATGTTTTATTGAATCTTTCAGTTAAGCCATTGGTCTGAGGGTAGTAAGTAGTCGTCAGCAGATGAGACGTCTTGCATAGATGAATTAATTCTTTAACAACGTTGGATAGGAAGTTGTGACCTCAGTCACTTATCATTTCTTTGGGGGCACCATGCTTCAGTACAATTTCTTCAACCATAAACTTGGCAATTTCGGTGCCCTCAGCTGTCGGTATTGCCTACGTGACTGCAAATTTGATAAGGTAATCTGTGCAAACTATAATCCACCGGTTCCCATTTTGTGTAACGGGAAAGTGTCCAAGTAGATCTATTCCAATTTTGGTAAACAGTGTGTCAGGAGGTTTTTATCGGATGAAGCTGTCCTGGTGGACGCTGCAGCTGTGATTTCCGTCTTTGGCATTCTCAGCAATGTGATACGTACTGCTGTGTGCTTCCGTATAGCCCTGGCCAATGGTACTTCCTCCTTATTCGGTTGTACGTTTTGGCAAATCCGAGATGGCCAGTGGTTGGAGCATCATGAAGACTTCTTAGAACCTCGCTTCGAAGTTGCTTTCGTACCATCAAGAGCCATTGCTGTCCCATAGGATCATAGCTTCTTTTTTGTACAGTATACCATTTCTTATTTGATAATTTTCATATGCATCACCTCTCTTGAGAGTTGTAATGATATATTTTAATCGTTTGTCATTCTGTTGCTCTTTTCCGTAATCTACGATCGCTGCAAAGAAAGGGATGTCTTCATTATTCTCAATTATTGGTTCTATAAGAGGCTTCCTTAATAGTGAATCTGCATTGGAGTGTTTACGACTTCTCTTGTAGACGATATTTATGCCGTATTCCTGCAACCTGAGAGCCCATCGTGCAAGTCTTCTGGATGGATTCTTAACATTGTCCAGCCAACATAGAGAGTGGTGATCTGTGACTTCCGTGAAGAGTTTTCCGTAGAGGTATGACCTGAATTTACTAATTGCCCAGATGACGGCAAGGCATTCTTTTTCAATGGTGGAATAGTTCCTTTCAGCTGCAGTAAGGGACCTGGATGCATAGGCTATTGGTTTTCTTTGCCATCCTGGATCTGAACCGATGGTACTGCACCTATGCCATAGCCGCTAGCGTCAGAATGTATCCTGGTTTCTGCATCTGGAATAAAATGTCCCAAAACAGTGCCACTGGTCAGCAGCCTTTTGAGCGTTGCAAAAGATTCAATCTGTATCGCTTTCCAAGATAATTTTCCATCTTTCTTCAACAAGTTACGCAGGGGCCTTGCGATATCTGCGAAATTTTTGATAAATCGTCGGTAGTAGGAGCACAAACCCAGAAAACTTCGGACATCGGCAATATTTTTTGGAACAATGAACTTTGCTACAGCGTCTACCTTTTGTGGATCGGGATATATTCCATGTTGATCGACTAAGTATCCCAGTATAGTCAGTTTCTTTTTGCTGAAGGAACATTTCTTGGAATTTAGCATCAGTCCTACTCTTTGGATACATTTCAGTATTTATTTCCCTCAAACGCTTTTGATGTTCTTCAAAATTAGGTACGTACATGATTATGTCATCGAGGTAGCCAACACAAGTATTCCATTTGAGATCTCTTAGTACCTTGTCCATCATCCATTCAAATGTGTCTGGAGCATTGCATAATCCAAACGACATGACTTTAAATTCATAGAGACCATCTGGAGTCACAAAAGCTGTCTTTTCTCTGTCTTTATCATCAACCTCTATTTGCCAATAGCCTGACTTCAGATCCATCACAGAGAAAATTTTTGCACCAGCCAGGCAGTCTAATGCATCATCGATGCGAGGTAACAGATAGACTTCCTTTTTAGTTACCTTGTTCAATTTTCTGTAATTGACACAAAAACGCCAGTCACCATTTTTCTTCTTCACAAGCACGACTGGAGATGAGCATGGACTGTCTGATGGTTGTATCACATCTTCTTTTAGCATTCGTTGCACTTCGTCTGCAATCACACGTCTCTCAGTGGCTGACACACAGTATGGCCTTTGTTTGATTGGTGCATTGTCACCTGTATCAATCTTGTGCTTCACCGCATTGCATCGGGATTTTTTCGCAATACTGTTAAAGTAAAAAAGTCACTAAATTCATATAGTAGACTCAATAGCTCGTCTTTCTCAGCATTGGTCAAATCAGTATCGACAATTTCTTTTAAGTTTTCTTGAGATAACCTTTTCCTGGACCTATTTCCCTTGGAACCTTCTGGAGCCTGATCACTTAGGGAGCAAATAGCGTCGTTTTTTATGGTCGTTAAACAGCCTACATTCATTCCTTTAGGTATCAGTTGGGTTTGTCGAGAACAATTAGTTACCCATAATTTACCACAAACATCCTCTATAGTGACAAGTGAAGCTGGTATCGCTAGTTCTTTTTCGCACATTAGAAGTCTTGTTTCCAACAATCATAGCTCCATCTGTTTCCTGTAGTAGTTCTGAATTCAGGGCACATATTCGCCTTGCGGTGTTTTCTTCAATTACATAATCGGTTGCGGCAAACAAGGAGGACTCTGACTTATTTAAATATTCATTGTCTGGAAGGATTTCTGAAAGTGTGAGTTCTTGATTTCCACAATCAATAACGGCATCGGTGGCACGGAAAAAGTTCCATCCAAGTATCATTTGATGACTACATTCAGGAAACACAAGGAATTCAAACGTCTTCTTAGTCCCATTCAAATCAACTGTTAATACACAGCGTCCCGAGGCGGCTACAGTTTTACCACAGGCAGTTTTCAATACAAGTCCATTCTCAGCAAACATAGGAGCATTTAGATGTCGACGTAACTCTTCGAATATGACAGAATAATCGGCACTCGAATCAACAAGGGCTTTCACACACTGTCCGTTCACAGTGATAAAAGTGTTATTCTTTTTCAACTTGGCTGTGGTGTCGTCGGAGGATTTTCTTCAACTGCGGCCTTACCTCCTGTACAGGTCACTTGAGCTAGTTTTCCTCATTGGTTCGGTGTGAGGAACGGCGTACTGGTGACTGCGATCGTCGGCGATTGAGAGAGCGTCGTGGATAAGGTGAACTGCTTGTTATTTGGGAAGAAGTAGGTTGTGCAAATTCGTCGTCGAAGCTGTATGTAGATTTAGTATCCCTATAGTGGATTGGACGTCTTTGCGGCTCTTGCATTTTCAAATATCTGGCGTCTTTCCCTACAGTACCTCAGAACATATCCTGTGCATCCACAATGTAAACAGAGCAGCACATTATTGTCAGTCCTCCACAGATCTGTCCTACGTTGTGGAGCACTTCTCTGGCTGGCTTCTCGTCTTGGCTACGACCTAACTGGAAGTCAATGTTGGTTAGTGTTTTTGCTTCTCCCTGTTCCTGTGAGTGGTGCTAGCGCCTCTATAACCTCTTCCCGGACAACAGATGCTATGTCATTCGGTGCTACGGGTCTTATTTCCGTGTAGCTCTGAACTTGCAGCAGGACCTTCTGAAGCTCTTCTCTGATGATGGCACACACTATAGACCTTAGTTCACCAGCGTCCACATCGGCCGACACCGTGGAGACATTAGGCAGCCTCTGGAATCGTGATCGGGCGATACGTCTTCGTCGAAGGTCTTCTATGTGACGGCAGCGTTTCACAAAGGCATCGATGCTGTCATAGTCCTGGGACGACAGGACCTGATACAAGTCTACAGCAATACCTTTCATGAGATGGGCCACTTTCTCGTCTTCAGACATGGATGAGTTTGCTTTTCGGCAGAGAGCAAGAACATCTTGAATGTAAGCTTCAGACGTCTCATCGATTTGCTGGGCACGTGTGAGTAGTACTCGTTCAGCTTGGTGCTTTACATCAGCTGCTCGGGAAAAGGTGTTCTTAAGAGCAGTCCTGAAAACAGTCCAACTGGTAAATGTGTCTTCATTATTATCGAACCACTGTTGAGCGGTTTCGCCAAGGTAAAAAATGACATTCGCCAGACACATTTGATCATCCCAGTGGTTATAGTTGGCAATTCGATCAAAGTCCTTGAGCTATCTATTAGTATCTTCTTGGCTGTCCCCAATGAATATACACAGGCTTCTGGGTAGTTGGTACATCAGGATCGGTATTGGTGCGATATTACTCGAAGTGGAACTAGCTGCTGCTGGAGGATTCTGTTTGGTTTCCTTCTCATCAACCATCTTTCTCGATCTTTTACGCGAATCCTGTAAGAGTCCAAACTCAGGAGAAAGTCCTCGAATCTGCAGGCTTTGGCGTAACTCTGCCGTAGTAACTGAGAAATACTCGGCGCCTCCACCAAACTGTCGCATAGATGAGAGGATTCTACAAATAGACTGGCAAGTACTCAAGTCTAAACTCAAGACTTTTTATTAACTCGAACTGAATGAAGAGCTACTTATATACAACTGGAGAACATGCTGAAGCATTCCAGACTTGGAATGTTCTGGAAGAATAAGAAGGAAATTTACATAAATAAGATAACATTAACAAGAAGAAAATTTACATAAAAACCAATTCTCAGGCATCTTGCCGTTGATGGGTTTCAAACCCGGGACCTGCGGGTTTCGAGTCCTGTGCCTTCACCGCTAAGCTATGAGGAGCTCTCTCGAAAAGAGCGATTTTTCGCTACAATATATACCACTTGCTACCTGACCAACCACTTCGATCAAGCCCTGTTTTAAATTTGAAAAGACCTTATGTCAACTAATTATCAACCACCACAATGTAATAGAAGATAGCATTTGTCATTGGAAGCTTCCTGTTTACAATAAATATGTAGATCCGTTTCACCAGCATATTGTTACAGGAGATCTCAATATCATTGAAGATGAGCATTTGCGTGAAATTATGCAACTTGGCACCAAGTTTCGTCCCACTTTCAGTATTAATCAGCACTTTTGCCTTAAACAATTCAGTAATGATCTTGATAAATTTATAATTTTAGCTAGTAATAGAACCAACTTGCCTACTACTACTTTTCTAGAATGGAAAGCTGCACTAATTAAATAATTTCAGTTTATACTTTTCAAGTTACCCAATTTCAATTATTTACACAATGAAAGGCATCTAGAAACTCTTATTCAGAAACAGCAAGATAACTTTATTATCTTGCTGTTTTACAAAGATTGTCAAAGGAACAATTTTAGTGTCATTTGAAAAAAGTTTTATTTCAACCTTCTGCATAAAGAATTGAATAGTGCTTGCACCTATCAAAAGATCACTACCAGCACTAAGATTCTTCTCAATAAATTTAATGCACCTCATAAAAAACTTAAAATCCATCCTTGCAAATATAATAACAGATTTGCAAATCTATATGCACTAGCAAAATTTCATAAGACTCTGGTCAAATTGAGGTTCATTGCCAATAGTACCAAAAGTTATTTAAAGGAAATTATCTCTTCGCACAAAAACTTCATCTCATACGTGACTTCATTAATAATTATGATTTTAAAGATCTACATTGCAAATGGATGATTTCAAGTAATTTCTAATAACCTTAAATACACTTAAAATAGAACATATCCAATGCTACGACTTTAAAAACCTCTATACTACTTTGCCACTTGAAGAAATTTATAAAAGTTTACTTTCTCTTCCTGAATTATTTCCCCAAATTTCTACAATATTAAATGCTGAAAAATGGCAACTTTTTCTTTCAAGCGTACTTTTCAATAATTATATTCAATTCAATAACAACATATTTAAACAATTTTATACGTCCACTCAAAAAGAAAGATCATAAATTTTACCAACACATCTTTCGATATATTGATGATGTCATAGCCTTCAACAACTTCAACAAGATTGAAAATGCTAATATCTACCCTTCATGCTTAAAATTTAATACTACAAATACCATGCAACATGATATAGTCTACCTTGATTTGCATATTATAGATTACAATTTTTTGAAAGTCTATGATAAACGAAGGGAATTCAACTTTACAACACTTAAATTAACCAACTGGAATTCCAATATTTCTAAAAGAGTCATCTTCAATACAATTTACTCACAGCTGCTTAGAATTAAAAGAATCTGCAATACAACAAAACACCTTCAAGAAGAAGTACTATACTTTGTCACAATATTGTAAAATAACCTAATTCCTCAAAAAGTAATTAAAAATACAATAAGAAAAAGCTGGCATTAACCTTATTATTTTTTAGATTTTTTGAGTTAGAGTTAGATAATGAAATTTTATGCTTAAAGCCCTATGGGACGGTGTAAAGTGGATGGCAGATTCTGAAGATCTAATGTTTAAATGTACAAATAATTCCTGTCACAACGTCTATTTTTCCCCTTAAAATTTGGCACAATACTTTTAATTCTGTTTTTAAATAGTTTTTAAAAAACTTTGCTGGCCAATTTTATTGTTATTAACTTATGGGCTATTTTCATTTCTGGCAGCTTGATCGCCCTCTAGCTTGAAGAATTACGACTTTAACTAACAAATTACTATTTTTACATTATTTCTGCTTACTTTAGAGGCCAGTTTAGGTAATATTTTGTTGAATTTAGCCATTTTCTTTTTTACCCAGCCCAATTTTCTTCAAACTACTATGACAAGACACCTTTTTTCCGGATTTTTCAACACATTTCACCCTCCCTCTTTGCAGTGAGTCAGGTTTGCTGCCAATGGTCAGTTACTTTACATTGGCTCTTTCCCAGTGACGTTTTTTTCCTCCTTTCTACGTCATCCTGCGAGTTGGAAAGCAATAAGCACGCTTGAGGTTTACCCACCCTTTTCGAATTTCATCGTTAACCAAAGAAGAAGGCACTGATACAGATCTGTTTTTAATAATATATTTTCTCTAAAAATTTTTTTTAGGTCTTAGCAAGACCCTTGCTTCAATTTGTCTATTTTGTTATCATTTTCGTTTTGAATTAAAAATAATTTTCGGAACTTTTACAAAGTATTAACTTTACAAATAATACTTTACAAATAAATAATACATATTATTTATTTGTAAAGTATTACAAAGTATTACAAAGTATTAACTCTTCAAGCTTGCAGGTCCACCCATAAGATCTAGTATATTTTGACTAATAGCATATCGCTATTTATTTTTTTCTGTACATCGGCATTTCCATTCCATTATTTATTATCTTTATTACACCTTAATGTGTTAATTCAAGCGGACGCGTAGGGAAATTGGAACAGAGAATTGAGACTAAAGTTTCTGACATAGTTTATTTAATTAATTGAAAAATGTGTCGCATACAGTTTCAATTGTCTGTTTTTGCAAAATGCAAGATGGAGTTAGCTTAGTTTGAAGTTCATTAAAAAATATTTCCCCTGACGCGCCATAGTGAACTTCGAATTGGGCTGATCGACCATTTACCGCTTCTTAATTTTATATTTAACTCGATTAATTAGTTAATACTTTTACTATGTTTTAAATATACTTAATTAATTTTGCATATAGCTTACTATTATTGCTGATTTTTACTTGTAAATAATCAAATGTTGTATTTTTCTCTTTTAACACATTTCATTGCAACTACCGTATTTGATGGCACATAAGACGCACCCTTATTTAGAAGGCCACACACATGGAAAAAAGGTTTCAAACTTAAAATGTGGTTTCTTTTAGTTCTCCCATTTCGTAAAAGCCAAATAAACAATCATTGAATGCAATTACTAAACATATTTTTATTAAGGAAAATTAACAAACGGCAAGCTATTTTGAACATGATATGTAAATTTCAATGATGAATAAATGAATGAACGGCAAGCAATCAAACATAATACAAAATAAAGCAGAAACAACAAAAAACACAGATTCAATGAAAACGTTGCCTATCATGAAATTAGACTTTAATCACTTTCAAAACCATAAAAATCCTTTTCACTATCATCATCATTGAAAACGAGAATATCGTCATCACTACTGTTTCCGTCATCGTTAGTATCACATTCTTCGAATATTACGTCGTCTTCTGTTCTGTCAAGAGCATTACTGATTCTGCACTTCTTAAAGGACTTAACGATTGCTTCAGCCTTTACGTCCTCCCAAGATCTTTTTACCCATTTGCACACTTGTGAAATAGAGGGCTGCTTCATTCTACCTGAGGGCGTGATGTGGCTCTTCTATCCACTTGTTCCATCGTTCTAGCATTTTTTCCTTAAATGGCTTATTCACCAGTACATCTAAAGGCTGTAATTGGCTAGTCAGACCACCAGGAATGACAGCTATCTGGGTTTTTAATTCTCTCACTTTATTCTTTATGGTTTCAGTTCTATGGGTGCTAAACTGATCCAAAACCAAAAGAGAGGGTTTTCTTAAGAGTTCACCAGGTCGCCTCGCCCATACGTTCTGTAACCGCAGTTTCATTCCAGCTTCGTCTATCCAGCCTTCCGGATGAACATGAATAATTACACCCGTTGGAAGTTTTTCTTTCGGATAAGTTTTTCTTTTGAATATGAAAATTGGAGGTAGTTTTGTACCATCAGCACAACATGTTAGAACTACCGGGTTTTTTCATGACCTGTGGTTTTTATGGTTATTGATTTAGACCCTTTAATACTCACAGTCTTGTTGGATGGTATATCAAATGTGAGTGGAATTTCATCCATATTTCCTATTTGACCGAGCTCAAAGGAAGTTTTCTTGTGTGCATTTGTATGCACGGTATAAAACCTATGAAATGCTACTATTTTTTCTTAATAATCTGCTGGCATTTTCTGTGCAATAGTTGTTTTTGTTTGCATTGATAAGCCTTGCCTTTTCATGAACCTGTAGCACCAGCCCTGAGACCCTGAAAAATTCTGATTCCCATAATTTTCTGCAAATCCTTTGGCCTCATTGATTACCATTTTGGTTGAAACACTTATCCCAGATTTCCTCTTATCTATCACCCACATTTTTACTTCATTTTCAATTTCAGGCCAAGATGGAGCTGGGCATTGAAGGTTATGTTTTAGTTTTTTAGCAGTTTTCAGTTGATCTTCCTGCAGTCGCCAAGTACGTATAATTTTTTCAGTAGGTGGTGGACCGAAATGCCTTGCTGCTGCTCTGTTTCCATGCACTTTGGCATAGTTTAACACTTCTAGTTTATACTGAATTGTATAGCTTAATCTCTTGTTTCCTGTAGTCATATTTTCCAGGGTATTTTTTTTTAAACAAATAGTTTTAAGCACCGATACAGACAAACATTTATACAGAGTAGCACCGATACCGACATGTGTATCGGCTGAGTCAAAGAAAGTCTATGTAAAGAAGGAAAGGCTCCATAGACGTAATGTGATAGTCGAACCTGTTCGAACTTCGACATCAGCTTCGAGCTTTGATGCTTTTTGGCGACATATATTTCATGCATGCGCAAAATAATTATGGCAGATTTAGAAAAGGTTATGTGTGTCTAGACCTTTATCTGTGCTAAAAATAGCATTCAGTATTGAAAGTTAACCTGTGTCCTTCATGTATAAGACGTCCTTCATGTATAACTTTTGAGACCAAATTTAGGGAAAAAAGTGTGTCAAATACGGTAATTTTGCTTATGTTAAAGTTTTCATGGAACCACAGTATTTAAGCAGCTTTTTAGCGTTTGTACTAGAATTTATCTTTTCTGCAAAATTTCTTTAATTTTGCAGCACAATGTGCAAAATTTTTGACCACATAGGTCTTTAATCATTTGTTCTTTCTACTTTACTTTAAATTATATATATATATATGAATGCAAAATTGAACATTGCCAAAACTTTTTTTGAAGTTACTTCTAATTCATGTAACGATTATGTAATTGTCAGCAACTGTAGTCATCAGTTCTTTGCACATTATCATGGATATGGAATACACAGTTGAAAAATAATTGAAGTGCACTTTGGGCATTAGGGTTGTCATTAACATTCATCCACTTACACATAACCTTTGCATTTGTAACTATACTTGGGAATTTAAACAAAAAAATTGAGCTAGTAGCCTATATGAAATATTTAACGTTTTGGGGATAAAATAAAAATTTTTGACTTGTCACAAAACAAATATCAGTAAATGGCATTATATCATATACATAAAAATTATTAAATAAATATATGGATACAAAAATAACTACAATAATAAAATCAAATATATACAACAGATCATTACAAAGAATAGGACTTCTCTTTGCACTTTTTTTTCTCTTTAGCTTTTAGAATCACCAGAGTCAAGATAAATGTGATTTATTTAATAGCCATTACCTTTCTATTATTTTCCATAACTAACAATAAAGTTTAAAATGAAAAGAGTGTGAGCGACACAAAATACAACATGGAAAAGCAATCGTCACATGAAAGGAAACACCACTTTTGCCAATCTGAGCGATAACTGATTCTTGTTTGGCTTCCAGCCTGTTTTACCAATTGAAGGTGGTAACCCAATTTTGCGAAAGCTCACTTCCCAGAATTGTTCCTCCAATGTTCCGGCAACAAATATCGTATGTGATAACAGCATTACTTAGATGAGAAACAAGTGGTTGACTCCCAAGTCTCATTGCATGTCACTATTCTATCCCAAAACTTCTCCCCTTCTGTGTGATACCAGAAAAGAAAGTCTAAGGTAGTGCCCGTTCGACTGGTTTTGTGGAGCTCCATAAGAATTTTTGATACCTATCAAGCACAGAACTTCCTGTAGCCTAATTTTCCGGTGACTACCTAGTACAAAATAGTCCAAGAAATGTTTGGAAATTATTGTGAAAGTTCTCACATTGTGAATCGCTGGATCTGATGGATTTTGTTGTCAGTTTGTTTGATAATATCATAACTCTCTGCAGATGGCGTCCCACTCCTTGATTCATGATCAATGTTTGTTTTTCATTCGTTGAAAAATTTCACTCACTGACATTGCACCTTCTCTAATAATTTTTTTACCTGTATTTGACACATAATTCATGATGACTGTCTGCTGCTGACAGTTTCCCCCCCCCAAAAGAAATTGTACTAATCCTCATACCTCACATTTGACGAGATTTTCAATAGCAGTACACATTTTGTAACATTATAACCTGCATGCACATGGCAGTATGACCCTGTCACTAGGATAGCAAAAAGCTTACTAAAACATGGATTGCTTGATGTTACAATGGTTGCACTCCACTAACTGCTACTAGCGCTATGCCACAATGGAGGTTAGTTTCCGAATTGCCCTTGTACAATACAGGGCACAAAAAAGTACAACATAACATAAAAGGACTGCTGGATATATAAAAAATTTGTACACGGAACTGAAGAAATGACCAGTTTTTTTTATTGTGCTGGACTGCCTCTCATACTTATCTTTGTGCAGCTTCATTGTATAGGAAATGGAGAAACAGAATATTCATAGCAGATGCGTCATATTTTTCCATGTGCAAAAATTTTAGCAGTTTTGATATTTCTTTGACTTATTATAATAATTTTACAATTACTTAATATTTTTACACAATGTGTCTGAAAATAAACAAAGATAAGAGAATACAGACAAAGAAAAAAAATGAAAACCTTTCGATGCATTATTTTTATAATATAAATGTTCATTTTCCTTGCTTTGCACGTGATGCTGTCATTTCATCTGTTACTTATTTAAACTTTTCACATTGTTCTATGTCTTGAAATTAGAAATTAAAGTTAATGACCTAAAACTGCAATAGTATATTACAGTACAAGTGAAAACATTGACAGTTTCACTCATGCGTGTGTCGTATTTGCACAATAATTATGGGGTCCCACAAAATTTTTGTAACAATTATGGGGTCCTGGGGGGTCGCAAAAAATCACAGTGATAAAAAGGGGTTGCGACTGAAAAAAGTTTAAGAAACCGTGCAATAAAACATTCTATCAGCGGTCTGTAGTCCTCCATTGTGAATCAACTTTTTCATTTTTTTGTTGCCTTCCATCTGTTTGTTTTCAGATTCGTGTTCATTTTTATTGTTTTTGTCTTTCACTTGTGCAACTGTTTCATCTCAGTAACTTCTTTACAACTTGAAATTAAGCCTGCTATTTTATAATTTTCTTTTTTTGTAAAAGCTCGTTTCCTGATTGGTCCTGCAATTTTTTCCAGCAATGAATAAGGCTTATATATTCAGATTTGTTCCAAGATTGAGATATCTACCACACTTTGTCCAAGGGATATATTTTCTTTAGTTTACTGAACATCTAACACTCTTTTTCCATAGCTAAAACAAGAAATTTATGTCTTTATCTCTTCTTTAGTGCTCACAAAATGACTTGATTCATTAATTAAACATACTGAAGTCATGCGGTGGGTGAAAAACTTAGCTGTTTATCTTGTAACTATTCTGAATTAGGATGGATGATGCATTGTCGAGAATTAAAAATGTTTTTCTTGATAGATTTTTTTTTGATTTTATAAACTTTTCTACCAAAGGAACAAACTACTGATAAAACTGGTCCTTAAAATTGTTGAATACATTTGATCTATTCTTATACTAAGCAGGCAAATCATAGATTGTGTCAGTCCATTTGTGGACTTTTTTATGTCTTTAAACATCTGGGGATTTTTCTGTTTGCTTAGTGCTAGTTTGAGCATAAGGTCTATTGCATTCATGCATGCTAAGTTTGTATTTCTCTTCTTCATTTTTAGGATAGGAACAATTTCTCTTCGCTGAATCTTTTTTGAAGGTAGAATTTGAATATTCAGACCAAAATCAACACAATTGTAAATTTGAACTCTAACTAAGTCTTCCTTTTCAATTAGTTTGTGGAAGATTTCTTTGAATTTATTAACATTTTCCAAGTCAGAAGATAGTTTTCCATCACAAACTTAAAACTGTCTAATATCACAAACTGTCCATAGTGCTATTTCCACTTTTTGAGTCAGTCAATACAAGCAATAAATCCAGCATCTCCTTCTTGAAATCCCTCATAGAATTTGAAGGCCTGCTCTTGGTGAATGGGTCCTGAAATGGGTGTTAGTTCCTTTTCCATTTGCTACCTAGACTGCAAATTACTCTCATTGCCCCATTCATACTTTCCTTCTTTTCTTTCTTTAGTTCTTTTGGTGCCTCAACATGTGGGTGAGCGTGATCATGCAGAAGAATAATTCTGTCATGTCTGGAGAAGTAGTGGGTGCATTTTTCTATGAATGCTTGGCTCAATCTCATCAGCTGTGTTTGGTAGAGAGCCCCAGTGATGTTCTGAGCAACTCATTGGCTGTCAGTGTTGAAGCATGGCCAGGTGGTTCCCATAATTTTTTCTTCTTTGGATTATCCTAGTAGGTTCCATTTTTCATATTCAGTGACTATATGATGTAAAAAACCCTTTTGTTTGTGCCTGGCAAGCGGCAGTTCACATGTAAAAAATTGGTGTTCAACGTTTCTCAGCTTCAATTCGTATGGAACTTAATTTCCTTGCTTTTGAATGATTCCCAATGATTTTAAGGCAAAAGTGCACTTCAGCCCCTATTGGTGATATTCAAATCTTTTTCGCGAAGTGAGCTTTGAAATGGTCCTTGAGCCTCTATATTAGCATTTGCATAATTTTTAGAACCTTACATGTTTACGTGTCATCATTATCATAACATTTTTATTTAAATTTTTAATTCTGGTTCTTTATAATGAACATTGCTTTTTTATTTCCAGTTTGAAAGAGAAAGACTTACTACAACTGAAGATAATCTTGAAATGTTCTTGGATGTTGCTGCAGAGGTGAGTCGAAACATTTTAAGTTAATACGAGGGTTGGAACTTTAATAGTGGCAACTATTTATTTACAAGGAATACAAAAGTGATTCATGTCACCATGTTTTACAGTCCTTCAATGTAGTCGCCAGCATTGTGTACAACCCGTTTCCAACGATGTGGAAGTCGCAGAATACCTGTAGCAGCGCCTGTTTTGTTGATAGTTTGAATGGACCGGTCTACTGCTGCAAGAATCTCAGGAACAGTTTGGAAGCGAGTGCCACGAAGTGGTTCCTTCATCTTAGGAATTACGTCATTATCACAAGGGCTTAGATCTGGGGAGTATGGTGGATGTTAAAGCACTTCCCAGCCCCATCGCTTGAACAAATCAGTCACAGCTTGTGCTGCATGCAGCCGAGCATTGTCATGCAAAATGAGAGGAGCGTTCTGCAGAAAGTGTCGCCGTTTTTTTCTCAAAGCTAGTCGGAGATTGTGCTCCAAAAATGAGCAGTAATACTGCGCAGTGACAGTCTGCTGTGGGGGAACGGTATGCGTTAGGATGACACACCATCACAGTCGTACACGAGAATCACCATAACTTTCACATTGCTGCGGTTCTGATGAAATTTCGAACGCTGTGGTGACCCGTGATGACGCCATTGGTTTGATTGGCGTTTCAGTTCTGGCTGGTGTGATCGGGCCCAAGTCTCATCCAGCGTAATGATACGGCATAAAAAAGCATCTCCTTCGCGCTCATAGCGCTCCAGGCGGGTTCGGGCAGCATCGTATCGTAGCCATTTCTGCATTTCCGTCAATTGATGTGGAACCCATCGTGAAGCAATTTTTCTCATGGACAGGCGTTCCTTCAGAATGTGCAGCACAGTCGTATGCACTAATCCTGTTTGTTCAGCCGGCTGATGAATTGTTTGGCGGTGATCACTGTCCATTAGTGTGGCAACAGCTTGCACGTCTGCATCGCTGACACTCGGACGACCTGGCCGCAGCATGTCTGCCACGTTTTGGCCTCCTTCATTGAATGCTTTCACCCATCTTGCTATGATTCTTTAAGGCAATGCAGATTCCCCGCAAGCGTCTTGAAGCCCTTGATGACACTGTCGTGCTGTGCGACCTCTGGCACATTCAATTTTTATCCAACATCGTTCTTGTTTTGAAAACGTCCTGACAACACTTACTTTAGACCGCGAGCTAATACAAGGATCCATTCTTTGCGTCACTCCGCATGTGCGTGACGTAGGCAGGATGAGTCTTTTTGCTGAGAGGTAAGGTAGGTATGTAGTTCACGTGTGGTATACGCGATATTCTTTGGTTTTGTTGCACAGCGTTTTTTCAGCTGTGTTGCCACTAATAAAGTTCTAACCCTCGTAATTTGGTTACTGAATGTTCTGTGAAATTTATGCTTAAATGCCCATTAAGTATAAGATGAAAATCATCCTTGTGCATAATGTTTACATATGTATTCTTTTTTCCCTTATGTTATTATTATTAACATAGTGTAAGGAAGATTCTGAAGTGGATAATGAACAAGGTTATGTCTCAAAGAAAGTAACCCAAAAAATGGATCATAGTCGGCAAGAGGAGAGAGACATTGGCAAAGCTATTCGTCGTAAGTAGCCCTCTGAGCTTTATATTGTTAAGACACTGATTGCTGAATGTATTATATTGTTTAAAGAAGTAGCATTCATTAACTAATAATTCAAGATATTTAATTTGTAGTATTTTAAAATATGTTATCCATTAGAATTTTTTTCAAGATGTCTCAATTTTGCTATTATTGGTTTGGAAGGAAATGAAATTTCCATTAAATTGCAGAATTTTGAAATTTCAATTTTAAAACTAAAGCATAGCATTGATCATTTAGTTAAAATAAAAATGAAATTTTTGGTATTCTATAAAGAAACTCAGAATAAATAATTAATCTGTGTTAAATCTTATTCCAGTTTTGCTAATAAAATATATTGTGATGATGTATTGCTTACACAGGATTTGACCTAATATTAGCAAAATCTGCTAACCAAACTATAACTTGGATCTTTTCTATATTGTGTATTTGTATGACGAGAAGGTGTACCCTAAAATTCAGTACTCAGTGTCTCTCTTTTCAGCTTGAAAATTAATTCCATTTTAAGAGAACTTCTTCCCACAGTGTATGGTTCCCTGTATCTTGATGATATGCTGTCACGGTTAAGATATGAGAGCTACTACGAGACAACTGCTAATCACTCTTAACAGAATAATAAAGGGGCTCAACAACAATGGTTTAAATTTTTCTAGCCAGAAGACCGTTTGCGTGCATTTCTCTCGTGAAAGAAATCTACATCCTGAACCAGAGAGATCTTGATGGCCCCTTGATTTGAGTCTAGTCAGAAGCAAAATTCCTGGGAGTCATATTTGACAGAAAGCTCACATTCCTTCTGCATATATTAAATTTAAAGAAAAATGTGCTTAAGCTCTCAACATTCTGAAAGTCGTAGCTAATACTTTATGGAGAGCTGAATGTTGTTCTATGCTTCGCATATATAGATCTTTAATTCGTTTCAGACTTGACTATGGTTGTGTTATCTATGGATCAACAAGACCTTCTGTGCTATTGAAATTGGATCTGGTCCACTTCAAGCTCTACGGATATGCTCTTGTGCTTTCAAAACATCTCCAGTCCAAGTTTATATGTCATCTGTTTTGAACCATCTTTGGAGTTCAAATGCAAGCAGTTGTCTCTTGAATTTCATTATAAAATGTCACAAGCCAAACATCCGACTTTTGATATCTGAGCAGTATTGTCATTTCTACTAAGCATGCCGAAAAATTCAACTTAAATGATCTGCATCCCAAAAGCTTTAACCTTTTCGGTATTGCTTCCTGGCAAGGAGCAAATATTCGCATACTTGACATTTTTGGAGGACTTACGAAGAGCAACACCAATGATGTCCAGTATCAACAAATATTCCTAGAGCATAGAAGCAGACATTCTAACTATAGAGCATTTTTTAATGATGGCTGAAAGAAAGTTCATCATATTCTGACTGTCTAAGTGCTCTTTAATCAATAAATGTTAATATTAGCCATACATTGGTCTTAGAAATTTTAAAGGCACACCTATGTTTGAGGAATGCAGGTTATTATGTTGTGTACTGCTGGGTGCCTGGACATGTTGGCATCAAAATCAATGAACTTGTCGATATTGCAGCAAAATCAGCTGATTTTACATCTGAAAATGATGTTTTCTTTACAGACATGCGGAATTACATCAAAAGCAAGTAGTGGAGGTGGCGAGAGCACCGGAAATGTCAGGCACAGAACAAATTAAGGCAGGTGAAATCCAATTTGGAGTACTGGGAGTCGAGAGGGAATCAAAATGAGGATGTACTGTTGACTCACCTACAAATCAGGCACTGCAGATTGACACACATCAGTATCTCTTGAAAGAAGATATTGAGTCTATGTGTGGTACTCGCACTGTTCCCATTTCAGTCAATAATATTTTAACTTGTTATGCTGCTTTTGGTCAGAAACGCATAGCATTTTAACTCTATGAATACTAAGTCAAGAGAACTCATTAGAGGAAATCCCCATATTATCCTCATAAAATTTATAAAAGACATTCCTTTTTACCATATAATTTGAGTTTATTTCCTTTTTTTCCTACTCTGCTTGTTGCTAGGGCATTTTTTTACTTTCATCTGTGTGCACCTTCTTCAATATTACAGGATATATTAACGGTTTATATAATACTGTATCATGCTCCTAATGCATTTTAGTTTTGCTATATTTTGTCTATGGTATACAAGTGAATGATTTTTATTTACTCTCAAAACACTGCCCATATGAACCTCATCTTATACACTCTTCTGCAAAAAAATTGAAGCACCATGAAGGAAGTGGTTGTTTTTGATGAAATTGAATATGTGTGTATCTCATACACAGATAATAAAATGATTAAAAAATCAAGGTCATAGTACCTGTTCATGGCTCACAGTCACCCATTGAGTGTTCAAATTAGTAGTTGGTCGAACTGCCCCTGGTGGCAATGCATGCGTAAATTCGTCAAGGCAAGGTGTGTTCGAGTTTCCTAATGCCATCCTGGGACACATTCTGCTAGGCATTCATCAGTTGTCACTCCAGGAGTAGTAGCCAAATAGTATGTATGGTATAGTTAAATTTGATGATTATAGCCGCTAATTTGAAAGGCTTTCGGATATTGCAAAACGAAGAAATTTTCTAATTAACGGATTTTGTAAAGAAATGTGAAGAAGCAGTAATAAATGAAGATGATATAAAAGAAATTTTTCGTTGTAATGACAATGCTCCTCAATCATCAATCAATTAATGAATGGCGAAATCTGTAGTATGGTTCTAGATCCAGTTGAAACAGCAGTTACAGAACTTCAACAATGTAACTAAACAAAAGATTATGTCTGTCTATAGAATTAAGAAAAAGTATTAAGACAAAAAATGAAGCAACGTAAACAACTTACATTGAAAGAAATGTTTAAGAAGGTAAACAAACAAATATTAAGCTTTTTCTTTGTAAATTTAGATACCATTTAGATCATAAATGCTTCATTATTTCATAAATCACGATTTCATATTTTTAATTTTGTAATTTCTACATGCCATCTTTCTAGATTTAAACTGATGATCTAATATCCGGAAAAATTCCAAATCCAGAATCGCCGAAGTTCCGACGAATCCGAATTTCGGACTTTGTATTGTATATATATTAAATTCAATCTCTGAAGTGTGAAAAAAAAATCATGGTATAATATTTTTTTAATAATATTAAATGTAAAAGTAGTTGTTTATGAAAACGTTATTTTTAATAAGCTTATTCAGGAGGGGCATTATTGTAATATGTGTTTGTTGTTTTACCTGAACTGCTGACAGTAATGTTTTCAGCACATTTTTTTTTAAGAATTTAAACATTAAATTTGTGCAGGTCTATTGATATGTTTTTAATTTGTATAGCATTAAAATGTAGTCAGGCATGTTATAATCAAGTTAAAACAGATTTTTTTTTTTTTTTTATCTTTGGTAATTATTTAAAACATTCCTTCTCTTTTTCCTTTTGGAATTAATTTTTTTTTCTGATATCTTTTTAGAACATCAGCGACTTAATGCAGCTCTTGAGAAATGTGAATATTGTTTAGATCAACCTAGTATGAAAAGATATGTATTGGTGGACATTAGAGATCAGGTAAAGCATTTGACATTGTAGAAACTGAAAAATAAAGTGAATTTTTTTTGCAAAATCAATTTACTTTTTAATGTGTTTTGAGAAAAACTAGGTATATTTTTTCATTTACGTATACTATTTAGTCATTTTTAAGTCTCAAGAATTTTTATTCCTTGACTTAATTATAACAAAATTGTTGAGATCGAAGCTCATTGTCAAGTATAATTTTTTTATGACGTTCTGATGTTCATCCATTATAATCTTAAGATAGATTTTCTTATCAAATTAAAACTTTTTCCAAAAAATTTATTTAAACTTACAGCTTTTGTGTAATTTTATATATTTGTCAATATTTTTGAATAGTTAATATTATATATGGAAAGTAAAACTAGAAATGATCTATCCTGTTGTTAATAGTTAAGTAGTATAATTGGATATCTTAATTTTTTATATTTTTAAATTTGTATATGAGCATATTTGCTATAAAATAAATAACTCTGAAATAATTCATATTGTATCTGATTAGCTTAAGTGCCATACATCTATTTAAAAAAATAAAAAATAAAAAAAGTAAAGCAATGAAAATTTATTTAATAAAAACTGAACATGTAGTACATGCTTGATGATGATTGTTACCAGTTAAAGAACTAGAAAAACTTGAAATGGGGGGGGGGACTTTTGAAATATTTCCTGGAAGACAATTTGTTGTTATTTTTTATTTATTTATATATTTATTTATTTTAAATTTATTTCTTTGTTATGACTTTTTTTAAAAAAATAGGTTCAAAAAAGTATGTGAAACTGTGCTAAAAGTAAAAAAAAAAAAAAAAAAAAAAATCAAACAAAAGTTTTGAATAAACAAATTAATCAATTTTTCTAAAATTTCAATTATACTGTTAATTTTGGAAGCTAAATTTTATTTAATCTTACAATTTATTTCAACAGATTTATTTGTGTCTACCAAGTTACCAGTCCCTGGTGGAAAATCATTGTTTAATTGTACCAAAACAGCATGTTTCATCCTTTCTGGCACTGGATGAAGATGTATGGACAGAAGTTGAGGTATATGTGTGTGTCTTGCCGTATTTCTACATCTGTTTCTGAAAAATTTATTTATTTATTTATTCTTTTTGTGTGTAATACATATAAAGTGATGTGTGATTATATTTAATTATCTCCCTAAGGGAGACTGATTTGCCCCCCCCAAAGAAATGGTTTTATGTAATGGAGTCAGCATGCTGACTCCAGCATATTGTAAAATATGATGAGCAAATAACATGACCATTCTGTAAAATATTATGGTTAATCTGCAAAACTAGGAGTAAAAACTATTTTCTCATTAAGATATGTGAAAGGTTAAGTGATTAACACACAATTATTTTCTTTTATGAAGCATTCTTATGTTAATTAACCAATTATTATTTTTGATTTATGATAACTTCTTCCTTCTTTATTCCTCACCAGAATGCAAATGACCTTCAGGATTTAAACTAAGGGTTTTGAATCGTAGAAAGAGAGAGTTTCTGATACTCATGTCTACTGCTGGTTTTTTTCACCAGCTCCATTTAAAAGTGATATTCTGGCTTTGACGTTCTTGCTAGCTGATGCTTTAAACTTGTGCATAAGTGAAATAAGTGAGCTAGCTTATTTCTTATTCTTTTGAATGTGTAGTCTTAGAATATGTTACCTATGAATTTAATTGTCTGTTTTTATTTAATTTAGCTACAGGGGGTGTTTTTTTCCCCCATAGCATTAAATTGTACCTTTACGTTCGATATGGCTTAAGTTAAAAAAAGATTATTTTAAATCTTCCTGAGTGTTTGTTAGTTGTTGAGTGTAGTTATGTCAACATGTACAAATTATGTATGCAGCATGTAACTTAAGTAAATATGAACTTATGCCAATCATTCCGGTGAAAGTTTGGATAGAAGAGATCCTCTTTATTCAGTTAGATAGTCAACAGATAAGTGGTTTATTGAGAATTAATTGGTTTACATGAAACCAAGAGAAGATCTTATGAATATATTATCCATTATTGGCTCTAAATAACATTGTTTGATGACAGTGTTAAATAGAAATAGGTGATTGTATAGTTTTGATAGTTCTAGAAGTGTTCTGCCGCTGGAAATGGCTTTGTTAGAAATCAGGTTTCCTGCTGTTTTCTTGAAATCCTTTTTCCATAGTAAAACATAAATTTCAAAACAGCATAGCATCCCATTCCAATAACGCACACAAAAAAACTCGCATAATAATTTAAACTGCATTTTTATTTATTATATCTAGTCTAATTCATGACAAAGCGTATTTCTTAACCATTTTTAATCCCCAGAGAGATAAAAAAAAATAATTTAAGAAAGGCAATTAAAATTTAACATCTCTTTTGCCTCGGCCAATTAGGCGAAGAGGTCATTTATGTTAGAATACATTACAGTACATCCACATTCATTTTTTTCTGTTTTTTTCTTTGATTAATTAAGAACTTATACATTACTAAATTTCCGATATTCATTACATTAATTCTTATACTTCAAAAAATCTAACAAACACTATCTTGAATGAACACAAATTAAAGGTAAAGAAGATTCTCTAAAATAATAAGGGAAACAGGGCCTCCAGGAGTTATTCGAGTAATCTGGCAATAAAAGAATGAAAACAAAATTCTTAAAAAAAAGAGAGGGGGAAAAAAAAAAAAAAAAAAAAAAAAAAAAAAAACTGAGTTGTAAGGAGCAGGAATGGTACGAAGTTCAATGGTACGGAGTCACTCCCACACATTGTCCGAGGTTCGTGCAAAGAATGGCAATGGGCCTGTCAACTTCTGTGTTTTTCCTCTCCTTCTAGTGTTCATCGATGAGTTGTCATAGTAAAGGCACCACCTTCTTCGTCAGTCATCTATCTCCTTTTCTCGTCAATAGTCTGTGAGGTTCGTAGGGATCACTCGAAAAATCACATCGTAGCAAGGCAGTGGATGAAGCAAAATCAATAATCCTTTGCAGCAAATGACATCAACAATGCATGCCCTTAGATTTTCATGGTGTAGAAAGCATGAACATCACAGACATCCTACGAAAAATCGTCAAAAGCATAACAACAGAAACACCACGGGCAAGAGCGTAAGAGCAGTCCTCAGAGTGTCTGCAGCGGCCAAACAGTGCAAGAAGCCCAGATAAGCGCGTTCAAGAGAGACGGCAGCAATGAAAAGAAAGTCAAAATGCAAGAGCATGAACACTCCAAATTTATCTCTTAAAATACCGACAAGCATTGTTTCCCAGACTTGGCAAAACTTGCCCCTCAAAAGCTTCCAAAGTCCAATTTTTTGTTTTTCAAAAACTGGTCAAGTCTCAACTGCGCAAGTAATATGAAATTCGCCTACAAAAATTCGCCATCACCAAAATCCTGACCTACTCCCGACCTTTCCATTAACCTTCCTGTTTACAAGTATACCTTATCCGGTACACCCCTTTCGGCTAAACTCCGAACAAAGACCTAACTTCTAGAATCCTGTGGATGCCTGAGCGAAAGAAGACAGGAAAAAACAAAATGGCTCAAAGGAAACAAATATCAGGCAGCCCTGCTTCTTCACATTAAATCATAAAATCAAACTAACATTTCACAATTAATCCATTACAGTTCATTAAATTCTTCCCTTTCACTTTATATTAGAAAATTTTTATATAAATTTTACTTGAGGCACTGGTTCACAGACTGTATCCCAATATATTAAGAGTTAAGTGAAAATTAAAAAAAAAAAAATAATAATAATAATTTCCTCATAATAAAAATGCACGAATAAATGCTTCTTTCTAGGAAAAAAAATGTAATAATATCCAATTAATTCAGCATATTACAGAAATTATTTAATTCTTAAAATCTCGAATTTTACTGCACCACAACAGTTTTATTTATGTATTTATTTATTTTTAGCTATTAGTTTAGTTTACTTACTATTGAGTCACAACAAACACTTTCATTTTTGGAGGGATTTCAGAACTTTAAGTTATACAGTGTATACTAATATATTAATTAATTATATTATTGCTGTTTACAGTCTATGTGTCATTATCAAGTATAATATAATTCTAAATAGTACAATGGAGTTGACTTTGTTCTGTTACTTTCAAGAAAATTTTATAAATTACCATAAGGTTCACATGTTTGAATTTGTAAGACTTAATTTTAATACTGTATTATATTTCATTTTGTAGTTTTCATAATAATCATTGTTAATAAATTATGCTTGTATCATTCTAAATACTAGTTTGTTTTATTACTCTAGCATATGAAATACCAGTTAAGAAAATGGTTTAGGACACAAGAGAAAAATGTCATTTTTATTGAAACGAGCATGAATTTTCGTTACTGCCCACATGCTGTTTTGGAATGCATTCCTGTTCCTGAAGAAGAAGGAGATATGGCTCCATTTTATTTCAAAGTAAGATTCTTGCCTTTTATAAATTACGAATGGAATGCCTTTTATTATTTTTTAAAATAAATTTAGGACAATTAAGTACTGTTTCACATTTTATATAAATCTAGTTTTCATCCCCTTTTTTTCCCTCTAGTTATGAAGTAAAGGAACTGTTATAATTTCGTAAAATTTTGAGTACCAAATATACCCACGTATAAATCAACAATTTTAAGAAAAAATCAAAATTCGAAGCAGGGAGTCGACTTATACACGCAACCTTAAGAAAAAAAAAAAAAAAAAGAAAGAAAGATTTGCTACTGCTGATTGATGACATGTCGGTGAACTTGATTATTAAATATATTGTTCATACAGAAAAAACACAAAATTTTTATTTCTTCTATCCATTTATCTATTAATTTTTTTTTTTATTAAATTTGTTTCAATTTTATTTTCTGTTGATTAGTTAAGTTCCCTTTCCCCATTTCACTTCATTATCTGGTGTCACATATTCCAAGGTGAATATATGCAAGTATAGGGCGAAAGGGATACAATCCGATTTGCTTACTAAAACCAAAGATGGCAATATTAGAAAGCCAGACATAACTTTAATTGCACGGGTGGTGAAAGATGCTTGGGACATTATTCTAGCTGAAATGATAATTAAATCATTCAAAAAGTATAACATTTCTACTAAGTTGGATGGCACAGAAGATGTTGCAATCTATCCAAGTGACGATAATGACACTAGCTGTGATGAATCAAGTGATGAAATTTATGATGACTCGCTAATGACTGAAAAAGAATTTCAGGATTTATTTGCAGATTCTGACTTTAAATCAGAATTTGAAGGATTCGAATGAAATTCTTTGAAAATTTTGCACACATTTTAAAATTTTATCATGTGCTAAAATGAAAATAAACAAATATTCACAAAAGTGTGAGTATAATTTTATCAAGTACATCGGCATGTTGTATCAGATGCGCTGTCGCGGCAGCTCATGCAACAAATTTATTTTTTTGAAAATATTTCTCAAAAGTCTGGGGATTGACTTATATGGTAACTGAAAAATTATTAGCCATAGCAAGTTGTAATTTTGTATTATGTTATTGTTATAGCATCTAGTTGTGCAATGTTTATGCTATAGCATCTAGTTATACACTTGTCATCTGGCTCCAGAGCAAATCTTGACTCATCAGTAAACATGACATTGTCCCAGTCAGACACTTTCCAATTGACATGTTCCTGGCACCACTGTAATCATGCCCCTCTTGATTGGACGGATAGAGGAACACAAACTCAAGGTACCCGGGTGTACAGTCCACTCATATGTCACCTTTGGCGTACAATAGCTGCAGATATCGCCTTACCAATGGACGCTGTAACCATTGATGTCACACGTGTGGAGGTCGCTCTGCGATTCCGCTTGGCTACAATAGCAATATATCGATCTTCCGCGGGGGTTGTAACCCTTGGGCGACCGGCTACAGGCCTTCGGACAACTGCCTGTATGGTTTGGAATTGTTTCCATAAACGTGAAATTACAGAATGATGAATGCCGAAGACAAGAGCAGCATCTGTGATTGACTGTCCTGCTTCAATGTGCCCCACAGCACACCAGCGCTCAGAATCTTCCATTCGTCTTCTCGAAGTTATAGAAACACGTATGTCTTGAAAACAAATTGTATGAAAGTTTTAAAGACCTTCTATCAGCACTTGCAATCAACTTCTGTAACCCTTCATAAAACTGGCTTCTTATAAGACTGCCTTTTTTGCATATTTCTTGAAATGAAAACACGATTGGCTGTTACCTAACATATTTGTATACTTCCATCTACCTCTGCAGCAAATTGAATCCCCTTCACTTCTGATTGGCTTCCAAAAATTAGCATTTTCCTTTCCGTGCTTAACTTTTGGAAGTGAGTGTTTATGTAGTTAGTCTAGCAATAAATATCTAACAATATTTAATATCAATTTATTGTCGCAATACAAAAATGGGGAATTTAACAGGAGATAGGAGGAAGTCGTGGTTTTTCAGATTTAAAATTTTTTTATAATGCATGTTCATTGTTGTCGTAAAGGAAATGAAAATAGGAATAAATTTTTAAAGAGAAATATATAATTGAAAAAATTATTATACATTGGCAAGTTTTTTATGTATAAAAAAAGTAAAAATTAAAAAACATAAATGCCTTTTTCTTCAGCTGATGTGTAGAATGTTAACCCATTTACTGCCAAGTATTTTAAATTAAATTTTGCCTTATGAATAGTTCCTCTTTATATCATAAAGACATGAGTAGAATATTTTTATTAAAAAATAATTTCTTATTAGCAATCATGTACTTTTTTACAGATTTCCATTTTAAAACTGTGGCATTATTATTAATTATTTACGTGTTGTACAAAGCATAATGAGTCCAATACTGCATTTACTGTATTGATTCCTAATGTTTGTTTTGCATATGGTATATTTTTTAACATGTTTATTGTAGATGTATGTAGGTTTTTAACATGTTTATTATAGGTATAATTTTACTACTGCATTGTTGCCAAAAATTTTTATTCAAATCTCGGGACATAAATTTTTAAATGAAAGTTGTAGGTAGAACAATGCGACATCTAGTTTTTTATTATGTGTACTATATTACCATAAAAGACCAAAATCAGAGAATGTTTATATTCTCTGGTGAATGTCTACTCTCTCCAAATACGTCTGTGAAAGATTGAATATTTGATTATATTCTTATACATTAAGATCATCACCGGTTGTTGTTGCAGTAAGTAACATATAGCACCAGTCACATAATTTAGTTTATCATTGGTGTAATTTTCTTTTCTCATTCGGAGTGTGCTGTTTGTTTTATGCTCAACAGTTTATTTACATGTGCTGTTAGTTAACTTTTTCCTATTTTGACATATATCAGTATATGTTTTATTAATAAAGAATGATTTAAAAACATAAAAATACAGGGTGTTTATAAAATCCCGGACCCATTTTGATGTTTAATAACTCATAAAATAATAAAGATAGATTAAAATTAATAACACAAATGGTTAGACTAAAAAGTTTCATGACCGTTGTCAATGAACTTCCACGTGTACCCCCTTCGTCTCACGGAGAATATCAAGTTGATATTCAATTTCATGCCAGGTACCGGCAAACATGTGTTGTGGTGTATGCATTCTCCTTAATATCCGGTTGAATAAAACATCACATACAAAAGCACTAGAACAAACACATCAAAAGTAGACATAACATTGCAATAGTTGCCAAAAACAAAAGAGAAAAAAATGCAATTAATAAGCAGACAATATTTAGACTGGAAAATGTAATTATCTGAAATTAACCACACACGCAGACGATATTTACAAAAGTAAAGATATTCAAACCTGAAAAGGAAAATATATAAGTTATTCCATCAATAAATGCCATATCTTGCTTATATCTTCATTATTTTATGAGTTATTAAACATCAAAATGGGTCTGGGACTTTATAAACACCCTGTATTTTTATTCAGCATTCGCCATCAGTGAATGGCGAATGTTGATATTTGCCAGTGTAAATTAGAAATAAGTATATTTAGCAAATACTTCAGAAATACACCAAGCGACTCTGACTGTTGACATACTCTAGATTTCAGTCTTTCACACATATATAAAATACTATAATCTTGTTTTACTCAGTAAAGTAAAGTAATTGACATAATTCAGTTATCATTTGAAAAAGTCAGGACAGGAAAGGAAGATTTTTTCCTTCTATTGTTAATGGTGCCCTTTTCCTCTTTCTTTTCATTGAAATTTATTAATTACGAAGCTCATGATTTTCTCCTTATAAAAAGTTCTATATTATTATTAAATTAATTTTTTACTTGATAGAAAGCCATTCAAGAATCAGAAGTTGAATGGGCACATAATCAAAAGTTAGTGGATCTGACTAAAAAGGGATTACGTCGTTCTGTAAGTATTAGTTTGATTTAATGAATTATAAAATTTTTATATATTGTTCATGTACTATTTAAGTACCTGTTTCATGTACTATAAAAATTATTGACACATTTTAACTTGTTAAGCATCCTCCTCCTGTATTCTGCAAAACATATTAATACAGTTTAATCTATTAATCAAAGTTCTTCTACAAAATGTTTTTCTGCATCTCTGAATTTTCTGAGTTTTATTTGCCATTATGTATTGTTTGCTCTTAAACATAACTATACAGTGTTATCAGAGAATTCATATTTTATTAATATTTTCACAAATTAAAATTTTTTTATTAATTTTTGAAACTGTATTGACTAATTAAAAACCTATTTAAGAAGTACTGTTCATTACTTTTAAACTGTCTGTTATAGATGATAGATCCATTCTTCCTTTTTTGTTTTGTTTAAACCGCTAATAAAAATATAATTTGTCACTTGCAAATGTGGAGAAATTGTAAATCTTAAATTGCATAAAATTATTCCCTATTGAACTCTTAGAGCTGGAAAGCATTCAAGATATCTTAAAGTTTTGAAAAGACCATAAATTCTGATTTCAAAATTTATGAAAATATCTTCTGCAGTGATCATTGAAAAAAATTACTGAGTATCCAAAAAAATTGTAAATTTGGGGAAAAATAAATGTACATTTTCTTATTCCTATAGGCTGTTTAATGCAGATTTTGGAAACATTCTTTAGTCTTTCAACATCTAAACTAGAGTTAGCTCACAGAGTTTAAACTACTTTTCACCTTTTTTTTTAATTGTAGCAATTGATTTCAGTATAGAAGTACTATTTTTAATACTCTGAATTCATTGCTGAAGGAGACTACAAGTGTACATTAAGTGCAATTTTTAAAACACCAACACCAAATTTCCCTGTTCTATCATAGTAAATATATAGTGCAATTTATAAAATTTAGCTAAAGGTCTTATTTACCTGTCTAGTCATGTCATTTTGTAACAGAAGTTTTGATGTCTAATAATACCACATTATTTGCAGAGATGGGATTTTTGCAGCATTAGGAAGTTAAGGAAATCACACATAATGCAACTAAAAGTTTGTATAAAAAATAAGTACACTCAGAAACTTCATTTAAAAATTAATTAAATATAACAGATAAAATTAATTCTGTAGTAAAGTCTTTAAGAGGTGTTAAAAAAGAGGTGTAACTAAGTTTTATCTCCCTTTCTTTCTTTATATTTACCTAATTTGTCATAGTGATACACTCACTTTCAAATTTCAGTTCCCTTTTGCCAGAGCATTGACCTTGAGAATACTGTCCTTAGTTGTCCATTAAAAGCAGGGGAAGGATTTATTTAATATTTTTACTAAGAAATTTAGCTTAATAATTTCCACCTCTGCTTTTTCATGTAACATTTCATTTGGAAATTTGATAATTCTTATCATTCCATTGTTAACTCTGTATAGTATAAAACAATTTCTTTACTGTTTGTTTCATTTATTGCATGGAAGCATTCTGTTTGTTTTTGCACCAAATACAGTTTGAGCTGCTTTGATGCATTTTCCCAAAAGTTATGTTTCACTTAATACTTCTGGTCATGGTATAAGCCAGCAAGATTTATTGTGAAAATATCTTGCTAGTGTATGTGATACCATAATTTATCCAGCATTTATTTCACAGCCAACCTGACCAGTATTTCATGTTTCTCAAATAGATTTTTGAAAGTTCTTCATGTATAATAGATGTGATCACTGTGAATCTCCTGGCTATAGAATTGAGATTGCCTTTGACAGCCAAAAAACGTGATTTCATCATTTCAGTAATCCTTTTTCAAGATCTGAGAGTGACTTGTAATGAGCAAATGAACTTTTAAAAGTATGCTTTTTAACCTTAAGTAGTCGGCAATTTTGGATTAAAAAGTTCTCAAGCTATCCCTTTGTAATTTTTAAAAATAATTCAGAAGCATTGTTCTTGTATTCCTGGGTAAAATTACTGACCTTTATAAAATAGAAAACAGCATTATTTTGCATTTACTGTAGGTGTTATGTAAGACATTCATATCTTAAAATGTAGAAATTTATTGTAAATTCTACATATCTTGCAAATGTGTTCAAATTTTCATTATGGAAAACCATTGTTTAATTTAAGAATTTTTTTTTTATCACTTCATGATTGTTTTTGTAGAGGCAAATACATAGCTGTACTTAAAGAACTATTTTTCATTGCAATATAATTTTTCATGACATCATCTTGAAGTAGGATCTAGCACCAACTTTTCAAAGCCTAATTTGTTGGCATTATTTTTGAAAAATGTAATTTATATGACTGGAAAATACTTGAAATTAAAGCTTTGCTTTCTTATTGTGCTGATTTCTGGTAGATTACTATAAAATTCATAAATTTTATTTTGGAATTTATTAATTGAGAAAAAAATTTAAAGCATTGTGAAGATTAACTTATGCTGATTTCAGTTAAGCCTTTGATGTGCATGATATTATTTTTATAATTTTTTTAACTAAAAACTCTAGAAATTGAATATTATGATCCCAGAGACAAATAATATATGAATTTAAAAAAAATGTACTCTTGCCCATTGTTCTGTGAGTGATGGTCGCACAGTGAAACCACCGTGCGTCTAGGACTTTGAAACTTACTGAGGTATATAAGGGGAAAAAACATACCTTTCTCTGTGCGCTTTTCCAACAAATGACGAAATTTGCGAATTTTTAAAAAATGTATGTAAGAATTGCATCTTATATAATTTTTTTACATTATTTTATAAAGTAAATCATCAGAAAAAATTTAAAAATAAACATTTATGTAATTTTTGTATAGCAGTGAAAATATGAGTACTTACATAATAAGGACGTTTGGCTAAATGGATAAAAGAACTCAGTAAAATAAGGATTAAAAAAAGACTTTTTTTTTTTTTTTAATTTTAAAGAACAAATTTTTTTTTCGTGACCCTATTCAAGGCATGTTTTGTCTTTATAGTACATGCATAGACCCACATTGCACGTTTCGCACATGCATCTTCTTCTATGAGGTTTCTTCCTTGTGCTACAAAATGTACACTGCCTGGATCTAAATTTCACTGGTATATGTCCAGTGTTATTTAGTTTCTTTTCATCTGGCACATGAAATTTGTGGGTTTTTATGTTAATGGGAGGGGGCTTGGTCTTTTTGGCTTTGGTACGGATCATTCATTTCCCATTCATACTTTATTTTATTCATATTTCGTCCCCAAATATTCAAAAAATATTTTAAATTTAAATAAAACTTTACGTGATATCTATTTTTAATTATAGTAAAGTATATTTACATTAAATTTAAGCCACAGGAAATAATTTATAAAATTGCAATACTAACTTGGGGAGTGAGTGTGTTGAGGTCAGAGAAAAGTCTCTGGAAAAGAAAGACATTTTTACTGGGCAGGTGCATGTATTGTTTAGTAATAAAATAACTTTGTGGTTTCAAAACTCCTTATCTATATCCTGGTAAAAATAAACATTCCTATTTGAGAAGCAAGAACACGCCATTGTGAAGAGCAGTGGTTTCAAGGCGCAACCACTGAACCTCTTGAGCATTGTGATACAATGGCATCTACTGAGTTGCAGTAGAGTTTTGCAAACATAACTTCCAATATCATGACGTTCTGTAGTTGACTTAAAAATGTCGATAGTCACTTTTTTAAGGTTACTAAAAAGTTTCTATTGATCAAGCAGGTCATTATCTCTGAAATAATGTTATGCTCTAACACCTGAATGTAATAATTTCTAGTATTGGCTATGTTATGCAAACAGTATAATTACATTTTAATTACTATTACTGTATTATTGCTATGAGAGTAATATTTATGCATATAAATGTCTCCGTGTTTCTTTGCTCTCTTCAAAGATTTGTCGTGCTTCCCCCCCCCCAATTGTCTCATTGTGTTACTAATTCATGGAACTATGTAGCGAATTTTTTGACAGGTTTTATTCTTTTAATGGAAAGCCCAAGCTTTCCCATTTTCAATTTCAGTAATGAAGTGGCTGAAGAAAGTGAGGTGGCAGTTCTCAGTCAGCACTCGTATTCCTTTATGTTGCTAGCCATTAGCAGGAGGTCATGAAGGTTTACAGCTGTACCTTGTTGCGAACTAAACTGGTCATTTTTGTTACAGTTTCTTAGTTTACATTCAAATTTAAAAGTATTGTGTTGTCTCTACAAGCTGAATAAAAAGAATAAAAAACAAATTAGCATGACAGTAGAAGTGAAACTGGATACCTTCTGGAGAATGTATAAGAAGAAAAGTAATAATAAAATTGTCTTGGATTTAGATAACGGATGAATTACTATAACAGGGTGGGGAAAGAAAAGTAAATGTAAAAAAAAAAAAGCATATATTTGTGGTTTGAAGGAAAGGAAAATTATGAAAGATAGTGAATACTAGAAAGTGAGTGAGGCACTTTATTTGTAGTTTAGGCAGGAAATGAAAAAAAAGGAACTGATGTTTCTGGCCCCATTTTTCTACAGCAGGCCCTCATATTCCATGAGAAATGTTTACTGCTTGTATTGACTTTCTCGAAAGATTGAAGTCATGGAAATTGTTAATAAATTTAAAGAAATTTTTCATAGACTAATTGAAAAGGAGTACTTAATTATCAAATTTACATCTGTGTTAAGTTTAATCTGAATTTCTGAATGCCACCTTTGAAAATGCTTTCATGCAGGGAAGAGAAATAAGTGGAGAATTATAGTCTTGCATACTAAAAAGCAAAATGCAACTGTAAACTAAGACAAGCACTCATAAGTAAATGGGAAAAAAAATTGTAGGTGTTAATAAATGTAAAAAAGTGCACTAATGGAACTGGCACATTCAATGATTTGCGTGTTTTTTATAGGAAGCAGTCAAACGCACGAAGAAATGAAGCCATTTTTAATGACTGGTTTAATCAGAGATTTGTTTGGAAGAAATAATTTTAAAATTGAAAAACCTTTTTTTCAATTTTTTTACAAACATAACACTGATGAATATCATAAAAATAGTGATAAATTAAAATTATATTTAAGAAATAAGATTAAAATAAAACATTTTTATTTTCTCCTGTCATATTATAATAGAGAAGAGATGTGTGCAACTGGGACAAAACCAAGAAAACGAATGGTAAACTCTGTCTTTCTGTCAGCCAAAATTTGCCATGAACAAAATAACAATAAAGCATTCATTTGATTCACCCCTACTTGAAATATACTTGCCCAGTTGCTATACTGACTGCCACCTGGGTGGCCGCAGACACCATGGCAGGAGCTCTTCTGAGACTGTACTATTTACTTCAGCAGAAAGCTGTTCATTAGCTATTTATGATGCCATTAAATTGATTTTGACAGTGTCATTCATAATCAGTATGTAATGCAAAGTGTTTTTGATTAATAACATGCCTTTGATAGTGTTCTGAATTAGAAATAGGTTTATTAGTTTCATTATAGCTTTAAAAATATTTTTAAAATTAATAAAGATTCATATTTGATTTATTCTTTTAATTAGATACCTAAAGGATTACCATATTTTTATGTTGAATTTGATAAATCAGTACATGCTGGATATGCTCATGTCATTGAAGATGAGAAACAGTTTCCTAGGAACTTTGGAAAGGTTAGTTTCACTTTTTTCTTCTTGTTTATTATACTTTTGAGAATTAAGACACAATAACACGCCAAATAAATACTAATTCAGAAGTCAAACAACAAAAATCAGCGCTGTGAAAATTTTGTAAATATAACGCTGATTTTTGTTGTTTGACTTCTGAATTAATACTTTTGAGAATTAGAACAGTTTTTCACTTACATTCATACATATGAAATATCTAAAATACATATAATTCAGCTTGCTAAAAGTGCTAGAATTATGTTTAGTACTTTTAGTGAGCTGAATTCTCTTACTTTGGTTGATCCCAGCAAACTCTGTTGAATAAAATTGAAAAGCTAAAATTACCATAGCACAATTATAAAATTAACAATATTGTATTGACAAGAAATGAATTTTTAAGAAACTGTGGAGAATAAGTTGAAATTGGTGCAACATTTTTATTAGTTTTGAAAATTTCTAGAAGTATCTAGATATGATTCAGTTGCTAGTTTTATAGAGTTTGGCTGAATTAAGAAGTTATTGCTCTTATTGTTATTATTTTTTCTACATTCAATTGAGAAAGAAAATAACATCAGTAAAAATCTTTTTTTGATTAATATTTTGAAACCTCACCTTTCAGGAAAGTTAAAATATTGAGAAACTTTATCACATTGAAAAACTGGTATAGAAAATTCATGTTTTTAAAGCAAAAATATGAAATGAAATAAATGACCTCATGTTGTACAGAACATGAAAGTTATTCCTCACACAAGAGTCCCATAATTTTCATGAGCTTGTATGTTCATTGTATGTAATGGAACTTACAGAAATCATTTGCTACTTGTAGTTATTCTAAGAATATTTAAAACTCAAGTATTAAACATACTTTCTAGTAATTGATAACACAGGATGTATTCTCTTATTTAATGATTAATGCATTATATAAATGTACCATATGTGGAAGATATTTTATTAGATAAGTTTATTCAGATTTTGTTGCAGTCTAAAGATATGAAGAAACAGTTTAAAATGGTTATGATTATATATTGTGTCTGACATCATTCTTTTCCTCTTTTTCCATATTCCTCCATTTTAATTTTATAGAAGGGACCTTTTGTCCACTGCACAGTAGAATTACGTATCTGAAGCAGTTGGAACCATTACCTCTTGTGACATTGGAATAAGCTAGATGATATGGTTACCTTTTTATTCTGTAAGCAAAATACATATTGTTGCATGCGTATAGGTTTGTAATAGATTGAATGCATGTCCAGTGATAGGTTCATAAAATTTATTTTATCAATTTTATCAATGAAATACTTCAGAGTTTTGGAACCTCCCACGGAAATACTCTTACAGGTGTTCATAGTATCATAGCGTACAGTCAGTTACACTTCAAACTACTAAGAATGGTAAGCATAACGCAATGCAAAATGCCTGTAAAGAGTGAAACTAACCAGATATATCTCAGTGCTTTGATCTCAAGCTGAAGTAACTTCTTAAAAACCATGATAATCTCTTGATCAGGAATAGGATATTCTTCATGCCACTTTGGGAAGTAGTCAATGCCAAAGAGGAGTTATTTGTTTCCATCAGCAGTTCGTGGCAGAAGTTCCAGGATATCAAAGGTGATGCATTCAAAAGGCATTCCTGCAATTTGACATTTCAGTTTCCCTCGGCTGTGTTTCTTCTGCCCTTTCCAACCAGCACAAACATCGCATGATTGGCGCCACTTTTGCGTATCAGTTCTTCTCTTACTCCAGTAGAAACGCTGAAAAACTATGCAAAATCTTCATTATTCCGAAGTAGCCTCTTGTAGGGTTGCTGTGTAGTTCTCCAAGGATGTTCAGGATCTTGGAAGTATCAGCTGCCATTGGAATGCCTTTCCATCATCCGATTTGAACTTCTGGTACAAAATGTGGTTGTTTTGAATCTGGAGGCAATCCCAGAGAGCCCAATAGTGTTTTGCCATAGGACTATAGATTGAAATATTCTGTCAGTAAGTTTCCTATTTGAAGATTCAATTCAGTCAGTTAGGGTTTAATGTCACCATCTTCGAACTGATCTTTGACTTCTTTGTCACTCCGTGTAGCTCCATCAGCTGATGAAGTTGTAACTTATGCGACTGGATTTAGCAGTGCATTTCACTTTGGCCCTGGAACAGTATTGGGAGCTTTTTGGGCTGGGTCTTATAGACGGAGCTTCGGTATTTCCATGTGATGATCCCTTCTAATGACAGATAGTGTGTTTGCTCTCAGAGACAAAATGCAGTTCATTATTTTTAAAGTCAAAGGAAAAATTCTGTTTCCTTAGAAAGTCCAATCCAAGTATGATAAGATCTGTAATATCTGCCACATATACCGAGTGATCATAGGCAGCACTTCCAAAAGCGATGTTAATGTTCAACTTCCCATCAATTTCGATTTTATCACTAGACATAGTCAGGAGGGCTAAACAGGGTGCAGTCCAAATGAGTTTACCTTCCAGTTATTGAGCCAAATCTTTCTGGATGATGGTATAACATTGTCTCCAGTGTCAATGGTCATACTACAAGGAACTCCATTGATATATCACATGATGAAAAGTCCTTTCTCATTATATGGTAACCTTCACTACACGAGATGGCCAGTAATTTTTCCTTGAACCATGCTGGAGAGCGGTCAAATTTTCCATACCTTGGGGTGTTTTGCAGTTCCTTCATACATGGCCTTCGGCACCACAGTTCGAGTAGTCTAGGGTTCGTTTCTGGTTATTCCTAATCTGTCTCAAGGCACATTGACTTGTCCGGTTAAATTATATAGATGAGCAGTCAATTGATCCACTCACTCCTGGACTTGAACAGGTGCGTGTACAAATTTATTGCTGAACTACGTCGAATTTCATAGCATTCATTGGAGCAGATTTTAAATCCTTTACATCTACCTTTCCCAGAGTTTTCTGTGGTGCCATTTGTGAAGTACTGCAGGGACAGGATTTCCTGTGTTTCTGATGGGCAGTCCAAAAAGGTAAGATAGACAGGATTTCAATATCCATAGTAAGACTTTAATTGAAGCCTGCTCTCACCAAAGTATAGCCGCAAGGTGCCAAATAGAACTTCAAAGTCTGACCTCTGGTTTTCAGGCAGAGTTTGAAGGATATCCACTGAGTTTGCTCTCAGAGAAGCAACAAGATGGCAGGTCTTAGCTTGTGAATCCCATCCATTTGCATCCATCACTATAGAGAATTGTGTTTTATACATTTACCATGAGGTTTTACCATCATATGTGGATAGCTTTAGAGAGGGACAAAAAGGCATGGGTAAAAAATTAAAACCATCAGAATTGTTCCTGTTCGTATGAATCTTTCACCAGGACAACCTATCTGTGCACTAGGGTGTGTTGGCAGTGGGAAAACTGTGGGATTTGGGTTACGATTTGCTCAGGCTTCCCCCCATTCTCCCAATTTGGCACTTTCAGACTTTCATCTGCTCTCAAACTTGAAGAAATTTGTTTCTGGGAAGTGTTTCACATCCAATGAAGAAGATGAGAGGGTCTTAGATGAATATTTTCATGAGCTTCCATACTCTCACTTCCGGGAAGGAATGTTGATGCTGGGCCAAGTGTGTTGAAGTCAAGGGAGATTATGTAGAAAGATAAAATAATCTTTTAACTGAAAGTTGCAGTCTTTCATTGTCAGGCCGAGAACTTTTCACCTTACCCTCATATTTTTTTAATAATCAGCAATTTAATGTTTTAAACTGCATTATGCAGGTAAAATTCAAAAATGAGTTTGCAGTGCTTTGTAGTCTGTTATTCATCAAAATAATAAAACAAAAGAAATTAATTCTGTTTCTGCTGTTATGGTTGGCTGGTTTTAGAACATGTATTAACTTTTGGTGCATTGAAGAATTGTACATTGTACATTTTGAAAGACAATTCCATTGTCTTTTTCATAATAATTTGAAAATGAACTATCAGTTTATGATGATTCTTGAACAAAATAGCTTTTCATAAACAGCCTCCATGAAGATCTCAGTTCTAGGTACACTCTACCAACAATATAAATTGAATCTCGCTGAATGACATTAGAGATATATATAATTATAATATTATATAGATATTATATATTATATATAATTATAATATTATATAGATATTATAATTTTTTCCTTATCGGAATGGCATGACTTATCAAGGGGAGGCAAATAAACAGAAAAGTATTTATGTTAAACAGTGATGCTGAAATCAGATTCCTTGTGGATTATTAGAATATCAAGGATAGGAAGGTTTAATTGTAACCAGATTAATTGAATTTATAACAGATAAAATTTTGGGTAAATCTTCTTTATTATCACCTAAAAGCACAAAAATGTTATCTGTGTAACAAATCCATGCCTGAAAGATGGTTTTTCATATAATTTGACCTAAAAATAGTGCATATAAATGCCAGCAATAAACTGGAGTAAGAGCATTGACCATACCTAGTCCTTCAATTTGGCAATAATAATTGGAAAAAAATGGCATTTGACTCAAAGAAATTTTTCAGAAATTAATTCCTGTTTCAGGATATGGAAAATGGAATTCACAAAATCTGATTTCCAAGACATTTTAATAGTCTCTTCCCTGAAATATTAGTAAACAATTGTTTAACGCTAGAAGAAACCATGATTGAGCTCCAGGGAGAAATATCTTTATCGACGTCTTCAAAGAATTTTTTGTAGGATGCCTATTTATTAATTTCCTTCCCTAGGAATTACTTGTAAAAGTCTTCAGCCATCTTATAAAAGCTCTTTCTTAACACACGTTTGTGATAGATTTGCATTTACGATTTATTTCATTAATCCCCAAAACAAGAAAGTTTAAGAGTTGATTACTATTTAAAATTGTTTGCAATGAAATCTACCATGCAATTTTTTAGTTTTCATTTTATAAATTTATATACATTTTACCTCAGTATTTCATTGTAAATGCTGAATTCCTTAATTTTATGGGAGTTTAAAATTCTAACATCCAAAAATGCATGTGTTATAAAAATTTGAAATTTTTGCAGATAAAAAAAAAAAAAAAAAAAAAAAAAAAAAAAAAAAAAATTCCATTTCCCATTTTTAAAGACAGGAATGGTTAGAAAAATATCAATTAAGCCTTTGCTTGCACCAGCAGCCATTCAGCTGGCATGTGTAACTCACCAAACTAAGTGCATGCCAGATGTAATAATTTATCTAAGAAAAAGTTATTTGCAGAAAATTAAGTGGGCTTTATTCTTAGCAGAGTAAAGTCTGAAGAAGCAATTAAAAAATTCAGGAGCTGGATAACACAGAATTGACTGAAGGAGAAAAAAAGAAACATATAATGATGGTGTATCAGCAGAAATGAAAATAATGTGAGTACAACTTCGAAGGCAGTTTGAGATCAAATAGGTGAATGTTTTTATTGCAGATAATGTACATAAATTTCGAAGTAAAACTTAAAATGTATTTTATCGGAAGGTCGTAAATAACAAGAGAATTGTAAGTAAAGGAGTGGAATCATTGTTTAAAAATGTTTTTCCATTTGAGTAATTTGATAGATAATGGGTAATTGGGACTAAAAAGAAGGTAAAATATAAAAATTAAGGTGCTCTCATTACTGGATCATACAAAATTGTAACTTCCCCCCCCCTAGACAGCTAAGCATTTTGGAGCCAGAACGAAAATAAATATATATAAAGAGATTGAGAGAGAAGGCATTCTTGTAGTTGAACATTTTCATATGCTTGCTGTGACTTATCTCACTGGTTTGACAGTAGCATCAGAACAGGTTTATGAATTTTATCGTGTCTTGGAATGTAGCATTGGGTCTGTTGTTGGCATAGGTTTTAGTCATCTTATAGGTGACAGTATAACTGTGCTCAGTTCTATCCGAGTTTGGAAGGAGATTCCACCTTTGGGCAGATCCAGAGATTTCCCATTCTTCTTCTCTTACCACCAAACCACTTGAAAGGACTTTCAGTTGGACATGTATTTGAAATACCCTCGAAGCTGCAAAGATGCTTATGCACTGACTATCTTATTGAATCTTGAGGAGATTCAAAAACCCATGCCCAACCATTATTGCTAACCACTGTACCAGCCAGGTGGCTAGAATATTTCTAAAGGTGAAACATAGTATTGTTATTGAGGAAGCTTACACAGTAGCTTGCTCTATCAAAGTGAAATCATTATGTGAAAACTTTGTATATTGGCCCAATTTTCAAAAGTTTCATGGGTCAAATAAACTATGATCATCTTTTTTTTCCCTTCCTATTTCTCTGAAATTATTTCTTCACAATAGCATTTTGTTACTACTTCTGAAGTTGCAGACATTCTTTCTTGCTGAGATAATTTTTATAATCCACTAGTAACTCTTCCACATGTTCATTGTTTTAAGTCCAAGCCCAAGACTAGAGACATTATATTGTAGTTAACAAAAATAATCAGTTTTCTAAGTTTCTGCCTGCAATGCATATGGGCATAAATTCCTACAGGCCACATTTATGGTCTTTTATAAATTACCTGCTGCCAGACTATTCGTGAGAGTTAGCCAACAGAAAATGCAGGATGGCCAAAGGCCAGAATAGGCCCGCAAAACATGTATAATTCTCATACTAAATTTACTCTTGTTATTGGATAGGAAAACTGCTCTTTGATGCAGAGTCTGTTTCATGCAATTTTGTCACTTAAGTTTTCATTGCATATTTTGCTGGAGGTTTTGCCAAGACACTTCATTCTTAAATTCTTGAATAGTTCAGTACGTGTTTTTCATGACTTGTGCTTTACATAACACTCAACAATGAACATGTATTCTTTTAACATTTTCACCATTTTTTTTCCTGCATTCAACTGATCACTTAACAATGTGTGTTGCAATTTCTAAGGATCTTTTTACTGTATGAAGTATGTTTTCATGAAATTCCAAAAACACGTTTCTCGGCCAGTTTTCTTAATTAAAATGTTTATTTGGATATGGCAAAGCATACAAGGACTGTTTTCGTGCAGTACTTTCTCTAAGAAATTTGCTAATATTCACATTACAAATGGGGCAAAAACCACGAGCACCAACCATGCAGTCATCCTATTAGTCTAGGATTGAACCCAGGTACACCCAGAATATTAACCCTCTCAGTGTTACTGAGGGATTTTTCCGTATTGAAAGATGGCTTTCCAAATCATCACACACGGAATATTTTATCAGCTCTTGATGGATCCGAAAGCGTTTCAAATTATTTTTTTCTGCCTTACATTTTCCGCCTCGAAATCATTGAGGACGGAATATTCTGTACTGTCGTACCCCCTTCCCCCTCCGATCTTCTGTTGTGCTTAATAAGTAGTGGAAAAACAGCGATCATTAGAGAAAGATGTTACAGTGGGAGAGTCATAAATAAAAAATCAAATCCAGCTGTACCATCTGCTGACTTGAGGGCGATTTTCATGCCAAAACTGGAAAATACTGGAAAGCCTTCAACGGAAACCTTTATGTATGCGAAAAATTTGTGAAACCAAATTTCTTCTGTAAAAGTAAATGTAATTTGCATGGAACCCATGAGTAACTTTTAAAGAATTTAGCATCACCTAATTTACAACTAATTTCTTTTGGCATAGAATAAATGCTTAAACAGGTGATACAATGACTGTAGAAACACAGAAATATGATATAACTTTTATTTTAGCTGTGCACATTGATTAAAAATACTGTATTTTTAAAATTATTATAACAGTTAATGTATGTTTTGAATAATTGTTTAAAAATAAAAATGAGATATTTGAAAGAGTTCAAATCGTGTAATTCCATTTTAAACTAATGTATCATTTATATGTATGTATCGAAATTCATTTAGTTAAGTGAATGTGAAGTACGGACATTTTATTATTGAAATATGAGTACAGGGTGCGTTTCGTTAAAGAAAAATTCGTTTTACTTTTCTGATTTCTGGTCTAAAAAAAACTACTGAGAAACTTCTTTGGCATGATATAAAAATTATTCACAAATAATATCGTATAAGATTAAATCCCTTTTTGGTGTTGATAAAATAAAGTACATAAACTCATATGATGCATTTTTTACTTTAAGCAAAATACTTCCGTTTTACTGAAAGTGTTATCAAATAAAAAGGTTCAAATAATATTTGATTATGAATATTTGACTGTTATGAATATGTGTTTTATTTCTAAATCTTGAAACGGTTGAGACATAAAATTCTCAGCAGGTAAGAGTAAATATTTATGAAAAATAATTGTTAGTAGAAGGAAAATGTAAATAGCTTTTTATAAAATCGCCACAATCATTATACGAAGTTGGAAAAAATATGATGGTGATCTGGGTGATGCAAAAAATTTGGAAAAAGGAAATAAAAATCTCCGCTTCTTTGTCTATATCAGGATTTGAAATGACACAATTAGATGCTCAGATAAAGATATAAAACTTTCACTTTCATGGAGGACTTTCAGAGGGAAAACAATTTGTTATTTACGACTATGGTTAATTAATTAACAAGAAAGAAGAGCTGTCTCTGTATGGGAAGGGATGCCTTCTTGGAAATCTTTTTAGAGAAAACTGGCTCGTATTCACGTTATATGTGGGTAAAACTCAATTCCAGATCAGTATGGGAAGAGATGCCTTCTTGGAAGTCTTTTTAGAGAAAACTGGCTCATATTCACATTATATGTGGGAAAAACTCAATTCCAGATCAAATTCCTAGTGTTCAGTGATGTTACTGCTCGGCCGCTAGTGGACGTTATTTACGACTAAAGATTGATTTGGTATGTTAAATTAGGTACTGATTACCATTTATTTTAAAATTCATTAGTTAATGCTTATGACTGGGGTTTTACTAAAAAGGCCAATATATATATGCATGTCTTGAAATCAGTTTTCACATCTTATTAACATTTTATGTACAGTTTTTATTGTATCCTTCCTTCACGCCCACTTAAATAATTTCACAGCCTAAGAACAAAATAGGACTATTTAAAATTTAATATCTATCCTTCGTTTGAAATATTTCTTTTTGGTTTGGTTTACTTGATAAAGTGCCAAAGGAGAGATGCCATCATCAAGAACTGTCTAAGAGAAAATGGCTCCTATATATGTTACACAATGGAAAAATCATGAAAATGTCCATGCAGCCAGCCCGTTCGCTGGGATTCGAATCGCAGTACTTGTGTTCAGCAATTTTACTGCTTGGCTGTTGGTGAGCGTATCACCTTTTGGATAATTATCATAATATTATATGTTTTAATAGGCATCTATAACACTCTATGCTTACTATTGTGATTTACATTTCCAGTGTGTGAATCTTGTGATTAATACTCTTGTGTATTTACAGCCTAAGAGCAGTAACGCTTCAACTGAGAACTTTATAAGCAGAACTGGCTCATATCCACAATACACGGGGAAACCACCAAAATTAATATAAATGTGGTATTATTTTTCTTGACGCTGTCAATGATACTGGTCGTATGATTTGGTATTTACTTTCAGAGCAAAAATACATTGAGAAAGATATCAATTTGGGGATAAATAAAAAAGAATTGATGAAAAATAAGTATTATAAAAAAGCAGATTTCTTTTATATCTTGGATCATTTGTTACCATTCACTTTGTGTTTTAATATCTTTTCATATTTTATTTCAGTACTGCTTTATTAATTCTTAAATATTTTGCAAAATGCGAAAAATTTGTGAAATTCATAAATTCTTTCAATTGTAAATATAATTTTCTTTTCTAGCTCTAAAAATGTATTCTTGATATTATAGAGTAACAAAAAATATAGTATTCATTATATTAATATGCAATTATCGTTAATTAAAGCGCATTTTGGTAGTAGATTCATGATACAGTGAAAAGTCGTTAATTCGGACACCCATAATCCGGAATGATCTATAATCCGGACCTCAAAACTACAAACTTTCTGCGCATGCGTCGCGCATAGGCGTTTACGTGTACGCGAAAGACCTTTACGGCTGCGAATGTGCGTGTGCACATGCTCATTTAATGTATAACGGACGGTATAAGCTAAGCTAAAATTATCTAATTCAGTTAATGTTGCAGATTGCGTTGTTCCTTAATCTTCAAATTGGATCCAGCTTATTATTTTTTGCAGACTGTTAGAGCAATTTTATAAAAGTAAGCTTGAACTTTCGATTATATCAAATAGAATTTCCAATATATATTTGCTAATATGTAAAGGATCTAAAGCGAAAGTATGTTTCGAAATCCGAAATCTGTTTATCAATTTCACGCTGCTCGGCGGGGGGAACGCCGCGCCGTGCAATGAATTGGAAGTTGATCTGTCAGCACTATCCTTATCTTAAGGGCAGATGTTTTTATTTTATTTGGCTTATAATTCCTTACTAAATGTAGTATTTCATCTCAATGTACTCCGTCTTTGATATGATTTAAAACAAGTTCCTCGTCATTATAATTCGCTTCCGATAGTAAAGAAAGAGACACAGAGGTTATTGAAAACGAAAAAATTTCGAATGACAAATTAGTCGGTATTCTCGACACAGCAATTATAGGACTTGAACAGCAGAACTTTGTAACTAAAGAAGAAATTATGTCTGTTTAATAGAATTAAAGAGAAAGTGTTATCACATGAAACGAAGCAACTTAAACAACTTACATTGAAAGAAATGTTTAATAAAGTAAACAAATAAATATTAAGCTTTTTCTTTTTGTAAATTTTGATATTTTTAGATCATAATTGTTTTTTATTTCATAAAGTACAGTTTCATATTTTTAATTTTGTAATTTCTGCATGATATCTTACCAGATTTAAACTGATGATCTATAATCCAGAAAAATCGATAATCCGGAATCGCCGAAGTCCCAACGAGTCCGGATTAACGACTTTTGACTGTAGTTGTAATGTACATATGCTTCAAAAAGATTGCAGACTAAACAATTTTTTCACTGTTTTGGGGAGAACCATGGTTCCAGTTTCAAATAAATAAATATAAATAAAATAGGCTTCCGCACAACAACAGTTTTTGACTCATTTAATTACAAATTTCTCTTCGTTCTCCAAAAGAAATAACAATGAATAATACGTTTTACAATGTGCTAATAAAATAAGAATTCCATACTCGTCTGATGAAAATTAGCAGATTTATGTTTTTAATCAAAATTTTGCAGGAGAGATTTCAAATATTACTTTCAAGCAATAACTATACAGAAGTTGCATTTTTTACGTTTTTAAACGCAGTTTTCGATAGTTTCAGCATCTTTTATGAGTGCTACGAACCGTATTATTTCTCTAAATTTTCTTCAGCAAGGTAAGGAGCAACACATTCAATGATATTTTTCCGCAAAATCGCTTTGGAAACACTTAAATTTCACATATGTCTCTTATGCATTCATAGCCGAAACAGTCCATAACTGAAAGCCTAATTTTATTCAATTAATTTCTTACATTAAAATCATAACCGCTTCTACTCTTTTTAAGGTGTTCCTGGATAAATAGGCATTCTTCTAAAATAGAAATGGTAAAATCATTTGAGATATAATTTTTCCTTCTCAAAACAAACTATTAATTTTGCCAAAATATAATCAAAAATAATAAAATAATAAGTTTAAATATAATGAAATAAATTCAAGAAAAGGAATAAATATTTTAAAATTCATTCAGTTGTTTAAGAAAGTAAATAATGGCAGCACAACATTATAACGCATCATCATAATATTATCTGAGAGTTGTAAAAAAGTATAAGTCTCCTTTTATAAAAGCTCAAAAAAGATAATATATATATATCATGTGCATTTGGTGAATTAACGTATTAACCCTTTGCGACACGCATATTTAAAATATATTTAAATCTTTAAAAAAATGCCTTAGAATAAGTCAGATGGACTTACTTAAGTGCCTTTAAGGCTTGAAAAAAATTCTGTGCTTTTATTTTTTACGGTGGAAGGTGGGATACCGTTTGTCCCACCATGCAACTAGCACATGTCTTATAGCATATTGGTGTATAGCAGGAAAAAAAAAATCCTATGTGGAATGAATAAACAAAATAAAGCGTGCATTCTAAAATATTCATAATAAACACACTAAAATGCATTTTGTACTTTTTGCATATATGCATGACTTGTAAAATTTTGCATATAGTATATATTTAATATTTTTAAATTTTAGGAACAAAAGAAAATATTTTTTTGAATATTATTTTAAGATTAAAATTTGATACTCGTACATATGATACTAAATAAAATATTAAAATTGGCACTTGATTCAAAAACATTTATATATGATTAAAATTGAAAAAAATCATTTTTCATGAAACTTTGAAAAACATGTTGTTTCATTCTTTTGTAAGCATAGAGGCACTTCACATGTTTCACAGATCCAAAATGTTCGCCGTTCTTCTTTCGATATGCTGCAATACGCACATCTTCTTCTGCTCGTTCTCTTTGGCGTTTTACTTACATTTTTTAGTCTTTTTTCTGGTTGTACGAACGGGATTTCAGTTTTCTTTTCAGCTCTTTCTTGCCTGCAAGTGCCATTAGACCTTAACTGAGGGAAGAAAATCTTTCATTGTTTTTACATCATGATCAGGTTCGCGAACAAACTTGACTAAATGTGTTTACTATACTCGCATCTAAAAAGTAAAAAAAAAAATCATGTGCCACCATTTCTTGCTTTTGCGGTCTATTTCATATAGTCTGTCAGTTGATCAATCAGTCGACATATCCCATATTCTTATTGTATGGAATAATGCTGTTTGGGCACAGTACTTTTTTTTTTTTTTTTTTTTTGTCTTTCCATCTCGCTCTTTTCTATTAATTTCTTTCATTTCAGTTGCCTTTTCCAAGCAAGACAGGATAGAAACGCATCTTTTATCCTTCCATTTTATGCAATAAATTGAATCATCGCCAACTGAAAAGTCTATATATTCTCTTGACATAAATTTGTCTTTTAAAATTTAGGTAGATACTTCCGATCCATATTTACAGTGTCACATGCATAGATGGGTCTGTGTCTTTAAAAAGCGAAACAAATTATAACTACTTCCCTTTCTTCTTCAGCAATAACTTCAACCTCAGTTATTCTCTCCTGGATTTCAATTTCATCTAAATCAGAACTGACATCTGAAGCATTTGAGTCGCAATCGGATGGCAATTCAGCAAAAAGATCCAAAGCTTCCTGAGTTGTTAATTTTTTTCTAGACATTTTAGCACATCAGAGCATACAACGGATGTAAAAGCGCGCACAATCACCAAAAAAGTAGATGCAAAAAAGAAAAGAAAAAATAATCGTGAGTGCTGCCATCTATTGAGCGGAAATTCAAGTGTGTGGTGGGACAAATTTTAACCCACTTATTTCAACTGCAAAATTAATGTTATAAAATATTGAATCCAATTAAGATTTTTGAAAATAAAATACCTTTGAATATTAAAAAGAATCATACATATCATAAATTGTATACCAAAATTTTTAAAATATGGAAAAATGCGAGATACATGGATATCACTCTTGTGATCCTATTTTGAATATTTTTTGTTTATAAACTTAAGCCCTGGTATAGTAGTAACATATACTGAGAAAAATAATAACTAAAATAGATTATTTTTAAAAGATTAGAAAATTTCTAACGGAAATTGCTAAGTGAGAAAATAAATATTAATTAGGTGGGACATATATTGACCCACCATGCCGCAAAGGGTTAAAGGCTTTGCTGTATATAATATAAATATATGCTTGTTATTTTACGAAATAGAGTGTCTGGAGCCCATTCAAATACCCTGTAGAATTTTAACAAATTATTTTGTAGGATATATTACTATAGTAATATATTTCCAGTATAGTAATATGTCCAAAGCTTTTTGACAAAGCTGCTGACGCTTTACAAAAAATACCTTATTTCTTTCAAAACCTTCGGAAGGTTAAAATGATATTTCAGAAAGTTCCAGAGTTCTAATTCTTTGGGATAGGATACCTCAAAACAATTTAGAAAATCATTTGCTGCTGACTTGAGTGTTCGTAACTCGAGATGCAGTTTGACATCTGAAGCATTTTTTATTCAGAGAACTAAATAATGAAGTTAATTTTTATTTGTTTAAACATGCAATTTATTTTTCTTCAATTAAAGTAAAAAGTGAAATTTAATTTTGTAGGTCCTGATACTGAGTGCATTGTTTTATTTATTTATTGGACACAATTGATTTCTTACGACAGTAACAAATGAATTGCAATTATGATGCATAAATATAAATAAGAAATTCCTTTCAGGGAAAGGAAAATGGCATAATGTCATCACATTTTTTCAGTGTATTTTAAGAATAGAAGTACTTGTTATGGATGAACAATGGCTGATAATGTAAATATGTAATAATTTTACATATAAATACATAATTTTGTAACTGGTGATGTTTATAAGACTACATTATTTATAAGACTTTGTCAACCAGTCTACGTAATGCTGTCATTTATAAAAATTGACATCTTACTGAATGCTGTACTGTATTAGTTTTGTGTCATGTAAATGAAGGGGATATTAAAAAAAGTAGTAAATTAACAAGAAATTAAATTTTCTGTGGCCTAGAAGAACAAGGTGTGCAATCAGATAAACTTAGGATATCTGATGTGTAGCAATTAGATTTCTGTTCTGATGAATTTTATCAAGGTTGGGGATCATTATTTTCAAAGAATCAGCTCGCATTGATATTTTCTATTAAAAGTTAGGATAGAAATATTTCAGCCATCAGAAATTTAAATGTTAAATTATAAATCATATTGATTTTCACTCTTTTGTTTGGAATATTATGTAAACATAAGTTTCAAGATTAATTGTATAATATAGGAAATGTTTATTAATTTCATAGAATTTTTGAGACTCTCATTGCTGCCTGTTTATCTCATGTTGTTATTTCATTCAAAAAGCAGTAAATTAATATTTCAAATAAAATTAAGTGCCAAACCTATAATGGCAGATTAAACTTGGCCACTAATTTAAAATTAAAAGTTAATGTATTTTAATGTGTTGTTAATTTTACTCTTTAAAACAGAATATGAACTTTGGAATATATACTGTGGTACGTGAAATAAAATGGAAGCAGTGTATGATAAACCAATCGATATAAATTGGTGTATGGTTTAATTTCATATGCCTTTTTTTGTTATTTCTTTAGCTCAGTGTTACAAGAAGTGGATTTCTGTAGTCTAAAATTTTTAGTCATTGGGTTATTATGTTAAGCAATTTTTTAATTAATTAATTTTTACTTTGAAATTTATTGAGGATGGAAAATAGTGTTTTTCCTTGATTATCCTGTCTTGATAATATCACTGAATTCTAGTGAATAGCTGTACATTAGGTATTCCTTTGTTAATATTATTATGTTTGAGTTACTAAATTTTTTTTAGATTTACTGAAAAGTATTTTTTCATTAACAGTATTTTTAATTTTGATTTTTCTTTACATAGTTAATAATGTGTGTTTCATCTTCCAGGAAATCATAGGAGGAATGCTTGATATAGATTCAAATATCCTACGAAAAAACAAAAAAGAAGATGCACTAAAAAAGTCATCAGAAGTAGCCAAGTTCGAAAAACTGTGGAATGAATTTGTGTCAAAAAATATGTAAATATATATGTATGATATTCACTCACTTTTAATGAAATACTGTAATAAAATAAGTTATCACTTTAAATATTTGTGATCGTTAACTAGTAAAAATTTGAAAAAAAAAAAGGGGAAAAAAAACTTGCTTACCTTACATGACTTCTTTGTACGGAAAATTAAATTCTATGCATTTTTTCCTGCATTTCATTTACACTTATTGAATTTAATTAAATCTAGTTCGACAATAGCGCATAAACCACAATAGAATAAATGCATTCTGTAAAATTCACTATATTTGTTTACTGTAGTGACACTCTGGTGCTAGGTTCAATGTTACAACATCGTTACATCTCATTCATTTTATAACTTAGAATGCAAAAAAATTAAATCATCAGAAGAATTAATTATCTAATCGTGCCACATGTTCTATTCAAATACTATAATAAATCTAAAACGATGTATAAAAGCAATTAAACAATAAAAGATATGTTTTTCATAGAAGATTTAGTGCCACTTACCTAATGTGCTTGCACTACTCGTAAACATACTTCTCTGTCCAATACAGACTGGTGGCAATATTTGCTGCTAATACGAAACACTTATTTCCTCAAATTTTATTAGAGCTATATTTCTCATTCAATTAATTCAATTCTGACTTTGTGGCAAGGCAGAAATACATAAAATCTGAAAACAATTTCATTAAAAATTGAAAGATACTGAAAAACTGAAAGCAATTTAAAAAAAATTTTACAATTAAAATTGCAGTTTCTACGCCAAAACAAGCAATTCAGCCAACAAGCAAGAAAGGCAGATTTTTTAGTACACAAGTTTCTTTTTGGTCCTACACAGTAAGTACACTGAAGGTGCTGAAAGAATTAATTCACTATTCTACTAAGTTTCAAATGTAAACAAATATGGCGACCGTGGTAAAAAAAAAAAATTAGGCCTAGCCGCACTTAAATAAATTTAAATTGTTGATAATTCTACAAATATTGCATGTAGATTAACTAAAGGCATCGAAATCTAAACCGGAAGATAAGAACAAGATAATTCAATCATTTTTAAAGCAAAAAATGCACAATTTACCAATATATAAGAATAAAAAAACTGAGCTCATTGAGGCGAGTAACAGAGTGGGTATTATATGTATATATGTCGTAATTTCGAAGCAGAGTTATGATGGCTGATTGGTAGGACGAGAAGAAGAAGTTGATGCTAAAGTAAATTCAGCCAGTTAAAAAATCATCTATTTCCAGATTTCCAAGCACACTAGAATAGTTCCTCGTAGACAATATACTCTTTAATCATAAAAATAATTGTTGTTCAGAGGCCAATATTTAGAATAAAGAAGCCATCGATTTAGGACAACACACTTTATTTACATGAGTAATGAATAAAAAAGATCACACAGGAAATCATACTGACCATCACACAGCAAATAACATATCACCATCTCCATACGGTCGAAGGTCGAATGACGGATGTGTCGGTAGAAGAGACACCTGCGCCATCATAATTAATACGCATGCGCTTAAGAAAAAAATGTTCGCTCGCCTCTACCCAACACAACCCTCCTGCGAGCAACATTTTTTCAATACAAAAATGAAAAACAAACAATATAAAACACATTACATTAAGAAATTGAGGAAATTATTTTCAATGTATACATTAATTTTTCTTCACTGACACTTTTGGTAAGAAAATCTGCAATCATATTATCAGTTTGTGAATATTCCAACTTAATGACATTGGTCCTTTGTTAAGTCCTTCATAAAATGGAAACGTAAGTTCATGTGTCTGGATTTCGTAGAAGATCTGGCACAGTTGATCCACTGGATGGCAGCTTGACTGTCCGTATTCAAGACCACTGCACCATTCAAAAATTGTTTACATTTTAATTCTGATAATAAATTTACAGTTCAAATAATATCTTACAAATTTCAGAAATAGAAAATAATTCTGCTTCGCAAGTAGACAGACTAACACTTCTCTGCTTACGACATTTCCAAGAAATCAATGAATCACCTAGTAAAATAGTACCCCCAGAAAATGACTTACCATTTTCTGCATTTCCCCAGCTAGCATCAGCATATGCATTTAAAACTCCAAAATCATTGCTATTGAAAAGTTTTTTATTTTTTGTACCTTTTAAATACCTTAATACCCTTTTAGCCAAAAGATAATGCCTTTTTTCTGGTACATGATTAAATTGTGACAAATAAGTCGTTACAAATGATATATCAGGACGCGTTCTATTCGCTAAATATAAAAGTTCCCCAATTAATTCCTGATACAAAATTGCATCAATTTTTTCATTTGTATATGAAAAACCTTTATATCCTCCTTTAACGATTGGCGTTTTTACTGCTTTACAATTTTCCAGATTGTGTTTAGTCAATAAAGATTCAATATATTCTGTTTGAGACAAACATATACCATTTTCAAGTTTTTCTATTTGCATTCCCAAAACTTTTGAATTAGTATTTTCATGTAACTCGAATACATTTTTAATTTTAGAAACAATATTTTCAAGCATTTCTTTATTATTACAGAATACAGCTAAATCATCTACATACAAACACAATATAAAAATGTTTTTGGTATCATTATAAATGAATATACAATTATCAGATGCTAACTGTACCAGTCCAAGTTTTTCTAATTCAGTTTTTATTTTCATATACCAATTTCTACCCGATTGAGGCAACCCATAAATACTTTTCTTCAATTTACATACTTTTCCTTCTCCAATCAGTTTTTCATAACCGGGTGCAGGAGTCATATACACATTTTCCTTTAAGTCACTGTACAAGTACGCTGTTTTTACATCGTAAAATTTAACAGTCAAGTTTAATTTATCTGAAAGTGCAAGCAATAATCTAAAACATTCAATGTTAACTACTGGTGAATATGATTCGGTATAATCCTTATTTTTTATTTGATTAAACCCAGCCGCTACTAATCGTGCTTTATATTTTACTTTCCCAGAGTCTTCTTCCTTCAAAGTATACACCCACTTACTTTTTACTAATTTTGTTTTTTCAGGCTTCTCTACTATTTCCCACACTTCGTGTTTATGTAATGAATCTAATTCATTTTCCATTGCGGATTTCCAGTCATACCAATTAGCACTTTGTTTTGTTTCTGAAAAATCATTCGGAACATTACTTATTATACTTGACACTAGTTGTTTTGATTTTAGCCTCTCCGATCGTCTTAATGGTATTTTATTTCCATATTTATTACCTTTTTCATAGCTATCAGATGTTTGAACTTTATTCCCCCTGTCATTACCCCCGCTACAACGGCTCATGTCGGCGATTTCGAAATTCGATGAGTCTTCATATTCGCTTGCTTGAGTATTTTCCGTAACAACCAATTCGAGGTGTGGTTTTTGAACTGCTTCGTTTCCCATTCCTTCTAATTCTTCAATATCCCAAGTTTCTAAGGCTTTATTTTTCCCCATATAATTACTATCCTTTAAAGATTCGTTAAATTTAACTGATCGTTCTTCAATTATTTGATTACTTGCTATATCATAAATACGATATCCTTTTTTTTCTCTAGCACAGTGTTTCTTAACCTTTCTAGCAAGTCGCACCCCATTGAATCTGAAAATATTTATTGAAAAACATTGTACATTTTATATAAATACAAAACAATATTATTTTTATTAATGAGTTCAAATATACTGGCGAAGCGAGGTTCCTTTTTTGAAAGACATACGCGTAAGTCATCATTTGCATTTAAGCGATTTCTCGCTTTAGTTTTTATATGCAAACGCGATGAAAATCCCATTTCGCACAAGTAGGTGGTAGCAAAGGGTAAGAGTAATTGCAGTGCTCCGCTCACCAACTCTGGATAACGTTGTAACTGTGAACACCAGAATTGTTGCAGTTCTAATTGTTTTAATTCCATTTGAACATGTCCACTTGCTCCCATTTCAATAAATTGAACTTTTTTCAGATCACTATTATCCATCAAATTTAAGTCAAATAGAAATGGATCCAGTATCCATCTCTGAGTTTTGGTAATATTTCCGGTAGAAAAATATCCATTGAATGATTCGCTCGATCGTCTCAAATGTATTACAATGTCGGGTATAATTGTATTGTTTTCATTTTTCGCAATAACAGAATCAAGCAAGGGAAAGTTTGTAAAATTCCCCTTTTCTATTCGACGTACCAAATTTCTAATTTTGCGATAAATGAAGATAATTTTTCACTAGATATTATTATATTTATACAAAATCCTTGCATTGATATATTCAATTCATTTAAATGGCTAAATATGTCTGCTATGTAGGCCAGCCTCATCATTACTCTCAAAATTGTTTACTAAATAACAGTTTTGATTAGTCAGTAATTGAATAATTTCCTCACGCAATTCAAAAACTCTGTTAAGCATGCGACCGTTAGATAACCATCGTATTTCGGTGTGATATAGGAGCACGGTATGATCAGCATCAATTTCTTCGCAAATGTAACGAAAAATGTGATGATTAAGCGCTCGCCTTCGGATGTATTTTACTACATTTACTGCTGTAGTTAGATGTTGTTTTAAACTTTCTGCCAATGCTTTCGACGCAAGTGCATGACGATGCAACATGCAATGTGTTATTATAACTTCCGGTAATTTTCTTTTCATGTGTGGAAAAAATCCTCAATTTTTGCCTAATATTGCTGGTGCTCCATCAGTGCATATTGAGCCAATCACATTCATTGGTAATTGATACTTAATAAAAAAATCTTTGATGCGATTGAAAACATCAATTCCTCTCGTATTCACCTCCAGGGGCTCACAAAATAGAAATTCTTCTATCACCTCTTTTTCCTTCCCATACCTGACAAATACCAAAAGTTGGCTATAATTATCAACATCAGTTGACTCATCCAGTTGCATGCTTTTTTTTAGTGGACTGATTTTTATGTCTTCTATTACTTGCATTAAAATATCTTCACTGAGATCTTCTATTCGCGATCATATAATATCATTCGATAATGGAATCTGTTGGATTTTTTTATGTGCTTCCGAACGTAAAACTGTTTTAGCAATAATTAAAGCAGAAGGTTTAATCAACTCTTCAGCGATCGTGTGAGGTTTCTTTTTCTTTTTTTTTTTCACATAAATATGCCACTTGATATGCGCTTCTAATAAAGGTTTTTGAATTGCTGGTCCGCACAATTTTAGGATATTTCCACTGGTATCAAACCGAGCCTTCTTCGAGTTCAAGCTGTTTATGCTATGCGCTTTTTCGCCTACATGCAGATTGTTGAAATGCTCTAATAACTTTGATGGTTTGAGATTGCTGTTTGAAAATATCTTGGAACACAAGATTCATTGCGTTCGTTGCGTGCCATCGTTTTCGGTTGTGCAGATAAATCCATAACCGGCATACTTATCGTTCCATTGTCGTTTTTTTGACATAGTGGAGTGCACTATAATCGATTTAATTATTTAGAAATAATGTAATATAATATATATAATGTTCTTACGTTTGTAATATTACTGAATCCTATTCGGCTTGAACGGGCAATTAAGAATGTATTAATCTTAAGAGGTTTCTGGACAAGTCAGAATACACAATACACATGTCGCAGACACAATAGTTGACTCAACTTGACTCAACCTAACACAGGCGCAGTAGATGCAGATACAAATCTGTGAATCCGTAGATTCCATTGGAGTAGCACATATTGAACACAGCGCATGCGCAAGCTAGGATAACGTTCTCCGCTTGTATTCCCACAAAATGTTTTTTCTTTTCTCTGTCACCTAGCTGCCTGTTTGCGATTGTTTGTAGAGTTTCATGCCTTTTCGTAGCGTCGTGTGTACGCCCATCGGCACTGGCTCTTTCCTGTGTCTTTTGTCGATAAATGAGCTAGGTGCTACCAATTTTTATGAGCTTCAATATTGGTGACACTATTGCAGATTTCAAATATTTTATTATAAGAAATTTAATAAATGATATTTAATAATTTTTATGGTTAGGTAGGGGCTTCTCCCGCACTCCCGGTTAAGAACCACTGCTCTAGCATATTCTAACATTATCCCTCTTTTCCCTGGTATGTCAAATTTGTTTCGCATTACTTTCGGAATGTGAAAGTATGCCACACATCCAAACTTTTTTAGATAGTTTAATTTGGGTTTTTTACCAGTCCAAATTTCTAAAGGAATTTTTTCTTTTCCTTTCCGGAGTGTTAAATTTGATACTTGAGTACCAAAATTAATTGCTTCTTCCCAGAATTTTACCGGAAGCTCACTCTCATGTAGTAATGTCCTAGCTCTTTCTAAAAGAACTCTGTTGCCCGTTCAGCTTTCCCATTACACTCACTGTTATATGGAATTGTTTTTTCATGAAAAATACCTGAATTAGCAAGATAATTATCTAATTGTTGATTTACAAATTCTAAACCATTGTCTGTTCTCAAACGTTTAATTCTTTTACCAGTTAAATTTTCATACTTAGCTTTAAATTTACAAAATGAGTCAAATACTTCACTTTTAAGAAAATAAGTAAAATACATCCCAGAAAAATCATCCAGTAAGATAATAAAATACTTAGACCCACCGATTGATTCAGTTTGAACAGGGCCACATAGATCCGAATGAATTAATTCTAAAATTTCTGAACTCTTGATTAATGTCAATATTTGGATGGCGTTTTGTAGTTATTTTACTTATGTCACAAGTTTCACACTTAAAATCACTTACATCATTAATATCAATGTATTCTTTCATTTTAAGCATATATTTTGGATTTAAATGACACAATCTACTATGCCAAAGTTAATAATTATTACCAGTACAATCATTAGCAATGCAAGATTCAGAATTATAATATGGTTCTAAATTAACTTCAAGCCTACCATTATTCTTAAATGCTTTAAAAAGTAATTCATTACACCTACTAAAAACTAATACAGAATTATTCCTTGATTCAATTTTACATCCTTTATCCATTAAGGCAGTGAGTGACAATAAGTTATTTCTTAAATCAGGAATATAACTAACATTACTAATAGTTAAATTAATAAAACTAGAATTCTTTGTATTTATAGTTTATGCTTTAACAGTACCAATACCTTCTCAATATATTTTTGAATGTTTACCTGCCTGGTAAATTTCCCTCACCTCTGGTGTAATATTCTGAAACCAGAAGAAGTCTTTTGCTATGTGTCCAGTTGCACCACTATCCAGCAACCAAATTTTATCACATTCATCATTTTTTCCACGCGTAAGTTGAAGAGCAAAATCATTTTCTCTTTTATCGAAACGAGATGAAACGTTCACACCTGTAGATTGTGACTTCTTTCTTTCCTTGTTACCTTTGGATAACTCACTTTTTGGATTCTTGTTTCTGTAATAGCAGTCCTTCGCGATGTGACCAGGCCGTCGGCAAATGTAAGAAATTCTTGGCTTGTAGTTTTTATTCCTTCTTGATATGAATGCCTCTGCTTTGGTTCCATCAGGTCGTTTCCCGTTCGTTGAATTGAGAACGGACTCTTCCTCATGGAGTATTTCGAGTACTTCATCAATTGTTTTTTCACGCTGAGTTTTTACAATTTCCCTAATTCGAGAGAATTTTCCACGAAGTCCACGGACTGTGTAAAACACCAGTTCCCGAGGAGATACATCTAGGCCTAGCGATTGGCACTTAGTTGCTATTCCTCTCGCTCTTGCGATATAATCATTAGCCGACTCATGCAACTTCATTTCTAAATTTTTGAACTCATTACCAGCATCTATTTTTCGATCTTCGGCTTGTCCCGTAAATGTTGACTTTATTTTTTTCCAAAGAATTTTTGCATTCTCTTCTGTGGAGAACTGAAGTGCCTGTTGATCCGATAATGAAAGTTTTATATATGCTACGGCGTCAGCGTTTTTCTCATTCCATAATCTTTCATCTTTCTCGTCTAAGTTTTCTGGTTTTGCTGTTGAAATTACCGAGTCAAGTCTTTTCAGTGATAAGGCTGCTTTAATTTTCAATGACCAAATAAAATAGTTCTCTCCAGTTAATTCGGGAACGTTCCACTTCTCCATTTTTGGCTTCCACTAAGACAGTTTCGGTTTTGACTTGGTATTTTATATCCAATTCTTCTTGACAAAACCACGGAGCTGCTACCATTTGTTGTTCAGAGGCCAATATTTAGAGTAAAGAAGCCATCGATTTAGGACAACACACTTTATTTACATGAATAATGAATAAAAAGATCACACAAGAAATCATACTGACCATCACACAGCAAATAACATCTCACCGTCTCCATACGCTCGAAGCTCGAATGACGGATGTGTCGGTAGAAGAGACACCTGCGCCATCATAATTAATACGCATGCGCTTAAGAAAAAAACGTTCGCTCGCCTCTACCCAACAATAATGATAATTTCTTATCTACAATTTACACAGGTTAATGGGGGCAACATCAATTTAGACAGACAAGCAGAGCATGGAAGACACATTAGCAATGGGAGAAGCTAGGAAAGGAATGGAGCACATTAATGATGTAATTAACTTGGCAGAGGAATTTATACTATGTCTGATGTAATTGCAGGGACAAGCTATGATTCATTAATATTAGTTTTAGTTGCCCTTTTCCAGTAGCGTTATATAACGTAGAAAGATCTCGAATTTGGAAGAACAGATGAATTTAGGGAATTTAGGATTATAAATGGGGCGATTTTAAGTATTCCGAGAAAACGTCCAATGTTAAAAAATGTTGCATATCCATGCATACTGACGGAAAACTCACCGACAGTCAGGAGAAGCAGAACGGAAAATTAATGGAAAAGGAGAAATAAATAATAACACTTTTAATGGAAAACGACAAAATTAATGGCTTTGATAAATTACTAATAAATGTTGACATCAAAATTAGAGAAACTGTGAACAAAAATACGAAATTCATTACCTATAAAAGTTCTGATGAAATGTTTGTTACGTTTTTGTCCATCTCCATGAATTTAAAAATGCTTGATTTAATCCTAGTATACGGTACACTCGGGATTTGGCGATATTGACATTACAAATGCTTTAGCGAGCTCGATAAATATTTTTTTGTAAATACAATCTTTTGAACACTGTTCGTAATTCTATTCAGTTGAAATAATTCTTCTATGCCATTTAAAAAAGATTCTATTAAATTATCAGAAGAGCCGTCGAAAGGTTTAATGCCATCGTATAAACCGCTGAAAAGTTTAGTCTGAAATGCTGTTCGAGAGATTGACATTCCATTTACATATTATCTACTGGATGATTATATAAACGAACATCTGATATCGAGGCTTGCGCGCTTTGGCTAGCTGTCAAATTCGAACCAGTTAGTTAACGGCGCAATAATTTCAGGCTCCATCTTATTTTCAGAAATATTTTCTTCACGGTTTTGTAATTCATTGTCGGAATTAAATACTGGAGAGCTTCAATACAGCAAGAGGAACAATAGAAAAGAATATAATGACGGCAGTTTATTTTGAATTGAGGAGAAATCATGGTGGTAATGCCGAATTTCTGCTTATTTTGCTTGTGAATATCTACTCTACAATGCAACGTGTTAAAATCGTCCACACAGAGAAATAGTGTTCTGTTTTGGTGTTTTATGTTTCTGGGGATTAAACTTACATGATGGTGTTCTCCAATCTTCAGTGATCCAGCGGTGCAATATTTGTATACACGGATTCGATTATAACGTCCTATGTGCTATATCGCACATCACTCATATTAAACGAACAGATTGGTTCTCAGACTTTCCGCATATGATCGAAAAAAAAAATAGTGTTAAGGAAACATTAGGATTACTATAAAATATTGTAATTTATAACTATGCGATATTTAAGTTTGTAATATTAAAAAACACTTGTAGAGTCATTAGGATTTTTTGGAAGCTAGCAAGATAAAAAATTAGCAACCGTCTTCGCCGGAAATTGACCCACGGACCTCTGGATACCGGCCCAGCACGCAGAACCACTACACCACGAAGGCACGCTAGGAAAGGTGAGAAATACCTTATACTCCCCTTTTTAAAGGTCGACTGTGGTTTTTAGAGGACCCAATCGTCAAATTCTGGGTGGAGAAACCTCATCCAACAGCCTTTTAGTTCGAGCACTACTGTAGAGACATTAGGTAATTTTTGGAAGCAGAAGAGATGAAAAATTAGCAACTGCCTTTGCCGGGAATCGAATCACGGACCTCTGGATACCGGCCCAGCGTGCAGAACCACTACACCACGAAGGCACGCTAGGAAAGTGAGAGAAATACCTTATACACTAAATATTTTTTTTTTTTATTTTATTGATTGCAAATTGCAGTTTTACTACTTGTCCTTTGGTAGCTATTCTTGCAATCACTGTGTAATTCGCGTTTTTTTAAATATTGCTGTTATGTATGTCTCAATAAATGAATGTTGGAAATTAGGTTTTATTCTTTATTAAATTTAAGTATATTCTATTTTCTTCGCTTACATTTTATGTGCATTTGATAACAAAGAAATTCATAATAAAACAAAAAGTTTCATCGTGTGCTATTTAACGAACTTGGCTTACTATCGTATACTATATTATTTAAATTATTTCTGTACAGCATCAAAAAAAAGTTATTGATTATAAAAAGTGTATGAAATGATCATCGTAATCTACCACTAGTCTAAAATGTAGAAACTGATAGTAAGTAAATACATTTACATATGAAATATACAGAAATGGTGTTAAGAAACATCAGCATTACTAGTAAATACTGCAATCCATAATTGTTGCACCTTTAAATGCTTACTATTTAAAAAGCGCAAATATTTTTTTATTAATTGGAAATTTTAGTTCTGTTACCTTCCTTCTGCTATTTATACTTTCAATATGTAACACAAGGACCATAACGACGTTTTCACAACTGTTGCAAAAAGGTTGAATTCTGCGAACATTTAGGCATCGTTAAGACGTCGTGATACGATACCAAAATACAACGTGAGAAAGACGCCCCAAAATTACGCAGACGTAATAAATACTTCTTTGCAACGGTTGCAAAACAGTGGAGTTTCGCGGACATCTGAGCTTCTTAAAGACGACATATTGCAACGACATCCGCGACCAGTTTGCAACGTCGTTACGACGTTGCCGTGCCACTTGGCTATTGTATTACAATTAACAGTTTGAATGCACGCTAATTACATATGGAATTTAAGTAGCACTTACTTAGAGTAATTATTCTATAAAGTAGGGTAATTAAACTCTTTACTCGCATTATGCAATTCCGCTCATCAAACACCATTTATTAAACCGGAAAATCTTATTTTCCATTAAATATGGCAATTAATGATACATCAGGCAATTTTGCTTGTGTGAGGATTAATTTTTTATTTGATAAATAAATAATTATTCCATGAAAAATATTTTCTTCCTGAACTTTTTTTTATAAGGCTCGAGTAAAAATTTAACATTCATATCTTTACTAACTCGCAACGAAAATTTTCGTAATCCGAAGACATTCAGTGGTCTCAAACTCTTGCATGCGGGCCAAATGTTCAGTCTTAAAAGCAACCGGCTGGCCAAGTTTTTTTTATAGGATTAAAAAAGGTTTTAAGATGGATTTTTTAAAAATAATAATCAGCTGACTATACTATATATCGTGTCACCGTTAGTTTTGAATGGTAGGCTACCATAGCTTTGAAAATAATCCTATGCTTCTTTTTCGTAAACAGCAGTCCCGAATTTTAACAATTTCTTTAAAAAAAAAAAAAAAAAAAAGGTTATTGTATATATGTTTGTTTATAGGAACAAAAGGTGGCTTATCGAGAATCTATTGGGGTTACATCAGACGAAAGCATAGATGTTGCATGGACCTTATAAGAAATAGACTAACCCAAATGGGTTTTCTTCCTCGTCTGAGGTGTTCCCGGCTGGACGACTTGCAGGAATTTAACAGTGGTTGCCTATTGCAGCGTGTATAATTGTCTAGTTATAGCGCCTCATTTAACATATTAGAATTTCTACATATTTTTATTTTTGAAATTGAGATTGATTTTTAACAATTTAGCATATTTATCAAGCATACATAACGTTCCAAATAATTATAAAGCTATCGCTTGCTTTCAGGGCTGGATATTTTTTAGCTTTTCCTATGCTGTAAGGAAATTTGTAATTACTTCTTTTAGAAAATAATATTTTAAATCTGAACTAATAGAAAATTTCCAACAAGCAATTTTCTCTTGCAATTTTTATGCTTTTTATTGGTGTAAATAAGTAAAAAATACTAAAATATTTAAAAACGAATTTTTGAAAGTTTTGTTTAAAATTTCAAATTGTGCTGCTTTTTTAAAATTATAGATGAGCATTATAGCATAATTCCTATAAAGGAATTTTATTTCAATTATATTTCATAACACATCATAGTGATAAACACTTTTGACTCCTTAAAAATTTTTATACATTTAATTCTAATATTAAAATTGTATTTAACCGTAATAATTAATTTGGTTGTATTTTATAGTGATTATTTTTTAAATTAATTTTTAGTTTTGAGTAAGAATTTTTTTTATCATTTACTGTTAATTCAATTTAAGAGCCCAAAGAGGTGGTAGCCTAGAAAGGCTGTTTGTTTCGAAGCGGTATTTTGCGCTGTTTCACTTTAAATGTTTCTCCTTGCAAATTGTTGTTACCAAATAGTATCGCCCTGTATTATATTTAAAGAAATTAAATAATGAAGAATCTGCATGAATACATGTGTGTTTCTCGCACTGTGACAAAAATGACGGTATCTAGAGCTTTCAGATTTTGAATAACGTAATCCTCCACCCGAACATGGGCATCTGGACGGCAGAATCTCGAATTTGTTTTAATTTATTTCATATTTTGTAAAACTTTAACGAATTTTTGATTAACAAACTCAACGAGTTCAAAGCGAGCAATGGTAACGCTGTACGGAAAATAACATTTTTATATCCAGCGCGGACATTCTAAAGATATGCTGTTTTCAAATATTTTGTGATATTGCTGTTGAATTGAATTTTATGTGGTTTACGGGCGAAGAACATGATATTCAATAAATATAGGTAACACACAAAACGTTAAAAAAGGTCCCATTTGAAAATTTTATGCTCAGAATTTTATGAATTATTAAAATAAATAATCCACTTTAATGTTAATAATTTAATGATCATATAATCAAATGAATGATCGTTTTGTAATGTTATTATAGTTTGGAAAATGACTGCCTGAAAATGTTCATTAAATTTAAAAAAAAATTATCAGATCTTGTTTAATTTTACCTTATTTATTTCAAAGCATCACGTACAATCAATCTTATTTAATTTTACTTAATTTGTAAGCAAAATTCAGTTCATAAATTTTGTGCTTAGAGTTTTTACCGTTTTACCAAAGTAAAGATGTTCGTACAAGAATTACGCGTGAAAAAATGCGCGAAATGCAGTAAAAAGGGCTTTAATGAGATATATTAAATTCTATTTAAAAAAAACTGTGACTTTCATAATTTCATTACTATACAACGTATCACATTTAATAATTAAAAACAGTTATGTGGTACAAACGCCATAGGTTTCAGTGTTAAAGTAAACCAGATCGTCCCTACTTTTTCTTGCGGACATGTCGGTGACGCGCGCCCCGCCCACTGGGTTAGTCTATCTCTTATAAGGCATGGACGTTATAAGAGACAGACTAACCCAGTGGGCGGGGCGCGCGTCACCGGCATGTCGCCAAGAAAGAGTAGGGACGATCTGGTTTACTTTAACACTGAAACCTATGGCGTTTGTATTACATAACTCCTTTTAACTATTAAATATGATACGTTGTGTAATGATGACATTATGAAAGCCATAGTTTTTCCAAATAGGATTTAATACATCTCATTAAAGCACTTTTTACTGCATTTCGCGCATTTTTTTCACGCGTAATTCTTATACAAACATCTTTACTTTGGTAAAAGGGTAAAAACTCTAAGCACAGAATTTATGACATTAATTTTGCGTAAAAATAAAGTAAAAATTAAATAAGATTGATAGTACCTGATACTTTGAAATAAATAAGGTAAAATTAAACAAGATCTGATTTTTTTTCTTTTTTTTTTTTTTTAATTTAATAAACATTTTCAGGCAGTGATTTTCCAAACTATAATAACATTACAAAACGATCATATTTATTTGATTATATGATCATTAAATTATTACCATTAAAATGGATTAGTTATTTTAATAATTCATAACATTCGGAGTATAAAATTTTCCGAGCGTAATGAAGGGGAAAAAAAGATAAAATAAAATCTAGAAGCACTCAGATTTTATATTACGCCCAACAGGAACCTTTTTTTAAAAAGTTTTATGCGTTACCTATATTTATTGAATATCATGTTCTTTGCCCGTAAACCACATACATTTGGAAACAACATATCTCTAGAATTTCCGCACAGGAGATGAAACTGTTATTTTCCGTACAGTGCTCGCTCTGAACTCGTTGAGTTTGTTAATCAAAAATTCGTTAAAGGTGTACAAAATGTGAAATAGGTTAAATCAAATTCGAAGTTCGGCCGTCCAGATGCCCATGTTCGGGTGGAGGATTACATTATTCAAAATTTGATGGCTCTAGATACTGTCGTTTTTGTCACAGTGCGAGAAACATACATGTCTTCGTTATTTATTCATGCAGTCTTCATTATTTATTCATGCAGACATTCATGCAGAGTCTTCATTATTTAATTTCTTTACATATAATACAGGGCGATAATATTTGGCAACAACAATTTGCGAGGAGACACGGACATTTATAGTAAAACAGCGCAAAATGCCGCTTCGAAACTAACAGTTTTTCTAGGTACCGCCTCTTTGGGCTAATAAATTAAATTAACAGTAAATAAAAGAAATTTTATGCAGAACTAAAAATAAATTTTAAAAAATAATCAATATAAAATACAAGCAAAATTAATTATTACGGTTAAATACAATTTTAATATTAGAATTTAATGTATAAAAATTTTAAGGAGTCAAAAGTGTTTATCACTATGATGTATTATGAAATATAATTGATATAAAATTCCTTTTTAGAAATTGTGCTATAATACTCATCCATAATTTTAAAAAAGCAGCACAATTTAGAATTTTAAACAAAACTTTCAAAAATTCGTTTTTAAATATTTTAGTATTTTTTACTTATTTACACCAATAAAAAGCATAAAAATTGCAAGAGAAAATTGCTTGTTTGAAATTTTCTATTAGCTGAGATTTAAAATATTATTTCTAAAAGAAGTAGTTACAAATTTCCTTACAGCGTAGGAAAAGCTAAAAAAAACATCCAGCCCTGAAAGCATGCAATAGCGTTATAATTATTTGGAACGTTAATTATGCTCGATAAATATGCTAAATTGTTAAAAATCAATCTCAATTTCAAAAATAAAAATATGTAGAAATTCTAATTTGTGAAATGAGGCGCTACAACCAGCTTTTTCTTGACGATTTAATACACTGCAATAGGTAACCAATGTTAAATTTCTGCAAGTTGTCCCTACTCCTCCAGATGTCATCAAGGTGACAGCCGGCAACGCCTCAGACGAGGGAGAAAACCCGTATGGGTTAGTCTATTTCTTATAAGGTCTATGTTATAAGGTCCATGAGATGTTGTAAGTGTGCTGTTACTTCACACTCATCCATGTTTGGCACTAAATTGCGCTGGTTGGCGACATGGTGACAGTACCAAATACTGCTTTTATGAGATGACGAAATTCTTAATAATTCAGTGATGCTCATCTCGAAGTTTCTTTTTAAAAAGCCGTTGCCTTTTGTTAATAATAGGTGAAGAGAAAGAAGCGTTAGTCTCGTTTTATAATATTGACCGCCATCATAAGTTATCATGCTCATAAATTATTATTACTGTTAGTAATTACCATGAATGGCCTTGAATCTGGTTAAGTGTAAAAGATAAATTATTTACCAGCGTTAAATAAAATACTCTACATTAGACTGCATAATTTATAATGTAACGTAGAAACGACAAGAGATTTGGCAATTTTTATCCGCCAAAAATTCAATTGTATAAATAATACGCTGAAATTTCCGATAAACTGTACAGTTACTGCTACGAATGGAAAATTTTTGTTCTAAAGAATTTAACTATCATCGAAAGTTTTTGGTATTTAATAAATTATACTGTCGCCCAGACGGGAAAGTGGTTAGCGACTCTGAATGCCGTACCGAAGTGATTATTAATTTGCCATGAATGGCCTAGAATCCGATTAAAAGATAAATTAGTTACCAGCGTTAAATAAAGTATGCTACATTAGACTGCATAACTTGTTAATGTAATGTATAAAAGACACGAGATTTGGTGATTTTTTTCCGCCAAAAATTCAATTGTATAAATTAATCGTCTGAAATTTCCGATACACTGTACAGTTAATGTTACGAATGGAAAATTTTTTTTCTAAAGGATTTAATTATCATCCAGAATTTTAGTTACTTAATAAATCATACTGTCGCCTATACGGGAAAGTGGTTAGTGACTCTGACTGCCGCACCGAAGTACCCGAGATCAAATCCCGGAGATCAAACTGTCTGTCTCCTCATAGGAGGCAGCGGTGATCCATCTATTAGGTACCTCCATAGTAAAGTGACCACCGATTCCGGCCTTAGTAGTGGCCAACGCCTCTAACAGCTATTGCCCATCATTGGAAATAATAAAAAAAAAAAAAAATGAATTATACTTTAATTTAATAATGTATATACGCAAAAAGCAAATTTAAAGTTAAAATAATTAAAAAATGTGCAAACATATAAAAGATTTAATTTTCGAACTAATCTACAATATCATTTAAATTCAAACAGCATAAGTAAATCAAGTGCAAAACCAAACCATGAAGATATATTCACCAATTTAGCAAATTAAATTTAATCTAAAATTTCTTTTTTAAAAATGCATAAGTGAATGACTGTTGAGCAGGCAGGAGACAGACTTATCAAGGGAAACTTGCCTCCAAACCTAACACTACAGTCATTTAATTCGTGTTTCGTCATTCATGCAGGCAAGGGTAAAAGTCAAAACCAAAAGTAAATACATAGTGAAGAATGTCCAAAAAGAAATATCAATAAAGTGGTACCTTGAGAAATTAGCAACTAAAAATAAAGGTATAAAAGGACGTATTTTAAGAATTAAGCAATGTAAAGTCTAGTACTAAATGAAATTAAAATTTTTTTAATTAAAAAAAATTAAATTTTTCAGAAAAATTAATTTAGAAATCAATGTATTTAAAAACCCTTGTCTACAGAAATTTACACAATCTTGCAACACACATTTAACATTACAAACAGTTTACATTTATTAATTCACAATAACCACTTAACTCTACTTTACTTCAATTAGAGTGATCTTTGTAGAGCAAACTTACATCTCTTCATTGGCTCAGCTACTAAACTCCCTACCATAAATAGTTGGTCAGTTAAAATTGAAACTTGAATTACATACTTTTAGGATATTCGATTTTTTTCTATATTTGTTATATTATTTAAATATTTTAATATTAAAGTTTAAAAAAAATTTAATAATACAAAGATAGCAGCTTGGCACTCAACTTTACTTACATAAGCGCCATCTATATAATTTGCAGAACACACTTACATCACTTAGGAAATACTTTTACAGACCCCAACGCTAATATGGTAGGTAAGTTAGAATTAAAACTTACTATTTACTTGCTTTTAAGTATTTTTTAAAATATTTTTATGTAGTATTTAAGTATTTTCTAGATATGTAATTGTATTTTTAAGTATTTATTTGTTTTTTATAAATTATGAATAAGTTCTTTTTAGTTTCTTATTGGTTTATATTATGCCTAGTTCTTTTTTAGTTTCTTTTTGACTGATATGCATATTCGTGTCGGGGAGGTTTCTGTAGACAAGGGTTTCTAAAATACATTGGTTTCTAAATTAATTTTCCTGAAAAATTTAATTTTTTGAATTTAAAAAAAAAATTTAAAAAAATTTAATTTTGTTCTAGATTTTACATTGCTTAATTCTCACAATACTTCCTTTTAAACCTTTATTTTTAATTGCTAATTTCTCAAGGTACCATTTTATTGGTATTTTGTTTTGGACATTCTTCACTATGTATTTACTTTTGGTTTTGACTTTTACCCTTGCTTGCATGAATGACGAAACACGAATTGAATGATTGTAGTATTAGGTTTGGAGGCAACTTCCCCTTGATAAGTCTGTCTCCTGCCTGCTCAACAGTCATTCACTTATGCATTTAAAAAAAAAAAAATTAGATTAATTTTAATTTGCTAAATTGGTGAATTTATTTTCATGTTTTGGTTTTGCACTTGATTTACTTATGCTATCTGAATTTAAATGATATTGTAGATTAGTTCGAAAATTAAATCTTTTATATGTTTGCACAATTTAATTATTTTAAATTTGCTTTTTTGCGTATAAACATGTTTGCTTAAATTTAAATTTCATTCCTTGCAGCAGTGGCGCAAAGAATTAATTAAATTTGTATTTAAATTCATTTTATTCTTTTGAAACAATTAATTTAATAATGAAAACATTTTCCATCAAAAATGCTGTTTCATGACCGTCAGTCACTGCTACTTCAAGACAATCAATCTTTCTATTATTTCTTTTGGCATAGCGACTTTCACTCTAGTCATCAACAAATATTTATGTTTCTGACGTCCATCAGCCGAATGGTAAAGTCGTTGAGCATTGAGAGTTTGGCCCGTGCTCGAATCCCGGCGAAAGGGAGTTTTGCGATTTTCCATTATGTGTAATACAGATAAGAGCCAGTTTTTCCGCGAAGCCATCCATCCTATATACATATAATACTTGATTTGCTTTGCCTTAATCAATTAATCTATCAGGTTCTGTGTTCCTCCTTACTTGCTTTGGGAACATTAAATGTCCTGACTCGGAACAGGGAGCTTACTAAAGCTATGTTCAATAAATTTGGGAAGTAGACAATACACACAGGAAGGGTATACGAAACCCTTTATTTTTCTCTCTTTACAATGATTTCCGGACTTCGGAATACAGAGACCAACCACTTGTGGTCTGAACGTAAGAATATAAAAATATTAACTAAACTCTAACTAAACTTAACTTTGGATTAATCAAACAAGTGCCTACTCCAAGATTGGCCGCGTATATTAGCAAAAAGCCGTATGTAGTACAGAGAACTGCTAACACTACGATACGTTTAAAATTATCAAGAGGATTAAACCTCTGGCCTTGAAGGCAACCAGCAACCGAGTAAAACTACTATGGCAAGCGGGCTGCTTCTAATAACTCCTTCCTCTCTCTTGCTTGGCAAAAAGCCACAACTTAAGTACTTGGCGTTAGCAAGACAAATTTGCATAAATAAGTTAAAAGCTTTTAATTCTGGCCGGAAGTAGAAAATAAGAAGTGATAGTAAAGATTTAAAATAAAATAAACGTTAGTAAAACTTAGGATCCTTACAAATCTAGGTAAAGGAAAATGCATAATGAAAACATCATGCTCCAAATATTTAGGAATCACCTTAGCTGCAGAACTTAGATTCACTGAATATATCAAAATCTGTGCTGACAAAGCTTTGAAAAGACTAAGAATCATTAAAAGTCTTTTCAGAACAAAGTGGGGAGCTTTTCCCTGGACACTTAGAATAACATATACCTCCTTAATTAGATCAATCATGGAGTATGCTTCTCCCATTTGGGCTCATGCTTCCAGAACTGTCTTGGGAAATTAGAAAGTGTCCAGGCAAAGGCTGCAAAAATCATTATCGGTGCAGTGTCTTTCACCAATAATTAAAAAAAAATTGGGAATATGGCCTCGAAAGATTTGGAAGAAGAAGACAATGTAATGTAATAAAATTTACAAACAAGGCAAGAAGTTCTGTATCAGAACACATCTCAAGGAAAACTTTTGAAAATTATAATGGCAGCACCAGACTGAAAAGGTCATTTCCTATGCAGTTTCACAAAGATATAAGAACAGTTTTCGGCCTCGTGCACAACAAATTTTTTATCTTCCAAGACCCAACATTTCTTTCCAGACTTCCTATAAACTCTAAAATAGTATTCAAACTACGACAGCCCTGCAATGAAAAGAAACGATTGATACCATTGTAGCGTTGCGCGCCTCCAACTTGCACGCAACCAAGAGGTGACTGTTGAGACTGGATAAAAGACAGAGTCTTGTTAAGTGTTTATGTCCCTTTTTTATTCAACGTAATAAATTACAAGTGCGTGCTCTTGACGCTCACAAACTACGCCAACTTGGCGGTAAAATAAAAATAATAACCTGAAAAGAAACTAAAGACAAGACTCTAACTACGAGGCTCTCTAAAAGTAACTAATCTCACCGCGTTTTACAATACCGCTGCTAATTCAGCAAACTTGAAGACCACGTTGAACGATTAACAATACTTCCAGGCAAGCACACAGGCCGAAACGCGGGGTTCTTCAATTTCTGGCTAACTACCTCCGCGCTCGTGAAGTAAGAACAGCACACCTTGAACTCGTTTCCTTTCTATTTAACTCAGAATACTTCCGCTGATAATTTGAATCCTTGCGCGTTCTACTAAAATTTACATACTCTGGCATTGGCAGTTCCAGGGGAAAGTAAGGCTTGACAGGAAAGATAGTTTAAACTTAAAATAAATGTTAGTTAAAATAAATATAAACCCTACATTTGCCGCTGCCAGAATTTGGAAAACTTGGAAGCAGGTCCTACAAACGACCTGTTGTAAGTTTCTATAATTCTGAACTAACTCTCGAGAACCTCGTTTACACAAAAAAAATCTTATGTAACAAATTGTATACTAAAATTCTGTGTATACTTATAACTCTCTCTTCTTACAGCAACTTTTCCTGGACTTCATCAATCAATCTTGGTCTTTTCCTTCCAGCATCTGGAAGGGATAAGTATCAGTATCTTTCTAAATACATTATAATTTACACTTTCTTGACACAACAAATTTTTGTTTTTAAACGATTCGTTTTCCTTAGTTATTGCTTAATTCACATTCATTCAATTTTTCATGCCTTAATTTAATTTTACCCTGGCTCTCCACCATGTGTGGTGTCAAACGGGAATATTCGTGTTTTAGTCTTACAACACTTCCCCTAACCACCATGATTTGTTAGAATTCAACGACCAAATAGACACACCTTACTCGACATTCTACAACTCAATGAGCTATTTTAACATTCTTAAAAATTCAAGTGTAAGTGGAGAACCCTACAAAACACATTCATTCTAACTTCCCCCTCATTCATCTTTAAACATGCAGGCTTTCGCTCTAAAGCATGACTTTATCTACAGTTTAATACTTAAATTTTGAATTCATTCCTTTTGAGCATTTTACTTTTAGCATCTAAAATTTTATGCTTCTAGACTAAATTCTACTTTTACATAACATTCAAGTATTTACGTACATTTACAAAATTTTAATACATATGATTTTTACAATTTACCATAAAATGAATAAGAGAAATAAATTTTTACTTTACTCATTCTTCGCCAAGCTGGCGGCACTGAAACTAAAATTCTTATTAATACAAGAATACGAAGTTATTTTTATCTTCGGCCAAATTTTGGCTTTAACATAACAGAATTAGTCTTTCGACCAACAGAAACTGCTTGTTCTTAGATTTTATACTATAAGAAAATACTACTTTTGCCTTAGCTAAATAAAGTAAAACAAAACTAAGTCTCAACCGAGACATATTGACTTTCGTCAAAACATTGAACTTCGTATTTACGCATAACATTTTGGAACAAAAGAAAAAAAAATTATAGAAGATTTTAACTTATCTTTCAGTTTTCCATGATTGGAACTCCGTCATTCTTTTCTGGCAGAACTGTTCCCACGTTATAGGTTTCATGGACGTCAATCTTCTCCTTACTGACCTCCGAGTGTCGCCCACATTAGTTTTTCTTTTTCGTCCTCTGCATGCTGGCCTCTTGGAGTAGTAGTCGTCGGGTTGCTGTCTTTTTCGTTTTTCCCCTGGACGGCTGGTCTTGGCGTCCTCCGGTCTGGAGTCATTCTTGAATTTCTTCTGTTGTTGCTGGTCTTTTCGTTCCTCCTGCTGTGTTTTTATTTTCCGGAACGGCGGCCTTGTTTGCACCTGACTCTCTGGCCCTGGGAGCGTTCTCCTTGATGTATAATTTCTACTGCGATACGTTGTAGGTGGTGTTTTCCTCTTTACCAAGGTTTCTTTACGCGGTGGCTTTGCATTCTTGTTTTTCTTAAACGCCGGAGTTTGAAAATCATTTTTTCTTTTTGATACCGACGTCCGGGTTGTAGAAGTGCTAGGTCTCTCTTCAGTTCTCCGTTTCTTGGGTGGTGGAATAGTTGTTGCAGTCTCTGGCCCTTCTATTTCGTTTAGACTTGAGTCCTGCAAGAAACTTTTAAGGATTTCAAAATCATTTGGATTATAGTATTTTTTCACCTGGTCGGGACTTGCTTTACAGATTTCCCCTCTGTCGTTCTTAAGATATAATACTACCCCTTTGATTTCCTGAATTACATAGGGGCCTTCAAACTTTGGAACTAGCTTTGCCGTAAAATTGTCTGGGGCACTTGATAAAGAAAATTTCCGCTTCAATACTTTATCCCCAACTTTAAAATCTGCTTCACGGCGTTTTCTATCATAATATGCTTTCTGCCTATTTCTTGCCGTATCCGAGCTTTTAAGAGCCTGATCAATCAGATTTTGCACATCTTTCTGTTTAAAGTCATCTTTCTGTCTGCTCTCTTTGTTGCACAAAGAATAATTTATCTAAAGGAGTAATTAACTTTCTGCCTAAAAATAATTCTGCTGGGGTTTTTCCCGTAGTATCGTGATTTGCCGTTCTTAAAGCATAAGCTAATTCATTTATGTAGCCATCCCAGCGCTTGTGATGTGTGCTCACGTAACTTCGAATTATTTTTACTATGTTTTTATTCACTCTTTCTGCTATGTTTGCCTGTGGTCTATACGGAACCATTTTGATATGGCGTATGCCAAGACCATTGCATATGTTTTCAAATATTTGACTGATGAATTGTTTTCCGTTATCGCTAATGACTTTTATCGGTGCACCGTATTTTAAAATGTATCTGTGTAAGAATGCATCTGCGACTGTTTTGGCTGACGCGCGTTTAAGTGGAACAATTTCTGTCCATTTTGAAAAATGATCTACTATTACTAAAAGAAAACGATTTTTATTTAACTCGCTCTGGGGGAAGGGACCAAGAAGATCTATGCCTAAAATTTCATTCGGAAATGTAGCGCGAATGCTATTTAAGTACCCGGCCGGGCTGTAATTAATATCATTTATTAACTGGCATTGATTGCAGGACCTGACATACGCCGTTACTATTTTGTATAATTGCGGGAAATATACCGCCTCGCGTACCCTTTTTAAAGTCTTTCTGACCCCTAAATGACCCGCTGTTTTCGCGTCGTGTAATTCCTTCAAAATGCTTAATCGAAGCGAGGCTGGGATGACTGGTTTGTACTCAAGATTTTCGTTTGTTGTTTTCGTATAAAATAATAAATTATCTATTATTTCATAGTTTTCTGCTCTATTTCTTATCGCATCGATATCTGTGTGCTCAAAGCTTTCGGGGTCTTTCAAATATGCATAGATATTTCCAAATTCAGGATCAGTTTTCAGTTCAGTGATAATCGTATCTCTAGATAGAATCTAAAATTTTTGAAGTCAACACAGCGCATTTAAGTTCATTTCCTTCATCGTCCAGTTTTATACGAGAAAGTGCGTCAGCTACATTGTTTTCCTTACCCGGTTTATATTTTATTCTGATATTATATTCTTGGAGTTTTAAAACCCATCTTATTAACCTGGGCGTTAGGTTTTTCCCCGAGTAAAGTCTACCAACAGCCGCATGATCCGAAAAGACTGTTACTGGCGCTTTCCCGAAATAAACTCGAAATTTGTGTACAGCCATTAATACGGCTAATGTTTCTCTTTCTGTAGCTGTATAATTCCTTTGTGTCTGATTCAATGTTTTACTAAAAAATGCCAGAGGATGGCTATTTTGCATAAGAATCGCACCCACCGCATAGTCTGACGCATCTGCTGCAATTTCCAGGTTTTCGTCCCCCTCCGGGAATTTTAAAACAGGGGCATTGATGAGCGCTTCTTTTAATCTTTCAAAAGCTGTGTTTGCTTCCGCTGTCCACGTAAATTTACCTTTCTTTCTTTTGATTACTAAGAGTGGTTCGACAATATTAGCGAAATCTTTTATGAAAGACCGATAGTAAGAACATAACCCAAGGAAAGAAGAAAGTTTCTTGGCGGTGTTGGGCGGTGGGAAATTCTTGATGGATTTTATTTTTGAATCTTGTGTTTCTATACCCTTTTGCGAAATTTTATAACCGAGATATTTAAGTTCTTTAGTTGCGAACTTGCATTTTGAGACGTTAATTGTAAGACCGGCCTCTTTTAATAATTTAAAAACTTCTTCTAGATCTTTAATGTGTTGTTCCAACGTACTACTCGTTATAATTATATCATCTAGATAAATTAAAGTTGATTTTCCTAGGACAGGCTTTAGAACAATGTCCATAGCTCTCTGGAATGTTGATGGGGCCCCACACAACCCGAAAGGCATGCGTAAAAATGCATAAGTGCCCGATTTTGTTATAAACGCGGTTTTATGTACGTCTTCGGGTCTCATAGCTATTTGATAGTAGCCAGACGTTAAGTCCAAAGTAGACATGTATCTTGTCGATTTGATCTGTCTAATGATTTCCTCTATAACCGGCAAAGGGTAAACTGGAAATTTAGTAATACTATTTAGTTTTCTGTAATCGATAGCAAACCTCCAAGCCCTTTTATCCGAAGGAGGAAACTCGTTCTTTTTCCTACATAGTACGACTGGACTCGCGTACTCGCTATTTATGGGCGTTATTATTTTATTCTTTAACATCTCCTGAATATGTTCTTCGATGATTACGTCTTTTTGTTTGTCGTACCGATAAGGTTTAGTCCTACAAGGTTTTTCGGCAGTTACTTGTATCTTATGCGTAACTATCTGACAGTTTCCCGGTTTTTCTGAAAACAAATTAGAAAAATTACTCACCACTTTTTGCTTGCCTTTCATGGTCATTCAGATGGCTAAGGTCCACTTGCGGTGTCTCCACAGGTTCTACCACCCTCTGGTCCATCTCCAGTACCACGGAACTGTCTTGAAAATTCAATTTGGCCCTCGCGGCCCGTAAAAACTCCATACCTAAAATAAGAGGGTTTTGCAGATTTTTCACTACAAAAATTAATACTTTGAGGCTTTCCTCTTTTACCTGTATGTTTAATGATAATTTCCCGATGCAGTGACATGTTTTTCCTTGCGCCGCTATAATTTCCGTATTTTTGGTTTTAAATAATCGTACCCTATAAAAATTCTTTTTGAAGAAATTTTCGCTCATAAAATTCCCTTCTGCTCCTGTATCGATGAGGACTTCTACTGGTACATCGCCAACCAGGACTTGTATAATTGGTAGATGTGAGTTTTTTACGATGACCGTATTTAAATGTCTTTTTGAGGGTTTTTTTAAAACTTCCGGGGTCTGGACCCTCCCTTTCAAAGGCCCCTCTACTCGTTTAAAGCTTTCCTTTCAAGTTGTGCCTTCTGGGTACGCGGATGTTTATCTTCGAATTTTCTTTTTGGGCCTTGACCTTCGAGTTTCGATGAGTTAGCTTGATAGCTCTTTCCCCCATAAGAGCGATTTCCATTTCTGGTTTCCTCATTTGAAGATTTCCTTCGGGTACTTTGAGAATACGTTGCCTCTCTAGCTTTTTCCGCTATTCTGCGATTTTGAAACTTCACCGCCAATTCGAAGAGCTCCTGCAATGTGCTTGGGTTTCTAATTTCGAAGTAGTCTTGAACAGCGGGTAACAATCTTGGTAAGATTATTTCAATAATTTCCGCATCGGGTTTCTTCCCATACAGCATATCCGTCAGCTTAATTTTTCGTAGAATAAAGTCCGTCAAATCTTCTATATCCCGTTGATAGAAACTATATAGTTCGGCTTCTAGCCTTGCTCGATCTTTCACTATGGGGAAGGCCTTTACTAACGATTTTTTGAAATTTTCAAATGTATATGTCTGGCTTCCAAATTCCCCTAATAAAAATTTGCCTATATTTTTCCGCCATAGCGCGGCCTGTCCTCTTAGTGCGGATGTGGCGATGGCAACTTTTTGTCTTTCAGGAACAGGGTAGAGCTGAAAGTGGTTTCTAGACCTTCTAGAAATACCGCCACCGAATTTTTTCCGTCAAAATGGACGTTTGGCTTGATTGACGCTCTCAAAGTCTGGACCAGGTATCCAAATCCTTCCAATTGGCTTGTAATTTCTTGGTGTTGTCCAGCGGCTTCCATCGAATTTTCGGCCATTTCAGTTCGATAAGTGCTCGGGCGCCAATGTAGCGTTGCGCGCCTCCAACTTGCACGCAACCAAGAGGTGACTGTTGAGACTGGATAAAAGACAGAGTCTTGTTAAGGGTTTAAGTCCCTGTTTTATTCAACGTAATAAATTACAAGTGCGTGCTCTTGACGCTCACAAACTACGCCAACTTGGCGGTAAAATAAAAATAATAACCTGAAAAGAAACTAAAGACAAGACTCTAACTACGAGGCTCTCTAAAAGTAACTAATCTCACCGCGTTTTACAATACCGCTGCTAATTCAGCAAACTTGAAGACCACGTTGAACGATTAACAATACTTCCAGGCAAGCACACAGGCCAAAACGCGGAGTTCTTCAATTTCTGGCTAACTACCTCCGCGCTCGTGAAGTAAGAACAGCACACCTTGAACTCGTTTCCTTTCTATTTAACTCAGAATACTTCCGCTGATAATTTGAATCCTTGCGCGTTCTACTAAAATTTACATACTCTGGCATTGGCAGTTCCAGGGAAAAGTAAGGCTTGACAGGAAAGATAGTTTAAACTTAAAATAAATGTTAGTTAAAATACATATAAACCCTACACCATTAAAACGAAAGGGATCAGGACCGTTGAACAGTATTCGAAACAGACTTTGTATACGCTTATACAGATGTTTCATCAGATGAAAATATGTAATGGAAGTTCTACGGTATTTCTGACTACCCCAGGTGATACTACTTCTCAACACAAAATTGAGGCTGGAGCCATGGTACAGTATATATTTCTCTTGAACAAAAACTCTTTTCTGTACAGAAATATGTTTCTACTGAGAAAAGTGACCCCTGCTTAATCTAACTTGTACAACTTGAATCTTTCTACTACTCGTCTCAAATAAGGCGACACAGACTGTTTGCAAGCATATCAGTCATGATCAGGGATAGTTCTCTGGGACCATCTCAGCTCGAGCCTGAGCCTCGAAGCAAGTTGCGCAAAAGAAAGAGCATTGAGATCTGACGGATCCTGAAGGCTACCTTCCTTAACCAATTTATCAGCTATTTCATTTCCATAAATATATACCTGTTAGTAGAAAAACACCCTATGATGTTCACTGATTGATTTTAATTTTTATACAATCTTCACAGCAGTGTGATCACCACGCTTTCACCACTTAAATAGATACTATACTTGCATCATACGTTATGTTCTTGAATGTACAGTTGATTTAACGAATGAACATATTTATAATAGGGAACTTTATCATCAATGAAATTCCTAAATGTTTTTCAATAGATTTAGTATTCACTCAATAGATTTAGAGCAGAAAGTAGGAGATATTTCTATTATGGCTTTAGATAACCGCCAAAAAAATTCTTACCCGCGAAGTGGCTGTACAACTTCACTTCCGAAAATACTTGCTAAATATAAAGAAAACCGGTAGAAATGCTAGAAATTACACCATAATAGCCAACATAGGGCTGAAATTTTTTTCTTAAAATCGTAAGCTCTGTCACCGAGCTAAATATGAAGCATTTTTAGTGAGTCAGTGGTTTATCGCTAATCCAACGTTTTCATATAAACACACTGGGAGGGTTACTTGTAGAACTCTCGAGCATATTTCTTTCGGTTTACCATAGAATTATCCTCTCAAAAACCCAATATTGCAAAAAACGCCAAATTTGACAATGCAGATCTATAAGATACTGAACTGTCACCCAAGTATAGAATCAGTTTTAACGAATTTTGGAATTCGATATGTCTCATTTTGCTAAATTTTCAGTTACCTGTAAATGGTCATAATAAGCAAAATGCCATTAACTACAGCACAGAAAAAGAAGTGCTTCGATAAAAAATTACATATATAGAATTAGTACACATAAATTTACAAAAAACGAAAGTGAAAAACAAAAAACGTCATCATAACTGAAGTCTACGTGAATAATGAAAATAGAAAATAATCATCCCACTCTATAAAAAAGAAAAAAATAATTGCGAAACATATTTTATAATAACACCAACTTATAATACTTGCCCACAAATATTTTAAAAGAAAGCAACTGACGCTTAACAATAAAAAATTATTCATTTTATATACATGACAGATATTAAATAAAAATTCTCGCCAGTGCATAAAGTTGTGGTAATTCGAGAGCAAATTAATCATCTTGACATAAAACAATTAAATTCAGAATCTAGAGGAATTTTAAGCATCTTCTAATAAAATTTTCCAATCATATTTTCCAAAATTCCCAAAGTTTTTGGAATATTAAAAAAAGTACGTCTTTTAGAAAAATGATTTTCCTGACAATTACGCCATTGTGTATAAGGAAAAATGTTATTTATATTAGTGAAAACTAAGTGCTGTGTAAGCTTCTGCTTTGTAAATTGTCTCGTAATATAAAATTTAGTAAGCATAGAATATTTAATCTAAACTATATGATAAGAAGAATAAAAGAAATTTCTATTACAGCTAATTTTCACCCATTCTATCATACTGAGAATTAGAAAGGACATTTTGGAGTTTTGTCTTTTTGTTAATTAATATTGTAAGGATTTTTAAAATGAATAGCTTTAGTTAATGTAAAATTATTTATTCTTATAACAGAAACACTGAATTATTATTAAGGACTTTATTGACTCATTCTAAAGGACTTTAATTAATCATTGCATTTTCGTAGTATTATTTTATTGATTATTGCATTTTGATAGTATTAGTTGATTGATCATTCCGTTTCAACTGATTATTGCATTATCTTAACGAATTTTGCAGATTTTATTGACTTTACCCTCTTAATAAAAACTATTTAGATATTTAAGCCTTTTTTTTGGCAGAAATTATTATTTTCCATTTTTTTTCCTTTTATATCCACTCTGTTCATATAAAAGAAAGTTTCTTTATGAATTAATGTAACTTCTTACTTATTTTTATAATTGAAAGCCTTCGTCTTAAGAAAGTCTTATTGAAAGCACAATTTCATATGAACAGCGGTCATATGAAATGACCGCTGTTCTAGATATTATAAAGTGTAATTAAAATGATTTATGCAAAAGTGTCTGCTAATTCAAACTGCATTACCCAGGGCAGGCGGCGAGGATGCCCCTTTGCTTACTGCCCGACGGGGTTTCCCCCTTCTACGTGCTTAATTGCTTAAAGTAGAGTGCAATGAAAGAAATCACTCGCGGTACATTTCTTAAGAGCCACCGCTAGCTCAATAAATAAACGTGATTTAAATCATAAAATGTTAATTCACATGTCAAAGATCACTTTGTACACAACATTTCTTGTGTAGATCTTTCCATCATTTTTAAGCTCGCCTTGCAGAGGACAATCCACTGTTTTTAATTTTACGTCCGTTCTTTCACGAACTCTTGAACAGGCAACATAAAGTTGACTGTGTCCAAATGCAGGCTGAGGTAAAAAAATGCCAACACGCTTAGGCCTGAGACATAAAAGGCCGTATAGAAAACCCAGTTTGTGTAAACTGCCTGGGACCTCATGTCGCTTCGTACGGGGTGCCCTAAGTTACCCTCTTGTAAAAAGCAAAATAAATCATCAGTAATTAAACCATGTATTAGTTTTGCCCAGGTAGTTAAACCTACAGCTCAACCAAGCAAAGCTTCAGTACCCAGTGTCTCTGCGGATGCGGGCAACGTAAATAAGCAAATCTTAGCAATGAGCAATACTGTTATATCTGATAATGTTACTCATAATATGAATGTAAACAATATTTCTGATGATTCTAACAATATTCCCAATGTTCATAAGAGCCACAATCAAACTGAGCTAACCCGTGCTAAGCACAACAGCTCCAAGCCAAATACCACAAATGACATATTTGAATTCTTAAGAGTTATGAAGGAAGTTGAGTCCATATTTGGCTGTAATATCAGCCGTGTTATTGATATATACAAAAGGAAAATACCAGAATTAAGAAAATGTGAAAACATTATAGATAAAATCCAGGTCTTCCACTTGATTTTGGAGGAAATCCACAGGTTAGCCAACAATAATTATGGACAGAGGTCTCTCGATTGTAACTTGAAACGCAAATGGGTTACGCCACAGAATTGATGAATTACGCATTTTTGTAAATGAGTATAGTCCCGACATTCTTCTCCTTCAAGAACACAAGCTTAGTCCAAAATTCACCTTCAATATTGCCAACTACTGCCTATACCGAAAGGACCGAGAACAAACAGCAGACAACCCGTTGGGGGTCTCATTATCCTAATCAAGCGCTCTATCACCCATCATCACACAACACTGCCACAGCTTTTAGCCGTTGAGGCCCTAGCCATTACAGTCACTACACTCTCATCCCACCCACTCAGAGTTATCTCCGCCTACGTACCCAGCAAAAAAGATCACAAGCGAATATTGAGCGTGATTTTGAAGCGCTTTTCCAAGTAAACAGGAAAACTTTCATAGGCCGAGACTTTAACGCACACTACCGCTCATGGGGCTGCTCTTACACCTCATACCTAGGAACTGTAATTCCTCGTTTTGCCAATCAGGCCGGAATTACCATTGCAGCTCCAAACACCCCAACACGCTACAACAGAACAGCCAATGTAACTGACTTCTTCCTCCTCAAAGGCTGCACAGGAAGATCTGTTGAAACCCTTAATGAGTTATCATCAGATCATAACCCAGTCTTAGTTAACCTGGGTACTTCTGTTTGCACACCACACAAGAAGGCCTTCATTACCAACTAGGCAGGATATGCTAAAGCCTTAAAGAACACCTCACTCCACATCCCAACAGCACAATCGGATGATGAGTTAGACGCCATGGATACGGATTTTACCAGCCAACTTACTACTGCCCTTGATGCAAACAGCACCAACATCAGAGACAGAAAGAATGCCACCAGCTCAGACCTGCAAAAGTTAATTCAGCAGAGAAATGCCGCCAGACGAGAATGGCAAAGGACAAGATTTCCAGGAGATAAAAACATCCTTAATCAGCTCAATCATCAAGTCAGGGCTCAAACACGCCAACATACGCAACGCGACTGCGCCAATTACCTCTCCTCCCTTTGCACTGACAAAAGCTCAGTTTGGAAGGCAAGCGCCAAATTAAACAGATGCTACACCAACATTCCGCCCCTAAATGGCTAGCAAGGAATTGCCTACACCGAAGCTGAGAAAGCTGAGTCGCTAGCCGATCACTACGCTTTTCAGTTCTGCACTAACAACATATCTCACCCACCAACAGAACACATGGTCACTCGTACACTAACCCAATACCTCACAATGCCACCTACTAACAACACTTCTCTTGTCAAACCGTCGGAGGTCTACGCCTATATATAAAAACTCAAGATCAACAAGAGCCCAGGATTAGACAAGATCTCCAATAAAATGATCAAGAACATGGGTATCCTCATGCTCCTGAAACATGTAGCAATTATTAATGACATACTCAGACTGAGGCACTTCCCCAATCCCTGGAAAACTGCAGTGGTTACACCAATCCTCAAGCCTGGCAAGCCTTCTTCCGAGCCCTCATCATACAGGCCCATCAGTCTACTCTCCTCTCTGAGTAAAGTAGCTGAGTGCGTGATATTACAAAGAATTCTGGACTTCCCAGACCGCAACAAGATCATCATACCAGAGCAATATGGGTTCCGGAAGAAACACTCGACCGTACATCAACTGTACAGGGTTACAGAGATTATCTCCTCAGGATTCCAGGAGCGAGAAGTTACAGGTGCCATATTCTTAGATGTAGCCAAAGACTGTGTCTGTCTTAAGGGCCTCACATACAAACTCATCACTCTGGATTTCCCAGAGTACATTACATCCATCACACATTCCTATCTTAAGGAAAGACATTTTATCGTTCGTGTCAACAACTCACTTTCTACACCACGGGTTATCAAGGCTGGCGTCCCACAAGGGAGTCTCTTTGGGCCCGTCTATTATAATATTTACACAAACGATATCCCACAAACACCACAACCAGCCTGGCTATGTACGCTGACGACACGGCAATTCTCTCCAGAAATGCATCTCTCGGCCCAGTCATACAATCACTACAAACCCACGCCCACGCACTTGAGTCCTGGCTTACTGCCTGGAAAGTGAAGATAAACGTGGAAAAATCATAAGCAGTCCTCTTCCACAAGAGAAGAAACATAGATGAGAATACCTGCGTCCAGATCTACAATACTCCTATCCAGTGGACTGGGCGGGCCCAATACCTAGGTGTCATTTTTAGACAGGTCGCTCACATGGTCCCCACACATAACACAAGTTGTTGCCAAGTTCCGTGTCCGTAAACGAACACTTACTTCCTTAATTGACCGTAACTCTGTTCTATCTATTGATAATAAATTACTAATTTATACGACCCTTTTGCGTCCCATGCTGACCCACGCCTGCCCTGTTTGGGGATACACTTGCAAAACAAACTTAATGAAATTACAAGTACTGCAAACTATTGTACTCAGGCAGGCGGTGAACTGTCGATGGTTCATACGAAACTCGGCAGTCCATCGTGAGCTGAATATTCCTGAACTTCACTGCTATATTGCGAAACTTGCTGAGAAACTTTTTAGCAAGATCCCAGATGTGTGTAACAGCAGCATTTCGGTGCTTTTTTATAATTATGACTCAGACGCTAATCGCAAAAGACTACCTCAACAATCAATTCTTTTCGTTCTCACTTATTTGTTTATGTAACTTGCTCCCTGCCAATTCTACCTTCCCATTATATTATTACTCCTGTGCATCATCCCATTACAAATTGTCTTTTCTCTGGTACCCTTGCTGTATATTCATTTATTTTGTGTATATTTTGTAAATATTATGTATCTCCTGTACTCCTATTGTATTTGTTACACTTCTACCGTATGCATCCCACTTATCTCATGACGTCACTAGGACTCTCTGTACTGGAGCATTACTAGGCATTTCATTTGTATATTGCCATACCAATTGCACATATTCTACTTGCGCACTTACCTTTGCCTCAGGCCTGCTGCCGCAGGTGTTTCGTTCGGACTCTCGCATATGGTACACCGCATATATGGACTCATACCCGTTGGACTTTTAATCTCTATTTTCTAATTCCAAGTGTTCGTAAAATTCAAGGAATCGAAAATCGAATAATATTACGCCGGGTTAGCGATCATACGCGGGCACCCCTTTCTGCTAAATTTTCGAGTTTGCCTGAGCCGAGGAGCATATTGACCAATCCTTCGAGTCATATCTCCACTTTCTTGCTGCTCCTCCACGTCACGAGCCTGTTGTGTTCTGGTATTATCATTTATAAAAACAAAGTGAGTACTATTGACATCTCATAATAGACGAACGTGGGAAACGACCACTTTTTGAAAATAGCAATATCAGTTAATGATATCAGTCTATCGAAAATGTGAGGGTCAGTTGATTATTTGAACAAAATCAATCAAAGTTTTTAATGTGCAATTAAACTAAATATTCAGTTTCTGTTCTCATTTTTCGATGCATCGCACCAGATGATGAAATCGTCAACAAAAAGATCTGTTTTAACAGAACAATCACTATAACCAGCGGATTTGGAAGCACATTATTCTATGTATTGAACAACAACTGACTAAAGACTGAACTTTGAAGCAAGCCAGTCACAGTTTGTCTAAAATTTGTTCTCTTTCATATGGAACCTTATAAAATCTTTGAGGAATAAAGCTCTCAATCCAGCCAAGCATATTATCAACTATGCCAATATCTTTATATGTACACTGGTGTGCAAAAATTAAGGATGAAGTCGAAAAATTAGCATATCAGCTGAACGAAGAGGCAGAGCGGACAGAAAGACCAATCAGGAGATTAAGTAAGGTGATGTACGGTAGCACATGCGCAGATATGCAGGTAGATGTAATGGGGGAGTGTCTGAGTAGTATAAAGCATGTTGTCGGTGTAAGATCAGTATTTCTGGCAAAGAGATTGCACTTCGTATAGCAGGTAAAATCACACCGAGTTGCTGCCTCCGCGAGAAATGGCGAATAATCAGTCTGTTAGACGACATCTGGATGCTTTTACCCGAGGTTGAATCATTGGGAAGTTGGAGGAAGGCCGCAGTGTGACAAGTGTGGCTGCAGAGTTCGGAATTGCTCACAGCATCGTTTCACGACTTTGGAGACAATTTCAAACTACAGGAACAGCTATCCGGGGGTTTAGTAGTGGTAATCCACGAGGAACCACACCCATAGATGACCGGTATATTGCCTTACAGGCCAGAAGAAACAGGCGGCAGACAGCGGGAGAAATCGCTAGACACACGACACAGGCGATTGGACAACCGATATCGCGTTTTATCGTGACCAGAAGACTGCACGGTGGTGGTGTGTTTGCACGACGCCCTGTACGGTGTGCACCTCTAACGCCTGCCCATCGGAGAAGGCGTTCTCTGTGGTGCCGGGAACACCGGAACTGGAGAGACAATGAATGGGGACGAGTACTCTTTACAGATGAGAGCAGATTCAGTCTGAGTAGGGATTCTCATTGCATACTCATCTGCAGAGAGCGGGGAAGCCGCAATCATCCCTCGAACATCATTGAAAGGGACAGGTATGAATGTGGCGGTGTTCTCGTTTGGGGAGGCATCATGCTTGGTAGTCGTACAGACCTTCACATCTTCGACGCAGGTTCAGTCAACGGGACCCGTTATTGTAACGAGATTCTTCTTCCATATGTGCGTCTTTTTAGAGGCGCTATGGTCCGCAGTTCCTTTTTATGGACGACAATGCACATGTCATCGCACAGTAGCTGCCGAACAGCTCTTAGAGAGTGAGGATATTGAACGTATGGATTGGCCGGCACGATCTCCGGATCTCAATCCCATCGAGCATGTATGAGATTTTCTAAGCAGACGCTTGGCAGCTCGTACCTTACCACCAGTAACGATTCCGGAGCTTCGATTGGCGCTGCAAGACGAATAGGCAGCAATGCCTCAACAACTCATTGACACTCTCATTCTCAGCATGGGCAGACGCTATGAAACCTGCCTAGCAGTCAGGGGAGATCATATCCCCTATTAAAGACCGGATGTTTCTTGCTGGACACCCATCACAGGGATGTTTCGGCCTTCAGTCGCATTGCGCTCCATGCTACTTTTTCAATAAAGCTTCTTTTTATCCCTCTGATTTCTCTTTTAGTAAGTGTTGCTTACATTACTCATGTCCTTACGTATTGGGGATCTTACGGTGTTAAATGTGTTGATTTGGAAAGCTTTTGTACAAAGTTATATTGAAAAAACCGTCTCGTCCTTAATTTTTGCACACCAGTGTATGTGCAGATAGTGAAGAATAAAGATAGCAAAATCAGCTTACCTTTTGTACACTCAGTAGCAGCAGATGAGTCTCCGAAACTTTATTGATGATGATATGAGGGATTTATCCATACATAATACGATGCTGATTTAAACACTAATAACATATTTATTCTACTGCAACTAAAATAATATAAGCGATAGATACATTGCTGTTAATACAAGCACATACAGAAGCTTACTAATAACTAAAGAACAAGACGATCATGGGATAAATTAATATTACGCGATTAATATAGTTGACATGTTTGACGCCCGTATGTCTTGGCATTTTTTAGGGTTGCCAGAAGTGAGTGAAAAAAAGCATTTTATTTATTTATTTATTCTCAAATGCCTGATTAATTTACAACAGATAGTGTTTATAAGGTTCGATATTTTATAAGACTCGAGTCAGTCCTAAGCTGACTTAGATCAACAAACACAGCCAGTTATGCTTATTTAGAGAGTTCTTGATGTCTAAGAGAAACAATCTGTTGAGCTGTTGAGTTGTACTTTCTAAAGCCAGCTGCGGAGGAAGACAAAAGTTTATCTTGTTTTAAGTACCAAGTTAATCTGGATGCCACCATATGTTCCATAGCGGCAGCACACTGTACTAACTTTAGTGTAAACCAGGCTGTACCACCAGCAATATATTTATAACTATGCTAAAAGGAGATAGAATGAACTTTTACAATTTCTCCCTCATTCTTCTGACAATCATAGTTAGCAATATTTACAGATATCAGGTATTCTTTTCTGTATCTCTAGTTTAAAATAAGCAAGAAAATACCCTAGAATGTTCTTGATGTCATTATTAGAATTCAGGAAGTGCTATTGTAAGGGTTTCGCTAAATCTCAAAAATAAAATGGAAGTAGATCCTCATGAGACGAATGGCGTAGCACCAGGGTTCCTGGGTGCAAGACAATACCCCTAATCGAACGAAAACTTTTGATTTCCTAATATATACCCCACTAATACAAGCATATTGGTGCATTTTTCTTTTCTGACACCAGTTGTCACACACTTTCTTTCTCAATATTAATCAGGACAGCTCCAAAACACTTTTACAGTCGTCGAAGATCTACTATAAACGCGCTGGAATAATCAGCGAGACAGCCTTCAGGCTATCAGGCTATCACGGTGAAGACAGCTTTACTGCAAAGCACCAGAGTACAGCTCTCGACTCTGCTCGGTCGTTCTCGGAACTCCTCGTACTCTCGAGACTCTCCACGCTACAACTCGCGATGCTACAACTCGACGACACACAGAGCACAGCTCCCGACTCTTCGGTTCAGTCGTTCCCGGAGCTCAGCCCGCTCTCTGGACGATGCACTAACCGCGATACACTACGAGACTCTTGCAGTGAACTCGACGACCTAATCGGCACACCCTGCCCGGCTGTCAACTCGATCGACTCTGCAGGGATTGACTCGCTAGACGAGATAGATACCAACTCGATACTAACTATCTCGCACTCTCGACGAGGCACACTCGCCTGACTGCGGACCAGCAGGGTTTATATAGCTTTCGGTTTGTGTTCGAGAACATTCTGGGCTAAACCAGTAAGAATTCGTTCCAGAAGGTTCTCTAACCGTCCATGGTATATCGCCAATTTTGTCGCCAAATGGGCTATTTATCGCCAAATGTAGCAACTTTGCCTTCCTTGCTATTTTATGGCAACCCTAAAACTGCTTTGCGGAGAAGCCATCTTACAGCGCTTGTACATTTCGTAACAATAATATATGCATAACTTTTTATAATAATTTGGTTGACAAAAACATAAAATGTGTATATTGCAGGATCGAATATTGGTGTTTTATTTCTAAAGTATTAGTCATGAGGACTATTCGAGAATAGACTTTGAATAGACAGGAGAAAGCTGCTCGAACTGGCGATTTACAAATCGAAGAAACAATACATAAAATAAAATAAACGAGTTCCTCAGTGCAAGGAGGAGAAATACAAATACTACTTATTCAAAAGCATCGAACATTGAAAGAAACAGACAAAAAAAGTGTGCTATAATCACATCATAGAGAGAAATGCATAACAAGAAGTCTTTATATACAAAACAAAAAAAGTCAAACAATACATAATCAATTTATATATTTATTTAAAATGGACACAGGTCTTTGTTCTGTGCAGGGTCGTAAATATTGTATCACAAATTTTATCACAGAATTTTGATTTTTTTTTATGAAAACGTTTAGCTAATTGGGCCAGCATGTCGAAAGTTGCTCAATTTTCAATTCTTCGTGTATCCTATTATTTCAAACGTACCACAGTGAGTTGGTGATTTGCCGCAAAACACTGTTCTGTGCTGCTTGCAGTTTTTTGCGAACGGATCTTGTTTTGAGGTCGCTGGTTAGACTCTATACTAAAGACAACTTTACAACAACAACAACAACAATTTTATTTCGTGGACTGTATCATAACTAAAAATCTAAAATGGAAAATGATAAATTCCCGACCATACGGGATCAAAAACATGTATGCTATGCTAGGAGTTCGAATCTTAACAAACTAAAATTGCGCAGAAACAATGCGCTGTACATAACTTATATTGCCGCGTAGGAGGCAACAGATCTACATGAATATGCCCATAACGTAGCGTGGGACGCAACATGGTAATAAGTAACTTGTGTTTGATGAGTAACTTGTTGTCTGTAGAAATGAATAACTTTTTGTCTAGAGGAAGAACAATTAATAATAAGCGCAAAAAACTCTATAGTACTTCACGATTCAGAATCATTTCAAACACTGCGCTATATCGCTAATTACTCAGATATAAATTTTAAAATGCTTGTTATTTTCGTGATTGAAAAGAAAGTAATGATTTGTTTAAATTTTTGCCAGTAGCAAAGAGCTAACTGATTCGATAACAATAACAGGGAAGAAAGTGTTGTGGCATTCCTCAGAAAAGTGGATGAAAATCGTTTGCGAATTGAAAGAAGTTTTCATCGAAGCTTAGAAAAACAAAAGAATAAAAAACGAATTTTAGCGAAACAACTTGGTTTGAAGTATGTTGAACAATTCTAACGACCAATATACAGTTACTCACTCAGAATCTCTCTTTTTTAGTAATTTTATTGGACGAAAATCGGGAGAGCAAATTGTGTGCATAATTTAATTTCTGAAGGACTTAGTTACAGTAAGAACTTAACAAATTAAAAGTATTCATGAATAAACAACCGATAACTATATCATTTATTTAAAAGAAACCTACAACAGAAACATATAGCAATATATCTAATAACAACATATGGCAATATTAACATTAAAATATATTAATTTTCATTTCTAAGATACCGAAGATATCATCATAAGGATTTCTTTCCTATATCTTGAATCTCACCCGCTCTTATTGCCATTCGTTGCTACTTTCTAGGCCTGAACACATTTAATGCTGCTGAAAATACTGTCTGTGTCGTCTGCTATAGCTTGCAAGTTTTCACCATCGTCACTATTGCTGTCATCGTCGTAAATTGTCGCCATCCACACTGTCACCTTCGGTCTGATTTTATACAGAGGGTGTTGATATATATTTAGAACGACTTCGATAAAGAATGAAAAAGGCCCACCAGCCGCCGAGCGCTAACGTCGCTGAATACTGGTAGTTCGGTCCGAGGTTCGAATCCCGAGAACGGGCTGGCTGCATGGGCGTTTTCGTGGTTCTCCCCGTGTGTAACGTGTATACGAGCCAGTTTCCCGTAGAAAGTCTTTGAAATGTTGTTCACAGAATTCTTCTTCTTGGCTAAGAATTGGCTTTTCTTCACCAATATTTTCCACTAACCAAAATTTTTCTACCAATCTATCAATATTATCAACATTACCGACAAGTCCACAATAATTCTGACAATTTTCAAGGGTTGTTTTCAAAGAACCAGTAGCTATATAACCAAACACAGAATTTCCGAAACGATTGATTTCGTAGAAGATTTAACTTGGCCATTAATAAAAATGTCATAAAATATTTCTGCTCCTAAAAGCAGATCTATACTAGATGGAGTTTCAAATTCTGGATCAGCCGAACTTGATGTATTAGGAATATCTATATTTTCAATATTTAATTTTGTAGAAGGTACTAAATCTGTGATTTTATTTACAACTAAAAAATTTAATGATGCAGAGAACGAATTATTTCCATTAAAAATAGAAGCAAAGGTACGAGATTTAATGTTTGAAATTTGCCCATTTAGACTAGAAACGGGAATATTTATTCTTTCCTTTTTTAAATTTGCACGCTCACAGAATTCATTTGTAACAAAATTTGACATTGAGCCTGAGTCAAGAATTGCCCTTGCTTCAACGAATTGGCCATAAATATTTCTAACCCAAACAATCGCAGTTGAAAGGAGAACAGTTTTATTTTTCGAAAAAAGACACGCCGATAAGGCTTTTTCTGTTGATTTATTGCTATTCAAAACAGCCTCATTTTTGCTGTTCTCTGGGGAGGCCGTAGTTTCACTTTGCTTTCCCCCACTTGTTGCAGACGACATGGATCCGTCATTCCAATGAAGAAGTGAATTATGTTTTAATTTGCAAACCGAGCAAAAGTGTCTAGACTGACAGGAAGCTACTTTATGATTCGATTGTAAACAATTAATGCACAAAGAAAGCTTTTTAATCATTTCGTATCGTTCCATTGGATTTAATGTTAGAAATGTTTCACATTTAAAAATTGCGTGATTATCTTTGCAAAACCGGACACATAAATTATTATTATTCGTTTTTGACACTAACGATCGAATTTTATTTAGAGGAATGTTTTGTTTTGTTTTTGCAAATACAGTTTTGTTTTGCATATTTTCTAACATCTGGCATCGCTTTTGAAGAGATGTCATGAAAGAATCCCATTCACATAAATCATTACTATTTAATGACATTTCAAATTGCTTACGTGATTCTTTATCTATTTTATTGAGAATAATATTAATCAGCAAAGCTTCGCTTAATTTATCCATATTTAATTCCATAACTTTTAATGCTCTTAAATGTTTCTGAACTTTATCAATTAATGATCGTAAATCTTTAGGATTTTCATGAACTATTTTTTCAATAGAAAGTAATTCATTGATATGAGAATTTACAACCAGTCTCTTATTATCATATCTTTCTTCAAGTGCCTTAAATAAGGAAGAAAATGTATCATCTATTGTTTGTATCTGCTTTGCATCACCAATTAAACAAGATTGTAAATAAAACAATTTCTGAGAATCTGTTAATTGTCTATTAGATGAAATTAAAGCTACAAATTGGTTTTTAAATAAATTCCAGTCTTCGAAATTGCCAGAAAATTTAGGTAATGTTATTTCAGGCAATTTATAATTCAATGAATTACTTCTTGTTTCTGAGATACTATTATTTACATACTCATTATTTGCATTCTTACTACATAATGAAGTATAAAGACATTCCAGGCTTACCTGAACATTGGTAATATCCATCTCGATTTCTTCAAAAGTAGATTCGATGTCTGGTATTTCTTCATCTTTACACACTTTGTAATAATCCAAGCGAAGTTCATCAATTTGTTTATTTAACTTGTGCACTTTTTCTTGCAATACTTCTATTTGTTCGAAAACAAAATCATCACTTTTTCCACTGGCAGACGACTTTAATTTCGTTATTTGTGTTCTAATTCCACCACGTTTTCTGTTCAACGTAGTTATGTCTTCAATAGCCATTTTTTATTCTAATTATCTCGGGCTCGACGTTGACTAATGTTTTGAGGTCGCTGGTTAGACTCTATACTAAAGACAACTTTACAACAACAACAACAATTTTATTTTGTGGACTGTATCATAACTAAAAATCGAAAATCGAAAATGATAAATTCCAGACCATACGGGATCAAAAACATGTATGCTATGCTAGGAGTTCGAATCTTAACTAACTAAAATTGCGCAGAAACAATGCGCTGTACATAACTTTGAAGTTGCGCAGAAACAATGCGCTGTACATAAATTATATTGCCGCGTAGGAGGCAACATACCGCCCCACGTTGCAATATCTATGATATGCAAACTAAATCTAAGTATACAATTCAATATCAAATGCTAACAATTCAGCTATTCATTGTTTTTAAGCATTAACAAAAGACTTAAAGTTAGTAAATAATTTACAGAATGAAATAAACAATTCAGAAAATTCCATAAAGTTTGAACATTTGCAAATTTTTTCAATAGTTATATATATCAACATTTCAAACAGTAAAAAATATTGACAATTTTCATCAAAATTACCAAAATATAAGTATAATAAAGAGCAATGTATATTTTATTAACAATAGAAATTAATCCTTGAAATTATCCTCAATAGGCAATAAACAAATTTTTGATATTGGCCTTTTAATTGGACCAAACTTTGTGTTAATGACTGCTACTCGTATCTTACCATCTTTACCAAGAATTGTCTGATCAATTCTTCCTAGTAACCATTTAAATGGAGATAACTGATAATTTTTAATAATAACCATTATATTTTTCTTTATATTGTCCTTTGAAAAATACCATTTCTTTCGTTGTTGTAAGTGATTAAGATAGTCAGTTATCCATCGTTTCCATATAATCTGTACCATTTTAGTTAATTTTTGCCATCTTGACAATCTACTTTCTGACAAGTCTAAAATTTGAGGTTCTACAATTGAGTTTATGGGTCTACCTATTAAAACGTGACCTGGCGTCAAGGGTTCGTAATCTGAAGGTTCAGACGATAAAGGAGAAAAAGGTCTCGAATTTAGTATTCCTTCAATTTGATCAATTACGGTTAAAAATTCTTCATAGTTTAGTTTAGCATCGGAAATAGTTCTTTTAAAATGGAATTTAAAAGATTTGATTCCCGCCTCCCAAATTCCACCAAAATTGGGGGCACGAGGAGGAATAAATTTCCAAGAGATATTTTCAGATGCCAAATACTTACCCAAAACTTCATCAGGGACAGTAACTAAAGAAGCAAGTTTCTTTAACTCTTTGTGAGCTCATACAAAATTAGTTGCATTGTCACTAAACAGACATGAGCTTTTACCTCTACGCGAGAAAAATCATTTTAAACATGCAATAAAGGCTTCAGATGTTAAGTCAAATACTATTTCTAAATGAATCGCTTTTGTAACTAAGCAAACAAAGATTGCTATATAAACTTTATGTAAACTACCTTTCCTTTGATTTCTATATTTGATTAGAAAAGGGCCTGCAAAATCTACCCCTGTGTTATGAAAGGTTAGATTTGGATTTACACGTTCAGGAAGTAAATCGGCCATTAATTGATCTGAAATGATAGGTTTATGACGAAAACAAATTACACACTCGTGAACTGTTTTTCTAGCTAAGTCCTTGCCACCAATGGGCCAAAACCTTTCCCTAACAAAATGTAATAATGCTTGAGGACCAGCATGAAAATTTTTCAAATGATAATGAATAAATATTAACTTGGTAAGCTTATGATTTTTTGGCAATAAAATTTGATGTTTAGAATCATAATTAATTGTGGCATGAGTTAAGCGACCGCCCACACGTAATATAGCTTTTCCATCTAAAAATGGATTTAAAGTTTTTACCTGACTTTTGATTACTCTCTGATCTTGAAGTGATTTAATCTCCTCTGCAAATTCTATTACCTGAACCATTTTTATCAAGTGCACTTCCGCATCTTTATATTCCGTGCTACTAATGGGGCCTGGTTTCTTCACTGGACCTTTCAGATTGGACAGAAACCTGAAAATAAGACTTAAAATTCTAATTAGTTTAACATAATTATTTATTAATTCAAAAAAGATATTCCAAAATACGTTTAAATTGCAGTTCAAATTAACGTCTAAAGGTTTTTTAAGTTCATCCTGATAAGCAGGAGAATATATGAGAGTCTTGTCAAGTTCAAATAAAGAAGCATGACTAAGTTCGTTCTGTTCAGGACCATTCCACCACAAGGAAGATGTCACAAGTTCATGAGGATAAGCACCACGAGAAATCAGATCTGCCGGATTATTTGCTGATGATACGTGCTTCGAGTGTCGTGGCTCTACTAGTCTTTGGATTTTGGAGACTCTATTTGCAACAAAGGTCTTCAAAAGATGAGGAGAAGTCTTCAACCATGACAGTGCTATCGTTGAATCAGTGCACAGAATGATGTCATCTAAATGAATCTTCAATGAGTTGCTAACTTTCAAAATCAGCTGAGCCAATAACAAACATGCACAAAGTTCCAATCTTGGAATAGATAGGGTTTTCAATGGAGCCACACGAGATTTGCTGACTAGTAGATGAGATGACGAGCTGTGATCTTCATCGATACAAATCAAATAGACAACTGCACCATAAGCGGCTTCCGAAGCATCTGCATATCCAATGAGTGAAATCTTGCATGGATGATTGGAGAGGATGCAACGATTAATTTTTATGTTTTCCACAGTCTTTAAATTTGAAACTATTTGTTGCCATTCGTGAGCAATAGTTGCGAAAAGTGGTTCATCCCAACTCAGTTTCTGAACCCACAATTTCTGTAAAAATATCTTGGCTTTGGTGATTATCGGACCAATCAGTCCTAAAGGATCATAAAGTCTGGCAATTGTCGATAAAATGTCTCTTTTAGTATATGATGATTTCTCCTCGATTGAGACTTTAAAGCTGAATTCATCCTTCTGAGAATTCCATGTAATGCCTAAAGCTTTAACCACATTATCACTTTTGGAGTAGAATGAAAGTTCAGAGCTTGTAAGAGGGCTATCCAACAGTTCAGGAGAATTAGAGTTCCATTTCTGCAAAGTCATTCCACAACTATGAAAAAACTGTATAAGCTGATTTTTCAATTCCCTTGCTAAGTTTGATGAACCAGAGATGACATCATCAACATAACAGTCTGACAAGACAGCTTTGGCAGCTTCAGGATATTTATGCATTTCGTCATATGTAACCTGCTTTATGCATCTAATATCTAAAAATGGAGCACTTTTAGTACCATAAGTCACCGTTTTGAGTCAATATGTCACAGGTGAGTCGCTAAGGTCTCTCTTCCATAAGATTCGAAGTAAGTCTCTTTGGGATTCATGAACCAAAATTTGCCGGTACATTTTTTGTATATCCGCAATAACTGAAACTTGATGTTTTCTAAATCTTACAAGAATATCAAAAGTATCTTCTTGGACTGCTCCCGCTAAAAGTAAATCATTCAAACTTAATCTATTTGAGCTTGGAGCACTAGCATTAAACACAACTCTTAATTTTGTACTTGACTTCTCTGGTCTATATACTCCATGATGGGTGAGGTAATATTCAAGTTACGGTTTTGAATTATCATCGACCCTTTCCATATGGTCCAAATTTTCATATTCTGTTATGAAATCTTGATATAAATGTTGCAATGTAGCGTTTCTGCTAAGACGTTTAACTAATTGATTGAGCCTAATGTTGGCCAAGTGCTTTGAATCTCCTAATTGTTCGTCTTTCATAGGCATTTTTACGATAAATCTGCCATCTTCATTTCGTCTGTAAGTGTCTTTGAAATGTTGTTCACAGAATTCTTCTTCTTGGCTAAGAATTGGCTTTTCTTCACCAATATTTTCCACTAACCAAAATTTTTCTACCAATCTATCAATATTATCAACATTACCGACAAGTCCACAATAATTCTGACAATTTTCAAGGGTTGTTTTCAAAGAACCAGTAGCTATATAACCAAACACAGAATTTCCGAAACGATTGATTTCGTAGAAGATTTAACTTGGCCATTAATAAAAATGTCATAAAATATTTCTGCTCCTAAAAGCAGATCTATACTAGATGGAGTTTCAAATTCTGGATCAGCCGAACTTGATGTATTAGGAATATCTATATTTTCAATATTTAATTTTGTAGAAGGTACTAAATCTGTGATTTTATTTACAACTAAAAAATTTAATGATGCAGAGAACGAATTATTTCCATTAAAAATAGAAGCAAAGGTACGAGATTTAATGTTTGAAATTTGCCCATTTAGACTAGAAACGGGAATATTTATTCTTTCCTTTTTTAAATTTGCACGCTCACAGAATTCATTTGTAACAAAATTTGACATTGAGCCTGAGTCAAGAATTGCCCTTGCTTCAACGAATTGGCCATAAATATTTCTAACCCAAACAATCGCAGTTGAAAGGAGAACAGTTTTATTTTTCGAAAAAAGACACGCCGATAAGGCTTTTTCTGTTGATTTATTGCTATTCAAAACAGCCTCATTTTTGCTGTTCTCTGGGGAGGCCGTAGTTTCACTTTGCTTTCCCCCACTTGTTGCAGACGACATGGATCCGTCATTCCAATGAAGAAGTGAATTATGTTTTAATTTGCAAACCGAGCAAAAGTGTCTAGACTGACAGGAAGCTACTTTATGATTCGATTGTAAACAATTAATGCACAAAGAAAGCTTTTTAATCATTTCGTATCGTTCCATTGGATTTAATGTTAGAAATGTTTCACATTTAAAAATTGCGTGATTATCTTTGCAAAACCGGACACATAAATTTATTATTATTATTCGTTTTTGACACTAACGATCGAATTTTATTTAGAGGAATGTTTTGTTTTGTTTTTGCAAATACAGTTTTGTTTTGCATATTTTCTAACATCTGGCATCGCTTTTGAAGAGATGTCATGAAAGAATCCCATTCACATAAATCATTACTATTTAATGACATTTCAAATTGCTTACGTGATTCTTTATCTATTTTATTGAGAATAATATTAATCAGCAAAGCTTCGCTTAATTTATCCATATTTAATTCCATAACTTTTAATGCTCTTAAATGTTTCTGAACTTTATCAATTAATGATCGTAAATCTTTAGGATTTTCATGAACTATTTTTTCAATAGAAAGTAATTCATTGATATGAGAATTTACAACCAGTCTCTTATTATCATATCTTTCTTCAAGTGCCTTAAATAAGGAAGAAAATGTATCATCTATTGTTTGTATCTGCTTTGCATCACCAATTAAACAAGATTGTAAATAAAACAATTTCTGAGAATCTGTTAATTGTCTATTAGATGAAATTAAAGCTACAAATTGGTTTTTAAATAAATTCCAGTCTTCGAAATTGCCAGAAAATTTAGGTAATGTTATTTCAGGCAATTTATAATTCAATGAATTACTTCTTGTTTCTGAGATACTATTATTTACATACTCATTATTTGCATTCTTACTACATAATGAAGTATAAAGACATTCCAGGCTTACCTGAACATTGGTAATATCCATCTCGATTTCTTCAAAAGTAGATTCGATGTCTGGTATTTCTTCATCTTTACACACTTTGTAATAATCCAAGCGAAGTTCATCAATTTGTTTATTTAACTTGTGCACTTTTTCTTGCAATACTTCTATTTGTTCGAAAACAAAATCATCACTTTTTCCACTGGAAGACGACTTTAATTTCGTTATTTGTGTTCTAATTCCACCACGTTTTCTGTTCAACGTAGTTATGTCTTCAATAGCCATTTTTTATTCTAATTATCTCGGGCTCGACGTTGACTAATGTTTTGAGGTCGCTGGTTAGACTCTATACTAAAGACAACTTTACAACAACAACAACAATTTTATTTTGTGGACTGTATCATAACTAAAAATCGAAAATCGAAAATGATAAATTCCCGACCATACGGGATCAAAAACATGTATGCTATGCTAGGAGTTCGAATCTTAACTAACTAAAATTGCGCAGAAACAATGCGCTGTACATAACTTATATTGCCGCGTAGGAGGCAACAGATCTACATGAATATGCCCATAACGTAGCGTGGGACGCAACATGGTAATAAGTAACTTGTGTTTGATGAGTAACTTGTTGTCTGTAGAAATGAATAACTTTTTGTCTAGAGGAAGAACAATTAATAATAAGCGCAAAAAACTCTATAGTACTTCACGATTCAGAATCATTTCAAACACTGCGCTATATCGCTAATTACTCAGATATAAATTTTAAAATGCTTGTTATTTTCGTGATTGAAAAGAAAGTAATGATTTGTTTAAATTTTTGCCAGTAGCAAAGAGCTAACTGATTCGATAACAATAACAGGGAAGAAAGTGTTGTGGCATTCCTCAGAAAAGTGGATGAAAATCGTTTGCGAATTGAAAGAAGTTTTCATCGAAGCTTAGAAAAACAAAAGAATAAAAAACGAATTTTAGCGAAACAACTTGGTTTGAAGTATGTTGAACAATTCTAACGACCAATATACAGTTACTCACTCAGAATCTCTCTTTTTTAGTAATTTTATTGGACGAAAATCGGGAGAGCAAATTGTGTGCATAATTTAGTTTCTGAAGGACTTAGTTACAGTAAGAACTTAACAAATTAAAAGTATTCATGAATAAACAACCGATAACTATATCATTTATTTAAAAGAAACCTACAACAGAAACATATAGCAATATATCTAATAACAACATATGGCAATATTAACATTAAAATATATTAATTTTCATTTCTAAGATACCGAAGATATCATCATAAGGATTTCTTTCCTATATCTTGAATCTCACCCGCTCTTATTGCCATTCGTTGCTACTTTCTAGGCCTGAACACATTTAATGCTGCTGAAAATACTGTCTGTGTCGTCTGCTATAGCTTGCAAGTTTTCACCATCGTCACTATTGCTGTCATCGTCGTAAATTGTCGCCATCCACACTGTCACCTTCGGTCTGATTTTATACAGAGGGTGTTGATATATATTTAGAACGACTTCGATAAAGAATGAAAAAGGCCCACCAGCCGCCGAGCGCTAACGTCGCTGAATACTGGTAGTTCGGTCCGAGGTTCGAATCCCGAGAACGGGCTGGCTGCATGGGCGTTTTCGTGGTTCTCCCCGTGTGTAACGTGTATACGAGCCAGTTTCCCGTAGAAAGTCCTCCACGAAGGCATCCCTCCCTTAAGACAGATAGCCCTCGGGTGCTTTGCCGTAATCTAATAAAACAAACCAAAACCAAAGAAGGAAAAAAAAGCAAATGATTTGGAATACAAATTTCAGGCGAAATTTTACTTTTAATCACCTTTAGTCTGTCTTCATAACGTTTATTCTGTCTTCCCACGTGCAATGATCTTCAGACTATCAAGAGCATCAGATATTCCCATTTTCCTGAAGCCCTCATTATAATTACTTTATGCACCCAAAATCCACTCGTAAAGCAGTTAGTAAGACAAAACCAAGCATTACATGAACGAATTAATATTAAAGGTTAGAGGAGCTCGCTTTCTGACGCTTTGAGAAGAGAAAAATTATGTAATTTTCTTTTTAAAATTACGAAATCTTGCGCTAAAACGCTTGAAAGATATGTGAGTTATTACGGTATTTGTTTATTTAGATAATTCGGATTTGAACGAGTAAGATAATTTGTTTCGGAGCTGACGTTGTAAGATATTTTCTTCCTCATTACTACGGGCGTTCTTGATGTAATTGAAAGCATGTACGGATAGCCATCGGCAGGTCCAGATTTCAATTCCTGCACAGAGCACTGCCCATTTCCATGTTTTGCGCTTAATACCTAAAGATTTTACAGTGGAGCCCGAACTAAAATGTGATGGACGATAATTCATCATTATCTAGATTTGATGACTTCTTGCCCACCTTTCAAGTCGTCTTTTAAGTGAGAAAAAAATCTAAAGACTTTCCTCCTTCTTTACCGCGTGACTTTGAGGTACAATTGGAAGCACGTCTATCTAGCAGTCGGGAGCCGAGGAGTTCCGGCGAGGGCATTGCTCCCTTTTCATGTCTCCTGTTTCGACAACACATATGACTCTGCAAAGTGACGTCACACGCTAAGGAGTTCGTCTAAAGAAGATATTGTTGGGAAAGAGCAAGCAACCTTGGTCTCTTATTTGTAACTCCCGGTTACACGTGCAATGAGGTATCTATATAGTAACAAATAGTTAAATTAATATAAAATATTTGAATTAATAAAATAAGTTTTAAACTAAACAGAAGAAGTAATAAAATTAAACATTAAAAAACATCTAAAGCAAAACCTAAAATAAATGAAAACTGGATGAAGTTCACATGAAAAAATATAAATTATGTTCTTGAATGCTTTAAGAAAAGAACAGTTCCTATTTAATATTAATTTCTTGTTTATTATTAGTAACATGGCTTATCGTAAAATTTTTGAGTCATTTATTCACTTAGGATGCAATGCCAGTAATTTCTTAGTCAATTACATCAAAGTTCTTTATTATCTGCCTCAATTAATAATCACAGAATTAAGAAAATATGACAAATTTAAATAATTTTTATTTGTATCAAAATAATGGATTTAGAGAATCACGACAAATATGATATACATTCACAGAAAAGAAATCAAAATTTCTATAAACTATAAGAATTTGGTATTTCTATTTGCCTCATTAAAATAAATAGTTTTGGTACTTAAGACTGAAAGTGGTTCTTTCAAGCTTAATGAAGGCAGCGGAATACGAAGCAACAAGGAGGTTGCTTTTTCTTTGTCGAATGTGCTCAACGAAGCAGATAATATATCTTAGATTATTTCAAGTAAACATGACTAGAACAAATGATGCTATCATTAATTGCAAGTCACAAATACCAAGAAGACAAGAATCAAGGAAGGCATGAAGGAAATAAGTACAAAAACGAATTGAGGTTACTATTAATCTCACAATGTTACAATTCTGTTGGGATCTTATCATTTACCCAAAGCTTTGATCAGCAGACTTCTTATGTTTTAGTTCATATAGAGATGCATCCACACACACACACACACACACACACATATATATGCATGTATTTCATAATATTCCGCAATAGTTTTTAAAGTGATTTAACATTAATATTTTTAAAAATTCAGTATTTATCCAGATTACGTTTGTAGTATCAAAATGATAACATATATTGTTCAAATGGCTTTATTTTTAAAATATACAGAATGAGGAATAATATATGAAACAAAATCCTTCCAAATATTTTTTACAAATCGTCTGTGATACATCTTTTGATTACAAGAATAACGTCAAGGCGATAATTCTCAAATTACAGGCAACCAGTGACTCCCAGTTAAATTTACTGTTAGTTATCTTTGTAAGTTTATTGTGCCTCTTCATGTCTTTGATTTGTAAGTTGACAAGTGAACTCCCAGCTGCAGCGGGTACATAGCCCTGACAGTCACCCTCGGTCTGATTTTATACAGAGAGGGTTGACAAAGTTTTAGAAGGAATTCGATATAGAATTAACCACATGACTTTAAATGAAAATTTCTCACAACACCTAATTATTTAAAATAAGAAATATTGTCTGTTACTTTTAAATTTAATCTTTCAAAATGTCCCATGTAAACCAGCTATGGTTTGGAGAATATGTTTCTGCGTTTTCCGTTAAGAAATATTAATATTCGGTAATTCAAAAACGCTGTAAAATTAATTTGATTAAAGGACAAAAAGACTCCAAACGAACACTCGAAAAAAGTACGTACTGTCTCTAATGTTTCTGAAGTTAAATTATTGATAAGAAGAGGAAATCCGTTGACACAGAAATCAATTTAAAGCTCTTTAAATACATCTGTAGCAACAATAAATAAAATAATAAATAAAGATTCGCAACTTAAAAAAGTTAAAAAACATAATGTTAGTTAGCTTTTTCCAAGGCATGAGGGTCAAAGCAGAACAATTTGTAGAACTGAGTACGAAAATTATTTAGAGGAGATATATCGAAATACATCGTGATCCTTCATGAAGGATGTGTTAATTATGATGAAATTACTTAAATGGCTGCAACAAAAGGAGCTCTATTTTTCATCGAAAACCAAGGGGAGGGGGAGACAATGTACAAACCTGGTTCCTTTAATGCAAAGAAAATTTCACTGAGGGGTTTATGATTGTCGCAAGATTCTCATATATGGGAAATTAAAATGAGAAAATTCAAACAAATTTTAAAATTAACTGAACGTATTATCAGGAGTGAATTTTTACTTCCGTTGTTTACAGAAGGATTGCAATTTCTTTACCCCAATGACTTTAAAAGGTTGAAACTTCATCAAGAGAAAGCAACAAAGTACCAATACATTCCTTGAAGAAATGAAGACCGATACAGCTAAACAAGTGGGCAAAACTTTAGGGGTGATAGAAGGCAGCTCTACCAGCAATATTCGTCATAGAATGTATGGTCGGAACGCAAGTGGCGAGAAGGCAACTGTCACGTTTAAAGAAACGTGGCCACTGTCACGTTTAAAGAATTGTAACAAGAATGAGAGAAGATACTTCAGAAAACATTTTATTAACAGGAATGTAATTGATATACGTGCTCAAAGAACTTGCTCAAAGGACCTTCCGCCAACTGTAATGCAAGCTTCACACCCGCGCGATAGGGACTGACGCACATTTGCGAAGACACCAGGCATTTTCCAAGTACCGCCGGTAGCAACGGCGAAACTGACAATTAGATCCATATTCATATTTGGCATTCGTAGATTAGGCTTTTCATATGGGCCCACAGGGAAAGTCCAAATACGATAGATCCAGTGATCTTGGTGGCCAAGCTCACCTCGACCAATCCATCATCCTGAAATTTTGTGATTCGTAAACCAGCCATCATCTCGGCAATCCACGGTAGAAAATGCCGTTGGATCGTAGATCATCATTCATGTAAAAGGCATATGGCCTGTGACGGCCTTTACCAGTCTATTTTACCTTGATTCTAATGGCATAAAAAAGTGCGTAAAAATAAAATCCGAACAAGTGGAAAGTCTTTATCACTGAGTGCGATGGTCTCTAAGAGAAAATGAAGTTCGACACTTGCAGGTGGTTCCATCTGTTGATTTTAGTATTAGCAATGACAATGGCATATCTTTGATGAAGATAGTAAATTTCTCGAGCTAAGCAATTACAAATAAGCAATATCGTGGGATAAGAATAATTTCATCTAGGCATAATAGTAACAATAACAGAGGCATAAAAATATGCTGTAGCATATTTACAAGTACTTGCATATATACAAAGTTCGTCTGGGATCGAACCCGTCATATGTTTGCTTCCGGCTTTCTTAATTAATCCACTACGCCATAAAGCTCGATACAGTAAGTAAAAATAATACACTATTTACAAATATAAAGTCGATTACCTGCTATATCAGGTACAAAGGCCTTTAGCTTTGCCAGTAGAAATTTACAAGTCCTTTGCATTTTATAGTTCGGCTGAGGATAGAACCTGTAGCGTAGAGTCTTAGGTCAGGTTCTTGACCTTGTACCAATCGGCTACTGAGCTCGTTTGCCGTGCGATACTTTGATACTACTGTGTTTATACTGGGATTCTACTACATTCAAGGGGGACTTCCCAGTAACCTGAGAGAATCTCTGGGGGCATGATAGTCTAGTTACTTGAAATAAATCCTAAAACAAGATGATTTCAGTAGTAAACGAGAAAAGCAGCCTTAGCTCCGTGAAAAGCTGCGGAAACGGCGAAGAAACTTCAGTAAATGGGTGTCATAGGAGTCGCCATCTCTCCTGCTTCCAAATAAGCTGATGTCTCTAGAAGATAATATAAGTTTTTATTCTAATTTACCCAGTTATCTTATTTTTTTTTGCCATTACTATAACTTCTATTTTCTTGGAACTCTCACCAGAATGCAAATTGTTCAAAGGATATGAGAGCAGAACTCTTGAGTTTCAGAGACAGTCTTTGTCAATTTTCATTGACCATTTATGCTGTTACACCTCCCTTTACGCTCGGCGCGTATTCAAGAGGCCCGTGATTTGAGACCCCGCGAAGGCGTTGCCCATTTTTCATCTCTCCTGCTTCGAAATAACCTAATGTCGCTACAACGTAAATGGATTTAACTTTCATCTCTGCTTCCAATTCTTCTTCGCAGGGCCCACCAGCGGCCGAGCGGTAAAGTCGCTGAACATTGGTAGTTCGGTCCGAGGTTTGAATCCCGCGAACGAGCTGGCTGCATCGTTCGCGGGATTCAAACCTCGAACCGAAATATCAGGCGTTTTCGTGGTTTTCCCCATGTATAACGTGTATACGAGCCAGTTTCCCTTAGAACGTTCTCCACGAAGGCATCCCTTCCCTTAGGCAGATAGCCTAGTGTGCTTTGCCATAATGAAATAAACCAAACCAAACCAAACTTCTTTGCAGACGTGGATTGACATTTCATGTACTTTTAGCCAATCAATCAAATTCTTCTGGAATACAATGGAAAGGGGCGTTTAATCTTGCGTGGCTCCTTCTTCTACTTCAGTTTCAGCATTTCCCAGAGTTTAGAATCTATTCTTAGGTATTTGCATAGGAGTTGTTCACATTGGGTAATTTTAACGGTTTTCCTAGGGAAAATTCATGTTCCTTCTGATTAAATACATCGGTTCTGTTTTTCTTTCGAGCATGTTCATCTTGTTTAGCTTCCATCGTAGTCTTATCTGTAGGTTTTCTCTTCAGTAGATTGAATACATTTTCAACTCTGTGTTCTGTATTTAGCTTCATCATATATTGAACTTTTTCTCCTTCTTATAGTAGTTGATTATTCTTGTCATCTTTTCTAATTTTCAGTGTCCGACATCGTCTTTGCTTTTTTTCTTTTTACTTTTCTTAGTATTCGGTGTAGCCAGACAATCTTCTATTTTTAGAGGAAATGGTTGAGACTCGTTGATCGACATGTTCTTTCAGAATCAGCCTTCACGCTTAGCTCATAATTTGCTAATTGTAGAGGAGTTCTGAAGAAGGACATTTTGAGTGCATCCGAAGGTAACATTGCTGCAATTAGGATAACTCAATTTGAAGGAGGACATTTTGCGTGCACCCGAAAGTAATACTGCTGCAATTAGGATAACTCAAATCGGTGAAGTTGGGGTAAACTGAACTACGTAGTACACGTTGTGCTGCCACCGCTCGGCCTGATTCCGAAATCAAACTTTGCCGTTGGATTCGCACTCCAATGTAATGGTGTAGAACTTGGCTTTCGCCATCATTGAAATTTTTGCCTCGTGACGCAGACAGCACACAACGGTACCTGAGGGCTACTACTTAACAGCGCCTAACTCAGTGGGCCAACTATTCCGTCGATAGCGAAAAGAAAGAACGTGGAATGGTGTCTAAGCACTCGGGTACCTGGGCTAAAAGCCCTATCCCATGTGGAATCTTTTGAGACACTAAGAATAAATTTCCTCAAAGTAACCTCATAAACAGATATTAACATAATTAATTCAATTTCTTCTAAAATTTTAATTAATAAGTAAATAATTGATTTGGGAAGTTTATAGTAAGCCAAAATTATTCATGTAATAAGAATAACATTTATATGCAGAAACTGAACTTATTATAAAGTAGATATATAAATACAAGATGCATCATTACAATAAATGTAGGAATGACATACAGGTATATCATGGAGGTAGAAAAGGGAGGAAGGGCCAACCCGCGCTAAAAGTGAAGCACTGCTTTGAAGCTTGGGTCACCAGATGGGGTGTTCTTTGTTTACATTCAGAAGCTCGCTTGACAAGATTCTGATAGTATTTCGACGCACGACAGTTCCATAGAAATCGAAAAAGGGACACTTTCGCATGAAAGAAACATTCATAGTGTGATGGATAATAGCAATTTGTTTAGTGACATTTACGCAAAAATCACATCTTGGTTATTTTTCGATAACTAACAACAGCGATTTTGATTATGAATTTGTTTTATAAAATTATAAGCTGTTGCGCTACAAAAATATAGATTTTAAGAAAAATGTTATGCTTAAAGAATGAAAAATACCTTACGGTACATTTAAAATTGTATACGTCTTTCGATACCCTTGATAGAGTATTCGCTACTTTTATTTTATTTTCCAAACGTCAAAATGTTTTAAATAAAACAAATTTTTTTCACATCCATATATTACTGTAACATGTACCTTTTAAAATTTTTTAGAGGAGAGGCTTTACTGCTGCTCATTTTAAACCCATCGTTTTAATTTTATATATCTGAAAAATAATCACTTTGGGCTTACACGTTTTATAAATATAAAATTATGTATGTTAAAATATTTGTAATTAGGCACATAGGTCAGATTAAGTTTTTATTAAATAGAGTAACGCATGCAAGGGCTATCTGCCTAAAGAGAGAGATGCCATCGTGGAGGAATTTTGAAAAAAAAAAAAAAAAAAAAAAAAAAAACTGACCTTTGAGTGGCTATTAAAAATAATACTTATAATTATCATTCAAATTACATTCATATATATTTTTTATGTAAAACTTTCGGGTGTATGCTAAATTAGTGTAAATTACTTTACACGAAAAATATAGTGAATGCACAGAAATTAAAGATTTGCACATGCCGGAAATGAAAAGTAGGAAATATGTATGGTTATTTATGCATGTGCTTGCAAAAAGCATGTATCTGCCTTTGACAAAATACTTAAATATTCATTAAATTATTTATAAATGTATTTGAAATGAAGAATTTATTCACTTATAAACAACTGTGAAAGTACTGTGAAGAAATCTAATTATTAAATGTATCTAATTTATAATGATTATAAATGTTATCTAAATATATAATAACCTTAATATTGAATTGTAAACATAAATTGAAATCCTGTTGACAAATAAGTTATAAAAAACTATTTAAGCAAGAATTGTTCGTATTGGAAAGCAATCTGTTAAAAGGTATTGTAAAGCAAATGCTATGAGATGCGCATTTAAGAACATAATAAAGAGTTTTGGAATATGTATTGTTGAAATGAAGAGTAAAAAAAATCTGATAAGTATAATTAAAAGAATTATTCCCCTTACATTTTATAATAACTCGGTTACAAGTTTTAAATAATACTTAAAAAAAAAAAAAAAAAAAAAAACCTTATTTTATTCCCTTTCAGAAATGTTCAGAGAAAGTCAAGTACTATTTAATACCTATTTAATTATTAGGAATTAGCGAAATACTTATTTAAACTACTTCGCTAATTCCTAATAATTCTCTAATTTAAAATGAACCAAATAGAGCATTAATTATAAATTGACTTGCATTTTTCGATTTAAAAGATGCCTCAGAAGCCAAAAAATCCTGTCATATTTAAGAAAGTATTTTAGGAAGATGCTCTATAAATAGAAAAGAAATAATGCATAATTTTAATATTAATAATACAATAAACTTTGATCTTAATTTTTGTACCTTAACCGAATAAAATCGAATTACCTTACTTTTTTTTTTCTAATGTAATTAACGAAAACTTGTGAAAATATTTCATTCAAATTAAACCATTCTGAGAAAACTGTCCTGTGAAAAGTATAGCATTTAATTCCCTTCAGAATGAAATGTTGTTTAAAAATATGTTGTTTTCACATACTTAGGACTCTGAAGTGTTGTAGAAAAAGAAAATATATACATTTATATGTATATTTACGACGTAATTACAAAATATTTACATCCGAACGCGTCAAATCCCATAGAACTCAATGGTAAATGACGCAATGTTTTGGTCACCACGTAGGGATCGCCAGTGCTTCAGAGCAGGGTACGGGTGAAACTTGTTTAGGGCGACTCCATCTTACTTCCTACCTCCATGAGGTATATGCATTAGTTAGGATACATTACTGCAGGGGAGTTACATGATCCAGGGGTTTAGCACTGCTAATGGCCTGTTAATATTAGTAAGATCATTAGGGTCATATGTAGCTATTTTGATGACAGGATTATCAAGTGTTTTTTACTTTTCGTGAAATCTTTTAGCAATATTATAGTAGTGGGTTCTAAGCAAAGTGACCCGTAAATCTTCGCGAATTCTTTGATTCCTGATGTACTACTGCGAATTAGTAATCTGCCTAAGCATACAATTTTGGACGGTTTGAAACAGCTTTCTGCTATTTTTACTTGAATAAGCCTATACAGGACATGCATAACAGCGTAATGGACGCAGAATGGATTTATTTAAATGTGTAACTTGTTGTCTATGGATAAAACACTGTTTCGAGCAATTAAGAGGAAGAGTAACCGAGCTCGAAGCTTCTGTACAATAGCTGTAATGTGTGTGGTCCATGAAAGTGTGTTACTGAGGATCACCCCAAGACAAGCAAGTTCGCTTGGCCCAGGGTAAGTGAAGTGCCATAAAAGCTCAAATTCTTGAACTTTTGCTTTTTTGGTGAATAGAATTGCTTGGGTCTTGCTGACGTTGACCTGTATTTTCCATTTAATGAGCCAAGTCTCTAGTATGTGAATGCAGTTTTGTAACCGTCGAATGACTGAATCAGAAAATGCACTTGTGCGAGGATCGTTGTGCCGTCTGCATGCATAACAAGTATTGAGTCCTGCGTTGTAGGGATGTCGTTTACGTAAATATTGAAGTATGTGGGTCCTAAAAGGGACCCTTGGGGGCATCAATTGCGATGGGACGGAGTGTGGAATTTGTGCCAGCCACGTGAACGACGAAGTTTCTACTTGTTAGGTAGGTACTAGTAATGTTGATGATGTAAGTCTGGAAAGCCCAGACAGTGTAATTTGTAATGAAATACTCTATCGAAAGCCTTGGCTATGTCAATGAAGATTCCACCTGTGATTAATCCATTAGCTGTTTCTTCTGAGATTGTTTCCACAACTCGAAGTTCATTCGTTGTCCCCAGTTGCCGTTGGGTATGTCATAGTCTTTTAGCCTGGTGTCACTACGAATTTCGTCGCGCTCGTCAGCACCTCATTTGCCCCATAATGGGTATACCACGCGTGTATAACCTTTTTTATTTTGCCGTTAATAGGTGAATTACATGAGAAAGTGTATAAAATAAGGCCCATGCCTGTATGATCTGTGTTGGTGTTGCACTGAGATGTGAGATTATGGTAAGATTAAGTGTCAGATGTAAATAGATGACTGGCATATGGTCTATCTTCAATTTTGAGGTAGCCGTTGGATGCAAGAACCGACCCTTTTTATACCACTTACAATGCCACATAGCTGCCTTCTATCACCGCCTAAAGTTTTGTCTACTTGTTCAGATTCACTCTGTATACATCGTGTTTCTGTGAAGTCTCCAGAAGTTTTACCTATGGACTATTGTGCTTCTGATCTCTTGAAAAGGGCTCTTTCTAAGCGCAAACCCACCATGATTGATGGACTCTGAAAAGTAGTGGAAAAGAATGGAAATTTTACGAAAAGCCCTTCTGTTATGTAAACAACGATGAAGACTTCTAGCCAGGAAAAAAAAAAAAAAAAAAAAAAAAAAAAAAAAAAAAAAAAAAACTCTTTACATTTTAAGCAGTAATTAAACGGCTCGGAATCTTTCTAAAAGTATGTACACACCCTCTGTATCAATAATCTGCCTAAATGATGGGATTTTAAGTACATTTATTTTACAATATATCAAACTGTTAATTTTATGATTGTTTACGCTTATTTTAGTCACACAGAATAAATGTATTTCTAATTATATATGTTGCATAACTTGTATAAAATCGTTCTATTTTCTATTTATTTATTTATTTATCTTTTTAATTTTTAGAGATGAAATTTATTTGTGGAAGTGAGCTATTCGACAGATATGCATGAACCATTCGAAAAGTTTTACCTTATAATAACTATAAAACATTTGTGATTTTTGTGCATATTTAACAAAGTGTTCAGCTTCCAGGTTTTCAAACAAGTAGCTCAATGTGCTGCAATTTTAATTTCAATCTGTGAAATTTTGCATGTGATTTTTTAAGTTTAGAAATCAAAGGAGACTTGCTTTAAACTATTCAATAATAGTTTGTTACTGTTTCAGTCATAATCAAAGTGTTAGCTTAATTTTGCATTGTTAAATGTTTTCCTGTTGCCATTGTTACAGTGCAATTCCAAGGGGATAGTGTTAGAAAAATGATAAGCAACTGCAATGTGGAATTTTTTACATACCTGCCTCCGATGAAATTTTTTGCACTTACTTTGTTCCTTGAGATTGTTGAAGGAATTTCTCAACTATCATTCCATTCAATAGGATATAAAAATATTTCCTGTTTGCCATTGAAAAATTTCCTTGGTAGTTGCTTCGATCGCCATTTTCGCGTTGATGTTCAATTTATATTTCGAGGACAGCAGAAGAGTGCGAAAGCATCAATCATCTGGCCAGCTATTCCCCCCCCCTTTATCTCTTTCTCTGGAAATTTAAATAACCAGGAGATTTCCATAGCTTTTTTTCCTTCTATTGTGTATGCGCTCTTCTTTCTCTAGGTTGTTAAGCGTAGGAAATAGAAGAAATGAAAGCTGAAACTGAAACGTCAATTGTTCGTAAAAAGGCACCTTACAAGATTTACTGACAGTTTAAAGACATGTGATATTCTAAGTCGTATTATTTTCACGAGATTTCCTTTCTCTTTGTTTTCACCTTCATCAGTGCAATCCTTAAGGCAATAATTTTGTTATATACATTATGGAAAAGAAAACTATGCTGCTAATTAATATGATAAATTAAACCAAAATATGTGCTACAACCTTTGTACTTCTCTCATACAAGAATATATTTTTGAATATAGTATTCTCTTCTTATCGCGCTAGGTTTCGATCAGTATTAAAACTCTTTCTAATGTCACCTATGTCAGTGGTCTCCAACTAGCAACACGTGGCTCCCGAAGTAATGCGGCTCCCGAAGTAATTTTGTGCTGCTTGCGAAGACATTTCAGTTGTCAGTTTGACAGTGTTACAAAGTACAGCGTTACAAAAATTTCAAGATTTTTAATTATTTGAAGTCCGAGTTTGCATTATTTTCATTACATTAAAAACTAAATAACGCACCAGAAAAATCTATAAATGGAACTAGTTCTTTAACTAATTCACAATGTGATTTCAGTCTGATTCAAATATTCAAAGGCATATATTTAATTAATTTTTATTTATATTTGCCTCAAAACAAATCAGTTACGAATTTTTTGCGCGAAGCACAATCGCTTTCTTTAGGAATGTATTTGTATAAATTAACAGCTTCTTTTCACTGTTGAAAATTAATAAGAAAAATCCAACTAACCGATGAAAATTACAATCCGAGATGAAAACAATTTCCATCAGTTTCTCACCAAGGCTACAAATTTGTATCAAATTCGAAATGCCATCAAGTGTCAAACTGTATAAGAAATAATATATATGTGTGTGTGTGTGTGTGTGTGTGTGATGTACCAGCTTTTGTCGTAGCTTAAATTATCAGACGATATGTTTAAAAAACAGGATCCATTTATTATTATTCAGGAGAAATAGCAGTTACAAAATCAGATATCCGGAGTAAATAAAAAGAATTACTAATAACTTTTTGTATGAAGTTTACTGCATCGTTATATTAAAGAAGAGCCCCGATATTCTTTTGCGAGTTCTTTTATAGCCTCTGGAAAGGCGGAGCTTCCAAGAAATGGCGTCAGCCTCGTCAGCCAATCCAGTTCGCTTTAAATATTTACAGAACATTCTATAACTGTACGTGTAGAAAAGGCGGAAAAACAACTTGACTACGGGGCTGTGAATTTCATTCCACGTACTTTCAAATAAGAGAACGTCGCCATTAAAAATGAAAAGAACATACAGTTAGAATTTTAAGTGTATTCTTAACTATGGAATCTTATTATTACAAATATATATATATATATATATATATATAAGGAAAAAAACTTAATAAATAAGAGAAACAGGCTACTTTTTCATAACTTATTCTCAAGTTTGGAGAAATTTCTCAGAAAAATTGAGAACATTTTTATATTGTTTTTAGTTAGTTTTAGTATGTTATTTAATGATTAATTAAACATGTTGAACCATTTTAAATAAACATCAGTTTGAAAATTTAATATTTAGCTGTCAATATATTTGTATTACAAAGCGTAACCAACAAAATTGTTTTACAGGTGACAAACATTATATATCAGATAATGAATATTGTTACGAATATTTTATTTAAATAGATAATTTTAGTTGAATTATAATTAAAATTGTAGTGTTTTCCCGTGCAATGCAGCACGAGACAAATTTTAAGAGAAAGCTATGCTGGAAAAGAAAAACTACAAGAGCACGGCATTTAACATTGTGTTAAATGTATATCTCATTTTTTTGTATTTAAATTGAATAAATATAATTGACCACTGTGTTAGCTGTAAGTATAATTCCACACCCTTTTTGCTTTCCAGAAATCTCGAGAAGCGGCAGTTACTAAAAATATCTCGTGACCGGTTGAAATCCATAAGAGGCTGGAGAGACAGCGTTTTCTGCAGTTGCTTAGTTAGTTGCTGTTGTTGTTGCGAATTCAGCGTGATATCTGAATTAGCTTTCTCTTTAAATAAGCTGTGCATTGCGTTGTATTTTAAGGTTTTTAGTAGTTTGAAGTATAAACTGATTATAGTGCGTGATATTGTGGACACTTGTACGAATATCTTCTAGGATAATTTCAACGTTCTGATATATTTCTTTTGATAAGAAAAAAAAAAAAAAAAAAAAAAATATTAATCTAATCGGATCTGTGCATTCAATCTATTACGAAGTCGTACGGGCGCAGCGATTGTTATTGTTTTGCAGGTACCAAACAGTAGATTTCAGATTAATAAATAAATATACGCTTGAAACTTTCCTTTAAAATATTATTATTATTGTTTTGCAGGTACCAAACATTATATTTCAGATAAATAAATAAGTATACGAGGTGTGACACACATACAAAAAAAGAGACTGAGTGGTAACGACTGTTCTGGTGACGTCATTCCACACACCTCCTCTATCCATGCGGCCAGTTTTGACTTAACCGATCACACCAGTTGGAAGTACAGCGTCATTAAGTGAACATGTGCAAACTGCATTCTGCCGAAGAAAATGTCTAATGTAAAAACTGAACAGCAAATCAAACTCAAGTTTCTTGTGAAAATTAAAAAGTCAGCCACGGAAACATTTCAAATGTTAGCTGAGACTTATGGAGATGAGTGAGTGAGTGAGTGATTATGGCGCTAAAACCAAAGGTGATTATAACGCGCCAAACACAAGATGGGATGATTACAATTGATGACATTAAAATTTAATAAATAAAAACAAGTAGACAAATGTACCAAATCCAGAGGATGAAGTTATATAAACACAAGTTAAAAGCATACATTAAAATTCAAGACACAGTCTTCAAAATAAGTTACATTTGGTAATAAAAGCCAGTCTCTTTTAAATAATAAAATAAATTACAATTGACCTATCTTCCGATTAAACGGTCGAGAGGTAAGTCACAACTATTAAAATATTTCTGGCGAAGACTATTAAAACATGGACACTCAATTAAAATATGACGAACAGATAAACAAACATTACAATTAAAACAAACAGGCTTATTTTCAGCTAGTGTGACCAATTCTGAGGCGAGTCAAAAGAACGTCCTCCTTACGATTTCCAGCAAAATTCCAATGCTCGATTCTAGACTTGACATTTCTCAACTTGTTGTGATGCTGAACGTCCCAAATTTGCTGCCATTTTTTTCGGACCTTTCCCTTGATGACACAGCAGATATCTCTAAAAGGGATAAGGCGACTGGACAGTTCAACAGCAGATTTTGCTGCGATATCTGCAAGCTCATTTCTCTTTATTCCAGTATGTCCAGGAACCCAGCAGTACAGGATTTCATATCCTCGAATCGTTAAGTTTATATGACTTTTGAGAACATCCACTACCACAGGAATCTGAGTGTTGGGAAAAGCTTCCAAGGATTTAAGAGCACTATACGAGTCTGTATAAACTATGAACTTTTTGTGGCAGAGCTTTGAGATGTACAGGAGACCATAATATATTGCAGTTAGTTCAGATGTTAGGACTGAGAAAGCATGGTGCAGGCAATGCCATCCCGACATGATCTTTTGACTTTGATCCATCTGTATATATCGGATAATAACTGCTATATATGTGTCTGTGTTCAGCGAAGAGTTGTCTGTAAACGGTCTCGTTAGTGCTTGCCTTCACGTGATGTTTGAAAACACCAAGAAGCTGAATCCATGAATTTTCCCAAGGTGGAATTTCAAATTCTGTACTACTGCTTGGGAGCGCATATCAGAGAGGAAATGTTCCTCAATGACAGGGCGAACTCTTAAAGGAAAGGTAGGAACGCAGGATGGACGTGCTTCAAATAAAGTGGTAGACACATTATCGAGTAAGCATAGCTTATTAGGATGTTCAGGTTGAGATAGAATATCAAAATATTGCAAAAGGGATAATTGCTCACGCCTCAGATAAAGTGATGGTTCGTTAGAGTCAACATATAGGATCTGGACAGGAGAAGTCCTGAAAGCTCCTGAACAAATCCACAGAGCTTGATGATGAACAGGATCCAGTTTTAACAATACTGATGACCGGGCGGATCCGTAAACCACTGAGCCATAGTCCAGTCTAGAGCGGACAAGCGCTCTGTAAATGCGAAGCATGGAGCAACGCTCTGCACCCCAGGAGGTGTTCGTCAATACTTTTAAAATATTTAGTGTTTTTAAGTACTTTTTTCTCAGGTTTAGAACATGAGAAAGGAAAGTCAATTTTTGGTCGAACGTTACTCCTAAAAATTTTACTTCGGACGCAACTGGAATAATTGTACAATTCAGATATAACTCAGGCTCAGGATGCAGACCTCGCTTCCTACAAAAGTGAACACACACAGTTTTCTGTTTGGAAAAAGTAAATCCCTGTTTGTTTGACCATTCTTGGATCTTATTCAGAGCCATCTGCAATTGCCTCTCTATGTATCTCATGTCTGCCCCTCGACAGCTAATCTGTAAATCAAAGACATATAGAGATCCCAAGATGGTGGGAGGAAGTTCTTTTAATACAGAGTTTATTTTAAAACTAAACAGGCTTACACTAAGCACACAGCCTTGAGGCACACCCTCTTGTTGTTCAAAAACATCTGACAAAACAGAGCCAATTCTTACTTGAAAAGTTCTAGTATTCAAGAAATTCTCAATGAAAATTGGTAGGTTGCCGCGCAAGCCAGTCTCCTGAAGATCACGAAGTATACCATATCTCCATGCCTTATCATAAGCTTTCTCAACGTCGAAGAATACCGAGACAAGGTGGCTTCTTCTTACAAATGCTTTTCGAATGGATGTCTCCAAGAGGAGCATGTTATCTACGGTTGTTCTCCCCTTTCGAAAACCGCTTTGATAAGGCGAGATAATATTATTCTTTTCCAAGAAGTAGACTAGGCGGCTGTTTACCATTTTTTCAAACAGCTTGCATACGCAACTCGTAAGGGCAATTGGCCGATAGTTGAAAGTATTCCTTGGATCTTTCCCTGGCTTAGCAATAGGAATTACAACAGCTCTCCTCCATGTACTGGGAAGCGTATGCTCCTTCCACACTCTATTGTAAAGAGTGAGAAGGGCATTCAGTGACTTATAGGACAGATGCTTTAGCATTTCATAATTTATGCCATCAAAACCCGGAGAAGACCTATGTGTCTGCAACAAAGCTCTCTTTAATTCCAGCATAGTAAATGCTCTATTGTAAGGCTCAGATTTGGAAGAGTTGAATGCGATGGGATTTATTTCAGAGTGCTGCTTGATAGAGAGAAATGCAGGTGAATAGTTTCTGCTGGAAGAAACGGCAGCAACTGTCTCACCAATAGTATTTGCAATTTCTTCTATGGAGCTAATCACTCGGCAATCTTTTTTCAAAAAGGAAAGTGAGTGGTCTTTATATATTCCGCATGCTTTTCGAACTCTTTCCCAAACCCGCTTACTAGGCGTAGAGGATGTTATTGACGACACATATGAAATCCAAGAATTCCTTTGGCTCTGCCTTCTTACTTTTCGTGCATTTGCTTTGGCTCTTTTAAATGCTATGAGGTTTCGCAGAGTAGGATATCTACGAAAAATACCCCATGCTTTTTTTCTGTTTTTTCAGTGCTTCATGACAATCGCGATTCCACCATGGCTTCGAATATTTAAGTATTTTTCCTGATGTTCTAGGAATGGAAAGCATAGCTGCCTCAATAATAGTATTCATAACAGCATCAACAGCATCATCGATATGCGCATCTTCTACCATTTCATCTGTGAGCTCTGCAATGGAAGAGAAGAGTTCCCAGTCTGCCCTATCTAGTATAAACCGAGGGAGTCTAGACATGGGGTTTGCTCCTCTTCATGCAAGAGACACAAAAATGGGATAATGATCGCTGTTGTAGAGATCACTTCCGACACTAAAAGTGAAAAATGGCAACAGAGATGGTGAACAGATGGCTAGGTCGAGAGCGTGAAATGTCCTTGAAGGTTCATGAAAGGAAGTATCCTGCCCATTATTCAGGAGACAGAGGCTATGATCTTCGATCATTCGCTCAATTTGTTTTCCTCGGCAATTTGTATCTTTACTACCCCAGAGCGAGCTATGGCCGTTGAAATCTCCTATTATGATGAAAGGCTCAGGCAGCTGCTCTAAAAGATCATTTAAATCTTGCTGATCAATGTGCTCATTAGGAGGCAAATAAAGAGAAACGACTGAAACTACAATATGAAAATTTACTTGTACAGCGACAACTTGGAGAGAAGTCGTCAAAGGAAAGGAACCTGAGGGATAATCCAGTAAGGTGAGGAGACATACACCTCCACTGGCACGCTCACCTGCAAGGTTATCCTTCCTGACGAGAGAAAACCTCCGAAGTTTTGCTTGTTGATCTGGATTTGTCTCTTGTATTGACAAGCACACAGGATGATAAGCACTGATCATAGCTTTGATGTCAAGCAAATTTCGGTGGAAACCGCGACAGTTCCATGAGACGAGGGTGGCCATTATGACTGCTGTTTGTTCTTTCTGTGTTCCTTTTTAGTTTTGCGCGGAAGTAGATGCTCGGGAACTTCCATTCCCTCCTCCACTTCCATACCGTCTGAATCTAGAGATTCACAATTCATGTCATCTACAGATCGGTTTCTATTTTTGGATACTATTTTTGGAGGCACAGTTTTTGGTTTGCTCAAGATTGTTATTTCTTTATTTTGTATGACATGGGTTGGATTTTCTTTTTTCTTGCTTGCAGGCTGCTGGGTTTTATTTGGTGGAGTCTGTGTACTTATGGAAGTTTGAGTAGCTATAGTGCGTGTTGATTTAACGGCGCCGGCATATGATTTGCTTGATTGAGGCTGTGTGCTTTGAACTTGTCTTCTGGCTTCGGCATATGAAATGTTTCTAGAAACTTTTATGGTCTGAACTTCCTTTTCTAATTTCGATTTTGGACAGGAACGGGAAAATACTGGATGGTTGCCCTTGCAATTAATACACAGTGCTGCAGCGGTGCAATTATCGCTATCGTGGCCAACCGACGAGCATCGAGCGCACGTCAGGGTCCCACGACAGGACATCTTGGAATGGCCAAAACGCTGGCACTGGAAGCATCGCATGGGGTTTGGAATATAAGGTCTTACGGGGCAATTTAAATATCCAGCCTTAATATTCTTCGGCAGATCAGGCGAATTGAAGTCAGGATCACGTGTTTGGGGTCAATCAACTGACCTTCCTTACGCATCTAGATCCGCTTGGCAGCACAAACCTTTTGATCAGCTAACTCGGAGACGAACTCTTCTTCTAAAACACACAGAACGTCGATTTCCGAGATCACGCCTCTACAGAAATTAAGTGTTTTGCGCGCTGACGCAGTTATAGATACCTGTCCAAATTTGGTTTGCCGTAAAAGTGAAGCAGACTGGGTGGCCGAAAAGGTATCAATAAGCAGGTCTCCCGAACGGAGACGCTTTATGTTCCTTGGCTCACCTATACAGGAATGAATGTATTTGTTTAACAGGAAAGGAGACATCTTTTTAAATTCTTCAGAGGCACTGGTAACAACAACAAAGCGAGGACATTCAGTAGTTTCTTTGGCATTTGCATCGGTACGAATTTTCTTGCTCACAGATTTGTCAATGATTTCAATATCTTTATTCGTGTCGTTTGATTCAGGTTTTTTTAAAATAAATAAGGAAGCCATGATTGAAAATATAAGATTCGGGTCCGACGGCCCCGCCCACCACGGAGCCCAACAAGGGAACACAGATTCCTGTGTTAGGGCTAGCCGGACCTATACGCAAACTGAAGCCCCACAGTCGGCTTTCCCGAAAGCAGGTACTCCCGAGAGCTTGACCCCAAGCCACTGACACAAGGACTAGTGACCAGCCGATTGACACCCGTGAGGACGACTAAGGTGCCTCCCGTTTAGCTGAAGCAGAGGCCAAAGCAGTGGGTTGGGGACAGTACCTCGCCCCTCAACTACCAGGACCCTCCTTTCCAGCGACACGGGTCTCCACGCACGGCAAACACGATGGCAGTTTTCTCGCCACTTGAAAACTAGAGACAAGGGCTGTTCTAGTTTCTCGTGACGAGCCCCAAACTCCGAAGAGAGAAAGCACAAGGAAGAAGGGAAGGGAAAAAGTTCCAGCCAAGAGGAAAGGAGACGGAAAAGAGGATAGATCATTGGGGCTCCAGGATCGTGACACCCGTCTCACCAAGATGATCCCCTGAAGGGCTAGGGTACCTCGGGATTGCCACACCCGTACTCACAAAAGTGAGCCCCTGAGAGCGGCTTATGGAGATGAAACTTTGTCTCGTGCACGTGTGTTTGAATAGCATAAGTGGTTTTCAGGAGGAAGGGACAAAGCACGCATGTCAAAAAAAAAGGCAATGTTAATTGTCTTCTTTGACATTAATGGAATGGTAATGATTGAATAGGTTCCCAGTGGTCAAACTGTTAATTAACTCTACTACAGTGAAGTACTAAAAAGATTTCCTGAAAAATGAGGGAAAAAAGAGGTCACAGTTGTGGAGTAATGAATGGCTGTTGCACCAGGACAATGCACCCGCTCTTACGGCCCTATCTGTCAAGCAGTTTCTGATAAGCAAAAACATTACTGTGATGGGGCATTCTCCTTACTGACCTGATTTGGCTCCATGCAACTTTTTTTATTTCCTATAGTTAAGTCTTGTTTAAAGGGGAGCCATTTTACCTTAGTTGAAGAGGTTCAGGCAAAAACGGAGAATCTCTTGAAGCGCTTTCCAAAAACCTCGTTCCAGAACTGTTACCAGCAATGGCAGCACCGAATGCAGAAGCGTGTTAATGCTGAAGGGGACTACTTTGAAGGTGATAATGTCACGGAGAACTGATTCTGTAAGTAAAATTATTTATTGGGCCAGTCCCCCCTTTTTTTGTCACACCTCGTACGTTTGAAACTTTCCTTTGATATTGTATTGTTATTATTTATGTACGTTCTAAAAATTAATAGAGAAATTTAAAGTCTATTTAAAACATTTTCTATTTTGTTATATAAAATTTTTTAAATTTTGTTCAAAATAATTCAGGTCCATCAGCTGTTTTCAGATTGCACATGCGGCCGCCGTTGAGACCACTAACCCATGTAACAGTAAAAGTGAAAGATCATCATATAAAATTTCTGCTAACGTTTCTATCTTCAGTTGGATTTATTGAATTATGGATAAGCATACTATTCTCTCTGCATAATGGAAACGATGATTTCGTGGAAGATTTTCTACAGGAAATCGGTTCGTATTCACATTGCATATAAGAAAAACCACGAAAACATTCATATAGTTACGCCTTTCACCGGAGTTTGAATCCGTTACGAACTACTAATACTGGACTGAGAGTTCCAATCTGTTATTAGTAGTACTCAATAATTTGCCATGGTCTTAATAATAGGCTCCTTATGAGCTCTTTACCTTGAACTGCCTAATCCTACCGTGTTACGACAATTTATCATTTTCACAACTTACCACAGTCTGTTACTTTAAAATCTGCACTTCAAAGCCGTTGAGATTCCCTCCCCCATTTATGATCGTAACCTATGTCGTTATCATCGTACAACATTTTCTCCACATTATTTGAGGCTGTTGTTCAAGTTCATTTGCGCGATTTGTCAGATTTTTTTCTGAAAATTTGCAATTTGAAAGCTAATTTGGATTAAGCAAAGTATGTTTCCAACTTAATTTACTTAGAATTCAGGAAATAGAATTCATTTTTATTTTCATCTTATTTAAAAACAAAATCACTGTTTAAAGTTATATTTGAATAAATAATGATGTTAATCTTCCCAATATTAATTAAACTCACATTTAATATATACTAACTAACTAACAGAACTAATATAATAAACAAAAGCAAAATATGTAAATTTATAATTCTGGAGATGTTATTAATTTATTTAACTATCTTAATGAACTTTTCTTTATACAGGACTTAATTACTTATACTATAAAATATGATTACTCTGAATAATAGAAAATCGTATTTGTGTGACTTTATTGATCATTATGGATAACTCAAATTCATTGTGTTGACAGCCAGTTTATATCGTTTATGATTCACTCTAATGGCTTTGTATGTCAAGCATAGAATTTCGACATTGCTGCTTTTTATGTCATTTAAAGGACTTCTAATTTTTTTCATTTTCTCTGATTTAATTTTAGCTATTAATTAATTAACGTATATAAATCTATAACTCTGTCTGTATATATTTGTGTATTATTACACTCGGTGTTTTATTCGGGACAATTCTCAGTGCCCGTCAAAGTTTGTTACTTTATTATTTTTATGGTACAACTTTTTTGTTTAATTTAGTGCAGAATCAAAGCATGTTAAACGGAAATGAAGTGGATATAAATTCAACTCTTCCCCCCCTCACCTATTTTTTTCCATGGTTGCGAGTCAAATCGGGTGGTGGAAAATCAATTTGAATAATTTAAAGAAACAGACACCACTAAACGTAATTCACTAACACTGAAGAGGTGAAATTCATAGCTCCGTTAATACAACTAGTAGTCTGTTAACAGTAGTTAGTAGACAACTGGCAGCCTTCAAAAACAAAAGTCAAAATTAACAGAACTAACGACTGGCTAGTTGTGGGGTTTCAAAGTACCGAATATTTATAGCAAATATTTATAGCGATCAAAAAATAACTGTTAGATCCGGACGAATTAACATCGGCTTCAGCTGGTTTATTTAAGGTAGGCCTAGTCTTTGACAAAAGGTTAGGGAGAACTATTAGTGCCGTATTAACACAAGGGGCCTGCTGGGCACTCGCCCAGAGGTCCCACGAGAATAGGAGCCCGATGCTAACCCATTTACATTTAATTTATGTGAGTAGTTGTCATAGGGGGCTTAGTAAAATAGTTTGCTCAGGACTCTATAATGCTGTTAAGACGGCAATTGAAACTACTTACTTATTAAATTAAACTTTAGTTCCATATGAAGCTGCCAAGTGACTTAATCATCACAACTTAGCACAACAACTACGAACTCAGAACAAGGCCTAAACCTTTTTGTCAGATCTTGAACTTATCAAGCTCAGCAAGAGATTCCAATTCAAGCTTCGCTGTTTGGGGGATTTCAGCTGACGTAAGATATAAATTTAAATTTAAAGTAATTAACACTTGAAAATTCAGAACTTTGGCTCAAGACTACAAATCAAGCTCAGCAAGAGATTCCAATTCAAGCTTCGCTGTTTGGGGGATTTCAGCTGACGTAAGATATAAATTTAAATTTAAAGTAATTAACACTTGAAAATTCAGAACTTTGGCTCAAGACTACAAGCGCGAGCAAACTCGGCTTGGAAAAGCCTAACGTTTGTCTAAAGTATTGATGACAGAAGAATAAAAAGACTATGTCTCCAAGATAGAAAAATGTCATCAGCGGCCATCAGAAGTGATCTGAATGATGCTGGTGTTTCTGTCAGTTCAAGAACAATCAGAAGAAGATTAACAGATGTTGGACTGAGAGGTAGAATTCCATGAAAAAAGCCTTTTCTTAATTTTAAGCAACGGGAAAAAAAAAAAAAAACACTACAGTGGGCAAAGGAACACATTAATTGGACAGATGATCAGTGGTCACATGTTAAATGGAGTGATGAAACTAAGATATCGTTATTCGGTAGTGATGGGCGAAAATATGTAAGACGTAGAATAGGAGAAGAGCTATATCCTGACTGCATTCAAGCAACTGTGAAGAACCCAGTTATGATTTGGTCATGCATGTCAGCAGATGGTATTGGTCGCCTTCATGTCATCGATGGGACACTGAATACCAGAAAATACATTGACACTATTCTACATTGACCAAAACTTCTACCTTCTATCAGAGATCTCTTTCCCAACAATGCTTCGTTTATTTTTCAGCAGGATTCTGCTCTTTGCCACACGGCCAAAATATCGAAAGAGTGGTTTCGTACAAAGAGCATTAAATTGTTGTCATGGCCAGGAAACAGTCCTGACCTCAATCCTATCGAAAATTTGTGGCACCGTTTGAAAACTCTTGTCCGAATGAGGCGCCCATCAAATAAAAGGGAACTAATTGAGGCTATAATTGTTTCCTAGCATCTTGTAATAACGAAAGAAGAGCTTAAAACTCTTGTCAGCTCAATGAAACGTCGATGTGAAGCTGTAATAAAAAATAAAGGGTACCCTACCAAGTACTGATAACTCACTGCAATCATCACTATCTAATGTATATCGATAACTATTATCGTTTAACTTTTTTTGTATTGCAAATAATTGAATTTTGTGTTTTGTATTGAATTCAGTAATACATTCTCTTTAAAATGATATATACAAGTTTGCATTTTGTGAAACGTAACGTTTTCTATAAGCATACAAAGTTCAAAAACATAAAAATTTCTAAAAGTTCCCACAATTTTGGCCACCACTGTAATTCTCAGAGTGAGGAAATACCACGGTCAGCGTCGCTACCAAAGCACCCTCCTTCACTTTGAAGAACTCTGTTTTTATAGGCCTGGTGGGAGTTGAAGGAAGTAGCAGATCAAATGATGAGGCAATGGATTAGTTAATATATACACCTTTGCAAAACAAAGCAATTAACTCACCAAAGTCTGCCTGACAGTGGCTCGTAACGGCAAAGCTCTAAAAATGAGCAACTAACTACTTGGCTTTGCTAAATATTTTACAAAGTATCGCATTCAAGCTTTATCTAATTTGAATTTAATTATTTGCTTTCGGGTGAAGGCTGGCGTAAAAATTATAAGGTTAGAGGCACAATAAAATAAAATAAAATAAAATAACTTGTTTGCTAAATAAACTTTACAACTAAAAAATATATATACTTTCATATTCTACAATAAACTTTAGAAATCTTTTTCATTTTCAGAGAACAAATTACATAAATAGGTAGGAAATAAAATAAAATAAAATAATAATCAATGAAGTAATCCATGAAACACTTCAGGGGCAGTATTTCCCTAGCTTTTGTTGGGCTGTCCGAAAAAGTGAGATGAGACATCCTTTCAACATAAGTGGCTAACATTAATTCAACTACAATACCTGTTACAGTGATACCGGGGTCGGACCATAATTTCGCCAAGTCTGACAAAAATTAGTCGCCGAAACCGTTGCTAGCCTGGAGATATCTCGCCAAATTAGCGAAGTAGGCATTTACTCAAGATTAAATAGATTTGAGCCTGTACTCTTGTTTTTCCGGCAGAGCATTGTCCCTTTAGATTTTCATGTTACATTATATATATTCATGTTATTATAATACAATAATTTCACATATAGTTACACTAAAATCAGCTACCTATGTACAAAATTCGTAACAACAACTATTATTTTGATTTTATACTATAGTACCTGTATTTTCCTTTTGCTCATTAAATACGAATGCATATTGTTTAAACATTTTTTTATTTACACATAGAAATAAATAATTATCTTACAGAAGATTCAAAATTTGATGGAGATAATTCAGTTAACTTTAAATGAAGTTTGACCCTTGCATACCGTACTTAAGGCACTGACCTTGAAACTCATGGTAAAACAGTACCCAGTAATGGAAAAATTTTTGATGGTCCCTTTCCTGAATACCTAAGGACCTGCTTGTAGTTTTTTTTGTTTGTTTTGTTTTTGATACTCTTATGCCGGGCTCTCGCTGTTGAGCTCGCGACGTTGCCGGCTCTCTGACTAAGTATCCCAGTAGGGCACAAGACGTTGAACGGTCTGGCCGGGGAGTGAGAAGGCGTCGGGAATGAGAAAAAGGGGGATGACCAGCGTCACAAGAAGAAAGAAAACCGAGAAAGCCGCGCGCATGGAGAGGCTAAGTATAAGTTGGTGTCTGGTAGTGTTGTTTCATGATGGATGGGTGGTTAAAATATGAGAATAAGTCTGAGAAAAGTATTATTATTTAAATCAGATATTGTAACATATTACATACAATACAAATACAAGACACATAAAGAGAAGCAAATGATAAAATAACATACAGTAGACTACCGATTATCCGCGCCTGCCGCACAAAGTTTTTTTTTTCTTTTTTCTTTTTTTACAAGCGTAAAGCAAAGAAAATAAAAATATTCACAAAACTGAGCGAAACGTTAAATTTGCTAAACATCGTGCTTATTTATAGCAAAAATATCCCAGGCCTTCTCGGAACCTTCCCCTCTGATGAGTAAGTGAGTTCTTACTCACCTTTGCAGTGCCCGCTCCACCGCCCTCTCTCGTCTTAATCTTACTGACACGTCCACTTCCTCCCACTCGCCATTGTTAGTTTAAGCCTGATAGTGTTTGCGAACCGGTCGGAGTTAATTTCTTATCTTTTATTGTGTTCTGTGCTTGTGCTTTTTGGTTTTGTGATTTTCGTTACCCATTTAAAATGTCAGGAAAACGAAAGAAGGTTGTGTGACGATTGCGCAAACCTAGAATTATTTTCCAAAGTAGCAAACGGTGCTACAAGGCAGCAGATGGAATTGGATTACGGAATCGCGGAAACAACAGTGCGTGACATTCTAAAGCAAAAAGACAAACTGGTGAACTTTGTATCAATGTCGGACAGTGCTTCCGCAATGAAAATGCGAAAACCTATGAAGGGTTCTACCTTTGATGAGCTAGACACGGCATTGACAGAGTGGCTAGCTCAAGTTCGAAAAGAGGGTACTCCTGTAAATGGTCCTATCATTGCAGCGAAGGCAAAAAACTTTTTTGAGTTGTTAGGCCTGAAAAGAAATTTTGATGCGTCTTCTGGCTGGTTGACTCGTTTTAAGCAGCGACATGGAATTCGAGAAACTGGACTTCATGGGGAGAAACTTAGTGGTGACCAACAAGCAGCCGACGATTTCCACCATGAATTTGAAGACAAGTCGTCGGACTGCTGAGCTATTTGGAAGAACAAGACGACGCGGAATTGGCCGAGAAACTTATGCTACGAAAATTGCAGTCTCGGATCAAGAGAAAATGCTTCCAAAGCAAGAAGCAAACACAAATGACTGATTTCTTCTAAAAGGTGTAGTTTTACAGTTATACTTTTGTAATTACATAATACATTACAGTATTAAAACAGTACATATGTTTTAATTTTTCTGTGTATCCTTGACGCCTCTCGTAAGTACAAAGCACTTTTCTGTTTTCATTAACAAATTACATTTTAGGTTAGTTGTGAGTGATATACTAAAATATTAAGCGTTAGTTAAACATTTCCTGCTTTTTATTTTACGTTTTATTGTACATAAAACGATTTTTCAAAGTTGGAATGACTGTTTTCTTTTTTGCTATATCCGTTTTTAGCTTTTTTCGGATCATCCGCGATTTTTGTTATCCGCGGCGGCCGCGCCACCCAATTCCGCGGATAATCGGGTGTGTACTGTATATACACTATATACAGGAAAATTCGTGAAAGCGAACTATGTAGTGAAATTATCGTCACGGGTGAGGTGAGCCGCGTAAGGTCTGATGGAACTATCCTCTCTCAGTGAAATATAATCAAAAACTTTGAAATGACGTAAAAAGTCGTATTGTATGGCTTTGTCGAAAAAGTTCTTGTTCATTTTATGGAGGTATTTTGCAACAGTATCCACTTTAAGATCTCTGTGAAGAGTGTCGTTTGACATAGAAAAATGTGCATTTGTAATAATTCTCATAAACTTATTTTGTAGAACTTGCAGTTTATAAAGGTCTTTAGTTGTAACTGTAGCCCAAGCAGGGAATGCATAGGAAAAAATTGGCCTAATAATGGCCGTATGAAGGTGTCTTTTACGGGAAAGATCCAATTTAGAGTATTTACCCAGTAGGGGTGCAAGATTGTTCATTACTGTGTGAGCTTTGCTTCTGACTTTAATAATATGGTCTTTTCATTTGAATTGCTTATTCAGGACTACACGAGGTAAGTAGCTTTTTTAACTTCAGATACAATAATATTGAAAATTTTAAGTTTTCTTCTAGCAGGAGTCATTATGCGTTTTTTGTTAATTAACAGAAGTTGTGATTTTTGAGCGTTGATCGAGATCCGCCATTGCTTGCACCAGAACTCAATATCAGAGACAAATCTTTGCATATTTTTAACAGCAGTATCGACGTTAAAAGACTTAATGGCGACGGCCGTATCATCGGCGTAGCATCCGAGGAAGGAATTAACATCATAATTTATCTTAGGGAAGTCAGAGACGTAAAAAATATACAAAATAGGTCCAAGTACAGAGCCTTGAGCCACTCCGGCTTTGAGCGTCTTGTAATCAGAATTATCATCATGAATGTTAACAAAGAATCTTCTGTTTGTGATAAAAGAATTGAGGAGGAGAATGATGTCTCGACTAAAATCCAGAGTAATGAGCTTTTGGATAAGCCCCTCATGCCAGACGCGGTCGAAAGCTTTCGCCACGTCTATAAGCATGAGTAAGGCAACCGTCTGATTGTTGTGTAAGGCGGCACCGAAAAATTTGGCTAATCTAACAAGCTGCTTGATATCTTAGCTCGGTTTGGGCAGTAAGATAATTTTAGCAGTCTTCCATTTTTTAGGAAAATAATTATTGGCCAGGCAGGCATTAAGAATACTAGTGAGTTTACGGATAACATTCGATGGAAGGTTTTTGATTGCAATATTGGTAATCTGATCAAACCCAGGTGCTTTCCTATTTTTTAGTCTTCTAATAATTTCAGAAATCTCTTTAGGAGAGGTGTAATCGGTAATATTTTTAGTATTAATGCTATTAAGCCATTCATGAACAAAATTGTTGGTTTCAGTGACGAAATTATGATCACAAGGGTCTAGATTAGGCGTAAATTGCTGTTCAAGATGTAATGCCATAATATCTGCTTTGTCTTTATTTGTGAGAGCAATTTGATTGTTGCCTATGAAGTACAAGTAGTTTGTCTCTTAAGATTTTTAGCAAAATTCCAAAAATCTTGATTGGGTTCATTGAAACTGCTGATCTTTTCGTTCTGTAAATACTGATGCCATTTTTAATTTCTTTATTAAGTCTGTTTAGTTTCTTTTTAATTCTTGGATCCCATGAAACATTAAAAATCTTACGTAAGTTATTTCGTTCTTTAATTTTGTCCCGAATACGTTTGGGCAGTTTCTCTGAGTCGTAATCCCACGGGATATTTTTAGTGGCAGTGTTAAAGGCCTGTTGGATGCATTCAGTAAAATTGTCAATTGCATTATCAATATAGTTCTCCGTTTTGAGGCAAGTAATAATAGGGGATCTTTAGTAATGATTTCTTTGAACATAGTCCAGTTCGTACTTTTCTTATTACTATTTTTGTTAGTGCCTAAGGTGGCGATTACAGGAATATGATCCGAAGTTAAGTCCATTTTAATCTCTAGATACATAGGAATGGAGGTCGTGGTCAGAAAAATGTCAATTATATCTTCTCTGCGTGGGTTGCTATGAAGATATGTACAGGAGGTGGGAGCGTAGAAATAGACGGGATTATTAGTAATGAAGTCGTATAGTTTTTCTCCATTCTTATTAGACTTACGACAACATAGGCAACAACCCCATTCAACATTTCTAGAATTTAAATCACCTGCTAGGATAACTTTCTTGTCCTCAGGAAGAAGTTTTTTGAGAAATTGCTTGTCCAAAATATTTTGTGGAGGTTTGTAAAGAGCTACAACATAAATAATGCCATAGAGTGGTAGATTCACAGAGACGGTAATAGACTCATGCCCGTTATTTGATTCTGTATTGATAAGGCAGGATTGCAGGTTGTTCTTCACATACACGGCAACACCTCCACCTCTGTGATCATGCGATCACCTCTGAAACAGATAGAGTTCGAAATTTTAATCTTATTACATGGACTCGCAAACGTTTCGGTTATGAGTGCGATTAATTAAGAAGTTTTTTAGTTCTTGAAGTTTATTTAGCACTCCGCGTGCATTCCACGTCATAATCAAAATTGGCGCCAGAACGATGCTATTTGGACCCATTATCATTACTAGTGTTCTTTTCTTGATTGTTTTTGTTTAGGTCTTTAACATGTAACGAGGCCCCTGACAATCACCTGAAGTGAGAGCTTGGGGTAACTACGTGTGTTTTCAAATCCAGTAGCCAAAGTCAGAAAATACGCAGTTTAAGCAACACAAAAATAGTCTTATTTTAACGTAAAATACGCAAAAATAAAATTAATTTGATCAATTATCACGAATCCAGCAATTAGGCATATTACGCGAAAATAAATCGTAAATTTCACAAATAAAATAAAAAGTAAAATCAGTGAAAGAATATATTTCTTTCACAAATCATACAAACCGAATGTTTGCATTTAAAAATGCAGATTCATTCAGATTACGAAAAGCACGTGGTAGCACAGTGCTTGTAGTTCCACCTTTCCTTGATGCTTTAAGCACGTGCTCACTGATTAATTCAGCCTTGAAGGTAATAAGATTAAATTTAGCCAGAATATTAAAAACTTATATCGATGCCAAGAAGCTATAACAATCCGAAAAGAAATATATATATATATATGTGTGTGTGTGCATAAGTAGATAACGATTTGACCAAAATGTAGTTTTTGATGGCATTATTACCAGGGACATGACATTATTCTGTCCCTCTTGCTTTTCTAAACTTAAAAAACATTTTCTGTCTCTTAATTCTAAACACCCAGCACAACCACACAGGTTGCAGCAGCCTTGATTATCATGCAAAACAGAGCATTTAATAAAAGGCACAGATTTGCTAATTTCTCTTAAAACCAAGGATAGCAAAGTACATTGTATTCCCGCTGTTAAACATGACAAGCTCAAGATTATTATTGAGTAAAATTCACATTTTGCAGTCTGTATTAATGGTGAAATAATGTTACTCACTGTCAAAAATCTGAAAATTTCCACGAGAGATATAATAAGGAATAATTATGATAAAAATATGTTCAAATACGGTACAGTGACTGCACTCAAAAAGTAAATCAGGCTGCATTAATTCTAAGGATGCATATTTTAAATACAAACTTATTTATTTGAAGAAAAGCTGTTCAAATATTGAAAGATAAATAGATGTTCAAGTATTGAAAGATAAATAGATGTTCAAGTATTGAAAGATAAATAGACGTTAATTAAACATAGTTTCTTTAGATAAATGCTTTTTTTCTGAAAGAAATGCTAATTTACCCATGAGTCAAGATGTATCGGAGATTTTTAATAAAAGTGATTTGCTTACATTTATTTGTAAATTTTTATTATGTTATATTATAGCAATATACTGGAAGATTAGTCATCTGCTTTCAACCCCCAACGTTATTTATTCCTGAGCTTTTTTTCTCTCAATTTAAGATAAGTCCCTCTGCTTTCAACCACGAATTTAGTTATACCTGAGCGTTTCTCTCTGAAAATGAGATCTTAATGTTAATGACTGACAATGCAAGATGTCCATACATATTAGTTCACACCTCCTGTATGGAAAAAAAGTGCTGCTAAACATACATAAATGTTTGTTATTTGATTATTGTTAATATTATACGACTACATGTGTTATTTTAAACATAAAGATTTATACATTTTGTGGTGCATATGGATTTTGTTTTCTTTTTTCTAAAATACTTATGGACAGAATTAACTTTTGCACCTTGACATCCTAGGGGATTAGTTTAATTGCTTTTGATTGGATCAGTGTAATTGGTATAGTTAAATAAATTAATCATTGAAAGCAAAGAATACCTTTATTAGTTGTTACTGTTACTAGTGAAGACAATTTAGTTGGTACTTTTACAATATTTTACAAGAAAAATATGAGTTTAGTATACAAGGAGTTTGAGCATACATACATTTTTTTAAAAATTGTCTTTTAACTCTCCTGTTAATTAAAATTACCTCTCAACTTGCCAAGTATTTGGCAGGAACATTACATTCCATTTTTTCAGATCTCAAATTACATTTTTTCCTTATGCAACATACATAATCATGTCATATGTTAACATCACACATACACACCATTAATGTGTTTCTACATTTACAAGGTCAACAATACTAATTCTAAAAAAACTTTCAGCATGAATATAAGTCAGAGGAAACATACTTCTTCAAATAATTATATGCATATTGTAATTTGAAAATGTATTGCGCTAAACAATTTTTCGCCATTATTTCCAAAATTAAAACTACTGACAGTCATGGCATAAGATGTAGACTAAAAGCCAAACAGCTTCGTTTGGATATTAAGCCACAGTTAGCTGTGCTTGCTCCAATATAGCTTTGAGAAACAATGTTTCACTGAAGTATGAGATGGAAAACATAATTTTTTTTTTCAAAATAATATATATTGCCTCATCAGAATATTTGTGAAAAATGCCCTTTTAAGAAAAAAATAATTTTCTTATAATGGAATTCAATCATGCACTCAAATAGTTATAACTACATATGAAACACACTATAATTAAATCAGTATTATTATTATATTTAGTCAATAGTACACTGATCGTCTACAAGATGAGACACATAAAAATAAAAAATAACTCCTTCAAAACCAAGATAGCTATGTAGTAAAATGAATGCTGGCTGTAAGGTAGGTGATATAGGCCCATACAATAAGGCGGCCAAATAAGCTGTTTATAGAAACAAAACATTAATAAGTTTATTTTGCTTTGAATTATGGATACATTTAATTTTTGCGAACTGTCAACTGTATTGATTGCCTAGAATGTTGCAGTCAGATTTGAGTGAAATTTATTTGGGGACAAAACATTAAATATGGCAATACGATCCTTTTATTTAGGGGTGAGTACATACTTTTAACCATGGGCAAAAATGTATTCTTAAATGCGTCACACAGGCAAGGTTGTGGCAATCTTTTTGGTGCTACTATTGTTTGCAAAATATAGAAGGTATACCTCCCTACCCTGTACAAATTAAAAAAACATCACAATTATAATTCCTTTCCCAGGGGGCTGGGACATATATATCCCGCACGTACACTATTTTAAATGTGTCTCAAGAAATAACAGTAAATTGTGAAGATTTAAAATTTACTCTTTAATATCGAATAGGAAGTGTAAGATCATGCTGATTTGTTTTTCTGCTCCTTCCTGTTAACATAGTTGAATAAATAGCCCAATACATAAAAAATTGGGGTAAAAGTTGACAATTGGGTGCCCTTTGTTTTTTTGGAGATTATTTTTTGGCGCCAAGATCGGCGCCAGGAAGTCACAATTTTAAGATGGCTACTACACAAAACCAAAATTAGAAGTAAAAGAATTGGACAAACTCGGTGCCCATGTACACATTGATCTATTTGCACTTAAAAAAATCAGAGAATATCACAAACTAGGCACTGCGCACTTCCTTAACTTTGTCCATGTACACATTGATCTATTTTCATTAAAAAAATATCAGGAAACTAAAACAAAGTTAAAATTATCATGGTAACCAGAAATAGGGTTTCATCACCAAAACTGAACAAAATTTGTCGCTAATCGAAGGTGCACACAATTCTACACTAGAGCCAAAATTGGTCTCTGTTGCCCACGGGAAAAGATTAAGAATATTAGATTAAACAAATTTACAAAAAATGGGATGTGTTCTTGACTAATACATATCAAGGGCATAGCCAGTTCAAATTACAGGGGGGGGGTGCCAGTTCCGACTCCTATGGCTATGCTGTTCTACCTATTATAGCATCTTCAGGTATATAAATAATTATTACGTGACAAATACATTATGTTAATGGCAGTTATCTTAATATAAATAATAATTATATTATGAATTTTATTAATAATAAAATTATGTAACATAATTATGGATATATTGCATTTAATTATCCTATTTACAATCAATACCTTATAAGGTATTTCTCCCGCTTCCCTAGCGTGCCTTCATGGTAGTCGCCGTTCTCAGAAATACCGACCACTTTTATAGATGGCCTACTAAGGAAGATGTCACCATAAGAGGATTCCTTGTATTTAATTTCTTTCTAAAACAAAAAATGGAACATGCATTTTCCCCTTGATAAATAGTATTCGAATATGTGGATATATAGCTGGAAATAACAATATCTTACAAAAAATTTTTGCCTTCTGTTACTTTTTATTAATATTTTTATGTCATTGGGGTTATCATTTAAGTATAAAATCATTCTTATTTTAATTCTGATTTTATTAGTTTATGGATCAGAATTTTTTGAAAGCTTCAATAACACTTTAAATATGCTCGATCACATTTAAACTTTTTCATAATTTCATAAGTCAAATTACATATCAACTCGGTCTTTTTAATTGACAGAAGCTGCACCAGTTAACTTACTACAGTTGATTCTTCAATGAGAAAGAGAAAGAGGCCTTTGTACTTTTTCTCTCGTCACTAAATGAATGATTCTCACATTTCTTAGACGCACAAGAGATTAAACAATTCAATTCTTGGATATAGGAGCAAGAAATATGTCACAGCATACAGATATATATAAGGCAATTTCCTTTTACAGCTCTATAAAATCGCTGAAGTTGAGACATTATTAGCAAATTTTAGTCTAGTCATTCCCTATCAATTAGTGTTGCTCTTCCAAGAAAAACTTGAAATAAGAATTAAAATAACTGTCCCCTCATTAATAACATACATTAAAGAAATAATTTCTTAACTCTGCAACTTGGAAGCATTAACTATCTGTATGATATCTCTGAAGAGTACAGTTAAATAAAATTAAGATTAATGCAAATGAAACCAATGTTTCGAGTACAATTCATAACCGCAGGTAATTAAAAATTGAAAAATTTTACCACTTACCAAAATTTTCAAGTTTAGATAAATACACAATAAATAGTACATACTGCATCAATTTTGAATGCATTAAATATTTATTAAAATTATATCTATTATTATAATAGCTATAATTATATAATAGTCAGAATTTTCAAATAAGGGTTCATTTCTGTTGTGGAAAAAGGATTGCTTACTTTTTTTCCACAACAGAAATGCTTCCCGTAGAGTTCACTTCATTAGAAAAGGTACAAGTTTTTTGGAGAAAAGAAATGCAATCTTTTTACAGTTTTTTCTAATTTATGCTTTCGTGATTTATAGTAACTCAATACAAGTTAAAGCATTATTTCTGGTAACACAACACACAGCAAAGTTTCTAGGAAAAACATAGTAACTTTCGAAGACCTTTAGATCTGATCCATTAGTTTTCACTTTCTCATGATCAAATTGGCGGGATCCCTAAGGGCTAATTGGACCTCCTAAATAGTTATTCCCGCTATTTAGTTCCTCAACATGCCTTTGTTCTTAAAAAGAGGAAGAGAGCAAAGAGTATGTGCCAATGTTTTGTATTATTTTTAGATGCTTTAAAACTGGGAGGGATAACAATTTTGCAAAAATGGATGATCTACACTACAGAATTTAAAAATGAATAACTATCATTTTAAAATTTTAGGCCATGAATCTAATTATATAATGCAAATGAACCAGAAAAAAAAAAAAAAAAAAAAAAAAATCTGAAAGCTTTGAGATTTTACATTTAATTTTTTTTTTTTACGTTACCCAAACACATGTTTCTTTAACATTTTGTGTGTTGCCTTTATTTATTAAATATCATGTTCTTTGCACTTAAACCACAAAATTTAATTCAACGGTAATCTCAGAAGAAAATATTTCAAAATAGCATATGTTTAGAATTTCCGATACACAGTCTCGTTTAGTCGTGATAAAAACGTTTTTTTTTCCATACAGTGTTGCCATTCCTCGCTTTGAGATCGTTTCAAAATTTCATAAATGCTTTACAAAATATGAAATAGATAATAAAACAAATTCCAAATCTGGGCTTCCAGATGCCCGTATTCGGGTGGAGACGTACGTTATTCAAATTTGATTGCTCTCATACATAGATCATCTGTCTATGGGAAGGGATGCCCTTCCATTTGTGGAGAACTTTCTAAAGGAAATGGTTTGTATTTACCTTATACACAAGGTAAGCTCGTTCCCTGATATTCTAAACCTATGTCCTACTAACACTGTTCAGCAATCTTATACATTTTGCCCACTAATGGGCTATGTACTTTTTTCATTTTATTAAAATTCTCGTTTTATACTTTTTTAATTGGTAATTAATAATTTAGTATATCACTCAAAACTAGCCGAAAATGCATTTTGTTAATGAAAACAGAAAAGTGCTTTGTACTTACGAGAGGCGTCAAGGATACATAGAAAAATTAATACATATATAGTGTTTTAATACTGTAATGTACAGTCAAAAGTCGTTAATTCAGACACCCATAATCCGGACCTCAATCTAAAAACTTTCTGCGCATGCACCACATTAATACAAGCGCATAGGTGTTTACGCGTGCGCGTAAGGCTTTCACGACTGCACATATGCGTGTGCGCAAGCGCAGAATACGTTTTTGCATGCGCGTTTTATGTATAACAGACGGTATAAGCTAAAATTATCTAATTACCTATTTCAGTTAATGTTGATGATTGCGTTTATCCTTAATCTTTGAATTGGATCCCGCTTATTATTTGTTGCAGACTGTAAGAGTAATTTTATAAAAGTAAACTTGAACTTTCGATTATGTCAAATAGAATTTCCAATGCTGGAGCTCCCAAAGGATCTACAAAACAAAAATATGTTTCGATGTCCATCAAACAAAAAGTGGTATTGCTGCAAACAATGAATAAAGACATGAAGAAGGTGACAGAGAGGTTAGTGAAAACGAAAAAATTTCGATTGACAAGTTAGTCGGTATTCTCGGCACAGCAATTACGGGACTTGAACAGCGGAACTTTGTAAGTGAACAAGAAATTATGTCTGTTTATAGAATTAAAGAGAATGTATTATCACATAAAACAAAGCAACTTAATCAACTTACATTGACAGAAATGTTTAATAAAGTAAACAAATAAATATTAAGCTTTTTTTTTTTTTTTTTTATAAATTTTGATACCCTTTAGATCATAATTGTTCTTTATTTCATAAATTATGGTTTCATATTTTTAATTTTAGAATTTCTGCATGCCATCTTACGAGATTTAAACTGATGATCTATAATCCAGAAAAATCGATAATCCGGAATCGCCGAAGTGTCGACGAGTCCGGATTAACGACTTTTGACTGTATTATGTAATTACAAAAGCATAACTGTAAAATTACACCTTTTTGGAGAAATCAGTCATTTGTGTTTGCTTCTTGCTTTGGAAGCATTTTCTCTTGATCCGAGATTGCATTTTTCGTAGCATACGTTTCTCGGTCAACTCCGCGTCGTCTTGTTCTTCCAAATAGCTCAGCAGTCCGTCGACTTGTTGCAAAGCCGCTTCGAAGAGTTCGAAGCCAGGTTCATTGCCGTCACACTCCAATCACTTGTTAATGTTTGCAGCATCGATGTTCTCACCTCCCAGAACTGTTTTCACCATATCAGCAAGAGTCGCTGTGGGTGTGTCTACATCTTCATTCACTTCTTCACAACTCAAAGGGGTTAGGTTGTTGTTGGCTTCAACATTAGGCATGAGTTTTCTCCATGATTTTATCAGGTTTGCCGGTTTCACCGAGTCCCATGCAGATGCAATATCGTAGATGCTGTCCAAGATTGTGTAGTGTTTCCAAAACTCTTTCAGATCATAACCTTCTTCAATTTTGGTCATTAGCAGCTTGGTTCGGTATGTTCATTGTTGCAATGACTCCTTGGTCCATGGGTTGGATTAGCACAATAATGTTTGGGGGGAGAAACTTTGCAAAAATTTGTCCATCAGAAGATTTTAGCACGCTTGTTGCTGGGTGAGAAGGTGCATTGTTGATCAACAGCACAGCTTTTTCAAGCAAGTTTTTCGATTTAAGATGTTTACGCATTTGAAGAATAAAGATTTTTTTTAACCCATTTTTGAAAAATGTTTCGGTTCATCCATCCCTTTTTTTTTTTTTTTTTTTTTTTTTTTGTTAAAGTAATTAATGGGCAAATTTTCTATCCTTATGCCTTTAAAAGATCTCGTTTTTTTTTGACTTTCCAATGACAACAAGTCTAAGTTTATGTCCACCGGTAGCGTTACTGCAAGACATGATAGTGATCCTATCCTTGCTGCTTTTATGACCTGCCGCTTTACTTTCACTTTCAAATGCTAAAGTGCGAGCGGGAAGACATTTCCACAAAAGTCCCGATTCGTCGGAATTGTAAATTTTTTCAAAAGATAGCTCTTCTTTTAAAACAAATTCATGGTGGAAATCATCGGCTGCTTGTTGGTCACCACTAAGGTACTCCCCATGAAGTTGAATTTCTCGAAATCCAAGATTAAGATGAGAGAGGGCGGTGGAGCAGACATTGCAAGGGTGAGTAAGAAATCAATTACTTATCAGAGGGGAAGGTTCCGAGAAGGCCTGGGATATTTTTGCTATAAATAAGCACGATGTTAGCAAATTTAACGTTTCGCTCAGTTTTTGTGAACATTTTTATTTTCTTTGCTTTACGCTTCTTAAAAAAAAAAAAAAAAAAAAAAAAAAAAAAAAAAAAAAACCCTTGTGCGGCAGGCGCGGATAATCGGGAGTCTACTGTATATGAAATGAACCTTTAATCTAAATTAAAACATCAATTTCAGATAGTTATTTACTATTATACTTCCTTTCTTGCATTAGGGTTTCCGCAATTATTTTTGGCAGCACTGGCATCAACAATAGTTTGGCGATTTTTATGGCCCTCAAAACTGAATAGTACCACTTTTTGTTGTACTTGAAATTCTAATGGCTTTTATAAAAAATCACTATAAAGGACAAATCATAAAATATTATATATCCCGTCTTTTAACTGTTCATTAATGCTGAAAATTGAAGAAAGCTAAAATTTAGGGAAAAGGAAATTAAGATAATTAATTAATTAATTACCTCCCATTCTAAATGATAAGATTAGTCTCAGAAGGTTCCAGTCAGCATACCTGTTACTTGAAGCTCTTCTTTCAGAAAAGACATGTCATAGGGCAAAAAAACAAACAAACAAACAAACAAACATTGTTTTAATCACTCTTCAGTTCAAATCAATTGCGACTCTTGCTATGTACATGATATTTCCCTCCTCTGTGAGTAAACGAATGTCTTATTAAGACCAAATACCATGTTACGTACCTCACACAATGAGCTAGCACAGCTGCATGGTCAAATCCTTACATTCAGGCATATGCAAATATTTTCATTACTCTATCATTCCGAAAGACATGAGGCATGAGATTTTTTTTTCCATGGTAACAAATCACCTTTTTGTCTACATGACTTGTTAATTATATAAAAAACATACGAAGTTTCTCTGCTGAATGTGCAAACACACATGCTTATTTAAAATAATGGTACTACTCTTATATACACCCTGAGGTTGACAAATGTGGCAATATGTATTCTACGCAGGTTTTTGGCATGGCGTTGTTTGTATGGCAACCCTTTTGACGTTGAAACTTGATTTTGCTGTAGTGGTTTTATTTGCTGGTTGGTTTGGTGGGTGTTTTGAAATGGCTTATGGCTGTCAGTGAAGTTTAAGATTTGGATAGTGGTTTTCGTTTAGCAAGTCAAATTTGGAGGAAGTTTTTATTGTTACTTTCAAAAATTTTAATCACAGAAAGCAATGTGATATAGAAAAATTTAGGTTGATCTTTACAATATGGTAACTGGTAGTTTGGCGACATTTTGGAGGCGATAAAGGTTACTACCTGGGACTTTGGTAATAATGTGAGCAGTACTCAGTTCCGATTACGCATTATTTTGCGTGAGGGAAATGAGAGATCATGGGATATGTCATGTGTTATTAATGGACGAATTATGGTTCTTTAATCGGAAAAGGGGGGAAATCGGGAAAAAATCTGGAAATTTTGTATTTTGCTTTATTCTGTGTTGTGTGAAACAGTGTTGGTTAATTTTTGGATCCCATGGCCCTAACTAAAGTGAATTCGAAATGGGTATTTAGGCATCGTGATAAAGAGAAGTTTGCTTTTTATTTAGCGGAGGAAGTATGGAGGAAAAATTCGCAGAAAAAATCTTTCAATAATTTTATTGAATGAATTAGAAAAGTCTATCCGCCACGTAATCAAGATTCTGAAGAAGATTAGGTAAGTTAGTATTTTTAATTATTTGAGGATATTATTTTTATGCATTGTTCTGAATGTAAGGTGGAAAGGAATTTGGTATTATTGGGAAAATTGTTATTAGCAATGATTTAAAGTAATTAGGATTGTAAGCTAATTTTTATTAATTTAATGTATGTGCTCATTTATATTTTAAGTAGTGTTTTTGAATTTAATTATATTTTAATGAAATGATAGTTATTTTGTGAATTTTATGTTTGTAGGAATTTGGTATACGTTTTAGTTGAAGTAAACGTGCATGGAAATAATTTAAATATCTGACACTAAGTATTTGTAATGGTTGCGGTATGAATTCGTTGGTGACGTTTATAATATAATAGATGATTTAGAGGTAAAAGTTTTTGGATATTTTATTTATTTTATATGTGGAAATGTTCATATTTGGAAATGGTAAATACTTTTTCGCGATCAGGTAATTTCATATATGTTCTTTTTACCGGGTTTAAAGATTGAGAAAATTGTCATGTATTTTCGTGAAATTTTTCTAATTTATGAGAAAAAAGCAGTGTACATGGATATAGTGAAGAGTGTGCGCAATGCCATTTTTGTGCAATTCTGGGATGTTTTTTTAAGTAAAAATAAGTCGGCGTGTACATGGTTTACGTGTATGTGTTATTTTGAAAAACGCGTAAGGAGTATGGTATTGTGCACTTTTTCCCAATTTTGCAGTGAATATTTGTCATGATTAAGCAGTTTTGTTTGATAAAATTTCTAGCATAAGTGTAATTCGGCTAGTAGATTGTTGGAAGAAGTGTTCAGTAGATAAAAATAAAAGAAACATGTCTTTACTTCGTGAAGACAAAATGGCGGCGGGGAAAAAAATAGAGGGTTGCTGTAGGAGAGTTGGTTGCCAAATTTTCGCTAAAAAATCGTTAAGTTACCATAATGTAAAGATCAACCAAAATTTATTTTATTGTTGTTCTTATTTTATAAAATGCTATGTTCATTTTCTGCTATGAATGTCTGTCGTTATTATTATTTTTTGAATTGTTTATAATTTATTTTAGTTTATTTTGTTGATTTGTGCACGATGCCTAGATTGTGCAATTCGCTGATGTTTTTTAAATTAAAACAGAACGTGGTGTACGTGGTATTGTATAAAATTTATTGTTGTTATGTTAGTTTATTTTAGCAAGGTGTGCGTAATTCCTAGATTCCTAAGCTGCATAGATTATGCAATTCTTTGATGTTTTTTACGTTAAAACAGATTGCTGTGTACATAGATTCTTGTCAAATATTTTTTGTTAGAAACTACGTTTTTGCTACCTAAATTTTTTGTTTTGTTTTGGATTTTTGGCGTAAATTGTGTGTTAAAAACGTAGTTTTCGCATGTGCGAAAACCACATTTTTGCAGATATTTTAGGCTTAAAGTTCGAAATGTAGACAAAAAATTTAGATAGTAATGGTGGTGTGAAGTTTCTCGCCAAACGTCACCAACCGAGGGCATATATAAGAGTAGTTCCAAAATAATATTAGAGTTTGTATGACTTTTAGGCTAATCTTTGGAATATGGTAACAGGTAGTTTGACGACATTTTGGTAAGGCGATAAAGGTTACTAGCTAGGACTTTAGCAGTGTACAAGGATAAAGTCAAGAGTGTGCACAATGCCATTTTTGTGCAATTCTGGGATGTTTTTTTAAGAGAAAATAGGTCGACATGTACATGGATACCGTGTATGTGCAATTCTTAAAAACGCGGCAAGCAGTGGAGGATTCTGCACTTTCTCCCAATTTCGCACCTAATCTTCGTTACGATTAAGCACTTTTGTTCCATAAAAGTTCTAGCATAAGCGTAATTCGGCTAGCAGATTGTTGGTAAAAAATGTTGAGTTAAAAAAAAAAAAAAAAAAAAATGCCTTTACTTCGTGGGAAAAAAAAAACTAGCAGGGTTGGTCACCAAAAAATCGCCAGAGTTACCATAATCTGAAGATTAACCAACTTTTACAAATCCACACACAAGGTTTCTGTCTCATAGAAAGATGCATACGCATACTTAAAATATCCTTTTAAATTAAGGACTTCATACATATCTCACAAGTACAAGTTTCTCTCCTATGTGAATAAGCATATTCTTATTTAAACTACTGTTTGTAAAGGACTTCTTAAATATATTGCACATATGTGGCTTCTCTTATATACAACTAAGCATATGCATATTTAGACCACCTATTGTTTTAAATCACTAAATATATATATCACAAACATTAGGCTTTTTTATGTGAAATGCTTATTTAAATTTGTCTTGTACATAAATGACTTTTACATACCTCATGCACAACATATATCTAATGTGCATGTAAGGATACGTTTGCTTAAATTTGTCTTGTAAGCAAATGGCATCGTACATACATTATAAATATGACAATTCTCTCCTGTGTAGACACAGATGTGCTCCTTCAAATTGTTCCTTTTTAAAAATGATTTGTTACATATATTATACACATGATGTTTCTTCCTCTGTGAATAAGTAGACGTAAATTTAAATTACTATTTTTGGCTAAAGGATTTGTTAAACACTTGACAAACATGAGGTTGCTCTCTTAAATGAATAAGAAAATGCTCATTTAAATTTATCTTGTGTGTAAATGACAGCTCACACAAACAAGACTATTCCACTGTGTGAAAAAGAACAAAGGAGTATAGCTAGAGGGGAGGCAAGGGGGAACGTCTGTCCCCGGCCACAGCATCAAGTGGCAATGAGCTGATGTTATGAATGAAAAGCTTTCCATTCTTGGCAAACAAGAGGGGCACGAGATCTTCAGTTGTCCCCGGGCACTAAAAATCATAGTTACTGCTTTGAAAGCACATGCTTGTTTAGATTACCTTTGTTTCTACATGCCTCCTTACATATGTCACAATATTTCTCTCCTCCAACTTTCTCTGAGTGAATAAGCATATGCTTATTTAAATTACTCTTTGTTCTAAATGACTTGTTACATATTGTACACACTTGAGGTTTTTCTCCTGTGTGAATAAGCATATGTGTAATTAAAGTACCTTTAAGACTAAATGACGTCTTACATACTTCACACATAAAAGGTTTCTCTTTTGTATGACTTAGCATATGCTTCTTTAAGTGACCATTTTGAAAAAATGTCTTGTTACATACCTCACACACATGAGGTTTTTCTCCCGTGTGGATACGCATATGTGTATTTAAAGTAGGCCTGTGACTAAATGATGTCTTACATACATCACACATATAAGGTTTCTCTTTTGTGTGAATAACCATATGTATATTTAACTGCCCCTTTTGAAAAAATGTCTTGTTACATACCTGACACACATGAGATTTTTCTCCCGTGTGAATAAGCATATGCATATTTAAATTGCCCTTTTGACTAAATGACTTATTACATATCTTACACATATGATGTTTTTCCCCTGTGTGAATAAACATATGCTTCTTTAAATTACTCTTTTTCCTACATGATTTGTTACATACCTCACACACGTAAGGTTTTTCTCCTGTGTGAACAAGCTTATGTGTATTTAAAGTACACTTTAGTCTAAATGATTTGTTACATACATTACACAGATGAGCTTTTTTTTCTGTGTGAATTGCAACACTCATGTTTAAAATCCGCTTTAGTTTCAAATGTTTCGTAATATACCTATGTTAAATGTTAAAAATATTAATAAACATGTAAAGTATGCATGAAACATCCTTTCCTACATGAAAAACAAATATTGACATAGAGAAATAAATGGAAATGACAGTTCAAGGGATTTCCATCGATAATAAACTGAAAACTAAATAGCACATATTCTGAAGTGGGTTAAATGTGCACAGGTAGATGCGGTTAAATTGTGCTAACAGCATTACTCATCAAGATTCTTGGTTTTAATCAAAAATACCCACATCAAACAAACACACTGTTAAGGTTGCATAAAATACCCTCTTGTTCTATAAATTGAAAATATCCTTGTCCAGTTTTTAAAATCACTTACCTAAAAACACAGGATTTTTTTTTAAATCCAAGATACAATCTTCTAATTTAAATGTGAAGCCAAGACTTTCACGTCATTCTTTGTAACATCATAATATGCTTAACATTCACAAAGATGAAGATTTTGAGTGGATAAATATGTTTTGCTTATAAATTCTCCTTATTCCAAATTGCTGACTACATACATGAGTTTGTTTTCTCGTATGTGGAAATTCATTAAATCAGTCCTTTTCCAAAATGACTCACCGCACAATATTTCTGCCTTGTATGAAAAAGTAGCACATATAAATTTATTTATACCATACCACATACATGTCATACCTTTTATTTGCAGACAAGTACATATATATACGTTCATAACAAGCTTTTTTCTAAATCAATTGTTAATGTAGTTTCTTCACTAACAGCTTTGATACTGCGACTTCTTACTTACCATATGATGATGTTTGTGTTCTACATTAACCTTTTGACGGTTATCAATGAGCTGTGCATGCATTCCAGTTATACATTGTAGTGGGCCTAAACTAACATAGCTCACATTGCAAATTTAACACTGACAGATGTCACACATATTTGGGAAGAAAGAAATGCTTAATCTTGCAGATGTGGAAAGGTTAAATACAAAGAGCAGATTAAATTGAATTTTACTCAGATTAGTTCTTGGATACTTCACATTAGCTTTTTCTTTACTATGCATATATACAAGTGATTATAAAAATATTATTTCCCACTATGCAGGAGTTCATTCATATACCTTGATTTTCAGTTCCAGTTTATTAAAAGATAATCTGATATATTTCCAACAAATACGCTTTCTTTCCCAGTTTGCATGCCATAATTTCGACACACAAACATGATTTATTTCTTGAGTACAATTAGACTTCTTAATGATGAATTCATACAGTGATGTGTTCTACATATTACATTACGTGAAGTTTTGATTTTCATACATTTGACAGGAAGTGCCCAAAAGCCTGAAAAAGTTTTTTTATTGATATTATGTACAGAAAAAATTTCTCAGTATAAATGCATATAAATACTTAAAGCATAGTCTTTTGAAGAACATTTCATATGCACTGTCTATGTGAAATTCTCGGCTGTAAGCTGTAGTTGCTTGCAAAATTCTTTAAATAATAATTTAAAAGGCAATAAGCAAAAGCAAGAATAATTTTTTTTCAATCTTTATTATTCTTTGTAGGCCTCACTAACTCCTTGCTGATTTCAGCTATGGCAACCTTAGAAACTAAATCGAAACTATAGGTGAAGTGAAAGTAGACTTATTATCTAGTAGAAGTAGTTGTAGTTATTATGACCAATAATAATTGTTGCCTACATCACAACCCTACCAGTAACAAGTTACGTTATTCTGAAAACATGGTGGGAGAGAAGATACAAATATCTATACAAATAGCACTGATACAAACATATAAATTGAAATTATGTACACAAAGAAAATCATAATTAAGTTTTAAATTAATATGAAAGAGTTATAAGTTCAAGAAGAGTCAATAACGTCATTGAAACGAACTGGAAATTTTACTTGTCTTCCACAGCGAGTTGATTTTTTAGGTTGTTCTATTTGCTGACTTGGCACAGATGTTTGCGTTCTTGGCACAGATATATGATCACTTTTTGAAGTTGGAGACAAAAGTTCATTAGGTCGTAACACATAAGCTGGTTTTAACCTACCCACAGAGATACTAACTTGTTTATTTTTAATTGATCGAAGAAAATATTTCGGGGTTCTTTGCAGTACCAAAAAAGGTCCTTCATATAGGGGCTCCAAAGGTTTTTTTACTCTGTCAACCCGCAGGAACACATGCGAGCATGTGTACAAATCTTTTGTTTACATTTGAATTTGGATTGATAGGGCTTTAAGAGGGCCATCTGATTTCGAAGATTGCTTACAAAATTATCATTAGATATTGGCATGTTTGATTCTTCAATGAATTCGCCAGGTAATTTAATAGTTTTGCCATAAACCATTTCAGCTATTGTATACTTACATTCCTCATGTAGAGCAGCTCGCAAACCTATCAGAACTGTTGGTAATGTTTCTGTCCAATGAAGAGAATTATGACATCTAATAGCTGTTTTTAAAGTACAGTGTAGACGCTCAATTTTCCCATTACTCTGAGGATGGTAAGAAGTTGTATGGGTTACTTTTACTCTACATAGCGAAGCCAAATTTCGAAACAGTTCTGAAATGAATGGAGTTCCTCTGTCAGTAATAACACAAGAAGGTACACCAAATCGTGTTATCCAATGTTTCATAATAGGCTCTTGCTATATTTTCTGCTGTGATATTTGATAACGGTACCACTTCCATCCAAGAGGTAAACCGATCAATACACGTCAAACAATAACTGTATCCATTAGAAGGTGAATAAGGCCCAATTAAATCAATGTGCACGACACTAAATCTTTCGTCTGGTGCTTGATATTGAGAATATTCTGATTTTGTATGTTTAGTTACTTTATTTTTCTGACAATCGATATAAGTTTGGGCCCACTGTTTAACATCTTTTTTTTATATACGGCCAAATGAATCTTTTAGTAATCTCTTTTTACAGTACTTAGGATTCCAGGGTGAGCTAAACCATGAATTGCACTAAATATTTTCATCTGAAAAGTTTTAGGTATTAATGGTCTGATATTAGAAGTAGAGGTATCGCAATATAAGAGTTTTTCTGAATGTAATTGGTGCTGTTTAATATGCAATGATTTGGAATGTAATTTCAACTGTTTCAGTTCATCATCATTAATTTGTGCATCTGCTATCAAGTCAAAATCAACAACAGGTGAATCGATTTCATCAATTCTAGATAGGCTCTCTGCAACAACATTGTTTTGATTTGGATTCTGCGCCCGGGGACAGATCCCCCTCCTTGCCCCCCTCTAGATACGCCCCTGCGTAGGTTAGTAGAGAATTCTGAGATATATTTTAGTTGTCTGGGAGAGGCTTTGTTATTATTTTGCTTAAAAGCAAACGTTAAGGGCTTATGATCCGTATAAATAGTAAAATCGCAGCGTTCAAGTAAATTTTAAAATGTTTAACGGATAAATATATACCCAAAAGCTCGCGATCGTAAGCGCTATAATTTTTCTGGGCATCATTAAGCTTTTTTGAAAAAAATGCAATAGGCTTCCATCCATTTTGTTCTTTTTGTTGAATAACTGACCCAATAGCCAAATCGGATGCATCTGTGAGAAGTGCCAGAGGGTAATCCGAATTAGGGTAGGCCATCAACGCTACTTGAGCAATATCTTGTTTACATTTTTCAAAACTTTTCCTGGTTTCATTGGTCCATAGTATTTTACGTCGATCTTTTTTTTAAAATTTTTTTTGTAGATCCTTTCAAAAGTTCATGAAGAGAAGCTTGAGCTTCTGCGGCATTTTTTATGTAATTATGATAGAAATTGATCATTCCTAAGAAAGAAGGAAGTTGGTGTATAGCTTCTGCAATGGATATTCTATGATAGCTTTAATTTTTTGAGGAGTGTTTTAAGATGTAAACGCTGTTCTTCCTCGCAAGAAGATGCAATCAGCACATCATCCAAATATAGGAACATGAAGTCTAGGCCATAAAAAACTTCATTAATGAACCTCTGAAAGGTTACGGGGGCATTTTTGAGACCAAAACTCATGACATTGAATTGGTAAAGACCAAAAGGTGTGATGATGGCAGTTTTTTCTTTATCGTCGTCTGCTCTTGGAATGTAATACGCTTTAAAGATATAAATTTTAGAAAATATAGTTTTATGAGTTAAAATATGTTGAAAATCTTGAATTCGAGGAATGGAATAACGATCAGGTACAGTTAAATCATTCAGTCTTCTGTAATCCCCACATGAGCGGAAAGAACCGTCTTTCTTTGTCACTATGTGTAGGGGACTTGCCCATTCTGAACTGGACGGACTAATGATGTTATTGTATAGCATATATTTGAATTCTCTTTTAGCTACTTCCAACCGTTTAGAGTCTAATGATCTTGCTTTACAACTTATAAGTTGTCCTTCAGTTATAATATGATTTTTCACATTATGTTTTACAGTAGAAATAAGAAAATTTGGTTTTGTTATACTAGGATACATAGCAAATAAATCAGAATATTTACATAAGCTGCCCGTTGTATTTACAGTTTCATTAATAGAGATGGCAGCGATGTCACCATAAAGTGCAAGGTTCGTCACACCATCAATTAGCCTTTTATGCTTTATATCAATCAATAAATTGAACTTATTTAAAAAATCTGCACCTAATATGGGTTTACTAATTTTTGCTACAATAAATGGGAATTGAAATTCTCGGCATAAACCAAGATCAAGAATTAAAACTTCTGTACCAAAAGTATCAATTTCTGTATTATTTGCAGCATATAATTTATAGTCACTAATAAGTTTGTGTTTAGAAGTGCGAGGAATAAGGCTTACCTCTGCTACACTGTCAACCAGAAAATGTAAGCCTGTTTTTTGTCCGTGACAAATAAGCGGAATTTATGGCAATTTTCTTTATTTACAGCAGCTGAGTCTGCCGCTAATTCTACTGCTGATTTTCGTTTTCCGGGGAGTTGTTTTCCCATGCACAGGGGGCTTTGCATCTATCAGGAAAACACTTCTCTCGAAAACGAAAGTGGAAATAACAGTACTTGCCATTAGGGTTATAACGGCTCCGAGACTTACTTCGATCATTAGATGATCGACTGCTATTTCTTGAGCGAGGACGGGAATTCCTTGTCACAGTTATTTTTTCGAGTTTATTATCCAAAGCTACAATTTGTTGTCGTAATTCAGCAGTAACATCTGCTCCTGGAGAAGCAATACTGCTGGCAGAGTATAGTTCTTGTTTCGGTTGCGTTTCGATGATACGACCGGGCATTAGAGCCAGTTTTTCGATATCTTCATCACTAACGATTAAAATATTGCGCACAGAATCTGGCATTTTCTGCAGAAATAGAGTTTTAAGAATCCGAAATGCCATCGGTAGCAAGATTTCTCATTTTTGTAAAAGTTGACTAGGTTTCCTGTCTCCCAAGTCTATGCCTGTTAGCAGTTTTTGTAAACGTTCATTTTCACTTTACGTTCTTTAGCAGCAGTATATTTGGTTTTGCTATTGTCACTGATAATATCCCATAAACTTTCAACAAATTTTGCTTCCAATTGCGAAACCAAGAAGTTGAATTTAGTTTCCTCGGCAGTTATTCCACAAATAGAAAACCCTGCTTCTACTTGATAAAACCATATCAGTCCAAAAGGGAGGCATTTTCACACTAACCCGTGCTATTTCTTCTTTAATCGCTGATTCTTCACTTTCTGACATCTTTATCAATAATTCTGAGGTCACCAAGAATGTAGTTGCTTGCAAAGTTCTTTAAATAACAATTTAAAAAGGAAGAATCAATTTTTTTCATATATAACATCTTTATTATTCTTTGTAGCCCTCACTAACTCCTTACTGATTTCAGGCATGACAACCTTAGAAACTAAACCGAAACTATAGGTGAAGTGAAAGTAGTAATTATTATCTAGTAGAAGTAGTTGTAGTTATTATGACCAATAATAATTGTTGCCTACAAAGCAAACATTTGAGATTTGCTTGACGAATAGTATTAATTGGAGCATAGTAAAGTATAGAAAACTGGTAAACAGATCACAGACTTTTAGCCGAACCCAATACGATGCAAAACATAAAGAATGCTACATATTAATTTTAATTTTAAAGAAACTGCCATGAATAAACACTTTGATTGGCTCGCACTTCATTCTCTTAGGCTAAACCACAAAAACTAAATCATTCTCCTAATTGAACGCAGACCGAAAAATTTCTTGAAATCGGGCAGAGAATTTTATGAAAATAATTTCTTCACTAATGTTCTTGTAAATACAGAAATACACTTTCGATATCATACAATTTGAAAAACAAATATATATAGAAACAATAACTTAGATATTAAATGTATTTAAAAGCATTTAGAATTATAGTTTGACATTTCAGTCAACAAATTTGTTTATACTTAAAGACATTCAAAATTTGACAATATTCGCTTTTAAACTGCCCATCTAGCCTTCTATTGTATTTTTGATCATGCCGCGTCTTCTGGCGTATTAAAATTGAATTCTGAAGATTGGCATCGTATTCAGAATGCAATTTGTAAACACAAAAAAGGAAAATAACTGTTGAGCGCATTCATCAAATCTTCATTTAAATAATTTAGTAACTAAATTACTATAAATTATGGGCGAAATTAATGTAGTGAATAGGTGGAGGAAAAAATACAACTAAAATAAGACTCTTACAAAAAAATGCATAAGAAACTTATCATGCTACCAAAAGTGAAATGGTAAGTTGTTTTTTTCAATAAACACATGGTATTTCAAAGTTGTAACCATGTGGTAAGCGGAAATTTTTGAGTGAATGCAATAAATCTCGATAGGAAATACTGAGACTTTTGCAGAAACTGAGAAGAAAGAAATGCTTAATCTTCTTAATCTTGAAGGTGGATAATTTTGAAATGATTGATATTTTGAAAAAATGAAATCTGTCAATATCATGATTAAGAATTGAATGTAACGGGAAGTACGAATCGAAACATAATTTATTACTAGAATGGGCTGTAAGCAAAGCTTAGTCACATAATATTAATTACTTTCCTATTTTGATGGCCCCAATCATAATGGCACGTAGGCTATCTAATTTCGCTTAACACCTTCCTCAGTCGTCGGTAAATAAAAAATATTAGCATTTTTTTTAAATTCCCTAAAATGCTTTTCACAGCTCTCATCTTATTTTTGGGGAATTTGAAGCTAATCAACGCAAGTTCCTCCGCTCAACAGTAAATAAATTGTATCACTATTACAAACGGTATTCTGAAACCACTAAGTGTGCGAGGAGTCGTACGAAGGAAGGAGCTAGCCTTTCTATTTAACCCTGTTTCAAATCAGAGGTTTACCTTTAACCTGATCTTCGGAATCTTTACAACAGTGCCTGCTAGTGGAAATATACTCTATCCTTTGATTTACACGGAAGATAGATTCGGCACAAAACGGTGTAAATCAAAATCTTGGATTTTGCTATGTAAAACGAAAAACACACTACATGTGTATAATTTAGTTATTTATTTACATTAAAAAATAATACATCTTAAAATAAATAAAGGACGTTTCTGTTTCGCTAGCGAAAATCTCGTCAAGCAAACTTTATTGGTGACAAAATACAGTACACATAAAAATACACATAAAAAATGTTAACAAATGTTAGTTCTAAGAATTTTTTATTTTGAAGGCATAAACATTTTAATATCGTTTAAAATTTTGTAAAAAGCCAATGAATAAAGACAATAAATTTGTAAAAAGACATTAATTTAAAAATTTACTATGCTTTCATGGTTTAACATCCTGATTCGCTTTTTCGTATCACTTGACTCCAAGTGATCTCGTCTCATGTAAACTAAGCTACAAAACTCTAATTCTCTCAGTAATTATCTACATTAATTTCAAGTTAAATTTTAATTTGAAATACAAGTTTAAATGCAAGAATTATTTCAATTCGTACGAATAGCTTACTTAGAAATTATGTAACACATTCTAAGATTGTAAATTTCTTCCAAGCATACATAAGAGTAAGAGATTCATTATTCTCCATTTGTTCTAAAATATACCTGAAGGTTTGTTTGATGTGCAATGCCTTAAAAGTCGAAATTATTCTTTGATTTAACGGCTGTAGTAAAAAAGATGTATTATTTGGTAAAAAGACAACTTCTACATTTTCGTGTTGTCAATCTTGAGGATGACCAGGTGCATTATCAATTAATAGAAAAGCCGTAAAAGGCAGTCACTTTTTACTTAAGTAATTTTTAAAATCTAGGACAAACATGTTATGAAACCATTCATTGAAAGCTATGGCAGTGACCCATGTTTCCTTATTAGTCATCTAATAAACAGGAAGGTTATTTATGTTTATTCCTTTAATGAGCGCGGTGTTTTTGATTTGTTAATAACCAACGTTTTCATTATGCAATTGCCTAAAGCGTTTCAGTAGAAAAGAATTGTTATACAGTACAAAGTCCTTAATCCGGACGTCCATTATCCTGAACGATCTATAATCCGGACCTCAAAGCCACAAACTTAAGTATGCGCGTTTAATGGGCGCGTCCGCTACGCATGCGCTCAAAGCGTTTACCCATGCACGCTTCTGATAGAAAGTGACAGAGAAGTTATTGAAAACGAAAAAATTTCGATTGACAAGTTAGTCGATATTCTCGACACAGCAATTACAGGACTTGAACAGTGGAACTTTGAACAAGAAATTATGTCTGTTTATAGAATTAAAGAGAAAGTATTAGCACAAAAAACGAAGTAACTTAAACAACTTACATTGAAAGAAATGTTTAATGAAGTAAACAAATAAATATTAAGCTTTTTTTCTTGTAAATTTTGATACCATTTAGATCATAATTGCTTTTTATTTCATAAATTACGGTTTCATATTTTTAATTGTATAATTTCTGAATGCCATCTTACCAGATTTAAACTGATGATCTATAATCCGGAAAAAACCCTAATCCGGAATCGCCGAAGTCCTGACGAGTCCGGATTACGGACTTTGTACTGTACAACTTTTCGCTCCCTTATGACCGCTAGCTGATTTGCCAGCTTTAGCTAAATAATAGCTTTTAGACATTTTTTTCCAGAACAACCCAGACTCGTCAGCATTGAAGATCTGATCAGAAATGTAAGAATTGGCGGCTATGATTTCAGCAAAGTTTGCTGGATATTGTTCTGCATCCGAATCAGCAGGTGCACTTTCTCCTTTCAGTCTTAGATCATACAAAGAATGGCTTTGTTTAAATCTCTCAAACCAACCATGACTTACACTCTTTTTACTGCTGTAAGTTCCAACTACTACACTTTTTCTAATAGAGGCTTCATTTTTTTTTCTAATTGTCCTTATTGTGGCTTCGTTCATGGAGTAAAATTTAGCAACATCTGTTACTCTTTTACTCTTTCTTTATTATGTAGACGATCTAATATTGAAAATTTTATATCTAAAAAATAACTTTTCGTTTTATTTGATTTTTTTCAAATCTTTTGGCATTATAAAAGCCTTAAAAAATTTACATAAATTATAAAAATATCACAAAAAATATAAATGTTGAAAACTTAGCAGTAAACATTCAAATATGTAGTTAAAAATTATATAAGCTTTGTTGTTAAAGTACTGATACTGCACTGTTTCACATGAACCACACAGCTTTACAGTTGTGAAATATGTACATATATATACTACGGGGGTGGCCCTTTTACAACTCGGGGAATCCCCAACATTGTTGTTGCAATCAATGTTACCAAAGGAATGGGTTTCAAAAATGACTTCAAATATATGTATTTGCATATATTCTGCCAACTATGCATTTTTACCAAGTTTTTGAAATCCGTAAATTTTTAAACCGTGTAAAACGAATAGCGTGTAAATCGAGGGATAGGTGTCATTGTTTTTCTGTATTTTTCCAAATTATTATTATTTTTTTAATCTTCGTGATCATTGGCTATAAATTGTTTTATCAATTTATAAAATTTTCGTTTTTAAAAATATTTTTATTTCTGCTCTTGCCTTTTCATTTTTCAATATTTTATCACTGAAATCTTAATTATGATTCCGATTTTTTTTAATTGGTGGTACTATACCAATTTATGCTTAAAAGTTATTAAACACTCGACATAAGTACATATTTTTCTGTTACTTTAGATATGTATATTTCATTTAAAAAATAAATTAATACTTTATTTTTTTACAATGGCTAAGCAATTTTTTATTGCCACAGATGTTTTAAACTTAAATAACTATTACATAAAATAACTTTATTTTGAAGTGTTTCAGTTGAAGTAAAATTTTAATCTTATTAAACATTGGAGCAATGTTTTTAAAGCAGTGTTTTTATTCCATTTCTGCTAAAAATATTAACTTGACCTTATTTTAGTATTTGATATTCATAATAAATGTACTTATTTACAGTTGCCATCTTAAAAAACGATGTTTTCAACGACATCACATATTTTTAAAGTTTAGAATATTTTACTATGACTATATTGATGATGTTTTACAAGATGGCAGGCGCTTGTAAAAAACGCACCAACAATTGTGCCAAAAAAACATGCACCCGTCTATCAAAGTACCTTTTTTTTAAAGAAGATGTTTCCTTTAGTAACTACAAAGCAAAGTATTGTACTCCTGCAAAAATTTTACCACACGTATTTTTATTGCAGGCAAAAAATATAATTCATCTATAAAGGCCACTGGAATGTGGAACATGGTAAAGAGAACACACAAAAAATTAACAATACTATTTTCTAAAACTGAAGAACACGTGTTTGCTAGAATTTAGTGAGGTTTAAGGTGGTTGTCATAATACATAAGCACCGAAAATTTCTGTTAAATCAAGAATGTCTCTTAATTTTGTTTCAAATGTACATTACCAAATATATTTTAAATATGTTTTAAAGGAGACACGCAGTAAAAATATTATTTTATGAAAATAAAGATGCGTTCACGCTAGTCCATTGGCGTGAAAGCAGAAATAAGGGGGAAAAAAGCTTTCTGTATGTATTAGTTCACATCAGGGTAAAAACATTTGCTTTAAAAGTTTTCATACGTGTCCATTAGCTAGCTCTTTATATCGGAAACTTGAGGGAAAATGTGTATTTTTGTGCAGTGTCTTGGCTTCCATCGGTGATATTTAAAATTAAAATGGATCTAATTTCTGCTATATCAAAACTTATTTACTTCTTGTTTTACACGCAGAAAAAATCAGATGTTATGTAGGAAAAAAAATCAATGAAATTAAATTACTTTTACACTCAACTTTTAACTGGCTAACTTCTTTTTGATGTTGCGACACACACAGAGTAAAAAAAAAAAAAAAACTAAAACTAAACTCAGTACTTACTTCTCTCATAATAATCAAAATCTAAACACTTTATATCAAAGAAAGTGAAAGATTCATCCCTGGTGTTTTGTTAGAATCAAAGATTATTTATCAAAATCCAAATGCGGAAAGGCATTTCCACAATAAAATCATTAACACGCTATCTCTCACTAAAATAAGGGTAATTTAGATCTCCAACCTGAAAACACCTAAATTTCATTACAAATCTAGAGATAGCCATAAACCCAATGCCTTTAAAATACAGCACAGAACTCTTCAAAACACCAGAAAAGGATAAATCTCACACTTAAGAAGTCTACTCATCCAAAAATCAAAATAAATTAATTAGACCGATCGTATAGTCACAAAACTTAAGACTGATTTTTCTACTACCCAGGTTCGAATTGAGTAAAACTATGTTTCAGCAAGGAACACATGGGTGACCTACAGTAGACCACAAGAAAACTCAAGAGAAACATACAATAATTAAATCAATAAACACATTTATTAAATAATTCAAATATTATAATTTTAGATAGCTGGCCAGACTACCCCTACAAAACATAATCGTAAAATTTACTCATTATTTCAATCTCATGGTTAACATTATTCACGTCTTACAAAATCATAGTGAAATACCTCATATTAATCTTTTAAACATGTACTCAAGAATTTAAACTCATGACCATTAAACATTAAAAAGAAACTAAGACTTTCTCAACTATTTATTATTCATAACATATTCTCAACTATTAATTACTCATAAAACTTTCGCAACTATTAATTGATTGATTAGCAGCAGAATATGAATTTTAATCAATATAAAAAGTCAGCTAAAGCGTTAGATTTTAACTCTTCCAAAATCCTAACGATTACTTATAAAAGAAAAGAAAAATGAAAATAAAAATGTTTGCTCACGGAATCCGCGTACACAAGTCTGAGGGATTCGGAGAGCCGCCCGAGTCCAGTCATACAGACGTCGAAACAAAATGGTCCAATTTCATCGTTGTCAGGGAAACCGTTCCTGAAGTCTGTTCAAGGCACCACGGGTATTTTCTCATAGTTCCAGCACTACACTGTCCAGTAGCCTTTTAACTCCAAAATCAGCCTTTGAAATGTTCGTGCTGACGCTGTGGATGAAAGCAGACAAATAGACAAGAGGAGATGACGACAGTCAATAATCTCAGATATAATTTGCATCTGCAGCGTGAAACCTTCGGAATTATACTAGCCACTCCCACAAAATCTGTATCTTCGGTGCGAGCAATTCGGTACCTTATTCCATATTCCATTCCATCAGAAAATCTGTTTCTTTCTACTAAAAACCACCATGATGAAACCAAGACCATTATGCCGCAGGACAGGAAAAACACTTCACCGCCGTCTATCACGATGAGAGTTCGCACGGGCTCGGATAGGTCTCCGCAGCCAGAACCAAGGGGACGCGGAAATATCCCTTGCAATCCACGGTTAACCTCCCCGAAGGGTCGCCGCGTTTCACTCCCACTCAGAAGAGTTGGTCAGAACTCGCACAAAAACTCCGCTATATCCCACTCATCGGTGCAGCAGCACATCACTGACCGCGGCCGGCCCTTTAGGACTGACAAACTCGCTTAGGCTCTGAAAAGTCTGCTAAACCAAATTCAGTCAAAAATCTGCTAAAATCCCTCTCCTCCTACAGTGCAACGGCTTGAAACTCGCAATGCAGATACCTTTAATTCACTATTATGGCTCAAACATTAATAAAATTAAAATTTAGCCAAAGCAAAACTTGGACCCCCTCTAGCCAACTAGAACAAAGGTGATAAACAACGACGAAAATTCGAAGAAATTCAGAACTCTCTACAAGATGACAGACTCTTTCTTTCTCGTGTAACAGGAGAATGTTTTCAATCGTAATTCAGTTAAACTTGCGACATCCGTAGATAAGAAATACGTCACCCAGTCTCTACTTCAGAAAAAGCTGAAATCTCCTCCACACCCTAAACACGTGGTCAACCCCGCGAAAAATAAGGGGGAAATGCAGCTGTACAGTCTGATCCCTGACCCCCCACAAGAAGCCGACTCGTGAGAAACGGAAATACACCCGTGCCTTTTTAACTGTAACAGGTCTTCAGCCAAACATAAAAGAACTTGCCGTAATTGAACGAAAAGTTTAAACAGTACTAAATATTATACATTAATTCTTAAATAAGAACATTACAAATTCATTGTTCAGAGTAAAATAATATATTTACTAAGAATACCTTATGCACAGTAAAATAATATGTAATAATTTGACACAACAAAATGATAGATAACAATTTTCCATAACACAGATGATGATGGTTTATATTAAGATGTGAGAGATGACTGCAATAAGGAGATTCATATAATATTAATGAGAAGATATTGTTGCGTGTGTATGGGTTTGTAATAGATTGAGTTCAGAAGTCTGATAAAAAGTTAATCAAATTTACTCTTATCACAAGAAATATAACAAAACCCTGTATTTTTCCTCAAAAATATTCATGCAATATCACGCCATATAATCAGTAGCTATATTTTAAACTACTAAAATGTCAAATAGAACATAATCCAAAGTCCAGAGAAAGCTAATCTGATCAACAATAACAACAACAAAAGCTCAACAACTGAGTTGAGATGTCTCTTTGTGGCTTTTTAAAGCTTTTTTTTAATCGGTTGTGAGGAAGTTCTGGGAATTTTTTTTATCGAGGTTTCTGAAAAGCAAAAGAGTTGAATTATGGTTACAGCTAACATAGTAGTCAATTGCATTTATTCAAATTAAATATAAATTACCGAGATAAACTTTTATTCAATGTTAAATGCACATGCTCCTGTATTTTTCTTTTCTGGCATAGCATTTTCTTAAAATATGTCTCATGCTGCATTGCATAGGGATATAAAACAATTTTAATTATAATTCTACTAAAAATAGCTAACTAAATATAAAATCCGTAACAATATGTTTGAAAGACGTCGAAAGTTTTTTTTAATTATATTTGCATAACGCATCATCAGTTTGAATACTAGTTTTCATCAGAATATCCTAAAAAGCATCATTTAGAAGACAGAAAAAGGATATCCAAGAAAAGAATCATTGCATATATCTAATTTATTGTATTTATGAATTTTGTTGAATGATAATTAAAAATTCTTTGTTGTAGCTTTTGATTTCAGAGAGTGAGTTTTTTTATGGAGTAAGACACAGTAAAATTTGTTCCATAATGTATGCAGTACTTTCCTTAATAAGATTGGTTTGATTAATGTAATAAAAAACTGTTTTCTCATAGTATATGAAGGATTTATAGGGCTACCAAATATCACACCTGAAGAAAGGAAATAGTTTTTAAAGATAAAAATTAAAAAAATAATGAAAAGGAGAGAAAATTTTTAAAAATCTTCAAGACATGTCTACTGCTCTTATGTATACATTTTTTTTAACCCTTCAATGTAACTGTAATTATTTCAATTTGTCATTCATATATTAATGAAGAGTCATTGTTAAATTTTATTTGACAAAGACACTTTAGTCCAAAACTCACTGAAGTAACTACATTTTATATAATATTTCTTTTCTGTTTTGAAAATTGAATTCCACAATTAAGAAATTTGCTAATATTCATGCAAGTGTTTTTTAAACTAATGAAAAATTATTATCAAGATTAATTCTTTGGCTTTTTAATCTAAATAAAATTTGTAAGAAAAATGGTCATGCATTTTAAGGTAAACAAATATGAAGCCATTAAACTGCTTAGAAGTATTCCCTAAGGTTTAACTTTGTCTTAATTTAAATGTCACATACTGGAAAGCTTTCTTTCTGTATAAATAATAGTTTTCCAAAATGTGGAAATAAATGATTTACTTTTGATCACCTGTTTAAAACTGAGAACTCATGAAATTTTTAAAATTAGATAAAAAAGGCAACATTATACCAATATTGCTTTTGCTAGTCTGGTGTCGGCCGAAAAGTCTTTTACACAGAGTATCTTGTGAAATGTGCCAAAGGCTTATTGTTGTAAGAAATATAATGCATATTGTACTGCCTGGAAGGAGAAAATTCTTTTTTGTAATCATAAAAAAAGCAAAAATAATTAAATAAATAAAAAAAGAGGGGGGGGGAAGAGTTGCAGAAAGTAAAAAAATTGTGAATTCTCATGGTCACCAAAGGAGAGAAGAAGCCAGGCCTGAACGTCCAATATTCATACAGAAACCATTGAATTTTGATCTCAGTGCATTAGCTCAGAACTAAATTTTTGTCAGCAGGGAACTAGTTTTTAACATTTGTCTTCAGTAAATTGAATAAGTATCTGTGAAGCTAGCAATACATTTTTATGTAAATAATTTTTTGAAAAATACCAATTCCATTCCAATACTGCCTCTTATGGGACTTAAACTGACAATCTTTGAATCCAGAGGCGAATTTTTATCTATTAGGTAACAGACGCCATGCAAGCAACTTTGAATTTTAAGCAAAATTAAAAAGTCTAGGATTTTGAAATCTATCATTATTTTCTCACAACATTATGTTGCTTATTAGATTATTATGTAAAAATTATCAACCGCATCTCATTTATGGTTGATAATTATGGTTTTAACGCTCTCGAATCTATTTAAACGATGCTTTTGTGGACATCGGTACATACGGACAGAATAAGGATTTGTAAAATGGAGTTTAAAATGTATTCAGAAGATATTTTTTCGTTACGTATGTAGTATATACATACGTATATTTCTTGTATAACTCATTACGAGTAGCCCCAGAATGTTGAAATTTTATATATGGCACTACTATAGCATATAGTTGTGCACTTTTCTTTTTGAGTACAATCGGCGGCGCCCAACATATATGTATATATATATATATACATATGTTTTCTTATAGTATATGAAGTATGTGGGCATATATATGTAAAATATAAAAAAAATACGATGGCTTTGCTCTTTGCGAACCAGCAACCTTTAATTAATTTTCTGCAATTCAGGATCTTCCCCTAGACCAGTACCTTCTAGAACATTTGCGCCTATTACATAACCTCCTCATATAAATCTTGCGTCATAAGTTTTTCTACATTTTTCTAGAAGCTACTCTGTTACATAACCTTTCATATAAATGCTGCGTCTAACGCCTCCGCTATGCTCCTCTTTCTTTGTTAGAACGTTATAACGTATTACAGTCGTATCTAATAATTCAATTACTGAATAAGTTATTTGAGTAACTTCATCTGGAAAAAATTATCTGCTCTAAAATACAATAAATATATGCTGTTAAAACTGAAAAGTCCTGAGTCGTCATTTTCTCCGTGGTGGAATCATCCCAGCTTCGTCAACCATCTGTCAAAACGTGAAATGGAATACCCTCACCATTCAACCACGATGTGTTGGAATAACTGAAAACATTACATATATATATATATATATATATATACACGGAGTGATGCAGCAAAAAATGGATGCCCATTGTGTTACCCGGCTCATTGAGCTCAATTTTTTAATTCTTATATTGGTAAATAGGGCATTTTGTGCTTTGAAAGTGATTGAATTTTGTTGTTCTTATGTTAGGTTAAGGTTTTTATGCCGTTAGTTAATCCGCATGCAGTACTTTAGAGTTATGAACAATTTAAAAATTGTTTAAGTGGTACTATTCTAATGAAGCCACTATTTGTTTATATTTAAAACTTAGTAGAACAGTGACTTAAGTCAGTTTGTGTACCAATTTCTGTGTATTCTTGCTGAGTGGGACAAAAGTAAACATTCAGTTTTGTCCACTGAAAAATCTGTCTTCTTGCCCAGTGCCCGAATTGCTTGTTTTTGCTTAGAAACTCGAATTTTAATTGTAATAAATAAATAACTGTTTTTAGCTGTATTTGATGTTTTATGTTTTTCTATATTTTAAATTTTTAATGAAGATGTTTTGAGGTTTTACATGCATTTGCCTTACCATAAAGTGAGAACTGAATAAATTGAATGAGAAGCATATCTCTAATGACATTCGACAAAATAAGTTTATATGAACTGCAGCAAAAAATGTGCATAAATTAAAAGGCCACACGAGGAAGTCATGTGGTGTATACATCAGATTATTTTTATTGAGATTATTCCATTTGATTTCATATTTTCTTCAAGAGGAATTTTTGGAAGTGTATTCGTTTAAAAGCTGTGGTAAAAACTGAACATTTTAAACAAGATATCTAAAACTGAAGAGTAAAAAGTTGAAGTGGAATCAACTCACGTGATCTCTGGCCATCCGGAAAATACCGCCTCTGAGGTCAACCGTATTGGTGTGAATTGGACTTAAATCTTGAGTGCAGTTCTGCCCTGTTTTTCATCAGTGTCATCTACAGTAGCAACGAAATAAAAAAAAATATTTCACCTGTATTTACATGGATTGTTCCATATCAAACTTCATGAAGTAAATTTTTTTTCACATCTGTGTCAGCACCACGAGTGGCTAAGATGTTAAAACTGATGAATACTAGGATTCAGTCTGAGCTCTGTCTCGGGTAAATTGCTGTTTGCATTTTTTTTTCCTTTTCTACATGTGTAACATGAATATGAGCCAGTTTCCCATAGAGAGTCCTTAGGCAAATAGCTGTTGTGAGTTTCGCCATATTCAAATAACCTAACCTACTCATTTATTTCAAATAAGGCTTTGATGCATGTTTGTTTTATTTTCAGAATGCTTTTGTTTTCAAAATGGGATACTTCAGCAATACTTGTGTGCTGAATGTAATTTTTTTAATCGCTTGTGACTTCATATCATAAACTGCAGAATTTATATTTAAAATATTCAATTCCTGTACTTAAATTTATATATATTTATGTATATTAATTTATATGTATTAAATATATATTTAAATAATCAATTTACATAATGAGTAGGTGCAATCATCTGCATAATTGTCACCTCTGCTCCGTTCAGTTCTCAATTTTTTTTAAAAATATATAAATATGTTTTTCTAAGGAAAAGTTGAAAACTGCAAAATTCAAAGAAAGTACGACATGATGTGTTAGAAGATATTCATCTGATAAAAAGCTGAATAACAAAGGTAATTTAATATGAATATTTATATATTTCAGGTAATATCAGTGAAAAAGCAATCTATGTATTTTCCAACTAATATGTAATTAAATAGACAATATAAAAGATCCATACAAAAAATCTTGTCATATTAACACCCCCGCCTTTTTTTTTCTTCAGTTTTTCTGTTTTTTGCATTTTTAAAGATTTCTACAATACCTGTTCTGTTTTTCAAGTTATTTTTTAAGGCTTTTTAATGATCTGTCATCTCTTCCTGACACAAAAGTGCTGTTTTTATGACATTTGATTTGGAGTTTTATTCATGTAAATACCAGCTTTGTTCTGATTGTTTCAAATAGCCAGCTGGTTTGTCATGTAGAGCAGGATTTAAAATTTTTAAATTCTGTTTTTAGGATAGACTTGCTAGTTCTTGTTATTTTACATGTATTTTTCGTATTTTGATAAATCATCCGTGTAATGAAAAATGTATTTATACGTTATAGAACCTACATTTAATTACCTCTACAGATAATAAAAGAAAGAGTCTGTCTGTGTGTGTGTGTGCGTCTTTCGTTCGTGCTAGGCAAGAGCCAGTGCACCTCAAAGCGATTTTTTCAAAATTCGAATTAGATTTTTTAAAATTTTATCTTTTTTGATAAAATCGCATCATTTTGAATAGTTTCATTCTTTAAGAAATGTGGTTTTGGCAACACTTTTTCACTCAATGTTTTGTATACTGGACTGCTGATTGCTGAAAATCAGCAATCCGCAGTCCAGTATACAAAAGCACTGCTGCCACTTGGAAAAATGAGGGCGATAATTCTGTGCAGTTTTTAAATTTAACGTTTCTCTTGGATACTGGACGTTTGATGAGAGAAGGCAAGGGGAAGTTGGTTAATTTATTTGTTAGGATAATTAATATTTGTATTAAGGGATATTGCTTATTGTAATTTTTTTATATCTAATACATTTTTGTTGAAATTTGCGTTTTTTTTTTTAAGTCTAAAGGGCCAATTTGCAATGAAGGACTATTAATTTCGTTTTGGCATTTTGCGTCGAAAATTTTAAAAAGCTGCATCACTTTTCAAATCATTACCACTATGTATTATCGCTCTGTCTTATATTTAAAGAAATTAAATAATGAAGAATCTGCATAAATGTATGTATGTTTCTCGCATTGTGATAAAACAGCGGTACTTAAGGAGCCATCAAAATTTGAATAACGTTATCTTTCATAGAATATGGGCATGTGGAAGCCCTAATTTGAATCTGAAATTTGTTTTATTATCGATTTCAGATTTTGTAACACTTCAACGAATTTTTTATTAAAAAACTAAACGATTTTAAAGCGAGCAATGGCAACACTGTATGGGGAAAAAAAATTATCTCTAGCGCGCGAGACTCTGAAGCGGAAATTCTAAAGATATGCTTATTTTAAAATTAATTTGCGATATTGCTGTTGAACTGAATTTTATAGTTTGAGTACGTAGAACATGATATTTAATAAATAAAGTTAACACACAAAATGTTAAAAAAAGCCTCTTTGGACGTAATTTAAAATCTGAAACCTTTCAATTTTTTAAAATTTTTATAAAGTTGTGTCCTTTTTATTAAGAACTGAAAGAAGACCTTTTTATTAAGACTTAATAAGTTGAATAGAAGGCACTTCTGGTGCTTATAAACCAACCAGAATTTATGGTGTAAACTCAAAAGTCAAATTTTAAATTAAAGCTAAGTCTTATTAAACAAAGGATACACAGAAATATTTAAACACGTAAGTTGTTTTTTAACATACACCGGCGTGACATCTGAGTCTGCAAGAATAAAACAACACCGTAGACAGGAATGCTGTCATAAAATATCAACCAGTAACGGGTCCTTCAACAAGCAAAACACGCTGCTACTGTAACAACCTCAAACTCTTGCTTGAGTACGCACGAACTTAAATTTTCATTCTGGCACGAAAACGGAGAAAGAGAAGTGACAGTAAAGATTCGTAGCATAAAATAACTGGTTAATGAACATAAATACCTTATATTTTTCTCTGCTAGAATTTTAGCAATCGCAACGAAGGTCTTTAACGACTTTGTTAAGGTCTTAAAATGTAATTAATTATCAGCTAACTTCTTTCAAGGAATAGAACTTACAACTACTTATAAATTTTACAATATCTTGAACCTGTGAACACACAATCCTTTGTATCACAGTAGCACCTGATCTCCTTCTAGATGACTGGAACAGAAAAGAAACTCTCACTCAAATACACACTTCTTTTTTGGGCACTACCGAAATATATGAGCAAGTGTCATTTGTATAACAACATTACCATCTGACCTACATCTTACATATAATGAACTTCGGCACACTAAATTTCATAAAAACCTTAATTATGAAACTGAGCCTAATGTTCTAACAAAATAGGTGATTAAATTTCTTTGCTGGCTGGAAAGTTTAACCTTCAAATTCACGCATACCCACTATCTTTTACTTTTAATTCAATTTTCTCTTACTTTGCTAGTTTACATTTAAACATTTTTCTAACACTTCAAGATTTCAATTACTATAACATATATATTAACAGAACTTTAGTATTTGCAACACTAAACTATTACACATACTTCATGAAATATTTACAATACAGTATATTAAGAAAATTCAGTTTACATCACAGATACATCAGTTGCTTAAATTTACTTTACGATTTTGCCAAAATTTCCTAAACATCAGTCTGTTGGACTGAAACAGAAGGCTGATCTTTAGAATATGGTAAATGGTAGTTTGGCGACATTTTGGAGGCGATAAAGGTTACTACCTGGGACTTTGGTAATAATGTGAGCAGTACTCAGTTCCGATTACGCATTATTTTGTGTGAGGGAAATGAGAGATCATGGGATATGTCATGTGATATTAATGGACGAATTACGGTTCTTTAATCGGAAAAGGGGGGAAATCGGGAAAAAGTCTGGAAATTTTGTATTTTGCTTTATTCTGTGTTGTGTGAAACAGTGTTGGTTAATTTTTGGATCCCATGCCCGTAACTAAAGTGAATTCGAAATGGATATTTAGTGGTATTGTGTGTGTGATTATGGCAAAGCCTCGAGGGCTATCTGCCTAACGGAAGGGATGCCTTCGTGGAGGACTTTCTAAGGGAAACTGGCTCGTATACACGTTACACATGGGAAAAACCACGAAAACGCCCATGCAGCCAGCCCGTTCGCGGGATTCGAACCTCGGACCGAACTACCAGTGTTCAGCGACTTTACCGCTCGGCCGCTGGTGGGCCTATTTAGTGGTATTGAAAAGGGTAGTAATAAATGTTTGTTTAAGGTTGTGCGAGATAGAAATAAAGATGTTTTATTAAGTTATCTATTTTACCTGGTACCTTGCTGTGAAATATAAGTATGATTTTAAAGATCCTGAAACAGAAAGAAGAAAAGTTTATCGGACACGTAATCAAGATTCTGAAGAAGATTAGGTAAGTTAGTATTTTTAATTATTTGAGGATATTATTTTTATGCATTGTTCTAAATGTAAGGTGGAAAGGAATTTGGTATTATTGGGAAAATTGTTATTAGCAATGATTTAGTTTAAAGTAATTAGGATTGTAAGCTAATTTTTATTAATTTAATGTATGTGCTTATTTATATTTTAAGTAGTGTTTTTGAATTTAATTATATTTTAATGAAATGATAGTTATTTTGCTAATTTTATGTTTGTAGGAATTTGGTATACGTTTTAGTTGAAGTAAACTTGCATGGAAATAATTTAAATATTTGACACTAAGTATTTGTAATGCTTGCGGTATGAATTCGTTGGTGACGTTTATAATATAATAGATGATTTAGAGGTAAAAGTTTTTGGATATTTTATTTATTTTATATGTGGAAATGTTCATATTTGGAAAGGGTAAATACTTTTTCGCGATCAGGTAATTTCATATATGTTCTTTTTACCGGGTTTAAAGATTGAGAAAATTGTCATGTATTTTCGTGAAATTTTTCTAATTTATGAGAAAAAAGCAGTGTACATGGATATAGTGAAGAGTGTGCGCAATGCCATTTTTGTGCAATTCTGGGATGTTCTTTTAAGTAAAAATAAGTCGACGTGTACATGGTTTAGTGATATTTTAATTAAATGATAGTTATTTTGTGAATTTTATGTTTGTAGGAATTTGGTATACGATTAAGTTGAAGTAAACGTGCATGGAAATAATTTAAATATTTGATACTAAGTATTTTTAAAGTTTGCGGTATGAATTCGTTGGTGACGTGTATAATGTAATAGATGATTTAGAGGTAAAAGTTTTTGGATATTTTATTTATTTTATATGTGGAAATGTTCATATTTGTGAAGGGTAAATACTTTTTCGCGATCAGGTAATTTCATATATGTTCTTTTTACCGGGTTTAAAGATTGAGAAAATTGTCATGTATTTTCGTGAAATTTTTCTAATTTATGAGAAAAAAGCAGTGTACATGGATATAGTGAAGAGTGTGCGCAATGCCATTTTTGTGTAATTCTGGGATGTTTTTTTAAGTAAAAATAAGTCGACGTGTACATGGTTTATGTGTATGTGTTATTTTGAAAAACGCGTAAGGAGTATGGTATTGTGCACTTTTTCCCAATTTTGCAGTGAATATTTGTCATGATTAAGCAGTTTTGTTAGATAAAATTTCTACCATAAGTGTAACTCGACTAGTAGGTTGTTGGAAGAAGTGTTCAGTAGATAAAAAGAAAAGAAACATGTCTTTATATCGTGAAGACAAAATGGCGGCGGAAAAAAAAAAAAAAAAAAAAAAAAAAAAAATAGAAGCTTGCTGTAGGAGAGTTGGTCGCCAAATTTTCGCCAAAAAATCGCCAAGTTACCATAATGTAAAGATCAACCAAACAGAATTTCTATTTCTAGACTAACTTAAAATGAGTACGATTAAATATATACTTAAAAGGAAAACTTCTTGCTACTTAACAACAACTGAAATATCGTCGGCACAATTTAAAATAAATAGCAATTGTACATTTCGATATAGAACAGAAACTGAATCTGGGAAGAAGAATTAATTCCACTTTTTTTACTAGTGATCCTTATCCACTTGGCGAAGAACTCTTCCCATGTTTTACACTGTGGTTGGTCTGGCATTGTCCTCTTTGGAGCACTTTCTTGGTCTTTCCTGATTTTGCTTTGCCGCTGGAAGGATTCAAATTCTGCAGCTCGCTTCGCAATCTGTCGATTATTCCCAGAACCGCTGTCTTCGCTTGACTCTTCATGGGAACTTGGGTGGGCTGGATCGATGGAACTTACGCAAACTCCTCTGCTGAAGTAAGTTCTGCTTCCCTGCCCGTTTTTGCTGTAGGAATATAAGAACGTCGTTGAACTTTATGGTCGGAAATTGAACTTTTGCTCGATCTCTGAGCCTGCGCCAGCTGTTCTTTACTTCCTCGCTGGATCGTCTGGAACGTACGACTTTTCCGATGCAGTCTTATAATTTTATTACTTCTAAAGCCTGGCGTCTGTTGCTTTTGCCGCTGTTGTCCTTTCGGAGATTCCACCTTGAATTTCTTGGAGTCCTTTAATTACTTGCAGTCTCTCCGTCTTTCGTTCAGAGGCATGTACTTCTGATATAGCTGGAAATTTCCCGCTTGTAATGTTTGGCACTGTCTTACTGGTATTCAGTGACTTCTGAAAAATATCTTTAAGTATAGGCATGCCAGCATGTTTATAGTAGCGCTTCACTAAGTCTGCGTTAACAGCTACCTGTTCCTCATTTTTATTCTCTAAATATACAAAATTCTACAGGTTCGTGGATTTGGAATAATTGATGATAACATTTGATGAAGATTCAAAGCACAATTTATTCTGCAGTAAGCACTGTTACACACGACAGTTCGAAATACACGTTTATAGTCGTCGGAAAACTACGGTAAACACGCTGAAACAATCAGCAGCACAGGCTTCAGACTATAAAGATTAAGACAGCTTCACGGCAAAGCACTAAAGTAGAGCACCCGCTCGGTCGATCGCTCCAAAACTAATCTCTGAACTCGGCACACTACTACACTGCTGAATTCAAGATACCGCTACTCCGCGTACAGGCAGGGTATTTATAGGTTCAACCTACTTTCAAGAATATTCTCGGGGAAATTGATAAGAATGCGTTCTAGAATGTTCTCGTTCCGTCTGTGGTGTACATATTGGTTCTTATCAGCGGTACCCATAATTATTATAGATTAATTTTTCTGTGTAATGTGTTTATACAACTTATATGTAGTTACTTGTAAACAGCGTTAATATTTATTACTTTTATTTTGCCTACTTTATTTGTTTGTTTTGTTACCTTTTGTTTGTATTGAATTTGGTTTCTGACGAAGGATTGTACTGCCCGGGACGTGCAGTCCTTGGGAGAGGACAGTGTTATGAAATGCCCAACTGCGGTAAGATAACTTCCCGACAAAGCAAGGCTAATGTTGCCAGAAAGTGTCAAGGAAAGACAGGGTTGCCAGATTTGGCCCGAAATAGCTCACTTGTAGACAAAATTGGCGATATGCCATAGACGGAGCGAAAAAATTCTAGAACGCGTGCTTAGCGGTTTTCCCGAAAATATTCTCGAAGGTAGGTTGAAGCTATATATAATCTGCCTGTACGCGGAGTACCAGTATCTTGAATTCAGGAATGAAATAGTGATTTTGAGTTCAGAGATTAGCTTTGGAGCGATCGACCAAGTTGAGAGCTGTACTTTAGGGCTTTGCCATGAAGCTGTCTTCCCCGTTATAGTCTGAAGGCTGTGTTGTTGATTGTTTTAGCGTGTTTATCGTAGTTTTTCTTCGACTGTAAACGTATCTTTCGAACTGTCATGTGTAACAGTGCAAACTGGTGAGTTAATTGTGTTTTGAATCTTTATCAACTGTTATCATCTATTACTCCATATCCACTAGCCCGTAGAACGCAACAGTATGACTGCTTCCACATATATTCCATTACATATAGTTCTTCAAGTTTTGGGCTAAAATTTCCCACATAATCATGCTCATGATGCACATAATAACGCGTGTTCATTTCAAAACATGATATCGCACCTTCAAGTCATAGTCTCTATGGTTTCTTATCGTAATATAATTTCTATTTATTTCTTGCCATATCGGAATTAATATCCCCATCTACTAGGTTTTGGATGTCAGTCATCGTAAATTCTGGTGTCCTTTATTGAACAAAAAATAGTTTATCAAGCGGAGTAATAAATTGTAATAAATTTTCTTGTCAAAAATAATTCTGCTGGTATCTTCTCATTCGTGCCAAGTTTAGTGACTTCTGCGCATAGTCCTTACAATATTTGATTAATAATATTATATAACGAATTGTTTTTTGTTATCCGAAATTAATTTTAATGGAGCTCTATGTTTTAAAATATATTTATTTAGAAAAGAATAGGAAACAGTTTTTTGCGGAGGCTGTTTTGAGGGGAGCTATTTCTACCCATTTATAAAAATGATCCACGGTAATGAGAAAAAATATATATTTTTTACTTCACTACAGGGGGAGTATGTTCCTACAGAAATGGGCGCTACTGCCACAATTAGGGATCAACGACACTATTAGCAGCTTGCGTCACCGCGGTCAAGCATGTATTTCAACTAGAGGATATCATCCCTGTAATTAGCGGGATGTTTCCATTGCACATTCTTCCGACACAATAAGTCTTTCGCGATGTGATGGCCGTAATACATGTGTTTTTATATTGTCTTTACTTTATTCTTTGATGTTTGGTCTAGTATTGCCGCACCAACCATTTGGATCAGTTTCACGCATATCAAATAGTTTTTCTTTTATTCCGTGTTTTGCTTTTCTTGCTTATTTTTTAGTAGGAGAGTAAATAAACGTGCTTTTCCCTAGGACCAGTCTCAAAAAACTATGTTCAGGTCCCTTTAGAAAGTCGAAAGGGACCTGAACATAGCTCAGCATAAGCCCAACGGCATTCTTAGAAAGGCATAAACGCCTCGCTTTGTGATAAATGCGGTTTTAGGACCGTCTTCTGACTTTACGCCAATTTGAAAGCCAATTTAAGGCAGATTTACGCCAATCTGAAGTCAGATTTAATGTAGTTTTGCGAATAATTTCTTCAATTATGGGAAGGGAATAAGGATATTTAGCCCCAACGTTTTCTTGTAATTGACCGCGAATTGCCACCTTTTTAATCTGTAGATTGGAGATTATTTTTCTTTCGATATAGAATCACCGAGCTAGCATAAGCGTTACTTATCAGAATTATAATATTATTTCTTAGCGCTTCTTGTATATGAGCTTCTCTTAGTTACTCTTAAACTTTATCTCATCGATAGAGCCTTTGCCCTTACAGGGGAGGCATTTTGGATGTCAATGGCCGATGAGAAATGGTAATGAGAAGGCCGATGAGCTAGCAAAGGCATCCCGTGATTCTCCTCAGCCATCCAACAACCTTTTTAATCTGTAGGTTGGAGATTATTTTTCTTTCGATATAGAATCACCGAGCTAGCATAAGTGTTACTTATCAGAATTATAATATTATTTCTTAGCGCTTCCTGTATATGAGCTTCTATTAGTTACTCTTAAACTTTATCTCATCGATAGAGCCTTTGCCCTTACAGGGGAGGCATTTCGGATGTCAATGGCCGATGAGAAATGGTAATGAGAAGGCCGATGAGCTTGCAAAGGCCTCCCGTGATTCTCCTTAGCCATCCAACTGCCTAAACCTCATTGATGCAGTTGCCAGCCAAAGAATAACCAGTCAATTTAAAGGAAACTCCATCCCGGAATTGAACTGTGACAGAGCCATATCGACTGTCATAACCAGACTGAGGACAAATCACTTAAAAGGGATGAGGATTTCTGCAGACGGACAGCGTAGTTACACCAACATTTGTCCTCATTGCCCAGATGACATCCTACTGTCTTGCCATCACATCTTCAGCTGCTCAGCAATCCAGGCCAGACTGTTTAACATTGGCATTGAAGACCCAGTGGACCTACTTTATACTGATAGAGCGGTCAAGGTTGCAAAAGCTGTCTTTGACAACTTCGAAGCTATATAATTGCACTTTGTCATAGACACGACATCATCATCATCATCATCATCATTTCAGATGTCGATGTTGTGTCTCACAATCAGAGTGTGACCTTATCGAATAATGTACGAAACTGACTTAATAGTTTCTCTAATTTCAGTTTGTTTTCTGTTAACCAGATGCTTAACTTTAATCTTCGGGGATTGTGCTTTTTGCCCGTTCTTATGCTGTATGTTCAGCTGGAATGTAGCCTTCTGAAAATTTATTTTCTCCTCCGCCAATTTTAAAATGTTCATCCCTAAAATTATTTGCGTTTGGAGATTTTTTACAACGAAAAACACTACTTTTTGTTCCTCATCTGAACGTGTAACGCAGTCTTCCTTAAGCTTGTACGCTGCTTGCCATGAGCAGCAATAACTTTTGTTTCAGCAACACTAAAGAATCTAGACCTTCTAAAGTAATTACGGAAAATATTTTCAGATAGAAAATTGCACTGAGCTTTAGTGTCTGACAATGCATCCGCAGCTACACTATTCAGCAATACCCGTACTATCGTCAGCGCCAAAATTATTTTCTTGTCTCCGGGGTAAATATTCCCTCTTATTTTCAGTACTCCTGGCTTAGTTTAAATTTTGCTTATTTCCTTCCTCCTGTTTTCTGTTTTGCCATTCATTCTGGCGGCCGCCACTCGCAGTTGAATCTTTTTTCTACCTATTTTCAAAATACTTTATTCTGGCTAAACTGCAGCCTTCACTGTGGTGCAGGCCTAAAAATTTACCCATTCGAACCTCTGGCTATATCCTGCCATAAGTGTATTTTCCGCAATCCGCGTGATTTCAAATTTCATGGCGAGTTCAAATAGATTCGCAAATGTCTTTGGATTTCTCATTTCAAAGGTATCTTGTATTTGAGGCAGCAACCCAGGTAAAACAAATTGTATTACTTCTTCGTCAGGCCTTTTACAACAGATTAAAAATTTGGATTTTCCGCAATATGAAGTCAATCAGTCCTTCGACTTTAAGCTGATATTTACTTGAAAGTTCTGCTTCTAACTTGATAACGGGGGACGCTTTGTCGATTACATTTTTAAATATTTCGAATTTGTAGGTGTCACTTCTTGAACCACCCAGCATAAATTTGTCAATGCAGTTAAAATCCTATCCTCTAAAAGTGGAAGTTGCTATCGTGACCTCCTGAACTTCTGGTACTGGATATAGTACTAAACGTGAAGAACGTTAACTTAAATATAAAATATAAATTGTAATTTAAATGTGAAGAACAATAATTTCTTTTGGCAATGAAAAGTGAAATATTTTCTGTTTCTATAAATATTCAGAAACACTTTTGATAATAAACTCTTAAGATAATTTGAAGCTTCAGATTACAATGCTTCATTTGTAATTTAATTAACAACTAACAACAAATTAAAAATGAGATTTTTTTTGGGTAATTATTTCATAGCAGAATGCTATCAGGTACGTTAATTCTAGTCCAATAAACTTAAGTGAATTCCAAAAACACGAAGGTTTAAAAAAATACACTCTCCAAGAAATCTTATTTTGATGCATTTCTTTTAAATTTCTTTTCTTTGAACCAATGCTTTTTTGGAAACATTTGAAAGTTTTCTTGCACTCAGATTCCAAAATGTGTTCTTAACAGTACTCATTGATTAGAAAACTCTATCAAGTGTGGCTGTAGAGAAAGAGAACCTGGATTTTTGCCTTGTTGTCTTGAGATTGGTGGAGAATTTTTTTCTCTTTATTTTTTTATTCAGAGAATATAAAAAAAGCTACAATCCAGTTTCAACAACGTTTGCATCACGGAACTTTTTTTTTCAGCTTTGATGACGATTTTTGCAGTTTCCAATTTACGTTACAGTACGTTTTACTGAAAGTTTTATAATTTGGGCGATTAGATTCTGTTGATTGGAGTTTATGTTAAAATTTGTTTCATTTTATATTTAGACATCACAAACAATCATGAAAAAATGATTGTTACAGTATTTTATGAGGTAAAGAACTTTAAAATTAAATTTTGATTTAGCTTTCACCTGATTTTGGTTCGACAGACAAACTGTCATAATAGCTTTTCATGGAAAATAATAAGGTTGAGTAGTAGAAATAAACCGTATAAGTAGTAGGGATATTTAATAATATAAAATTACCAGAAGTATTTACAGTGGCTCACCTTTGTTTTCGTATACTTGTATTTTTGAAATTTATTTGCAAAGATCTTGTACTAAATATTAAAATATACATTTCAAAACTTTTTCCAATATATAATTTTGTTTTCTATTTTCAGCCTTCTTTGTTGTAAAACAAATGTCATAAAATTATTCTTTGCAATAAAATAATTTGTTCAAAAAGTGTTAATAATCTAATAATAATATAACAACAATTAATATAATATTAACATAATAGTGTAAACAATGTAATATAAAAATATTATAATTATGTAGTAATAATGTAACAGTATTACATTATAAATATTATATAATAATAATTATTATATAATATCATAATAGTGTGAATATTATAATAATTATTATATAATAACATAATAGTGTGAATATTATAATAACTATATAATGTAATAATATTATAAAAATAATGAAAATAATTTCTGTGGAAGAAAAAACTGGTGCGCAAAAAATGTTTTCTGAAATAATAACTATAACAGATAAATATAAATTAAACTGGGGTAAAATCGTTCGCAAATTGTATACTTTTCATGACATATATATTTCAGTGTAACGAAGGGAATTGTGAAATAATAAACAATGTTTAGGTACAAATAGTATTTTTAAGACGTCTAGGGTGTAATCATAATCTATTGATCAGTTGACAAAAATAATTGCATGATGAGTATGATGGGTATAAGAGTTTGGCATGATGGATATAAGAGTTTTTTTAATTCTTTGTACGAAATTATATTTGAAACGTGTGAACGTAACGAAGCTTTACGGGGAACTAAACTAACAGATCATGCAGTTTCATCAGAAACAACTGAAAAAAACAAAATACTGAGGTTACAATCAAAAGAAAAGTATTCGATGTAGAAGTCCAATCGCTTGTTCTAATAATAATACGAGGCATTTTTATGCACAAATTCCTCACCACGAGTCAGACTCGTAGCTTTTCTTTATGACACAAATTCTTTACCACGAGTCAGACTTGTGGCTTTTGTTTATGGCACAAATTCTTTACCACGAGTCAGACTCGTGGCTTTTGTTTATGGCACAAATTCTTTACCACGAGTCAGTCTCGTGGTTTAGGTCAAAAGGTTAATCAAGAAGCACTCTGTGCCAAAAGTTTGCAAACGGTGGATATTATGGAAATGGTAATTAAAACAGTAAATTTTATCCGTGGCCGAGCTCTGAATCATTGAAGATCTGTTGTATTGCTCGAAGAAATTGAAAGTGTGTACTGAGAAATGATTTATTATAACGAGATGAGGTCGAACGAGAAAAGTCGAGGACCTGTATTAAAACAATTTTTTATTTAATAAATTAAATTCAAATTTTCTTGGCGCAAAAATATAAAATCATCGATGAGCTACTTAATGATACAAGGATAACAAATTTAGCTTTTCATGTTGATTTAACTGGCCATTTAAATATTCTCAAAGAGCTATGAAAAAAGAATAAACTTATCAGTTATGTATGCTTCTATTAAAGCTTTTAAATTTCAGATATGAGAAACAAAGATAAAATAAAAAACTTTCGCACATTTCGATGTCTTAAATCCCGTCCAATTTCAAATGAAAAATCTCAAGAATTCGGAAGAAAAATAGTCTAACAAAAAGGGCCCGATTGCTGATGAGCACCGTGATGAAGATAGATTCCAGGAATTTTTTTTCTAAGGCTACAAAAGTTATTAAACTCGAAACGTCATCGAATCTCAAGCTGCGGTAAAAAATAGCCGGAAATGTATAATTATTTACCTACTATAATATGTACTTTCTTTGCATGCATCGATAAAAAATTTAATACGTTAAAGGAAAAAGTTGTCTTTATTTATTCTCAAGTTTTTTTCCCACAAGTCAAGTTTTCTAAAAAATTTGGCAAGTTTTCATAATTTGTGTATTTCATGTTAAAAGTAAGTTATTTAGTGGTAAGTACGTTATTTAAATTCAACACATTAGAATAATTTAAAATAAATGTTAGTCTAAAAATTTAGCATTTAGCTGCTATTCCTTTCTTCATTACGAAGTGTAATGGACTGAAATTTGTTCTATATAGAAAATAAGCACGATAATTTGAATATTTTCCTTTGGGCTATTATTATTATTATTATTATTATTATTATTTATGTATGCTTTTATAGATAGTTAGGAAGTGAAATTTGAAATCAAGTTAAAATTTAGTTAGTTATTAGTCTAAAAGGGCTTTGTCTCAGAAGGACTATTGTTTTCGTTTTCGATTTTGCGTCGAATCATTCTGAATGTCCGTTTCACTTTTCAGACTATTGCCACCAAATATTATCGCTCTGTATTATATTTGAAGAAATTAAATAATGAAGAATCTGCATAAATGTATGTTTGTTTCTCTCACTGTGATAAAACAACGGTACCTAGAGCCATCCAGTTTTGAATGACATAATCCTACTGCAAATATGGGCGTCTGGAAGCCCAAATTTGAAATTTGTTTTATTATCGATTTCATATTTTGTTGTTAAAACTTTAAGGAATTTTTGATTAACAAACTCAAGGATTTCAAAACAAGCAACGGCAACGTTGTACAGAAAAAAAAAAAAAAAAAAAAAAAAAAAAAAACATTTTTATCTCCAGTGCGTGAGACTGTGTATCGGAAATTCTAAAGATATGCTCAGTTTAAAATTATTTTGCGATATTGCTTTTGAACTGAATTTTATGATTAAGTGCGAAAAATCATAATATTTAATAAAGTTAACACACAAAATGTTAAAAAAAACGCGCCTTTGGACGTAATTTAGATTCTCAAACCTTTCGGATTTTTTGTTTTGTTTTTCTTTTCCTTCTTTTTTTTTTTTTTTTTTTTTTTTATTTAGTTTGAAATTTTGTTAAAAAATATCTTCCACTCCCCAGCTGCTTTCAGATCGTGCAATCGGCCTCCCAGCTGCCTTCAGTTTGTACATGCGGACCGCGTGCAGTTTGAGTTTGAGACCTATGATTTAGAAGCACGTGGAGAGAATAGGCGATCATTAAGAGAGAACTTCGTCAGCAGGAAAACAAAGAAAATACGCTTGGCGTTCGCAAAATAAAGTAAGCAAACTTCTATCACAATGGAACAAATTTATATTTGCAGAAAAGGCAAAATTTAATATATTTGGGTCCAACAGACGAATTAATATGTGGCGAAATCCGAATTACGAATTGGATTCGAAGAATGTATTACCTAATGCTACGCACGGGGTAAAGGCATAATGGACTGGTGATATTTCGCTGCCTTTGGAATAAAGAATTAGTTTTTTTTTTTTTTTTTTTTATCAAAAATAGTGTGGAATAGTATAAATATATACACATTCTTAATGAAAACCTGAAAGTATCTCCAACAAAATTTGGAATGCAAAATGCATTCAAGTTCTGTTCGGATAACGATCCTAAACAAACAGTCCTAAATGTTCGTTTGGGGTTATTGTCCAAAAGTTATTGAAGCTTCTGCATATTCTCCGAACTTAAATCTTATGGAATATGTGTAGGTTTACATTTGATTTGGTAAATCTATTTTACTCTAATAGCCCTAAAAGACGTAAAGCAAATAATCGCTACGTCTGAGAATAATTGTAAAATCCTTTAAACACTACTAGAAGCTGGTTCACATTTTACCAACGGAACATCAAAATTAAAATGTTGGTAACGAGAAACCGCAAAACCGAATTGTTACAACTATTAGAGCTGGCAGGAAACTAACCACGCAACGCTCATGCGAGGCCAGAAACACTCTGTTTGAAATCCATAAACCTCAATTTAAATACTCGCTATTGATTTGCAGTTGAGAAAGAATAAGGAAGAAGTTGGAGAAAAGAATAAGGAAACATGATACTTCTTGGAAAGCTGTACTAAAAACAATTCTTACGTAGGAGTGGAATAAATGGAATACTGTTATACGAAAACCTTATTTAAGTCCATGCAAAAGCACACGAAAAGTGTAATTTTAGGTAAAAGACATCCAATGTAACATTGAATGTCCTTTTATTTTCATTGTTTATTAAATATAAACTGTTTATTCAAAGTTTCCGAATGGAAATATTGGACTTCTTATTCATCTCTGGATTTAAACCCCTAACGGTCCTCGTTCTTTTACTTTAGCTATGCTTGTCTCTTAATTATTCAGTTTTTCTTAACGAAGTTGTGGAAATAATTGCATTTATTTGCAAAGGTACTCCAGAAGCCATCGCCTTGGGCCGAATGGAAATATGGAATATGAGAAATGAAAAGCCATTTCACTAGTATTTAGTAACCGATATTTACAAATAAAACTGAAATACACAGGTATCCAGAAACAAATGTGAGACGGTGTAAGAAATTAGAAGTCAGTCACTTAGCTCATGCTTTTTGGTTCAGCCATTTAAAATTATTTCACATACAGGTTTGTAACTTCAGTGGTATGTATTTTATTGTGTTTACTAGGCATTCTTGGTGGTTTTACAAGCAAAAAATTATAACGCTAATTAAAATGATTTCTTCTCTTTATAGAATTACTGTCTGAAACGACTTAAACAACTGATAAAATTTAATTGATTTACACAACACTGTTCTAATTTCAAAACAACGATAGCTATCTCGGCTATATTGTATCTAAATTCTTAAAAAACAAGTTTCAGCACTAGCTACCGCTATTCATTCATAATTACAAAAGGAAACAAGCCCACCAGCGGCCGAGCAGTAAAGTCGCTGAACACTGGTAGTTTGGTCCGAGGTTCGAATCCCGCGAACGGGTTGGCTGCATGGGCGTTTTCGTGGTTTTCCGCATGTGTAAGGTGTATACGAGCCAGTTTCCCTTAGAAAGTCCTCCACGAAGGCAGGTGACAGGTGACGGAAGACGGGGACGACTGGTGTTTTTAACAGTGGTAAACAGGCATATGTGCCACGCCTTTCCCTGTGTAGAAGCAGCAACTTTATTTAAATTAATAAAAATATTTACAGTGCAACAAGGGCAGATGAGTGATTGTTTTACATTGCAGTTCAGGATACATTAGCATGTCATAAATAGTCAAGTGCAAGACATAAAGAGAAAGGGTCTTAAATTAAAAAAAAAAAACGAAAACAACACATTAATCACATAAACATAAGGCGTAATTAGATACCAATACCCTTCACTCAATACATAAACTTAAGCATATTGCAAATGCGTGATAGTGTTGTATATTGGGAATACTGAGGTATCTAGCGATTCTATACTTTGTACAGGGTGTATCGACAGTGAACAAAAGCTTAGTAAAAGCATGATACTTGATAAAATACAGGACAAAATACATGCAATGCATTGATACAATACATGAGACATGAAATACATTGATAAAATACATGAAACATGATGCAACTTTAGAAATAGTACACAACACTAAAAATGTGATATACAGAGCGGAATACGTATACAAAGGTATTAACAGAATACAAAACAGACAGTGCATTAAAGATTTAAGTACAATGGATATATACATAATGCGCAGATGCTATTGCAAAGATATTTGAGTATCATAGAATTTGCGCAGTTCGTATAAATTACAGGAACAAATGTTATAACGAATGCAGATACATTGTTACATGTGCAAGTGCTAACTGAGACACTGAGGGATTGGTGCACTACTGGGTACTGATGGTAAAATACATTTATTGGTGTATTAATGACGAACTGAGAGGCGATTGGCGGATTCAGTGAGGAGAGCAGATGTCCTGACCCATCGCCCTAGTGATGCTGACAATTTGACAAATTTTGGATATTGCAGGCTTATGTGTAATAATAAATCTATTAATAGCTTCTCTATTGGAGGTTTGGCTGGAGAGATGATGAGCAGTTGTCAATTCACATTCATTGAGGTAGTGATCCGGGGTACCGTGACCTCCGCAGACGCATTGGTCAGTTAGAGATATGTTGCGTTGGAAGAAGTAGCTGGGAAATGGGCCATGACTGTTATGAATTGTGTAAGGGGTGCAACGGCGAAGTGCCTTTCTGTGCTGACTTTGGGTATAAAGTCAAAGGTGCGTCTTCCTGTGGGGCTGAGGTTCCACTCTCTCTGCCATAGCTGAAGACACTGTTTTCTTAGAATACTTTTCAGATGTGAGGGTGGTGCTGGAAGGCTGTTGAATTGGGCGTCTGAGTCTGTGACCGCTTGCTTGGCTAAGCGATCCGCAGCCTTATTGCCCTCGTTGTCCGCGTGGGCCTTTATCCATTTCAGTAGCAAGTTAATGTGTGCATGCCGTTGTAGAAGATGCTGTAGTGAAATAATTAGAGGTGAAGTGTGCTGATGGTTTAGTAGTGCCTGCAGTATTGAGAAGCTGTTCGTGTGGAGGGTTGCATGCGTGATGCCTTGATGGATGATGTGTTGAGTTGCTGCCGTGATAGCAAGAACCTCAGCCTGGAAAACGCTGTTCTGTAGTTGTAGGCGACCCTTCCATTCTTGTCGACGTTGTCCATCCTGGTAGTAGACATAGGCACAACCTACGCCGTCCTTCTGCTTGGACCCATTCGAGTAGAAGTGGGAACCTTGCGTGGGAACTCGGGTTTCATTGGCATTCGAATGACGTGAAAGGTCTATCTTGACACATTTGACAGCCGGATGAGTGTGTAGGGGATGGCCAAGAGTTTCATACTGTATGGGGCAATATGTTGTGTTGGAAAGTGAGGCGTCCTTTCTCAAGTATATTACTTTTGTGTAGACTGCCTCCATTTCCACTCTGATGTGTAGTGGAATTAGTCCTGCAAGTACAGTCGCTGAGCTGGTGGCGGTGGTCCGATAGGCACGGGTGAGATTGAGGGCAAATGGTCTTTATAGGCTTGTTAGCAGCTTGATTTTCCGGGCGCTCATTGGCTGGGCCCATGTGGCAGCAGCATAAGCAGCTATTTTTTTCAGCTACAGTATGGTAGAGTAGCTTTTGAATATGGTGACTTTGCCCCCAATTCTTCCCCTGGAATATGCGTGCTTTTCTTGCAATAATTGAGGTTTTATTCCTCAGCTCTTGTACATGTGGGAGCAAGGTGAGGCCAGAGTCCCAGGTGAGGCTCAGATACTTCAATGTCTTGACAAATTTAATGCTTTTCCCCTGTAGTTTGATGCAGGGGTGTCTCGATGGGTTGGTGCCTGCTTTTGGAATAAAGAGGGCTGTGATCTTTTCTGTAGAGATTTTGAGCTTTAAGGCAGAGCATGCATTGTCAAAGATGGAACATGTAGTAGTGCTGTTACTCTGCAGCTCCTTCCGCGTACGGGCTTTGACCAGCAGAGCAGCGTCATCGGCGTATGCCACAACAGAGGTGTGTTGTGGCCAGTCTGACTCCAGAACAGCATTGAATGTTAAGTTCCAGAGAACCGGTCCGGCACAGGAGCCCTGAGGGCATCCTCTTTCCTGACGTTTGATGGTAGTGCCGTTGTCATTGGCTATCATGAAGCTCCGGTTCTCTAAATAGTTGCAAAAGATGTTGAAGAGATTTGACGGGCAGAGTGCTTTCCGAAGTGCTTGTTTTATGGCGCCCACCAGAGTGTATCGAACGCACTCTGCAGGTCAATGGAAATAAATGCAGTATGGTAACCTGCTGTGCGGTTAGTCTGTATTATGTCTTTGTGGGTGCAGAGGGCACGTGTTGTGGAGAGTCTGGGACGGAATCCGAACTGCTTTGAACTGAGGAAGTTAGTTGAATAAAGATGATATGAGAGCCTTTGGACAAGTAGTTTCTCATAGATTTTTTCCATCGTAGATAAAAAGCAGATGGGGCGATAGGAGTGCGGGTCTTGTGCGCTCTTATTTTTCTTCAAAAAGAGAACCACTTGTCCTTGCTTGAATGCCTGAGGGAAGATCTGAAGGGATAGAAGTCTGTTGAAAAAGAGGCGGAAGAAGGAAGGTCTTGCTTTATGGGCTATCTTGATGATTGCATAGTCCAAGCCGTCCGGACCAGGTGCTTTTTTATTGGGTAAGATTCTGAAGATGTATCGAATTTCTTTGTCCTGGAATGGTACATCATATGGCGTATTGGGGGTGCTGATGCTGTCTCTGATCCGACGCTGAGCAGGCGTATCTTCTTCAATGTTGTCATCTGGGAAGACGCCTGCTCAGCGTCGTCCAGGATGTAGATAGCTGTGTGCTCGGCTATGGTGATGTTAGCGGCTGGAGGTGGTGTCTGTATGTGTATCTGAGCTGGGCGGAAGACTTTGCCTGTAGTGAGCTTATGAAGTATCCCATATGGGTTAGTGTTGGTCGAACAGAAGTTCCGCCAGCTGTTGATTTTTGCTGCCAGGATATTGTTTTTGTAGATGGCTCTCGCTCTTCAGTAACTCAGCAGAATTCGTTGTTTTTCATTATCATCTGTGGTGCTGCATATCCGGCGTCTAAGAGCTCTGCACTTTTGCCGCTGTCCACCATGTTAATCCTTGAAGTTTTTTGGCAGAGCGGGTGGGTAAGAACCTGCTGCATGCTTCTTTTAAGGTTGATAGCAGGTTGTCTGTATAGCTTTCAATTTCTTCTCGAGTGTTAAGGCTATTGATAGTGTCTTCTTCGTTACGGAGGATAGTAGAGAAGCTGGAAGAGAGGCGACGAATTTTGCTGCCTGGGAGTTTGAATCTGGTGATGATTGGGATGGTCGTGTCACAGAGTACAGTGAAGTGTATAAATTTATGATCGGAACTGCTCTCGTCTTCGCTGACTGTCCAGCCCGGTATTGTTCGTACTATGTTAGTTGTGCAAAAGGTAATGTCTGGCCAACCAATGTTGTATGAGTTGTCATATGTCGGTGGTGCCTCTGGGGTGTTGAGGAGGTGGAGGTTGTGGGAGGCTAAAAAGTCTTCTAAAGTACGGCCCTTTTCATTAGTGTCTGCGTAGCCCCATATGCTGTTGTGGGCGTTGAAGTCGCCCTCAGCAGCAACTGGAATTGTGGGACGGCGGCGTAGGATGCCATGTAGTGTGGTAAGTAGATTGGCGGCGTCGTCCGAAGGAGAAGAGTAGGCTGAAATGAAAATTAATTGAGTGTTCTTGAAAGCCAACAGGATGCCTACTACGTCTTGCTCCTGATAGATAACCAGAGGGATCCAGGTGGGGTTGCTGCATGCAATGGTCGCTCTTGGAGCTTGGTCTTGTGGGTCTGCTTTCTTTTGATAAAGTTTCCAACCTATGGGGAGACTGGCGACTTCGCCCTTCCTGATGTAGGGCTCTTGGATAAGTAAGATGTCTGTATCGTGGGTGATAACATGCTGAAATAGTTGTGAGGTGGCTGCTCGGGCCCTTTGTAGATTGATTTGAATGCAATTTATTTTATCGCCAAGACGTGTGTTGTGGCCTGCTGCGTCAGTGGGGTAGTTGGCCGGAGCATTATTCATACTTAGTGCTTCGTTTGAGTCTGGCGACATATCTTCCGTATGTGGAGCATGTGACGTCATATGCAGGGTGTGCGCATGGGGTCCTGGCATGATTGCGGTAGTTCCAGTCGGCACAATTGATACAAGTTGCCTGTCGGGCATTGCAGTCCTTGACTGTATGACTGACTGAGCAATACGCACAGTAGGTCTTATTACGGCAGTTCTGCTGTGTGTGCCCGAATTCTTGGCATCTGTAGCCATCTTGATTGCATAAGCTGGTGGTAGGTGGTGGGGGCACATTCCAGGACCCATTTGACCCCATTGCCCCGGTCCTTGATTCTGTACAATACCTTAAACGTGCTATTGCTCAAAGAGTTCTGAGCCTAATGTCTTTTCTATCGTGACCTGTGAGACGTCTGGTGAGATGTCGTGTATAGCAACTTTGGGTAGTCTAGTAAGAGGAAGTTTGGTGGTAACTAGTTGCTTGCCCTGTGTGCTCTGCAGTTTTATGTTAAGCTTCTCCACGTCGTCTGGGGTGGCACAATGAACAGCCAAGCCTTCTTTTTGGATGGGTCGGAGTTTTGTGATCTTTAGCCCTAATGTAGGGAGCGGGAATTCTGCACTCAGACGATCCTTGAGTTCTTTGCGTGTGAGGTTCGTGCTCTCCTTTGGGTACAGAAGGAGTGTATGTTTGGGCAACGATTTAGTTGCCTGTGCATAGGTTCTTGTACTTGCAGAGGGCAAGTTAGAGGTGGCAGAGGCAGAAGGTGCAGATACTGTACTGAGTACAGAGTCAGTATTGGTAGCTGTGCTGGTGGTGTGAGGCGGAGTGATGTCTGTTGGGCCTCTTTCCGCTAGGTCCTTGAATGCATCCAGGATATTTTGCAATTGCTCCCTCAGTTCTAATGTAAGCAAGTGTCTGCCTCCTTTATAGGAGACTGCAATATCTGAAGCTTCTGCATAGAGAGAGTTGATCTTTTCTTCGTAACTTAGGTCCTCTGAGTTGAGGATTGAAGTTGCGTCAAGTTTTGGTTGGTAATTAGATGCGTCAAATTTACGTTGGTAAGCTGCATAAATAGACATCATGAAGTGTACACTGATGGCGGTGCACTGTTAATAGTGTAATACGAGCACTGTTGGTGATGCACTAGGATATGTGCGCAGTAAATAAATAATGCTGGGCAGCGCTAAGAGATAGGACTGAGTGGTAGGGACACGTAGGGAGAAGTGGATACCAACTGGTTACAAGGTATAGGGCACGTACATTAATTAATCATATAACAATTATAATACAATATGAGTATGCTATGGCAAGTGACATATATTCTTCAATTTGAGTAGACTTTGAAATACTGCAGTGGCAAAGTATGAAAGTGAGAATACCAGTAATATTGAGACAATTGGTATGATCTCACTGGAGACACTAATAACACTATTATCACACTTGTATATCACTCTTGCTTAACTGTCACTTTTAATATCACATTTGGCTTAGCACTTACTGTAGAAACACAGATCACTTCTTTAGAAAACCCTCTACTAAGGCACTTATCGGTATGTAACACTATATGCCAACACTAATATCACCGCGCTAAGACAGTTTGAGTAAAATATAAGCACATAACACAATTCACACTAGCACATTGAGAATTAAAAATGTTACATATACTAATATTAAACAATAATTACATAAGACTTAATTAACCAGAAAAATAACTACTTGAATCAAAGCAAAATGTGACACGTAACAGCACTTCTTAATTATTGTTATAAACTATCAATTACTACCTACGCAGCGTAGTAAATCACAGGAGCTGCGTCACATACAACTGCAATTTAATTTAATTGAGAAACGTAATTACAAAAAACAGAACATAATAATAATAATAATGTAAATTGAAAGATTAGAGTAACTTTACCGTAACTTTAACTCTGTACTTTACGCTATTGTAATTGTGCTACATGGAAATTAGAAATTAAAAATAAATTAGGAAATTAATTAATTAAAATATTAGGTGTGATGGAACTGGTAAATTAGTAGCTTACTGTCTTTATAAATATAGCTGTCAAAATACCAACAAAATATCCTTGACCAAGTCAGATTAAAGGGCACACTTCGAAAGGGAAAGTGCCTGCCAATTAGCTGACCTCACTACTAGTTAAAACTCGAAAAAAAAAAAAAAAAAAAAAAAAAAATTAACGTAAACACAAACCGTTGAATAAACAGAATCTAAGTCCTAATTAACGCGAAATTAATAACTCCAGAAATAATCATCCGTAAATTACAAAAATTATATCGCCGTGATCCTTGTCACTAGTAGATGCTAGAACTAAAGGTCCCAATGCGTAATTAGCAATTTGTACTTCTTATCTGCAGTCCTTCTTTCTTTCTTTGTTCGGTGAAAGGGAATCACCGTCGACGAGGGTTCGCTGGAATGCGGCAGCCGTTGAACAGGCTGGAAAGGTCAGAGGTCACCGGACCTCGTGACTGAAAGATTAATTAAATTTAAAAATTAATTTCTCGCGTGCTATTAATCCGACTGACCTGTAACTGGTGTCTAATTAAAGCTGAAAAAGTCCTCTCTCTGATGATATAAGTTTCGAAAGGTGGCGAGCTTTGACAGCTGCACGGCGATCACACAAACACATCTGCTGGGCGCAACCACGTTGTTCACTGTACACAAATACTAATTAGTCCGTAAATAATCAACCGATGATCACAATGACATAACAATGGTATCCATGTATCCGCACGAGTATCCTCTATCCGATACAACTGGAATTGGTACCTAGAAAAAAGAATTTCATCTGCTAAAGTTGTAAAAACACGGAACGCGAAAACACATAACCTGCTACGATCGAGAGAGGACTCCACGAAGGTATCCCTCCCCTTAGGCAGATAGCCCTAGTGTGCTTTGCCATAATTAAATACACACCATACAACAGGAAACTTCATTTAGTCAAACGGCAACGGCGCGACGCAAAGTACAATAGGCTTACAGTTAAGGCTAACATTTTACTTTCGAACTATGGTGTTTGCCTGCCACCTCAGTTGTGCATTAAATATCTGGTCTGAGTGAGCACTGTGACAAGAGGCCGTGACGAATAGGATCGTTTAACTTTAATGGGAGAACAATCCAATGCCAAATGTTACGTTTAAAAAATGTTAAATATTAATAATTTAAATTGCCTGATTCACTTACATAACTACTTTCTCTCTAAAAAACATAACTCTCATAAAATATCTGAAATACCTAAATGAAAATTCATTTATGTATAAATGTTGAGAATAAATTATACAGACAGCCATTTCCTAACATTATTTACATAAATTAAAAATGAAAAATTATTGGTTTCAATAAAAGTTTTTGTGTGCTTATTAGATTATTATTCTAAAGCAATAAAATTGGGATTATTCATAACGAATTTTTAACCTTTGTAAACTTATAATTTTTTTCATCACACCATACGCAACAAAACTGTAAATTATAGAATGTTACACACTAGTAAATCACAAAATATTTCTGAATGGCATTTAAGAGAAAAATAATTAACTTCAATTTAGTCTAACATATTTTTTAATCGACCTCTCAAGACAAGCCAAAAATGGTACCCAAAACTAAAAAAAATTATGCAAAAAACTCGGTCAATTTTTATCGTACTGGCGTCAAATGTTTTCTGTTTTGTTTCTTAGAATACGCGTAAAGTTAGATTTGTAATTTTTAGAAAAATGACTTTATAAATTTAGAAGTGCCAAAACGTGACTTTCTGTCTTGTTTAAAGATGCTGCAAATGTATGTTTGAGATCAATAGTTTCAAAAATAAAATCCATCTAAAGGTTTTTGTGATCATGTGGTATATAGAAATCAAATTGATGAGCAATTTATAGCCCATGTGTATGAGAAGTGTATCAAATTAATATTAGCCTCAGGGTTATATTGACTTAATTATTAGCCCAAAGTGGCTGTTACTAACGAAATACAACTTTGCAACTTCGCGTTGATTCACTTTAAATGTTGTCCACTGCATTGTTTCATTTATCATTCGAGTCTGTTGCCATTCGGCAAAATGCAAAATATTTATCTTCCAAACCGGATATGTCTATTATGGGTTTGTAGAATCATTATTATTATTATTATTTATTTTTTGAAGCAGGAGACATGAAAAATGAGCAGCGCCCTCACCGGCGTTCGAATGCGGGACCTCCCGAGTACGTGTCGAGTATGCTTCCACTTACACCTTCAAGGCATCTGAAAATGAGAGAGAAAATACCTTATAGGTTAACAAACTAAGCTACTTAAAAACAATAGATGGAGTTCTTCAGAGTATTATTTTCTTACTTTTTAATCTGACAGATCTCAATAAAATTGTATTTAATTCGCTATATACCATGCAACATTTTTATAGAATTACAATTTATATTTTTCTCTTATTAAATTTTCAGAAGATGCATAGCGTTCCAATGTTAGTCTATATGTATATTCATGTAGTATCCTATAAAACAGGGGCTCTAAACTTTTGTTTTCACCATTGATAAACGATCATTCCACCTCCTCCTTTCTAAAAATAGAAAAATACATATACATTTATTTAAAGTTAGATTACTTCCTAATGTGTTTTATTAATTAACCAGAAAAAGTATGGAAAATGTTGATAAATGCCAAAACTTAAAAAAAAATTGTCTTTTATATTCATAAACTAAAATGAAACAGGTTACTAAAAGGCTGACTCTATTCCCCAACTGAAATTCCCCCCTCCTTCCCATTGAGAACCTCTGCTATAAAATGTTTCGCTATTCTAACTGGGCAATCTTTACTGATAACATCTACGAAATATTATGTTAGATTTTAAATGAGTCCTTTTATACGACAGTTAAAACCTGAAACCTTTCAGATTATTTTTCCTGTGTTTTCCAATATTTTTTAATTCAGTGATTTTTATACAATTAAATATTTGTTTATCGCACTTTCATATATCCAGACACATTAAACGATCAATGGTGATCAGCCTGTTATTACTAAAAGAGCTATTAAAAAACCCAGAAGAAAATACTGGATGAAAGAAACCTTGGGGAAAAGAGGAAAATGCGTTTTTTCCAAGTACAGTAATCAACTCTAAGAGGGAGAATATTAGATTTCCATTCCTCTTGGGACTTCCCTTAATCATGCGCTTTGTTACCCGTGTAGATCAGAATTGTGCTCCAATGATAGCTCTTTATTTCTTTCTGGTTTTCGATATTAGTTGTAACATGCTGGAAAAGTGTTTTGATTTCGAAAGTAAAAGAACTTACACTAGCTACACAGTAAATTGTGATACTTATATACCGAAGTAACTAAATGTCACTTATTTGAGGTATTTGAATCAAAATTTGGTTGTAAAAGTTGCTATTTGTATGTTGTTTTGAGAATTTTACAAATGAATACTTTCTGTCTCTTAATATAATCTTGTGTTTTTCAGTAAGCTTTTTCTCATTTTATAAGAAATGTGCTTAAACTTTAATTAGATTGTACGATTGCTTCATTTTTGATTGGAACGGCAGCGACAGTACCGCACTTTTCAGAAGGACAGTATGGCGTATAAAGGCATTCCTGAACACAGATCACTGAGCGTTGTAGCTGCATCCCTCGTTCATCACAATTTCAATTACAGTCAAACCCAGCTATAATGAACCCGACTTATAAAGAACCCCTGATATAACAAACTAATCCTCTTGATACAGCCCAATTTCCTAGAGATTTAATGTTATTTTATATAGCTCTAATGAGTTTCCAAATATATAAAAATCGGATAAAATAAAATGTTTGTGAATATCATAAACTGAAAATTTATTGTATTTTTCAAATTTTAGTATCAGAATTTCTGTAGCTGAAAATTTACTAACCCCCTAAATTCATCCTATCTAAGGTGGTAGAATAAAAATCTCTAAGTTGCTGTTCTTTTCTGTGTTCCAAACAAAAAGGCCCACCAGCGGCCGAAAGATAAAATCGCTGAACACTGGTAGTTCGGTCCGAGGTTTCAAATCCCGGCGAACGGGCTTTAGGTGTATGAACGTTTTCGTGGTTTATTTCTTGGTTTTCCCCATGTGCGACGTATATACGAACAAGTTTCCCCTAGAAAGTCTTCTACGAAGGCATCCTTTCCGTTAGGGAGATAGCTCTTATGTGTTTTGCCGTGATCAAATACAGTGGGTAAAAAAGGATTGGCAATTGTCTAGAATTGATTATATTAGCTACCAAAGGAAATGCTTGGCAATTTTAGGTGGACATAACGAACACAGGAGGTAATAAACACACAAATCTAACGAAACTTTCGTTTTAATTTGAAATTTTGTGCCGTTATTGCAGGAGTATACGCTTAACACTTTACGGACCGCTAGCGGTTCAACAGCATACGCACGTCCGACCGGCCGTTCAGCCACAGATTCTTCATGTTCTAAATAACTGTCAAGACAGTCTGATAAATCGTCTAAATAAAACTCTCCAGTACCATTTTTTTCGTTCATCGTGAAAGGTAATTTTTTTAAAAAAACGGTGTGAAAATGTGTGAGTTTACGAAGCAACGCACTTAACGCAAGTGAGCAATGTACCTCAATACTAATAATAAAATGCAGATGATATAGCAAATGGCAATTGTTTATTGCCATGGCTACCGATTGATAGGCTATTTTTAGGTAGCTCCGAGAAAAAAGCGATTAATAGGCTATCGGTCAATAGGCGTTGGCGAAAAAAAGCCGATTAATAGGCGATCGGTCGGTAAAGTGTTACGTTCATCTTTACACAAAATTTTATTTTTCTGATTTCTAGGTCCGATTTGGTCCATAAATTTTCAATCGTATTTATGTCAGGGGATTGAGAGGGTGTGTTTAACTGACAAGGAACGTAGTTACTCCCGGGTGAGGTTCGCTGTATCTTTAGGGTCATTGTTCTGTTTAAACACGAATGATGTTCCTAAGCCAAGTTTTTGGGCACTGAAATTCAAGTTATAGCGCAATATGTCAGTGTACGTATGTGCTACCATAATACTATCAATGAAACACAGGTTACCAACTCCGTTTGTGCGTGTGGGTGTGTGCTGCCATACAGCCTCAAACTACGACGCTCCCTGGACCATGTTTCACATTCAATGTTAAATGTTTCTTTCTAGTTCGGTGTTTGGCTTTCTCCACACATATTGTCGTCCATCACTTCCGAAAATGTTAAACTTCGATTCGTCGGAGAAAATAATTGGGTTCTAAAACTCGTCTGATAAATTAACATGAGATTTTTCAAAAGCTAATCTCTTTCTCCTGTTTATTTCTAAATTAAAGGTTTTTTTTTCTAGCTTCTCTTCCATAATAACTGCCTTCAGGTATAACATTCCGTATAGTCTGTACACCGAAAGTTTTATGTGAAGTAGAAGTATTAGCAACGCCTTTGGCTAATTGGAGTACACTTATTTTAGAGTTTTTACCTTGCAGAATAAGTTGTAATGCTATTTTCCGTGGATCCTGTCTCGTTGAATACATTTACAACACTTCTAAGAGTATGTCAACTTATGTTCAGTTGTATTCCATGTAGCACGGTAATTTAAACTCTCATTTCTGAGTTGAATAAACATGTCTTTAACATCCAACTCCTTCGACTTCGAAACCATTTTATCACCGTCTTAGCAAAATAACGTTTGAAAAGTTTTGAAATAGCCCTGCATATTTTATACTAACAGAGTTTTTTTATCAGTCTAAACACGTGACCTCAACATAACAAAATCTGCATAGCAGTTAGAACCTTGCCAATACTTTTTGACATGAAAATTTACGTTTTTGTTAAATATTTTGTGTAAAAGACATATTAAAATCAATGTTTCATTAGATTTGTCTGTTTATTACCTCCTGTGTTCGTTATGTCCAGCTAAAACTGTCAAGCATTTCTTTTGTTAGCTAATATGATCATATATGGGAAAATGCCAATACATTTTTATCCACTGTAAACCCACCAAACGAACTATTTAAACAAAAGGCTACGTGAAATTACAAGATTTGAAAAATGCAAAATTTCAATAACTGAGAATTTTAAAAATACCAAAATGCTACGTGAGCCAGGTGTAGCACTCAGTTCTTGGAAAATCAGGACACAAAAATCAAACCTTAGAAGATCTTACCACATTACGCATTTAGCCAAAGAACTATTGATCGATTGAAACAAAGATCTTGAAACGGTTCTTTGATGCCATTCAAGTTCTTTGACGGAGTTGTCAGACAGCATTCTGACCAGGTTCGATGCTTATTCATAACTGTAAATGCATATTTTAGATAGAATGTGTAACTGAAGGATCGATCTAAACTATTATTTTTGTGATAAGTAAGTTTTCGTGTAAAATTATTAACGTATGACAAAACTGGAAAGTATAAAAAAATAAATTTAGCAATTGCATTTAGTAATGATTGTAATTAACTTTTAATTATTTTAAAAGTAAAGTTACTATTAACATCTTTGGGGAAACGTGACAATGACAACACTCTTTCTGTGTGATTTCATCAATCAAATTTACACTCTATTGCAAGATGATCCATTTTTTTCTTTTCAAATCGGATGTAAAGAACCGAATTTTTGACATCTTGAAATTCGTTACAGCGAGTATCAACTGAGCTACCCCATCTGCACATTAAATTAGGACTTGTAAAAAAATCTTCGTTAATGCCATCGATCGTTGTGATATAGAATTTCTATATCATAAAGATATTTCCTCATTCAAATGATGCCTGAGTTAAAGGAAGCATATTTGTAAGTCTGAAGATTTCTGTAGTTTTCTAAGATGCACACTACATACGATGATGTAAAAAAAGCATTGTATGCTTTCAGGATGACAGCAAATGATTTTCCAGGAAATCGTAAAGCTTAGAAAAACAGTGAGAGAAAAGTATGCTATAGTGTTAGAAAAAGATGGATTGCAACAAGTTATCAAATATATCTTTTTTTGCATTCGAAACTTTCTTTTTATTACTTCCTTGTACGAAGTAAAGGAAGTATTACAATAACGAAAAATTCCAAGTTTCATATTTCAACGAAAATATTGACCGTTATTGAATGCAATTTAACGATGTTTTTGCTTGACATGTACGTAAGGACAGACTAAAGCACTCTTTTTCCAAAAACGAATTATCAAACTATAGGACTGCTATAACATGTAGTTGTGCACCTTCCTGTTTGGTTGCGATCGGCCGCACTATATGTATGTTGTGAATTTTGTAAGTTGTGCATTTTTTGCTCTAAAAGTGATTGAATTATGTTGTTCTTATCTTCTGGTTAACGTTTCTATGCCTTTAGTTAGTCAGATTGCAATAATTGTAAAATTATCAACAATTTAAAAGTTGTTTAACTGCGGCTAAGCCTAATATTGTTTTACCATAGCAGCCATATTTGTTTACATTTGAAACTTAGCAGAATAGTGAATTAGGTCTTTCTGCACATTCAGTGTCTTTTTGTCGAGTGGGACCAAAACGAAGCTTTTCGTTTTGTACACAGAAAAATCTACCTTCTTGCCTGCTGGCCGAATTGCTTGTTTTTGAGTAGAAACTGTAATTTTAATTATAATAAATATTTTTTAATTGTTTTAACTGCATTTAGTCTTTTAGGTTTTTCTATGTCTTTCAACTTTTAATGAAGATATTTTGCGTTTTTATGTATTTTTGCCTTGCATCGAAGTGAATGGGAAATACATCTCTAATGGAATTCGAGGAAAAAGTTTAAATGAAATGCAGGAAAAATACGTGCAATTTAATATTCCGAACAACGAAATCATGTGGATTTTTAATCAAGTAATTAAATACGGCTGTGTCCTTAATAAGCAAGGTGAATGCGTCCATCAAAACGCTTTCTTTTTTCGTGATAAAACGATAGCAGAAACCAATTCTATATAGATTCATACACTGATGGAGAAAGATAACAAAGAAACATCTTACGTACAAATAATACCCCGATTACACTTATGCTAATGTAATAAATGCTGCATCATTTATTATTCATGATTAGAAAAACGTCCAAAAAGTTCCTTTGCAAATAAAGTATATTATATCATACACACCGATCTGCGGATGTCTTTACCTAACATTTATTTTTGTAACTTTAGTCGTATATATATATATGTTTCCAGTCACACACACACAAAAAAAATCTTTAAATAACGTGAATATTCACGATTCGGCATTTTTAAATTTAAAAGAAATTAATTTTGTAAATCTAACGAATCTAACGAATCTACGAAATCTAACGTTTCAGACGTTCTTCCGATCCCTATTTAGAAAAGTTGTGTACTCTTTATAAAAAATTAAACACAAAAAATTTGACCGAGGTATTTGATATAAAATTCAGGAATCATATTCAGGGGCCTTATGAAAATTGTTGCGCGAAATGTTTGCATTTATACGTAACTAAAAATAAAAATGTGGTTTAGAGAAAGGAGTCATGTTAAGAGGACTATATCAGAAGCAGATGATGTTCGTATTTAAATTATTGTAAAAATATTCATAAATGTAATTTTCTTTCTTTTTTCCAAAAATGAGACCTTATTCTCAGAATCTTATAGAATTCGTACTCTCGAAAACATGCGCAAGTTCAGTATCGGCGCGTAGACCAACTCGTTATATTATTTGCATTGATTGGATATGAAAGCATTTTAACTTTAATGAATTTTTCTACGATTACTAGATTATGATTTTGAAGTTATAAAACTTCATGAGAATATTAAAAACGTATTTCTAGACTGTAAATTTATCAATTTCTTGCGTAAAAATTCTTTCAGCTTACTATATAAAACAAATTTATAAATAAAGAAGCTAGTAAATCACAAAAGAATATTATTGCATAGCATTTAAGGGGGGAAAATCAGCGTCCAATTATCATAATTCATTTATTTACAGACCCCTCAAGACAAATTCAAAATTGCAAATATCGCAAATTTTGAGATTAAATATTTCAGCCAATTTTTGTCATACCGGAGTCAACCTGTTTGTGTTTTTTATTTTATAACAAATTTTTAGAATGAATTTATTGTCAATTATTATTTAAATTAATTATTTTATGTAACGAGGCATTTTTAAATGCGGAGGAACGTGTAAAAGATTAATTTCAGTATTTTATGGAAAATTAAATTTTTTATATTTAAAAATACAAAAACGGGAGTTTTTGCGTCGTTAAAAACATTGTTTGTAACTAAAGTGTACGACCAATGGTTGCAAAAATAAAAGCACTGTAAGGACTTTGGCGGACAACGGTGTATAATTGTATACTGTTGCTGACACTGTATATAATTATATACTGTGTTTTCTTAAGAGTAAAATTGTAAAGAATTTTCCCTTTTCCTTAGATATACCTTCGTGGTGTATTTGGAAATCACAGCCGACTGGCAATTGGGAGATCTAGTTTTCGAATCCCAGCAAGAGGTTCACTGATTTTCCATGTTTTCTGCTATGAAATATATTTTATGATTCTACATTGTCTCAAAAAACTAAGCTAATCAATGTGTTTATTGTCAGTTTCGAATTTAATGTGTAAAAATTATGAAGAAATGGCTAACTTCCTTTCTGAAGGAAACAAATGTTTAAATTTTCAGAATAGTCTTATTATTGATTTCAGCTGTTTAGTAAGAACACCAAGTGCTTTCCTTCAACTAGAGCAACTAAAGCATTTTGAAAAGAGGGATGACAGAAATAGATTCGTCTTACGATTTATCGATAGAGTTTTAAAATTCCTTAAAAGTATATTGATATCCTAGGAAACAGTTTCTCAAGAAGGTAGAAATTTCAGAATACTTCTACGGCTTAATCTGTATCGAAGATTTTCATCCTTTTTAGAAATAAGAAAGTTTTATCTCTTCTTACATGTAGCAAAGCAGTCTTATATATTGCTCGGAGAACTTTCTATACTAGATTACTTTTTTTTTGAATTTCTATATATTTTTAGAAATCGATACCTTGGATTTTCCAGAATTTAGCTTTTTTCTTCATTTTATTAAGATATCTTAAACTCTACGCTTTTTCCACATCCACTACTGTAATTCAAAATGTATTTTTCTTTAAAATAGCATAATGAATTTACACCGAAATTTCTACACTTACGTTTTCAGTTGCTTCATATATGTCTATTCAATTTAATTTTTAATCAGCTAAATTTAGTCTTTTTCTCTTATTTAAAAAGATGGGCAGGGCAATTAGTTCTTATCTGAACGAAAGGTTTCATTTGAGTTTCCAGTGTGAATAAGGGTTTTCCAATGTGTTTGCAGTTCAAAGGTTTTAGAGATTTCTTAAGGTAACAGAACCCGTTCAATGGGCGTTTTTCAAATTGTGTTAAATTGCTTTTTGCCGTGAGAATTCAATCCAAAAAAAAAAAAAAAAAAAAAAAAAAAAAAAAAAAAAAAAATTTTACTTATCTGGTAAAGACGTCTGGCACCAATGTTATATCTTAAATTCATATATGTTAAATGTTAAATATGAAACTACTTGCCGTGAGAGGTTTCTACTTCCTCTTAGGGAGGAAACTAAACTCTTAAGAATTTGCCAACTACCAAACTTTTAGTGATCGTATAGTGAAACGGTAAGCATTTTTGCGTTGTGAAAAAAAATGCATCCCGGGACCGCGCCGTGAGAGGATCGAAAACATAAGAAAAACATATACAAGATATATAGGAAAAACATATTAAATATATAAAGAAAACATACTGTAATAGGTTTCCAGATTAAATATCAGTTTATTCAATTACATCACAAGAAAAAAAAAATCTTAACCTCATCTGAGAGTCTAAGGAGAAGTCATCAATTTGTCATTTACCCTTTTTTTTAGAAATTTTTTTTGAATTTAAATGAAATTCATATAAAAAAAAAACTTAAGGTTTGTCTGGTAATTTAAAAAGAGGAAAGGGAAACAATTTAAGGCCTGAGAATTAATTTAAGAGTCGACGCTGTTTTTTACATTCCAAGAAAAATTAGTGAAAACCCACTCAAAGTTCAAACACAAAAAAAAATAGTACTTAACTTGGTTGGACATCTTGAAGTGGAGGACTCGTATCTTAATAAGAGTTGACGTCGGCCGGGCTCATCTTTACACTGGTTCTCATAATGTCGCCGTTGTTTTACCACTGTAGAACAGAAACAGGAGCACTGCTGCCCAGGACGGCTATCCGCTTGGTCTTGAAAGTCTAAAGTCAACACGCAGGTAACTGGTTTTCATAGTGACGAAACTAATTTTACCTCTGTAAAACAGAAACAGGAGCACTGCTGCCCAGGGCGGCTATCCGCTTGGTCCTGAAAGTCCTAAGTCAACACGCAGGTAACTCGTTCAAATTTCGCCTCTTTACCAGAACGCGGCAAGGGAGCGTGTTTGCAGCTTCCGGCCAGAAACGTTTTTTCTAGGCAATTACGGCTCGCCTGTTCTTACTCATCCCAAGAGCAAGCTTCACGAGTAACGTCCAAAGTAAGTTCCCCACGCCAGTCAGTAAGAGAGTCTCGCCTCTTAACCCAAAACGCGGCCGGGGAGCATATTTGCCGCTCCCCGCCGGGAAACATCTCTCGTCGTGAATTACATCTTGTCTATCTCTTTCAAGCCGGTTTTCAAGAGTAACGTCCACCAGTCCAGCAAGCCCGTAAGTGAGTCCAACTCGAATTTCCTTCGTCTCCTTCACAAAAAACGCGGGCTCCCACTATGGCTTCAATTATCGCCCCCTTAATTATGGCAAAATTTGCGTTTTCAACCCCTGAATGCGGAAATAAGGGTGATCGCGCATGCGCGCCCTTCTTCACTTAGCCAACAACCGGACCCTCAATCGCCAAAAACCTGAATGACTTACATTGAAAGACAAGTAGCAACCTTTGACCTTTTTGTCACGTACTTCATCTCTTAAGGTCAACTACACAATGAAAATTCTTCTAGAACATTCAAAAGGACAAAGCGCGCGAAATCATGACTTGGCAAAAAATTGCTCCCCTTTCCCTGCTTCTTTCACAATGAATCAAAGCTTGTACAAAATTTGCAAATAAAAGAAAATAAATAATATTCTTTTAAACTAAATAATATTCACAGAAGCATCTGTTTTTCCCCAAAATTAAAGCCTAAAAATAAATAATTCAGAATCAGATTAAATTAAAATTTCCATAAATCAGAAACTCATTCACCTAGTTTTTATACCGCTATCAGACAAATTCTCTACACAACATTTCCTTTCCCCTAAGGAATTAAATTTTGGTTTACCAAAATTTAGAAGACAGACACTTCTTGAAATACCATGACTCATACTGTGCAATAAGGCTAAAGGATAACATAATGTAACAATATTTCACACGACTCCTTGGTAACAGTGACGTTACTGACACATTAAATTTCAAGTCCAAAGTGTGCAAGTAAAACAACAAGATTAATCAAAGCAATTACTAATTAAAATACTCAAGGAAGATCATCAAAAACAATTAATCAAAAACATCAATTAAATCACTTAATTAATTAAACCTAGAAATACTCAGAACACATACAAAAATAAAAATAAAAAATAAGGCGTTAATCACAAACAAAATATGTCTAAGATCAATCAATAATTTTATGACAAAAAGAATTTCTCCTTTTTTTTTTGTTTCAGTTCATTACATCACACTAGTGTTGCAGTTTCTGTGTGGCCACATTTCTGAACGTTTATTTATCTATTCATTCCTTTTCAGTCCATTAATGTAAACAATTTCACCTGAGGTCGAGCACATTCTACTATTGTGACAATTTCTGCTGAGCACAATCATGGCGTACATTAAATGAGTACGGAGTTGTCAATGCAAGCGAGGGAAAACCCTGTAGTTAGAAATCATTGTGTTAGCAACTCCCCCCCAGCAGCCTTCAACGCGAGAAACTGAAAGCAACAACCCCGTAATGTAAGAACTCAGCACCACAATAGCTTTAGTAGAGAAACTTGACCTTAAAAGAAACCAGATTTCACCCTCCTACGTCTCACCTTCGACCAAGGAAGAACAACCACTCTTTCAAAGTTGAAGAAGACTTTATCTGTCAATTTTTCCCTTATGATAGATAAGCCACTGAATGTGTTCGGATACTCACTACTCACACCCGAAGAAAGAAATAATCTAATCCAATTGTTCACACCAAAAAAAAAAAAAATAAAAAATAAAAAATAAATAAATAAATAAAAATAAGATAATTAACGCGCCGCAGATACATAAAATACATTTCTGAGAAAATAAACACACTAATAATTCAAACAATTCCAAATAAAATATGTCACATGAACGTATTCAAACAAAGACTAAAGACCCCCCTAAGTACTACGAAATTGAGTAACTTCCAGGAATGAATCCCAAACAATCACGTCTAAGAACAGAAGCGGTCTGATCAGGGCCAAGCATTAGAAAAGAAAAGAACATTACAACACAAGGAACCTCGGAACCAGCCGAAAATACCCCACACAAAAAAATCAGAAAGAAAGAAAACGTGATTGTCCAAAAATTCAATCCAACCAAAATCAATTCCGAAAATAGCATCCAGAAAACGCTGTGCAAATACCAATTAGAATTTTATCCAAGACACACACAAAATAATAATAATACAACCTAATGCATATACAAAATAACGTTTGGCCAATATTTACAGATACTACCAAGATACACATATACACCAAAAATGAAAATACAATTAAACTGTAAAAAATTTCGTACATAATTCAAATGAGCAATGAGATCAGCAATACTTAAAAAAAATTTAAACTGCAATACCTAAACAAATACACAAATAGTCATTACGTTAAACCATATCAAGTCAAAAATATTTCCCTGTAATTCAAATCAAGCCAAAATAAATCAACCAGCAAGAATGAAGTGTCGCTAAAAATTCAAACCTCACAGTAAACACTAGTGAGTAACAACACCATATTTAAGTCCCCTTAGTAAGACAACACCAAAAAAATTCAGTAATTCTAAAAATCCATTAGGTCCACAAAAAAAAATTTCAACTAGTCAAAGAAATCAATCAAAGCTGGACTGAAGCACGTTACTAGAACACTAAATAAAATATCACAAATCAAAAAAGTGTTCAAAACAAACCCCCCAATTTAGGCGAAAACTGAGATCTATTCTGCATCAGACTCTTCCAAAATGTTGTATAGTAACGTAAGTAGCAGCCCTCAGAAACACCTCCACCCAAACAAAAGAAACAAAGTAACTCTTTACCGCGTCCATGTAAGCTGAGAAAAGCGCTGTATTATAAATGACAGACTCAAACTTTACGTATCAAGCAAACCTCCAGACACGTTGAAAGAGAACATAAGATGCGCTGACTCGGAAAGAAAAGTGCGCTGACTGAAACGTTACAATCCTGAACCAACACAATGAAAAAGATACAACAATAGTTTTCTCAGATAACAAGTTCCTGTTTGCCCCCGGTGTAAGAGGTCAAGTGCCACCATGAAGTGCAAGTATTTACAAGAAAACGAGCTTTCAGGACATTACAACTTCACGCAAGACCTAACTGCAAGCAACAAATGCAAAGTTCTCAAAAGTGCCAAACTAAAAAAAATACTCATAACTCGTAACTTAAAATCCCTAAAAATCACACAAATGAAATCCATAACTCAAATTCTTCTATTTCCCTATGACCACAGAAATCTCAATTCTTCCACGGAAACTAAACATCAGAGAACTTACATTTTACGGACCTTGGCAGTAACCACCAAAAACAAAACAAAAACCTGATACAACTATCTTGATACTACCAATTCAAATATAAAACTTAAGCCTAAACAAGAATTGACCCCAAATTCAGCAACAAGTCCAACCAAGAAAGAAAATTCAATAACTCAAATCAAATCTATTACGATTCACTAGCAAATTCAAGACAAACTACTTGTAATCAACAGAAAATTCCCACACATGAGTACAGAGCAAAAGTAACTAATCTTCTCAAACTTATTTCAAAAATTTCATAAAACCAATTTCCGTTGTCACCAAAATTCACTTTCTACAATTCACAAGACTAACTCAATTTCTACTGTTTAAACAATTCTCACATGACAACTCTTCACAAACTTAAAACTCAGAAGATAACTAATCCCAATTACTCTGACTCATTAAACTAATTAGAACTTCACTCAAGCTGATGAATTCATCCCTACTCCAGTGGGGTTTTTCTTAATTTGCATAACAAATTTATTTTATGGTTCCCTGCTCTCAACTTCTCAAACTTCCCCTTATATTCTATCGCCAGGATGTAAATTTAAAGTTAAGTGAAGTGTTATTTAAACGTGTGATTATCTCTGTTTATTCAGAGCGTGTTTTGCTAGCCTAGCGCACGTTTCGTTGTTATTTCGTGGTCACGCTAGTAAACTTCTTGGCCTTATCAGTTTAGTATCACGCAGGTTAGATTTCTGTGAGTCCATCTCTTCGGAGTATTTTTGAAATGCGTTCTTGCACTCGTTTATTTTTCAGATTTGATTTACATTATAGTTTACGTTTAGTTACCACCGTAAGTGAACGGTGTTTTTGTAACGCACGAATCCGTGCTTTCTGTTAAATTAGTTTGATTCAATAAGGGGTTAATTTGCATCCTTTTTCTGTGCTGGTATTTAATTCACGCCTGTGCGAGAATTCGCCAGGTTCATTGTAGGATTTACGTTAGTGTATGTGGACAAGTAGAGATAGATCTTATACTTCTTCCTGTTTTTTACCCTCTCTTTCTCTTTAGCATTTGTCCTGGATATGACTATAATGACAACAGAACAGTACCTTATTTGGCTTGCATCACATATCGTTTTTTTCTGGTTTTAAAAAGAAATCAGCAGTCAGTCATTCTTAATAAGTACAAGCTTGCTTCCTCATAAGGAACCCTTTCACATTATGTGCAGGAGCACTGCCACAAGGGCAAGAAATCTTCACCACTTTTCAAAATGGAAAATATTCTGGAACCGCTTCATAACGGTGCTTCTGCATAACGATGCCACATCTTTATGAAAGTCGACAGCTATTAGAAAAGACAAAAATCTTTATAACGGTGCCTCACCATAAGGGAGGACAAACTGAAGATCAGTTTCTCACTTGAAACGAATTATAGGCACTCATAAATCAATCTGGCGTTTTTCATAAAGATACCTATCTGAGTTCCTTTATAGGAAATGTCTTGTTTTCTCAAACTTTGCAGAAGAGTATCAGTCTAACATTAGGCAAGCCATAATAGTGTGGGATGGCATTGTTCATTATAATCGGATGACGCGACAAGCTGTGAGAATAAATCTTTTACTCTCTCAATGATGGAAGTCAGACGATTCCGCCATTAAGACGATGACGCGATTCAAAGATGTTTGCTTGTAAAAGACGATTCCTTCTCTTCATCTGTATATATCATCTATAAAATTCATCTTTCTACACATTAATCATTTTGTAGTTTTTAGCAACTATTTATGTTTCATTAAATATTCGAATTATTCGTAAGTCGAATTAGTCATTTCAAGCCCCTAGACAGCCACATCGGAAGTAAGTTTACAAACATCATATTCCTAGACAGTAAGTACCGATTCTACAATAGCATTGTTTGGAATGGCCAGACAATGTTATTACTTGTACAATGTTAATGTCTTGAGGAGAAGTAAGAAATAAAATTTCTTTGAACAGATTTTTAGTAAACGTCAGACCTGGTGATCGTCAACCGGATCCAAGTGGGGACCTGAGAGAAGAAAAGAGATAAAATAAATTCAGTAAATTTGCTTTTGCGTACAATATATATTTAGCCCACTGTATTTGTATTTTAGTAGTAAACACTGTTATAATAACAGCAATATAATTTTTATAAGAAAGGATTAATTATTTTCCTTTTATTTCTCAGTGGAAAAATTTATTTGTATTACACCCAGATTGGCACAAGTCCAAGGATCTAGATCAGATGACGTATACCGAGCTACCTTTGTAGTAGACGTCGACGAAAGGGCAAACATTAAGCGCGTCAAATACTACTTCCGCAACAGTAGCTATTTGGTGTACTGTGCAGCGAGACTGACAAACGTTATATTGTATGATTTGCAGAGAGAAGTGAGGCTCACAATTCCGCATTAACGATTGCACAACTTTGGGAAAAAAAAAGGAAAATTTGAAAAAAACCAACCTCATTTTATCGTGAATTTTAAATATAACACTATTGATTTCGAGAGCGTTCTGACACAGGTCCCTCTTCTTCAGAGTAAAAGAATCATCCATAAAGCTTCTTCACCAGGTGAAACGGATTTCCTTGAACTTTTCATATTCCTAACTTTTCTTTCTTTCATTATTGACATTAATTATAATTTAGTCCTTCTTGATGCTTTCAGAATTCTAATGTCTTAATAGTTCACGTTTACTTGTTATTTTCCTCCACAGATGGTGCTACGCACGTGCTTGCCTTGCCTTGTCCGTTGCTTTCCGTATAAAAACGGTTGGGTATAAAAAGGTTAAAAGAGGGTTGCATTTTTTGCATAATTTTAAGCTTTACTGTCGCGGCAGGCAGTGTCGGCATGCAAGCATGTCGGCAATTTAAGCATGCGGTGTCGTTGGTGTTGAGAAAATAAATTTTCCAAACTGAGATGAAAATAGAATAAATTAAAATAACGCGCTTACTTGTATTAGAGTTCCGACAATTATTTGCTGACCTGCTCAATGTATGTGTTTCTCCCACAGAAGTGCCTTGAATATAACGTATGTAACAGCAATGAAAGGCATTAATTTATTCATGACATGATTTATCAGATAACCTTAGATTTTTGATTTCATTTATATTTTTAATAACATTCTTTTAACTAATGTAGTAACTAAAATGTAATATTAGTAGAATTTCTCAAGAAAGGTTAACTCTGCACTTGAAAGAGCAGGGTAAAAATTTTGTTTGAAATCATGCTAAAGTCATTTTCTTCTTAATTCTTTATCATGCTCATTTTGTCTAATACTGAAAAAAGGGAAAAATTGTTAATGATTATTTGGCTGGTTTAATTTTTTTATATACGTCTCTGGAAAATTACTTCAGCGGTTTTCTGTTTAAGACAGAAATGTCATAAGGTCTATCAGAACTGCAGAAAGTTTTCAATTTTTTGTGTGCTTACTTAATTTTTAAAAGTGAAATGAAGAATTAAAGAAGAGAACTAGGAAACTAAGTAATTTTGATCGTTCATTACAGTGACAGTTTATTAAGTCGAAAATTGGAATTTTTATATAAGTACCCAACATATAATTTTACTGAGTGTCAAAGATAATCAAATCATTAAACATACCTTTTTATAAACCTACATACAGAAATAGTTGCTTCTGACATAAGAACTAAAGATACATTAAAATTGTGCTAGAAGTTGCTTTACTGAGTTGTTATACTCGGGGAGGAAAAGAACAAATCTGTTCCAAGCTCCATTTCTGTTGTTCCGACCAAACACTACTACTTCCACAACTTCAACTGCGTTTACCTTGGAAGAACGCTTTCATAAAATTTGTCCGAATTCCAACAGAATTAGAGAGGTAAGCATGAACGAGAAGATTTTAATTTTTGCTGTTTGTTGTAATTTTTACGTTGACCTTCTTTACTTGTTAATGATTTCAGTAGCTATAAAAATAGCAAATTAAACTGCAAACTTAAGCCGGAAATCGGTGCCTGCCGAAAACATCGTGGGAATATTGTTGGGAACGAAAATGTCGAGGAGAAAATAACGCAAGGGGAAAATATAAACGTAAAAAACATGATGGGAAAGAAGAAAGCAAGGAGAAAATCGCAGTTTTAAAACATCGTGGTAGAAAATAAAGCAGTGAGTATTATTTTTAACTCTATTTCATATTTTTGTATTAAGTTATATACTTTTGCTGGAAATGCAAGGAGGGAACTTAAACTTAAAAATTTTGGATTTAATAAAAATTAATCCTTTATTGATCAGTTAACAGAATTTAAAATTTATGTTGATAAATACTAAAAGTCGTTATTTCAGTAACATCTTTTATAAAGATGTTAGTAGATTTTCATGAAAAGATATTGTAAAAGAGATAAGAAGAAAGGATATACTTAAGCGATGACTTGTATATGTTTTATTTTTTACATCACGATATATTTTAGCACGATGCCTTAGTACTAAAGTTTTTCCACAGCTTTATTTCAATGATGTTTTCTCCCCCCAAACCAATAATGGTGAAAAGATAAGGAGCAATAAAAGAATGATGCACGCAGTTTTTTTTTAAATACAGGGCTGGTAAAAGCCATGAAATTAGAGGGACAGAACACAGTTACAGCTAACTGATTCACCACTAACTATCTTCCAGAAATTCTTTAAGAAATAAAAATTAGAAGATTCATGCTTTACCTGATAATACATCTTCTCATTCAGCAAGATAGACAGTCAAATTTCATGAGCAAAAATACATTGAATTGATAGAACAACCATCCTGTTCTCTTGATCTTGCAATGTGTGACTTTTGACCATTTCGTAATTTAAAACAATTTTATGTGGTTGTCAATTTCATTCTAGTGATGAGACCGGTGAGGCTATAAAAGCATATTTTTCATAGATTCCAAGAAATGGAGAGCTTGAAGAAATTAATCTTTGGGAAACTCGCCTAAAATTGTTAATTTTTGCTGGATGGAACTATTTTGAATAGTTATAAGATTTGGTAAGTTCATCTTGTATCATTTAGGTATATCTCAAAATTTTCAGAGAAAATTTCAGAGTGACCCTCGTATAATGGTACATCACATTTATGTGCTAGTACAAAATTTCAAAGGAATAATATTTTCTATAAAGGCTTTAGAAATATGACACTAATTTAAAACGAAAATTTGCCTCAGCAAATCCCATAACAGATTATTATGACAGAGCTAAAATTCTGTAATTTAAGATTTTGAGCCTTTTGAAGAAAAAAAAAAAATAGAAGGGAAGAACTTGTGCGTAGTTTTGCATTGAAGAACAGATGAAATACTTTCAGTTGAGTACACAGAAAAAAGCATTTAAGAAAAATTTTATATGTACTTATTTATCATTTCTTAATGTTTTAAAATTCAAGACTGGCTGCTTCTGTCATCCCACAGCTTAAGAAGATGCAAGTTTATGTAAACTATGTAAGTAGATTAAAGTGACACGAAAGGGGTTGTCAGCAAGAACGTTTGTTAACGAGTAGTTTATAGGATTTTCCTCCCGGCTAATTACGAATGAGTGTGCTGCGAACAGCTACGAATTACTTGAAGCAAGTTTAGATAGTTCTGTTGATTAACGTTCTTGCAGCGAGCTGTGAATAGCCACGTAAGTTTCTGTTTTAATTAATTTAAACTGAGATAAGATTTATTTTAGTGAGAGTGCGAACTTTAATTTGTTGTGCCTCTAGGTCTGAGAAAATGTTAATCTGTTGTATTTAGATAATTTTAGTTTTAAGTTGTAATTTTTTTTAATTCTGTAAAACGCAGAGAAAGTTTTAATTAGATAAAAATAATTTTATTTTTAAGAAGTTATATTTTTTAATTCTGTAAGACGCAGAAAAAGTTTTAGTTATAAAAAATAAAGAATGGCTTATATAGATTTTAGTTAACTGGTTTACTTGAAACCTCCTTCCTGTTTTTAACCTGAACTGACAAACGACTAACTTCGGTTAATTTGAGTTTGAGATTTCTATTATTTGAGTAGTACTTTCCTTTTTATGGCCTTAACTAATCCTTTGTGTTTAGTATCTGGTACAAGCAAAGGAAATAATCAACGGCAAATAAAGATTACTTTTTTTAATAATCACTAGTAAGCTTTCGATACTCTAACGAACTGAATAAGCGAATGCGTGAATCTTTCTATGGTATGAACTGCATCAGAATAAGAATGAGAGTATTATCAAGTAGATAATAAATCCAACTTTAAAATTATACATACATTTTGAGATTTAATACGAGGATAAAGGTTAAAAGAGGGTGGGTCAATTATTTTGTTGTTTCAGTTTACAATATAACCTGTTTTGGTTAAACAGATAGTAGAAATTTGTCTGCTGCTGAAATCTGTCCTGTCTGCTCAAATAGTAGAAATCTCTTCAAATAAACTGAAGTTAGTCGTTTGTCAGTTCAGGTTGAAAACAGGAGGTTTCAAGTAAACCAATTAACTAAAATTTATATAAGCCATTCTTTATTTTTTTATAACTAAATCGCTTATTACCGAATGCTAAAAACTATTACCATTTTCGCAGAAAGCAAATCGTAAAATTAGATAACAGTAATAAGAATTATAATTTGTTATTGATTTTAATATGGAAATCTTAAAAGTTTTATATATATAAAAATAATATTTTACTGATTTCCCAAAATATAAGTCTTAAAACTTAGGATTTCATTCTGAATTGCTTTACAGATAGTTGCCATCCTGAGCTTCAAAGCGAAAAATAATTAAATTAAAAATTTTTATATTTTTTTGAGTTTGCAAAAATCAAGTTGACATTTTTGTGTGTTAGTAATTCATATAAACAATGTGAATAAACATTCAGAATGGTAAAAAGTTAACCAACATTTGAAACTTTTTTTACACCACTCCAAGAGTAACAATTTTTAGAGGAAATCTTCATCAATTTGTTTCTTAAATATAGTAAGTACAGCGAATAAATAAAAAACGTATACAACACTTAGTACCCTGTAAACGTTAATATTGATCAATTGAATGAGTCTACGCCACGCACATTTTTTTCTTAGTTGTTATTATTATCGTATGTGTGTCGCCTAGACGGTATAGTTGTTAGGGAAGGTAAACCGCTGAGTTGGCTTCCGACCCAGGTATAGATATATCCATGCAGAATTGGTTACTAACTCGGCGGGAGTCAACCACTAGCTACCAGGCCGCAGCCCTAGACAGCCCCGGCTGAGCAGACGACATTTATAAAATGCAAGAAAGAGATATACATATGCATACAAGGCACTTGAAGAAGGGTACAACAATGTACAAAGAAATATATACATGTGCATACAAGGCACTTGAAGAAGAGTACAATAATGTACAAAGAAATATATACATGTGCATACAAGGCACTTGAAGAAGAGTACAACAATGTACAAAGAAATATATACATGTGCATACAAGGCACTTGAAGAAGAGTACAATCAAAATATATGTGTATACATATAAATACAAACTCATATACAGATTTATAGTACACACTTACATACATAGATATTCCGAAACAAATAAAAGTATACATACTCTCATTCATATTGATATATACACCCATACATATACGCTATCATGATAGTTAAAGTTTACAAGAAGCATGCCATTGAGGTACGCGTGATCCTTAGTATGAATTAAGTACCATAAATAAAAGATATAAACATGTACACATTACAGCATTCAGATACAGTACGAACTTTATGTATGAAAACCTGGTACAGCATAAATACAAAATTACATATTGTACATACATATCACATACTCTGTTTCTGACCTATTGCACTAGCTTATATAGAATTTTATGACTACTATCTTCCAGTGTCAGAAGAGTAATTGCTAGTACAGTAGTCAATTATTGTTTTCAGTTTCCGATGGGCAACTCTGTTACTTTGTAGATTCTGGAACCAATTTGGCCAGAATCTGGCTCCTGGTTGCTTGAGGCTGTTAGGTGCTGTGTGTGGGCAGGAGAACACAAAATGATCTGGATGACTCTCCTCCCCACATTCACAGTTACCATTCTCTCTCAAGCCAAAGCGGCAGAGGTATGAAGGAAAGGGCCCATGACCAGTGAGGAAATACGTCATGTAATTACTATTAGTTTGGATTGTCGTCTTGACATTGGGAATGAGATTGTAAACACGTCTCCCTGTGGAGGCTTGATCCCAACGTTCTTGCTATATTCTTAGGTGATGGAATGTCCGACTCTTTAGGTCCGAGACTGGTCTAAGGGTCGGGACTTCTCGCAAAGTGGATGAATCCGCTGCTTCCTTTGCGAGAACATCTGCCCTCTCATTTCCTTCTATTCCCGTATGAGCGGGCACTCAGATGAGTGAGGGTCTTTGCGATGCAGGCATGTGTGTTAAAATGTCTCTAATGCTGCTGACGATAGGACTGCGAGAACGAATTCCAGCTATCGCAGCGAGGCTTGAGGCTGAGTCTGTGTAGATGATATTGGGCACTGTGGGATTATTCTTCAGGTGGAGAAGAGCTGCTCTGATTGCTATGAGCTCCGCCTGAAAGACAGAGTTTTCAGAAGCGAGCTTTCTTTTCCACTCATACGTTAAAGCTCCTCCAGATAGTATACAGAATCCGCTTCCCGTGCCCCCTGGAGTTTTAGAGCCATCAGTGAAAACACCATTTGCAAATCCCAAGTCCTGTGTTGTCCTGTGAGTTGTAAGGGAAGACTGATAGCGATACCGAAGGGCCCGGGCTCGAATCCCGGAGAAGGCATTTGGATGTAAAATTGTCTGTCTCTTCACAGGAGGTAGTGGTGGTCATCTATTAGGCGCCTCTACTATAAAATGGTCACTACTTCTGGCCTTAGTAGCGGCCAATGCCGTTATAGGCAATTTCCCTCCATTGGAAAAAAATATCATATATGTTAATGAGATTTAAGTACCAGAGAATTCTATTGATAATGATGTTTATGATTTGAAAATGTATGGTTTGTAAATCATTGATTATGAAAATCATTGATTGGATTTTTCGAACCGGTTTCCATAAAATTAAACACTTCTTTTAGCGTCGTTGTCAGAAAACAATCTTTTAGGTTTTTGATTGATCTTTTGATGCATCAATATTATTCACATAAAACTACTCAGCAGTTTCGTTTCATAAAATTCCTCTAATTTGGTCCTATTTGAGTTATGCTTTCATAATAATTATAAGTAATGCCAACGACTAGAAAGTACTATCTCCTGTATTCTTAACTAAAATAAGAATAACAACATATTATTCTAAAATATCGTCGTAGAAAACTAAGCGTTTTAAAGCATCGTCCTGGAAAATAAAGTGCTAAAAAATAAAGCAATTAAAAATATTCGCATGATGATTCCCAAACATGTACTTTCAGTCTTTAAAAAATTTAAATGCATGTCCGGACTACAATTTCAACTATTAATCCATCTTTACTATTAATCCAACTTAATAAAAGGAAAATGCTACTAATCCAGGTTCATAAAACAGATTAATTAATAATGACCTTTAATAATTAACTATATAAATTTAAAACCATTAGCTGCAATTCATAACATTAATTTTCTACTCATTTTCTGCTTTTGAATGCTTTTCTTCTTACGTTTTCAGTGAATTTCTGCGTCAGTAGTGCGTCTTATGGGTGGATTCTACGGCACAAAATGATTTAATTCTAGGAGCCTATTTTAAAATATAAGGACGCTCTTTTTTCATGCGTGCTTATCTTGTCAATTAGGTTTTACGGTATCTGAAACACACTTCAATGCATATTTTTTTTTCCTTATATACTTTCTACATTATTGTCAGAGGTTCAGCAGCAGCAGGTTCTGCATCACTTCCAACGAATCTCTTCCTGAAGCTGCTTTACAAAGAACATTTTCAAAGTGGGATCTTCCTGATTTTTGCTAAACTGGTTTCACTCCTTTTACGTTGACGATCACATTAATCTCATTAATTTCGCCTCAGTATTAGCGGGTTCTCTTCTATTATAGCAGCGTTTGGCTCATTACCATATCCTAGAAAGAATTTTGGCTACACATTAAAGATTTTTTTCCAGTATTTTTTTACATATATCCGCTATAATATCATGCTTAAGACTTTCATTTTTAAAAGATTCCCAATAGCTCCTGTAGAATAGCATTTCTCTTTACAGACATTAAATTGCGTCCCTTTAAATTAAAGAAACGCATTTTACAATTTTAAGACGCTAAATTGAGCCGATTTATCTTTATTCTGTTTTGTCTTTAAATAGAATAAGAATAAATCAACATATAGAAGCAGAATTCTGTTTTATAAAAATAAAAGTTAAAGTATTCCAAACTATTCTTCACGGTTCTATCTCCTTAATTCAATGCAGATTTATGACTTGGACAATCATTTCCATACGAAGGGAGTATATTCCCAATTTAGCAGAAATGTGCATAAATAAGTAAAATTTAAAAGTACGTAGAACTGCTTTTTCCTAGTAATGAATTTGTAGCTAATATGAAGAAAAAGATGCAGCCAGTGGAGATGTTTTTAGTGGTATCATATAACAGATATGTAAGAGATCTTGACTGAACACCCGATGTAATGAGAACTTTTTTTTAAAATTTTTTTTATTATTTATTTAACGAGAGAAAAGAAAAGCCTTTTTTATGTATAGGTAACGGAGTAGATGATATAATTTTCTAATGTAGTAATGAAGTCATTATTTTATCATGTTTATTGTATTTTATTATTAAGGAGTATCGTAACGTTTTGAAGTTATGCACCAAATTTCCTACCGTAAATGTCATTTACTTTTCCTTTTTTTCATTTTTATAATATTACCTCCTAATGAAAATGAGGATATGCTCATTAAAAAAATATTATGTTACTTAATTTTATACCTAATATCGTAAAAGTACTTTAGTTACGGAAACAGGAGAAAAATAAAGGTTTTTTTATTCGTATAATTATCCTGAAATTTATTTATTTACAAGGCCCGGTGGCGCAGCGGCATCACAGGTGCAGGGCTCGATACTCTGGCTGGGCAAGGTTAACTCAGTCTTTCATCCCTTGAGTGGGTGGCTAAAATGAGTACCAAGTTCGCTTGGGGACTAAATTCCGGGGGTTCTGCGACAATCTGACCATTTCCCCAGGCCATATGGTCATGCAACACGGGGCCCACGGAAAGAAAAACAAATATTGGAGCACTGTAGGCATTGCCCGCTAGAGCTGTTGCGCCACTGAGTTTAATTTAGTATTTATTTACAAGAAGACATAAAAGTTTAATTTCCTAATTATTTTCAGTTAGTACATGTTTGAATTTTCAAAAGTTAAATAATACACGTTTGAGTTAGCAAAAGTTTCGAAATAAACGCTGTGTTACAGAGGTTTTGCACTGTAGATTTAACCAGCACGTTTTAAAATTTCTAATAAATAAACAGGTAATATTATGAATATTCATCGGAATAGTAATTTAATTCGTTTGCATACAACTGATTGCTCGTTTCTAGAATGTATGTTTCGGGCAATTCTGTGTGAGAAAATAAATAACTTTGATTCGTTAAAAGTTTTCAGATTTTTATAAATCATTACTCCAAATTTGTATAATTTAAAACCTTAACTTAAGACCTCAATTTATTTCAGATTAAAAATTTATTTTAAGAGCATTTTCTCATTAGCGTCAAAGGGGCTGTTAGTTTCGATCCTCGATTTTCAAATAAAAATATTCTGTTCCCAAATGTTGTCGCCATGTATTATTTCGAAAGAAATAATACATGGCGACAACATTTATTATTATTTATAATAAATGTTGAAATATTTATATATAATTATTATTCGAAAGAAATAATATAGTAAATATTATTATTTCGAAAGAAATAATATAGTGATTTCAAAATAATATATGGACAATAAAGTGATTCTACGGAAAAGTGAGGTTTGAGAATAATAACTCATCATGCAAGCTAAAACTGTATGACAACATTTAACATCTATCGGTAATTTTAAAGATAGGCTGCTTTATAAAATCTTGTGATTTTGCTGCGGAATTTTATGGTACGTAAATGTAAAGAAAGTGATTACTTTTAAATTGAGTTAAAGAGACACACATAAAATAGTTGTAAATCAACTTTATAAGAAAACTTACAAACTGGAAAAATGAACTTTGCAATAGTGATTAATATGAAGAACTTTTCAGTAGTGGTTCAACAGGCAAAATGAACTTTGAAGTGAATCTATATGTCTAGACTTTGAATAGGCGATCCGGGCAGCAGGAACATCGGTTTTCCCTTTAATTTTTAATACAAACTTCTTGAAAATAATTAATATAATCTAATATATTTTCGGCAAACTCAGACTGATATTAAATCTTTGCAACATCAAACAAATCGTAGGTTTGTTGTAAATGTGATTTAGAATTATTTAAACCAATTTCCAATTTTCATTCTTACCGTCTCTGCGTTTCTCAATGCTCTACTTTCACACTGCCGTGGTAGTTTGCAGTTGGAGCATTCCCTAATGCATCATTCCTTTATGAGAGTTTGGAAAAAGAGGATAGTTTTCTATTTGTTATTTTACAAATTTGAGAAACGCATTAAGAAAAATAACAGATCACACCAAAAACAATAAAAAATACAAAAAATTTGATTAAGAATACACGAGAAATTTTAATGCACAGGTGAAACAAATATTAACCGGCAAACTGTCATTTGGTGCCAACAAAAACTACCAGCAGCTGTTAGTATGTAGGTACCCGAAAGAAATTTGAATCTCTTTTTGTGTTCCGATGGACACAACTTTCTATTTCAGTACAAAATACTCCATGAATATGTCTCCATATTAGAAAGCGAAAGAGCAGGTTCGGTAGGTACCTAGGTCAACTCCCTATGTTTGTCACTTCTTTCTTTTCCCTGGAATGTATGTTAATTATGACTCTTAATGTTTGCATACTGGGTATCTACGTTTGGAAGTAAAAATGAATGAGAAATAGATTAAAGACGAATGAAATTTTATTTTAGGTAATATGAATAATGCCCTATAAGAGTAATATTATTTCCATTATTTTATTTTCATAAAAAAAAACTTTGAACCATTAGATAAGCTTAAGCTCTCTATATATGTAATAGTTATTAATAATCAATTTATCAGTATCTATAACACGGGACGAAGTTCAGCAATACAAACATATCTTTTCAGAAAAATCAAATTCTTCTGATTCAGCGTTCTTACATGAAGGTTAATCCAATTTAGCAATAATCAACAGACAGATTTCCGTCGTGCATTTAATTGATTTAGCGGTAACTCACACTAAAACTAAATTAGTTATACACATAAAATAATTAGGTTTGGAATGCGTTCCGGAAAGCAAACGTTTGGGATCAAACCCTAAGCAAACATGTGCTTCCTCAGCAACTTCAGAGAAGTGGATTATCTAAAACTGATTCATTATTAAATTCGATCCTGGTCTTTGATTTTGGAAATAACATGAGCTGGTTTATATACAATAAAATCTGTTTTGCGCATGTTTTTTATGCTTTGACATAAGTTTTGCTTGAAATAAAATCTATTTTACGCATGCTAAAATCAAAATATAATTTAAACTAGAAAGCATATACAGCGACACAGTTAACATGAAAATATTCAAATATCCTTTGACTGATTGTTACGAAACGTTTGCTGTTAATTTTGCTTACGCCGGATCCATGCATTAAGACTCGATGAGTGGATGCATACGAACTGTCATTATTTATAAATTTTGAGCTCCAGATATTGTTCAAGTATATGATTAATGGCAGTCTGTGACCGGCGATGCTCATGTATATAAAAAGTATTGCCTTTGATATCTTTGGTCACAGACTTTTATGGGCACAGTTGCGTATTAGTCACAGTAATCCAACCCCACTATAACGAACTCCAGTGGACCGTAAGTTTGGTTCGCCGTATCCGATTCGATAAGTAAAGTAAATTAATTCTCAATAATATATAAACAATGATTTTATTAGCCCAAAGGGCGTTATCCCAGAAGGGCTATTAATTTCGTTTTGACATTTTGTGTTGAAAACGTTTGATGTCATAAACATAATAATGATAATAATAAAATAATAATGATAAAAAGTGTCTTTAAACATCATAAATAATAATGATAATAAATGTCTTTAAACATCATAAATAATAATGATAATAAATGTCTTTAAACATCATAAATAATAATGATAATAAATGTCTTTAAACATCATATCCGGCTTACAACTATTCTAGTCCGGATTTTACAGCTGTTAAGAAGTCCGTGAAGCTTTTATTTCCTCCGCCATGGCTTTTTCCTGTAGGCGAGTCACTGGCATCCATTCGCACTCGCAAATCCCACTCCTGCCCCAGTTGTTTCGTTTCTACGGCTTCGTGGATTTGGAGTGACTAACGACAACACTTGATGAAGAATAAAAACACAATTTATTTGTCAGTATTACTCAGGACAGCTCCGAAAACACGTTTGCAGTCGTCGAAAAACTACGACAAATACGTTGAAACAATCAGCAACACAGCTTTCAGGCTATCACGGTAAAGACAGCTTCACGTAAAGCATAGAGTACTGCTCCCGATTCCGTCGATCGCTCGCGGAGCTCAACATACGCGACGAAGTGCTACGATATACCACATAGCCTCAGCGATGCACGCTCTCTATGCACCAACTCGCGATACAGTGACGAGACACCTCGACACTAAACTGACAATCAATTCGATAAACTACGAGACACTCGATAGACACGCGATCGATTCTTTAGACTGCTAGACACTGTCTACTCCGCGCACCAGCAGGGTTTATATAGCTTTTGGCCTTCAAGAACATTCTGGGCCAAACCGTTAAGAATTCATTCTAGAAAGTTCTCCATCCATTTATGGCACATAACCGATTTTGTCGCCAAATGGGCAATTTTGTGCCAAATATGGCAACCTTGCCTTACCTTTCCTGGCAAACCCAAAAACCGCCTTGTGGGGAATCTATCTTACCGCAGCTGGACATTTCATAACACTGCCTCCTCGCAAGGAATGCACGTCTCTAGCTATACAAATCTTGGCCAGAAGCTAAATTCGATACAAATAAAATGGAACAACAAAACAAATAACATAGCCGAAGGAACAAATATTTACACTATGTACAAGCTATGTACACAAATTAACCGCATAACAATTTAAAATTTTAGAAAATTCAGAATGAATTTCATTCTTAGGCTTTTCATTAAGATATACCCGGGTCAAATACTCTTTCACTGCAATTCTCAGAATTTTTTTTTTTTTTTTGTTTTGCATACTACACTCTGAAGATTCAGCTCCTTCAGACTTTACATATACAGGAAGATCTGAAACAGTTTGCTCACTACTTCGTATTTTATTCGCATCATATGTACAGTTAACCTCGGTATTTTTACCGGTTGGTCTATACTTATTTTTCTCTACTTTCAGGGAACCAGTTCCAAATTTTACATTAGAGTTATGAATGGATTCCGATTCTTTACAAACAGAAGTATTCTAGTTTAGAATCAAGTTTGTGTCTGCACAACCTGCACTATGAGACATACACCCAGTTTGTGAAGTGGGCTTATTTTCTTACAATACTGGAACTCTCTGCTTAAGCTGTGCATCTGCTTCTCCCATCTCTGCATTACATGCATTTTCAGATGGTTAAATACTTGCTGACTGCGACTTCGTAACTTCACTATCAGTGTCTACGAACTTAACAATCGCATTCTCACTTTCTTCCACTTCTACTTCAGGCACTTTAGAGTCAAAAGCTTCTTTCCCGTCTTTTATTTCTTCATGTTTCTGTTCTTTTTCTTTAATCCTGTTAGATGTTTCATCCATTATTTCTTGATCTTTCTCAGATACCTCACCAGTTATTTCTTTCATTTCTTCATCCTTTGACTCTTCAGGTGCCACTTCTGTCATTTCCACATATTCTTTTATAGCTACAGTTTCTTCTGTAAGCTTCACTTTCATCTGTTGGAGTTACTCTCGCAGTTTTTCTCGGCAGATATTTATTTCTTCTTGCTCGGATTTCATCTCAGAGGTCATCTCTTCATATCCATCTTTTATCTCATCACATCTGGCTTTGATCTCAGCCTTCATCTCTTGGTATCCCGCTTTTGTCTCATCATATCTGTCTTACAACTCTGCTATTCTGACTTTTACAGCTGCTAAGAAAGTCCGTGAACTTTATTTCCTCCGCCATGGCTTTTTCCTGTAGGAAGATCACTGGTATCCACGCACACTCGCAAATCACTCCTGACCCAGTTGTTACGTTTCTACGGACTCGTGGATTTGGAGTGACTAACGACAACACTTGATGAAAAATAAAAACACAATTTATTTGCCAGTATTACTGAGGACAGCTCCAAAAACACGTTTACAGCCGTCGAAAAACTACGACAAATACGCTGAAACAATCAGCAACACCGCCTTCAGGCTATCACGGTGAAGACAGCTTCACGTAAAGCACCAGAGTACAGCTCCGGATACGATCGATCGCTCTCAGAGCTCAACGCGCTCGACGACGCACTACGATACACTCCATAGTCTCAACGATGCACACTCTCGATCTACCAACTCGCGATACAATAACGCGACACCTCGCGATCGATTCATTATAGACAGCTAGACACTGTCTCCTCTGCGTACTAGCAGGAGTTGTATAGCTTTCGGCCTAACATCGAGAACATTCTGGGCCAAATCGGTATGACTTCGTTCTAAAAGGTTCCCCATCCGTCTATCGCATATCGCCAATTTTGTCGCCAAATGACGCTAAATGGACGATTTTGCACCAAATATGGCAACCATGCTTTCCTTTGCCATTTTCTAGCAATTCTAAATCCGCCTTCCGTGGAAGCTATCTTCCCGCACCTGGACATTTCGCAACAGTATGTATGGTTCTCGCATTGTGATAAAATAACGGTACCTAGAGTCACGATTTCAAAACGAGTAATGTCAACATTGTACGAAAAAAAAATATTTTTAATCTCCAGCGCTCGAGACTGTGTATCGGAAATCCTAAAGATATGCTCATTTTAAAATTATTTTGCGATATTGCAGTTGAATTGAATTTTATGGTTTAAGTGCGAAGAGCTATATTTAATAAATAAAGGTAACACACAAAATGTTAAAGGAACACTCCTTTGGGTGTAATGTAAAATCTGAAAGCTTTCATTTTTTTATTTGTATTAAAACGAATAACGAAAAATACTGAAGAATCTACCTTTTATTTAGGATATATAACTGCAAAGGAAAGATTCAATAACTTTTATAAAGTATGTCCTACGCTTTCAAAAAATCTCAGGAATGAAAAAGTCTCGTTCGGAGAGCATAACTTGGTATTAATTCTCATTAGGTAAGCAGAACTTGGTTAAGTGTTTATATTTAAACAACAACAACAGGAAAAAAAAATCCGATACGGAACTAAAAAGTCTTTATTCGCTAAGGATGAACCAACTGTATAATCAAAACGCATAAGAATTACTTTCTTTTTCACCGATCTGTGAAAATATCAAAATTTCCATCAGAATTTCAACATGTCTGTCAATTCAGTCAAATATTAATTGAAAAGAATCAAAGAATTCAGTTAAATTTATTGGTTTAATAGTAAGACGCTAATGGTCAGAATGGCGTGCCACGGACCTGCAGTATCCAACGATGTGCTTCGCTAAGCCCGGGAGCCAGCCGTTTTGAAGGAGATAATGTAACTTCACCCCATATATATATGCGGCTTAAGTGTCTGATTGTCGCCGATAGTTTATTGGTTGCTTGCATAATTGTACTAGCCAATGGGGCGAAGTTGCCACGGCACAGAGTTGCTGTTTCAATTGAGACGTAAACAACTTCCTGTAAAACTTGCTTTTACTCTATGACCATCAATTAGTCTCAGGGCCAAACGCTTAAGCGTGTTGGCATTTTTTTTTACATGAGTCTACATTTGGACACGATCAACTTTATGTTGCCTGTTCAAGAGTTCGTGAAAGAACGGACGTAAAATTAAAAATATTGGATGATCCTCTGCAAGGCGAGCTTAAAAATGATGGAAAGATCTACACAAGAAATGTTGTGTACAAAGAGATCTTTGACATGTGAATTAACATTTCATTATTTAAATCACCTTTATGGATTGAGCTAGGGGTGGACTCTTAAGAAATGTACCGCCAGTAGTTTCCTTCACTGTACTCTACTTTAAGCAACAAGTACGAGTAGAAGGGAGAAACCCTGTGGGGCAGTAAGCAATGGGGCGTCCTCGTCGTCTGTCTTGGATAATTCAGTTTAAATTAGCAGACATCTTTGCACAAATCATTTTAATTACAATTTATAATATCTAGAACAGCGGTCATTTCGTATGACCGCCTGGCCTTTTAGTACACTATATGCGAAGACCGCCATAAGATTCGCTTATTGTAACCTCGTTCTCCTATAGACCTGTTAGAGCTATCTGACCTATTTCTTAGACGAGTGATGTGGAACCTATAACACGCGTGGCATAAGTTGACACGCTAAACCCATTTTGGATGACACGCATCACGCATTTCGAGAGCCGTCGAACGGAAACGAAAAATTGCATAAAACAAAAACATTTGTCTCTTGCAACGGCTTTTTTATTGTCAACATGGGCTGCGGTTACCGCGGATGCATTCGAGAGCATTTTTTGGGCAGATGGTTGACACAGATGGCAGACGGATGATTCTACATGTGACACGGCACCAGATATTTGCTAGGGATTCAGTTTTTTGACACGCCGAGCTCAGAAGTTTCTCCATCGCTCTCCTAGACCTAGCTTACCTATTTTGCATAGTTCTTGTTTCGAACACATTGTGTGTTGAACATAAAAGAAAAGCCGTATAAAGGTCTTTTTCTTTACGGATGGAATGTGGATGTAAATACTAACATCCTAAACGTGGATTATGTTTAGCGGTTCGTAATATTTTAGTTAAAACTTTCAGAAATTCTAGAAAAAATACGAAAATTCGAAAAGTTCCAACCAAAGATATCCATATAATCATTATATCCGATTTCCATAGCTTTAGAAGTCTGCAAGTCTGCTATAGCAGTATGAGTTAATATTAAGACATAAAGGTTCTGGTTATATCAGAGAGTTATATATTACAGCGGAATTCAACTATAATACACTTTACTCACCTCCGTTTCTTTTTCGATGGAGAGCACCCAACGTTGTAGTCCAAAATTTCATAACGTTTCGTCCCTAACCCTAACATTTCAAGATGACCTCGAAATCAGCATTTATCAATTCCAACCAATCATAAAGTTTCTTGTTTGGCCTAAAACTTGAATTCGGAGCATCAATATGTTATGCATATCAATCTTTTGAAGCAAGAATAAGAATGAGCATAAATATTTCTATGCAAATTACGTGCATGGTACTGACCGATAAAGAATGGTTTTTAAAAATTTAGTACTTAAATTGAAAATTTATCTTTGCATTATGTACAAACGGGAGTTATTCGCAACGTTTACACATATATAGAACTCTATCGACTTTTCAGCAACGAAGGAGAATATATGAAAGATATAGAACTTAGGTAATGAAAGGTAGGTAACCTTCTTATTATAACTCGACAAATATTTTTTCCAGACTCTCGGAAAAGATGTCTTGATTTCTTCTCTGTAGCTAACGATATCCGTTTTCATTTAATTTATCAAACAATTTTTTGTGCAACATATATACGCGATTTTATACAAAACATCTTCAACCAGTTTTTGAGTAACGGATGGGGACTCATCCGTATAAAATAATAGTAAAGGTATAAAATTAAAGGTATAAAATATAAGATATAAAAATAACATATTTAAAGATGGAGAAATATCTATCCTACACGTATTTTTAGTCCAAAGAAGCGTTAGCCCAGAAAAGCTATTGGTCTGAAAACGTTATTTTGCGTTAAATAACTGCAAAAGTCTGAATCAATTTTTATATTGTTGCCACCAAATGTTACCTTCCTGTATTGTATTTAAAGAAATTAAATTGTGAAGAATTTGCATGAATGTATGCTTATTTTTAGCACTGTGAAAAAACAGAAGTACCTGGAGATATCAAATTTTGAATAACATAGTCCTCCACCCGAATATGGACACGTTGAAGCCCGAATTTTTAATTTTTAATTTGTTTTATTGTGTATTTCATATTTTGCAAAACTTTAGCGAATTTGTGATTAAGTAACTCAATAATTTCAATGCGAGCAACGGCAACACTGCACTGGAAAAACACTTTTATCCCCACCTCGCGAGGCTGTCTATCAGAAATTCTAAAGCTACGCTGTTTTTAAATATTTTATTGCGTATTTCAAATTTTGTAAAACTTTAACAAATTTTTGATTAACAAACTCAACGATTCCAAAGCAAGTAATGGCAACACTGTACTTAAAAAAAAAAAAAAAAAAAAAAATAATAATAATAATAATAATAATAATAATAATATCAGCAGCGAGCGAAACTGTGTATCGAAAATTCTAAAGATAGGCAGTTTTTAATATTTTTAGTAAAAAGAAACGTTGACCCAAATGCTCTAGAAACATTTATGTGTATGAAAATTAAACACCTACAGCCCTTTAGGCGTAATTTAAAGTCTGGGCTTTTTCGTATTTGTTAACAATTTTACTTCTTTGCCTGTATTTCTTATATATCACTCTCTTACACTCTCGTCATTGTGACGTACCATCGGTGTCATCTCGGCACTTCCTGAAATTTGCATATGATTCTTGAAGATGCGTGTAGTGATTTTATAGGTCATTTCAGGTGATATGTTTATTTTAGAGTTCGATTTCCACGTGACTCCGAATTATCCTTAATTTATGGATATGAGTGTATTTCTGTCAACTAAGTAAATTTTAAGCGAAAATTACACGTATGTTCTTCTTGGTATCAAAGGATTTTCAAATGGATAGTTCCTGCATGACTTTAGCTTGCGCAGACAGAGAAGTTACAAACATACATATGGTTTTCGAATTTAGGCTCTTTTTCGGTAGTAACTATTTCATTTAACCATTTCAGCTTCTGGGAGATGTAACCGAAAATCTGTCCCTTCTTCTCTGCTACTAATTTTCAGAGAACATCTAGAATGATAATTTTTCAGTGACTATTAATTTCTAGTAAGTTGTGATAATTTCTAAATAGCTAAAAGAAAGGCGAGAACGGAGAAATCCACTTCGGTCGGTCCACTTTTCGGAGCGCCATTTTTAATGTGAAATATAATTTTGTAGGGATAGTCAGATGGACTGTCGACACAGAGAGATAAGGTTTGGCATTCATCGGACTATGGCAAAGATCACTATGGTTACCTGCTTAATGGGAAGGATGAGGACTTACGTTTTTCACGATTGATTCAGAAACTGGAAACTGAATCCAATTCACATTACATTCACAAGGAAAGCTTGTTCGTATTCGCAGTACATTTGAGCTAAGCTACGAAATTGCTAATGCAGTCAAGTTTATCCTTTTTCATTTGACTGCAGCTCTGTATTCAGTTATCATATCTACAACGTCATTGTTGAGATGAAAAGTCACAAGATGTTGGTTTGTCATACGAAATTCGATTGAGGAGAGAAATGCTTTTACTTTGGCATAATATTCGTAGAAATCACAATGAGATTTCATTAACTTTGTGTTCTTGCTATGCCTTTGTAGTTTAACTCTGTTGGCTATCATCCAAGTTAAATTCTATGTAGACCTTAAGCGACTCATCGACTTAAAAATACCGCAGAGACTTACAAGGGTGTAAAAGACTCTTTATTTAAAACTAAATAAGATGAACAGAGGGTGTTATTGGAGATAACCATTCCGCCAGCATTATAGAGGGAAACTCAAATTCAGTAAGTCAAATGTAAAGTTTAAATTAAATAAACTAATATTCAAAAGGTACACAGAGCAATTTAATGCTAAGTTGGATCAGAATTTCACCGGTGTGAATTTTGAATACCGGAAATTATAATGCAAGGCGGAAGGCAGAGACTCTTATCTAAAGTAGCAAACCTAGTAACGTGGCTATGAGTGGCAGAACACGCTCTGTCTTAACAGTCTCAAAACTTCACTTAAATACACGAGAGCTAAATTTTGGAGGGAAAATACCAAGAGAGAAATAACAGTACAGATTCAAAACGTAAAATAACTGATTATTCAAATTAAAGGAACCGCATGTCTTTCCCAGCCAGAATTTAAGTAATCGCAATGAAGGTAACTACTGACCTTGGCAAGATCTTAAATTTTAACTAATCAAGGAACAAAATTTCCAAGAAAACGTGCAAACTGAGCTTAAAACTATTTAGATATAGCTGGATCTCCGAAAAACAATGTCTTCGTATTACATTTTACTATCAACATCTGCTCTCCTGCCAGTCATCTGGAAGGAAAAAGATTTTAGCAATAAATGTAACTCATTTTACATCGTGTTTCCTTTTAAATTCAACTTCATCAGAATCTTTCATACATCTTTCAGTTATTCTTACAATTTTTCACTACCTTCTGCTATAGTAAAATGTACCGTAATGTGTGAGCATGCTTCATTTCTACAAGTACTTCAAAACTACCATCTAACAGAAATCCTACCTGTTAGAAAATTAGAAACACTAATTCTAAAAACCACTGTAAATTCAAAGCTATACATAATGCGCTAGTTAAAATAAATAGTTGCTGGAGAACCTAACTTTTAATTTCATCTGTAAATTTTATCTTTGGTAGATTGTACTTAAACATTTCTTTCATACATTAAGATTTCAGCATTTACTTTTGCATTAACATACAGATTAAGATAACTTTTACAATGAAGCGTATGTTCTAAAACATTTACAATGGATTTATATAGAGAAAATTCTGTTTAGTTTACTGTTTACATCGCATGTACAGCAGCTGTTTAAAGTTATTTTATAATTTCGCCAGACTTCATCAAAAATCAGTCACTTTGCCTAAAATCAGAATTCCTGCTCTTAAACTAAAAAGCATTGCGAATAAATTGATAGTTAAATTAAAAGCATCTTGCTGCATAGCAAAATTAAAATCATCTTCCCTGAGGCAAAACTTAATAGCAACTGTTGCACTTTTAGATACAAACCCAAAACTGAATACCTGAGGGAAATAAATTTCGCTTATCCTTTGCTTCTCTGGCGATAATTTCATCCCATGATGAATGACGTTTGTCTGCTGCACTCGTACCTGGGAATTTGTTCATGATTGTTGTGTAACTGTTAGGTAATTTTAATTTTAGTAATTGCTTAGTTTTGTTAAAGTGGTTATTTAAACAGTTTGACCTTTTTTCACTGTAATTGTTTTCTTAACGTTGGTAAAGCTAATTCTTTATCTTAAAGCTGATTTTGATTTTACTTATTTAATTTCTGTTTTAAAAAGAAAACTTAATTTAGTTCTGTTCTGTTTCATTGGTGGTTTGTTTGGTTGACCCCTAAGGTCCACTAAATTTAAAACATCTGCCATTTTAAACTCCGGAGCACCCTTTTGGATGTCGGCCGTCTTAAATTGTGGTTCCCTTTTTTGAACAAAAAATAGTTTATCCAGCAGGGTAACCAATTTCCTTTCCAGAAATAATTCTGTTAGTGCCTTTCCTATCACGTCATGTTTAGCCGATCTCAGGCGGAATGCTAATTCATTAACACAATCATCCCAGCATTTATGATAGTTTTTTCATATATATAGCAACACATAATCTTACCTATACTATTATTTTCTCGCTCGGTTATGTTTTACTGCGGCCGATAAGCTACCATTTCTAAATGCCATATTCGAAGCCCTGCACATAGTCTTTCAAATATTTGACTAAAAATTTTTTGAAATTACTTTATTGAAGCTCTTTTTGAAATTACTTAGTGAATTTTAAAATTAATTAGAAACGAATCTTGTACAGTTTTAGCGAAAGCTGTTTTAAGGGAAACTATTTTCATCCATTTTGAAAAATAATCCACGATAAATGAGTCTCTATTCTTATTAACTTCAATACGTAGGTTCAATACGTATGTATGTGTAAGATGATTTTTTTTTCGTGCACAATTAATATCAAACTTCTAAAAATTTCTCTTTATTTTCGTATCCCCGCGATATTTAAGTATCAATAAGCAATGCTCATCAAATTTTGGGATTACTGCTGGAAAAAGACTATTAAACTATGGATTATATTTTAAAATTATTTCCGGATCGGTAAAAAGTAAAGCAATAGGTGTTTTAAAATTTGCTATTTGCTACTGTGCCTTATCATCATCAACAGCGCAGGAGAATAACGAGTGAATTCTTTGGCAGCATGCCTGCATTACAAAAGTTTGAAAAATCATTCTTTTCTACGGCTTGATATAAGTAAACATGTCTGGATATAATAGAAATAGCCTTAATGTAAGCTGCATTAATTTAGATTTAACTCTTAATATAGTGATTCTATATTTTCCCACGAAAATCTATTAAGAGTTCCAAGTTAAGTACCACTTTCGGTTTATCATATTCACTCAAAAGTTCATAAGTTATTCTTAATCGTGGCATGCATGCACATACGAGTTTCAAATACTAAATCTGAGAAGTTTTGGATTATAACATAATACATTTTTTTCATGAAAATTTGTTCAGAGCTTCAAGTTAAGCATCATTTCCGATTTATCTATTTTATAGCAAAAATTTAATGTGTTGTTCCTATTGAAATAAGTCTTAAATAATAAAATCGAAAAGTTTTGAATTATATTTTAATATTAGTTTTATTAGTAACTCTTTTAGTCTTCAAGGAAAGTACCATTTCTGATGGTCCAATTTCATTATAAATCTAATCAGCTATTTATATGATTGCAAAAAGCTCAAATACGAAAATAAAGAGAAACTTTTAGAAGCTTGATATTATTGTGGACGAAAAAATCATCCTACGCATACACATATACCTACATACAGACAGACAAGGGTCACTGTAAAAATAGTGGACACGTATTCTGGTTGCCCTAATCCATTTTTACTGATTACTCTCTATCGAACTTTTTAACCGAAACCATTACCTTTCTTACCTATAGTATATAGGTAGGCTTTGGTACAAATAAACACGAAGCTTTTATTTTTTCCCTTTTATGTCATTTTGTAGAGTTCCTCACTTTTATTCTGCTAAATTAAATGTCGAGGAACCTAGTGAACTGTTAAGCGAATTATCACTTAGTTCAAAGAACAGAAATTGTAAATTCAAGAAGGGTTAATTATCCTTTATTCACTTAAAAATGAGATGAACAGTCGGCCCCTTTCTTCGGGCTCACAACAAAGGCTCCAGTTGGCTTAAACTCTAAAATAAGAAATAAGAACTAACAATATCTAACTAAGAGATTTAGCCGAAGCTAACACAATTCTAACATAGTTGGCTAGTAGTCGAAACTAGACGGCGAACTATCAAAAGGCGCGTAATATACGGCCGAGCGTAACAGTATTTAGAGAGACGGCCCAAAGGCAACCGCGCGCTTCTCAGGATTCCTAGCTTTATCTCTCGAAGTAGGTTGAACTTTTCTTTAATACTATCTCTTATTCATTTGCATTCAACGCAGTTCTAAAAATTCATTCCGGTAGAATAAGTATTCATTCTGGTAAGTTGAAACAAGGCAAGACAGGAAAGCACAATTAAATTAAAATAACTGTTATATAAAATTAAAATATACTTTACAATTTCACATTTTATTTCCTTTCTCGTTGTGTATTGAGATGGGTGGTAAACTTAAGAATAACCTCGGTGAAGAAGCTCTGGTTACGTTGTTTTAAATTTTGCAAATATAGATATGTATATTACAAACATCTATACTGGTTTCGAACCTAAATTCATCGGATAACAGCCGATGGATAAATATATATAAGTGGATTCACATCCATTATTTCATGTACAGCCAGCGATTCCCATACCACTTCTGCTTTTATATTTCTTGCCTAATTTTGGATGGACATGGCACCTGAATATTGAACTGTTTCATTAAAGTACTATAAAATCTCCAGAATAAGGAGTCATTAAGTTTAAATTTAGACCCACATGACGAGATGTTTCATTGCAAAAAATGTTTCGGAAAATATTCTTTAAATGAAAACACTGAAAGAATTAGAGAACGTTAAAAAGATGCACATAACGTTTTTAGTTAGTACTAACTTTTTTCTTACACTGCCAAACCTTTTGACAGAGTGCTTAATTTGAAAGAAAATGGAAGTAGGACACTGCTTTTAACTTCTTCAAATGAAAGAAAAGTGTTAACCACTTGAATATTTTTAATATTTCTATGGATTGTAGTATAATGTTTTTTTCTGGAGTCATTTCGAAACGAATGGTTTTAATGAATGTTTTCATTTCAAGAAATCTTTCTGACATTTTTCTTTCTGATAACTTCTCGAGTACTTGGTAAGTACTATCATGGAACTGAAATTAATGGAACATTCGTCGCTGTTTTCTACCCCTGACTGCACAAATAATACTGCCGCGTAAGACAGCTGAAAAATCTTTTCAATTATAAAAGGAATTCGAAAATTCATTTTACAGTAAAGAATATTTTTTTTAATGGTGGAAGATATTTGAAACTGAACGTAGAAATTCCATCTAGAATTATTCTTGAATTATTTCACGATATATTACATTTTTATTTCCTTGAGTGTAATGCTTTCTTCTTTATGCATTGAAACTGTGCGAAGCTTTAATGGATTTATTTAAACAATTAAAATTACTTTTCAAAAATTAAGATGAGTGTCAAGCAAACACACTTTGAGATTACCAGAACTTGTAATTTGAAATTTTTATTTGTACAAATTTTAAAGTGAATGTTTACAGCATAGCAGTTCAAACTGAGAAAAAATGAAACTTTCTCCTTAAAAATCTGAAGTAATTAAATGCAAAAGTGTTTGTTTTAGATGTGCCTTTTTTTGCATTTCAGTTGGGATCCGTAATTACACAGCATTTTTATGCATTTCTGCAGATTTATTCGTAAGTACTTTTCCCCTGAAAATTTAGAAAACAGCTGTAGCCCCTAAGTGGTATAATTACTCACTGTGTCTCATTCTGTGGTAAAGGATTTGGATTTATTATATTAAGGCAAAGGCCATTAAGACTACCTATCTAAGAGGATGATTGAATTACATTATTCATATTCATATTACATATTGAGGAAACCCCAAAATACTCATACAAATGACGCATTTGCTGGGATTTGAATCCATGTGGAACTACCAGAATTCAGCTGTCTTATCCGCTCGACCGCTTATAGGCTGTATTTCAAAGAATTAGGTTTAGAATTCAGAACTAAGTCCTAAAGAAATAAGGCAAACGAAAGATATGCGAAAATATTTTTATTTCTGATATTTCGTTCAAAAGGAAAGCAAAGTTCTTAGCTGTAATTCAACAGTAATGCATTTTTTTTCCTCGAGCTTTCAGCTGACTGCCGTGTGGATATTTTCACAGCTTTCTAAGCAAAAGCAGCTAACTATAATGATAATCAGCAACCCTCAGGTTTCATTAGGAATTTAATAAAGACCATTAGCAGCTTTCATGTGCTTCGGTGTTACACATTATCTATTTTTCTTTTCGAACTGTTTTCAAATGGCTGTGCTTTCTTGCGCAAGAATGGTATCACCATTAACAATATATAATAGAAGAACGAAATGCATAAAATGAATATGCAATAATCAAGATATCGGTTCTGAATTATCAGTTTAATTCCTTCATTGGTAACTGAAATGCTAATGAAATAACAGCGGTATGCGATCTCTGACGTAATAGTCAGTTGAACTAATAAGACTAAGAAATTTTGATATTATAATTTCTTACTAAAAGAAAAGAGAAATATTATACGAAACTATGCAGTGTGAAAGTCGCTCTGAAGGTTTTAAACAGATCTACAAATTAAAGTTACGAGAGCTTAGGAATGTTCGAAGTAGTTCTCTTTAACATCAATGAATTTTTGTAGGCGAATTTTCTAAAGATTTAATTTCTTAACTCATCCGTTTGTGGGAATCGGTAAAAATGTGCTTTTATAGCTTCATCATTCTCATCTTTGAAATGAAAACCACAGCACAAGTAAATTTTGCTTTAGATTATTTATACATATACCAGACATTTGGTCATTAAGCCATTAGTTTTTACTTTACATTATAAAAATAGCCAAAAGTCACACATAGCGAGATTAAAAAAATACGTGGTTGTTCTTTTACTTAATGTGTTTTTGTTCAAGAAATTCGACTAGTGGCCTTGCTGAATGAAAATATGAATTATCATGCTAAAAAAAAACGAGTCCGCTTATTTTCACTTCTTAAAGAATTTCTGGGAGAAACTTAGCAGCGAACCAGATAGCTGTACCTATCATCTGTCTCTGTAACTTGATGGCTTTGATTAGTCCCGTACTTCTGAAGAAAAAGGCATACATAAAATTTTGATTTCTGCTTATCTTTCCACATTTGTTGATTTGGGGTTACATTCAAAGATCCATTCTTTACATTCTTGACTTGTTGGAAAGTCAAAAAAAGATATACATGTTTCATCATCAGTTACGATTGTAGAAATAATGTGGTGTACACCATATTAGGGTTTATTTACTGATTCTGACAGGATTTGACGTTTTGATTCTCTGTTAATTCATGGGGGCTTAACGACTTAACTAATTTTTCATAGCTCTCTTTTGCAGCTCTACACGAATAATTTTCTGTTTAACTGTGGATCCAACGCTAAGCTCTTTCCGTACCATTTGATAGGTACAGCGATTAATAATGAACATTATTGGTATGGACGACTCATTTTCTGAGGACTATAGACGGCAAAGGTCTTCCTGTATGTTCTTCACTAAGAAAAGAATTTTGACCTCTTCAAAACTAGGTAAACCATCTGAGTACAATGGAACGTTATTTCCATATGCTAATTGTAGACTTTGAAAGCATTCTTGATTTAGTCTCACTTTAAAATCCTAGAAAATCACAATGCGACAATGCTTCTGCATCAGCTCCGTTTTCCTTATTTTCAAAATGTTTTTCTACGATAGATAAATTGCAGTCATTGTTACATATTATCGTCTGAGGACATAAAAAAGTTCAAATTTGCATCTCTAATATACTTTTAGCGCATACTGTCTGTCCCTGTGTCAAAAATTTCAGACTTACCTATTAATTGAAAATAAATATAAGGTGAAAAGCAATAGTAGAATTTATCAAACAAGCTCATATATAAAATTAAGATATTTACCAAATCTAAGATTGGAGGCGACTAATTAAGATTGTGTCCTTAATATATTTCTTCGTGGACTCATAAAATAACAGTCATAGCAATATTGCAGGCCTCTTGACAGTTACAGGTAGATGTTTAAACGACAGTCGCCAAATACCAGATCTATAACTGATGAAGAATGTTCTCCCAAATTCCAAAAATACTGTCGTTTTGCAAGAATCGATGCTAATGACCGCCTATTTGACGTTTCGCGAAATTTGAGAATTCCTAAGAGATACTTCGAACGCTAGAGTTAAGTTGACTTTTATTGCTCAGTGCATGATACAGAGAAAAGTTTAGAGGAATTATTTCCAGTATTTCCAGATTAATGTTCAGATATATTAGGAAATTCTAGTCTTGACGCATAGTTCAATATTACTTCTGGAGATGTGTCATTTTTTACATTAGTCAACGTATAATGATATAATTTAATACCAAATAAGCTATCCTGAGTCTGCATTGGAGATCAGCCTGTAAGTTTAATACACCATTTTCCTTATACCTTGAACGGAGCTATAACAAACCCGGTTCATAACGAAACCTCTGATACAACGAAGCAACGTTTTCTTCTTCTCAAGTTTCCTATACATTTAATGTTATTTTATACTGTTATAGCTAACTTACAGTAGTTAAAGCGTTCCCTAATTCCATTAAAATAAATTCTCTAATTCCACTGAAATTATTTAATTAAGCTCAAGACAGAGCTCTGTTAAAGTCTAATGCAATGATGGAAGTCTTGAAATTTTCGTTATTCAGCGATAAAGGAAGTTATAAATCTTATGAGCCCGAGGTTTTGCGATTGGCGTTTCTTTCTGGGAATGAAAAGTTTTGATCTTGTCGGTTTGTTTTTGCTTGAGTGCAAAGGCTCTCAAAGTTGTATGTTACAAATAGATATTTTGAATTCTTTAGGAATTTTGATAACCATAAGATATTCTTTATAGAGGTTATTGAATCTTTACGTTGCAACATACGTATCTTGGGGAAAAGATTATATTCTCACTACCTAATGGATAAGACACGGCAGTGATGAAACTACCTCTTGTTCATATTTTCCAGAAGAACAAAACTCTCACATACAAATAGCCAAATTTGTCATTCTTCTGGACTCTGTTTCTGTGTCAAAAATTTATTCGGAAAACGAGCTGTAAACATAAATCTGTTGCATTGAGGATAGGTGAACGTTATTGAAAGAATCCAAAATGGATGAAGACAACTAGATACCTGACAGAAATACAATTTAAACAAATCTACAGATAGCACTACATGAAAACAGAAACTGTATAATTTCTGCTCATGAATAAAGTTTGGATATGTGGACAACGTTATGAAAGGCGAATTTTATGAATGTTGAAGATGCTTTGCTGAAATGGTTTGCCTTTCAAATAAACCGTAATCTATAAATATCTGGATAAATACTTATGACAAAGGCTAATGAGTTTGCCGGAATGTTGAAAAGACTGGAAAGGAGCGAACAGCAAATAACTACGCGTAATAATTATTGCAACTAAATCTTAACATAATTATATGAAACCAGAAATTAGAATAAAGTGAATCCTTACAAATATAACTGCAACACATATTTTTATTCTTAAAACTCTTAAGCATATTACCTACAATGATGTGCCCAAAGTTAATTGTGACAGTTAGTTTTGTTTTGGTTTATACAACATGAAGCCCGCTTATATATAAAATAATGCGTAAATATAAATATTGCACCATACTGGTTATTGAATTTTCAGTACCTTTGATTTTTTTCTGTGCTGGTTTCCTTTCATTCAAGTTTTCAAAATAGCAACGATTCACATCTTCTTGAATTATGAAAGTTACAGTCGAACTTCTATTAACGAAAATTCCACTTTATTAACAGATAGTTCATTAATAGTCCTTTAACCTAACATGGACGGATCGTTAACTAAAATGGAGGGAACCCAATGTATTCAGAGAGCAGAACTAAGGTTTATTAGATAAATTGTAGTTGCTAACCTAGAATTCGCAAGTATGTCAGGGAAGCATTATGATGCAGAGACTACTGTAGGTTTTTACCCGCAAATAACTTGAATTCTTCAACCTATTCAGACAGTTAAAATGGGACAAAACTGCTCTTCAACGGGATCAGAGCAGAACCTTACGTTCACTGAACTGAATCTTTTCTTTTATGGCTTATCGATCAAGTCAGTGATCCATCAAAAAGATACGGAACGAGGAGTGAAACAAAAGAGTTTAGCGAGGACGGAGTGAAAAAAATGGAAGGAACAGTGGGATCGGAAGATTCGACTCAATCAAACGCTAATTCCTATAACTGATTTCTTCCAACTCTAGTTTTGAGAATCCCTAATGCCTCCTTTCTACGTAAAACTAACAATAAAATTCTAGAATAAAACAAAATTCAAAATGCTGGGAAATGATAAAAGGTAAGCACACTCTTAACGTGAAAATATAAAAATTGATTCCAGGGGAATCAAACTTTCGAAGCACGCTTCCAGCAAGAGCTCTCGGTGAGTGAACTCTTGAAGACCTTTGCTCTTTTTTAGCAAATTGCTCAGGGAAGCAAATGCTCAGTGAAGCAATTGCTCAGTGAAATTGCTCATTTACTTGCTCAGTGAAGTGAATCAGTTCATGAACAAAGAGCACATCCTGATTCCTGAAACGCTTCCAACAAAAGATCTCTATGAACTGTAAAAATATCTCTACGTTAACCACCCGTTTTATGGAATCACTGTTTATTCGTTCAATAAAGTGAATCTTTTTTTTAATTAATTACGAAGAGATCGTGTAACTCTACAGGTATCTGGGCGAGTTAACGTTCGGTAAAATTAACTAATAAAACGGAAGGTTTAAATACCTTTGTTATTTAATACTTTAAATTGTATAAATGCACATATTGCGCGTACAGTTTAAATTCTCGTAACTTGCGAGATACCATCAATAAAAAGGTGAAATAAAAATTTAAACTAATCGAATAATTGAGAGTAAAATTAGGCAACCTAACAGACGTTGACTCAGATCACTAATTAGGCTATTGACTCGGACAAACTACTAATCTGACTGTTGACTAACAAGGCTAGCAAACTGTCTAATACCAGATAACCAAGAAAAAGAGCTGGGCAACAGAATCGTATCACGATCAAAGTCGGTGCCGAAAGCTCTTTGTCTAATACTCTTAGATCATTTGCATTCTGGTAAGGGCTATTGAAAAGAATAAGTAACAATACAGTTCCAAATCATAAGAAAATTGTTTAATTTACATAAAATATACCTTGAAATGTTAGGGAAAATGAATTAAAATACTGTTCTTCACTGAATGAAACAGCTTTGTTAGAAATAAAGATGGGCTGTAAGGTAAGGAAAGACTGGAATGATCTTATTAAAAATATTTCTAATGTATAAACACTAGAAATTTTCCTTAGCAGAACATTTTTATACATGAAACATTATAATAAAATTATAAACATTATAAACTACTTAAAATTTGGTTAGAAAACGATATTATTTCAGTTTTAATGCATTGAAACTGTATCGAAATGTCCAAAGGATCGGATATTTCCAATTATTCCTACAAAGGTATAAATAATATGAATTCTCGGCGATGTGCATTTGACAACTGAAAAGGAAAAAAAAAAGTGGTATCAATGAAAGGATATGCGGTGATAAGGGATTCGTTGATGTCCCGTCTAGGGACTTTTTTATAGGTCTACCTCCTCGAAGTTTTGAAAGCAAGAAATATTATGTGATACAGAACAGAGTATGGGAGACTTCTCAAGTGATCCTGCCGTCTGTGAGCTAGGCATTATTCAGATTAAGAGTTTGTATAAATTAAACAAACCTAAATTTTACTGCAATTAAAAGAAAAAAAACCGAAATAAATGTTATTTGAAAGAAATTTATTACTATTTGAAAACATGTAATATAATTAATTTTTTAAAAAACTGGTGTCTGAGGTAATAACTGACGTAATTTTAAAAGTTTCGCGGTAAGGACTGCAGTGGTTTTCAATGCCTCTCGTAAAGTGTCCTCTTTTTCTTCAATTGGGGTAATGTCCATGGCAAAATCAAACAATTGCTGTGCCTTTGATAACAACTCGTTTAACTTTTTGTAAGTTAAAAAAGCTTTATCTTCTCTTTCATGATTATTGCTTTCACTATCGGCTGATGTTATAAGATCATGCAATTAGCCATACGTCATTTTTCAATTAATTCTTTGATTTCTTCTTCTCCCGTATCTGAAAGTTATTTGTCGCAAGTAGCTTTTGCCATTGGCATAATTTCTTTGGCTTCAATTCCAGCTGACAGAAATCCTTTAAAATTCTTGACAATTTTTGACCAGAGCTGACCTTAAAGTTCTAGCTTTGGGCAAACTAAATGGAAACAATAAAGATAACGCTCGTATGCGAAACCGAATACCGCAAATCCGTGCTTGGCAATGGTTTACTGTATGAAGTATTTTCCAGAATAAAATCTTCACACTTCGGTAATGTATTCCGTGGCTGAAGATAAGAAGTGTCCTACGTAAATATAGTGAAAAACGCATTTGTTATAGAAAACGTACCTTATAGTTTAGAATTTATGAAATGTTAGAAGCACTAGCAATTTCAAAGACTAGCTGTCTACCTAGTGCAGTGTGATATGAATCTGCTGGAAAGTATTGTCAACACTTTCCCAGATTTCATGAAAATATGACTAAAAATGCTTATGAAATAACGGAGTTTGTCCTAAAATTTTCAGTGACTAGAAGCTGAAGCAGATATTTTCCGCATGTTCTTGTTTTTGGTTTTCAGTAACACTTAATATATGCATTTCCCCATATAGAATCTTTTTGCTAACTTTGTCCGTACAATGCATTTCTAACGTTTGTCGATTTTATTTTGGGATACCATGTACATATATTCATGCAAGGTATGTTAAAAATGATAACTAAATTTTTCAAAAAGTTCGATATTCCTGAAGTTTAAAATTCAAAAGTTGAAAATTTAGAAAAAAGGTTTTACTTACCCTTTTTCCTTCCAAAGGATCGAAATTCCTGGAGGAGCTTAATAGGTGGAAAATTATCAAACAGTACTTTTAGAAGCTTTTTAGTAGAAAACACTTTTATTTTCAAAATTTTTGCGATGAGCATAAAAACAAAAGTAGCAAAAAAGCACAGAATATCTGGGACAAATCACAGCCGATGTCAAATGTTCCTTTTTCTTAAACTGCATTTCTGTTACCAATGTTAAAAACCAAAACATCTATTCTTTTGTTTGTGTGTATGTTAAAAACCAAAACATCTATTCTTTTGTTTTTGTTATCAAACAGTACTTTTAGAAGTAGTTTTAGAAGCTTTTTAGTAGAAAACACTTTTATTTTCACAATTTTTGCGATGAGCATAAAAACAAAAGTAGCAAAAAAGCACAGAATATCTGGGTCAAATCACAGCCGATGTCAAATGTTCCTTTTTCTTAAACTGCATTTCTGTTACCAATGTTAAAAACCAAAACATCTATTCTTTTGTTTGTGTGTAGGCCATTTTCGACATTCCCCAGTCCAATAAGTTAAGTTTTAAACAACTTATTGGTAAAACCCAAACAACAATTAAATGATCACTTTCGCTGGTTTTGTAAGTCTACCATAACGTGCGTGATAAGGCTTCAATGTTCGAGCAGGCGTTGGATCACCAGTTGACGGTCCGAGAATCTCAATTGTCCTCTCCAGCACAGATCTACTGTCAGTGTCACTAGATTAAGATTGGCAGGAAGTAGTTCCCGACTTTCGATGTCCATCTGTGCCTGGGTCTATATATTAACGGCAAAGAATGCATTTCATTACGAAATGTGAAAAAGGAAGAAAGTTAGTAAGGACAAAAAGATGCTTTTTCTTCTCCCTCAATTCCAATGTTAACAATTTTCTTACACGATACAAAAAGAAACCATATGCTGTTTTCACAAGAGCTACTCTAACACGATGGTCTTTTCTAGGATAGAGTTTCACTATTCGCCCTAAATTCCAGTTGTCGTATTGTATGATCATTTCACAATAAAACTATATCCCCTTCATTTAAGACAATTTCCTTTTTTTTACAGTATGCACTTAATGCACAGCACTAAAACGCTTTCTTTGTAATCTTTTATCATTCTAATGCGATAACCAAATCTCTTCTTCAACTTATTTTTTTCTGTGCTATCAAACTCGGGTACGCTGACTTTTCTAATATCTTTTAAGAACATCAGATGTTCCAAGTCTTCGGAATTTTCCGAAGCAGAAGTCAACGGTATTGCGTTAATCACATTTTCACAGTAGCATAAAACATATTCATTTCTTCATTATTTAATGACGTTTTACGTAAAGTTTTCCTTGAAACTCTCTTCATAAATCCAATTTTTAATCTCAAAATACCACCTGGGCCTTTAATTACCTGTAAAGAACTCAGTATCATTGTTGACTACATCGCTCTGTACTTGCTTCAGCAAGGTACGGTCAGCTTTTTTGCAATTTATCTGTAGCACTTACAGTTGCAATCTGCAATACAATCTATAGCATCTTATCTACGTTCAGCAGATTATCTATAGCATCTGAAATTGCTAAACATTTCTTTTCAGTAATTGCATAGTACTTTCATAAGAGCTTAAGTTTCGAGAATGGAAAGCTATGGCATGTAAATTACTATGTGGATGCTCTTGTTTTAAAACTGCACTAACTTTTAAAACTGCACTAACAATATATTATTAGAAAAGGGTTTTCCTGTATCATCTGCAAGGAACAGAAATTTAAAGCGGTGAATTATTGGAATGAATTTTACCTAACATTTGAAGTTATTTAGATTTCTGTTGCATTAAAAATTATTTAAAAGCTGCATAGAAATATTATTTTGAAATGCAAACATTTTAAGTGCCAAAATTAAAAGTATTTAAAAGGTAGCTATTGTCATTGATGATAGATTAATTGACTTGTCAAGGGAAACAAACCAAGACTTCAGTACATAAACAATATATTTTTTATTCTGGGGGTTGAACATTGTTATTAATGGTGATATAATCAAATAAATAACAAAGAATCTGCAAGTGAAACTATTTTACCATTTCTATGAATTTAGATATTTTTCCGAATATTCCAAGCATTTAAAAGAAATAAATTTTACATATTTTGTAACTGTGAATGTATTCGTAGTTCCGGAAGTTCTGAATATCTGCAGAAACACATATTTTGGTCTATGACTTAGCTGGCTTAGTTAAGTTAAGAAATAAATTTTTCTTTAATATTAACAAATGATTATATATTAATAAGAAATTGGTACATTTGTAATTCCCCCGAAAAATTCTTTAAGAGTGGCAAATACGTACATAAATTTGATTTCCCCCCAGTATGTGTGACAAGTACGTTCCATTAGACTTCATGATTATTTTGTAACAGCTCTACTTATTGCCAAAATTGGGTCTTTATGCATATATATATGTATAATGCATACAACATACATGCAAAGTTATGATAGCTGTTAATATATCATAATTGACTAAACACTTCGAATACTGTTTCTCTTTCAAGACATGTACTCTCAAATGTTTTCATAACAACTTCTGTATTTATTTAGGAAAAATTCTAATGATAAAATACTACACATAGAAATATTTTAAAAATGTTGTTTAAGAATGCTATTGATTTTTCAGAGACACAGTAACAATTTAACTGGTTATAACCTTAACAGAGCAGAGATGTCAAACAGAAAAAGAAATGCCATTAGAAATGCTCAAGTGCCAAATTAAAATATTTGATCATAAAACAAATGCAATTACAGTTAACTTATTTTCGAACTTGAAGATTGATTATCAAGTATAAGTTAATGTTTAATAAAAGAATTTCATGAAAACAACCTAAATTTGAAGTACAATGAAAATAGTAGATTTTATTTTACCAAAATAGCTTAGTACAATGATTTTGTCAATGTATTCTTCATGTTTATTTATGGGAAATTAACAGAATGTAACCTATGTTATTAATATAAAGGTAATTTTTATTTTTAACTCTCGCTAATTAAATATAAAACAGTTACAAAAGTCAGAATATTTGGTGTAAAATTCGATTTTTCATTATTAAGATTAAATGCCTTTTCCACCGATTACTTTTCTTGATTTAATAAATCTTTTGGTCTTTCTTACACCTTATACGAGTTTCACCCACTTTGGTAATATATACTGTGTGAGAACTCTGGAAAACTTAAGCAATTTCTCGTTATGTTTTGGAAATTACAACAGAGGTTTGGAATAGGTGTAAAAAAACCCTTTTATAGACTCGGACAAATTAACAGAGTGCACAGCTTGTTCATACAGAATCAGCCAGCATTTATGGCGTAAATCAAAAGTAATGAAATGAATTCACCTCATTTGAACACACTCAAAATTAGCATTCTGGCAGGAAAATGGAAAGGAAAAAATAAATGAGAACTCTACAACCTCAATTCACTATTTTAATTTAGCCATTCATTTTTATGCAGCCTTTATATCGAAGTATGCATTTGTTTTGGTGTCAATAAACTTAATTTTTTCATTTTTTACCCGATTACATAACATCACATGCAACAGCTGTAAATATGAAAAACACATGCATGTATCCAGCAGCATGTTAATTTCTTTTGAATATATGGTGTCTGTCATCTACAAAAGAAAACTGTAAATTCAAAATATAAGATGTGAACATAGGTCTCCTGTTGGATAATATAAGAAAGTCACACTTTCTGGTATTACTATTATTTTTTTATTATTTGTAGGACGGCAAAGTGATATACATGTTAATTTTTCAACAAGTTTCTGCGTTATGCTTTTTTACTCTCTTATTTTTTATTATTTGTAGGACCTTAAGGTCCTACACTTTGCCCGAGTGTTATGGTTAGAATCCCATCTGTATAATAATATATGCATTTGACATTATTAGGTATTGCTAATTAAATTAACATTTAAATACTTCAATGAAATATTAAGAAAATGAGAAAAATTATGAATACTACTTACTATATGATATGAATTTTTTAAAAGTGAGCTAATTAATAAACAAAGAGCAAAATATATAGTTCCATATTCCTTACGCTGAAGTCTACTTCATGCTTATTATATCATCATTAGTTATGAGGGCAGAACATTTGTGGTCTTCACCTTGCAAAATCATGAGGAACATTTTAATAATATAGGAAAATTTCATATAATGGCTAGTAGCTGAACTGAATGAAATGAGTATTTTAAATTCACTAGAAATTTAGGGTCGTGTAATGTTTAAATATTTCAAGTTTTGGAAGAAACTATTTAAAATGTCTTCTTTTTTTTGGGGGGGGGGAGGTTGCTTTAACTGCTTTTGGGTTACAGATTTCAGCCATATAATCTCATAAATAGGATTTAAAGATTAATTTTTTAACCCAGGCAGATCATATTTCTTCATATGAAATTATTGTTCAAAATTTATTCACTGCCTTATTCATTACACACAATATATTCATATACTAATTAATCATATATTATTACAATATTCAAATACTAATAATTAAATCCTTAAAAAATGTTCCTCTATTAAAAGGAAAAACATTTTAAAATGTCCAATTGAGCAGTATTTATTTTACCTCAAAATATGTCACTATTGTATTATTTTTCAAATTCGTTATTAATACATGAATTAAATAAACTCAAGTATTATTTAGAATTGAGGATTAGTGATATGGGATGTTTAGAATGTTCAGGGTTTTATGGAAAAGTACTACTGAATGGTAAAAAGGTTTATTAAAATTCAAATACAGTAATTCAATGATGTAATATACACATATAATTAATATGCACAACAAACGATTAGTATAAAATGCATGACAGAGCAAGAATGAAAACATACATGAATTTATAATAACATAAGTTGCAAAATAAACAGAATACAGGAAAACTCGCATAAATTTACAATAATACGAAACAATTAAGTGTTATGAGTAATAATATTAGTCAGATTTTTCTTTATAGTTAAATCTTCATTTTCATTGCTCTTTTAATATCTTGTGTTGGTGGTTGGCCTGCACGCATTCTTTAAGCGATAATCTCTGTGGCACTTCATCAAACCCTAAATTGTTGAAACAAACATTATCAAACGCTAACTTGTAATGACATTAATACATGCATCATAACAAATACACAATGAATATTAAGAAAATGTTAATGTACCAATATTTCTTGTTTTAGTAGTATCAATTATTGAAATATCATAAAAGAGGAATTAGACATTTTTGATTAAACATTCAATTATACATCTATCAATTTCAGTGTTATAGTGTGGCACCAGGGTAACTATGCGAGACACACTAATCCCCTCGAAGATTTCTGATTTACAAAATAATTTTGGCAGTAACTTGTAAAGGCTAAATAATATTATCAAAAAGATACAATTCTTCTTAAGTAATTACGTATATTTTGCAGAAATACTTTGGAACTGTTTGAGCTGGTATTCGTGAGAATCCTTGAGTAATTTTTTTGAATGCAGAATAGTTTAACTGAGAAACAACAGAATGCAGCCAAATGATATCCCTAAGTATTATTTCATTTCACTTTCTAAAGAATGCATAATAGCATTAATTAAGAATTTAATAAAAACATTAAAAATAATTACATGAAGCAAGATCTCTAAAATTTCAAAATTGCACATAAAAATCTAGTTTAATATCTGCAATACATTTTTAACTCATCATATTTTCATAAATTTAACTTTACAATCTAAGACTAATTACAATAAAGCATACTTTATGACACAAGAATATGAACTTCCAGATAATGTGTATCATTTAGTCTGAGATTAAAAACTATGCTAGGAAACATTCTGGAAAACCATATTTAATACGTTTTAAACTATTTTACTTTCCTAGATAATCTCATCAAAATTATTAAACATTCATCAATCTTTTGATCGTCAGTTTCTGTTACCTGCCAGCGAGGTAGAATGTATTCACCAAGACACAAAGAATATGTATTATATACATGTAAAATATAGAAAATACAGTGGCTTTGCTCTGCGCGAGCATGCAACCTATAATTAACTTACTGCAGTTTCAGGATCTTATACTAGATCAGTACTTTCGAGAACATTCTGGCATGTTATATAACCGCTAGTACACATACTGAATACGTGCCATTTTTCGTCAGACTGCTTTCTTCTACCGCTGCTACAAGACCTTGCAGCTGCTCCTCCCATCTTGTTCTTTCCTTTGTTAAAGCAGATATGACGTAAAGTCTAAATTTAATCTTACTTAGTTTAAATCAATATTGAATATATAATTTTGAGAATTTCATCTAAAGGCAAAATGATCTGCTGAGAGAATTGAATAAAGATGTGGGATCTAAAAAGCTAAATCCTTCTTTGTCGTCATTTTGCAACCTTCTATCCAGCCATAACAATGCCTGGCCTATGATGTAGTTATATTGTCAAGCTTTGGTCATTCCTGTGCCTGCCAAAATATTACATATACACGTATGAAAATTATTAATATAAGCTACATAATGTAATATTAATAATTTTCATACGTGTATAATTTTCTAATGATTGTTTTGTCACAGTAATTACAATAAAAGTCTGAAATATTGCCATGTCTTGCAAAATATCAACTAAATCTATACACAAGAATTTTCCATTAAAAATTTCTGTGCAGACCTGATAATCATTATATATACTGCTCTTTGTATAATGTACTGAACTGTAAAGCTCCAGGTATACAAAACATTTCAAGACACTCGATATTTATTATGTTGCAGAAGCAGACTGTTTATTTTCAATATATATATAATAATAAGCAAAGATGATACGTGACAAATCTTTCAGTTCTATAATTTTTATATCTAATATTCAGTGCACTATTATGCTAATAAGCAATCTTTATTCTCAAATCCTTGAATTATATGTTGGTGATTATGGGTGGTCTATTATTCATCTGTTTTCTTATCCGTCATGGCGACTACACTAAGTCTGTTAATCAAAGCTCAAATGTATGCCTGTCTCGTGTAATTTTAAAGAAATATTTGAAGGAAAGATAGGTTAAATTACATAATAATTATACATACTTTGCCTGTGTGTTTACAGTCAGACATAATATTCAACAACTAATATGCTTGAAAATGCCCAAGTGGGATTTGAATGGTTTCAATAACATATACTGGAAAATTAAATAAAAGTATTATAAAAATATTGCGCCCATTTGGATGGCTTAAATAATAGTTGTGTAATAAAAGAACATTTTAGGTTTGATGTTAACTAATTAATTTTTTTTTAAATTTTATCTCTTTGACCTTTAAAATGAAGAGGTAATGTTTCTAGTTGATATTATGCGAAAACCTGAAAAGCAAACAAAAACTACACTAAATCTAAAAATGTTTCCAAAGTTCACACATCTGCAAGAAACTAATAAGGTCAACAATGCCTGATTAACTGAATTTGTTGGCAGATGATGATTCAAATCTGAATATAGAAGACATGTAAACAGTATAAAAGCATATCAAATTTATATCAGTGTACAAGTCATCATATGTGTGAATGAGTGCATACTATAAATTAAGTACAAGTCTTACTCTGAACTATTTAGTATGCTTATACACTAATTTTTGCATTTTCTTAATTCATATTTTTAATTAGCATTATTACAAAATTAAATAATATCTGTAATAATTGTAACTGAAACAATTGTATTTGAAATTTCACCTCTTTCATAATAACCACAATTGCCTAGTACATATTCATTAGCAAAGCATACAATTACGTGCTTCACAGTATTATTAACAGTAAGGATGCTATCACACGTCAGTTTGTTTCGGAAGAATAACTGTTTGGCACAATTTTTCAGCTTTGTCACAACAGCCAATTATCATAGATCACTTTGGGGTTAGCATGGGAAACTGGTTCCCCATTACAAACAAGCTGATAGTTGATTGATTGAAAACGAACAATTTGCAATTTTTTTAGAAAGGAAGGAAAAAGTCGCATGTCTTTCCATGTCAGGCAATAGTAAACCAGGCAGAAAAATTGTCCGAAATGGGTTGTTCATGTTGATGTGTGATAAGGGTCTCAGACATCATTACTTACATCTAACATTTCACTTCCAGAAACAAGGGTCAAAATTTTTCAGCTGCCATTCACTGTGCCAATGCCTGAAATTTAAAAAAAATCATTTTATAAAAATCTTTAAAAGGATGATTCAAGTATTGAAAAATCTTAGATCATAACTTGGTCATACACACAAAATATATTATTTTTTATACCACTAAAATAATATGTTGTTCAGTGCTGAATGAATTATTTAACAATAGGAGAGGGTCAATGGTTGTGAAATCACATCATAATAATAAGAGAATTTATAAAAAATGAAATAAGGGGTTTTATTTTTATTTTATTTAAATTTTACTATTTAGTTAAGAATAATTATCCTACTAACTTTAATTCATATATTCAACTCTGAAACACACTTTCTACATCTTATCTTTGGCTATTATAGTCTGTGTAGTCAGCTTGACAGATACAGTCAGCAAATGATGATTGACAGCCATAATTGTTATCTTGTCTTCCTGGTACATGTGCAGTACACGTACATGTTTTCCTACAACTTGCATGATCGCATACATACTTTTTCACTGCAGAAATATACAATTTTATGAAGAACTAATTTGCAATAATATATAGCACACATGAAAACAAGCCAAGCATACTTTACATTAAAGTGCAATGTTATGTAATCATTGATGAAAATTACATACATCAATATATACTTTATTGTTGACTTTACTATTTCTTTAGGATTATTAAAAATCATCATCAATTCCTACATGCTGTTCAATCACCTTAAAAATAGAACATGTTACATTTAATATTTCAACAGGTTTTCTATTCAATAGATATTTGATAATATAAGAAGTTAAGTAAATTTGAACTAATTATATTTCATTTTTACCAATTCTTTACAGTTATACCACAATTCATTACATTACGAGTTCATTACATTATTTTATATCATATTAACTTCAACCAAAACATTTCAACACATTTGGAGATAAAAGACTCAAGTACCTTGCATCAGTTTTAGCTGTAATAAAATTACGCTGTACATACTAATAACTTTCTTCTTGAAGTTTCTCGAAAATGATGTTTCTTTTCGAAAAAATTAAAACAGTAAGGAAACAAATTATTTCTTAAAACATCTTTCTTAATGCTACATTATATAGAAATTTAGGAAATGTTAATGAACTGTATATGTGTTAAAATACAATATATCACATATTGCACATATAACATATCAAATTTACTGAAATGGGAAAATATATACATACCTGAAAGCAATCTTGCAATAGCATTTGGTTTGAAGCTCGCGCTATCCACTGGAGCATCTGCATTTACGCTGATTTCCTTTACCCATTTTTTGCACTCTTCAATCAAATTTAAACTTGATAGTATCGTTCAACTTTCCAGTTGTTGGAGCAGTACAGGAAAAAAATCTAATTTTACACAGTAATTACTTTACATTGCACATATACTCTACGAAGACTTAAACGCCGGATTTGTTTACAATCAGATACCGTATTTATCCTCTTTTCAAATCGCGCCAACATAATAATTACGCCAAATTTGTTTCTGGGCATGCGCAGTATGCGACATTCGTTTAACACTGTTCAACTCAATGTGCGGTCTGCCATTAGGCGTCCAGGAGTGCGGTGGCTGGGATGTTATTCACCAACACTTCAATCTTTGGAAAAGTCAAATTTTTCACCATCACTGTATTTAACTTGAAGGAAGAGGGGTTTTCTTGGCCTTCGGATTTCCGCACCCTCCCGTCAGCAGAAATCCGTTTTAGTTTAAATCTTGTTTTTTCCTTTCCATGCTTTCCTTCTTTTTCCACTGGTCTTCAGACTTTTTTCGTGGATTGCTATTGAACTGTCGACGTTCGCCGGCTGTTTTTGGATACTCGGGTTTCCTTGCCCACTGATTCGCTTTGCTTCCGTAGCCGTGTGCTTGACTTTGCTGTGGTCTTCGCGCACCAAATTGGTTTCGTTGCTCATATTGGCGTCTTCTTTCAATGTCCGCCATTTTCTACTTTCAAACTGGATTGCTAGCTCAAATAACTTTTCCAGTGTAGTCGGATTCCTTAATTCGATAAAGTCTTGTACTTGGGGAAGTAACCTCGGCAAAATCACTTGAATTATCTCAGGATCCGGACGGTTTCCATACAAGAGTTTGAAGACGTGAATTTTTCTTAAAATAAAGCTTGAGAGATTTTCAATTCGTTTCTGGTATATGCTGAAAAGTTCCGTTTCTAATTTTGCACGATCCCTTACGACAGGGAAGGCTTTTACTAGGGCAGTCTTGAAATTTTCGTAAGTATAGGTGGGACTTCTTGCTTGACCCAAGAGACTTCTGCCTATACATTTGAACCAATTAAGCGCTTGGCCCCTCAAAGCGCTGGTAGCTAAGGTGACTTTCTGGAACTCATGCACGGGATACATCATGAAGTGGTCCTCCAATTTTTCCAAAAAACTGGTTACCGGTGAGTTTCCATTAAATGTTGCTTCTGGTTTCATCGATGCGTGCATGGTCTGGACGATGTAAACAAATCCTTCCAGGGCGGCAGCTGGCATTTTTGGATTCTGAGCCGCTTCTGCAGGCAGCACAAGTTCTTCTTGAAACTCGGCCATGGTTATTCTTCTTCGTCGGGCGCCACTATCAGGTTCAGTGTTCCTCTTTACTTGCTTGGGGAGCATTAAATGACCTCACTCGGAACAGGGAGCTTACTAAAGCTATGTTCAATAAATGTGGGAAGTAGACAAGATACACAGGAAGGGTATACAAAACCCTTTATTTTTCTCTCTTTACAATGATTTCCGGACTTCGGAATACAGAGACCAACCACTTGTGGTCTGAACGTAAGAACATAAAAATATTAACTAAATTCTAACTAAACTAACTTTGGATTAATAAACAAGTGTCTACTTGAAGATTTGGCCGTATATTAACCGAAAGGCCGTATGTAGTACAGAGAACTGTTAACACTACGATACGTTTAAAATTATCAAGAGGATTAAACCTCTGGCCTTGAAGGCAACCAGCAACCGAGTAAAACTGCCAAGGCAAGCGGCCTGCTTCTACTAACTCCTTCCTCTCTCTTGCTTGGCAAAAAGCCACAACTTAAGTACTTGGCGTTCGCAAGACAAATTTGCATAAATAAGTTAAAGCTTTTAATTCTGGCCGGAAGTAGAAAATAAGAAGTGATAGTAAAGATTTAAAATAAAATAAACGTTAGTAAAACTTAAGATCCTTACAAACTGAGCTACATATCTTCCATAATTTTGTCTATAGTGAGTACGCTTGAAATGTTCTTCATAGTATTTTTCTTCTTCACTCAAAGCATCCTTGATATTTTCAATGGATTCAACTTCCCAAAATCTTTGCAAAATTTCTTCAACTCTTTCTTTACTATTTAGAACTAAACCACAATAATTTACTTCTGAGTTACTCTTGCATGCACCAGACACGATATATCCAAAAACTGTTTCTTGGAATATCAACGGTTGATTTTCTAATTGAAATTTTCCTTCTTTTAAAATCTCAAAGAACAATTCGGTTCCTAATAACATATCTATTTTGTTAGGTGTTCCAAATTGCGGATCTGCTAATTCAATATCAATGGGAATATTTAATGACTGCACATCTAAACTCCTTGATGGAGTTACATTGGTTATTTTAGAAATAACCAAGCAATTAACTGATCTTACATTTGTTAAATCCTTATTCGAAACCTGTACATTTAGTTGATAATTAATATTTATAACGTTCTCATTAATTCCGGATACAGATGCATAAATACTTTCTTTCTTTATATTTAACAAATTAGCAACCCCTTCACGCAGAAAACAACTCATGCTGCCGTTATCAAGTATTGCGCGAAATGGAATTCTTTTTCCGTCTGAATTGCAAACATATACTATTGCAGTCGCTAATAACACGTTTTTTCTTTGCCAAAAGACAACTTGATTGATTTTTAGTAGAGACATCTGCATTCTTGTTTATAATTTCGTCACTCGTTGCTTCCGTTTTTGTTTTGTCTAACTTTTGTTCGATGGCGCCATTTCTGAGCAGGCGATGGATTAATGAATGATGTTTTTTATGGCATTCCGAACATCTGAACTGCATTTTGCAATTAAATGTTCCTTACTGAGACAGTTTAGACACAGTTTATGTTTTTTAACTATTTCATATCTTTGATTTGGATTTAGTTTTAAAAATGAATCACATTTATGCAGTGGGTGATTGTTATTTTTACATTTAAAACAAATCGAAACACTGTCGGTTTTAACCATCAGAGCCTTTGATTTCGAATTTGTTTCCTAACGGATATTTCACTTTATCAGCATTACGGTTAATGTTATCCAATAACTGACATCTTTTCTCTAAAAACGAAATTAATTCATCAAACGTAGAAACTTCCGTAGCGTTAATGCTGAGTTCGAATTGTTTGCGCGTTTCAAAACCTAGTTTCTGAAGTACGATATTTAATAGCAGAATATCCGTTACATTATTTTTCTCATATTTTAAAACATTCAAACCCTAACGTTTCTAGTAACATTATCTATTGCGTATCTTATTCCTTTAGACGATTCGAATGTTAAAGTACGTAAATCCATTATTGAGACTTTATATGAGTCTCAATTAATATTCTTTTATTTTCATACCTATCTTGAAGAGCTTTAAATAAAGAACTGAAAGTATCATCAACAGTTTCAAGATTTTTTGCTTCATCAGTTAATGCAGCCTTTAAATAGTAGAGTTTCTGAACTTCTGTCAGTTGCGTGTTATTCGCTATGATGTTTTCGAATTGAAGCTTAAAATTATTCCATTCGGTATATTGACCAGAAAATTTAGGAATTGGTAAGTCTGGCAAACGTACTTGTAATTTAGGATCAAATTTACTACAATCATTTTCCTGTTCAGAATGCGATAGACGATAGAATTTCCATAATTCTTATCTCTAGAACTTCCGTTCTTTCTTCCATTTCGACGATTTCTTCATCAATCGCTGTGACATCTTTTTCATCAACGCTTTCGAAATATCTATTCCTTAAGTTTCTAATATCCATTTGAATGCTTTGAAGAGATCTTTACTTTATTTGAATTTCATTCTTATTCGAACTATCGTCATATTCCTTTCATTTTCTAACCTAGTTAGTTTCGCTTTTAACGAAGTTTTATTTCTATCTAATGCCAGCATTTTGTTCGTTTCTCCGGCTCGACGGACCATGTACTATGATTCTAAACTAATGAGTGGACTGTATAGCAAAAGAAACTAACTAATTTATTGACAGTAATTACTACATTCAGATCTATTACATGCTCTGGCATGTTGCTTAGCCGAATCCAGATGGCCAAGTGAGATTTTCTCTCCCTATCCAATAGGTGGCGCTGTATTCTAACTTAACATGGCTGTATTCTAACTTAACAGATATTTCACTCAATTTCTTATATATTTCTTTCAGACGCTGCTTACCAAGATAAAGGAATGTAGCGAAACTTAAGTGTTCTTACCTTGGAGAGATCCATCAATGCCCGAGCGGTACGAAGTCACTGGAAACTGGTAATTTGATCCAGTTTCAGATCTCGGCGAAGGAACTGGTTGAATGAGCATTTCTGTGATTTGCCTCATACGGAACATGGATACGAAACGATTTTCATTGGAAAGTCTTCCACGAGGTCACCTTTCCTCTTAGGCAGATGGGCTTCCTGAGTTTTACCTTAATCTTTTAAAATTAAACATAAACGTCTCATGAAAATCGAAGATAGTAGCAGAAAAACAAGGAATTGCGGTATTTCTTAGTCATTAAAAAATTGAAAATCTGTTTAGAAACTTTTGATTTAATCGGCAGAAGCAAGCACTGAAACTTTAATAATTATTTTCCTATTGCATTAAATAGAAAAATTCCAAACATAATTGAAAATCTGAACTCTGTTATTAAATTTAATTAATGTTAAATACCTAAATTACTCTTTTTAAATTCTTCAAATAACGCAGCAGATAACCTGACGAATAGAAATTTGAATAGCTCTTAGAAACGTTTGAAAAAAAAAATCCTCTTCCCCTAAGATAAATCGTTAAATAATTGATCAATATTTGAAATTTAAGAGAAGGATAAAGTCACTTGAGAAAGTTAAACAGTTATACATAAATTGAAATAACTATAAAGAAAAGTTCAAGACTTAAACAAGACTAAAGTGTATTTTCTTAGCATAAAACTGATTCATTTGATTAATTTAAATATTTGAAAATTTAAAATAATAATGAATTATCAAATTAACTTTTCATTTTAAAACTAAAAATCGAACTTTTCTGTTAAGTTTCCTTGATTCTGTTATTAAGATGGAAATAAATGGATCAGTTTAATTAAAACTTTTTCTGATTAATGTAATTCTAAACTTTTAAAATCAGAACTGTGATTAAATTGTAACTGAGATGCGATTATAGTAAGGTAAAATAATTTTCTTTGTATAAATGGATACATTAACTAATGCATTCGTCCTCCAATGATGCATATTTGTTGCGGCCAGATTAAAAAAAATTAAATACATTTTAATTTTTAATATAAAATATAGAGCTAAAATAGATATTAATGTATAAAATATCAATTTAATATTATGTAAATTAAGTTGACTTCAGGAATTCGTGTGGTGTCAATTATTTGTGACTTAATGAAGAAGTTGACTGGTTAAAAATAGAAATCAGGTGCATCATAAATCTTTTAGAATCCAAATCTGAATTCGACTTACTAGCGACCGAGTTGTACAATGGCTGAACACTGGTAACTCGACCTGTGTTCGATTCCAGGTGAATGGCATGGCTACACAGGTGTTTTCGCGGTTTTCACCATGGATACGAGCCAGTTTTCCTTAGAAAGTTCTCCAAGAATGCATCTCTCTCTTAAGCAGCCAAACAAACCTGTAATCTGTTTTGTAATCCTTCATATAAGAGCAATGTAAAAAGAACATTTTTAGCTAATAAAGTTTTTAATCAAAGCAAAATTTGAAATCTGGGTTTAATTAAAAGTAAATTTGAGAAACATATTTCTTACAAATGCGCTTACCGTATTTACTCCCATATTTCTTTCCATGGCGTACTTTCCCTAAGTTTCTTAGCACATGATTTTGAAAATTATGACTTTTGGTAAGCCTATTGCTCGGCCACCGCGTCTTCCTCTCAATAGGCTTTAAGTTTATTTTACTTGGAAAGATTTCGTAATTTGCCTAATTTTAGTAAATTAAAAGCAAGTTATTTAGCCATTAAGTTGACACATTATAATTATCGTATTTACTCGAGTTATTTCCCCGCGTTTCCTACTAATTTCATATTTTCAAAATTGGGAGAGGAAAAATACGCCGTGAATACTTTTTCCGAAGAGGCGGCTTAAATGCTAACTTATTGAAAAGCAAACTTGAAGATACATTAATATTGTAATATTATGTATTTCAAAGGACGTATTAATTCCAAGAATATTTTTTATTCTTACACAATATACTTTTTCAGTTTGTGCGTTCATTTCACATTGCTATCCTAAATTAGAAGTTTCTAAATCATATGCTGAAAAAACTACAAGGAAAATTACTCGAGGGAGAGAAACATGCGAGTAAATACTGTGTTTATAGTAAATGTCAGTTTCGAAAATTTAGTATTTTGTCAATGTGTTTGAATTACAAAGTGCAAGCAACATAAATTTCTTGCAGGTACAAGGGCAGATTTCAGGGCAGCAAATAAATATAAATTGAATTGTTTTCTTTTGAGTTCATTACTGTTTATGTATAGTTGTAGAGACATTAGGAATTGTTTTGGAAGCAGGAGAGATGAAAAATTAGCAACAGCCTTCGCCGAGAATCGAACCGCGGACCTTTGGAATACGCGCCCAGCGTGCAGACCACCACACCACGAAGGCATGCCAAGAACGCGGGAGAAATACCTTATATACTCTTCCTCTTAAAGGGTGACTGGGTTTTTTTTAGGGCACCCAATCGCCAAATCTTGGGTGAGGAGAAACTTCCAACACCCTTTTAGCCTTTTAGTTCGGGCGCCACTGTCGAGACATTAAGTATTTTTTAGGAAGCAGGCAAGATGAAAAATATGCAACGCCTTCTCCGGGAATCGAACCGCGGACCTCTGGAATACGTACCCAGCGTGCAGACCACTATACGACGAAGGCATGCTAAGAAGGTGGAAGAATTATCTTATATAGTTTGATATTTATTTAGAAAATGAAATATTTAATTTGATTAAAAAAACTTCTGCTATACCAAAAACATTTTAGTTTTTATTTATTTATTTATTTTAAATTGCAGCGCGTCAGCTGCTTTTAGATCGTAGAAACCTCCCGCATGCAATTACAGTTTGGACCATTAGGTTACGGTAATTAGACTTTGTTGCATTTATGTTTCAGTAAGTAATTCAAGAGAGAAATATTTTTTAATCAATAATTTATAATAAAATGAATTTACCTTTCGAAATTTTAAATATGTATACTTAATCTTCCTACTCATGAAGGGCTAAAAATATCACTGAACTGAATTATAAATCATGAGCACATAAAAATGCTCCTTTGCTGATAAATAAGTGTGTAGCTAGCAGAAGTACGCTCCAGCTTTTAATAAAAATTAATGCTTAGTGCAGAATTTGCATTCATGCTAATTCAGCGAAACGATAATTATTTACTCAGAAGCTTTCTAAAAAAACTAAAAACGATTAAGTACATACAAGTCGCATAGAATCCATAAAATGAAGAAAACCGATTAAGAGAAAAGGCCTAAAATTATATGCATTTTCTTTTAAAGTATTACATATTAATTCACATAAATTTCTCTTTCAACTAAGAAAATTCGAGTCTGCACTTGCATATTATCATGATACTTTTAAATCTTAGCATATAGGATAGTTAAGCACATTGAAATATTAGAAACTAGAATAATTAAGAAATTATCTTTAGAATTTGTTATCAGTGATTGAACTTTAGAAACATTAAAAACAATACGTAAGTTTGGGTATTCATTTGCAGCTTTTCTTCCATGTAGAAGTAATGACTCATTTTTTTCTTTTCTTATTAATAATGCTGCTTATTTTGCTCTCGGGGATTTTAATACTATGCATTTCACAATATTTTTAAATTATGGAATAGCAATATTTCTTTCCGGAAAGAAGATATCTTTCAATCCACAGATTGTTTACATACGACATTTTGAAAGAAGAATCAGTTCGAAAGTAGCAGGCAATATTTCTCATTTCAAATAATAAAGCTGTTCCCAGAAATTTCAATTTCAAAACATTGGCTTCTTTTTTTCCTTTATCGAAACTGCGTTGAAAGAGTAAAAGCACCTACTGTATATAAATTTCTTATTCAGTATCATTTTTGCTGTAGTATGATCAGCAAATTGTGTCACTAATTTTTCATAGTTCGACATTCGTTTGTTCATTTATCAACCTCATTTATTCAGATCTCTTATAATTTCTTTGCTGCTAACCCGGAAAGCAAGATGCGAGTACGGTTTCCGCATATATGTTTTGTTTGTAGCGTATGCGCCATTTTGCCTTTGCGTGGATGCAGTATCTATTTATTCTTCGTGGTCTACCGTGAGGAAGGTTCTGGATAATGAGGCTGCTAAATGACCAAAAGGTTTGGCTGATCTCAACGAATTCTTTTAGCAAGTATACAGTTACATAAGATACTAACAGGATACCATGAATATGTACAGACTTATAGGTACCTTGCAGAATCTTGTTACCTTCTTGTAAAATGCCGTGAAACCCTTTCTTAGCTTGTGTATTCGTAGTAACTAACGAAACCTTAAGTTGAGAAAACAGGCCAAGATATATTTTATATACATTTTTATAATATTAGAGATTTTGATAGTCATATATATTGCAAAATTCATGTAAAAAATTGAATTTATTTGATTATCTACTATCACTTGGACATACCATTACAAATTTAATTATATTATAATTTTGCATGATAGTTATTAATCAAAAGACTTTATAAATCAACTGTTTTATTAATGTTAAGTATGAAACTCTTTTGTTAAGGAATCAATAATGTTTGGTTTAGGTACTACCATGTTTTTCACAAAGAGACACTTAGAGTATATGAAACAAGTGGGTTTCATTCCATAATTAATCATTCATTTGTTAAATATATAATACAGTTAGGCTTCAGAATACATAATAAATTACGTAAGTGTCAAGCTTTGTGTTAACTGTTGCTAAGATGATAATCTTTCATCGCAGCCTTAAATTATTTCAAGCATGTTAACCTTTTTAATGAAAAGGAGCGTTAACTTTCTGTGTAATAACACGTATTTCTATACAAGCTGACAGTTAAAGGATTTAGAACTTCATTTACTGCAGGCCTGTCAGAATAATGGTCACCGTGAATTACTTTAAAACGAATCGTGACGAAAGTTTGAGCGGACTAGTATGCACAGAAATCTGAAACTTTTAAGAATGCTTGTAAAACTTATTCTGAAACGAAAAATGTATTCTTGCTTGAGTTCGAATATGGACGGAAGGAAGTTAACACATTATGTTTCTTTATGCATGCAACATAAACAGATTATGTTCTTGTATTTTCACAGAATGGTCTAATTGTTTTTATGGATTTTCAGAATTTACAGGTAATAATTTTTTTAATGCCAGTTGACTGCATTTAAACAGAATATCATTATTTTAAGGCCTTTATACATACCAGAATTTCTAAATGTAACGTTAAAAAACGTTTCTGAAAAAAAAAACTTCAAAAATAAATGGAAAAAATAATCACAGATTAAAAACAAAGTAATGTTTATTAATTGTTAGTTAAGAACACACCTGATGCCTCTTTGCTACAATCGAACAATTTGTGTAGATACAATACCATGTCAAAACTGCACAGCACTTTTAAGCTGCAATCATTATCGCCACTGCATCAATAAATGACTATTAGTAACAAAAGTTATTTTAATATCACCGTTTCTATTATTATATCATTATCGTTATTCTTTGCTAAATTAAATTTAAAAAATGAGGAATTATTCGAGAAAGTATTCACTTATATATCTCTTATCTTACGTTCACCTATATACATGTATAAGGGATGTAATATTTTCGGCTCAAAAATCTATAGTAAGTTTTCAGTAACTAAGCACAAATTAACGTTTCCACAACACGCTTTTACAGCTTTTACAATGGTGTAAACTCAGTGTGTGAGTATGTGTGCGATGATTTTCCTGTCAATTATATAGTGTTATATCAAACTTCCCAAAACTTCTTTTTCCGCGTTTAAGCTTTCTCTATTCACATCAAGAGTTGATAAGATTTTGGTAAAACTGTGGAAGTGGTGCTTGAAGCCCATAACAGTTTCGAATGGCGAAACAGAAGTTTATTTAAGCCCCATAACGGTTTTGCAACAATCAAAATAACATAGAGCTGTGACTGAACAAGCATTGTTTACTGATGCCTAAATATCCTGAGAATATATGTACGAATTAAAATGAAATCAGATTTGTTGATGCTAAAGAAGTAACCCAGAAAAGATTAAACTATGATATTCGCTTCGGAGCATTTATTTTAAATTTATTATAAATACTTAATTTTATTTTATTCAAATCTAATTAAATTATATGTTATTTAACTGCCTAATAAAATAAAATTTTTTATAAAAATATGAAAAGGACAAACATTTGATTATGTTGGTTAAAAACTTAGAAAAACCAGTTTTTACACATGGCAAAGCCTAGGCAATACCTAGTATGGCAAAGCATGGCAATACTCAGCAAAATATAATCCAAAATTTCGTGTTACAGACCTTTGCATTAATTGGATGAACAAACTGGTATTTGCTTCTAAACGATTAACCAGAAGAGATACTTTACTTAAAGCTCGTTGAGATTTAAAACATATAGTTGTCGGTAGGTCATATGCTAATCAGAGTTTTTGTCTATATTCTGTTTATATTTTTGTGTATTTATGTTAAAGACATAGCCAATTTTGCACTTAGCTTATTTAATCGTTATAAATACTTCAGTGGTTTAAAATTTGTTATAGAGAAACTATGCAAAAGTTAGTTATTATATTTACAAAGTCTTCCCACTCATAGGCCAACCAGCGGCCGAGCGGTAAAGTCGCTAAACACTGGTAGTTTGGTCCGAAGTTCGAATCCCGGCAGTCACCCATGCAGTCATCCCGCGAACGGGCTGACTGCATGGGTGTTTTCGTAACTTTCACCATGTGTGACGTGTATACGAGCCAGTTTTCCTTAGAAAGTCCTCCACGAAAGCATCCCTCCCGTTAGGCAGATAGCCCTCGAGAGTTTGTCGTAATTAAATAACCTAACCTTCCCACTCATAGTGTTCAAACATTTTTTTTCATGAAATTGTATCGATCTTATTTTGAGAAACTTTGAAATGCAAAGTAAGGATCAAAAGTGATAGAAATGAAACTTCTATCTGCCTTTTCGTAATACTGTCTATTGTATAATACACACAGTAACTTCAAAGAAGTGCCTTTTGAATTGTTGTATGCCACTGAAAGTAGTGGGAGATTCATGAATTTGTGGGCGAACTTCACCTGCATTTGAAACGCTTCTTAAAATTAAGAAAAACTTTAAATTTTTCAATTTTTTAAAAAATTAGTTAATGATTTTGGGGTCTCTTGGAGATTGCTGTTTTGCTGTACCCCTTAAATTCGTCCTTGCAAACCCTCGATAGTGAATCCGGTTTATTACAAAACCCCAGATAAATCGAAGGAACAAATCAGTCCCGTCCGATATCCTATACACTTAAATGTTATTTTATGCATTAAGTATATAGGAAATTGTATATTATAGCGAGTTTCTAATCGTATAAAAATCGGATATAACGATTTTATGGAGATATCTTTGACTGAAAATGTTTTGTGTTTCTCAAATTTTTTCCAGAGTTTCTGAAACTTTCAATTGAAAAGTTACTAATATTTAAATTCATCCTAGATAAGTTATTAGAATGACAAGAAAACACATTTAAATTACTGCGTTTTTATCTTGACCTCGAGTATCCTATTCTGAGTTAAATATACCACATGAAAATAATTGTATAACTCATTAAATCAAAGAGCTTTTGATTTCATTCCGGTTCTTTAATTTAGCTAGCGAAATTCTGATCAAAGTTAATGCGTATTCGTAATTATAAATGCCTATTTTAGATATGAATGTGTAATTGGAGGGATGAGTCTAAGCCATGACTTTTGAGCTAAGTAATTTCTCATTTAAGATTATTAACGTGTCGGAAAGAAAAATGAAAAAGAAATTTAGTAAATGCACATAATAAAAATTATAATTAACAAATTAACATTAATTTTTCTTTTTAAATTTCGAGTACAATTTAAAAAGCATGACAATGCTATTACTATTTTCTGAGATCAACCATCAATCGATCAATATTTACACTATTTTATGAGATGATCTAATTTTTCCATATAGCGAATCAAACTTTTGGTTCGTTACAACGGGGTCCATCTGTATATTTGTACACTTCTAGAGATGCACACTGCCAAAATAAATAAATAAATAAATAAATAAAAAGGGAGGGACAGTCCTTTATCTCCCGTTTTAGTGGGCCGATTGACGAAATTCAACTTGCGTTGTTCATATGCGAAAGCACGACTTAGGATATGTATTAGATTTATATATAACATTGTTCTAATACAGGTATTTTGACACAAAGTCGGACTTTTTCTGAAACGGCATGCCAATGTTTTTCCATATTTCAGTTCTACGACTCAAATTATGCCAAACAGCCAAATTTTGTTAAAAATCGCGAGTAGTTTTTTAAAAATTAGCTCCTCAGAGTTATTTGAATTTGATATATATTTATTAATATCTTTTATTTCTAAACGTACTTGATTCCTTCTTCCAGAATTCGAAATTTAGGCTTAATACAAATATAATTGGAACATTTTCTATTATTTATTTAAAACATTTGTATTTTTAAATATTTTTTATAAATTTTTCGAAAATTTTATTCACGCTGCATTCGTGACATTATGTCCGAGTTATTGCATACAGTCATCGAAAACTGGGTTCATCCATTTCGCTATTCTGCACAAAGTCGAGATGAACACTTAAATGACGTTTTGTTTAAAACATAATGCTATAAATTGCACTTGAAAGAAATTTTAAATTTTGGTTACATTTAAAAGAGTTTTTATTTTATTTCATTTTACAATAATATCATTCTTATTGGAAGACTCGTTACTAAGCAAACAAAATAAATTGAAAGAATTTTCTGTGTTTTAGAGAAGAATTATTCTCTTAATTAACAAGAAACTTGTTGAGTGATGATGTAAACGAAATGTTTAAAATACTGCAAGTAATGAAAAACCAATTTTCATCTTCATCTCTTCATGAGAAGTGAGACATATGTATTTAGTTATCGATACACAATAACCGAAAGAATTTAATGTGTTTCCGATTTACTTTAATGAAGATAAAGCGGAAACGCTCTTCATTGATCCCGAAGGTTTCTTGTTTATTGTATCCGAAAGCAAATTAAGCTAAGCGATGCTCTCATCATCATCTTTTATCTTTTTTATCTTTGAAGGCTGAGGTCTATTCGGAATCTAAGAACGCTGCTTTTCTTTACTGAAAAGGTTTTCCCTTCTTTTATATTTTTTATTCATTTGCAGTCGTTGGTATGTTCTTTAGTTATCTGAGATTTCAAAATCTAGATCGAAAGAACAGTTGTCTGTAGTTTAAATACTTTATTAACATGTTTTAGTTGGAGAAAGGTTGGAAGTAAATATTTTAGGGAACTGAGAAGGAAGACATTTTATTATTAAAATTCGGTTTGATGGCATTTAAACGCAATACAACTAACGTATTTTTGTTAAGATGTACACTGCGGGGGGGGGAAAGGAGGGGGACAGTTCGATATCTCCCGTTCTACTGGGTCGATTGACGAAATCAAATTGTGTTTTTAATGTCTCAAAAGCGCGACTTAGGTTATATTTTAGATTTATATATAGCTTTGTTTCATAATAGTTATTTTGACACAAAATCGGACTTTTTGTGAAATAACATATCAATGTTTTCCATATTTCGATTCTATGACTCAAATTATGCACAGACACTAAATTTTGTAAATTTTGGTGAGGTATTTATGGAGAAATTTAAAAATTTACCTTGGCGAATTTTTTTTGAGTTTGCGCCAAGAATAATTCACTTAGCGAATTTCTTAATTTATAGCAACCTATTTTCCTTTGCTTTTTCTTCATTGTCCAGGAGCGAAAAAAGTCTTCGTTCATACTTTCAAATAATTTTAACGAAGTGCGTAAACCACATTTTCGTTATTATCGCTTATAATAAATATGCCGAATTTCAAAACGCGCCAAAATATAAATTCACGTATATCTTCGGAAATTTTAAATAAAAAACTCTAATTTTTTGCAGGTATGCTCAGAAATACATCATATTTGAGATGGTGGTAAAACATTTATAGGTTACTAGTAGCACAAGAGCTAACTAGTAGTACAAGACTACACAATTTAATGTAACATAGCAGGTTGATTCACAAAACAACATCAGCGAGATACTAATTTTGGCAGCAAGAATGAGAAGCCGAGATTCAAAATTCTAACAGATGGTAGCAATAGCAACGTGCACACACAATAGCGAAAACACACTTTTCGCTACTTCAATTTAAATACACTCTCCTCCATCCTAACTCATTTAAATACTGGCGACGAAACGAGAGGGAAAGAAGAAAAAACTAACAAATTAATATAACTATTAGCAAATATTTAAGAACCCTACATTTTTCCCCGCCAGAATTAAATATCGTCACTAAAAGGTCTTTAACGACCTTGATAAAAATAATTGAATTCCAACCCTAGCCCTGTGACAACCTTCCCAAATTTTAGGTCTTAAATTTTTAGCTAAATTTTACAGACGTAGTATCGAATATTAGTCTAATAATTTCGTATCATTCTAATAATTTCGATTTATTCGAATTCGGCGAAATATTTTTTGTTACATACGCAGCATTCTTCCTTTCTTTCTTTCTCCTTTCAGTTCTCTGGAAGAGAAATAGTTTAGATCGAGTCTAATACATTTAATTTAGTCACTTAGCTTTTACAGGAAATTTCGATACATGAAATAAATTTATGTATTTTACTTACATCGTATTAGCTAAAAAAAGAATAAACTCTAAGAGAAAACGTTTTATATTTATTTTAAAGTCTCACATTTTCGTAATTTTTCTTATTTTATTAAATTTTGAAAGTTCGGATTTCCGACTAACCCTGATGTGATCGAAAAAAATGAACGCCATTTTAGTAGTCAGAGCTAAAAACGTATACAGGAATCAATTAGTTAGAAAATCTATAAAACATAACACAACCCAAATTTTGTAAGCTTATGTTATCAGTCAGTTTTATTATGTTTCTTCAGAAATGGGAAAGATTTATGTTAGACATGAGCAGAAAGAGTTGGTATAATGAAAGTGATAATGTTCCTGACTGCAGCACTACTGAAAACTGTGCTGGAATAAATATTAAACACAGAAATAAAAATACTTCTGAATTAATTAAAAAGTCAATTTACATGGTGGTTATATTAAAGTTTCACTTTGAAATAGTCATAAAAGGAAAATTAGTTTACCAAATGCTATCAAATTTGGTAATCGTGTAATGTAGGCCATGTAATTTAAAAAAAAGGTTCAGAACTTCACCAACAGGGAGAAAATAGCGCTGTATGCAATATTGATAAATGAAAAAAGGTTCGGAATCTAACTTTGTAGAGGCATTAGATTATTTGGAAGCTGGAGATGGGGAAAATGAGCAACGCCCTGGCCGAGAATCGAACCACGACCTCTGGAATACGCGCCCAGCCTGCTGACCACTACACTACGAAGGCATGCTAAGAAAGTGGGAGAAATACCTTATATACTTCCTCTTTTAAAGGGCAACGGGGGCTTTAGGGGATCCAATCGCCAAATCCGGGTGGTGAAGAATCATCATTCACCACCTTCTAGTTCGGGTGTCACTGTAGAGACATTAGGTATTCTGGAAGCAGGAGAATGTTAAAATGTTTTGTGATACATGAACTGCTGTAACGTGGCATTTTAGACACCACGAGTTTTATGCAGGACGGGGCCCCACCTCACATTAATACATGTGTCACACAGTTATCTAGGTAACATTTCGCGAATGAACGGATTATAGGCCAACACCTCCGTACTTTTTGGTCAACCCGGTCACCAGACCTCAACTCCTGAGACTTTTGGCTATGATGTTATCTCAAAAGCACTATTTATGGTGATAATATAAACAATTTGATGGAATTAAAAGTTGCGATACACCGACTTGTCCGTAACATTTCCCCTGATATGATAAGAGCTTCCCTTGAGAATGCAGTAATATGATTTAAGTTGCTTTCGGAAAATGGTGGACGCCACTTTGAACATGCTTTGTAACACGTTTCAGAAACGATCAAATACGTTTTAAATCGATGTCTTATTTCGTTTAACAATATTTCATACAGCGCCATTTCGCCCTGGTGGTGAGTTTTTAAACTTTTTTTGGGGGGGGGGATATATTCTCATGACTTCCTTTACACGATTGTCAAGTTTGATAACATGTGGTCCAATATTTTTCCTTTTAACACGATTTGAAAGTGGAACTTTAATTATAACCATCTTGAAATGCGAGAACAAATGTCTAAAAGAAGAGAAGAAATCATGCAAAGTTTTAAAGAAGTTTCAACAGAAATAAGAAAAATGCTTAAAAAATTGGTAACATTTTTAACCAGTGTTTTAAGAGTTAATACTTTTGAATAAATGAATTAAACAAACCAATATTATTAGTATTTATTATAAATATGTTAGAAAAAATATTACAACAAATTTATATACACTGCTGGCCATTAAAATTGCAACACCAGGAAAGAAATAATCTGACGCACGTCAAAATCACATGAAATGAAGAAAAGGTTAGTATATGCAAATGATTAGCATTTCAGCGTGTTTAGACTACGCAGGAAGGAGAAACGGCAGCTGAAGGTCTGCATAAAAGAAAAGTTGTGTAGTGAATTTCTCATTCATAAAGCGCTTTGTAAGGTCGGCGTTTGCTCAGAATATCGTGTTATGCCTCGAATAATAAGAAGAAATGCTTACCAGCAAGTGTCAGAATTCGATAGAGGCAGGATCGTTGCCTATCGAGAATGTGAATTATCGTTCTGTGATATTGCCCGTCGCACTGGTTGACATGCAACCACAGTAATGCAAATATGCAATCAATGAGTTGATGAGGGTCATACTGAACGGCATACAGAATTTCAACGCCCTCCCATAACTAACGTTCAAGAGGACAGAAATATTAGGAGGTCAGCTGTGCATAACCGTACAACCACATCACAGACCATTAGTCAGGAAATGGGCATGTTTGCAGCACGCCGAGTACCAGCTAGTACGGTGCGTCGAAGTTTGCATTAGCGTGGGCTATCAGCACGGCAAGCATTACTTCGTCTTCCCTTGACAGTGCAGCATAGAGAGACGGCGACTTTGGTGCGCCGAACGACAAAGGTGGATTTAGGAGTGGCAGAATGTCATCTTTTCAGACGAGTCCCGGTTCTGCGTGCAGTATTCTGGGCAGTCATTGGGTACATGACGCGCACATCTGTGGTTCGGATCGACGGTAATTTGAAAGCAGACCAGCACATTTCCGACGTCATACGTCCAGTGGTTGTGCCCTGCCTTCGAGGCCTGCCAAACGCTATCTTCGAAAAAGATAATGCAAGACCACAGGTTGCATGTCGTGTTTTGACCTTCCTCGATACGCAGGGTATTCGATTGCTGCCCTGGCCTGCACGGTCTCCAGATCTGTCATCCGATGAAAATATCTGGTCATGGGTTGATGAGAGACTGGCCCACCACCTCTCTTCAGCTAATACGGTTGATGAAATGTGGCATAAACTTATATAAGCAGCATGGAATGAGTTACCCGTTTTTATCATCCAAGCCCAGTTCGACTCCATGCCTAACAGGGTAAGGGCAGCTTCAGCTGCCAGGGGAGGCAGCTGTTTCTACTAATTCCCCCCCCGTAAACCCCCAAGCTGCTTACAAATTTAATCATTTTGCCTTCATGCCATGCTGTTTATGTTGAATAAATTTCTTTTTTGTATTTGCTTTCCTTCAATGTACTGCAATTTTAATGGCCAGCAGTGTATTAAAATTGTTCTGATACTCTTTATATGCATATATATATATATATATATATATATATATATGTAAGATAAAATTATATGAGTCAGAATAACTAAAAACATTAATTCTTCCTCTCTATTCTAAAATCGTAATAACTTATCTGCATTGCGTCATTCAAATTAATCATGCAATCTTACGTAACCGTTAATACCAGATGTCTCTTGACGACCAATCACCGAATTGTAAACCAAAACTTTTCTCTTCGCGTGCTTCCATCTTGCATAACTACGCACTTCAGCTTTTGCTCGCTACTGTGCTAAGATGTGATTACGCTGGCTTGCTTTCTATCCCAACAATATAAAAAATGTAAATCTTCTGTGGAAAGGCACGACTAGAGTGCCAAGTGATTGTGGCCACAAATATCAATTGGAAATAAAAATGGAATTAAAATCGCTTCTACTGCCAAGTTTTATTTACGAAGTCAACACATTAGCTTACGACGCAATCAGATTACTTCCTCTTCAATATAGGATAACTACGCATCGACACTGCTCCGGCTTTTTTTTCTTTGCTTATATTATTACATATATATATATATATATATATATATATATATAATATCAGTTAATTTGATTTTTAAAACTTTTACCAAGCTCTTTAATCTACTTTAATTAATGCCTATTAGTATGCTTTAGCTCGCAGTTTAAATTATTCTTCAAATCTTGAAAGATTACGATTTTTCTTTCTATTCCTAGAAGAAAATTAATTTTTGTTTTTATATATATATATATCACGTTCAATAAGAAAAATGCTTAAAATTTGGTAATTATTTTAACAACTGTTTTAAGAGTTAATACACTTTAAACTGCGTTTTATCAGTTTGCAATTTTTCCAGAAATGTTTTAATCCAATTTTCTTTAACATTCATTGGTATGGATTGAATTAATTTAATATTTTTACTGCATGGGTTTTATATACGTTATGAAAAACACGGATAGGTTTTGAAAAATATTGAAAAGAAAACTATTATGATTAAAAAGGAAAATGTACTTGACATAATATTTTTTCAAAGTTTTTATATATGCAGCTAAAGACTAAAAGCGATTTATTGTCCCAAACTAATTCACTAACTGCAAAATCCATCCTTAAAACTATGGAGAACATTTCTAATACACACAAATAAAAAATTGGTTTAAAAACATTGAAAAGGTTAGAAGAATAAAGGTACTTTAATTATTAACTTTTCCTTCAAAAAATTTCAGTTAAGACCAAAATACCGGAAAAATGTGTCTTTTTTAGCTGAAAGTCATTTTAACTAAGAATAACATTCAGTAATGCTCATAAAAACAGATAAAAGTTCATGAATAAAAGGAATTTTCGAAAGGTAGCTGTGTCCTTAAATTGAGTAATAAAATAAATAATGCGGTATCGAAATCAGCTTCATTTTAAGGTTGGAATAAATCGAGTTACATCTTAAAATAACATATGTCTTTACCTAACATGCAAAAGTAATTCTTGACTAAGATTTATTTTTATTATAAAGGAAACATTTAACTTGCGAATCTAAAGTTTACTTTAATATTTTCATGACTTCTTTCCTATTTTAGTGATTGACTGCAAGCAATTTTCTTAAAAATTAATCAAACTTTTCTGTGTTTCTGAAATATTCACGTAATTCTTCACTTAACTTTTATTTTTTATTTTAACATCAGTTAATGAAAACACTTTTTTGTTCTTATAACATTTAAAGTCTCTGTCCACCTGCGTTTCAATTAGCATATTTAATTTGCATTCCAAAGCTGATCCTGATCTCATCTGCAAAAGCAATTAGGGCTTACTTTTAATTCCAGAAAAGTTACCAGCTCTCTTTGGTTAATTTGTAGTTTGTTGCTTCTCGATTGCATTTATCATTTTTGTTTTATTCCATGTAGAGGTAATAACTTTTTCTCTCCTGAGGAAAAGAATTTGATGCAAACTATTTAAATATTTCTTTTTTCTTTCTACATCTACTTGATATTGCCTTAAGTAGGGGGAGATTCTTAATCAAAATAACTCAGATTTTAGACTGTTTATATCTGGGCATGAAGATCAAGATGTGATGATCTAGATCAGTTCAATTTAACACGAATGAGCACCAGACTTGCTTTTGTGAAGAAAAAGCCTAACAAGAAAGGTTTTCTAACTTTAAAAAAGTGCATATATATGAATGCGTCATTCTAAAAAATTATGATGAAGAAATTAGCTGCTAAAAATTATGGATAGGCAGCTTAAAGACTAAAAGCAATAATGAAAGAAGTAATGATAAATTAGTGATGTTTTATACATAAAAGTGGAATCTGGTCACTATAACGATATAAAAATAAATGCAACTTTCCGTCTTATTAATGGCTAAAATTTTCGAATCGGTAACTAAGTTTTCCTAAGTAACGATCTTGGATTTCTAACGTATTTAAAAGCAAAAATATGTTTGTCTGATAAACAATGAAATAAAAATTATAGCAGATAGAAACAATTTTGAAACAGGAAATGCAAACACCTACCCAAGATAAAACGTGATTGGGAAGTTTTAATTTTCATTTAGAAGTACCTAAGTTTATAAGGCATTTCTTTCGCCTTCTTCGCATGCCCTCGTGCTCTAAAGTCTCTACAAGTTTACTTCTCGTATAAAAAAAGAAAGGGAGGGGAAGATTTTATATTTTGACGATAAAGAAGTAAGGCAAAATTATATAATATTGTAGTGGACAAGAAATGTTCACCTGTTATTGAAACAAAGAATTTCATTTGAAAGCACTAATACGCGTCTACCATCTTACACAATAGAATATTTCTCGCCCATGTGCATGTTATTTTTATCTTCTCACGTACATTCGCTCTTAACTGGTTCACGTTCATTCGCGCTGCAGAACAATCCCTGACGAGTTAAGAATCTTGTACTGTAAATTGATTTAGCAGCACATAACTCTAGCTGATTTTTCAGTCAACATATACGAAAGATTTTTAACAGCCGTATTTATTACCACATAAGGAGAAAAAAAACACAATTAGCAAGCGAACTCCCCGTCTCAAAGCCAAGGCAAATTTGGTGGTTAGAGCGGACGTGGTTAGAGCGGACACATACGATTTCGTGGTCAAAGCGGACACTTCGAAACCACGTGCAGATAACTTTATTTTTACTGAAGTTTTCTGCTTTTGCACTCGACTATCGAATTACAAACATAAATACAATTTTGCCAATCAAATTTAATTATTTATATTTAAATTGTTATGATATTAGAGTGCAAATGCATTTTAAACATAGCGAAATGTAATAAAAATAAAAACTTTTAGAGAAATATTTAAAAATTAATAGTCAGTAAAATGAAGGGTATGAACAAATTTTAGGGATTTTTTGGAAAACTGTATTTTAGAGTCGAATAAATACTAGAACAGGTACAGTTGTCATAAAATTAATTAGTTTCATTAATGTAGTAAAAATAAATACTAGAAGTAAAATATACAAAACAGATACAAGTAAATAAAAGTAAAATAAATGCAAGTAAATAAATATTAACTAACCTTTATTATAAAGGCATAAATATTAACTAACCTTTATTATAAAGGCATAAATATCATTCACCATTGGATTTAGTCCAACCTAGTTACAGAACTTAAAGATTTTAGACATTTTTCTAAATTGTTTGATGTTTCGAATTCTTTTAGTATGTTTTCAATTCTTTCATCCAAATTTACATATGCTTTTCTCCTTTTTATTCCAGGGTAGCCTAATTCTCTGGATTTCAAATTAAGAGATAAATTTTGTGTTTCTTCTTTCAGTATTTTAACTAATAAGTGCACATTAGGCTGGTTTCTGCCAGCGGTTGCATTTAGTTTGGAATTCCACCCTTCAGCAGAATTATTTGTCCTATGACGCTGTCCGTATGCATTCCATACTTTAATGGCATATTTGGATTGCCTATCCAGTGCTCGACAAAATAATCAATGGATGTGGTACGTTTGTCAATGCTAAAAGATTTTCCCCATAAAATGCTCTAAACATCATCTATGTGTTTTGTTGGCAAGTGAGCTAAAGCAGAAATCATTCTGCAGACATTTCTTATATCATCCTTCTCTTTATGTTTCTTTAATAGACCCATTTCTTGTATCTTAAGCCACAAACATTGATTAAAATGAAAGTTACAACCGGAAATAGTCGAACTGGGAAATTCTAACATACAGCTATTGATGGCTGCGGCTTCAAAATCCAATTTTATAATTTCCGGCTTCCACTTAGGGCACCAACGTTTCACTTCCTGAAACATTGCAATGTAAGTTGCTTGTCTTTTATCAGGCAGAAATGCAAAAAGCGCTGGATAAATGTTGGTCTCAGTTGCTGAACTCCTTAAGTCGACGTGTGTTGTATATATTTGAGCAAATTTTTTCGGATAACTTTTAAATGTTCCATCTAAGAAAAAAGTCTCCATTTTCTAAAAGGTACCGAGATTCTTCTCCTCCAAATACTAACATCCCGTTTCTTGGTCATTTTTAAAGTCTAAACGAAAAAGGTTTTCTTCTCTATTAAAAAGCATAAGTGTACCGTTTGCAAACTGACTGTCATTGGCATTTTGGGAATTTTGGGTAGCTTTCAAAGCCTTTCTCCTCTCCTTACATAAAACAGTCTTGCCACTGGTGTATGTCGGTGTTTTAGTAACGAAATCATAACCTTTCTGATATAAATCTGAAAGTTCTTGAAATATCTGGGAAACGGGAACTGATGTTTCTTCTGGGACTCTTTTTCTGTCAGTCTCTAACTTCCTTTTAACTTCGATCACAGCAATGTTGGGCACGCAGGAATGTTCAGTTTTCTTCAGTACTTCGTATTGAAAATTTGTCTTTACATTTCCTTTACAACGATGCGTCTTTTCTTTTATACACACCTCATTCCTAATTTATTTTTTCGGTGTAAACGGTATGGGTAATCATCTACATGTAAACATTTTTTTCCTTTTTTTGTAGAGAGTAATTTTTTTGAAATGGCTAAGGGTTCCATCACAGATATTTTCGACGCTATAAAACGACTTACACACTGCATAAGGATCAAACATCTGTAGAGACATTAGGTATTTTTTGGAAGCAGGCAAGATGAAAAAATTAGCAACCGCCTTCGCCGGGAATCGAACCGCGGACCTCTGGAATACCGGCCCAGCGTACAGAAACACTACACTACGAAGGAACGCTAAAAAGGTGGGAGAAATACCTTATACATCTACTGAGAAATTGAGGAAAATCTTTTCTCTTAAAAGTATCGGCTTATCTCTACTGCAGGTGCAAAGCTAGAAACCACACAACAGATGACACGTGACTGATTAGGGAAACAACACAATAGGTGCAAGAATATCCGCTCTGCCCACGCAGTTACCCTCACGTGTCCGCTGTAGCCACTGTCCGCTCTGACCACGTAACCAATTTAGCAGTACTCTTCGTTCATGATTGTGAAATGATTCAAGATATCTGTCCAAACGCTGTATAACGTTTTTTTTCGAGTGAACAATAACAAATGGAATGGAACATCAATCTATTATCTTTCAACCATATGGAGTTAAAAACTATGAATTTCAAAATAATTAAGTTGCAAAGCTGCTCAACAGCAGCATATTGCAAATAAGCACTCTTTATTATCCTAAATATGAATGAACTTAAAAATAACCGCACAAATAATAGCATCACCCCTTGCATTTTGGCTGAATTTTGCTACAATGAAAGTGCGTGTTTTTTATATTTTAAATACTTCCGCCTTTGCTATAGCAAATTGTTTCAACCTTTCCCAAAGTTTCACAAACCTTGACGGAACTCTGCTTGTCTGTTATTAAATTTTAACGTCATGTTCTTTCTTTATATTCCATGTAAACCCCAACAATTAACTCTGAAACTCATGAAAGCGAACAGTAACAAGGAAATGAAAATTAACAAAAATAAACTTACTGCAATTGCCTTGAAAAAATTGTGAAAGATGCGGACCAGGGCTGGAGCTCATATTGCCAAAACTTACGAGTATAACCGATAGACAAAGGAGGTAACAAATATGTACTGTGGAGCAAAGTGTTTTCCCAAACATTTTGGCAGTAAACGGGGGGGGGCATGAATGATGGATACGGAAAGAATAAATATAATAGGTAATTGGAATTTTGTGGAAATGATTTTGGTAATTAATTTTACGCATAAAAGGCGTACCTCTTGCTGCGATTTGTTTCTATCGCAGCAAAAGATGCTTCTATCGCTTGCTGCGATTTGCCTTAATTCTTGGGTATAGCTCGAATTTTTAACGGAAATAAACCTTTTCTTAGAACCATCATAACAATTTTATCCCACTCCTCGTGGGTCATTTTCCAAAGTCTATTTTTCGATGCCGTTTTAAGCATTTCATTAAATGGGGTGCATTAGTTTCCTCTTTCTGATCATCTCTTTTGACAAATAAGCGACAACTGACGAGCGACTACAAACTTTGTAGCTTTGTGGAATCTCAACGTTATGGATGTCCTTTTCATATAAGGCTGCAACTACTTTAAAAATGGGTTCTAGATTAGTTTACTGATATACCAGTGAAATAAGTTTAATCTTTTTTGAGACTTTTTTCAGTTTTTAATTTACTTTTGTAATAAAATCCTGAATCCCGCTGGGAACATTTCTTTACGTTGACGAAGCCATTCATTTTCGTCAATTGAGCAAAAGAAAATTTATCTTTTTTTATTACAGTTAATTAAATGTATTAAAGTTAATTAAATGCAAGTTACTTAAATTTTTATTACAGTTAATTAAATGCAAACATACTGTTGCGTTAGTAAGAGATTGAAGGCACAAGTTCGATAAAAGGTTAATACAATTTATTCTTATCAAAAGAAATATAACAGAATGCTGGAATTTTCTCCAGAGGTATTTGTACAAATCTTCATAATATCACGCAGCATAATGTAACCATGCCTCATCGAGTGTTGCCACAAATTTTCATTTATCAGCATCTAAGTGTTTTTCATATAATTCTTTGCAGTTTTTTTTTCGCAGTACACTTTGGTGAAAGCAGATGAATTTCAGATTTAAACATCTTTTTTAACTTCATTGTTTATGAATGATTTTATATACACTGCCAGTAGACATTGCCAGTTCCAAAGCAATGGATTTTTGAGTCGGTAAAGTTTCTTTCAGGCGCGTCACTTTCTTGATATTACCCAGGTTAGACCAATCTTAAGATGCGGTTTAAGGACCCTTTTTTTCATTATTTTCTTTCATACTTAGTGTATTAAAATACCTTTTTTTTGAATCGCAATAACCTGGATTTTTACACCGCTTGATTATTTGTTCATACGAATATTTTCCTTTAGGAAGTGAATTTACTGAATTATTGCGGTATATGGTATTTGTAGCGCCTATCAAGTTTAGGAGGCATTTCCAAAATAAATCTCTTATTCTGCATTTCAATCAAAACAAACAGTAGCAGATTATTATCTTTATTATATTTATAAAAATGATAAAGACAAAATTTAAATTGAAAATCATTTCCATAAAGTGTTAATGATATTCTGTATTTATGTGGTACTTTGTTTATTTGGGTACCCCAAAGCTTAGGAATATTTTCTGCCTAACGGAAGAGTACCTTCAGGAGGACGTTTTTTGCGAAACTGTCTCATATTAAAGTTACAAAGAAGGAGATTCTATGAAAATATCCATATGAAAATATCCATACAGCCAATCATTCTCTTATGTATAAAAACGGGTACAGCAATCATTTGCTTAATGGTTATGCATTCGAAACCAAAAAACTGTGAATGATACATAAAAGAAAATAATCATTGCTTGAACGATAGATTAGGGATTTAGTGTAATTTTAGAAGCTGAGATTAGTTTAGGACGACCTTTATCAACAACATAAAAAAATATTCCCATGCGCAAAAATCTGATCGAGACTCTTCATATTATGATTTGGAGAATATTTAGCTTTCTGGAGACATCGAAGAGTTTTGCCCAACCACGTTTCAACTGACCATTTGTCATTTCTACTTTTCATCTAAATAGAGGTTCTCAAAGGGTCGTTATTGACCATTTGGGTTCGATGAAATTTTGGAGGGGGGGGGCTCAATGATGATAAAGGGTCGGTCAGGGGTTGGCAGCCGAATATACATCGGTAATTGATAGGCAAAATCAAGGTTCCCTTACTACAAAACATTATGAACGAACTGAATAATTAATTGTTTGTTGATATGAAGCATCATGCAATAAGGAAGGAATCATGTAAAATAATACAAGGAAAAAAGATAACCTAAAATGATTTAACTTATTTTAAATAGATAACATTTTTTAATATACAAATTTTTTATGCGGTAAGTGCAATATAAAAAAGTAAAATGTAAGAACACAAGAAAACATAATAAGAAAGTACGAAGAACGCAAACATACTGTTGCGTGCATACGTGTTAGTAAGAGATTGAAGGCACAAGTTTGATAAAAGGTTAATACAATTTATTCTTATCAAAAGAAATATAACAGAATGCTGGAATTTTCTCCAGAGGTATTCGTACAAATCTTCATAATATCACGCAGCATAATCAGTTGTTATACTTCAAACTACTAAAAACGCTAAAATACAAAGTGTATCTGAAGCGAAAGCTAATTCAGATATCTCAGTTCACGAGGAACTCAAACAACAGTAACTAAGCAACAGAGCTCAGATGTCTCTCTCCGGCTTTAAATAGTTTTTAACCGGCAGCGCGAGATCTTTCTAGTAATTTCTGCTTCTTGAGATTTCTGAAAAGCAAAAAGAGTGAAATTAAAGTTACAGCTGACATAGTATTCCATTAAATTTATTCAATTTAAATGTAAATTACCGAGATAAACTTTTACTCAGTGTTAAATACTCGTGCTAATTTATTTTTACTTTTCCGGCTCTTCAAATTCGTCTCGCGCTGCATTGCGTGAGGAAATACAACAATTTTTATTATAATTCTGCTAAAAATATCTAATTAAGTATAAAATTCGTAACAATATAATCGAAAACCTGAAACAGACTCAATATTTTTGAACGAAGGGATTTAAAAATTCAATTAAGCAATTTTATGCCAAATATTGAAAAAAAAAAAAAAAAAAAAAAAAAAAAACTCCACCAAAATATCAAGCGCAGCTATTGCATGAGTTAAAATTGAACGTTTGTACAATTAGAATCTATAATTTTGTTTCTGGAAACATTTTTATATTTGAAAATGAAAAACAATACAAAAATAATCAAACATTAATCTAATAAACCATTTTTTCAAAAAGTTTTTTATATTCTTAATATAATCGCTGTCTTTAAGTTATTTATATGCATTTATTGGTATTATGATTATGTTGTATATTGTAATTATAAAGAAAATATAAGCGGGCGATGGAGAAAGCCATTCCTTTAAAAAAGGTCGATGCAAGAAAATGGCTTAAAGTTTCTGAACTAAATAATTCCTTTTAGATGTGGCTAATAACAACGTGATCACTTTTAAATTTACAATTTTATGATTAATCATGATGTATATACGAGCTGAGTCAATTTTACAATTCGTTCGCTTTAGACTTATTTTTTGCCTTATTTGCTGCCTTATTTGCATATTCTTCGGCAAATGTACGCAAAGCGGTAGGATTTTCTATTCAGTAACATAAAATTACTGTTAATAGTAATTGCATTTGGAGAATTTTACTAATTTTTGCACAGTAAACATCATTCGATAATCTCCTTTTATTTTGATCACGGTGGTGTATTAATAAAAGTGCATGTAACTTTTGGCTCTTCTTAGTATAAAGATTTGAGTTGAAATGTAATACATTTATATTTAGCCAAAAATGGAGTTGAAAATGACATTAGAAGTTATATTTTATTATCCGAGAATAGAAGCAAAATATACTGTTTAAGTTCCTTAGATTTCAAAGAACATTATCTCTTTCTTCTATAAATCACCACACGAAGCCTCAAAATTTTGCTTTTATAAAAAGTTTATATTTCTTTTTTTTTGTTCATTTTCTCCATCTCCACTTTATAACATCGTAGCGAATTTTGAGTTTTTCTTATAAAATTCTGCTGAATTGACGGCTTTTTTAGATTTGATATGTTTCAAAAATAAAATAAACTCTAAACTCACCGACGGTCATATGGAAGCACATAAATCATAGCCTGAAAGTCAATGGAAGCATTTTCCCCATCACCTTTCCATCAGCTGTCTTGTTGAAGCTCGCTGTTTGAAATGACTTGAAGGAAATAAAAAAAAATACATAACATGCCATTCTCGTGTTCCATTCTGAAATGCTGTATGTCACCAACAACAGCGTAGAGCCTCATTGCTCTTTTTTATCCATCTGAGGCTTCGATGGTCAGCAATCTCTATTAAATATTTGTATCTGTTTATCGATTCGCATAGGATAAGCCTGATTTCCTAGATCTTTTCTTAATATATTTTTTGTTTTATGTTAGAATTTATTTGTCTGGCTGTCAGTCGGCAAAAGCAAGGCTGATAAATGGAGAAGAATGTGGAAATATGAGGATTTAATGATCAAACTTGTTGGCCATACGGAAAGCAGAAGTGGCAATGAATAAAAAATTTATATAAGGTAGGAATACTTATGTGACGCAAATATTTCTACCAAGGTATTTTTGATCAAAATATACGAAAGAAATATCTTAGGAGAACGTCAGTTTCAAAGGGATTCCCAAAAACCATAGCTTCAGGACTGACTTTTGTCGGAAGACTATTCTTATAATTTTCCTCTTTCAAACATATAGGCTTTTCTTATTTGCCTCAACTGCTGTTATTAGCCTAAAAGGGGTGTTAGCTCAGAAGAGCTATTAGTCTCGAAACAGCATTTTGCGTCGAATCACTAAAAGCATTGAACTGCTTTCCAAATAGTTGCCACCAAGCATTATCGCTCTGTATTATATTTAAAGAAATTAAACAATGAAAAATCTGCATGAATGTATGTATGTGTCTCGCCTTGTAAAAGACCAACGTTACCTTGAGCCATCAAATTTTAAACAACCACCCGAATATCGGCACCTGGAATTTGGAATTTTGAGATTGTTTTATAATCTATTTCATATTCTGTAAAACTTTAACGAATTTTTGTGGGAAAAAAACTCAGCGATTTCAAAGCAACATTGTAAAAAATAAAACATTTAAATCTCCAGCTCGCGAGACTATCTATCGTAAATTCTAAAGATATGCTGTTTTTAAACATTTTTAGCCCAAACGGGCGTTAGAACAAATGCTCTCAAAACGTGTATGTGTGTGTAAATGTAAAAGACGCCCCTTTCGGGTGTAAACTTTTATTTCATATATATCAGGTGTTCTCAACCGGGGACGAATTTTATAGTGTTAGGAAGGAGGAAGACAATCAGCCTCTTATTTTGCTGTTAAATGCTTAATTTTGGTTTATGAATATTAAAACTATTTTTATGTCAACATTTTCTGTACTTTTTGCTGTTTGACTAATAAAACATATTAAAATTATCTAAATCTAAATAAAGTTTCGAGTTTTGGAAAGGAACAAGGCTGTAGGAACCATCTTCTAGAAATGATGAAAGAGGTGCACGGAGCAAGAAAAGGTTGAGAATCACTGATTTATACAGATTAATAGTTGAAAGATATTTAATTAAAATTATTAATATTGAGCAAAATGAAGCTGAATTAATGTGATTCAAGTAGAATATAAATCTATTAAAGATAGCTAGTCATCTTGTAGGGTTTATATTTATTTTAACTAACATTTATTTTAAGCTATCTTTCCTGTCAAGCCTTTACTTTACCCTGGAATTGCCAATGCCAGAGTATGTAAATTTTAGTAGAACGCGCAAAGTATTCAAATTTTCAGCAGAAGTATTTTTGAGTTAAATAGAAGGGAAACGAGTTTGTAGGTGTGCTTTCTTGATTCACGAGCGTGAAGGTAGAAATTTAAGAACCGCGCGTTTCGGCCTGTGAGCCTACTTCGGCAGTTAGTTGAATCTTTCAACTTCTTATTCAGAAAGTTTGCTGAAATCTCAGCTGTATCTTAGAACGCGGTTAAGTTAGTCACGTTTATAGAGTCTCATAGGTAGTGACCTTGTTATTTATTCATCCTGATTATTTATTTTTAGTTGTACTTTTCGATTTTTAGTTAACCGCCGGGTCGGCGTAGTTTGTGAGCGTCAAGTGAACGCATCTGTAACTTCTAAAGTGGAATAAAAAGGGAGTTAAACCCTTCTTAAGAGTTTGTGTAATTTCCAGTTCATAGCAGTCACTACTACTGTTGCGGGCAAGTTGGGGCCAAGCAACACCACAATCTAATATGAAGAAAGCAAAAATGAAATAACACAAAGCATAAAGCTGGAAATAAGTACTAGAAAGAAAAGAATGCAAATTAAACGAAAAGAAAACTAAATAACAAAAGTTGATAATTCGTTGGCCTTTTTCAAGAAACAACCTAATCACTTGTAATATTATTTTGTATTTTTAGAATTACAATCGTTTCTGATTTATAGTTGCATGAATTGCAAGAAGGTATTATAGAAACTTAAAAAAATGACTATTTGGTAAAAGATATATTCTTAAAGTTCTATCGATGGATCTCGTTTACGAGACGCAGAATCTCTCCTGAAGACTTTGTTACCAGAATTAGAATAGCTACAAAGGAGATACTGACATATAGGCCATTTTTCAAAGTTTACTCCAATCCTTACGTCATCGTTGTAATGCATGTATTACAGCTGTAGTTCATTTGAACACTTCTTGTAAATATCAAACATTATTTCTTATATATAACCCTAATTAAAAGGATTTTTCATTTTTTTTTGTACTTCTTACTATTGTATTTCCGTGTTCTGTTCAAATTTCACTACACATTGTGTTACTAAAATTGCTATTTTCGCCATGTTTTATCTTCTTAGAGCTCTGATCATTAGTTCTGTTATATGTACAGATAGGGCGCAGCCCCGTCCACCTAATCGACAAGATTTTATGACAAACAAGGGCTGCGCCAAGCAAAAACAAAACAAAACAATATATATATATATATATATATATATATATAAAATACATATAAAAATACATAATTATACATGGAAAGTTCTGTTATATGTATATGTTACGGTGAAACATCGAAATCTGGAGAATGTCGGCTTTCACCGGTGAATGTCAGCATTCACATAGTCTCTTGGTGTATATCCGAAATATTTTCCAAATACTCTTATTTCTGACTTACACCGGTCACTGTCGACATTCACCATGTATTAATGGTGAATGTTGAACATATAACAATATTATATTTTCTTCTCCGTAATTCAGTCGCGAATAAACGCACTTGAGACTTGAAATAAGAACTTAAGAACATGAGAACCTAAAACACACAATACATTCAAAATGAAAAAGGAAAATAATAGAAGTTAAAAACTTACTTAATTATACAGTACGTTCTAAATGAGAAAATAAAATAACAGTAACAAAAAACTTACTAAATTATGTGACTCAGATCTTATTTATTGCAACAACTTAAACTATTATGGCACTTTATGACCTCTCTTTTCGACTTTCAACAGAGCATATCTGTGATTGCCGACATACACCGGTGAGGGTCCGAATATACAAGAATGTAGTGAAATATTCGGTCTTTCACGACGTATTTGGTGTATGTTCATATTCTCCGATGGAAATCGACATTCTCCAATTTCGGTCTTTCACGGTAACATATACATCTATCTATCTATCTAGACATATATATATATATATATACATGTTTGTATGTGTGTATATATATATTATTGTAAATATTGTATAATGTATGTAGGTGTGTGTATATATATTATTGTATTTATTTTTAAGAATTTTTTATATATGTAAATAATTTTAGGGAAATTAAATGTAAAACTGTAGTTTGTATTTGCACAATGTAACATGAAATGCCCAAAAAAGAGACGAAGCTCTATCCAACATTGGAGTTATTGCAGAATTCACATCTAAGCGATGAAGAGAAGAGTGCTGCCGAAAGTGTCAGTAAAGAATTTCAAGATGTATCTCCTGGAAACCCATTTGGTTCTAATCATTATAGATCAAACCCATTTGGCTCTAAAGTTAAATCCCGCCAAATGTAAACTATTTAGACAGGAAGTTGCTTACCTTGAGTGTGTCATCTCAGCCGATTTCATATATGCATATCGAGAAAACATTGTCAGCAGTTAAAGACTTCATACGCCCAAAAATGACCATCAGCTGAGACGTTTCTTCGGATTTTGCACCTACTATAGGAAATTTGTGAAGGACCTTTCCACCTCAAGACTTTTTTATTAACTGACAGACAGCACGTTCTTGTGGACAAAAGAATGTGAGGGTGCATTTAACAAACCGAAGAAAGCTTTAACACCTCATCCCCAATCCTAACGTATCCTCAGCTAGACAAACCATTTATTCTTGACATGGAAGCGAATAAAGAGAGTGTCGGTTTCGTTTTGCGCTGAGAAATGAACGGTCAAGAGTGTGTCGTGGCCTTTTGGAGCAAGAGTCTATCTAAACCGGAGATTAAATACTGTGTCGCCAGGAAAGCGTTTCTTCACCATAGCTAAAGCAGTAGAACATTTCCATCATTATCTCTACGGCAGGAAATATCTACTCCGCACAGATCATGTATCTTTGACCTGGCTCTTAAATTTCAAGAATCCCAAACATCAAATAGCCAGGTGGATACAAATACTCTAGGATTAGGGCATAACTATCCATCATCGGAAGGGATCATCACCTAGAAACACCGATGCCTGTCAAAAGACCCTGCCTAAAAAGCTGCCAATATTTTTTCTGGGTCAAATCGGAATACGAGCTGTCTAGTCCGATCGTTTATCAAGTTGCGAATCATCGTCTGGCCCAGATCTATGGAGTGACGAAGACACCAGTTAGAAGACTGTGACATTAAATCCATAATTGAATTAATGGAGTCTTCAAACAGGAAACCTACCTAGCAGCACATTTCGGTCCATAGACCTCTTTGGGACTCACTTCATATTCGAAATGGGCCTTGTACTGGAAGTTCGAATAGGGTGAGGGAAAAGCATTCCAGTGGCAGCTGATACTTTCAAGATCCCAGATCGCAAACGTCCTTAAAGAATTACATATACACCTTATCGGAGGTCTCTTCGGAATAATAGAGACTTTGCGTAGAGTTCGAGAATGCTTCGACTGGAGTAATACAAGGTTTCATGCGCAAAAGTGGTGTTGGTTATACGATGGGTTGTGCGAATCGGAAGGGATCAAAGAAAAAGCAGCTGAAGGAAGCTGCACGTTACAATGTAGAAGCGCGTTTTGAACGTATCACCTTTGACACCCTGGGACCTCTGCCACAAACTGCTGTTGGCAACAAATATCTCCTCACTGTTATTGATTATTACAACTAACAGGAATGGGACAGGACGTTATCTTTGTTTTTACTGGAGTATCGCAGTGCTGTCCACGAGAATCACAATCATTGAAAAAATTGCACTTTTTTAAATAACAGGTATAGAAATATGCTATAAAACGTAATTTTGTTTTACAGCGTAATACTTTTTTAATCTCGAAATTTAACTGACAAAAATAATTTCAGAAGGATTATCTAAAACCTTCCGATCCAAGTACATACATTTTATAAACATAATTTCATTTTTCTTTAATATTTATGCAGGTTCTGCATTATAAAATTTCTTTAAATATAATACAGGGCGATAATATTTGGTGGCAACAATTTCAAAAGTGAGTCGCCGTTTATAGTGAATCTACGCAAAATGCCAAAGCAAAATTATAGCCCTTCTGAGCTAATGCTTCTTTGGGTTAAAAATTTAAGAAATAATAATAATAATTAAATATAATAATCAATAATAATAATAATACTTAATTTTTAAAATAATAATTTTAATAAAATTTTTTAAAATTAATTTTAATAAATTTTAATATTTTAATAAATTTTAATATTTTAATAAATTTTAATATTTTAAGTATTTTAATATTTTAATAATTAGATATTTAATAATGCACATTTGCTTCTGTAAATAATATATTAACTGTGCTGTTCGCTATGAAATCTTGAGATTCTATAACAGAAATTTTCTGTCAAATTTTAACTAAGTAATAATTTTATCAGCCTTTATGTTTGTATTCAGAGACAAGCATTAATGAACTACTAAGAGAAATCATTAGTGATGAAGTAGAAAAACACTAATGATGAACATTACTGTTTCTCCTGAACTCAAAACCCTACTGAATGAGGAGGTAGCTATTTGAAGTTCTGTAGTCTTATCCATGTATAATGTAAACGAGCCAGTTTCTCTCAGAAAGTGTTCCATGAAGGCATCTATATTTTTAAACAATTAACATGCTTTGCGTTAATCGAATATCTATATTGTAACGCAAACAAACAGTGTTAATGAGAAATCCTTCACGAAGGTATCTCTGTAGAATCGATAAAAACAAAGCAGTATGCATTGTTATAATCGATTATTCAACTAACAATCCAAAATTCCATCATTAAAGAAGTTAAGGGAAAGTACTTACTTATTAATAAGCTTAAGAATGATATTCTTCTAGTGGTTACAATGTTGTGCGAAAATCAGTTCTCCTTTACTATTCGTCCAACATTTTGCTCGGTATAGAACTCCATTCATAAGATATTTGTACGATCAAACAGTCTTTGTCTGACAGCTAGTCTTTGTTTTTAGTTTTCAAGAGAGAAATGACTTTTTTTTTTAAAATTCATTTCTGTGTTATTTCAAAACTTTTTGATCCTTCAATTTCTGTCAGTTTCTTTTAGTAAAAAACTTTTTTCTCGAGACCCAGTATAAAGTAATTATAGATTAGAATATAATGGTTTTTCTGAAATGGAACTTTAGGGATTTACTTCAGTTTAATTTAAAGAACTGGCATTGTTGAAGTGAAAAACAAATCAAAAGGATATTATTTAAGACTTGTTTTCAAAAGTTACAAATAATGAAAAAGTATTGGCCAAATAAAATTAGAAGTTATTTTAATTGATAAATAATGAAGGAATTAATTTCAAAATAAATCTCTTTTATTAAATTATTCATTCAAGTGATTTTAAACATTCATTTGAATATTCCCGTGTTTCCATTGCGCAGAATATTAACTGATTCTTAAATTAATCAAAGTGAAAATGTCTCAGGCTCGAATTAAGGAGTTAAAAATGCATCGGCTTCAAGCTTATTTCAAGCTCGCAAGGAATTTCAGAATTGAAGAATTTTTATTTCAATTACGGCTGGTTTCAGATTTTAAGCAATAGCAGTTTTTTGCATGCAAGAAAGTATTTCATAATTTATGTGTTTTTTAAATCGTTTGAAGAAAATTTTATTCCTATACATTATTTAAGCAAGAGGAGGATTTACTTCAGTTTGATTTAAATTTATTAGTTAACTTAATAATTTATTTAATATTATTTTCGCAATACACATACTACTTACACCAGAATATTCGGAAACTTGAGATTGCAACTGGTAATTGAAATAAACATTATGTAAAATCTTCGCTATTCTGTGATATTCGATTTACGTTTTACTAACAGGAACAAACTGAAGCAAGACCGGCACTGCGGCATTCCAGAAGGTACATTAGGTATTTCTGGGCCTTGCTAACATTATGCTCCGCGGCAGTTTTGTTGGGAAACTCCACATGGGGCTGTCCGAGTTTCTTTTCCCTCCCTTTATTACCAACAACCACTCGAGAGGACTTTCGGCTCGCCGTGTATTTTGAGTATCTTCTTGCCGCACAGACACTATACACATACAAATAACAGTGCCTTTTCCAAGATATGAATCAGGGCTCGTCAGTACCGCACTTATCTCCACTAACCACTATATGGACTGGGCGGCATGTTTTACTGACAATAAACTTTATGTTCATTCCTTTACGCCTTGTTTCGTCAAGTACTTGCTCAATCCAGAAGTCTATGCAAATTTTATGGCAAGTAGTGTAGATTAAAATGAAAAAGAAACCCTACTTTGCATGATCCTGAGTAGATATTTGGCTGCTTGTTGCTTGCTTAGAGAGCCGCACGTCCGAGTGGAAAAGTCTACCTGACTTTGACACGGTTGATAAAGGTTGAAAGTTAGTTGTGGTCTGTCTGTCGGAACCACTGGTGCTATAGCTTCTTGTAGAGCTGCTGAAGGTGCAACCCAGCTAATATATTCTGCAGTTTTCGTTACGAACAAGAAATTTAAAACTTTAATTTTGCATCAAGTTCAAATCCCACACACTGGAAGGAATAAAGTTTTATGTTAATCTTTTGAGTTTCATCTTCTATCCACAGCAAACATTCAGGAGAGGCGAGAAATTGCCAATAAATAGGGCTAACTTTTAAAGTTAAGAGCAAGTAGGGTAATTAAGTAGTCAAGCACTTTTAGTCGTTATGGTCCAAAATATCACCGCCGAGGGGGCTACGACGGTAAGCCACCGATAGCTCGGGTCATGAAGGTAGGAAGAAATTTATTTTTACTACCATGGCTCAGGTTTAAGGGTGTTGTAGAGGTGGCTGTTCGAATTCTGAATAAAGTGGGCGCATTTGTGACTGTGTAGTGTCCTTAAGAAATGGGAGTAATTAAACTACTTAACCCAGGATGGATATAATTATGTTATGAATTGTTATGGGATTATTATGTATTATTTTTTGTGTACAATTATTACGTATTAATTTACTGTGAATAGGGAATTTGTGATGTTCTTATCGGAGAATTAATTTTTAAAATATAGTTTTGTTTAAACTTGGTTTGATTACGGCAAAGCTCTTTCAAGTTAGCAGAAAAGTTTGATACAGCTAAAAGGCGCTGGGTTTTACTTCCGTTCTCACAGGGTGGTCACTTTGCGGCCTGCTGCAATTTCCTCTTCTTATCTTTTGGGGAATAGAGTTGAACACGTGTCTTCTGGTTTGGAGGCGAGAAAGTATTTTCGGCCTTTCTGAACAAGGGCTCTGTGTGATATGTTTATTACCTACTGGTGTCGCAAGTTTAACTGAATTACGATTGAAAACATTCCTTCGGGAAAAGGGTATGTCATCTTAGAAGAGAGATCTGAATTTCTTCGAATTTTGGTAGTTGTTTATCACTTCTGTTCTAGTTGGGTAGAGAGGATTCCAGTTTTGTTTCAGATTGGCTATTTTTTGATTTATTAATATTTTGAGCCAATAGTGAATTTAGAAGTGGTAGGTTTTGAGAGTTAACCGAGGTTTCTTAAGAGACCGAGTTTGTGCGAGAGGCAGGAAAAGAGATATTTTTTGAGAGAAACTTAGCCCGGGGACCCCCTTAAGGGGTGCGACCACGGCTGCGGTTAAAGTTGATTATATCCGAAGTTCTGGCTGCGGGAACCTATCCGAGCTCGTTGCGAGCTCCCATTGTGATAGACGTCGGCGAAGTTGCTGTTGAATTGGCTGTAGGTCCCCGTTTTCCCTGTCCAGCTGCATGTTTTGATCTCGTAACGGTGGATTATTTTTCCTTGTTGAAAGAGATACAAATTTTCTGATGAAAATGTGGACAAAGGGAATGGCTACGTTTTCAGTTATAATTCTGAAGGTTCGCACTGAAGATACAGATTGCTGATCATAATATAGAAAACGGGTATGGCGTCCTCTTCAGTTATAATTCCAGGATCTTCGAATTTCTTGAAGGCTTTGCTTCACCCGCTAAGATGTCACTGAAGAAAGGAAAGAACGAGTATTTCTCCTACAGTTTACCTTATCAGTCTCGAGGTTTGAATGATCAGTCTAGGCGTATCAGTTACAGGACCTTTTTTTATGTGGATCTGGAAATCCTCCGTGCTGAGCGGGCGAGATTCTTTTAGGGACGCTTGTGTTTCGAAATCTGTGAGTTTATTTTCGATTTATTTTAATTTTGGTTTTCCTTTAATAATTAATCTTTAGGATTTGGGAATGTTAAATTCTAAAGCTTGAGCTGTCACTTTTATACAGATGAAAATTTGAATATGTGCTGTTACTCATTTAATAGCTGAGAAAGTGATTTTTTACTTTTTTCAATGTATAATTGCCATGAGTTATAATTTAAATTAATTAGAAAGAAAATAAATGTTTCTTAAAAGAAATTTTCACTGAAGAAATGTATATTCAGTGTTATATCAATTAATTTAATTGATTACTAAATGTCAGAAGATAAATTGTTCCATATTCTAAATGTTAATTATTAATTAATGATTTGTAGTATTCATACTTGTAATGAGAGATAAGCGATCAAAAGAGAAATTATGAGTAAATTTTTAGATAATGTTTGTAGGGGTAGTCTGACCAGTTATTTAAAATAATAATGTTTGGAATATTTAATAAATGCGTTTATTAAGTACTGTATGTTTCATTTGAGTTTTTATCCGTGGTCTACTATAGGTTAGCCATGTGATCCTTACGGAAAACATGGTTTTACTTTCAATGCGAACCTGGGTATGTAACTTATTGCGGGAGCAGAAAAAACAAATTTAAGTGTTTTGTGACTAGACGATCGGCTTATTTAATTTTTTTGAATGGTGATTAGACTTATTTATAGTGATATTTATCTTTCTCTGGTGTTTTGAAGAGTTGTGTGATGTATTTTGAAGATATAGGGTTTATGGCTATCTCTAGAGTTGTATCGAAATTATAAATGTTCAGGAAGGAGAGCTAAATTAGTTTTATTTTAGTGAGAGGTATCAGACTGATAATTTTTTTGCAGTTGACACTGCTAATTGACAACTGCTTGCGTAAGAAAACATGCGATTCCGTAAGACATTTCTTGATGTAAATTGCAAATTATACTAATTATCCTTCGAGTCGTTTCATTTTATTAGTTAAATAGTTCCATTTAAAATAAATAAAACCTCCTAAACGACAACGATGGCTAATATTTCCATTCGAGAATTATGTGCTAAAGTATCTTACACTGCCAATAAGTTCAGAAAACTGCTAACTCTTCATCAGTTATCGATAAAATTTTGGAATGGATGTGCATGAAATCGCTTTGTCTACAATTGATAGCCTTCGGTAAATTTAGTAGCTCAAATTTTGGTCTCATCAAAAATTATTATTAAAGCCATTCAGATGAATGAGTGTATAGACAACAAGGATATAAGATAGAACAATACCTTGAATACGACTAAACTGAAAAACCAAAGCTGAGGGAAATAAAATGCATATTTACAGTCGACTTTTAAATTTACAAATGTTTAACGAATACTTGTTCTCCAAAATCATCTTAACGAAATATTTTTCATAATTTTCTAGAAACTGAACATTCATTTCTTCTTAATGCAGCAAGAAGTTCAAAAATGTTCTTACTCTGTTAAGATTTCTTTTCTAGAAGCACATGGTGCATTTTGAGAATGTTAATAACAGCTAAGTCGTATTATATGTGTTTGTATTGTAGCAAAATAATGGAAAGTCTGATGTGGCGAGCACATGCCATCCGGCCAATTCTATATTTTATTTTAAAAAGCAACGGAGTTAAAGGAAAATACTCTTCTGGTCGATCGTTTGGAAATAAAATCTCATTGGATGTTTCAATAAATAGAAAGTCTGCAATGCATAATTTTCGGTTATATTTCATTATGTATCATAAGCTAAATGTAAAACTAGTTTTTTTTAAAAATTTGTACCAACATAATCAAATGTTTCCCTCCTTACCGTTTTTATTAAAAACCCGTGATTCTATATTTTCCCACCAAAATCAATTAAGATTTCGAGTAAAGTACCAATTCTGGTTTGTAATTTATAGTTAAAATCTAATACATTTTTTTCAGTCATAATTATATATTCGTCGAACAACCATGCATAAGTTTTAAAAAAAATCTGAGAAATTTTAAATTATATCATAACATATTTTTTTCTTGAAAATCTATTCAGAGCAAGTATGACTTCCAGTTTCTCAATTTCAGCCAAAATTAAATATGATGTTCATATTAATACAAAATTCTTAAATATTAAAAGTAAAAATATTTTGAATTTTATATTAATGAAGTTGTTATTAAAATCTGTTATGACCTTTAAGTAAAATACCACTTACGGTTGTCCAGTTTTACCAAAAATCTAATCCACTCTTTATAAGAGGGCAGAAAGCTTAAATGCGGAAAATATAAATTTTTGGATGTTTGGTATAAGAGTTATTGTGGAGGAAAAAATCGTCAAACACATAAACACAGACAGACAGGCAGACATCATTGTAAAATCAAGCATGTTGTCGGGATCGTAATTCGTGCTTATCTTTTCACTGAAAATTCATTACCAAATTTTTGGACCGAAAATATTAGCCCGCTTACCCGTATAATAAAATGGAGGGAAGTAAAAGAAGTCATTCAGTTACTTTTATATGCCTGTAATGCTCGTTTGCCTTTAACATTAACAATGAAATGCATGGAAAGTGAAACACTGCAATCCACCTCTGCTATCTCCCTTCAAAGCATGTAATAAACCTCCGAGAAACGATTACAACACAGTATAATTGTCGAATAGCTAGCATATAATTATCTGGATTGGACATGACTGTCGCAATGCGTCTAAATTCTCAGTTGTTCACTGCATTGACTCAGATGGGAAAATTTACCCCCGCAAATCAACTAAACATAGTAATTATTAACTATATATTCCTACCAGTAATTTTAAAAAAGGAATAAGTATTCACTTATTTAGAAATTAAAAAAAATATATGGCTGTGTTTCTATAAATGAGAAAGCAGCTAAGGTCGACTGTGTATAATTTTGCATGAAATAATCCTATAAACTACAAACTGCTATTTATCCTTAACGATTATTTCTATTAGAGAAATTCATTCGAATGAAAGATAAAGTTGTAAAAATTTATATCAAATGATATGTAATTTTAGAAATGTATCCTTTTCTACTGGAAAGCAAAATAATTATCAATTGTAAGTGTTTTTATTTCAGTGATTTCATATTTATTAGAAATTCAGAAATTTAGACTGGTGATTGATTATACGTTATTAGTAATTTCAATACTAAATAACAGCTACGTAGTAACTAAACACTAATATTGTATTTGTTATCTTAGAAGTCAGTGCACAATACGCATTATATTCAGTGTCCAGGGAAGTAATTGTGTTCAGTAAGACGTTTTATGTACTCAGAATTGCGCATGCAGTATGCAGTATATACACAAATGACAATACTAAAAGCACATGCATGCTAAGTAGATCAGAAATACACAAATTACATGTTTATTGTTGAAAAATTAAATCCATGGACATTTACATGTTTTTCAATATTCATTGATGCAGTTAGCGAAATATACTGATACGTCTAGAAAAGTATCCTCCTGTCGCTCGACAAGTCACAACTTCATATTTATCATTCAACATGAAGCATAGATCGAAACCCCTAAAATACAGATCCTGTCCCTACGATGCATGTTTTTTCTGCATGAGCTTTTTATCTTTGGTTCGCTGAAAATTTACTTCGAGGTCATTAGTTCCGATCGGCCGACAATGAGATGTATCTGATTATTTTATGTTGCAGACAACAGAATTTTAACAGATCCGTTTCATCAATGGCACAATAGCCTGAATTTCGATAACAATTTCTTGAAAACAGAGCAAACTCGTAGAATAGACTCACGGCAGTATCAAATATAAAATTAGACAAAATGCAATCTTAGATTAGCATTCGTTTTCGTTTTATAAAATCGCTTCATCGATTTAAAGCGAAATTTGTAATTTCTCTTTGTTTACGAGCAAAATCATTCTGAAAAAACACTTGACTAGAGAAATGTCTGTAAGATTATGCTATCTTATGGACGCTTTTCCAGTCGAGCATGTGTGGGAACATACAAAGATGCCCGTTACAAAAATATAAAAATTGACACGAATTTCCTGAGCAACTATAGAATAAAAGGAAGCAAATTCTACAGCATAACATTTGATGTTTGTATAAGGTATTAGACTAAGACTATGCCAGACCAAGTATTCTCAGTATAGCGGCTATCATAAGCTTAACCTACCTAATATGTAAAGACTCGCTTACGGAATCAATTACGGCTTTTCGGTCGCAGGAAGCCCCTAGCAGCAACGGCAATCGAAGCGGTTTTCAAAAAGTTCTTCAAAAATAAATTTACGCTAATTCTTATCAAGGTTACTGCCCTACAAGGTTTGCTCTACCAGACCAGAAACTTTTGAGCGTGTGACGTCACAGCTCATAGTCTGTAATTGCTCCCAACTCCCTTTGTGTTTTCGTTCCTCCCACTTCTACAAGTCAAGTGACGTCTTGAAATTGAGCTCTCGGAAGGACATGTCATTGCTTGTTTACTCTCCATGTTTCTTATGGTTAGCGTTGTGCATCGTCATTCCATAAGCCACGTTTCATTTTATGCAACATGAAACAAACAAAGATAAGACATTATTTAAATTAGCTTAACTGTTAGTAAAATTTAATTCTCACAAGTATATATTCCATTTGTAAGTTTCTAACCATTTCTTATATAATTTCAAGTAATAAGCTGTGATTAGTATACGTATGTTTTGCTTAATGTGCAATTTAAAGGAATTTTTTTTCATATTTATGGTGAAAACATTTCAGCATTTGCCAAATTAGCTAACGAAAACACAAACTGAAACTTCTACGGATCTTAGATGCTTTTAAACCTTTAGAGATACTTTAGCAGCTTTTCACATAAGAATATATCCTCCTTTGATCTGCCAGGAAATTAAAACTCTTCACATGGTTAATTTTTAATACTGTCAAAGTTTCTGCGATTACGTTCTCGTTAAAAAATAATTTGAATTAAAAATTAATTACAAATAATCAATGCACTTAAAGATTTACTCTTAATGAAATCCTTTCTGTTTATTTCTGGTTTGCTAGAGTATCTCCCACTAAAGGACTCCAGTTAACAGTTTTTGCTTACTTTCCTATTAACAACGCTGAAGTTTCAAATAATTTACATTTATCGTTAAAGTTTCTACTAATTTAATAAACATAATAACATTGATCAATGCGTCCTTGAAAAGATGAAAAGCTTCCGTAAAGTAGATTTGAGCTGATAGACTCATAAATATTCCTGTACTTACTTGGAGTACGAAAATGAAATTTTACTCTCTTGTACCTACTTCTCTAAATAATGGAGAACATTTCTAAAAATTCTCCGGCGTGTTTCCAGGATTTCTAGTGACAGAAATGAATAAATTGCATTATTTATGCAACACCACTTTACAGTAAAGAAACGTTTACCGAGGTACACTCATGCAGATAAAATTTCGTGTTTATGGGACAGTAAAAATATATTTCTGTTTCAAATAATTATAGCTTTGCGGGACACTTACATTTGATTTTTTTATCTAGAAAGGAATCTGGTTTCTCTTGAAATAATCTGTTTCAAAAACATATTTTGATTCATTATCAACAAAGTTCATTTGCATGAAGATATTTAAATGCATAATGGTATATTAATATAGTTGCACTTATACAAGGTGAATCTGAAAATGTGATCAAAAATTTATGGGGTGATAGTAAGCAGCTATACGAGCAATGTTCGTCATAGAATGTATGGCCGGAACGCAAGCGGTGGGAAGTTAAAAGGTAGTTTTTCACTTTGACATTTAAAGAATTAACTCAAGAATGAGAGGAGGTACTTCAGAAAATATTTTATTAACAGGAATTTAATTGATATACATGCTCAAAGAAATTGCCCAAAAGACCTTCAGCCAGCTGTAATGCAGATTTCACACTTGCGCGATTGGAACTGACACACATTTGTGAAGACACCAGGCATCTTCCAAGTATCGCCGGAAACAACGGTGAACCTGACGACTAGATTCATATTCGTTTCAAAGGGGCATTCGGTAGATTAGGCTTATTATATGGTCCCACAAGGAAAAATCCAAACACGAGAGAGCCGATGATCTTGGTGGCTAAGTTATGGGACCACCTCGACCAATCCTCGAAATTTTGTGATTCGAGCAGTAGCTGCCGTCAGCCGAAAAGACAACCTCGGTTACTCTTCATCATTACCCCCTACGAAATTCAAAGTGCCGCTCGACCGGGGTAGTGGTTAGCGACGCTGACTGCCATATCGAAGGGCCGAAGTTCGTATCACAGAGAATGCATGGATATTTGTAACTATCTGCGCGGCATGGGGGGGTCTCAATATGCGCCAAACCGAAAGTTCTCTCAATAGATTGGTGGTGGGGAAAGAGCGGTGGAAAACCCTCAAATCCTTACCCCGGATTGCTCGCCATTAAAATTGGCGGCGGAATAGAGATAAAGTCGGTCTATCACCTATATGATGCTCAGCCCGACTAGCACAAATTCTAGCCAACGACAGGCGCAATCTTGCTATTCTTGCCTCGCCATCTCAACCACGGATCGCTGTGTTTGCGGGGGGGGAGGGGTCACCGGACCATTATATCTTTCAGTGCCCACTCACGGAACAGTTCCACTTCCCGATACCAGCCAATATCTCAGCATTTCACAAGTTCCTAGCCAAAAACAGAGCGGCCATAAATAAAATCTGCAAAATAATAACCACCATTGCAGCATATGGTCAGGACCTCTGTCAACCAGAGTAATAGGGCTTACATGCATTTCTTGCACTGACATATGCACTCTAATGCTCTACCATCTAATCTCTGACTGCATAGGGAGCAGAAGAAAATTGAACACCATTTTTAGGTATTTAATTTTCTTCTTTTGTTATAACCTATTGTTTTTTTTAACCGTGCCTGTATGTTAATTCAAATGTATTTCAAATGCCAGATGTTAAACAGTTGCCCCTGTATGGTCATGTATCCACACTTATAACTATTAAATGAACTCCAGGGGAGGACGCGGGACATATGCCTGTTAACCTCTGTTAAACTTCAGGCGTCCCCGTCCTCCGTCACCTGTCACCTATCCTTGCCTCGATGAATATTCGTGGGCTTGTTATGATGTTACTGTCAGGCAACCGAAATAAGTCACAACAACAAACTCAAAGTGGTTGCATCTCTTAGTTAAGTGATGATAATAATGTTTGATATTAAGAAGCATTAATTAAAGCTGTTTTCTGACAAAAGGCTTCACTATCAACAAAGAATGTCATGCTAATTTAATAGACAAACTAAGAGAGGCTATGGAAGAGAAGAGGACAGGGAAGTGTAAGAGAAGTATCATCCTGAGCCAGAACAATGTATTTCATCATCAATACTTGAACAATATGCTTTCGTTCTATTGTGGATTCACTTTATTTCCTTATCTATTTTATGCTCTCCTCTTGGTCCCATCAGATTTTCGTTTGTTCTTTGTTACGAAGAATTCATTTGAAACATCGCTTTGAAACTAGCACTGAGGTCATTCAGGTGGCAGTTGAGCTGCGAGAGGCTCAGGACAAATCATTCTATAAGATGACTGGAAACACATTGCAGGAAAAAATCCATAAATGCATTAACATAGAGATTGATTATATAAATAAATCATAATGAGAAACCATAGTTCACACACACCTTTTACTGTGAAGCTCAAAACATTTCGGCCTTTCATTATGTATTTGATTCGGTTTGGTTTATTTGATAATGGCTAAACACGTTATGTGTTTATGAGCCTAGAGGGAGGATGCGTTCGGGAAAGTCGTTTTAAGGGAAATTGACTAGTATCCACGTTATACATATAAGTAACCACGAAAACGTCCGGAAGCCAGCCCATTCGCCTGGAATCGAACCCAGGTCTAAGTACCAGCGTTCAGCGACTTACCATTCGGCTGCTGTTAGGCTTCCTTATGTGCCAAAGAAATATATTTTAGTACTATTTAAAATGAAGTAACTAACAATTATCTATTAACTAGTATATTTACACCAACATCATCGTATTTTACTTTTTACCTGGGATTTGTACGTGAAATGTTTTTAAACATCTTTATCTCCCAGAAGTTCCCTTCACTCGCCGAGCTTTAAAATCACTAAATACTAGTGGTTCAACATACGTTCAAATCCCGGTGTATGGTCTGGGAATATTCATACTTTCACCCTTGCGTAGCGTAAGTACTACCTAGTTTCCTTTGAACAATCTTCCTCCATGAAGGCATCCTTTTCCTTAGACCTCACGTGCTTTGCTGTAATCCAAATAATCGCAGTTGTGTCGTACAATAATAAATACATTCGAACATAAATGATCATTTTATGATGTAAGAAGATTTTGAAAATATTATGATATTTGTTTCATTTTATATTAAAAAATATTGAGCACAAGATAAAACTCCTCCTATAGGAATATATCATTCCTTTTGGTGTAGGAAAAATCTTTTTTTCTACGCAATTTTTTAAAATATAAAATGAAATAAACACATTTTCTGTGACAGAAAGGCAGATAAGGAAGTGATATATATTTCATTAATGCCTTCTTTTAAATAATCTTGAAAGCTAAACTGAAAGCTAGAGTCATTTGATAACGTGCTTTTTTGTTTGCTTGTAGTTTTTCTCGTTAATTTTCAATTCTGTAATTTTCTTCTTAATTGTAATAAAAAAATTAATATACCCCTATTATTTCAAATAACAAAATTAAGTAATTGAGTCTTTAAAATATACAGAAATACTCTACACTGTACGCGAGGCAGTTGGCTCACATGGGTATTTTGTTTAGCAACCATTTTATGAGTATTATACTGATTTAGGTTTCTGTAATATCTACAGCAATGGGAAAAAAATTAAAAAGTAAAATAAGTTAACAGTAAGCTTAATTTTAAATGGTCCCAAAGGAAAATGAAGTTGAACAATATGCTTTCGCATATTAGATAAACGCATAATTAGATCTCACGAGAGATGGAAGTCTGTTGTATGAAGTCTTTTATTTTGTAATTAATGTATGCTAATTCATAGAAAACATTTATTTAAGACATATCATAACGGTGGTTTTCATTTAATTTTTAAAAAACGTTACTGTCAGGAAAAGAGAAAAATCATTCAGAAACGCAGAGTTCTTTGAAGTCGTATAAAAATGTCTTCTCAGATGACAGCAAAAGCACCTGAGCAAATTAACTCCCTTCCCAATCCCACTTTATAATGCGAACTTCTCAATGTAAATCTTTTCAAAAAATTTTTTGAAAGATGTTACCGCAAGCATGCATTGTAAGTGAACATCTTCGCCTTTTGTCTCGTTTTTCCGGTGAATTATTAAGGGAGATACAAATGCCTTTGTTGCATTTTTAAAGCGCTGAAGACCCTTTTTAGAATGACTCGATCTTCATATTTTAAAATTCATAAACTTTTACTTTTGACGAAAGAACTTAATATATCTTTTCAACATTATTTAATGTCAGAATAAAATGCTGCCTCATTTGCATAACTAGTTAAGAGTTCAGAAAAAAAGTAAATGCATATGGATGAAGATTTTATGCTTAGTGCATTTCTCAAACTTAATAAGGACGGTTCTTTTTTTTAATGAGGCAATCGTAGAAAATACAAGGAATAACTGAGATTATGCAAGTAATGTTTTAGTTGTGTGTAGAAAAACAGGGATATTTTATGAAATTCACTTTTTCTAAATTCCTTTATTGATTTGTAAGAAAATTATTTGTTTTTTAAATTACCATAATTTCAATCTAACGAGACATACATTTCTTATGAACTACTCCATAATTAGTGTATGCGAAAAGATTGAAGAACATAGAAAGAAAGCAAAGAAGTCTAAAAAGGAACGGGGGGGAAAATTGAAAGATTAAGAAAATAAAGCTATGGATCTATTAAAAATAAGAATTTAAAAGTACTGGCTGTGATTTATAAAAAGTTCGATGTGCACAAGATCTCTCACCAATTCTACAGTTTAAACAGCAGAGAGCTTGATGTAAAGTACTACTGTCAGCTGATCGTTTATAAACTGTTGAGACATTAGGTTATTTCGAAGCAAGAGAGATGTAAAACGAGCAAGCTTTCGCCGGGACTCGCACCACGGACCTCTCTAATAGGCTCCGAGCGTGCTGAACACTACACTACAAAGGCATGCTAAGAAGGCGGGAGAAATACCTCATAAAACAAAATCTAGCTTGTTATTCGAATAAATAGAAAGGTCTGTAATGTGAAATTTTGAATTAGGCTTTTTCAGGTATAATTGGCCATATACAAAATCTAGTTTTTCAGAATTTATACCAACATAATCAAAATGTTCGCCTCTTTAATTTTTTATCAAAAATTATATTTGATTAGACGGTTGAATATCATGTTATGTAATTTATTTTTGATTAACTTATATTTTTTCTATATTATTTCTGCAGCAACAATCGACCAAAATTCATTTTGATCTGCATGTATATCCCCGCGATATTTAGGTATCAACAAACAACGTTCCTTCAATTGCAGCAATATTGTTACGAATTTTGGTAGTTAATTTTAGTAGAATTATAATTAAAATTGTTGTATTTCCCCTTGCAATGCAGCTCGAGACAAATTTTAAGAGAAAGCTATGCCAGAAAAGTAAGGAATACAGGGGCACGTACATTTAACATTGAGTAAATGTATATCTCTATAATATGTATTGAAATTGAATAAATGCAATTGACCACTAGGTTGGCTGTAACAGTAATTCCATCCTTTTCTTGCTTTCCAGAAATCTCGAGAAGCAGAAAGTACTAGAAGTTTCTCACTACCGGTTGAAAACTATAAAAGGCCGGAGAGAGTCTGAGTTCAACCTGTACCGAATAACACTGCTGAAAAGGCTGTTATTTCCTAGGATATAATATCAAATATTTCCACTGAAAGCAGTTTCGAGGTCTTAGTGACAGATCGTGTTCCTAAGAACTCTATGACTACACATCAATTACCAGATAGATAATACCAGATAGATTTTCGATAACTCTGCTTATAGTGATCTCTTGAAATTTTTCTCAAGAATGAGTTTGTTTAGTATTTTTCGACAGTAAAAAGATTATCCTCTGAGGATCGTTATCAGCGGACTACCTGAAGACTCGGATATTGAAGATATCCGCACAGAATTGATAAATGATGGTTTCCCGGTTAAGGTTACACAATTTTTCCGGAAGACTAATGGAATGGAAATGAAACAGTTTTGCGTCTCTATCAAGAAATGATACCGGCAGACGTATTAAATTGCTCAGGTTCACGCCGGGAAATAATGTTATGAATCTTACATCACGGCACCAATGTTATGTAGCTTTGCCGTAAGAATTCAATCCAAAAAAAAATTTACTTATCTGGTAAAGACGTCTGGCACCAATGTTATATCTTAAATTCATATAAAAATGTTAAATAGGAAACTACTTGCCGTGAAAAGGTTTCTACCTCCTCTTAGGGAGGAAAACTAAACTCTTAAGAATTTGCCAACTAACAAAATTTTAGTGATCGTATAGTGAAACGTGTACACCATTTTTGCGTTGTGAAAAAAAAATGCATCCCGGGACCGCGCCGTGAGAGGATCGAAAACATAAGAAAAACATATACAAGAAATATAGGAAAAACATATTAAATATATAAAGAAAACATACTGTAAGAGGTTCCAGATTAAATATCAGTTTATTCAATTACATCACAATAAGAAAAATCTTAACCTCACTATGGCTTCATCTGAGAGTCTTTTCATTTAAATTCATAAAAAAAAACTTAAGGTTTGTCTGGTAATTCAAAAGAAAGGAAAGGGAAACAATTAAAGGTCTGAGAGTTAAATTTTAGATTCGACGTTGTTTTTACTGCTAAGGACGTTTTTGAAAAACTTGCCTAAAGTTCAAACACACCAAAAAAATAAAACTTATCTTGAGGGGACATCTTGAAGTGGAGGACTCGTATCTTATCAAGCGTTGATGTCGGCCGGGCTCATCTTGACACTGGTTCTAAGAATGTCGGCGCCAATTCCCACTGTAGAACAGAAACAGGAGCACTGCTGCCCAGGACGGCTATCCGCTTGGTCCTGAAAGTCCTATGTCAACACGCAGGTAACTCGTTCAAATTTCGCCTCTTTACCAGCACGCCGCAAGGAAGAGGGTTTTCAGCTTCAGGTCAGAAACGTTTTTTCTAGGCAATACGGCTCGCTTGTTCTTACTCATCCCAAGAGCAAGCTTCACGAGTAACGTCCCAAGTAAGTTTCACCCGCCAGTCAGCAAGAGAGAGACGCCTCTTAACCCAAAACGCGCCCGGGGAGCATATTTGCCGCTCCGCGCCGGGAAACATCTCTCGCAGTGAACTACATATTGTCGATCTCTTTCCAGCCGGTTTTCAAGAGCAACGTCCACAAGTCCAGCAAGCCCGAAAATCAGCGAGTCAGTCAGTAAGAGAGTCTCGCCTCTTAACCAAAACGCGGCCGGGGAGCATATTTGCCGCTCCCCGCCGGAAAACCATTTTTCTTCGTAATTACATTTTGTCCAGCAAGCCCGTAAGTCCAGCAAGCCCGAAAATCAGCGAGTCAGTCAGAGAGAGAGCCAAAAAGTGAATCCAACTCGAATTTCCTTCATCTCCTTCACAAACGCGGGCTCTCACTATGGCTTCACTTATCGCCCCCTTAATTTTTGCAAAATTTGCGCTTTCAACTCCAGAATGCGGAAATAAGGGTGATCGCGCATGCGCGCCTTTCTTCATTTAGCCAACAACCGGACCCTCAATCGCCAAAAAAACCTGAATGACTAACATTGAAAGACAAGTAGCAACCTTTGACCTTTCTGTCACGTACCTTCCTCTCTTAAGGTCAACTAACAATGAAAATTCTTTCCCGAACATTCTAAAGGACAAAGCGCGCGAAATCATGACTTGGGAAAAATTGCCTCCCTTTCCCTGCTTCTTTCACAATGAATAAAAGTTTGTACGAGATTTGCAAATAAAAGAAAATAAATAATATTCATTTAAGCTAAATAATATTTCCAGAAGCATCTGTTTTTCCCCAAAATTAAAGCCTTAAAATAAATAATTCATAATCAAATAAAAATTAAGATTTCCATAAATCATAAAATCATTCACCTAGTTTTTATAACGCTATCAGATAATTTCTCTACATAACATTCCTTTCCCCTAAGGAATTAAATTTTGGTTTACCAAAATTTAGAAGACAGACACTTCTTGAAATACCATGACTCATACTGTGCAATAAGGCTAAAGGATAACATAATGTAACAATATTTCACACGACTCCTTGGTAACAGTGACGTTACTGACACATTAAATTTCAAGTCCAAAATGTGCAAGTAAAACAACAAGATTAATCAAAGCAATTACTAATTAAAATACTCAAGGAAGATCATCAAAAACAAGTAATCAAAAACATCAATTAAATCACTTAATTAATTAAACCTAGAAATACTCAGAACACATACAGAAATAAAAATAAAAATAAGGCGTTAATCACAAACAAAATATGTCTAAGATCAATCAAAAATGACAAAAAGAATTTCTCTTTTTTTTTTTTTTTTCAGTTCATTACATCACACTAGTGTTGCAGTCTCTGTGTGGCCACATTCCTGAACGTTTATTTATCTATTCATTCTCTTTCAGTCCATTAATGTAAACAATTTCACCTGAGGTCGAGCACATTCTACTATTGTGACAATTTCTGCTGAGCACAATCATGGAGTACATTAAATGAGTACGAATTTGTCAATGCAATCGAGGGAAAACCCTGTAGTTAGAAATCATTGTGTTAGCAACTCCCCCCTGCAGCCTTCAACGCAAAAAATGAAAGCAACCAACCCCGGAATGTGAACTCAGCACCACAATACTCCTTAGTACAGGAACTTGACCTTAAAAGAAACCAGATTTCACCCCCCTACGTCTCACCTTCGACCAAGGAAGACAATCACTCTTTCAAAGTTGAAGAAGAATTTTTCCCTTACGATAGATAAGCCACTGAATGTGTTCGGATACACACACCCGAAGAAAGAAATAATCTAATCCAATTGTTCTCACCAAAAAAAAAAAATGAAATAAATAAAAATAAGATAATTAACGCGCCGCAGATACATAAAATACATTCCTGAGAAAATAACACACTAATAATTCAAACAATTCCAAATAAAATATGTCACATGAACGTGTTCAAATAAGGAGTAAGGACCCCTAAGTACTACGAAATTGAATAACTTCCAAGATTGAATCCCAAACAGTCACGTCTAAGAACAGAAGCGGCCTGATCAGGGCCAAGCATTAGAAAAGAAAAGAACGTTTCAACACAAGGAACCTCGGAACCAGCCGAAAATACCCCACACAAAAAAAAAATCAGAAAGAAGGAAAACGTGATTGTCCAAAAATTCAATTCAACCAAAATCAATTCCGAAAATAGCATAACGAATACGCTGTGCAAATACCAATTAGAAATTTATCCAATACACACACAAAAAATAATAATAATACAACCTAATGCATATACAAAATAACGTTTGTCCAATATTTACAGATACTACCAAGATACACATATACACCAAAAATGAAAATACAATTAAACTGTAAAACATTTCGTACATAATTCAAATGAGCAATGAGATCAGCAATACTTAAAAAAAATTTAAACTGCAATACCTAAACAAATACACAAATAGTCATTACGTTAAACCATATCAAGTCAAAAATATTTCCCTGTAATTCAAATCAAGCCAAAAAAAAATCAACCAGCAAGAATGAAGTGTCGCTAAAAATTCAAACCTCACAGTAAACACTAGTGAGTAACAACACCATATTTAAGTCCCCTTAGTAAGACAACACCAAAAAAATTCAGTAATTCTAAAAATCCATTAGGTCCACAAAAAAAAATTTCAACTAGTCAAAGAAATCAATCAAAGCTGGACTGAAGCACGTTACTAGAACACTAAATAAAATATCACAAATCAAAAAAGTGTTCAAAACAAAGCCCCCAATTTAGGCGAAAACTGAGATCTATTCTGCATCAGACTCTTCCAAAATGTTGTATAGTAACGTAAGTAGCAGCCCTCAGAAACACCTCCACCCAAACAAAAGAAACAAAGTAACTCTTTACCGCGTCCATGTAAGCTGAGAAAAGCTCTGTATTATAAATGACAGACTAAAACTTTACGTATCAAGCAAACCTCCAGACACGTTGAAAGAGAACATAAGATCTCTTATCTCGGAAAGAAAAGTGCGCTGACTGAAACGTTACAATCCTGAACCAACACAATGAAAAAGATACAACAATAGTTTTCTCAGATAACAAGTTCCTGTTTGCCCTCGGTGTAAGAGGTCAAGTGCCACCATGAAGTGCAAGTATTTACAAGAAAACGAGCTTTCAGGACATTACAACTTCACGCAAGACCTAACTGCAAGCAACAAATGCAAAGTTCTCAAAAGTGCCAAACTAAAAAAAAATACTCATAACTCGTAACTCAAAATCCCTAAAAATCACACAAATGAAATCCATAACTCAAATTCTTCTATTTCCCTATGACCACAGAAATCTCAATTCTTCCACGGAAACTAAACATCAGAGAACTTACATTTTACGGACCTTGGCAGTAACCACCAAAAACAAAACAAAAACCTGATACAACTATCTTGATACTACCAATTCAAATATAAAACTTAAGCCAAAACAAGAATTGACCCCAAATTCAGCAACAAGTCCAACCAAGAAAGAAAATTCAATAACTCAAATCAAATCTATTACGATTCACTAGCAAATTCAAGACAAACTACTTGTAATCAACAGAAAATTCCCACACATGAGTACAGAGCAAAAGTAACTAATCTTCTCAAACTTATTTCAAAAATTTCATAAAACCAATTTCCGTTGTCACCAAAATTCACTTTCTACAATTCACAAGACTAACTCAATTTCTACTGTTTAAACAATTCTCACATGACAACTCTTCACAAACTTAAAACTCAGAAGATAACTAATCCCAATTACTCTGACTCATTAAACTAATTAGAACTTCACTCAAGCTGATGAATTCAATCCAAACAAATTAAATATGCAAACATCACTATTGCTGATCTCAGGCAAAAATTCAAATCTAACCCATGTTCACTTTAAAACAGAACTTTGCAATTGAAAAATAACCTTCAATTTTTTTTTAACTCATTCATTTGTATCATTAGGCCTTCAGAACTTCTAAAATTCATTGCTCAATACTAAATTAAATTTTCTAACACATTACACAATATACTGGAATCATATCAAAACATTGTAAATCAAAAAGTAATAATATACTACGCTAGATAATCATGAAAACATTACATACATTTCACAAAATATTATTCAATCAATTCAAAATAATCAAAATTTCTCTAACGTAACCCCTCACGATTACACATTTCACAAGATTCTGGGTTAAATAATTTGCAAAAACACACAAAAAACATTTCTAGCTACGCATAGCTATGGCTTGTCTCATTCAGTAAAATAATTAGAGTCTTTAATCTCTTTCTCTTAGAAGTGCTCAAAACATGAGTCCAGTTTTTACCGACAAGCACTCGAAACTTGTTACAAGGATATACAAATAGCATAGGATTATCGTGAAATAATTCATTTTCCATCTTGTATCAGAAATCAGAAATCAAAAATATACATCCAGAAAACACTCAAGGATTTTCATCAGTAAAAATGTACAGCACCTATTCTGCTACATTAAAATATATATTTTTCCTAATTTTAAAGTTCAATTCTGATTGCCTAACGTTAAAGTCCTAAATTCCTGAAATTCACAAAGATTCTCAAAATTTATCCTCTTGTATTAACAAAAAAACAAACACAAATCAAAACTAATTAATCCTAGCACATAGACTCAACCTTCATTAAAACAGTAAATTACTAAAAATAGGTAAATTCAAAATCAATTTCTGATTCGATCCTTCACTAAGCAGAGGTCACGGCACCAGTGTTAAATTGCTTAGGTTCACGCCGGGAAATAATGTTATGAATCTTACTTCACGGCACCAATGTTATGTAGCTTTGCCGTAAGAATTCAATCCAAAAAAAAAAAAAAAAAAATTTACTTATCTGGTAAAGACGTCTGGCACCGATGTTATATCTTAAATTCATATAAAAATGTTAAATAGGAAACTACTTGCCGTGAAAAGGTTTCTACCTCCTCTTAGGGAGGAAAACTAAACTCTTAAGAATTTGCCAACTAACAAAATTTTAGTGATCGTATAGTGAAACGTGTACGGCATTTTTGCGTTGTGAAAAAAAAATGCATCCCGGGACCGCGCCGTGAGAGGATCGAAAACATAAGAAAAACATATACAAGAAATATAGGAAAAACATATTAAATATATAAAGAAAACATACTGTAAGAGGTTCCAGATTAAATATCAGTTTATTCAATTACATCACAATAAGAAAAATCTTAACCTCATCTGAGAGTCTTTTCATTTAAATTCATAAAAAAAAAAACTTAAGGTTTGTCTGGTAATTCAACCCTACTAAAAATACCCCATAGAAACCAGTAAAACTTTTTATGGGTACCCATAAGATTTTATGGGTTTTTATTGACTTTTACTGGTTTCTGTTGGTCTCTGTGGGTTTTTTTTACTGGTTTCAAAATGACCCATAGAAACCAGTAAAACTTTCTACTGGTACCTATAGAATTTTTGATGGTCTCTATTGACTTTTACTGGTTTCTATTGATCTCTGTGGGTTTTTCTTACTGGTATCAATTGACACCCATACAACCAACATTCAATGGCAGAACTTTGTACTGGTTTGTATAGGTTTATATTGGCTTTTGCTGGTTTTCTTACTGGTATCAATATAATAATAAATCTTCTGTTGGTTTATATGGGGTTGTGCTATTTTTTTATCCTGACGTTAATATACTTCTTGTAAACAAAATTATGAAAATATGATCTCTTTAAGACCACCAGAGTAACCTGTAAACGCAGGTGGTCGTTTTAGAGAGGGTTTTTACTAAATATGCTATTTTTTTTATTTAATTTTTTTTTCGGAAACAATAACAGTAATCATATACACTACACACAACGAGGTCTCTCCAAGGCGACCAGCCGCAAATAAAAATTCATCTTTGCAAGTAGTCGCCTTAGAGAGGTGATGCTCAATACCAATAGATACTCACGTTCTCAGAGATACGTTTATCTTTTAGAGGTGGTCGTCTTAGGGAGATTACATCTACAGAATGAATCTCTCTAAGGCGACCAGACACACTTGCAGAATTTTCTTTGTGAATGGTCGCCTTACAGAGGGAATATTCAATACCAAAGTATACTTATGTTTTCAGAAATACTGGTTTCTTTCAGAGGCGGTCGTCTTAGGGAGGTGGTTTTTGCTACGAGTTGGTTCTCTGAATACACACACATAAGCACTTACATTTCTGATATTACAAATAAACACTGTTTTCAACCAACATCTCTTTAACGCGAACAAGTTCATTTACAATCGCAAAACTTTTCTCCCTGTTAACGCTGACGTAAAGAAAAAAATTCTCCCTCCCTCTCCCACTCTCAGAAGTTTCCCAAACAAGCAATATGGCGCCGCGCTAGTTATTGTTGTGTGATGGTGGTGTTATTTTCTTCGTGGTTGTAGTAATGCAATATATTATTTACTAGGATTTACTGTATTACAAATTTTACTATGTTTTACTGTTTAGAAATTAGTAATAAATAATAAAATACCAGCACTGACTATGAATATACCACTAAAGCCATGCACGTGTAATCGTGTCTAATGTTTGAGAGAACGTTGCTGATAATTGACTATTTGTGAAATGTAGTTTCTGAGCGTGAAATTGATTTTCCATCTTTACTTTTATTCTGAAAAACAATGTGCTTAAAGACTGAAAAGTGATAATTTCAGGCTTGATAATTTGTTTCGGTGTGCAGATGCAGAAATGTAGTTTTTGCATTCTACTGAAACTGTATTTTGGAAAATTTATTTTTTTGATTGCAGTTTAGAAATACTTTTTTAAAGCTTGTTCATGTAGATGCTTTATCATTTGAATATTATGTACTAATAAATTTGAGCATACCTTACTTAAAAATGATCTTGCATGATTTAATTTTGAATTTTTCGACTAATGTGATGTGGCCGAGCAAAAAGAATGTTTTTTTTATGTTTTAAAAAATGTACTAATTATATTTCGCGAGCAAAAAAGGTAAGTTTTATTAATGAAATAAACATTGAAGTATTTAATGTGTTTATTACTTATTGAATGGGGTAGACAAGACATACAAGCTTAAGGAATCTTTTTTTCCACTACTAAAATTATGTGAAAATTTAGATGATCATAGTAGCTTACATTGTTTTTTCTTTTTGGTCTATTTTTCTTTACAAGTATGACACTAGAACCACATTTTTACATTAAATATTTTGTGCTATTTTGTTAAAACGCATATAATCATTTTTATGCATACTTTAATTTTCATTATTATTAGTTTGATGAAGAAAATTTGAAATGTGTTTTTCCTAAATTGCTTTTGAAATAGAAGTAGATTTGTGAATAAGATTTATGTAATATTAAATGTACTAGTCTTGGGAGTATAAAAAGTGAATTATTTATTTGAAAAAAATTACATTTAGTTGAAACCTCATATAGTGGTTATTTTCTTAAATGACCACCTCTGATAATGGCACATTTGTCAGGACAATAATTAAATAACAGGACTTAAAAATCATTCATAGTTTTGTCAGGCTACAGGAAACTCGCATTATCTCGAATTGTGGAGTTGATTGTTTTAGGAACGTTTTGCTGTATAATCAATTGGTGTAGTAATTTTTACGTGGGTATGAATTTTGCAGAAGTAATTGAAAGTTTTTACGAGACATTTAAAACCAAAGCTTTTCGGATCATGAGTCTTATAAGGGCACTGTTATAGCATTGCTTTCAAATATAGTTAGAGTAATATTTAAACATTTATTTTCGGAATCACTTCCACAGGGAATCCGGTTGTTCTCTGCGGATGAAAACCCATATAAATAAATCTTCTGTACAGCCTTATACAAATGCAGTTAAACTTACTGTCATTACAATTAAGCGAATATAGCCACATTTGTTTACAAAAAGTTATTATTGCTAAATACTGCACTATATCAATTTCATTTAGCATTGTAATTTCAGGAAATGCTCAGCATGAGGTATTTTTATATTATGTAATCTACTGTCAGAAACAATAGCTACCTTTTCAGCACTTTAAATTTTACTATTGAGAATTTTTATGGTTCAAAATAATATTTCTATACATTATTTCAAGTATTCTTTCTACAATAGAAATCTAAATAACTTGCACGTAAAACACTGACTCAAATTTATTCCAATAATGCATCGCTTTAATTAAATTTATGTTCCTTTGAGATGATATATGAAAAACCTTGAGTAATAATAAATTATTAATATATATAGGTAAATGGTATTTTTATATATTTTTTCGGGTAAAGTGCAGAATCGCCCACTTATTTATTTGGCACTTTATACAAAAATAAAAGGAATTGGATTTTTGTCAATTTTCTTTTGACTTTTTAAGTGAAAATAGGTTGATGTGTACATGAATAAAGTCAAAGGAGTGCACAATGGCATGTTTGTGCAATTCTGAGATTTTTTTTAAGTGAAAATAGGTCGATGTGTACATGGATACTGAGTATGTGCAATTCTTAAAAACACGCCAAGCAGTGGGCGATTCTACACTTTCCCCATTTTTCTATAGGAATTTAGTTTCATTAAATTAGTTATTTAGTATAATTATGTGTACTTATTCACATAGATGGAATTTTTTACAGTACGAAAGTTTATCTTTTTTACATCAAGAACTACATATACTATAAATACCCATTATGTTATAGATTTTATTTATATAAAATCTGTGGAAGATTATATAGCACTAAAAGTGAAATACGAAATAAAACATTATACGCTATGAGATATTTTCTTAATTCCTGAACTGTGCGTTGAGAATTGGTATTTGTTGAAACTTGTAAATTTTTTAAAATTCATTTTGTTACAATATAATTTATTGTATTTTGGTACTATTAAGTTTATTATATGTTATCTTCATGTTTCATTTATCTTTTGAGAGATACAGGTAACATTCAAAGTATTGTAATAAGGGGTCGACACAGTATTTGTATATTATTATTTCTTCACTACATTATATTCTTGGATTCATCCTTTCTTCCACGCAAAACATCTATGTGTATGCATGTCATAATAAGCTGCAGCGTGTTACTATCATCGGTAAGCGAGCTTTAAGGGGATAGCAAGTATGCTAAATTTGAACTCTGTGTTAAGTTTCTAATTTGCAAGTCCCGTATTCTTTTTGCTTGCTTGTTAATAATGTTTCTCTTCCTGAAAATTTGGGTTTCTTCTAGTTTTGTTTTTTAATTTGGTTTAGTGCATTGTAGGTAACTTAAAATTTAATCAGATGCTAGAAAGTACCATCCTTTGGCAATACATTTCTCATTAGGTATCAAATTGTTAAACAAGCTGATGTGATTAAATACAATTGTTTAATTTCCCAATTAAAGAACTGAAATACAAATATATGCAGTGAGGTACAGTACTATATGTATATATTTATAATGAAATCAATAATATATATACAGTCAAAGTAATGATTCGCAACCATCAAATGAAATGATATTATATATATATGTAATAGATTCTGTAGTCAAATACAAGCAGCTGAATCCGTAATGAACAGCAAGAATTTTGATGGCTTAGAGATGTTGAAACTCCAATCCACAATGAATAAGAAATTTGGCAGTCGAGGTAGATTTAATTCAACTTTTCTTTCAGCAAATATGTTGCAGCCACAAACAAGTTGGCAATTTATGCCTATTCCAAAAATTAACATTTTTGATAAATGTGTAGTAAGAAACAAGGAGCAGACAGACTGCGATCCAGCTAATACAAAGCGTAAAAAGCAAATGCGTTACGTTAAGGGTGAAATCTTAATTCAGACCGAGTTAATTTTCGTTCTCGATGCATTTTTACTCGTCTTTGATAGTTAATACTGCTGTAAAATTACTATTGGCTGTTTGAGTTTTAGTTTCTTTTACAACATCAAATTATGTAAGAGTCATATGACATGAATTAATCTCCAAATGATGCAGTGCAGAAAGATTACTGTTTTTAGAATAGAGAAGGAAAATTAATTTTACGCTGCTAATTTAATCTTTTGCATATTCCTTATTTTTCTTACATATATATATATGTACATATATCATTCGATGGTTGTGAATCATGACTTTGGTTATTATCTTTCTATTCATTTTATTTTCAGAATTATATAAAGGTAGTTTAAAATTTTGTAAAGAGAATTTATACAAATATTTTGTAATATGTTTATAGATATTGACGTGCATTAAGAAGGACGGGCTCGTAGGCTTCTAGATATTTTAAAATTTTTATTTATTCGCTCTGAGTTTTATTGAAAATTACTTTACATGCTATCTCCGCAATTTAGTTCTGTACATTTGATCAGTGCTAATTATGTACTTCTGCTGGTTTATGTTTTTATGGAAATTTGATTTACAGTTCTATTTTTGTGTATTGTTTTTTTATAGGGATTCTGTATATGGATACCCGTTCTATGTACGATTCTATGTATGGATACTCCACTATGGTCTAATGCTATTGGTTCTGTTTATGGGTTTTGTGCAGCGATTTTTCCAAGAGGTACCTTTATTGGTCTGTGGATTTTTGTGTAGTGGTTTTTACAGGATTTGGCGTATGGGTGCCTGTATAGGTGTACATGCTTTTGTTTACTAGTTTTTACAAGGCATAGACCTACGGAATATCCATTTTTTTAATGGAAATTTGGCCAATGGATATGCATATAAAGTTTTGATTTTTGGCTATGGGTTTTTACTGGGATTTTGTTTATAGTGCCTACAGTTCTACAGAGATTTGGCCTACTCGTAACCGTACAGTCGTACGGGTTTCCGTTTACAGGTTTTTTACGGGTATTTCGCCTAGAGGCACCTATAAAGCCGTGCATGTTTCTTTCTATGGGTTTTTACGGGTATTCGGCCTATGGGTACCCGTACAAACGTACAGGTTTCTTTTTATGGGTTTTTACGGGGATTTGGCCTACGGGTACCCGTACAACCGTACGGGTTTCTTTCTATGGGTTTTTACGGGGATTTGGCCTACGGGTACCTGTACAGTTGTACGGGTTTCTGTCTGTGGGTTTTTACGGGGATTTGGCCTACGGGTACCCACAGAGCTGTACGGGTACCCGTAGGCCAATTCCCCGTAAAAAATTTTATGGGTTTCTACGGGGCATTTTTAGCAGGGAAAAGAAAGGAAAGGGAAACAATTTAAGGTCTGAGAGTTAAATTTTAGATTCGACGTTGTTTTTACTGCTAAGGACGTTTTTGAAAAACTTGCCTAAAGTTCAAACACACCAAAAAAAATAAAACTTATCTTGAGGGGACATCTTAAAGTGGAGGACTCGTATCTTATCAAGCGTTGATGTCGGCCGGGCTCATCTTGACACTGGTTCTAAAAATGTCGGCGCCAATTCCCACTGTAGAACAGAAATAGGAGCACTGCTGCCCAGGACGGCTATCCGCTTGGTCCTGAAAGTCCTATGTCAACACGCAGGTAACTCGTTCAAATTTTGCCTCTTTACCAGCACGCCGCAAGGAAGAGGGTTTTCAGCTTCAGGTCAGAAACGTTTTTTCTAGGCAATACGGCTCGCCTGTTCTTACTCATCCCAAGAGCAAGCTTCACGAGTAACGTCCCAATTAAGTTCCACCCGCCAGTCAGCAAGAGAGAGTCGCCTCTTAACCCAAAACGCGGCCGGGGAGCATATTTGCCGCTCCCCGCCGGGAAACATCTCTCGCAGTGAACTACATATTGTCGATCTCTTTCCAGCCGGTTTTCAAGAGCAACGTCCACAAGTCCAGCCAGCCCGAAAATCAGCGAGTCAGTCAGTAAGAGAGTCTCGCCTCTTAACCAAAACGCGGCCGGGGAGCATATTTGCCGCTCCCCGCCGGAAAACCATTTTTCTTCGTAATTACATTTTGTCCAGCAAGCCCGTAAGTCCAGCAAGCCCGAAAATCAGCGAATCAGTCAGAGAGAGAGCAAAAAGTGAATCCAACTCGAATTTCCTTCATCTCCTTCACAAACGCGGGCTCCCACTATGGCTTCACTTATCGCCCCCTTAATTTTTGCAAAATTTGCGCTTTCAACTCCAGAATGCGGAAATAAGGGTGATCGCGCATGCGCGCCTTTCTTCATTTAGCCAACAACCGGACCCTCAATCGCCAAAAAAACCTGAATGACTAACATTGAAAGACAAGTAGCAACCTTTGACCTTTCTGTCACGTACCTTCCTCTCTTAAGGTGAACTAACAATGAAAATTCTTTCTCGAACATTCTAAAGGACAAAGCGCGCGAAATCATGACTTGGGAAAAATTGCCTCCCTTTCCCTGCTTCTTTCACAATGAATAAAAGTTTGTACAAGATTTGCAAATAAAAGAAAATAAATAATATTCATTGAAACTAAATAATATTTCCAGAAGCATCTGTTTTTCCCCAAAATTAAAGCCTTAAAATAAATAATTCATAATCAAATAAAAATTAAGATTTCCATAAATCATAAAATCATTTACCTAGTTTTTATAACGCTATCAGATAATTTCTCTACATAACATTCCTTTCCCCTAAGGAATTAAATTTTGGTTCACCAAAATTTAGCAGACAGACACTTCTTGAAATACCATGACTCATACTGTGCAATAAGGCTAAAAGATAACATACTGTAACAATATTTCACACGACTCCTTGGTAACAGTGACGTTACTGACACATTAAATTTCAAGTCCAAAATGTGCAAGTAAAACAACAAGATTAATCAAAGCAATTACTAATTAAAATACTCAAGGAAGATCATCAAAAACAAGTAATCAAAAACATCAATTAAATCACTTAATTAATTAAACCTAGAAATACTCAGAACACATACAGAAATAAAAATAAAAATAAGGCGTTAATCACAAACAAAATATGTCTAAGATCAATCAAAAATGACAAAAAGAATTTCTCTTTTTTTTTTTTCAGTTCATTACATCACACTAGTGTTGCAGTCTCTGTGTGGCCACATTCCTGAACGTTTATTTATCTATTCATTCTCTTTCAGTCCATTAATGTAAACAATTTCACCTGAGGTCGAGCACATTCTACTATTGTGACAATTTCTGCTGAGCACAATCATGGAGTACATTAAATGAGTACGGATTTGTCAATGCAATCGAGGGAAAACCCTGTAGTTAGAAATCATTGTGTTAGCAACTCCCCCCTGCAGCCTTCAACGCGAGAAAATGAAAGCAACCAACCCCGGAATGTGAACTCAGCACCACAATACTCCTTAGTACAGGAACTTGACCTTAAAAGAAACCAGATTTCACCCCCCTACGTCTCACCTTCGACCAAGGAAGACAATCACTCTTTCAAAGTTGAAGAAGAATTTTTCCCTTACGATAGATAAGCCACTGAATGTGTTCGGATACACACACCCGAAGAAAGAAATAATCTAATCCAATTGTTCTCACCAAAAAAAAAAAATGAAATAAATAAAAATAAGATAATTAACGCGCCGCAGATACATAAAATACATTCCTGAGAAAATAACACACTAATAATTCAAACAATTCCAAATAAAATATGTCACATGAACGTGTTCAAATAAGGAGTAAGGACCCCTAAGTACTACGAAATTGAATAACTTCCAAGATTGAATCCCAAACAGTCACGTCTAAGAACAGAAGCGGCCTGATCAGGGCCAAGCATTAGAAAAGAAAAGAACGTTTCAACACAAGGAACCTCGGAACCAGCCGAAAATACCCCACACAAAAAAAAAATCAGAAAGAAGGAAAACGTGATTGTCCAAAAATTCAATTCAACCAAAATCAATTCCGAAAATAGCATAACGAATACGCTGTGCAAATACCAATTAGAAATTTATCCAATACACACACAAAAAATAATAATAATACAACCTAATGCATATACAAAATAACGTTTGTCCAATATTTACAGATACTACCAAGATACACATATACACCAAAAATGAAAATACAATTAAACTGTAAAACATTTCGTACATAATTCAAATGAGCAATGAGATCAGCAATACTTAAAAAAAATTTAAACTGCAATACCTAAACAAATACACAAATAGTCATTACGTTAAACCATATCAAGTCAAAAATATTTCCCTGTAATTCAAATCAAGCCAAAAAAAAATCAACCAGCAAGAATGAAGTGTCGCTAAAAATTCAAACCTCACAGTAAACACTAGTGAGTAACAACACCATATTTAAGTCCCCTTAGTAAGACAACACCAAAAAAATTCAGTAATTCTAAAAATCCATTAGGTCCACAAAAAAAAATTTCAACTAGTCAAAGAAATCAATCAAAGCTGGACTGAAGCACGTTACTAGAACACTAAATAAAATATCACAAATCAAAAAAGTGTTCAAAACAAAGCCCCCAATTTAGGCGAAAACTGAGATCTATTCTGCATCAGACTCTTCCAAAATGTTGTATAGTAACGTAAGTAGCAGCCCTCAGAAACACCTCCACCCAAACAAAAGAAACAAAGTAACTCTTTACCGCGTCCATGTAAGCTCTGTATTATAAATGACAGACTCAAACTTTACGTATCAAGCAAACCTCCAGACACGTTGAAAGAGAACATAAGATCTCTTATCTCGGAAAGAAAAGTGCGCTGACTGAAACGTTACAATCCTGAACCAACACAATGAAAAAGATACAACAATAGTTTTCTCAGATAACAAGTTCCTGTTTGCCCTCGGTGTAAGAGGTCAAGTGCCACCATGAAGTGCAAGTATTTACAAGAAAACGAGCTTTCAGGACATTACAACTTCACGCAAGACCTAACTGCAAGCAACAAATGCAAAGTTCTCAAAAGTGCCAAACTAAAAAAAAATACTCATAACTCGTAACTCAAAATCCCTAAAAATCACACAAATGAAATCCATAACTCAAATTCTTCTATTTCCCTATGACCACAGAAATCTCAATTCTTCCACGGAAACTAAACATCAGAGAACTTACATTTTACGGACCTTGGCAGTAACCACCAAAAACAAAACAAAAACCTGATACAACTATCTTGATACTACCAATTCAAATATAAAACTTAAGCCTAAACAAGAATTGACCCCAAATTCAGCAACAAGTCCAACCAAGAAAGAAAATTCAATAACTCAAATCAAATCTATTACGATTCACTAGCAAATTCAAGACAAACTACTTGTAATCAACAGAAAATTCCCACACATGAGTACAGAGCAAAAGTAACTAATCTACTCAAACTTATTTCAAAAATTTCATAAAACCAATTTCCGTTGTCACCAAAATTCACTTTCTACAATTCACAAGACTAACTCAATTTCTACTGTTTAAACAATTCTCCATGACAACTCTTCACAAACTTAAAACTCAGAAGATAACTAATCCCAATTACTCTGACTCATTAAACTAATTAGAACTTCACTCAAGCTGATGAATTCAATCCAAACAAATTAAATATGCAAACATCACTATTGCTGATCTCAGGCAAAAATTCAAATCTAACCCATGTTCACTTTAAAACAGAACTTTGCAATTGAAAAATAACCTTCAATTTTTTTTTGAACTCATTCATTTGTATCATTAGGCCTTCAGAACTTCTAAAATTCATTGCTCAATACTAAATTAAATTTTCTAACACATTACACAATATACTGGAATCATATCAAAACATTATAAATCAAAAAGTAATAATATACTACGCTAGATAATCATGAAAACATTACATACATTTCACAAAATATTATTCAATCAATTCAAAATAATCAAAATTTCTCTAACGTAACCCCTCACGATTACACATTTCACAAGATTCTGGGTTAAATAATTTGCAAAAACACACAAAAAACATTTCTAGCTACGCATAGCTATGGCTTGTCTCATTCAGTAAAATAATTAGAATCTTTAATCTCTTTCTCTTAGAAGTGCTCAAAAAATGAGTCCAGTTTTTACCGACAAGCACTCGAAACTTGTTACAAGGATATACAAATAGCATAGGATTATCGTGAAATAATTCATTTTCCATCTTGTATCAGAAATCAGAAATCAAAAATATACATCCAGAAAACACTCAAGCATTTACATCAGTAAAAATGTACAGTACCTATTCTGCTACATTAAAATATATATTTTTCCTAATTTTAAAGTTCAATTCTGATTGCCTAACGTTAAAGTCCTAAATTCCTGAAATTCACAAAGATTCTCAAAATTTATCCTCTTGTATTAACAAAAAAACAAACACAAATCAAAACTAATTAATCCTAGCACATAGACTCAACCTTCATTAAAACAGTAAATTACTAAAAATAGGTAAATTCAAAATCAATTTCTGATTCGATCCTTCACTAAGCAGAGGTCACGGCACCAGTGTTAAATTGCTTAGGTTCACGTCGGGAAATAATGTTATGAATCTTACTTCACGGCACCAATGTTATGTAGCTTTGCCGTAAGAATTCAATCCAAAAAAAAAATTACTTATCTGGTAAAGACGTCTGGCACCAATGTTATATCTTAAATTCATATAAAAATGTTAAATAGGAAACTACTTGCCGTGAAAAGGTTTCTACCTCCTCTTAGGGAGGAAAACTAAACTCTTAAGAATTTGCCAACTAACAAAATTTTAGTGATCGTATAGTGAAACGTGTACGGCATTTTTGCGTTGTGAAAAAAAAATGCATCCCGGGACCGCGCCGTGAGAGGATCGAAAACATAAGAAAAACATATATAAGAAATATAGGAAAAACATATTAAATATATAAAGAAAACATACTGTAAGAGGTTCCAGATTAAATATCAGTTAATTCAATTACATCACAATAAGAAAAATCTTAACCTCATCTGAGAGTATTTTCATTTAAATTCATAAAAAAAAAAAACTTAAGGTTTGTCTGGTAATTCAAAAGAAAGGAAAGGGAAACAATTTAAGGTCTGAGAGTTAAATTTTAGATTCGACGTTGTTTTTACTGCTAAGGACGTTTTTGAAAAACTTGCCTAAAGTTCAAACACACCAAAAAAAATAAAACTTATCTTGAGGGGACATCTTGAAGTGGAGGACTCGTATCTTATCAAGCGTTGATGTCGGCCGGGCTCATCTTGACACTGGTTCTAAAAATGTCGGCGCCAATTCCCACTGTAGAACAGAAATAGGAGCACTGCTGCCCAGGACGGCTATCCGCTTGGTCCTGAAAGTCCTATGTCAACACGCAGGTAACTCGTTCAAATTTTGCCTCTTTACCAGCACGCCGCAAGGAAGAGGGTTTTCAGCTTCAGGTCAGAAACGTTTTTTCTAGGCAATACGGCTCGCCTGTTCTTACTCATCCCAAGAGCAAGCTTCACGAGTAACGTCCCAATTAAGTTCCACCCGCCAGTCAGCAAGAGAGAGTCGCCTCTTAACCCAAAACGCGGCCGGGGAGCATATTTGCCGCTCCCCGCAGGGAAACATCTCTCGCAGTGAACTACATATTGTCGATCTCTTTCCAGCCGGTTTTCAAGAGCAACGTCCACAAGTCCAGCCAGCCCGAAAATCAGCGAGTCAGTCAGTAAGAGAGTCTCGCCTCTTAACCAAAACGCGGCCGGGGAGCATATTTGCCGCTCCCCGCCGGAAAACCATTTTTCTTCGTAATTACATTTTGTCCAGCAAGCCCGTAAGTCCAGCAAGCCCGAAAATCAGCGAATCAGTCAGAGAGAGAGCAAAAAGTGAATCCAACTCGAATTTCCTTCATCTCCTTCACAAACGCGGGCTCCCACTATGGCTTCACTTATCGCCCCCTTAATTTTTGCAAAATTTGCGCTTTCAACTCCAGAATGCGGAAATAAGGGTGATCGCGCATGCGCGCCTTTCTTCATTTAGCCAACAACCGGACCCTCAATCGCCAAAAAAACCTGAATGACTAACATTGAAAGAAAAGTAGCAACCTTTGACCTTTCTGTCACGTACCTTCCTCTCTTAAGGTGAACTAACAATGAAAATTCTTTCTCGAACATTCTAAAGGACAAAGCGCGCGAAATCATGACTTGGGAAAAATTGCCTCCCTTTCCCTGCTTCTTTCACAATGAATAAAAGTTTGTACAAGATTTGCAAATAAAAGAAAATAAATAATATTCATTGAAACTAAATAATATTTCCAGAAGCATCTGTTTTTCCCCAAAATTAAAGCCTTAAAATAAATAATTCATAATCAAATAAAAATTAAGATTTCCATAAATCATAAAATCATTTACCTAGTTTTTATAACGCTATCAGATAATTTCTCTACATAACAGACGTATCAACAAGAAGAAAACTACCCTGGGCCTCCATGTTAAATTTCGACGATTCGGGTCGAATAGAAATACAATGCTAGGCTTTCGATGCCGAAGATTCGGCCACGGACAGCTTTTCTGCAGCAATGCACAAAGGTGTTTGAAGTGTGGTTCTGATTAACTAACCCACACTTATGCTCTAACAAAAGTAGGAAAACCCATCCGTGTTAGGTGTAAAAAATCGCACATTGAGACTTATAAATGCGGCAAAATTTTTCCAAAAGTTCATAGTAATACTAGAAAAGATGATAAGGCTACTTCCGATCCGACCAATGAATTTAAACGAAAAGCTGAAAAACCTAGAATATCGACTTCTGACGTTACTGCTGCTTCAAAAGCTTCAGTTGCTAAATTTATGACTTTGCACATTACTTTGAAGACTGATTCGCAAGTCACTAATTTATTAGGCAAATTTGCTGGATTCTTTGGGAAATTTTATAATTTGCCAAGATTATTAGCGATTTGAACTCGCAGAATAAAAGTATACAGCGTGCCCTGCCATTTCTTGGACTTTTTGAAGAACTGAAAAATTAATATTCTTCTACATCAAAGGATGACTGTGAACAACTGCACCAGACTGTGCCACCTCTAATGCACAGCGTTTTTTACTTTTCAGGAGTTTGTCATCCTAGGCCAGTTATGTTTTTGACCCTTTATTTCATACTTAAAACTTTGCATTTTTAAATTATGTATTTCTTATACTTGTAGGTTAATTTTACTTGAACTGAGGCGAAACAAAGATAGTTAATTACACTAGATACTCGTCGCATAATAAAGTCATGTCTCTCATGCCTGAGATCAGTTGCTTAGTTATTGTTGTATTTTGACGTTTTTAGTAGTTTGAAGTATAACTACTGATAATACTGCGTGATATTATGAACACTTATACGAATAGCTCTGAGGAAAGTTCCAGCGTTCTGATATATTTCTTTTGATAAGAATAAATTTTATTAACCTATTATCGGACTTGTGTATTCAATCTATTACGAACCCGTATGCATGTAACAATATGTTTTACTCAAAATCTTATAAACTCTATGCAGAAAGCTTAAGTCTGGAAAACAGGAGCTTTTGAAAATTTGGTATAAGAGTTGGTGCAATAGATCTTTTCCTATCCTCAGTAAGTATTTCGCAGAAGCGTTGAAGTTATATTGACTTGAATATTATTAGATACAGAACAGCGGTTTTTCAATCTTTTTTCCCCATGCAACTCTTTTATCATTGCTAGAAGATTTTTCCCGTCCTTTACCAAACTTGAAAATTACATATATGCATTTTAATAAGATTATTTTCTAACTCGTTTTATAAATTAAACAACAAAAAGTACAGAAAGTATTGGCAAATGCTAAAAATTGGTTAAAAGTAGTTTTTCAAATTCACAAACTAAGACTAAATACTTAACAGCTAAATGAAAAGCTGTCTCCCTCTTTGAAACTATGAAATTCTCCCCCCCCCCTCCTCCGCCCGGTGAGAACCTCTGGAATAGAATCTAGTATTAGAAATTGAAGTGTAAAGAAAAAGGGAAAACGAGAAAAGTAGGATAAGATATACAACCAGTCCTGAGAAAAAATACAAACATTTAATTATCTAAGATCCCATATTAAATATACATCATATCCTTGTTTCTTTGTATGTATCAAATCTACAAAATAAAAGTATTGTTCCCATATATTTTTTTTTCTTTCTTTTCTCCGTTTCTTCTCAATAGGTGGCGCCCTAAAGCGATTTTTGTTTAGTGTAACATAACCAGACCGCCGTGCAGGATATATGTTGCCGTTATGTTCCGTGTAGGTTTCCATTAGAAATATAGGGGCCGAGCTGTAACGTCGCTGAACACTGGTAGTTCGGTTCGAGGTTCGAATCCCGCGAACGGGATGGCTGCATGGGTGTTTTCGTGGTTTTCCCCATGTGTAACGTGCATACAAGCCAGCTTCCCTTAAAAAGTCCTCCACGAAGGCATCCCTCCCTTAAGGCAGATAGCCCTCGAGTGCTTTGCCGTAATCTAATAAACCAAACCAAACCAAACCATTAGAAATATTACATTTAGCCTTTATAAATCCATGCCAAATTAAGATTGAATTTATTTTTTAAATTAATATAACATTTGCCTGTTTACTGCGTTTCATGCTCTTCCCGTCGATGTATTATTAACTTAAAGCTCATCATTAAGGTGAAGTATTGATAAACACACGTTTATATATAACACTATAAACTGAAGAGATTACCATCCCTTAAACTGTAAAGTAAAAGTCTATTGTAATGATTTGCACAATTTTTATTTTAAGTGTTTTTTAAGATACATATGTATAGGCTGCTTCAAAAAATGTATACACAGTAGTTCAGTTTGAACTGTTGTAGAAAATTTAGTTTCCAACCGACAAGGCTAAATTTCTGGAAAAATTACGGCTACAGTCCAATATGAAAAATAAGTATACTGTCTGGCCAAACTGAATGTTAGAAATGGTGTTTAAGTAAATGTACAAAATGGTAGTCTTCAGTATCGATACAATGCTGAGTACGAGTCACGACTGATTCCTTATTTCACACCAAAGTGTCCAATGGGATTTCTGCGCACACCACTTGAATCACATCCCAAAGTGTGTCAAGATTACGTGGTCTACGATGTGCCGCATAATATAATCGAGCGGCGTAAGGTCTGGAGATTAGTTCTCTGCGTCCTAGCTACTGACCTGGTATATTTTGATCTAGATATTTTCGCACATCCTTATAATAGTGCGAAGAGACACCATCTTGTTGGTAATGGAACATGACTTTACATATATTACAGAATATTAGGAAAATGGAATTAGCTGACATTGTTAGATACTTTGCCCCAATTACATAACCTTCAAAACGGAAAGGTCCACCAATGATTACCCTAAAAGACAAACCACACTACATTATTGCACCAGGCAAATCCATAGCAGTTTTAACACAATGCGAGGATTATTTTCAATCCACTACACGCGATTATGCCTATTGACAATCCTATTAAGTTTAAACCACGTAACCTTGACACACTTTGGGATGAGATTCAAGCTATGTGCACAGAAATCCTATTGGACACTGGTGCTGTTAAAAATTTTTATCAACTTTGTACTATTAAAATTTTTTGATCATTAAATAGATAAGTGAAAGTTCACTTACCTTCTAAATAGGGCTGCCCTGAACTGCCTGCTTTTCCTTCTTGTAGGTATCCGTCTCTATGATGAACTTCGATTCACTTCGAAACACAGCTATAAACTTTTTAAGAAAATTTAATTCGTATGAAAGATATCTACAAAATATTTACAAGTTATAATGATTACAAGCATAATTTATACGGAGACGGTCTATCTTTATACATCTGTTAGACGCGTCAGCCGTTCAACTGACTACTTTTAGTCTCTTTCGCCAGAGGGCGTTCGTGGAAGTAAAGTTCTAGTAAGCAAACGCGACACTCCCACCTTGAGGTCCAGTATCAACAGAGGATGGACCTCAACTGACCTGTAGTTCAAGTCTTTTGAGTTTTCGTCATACGTCGAGTTCTGTACCTCACTAGCATATCCGACTCAGGTGTAAAGTTGAGTTCAAGAGGTATGAGGTTCTTAGTAGGTCTTATAATCTCCCCTTGTGCAGTTTTCAGTTTCGCTAATCTAATGTGTCCGTCGTGGGATGGAAAAATGTCCACGATTCTAGCTAAGGGCCAGTTTATCCTTTTTTCGTTGTTGGACACAATTACAAGATCACCAACTTTCACAGAAGATGATTCGCGGATGAATTTTGAGCTTTGTTTTAGTTGCCCTAAATATTCTGATCGAAATCTTTTTCGTAAATCTTTTCTCAATTTGGCTCTGTAAAGGTATCTTTTATTGATGGATTTAGAATCCAAAAGATCTAATTCAGGAACTCCAGTCTCTGGAATTTCTGTTAGAAACATTGCTGGGGTGAGAGCTCTTAAATCCTTTGCGTCTTCTGACAAATACGTGAGAGGACGGTTGTTCATAATGCTCTCGCAGTCACAAATGATTGTCAACAATTCTTCGTAGTTCAGAGAAGATTTTCCTAGTACCTTTCGAAGAATTCTCTTTAGTACTCCAATTAATCTTTCCCACCACCCTCCCCACCATGGCGAGGAAGGGGGAATAAATTTCCATTCAATTTTCTTAACTGTTGCATTTTCTAAGATAGAATTCCAATCTATGGTCTTAAACAAATTATTTGATCCAACAAAATTGGTTCCATTGTCAGAGTATACAGTGACAGGTCTACCCCTTCGAGCGATGAATCGCCTGAACGCGTGCAGGAAACTTTCGGTTGATAGAGATGAGACTAGCTCTAAGTGAACTGCTCTATATATTGCGCAAGTAAAAATGACGATCCATGTTTTTTGGCCTCCTTTTAAAATTAAGGGACCCGTCAGATCAACACCAATAATCTCAAAAATTAAAGCATCTCTTATTCTGTCTTCAGGTAGTGGCGCTTGAGGAATCTTATATGAATCAGAGTCGAACCTTCGACATCGTACACAGTTTTGGATAACCTTGCGTACGGTCTTCCTACTCTTTATGATCCAATATTTTTCACGCAAAGCGCACATAACGAATTGTACTCCAGCGTGACTTAGCCTTTCATGTTCAGATTTGATCAGTTTTAATACTAATGGATGTTCTGAGGGAAGTAAAACTGGGTAACGAAAGTCAGCATCATCGTCTCTCTGAAAGATACGTGTTTTCACTTTTATAAGGCCATTGGGGTCCATGATAGGTTCTAGAGCACGTATTCTTTTATCTTTCAATCCTTCGAAAGATTCTCGTTGGATGAGTCGGAAAACCACTGTTTCAGCTCCTTTTAGTTCTTCGACTGAAATTCTCCCATGAGTTCTTTCAGATGGTGGTGTTGTAGCATTTTTAATGAATCTAAAGATCCAAGATACGACCTTTATGATCTTTTCGAATTTTGAAATATTGTCAAAAAGTTTAAATTTATCTGTATTCGTGTTATTGCTTGCTGAAACCACAGTACGTTTTCTCTCTCCATTTACTATATCGAAGTCAGGATGTTCTCCATCTGCAATAGGCCACTCTTCTGGAGGTCGATAAATCCAATCTGGTCCTTTCCACCATTCGGATTTCCTCAATTCTTTTGCAGAGCAACCGCGTGATGGCAAATCCGAAGGATTAAACTTTCCGGGAATGTGATGCCAGTGATCTAGGTTACTCAATTTTCGAATCTCATTTACTCGATTGGCTACAAAAGTGGACCAATTTTCTTTCTGTTTTATCCAAAACAGAGCATTTGTGGAATCCGTCCAGTAAAATACTGGAACCTCTTTTAGTTTCAAGTCTTCTCTTATTGTATGAGAGAGCCTGGCTCCAATAGTGCAAGCGAGTATCTCTAGTCGAGGTATGGTGAGTGCTTTTAGGGGAGCAACTCTCGCTTTAGATTGTATCAATTGACAAGTGACTCCACTCTCACCGCTGTGTCTAAGGAAAATGCAGGTCGCATACGCGTCCTTGCTTGCGTCCGAAAATACATGCAGAGTGGTACTTTCGTCTATTTTGGGAAGCAATCTAGGAATTTTGATGTCTTTCAAATATTTTAACTGAGATGACCATGTGAAAAATTTCCTTGCTAGATCATTCGGCAGATTAGTATCCCAGTTAATTTTCTGTTTCCAGCACTCTTGCAGAATCAGTTTAGGCAAGAGAGTAACTAGACTAGTAAACCCAATTGGGTCAAAGATTTTACTCAATTCGGAAAGAACAGATCTTTTGCTCAATACAGGGTTTTCTTCATATTTTACGTGACAAGACAAAGTATCGTCAAACAAGTTCCATTTCAATCCCAATACTGACACAACATCTTCATAATCTTTTTCAGAAAGGTTTAGAATTGAAGTTTCATTTTTAAGTTTATTATGTTTCCAACCTCTTAGGTCAAATTTTGCAGTAGCCATGATTTCTCTAGATCCTTTGATAAATGAGTTTAATTCTTCAATTGATTCCACGCTCGCTACGCAGTTATCCACATAAATGGCTTTCTTTAGCTTTGAAGCTATTTCCTGATGATGTTTTGGTACATTTTCCAAATGGTAGTTAATCGTGGCAGCGAGTAAAAAGGGGCTGGCATTTACGCCGAATACAACCCTTCGGTGCTGATATATAGTCAGTTTTTCAGGCTGTCCTTTCTCCCACCATAGGAATCGGAGAAAATCTCGATCCGCTGGATTCACACCTATCTGAAGAAATGCTCTTTTTATATCCGAAATTACTCCATACTTCCCCTCTCGAAATTTTATCAAAATTTTGGGGATCAATTCAAGATAATTAGGACCCTTTTCCAGGCAGTCGTTCAGAGATATCGAATTTTTCTCCTTTGCAGATGCGTCGAACACTGGTCGAATTTTGGTAGTCGAATTTTCCCGAAACACTGCTCTATGTGGCAGATAATGCCCTTTGATCATTTCTGCCTCCGAAATATCGATAGGTTCAATTATTCCGTCTTCTACCCAATCCTTTAAAACAGTTTCGTAGGCTTCTAAGGAATTCTTTGCCTGAAGGGTTTTCACGCAAGACTTCAGACGCTTTTCTGCAAGGATTCTATTATCTGGCAACTCAGGATGAATTTGAAGCCATGGAAGTGATACCTGATATCTTCCAGCGTCATCTCTTTCTAAAGTACGGATAAAATAATTTTCTGTAGCCTTTTCTATTTCTTGTTTTGTTTGCGAAAGAGCTGGTTCAGTTATTCCGATAGAATCAAGAGACCACAAGTCACAGATTTTTCTGTCACTAATGTGTAGTGATAAAAGAACTTCATTAAAATTCTTTCCCTTTACCTTTGTTCTCCCTAATATTGTCCAACCAAGGTGTGTATTCATCGCTACTAAACTCTCCGTTACGTGTTTTATTTTCCCTGTAAAGAGTTTTCCGGCATAATCTGCTCCTACAAGCATGTGTATTTCGTTAGGATGTTTTTCAAATAAACAAGAATTCTCATTAGTTACATCACTGGGAAAAATTTTGTAACCTCTAAGTTTCTTTAAGCATTCCCTATCCTCCAATTTTGGAATATGTGAGCATATGGTTTTTTGGCTGAAAACTTCCATTTCGCATGTGAATCCTGTTTCTGGATTATTTAACTTAATCAGATACTTGTTGTGATTTTCCCTTTTTTCTATCCCTCCAAAAAGCCCATGAGTCACACTTTCCTGACATAAAGATTTTAGTTTTAATTTCTCCGCAAGAAATGTGCTGATATATGATCTGCTACTTCCGGTATCCAGAATTATTCGTATAAAATTGCTTTCACCATCTCCGTAAACATTGGCAATTAAAGTTTGCAAGATTACACTTTCATAGGATGAATTATTCGTTAAGGCCTTATTTTCAATTTGTTCTTCCTTAATTTCTCCGTTTTCGTTTTTAAAACACATTATAGTGGCATGTCGTTGTTTACATAATTCACACATTATTCTAGAAGTGCAATTAAAACTAAGATGCCGTGGGCGTAAACAGCGATAACAGATCCCTTTCGCTTTGCATTTCTCCCTTTTTTTCTCAGTAGACCATAAAGATGCTTGTTTACACGTTATAGACTCGTGATCAGAAGAGTCGCAGAAAACACATGGTGTTTGTCCCCCCCGCAAACTTGCGTTCGTTAACTCCGAAGCTGTGTGTTTCGCAATAGGTCTGGGTTCACTCAGTTTGTTATGCTTTTGCGGCGCCGCCTTTGGCTGGACCGTCTGGAATGTACGTTCCCGCGCAACTAACTGTTCAGAAAGAAATTCCACTAGGTGATTCAAATCGTAATTTGATTTCCGAACTGTTTTATTATACTCCAAAACCAAATCTGCGGGCGATGTTTTAAGCAAAATAGGCGTTAATAAAGCTCCATATGTTTCTGAGGTCATATTTAATGATTCAAGACATCGAATATGTTTCTGTATATAATTGAATGACTTACGGAAATTTTGAATGTCATTAGAATCCTTTAGAGGTCTTATTTTCAGTAATTTATCTATATGGGCGTTTATCAGTACATCTTTATTTCCAAATCTTTCTGTGAGGAGTTTAACTGAAGTTTCGTAATTTTCTTCGGTTAAATCGAAACCGTCAATGGTGTTATAAGCAGTACCTCCCAAAAAGGATTTCAAATAATTAAATTTGCTTATAGCGTCAAGCGTTTTTTTTTGATGTATGGCTGAAGAAAAAGTGTTCCAAAATGTCAGCCATTCGCAGCTCTCGCCATAAAACTTCGGAATCGTAAGTTTAGGAAGCTTCACATTATGACTTTCGATTTTAACGTTTTCTATAATACTTTCACTTAACTGTTCAGTGCTTCGTAACACATTAAATTTTTGTTGTTCTATATTAATTTCTTTCAATTTTTTGTTAGCTTTGTATTTAAATGTAGTTATTCTTTCACGATATTCGTCAACACCGTTTAATTCCTGGTCTAGATCCTTTATGTCTATTAATTTTTCTATATCGGCATCTATTTGTTTTAACTCGTTCGATTTTTCATTTAAGAGTTCTAAAGAAATTTCTAGTTCCTCTGTATTCACTTCTGTTTTTGGTAATTCAGTTTCGATTCGGCCAATTAATTTTGTAACGGCAGCCCTTATGTGGCCGCGTTTCCTTTTCAATATATCGATGAATTCCGTCATTATTTAATATTCAACAATTCAACAACTATCAGCAATCACTAATTATTTATGCTTATGTATCATCTATATAACTGATATCAATTTAGACAGTTTCAATAGTTAGGAAAACAGCAGTTACTGGCAGTCCCTGTTCGGGCGCCATGTTAAAAAATTTTATCAACTTTGTACTATTAAAATTTTTTGATTATTAAATAGATAAGTGAAAGTTCACTTACCTTCTAAATAGGGCTGCCCTGAACTGCCTGCTTTTCCTTCTTGTAGGTATCCGTCTCTATGATGAACTTCGATTCACTTCGAAACACAGCTATAAACTTTTTAAGAAAATTTAATTCGTATGAAAGATATCTACAAAATATTTACAAGTTATAATGATTACAAGCATAATTTATACGGAGACGGTCTATCTTTATACATCTGTTAGACGCGTCAGCCGTTCAACTGACTACTTTTAGTCTCTTTCGCCAGAGGGCGTTCGTGGAAGTAAAGTTCTAGTAAGCAAACGCGACAGGTGCAAAGTACGGAATCAGTCCTGACTCGTAGTCAGAAATATATCGATGCTGAAGATTACTGTCTGAACATTTATTTTAAACACCATTTAGAACATTCAGTTTGACCAGAAAGTACACTTATGTTTCAAATTGGAGAATAACCTTACTATTCCGACAAATTTAATTTTGTAGGTTCGAAAATAAATTTTCTATGAGAGTTCAAATCGTGTATACATTTTATGATGCAGCCTGTATGTGTGTGAGTAAAATATACGGCTATAAGGACCTCTTCAGTGACGACATGACAATGGTATGTAAGCAGCAGCAAGGTGTAGACTTATATTAAACATACGGAGTAGAGCTGCCACAGTTCGAACAAATGTGGAAAAATTTCTTCATGCATATTTTTTAAATAATCAAAGTTCAATGCATGTGCAGAATGAGTATACAAACAGACCAAATTGTCTTTAAAAAGGCTGTATTTTGGTCCTACTTCTTTCTACCACCAACATTTCAATGGGATTAAAACTTAAACACGAGTAACTTACTGAACACATGTATAACTTAAAATTAAATGAAGTTAAGTTAGCCTAACTGCTTCACAGGTTAAATATCGCGGAAGCGGACTCGAAAAATTGGCGTAAGCAAGACGAATGGCAAGAAAGCTCAATGCCACAGAAATCTAATCGCTAGGAATTAAAAGATAGCAACGTGGCTTTAAGGCAGGCAGAATGCTCTGTGACTTTGCCTTCCCTTAACCAGTAACTTATTTCTGCCTCATTGAACACACGTTCGCTAGACAGTTTGCATCCTGGCAAGAAAGTGTGAGTTGAAAGCAAGAGTGATAGGAAAATCGCTTCAATCTAAAATAGTTGTTAAGTAAGTTAAATAAATCCCCGCAGCATTATAACATTGGGCAAGAAGCATTATAAGAGCCACACAAAACGCTTCCCGAAGGACTGCTAAAGATAACATTGAAAGGAGGACGTTCATGTCAGGGATCTTAGTCGGCAAAGAAGCATTCGACTTTGGATCCACAACAAAAAATGAAATCAAGGAATTGAGTAGACTAATTAGATAGAACATTAATCACTTTAGAACAGTGGCATAGGAAGACAAAATTCATAGTTTGGATGCAAACGACGGCTGTTTTGGGTTTATATAAAGAAGAATAAAAGAACAACGCAGTAAGTTCATCTGTACCGAAGATATAATGCACTTTCAAACGAAGACAAATCCAGGATATTTGCTGATCACCACGAAAAAACATTTACCCCAAATGCTTTTCGAGGGACCTAAACTTTAGATATGAAGTGTCTTACTATGTCAGGGACCGGCTAAATGTCTTTACGACAAGAAAGATGATCCACTTGCAACACCAAGCAAAGAGCAAAATATTATTAAAAAGCTTAGCACCGGGCCATGATGAAATCATAAATGTTGCTTTAAGAAACCTGCTACGAAATGGGATAGCTAAACGCACCGCTATTATCAATGCCTGCATGATTAACTCGTATTTCCCAAAATTATGGAAATGTACAAAAATAATTCTCAAGCCAAGGAAAAGTACTACCGAAAACAAACGGATACAGGCAAATTTAGAATGGTTTCGGACCCATGGAAGATCCTTGATAGAATTATTACACACAGAATGCAACCCTATCGTACGCTGCTTCCAACAAAACAATTCAGATTGAGAAAGAAATAATTAACTCTAAGCAGCTCACTCGATTAACTGAATTCATAGATGCAACCCTGCACAGTATTGCCTTACTCATTATAGACATGGCGAAAGCATTCGGCAGCGGCTTCCATGAAGGGCTTATCTATAAATTAAGTTATTTAAACATACACAGGGAAAGTGAAAAGCATGATAAAAAGAAAAATAAATAAAATACATTAATCAGTAGAATTGTATAGGTTATTTATCACAAATAACAGATGTTTTATCGCTCAAGGAAAGCATAAGTGCTCATAAGTGTTTAAACAAGGAAACGACAATAATTTCCCTATTTCATTCTTTGCATATAATGTATGTAGTGTTGTCCCCCTGAGGACTAGTTTTCAGTATTTTGGTATTATTTTGTGCAGCTCTGATATTTGTTTTGCATTAATCTCTCTCTCTCTATTTATTTTCTTTATTCTCTTATTGAATGCGTTCATGTTTCATTGATTACGTAGACGTGGAAGGTGTTCTCACAACTAAGTATTTTTCGTATTAAATGATTTCATGTTACTCAATCCAGTTCAATGCAGCATAATGAGTCTCTTGTTCACCCATTTTCTTCCTATCTCCGTCTTTAAAACTAGATTCAGAATCCTTTATGTGATGTGTCTGGGGCCATTTATAAGGTCACCGAGACGGATACGTCACGCTGCGCACGATAGTTACTGCCTATTTGTATCATTGTTTCGGTACTTGTACGATGCAGTTGGCGTTTCCATGGTTAAACAGTCGTTTCTATCAATAATAGTTCCTATGAATAAAGTTATTTTATGCATTTTTTTGCAGAATCCTTAAGCGTCTGATTATGCATTTATCACCAACTGAAACTCTCTAAAAAGCTAGTCTCTATCACCAGTTGTTGGAACAATGCGTTAAAACAAAGGTTCTGGAATGTTTGGACTTTTCATTTTAATGTACACATACTGTGCTTGATCAAAGATTGGTTGAAATGGCTTCAGCCTTTCTTCTCTTATAAGCTGTTTCTCCCGCCCTCTTGGCGTGCCTTCGTGGTGTGGTGGTCTTTACGCTGGCCGCGTATTCAGAGATCCGTGTTTCGATTCCCGGAGAAGGCGTTGCTCATTTTTCATCTTTCTTCCAGAATACCTAATGTCTCTACCCTGCGCCCGAAATAAAGGGGTGTTGGATGATGATTCTCCTCACCCAGGATTTGGCGATTGGGTCCCCTAAAAGCCCCAGTCGCCCTTTAAAAGGGGGAGTATATACGGTATTTCTCCCTCCTTCTTGACGTGCCTTTGTGGTGTGGTGGTCTGCACGCTGGGAGACTATCCAGATGTCCGTGGTTCCATTCCCGGCGAAGGTGTTGCTCATTTTTCATCTTTCCATCTACCTAATGTTTCTACACTATTACCAAAAATATTTTAAAATTAGATTAATTTGAAGAACTATTGAAATATTGCCTAGAATATGTTTCAAACAACTTGTTGCCCTGTTTTTTATAACATAATTTTGAAGTAAGTCTTCGTCTAAAATTATGCTTTACAGAACAGGATTAATCTTATATACAGTTTGAAAGGCGATATTTCAAAAAGTGAAATTCTTTATCTTGTACAGTATTTGAATTGCAAAGATAGAGAATAAGCAGTGACCCTCAAAATAAGGAAAATGCATTAAAAACAATAATCTAAAATTGAAATAAACTGCTAATTTCCTTTGAGGAAAAGTATGGAATGGAATAAAAGTTATAGAAATGATTGTTTTACATCAAGTCAGGAGATAATTAAAATTTATGGAACTGATCACGTTTTATTAAAGCAAGCATCACAAGACCTGAGATCATAATTCGCTCGTAAAGTTTCAAATTGTCAGATAACGCGGCTTCCGTAGTTTGGAATTCCAAACCCTGTCCTAAGGACACGCAATTAAATTTTCGATCATTAACACATTCTTGCACCCATATGCAAATACTGAAAGGACTGATTTGCAAAGTTTCAAGCTCATGAGTCTGCCGAGTTTCGACAAATATTTTATCAGAAATCGCACAGACAATTATATATATGATCTTTGCACGCACACAACCCATCTTACTCCACTAATAAAAAAATCTCCTTCTTCTTCAAAATGACGTTTCAACGCCAACTTTTCTTTTTCACCATTTTCTCATTCTTCATACTCGTAAAATCTCATATAATACGTCCATTATCCTACTCACAAAATTCATCCATTATTCTGGACACTTGGAATTCATTGGATCAGGAATTATTAATGAATATAGCCTGACGTAGGGTATAGAATTATTAACGAACCCCACATTGGGAGTACATTAATATAGTCTTTGTTTACATTGTTTAAAAGCAGGGACTATATTTACTTACGATGCTTTTGGAACAGGAATAGTACACACCCTGAGCAAACCAAATTCCATAGTCATTGTGACACACCTATTTTTGTTATCAGATCAATATGTAATTCGACATTCATGAAAGAAACAAGTCTCTTTTTATGTATTCAGTGATCGTAAGTCATGCAAGCCTATTTTCCTGTATATCGCACAAAAATTTAGGAACCTTTTGTGCGGTAGCAAGGAAAAAGTGTCATAAATGAAAATAATATTTCTCAGTATTTTTAAAATTTCGCGTTATTTTATATTTATGGAAAAAAAAAGAGAAAAATCTAACTTAAATTCCATTTGGGGGGAAAAAATCAAACTTGCTGAAATAATCTCTGTTTTACAGATAATGTGAAATCAGGTACATTATGCACACTGCGAAGAAAAAAAAAAAGGGGGGGGGACAATTCCTTATCTCCCGTTATACTGGGTCGATTGACGAAAGTCAAATTGCGTTTTCACGTCTCGAAAGCGCGACTTAGGATGTATATTAGATTTATATATAGCATCATTCTAACATAGGTATTTTGACACAAAATCTAACTTTTTATGAAATGACATGCCAATTTTTTTTTCTATATTTCGATTCTACTACTCAAATCATACCTAAATATTAAATTTTGTAAAATTTTCTGCAAAATTTACTGAGAAATTCAAAAATTTATTTTGGCGTATTTTTTCAGTTTTCGCCAAGTAATAATTTACTTGGTGAACTTCTTCATTTATAGCAGCCCATTTTCTTTTCCTTTTTCATTATAAACGAGCTGAAAAAAATGCCATTCTTTATACTTTCAAATAATTTTAATAAAGTGCGTATCATCGTTTGGAGTTATTATTGCTCAAAATAAAGATGCCAAATTTCAAAATGCTCCAATGTGTAAGTTCATGTATATCTTAGAAAATTTTCAATAAAAAACTAATTTTTTTGCAGATGCGCCGAGAAATACATCTACTTTAAGATGATGTTAAAACTTTTGTAGGTTACAATACAAAATTGGTTTCGAAACATTTATAAAAATTATTTAAAAATACAAATTTTAAAAATAAATCACAAAAAAGTATGAATTTTATTTGGAATGAACTTTATAAGCTATTTCTCTCATCTTCCTAGCGTGCCTCCGTAGTGTAGTGGTTCTGCACGCTGGGCTGGTATTTCCGGAGGTGCGTGGTTCGATTCCCGGCGAAGGCATTGCTAATCTTTCATCTCTCTGGCTTCGAAAAAAATTCCTAATGTCTCTACAGTGGCGCCCGAAATAAAATGGTGTTGGATGATGATTCTCCACGCCCCTGATTTAGCGATTGGGTCCCCTAAAACCTAAGTCGCCCTTTAAAAGAGAAAGTATATAAGGTATTTTTCCCACCTTCCTAGCGTGCCTTCGTGGTGTAGAGGTTTTGCACGCTGGGCCGGTATTTCCAGAGGTCCGTGGTTCGATTCCCTGAGAAGACGGTGCTAATTTTTCATCTCTTCGGCTTTTCCAAAAAATACCTAATGTATTTTTTCTAAAGCCTATTTCCTACAACCTAAATTTTGATATGTTAAGGATGGAAACAAATTATGCATTTCTATACATGGTGTAAGCATGTATTTTTAAATAACTTAACTTTCTTTTAAACTTCTTGACACTGAAGGCAATGAAATTTAAAATTCAGCGTAATTACTTGGTAGTTATATAATAACATTTTAGGGACTATACTTTTAAATGCAGTGCAAAGGAATTCAATAGGAGTTACATTTTAATTGCAGTGATGGGAAAAACTAAAATCCAATTAATAAAATTTTAACTGTAACTGTATTTGGCAGATAAATGATTAATTAATAACTGTAGTCGTCTAAACATGTAAATGAATTACGCGTTTAAATATGGCAGTTTAATTAAAAAAATAAGAAATTGCGTAGGCGTCCAACCAGGATACTGGTTAGCGACGCTGACTGTCGCACGGAAGCGCCCGGGCTGGAATCCCGGAGAGGGTATGGATATTTGTAAATGTATTGTGTGTGTGCGGCATGGGGGAACTCTAAATATTCGGCGAGCCGAAAGGCGTACGGAGAGTTTAGTGTTAAGGGAAGAGGAATGGGAGACTCTCGGACTCTTTCGCTCAAAATGCTCTCCGTCAAAATTGGTGGCGTAATTAAGCAAAGTCGTACTGCCAGTTGTATGGTGCTCAAGGCTCGTGCCGACGACAGGCGCAGTCTTGCACTGTTTGCCACGAAGAATTTCGTGGGCTTGTTCTGATGTTATTGTGAGACAAGTGAGAAAAGTCGTAACAACAAGGAATTGCGTCAAATGCAAGATCACTGATTGATATTGATAAATGTTTTCAATTTAAAAACCTAAGAAAGATATTTATTAAAATGAAACTGTACATAAATAACATATATCTTTCAGCGTTCTCAAATCATACGTTTATTTCTAATTATTTAAATACAACTTCTCAAATTAAAAAAAAAAAAAAAAATAAGGCGCAACCCACACTTTTAATGAGATAACCGAGAAATTAATTTGAACCGCTTTGGATTAATTTTCTTCATGCTTCCAGCTACTGCGGAGAAAATTACAACGAAGAAAATAAGCTTAAATACAAATATAAATATTTGAAAATAAAATGAAAGTTGAATGACCTTATTCAAGCTCTGCTACTGACAAAACTCAAGCTACTAACAAAACTCTAATTTAGTTTAACTGTTTTAGATTAAAAACTCAGTTTCGCACTCTTTATTCTGTTGTTCAGTAAAAGTTTACATTGCGCTTGCTAAAAGCAAAATTTGCTATAAGCAAAAATTACGAGCAAACTGAATACATTTGATGAGAGTAAACTGAAAAAACTAAATGCAATTGAAAACTGAAATTCAAGCATTAAATGTAATACATAATTTTATAAATTAACATTTCTTATTTAAGAGCATTAAACGATGCAAAAACAAGCAATACAGCTATTAAAATTTGTTCCATGAACACAAAGCAGTTTTGAACAAAATGTTCTTGCAAAATAATTCTGCTGTGAGTTCCATCGCAGTGTGGCTGAAAAGAAAATGGAACTCAGAATCAGTTCATCATAAGCAAAGTAATTGGTATTGTCGAAATGTAATACGGCCATGACATTCCATTCATCAAAGCTGCTTACAAGTCTTTATTTCAAAAAATTCAGTAGCTAGAGAATTTTAGTGAGGACAATGATAAATCCTGAAAAACGTTATTTCATTCAAAGTCTAATACCAGAAGATCCGCTGGAGGAAAAAACTGTAGATTTTGACTGGATATGACTGTCTATGGGCTTACTGGTTTAGATCTAGTATGAATGAGACCATGGACTGTATATTGTGAACTAATAGGCAACAAATGACAACTAGTTGCCATGATAACCGATCTGGAATAATTATTTTTGTGGTAGAGAATAAAAGTATTGTAAAGTTTTTGGGTTCATGCCTTAATGTCTTAATTCTTGACATTTGCAATATATTTTAAGACATCTTCAAAATTATTGGTTTCTCGTTGATTTTATCGTTAAAAATCAACTGCTTTACTTCTTCAGAAGGGAAAACATTGATTGTGTTAGGGTAGCGATTAAGCTGGGAATGAAATTTGTTTGAGGCGAATTTTATTAATGTAGAAGGAAGACACCCTTGCTTTATTTGTCAAAATGAACTAAGCCTTTTAAGCCAAATTTAGGGCAAAACGAATGTTACATTTTACGAGTATCATCATTCAGGCTGACCTGGAATTTTTTATTAATTATATTTTATTACTGTATTTTATTGATTGATCGATATCTTTTTGAATTTTTAAGTAATAAATGCACAAATCATAAAAAATTCATAAAATTTAAAAAAAATATTCTAAAAGTATGCGTAACGTTCAAATGTTTTTAAATAAACGTGATTTAATACAGAAATGGTAATGTAAAAATATCTTAAAATTAACATTTACTGATTTTAAATTTATATGAAATATTACTTTTCCCTCATATTTGTTTTAAATTTTTATTACATAATTTATTTCAAGCAGAAAGTAAAACGATACAATTACTTTGTGCTGCTACTATTTTAATGCTAGTTCCATTATAATCTCTGCATTTATTATATAATTTCAAAAGGCTGTTTTATTTTAATTCGCGTGAATGATTTTGCGTGCTATTTATAATGCCTAGAGGCAATTTATGTTCTTCATACTAGTTGAATATGTATGGAAGCATTTAGATGATTATTGTGAAGAGGAAATTGCACGTAGCATTTTGACAACAGAGGATGACTTTTCTTTAGAATGAATAATTAAACCAGATCCACGTAGAGCATTAAAATTGTGCGCCATCGTGGGTAAGAACAGCTATTAAATAATGTATTTTTAATCCTCTCATTTATGCAGATATCTTTGCATTTAGTTACTGTCTTAAGATTTGTAGTTGAAGCTACAGTTTTAATTCAAAAGCAGGCGAATATGTTGCACTTCTGATACATGCTGCTTATAAATGTTCTATTATTAACTCTTTTGAAAAAGTGAAAAAAGGTGAAAAATGTCTCGAATTTCACTTTTTGTTAAAAATTTCAGTCAAAATATTGTTTGACTTCAGAGTGGTACAAATGCGTGAATAAAATATATTGTTGTGGATTTTGTATTTAGATTGCTATTTTTAGTAGAATTATAATTAAAATTGTTTTATCCCCCTTGCAATGCAGCACGAGACTTATATTTTAAGAGGAAGCTACGACGGAAATGTAAAAATACAGGAGCACGCGCATTGAACATTTAATAAATAGATATCTCGTAATTCTACTTCTTTGCTTTCCAGAAATCTCGAGAAAACGGAAATTACCATGAGCTTCTCGTGACTGATTAAAAAGCTTCAAAAAGCCGGAGAAAAAATCTCAGTTCAGTTGCATATTAGTTGTTGTTTACTTAGCTGCGGTAGATTTTGTTGAACGGATTAGCTTTATCTGAGCTTTGGACTATGTTGTATTTAAAGTTTTAATAGTTTAAAATATAGCTACTGATTATATTGCGTGATATTGTAATATTATACGAATATCTCTGAGGAAAATTTCAGCATTCGTTTTATTTCTTGTGATAAGAATAAATTTTATTAACTTTTTATCGGACTTGTGCATTCAATCTATTACGAAGCACTCAACAATATATACTTCAAAGTTATGCAAAGTTAACTATTCAGTATTGCAGAATTAAGATGTGATTAAAAGTAACTACAAGGTTTAGAAATGCTAAAATAATAGGAAGATTTATTAATCTCATCTAGGTAATCTAGAAACTAAAATATGTAATCAAAGTTTATAAAGTTTGTTTTAACAAACATGTTATTTCTTATGCTAAAATCTGTTTAGTTATTTTTACTTTTTGTCTACTACTACCTCTATGTTTGTCCAGTCTACCTCTATGTTTGTCCAGTCTACCTATATGTAAATGAAAGGAGTTTTAAACAAGTGCAAGAAATATAAGTTTAGAAGAGCGAAATTTGATAACTTCATCTATGCTTGTATACTATAACGCTATTACTACTATTTAGTAAACTTTTCTCTGATTTAAAATGTTAGTTTTTTAGCGGTTTATTAGTGGTTTTATGAAATGGAATTTTATTTGACTTGATCTGAATTTTATTCTAACCTTATAGAAAGTAAGAAGAATACTCGTTCGATCTGTACCTTTTGTTTTAAACTTCAGCACGAAGTACAGAAGCAAACATAACTAATAAAATTAACTGCTTCTTGCGGAATTGACGGACAACAATAATTTCAAGCATTTACAAAATCAAATTTTAATTCTAAATCCTAGCAATCAGGCTTTGCTATTCCAAAATTACCTATAAATGTTTTAATCACAAGAAAACTAATCAGTTGTTTTCAACAACACTTACGAATGATAATTATAGAGGAGTTCCTCTATGCCGACAGAATCTGCCAAATCACTCTCTCTGAAAATTAAATTTCTCACTCCTATTTAGATCTATTATCATTTACATATTCTGCTGAAACAGAAAGAAAAACAAAGAAAAGAAGGACAGATTTTAAATTAAAAAATCTAATTAATTAAAGTAAACTTTACAATATTACTTTCATACTTCGAGCTGAAATTCAAAATAAACCTTCAGCTGATTTATATTATTATATGTACTGTACAGGAACTCATATGGTAGTCTAGAAGGTTAGGCTTCAGACAAACTGACGTGAACCTCTCAGTTCACCCACCAAATATATAGTTGGAAGTGTGGCAAGAAACTTCGATTCTCATTTTAGTGAAGAAATGAATGTTTCTGAGATTTCCCTTCTCATGTAAATGCTAGCAATCTTTTTTAATATTTAGAAAAAGCTTGACTTTTTTTGAGCTTTTTGAGCAAGATCTTACCCAAACTTGAAATAAACTATCAAAGCGAAATTACCTGTTCTTTCTTCAAATGGATTGAGTTTTTTCACTCATGCGTAGAAACATCACTGAGGTTAGCTTAATGTAGGTAGAAGAGCGTACGTTTTAATTACTATTATTTTTTTGTGAGTAGGTATTTTAAAAAATACATGCGAGAAGTTATTATCAATAATAATAAATCACTTTATGTAATTTTTTAAGAAATTATAATACTTAAATTTTGAATTCTATTTAATGGCATTTTTAACTCATTGAAGGAACTTTAGTAATAAGAAAATTCTCGTTAAAGCATAACATTTTTCTTCTTTAATGCTTTAGTTGTCACGTTATTCGCAGTAACTTATTGAGTTATAATACAACTGAATCTGAGTAAGAATACATAATAACAGAAGAAATAATCCGCTGCATACATACATCAAAATCATAAAAATGTCTGGATATAAAAACTGTACCCATTTTTGTTTCAATGTAGAAAATTTAAAGTATCCCTTGATTTACTTGTTAATTGTATTTACTCGTTTCACTACAAAATACTCAATTGTTTTCTAAAATCCTGTAATAGTTTTCACAGCATATTTAATTGGTTTTATATTTTACACGCAGAGAAATATATAATTCAATTTTCAAATTCTTTTAAATGAAAAAGATCGATATTTTCACTCAACAAAATTGAAAACGATTTAAAACGTATTTGCTTTATGTATTATGCATGACACAGAAAAGGGAATTTATAATTATGAAAATAGCTGCTATTATTAGACTAATCAGTTGTGAAAATGATTACAGTTTCGAGTAAATCCGGACAAAAGACTAAGGTAAAAGAAAATTATGCTGTTAAGCTAATACTTACGGTATCACTGTCATAATTATAAACTCCTGGTACTACATTTTTGCATATAATTAAAGAGACGAAAAATCTTTTTAAGGTTATCTGATAAATCAAGTCTATGTACTTATAAGGTATCATTATAAAACTTCCGACTAGGTTTCTGTATCATACCGCGTAATTAAATACTATAGATCCACGAAAACACCAATGGAATTTTATAAAATATTACGAAAACATCAGTATGTTTCTTTTATTACATTCGATTTCACTCAGTAGCAGCCCCACCGTTCACAGCTGCCAACAATGTCTGCAGGAAAAACTTATGTTCCAGTATCGTCACAAAGAGTGGCTACTAGGTTGACAAAAGCAGGTTTGCATCCTGCTGTCCTTTCAGAAAAGAGTTCTTCCCTGTCATCTATCATTATGAAAGACTGCAGTGGTGTCAGGACTAAATGACTTGGCGAATGGAAATCGTGTTCAGTGATGAATTTCGCTATTGTCCCCTTGCCATGATCCACTGCGAATGACGTGGACAATGAGCTGATTCTACTGCTATCCGTTTGCGTCACGCAGATCGTTAGTGAAGAATTATGGTTTGGAGTGATATCACTATGGACCGCCAATCCTCTCCATACATATAATGGCCACCACATCAATGAGGTGGTGCTACTCGGCTTATTACTGTAGGTACATGGAAAGCATAGACCAGATGCAATTTTTTAGCACTATGATAAACAGCAACATACAACTCAAACCAGCGTGGATTTTTATTTTCAGAACAGACCTGATTAATATGATTTTCAGACTTTTCTCTACTTTACTGCTAAAATTAACAAGCCCCATTAACTACAAAAGAAATTGAACCGTAGAAATGAAAGCATAATAATTTCTTCTTTATCTACAGGAAAATGTTTTATATTTTTCATTTGATTTCTTTATTTGTATTGTCTGATATTTATAGTTAAGATCAGTAAAACTAAATATTTCAACTTGAGCTTCAAATTTAACCGCACTGTGCATCGTACTGGATGGCGCCTTTCTTTTGCAAAGCCTTTACGTATAGTATTGTGATTACCGGGTTGGTCTGGGTTTGAATTCTGAATAAGGCAGGAATAGTCACGATTACAGGTTATTTTTAAAGTGAACTATTTAAATCTGGGAATGTGAAATTCTTCCTTAAAGCCTGGTAGCAGAGGAAGAGGAGTATAAGATCTTAGATTTTCTGGATAAGGGGTCAGAAATGAGAAAAGTTTAGGTAGATAGGTATCGTGTACCAAATTTAATTTTATTATATTTTTGTAGACTCAAATCTATCATCTAGTGAGCTTGCATGGGCGGAATCTTTCCTGTTGCTAATCCCAGGCATGGAATTTAACAACTCCTATTCTGAAAAGGTACTAAGTCTCAAACGCCGTACCTTGCCTGAAATTTGAAGCAAAGCCTACGGGCGTGATAATCAGTCCTAACGATGCTGTCAACAAGGTTTTCATGGATAACTTTAAATGAAAAAGACTTATGAAAATAGGTTCAATATGTAGTGTTTCAAAAACTTTGAACTTCTAATTGTTTCTTGAAATGGTGATAAAGCCATGTTTCCATACCAGCAATGGATCAAATCGTAAGTGTCAGCAACGAAGAGCATTTTCTAGTTAGCAAAAAGATGTTCTTCTTTCTGCTAAAGGTTCATTACTCTGAAGAACTCCTGCTTAGTAGGCAAAACCTGTATGAAAAATTTTCTAAAATTTAGTAATTTAAAAGTGCCAGAACGTCAAAAAGAAGAAGCAAAACAAATCGATCCAGGAGTCCTATAAAAGTTTCATTCGGCATTAAATTTCAACTGATGCTTCTTGAATTGATTTTTTCCCAATGTAAAGTATGTCATTTAGAAATAGGTGTTCAACGCTTTACATGCGCAAAATTTACACTTTCGTTCAAAAATTTAACATCTGCACTGTGCATATTCGGTAAAAAATTTAATTGACAACATCTGGAGTAATTTTGTTTGTGCGATGGTATACTTCTTAATAATAATTATAAGATGCAAAATAATGTTTTAATTCATATTTTGACCTAACAGCCATTAAAAATTTTAGGTTTCGCAGTTTTTAAAGATTAAAATTTTCGTAGTTTAAAGGCTTAACTTATTTTGTTCAATTCTTGCAAGTGAAATTTGGTCTAAGAGTAACCGTTCAAGAAATTTTTAGCTTTGCAATATTTTGAAACATTTTATGCAGGGAGATAATCGTAATTTTTATTAATTTGTAATATCTTAAACTTTTATTTATTATAGCTTTATCGATTTGTGGGGAAAATGAAACCATAAAATTGGTTTTTTAATAAATATTTCTATAAAATATGATTATGTAGAAGCTATTCGAATTTTCTTTGCAATGAGAGTGAAAAATTAGCTTTACTGATATTTGAGCCACAGATCTTCTGCTCTACTGAGTGAAAGATTCACGGTTACTGCAGATAAATGGAAGCAATGAGTGAAATCCTCTAGGAAGCAGATAATCCTACATATCCGTGGGAATATAGTATTCCACTGTCTTCCAATATCCAGTTAGTGCTGGTTATGATAACTACTATTTACACCATGCCGGGGAAATATGATATTTTTTACATGTCTTCTCCATTTAAAAGGCCACTAAGACAGGTTCGTGACCCAGATGTTTAAATCCAGGTGGGGACGAATTAATGCCCATAACAATATAGTTAATGCATCATTAATCGTGACTGGTATACCTTTCGAATAGCAACCCTGCTCTCGCAGGGTTTCGAACCTCGGATCTTCTAATCGCCAAATGAACGTGCGAATCATTTACTTCAGCATATACGGGAGAATGCGATATTTCTTACAATAGTGCTTAAATCGATTAAATTATTTCAAATATATTTAAGGACTTTGTAGTTTATAATTGTCCTGAATAAATAAAAACATATGATGATTTAAAATAGGGTATACATACAGCACAGTTTTATTCAATATTTTGCTTCGAAAATATTTACCTTAAACTGAATGCTATTAAAATGGGGAATAATTATACAGAGTGTTCACAAAGTCCTTACTCAGCCGCTATGTTCGCAACCGTAGGTCGTAGACATATACTTCTAGTTACAAAATGTTTTTGAATAGCGCAAAGATACATGTTTTGGAATACTAAAAACATTTACGAAATTTAACTTTTTATACGTTCCTAAGGAATTTAAATTTGTAATTAGGAACGTTTCGTACTAGTTTTGGAAAATAATGTACAAAAAGTTTTGCTGTCAGACGACAAAAATTGATCGAAATGTATCATTACAAAATTACGGTATTTCGAAAGACTTACCATGACGAGTAATTTATACGTTTTCATGATATAAATTCGTTCTAAATATAACATTATTTAAAACATTTTTGTAAGTGGGAATATATTTCTACGATCAGCGCATGCAAAAGTAAAGGCGAGATAAGGACTTTTACAGATATGGACTTCAGGCCTGCGTGAAAAAAGCAATTCTGTTGGATGAGGGTTTTTGTTACAACTGTTTTGCAGTTTAAAGAAACACTTAAAGCATTATTCTTTTTGTTACTCTAAAAAATAGGCCAAAAAACTTAATGGAAGCTTAATTATCTCATTAACGAAATGAAAGTCCTGATAATTCATCTGAATTAACTGCTGTCGTTCCCAAACGTATATTTTATGCGAGCAGAGACTACAAGATCTCTTTATTTTACAAAGCATCACGATCATTAATTTTTAATTAAAACTTTATAATGCTATGTACAAGATCCGAAATATAGAAATGCATAACGTTTTGAATATTAATTTCAGGTCAGAGTTTTAAAATTGATTTGATCCTAAATGAGCATTATATGTCAAAATTTGCTTTTCCATTTTGAACCTAACCCGTATCTATAAATAAAATTTGTTATAGAAAATTTGAAAAGACACAGTTTAGTCTACGGAAAAAAAATTTCGTTACTTGCATTTTTTCACTTCTTTAGAAGGCAGATTTCATAATTCATAATTTTTATATTTATAAAATATTTTCTCTCTCCTTTCCGCATGCTTTCGCTATGTAAGTGGAACTTACTCGACGCGAATTCGAGAGGGTCCAGGGTTCGAGTCCCGGTGAGGGCATTGCACATTTTTCATGTCTCCTGCTTTAAAATAACCTAATGATCCTGCATAGTTAAGGCTTACAAGAATAATACAATAAATAAATACATTGATTATTGATTCTTATACAGATGTCAACTGCAAATTCCTGCTGATATCAGCAGTTAATTTTATACACATTAGCTAAAAATTTTAAGTGTTTACTAGCCAGCTATAATTCATTTGATTAGCTTAGCCCTATAGTTAGGGTTTTGACAGTCAGTAAAGTGAGTCAGGAAAATCGCTAAATATATGAAGTTAGCATTTATTGAAACATTCTTTGTGCAGCTTATCATATAGTTAACGTTTGAGTGATAAACTTCATAGAGAAAATTTCTATTTTATATGTTCACTGAAATACTTTCTTCAAATATCCGTCTAATATAACTGTACTTGCAAAAACATGCTTCAAAATTTTGTTAACTCAATGGTTGCAGCAGAATACTGAGGCAAGTATGAAGTCTACTACGTATGAAGACTACGTATGAAGTGAGAAATGAAATGGAGTAGTAATAAAATTATAAGAGAATAACTGTCTCGCAATATCTTCATTTGGAGAATATCTGAAAAATTTGCAATTTTTACTTTATGTATCAATGCAACCATAAAAAAACTGAAAATATTGAGATACATTTTCATTTTCGTAAATATGGACAGCAGAGAAGAAAAGCTCTTCTTGCATTTCTATATTTGAAGTTGGTATAATGCTGTATGGGGTTTCTTGCATCCCAGAACCTGGATGGTAACCTAGACAAATCTTAGAAAGCAATATGTTTGCAAATAATTGATAAGAACTGAAATAGATAAAAGAATAAGTAAATGAAGGGTAGAAAAATATGAGAACGCAATTACGAAAGAATCTGGTTTAGGCAGCACAGTGCCACACTTCAAGTAGCAACAGGCATTAAGTAAAAGTCACTTCCGATTGATCGTTTATAAACTAAATCGAATTTGGTTTTCCAATAATTGAAAGATCAGAAATAAGAAATTTTCGATCGCACATTATTAGATATAATTGGCCATACGTAAAAGCTGGCTTTTTGAAATTTATGCCAACAATATCAAATTTCTTATCCTTCCATTCTTTTTTTTCATTAAAAATCGCACTTTATTAGACAGTTAAATAACACATAATTAAATTGGTTTTTAATTAAAGAATTTAAGTAATTAAATCCAGAATAGAGTTTTTAGAATTAAGAAAAGCAAATGTTTCGGAATACAAATTTCTGGCAACAGCTTATTATTTGAAATAAAAAATATCGTCTGCTGTTTTTAAATTCATTCTTCTTTCAAAATGTCGCATACAAACAACTTGTGTTTAAATGATATTCTTTTGCGCTTTTTGAAGAGAAATATTCTTATTCCATAACTCAAAAACATTGTAAAATGTATGATATTAAAATTTTGAAGTGCGAAATAATTAACTGAAAAGGGAAATCTGTCAACAGGTATTTTTTCTTGGAAAGAAGATCCCAAAGGAATAGCCCGAAAATGTATGTCTTGTTTTTAATGTTTATTAAGCTGAATATTTGATGAAAAGAGAAAATATGCCGACGTAGAAATCAATTGCAAATCTTTAAATTCATTTGTAGCAACAATAATAAAACTTGTAGCAGCAATAATAACTAAGCTTTACAACTTAAAAGAACTAAGAAAACATAATGCTCACCAACTTTTGTCAAAGAATGTCTTTCTAAGTCCGAACCGAGCACAATTGATAGACTCTGAAATATAGTGGAAGAAAAATAGAAATTAATATCCCTCGGAATTTTATTAAAAACTCTATTGTCATGGAAATCACGATGCAAACTTACAGTCTAGAGAAAAATCTATTAGATCGAACTTTAAAATAAATACGCTTTACATCTTAAACATTAACTAAACGGCCTCAAAATAGTTCTGAAAATGTGCATTTAAAATAAGTACTTTGAAACGAATGCCATTATGTAAAATGTTTTGATGCTATTTCTGCAGTATCAAAAAATCTAAATTCGTTTTGATCTGTATTCAGAGATATTTATGGGTATCAGTCATAACCAATAGAAGCTGCAGTGAGGTTTTACTCTGCATAGTTAAACGAAGAAACTGATGATTTTATCAGGTCAGTCCCTAAATTCGTGCGCATTCTTTTTGTAAATTTTTAAATAATATAAAAAAACACAATTTAACATTTTAATCAATTATATATTTTCCTCCATTATCTACAATGTCTCGCCACCTTAAAGGTAGCTTTTTTATGCCATTGCTGTAGAAAGACTCTGGTTTTGTACACAATGAACTTTCATTGTGTACATCCTGTTCAGAATTTAATTTTTTTCCCAGTAAAAAATTTTGTAAGGCACGAAATAAGTGAAAATCACTTGGGACAATATCTGGGGCGTAAGCAAGATGTGGTAAAAGCTCCCAGTTAAATTCACTAATTTCTTTGCAGCGTTGTTCGAGCCGTATGCGGTGGTGCGTTGTCATAATGAAACAACTCTTTCTTGATATTCACCAACCCTGGCGTTTTTTTTTATTAATTCTGAGTTTAGACGGTAAAGTTGTTCATTATAAACTTCTGAATTAATCGTTTGATTTTATTCTAACAGTTCAAAGCGTCCTGAAGCATCATCAATGCTGCTTTTCCCAACTTTAAATTTTTTAAACCATTTCTGGGCAGTCCATACACTGATAGTGAAAATACACTGATAGTGAAAATACACTGATAGTGAAAATACACTGATAGTGAAATGTGCACTATTATATTTTATCACTGCAAACTTGGCAGATTCACCACACGAAAATAAAAAAGTGTAGCACAGCACGTTTGTACTGATTATCTATATTCATTTTCTATGGGTACTAAAATGCGTTCGATATTTACGAAAGTTGGTGATAAACTGAATAATATGTTAGTCAAACGATGACAAGTTTCAACAGGTTGAAAATTGTATTGTTTTAGTAAATGCGTCATAGTGAATTCCACGCATACTCTTAATGCGCACGAACTTATGGACTGACCCGATAGATTGAATTGAAATTGATGAATAGAATATTGATGCGTCTGCATTAATAAGTCGCGGAGTTACTAAATATTTTCAAAAACACCTCTTCGCTTCTAAATATCATTGTTTATTGTCCTAACCGAGCATACCATGAAAATGGTTGATTATAAATATCCCTCAATTGAACTTCTTCACCCTACGTGGAATGTACATCACATACATTTCACACATACATTGCACAAAAAAAAAAAAAAAAAAATCTTGTGTACACCACATGACTTTTTTGTACGGAATATTAAATTATACGCATTTTTTCTTGAATTTCATTTAAATTGATTGGATTGAATTAAATCTACTTCGTCGACAGCGCATAAACTACAATAGCATAAATGCACTCTTTAAAATCCACTATATTTGTTTACTATAACGACACCCTAAATGTACAAAATTTATATCATTTGAAGAATTATCGTTGCCACATGTTCTGTTCAAATACTATAATAAAGCTAAAACTATGTATGAAAGAAATTAAGCAAACAAAACAGAAAAGAAACAGTTTTTCAAAGACGATTTAGTATTTCTCATTCAATTAATTCAGCTCTCACTTCGCGACAAGGCAAAAATACATAAAAACTCAATATCTGCATTAAAATTTACGAAGTAAATCTTAAACACTTATTTCCTCGAAAAAATTCCAGAAAGGATTAAGCATGATTTAATTCGCAATAATAAATGAAGGCGTTATTTTTGTGTTGCGAAGCTTAGTTTCTCTACATTGGCAACAAATTTACGATTCTGCTGTTTCAAATGTAAACAAATATGTGCGCCATGTTATTTAAAACTTAACCGCACTTAAACAGCTTTTAAATTGTTGATAATTGTACAAATATTGCTTCCAGAATTACGAAAGGCATAAAACCCTTAACCGGAAGATAAAAACAACATAATTCAATCATTTTTAAAGCAAAAAATGTGCAATTTATAAACATATAAGAGTAAAGATACTGAGATCACTGAGCCGGGTAACAAAGTGGGGTATTTTTCCATTTTGCCGGCGCAAGCGATAAAGTCGCCAAAATTGGTAAAACCGATGTCAAACGAAATCTTCGCTGGTAACCTTTTACGCCTCACTTTCAAAACAAATCGCAGCCATTTCTTATCAGATTGATTCTTTCAATACTGGCATGCAATTACATAGAATTTTTATCAGGTAGTTCAATTTTATGTCCTAAGGCCATTTGCGGTAATTAAGTCAATTAGGGTGCAATGACACTGCTCACCCCAAGCCGAAAATATAGAAAAGGCAAAGTCAAGGGTTAAATTCATCAATTCTAATGAGAATGCACTAGCGAAATAATGCACTGCGGTTTTACATAATTTCTGAGTAAGCTACTCATACGAATTGAAATAATACTTGCATTTAAACTTGTATTCCAAATTAAGATTTAATTTGAAATTAATGTAGATAATTACTGAGAGAATTAGATTTTTGTTACGTAGTTTACGTGTGATGAGATCACTTGGGGTCACGTGATATGAAACGGCGAATCAGGATGTTGTAACATGAAAGCATAGTAAATTCTTAAATTAATGTCTTTTTACAAATTTATCGTCTTTATTTATTGTCTTTTTACAAAATTTTAAACCATATTAAAATATTTATGCGTTCAAAATAAAAATTTCTTATAACTAAACATTTGTTAACATTTTTTATGTGTATACTATGTGTGCGTTGTCGCCCATAAAATGTCTGCTTGGCGAGATTTGCGCCGACGAAACGGAAAAGTACCCAAAGTGGATATATATATAAAGATATTTATATACGTTTGGTGCTGCCGATTGCAACCAAAATACGAGGTGCACATCTGCATGTTATAGCAGTCCTATATACAAAATTTCAACGTTCTGAGGCTACTCGTTTTTGAGTTATGCGAGATACGTACGTATGTACGTACGTTCGTACGCACGTACGTACATACTTTCGTACAGACGCCACGAAAAATTCTCTTTAGACTTAATTTTAAAGCAGTTTTATAATTTTTTTGGAGGAAAGGTGTCTTTTATTCTGTCCTTACGCACAGATATCACACAAAAACATCAATAAATTGCATTCGATAGCGGTCAAATTGGATATTTTCGTTGAAATATGCTGCCTGAAACTTTTCGCGATTACAATACTTCCTTTTTACTTCGAACAAGGAAGTAAAAAGAGGGGGCACAATTTTATATCTCCTGTTCTACTGGGCCGATTGACAAAATTCAAATTGCGTTTTTCATGTCTCGAAAGTACGACTTGACTTAGGATATATGTATATATTAGATTAATATATAGCGTTGTTCTAATATAGGTATTTTGACACAAAATCCGACTTTTTCTGAAGTAACATACCAATGTTTTCCATATTTCGATTCTACGACTCAAATTACGCCTAGATATTAAATTTTGTAAAATTTCGTATGAAATTTATGAAGAAATTCAAAAATTTATCTTGGCGCAATGTTTTCAGTTTGCGCCAAGAGTAATTCACTTGGCGAACTTCTTAGTATATACCAACCAATTTTCCTTTCCCACGCCGAAGCGGAAAAAATGGCGCCTCGTTCCTACCTTTTTACATTGCGCATGAATGGAAAAAAAGTCACATCGTTCCTACTTTCAAATAATTTTTGCAAAGTGTGTAAACCACATTTGATGCTTTATCGATTTCAATAAATATGCCAAATATTAAAACGCGCCAATGTATAAACTCACGTATATCTTCGGAAATTTTGAATAAAGAACTGTAATTTCTTTTTCATTATGCTTAGAAATACGTCTGAGATGATTTTAAAAATTTCATAGTTTATAAATCAATAATTTTTTTTGAAAAATATATAAAAAGTATTTCAAAATACAAACTTTAAATATAAATCATAAAAAATGGACGAATTTTATTTGGAATGAACCTGAATTTTGAAATGTTAAAGGAGGAACTAAATAAGTTTAATAAAAAAAAGAGAGATTAGTATATACCAGACTCAATTAACATTGAAGAGCTAAAAGTTTGAGAGCTAATTTTTTAAAACGCGGGATTTTTACAAAAGATTTTTACAAAACTCGGTAGTTAGGTGTAATTTGAGTCGTAGAATTGAAGTATGGAAAAAATTGGTATGTTATTTCAGAAAAAGTTCGATTTTGTTTCAAAATACCTATATTAGAATAATGTTATATATAAATCTAATACATATCCTATGTCGCGCTTTCGAGACATGAAAAACTCGAGTTAAATTTCTTCAATCGGCTTAGTAGAACGGGAGATATAGAACTGTCCCATTTTTCTTTTCGTTTCAGTATATAAGGCACTTCAATTTACTTGAGGTGTATATATAATAACTAGGTAGAGTATAAGAAGATATTTTGTAGGAGAAATTGCTTATTGATCCTATGTTGCCTTATTCTACCTATGACTCTGAAATTATATAAACTCCTTCGTTAATAGACTAGATTTCTCAAACATTTTTTACCGTATTAGTCGCAACTATGTGGATTGAAGTCGCAACTATGTGGATTGAAATTGTTTTAAGAAGGTTAGTAGAAAGTAATGTATCTTTCAATTATATTCGTATTTCAAATATTTTAATGCACTATGACAGGTACAACACCGGAAGAAAAACTAAAAGAACTAAAATAATAAAGAAATGCTTGTAAATTACGTGATCAAATTAACACTTAACTGGAACTACTGTAATTACATAAATGATTTCTGTTTTGCTTAGAAACCAAAACTTCTGAAAGTGTTCAGTCAAAAGAGCCCTTTTTAAGCTGAATATGGTTAATAAATAGGGATTATGAACAGAGATGACGCAGGTGAAATAGGGAAATATTTTATAAGTTAGGTTAGTTGATTAAGACAAAGTAACTCCAGACCTATGGGAAGGGATGCCTTCGTAGAGGACATTTTAAAGGAAACTGATTCGTATTCATGTTACCACTAAATTCAACCATGAAGCCAGCCCATTTGCCAGGATTCGATCCCAGGTTTAACAACCAGTATTCAGGTACTTTGGCTGCTGCTGGCTTAGACAGCTTTAGCCGCTGGTGGCCTGAAATAGTTTATAGGATAATAGATGCATTTATACTTAGGTTAACATGGAAGCGTTTTATATCTTCTGTATAGATGAAAAGTGAAAAAGTGTGTGTAACGTAATTTTTAAAAAATACTGAATGTTTTAATTAGATATGTCAGGAATCAAATGTATTTTTATTGAAATCAATCCAATTCTAAAGTAAAATAATACTGTTCTTAACAGTATTCTTGTACATTTGTTTGCTTTTAAATGGCTTAGTTTGTTAATATGTAACAGACAGAATAAATTTGAAAGATAAATATATTATATTTTGCCAAACAGCAACGGACTCGAATGAAAAGTGAAATAGTACATTTATAGTAGACGGTATTTAAAGTGAACCAACTCAAATTCGTGTTAAAAATTTGGGTTTTATTTAAAATTAATTCTTTCATATTTAATTCATTCAGCATAGTTAATTTATTTAAAATCATTTTTCATGAGATGGCAAAGCTGGCTTCTTTATCGAGCACAATGAAATAATTCTATTTGCTTAACTGTCTTCATTCAACATATTAAATTCAATTATTAACGCAAATGTAGCTAAGTAATAAGAAATAACATAAAACTTGAAAAGAATCATAACGTAAACCATACATATAAAGGATATTTCAAAAGTGTCACAAGATTAAATATCTCTTGAAGATCAGTTTTTCCAATTTAAGACGTAATTAAGAAATTAATTAATTCCACGTGAAAACGAAATTTTTAGATGGGTCTCAAATGAAGAAAATTTTAATTAGTATTTTACCCAGGTTACCAGTAATAAATTTCATTTAAATTGGGGGGGATTCGCAATAGCATATTTATAAATATAAACTTGAATAATTAATGTCCATATTTCTAAATGCAAAAGGGTGCCATATCTGAACACTGGTAGTTCGACCCAGGAATTGTAGCTAACGAGTTGGATGTATGGTAGTTTTCATGGTTTCTCCATCTGTAATGTGAATACAACCCAGTTTCTATTAGGGATATTAAGTCCTAAACGAAGACATCCTTCCCCCTCTTGGGTGGATATGTCCTGTATTTTGCCGTAATCTAAATAAAATCTAGTTTAGTGCAGAAGGTCAAACAACTGCATCTGGAAATTTTGATGCTTGTCTTTAACAGTATTTATGTACAGTCCCAAGCTGCTTAAAACTTCAGTTATTAATATCGCGTATAATATCCCTCGATCGTGGCGACTGTATATAAATTTAAATTTCATGTACTTGATTGAGTTAAAAGCGTCATGCTGTCAAAAGTCATAGTTTAAAGTTGTAGTACTTTAATCCATTTTTACAACTTAAAACAGCGGATTTGCCACCAATCGTTTACAACGTAGAATTCATGCAGCCCTTTCTACATTCCACGGTGAAATGACGAAGGTCATATTAAATAGCAAACTTTTCAAGCTCCGAGTTTTAAGATTTGTAATGTAATTGGTTTGTTTTGTTTATTAAGTTACAGCAAAGCACTCGAGGGCTATCTGCCTTAGCGGAGGGATGCTTTCGTGGAAGACTTCTTAAGGGAAATGGCTCTTATACATGTTACACAGGGGAAAACCACGAAAACCAATATGCAGCCAGCTTGTTCACCGCGATTCGAACTCTGGACCAAAGTAATAGTATTCAGCAACTTTACCGCTCGGCTCCTGGTGTGCCTTTGTGATGTAATAATAAAACTGTAAATGTTATGATGTATTTAAATGCATTATTAAGTTGAAAACATGAAATTATATTTCATAATTTCACTTTTAGAAAAGAATATCCTTATCGTCTTTTAAAAAAGTTTTCTTTAGAATTTAATTTGAAATATTTCTTCGAATTTATCTGATTAGTAGAGCATCTCTTTGAATGAATTCGAAAAGATAGAATCCAAAGAGTAGCATTTAGAGCATATTAGTTTAAATTTTTGGCACAACTTTGGTTCTGACAGGTAAGAAAACATCTTCATTTTCCATTTAATCGTTAAAAACGCATTCAGTTTCTCTTCTAGATCCCTTTTTTTCCGCTTGAAATATTCCATCATTAAATCATCATTAATAATGCTATTTTTATGTTTTTTTTATCCATTTAAGTTTCGCGATGGAATATGATTATTGAATTCGAAAACCTTTTAACATTTAGGACCCAAATCATCTGAATGCACCTGATCGATAAGGCGCTGCATGCATAAAATGCAGACAACACTGCAGCTGTTATTAAAGAAAGTAACCAACGCCAATATTTTGTGGAAGTCTTCGAACAACTGTTTCAAGTTGAATTTCAAACAGGGTTTTTCAGGCTTGAGGAACAAATAAATTACTAGAGAAATTTTATTTCAGGGATTATTTTTTATTCAGAGAATTTATTTACTTTCAATATTTTATCTTAGATTACGAGTCATGAGCCATTCTTTAACCATTTACCAGTGTCCAAACGTACTTGAACATATTTGTTATGTAAATATTTGCTGCGTAATATGATGTTTATTACACAATATGATGTTTATTACACAATTAAAATAACGGCTGTGTTGTGGATAATGATATTTCGTCTTTGGCTGTTTTCGATATCTGACATTCACAATGATTTTAGATTTGAGAGAAGTTTTGAAAATATAGACTTCATGGAATTATAACCATTTTGAAATAAAGGTTTGGCATTTTTAATATAATCGCCTGTAACCGTTTTGTTTTGATTGGAATGTAGAATAAGAGATTTATTCTCGAAACGGCTCCTAAAATTGATAGATGGCCCTAAGGTAACGTAAATATAATTTCAGAGGAATACTAGTATAAAAAAAGTAAATCAGTACAAAAAATTGAGATGATTCCATTTCAGAAAAAGGTATTATTAATATATTAAATTTCAAAGGCAAAAAGCATCTATCTGGAAGTAAAAATTAAAATATGGCTGCAAATCGCTTTCCAACATGGGTAAATATAAAGAATGTGAAGTCTATGAAGCCGAAAGAAAATCCATTGACTCAAAGATCCATTGCAATGGAATTGGAGGTATCTTCTGGCACGGTAAATAAAATCATTCATAAAGATTTGAAGTTATGAAATGGTGTTTAAACCCCCTTTTCATATGCTTTTGCCAAAGCATATTGCAGAAAGTAAAACAAACTGCATAAATTCACATGGAAAATATTCAGCTAGCTGATAAATGGAAACTTCTGCTGACACTTCATGAGGCATGGATATATTTAAGTGATTGTAACGAAAAAGATCAACTTTCTATCGCTCAGTTAACGAAAGTGACCATACATAATGGCTTCTTCAACGTGCAAAAAATTAGCAACAGGATTCATAATACTTGTTGTTTTTAAAATTTTGTTACAATGATAAATTAAAACTGAAGAAGTCTCAAGTAAGGCTAAACTTAAGTTACTATTCTATCAGCAAAATATTTTAGAACCAATTTTTGAAGACGAAATTCAAGCCTTATAGTTAAAGGACATCAATAAATTTGAGCTTCAAATAGACAAATGCTCCAGTTACATGTCTAATTCCAATTTTAGCAAAGAAGGAAATAGAAGCAAGAATAAAATATACCTCAGTTAATAAAATACCTTTTAAATCACCTGATAGGTCTCCTATAGACGTTTTCACTTTCAGGTTGTTAAAATGAGCTCTAGGAAAACGGCATCCAAGATCACTGCAGCCGCTTTGGAAAGCAACCCAAGAGAAAAGAAAAAAAAAACTGACATGATGGTACTAGGAAAATGTTTACTTTCATGTAATATTAGAGCTGTAGCCAAGAATCAAGGCTATTTGACAGAAGCGAGTCGCTGCTAGAAACACGCCTTTGATATACAAAATTTAATTATTAAAATCATTTTCGTAAAGTGCAAACAATCTTTTGCACGTAAAACTGATGTGATATCAAAACAAAAAAATTACTTTTAGATTCGAAGTCAGCTCTGCATTTAATACTGTAATAACCATTAGCACTTAAATCAGTAAACGTAACACTTAAAGTGAGGATTTAATTGAATTCTCCATCACACGTAATAAACCTTGAGGCGTCTAAAACGGCTCTGAATATGCGACGCTATCTTGGTTTACTGACGCGCAAAAGAATTTTCGCTTTCATCAAGTCCTTCAACACATTTAATTAATTATTTACTTTAGAAATTCATTTTCTAAGTAAAGGAATTAATTACTGTTATATGTGGATGAGTGAAAGTAAGAGAACTTCAGGAATTTCATGAAATTATTTTTAAATTTATGTAGAAATTCTAGCCATTTAAAGTAAAGGATCTTGGAATACACTCCGCATTTCGTTTTCGATACTCATGTAATTTAATTAACTAGTTAAAAATTTTACTTGAAAAGATGAAAACTGAATTTATGTTTGAAGTTGTTTTGATGATCAGAATGTGTTAAAGACTATCCTCATGCTTCAACAACTTAGTTTTTATTTCCTCTATACAAAATAGATAACGGCTTCCTTAAACTTTCTTCTTTATTATTTGACGTTTAATATTTTAAAAAACTTTCTTACGCGTTAGCTATTCAGAGAATGACAGGATTTAAACAAATTCTTTAATTTAAAGTCGGAAGAAACTGATAATTGTTTTTTCATTAGCAATTCAGAAATCCTTAAAGCATTTTTTTTTACATATTACTTAAGACTCCCTTGATAAGGAATATAGTTTCTGATTTGATAAATTCTTCGCTAAAAGGTTTTGCACTTCTCAACCTGTTCAAAAGTAACTGTGCAAATAAGGAAAATATGTTTTTACTTCCTTGAACGAAGTAAAGGAAGTACTGTAATCTCAAAAAATTTTGGGTATCATATTTCAAATGAAATATTCCTTTTGATCGTTCCGGAATACATTTGGAAAATATTTGTCCAAACGGGCGGTAGCCCAGAAGGGCTACTAGTTTCGAAATGGCATTTTGCATTTCCAAATGTCAGTTTCACTGTTCAAATTGTTAACACCAAATCTTATCGCCCTGTATTATATTTAAAGAAATTAAATAATGAAGAATCTGCATGAATGTATGCATGTTTCTCTTATTGCGAAAGAACGATGGTACCTAGACCAATTAAATTTTTAATAACGTAATCCACCACACGAACATGGACACCTGGACTTTCAAATTTCGAATTTTGAATTTATTTTATTACCTAGTTCATATTTTGTAAAACTTTAGCGAACTTTTGATTAACAAACTCAACTATTTCAGAGCGAGCCATGGCAACACTTGGCCATGGCCACGGAAAAGAAAAAAACTTTCTTATCTCCAGCGAGCGAGACTGTCTATCGGAAATTCTAAAGATATGCTGTTTTGAAATATTTTGTGATATTGCTGGCGAATTGAATTTTTTATGGTTTAAGTGCGAAGAATATGATATTTTATGGATAAAGGCAACAATGGAAACGTTGAAAAAAGCCTCTTTGGGCATAATATAATCTTTCAGATTTTTATTATTTTATTTTATTTAAAAAATATATGAAATTTTTACGCAGCATGTGCAATAGAAAAAGTTAAATGCAGGAGCACAAGAAAACACAACAAAAAGGCGGTTTTTATTGGGCCGTTACTATCAGCTGGAAAAAAAAAAGAAACACTGTTTTTTTGCTGAATCAACATTACTAGTTCTTCTCTCTTTTACGTACAGAAGCAAGCTTTAGTCAAGTCTATAATTCAGAACGGAAAACAATAAAATGTTGAATATTTTTGAATGCGGTAATTCAAGTATTAAAAACAGTTTTATACCAAATATTTAAAAAATTGCATCAATGTTTCATGCGCAGTCATCACATTTATTAATAACAAATTTTAAATTATAAAAATAAAAAATGAAAAAAATTGAATCTGTGATTTCATGTCTGAAATCTTGTTTATATTTGAAAAAAAAAATAATAATAAAAACTAATAAACTGTTTTCTTCCAAAACTTTAGTTCATATCCTTAATTAAATTTTTAAGTTATTAATGTGCACCTATTTGTGTTATGTTTATGCTGTATACTGTGCTGTATTATAGAGAAAAATAGAAGGACATCAAAGAAAAAAAAGCATTTTTATAAAAATCAGCGATGTAAGAAAATGTAAGAAAAGTGTTTGGAAACTGTTCTTTAAACGAATATCACGTTTTAATTATTAAAGATTGCTGCTAAATCTTTCAAAGACAAGTGTTCGCAGATTTAGTTGCTTGAAAACAGTATTACTAACGACCTCTATTATAAAAAAGCGAAATCATTATTTACATACCCACGACTCACAAAACACATTTACTTCATACTATTTTAGGGTAACAAATAAGAGCAGAAATAATTAAAAATATTACATAATTAATTCTTTTAGATATTAAAATCTGTGATTCATACGGTATTCGAAAATGCTTTCGAAATTTCATTTTGAATTGCGTAACCTGGGTTCGGCGTAATACAATTTGAAGAAATCTATTCTGCATAACGACATCAGTTTTAGACCATCTCCTTTAGCAATAAAAATTCATCCATGTAATCATTAATCTTTTTTTCTCTTCCTCTTCTTTTCTCTTCGTCATATATGCTTATAGATTGCCTGGTTCAATTATATTCTTAAAGGGTTTTAAGGAGAAATGGTGCCGGAGGCATCAGCTTCACACTGCATGTACATCTGAGCATATTTGATTAAACCTCAGTAATTAAATTTCCGTACCAGTGATGTTGCAAAAGATTGTTGACACGCAGTAATAACATAGATTGCATCTTTTGACCTCAATAGGCGAGTGAAACTCAAAGTTAGTTGAGAGTTCATAGCTTTGAATATGTTTCATAAAAGCAGTGACATAAGCACTCTAATATTAATTTAAGCTTGCGGAAGTAATCAAGATTGCTATAATTAATAAATTAGGCATATGGAATAGACGGTGCGAAAACTTACGCTTTCCTTCAAGCAACATTTTGGAATCTACACAATAAAAGTGTTTTGAATGGTACGATGTAACTTTATTCAAGATAATAATGCAGTGAAACAATTTTCAGTTGGAATTCTGATACAAATGAAGGCGTGGGATTAAATGATGCGAACTGTTTGTTATATTTTCAATTTGTTAAAAGTCGCAGGAAAATTTTGTAGCTTATTTTAGGAATGTTTCCTAAAGTTACATCTGTATCGTAGATGAGTACTTTTTTGTTGCATTAGAAGCAGCGTTATTGAAACTCAAAATTTCGTAAAGCGCATTCAAGAAAGAGAAAGAACAAAACTGAAATGAATGTGCAGGTGACCTAGCTTTGCATAACAGAAAAAAGTTTTAATTCTATAACTACGTCTATGCTACGTTTCTTTTCTTTTATTTTTTTAAGAACGTAGTTACTCACTTTAAGCTTAAAATAAGAAAGGAATTTTCAATAATTTTTAAAAATGAGGAATTAAGCTAACCATAGAGTATTTAAATGAGTAATCGAGGCGATGTTTATAACAAAAAGAAAAATAAGCGTTAGCTCTGCTATAAAATTAAGGATTTTATTGAGCAATACAGATGCTACAATAAGTTGTTAGAATTTTTAGACGTTGGATTATTTTACTCCAAGAATAACAATATTTACTTCTTTTGCAGTTTTCTTTGCGTCTTTATTCAAATATTATATTATAGGTAGCAGTATATAACATTTTAATTTAAATTGTCTTTAAGTATACATTAAAGAAAATCATAGTTTTTACAAAAGCAGCTATGATCCAGTTGCTCAATAGTACGCAACAAAATGATTTACAGATCTAGGCAATAGTGATAACTCAATAACATAGAACTAGACCGGATTTTTGAGAATTATATAGCTCATTTTATAGCACCCGTTTCATAAATGATGCTTTTATGCGACTATTTCATTCTAAGAAAAAATTCAGACTAGCGCGAAGAAAGGAGAAAATTTCATTGCAAACCTACGAATATACACAGGAAAAATATACGGGTACGAATATGCACAGGAAAAAATATATTTAATGAAGGTAGTGTACGTATAGATTATGCCATCGCGATTGGAAGTAACTTGTTTCTTTCCTTCCTGGGCATCGGACAAAAGTGTTTCATTTTAATATATGCATTCTGATAGCTCATGCAAATTCTGGAATATTTAGTGTATTAAGTCGTCCAGGAATGGCAGGAATTTATTTTATTCTGTCTTAGATTAGCGATAGCTGCAGATTATGTACGGATCTCTAACACTGAGATCTCGTGGGCTATGGATTGTCACTCTGCAATGAATTGACACATCTTCCAAACAACTGGAAAATATCTTCCATCGATTGCCTAGCATTATGTGGCGTTGATTCATCCTGCTGAAACTACTCTTCTTACGCAGTCGCTCAGCTTTCACGAAAAAAATTTCAAATATAGCAACGTACCGAATCATGACAAGACATAATGACACCACAACATGGTGCCATGTAATGAACAATTTTGAACTTGACAAGGATTTTCCTTTTCTCACTAAATGAAATTCGGTTTGTCAACTCAAGCTTCTTAGGAGGAAATAAGCTTCGTCTGACAGCCATGCATTGGGATGCTTGTTAAACTTAGCCCGCTCGCAAAACCTCTTACGTAACTTTCAGAATTACGGAATATCTTATTTCTGCACAGTCTGTAACTTACAGAAGTAGCCCTTTAATTCAATGATGCAATATTCTGTACATGCATTTTTGCCTTAGAACCAAAGCATGTTGTCAAACAAGCAGCATGAGTTCTCCACGGCAATTCAAAAGAGCATCAATAAATACTTTGTGGAAAATGTATTCTTCGAATGCCATCCGGTTTTTAGTTTCCAAGGCTAAACTTGTTTCTTTGATGTTAAATATCCATATTGTAATCGTATGAGCCGATGGGAAACGGCGTTAACGTCGTGGCTGATGATAACAAAACAACCTTGGGCAGCAGCCATATTATCAAGGTAGTGCTTATTAAACATTTTTCACACCGAATGAACCTTCACTGTCACTGAATTGCCCTATTATTATAGTCTGTTACGTTAAAATAGGAATTTGAAAATTATTTTCCGCAGGCGGATTTGAATCATAACCATGAAAAAAATCGAGCCGTTTTCTATTTCCATTTCATTTTCGTTTAGAATGTTTCTCTTAAAGAAATAAGGAAATGAGTAACTTTTGCAATAGCAGTCACTGTTGCAAAGTGCATAAATTGATGTGATATGGAAAATGAGTTTCTTCTAGGTTTAAATAAATTGATTGCATAAATATTCCCAAAACATATCCATATGCAGAATCTGTGCATTTACTGCTTTGAAACTTCACTTGAACTGAGCAATCAAGAGCAAGAGCAATAAATCTTTCAATATTATTTTAATTTAGTACTACACTTTGAATAGTCTCTTCAAACAGCTATGTTTTATTAACCATTACTACTCTGTTTATTAGTAACGACCTTGATTTATTCCTATTTCTGGTTTAAGTTTCCATTACATACCATAGGAGCATTGTTTATTTGATATGAAGATGAGAGCAATGAAACCTTTTAAATTCCATATTTCAGTTAAACAGAAAATTAAGTTCCTGCATATATTTCTCAGTTTTGATAAACTAAATGTAAACGACGGAATTTTTAAATAACGTTTTGAACACGGAAGGGAATACAACAAATGACGGGTTGAAGAGAAGTGATTGAGTATATTAGTACAGATTTGATCTATGAAAATATCTTCAAGGGCTTTAAGCTTGTGCAGATTCTGTTCCCACGAGAGGGTACTGCTGTACTCACACTGCTTTTTTTTTTACTTTGATATCTAAGTTAGTAATAATAGGAGCTCAGAATTTTCAATTTGAACTATGGGAGAGGCTGCGAAAAGAAGATAAAGATTTTTAATGTATTTTTTCGATAATTATGTTCAATAATTCTTTTGATAATTTTCATTAGATTCTTAGACTGAGCATCGATGCACATTGATTTAGGTAACTAACTGTATGTCTGTGTCATTAAAAGGAAGTATGCGCTCCGTGTGTGTTATGAACTCCTTCCGAATTAAAATTTTGGAACTTAAACTTTGCCGCCCAAACGGGGTAATGATGAGTGACTTTGACTGCCGTACCGAAGGGCTCGAGTTCGAATCTTGGAGAGGACACGGATATTTATAAATGTATAGTGTTTCTGCGGCATGGGAGTACTCTAAATACGCAGCTAGCCGAAAGTTCTTTCAAAAGGTAGGTGGTAAGAGAAGAAGGGTGGAAGACCCTCGGATTCGTTCCCCCGGGGTGCTGTCCGTCAAAATTGGGGACGGAATATAGGTAAAGTTGAGCTGCCACCAATATGGTGCTCAAGGCCAATGACACGCTCATTTGACTCCTTGCCACTATGAATGTCGTGGGCTTGTGCTGACTGTTGTCAGGCAAGTGAGACTGGTAACAACAACGAAACTTAGATTTTGAACTTGCCACTGAATCGCAAGTATTTAAATAATGTTTTCGAAAATTAGCAAGTTAGATTTACGATAAGGCTCCATAGGCCTCTTCCGTTTAGATTGCATTTTAATTTACTTCTATGCAACTATGAAGAAAATTGATAATTTATATACTCGTTGATTCGTTGAATATGCTTAAATCACAAGAATCTTTTTCCTGTAACAACCTACTAAACTCGGAAGTAAGCTAAATAAGAGAATCAAAACACTTATATTAATTTGTTCTAATTGCTGCATTACAGCTGTTTCAATGTACTTTATTGTTGGATTTACAGGTATGTTGTCTTGAAAGGCAATGAATTTGGAAGACATAAGGGTAAAATCTGCTGTCGACTGGTCCAGATGACTCTTTCCTTGAAGAAAGACTTTAGCATCATTAAACACTAATCAAATGACATCGAATGTGAGACACAGATATGTGTATGAAGGCTGATAAGCGTAAGGTAAAAATTCAGAACTCGCAGGAGATCATAAAAAGGGATTTCATTCATTTATGGCTGTTCACTCACGATTAACTTAACAGCATTTTTGGAATGGAGAAGTGAATGTATCTGCACAAAATGAAATGCACTAATTTGTGTATTCCATGTTTTAATCCAATCTGTCTTATGATGCTGTCATTTTAATTGCTGCGTTTTTTTCGGAGCACGAGTGTGAAAAAACACACATCCTAAAACTTATAAATGAATCTCACAATCTGATTTTATTCTTGTATCTTTATTTTGTCTCAAAATTTGCACCTGTAAAAAACTCTTTATTCTCTAAATTTTAAGACAATAATAATGATTTTAACTTACTGTATTATTTTCAATGTGTTTACATCATATTATTTGTTCCTGGTATTTATTACACTGACGTGCTTTCGGTGCAAATGATTTTGGAAGATTTTTCGTCAAAAATTTAGACCAGTCAACCAACCATTTGTGTTTACTCATTACCAGAAAACTCTTTAGAAGAAAAGCTAATGTATAATTTTACATGATATAATCACTCGATCAATGAAGGTATTCAAAGATCATTACTCGAAGTGAAATTTTTATTATTGCGTAGCAATGTATGTAATACGCTAAGGTCACGTAGTATATTGATTATAAAATGCGAACTCTAATTTTCTAAATAATGAGACAATGTAATGTTTAAAAAATTGCAGATGCTTGGTTGCCGAACTCGATGGCTCAGTGCTGTTTAGTTTCATAATTTCAGTTAAACTTGCCTTTAATTTAACAAGATTTAGCCGTGCTCAGAACTTTAAACCAAATGCAAAATGTTAAACGCAGACCTCGGAATAAAGTTTTATGTTCATGGATTTTTCAAGGTTTAGAAAGTTTAAGTTTTTATTGACTTCACTGATATCAGCAACAACTCAACGTTTCCAACATAAGATATTTCGTGCGATAGTTTCTCCTAAGAAACAAAGTGTATAGTATTGACTTATCTTACCCTTAATGCATCAGAGAGATAGTAAGTCAAGAGGGAGATAAAAGAAAAATTATTCCTGATGTTCACAGATACTTCTTGCGTTTTCGCACTCTTACTGTATCAGTAATGGCTATTTTCTCAATGGATATAGAACATCCCTGAACTGATATTTCTGTTAGAAGTAAGAATTTTCCTGTAGCTCACCATGACTTTATTAATGGTGTAAAAGAAAGTTCGTTGTGCCTGGCAAAAAGCTTTAGATAAAGTCGCCGATGTTGCAAGATAAACAGATAAATGCGTTTGTCTTTGTGATTATATTTAAGTAGACTTTTTCCGAATAAAGATTTTACCATTCATAGCACAAATAACACTTAAATGCTATTATAATTTCACTTGTAGAGACAGTCGTGATTTAAACAGAACAATGTTATATATGTACACAAGTTAGAAGAATTGTAGATTTACAAATCGTAGTCATAATCTATCTAAAATTAATCAAGCTTTTATTTCTTTATAAATAGTCTTTCTGAAGTTGCTTAACGGTTGGCTTTATATAAAAATGCATGTTGTTAAGGCAATTTCTTTGTGAACATGCTATAATCATTAATTTTATCTATGCACAACATAAATAATTGCACCTTATAATTCAATGCAGAAATGCAGAATGGTAATAAAGAAGTAATATTTCACAAAGTGATAAACAAGAAGTTCCTAGCGTTAAGTACCATTTTGGTTCGTCTAATTAATTAAAGTTTTAAATATTTTATTTACCTAATCTAATCTGTTTAATCTCATCTCACACTTCGAGAAAGAAACAGATAATGCAGCGTATTAAATACACAACAGGTAGTAATTGAATTACTGTTGCATCTATCATTAGGGAAACTGCAACTGTTCATGAAGATAACCCGCATTCTTTAAAACTCTGTATTCAAACTGTGATCTGAGAATTCAAGAATACCCTGTTATGCCTCTAAAGGTTTCAAAATCGAAATCAACATTTGAATGAATTTTTCAGTAAAACAAGGTCAGAAAACCTAAACCTCTAAAATAATTATAAAATAATACTTTTATTTCTAGTGTTAATATTATGACGTAGCTGAAAGACTAAAAATATGACAAAATAACTAGAAGAATGATGGCTCCCAAACCTTTTGAATCCGAGTCTTAAGAGAAAGAAAGGAATACTTAATATGACACACTTTTAAGTAAGTAATGATTTGGTGTCATGTCAAGACAAGTATATTGTAAAGTATACAATTTTACTTTAAATGAAAGCCTGGGCTTTAGTCTACTTTTCAACGTAATTTCCACCTGCATTAAGGTACTTCTTGTATTGTACAAACAGCTTCTGAATTCCATATTCGTAAGAATCTACAACCTGATTTGATAAACATTTTCGCTACTCAGCTTAAGCCCAGTTCCGATAATTTAAACGTTTTGTCACAATTTCATACAAAACACTTCTTGAAACTTAGGAAAATATCGCATGTAATGATGAAGTCATAAAACGTGCTGATGAGAAAGTGGACAACCATTTCTCATTAATGTCGATCTAGTGCAGAAATCTTGAAAACACGTTTTAGAAACAGGCCGTGTACGATATTCCTCAAGAAGTGTATAAGGTATTTCTCCCACCTTCTTCGACAACCTTCGTGGTGTTTTAGAAACGGACCGTGTAGGATATTCCTCAAGAAGTGTATAAGGTATTTCTCCCACCTTCTTCGACAGCCTTCGTGGTGGAGTGGTTCTGCACACTAGACCGGTATTCCAGAGCTCCGTGGTTCGATTCTCGGCGAAGGCGTTGCTAATTTTTCATCTCTCTTGCTTCCAAAAGATCCTAATGTCTCTACAAGTGTTCTGTTGAAAATTGTAACGAAACGCTTAACTTATTGGAAGACGGGCTCCCACTGGGTATTCCAAATGGTTATTAACTGAAGCGGCATATTTTAGGAAGGTGGAATACGGAAGCTGGCCATATGATAATCTGAGTGCCTTAATCTAGGTATAAATTGTGTTGAAAGGCAGATTAAAGCTTAAGATTTGATGTAAAAGTAAAAATGTTAAAATATTATCCTTATGTTTATGTGATATTAAAAAGATACTCGCTTAAAAGTATACCTCCTTTTGAGAATTAAAACAAAATTTGTAAAATTAATCTGCAATTACAGTTTTTAAAAATACACCTACAATTATTCCAGAGATACAAAGGGGATTTAGAAAGTGAGATAACGACTAAACTCTGATATCTTGAAGTTTATTTTCTCAGTATAATTTGTTAAACATTTCCTATGTCTCATATTTTCAGAACTCTTTTAAATCAAAGAAAGTACAAAAGAGTACTTTGTTTATAGCTTATTTAAAGTCTTAATAGCTTATTTAAAGTGTTTTAAGTGTTAAAAATGAATATTAAACACAGAAATCTCCCTCTAGAAAATTCTGAGTGTAGATACCAAAGCCGTTATGGAATGAAGTTTTTAGAAATTGCAAAATTTGTGACCACTTTTTTATGAACAGTTCTACTCGGCGTCAAAAAATCAAATTTTATAAAATTTTGAATTTAACCGTTGTTAGGTTGCTATTCGAAAGATACGAATAACGACACACAGACAAAAAAAAAAAAAAAAAAAAAAAAAAGGTTAGAGAAAGAGAAGATTAGAATTTAAGCTTCCAAATGTCGAATCATTTTAATGATTCGTAGGATTTGAGGGTTTAAATGCTCTAGAAATAATAATTGTTTATCGTGTTTCACATAAAACGCATGCAACATTAATATATTTTCAACGCTACATTTGACATTTATTTTACTAAAAATAGTAGAAGTTGCATTCAAATCTTTTATGGCTTTTCTGTGTCAAAGAAACTTAAAAACCATTGGTTTTGTGTAATTGCATAGATCATGACATTTGTCATTATCTGTCATGTACACTCTGCACTAAAAAATGAGCGAAGGGCAGTTCCATATCTCCTGCATTTTCGCTGTTTTTGTTTTTCTTTTTAGCTCTATTATTTTGCATCATTTTCTTCGCACTTACGCCATATACAATTCAACAGCAGAATTGCAAATTATTTAAAAGCAGCATATTAACATACGTTTAGAATTCTCGGTGCAGTGTCAAGTGTTGGTATGCATTTTTCTGTTTTTTTCAGTCTTTCCTCAGTTCTTCATATCAATGTTAGTTTTATTACTAAATTGGCTTTACAAAATCCTTTTGTTTTTTTATTATTAACTTTTTGTATGTTTACTTTATTTATTAAATAGCACGTTCTTGGCGCTTACGCCACATAAAATTCGATTCCACAACAAAATCACAGAATAATTAAAAACAGCACATCTTTAGAATTTCCATCAGAGCGCACTAGAGATAAAACTATTTCATTCTGTACGGTGCTGCCACTGCTTTCTTTGAAATCGTTGAGTTTGTTAATCGAAAATTCGTTAGTGTTTACAAAATATCAAATATATAATAAAACATATTAGAAATTCAAAATTCTGGCTTCCAGGTGCCCATTTTTGCGTGGAGGAGTACGTTATTCCAAATTTGATGATTTTAGGTATTGTTGTTTCTTCACCATGCGAGAAAAATACATACGTTCATGCAAATTCTTTATTATTTAGTTTCTTTAAATATATTAGGGAATGATAATATTTGGTGGCAACAGTCTGAAAAGTGATACGCAGTGTATAATGATTCAACCGAAAATGCCGTTTCGAGACTAATATCCCATTCAGGACTAGTGTCCCTTTTAGACTAATAAATAAAACATAAATTTAATAAACTGTTTTCTTTCTTAGAACTGTTATTAATTTAGAAGTCAAACAACAAAAATCAGCGTTATATTTTTTCAAATTTCACAGGACTAGTTTCGATGGTTTTCCAAACCATTATCCTCAGCTGCAAAAGCGCAAATGAACGAGATAAGGTATAACGATAAGATAAGACAAGAAAAGCCTGGATAAGAGATAAGCTACTGGCGCCATCTGTTGAAGAAACCAAAGCTAAAACATAATTTCTTTAAAGGCTGAAGGCAAAGATGGATTGGAATTAGTGTCGTTAACTAGAACAGAAAGAATTTTTTGAATGTGAAATGCCTCTAGAAAATCTAGTTTACCAATGGAAGATGTGTATTTGAATAATTTTGGCAGCAGAAAAATTGTAAGTGTGATTTTCGGACCAACAATGTTCGGCAACAGAAGACTTATGTGTTTCCTTTTTCCTAACATATGCCTCATGTTCCTTAACGCGAAATTTAAAGGCTTTCCTAGTTTGTCCAATGTAAATTAAACCACACTGGCAAGGAATCCTGTAAATACCCCAGGAATTCATATCCGGAACGGGGTCCTTGAGTATGGAACTCGGAATTTTATTCATGAGAGAACAAACGACCCGAAAGTTAAATTTCTGCAAAATACGTGCAACCTTATAGCTAATTAATGGAAAGAAGGGAATGACAACAGAATTTTTATAATCTCCTAAAACAAGAGTGTGCCTTTTGGCCTTATACTGTCATGATATCTTATCTCGTTCATTTTGCACTTTTGCGGCTGAATATGATGTTTCAATAAAACCATCGAAACTAGTCCTATGAAATTTGAAGTATAACGCTGATTTTTTATGCTTGACTTCTAAATTAATATTTGTTCGGCGTGTTATTGTATCTTAATCTTAGAACTCTTGCTCATACTCTTATTCTAAATTTATCTTTAAGGGGACTCATACACCTTAAACCCCTTATGATCTTCGAATATGTGACTGTTGCAAGAATTGGGATATTTTATTTATTTTAAAAGCAATTACTTCCAACTTTTTACATCTGACTACATAATATAGCTGCTTTAGAAAGTAGTAACCATAAAATTTGTGTTGCCACAAATATTTTTGTAATTTAATCCTCTTTGTGACAAAATATTTCGCCATGTTTCCACCTTGCGCGCATGATATTTTAAAAATGGCTAATGGTACATACTTGAAATTTGATGGAATTCTTTATATGGGCACTACTTTCTATCTGAACCAACAATCTGATGAATATTTTAATATTGAAAAATTTTATGGACGAAAACATTAAAAATTTTTTTAAATAAAATACATTTTATAAACTTAACTCAAAATAAAATAAAAATTTAACATGAAATTTTTAGAATTTTAGGTTTACAGTAGTTTCCAAATGTTATAAAAGCTATATATTAAATATGGAATTAAATTATGCAACAGAATGTTTTAAACTGCGCGCGCAAGTTGGAAACATGACGAAAAATGTTGTCACAAAGGGGATTAAATTATAAAAATATTGGTGGCAACACAAACTTTCTGATTACTATTTCAGGAAGCAGCTATATTATGTAGTCAGCTGTAAAGAGTTGGTAGTAATTGCTTTTAAAATAAATAAGTTATCCCAATTCTTGCAACAGTCACTTATTCGAACATCTTATGGGTTTTAAGGTGTATGAGTCCCTTAAGTTATTTATGTGCAATTTTTTTGTATTAGGGTTATATTATATATTGTATATTCGAGAGAAAACTTTAATGTGTCAATGAAGAAAAGAATTGCTTAAAAGGGAGCCGACGCAAGAAAATATTTGGGAATCCCTCTACCTGAGTATCATCTACTTAAACTATTTCAAATGCTGTGAAAACATTGAATGCATGCTTTAACTAAAATATAAGTAACAATCTTAAATTTTTATAGCGAGACATGCAATATAGTTGTTTTGTGATAATTTCTTTCCTTTTTTGTTTTGTAGTCTTATAGGTTCGGAGAGTTTCCGTGTTTGCAATATTTTGTATGCTTTCTTTTGTTCTTTTGTTTTCAAGCAGTTGCTTATATCTCGGCTCACTGGATCAAATACGTTGATTTTTCGGATGGTTGCGTAAACACAACGAAACGTCAATAAACGTAGACAGAAGACTATGTACCTAAACAAACATAATTCTATTACAAAAATTCTGCATTGTAAAAGAATTAATAATTTTATAAGGTCTTTGGAAACATTTAAGAGACAGTTTAATTCCTTCTTTCGCTGTACAAAGACTGAAAGAAAGATCGTTTACATCGAAAGTTTTATTCTGCAATATAAATTAAAAAACTTCAAAGATTTGGTTTCGATAAAAGCAAAACGTATTTAATCGCTCTCTATATTTATGAAGCTATGTTTACAACTAGTTAATTAGTTCTTTATGCAACTAGTTACTTATTTGCCGTAAGCAAAATGGCTCTGTGGGGGAGCGTTCTCAAGTACTCACACTTTTACAATAAATAATCTTCGTAAAATGAAAGAGGAGAGTAGAAAAATGTAACTGATTCAGCTCATAAAAAGTTTAAAAAATAAAATTTATGAAAAAAGAAAAGAATAAGCGTCACATTTTATGTCAAACTTTTCAGATATAAAGTATATATTTAGTGTATATTTCTATCAAGTTTATGCTTTTACGAGAAGTAAGATACAGATCTTTCACGATATTGAAAATGATAACAAAAAGTATACAGGATGAGAAAAATAACTTATGTATTTTTATATTAGGTTATTATATTACTAACATAAATTATTATTATTATTTTTTAATTATGAAAGTTATTTTGAAAGTGAAAGTGACAAGTAGCATTAAACTATGTTACATGCACTTTTGGTCGGAAAAATGCGTTATATAAGTTTAACCCTTAAAATAAAAAAGTGTTTTTTAAGGAATATAATTTGAATAAAATATATGTAGTTTTTTCAACACATGTATATTTCCCGTTTTTCCATAATCGAGGAAAATTTCTCGCCCTATTCAAAAACTAAGATAATTGAGAAACTGAATTCTAAGGGAACGTCAAACATGAGAAATTTTGCTCCAAAATTGGAAAGTCTTTAATTTTTCTTTTTACTTTCTGTACGCTAAAACGTATTTATAAATGCTGTGTGGTATTAAAGAATTTCAGAGCTAAAGCATAACTTATGATTTTAATAGAACTATAATTCAAAACTATTGCGATGTTTCTGCAAATAGTTAGAATTTCTTAGCTCTAGAAAAGTTGGTGTCTGATTAGAATTATCAATGAATAAAAATTTTAAATTCGAAGAGACTGCTTATACTGCAGTACGCAAAATCAAAATGCTTTTAATATTATGTATTCTTTATTATTATTCCATTTGACAAAACACAGTTTATTCTAGTCATGAAATGAGCTGATTAATATGAACCTATAATTTTTATTTTAATAAGGGAGTAATTTCACATACCTGTCTGATTCATTAATAATGAATTATCTCAAAGCAGCAGAAAATTCGGAAACTACTTGTATATAACAGAGCTATACCTGAGAAATTCTAAACTGAAAGCCTAAGCTGTTATAAAACTATAAAATAGTATAGTTTCAGGAAGAGAAAAACCTTCAGATTGATTTCGCTAAAATTACTTAACAATTTATCCATAAATAAAGGAACAAACTGATCAGTAAGAGTCATATTTGTTGAGCTTTATTCTGTTATTTTTTAACTTTTATTCTGAAGTTGGAACAAAACAAAAGAGTAGTTTTTTTTTTACTTTAATTCACTCAATTTCAGGCAAATTCAACTACCTTACATGTTCATGTTTTTGGAATAAATAGATAATCTTCACTTAATTACTTTAAGATAATCTTATCGTAAGTCATAAAGTAATATTTAAAAAGCTCTTAATTAAAAGGGCATGACAGTTGATACATTTTCATTCCAGCGGTATATTTACATTGAAAGGTTTAGACAGTTTATCACGAGTCACACAACAACATACTTATTCTCCACTAATCTTTCCCAACTACAAAGCTCCGGTGCTTATATATTATCCGGTGGAGAACAAAACCGTCGTCAGTCAGCCCGATTTAAAAGCCAATTACGGATAAGCGTGACGTCACAACGCACTCATAGCACATGGGCTTTTGTTTGGTGTAGCCACGGATAAACAATGGCAGTATATTCTAGTCACAAGTAACATATGCAAACATAAAATCTAGTCACAATTAATTAACATGCACAAACATAAGATCTAGTCACAAGAGAATATCCATTCTCAAAAGAACGCAGTTCGAGGGCTGAAGAGTAGCATTTGTGACAGCGTTTGAATTCATTTATATCTGATTGAGCGAATTATTATCTGTTGAATGGAGGATGTGGTCGAAAATAGAACAACAGATTAGAACAATTACCCGCAGAAGGACTATACTCACAGTGTTCTAAGTAGAGATTTCTGTTAAATTTAGAGGGCCTAACAAAATAGTAAAATTCAAAGTCCTTTTTTAAAAAGCACAAAAACGAAGCAGGTTAAATGCTTCGTAACAGTAGCTATTTGGTGGTTTGGGTCAGATAGATTGAAGAAGGTTTTAACCCAAGAGTTGCAGACAGAAATGTGGCTCAGAATTCCCCAAGCGGGATTTTCGCCAACATTCATTGATAGATGGTAACCAACTTTTAAGCTCGACAGAATTAATTCGGAAGTACCAAAGTTTCTTTCATAGATGAGTATATACTGCCTACATTTTTACCCGAGGAAATATTTTCTTTAACTGATTTCAACTAAAATTGACGAAGTCATAGATTACTATTTATTGTCAAAACGAATGTCACTAAAGCGAATATGTCGAACATAAATGATGAACTAGGTATGTCTTCCGATAACCTTTCATTGCTTTATAACTTTGCCAGTTCGTTTGTTAAATAATTATAGTTTTTCAAAATTAAATTCCAAAATGTTTGAACATTAACTCAAATCATAGAATTTTTGTTAAACTTTGAAGAAACATTCAGATGTTTGTTATTTTTAACGCTTGTATGTGAATTTATTTATTATAAAATATACATTCCAATTAAAGCTATTGGCTAAAAAAGTGTTTCTTTTCAAAATTTTCTGAATTGGAAAATGGAAGTTGATTCGAGTCTTTGGTATTCAAAGGATATCTGAAGAAAATTGTTGAGAAATTCCTTGTTACATGATGCCTGAAATTTGGCTTAACTTCTAATATGCATAAATAAAATATTTTTTGAAGGAATGAAGTTGATCGAGAGAACAACCGATTATTTCCTTTACAAATGATTAAAGAAAGAAATCTACTCCTAAATAAAGATGAGGAAGGATGCGAGCATTTTACAAATTTTATGTCCTTACAGAATGTGCTACATACAGTTTATTTTGTCGTCATTCTTGGTTGAACGATTTTAAACAAAGCTGAAAAACTCCATTCATTTTTAATTTGTTTTATTTCTGAACAATTATAACAAAATTATATGGATTTTAAAAGAATTCTATAACTACTGATGTTTCTTCCCATTTCGTGAATCGTTTCATGTGATGTAAAGTGCTACACTTTTATCTAAAATGACTGTTACGTCAAAATTCCCACAGAGTTATTTCCATGAAATTTTGACTTAATTGCTTCGTGTGATAAAAATGTAAAGAGATTTATGTTAAATTTGACAAAAAGTAATGTTAAGTATTTGCTTATGCAAATATTAATTTATTAAGCTACTCTAGATTTTGTAATTGAAAATTATTTTAGGAATTTTCTTAGAATTTTGAAAGAGCCAATATTATTTTGTTGCCTTCAAAATGGGCTTAAATTAGAGTAATATTTATTTTAGACACTTTACTGGTGATAACAATTTATTGGTTGCATTTAAAGGTGCCGACAGTTTTTGATACGATTAAAAAAATTTGCATCAGCTGTATACCCTAATCTAGAAATTAACCCTAAAATTTAATGATTATTTATGTTTAGCTTTCGTATAATTTAAATTTACTAAATTAGTAGAGTTGGTTATTACAAAGCAACATTCTACTAAAAAATATTTGTTTCCTTTTTTCAATAGTTCAGCCTTTTAGTTAAATCTGTTTGATTCTTACTTATTCCTTCTACGTTCGAAATTTTAAGAAGTTATGTAAATGAAGTTAATATACATAAAAAAATCTGAAACTTTGATGACAGATTGCTTCCACTAGCACAAGTTCCTGAATTTCATAGGTTTGGTTTAGACACTGCCTTGCTACTACCGTGTAGCTAGGTAGTACTCAGCTTTCGGTTGAGTAATTGCGTTGATTGTAGAGATGAGAAAGTGTAATTTAAGTTTCCGGGAAAGAACTCTCATATTTTTAAAATGCCGCTACACAGCTGGAGAATTTATTGCCACTTTAATAACTTTATGTGACTTTAGATGCATTTTGTTCCGACTGCAAGCTGCAGTTGCTTTACATTTTTGTGACTCTACATCGCTTACATTACTTAAAAAATTAAAGTTTGTTTAGTTTTGAATTTTTAATTTGTGTTTTATTTATTATTCACAGTTGAAAATTCCTATTGCTGGCTTTGTTGGAAGATTATTTGAATAGAAGAAATGCAGCAAGACAACGATACAAAATCCGTTTGAAATGAAATATGTAAAGCTTTCAACATTATAAATCAAATGAAGACATTTGGACTTATATTAAAAAGATATTACAGGAGTTACTTTGCTGAAGCGATCACCGCATCAGAATTTGTGACATTTGAAATGTGTACGTGACAGATTGACTGACTAAGTTTGCCAATATTGGTGACTAAGGGCGGTGGCTATTTTAACAAGAAAATACAAATATACATTTAATTACACATAAATATATGCAGAAAATTTGCAATATATATCGAATATACTTCGGAGCTTCCTATGCAATCGAATATACTTCGGAGTGGAATGTGAGAACAGTACTCAGATAAAACTTTAATCGAAAGGTAACCAGATTTCTATATATGTAATAATATTTGGAAATGATTTTAAGCGTTTCTAAAAATGCATAGAATGTGACCATTTCTACGGCTGTCATTATTCCCAAGGCCTAGCAAACTTAATAGCTGTTGCTTTATTTTAAAACATCTTTTGTAAAGCTTCACAAGAAATGTTGCTGGAACCGATAGTAGGAAATTAAGCAAATTACTCAAAGATAACGAGAAAAGAGTTTGAAATGATATTAACTTCTTACTGTTATGCACTGTGTCCGCGAAAGTCCTTTCTCCGCGCCTTTACTTTATTTCTTTATTTTCGCAGCTGTTGGTCGTAGATATATATATTTCACACATATAATGATTCTCACTTTGGTATTTTTAAATTTAGAGAAGTCAATTTCGTGAAAATTACGAAATCTGATATTTTATCACTTTGACGTTTCTTCACTCCCTATACATACTATAAGAAAATGTTATTCTATTTATAATAAAAAATTAAATTTTTTTTGCCATATGACAAAATATGATTCAGATATTAAAGTCGAGCGTCATATTCGAGGACCGTACACAGATTGAAGAACGAAATATTTGCATTTGGAAGTAACTAAACATAAAATACCAGTTTAGAAAAGGTTTCTGCTGTTAAGAAAGAGGGAGAAGCATTTCTATGCATATTGTTATAAAAAACACACATCAATATAAATTGCTTTTAAAATGGAGATCTCATTCACAGAGTTTTAGAAGTCATGTCGTAGAAAACACTGGCAGGCTTCAGGACTGGCACGTAACCTAGTTGTAATAATATTTGAAGTAATTAAAACTGAAAAATATTTGTATTTTGATAACTTTTTTGTACAATCATGATTCTAAAACAATAAAATTTCATGCGAATAGTATTTATAGACTGAAAACTTATAAATTTCTTCCGTGAAAATTCTTTTGACATACCAAATGCAACAAAATTAGAAATTGAAAACACTACTCAATCGCAGGCGAATATCATTGAAGTGCATTTAAGGGGGGGGGAAATCAACATGGAATTTGAGAACTAACCGACTTCTCAATACAATCTGACATTGACGTCAGAAATAGTAAAGTTTTAAATTAAATATTAGAGTTAATAGCCGCCAAAATGGTATAATGGCTAAGAGAACTGACTGCGATACCAAAGGTCTGGGATTCTAATCCCAGCAAAGGCATGGTTGTTATTCCATATAGGGTTATACCTTTAAGATTTAAACACAGATGTTATTATGAGGAATTACCATATTCGCTCATCTGTGCTCGCATAATATGAGTGATTATCATATCCAGTTAACAAAGGAAGGATTCATATTTCGAATTTCGGGGAGAAAAGTGTTGATTTTTCATATTTTCTACTCATAATACATAATGATTTCTATAGTAGTACAATTACAAATGAGTTTAGAGAAAGATCTGGTTGAAATGCAAAAGTTTGTGTCATTTCAGCACAGCCCTCTAATCGTTGGTATGCAATGCAACAGAATGTAGTTGAAATTTTTCATGTAAATTTAGTTTGCTTTAAAAAACGTTCAATGTTTTAAATACAGTATGCTGTACAAGCTTCTTTCCATTTTCGTAAATGAGGTTATATAATTAGTGTAAAATCATTACGAAACTGCAATAGGAAATTAAAAAGTTGACTGCATCTGGTCTCAGATGTGTCTAGAGATTATATATATATATATATATATATATATATATACATATATATATACATATATACATATATTTTAAACATATATATATATATATATTATGTTATTTATGCCTGCGGTTTTTGAATGGTCTTAATGAGGGGTCTATGACACTTTGCCGACGGCCATTAGCCGACAGGTCATTTAACGCACACGGACGTTTAGCCGACAGTACATATGGATGACAAGATAATTTAGCCGACAGCATGTCTATTTGACAATACATACATATAGACAGAAGAAAACGACATTGTTTTAGTAAATTTTAACCGTATTTATCTGAAAAAAGGGTTGTTTCCAAGGTACAAAACGAGAAGGTTTATGAATAAATACCATATTTTTTCCTTAATTAAAAAAATACTCTAGATTTTAAAATTAAACAGAAGAGCAGGCTTATTTTGGTGTAGATTTTGAAATCAACTTTGAGAGTAATCAGACATACATCTCTGTATTTCGATTTGGTTAATTTATATGATTATGACAAAGCACTCGAGAGTTAACTGCCTAACGGAAGGGATATCTTCGTGAAGAACTTTCTAGGAGAAACTGTCTTATAAGTTACGTTACTCATAGAGAAAGCTACGAAAGCACCCATGCAGCTAGCCCATCCGCAGGGATTTGAACGTCGGACTGATATACCAGTGTTCAGGGATTTTACCCCTCGCGTTTGGTGGATTCGGTCTCTGTATTTCAGAAGTGGGAAAGAAAATTTCAGTAATTGGAAGAGTGAAATGATTTTATATTTAAAGAAAGACTGGAGTAAAGCGAAAACAAATGTAAGGTGATTTGTCGCGAAAATTAATAAGTGAGATGGGGAAAAGCTAAAATATTAGAATTTTGATAACATTGAAAAATTAATGCCATTTTCTAAAGAAGAAGAATATTTGCTAATGTGAAAGAGTTCAAAGAAATCCAATTTACGTTATATTTATTTTCTCTTTGCTCCGCTTATTCTTTCCATATAAAACTGTTTCACTCTTCCGAATGCTGAAATTTTCTTTCACATGTCCAATTTGAAAATTAATAGTTTCTTTAAGTTAGGTAAAAAATATAGTACTTTTTCCCAAACCTACTCGTTAGGTACTTTGAAAGCAACCTTTTTTTCCAGATAAATATGAATAAATTTTACTAACATATTCTCTCATATTTTTTTTATATGTAAGCGCTGTCAGCTATACGTCTTGTCTATTAAATGTCTTGCCGGTTAAATATCCGTGTCCTCTAAATGGCCTATCGACTAAATGTCCATGTTGGCTAAATGTCTTTCTCGGTTTAATATTCTGTCGGCTAAATTGCTCTGCCAGCTAAATATTCACGTAGGCTAAATGTCCTGCCACCTAACTCTCCGTGCTGACTAAATGTCCTATCGGCTACCTGTCTGCGTCGGCTACATGTCCATGTCGGATAAATATAAGTGTCGGTTTGCTGTCGGCTGAGTGATTGTCGGCTAAATGTAAGCGACCTCTTAGTGAGATCTACAAAATTTGATCCAATAATACGCGATTTTGTGCAGATATTTCCAGTATTCCATCTTTAACTCGCAACAGTTCTGTAAAATGAGTCGGGAGGGATATTATCATGAGAAAAAATAATTTTTCGAGCAATAAAACCCCATAGATCATTTCGTATGTCTACATACAAATACAGTGGTGTTAAAAATAAAGAAAATCTTCACATTGTTCCATTATGACTGATGGACAAATTTTAATGAGATTCAGTATGGGTCAAGGTTGACATAATGTGTAATGCACCACTTAATAGTAGTGATACACACATGTGATCGTGCATAAGGAAAATGAAGGTTACAGTAAAAAACAAAAGGTGAAGAGTTAGAGCCCTATGTTCTCCCTTTTACGGGTGCAGTTGGCCATGAGTTTATGTTTATGGACCACACCGCTTATTCATCAATTATGATTTTCTGTAAAGGGAATATAATAACAAGATGGATGATCCAGCCAGGTATCACTTTCTAAAGACACGGCTAGAACGGTTTTTGAAGGTCAATTTCAATTTGCTTTTCCCCTTCCAGATTCCTCCAGGACCTGAAAAAGTTTTGCTGCCGAAGTAAGACAGATTGTCTCAGGGGCTTACAAACTGTCTCGTTTTCACTGAAGTCTCTTTGAGAAAATTTTATCACTGTTAGAAGGGGCCATACTCCTTATAAGCTTCCTTTTTTGTTTGATCTTGCAATCTATGTTTTTGACCTTTCTAGGCCGATAAGCATCACGCAAGATTATGTATTGTATCAGTCTGTATCCAGACTAAATTTGTTTAGAATTTATTAATCATTTCTGGAGATTATTGAGCAAATGGGAAAATTATCCTTATTTTGGAAACCAGTAGACATATAAAATGCAAAAACTTTCAAGAAGGATTCAATGAAGGTAAAAGAAAATGATAAGCAAATCATTCATATATTCTCGAAACAGTTTCATTTATTAATTTCAGTTTATTTTCTCTTGTTTTCTTCAACTCTTGGAGAACTGAAGAAAGTTTTGCTAGTAGAATATTAAGCAGGGAGATTACAGTAACATGCCTCACCCCAGCAGACAACAGAACTAAATTTATAGGAAACTACTAAAGATCATGTTATAAAATGAAAAATAATCTTTTCACGTTTGTAGGAACGTGCCCGTTTTACTTACAAAAGAATACATTGCCTTTTATTTACAAAAGAATACATTTCCATTTTAGATCTTGGACAAAAGCTAAACATTGTTTTAAAAAACTTGTTGTTTACGTTAAAGAATCCCAATTAAGTTTCAATTTATCATAATTTAGATCTGAAGAATCGTTTATTTTTAATATTCTGGCGAAATGAATAAAAGAACGCAAAATAAAGAATTTAAAAGAAACCCAGGAAAATATTAACAAGTATCCCAGACAAAAGGTCTATGTCACTAATTTAGAGGACATTGACAAGCTTTTGTTTACATTTCAGAAAAAACAATTTTATCTTAAAAAGGTCAAGAGAAAATCCATTATGTCTATTACAAAACAATCAGATATTTATGAATTGTAAAAGTTTCCCCAGAAAACGCGTACGCATTTCACTTTATCATCTGTTACTGTAAAATGCTTCTCGACATATAGACGCATTACGCGAAAGGAAGTATGTAAATGTTAGTTAATGTGATTAAGAAAAAGAGAAACTAAGGAAAACTGATTCATATCCACAGAAGAGTGTAGAAGCGAAAAGGTTTGCAATTATGCTAATTTTACAAGTGTTCGAATACGATTTGATTTTAAAATATTATACTTAGGAACGGAAAGCTTAATATGGCTATTTTAAAATTTATATTTCAAAGTGTTCATACCTTGGAGTGACGTTTATACACAACATTAATGATCTGCAGCTTCTGAAAGTTACATCGTTTTTAATCCCACGAAGAACATTTTTTATAAAAACTTTTCAAAATAAAAATTTATCGAAAAGAGGCTTAGAACATAAGCACTTGCTATACATTTTCAAGAAATATATTTATCCGCCAAATGCCCTACACATAAACTTTAAATTTGCGTGTCACTGGTATTCTTACGATGAAAGTTGCATTTTTCTTCATTGCGTATTTTTGGTATTTTTAGAAGCATAACATACAAAGAAATAATTCGTAATGTGAGCATATATCAGAACATTCTGTTGTAGCTAAAACTTTATTAGGTAGCTTAAACTGGTATGCACTTAACACAGATATCCCAAAACTGATATTTATTGAGGCTTCAGCCTTCGAAAAGGATGTTTTATGGCTGTCATGCTCTTTTATTGCGGGTGATTTCTGATGTTTTCAATCTGTGTTAACCTATTTGGGAATTTCTTTATACGGTATCAGGAAAGTTAAAGAATTACGACTTCGGTTTTCGACTAGCGAGTGATAACCAGGGCATAAAAAATTTATTTTATAGGTTTTTGTCTAGACTCATCCTTGCTGGCGTTTGGTAGTTCTGTACGGTTGACTTCAAGGATTTGTTTAGGGATAAGTGCCTTTCACTGTCTATACTGAATACAATACATAAATGAAATTTCATTAAGCAAATTCTTTCGCAATCACTAATATACAACACTGCTTAAATGAATGTTTATTAACCATTTATTAAAATTCAAAAGGAATAACATAGATATTAAATTGAAAATAAAGCAATGAGTAGGTAAAGCATTTTATGTTCAGCTAATATCTCGAAAATTTGCTATAGCAACATTATTTAGTTAAGTGCAGTTTGCGGATTCAACGGCCCTTTTTTCCTTAAAAATTCATTCTCATTACATCTTCTTAAAATGTGGACACGGAGTTACTTGTAGTTTAAATTGTAGTTTAAATAAAAATATATTGTTTAAATAGTTAAAAGAAATTCGACACTGTATTACTCTGATCAAAAGGTTCAAGAATGATTTCATAAAATTAAAAATTCCAATTTTTTGGTCAATATTTATTGCATTCTCGTCAAAGTAATACAGTTTAAGAATAATGCATTTTCCCGCACTTGTATCAATCTCAAAACATGTTTTAGAACCGTTTTTCGAAATTTCTTCAGAACTCTCAGCGAATAGTTTTCTTATTGCAAATGAACACATTTGCACAGAATAAAAGGAACTAAGATAAAGATTGTTGCCAAATGCTCATGAAAATCGTAACAGTTTCGGAAAATGAAACATTCCCTATACTTTTTCATCATAAAAAAATAAAGTTAATTTTTTTGCTTACACAGTAAATTTTTTAGTACAGTAAATTTTTTTGCTTAAAGGGTAAGCAGCGAATCGTTAACAGAACTTAAAATGCCAGCAAAAAATCGAAAGGAAAATTTGAAAAATATAATAAGTTATGCATAAGCATAAGTTTGATATATATCTAGGTTTTTCAGGTAATCTTCTTCCTTTTTACTGTCTTCATGGACAATTTTCTAAGAAAAAATAAAGAGTTCGCATTTAAATTGTTATGTGCTTGCAAACGTTCGTCTTGGATTTCTTTTAATATATTTCTTATATATATCTTTAATTAACAATAAAAAACATAGATTTCATTTTCCAAGACCTAAGCTGCTGAGGCATAAGTTTTATCATAGAATCCTTGAAATTGAGTACTTTTATATTATTTAGACGTACATTATCGTAATTGGCATTAATGTTAATTTTATTGCTTGTAAATCTTTGAAAACTCTCTCATGTAATACAATGTTCTCTTCATAGATAGCTCAAATAATCTGTACTGTTTCTTATTGGCGCAGTACTTAGTCCAAAAGGGCGGTAGCTCAGAAGGGCTGTTAGTCTCAAAACGGATCTTGTGGCGTTTCACTATAAACGCCGAATCACGTTTAAATTTTTGCCACCAAATATTATCGCCCTGTATTATATTTAAAAAAAAATAATGAAGAATCTGCATGAATATATATATAGTTTTCGCTTTGTGGAAACGCGACGGTACCTAGAGCCATTAAATTTTGAATAACGTAATCCTCCACCCGAGTATGGGCCCCTGGAAGCCCGAATTTTGAATTTCAAATTTGTTTTAATACCTGTTTAACATTTTGTGAAAGTTTAAAGAATTTTTGATTAACAATCAACGATTTCATAGTGAGCAGTGGCAACACTATACAGAAACTTTTTTATATCCAGCGCAAGATACTGTCTATCGGCAATTCGAAAGATATGCTGTTTTTAAATATTTTATGATATTGCTTGTAAAGTTGCGCGCTTCGAACCTGCACGCAACAAAGTGGTGACTGCTGAAAATTGGAAATCAGACAGAGTCTTGAGAAGGGTTTAAGTCCCTTTTTATTCAACTTTAGAAATTACAAATGCGTGCTCTTGACGCTCACAAACTACGCCGACCCGGCGGTAAAATAAAAATAAGAAACTAAAAAGAGATAATAACAAGTGACTAACTACGAGGCTCTCTAAACGTAACTAACCTCACCGCGTTCTAAAATACCGCTGATAATTCAGCAAACTCTGAATATTACGTTGAAAGATTAACAATTTGCCGAGGCAAGCACACAGGCCGAAATGCGTGGTTATTCAATTTCTAACTAGCCACCTCCACACTCGTGAAGCAAGAAAGCACTCCTTCGAACTCGTTTCCTTTCTATTTAACTCAGAATACTTCCGCTGATAATTTGAATCCTTGCGCGTTCTACTAAAATTTACATACTCTGGCATTAGCAGTTCCAGGGAAAAGTAAGGCTTGACAGGAAAGATAGTTTAAACTTAAAATAAATGTTAGTTAAAATAAATATAAACCCTACATTTGCCGCTGCCAGAATTTGGAAAACTTGGAAGCAGGTCCTACAAACGACCTGTTGAAAGGTTTCTACAATTCTGAACTAAATTTTAAGAGCCTCGTTTACATAAAAAAAAATCTTCTCTCACAAAAGGTATAATAAAATTTCTGTGTATACTTAATTAAATCTCTCTTCTTACAGCAACTTTTCCTGGACTTCAGCAATCAATCTTGTTCTTTTCCTTCCAGCATCTGGAAGGAATAAGTATCAGTATCTTTCTAAATACATTATAATTTACACTTTCTTGACACTGAATAAATTTTTGTTTTTTAAACGATTTATTTTCCTTAGTTACTGCTTAATTCACATTCATTCAAGTATTCAAACATTAATTTAACTTTACCCTGGCTCTCCACCATGTGTGGTGTCAAACGGGAATATTCGTGTTTTAGTATTACAACACTTCCCCTAACCGCAATGATTTGTTAGAATTCAACGACCAAATAGACACGCCTTAAACGACATACTGAAACTCGATGAGCTGAGTTTAACATTCTTAAAATTCAAGTGTAGGTGGAGAACCCTACAAAACACATTCATTCAAACTTCCCCCTCATTCATCTTTAGACATTTAGGCTTTCGCTCTAAAGCATGATTTTATCTACAGTTTAATACTTAAATTTGAATTCATTGCTTTTGAGCATTTACTTTTAGCATCTAAAATTTTATGCTTCTAGACTAAATTCTACTTTTACATAACATTCAAGTATTTACCTACATTTAAAAAATTATAATACATATAATTTTTACAATTTACCATACAATGAATAAGAGAAAATAAATTTTTACTTTACTCATTCTTCGCCAAGCTGGCGGCACTGAAACTAAAATTCTTATTAATACAAGAATACGAAGTTATTTTTATCTTCGGCCAAATTTTGGCATTAACATAACAGAATTAGTCTTTCGACCAACAGAAACTGCTTGTTCTTAGATTTTATACTTAAAGAAAATAATACTTTTGCCTTAGCTAAATAAAGTAAAACAAAACTAAGTCTCAACCGAGACACATTGACTTTCGTCAAAACATAGTACTTCGTATTGACGCATAACATTTTGGAACAAAAGAAAAAAAAATTTATAGAAGATTTTAACTTATCTTTGAGTTTTCGATGATTGGAACTCCGTCATTCTTTTCTGGCAGAACTGTTCCCACGTTATAGGTTTCATGGACGTCAGTCTTCTCCTTAATGACCTCCGAGTGTCGTCCACGTTAATTTTTCTTTTTCGTCCTCTGCATGCTGGCCTCTTGCGGTAATAGTCGTCGGGTTGCTGTCTTTTTCGTTTTTCCCCTGGACGGCTGGTCTTGGCGTCCTCCGGTCTGGAGTCATTCTTGAATTTCTTCTGCTGGTGCTGGTCTTTTCGTTCCTCCTGCTGTCTTTTTATTATCGGGAACGGCGGCCTTGTTTGCACCTGACTCTCTGGCCCTGGAAGCGTTCTCCTTGATGTATAATTTCTACTGCGATACGTTGTAAGTGGTGTTTTCCTCTTTACCAAGGTTTCTTTACGCGGAGGCCTTGCTTCCTTGTTTTTCTTAAATGCTGAAGTTTGAAAGTTTTCGTTTCTTCTTTTAGGTACCGTCGCATGGGTTGTAGAAGGGCTAGGTTTCTCTTCAGTTCTCTGCTTCTTGGGTGGTGGAACGGGTGACGTTATTTCTCGACCTTCTACTTCTTTTACGCTTGAGTCCTGCAAGAAACTTTTAAGGATTTCAAAATCATTTTGATTATAGTATTTTTTCACCTGGTCGGGACTTGCTTTACAGATTTCCCCTCTCTCGTTCTTAAGGTACAATACGACTTCTTTGATTTCCTGAATTACATAAGGGCCTTCAAATTTTGGAGCTAACTTTGCAGTAAAATTGTCTGGGGCACTTGATAAAGAAAATTTCCGCTTCAATACTTTATCCCCAACTTTAAAATCTGCTTCACGGCGTTTTCTATCGTAATATACTTTTTGCCTATTTATTGCCGTATCCGAGCTTTTCAGCGCCTGGTCAATAAGTTTTTGCACATCTTTCTGTTTAAATTCTTGCTCTCTTTGTTGCACAAAGAATAATTTATCTAAAGGCGTAATTAACTTTCGGCCTAAAAATAATTCTGCTGGGGTTTTTCCCGTAGTATCGTGATTTGCCGTTCTTAAAGCATAAGCTAACTCATTTATGTAGCCATCCCAGCGCTTGTGATGTGTGCTAACGTAACTGCGAATTATTTTTACAATGTTTTTATTAACTCTTTCTGCTATGCCTGTGGCCTATATGGAACCATTTTGATATAGCGTATGCCAAGTCCAGTGCATATGTTTTCAAATATTTGACTAATGAATTGTTTACCGTTATCTCTAATGACATTTATCGGTGCACCGTATTTTAAAATGTATCTGTGTAAGAATGCATCTGCGACTGTTTTGGCTGCCGCGCGTTTAAGTGGAACAATTTCTGTCCATTTTGAAAAATGATCTACAATTACTAAAAGAAAACTATTTTTATTTAACTCGCTCTGGGGGAAAGGACCAAGAAGATCTATGCCTAAAATTTCATTCGGAAATGTAGCGCGAATGCTATTTAAGTACCCGCCGGGCTGTAATTAATATCATTTATTAACTGACATTGATTGCAGGACCTAACATATGCAGTTACTATTTTGTATAATTGCGGGAAATATACCGCCTCGCGTACCCTTTTTAAAGTCTTTCTGACCCCTAAATGATCCGCTGTTTTCGCGTCGTGTAATTCCTTCAAAATGCTTAATCGAAGCGAGGCTGGGATGACTGGTTTGTATTCGAGATTTTCGTTTGTTGTTTTCGTATAAAATAATAAATTATCTATTTTTTCATAGTTTTCTGCTCTATTTCTTATCGCATCGATATCTGTGTGCTCAAAGCTTTCGGGGTCTTTCAAATATGCATAGATACTTCCAAATTCAGGATCAGCTTTCAGTTCAGCGATAATTGTATCTCTAGAATCTAAAATTTTTGAAGTCAACACAGCGCATTTAAGTTCATTACCTTCATCGTCCAGTTTTATACGAGAAAGTGCGTCAGCTACATTGTTTTCCTTACCCAGTTTATATTTTATTATTAGATTATATTCTGGGTGTTTTGAAGCCCATCTTATTAACCTGGGCGTTAGGCTTTCCCTGAGTAAAGTCTACCAACAGCCGCATGATCCGAAAAGACTGTTACTGTCGCTTTGCCGAAATAAACTCGAAATTTGTGTACAGCCATTAATACGGCTAATGTTTCTCTCTCTGTAGCAGTATAATTCCTTTGTGTATGATTCAACGTTTTACTAAAAAATGCCAAAGGATGGCTATTTTGCATAAGAACCGCACCCACAGCATAGTCCGACGCATCTGCTGCAATTTCCAGGTTTTCGTCCCCCTCCGGGAATTTCAAAACAGGGGCATTGATGAGCGCTTCTTTTAATCTTTCAAATGCGGTATTTGCTTCCGCTGTCCACATGAATTTACTTTTCTTTCGTTTGATTACTAAGAGTGGTTCAACAATATTAGCGAAATCTTTTATGAATGACCGATAATAAGAACATAACCCAAGGAAAGGAGAAAATTTCTTGGAGGTGTTGGGAGGTGGGAAATTCTTGATTGCTTTTATTTTTGAATCTTGAGTTTCTATACCCTTTTGCGAAATTTTATAACCCAGATATTTAAGTTCTTTAGTTGCGAACTTGCATTTTGAGGAGTTAATTGTAAGCCCGGCCTCTTTTAATAATTTAAACGCTTCTTCTAGATCTTTAATATGTTGTTCCAACGTACTACTCGTTATAATTATATCATCTAGATAGATCAAAGTCGATTTTCCTAGGACAGGCTTTAGAACAATGTCCATAGCTCTCTGGAATGTTGATGGGGCCCCACACAACCCAAAGCGCATGAGTAAAAATGCGTAAGTGCCCGATTTTGTTATAAACGCGGTTTTATGTATGTCTTCGGGTCTCGTAGCTATTTGATAGTAGCGAGACGTTAAGTCCAAAGTAGTCATGTAGCTAGTAGATTTAATCTTTCTAATAATTTCGTCTATAACCGGGAAAGGGTAAACTGGGAATTTAGTAATACTATTCAGTTTTCTGTAATCGATAGCAAACCTCCAAGCCTTTTTATCCGAAGGAGGAAACTCGTTCTTTCTCCTACATAGTACGACTGGACTCGCGTACTCACTATTTATGGGCGTTATTATTTTGTTCTTTAACATTTCCTGAATATGTTCTTCTATAATTAGGTCTTTCTGTTTATCATAGCGATAAGGTTTAGTCCTACAGGGATTTTCGGCAGTTAACTGTATCTGATGAGTAACTATTTGACAGCTACCAGGCCGGTCTGAAAACAAGTTTGAAAAAGCACTCACCACTTGCTGGATGGCTTGATTTTCATGGTCATTCAAATGGCTAAGGTCGACTTGCGGTTGTTCCACTGGTTCCACCACCCTCTGGTTCATCTCCAGCACAATAGAACTGTCCTGAAAATTCAATTTGGCCCTCGCGGCCCTTAAAAACTCCATACCTAAAATAAAAGGATTTTGCAAATGTTTTACTACAAAAATTAATACTTTGAGGCTTTCCTCTTTTACCTGTATGTTTAATGATAATTTCCCGATGCAGTGACACGTTTTTCCTTGCGCCGCTGTTTTTGTTTTTAAATAATCATAACCTATAAAAATTTTTCTTGAAAAATGTATCACTCATAAAATTACCTTCTGCTCCTGTATCGATGAGGGCTTCTACTGATACATCGCTAACCAGGACTTGTATAATTGGTAGATGTGAGTTCTTTACGATGACCGTATTTAAGTGTCTTTTAGAGGATTTTTTTAAAACTTCCGGGGTCTGGACCCTCGCTTTCACAGGCCCCTCTACTCGTTTAAAGCTTTCTTTTCAACTTCTGCCTTCTGGGTACGTGGACGTTTGTTTTCAAATTTCCTTTTTGGGCCTTGACCTTCGAGGTTCGATGAGTTAGCTTGATAGCTCTTTCCCCCATAAGAGCGGTTTGCATTTCTGGTCTGCTCATTTGAAGATTGCCTTCGGATACTTTGAGAATACGATGCCTCTCTAGCTTTTTCCGCTATTCTGCGATTTTGAAACTTGACCGCCAATTTGAAGAGCTCCTGCAATGTGTTTGGGTTTCTAATTTCAAAGTAATCTTGAACAGCAGGTAACAATCTTGGTAAGATTATTTCAATAATCTCCGCGTCGGGTTTCTTCCCATACAGCATATCCGTCAGCTTAATTTTTCGCAGAATAAAGTCCGTCAACTCTTCTATATCCCGTTGATAGAAACTATATAGTTCGGCTTCTAGCCTTGCTCTATCTTTCACTATAGGGAAGGCCTTTAATAACGGTTTTTTGAAATTTTCAAATGTATATGTCTGGCTTCCGAATTCCCCTAATAAAAGTTTGCCTATATTCTTCCACCATAGCGCGGCCTGTCCTCTTAGTGCAGATGTGGCGATGGCAACTTTTTGTCTTTCAGGCACAGGGTAGAGCTGAAAGTGATTGTCGAAGCTTTCTAAAAATATCGCTACCGAATTTTTTCCGTCGAAATTGACGTTTGGCTTGATTGACGCTCTCAAAGTCTGGACCAGGTATCCAAATCCTTCCAATTGGCTTGCCATTTCTTGTTGTTGTCCCGCGGCTTCCATCCAATTTTAGGCCATTTCAGTTCGACAGGTGTTCGGGCGCCAATGTAAAGTTGCGCGCTACCAACCTGCACGCAACAAAGTGGTGACTGCTGAAAACTGGAAATCAGACAGAGTCTTGAGAAGGGTTTAAGTCCCTTTTTATTCAACTTTAAAAATTACAAATGCGTGCTCTTGACGCTCACAAACTACGCCGACCCGGCGGTAAAATAAAAATAAGAAACTAAAAAGAGATAATAACAAGCGACTAACTACGAGGCTCTCTAAACGTAACTAACCTCACCGCGTTCTAAAATACCGCTGGTAATTCAGCAAACTCTGAATATTACGTTGGAAGATTAACAATTTGCCGAGGCAAGCACACAGGCCGAAACGCGTGGTTATTCAATTTCTAACTAGCCACCTCCCCACTCGTGAAGCAAGAAAGCACTCCTTCGAACTCGTTTCCTTTCTATTTAACTCAGAATACTTCCGCTGATAATTTGAATCCTTGCGCGTTCTACTAAAATTTACATACTCTGGCATTGGCAGTTCCAGGGGAAAGTAAGGCTTGACAGGAAAGATAGTTTAAACTTAAAATAAATGTTAGTTAAAATAAATATAAACCCTACATGCTGTTGGATTAAATTTGATGTGGTTTATGGGCAAAAAACATGCTATTTAATAGATAAATGTAACACAAAAAAAGGTTAACCCCCCTTTGGGCGTAATATAAAGCTTCAAAGATTTCAGCTTTTATAAATATTAAAAAAAATGTGTTTGTTTTCTTGTCAAAAGAGTCTCAAGGTGGCGTAGAATTAATTTCTCAGATTCCTTGTTATCTGCAACAGAAATGTTACGTTTCAACGTAAAATGTAAACATCAGATTTAAGGCAAGATGTAAACAATTTCTTAAATTTATAAAGTTCTATTAAATACCAGAACTAAGTTCGTGGTAAATTCTACTTGCTTGCAGTCTGAATTATATTTGCAAGCGCCCAATATACATCCATAAACAATGAGGCGAAGCCCTCAGATAGGCATGCAGATAATGCATTCCTCCAATGTAAACAGCCGGAAGAACAATTACATACCATTTAGGAAAATTTAGGAAGAGAAATTGCATAACATGCAATTTGTTATCATGGATTAGACAGGATCAGGTTTTGGAGTTTGTTATGCTAAAAGAAGCTGAAACAGTTTAGAGTGGTTTACTAGCGTCATAAAGAGAATAATTTTTAATATACAGAATAACTCTTCACAGCAAATTACAGTCAAATACATAGTAATAATCAGAGCTAAGTGTTTGAGCGAACTAAAGCCGAGGAGTCTTAACATTAATTAAAAATTATTCTGATGTTGTTAAGAATTCTGGACAGCTTCCCGAATAGAGTTTCCTTTTTTGTAGGGGTTGTAAAGAATTAGTGTATTCCACCTTGGGTATTATCGGAATGTCATAGGTAAGCACGTCAATCTAACAAGAGCAAGATCCGTGGTTCGATACTTGTGAGAATACGATTGATTTTTAATGTTTTATCTACAAAAAACTTAATAGTTTTCACAGAGAAAATACTGCCATTATATTGCAATAGAACTGCATAACAAACAAATCTATCTACAAAACACTTAATAGTTTTCACAGAGAAAATACTGCTATTATATTGCAGTAGAACTGCATAACAAACAAATCGACAGGATTCTTTAAAAATACCATACTGCTATCCCTTTGACCACAAAGCACGTTTTGGTGTTCAGGATTAAGCACATACCTGTAGACGAAGACATACAGGAAATGTATACCTTTGCCCACAGATAAAGTAAACAACCAAGTAGCCGATTTATTTCGTTGGATTTGAATTTTTGTGGGAAATATGTTTCCTGAAAAACATATGCAGGGCATAAACTTTAGATCACCTGTCAAACTTTGTCAACCGCTGGTACGCGTACCACAAGTGTCCCAGCCTTTCAAAAAGTAAAATTCATATTAGCAGCGTACACCACAGTATAACTGAAAATCTTAAACTTTGGAAAATTATGAATCTGCCCTGGTTTCTCACAAAACTGGCATTTTATGAAAGTTATAACTGTTTCCCCTACCAATGTACAGGGTGATCAGCAAATAAGCCCTGATTTCAAAATTAAATATCTCTACGACAAAGATCGATAGAATTATGCGGTAAACTGTACGCTTATTAGCAAAACTGTAAAAAAGTTTAGAAAATTTAATTACGAAAATCGTTAACAGATGGCGCTCTAATCGCATTGACCTATCAGTAGCCTTTAAAATGTGCTTCGAGGTCTAAAGTGATCAGTACGACTGTTGGCTAGTGAAAAGAGGCTAGCGTAGAAAGTGAAATAATGTATTCCATTAAAAAACGTGTTTTTTTTTTTTTTGTTTGTTTTTTTTGTTCTGGAATTTCACCGATTAGAACACAGTCCTACGGCAACACGTCGCAGTTTTCAAAACCAATCCAATGTTCTAGTTGGACCCTATGTGAAAACCATTCGTATGCTCTTCGAAAAATTCGAATGGACTGGCAGCTTGGCTGATGGTTGAAAGGGAAATGTTAAGCCTACGCAAACTGTAGTCACTCCTGAAAATGCAGCCAAAGTCTCTGGAATTGCTCAGCAAAATCCTAGGAAAAGCATCCGATGGATTGCATCAGAGACAGGTTTTAAGTACACGAGCTCGCAAAAAATGTTAAAAAATAGCCTATGGCTGTTTCCATACAAAATCCAGAGTCATCAGGCCATACCCATGAAAGCTGTGCAACAAAGGACTTACTTTGCGAATCAGATTATAACAACGATCGACAAAGATAGATCTGATGTGAGCTGCATCTAGTTCACAGATGAGGCACAATTTCATTTGAATGGAATCGTTAATAAACAAAACTGGAGATTTCGAGGTTCCGAAAATCCTCATTTGTGTGAAGAGAAAGCACTGCATTCGCCTAAAGTTATTGCATGGGCTGCGGTATGCGCCAGAGGCATTATCGGGCCCTTTTTCGTACCAGAAACGATAACTATGAACGTTACGTTACAATTTTGAAATAATTTGTCAGCACTCAACTAGCGCTGGAGATTCGACCAGGTATCGATTGATTCATGCAAGATGGGGCTCGACCACATGGAACAGATAAAGTTTTTCGCTTTCTTCATGAATGCTACTTTGGGAATAGAGTAATTGCGTTAGATTATCCGCAATTTACTGACACAGGAATAGCTTGGCCTCCATATTCTCCCAATCTGAGTGCTTGTGAGTTCTTTCTGTGGGGCGCATTGAAAGACACTGTCTATCGAAACAATCGCGCTACTCTAGATAAGCTTGAATTGTTATTGGCGTTGCATGTGATTCCATTTCCGTTGAGACATTGCAAAACGTGATGTCAAATTTCCTTGTTCGTTTATGCCACCTCATTGTTTCGAATGGTGAACATTTTGAAAAAATTGTATTTTGATTGCAAAGGCTGCTTCCCTTTATTCTATTTATTTATTTTTTTTAGACTCCTTTCAGAGAAAGAGTTTTCAGGGCAGAGCGCCATCTGTTAACGATTTTCGTAACTAAATTTTCTAAAATTCTGTACACCATTTTTACAGTTGTTCTAATAAACGTACAGTTTACCGCATAATTCTATCGATCTTTGTTGTAGAGATATTTAATTTTGAAATCAGGGCTTATTCGCTGATCACCCTGTATCTTGAACTCTAATCTTACCAGTAGTGGAGAAATTATAGTAACATAATTATGGTGCTGCTTGCTATCGTTTCGCTGCGTATCTGGCACCCCTGGGCTCATTACCAGTGAAAATGGAATATAGGAATGTGTGCAAAAAATTATAACTTTGCTTTTACGTATCTGTGTGAGAAAGAGTTTTCGTCAGCTATTCAAATAAATCTAAAGTATCGAAATCGAATTGACATATGTGCCGATCTCAGACTTAAACTTGTAGAGACATTAGGTACTTTTAGAAGCCAAAGAGATGAAACATCAGCAATCGCCTTCGTCTGGAATCGAACCACGGACCTCTGGAATACCGGCCCAGCATGCAGAAGCACTACATCACGAAGGCACGCTAGGAAAGTGGGAGAAATACCTTATAAACTTATCAGCATACAACTAAACATAGAATAGCTGTTCAAGAATCAGCATACCCATCTATATTATCAACATGAGCACTAATTTTAGTTAACAAGAAAGAGCTTATCCAAAGTCTAATATCTTGAATTATTAAAAATTAAATATTATCTTCCATTAACCTATTTACTTAATACAGTTACAAAATCAAATCAATTTTGGTTAATCATATTTTTAAAATATGAGTATTTTGGTGGTGATATATCCTAAAAAACTTCTTTTAAAGGGGACAAAGGTGGCTCGCTGAACATTCTAATTTATGAACGTGGTTCCGGCTTAAAAATGAATTCGAGTAACACTGCTTGAGATTATTCAGATTCTTTGAGTTAATTGATTATGACAGAGCTGAGATAAAATAAGTGCATTAAAATACTAACTCAACATTAAAAAATATCAATATTCGAAAAACTGCATTATGGTGCTGTGATAGTACGAATGCATTGATTAATATTACTGAGAGCCGAGATTGATAAAAGGCGTCAAGACGGATTGCTTTGCAATCAATAAATCGATCATAAATTACCTCTTGGGTTTGTTTTATATAAAATAATTTGAATGTTATAATACATATTTATAATTTAAGTATAAGTAATTTTCGCTTTTGCATTGCGATCTGCCGAGGTGCAACGAGTTTACCAAACGGCCAGTAGTCGAGGATCCGAATTCCTAATCCTGGCGAGGGCGTAGCTGATATTTTATGTTTCCTATTTTAAAAAAATAAAACATACCTCTACACTGATATCCATCTGAAAACGGGATGGACGATAATTCAACCCTATCTGAGTTTGAACGACTTGGTCTCGTTCTTTCTGCACAGTAGTCTTTTAATTGGGTAAGAATGTAAGGCATTTCACACTTTCACATTATATGCTTTCAGGGTAAAAGATCCACTGTTCAAACTTCCGGTGAAGAGATAACTGATTTTTCGTATTACCTGCTCCTATGAATTAGGTTCCTTAATGTCCCCTCTTAGCTCTATTTGTAGTTGAATTTGTTCATAGTAGTTGGAAACATTGGGCCAAAGTGTAAGAAATTTTAAATTATAAAGCAAAGTAGCAATTACTTCAGGCGCACATTGATGCTTAGGCTCTCAAATACTGGTTGGGTTGTGGTGGCAAGAAATAACTTGCGCCCTCTATAGGACTTTATTTAATAAGCAGGTATGTTAAATAGTACTGAAATTTCTAAAGCAAAACCATTATTCATTATTCCTCATTAAAGTAACAAGAATTAGTAAACTAACATAGCCGAAGTAAAGCTGAAAATGACAATCGTCAGTCAATAAAATAAACGTAATGTTAAAAAAGGTGATATCAGCAATGTTATTAAAATTCCATTATTCTTCAGGCACTTGTTAGGCGGAAGTGGTCCACAGCGACTCGCTACTCCTTCCATTATCCTCTCGCTCTGTCCTCGGCCTTTCTGCTCTGTCTGCCAGTTTGAAAAAAATAGCTTCGCTTAGATATTTGTAAGTTGGTTGCGTGCGCATTTCTCTGCATACAAGTCGTTCAAATAAAAAGGAGTCATCTGCCTGGAGCATGCAATGCGAGACTTGATAACAGAAAAGATAATCCCATTTTTTAGATAAGAGCACATAATCTTCAGACTATTCTGTAAATTTTTGGTAAAGACACTCTCCAGTACTAATATTGCAAATGGAAAAAATTCCAAAACATCACGTAACTACTGGTGTGCGAAGTAATGAGTTCGAGAGAAACTATTAGTTTTATATTATCGGCACTACCACAGTAGGTCTGAGCATCTTGATCACAACTTCTATTTGTGAGAAAAATTTATATGAATACGCACGAATAATAGCAGTATAACGGTAAAGCCCGATTTGTTCATAATCGAGGCACGTCGTAGTGAAATATAAATACTTATTAAGCAATACTTCCATTATTGCAATTATTAAAATTTTATTCGGGGATTCTTGTTAAAGAGACTGAAACTTATTACAATAATACATACATATTTTCGCTGCTCCTCATTTAAAATTTTTCTCTGAATAATGTGTGGAATCGTATTTATTTCTATTCAAGAAAGAGAAGCGAGTACTATTAAGTAATAGAATGTCACTGCTGTATTTCAGATAATAAGACAATTTTAGATTTCAGATAATAAGATAATATACCAACGTAAGCTTGGTATAATTAAGTTTGATGTAAGGACTCCAGATGTTAGGATTAGTAATCTAATTCATGAATCCGTGGAGGTTAGGAACATAGAACTGCTTAAGGTATTAACTGAGACTAAACTGGGGAATTAAGCGTCGCTTATACCAGATCAAATAATTGTATCTTCGTGCCTGTCATAATTTCACCATAGACAGATAACATTTTAAATGTATTGAATTACAATATTTCTAATTTCAACTAATAAAATATACTTCAAGAGTTCCTTTCAGTCTCAAGATTTTAATGTGTCTATATTTTGCTATGTACTAATTAGCTTCAAGTCATACCTGTTTGACTGCCTGTGAAATTAAAATAAACAACTAATCGTTATTATTTCATTTTAAATTTAATTTTCAAGAATTTGAGGCTGAAGACTTTTCTGTAGCTAAGTTGAATGGCTTCCGCAACCACATAATAATTAGTAAGTACGGAAGGTTCGCTCTTTAAGGAAATGAGCTGACATCTACTTTTTAAAGGCATATTTCTTGGTGTGTTTCTTCTACCCGATAGATTTAATTCTTAGCTACAGCTCTAATTTAAATATTTCACTAAAATAAACTTTTTCTAAGGACAGTTTTGTCAAGTTTATTCCGCTGCTGTTGGCTCGTTTTCCCAAACTCCGTTTAGTATTCTTGGATACCGTTTTCCTAAGCTTCGTTTTAACAAACTGAAAGCGCAAACGTCCACAAAGTAGCGTCGGAGAGTTTAGGTATTTCATTAAATAAAACAAAATTTATAACTGCATCTAATTCTTTGCTAAATAAGTTGACTAAGAGGTATGACAAGATGCTTTATCCAAATGAAGATCAAATTTATTGATGTCCTTTCCATATAATTTCTTCTTCAAAAATGAATTTTAAAGTATTGAATAAAATTTAGCCTTAGTCTAGTATTTTCGAGTTTTAATTTACCATTTTAACATAATGCTAAATTACAATGAATCCTATTGAGAACTTTTCTGTACATTCACAAAGCCATTTCGTGTGGTCATTTTTGCCAGCTGACCTATGCAGAAAAGTGATCTCTTTTTTGATTACATTTACTTAATTTATAAGGTATTTCTCCCGCCTTCTTAGCATGCCTTCCTGGTGTAGTGGTCAGCACATTTGGCGCGTATTCGAGAGGTCCGTGGTTCTAGTCTCGGCGAGGGCATTGCTCATTTTTCAACTCTCCTGCTTTAAAAAAATACCTAATGCCGCTGCAGTGGCGCCCGAACTAGGTGGTGGGTGATGATTCTCCGCCGCCAGGATTTGGCGATTGGGTCCCCTAATACCTATTCGCTTTTTAATAGGGGGATTATATAAAATATTTCTTCCGTCTTCAAAACATGCCTTAGTGATGTAGTGGTCAACATATTCGGCGTTTATTCGAGAGGTACGTGGTTCGACGCCCGGCAAGGGTATTGCTCATTTTTCATTTATCCTGCTTTAGAAACATACCTAATGTCTCTACAAATTATATACCATTGCCTTATCTGGTTAACATAAATTTACGTTTATCAGCAACTAAGAGTTTTTCATGTAATTTTCTACAATTTGTTTTACGTAATATGCTTTAGCAAAAGTAGATGAACTTTAAACATCAGTTTTAACTTTATTCTTTATGAACGATTTTATTTACAGTTTTAACTTTATTCTTTATGGATAATTTTGCTTACAGTTTTAACTTTATTCTTTATGGGCGATTTTACATTCAGTTCTAACTCTATTCTGTATGACTGATTTTACTTACAAACTGGCATTCTCAGTTTCGATGCAATGGATCGTTGAATATGTGGATTTACTTTCAGGATGTTTTAAGGGAAACTTGATCGTATCCAGGTTACATACGGGGAAAACCACGAAAACGGCTATGCAGCCAGCCGTTCGCCAGAACTCGAACCCTGAACCGAAATACCAGTGCTCAGTGACTTTTACTGCTCCGAAGCTGGTGTGTTGATACGAACGTGCGTTGACAAGAATGATGAACAATTTATTTATTCGAATATTGTTCCTCAGAAAGTGCATTAGCATAATATGCGAGCGATCTATCAGTCTGAGGAGTCATTTCCAAAATAAATATTGCATTGTGCATTCTAATAGAAACAGAACAGCAGCAGACGAAATTATATTGAAAACGTCAAATCATTTTTCCGAATGCGAACGAGAAAACTTATATTGAAAGTCTTTTCCATGAAGTGAAACAACTTTCTGTGTTATTGTTTCTATGTGCGAAGTGTTAAATACGGCTAACATTAAATAGTCTAACATTGCTTGTGTAGTTGTAAAGATCAAATATTGAATTGCGGTTACAAAGGACAAACTAGAACTGGAACGGTTACCCGATTGATGATAATATACGTGGATAGAGAATCTAATCACAACGTATCAATAAATGTCAATTTAGAGTTCACATAAAAATTCATAGTTAAATACATAGTAAAAGTTTCTTAGTTACGTTTCTTTCACCTGCTTTTATTTTTTCTAAGGAAAATCTATTTCATTCATAACTGTATCCAATGTTTTCAGTTTCGGAAAACAGAATCATTGCGTTTCGTACTTTATAACCAGATAATAATCTATGGATGTTCTTTATTTCACTGGTACCGGTATTCATTTCACCTTGAAAGATATCACTAATATTAATTTTATAAGTCCTCTTATCATATGTCACATTTCAAGAAACATTAATTGAATTACTCACACTTGTCACTCAGATAATTCACTGTCTTCCTCACTGCAGGTTAAAAGTTTAATCAAATGAGGCGCTTCTTCAGATGTTTCGGACATCCCATAATTTAATATTTAGAGATATTTGCCGAACGAATTTTTTATTAAACAAATTTATTAAATTATCTATTTATCAAGGATAATTTAATGCTTAAAATACATGCAAATAACTACATGATGTTTAATTTTATTACATAGTTTTATGAAATTTATACTCTGCATAATATTTATCTATAACATTATAGCTAAAATACGGCGAATTTGTGTCCAGCCCATTTCAACACTCAACATTCTGAGTATTACAAAAAAATTATCAATCATAAAGAATTGTGAGATAGCTTTTTAATACTTGAGGCTAGTTTTTAGAATTATATTCAGTGGTATTCAAGCTAGGCGACGCGACACTATCTGGGGTCACGAAAATTTACAGTGGGGTTGCGAGGTAAAAAAAAATCTTAAAAAGCCTGAAATAACGATATATAATTGAGAATCGGGATGGGATCGCGACATGTTTTTTGGGGTCGTTGCATTTTTATCAGATCGCACTGCCGTAACATTTGAATACCGCTAACTTAAAGGTACTAACCTAGTAGAAACATAGAAACATAGAGGTAGTTGGGTGATTTATCGTCTTGTCTTATTTTCCAATTACAGTACTTACAAATTCAAATGAAATTTTAAATTAAGCTATATATTAACACGTCAATTTGACAGCTATACTCTATCAGAAATATAACAGAATCAAATCTCCGCGGATTGCTGGAACCGTAGGAAAGCGTTCTCGTGAATTCAAAATGTGAAATACGAATTAACACTACCTACGTAAGCCTTGGCTTATTTGCAGACAAATGTGACTCGCCGAAGTTAAAAGCGAGGAATCAGCTCAAGCAAAAGTGAGGTGTAACAGAATAAATGGCCATTGAAAACTGACGGAGACTAAAGACTCTCTTCGGTCTTCCAAGACGTTCTGAAACTCTGAGTTTGCTCTCATATCCTTTGAATAATTTGCATTCTGGTGAAAGTTGAAGAAAATAGAAGTTAAAATAATGACAAAAAAGACGATAACGTGATAAATTAGAATATAAGCTTATATTATCTGAATGAAACAAATCGAAATTTACGGTAAATTTCGGTAAATTACCGAAAAAAATTAAAATGCATCCTTTAGGCCTACCCATTCTTCTGTGTTCTAAGAAGTTAAATTCTACTATAATAAAAAAATCCAGTATAAGGTATAAAATTGACTTTTTGTTGTTTCAAACTTCAGAAGACTTTTTGTTGAAATTTCACATCTTGTTATTCAAACAAATCAACGAACTGTGATCTAAGATGTTTAACGTTTCAGAATATTTTATGGGTGGTATTTAAATACAATGACTCTATTTATGCATATACTTCAAAGATTTTTATGAAGTATAGTGCGGCTGAAATAATTCTACGATTTCCCACTGCCGCTGTTCCAGCGCTAATTGCGCGCTATGAATTGCATTATGGCTTTGAGTAGCAGACGTTTTCCTGTTTAAATTTCATTCCGTTTTACCATCATGGCGTAGAGCCGTGAGCATCCTGCTACAAGGTGATGTTTCAGGGCCAAAACATTCCCCAGATTTATTGCTTTGCGGCTACTTTTTCTTGAGACATCTGAAGTCACAAGCCTACAAGAATAGGCCACGAACAACCGAAGACCTGAAAACTGTTATCCACTAAGAAACTGCGGCAATACCGCAAAGAATGAGTAGAAGGGAAATGACGAACCTCTGGATGAGACTTCGGAAATACATAGACAGTGAAGATCAGCATTTGGATGATATCATTTTCTAAACGAAGTGAAGGTAATTGTGAAAATCAAAATTGTAAATAATCTTCTTTCAAACTGAAATAAAATTTTGAATTTGCTGTATTATTAATCTTTGAAATCGGGAAGCTATTTATGCCGCAGCCTTCTTATATAAATATATAAAATTCTTATATAAAGTCCGTGTACCCCAGAGAGTTTTTCTATGTTTAATTTGTTTAAAAGTAGTTTAAACATTCACTGGTAGACACGAAGTTTGTGTTTAATAGCCAAATCGTTATTCATAAACAGTGAATCTAAATATGTAGAAAAACGCTACAGCGAATTTTAAATTCTGGAGGCTTGAGTTAATGGGCCAGATACCTTTAAATAATTAAAAAAGCTCAAACTTTTGGCTTATGATTTTAAATAAAATTTATGCTTCTTATAAGCATTTTAAAGCAAATTCATATTAAAATTCACGAAACTAATATTATTGAAAGAAATATTCATATGGTGCAAAAACAGTTATTCCCTTAACTTGGAATCCAAAAATGCTATAAACAGAAATCAATCTCCCGCTTATTTTTATTGATTTATCATATAAAATCTCATACAAATAATTGACTCCTATTAAAGCATCAACATCTAAATGCGATTATCTTTGTAACAAGGGCTTCAACTGTAATATGACGCCAGAGCAAGTCTGCTACGTAGACGTAAATGAACTACATCTTAAACCAAAGAAGATGAACTTTTACCCCCCAGATCCGTATATTTTAACAACGTCCTTCCGAACAACTTTTAGCACTACATCAGCTGTAGTTTTCGTTTCAATAAAGCAGCGCTAAGATCTAACATCATATTAAATTCTTTCTGATTCTTGTTTTTTCCTGCTTTTAAAATATCACTACTAGTTTCTAATGAAATGGTTTCCTTTCGTGAAAAATTTAAATTAGAAACTGAAGTCGTCGCAATTTCCGATTAGGGTGTAGTCTCATTCTTCTTAACTACTCTATCTCAAATTAAATAATTAGGTGGCTGGTTGCATATTTTGCAGGTGTCTTTCCACAAACATTGTTTGGCGACATGCTTACGTTTCAGACAACGAAAACACAATCCTTGCACTTTTGCTTCTTGCTTTCTCCAGAATGGCCAATTTTCAACAATTTGTGCACTTCCAATAACCTCTTTAGAAAGCGTAGTCGTGTTCGATGGTTTTCTTCCATTTACACTATTAACGCTTTTATTAGCGTTTTCTTCTATCTACAGGTTTGCACTATTAACGTTTAACGGAGTTGCTTTCCAGTTGCATTACTGCAACTACCGTGAAGGAACCTTCACAGGAGTGACAACCTGTTAAAGTGCCGAAAATCGTTGAAACAAAAGTGGAGAGTTTGGTGGCTGAAAAGGCAAAGATTAAATTACGGTAGCTTTATTCTGCCTGTTACGAGATGTTCCATATTGCAAGATCGATTAAAATTCAGATAGGTACTACGATAACTGTGGCCGTATGTTTCTCTTACGCAATGGTAGCATGGAGGACCAGAAGTGAAATCTGAATTGTGATTCGTTAAAATGAAGCATAGAATCTGGAAGTAAACAGAATTTCATTTCAGTGCTTAGAATGGGACACGTGCCTCAGTTAAAAATCTGAATAAAGGATTATCTTTTCCAGTCTATTTATTTTATATTTATTATTTAATTCAAATCCTAATCAAATAGGAAAGTCAGATCAGATTTCAAACAGAAACTATGAGAAATTAATTACTGGTTCAAAAGATTTTGTAGCTTTTTAATTAACGAAGTGTGAAATCCTCGTGCAGGAGGTTTCATTTGTACTTCTAGTAAAGCAATGTGATTTTATAAAGTCACAGTGTTGCTAAAAAAGGCAAAATTGGTAACTGGCAAATGAATAAAGGAACGTAAAATTTAGCTCTAAAATGCAATATATCTCTATTAAAATATTACTGCTCCTGTTGATAACATATGTAGTGGAAGGTACAATGCTATTCATGAAAAGTTACCTTCTGCAGATAAGTTTTAAAAATATTTTTTAAAGTTTTTTGTTTCAGAAAGCAGAAGCCAGGTTATTTCGGTAGTTGCATGAAGGCCAAATTTGGAAGTTTTTAAAAATCCGAATTAAGAAATCTGGTGTATGAAGAGCAATTATAGTATTTCATGTTACGGAAATTATAAGTTATGCCTTTGATACGAGCATAGGAAGACCGATTGTATGTGTATGATTCGTTTTTCATTTCGTTTTGTTTAAAATGTCTAATGCAAGCACTTATCGTAGATAAAATCTATATCTTTATTCTATCCAAGGAAAATTGCATTCAAAATCGTCTCATAAATCTCTTTTCTAGTTTTGCTTCTGTTCATCTCTGACCAACCTTTAGTGCCACACTATAACTTCCAATAACAGTATTAGCAGTAACAGTTTCAACACACTATAAATTGCGCAACAAAATGAAACTGAGTAGTGACATTCGGTTTTATTGAAGCAGGAAGTATGAAAAATCTGTTCTACCTCCGTTTAAATTCAAACTACGGAGCTTGCATTTAATAAATTGACATGCCATCATTGCACACAATAATACGTACAAAAGTATGCAATAACTCTTTATAACCTGTAGATAGTAATACAATTTATTTTTTATTTATTCTAATTTTCATATATTTTCCTTATTTTGTAATCGTTCTGCCATAATGTTGTCATATTGAACATAATCATATCATCTTCAATGTAGTTGGTTTCAAAATAAATAATTCTTTGTTTCTAAAATAATGTATATATACATATTAAAATATGGATATGCGAATATATATTACAATAAATGCTTCTAATAATAAGTTATAATAAGTATTATTATTATAAGCAGTTATTTCTCGCATTAACTCCCTAAAATGTTTTCCATGTATGGTAAAATAAAAGAAAAAGAAACATCTGTGTCCGAAATTTCTTTCTCCTAATTTGTTTGGATAAAAAGAGTCTTTCTACTAATACATTGTACCTCATAGAAAACTAATAGAGTTCCTATAACTTATTAAATCGGCTGATTTGTTGATAAATTTCTAGGGGATTGATTATTATTTTTCCTTCGTCTATTCTTTTTGATAAGGCTGTGTTTGGTAAGATTGTACTCTTAATTCCGTTATTGTTAAGGTGATGAATGAATTCATGCTATTGATGAGATGCTAGTTGAATTGTTCATTTAGATATTGGATAGAACTATTATCACTCGTTATTTCAAGAGAGAATTATAGTTTAAGAAAATGTCTTCAATATTAAATGTTTTTTTACCTGAAAAACCAAGAATTTAAATGAAACATATGAATAGTTTAATAGTCAGTAGTTTCCTGAGTAGATACTAGTTACATTTCCAGTCACGTTTATTGCAAAATGTTGATTCTTCAAAATTATTTGATGCCAAAACAAATTCAAAAACATTTAAGCTAAGCAAAAGAATGCTAAAAATATAAAATGAATTTTTATCCAATTTTATTAAGACGATAAGGCATTTTTAGTCAATCCCATGTAGTTATAATAAACTAGAGTTTAGTTATAAATAAAGTTTCACATGAAATTCAACAAAATGTTATAGGGCTTTATTTAAATTTAGCAGTTAATAGCTTGTTTTTAAGTCTTTCCTTTACGCCTTGTTTCGTCACGTATTCGCTCAGTCCAGAGATTTATGCAGATTTTATGGCAAGCGATATAGTTTAAATTGAGACGAAAAGTTGTGATCTGCCACTGTAGAAACATTAGGTATATTTTTGGAACCAGGAGAATTGCAAAACTTAGCAAGCGCCTTAGCCGGGAATCGAACCACGGACCTCTGGAATACCGACCCAGCGTGCAGAACCACTACATTACGAAGGCAAGCTAGGAAAGCGGGAGAAATACCTTATATACGCCCCTTTTTAAAGAGCGACAGGGTTTTTTTTAAGGAACCCAATCGTCATCCAACACCTTTTTTAGTTCGGGCGCCATTGTAGAGTCATTAGTTTTTTTTTTGGGGGGGGGGAAGCTGGCAAGATGAAAAATTTTCAACGCCTTCCTTGGGAAGCGAACCACGGACCTCTGGAATACCGGATCAGCGTGCAGATTACTGCACCACGAAGGCACGCCAAGAAGGTGGGAGAAATACCTTATATACTCCCCTTTTTAAAAGGCGACTGGGGTTTTTAGGGCACCCAATCGCCAAATCCTGGGTGGGGAGAGCCATCATCCATCACCATTTTAGTTCGGGCGCCACTGTAGATACATTAGGTTAATTGGAAAAGCCGGAGAGATGAAAAATTAGCAACCGCCTTCGCCGGTAATCGAACCACGGACCTCTGAAATACCGGCCCAGCGTGCAGAACTACTACAGCACGAAGGCACGCTAGGAAGGCGGGAGAAATGTCTTATATACTCCCCGTTTTAAAGGGCGACTGGGGTATTTAGGGGACCCAATCGCCAAATCATGGGTGTGGAGAATCCTCTTCCAACACCCTTTTAATTCGGGCGCCACTGTAGAGACATTATATTAATTGTGAGTGAGATTTTCGACTGTTGTTTGTTCCATCGTCTTTCTTTACCTAAGGGCTAAACCTCTTGGATGAAAATTGATCGCAGGACATTAGACATTAGGTTTTCTGACTCAGTACAGACTTAAAATAAATTAATTTTATATAAATAGAAAATCTAATATTCGAACCGTTTCTACGGTTCCTATATACATATATATATATAAAATTTCGGACTCTTTATAAAAAATCAACCACAAAAAGTTTAACTCTCGTACGACAAAACCTGGCGGTATTTGATGTTAAAATCGGGAATCATATTCAGGAGGTATACACAAACTTATACACAAGCGAAATATTTGCATCTGTAAGAGTAAAATATAATTTAATTCGAAAAAGGCTGTTATATTAAAAAGAAACCTCCTGGCGAACATTTCCATGCAGATTATTGCGAAAAATATTGATTAATATAAGTGTTTTTTTTTCAAAATGGAGATCTTATTCACAGAATCTTTCAAAATTCGTATTCTAGAAAACACTGACAGGCTTTAGTAATGGCACGCAGTCAACTCAGAATGTTATGCGCATTAATTAGAAATGAAAAAATTGAGCTATAATGAGATCGTCTATGATTGCCACATTATGATTCTAAATTAGTAAAGTTTCATAAGTATTGCTGCGTGCGTACAGGTTCGCAATAAATTGAATGCACAAGTCCGATGAAAAATGAATAAAATTTATTCTTCTCATAACAAAATGCTGAAATTTTCTCAGATTTATTCGTACAATATCCCATTATCTCAAGGTAACTATATTTTGAACTATTAAAACGTTTAACAGAACTCAATTCAAAACAGAGAAAGCTAATCCGATCTTACCGCGAATTCGCTACATTAAACCACAAGAACTTAGCAAACAACTGAATTGAGATGTTTTCCTCCAGCTTTTAAAAACTTTTTTAATCAAATACGGGAACAATCTCGTATTTTCTCGATTTTTCTGGATAGAAAAAGAGTACATTTACGAGATATCTATTTATTAAAATGTTAAATGCGTGTGCTCCTATGTTTTAATTTTTTCGGCGTAGCTTTGTCTTCAAATAAGTCTCGTGCTGCATTGTACGGGATTGTAAAACAAATTCTACGAGAAATAGCTAAATAAATACAAATCCGTAACAGTATTAATAACATACATTTAAGACTTATTCCAAACTAAACAGACTTATTATTTTACACTTCATTTATAAATTACTTGTGCGAAAATTCGAAATTTCGGTATACCAAATATAATAAAATCATGAATGTTATAAGGTATTTCTGCCTTTTTCTTAGCGTGCCTTCGTGGTGTGGTGGTTCTGCACGCTGGGGCTTTATTCCAGAGGTCCGTGATTCGATTCCCGGCGAAGGCGGTTGCTGATTTTTCATCTCGTCTGCTTCCAAAAAATACCTAATGTCTCTAAAGTGGCGCCCGAACTAAAAGTGTGTTGGATGAGGTTTCTCCACACCCAGGATTTGGCGATTGGTTCCCCTGAAAACCCCAGTCGCCCTTTAAAAAGGGGAGTATATAAGGTATTTCTCCCACTTTCCCAGCGTGCTTTCGTGGTGTAGTGGTTCTGCACGCTGGGGCGATATTCCAGAGGTCCGTAGTTTCTATTCCCGGCGAAGGCGGTTGTTAATTTTTCATCTCGTCTGTTTGCAAAAAATACCTAATGTCTCTACAAAGTCACTAGTAAATCACAAAACCATATGACTGACATGTAAATGAGGAAAATTAACTTCGAATTATTTTACTTTCTTTACTAACCGAGCCCCCAACGGAAAGTAAACGTGACATTAACAGTTTCCATATTTTGAAATTTAATATTGTTGCATGCGTACGGGTTCGCAATAAATTGATTGCGCAAGTTGGATGAAAAGTGAATAAAAATTTATTATTATCACAACACATAAAACAAGATGCTTAAATTTCCTAAGATATTCGTGCAATATTGCAATACTTCACAGTAGTTACCTTTTAAACTACTAAGAACGTTCAACAGAACTTGATTCAAAATAGAGGAAGCTTATCCGATTTCACTGCGAATTCGCTACAGTAAAAACAACAACAGGTTAATTTAGAAGTCAAAAAGCAAAAATCAGCGTTATATTTTCAAATTTTCACAGATATTTGTTTTTGTTGTTTCACTTTTAAATTAATATTTGTTCGGCGTTTTATTGTATCTTAACAAGAGGTTTTTAAACAGCTCTGAACTGAGAGGTTTTGATCATGCTTTTATAAGCTTTTTACTCGTTAGTTAAAATTTAAATTAAATTAGTCATTTATAAAACACGAGAAACTTCTCGACTTTTCTGGATATTAAAAGAGTACAATAACAGGATAGGTATTTATTAAATGCCAGTGCTCCTGTATTTTTAATTTTTCCGGCGTAGCTTTCTCTTCAAATAAGTCGCGTGCAGCAATACACTGGGAAATGAAACAATTTAATAACAATTATATAAAAAATGACAAACTAAATAAATCAATACAAAAAAAAAAAAAAAAAAAAAAACCGTAAACTCTCTTGATCAGTTTTCTTCGTACGTGAAGCACTTTATGTTTAAGTTTTCATAATAAGCGCAAACGCTTCCTAAAACTAAGTATAAGGACTGAAGAAAGGTATAAAATATTAAGTTTCGTAATATTTGCGCAACTGATTTCTTTAAACTTTTAAATGACAAAACATGGATCTTCGAGCCATTTAAAGCATTTTTGTAACCGGAAGTATATGTCTACGACAAACAGTTGGGAAACGAAAACCAGAAATAAAAAAGTATGAGACCAAATTTTAGATCATAAGTACATTGAACAAAATATTTAACCGTAAAACGTTGCTCAAAACTAAGCTGCAAATGATGGAAACAGCATCCTACGAACAGATAATTGCAGAATATTCCATAGAACGTCAAAGATGGGACGAGTAATCAATCATTAACTTACTTTACAGCAGAAATAGACTCATAAGGAACTAATGGCATTCATATGGGACGAATACATCATGGTAAAAATTCTTGCAAACATTATTAATCACATTAAGGGGAGAAAAGAAAGTAACTTAGTTCACAAAACCTTAAGTTCCAAGTTGGAAATGTAATTAATCACCGGTGAAACAACAGTTCGTAACCCGTAGTCTTTGTGTGTATCTTTTATGTGTTTGTGTATTAGTTTATGGCTGTGAAATGAATCCAGGATAAATTTATCAACTTGGTTTGATTAGATGATAAAACGGTTCCTATAGTATGCTCATATTTTCTCTGTCATTTTAAATATATCAGTAGGACGATTGATGACGTGATGTCTATTGTACATAATGTTAAAATGAAATGCTTGGATCTGGTCGCAAAATATCAAAATACCCATCATACTATCCTATTATTTGTGGTAGAGAGATTACAAAGCGTTTCTGGCAGAAAGCAGATTTAAACATATTTTTTATTATTAATTCAAGTAAGCTAGTTAGAGAGTTTTTATTGTTATCCTCTTGTGCAACATTTCAAAGATTTATAATGCAGTAAACACAAAAAGGTAATTATGTAACAGCACATAATCGAAAATGTATTTTCTAGTTGGTAGCTGGATATGCTAAACACCCACCGCAACAACATGGAAAGGAAGATTACATTAAATATTACAACATAGTTTCAGTCAAATGGTGTTTTTACAAGATCTCCACAAATGTATCATAAGCAAGAACTATTATTCTGTAATATGTTTGCAAATACGTTAAATATTCAGCAGTGTTTTCCTGTAATACATTGAATATTTTCTGTATGAAAGTATTAATATTACACTTTTAATCAGGAATTCTGATCTTTCGTATAAGATTTCGTTTTCACCCAGCCCATTGCAAATTCAAGCTTACATTTATTGATAGTGTAGCAGCAAAATTCATTTAAATATAAAATGTTACACACTGTGTTCGATAATACACATTTAAGTTATGTATTCTACTGCAAATTATTTTTAAACATGATTCCTGGAACAGTGCTGCAATTTTGTCTGATTCCAAATCAGTCTTACGTTCACTTTCCTAGAATTACTGCTGCGCAAATCCCGTCTGATGGATTAGACATTTCTGTTGAAGAAACTTGAGTTTTCCTTTAAATAGATTTCTGTAACTTACGGTATAGTTGTAAAGGAGGCAAATTTATTGGCCAAAAACAGGTCTAGAGTCTTCATAAATCCTAGATTTTTCTTTTCATAAAATTAAAATTCAAGATCAGTTTCAAGACTGAATGCATGCTAATGTCTAAAGACGATATTTGATCTGTACTCAATGAAAAAATTCCTCTAATCTCTGATGATCCTAGAAGAGCTCCTATTTTTTGCTTTAGACATTTTATTGGACAAAATTGTTATCTTTCCCAACTTTTTTAGTAGCCTTCTTCCTAGCGTACTTTCCTAGCGGGCCTTCGTGGTGTAGTGGTTCTGCACGTTGAGCCGGTATTCCAGAGGTACGTGGTTCGATTCCCGGCGAAGGCGGTTCCTAATTTTTCATCTCTTCTATTTCCAAATATACCTGATGTCTCTAGGACACTATCTGCATACAGTAAATGAAATATTATTCTTACAACGACTGTGCAATGCAAGTGTATATAATACAATAATAATAAAAATTCGAATAATAATTTGCATTCCCAGTTGCTAAGTGTTAATAAAATAGGAATATATTTTCAGAATTTTTTGAGTTAACTCCAGGATTACAAAAGAATTACACGAAATATTTTAAGTTTCATGATACCTTTAAGCTAAAATACGTGAAATTAATTGCTTGTCTGACTCCCATAGGAAATAAGATAGTGAAAAATGCACGTTTCTTAGAAAATTAGTTACTACCAAAATCTAACCCTTTATATCAAACGTTTTGAAGATATTATTGAATGAAATTCAGCGGATTGTATTCGCATACTTCTAAGAAGAAAGCCAATGAAAGAAAGAAAAAAAATTCTATGATTTCTAGCAGATAGCTTTTGCGTCTGACAAGAATACATTTACATGCAAGTTATCGTACTCAGAAATGTTAAAATTCGAGAATGTATTTCTAACAAATTGAATTTTTATATAGCCATAAAATCTACAGAGGAAAAACAACCTGAGTCAAACGCATTTCTTCGAGGCGTTAATAATGCATAGTCAAAATTTTTCATTAATTTACATCAAGTAATATAGTATATTTCAAAATATGTTAAGTCCCAAATAACCAAATTGCGGATCAACTTGACCTTGTTTAAGAACCTAAGTTTGTAGAGCTGTTTATTAACCAATTATTTTATTATGTGTTCCTGTACTATCACCTCTACTTTCATTGGCGGCTTCCAGTATGCAAGTTTATTTTATCAGAACAGAGTTCTTGAGGTTAAGAGGGAACTTTTGGCAGCTTCCACTGACAGTCTTGATACTATATTCTTCCAATGTTTGAGTTTACCTGGACTGCGTTTAGCCTTTATTTTCAGAAGTCGAAGGTTTGAAAAGAAATTTATAAGCGAAGTTTGATTTCTGAATTTCATATTTGACCACTTAAATTTTAGTTGGACTATTTTATATTAATCCCGCAAATAACGAAGAGTGCTTTGCTAATTATAGTAAGAGGATTTGCTCCGTAAATGATTCAAAGAACCGATTTGATTTACTGAGTGGACGAATAGTGATTCCACAAAATGGAGTAGTAGCTGTTTTACAGTTTATGGAGAGCACTTCCTGTAAGCGTGCCAGGAATTGCTTTTTCATCCTGTGTAAGCAATAATATTCTTTATTATTTACCGGAAACGCTTCAGCTTTTTTATGCGTGTATTTGTGTGTATATATATAACAGGTGTGCGTTTCGTTCATGAACTCACTCTCACCTACCGAGGGCACTGGTTGGTATTGTGCCAGGAAAGTTCGATTCCCATGTTTAAGGAGAAAAATGTTTACTCTCTCATGTTTGGTGAGCTTAATTTTTATCATTTTTCACTTTTTAGGAAAATTTTTTATTTTAAAATTTTACAGTTAGTTCTGTGCAGAAAGGAGGTTTCAGAGAATTATCAAAACTACAGCTAAAAGAAATCAACTCAGGGAGTTATCTTTTGACTGAGCATATTCTTTCGATCTTACCAGCTCGCTAGGTTCTTTTTTGCTCGTCCTTCGGTCTTCACTAACAGTTCCGAATCCCACTCTTAGTTCGGTTCTTTCCGCGCTTCTCTTCATTCTCGCTAATCGTTCTTGATTCACGATTCGTTCCCTATGTTTTTAATCAAGGATATTGTTAGTCATCGGTAAGTAATAAAAAAGAACGTATTCAGTTCAGTGAGCAAACAGTTCTGATTTCATTCCATAAAAGAGAGTCTTAGCCCATTTCTTCTGTTAATACTTAAACTGTTAGGCTAAGGACTAATCGCTGGCCTGACTATCTTCGCAAAGTCAGAGTTATCATTTAGAATTGTTACGTTCAATAAAAAATCGTTTGCATAGCTTTAATGGAAATATTACTGTCACAAAACATTAAGGTAAAACAAATCTGTTGATGAAAATGTAAAAAAATAAAATTAAAAAAACGTTGGACAAAAACAGTGATAGTACACAATGTTTAAGTATTTCGGAATTATTTCTTATCCGTAAATGTTTAAATTACGGTACATAACTTACGTATTCATAATCCAAAATCTGTAAACTTTAAACTTTATTAAATCATCCACTAAAGGAAAACCGCTCAACTCTAAAAATAATTTAAGTGTAAATTTTGTTTTATATATACTATAAGAATGTAACAGCAATGTAAAAAAGGACACTATTCTTTTTGTTTTGAATGTTGCTTTAATTTACGTTGTAGGGTTTATATTTATTTTAACTACCATTTATTTTAAGTTTAAGCTATCTTTTCTGTCAAGCCTTTACTTTCCCCTAGAATTGCCAATGCCAGAGTATGTAAATTTTAGTAGAACGCGCAGAGTATTCAAATTTTAGCAGAAGTAAATTGAGTTAAATAGAAGGGAAACGAGATAGTAAGTGTGCTTCTTGAATCGCGAGCGTGAAGGTTGCTAGGTAGAAACTTTAAGAACCGCGCGTTTCGGCCTTTGTGCCTATTTCGACAGTTCGTTGAATCTTTCAACTTCTTAAACAGTAAGTTTGCTGAATCTCAGCTGTATCTTAGAACGCGGTTAAGTTAGTTACGATTATAGAGCCTCGTAGATAGTGACTTCGTTATTTATTCATCCTGTCATTTATTTTTAGTTGTACTTTTCTATTTGGTTTAACCGCCGGGTCGGCGTAGTTTGTGAGCGTCAAGTGAAAGCAACTGTGATTTCTAAAGTGAAATAAAAAGGGATTTAAACCCTTCTTATAAGTTTTTGTAATTTCCAGTTCATAGCAGTCAGTACTACTGTTGCGGACAAGGTGGGGCCACGCAACATCATAACGTAACCAAATGAAGTATAGATTAAATTGTTTGAAGATACCTATAAATTGCTAATTGTAACATAAATTATTTTTCTATTTAATCCAAAGGAGCGGTAGCATAGAAGGACTTTTAATTTCAAAACGGGCTTTTGGGGCATTTTACTATAAATGGCGAATACTTTTTAAGTTGTTGCCACCAAATATTATTGCCATGCATTATATTTAAAGAACTTAAATAACGAAGAATCTGCATGAACTTTGAATTTTGAATTTGATTTTCTTATCTATTTAATAGTCTGTAAAACTTTAATGAATTTTTAATTAACAAACTCTATGATTTCAAAGCGAGCAAAGGCAACATTGTAAAAAAAAAAAAAAAAAAAAAAAAAAAAAAAAATATCTCAAATGCTCGAGCCTGTCTATCGGAAATTTTAAAGATATTCTGTTTTCAAATATTTCGTGATACTGCTGTTGAATTGGATTTTATGTGGCTTAAGTGCGAACAGCATGATTTTTAATAAATAAAGGTAACACACAGAACGTTAAAAAGGCGCTCCTTTGGGAGTAATCTAAAATCTGAAAGCCATCAAATTTTTGTATTTTTTACCTCTTGCAACCTACATACATAGGTCAGGAATATAATGTTTTTGTCCAAAAATTTTATAGTGAGCTTTAAATGAGTAAGCAAGAATTAGGGTCTTCACAACGGTGTTTTTAATATTTTTACAATGTCTGAGTCTATACGTACGTCACAATATTGTTATCCAGGATAGCATTTATATCAAACTCCCCAAAATGTTTATATTCCGTGTTTAAGATTTCTGTATTTATATAAAGAATTGATTAGTTTTTGAGTCAACTTGAACAACTGGAATTGGTACTTTTCTTGAAACCGATGATAGATTTGAAGGGACAACCGGAACTAATACTTTACATGACTCCCATAACAGCTAGTGATAATCATCATAACATATTGTGAAATATTTAAACCATAACATATTGTTGCATTTCAACGAGTATTGTTTACTTACAATGAAATATCGTAGATATTGATGATATTGCTGTGTGCGTACGTGGTTCGCTGGGAAATGAATGCACAAATCCGATGAAAAATGAATAAGATTTATTTTTATCAGAAATAAATAAAACACAATACTTCAATTTTCTCAGATATTCTTACAGTATTACAATATCTCATAGTAGTTATCCTTTAACTACTCAAACGTTCAATAGAACTTAATTCAAAACAGCTAAAGAAAGTTAATCCGCGAATTCGCTACAGTCAACAAGAGCGGTTTTCTAAACAAATTCCTAAAACAACAACAAACTCAAAATAACAACGAAGTGAGAGGTTTGCTTCCTTTTGTAAGATTTTAAATCGCGGGCGAGAATTCTCTCGAAATCAAAAAAGAGATATTTATTTATTAAATGTTAAATGCACGTACTCTTGTATTTTTAATTTTTCGGCTTAGCTTTCCTTTAATATTCATCACGCGCTGAACTGCACGGGGATTAAAACAATTTAAATTCAACTAACATTAGGCATTTAAATACCAAATCCGTAACACTGCCCCCTTTCCAAGGACTGCAAGTCCCGGGCAGTACAATCCCTGGACAAGAAGCCAAACTTACAAGTAAGGCATAAATGCAATAATAAACATTAAATTGACAATAAAAGCGATAACTAACTTGAACAAATCAAATGCTATCGAATACTAAATACAAATCAAATACTAAATACAAATCAAACACTAAATGTAAATCAAATACTAAAACAAGTGAAATCAAATACATATTTAGAAACAAAAAGGACCATGGTATTACACTATTTACAATTATTTACACTATGTACTATGGCCACACTAATGAGCTAACCTGTTGTAATGAAGGACTTTAGGTTTAGAGTTCCAAGACTTACGGATCCGAACCACGACGTCATTCAGCCTGTTTAGGACTGTGTAAGGACTATTCCAAGATGAGTGTAATTTCGGACAGAGTCCTTTCCGTCGAGTCGGATGCCACAACTAAACCTTGTCTCCTTCGTGGAATTGATGTTCAGTAGCTCTTGTGTAGTATCGGGTCTTCACCTTCTACGTCGCCAAGTTGACTCGCTCTCGTGCGGAACGGTGCACCACTTCAAACCAGGCCTGGACATCTTGGATGTATTCCTCAGGCGATGGAGGTGCATCCGTAGGGCTAACAAACAGGCGGTCAGAAGTCAGACGAAGGTCTTGGCCGAAGAGAATCTGGGATAGAGAATAGCCGGTAGTCTGGTGTTCTCTCCGACCCTAGTATGATTTCGGCAGCTTTCTGAGCTGGGTCCTTCAGACAAGGCGTAAGCTTTTCCAGGTGAGAATCCCTTCTGGCAATGGATAGTCATGTTCTCAGATGCTGAAAGGAGTTTGTTGTCTTTGAAGTCTAAGGAAAAATTGTATTTCCTTAAAAAGTCCAGTCCAAGTATGCATGGACCTGTAATATCCGCCACATATGCCGTATGATGGTAGGTGGCACTTCCAAACGTGATGTTCACGTTTAACTTCCCAGCTATGTCGATCTTATCACCAGACGCAGTCTGAAGGGTAACACAGGATGGCGTCCAAAAACGTTTATCTTTAAACTGTTCAGCTAAATCTTTCCTAATGATTAACTATGATATGATGATAACTAAACCTTTCCTAATGATTTTCCTAATGTTATTAATGGTAACATTAGCTCCTGTGTCAATGATCATATTGCAAGGAACTCCATCGATGGACAGTCCGTTACTGTTGCCACTCACTGTAGAAATCTTGAGCGCTTTGAAACAAGGTTTTTCATTATCTGGCAACCTCCGTTCCTTGACATGGTCATTTTTCTGCGTAGTTCCTGAGAAATGGTCTCATTTTTCGTACCCTGGGGTGTTCTGCAATTCTTTCGTACGTGATCTTCAGCTCCACAGTTCCAGCACTTTAGTTTCTTGTCAGTCCTTTTCCGTCCCATAGCATTTAATTGTCTGTTTAACCCGTTTGTCATATTTTCTTTGCTTTGGGGTGCTCTGCATTCCTTCGCACTTGGCCTTCAACACTGCAGTTCCAGCACTTTAGAACTGGTTTCTTTTCACTTCTATTCCGTCTCAAGCCAGTGATTTATCTGGTAAAACCATCTGTTTTATTTTCCGTACCCCAGGGTGTTCTGCAATTCCGTCGTAGGTGACCTTCAGAACCACATCTCCAACACCTTAGAACCACTTTGATCTCACTGCTACTCCGTATCAAAGCGTCGACTTGTCTGGATAAATCATCTAAACCAGCCATCAATTGATCCACTGGCTCGTTGACTCGCACAGCTCTGACTGGGTAGCGATCTCTACGAGTTGCTTGCTGGGCTGCCTCGACTTTCACGGCGTACAACAGAGAGCTTTTTATGTTCTTCACATCTGCCATTCGCAGAGCTTTCTGTATTTCAGTATCCCGGATGCCGTCGATAAAGTATTGCAGGGACAGGATTTCTCTTATTTCTGTCGGGCACTCCGAAAAAAAGAGATAGGACAGCCTTTGAACATCTGTGTAGGCTTCTGTTGACGAGATTTTAAAAAAAGCTTGCTATAGTCTTTTAAACACTTCTCCCCAAACGGCAGCTCCAATGCGCCGGATAGAGCTTCGAAATCTATCCTTTGGTTTTCCGGAAACGTCTGCAGGATATCCGCTGCGTCTGCTCTCAAAGAAACGGCGAGATGACAGGCCTTTGCCTGGGGATCCCATCCATTTGCTTCCGCCACTATAGAAAACTATGTCTTATATACTTGTCAGGAGGTCTTGCCGTCATATGTAGATAGTTTCAGAACGGGACGAGCAGGCATCGATAAAAATTTAAAACTATCAGAATTGCTCCCTTCGTCGCTACGATCTTCTTTAAAGTATCAACTTCTTTCGCAATGGCTGAAATCCTATCATCAGTTTGTTGGTTGACGGCAGAAACAACTCTCTTCTCTATATGTTCTTTTACAGAAGAAACTCATTCTTCTGTTTCTTCTTTCACCGAAGAAACCCTTTCATCAATTTAATCGTTTACGGAAGAAACCTTTTCTTTAATTTTTCCAACTTTATTTTCAACCATTCCATGTCCATTCTGTTTTCCATAGCCTCAAATTTGTTTTCTATTATGCAGGTAATTTCTCTTTTTATTTCTTCTTGACCTGCTTCAATCTTTCCTTGACCGGCTTGAACAGCTTTCATTTCTTTCTTAACGGATTCTTGGCATAGTTTCATCTGTTCCTGTCCCGCTTTTATTTCTTCCTGTCCTGCTTTCATTCCTTCCTGTCGTGCTTTCATTTCTTCCTTAAGCAAGGCAAAGGCTGATATCAGCTGCCTTAACTGTTCTTCCATCGCCCTTGTTATTGAAATTCAAACCCCACTCCTGACACCAAAAATTGTTGTGTGCGTACGGGTTCGTTACGAAATGAATGCACAAGTACGATGAAAAATGAATGGGATTTATTATTATCAAAAATAAATAAAACACAATACTTCAATTTTCTCAGATATTCGTACAGTATTACAATATCTCACAGTAGTTATCCTTTAACTACTCAAACGTTCAACAGAACTTAATTCGAAACAGCTAAAGAAAGCTAATCCGCGAATTCGCTACAGTCAACAAGAGCAGTTTTCTAAACAAACTCCTAAACAAACTAATTAACTCAAATAACAGCGAACTGAGAAGTTTGTTTCCTTTTATAAGATTTTAAATCGCACGCGAGAATTTTCTGGAACTTTCTCGAAACCAAAAAGAGGTATTTATTTATTAAATGTTTAATGCGCATGCTCTTGGATTTTTAATTTTCCGGCTTAGCTTTCCTTTAATATTCATCCCGCGCTGCACTTCACGGGGATTAAAACAATTTAATTTATAATTCAACTAACATTAGCTATTTAAATACCAAATCCGTAACTATATTATAAGAAAAACATGGAAAAAAATTAATTGCGGTGTTTGTTTTCAAAGTATTCGTTTCGTAGAGTCATTAGGTTATTTTGAAGCAGGAGACATGAAAAATAGCAATGCCCTCTCCGGGACTCGAACCTCGACCTCTCGAATACGCGCGGAATGTGCTAACCGTTACACCGTGAAAACATGCAGAAAGAAGTCAGAAAATACCTTATATACCCCTCTTTTAAATAGCGACTGGAGATTAGGGGACCCAATAGCGAAATCCTGGTAGTGAAGAATCATCATCCACCATCGGTTTTAGTTCGGGCGCCACTGTAAAGACATTAGACATTTTTTTTGAAAGCAGGAGATCTTAGAAATGAGCAGCGCCCTCACCGTGACTCCAACCTTGAACCTCTAGAATAAGCGCCGAATGTGCTACCGTTACACCACGAAGGCATGCAGAAAGGAAGGAGAAAATACTTTATAGTCTTAAATATAATATTAGCAGATGATTTTTCTTTCAGTTCAGTTATATGCTATTCAACTGCAAATTAATATAAAATTTTTAATGAAAAGAAACAGAGGGGCAAACATTGATTACGTTGGTATAAATTTAGAAAAAACCAGTGTTTACACATGGCCATATGAGAGGTAATAAAATATAACCCAACTCTTCTTAAATTACATTTTAGTGATACTTTACTTAACGCTAGTTGCTGTTTAAAACATGGAATTCGCTGTGGGTCATGTGCTGGCCACATCATATACTTTTAAAAATTGCTTTCTTATTAACCATAGTAAATCAGGAAATGCATGTAAGTTAGAAAATACATCTGCTTTATAGCAAGGGCAATTCTTGAAAATGATAAAAAATATGAATTCTTGTTTCGTTTATATAGTTTCTCCTTAGGAAAAAACACTGTTCATAAAGAAAAGAAAATGGTAGTCTGTATTCACAGCAGCATCTGGTGTTTCATAAATTGCAATATCAGACCTTTTCTTTTCAGTTTTCATTCCAAATATCCTTTCATATCAGTCGCCATCTTAGCTGAACTGCAATGTGTCACAATATTTCTTAGTTGTAAAGTAAAATAGCAGCTGGATGTGTGACGTTAGGAGTAAATTTCTATTTGACATTTTTGAGACTACGAAGAACAGAGACTCGTTTTGCTTAATGCAGAGTCAAAAATCCAGAGTTAGCAATTTATTTTAATAGTAAACTGAGAGCTCAGCGAGAGCATAAAAATCTTCAAACCTTCTGCGACAATAAAATCTTAATTTATTCAGAATTTTTGCATTTCTATTTCTGAGTGAGTACATTGTATTTCTTTACTTTCGCCAGTCAATTGGACATTTTTGAGGAATATTTGGTAAATATTGCCTAAATCCACGACAACAATAAATTCACACTTATTTAAGAATATATACATTTTAACAGTTTGTCTATATATTACAGTAGCTCAACGATGCTCTTTCAGAATCTTTTATTTTTAGCTTACTTCCTTTTAGTATTTTGATCTGGCTGCTGAACAACCGATGTAGAAAAATCTAAGTAATTCTTTCTGAAATCTTTTATATATGCTCTTTTGCTTTAATTTTAAAGATCTTGAACACCGAAAAAGGAATTCAATATAATTTCTTTATGGTCAGAATTTTTCTGCATACGTTACCATGGATCAGGTTTTGTTAAACGTTTTCCACTTCCAAATCATGTAAAAAATATTGTTCAATTTCTTTCAGAAACTCTTGAAATTTCTTTACTACCAATTCCACATTATTATATTAAAACGTTTTACTATCCTAGGACAATGATAATGTATGTAAAATCCTTGAAAAAGATAATCCACGTATGATTAATCGGAAGTTTACTGTTTACCAGTGTTATTTACTGGCAAGTAAAGTTTATCTTTTAGATGAATTCCAGTACAACGGGAAAAGTGCTGTTAAAGATTCGCATATAATATTTTTAACTGTCTTATAACTTAAGAATTTGCATGTTATTACCTTCCGGAGTACTTTCTACTAAGATGAACAGTCAGCTAATAAATATAGTGCATGCGATATGCATTAAAATCTTATTTTCTTAAAATAAATTAAGCTATAGGGAAGGAAATACGTCCGATAAGTTCAGAATGAGGGGAAAATGCAACATTTTATATAATATTCAGGCGTAATAATGCTGTATGACATCAAATACTAAAATTTATGTAAATAGATCTGAGTGGGTTTTACATTGGCTACATCCCCTCTCCATAAAATAAACGCAAAAAGTAAATTCTAAGATAGAGGCAGTATATGTTAATTTCTTGACATATAGTATTTGCCGAATCCATCGTAATGGAGATAAGTAGCAATTTGACTGTTATGCAAATAAATGTTTTAGAAAAAAAAGAGATGTTTTTAATCATGCTACTTTAGTTATACTGAACTATAGAAAAGGAAAAACTTACAAAGAGAAAATCCAGTGAGATTCAGATTTTAACGTCGTACTAGAGGGTTTTGTCAGGATTTCTTGTGCTGTCACTGATCTCGCACTTCATCAGTATGCTCTTGACGTTACTGTTATCGCAACTTTCTTTGATTCTTTAAGTATATTATTCTCACTTATGGCCCGTAAAACTCAACAGTAAATACGTAATTTTTTGAAGTAGCTTAATTTTAGAACTCTCGAAAGAATGTCAAGTGTTGGCATATATTTTTCTGTTTCTTCAGTCTTTTCTCACCTCATCAGTGTCAGTTTGTAAAACAGATGATTTACACAATACTTTTTGTCATCATTAAGAACTTCATTTCCTTCGAACTTATAGGCCCACCAGCGGCCGAGCGGTAAAGTAGCTGAATACTGGTAGTTCGGTCCGAGGTTCGAATCCCGCGAACGGGCTGGCTGCATGAGCGTTTTCGTGGTTTTCAGCATGTGTAACGAGTATACGAGCCAGTTTCCCTTAGAAAGTCCTCCACGAAGGCATCCCTCCCCCTTAGGCAGATAGCCCTAGTGTGCTTTGCCATAAGTATTTGACCACCACACCACACCACCTTCGAACTTACGGTACATAAAATTCAACAACAAAATAGCAAAAGTTGAAAAAAAAAAAAAAAAAAAAAAACATATCTTCAGAACTTTCGACACAATGTTAAGTGTTGCTATTTTTCATAATCGCTAGATTATTTCTTTAAAAATAATATATAACTATAATATTTGGTAGCAACAGCATGAAAAGGTATACCGACAAGAAAATAAGGATAGAGACTAATTGCTCTTCCAGCATTAAGCTCAATGTAAAATTATCACAAATGCACATTATATTATCACTGACTGTAGTTTTGTCGGAGTTTAATGCAACGCACTGCGTATAGCTTCGCTATTGCTATCGACACAGAGGAAGCTTTAATCCTTTTGTGCGGAAACTGAAGTGCTTAGTCGAATAAAAGAGGCTCTATTGGAGTAGGTTTCTTTCAAAACTCCGACAGAAAGAAGCGGAGGCTACACCATTCATAAAAGTGTTATGTCATATAATATCAGTAAATATTTTAAGGACAAATTTTGCATATTACTTGCATATTACTTATTTGCAAATAAATTGCATACAATTTATTTGCTTGAAAATGTTTTAAAAATATTTCATTAATTCTTTTGTGTAGCAACATTTCTTGTAGAAGACAGAGTAAAAAGTACATAACTTTCTTATAACTTTTCTAACTGAATCTAAGTCTTAAGGGTAACTTAATTTGATAGATTCCAATCGGAACCGTGTAGTTTCGATGGACCATTCCAGAAACAATATTAAAATGTGATGTCTTTTGGAAGCATGATGTAATGTATAAGTATTTTTAAGTCTATGTTTAACCTATATTAAACAAAATATAGAAAATAAAAGTTTTATGAAATGATTAATTAAGCCTACTTAGATTCAGAAATGTACAGTATATTACTGCAATAACATTTCGATTTCTTTTGATCAAATAAAACAGCGTTTTCCAAACTTTCAAACTTTTTTGATCGCGACTCGATACGAGATTTTAAATTTTTCGTGATCCACCTTATAAAAAAACATTTATTTACAAAACAAATTTTATTTTTTAATAAAATAAAAATTCATGTTATTTGTTTGTTTATTTCATACACAAAAATTGCAAAATAATTATATAACAAAAACATAAGTAATTAAAAAAAAACCAAATATCTTCATTTAAAACTTAAAGTAAATAAAGTAAATTTTGTTTTACATATTTTGACCTTAGTGCGAAGGATGATGTTGTTTTTCATCACATAGTAATTTAAAATTAGGACTTAATGATGTTAATTTTATTCTAAAATTAGGTTCGACATCCAATCTGTTTCGATACTTATTTTTTAAGTACACCAAGTCTGAGAACACAGTTTCACACGTATAAGTGGTGACAAAAGGCATTAAAAATTGTATCGCGTTTTCTCTTACGCATGGATATTCCTTTTGACAGCGCAACCAAAAATTAATTAGTGGTACAGTTTCAAACACTTTTTTAAAATCTGTGTCGCATGAAATTTCAATTAAATTATCAGCATCTTGTTCACTAAGATTAAACATTTCTTCCTTTTCAATATCGAAAGAAAAAGGATCTTTAATCCACATATTATTTGAAGGAATATCTGGAAATCTAGTCTTTAAAACTATTTATTACCTCCAAAAGATGTTCTTAAATTGAAACTGATAGTGTTTCGAGATGTAAATCTTCTTCATCGTAGCTTGAATGGGTTTCAATAAATTTATGCAACGTTTCAAAAGATTTAAAATTTCCTTTTGAAAGTCGTTGCTGCTACACAGTCATTTTTAAAATTATTGCAGCGACTTTTTCCGATATTTTGGAAATATTTAAACCAAAGCCTTGCAAATTTAAATTCAATTCATTGAATGTAGCAAGTATGTCGCACAAATAAGCTACTTTTATTAACCACTCGAAATCGTGGAATCTATCCTTAAATGGAAAAATAGCACCTTTTTTAAATGGTGGGTGTTCATTCAGAGATACCAAGGCTTCGTCTTTTAGCTCAAACATACGTTTTGAAACGTTCCCTTTTGAAAGCCATCGTGAATTACAATACAAAAGGAGGTGTTTATGATCACTTCCCATTTCCTTGCATAATTCGATAAAAAGTCTGCTATTTAATGGACGAGACTTTATGTAGTTTACAAACTTGACACATTCTTCCAAAGTCATGTTTAAAGGCATTCGTTTTACCTCCAACGCTTGTTTATGGGTACTACAGTGCACCCATACACAATTAATTGCTAATTCTTGAATTTGTTTAAACAAACCTTTATGACAGCCTGCCATTGCACGTGCTCCGTCGCTACTTAGCCCAACACACTTCATCCAATCAATACCGTTACTAGTGACAAAATCATTGGTTGCCTTAAAAATTTCATCTGAAGTCTTTCTTGTCGGTAGCCTTTTACAAAACAAAAAATTTTCTTGTATGGTGTCTTCGTCAATATATCTGATAAAACACATTAAATTTGCATTATCCTCGATATATGTGCTTTCATCTATTTGCAAGGGAAAAAACTTGCTCTTTTTTACTTAAGCAACTAGTTCTTCTTTTAAATGTTTCGCGCAATTATCAATTCTTCATTTAACTGTGTTATTTGATAATGGTATCGCCGAAAAAAATCATTTTTCCTTTATTCCGCATAAATTGTTTGCGACAATTTTCAAAGCGGGAAGTATTAATTTTTCTCCAGCACTAAGAGCATACCCAGTTTCAGCTATTAATTTGGAAATTTCAAAAGATGTCAAAATGAGGTTTTTATTTGACTGGTGAGGTAAGAGTGTATTTTTAATTTTTTTTATCAATTCATTTTTCATGTCAGTAAAAAGTTAATTGGCTTATCAGACTACTCAGAATGGAGTGTGTTTAAATGCCGTTTCAACTTTGACGGTTTCATACTTTCATTTGAAAGTAGCTCATTGCAAATAACACAAAGCGGCAAATTATTTGACCACCTAAATATTCTGACGAATATTTACGCTTTGGGCAATAAACCCAAAGCGTAAATATTCGTCAGAATAGTGGTGAGTCAAAGTAGCTTTACGGTTGTTATTTTGGCGCTGTATATCTGCTTTAGGTGCTTCAGGCACAGTTTCTTCGCTGTCATGATGTTCAGCTTTGCTCGTGCTTGGTTGATTATCATCATTTAAATCTGTGGTTTTCTTAATTAACCATTTAATCCATTTTAAAAAAGGTTGAAAGCTTTAATGAAAAGAATTTGTTTATTAATGATTTATAAGAAAAAGTATTTTTATTACTTATCAATATGAATTTGTATTAATAATAGGTAATAATAGCTATTACCAAATAAAATAGGTAATAATAACTATTGCCAAATAAAATAGGTAACAAAAGTTCAATTATAACCTTGTTTTGATACACGTGAGTTTATGGCGCATGTACCGGAGAAGGCATTGAATGACGAATCGAAATCAGCCAATCAGAGCATCCGAATTTAAACGGTCCGGTAGGAAACGGTGGTAAAGGGTTGCCACCTGCAGTACTTGAAAAATTTCAAAAAATATTAAATTTAGAGCAAAATGTTATAGATTTTTTGTGTTTTTACAATTTTTACCACGACCCTGCTGAAGTTTTCTGCGACCCGGTGCCGGGTCGTGACCCACACTTTGGGAAACGCTGAAATAAAATATTTTGCAACAACTTACACTGTTTTTGATAACGTTTCACTGTAGTAAAGTCATTTAAAAGAACTCTATGTGAACTAAACTTATTTCCCCAAATTATTCTAACTTAACTAGCCGATCTATCAAGGCAAGTTGAAATTGAAATAAAAAATTTCAAATTTTGAAAGTTAATGTACAGGGTCAATATTTGTCGTACGGGAGTCAGATTTCTTGTATTTTTATTTTATCATGAGGAGTATAAAACTTTCCGATATATAAGAATAGGAACCAAGAAATCGCATTAAAAGTTAGAATTTTTTCTTTGAAGAATTTTTTTTTTTAAATCGACACTGCCAAAAATGTATATTTTCATCACTTAAAACTCTTCTGTAATGGAAGTATCTGACGATTACCAAAATAAAGACCGAATAAGAGCTTTTAAGCCGGGTAAAGGTGTGGGTGTATACATATATAACCCACACTACTAACCGATTGCAATAAAAAAGAGAAGTTCACAATTAGATGTTATAGCAGTCCCATATACAAAATTTCAACATTCTACAGCTAATCGTTTTTGAGTTCAACGAAATGTTTCTTAGTTCTAATACTTCCTTTACTTCGTACAAGAAACTAAAAATCGATGTTTGTTTATATATTTAAACATTTATTAAAGTGTTTTTAAAATAATAAGCTATGTAACAATATTATACTTTTCTATTACTACTTTGCTATAATACTATTATACTTTTCTATTACTATTATATAGAAAAATATGACGCAAACGACAAATTCTTTAAAATATTGAGCTGAATTGAAATACTTTATAGTATTAAAATACGTTAAGAATATTCTACACAACTAAACTGAGTGTTTGTTAAATTTCTTGCGCAGTTAATTGCAAAGGTTTAGAACATTTTATTAGCTTTCAGTCTCTAACATATTCTTCCTTAGTGTGTAGAAGCTTCTGCTTCTGAGATAATTTTCCTTTCCTATTGAAAAGGTTTGGAGTCCACCCGAGGATTCTGTGTATTATTGTACTTATGTTTTTGAAGAAAATTGTGGAAGGACCAAAAGACGTGAAATTCTATTGCAAGAATATCCAGTGATTACGATGAATGCGGTATGACCTCTTAGTCAGGCTGCTGAAAGTTTCTCTGAATCCCAAGTATTATGTAGCATATTGCATTGTTGTGAATTCTGTGACAATCCACAAGTCAGGGGCGCTTTTCTGTTAAAGCACTATGTGAACAGTCCAACTGCTTATATAATTTAGTATTTAATTCTGTAGTAACAATAGATTAGTTCTTGAAAATCACATAAGATACTTTAAAAATACTGCTGCTTGATGTAACTGCTTCTTGATGATAACTGCTTCTTGATGATAGCTGCTTCTTGATGATAACGCAGAACTTCATCAGCCATTACTTATGCAAATTAAAAACAGTAACAAGATAAATAATGCGGCTTCTAGTCAACTATAATTACAGTTATCATGATTAAAAAACGTATTAAATGGCATAATAACGTTCGGTCGGAAGGAAGAAAACAAGTAACATCTTAATTACTTGCTCATTTCACTAGTGCTTGACCATGTAACCTCCTATTCTGTGATTGGCTTCCATACAGCAACGCTCCACCAGCGATCGAAACCACTGCATATTGAATGTTGGAGCAGGGTTCGATCTAGGACTCGTTGCATGCATTTTGCTGTTTATTTATATGCAATGTGAATATGAGTCAGTCTTCCTTCGACAGTTCTATACGAAGGCATCTCTTCCTTTAGGAAGTTAGCCCTTGAATGCTTTGATACATTAAAATATAACCTACTTATAGCAAATTCAGTGCAATGGAATAAATTCCACTAAGCCACTGTTAAAGATTAAAACCTAGCTTAAACCTACGCAGCTTGCGGTACAAATTGCATAAACCTCTGGTTTTACCACAACTAGTCGAGGCATTAGAAAAGAAATTAACATAAATGTAACTATTAGTAAAACTTAGATCATTAATGTCAGACTGTGAATATACGTTATCGTCCAACTAGTTTAGATAGTTTAAGTAAAATAATAAGACAGCAAAAATGTTCTTCAAAGAACAATAAAATGCCTTTAAGACAAGAGGTAGCTTTCAGAGTCTGCCACGTGAAAAAGTTTTATACATACAAATGTCCCAATGTATTACTCGGAATTATTCGAGAAAAGATACCTTTTCCAAAATTCAGCAAAAGGCATATAACATTTATTTTTTAATTTTTAATTTTAATGCTTAGAATTATCAATTATTGACAGTGCGTTAGGTGTTTGAAGTTACAGAAGAAATATGATTATTCTGAGGCAGTGAAGCAGGTACTTTAACAAATAGAAGAAAAAAATCGACACTACATCCGCCTCACTTAAAGGAGTACTTTCTAGAAAGAGCAAAATGAAAATGCATTCTCATCATTATCGAAACAAATAATATTCCACTAGAAATTTGTTTTCTAATAAAATAAGAAATGCATTTATCAGAAGAAAATTTATTTTATTTAAGAGATGCGTAAGCTTATAATAAAATTACTTGAGGAATAAATTTATTGCATTCAAGTACTAACATTTAAGTGTAAGTTTTATAAGAGAAGATTTTTATAAGGCAATATCTGTTTTGCTTCCATTGAATGCGTTTTTCACGGTATTGAATGCAATGTATCAGTTTTAACTGAAACCTTCTTTAAGAACTAATTTCTAAAATGTAGCTGAGTACGATAAATAAATATTAAGTAAAATATTTTCAAAATTTACGTTTTGCCTTCTTTTATTACCACCTCATTTTGCACATATGCAAAATGAGCAGTTAAAATGAGGGAAATTTTTGTATAGCTACATAAAATTATAAAATAGGAAAATAATTATGAAAAAAATTTTTTTCACCCTTTCTACCTTTCATTATTCACTTCAAGTACCCTGCAAGAAAAGGTGATATCTGCTGATATTAAATGAAATAATATACAAAGATTCACGGAAACCTTGACAAAAGCCCTTTGTCGTCCTTTTTTTGCAAAGAATAAATATAGTATACTTTCAGTCATACAAATGTTTTAAGTCATACAAATGTTTTAAGTATGATGTAACATTTTTAAATTTAATGAAACTAATTTTTATATACAGTATACATTACGAAATCTAACTTTTTCATTTTCTGCCTAATCATCTTGCATCTCCTCTCATAAAACAAAGTTCTATCAATTTCACTCGTGCAGTCAACAGCTAAAATTTAGACAGCGCGCGAGGAAAAATATTAAGATATGGATTTAAAATCCCACATATATATATATATATATATTCATATAGGATATATATATTCATATATATTCATATTATAAACAATTCAATAATGATCTTGATAAATTTATCATTTTAGCTAGTAATAGATCCAATTTACCTACTACTACTTTTCTTGAATGGAATGCACTAATTAAAGAATTTCAGCTTATGGTTTTCAAGTTACCTAATTTCAATTATTTGCACAATAAAAAGCATCTAGAAATTCTTATTCAGATACAGCAAGATAACTTTATCATCACAAAGTTGACAAAGCTAGCAACAATTTTAGTGTTATTTGAAAAAAGTTTTATTTCGACCTTCTGCATAATGAATTGAATAACACTTGCACCTACCAAAAGATTACTACCAGCACTAAGATTCTTCTCAATAAATTTAACGCATTACATAAAAACTTAAAATCCTCCCCCGGAAATATAATAAGAGATTTGCAAATCTAATATGCACTACCAAAATTTCATAAGACTCCGATCAAATTTAGGTTCATTGCCAATAGTACCAAAAGTTATCTTAAAGAAATAGATTGTCTCTTTGCGAAAAATCTATGTCTAATACGTGACCTCATTAATAATTATGATTTTAAAGATCTACATTGCAACTGGATGATTTCAAGTAACGAACACGTTCTAAATACTATAAATACACTTAAAATAGAACACATCCAATGCTACGACTTTGAAAACCTATATACTACTTTACCACTCGAAGAAATTCATAAAAGTTTACTTGCTCTTTTTGAATTATTTCCACAAATTTCTACAATAATAAATACTGAAAAAAGGCAACTTTTTCTTTCATGCGTACTTTTCAATAATTTTATTCAATTTAACAACAACATCTTTAAACAAATACAGGGAATTCCAATGGGAGGTAATTTTTCAAGTTCTGTCTGTGAATTAATCCTTTTAACAAAAGAATTCACTTTTATACGTTCACTCAGTAAGGAAGATTATAAATTTTACCAACACATCTTTCGATATATTGGTGATGTCATAGCGTTCAACTACTTCAACAAGATAAAAAAGGCTAATATCTACCCTTCATGCCTAAAACTTAATACTGCAAATACCGTGCAACATAACATAGCCTACCTTGATTTGCATAATATAGATTACAATTTTTTAAAAGTCTATGTCAAAAGAAGAGAATTCAACTTTTACACACTTAAATTAACCAACTGGAATTCCAATATTTCTAAAGGAATCATCCTCAACACAATTTACTCACAACTGCTTAGAATTAAAAGAATCTGATATACAGCAAAAACATCTTGAAGAAGAAGTACTATACTGCGTGACAATTTTGAAAAATAACATCATTCCTCAAAAAGTAATTAAAAATACTTTAAGAAAAGCTGGCATTAGCCTTACCAATTTTTAGATTTTTTTGAATTAGGTAATGAAATTTTATACTTAAAGCCCAATGGGACGGTATAAAGTGGATGGCTGATTCTGAAGATCTAATGTATAAATGAACAGATAATTCTTGTCACTACTTCTTTTTTTCTCTTAAAATTTGGCACAATACTTTTAATACTGTTTTTAAACAGTTTTAAAATTACTTTGATGGCCAATTCTATTCTGTTATTAACAAACGGGCGATTTTCGTTTCTGGCAGCATGAAAGCCCTCTAGCTTGAAGAATTACGACTTTGATTAACAAATTACTATTTTTTCATTATTTCTCTTACTTTAGAGGACATTTTAGGTTTTTTTTTTTTTTTTTTTTTTTTTTTTTTTTTTTTTTCTGAATTAGTTATTTTCACTTTGACCCAATCCTTTTTCCTCAGGCTACTATGACAAGACGCCATTTTGAACTTTTTCCACTTTTTTCAACGCCTTTCACCTCCCTTTTGCTATGAGTCAGGTTGCCGCCAACGGACTGTCATTTGACATTGGCTATTGCTTAGTGACATTGTTTTCCCCCTTTCTACGTCATCCGACAAGTTGGAGGGCAATGGAAGCGCTAGGGGGTTTGCAAGCCCTTTTCGAGTTTCCTCGTCACCAAAGAAGACAGCATTGTTCCAGGTCTGATTTTTATAATAATTTTTTCTCTACATGTTTCTGTAAGTCTTGGCAAGACCCATACTGCTTGTCGTCTTGTTTATTATTATTTCCTTTTGATTTAAATATAATTTACGGTTCCTTTGCAAAGTTTTAATTCTTTAAGCTCGTAGGTCCAGCTCATAAGTTCTTGTATATTTTGACTAATAGCATATCGCTATTTATTTATTTATTTTTTATGTACATCGGAATTGCCTTTCCGTTTTTTACACCTTAAAGTGTCAGTATATGCGGACACATCGGGAAATTGGAACAGAGAATTGAGACTAAAGTTTTTTTAGACATAGTTTATTTAATTCATTAAAAATTTGTCGCGCAAAGTTTCAATTGTCTATTTCGTCGAAACGCGTAAGAGTTAGCTTGGTTCGAAATTCATTTAAAAAAAAATTCCCTTGAAAAGCCAAAATGGACTTCGAATTGGGCTAATTAACCATTTTCCGTTTCTTATTTTAATATATTTTTTATATTTTACCTTGATCAATTGATTAGTATTTTACTGTGTTTTATAATCTACTTTTTTGTTTAGCATATAGGCTACTATCTTTATTTTACCTCATTCAATTGATTGGTTTTTTTTACTGTGTTAATTTCCTAATTTGTTTAGATTATAGCTTTTTTATTAATTTGTAAATATTCAAATATTTTTTCTCCTCTTTCATACTTTTCATAGGAACTAAATATGCCTATGTTGGAGTTTTCTCGGAGCCACAGTTTTTGGTAACTTTTTGGCTTGCTTACTAAAATTTATCTTCTAATTTCCTTAATTTTGCAGCACAATGCGCAAAATTTTGTCCTAAATTGGTCTTTTTTCGTTTGTTCTTACAACCTTACTTATAATAATATATATATATAGGGGGAAAATTGTTTGAAATTGCGCGTATCTGAAAATAAAGTATCGTTTTAGAAAAACGTTCCTGATGTTAAGAGATTATGTAATCAACATTTCTATGCCGATTAATGTGATAAAATATTGACAAATATATCTGCTTTTTCAGAATGGAGGTCTTATTCGTAGAAAATTACAGAACTGGTGTTCGAAAATCCATTAGAAGCCCTCAATATTGGCTCGTAGGCAACTCTAATGAATTTGTATTGATTGAAAATGAAAATTATTTATAGCTTGAATAATGTTTTTTGATTGCCAGATTGCAATTCTAAAATAATAATAAAATTTCAGGCAAATATAAATAGCGCAGTTTTACAGTTTGGAATGTTTTAAATTTCTCATGTGAAATATTTTTTCCGCATATGAAACTTAACTATAAATAAATACATTACTAAATCGAAACAAATATCTTTGAATACCATTTAAGAGGCAAAAGATCTATCTCAAATACCCCAATTTATTTCCTAACCGATCCGCCAGAAGAAATTCAAACTGACGTCTATTACCGCAGATTTTTAATTAAATATCTCGGTCAGTTTTTGTGGCACAAGAGTCAAAGGTTTTGTGTTTTAATTTCTATTGAGAGTGCAAACATTTTAAATGTAAGCATAAGGCCCAGAAGAACATGTACATTTAGATTTCGTATTTTATATAAAACTAACTACTTTAAATTTAAAAATGCGAAATCAGGAATATTTGCATCATTTAAAGCAGCTTTGTTCTTAAAAATTTACGCCTAAGAACTGACTGTCGAGAAAATAAAGGACTAGTAAGGACTTCTGCTGGCTGAATTTCCACAAAATTTATGAATGCATTTGAATAACTGATCTTTCTGAAACTCTTTTCTGGGTATCTAATAAGCACTTTCATTTGGTAACACCAGATTAAGAAGCTGGACTATATTTATACGTATTTGTAGATGTACACAAAACTAAACTACTGCAGCTTCCAGTTTTGTTTGAAGTTAGTAGAGATTAAACACAATTTATTATGTCTCTACAACAAAAATCTGTATTTAATTTTATTTTTATTGGAGAAGTGGAAAAGTAAACTAAATTTCTGTATATCGTCTTTTTCTAATTGTAGTAAATTGAAAATTTCTTACTATTTCATACAAGGTATTAATTTACTGCTTAATGTTATTAATTTTGCTTAATTATTCAACTCACCGACAGATGACATTAAGAATTCAGTAGTCGATAAAAATCCGAATTACAGCTCTAAATCTGTTACAATCTATGGCAATGCATTTGATATACGATCTCTTAAATATTTGGTAAATTTATATATTTGTTCGTTAGAGCTGAGTTGAAACATAGGAGGAGAAGTCTAGCAGAATTAAAAAAAAATGTGTAAATCAAATTTAAAACCAACAGAGTATTTAGAGTGCTATTAATATTTTTTGTATAACATAAAATGCTTTAAATTAAAAAAGAAAAAAAACATGTTTCAGTAGCATTAAAATATGAAATATCTGGAACCATAACCTCAAACTGGCGGTCCCTGAGGCACTTTTATGCGGCTCACGAATACATTTCAATTATGTACTTGTTATAAGTACGGTGTTGTATAAGGATTTCAATATTTAGTCGTTTGAAATCTAATTTTACATTATGTTTCTTACCATTAAAAACAAACGTGAATAATGCACTAGAAAATGTATAAATAGAACTATTTAATTAACAAACTGATGTTAAATTTATTCAAGGATTTCAAGGTACAGATCTGATTTACATTTATTCATATTTATCAAGAAATAAATACTGTTTCGTGCGTACGGGTTCGTAATAAACTGAATGCAGAAATCCGAGGAAAAGTGAATAAAATTTATTCTTATCCCAAGAATAAATACAAAACGCTTAAATGTCCTTAGATATATTCGTACAATATTGTAATATCTGACAGTAGTTATCTTTTAAAGTACTAAAACGTTCAACAGAACTTAATTAAAAACAAAGAAAGTTAACCCGATTTCACCTTGAATTCGCTACAATCATTAACAGCAATAAGTAAACTACTACAGTTATGCAAACAACAACTAAATTTAGATGTTTCCCTCCAGATTTTATAAGCTTTTTAAATGCACGAGAAAATTCTCGTATCTTCTCGATTTTCCCGGAAAGCAAAAGTGCATAATTACGAGATATCTGGTTATTAAATGCGCGTGCTCTTATATTTTTAATTTTTCGGCATAGCTTTATCTCCAAATAAGTCTCGTGCTGCATTGCACGGGGATACGAAACAATTTTAATTAATTCTACTAAAAATACTTAAATAAATGCAAAAACCGTAACAATACACTTAGTTACGAATTTTTGAACTAAGAATAATCGATTTGATTTGTAATACATTTATATGTGAACAGTGTTTTTACTCAGTTGAAAATTAATAATAAAAGAACATGATTGGACTGACAGATAGCTACAATGCATGAGAAAGATAAGTTTTGGTATTTTTTGACAAGTCTACGAAATTTACCAGAATCGAAATGCCATCAAATGTCATATACCAGAGTAAGATTTATAACTGTTCACATAAGAAACATATGAATTTCTACATCCTTAGCCTAAATGAAGAAAGTATTGTAATCGCGAAAAATTGTGGGTATCATATTTGAACAGAAATATCCATTTTGGCCGCTCCAGAATCCATCTAGATAAATTATTTGCGTACCGTTTGTACTTACGGACAGAATAAAGGACTGTATTTTTTACAAAACGGATTGTAATAGGGATTTAAAATGAATTCATAAGGGGTTTTTTTCGTGACCTCTGTACGTATATACGTACGTATGTATGTATGTATCTTGCATAACCAAAAAATTATTATCCGTACAACGTTGAAATTTTGTATATGGGGCTGCTACAGTATCAAGTTGTAGCATCACAAGGTAAAACATCTATTTATAACTTGTGCACCTTCCTGTTTGATTGCAAGAAGCAGAGACAAACATGTACATATATATGTGTGTGTGTATGTACCGGGTGGCCATAATTAAACTGACAGTGCTCACAGTGTTCTGTAGCGCGTTCTATTTGCGAGAATGACGCCACATTTTGTAGGAAGATTAAACAAGACGGGGGACGAAGGATTCCGCGAAAAAAAATTAGTTCCAAAAGTCACCGCTAGGGGAATATTTGGCGCTGTGTAATAGAAAATAGAGTGTTAACAAAAGCAAATTAATACAGAATAAAATTACCTTTTATTATGGATATGCGCTATGGAATATGGATATGCCTTACAGTACGGTATGGAAAATCTTACGAAAGATTATCAACTTCTATCCGTACAAGATCAGCCGTGTACAGGAGTTACTGTACCCCGACCATGATAAGCTATTGACTTTTGCTCTCACCTTTCTTGCCAAAATGGAGGTGGATGATGCTTTGCAGTAGAAAATCTTATTGGGAGACGAGGCCCACTTTTACCTGAATGGAACTGTGAATACCCAGAACTGCCGAATTTGGGATGACAAATCACCACATGCTGTCACAGCAATTCCCTTACATTCACCAAAGGTAACTGTTTGGTGTGGGTTCACAGCGGAATTTATCGTAGATACATTCTTCTATGAGAACATTATCCCGACAGGACCGGAAACCTGTTCTGTTACTAGAGAGGAATATCGCCACATGTTGAACAGCTTCGTCATTCCGGCACTTCAGCAAAGACAGTGCCTAGGGGAAATAATTTTCATGCAAGATGGAGCCCCTCCACACGTAGTTGTACTGGTGCAACAGATGCTACGACAGAAATTAATAACAGAAAGAGTCATTAGCCGCTACTTTCCAATTGCATGGCCACCTCGGTCGCCTGATCTTACCCCATGCGACTTCTGGCTATGGGGTTACCTTAATTCCAAGGTCTATCAAGAAGTGGTCCTGCACCTGGCTACGTTGAAGGATAATATATCACGGACTGTACGAGAGATTCCTGCAGACATGTTATTTTCTGCTGTTGTGCATACTGTGCACAGAATGCAATATGTGGTCCACAACAACGGCAGCCACATTGAACCTCATTTCAATGCAAAATAAAAGGTACTTTTCGTATTGATTTGCATTTGTTAACACTCTATTTTCTATTACACAGAGCCATATATTCCCCTAGCGGTGACTTTTGGAACTAATTTGTTTTTTCGCGGAATCCTTCGTCCCCCATCTTGTTTAAACTTCCTACAAAATGTGGCGTCATTCTCGCAAATAGATCGCACTACAGAGCGCTGTGAGCACTGTCAGTTTAATTATGGCTACCCGTTATATATATGTGTGATAATGTGATGTATAGTTGTGCTGCCTGAGTGGAAAGACGAACACATGACGCCGACATAAATGGATTTTGAAAGAAGTTCCAATCTTTATTTTCGCGCATTAATCATCTTAGTAGATATTTATCCAATCATAATGAAATACGGTAAATCCTATGTACACTGATTTTAAAAGCAAGACGTACGCATGTTGGATAAAACAGCATAAGAAGCCCCAAGAAGTTTGCAGGGTAAAAGTTAGAGTAAGGAAAATGACTTAGTTAGTTGTGAGTGGTATTTATACCGAAGTAGATGCAATTGTAGAGACAAGCTATGATTGATTAATTTTAGTTTTAGTTACCTGTTTTTAAGGGGTGTTATATAACATGGAAATATCTCGATTTAGGAGAAGAGATGAATTTAGAGGAGAGCATCAAATCTAGAATAGTTAATTTTCAGGTCGCCAATTATTTTTAAAGCAGCTATCGTATTTTGTTATATCTTACACATCTCATCTCAAAGGAAAGGTCGGGAGAGCAGGGTGGCAGAAAAGCATTAGTGAACTAGTGAAGGAAGAGAAGGTTTATTATAAGAGGAAAGACATGAAGAAGCATCAGTTACATAGCCTGCAGGATTTCCTATGCCCCGTCTTGATTCATGACCTTTCTCATACACAGATTATGTAATACTTAAACAACTAATTTATAATTATTGGAACAACGATATATTTTGTAAATAAACTAAAAATAAATCAACGCAAATATAATTTTTTAAATCCTTCATGTTGTAAATATGTCCAGTGTATTTTGAATGTCCAATGAAAATTTTGTAAAGTGTCTTATTTTGTTCAAAAAAATTTTCATTTTGTTAAAAAGAATCCCTGGCCCATCAGCTGTTTTCAGATCATGGATTTGGCCCGCATTTCTAAGTTGAGTTTGAGATCACTGATGTAGAGGTTACTTTTGTATTTTAAGATCCTTAATCGAAATGCTGAAAGTATTAGATTCTGTGAAGTATCCTCTCGAGCCTCTTATTCAAAGTTGTAATAGAAATGCTGTCACCAAATTTTCCTAGCATCCATTTCAGGGACGGATGGAAGTTTATCGCTCTTTTTAGGAAGAAGGATAGAATCGAGAAAAGGGCTTCTTTTACATTTCAAATTCAGAAGATCTGCGACAACTTGGAACTTTTCTTTTCCGCAAATCGATCGCTCATTGCTTGTGGCATTGGAAGATGGAATTTCTAGAATGTTGATGACATGCATGTAAATACATGCTAATAATTTCTTTCCATCAACGCAGCTGAGCCATAGCTGTTATTCTTTTGTAACATAGAAGAAAGTATGAATAGTTTTGGAAAAATGGATAGGGTTATAGAAATAGAAGTGTTGTAGTGTTATGAATGAGACAACATTTAAAATCATTCATTTGCTTTTCAGATAAATAAAGCCGAGCAGGTCCAAAATTTCGCTAAAATGAAATTCCGCTTATCGGGATTGGTGACTTAATTATTAAAGTTAAAAACAAGTTATATTCAATTTTAAGTCTTCAAGAGAATAGTTTTATTTCATTTTAATTTAAAAGTAAATACATTTTATACAATATAAGCAAGTTATTTAAGTATACTATATGTAAAAATAGTGTCCTGTGAAGTTCTGAGAATCGAAAATGGTCTTTAAATATCCCTATTCAGCAATATGCTGTGGAATTTAAATTTAGAATGCACTAAATTTTAAAAACACTTAATGAGTGGAGTAAAATGACAAAATCAAATTTTAGTAACGAAATTTAATAGCAACCAAATGTAATGCAATAACAGCCCGGATCGTTATCCTGATTAACGCTACTGTGTGCTGTATCGTATGGCTGTATAGAGTGCGAATTCCGCACGGAGAAGGCCTGAATGTTTATCAGTATCTATGCGGTATGTGTGCACTTAAAATACTGGCGAATTGAAAGCTTTTAAAAGGAGTTTAGTTTTATAGAAAAAGAGGAATGAAAGACCTCCGATCCACCAATGAGTTCTCCATTAAATTTAGGACGAAACGTCTCCGTTTTCGCGGATGCAAAATCCGTAACACCTTGTGGCTCAACTAAGGCAAGGTTATCGGTGATAAGATAGCTGCACAACCGAAGGGTACTAGTCATTACCCCGTCAAATACATTATGTTGCAGCTATGTCAAATACATTATGTTGAAGTCCGGCTATTTGAAAACAATGGCAGATATATCTCTATAAACTGTTTGAAAAATCTCGCAGTATGAGATAAGTGGAAACTTTCTGAGAAGCCTGCTAAGAGGATTTTTTTTTTGCCTTAGTTCCACAAGTGGAATGATATAACAGAGTTGGAATAGGAAAAAAGAAACGAAAAATGATAATATGAATGAGATAGAGAATTACAGAGTGCTATTAGGAACCGAGTAATTTGCGAAACAGAAAAGATTGACTCAATAGTGGGATTTCGCTTCTGATGCAAAACTTTATGAAGAGATTGATAACTATTGCAAGATAGAAACGATCAATTGAATTAAATATATACTTGATGAACCTTGAGAAACTCACAATTAGTTTATGATGAAGGAAAAGGACGCTAACGGGTTAATTCCTGACCTCAGAAATAGATTCTCAGCTTCCGATGCGACTATCCGTATACTCTGTCCTTCTGTACAATGTCAAATGCGTTGAAATAACGGTTGTATTACCTCTTAAATTATGATCAACCGGAACTGCTGGAGACTGTTATTTAATGCGTGAAGGAAGAAAAGGGCATGAATGCGCAGATTTCAAATTTAGCAACTTAGAAATTCGGCTACTGATTGCGACGATCTGGATGAACTGATTTTGTCTACGACATGTTGGACACAACGTAATACTGAATTTACGATTCTTTGAATGATAATCAACAGAAATGCTGTTCGAAACTGTTGTTTAGATAAATAAAACCGAGCAAGGCTTCTTTAACGTTTTTTATTCGCGACCCCTTTTTATCACTGAGATTTTTTTCGCCACCCCAGAACCCCATAATATTTACGAAAATTTTGTGGGACCCCTAAGTATTGCGCAAATCCAACACACACGTGAGTGAAACTGTCAACTTTTTCACTTATACTGTTGCAGTTTTAGGTCATTAATTTTAATTTGTAATTTTAAGACATAGAACAATGTGAAAATTTTAAATAAGTAACAGACGAAATGACAGCGTCCCGTGTAAAGGAAGTAAAATGAACGTTTATATTATAAAAAGAATGCGTCGAATTTTTTTCGTTTTTCTTTGTCTGTATTGTCTTATCTTTATCTCTTTTCAGATATATTGTGTAAAAATATTTGGTAATTGTAAATTATTGCAATATAATAAGCTAAAGAAATATCTAAACTGCTAAAATTTTTGGTGATCCCCATGAGAGTGGCGACCCACAGTTTAAGAAACTCTGATTTAGTGCATAATGAATGAGAAAGTCTAGAACGTATATAACTCAGCCTTAGATGATGAGTCTCGGTTTTCGACTTCAGTGATTGTTCGATGATGCGGGTAATGTGCTACTGTCTGCCACGTGCTATAAGAAGACTATTAAGAACAGATATTCAGCCTGATGGAAAGGACAAGTCTACTGTTATTAGAAAAGGCAGTATTAAGATGAGTGTATAATGTTCTCTTTGTGTCATTGCTTCGAGTGGAGCATCGATTAAGAAACAACTCTCATTTCATTCTAACTAGGTCAAGTTTAATTTATATGATTGTTACGAATTTTAGGAATATTATATCTTACTAGAGATTGGTATATCTGAAATTTTGTAAACTTAAGAACCACCGTTGCAATGCTTTTATTATGATCTTATATGAACTTAAGGATTTGTTAAAAATAGGTAGTTACATTGATATAATTATATGTTTATCTGTTTGCGATAGTACAGTTTAAGAATCCTTTTATTCTTTTGAAGATGGGTTAAAGAATAGCTGTACTTAATTTTACGTTGAAATGATTTGAGAACAAAAAATTATTTTCTTTCATTTTGTACACGATATATTTCAAAACTACTTACACAACAAAGAGAAGGCCGCATATCGTTATACATATTTCGGTAGTTTTTTATAGTGTAATATTTAAGGACTATTTCCGAATATAGTGAATTTATTTTTATGTAAAGAAAGAAAATACTTGTTAATTTATTTTTCTAGTACAATAATTGTCACGGAATTTATGTTTAGTACTGTTGCTTGGAATACTTTCGCGGAGATGTGTATAGGTGAATAGAAAGGCAAGAAGTTTTATTAAATTAGATTATAATGTTACTTGGAACTTTGTCTATATTATATAACATAGAGGAACCTAATGAACTGTAGAGCGACTTATCGCTGAGTTCATATGTATAATAACAATCTCCAGAGAAGGATTAAAATACTCTTTTTTTACTCAAAGAAATAATAAGAGATGGCAACTTCTCGGGCTTACAGAAAAGCCTCTCTTTCTAATTTTAACTTAAGAAACTAATCTAATATTGAACTGAGACTTAGCTGAAGCTAGACACAATTACCTAACGTAATTGGCCTTTAATCTAACCTAGCCGACGATTATCAGAAAGTACGTATAATACGGCCGAGCGTAGTAGATTTTAGAACGAAGTAGCCAGACGGCAAACACGCGCCTCTAAAGACTCCTAAGCTCTTCTCTCTCTCCCTTGCTTAAATACTTTTTCTAATTCATATGCATACAACACGATACTAAAAACTCATTATGGTAGGGAATAGTAGATGGGAAACGAGAATAGACAGTAAAGCATGTTTAAATTTAAAATAATTGTTAGAAACTTAAAGTAACCTCTACAGGATAATAGCTCTTGAAACAAGATAATAAGCTATAAATAGCTCAAGGAGAAAATCAGAGATAAGAAGAAACTCTTCTTAACTCATTAGGGGCGTAATAGATCAACCAAATCACTCACGCAGAACATTTTGGAGCAGTAATCATCCAACAAATAGCTCAACAGCGTAAATCAGAGAAGAAGTTTGATTCAACAGACACATGGCTATTCGCAGCCTCCTGTTTAACTGTTTTCTTAAGAAGGAAACTAAGCTTTTCTTAAACCTTCGAAGTTGCTCCTAGGCCTTCAAAAATGCATTTTGTAAAAACTTCCAACATGTTATCAAGATGGCGACTAATCGCCAAATGGGCACTCTGGCGACAACAATTGTCACTGAAGTCTAGTGGGAGAATTTTTGCTTATGCTTCTACTTGAGCTATCTTAATAATTCCGTTGCCACTCGATTCAGAATTCAGAGATACACAAAACGAATATTTACAACTGCAAAAATTAGCCATGTTGAAAATTATGTAAAATATGTAAACTTCAAATTACCGCACAAAATACACAAAATAAATAAATTAGTAAAATTAATGACTAACACTAAGAAAAATATGAAAACTAAATTTATGGAGAAATGAAGGCAAATATTGACAAAATTTATACAGGAAACCTTTTAGGTATAAAATCTCGTACTCTTGAGTTACAGTTTTACGAGAATAAGTTTTCTAACAATGAAATTCCAAATGAAGAAATATCAATTTTAACAAGCAAATAATTTTAAAACCCATTTCATTGTTAGCCCAAAAGGCTACTAGTCTCGAAACACGATTTTGCATTTCTTCGCTTTTCATTGGAGTCTGATACCATTAGGTGTGTGTGTGTGTGTGATTATGGCAAAGCCTCGAGGGCTATCTGCCTAAGAGGAGGGATGCCTTCGTGGAGGACTTTCTAAGGGAAACTGGCTTGTATACACGTTACACACTGATACCATTAGGAAAAACATAAGATATTATTCTTTCATAATAAATATGATTGTTATTATTTCAGAAACTGAACTATTTAAAATCATTAGATGCAAGTGTTAAGAATTCTTTTTTACTTTTTAATCTGATTGATTTAAATAGAAATGCCATCAATTGATGGTATGTTTAATTAAAAACATTAAATATTTTTATAAAATTACATTACATATTTTTTCCTTCTTTAAATATACAGAAGATCTATAACTTTCCCATATTAGTCTAAATATATGTTAACTTAATATCCTATAAGATGTTTCAAAGTTCCACCTGAGTCACCTGTATCATTTGTGCTGATAAACCATATTAAGCTTTAAAAGAATCCTTTTAGGCGATCTATAAATCTGAACTCTCATATTTAAAAAAAAAATTCTGACTGTCCTCAAAATGATTTTTACTCTTTATTTTATAGTGGAATTTTTTATTTATATTAAAAATGTATATTTCCTCAATGTTCATGGATACCCTAGCAGTTAATAAGTGATATTATTGCAACGTCTCTTGCTTACTGCTAAATATCTTTTGCGGGATTTTATGTGCATATTCAAGGGATTTTGGAAAGGATGTACGATACGGTATTTTTTGAAACATTTTACCAAAATTGTGTGATTTATAATATAAGGTATTTCTTTTCCTTTAACAATTTGGAACAAAATGCTATAAATTAATCTTTCTCTGTAATGAAAGGCAGCTTTCAAAGTTTTGCATTGGCAAGCATAATTTGCGTAGCAATATTTATATACAATATCTAAAAGTTTAAATTAATCAAAATTGGGGCAACATTGAGGATAAGACTCAAATCCGTAAATCATGGAACCTTTAAGCTTTAAATCATGGAATATTAAGAGTTCATCCTGGGCTCTGATCGTGACGAAAGGGCTGGTTTGCATGGCTTTTTTTCATGGTCCAATAATATAATTTGCGTAACATTGCAAAATATATGGCAGCCTCCGTAAAGTGCTCTCTACAAAGTCATCCCATTCCTTAAAAAAGTAGTTTACATGTGTTTCGTCGTAGTTACACAAACGAGAAGGCGTGTTTAATTGTATGAATGTTCATTTGTTCCATTTTGACGCTTTGCCATAATTAAATAAGTACGTATATTTATTACAGAAAAGTGGAATACTTCTTCTTGTCTAATTTGACTATGAAAATTACTTTGTTTTCATGTTTTTCTCCCCAACAAGAATCATTGAACAGTCTAAATTTTATATATTTTATTAAAATAGGCCACCAAAACTGATGTAACGAGAAAAAAATCTGACCTGTCGATTTCTTCTAATGGACCCATGGGTGTACGATCAACCGCATAAAAATTATTTAATCTTACCATTATTTTGAAACCCATGTATAGATAAATGCCCATATTGATTTTATAGAATTAGCAGAATATCAGAAATATATAATATTCACCACAAAATATACATTACTAGCTTTATGAAAATGATATAAAATAGTTTGACTAACCATCTAAGAAATGCATATTCAACTTGATGCTAAAATAAGCCTAGACATCAACCACATAAAATAAGCAATAATTAATTTTCTCTTCCTTTAGTCATAGTTTCCAATTAACCTTTCTCAGTGCAGTGATAAAGGGATCAGAAGGTCTTAGAGAGGATTTAGCATAGATTTCGTTGATCATAAGCTTGGTATATAATAATCCTACTTTATGAAACTAAACCTCTTTTATTATCCTTTGTTGAGAAAAACCTTCGGGTATTTACAATATTCTTGTTAATTCTATGGAATGTCCACATAAATCTAATCATGATTTAAAAGACTTTAAGAAATCGTGGACAAGTACCTATAACGTTTAAGATATTATTTAATTGTGCTCTTTAATCGTGCCATTCATTTCTTTTCCTTTATTCTTTGAGCATATGTTATGAAAAATTGCTTTTTCAGGGTTTATTTAATTAAATCTGGTTAGTTCGAAATCGCGATTCTCTTTTCAAGTTCTGTACTTGTAATAAAAAGAGCATTTTAATTTATGATGCAGGAAATTAATTAAGCGGAAAATCTCAGAGGTAAATAAATACAACAATTACATTTATATAAGTACAACAGCTTAGAAAATGATTATTTTACAACAATGTAATGAAAAAAGATGGCTGGCTATAGTTTTATATGTATATTGCTGCGAATGCACTCATATTTTTATAAATTTTGCTTTTTTGACATATTTACGTATTGCTGTGCATTTGTTTTTATTTATTTATTCATATATTTAGTACCTCTTTAACAGACACTTTATAATTTCCTCAGTTTATTTTTTAGTTTTGAAGTTTTGCGGATATCTACTGTGCTTATTTCATGCACTATGTTTCAGACTTTGTAATTATGAGTTGATATCTGTTTAAGTTACAAGGATAGCCAAGTAGAAAGGGGCTATAGGAAAAACTCTCTTACCACGACTGATTATTTTTTACTCCAAACTGGCGACATTTGGATATTTTTCAACATGGCCGCTATTTGGAAGTTTCTGGAAAACGTGTTTGCAAAGTGATGTTTCTCGTAGTATTTTCCTTCATAAGATTTTTCTCGAAATTCCCAGAAAGGATTATCTTTCCCTTAAAACAGTTTATAAATAGGAGGATGTGAGCTATCGTCTGTTAGAGATACAATTAGCTTAGATGAGAATCGAGTGAGCGTTTTGAGCTTTCCCTCTGGGTAATGCATGCTTTAAACTTTTTCTGTGAGTGATTTTGGTGATACAGGATATTCTTCACGGATTAAGAGTCTCGACTTATCTATGATTTTATAGCTGCTTATTCTGAGGTAAAAGCTGCTATTTTTTCGAATAAAATTCCAAATCCTTTTCTGTAGCCTACTTATCTAACGAAGTCTTTGCGACCCCATAGCTCGTAGCAATATGTATTGTAATGCATGATGTAAATATTAATAACGTATAGCTGTATAAAACTTATCTGTGGCTTAATTAAATTAAAGTAATTCAAATGAAAGTTTACATAGGTTTATATACTTTGATTCCTTAGCTTAGAAGTCTATCCTTAGCTTAGAAGTTTATTCTAATAGTAGGAGGAGATAGGCAAAACTGGAAATAACGGGGTAAAGTAGACATGATATTATATAGGTACAGAGTTTCTTAGCACAAGAGATAAATTATTTGTGTGTTTTCGGTTTAGGGGTGGCGGAGGAGTACTGTTACCAACGTTGCAAGTTCAAGCTTTTACAATTATCATGGAGTTTTAAAGTCCTGCTTTTCTCTTCTAAATTTTAAAGCTTAGTGCTAGTCTGAATCTCCATGGCAGCGATTGGGGTGAAACTAGCTGCACCAGTAATAATCCTAAGCGCCTTATGTTGTGTCAAGTCAATATCTTCTTGACAGGTACTAGAGGCACTGGATATAAGTTCACCTCCCCATACTCCAAAACAGACCTGACATAAGTTTATCTCTTATCCTTGGTATATTATCATATCCTACCTTAACGCAAGGCTAAGTAATTTTTGCGTTAAGGAAGAAAAAGTTTGCTAATATAAAAAGGTAAAAAATTTAAATTTTTTATTTATTCACAAAATAAATAATGAATAAAATTAAGGAGTAAAAATTTCTGTTTCCGTAATCAAATAAACTACTTTAATAATGTAAAAAATCATATATATGATTATCCTCCACTATATATCATATATATCATATATATAATTCATCCTCCACTACAACTATTAACTCATCTTTTAGTACTTTTGTTGCTTCTTTCTCGGAATATGCGGAAAGTGGAAGATAGTTCCATCTCGAGAAAGAAAATTATCCGAGAATGCACATATTTTGCTTAATAATAGCCTATAGCTGAGTTATCCAATTTATGCAGCGGAAATTTTGTTTTTAAGCACATTTTTACTGTAATATCAACAAATTCTTTCTTGATTTTCTTCATTCTGCACGAACATTACAAGAGTTACGGATATCGATAAATGTGCCCCTTAAATATTAAAACTTTTGTGCAAGTTTCTTCATTCTGCCAAGTATTTTCTTTTTACGGCTACTAATACTGTTAACAATTTATGACTGTGGAAGGATCATTTTAATTTTATAACCCGTTATTTTATATTAATTCCCTTTCCTATGAAGTCTCGTTTCCTTTTCCTGCCAGAATGCAAATTTCCAGCGAGCGAGGTATTGAAATTAGGTAGAAAGAAGGAAGTATTTAAAGGAAGGTTTCTGAAGGTAAAATCAGAGCATTATCTGACTGCTTGAAGACCACGTTGCTAATTTTGATTCTTTAATAATTAAGAATTCTGCGGCATTCAGTAGTTCCTGTCATTAAGCTCGTTCACGCCGACTTGCCAGCTCTGTCAGAGCCAGCTTGCGCTTTAGTTAAACTTTGAAGCCTTTAGGATATACTTAAACTTCATTAATTTTAAATTTATCCATTTTCTTTGCTTTAGTACAAAAGGGCTACTTCTGTAAGCATGAGTTGGTGCTGTCTGTTAAACTTTATTTGAGTTAATAAAAGTGTCCTTTACACCCTTTCTTTATCTCTGTGGTACTTACAAAACTTAGCGATAATTCGCATAGTGTCTTTAGGAGTTTTTTATTTAGTTTAGGTTACCAAAGAAGACCAAACTCTATAACCACTACGTCGAACTATTCAGAAAACAAAACGAAATAAATGCGCACTTATTTCACCCTTAGTGACCCGATTGAATTGGATATGTAAAGTGACTAGTACATGTAAGAAGAACACTGAGATTTCGAAAAATACGTGAACATTCAACTAGTTGCTAGACGTAAATTAAATGCATATAAATCGCATCACGCAGAGTAAACAAATTAACCGCAAATGCTGATAAATTTCATATAAATTCGTATCTATTTCGTACTTAAGTGAAAACGCGGATAATATCGAATGCTTTGCATATTTGAAGTGTATATATAAAAACGGCAACATTTAATGGTTAAATAAGAGCATTAAGATATTACTACTATTGAATAAATTATTATTACTAAAATCACTCTATTCAACTTCGTAAGCGTACTTTTTGTCTTTTTCATATAAATGTAAAATAATGGATATTAACAATTTAAATTTAAATTTGAAGAACTTACATCGCTATAAAAAGCATTGAAACTGTAATTTATAATATTAGTATAAAAATACTACTATTAGAATATTTGTCTTTAAATTATCATTTTTACTATCGTGGGTACTGTGATTCTAGGTTCTGCGCTTCTTCATTCAGATATTCATACTATATATATATATATGTGATGTACCAGCTTTTGTCCGGAATAAATAGACTGATGCAGAATCATAGATGTAGTTGTAGCTCAAAAGTATCAGACGATAAGTTTAAAAAACAAGGATCCATTTATTATTATTTAGGAGAAATAGCAGTTGCAAAAATCAGATCTCTGGAGTAAATAAAAAAGAACTACTAATAACTTTCTGTATGAAGTTTACTGCATTGTTACATTAAGAAAAGACCCCGACATTCCTTTATAGCCTTTGCGAGTCCTTTTATAGCCTCTGGAAAGGCGGAGCTTCCAAGAAATGGCGTCAGCCTCGTCAGCCATTCCAGTTCGCTTTAAATATTTCCAGAACATTCTGTAACTGTACGTGTAGAAAAGGCGGAAAAACAACTTGACTACGTGGCTGTGGATTTAATTCCACGTACTTTCAAATAAGAGACCGTCGCCATTAAAAAATGAAAAGAACATACAGTTAGAATTTTAAGTGTATTCTTGACTATGGAATTTTATTATTACATATACATATCAGTAATTTTAGTAATTTTGAAATTATTCGCAGATATCACTATTACTTCACAAGATGCAACATTTATTACTGAACAGAAAAAGAATTTGTTTCAGTATTTGTTGGATAAATAAATATTCATGGTGGATCACATGGTAATTGAGTTCGCCGATATGTTTGGCAAGAGGAGTCGCGGAAATTTGCTTCCGTTCCTTGGTCTAGATCACATTTTAAATTTTATAAAAAAATTTGAAGGAAGCTAAGTTCTGCCGTAACCGACGTACCATCGCTGCGGGAGACAAGCTGCGGAGGTATCCGGACCCCATTAACCACACGAGCAGGAAGTGCCTTATTGGTCCCTTCACTGCGCGGAGATGAACTTCACAGTAGAGTAAACCTTGATTGGAATTAATCTTAACAGTAGTGGCATAGGCAGATTTCACTGCAAAAGACTGTCTTATTATATGAGTTTATGTTCCTTGATGGTAATCTTAGTATCAGAAGGAATATGTAACATCTCATGTGCACAAAGTGATACGAAATCACCTGTAATAAAGGCGGCTCAGTGAAAATTCTAAAGGCTTCGAGGTAAAATAATTATCCTAAGTTCATAGAATGTAAATGATATTTAGCACATAAAAGGCACTTTTCCAACTTCAGTTAATGACTTCTAGTGTAACGCTACATATTATTAGTTTGATGTACCTAACATTTTGCTACTTCAGGTTTGAATAATAAATTGTAAATCTCCCACATGCGATACTTAGTTTTCACAAAATGAGTTGGTAAATGTGTACAGAATATAATTAAATATTTCATTCAAACTCTTACTGTAATTAAATAGTTCAATCTTAATGTTTTGTTGCACGAGTTTTACATCCCCAGTATGAAAGCAGATGCAATAATTTAGATAACATCCTTTATATAATGTAAATTTATTAATCTAAAGTGTTGTGTTTTTGAATAAAAACAAGTGCTTGTTGCATGTTGTACATATCAAGTACCAGGTTTTCATGTTTTCCCAGGTTAACGCATTATTAAATATGTTAATTATCTTTTGGTTGTTATGATTAAAGCGTGTTCCTTTCTGAGATTTATTGGATTTTAATATCATATTTTAAACTAACAGAGCAAAGTTTCTTTAATATAAATATTGTCTTCAAATACTTTTTATTTCAGAGTTATGGTTTTAAATGTCATTTATAAAATATGTTTATTTCTATGCGTATTATAAATATCAGTTTGAGTGTAATTTATTGTACTCTTTCAAGCGAAACTCTTTTTAGACATTTTTTTGCCGCAAGGTTAATGCATATTTAATATAAAGAGAAGCTAGTGTAATAACATTGCTATTTTATGCCTCTCAGTTTCAATAAATAATTCAGATAAAGGAAACAGATGTTTTAAACGGGAATGAAAATACTTTTCATTTATTGCATTGTCAGTTTTTATCTGAAACATCACACACGACGAAACAGAAAACACAATAAAGTTAGAACAGACTTTCCTATGTCATTCTGTGGATCGATTGAAACAACTGTTAAAACTCAGCGCGCATTATTTATTTATTTATTGTTTCATTTCAAAGAAAAATGAATAAGAACAATTTCTTCTTAATTAAATGTAGATATGTATATTTACTTAATTATTACTTAGAAACAGAAGAAGGAATAGCTGTGTACTATACATTTATTATGTATTAGTTCTATACTGCTTATTTGCTGATGTTCTAAAATGGAAACATTTATATAAATTAGTTAAATTAATTTTCGTACATGCATTTAATAACTTATCTATTATTTACAAGAGTAGAAATGATATTTAATATTTTTTTCAGCGAAATACTTGTTATTTGTTATTCATTACAAATAATCATTTCGGAGCTCCAAACAATTACTCGGGTTTTAATTATTTAATTTCATGCTAAAAGGTATTAGATTTGTGAATATGCATTAGTATTGAATTCATAAAGCTAGACGGCTGTACTTCGTAACTGATACACGCAGATAAAAGCATCTAAATGAGGCATTTAGATAATTAGATGGTACTTGCTCTTCAGGTTTCCAATAGTTTTCAGCAATGCAAGTAAAGCCATTGAGTGCGGAAAAACTGTCAAAATTAAAGTTTCGCAATACCACTCTTCATGGAATCAGATTTAAACCGTTCATTCACTGAACTAACTATTTCTTTTTTATGACTCACCGTTCACTAAAAATAACCTCGATGAATATTATCGAGAATGGGGATTGAATCGAGATCGGTGTGGGAGAGCGGAATGAAAAGAGGAGAAAACTGAAAGAGCTGAGGGATCGGAAAAATTGCTGCCATGCCGTGATGGTTACCGAAAGGAACTAGGTATGAAGAAAAATGACAACCGTTTCTAAAACGACCGCGCACGGAGGCTGGTGGTGGTCTTTTATAGAAGTGAAATTAAATACTAGCATTTGTTCATATTTCTTGGAAAAACTAATCACTTTCAGAAGTGGTCGCTTGAGAGAGGTGATCGTCAAGACAGTGTTTATTGTATTTTGAATACGAAGACTAATGAGAACTATTATTCTCATTAGTCTTCGTAATGGCTACGCTACGGTAAATTTATTTAGATCGAATAATGTCAAAGTGATCATAATTAAATATCTTTTTTAAATCTGATGAATGTCATATTTAACAATTAGTTAAAATCATTTTATCTCAAAAACAGCAGGCGGTCAGCAAAGCAGATAATTTCATAACCGTTTTGAAATTTTATAATATTCCATTTTGTTATGATAGATTTTTTCATGCTTCTACAAAGGAGAATATGGGGAGCTGATCTACATTTTCTCATAATTTTGAATCCTTTAAGAATATATTATCCAAAGAATATGATTACACAAAAGATTGAGACTATAGTGTTGCGGCACTTACAGCGGGTTCCCATGAAATGGTGTCAGAGATTACATGCGCATGCTCAGGTATCCTAACAAAATTCTAAGGTGAGGAGCAGCTTTCCATACTACTTGGCTCTCCGTAGTTTAAACTTGGAATTATTGCTTTAATACATTTTATTCCGAATTCTTTCGCCTACCGTAAGAATGCTTTCATGAGGGCCACCTAAAATTTAAATAGATTTCGGTTATAAGGATCAAAATTTGAATTACTTAATACCTATCATCAGTAGTTAAGACTATGTTTACGGCAGCTAAGGAAACAGATGAAAGCGAACTTATTCTTCTTGGCATATAGCTACCGCAATTCGAGCTCTTCCTTTTGAAGTAAATCCCGACTACACTCGAATGGCGCGCAGTTTCGAAAGAAGTTAAATGATGTTCCTTTTAATGTTTTATAAATGTTAGATAAAATATACTTGAAAGTAGAATAGAAGAGAAACATGCCAACGTGACAATAAAAATCGCAATAACAACCTTGTATTTAGCGTACATATATTAAAATAGTTAATCGATGTCGAGGGCAACTAAAGGTATTAGGAGAAGATTAGGAGAACGAAATTACTAGAAAGGGGAAAAAAGATGAAAATAAAGCATCGGCAAAGGAGTCTCAGGAACACGTGGTCGTTATCAGCACTGCACGTGGTCGTAACCGGATTTTGAATCAGAGTTACACTGGCCGCCTACTTTTACTGAGCCAGGCTATCTGATCAAACATATAACACATACACTAAAACGCAAAAAAATCAGCGAAGTTAAAAAATAGGGAGCAAGGGGCAACTGCACTTTCACGCGCCAAGTCTGAACCTCGATTATTCGAGGTGAAGGTGCAATTGCCCCTAGCTCCCTATATTTTGACTTCGCTGATTTTTTGCGTTTTAGTCTATGTGTTATATGTTTGATCAGATAGCCTGGCTCAGTAAATGTAGGCGGCCAGTGTAACTCTGATTCAAAATCCGGTTACGACCACGTGCAGTACTGATAACGACCACATGTTTCTAAGACCCCTATGCCAATGCTTTATTTTTCTTCTTTTTTCCCCTTTCTAGTAATTTCGTTCTCTTGATGAGGAGGGACCTTTAATTGCCCTCGAAATCGTTTGAGTGTTTTAATGTATGTACGCTAAATACAAGGTTGTCATTGCGATTTTGATACTTGAAAGTGTTAATGTATAAAATGTTATGGGACTAGTCCAGTCCCTCTAATGCTTTGACGACACACGGTGAAGAATTGATTCAGTTAAACAGTTAATTCTCTGAACTAATTTCTTTCAGTTGTAATTTTGTGATTCTGAAAAAGGCGTGTCTACATATAACTGACAAGATAATTCTAGCACAAAAGAATGTTTAAAAAGTTGCGAAATTATAAGAATTAATCTCCCTTTTAACATTGGGAGGATAAATATTCTTTTCTTCCCTAAAATGGGAATCGAGTTTTGCTGGCACGTTTCTAACAAGAGCTCTCGGTGGATGGACTTTAAAAGTACTGGGACTCTTTTTTCACGAATTTAGCATTCGCTCGCTCAGAAAAGTGAATCGGCTTTACGAATCAGTGCGAGAAAGGATAGCGTATCTCTAGCCAAGTCACTGCCATAGTGTGTCGTCTAAAAATATGGAAAGACTACTTAAATAAATTTTTAGTTAAACTGATAGTTTAACTTTAGTTAGAAATGATATTGTCCTTTTGTCATATCTCTGAGCAGTTTTTAGCTTCTTAGGCAGATGATCAAAGAATAACTTTTAAGAAAACATGACTTTTGTATTTCATTTAAACAGTAGCTGTTAATTACAATAGTGTATTGAAGTACCAAAAGGCATTGAGGGAGAAATATATAATGTTTTTAAAATCCATTACTGTAACATAATGGTATTCAGTAAATAGAAAGTAACGAATATTTTTTAGCAACTTTAAATATTTATTATCATTAAACTAAAGATATATAATAAAAAGGCTGTTATATCAGCGATAAATTCCTCTTGATATTTTTTATTAAAGCGAGTAAAAATTAATGCGACGTATAGCAGTTAATAGAATTTTAAACTCATATTTCTTTGTTTAATATTTTTTATACTATATTTTTTCAAGGAAGTTTATTGTTAATTAAATAACCACTTTTAAATTTTAGCAACATAAGTTTAAAATTCCTTTAAGTAATATATATAACTTTCATTTTTACTAATCAGCAGATTTTGAACTCTTTCTTCTTGCTTTTTCAGTAAAAGTCTATTAGTGAATATAAAAATACTGAACAGGCTTTATTCCTTATTTCTTCTTTTGCTTCCTAAGCATTATGCGAAGATTTACTTAAATTTTTATTTAGAAAACGCATGTCTCCGATTAAACACAAATTTGAGTATTGTTGTAGGTGCGTTGTTTTTCACCACGATATTTTTAAGACGATGTTTTAAAACTGCAACGTTTCCGTACAGCTCTCTTTTCCACTCTGATGCTTTAGAACTGCAATATTTTCGCCTTGTTTTCTTTTCTCCCATGATGCTTTGTACGGTGATAATTCCCCCTTGCGTTGTTTTCTTTCTTGATGTTTTTGCGCCGATACTTTCACTTGTAAGTATAAAATGGTAGTCCCTTCTACCTTTTTTGAAAGAATTGTCTTTTTCCTGAACCTATATATATGATATATCACTATGTATATGATATATATATATATATCACTGTATATGATCGCCCTGAAAATCGATAGAGTTTTATTCAAAATCCACGCCAGGCTAAAGTTAACTTTTTTCCTTATTATTAACTTTCATAATGGCATATTTTCTTCGAATCTGATTCTCTTAGTTTATCCATGAGTTAATAGAAGGCATACTACGAATCAAGGTATAGAGAAAGTACTGTGAATTAAGTGATCAAATTAAACAATCTGAATTAAATTCATACAAAATTATTATCTCTCTTTTCTTCGTGCAATTTTATTCCTTTCATAGTTTGCTTATAACCTAACAATGAATGCACTGTGAATCATGTAATGGAGGATAAATTCCAGATTAAATAATCCTCAGAAAATTCCAACCCCTATTTTAGTTTCTTTGTAATCATTCTTTTTTCGTGGTGTTTTGGTTGTACATTAAATAATAAAGGACATAATCCGAGTTGATTTCAAATTAAGTAATCTGAATTTAATTAAAAAATTTTTCCTCATTTTTCTTTTAAATAATTAAGTGTTTTGGGGAGCATCACTGCTTCTTCAGAAATGTGTAATAATAAATAATATGGCACTGTTTACTACAGTACCAAATTTCATATTTGAGAGTTACGTTTAGAAAAATATTTGTTAAGTATTCTCCATACCATAACTTTGAAAAAACGCTGTTTGAGGAAGAATAACAAGGCTTCAAGTTTATCTCACTCGCAGGAAAGAATACAAAATGAAACCCGTACAGTGTGAAGCTTCTGAAATGTCTGATTTGTTTGCATCGAATAAAGGTGCGATACGACCCTCAAAGAATTTGTTAGTCTTTTGTTATACTTTCACGCGTTTTATTTCTTTGCATCCGGTTTTTAAGAGGCGAAAAAAGCCAATATGAAGTTTTCAAAGAGATAGAATAAATCATTTCTTTTTATGGGCTAATACGGTAACACTTCGATACAAGTCTTTAATGCTTTCCAGATCCTTGAGTATATACCTAACGAACTTTTACAGTAAGATATAAAGGGAAATTAATTGTTACTGTCATTTCTAAAATCCATAGTTCTATTTGGGAGAGCTTCCGATTTCTATATTCGATTCAAATCACTACTTCAATTAAGTCTTAATGACTTTTATTTACACATATCTTTTATATTACAATATATACATATTAGAGATTAATTTCAAATCAAAAGTTGGGGATTATTCCCCTTCGTATCAAATTCTATCAAGAGAAACCGAGTGAGCAACCGCTCTCTTCCAAGTTCGTTTTTCGACTCCCCGTTGCCACTGGCAGAAGAGAAACTTTCGCTCATTTCGCGTTCGAGTTGTAACAGTTACGTTATTATAAAAAATCCTACTGGTGTAATTATAAAACAGTTTAATACTAAAATTCAAATGCAGTATATGTCATAAATATTATAAATAAATAAAACCCTGTATATGATACTGTGTTTCTGGTATACAGATGAAAAGCAATTTCGCAGCATGCCCTAATATCTTTGATCTTTATTTGGTAATCTGATGTCACTCATTTCGCAACTTTAGCCGATATAGCATCTTTATGTTTTTTACAGTTGTAGACACTATCGTAGTTGGCATACGGTGGGGCAGTAGCCAAGTCTTGGATAAGCATGCCATCTTCATACTTCTCAGCGATCTCTTTGTCCACCTTCATCGTGATCCTAGTAATTTTCTTCGTTGCTTCATTCTTTACATTAACTTCCCTAAAACTCCTTGTTAATATTTTACAAAGCCTTTACGCGAGGAAACTCAAAACCACTTTAAAATTCAGAGATGTAGTGCGCGTTGCTGGCTGTTTAGTAGCAGGAAGTGTTCTGAAGCCCATGGGCAGTCGTAACATTGTCTCCAAAGAAGTAAACAAATATAGCGAACGCAGTTGGACCTCATCGAACTCGAGTAGCATTGAAAACAAATATGGTATACAAACAAACCTTCCGCGTCTAAGTGGGACGTATACCACAAAAAATGCATTTCAGAATGGACGTATATCGAGATACTGCTATATATTCATAATGGCTGGTAACACAATAATTAATGTAGTTGGAGAAAAATCATGCATCGCGTTTATACGAAAGCAACATCTAAGAATAATGAAAATGAAGCGTTATTTTTGTCTTATAAAGTCTGGTATTATTTATAATATGAATATAGATGTATGCCATTAATTAAACCATAAAAAATATATCAGGAAATGAAAAATGAAAGGAATTTAAATTTTACATTAAATGTTAATTGAAAAATCAACTCATAAAACATAACAGAAAGAAAGATGTTTACGACTGCAAAGAAATTAGGAAATTAAGATGTAAAAAATATTTTTTGCAAGCCCCAATTGAAGTTTTCAATTTACGTTCTGCTCATCCATATGTGAAATGGAAAAGCAAAATATTACAAAACGTAGTTAAAATAATTCCAACTTTTAAACATCAGTTATTTCCTTTCTAAATAAACCTTCACCGTTTTAATTCAGCTGGCTGCATGTTGTAGACCTGAGATAAATTTACGCTGCATTCTGTGAAAGAACCTTTCATTTACCGAACTTCAGCTGAAAAATTGTATGCATTACACAGAATTCAAGCGGTCTATTTACTTTGAAAATATTCTTTGCTCAAAAAGTTCTTCATTTTTCAAAAGACTTCTCATAGCAATTTAAAATCTGAAGCAATTAATTAAGGTCCAATTAAGTTTATAAAATACGTTATGTTCTTAAATTACAGCATGAAAATAGCCCAAACAAAGCGTAATAATAATAATAATAATGAAAATAAATCATTGAGTCTGTTAACCAAAAATTCTTTAAAGTTTTACAAAATATGAAGCAGATAATAAAACAAACTCCATCCACCATCTTTTATTTTGGGCGCTACGTGCAGTTTAAAGTTTTTCGATGGCAGAAAACTAAAGAAATCCGCCATGTCCTTGCCAGGATTCAAAATCCAAACCTACCGAATACTAGTTGAACGTGCTTCCAGTTACACCACGAAGTCATGCGGAGAGAAGGGCGAAAATATCTTTACATAGTATTTATTTAATTAAATATTCTTCTATTATTTTATCTTTTTTAGCTCCCTGTCTCTTTATATATATATATATAGAGAGAGAGAGAGATGTAAAAAAATAAAGAATATGTAAAAGATAAATTTAATAATTTAAATTAGCAGCATAAATTAATTTCCCCTCTCTATTCTAAAAATAGTAATCTCTCTTTGCACTGTGTCATTTCAGGACTAATCCATGTCATATGACTCTTACATAATTTTGTTGGTGTAAATGGAACTAAAACTCAAACAGCCAAAAATAATTTTGCAGCAGTATTAATTATCCAGTCAAAATGCATTGACAACCAAAACTAACTCAGTATAAATTAAGATTTCATCCGGAACATAAAGCACTTACTTTCTACGCTTCGTCCTACCCGGATTGATGTCTGTTGCTCTCTTATTGCAAATCTATCGAAATACGAAAACATTTTGTAAATAGGCACAAATAATGTGCCAAGTTGTTTGTGCAACATGCGTACTGAAATAAAATCAAGATTTAATCTGCCTCGGTTGCCAATTCCATAGCCTTTGTGGATCGGATTTAATGAACTTTGTGGCTATCTTGGACTGAAACATATTTGTTCTTACGAGCTTTCTTCTCGGAATTTTTAAAACTTTCAGTTGAAAAGTTGCTGAGAACAACGGAGAAAACCGTTTGGTTTTTGCTCTTTCATCTTCAACTCCACCTTTCTCTGCAATCTCAATGTGAGGCTTTGCGAGACAATTGTAGGTTTCAACCTTTTGAAATCCAGGACGCACAATAAATGAACTTAGGAGATCATACTGTGTCACGCATAGAGCCAAAAAATGATTTATTCATCGAGATAAAGAGCTCCAAATCGGCTCTTTGATTCCATTCAAGTTCTTTGATTGAGCTGTCAAACTCTGTTCAAGGGTGATGGATATTCATAATTGTAAATGGATATTTTAGATGGAAATGTGTAACTTGAGGAACGGATTTAAAGTAGGAGCGGCTAAACAGCGGTCGGCTAAAAGTTTTTTTTTGCGGTCCACCAAGACAATTAGAAAAATCCGCTTTGAACCGAGATTTCCTTCTCGTGCGCAACTAAAGGTTCGTATCGTATTTTCCACTAGGATGGCTACGCACGTGCGGCGTATACACGATTTGCAGAACTTTCCTGGCTGATGCAGCTAATTCCAATTTTGTATTTTCAACAGTAAATATATAAATTCGCAACTTTAGTGAAACCGTGAAGCTTCCGAAAGCACGTAAAATCGGGGATGAATGTCGTGTACGTAATGAAGAATGCACAAATGATTCTTTGCTAATACAGAGAATAGAGCAGTGTGTTTACTGTGTCATGAAACGATAGCCGCATTTAAGGAGTGCAGTCTGAAAAAACACCACAAAATAATAAAAAAAATTAAATTAGTACGATAAATAAAGTGAATAAAACTCCCACTATTTTATTTTATTGATTTTTATGGTATAGTTTACACATTTTCTGAAATGCGAAGTTAACTAATGAATCATTTAAAAAAGTGTAGCCCTGCGCTAGCCTTCGCTTCCACAAAGTGGCCTCAGAGCTGAAGCAATTGCCCATCCCTGGTTTAAACCATTACTTCTATAATTAAGACACAATAACACGCCGAATAAATACTAATTCAGAAGTCAAACAACAAAAATCAGCGTTAATTTACAAAATTTTCACAGGACTAGTTTCGATGGTTTCACCGAACCATCATCTTCAGCTGCAAAACCGCAAATGAACAAGATAGGAAATAATGTTTAGATAAGATAAGAAAGCCTGGACAAGAATAAGCAAGTGGCGCCATCTGTTGGCGAAACCAGAAGTAAAACATAATTTCTCTAAAAGCCGAAGGCAAATTTGGATTGGAATTAGGATCGTTAACTAAAACAGAAAGATTTTTATGAATGTGAAATGCCTCTAGAAAATCCAGTTCTCCAATGGAAGATGTTTTTTGAATAATTTTGGCAGCAGAAAAATTGAAAGTGTGATTTTCGGACCAACAATGTTGAGCAACAGAAGACTTCTGTGTTTCCTTTTTTCTAACATATGCCTCATGTTCTTTGACGCGAAATTTTAAGGCTCTCTTAGTTTGGCCAATGTAAATTAAACCGCACTGGCAAGGAATCCTATAAATACCCCAGGAATTCATATCCGGAATGGGGTCGTTGAGTATAGAAGTTGGAATTTTATTGATGGGAGAGTAAACAACCCGAAAGTTAAATTTCTGCAAAATATGTGCAACTTTATAGCTCATTGATGGAAAGAAGGGAATGACAACAGAATTTTTAAAATCTCCTAAAATAAGAGTGTGGCTTTTAGTGTGTTGAGATGAGAATTTTTTAACTGCTTGATTAATAATGTCTCTCACTCAACTCTGTTTGAAACAAACACATTTTGTTTTTCAAAATAAATATTACAAGCAAACTGAGGGATTAGCCATGGGAAGCCCCCTCAGTCCCATCCTGGCTGATATCTACATGCATTATTATGAATCAAAATTGTTTGAAACTTTAAACTTCCCGACATGGTTCCGCTACGTAGGCGATACTTTTACCCTGTTTGAAGGTAATAAAGATGATTTAAATAGAGTTCTTTCAACAATGAATTCTATTGATCCTGCTATTCAGTTCACTTTTGAACTTGAGACTTGCAATTCTCTTCCGTTTCTCGACATTCTGGTCACACGTAACACATCCAACTTCAGTACTACAGTTTACCGTAAACCTTCATCGGTTTGCCTTCCACCACACTTTAAATCATGTCATCCGACTAAACAAAAGTTAGCTTCATTTTATTCCTATGTTTTCCGTGCTCTTCAAGTTTGCTCCTCCAAACTAGCCCTTGATGAAGAACTAAATTATTTAAAAGCAATAGCTATTGACAGGGGCTTTTCACCCAACATTATTAATCAAGCAGTTAAAAAATTCTCATCTCAACACACTAAAAGCCACACTCTTATTTTAGGAGATTATAAAAATTCTGTTGTCATTCCCTTCTTTCCATCAATTAGCTATAAAGTTGCACATATTTTGCAGAAATTTAACTTTCGGGTTGTTTACTCTCCCATCAATAAAATTCCAACTTCTATACTCAACGACCCCATTCCGGATATGAATTCCTGGGGTATTTATAGGATTCCTTGCCAGTGCGGTTTAATTTACATTGGCCAAACTAAGAGAGCCTTAAAATTTCGCGTCAAAGAACATGAGGCATATGTTAGAAAAAAGGAAACACAGAAGTCTTCTGTTGCTCAACATTGTTGGTCCGAAAATCACACTTTCAATTTTTCTGCTGCCAAAATTATTCAAAAAACATCTTCCATTGGAGAACTGGATTTTCTAGAGGCATTTCACATTCATAAAAATCTTTCTGTTTTAGTTAACGATCCTAATTCCAATCCAAATTTGCCTTCGGCTTTTAGAGAAATTATGTTTTACTTCTGGTTTCGCCAACAGATGGCGCCACTTGCTTATTCTTGTCCAGGCTTTCTTATCTTATCTAAACATTATTTCCTATCTTGTTCATTTGCGGTTTTGCAGCTGAAGATGATGGTTCGGTGAAACCATCGAAACTAGTCCTGTGAAAATTTTGTAAATTAACGCTGATTTTTGTTGTTTGACTTCTGAATTAGTATTTATTCGGCGTGTTATTGCGTCTTAATTATAGAAGCCCCAAACAGGCTTACATTTTGCTTTCTTTTTTGCACGTGGTGTGACCGTCATTTTGTGATTGTAGGAGTTTCGGTGAGTACATTTTTGCAATTTTCAAGTTATGTTTATGTTTTGTACATTTGGATATTGTGCTTTGCTTCTCTGATTTCATGCATTTTGCTTACAAACATTTTGTTTTCTATTCATTTCAGTGGGGGATTTTTCTGCTATTTTGTGTGTACTTTATTATTGCTCAGTTAATTTAGTTTGATTTTCTGCATTGTTTATCATGCCTTCATCCGTTAATCGTTTCACTAAATTACGCCTGAAACGGCAAAAATTCCTGAATCATCTTGACTTTTTACTTAAATATAAATGTAAAAAATTGATCCCCAATTTTATTCAAATCAAATCTAATCAAAAGCCTTCGAGTCGCGTTTCAAGAATTCTGTTAAATTGCAAACTTGCCTTACTTCGGTCCGTGATAAGGGATACACGTCAACAATTGTCCAAAATTGAACATGAACTCTATAAGCTTCATCTGGAACTCGCTAAAACATATCCAAAATTCACTGCCCTTGAACAAAAGTCTTGGTCTAGAACGGAGAATGCAGTTAACCGTCATAAAAACACCCTTGCAGTTAAATTCGAAAAACTTCTTTTACAGTCTTCCAGTTCAAGTAGCTCAAAAAATCTCCCCATTGTAAACATCAAGCCAATAGTTAATATTTCTAATGTTAGTCTTTCAGAAGAACAAGAGAGAATTCTAAAATATAATTTTAACTTCTCACAAACCTGTAAACCCTCGATTCCAAAGATTTTGGCTCCTATCGAAAAAGCTTTCAAGTTCAGTAAAGTTTCAGATTCACAGAAAGAAATGATTAGGCATCTTATCGCTCATAATGTGAAATTCAATAATAAACCTTTGAAACCAAATCTAACTGCGAGAGAAAGAGCTACAATGCGCGAGATTTATTCTAACCCGGATATTGTCATTTCAAAGGCCGACAAAGGTGGCCAGATAGTCGTCATGGATAAGAACACTTACATCGATGGTGTCACTAAACTCTTAAACGAAGGACCATATAATCCGATCCCTAAAGATCCTTCACCTTCGGACTTATCCAAAATAAAAACTGCGATCAAATCTTCGCAAATCATTTCAAGCAACTTAAAACATTCGCTTATCCCATCTGTTGCGAATTGTGCCAGATTATATGCTCTTCCCAAAATTCATAAAAGTGGTATTCCTTTCCGCCCTATTGTATCAAATTTAGGTACTGCCTCGTATCCATTAGCTAAATATTTAGTTTCTAGATTTTCCACTCTATTAGACAATAACATTTACACCATAAAAAATTCAATAGAGTTTGTAAAAAAAGTTAAAAACATTTCTCCTCGTAATTTACTCATGGTTTCTTTTGATGTAAAATCATTATTCACCAATGTCCCAGTGGAGGGTGCATTAAGATGTCTAGAAACCAGACTTCGCGAATTTCATTTCTCTTGCATCGAAATTGATGAGCTAATTTCTCTCACTCAACTCTGTTTGAAACAAACACATTTTGTTTTCCAAAATAAATATTACAAGCAAACTGAGGGATTAGCCATGGGAAGCCCCCTCAGTCCCATCCTGGCTGATATCTACATGCATTATTATGAATCAAAATTGTTTGAAACTTTAAACTTCCCGACATGGTTCCGCTACGTAGACGATACTTTTACCCTGTTTGAAGGTAATAAAGATGATTTAAATAGAGTTCTTTCAACAATGAATTCTATTGATCCTGCTATTCAGTTCACTTTTGAACTTGAGACTTGCAATTCTCTTCCGTTTCTCGACATTCTGGTCACACGTAACACATCCAACTTCAGTACTGCAGTTTACCGTAAACCTTCATCGGTTTGCCTTCCACCACACTTTAAATCATGTCATCCGACTAAACAAAAGTTAGCTTCATTTTATTCCTATGTTTTCCGTGCTCTTCAAGTTTGCTCCTCCAAACTAGCCCTTGATGAAGAACTAAATTATTTAAAAGCAATAGCTATTGACAGGGGCTTTTCACCCAACATTATTAATCAAGCAGTTAAAAAATTCTCATCTCAACACACTAAAAGCCACACTCTTATTTTAGGAGATTATAAAAATTCTGTTGTCATTCCCTTCTTTCCATCAATTAGCTATAAAGTTGCACATATTTTGCAGAAATTTAACTTTCGGGTTGTTTACTCTCCCATCAATAAAATTCCAACTTCTATACTCAAGGACCCCCATTCCGGATATGAATTCCTGGGGTATTTATAGGATTCCTTGCCAGTGCGGTTTAATTTACATTGGCCAAACTAAGAGAGCCTTAAAATTTCGCGTCAAAGAACATGAGGCATATGTTAGAAAAAAGGAAACACAGAAGTCTTCTGTTGCTCAACATTGTTGGTCCGAAAATCACACTTTCAATTTTTCTGCTGCCAAAATTATTCAAAAAACATCTTCCATTGGAGAACTGGATTTTCTAGAGGCATTTCACATTCATAAAAATCTTTCTGTTCTAGTTAACGATCCTAATTCCAATCCAAATTTGCCTTCGGCTTTTAGAGAAATTATGTTTTAGTTCTGGTTTCGCCAACAGATGGCGCCACTTGCTTATTCTTGTACAGGCTTTCTTATCTTATCTAAACATTATTTCCTATCTTGTTCATTTGCGGTTTGCAGCTGAAGATGATGGTTCGGTAAAACCATCGAAACTAGTCCTGTGAAAATTTTGTAAATTAACGCTGATTTTTGTTGTTTGACTTCTGAATTAGCATTACTTCTATGCTAAGTAATTTTACGTGTAAAATTATTGACATATAGGTGTAATTGAAAAATAAGTTCAGTAGTTGCACATAATAATGATTATAACTAAGGTTTAGCATGTTTTAAAAAATAAAATTACTATTAACATCTTTCGAGAGATGTGGCAAAGCAGAAATTTCTTTCTCCATAATTAGTCAACATACTTTTACCGAGTTTTATGAGAGGATCCATTTTTGCCGCCTTATCACATCGGTTATACGAACCAAATGTTGGTTCCTTTGTAGACACATTAGGATTTTTTTTTTGAAGCAGGTAAGATGAAAAATTAGCAACTCCTTCACCGGGAATCGAACCGCAAACCTCTCGATTACGCGCTGAACACCACGAAGGTTTGCCAAGAAGGCAGGGGAAATACCTTATACCCTTGAAGAGGGATATTGAAAATATCCGAGTACTTATGTTACCTTTTTCTAACTTAAGTACCTATTTACTATCATGTAAATAAGAGCATTTTATTTTCCGCTTTAGGATGCTTTTATTTTAACAAATACTAAGCAGTTGAAAACTAAAATATTTTTATTTCTGTGAAGCAGGGTTGAAAAAATATTATTTTTTGCAAAATTAAATTACGGAATTGTATTTATTTATCTAAACAGAACATCCCATTTTTTGTCTAAACTAAAGTAAAACGATGAAATAAATTTTGATTCATTTAAAATTTAAAACTAAACGTATAATATTGTTTTTATTTTTACTGTGAAAAATTAAATTCAACAAATTCGTATTATTTGCATATAACAAGAAAAATAACTTATTTCTAGGTAATGAAAACTGAATAAAACATTAGTTTTAATTAAGGTTAAATGACATACAAACAGTGTGATGTATATTAGTATAATATTTAATGCGCAAGAAGGTTTGTAATCTTCTTAAGATTTTAACAGAGGGTATACAAAAAATAATGTCTGTTTCTTAAGGAAGTACGGAGAACAGTAAATACGAGTATTCTTGTCATATAAATGGTTATTAACATGTTATGTCATATAAATGGTTATTAAATGACATACAAACAGTGTGATGTATATTATAATATTTAATGCGCAAGAAGGTTTGTAATCTTCTTAAGATTTTAACAGGGGGTATACAAAAAATAATGTCTGTTTCTTAAGGAAGTACGGAGAACAGTAAATACGAGTATTCTTGTCATATAAATGGTTATTAACAATTGCAAGATCTATGGTCAATGTTTTGATGAAAAGAATGTTGTATTTACACATCTATTGACTCCGAAATAATATAATAGGCTCTACAATGGCGCTTGTGCTAAAACGTAGGTGACGAGTGTTCGTCACCAGTTGGATTAGGTCGATTGGATACATTGCTTTTCTTTAATTGCAGTTTAGGTTGGGAAAGCTTATAAGAAATTATTACATTTGTTTAAGTTTGCTGTCGTAATATAAGTAGTTAAAAAATCGCAACCGATTTGAAGATAGGCGTTCCGATTCCTGGCAATACCTTAGCTGACTTTTCTTGAATCCCGTTTCGAATTTTCTGATGATCTCTACAAAACAATTCGGATAATTGAAATTCTGATTAATTCGAATTTGAATAATTGGAATTTAGATTAAACGGAATCCGGGTACTTGAAATTCAATTTAAATATAAACTGGATAATTATAATTTCGATTAATTGCCATACGGAAAACTGAGATTCTTCTGTCTTGTTCTAAATTTCATGAATTTACTGCGTGCTCACATTTGACTTTAATTCTCAAAACATTTTCGACAATGTTATATTAAATCCTTAAGTATGCAAATAACAAGGAATGCATGTATCTTCTTTTGTAAATGAAATAATTAATCTTACAGAGGAAGGCATATTCAACGCCGAGACAGTCCGAAAATTAAGACCCCTTGAGCGAAACAATTAGCCGAACTCGAAATTCAATTACAGAATTCTCGGGAAAAACTACAAGTGTTATTCTGACATGCGAGTGACAAGACTACATGCGATTGAGAAGTAAATAGAAGAGTATTTACAGCTGTCCATAGAACTACATATTGCATCTACAGAGTGAGCATAAATTTAATGTTCATTGGAAACTAAAATTTTTGCACGATTAGTTTTATTGCGATATTTATTATTGAGTGCGTAATATTTTGAGATATGTTTGCATAAATTGTGCAGTATTGTGCATTTTACTTTTGATATTTATTACTTTCTTCTAGTGAAAAGTCTATATTTAAATTGCTCCATACCTGGAAGTGCCCCACAAAACAAACATTTCTCGAACTAAAGTGCACTTTAAGAAGACTTTATGCATTTTACTCTTAGTTCTTCTTTTACAAACTAAAAAGTCCTTCTTTCTCATCCGTACCCGCAGACGATCAATGAAGGCCACAGAGAGACCGACAGAGTAACTCGGAATTCGGGAGCGTTGGGATAAAGTCCCCACGATGTCTCCATGACCGAAAGGGAGGCGACCCCCTACGCTGTGCGCATGCGTGTTATCCAAAAAATTCCGCGTGGCGATTTCAGTGTTCATCGTCACTCCGGCCGATCGTCTGCCACCGAAAGGCTGGATAGAAAACCGGATGCTGTTATCCGTGCCTGGTCATAAAAGTCGGTGGTTTCCTTAGAGCAAATTATGTAGTTCCTGCTTCCTGCCGGTAGAATATGTTTACTTTGCGCCGGTTGCAGTTATCGTATTCGGTTACTGGTTATTTATTAAACATAGAATGTAATTATTAAGTTTTATAATTATTTTTTAAAAATGGTTTTAATCACGCGATGCTGCTGTTGGAAGTCTGTGAGGAAGGGAAGTTTTGCAAGCGGGATATTTACACTGGTAAGTTTATTTTTTCAAAAAATGTTTTTTAAATTACGCCTGGATGTTTTCAAAGTATTAATTTAGATGATTCAGGTTTTAAAGAGACGAACGAATTATTTACTCAATTTATTTGTTCGTTGCTTTATTTCAGTGGGAGAAATATTATTTTCTAAAAAATATTGCTAAATACTTTGGAAATGTAGCAAAGAAACTCAAATTTGCGACCTATACAACATGATTTATAGATTTATTAAAACTATCTTGCAAAACATTTTATGCTAATTTTTTTATTTTGTTTTGAATTTACACTTCTGATAAGTATCATTAAGAAATTTGTTGTTTCCTCTTGTCGTGTACTGTGTGATGTTTTCCTCGTAGCATTTTAAGGTGATGGTTTCCCTTTTTTAAAACTTTCAAAATTTGAATATTGTAAAGTTGAAACAATACTTCAATTTTTTTGTATGAAACTTCCTGAGTTTCGTAGTGATCAAGTTAATCACTTATAAAGTCTTGAATTCTGAACTTTTTATAATCGTATAACAAAATATTATTTCAATTACTTGTATACACTTTGTCATTATTTTAATATTGATACATAAAATTATTTTAAAAATTGCATTCAGTTTTTTACAGCTCCACTCCATCATTTTACGTAGTTGGCTCTAAATTAAAATTTTAACCTCGCAGCTCTTATTTTTGAACTTTGTTGAAGCAAAACCAAACTATTGGAATCCGCGGACTTTTCTAATTATATCTTTGCATCATAGTGAAACCGTGAAACCCTGTTATAAATATCATGTTGTACTTGAATTGAACACAAAAACTATAATTGGATTTTTAATATTACTAGATAACACGTAAAAGTATTTTTAATTATCATTATACCTTTTTTTGAACTCTTCTGTATGGTGGACAATGAGAAGTCGTATGGTTCAGTGAACACAATTTATAGTTGCTCATATTTGTTTTGGGACACTTGTGTATTTTAATTATATTTGTAAATATTAGTTACTAAATATTAGTGGAATTACTTTTTTAATTATCTTTCGCACATACTCTCGATCATCGTTTTTGAAACCTACCTGTTTTGAAAAAAAGTATTGAAAACATTCTTAGTAAACAGAATAATTTATTCCAAAAGTTCTGGAAATGAATTCACATAAGAATTTGAATAAACAGTTTAAATTTAACAAAAACACGAAACCAACGGGACGTTCAGCGAAAGTTGGACATCTTTTAGCTTAAATTATTCTTTTCATGCACTTTGACATAGATTAATTTTTTCCCGTTTGAGAATGTTTCATTTCTACTTAAGAATTACTTTTATTTAGTAGAACTTTCATAATTTCTTATTTTTTTCTCAAACTCACTCCAGGCATGTTCAATATGCTTGAGTCTGGAGGATATGAAGAAGTTTTGTTTATTTCAGTACTGTAGCATAATAACCATAAACGAACATTTAGGGCTGTAAGTTTAGCATCGTTATCTAGATAGAACTTGAAAATCAATTTTGCATTTCATTTCTGTTGCAGATGCTTTCAAATTTTCATCAAGAGCATTAGTGTAATGATACTGATCTAAATCATTTTCTGTATAAAAAAATTCTCATCCCATAGGCACCGAAACATCCTGAATCCATTATGTCTCCTTCCCCATGCATAACAGCAGGCAAGAGGTTTTTTTTTTAGATTCGTCATTTTTCTTTCGCTACATAGTAATTTGGTTATCGGATCGAAATATATTAAATTTTGACTCATCTGTAATTATAACAGTATTCCACTGTAATAACGCTTTGTTTACCGTCACTTTCAAGAACGCCAGGCGTACTTTCCTTGTTGACAAAGAATTTCCTTGTCCTGATCGCTCATTGCATCCGTATGCTCTAATGATTTTTCTAACAGTTTCAGGATTTATTTTTATGGCAAACCATTTTTCTGAATCCGTTGCAAGCTTTAGAATGTTATTGTTGGGGGTCTTGTTTGATTTTTCGTTGGATAAAGCTTTGCTTCCTTGGAGTTAGCTTGGAATGTGGTCAGTACATTTTCAACAGTTTCGCGCAATTTCCATCGTTTTATAGCATCAAAGATTGTTTTGGATATTTCGAATGCTTTTACCATTTTTGAAATGATGAATAATTAAATTTCTAATAAAACTTATCGTTAATTTGCATTGTCCTGTCCTACTCACTTTGGGTATGAAATCGTTTTTTGGCAAAACAAATAAAGATTTCCAACTATATTTTTTGTGATTTAGTTTCATTTAAAATAAAAAATTATGTCAAACAAGATAGTAGGCAAAACGTTTCAATAAAACTTTCGACTGCCCGAATTATTATATGATTTACTGATTAACAATCTTTAAATAAATTCTTTTATTTCATGAAATACTTTAAGGATATTTATTTTGCAACAAGAAAGGTCTAAAGTATAGAAAAATAATAAATTATGAAAAACATTCAAGTCCGTGTTTCAGTATTTAGTGCAAGATCTCTGCAAACAAATTTCAATAATAAAAGTGTGAGACAGCAAATGTTAGCCACTGTAGGTTTGTCCCCGCGCTCCAATTCTGATGTTAATACAGCAGAGCCAAACTTCACGACGACAGGATCCGTATGGTAGATTTCATGAACGTTCGAGAGCCGCAAGTCCAAATTTACATCCTTTCAAAAATAATAAGAGAGGTTACTGATATTCAGAAACTTTTGAAGTAAATTAATGAGAATTTCGTATTTTACATATGGTAAACCGGGTTACACATAAATATGAAAAAAATAAATTTTATAACTCCTGTTTTGTGGTTAGAAAAGTTTAGCCGCAAGAAAATATAAATTTTTAACATTGTACAGCTTGTCTTGTACTCTACAGCTGAGCGTTCTTCCTTTTCCGGTAAGGAAAAACAAATATTTTCTTCTTATTGCCTTTATCTTATTCTTATTCCTATGCCTTATTCTTATGCCTTTATCTTCTTCTTATAGTCTTTCTTCATATTACCTCCTTTTTTAATTATTGTTGTTTGATTTTAATAAAAGTCAGCCGAAATTAGAAACATTGCTTGAATGAATACGGTTATAAATATAATAATAAAATTCATCAGTCCAGATGTCACAACGAGCGTATTTCTATGAACGTGCAGAGATGTTTGATATGGGAGGTTTTTTTGTGATGCGTCTTACGAAAGTTAATTCCTGAGTTCTTGTTAAACAAGTATAGGGATTCAACCTATTCTAACTGTTAACTAATAAAAAGTGGTCGAATGACTTACCGTTGGTCTTAAATTTCTAATTAGAAAGAAAATAATTTTAAATCAAAATTTTCTTAATTTATTGTCAGCCCACATGTACACAACCTGCATACAGAAAATAAACCTGAAATGGAGTTTGAAATGGGATCTGTAGGCATATGAGGATTAAAATTAAAGATTAAATTATCTTTAATTTAATTAAAACTTAAATTAAAATAAGTTAGATTAATTAAATTAAAATTTAAGGTCAGACTTTAAACGTTTACAGAGTTAAACTTCAAAATTTCACATTTGTGCATGAAATTCGTAGTGATCAGGTAACTGATTATAATACAACTTTCTGTTGGGCTACTGAGCTTTCATGAAGATCATATCAAACGTACATGATGATCGAAAATTAGGAAGGCAAAAACTATCAACAGGTCAAAGCAGTGTAATGTTGGCAACAGTGGCGGGACAACCGGTGAAGCTGTACGGAGCGACACCCAAAATTTAAAGGGTAAACACTTTTAGAAATATCGGGGAGCCAAAAGCTTAGCGCCGGCTATAACTTAGCGCGATATTTGTGCCGAGCTAAAAACAAAAAAGATCGTCAAGCAATGTGCTAGAAAATATCACAAGCTAAAGCGATTTCTCCAACATTAGTGTACCGTATTTTGGCAGAAACTTTGGAGAGAGATGTTTGTGCTCAATTGATCCTTCATTATTCGATACAACGTTATTCACGTCAAGATTTGATGATGAAGGTAAAATATTTCTTTTTCGAATAACGAAAATTGATAAAACGTAAATAAAAAATTGTGACTAGAATTGAAATAGCAGCCGATCCAATGATTCTCTCCGCGACCGCAAATATTTCAGCAACAGAATTATTGGTAAAATAAATTACGATTTCTGCTTAGGATAACCAACGAAGTATTACGAAAAATAGAATTTCATGTGGAAAAATGTTTATTGTAACATATTGTAAAGTATACTTTAGTTTTATAACAGTTATTTTAATTTAAGATATCTTTCCTATCTTATCTCGTTTCAACTTAAAACTTCCTAGCAGAATGAGGTTTTAGAATCGCGTTGACTGCAAATGAGGAAGGAATAGTAGTTAAGTCAGATTCAACTGACTTCGACAGAGAGAATTAAGATTCCCAAGTACCGCGCGTTTGCCTTTGGGCTACGTCTCTCTAAGCTTTTGTTACGCTTGACCGTATTGCTTGAATAGTTCATTGTTTAATTTAATATTACGGGCAAACTACTTTAGAATTGCGTTAGCTTCGGCTAAATCTCTTAATTATTTCTTATTTCTTACTCTTCGACATTTAATTTAATAGAATAAAAGTGAGGAGCTCTATAATACTACTGTTAGTGGTGCTATATACTGTGAAGAAATTGCATACAAGTAAGCTGACTTGCTTAAAGATGAATAATTTTGAAGCACTCTCGCAGAAAAATGAGACAAATCTCGTAACCAAATTTATTAAAAATAAATTGGATTTAAAATTCCTTGGATTAAAAATTTTTATCCATATTGAAAGATCCCTGCGCGGATTCAGGCTGAAGAGGTTCCTTCAGCTGTTACTCAAGCCATTCAAAGACTGAACGTAAGTAGTACTCTGAAACGAATAGCAGATCTTCCAAATGGATCACAACTGTTATGAATAATGAGATCACACAGAAGAAAGATAAGTGGAAACTGCCTGAAATAAAATTAACTTGAGAGAAAAAAATATTAGAAATTACTTTTCAGATTAACTTTGTATTCGTATATGTTGTGTTATTACGAAGACCATTATCTGCTCAAAACGTAACATCGTCGGAAGAACAATTGCCATTGCCAGAAATGGAATTATTTGCAATTTGTTACTCTGATGATAAGTCTGCCATGGATAGTTTGAAGTAGATTAAATTATTATATACATAATATCAAAAACTAGATTAGCGATTAATAAAGAAACGAGTGTTTGTTTCACTCGTTTCACGACATGACTCATACATGATTTCTATGTCAAATTTCATTTGTATTTCACAAAATTAAACTACTATTTATTTCGCAGACAACCGGCAGAAACTACTATTATTCGCAGACAAAGGACTGCAAGTAGTTCGCGAGCCGCAGTTTGGCCGTGCCATGGATAGTTTAGCCATGTCCGTCATTTAGGCGAGACTATTTTACAACATTTTTACATGTTTCGAAACTCCGTTTGCGTTTGAAAGAGTTTCGAAAAGGATGCTTTTGCTTGCACACATTGATTTTTTTAGGCATATTCTAACATTATAACCATATCACAACTCAGCACAGTTTTGAACTGCAAGACTACATTATTACATAATTATTTTCCAATAAAAGTATTCGAAAATGTTTTGCATTCTTTTTAATCTTTCGCGTCGTCACAAACGCTTTGAGCAACCTGGAATTACAGCCACGTAAAAGGAGGAACTAGGGAGGCACCTGCCTCGGGTAAACATTAAAAGATCGTAAAATTAAAAGATAGTAAATTAAGTTATTGAAAGAAGTTATTGAATTATTGAAAGAAATAAAAGAAGATTGTTTAGAAAGAGGAATTTTAGGATTTGACTCTGTTAAAACATGGCACCGGGCTTCGCCTGGAATTAAGAAAAGTATTAAGAAAAAGTTCGACTTATCACAAACACGTAAAACCTCTGACATACTACGCTGCGTTACCATTTGCTATCGTAGAATATAGGTAAACGTCTTATAAAAACAATTTATTTTTTAACCTGGCATTATTAATACCTAGAATAAATAGTATTTTGTATCATGTGAAATAATATTAATGAAGGTACTGACAGAAAGCGATTCATTTTGGAGACAGATGACGTAAAATTAGGTAATAATTAATGTACAGTGTTATAAATGTGTTTTCGTTTGCTTACGTTCTTCTGAACAGAACGTTTTTATTCTAGTTTCATTTTATGTGAAGGTTATGAGTGTAATATATATTACCTACTATTTGTAATATATTACTAGCCGCTAGAAAGGCCAGTCGCCCAAAATAATTGTTATAAAAAGAAGAAAATATATATAATGATTTTAATGAATCCGCCTAATGCAATTTCAAAAATTCACCTAATATTTAAGAACAATTGAAAAGAATTTGGGTTTATTGTTCTCAAATAGTTTAGATTTTTAATTATAGTGTGTTACTTTGGAGTGGACACTTCAAGACCATTTCTTACCCGAATCACGGATCATAAAAATGGCAATGACTTATAGAAAAGAGATCAAATAATAATCACTTGCTAAAATACCGTAATTCTCACTCTGCGGTGGAGAAGACACACATTAAGGCTATTAATGAGGGGAGGATGGCTACGACCTGGAAAGGCCCGTTTTAAAATAACACTCTGTAATAACATAACAACTTTAAACGAAAAATTATTTATATTAAGCTTCTCTGAACGCTAACACTGTGTCACATAGAAGATAAAATATTTTGATCGGGCAGAGGCGGCACATTTGCTTTTAGTCATTGAGTTCATTCAGTGAATTCTAAAGACACATATATTACATCTTAGAAAATGGCAATATGCTTCTATAGGTTAGTTTGCTGAGATACAAATATCATACACTTTGCAAAGTGACAATAGAAAGCTTTATGTCGATAAGTTTTTAATTAAATGTTCCTTAAATTTGCACAAAATATGAAATAAGTAAATAAATAAATGAAACAAATTCGAAATTCAAACTTCGGGCTTCCAGGTGCACATGTTCAGAATGTGTTCAAAATTTGGTGACTCCAGGGGCCTTCGCTGTTCCACAGTGAGAAGACCATTCATACATATAGATTCTTCATTATTTAATAATAGAAATAGTACCGGATGCACATTTCCTTTCCCTTAACAATAAGAATCCAATATTTTTAATTAAAAAAAAACAATCATGAAAAGAATGCTTCAGAAAGAATAAGAACTACACACAAAGCGCTATATTAGAGTTATTGCCTACAAAGGGCTATACAAAGTACAAGCGTTACATACAAAGGCTCTATACAAAACTTCATACAAAGTTACTACTTGCAAAGCGCTATATTGTATTCTCTCACCAGTAAGGATCCAATATTTTTAATTTAAATAAAAACTAGTATGAAAAAGTATGAAAAGAATGCTTCAAAAATTAAGACAAGAACTACATACAAAGTGTTATATTATAGTTATTAAAAGACTGCCATGTTGCAGTCGCAGGTTGTTAAATATGAACGTGACTATTCAAAAAATAAAAATTTTGTAAGCGAAAACAAATTAAATACGAGTGTGAAAGGAAAACAGAGAAATCACTTGGGGTTAGCAAGAAAAACATTTTAGTTATTTTGTTAAAGATGAATTGCGATAACATTTCTAGCCACAGGATTTAAAAAAAAATGAGTATCAGTTTTCTCTGAAGATAATGGAATGACAAATTCATTGATAAGTAATAAAATATTTTTGTCCGACTTCTGTGTGAGGAAGAAATGATTTTAAGTAAGAAATGTTTTCTTTTCAGTGTTTTGCTAGGAGTCTGACATATTCTTTTCTGTCAGCTGTAGATGGTTATCTGCATGTGTTTGTTTTTGTATTTACTCTCATATTTGTATATCGATTTTAATATGTATAAAAAAGGCGAGATATGTGTTGTCAGATGGATGAGGATTAGTATTTTCGATAAAGATGGTAATATTTTCACTTTAACGTTTACTTTAGGTTATGTTATAAGTCACATCGTGCACTTTTTTTAGTTGGTATTTGCAGTATTTCAATGTGCTAAGTTCAGTAAACTTATCTTTCAGCCCCATTTGTTCAAGATTTTTTCTGTTAAGATGAAGTGAAGAAAAGCAATCCTTTAGATTAAAGCAATAAGCCACACAGAAATACAGAAAACTATAAGTAGTGAACAGATCTGTATGTTATTCCGTAAATGTAATACAGAAAGTCCTTCACACTTTATGAAAAAGATTTTGATAATTAATTTTCGACCATATGTAGCTTAATTGTTGCGGTAATTTGCTTCTGTCTATTAGCCGGCATTTTAGCTTATAGCTATAACTCAAATTTTCCATTGAAAGTAAACTTTTTGGCAGTACCGTCATGTCAATTTCAGACCATCCCTCTTGGTTCGTTTTCTAACGTCCGTTGAATATTCTTGAACGCCGCTTACCTAAGGACCATTTTAGGAAACCGAAAGAGTGAAGTGCATAGAAGAAGCTTCAAGTGATACAGGCACTTCATTAAAAAGGATACATTTTATTCCAGTTTCCATTTCTTTCATTGTTAAATAAGGGCAGTTGAGTTAAGACGTGTGACAGAGACTTTGTCCGTATGAAGTTCAGATTTATAGATGTTCTTTCCATAAAAGGATGGAATTTCGTTTTTAGAAATTGGTTCTAAAGTATTTTGCTGATAGAATTAGTTTTCGACTTGAAACATTTTCCCGGTTTCATTTACCAATTGGCACAAAACCCAGCAACTATTATGAATCCCAATGGGAACGTTTCTGTACATTTCCCATGCTCATTTGTTCAGCAATAGAAAACTGATAATTTTTCATTAGTCAGTTGAATATACCCATGGTTATTTAGTGTTACCACAAATTTTCATTTATCAGTAGCCAGGTGTATTTCATATATTTTTGTACAATCTGTTTTCGTTTCCGGAAAATGCTTTGGCAAATGAACTTCAGGTTTAAAAATCTTTTCTAACTTAAAATCTTCACGAACATTTTACTTACAGTGCGAGAAAACATCATTTTCAATGCAATATATTTTTGTTACCACAGATTTTTTCAGTCACTATAATATAGCAGAGAGTTAATTTTCTTATTATTTACCTGCGTTCTTAGGATGCGATTTTGCAGCCATTTATTCTATTTTTAAATGCAGCTAGATAGATGTTTCCATTTAAATTTAATATATTAAAAATACCCTTCTTTGAAATGTAATAACCTCGACTTTTTACACCGCTTTACCATTTGTTGATGAGAATAATATTTCTCGGAATGTGTATTTACGTAACTTAGGAGCCATCTCCCATGTTTAAGGGTCATTTTCAAAATAAATTTCGCATTAACTTAGTCACTATAATATAGCAGCAAATGATTACGTTGAAAATTCGAAATCTTCATTTCAAAATGTTAACGAGAAAATTCAAATATAAAATAATTTCCATAAACAATTAGTTAAGAATAATTCAGTGTATTTAATAAGCTAAATGCATATGTGTTTCACTCCTTGACGCGCGATATTCTTAGAGATATTCGAGAACAAACGTATTAACATAGATCATTTTTTATTTCTTATTAATGACAAAATTCAAGATTTTTAAATTATATTTAAGGAGAAAATTTAAATCAACAGATCTTTCCAATGAATATGGTACTGTTTATCGTAAAACAGCATTCATTACTAAACTTGTAGCTATGTTTTTATTCTGAGATTATTCAGTGACATACCAAAACTTGTTATCAGAAATGAAGCATTTTCATTCTTATTCAATATGAAAAAATACAGAAAACAATTTTATGTTCAAGTACAGCACAAGAAAAAATTTAGCTTTCATAAACTCAAAGAGAAGCATTTGTCGCAAATAACCCAGTTCTTCCAATGTTAGATTTAACACGCGATCGGACAGTTCTGAAAGCTATTGTGAGACTGAATTCTACGGAAAATTAATGAATCTTTGAAGATTCATGAGGCACAATAGAATAAATATTTTGAGCGTGTTTCAGCGCGCCAAATATTTCTATATAGAAGTTTTAAATTTTCGCAATGAAATTGTTTATGGTGAGGATTATGCACTAGTTCACTATTATTCAGCTGCTCAGTTGTGAGGGATGAATTGCGTCATACTATATTTAAATGTAATATATGGTATAAGGTTACCCTAAAATTCCGTTTCCCTAAAAGATGCCTTCATTATATTATGAAAAACCGAAAATAATCATGAACTGCAGCGATCTCAAATTGGCTGCTCGCGGGCCGCATGTGGCCCGAGAAGAAATTTTACGCGGGCTGAGAACACACTTCCTGTAAAAATATGGACATTATTATGAGTATTATGACTAGAATTTGAAGATTGTTTAGTTTAGGATTATAATTTTACATTTTTTCATTATCACTAAAAACAAAAATGAGTAATGTTCACAAAAATTTACAAATAGAGCTAATTAATTTACACGGTAATATAAATCTCATTCAAAATTTTAACACACAGATTTTATTAAATTTTATTCAAAATAAAAATACCTTTACGAATTTTTGAATAAGAATAATCGCTTTGTTTAGGGGTGCAATTTTATGCGAACAGTGTTTTCTTTCAATTGGAAGTTAATAAGTACAAGAAAAGAACCAGAGTGATCTGTAATTCGGGATATTCTGTAGCTGCTTTCGAAAATTACAAACTTTATCAAAATCAAGAATGATGAGGTGTTATCCTGAAACTTGTAGTAAGAAGTGAAGAAATTGAGTTTGAAACTCCAGATATGAGGAATAGTATATAATGGTTCTTAGGATAAATGAGCTGTAAAAATGATTTTCAGTCATCAATTCTGTTTTTTTTTTTTTTTTAGTTTTATTTTCCTTCTATTTATTTTATACCACAATATTCTGTAGGATGATGTCACACCGCTTTATATTCTATCACGATATTTTAGAACTGCAATATTATTATTTCCTTACTTTGTTTTCACCCACGATGTTTTTTATACGACGACGATTTCTACTAGCATTCCCCCCCCCCCCCCGAGTCCCAGAGACGTTTTCCTACGCGATGGTTTCAACTGTAACTGTTACGGAAGTCTCAGCATCTGATCCTTCGTGATTTGTATTTGCATTGCTATACAGTGATTTATCTCAAAAGCTGTTTCTATCGTTTTACTGTTTATATCGTTGTTGAGTATCAGTTCCAGCATTATTTCTCGTCAGATTATTAATATTTAATTTAGATGCCCGAACGCATCTTTAATTATTCCTATAAATTTTCTTAATAAAGCGGGCTGTCTTGCCATTCTACGTGTGAGTTAATTTGGCATTTAATTGATTTTTTCCGATGATCTCGGTGGTAACGCAAGAGCTAAAACTTAAGAATAAAGCAGAGCAAAGTCTTATTTTCACTACTGGTATTCAAGGCTTATACCACATGACAAGAATAGCCTTAACACTAGTATTGATGATAAAATTCATGATTATTTATGAGACTGCACATAGAATAGTTATGATATTTATAACAACAAAAAAACGCATGTTTGAAAATACTCTACGTCAACACTTCTTAATCGGTGACCCTTTTTTTATCATTGAGAAGATTTCGCCCCCTCTCCAGATATGGAATATAAAATAAAAATATAAAAAATAAGTATTTTTCCATAATTTATTTCTTTGGTTAGCAATATATATATATATATGAAAAAGAGTAGTTTTAGAATTTGTTTAAGTATATAAAAATCAAGAAAGGAAACTAAGTTTTAATAAGATGGATGTGCTTGTTTCTTGCTGCATAACAAATTAGATCATAACGCGATATTTGATACTACTGGGCGTAATGGACATGTAATGTCCTTTTACGATTAAACAATGTTAAAAAGAGGACTATTTCAGAAACTGTAGGAAATTTAATTCTAGCCCCGATCCAAAATTCAGTCAAGAAGTTTTATGGAAATTCAATTTTTAAATTTGAGTCACTCAATATCTCAAAAAATTCCTTTTCCGAATTGCAGGTGATTAATCTGCAAAGTCAAAAAGGGGATTAATATATTGCAGGTGACTAATCTAATTAAATGTAAATTAATGTAATTTCTTTAAATTCATATATCTGAATTAAATCTCAGCAACCTCAACATTTCGTTTTGTCACCCCATTTGGGGTCGTAACCTAAGTTTAAGAAATGATTCTACATATAATCACATCCAAATGCTGTTAAAAAGAAATAAATAAAATCAAGGACTGTGGCAATTTAGAGTAATATTCTATTTCTCTTCGAGAATGTCTGTTTTTGTTGTCTTAGATACGAGATGGGAAATATTTACTTTTTTCTAGTTTTCGAGCTGAATTATTTACGTAACTATTGTGTGTATATATTTGATTAATATAATACCATAGAAAATATATTTTTATTCCTTACCCGGAACAAATTCGACATAAGTAACTTTCAGAACTTATTTGAATTACTGTTCCTGTTACAGTTATTTTTCTCCTTACAAGACTCTCCCTTATCATCCACTGCATCGCGTTTTCTCCTTTCCACTTATCGAAATGTTATTTCATTTATTTTCAGCTCAGTCAAGACCATCGATTTTTGAATAAAATGGTATCTAGCTTTCTTTGAAATGGAGTGTTTGGGGATTGGATGTTTTATATTAATAACGAAATTTGAATTTTTATTTCTAAAATAATCTATGCAATAGAAAAGCATCTCGAATTATTAAAAAGCAGTGTGGATTGGATTACATTTCTATACTTTCGACGTTTTGCTATCCTGGAAAGGTTCTCTGCACGGTAATTTATAATATTGCATAAAATAACGTTCATTTATCCTAAACTATGGTTTGCTCAATGAATAAACAATTTGTTCTTCTCATCTGAATACAATTAATAAGAATGCAATTAAACGTCTTTGAAAATTTTAGCTTTTCGTAACGTCATTTCTCACAATAAAAATGCGATGAAAATTATAATTTACATATCTTTTATAAATTCAATCTCGTTATTGCGTACTAGGTATAATATCCTATCTACTCCCGTATTTTCTGCCTTTGTTTATTAATTTTATCATACGAAACTCGAAGGAGGAAATTATACAAATAATTTAATATCCGAAGAACTCGGTTACAGTAAGAATAAAACCAATGGAAAGTGTTCATTGATTAATATACTAGAAACTATAGCAATATTAAAAATTTAAATGGAACTTACATATCACTAAGAACACACAGTTTTAACATTAAAATATATAATAAGATATCTTCATTTCTACGTCTCTGTATCGTCTTTGTACGTCTTCGTATCGTCTTTGATGGTTATTCAAAGTTCCGAAGTTTCACGAGCGACTGGGACAATAAAGTTGACAGTGAAATTGAAGAGTTTATTAAGATCATCCGAAGCAAGAAATGCGAAAAATTAATGCCCTTCAGAGGATTCGAAATCTGGATCTTTTGACTACTAGCCGGACGTGCTATCTCTTATACTACTAGATAAGACAGGAATTATTTATATTCTCCCTCAATTTAAGAGCGATTATAAATGACGACAACCCAATAACTAAATGCATTTGATGACTTTAAACTTCTAGAATTAAGTCTATAGAAACGTCAGGAATCAGGTGTGCCCTAGGGTGGGATTCAGGCGTCTAATTTGCAATTGCTAATAAGATGTGCTTGCACTAACACCCCTAAGACACGCAGTGGGGAATACGAAGATTTGTTACAAGATATGCACAGTAGAAATCTCTTTAACTTTCCAACAAAGCCTTTTTAGATGAAAATGGGCCAAAGAGTTTTCCAACGGATTTTACTCGTTCTCAAAGAGTTTGTGAAAGTGTAATATTTGATTTTTATACTTCAATGAAAAATTATTTTAGCTTCAGAAAGATATTTCTGTTGATCCAAACATTAGAAAATAAAAGATACAAAAGATACTTAAATTTCTACTGAATACATTAACTTAAATCTAATAATTTATAAATTACGTCTTGTTTAACCATTTTATGCTTCTGAGGGATTCTTATACATTCACTTAAGTGAAAGTAAAATTCTAAGAGCACAGGCAAGAGATAAAACTAAACATGGTTTTTAAACTAAGTTTTAAATTATAGCCGAAATTCAGTATAACTTACGTGAGTTCTTAGAAATACAAAAGCATAAGAATGTATAAGACTACAAACAACTTCAGTGTCTAATTTAACCGATTCCAGTTAAACGCGACTAGCCTTAAGCGCAAACAAATTCAGAAAAATCACTTACCAACACCAAGATCGGCATATAAGTGGACGATTTACGAAATAAATTGCTTTTCTAAGATGCTTCCAAAACTTTCTCAATTCAAAGTTCTCCCATTCTGATAAAGACAGAAGGAAAGAAATAGCAAAAAACTGATATATTAGCCAACACAGGTCTTGCAAGCGTGAAAGATTTCGGAATAGTTTTAAAAAATATCATTTCTAAAGTTGTAAGGAACTATATATATCCTCGATATTTGAATGTGTGCTGAAACAAATTCTAATCTTTAAGTTGCGCAGTGAGTAAAAACATTTAAGCCATCACTTATTTTGTATCGAAAAAATACTGAGTGTTTCAAGAGAGGAGCAAGAAGATTAACTTCATCAAGACATTTAAAAATAGTAAGGAACGATAGCGAGGTTATAGGAATGCTAATATTTTTTAAGATTTTTGCTGAATGATGTATTAAAAAAATAAAGAACATTATAGAAGAGAAAGAACGATAAATTGTGATCTTCTTACAAAGAACAAAGGCAGAACAAAATATTTGAATAAGTAATTTTCTGAAAGCCTTCTCAAAATATTTTAACATATTTAGTGAACATATTTTAACATATTTTATTACCTTTGAATAAAATCATGATTTAATTAAACTTTTCTTGTTCTAGTATGTGAGTTATACGAAAAGGGGGGGCGACGATATACGATAGTATGTCAGTTATATATTTTTATAAAGAGACGATATTATACTATTATAAATACATTATTTGGAAACATAATATTTTCTATAAAATTCTTGGAGTTATTTTATAAGGAGCATTTTACTCTTTCGTACGCGCAGTTATGGTGTAAGATGTATGTCGACCTAGCAGTTGGAACATCCGTAATGAATAGTTTTTTATTATCTACGTTAGATCGACTGGGTCACCTTCTTCCTGCTGGTAACCTTTTATGGAGAGAGAATATAAGGAATTATCATGTTTTCCCGTGCGTGCTAAGCAGTTAGAAGGTCAAATAGAAATTGTAAGATAAGATCGCAAGACTCGCAGTTCGAGTTCCAACAAAGACGTTATAGATTTCTGAGGTTTCTTGGGTTTCAGAATCCCCAATCATCTCTAAAATTTAGTTTGTAGAAGTAGTATAACGCTTATCTATGATTTTACTTATTTGATTCGCCTTTATTTAATTTTATTTTGTGTGTCATATCAAAACAAAATACCCAGAGAATGTTTAGCAAAAAATATGCATTTTCTACTGGACACTGCAAAAATATTCAGTCTTCTAAACTAGACTATACTAAAAGATAGCAAAATTGAGTTAAATTTTTCCTACTTATTTTTCTGAAGAGAAAGAAGCTATCATTACATTTGTCAATATTCCTTGCTGAACTGTATTTAATATCTTCCCTGAAGTCTTTTTTGAGATTCAAATCCCGGCAAAAGGAGTAGCCATATGGACATTTCTGTGGTTTTTTTCAATATATAACATGAATACGAGATGATTGTCCTTAGGGATTCTTCCAAGAAGACAGGACTGCCGTTAGACAGACAGCCTTATCGTGATTTTCTGTATTCTAATAGATTTCATCCAACTAAGCTTTTTTCTTCTTGTAAAACTAGAAACTGTTCAACGGGAAACAAGAACCTAACCAATCAAATTTCAATTAAGTAGGTATAAAAAAAGAATGTATTATACTAGTAAGAAAATAGCAAGGTTTTTTTCATATATTTAGAGGCATTTTGCTACAAATAAATGTCTTCATTGCACAGTTACATTAGATTATTTGAATATGGCAAAGCATACGAGGACTGTCTTCCTAAGGGAGGGGAGGGCTTAACGGAGCTCTTTTTAAGAGAAACGGGATTGTGTTCATCTTACACATACGAGAAACTACGAAAACCAACCATGCAGTCGGCCCTTTTGCCTGAAATCGAAACCAAATTGAACTTCCATTTGATCATTGGAGAGATGGCACCATTGCAAGAAAACCACACATGGTTACAGATGAAAATATCATAAATGAAAAGATTGCTGAAAAAATAGCGCAAGGGAAAAAGTCGTCATATAAAACATCGTAAGAAAAAAAGGGAGGAGAAAACAGTGCAGTTTCAAAACATCGTTCATACAAAATATAGTGATAAAAATTTAAGCATCTACAAGTTGTCACATTATAAAAACATCGCATACATGAATTTTAATTTTCTTACCACAAAAATTTAAAGCAAATCTTCGAGTAATGATTTATGAGGGCAAGAAAAATAAGCACTCTTTTTACCATTATATTTCATATTTTTGTACTAATAAATTTTTACTGGAAAAGCGGAAAGAAACATTAAGCATAAAAATGGGAAAATGATTAAAAATTAATACTACATAGAGCCGGTAAATTAAGTTTTATACTTATGTATCCTCTCCTTTCTAATAGGGGCACATCAGCGGCCGAGCGGTAAAGTCGTTGAACACTGGTAGTTCGGTTCGAATCCCGCGAACGGGCTGGTTGCATGGGCGTTTTCGTGTTTTTCTCCATGTGTAACATGTATACGAGCCAGTTCCCCTTAGAAAGTCCTCCACGAAGGCCCCCCCTTAGGCAGATAGCCCTCGTGTGCTTTGCCATAATTAAATTCACCAACACACCTTTCTAATAGTTTTAACACTCTGCGTTTTCATGAAAATGTACTAATAAGTCTTCATAAAAGAGGTTAATTAAATAATGACTTTTAATAGATAAAAACATAAGTCTAGAATTCCGTTAACTGCTCTTCGTCCGTGATGATTTGGCGAACAGCATCACACTTGATATATTATCCGTATACTATCAAAAATTAGTAATTTCGTAGCAGTAAATTAAACCCTTTTAGGAAACATCTCAGCTAAAATTACACAAATATACTACATTTTAAAATTACGAATCAAAATTAAAGATGATCCCTTACTAATTTTGAAAATGTTTATAATTTATTTAAAGGGAAAATACCAATCATATAAAATTTATAATACATTATATATTATTCATATTTATAATACATTATATATTATTCATATTTTTTGTGTTATAATTTCTCAAGGGTCTCAAGGTCTCTCAATCTGAACCATCAAAACGTGAATAATCCAAAAGAAGGGTATCACATCTCGTTCCACATGATCTTTTGAGCATTTAAGGATGAAATAAAATACACATTAAAATGAAAGGAAAGTGAAAAAGAAAAATTAAAAATATATATGTTACCGTGAAAGACCGAAATTGGAGAATGTCGACTTTCACCGGAGAATGTCAACATTCACCAAATACGTCGGTGAAATATCGAATATTGCACTAATTATACTACATTCTTGTATATTCGGACCCTCATCGGTGTATGTCGACAATCACAGATATGCTCTGGTGAAAGTCGAAAACAGAGGTTATAAAGTGCCATAATAGTTTAAGTTGTTGGAATAAATAATATTTGAATCACATAATTTAGTAAGTTTTTTATTACTGTTATTTTATTTTCTCATTTAGAACGTACTGTATAATTAAGTAAGTTTTTAACTTCTATTATTTTCCTTTCTCATTTTGAATGTATTGTGTGTTTTAGGTTCTCATATTCTTAAGTTCTTATTTCAAGTCTCAAGTGCGTTTATTCACGACTGAATTACGGAGAAGAAAATATAATATTGTTATATGTTGAACATTCACCATTAGTACATGGTGAATGTCGAGATTGACCGGTGTAAGTCAGAAATAAGACTATTTGGAAAATATTTCGGACATACACCAGGAGACTATGTGAATGTTGACATTCACCGGTGAAAGTCGACATTCTCCAGATTTCGATGTTTCACCGTAACATATACATTATTTACGCATCACTCTCGAAAAATTATGCGATTACCCGAACGTGATTGTCTTGCCCAAATAAATCTTTAGTACATAGTTTTAAAAATAAAATTACCATAAAAGTATAATACCATAAAAAATATAAAATGCAGTTGAATAGAAAATTAACCATATCACGTCAATTTATATTCAAAATACAGCGGTCAATTTTACGGTATAATTTAAACTTGCTAAATATTAAACTCATAACAAAGTTTCGAATTATAAAATGTTGTAAAAAGCGTTATCGTAGAAGATTATTAAACTCTTTTAAATGCATTTCAAACTAATAATAGTGAAAATTAACGCTAAAATTTCTTGTATTTATGAAAAAATAAAAGAAATTACAAAGAAAGATAATTCTGTGGTCAACATTCAAACAACCTGTAAAATTCAAAATGGCGCTGTTCCTCTTTTCTTGTTAAGAACGCACTGTACTTTGGGTAGCAAGATTGCCATTTCCTTAGAACTTCATTCAAATGTAGTAATGGTCAAACCTGACAATGCATTTTACATAAAGAAACCCCACGAAAATTTCCTAAAAAGGACTAGCCTAGAAATTTCGTGTTACCAAGGCGAAAACTGGCGTGGTTATGAAAGTTTTTACAGAGAAAGAATCCCTTTTGCGCAGCTACAAGTGAATTTCAGGTTTCCGAAATCGTAAATAATATGACAGTGGGAACAACCTAATGGTAGTAAATTTGAAATGTTATTCGAAGTGCAAATTAAATAAATTATAAAACTATATCTACGAATTAAATTATAATATTAAATTCTGGCAAAGTTACGGAAAATGAGGATAGCAAATTTAAAGTAAAAATGTTTCGTCCAAACAATGCTTTTGTTTAAAAAATAATGGCCTTAAGCTATTAACAGGAAAGAATCAGAATTTTATAGAAGCTGTACAAACAGAATTATTTACATATTGGCATAATTCTAATTTCGTTTATCATCCTGTATTAATTTCCTCGCAGTTCAAATAAATCCGATTATTTTGTAGCGTAAAATAAAATTTTTAATTTGGTAAGTTAATATGTGTACTATACGTTATAGGTATACTATGTAATCCTGAAATATTATATTTACTCTACGAGAAGAAAAATGAGGTAAATAGTTTAAAGATAGTACTTGAGAGAAAGCTGTTAAAATGCTAATATCTTTTGTAAATATTGACTGAATTTATGATTGTATCTCGCTAATTAACTAACCATTCAAAAAGTAGAAATATTGTTATATAGTGGGTAATTTCGAAATTTAACGGAAGCAATCTTTCTTAGAAACCATCCATCTTAGGTGTGCATGTATAAATATTTAATTTCGTAAGTATTTTACGAAACCAACATTTAAGCAAAAAAAGGAACAAGCAATAAAAAGGAACAATCTTAATTGTGAATCCTGTCCGTTAAAAAAATAATTTTACCTTCCACCTCTTCCTCCTTATTCTTTGAGATGAAGGTACACGAGCGAGGAAATTCTTAAGAACCTCATAAAAAAGCTCATCAGGTATTTTTACTATTTGATTTTTTATTTCCATTACGATGGTGCTTCGAAAAAACGAGTAATAGTAATCAAAAGAACAATTAACGGAGACATATGAAACTCATTTTATATCATGCAAATCACCGTGGTTATTTTCGCTTTCTGGAATCGTAAAGCAGAGCTCAATCTTATATATTTATGAAAGAAGCTTTTTTAAAAATGAAATATGAAATATTGCGAAAATAATAGAGACCTGTTACTAGGAAAGAACGACAAGTCAGGTAAAAATGTGTGGCAAGAACCCTCACAAAAATGTTTTTATAGAATCTGCTAGACCTCTATATTAATTCCTATAGACCTTAATGGGTAATCCTCTGTAGATATGATTTTGTAAAACATTTAAGAGCTTTATGAAGCCTTTTAGAAAATAGTATTCCAAAAAATTCTGCAAAGATTCAGAGCTGCAATGAAAGCAGATTTCTATCCTATGCACTGTATGGGATGTAGAAGAGAAAAAAGTAAACAAATTCCACAGATAAGTGGGTTTTTTTTCCTTTTATCCATCCAACTTAACCTTTTTTAGCTTCTAATTCGTACAAAACTTTATATAGTATTGCTTATTGCTTAGATAATACACATTTTAAATCATGTAAGGAAGTAAAACTAATTTAAATCCTAAAATTAGGTAAAAGATTAAATTTATATTGGGAATTATAAAATTTAATATCCTGAAATGAATGCCTTTAAATATTATACATGTCTGATAACAGAAATAGTTTAATAGAAATGAAAAAAAATAATTAAACTTAATTATTACTTAAAATGTTTACATTTTTTTAAAAATGAATGTGATACTATTTTTTTTGAAAAAAATCACATATGTTTCCATAGTTTTTATTCCCTGCCCTTACACATGTCACAGTTCTTTTCTGAAATTTGAACAAGGTTAAAACATTTAATTCATTCTTTTTAATCCCGAGCGAAAAATTTGTTGAACTTTTATACTAGTTTTAAATGTTCAAACGTTTCTATAGGATCTTTTGTACAAAATTAAATCAAGGGAATTTGTTTAGAATTCTTTATAGTCTAATGTTCTATAAACGTGATTTGATATTTTTAGAAGAATCATTTTAGTTGATTCTATACACAGAGCATAAGGTTCTGTACTTTGCACAAATTTCTACAGAATATCTATGCATATTTCCATAGAATTGTTACACATAACTCTGTAGGAAATATGTGTAAAATTTTATAAAATACTATAGAAAATCTCTGATCAAGTTGTTAGAAAACTGGACCATAATTCTAAAAGATTCCGAAGAAGTTAAGCATTGGATTTTATATATGGAACCCTGTAAGACATTTTCGTAAATGAACTAACAGTTGTCACAGGTTTATGTTAGCAGGATTGCATTCAGCGATTGAACACTATCGTTTGTTTCAGCTGCAACTGATGGTGATATTTCCAGTCCCTGAAAAGTGTTTATTGGAGGCAGCAGTTTTCAATTGCTGAAAGCGCTTCTAATAAAATAAAATTTACATTAGCGTTGATATTAGCTTCTGATGAAATAAAATTTACATTAGCGTTGATATTAGCTTCTGATGAAATAAAATTTACATTAGCGTTGATATTAGCTTCTGATGAAATAAAATTTACATTAGCGTTGATATTAGCTTCTGATGAAATAAAATTTACATTAGCGTTGATATTAGCTTCTGATGAAATAAAATTTACATTAGCGTTGATATTAGCTTCTGATGAAGTAAAATTTACATTAGCGTTGATATTAGCTTCTGATGAAGTAAAATTTACATTAGCGTTGATATTAGCTTCTGATGAAGTAAAATTTACATTAGCGTTGATATTAGCTTCTGATGAAATAAAATTTACATTAGCGTTGATATTAGCTTCTGATGAAATAAAATTTACATTAGCGTTGATATTAGCTTCTGATGAAATAAAATTTACATTAGCGTTGATATTAGCTTCTGATGAAATAAAATTTACATTAGCGTTGATATTAGCTTCTGATGAAATAAAATTTACATTAGCGTTGATATTAGCTTCTGATGAAATAAAATTTACATTAGCGTTGATATTAGCTTCTGATGAAATAAAATTTACATTAGCGTTGATATTAGCTTCTGATGAAATAAAATTTACATTAGCGTTGATATTAGCTTCTGATGAAATAAAATTTACATTAGCGTTGATATTAGCTTCTGATGAAATAAAATTTACATTAGCGTTGATATTAGCTTCTGATGAAATAAAATTTACATTAGCGTTGATATTAGCTTCTGATGAAGTAAAATTTACATTAGCGTTGATATTAGCTTCTGATGAAGTAAAATTTACATTAGCGTTGATATTAGCTTCTGATGAAGTAAAATTTACATTAGCGTTGATATTAGCTTCTGATGAAGTAAAATTTACATTAGCGTTGATATTAGCTTCTGATGAAATAAAATTTACATTAGCGTTGATATTAGCTTCTGATGAAATAAAATTTACATTAGCGTTGATATTAGCTTCTGATGAAATAAAATTTACATTAGCGTTGATATTAGCTTCTGATGAAATAAAATTTACATTAGCGTTGATATTAGCTTCTGATGAAATAAAATTTACATTAGCGTTGATATTAGCTTCTGATGAAATAAAATTTACGTTAGCGTTGATATTAGCTTCTGATGAAATAAAATTTACGTTAGCGTTGATATTAGCTTCTGATGAAATAAAATTTACATTAGCGTTGATATTAGCTTCTGATGAAATAAAATTTACGTTAGCGTTGATATTAGCTTCTGATGAAATAAAATTTACGTTAGCGTTGATATTAGCTTCTGATGAAATAAAATTTACATTAGCGTTGATATTAGCTTCTGATGAAATAAAATTTACATTAGCGTTGATATTAGCTTCTGATGAAATAAAATTTACATTAGCGTTGATATTAGCTTCTGATGAAATAAAATTTACATTAGCGTTGATATTAGCTTCTGATGAAATAAAATTTACATTAGCGTTGATATTAGCTTCTGATGAAATAAAATTTACATTAGCGTTGATATTAGCTTCTGATGAAATAAAATTTACATTAGCGTTGATATTAGCTTCTGATGAAATAAAATTTACATTAGCGTTGATATTAGCTTCTGATGAAATAAAATTTACATTAGCGTTGATATTAGCTTCTGATGAAATAAAATTTACATTAGCGTTGATAGTCTCAGTGTGTTACTGTTTCAAAAGGTTTGAATACTAACCAGATTTTAATGACTTCTACACATAATTTCGGAGCAACATAATTTTATAAGAAAATGCGAGGCAAGAAATAAAATTTACTATAACAGAATGTTCACATATTTTTCGTTTAAATATATTTTTAAGCATTACTTTCAATGTTTATTGATTACTTATTACATCGTTGCTCCTGATTATTCATGCATTTTAATTCATTTACCGAAACTATTGTAACTTCTATGACTCTATCGGGTTTTCTCTGTCATATGTAGTTCTTCCGGTATTAGAATCTACATTTCATGATAGTGTACAATTTATGACCTTTCGTTGTTATTAATGGGAAGCCTTATGACAAGAACCATTTATATCCACATGGCTCGTGGATTTCTTGAACAGCATAAAAGTGTTTCCTTTTCTAGTTTTTCATTTTAAGCAACTGGTATCACAAAAAATACAAATAGGTATTTCAGCAGTCGCATTTCTAAAGCGTCGTGTCATTCTGAGCAGGTCATACACGTAACAATTACAGATTTATTTCAGAAAGCTAACTAATCTTTTGAAATAAAATGAAAAATGTTTATGGAAAAACTGATTTTTAAAAGCATTGCAAAAGAAAACGGATATTTATCTTGCCGAAAGAATCACATCATGGACATAATGGAATTGGCTTATTGTTCTACGCATTTAATTAAAAAAATTCTTTTCAAGAGATTCCCTATTCCTTTTTAAAGAATTTTTCTTTTTGGATTGGAAATAATAATTCTCACATGCATACATGTACGCTGTACATTTGTAATTTCTAAATCGTTTCAGTTCTTGCAGATTTGAATTTAACCCTATGATCTTCTCAAAAATAATTAATTATGAGACTACAAGAGAAACAACTATTTTATTGTTTCTATGTAGACAATTAAATTATCTTTATTAAACATCTTTTCAGAAAATTTCATTATGAAATGAACCCCAGAGTTTACAATTTTTTTTTTATATTATACAAATAAAAATAGTTGAGAGTGAAGATATATGTATTGCTAGTACTCGGTGTTGCCTGAACTTAGCCAGAGTAAAGAGGCTTCATTTATAGGAGTTATATCGAACATTTAAGAGGACAGTGATTTCCTTTTACTACTTTGGTTCATGGGAATTGTGCAAAATTTTATCAAACTCAAATGAAACTAGAACGGTGTAGGCTACACTACTGCATAGTCTTGATGAGAACTGATATTTCGTTTGTTATCAGTAATATCCTTTTTTCGAAAATAAGCTTTCCAAAACTCATCTTCACTTTTGCCAATTTCGATTACGTATTCGAAATTTCCGCAAAACCTGATAGAAAGCGCACTAGGGTCTATTTTGTTCTGAAGAGTAAAAAAACACGCCTCCATTTAACTTTGTTAGGGTTCCTCCCTTTTATCTTGTTAAATGGAATGTCGAGAACCTGGTGAACTATTAAGCGAATAATCGCTTAAGTCGAAGAATAAAAACATAAACTCAGGAGGAGGTTAATTACCCTTTATTTGCTCAAAATAAAAATATAACAGTTAGCTCCTTTCTCAGGGCGTACAGAAAAGCCTCCACTTGGGCTTAAACGCAAAATGTAAGAAATAAGAACTAACTAATAACTAAAGAGGTTTAGCCGAAGCCAACACAATTCTAATCTAGTTGGTCCGTAATATTAATTTAGCCGGCGAACCTATCAAAACTCCCTTAATACGGCCGAGCGTAGTGACAACTAGGAAGACGTAGCCAAAAGGCAAGCGCGCGCTGTTCAGGACTTCTAACTCTCTCTCTCTCTAAGTCAGTGGAACTTGACTTAAATACTGTCTACCTCTCATTTGCATTTAACGCGATTTTAACTTTTATAAAATTAAAATATACCTTACAACGTGTTTAGTAAGAATAGATAGTGGGAATGCAACAATGGCGACGTGAACCTAATCACGTCGCCGCTGAATGTTGAAATCAGGTCAGCCATCATACTGATATGATTTCAAAATTGAAACTATGTAGCAATTTCAATATTTATTTATTTGGTAAAAAACAATCATGAATATTTTGTATGGACCGGATGCGGCATCAATACTGTACGACGCGTTTTCGCGAGCTCGCTTTTCGCCTTATTATTTTAAGTTAGTTTTGATATAGTTTACACAAGAGTTATATCAATTTAAAGTTCTTCAAAAGCTGAGCAATTTGATATGCATCTGGAGCGATTCCGTTTATTAGTGGTGGATTAATTAAGTCTTTAAAGCAGAAGTCATTGTTCGTATCGCGACCTCGTGATATCTGCTGAGGGTTACCGTGACCCCGTGAAGTGCCGTTTTGTGGTGTTTACATCTATTAAGATTTCTCTGGCACCTACAGGCATCCAATTTCAATCCTAGTACCTTTGGAAAGTGGAAGATATGATCTCTTCATTGATACCAGTGCTGTGATTGTGAAGTGTTTGTGCGATTTATTACAGTGTTTTTATTGTGCGGCATAAAAGTGCCATACTTCTGGATTAATCTGCCCTTATCTCCGGTCTAATTGGGAATATCGACACCATTCCTAAACGATAAGGTAGGCCTTTAGATTACCTTTCTTTTAGTGTATCATTCGTCCTGCTAGCTTAATTAGTGACTGAGTGCCGTAAGATTTAATTGCAATTTTCCTGTGTGACCTTGTTCTTTCCCCGGTATCCTCACCCGGCTCATTTTTACGACACAGCGGCGGAGGGTCGGTCCAGCAGGACAGGTCGCCTTTTGAACTTGTCGGACAACTCCTTGTCAAGCTTTTCTAGCGCATGCGCGCATAGTAGAGTGCAGTTGCTATAAGTCTTGCACGTGCTTTTGTTTACAATTTGAACTTAGCTGCACGGTACTTAGCCAGCCTCTAGTACACCCAAATTTTTAACCCTGTTCTAGTTTTTCACTGTGCATTTAACTTTTATTCTATTATATTTACTTCTTTTTATTACTTTATCATCATTATTATAATTTTTATACTTATTTAATTTCATCTTCCTGTAAATTTTTGTTTGTGCTTATTTACTGATAGCCATCTATGTACTCTGTCTCCATACCTTGTTAAGTTCGTTTAGATTTTATTTCTGTATATGCAATTATTCTGTGTATTGTATGCATTTCTGTGTATTGTATGCATTATTCTGTGTATTGTATGCATTATTCTGTGTATTGTATGCATTGTATGGGAAATAGGCTCTGTGGCTGGTTTCTTCACAGCATTCAGTTCCGTACATTTAGCATTTGTGAGGGAAATTAATGAGTTTTCTGTAAATTCCATTCACTTCTCATTTACTTGTCACCTTGTACCCGTGCACGCTAACTGTTGGCAGCGCTTTCATTGCACGCACTTATATTTAACTGTATTGCCTTAGATTATGTAACTGTACGCTTTTTATTGTAATTCTGCATATTAACTGTCATTGTCTGCATTATATCATGGTACTAAAATCTACTCTATCTACTGACGAAGATATAACAACGTCGTCTAGCGCCTTAGACCCGACCTCTATCTTAAACTCAGACATAGCTCATGCTGAAAAGGTAGACCTCTTCTACCAGGAAATCAAGAGAGTAACAACTACCTACCGAGGTGGTAAATTTCTGCTCCGAACAGAACTCAGAGAACGTATTCTTACCTCACTAGAGGCTCTACAGAAGTTAGCCCTAGAAGGCCCCGAATACACAGCAAAACCAACAAAAGCCGACACAAGTACCAATACCTCCACTCTCTTCTGCTGCGAATTAGCACATGCAAATAACCAGTATCAAACAGACCAGCAGAGGCATAACGTGTTCGCTGTAGCACCACTGCCTAATCCGATCAGAGGTCCATCCTACGCGGCTGCTGCAGCTAAGGCTAAAAATACTAGTCACATAACTACGCCCCGGCACACACTATTACTATATCCTAAGGAAGCCACCTGCTCCACCAGTCAAGACCTTAAGGCTAAACTCAGCCAGGAATTCCCACTCCCCAAGATAGGAGTAAAGGTATCCACAGTCAGAAACATACAAAAAGGAGGGCTAGCCGTTGACTGTCACACGAAGGAGGACCTTGACAAGCTAAAAAATACGCTAAACAGTGCAAAGGGACAAGAACTGGTAGAGACCAAGCTTCCCGCCACAAGACTTCCAAGAGTTGCTATCCACAGCGTCCCACATGAAGTCCAGGAACACGAAATAGAACGAGCTTTGGCATCGGAGCACAATGCTACCAAATCAACAGTCAAGATCCTCTACCGCCTCCGAGATAAAAGAAACACAGTTAAATGGGTTCTTGACTGCCAACCTACAGTCTACCAGCGAATCATGCAGGCTCCCAGACTCTACCTCGGCTGGCGGGCATACCGAATTGCAGACTTCTACAACACCAAGCGATGCTACAGATGCCAGGAACTCGGCCCCACTCAAAAGGAGTGCTCCAACAAACATTATTGTGCATACTGCACAGAAGAACACGACATCCGTGAATGCCGAGCGCAGCAGCCCGCGTGTATCAACTGCGCAGACTATAACTATAGGACAAACAGGAGCATCCCCTGCGATCATCCAGCCTATGATGTCAACTGCCCCTCGTACGGAAGATACATCGCTAATATCAGACGCAGTACCAGATACGAGTGATTTGCCACAGCCGCCCACTCAAATAATGCAAACACCAGACATCCAACGAGAAGTTATCAAATGCATCCAGATTAATTTACAAAGAGCAAAAGCCGCCGCGTCACAATTGATCCAACATACAATCAACCATCAACCAGATATACTATTGATTCAAGAACCTTACTGCAGAGCAGGGGAAGTCGCCTGTTTGCCACTCTGTTGGAAAATATTTCAGCGCAAAGCACAACAGAATGAGCCACCACCAAGAGCAGCAATCGCCTGCTGCAACCCGCTCTGGTCCCCGCTGATAATAACACAGAAGCGAGACCATGTAGCAATCCTCCTCAGCTTCTCAAATTCACAGATCATCATTTCCTCCATCTACAGTCCCCCACCGGATGATATCCACCAGACCATCATGAGCATCGAAGAAGTAAAGACAAAGTGCCCCACAACATCACATGTTATAGGCGGTGATTTTAATGCCCACAACATCAATATGGGGTTACCCAGCTACCACTCCAAAAGGGCAAGTCTTGGAAGACTACATATTGGCCAGCAATCTGCAAATCATAAACACCCCCAACGCGCCACCCACATTTGACAACACGTACCACCACGGATGGCCAGATATTACAGTGACTACTAATGATATAGCCAATAACCTACAAGACTGGATGGTAGCAGATAAAGAGAGCTGCTCGGACCATCGCTACATACACTTCAATATTGCAAGCGACACAAGGATCAGCATCTTTAAAAGATACAAACTTCCGGGTAACAAATTGCGAATACTTAACAAAGCTTTCTCTCTAACATTACAGCAAGAAGAGCAGGAGCTAAGTCAATACAAGAGCCCCAATGATCTGAACACTTATACCGAGCGGCTGCTTGACACTCTACGGAGCATTTGCGATCAGCACCTGCCCACCAGAGCAGCAAAATGTTTGCAAGGAATTTCCTGGTGGACAAAGGAACTGCGACAGCAACGGCAAAAGTGCAGGGCTTTACGACGTCGCCTTCGCACCAACATTAACGAAACCACCAAGAATGCAATACTAGCAACCTTTAGGGAGGAAAGAGCGCATTATAAAAATAATATCCTTAAAGCCAAAATAACCAGCTGGCGTAAGTTCTGCACAGAAAATAACAACCCATATGGAATTCTACACAAGCTTGCCACCAACAAGGTCTTTAAGCCGGATCAACTCTATGCCCAAATTGCCAACCAACCCATTACCACCAACATAGCAGAATCCACGGCAGCCACAACCTTAAACACAGTCTTCCCAGCAGACGATCCGGACGATGACACGCCAGAGCAAAGGCACACAAGGGGAAACACCACTATCCCAGAGACTTCAGACGACGAACCATTTGAAATGGAAGAGATCAAGCAAATCTTTCGACAGCTTCCAGTCAAAAAGGCACCAGGTCCTGACGGCCTGGATTATGCAATAATCAAGGTCACCTTCAACGCTCGACCCACTTACTTTAAAGTTCTGTTTAACAAGCTTCTACATTGTCAAATCTTCCCTACTGCATTCAAACAAGGACAGGTCGTCCTGTTTTTAAAAAAGCACAAATCCCCGGAAGATCCAAGATCCTTTAGACCCATATGTCTGTTATCTGCATTGGGTAAGATCTACGAAAAACTGCTAGTCAACAGGCTGAAGCACCATCTATACCGACAAAACTTTCTTAGCCCACATCAATATGGATTCAGGACAGGCACATCTACCATCCATGCTCTAGAACACATTCGAAAACATATAAATGACAACAGAATCAACAATCTACATACTGCATTTATCTCTTTAGATCTTCAAAGTGCCTTTGATACTCTCTGGTGGCCTGCAATAAAGCAGGCCCTCAGGGAGGCAAAGTATCCAAGGAACCTTTTTAATATCTTCACTGACTATCTCCACTCTAGAAGTCTAATTATAGTCAATAATAACGGTGTTGTCACTAAACAGCAGGAAAGAGGGTGCCCACAGGGGTCATGTGCCGGGCCTCTACTGTGGATAATCACGTTTAATTCCTTATTACAAATCAAATGGCCTACCCATACCAGAGTGATAGCATATGCAGATGATGCGGCATTGCTAGTCTCTGGCCGCACAAGAGAAGAACTCGAACGAAATGGTACGGAAACCTGTTCCATATTTTCAGATAAGTGCAGTAGACTTAGATTGATCATTTCCGCACAGAAGTCCACGGCAGTAGTCATCCCACGACCGAGAACTAATCCAACGCGACGGCCGTGTATAAAATTGATGGGACGAAATCTAAAGATCTCAAAAACCATAAAGTATCTCGGACTTACATGGGATCAGGGTCTCACATGGCTGCCCCACCTTCAAGACATCAGAGTCAAGACAGCAAATATAGCTAAGAAAGCCAGACAATTCCAGGGAAGAAACTGGGGGCAAAACCCTCACATCCAGAAACTGCTATATCTAACGGTAGCGGAGAGAATTGTTCTTTACGCATCGGCTATATGGGCGCAACCAATGAGCAGTCGCAAGATCAAACTCTTGACAACAATACAACGGCCATTTGCTCTAAACATAAGTAGGGCATATAGGACAACGGCATCAAGTGCAATAACGGTCCTTGCGGGACTAACACCCCTGCACATAAAGGCCAGCATAGAAGCTGCATATGAGCGCCTAATTAGGCTAAAACAAGATGCCAACTTTGCTGGCACCGCCTTCCATGCAACACAGTATGAATTACCAGGGAGTGTGCAGTATGTGCACCCGGCACACAAAAGTAAAGGCATCCATGTCGTGACAGCACAACACCCAACGCCTCTCAGAGAAACTCCACATGTGAACTCACGATTCTACACCGATGGATCAAAGCATGACAATGGAGTGGGATGCGCCTTCGTTCACTTCAAAAATGACCGAGTGGAAAGCAAATGGAAAGGCCATCTCGCTACCCACAACAGCATTTTCCAGGCAGAAGCTGTGGCAATAGCAGCTGCAATTCAGTATGCTCAGGATATCAATCTAGCAGCAACCGAAATTCACACAGACAGCATGTCAGTGCTACAGGCAATCATGAATCACCACCATACCTCACCCACAATTATAGCAATCCAACAGCTCCTGCGTAACAATATGCAAACACACATCAAACTAATCTGGGTGAAAGGACATGATGGCATAGAGGGTAACGAGATGGCAGACCAGTTAGCAAACGAGGCGGCACTCAACAACGACGCGCAACAGGTGACAACTCCAATCCCGACTTCGTATTTAAAGCGAAAGAGCTAAGAGAACTAAGCAAAGAACAGTGGCAACAGGAGTGGGATAACTGTGATACAGGAAGAAGGACACACGGATTCTACCCAATAGTAGACAACGAACGTCTCCAGGCCATTGCACCCTTGACATACTATATCACGGGGCACGGGCCATTTCCATCCTATTTTCAAAGACATGCAATTTCGATGACAGATATATGCGTCTGCGGGGCAACTGGCTCCCCCGACCACTACATATTTGAATGCAGCCTTACATCCAACTTACACCTACCACTCCCAGCCACAAATATAGAATCATATAAACGATTCATCATTAAGCACCCACCAGCGGTCAAAAAGATCTGCCAAATAATTAGGCTAGGGCAAGATATCTGCCAACCAAACTAGCGTCAATTAAGGCGTCTCATAAAGCAACCACAGTCAGCTTTCACCAAATCATCAACAGAATTCTGACAGTCTCTTATACTGACAATCAGCTGAATGCAACTTACAATATGTTTAAATTATGTGCTGCGCTTATAACATAACTGCACTGCAACATAACTGCAGACATAGCTGCTTACTGCATACAGTACTCACTTACGGCGTATAGAGCAAACTACTGACTATGAACAGACTGCTACCTGCATTGTGTCTCTGTAGTAGTTACAACAACTGAAATATCTATAGAAGTATTTCCTGGAATAACCACAGTTATTACAACAACTGCAAGTTATATATCAGTGTATAAGGTACTGTGCGCAGAGTAATTGGAACGCCCTGATAAATCGTGTACAGAACTCATCAACAGTGTACAGAGCTCAACACTGACTAATCACAGATTACTACTTGCATGTCCATGCTAGTCCATGCTTAACTGAACAGTGTAAAACAAATGTGTATCCGACTTTGCATTGTGTAACCATTCTGTAAGCATTGTGTATATAACAAGCATCATGTATCTATTACAATACTAATATGCACTGTGTATTCTACAACATAGTGTTTCTCCTACAGTCATTGCCAGTACCGTATTACACAAACGCGTTATACAAACTATCTGCAATAAATATGCACCTCATTCTGCACTGAATTTGTCAAATTCTGCACAGTATCTGCTGTATATAAAGCATATAATTACTATGCAACTATCTACATTGCGTGTGCACTACCTGCAATACCTTACAACCTGTTGTGTATCTGACTTTGCACTGTGCATTTGTTCTGTGAGCAATGTGTATATAAAAAGTACTGTGTACCTACTTTAATCCAATAAACACTGTGCATCTAATATAATATAAAATAAGCTCAGCGCATTCTATAACATAGTGTCTCCACTACAGTTATTGCCTGCACATCATATCTGTATTACTCAAACTATCTGTATTATATCTGCACTGTATATGACATATGCATAATGTATAATTCATCTATATCTATCAATATTGTATCAGCATTACCTGTATAATCTCATAGCTTCGCATAGAAATATATAGCTTGGCAACATAGCATGCATGGTGCTGCGTACTATAATTGTGTGTATACAATAGTATAGATTTTTTTTTTTAATGTGTAAGTATAATTGTGTTTATATAATTGTGCACAATTGTGTTATATACCATAGTATAGTGTTTTATTCTGCGTTTTAATACGTTAGTATAATTGTGTTTGCATAATTGTACACCATAACTGTGTTGTATATAGTAGTATAGTGTCTTATTTCGTTTGTACAATTGTGTGCAGTATAAATTCTAATATCTAATGCTTTACAAGCATAGTGTATCTGTTTTTACATTGTGTATCAATTCTGTAAGCATTATGTATATAAAAAGCGCTGCATATCTGTTCAAATTAAATAAGTATTGTGTACCTGATATAACGTATTGCATAATGTATTCTCCAGAGTAAAGTTTCATCTGTAATTACTATATCATCTAATAACAAAATTTAATATTCTACAGTGTACCTGCATGCTTTATGTATGTTTATTTGCGCATTTTACATGTGATATGTGATCTAAATGTGTCTAAATGATCTAAATGTGTCTTTAGTGTAAGTGTATACTATATATTAGCTTAAATATGTTTCATTATAAGTATGTGTTTTACTTGTATAAGTGTGTGCAAACTAGTATCTAATTTCTATTTTTATATAATGTGCTTACATGTTTTATATGTGTTATATATGTGCTTTTATATGTGTTTTACAAGTGTTTTGTATGTATCTTTATATGTGCAATTGTATGTACTTGTATGTGTATGTATATGCTGTAATTAGTGTCTAACAGTGTCTAAAAACCAAGATGTAACAAATCATCCGCCTATCGATCAAAACTAATGTATTCCTAAGACGCTTCTGTATGGCCATGTACAATTACGTAAAATTCTTCAATAAACTCCCAAGGTGGCCTCATGAGGCTCCTGGGAGTTGCTGCCACTAGATAGGGGAGGGCGCAGGACATATGCCTGTTTACCTCTGTTAAACATCAGGCGTCCCCGTCCTCCGTCACCTGTCACCTGTATAACATATATGAGTTCCACTGTTAGTAAGAATGTGATAACGGCGACGCGAACTTAAGATATGTGACATGTACGCAAGGCGAGTTCGTTCAATGGCCGTGACTTTGGATCCCGTGAGATGCTTTTTTACTTTTTCTTGTTTTGAAGGTCATCTGTGTAAAATTTCACTAAGATTAGAATAAATTTGTAAATTTGTGTGAATTATGCACGAACGAACAAACGAACACTCTTAACTTAAAAACAAACTTAAAAAACAAAACAAACAAACAAACTTATATATATAGAGAGAGAGAGTTTCCCCCTAAACGTTTTTTTTTAATTCAGAGAATGAATGAATTACTCATTAAGTATTCTTCAACAGCAGCAGTCTTGCTAATAAGGGCACTATTGATTACGCAAACGTCAGTGAAGTTAGTTCTGTGTCATTAATTAATACTTGGTTATCCATAACTGCGTAAAACACTTTAACAGGTATTATAAAATACTGAAACTTATATTGTCATTTATAATACGGAAATAGAGGTAAACTCAATATGTATTTTTTCATATATTTCACGATATTGTGTGTACTTTTGCTCCAACATGTGTACTTTTGCTCATAAAGCAGATTTATATGCCGTAATCCGTTTCGTCCCTTATGTATTCCAATATATCAAGACAGCCGAAGGCCACAAGATCAGTAGCTGGTTGCGAACGTCCTGAAGATAAGTAAAGGAGCGAAGACAGTAACCTTGACACCCTTCACACAAAAAAATAAACAAGTATTAAAGAGATCATCACCACAAAATCATCTCATCTTCTTCCAATGTGCTCCTTATCCACAATTGAAACAAATTCTGATTAAGGTACTTTCGCTAATGGTCTCTCTTTGCGGCAAATTTTTAGTGTGATACAATTGCAAATAGTTAGCCGCAACAGTCTGTCCGGTAACGACCTCTGTGGTAACTAGTCGAACACTTCTCGTTTTGGATGAGGTAATGGTCATGGTTTTCATTCAATTGTGGCTTCAGTCATTTTTCAGATATATCCGAGTAAATCCTTACAGATGTCTGTAGAATCAACAAAGGTGAATACTTTGAGCATTTCTGAAATAAACAGAAAAGGTTAATTCAAATGATTTTAGCTCTATATCAGAATGATAAAACTTAGTCTTTGATTGAATTAATTTGATTAAATCTTTGATTTAACTTTTGATAAATCTTTAAAAATCCTTTATTTATTCAATTGTGTTTGAGTTATGCATTATTTAAAATGTTACATAAAAGGAATGTTTTAATTGGTAACCGAAACCTTTCGATGTAATGTCACTTTATGAAGATAAAACGATGTTTCACGTTTTTGTTTGAAATTCTATCTCTATGATCCTCGCTATAATTTTAAAATTAAAATGTAACGGTCAACATTTCCTCACCAGCTAGATTTGGACATCATGATCTCGTGCCTCTTCCCAGTCGCGATTTAAGTTGTAGGTATAGAGAAGAGCTCATTCTCCAATGCGTTCTTTCGTATTGAAAGTGGATTAACACATCCATCCAGAATCCGTTGTTGGTGTCCTTATTAGGACCCAGTTAATATCCATGTTTCTTGCTTCGAAAGCCTAGAAACTAATAGTATAGACCGAAGACGTAAGAGCTAAATTACTTATTATGCAAGATGTTTCAAAATGATAGCAGAACTAAATGCATGTTGAGTAAGTAGTTAATGGGTTAAATTCTGATTTAAGAGAATGAATCTAAATAAACGGACAACAAAATTGTGAGATTTTTTGGTGTATTTAATTATGGCAAAGCACACGAGGGCTATCTGCCTAAAGGGAGGGATGCCTTTCGTGGAGGACTTTCTAAGGGAAACTGGCTCGTATACACATTACACATGGGGAAAACCACGAAAACGCCCATGCAGCCAGCCCGTTCGCGGGATTCGAACCTCAGACCGAACTACCAGTGTTCAGCGTCTTTACCGCTCGGCCGCTGGTGGGCCCTGTGAGATTTTTTGTTTCATACACTTTCTAGCAAAAACGTGTATGAGACTTGAATTGTTAGATGGTCTACATAAACCAAATTTCAGCTAGTAAAACTATGTAGCAAAATCAGTTTTAAAAATGCGTCCTTAATCCATCGAAAATTTCTGAGATGCCATCAAATAAATTTTTGAAAATCCTATAAAATGATTTTAAAGGTAATTCTTATATTTATATTTCGAATACAAAATTTCAAAGGTTCTTTTTCCTTTCTTATTATTGTAATTGCGAAAAAGTTTGGGTATCATATTTCAGAGAAAATATCTATTTCAACCGCTCTCGAAACCGTTTGAACGATGTTTTTGCAGAACATCTGTACGTACGAACAGAATAAAAAACTGTTTTTTCAAAAAGGATTGCAAAATGGATTTAAAATGAATTCAGAAGAGACTTTTTTCTTTGAACATATATATATATATCGCATTACTCATGTATATATCTCGCATTACTCAACAACGAGTAGATGTAGAATATTGAAATTTTGTACATAGGAGTGCCATAACATGTAGTTGCGCTCCTCTCTTTTTCGTTGCAACCGGCTGCACCATACATAAATATATAACTATATATATGTATATAAATATATAAATGTATGATAAATATATATATTTAAATGGAAATAAGTTTAAAAAAATTCTTAGTGCTTAACCTAAAAAGTAGCTTAGATACTGTGGTTCCGGTGACAATTTTAACATAAGTAAAATAAAGTGCAACGAAAAGTGTAAACATTAAATAAACAATATTAACACTAGATTATTTACAAATACAATTAAAAATTAATTGTAAGTAATATTAGTAATATACTTAACGTTAGTAATATTAGCGTAAGCACTAAGAATTTTCTTTTAACTTGTTTTCTAAATTTTGCAGCTCAATGCGCAAAGTTCTTGACCACAAAGGTCTTTTTTTAGTTTGTTCTGTTTTCTTTGTTTAAATGGAAATATTGTTACGTTATTTTCTTCCTTCACGTTCGTACGGGGTTCGTAGATTTGGAGTGCATAACGAGACACTTGATGAAGTATCGAAACACACTTTATTTATCCAATATTAATCAGGACAGCTCCAATAAAAATTTTTACAGTCGTCGAAGATCTACTATAAACTCTCTGAAACAATCAGCGGCACAGCACTGTCAGGCAATAACGGTGGAGATAGCTTCCTGCAAAGCACCCGACTCTCCTTAGTCCTTCTCGGAACTCCACGTACTCTCGAGTCTCTCCACGCTACAACTCGCGATGCACTCGGCGACACAAAGAGCACGGATTCCGACTCTTCTGTTCAGTCGCTCCCGGAGCTCAACACGCTCTCTCGACGATGCACTAACCGCGATACACTAACAAACTCCTTCGGTGCACTCGACGACCCAGTCGGCACTCGTTGCCCGGCTGTCAACTCGATCGACTCCGCACGGCTCGCTAGACGAGGCACACTCTCTGAGACACACTAACTGCGGACCAGCAGGGTTTATATAGCTTTCGGCCTGTGTTCGAGAACATTTTGGCCTAAACCGGTAAGAATTCGTTCCAGAAGGTTCTCCAACCGTCCATAGTATATCGCCAATTTTGTCGCCAAATGGGCGATTTCCCGCCAAATGTGGCAACCTTAAAACTGATTTGCGGGGAAGCTATCTTACCGCGGCTGTACATTTCGTAACAATATATATATATATATATATATATATATATGTACATATTCCTACACTGTTACCTGGCTTGGTGAGCATAGTTTTTTATTCTTATATGTTGGTAAAATGTGCATTTTTTTGCTTTAAAAGTGATAGAATTATGTAGCTTTTATGTTAAGGTTAAGCTTTATATGCCTTCAATTAATCCGCTTGCAATAGTTGTAGAATTATCAGTAGTTTAAAAGTTTAATTGGCGAATTAAGCCTACCGAACCGACATTTGTTTATGTTTAAAATTAAGTAGAATAGAGAATGAAGTCAGTTTCTGCACCTTCAATGTCTTTTTTTCTGAATGGAATTAGAAGTAAACTTTCAGTTTTGTGCACCGAAAAATCTGGTTTCCTGCCCGTTGGCAGAATTGCTTGATTTGCGTAGAAACTATAATTTCAATTTCAAAAACTGTTTTTTAAACTGTATTTTGTGTTTTATTGTTTTTCTGTATTCTACAATTTTTAATAATTTTACTAAGCTGTTTTGAGTTTTTATGTGTTTTTACTTTGCCAAGACCAATATTGTACATTACACAGCCTCGTCGAAAGCAGGCTGAAAAATAACTTATCACTGAACATCACTAGTATGGCTTTGTAAAATCGTATAAAAATTAATGTTTCGTATACCTTTATTGCAAGCTGTCAATGGGGAGTAATTTATAAGAACTCGAAATCTCATACTATTTGAGTTTTTCTTAAATTCAATGCATTTGCAATCTACGATGGATCTACGATGACAGAAATTCAAGAAGTTCAAAAAAGAAGTTACAATATATGTAACTATGAAATTTGTTTAATAGTGTGACAAGGAGGATTATTTCCAGTTTAGTAATCAGAAGGTACTTTGTAGGATTTTAAGTTAATTAGCTAATAATTACGATTTGAAACTTTACTCCAACTTCCTTTTTTCGTAGTTCTTACGAAAATGCAAATTAGTTGTAGAGCATTTACACCGAGGGTATGAATGTTTCAAAAGAGAGCATCTGACAGCTTCGTTTGTAGTTTACATCCTATTATCAGCTCCGCCAACATTTATTGCGGCTTTAGCTATTTTGCTAGCTGAAGTTAAAAGCGCGCCGTTAATTACTTTGTGTAGTCTCCGACTACGTTACTTAAATTTGAATTTTAGTTTACGTCATATTAAATATCCGAAGGTTGCGGTGCTTCGTCTTGAACTACGAGTGTATTTTTTTGCTAAATTTAAAGAGTTAATAAAGAAGGTTATTTTATCTTAGTAGGATTTTGTTATCTTAATACAGACTAGAACGATATTTAGCTTTTCAGTCTCTTAGGGTCTGAACGTTACTGAATTAAACTTCTATACTAAAAGCCTACAGCTTATATAAATGAAAATATTAGTTATCTAGAAATAAAACTTGCTGTTCAGTCAGCCTTTTAATAAAAGGTAAAGATAAAAAAATATTGTTTGGAAGTAATGCAACTGAAAGAAAGTATCTTTTATTGAATTTTGTAATATCCTGTGTGGAACTAACTATATGATCGGTAGCTAAGTTGTATTTGCTTCATGTGAACACGAATAAAAGAATAAAAATATTGAAATACAAAATATGTTCCTCCGGAATTTCTGAGATTATTTATGTACCGCATAATCACACACGGAAAGATCGCAATCTCTTTGAGAAACAAAAATTCTTTTAAAGTCCTGAATTCGACATGCAATTTAAATTCGAGACAAAAATACAGGTTATTATTGTTACGAATGAATGGAAATAAAACTTCGCTTCAAGGAATAATATCCTTCAGCTTTTGCAATAAAAGGGCACTCCAAATCACAAATAAAACTAAGTTAAAAAAACAACATCTCGCTATGGCAATGAAAGGGAAACAAAATTGGCTGTGCCCAAGCAAGAAAGAGGAGGAAACGCTGCTATCAAAATGCACATCAGCTGATTGAGAGTGATAAGTTTTGCTTTCTTTGTAACCTTTGTTTTTCGTTCTGTCGTAAAAAGCGCAAGCTATAAATTTTTCCTGTTGACTCACTATTAGGCCCATAAATATTGCTGCAATTCTTTCTAATAATACCGAGTTTAAGGAGTTGTTTAATAGCGACCAACTGGGCTTGTCCCGTCGTTCGTAGTGCTTAAACAGAGCTGCAACGGCTTTTCACGCTGGCGAGCACAATTTATGACATCGTTGAAGGATATCGATGACATACTAGGATATCGATGACACGTTGTGACACCAAAAGCAAGGCAATGACTGACGGGCGGAAAGTACAGAGGATTTGTATGTGAAATTCTATACTTCCTTTAATAGGATCGATAGTAAAATGGATGATTGTAAGAGATTAACTGGTGATTGATACATGATGTTCATTATTCTCAGCGAGTTACACGGAAAGATGATTTTTCAAAATATGTGACTGGTTTAAATTTCCTATGCATGATTTAGGTTCACTGAAACATGAATATTATTGAAAATTGAATTTTGTTTCCAAGATAGGAAGCAGTAACGGAATTTTTGAATATCCGAAATCCTTTAAAAGAGAGTTTGTATAAAGTAAAAAGTAAAATATTTTCTAGCTGATGAAGTAGAAATTTTGACGACACAAATTAACTATGAGATAAATCATCTAATTATTTTCTATTAATGAGGTTATTATTAAACTCTCTGTAAAACGTTTTTATTTATTTTCTAATGATTATTATTTATAAATAATATATTTGACTATTTTATTCATTAATTATTATTTGCATTAAATAATAACCAATTATTTTATTATTAATTTATTGGACTATTTTTACAATTGTCTATTTAAACATTAGTTAATATTATTTATTTTCTTTTAAGGTATTATTATTCTTTCTTTGAATTATTCTCTCTTATTTATTTTCAAGCGGATTTTCTCCATTAACATGAATTCTATTATCATACCAGGTTATGATTGAAAAAACATGCAATAAAAACCGAGAAAATTTCTACAAACACCTAAATAGAGAATTGTCTTAATCTCAAGTCCTCCAGCAATCACTTCTTTTAAAAACTCTGTAAAATTTCTATGTATTTTAAGTTCTTTATTTTTTTAAAGATACTTCAGTTGCGTTTGTAATTCGGATGGTCTGGAATTACCCAGATTTCGGTTACGAAAAAAAGGAATTATGAAACATTTTGCGATCATTCATTAAAATTCACAATCATTGTTGATTATCTTTTATATCCTGTGCGTCATCGTTGTATCGCTGTATACATTTAAAAATTCGTAAACAAAGCGCTAATATTTAATATCTCAATATGATATATTTTTCTTCAGTTTGAAATTGTTAAGAATCCAATAAGGCAAACACATTGTGTTCATAAATATACTGAAATTATATTTCTTTCTAGTGCTATGTCATTTCTAAAATAAAATAATATTTTACAAAAACAGACTTATTCTTTTAAATATCTAAATCTAGAAAGCCTATACCTCTTAATAATGAAAAATTTAAATTTTTAGTAACAATTTAATTAAGTTTTGATCTTCTCATTCGGACTTCGGAGTCAGTTTAAAAAACTAAAAATAAAGAATCACTATATTCTTACGAAAAGCAACATAAAAATATGCAAAGCATAATAATAACAAGAACAGCTTATATTAATACTAATACTGTACTATTAATCAAGATTTCTGTACTACCAGGTTTGCTTTTGTGTGACGTCACTGACTTCTAATCCGCTCAAAAGCAACTACGCTCTTTCTGGCTTCTGTCTTCCACATCTGTAAGTAAGTGATGTCAATGGTGAGAAGAGCCGAACCAAGATTGCTATAAGGTTTGCTCTTCTTGACCAAACTCAACCAGCGTAATGACTTAATGCTCCGTTTCATTAATGAGGTACAAATGCGTTGTGGATGTACTAGTTCTGCAATCAGCAAGGGAACTGACTTTGATTGATATCTATGATGCTGTGTCATCATTGTCTCGAGAGTCGGAAAGAGAAAGATTTTAATCTTGAAAGGGCACACTTGTCTGTCTATGACATATATAATAATCGTGCTAACGATATCTTGCTCAAATATCGTTGCCTCAAAAATTCTCTATCTCGCCAGCACAAGGCTACCTCGGAGTCACGATGAGGTTCTTTATAACAATGTAAACAGGCTGTATTAAGAGGTTTGCTTTCATTAAGAAGAGTATTGTGGATGGCTAGTACGAAAGAGATGCTCTTAATAAATTACGATATGTCAATGGTCAGAATTTGGCTACAACTTCCTCTCATGACTTTCGAAGAATACCTATGAAATCCACAATAGTTAGGTTTCTTTCTTATACATAAAAATGACTGAAACTGCTTAGTATCAGTCCCTTCATAAGCTTTCCAAATATAATAATTCAAGCATAATTCCCATGTAATAGGAGGCAAAATAAAAGGCTTTTAAAGGAGCTACTTGAGAAAAATTTAACCATTCGCGAATCAACACACTCGTCAGCTGAAAAGTTAACTTTATATGGTATATAACTTTAATCTGAAACATCCATTAAAGCCTTCATTTCCATTTGGTTATTTTCATTATCCACCCTAGAAATAATGAATTCTTAAACTAAATGTTCCTGAAGTGCGTCATTTTAAAATTAATCTTTTTTATATGAATTTACATAACGCAGGGGAAGCACATATATTTACTTAACGGCAGAAGAGGGACTGAAGACAATGTTACTTAAATCAAATCTTTTATTGATCAGTATTAATGAAACGGTGTAATGTCCAGCTATTGAGAATTAAAAAGCAAAACTTCACCACCCAGAATTTAAACATCAATTACAAAACTTTTGTTTTTTTGTGCGTACCCTTTTTCCCGTTTAGCATATAGTCTGCTGCTACTCACTATTGGCAGTTGAAATATCTACTCTTCATTAATAATGAATTTGTACGTATCTATGTATGCATATTCCTCGCACTGTGGAGAAACGGCATCGCCTAGATACATCAAAGTTTGAACATACAAAATCCCCCCTTTCAAACATATGAACTTCGAAGTCCGAATTTTGAATTTTTTTAAATATAATTCTCTCTTTTTTTTTTTTTTTTTTTGGTGCGAATTTAGAAAACATTTGCATAAAACCCCCAACATTTAAGACCTTTGTGCGTAAAAGTGTTATAAGGTATTTTCTCCCTCCTTTCTGTATGCCTTCTTGATATAACGGTAAGCACACTCAGCGCTATTCGAGAAGTTCAGGTTGGAATCCCGGCGAGGGCATTGCTAATTTTTTGCGTCTTCTACTTAAAATAACCTAATGTCTCTACAGCCTTTACTCGATTATGATATTATGCCTACTCTCCTAAGCAACGCTTTATGAATGTTTGTTTGGATATTTTTAGAAAAATTTGGACAAAGAATATTCATATTATAAAGAGCGTATTACCACTCATCAAAACTCAGTATGTCAGTCCTTCAAATTCAATCGCTTTGTCGAAAAGTGGTGGGAACGAGAAGCACCCATTTTGAAAACACGTAGTCCTCCATTCAGACCTATGCACCTCGGAGCCCGAATTTTGAATTTCGAAATTTTTTCAATTTATTTATTTAATATTTTCAAAGAATTTAATGATATTTTGAATAATAACTTTGAAAATTGAAGGGCAGTGTGCTGCCACTCGATTATGTGTAAGATATTTATATTTCAAATTTAATTTAAAAATTCAGATATTTAAAAGAAATGTGTTTCCGATGCCAAAAATTAAATACTTTTTATCTTTCACGCGTCAGTCTGTTGCCATTAACTTTTTAAAAAATTTAATCTCTGTGTTATTAAAAAACCAAGCCGCTACAGAACACTAGCTGCACCCAATAAAATCATTATATATTTTTCAATAACTGCCATTTTATCAGGCTGAGAAAGTGGAGTTAAAATGTTTAAACACTTTGGACACTCAGCGTTATATTTATTGTTTTACAAATTAAGCTTAAATAAAAATTATTTGTGAAGTTGCCACGACCGCATCTTCAACGAAAACTTTCTCCGCCACCTTCTATGTCCAGACGAAACATTTGTATATGTGTGTCACGTATGTGTCCAGACATATCTAAATATGCGGACAGTCCTGCATTTTAATGCAATAAACATTCTGAGAAATGTCACGCATTTTTTTTAGTTGACGAGAATTTTGTTAGTGGCTCTCGTATTTTTATAAAACGAGACTAGAAACGTCTATAATAATCAAATAAACTTCGAGTTCAAGAATTATCTTAGACTGAACTCGAATGGATCACAAGAAGAAAAATGGTTTGTGAAAACGTTTTGTTTTGTTTATACATAAGCTGCGTTTAGTTCGTGGAAAAATGGGCAATGCAATTCGATCAGCTACAGAATTTTAAGTGGATCATGTTGAAAAACATGGCAGAATAAAAGAGCGCTGGGGAAAAATATATCATTTTCCAGGAAAATAATTCAATGAAGAAACGTTATCTGATAACAAGCTAAAAAAATAAATAAATAAAGGTATTGAACCTTTTCAGCTGCAACAGTTGAAAAGTTGGTGTCAGGGAAAAAAAATTGAAACTGATGCGAAATGCACCGAGATATTTTCCCGTTTTCAGAATCTATAATTAATAACTTATGTTTTCTGTTTTAACAAGCAATGAAACAGAAGAGTATGTATTTGCTGTTTTAAAAAATGCAGTTGAAATTGAATCAATTGAAACTAAAGGCGTGAGGGAAAAAATTCGGTAGCCGTATATTTCAACTTATAAGCCTACGTTTTATAGTAAATGTTTTATTATGGAACTTTGTAGATAGGCCCTAAAACGATTTACAAATAATTCAGTATCAAAAATAAAAAAATGAATAAATTATAAGGAAATAGAAAAAAGATTTTGATTAAATGATTGGAAAAATGTTCTTTTTATTTTATTTAATCTCATAACATATTTAATCAAATTTCTTAATACTCAATACCATTCGGAATTTTCTAACAGTTTTCGAAAGTTTTTCTCTACTACAGAGACGTCCGCGTAAATAACATCCTCCTTAATTTCCCCATTAACATCGCTATGATCCGTTTTGTCAAAAAAAAAAAAAAAAAAAAAAAAAATCAACTTAAGTTCCGTCCATAGCATTTCACAAGAAAAGTAATATAATGCCCAAACTATAAAAAAATGCAATCCTTTTCTAGGGCATCTTTATCTGTGCATCATGTCTATAAAAATGCTTATCCGGCTTCTATTTTTGCAACCGGTAGTCGTCAGGCCCATCAACGGCCGAGCGGTAAAGTGCCTGAACACTGGGGTAGTTCGGTCCGAGGTTCGAGTTCAGCGAACGGGCCAGCTACGAGCCAGTTTCCCTTATAAAGTCCTCCACGAAGGCATGCCTCCCTTTCACGTAGTGCCTTAGGGCAGAACACGTAAATAATAATAACCATTTGTCGTAAACATTTGCTTCAAATTACAAAACGTTCCAACTGACGCAAATATTCACGTTTTGGCATTTTAAAAAATATTAGTTTTATATAAAATATGAAAGGTAACTTTGTATATTTTCCTCGTATCCCTATTCTTATGTTTAGGCAGATATTGTACTCGTTATGAAAAATAAAACTTAAAAAAGTTTGATTCCTGGGCCACAAAAACTGATCGAGATATTTAATTTCAAAATTTGCGATATTTGACTTTGCATTCAGTTTGCATTCAGGGGTCATTTAATAAATAAATTAGAAAACTTTTAGTCTGATGTTTCCTTCAGTGATATTTTTTGTTATTTATTCATATTTTTAATTTTTAATTTTGTTACGTTTAGTTTGAGGAACAAATTTTTTCACAAGTTATTTACAAGTACACGTAGCCTAAAAATATCACGAAGTTTTACTTTAGAATCATAATCTAGAAATCGAACAAAAACTCAGTAAACAACAAATATTTGTTGTTTTTAAATAATGCAAAAATTATATTACGATTTAGTTACTTTACAATACTTTAGCCTGCTGGTGTTCCTTAGAAAAACGAATTCTGTAAAATTCTATAAAAAATATTTTCTTTTTGGAAAAAAAAAAAAAAAATACTGATCGATATTTTGCACAATAACTTTTCAGGGTTTTTATGACAGCATGAATAATCTGTTAGAAATAGTCCCTATGTAATCTCTTCATTCAAAACCTTTTCGGAACTGATATTTTTTTTTAATTACGTAAACTTGGAAACCTTTCGCTCTTAAATTGTCTTAGTTAGCGTTATGTTTATCCGTCAGTTCTTTTCATTTTTATTGTTCTTACTCTGATAGCGTCCTTTAGAAATAATTAAACTATTCGCAGAATTTTCCCTTCTCGATATTCATTTCATGAAATTCGTAAAAAATGGGAAAAAATGGAAATGTAAATTAAAGTCTGTACCTTTGGCTTCTCGAGAAAGAAGTTTAAAAAAACCTTCTTCAGTCTTACTTGAATAAAGGTTTCAATAAAACGACTCATGAAAGAAAGACAAGCTTAATTTTTAAATCAGAGTTTCTTAAACATTTTTAGAATGGGAACAACTTTTATAAATTAGATGGTTTTGCGGATCGCCTTAATTATGTCCGTTTCGTAAGCAATTTTTTAGCTCTAGTACTGTTAGTAGATTTATAAGGTATATCTCCAGCCTTCTTAGGATGCCTTCGTAGAGTAGTGGTTTGCACGCTGGTCGCGTATTCCAGAGGTCCGTGGTTCGAATCCCGGCAACGGGTGTTGCTCATTTTCCACTTCTGCTGCTTCCAAAATACCTAATGTCTCTACAGGTCATTCATTTACTTTTAAAATATAATAATCAAAAGTAATTTAATTTTATATTGGTATTAAGCAATTAAATTAATAAGAGAAAATTCATATTTGTTTTGAATTATTGAAGGTTTTTAAAAACTGAGTTTGGATAATCTTTCTCTTATTTACTAAAAATTATATGAATGTTGGTAGGCACATTAGTGATATGGAAGAAATACTGATTCCTTCATAGTTGTTCTATTTTTTATTTATTTATTTATTTATTTTTTTTAAATTAGGCTAGTAAGAGGCCACACTGTCAAAAAGCTTTAAAGCTCTGCTATGTTGTTAAGACTAGAGTAGGAAGTCAGTAAATAGGGTCAACTTGTAATAAATTTTATAAAATGTCACTTTTGGAAAAAAAAGTAGTAGATAATTGCCCTGTGCAATCTCCAAACTCTGAAAGTTTAATCTATTTTGTGATATACACACTTAATTTAACACTTTCTCTCTCTCTCTCTCTTTTTGTTTTAAGTCTAAAAAGACCATAAGGGCAGACTTCCATGACCACCTGTGCTCTGGGGACCACAAATTAAGAAACCCGATTTAAAATCATTTCATAATGTAGGAAATATTACGCAGTTCGTATAAAACTACTAGGTGTCAAAACTCAAATACTCAAAGATCTACTTAAACGTGGGGTAAAATAGCTACAGGTCCGACTATATCAGTCTAAAATAAGACTAATCAGAAAACGCATTACTTTTGACTCATGCATTTAGATGTAATAATTCATCAAACTGCATAAAGCAGTTTTTAAAAGGAATGGAAGAATTCCTTAGAAAAACAATGGCGAAGGGTAAGTATTAAATAACTTGAAAATTTAATGCTTTTTAAGCATCTGTTGTTTTCTATTTAGCATTATGAATTCCGATAGGACAAGAATTGTTCAGTTGGTTGGAAAGGAGATGTATTGTACATCAAGCAGAGGTTTTTTGGTAATCAGTGTTGTCTTATACCCAACGGGCATCGGAAAAATTTAGTCTTTGTATACAATGTATTTCGTTTAGTTGGATATGCTTAGATAGATGTTTTTAACAAATACGTAATAACTGAGCGCTAGCAAATAGGAAAACATTCAAGATATCATTTTTAATACTGCAGCGGTCACACTACAATGATTAAGAAGTCGTAAGGATTTTCCGGTATGCTGACGTATCTGAAAACCTAAATCTTCCTAAGAATGTAATATCCTTAAACTAGGAGAAAAAGAGAAATACCTTTTGTGATTTTTACGGTTGAAAGAATCAGAAGCAAAAATGTCAGACTTTCGATATAACGGATATGTTACATGGACCATTACAAACGTCCCACGGGAATAAAATCCCCAGTTCGATCTTTTGTTGCTGTATAAGTTTATTTTTTGAGAGCGTTTTCTAATAAAAAAAGACATCCTTTTCAGAAATGCGACGACAAAGGTTAAAGAATGATCAGAATGACAAATGCAAGTAATGTTATAGTTTCTTTTTCCAATCAGCGTTTGCTTAGAATTATTAATGGAAAATGTTTCCTCTTAGTCTTCTTTGGATGCAGCGCAATTTTAATCTCTATATACGATAAATCTTTTGCTCAGATGAGGATAACTTTATAAAACGTGCTTAAAAATTCAAATTATTTCATATAATCAACTTTTATAAGGTATTTCCCCCGCCTTCTTAGCATGCCTTCGTGGTGTAGTGGTATGCACGTTTGACGTGTATTCGAGAGGTCCCTGGTTCCAGTTCCGGCGAGGGCATTGCTCATTTTTTATATCTCCTGCTTCGATGTAGCTTAATAAACCTACAGTGGCGCCCAAACTAAAAGGTGGTAAATGATGATTCTTCACCACCAAGATTTGGCGATTGGATCCCCTAAAACCCAGTCGCCCATTAAAAGGGAGAGTATATAAGGTATTTCTCCTGCTTTCTTAGCATGCGTTCGTGGTGTAGTGATCAGCCCGCTCGACGCGTATTTGATAGATCTGTGGTTCGAGTTCTGGAGAGGGCATTGCTCATTTTTCATCTCTCTTGCTTTGAATAACCTAATGTCTCTACAAACTTTAGATTTAGGACAACTTTACAAAATGTGCATTAAAATTACATATTATTACATGCAATCAATTTTGGATTTAGTGAAAGTGATTACAATGAACATTTGGGTACAGTTATAAATTTATTAGGCCAGAAAGCAGGAAAAACGTTCTATTCCTTCGCCGAGACTCGAACTGCATGCATTAAGGAAGAAGTAAATGCCTTACATTCTTTTTCATTTGAAGGGCGAGTGGGAAAGCGAGGACCGACTCACCAAATCTTGCTGATTGCGAATTATTGTCTACCAAATCGTTGCTCGGGAACAAATGCAGAGTCATCATATAATTTTCTTCCTACCCAGGGTTCGAACTCTATACCTCCTGGTTTCTTGTCGGGCGTGCCTCCAATAAACACCGCTAACACAGTCGATAAAGAGAAGGAAAATATCTTACCTAGTCTTAGTGAACATATAGCATATACAGGAAATTTTCGTTGGTAGTGAACCTTCGATTCTTGTTCCAGTGAATAAAGAAACTTAAACTGCAAATAATAAAAACGTAGAAATTGCAATTTATTTCAAAACAAAGCTTGAAATAGCTTAAAACAGTATATTGAGAAAGAGATTATAACAGTTTATTATGTCTTTATTTATGGAGTGCACAGAAGGATAGAGGTTTTTTTAAGGATTCTGTTAAGTCTTCCGTAGTAGAAAGTGCCGTCTATACAAGTATCTGCTAAATGTCAGGATGTAGCACTTTGCCCTAAGGCATATCACTAATTCGTCTTTCGGAGTTCTTAAATGAGTTGACAATAAATCTTTAATTAGCTGAATATCTGTTTTAATTAATTAGTTCCTTCTTTCTGTTTAATTTAGAGGAAGTCTTTAAGAGCCTTTAAGAATGAGTTTTATGAGCGTTCTTTGACTTTGTTGTCGTTTTTGCTATCTAGTTGTGCTACCCTTGAGAATTATTTGTAAAGTATCCTAAATTCTCTTTTACAAACATTATTATTTTATTTACATAAATTAAATTATAATTTCTAAAGACTGGTTATTCGCCAGTTATCCCGAAGCAAGAAAAATCAATAACAACCGAAGCAGGAATTCAAATATTTGCCAGCTAGTCTTTATACTAGAGATGTGCTAGTCATTCGTGAATTGATTCAAAGAACCGATTCACTTTTCTGAGCGAGACAACGCTGACCTGTCGAAAAAAAAAAAAAAAAAAAAAAAAAAAAGATGTATCTTTTTTAGGGTTTGCCTACCGAGAGATGTTATTGAAAGCGTGCCGGGAAAGTTCAATTCCCATTTTAAGGGAGAAAAGAATGTTTATGGTCCCATGTTAAAAGTGATTTTATTTTCTATCATTTCTCAACTTTTTGACATTCTTTTGTTCTAATATTTGATTGTTATCTTTATGCAAGAAGGAGATTTTAGGAAATCTTAGAGCTGCACGTGAAAGAAATCAATTCATAAAATTAGAGGTTCGAATGAGTCGATTATTCCGACCCCGCTGGTCGTTCGATTCTTTCTGCTCCTCGCTTCATTCTTAGGTACAAATCATGATTCACTCCTTGTTCACGATTTTATTCATCAAGGTTAGTGAGCGGAAAGTCATAAAAAGGAACTGATTCAGTGCAGTGAATTCTGTTGTTGTTGTTACTTATGCTCACTTGTCTGTCGTATAATCAACCCAAGCCCACGAAATTCCTTGTGGCAAGGAGCGCAAGATTATGCCTGTCGTTTGCAACAGCCTTGAAAACCTAACAGGTCACAGTGCGATTTGGTTTAGTTCCGCACCCAGTTTTGATAGAGAGCCCCCCGAGAGGGACGGGTATGAGGATCTCCCACCCTTCTCTCCTTCTACCAAAGCACACGAGAGGACTTTCGGCTCGCCGCATATTTAGAGGTTGCCATGGGGCACCAACACTCTACATTTACACACATCCATGCCTTCTCCGGGATTCGAACCCGGGCCCTTCGGCACGGCAGCCAGCGACCGTTAACTACTATATCGGTTGCTCAGTGAACTCTGATTTGTTCCTATAAAATTGCGGTTTTGCCTAACGCTAAGCTATGCCGCTAGAGCATGCATAGGGAATATGATTTCTTGCATTCTTTCCCATCTAAAATGAGAAGTAGGGAGAAGCACAACGCCTAATTGACCAAACCTAACTGATGAGTTATCAAATTTTAGTTCGGGAGCCACGATAAAGATCATTAATTTTAAATTTAAAAAGAAAAATAAAATGTGTCTTCACTGATATTTGAATCTTCCATTTGCTACCTGGATGTACTTATCATTTGCGCATAGATAATACCCATAAGGGGTTGCGAGAACTTTCAAACTACAGTGGTGGCCAAAATTGTGGACACTTTTGGAAATTTTGGAAATTTTTGGAAAAAAAAAATGTTTTTGAACTTTGTATGCTTACAGAAAATGTTACGTTTCGCAAAATGCAAATTTGTATGTATCATTTTATAGAGAATTTATTACTGAATTCAATACAAAACACAAAATTCAATTATTTGCAACACAAAAAAGTTATATGTACTTTAATATAAATAAAAAACACAGTTGCGAAGTGGTTTGTAATGTCTAGCTTTCCTGGCCAATCACTGTTCTTGTTCTGAGAACCAATCAAATGTTAGTAACTGCCAGTAGAAGCTGACATCATGTTTACACTTGAAAAAATTCATTGTTTTGCTTTGTTCTGTAGAAGGAGGACCTGTTGCTTATACACTGCAATTACAAGTAGGAATTTTTGTAAAAATTTTTAATATTTAGTCGAGAAGCAATGACATCAAATAAAAGAGTAGATTGGACACCTAGAAAGAGATGCAATATTATTGTGTTACGAGAAAGTGGTCTTTCCTATGCTGAAATTGCAAGACAGGTGGGTGGTTCAGTGACTACATCTGGAGTCCGAAAGTTTTGTTTACGATATCAGGAGACAAATTCAATAAAAAACAAAGACGGAAAAGGCCGAAAAAGGTGCACCACATCTATTGATGACAGAAGAATAAAAAGACTATGTCTCCAAGATAGAAAAATGTCATCAGCGGCCATCAGAAGTGATCTGAATGATGCTGGTGTTTCTGTCAGTTCAAGAACAATCAGGAGAAGATTAACAGATGTTGGATCTTAATTTTCAGCAACGAAATTTCAGCCTTATCTTAATTTTCAGCAACGAAAAAAAAAAAAAAAGACTACAGTGGGCAAAGGAACACATTAATTGGACAGATGATCAGTGGTCACAAGTTATATGGAGTGATGAAACTAAGATATCGTTATTCGGTAGTGATGGGCTTAAATATGTAAGACGTAGAATAGGAGAAGAGCTACATCCTGACTGCATTCAAGCATCTGTGAAGAACCCAGTTAGTGTTATGATTTGGTCATGCATGTCAGCAGATGGTATTGGTCGCCTTCATGTTATCGATGGGACACTGAATGCCAGAAAATACATTGCCAGAAAATACATTATAGAACCAAAACTTCTACCTTCCATCAGAGATCTCTTTTCCAACAATGCTTCGTTTATTTTTTTAGCAGGATTCTGCTCCTTGCCACACGGCCAAAATATCGAAAGAGTGGTTTCGTACAAAGAGCATGAAATTGTTGTCATGGCCAGGAAACAGTCCTGACCTCAATCCTATCGAAAATTTGTGGCACCGTTTGAAAACTCTTGTCCGAATGAGGCGCCCATCAAATAAAAGCGAACTAATTGAGGCTATAATTGTTTCCTGGCATCATGTAATAACGAAAGAAGAGCTTAAAACTCTTGTCAGCTCAATGAAACGTCGATGTGAAGCTGTAATCAAAAATAAAGGGTACCCTACTAAGTACTGATAACTCACTGCAATCATCACTATCTAATGTATATCGATAACTCGATAACTATTATCGTTTAACTTTTTTTGTATTGCAAATAATTGAATTTTGTGTTTTGTATTGAATTCAGTAATAAATTCTCTTTAAAATGATATATATGTTACGGTGAAACACCGAAATCTGGAGAATGTCGACTTTCACCGGTGAATGTCAACATTCACATAGTCGCTTGGTGTATGTCCGAAATACTTTCCAAATACTCTTATTTCTGACTTACACCGGTCAATGTCGACATTCACCATGTACTAATGGTGAATGTTGAACATATAACAATATTATATTTTCTTCTCCGTAATTCAGTCGCGAATAAACGCTCTTGAAACTTGAAATAAGAATTTAAGAATATAAGAACCTAAAACACACAATGCATTCAACATGAGAAAGGAAAATAATAGAAGTTAAAAACTTACTTAATTATACAGTACGTTCTAAATGAGAAAATAAAATAACAGTAATAAAAAACTTACTAAATTATGTGATTCAAATCTTATTTATTGCAACAACTTAAACTATTATGGCACTTTATGACCTCTCCTTTCGAATTACTTCAGAGCATACACCGGTGAGAGTCCGAATGTACAAGAATGTAGTTCAATATTCGATTTTTCACCGACGTATTTGGTGAATGTTGACATTCTCCGATGAAAGTTGACATTCTCCAATTTCGGTCTTTCACGGTAACATATACAAGCTTGCATTTTGTGAAACGTAACGTTTTCTATAAGCATACAAATTTCAAAAACATAAAAATTTCCAAAAGTCTCCACAGTTTTGGCCACCACTGTAACTAGTCGTAGGATTTCGTAACATAAAATTAGCTTTTCTGAAATATCTTGGTCATCTTTTACTAATATGCAGTAAAAACTTAGTTACAGCATGAATGTTTGCTATAGTATGAAATGAGTGGTACTTGTTTTTAAAATTATCTATATTTCAAGAGAAATACCACCTAAAGATTCCAAACAAAGACTCTTTCGTATATTGTTTAAAATTACTTTCTGAAAATTACAGCGTTCTTATATGGAAAACCTGCTATTTATAAAGAACTGAAATAATTTTCCATTTTTCTTGGTCCCTTAAATTTCTTTAAGAAAAGAAATATATTCGCATAATTGTATCTCAATATATCAGACTCAGACAAAATTATCTTTTTTAAGGAACATCTTCAGTATAGCGTAGTTGAACACATAGATGTTTTAGATGCAACTATTTATTTTTCTTTAAAACACGAAGTCTACTTAGAATCTGGAAAAAGCAGTAACTGACATTTCAAAAGCTTGAAAACAAAAATTTAACTCAGGGTACATATGATATTAACAAATGCTTTAAATATTTGAGAACTAGAACAAACACTTAATAATTTTCATTATCAAGTACGAAAACGCGTTAAAATTTGTAACTTCAAATAGGGATACATTAATACCCAGGAGATTAGGGGATGGATAAAAGGAAATTTTTATTTAAATTGACAACTAAAATATTTAATGAAGTATGAAGGTTTAATATTTTCGTCATAATTTATAATTTAAAATACATTCAAAGCTTTCGTAGCGAATGTGTAGTTGAAATGGGAAGTTTGAATAGTTAATAAAGGGGAAATCAGGAGATAATAGAGAATGTTTTACGTTGAAATTACGTAAACACTGCAAAGCAAGAATCTGTTTTTATAAAATTAGTAGCAAAAAAAAAAAAAAAAAAAAAAAAAAAAAAAAATAGTATCCAAAATTAAAAATTAAAAAAGTTTCAAAATCAAAATTAAAAATCCTGGACTTTCTGAAAAGTTTATTAGAACCCCAGCACCAAAAATGAACATCGTTAAGAGATAATAAAAATTTCATTCACCCAAAGGGAAAAAAATTCGTTTAAAAATACAAAATAAAATTCCCATTTATGACGCAAAGAAAATTGCATAGTTTCTTGTAAATAGTACAAAATGTTAACTGACTTTAATCTGAAAGATTTAAAAGCAAATTTGGATTTCGAGATGCGAATTAAAATATAAACGGGGAACATTCCTACAAAAATGAGGAAGGAAATGCATATATATTGAAGTCCTCTTACTGAAATATTCCAGTTCACTTGAAAAAATATAATTCGAAGACTAATGGTACAAAAGCAGCTTATGAAATCGAAATATGTAACATTTTACAATAATTAGCCAGTTCTTGTTTTAAATTCTTATCAAGCTTTTGAGCTATCTTTTAATGTCACTTTTTCTCAAAAGGACTCAAATCTGATGTATAGAAAAGTATGAATAGAAATAAAGCTTCACGTAGCAAAAGTCTGTTGTAATTTTAAATTTTCCCTATATGTTCATACTATTGAATTTATATGTTCATACTATTGAATTAAATTGACAAATCCCTTCAAACAACCATAGAATCTCTCAGGCTGCTTATCTTTCATTATCTGCCTTCTAAAAGTATCACAACTCAAAAGTATGGATTAAGAATTAAACTTATTTATTGACACGTCGACCTGCCACTCTTACAAACTGAGAAATTTGACGAAAATAGAGATCCACTGACATCTAAGTAACAAAATACATGTTCAAATTAAATTGACTGTGAAGTACAAAATTAATAAGGCCTATTGAACCTTCGCTTATCCCTAAGTATTCGCGAAACAATAGTGGCTAGCCGAAGCTTAATTCAAGAAGTGTAATTCAACAACATGGAAGCTAAGCAGAGTAGCTGTTAACCTAGGCTGCCAAGCCTTCTCTCAAAACTTAAGACCTTTGTTAATTCGCATTCTGGTAGAAGACAAGAAAGTAGGTTATTAAATATAATTCTGTCTTTCCGCTTGTCTGTAAGTGAACTTGAGTTATTCAATAAGCTATGTATTACCGTTTCTGTTAGAGGTAAATATGTTCACATTATACTAAGTGTAAAACAAGTCATAAAAAATTTTAAGGATAAAAAATTTTCATTTTCTAAAAGATTAATCAACTGTTATACTCAAATTCGTAAATTCAACACTTCTTTTCCAGAATAGCGAAAATTTCAAAATTTCCATTATAATATCTATTATTTATAATATCTGTTAATTTAGTAACATATTTACATTATGAAGCTCGGAAACCTCAATCAAATGTGCGCCGAAGGGTATATAAACTGCCGAGTTAATTATAATTCTTTCAATTAATCAGGATTAATTGGGAGAGAATTAATAATGCAGCAAGAAATACGCCTAACAGATAAAACCGATGACACTCTTTAAGAGGACTGAGTCTGTGTAAGTCTTTTTCGAACATTTGAGTTACAAATTCAATTTTGTTTCTGAAGTTTTCGATTTATTTTGTATTGTAAGTGCAAAGTAATATTTCTTACTTCTTAAATAAACGTTTTGTGATTATTATAACCTGTAATTCCCTTTGTTAATTCGCATTCTGTAAATTGTCCTAGATGATTACTTATTCAAACGCCTTAATAGTATGCTTTAAGATTAAATGCAAGCATATTAGTATTAGCCTTGAATAAAACTCTGTCTGAAAACTGAATCAAGGAATTTGAATGGAATGAAAGAATTTACTTATGTTCTTTGGTTTCATGGTCACATATACTACACAAAAAGAAAGCGCTTGTATCTTCATTCTCCTAGATTCGGTGTCACACCTGTTTCTCATAGTTTTTATTCAGAAAACAATCTTTACAAAGTCTATTTAGTCTTTAGTCTTTACTAAGAAAAGTTGAGTTAAAAGTTGAGCATAAAAGAAAAGCAATGTAGAGGTAATTTTCTTTACATCGTGATGTGGAATGTTGGCCCTACTATTCTAAACGTGGAATATTTTAAGGGTTAGTAATTTTGTTTCTTTAAATCTTGCAGAAATTATGGGGAAAAATACGAAAAATACCAAAAAGATTTCAGTCGAAGATATCAATACAGTTTGTAACATCCAACATTCATACGATAGAAATTAGCTGTAGTAGTATAAAGTAACATTACGTATATAGGAAATTGAACGGGACCAAAAGGTTCACTCGTTATTTACGGGGCTCTTCATAAGCCGGGCTCGTTATAGCAAAGTTTCACCTCAGAAAATTCAGAAAACACTTAAAATAAAAATAACGTATTAACTAAAATAAACTTTACGTACTTGATAAAATAAAACAGTGATTTAAATGGTGTACAGATTTGGAGTACATATAAGTAATTTCGTTCTATTCTTTTATAATTCATCTTTGCCAGTGTTTGTTAAAACTATAACGTTATGAAAAAATTCATTCATTTGTTTGATGTTCCAAGGAATACTCTCGCTTCTTAAATTATTTGTGTCTAGTGTTATATAAAACACACATGCTGCGAGCGAAAATAATTTTTAAACTGCTAATCCAACAATTTTTTCGTTAAAAAGGCTTACCACTGTGCTTCAAACTAGAATTATAGATTTAGTCTCTCCGGAAACTTCCGTAAAAAAATAAAAAAGTTCAGTTTTCTTCTTTTTTAGTTTATTGTCCTGGTTAAGGATCCACTTGATGGCACAAAGGGAAGTAAGGACGATGAAACATGCTTGGTTCAAAAAGAGCAAAACCATTTAGACATTTTCTTTACTTTTTTTAGTCGATAAAAATTCTTAGGTTTCGGCCTTTATCAATATTTTTTTCCTTCTTGACTATGTTGCGCTCTGATGCTGCTAAAGAGTTCACTATAATAATAAATAAAGCAGCTTGCGGAAACTTTTGGTATTCTGTATATTTAGTCATTTTAGTATCTTTACCATTAAACCAAATTTCTAATATTTCTACGTTGGTGATACCATTACTCTGTTTGACGTTAATAAAGATGACTCAAATAAAGTTCTTTCAATAATTAATTCCATTGATTATACTATTCAGTTCACTTTTGAACCTGAGACATCTAAATCACATTGATTTCACGACATTTTGGTACAACTTAAGTATATTTTTACACTCTAAACCTTTATCTGTTTGCCTTCCACCACATTTCATATCATTTTTTTTTTTTTTTTTTGCTAAACAGAAACTAGCTTTATTTTATTCCTTCATTTCCTGAGTGCTTCAATCTCGCTGCTCCAAATCGGCTCTTCATCAAGAACTAAACTACTTAAAAGCATATGCTTTTGCCAGAGGCTTTTCGCCTAAAATTACTTACCAAGCGGTTAAAACATTATCTTATCAACATATCAAAAAGCATTCTCAGGTTTTAGAAGATGCAAGAATTCTGTTGTCATTCTTTTTACTTCCTTGTACGAAGTAAAAAGGAAGTATTGTAATCGTCTAAAAGTTTCAGGCAGCATATTTCAACGAAAATATCCATTTTGACCGCTATCGAATGCAATTTAACGATGTTTTTGCGTCATATCTGTACGTAAGGACAGAATAAAATACTCTTTTCCTTCAAAAAAATTATAAAACTGCTTTAAAATTAATTCTGAAGAGAATTTTTCGTGGCGTCTGTACGAACGTATGTACGTACGTATCTCGCATAACTCAAAAACGAGTAACCTCACAACGTTGAAATTTTGTATATAGGACTGCTATAACATGTAGATGTGCACCTCGTATTTTGGTTGCAATCGGCCGCACCAAACGTATATAAATATATTTATACATATATCCACTCTATTACCCGGCTCAGTGATCTCAGTTTCTTTACTCTTATATGTTTGTAAATTGTACATTTTTTGCTTTAAAAATGATTGAATTATGTTGATCTTTCGGTTAAAGATTTTATGCCTTTAGTAAATCTGTGTGCAATATTTTTAGAATTATCAGCAATTTTAAAGTTGTTTAATTGCCGCTAAGCCTGTTTTTAATGGCGGCCATTGATGTTTACATTTGAAACAGGAGACTAGTGGATTTGTTGCCAATCTAGAGAAACTTAGCTTCGCAACAACAAAGATAACGCATTCATTTATTATTGCCAATTAAATCATGCTTAATTCTTTCTGGAATTTTTTCGAGGAAATAAGCGTTTGAGATTTACTTCGTAATTTTTAATATAGATATTTTGAGTTTTTATGTATTTTTCCTTCTCGCGAAGTGAGAACTGAATTAATTGAATGAGAAATACTCAATCGTCTGTGAAAAACTGTTTCTTTTTTGTTTTGTTTGCTTAATTTCTTTTATACATCATTGTAGCTTTATTATAGTATTTGAATGGAACATGTGGCAACGATTAGATAATTCTATTCTTTAAATGATATAAATTTTGTGCATTCTGAGTTATAATATGAATGAAATATAATACTAATAAGTAAACCTAACGCCAGAGTGTCGCTATGGTAAACAAAGTGAATTTTAAAAAATGCATTTATTCTATTGTGGTTTATGCGCTGTCGGCAAAGTAGGTTTAATTCAATCTAATAAGCTTAAATAAAATGCGTATAATTTAATATTCCGTACAAGGAAGTCATGTGGTGTACACATCAGATTTTTTTTTCCTTTCGATTAGCTATAAAATTTGACGCATTTTACAGAAATTTAAATTTCAGGTCATTTTTCATCTATCAATAAAATATGAAGTTAAATACTTCAAGAACTCACTCTGCATATGAACCTCTGGGCTATATACAGGATCCTTTTCCAATGTTGTGAAATTTCATTGTCAAACTAACAGAACTTTAAAATTTCGAGTGAATGAACATGCGGCATATGTTAAGAAAACAGAAATATGTAAATCCTCTGTTGCCTAATACTGTTGATAAAAAAATCAAACTTTCCATTTTATTGCAGTCAAACTTATTTCCGTTGGGGAATTAGATTTTCTAGAGGCGTTTCACAATCATAAAATCTTTCAGTTATAGTTAACGATCCCAGTTCCAATCTATCTTTAGCCTCAGCTTATTATTTCATATTTATTTCTATTTTTCTTCAATAGATGGCACCAGTAGCTCTACTTTTTTTCCTGTCATAGTTATTGCGTAAGTAAAAGCTTCCCTTTTGTGATTTGCACTTGCGCAATAAAAAAAAAAAAAAAAAAAAAAAAAAAACTACATTTAAAACTTCGAAACCAGTACCACAGATTTATGTATATTACGCTGAATTTTGTTGCCTTAGCCCCTGTAATGAATTTCTAATACTCGAATAATTAATTCCAAATTCTTTTCGATTTGATCTGCTACCTAAAAATATTTAAATATAGCCTAACCTTAATAACTCATTTACCAAGTTTTGTAATACATAAAAGAGATGTTGTCGGTAAACTTTGCGACGGAGAAATGTCTGATCACTTTCGGATGCGTTTGCTCCAGATATGAACACGTGCGTAGTTTATCAGTTTAACAACATGAGTCAAATTTAAACATTACTACTACTTAACAATACTTTGTAATCTGTGTATGAAGTATGTTCCTATACAAGTCATATCCTATTAAGAAAACACTAATTGACATAATCCCATGAATATTTCTGATAACATTTAGGATTCATCTAGGCTTGAGAATTTTCTTCTGGCATTACTCATTTTCAAAGCTAAAAATTAATGATGATGATAGAAGTCTGTAGCAATATCCAGCTTGTAGTCGGCTATATATTCGTAGTAGAGTTTTGTATTTTGTAAATCTAATTTAAGGTTCTTTAAACTGAACTAGCCTGACAAGAGAGTTATCTCTCTGTCTGTGAAAGTACTACAGAATGTTAACTTTTTTATTTAAAACTTGAATTTAAAAAAGTCAACTTTTGTGTAGAAATTAATCCGTGCCAATCGCGGATAACAGACAATTTAATTTACAAATCTAAATGAATTTGCAGCCTCACACTATAGGTAAGCGTTAACACAAACTCTTAAATAGCTAGATATAATTTCCTCTAACAAAATGGGAAATGCTGGAATACTAACTTACACTGCTGGGCAAGAAAAGGTAAACAAAATCAAATATAACATATTTTGGTAAAATACATTCGTGAAAACACATGACAGAAAGTGATATTACTTCACAAATGTGCTGAAATAAATATGTAATGTGCTAATAATAAATAACGAATAAAAATGTGCTGTAAATGAGTTGAAATTATTTTTATTGAAATTAACTGAGAAATATAATTGAGATTCTGATAATTATTATAAATTGTGATTAAAGAATGTTTCAGCTTATCAAAAAAATCTATAAGATTTTGATATATAAATATATATATCATTTTAGATATTTATAATTTCTAAATTAATAAAATATAGTTTTTTCAATTAATGTATCCAACAAATTAAAAAAATATTTTCTCATTCCTTTCAACGAAAATCATGATTTCACTTATTTCCTTAAACCTCTCGATCATTATTACTGTTAGACTCTGAATTATTAATTTAAAAGTCAAACAACAAAACTCAGCGTTATATTTCCAAATTTTCACAGGACTAGTTTCGGTGGTTTTACCGAACCCGTTTTACCGAACCAAAGATTAGATAAAATAAGAAAGCCTGTCCAGGCTTTCTTATCTTATTCTAATCATTATATCTTATCTCGTTCATTTGCGCTTTTGCAGCTGAGAATGATGGTTCGGTCCTGTGAAAATCTGAAAATATAACGCTGATTTTTGTTGTTTGACTTCTAAATTAATATTTGTTCGGCGGGTTATTGTATCTTAATTATTAGTGCATAAACGTTTTATTATTTTTAAGCAGTATCTCGGAAAGCTTTTAGTGCAGAGTACATGTTATTTTGTTGTTGCTAATTTCTTCTGATAAAGACTTGGGCAAGAAGCAAGCTAGCGGATTAAATTCGGCTCTTTTAATTGCTTAAGCCGTTTCTTATGAAATCCTGTGCAATGATATTCTGAGCTCTTTCCTACCGGATTTTGTATGCTAACTACCGAAATCAACAGCACGAGTGTGCATATATTATTAAATTGTATATATGCAGATATATACGCATAACTATATTAGTAACCAATCTAATTTGAGTGACTAATGTACATACGCTGGAAAGCATGTGCAACCGCTCAAGAACATAGTCATTTCTAACACCTTCAATTTAGAAATTAAAAAAAATGATATATAAATTATGTTGAGATAAAAAGACTGATCATGAAAGGAAGCTTAGGGAAAGAACATTTCATTAGTAAAGTTTTATTTGAAAATGAAATTAATAAAAATTATCCATTCGAACAAATCCTGTTTTTTTGGCGTATTTGTAATTTAAAAAAAAATTTAATTGTAATTTGTTTCAAATTTTTGCCGGAAAAGGGTATTCTTCCTCCATTGCGTCCTAGAAAGAATAGAGATATCGCAAAATATTCTCATGGCCGTATTTGTATGATGTACTAAAGAAGACGTTTTTTGGCCCGCGATTAAGTGTAATTGCCTGCTCCTGGTCTAGACGGTACTCGACTTAATTCAAAGATCCATTCGTCTCCAGCCTTTCGAAAACCTTAAAAGAAAGAAAAATTGGATTGTGAGAGTCGCACTCATGACTCTGAGAGGAAAGATGTCTGCCTTATTTCAGATAGTTGGGGAAAACATTTACATTTATGCATCCAAGAATATTAATTTCCCCACTGAAGATTTTTCAAATGCCTTTCTCAACATACTTTGAGGTTTTTTTCCTCTTCTGCTACAGCCCATCAGCGGCCGAACTGTAAAGTCGCTGAACACTGGTAGTCCTATGCCGTACATGATCATTGGCAAAATAACATTCTGGTAGATTAACCCCAGGGGGAGGATTTCGTTGCTAAGACGACAGCTGAAAATGTTCTTTTATAGTACAATAAAATCTGATCTATTCGCCGTTGCAGTTCTTTAAAATGTTTGACGAAATTCAACTTATTGTCAATGATAACACCCACAAATTTTATATCTTCAACAAAACGTATTCTTGTTCCTAAAAATCTCATTCGTGGTGTTCTCACATTCCTACCATCTCTGGAAAAAATAAAGTATTTGTTTTATCTAAATTAAATTTCAATTTTTCATTCCTTTGCCAATTTTCTAAAATGTTGCATATATCAGTGAAAGATCTCTCAATTTTTTTTTTCAATGAATCGTGTTTAATTAAAATCGTGATATCGTCAACATAAGCGTAAATCTTAGTATTCTGGGCTTCTTCACATTTTAGTAATTTATCATTGATAACATTCCAAAACAGGGGAGCGCTGCAGAATTTCTGTGGGCAACCTTTATATACATTAAAAACAGAATCCTTATTTTTATCACCAAAAAAATTAAACAAGATCTTCTTATCGATAAAGCAGTTTTAATTAAATTAAGTAAATTTTTAAGGATTTTTAGTTCTATGAAACGCTGGAGCAATGAGAACCAATCCATCGAGTCGAAGACCGCCGAAATATCCAATGAGATTAATACCACATGTGCTCCTTCTTATTATTTCTAATAAATCCAATAACTTCAAATAAAACATCTTTTGTAGACTTTACAGAGACAAATCCAAACTGGCTGTCACTAAACGGACAGTTTCTGCTAATAAAATAAACTAATCTATCTGTAATCAATCTATCCAAAACTTTTCCAAGAAAATTTAAGAACACTATGGGCCTTTGTTTCCCATTGCTTTTAGGGATCAAAATGAGTTGACCTAACTTCCAACTCCGACAGAAAACAGACAGTCTTAAACAAGCATTATACATGCGCACGAAAAATGATGAAAACATGCAAAACAGTCGTTTAACCAGAACTGAATGAACTGAATGCCGGGCCTGCAGCAGCAGAATTCCGAAATCGAAAGATTAACGAAGGAGATTCGTCCTCGGTAAACATTGGATCGTCCTCACCGCACTGCCAAGCACTAGTTTCCAAAGCTTCAAATTCAACAGGAAAGCCCAGTTCAAAGATGTCAGGTACTATATAAAACGCGTTGATTTCCTCTGTGCTGCCCCCCCGAACCATCAGGTCTTTTAACAATGAGACGAGATTTCTGTTTATTGACCGCTGTCTTATAATAGCCATCGAAGTAGTTAGCGCTCTTTAAAAAAATATGTCATCTTATTCACTCGTTGATTTTTTAATCAGTAGCTTGTATTTTGCTAATTCCATTTTATATTTTATTCTGCGCGCGGTTCTTGTTGGTTCATCGAGAGCTGGACACTGTGAACTCTTCCTAAGAGCACGTGTATATCGTTTACATTTTCTAGTTCAGGGGTCCACCAAGTAACTTTTCTCGCTACTCAACCAGTAATTCTTTATCTATTCTCAATAGCAATAACGTTTCAAATTTTTCAATTATTTCAAGTACACTGGTTATCATAAATTAAGGAAAAATCACAAAAATAGTGATAACTCCCTCAAAAATAAGCCAAACCGTGTAAAATTTGAACATGTTGCCAAGTAAGAGTAGCTGAGTAAAACTCCAATATGCAAATTAGTGGCGCTGCACTCGGAATACGTCATCTGCGAGGAGCATAAGAGTCCATGTTTGAGAGCAAGCCCACATATTTCACTGTGATGGTGACATCAGAAATCTGAGATAACCAATTCGTAAGTCTGAGAATCTGAGATAATCTGAGAAATCTGAGAAATCTGAGATAACCAATTCGTAATGATCTCCAGGCATCATTTGCCTGCAGAACTACGACAGGAAGCCATTGGGAGACTAAAGGCAGGACAAAGTCAAGCAGAAGTGGCCAGATGGCTAAATGTGAGTCCTTCTGTGTTTCATAGACTTTGTAGGCAATTTCAAATCACAGATTCAGCACCTAGGAGGTTCAACCAAGGACGGCCAAATGCTGCGCCGATTACCGATATTTGATATTATGTGCACTCAGGAATAGAACCGCTACTCCGACTCTTCTTAGATCCTCCCTTGCTGCAGCCACCGGAAGGTTGGTGTCAACGTCAACTGTGCGTTAAAAGCTTCACGAAGGTGGTCTGTATGCGAGGCGAATAACAATTTGCGTGCTGCTCAAGTCTCGCCATAGGAGGGACCGTTTTCAGTGGGCACGACAACATGTCCACTGGACGCCTGAGCAATGGAGGGCTATTCTCTTTACGGATGAGTCCAGGTTTAGTCCAAAACGCGATAGTAGGCATTATTTGATATAGAGAGAACCTGGAACCCGTTATCATCTGTCAAACATCCGTGAAAGACATGCATACGGAAGAGGCAGTGTCTGTGTTTGGGGTGGCATCTCTTTGGGTGGACGCCCAGACCTACATGTTTTTCCAAGGGGAACCATCAATGCTCATGTTTATAGAGATGACATCCTTGATGCTTATGTGCGCCCATATGCCAGGGCAATAGGTGATGCTTGCCTGTTACAGGGCGAAAATGCAAGACCACACAGGGCTCGCATCGTATATAATTATCTTCGTCAGGAAACAATTATGCGCATGGTGTGGCCAGCTCGATCCCCGGACTTGAATCCTATCGAGCACGTTTGGAATGCTTTAGGGAGACGTTTAGCTGCTCTCAATCCGCCTCCTTAGACCCTTGCCGCGCTTGCAACTGCTTTGCAAGAGCAATGGCTCTCGCTTCCTATGGAACTGATCGACCGCATAAGTGAAAGCATCACACATCGCTGAATGTGCTGTATTGCTTCTAGAGGCGATTATATTCCATATTGAAGGTACTTTTACTATAGCAAACTGACATATTCGATTTGTTCATTTTATACATGGGCTAATTTCTATATTACCATAATTGTCTGGTAATTTCATTTTATGTTAGTTGATACCTTACTATGTGTTGTATATTGTGGGTAAGTTTCATAAAATTCTACATCTTTCAGTAATCGTGATTTTTCCTTAATTTATGATAACCAGTGTAGTTCTTCCTGATTATGAATTATTCTTAATTTTTCGCTGAGCCCATAGATAGTTGTCTTCGTTCTATTAAATAATATGTTCTATTAAATAATATAAAAAACACATTTTTAGATATGAAAAATTTACTTTCATATTGAAGACAAAAATCTTTTATTTCAAACAGGATATGCCAGTGGTTTTTCAACGATGCTTCTTCACAAATCTTCAATTTGCAGTTGTTAGCATTTATATTTTTTGACCCCATGACCATAATATCAAAATCAGAGGACCAAAGTATTGATAGCATTTGAGTATGCACATATAAATCAAAAGCAAACACTTCGGTGCATCCATCATTAAATAATAGCTCAATAAGCAGAATCTTAACTTGAAGTGATGTTAAAAAAAGAACTAGGTTTTTATGATCCTTTCGACTGGGTATATTTTTATTGCAGTCATTCATTTAAAAAGTGAATACTATAATGAAAATTAGTTTCTGCAGACTTCCTAAATAACTCTAATGTAGTGAGCTAGAGCAGCTATTTAAAACCCTTAAAAGGTAGTTTAGTTCATTACGTATAGAGTTCAGCTAGTCAAACAATAGACAGCTAGTGCAGCTTATCGATTCTTCACTGTACATTGTAAAGTACTGCCAATAAATAAAACACAACTGCCGTTTTCCTTTACTTAATTTCATTTTTACATATTAAATCTGCAGTCTAACTGGTGCAGCTAATACAGACAAGAAATAAGTTGCCACTAAATAACTTTTAATTGGTTTAATTAGATCGATCGTGCCTCTGTTACAGAACATTAAATTGAACTTCGATCATTCATCAACCGCATTATCGTCATCGCGATGGGTAAAAGAAAAAGACAGATAATACAAACTTTTCCCATCATTACTAATACCTGAAATAGGCGCTCGATAAAGAAGATCAATTTTTAGCATAATGCATTGTATAAACCACATGAAAATCGTGCCGCATTATATCTTCATAGATCATTTGCTGTTAAGTAGAGTAAGAATGTAATATTTAAATACATAACGATACCAATTTTAAAAATGGTTACATGTCAAAAAACCAATTTTTAAAACTTTTCAAATGATGCTTAAATTTTTAGCTAGAAAATTAATATGTTACTGTAATTTTTCATGTTGTGACGGCCAAAGAATGTCTGTAAAATTTACATAATACTGAATAACGTGATTATTCCTTATTAGTTGAAGTACTGTGTATTTAACATATGGATGGATATCCTGCGATTGCTACAGAGTGATGTATAATGGAAAATACGTTTCGTATAGTTCTTTTTATATTGCAATAATATTTTCTTAAAAAAACAATATTTTAATTTCTTGTTCTCAGTTCAGTGAAGAACAATCCCAATTTATTGTAAAATTATGGTATGATTATAATTAAAATTTTTGAAACATTTTTTTTTCTTTATTTTTCTTATCTGTTCATCTGAATACCTCAGTAACTGACGGATAATAAAAACTGATAATTGAGGAAGTACTTGATAACAGATTTTCAAATGCTTTCAAATATGAATTGTTTTTAATGTTTTATAACTAGTTAGATTTCTAATGGCTAAGCACGTTTTCTTTTTCTCGTCAGCTGAGATACGACTTCGTAGCTGTAACTTCACATAGCGTGAACCCATTCATCGATGAAGAAGAAAATTTGATTTGATTGCAGAAGTGATCGCGTGAATGATACAAGAGGAGATCAAGTATCTGATGATTATTCATCTGATTTATTCGTCCGGTGGATGGTGGCTAAATGTTGTTACTTTGCTTTTACGGAAAGACAATTTCCTGATAATTTTCCGGCGAAAGGAAGTAAACAAAAAAATAAAAAAAAACGGGATGCGTTAGTAAAGGATCAGGAAAAGGAAATTTTGTTACAACGTATTGACCAGATTCGGAATTATGTGTTGATTGCATTGGGATGATATCTACGTCAACATTTGTAAGAATTTCGAACTGCTTTTAGTTATGAAAAAGTACGACAAAGCTGTCTAAGTTGAATGATGCCTTCGATGAGGAATTTTTTAAGATAAATGAGTTTATTCACATTAAACGTGGAGAAAACGAAGTAAATTCCGATGTAGCCAAATCGTTTGCCCGAATTTGATCTCGGGTTCAACTACTAATATTCATTCAGCTATTTTACCATTCAACGTGTTAAACTGAAAGTGGAGTTAGTGGGTCAACATTTGTAAGGAGCTGTCGCATTCCTCCACGCATATTTTCTCGAGATTAAATAGTTAGCACATCATCCAGCTAGTAATTGGAAGATACGTGATTCGAACTCGAACAAGAAGATTAATTTATCAACTTTTTTGAGTCAAAAAATGTCATTTATTTACCTTAAAATTTCTCCTTCAGAATTTCAGAATTAGATTACACAGGTTTATTTTTAGATTGCCCAAACTATAAGAAATATTAATTTATTTCAAATTTTTCTTTTGGATGCTGATTTTCTTCTACAACGACTTCATATTAATATTTACTATTTATAAACTATCCATTTTAGAAGCATGAAAATGCAATCTTAATTCCAACTCTTTTTACTGCGATTGCATTTTCTAGGGTTTTCCTTCTTCTATTAAAAATAATCAATTGAAAAACTCCTAACAGATGTGAAGAGAATTATCGCTAAGTAACTATAAGCCATGAAAAGATTTTAATTGCTTTTTTGTTTAAAAAGAACTTTGAACATAAACGCATTTTTTTGTGCTAACAAATCAACCACAACTCATGGTGATATTACTAAAATAATCAGTTTCAGTTTAACACCTAGAATAGTAATCAAATACATTTTAATCTAAGCTGGCTCAGAGTCTCTAACCGGCGTATCAGATTCAAATGTCGACATTATGAAAAGGCGCAAAGGCGAATATTTACAACTTATCAGAGCTGACAGAACTAACGTAACGTGCTCACGAAAGACAAAATCTCGCTCCTCGCTCTCTATTTCAATAAGAAATCTCAGTTTAAATGCTATTCATCTAATTTGTGCGAGGAAACGGAAAAGATAGGTTATAGCAGAACCCTGAAATTATAAATAACTGGTTAATTTAAATATTAATAACCGTACAGATTAATTCATTAAATATCTATTCTGGCAACACGGGATGTAATTTAAATCCAGACGCTTCTTCTCTTTATATTAAAGACACTTCACATTATTTCAAGTTGCAAACGCATCTGCAACAGCGCCTATCAGTAAGATCAATTTACTTTTCTCATCCTGTTTTTTATGTCAACTGTATATTTTCTTGAATCCAAAAATAAGATATTTTTACTGTGTGTACTGAGCATAAGCATGGGAAATTAGAGATATTGGAAAAAAGAAGAAGGGATCGTTAGTCAAATGATTAATTTGTAAACTTTGTTTCCAAAAGTCCTTATCCGACCTTTATTTTCGCAACCGTTGGTCGCAGAATGTACATCCAGTTACGAAAATGTTTTACAAAAGTGTTTTAAACGACGCAATGACTCACGTTTCTGCACTTCTTAATTTAAAAAATTAACTTTGCAAAATACGAAATCTCATGTTTTACGCGTTCAATCGAACCCTATATTTATAGTTAGACACATTTTGTACTCTTTATGAAAAATAAAACATAAAAGGTTTAACTATCACATGGCGAAAACCGACAGATATATTTAATTTCAAAATTTGCGATGCTGGTCGCTCTTTTGAATTTGTATTGAAGGGCTGGCTAATAAATAAGTTAGGATAATTTGAGTATAAGTTTTCTCTTAATTGCCATTCAATGGTATTCTGCGATTTAATAGAGCCTTTATATATTATTTTGTTAGTTTTGAAATGCAGAAAAAATTTCGCACAAGAAATTGTGCGAAAGTTTCCGCAACAATCTCCATGTAAATGCTCGTCATGTAATCTTAGATTATCAGAAACCTTTTTTAAACGATATTTTATTTTTAGTTACGTACATATGCAAACATTTTGCTCTTCAGTACATGTTGGCACCCTGAGTATGATTCCCAAGTTTCATATCAAGTATCTCGGTCATTTTTTGCCCTGAGGGAGTCAAGCGTTTTTAGTTTTATTTCTTATAACGAGTGCAAAACTTAACTAAACATAAGTATAAGGGACGGAAGAACGCTTAAAAAGTTGATTTCGTAATTTTCATAAAATGGACTCTTTCAGTTGTAAAAATGGCAAAACTTAAATCTTAACCTTATAACCTAGTGTAGCGCATTTATGTAATAGGAAGTATATATTAAGACCAACAGTTGCGAAAATAAAGGCTTCGTAATAATTTTTGTGAACACTAGCTATATAACTTTGAATCTAAAATTCGGTACTATTCTGTTTCGATGGCCGTAAAAAAATTGCAGCGAAAACCTATGCGCCAAAGCGCCAAATTTAGCAAACGCGCCCATTTAACAGCGCACCAAATCTAGCGTACGCGCTGATTTCAGATTGCTTAAGTTTATATAGTTCTATATTTCTTAAGGCATTGAAATTCTAGTTTAATTTTTAAATCCTTTTTGATTTTAAATCCTTTTTTGATATCCTATGGATTTAACAATTTAGGAACTGCCTATGACAAAAAGTCAGCAATAGAATTTTGGGTAAAGTGCAGAATTACCCACTGCTTGACGCGTTTTTAAGAATTGCACATACTCGGTATTCTTGTGCACATCGACCTATTTTCACTTAAAAAAAAATCCTAGAATTGCACAAAAATGGCACTGCGCCCACCCTTGACTTTACCTATGTACACATCGACCTATTTTCACTTAAAAAGTAAAAGAAGTAAAAGAAAATTTACAAAATTCATTATAGAAAATTATCTTTGAACAACCAACGAGATGAAATTATGCTTTAGCGATAAGTCGGTAGCGAAATAGTGATGCAGGTATCCATTCAGTTATGTCTAGCAATTTTTATATAAATTATAATAATGAAAAAGCATTATATAAAATTAACTTTTCATCTAAATTAAAACATTCATCTTAGATAGTTATTTACTATTATACTTCCTGTCTTGGCGCAATTATTAGGGTTACTGCAATTATTTTTGGCAGCATTGGCATCAACAATAGTTCGGCGATTTTTTACAGCCCTCGAAACCGAGTAGTACCTAAAATTCTTTGAATCCTTTGTGGACTACATTAGCTAATGCTGCCTTTTCTTTATATGAAGGAAAATTATAACTTACTTCGCTATGTAACTAGGTAAATTATACCTTTAGGGCTTGGAAAAAATATGAATAATTCAAATATTTTAAGAGACTGATTAACAGCATTCCGTTATTCAGCCTTCAATACAATAGTCACTATTTTACATTGCTGGCCATTAAAATTGCAACACCAGGAAGGAACGATCTGACGAACGTCAAAATCACATGAAAGGAAGAAGAAGTTGGGATATGCAAATGATTAGTATTTCAACGCATTTAGATGCAGAAGGGAGGAACGACTTCTAAAGCATTGCATGAAAGAAAATTTTGTAGTGGATTTCTCATTCGGAGAGTGCTTTATAAGGTTAAAGTTTGCTCAGAATATCATGTTATGCCTCTAATAATAATAATAAATGCTTACCAACAAGTTTCGAAATTCGATATAGGGAGGATCTTTGCCTATCGAAAGTGCAAATTATCGTTCCGTGATATTGCCGGTCGCACTGGTCGGCATTTAACCACTGTCATGAGAATATGGAGATTGCTGAGGGTCATACTGAACGGCATGCAGGATCTCAACGCTCTGCCATGATTAACGCCAGAGAGGAGAGATATATTGTGAAATCAGCACTGCAAAACCGTAAGACCACATCACGAACCATTGGTCAGGAAATGGGCATGTTTTCAGCATGTCCAGTGGCAGCTCGTAAGGTGAGTCGACGTTTGTAACGGCGGGGACTATCAACAGAGTGACGGCTTCCCTTGACAATGCAGGATAGAGAAAGCCGGCGACTGTGGTGCACCAAACGACAAAGCTAGCTACAGGAATGGCATAATGTCGTCATTTCAAACGAGTCCCCGTTCTACGTGCAGTATTCTGATGGCCGTATTCCGGTCTGGAGTGTCTGAGATGACCGCTCGTCGCCTGCTTCCATTCGATATCGGCATAGGAGCCCTGCACCTGGTGTGATGGTTTGGGCAGCTATTAGGTACACGATACGAATATCTCTAGCTCGGATCGACGGTAATTTGAAAGCAGATGGGTACATTTCTGACATCTCGCGCCCAGTGGTTTTGCGCTATCTTCGAGGCCCCCAAACGCCGTATTCTAGCAAGATAATGCAAGGCAAAATGCTGCACGTCGTGTTCTGACCTTCGTCGATACACAGGGTATTCGATTGCTGCCCTGGCCTGCACATTCTCCAGATCTGTCACCCATTGAAAACGTCTGGTCATGGGTTACTGAGAGACTGGCCCGCCAACCCTCTCCAGCTAATACCGTTGAAGAAGTGTGGCATAAACTTGAAGTAGCATGGAATAAATGCCCATTTCTGTCATCCAAGCCCAGTTTGACTCCATGCCTAATGGGGTAACGGCCGTTTTAGCTGCCAGGAATGGCAGTTGTTTCTACTAATTTTGTATCACTGTAAACCTCCAAAATGCTGAGAAATTTAATAATTTTGTCTTCATGCCATACTTTTTACGTGCAAGAAATATCTTTTTTGTATTTTATTTCTTTCATGGTGTTGTAATTTTAATGGCCAGCAGCGTACATTTTTCAGGGAACTTTTTAAAGAACCCAAATTAAAAACTTAAATGCTTTAAATATACATGAAAATCGAAATCTAAAATCCAATTTTATTTCATTGATTTCTTAAATTTAAGGATTTATTGGATTTTCTTTCTTAAATTCTTTTTATTTTTAATCTAATAATATATTATTAGATTATTATTAATTGCATGAACGACATCTGATGATGTAATCATTTTGAGGTCTTTCATATTTAAACATAATTCAGAAAGAACATCAAATATTAAATCAAAAATTTATGGACAATATTGACTAATAATTAACAATATCACCTTCTAAAGCAGAGATTCCAAACTCTTTTCATGCATCAACTCTTTTTTAACAAACGTTTTTCTTCAGCGATCTCACTATTATACTTTCTATTTAATATACAGCATAATCAGAATGCAAATAATTGCGTATAAATAATTTAAAGGTAGCATTTAGACTTAGAATATAAGCAATGGTTTATTATATTTTTGTTAGCCCAAGGGGCGTTAGCCCAGAAGGGCTATTAATTTCGTTTTGGCATTTTGCAATAAAAACTTTAAATGCCCGTTTCACTTTTCAAAATGTTGCCACCAAATATCATTGCCCTATGTTATATTTAAAGAAATTAAATAATGAAGATGTATGTAATGTATGTATGTTTCTCGCATTATGATAAAACAACGGTACATAGAGCCATCAAATTTTGAATAACGTAATCCTTCACCAAATAAGGGCATCTGGAAGCCCTAATTTGATATTTGTTTTATTATCGATTTCATATTTTATAACACTTTAAAGAATTTTTGAATAACTAACTCATTGGTTTCAAAACGAGCAATGGCAACACTGTATGAAAAAGAAACATTTTTATCTCAGCGAGCGAGACTGCGTATCGGAAATTTTAAGATATGCTCATTTTTAATTATTTTGCGATATTACTGTTGAATTGAATTTTATTGTTTAAATGTAAAGAACATGATATTTAATAAATAAAGGAAACGCACAAAACGTTAATAAAACGCCCCTTTGGGCGTAATGTAAAATCTGAAAGTATTCAGATTTTTTTATATTAAGTTATTTACATATTTTGAAGTAATTAGCACATCCAGTTACAGCAGGAAAACTTGAAAATTTGTTTTATTACTTTTTGTATCAATATTATTTTTATTATTGCAATTATAAACAAAATTCCAAAAATAAAATCAAAGATTCTAATTGCTGAAAAGTTCAATTTTAATTAATGTGATAGCAATTTTAATTAATGTGATGGATTAATATATTGATGCAAAATGTTCTTAATAATTGGCCTCGAATTGATTAATTTAATTCTTACATCATCTCGTTCAAAAATATTAAACTTGTTTCGTGTTTTCCATTGTGAAAAAACCTGCGTTTCCTAGTGAACCAAGCCTGCGTTCACTAGGCAGATGTCAATAATGTTGATTCAATAACATCGTTTAATTTGTGAAAGAAATTTGATTAAAAATGCAGTAGATAATTTTGCATTCCTTTCCTCTTATATTTGTTTCACAATTTTTCTTGTTTATTACTTATATTGCGTATTATTAATATTTATTGTTTATACCGCTTTATAGAACTTAGAAATTAATTATCAGTTTTATTAAAACATTTTTAATACTCAATGAATTTTAGATTATTCCAATCAATTCCTGTGTATATTGAACTTATCTCGTTGTTCATTATTAACCCCTTTAAAATTTCATGAGCTTTTAGGTGATCAATACAGATTTCTTTGGGAGCCCCTGTTCTAAAAATCCATAAAATTTTCTCGAAAACATAGAATATGCGAATTTAAATTTCTAAGCTAAATTAATATCAATTATTTCACAATAAATTAGCATAATTAAGCAGAAGTACATTATTTAAATATGCGACAAAGGAAACATTCGCTGCTTCATATGATTTAGCAGAATATTTAAATGCTACCTGCTTCAATTATAGGAGATAATTTGAAGATCATCCATCACCTCAGCTATCAACAGAGCCGGCTATTCAACCTTAATTGTCGACAAAGCTAAGCTTAATTATCTATTCGCTTGTTATCTTGCAGTGGTATGTAACATCAGCATATTTATGACAAGCGTCTTGTTATTTGCCAGAAGCAGATGCAGATACACGGTAAACTGATTAATCAGCTAACGATAATTAGGAGGATATTTCCAGGAAGGAAGATTCTTCTGAGTGTGCTTTGTGAATTATTCTCTTATAAAATACATATGTTAATAAAGATAAATATTTCCTGAAGCTGTTTGCGATTGACCACGTTTTTAATTTATTTTATTCTTTGAATTGTTAGCTGATATCAGTTGAGGAATGGCAATATTTTAATGACCTCCACTTGCAGCGTAATTCCCTGATTTTTGACAGTTTGATTGATAACACCGAGCTTTACTCAATATTTCAATTTTAAATTATTATTGTTATTATTATTACCCTAAACAATAGTAGCATTCTGAATGTTAAATTAACAATAACCAATTTATGAAGTTAGTGTTTGGTGCTCTTTCTCAGTTTATGGAGACAAGAATGCTATAATAGACGATACGAATACATATTCAATGCACACTATTCAATTTTTATGGTTAAGTTTCAGTATGTTTACTTTGTAAATTACTTAACAATTCAAGCTCAACAAATTAAAAAAGAAATCTAAAGTTTTCGACCTTCTCAGAAGCTGCGTTTAAGGTCATGTACATGTCATTCACAAACATTTCCGGAATTTAACCCTTCATCTTTTCTCAGAAACTAAGTAACCGGGCTTCCCAGGCCCGGGCGCGAGCTCGCATTGTCATTTAAAATTGTGAAAGAGATCAGCAGTTGCAAAAAGGTCTGGCTATTTGAGCTATGACGATGAAATGAAAAGACTACAGAAACTCTTAGCCGAAATGTCAACTGATGAAGACACAATTAATGAAGAGGACGAAGAAATAATTGGTGAAGAACAGTTTAGTGATCACCAATCGAATTCTGAAGAGGCTAGACTCAAGCCATAAATTTAGTAATGAATTAAGTAATTTTGTGTCGAATTGTTATCTTGCAAATATAATGTGACAAAATAGAATAAAAAAGAACCAAGACTTGCTGTGAGAACTCTTGCTCACAACATTGTGAGAAAATTCTTCGGAAATGTTTGTGAAGCAAAATTTGTGTCCTCCCCTATGAATTCTTGGCAACTGCTTATGGATAAAATTATAAGAAAAATTCTAAGAGATTGTGCAAACATTTATATCGAATCCATCGCCGTCAAATTTGAAAGATGGAGAGATGCTCGATCCACAAATATTACAGAAATCAGAGCATTTATCGGTCTTCTTTATTTTGAGGGACACCACAAGGCTTCTCACATAAAGGTTCTCGACCTTTGGACCTTTTGACGGAACAGTGCTTGACATTTGTCATCGAACAATGTCTAACAAAAGTTTTTTATTTCTAATGAGATGTTTCAGATTTGATGATATAAGAGATCGCTTTTCTAGAAGGGAAATAAACTGGCTCCGATAAGATATGCCTTTGAAAAGTTCGTTGAAAATTGCAAAAAAGTTTACAATCTTGACGTAACGGACCGAAAATCGCCAATTTGCTGCGCTATGTGCGAGAAAAATGTTTGCGGTAAACACAGCACGATTATTTTCAAAAAATAGTGAAATGTAAGTGTTATTTTGAAATTATTGCTGTAAAAATATAATATTGCATAAATTAGTACTAAATTTCATCTGCGCTCAAAAAGAAATCAGTTTAATTTTTGTTAATGATAAGTAATTTCAGTCTTAAAATTGTTTTAAAATACAATTTTATTAGGCTTATTAAATTAAAAGTATATTTCTATATTTTATACACTCTGTTTTTATTATTTAAATGTTTTTCTTCGATTACACAAGCAATTTTATTTTTGTTTTGTTAAGAAAAACGCTTCGGGCCTACGGAGCCCGACGCGCGTCTTCGCGTGTTAAATTGCGCAAAGATCGCCTTCACGAAGGTTTTTTTTGGAAAAGTTTGACAAAGAGAGTAACCTCACATTCAGATAAATTTTACTTATAAGACTTGTAAAACTTTACTTAGAGTACATAATTTTACTTTATGAATAAACAATACAGTCATAATGTTCAGCTCCGAAATCGGAGAGAATTAACTGCGTTTCGCGTATTTGATCATTCGATAGCTAGAGTAAAGTACGGAACTAAACATTATCCCTGTTTTAATGGTTTTATGGTAAATATATGTAATGGTATTTTGTATGGAGCCTCTAGAATTTTGCAAAATGTGGTAATAACCTGTCAGAGCTACGTTGCATGCCTGCTTAGAAACTCTGGTGTAGTGGTCACAGTACCAATCTGTAATGTGTAGGTAACCAAAATGAGTCTGGCTTAAATTTCCTGAAATACGTCAATAATATCATTTCTTCCATATGTAAAGTGAAAATAGGAAAATTGTACTTAAAAAAGTCTTCTAAGAAAAGCTCTTTACAAGTTGGATTGCCCTTGAGTACAATACCCTAACATTATCCTTCTTTTCGAAGCAGGACACGTGAAAAATTAACTTTACCCGTCATGGGATTATAACCATAGATATTTTGATCGCCAGCAGGACGTTTTGAACAGTTTCACCACAAGATACGCACGCAGAGAAACGCTAAGTCCTTACATTCTTCTCCAATTAAAGGGAAACTGCAGAGACGCATGACACCGAGTCGAAAAATTCTAATAAATAACCAGTTATTGTGTACCACAATTTAGAAACCAGGTTCATTTTGAAGCAGGAAACCTGTTTATCCCAAGGATGTAAATTCAAGGATTTTTCACATGTATATATTAACCATTTATACCCCGAAAACAAGCATGAGGGAATATGATAATTGCGAACAATTTTATTTCAGTATACATAGAAGCAATTAATTCTGACCAAAGTAGCAACAGTTTTTGAAGATTTGGGTTTCTAAATGAGAACGGAAGTATGAATGCGAATATAAGTCCATAAATAACAAAAAAATTCAACGAACTCAACAAACTTATGTTCAACAGAAAAACAAAATTTAGCATGAGCAAGATAAGTCCAGAAGATAAAGATATTTGGTGAAGGACAGGAACTAAAGAAAATATAGTATGTATTTGTTCTCCTTACGCTGAAGTTATCATTTATAATCATTTGTTAATATAAATGAAGACATTTACTTCTAGAATACACTAAATTTTTATTACTGTTTCTGAATTTGTAATCAATAATAGAATAGCAAGTAAGGGAGGCTATTTGCTTGAAACTCTCTGTAAAGTACTTTTCAAGAAAAAGTTGTTTGTATTAACATTCTATGCGGGACAGTACACGAAAACGTCCATGAAGCAATTCCTTCTCATTGGATTCAAAAAAGAGCCGAATAACCAATATTCGGTGGTGTTTTCTGTTAATGGTCTATCAGTAAACAAGCTGTAATGTCGCTGAACACTGGTAGTTCGACCTGGGTTCGGATCCCGGCGAAAACTATTGTTTCATGGGCGTTTATGTGGTTTTCTCTTTGTGTGACGTGGATACGAGCCATTTGCCGCAGAAAGTTCTTTCCGAAGGCATCATTTCTCTTAGGCAGATAGCCCTAGCCTGCTTTGCTAAAGTCAGATAAACCAAATCAACCATTCAGCCATCAGAGCCCTTTTTTTTATTTGAAGTCATGATCAAACACAGGTAAAATTTAGCAGTTATTCTAAAATTAAATTCACAGAAATCAATTAATGATCTTAAAGCTATGAAGTTTGCTTCCTTGCAGTTTAAAGGATATCAATCTTAAAGATTTCACCGTTATATTTCATTAGTGTTTTGCATCCTTTCTCCTTCCTAATTTGCCATTTTTATAGCACAATTTTTCTTCCAGAATTAGAAAGACTAAAGTTTATTGAGTGAAGGAAATTAATTATTTTTAGTTACTGGCTGCAATACATTTCATCCAACATGAGTCAAATGGAATTGCTCTATGTGCAATGCAGTTCCCAAATTATGACCGTATTAGGACCCTGTCACCATATCCTTAACTGTCAGAAATTGAAGCCATGTGAAGACCGCGTAATTTCCTCAGAGACATGTGTTATTACCGGCGACTAATTGAGATTTCGGGAGAATTACTGAATTCAGCCGAAGTTACTACGGAAGCTGGAATGTTAAACACCACCTTCCAAGTTTAAAGCTTGTTGATTGATTCGTTACATAAGAATACAAAATTTTCACCGAATTTGTTGCATTTATTTTATTTTTAGTGGTTTATGTTTTTTCCGATTATTGTGGTGTTGCGCGTCATGAATTCCTAGCAAGTAGCCAACTTCTTCGTCAAGTTACCCTTTTCTGTTGTATAGTTGCATTGCATAATAATAAAAGCATACGGGCCATGCAACAGATTTAACAAAAATAACGTAAATTTTCTTTACTTCATAAATATTTAAAACGAGTTCTCTAGATGACCAAGCCGACTTATAATATAGTAGTATATTCATTGTTGCAAATTCAGGATCACATCAACTGCAAATCCAACAACGGCAAGGTATTGGATTAATTAGAATTCTGATTCATATATAATTACAATAGCAAAATGGTTCTCTTCTGTTATCTGAATCGGAACTGTCGTCAAATGATTTGGTAAGCTCGCCAAGAGATTTGATTGTGCAGCAATGCGAAATGACGAAACGTCCGCGGTACACTGATTGTAGCCAATTAGATTTTTATTTAATTGAATTTACGTATTGCAAAAGCATCCTAAAAACCTCAAATATTTTCAAACATTTTAAATGATATCCAAAGTTTTATGAATTCGTTAATCTTAGTTCGCTAAGCAAATATTTTTTCGTGAATTCTTTGGGAAGTTGTTCGATTTACATTAAAATGTTCTAATTTTACGAATAATAGTTATTGTTGTTTTTCCCCTTGTATTTTTCTTCAGTTTATCGTAAATAGTTTGGCGATTTTTTTATTTATCGTTAATTTTTGGCGATTTAGCTAAATCGCCAACTTTTGGTAATATCTGAATCCGGTCCCGATAACAGATCAGTACCCAAAGCATTATTAAAAGAAAAATTTAATCTCTGACAATGCTGACTCAATGTACATCAACCCGAGACTTCAGTAATGCTATGTAAGATTCTTAGAAGACCAAGAATGTTCTCTAGAATCTTTGTATGAACTTATGTCATTTTCTTCTAGAAAATTCCAGTCTTTTGAAATTTTTTAATTAACAGAATATCATGTCATGAAAACATGGTTTGAGATCTCAGTTATTAAATTTTTGTTGCCAACATAGTGGTCTATTTTCTGGAACTTTTTACTTAACAGCCAATCTTAATTTATTTTGATTTTTTTCATGAAGAATTTATATTGAGGCTAAATAAAACTGTTTTCTTAGATGTAACACTATTATCAAATAATATTATTAGAGTATATTGTGGCGTTTGCGGGAAACGGTTTGTAAGATAGGTAAGCTAATATTTTAAAATTTTGGTAAGCTAAGTCATGAATCATGCATCACGATAATGCGTCTACTTATAATGTACAAGTACAGCTCAGCAATTTTGGCCTTTTTCTGATAGGGTATGGTGTAATTTTTTAATTTCCACTTTTAAAATTGCTATTTTGAGTTCGTTGATGCAATTAAAAGAAAATTAGACAGCGAATTTTCAACGGGTTTCAGAAATACGGTTCGAAAATATCTGCGAGGATTTGAAAATACTTCGGGATAGGAACATTGCTATCGAAAATGATTACTTTGAGGGGATATGCTAAATATTGGATACTAAAGTATTTTCTTTTATGAAATGAATTCCAGTAGTTTTAAAATATTTACTCTATTGCGAGTTTTTTTTTAATTGTAGACAGACGTATCTCCTGCTCTATACTTTATTGATCAACAAGGCTTTCCTGAAAACCTTTGCGAAGACCGAGATGCTTTCGAGCAAGTTTCATCATGATGCGATGATGTGAATTTTACCCTTTACTTAAGTTGTATATTATTATTTTCGTTTCACATAAGACTGAAAATCTCACTCTTTGAAGACTGGTAATTCTTATGTAAAATACTTTCTTGCTAATCCTTGCTACGAAATGCAGAGACTAGAGTCATGGAAGGATCCAGAATGAAAAACACCATTATAATACAAGAGTCAAAAACTTGCAAATTTAAGGAGTAGAAAGATATGAAGAATATATTTCTAGGTCCAAGGGAAAGAAGGAATGAACTGTAAATGAAAATGGCAGCACAGATTTAAGAAAAGAATAAAATGATATGGAATGGAAAGGAATGCTTTTGGAAGGAAATAAAAAAAGGAATCTCTCTATATGAATAGAAAAAGAAAGCCTTTTTAAAAGTATATTTTATTGATGAAACTGAAATATGAAATGTACTTTTTAAGCAGGCTTAAAAGGAAGCATAGGAAATGTTTTCTATATTCAGCGTGAAGGTGCCAACTTTGCAAATAATTTTCATTTTTTCCATATTTATGGAGTATTGAGTGATGTTGCTGCTTTTGAGAAGAATATTCAAATGAAAGAAATTCAACAGAGAGTCTCTTTATTATGATTCAAGATAAGCGAACTGCGCTTAACCGTCTCTATTGTTGTTTTTTCGAATAGGTAAAATTTATTATTCTGGTATATTTTCGTATGTTTCTAACTTTTTGCTAATTTAAATAAATTATGTAAAAATAATTTTTTAAATTTCTTTATATTCTGAATAAAAGTATTGAATAATTTTTAAACACATAATCAGTTAACTTATGGGTTACTGTTCCTGTACGCTTCATACAGATCTTTGCAAATACTGTTGAATAATTTTTAAGCACACAGTCAGTTAACTGAGGAGTATTTTACTCTTCCCTTACGGTTCATAGAGTTCTTCGCAAATAACTACTTTGCAAATACTGTTGAATAATTTTTAAACACATAATCAGTTAACTGATGGGTATTTTACTGTTCCTCTATGGTTCGTAGAGATCTTCGCAAATAACTACACCAGATGAACATAAACAAATTAATATTTATTAATATAAATAATAGCTCATACATCAAAATAAACAGCTCTATTGTAAATGTTCAAGCAGGGAGCAGATGTAAGACACATTAAAACATGAAAAATACTGCAGATTAAAAAATGACGAAATAAAGATCTAAGGCATTAATTATCGAGAGAAGTGCTCATTGATAAAATAGTCCCAGACTTTGAAACAACCAGCGATTCAAAATATGTTTTCTGGGAGCTTTAAGAGTTCATTAACTCCACGCCAAAATGGATACGAGGTTTTTTGGTCTACACTTATGGTTTCAATTGAGCTATGCAATCGAGCTACCAATGTCAATCTATTAAAAATTAAAATTAAAACATATACAACAACATGCAGAGAATTAGGGTATCCGGACATAATCCCGACAGCCGAAATCCCGACAAGCCAGAATCCCGACAGACGGAATCCCGACAAGCCAAAATCCCGACAGGGTCGAAATCCCGACAGGGTCGAAATCCCGACAAGCCAAAATCCCGACAGGGTCAAAATACCGACACGGGCGAAATCTCAATAAGGCCTAATGACCCCTTAACATACTTACACAGCTGCAACTAGTATATGCTTTGATGACTAGCAAATCTGAAGAAAATTACAAAAGATTATTCCAAGATTTAATTGATTTCGCTGAAGAAAATAATATTGAACTGAGGCCATCTAGAATCATTAGTGATCTAGAAAAGGCAGCTATAAATGTCGAGGATTGGCACAGAAGATGGGAGACTTTAATTGGACGGACCATGTTGGCGTTTATAACATCATAGAAGGATTTCAAATACGAGAACAGGAGCATGTGGAATACCAAGTTGAATGCATTCTTCGCGGAGAACAACAACCAAAATGTAGGAAGGTAGATGATGACAGAGAAAGGAGAATTATGACTGTTGTGGACGATCGTGATAATCGACCTGTGATGGAATATCTTCGTGCTATCGCTCGCAATGTGTCACTATAAATATGTTGTTTGCATGTGTAAGTGATGTTTTCTTTTTCTTAATAAAAAGAATTTTATAAATCTTCATTTCAAATTTTAACAGTCATTTCAATTTGTTAAAAATTATTTTAAGTAATGACATAATTTTTATGATTTTTTGATTTAAACTTTTAATTAGTAATATGTAATAGTTAGTTAAAAATTGTATTTTATTAAGCTAAATTGAGTGTTTGTATTTAGATATTAACTTGTCGGGATTTTGGACAGTCGGGATTTCGACCCTGTCTGGATTCTGGACACTCGGGATTCTGACCCTGTCGGGATTCTGGCTTGTCGGGATTTTGACCCTGTCGGGATTTCGACCGTGTCGGGACTTTGGGTTGTCGGGATTTCGGCCCTGTCGGAGTTTTGGACAGTCGGGATTCTGGCTTGTCGGGATTTCGGCCCTGTCGGAGTTTTGGACAGTCGGGATTCTGGCTTGTCGAGATTTCGGCTGTCGGGATTATGACCCAGACCCGAGAATTAGAACATACAAATACACTAACTAGCCCCAGTCTCAAAATTCAGTAGTATACATTATTAATAAAACATAAAATTCTATACAAAATGCACTAATTAAATAAATAAGATAAATAAGACATAAATAAAATTAATAAAAACAAATACATAAAAATATGAAATATAAAAAATATTATTAATACTTAAGAAACATTACAACAATACTGACTTCAGAATATTCCGTACCTGCGTTAGTTATAACGCTTTATACTGAACGTGTAATAAAAGTGTAGTAAGTTTTTGGGAGTTTTGCGTTACACCTTTATTGTGCGTTCATTAAGAACCATGTAAACAGTGACAGCTTTACGATAACAATGAAGAGTTAACAGTTGCAAATGTTAGCTTGCAATTTAAGCAAATCAAGAGCATTCAAACGAGCATAAGAATTTACTAACTTATGTCAAAACTTTTTTATGCTTTCAATGTAGTCACAAACTTTAATTTCATGCATGAAATAGGAATTTATGAATGGTTTAATTTTAAAGTATTAAAAATATTTCTAAACTTATTTCCGAGTTCGTATGTTGAGACGAATGAAGTCTAAAATATCTAAATAAATATTTCGTATAGGGTCATTAAACAAAATCAATTTGCTTTGGATACTTATAATGATTTACATATTATTTAATTATATTACAGAATTGATTAACATTTATATATGTGGTACTTATATATGTGAGCAGATAATAACGGAAATTGTTTCGTAAAAGGTGCAGCAGGACGTAATGGCCAATAAAGCACATTCTTCCTTTCAAGCGAAAAGTGTTCAAATGAATTGCACACAATAAGCGCAATCTGCACAGATTTTCCATCATAATTGTGCCTTTTCTACATTGTGGTTGATGAAATGGAGAGGTAAACCTGTAGACTGCAAGAGCAGAAATGGGCCGTATTCAAAAAGAAAGCTTAGAGCAGAAGTAAACATATTATTGCTCACAGTCACATAGTTTCAGTTTGCACTTTCTGGATTGGATAATATCTAAGCTTCAAAATATTTTTTGCTGAAGCATTTATGTAAGTGTTTTTTTATTTTTTACTGAAATGTTTGTGAAATATAAATTTATCGATTAAATGATTTATGAAAGTTATCGGCGTCAAAGCGTTATATAAAAATCAGGCGACATTCAATGACATATCATTTGAGAATGAAGCAACTTAGAGATTTATTATAAGCAGCTATTATTTTTTGGACATGGAAAGAGAAATAATCAGATTTAAATGGAGAGTTATGGACTATTACAAATTTTGGTTTCAAGCCAGAATTCTGATTTTCAAATATTTATGTAACATATTCCCTAAATTATTATATATGTATCCGAATATGGCAATTTACGTTATAAGGTATTTCTTCCATTTCCCTAGCATAGTTCCCAAACCCATTTCCCGTCGGGTTTAACTTCGTGGTGTAACGATAGTACGCTGGGCCGGTATTCCAGAGGTCCATGGTTCGATTCCTGGCGAAGGCGTTTGCTATTTTTCATCTCTCTGGCTTCCAAAAACTCCTGATGTCTCTACAACGTCTTTTCTCAAAACCTCTACTTCCTCCATCAACTGAATATATTATTTTTTCGATCAAAAATCTTTTTAAAGAACACACTCGTACAGTCTCATATAAACTACACCTTCGTCGAATATTTTCGATCCGCTATTTACCACAACAAAATCTGTTGTTTAAACTTACATTTTATGCATATTTGAGGTCAGTGAAACTATAATAAATGGGTAACATTCAGTGCTCAGCAGTATCAAACTGCACATTTTTATAAACTGTATAGAGACAGGAAATAATAGATGAACTCTGTGTTTCCAAAGTCAATTCGAGTTGAGAATTAGTTAGTTAGGCTGAAAATTTCTTAATTGCTTATAATAAGAATAAAAAGTAATTAAAAATAAAACTTACTAGAAATAAATTATTTCTAAAATTATTTATTTTAATTTTAATAAGATGGAATGAAAGTAGTAGCCAAATGCATGAAACTAGAAAGCACATGAGATCAGATTTACAGAAAACTCTAAATTAATCCACTGCGTCATGATATAATGCAATAAATACAGAAAACAAAATACTGGTGAGCTATTTTGTTTATGATATAATGCAAAACTTAAAAATTTCGAGATGAGAGCTTTACATTTAAAGTTCTGAGCAATTTCATTGTAAAATCTAAACTAATTCACTTTATGGTTATCGAAATACAAAGAAACTATAAATTCCAAGACAGCTGCCAAATATTTAAAGTTCTGAACGACTTGTAAATTAAGACTTCATAAATAATAAGTTTTAAATCATATAACATTTATTGCTGAAGCTATTAAAAAAGTAAAGAAATAATGTTAAGAATGCAGATTTAAGATGTACATTAGTTTTAAAAATAATGAAAATGTATATTGTCGTCGGGTTTAACTACACTTTAAGAGTTTCATCGTCCTAAATGAAATGAAAGTGGGTTGATTTTGATATCTAAGATTTGAGTGAAGACAAAAACATTTCAACGTCATTAAATAAAAGCGTTTATTAATATGAAAATGCAACATGTGTTATTAAATTAACTTAGGTGTTTATGATAGGTAGATTTGCCTAAACTCCAAGAAAATGTGTTTACTCCAAGAAATTGTTGCATCCCTTCCCTTAGGCAGATAGCCCTAGTGTGCTTTGCCATAATTAAGTAAACCAAACCAAGCCAAACCAAGAAATTGTTGCTTAATCAAATCAATGACTCCGTTTCTAAAAATGACTTAAATAAATGGATTTTATTTTAATTCCTTCAAGGAATTTTTTTCCTCACAAATGCAATTGTTAAATTAGAAACAGATTTTATGGTTTAAGAGAGTAAAAGTGTTTCCTTGCGTAGTTGTGTTTTGTCATAAAACACGTTTTTTGCCTAGCTGTAAAAAAGTGTTTTGTATTTTGCTTTCAACATAAATATTAAAATAAATTAAATAATTTTTCTTTTTTAAACGCGTAATTTTTTTAAAATAAAATATGTTAAACGAAAAAATTAATTTCTTATCTTTCATGATTGTATGCTTGCATTTGGTCACTTCCCGGAAAAAAAATCTCTGGAAAAAACAACGAAACGAAAACATCACCTTTCCTTTCTCAGGAATAAAATTCTGAAAAGGCTGAGATTTAACGTCGCAACAGAAAGTTTATTAAGGTTTCTCATGCTCTCTCTGAGTTCGCAGTTTACCACTCTGATCTTAGGCTCATTAATGCTAACATAATTTTTTTTCCTCTTTTCAACATTTTTATTGTTAAACAACGCTTTCTTCGCGCTTACTCCACATGAAATTCCACAGAAAATATTTAGAATATTTAGAATCTGTCTTTAGAATTCACGAGAAGTATTTCGATGCATTTTTTATATTTACTGTATTATTTCGTGAAAAATAATATATGACGTTAACATTTAGCGGTGACGACCTTTTAATGTATGGATAAAAGTGATTCTTACAAAAAAGTAAGGATCGAGACTAATAGCACCTCTGATACAAAAAATGGACGAAATTTTGCAAAATTTGCAGTGCTACTGCGCTGTAGTTCAAAACATCGCAGACACTAATAAATCACCATATAAGACATAGAAATAAAAATAAAGGCAAGTGCAGGACGTGGTGAAAAATGCATGTGTAAAAAGTTAATTCTGTAAACGTATCATGTAATTTTATCACCATATTATGTGCGACAAGGTTTTCAAGGTTCAGTGTTTAGCTTTGCCCCTTTACCTTTTACCTTAATGCTTCGCATGCCAATGTTTTAAAGTTCTGAAGCGCATTTTCCCCTGTATTTGCATCCACTTCTATGACGTTTCTCTAGCGAAATTTTCCCTCACACTTAATTTCTTCGCGAGAATTTCACGCCCAGTACTTTCGCCATGAGGGTTTCGAAGGGCATCATTTTACCTATAGAAAAGGAAAACCCAATTATCCAAAACTTTCGAATACCTGCAGTAACTATGGATTCATTTAGTTTGATTATTTAGAGTTCTATGAGTTCTTTGATGAATAGATTTGTATTGCATGCGTTCTAAAAATATGGTTATAGGCCATATATTACTTTAAGTATTAATTTCAGGAGTATACTTCCGATTACAGAATAAAAGTATTGCGTGTGTCATATGAGAAAAGTTTTCAATATATAGATAGGAAAATTGTAAATTAGAAGCTAGTTCCTTACAGAACCATCGCAGAGTAAATATTTCAACAAATAAAACATTTATCATGATTTAATAATCAATAGCAAAACATTACACACCGTTAAGGTCAAAACTAAGGAAGTATTCATAACGAATGAGTTATCCCATTTTTCTACTCTCATTAACTATATAAATTCAAAATTTTTCAGAATAAATTTAGTCTGGGAAGAGATAAATATATTTGCTAAATATTTAACTAGCTCCTAGTTCTTTCTGAAAGTATTAATAGACGTAACACCATTAATTTTAAACTTTGTAAGGTATTTTTCCGGCCTTCTTGGCATGCCTTCGTGGTGTGAGGAACTGCACGCTCAGCGCGTAATTGTGAGGTCCGTGGTTCGATTCCCAGGGAAGGGGTTGTATATGTTTCATTTCTCCTGCTTCCAAAAATACCTAATTTCTCTACAACTTGCAAATAATTTTCCCCCAGCTAAATAAAATGTTATGAATACTTTCTGATTTGACATTTTGACTCTATGAGAACCTCATGAAAACATATTTTATATCTCCTGTATCGGAAGTATATGAAACTAATAGATAGATAGTATAACTAAGATCAAAAGTTTAAATTTTAAACTTGTAGTTATTTTACAACACACAGTGTAGTTAAATGAGTTGAATATAATGTCTCGGCATATTTTGTATTATCGGTTTATTACCAGTCAACACATTTATTTTCATATTCTTCTTCATAATTAAAACGTTTCTCTCTATATGTGAGCATTCTTCTTTTAATATATAATATAAAGTGGTATGGACAGTGTTTCCTCGGTAAAGCTTTGTGTTCCCACTTCGAAAACTATAAGATCTTACCTTTCAAATTTAATCAGAAAACTCCGCATTATAGAAGAAGTATGTTGCCACTTTGCAATATATTTGTCTTTCGAATTAAATCAACAAACTCGGTTATTATAAAGAAATTTGCTACTAATACCTGAATTAAAATAATTTTATCTTTCTTGCAGCAGCGTTTAGTGATTGAGCAAAGCATAAGACACTTTTTTAAGTTTATTTTGCTATTAAATAAAAAAAGCGATTCAAAAGCAATAAATGCTGAATTATTTCAGTTATAATTATTTGTTCATTATTAATGGCTTATTATTAATTTCTGTTTACCTATGTTAGACATCAGGTGCCCCACCATCCGCACCAGTCTACTTATTATCAATTACCAAATGATCCATGAGACGATAGTTGATGATTTTATTAAAATCATTTACATATTTAACATATTTAAAGAAGAATGTTCGTTTGTTTGTTTCTGTGTGTTTAACTCATATAAATGTTCAATTTTAATCTGATTTTAATGAAAGTTTGGAATTTAGCATTTAAAACAAGAAAAAGGTTTATGTCTACATAAAATTTCGAAAAATCGCTTCCCGGGATCCGCACTTCGGGCATTTATATTAAAACGTTGCACTCATTTCACTTATCTTAGGTTAACGTCGTCGTTGTGACATTTACGTTGTCAGTGGGACTTATATATGCTAAGCAAGGAATTAATCTTTTTTTTTACAAAAAATATTAATATTTCTACACAGCTTCAATTTTGAAATAACCCATCCTAGGTTTACATTGCCGTATTTGCAATATCACTATTAGTTCTTACTAAAACCTTTCGATGGCACCGTGTTCGTTTATTCTTTAAAGAACGATGCACGACTTTAAAGCAGAAATTAAGTGAGCTGTCTCTAAATTTTCGTGAATATATCGAAAACGGAGAAGGAATCTGTCAAAAGGGAGGGCGATCTTTTTAAAGCTCATTTCTGCAACAAAACATACCCAATAACAAAGTAAGCATCAATTCTTACTGAACGCGTTACATAGTGAAGCGCTAATTCCAAAGTTTTATTCGAGCCTAGTAAAATTTTGCACAGTTTCGCTTGAACCACACTAAAAGGAATGTTAGCGTCTATCTGAGATTTCTAAGAAACTATCCATAACCTCCTAAATGAAACCTCTTCACTCTTCGTAGCCCGAGCAAAGTCGGATACTTCAACTAGTGTAACTATAATAAAATTTTTATGCATAATATTTTGTCGGATAAGCCGGCTTCGTTAAAATACTTTCTTTTCCTAAATGAAGCCTCTTCACTCTGCATAGCGCAACGAGGAATACTTCAGATAGTTTTTATTATATATAAAAGCACTCATTTTCAAACAGCTCGTTTTAAATTTCTTTCATTAAAAAATTATTCCCATTTATTTCTTTTTCTTTTTGGGTTTTTTATTGCATTTCAGAGTCGCCATTATTTATTGAAAATGATGAATTGAATAAATTAAGGTGTACAGTCACAGTTAATATAGTAAAATGTTTGTTGAAAAGAAAACATTCAAATGAATAACATCAACGATGCCATTTAATACAGGAAAGAAACAAGCAGTTAAATTAGAGGTAAAGTTATTTCAGTTTTTAGAAATTATAAATTGGACTGTAAAACGGGTAATACGTTTTGCGCCATTCTCTTTCAAAATACTCTTTTACTCTGGGGAAATTATTCTCTGTCATTGATTTCGAAATCTCATATTCTTCTAGCTTCTTGATTTCCACAGTTTAATGAACAAGAGGTTTTTTTTATGGTACAGTTTTTATAGTTCCATATCTTATGCTTCTGTTATTTTAAAAACTTCATTTGAATTTTAATCTTTGAACATTGAATCTAGATTGCATTTTATTGGTTTTGAATTCTTTTTTTTTTCCAACCTCATGTTATTTTCTTCGAAATTTTAGAAATTGTGTATTACTTATTCAGATGATCTGGTTATCAGGTCTCCTTTATACACATTATTTTTTAGATAACGATTAATTATTGTACCATCGAGCTAGATGACTATAAGGGAGAAACTGTTAATAAATATGTGGCAGCATATCTCATTTTACCGCGTCTTTTACTTGAATATTTTATTGATCCGAGATTTTTAACAACAATAATTTTATCGGTGCTCTTTTACAAATCTTTTTCTTCGCTTCGTACCATTTGTGCTATATTCTGATAGTTTTAGCGATGCTTTAGAAAGAAAATAATAGCGATCCCTAAAAGTTTCTCTTCGAATGTCTTTTTCCTTTCAGTGATAATCCAATTCTTTAGCACAATTTTTTAGTGCAATATTGCTGGTGATAACGTATGGTTATACATAAAGTAAGGTTTACCTTTTTACTTCTCTCCTACCTATATACAGAGGGTGTTTACATAATTTTTGAACGACTTCGGGGCCATTTAATTAAAGTTTAAAATTTAATGCGTATTTTTTTAAATGTTCGGTTTGATAGCTTTTTTTTCGAACTATATTTCTGCATCGTGGTTTTCATAATAGAAGTGAATCTCGTAAAATTTCCAGGGGGCATTGATTTAAATATCTCTTCCACAACTTTCCGCAGTCCATCAAAAGTGGTGGATTTGCGCTTAAAAAAAGCTCCGTTCAAGAGACCGGAGCTTCCATAAGCGAAATGTCAGGGGACTTCAAAGAATACGCAGAAAAAATATATAGGCAATACCTGCATCAGTCTTCATTTTTTCAAGGAATATAGTGGTACATTTTGAATTATGACTTGTTGCTTTATCTTGATGATGTTTCACACTTCCAAAGTCGTTGGTATATATACAAATGGAATTTCTTCCATAAAGATTGGACGTAAATCTTTCTCTTGATAGTACGTTGAGTTGATTTTAACATTTTCTCCATTTCTTCTTATTTTTAATTTCCCATCTTAAGAGAGCGCTGCGAAAATCACTAACCACTTACTCAGAGCTCAGATTTTTTGTACTGACAGAATCAGGTTTGTACATTTTTTCTCTTGTCAATAAATAGACCTTTTTTTATTGCAGTCATTTAGTAAACCCATACTACACTCTCATGCAGAGTTCTGCAAAGTGTTCTACGTTGATCCACTTGCCTCAAAAAAACTAGTTAACATTATGTTTTTCAGCTTTTTAAATTTTTAAATCTAGGCTTCTTATGTTATTTAATGTTGCTACAGATATATTTAAAGACTTTGCAATTCATTTCTGCGTTGGCAGATTTTGGCTTGTTACCAATGATTTAACTTCGGTATTGGAAACAATACATACCTTTTCGGGGATTCTTTTGGATTCTTCTTTCCGTATGGAAGTTAAAACTAACGGATGTTTCCTTTTCGATTAATAATGATGATTATTTTGCACTTAGCTATTTTAATTCCCAGTATTTCGCTATGATTTTGAATTATAGAATAGGAACATTTCTCTTCAGAAAGTGCAAAAACAAATACTTCAATTCCCAGCATATTTTGAAAGGAGAAAAAAAATTAAAAGTAGCAGGTTATCATAAATTCTTATTCCAAAACAATTGCTTTAAAATTCTTTATCAAAATCGTTCTAAAATTGTGTAAATATTTCATGTACATAATTAAGCGAGGGGCTGTTTGGTCCAAAAATTCGATAATGAGTTTTCAGTGAATTAACGCAAATTAAAGTCCTTTAAAACACTTGTTTACTATTTTTACACGATATATGTCTGTCCGTGTCCCTGTGTATGTTAAGTTTTATAACGATAACTCTTATATCACCAAATATTCAAAAATTCCTATTTTCTATACTTAAGTTTTCTGCTAAGAGTTGGTCAGATTTTGGTAAAAGCTGGAAAGCAGAAAGTGGTACTATATTTTAAGTCCATAACAGTCTTTAATGGACAACTGGAAGTGTACTTTATGCAACAATCCATATAACATATTGTTGCATATATAAACCAAAATCTATGGTTGCAAGTGAACAAGCATTGTGTAATAACACTTATATTTCTCGGATATATATCTGCAGAAACTACATTGCCATCCAAAAGTTAACAGTATGTTTTTCAGAGCTCAAGCTCACCATTACAATAATGCCACTAATGTTTAAATTCACAGTTCATAAGTATGACAGTAACAGCGTTTAAGAATATATATGCAGAAACAATAGCTACTACTTTTATTTTATAGAAATGAATAGTTATATAGGAGTTGGAGAAAAAATGCAAAACTTGTAATTTTTGTTCGCGATTGTTGATCTTCAGTTGTTATTAAAGTTTCGTAGACAATATCCTGGAAAGTCTGTCAATATCCAGGACAAGTCGTTTTCCCCATTCGTTGAGGTGGCGGGCGATCGGATGGAGTGAAATGGGGATGTCACTAGCTGATGCTACTAGACTTCTCAGTGTTTCTCATAGTGTGGTCCACCGACTATGGAATCTGTTTGAATCCAAGGATTCTGTGTCTAGAAAATATGCTACAGGCAGACCTAGAGTAATAACACCTGCGGGAGACAGTTCTTTAACTCTTTTGTCCCGAAGGAGGAGTAAAATTACTGCGCCTCAGGTCATGGCAGAGCATTTATTGGCAACAAGAACACAAATCTCAGCTACTACAGTGCGCAATCGTTTACACAATACAGTTCTGTATGTAAGACGACCAGTTGTTTATATCCCCTTGACCCGAGGACATAGAGATCCTCGTTTATGTTGGGCAAAGGAACACGTCTCCTGCACCAGTCAACAATGGGCGTCTGTTCTCTTTACAGACGAGTCTAGGTTCACACTGGAGAATGATTCAGATCGTCAGCTGATCTGGAGAGAACAACGCACTATATACAATCAATTCCACATTGTAGAAAGGCACAGTTATAGAGATGGTGGAATAATGGTTTGGGCTGGGATCTCTCTTGGTGTTTACACTGACTTCCATGGAGGAACTTTGACCATTTTGAGATATCGAGATGAGATCCTTAATCCATATGTTTGCCCATATGCCGTTGCTATTGGTACTGGATTTCTTCTGATGGACGACAATGAGCAATCGCAAAGAGCTCGGTTGCTGAAAAATATCTCGAAGGTCACGGTGTGGCGCGGATGGAATGGCCAGCTCAGTCCCCAAACCTGAATCTGATAGAGCGTCTTTGTGACTACCTTGGGAGACAGGTTGCTGCTTTAAGCCCTCCTTCAAGGTCGTTATATGAGCTTGAACAAGGATTATTCCGTGTCTGGTCGTTAATTCCTATTTCACTGACCGAAACTTAATTGACAGCATGGAACGTAACTGCTCCCAATGTATTGCAGCTAAGGGTGGACGCATTCCTTATTAGAATCCATTTTTGCAATGTTACCACCCCATTTTTTCTCAAAAAACTGTGAACTACTTTTTCTCCAAGACTGGATCCGAGAGGGAAATTTTTTGTTGTAATTCATGTTTGTGTTGAACTTTAGAAACATTCTATGTCGCATTCATTAAAGAACTGTTTAGTGAACAGGTCCTGTAAATTTCTTGTTTATATGTTGCTCCATTTTCAAATTAGACACAAGAAACATGCTGTTTCTTAAATTTGAAGGGCAGTGTATATCTATGTTATAGATACCATAGAAATAACCTGGAAGAAAATTAAATTACGGTATTCATTTCAAAGCATTTTTAACTCTATTATAGAGAATTTTCTTTAGTTAAAAACCAGTTTAATTATATGTTGATCAAATGCCTAATTAAATACAATTTTAGTAAAAAAAATAATATTTCAAACATTCGATTAAGATGCCCGGTGGCGGAGTGACTAGCGCGTAATGCAGCAGCACTATAGGTCGGGGTTCAATCCTCGGGCTGGGAAAAGTTGACTCAACTTTTCATCCCTTGAGTGGGTCGATAAAGTGAGTCCCAAGTTCGCTTGAGGACTAACACCGAGGGTCCTGCCACAAGCTGACCATTTGCCCAGGGTATATTAGTTTTTTAAACCTTCTTATATTACGGCTAATACCTAATAAAACATAATTCAAATCTTCCTGTTACTGATCTTTCTTCTTACTGGAACAACGCATTAGGTTTTGTTTGCAAATGAGAAACCGGAAGTTACATAAAGCTCGCTGCTATTTAAAATATGGAACTGGTGGGATGCCATGTGCTGGCCAGATCAGATTCTTTTACAAATTGCTTTCATTCACCAATTCTTTGCTAAAGTTTTTAAGAGGCAGATGATGATGATTCTTATATGGAAATACTTTTTAATAGTAAAAGCTTGTTAAAAGTAATTAGTAATTGTTAGAAGTGAACTGCTTGAAAATCGAAAGAGACAATTTTAAAAGTTTTTAGATGAACTGTAAAATGTTTATTAAATAAGTCTACATTTTTATTTTGTCAGAATTAACTCATTGTAAAGCGATCTTTTCTCACATAGAACAATAATACCAGGAAGTTACGCAATACGAGGGTCCATTGTAAAGATCCTAAATTGGATTCACATAAGTCGGAGTTCTAACTTTGCATATGAATACAGAGTATTTTTAGTTAAATAAGATTAACGACTAAAAAAGGCACTTGTTTATATTATAAGGTATTTCTCCCGCCTTCCTAGCGTGCCTTCGTGATGTAGTGGTCAGCACACTAGGCCAGTATTTCAGAGGTCCGTGGCTCGATTCCCGGCGAAGGCGATTGCTAATTTTTCATCTTGCCTGCTTCCAAAATTCCTAATGTCTCTACAAGATGAAACGTATGCGAGGAAGCGTGTAATATTATATATATCAATAAAAAGAAGTATCAAAATAATGATGTTGCATAAACAACGAAGTTATTTCAATAACGAGAGCTTCATAAAAAATTAATGAACTCTTCTGAAGATGAAGTTTTCATCATGTAAAATGACATCATAGCAAGCTAATATTTTTTTTCATTCCTTACCTTATAGTTTGAACATATTTACGAAAAAGCAACTTTCGAAAAGGGGTGGCCACTTTTGTTAATACTTTGCAAGAGACTTTTTTCACTCGGACGAACCGGTAACTCGAAAGGATTTTCCGCACATTTGGTGAATGTCTTAAGCTAACATAATATGATTTCACACGCAATTTAACAAAATCTAAGAATTCTTTTACGTCTGAAGATACTTGCATTCCTGCAGCTTTTTCGCCAGATGAAAACGGTTTTCTTTGCGGTATTTATTCCGCTTCTGTGCACGTCATACATTCTGAAATTTGTATCTGTTTTGTGGATTCAATGTCGCTTTCACACTGATTAGCTATTACTATGATTTTGGTCCTTTTACACCGCTTAGTTCAGCGTTATCTTCATCACTCCTTACATAATAACATAACATAATTTCGTCATTCTTCAATGAGAAATGCAACTCATTTTCACTTAAGCTCCTTCATCATTCATACTGGATACAGTAACTTTGAAAATAATTTTCTGATTTCTCCCACTGTTGAATTCTAACTAACGTCGAAAATATATACAACAATAAATCTAAAAATATAGAAATTAAACATACAACATAGGATTTAATAAATCTAAAAACATATTTAAGATTAAAAGATTGTCAGATGTTTTATACGCATGTATTGTCGAAAACACTCATGATATATTGCCTATTGTCCAACCAAACCTAAGTACATCGCTACCACTTGAATCACCGCGTCAAACCGAACGGCGATGAAGAGTTAACACTCGAGTTACCACATGAAATCAAATGATGACCGAGCGTCACCTCTGGAATTCAAAGGGTTAAATTTGCATTTCTTAGTTGAGAAATTGATGTTGATAACCTTGCGGTACCTGTATGCAAGGATAATGATCGACTTGCACAAAGCTGCTGGCACTTTCAACGCAAAGATGCAATAAGAAGTGATCTTTAAGAATAATATGTCATCAACCTTCCTTCTCAGTTTCTTCTGACGAGGCTTGAAAATGGCTGATAAAAGGTAATGGAATAGCAACATTTCTTATGCATGCTGTTAGGAATGATATTAAGGATTTACAATATATTATTTATCACTTTTCTTGATACATTTCTGCATTAGCGTCTGGAGCATCCCTACTTGTTTGACAGTATTCGTACCCATAGCTGCTGCAGCTATATCTTGTTATGCTACATGTTGTCAGCATAAGTAAAGAACAAATTTCAAAAGAAGTTGCTTGATTTCTATTGAATCCATATCACTGTTGCATCATATTAAATAGCGCGTTTAATTTGTTGATTTTCTTCTTATAATCTTTGTTTTTATATGGAGGGTTATTATATAAATTTTCTTACATTACTAATGTGCTTTCCGTAAGGATTAATATAATTCATAAAAATGGTCCAGTTAAATTCAGCATTAATCAGACATTCATAAAAATTACTATTCTAAATTTTAGACTACAATGTATCTTGAAAAGCTTACGATTAAAATTCGAAACTTTTAAAAATTAAAAAAAAATTAACAAATATTCATATTAAAATGAAATTTCTCACCGATATTGGTATGCGCATTTCACTTTAATTGTGAAAGAATTTCAAGCTAATTAGTTATGTTAAGCCTTCAAATTAGAGTTAAGAGTTATCCCACGTGAAATCTGAGGTACAGAAATTAAAATCATATATTTAAAATGAGCTTTTCAAACCTGTAAAGCAGAACGGTAGAAGAACATTTTTTGCCATCTTAAATAATGCTGAATGCGCCATCTTAAGTAATGCTGATGCGACTTATATGCTTATGGACTAAACAATTTGTGTATCCAAGAAGCAGCTGTGCATTTATTTCACTGTTTCATTTCTGCATAAGGCTTACAGCAATGGCTTTTCTCAAAGGTCAATACAATTTATTTTGCCAGGGCTTCAATTCCGCTTTTAGAAATCCACTGGAAAAGGATTACTTAGAGCTATTAAACAAACAAACTGTATCATATTTTCAAATTCAGTCCTTCGAGAAGGTCTTTTAATAGTTTTTCAACATTTTAATTCTTACTTTTTTTATTTAGTAGAAAGGAAAAGCGAAGTAATTAATTTAGGTAACAGCTTCAAAATTTTCAGCTGCTTTACGTCAAGAAAGATATTTCTTCACTAATGTCAGCTTTTCAAAAACTAATTGTTCTAATAAGAATTAAGTTTAAACCGGGTTAATTTCAACCATAAATAACGCGTGGTTTCGATGTCCTCACCAATTAGTTCGATAATCATTAATTCAGACTCATAATGTGCTTAAGTTGTTAGTAAAGACTCATTGCCAACGCCCATAGTAATAGCTTCCTTCAGTCATGGAGGGGATGAATTAGTTGCGAATTACAGTTTATGATGAGTAATAAATGCGTCGGGAACCATTAATCATTCCTATAATCCTCGTCGTCTCGGCTGGGTATGGCTCTAATGAATACTATGATTTCGAAGAGCTTACTGCACGCGAAGATATTAACAGATTTTTCACATCATTCATTTTCATTAATAGCATTATTCTCTAACAAGAGTTTTGCGTGCAGGTATTTGGTTCTATGTGTTAAACTTTGCATACAGCTGTACCGAAAAAGATGTTTAATTAATATGCATGAGATATCATATCACCTTCCTTTCTCTGTTTTGCATTTATACTTAAATGTAAGTTTTTCTGCTATTTTCACTCTCTAGAAATCATTCAGATAAAGAAATGGAATTTCTACTGTAAATATCAGACCTTAAAATTTCTCTTAATAGTACATTGAGTTAATTTTAGCATTTTGTCTACTCTTCTTATTTTTAATTTCTCACTCTAATAAAATCCTGTGGTAATCCTAAAACTCTTACTCAAATTGAAATATTCTGTGTGTTGACAGAATCAGGTTTGTATAATTTTTCTCTTCTTTTTCCGATAATAAATAGACCTTTATTTGCTGCAGTCATTTAGGTAAACCTATGCTTCATCGATTGTCACAATACATTTCCATTTTGCTCTCATAGATAATTTTCATACAGATTTTTGCAAATGTTTCTCCGTTAAGCAGCATATCTCGACAAAAGCTGGTAGGCATTCTGTTTTTTAGTTTTTCTTTGTTGTAAATGTTGGTTTATTAATTTATTTATTGCTCCTACAAATTTATTTAAAGATTTTGAAATTGATTTCTGCGTCGGCGGATTTTGTATTGTTAGCAAAGTTTTAACTTTATAAATAGTACCTTTTCCGTATATTCGTTTGAAGTTTTTCCATTTAAAAGTAATAATTTGCGATTTGTATCTGTCCGATGAATAATGTTCCTTATTTTGAACTTCATGCATTTTACAATATTTTTTAGTTATAGAATAGGAATATTTCTGCTTGGAAAGCGAATAAATATATCCTTCAATCCACATCTTGTGCGTCACTTTGAAAGAAGAATAAATTTAAAAGTAGGAGACGAAATTTTTCAATTCAGTGTTCTGTTGCCAGAAGTATTTGTTCCAAAACATTTACTTTTATAAATTCCTTATCGAAATCGTTACAACAATGTTTAATTACCCCCTGTGCATGTTGACCATGATATGTTTAACGAAACCCTGGGACTCCATGCAATAATTCAGGAATTCCACAAAGGGAAATTACAACTTTGGGGATTCCCTTATTCCCAACATCTGAAAGTTAAAGAAATACCTTTCTTTAGCAACGTTTTCGAATTACTCTTTATTCCTTTTCGGTAGGCATATGTTTCTTTTCCGTTATTTTCACTATTACAGCTAAAGAAGAAGGTGTTATCTAATATTTGAGACTATAATCATGTAAATTTGTTCGCTTTATGCCGATTTCTATTACTTATTTTTAGTTACTATGATATTTACGTTTCTTAATTGCTTACAAGCTGCAAGCAGGTAAGAAATAGAACCGCAGATAACAAGTTGTCCATAAGTCATATATGTTTCTGTCATTCGTTTTGAAGCCTATAGTAGACAATCAAAATATATCATACACTGATTGTGGAATGCGTAATGTGTATGCAATTTCATGCTTTATTTCATCTTAGAACCATCTCCAAGCTTAAGGATGCATCATATCATAAATCACTGACTTCGGGGTCATTACGTGGGTAATCACATATATACTATTCAATAATCAAATTTCAGAATAGGTAATCAACTTATTTTCGTTTTATTCTCTTGTTTTTCATCAACCTTTCTGTCAGAGGATGATTAAACGCATAGTGTTTAAAGGATAGGCTAAAGTGTTAGTGAAGTTGGCTTTGATATCTCTATGACAGTTCACCTTTACTTCGTTTTCCAGTTGGCAGATAATATATTTGCACATAAGATCATTTTTTGGGTTTCATTCAGTTTTTTACTCGAAATGCTTCAGCGTAATTATCAGGGGGCACAAATTTGCTTTATTACTCTGTAGGAATTTACATTTATTTTTACTGACCAGTTAAGATTAGGCTTTCTTTCCTATAAGCTTTCATTCCCCTAATTGTCAATGCCAGAATATTTAAATTTGGTAGGGCGCGTAAGGGAATGCAAGTTCTACCATGAGGAGAAAATATTTAAGTACTGAGTTCTAGAAGGAAAACTGAGAGAGAGTGGACAAGCACTGTACATTTTTAGCGTGAGCCCTCTGGTTCTGCATTTATTTGCTGGTTAAAGTGGCCTGATTGCTATTATTTTGCTGCCACTAGACTTCGAAGGCGGTTTTAGATAACAGGATTATCTGAGCCCTGGGGAAAAGTGTACTTTTTGTTAATATCTTTGATGTTTAAGTTTAGTTCTTGTTAGTTGAGTTACCGCCCGAGCGAGGCGTGGTTTGTTAGCTTCAAGTCGGCGCATTGTGAATTTTAAAGACTCGAATATAGGGTTCTTATAACCCTTCCCCTGTCTGGTTCCTGCACTTACTTCAGCTGTCACAATGAAAGCTTAAGTAGATATTACAATTCTTTCTATAAAACAAGAAGCTTATTCCTTTTCTGTCAATAAAATGCCCAGTCTGGTCTATAGAGATCCAAACCTTGGGTAATTTATGTTATTGCCTGTGAGTATGGCTTTATATATTATATAAGCTTTATATATTTATGTTATTGCCTGTGAGTATGGCTTTATATGTTATTGCCTGTGAGTATGGTCAAACGAAACGCCCTTAAAAATTTCATATCAAGAAACATGAAAATAGGAGCGATTTGTTTGCTTCGTTCTTAAAACGGAGCAAAAAAAATCAGTATTTCAATCAGTATTCTTGGTCTGCAAAGTTACATTCAGTATCATCTAAAACACTTCCTTCTCTGGTAAATTAGAATAGTCTGAGACTTTCCGTGTCTGTAAAATATTATCTGCTTTAGAGAGTGACTTGAATTATTACATCTTTTCAGCATCAAAATAGAAACTTATGAACTATTAATTTGATTCTATTTTTCATCCCAAAATGGACTGCATGCGTGGCTTCTTGTCGATATTTTTCTTTTTCCCTTCATTAAAGAGGACGTCGTTGTTTAGATTTTAGTAAATTCTTAAAAATGCATTTGTTTTTCTCGCTATTTTATGGTACTTTCCCTCCATAAAATTACAGCTGAAGAAAGTTATAATTCTAAAAGCACATCTACTAAAATAAAATAGAACGAAAAGTAACTTTAGTTAGAAAGAAAGAGAAAAGAAAAAAAAAGAAAAAAAAGTTTACCTGTAGTCAAAAAGTTAGCGTTAAATATTTCATTTCACTTTTCTTTTAGAATGTCTCTGTAAGGAGTAAGAGATCTTTCGTCTATAACTCATGTTGGCGTAACTTACTGAAATAAGGAAACGTTAAACAAGTTTTTTAGTTTATTTCCAAAACTGACTTTTTATTCTCATTAGTAACTGCTTTCGCATAGAAAAGAAAAAATGATCAGTCTTTTCAATTTTCCTCAGTAAATTGACTATTAATCTGGGCATCCATGGCTAAAGAAAGCTATGACTATAGCTTTTAACATTAAATGATGAAATTATAATCCTGCTCAGGATTGAAATTACACATTTATATGAAACTTTAAAGTCATGAAATAGTTTATCAGAAAATGTATTTAGAATAAATAACACTTAAAATTTCTTCCATGAATAACCTTACATATGTCTCGATGTTGTTTCATCTGAAAAATCCTTGTAGAGACATTAGGTTATTTTGAGGCCGGAGAGATGAAAAATTAGCAATCGCCTTCGTCGGGAATCGAACCACGGACCTCTGAAATACCGGCTCAGTGTGCTGACCACTACACCACGAAGGCACGCTAGGAAGATGGGAGAAATACCTTCTATTCTTAACATAAAATGTTGCAAGCAGATATTTCAGTTGTCTTGAAATATAACGTGCTTATAGTTTTGGACACATTCCTAAATATATTTTTAAGGGATGTTAGTAAAGCGAAACGTTACATGACCAACGCGAGAAACCCACATATGAAAGTGGAGGTAACTCACATTTGAAATTAAGTCTTCTAAAACTGGTCTCTAAGAAGTCTCTAGAGATCTGGGTTTTTCCTAGAGAATTTTACCTTTTCTATCTGGACCTTTAACAACTAAAGTTTACACACCAAAGTAATTAAAGTATTTTTTCTCGAATATTTACATTTTCCTTGTTTACTTTAATTGATTCTTATGTAAAGCATATTTTAAAATAATTTGTTTGTACGAAAATGTAATGTAATATTTCCTGGTATGTATTGCGGATAGATGTTTTGACGTACTACTGATTTATTTCAAATTTCTCGACGTAGAAACCGTAGAAAATAATTAATTAAAAATTCACAATAGTTACTTAATAAATCTATGGGGATTGTGAACAAAATTTTTTGTTATGAACGTACACTACAGGTAAATTCATTTATGAAAGACAATGAGGGAGCTAAGTGTTTCTGTTCTCAAATAGGAGTATGCTAGATATACTACTTACAATTCAGTTTCCCGTCATAGAAATTATATTTTAGGTAGGAGGAAATGAAATAGAAAACGTTAACAAAATTTACTGTACTCAAATGATATGCAGCTACAAGCAAATGCTCTGAAACGAAATTTTGCTTAAATGACTTTTCCAGAAATTACCATTTTCTGACGCCATACTTTCCGACATCTCTAAGAAATGCGACGTAGTTCTAGAAGAGCTGTAAATTAAATTTACTGCTATTATTTCGGATGCGTAGAACAAATTGAATTCGGAGGAAACAGAATGACCTTGGGAAAACTGCGGTGATCACCAGGAAACACCGGAAAGTTGTTCATTGTGGCGGAATAAAAAATAAAACTTTCCTCTAATGGCAGTTTCCTTATTATTTACTGAAATGAAATCTGGATGAAAATGGTTAACCACCAGAGTTCTTAAATCCTTTGAGAGGAAACATCCGCTTTTTAAGTACATTTGCGAAGAAAATATTCGTGGAATGCTCTGTTGCTTAATACATAAAAAGAATCTTCAGCACCTCACAAACACATAAAGAGAGAAGTGAAGAAAGGACATTATTTCTGTTTCCTTCTTTCGACGCAATGAGATTGCTTTGCTACGAGTAGAATGTTTTTATGGTCTTTGTGCAGCAAATGCTCTGATTGAGTTAATTTGTAGTAGGTTGTGTAGTAATTCCGTGCAGTCTCTTTGTGAATTCATTACATCTGAAATGAATTCAAATTTACGTTTGTAAATCTTACAGTGCAATAATAGTCCTGTTTTAGTTTTGTAACCTTATTAACAGACAAAAAAAATTAAAATCGATTTTTTCAATTCTTTCGCTTATTACAAACATTATTATTATCGTGTGATGTCCTCAATATTTACCCAAAAGGGTCACTTTGAATTTCCATATACAATGATTTCTCGGTTTACGTCCAACCTAGCATACGTCCTGTTTGGATACAAACATTTTTGTTTGGTGTATGATATGTATTTGAAATAAGCCTCGAGTGCTATGACTGCGGCCAATGCACTCTTTCGCCTCCTTCGAGACATTCTGTGACTACCCACCAGCATCAGCATCCCTGTTGCTACAATTTATTAATATATAATTCGTGCTCTAGCGCTGAATTTTCACGTGATTTTATGTTTTATCGGATAAACGTTTTATAAATTCTTTAACAACGAGTTTTAAGAAAGTTAATAAGAACAATCAAGCAACGAAGAAAATGGTTAGAATCACATCACTATGAAGGGATAAAGAGATTGTTAAAAATACCAAGATGACATGTGGATCTAGGACTTGGCTGTTGCATACCGTACGCTGAGAACTACGGTATCTGTGCTAATGAAAAACAAAGACGCCATCAAATTTTCTAATGTTGCGCAGGGAGTGAAGTCAGATTACCAAACAAAGATCAGAAACATTACAGCGTACTGGGAAATTGATTTTGATCTGGATAAATGTGGGACGTTTGTGTATGGTATTATGGAATTTCTTTGTTTTGAAAAATTTCATTTACGCACAGTATATATTCACACTCTATAGTTTTATTTTATATACTAAATAAATAATAAATATAATAATAAAAATATGACCTTTTTATAATAACGAATGAATTATTTTTCGTTTATTTCCTTATTGAAAACGCTTTTTTGATATACGCCCTGTTTGTTTTGAATGCAAGGATTTGGACGTATAACGAGGTATCACTGCACGGGTTTTTAGATTTTAAATTCATTAATTTTTACTTATCCTCTGAAAACCTATGATAAGGGAAGACAAGTATAATAAAGTATCATTAAATAAAGGGCAAATAAAGAGTTAAATATTTCATGTAACATATAGCAATCTCAAGATTCTTGTATGCATGTTTACATAGCTTTAATTTATTTCCTTGAAAATGCGCAAGAACAACTTCCATTCAGCAAGAATGTTTTAACACTTATTTTTATGTGCATTATTAATAGGGGATTTTAATATTAAAGTGCCAACATTGCATTTAATGAATGTAGAACTGAAATTTTTGTTTTCTGATTGCCCATCTTCTGAGCTATCGGTCTCTCTCTGAGCCCAAAAGAGCTATTAGTCTCAAAACAGGATTTTACATTGTTTCACTTTTCATTCGAGTCTATTGCCATTCGGCAAAATGCAAGATATTTAGCTTTCAAACTGAATCTGTCCGTTATAGATTAACATACTAAGCTATTTAAAAGCAACAGATGCAGTTCTTAAAACTATTAATTACTTACTTTTGAAAGGATTTATTTAAATAAAAATGTTTGAATTCTTAATATATCTAATTAAAAACATTCAGCATTTTAATAAAATATATATATTTTTGAAAAATCTCTGAAATTTTTGAATTTCTGTGTATTTGAAAAGTGAAAAATATATATATATATATATTCACTTTTCAAATACACAGAAAATATAGAACGTTCTTATATTTGTCTCAGTGTGCTATATTCATCTAGTTTCATATAAAATATTTCGCTGTTCCACCTCAGCCATCTGTATTGATGATCTTTACTGATAAACCATATTAGACTTTAAAACCGCTCTTTAGGCGATCAAAAAAAATCAAAACACTTTCCAGATTTGGGGGGCTTACTATCATGATCGAATATGCCTCGTTGCCACGATAAAATCATTCCCATTTCACTCTATTGCATTATTTGAAATTACAGTCACTTTAAAAGTTTTATCACACATTTATCACCTTCATCGGGAATTTATTCGGCCTTCTTAAGTCCAGCCACCTGAACCCATATTCGCACAGTAAATTTATATGGTAATATTTCCTATATCAAATGTACTAGGATGGCCATTATAGGAGGTAATAGTTTTCCTTACATTCCTCCCCGAAAAGGCCAAGCGGTTTAGTCACTGAATACTTGCAGTACATACCTGGGCTCGATTCCATGCGAACGAGCTGGCTGCATGGGCGCTTCGTGTTTTTCTCCATGTGTAATGTGTATGAATCTGTTTCCCTTAGAAAGTCCTCCACGAAGTCATCTCTCCCTTTAGGTAGATAGCACTAAAATGAAGTTTAAAATGATATTTTACTTGTAACACTATAGAGGTTGTTTACATTGAAACAATTTGCTAATGCACGCTACAAATATCTCGCTGTTTTTTCCGAAATAAAATTCGTAACTATGAATGATCTATAGAAAGTATGGTCTTCTGTTAGAAGTCATTTTTAAAATATGGCTACAAGTTTAATTTCCTAAATGTAGATAATTTCCTAAATATTAGAGATAAATTTTCAATTAAACGCTTCTCAGAAACATGTAGAAAATTCAGGAGAACCATTTGAACGCTAGTGGTAGAATGGTTTTATAAATAGAGAACTTAATTTTTATAAAGAGTATAAATAAACGATCAGTGATACGTTAAAATACGGCTAAATATCAGCGAATATTACTCATATAAATATACTAATTAATAGCGAATAAATTTATAAAACGTTTCACCCTGACAATGAATGGCAAAATGTGCAAATATTGTATAGCAGTTTCGAACTAAATCTGAGCAAAAATATAGAAATAATGTTTTTTATATGTGTTGAAAAAGAAATCTACTAGTAAATACATTCTGTTAGATTTTCGTGATGTTTTTATGTAAGGTGGGCTACATATTTAACTTTGAAACCCGTAACGATATTTTGCTAACTGCAACTTTTCTCTCTACAGAAACCGTATAAAAAGTTAAATTCTACCTTTACGAAAACATGAGGCTTAAAAGAGTTTTCATAGAAATTTTTACCTTGTTTCCGAATTTTTTTTAAATTTTCAGTTTGCTCTATCATCTGCATATTTAATGGAATAAATATATAGATCCTCATCGTTTTCGAACTTTCATTTTTAAACATTTTTTCGACTTGTGTGTATGTATAAAAATTATATATTTCAAGTATTAAAATCAAGTGAATAGAATAGAAGAGCAAGAAAAAATATTATTTCTGATAAACTCTTGTAAACGTGTTTTACGAATCATTTGATTGAAATGTTTCAACTTTTGGGCAACGTGTTCCAAAAAAATAGTATGAATCGTTATGGAAACATTGGTTTTAGCACTAAAACTTAATGCTTGGAGAAAACGTACATTTGACTCTAATTTCTTCCAACGTCTTGAGAGCAATTTATGCCCTTAAAATAACTTGTGCCACAGAGTTTTAGAAATCGATTTTCGAAGAAACTAAGTCGGATGTGTTTAATGAAAGGTTATAAATTAAATGGATTATACCATGTATCAAAATTTCATTCTCAAACTTTCATCTTACGCAAACATCGATCCACTTCTCTTTAAGCACTTTTCACACTTTTCTCTGTGGTAATTACAATGTCAAAATTTCTGTAGTGAAACTAGAAAATTTTTTTTAGAAATTTTGAAGGAAGGAGAGATGACTCATTTCTTCGCCGTCAAATTAAAGAGAAATTCTCCTTCGAGTATCCTAGTTAATAACAGGAATTTAAGCTTCAAATAAATTAGCCCATTAGAGTCAGTAAGTTGAAGATCTAGATCATTACATGAGTTGAAGTGTTTCGTTTAGTTGCACTTTGATTACATTTAGTTTCGCACTTCAGAATAAAAACAGAAGGAAATTTTTCTTTCAGTTATTATGAATTAATGGGAATTCTGTTAAGTTTGCAGAAAAGCACCTTAGGAAAGGTTACAATAAAAATTATAATATAAGAAGAAAGATAAAATATGCTGTGTCTTCTTCGATTTAAGAGAGATATTACCTATAATATGTTATTAGAAGTTTTTTTCTTAAATCAGGTGAAATGTATTATTAAATGAAACGAAAGAGTTGACAGTAGAAAGCTGATGCTTTTAATGGCATGTAAATAGGTTTTCGAAATGTTTTGTTTAATTAATACTGCTTCATGTTTGACGCATTTAAGCTCCTGTATCGTATAAGTAAAACACATAAAATTGTAACGTAAAATCGCGCTTGTATCTTATAAATTCTCAGAAGGTGCCAGAAAAATAAGTAATCAATTGCTGCTAATCTTCAAATGGTAAAACTATTTTTTGCCTTTTTCGTCATAGACATTTAATTACGTTTCATATATAAAGACCTCTCTCTGTCTATGACTAAGTGAATGGGCAAATAGAATGTTAGACATCTTCCCCTAAATGCTGCTCTCAGACAATTAGATAAATTTCCAGTGAAGCGTTAAGATATTCCAAGAGCCCAGACAAATTCGGATGGCTACATTGGCTGGTTCTATCAGGAAATTTTCGATAATCTTTAGGATATTATATTTAAAAAACATGTCTTCCTCACACACTGTGTCAGTGAACAGTAAGCGGTAAAATATATGCAGTGCCCTAAGCACTTTGCAGTTAGGCATAGTTTCGATGTCGCAGGTAAAATAAATAAAGGTAGCTGGTAAAAAGCCGAAAAAAAGTTAGCTGAAAATTCCGTATTTTGAAAGGATGTGGTTAACGACGGTACCTCGCATTTACATAAAGATCTAAACCAAATTCTCACAGAAAAAAAAAACAGTTTGTGTTTCACTCAGTTGATCTTCAACTGGGACTTGCTTAAGGTCATGTCATCATCATTTTCAAATATATATATATATATATAAACTTGCTCTTTATTTTCATATCATTTATGGGCTGGACAATCGTTGCACCGGTCATGCATACTAGCCATATCTAGTCCCCTAGCCGGCAGGGTACATGGTGATTTTTTCCTCATATATGACATAGTTGTATTATAATTCCTCGCAGAAAATCCTTCATAAAGTTGTCAGTTTTAATTCAAAACTTTTCCTGATGTTTAAAAAACAAATACTTAGTCATTATGAAAAACTGCAAAGCTGTATAAGCTAATTCCAATAAAAATTAGATTGCCAATGAATGCTCTAAAGCTTTGTAAAGAAAATATTCTGAAGTCTATTTCCTGTACTCCAGAATGGAGGATTGGAAAAAGCTGAATGCTTAATATGGGCAGCCATTAGAGCTAAAGTGAATCCTATATCTGGCTTTAAATGTCACTGTTCAGAAAGTTTATCCTTTCAGCCACTTGTAAACCTAAATTTAGATGACTATTATTTTTATATTTTATTGAAAATAGATTGAGGGAAAACATGGGAGAGCTGTTAAGGACTGTGATAACTTTATCTAAGGTAAATTTTCCCTTTAATAGAGCTTCTTAAAGTACTCTTCAACATATTCATGTCACACGTACAGAAAATCACGAAAATCCACCCGCAGTCAATTCGTTCAGCAGAATTTGGATCCGAATCGAACTACCACTGTTCAGGGATATTATCCACTTAGATATTGGTGAGCCTAAATTTTAAATAAAACGTATATACGTAAAAAACAAAACTTTAAACTAAAACTGAAATTTTATGGGATTACTCAATTTTCTAAGACAAACCTAATTTCGCAGGACGAGAGAACAATTACTCTCTAACTTAAACGAAATTGCTATAAATTTCTTCTAGTTATTCGAATAAATTGATCCCAGTTATGCAGCCAAAAAGCTGGTGAATGATGTATCTGTAATTGCTTCTTAATTAAAATAAGTAATCTTAGATTATTTGCAAAATAATGATATCGAAGTTGCTTCATTAATTTCATCCTTGCAATGTAATCAGGAATGAGTGCTTAGAGTCAATCATCAAAAATTATTACGATCATTACTGATAACTTTCATCTCGAAAAGCAGTGTACTGAAACTAGCATAACGATGTCAAAATCTCTTTCTGAATAATTTCAGGGTATTCAATAAATAACTCAAAAGAGGGCGTCTGTTCCAAATCCTTTTCCTAGAACTGGATGATAGTTATGTCATTTGTACGGCCCTGAGGCCCTAAAGGGCGTAAACTCCTTCCTCAAGTTTTCTGCGAAAACAGGAATGATACCTAGAATTACTGCTCGTTCTCCTTATATTATTGATGGTATGTAATTTATGCATTGGTTTTAATAATATCAGGTTTATCTCTTTAAAGATGTGCCAATAAATGTCTTCATGAAGAGAAAAAGGTTAGCTGTTTTTTTGAAATGAACACTTTTAGTTTCTCCATACAAAGATACTTTTTGCTTCCTCCTCCAATTAATCTACAGAGAAATTCTCGCTTTTTAAACAAAAATGGAGAGCAGAAAACGTATTATTTGAATTTAGAGCTTTTTTAGTTCTTTTTAAAAAGTAAAGCAAATATTGCAATCGCGAAAAATTTCGAGTATCATATTTCAATGAAATTAGCCATTTTGACCGCTCTCGAATCCATTTGAATGATTTTCTTTCTGCGTGACGACTGTACATACGAACAGAATAAAGGACTCTTTTTTCCAAAACGGATTTTAAAATGGATTTAGCAGAGATTTTTTTCTGACATCTGTACGTGCGTACGTGTAATGTAGCGCACAGCTCAAAACCGACCAGCCGTAGAACGTTGAAATTTTATTAAAGGGACTATTATAACATGTAGTTGTGAATCTCCATTTTTCGTTGCAATCGGTGTCACCAAACGTCTATTTATGTATATACATACACACCTTTTTACCCGGCTCGGTGAGCTCCATTTTTGTTCTTATATGTTGGCAAATTATGCATTTTTTGTTTCGAAGTGGTTGAATTATGTTGTTCTTATGTTCCGGTTAAGGATTTTATGCCTTTATTTAATTTGCATGCAATAGTTGTAGAATTAAGAAGAAATTAAACGTTTAAGTGACGCTATCCCAATGAAGGCCATCATTTGTTAACATTGAAACTTAAAGAAGAGTAGTGAATTAAGTCAGCTGTGCACTAATTTAATTGTTTTTTTGCCCAGGGGAACCGAATGTTAACTTTCAATTGTGTGAACCGAATATTTGGTCTTCCTGCCCGTTGGCCGAATTTTTTGTTTTCCCGTAGAAACTCTAATTTATATTGTAATTTTTTTAACTGTTTTTAACTGTTTTTTTAACTCTAATTTTAATTGTATTTTTTAAAAATATATTTAGTTTTTTTAGGTTTTTCTGAATTTTACAATTTTTAATGAAGATGTTTTGAGTTTTTATTTATTTTTGCCTTGCCGCGAAATGAGAACTGAATTGATTGAATGAGAAATGCATCTTTTAACAAATATATATTGAATTAAAGAATGATATGGCGAATATAAGAAAGTATGGCAGCATTTAATATTCTGTCAGGAATCTTAAACATGCTGATTTTAAATATTTTGTAATTTTGCTGTTGTATTTTATGTGGTGTAAGTGTAAAAAATGGGACCTTTAATAAAATAAAGTTAAAAAGACGAAAGGTTAAGAATAAAAAGACGAAAAAACTTGTGTAAGTTCTCTTGCTAAAAAAGTGAACATCGATAAAATGAAATGAGAAAATACTAAAAACAGTTTTCAGAAGCAGTTAACATTATATCGGAAATTCTACCTTATACTGCGGTTAAATATTTTGCGATCTTGATGCTGAATCTTATGCGGCATAAATGTTAAGAAAGTGATGCTTAATGAATAAAGTTAAAAAGAGTAAAAAACAGAAAAATAAAAATCTGAAAGGTTTCAGATTTTAAATTACGTCCAAAGTGGCGTTTTTTTAACATTTTGTCTGTTACCTTTATTTATTAAATATCACTTTCTTCGCACTTAAACCATAAAATTCAGTTCAAGAGCAATATCGCAAAATAGCTTTAAATTGAGCATATCTTTAGAATTTCCCATACAGAGTCTCGCTCGGAGATAAAAATATTTTTTTTTGTGTGTGCAACGTTACCAATGCTCGCTTTGAAATCTTGAGTTTTTTAATCAAAAATTCATTAAAGTTTTACAAAATATGAAATCGATAATAAAGCAAATTCCAAATTTGGGCTTTCACATGCCCATATTTGCAGCAGGATTATGTCATTCAAAATTCGATGGCTCTATGTACCGTTGTTTTATCACAATGCGAGAAAAATATATACATTTATGCATATTTTTTATTATTTATTTTCTCCTTCTGAGGTAAAGCCCCTTTGGACTAAAAATGATGCAAATCATCCTACTAAGAAAGCTAAACATTGATATGATGAACTGAGAAACGACTGAAAATCATTAATGTCAATAGAGCACTGTACAGAGAATTCGTAACATACACTGCTTTAAAAAAATTTGTGATTTTGCTAATGAATTTTATTTTGCTTAAATGCGAGGAAAATGATGTTAAATAATAAAGTTAAAAAGTTAAAATGTAAAGAAGTTTTGTTAGCAGGAGTGAGTTCGAAAGCAGATCAGTAAACTATCAGTGTAATGGGAACTTATCTTTAAACTCTGACAGAGAACGCTTTAAAACTTACCTGCCTGTACGTCTCCATTCAAGATATTATAATAGGTCCTATATTGAATTAATATTACTTGTGGAAAGAACAGAAGTATCTAAGCATCCATCCAGTTAAGGAATCCTGAATACTGCAATCAAATTTAATTTCTTTTTGTGTGGGGGGGTGATGTGGATGTGTTTCGTCTTTTGTAGTAATTTAATACCACACTACATTTGCAGCTAGATAGTTGAAGCTTAAGAGTATAATTTATTTACCAATTCAAAAATGCTTACTGAACGATCTTTATTTCTCTCATATAAAGCGAGCATACTCAAAATGTATTAAATTAAACACATTTTATTAGTACATTTTTAAAAATTTTTTGAATAGTGTTGCGGCTGCATCATGCTTAAAGCAATGCATATATACAGAGATGCAGAAAACAAGAACGAAATCGAGAATTTATCATGTAAATGAGACTGAACTGAAAAATTGGGCTTTTCTGCCAGTCTGACAATTCCGTAAACTAAACGTAAATATAAAAAATTTCTTCAACTTCTTTAAGTGTGTTAAAATTCATTTTTAACAGTCTCTTGAAATAAGGGTATTAAGAAACAATATTAGAAGCACGTAAAGAACGTCCTCTTTCGTCACTCTGTATTATGCCTTAGTCGATACTTTCTTATAACTTGTATAGGGGTCAACAGATTTACGAGTCGTCCCAGAAAGGAATCCGTGTTGCCGAAGGAGAATAAAAAGTTAGGAAAAGAATTTCCCATTACCATCGACGATGAGATCGAAAGACAAGAAGGAATCTTACTTGACCTTGATTCGGAGGAAGGTCATCCATTGACCAAAGAGGAATCTATTAGTTTTTTTTAGATCAGTTGAATGCGTGTACGCATAAAAACACGAAAAGATTTATCGTCTGTCTCTTTGTTTCTTTCTCTTTACATATACCATAAAATAGCAAAAGTAAAAATCAATATAAGAATATAAAAAATCGTACGCATGGCGCAAGACAAAACTAAGATCCCCACGTTTAAAATTATTTTTTAATGTCCATTAAAATTTGTTAAACAAGTGTTCATGATTGGTTTCCGCTTTCTTTCTTGTGATTTCAAAATACACCACCTGCTCCGGAAAATACAGGGTGTGCCAAATGTTTGGATACAATCTACGAAACAATATGGAATTAACAAATTAACCTATCAGAACGCAGGTTACGTCTAAGGAATTTTTATAACAGGTTCTTGAATTATGTTGCATATTTAACTCATTCTTAGTTATACGCAGTGTATTGTTGACATTAAGAAACTATGCATATTAACCGAGTTAAAAAATAAGAACTGATGCCGCATGATGCACTACTACATTATACTGCAAATGCAAACGAATGAATTCTGCACGAGTTTAATTTTTCACCTTCTCTTCTTACAGTATTATACTAATAGTGGCATTTATCGGTGAAAATCTGAATTAGGCTTTAATTTTCGTATACCAAAATAACGCTTATTAATTTCGGTAATAAACGTTTATGTAAGTATCTCACTCTTATATGCCCGTTAATTAAATTTATATAACTTCCAGAAACGTACATATTTATGGAAACACATTTAATAAACAAAATAACTAAGGTAGAAAGGAAGTATGTTATTCGCTAAGCTCGCCTTGTCAGAACAATTGTGAATTCTGAAAAGGCGATTAAATGTGAAAAAAGACTTGATTTTGACAGTTACAGAACCATTTCTGGAACTTTCGAATATTCAAACACTTTTATTTAACTTCACCGACAGAGCACCAGGTTCACTTTAGGATAGTGCTTGTCAGACTATTTAAGCCCTGCGAATGATCGTAATTTCATTCGCACGTCCGATGACATGATTTTCGAGAGGTGATTTTAATAGAAAGTGCAGCAGAAGTGCAATGGAAGGGACGAAGTCAGCCCTGCAGCTAAAAGCATTCTGATTTGATTGTTCAGCTTAAAGAAGTAAGCAGGAAATAATGCATGTGCATTTTGATTTAAAATGGTGCTTTGGTTTAGTTTATTCCCGAAATTTCAGAATTGTTTGAAGCAGATACATAAAAAACAATACAATAATTGTTATGTCGTGGAGCAAAAATAATTTTACTTTACACCTGACTGCCACTGGCTCCGACATAGCAATATGAATACCTACATCTAAAATTTTAAACACCATTCCAGAATTTTAAATGTTTATTTAATAGAATTTGCAAGTGATGTACTATAAACATAATAACAAAATTTTACACTTATATGCACCAGCGTGAATAAGCCTGGCATAATATTCTGAACTCGACGCTACTTTAGGAGGTAAAATACCGCAAGTTCAAACACAAGCTTTCATCCTTTTCAACGCAGCTAATTTTCTAAATATATTTTACTAATATCCGCAGCGGGGCAGCGGATTCCATTTCATTCAAACTCAAATTTTGGTACGCAATAGTATCGTAAAAGACGCAAAAAACATCGACTCAAAATCAAAATAAAATCTATAGAATATCATCCGCTGTTGCCATTCCAGCACTGCCAAGTTTTTCTTCCTGCAGCTGTTGCCAGACTTATCCTCGCTGTATGTGAGAGGTACAACAACCTCCCACCCTGATTTTCTCAAAATCAGACATTGCACAAAATTTTCTAACATTACGGATAAAACAAAACAGTACTATGTATTAATTTAGAAAACACATAAAAGAAACTCGGTTAACATACAATATATATGACAGATCATACTAAAATGAGATCAATAAAGAATAAACTTCTAATTAAAGTCATTGCTAAAGAAAAGAGGATATAAGTCCAAAACGTCTATATTGTACTTTATGTCTAAGAGCATGTCCTTGGTTTTAAGAGTCTACCGTATCTAGATCTGTTTTCAGTTGCCAGAGTTAGCACAGGATCACTGGTAGTTGAAACTTCTAGTGGATACAGTTTTTTGATTGGTCTTACCAAATATCCACTGCTTGTTTTTACCTGTACCACTCTAGTAGCCCCATCTCTACTACTGAATATTTTTACAATTTTGCCCATTGGCCACATTACACGTTTTTTATGGTCTAGTTCTATGAGGACTACGTCCCCCACCTTTAGGTTTTGACATGAAGCGCTTGCCTTCTTCACCAGTTGAGCCAGATATTCCTTGCGGAAGCGATTTCTCAGTTCTTGTCTCAACGTATTGCAGTAATTTACACGCACATTCAGTTTCTGGGAATCGATGTAATCCAGATCTGGTACCCCCACTTGTTTTATGTCTTGCAAAAACAGGGAAGGTGTCAGAGGTACGAGCTCTTCCGAATCATCATAGATGTACGTTAAAGGACGGTTGTTTAATGTGGATTTAACATCACACAGGACGGTAAGTAACTCCTCGAAATTCACCTACGATCTCCCTAGAATTTGCAAGAGAAAAGTCTTTGTGGAACGAACTAAGCGCTCCCACCATTCCTTCCCCCAGCACGCAGCCGTAAGGGGGTGAATTTCCATTTTATTGGAAAACACTCGTTTTCTGTGATTTTTCTCCAATCCAGGCATCTCAGAGCATTGTCTGCTCCGTTAAAATTGGTTCCGTTATCTGAATACACGGTCGCAGGGCGATCTCGTCTGGCAATGAACCGTCTCAGAGCCTGCAGAAACGTTTCGATACTCAGAGAGGTGATAGGTTCCAGGTGAATTGCCCGGTATACGGCGCAGGTGAACAAGACGATCCAAGCTTTACTCTTTGGTCTCAGAAGTAAAGGTCCACAAAGATCGACTCCAGTTGTTTCAAAGACTGCCAAATCTCTTATTCTGTCAAGGGGTAACTGGATCGGAGGGGTAGATAAAGTAAAGTAAGAAGTAAATCTCTTACATACTACACATCGACTTAGGCAAGATCTTATATTACGTTTCGACGAAATGATCCAGTATCCCTCTCTTAACTTAGCAGCTAATATCTGCACTCCCGCATGACAGTTCTTTTCGTGATACTCTCTTATGAGGCATTCAGTTAAATAATGCTTGGACGGAAGCAACAGGGGATAAAGGAAGCAGAATTCATCATCACGTTCAATGATTTTAGTTTTAACTCTGAGGACTCCGTCGTTGTCTCTCACTACCAACAATCCATGGACGGAATCTTCTTTCTCTTGAAAGTGCTTCCTTTGCTCTAAACCCCACAAAAATGTTTCGGCGTTAGTTTTTCTTCTACTGTTAAGGTATCCGAAGAATACGAGGGCTTCTTTAGGAGTTTATTAGTATAGCGTAGAACCCAGCAGAATACTCGAACTATTTTAGAAAAACTCGAAAAACGTTTGTACCACTCAGAATCTTCTAATTTTATACTCAAATTGGCAATCACTCCCTTCTTGATTTCTGCTGCAACATAATTTTCGTCTGGAGTAAACTCATAGTCTGGCCATTCTTTCGGAAAGCTTTTTAGAAATTCGGGGCCCTCTCATCAATTGCATTGCCGAAAATGTTCAGGCGTACAGCCACGAGATGCCACATCTGCCGGATTTAATTTCCCAGGGATATGTCTCCAACATTCCTGCTTCGAGAGTTTCCGAATCTCCTTTACTCTATTATTCACAAATACTCCCCAGTTTTCCTCTCGTTGTATCCAGCTAAGAGCCACAGTAGCGTCTGTCCAGTAATATATCGGAACATCGACTAAGCACAGGGTTTCAACAGTATACCTTGCCAAGCGTGCACCTAGAACACAGGCTAGCAACTCCAAACTCGGAATAGTTATTTTCTTTAAGGGCGATACGCGTGATTTTGCCATGACGAATTTCACAAAACGTTGTCTTCTTCCTTACTTCGTAAGTAAATGACAGTTGCATAAGCGGCTTGACTGGCATCGCAAAAGACGTGTAGAGTCCATGAATCCTTAATTCCATGACCCATGCGACGAGGTAATTTAAGGCGGAAAAGACTAGGTAACCTTTCGTACCATATCTCAAATCTTGTCTGAAGTTCATCTGGTAATGGCTTATCCCAGTTCAATTTTGTTGCCCAAGCCTCTTGAAGAATTAATTTCGCAGGTAATATGACGGGCACAAAGAAACCTAGCTGGTCGAAAACAGCATGGATTAGAGACAATAGTCTCCTTTTTGATAAGTCTCTTTTAATGATTTCTTTGGACGGATATTGTAAGGCTGTCATCTCGTCTGTCCCACTGCAAGCCTAGAACTGCGAAGACTGGATCACTATCTTCAGCTGCTAGCTCTTGATCACCATATATTAAAAGTCCACATTCGAAGATCCAGTTTGGCTTCTGCCATATTAGTAATCCACTGGCTCATAAAAACATTTACCTCTTCGTTATTACCGACTGACACAATTGACAACATAAAATGATTTGGCAAGTTTATTCGCAACAGCTTTGAATTCAGGTGAAACGTGGGACAAATGAAATGAAATCACTGCTGCCAATAAATAAGGGCTACTAGTTAACACAAAAACAACCCTCTTGTGACGAAATATTTCAATTCTATCATTTACCCACCACAAAAACTTTAAGTAATTTTGATCCTCACGCTCTACCTCAATCTGTAAAAAGGCCCGCCTAATATCAGATGTTATACCAATTGCCTTTTCCCTAAACCGCATTAGAATGGCTGAGATTTCTTCTACAAGGTTTGGACCTTTTATCAAGCAATCATTTAGCGAAAGCGAACCAACAACTTTGCTTGACGCATCGAATACAGGCCTAATCTTGGTAGTGAGGCTACCTAATTTTATTACTGGATGGTGTGGTAAATAATGCCCTCCGTCATTCTTTACTGATTTTGGGACAATTTATATGACATCTTCCGCAAGCCATTCGTTAAATACTGTATTATACTCATCAAATTTATTTAATTTTCTCAATTTTCTCGTAGTAGCAAAGAGCCTCTTTTCTGCAATATGCCAGTTAGAGGGAATATCAGGAGGGAATTTTAGAGCCCAAGGTAAATTCACGCAATATCTACCATCTCCGGTTCTGCGGAGGCCCCTAAGAAACTGCTCTTTCGCTGCTTGATCTTCTGCGACCCTGGAATTGCTTTGCGCATCATCTGCAATGCCGATAGTTTCTAATTTCCACATAAAGGAAGGTCCCATGTCTTGAATAAGAAGATTAGTTACTAACATGGATGGGGTACCCTCAAAACTTTGGATAATCGTTCCTTTCGATTCCGCGCACAGCGTCCATCCCAGTTTAGTATTTATGGCTGTCAAACCACCCTCAAGCTGAATTACTTCACTAGTAAGTACACTAGTAAGTGACTAGTAGCCCATAAATATCACTCCCTATGAGGATTTCTATTTCCGGGTGACCCTCAGCGACATCTGAAATCCAAATTCTGTGTCTTTTTAATTCCTTCAATAACGGTCCATTAGGTATGCGTGGTATGCCTCCACAAATGGTATTTTAATCCAGAAAACTAAGTTGGTACACTTTGTTAACCGGGCTTAGACCTATAGAATATCTCTTGTGAATTTTTTACTCAGTCCTTGTTCCGCCAAATAACGCGTGAGTTAAAGTCTCAGAGGAAGTGCTTTTCAGATTTAAAGCTTCAACTGAGGAGTGTAAGCGTAAGATCGTTGGGATCCACAATCCAAGAGGCACCTGACCACCTTTTTTACAGTGCCTACAACTATTTCAACCATTAACGTCATAAGAATGACTTCATTCATACATAGTGGAGAGGACATTGTACTTTGTACCATTACTGACTCGTTTCGTTTTTCCTTATTTTCAGCATTGTTTTCTGATAAAATTATAGGGTGAGATCGCCTACACAAGTAGCACTGAATAAAATGTGGACACTTTTTCGCAAAATGCCTGGTTTAAGACAGCGGAGGCAGCATTTTAATTCTCTTAATTTGTCTAATATTTCCTTTAAGCTCATCGATCGAGCTGTAAAACATTCTTTGCTTTCGTGAGATTTTCTGCAAAAAACACATTTTTGTTCTTTGACAGCAACTAGACTTGCTGCGCTAGTCTAGTTGCTGTCAAAGTTTTGGTCTTAGCTTTTACATCTTTAGAATGTTCATTGCGTTAAGTAGAAGAAATTTCAAATCCAGACCTGGCTAGTTTAACTCTCTGCTATCCTTCGACCTCTTTACGCAAAAATTCCAGGAGATTTGTGAGACGTGATCCTTTTTTACTGAACAAAACGCTTCTCTGCCATACTCGAAGCATCTCAGTAGACAGACAAGACTCGACCAAGGGATATAACCAGGAAACATTCGTATCCAGGGCTAAGCCTAAAGACTCTAGAGATCTGAGATGGGATTCGATTTTGTCAAACAGTGACACTAGCGGCAACCGATCCTTCCCTTGTGAGCATACATTTTGGATAATTATTTTTAACAATTCCCTCACATATATCTCAGTTAAAATTTCCTTGTTTCCGAAACGCTCCTCAAACGCAGAAATGGCTTTCGGGTAATTTTCAGCCGTTAAAGGATAACTATCTATCAACTCACTAGCGCGAGTTCCGGGTAACATTGATTGAGCTAAATAATGGAATTTGTGAACGTCATTAAGCTCCTTATCCTCATGGATCTTTTTAAATTGACCCCCAAATGTAAGGTAACTTAATAATTGTCCATCGAATTTTTTAATTTGAATTTTCGGCAACTTGTACCGTTTTTCATTAGAAGCACTTATGCTACTATCCGTGTTAGAACTCGTATTGACACTACGGTCAACCGCATTATCTATATTCTCTTTCACCCGACGATTAAGCGTGATAAACTCATCTGAATATTCTTCGCAGCCTATGACCTCTGTTTCCAGATCATCTTCAGCGGCTTTTCCCTTAATCATTGAATTTAGTATTTCTGAATTGCAAGATCTCAACTCAGCAATTATCATCTGCAACTTCAAAATTTTGTCTTCGCATCCTATTATAATATGTTTTATAAATGACTAAATAAACACTGCTAAAAACATTATACACTTCTGCAATACCAATATAATGAGGCACTAGTAAATGCGCATGCAAGTAACGACACGAAGCTATTATAATATACACGCAGTATATTACAGTATTATATTATAATACTAATCCACTGTTTTTGTTAAACTATTGAACATATATTAATACTGTTATGAAAAATTTACTTTAAAAACGCAGTTAGAGCAGAACTTGTAAAGGTGTGTAATGTAACGTATACTCAGACTTTATTTAAATGTAGCTGTTTTTGTTCAGTGGTATGTATACTGTAACGCCTGTATTGGGTTCCTATTAATTCAACTGAGGTTTTAATTAAAGAAAATTGTTACGTAGATTCGGTGAGGGGATTATGTCAGCTAGAATTTCTAGTTTCTGAAACAGACACAGAAGTAAGGTTATTTGAAATTTATTCTACCTCAACACCTGCGAGGGTTAAACTTAAAATATATAACACGAAATTGCCAGTCACCTGGACCTGATTTAAGCACAAGTTGTATTCAAAGTGCTATAAATTCTAACAATTTAAATGAATCCTATCAGAAGCTATAAGCTTCGCTTAGACCGCGACAGAAATTCAAACGTACAATTTGCCACCACTACGATAAGTAATTCAAGATCAGCGACAGCGTTAAACCTCGCACGACAAAGTAGTTGTGGCTTTCTCACGCATAGCTGTATGTAATTCTTCTAATTTTATAGTAAGACGGCTTGCTACTCAAATCTACGCAAATTCAGAAATGAATGAACTTCAAGGTAAAATTGAGCAGAGAGGAAAGATATAAATTACATAACATTTCGTTAGTAAAAAATTAGCATAAATGCCGCCATACATTTATGAAAAATCATTTGTTTACACGTGCTAAAATATGTATGAGAAAACCTATTTGAATACCGACGTTACTTATGAAATGATCTGATAGTGTTTCTGCATCTGGGGATGAATTAAATTGTGATTACATTAAAAATTTCATCACAAAACTATTTAATTTAAAATACAACTAGCTCTTCATTTTATAAGTAAGAGGTTTTTGTGCTTATGTGATTTAAAAAAATATGCGTCATTACGTCAGTTTCCTTCATGCAAATTACGAAAAGCTATCAAACTATAGATACGACAATCTCTGATGTACAGGTAATATTTACTAAACGCAACTCTTGCTTTTGTCCCATAATGGAAAATATAATTTAATAACTGTATACTAAAAGCTGAAGCTTTTTATTAATTTTTTATAATTATAATACATCCAAATTATTCCGGAATTTCTTATCATATTTAATGAACGATTCAAAATTACCAATTTAAAATCATAAATTTTTAATAATTTAGAAGAAACATTTTTAGAAATCAAAATCAGTGAATTACAAAACAGTTTTCTGCTTTTTTTTTATAATTTTTATATAATTTCTGAATATTTTGGTCCATTATATAAAAATTATGCTCTCAGACGTTTTTCTTTATCATGCTATTAGTGCATAGTCTTGGTATTATGACAAGCTTTCAGCATAAATAAAAATTAATTTAAGGACGCTATGGAATTTAATAATTGAAAATGGAGAATATTGCATATTTTAATGAATATGTTTTTTTTACGGTGATACAAATATCTGTCGATAGAAAATTTTGCTTGTTTCTGTTCAAACAAAAGACTTTAATGCTCAATATTAACATTCAAAGGCTTTGTAAATTGCTAATTAAGCATTCTTTAAGTGAAAATTTACGAGAATTCAGTACAGAGTAGGAGATTTTATAGGCAATGAATGCAGATGAATTTTCAAGTTTTTGATTAACAGCAGGATAGTTATCAGACTATTAGTCATTTTACGAGCAGCAGTTACAAGCAAAAGAAAGCTTTTGAAGACTAAAGTTTATTGAAGTGTTCCGATTAGTAACCTGCTGAACAAATGAAATTGAAATTAGTTTATAAAAGCTGATAACCAGAAAAAGGAAAATCTTTGTAAGTTCAAATTTTAGATTGCAATTATTTCGGATTCTCAAGATCCATATTATAATAAATGTAATTGTCTTCCCATTATTTATATAACAAAGACATCTTTTAGAAATTTATTATCATTGATAAAGCAGTTCATGAGTCCTTCTGTCAAGCTTTGCATTATATTTATGGCATTTCATATGAGTTAAGAGAATGGTGGCAAATGAATCCGGAAAAGCCCAACTTCAAAGATCTGAGTTCTTCCGTTTCGTTTTCATCCAGAAATTCACTTCACCTTTTGACTTTTATGTATACCTTTTGGCATTTGTATAAAACCTGTTGCAACAAAAGGTATTGTATATGTATCTTTTGACTTTTATTCATTTAGGTTTGTAATTAATTTTTAACTTTTTACATACTAAATTTATTTACCTAAAAATGCACGCAGGTGTCTGTAACTCTCCATAAAAAATTATTTTTTAATCAGTTTCATAAAGAAAACTATTTACTCCCAAAATAAAGTACAACATTTAGTCTGCTTTAACGTCTGAAGGATTTCAATTTCATTAATGACGATAAAAAGCAAATCGAAATGTGTGCCATACCACCTTGTCTAATGCGCTTTAGTAATGTTACGGATGAAAAGAACGCAAAGGAGTTTTCTTGATACTATTATGGAAATGAGAGTTGAACTATTGCATTATTGCTTCCAACAAATGTTATGATGACCTGACTATATTTTATAAAAACGAATGGTTTAGAAATGTAATATATAAAAATATTTTTGTAAACTGTTATATTTCATTTTTGGGGCATGTCAGTAGAGTGTTACTTAAAACCCCCCAGGGAAAGTAAAGGAATAAAATAAATGTTAAACCTTTTACTCGTCATAAAAGCCTTGTAGTTTATTTCCTTTTTCAGAGCAAACGGCAGATAATTTATGAAGAAATATATACTATTAAGAATTTTGTTTATATGTAAATAATTTTAGCTAAATTGTATGTAATTTGTAGTGCCTTTGGTATAATGCAATATACCAGGAGGGCATTGCTCACTTTGCATTTCTCCTGCTTCAAAATAACCAAATGTCTTCACAATAGCATCTGAATCAAAAAAGGCGGTGGATGATGATTCTTCACCATCAGGATTTTGCAATTGGATCCCCTAATCTCCAGTCGCCCTTTAAAAGGCGGGGTATAGTGTGAAATGGTTCTTAATGTACCTTCGTGTTGTAATGGTTAGCACACTCGGCGCGTATTCGAGAGGTCCAGGTTCGAGTCCAGTCGAGGGCATTGCTCATTTTTCACGTCTTCCGCATAAAAATATCCTAATGTCTCTACAGTGGCGCACGAACAATAAAAGGTGGTGGATTATAATTCTCCACCACCAGGATTTCGCGATTGGTTCCCTAATACCCAGTCACCATTTAAAGGGGGAGTATATAACGTATTCCTCTCGCCCTCTTAGCATACTTTCGTGGTGTAATGACCAACACACTGAGCGCGTATTCGAGGGAAGAAAGCTGCGTGACCTTTTACTAAAACTAAGTATTTTACTAAACCTCGAATACGCGCCCAGGCCAACACACTGGGCGCGTATTCGAGGGGTCCGGAGTTCAAGTCCCGGCGAAGGCACTGCTTATTCTTCATGTCTCCTGCTCCAAAATAACCTGTCTCTACAATCTATTACAGACTTTTCCGTAGCCAGCTACATAACTTCTGGAGTTAAAACTTGAATACAATGCTTTATATATGTAGTATAAAATGCTTATGACAAGAATGTTTATAAATATAGCACAAAATGAATTATTATTTAGATACTTCAGTAGCTCGTTTTCTGAAATTTAACTAAGAAGTGTTATATCTAAAAGTTTTCTGAAAATGTTTCTGTATAAAATATAGATTAAATATTTCCTACCGGAAAATAAGTTTCTTGAAGTCTGTTGATAGCATTAAATAACTTTGCAAAACAATAAAAATATGGGAAAGAATGATAGTAAACGAACAATTCGAATCATAGCATAACTATAACTCGGAACATTTCCCATTTGAGGCAGGCTGTTTTAGATTTCCACTATTTTGCCTTATATGCTTATTTTCTCATTACACAGCTGAGAAATTCCATGACATACCTTTTCAGAGCCATAGGCATTTCTAACATCAAAATATACCTTCTTTCAGCCCTAAATTCTTTATTCTTCACAAGGACCGGAAGAAGATCCAGAAAACGTAATCCGATTGTCAAGAATACTTGATGGAAGTATAATGGAGAAAAGGAACTTCATTTTAGCTTAGACTGAATGGTATTTTAGTTTTAGTAAAAGGTCGCGCAGCTTTCTTTTTATATGACTGAAAGTTTGCCAAACAAATTTAAGAATCTTAGTAAGTTTTTCTAATTTTTACTTATTTAATTATATGCTTAATTCTGAGGCACTTTAAAATATTTTTATTCATTTCATTTTACAGTAACATAAATGCAGCATTGATTGTAACACATTCCATTTATTTATGTGCACATATTTAACTAAGAAGTGTTATATCTAAAAGAGCGCTCCCAAGATATTTTTTCACCTGAGGCAAAAAGGTAAATGCGCCCCCTATATATATATATATATATATATCAAAATATTTTTATTAAACAAAAGTAAATGTATTAAATCAAAATATCATAATTCTTATAGCATAATTATACCATAATTCTTAAAGTATTTTTAATCGTAGCTTTATAAATTCAGAAAAATAATATAGCCAATTATTTATAACTTTCAAATGAAAATGTTAAAAAATTCTGTTCTGATAAATAAGAAATAACATCGAAATGCACATTGCATTAATTTCCAGATTGCAACTCTTCCTATTGTTTTATTAATTTAAGTTTGCTGAAGCGTATTAACCCTAATGATAACGGACAAATTTAAAAACGTAAAGTAATTTTCGAATTTGTATGGTCAGTTTGGCGCCCCTTCTTGTGATTCACCTGAGGCAAGTGCCTCACTTGCCTCACCCTCATCCCGGCTCTGATATCTAAGCAATATAGATATATATAAGGCACATCTCTATTAATAATAACTGTATTCAGTACTAATACGTTCGTTCATACATTATGGAAACGTTTTTGGTTTACAAACTAATAACTTGCACTTTTGCTTATAACTCTAAATAGAATTTTCCATGAAAGTAAGCTTTTTGTTGGTACTATCATACCACTACTTTTATTTCATTTCTTTTGGTTTGCTTTTCAAAGTCCGTTCAGTTTTCCTAAATGCCGTTTTCCTAAGGCCCGTTTAAACCACTGGAAACGGAAAAATTCATATGAGAAGCGTCAAGGGATTTTGCAGGCATTTCATTAAGTGGGATATATTTTGATCCTGTTTCTATTTCTTTCTTTGCTAAACAAGCAGAAGCTGACTTGGACGTATTACTAGATTTTCACTCTTAAGCTCAACTTTGTTGATGTCTTTTCCATATAAGGCTGGAATCTCTTCTTAAATAATTGATCCTAAAATAGTCTGCTAATACCACAGTAAACTAATTTTAGCCTTATTTGAATCTCTTTTTTTAGTTTTAGTTCAGTTAATTTACCATTATAACAAAATGTTGCAACTGTCATCAATCACATTGGGATCTTTTCTATACATTGAACATACTTACTTGCTACCAGCTGAGTTGCTGCACCGCCTGTTATATTACTATCAGCATTTTCGGAATTTATAAATTTACTTCGAAAGAGGAATATTTGTGACTTGTGGTTATTAAAGAGACAATGTCAAGACTTTGACTGTGCTGAATAAGGATTTTAGCAATATTGTATGTATTGTGATTCTGAGTTTTAAGATAATTTTTACTCTAGAGGTCACTGGTAACTTGGATATAAGACCTTTTTCAGATGCATTTTATACTGAACAATATCAACGGGGTATGTTAATGTGCATCATATGTGCTGTTTACATATTTGCAGAGATAATATTTGCTTGTCACATTCACTGTAATCACTCGTGTGGTTCACTTATTTACAGTTCGGTTACAATTCACTTATGTATAGCTTGTCTGATAACTGAAGGTGGCGCTGAGAAATACAAATCAGCGTGTACAGCTGAAAATTTATGTGTTCATTGAAAAACATATGCTGTTTACTTATACACAGAGCAAAGCCATTCGTAGAGTAAATTTTGTCAACTGTGTAAGGATTATGTTAATTTTATTAACAGTTAAATTTTGGGTTAAAGTTCCTTTTCATTTTTAAAATCCTGTCTATTCTTAACTTCAGCTTACTACTTCCGGCCAGAACGTAGTTTCATAATTACGTCTGAATACATTATGAGGAAGAGCGGTATTTAACCGCGACGTTCTTTGGTCTTAGTGAGAGTGAAACCAGGTATTCTGTCTGCACGCATTCGCCTTTTTTAGGCTACTTTCTCGTAAGCTATTATCAGGCTCGGCCGTACTTTAGGCCCTTGCTAGCTTCGCAGTCTATTAACTGGGTCAACTCAGTTAGAATTTAATAGCTTCAGCTATACCTCTTTATATTAGTTTAGTATTATTCTTAGTCTCTTAAGTTCAAAGCCCAAGTGTCGGCTTTATTGTACATAATAAAGGGTTAGTTTACCCTTCTATCTTGTTGTTTCCTGTCAAACGAACTCAAGCGATTATTCGCTTATGATTCTTAAGATTCTTCACTTCCAACAGTAACTTACAAATTACAAAGTGAGGAACTCATAACAACTGAGCTACATAAAATTAATCTTTTTTTTTTTTTTTTTTGCTTACATTTACTTAATTATACCCATGTTTCACAGGCTGTCCCCAAAAATGTTCGCTTATAAGCGTCTAGTGGATTTTCGTACAATTTTCCATAATTTCTTTTTCTTTCTGACATATATGTTTTTGAAAACGTAGTTGAACTTCAGGTTTAGACATCTCTTTTTAACTTCAGAACTTTAAGAATAATTTTACTTATTCTGCAAGAAGACATTCCTATGGTAGTTCCGATGGAATGAATCTTTGAGTCGGGGAATTTCCTTTCAGGATCAGAGACTTCACTTTCTTGGCATTTACTCGTGTTCGAAAAATCTTAGCATGCGGTTTTGCAGCCATTTTTACTTCCTTGTACGAAGTAAAAAGAAAGTATTGTAATCGCGAAAAGTTTCAGGCAATATATTTCAACGAAAATATCCATTTTGACCGCTATCGAATGCAATTTAACAATGTTTTTGCGTGACATCTGTACGTAAAGACAGAATAAAGGACTCTTTTCCTCCAAAAAATTATAAAACTGCTTTAAAAGGAATTCTGAAGAGAATTTTTCATGGCGTCTGTACGTACGTACGTATGTATCTCGCATAATTCAAAAACGAGTAGCCTCAGAACGTTGAAATTTTGTATATAGGAGTGCTATAACATGTAGATGTGCATTTCGTATTTGATTGCAATCGGCCGCACCAAACGTATATAAATATATTTAAGTGATTACAATACTATTACAATTACAATAACTATTTAAGCGATTACAATACTATTAAGTATATAAATATATAAATATTTATATATATATATATATTCTTTCTGTTACCCGGCTCAGTGATTTCAGTTTCTTTACTCTTATATGTTTGCAAATTTCGCATTTTTTGCTTCAAAAATGATTAATTTATGTTGTTCTTAGCTTCTGGTTAAGGTTTTTATGCCCTTAGGAAATCTGCAAGCAATATTTGTAGAATTATCACCAATTTAAAAGCTGTTTAAGTGCGGTTAATCCTAATTTTTAAATAACATGGCGGGTATGTTTGTTTACATTTGAAACAGCGGTATAGTAGATTTGTTGCCAATATAACGCTTTCATTTATTATTTTAAATCATGCTTAATCCTTTATGGAATTTTGAGGAAATAAGTGTTTAAGATTTACTTCGTAATTTTTAATAGAGATATTTTGAGTTTTTATGTATTTTTGCCTTGTCGCGAAGTGACAACTGAATTAATTGAATGAGAAATACTGAATCGTCTGTGAAAAAATGTTTGTTTTTTGTTTTGTTTGCTTAATTTCTTTTATACATCGTTCTAGCTTTATTATAGTATTTGAATAGAACATGTGGCAACGATAAGATAATTCTTCAAATGATATAAATTTTGTGCATTCTGAGTTAAAAAAGGATTGAAATGTAGCTCTGTTAAGTGAACCTAGGGTCAGAGTGTCGCTATGGTAAACAAATATAGTGAATTTTAAAGAGTGCATTTATTCTATTGTGGTTTATGCGCTATCGAAGAAGTAGATTTAATTGAATCCAATAAGTTTAAATGAAATGCAAGAAAAAGTGCGTATAATTTAATATTCCCTACAAGGAAGTCATGTGGTGTACACATCAGATTTTTTAATTTTTAATTTCAGTTAGATATTTATTCCTTTTCAACTTCAAAATATTAAAAGCACCTTTATTTGAAATGAAGTAAGTACACAACCTTAAAATTATTGATACGAATATTTCCCCTCGAAATTGCATTTACGTAACCTTAGTGTAATCTGTCAGTTTCAGGAGCGATTTCCAAATCAAATCTCTTATTCTGCATTCCGATCAAAACAAAAAAGTAGCAGACAACTTTATTGAAATTACCAGATCTTTATTTCAAACCGCTAAATATAAAAATTAAATAGAAAATCGTTTCCATAAATTGAGAACGGCATTTTGTATGTGCTGTAACTGAAAAGACGGAATTATGAAAATACAATAAACAAAATTCGTGCTTCTTAAACTAGTATTAAAAACATATTGTCTTTCCTAAAAAGTACAGTACTTTGAATGTTTTAAAATTATGCATCTTATTGGTAAACAAATAGACTGTAAACAGTTTGCTTGGATTTGAAAATAAAATGCAAATTTTCAGATGGAAATGCTAAGGTATTTTCCAGGATACTAAACTATCAAAATTATTAATTACTGCTCCTAAATATTTAGTTGAGGTATGATTGTCTTTAATCCCTCCCCCATTACGAATTTGAGATTCTGATCTTTTAAAAACATAAGTGAAGGGCTCGTTTTAGCTCTTCCCTATGCCCTTAATAACGGCTATGATTCAGTTGGTGTAGCAAAATGGTTACTACACGCAGCGAGCAATTTAAAGGTATACTGCTGGAACATCGCCAAAGGCATATTTGATCAATTACTTCGCCTGGCTTTAAAAAAAAAAAACCTAGTGTCCTCTTAAATGGCTCCCGATTAAATGTGAAGAACGATAATTAGTCACCACCTGTATTTGTTCGACTGGGTCTCTCGCTTCTACTTGGTTATGCTTTAAATGGAGGAGAAGATAAGGAAATATGGCATTTTTTCTTGCATGCTTTCCTGGTATAATTGGTGATGCATCCTTTTTGCCATTAAAACATTGTGACTGTTCACAGTCTTACAGACTGAGAGGTCTGAGACAGACTGAAATGGCTTTAATACTTGGCACATTTTATTTCAAACAATTAATTTCTTAACAACATGCATCAGGAAATTACAAAATAATTATATTCTTTAATTTAGCTATTCTCAGATTTTGCCTGTTGTTAATATATTACTACTTTAATTTGTTGCATGTTTTCATATCTCGTTATAAACTGCTTAAAATATTTGCACGATTCAATTATAATGTGTTTAGAAAACGCAATCTTTCATATGCTGTTGCTTAGGTGTATTTGTATAGTTTCACTGTTAGGGAAAAATTACCCTCTCTCTGAAAATGTTCCTAATAAATTCAGAAGAAATTCAGTTGCTAATTTTGCAGTTTTGAATGAATTGTGATTGCTATTATAAATGAGAAAAATCTCGCCCAAAGTGAACTTTAGTTTCATTTCCGAAATATTGTCAAAATTTCTACTATCTTATATAAACGAAGAAGAATGTCGTATGTTTGTCTTTTGTACAAATCTATGCTTTTATCCCGATTTTGAAGAAATCCTGCATACCGTACTTTCAAAGCGAGAGCAAGGTCTCTGTCTAGATAAGTATTTTAAAAATCATTTCGCGGAGTACATACCTAGAGCGTAAGCATTTGAACATTTCATTCAAGACACAAATCTTATTTTTACCTCACCACTACAGCATTTCCAATATCAGATCTTACTAAAACCCTTAGGTGGCGTCTTGTTCGTTTACCCTTTAGAACAGTTTAGAACTTTCCAGAACAAGGCAGAACATTTAAAGCAGGATTTAAATGTGCTATCTATCAGGTTTTCAACTAATATTTCGAAAACGGTGAAGGAATCGGGCAAAGTAGACGGTGGTTTTCTGAAAAAACATTTTTCGGGAAAAGGCATAAGTGATGACAAAGCAAGTGTAATTTCTTAATAAAACCGTAATATGGCTTTTATCGTGCTTAATAAAATTTTGCACAATTCACACTGAGCCAAAATAGAAGGAAATTACTATCCTCACTAGGATAACTAGGAAATCACTAGGATTTTGAAAAAAACTACTCCCATTCTCCTAAATGAAGTCTTTTTACTCCCACTAGCCCGGGCAAAGTAGGGTAAATCTTCTAGCTTGTAATAAATTTTTATGCATAATATTTTGTCAAAAAATATTTTATCCGATAATTCGGGTTTGTTAAAACATTTTCCTGAAAATATTAAATTTTGCAAACCCCAAATATCACTGCATTTTCCAATTTTCTCAAGTTCAAATCGCAGACGGTTATAGAAATCCAAATATTCCTTTCACAAACGTTTTTTTCCTGCAACACATGAGGCGTCCATAGCAAAATATTTCTGAAACGCACTTTTATTGGATTGCTAAACATTCTATATCTGTTCTGATCGTACAAAAGTATCACTGCCCTTGTATGGACTAGCCCTAACACCTTTCCTTTCAAGTGTTTACAGAATTCGGATATCTTGGGGTACATATTGGTGTGAAGCTCTGAATAGAAAACGTAGAAAGTACCGTACGTTAGAAAGTGGAGGGAGGGATAAATAAATAAAAAATAGAGTGATGAATAAAAATGTAAAAATAATATGTTATATGGGAGACTAAGAATTCGCAACTTTTTCTTTATTTCTATCATCGGCTGATTCTGTAATCAGAAATATGGCTTTCAGTATGAATCCATTGTGTAATATTTTTTGATAAAGCATTATTAATATGCTTTTATCATTTTATCTGATTCAGCAGAAGGTATTTGTAATAAATATTCCGTAAATGGTTAGCCTAAATTCATTTGAGTCTTCATAAAGACTGATGTTTAAAAACGGATGGCTAATTAATTCATTTTAATTATTAAGATAGGAAAAAATTAAAAGGTTGAGTAACAGCTGTAAAAGGTACATTTTGTGTTGGATGCTTCGATTTATAGTTATAAATAAAATAACGCAAAATATATATTTCATTATTTGGTAAGTAAGAGAACACTAGCATAGAATTATCAATCTAGCATGAGTGTTTCATGTGAAACAACCTTCTTTTTTTTTATTCTGTTGAAAATATGTACAAGAAATGCTGTCGGTATAATTTATTCAAGAAAATAAAGGTACTTATTTGTGAATTGCTCGCACATACACTTAATGGCAAAGACATTCTCTATAATGAAACATCTAGAGCAGATATTCCCAGCGGTGTCAGCGATATTAAACCTCTGGGGACCCATGAAATTTTAAATGTGGTCAGTACTAAACGAGGTGATCGGCTGGCGTCAATAACCGAATATCCACCTGTAATTGATTGGCGTAATCAAGATCTCATTGATTACGAAAAGAAATTATTGATAAAATTTGTAATGAATTATTTATTGATATAAAGATATATTGTGTTTGTAAATATGGATGTTTGTAAATGTAGAGTGTCTGCGCGGCGTGAGGACACTCTAAATATGCGGCGAACCCAAAGTCCTCTCGAGAGGGTGCGGTTAGCGGAAGGGGAAGACACTTGGAACCGTTCCGCCGGGAAGCTCTTCTTCAAAATTGAGGGCGGAACTGAGCAAAGCTGTATTGTCAGGTGCTCAAACGTTTCCCACCGACAGGCTCATTCCTGCACTCCTTGATACGATGAATTTCGTGGGTTTGTTCTGAAGCTACTGTCAGACTAGTGAGATAAGTCACAACAACACAGCAATTGAGTAAAACAAAGAAACAGGATGAATACTTTCGAACGAGGTTATTTAAGAATTAAATAATCTTATGTCAAATATTAAAAACATTGCGTCAAATTGTCAAGGGCAGCCATCACATTAATTGACATTGATTTTTTTAAAATTATGATATAAGTTTTTTTTTTTTTTTTTTTTTTGAAAACATGTATATGTGTAAAACTAAACATAAATAATGGTGATGATGATTCAAAAATAATAAAACATAAATCTAATAAATCGCTTGTTTCTAAAACTTTTTTTCATATTCGCATCCTAATTGTTATCTTTAAGTTACTTACGTGCAATAACTTTCATTATGAAACTGTGGTACGCTGTACAATATGGAGAAAAATGTAAAAGAGTCGATGAAAGAACCATTCCTTTAAAAAAGTTCTATGCAAGAAAAGTTTTGGGAATACCCGATCTTGTGAATGTCACTAACTCTACTATCAAAGGAAACTTGGATCAAGAAATCCCGTGAGTAAGGCCACATCTCGATGAAGTGGATCTAAGATATAGAGTATTTTATATTAATTAACCCATTATTGTTTTCTGGATTGCACTCTCACGTCTAATTTTCATTCACTCTCAGCAGGATGTAAATAAGATACGAGCTTTTAAAAAAAGAGTTCTTGGTAGTTAGAAAGAGAGTTTTTGGGGGGTACAGGTACAGGTGCAAGCGGGGCGGAGCGATACCATAATTTTACCACTGATCGTTTAGTTACAGTCCCTTGCACTAATTGTACGGCCCCTCCGAATTTGAAGACAAAGACCCCTAAAGCCATCCTTACGACAGCTACATCAAAAGTTTATTTCACCTTTATTCCATTTATGGAGCTTGACTTTCTTTGGTATTATGAACTAGCATCAAACTTCTAACAGACTTAGAGCGAATTATCGCTCTGTGTGAACTAATACGAGAGTCTTGAAAAGGGTAGAATAACCTTTATATTAAATCAGAACTTGAAAATGCCCGTCTCATACTTACAAAATCAGCCATTAGTTATGGCGATGTAACTTAAAGTAACAATCAAGAGTTAAACTAGTTAAAGACTAGACAATCGATTTAAAATTCTAATTTGTCTTAGAACTTGTCTACGGTGTAACAATTAATTGTCGGCAGCAGTAACGCAAAGCGGAAGAGTAACATTCTTATCAAAACTGGCGAAACCTAGCAAGAACACACTCTGTCTCAGAAACACACTCTGTCTCACTACGCGAAACTGCCGACTTAAATACTCTCTAACTCATTTACATTTCTGGTTAGGAAACGGAAGAGAGAAGTTATAGTTAAGGCCTAAATCATAATAACTGATTAATTAAAATAATAATAACCATACAAATTAATTGCAAGTCTATCACAAATTACTTATCGTTTCTTTTGCTCGAAATCTTCTTCATGCAAGTCTCGTAGCCTGCGATCACTTCACCCAGCGGGGTCGTTTGAGGAACTCCTTTTCTCCTTTCACTACACCACTCGAGACAATTTTGGCTTTGAAGGTTTTCGAGTACGCCCATGTCGCGCAGACACTATACACTGACAAACATGCATGACTTCTCCTGGATTCGAACCTGATTCTATCGGAACGGTAGCTAGCTCCGCTATGCCGATCAATATTCCACATAGTTTTGCTAGCATCACTGACAGTAGTATTATTTCCTTGGCAAGCTCTGCGACTTACGTTATCCGGCATTAGCGTTTTTGTTAACCGAATCGAATGCTCAGTTAATTAAAATTTGACTTTTATCTGTATTTTCGCAAATTGCGTAGATTAAAACTATAAACGCTAATCGTACAGTTTGCGAAAGTTAACGTTTTAAATAATAACGTTTTTTAACGTATTCATTTCACTTGAAAACTCCTGCCAGTTTTTAATGTATCCGATTTCGTGCAGGATGTATATTGGAAGAAAAGGAATGAAGGTACTAAATGAGAAATTAATTTTTTAATTATAATCAACCAAATGCCATTTATTCAAGAGATTTTAGAGAACTTTTTATTAAATCAGAAGATATTTCAGGACTAAGCCGGTAACTCCCAGAGAGCGAAACCATCTTAGAACGCAGTTTTTATTTTCATGGACGGGGCGATAACTCGCCTGACTTTCTTGGTAAGGTTCAAGGAATTTATTTGATTAAGGCGTGAAAAACCTACAACGTTTAGAGAATTTATGTGTCGTAATATGAGATAAATATTGTTATTAATAGAATCGCACATAAATATATTACGAGGTAATATTTAAAATATATCACACACATACAATAAAGTATAGCGCATCAGATAACTGCAAATAAACTGCACATCATATAACTCACAGATTCCATTTTAATATCAAATTATTTCACAAAGACTAAAGTTTTTGTTCAAATCAATTCAGAAACCTATTAGCTGAATTACGTAAACTTTGGGATGAAATACTGTATACAAGATTCTTACAAACATGTTTAGCAAACACTAAATTATTCTTTAAATAAGGAATATGAAATTTGTAAAAATGTTAGAAATTGCCTTTTCAAATTTTATAATAGCTCGTTTCAAATAACTCTTTCGATATTTAGAATATTTAGTAATATTGCACTTTTAAAGTTTTTATCTTCTATAAAGCATGAAAATTAATCCCCATTTTGCAACATTTATCTAAATAAAATTTCGTTTTTCCAGTACATATCTGTTTTCCATATGATGAACGTCTGTTTTTGTAACTTGTAATATTTGGAGATTATATTCTGTATGTTCTTTTATGTGAATGTATTCTATGGTTGATTATTTGCACTACAGAAATTTGGCGTTTCTGTTTTCTGCTCCAGATATGTTGCAATATTTATTTTGTGGAGTGAATTCTTCTCTTCAGAAAAATTATGACTAGCATTCGCTAATTTAGAAATTAAAACCTCTTAGAAGAAAAATGATGAAAGCAAAAAAATTATTTAACATTTGTTTACGTAAAGGGGATGAATAATCATGACTTTCTTTATTATTTAATACTTCTAAATAATTAGCTTTAAGATACCCTCAAATGTATTTCTTTTGCCACAGTGCAGTTTGAACTGAAGCTCAGTTTCAGGTTTTTAATTTTTTTTTCCGCTATGCAGAAGAAATTTAGGGAACACATGTTTGCAGATGAAGCCAAATTTTTGTAAACGACTATTTGCTAAGAATGTGAATGCGTCACTTCAAACCAAAATTTTTGGAAAGTGAAGTCTGCAAATTATAATTCTTGTAAAACAGCGTTTTATGGTCCTATGTGTACGCAAATATATGTTCTGTTCAGGCTTGGTTTCACAATGCATAGGTAATTGCGATGCAAACTTAAATTCTTGCAAATTGCGTTCTACCATATTGCGTGACTTTATGATTTCTCAGGTTCCGGCATTTTGGCTGATAAAATCGAAATGCCTTTAAAATCTGCTTTATAGTCATAAGATTATACAAACAGTGATGCAAACATTCACAGATCTGATCACGTGCAAAATGCGATTGATATTATTAGACATTCTTACAAAAAGAGTTGAAAACCTCAGTGAGTGTAAAATCAGAGACATAAATCTCAATAATAATGATTTAATATACTGATGACTAGCTTCATCTAGCCTATATGCTTGTTTCGGCTCTCATTTTGCTTTATTTATTCTACCAAAACTGCTGGGGTAGCTAGCTACCTTGACATTACGTACTTGAATGTGCCAAAGTTCTTGTTAAATTTCATATGATTGCACAAGCCTCAATTCCCTGCTCAATAAAGAAACTACGAGAAAATTCTGTAGTCATCCAAATCTTGAGCTTTGAGAAAATTTTAGCGTTCTTATAAGAGCAGCTACACTGTCATCCGTGTGAGCATGAGATTTTGGACCGATTATCTTGATGGCAGTTTTGCGATGGCCAAGCGACTGCAGCCAATTTACCGCTAGTTATTTCTTAGATTGTTTGGTTCGCAATATCCGATGGTTCGTTATATCCGATTCCATAGGAAAAGTAGATTATTATATTACGAAAAAGTAATAACAATGTTTAAATATTTGTATGAAAAAGAATAAGAAAACAGCTGACGAGTTTAATTTGCGCTTTGAATGGTTGTAAACGAGATTCAAGAACTTTTGTAAAAAGTATCTTATGTCTTTAAAAAGCCCTAGAGAATGCAAGGACTGAACTTAAGTAAAAATATATTTTGAGTTTAAATTTTATGTAAGTAGTTTGCACGTTTGACACATTTTTTCTGAGCGATTTAATTAACTTGAGTATAGTTTTCACCCTACTCACGCTCAAAAAGGAAAGAGAACTAGTCGAAAAGTATTTGATGCTTTTCTGCTTAATCCTTCACCTAACGAGTCTGGATTGTTATGTTAGTTTTGTTTAGGCATCCTATTTAGCAACTTAATGAAGTGTGCGGCAGGATGGATGGGGTCCACTATCTTTAGAACTGGGGTTATAAACTAAGTCGAGTGTCTTGCTAAGACAAAGTACGTAGGCCCTCTGGATAGCCCTTGGATATTTAGATTCATTAATGGATTGGCTTCATTTCTTCGTCGTTAAATAAAAAAGAAAGAAAATTCACGCATTCTAATAAGATTCCGAATAGCTTGGGCGCTTTACCTGCTCCACGTAATCTGTTTTTAAAATGTTTTAAAAAGAAATTTAAGAAACACGTAGTGCTGTTTTAAGAACACTAATTGAGTGAGCTCAGCTAAGTCAATTGAATTAATTTTCATCTTCGTCTTAGCGGTGAAAAGCATTTATATATATCTAGTCATCTACGTATGAACTTGAAAATGCTTTTTTCAGTTTCACATGTTCTATGAACAATGGCTTCTTTCACCCTCACTTTAAACTAACAATATAACATAGCTTATTTCCTGATTAAAAATATTAAGTTCTACGCTTTTAGATTCTACTCATTTAACTAACACTGTCAGTGTGCATTGTGCGTAACTAACTCAGTACAGTTTTAATTTTCGAATTCGGTAAACTAGCATTTACGGCAGAAAAATGTCTTGTTGCTTACAACATAAAGCTTAGGTAGTTGAAGTAGCAAATAGTAGCTCAGATAATAAATAGGTCTACTATTTATTATGCAACTTTTTCAAATACAATCAACAACAATTTTCAAACCAAATCAACGAAATTTTATATCCTATCTTAAGAAGCTAAGGTAACACCTGTACAAATAAACTTTTATTAAACATTTTATTTTAAATTGTGTTGTTATTTAAAAAGATTATGTAGTCTCCCTTCTATTATTTTACTCTTATTATTTGTTCTTTTACTAAAACAAATTAGTTACTTAGTTACTTACTATTACATTTCCCTTAAGTGTTATCGATTCAGTGAATTTAAAACTAAACTCATTAATTAATAACTTTCATTAATGACTTTCCAGATCCTACATATATATTTTCAAAATCCTACATAATAATCACATAATTACTATATATATATGTAATTTCCTAAATTCTTACATTTTAATGATTTTCCTTTAGAATAAAATATTTAATGTGACTTATGCATCTTACATCTGTTTCATTCTTTAACAATAAAGTACTCCAATAGTTTCTAAATCTGTTTTCTTTATTGACGAAGGTCGTAACGATAATTTCCGTCTGCTAGTGATAATAAAAGAAATGTTCATCTCGGTGAGAGCTCGTTAATCATTAAAGCAGCTCGAACTGCTGTCCAGCCGATAATGAAAATAAAAAGTAAACGACATGAATGCTTACGTATAAAAGACATTGCTATCAGTGATTTATTACTGTAACGCACTAGATTTCGGTACTACTGTATAGCGCACTATATGCACCGTATTAATTTTTAAATATTTTAAAAATCGAAACACATTCGATTAGCTATCTTAGCATAATTGCTGTCAACTGCGTGTTCTCTCTGTATTAACTGTCAACGACTTGTTTCCTCTGTATTAACCGAATAAATTATTAAGCAGACTTTATGCTCTTAGGAACTCTCTCTTAACGAGTCGTGAATAATCTCCTCTTAAAGACACTAAACGAGTCACGAATCAAAGGAAATGAAACGCTTATGGTGATGAGAGAGAGGTACTCAATTGTTGTCTCCACGGATTTCAAAATGCACTTGCAGTATACATATCGAGCATTCATTCATTTTCAGTGAATTTTGAGTTCAGCTGAATGAAAACGGGAAGGAAATATTTGAAAATCTAGTGAATGATTTAAACCCCAAAAAGTGTTAGAAAATATCCCGAAGAGTGCAGCGGATTCGTAAATGATAAATACTATTTCCTGTTCTTTCTTTACAGAAAATAGAGTTAGATGGTGCATTTTCCTCCTAGCCTTCTAGCGCGAAATTCTGAAAGTATCTCCCTTCCTTAAAATGTTCAGAAAGCGAGCTTCCCGAAATTTTTAAGCGGGTTCGACCATGTAGTGATTCTTTTCGTCCTTGTAGCTAATTTGCTCGTGGAATTAGCGTGCATGGCTCTTACTGATGAACCAATAATAGTGCATAGAGAAAGGAGATATCTAATGTTCTTGCTGTATATGATGATCATTGCACGTGGGAAGACAGACTGAACGGTGTCGAAGATGATGATAACGGGTGACAATGGCAACTATTTTCAAGTTGTGGCACGACATAGACAGCACATCGATAAATGTTAAGTGATTTGAGGCTTAGATATCGGCATAGGACAACAAAAATAACTTCGACCAGATTCAAGATACAAGTAAGCGGAAATGAAAATACCTTATTTGGTAATGTATTATAACTATAACATACGTTCTTCTTGAAACATGGGTTTCTTTTAAGTAAATAACATATGATAGTTTCAGGTAGTTTATTCGTGAATACTTTTCCATTTGTTTTGCCGTTACTGTATCCGTACTTTCTCCCTCCTCCTAGCATGCCTTTATGGTGTAACGGTAGTACACTCGACGCGTATTCGGAGGTCCAAGTTCGAGTCCCGGCGAGGGTATTGCTCATTTTTCTCTTCTTCTGCTTAAAAAAAAATCTGAGTCTTGGGTCTATCCTTAGTCACTCTAAACGGGGGTGAAAATGTAAGGAAAAATCACATTCCCCCATATGTGTTTTTGTAATATAAGTAGTCAGCGCATACATTTAGAGATTGGAACATTCGCGATTCAAATCTCGATAAGAACAAGTAAATGATCTTCCAATAAGAATGATATAATTTTAAAATGAAATAAAATAAAATTTTTATATTATTCCGTATTAACATTTATGACTTTATGTTTTAGAGAAAAACATCATTTATATGCACAAGTGCATTCGAATTAGTGCACATGAGCGAATTCGATGAACCCAATTTTCGATTTAACGGTATGCAAAACCCCGAGCCTAATGTCACGAATGCAACTTTCCATGCTTATTCTTAATGTTTCAAGGGCTCGTTTGTTCGCGTAGACTGATTTCAAATAAATGCCATAAAAATTAATCTAAAGGTGTTAAACCAAGACTTCTTGGAGGCCAACTAGCCGTTGCATTTCGTAAAAACATCATTTTACAGAACGTTTATTGCAAGAGCTCGATAGTAGCGTAAATAGCACACATTGGGAACGTCTTCTTGGAACCAGATGTCCTCCAAGTTTGGCAGCAAAAACATTGTCATCATCTATTAGTACCTCTCACTATTCACTTAACTGCATCTCCTCCATCGTTTAGGGGAGAGGGAAATGATCCGATGATGACACTGCGCTATAAACTAAATCATACGTACTATATATAGTGACGTTTTAAGAAGACAAATGCTTCTTGGATACAAGATACTGTTTTGTGGCCCATAGTTTTCGGATAACATTCCTGAAGCGTAACTATGCATTCTTGAAGCTCTTATTTAGTCGCGGTGAACTTTCAGAGAGTACTAAACACAAATAAAAATGAGTGACAAGGACAACATTTTAAACATAGTTGTCGTTTCATTTCAAAATCATATCATTCTTTTTGGAATATTCTTTGTATGTCTTAAGTGTAAATCTAAAAATGTAAAAATCAAAATGATAGAAGAGAGCCGAATTTCAGAAGAATAGCGACATAAATATGGAAATTGAAACTCAAGAAATATAAGAAATAATATCATCGAATAAATTCTTCGTGCATTGCCTTATCCTTACAAATGCAAAACCGAGATGGTAACAAATATTTGTGAGTTTGGTTTTACGATATTTTTATTTCACTTATGTGGTTTCTCTTTCTATAATCCACCTCGACAATTAAACGCTGAAGAAGATAAACAATGTTTGTTATTTAGTAGACAAAAAAAAAAAAAAAAAAAAAAAAAAAAAAAAAAAAAAACAAGGTTTTCGCTCTTCTTATGATCAAACAAAGCATATTTCTTAAGACTTTCTAAGCAAATGCAATGTCTTACTAATGCATTCTTTATCCTTTCGCTGCAAAAACAGCAACATCGAGATCCATGAAAGATAAAAAGGAACATTAGAGGAAAGGAATAATATTTTTGATTCTCTTAAAAGAATCAGAGAAAGCAACGTTTTGTGTATATTGAGCTTTCTAAATCTGGCAAGTAAAAGCGAGTCATTAAAACGTTGTTAACGGGCAATAAAATGATAAAACTTTTTCTGTCTTTTGTTGGAGACGAAACTCAGATATTTCACTTTGTTTAAATGTTTATCTTTACACACAGAACAGAATTGTCGTTTGTTTGTCTCGCTCGTTATGTTTCATTTAAAGTATGGTATACTACTATTCCGTTCATTTCATCGTAAACACATGGTAATTGTAGAATTTGGCTTTTAAAATTCATATGACGTGTTTTAATAAAAAAAAAATAAGATTGAAAAGATTCAGATTTTAACGCCGCACCACAAGATATATTAAGGTTTTTATGCCCTTTTGAGCTCGCAGTTTAACAATCTGCTCTTAGACTCACTCATACAACAATTTTCGTCTTTTTAACTTTATCACTTTTTTTTTATATTTACACGACATAAAATTCAACAGCAAAAATTACAATTATTTTTAAAACAGCATGTTTTCAGTATTACTGATAGAGGGTTCGCGTTACCATACATTTTTTAGCGCAGATGTGCTAATCTCACTTTTGCATCGAATCATTTTTGTCGTTTTCCCCTTTTTATTGGTGCGGCCAGCTGCCTTAAATTAAAATGAGAAACTAGTTAATGTTTTTAACAAATTCACTTAGTATAATTTCACGGGTCAAATTAGTAATTAGTGACAGAGATAACGAACTGCTTATCTTTTAAATAGCTTGGTTTGTAACTCAATAACAGAAGGTTAAATTTTAAAAGAAAATAACATTTTATGCTTGAAAAATGACAGAAAAACTGGCTCATAGAAAATAAAAATACTAACACTGAGCAGTGACAACACAATTTTTCTTTAATAGGTGAGTTCACTTTTTAAACTTGAAATACAAATATCTTACTCTTTTCCGAGCGTCAACGCATTTGAAAAGTGATACGGACAAAAACGTGAGGATCAAGATTAATAGCACCACTGATGTTAAAAAAAGAATGTTTTTGGTCTTTTTGGATAATAATGATCTTCAGATGTTTCAGAACCGAATTTGTGAATTAAAAATTGATTAGCGTGTAAGACATTCTGCATGAAAATTAAAATCATTCTACCATAAAATGGATTTAATTAAGTTTTATTTTAATTATCGTAATTACGTTTTCCTTGTATGAAAACTGAGACTATTTTACATAGTGTAGGAAGTATTTTTTATTTTTTGCTTTAAACTCTGAACGAAAGTGTAAGAAACTCTATATTAAAATTAATCTATATTTCATTTATAATCGCTATTTTTATACCCTAACTGATTTGAAATTTAGCATTTTGAAACTTTAAACATAACGATCATTTTAAAGGAATTTATACGTATTTCGAAATAAATTTAAGAAGATTCTTTTTTGGAAAAGGATTAGGAACAAAATCTTTCTCTAAAGTTAAGCTATGATAAGGATACGTACAGATGCTGAAGAAGGTGAATAAATTATTTGGATACTTTTAAAGAAATTAAAGCTGAAACTAATAATTTGAAATTCATGCAAAAGTATCCAATTTAATGTCAGCTCCGCAAATACAGTCGCTCTTTAAAAAGATTAAAAAGATTAAGTAATACTGTCTGAAACGTGTTTTTAAACTACGAGACCTGAAATTATTTCATTGTTGCAGGAAATGTTGTTTTGTTTTGAAAGAAAGTGCCCATTAATTACCTAATTTAGTAACAAGCATTATTTGCATACTCCAACTAATTTAAATTATAAAAGTTGATGAAACTCATTCTAAAAATGACGTTGATATTAAAGATAAAATTTATGCATTTCCAGAAAATTTCAGCAAGGTTTCGTTTCCTTCAAACAGCAAAATTATTCTGCACCCTTTTTTCCTAAACTTAAATGAATTTAACTAACGAAATTAAGATTATGCGGTCAGAAAGGAAGCAGCAATTTTCGCTCAATCAGTTGAATTAAAAAAGAAAAATCAGTATTATGGCATAAAAGTTTTAAACAATTTGGGAAAAAGTGAACCAGAAAAAAAAGGAAAGCTTTTCACATTTCACATTACGCCCAAAGGGATTTTTTAACGTTTTGTGCGTTACCTTAATTTATTAAATATAATTTTCTTTGCACTTAAACCATAAATATCAATTCAAGAACAATATAGAACAATAATTTTGAAATGAGCATATGTTTAGAATTTTCGATACACAGTCTTGCGCGATGAAGATAAATTTTTTCCCGTACAGTGTTTCCATTGCTCGCTTTGAAATCGTTGAGTTTGTTACACAAAAATTCCTTAAAGTGTTACAAAATATGAAATCGATAATAAAACAAATTCCAAATTAGGTCTTCCAGATGCCTATATTCGGTGGACGATTACGTTATTCAAGATTTGTTGGCACTAGCTACCGTTGTTTTATCAGAATGTGAGAAACATACATACATTTATGCAGATTCTTCATTATATAATTTCTTTAAATATAACACAAGGCCATAATATTTGGTAGCAATAATTTGAAAAATGAATATAGCCATTCTTAGTGAATCGATGCAAAATGCCAAAACGAAATTAGTAAAAGCTTTAAATGAAGTTAAAAGAATTTGATTCATATGATAGATTTCAAAGAAATCTGTTTTTATTCGTTTGAATAATTCTCAAAAACAAAAAAATTAGGTAAAATCTAAATGAATGTGTTTGATTTCTTTTTAAACACTCAATTTAACAAATACATTTTTCACTCACGAATTTTCCCCAATCCTCAATTTGCTAGTTTTATAGTACGAAAATGGAGAAGGGAAATTAGGCCATTAATTAATTTTCTGAGGAACGACCATAACAAAGAAAAAGTATACGTGGATAAACTGCACGTAATTATCCCAATGTTATTTATTTAAAGAAACAGTCCAATAAGTATAAAAGCAATGATACATTATCTAATGAGTTATCTTCATTAACATTACAATACCTAACTAAATATCCTCATTTCTACTTTCCTGTGTTTTGATCTCTAGGTTTAATTGTTGTCCATTGCTACTCCCAAGATCTTAAATCATTTAATACCGTTGGAACTGCTGATCTGTAGTGTCTGCTATAGATTGCAACTCATCATTCTTCTGATCGTTTTCTTCACCGTTAAATCTGTTTATAACGCAGTGCTATGTGCAGTGATCTTCAGAATCATCAAGAGCATTAGATATCCCCATTTTCTTGAAACTCTTGGCAGTTATTGTTTCATCACTCTGAGCCCATGCCCCGAAATCCAAGGAAAATTCAATTAGTAAAAAGAACACAACTGCTACGTAGACAAATACATTTTAATATTTAAGGGAGCTTTCTGAACGCGTTGAGGAAGGAGAAAATTAAGTGAATACTTAATTTCAGAATCTTGTGCTACTGAGGAAGAAAATACACGAAGGAGAAAAATATGCCAGTAAATACGTTTGTCCAGCTATTGTTGTGTAATTTGAAGAAAAAGGCTAGAGGGCGCTGTTGCTCGCTTAGTTGTAAGAGAATAAAGTTTGTTCATGTTGAAGGCGGCGGCCTAAGAATACGCTCTGTATATAGTAATTAAAATATTGTTTAAAATGTAAAAGTGTTAAAATTAGTAAACCCACTGAACCACCATCATCTGATTTGGAGATGCACAAAATTATTAGATGGTGCATCGGCGTAAGGAATTAAGGCTTTGTGAAGATTTTAGGTGTTCGATCCAAGTGTTTCGATTTCAATGGATATTTCATACTCGAGGGACAATGGAATTCCAAATAAAGGTAGGGAAATCTTAAATTAATTATTTAGTGATTATTTGTAGTACATTAGTAAGTATTTATTATTGCTGTCGTGGGTGTATTTAAATTAAATAAAATGGAAGAAAAGTTAGATAGATTGAAACGTAAACGTTCCACATTGAGATCGTCTGTTACTAGGTTAATTAAAGTGATTGAAGATAAATTAAAAATTGAAGGGGAGGAAAATTCGATTAAAGAATTACGAGAATTGTTTGAATTATTAACCGAAAAGAAAAATAATTTGAGAACGCTTGATGATGAAATACAAGAGTTAATTGATGTTAACTTAATTGAAGAAGATTGTAGTATAAGCGAAGAATACAATGACAAATGTATAATTGCTTGTAGTCAAATTAAGCAGTTTCTAGGTGCGATTACCGCAGTACCGCCAGCGAGGAATCCCCAAAGTTCTGATTTAAACCAGTCTAGTGGTAATGGAATTTTGCATGTAAGTTCCAGTTCTAGTGGGAGTAGTACGCTGAAATTACCAAAATTAATGACTGATAAATTTTGGGGAGACCCCAAACAATGGAATGAATTTTGGAATAGTTTCGAAAATTCAATACATAAAAACGAAACGCTTTCAAAAATACAAAAATTTGTATACTTAAAAACATTCTTAACGGGACAAGCTTTGAATGTTGTGTCAGGCTTTGAGTTAACAGAAAGTAATTATGATAGTTGTGTAGCATTACTAAAGGACAGATATGGTCGAAAAGACCTGATCATTAATTCATTCATGAATAAAATTCTCAATTTAGAAGCTGTTAAAAATTCTGCTAACGTAAAGGCTTTACGTAAATTATATGACGAACTAGAAGTTTCGATTCGTAATTTGGAAACTTTAGAAGTAAATTCTGGCTCATATGGACATTTATTAATTCCAATTTTATTAAAATTAATTCCGGATGATTTAGTTTTGGAATTTAATCGGCAAAGAGGATCGAAAGATAAAGTTGAAGTTTCGGAATTAACACAATTTATTAAAACGGAAATAGAATGCAGGGAAGCTTCAAATCTAGTATTAAGCGAAAGGAAAAATCCTGTGCCTCCGCGAGTCGATCAATCAAAATATGAAACTAGAAAATATGTAAAAAATACATCTACGACTGCATTTCATACTGCAGTTAACCGAAAATGCATCTTTTGTGATGATTTGCACGAGTCATTTAAATGCGAAGTAAATGTCTCTGATAAATTAAAGAAACTAAGATCCGAAAACCGCTGCTTTTCTTGTTTTAAAAAATTCCATACATCAGAAAGGTGCAGAAATAAAACTAAATGTAATAAATGTGGCGGTATGTTTCACAATGAATCGATTTGTACTAATAAATCCCTTGTAAACAAAAAGTTGGAACAAGGTTATTCAAAAAATGAAACTGAATCTCTGACTTTGAATTCTGAGGAAAGAAATAAAGTTCAAAACTTAAAATTGATTGCTTCTGTTCCTCAAGGTGTTAATAATAATGACTGTAATGCCAGGGAAATATTATTACAAACTTTAACAGTTTATGCTTGTTCTAAGTATAAATCAAAATTAACTAGATTAATTCTTGATCAAGGCAGTCACAGATCCTTTATAACGAAAAAATTGGCCGACCATTTAAAACTTACTCCAATCTGTTATGAAAGACTTTCTGTTTATTCATTTGGTGCGACGAAGGCAATGAATCATTCCTATCCGGTCGTTGAAATCGAAATTCAGAATTGGAAACAAAATAATAAAATAAAAATTGAATGTTTGATCTCGGATGTTATTTCCTCGGCGTCCATCAGTGTGCCTAGTAAACAAATTGCAGACTTCATGGAGCATATGGGGTTGCAGATCGCCGATTGCGCAAGAAAAAATAACATAGATGTTGAGATATTAATTGGCGGGGATGAATTCTGGAATGTAGTTTATTCTGAAAGAATTAAAATATCTGAAGGGTTGTACGCAGTCAGTTCTGTGTTTGGTTGGGTTGCCGCAGGAATCGAGAAAAATAAAACAAACAAAATTTGTTCTGAAAATTTAGCGGTAATGACAAACACTGTTGTGTTGAAAGATTTAAGAGATTTTTGGGAATTAGAACATATGGGAATTAATGATTCTGGTGATTATTCCGATATTGACTGCGAAATAGTAGATCAGTTTGAAAGAAATTTGCAGTTTAAAAACGGACGATATGAGGCAAATTTAATCTGGAAATACAGTCCGAATAATTTAGGAAATAATTTTGAGGTAGCTAAGAAACGATTCGCAAACCTTCACAATAAACTAAGTAAAACTCCGGAGATTTTTCAGGAATATAAAAATATAATTGAGAACCAGATATTAGAAGGAATTGTGGAGGAATGTCCGAATAATGATACAAATTTGGGATATTTTATGCCTCACCGAGCAGTGATACGACCTAGTGAAACTACTAAGGTAAGAATTGTGTACGATGCTAGCTCAAGGACAGAGCACACGAATTCGTTAAATGACTGCCTTGAATCGGGACCTAATCTAAATCCAAATATACTAGACATTATGTTAAATTTTCGTAAGTTTAAGATAGCGTTTTGTGGAGACGTTGAAAAAGCCTTTTTGATGATAGGAATTGCTGAAGGTGATAGAAAATTTCTAAAATTTCTTTGGTTTAATGAAAATAATGACTCCTTTAAGATTATGCAAATGTGTCGCGTAGCTTTCGGTTTGCCTATATCTCCTTTCATTTTGGCCGCCACTATAAAATATCACATTCGAAAATATAAAGATAAAATGACAGACAGTTTCCAAATGTTAAATTCTTCTGTCTATGTCGATGACCTATATTTTGGAGCAGGAACGGTTGAAGATGCATATCGGTTATCTGTAGATGCGGTTAATATATTTAAGGATGCTGGGATGAATTTCAGAAAATTAAGAACTAATTTTAAAGCATTAAACGATTTATGGGTCTCAGATGGGATTAAGGAATCAGACAACAAATTAACTAGTGAATCGAATTTCTTAGGCATGATTTGGAATTCCATTGAAGACAATATAAAGTTAAATTTAAAAAATTTAATTGACTTTTCTACTGGAAACGATTTTGCTACAAAAAGGAAACTTTTGCAAAGCATCGTCCAAATATACGATCCATTTGGATTTATTGCACCCTTTGTTATTCGGGCGAAAATTATTATGCAAGAAATCTGGTGTTCAGGTTCTGACTGGGATGAGGTCCTTCCTGCAGAGATTAAGGACAAATTCTACATTTGGCGGGAGGAACTTAATAATTTAACTGAAATATCGATACAGAGAAATTTCTTTGATGACGATCCAATGAATATAAGCCTTCACCTATTTTTGGACGCTAGTCCTAAAGCATATGGGGCCATCTCATATTTCAGATATTGTACGAGTGATTCTAAAATTAAAACTTCCTTTATCATGTCGAAATGCAGAGTTGCACCTTTAAGAGCAATCACGCTTCCTCGTTTAGAGTTAATGGGAGCACTCATGGCTGCTCGAATGCATAAATATTTGAAAAAATTGTTTGGTGATTTAATTGAGGATGCTTATTTTTGGAGTGATTCCGAAATCGCCATTACTTGGATTAAAGGTTCGCCAAATAATTGGAAACCATTTATCGCCAATCGTGTTACAGAAATACAGAGTATATGCAACAAAAAATTGTGGAACCATTGCGAAGGGAAACAAAATCCTTCCGATTTACTAACTCGAGGAATTAGTGCTCAGTCACTAATTAAGAATGATTTGTGGTGGCATGGGCCACACTGGTTACGTTTTCCTATTGAAAACTTTCCAAAACAAAAGAAATTAAAACCAAATTCAGAATCGTTGGAGTTAAGAAAAAGTATTATTTTGACTGCACCTGTAATTAACAATGAATCCCCAATTTTGCATATAGAAAAATTCAGTTCTTTAGGAAAATTACTTCGAATTACTGCCTATGTATTTAGATTTATTGGGAGGCTTCGGAAAAGGTCTACAGGGAATGGACCTTTAAGTGCTTTTGAGATTAAAGCAGCTGAACATTATTGGGTAAAAATTACGCAACGAGAAACGTATCAAGCGGAAATAATTAAGTTATCAAATAAAAAATCAATTCTCGATTCTTCCATCTACTCCCTTAATCCAAGGCTTGATGAGGAGGGAATTCTTCGGTTGAAAGGTCGCATTCAATTTGCAGACTGTCACGAGAATTTAAAACATCCTATTCTATTACCCTCAAAATGCAAGTTTACCGAGTTGATCATCATGGACTCGCATGAAAGGGTATTCCATGCTGGAGTTAATTCGACACTAACTCAGATCAGAGACAAATATTCGATCATTAAGGGAAGACAGCGTGTTAAGACTATCATCAGAAAATGTGGGATATGCAAACGATATAGTGCTCGTCCTGGGGTACAGGATATCGCTCCACTTCCTCCAGACAGAATCCAAGAGTCGCCTCCATTTGCTGTGACCGGGTTGGACTTCACCGGTCCATTTTTTACGAAAGACAGGCAAGGTAAAGTTTACATGCTGTTGTTAACGTGTGCGGTCACTCGTGCCTTACATATAGAGATAGTAACTGATCTCAGCACTGAAAGGTTTTTGTTAGCTTTCCGAAGATTTTTAGCTCGCCGAGGACTGTGTACCACCGTGTATTCCGATAATGCCAAGACTTTTAAAAGAGCTGATAAAGAACTAAAACATATTTTTAAAACTTTGAGTGATTCATCTGTGAAAGAATTATTTTCTGCTAGAGGCATAAATTGGAAATTTATTATTGAGAGGGGTCCATGGTGGGGAGGGTTTTGGGAGCGTATGGTACGAACCATAAAATCCAGCTTGCGAAAAATTATTGGTCGATCATCCCTTACTGTGAAAGAGCTTGAAACAGTGCTCATTGAAATCGAGGCAATGATTAATTGTAGACCAATTACCTACGTGTTTACCGATCCCAATGAACCTTCTCCACTAACACCCTCTCATTTTCTGGTTGGTAGACGATTGCTATCTCTGCCTGCTAATAAAATAACATCAAATTATTTGATTGGGTCAAGAAATTCAATTATTAAACGATATAAATACCATCAAGATATTTTAAATCATTTTGGAAGCGTTGGAGATCAGAGTATCTTTTTAATCTGAGATCTGCCAATATTTGTCCTCCACACTCTAACGCATCTCAGTTTAAAATCAACGATATTGTCTTGATTCATGACGACAAACATCCCAGAAATCTTTGGACAATAGGTAAAATTTTGGAATTAATGCCAGGCAGAGATGGTAAAATAAGATCTTGCATAATTGAAACACATACTGGTACCTTAAAAAGGCCTATACAATTGTTATATAATATGGAACTTAACTAATGTTTGTATTTTGTATTTTTAGGTTTGATTCTCCTGACCTTGCTGATAGGTATCATTTAATGTTTTGCAAAATTTTATGTACTTATAAGTATGTATGCATGTTGTTATATTTAACCATTTCTCCAGGATTTATTGTCAAAATATTAATTGAATATTCTAGAATATATTATTGAAAGATGAACTCTCCACCGAGTTCAGGTGGGGAGTGTTGTGTAATTTGAAGAAAAAGGCTAGAGGGCGCTGTTGCTCGCTTAGTTGTAAGAGAATAAAGTTTGTTCATGTTGAAGGCGGCGGCCTAAGAATACGCTCTGTATATAGTAATTAAAATATTGTTTAAAATGTAAAAGTGTTAAAATTAGTAAACCCACTGAACCACCATCATCTGATTTGGAGATGTACAAAATTATTAGAGCTATTCCATAAAAAGTTTAGTAATCCATCTGCATTTGAAAATAGCAAAAAAACAAACAATAAAAATCTCTAAAGATACAATCTTCCAAAACTTACTTCAGTCAAAAAAAAAAAAAAAAAAAAAAAAAAAAAAAAAATTCAGAAAGCTTTCAGACTTCATATTACGTTCAAAGGGCAGGTTTTTTTTAACGCTTTGTGTGTTACATTTATCTATTAAATATCATCTGTTTCGAACTTGAACCATAAAATTCAATTGAACAGCAGTATCACAAAATATTTAGAAAGAGCATATCTTTAGAATTTACGTTGCACAGACTCGCGCTCTGGAGACAAAAGAGTTTTTTTTCGTACAGTGTTGCCATTGCTCGTTTTAAAATTTTTGAGTTTGTTAATCAAAAAATCGTTAAAGAATATGAAATATGAAACAAAATATGAAATAGATAATAAAATAAATTCCAAATCTGAGCTTCCAGATACCCATATTGGAGTGGAGGGCAACGTTACTCAAAATTAGATATCTCCAGGTAACTTGTTTCTTTACAACGCGAGAAACATTTCTACATTCATGCAGATTCTTCATTATTTAATTTCTTTAAATATAATGCACGACTCTAATACTTAATGGCAATAATTTGTAAAGTGAAAAACCTTGTACGACGCAAATTGCCAAAACGAAATTAATAACCTCTCTAGGCAAATTGCCCATATGGACTAAAAAACAATGAACACCAAGATTGGATCCGCAGTCAAATTTATATGGAAATCAGTGCACGGAATAAAAAGAAAACGAGCCTAGTGCCATCTGTTGAGAAAAATAATAAAATTTAAAAAGCTATTATTATCTAATTTTTACTAAATTTAAGCAGTTCTTATGAAGAAATTAATACTAAAAAGGTTTGGATAATAAGAAAGTGAAATGAGAACATTCTTTCCAACTTTCTTATCATTTTGTTTCCAGACTTCCGATTAACGTATTCTGAAGAGCTATAAATGTTCTAAATTCCAGGTTTCAGTTTTGAAAAGGCCAGATATGTATTATAAGAGACCTAAAGTAATAAAATCAAAATTCAAACCAAAATTTATGGGCCATTACAAAGGCAAATTTATTTTTATGTCAAAAAATTTTAATGGTATGCTGTGAAGTTTTATGTCAAATTTTTATGGCCTTTTCGCTAAATCTTGTGATTTTATTCTTCATTCAAGAATTCGCTGCAGTATGAGGAATGATGTTTCAAGATTTGGTAATGATGCGGCAAAAATGCATTCGCATTTTCTATACGCTTTCCCTGACCATAAGCGAAGCGTAATAGAGGTGAATATAAAATGGGATGCTCAGAAAAATGAAAAAGAGCAAAAATAAATTCAAAAAGTACCTGTTATTCTCCACGCAATAGGAAGTTTTCTGAAAAGACTGAATATAGTTTTATATTCCTCAGGAGTAAAAAACGTATAATCATTTATAAGTAGTCTGAGAGAAATAAAATCCAGTTGCTGTATCTAAAAATTTGTAGTAGAACTTAAATTAAAAATAAATATGTTATAAATTTAATTCCTAGACTTACAAAGCATTCATTTTATGCATTGTTTCTATTATCCTATTTGTGGCTTAAACATTCTTCGTAACGGTTCAGGGTTTATAGGTGAATACAGTTACAGTTAGAATTTTACTAATCTTTAGTTTTTTAATTGCTGATATTATTAATGCTTTTTATTTTAATTGCTGATAACTTTGACAACATTATTTCTTTAAAAGAAACTTGCATTTCAATTACATAGACAGTAATATTAACATTATAATATCTGATGAATATTGAGCCGATATCTGATGGTATATGAGCAGGAAAAATCCTTCATATCTCGAGATGTTTGACTCAGTTACCTTGTAAAGCCCCAGGGGCACCTCACACAAATGAGTCTTGACACAATACCCAAGATGCACATCAGAAGAAACAGAACACCCGTATTTCGAAAGATCACCCACATTAGCAGTATATAAAGCTACAGTGAGCTGGATATACATAACATAAGTAAGGTGAAATCACATGTTTGGAATGTTTCTTCAGTGTGAGAACACCTGTCACGTGGATGTAGCTGAAGGAAGAATCTGCCCAAAATAGGTTTTTCATATAATAAATGGAAGGAAAAATAAGATGGATGAAATGTTAATATTACAAAAATGCCAATACATGTTGAATGCATTGAATAAAAATAAAAATAATCAAAGGAACACAATTTATCAATAAACCAGACTTCAAAGCGAAAATCAATATACAATAACGGAAGGAAAAATTATGCGAAAGATTTTAAAATTTTCAGAACCTAATGCTAAAATGCTAGAGGGGAAAACTGACTAGGAATACGGTATAACGAAGTGCTCAACTAACCTAGATACAGTCGAATCCGGTTAATTGGACCCCCGAATAATCGGACCAGCCTCTTTTTCAGACCAAATCTTAAAGAACCGAAACAAATCCAATGTACATAAGCCTAATATTATTTGCTTATTTGGACCAAAATTTCGTTTAATCGGACCAAAAAACGTGAGAGCGAATAAGAAACAGAAGCCACAAGTCGGCCGCGTACATCGGATGTACAGGTGGTCTGCGACATATGGGAGGCTCTGTAGTTGCAGCTCCCCTGGAAAATGCTTCATTAAAGGTCATGAATTCCTTAAAGTGCATGACAAAAGCAAAGCCGGTGGGAGCTGAACACGCGCACCATTTTCTTTGACCAGCGCCTCCGACTTTCTAGGAAATGAACAATAAAGTGTCTGGTTCCACCTGAAAGGAATTCCCGTCTGTCAATCATGATTAAAGTTTACTGAAGAAAGCTATCATTTCAAGTCCTTTTTGGGATGATTTTATTCTCAAAGCTTTGAATGGATTTATCTCCCTCTTGACCATTTTTCTCCAAGCATTTTATCTCCCTTTTGACCTCAACATCTTGAACCCGAAACACCAAGGTTTCTTCAGACCACTTTAGTCAGTGAACTATGCGATGACTTTAAAGCTACGGACGGTTGCTTGTCTCGATGGAAATCTAGACATGACATAAAATTCAAGAAAGCACATGGCGAGAAAGAAAGTGCTGATAGTGCAAATGTTGAAGAATGGAAATCAATAAAACTGCCCGAGCTTCTTGAAAAATTTTCAGCAGATGATAGCTACAATGTTGATGTGACTGGGCTGTATTATCGCGCTACACCGGACGGCTCGTTAAGTTACAAACATGTTGCACTCTCTGGCTCCAAAATAGCGATGGATCGCGTAACTGTCTTGTGCTACTCAAACATGTCCAGAACGGGCAAGAGGAAGCTGTTGGTTATAGGAAAAAACACTAGGCCTCGCTGCTTTAAAGGACTTGGAATGGAGAGTTTACCAGTTGTGTATCGTGCTAACAGAAATGCGTGGATGACCTCTGGAACTTTTTAAAGAATGGCTGAAGGATTGGGACAAAGAGCTACAACGCCAGTCGAGAAAAGTGCTGCTCCTTCTTGAAAATTGTGCAGCACATCCTCATTTAGATTGCTTGATAAACGTCCAACTGAAATTTCTACCTCCCAGGACTACAGCTTTGATACAGAAAATGGACATGGCCATCATAAAAATTTTGAAGACCCTTTATCGTGCAAGTTTGGTTAATTACATCCTTGAAGCAAGTGAAGAAAATTTGCTGACCTCATCATCAAAAGCCAGCGAAGTCAGTGCAAAGCTCAATATCTTACCAGTACCAACATCTTACCATTTGTGGCCGACAGCTGGCAAAACGGGAGCAGTGAGACAATTCAGAACTTTATTTCTGACTGAGGCTTTAAGCACGTGGTTTTGGAGATGGATGTGGACATGCTCATTGAAAGTGAAAATGATGATTTACATGTGGAACTTCAACAGCTACAAAATTGCGAAGAATTTTTATCCATCGACAACGAGCTTCAATGCTACGATGAAAATGAAGATTACTACGCCGCAATCGTTGCTCGACTTGCAGCAAAACACACGACAGCTTGGGAAGACCAAGAAAGTGATGATGATGATGCCGCTAATATGTTGTTGCAAGTGACAATACAGCATGCGAGGAAATGCATTGAAACTTTGCGTCGGTATTTCATGCAGGATGAAGGCAGTCCCATTGATGCGTTAGATGTTTGTGGCGATTTCGTTCACGTGTAATCCGTCAAGAGAACGCGTCAGATCACATTGGATAAGTTATTCAAATGTTGACTGGAACTTGGTAAGAAATTGTTTTTATTGTGCTTCGCATGTTGAGTACCGTGGAGATTGTTTATTAGAATTTGTTTCTAAATTAATTTTCTCAATGAAAAAAAATTCGACTGTATTTCTTCTTCGTATATGTATGTTCGCTATACGTGTGTACCGCACCATAAAGTTCATAATTACATTTTAGTACATGATTTACATATACATTTACTGTTTGCTACATATAGCACGTCCCGTCTTACAACATAGGACATGTTCGTATAATCGGTCCAGCCGGTTATTAAGATCAAAACGATCGCTTTCCGATGTGGTCCGATTAACCGGAATCGACTGTATTTGCTATTAATTAACAAATAATTAACAATTACTTATTAATGTTCTACAATTCTACAATTAATTTTTAATAATCTACAATTAATTCTTAATATTCTACAATTCTACAATTATTTCATAATATTCTACAATATTTAAATACTTCAACAAACTAATATATAATAATAACAATAAGTTATGTACCATATATGACAATTATGCATAATTATAACAATTAATTATAATAAAAATTTATAATAAAGTAAAAACGAAAAAACCTGGAAGCTTTCAGATCTTATATTACGTCCAAAGGATTTTTCTAAACGTTTTTTGTGTTACCTTCATATATTAAATATCATGTTTTTTGCACTTGAACCATAAAATTCAGTTCAACAACAATATAGAAAAATAATTTTGAAATGAGCATACCTTTAGGATTTCAGATACACAGCTCCGCCCCCGCTAGAGATAAAAAGGTTTTTCTCCGTACAGTGTTGCCTTTTCTCGGTTTGAAATCGTTGAGTTTGTTAATCAAAAATTCTTTAAAGTTTTAGAAAATATGAAATAAATAATAAAACAAATTCTAAATTCGGGCGTCCAGGTTCTCATGTTCAGGTGGAGGATTACGTTATTTAAAATTTGGTACCGCCGCTTTTTCAAAGCTTTAGAAACTTACATATATTTATGCAGATTCTTCATTATTTAATTTCTTTAAATATAATATAGGACGATTAAATGTGCTGGCAACAATTTAAAAAGTGGTTCTCCGTATATAGTGAAATGCCACCAAATGTTGTTTTGAGATTAATAGCCCTTCTAAGGTACTGCCCCTCTGGGCTAATAATAATTTACAATAATGAAAATAAATAATGACATAATAATAAAAAAATGTAACACAATATTAATATAAAATAATTTAAATTTTTAAAATGACATTTTATGTATAACTTTATATATTTACAAAATGACATTTATATGTTAAATTGCACTCATTATCATAAATATTTAAGCTACATATACATTGTCACTCTTGAGTTCATAATATACATCACATTCATAAACGTGACTTCTAGAAAGTTACTGTATAATACTATATAATATACATATGAATATTTTTAATTAAATTAATTTTAATTTTAATGCTTTTCTCTAGAAAGAAGTTTAAAAGAAATCAGTAGTGTCAAAAAAAAAAAAAAAAAAAAAAAAAAGAAATCAGTAATAGTTATTCCACTTACCTAGGTATATAGGTACCACTTACCTATATACCTAGGTAAGAGAAGTAATGTTTTGGGCTTAAAAATTCGATAGTGAGGTTTTAGTGAATAAGGGCATTTCCACAATGTCATTTTTACAATGGTGGTCTGTCTGTGTGTCTGCATGTATCTGTGTAACGATGTTATCGTTCACGATAACTCTTATTAAACTTTAAAAAAACTTTAAAAAAAATTCTGAAGCTTTCTGCATTAATAAAAAAAGTTGTGTAAGTTTACACAATTTATTCGTCAGTATTACAGAGGAGAGTTCCAAAGACACGTATATAGCTGTCGAAAAACTACGATAAACACGCTAAAACAATCAGCAACGCAGTCCTCAAGCTATCAGGTTATAACGGTGAAGACAGCTTCACGGCAAAGCACTAATGTGCAACTTTCGACTCGGTCGATCGCTTCGAGATAATCTCTGAACTCAAGACACCACTACTCGACTCAAGATACTCTCCGCGCACAGCAGGGTATATATAGCTTTTGATCTGCCTTCGGGAACATTTTCGGGAAAAACGGTAAGAATTCTTTCTAGAATGCTGTCACTCCGTCTATGACATATCGCGAGTTTTGTCGCCAAATATCACCAAATGGGCGATTGCGCGCCAAATCTGGAAACCCTGCTTTTCTTTGCCTTTTTTGGAAATCCTAAACCCGCTTTGCGGGGAAGCTTTCTTATCCCAGCTGGGCTTTTCACAGCGATATGTTACTGACTTTCTCAATAAAATTCCATTTTTAATAAAAAGAAACAAAGTGACTAGCTGTTGTATATGTTATATTATGTTGGTATAAGTTTAGAAAAACTAGTTTCTACACACAGCGAATTAATGCCTAGTAAAATACAATCTAAATAATATAACCAAAATTTTAAAATATGGTATAATCCAAAATTTCGTATTACGGAACCATCCTGTTTTTAAAAATAACCAATCGGATTTTACTTTGAAACGATCAACCGAAATTGAAACTGTATTTAAAACTCGTTGCTGTTTCAAACATGGAAATCATGGAAGATTATATGCTGGCCACATCAATGATTTTTCTTTTATATTAGACAAGTAAACAATATTTTTCTTCCAGAAAAGAACATTTTCTTTAAATCAGTTCTCAATACAGTTAAGTTTTAAAGAAAATCGACCATTGATTGTAAAAGCTTCTTTTATTCTTCTTTTTTATTTATAAAAAACTAGATCTAAGAACTAAAACAATGAGTGGTCGCGTCAAAGGTTTCATATTCCATCTCTATAATAAATTTTATTTCAAACCGCGAATACAAAGAAATGTAGACATTTTTTGTTGTAACTCTTCTTTCTATAGATACATATATTCTCTACTTCCTTAAATGAAAATGGAAATGTTAGCTTATGCATAACTTCTGAGAAAGACTGAAGAGAAGAAACTAAAGATTTCAGACAAAAATAGGTACCTTATAGACGAAAGCATCTCCTTTTGCTATATTTGAGCTTTCCATACGTCATCATATATCTTAATGTAATATAAAACGAAATAAATCCGAAAGGACTTTGAATTCTCTCTCGGTTAATTCAATTTTATTTATTTGTCAGCTGTAAATAGCCTCCATCTACGTTATTCATTCTGAAATATATCTAAAAAAAGTATGGATGAAAAGATTTTAGCACAAATTCTTGTCCTGTTTTCTCTTATGCACTTTTATTATTTTACTACTTTCACATTTAGGAGTTTATACAGCCTTAATATGTGTTAACCTTTATAGTACACTGCCGTTTGTATGATATTTTCATATAACTAGCAGTATGGATTACAGTGTTTTTAACAGCGAAGTTCATGTTATTGGAAATAAAAATTAGTCAACTTAAAGACATCGCTAGGCATTTTAGAGCGGAGCGGGAGACTGGAAATCTGCAATACGATCGCTGGGATTCGAACTCCGGATCTTTCGGAGGTAGCCGGACCTGTTTTCCAATTAAACCATGAAAGCACTTGACAGAGAAGCAGAAAATACTTTATATTCTCCCTCACATAAAAGGCGATTAGGAATGAAGGTACTTAATTGCCAATTCCTTGTGGCAATGAACTGGCGTCTACCACCTTTTAGTTCGGGCGCCAGTTAGGTTATTATAATTCATTAGGTTTATACGGAAGCGGAATATGTGGAAAATGTGCAGTGCTTTCGCCAGGACTTGAACTGCGTATATCTGCGTATAGTCATATGTACTTTCCAATTAGTAACGAAAACGCATAATAAGGGAGCAGGAAAACTTGACAAACTGGAAACGGATTAAAGCGGAATTTAAAGCAAACTAAATTACGTTTAAATAATAACTGCGGCTCGTTACCAAACTTAAGCTAAATTAAATTTGAAGTTTCTAGCATATTTTGCAGGGACCGAGCGCGTATAAATCCAGTCATAAAGATGTCTAGAAGTGTGTATATGTATAAGAGGGTTAACTGAGTCGAAACCCGGGAACCAATGTTTCTAAGACAAGTAAAACTAACTGTTTCTGAAACAGTTTCATTCATTCCAGATGGTTTTATAATTATGTATCTGCGTCATTTCTGGCACATATTTCATTCATTCCACCTTGTTTTACCGCTAGCAAAACTATACCATTACTGCCACGATTTCTTTCATTTGATTTCGTTCTTCGATTAGATGACCTGTGTCATATTAGAAGAGCTTTATTAATTGAAGCCTGTTTTTCTCATTCGAATCTATGTCATACACGTATGTCCTTTCGAGATATGATCAAAGAATTTCAGAACTTTGTTCCTATTAAAAAGTCATGAATGTTTAGAATGTTTCTTCTGTCCGATATTCTGCATTTCTATCAAGAAAATGTGCAAAATTTACTTGCTTTATATTTGTTCATTAATATAACCCATTACCAATCTGCATGCATAATTTCGTGTCCATTCTTTAAACTGTAATTTTGTTGCTGCTTTTGTTTTATAGGGCATCGTTTCACTTTTATATATTTGTACGGATGCACATAAAGAGAAAAGAAGATACAAGGTGAAATTATTCTAGCGATTTTAACTAACCTTATCATCAAAGAAGCAATGACCAACCTTACACGGGAGTACTCACGCCACATTCAGCAAATGGCAAGGGAGATTGTAAGAATATTATTAAATGATTTCCGAGGATACTCGTATCATTTAGTGTACTGCATGCGCGAGTAATGGGAAAATCTTCTGATTTAAGTAATTTTAAAAATGGTCAGATTGTGATGGCCTAATAATTAGAAACGAGTGATTCCGAAACAGCACTGCTCATCAATGTTTCACAAACTACCTTTGCTAAGTACCTGTAGAAAGTAGATTACGGAAGATAAAATCATCAGTATACAAACAACGTTAAACTTCCTTACCATCAACTACTTCTGACGTCGAAGATTGTCCTGTTTAGTGACAGCAAATACAAGATTATCTCAACTGCCAGCTTAATACTTCAGTTCTAAGTACAAGTATATGATCGCACATTTCATTAGAATCAGTTGTGTTTGGGACTCTGCAGAAAACACCTTCAACTCAGTGCTATCGCCAATTACGACTGCTATGGGTATAGAAATATCACAACTGGATCATGCAACAATAGAAAAGAATTTCCAGGTGGAATTAATCGCGATTTCGTGTACATATATCAATAGCTGTATGAGACTACACTGTCTTTTGTGAACGCTTGATCAATGCATGTAGGCCAATGGTGTAGGTAATGGAAAACGTTCTTGTTGCTTATCTGGTATCAGTGGTTGATCAAGAAGACAGCAAAGTAGTTGCAAATTATATGAACATCATTACTGACCAGTTAAATACTTTCATGATTTGTGTTTCCCTCACAGGAAATGGGCTCGTCTAGCAGAACAATGGTCCTTGTCACAAGAATCGAAATATGTTTCAACGGTTTGAGGAACACGTTAATAATTTCCAGTTGATATCTTAGCTATTACGGAGCGTCAGCTCAAAGACCACTGGCCACTTATCGGTAATCTGAGGGAACTGAGAAAACTCTACTTGCAGATCTGTTACAATCCTCTTCTCCACACTTATCAAGAATTGCAGAATCTATGCCATGATGGGCTAAAGCTGTTTTAGATACGAAACGTAGAGCAGTGCGGTATTAACCCTCTGAATGGCATGGGTTTTTTATTCTGCTCATGAAGATCTGTATTTGAAGAGCATTTTTTAGCTAAATTTGTATAATTACTAATTTCAGTCTCTTTTTTCGTGAACTAAAATGACATTTGCATCATTAAAGAAAGTAAAATATTTTAAATTATAAAATTATAAGGTAATAGTAGGTACCAATTGAAGGACAGTCACTTGACTGAATAAAGCCGTTCATGTCGTTAAGGGTAGTTATACTATTTTGACTGCTCAGAGTAGATAATCATTGGATGCCTGAATGAATAAACGCACAACATGGGCAGTTGTTCTGACACCATAGAGCAGGAGCCTTAGTCGGGGAAAACACTAGCCTTGCCCGGGGAGCAACTCCACGAAGACTTTTCACTCCCCATAAACAAACTCCCCGTAGAACATCTCTCTGCTAGAGATGTCAGAGCAAACATGGTCCCGTTTAAGTATAACTTCCAGATGGTAAAGTCATCAGCACATGCGATAAAACGCATGGCAAAAGAATTTCGGGGTGCAGCAATCCCCAGATAAGGGATTCTGAGAGCGAATTCCCAGCCGACTACTTTGGATGTGAAAAATTACAGAACCAGTGAATAGGTTTTCAACACAATAAACGATTTAGTACAGTAAAAATTAAACTATTATTTAACAATTAAGTTCATTAACACCATATATAACCATACACAACACCATATAAATTGTTTCTTCAGCAGAATTAAGTATACACACTCATTATCTAGATTGAGTTTCAATTATAATGGATTTACCTTACCACCAGTCAGAAAATATGAATTCGATAAACTTTAATAGAAAGAGGGGTAAAAATTAAGTTACCTCAAATAAAATTTAAAAAATTACCAAAAGTGCAGCAATAAAACTTTGAAATAATTTAAAAGTTAAACAACCTTAAGGGCCAAAGCAACAAAATACAAAAGCCAAGAAAACTTAAGTCCCTACACTCAAATTAAAATTAAACAACTTCAACTCAAGAAAACTTTTAAAGCAACCAAACCTAAATTTAAAGTTTAAAAAAAAGTTACAGTTTAAATTTACAACCGACTTTAAACAACTAAAGCAAAGATTAATAACTTCAATTACTAAGCCAAACAGAATTAAGTAAGCAAATAACTTAAAGCTTGAAAAATAATAACAATTACTACATAACACTTGTTTTGATTAATAAAATTGTTTTTGAGTTGAGTTATGATACTTTAAATATGTAGTTTAAAAACCTGCACTATTTTCCGGACAACCTAATATTTAACCGCGATTTTGAAAACACATTCTGGTAGGAAATTGTAAGCTGAAATTAGGAAAGATAGGGAAGTGGCTTTAACTAAAAATAACTGTTAACAACTTAGGATATACCTTACACGTACTATCGTGGTTAAACTATACATTTTTTCTGAACCTTAAAATGAAAATGAAATCTTTGGTTAAATTCATTCAGTATGAAATATAATATTATAGTTATAATTATAATTAGGAAAACATTCTAAATTTGCTGTCTTTTTTATTAAAGTTATTAATATGGCCACAGTGCTAAGTGGTCAAAATTAGCAAAAATAATCTCCCGATCTATTCATTTCACTAATTTTCATTTCACTAAACGATACATGCGGTGATCGCTAACAGGAAAAGCAGAGTTTCTTCTGCATTCGAGATCTCAGAAATCTGCTAAAATTTGTGAGTATAATTGAGAAACCGCTGTCATAATAAAATTTCTACTTTCTATACAACAATTATGCGCCATTAAGAAACTGTTACAAAATTCATCCGAGCTTTATCTATGTTATCATGAAATAAAATAAGGACTAAAAATATAAAGATCAAGGAAAAGAAAAACGAAACTACAAATCAACGTAAAGAAAAAAATTGCTGATGTAGAGCAGAACTACTTTTTTTTCTTTTGTCACATTCAGGAAAAAGCTGTCAGTGCAAGCTTTCATATTACTGTCTTGTTATTATGGCCTTGTTATTAATGTTTATGGCAACTAATAAATATTTCAGCAAAAACATAAAAGTTTTACGGGTAATTGACGTTTTTTTACTACCCTAACCAGGAAAGAATGTCAGTTAAATTAATTGCTTTAAAAATTACTTTAAAACATGAGCATGAATCTTCTTTCCCTTTTGATTAGTTGCATGTTTGCTTTAATGTGAATTTTAAAGTTTTTCAGGACAGCACTCTTTTCATGCATAATTCTTAATTTCTTTTCTAAGAAGAACTTTAGAGAAAGAAGTGTTTGATCGTCTTAATGCAATAATAAATTACCTCAAATTCTCATGCAACTTTAATAAAAAAAAAAGGATTGCCTTCAGAAAATGATTTCATAAAGATACGTGACAAGAATGTTTAAATAAATGTTCTTATACTTACATAACGAATGAAATACGTAATACTTTAAATTAAAAATTGGTTGCCGAATGTATTCTCTAAACAAATTTCTAAAAAGCCACTTTTGTATTCCTTCAAGATGTAATTAGTTTAATTAAGAGTTTAATTGCTTAGCTGCTAATGTTTCTGGCTTTGGACATTAAAAAATATTCTCTATTAATTAATTTTCATTTTTTAGGTATATGAAGTGTATGTATATGCTAGGTTTTTAAATAAAAAATGTCAAAAGCTGCATACTAGCATAAAGCAACATACTGCTAAACCGATGTACTGGATATGTGCAATGGAAAGTTTCCTAACTACCGAATTAACCCTCCATTTAGGCTCATCTCATTTGCTCTCTGCTGATGTTAACAGAATAAATAGGAGATACAGAAAAGAATAAATGTGAAAACTACGTGATGACAAAATAAACCTTATGTAGCTATTTCAGATCATGTGGAACATGATTTTAAGTAAAAACGTCAGTTTAAAATTATTTTGGTTATGCCTGGTTTGGCTTTTATTATTTATTTTATTTGTATAAGGACTTCCTGTTGCAGCTTAACATCCTTTCATATAAACGCTTTTCCTCTGGCTTCTTTGACTTACACCTTCGATCCTTTACAATGTCTATCTTTTTTTTTTTTTTTTTTTTTTTTTTTTTTTTTTTAAATATTTCATTTTATTCGAGTTTTCTGTAGTTACAAGAAATGGTTTTACGAACAACGGTTGCTAGGCTATTTTCTAAGGTAATATAATTTTACTTCTATGTATACATGACATTTTTTAACTTGTTTTGTTTTCAAAGGGCATGTATTTTCATAAACTAATTTCTTTCCAAACAACTTGCGCTTTCACGGTTTGGTTATATCTCATGTTCTTTCTGGTCGTTTTTTTTATTGTATGAAAGTCTTAACAAAGCCTAAACTACTCAGAATCGACTGCGAAGCTATACAGAAAATAATTAATTAAAAAATGTATGATGTTAGCCAAATTTAAATGCAATTATTCGTCACATTCCATTTAAAATTACAGTTTGTATTCTAAGAGTAAAACTGCAGTTATAACTCTTTCATAAATTTCTTTGAAGCACTTCAGCATATTTTATTAGTCTCGTGTTTTGATTCTATAACTACTGATATCCACCTTAATTGTTTAGAAGATTTTGTGATTTGAAATCAAAACAAAGATTTTGTTGTTATTCTTGTATTTTTTCCTATGTATAAAGTTCAGTAGAAAATATTTTGAAGACAGAAACTATCGATGTTACAGAATACTATAAATTTCGCATTTTCTTAGCATCGATGTTTAATATCCCAGAAAAATATCATCAAGCATCTGAGTCATAAACCTACATTTTTCAAAATTTCGGTTTCAAGATATTTCAAAACGGAAACATCTCTTGCATGGTTACGCTTTGCCGTTAATGTGAATTTTGACTTAGGACTGCAAAGTTAGTGATGAATCAGACTTTGCTTCAATTCATTCTTCCAAATAAATCAAATTTCAATGTACTTAAAGGCCTTCCGTCTTCGATTATTAACCCATTTCCCCGGCTTTCTTGTGCACTTCGTTCCACCAACAAATGAATGAAACTGTGTATCATCAACCGTGGTAGTCTATAAATCAACTTACAATCGGTTTTGGATGGTTAACTTGGATTTTCTCCAACCTTGGTGGACAGAAATTCAGTTTGAGATTCTGGCATTTATCCTGAGTTTCATGCTGTTGATAGTAATATGTGGATACATGTACTTAAGTGCCCTTTGAAGGGAAGAATCATTTAGGAGTTTTAATCATATTTTTGTATAGTTTCATATGTATAGCATAAACGTTTTTATACAATTGAACATCATTTACCTGACCCAAGGGTTAAGCATAATGATTCTATAATTCTTTCCAGCAGATAGACGAAAAGTAATTATAGATTTATTAGTAGTAGATAAAATATGCAATCGATGTAGTTTTTAAAAACTCAATTTTTACATTGAAATAAAGCCCAACTCCTAAATATTTTTATGCATTCAACAAATGCTTAATATAATCCTCCTTACTACTACGACAGCCACTGTAAGTCACTGAGAGATTTAGCACGGGCTGTGGTAAGTTGGCTGATGCCACAATTATATAGGAAACTAATAATGATTTCCCAGCTGATTACTACAGAAATTATTGTGGCCAATGCCTCAGTTAAAAAAAAACAATAACACTTTACAGCTGATTATCGCAGAAATTATTTTTAAAGCAATTTGCGAGATAAAGAGAATGGCAATGAAACATTTCATAGAATTCATTTATTTCTTCATTCCCCCCGCTACACAAGGATTCCTTAAAATATACACATGCGATTAGAAATACACAGATTTTGTTTTTAATTTAACTCTTAATCTATTCTGTATTTTAATCTTAACTTTATTCCCAATTTCTCTCTTAATTTGCAACTGGAAGGAGATAAATACACCAGAAGTATTTCTCAAGTAGTTAATGCATAAGGTATTTTATCCTTTCGTGGTGTATTTAGTGACATATCCGGTAAGCAAGATATGAATTCGAATCTTAGCAACGGCATAACATCTGTTTCACATTTCTTCTATCAAAGAGTCTAAGTACCTAAATAGACTCTATATTAGCACTCGAGTAAAGTGTGGTAGACGATAATTCGCCACAACTTATATTTGGTGACTGGGTTCCCTTCCTCGTTTGTCACCATTTAAGTGGGTAATAATATAATGAATTTTTTTCTTTAGCAATAGGAAGACCAGAAATTGCATCAAGAAGACTAATAGACTTTAAAAATGTAACACATTTAATTCTCAGAAAGATAAGATGCTAGAGTCAAGCAAAGCCATGAAAGAATTCGAAATCAATGACTATGAGGGGCCAGGAAACCTCTCCTGAGAAATACAATGTTATATTATTATAAATAGGGGAATAATCAAAATTTGAGTGCCCGCGAAGTTTCGTCAGAACTTATGATATATACAGATACGAGGAATATCTGTTAAATCCGAAGATTGCTGAAATAATCACTTGATATGCTGGGTGTCATGAGCAAGTAACAAAGGAAAAATTATCCGTTGGAGAAAACCTATAAACGTTTCGTTTTCTTTTTTTAAATTTATGCGCAAAAATGTTTCTGAATTTTTGAATAAGATGATATTTGTTGAAGGAAGATAATTTAACGTAGTTGAATTAGTCAGAATAACCAATATACATAATCGGATTTGCTAGTTCTAATACAAGATCACAGATGACAAATTGGCCTGTGCATGTGCACTTAATGTTACGATTTTCGTAGATTGTTCTCATTACCAGTACAAAAGCCATGAAGATAGTACAGAAAATCAGTGAGATGTATACTCTTGAGTAAATAATCGCAATCGGACGTTTGTGTTACGCACACGGGTAGTTTATCGTGAGCCACCTACAGAAAAAGTATGATAAAAGAAAAAAAATATATTACAAAATTACATATCACCTTTCAAACAATAATCTGAATGATAATATAGCATTGAAGTTGTACAATACAAATACATTGTTAGGTTATTTATATAGGCACACGTTGGCTGCCTGTTAAGGGAAAGGGAACCTTCGTGGAGGAATTGGTAATGGAAATTTACACATATTAATGGGTCAGACAGGGAGAAAACCAATATGCAGCCAGCCCGTGCACCTGGATTAGAACCCGAGACAAATTAACAGTTTTAGCGGTCACTGCTGGGCCGACAGGTTTACAAACATTCTGATTATCTGAAATCATAATTTGAAATCATCAATGTAAAATGTTAATATATAAAATAACTGCAAGTTCTACAAAAAATTACTCTTAGCATATTGCTGTCCGAGTCTAATACTGCTGTTTAACTGAGTTATCTTGAAATAAGCAAACGCTCTGTGTATCCAAGTTGAATAACATTTTAAAGTATTTGGCATTAAAAGGAACATGAAATTCGAGAATAAAATATATCTGTAAACTAACAATTGAAAATAATAATACGGGAAAAAAGAGAAGGAAATATTAGTAAAAAATAATTGGTAATAATGGTAAAAAAATAATTCATATATTATAAAAGTAATCTGTTTTTTAAATAAAATAATAAAAAATAGATTACAAATAAACCATATTGTATATGATTCAAACAAAATATTAGAGGAATTATTATTATTATTTTTTTTTTTTTTTTTGCCTTTTTGTTGCCGTCTGATTATTTTACCAACTTTGGTTTTTACCTTAATATATAATATGCAATTTATATTCAGTTTGTAGTATAATAGTTTATGTGAAATAATGCATGCGGAACTGAATATTAAATATGAAGAAAAGCGTTTTTTTCTTAAATGATTATTTAATTGGATTATAAAAATCTTTTAATCGGACAAAGTTTGAATATCTCATTGCGTGTCTGAGACAATGGTTTTAGTTATGCAATAGTTTGAAACACAGGTAAAACTTCAGTTCTAATAACGGCAATAAATATTATTCCTATACTTATGTTACAGTTTTCGATGCCATATGGCGCGGCTATGTTTGACTAAATCCACAAATATATTTCAGCAAATCGTGTAATTTATTGTTCTAGTAACCAGTGGGTGATTTTATTCTTTCCCTTCCATGGCCATCCAGAAATCCAGTTACATTTGGCACCAAAAACTAGCCGGTGATCCCCATGCTGATCACTAATATGCCGAGGAAGTAATCAATTCGGAGGCTATTAACGGATGTTTCCTTGGGATACAAAAGATTATTTATAGGGGACTGCCGTGTAGGGTTCCAAAAGAATATTGATTCGTTTCCTGGGATATCTTGATGTCTTCGAGACTTATTCATGGAGCTGCCTTCAAGAATGAACACGCTCTATATAGAAAAGATCGTTTTATCTTGACAAACAGCTACATATCACAGTATTTTCTTGTTTGCGTGGTGGGTATAAGGCATTCCAAGGCACAGTAAACGTTATTCGAAGACAGGAGTATTCTGTCTTTGCTCATAAAATTAATCAAGATCAGCTGTCAGCGGGAGCATATACATTATATCCATCCTTTATTCATGAATTGTTTATGTTCACATATGTGATTACATAGATTGTTAGTTGGATGCAATACATAATATAATAATACTCAATACTTTTTAATAATACTCAGATTATTAAAAAGACAAAGAAGACTTGAGTGTACTCAAAATTCGTACTTAAATTACGCTTTTGATAGTAAAGATTTCTCTATAAAGTAATTGTCTTGATTTTTTTATTCCGTAGATATACATTTTCTAGAAAACGAACAAAAAAGTGTAAAGTTTGAAATAATAATAACAAACACTAGAAATAAAATGGATTAATATTAATGGAAAATACAATAATATTTCCAGACATAGAAGCCGCGATTTAATTATTCGATCAGATTCTATTATATTTATAGCTTCGTCAAGATGAATAAATACTTAACTGATTCTATTATGTCCGTATGTTGCAAAAGCTCAAGTAGTCCTATCGGAGTGTTAACCAGTGAAGACTGTGATCACGCTAAAATGTTCGGTTTAAACCCTAGTATTTGCTTGCGAAGGAAAAGCACAAAATATTTGCTACTATATGAAATCCTCTCGAAGTGTTGGTGGCTAGGGAAGAGTGTTTGTAGACGCCTTTTCTAACCTTACGGTTTCTCGTTCAAATATGGAGTGGAAATGAGCAAAAGCTACATTGTAACAAGAAACCCTGGATATATAGTGACTAACAATAGTTTGGATTTTAACTTGCGTAAGCTCCAAGCATAAATATTTTTGTGATAACATTGTTAGCTCAAGGATTCAGAACATGCAGAAAGAAATCTTTATTCAATTTAAGTTTACTTTGAATCCTTAAATATGCAACTGAGTATTTTGTAGAAACTCTACACACTTTTACTTTTTGTAGTAACTAGTTGAAGATTACAATCATAGAGTTTATGAGGATTTATTTAGTTTGACTAACAGTTAATTTTTAGCTAAACGAAATTTCCTTATCATTTTCATTTTCATCCACGGTTTCCTGCCAGAATGCTAGTCAGATAGCGCACGAAAAGCAATATGACGGTAGAATTATGGTTACAGCTAACATAGGGATCAATTACATTTATTAGATTACAATACCTATTACGGTGATACAGGGAACGGACCCAAATGTCGCCAAATGGCCGCCAAGTTTGGCGGCTGTAATTCTACCCTCATGTTGCTTTTCAGTAATTTCGAGATGCAGAAAGTACTGGAAATATCTCGAGCGGTTGAAAACTATATAAGGCCGGAGAGAGAGCACCTACTCTCATTTGCTTAGTTATTGTTGTTGCGAGTAGTTCAGCGTGAGATCGGAGATATTTCCAGGTTAGCTCTCTCTTCAGATGCGCTTTGCATTACTTTGTGTTTAACGTTCTTAGCACTTTGAAGTGTAACTACTGATTGTACTCTGCGAACACCTGTACGAGTATTTCTGTAGAAAATTCTAGAACTTTGAAGTATTTCGTTTCATTAAATACATTTTATTAACTTATCATCGAACCTGTGGGCACTCAATCTATTACGAACCCATAAGCATGCAACAGAAGTGCTATTTAAGCGAAGCTTTTAGAAGGTGATTTCAGAGCCTATTATGTCTGTTTGAAGGCCACTTCGTTATTTTGAATTACTAGCGATTTAAGTCTGTAACGTTGAGTGCTTCTAGCAATTAAGCTTGTTTCCGCCGGCTGCTTGGTAAGACCTGAAAATAATTCTTCATGCAATCCTTTTGAGAGTTCTTTAGCTTATGTTACCTAAAACTACGAGTTTATAATAAAAATATCTATAAGTTTTATATAAAAGTTTTATAATAAAAAATAATTTATTGTAAGCCATTATTCATATCATAGACGCTCATCGCCATTTTTTCAATAACGTGGCATTAATATCGTTGCCACATTTTTACATATCACTTTCAACTATGTAAGCTTTTCATAACGCGTCATAATATATCATTTATCAAATATATAGCTTATGAACATTGAAAAGCAATCTCATACTCTATACAGGCTTAATGGTCTTTCTTTGCTTTACAATTAAATGATCAAAAACGCACGAAATAATCATGATCTTTTCTCTTTTCACATAAGGAATTTTTGCTTTACGACATACAGGATAACAGTAATTAGGTGAAAATAAAGGAATAAATCATCATTAGTTTAGTAAAATTCATTATTTTATCGCTAAATGTTTACTAAAATAAGCATGTTAAATACAAGAAAACAAGATTTTCTCCTTTGCCTTTTACTAATTATAAATAAAAGATTGCGAAGATTTTCCGGTTTTTTAAACGGGCTACAATTCCTAGTACTACGGATAATTTTTGTTCATCTGTATATTAAACTAATATTTGCACAAAATAGTGCTCCGAAAAGAAGAGCAAGGGTTTCTTCCTGAGATATATAAATCCGGTTATCACTTAGTCCATATGACCTAAACCTCGAACCAGATTTTAGAAAAAGCACAAATTATCTGGCAAATTATCTGGCTAATCTGTTTTTTACTTATGAAAGCAAAGAAAATGATTGGATACCTTTAAAAGTATGTGTGCTTGAAGCCACAGGTTATATTATTAGAAATGAACTTAAGTACTAAGAAGGTATATCAAATAATGCTTTTCAAATATAAGAAAACAAACATACGTTATGCCAGAATAAACAAATAAAGAACTGTAGCTCTGCAATATAATTCCAACACATGAATTTTTTTAAGGATATCTTCCATGGCTGCATGTTTTATTTACACATATAATGGCACGAAATTAGCATTAAAAGCATTTTGTATGCAGTCATTTATCTTGAAATCTTTGGGTTGCGATCTTGTTTTTGCGAACTCGAGTATTTATTATAGTTCGCTGCTAGAAGAGAGTTGCTCGTTGCTTCCAGCATCTAACAATAGATGGCATCATATCTGCAGTACTTCAACCACAGTTCAGTAGCGCAACTCTCAGTAATAGATGGCACTGCTAAACATCTATAACATGGCCAAAATATATTTCTTTTATCAACTAAGCTATACTTAACTGCTGCCAAATTGGCTTAAATTGAATTTATTGTAACTTTGTCCTACTCAGTGCCATTCATGTATTTTAAATGCACTATAAGATATTGCACAATAAGTATTATACTCGCAGCCTCAAACTATAGATATGGTATTACTATCTTACTGAATTACAAGCTACATATTAAGTATTCTAATCTGGTTATATATCAAAAATATTGTATCGAGCATTGTAATAACTATTGTATCAAACTATTAGCATTGTATCATATTTCCTTATAATTACAATATACAATATTTGCACTCTAAGTACTGCATTATATTCTAACTAGTCTATTAACTGAATTTACTTATTATTTTAATTCTTGCATTAATTATTGTATTAAGTTGGTAGTTATGTAATATTATGTTGAGGTATAAGCTCTACCCTAAGAATATGTGATGCAACATATTGAAATTATGAACATCGTATCGCTATGTATGCTTTAGTATGGAACTGTAAATTAAATTCTTTGCAATACAGAAAGTAGATTATTAGCTGGATTATTAGCATAACGTTATAAGTAGTCTTGATTCAACTTGGCATTAACTATTTTATTGAATTACATGCAGAATTTTAGACTTTAGATTTTAGATTTAGTTTATTGATTATATTGAATTATATGTCGTGTATTGCATATTGCACAGAATTATTAATATTGAATTGATCATAAGTATTTTTTATACATTATATTGGTATAACTATATTGTTGCATTGTATCGCATATTGCACAGAATTAATAATATTGAATTGATCATAGTACAATTCCTAATTTATACATTGCATTTGTATATTTATACTGTTGCAAAATATGTCTTTTTATCCTCAGTATTGTACTGAAGTGTTGCTCTTGTGTATTGTATACAAAGTATTGCATTTAATTCGCTTTAGTTATTAAGAACATTGCCTTATAGGCATCATACTATTAAGAATATATATATTGCACTTCTTTTTATACCCTGAGATACGTACTGAATTAAATATTGTATTAATTATTTTACTGAACTAGCAATTGTGTTAAAATACTGTATGAAAGTTAAAGTAGTATTTTGATCTCTTTTTGCTTTAAATATTCCATTAAATTATAAATAGTATCATAGACGTAGCTTATCGATTTTATACTGTATCATATGTCTTGTATTGCATATTGCATAGAATTATTACCAATTACTTGACAATATGTATTTTTCTACATTGCATTTATCTATATACTGTCACATACTCTATTTATTTACTCTTAGTATTGTATTGTACCTATTGTTGTGTCTTGTATACTAACCCTGTAAGCATGTTAATTTACCTATTGTATCACATATCTTACGTATTTGCAGTACATTATATTATATCGTATAACCGTATTGTATAATATATATATTAAATTGTGAGCTTCGTATGGATATGTATCATCTTATATGAAATTGCAATGTTGTGAGCATCGTATACATAATAAAATTGCACTATAAGTCCCCTGCAATACAGGAAATGTGTAGTTGGTATCGTAATATAAATATTGTATCATTAATTTTGCATTAACTTTTGTAATTGAATGATATAGCATCCATTATCTTACGTATTAGTTGTAAATCATATTGTACTGTATACTGTATTATATAATATATACATTAAATTGTGAGCATAGTACAGATATGTATCATCTTGTATAAAATTGAATTATAAGTTCCCTGCAATACAGTACTGTGTAATATATATTAAATTGTGAGCATCGTATAGATATGCGTCGTATAAAATTGCACTAATATAGGAAATATACAGTTGGTATAGTAATATAAATAGTGTTTTATTAACTTTGCATTAACTACTGTATTGAACAATATGGCTTATTGATCTTACATTGAATTATCTATCTTGTCTTGCATCTCGTACAGAATCATTAGTATCGTTTTACCTTGTATTGGTATATATCTGTATATGTGTATGTATGTATATATGTGTGTATGCGTGTATATATAGTTGTATAATGTATCCTCTTTACCTTGTATTGGTATTTATATAGTTGCATAATGTATTTATGTATTGTATCCCAGCTTTGTACACTAACTATTGTATTGAACTTACCATCAGTATTAAGATCATTACATCATCGATATCATACTATCAGCATTATTATCAGCCTAGTATATAGCAGCAGTAGCAGTTTTGTAATATTTAGCATTGTATCAGTTTGTAGTACTGTTTGTAAGTATTCTAGTAGTAGTTTTGTAGTATTGTAGTATGTAGCAGTAGTAGTTTTGTAATGGTGTTTACTCCTTTGGTTTTCTATTGTTATCGCTATCTGTATGTGTTTTGTTCTAATTATGTCTATGTGATTCTAGTATTTATTCAAAACTGGCACTTGCACCTTTGTAATCTTATGCTTTGTCAAAACTTCAAATGTACCCTTTATTTATCTATTTATTTTATTTTTTTTTTGAGCCCTTGTCTGGCCATGTATTTGTTGAACTTAATAAATACTAGGCCCGGGCGGTTGGTGTGAACATGCTTCTGGGGGCTTCTTTGGTCTTTTGGACTGCCACCGATGGCCTGGTCGCTGGGTTTCGGTGTATGGTGCGAGGCGCCTGTGTGGCCCATCTGGCTCAAGATAGAGGTGGACGTGTTGCATATGCCAATTAACCATTACGGTAAAGGGATGGTGCACACGTCCCCCGTCAACTATCAACTATCAGTGCCATTCAAAGTACTTTTTTTAGTTAAGTCTTAACTTGGGACTTTTGCTAAAATCATTCCTAACGTCAAAATCACTTTTGGTTTTTTTTTTTATTCTGTGTTTGTTATCTTGTAACTTTCTCAACGGATGTTATCAAAATCTTGAAGTTCCAATAAAACATGCAAGAAGTTCTAATGAAACAATGATTATCATAGAAAAAAATACACGAAGCTAAATAAATTCAAGCCTTTTACACTAGTTACATTAAATAAAAAGTTTTCTTTATCGTTCGAAAAGCACTTCTTACTCCCCCTTGCTCTCATGTAATATAAATCGCAGAAGGTCTCTGCACCTGTTTTTACGTCTGCAAATGACACGCGGTTACATACGCATATATGTCTTTATGGGAGAGCTTATGCTCGCTTATATTTTCTTCAGAATATTTTAAATGACTTTCAGTTTAAAATTTTATTTTTTAACTGGGAACTATAAACATATGTCTATAGAGGCATGATACGTCAACAAAGTATTACGAAATGTTCGCTACAATCTTCATTTCATTAAACATAAATTCTTACACTCGCATCTGCAACTGCGAGCTTCTTTTAGAATAAGCCAGAGATATTCAAAAAAAAAAAAAAAAAATATTACTTTGGGTAAGAAAATACCCTTGGATGGATTTTTCATGCCTTTTACGCACTTAAATTCAAGATTTTAAGAGCAGATTTAAAGAAAAGAAATAAAGTGTTACTGCTTCGCAACTACTGCTTTCTTCGGTAAATGAGCTTGCCATATTAAATTTCTAACTCTCCTTTTGAAGGCCCATGCCAGATAATAAAACTTTATCATCCAAAGGTAAGGAATGTTATATTTCTACCTTATCGAAGCAAAAAATATGTATTAAGTGATTTTCTTTTAATTAGGCCTACATAAAAAAATTTGATATTATATTTACAGATCCGTACTACTCACAGAAGTAAAACTTTTCTCATAAAATTCTGTTTGGTTTATTAGATTATAACACAACACACGAGGTCTGTCTGCATGAAGATATAGATTGCTTTATGGGAAAATTTCTATATCCACGTTACTCATGGAAAAATCTTTAAAACTGCTACATCCGGGATTTGAACTCAGACCAATCAATTAGTGTTCAATCATCTTACCCACCACCAGCGGGCTGTAGAACTTCCTGCTTTATCATAAGTAACTGCTTTATAATATGTATATTTGTGAGTAAATGTTTGAGGCAAAGATTTCCAATCTCTCTTTGTTTGTGGATCCTCTGAGTCCTAACTTTAAATATGTCGTAAATGTATTTGTAGTATACTAAAATCTAATACTTAAAGTGTTAAACAATTTCTAAGTAAAATATTTATTTATAGCTTATTAAATTGCAATAACAATTCCAATAACGCACTTCTTTAGCTTTATATACTTTCAGATGTGCATGTCCAAAAATTCATAAGTAATATTAATATTTACTATCTGTGTAATTATTTCTAAATTTAAACATCAAAGGTTGAATACTGAAAAGAAATTTTAGAATAAAAGCTGAACAAATATAAAAATTGAGAGTTAATATTTTTTACTTTAACTTTCGAGGAAGGGAGTGCAGCTGTGCCACTGCTTGTAGGTACTAACGGAAACCATAGTTCATTAAAATAATAACGTTTGGTAATAAAAACAATAAATGTTAAAACAAATGTACAAGTTACTCAGTATAGAATGGAACGACTACCTTTATGTGACAGCTTCTCGATTAGTTCGTGCTTAAATAATAGACGAATTCACAAATATACTTTTCAGGAATTTTCTATGAATAAACATTTGATTTTTGTTAATGAAAGAAGGTTCCAAAAAATACGATTATCCTCTAAACGCGAATTTTTGGAGTGTTCTATTCTTTCTATGACATTAATTTACTTTATTATTATTATTATTATTAAATTATTTTCTTAATAATATTTTATCACGATTTCCTTAGTTCATAAATGATGGATCCCTAAAATACAATTTTTTTTCTTTTCAAAGCTTCCATGAATTCGATTGGGAAACTCTGTCTAAGATAATTATTTAAGGCAATTCACTCTGGAGCTGTGTGTGCGTATGTGTAGTATATGTGTGCTTGTGTGTGTATGTGTACGTGTAATATGTGCCTGTTTGTGTTTGTTACTCTGTATGTATTAATGGCCAGCAATATGCCTTTAAGCGAAACGGGTAGATTTCTCCGAACAGCTTGCAACGTATATAAACCCCGTTTAAAAGAAATATCGACCAAAAATGCATAAATGCATATTTTTTGTTTTAATTGAGCATTAATACAGCGCGATGAATAATCCAGGGCATAGTTATATAGAGTAAACTAATGTATTTAGTCTGGCAACAGTGAATAAATCATTGGGCTTGGGAATTGCATTTTAATTACATACACCACCTAAGTTGATTTATTGAGTCAATCGAATGAGGGGACATCTACCCAACCCCTCTGCCTTAAATGCGCTGCCAGAGTAATAAAGGCGCTTTTAGGAATTCTGCATCCCTTTCCCCTTTCCGTAACCCGCAGATTCCCATTTGTTGGCCAAATAGCCCATGGATACTAATAGCCATGAATTGGAAATTGGTGGGCAATTTATCAAAGTCTGGTGTCCCGCACGTTACCGAATTATCTTAGATCCTTATATGCAGAAGCTGTATTGCTCATGAAAATTTATTTCAACCTCATTGCTGTAGAATACGCTTGTATACCACCCATAATTTATAATATGTGTTACACAGAATTTTGGAAACATTCCTTATTAAATCGCGTGTCATAAATATATCTGAATCGTTAAATTCGGTATAATCACATTTTGTTTAGAGATATATTACTGCAAGTAACATTGTTATGTATCTCAGCCTAAGGAATTTTTTTATTACTCATTTAATTTATTGTAGATTTAATTATGTCATTTAATTCATTGCAGAATATTTTGAAAATTAAAAGTATATGTATTTTTTTTTTATTATGTTATGCTTTTTTAAATAAACGAGCCGTATTGCATTGTATTTAGAAGCATAGACGATCGAGCGCCACACAATAATGAAGTCCTGTCCAATTTTCTGAACCACTTAATGTTATTTTATCTGCTGCAGTAAACTTCCAAAGGTGTGAAAATCTGATATAACGAACATATCTTCGACTGAAATTTCATTGTATTTTTCATATTGTTTTCAGAATTTCTGCAAGAACGAAAAACATTACCAGCCATTAAAATCATCCGCATTTAGGATGTGAAGATTCCCAATTCGTATTCCATCCGTAAAAGAAAAGACCTTTACATTGCTTTTCTTTTATGTTCTACCTCACCTCTTTCTATATCCTAAACAAAGACTACGCGAAAGAGGTGTGACACTCAGTCTAGGATAACGAGGACACTATAAGTCTTATGACACCATATAGCGTTCGTTCTATACGGTGTATTTGGCTATTAAGCAAAACAGCTTAAGTGTAACTTTGATTCCAATGAAATTGTTTGATTAATCTATTCACGACTGATACTATGATGGAAGGTTTGAAACGTTCGCTGTTCAGGAAAAGATGTAGTAAATCTTAGGGATTATATAGTGATTACGTCTTTTAGAGGATGAAATTTTCATCTTTATTTTTTTAATTTATTTTATTTTATTTTCCTTTTGCGTGCACGTGAGTGTATGTGAGTATGAATATTATCTAAGTTCTGTATTCCGAAAGGATGTTTTCCATTCTTTTGGTCTTTTCAAAGCCATATAACATTTCTTAGAAAAATGATTGAATATTTCCTTTGTAACCAACCATACACATATTAAGTAAAAGTTGAAGAAAAATTCGTCAGTATTTTTTGTAATTCCTTTTCATACAGATATAAACAGTGTTTTTATACATTTGTATTCAAACGCACAAATATTAAAACAACTGATATAAAGCATACTTTTATATTTTTGGGAGATAATTTACTTTTCTTACCAAATCGGATACAGAGAAACAAACTTCTGCTCCCTTGAAAATCGTATATAGCAGAGTTCGACTCTAATAAGTTAATTTTTGTCCAGTTGTGTAAACCTGACAACTCGTAAAAAACTTACGGCGATTATGTAGAAGATGTAGGGCATATCTTATTGCCCTGCAGGTTATATGCGAGGGCCAGAGCTACATTTAAGTTGAATTTAAGCTATCTTTCTATTTACTGTTCTCCTGTTTTCTCTGATCTTGTCAGGAGTACGGAAACTTTTGCTTGTCTTGGACAACTTTATTTGTTTTTTAGACTTTTTGTATTATTATTTTTATATTGCCAGCTTGGTGTTTAAACATTTAGTATTATTTTTTTATGTATCTATATTGTATTGCATTATTATATTTTTATGTGTTACTGTATTTATAATGTATTTTATCTCTGCATCATTATGTTTCGCAATAATATGTTGTATTACTCTTGTATTATAGCTCCTTTGAGTTAGGATTATTTTTTCGAGAGCTAGATATCATGAATCATGTATTATGTGTGTTGTATTATATCTCCTTTTTATTACTGAGTTATTTACTTACTTTTGTAATACTCGTGGCATACGTTGGCATACATAAGGAGTTTTTATTTGTTTTCTTAAATAATAAAAAACAGCATGTATGCTCATATTATAGATTGCACTTTATTGGTTAATTCGTTACGCAACTTTCTTATTTTTTGTTTATAGGTGATTATTTTCACCCTTAAAAATGAATATTTTTTATTTGATAATACCCATATTATTGTTATCGCTTCCAAACTTGAAAACAAAGAACAAAGAATAAAACAGTTGTCTGAATTTTAATCCTTGATGAACATCATTGATATTTTAGCAGAATTATTTGAGCTTGATCTGTTTCATTTTCCTGTCTGAATTGATGATGGAACTGTCTGAACAAGTTAACTATGCATGAAGTCGAATCCCTCTGCAACGAACCTCCGGATATAAAGCATAAACCTTTTGCTCCCGTCCAATTTCCTACGCACTTAATGTAAACATGAAAACACGGAATACGACTGTAGAGTCTACTACATTTTTCGAAGCATGAAACAGTAAAAATTATTAATGTTGACTCAAAAATAATGAATTCCAGAGGTGTCTCGACGGAATGCAAACTCCAAATCTTCCGTTTGCCGGTCAGAGTATAATCCTTTACAACTTAAAGGCCAGCATGGAGGAAGGCAAAAGATTCCTCACAAGAAACCTTGATTTATAAATACCCGCACACTACGAGTTTTTCATTTTGTATGTCTACATGACCCTGTGCGCAGCCATCAGCTTAAAAGTAATAGCTCATTATTTACTGGGAGACTCATTATTTACTCATTATTACGGGTTGCATTTCTGCCCGGAGTCACTGCTGACAAATGTGATGCCTTAACCTAAATTTTCGCGATTTAAACATTGTAACGTATTAAATATGATCAATTATCTTCAATATACTTCTCGAAAAGCTGATGATAAGGCAAGATCGGAGAAGGTTTTCAATTTCATTTCCAGAATTTTCTGCATCAAGACTGGAATGATATCAGGCTCACTTTGACATAATTATTCTCAAGTTTTATTTCAGTTATATTTGAACTAAACTCTATCCTGTCCTTCTTGGCTGATGCCAGAATACTCGCTCAGACCAGAAAATTTATGCAAATTTAATGGTAAGCGATGTAGCTTAGAAATAAGAGGTTAATCTTAAAAGTGATCTTATTATAGCACGCACCCTTACGCCGCTGTATTTGAACAAAAAAAAAATAAGCTGTTTTATTTTTGCTTACGAGGCTGTTAACTATGTGTAGTATAAGGTTGCTTTATGAAGTTAGATATAACGGATCAGACGTAAGCTTGTAGCTTTGGAATTAAGATGTTATTGCACTCTGAAATCAATTGGAGCTTGTTAACCAAGGCAAGTCACTTCATATATTATTTCTATATACCATTGAGCAGTCGCTTTAGTTTGTATTATCAGTTTAGTTTGACAGCATCAGGAGTAGAGAACAAAAACTTTTGATTTAAAATTGGAACTACTGTTTATGTTAACTCTGAAACAGTTGTAAATAGTTGTAAAAGGCGACTCAGTTAATTCTGTTATTAACCGTTATTAATTTCAGACCTCAGAAGTTAGAGCCTCTGCTTTTAATTCAACGATCTTATCCTGTCCTCAGAAAGTCCTCCATACAGGCAACTCTCCAGTAGAGTCAAAGTAGTATCCAGTAGAGATTATACAGATACAAGAACGAGAAAAATGTGCAGTGGCCTCCTTACCTCCCAAATAAGCGTCGAGCGTGATTCTACTTACACCACGAAGGCATGTGGAAAGGAGGGAGAAAGTACTTTCTGAAAAAAATATATAAATTTTCATATTTATAGAATTACCTTGCATTGATAGTTACAAATTAATTCAGAAATTAAAGTAGACCTATTTTTATTTTTTAACATGTAGAGCTATTAAATTTGGGAAATTCAAGAAAATTCGAATTTTTAAAAAAGTAGCATATTTCTAAATAAGTCAATGCCTCAGGAATTCATTTTTTCTCAGAGAAACGAAGATAAATAGCATTATAAAACAAAATTTCAGGTTTGTTTGCCACATAGAATTTTAGAGAAGTACACTCAAGTATTAAAAAAACGTTTTCGGAGGAAAACATGATAAACTCTGTCAACTGCGTATTTTTAATTTTTCTTTACTTCTCTTCCTCTGTTTTGATGGCTATTCTGCAGCATCACGTTTGTTTTCTTATTTTGTCTTTTAAAGATTTTTGCTTTATGAATGACTTTAAAAATAATTGTTTCAACTTCGAAAAATAGAATAAGTCAATTTTTCGAAGCACCATCTGGGATTAAATGTGTTCTTTGAAGTCATCAGCACTTCATTTCTGCAAAAACTAACTTCTTTAAAACATATACTTATATTCCCCTCTTCAGTTGCAATGATTTCACATCAACAAACCTAGGTTTCTGACCGTCTATATGCCCAACAATGCTCGAGCGGTAAAGTCGCGGAACATTAGAAGTTCGACCTGAGTTTGATTCCAGACAAACGGCTGTCTGCATGGGTATTTCGTGTATTTCTGCATGTCTAATGAGCCATTTTTTCTAGAATGTCCTCCACGAAGGCATCTCTTCCCTTACTAACGCAGCCGTGTACTTTGCGATACTTAAATAAACCAAACCAAATCTTTCCATGGATGCGTTGAAGAAAATGCTTCTTCGAACTTAGATCTCAGGAAATTATTTTTGTAGATGTCATTTTAAAATGAAATGCTTGAATACTGCATAAGCACAGTGTAATAATTTTAAAAAATGTTAAATGTTATTCAAAAATTCTATTTAAATGTTGTTAAATGTTATTTAAAAGATATCTCTTGTAATTTGTGTTTTTAAAAAGGGGCATGTATGACTTAGGTTATATCTTTTATCTTAAGTTACTAGCCTTTGATGCGACAATCTAAACATATTTTATATTTTTGAAATCAAATCAGAATGTTCAATTCAGTTTTAAAATCAAAATTGAAAATTTCTTTTTGGAATGCTCATTTTTTCTTAATCCCCTTAAACAAGGCTACATTTCAGCCTTAATAAAAAGGTGACGTCATTGCTAACTCTTTTATATGCACAGGAAGGCAAAACAAATAAGATTAAGATCTTATAAAATATTATAAATGATTTTCTAACTATTTTAATCGTACAGTCAATGTAATTTCTTTAGTGCTTGAATTTGTTGAAGTAGTTTCCCCCCTTTTAAATAACGAACGTGTACTTGTTTCCTTTCTCTTTTATCTACACCATATTAGAAATCACGTGCTGTCTGTTGGGTATTGTTTGAGATATTTACATGTGGCAGAGGAAGCTACTATAATCAAGGTAGGAGGAAACGGAGATGCTATACTCGCTCCGCTCGTCTCCGAGGAGCCATTTCAGGCAACCGGATCGGGAAAGTGGAAAAGCTACTGCTAGTCACGTCCTGTTGGACAAAGACTAAATTTTCTCCATTGTCTGCTTTATTCTGATGTAACCGGGCTGGTGACCAGACGCAATCTTGTTCTTTCAGAAATCCTCCTGTGTGGAATGGCTTCGTTTTGTAAATCTATTCAGGCAGCGTGACTCCAAAATATATACTTTGGATTTTTAGGAGTGAGAGTTTTGAAATTTTTCTTGCGTTATTTTTACGAGTACTGGGAAAGGTTTCTTGAAAAAAATAGCTATTACTTGAAATTCATTTCTAGTAATTTATGTCTGTTTAGGCATGTTTTCTATTTTTTCCCTATCGCCAACTTGTATACTCAGATAAGATAGGTTTATAAGGTATTTCTCCCGCCTTCTTAGCATGCCTTCGTAGTGTAGTGATAAGAACGCTGGGCGTCGCGTATTCCAGAGGTCCATGGTTCGATTCCCGGCGAAGGCGTTGCTCATTTTTCATCTCTTTCCTGTTTTCAAAAAATACCTATCTCTACAAGGTAATATTGTAGAGATATTAGGTATTTTTTGGAGCAAGAGTCATGGAAAATGAGCAACGCCTTCGCCGGGAATCGAACCACGAACCTCTGGAATACGCGATCGGCATGCAAACAACTACACCACGAAGGCACGCTAAGAAGGCGGGATAAATATCTTATAATGTGTTTGGTCTCAAATTTGCGTTGAGAAAAATCGATAGTGAGTTAGCAAGCGTTAGTTCCCCCACAATGCGCTTTTGGTTATTTTAAAAACCATGTGTGACAATTTTTTCATCCACGATAACTCTTCTGGTAATTTTCGTAAAATTTTTGTTTTCAGTGTTCAAGCTTTGTGCATTCATATAAATTATTGATTAGATTTTGGATGAAATTGGACAACCGGAAAGCTCATAAGCTCCTAAGAGCTCAACTTGAAGCTCATAAGAGTTTTAACGAAATAACCGGAACTGGTACTTTACTATAACAGCTTCCCAGCAATCAATGTAACATATATTGCTACATATAAAAATATAACATATTATTGCAGTTAAATTAGCATTGTTTACAGATACCTGAATATCACGGGAATATAGTGTGCAGATCAAAATGGAATTAGAATTGTTGATGCTATAGAAATAATATAGAATTAAAGTAAATAAGGATACTCCTTTCAAAGCATTTATTTTAAATATATTATAAGCACTTAGTTTTCTTTAATTGAAAACCAGTTAAATTATATCTTATTCAACTGCCCAATAAAAAAGTAAAGATGCAAACACAATTATGTTGGTAAAATTTACAAAACACGTTTTTACACATGGCTGATTATGATTGATAAAATATAATCCAAAATTTCATATGAGAGACCTTTCTATTTTTATTGGAACAAGTTAGATTTTGTAAAGCATTGAATTGGGGAGGAGTCATGAGCTGGCAACATCAGATGTTTATTTATAATTTGATTGACTTTCTTATTTTTATCATTCTTTTAGTTGTTCTTTTAGAATGAAAATTAAGATCAAAAAACGTAGTTACGAAATGTCTTCTGTAGTATTTGTAATATAATTTAATTAAATATAATTCCTGTTTGTTTTATTTTATTTACAGTTGACTCCCTATTAACAAGGGGACTGTTTCAAAAAACAATTAAACATTTAAATTCAAAAAAGCTCCCAAATATTACCAAAAACTTAATATAATGCAAAACAATTTGAAAAATGAGAGGAAATATATGAAAAGGATAAGCACAAATATTTTACCTAAATTATAACGTTTAATAACTTTACAAGGCCTCTAATTGATTGGAACATCTTACTTATCAGCTTTTTCTAATATTGTTCATGATACTATAAAACTAATATTTTGCAATCAAAGAAATTTCAAGATTTCTGATTTTTAATTCTGCTGCATTTTTGTCCCGCGATTCTTAGAAGTAAGATAAAATATATTATTTCCGAAATATGCTGATTTCTGAAATACGATTCCATTTATAAACGGAACTGCTATGTGGCGAAGTGTTTATAACCGTTGTATATCAATTCTCACTTGCCATTTTCGATTCGACAGGAAAATACAGCTTGTTTCCCAGTTCTTTTTTGCTGCACCAGTAGTGCTCCGGTAATGCTGATTTATATTTTGTAATGTAACAGAGCAGGTTTTCGCTACTCACTCAAACTAATAACTTGCTTACGAGATTCTTTTAATATAAACCAGCTTCTTACGAACAATTTTTGGAAACTTTCCTAATAATTCGTTCTTGTGTCAATATTAATGATGACACAATTATTCTTGTGTCAATATCAATGATATCACTATTGTTCTTGTGTTAATATCAATGATATATGCATTACTATATGAATGGGCAAAATGTATTGATCAAAAATAACTAAATGTATAAATTCATATCTATCAAACATGTTGTATTCTCACTGGTATAATAATATAATAATGTTATGTAATGCTATGATAATTATAGTATTTCATAAGTTTCTCAAATGCGTGCAGTACTCTATGCATAACTGATAAAAAGCATTTAGATTTCATATTTTAACTGCATGGCTTCAAAAATCTAACACTCTTGCTTTTCTGGCGATTTATTAACTTCAAGTCTCTGCATAACGCAGGTACAGCGCATTTCCACTGCAGCTATTGTACGATTTTCTGCTTTTTGGTAATTAGCAACTTGGAGGAAGAGTTTCAAGAATCGGAATTATCTGAAAGAGCAGCTTAGGAAGTAATTGTCAGAAAGAAAAGTTGTTAACCATCACCATGAGATAATTTTCCTACAAAGTGGGTTATATGAATTGAACACAAAAATGATTTTTTTTTAATTTAGCTTAAGCTTTATAATTTAGGCAAAACCAATTCGGTAAAATGACTATTTTATATATAGGTTAAGTGTATGGAAATGAGATTCTGTTGTTTTTGTTCAGTTAGAAAATATGTGTATATTAATACAAGTTTTAAAAGGGAGTTATCTTTGATTACATACTGTGAAAATTAAATTCGAATTACGTTTATTCTGCTAATGCCTTTACATTTTTTCAATTACATTTTTTGCCCTTTTACAAAAGAAAAATATCTTGTATTTTATTATACGCTTACTTGCTACTTTCTCTGCTGAATTTTATTATTAATTTTAAACTGAGAAACAAACTTTCGCAGTTCCAATTTTCATCAAAATGGAATGAATATGCTTACATTTTCTGGCTAAATGTACAATACAGACCCAACTGAAGTACTGTAGATCTGCAGTTTTACAGACTTTTGGTTTACAGATTGTTTTTACAGATTTTTGGAGAGAACGATTAACAGAGATTTTTCAATAAAAAACAGTTTGGAGCCTTTGTAAACTTAACGCTTCCGAGTACAAAGACTTTTTTCCATAGACAGAAACAAAAACTCAAGTCTAATTTGAAGTGTTTTATGTCTTCCCATCCATCACCAAATTATTATTGGTGCTCTAAATCTCGTCTGTCGTCTTTCTGCAAAATCAACCACATTATCTTTAATGGAGTACAGGCTGGTCGTTTATTACGTTGTTGTTCTTCGAAGGCTTATAAAAACAATATTAGGTGATAATTCTTACATAAAAGGTAGGGATTAATTAATTATAGTATTTCATAGAAGATTTAATAATTGCGGTAAAGTATTTTGAAGAATATTTACTGTAAAGACATTGTTTATATTGGCATTTTAGTAACAAACCTGCTCACAATGAATTTCAGAAAACTAAGAATATCAAAAAACACTCATATACCTAGCCAGGCTCTTTTCCATCCGAAGAGGAGACCAGAAATAACTAAAAATATTACAAAGTTTTGGCTTTTGCTTGCTGGCATATTCATAAGAAAATACTCCAACATGCATTTATAATAGCAAATTAGTTTTAATGTAAATTTAGAGTATATCTGAACTATTTCGTGCTTATGCTATGTGCTGTTTTGCATGCAGGCTGGTTAATGTAAATATTGTAAACTGAAAATGACCGTTAAGCGAAACTTACGTGAATTGTAGAGTAAGCATTTTTATTTTATTTTCCTTAATTGCATAATTTCACAATATAAATACATTTTAACCACAGAAAAAGTTTATGAATTAAAAAGTTTTCCTTTGCTAGTAATTAGTTAATTACAATCATGTTTTCCTACAGCGAACTGTTATTTAATGCATTTCTCTAGAATTGCACGCACCTCTCTGCATCGAGAACGCTGTTTTTAAATCTCTTGGGGAGTATGAAAAGATTTTGGAAATTTTATGCAAATTTGTAACTGTAAGAGGATAAGCAATTATTCATCTCGCAGAAGTTGCACATCCCTTTAAACTTAAATAAATTTGGTGTGTAAATAATAAAACTGGATGTAATATTAATATGTTTAGAATTAATTAGAAATAGGAATTTTTACTTCAATAATTCATTTTAAAATATTGATGCTTGGCAATGAAGTATAAAAATGCTTTCCGAAATATTCTCCCGGAAGGATTCCTGAATAAAGGCACGTCTTTGGGAAATACCAACCAACCAACTGAAATATGTCATGCTCACTTTATTTAATTATCTCCAGTAGTAATTTATTCTCTTCTGAATTTATTTAAAGAACTGTAATATATTAAAACGAGAAGGAAAGAACTGCTTCTTTCAAATGATAGGATATAAAGGTAAAGTACTTGTGGAAAGTCCACTTGAGAACAAAATTTTGTTTCATGGTGTCCGGATTATACAAATCTCGGGACCTCACTGGAAAGTTTACTTAAGAAGAACAAAATTTCGTTCAGCACTCTCGGTTACTTACAGATGACTCATTTGAGATGAACGAAATTTTTCTCAGTGGAGCATGGATTATATGAGACTTTCATTCAGAGGAACTCAGACTATACGAGTCTCGGTTACTTACTCGGTTAAAAACGTTCACTTAAGAAGAGCAAAATTTTATTCATTGCAGCCTGGATTATACGAATCTCGGTTAAACAGAGTTCTGAATAACACGAGGTTATCCTTAAGCGTATTTCATTATACTTTGTAAAAGCTTTGCGCAGAAACAGTTTTGCTGAGAAAATTCACTGAACTATTGCATACAAGTGGTCTAAAGCGAATTCCTAGCATTTCTTGATTAGCGTTTCCAGTTAATATTATACAGTCAATTATACAGTAATTTAATTTTAAATTGACTGTATTAATTATTTAAATTTAAAATTTGTTGTTATATATGACAAAATATGTTAAGAAATGATATCAAAGTAAAGATTGACAAAACCGCCCTTTTATGGTATCTGATCAGAACCGTTCGCCCGTTAAACTTGCTCCTTTTCATGACTCACCGCTCACTAACAGTAACCGTAATGAACACGATTGCGAAGATGAGTGTAAATCAAGAGCAATGAGCGAGGGTAGAGAGAAGAGGGGAAGGAAGTAAACAGGCAGTGTGATTGGAAAAATTGACTCCATTGAACCTCTAACTGATTTCTTTCATCTGTATTTTGAGATTCTCAGAAACCTCCTTTTCATATATAAATGACAATAAAATTCCAGAATGAAGAAAATTAAGTTAATGAAAAAAAATTTCAAATTACTCTTCATATTAAATGTAAAGCATTTATTTTGCGGTAATAAATGTGAATGCATGTTCGCATTTATTAACGCAGAATAATATGAATGTATTTTTCTCTGTTTCGACACAAAATTAAAACTCCGCTAAAATTCCGGTGAAGCTTGAAAGTGATAATCTGTGATTATAAATTAGTGAAAGTGTTTGAGTATCTTTAATCTCCAATCCGAAAAGACTGCTGTCTTCCGTTTCATCTAACTTTTCATTTATGCCCCATAGCGTATGCAAATAATACCTTTAAAGAATGCGACGTAATATATATAAATTCATTAGTTATAATATTAGCCTTTACTATAATTTCTCCTTTCCGTATTCTTCCTCAGAATATGAATAAAAAGCCAGTATTTTAACTAAGGTTTCTGCATTTTAAGACAGAGTATCTTTTTGCCATCGCATGCGCGTTATGGTTATTAGTTCTAGAAGCTGGCTGACTACTCCAGTAGAGTAGTGAGCCAGTTTCTAGTCTAGTAATTAATTATGTAGCCTTTGACGGCTATTTCACGTTTAATTTAAATTTGACTGCTCTGCTTAGTTGCATCAACATGACTTGGGGCTTATTCTGTAACACAAGAGAGTGCCTTTGTATAATTTTAGTTTGTGCCATTGTGTTTAAATAAAAAGTTTATTTTTAACATCTTCATGACTTTGTCATTCTTTCCTACATTGCGTAATTGGCTTCACTTCTGTCCCAGCTATTGGACTAAATTTAGCATTACAAGATCAAATGAAAACCTTCATACTATAATTTTGTTTATGTTTTACTTGTTAAATATAAGCATTATACACTGTGTCCATAAAACAATTTTTCAGATTTATTTTTTAAACTTGCAGGTCGTTGACATATTATAAGAATGTTCCAAATTAGGGCTTGTTAAACTTTTTTCAGTCGCGATCCCTTTTTATCACCTTTTTAACGACCCTAGGACCCCACAATATTTAAGAAAGTTTTCTGGGACCCCATACGCATTGTTCAAAATCCGGCACACACGTGCGTGAAATTGTCAGTGTTTTTCACTTGTACTGTAATATACTGTTGCAGTTTTAGGTCATTAACTCTAATTTATAATTTTAAGACATAGAAAAATGTGAAAATTTTAAATAAGTAACAGATGAAATGACAGCATCACGTGCGAAGCAAGTAAAATGAACGTTTACGTTATAAAAAGAAATGTGTGGAAACATTTTCGTTTTTTCTTTTTCTGCATTGTCTTATCTTTATCAATTTTCAGATACATTGTCTATTGGTAATTGTAAAATTCTTATAATAAGTTAAAGAAATATCAAAACTGCTAACATTTTTTAAGAATCCCTGCAGGTCCCGCGACCTCATGGGGTCGCGACCAGTGGCGTAACGAAGGGGACAAGGGGTGTATGATGCCTCGAGCGCCGCTCGCAGAGGTGCGCCAAATGGTCTCCAAACAAGATTTTCATCATATCACAGTGTTTTTTTTGGGCGGGGGGGGGGGGGGCGCCGAAAAGGTATTTTGCCACGGGCGCCAGTTATGCTCGCTACTCCACTAGTCGCGACCCACAGTTTAAGAAACTGTTCTAAATGATACAAATATTCATGTTGGGTCATTTTTAAAATAATCAGTTTTGTGAAAGTTATAAAAACCTAAATTTTTATACATTCCTTCCTCCTTTTATACATTCCTAGGTGCCTATACTTATATTTACGACAATTGTGAATCCGCTATAAAAAGTAATACATAAAACATTTCTTTCCTTGACGACCAAATTTGACACAGATATTTAATTTCGAAATTTGCAAATTTTGACGACATATTCGGTATAAATTGAGGGGTCGATTAATGAATAAAGCTGAAAACATCGAGTCTGATTTTTCCCCATAAATGCCAGTTAATATGATATTAATTTATGATTTAACCCTGTCTTTAATTTTGATGCATTTGGTATGCCAAAAGAATTTTCACGCAAGTAATTTATATGCTTCCAAATTCTAAAAGCATGTTTAATACGTTAATGTCCTCATGATGTTTTAGTACTTTAGAGTAATAAGCTGGTAATCGTAAAAAAATCATCAAAGTACAAAGAGTATTCATTTTAACTAACGCAAATAATATTACGAGTTGGCTGCGTGCCAATACTGAACCTGCCTGTGTTCTCTAGAGCACGGATTATGAAAAAGAACTGCTTAATTGAAAATAAAATTTTTGGATCTATAATTTTCATATAAATGCTTGTCATGTAATACTTTAACATCAGAAACCTTCGTCGACTATTATGACAAATATCGCGATTAATTTTGTGTCGTATGAAAGTCAAACTTTTGTGTTTTATTTTTTGTAACGAATACAAAACTTTTATAAATGTAAATATAAGGAACAGTTGAACGTACAAAACTTTAGATTTCATATTTTATACAAGATTAATTCTTCAAAATTTAAAAATGAGAAAATATTAATTTTTTGGATCATTTAAAACATTTTCTGTAACTGGAATTAAATGTCTACGATCAAAAATTGTGAAAATAAAGACCGGGTAAGACTTTTGTGAACACGATGTATATCGAATTAATAGGCTTTCTCCTCCATCATTGTGCTCTTCTAGTCAATTTTCTGAATGTTATTAAAATTCTGGATTGCCTTTTTTCTACACTCGGCATCATAATTCAATGAGAAGGATGCATAAAGAAAGCCAAATTCATGCAAACAAGCACACAGGCTTGCTAATCCCTTAGCACAATTTCCGTTGCGCGTAGTAAAATAGTTGCTCGTATTGTTGCTGGTAGCGGGTCATTGACTGCCTAATTGCTTTTCCACTTATCCGCTTCATGTGCATTTCGGTTGTGGGAGTCGTATAGTTTCCTAACGTGGCTTGGAATTCATTTAACACCTCTGGTCGTTAGTCACTCGCGCCTGATGCTTGTCGCTCATTTTATTTTTACATTCGCCAGAGTGCGCTATTAATCACCAGGCGTACGTGTTCGCTTAGGGTGTGATGCTGAAAGATAAAATTGAAATTGCGGTTTTACAAAACGTACAGGAAGGGGAGTGACGATTTAGTATGCAGCACACAGAAGCAGCTAGTTTCAGAGCATAAGAAGGGTAGAATTAATAAATTGCGCATATAGTTGTAATTTTTGTGTCTTTTTTACCTGCCGTCATTTATTATTTTAGATTTAACCACCTTTTCATCAAATTCGTCTACTTGTTGAGTTTAAAAAATATGTTTGTATTTTTATATCATCGCTATCTACTAAACCGTTAATATAACCGCAGTCGAACCGCGCTATAACGAACGTCAAATGAACGGAAGTTTGGTTAGATATATCCTCCATAAAAAAGTAGATTATATCACAAAAATATTAAAACAGTGTTTTTTAATTTGTATGCTAACGAATAACAGAAAATGTTCACGACTTTTGCCAATTACTTTTAAAAAAATATCCTATATCATTTGAAAGACTTAAAGCTCCCGTTCGAAGGACAAAACTTAAAATTTATATTAAAAAAAAAGAAAGAAAATAGAACGATAAAAATTTTCGTTATCTAAAGAATAAACTGTATAAACAAAGCTGGTGTAGTTAACTGCTTTTTTTTTCCTCGAATAGTGAAAATTTCAAAATTTCCACCATAATGTCAGTTTGGATTAGAGCTTTATCTGACACTTGGTCAATATGAATGGAATAAAGAAGCACACTTTTATTCTTTCTTTGGTTTGATGTTCACATACACTATACACAAAGATCACCATACGGTGTCCTGAAATTTGCTTACTTTGTCCTCTTCCCTGTATTGGGTGTCATACCCGTTTTGTATAGTCTTTGTTTAGATAACTGAGAAAGGAGAGACTAAACATAAGACGAAATCAACGTAAATAAGTCTTCCACTGCGCATGGAAAGGAGAATGTCGACATCTTAAATGTGGATGATTTTAAGAATAAGTAGCGTATTCGTTAAAACACTCAGAAATTCTAGAAAAATTTAAGAAAAATATAAAAATGTTTCACTCGAAGGTGTCCAACTAATTCGTTATAATTGATTTTCATACCTATGAAATTTCGCTATAGTGGTAATAACCTAAAGAACCGTTCGTCACAAGCCGGTCGTTATAGCGGGATTCGACTGTATTATTAAAAGAGAGAAGGAAGATCTTGAACAGTTTTTATTCTTCTGATTAAGCTTAAAATGCTTCCAATAGAATCTTTTTCTCGTCTTTCCTTATAGAATTATTTTATACTGTTCATGCGTAAAATTATTGTATAAAATATCATTAAATGATTTAAAAGTAATTATTTTGAATTACGTCTTAAAGAATATCAAATTAAACATTCATTAGAATTATTATTATGCGCATTTATATAATTTCGCATTCATTTTCAGTTTCACCATGTGCTAATAAGTTCGCGCGATAAATTACTAAGCATGTAGAGTCATTAAGTATTTTTTAAAGCACGAGTAATGAAAAATGCGCAACGCCCTCGTAAGGAATCGAACCACGGACCTCTGGAATAAGCGCCCAGCGTGCAGACCACTACACTACGAAGGTATGCTAAGAAGGCGGGAGAAATACTATATAAGCATAAGCCTCATGATTCAGATCGTTCACTCGAAAAGCGTATCTCCTTCTAAAATACTTATTTATAACTGTAAATAATCATTTCCAAGGCACAATATGCTCTCCAACAATTTGTGTTTCTTGTTTGTCCAAGAATTGAGTTACAAAACTGCCTCGAAAATAGCTTTTATACAGAGTGCAGGGGAAAAAAACGGGATGTGAAAATAAGAGCATTAACGTAAAAATGCTTTCAGCTATTCTAATATCCTAAACATGGAGGTTTTTAAAAGGATTATCAGTTACAGAAGTCCTGGACGTTGCAATTGTTCTGGGTAATTCTGAAATAGCAGAAGTTCTGCATAAAATATAGGAAGAATGCAAAAAATGTTTCAGTCGGAAATATCCGTGAGTTTGTTATATCCTAGTTTTTATTAGATAATATCCGTGAGTTTGTTATATCCTAGTTTTGTTATATTTTAGATTTAGAGGCTCGTTCTAGCCGTATAATACAGTGTATAGGAAATTGGATGGGACAAATCGTTTTTGACATCTGAGAGATCATTATAAACCAGGTTCGTTATACAGGGGTTTGGCGATATATCCAATAATAAAATAATAGCATTTTCTAGATATACATTTTCCGGAATTCACTACATCTATAAAAGAATAATTTGTCATAGAATTTTTAGATTTTTATTCTATCTGTGTTTCGTACTTCGAAAACGGAAGGAATTAATAGCAACTTCCAAGAGAAAATGTTTTAAATGAAGAATAATTATTTGATAACAAATTTTTCGATGAAATATTGCACATAGAAAGATATAAAAATCTTGAAAAATTAAATTATTATCCGAGTATAAAATTGAAAGAGTGAAAGTGAGTGCGCATCATCAGGCTACCATAAATAACTTGTCTAGCAATGGTTTTACCATAAATCATATCGCTCGCCAAAAAAAAAAAAATCACCAAAATCCGTGAAACCGTCTGTCTACCAAAGTAGCACCGAAATGATAGCCAAAATAACAATAAATAATAACTAAAGTGAAGAAAAGTTAAGATAGGCAACTCATATCTTAAAGCTCATTCATTTGAAATTAATATCAACAGAGTTCTTAGAATGCAAATCATAAAATTTGATCATAATAATAAAATCCTATTAATTGCCTTATTGGAATCATAAAATTCACAATTTTAAATGTATAAAAATAACATCTTACCAACATTTCAAAATGCAAATACTGAAACATTTAAGTCCATTTTAAATTGCTTTACAAATAGTTGCCGTCCTCAGGTTCAAAACAAAGAATAATTAAATGAAACATTTTAATAATTTCCAATATTTTCAAAGACTGGGTTAGTTTTTTTGTGTGTTAACAATCTGTATAATCTTCGTGAATAAACATGCGAGAAGAGAAAACCATTAAACACACATTTTGAACTATTTTTACTTCCTTGTACGAAGTAAAAAGGAAGTATTGTAAACGCGGAAACTTTCAGGCAGCGTGTTTCAACGAAAATATCCATTTTGACTGCTATCGAATGCAATTTAATGATATTTTTGCGTGATATCTGTACGTAAGGACAGAATAAAAGACTCGTTTCCTCCAAAAAAATTATAAAACTGGTTTAAAATTAATTCTGAAGAGAATTTTTCATGGCGTCTGTACAACGTATGTACGTACGTATCTCGCATAACTCAAAAACGAGTAGTCTCAGAACGTTGAAATTTTGTATATATGACTGCTATAACATGTAGATGTGCACCTCGTATTTTGGTTGCAATCGGCCGCACCAAACGTATATAAATATATTTACATATATATCCACTCTGTTACCCGGCTCAATGATCTCAGTTTCTTTACTCTTATATATTTGTAAATTGTACATTTTTTGCTTTAAAAATGATTGAAGTTGTTTTTATCATCCCGTTAAGGTTTTTATGCCTTTAGTAAATCTGTGCGCAATTTTTTTAGAATTATCAACAATTTTGAAATTGTTTAAGTGCCGCTAAGCCTTTTTTTTTTTTTTTTTTTTTTTTTTTGACGGCGGCCATTGATTGTATACATTTGAAGCAGCAGACTAGTGGATTTGTTGCCAATCTAGAGAAACTTAGCTTCGCAACAACAAAGATAACGCCTTCATTTATTATTGCCAGTTAAATTATGCTTAATCTTTTCTGGAATTTTTTCGAGAAAATAAGTGTTTAAGATTTACTTCGTAATTTTTAATATAGATATTTTGAGTTTTTATGTATTTTTGCCTTCTCCCGAAGTGAGAACTGAATTAAGTGAATGAGAAATACTCAATCGTCTGTGAAAAACTGTTTCTTTTTTGTTTTGTTTGCTTAATTTCTTTTATACATCGTTCTAGCTTTATTATAGTATTTGAATAGAACATGTTTAAACGATTAGATAATTCTTCTAATGATATAAATTTTGTGCATTCTGAGTTACAATATGAACAAAATATAACGCTGCTAAGGGAACCTAGCGCCAGAGTGTCGCTATGGTAAACACATACTACAGTGAATTTTAAAGAATGCATTTATTCTATTGTGGTTTATGCGGTGTCGGCGAAGTAGATTTAATTCAATACAGTAAGTTTAAATGAAATGCAAGAAAAAATGCGTATAATTTAATATTCCGTACAAGGAAGTCATATGGTGAATTTTTAGAATTCCGACCAGCAACAATTTTTACCGCTCAAGATATCCGGAGCAAACTCAGATATCTTCATCAATTTACATCCCAAATGTAAATAGTGTAGGGAAAAAATAAATGCAACACGTAGCACTGTAAACGTACTCTGTAACGTTGATCAATAGAGTATTTCCACTCCACACACAATTGTTTCTCTTCGCCTTTTCATATACTCGTTCTTAAATCAGAGAATTTAAAAGCAAATTTGAATTTAAATCAAGGAAGTCGTTTTCCCTTTGTCCGCAGAAATGTTTATTTCAGTATTTTCTTATTTTCTTAAGGTAGAAAGGACAATCACAAATGCACTTTTGAATTCGAGTTGAAAGAAATTATGCTATGTTCATTTGTAATCCCATTAGGTATCAGATTGCCCTATCATAACTTATGATACTTAGCTATATCGTTTAAGGACTTGGATGACCCAAGCAATGTACCAATCAAACAAATCTTTTTAACCACCTTACTGGTACTGTATTACTTCATCTTCGGCATGCACGAAAAACAACTGTATTCTGTCGCAGCATTAATTCCACAAACTTTTGAAAAACAATTGTACTAAATTTGCAAGCAAAGGTCAAGCAATTCCTATAGATTACAAGGAGGTATTTCAGTTAAGAACTGGAGTTTCATAATATCCTAAATATTGGCGAGTTAAGAGGCCAGAAAATGAAATCGAACTTATGAACTCCTGTACTTCTCACTATGTCACAACTCCTGTCTTGTGATAAGGAAGCTTCGTCTTACTAGAAAATTTAGTTTCTAATTAAGTTAGAAGTTATACAAATCTGTAATGTTCAGAGTCAGGATCATAAAAGCGTCCTTCACAGTATAATTCTTACCTGTTTACCGGCAGTCACCTCATTCATCAAGCGGGAAAATCTCCAACATCTGCATTCGTGTATAGGACGTAGTCGTCCAATGGCTCGGCGTTTTCTATCGATATCACCATCTTTCTTCCAGCAACGGCAACTTGCGAACACCGACGAGCTGTTTCCAGTCGGGGACATTTCTTTGCTAACTTTCATACGATCACAATCTCTCTAAATAAAAGTAGCTGAAATCAGCTATCTTCCATATTGTATGCACACTTAATAAACTAAATGATACCACAGTATTCCGAAGCCATTAAATAAATTTTCAGCGTTTTCAAATGCTATCTACGTCATTCTCACAAAGCATTCTTCAAAGATAGGGTGGTTAGAATGTTTTAGTTGATCGGTGTAATCTTATCCAGAGCTAGCTACCAGATAAAAATGCCATTTTTAATAGAATGGGAAAACATTAGAATCGTTAGAATGGGATCTTAGAAAAACATTATTTCAAGGCGACACTAAAGGACTCAGATAAATGGATTTTCTTGAAATGCTCCATATCCATAGACACTATAAAAATTAAGGAGATGAATTCTAATTCTTTTTCAGGTATAAAAGAATTCAACTGTGATTCGTTTCTGTTTTCATTTTCCTTCAATTGATGTAAATGATGCTTTTCCTTTACAGTATGAATGGCAAAATGCAGCATTTTCTAAAATTTTCTTTGCCATATGATGCCTCTTTTTCCTTTCCCTACAGGACGTAAATGCATATTATTTTGCAGAGGCCAAACGAGAGTGTGTGGTATCGCTTTGAAATTGACCCAGCCTCTATTATAGTAGGTAATTCCAATGATCGGAACCAATTCGAACAGCCAACCCAGATCAAAATTTTTTAATTCGATAATATCAAAAATATCTATCAATTAAAGGTAACAAAAATCTTCAATTGAAACTGCAACCAAAGAAAATAGGAGCATCTTTACTTTCTTTTTCTGTAACTACTGTAAATGCAAAATGTCTTTTTTACGCTCTCATTTGCTTATATTGGCTTTTCAATGTTAGTTTTGGTAATTACTTTTGGTATAAGACTAGATTCATTACCTTTATCTCTCTGACTGTTTTAATAAAGAGCTAATGCTTGTACAAGACAAATGCGCTTCTAAAAATTTGTTACCTAAACATTTCAGGCCTATTTAGTGTATAATTACCCTCATAATGTAAAATAAACTTTATACATTACCGTTGCCAATTGCTAGCTTTTGCCAGTTGCTAGCTATGAATATAATAAACATAAATAATATTTTTACCGTGTTTAAAACTTCTTTCGCAAAAGAAATATAAAATGAACCTCCTAAATTTACCTGCTAAAACAAACATAAACTATATTAAAAGCTAAATCTAGAAAAGCAAAGGAATAACAACCGCATTTCATACAAATTTAAATCTTTCTTCTATTAGTAAAATCTTTATTCTGGAAACAACAACTAAAAAGCTTTCTTATGCAAAATACTCTCCCATTTTTATTCAAAAGAATGGAATATCTTCTTACAACTGCCCGAAATTTGTTTCACGATGATAACGGCCGCCTAATAACTGCTATGTTCTTCATGCAAAAATCGTTTCACGCCGAGGAATTTCGGTGTATTAAATATTCAAAACTCGAGTCCTTTCTAGAGCTTGAGCCTAACGTTCTATTTGTGTAAGCTTCTAAATCCCAAGTCAAATAAATTGTCGTAGTTCAGCGAAATCTTTTGTTGAGTTGAGGTGCTTTAGTTGCTGTCTTTCCGCTATGTAGGAATTAATTTGATAGGCTGTACTACTGCAAATGCATGCTTTAGGAATTTTTCCTCCTTTTACAAAAAGGAAAAAAATTATTGATACTCTGGTCTTACTTCAAATCAGAGTTTGTTTTTAAATAGCCTTTCACAGTATCTGTTTGTAATCTGTTATATTATTTGTTCTCCGGACCTGCGAAAATGTTACAATGCAGATACAAAATCAAAGATGAGTTAACATACAGGTTGTTAACGAAGTGCGTTAACGAAGATAAAAATATCATATACAAAAAATATTTCATTAATTTATGGCTTCTGTTACTTTAGTTTTGCATAGAAGTTAGAACAAATGGTTCATTACCTTACGCAAAATTAGTCATACATAAAATCTTGAAAGTTTGTTTATATTAAATAATCTTTAATGAAAAAAATTTAGACTGTTAATATTAAACGCTATAATAATAATAAGCTGAATTTGTAGTCACTTCCAAAGAGATCAAATATAATCTTATTCAGTATTTAAGAATTTTAAGTTTTGCTAACGCTTATTTTATTTTAAAACTTTACTGTCCCCTCTTGTTTTCCACTTCCGGCCAGAATAAACGTGGTTTGTTTTAGTATGCAAATTGAGCTTGCAAACTGTTAAGTACTTAAGTTGTGGCTTTTAGCCAAGAAGCAGTTAGAGGGAGAGACTTCTCGCCACCTTATTTCCACGCGCGCTTTCCAGTCAGTTGCTGTCCGCCTTTTTAAGGCCAAAATTTAGTTCTCTTGATACTGAAGACGTATTGTAGTTTTCCCACATTCTGCGTACTACAGGCGTAAAGATTAAAAGCCCGATCTTAGCGTTACTAGTCTTTGTAAAGTATTTGAGTTTAGCTCTTATTTAAGTTTAGTCAGTTTGCAGTTCTTATTTTTACGTTTCAGACCACAAGTACTGGTCTTTGTATCCCGAAGTGCGGGAGAAGCTGTAAACTGTAAATAATGAAGGGTTAGTTAAACCCTTACCACTTGTGCTGTATCTTCTACACTTTTAGGAACATAGTTTTTAGTAAACTCCTTGTTCTTACGCAGTCCTCCAACATGTTTGCCAAAGCAATTAGAAGCAATAGTAGTTCTGATAAGTATATGATTATTTATAAAATGTTTTACTTTATTTAGTGGTTTCCAAATATTTCAGACTCATGCTGAAATTCGTGGCTCCGGTTTTTCAATGGCTCTCAATCTCAAACCAAAGGCATATTTAACAGTTACAGAGTGCAATGATCATTGTTATCAATTATAACGTTTTTCCATTTTCTTCGAAAACATCTGAACCGTAATATAAGCATCGATCTCAACGTTGTTCCTACGATTTCAAATAATTAGCTAAGTAATAGAACATTTAATACCGCTGGGCACAAAATATTTATTAGATTCTTACATGTCATATGTTTATTAATTTGAAAATGACGAGTAAGCGTACTTTGAGTTAGTAAGCATGGTATTTTACGTAACACAATGTACTTGTTACTAAATAAATAATTCGCCAGAATTTAAAATCATAAAACTAAAACAAAATGTGTGCCTGAAGAACACTAAATTATTTTGTTATCTTCGTTTTTAAGTTGTCAGATCTGAGGGTGTCTCTTTTTTCCCCATTTGGATATTTTAGTTTTATTAATAGAATATTCCTCTGTCCTTTTGTACTACTTCCTTGATCAATTTCTAAAGAAAAGCGTTTTTATTCTGCGTCAGAAGTTTGGCTCCTTTATTAGCTCGATCTTCGCTACTTGTGTCGTTTCCATCTTCAAATTCAAGTTCACTTTCATGTTTGTCAGATTGCATAAAAATCCTTTGCTATATCTCAGCATTTGGGGGGTCATTTGGATTAATAGCACTTTGTCATTGAGCCATTTTAAATAGTAAATGGCCTATAAAGAAAACAAAATTGTGATCTAAACAAGTGCAACGAATCTGCCATATCACATGTAAAATAAAATACCTAATTAATAAGCTTCAATAAGTAGATTGTATTTATTTACAGATTACCTGAAAATATAATCCTATACAGAAAAAATCTATTGAAAAATATAAAAAGTATACCAAACAGGATTTTACCTAAAGAGTGTTAAATGTTCTTAAGTAAAAATAAAGGACCTGGAAAAAATATAAAAATTTAGATTTAATACAATTTTACAGAACATTATTTTTTTAATTTAAAAATACGAAAATATGAATCTGTACGTCATTTAAAACCTTTTTGGAATTGGAAGTATAAGTTTACAACCAATCGTTAAGAAAATAAAAGCCTCACTAAATTTTTTGTGGACACGGTACTTCGAAAAATACTATCCTTCAATAAAAACACCATATGATGAGAATGTTGGTCTGTTCTTTTTTGCACAGATTCTGAAATCTTGCAAATGAAATAAACGGAGCTGCTTTGATTTTTATGCTGGATTGCTAGGTTTATTTACACTTAGAACAGTTGCAACCCAAACACGACCTTAGTGCAATTATAGTCTATAAATGGAAATAAAATTCCCTTAGTTTTGTTATTTTTAGCAGATTTTTATCCTTTAGTCAGTTAATACCATGCTGCTCGATTTTCTCTTCAATGTATTATTTCAAGATCTATCGATAATTTCTAGCTTGAAATTTGATCTTTCAGAAATAAATTTAAGTTTGTAGAGTTGCGCGCCTCCAACCTGCACGCAACAAAGTGGTGACTGCTGAAACTGGAAATTAGACAGAGTCCTGAGAAGGGTTTAAGTCCCTTTTTATTCAACTTTAGAAATTACAACTGCGTGCTCTTGACGCTCACAAACTACGCCGACCCGGCGGTAAAATAAAGATAAGAAACTAAAAAGAGATAATAACAAGAGGCTAACTACGAGGCTCTCTAAACGTAACTAACCTCACCGCGTTTTACACTACCGCTGATACTTCAGCAAACTCTGAATATTACGTTGAAAGATTAACAATCTGCCAAGACAAGCACACAGGCCGAAACGCGTGGTTCTTCAGCTTCTGACTAACTACCTCCGCGCTCGTGAAGTAAGAAAAGCACATCTCGAACTCGTTTCCTTTCTATTTAACTCAGAATACTTCCGCTGATAATTTGAATCCTTGCGCGTTCTACTAAAATTTACATACTCTGGCATTGGCAGTTCCAGGGGAATGTAAGGGTTGACAGGAAAGATAGTTTAAACTTAAAATAAATGTTAGTTAAAATAAACATAAACAAGTTGATTTTTGACACCATTCTATCTCAAATCCAAACAAAGCTGCAAAACTTAATTTCCTGAAAACACTTTTTTAACCATTCGGTAAGCTGGACATTTACCTTTCAAAAACATGGTTCTTTTCAAGTACTTTCTAATAAAACACCACTATACCAATACTCCATTGAAATAATCCATTCGGGTTAAGTGTTGTTTCAATGAAAACGCTGAAATATTTCACACGTCACAACACTACAATTCCATTAATACAAAAAGGAAAGCAAAACTAACAAATCAGACACGGCACTATAAAATGTCGGGTGCATAGTTTTGTGACCATTCCGTTACTGTAAAGAATTTCCTTACATGCAAATATTTTCACTGTAACTAAGAACTTAATAACTCGAAAAAATCAGAGTTGTATGTTAATATACCTATTGAGATAATTTAATGATTTCTTATGAGGTAGATCCAAGATAACAGCTAATAAACAGTTTGATTATCTGAAAACGCTGAAATCTTGATCAGATAAACAACTCGAATCAGATAATCAGATAAGCAGCTCGCTTATCTGAAAACGCTGAAATTTTGATCAACAATGCCCCTGTGTAAATGTTTCTCGGCATAAACATTATGTGTACTGGGTAAACTGATGCTCAGAAAAGTTTCAGTATTTCTTAATATAAAACTTAATAAAAACATTTCGTACGTTATTATTAATCCAGCAGAGCTATTAGTCTTGAAATACGATTTTGCGTTGGTTCCTTTTTCATTCGAGTCTATTGCCTTTCTTGAAAAAAAACATATTATCCTTTCATTTTTAATCTGTCTGTTACTAACAAACAAATTAAGATCTGAAAATGCGAAAGATTGAACTCTATGAATATTATAACCCAAATGGGCATTAGCTCAGAAGGGCTATTAGTCTCGAAATGACATTTTGCGTCGATTCACTATACATGGCGAATCACTTTTGAAATTTTTGCCACCAAATTTTAGAGCCCTGTATAATATTTAAAGAAATTAAATCATGAAGAATCTGCCCAAATATGTGTATGTTTCTCGCATTCTGATAAAACAACGGTATCTAGATCCCTCCAATTTTGAAAGACATAATCCTACTGCGAATATGGTCATCTGGAAGCCCAAATTTGAAATTTGGAATTTGTTTTATTATCGATTTCATATTTTGTAAAACTTTAACGAATTTTTGATTAACAAAATCAAGGATTTCAAAGCGAGCAGTGGCAACAATATACAGAAAAAAACTTTTTATCTCCAGCGCGTGAGACTGTGTATCGAAAATTCTTAAGATATGCTCGATTTAAAATCATTTTGCGATATTGCTGTAATAAAGGTAACACACAAAATGTTAAAAAAACGCCTCTTTGGACATAATTTAAAATCTGAAACCTTTAAAATTTGTTTTATTCTTAAATTATGTTTCGATATTGCTCTCGAATTGAATTTTATGGTTCAAGTGTTAAGAACATGATATTTAATAAAGGAAGCACACAAAACGTTAAATAAATGCTCCTTTTATCTCCCCTCCTCCGAGCTGCTTATCTGATTCTCTCCTGGGGTAATGTAAAATCTGAAGGCTTTCAAATTTTCTTTATATATATGTGTGTGTAATGATTCCAAATGCGTAGATGAAAGCAGTGGAACTCTCAACAGCTTACGATACTGTGTAGATGACCGAGACGACCGTTGTGGCTTGAAAGTGGCAGAGTGGAAAGCATGAGGACGCAATTTAGCACAACATATTTTGAAGAATCACAATATTTTTTCCACGCATATCAAATCATCCTTTTTCAGACAAGATGTTTCCTAATTATATTTGAATACATAACTTGCAGTTTGAATTAGAGCATCATCTTAAGTAAGTAAGCAGCATGGTTTAAATCCGTCTTGCCAGCAGGAAAGCTATGCGGTAAAAAGGGGAAGGTTACAGTACTTTCATAGGAAGAAGGCTGGGAGTGGGGAAGTTTCAGTTCAGAGTTTTGGTTTAGAATTAATTTGATTGGACAAGAGGTATCTGCATTTAAAAGTTACGTAAGACAGAAAACTCTGGAACCTGTGAGAAGAGATGAATTTAGGGGTAGACCATCAAATTTAGAATGTTAATTTTGAGGTCATCAATTATATTTTGAAACAGCTATCATATTTTGCTATATCTTACATATATATATATATATATATATATATTATTTTTATTTATTTATTCATTTATGTTTTCTGTGTTTGTGAGATTGAGAAGATAATAAATTTGCTTTTGCATTTATTAATACAAATTCATTGCATCATGAATAAACTATTATGTTTTGTCTTCTTTCTTGGTGATAATATTTTGGGCTCATTTGACCGAAACGATCTGATTACTGGAAAAAAATGTAACATTCATATAGGAGAAGGATAAATAATGCAGAAAATAATTATAAAATTGCTAATTCATTATTATGAAATTTTAAATTAATTTAGCATAATCTATGGAAGTAGTGTTTGACGTTTAGAAATAATCTGCATGTTTAAACTGTTATTCCAGAAATGATTATGGTTTTTTAATATCGTGTTGTTACGAATTTTATACGTAAACAGATGATTTTAGTTCAATTATATGTGAAATTGTTGTATTTTTCTGTGTAATGAACTCGAAGAATGAAAAATCTAAAGCTATGCCAGAAAAGTAAGAATTCAGAAGCAAGTCCGTTTAACATTGAAAAAATGGGATCTCGGTAATTTGGAGATATATCGCCAAGCTGACAACGATTTTGGCGACCTCTTTTGTCGCCAAAAGTAGCGAGAAATCGCCCAAAGTCACCAAAATTGGCTACCATTTGGTGACATTTTTGTCCGGTTGCAGTATTATTATAATAGGTATTGTAACTGAGTAAATGTAATTAATCACTATATTAGTTGTAACCGTAAGTGACCTTCATATTGCTTTTCAGTAATTTAAACAAGCAGAAAGAACTAGAAATATATCGGCTGCCGGTTGAAAACTATATAAGGCAGGAGAGAGCATCTGCCTTTAGTTGTTTTTGTTGGTTCTTCGTGAACGGAGATACCTCCGGATTAGCTTTCTCTTTGGGTGCACTTTACATTGCATTGTGTTTAACGTTCTTAGTAGTTTGAAGTGTTCTGGTTCAATTTGTTAAGAACTCGTACACACGCGACAGTGTAATATATTCTATAGCAAGTTGTAAGAGTAATTTAAAAGCTAAGTAAATGTACAGAATTTTAACTCGCACTACTTATCCTCTTAGGTTTGTTGAACGTTGTTGTATGCCTACTGTTCGATTTTCTTTCTTCTTGTGAAATGTCTCCCGTTTTAGGTTGCACTAATTCAGAATTTTCCCGTATATTCATGGAAACAAAGGATACATTCGCGGCTTAAAAGCTTAATGGAAATAAGTTAACTTATTATTCTTTTAGTCTTCGACAATAATGTTAAAAATATGCTCTTTGTATTGAATTCCAAAAGTACAAGTGGTGCCATCCCTAGTTAGTAAAGCATTAATTACTCAAGATATTTTATTGTGTGTACTTTTAGTGTTTAGAATAAAAAAGACGAAAAATCTGTTGTAACCTATATTTGATGTTTTAATGTTATGAAAATAATTATATATATCATGTAAAATGATGTTAATTTCTATTATGAAAATAAGTAGCAATGAATTTTATTTTATTTTATTTTACTTTCCCAGAAAACCGAGCAAAATCTGTCCTTATCACTCTCTATAGTATGGTGTATAACAAATTAAAATTACTAGTAAAAAATAACTTTGCCCGTCAATAAATAAGTGAATATTTTTGACGTGAAATTAACACAACAAACATTTGTGTTTCTTGTGAGCTCAGTAAAACTTTATCAAAGCGTTGATATTACAGTTACCATAAGAAAAAGTGTAGTGCTTGACGAGAGAGTTGGAAACTTAGCGTCAAGCACTACTATTTCGACGCGAAAGTTGGAAATTTTAGTCGAAAGAACAGAAGTGGGACTCAGAAGACGTTTTTTCAAGCCACCAACAAGAACGAAAAGATAGAAGTTTTTTTTTTTTTTTTTTTTTTTTTTTTTTTTTTTTTTAGCTTCATTTTTTTAGTATTTTGAAAGTATAAAGGGTTGAATTTATAAATAAAAAATTAAACAAAATCTGAAAGGATTCAGACTGTACTATCTCACAAAAGGATTTGTTGGGGATTTTTATGCTCTTGCTTTTTAGCAATTTACCAATCTGCTATTAGACTCACTCCTGCTAAAACAATAATTTTTGTTTTTCTTGCCTTTTAAATTTTACTATAAAACATCGCTTTCTTCTCCCTTGCGCCGCATAATATTCAACTGAAAATCACAAAATTTTCAAAAACAGAATATATTTAGAATTCCCGACCAGAGTGTTAAATTTTGCCATACATTTTTTCTATTGTTTTAGTTTTTTTGTTTTTTTTCTCATTTCACCAAATTAATGTTCAGTTTTCTTAACTAGATGACCCATACACATACACACACACACACACACACACACATATATATATATATATATACAGACATATTTCCCGTTTACACTTTATTATTACGCATCACTTCCTTTACACTTACGCCAGATAAAATTCAACAGCAAAATCTCAATGGTTTTTCAAATAAACGTATGTGTATTCAAATAAACGTATGTGTATACATAATATATTCTCCATGCAATGTAAAGTGTTGCCATTTAAATTTTGTCTATCTTTTCTCAGTTCATCATATTAACGTTCAGGTTTATTTGTAAGTTGAGTTATACAACTTTTTTGGTCTTTTTATGTTTAATATAACAATATTTAATATATTATTTAATATTTTGTCTTTTAACTTTATTTATTAAACATCCCTTTATTCGACCTCACACTACAAAACATTCAACAGCAAAATCACAATTTTTTAAAAACAGTCTATTTTTCCGTTCCCTATAGAGTATTAAATATAAACATATATTATTTTATATTCGCTACATTTCTTTCTTCAAAATGATGCATACCGGTAACATTTGGTAGCAAAATCCTTTTATTTGTGCTGCCATTCTTTTCTATATTTCTCAATGTTATTCCTTTAAGAACAAAGCATGACAATAGCACCCTTTTATTTGAAAATATTATTTGGACACAAAAGTAATACGGACGAGGAAGTGAGAATCCACACTGACAGATCTGGTGCTAATAACATGCAAATAAGAGAAACTGAAATGACTTTAGCTAGGCGACTTGACGCAAAAATGTGGGAAATATTGCATAAGTAGATACGCCTTAAGAACAGTAGGATAACCATGGGAAACAACTTCGCATTTCATAACATTAAATTTATTTACAGAATGGCACTATTGGAAAATATATGAATTGCGTGTTGAAGAAAAACTTTAAGGCCGCAGGTATTATGTTAATACGGAAAGGCAGTGAGAGTGTGTAAGATTTAAAAACAATAAGCAATTTACAAAAACAGTCTTGTTGATTCTACTGTTAGATTTCGTATCCATTTCGTCTAAGAAGAGAAGAAAGAGCTCGATTCCAGTTACAGAATTATCTTTTCGTCTTTAGAAGAAAAGTTAAAATTATTTGCATTCAGTTGGAAAACAAAGTCCGAAGTATCAACAATCGATGACCATTTCTTTCACATTTAATGAATGGCACAATAAAGTAGTCAGCAAATAATTTATTAATAATCTGTATTTTTAAATCAAACTGACTATTAAATTTAGCCTCCTAAAAGTTTATGATGACCTTTTAGTTCCAATCACTTTGCTTGACAGATTGAAAACAGATGAAGATATATTCCCATTCTTAATTGCAATTTGTAAATGCTCCCTTTTGATGAAACGTGAGGAAGGGGTGATGTGGGAATCACAGGGACATCGGACCGTTTACTCCCGCGTCTGTCGAGGCAGAAGGTTATGCGACTCCCATTCATCAAAGCGACGTCTACAACCTGTCAGGCTCAGAAACCGGAATCTAAGGCAAGAGAACGAGAACCGGGCGAAGGAACAAACCGGAAGAAAGTACGAGGAAAAAGAAAGAGAGAGAGAAATTAATTAATTAATTCTCACTCCGATTAATCAGACGCAAATTTGTCTTTTTTAATGGATCCTAAAATTGATGAAGGGAAGTTGTCAGTTTTAAAAAAAAAGAAGTACGCGTTTGGTTAGAGTTGAGTTGAGTTGAGTTGAGAGCAGAATCTGGACACCCGTGCGGCTTACTAAGACTATTCGGGTCTAGTCCAGGTTCCGCAACTATCCGGGGCAACACCTCATGGGGACTATAAGGGATTATGTACATGCTTACATAGTTCATAATATATGCTTACATAGTTACATAGTTCATAGTACATGCTTATATACAAGTAGTTCATAATACATAGATCTTGCTTACATAATGCTTGCTTACATAGTTCATACATATACATGCTTACATAGTACATAATATATTAAGCCTGCTACATAATACATACATAGTAGTTCATAATAATTTTCATTGGTCATAGTACATACATGTTTCATAATATATACAGTGGGCCGTAATACATACATGTTTCATAATATATACAATAAAAATAATAATAATAATAATAATAATAAATAAATAAATAAATAAAGATAGAAGAGAGAGAGAAGAGAGATTGACAGGGAACTACTCCACACTGCACAAATCTGTTCCCAATTCCTCCAGTTTCTGCATTATCTTGCATATTTTGATGCGAAATGCTGGCTGTTTGATCAGATAACGCTTATGAGAAGTTGCCTGTTCCGAAAGCTGCACATGCCACTGTGCGGTTAGAGGGCATTGGGTCAAGTAATGGTCTGGTTTACCAATGCCTCCACAGACACAACTTTCGGTATTTGCAATTCCTCTCTCATAGTAATAGGAGGGGAAAGGCCCGTGGCCCGTCACAAATCTCGTTATTTGTGGGGATGACTCGAGACGATCGACCGAAAATTTATGGAAATATTCATAGGTCTTCCTGCTTTGTTCGGTAGAGTCCCATTCCCATTGCCACTGGTGCTGAGCTGCTGTCCTTGTCACTTTTTTAAGGTGAGACCACGGGAGTTTGGTAATTACGCATTGTGCATCTATATTGCGAGCTGCTTCTTTTGCTAGCCTGTCGGCTTCCTCATTACCTTGAATGCCGGCATGTGCATCCAAGATATGAGGATATTCATTGTCGACGAACGCTCCTTCAGCGTGTCCTGAATCTCCGCTATGATAGGAGAAGGATGTCTGGGATTTCGTAAGGCATATATGACGGAGAGGCTGTCTGTAAGAATATTAACAGTGGATCCTACTGGGGGGGCTTGTTAACTCGATAGCTTTACGAATCGCAATTGCTTCAGCCTGGAAAACTGAATTATTCTGTCCTATATGACCTTTCCATGTTATCAGCGTTTCCTTGTACTTAGTTACTATAAGGCCACAGCCTACTTGTCCGTCAACTTTTGAACCATCCGTATAAACGTAATAATGATCCTTTATGTCAGAGTCATCTTTCCATGATGTGTGGGCCGAGACTCCTTTTCCGTAGTTAGACGAATGGATGACATTTACTGGCCTTATTTTTTCATGGAGGCTGTGCTGAGAGGTGGTGTGTGCTACAACCCCTTTTCCATGGTGTGAAGGATGGGTTGCATTTATGAGACGTTTTGTTTCATACTCCTCTGGGTCATAGCATAGCGGTCCAAAAGTAGTGCAGAGATGTAATTGGAGAACAGTCGTTACTGCTGCTTCTTGTGCTGCTCTAATATGTAATGGCAAAAATCCCGCCAGTATTGTGGCTGCCGCTGTCGATGTTGTACGGTATCCTTTTGTAATAGCCAGAGCCAAGGGGCGTTGTATACTACTGAGGAATTTCCTTTTCCTTTCGTTCATTGGAGTTGCCCAGATTGCCGCTCCATAGAGGGCCATTTTTTCCACAACGGACTGATAGAGGATTTTTAGGATATGTGGTCTAAGACCCCAATCTGAGCCTTGAAGCCTCTTTAAGGTATTTGCAATTGCGTGTGTCCTCGCGCGGACTGCTCTGAGATGAGGCAGCCAGGAGAGCTTTTCATCGATTATAAGCCCCAGCAGTTTTAGTTGCCGAGTTCGTTTGATTGTACGGCCCTTTAGTTTCAAAACTGGATTTCTTTCAAGAGTTTGACCTGGTTTGTGTACGATCAAATACTTTGACTTTTGCTCCGAGATGGTGAGTTTCTTGCCTTCACAGAGCCGTACAAATTTTGCTATGGTCTCATTACTGTTACTTTCCAGCTGGTCTCTCGATTTGCCTCTGATGATAAATGTCGCATCATCAGCAAAAGCAATCACCTTTGAGTGGGTTGGCCACAGTGCTTTGAGAATGGAATTAAAAGTTGCATTCCATAGGTCAGGACCTGCACATGAACCCTGAGGGCAACCCCTGGTCTGCTTTCTCTCAACAACTCCTCCGTCATGCACTGCTACAAGAGTGCGATCAGAGAGATAACTTTTGCACACCTGCAGTAGATTATCAGGGATCTGAGCGTCGTGAAGTGCTTCCAGGATTGCTGGCCACCACAGGGAATCGAACGCACTTTTCAGATCCAGACTGAGTACGGCTACATGGTTGTTAGAGTCATACGCGTCATAGATTCCCTTTTGTATGGCACTAAGAGCTTGGATAGTTGAGCGCTGCTCTCGAAAACCATACTGAGAGTCCGTGATCTCACCCTTAATCCCCAAGTAGTGCTTTATTCTCTGAACTAAAAGTTTCTCATAAATTTTCCCTATGGCGGGCAGGAGACAGATGGGCCGGAATGAGGCTGGATCGTTCGGTCCTTTTCTTTCTTTTGGAAAAGAATAACTTGCCCTGTCTTAAAGGGCTTGGGAAAATAACGCAGTTGGAGCAATTTATTGTAAAAATTTTTAAGAAACGTTGGTTTTGCCTGATGCATCGCCTTGACAATGTTGTAGTCTAACGAATCGGGCCCTGGGGCTTTGTTTCTCGGTAGATTTCGCAAAACAGCGCAGACTTCAGGCTGCGTGAATGACACGTCATCTTCTGTTGTGGAGTGTAGAAGATAAGCTAGATGTTCTGGATTGGAAGCATCCAATGTATTGTCGTCTTGAAAGACTGCATCAAGAATCTTGGTGAGTGTGGCCGCGATAGTGCTCCTGTGCTCCTCTGTCGGTTGCGGATCATTGGTGCCGTCTATGTAGACCTTGTGAATTGGAGGGGCAAAGACCTTATTCGTTGCGATTTTATGCAATACCTCATAGGGATTTTTATTGTTTGTGCAAAACGCCCTCCAGCTGTACAACTTGGCTTCTAGAATGGCCTTTTTATACTGGGCTTGTGCTTTTTTGTAGATAATACTTAGTTCTTCTCGGCGTTCTGATTTATGCTCCGACTTCATCTTTCTGCGAAGAGCTCGGGTCTTACTCCTTTGTATCCTGAGGCTTTTAGTCCACCAGTTGGCAACATAGTGTACCTTTGGAGATTTTATCTGGAAAGTAGCATCACAAATGGCCTGAAGCTCTTTAATTAGGATACTAGTGAAGTTATCAACATCATCTGTATTGTGATAGTATTCTAAATCTTGTTCTGCACGTGTGAGTGTACTGCGGGCCTTTTGGCTGAAGAGCTTTAGCGTCCTTCGCTTGAGTTTGTACCTCTTGATTGAGAATTTTTTATTATGGTGTCCTATGCTGTACGCAATGTATTTATGGTCCGAGTTAGACGGGGTATCATCAACCATCCAGGAATGCAATTTTGATGCAAAGGCCGCTGTTGTTAAGGTTAAATCTGGCCAACCCTGTCCGTGAATTGTTTCATATGTGGGTTGACTGCCTGGAACATTATGCAGGACGAGATCATTACAGGCAATGAAGTCCTCTACCTGTCGCCCTCGAACATCAGTATCTGAGTAACCCCACAGTTCCGAGTGGGCGTTGAAATCGCCCGCTAGTAGATGGTGTGCTTTTGGATACGCTTTCAGGATTTCTTGTTTCTTGTTGCGTTTGGTTAGAAATAAAATGGAGATAAAAGAACAAATTAATCTTGGAAGCAGAATGTTTTTAAAATGTCTGAGAAGTACAACCAAATATGCAGTCAGCGGCAGATTTATAAAATCCTGATCCCTCCTCATCCGAACTTTTAGAGACCACTCAGTTTAAGACACAAAGTACAGGTATTATTTTTCGAAAAATTATCTCATAGTTAGGGACTCTTGGACAAAAGCTTCTCGCAATTGCTACTCATGCGACGCTATGAATACTTCTCTGCCACATTCATCTCGTGTCAAGCTTCTCATTATATTCATTTCCCTAATACATCCATCTCTGGTAATGACCAGCGTTTTTTCAGAAAACCTTAATAAATTTCACATTGAACATAACGTTTTTACGACAGAAACCTCCACTGTTTCATCGTACTGTCAAAATTTAAATCTTTTTCTCATTTCGTAGTGCTTTACACATGCGACTTATTCTGTTTAGCCTTAAAATGCATTCATATGTTATCTAGATTAAAAAAATCAGTACTTCAAAATATGAAGTGATTCAAGTGCTATGATGGAAAACAACGTAGGTTTAAACTAATGTGAGATAAACATGCGACTAAGATATTTTCCAACGGTTTCATCAATAAAGGATAAACCAATCTGTTTTACCTTCATTGAATAGTCCTCTTTTACACAGTACAAATGTATGAATGCATAAACAGAGGTATTCATTTATACTGTACATTTCTGCTGTTCACGAAGGCTTAACTCAATGTCTTTCAGACCCTGCTACTGTGACAACAGAGGTATCGCTCTAGCCTAAATTCAAATGACAATCTCTTAGAAAGTTTAAAATAACCTTTTATTGAACTCTTTAGATTAACACACGGCCCTACAAATGCTACACAATATGAGAGAAAAAGTTGAATATAAATTTAGGAAACGAAGTTTGATACTGCACACGAAATAATCTTCTTATGCTGTTTCAAGTAATTAACGGCGAGTATTTAAATCTCGGCTAACAAAGTGGCTAAAGCCGAAATCAAGGGTAAAGTTCGCTATGGTAGGTAAATGCAATGCGATTTTGTCAGAAGCTCTAATTCTAAAACATTCAGACTCTAAGCTTCAATACTCTTTACCAAATTTGCATTCAGGTGAGAACTACGGAAAGAAGAAGTTACAGTAAGGATTTAAATCATAACTGTTTAATTAACATAAAATACTACAGTACTTTATAAAATACCTATGCCTTTCAAAATGTAGGTTTCAATATATATGAAATTATTTTCAAGAAATAAACGCTAAGAATCATTATACTTGAGAAAACATTTGCAACCTTTAGTAACATTAGTAAACGGTTGGACTAGCTGATGCAATTAAAGTTCGATTCTTAGGCTGATTTAGAGTGAGATCGAGCACAGTTTCAAGATCTGCCGAAGTACATTTTAATAGAAATTCAACTTTTTAAGATTGGAATCATTTTCGATATATTTAAAACATTTTGGAATAATATATATTTTCCTAATTCAAGTATTTTATTCCAAAGATGCTGTATAAATTTTACTCATGTTTTACATATAACCAAAATGCGTTGAAACCTACTTCTTTAAAATAATTCTTAAATATAATTGCATTTAATAATGAACTTGTTCAAATACCAAATAAATATATGCGAATGCCAATTTTAAGAACTCAGACTTAAATTTTAGTTTAGTTGTTTAATATTAAGTTGATCATAAGTTGTATCAGTACAGCAACAGCATTAACGCATTGAAAGCACGTATAAGCATTTACTTGGACTTGGACATTACTCTTGGTAGCAAACATTAACTTGGACATTACTCGTAGGAAACACATGCAAAATAGGAACCCTGCATTCTAATTCTACTCCAAACAAATTCTTTTAAGCTTAGATGAGGAATTCAAAATCCGCACCTTTCGTTTCCAAGCACGCTAGCTCCCGGACTATGCAGAATTTAATTTTGCAGAGAGCAATTTAGTTCGACTTCAGCTTTCAGTCATTTTATAATCACCATAAATGCTTAATAATTGAATTCTGTGAACTAATTCAACAAATGCCGAACTATTTATGATAAACAGAGAATTATTCAGAATAAGCTCCGTAATTAGATAGTGATTTACATCAAAATATTAAGTGTTTTAAGAACACTTTTGTATTTCCCGAGGGTTTATTGTGTTTATAATTAAGCAGTCATATACAAAGTTATTTGTTTTCTCTCATTGCTACGAAAGTGCCTACATGGAATTACCTATCCATTTGGTTAATACCCTCGCTCTTTTATGCGTGTGTAGTGACATACGCTTTACTTCTCATATGAAGCGCGCATATATTTTGAAAATATGTGAAAAACTAATTCAAGTATTAAAATGGATGCTTTTGGTTCGATTTTGTTTACTGTAATGCTGTATTATTAATTCCATAAATATGTATGTAAGATAGAGCAAAACACGAAGGCTACTCTAAGAATTGATTGGCAAGTTTAAAACTGACTATTCTAAACTTGGTGTTCTCCCCCCTAAGTTTATCTGTTCCCCAAATTCGAAATCTTTCCATGTTACATAACGGTGCTTGAAAAAGAAACTGAAACCGAAAATTAACTAATCACAGCTTAGTTATACCTATGCACCTACTTAGTATAAATACTGTTTCGCAAGCAACTGTGTCTCCCTTTTCCCCTGACTTCTGCCATGCAAACAACTCTGCAACGCTATGCTTTCCTGTCTAAAATGCTTACATCGTACTTTTAAAACATGTATACATAAAAATTATCGTAATGATTGGATTAATGTCTACCAAAATAATTTGATGTGTGTGAAAATAAAGATGGTGATTCTTCAATTCAGTTTTGTTAACTTCGTCTGTATGCCTTCGCCCTTTAGGATATTTAAATTTTAACCTTTGCTAATATTTATTAAAGCTAATAGTTATAAAAGTTTTAGAGTTTTATTTTAGGCAATTCGAAGTAAGAAACTTAAAAAATCAGAGATGCCCTCGTCGAGATTCGAACTCCTGATTGCTAGTCGGTTGTATCTTCAATTACTACCCGAAGTAACACCAGAAAGAAAGAGAAAGCACCTTACATTCCCCACATTTAAGTAATAAAACTGATTAATATAACCGAAAAATACTCTGAATATTATATTAAAATACTGCGTTCTAAAATAACGGTTTAAATATAGAATATGTTAGTTAAACATATAACATTATATTTACTACTTGTATTTATATTTTGTGTGATATATTCGCAAAAAAAAGATAGTTTCTATGCTAATGAAAAGAATATACCCAAACTGTTACATTTATATAGAAAGTTGTACTTACTATATAAATGCGATAATATGTTTATTATGATCTTATTCCAAATACGCAGTAGTATTATACAGGGTGTTTCATAGATCATGGGGCAAACTTGGAAGAGTGTTGGAGCGTACTAAAACATGCATTTTTTATAGGAATGTAGGGTCTAAAGTGACGGGTTAAGGCAGGAACGCAAAACAACGACACGAGAGGAAAATGTGTTTATGTACAAAATCAACGCAAAGTGCTTCTGTGTAGCATTACAGTATTCACAATAAATGTTCAAATTTGCGACAACCAGCAGTAATACATGCTTGGTAACGTCGCAGAAGGGATTGGCGAACATTTTGACAAACGACAGGCATTTCGCGCACGCTTGCAGCTGCAATGGATAGTCGTGCAACGAGGTCCTCCAGTGAGTCAACGGGAGTCTCGTAAATGATGGTCTTCAGATGGCCCCATAAAAACATCCAAGCTGGATAAATCTGGCGAACGGGCTGGCCATCGAACGGGTCCACCACGGCCAATCCATCGGACCGGAAATGTCCCATTCAAGTAATTGCGAACCCGCACGTGGTTATGGGATGGTGCACCATCATGCTGGAACCACATGCGATCTCGAACGACAGCCGGAACATCCTGCATCAATTCCGGTAGCACGACTTGCAGAAAAATATAACATAAGCCATTTGTAATATGCAAGTAAAGAGGTATGGGCCTCTGGGGTAGTCGATAACAATACCCGCCCACACATTCACGGAGAAACGGGTTTGGAATGCATGTGGACGTGTGCCGTGTGGATGAGTTGCCCACACGTGCATGTTGTGGCTATTGAAGATGCCATCCTGTCAGAAAGTTGCTTCGTCCGTGAATAGCACACCCGATGGGAAATCCGCCTGCGCCGCACATTGCTGCAAGAATTAATGACAGAAATGAACTCGAACAGGATAACCTGTCTCTTGCAAGGCTTGGACTCTCTGCAAATGGTATGGGTGCAAATTATTTTCATGCAATACTCTCCAAACGGTGGAATCACTCAGCTGCAGACGACGTGCAATAGCTCTTGTACTTGTCTGAGGTGATTCATGCACAATGTTCAAGATGGATTCTTCAATGCGAGGTTGTCATGCACTTCTTCTTCCACTCCTAGTGTCAGAGGTGGCTTCAAACGACCCGTTTTCACATAAAGCAACCTCTCGAACATTGTGTGCTTCGGCATACGCCTGTTCGGAAACCGTTCCTGGTACAACCGTAGCGCTGCTGTGCCGTTCCCATTAGCAGCACCATACATAAGATGCATGTCAGCTTTTTCCATGTGCGTAAACTCGCCCATCACGCTCGAAATCAGCGTTGCGAATGATTTTCTGATGCATCGGATCATGGTTTGTCCGGCTCACTACCGCCCTCTACCGCTGCATTGCCAGCCAATCACAGCTGTAGTTCCTATTACTGTTAGTGTTCCCTCTTTTGAACATTTATTGTGAATACTGTATTGCTGCAAAGAAAGAACTTTGCGTTGATTTTGTACATAAACACATTTTCCTCTCGTGTGGTTTTTTTTTTTTTTTTTTTTTTTTTTTTTTTTTTTTTTTTTTTTCGTTCCTGCCTTCACCTTACATTCCTACCCATCCCAGTTTGTCCAATGATCTATGAAACACCCTGTATGTATTATGAAGATACTGTTGAGTATAGTATTAATGTCATTATATAAATTGCGACCTATATCTGTTCACTTATGGTGAATGAAAATTATTCTTCATCGCTACATATTTCATTACGCATGAAAGCGATTATATTATATTAAATAATAGGCCTTATTTATTTTTAAAATTAAGTTAATGTGTTTAGATTAATTTTTTCTATTGCATCATATCTTCCTCTCTCTCAGTTTAAAAACGTCCGTCTAGCATAGGATAAAAAAATTCAATGAATTAAGTATACATTTTTAAGTGATGTTGAAGATAGCAGAAAATATTTCAGTGGGTTCCCCTGCTACTGTCCGTTGGTATACAAACTGTTGTAGAGCTACCTTGTAGCGTGCAGTACAGCAAAATTAGTCACAAATTGACTTTTAGTATCTACGCTATGATTACGCTATCTTGTACCAAATAGTTAATCACAGTCGCCTTCTACCTGATAATAAATAATCATGTTATAATACCGTTATCACGTAGACAACGACAGAAAAATGCGTTGTGATAGCTCTATGCTGTATCGAATTTTTAGAAGAATGGCGTTACAGCTGAATGTCAATAAATGTGCTAGGAAAATACAAGCTTGCAATAACAGTAGTCTAGCTGAAACACAGGCTAGCAAACCGGAAACTAACACAAATAACCACAAATTACTTGATAATTTCACTCGTTTAAAACCAGTGGCGGCAGCTTATATCATATCTAATTCAACTATGTTTAGATTTCAATACATTGTCTTCTTTGAAAGCGACGCATCAGTGGCCTAGAGGGATAAGACCAGATCCCAGCAGAAGGCCAAGCTGTATAGCCGTTTTTGTTGTTTTCCTTATGTGTAATGTAAATACGAGTCAGCTTCTCTTCGAAATTTTTCCACGAACGCATTCTTTCATTTAGGCAGGTTGCCCAAGTTTATTATGCTGGAACACACTGTATGTCAAAAAATCTACTTATATCTAGATTACGTGTTACATACGTTAAATAGTTCTCTAAGTTATTTGTTGTATAGTTTAACCCCCTTTTATAAATGCAGAATATATGCTAATTGAATTTATTAAAGTGCAAAATCACTGGTGCCTGAAAGCTTCATAGAAGTTCGTGTTTAATTTCATAAACTTGAGCTTGATTTAAATTACTTTTTTACTTTGTCGTACACTTAAGCTGTGTTGATTTAATACTGTTACGAAATGTCCAGCCGCGGTAAGATAGCTTTCCCGCAAAGCAGGTTTAGGTTTGCCAGAAGATGGCAAAAGAAGGTAGGGTTGGCATATTTGACAAGAATGAAATTAAAAAATTATTAAAATATTTCTTACGGGTAGAATAAAGGTATTAACTGAATTAATTCAAAACAATTGTTCTATTTATGCCTTAACACTGTTTTAGGTGATTCGTATTGCATTAAACTATTTGCGTTTAGTTTTCCTTTTCTGGTAGATTTTTTACGGAGAATTGTCTAAAAATAATTATGCTCGAATATTGTGAACATTTTGTCGCTTTAAATCTTCAGTTTTTGAAATTATATGAATATCCAACCCGTTTTAGATCATGACATCCTAACTTTCTGAATTCAAAACAATGAAATAAATCACAGACATAGTCCAAAATTCGACAACTCAGTAAGCGCGAAAAATGTATTGCGAATAATTATGTTAAATCTGTTAAATCTCTTACTGTCGTTATATTAACGATCACGTACAATTGCCAAATCGAATTTAGTGTGAGATGAATGTAAACTGTGCATTGTGAAGCTTAAACAAAGTGATCGAATTCAGATGCCGACTCATCACGTTAATTGCTTCAGGAATTATTCTGCTAAATTTTGCTAAATTACCTTTAATTGGTTTTAACATACTGGAAACAATCTGTTGACTGCAAATAAGTCTGTAAATGGATGGCGCTTGAATCATTTTATTCTGTTCCTTAAATTTCTAAGGACTTCTACAGAGTATAATTTTGCGTATATTTAAAACTGTTGCCATTATTTGATTGTTATATCAATAAATTATACTGTTGAAATAAAAATACGAATTTTTTCGGTAATGCGAATTTTATTCATCATCCTTAAGTATTATTGGGTAACATGACTTAAAGAGACAAACGATAGTAACGTTAAGAGCAATAAAACAGAGAGACTAACAATTCTTTAAGGAGCTGTTTGCTGAATGGAGTTATACGTTAGCTGAATGAATCAGCTGTTTTGCTGAATGGAGTTATACGTTGCGTTTGTGCATCTTCTTTTCATCTTCTTAACAAAATAGACTTTAAAAAGTATCCTATTTTTGTATACGTTCGAGTGCTTATTACGTGTCTTGCATTAGCGTGCTTATCAACAAGAAGTAATTTTATATTCGCTAAAGTACCACATTAGGAATAATGCCTGCAGAAACGAATTAATGATTCTTCAAACATTAAACTCTCTACCTAGAAAGAAAGGTAGTCTACCGTTAAATAGAGATGCTTCAAATACTGTTAGATTTTAAGTTACCTATAGTGTATTGAAGCTTAATCAGCGACTTCGCGGTGTTTCTCATGCGTAACGTGGATACGAGCATTTTTCTTCCTTAGAAAGTCCTCCGCGATGGCATACCATCTTAAGCAAATAGTCGAGTAGTTTCCCATAATTAAATAAACCAACAACCAAAACAATATTTCGTATCTTCTAAATAAGATAATTTCGTATCAGACAACTATTAAAAAACATGTACTTTATCCGCTTAAGTAAATATACCTTGTATGCATATGTAAACAACATATACCTTCTATCCTTCTGAAGTGAATAAATATCTGTATAAACGTACACTGCGAAAAAAAGGGACAGTTCTATATCGCCTGTTCTACTGGGCCCGTCAACTTGCGTTTTTAATATCTCGAAAGCGCAAAATAGGATTTATATTAGATTTATACATAGCAATTATTCTAACATAGATATTTTGACACAAAATCGGACTGAAATGACATGTCAGTTTTTTTCCATATTTCGATTCTACGATTCAAATTATGCCAAACTGCCAAGATTTGTAAAATTCGCACGAGGAGTTTTAAAAAATTTTAATACTTTCAGATTTTATATTGCGCCCAAAGTGGCGTTTTTAACGTTTTGTGTGTTACCTTTATTTATTGAATATCATGTTCTTCGTACTTAAACCATAAAATTCAGTTGAACAGCAATATCGCAAAATAATTTAAAAAGAACAAATCTTTAGAATTTCCGATACACAGTCTCGCGCGCTGGAGATAAAAATGTTTCTTTTTCTTTTCGTATAATCTTGCCATTGCTCGCTTTGAAATCGTTGAGTTTGTTAATAAAAAATTCTTTAATATTTGACAAAATGTGAAACAGATAGTTAAACAAATTCCAAACTTGGGCTTCCAGATGCCCATATTCGGGTAGAGACGGACATTATTCAAAATTGATGACTCAAGGTACCGTTGTTTTATCATAGCGCGAGAAACATACCTACATTTATGGAGATTTTGAAACATTTAATTTCTTTAATTTTCTTGCAGGGTGATAATATTTGGTGGCAACAATTTGAAAAGTGATACATACTTTTAAAGTTTTCGGCACAAAATGCCAAACCGAAATTAATAGACCTTCTGGGCTAACGTCCTTTAGGCAAAATATTTTAGCCCCTCAATGTTAATTGAAGTTGATATATATTTATTAATATCTCTTTTTTTTCTTAAACTTACTTGATTCCTTCTTCAAAAATTCGAAATTTAGTCCAAATATAATTACATTTTTTATGATTTATTTTTTAAATTTGTTTTTTTTTATCTCTTTTTTATAATTTTTTTTAATCATTTTGAATTTTTCTGTAAATTTCGCATCAAATTTCATAAAGTTTAATATTTAGGCATTATTTGAGCTGTAGAATCGAAATATGGAAAACACATGGCATGTCATTTTAGAAAATGTCCGATTTTGTGTCAAAATACCCATGTTAGAACAACGTTATATATAAATCTAATATATATCCTAAGTCGCGCTTCTTAAATTTTAAATAGCTGTTGCTTTGCATGTTTTCTAAGTTCTCTTTTAGCTTCGAAATTCGCATAAAATTCAGCTCCGATCATTTCAACCAACTGATCAATACCTTTAGCATTCATCTTTGTCCCAAAGAGCAATTTAAAGGATGTGGTATCTATACTTCTCTGGTACGTCGAGTTAATAGCCTGCCGCAGTTCATTTGTGTGTTTGTACCACTGAGCCGTGTTTTCTAAAGATAATTTTGAAAGAACTGATATGATGGTCTTATTGATACGTTCGACCTGACCGTTGGCTCTAGGCAAGCCGGTAGTAATCAGATGATGCTTAACGTTCTCTTTAGAACCGTAGTCGGAAAATTCTCTGGAGGTGAATGCTGTACTCTATCCAAAATTATTTGGGAAGGACTGCCAAATACAGCCTTTTGTAGCTCAAACTTCGCTATAACTACAGCAGATGTTGTGGACTTCGTCTGATAAATCCATACAAATTTAGTAAATGCATCAATAACCACTAAAATATACTTACAATTTTTGTTTAAGCTCCAAAGGTCCGAGGTGATTTAAGTTGTAGGGTTTATATTTATTTTAACTAACATTTATTTTAAATTTAAGCTATCTTTCCTGTCAAGCCTTCCTTTACTTTCCCCTGGAATTGCCAATGCCAGAGTATGTAAATTTTAGTAGAACGCGCAGAGTATTCAAATTTTGAGCAGAAGTAATTTGAGTTAAATAGAAGGGAAACGAGTTTGTAGGTGTGCTTTCTTGATTCACGAGCGTGAAGGTTGCTTGGTAGAAGTTTAAGAACCGTGCGTTTCGGCCTGTGTGCCTACTCCGGCAGTTAGTTGAATCTTTCAACTTCTTATTCAGAAAGTTTGCTGAAATGTCAGTTGTATCTTAGAACGCGGTTAAGTTAGTCACGTTTATAGAGCCTCGTAGGTAGTGACTTGTTATTTATTCATTTTTAGTTGCACTTTCTTATTTTTATTTAACCGCCGGGTCGGCGTAGTTTGTGAGCGTCAAATGAACGCATCTGTAACTTCTAAAGTGGAATAAAAAGGGAGTTAAACCCTTCTTAAGAGTTTGTGTAATTTCCAGTTCATAGCAGTCACTACTACTGTTGCGGGCAAGTTGGGGCCACGCAACACCACAAAGTGATACGTTTCTAACGGCACATCTTCTTTCTGCAATGGATGTAGGAGACCTTCTTTCTCTCCTCTCTCATAATTCACAAGAATACAGTGAACACAATTTGCTATGATATTTTCTACTTTCTGTCTTAGTTTAGAATAATACTGTTCGATGTTTTTCTCAGTATATTTGAATCCTGAATGTGCTTTCTCGTGAGCATTTCTTATTATTTTTATTTGCATACTTTCAAGCACAACCACTAATTCTTTACCATCAAAATATTTAAATAAAATTCCGTTTCTGTCGCAGTAATCTTCATAACTAGAAATTTTAAGTAATTCTTTAATCGCTTTTATTCTTATCCTGGTCCCATTTTAATTTTGGTAAGATGTTATCTACTTAAACACAAAGAATATTAATGGGGTATCTACTTAGGCCGTCGCCATCAGCCGTCCTAGCACTGTTAACCAGAGAACAGGGGCTCCATTACCTAGCTGACATGATGTCTGCTTTACACGGATTAAAGCCCCTGCCTGTCATCCAAGCATTAGAGCGATGCTCAATAACATAATTAAATTCTTGTAGTAATAAAGCCCAACGAGCAATACGCGTCGCTAAATCTCTTTTTTCCATCGCCCTTTGAAATGCTGAACAGTCCGTCACTATCTCAAATAAAATTCCCAAAAGATAAACACGGAACGTTTTCAGTGCTTCCACGATCGCTAGGACCTCCAATTCGTAACTTGAATACTTTTTCTCTGCATCAGAGCTTTTCCTGCTCATAAAATAAGTGGGGTGAAAACTGCTGTCACCTGGGGGTTTTTGCATTAGAGCCGCCCCGTATCCTTCTATGCTGGCGTCTGTGTGTAGTTCAGTTTCGTAATGAGGGTTATAAATTACAAGTACGGGCTTCTCAGATAACGCTGATTTCAAACGATAGATCCTTTGTTTTTCACCGAATTCGAACTTATTACTTTTTTTAACAGGCTTGGCAATTATAGAGTACTTAGGAATAAATTTTCTGAAGTACCCTGTCAATCCTAGAAAACTCTGGATCTGCTTTAACTTAGATGTTCAAGAAATTTATAACGACTTGCGTCTTCAAGCTGGATGGGAAAATTTTACCCTCTTCTATGAAGTGGCTTAAAACGTCAATTCGTTTCTTTAAGAACTGGGATTTTTAAAAATTTATTTCCATCTCGTATTCACTTCCTAGATTTAAAACGTGACTCAGTTTTTCGATTTCCTCTTCGTATGAGGTGAACAAAATGATGATATCGTCCACATACGGGAAAACGATGCCGTCGTAAACTAAGGGTCGGAAAACTGTATTAATGAATCTCTGGAATACAGCTGGTGAGTTACTGGGTCCAAACGACACTTTCATTAACTGTCACAGTGCTTCATGCGTAACAAATGATGTGTACTTCCGACTTTCCGTTTCGACGTTCACGTGAGAAAAGCCATTTTTGAGATCAATAGTGCTGAAAACACGTGCCTCTTGAAGGTGGTCTAGAAGAAGTAAGAGAAAGGGGGAAATCTATCCTTCATGAAAACTTTGTTTAAACGACGATAATCATCTCTTGGTGTCGACATTGACTTAGAACACCAATACCCAGTTAAAAATAGATGGAAAACAAAATATATAAATTCCCGGAAATTTGGCAGCTCTTTAGCGCCCCATGTTTCTTATTTAGTAGTAGCCTTTGAAAATGCAAGGATAAAGAAGAGCTCGATACGGCATACAATATGATAATAGACCAGGGGTAGCCAAAGTGCGGCTCGCGAATTTGATATGGCTCTCGCAGGCAATTTCCGCGGCTCATGTATATAAAATATGTGTATGAAATATAGTAAACTAAAACTATTCAGTGTCCAAAAGCAAGTAATTAATTAGTTTAGACTCTTTTTACAAAGTTATCAGGGATTTCTTTCTATTTAAATCCTCCTCCACTACTTCTATATTGATGTAAATATAAACTTGTGGCTTTTAGAAAATCTAGATGTGGCTCTCGAACATTCCTGAATTCAAACGTGCGGCTCTTACTGACATGAAGTTTTGCCAATCCTATAATAGACACATTGCAGACGGTATGTAATAACGTACTTAAACGGAGAAGTCACTCTATTCCAAATAAAACTTCATGGTGGAATTCCATGTTGGCGGCAGAACGGAGTCGAGTTCCGGCCCTTAGGCGCCGTTTTCAAGGTTGCCGCAATCCAAATGAAAGAGAGGCTTTGGGAATAATATTCAGGTAAAACGTCGCAGTCTTCAAACGTAATATTTTAAAGGCTAAACTGGAATGTTGGCAGAAATATTATACGAACGCAACAGAAAAATTTGGTAGACTATTCAAAGTTGCTCATGATAAAGTCTTCAAACCTACCAGTCTAACTTGTCAAAATGCGAACACTAGTTCCCAAATAGTGACACATATACTGGAAACGATTTTCCAGCATGATGATCCCCATGAAGACACTACAGCTCAGAAGGAAATACGAACTAGTATTGAACAATATTTATACTTTGTCCATTGCTGATTCTGAGCCTCTTCCAACAAGTAAGGAACTGAATGACGTAATCAAGAAGCTCAATCCAATTATAGCTTCAGGTCCGGATGGGCTTGATAACTGCATTCTCAGAATTATGCATAACACGCATCCGGCAATACGTTTCTCCTATTTACAGGCATGCTGGAGAATTCGCCACTTTCCAGAAGGCACAAAAATAGCAGAAGTTGCCCTTTTCCTAAAGCGAAATAAAGATCCAAACGAGGCTGCTTCTTATCGGCTCATCTGCCTGCTCCCAGCCGTACGAAAAATCCTCGAAAGACTAGTACTTCAAAGACTGGATTTTTACATTCATGTTAATAAACTCATAAATACTGGGCAATATGGCTTCATAGCAGGAACGTCAGTGGATGACGCACTGAATCGCCTACGGAACACGGTACTTAGAAACAAGCAGAATAAACTGCCGACTGTTGTCATCAGCATAGACATTCAAGGTGCCTTCGATTCGTTGTGGTAGCATGATGTTTTGAAATGTCTCAATGATATCAGTTGCTCCAAAACTTTATTTGATTTGATCTACAACTACCTGAGTTAAAGACGAATTCAAGCTACAACGTACGGAGGCATTCACGTGCAAAAGGTGACGAAAGGCTGCCCACAGGGCTCCTGCCAAGGTTGACTTCTGTGGAACCTGGTAGCAGACACCGCGCTCAACCTGTTTGATGATGATAAAACATCAGAAATAACGTATGCTGACGACTGTTTGCTAATTTCAAACGGTCACAGCCGTAAAAGTTACGAGGTAAATTCCCAAAAAGCGTTAGACAAAATAGTCCGCTGGGCCAGTGAAAACTAGCTCACAATTTCAAGAGCAAAAACAAAAGGAATGCTAATTAGCCCAGGAAAAAGGCATGAGCGTACCCCGCGCGTAAACCTTCATGGCAGAAGCATACAATTCGTGAGACATTTCTGCTACTTGGGTGTGATTATAGACCCCAGATTCTCCTGGCTCCCTAACATCAAGGATCTAAAAGAAAGGCTGCATAAATTGTCTAATACAATGCGGAGAACAGATGCTGCTAGCTGGGATCTCTCCTCTCAGATGCTCAAAATATGGTACGCCACAGTCGGTAAGGGCATAGCTCTTCGTGGTGTTTCCATATGGAGCGTTAATGTCACGATTAACATGCAACATCCATTGAACTCCGCGCAAAGACAATTCCTTCTGGGAATCTGCAGAGGATTCCGTACCTCTCCTGCAGCTGCATTAAATGTATTGGTTGGGCTTCCGCTCCTGCACTTGATAGTACAGAGCAATAGTGTTGTGGTGAGAATGATCAGACTAAACAAGACGTTCCTATTTGGAGTAAGACTTATATATCCTCGAACTACGAGAATCAAATTGACCACTCTCCTTGCCCTCCTGCAGACTTCGATATAGAAGCAACTGTAATCCTCCAAGTGCATTACAATCCTTAGCCGTATATACTGATGGCTCCAAAGGAGAACTCGGGACTGGCAGTGCCTGGTGTGCAATGGAGGGTGACCACTTAATCCATTTCTGGGCTAATTAGCTTCATCCCAGTAACTCGGTATTTCAGGCGGAACTTAGAGCCCTAAAGGCAGCTCTGGACTTTACTGCTAACAATGGCAGGTATAAAGTAATTTACACAGACTCAATTATCAAGCTTACAGGACAACCAGGGCGGCTACAGTAGACATCCCATTGTCAGAGACATACAAAAACTATTAATTTCGATTTCTGCAAGTCTGCAAACGAAAGTTTTGTTTCTCAAAGTGACTGGTTGCCTCTAGTCAAAGTCTCAATAGAGTCTCTGTGCCACACAATTTGACGAATCTGTCTACTAAACTCTTATTATAGTGATTCTGTATTTTCCCACGAAAATCTATTAAGAGTTCTAAGTAAAGTACCACTTCCGATTTATCAGATATAATCAGAATATATAATATTGTTTTCAATTACATACGGAATTTAAATACCAAATCTGAGAAGTTTTGGTTTATATCAAGATATATGTTTTCATAAAAACTCTGTTTAGAACATTAAGTAAAGAATCACCTCCACTTTTATTAATTTTAGCCAAAATGTATCCCCACTAATCTGTAAGTCTCTATTAAAATTGAAATTTTTGATTGTAATTTAATATGCTGTTTCACTAAAAACTATCATGGGATTCAAGTCAAGTTCCGCTGCCGGTTGTCTAGGTTTACCCAAAATCTAATCAACTTTTTATGCTACTGCAGAAAGCTTAAACACGGAAAAGAAATTTTTTTTCAAAATTTGATATAAAAGTTAGCGTAGACGAGAAAAATGATCTTATACATACACACAGAGAGACGGTTTTTGTAAAAATAATCAAAACGTGTTTTGGGTGTTCTAATTCGTGGTTATTTGCTGAAAACTCAGTATAAAATTTTTGGATCGAAACCATTATCTTCCTTACCTATGTTAATAAGATGGCGGAATGCAAACAGCAATTTACGAGTATCAGGAATCTGCGAATATTATATAAGAAGTTTTATATCGCATCATGCAAATGTACATGGGAGATAGTAGCAAAGGCCCGATTGTTGTAGAAGTTACCTCTAAGAATTTGTATTAATAGGTGCCTAAGTTGATAATTAAGACAATTAATTACCTCCCCGGTTTCTTTTGCATTTATTATTGTCTTCATTAAATATTTTATTCTGTTTTAAAAAGCCCGTCAGCCGTTTTTGGTAGATGAACAAAGTCACCGAGCAATGACATTTCAATCCAGTTCCAAATGCCTAGCCATGTTCTGCTGCATTTATTTCTCTCCACATTACATATTTTACCCTGTTTTGAAAAGCACACGAACAGTTTGGGGTCTAGTAATAAAGCTGACAGGCAGTGGTAGTTCGACCTGATTTAAATTTGACTGAAAGGGTTGTAGAAGTGTCGCAACTTTTCCTATACATAATCTGAATATGAACAAATCTTTTCTCTAATATATTTTGAACGAATTTATACCTCACTTTAGGCAGATATCCCCAGTCTGCTTTCCATAATCTAATTGATTCAATCTAATGTTAGTCTGAAAATGAGTTTCGACTAAAACTTATTATTTAAAATGAGTTTTGCTTTCTCGATGTGAGTTCTGAAATGAGTTTTGAAATGAGATTTCAAAATGAGTTTTGAAATTACGATTAACTTAAATGCTGCCTGCCGTATAGTATGTAGAATACTGATAGGTCTGTTTAATGCTTTTGAATTTTTTGAGTTTGTTTAAAATTTCATTGATATATTTATCTTTCTCTCTGAAAATATGTCTAGTGATACAGTCACAATAATTCGTCATTTGAATTGGATGTAGCTGCTTTCGATAAATTTTTCTATCAAACCAACTTAGAATTCCGATTAAATCAGACAGAAGTGTATAATTAAAGATGCATTTCGCAAAAAGATTAAAGGCTTCAATCTGAGTACAGACTGTTCGAGAAACATTAGACTCTCATGAAACTGGATCCTCAATTCAGTTAATCGAATTTTCTACCTTGCAGATTGATGAATGCAGAATTCTCCGGTAACTATTATAATCAAGTCAAACGCAGTTTCCTAACGGCCGCATTTAAATTAAGATAACATCCTAATTTTCCATGAGATTAGTTCAATAAATTATACGTTGGTGAATTCCCATCAATAATTGGAGTAGTTTAAGTATAATTACAAATCCTGCTATGCTTTCACGACTGCCATTGATGAGTTCTATAATGCACCTCCTTTAAGGCTATAGACGATAAAACTTTGATATTTGCGCCAGTCCTATCGGCTTTTGTTACTGCTTTACTTTTAATCCATTGTCTGCCTTAATAAGTTAATCTGGAGAAATTCAGTGTTAACAGCACTCTGGTAAGCAAATATTATTGTAAAATGCAAAACTCTACAGGGATGGATTGGGTAGTGAATAATAGATTCTATATCTCTGCCTTTGAAAGCTGTTAAAGTTTAGTTAAACTGACTGAATGCTTATTTTAAGCTCTATTATTATTAATTATTGTTATTTATTAAGTTACTCCAGATCTTTTCCACTGTAGAATAACACGATACAGAAAAGTATACGATCCGCTGTTCAGTTTAATACGCTTTTCCTTATATCTTATCATAGTGCTCTCGTTTCTCCTTTTGAAGTATGTAGCAATATGTAAGTTGGCGCATATATCTTCTTGAAAAAAAACCTGTTTCGTGTGTGTGTGTTGTTCTATAACCAAATTAATCTTTTATTCCTTCTTTTCGAATAAGGTTTCTCCTGAAATATAAAAATATAGTACATATCATAGGCACCATGTCAAAAATCGCACATCTGAAAAAGAAAACATTGTTTAGAGAAATTCGCTTCTGAATGATTGTTAAGCATTTATTTTTTAACCAAATCTAGTTATTAATTCTATGCAATAATGCTCATACAGTGCGTAACAGCTTTATGTGATCGGAATTAATGTTAGCATTCAGGTATTGTTATCGAATTGCAGAAGTCCCTTCCATTTGTATAAGAAATTAAATTATGTAATATACATTAATATTATCAAAGCATTATGGAATATTTTAAATGAGTCGCCAGATAGGATCAAATAGTTTAAATATTTTTCAAGTATCAGGAACATTTCACCAAGTAACAGATTATGTCACCAAACACCGTGTTTTCGATTTTATGCGACCACTTAACATTAGGCAGAAAAGCAATCTTGGTTATGCTTAGATTTTGGAAACCTCTATCCATATGCTAGAATAATCAGACACAGATCTCTCTTCTTTACGAGCAAGAAATATTTCTGGAGTATTTTTTCTCTGGGGCTTAAAAATAAAAGAAAGACGGAGATCGAAAAATTCGGATGAAAACATTTGCATCAAATAAATGTCGTTTTTTCGCCTAATGTTAAATTTTACATTTGCATGTTCTTTTGCAGTGAATGAGGGATGCCGTCCGAATCCCTTAACTGTCGGTGAGGTTTAAGGGATTCGGAGGTGAGAGTAAAAAAAGTCTTAACTTATTCTGATGTTACTGTCAGACATATGAGATAAATCACAACAACACAACACAAGTATAAATATAACAATTATTTTTTATGTAAAAATATTTCTATAGACAGAGTAACATAAATATTTGAGGATAATGTTCAAGAGCTTAGTGAGACGCAGGAAGCTCAGTTACTATGACCAAACCAAATGAAAAACATTACTATGACCAAATGAAAGTTGAAATTTGATTCTAAGTTTGCGTAGAAAATGTTTCACATAACTAAACATACAACTTCTCAATTTTCATTCGAAACACGTTACAGAATAACTGGATGCTAACTTGATCAACTCCTTCAGTGCTAATTCATAATTTTAGCGTTTAATAACTATCAATAACTAAAACCCTACAAATGCAGAGGTGAGATTTGGCTCAAGTTCTCTCTATTCGGACAAAAGAGATATCACAGTTATTTTTTATCTATTCTCGCGTTCCTAAATGTAACTGTATTGTAACTATCACCGAGAGTTTTTCTATTAACTTCAATGGTTTATAGTACATGGTATTTTTAATTTAAGAATATGAGCAAATAAGTTTACGTAGCATTAACTCTTTCTAGTGTATTATAGATTATGCTATGTGGAATAAACTTTCATACTAATACTCTTTCTAGAGTATTATGCATTAGGCTTTGTAGTATAAACTTCTGGGTATTATGCTGCTCATTTTCGTAAATATCTATTTACTAAACAGCTCTAGCATATATAAACAAGTGTTATCTTCCTAGAAGTTTGAGAAGGGTAGTAAACTCTTTTGAAAAGGTTACGTATGTTTCGCTTGCTGTGGCATTTCCGAAAATTATGTGATTTGGCTGACGCCTGCCCATCATGATTGCCCCCACACAATCATTTCAATTATTAATTTTCTGTCATGTCTCTCTAGAAATAAATAGATCGACAAACAGAATATAAGCTGAATCTTGAATCACAAAGCCAACAAGATGACTGCTTTTAGCTTCAGAGTTTGTGTCAATTTAGACGCTCAATCCTGCCTACCAGCGGCCGAGCGGTAAAGTCGCTGAACACTGGTAGTTCGGTCCGAGGTTCGAATCCCGCGAACGGGCTGGCTGCATGGGCGTTTTCGTGGTTTTCCCCATGTGTAACGTGTATACGAGCCAGTTTCCCTTAGAAAGTCCTCCACGAAAGGCATCCCTACCCTTAGGCAGATAGCCCTAGTGTGCTTTGCCATAATTAAATACACACCGACGCTCAATCCTGTACGAGAGACTTAGAATGCACGTTTACCTACGTACAAATTGTGCATTTCTTTGTCATTAAGAATATTAAGAAAGAAAGAGTAATTGAAATGTTTGCTATTGTACAAAAAAGTAAGAAAGAAAGTTTATCTTAAATTGTTATCAGATAAAACGCATTTGAACATTTGGTCAGTTAAGTGTGTTTTAAGGCACTGAGTGGAATTCTCTAGCACAACAAAGAAAGCTATATGAAACAACACATATAAATTCTTTATTGCGTATTTTCTTATTTTGTAAGATTTAACAAATAACCGTCACAATTTGTGAAACTAAGATATTTATTTGATGCAATACAAAACTGCTGAATTTGAAACATAAGAACAAAATTCGTTATATTAAAAATCACTAACTTGAATTTTAAAAGCATAAAAATTAAGCATTTTGTGTACTTAGTCTTATAATTTCAAGCAATATAATACTTCACTAAAAGGAAATGAAATAAATGCTTAGACCCTTACATAAGAATAGTATTCTATACTTTCAATACAAAAATAACAGCAGTGGTCTCAAATTCAAACTGCATGCAGATCGACTGCACAATGTAAAAGTAGCTGACGGCCTATTACTTTTTCATCAAAATAAAGACTTTAGCTACATTTAAAATTTTACTTGCTAAATATTTATCAAATCACATTTTCTTTTATTTATTAAAATTTTCTTCGATGCATACCGAAAAATCACATACAGATTTATGAAAGTAATTACTAATTTTTTTCTTACTTTCAATTGCAACATCTTATGGCATTTTATTTTATTAAAGTTTAGAACCTTCGAAAACAATTAAAGCTATTTTCACGCATTGTAGATCCTCATCGACCAATTTGTTTTTTTCTTGTTACTTTTCAACTGCGGAAAAAAAAACTGATCTGGTATAAACGTACTACTCTCCCTGCCATTATTCTTATTGCGCAAAATTTCGTAACTAAGGGTATTTAACTTGAAACAGTACAAATTAAAATTAATCAAATCTATATCTTTAAATTTAGCATAACAACAATGTAAATTAATTAGTTCCATTTGTTTAGTCCATTAAATTTAATAAAATCATACTTAATTTGTCCATTAAATTTAATCAAATCGATATCTTCGAATTTAGGATAAAAATAGTGTAAATTAATTAATTCCTTTTGTTTAGTCCATTAAAATTGATCAAATCTATATCTTCAAATTTAGGATAAAAGCAGTGTGAATTAATTAGTTCCATTTGTAGATTTTCTGGGGCATTACTCAATATTGTTTTTAATACTAATGAAAATAATGTAAAATTTTAATCCTGTTGATTAAAATCTAAACTTTTTTTTAATTTCTGTTATAATAATGTTAATTATTTTACAGAAATTGATTCACGGGCGATATAAAATTGCTTCGGGTCCTGCCAGTTTGAGACAACTGTCAAGGAGCATGTTAGACCAGCATTTGGGCATTTGGAAGAACATGTATAAATGGGAAGAAAAAAACAATAGTCGTCATTTAAGTCCAGCAGTATAAAATGTTTTCAGGGTATGTTTGACAGCGGAAGATTTATATACTTTTGGTGATGGCTTCATCTTTCTCATTACGCAAAATTGACATGAATCTAGCTTTTTGATAATTTCCTTTTTATTAGTCTTGAAAATAAAAAAACACAGTTCTTCGAAATTTAAAAAAAAATTATATTTATTTGCAGTTTTATATCCGAGTATATTTGAGAATTTGCAGAAGTAATATTTTTGTTTGGACTAGAGTAAAATTATTCATGTTTGCGCTTAAAGTTAAACGGTTTCTCTTCTTTGAAACAAACTAAGAAGTTCTTTTGGTTGAAAACCAGCAAAGAATACACACTAAGTATTCTTTAATAGCATCTTGAGCGTCCATTTGTAAGCCGCACAGTATTCTAGTTCCCAGTAATTGCTCTTAAAATATTTTGAAATAGTCTTTCGCCCTTAAGAGCGTCAGGAAGCGTAGATAATGCTATGCAAAACTCTTTAGACGTAAGATGGAGATACGGAGAGGAGACTTAAGATGCTAATCGGCTTATGTGCCATCATTTAATAAAGAAAATGTTGTGCTGTGACGCTCTGGAAACGTTAAGGGAGTTTTCAATGCATTAAAAATTAATAATGTTGCTGAAAATCTTTTGCATATGTTTCTCAGAAAGGCAAAGGAGGTTACAATTTGTCTTTATTACTCATATTAAAGTGCTAAATGTGTGTCTAATAAGATTTTGGCCCTAACAGATGTTGCAAAACATTAACGACCAACGTAGTTTTCAACTCTGCGTGTAAAATTCAAGGAACGTATAAAGTTTTGAAGTAATTTATTTGAATTTTTATTTCAAACTATATATCAAAGTATCTTTCAGCAGATTTCAAGCAGAACTTTAGTGAGTGCCAATAAGAGAAAGTACAAGAAAATTTAGTTATGACAGAGACTTTTGCTAATATAAACCGCTACCCACGCACAGCACTGTGTGTTTTGGAGCGTAAATACACTACTACACCCACCTAGCTGCCCGTGTAGATTAGAACTTGCTCAGTCTTGTCATGCAGTTACGTGACTGATGAGGAAACAAACGCATTGGGAAACGCGTTCGAGAAAATATCAAATCATTTGAAATTTGGCAGAAGCTGCAACGCAGTATGGGAAAGAGTGTCTGTCTAGGAAATATGCGTTTGAGTGGTGTAAGTGTTCCACTGAGGAGCGAGACAGCGTGAAAAACTTCCGTCACAACGACAAATACTGATTTAAATGAGGGTATTCGTCAGAATAGGCGCATTACTATCAAAGAACTTGCACCGACACTTTCAGACAGCATTGGTAGTGTAGAAATCATCATAAAAATATTTTTCATTTTGACAGCCTGTATGCCTAGTGGATTCCACGTACGTTGATAGATGTGAACAAAGTGATGCACGTGCAAGTTATTTCCTACTGCGGTTTGAAGATGAAGGGTATGCATTTTAGAAGTCCAATAGCGACTGTCAATCAAACGTGGTTCCACTGCTTCATTCCCATGCTTAACTCCCATTTGGAAGCATGCAGGACAGCATCACCAGACGTGTATTTACAACTGACTGAAACACTTCTATCAAAAGAGTAGGAAAATGCTCCCAGAATGCTCGCTAAAATGAATCAACTCTGGAAGAGAGTACTTTGAAGAGCGACATGTTCAACTCTTCCTTTTGCAATAAAGGTTAAGGTTAAAAAAAATCAGTTTCTGCCATTTCTGAACCCCCTTGTATTATCTGACCATGAATAATACTAAACCCTTTTGCGGTTCCATGACAAAAAAGTTAGGAAGCATCCACATAGCCACGAAGAAAGACCACGGAAGATCACCGATAACTATTAAATGCTCAAGCAAAATCGTACACTGCTACACAAAACGCTGCTAACGCATAAGAATATCTTCATGAGAAAATGCCAATGTGAAACATAGACCGAATAAAAAGAAGTTCACAAGGAGAAGCGAAAACGAACAATCGATCAACTTAGATTTATGTATATGTTACGGTGAAACGCCGAAATCTGGAGAATGTCGACTTTCACCGGTGAATGTCAACATTTACATAGGCGTTTGGTGTATGTCCGAAATATTTTCCAAATACTCTTATTTCTGAATTATACCGGTGAATGTCTACATTCACCATGTACTAATGGTGAATGTTGAACATATAACAATATTATATTTTCTTCTCCGTAATTCATTCGCGAAAAAACGCACTTGAGACTCAGAATAAGAACTTAAAACACACAGTACATTCAAAATGAGAAAGGAAAATAATAGAAGTTATAAACTTACCAAATTATGTGATTCAAATCTTATTTATTGCAACAACATAAACTATTATGACACTTTGAATTGCACAAGAGGCCCTTGCTTTTACAACTGCATTTATTTGTGGAACACTTCCTTTTTGAATGGCAGCTTGTACATATACTCCTCTCTTTTCGACCTACACCAGAGCATATCTGTGATTGTCGACATACACCGGTGAGGGTCCGAATGTACAAGAATGTAAAGAAATATTCGATCTTTCACCGACGTATTTAGTGAATGTTGAAATTCTCCGATGAAAGTCGACATTCTCCAATTTCGGTCTTTCACGGTAACATATACAAAAGTTAAAGGGAGTATTCAACGTAGACAAAAGTCCAAGGAAGTATAAGGGCTCAGACATATAGAAAAATATATAAACTTGATTTAATACTACGTAACTATTTTGAACAGAATAAAACAGAATAATAAACAGCAATAATTTAATGATGTTTATACCTTTTGCAGTTCGTATTGTTACATATGTATTCCCCCCCAAATTTTTAGCGCTATGTTCTGAAACTTTTAAATTTTCCCTTCCTTGCGATCTTCAGAAAGCGAGTCCCCTAAATTTTAAAACAAATTTGCCCACATAGTAAATGTTTGCGTCATACTAATTGATTTGCATGTAGAATGTTTCTACATGTACTCTGACTGTTGTTGCAATAATAGCAAAGAACTGCAAGAAAACCGAGAAGACTAACGTTTTCGATGATCCTGAAGATCGTTGCACATAGGAAGACAAACTGAATGAAAATAAAGACGATTATAATAGATGAAGAACTGCAAGCTGGGAGGCGACCCAGACCGCATTTAGAAGCATTAAATGATTTCAGACCTAAGAATTAAGAAGCGAATAACAATAAAAGCGGGAGAAATTCAAGATAAGGGAAGGAGGAGTGAACATATCTTATTAGATATTGGTAACGTTAATTAATATGCGATCTTACTGGAATGTACATTTTTTAAAATGAATAATGTTGCGATGGTTACTGGTAGTTTATTCATGGATACTTTCATTTGTTTTGTTCTTACTGAAACTGCGTTCTTCAAAAGTTAAATTATTCGCATAATTTTCTTCTCTTGATCTTCGCACGATAAAATTAGTAAAAAAACGGAGAAAAACAACCGAGTATAACTTCGAAATAAATTAATGTTAATGAATGTTTCTGTCAATGTGATATCAAAATATTTAATTAATTGTCTCACAGAATTATATATGCATACTACATAAGTAATGATTACATTTTCATGAAGTTTGGAGTTATTTATAACGTAACAAAACCATGAATAGATATAAGACCAGATTTATTCATTATTCACATTATTCACAGAAATTAATTTATAGAAAATGAAATATTCAACTTTTGTCATTCAGATTTGTAAGTAAATTTTTGGGATCAGTTAATGGGATTTTTATCGTAACAGACAAGCACGAGTATTGTAAATGTGATTACTGGAGTTACATTCTTTGCAAATCCTTCAAACAAATGCTTTTCTATTTAAGTTTACAATATAATGAATTTATTCATTCCATGAATGCGTGAACGTAGGAGATAGATCTAATATGCTTCGCTACTTAAATATTTTATTACAATGGCTAAAATTAGTAACACGTTTACGAGCAACACAGGAAATTTGAAATCATTGTTTATAGTAACAATGTAAAATATAGTCAATAGTCAGTAATTCTCCTGTGAAATAATGTCGGCTCCATTATTAATTTAAATGCTTTTATAATTAGTAAGTTATTAACAAAAGCTTAAGTGCGCTTGTGTCGAAAAACTTGTGTGTTAGGTTTCTTTTGAAAACTTTTTATAAGTGATAAATAGATTAAATAAAAATCGCACTGTACAATTCTGATACAACGGGAATAGATTACTCTGAATATCGCATACTTCAAAACCATACGCAAATAAAGTGCATTTGGAATAGTAATCCTAGTAAGTAAGCAAGTTCAGTTATCTTCAGGAAAAATTATAATCTATCAAAATTCAGATCGGAAATAAAAAAAAAATCGAAACAAATTCGCAGTTCTAAAGCATCGTGTTATAAAACATGGTCTTTGAAAATTAAATGATTAAAAACCATCGCAGTTCTAAAATATCGCCGCAAAAAATATCGTGGAAAAAAGTAAAGCACATACAAATTATCGCATGATGATAACATCGGAGACATCTGCTTTTCAGGTTTTAAATGTTGTAAATGTATATTCGCGTAATAATTTACTCCTATATTTCATATTTTGGATTAACATAATTTAGCAGAATTTTAAATTTATGTACTTAAGTATTAAAAGTCATTATTTAATTATCTCTTTTATGAAGCTGTATTGGTAGATTTTAATGAAAAATATTACCTAAAGAAATTAGAAAAGGAAAATGATTAGCCAAAATATATTAAAATTGTTTAATTAATTATCATACTGTAAAATTATTTTCTTTCACTTTGTTAATATAACAATATAATAGTCTTTTAGTAAGAATTAAATATTGTTTTCCTTCTTTCAGTTATACAACTCTAATATATGGTAACTCCTGTATTTATAACTCATTCAGTTATTTATCTTATCTTTTCTAATACCTTAAGACTATATTTTTATTGAAAAACTGCCAATACAACCTCATAGAAAGAGATTAATTAAATAATAAGTCTTGATAATTAAGTAAATAAATTTAAAATTCTATTACTGTTGTATGTAGGATTAATTGTTTAGTCTATTTCGCTTTTTGAATGTTTTTCTTCTTGAATTTTTGGCAAAAAATTGTTAATTAATCCAAAAACATGAAATATAGAAGTAAAAATATTCCACATACCTTCTTCGTTTTCAAATAATTATGCAAATATATATTTGCAACTTTAAAACCTGAACAACACATGTTTGCGACTTTATTGTCATGCGAAGATTTCTAGTTACTTTATTTTTTACCAAGATATTTTATTGCGATATTTTAAAACTGCTATTTTATTTATTTTATACCCCGATGTTTTAGAAATGTGATGTTTTCATCTTGCTTTCTTTTCTCTCGTGATGTTTTGAATGACAACGCTTTCTTCTTGAATTGTTTTCTTCTTCACGTTTTTATCTGCGATGGTTTTGCTACTATGTCATCAGCGGACACCATCATTTTTAAGCTGTCACTTTTATTGGTGATCCTGATACGTTTCTTTTACGCAATTTTCCTTTTCAAGCTCATATAATCAAGAATTCTAATATAATCAAGAATATAAAGCAATGCATTAACTAAAACTATCTTTAAATGTGAATGTTATTAAAAATCTGAGATGTAAATTTTTTTTTTTTTTTTTATATATTTTATAGCATTTCTTAAATCACAGATAATAATGGCAATTAAAGGTAAAAACTACAATGCCTCTAAGCACCGAAAATTTTCACTCTAATCAATGTACAGCGCAGAAATATATTACGCCAACTTCCCTTTTAAGACTTCAAGTCTATCCGAAGATGATTTACCAATCCATCATTTTTATTAGCCACAGTTGTAACTATCCTCAATCAACATTGAAACTTCGAAAAAAAGGATTAGTTCATTTAGAAAATTAGAGAAGATGTAGTACATTTAAAATTTGTATAGAAGATTATTTTATAGCATTTATCATCATAGAGTTTAGTTATCTCAGAATTATTTTACGTTATTATTCATCCCAAATTTATTTCATTTCATTAATCATTTAAATATTTCATTATTTCATTATTTGTGGGATGCTGAAAGATCGAAATTCTGCGACGTTTGGTGATATAATTAAGAAAAAATGTACGAGAAAACTTGGACAGTAAATAAAATAATTAAGTCAAAAATTTGATGCATTTGCTGTGAAATCTTGTATTGTCATAGCAGATTCGTTTATGTACAAATATTAAAAAAGTGTGGTTCACTAAATAAATGAGTTTATAATTTATTAAGAGCAATTCATCTATATAAATAATTAACATCTATTTTATATATACTACATGTAATTTAATTTTTAAACTTTTTATTGCTCCATGAGCCTCATTGAAGGATATTATCCGACAAAAGTAATGAATGTGTCGTGGTTTCAGGCCGAAACACTGCTTTTTTATATGTAATGGCTAATAATTATTTTCCACGCCAACTTCATGCATTGCATGACCTGCTGCAAAGTAAAAAAAAATAAAATAAAAAAAAAACATCATTTATTGTTTCGGTTTTAACGCATTGAATGAAGTATGAACAGCTTGAATACGCTGACCTATATTGGTAGATGAAATTTGATTTTGTAGTGCTAACACGGCGTTCAAGAATCCTAAATCCAAGATGTTAAAGTCAATGCGTTTTGGAAGGTTGACCATACCACTGAAACAATATACGATAAAAAGACTGAATATAAATCGACTAATTATATCAAAATTCTGTTTTATAAAGGTAGTTAAATCTATTTATAGTAGTTAATTTAGGACTAGTAATAATCAAATTTCTTTACAAAACCTTCCATGTAACGAATCCGTTCACTGGGATCGGCATAACAACCAAGATTCAGCTATATTATCTGCTCGGCCACTGTATATATTCTGATTATAACAGAGTCCATTGGGATAAAGTTCAGTATTTCCACTTTGAGTTTCACGTGCTTATGTTAAATATATTCTATAAAAGAAATTTAAATTATTGTTGACTATTATGAAGCATATCAGAACTCAATTAAAACTAAAAGGTTTTTATTTTAAAATTCAGTGTTCATGGTACATCCTGGATATAAGGCAATTGCAATGACGAATTTTCCTTTTAGCGATGTAATAATTGCTACTTATAAGACATCTGAAATATCTTTTCGATTGTACTTCATCTTTCGAGCATTATTCCCTTGATTGTTGAACAGATTCTGCTTCAAAAACGTCAATGAGTCACCACTAAAAGCAATGCGTTTAAAAAAAAATTGCCTTCACAAAATACCTGCTCTAGAGCACTGGAAGACATTGTGTTTTGGAAAAAAATATCAATGTTTTTGGAACAACTCGAAAAAACCCTCCCCACAAGCCCAGATGATATTTTCAAAATACTGAAAGCATCTAAATGATATAGGAAGTTATTCAATAATATCCCTAATTATTAAACGATGTTCTAAGCACTAAATCTTTCACTTAATTGACATGCCGCTCATTAATTGAAGAGTGTGGCTACCACAACATGGTTATTCCTCGAAAAGTTCCCTGTCTTTCTTCCCTGTCTGTCTTATATGCTTCAAATCTCTTGATAAAATATTGTCCGCAAAGGTTTTTTGCAGTATTTCAGATAATTTAATATCAGAACTTCCTTTGCGAAAACACATTTTAATGCATGTTCTTTGCTCAATTACATTCACATTTTGGGAAATAACTGAACCAAAACGTGTTAGGCATTGAAAATGAATTCATTTCCAAATAATAAAAAAATGCACAGTTTTCTCCCAGAGTTTTATGAAACACGCAACACTTTCTGAAAACACTCTGCGAGTGGATTTCTCTTGCCTGGCGTATTTTAAATGAATCGTTCTTTGGTGTTTTTTTTTAATCTCCGCAATAATATATTATCGATTGGAAATTCCGTTCAGTATCTCTGGAGAAGGAGGGCTTGAAACCAAAAGTCTTAATGCTCCATGGTCTAGGAATTTGAAAATTTTAATAACTGATAATCTAAGCGAATAGCATTGATTTGCTATAACTTGTTCTGAAATATTGCTTTCTTTGATATAAAATAATTACCTCTGTAAAATTTGAGTAACGTTTTAACTTTTGCCTGATTTTTAAGGTAACTGAATTATTGTCAATTTTCTCATTAAAGCTGAAAAGCTCTTTTCGTAAGCGTCATAAGAAGCTGCAATAAAATATTTTTGAGGTTGCTGTTGTTCTGTTTCTTACATGATTTAAATAACTCTAATTTATTTCATTGATGATTCAGGTTTAAAAATTTGTTTAACGGAATCAAATGATGAGAATTATGATATAAAATTTAATGTTGGAAAAGAGGTTTTATAGAGAGGTTTTGGATAATTAAACAATGGTCTTAGTTGATGCAGTGTTCGTTTATATAAATCCGAGGACAATCATCGTAATGAAACACTAAATTAATGTTTCTTAAACATTTTCCAATTATTGACCACTTTTATAAATTAGAATATTTTTCCTTTCGAAATCACTAACTTCAGCATGTGTTCTTACTAGTATACTTATATTTTTAAAATACAATTAATGAAGATTTATTTAATTTTATACTGACATTGATTGAGCTGATTAAAAAAATTATATTTCTTAAATAATTCAAGGTTATGATACTTTGGATTATCTTTAGAAACTCAAACATTAACTATTTCTAATAATAAATTATTGGTTTATTACTTAGCACCTTTAGCGCAAGTTTTAGGCTTATTAATTTACTCATAATTATATATAATATAGATATGTATTCTGTAGATACCTATCCTGTAGATACCTTGAGATTCTTTACGGCGCCTACAGAGTGACAGAGTTGCGTAAATCAGTGTATTCATAACGCGCATAGCGGAGAAGGAAAACTTTCACATATGGCGTAGATCTAACACATAATGTTATTCCTTGATAAGTATTTCTGAGGACACATATTCATCTTTACGCATCATAATGCACGACACAATTTTATTTATCTGATCATATCTCAATACAATGGACGGTATAAATAGCAGAATTACAAGTGCAAATAGAGAAAGATGCAAGAACGGAAGTAAGTTCGCATTTTAGTAAAAGCGGTATTAATAGATTAGATTTCTTTTTCTTTTTTTTAATTGTTATTGTAAAAAAAAATATCTACAATACTCTCACATAATAGCGTAATGCGAATTACTTTTCAGATGACGCACTTTTGTATTATTAGTTTACTCATATATTATTAGTTTCCAAATAGAAGGGGACGTGGACAGATTAAAATGAAGAATTAAAAAGGTCTATTGCTAAACTGAAGTTAATAAATTTCCTTCATATTTTATATCTTATATATATATATATAAAGAGAGAGAGAGATACACATATGATACAAATAGGAAATTCAAATAAAATAAGGAAAAAATTATGTGTTATTAGAGAGAGAAATACATCGATAGAATTTCAATTAGTGTATTATTACAAAATTTTCACCTCCCCATTCAGTTTTATTTTGGATGAACATAACTAATAAGTCACAGAATAAGAAAAGTAAGGAATCTTGCAATCGATATTATAAGTACTAGAAATGTGTTTTATTTGTACCATGCATGGAGTAAAATATTTCTAAGCACATATGAAATAGTGTATTAAATTATTGACTTTCTTGTGCTGATAAGCAGTTGTAGAGTCATTAGGATTTTTGGAAGCAAAGGAAATGAAAACTTAGCAACCGCCTTCGCCGGGAATCGAACCACGGACCTCTGAAATACCGGCCCAGCGTGCTGCCGTTACACCACGAAGGCACGCTAGGGAAGTGGGAGAAATACCTTATATACTCCCCTTTTTAAAGTGCGACTAGGATTTTAGGGGACCTAGTCGCCAAATTCTAGGTGCAGAGAATCATCATCCACAACCCGTTTTTTAGTTCGGGCGCCACTTGTAGCGTCATTAAGTTAATTGGAAGCAGAAAAGATGAAAAGTTGGTTACCACCTTCGCCGGGAATCGAACCAGAGACCTCTGGAATACCGGCCCAGCATGCTACCGTTACATCCCGAAGACACGCTAGGGAAGTGGGAGAAATACCTTATACAGTTACCTTTCACAATATCGAAGACAAAAATAAAAGACCTTACCGTCAACTGGCGAAAACTTATTGTTAGTTTCTGATATTTATTTTAAATGGACATCATTTTATCGCTAATTGAAAACAGTGGTTAGTCTTCTAGATTTAAAAAAAGGATTGCGGTAAATAGTGAAAAGCGAAATCCTACCATAGAGAATCAATGAACATCATTTTATCGCTAATTGAAAAGAGTGGTTAGTCTTCTAGATTTAAAAAAAGGATTGCGGTAAATAGTGCATAACGAAATCCATAGAGAATCAATGCTTATCGCAGTACTACCGTATTTGTTTTCTATTAACGTAAAATGCATTCGCAATTACTCAGAATTATTGCCACTAATGTCACTGAAATGACAAAGATAAGATTTTACTTATTCCTAACGGCTTGTGTGAAGCATTTTAACCTCCATAAAGACGATTCCAATTTCTTCCTTAACTCATCGGTTATTTGAAGTCTCTTCTCGAGATAAACGGTCATTAGGTTGACGAATGGGTAACTGAAAGGGAAGGCTTACTACAAGGTTATAAACAACTACCTTTCTTCTGTCTTGCTTTAGATGGGAGAGAAGGAAGAGGAGGAAATGTGTACTTTTGAAATCCTAAAAATTTGTGGAGCGGCGGGAAGTAATATCCGATGGGATTTGCTTGAGGAATTCCACACAGCAAAACGCTTTTGTATTGTATTTTGAACTTCGGTCATAAGTCATCACAGTGCTTCTACTCTCCTTAGCTAAGATGCCCATAACTCTAAGATGTCTTTGAATTGCAGTTCTTAGGGCTTAATTCCACATAATATGGAGAGAAACTTTATTAAAGTCCCAGTACAGAGCATGAGAATTTTAAGTATTTAAAGTTTACCATGGGGTTATGTTTCAACATGTCTTCTAATTTTAATGGCTGTTAATATATAATCTGTTCCCGACTTGCCATGGAATTACGTCCAGATAATAGCTTCGTCCAGATCATAGCATCCGGATATCATAGCTTCGTCTGGTTTTACTTAAATTTGTTCAATGGACTTATTAAACTATAGCTTAAGAAAGTCATCTAGCTCTATGCCTGTTTTGTTATAAGATTTTGAATAATGCATACAACTTATTGAATACTGTGTTGACAGTGGAAACTAGACGACTGTTTAGATTTCCGCCAATAGTATCACATCTGAAATGCACCTGGTCTAAAGAATTTTTAAGCTGTGAATTTAAATTATTTGACAAACATTGAGAACGCTACAACAGACAAGATAATCCCGTAATTTCACTATCTCTTAGTAAGATTCTACATGATTGGTAGAATACACTGAAGCATCGATATTTTCAGATGATTTTAAAAGCACATTCCTCTTCAGGACGACACAAAACGTACACTCTACAGCTACGATTTTCGTTGTGGATTTTTCACCATGCCAGAATACCTTATATCTGCCTAATGGCATAATGCGAACCCAAAAATTTATATATAATATAAAAATCGAAGAGCAATTTTTAATCATCGTAAAGACGAAAAATTATAAATGAGGACCTATCTACATAAGAATGGGTTTTCATAAGAATGATGCACATAAGAATAAGTTAAGACTTTTATGATGTCAAGTGGAGCCATTACTGAACACGTTGTTGATTTTGTAATGTCAGAGCATGCCGTCTCACACCTAGTAACAGTTCGACCTCGTAGCGCACCTCGTAAAGGCTCGTCGGCCTTTGCATTGCAAATTGTGAGGATAATGCACACACGAATTTATTACCTTTGCATGGTCAGCAATCGTAAAGATTAAAAACTGTAATTCAGGAGCCGTCTAATTAGGAACGAGTTTCCGGAGAGCTATTTTTACTTCAATACTCTAATACAGTAATTGTATGTTAATTTCTAATTTCTCGCTTTTGTCAAAGTGAATGACTGTCTAACTCTTGCGCCATTGATGTATTTTTATGTTGAAACTTCCCAAAAGTTACACAGGCTGCTTGAAAAGATTTGGAAATGTTTCGCTCATTTAGAATCGGATTACTCTTCTGTCTCTGTATTTTTGTTTTTTATATTTGAGCCGTTATTACTGAACTATTATTTTCATAGAATTTCATAAACACTTAAAAAGCATGAAACTGATTGTTTTTAACTTACTCTTGAGCATTTAAAGTGTGGCTTTTTTCCCATGGTAATCTGACGGAAATTTTTCTGCACAGTTGCCTTTTCAGTTAGGAATTTTAGGAAACCTAAACCACATGTCGCTAAGCTTAAACTTTATGCAGAGTATTTTAGGTTGAAAGATTGAGTAATGTTGCCGATATCACAACAACAATATGAAGCCAGGTTAAATAAACATTACTGTTTCTATGTCTGCCAAGGCTGTGCGGTGTCCACATTTGTAACCATAATTGATAATTTGCCAGGACGTGCTAGATCCCTCGTGTGTTGGGCTACATTAATGAGTGGTTTTTTTTCGGGGGGGGGGGTCATAAGATTTCATAACGTCAGCATCCTTAACTCCTAAGTCTCTCTTCCTTCTGACTTTGTTTCTCCCACTTCTGTGACTAAAGAGACATCACTGAACAGACAAGAAAGGTACTTCAATGTCTGGAGCGTCAGAAAAGGAAAAGCTTCGCCTTGAAAGAGCATAACGTTGTCTGTCTACTGACGTTGGGGGAAAAGAAGACACAAACCGACTCAGGATGTTGCTTTTGAGCACACTAGAAGTCAGTGACGTCATACAGGAGTGACCTTGGGGTATAGTAACCTTAATCAAGACTGTCAGTGAAATGGCACTACATTTATGGTGTCTTGACTTACTCAGTGAAACAGAGAGCGGTGTTGAAAAATCATATTTCTGGCACTACGTACGATTACGTAACGCCTTACAGGATCCGCTTTGATAACAGGATCAGGCAGGAAGGCTAAGGATGTTTGAGTGTCAGTAGGAAATTTTTACTCTCTAACACAGAACGTGAGCTGGATTTAGATCATCTTTGATGCTGATGTAGGTCAGTGTTCTTCAAAACTGTGTCCCACGGAACTCAAGCATTTCCGTTAGAGGTTCCGAGAACCAGAATTAAAATACGAAGAATTTTTTAATACCACGTAGACCACAAAATTAAATATCTACTAAAATAGTTTATTAAGGAATATATTATATTTTTGGTATTATTATTACTTAAAATAATGTAAAGTAGATTTATCTTTCTGAATCTAACCCTGTTCAGCAGCACGCAAATAAAGTAATTTATGGAATAACAACAAATAATTATTTGTCTGTTTGTTAGAAGATAGAATTCTCATGGAACTTGCTCGAAAAGGTGATAACGACAGAAAAATCACCTAATAGGAAACAGTTCAAAATAAAGAATTTTCACGTACGTAAAACAAAGAAGCAGGTCGAATACTTTAACAGCAGTGGTTCTTTGGCTGGTAGTGCAGAGACTGAAGATACCTTATTATAACAGTTGCAGGTGGAAGTGTGCCTCAGTATTCCACATGAACGATTAGCTCAACTTTGGCGGGATCTCTGCCAACTTTTACAGTTTGATGGTAGCCATGGTCTTTGGGATAAAACATAAGTACCGAAATTTCCTGTTAACGTTTAGCGAGTTAAATTAATTAAACAAGGTAGATAGTACTTCCTTCTTGTATTAATTTAAGTATTTTAAGCATTATGCATTTTAGACTTAAACAATTACTTTACATACCACTTATTTTATAGAACTTTGAAATAGCAGTTAAATTTAATGCACAACATAACTTCTCCCTTCATACAGTTGTTACATGCATTTAATGAATTTCTTTTGCAGCTACTTTGTGTTTTATTTTTATTTTCTTACCATTTTATTTTAATCTTTATTTTATGCTATTCTTTCCATTGTTTATATTTTGTTTTATCTCGATATTCTTCTACTTCGTTGTTTGTAGTTTAAGTTTTATTCTTTGTGTTTTCGAACACTTGTTTTCATGTTTAGTATTTTCTTTCCTCTGGTTATGTTTTTCTATTAGCTTATTATATTTTGCTCATTTATTGTTCATCTAAATATGCTTCCTTTCAGTTGCTTGTGTTTTACCTTTCATTTGGTACCTTTTATTTCTGTTGCTTCTGTTTTCATATTTATTTGAAATGATTTGTTCTCACTGTTTTAGTTTGACATCTTACTTTATATGTCTCTTCTTATTATTTGTTCAAATTTTCGTTGAGGAAGATTTTCTTTTAATACATTGTATTTTATTTTGCAGGCAGTATATCTTGTTCTTTTTACGGCGAGCCTATTTAACGTACATTCGGTTTCGGATTCAGTTGGTAAGTAAATATTAACAACTAACATTTATTAGATATAAGTAGAAGTTTGAATAAATCCGAGTGCTTTCGGCAAAAGGAACCATTTCTAAATGATCAACAAACGTTTTTGAAGTTGTTGTTGTTTAAATGAATATCACAAAGCACACGAGAGACTTCTGCTTAAAGGACGAGATACCTTCGTATCTCGTAATATCGTAAAGTATTAACTTTACAGGAGAAACCTGTTCGTATTCACGTCGTATGCAGGAGAAAATAAAAAAAGTATTTGTGCTGAAGCCCATTAGCCGGGAATCCAAAATGAATCAAATTATCAGTGCCCTGCATTCTTTACTACACTTACTTAACTTACTTACCAAATTTACCATACTTAGGCTTATACTTGTATATGAACTTTGAATAAACCCTAGTTTTGCAAATTTTACAAAATTGAAGGGTTTTCCATTTTCATTTCCTTGATTTTGAGATTTTACAAATGAATATCCTATTCATATTTATAAGATTCGTGACATCTCTTTTTTGGTTCATTACGTATATTTTAATCTTTCATTGATACTTAAAGTTTTAAAATAAAGTTTATACCATCCTTTGGTATCATTTACAAAGCGGATAGTTCATTTTTCAATGTTCAATATTAATGTAGAAGACATATAGTGATCATAAATGTATTCAACTAAAATTTATTAGCAGGAATAATCTTGATAATCATATAACCTAAATTGACGACTTTTAAGGTTATCTACAGTGTAGATAGTTTAAATATTTATGCAAATAGAGAGGCTGAGTTAGTTTATATAGACATATTAAACAGCTGTATGAAAGCTGTGTGTATGTTGAGAATTACCTTTGCTGACATTTATTCGTAATTTATATTTAAATTAAATTTTGATTAAAGGTGTTTCAATAGAGCTAAATATATTTTTAATTTTTTTATATATTTCAAATTAATTTTAATAGTATAGTGATTCGTTTTCTCTTGAATAGAGACCAAAGTAAATGACTGGTAGAATTTTTTCTGGCCCATTTCACTTCTTTTCAAGATAGAAAAGGAATGACCTTTCTTTATCCGATGCATATGTTAAATTTTTCTCCTTAAATACAATGAAAATTTAATACTCTTCTTTTGATAAGAAAAATTAAGCGAAGAATAATGGAAACATAATTTCATATTTCAATTACTATTTAAAACAACTGCTTTTTGTTTTTGAACTACAAAATTTTAAAATATAATTTCATCTAGAAGAGTAGTGATCAATTATTTGTCTTTAAAAATGAAATTTATTTCCCTTAATATAAAGACAAACAAAGAGTGAACTTGACTAATCACTGTGTTAAATTGGCATCACATCGAACAGGTTGTATTTCGTTCTATCAACTTACTAACGACAAGCAATGAAGACCTTCTCATAACTATAAAAAATTCATTGAAGTTTCGTCTATTTGTCATTTTGATGATGAAGATAAAATATTCATTTTCATTTCCTGTTTGCTATACAGAATTATATAATCACACTAATTTCAAGACAAAAACAAGAGTTGTATTGTATCGATATATGTAACACTCGTTAAATGTACTTGTTCGATTTTTAATTATAGTGTTAATGAAGTTAACAAACATTATTCTTATTATCTCAATTTCAGAAATAGTGTTTCAGATGATTATTCTTTCATTATTTCTGTAGCTATTCTTGAAACAATATTTAAGTAAATCAACTTCGCTGAGTTATCAAAATGAGAAATAAAAAAAAAAGTCATTCTTATTACTTTTATTGTTATGGTTTGTATAACATCTGTTACTTTTAACAAAGATTTACATTTTTAAAATTTATTTTAAATTCATAAAGCAGTTATAGAACTTCAAGGAGTAAAATCTGCATATTCCATGAGATATTAATAAAATTTTGTTTCATTATATTAAGAATAAATTTGGCAATATTTCTGCAATAATGTTCTTCGTATAAATTTTAAGAAATATCCTTCCTTTTTTGTAAAAAAAAAAGCTTGAGACGCAGAAAATGTATTTCCTTCTTTTACTGAAAAACAAAACCATTTTGTTTTGAAGGTAACTTAATTTTCTTCCTACCGTGAAGACAAACGACAAATTATGTTCACTTAGAGGCTCATTGCCCTTTCAGCGATTGTAATGCCCTCAGCGGCCAGAGCAGTAACTTCAAAATTATAGATTTTCTCCATTTCGGTTTCTGTATCACGTACAATAGATTATGCTTATTTATTTACCTTTTAAACTCTTTCCATCGAATAGGAGTAGAGAAATAATATATGAATTCAGATATAGTTTTTTGCTTTGCAATCAATAGCTAAAAGAACACAGCTATATTGATATATATGAACAATTTTCATGCATTGGAGCTTTAAATTTTTTTAATATTTACTCAGATTCTTTTTATTTAAAATTTACATCTGAAAGCTATCTTTTCATTTCAGAAAATTTATGATTTAGTTGCATGTTCGAAACTTTATTTGTACCAGGCTGGATTCTGAATGACAGTGAAATCAGATCGTTACAACATAGTTTCGAACGCGGACCTACTCACCCTGGACAGGTACTCACTCCAGGTGAAACTGCAAGAAGATTATCTGTGTAATTTGTATTTATGAAACTCGAGTGATTTGATTTTACTGATTAGTTTTACTGTAATGTAATTTCACTGTAATCCACTCCGTGACTGGATGACCTTCACACTCTTTTTATACTTGTGTTGAAATTTATCGTGGATAAATGCAGTAAGATATAGTAGATCCCTTCTATCTCTTAGTCGGTAGTCACTGCATGCCACGGCATGTATTTTTCTTATTGCTTAACCTGTAGAGTCATTAGGATTTTTTTTAAAGCAGGAAAAATGAAAAATGAACAATGCCTTCGCCAGGAATCGAACTGCGGACCTCTGGAATACCGGCCCAGTGTGCAGAACCACTGCACCACGAAGGACGCTTAGAAAGCGGGAGAAATACCTTACATACTCCCCTTTTTAAAGGACGACTAGGGTTTTTTGGGGACGTAGTCGCCAAATCCTGGGTGTGGAGAATCATCACCCACAACCCTTTTTAGTTCGGGCGCCACTTTTAGAGTCATTAGGTTAATTGGAAGCAGAAAAGATGAAAAATATGCAACCGCCTTCGCCGGGAATCAAACCACGGACCTCTGGAATACCGGCCCAGTGTGCAGAACCACTAAACCACGAAGCACGCTTGGAAAGCGGGAGAAATGCCTTACAAACCTCAATTGTATGATGAACGTTTTATAAGCATAAGGATCACAAATAGAATTTCTTCATATGTAGCTTGCTGTTAATCAGTAGAAACCGCTGACATTTATATCTAATAAGCACCACATCGTTTTAAATTGCAAGCAAATTTGTATACTTTTAGAATAGAAAGCAACGAAAAAGAGGGAAAAGGACGAAGAACACTAAAAGTTTAACTGTTCATTCAGCTTTGAAAATATTATCAGGTCGAGAATAGAATTTGAATCGAACTTGTTTTCAACTCAACAATCAATTAACTTCTAACCTGTATCTGATAATATCTCGAAACTAAATTGTCAGATGTCATATTTTTCTTTTTTCGCTAATATTTAAATACTTTACGTTCCTCTATGTTTTACACTTCTCAGTTTTTTCGTAATATTACTTTTGTTTAAACTTTTAAAACAGTCGTTATGTTTATTGACTGATATCGCCATATCAGTTTGAGATAAAATTTCATTAACGTGCTAATCATGCTTTTTTGGTATGTTCTATTATTTCTTAGCAACCTGGCAACGCCTCATAAATGCTTTTCAAATATCTAATAGATGGATTCATGAAATTCTATTTTAGTTTAGGCTACTAATAATGAATAAAAAACTGTTAAAATTTCTTGAAACTTATATGCCATCTAAGTATCCATCACTGTATAAGTTAGATGCTACTTTAATTCGGAGATACAAAGCACAACTTCTTTCAGCACTTAGCAATCTTAGCAAAGTCAGGATTTCCGTCTACTGCGTCTGTCCACGTCCATTCCGTTTGGATTCTGGCAGGCAAGCAACACTGTTAGACGACAGACTTACACTACTCCGAATTAGGATTTCGTCGAACCTTCCAAATCCTCGATTTGTTGTGTAACTCCTTTGCTTCTAATTTAAAATTGAGTGGGTAACTTGTTTTAGATTCTAATTGAAAGTGCATTATTTTTTTACTTACATTACTATTATCGGTTGTTCTCAAGATTTTTTTAAAGTTACCGATTTTAGTGATATAAGTTGTACTTGCCTCTTACTTACTTAATAAGTAATTGATAATGATTAAGCCTTTAATAACTTTCGAGGAGAAAACTTATTAACTTTAATTTGTTTTTATGAAAACTTAATTCATATTTTCAGTTTTGTTTGGTTTTACACTTTAGTTTTATTTTCTGTTTGTTTAGTTTTGTTAATTGTGGTTAGTGCCCTCGATGTTTACTAATTTTTAATTTGGACTTTTATGTTTATACTTACTGGTGTTTTCACTTAGTTATTACATTAATATTTAAAATTTTCTCTTCCTTTTCCCTTCAAAGTACCAATTCTTCGGTATCTGGCTAAGTCAGATATTTCAGCAACTTATGACTATGATAAAAAAAAAAAAAAACTTTTGAAACTGTAAAGAAACAGGTTTTTGAAAAAGAAAAAGTATTATACTAGAAAGTTTTATCTGAATTACAGAATTTTTGCAAACTTTCCTTATCTATTCTCATGATCTCGGCTATGTTCGGGTGCCCTGGGTAACATTGCGAGGATAAAGAAAGGAATTTGGATACTACCTTGAAACCGTAAAAAGGGGCTGACCACGGGGCTAGGAACGGGAACATGTTTACCATCTAAACTGTTGAAGTAAGGGCCTACGTGACGTGCCGAACATTCACCGCTGTTTAATCTTTTCAAGGACTTGAAAGCTCAAGAATAAAAAAGAAGAGATTTTCGCCAGGGTTGGAGCACTCCTTCTGTCCTTGCTATTACCCCACAATTTTTAAGACGACACCTTGAGGTTCTCCTGAAATTGAAGGTGCGGATTCTTCTCCAGGGAAGGGATAGTCGTCGCCGGGGAGCCGAAGTGAGAGTTCTTGTTTTTGACTGTGAAAAAGCGTGATGAAAGAGAGCCTTGTTGAGGGCCAGAAGGCAAAAACGATCCTCCAATTTACAATAATTTTCGGCTAAGTATAATTTCCTACGTTTTCCTTTTCCAGATATTGCTATCGGAATCCCTAGTGTGTTTCCCTCAATGTAGATCTTTTGAACAAATTAGTATGCCTATGGGGAAGGTCATCAGTTCTGTCCAAGCATTTTTTTATTTGTACTAAATGTTTCATGAATCGACATTAAATATAGGTAAAATTTTAAAACCGGTATTAACCGGAGTTTTCAGTTTATAAATCTATTAAACGTGGTGAAAGTTTTATGCTGTTTGTAAAAAAATGATTGATTAATTTGAAATTGGAACTGAAATTCTGAAACCGCTGATTACTAGTTGTTTTTGTGTCTAATAATCATGAAAGAATTTTAAAAATATTTTCTATAATAGTTTCATTTGTTTGTAAATTAATTTGTCTCTGCACCGTTCTTTTAGCCAATTAGATTAAATTTATTGCAACTTCAACCTTAATTTACATATTCTCTTGTAGTTTCAAAAATATGAATGTATCTAAGCAGTACATATTAAAATTCTCGTATGTATTGAAAGATGATACGAGGAAGTTAAAAATTTTCTGTATCTGGATAAATTGAAGAGGTCACCTCCGAGTTGTTATAAAGATATGTCAATATTGTATTTCTTTTAATGTAATACCAGCCATGCCACACGTGAATTTCCGCCTAGAGGCATACTGTAGTATTATTTAGCCATTACAAAATTAATAAATTCGAATTTTTTGTAAATCCAAGCAAATCTGTTCTTTTAGAAGTTGTTTTTGCACCTATATTTGCACTGGATTACTTATAATAGGATCATCACATTAAATTTTACACAATTTTGTTCCATTATTCTTATATTGACTTGAGTTACATGAGTTTGGTTACTGGTCACTTGTTTTATTGATGTTTGAATTTATTTGACATTTTTGTATGTTACACATAATACACAATGCATTTTAAATTAAAAGCGAACACGTTACAGAACAAGATCGGAAATACACATAAAGACCTAGATTTCGTAATTTTTACAAATTTGATTTCTTGAAATTTATAATGCCAAAAATGAACTTTTGAGGCATTTAAAATATTTTTGTAACTGGAATTATATGTCTACGAGCAACTGCTGCGAAAATAAAGGCAACATACGCATTTTTGTGGTCCAAGTGTATATTAAAACCATATCGTAATTATTATTTAAATTTAAATTAAAAGAAAATATCTACTGAGTATCGTATCCGGGTTATTCTTTCATTCAACTATTCGTTTACGATTAACTATTCATTTTATTATCTTTCTAGCAAAAGACCTTCGAAGTTACTAGCTGATATATTAAAAATCATATGCAAATTGTTTTATGTCTTGTTGAGGAATACCTTCATAAATGCAAGATCGTTTTACCCTAAAATTCTTCTGATATATTCATTCCAATACGGTATACGGTTTATACAGCTTTCTTCTTTCAACTCGAATTATTTTGAAGTAAATGCTAGAGCAGTCATTTGAACGCATATCGACTTTTTCGCTTGATTAAATTACATGAAATGCGAAACCAGAATATTGAAATTGAAAGGCCAGTAAGATCTTTTCTGGTTAATCTACTTAAAGTGCTTTTCAGTTATCTGGGGAATATAGAGCACATTTAATTAATTCAAAGACGAGAACAAAAGTAAAGCATCCTTCGCTTAAGTAGAGACGTCATTTTTATGACGAAATGAAAAACGATTGGAGGAGAAAGCTCTCTAACGTGAACAACCCTTTTCGTTTTGGGATTATTTATGTTCAAAAGTGATCGATTTAGCTACCGAAATACCTTTCTTTAAATAGAGTAACAGTATAAGACATTTTTTCCGTAACTTACTTTGCTGCTGATGCGAAATTGTGAGGTTCTTTAGTAAAAATCTGTATCGCCTTTACAACACTCACGGAAGATTCAATTTCTCTAATTCTCTAAATATAAAACAATCGTTTTTACGTAACGTGAAAAAACGCAATTAGAATAATGTTTTAAAAAACTAGGATTTTGAATATTTCTAGAGAAGAAAATAATATCACTTTAATCATTAATGCACACGCAAGAGAAAGAAACAAGCATGCGCATTGTTTAAGTCCAGCTCATATCTGCATATAAGAATATTGCCTTGTAAAACTCAAAGATATCAAAATACAGTGCAACATGGTGTTACATTCTTTAGCCTTCTTTCAAGCATGAACATAAATTTAAAGGAAATATATATTCAGGTCTGCATTCGGTGAAATAATATTGTTGTAAATTACAGTATTTTTACGTTTTTCTTTTTCTCTTCTGACACCAGTTGTTACGTTATTTTCTTCCTTCACGTTCGTACGGGGTTTGTAGATCTGGAGTGAATAACGACAACACTTAATAAAGTATCGAAACACACTTTATTTACCAACATTCCAAGGACAGCTCCAAAATCACTTTTTCAGTCGTCGAACTGTTATAAACACGCTGACACGTTCAGCGACACAGCCTTCACACTGTCAGGCAATAACGGTGGAGACAGCTTCACCGCAAAGCACCAGAGTACAGCTTCCGACTCTGTTTGTTCGTTCTCGGAACTCCACGTACTCTCGAGACTCTCCACGTGATGCACTCGACGATACACAAGAGTATAGCTCTCGACTCAGCACAGTCTAATACAAAACTCGACGATGCACGAATTCGCGATGCACTAAAAGACTCTCTCGATGCACTCGACGACCAACTCGGCACTAGACTTCGAGACATTCGCTCAATGACTATCAGCTCGCTAGACAAGGCACACACACTCGACGAGAGGCACACACTAATAGACTGCGGACCAGCAGGGTTTATATAGCTTTCGTCCTGTGTTCGAGGACATTCTGGGCTAAACCGGTAAGAATTCGTTCCAGAAGGTTCTCCAACCGTCCATGGTATATCGCCAATTTTGTAGCCAAATGGGCGATTTCTCGCCAAATGTGGCAACCCTACCTTGCCATTTTATGGCAACACTAAAACTGCTTTGCAGGGAAGCCCTCCCACCGCGCCTGTACATTTCGTAGCAGTATAAATATTCATGGTCCTTTTCCGATAATTTGATTTTTTCATGCTTTTGTATTGCTTTAAATTGTTTACTGCATTTTGTATAAAAATATTTATGCTCATTTACTGCGTTTTCTTGTTTAATTGATTTTGTGGCCGCTTAATTTTCTTTATATGTTTTGTTTACCTTCCTGTATTCAAATGGCACCGAAATCAAAACAGTAGTTTCGATTCGAAATAACATCAACAAATTCCACTACTCTCATTTTATTCAAACCAAACTGTAAACATATAATGATTCATACGTAACATCTAGTAATCCAATAATACAGTTAGATTTTTATAATATATATTAAAACAGTTATAGGTCAGCTACGTTCTAGCAAACGAATTCTATCGACAACAAAATCGGAAACGTGTTGCCAAACGCAGGGCAACGAAAAAGTGTAACTTAATAATTCGAGAAGCATAAAAGTAAACAGTATTTATTAGTTCAAAGGGGCTTTGTTCCTGAAGGACTATTGTTTTCTTTTTGCGATTTTGCGTTGAATCACTATAAATGTCCGTTTCACTTTTCAAATTGTTGCCACCAAATTTTAGAGTCCTGCATTATATTTGAATAAATTAAATAATGAAAAATCTGCATAAATATAAGTATATTTCTCGCATTGTGATAAAACAACGGTACCTAGAGCCATCGAATTTTGAATGACGTCATCCTCCTACGAATATGGATATGTGGAAGACCATATTTGAAATTTGGAATTTGCTTTATTATCGATTTTATATTTGTAAAACTTTAACGAATTTTTGAGTAACAAACTCAACGCTTAAAAAGGGAGCAATGGCACACTCTACGGAGGGAAAAAACCTTTATATCTCCAGCGCGCGGAACTGTATATCGGAAATTCTAAAGATATGCTCATTTTAAAATTATTTTGCGACATTGCTATTAAGCTGAATTTCATGGTTTAAGTGCAAAGAACATGATATTTAATAAATAAAGGCATTCACACAAAACGTTAAAAAAAAGCCCCTTTGGACGTAATTTAAAATCTGAAACCTTTCAGATTTTGTAAAGTATTAGATTTTTTATTATATATTTTACTGCAACCTTTTAATTCTCAGTTAGGCGACATTAGGATTATAAGGATAGTTCAAAGAGGATCAAACACATGGGCAGAAATAAATTTACTGTGTCTTGGCAACAATTTATATTCTTGCCAGCTTGCTGACATTCTGAAATTATTATGGGTTCATATTGACTGAAAGTGAATTTTACGTATGACCTTTTCTACTTCTTGCATTAGTTTTTATGACTGACAGTAAGACAATGTTTTCTTTGTGAGTAATCGAAATTCGGTTTTTTATTGAAACTTCAATATTATTGGTGTTCTTCCTGGCATTTTATGTAAAAACGAGTTTTTTATAGTTAAAATCCAGATTGCGTCTTTTGCCATTGGTAACCATTTTTAGAATTTTAGCCAGCTTGGTGACATTCTAGATGTTACCGGAAACGCATTTTCGAATTCCTAGAAAAGAATTTTCCCAAAGCCTCCGAAAATACTACTTACGCTTTCTCTTGAGCAACCTCGTAAATCGCAGGTTGTGAGCAGCATTCACGTGTGACTGTTTATTTAGAAAACACCTCTGTTGGTGATTCCTACTTCAGACACCTGCTATATGACAGAGTTTAGTAATCTGTCATATTACTCTCTTATTAGCGAGAAGTTTTCCTTATCAGTATTTTTCCTTGGTTTATTTACAGCTGATATTTTACCTGTAAGTGCTACTATTCCATTTTTTCAAGTTTTGCTTCTAGACTGGAATATTAGTTTTACATTTGTGCGAATCGATAGGAAGCAATAACAGGTGAATCTTCGGATTATGGTAACTTGGCGACCAACTCTGCTACAGCAACCTGCTAGTTTTTTTTTTTTTTTTTTTTTTTTTGACGCCATTTTGTTTTCACGAAGTAAAGGCTTTTTTTTTTTTTACTCAACATTTTTTTCAACAACCTGCTAGCCGAATTACGTTTATGCTAGAACGTTTATGGAACAAAAGTGCTTAATCATGACGAAGATTAGGTGCGAAATTGGGAGAAAAGTGCAGAATCGCCCACTGCTTCGCGCGTTTTTAAGAATTACACATACGCGGTATCCATGTATACATCGACCTATTTTCACTTTAAAAAAATCCCATAATTGCACAAAAATGACATTGCGCACACGCTTGACTTTATCCATGTTCACATCGACCTATTTTCACTTAAAAAGTCAAAGAAAATTGACAAAAACCCAATTCTTCTTACTCTTGTAAAATGCGCCAAACAAATAAGTGGGCGATTCTGCACTTAAATTGTTTCCAAGTGCTTATTAGCTAAAATCACGATCGGAATTTTCCGGAAAATATCACATGACATTTCTCATGATCTCTCATTTCTCTGAGACAAAATAATCTGTGATTCGAACTGTGTACTTCTCAGATTATTGCTAAAGTCCTACCTAGTAACCTTTATCGCTTTACCAAAATGTTACCATACACTACCTGTTACCAGATTAGCCCAATAACATGATGCCTCAGTTTCATATGAAGTAAGTAGCAGTTTTCAGGTTGTGGAACAAACAGGATTGTTCACAGATGCCTGATCCAAATTCGGATGAGCATAAATCCAGCAAATTACTTTCTTATGCATGACAAAAAAAAAAAAAAAAAAGAAATATCTGAAGTTTCGAATTTTTAAGTAAAAGATCTTCAGATAAGCATGATATGATTTTAAAAACGAAATAAAATAAAAACTAGAAGAACAAACTTTTAATTTGAAGTACAATTTAGGACATTACATTTTGGATAAAACATCATTTAAGTGTTTGATCACGACTTAGTTCACACGAAACAATTCAATGAAGTCAATTTTCGATAACTGCATCTAATAACTAGGGTTCCATGTCAAGAATGCATTGAGACATGTTTATTCTTATTGCTCAAGGGTTCGCGGTTATTCTGCATGAATTATTGATTTTAAATAATTCCAAAAGACGTAATGAGTTAAATCACAATTTCTAGAAGGCAAACTAACCGTTGCATTTCGTTATCTTTCTACCAACTTGTTTTTTTTTTTTTTTTTTTTTTTGCGCACGTTAGTTGTGGAGTTAGCGGTGTGACAGGTCGCACCGTCTTGTTGAAACCATATATCATCCAAATTTGGTCATACAAAACTTGTTATCAATCGATATTGCTCTTAAGTCACTGTAACTGCATCTCCTCACTCGTATGAAAAAAATGGTCCGATAACGCCACTATGCCATAGCCTAGACTATATATTGGTCTTTTGCAAATGCAGGGGCCCCTTATGCAAACTTTTTTGGATTGTTTCCGCACTTAGTTTTATTTGTTAACATATCCATTCAAGCAGAAATGAGCTTCATCAGTGAAAATAATTTTTTTTCCACAAAGTAACATTCTGCAAACCATGGGGAATAGTCAGCGGATACTTAACGAAATTAAATAAATAAATAAATAAAAAGAAGAGAACAATTGGTGACGGAGATAATATTTTATACATGGTTGCCATTTTGTTTTAAAAGCATGTCAGTCATCTTGGTTAATCTTTACTCTATTCCACCATTAATTTTCACAACAGCCACAATATCAGTGTGCTTAAAGTCATTTTAATGGTCAGAGCTGTCCCAACAGTTCCAGTACCGTATATGACAATTATTTCGGGATTTTGATGCTTCATTTACTGGTAATCTGTGGAACATTAGAGTAAGTTAAAAGTCTAATCTTAATGTTCATTCTTGTGGTCGACAATAACAAAACCAAACAATTAGACTTCCAGTTTCAAAAAAGTCACATTCTTAGATTATCACTGTAATTTAATTCAGGTTCTTGTGCGATAAATACTTTACAGCAGATATTTAGCAAAGCTAATGCAAGAAGAAGCTGACGTTCAAGAAATCTCTGCATGTGCTGTATAATCCTTCAAAACAAAATCGCTGGATGGGATATCCTTTTAAAAATTATTATTAATTAATTAACGAAGACACAAGGGCTTTGTAGCCTGAAGTTAAAATTAAATATCCAAGTCGCAATTTTTCTCTGATATGCAAATGAATAGTTTATTTCTTCGTCACAGCTCGTCAGATTTCTTTGATATATTTCGCACTCAAAACAAGCATACATTTAATAAGCACTTAAAACAAATTTTTAGATGAATATTTAAAACTGATTATACAAAAGGGAAGCTGTTTCGCAGAAAAGTTCTCTGCTATGGAATGATAAGTAAAAATCGGTCCCTTCAGGAAACTGATATTCAAAAGACCCTTTCTTTAATGATATTAGAGTTATTTGTTTCCCGTGAGCACGTTAGCCAAGATTGGAACCCGAGTCAAATTACAGTATTCAGCGGTCTTACCCATTCAGGAAAAGATGGGAACTTAGCAGGTAAACAGAGAATTGCAGAAATACTTTGACTATTTGAAAAAACAAGTCAAGGAAATACCTGAAAAGGATTTAAATTTTACAAGCGTCTGATATTTGTTTTAAAAAGAAACCAATAAATGATGAAAATCTCATGGTATAGAAAATAACGCAGTATTTCTTTAACAACTAATACTCCATCCCTTCATATAAATATCATATAGATCATCATATCAGTCTTCATATAAATCCTCCCTTCATTAAATTTGAAATTTTTATAGACTATCATTCTTTTTTAAAGTTCTCCGTGTATACTAATAAGAGGAAACGAGATTCTTTTTTTGTTTTAACGATGTAAAAGAAATATAAATGAAATGTTTAATAATTAATTTAAAACCGTACTGAAGGAATGCACTTTTTATTTTTATTTAATACGCTTTTTTCACTTTCATTGTGGCTAAAATAAAAAGAAATTGAATATTTCTACTCTTCCCCTCTCCTCTTTTTTTTTTCTTTCATATCAATAAATGAGCTAAATGAAAACAAATATCATTAGGTTTTCAGTATTAAAAGACTAAAATGCATAACACTATATAGTGCAGGAAGCCATGACTATTTTTATTGTCCCATCGGGAGAGAATTTCCGTTCCAAAAGACCAGTACCGAGGAATCGAATTAGGCTTTCAATGAAATCCCCGTATGATTATTTTAATCAAGCCATCATTTCAAAAATATCCTTAGGTTAGCATTAAAGTTCGTAGCAGAAGAGCCAACCGCGTTTTAATTATTACACTTCAGTTCATAATATTTTAAGAACAGCCTATTTTTTTAATTACGAACTATAAGAATGTAAATGAGTACAATAAATTCGAAGACATAAAAATAAAAACTAAATTTAGTCAAACTCGGTTACAAAGCGCATTGATAGAATTTATTGTGGCTAAAAGCTCATAATGATTATTTTTAAGATGTTCTATTTTAAGCACTTTAATTTAAAAGTAGCCTTTTATTTGCGCAGGACACTGTAATTGAAATAAACAATAAATGTATATTTATGCTTGTTTTTATAAGGATAAAATATGTACTAATAACTGTGCAATGCATTAAATGAAAGCAGTCATCATTACTTAAAATTTGGAAAGTCGGAATTAATTTTAACTAAAGAATGGGTCTCAAATACATTCATATTAGTAATATAAAAATTTCAATTAATTCCAGTAGTATCCAGTGGTAGCCTATTCCGTATATATTAAAACATAGTTGAGAATGTGGAGGAAAATAAATATAGGTTATTATTTTCTCAATTATGTTAACCGAAAATTTAACATTTCAGCAGTATCCAGTAGCGGCCGAGTGGCTAAGACCCCTGAACAGTGAGAGTTCGACACTGATTCGAACAAAGTGAATGGGTTGGCTTCATGGTTTTTCCCATGTGTAACGACAATACGAGCCAGTTTATCTTAGAAAGTCTCCGCGAAGGCATCTATTCTCTTCCCTTAGCAGATAGCCTTCGCATGCTTTGCTATATGTAAATAACTAAACCTAAAATTAATCAGAAAGTTTACATAAATGCAATTGATCAAAATAAAATAATAAGCACTAAGCAAACGCTGAGGTTCAACGTAAAATTTACCACAATTAAGCATAAAACTTGAAACATTCTTGTTAACTGCAGTTTGACTACAACGGTGAACGCAGTAGAAGTTGTACTGGTTGAACGAAAGAAGAGAGATGAAGTTAATAGGTTTCTCCATGAAAATTTCGGAAATTAAACAAAACGACGATACAAATATTTTCACGTATGTCACATTGCGCAAGAGAATCAATTTTGGGGTCTACCAGTGATTGATTGCATAAAATCTTTAATTTTAATGGCTTTAATTTTATACAAAGAAACGGGCTGATTGCTTAAAAGTTTGTGTTTTCAATAAAATGCAAATACGAGTGAATTTCTGTTAAAAAGTCCTTTCCAAATGCATTCCTCCTAAGACAGATAAGTTTTTTTAGTTTCACTGTAATAGATAATAAGGCAAATTCTTTTCGAAATTGAAGAAGCAAAACGCGTTATTTCGCCATAAATGCAGTAGACAAAGTGTTTTTACCTTTAAGTATACACTTACGCTTGTGAAGGGTTAATAAACGCAAGGCGGAAATATTTGCATCAAACTAAATGTCTTAAAAGTGCTACAATGGTTTGGTCACAAATGAAAAAAAAATTAGGACATCTACACTATTTTCTGAAAGTTAAGCAATAAACGAAAAACTAATGATAATTAAAAAATTATGCAAGCATATTGGGCGTAAACTTGGTGATAATATTTATTAAACCACTTAAAAACACAAGAAAATGTTACATGGAGCACTTATGTACATTTTGTGATAGCAATAGGAACATAAAATCTCTTAAATTCAGGCATACAAATTAAACACAAAGAAATTTCTTCCTAATGATTACGATCAGAAGTATAGGCCTGACAGCGTTCTCTCATGTTGTTTATGAACTGCTATAACAATGCCCACTGACCACGTAAAGCAGTTTTGGCCATCTAGAGTTTGGGGGGCCCAGAAACATGCCTCCTGAAAACATCGTATATATGCTTAATAGGATTAAGGTCGGCTTAGAGTGCTAGCCATTCTATTTGGTCTATAGTTTCTTCGTCAAAAAATTGGTGCTCCAGGCAAACACCTTGAAGACCGCACTAGCTACTTCCAAAATGAAGGATCGCCAATTGTGGCAGTATACTGACAAGCAATAGGATCTAGTATGTCTTCTCTGTACGTCTCAGTAGAGTTCTAAATGGCGGCACATGCAGGTCTGTTCACCCACTTAAAGAATCATCTCTTCATACAAGAACTTACATAAGTTTCTTTTTCCCGTAGGTTAGATGGAATATACCTACTGTTTGCTTCTCTCCATATGTAAACATGTCGAGAATATACAACAAAGCGAAATTTATCAATGAACAGGACAGTTCTACACTGATTTTCAGTTATGTTTCCATGATTACATGCCCAGTTCAAACTCTTCTTCTGGTGGCGGGAGGTCAGAAGGACGCACAATGCCAGTCGCCTAGCATGTGGACCTCTGTCGTGCATACTGTCCTGTTTGGGTTGACACTGATGTCCTGTAGCAGAAATAAGTGGGGATTTAAGCCGAGATAGTGATGTTGGTATGTACACTCAATCCCAAATACCATTCATTTTCAGAAGTGGTATTGGTCTACCATCGATAGGTTTTTAAGACTCTGAATTAATAGTTAGAAATTGGTTCCACAACTGTCTTACCATGGAATGGTCAAAATGTTTAATCACTTGCAACGTCAGACCTGCTTCTAATCGGCCTATGGCTCTAAGACTCAATCCTTCTGTTAAATGTCACATCGAATTCATTTTCAAATTGTGGCTATCTCGAAACTGTTTAATATATCACCGTTCACTGACTAGCGCTTAGTTCCTAAACAGCTGATTTTAAGATGTATCGTATTTACAAAAAATGACGGCAGCGCCCCTCGTTTGCATAATGCTTTTCGACGCAACTTATTTTTATCTGTAACATATCCGAATTTCCAGAATATAGATCTATTTTTTCTGATTTACTGCTTTCGAAAACCAGTGTATTTTAGTATTTAGGGGAAACATAATTGGTAATTTTCCATATTAATTAGTAAATTTGTTTGACTTTTGTACTATTTTATTCTATTTATGATTTTTGAGTTCTTTTGAAATAACATCTTTATTTCCCATAAATAAACACATTTGAGCATATCTACTTCATTTACCGCGAGCAGAATGTTTTTAACGATGTTAAGGTATTAGCTACAGTTCACGTTGAAAACTATTAATCGATAAAATTGCTCCTAGATTAATAGACCACTTTCAAGGAAGCCAGAAAAGAAAGAGACCCTGCAATATTTTTAATTTGCGCCAATTAATAAATGAGTTTGAAAGGTATATTGATAGTTGGAGTTACTGCATAATCTGTTCGCTTGTTTATATTCTTAATTCCTTCCGAATGAGATGCTTAAATAGTAATCCACTGCCTGTGATTACTATTTAAGCAACTGAATATCTCAAAATTTAGGTGTGACATAAACCTTTACTATTTTTCTCTTTGATGAAGATTTTATGAGTACAGATACTTTATTTCTGTTTATGCATTTTATTTACAATGGCATTTTTAGATGCCATTTGTATTAATATTATTAAGAAAGTGTGAAGTTTATGTTAATTATCCTATTTTCTTATAATTTGAGACTGTACTGTGACTTCTTCTTTCCACTAGTTCTCACCAGTATATGAATGAGATACGAGTAAAGATAGAATTCTTGAAATATTAGATTGAGAGCCGTTGACCATAGTATGATTCCGCCGCCCAGCTCTGCATCTAAATTATTTATCAAAATCAAAATGGCGGCAAAATGTTTATCAAAATGGCTGCATTAGCCGTTTTGCTTACCGAAATCAACCGCGCACTTAATAAATTTGAACTAATGCATGCTAGGCTCTAGTTAATGTCCAAAGGTTCATAAAATATAAAATATTATCACCCTGATAAAGCAGTAAGAAGCCGTAGCACAAATGTTTGTAATAACAATGTTTTAGGAATACTTCAGGAACGTTTTAAAACACAACTAGGAAAAAAGCCACAGTGGACGAATATATGATTGGGCAAAGGTTCAAAGTTTGTTAAATAGAGGAGAGTCATATTATACATAGAAAAAAAAGAAAAAAGAACGGAAAAACAGTAGTTATCTGATACTTTTACGGAATACGATTTGCCTTTCAAACAGTAACTTATTGCATTTTTGGGTTCTTCACTGTTTACTGCTTATGACTTCAACTTTCCTTCGTAGAGATATGGAAAAATTTAATTCAAATTTTCCTAGTTTTTATACGTTTAGTACTGTGTTAAATCATGAACTTACATCCTTTTGGAACTTTTGGATCATGAACTTACATCCAAAGCACTCTTTTCTAAGAAATTGTAGAGTCATCAGAATTTTTTGAAGCAGAAGACATGAAAAATGAGAAATGCTCTCGGCGGGGCCCGAGTGCTCTACTGTTACACCACGAAGGTACGCAGAACAGGAGAGAGAATATACTTTATATACTCCCGCCTTTAAAGAGCAACTAGGAATAAGGGGACACTTTCGCCAAATCTTGGAGCAGAAACATCCACTATCTTTTAGTTCGGGCGCCACTGTAGAGTCGTTAGCTTTTTTTGAAGCAAGTGTAAATGAAAAATAAGCAATGTCTTCACCAGGATGCGAACCTGAACCTCTAGAAATACGCTACCGTTACATAACGAAGGCAGGCAGAAAGGAGGGAGAAAATACCTTATAAAATCATTTGAGATGCAAGAATAGATTAATTCGTGTTACAGTAATTCTTACGGAAAAATTGTTTTGGGTTTGCGAATGCTTCGGATAACGAACTATCTTCAAAGTAAAGAGGTTCTTTAAATCTTCTTAGAACTAGGTTATTCATTACAAAGACGGGGAGACATTTCACCTGACTGTCTTAATAGGGATTAAGAAATCAATTTATTAGGAAGTGAAACTCTGCAACAGAAACGAAGTTTCAAATAACTTTGAGATAGCCTTAAGCGTTGTTTAACACAAATTTCGTATGTGAAACTTTAACCTTACCAAATTTAATGTCGAATGAAATCTCAGTTGCAAATAAAGAAAAAGACAAATATTTTAATATTTTCCTTTATCTTGTAGAAGTTTCAAAATTTTAGGACATTCATTGCAGAATTCCCATTTGAACAGAGGTCCAATAGAATTCTCATTAATGTACATGCCTTAAAGTAACTCCGCCTACATTATTAGCATGCAAATCGTAGTTCTGGAAACCCCACTTCAGCGATTCGAATGCAAATCTGAATAGTACTGGCAACGCTGGAATAATTTTAGGAAGTATGATGGAATCGAAATAGATGAAAAGCGAAAGCAATTAAAGAAACGAAGCAGATAATGTCAACCTGACTCAAATCATTTCCCGATTCATTAAATCATGAAAGGAATTTAAAATGAAACTTATTATTTGATCTTCTTCGAGAGGTAATAATGTATTTAAACTATCTAGAAAGCTTAGAATCTTTAAGAAATATTAGACGTCTATTTGAAGGTAGTCTATTTGAAGGAAGTCAAAATTTCCTAAGTAAAAATTTTCATTTATATGTTAAATAACCAGTTTTATTACACTGTACCAAAGTGCTATTGATGTAACACAGAGCTAGTTCTATAGATTTAGTTTCAATTTTAAACATTTTTCAAAGGTATCCAGAGGTACCACTCATTAAATTTTGACATTTTTTAAAATCAAATATTCAAACTAGTTCTCAAGCATTGTAGAATATTTATTTACTTATTTAACAACGGTATATTTGTAGGAAAAGATATCATGAAAATTTATGTTTGGCTATTTTTTAAATAAAACTATCTTCTCAATGAAAAGCGATTTAACATTTAATAATGCAAATAAAAATATTACAGTATGTATTCAAGTTATATTACAGAAGTCATCAGACTCTAAACATTAGTATATAATGTATTTTAGAATGATCGCACTGATAACTATCGCTTAATGGTCATACATACATGGTTCCAGACATCAAGTACATAATGCGCTGCTTCAAAGTGACTGGATTGTTAAATACGTTTTGAAATCATAAATTCATGATTCCAATTTAAGAAAAGATTTCATGAAAAAAGGGATTTCTTCTTATTTAATACATTTAAAATATTTTTTAATTAATCCCAAGTTCCATGCAGTTATAAATTATTAGTTCGTAAAGCAGGTTGTATTTCATCAAGAAATATTCAACCTTGGCTTGACTTTACCATAGAAATATTATATAAACTTTTGAACTGAAATTCACAGAATGCTTTTTCTTCAAAAATAAATAAATAATTATCCTGCATGAAAGACAATCCGCTTTCCTTAGCTGGACATAAAATGGTAAAAAAAGAAATAAATGAAGAATAAGAGAAAGGCAACATTGACAGTATTCCAAGAAATCTATATTCTTAGAAAACAGGATTAAAAATGAACTTTGATTGATTTCGAGTATCAAGCTGAATTCTCTTCTATATATACCCTAAATATCTTAACACCTAAAACTAAAAGTCTTTATACTATTCAGCATTATATTCTTCTTAAACTTATTTCCTGGAGAAAAATTACGCACATTTTAACTTCGACATAACATTTTTTTAATCTTGTTGTTTTGGCCGAATAGCGATTATAAGTCTATCCGAAACTGCAACACAAATTACTGCAGCAAACGGCTAAATACACTCTTCAAGGAAATTAATTTTGAGCAAAGAAATTATCTTCTCATAGGAAGCTCGTTTCTGCTTGATTGCATATGTTAAAAATAAAATTGTCATACTTGGCGTAAGTACTTGCATTCGTAAAGGGCCACTTAAGAACTTACGGCATAATTACATGATCGCACCATTTTTATTCCAAAACGAAGAAGATGCACTCTACAGTGGCACGTAAGCGATACCAACTGAAGATAACGAAGTTTTCTTGGCCAAATTAGGAGAACATTGATTTCGAGGACATATGGCTCCAACAAGAGGGTGCTGTACATCAAAGTCGAGATGGACGCTTAAATAAAGTTTAATTCAAAACATGCTATCAATTCTACTCTAAAATAGTATGAAATATTTGATGGTATCTGAAATAATTAGCCCAAAGGGGATTTGTCCCCGAAGGACTATTGTTTTCGTTTGGCGATTTTGCGTTGAATCACTCTGAATGTCCGTTTCACTTTTCAGATTGTTGCCAACAAATACAATCGCCCTGTATTATATTTGAAAAAATTAAATAATGCAGAATCTGCATAAATGTATGTATGTTTCTGGCATTGTGATAAAACAACGGTACCTAGAGCCATCCAATTATGAATGACGTAATCCTACTGCGAATATGGGCATCTGGATGACCAAATTTGAAATTTGGAATTGGCTTTATTATCGGTTTCATATTTTTGATTGACAAACTCAACGATTTAAAAGCGAGCAATGGCAACACTCTACGGGAGGGAAAAAGAAAACTTTTTTATCTCCAGCGTTTTTATCTAAACCTTTCAGACTTAAAATTTTTTAATATTTTATTTCATTTTAAAATCATATCATTCTTATTGGAAAAGCCTTTTCTTTCAGTTAATGAAAAACAATGATTAATGGATGATACAAATATGGCAAATGTTCAAATTTCAGAACTTTGAATGCAAAATAGACTTGAGGGAAAAAAATTAAAACTTTGAACTTTGCAGCTTGAAAACTTTATATCTTTCCCTTCAGAAAACTAAATTCGTTGAAAAAGCAATCTTAGACTAGCGTAAATTTTGAAAAAAAAAAATTTACCGATTTTGAAGTAAAACATTTTTGCCTAAGAAAAGGAGACAGTGCTGTTTTTAAGGAATAGGAAACTTACCTTGTAATTTATAATGTTTTATTCTAAATTTAAGAGAATTGGTAGTTGTTTTTTCACTAAAATTTACATTCTTTATTAGTGTGTCCTTTGAGTGTATTTTTTTTACTTCCTTGTACGAAGTAAAGGAAGTATTGCAATTACTAAGAATTCCGGGTACCATATTTTAACGAAAATATCCATTTTGACCTGTATCGAATGCAATTTAACAATGTTTTTGCGTGACATCTGTACGAAAGGACAGAAAAAAGGACTCTTTTTCTTCCAAAGAAATTTTTTAAATGATTTAAAGTGGATTCAAAAGAGATTTTTTCGTGGCGTCTGTACGTATGCATGCATAACTCAAAACATAACTCATCTGACATAACTCAAAAACGAGTAGCCTCAGAACGTTTAAATTTTGTATATAGGACTGCTATAGGATTTAGTTGTGCACCTCATTTTTGGTGGCAATCGGCAGCACCAGAAGTGAATAAGTATATATATATATATATACCCGCTCTGTTACTCGGCTCCGTGAGCTCAGTTTTTTTTTTTTTTTTTTCCTCATATGTTGATAAAGTGTGCATTTTTTGCTTTAAAAATGATTGAATTATGTTGTTCTTATCTTCCAGTTAAATAATCAACAATTTAAAAGTTGTTTAAGTGCGGCTAAGCCTAATTTTTTACTATAGCAGCCATATTTGTTTACATTTGAAACATGGCAGAATAGTGGACTTGTTGGCAATCTAAAGAAATTAATCATCGCAACAACAAAAATAACATCTTCTTTTATTATTGCGAATTAAATTATGCTTAATCCAATCTGGAATTATCATTTAAGTTATTAAACTATCTCATATATTGACTCAGCATAGCATCTACAATAAATTCAGTTTCTACAACTTCAGCGTCTTTTTGCCGAGTGAGACCAAAAGTAAACTTTCACCTTTGTGCACTGAAAAATCTGCCTCCTTTCCTCGCTTTTCCTTGCTGCTTGTTTTTGCTTAGAAACTCTAATTTTAATTGTAAAAATTATTCTTTAAATTATTTTAACTTCATTTATGTTTTATATTTTTCTACATTTTTCAATTTTTAATAAAGATATTTTGAGGTTTTATGTATTTTTGCCGTGTCACGAAGTGAGAACTAAATTAAGTGAATGAGAAATATATCTCTAATGAAATTCGAGGACATAAATTTAAACGAAATGCAGAAAACAAATGCGTATAATTTAATATTCCGTACAAGGAATTCATATGGTGTACATATCAGATTTTTTAATTATAATTAACAAGCATTATACATACTTGCGTTACATTTTTAAACAACAATACCGTCTGCTATTGCTAACTTATAAAAGCGTAATTTTGCTGTTGAATCTATTTTAATTTTCTCTAGTGTTTATTCCTCTATTGCTATATTAAAAGCCAAAAGGTATAAAGAGAAGAATATCAAAAAATTAAAAACACATATTGCTATTTGAATAAAATTTTAAAATAAATATTAGTGCAAGCTTACAATCCGTATGCTGCTAGAATGTTTAATCCCAGTCATCCGATTTTCTTTTAAAGAGAGCGTTGATGGATAAAATCTTCAAGTTTGCGATCGACCTCTCATGCATTTTTAAAAACCTTTAATTACAAATTGTTGCAACGAAGTTTATGAAATGAAAATTGATGAAAGATATCGTCTGTAAGCATCTGGCAACTATGCTTTTTATGTGACGTTATCGAATCTGACAACAGTAACATTTTAATAAGGTTTTACTCAAGATGTACAAAAATTTTATGCATGGGTTGTTTCAATGAAAATTCAAATATTTGAGGTACAGTTCTTATACAGCTGCGCAGACGCAATAGTGGTTAGGCGAGCTGCCTGCGATACCAAAGGACCGGGGTTCAAATCCCAGAAAAGGCATGATTGTAACCGTCCGTCCCTTCATAGGAGGCAAAGATGTCCCGCCTATTCAGGTGCCTCCATAATAAAGTGCCCACCACTTTTGGTCTTATTAGTGGCCAAGCCGAAGTCGGCTGGGGGCTCGCCATTGGAAAACAAAGTTCTAATAGAAAATGACGGTTCTTGCTATGCTGTGCATAAATTCTTTATCTTCAGTTTTTCACGAATATCTTCATTGATCACGGTTACTTTAATTTTTATAACTGGTAAAATTGCATTAGTTTTTACGCTAATTATAAGAACACTAATTAATTTATCATACCTTTTTTCAAAAAACATTAAGTATCGTTGATAAAAAGCTTTCATAGTAAACAGGATGTTCTTAAATAACAAGTACTGAAATATGAAATAAAAAAATCTATACATATCCTTCTCGAAGCTTCTGTGCATTAAGAAAAGAGAAAAATAATATTGTGGAAAAGATTTATTTGATAAAAATAATGTATTATTCTAGGCGTTGAAAAATTGATATCCAAAACCATAAAGGATATTAAAATATATGTTTGCTTAAATTAAGCGATATTAGCATAGATATAGTAACACTAAACATTGCCTAAAGAATAATATTAAACAGCCACAAACGAGAAAATAATTCAACGATAGATTTATTCACTCGTTTCTCCATAAAACCGCTCCACATGTGTATTTAAATGCAAATCGGATCTGTTTCTCTTGAAATAAGAAAGACATGGTATACAATTTGGTATTCATTCCGCATTAATATTGTTTTTTTCTTTTACAGAACTGCTGACGTTAACAATATTTCTGCTTATATTCTCTTTCTGCTGTGTAGTGTCATCTGTGATGTTGCTCGTTGGGCTTTGTGTGGTAAGCAACGCCATTTTGTTTTCTCACTTTTACATATTAGATTGCTTTATTCAACTATTAATAAATTTATTATTGAATTATTGGGTTGCATTGATTGTCCATTCAACTATTTCTACATATCGGAAAAGTGTAGAGAATTCTACAAATAGTGTTAATACTGTAAAAATATTTATTTTTAGTTGAACGTTTCCTTTTATATATATTCTGACTTATTCTTGTATTTTAATGCCGAATGTATTTGATTGGTCCAAGCAAGTTGTACTTTTTTATTGCAATCTCATGAAAGCGCTTCTAAAAGTTCTTTGTAAAATGATACGTCTTAGACATGCGGTTTCTCAGAAATTTTTCACTTTTCGTACATGGCAGCCAGTGATTTCGTTTTACGCAATTTGCACGTTTACAAAATATGTCATTACCAACAGACACTCTCTGTGGCTCTGAAGACGGTATAATGAAAATGAGGACGCTTCAGAAAATTCTTGACAAAAGTCTCTCATTCGAAGTACTCTAATATTAAACATAACAGTTGTTCCCAAAAATTATCAGCTCAAGGTGCTTTTGGTATATTGAAAGTTTTTATCCTGGTTAGGATAATTAAGTAAAAAATAATTGGAACACGTATTTCGAATTTAAAAGCAATGTATGCAAATTATACTAAATGCGCGTATGTTTTGAACAATTACATAGGTGAATTAAAAAAGACACAATTAAGAAAATCCAATTTCATTGTACATCTGTATTAATCTTTGAATAAAGCTGGTCCTTGCCATCTCATTTCCCGCTCCATGTTCATATTTTACACGATATTTGCTTTTGATCAAGGTGATCTCTGAAATCCGTTTGTAAAAACATCTCTTTGCCTACGGATCTTTATGGATGTTGGCCATGTATCCTATAAAAGATGGCACTGCCATGGGTGCAGTCTTTTAGTATTATCCAAAAGACAACTGATTGGCTTCTGAAAATTGTGTCTGCAGTGAGAAAGTAGGATTTCACTGAAAACAAAATATAACTGAATTTGTTGAAGACATTTTCTTACTTCTTTCTGCAGAAATAAATTCAGATAGAGTTTTGCCTCTTAAAGGACTAAAGCAGCATATTCTACATAAAAAAATTCACATAGCGTGGAGTACATACGAGCTTCTTGATATTATCTCTGCTGAGTAATTTGCAGCAAATTTATTGTCACGTGATTTTCTAAAATAGCGATTTTTATGATATCTGTTAAATGTTCTTCCTGTCGTACCACCAACACACCAATGGTCCGACTCTAAAGCCTCATAAATTAAGTAAAATTTTTATGATACTATTAGAATATTTCGCATTGGAAATCCTTTGTTAACTAACTAACGGTATGGAGAGCTCAGTGGAATCATATTCTGATATTAAGAATGATTTTGATATGATTCTGAAGTGATGAAGAGTATGTATACCCATTAATATAAAATACTGTTATTAGTAAATTGAATTATTTTATAATAAAAATGTTCATAAAAAGGTTTTGTCTTTTGTTTTATGTATTACATTTTCTTAAAGGTCTTCAATGCTGATGCTACTGAAATTAAAGATAGCAGTTTTAAAATTGATGAGCATGTTAGAATTGAAGAAATTAGGTGTTTCTTTTACATAAACTTCTTTTGGAATTGTTTAAAATATGTTAGCATTGATTTTGAAATTTGTGTTTTATTTAATTAATGAAAAACTAAAAATACAAAAGATCATTTGCAGTTTATGTGGAAGGTTTTCTATTTAAATTATTTCGTTATCACTTTTGAATAAGGATTGGAATTTTCAATGTAATTATCTGCTGCTATTTTTTATTATAATGCAGAATAAGAGATTTATTATGGAAATGGCTCCAAAATTAATAGATGTCTGAAAGGTTTATGCAAATGCACATTTCGAGGAAAAATATTTGAAAGTGAAGTTCTGATCTTGAAAGCAAATCCACCCTCTCAAAGTTCCATTGCATTGGAACTAGGAATGTCTTTTACTCTAAGTAAAAGCACTTATAAAACTTTGAAGTTAACGATGTATAAATCTAAAGTTCATCTTCTTTTGCTAAAGCATATTGCCGAAAAACAATTTATAGAAAATTATAGGAAAAACACCTAGCTGCTGATAAATGGAAGTTTAAGGTACCACTCTGTGAGACAAGGGTATATTTAAATGAATGAAATAAAACAAGATAAATTTTCTAATGGTCAACTGACTAAATGACCGTACTAAATGGTTTCGTCAATACACAGAAAAGTTCCCAACAGGGTTTATGACATTTGTCGATTTTTGTTACAACGCTAAATTTAAACTTAAAAAAATTTCAGGTAAGGCTAAAATTAATTTACTGTACTATCAGCAGAATATTTTAGAACTCATTTTTGAATAGGAAATTCCAGCCGTATATGGAAAGGACATTCATAAATTTGAGTTTCATATGTACAAAGCCTCTTAGTTAATGCCGCTTATTTCACGAGACGAAAATTAGAAACAGGAATGTAATTTATCATATGTAAGAAAATATTTACAAAATCCTCAACTCTTCTCTTACGGATTTTTGCACTTTCAATATGTTAAGGAACCTTAGGCATACGGCATTCAGGAACACTGATCGAACTTACGAAAACAACCCAACAGAAGTGCATAAAATTGACATGAAGGGTAAACTTTCATGGAAAATATGGCCAATAATCAAGATTATAGGACAAAAGCAAATATCTGCAAGAAATAAGCTTGTTATGTATAGAATTTTATTGCCGAAATTATTTCTATAAAGCGCAAACCACCTTCTATAATATCTATTTCGGATGTTATATCGGTTATTGAGGCGTAATGATGTTCAGTGTCTGGCCTTAGAACGGTGTATCATATAGGAGAGATCGATGCTTCAAAATAAATTCAGCTGCTATATTCCGGTAAAAAATGTCCCACTACAACGTCAGCGAATATCATGTTCATTCGCATATTGCTTGCTCTCTTTCAAGTATTTTTGCCTATAGCATTTTCAGCATATGACCTAAAAATTATTAATTTATGTTCTGAACATATTACAAGATATATTTGAATAACTAAGTATTATATATAAGTAAAATGAATAGTATTCGAAGTATAACTATAGCCTATTTCTTTGAAATGCAAAATAAAAAAAATCTGAGTATACCGAATTCACATATGCTTTCTACCCTGTTAAATTCATACCTTAATACATCCCATCGCAAATGATATACTCAATGTAATATTCTGTTTTTATTACATTCTTGTAAAGTAAAGCATGCATTGTAATCTCAAAACATTTAGTGTATCATATTTCAACCGTTCCGGAATCCATCTGGACTATATTTTTACGCGATGTGTGTGCATAAGGATAGAAAAAAAAAACACGTTTTTTCCAAAACTGATTGTAAAATAGATTTAAAATTAATTCAAAAGGGATATTTACTTGGCGTCTCTACGTACGGACGGATGTATGCACCTTGCAGAACTCAAAAACAATTGCTCGTAGGAGAAAACTGAAACTTTAAAACTCTGAACATTTGATATTTGGATTGCAATAACATCTAGTTGTGCACCTTTTTTATTGCAATTGGCAGTAAAAAGGTTAAATTTCGACAAATAACGAAATCTAAATTTTAGTTATGTCTCCTGGTTCCTAAGCTTATATTTAAGAAAGATTTATACTCGGTGCGAAAACATAAAATTAGAAGATGTTTGAATGCTGTATAACAAAAATTAATATTTAATTTAAATATTTGCTATTCTTGTTGTCGTATTCAAGTTACCTTCAGAAAGCGATCAATGTAGTACAACTCCATGAAATAAGTTTAAATGAAGTGCAGCAAAAAAGATGCATAATTTAATAGGCCATACAGTAACATCATATGGTGTCCACATTAAATAATAAGGAAACAAACAAGGGGAGAAAGTAAGCAAATAAATAAGGTGCTTTAAATATTAATGCAGTACAAGAGTTTCATACAGAAATATATGGCACATAAACAATTTGTCATGCAACTACAATTTGTCTCAGATGTCAACGAGTAACATTTATGATTTGTCAGAATGACCAAATATCCCTTTTACGCTTTGTCATGAGTTGTGTTGTAATTGATGATAATGTAAACAAGCCACGCGTTCATTCTTGCATAAGCATTCTGTTGGTTATGTTTCTTTAAGTATACCATTCATTTTTAAGTACTAACTAAACCAATGCAAATAATTCGTACAGAAATCCTTCAGTATGGAATACATTAAGTCTATCGAGTGTATCCAATATCTTAGGACAGCGTTTCCCAAACTTTTTTGACGCAGCCTGATATGAGATTTTAAACTTTTTTCGCGACTCACCATAGAAAAAAAACATCTATTACAAAACAAATTTTATTTTTTAATAAAAATCAAAATTCAAGTTATTTGTATGTTTATTTCATACACAAAAATTCCAAAATAATTATATAACAAAAACATAAGTAATTAAAGACAATCCAAACTTAAAGTAAATAAAGTAAATTTTGTTTTACATATTTTGACCTTAGTGCGAAGGATGATGTTGTTTTTCATCACGTAGTAATTTCAAATTAGGACTTAATGATGTTAATTTTATTCTCAAATTATGTTCGACATCCAATCTGTTTCGGTACTTATTTTTTATGTACATCAAGGCTGAGAACCCACAGCACGCAGTTTCACACGTATAAGTGGTGACAAAAGGCATTAAAAATTGTATCGCTTTTTCGCTTACGCTTGGATATTCTTTTTGGCAGCCCAACCAAAAGTAAATTAGTGGTACAGTTTCAAACACTTTTTTAAGATCGGTGTCGCATGAAATTTCAATTAAATTATCAACTTCTTGTTCACTAAGATTAAGCATTTCTTCCTTTTCAGTATCGACAGAAAAAGGATCTTTAATCCACATATTATTTGAAGGAATATCCGGAAAGTAGCCTTCAAAACTTAGTTCTTGATATTCTAAAGATGTTCTTGAACTGAAACTGATAGTGTTTCAAGATGTAAATCTTATTCATCGTAGTTTGAATGTGTTTCAATAAATTTATGTAATGTTTCAAAAGATTTAAAATTTCCTTTTGAAAGTCTTTGTTTCCACAGAGTCATTTTTTTAATTATTGCAGCGACTTTTCCGATACTTTGAAAATATTTAAACCCAAGCCTTGCAAATTTAAATTCAATTCTTTGAATGTAGCTTTATTGAATGGGAAAAAGGGCAACGCTCTCGCAGGGAATACAACCACGGACCTCTGGAATACGCGTCCAGGGTGCAGACCACCACACCACGAAGGCATGCCAAGAAGGCGGGAAGAAATACCTTATATACTCCCCTTTTTAAAGGGCGACTGGGGTTTTTAGGGAACCCAATCGCTAAATCCTGGGTGTGGAGAATCATCATCCACCATCCTTTTAGTTCGGGCGCCACTGTAGAGACATTAGGATTAGTTTTGAATAGAAAAGATGAAAACATGCAACGTCTTCGCCGGGAATCGAACCACGGACCTCTGGAATACGCGGCCAGCATGCAGACCACCACACCACGAAGGCATCCCAAGAAGGTGGGAGAAATACCTTATAACTTTAACTACACTCGCAAAATGCAGAAAATAAACAACTGGAGAAAATAAACACTGTGCGGTAACAACAGTTTGAGTTACTATCGAATATGGAAGCGGAGGCAAAAATCTGTTTTAAAATAACAGACTATAACTATTCCTTGCTTACAATAGTTATAGCACTATCTGCTGCGTGACTAAAAGAAATCTATAATAATTGGAAATATAATGGTAAAAATTTCATATTTCTGTCTACTGTAGTTATTTTGTGTAAGGTTTTTGTTATTATCGAAAGGCTGTATGCTGCCTTTGTAAGATGCATAAAAATATCGTTCAACTAAATAGTAATCTAAAACTGTTCAATGCGTTTCCAGAACTTGATTAGGTTTTCTAAATGTAACTTTTAATTACAAAGTTCGTAATATAGTTTTGCTCAGTTATATACTAGATATTTATCCCATTCTTTCACTCCCAGTACATATTCCTGCAGAAAAATTACTGTTAATCTTCGACCTCAATTTTTTTACGAAACTACTAGCAAAAATACCAGGCCAGACGATTCACAATTTTTTGCTAATTATTTCGCAACCGAATTTCGAATTTTCCTTATTTTCCTTGCAATAAAATTACTGTGCTATTTATAATTTATTCTTTTCTACTATCTGGCACTTAAAACAAAAGTTACAAGCTTTATGTAAGTAACCTTCTAAGAAACGATAAAGTTAGTTTTTTACTAAAAATTCTGTCAGTTAAACTGTCCTGTTCGTATGACATTATCTTTGGGACGATAGATGAATTTTTTCAGGGTTACAAATTTCAGTATTTTTATTTTCCTCAGCTACAATATTAATTAATATCCGTTTTTTGTTCTTTTCAGTTTCCTAACTGAATTTACCTTAATGCAAGTAGTCTCATAATTTTAGATGCCTTGTGCTTCTACTACCATTAGCTTCGACGGGAGTGTAATTAGATTAAAGTATAAGCAAGTATCTCATTTTAAAGTTTATCAGCAGGTACTTTGGCAGCCTAGGCTTGCCGTACACTATTTTTAATTTTCTGTTGTTGAAAGTCAGCTATGTCCTAGCCATGGTTCGAATTGTCATCCGGACCTGTTTCCAATTACAGCACGAGGATACACAGTGGGGAAGACAAGAATTTCTCATAGTCTTCTCCATTTAAAGAAATGGTAACTGGGTAGATAACGAATGAGACCCAATCAGCCAAATCTTGGTGATCACTCATTATAGTCCATCCCTTTTTATTTGGGCATCGTTATAGAACTATTTAGGTTAATTTAGAGCAGGAAACAGAGAAAATCAGTCTTTGCTGGCATTCGAACTCTGGATCTTCCGATTGCCAGCCGGTCGTGCTACTAGTTACATAGGTAGACTGCGCACTGAGAAAACAATAATTCCTTATATTCTTTCCCAACAACAGCAATTAACAACTGTAGAGAGGGAAACAAGATCTAATTTGTCAAATTTAGATAGTAATGAATTATCATTCACCATATTTCAGTGAAGCGCCGCTATATAGTTACAGCAGAAGCCCGCTATAACGAATTTCAAGGGACCGGAAGTTAGGTTCGATATATCCGATTCGGAAAGAAAGGTAGATTATCTCACAAAAAACGATAATTAAAATAATTATTTTATATCTGTATGAAAACGAATAACAAAAAAGTATTGACGAATTTGTTGTTAACTTCTACTTCAAGACACGTATCGTTGCAAAAGAAGTATTCAATAAGAAACAACAATAATAATAATAATTTCATTCCATAACAAAAGATCGCTATGTTCGATTCTAATCCGATTTTTATTATGCCATCGTTCCTCTAGATAGGGCGTTACACATGTTCAGCATAATCTTTGCTTAGAATACAGAGAAAAGCAGGATTTTTCATACCTTTGGAAGTTGGCTATAACAATATAAATTAACATAAATTGTATAGGAAATTATACGGGACCAAAAGGTTCGTTAGTTATAAACCGGGTCTTTTATAGCGGGTTCTACTGTATTCAGAATTTCTGGAGAGAGGAATACGAGACAATCAGGACAATACGAAACTCTTGCTAGCACAAATTGTCAGCCTCAAATTCATACATTGTTACGAACTGTCACGGAAATAAAACGCAGATAATCTTATAAAAGAGATTAAAAGCGTGTCATTCATCAAACAAATGCAGTAGAACCTTTCTTAACCGGCATGAACGGGATGTCGCCGATTCCGGAAAATGTTTTCTGGTTAATTGAACAGTTATTTCTAGAACTTATTTGTTCATGTTTTTTATGCTATTTCTAGAAACTGCCACATGTAAAGACCGTTGGTCGTATTTTTATATCTCTCTGACACTAGCAATTAAATAATATTAAAAATTGTAAACATTACTTGAAACTAAAACACATGAGTTTGTATTTCAGAAAAAAAACTGAACACTATTTTAAAATTAGCATATAAAGTTACAAGTTCCTTAGTGTTATAGCGTATACATTTCAATATCTGCTTACTTATGATACCTTTGCCATAGTTTTAGAAATTCGCTTGTATTTAAAGAAGTTTCATAACAGCACGTACTGACATAGGTGAACACTGCTTCGCAAATATTATGAAAATCTGCAATCCTTCGTCAGCTTCCTTCCACGCAAATCTCATATTCCTCGTATCATCTTCATTTTCATGCTCCTCCCCATCATCACCATCAATTTTCTACTTTCTCAGTGTATGTCCGATTATTTCATCGCCTACTGAGAGAGTGTAACCGGATCAGAATTGTCTTTAGCCATTGAAACCTTCATCTCCTCTTCACTAATACGAATCAGCTCTGAACATGCAAGTAAATCCCGGATGTCGGTTACCTGCACCGGATGTGATTTATGAGAAAAAGAATCTTCGTCACTCGAATCGTCATCTACGAACATCATCATAAGGTGTAATTTACTCTAACAGCTATGTAAAATAATGTTCTTTACATCTTTCTAGGCAAGAAAAAAAAATATGATTACCTTCACACATCGACGCATAAAAAGTGATTAGTAGTTCATCTTTATATTCGGAAACCAAGGTCTATCCAGAAAGTAATAAACCGAATTTTTCGAGCCAAGCAGAAGGGCAAAGGGGTGGCGTTTGCGAGCGGTACGGATAGTGGGGATTGTCAGCTACGGAGTTTGACGGAAGTCAATTTTCCTTGAACCTTTGCAGCTCACGGATAGTTTGTGAAGCAGACACGGGTTTGAAAGTGACGTCAGGTTTTAGAATGCAGCAGAGTGTCAAGCAGCGCTACGCCAAAAAATTTTGTTTAAAACTAAACAAATCGGCTACTGACATACTTGCCATGTTAAGCCTACGGGAAGGGTTCTTGTTCAAGTCTCAAGGCCTTGGACAAGTGCTCAAGTGCCTTGGACACGGTCAGCGTGGTGGCACAAAGCCTTCAAAGACGGAAAAGAGTACGTCGATGACGAAAAATGCGCTGAGCCGTCCATCAGGTTCTCAAGCATCAGACAATGTGGCTAAAACTAAAGCGCTTTTGAATTCTGGTCATCGGATGAGTGTCCGAATGATTACGAGACTTTGGAACTTACAAATCTATTATAAATCAAATCGCCAGGGAAGAACTTCATATGTGTGAAATTTGTGCCAAGCTGATTCCAAAGATTTTGACCGACGGACTGAAAGAAAACCCTGAGCGCATGAACTGTGAAGTGTGTAACAAGTTACCCAAATTTTTTAAGTGAGTAATTACCGGTGACGAAACAGGGGTTTTTCAGCATGATCCCGAAACAAAGAGACAGAGTTCAGAGTGGCGGCACACGCCTCAATATCCACGTCAAAAGAAGGGTCAAGTGAGTAAATCAGAACTGAAATCCATGCCCATTGTTTTTTTTTTTTTTTTTTTTTTTTTTTTTTTTTGAGACCAAGGAAATAGTGCCCAAAGAGTTCGTGCTACCAGACAGACAGTTAATACAGATTTTTACAAGAAAATAATTCAAAGGTTGAGGAATCGAATCGAGCGCGTCCTCCCGGAGCTCACAAACAATTGGATTCTGCACCACGATAATGAACCGGTCCACACATCCTTCAAAGTGACTCATTTCCTGGTAACATACAAAGGCGCAACACTGCCCCAACCACCGTACAGCTCCGATCTCTCAAAGGCGGACTTTTTTCTATCTCCTTGGTTAAACTCCAGCTTCATAGGTCATCGTTTTGAAAATTTGGAGGATTTCCATGAAGACATAACGTGCGTTCTGAACAGCATTCCAGTTGAAGGCTTCCAGGCAGGCATCAGTGGGTGGCAGAGACGTTGACAACATTATATTAATGCAGCAGGATACAGTTTTGAAAAATATTAAATGTATGTAATATTTTATTTAAATAAAAGAAATTTTATGGAAGCAGTCTCACTACTTTCTAGACAGATCCTGTAATTCATTGGTTGTATAACGTTTGTTACTTTGCGCCACACAAACATAACACAAATAATTTTTGTAACTAAATCTTCAGTTTGTTTGCCAGTTTCAATTTTTTTCCTCTTGTAAGCCGAAATTTCGTATTTAAACTTTGACCTTCAAAAAGCGCCGTTATTTTGACATTGTCAGTTAACTGGATGCTACTTAGGAGGGATGTCATTGTCCTATCAAATATTAAAGGAGATTGAATTTAAACATTTTTATATTTTGCTGTAAAATTTCAAGCTGAAAATATTTATATTGATGGCAATAAATATAATTTTCCGGAACTAATTATTTCATTAAAGTATAAAAGGTATAATAATGTAACATCATCTATAACAACTAACAGCACATAAAAGCTGTACTGGAAAACTGCATTGAATGCATAATACTTGTGGTCTGCGATGCAAAAAATTTGACTTGACATACTTTGTTAGTTCTTACGCTTCATAAATTCAAAATTCCAACGTTCTTATCGACGAACTTTTTTTTCTCTCTTCAAAATTCTTCTCTTGTCAATAGAAGGTTTTTTTTTCCACACCAGAGCGCCCTATCGCAGAAACGAACTACTCCAAAAGAGCATTCTTTTACATTTTTTCCTTCTCGTGCATCAGCCTATTCAAGAATAAAAATTCAGTTCTCTGGATGTAGATAAATGATTACCTGTCAAAGAATACGGAACACACTTTAATATTTTTATATAAAATATATCTTCAAAAGCTTGTGGACATGTATTTTAAAAATTTTCCAGCAATAGGAGTACAATTTATTTGCAAAAAATAAGAATATTTAAAAATCGAATAATCCCTCTGAAATGAACAAATAAATTAAGCTGCGAATTTTTTAGTTTTTGTCTTTTCTCTCTTACTTTCCACACAAATTCGAGATTCAAAAAGTACTATAAAAATTTCAAATGAGCAAAAGTTCGAAAAATAATTTTGAATACTTTGCGACATCTAACATACTTCTAAATTTAGTTTTAATTTTTTTTTAATTCTCAAAACTTGTTCTTCTATTTTTCCTAGAATTAACCACTTTTTTATTCGCGAGCGTCCTTTGTTTGTTGCATCGTTAATTGCTTTTTTTTATCCAGTTAAGTCCAAGGTATATGTAATCAATAAGAGAATTTGAATTTTTATTCAAAATCTAGCCAAAATAATTCATATTAAATCTTCACCATAAATTTTCGGGATTGCTTATTATCCAAACGTGAATGAGAATCAGCTTAAAATTTAATGTTTATAGACTAAACTTTAAAAGCTAAACACACTAACTAATACGTGTGTAAAATAGTTTAATTTCCTTTAAAATGTGAATCAAATTTTACCGGCATGTTTATACATGCTGTTATTTTAAACGAATTCCTTACATAATTCTAATAAATCTGATGGCTAATGTATACTGCTAGAATTATAAATACGTAACTAATGTACATATCATATAAATTCTGTTGAATTATCTCGTTATACTAAACAAAATTTTGACAACTTTATGTAAAATGCTATAATAAGTGCAAATTTATATTACATTCTAATGCTTATATTAAATAACTTGCATTGCATTATATATTAAATTAATTACTGTTTGCTGTAGTCAATTTCCTTTTCGTATGTGCTTATAGGATTTGGCAACAAATTGCATTTTCTTAAGCCTGAATTTTGCCAATTCCCTTTTCTCTCCCCAAAGGAAATACCTTTTTTGATAACTACACAGCTACAGAAGGCCTTTGTGACTCTTTTACAACAAAAATCGACCACGATATTAAATTTTAAAATCTAAGATCATGTTCAATGGTTGTATACAAATCTAAGAGCTAGTTTTTGGCATTTATTCATTAATAAGAATAAATTAATCATTAGAAAAGTTCTGTTAACGGATTAATTGACGAATATTGCTCTGTAAACTCTCGTAGGAAATAGTGATTAATAAAAATATGTGTTAAAAGTGCGTGCTTTAGAAAACGAAGTGGCAGCATCTATACTGATAAATATCGTAACATTACATCCATAAGTTATTAATAAAATTATTTTTTCTTTAACGAATATTTTGTATGATTATTAGATTATAATCCAAAGTAACAAAACTATATAGGAATGTTAATAATGTAATTTTAGCACGTGAATACTTATAAATTACTTGTGTGAAAATTCCTATTCGCATATAGTATGTAACAAATCTATAAACTGAAGAATTTGCACACTGGTAAACCGTAAAAGAATACTATTATTAAAGAATATATTAAAAAGGAAATACGCAACTACGAAATTTTTTAAAGGACGAATTAAGGCTAACCGAAAAGGATGGCAAAAATCAGAAATTTTGAAATTAAATATCTCGATCAATGTTTGTAGTATACTAAATGTTTGTAAAATACTAAAATATAAATTATTTGCGCCCTTTAAAACATTTTTACTACTGGAAGCATATTAGCTGTGAAAATAAAGACGGCAGAAGTGATTTTTATGAGCGATATTTATATGTTACCCGCAATATATGAAAGCCAGCAAACTACAGAAAACCTACCTTCTCTACGCATTTTGAATAAAGGTTTTTTTTAATGGCACGCTTCCATTATTTTTTCAAATTTTCTTAATACTTTTTCTAAATAGCATCTGTTATTCTATAGAATGCCTAGGTATTATAAACAGTGTCTAGATAAAGTATATAACAATTTTCATATTTCACACTTTGCTTAAAAATGTAAGGATTTCTGTAAAATGCATAGGTATTATATAGAATGCCAGGCTTTTCGGGCATTTTCGGCATATATATATATACATATAAAAATTTTCTTTACTTGGAAAATCTTTTGTGACATAAATTGTGACCGATAGTTCGTTCATAAGCAAAGAATTCAGAATTTTCATTGCTGTTGTATTGCAGTCGAACCCCTTTATAATGAACTTTAAGGAACGTGAAGTTTGGCTCGCTATATTTGATCCGATTAAAAAAAGGATTCCTTCTTAAAAATGTGTAAAAACGGAATAATGAATCCCACCCGCGCACACCATCACATACACGCACAAAAATGAAAAGAAAAAGAAATACTGATGAACATTGCCACAAGATCTAAAGAATGAAAAACCCTTACTGAAAAGATATAACTTCTAGAGCATTTATACTCAAATAAAACAAACGATAAAGATCAAAATTTCATTTCCTAAAAAATGAACCAACTATATAACCTGAAGCTTATATGATTCACGACTTCCTCTCTCTCAGAATAGCCAACTTGCAAAATTGCCGTCATAGCATCAGATTTGAAAGGCCTCTATCTGACAGTTGACTCAAAGAATTTTAACAGAATCAAAGAATCCATTCTTTTCTGGCTCAGTTATAACTAACACCGTAGCATCTTCATTCTTATCCTTTTTGTGTACTCCTTATCCTAAATGTTTTCTCACACCTTCATAATTATTATAAATTTTATGCATTCACCAAAAATTAAAGAAAACCCTTTTAAAAGTAAAGTGATATCAAATAACAAAAAGTTATTTTCTTTTTAAGCAGTGAATAACTTTAACGGTTTTTATACAAGGGGTAAAACGCCCATGCTTTTAATTACTCATATATAACATTTTGTAAGATTTTAAATAAAGCCTTTGCGGCAAAGTTACGTTATATGCATTTTAAATTTTTTTGGAAATCTTTCTCAAAGACATTATTTTTGTTTAATAATTTTCTAGCTTTCTCAGACTTGTATTGCTATTAAATTTACAGTAGTTTCAGACAGAGCTTCAACTGCAAAGTTTTTGCTTATGTATTTATCTTGATTTTATGTAAATTTGCGTTTGCCTTAAATAAATGAAACCTCTTTAAAGTTGGCTGTAAAAACTTTATTATCCTTACTCGCACCATTTTTATATGTTTTCGAAAGAATGTTTTGTTCTCTAAAGCAAATATTGAAATCTATCGAAATACGGCCCTTTCCTGTGACTGACCGGATGAATTGGTAAATATTGGATAGTTCAACACTGTTTCAGATCCCTAGAAAGGACATGCATGAACATTTTCAAGTATCTATGCGTAATGCGGATATAAACAATTTTCCCTTAAATGTTCTAAAACAACGTCATCCCTACTCTTGGAAAAGTAGTTTTTTTTTTTTTTTTTTTTTTTTTTTTTTTTTTTTTTTGTGTGTGTGTGTGTGAAGTTTAAGAAATAAGGAAAAGCACAGATACGGTTGTAAACAGTTGCGATGTCTTAACCAGTTACCTAATTATCTAAATAATTAATGTTCGTTCAGAAGGAACTTCAAGGGGCCCGATTCATTGCACATTTTATTGGATGATTTCGTACACTATGTAATAACATTATTCTTTTGATATTTCATTTTAATGTTACTAAGCAATGTACGTACTGCAAGAAATTATAAAGAAGAAATAAAGAAAAATCTCTAAAAGTTTTATGTACGTAAATACGCAAATATTATTATATAAATATTTCTTTTTTAAGTGGCGCATGTGGGTTTGTTTTCTAGTAGTAACTGTAAGAAGATGTTTTAGAAGAGATTGTTATTAGCCCAAATGAGCTACTTGTCTCGAAACGCGATTTTGCTTTCTTTTACTTTAATCCCTTGTTTTACTTTTCATTACTTTCTGTACCCATTCGGAAAAACGTAAGACATTATTCTTTCGCATTTAATCTCTCCGTTATTAATTATTAAACGCAATACACGGAGTTCTTAAAAGTATTATTTTTTACTTTTTAATCTGAGTGATTTAGATAAAAATGCATTTAATTCATACATTAGCTACACAGAATTACATTATATATTTTTTTCTTTTTTTTAAATATACAGAAGAAAAAAACGCTTCCATGTTAGTCTAAATGCATATTCATCTAATATCAAATAATATGTTTCGCTATTCCAGGTGGGCCATCTCCACCGATTGTACATACTGATAAACCATACTAAACTTTAAAAGAGCCCTTTTGGGCGATCGTTGGAATATGAATCCTTTCAGATTTTATTTTCCAAATGAATTTTCTCAATCTCAGATGAATTATCCTTTTTTTTATTTTTTTAATAATATCTAGTTAGTAAAGTAGAAGAAAAATGGCTCATTATATATTGTTGTATTGCGACTTCTTTTGGTTGCCTGTTCCATCAGGACTTAAGATTAATTGTTGCCAAATGTGCTTTAATATTTTTTCAATAATTTCGGCACAGACGTTGTGCGATTAAGTATACTTAAGAGGGGAAAAACACAGACACTCTTCAAACTTACACCCAATGTAAAATATCACAGTGCATTCGATCTACAGAACTAGAAATTGTATTAATATAAAATCTTTTGATTAAAAACTCAGCGATATAAAAACATTTTGTTACCACTTAAAATGTAAGAAATTTTCACTTCAAATTTAATAAGAAAACTCTGAGATATTAGAAAAAACTGTTACCATTCGGCAAAACGAATATATATATTTTTTTTAATTTGATCAACAAATTCAGCAATTTAGAAGAAATACGTTATTACTAGCCAAATTAAGATATTTTTGTATTCCATGCGGCAGTGTGTTCTCATTCGGCACAGCTTAAGATAATTTTTAATTTTTCTTTCAAATTTATTCAGTTATTATTAGACCCGTTTAATTTAATATAGTATAATAGATATGATTAATAATAGTTAATAAATAATTATTATACAGGGTGTACAAGTATCTATACATTTTTGAGAAATTCTTTGGAGGCGATCTGAAAGAATGCTGATAACAGGGGAAAGAATAGCCATTGTTTGTACCCGTACACGTGATTAATGTATCAACAGGTGTAGTAGGACTTCGCCCGCAAATTCAGAAAACAAGCCCCTGCTACAGCAGTTATTAAAGCCTTGGTAGACAAATTTAAGTGAACTAGTAATGTTAAAAATAAAGACCGTCTGGAAGACCATTGATAACTCTACAAGTTGAGCAAATCGTACAAGAAGCAATTAAACGTATCCCCTAGCCATCTAACGAAGACTCAGCCGGGAACTCGGTACTTCTCATACTACTGTTTGGAAACCTTTGCGCTGTCATTTAAACAAGGATGCCTACCACATTCAAACAGTGGATAAGCTTGAAGAAGAGGATTGTGCAGTTCGGCAAGCAATGTGCAATGGTTTTTTGGAAGCTGTAGATAAGGAGAACTTAATGAAAATGTTCTCTTTAGCGATGAAGCCCCATTTCATCTGAGCGGCTGTTAATAGGAATACTTGCCGAATGAGGGCTGATGAACAACCAAACAAACGTATAACACGGATCTCCGAAAGGCACACCTAAGGTTATCAGGTTCAATGTTCCGTCTTACCTTCTTCGGGAACATGCAAGGACCTGACTCGGAACAGAGAGCTTATTAAAGCTATGTTCAAAACTGTGGGAAGTCGACAGGATACACAAGAAGGGTATACAAAACCCTTTATTTTTCTCTATTTACAATAACTTCCGTACTTCGGAAATACACAGACCCGGTACTTGGGGTCAAAACGTAAAAGTATAAAAAACAAAACTAAACTCTAATTTAACTTTAAAATAATAAACGTGGAAGATTGGCCTTATATTAACAGGAAGCGTATGTAGTACAGAGAACTGTGAACACTACAATACGTTTAAAATTATCAAGAGGATTAAAACCTCTGGCCTGGACGGCAACCAGCAACTGAGTAAACTTCTAAGGTAAGCGGCCTGCTTCGACTAACTGCTTCCTCTCTCTCGCTTGGCAAAAAGCCACAACTTAAATACTTGGCGTTCGCCAGACAAACTTTGCATAAAAACATTAACGCTTATAATTCTGGCCGGAAGTAGAAAATAAGAAGTGATAGTAAAGATTTAAAATAAAATAAACGTTAGTAAAACTTAAGATCCTTACATACTTCCCGCCAGAGTTAATTAGTTTGAAACTGAGGTCTAAAACGACCTTGTTGAAAACTTTTAGCTCTAGAATCTAACGCGAGGCCAATCTTTTACAAACATTTTTCGCTAGAAACTAGAAATTTAAAAGAAAGAAATTTGTTTTTACAATAGCAGCTCCCAGGACACATTTTTTTTCATCTGTACTGCATCTAAACAGGAGCTTTTGTTCAAATCTGGTTCCTTCCAGAGATCTGGAAGGAAAACTAGTTTAATGAAATGTTACACAATGAAATGGCAAGTAACATGTATAATTATATTTGTCTTAACACTCTTATTTCATTCATGACTATTTTAATTATCTCTCCCCGTGCTCTCTGACATGTGTTGTAAAAGAAAACACCAAACACGAATGAGTTTATGTACCATTGTTCAACACTACCTCCTACAATCAAAACACTAACGTGTTAAAATTCAACATAACAAGACCTCGTAACACACCTTATCTTCATCTCTAAACCCTGAGTACTATTCTGAAAGTGGCTAACTCTGAAGTGTAGCGTCAGAGAGCCTAACTACATTCATTCAACCTTTAACACATATTCACAATAATTTGGTCTTTTTACAGTCACACGAATAAGTTTAAAAATTTTGGCATTACTTTCACTTTTACCATATCACAGTATTTCTTAACATTTAAAATAAAAGTTCACATTGTATATAAGGACATATTAACATGCCGTTAATTTTACGCAATTTAAAACATACATTAGTAGTACATTGTTAACTTCTATTCTTTTCCAAGCAAGTGCCAATTCTTTCTACATTGAAATACTACATTTCAAATAGTCTTTCAGACTAAAAACTTCTTTCTTGCCAGAAAGTTTTAAATAATATTTATACAATAACTTTTTACAATATTTAAGTCTTTACATAACGCTATTATACATCAACTTTAGTTTTACGCGCGAGTAATTGAAAAAACATAATACCAAAATCGGTAACAACTCATTTCTCGCCCTTTTGGCGATAAAGGTAGACCTCGCATGAGGTAAAACTTCTTGAAATCTGCCACTTGCAGTAAGAATGAAAGATTAACTTAAGTTTGCAAAGTAACATAAAATTTTACTTATCTTTGTGATATTCGGACATTCTTTTCTGGGCCCAGTCCTTAAAGGTAGTGCAGATAGTTGTTTGATTTATCCTCCTTCTTGTACGGGCTCGCCCTTCAGTTCCTTCCTCTAGATGCTTTCTTTTTTCTCCAGTTCTGTCACCCTTGAATACCTTCTTTTTCGCTTCTGCCTGTGGTCTTGGTCGTTTGATGGCAGCTGGTCTTGGCGGAACCGGGAAACTTCTTTCGTGTTCCTGCTTGGACCTCGTTGCTGGCCGTTCAAATTTTCCTTGTAACTTTTCCTCCGTCGCTGGTGGCCCTTCCGCAGTTCCGCGACATTTGCTGCGAAGAGTCCTGTCGGATGAGTAGATCTTCCGATTTAGAGCCGGGTTATAGTTGCCGACATTTCTCCTGGTTCTCTTTGCATACGTCGTCCTTCTCCCTTCTTCATTCTGGGGGTGTTCGTGAACTCTCTTTTCTGGACGGTGGAACGGCTTCTTTTTCTTGCTACCTTCAATTTTTCCGCGGGGAAACTTTCTTTTCACTTGCTCCTGCCTCTTAATGGCTTGCCTTTGTACTTGTCGTTTTTCCACCTCTGGAGCATGTGCCTGCGGTGTATGCCGTGCCGGATCCTGCAAAAGAGCTTTAAAAATTTTCATTTTATTACGATCATACTAGGGTTTGATTTGATCAATGTTTGCGGAGCAAGTTTCACCATTTCTAGCTTTTAACACTACTACAGCGTGAGTTATTTTCTCTATAACGTATGGTCCTTCAAATCGTGGAAAACATTTGGCAGTTTTATCTTCTGGTGCTGAAGAAAGTGAATGCTTAATTTTTAAAACTTCATCCTCTACTTTATAAGTTACTCCCCGTCGTTTCAAGTCATAATAGAGTTTCTGTTTTCTCTGTGCTACTTCAGTATTCTTCTTTGCTTCCTTAATTAGTTTTTCTATATCACCCATTTTAAATTCTGGGGCTCTCTGTTGCACATAAAATAATTTATCTAACGGCGTTATAATCTTTCTGCCTAGAAATAACTCAGCAGGAGTTTTGCCCGTTGTATCATGTTTTGCGGTCCTAAGGGCGAAAGCAAATTCATTGACATAGTTATCCCAGCTTTTATGAAAATTTTTAACATAACTACGGATAATTTTCACTATATTTCTATTGACCCGTTCCGCTATATTTGATTGCGGCCGATACGGGACCATTTTTAAATGACGTATGCCCAGTTTTTGGCACATGTCTTCAAATATATTACTTACAAATTGAGGACCATTATCAGATATAACTTTTAGGGGCGCCCCGTATTTTAAAATATATTTATTTAAAATAGAATCAGTAACTAATTTCGCGGAGGCTCGTTTTAAGGGAACAATTTCGGTCCATTTACTAAAATGATCAACCATAACAAGGAGATAGCGACTTTTATTTAACTGACTTTTTGGGAAAAGGCCCAATAAATCGATGCCAATTATTTCATTTGGAAATTCGGATTTCATACTATTTAGAAACCCGGCCGGGCGGAAATTAATATAATTAACTGCTTGACATGTTGGGCAGGACTGGACATACGCCCTTGTTAACTTTTGCAGTTCAGGAAAGTAGACTGCCTCGCGTACGCGTTGGATAGTTTTTCGAATACCAGCATGAGAAGCTAAAGAGCTGTCATGGAGCTCCTGCAGGATATTTAATCTAAGACTAGCTGGGATAACAGGTCGAAATTCGTTGTTGGAATTCGTAGTTTTTGTATAAAATAAAAGACCATCTATTAGTTCGTAATGGGCCGCCCGATTTCTTATCGCCACAATATCTTGGTGGCTAAAATTTTCAGGATCCTTTAAATACTCATAAATGCTTCCAAACTCAGGATCTTTACCCAGTTCGGTTATTACAGTTTCTCGGGAATTTATTGTACATGTTGTGAGCATTGCCACCTTTACAGTATTACCTTGTTCATCTATTTTAATTCTTGATAGGGCATCTGCTACGATATTTTCCTTTCGGGGGTATGCTTGATTACCAGATTATATTCTTGTAGCTTGAGTGCCCATCTTATTAACCTTGGGGATAAGTTTTTCCCTGAGCACAATCTAGTTACCGCCGCATGATCAGTGTACACTGTCATTGGCGCCTTTCCAAAATAGAGTCGGAACTTTTGCACTGCTAACAGAACTGCAAGTGCCTCTCTCTCGGTCGCGGAATAGTTTCTTTGTGTTTGATTTAAAGTTCGGCTAAAAAATGTCACGGGCTGCTGATTTTGCGAAAGTACCGCTCCTACCGCATAATCCGAAGCATCCGCTGAAATTTCTAAATTCTCATCCTTTTCAGGAAATTTCATCATAGGGGCTTGCTTAATGCTTGCTTTAATTTTTCGAAAGCACTATTGGCTTCGGCCGTCCACAAGAATCTTGCCTTTTTCCTTTTTAATTTTAACAATGGCTCAGCGATAGCTGCAAAATCTTTTATAAAGGACCTATAATATGAACAAATTCCTAGAAAAGAAGAGAGCTTCTTTGCCGTGTTTGGAATCGGATACTTTTGTACAGCGATTATTTTTGATTCGTCTGTCTCTATTCCTTTCTGAGATATCTTGTAACCTAAATATTTTAATTCAGGGGCTGCAAATTTGCACTTTTCGACATTAACTTTTAGACCGGCCTCATTTAATAAAGAAAACACCTGTCTTAAATCCTGTACATGTTGGTCGAGATTATCACTAGTAATAATGATATCGTCTAATTAGATAAATGTGGACTTTCCAAGAACAGGTCTTAACACAATGTCCATACATCGCTGAAATGTTGCCGGGGCTCCTGAAAGGCCAAACGGCATACGCAAAAATGCATAAGTGCCAGACTTGGTTATAAAAGCAGTCTTAGGCACGTCCTCAGGCCTAACCCCTACTTGAAAATAACCAGTCGTTAAGTCTAAAGTCGTCATATATTTGGTGGATGTTATGTTCCTTAGAATTTATTCAATTATAGGTAACGGATATACCGGATATTTAGTTATGGAGTTTAATTTACGGTAATCGATTGCGAATTTCCACCTTTTTGGATGCGTCAAAGGATAGTCATTATTTTTCTTACATAAAACCACCGGGCTAGCATAACTACTTGAGATGGGCGTTATGATCTTTTTACGTAGCATATCGGTGATATGCCATTCTATAATTTTTTCCTTATTCTTATCATACCGGTATGCATTTTGGCGAACTGGCATTGAATCTCCGGTGTCAATACTATGGTTAGTAACCTGACTAAATCCTGGAATATCACTAAATAACGAAGCAAATTCACTTACCACTTGTCGGATTCTTCCTTGCTCGTCATTAGGCAGGTGGTCAAGATTTAACATCGGCGGTTCAGCCTTTTCTGCACGAACTGGTTTCATTGTCAGCTTAAGGGACGCTTCATTAAAATCCAGCGTTGCGTGTGCGTCTGAAAGAAAATCTATTCCTAAAATTATATGTGCTTGCAGATTCTTTACTATAAAAAACATCACCTTTACTTGTTCGTCCTTGATACGGACATATAGCGGTACTTTACCTATACACTTACATAGTTCTCCTTGCGCCGCTAACACTGTCGTATTATCCGAATTATATATGCGGTATTTCCGAAAATACTTCCTAAAAAAATCTTCTGCCACACAGGAACACTGCGCGCCTGTATCCAGGAGTGCGGTGGCTGGGATATTATTCACCAACACTTCAATCTTCGGAAGAGTCAAATTTTTCACCATTACTGTATTTAACTTGAAGGAAGAGGGGTTTTCGTGGCCTTCGGATTTCCGCACCCTCTCGTCAGCAGAAATCCGTTTTAGTTTAAATTATTTTTCTTTTCCGTGCTTTCCTTCCTTTTCCACTGGCCTTGAGACTTTTTTCCTGGATTGCAATTGAACTGTCGACGTTCGCCGGCTGTTTTTGAATGCTCGGGTTTCCTTGCCCACTGATTTGCTTTGCTTCCGTAGCCGTGTGCTTGAGTTTGCTGTAGTCTTGGCGCACCAAATTGGTTCCGCTGTTGATATTGGCGTCTTCTTTCAACGTCCGCCGTTCTTCTACTTTCAAACTGGATTGCTAGCTTAAATATCTTTTCCAGTGTAGTCGGATTTCTTAATTCTATAAAGTCTTGCACTTGGGGCAGTAACCTCGGCAAAATCACTTGAATTATCTCAGGATCCGGACGGTTTCCATACAAGAGTTTGAAGACGTGAATTTTTCTTAAATTAAAGCTTGAGAGATTTTCGATTCTTTGTTGATATATGCTGAAAAGTTCCGTTTCCAATTTCGCACGATCCCTTACAACAGGGAAGGCTTTTACTAGGGCAGTCTTGAAATTCTCGTAAGTATAGGTGGGACTTCCTGCTTGACCCAAGAGACTTCTGCCTATACATTTGAACCAGTTAAGCGCTTGGCCCCTCAAAGCGCTGGTAGCTAAGGTAACGTTTTGAAATTCGTGCACGGGGTAGAGCATGAAGTGGTCATTCAATTTTTCCAAAAAACTGGTTACCGGTGAGTTTCCATTAAATGTTGCTTCTGGTTTCATCGAAGCGCGCATGGTCTGGACGATGTAACCAAATCCTTCCAGGGCGGCAGCTGGCATTTCTGGATTCTGAGCCGCTTCTGCAGGCAGCACAGGTTTTTCTTGAAACTCGGCCATGGTTATTCTTCTTCGTTGGGCGCCACTATCAGGTTCAATGTTCCGTCTAACCTTCTTCGGGAATATGCAAGGACCTGACTCGGAACAGAGAGCTTACTAAAGCTATGTTCAAAACTGTGGGAAGTAAACACTATACACAAGAAGGCTATACAAAACCCTTTATTTTTCTCTGTTTACAATAACTTCCGTACTTCGGAATACACAGACCCGCTACTTGGGATCAAAACGTAAAAGTATAAAAAACAAAACTAAACACTAATTTAACTTTAAAATAATAAACGTGGAAGATTGGCCTTATATTAACAGGAAGCGTATGTAGATAGAGAATTGTGAACACTACAATACGTTTAAAAATTATCAAGAGGGTTAAAACCTCTGGCCTGGACGGCAACCAGCAACTGAGTAAACTTCTAAGCTAAGCGGCCTGCTTCGACTAACTGCTTCCTCTCTCTCGCTTGGCAAAAAGCTACAACTTAAATACTTGGCGTTCGCCAGACAAACTTTGCATAAAAACATTAACGCTTATAACTCTGGCCGGAAGTAGAAAATAAGAAGTGATAGTAAAGATTTAAAATAAAATAAACGTTAGTAAAACTTAAGATCCTTACAAGGTTAATGTATGGATTGGAAAATAACTCTAAGCTCTGTGGACCTTTCATGTTTGCAGAAAGGACCATCACTGGAGAAATTTATCTCTATAAGTTGCAACGATATCTTGAACCACAGCTAGTATCAGAGGGTATTATTGACACTGTTGTCTACCAACAGAATGGGGCACCTACCTATTTGCCATTAATGTGCGTAGTTATCTTAATGGAACTCTTAATATGTGGATTGGGCATTGGCTGTCAACAGCTTTGGGCTCCACAATCACCAGACCTAGCTTAACTAGAATTTTTCGTATGGAGACTTTTACGTACTTTTTAGTCAAATCCAAAGTGTACCAAGTGAAGAATGACAGCACTGAACAAATAAAATAGTGAATTATGGCTACAGCAGCTGAAATTATACTAATATCTTTACATAAGTGTGGTGGAATGGTGGCAATTGTGGGTCCGTGACACTTAGCCGACAAGACACTTAACCGACACCAGTTAGCCGGACACTTAGCCGACAGGAAATTTAGCCGACAGGACATTTAGCCGACGCGGACACTTAGCCGACAGGTCAATTAACTAACACGGACAGTTAGCCGACAAGATATTTAGCCAAAACGGACAATTAGCTGACAAGACATTTAGCCCACAAGGACACTTAGCCAACAGGACATTTAGCCGACAAAGACACTTAGCCGACAGGACATTTAGATACGAGACATTTAACTGACAAGACATTTAGTTAACAGGGCATTAAGCCGACAGTGACGTTTAGCTGACACGTACCCAATAATTATTTAAATTTACTATCGTCTGCAAAATTTCTCGACTGCTCCATAAGTTCAATATTCAAGTCATTTTTTCACCTATCAGTAAAATTCATTTTTCGACTCTTAAAGATCCCATATGTGCTTTTAGATCTTACGTAATTTAGCATAGTATAATATACACTAGTGTGCAAAAATTAAGGACGAGACGGTTTTTTCAACATAACTTTGTACAAAAGCTTTCCAAATCAACACATTTAATACCGTAAGATCCCCAATACGTAAGGACATGAGTAATGTAAGCAACACTTACTAAAAGAGAAATTAGAGGGATAAAAAGAAGCTTTATTGAAAAGTAGCATGGAGCGCAATGCGACTGAAGGCCGAAACATCCCTGTGATGGGTGTCCAGCAAGAAACATCCGGTTTTTAATAGGGGATATGATCTCCCCTGACTGCTAGGCAGGTTTCACAGCGTCTGCCCATGCTGAGAATGAGGGTGTCAATGAGTTGTTGACGCATTGCTGCCCATTCGTCATGCAGCGCCAATCGAAGCTCCGGAATTGTTACTGGTGGTAAGGCTGCCAAGCGTCTGCCTAGAAAATCCCATACATGCTCGATGGGATTGAGATACGGAGATCCTGCCGGCCAATCCATACGTTTAATATCCTCACTCTCTAAGAGCTGTTCGGCAGCTACTGTGCGATGACATGGTGCATTGTCGTCCATGAAAAGGAAATGCGGACCCATAGCGCCTCTAAAAAGAGGCACATATGGAGGAAGAATCTCGTTACAATAACGGGTCCCGTTGACTGAACCTGCGTCGAAGATGTGAAGGTCTGTACGACTACCAAGCATGATGCCTCCCCAAACGAGAACACCGCCACCTCCATACCTGTTCCTTTCAATGATGTTCGTGGGATGATTGCGGCTTCCCAGCTCTCTCCAGATGAGTATGCGATGAGAATCGCTACTCAGACTTAATCTGCTCTCATCTGTAAAGAGTACTCGTCCCCATTCATTGTCTCTCCAATTCCGGTGTTTCCGGCACCACAGAGAACGCCTTCTGCGATGGGCAGGCGTTAGAGGTACACACCGTACAAAGCGTCGTGCAAACAGACCACCACCGTGCAGTCTTCTGGCCACGGTAAAACGCGATATTGGTCGTCCAGTCGCCTGTGTCGTGTGTCTAGCGATTTCTCCCGCTGTCTGCCGCCTGTTTCTTCTGGCTTGTAAGGCAATATACCGGTCATTTGCGGGTGTGGTTCCTCGTGGACGACCACTACTAAACCCCCGGATAGCTGTTCCTGTAGTTTGAAATTGTCTCCAAAGTCATGAAACGATGCTGTGAGCAATTCCGAACTCTGCAGCCACACTTGTCACACTGCGGCCTTCCTCCAACTTCCCAATGATTCGACCTCGGGTAAAAGCATCCGGATATCGTCTAACAGATTGATTATTCGCCATTTCTCGCTGAGGCAGCAACTCGGTGTGATTTTAACTGCTATACGGCGTGCAATCTCTTTGCCAGAAATACTGATCTTACACCGACAACATGCTTTATACTACTCAGACACTCCCTCATTACGTCTACCTGCATATCTGCGCATGTGCTACCGTACATCACCTTACTTAATATCCTGATTGGTCTTTCTGTCCGCTCTGGCTCTTCGTTCAGCTGATATGCTAATTTTTCGACTTCGTCCTTAATTTTTGCACACCAGTGTATATCGTTCTGTTTGGGATATATTGGCCGAATTTGAAAAGCGTTGGAATTTCTCATCAGGAAATATTAATTAATTTTCGAAAGGAAAAAAAGAATTTTTTTAGATAAGTACAACAGTCACTTAGTTATATTTTAATATGGGATCTGCAAAAATTGTCGGCTCAGGCAAACATGAGAGGTTCGTTTTAACGGGTTCTCGCGTGTGGACCCGGAGTAATGCGGTAAGAATTGGATTCTCCCTTGAGCCCACCTGGAGAAGAGTGTCCTCATAGCTCAAAAGAAGGGGCCCCGTCTCTACACAAACAAGGGCAGCCAGCAACCCCCCAAAACAAACAAAAATACTAAATTAAAAATAAGTAAGCACATCTAACACAAAATTACAAACAAACAAAAAAACAAACCACAAACACAAATTCACAACATAGAGCACCACAGATATCTAAAACCCATATAAATTACAGAATTCAATTTTAACAGAAGATTCCTACAAGCGCCATATTTTCATTGATAAAGTTCATTAGAGCAATGGTACATGATTTAAAAATCTTAAAATGAATGGCACTTACATTAAAATCAGTAATGTTAAAAATCTGTCTAATAGAGGCTGCTAAACTGCAAAATGCCTAGCAGCACCATCAACCTGATAACTATCACATAGTATATTTTCCTGCAGATTATATAGGTTGAAATAGAACGGAAACCTACCATGTTCAGTTAAAACCTGATTAGCGTCAAAATTGTCCATACATTTCATTTTATTCGCGATTTTAATTAGTTCCATAAATCCTTTGTTTTTAGGTGAAGAGAACCACTGTATTTTCCATTTGTTAACGTAAAACTCTTTCATTCTTCGAATAGCAATTTTCTTCGAACCTGTTACTTTAATATCCATTGCATTGACATTTGAGAACGCCTGCTTTGATTTGCCAGGCTATAGGCCCTCTCATTACCAATAAAGCTTATATGGGCGTTAACCCAATGTACTTTAATATTTAAATATGAACTCAAAGTTTCTAAATGACTCTTAATTTCGACAATTAATGGATTGAAATTGTCTGGAAGGGAGAGCGCATGGAGAAGAGACAAGCAGTCAGTGTAAATATTTACAGACGTGAGTATAAACAATGTATTTTAATCCATAATAAGGTTTGTTTGAAAGCTTCACTTTCTGCTTGAAAAACTGAATTATATGTGTTGAACTTAAACATTCTACAATCCACCTCAATTCCATAGTAAAAAACAACAAAGGTAGCTCCCACGCTCCTCCCGACCCCAGAACCATCTGTGTAAATATCAAATACATTAACAGTTGGATTACTTTTATCAAAAACAAAACGAAATCTATTGGAAGGATGTACTAAATGAATATTAAATTTTTCAAAAACATTTTTTGTAAAATAATCTTTAAATTTTTCAAAAACATTTTTTGTAAAATAATCTTCAAATTTTTCAAAAACATTTTTTGTAAAATAATCTTTTTTCATTTTTTGCAAATAATCTTCAAACATTTTCAATTCCAGTCGTCCAGTTCTAAATAAAAATTTCTCATAATAAAATTCATATAAAGTTGGGAGAAGCGGCAGTCTAGCCAACACAAAGACGGCCATAGTAGGCACTGTTCTAAAACATCGGTTTAAAGCTAAACCCCAAGCTCTCTGAACACTGTCTAACTTCATCGGTAATCTAACCATTTCCCCTGCCGTGGATCCCCAGGCTCCAATTCCATACATGATGATTGGAAGCACTACATTTAAGTAAATCTTTCTCAGAATGGAGGATTTTTCAAGGATAAAATCTTAGCTGAAAAAGTTCTTCTAAAATTTAATAAAATCAGATCAGTATCGGGGTAATGCGGTGTCAATTTTCGATTCTGTGTGAGTTCTGAATATTTCTTTAGAAGAATGAATACAAAGTCACAGTTCATAATAAAATGTGAAGAGCGGGTAGCAAAGTCTGATAAACAACGAAAACATATAATCCGATCGAAAGTAACACCTGAAGCACAGCCGTTGAAGTAGAAGAGTAAGTGTGCAAAAACATAGCCGTAATTACATAGAAATTAGTGACAGAATAGCAATGATTGACGGTAAAAGAAACGCCTTATTTGCCCAAAACAGTTTCTGGATGAGCATGTGAGTGTACAATACTGATACATAACAATTAAACTATATAGAAAATTGTAATGCGTAACAAAAAGACAAGAATAACGTGAACAGAAATAAATGCATAACAGCAATAGTAAGACTGATGAAAACAAAAATTAATTCAGATGTCGTAGTAGCGTAAGTGGCCTTTCGCGATTTTTCTTTACAGTCACAGTCATAATTCAATACGGAAATTGTGCTGTTTTGCACTTCTGGGATTTTCATAAAGATTTTTTTCAACAATGTACATCTGAATTTCAGGAATATTAAGTTCTCGGTGAATTGCCGTCTTCCTAAGCAAACATTGTCCGTAAAGCTTCTTCATTTAATCAACTGGGTTCCTTTGAACACTTTCACACAATTAATAATTTTTCTTGTGTACTTAATGCTATTCATTTTCCAATCTCACTCTTCCTAATGCTTTCAAATTTCTAATACCTTTACGTTTCATTACTATTTTACTCAACTCATCGTGCTACATTCCTTCCTTTATAAAATAATTTCGCTCCTCCCACTACTGAAATTTCGTTTCTCTGTTATAAAAAATCTCAATAATAATGCAGTAAAAATTATTGTTATTTTTTAATTATACTTTTTATAGAAATATTTCCGGTAAAGGGTTAGTTTAACAAATATATTTTATCTTTTATTAAAAGCAATTAAAAAAGATAATTTTCAGACAAGCAAAGCTGTAAATTATTTGTGACCTCTATAATCGGCTACCATTCTTTAGATAGAAATAAACAACTCATATGATGTCACGGTAACTGACCTGTCTTTTGTCACCTCTGCATTGCTTCCGTCTTTCGGAATTCAACTTTTACCGATTGCCATATAATCATGTGACAGTTACGGCTGTATTTCAACAGAACTGATAACGTCGCGCTAGTGCGATACATCAGTTATAGTCGGTATTGGACCCGTCTTTGTAAACATTTTTATTTAAACTTTTCGCCATGCTAAAACGGCTGAACAATTCTGAACAATACTTCGGTATTCAAATTTGGAACATTCTTCTCATTTCCTAGCAAAGCATTTATAAAGGGCAAGCCTAAAGAAGCAATTTTCATTGGAAGAGACTGGTTATATATTAAGTAAAACGGTCACTCTCTTTCTATTAGGCCCGGCAGCGGCTGAGCGGTAAAGTCGTCGAGCACTGGTAGCGAACGGATTGGCTGCATGGGTGTTTTCGTGGTTTTCCTCATGTGTAACTTGTATACGAGCCAGTTTTCCTTAGAAAGTCCTCCACGAAGGTATCCCTTCCCTTAGGCAGATAGCCCTCTGGCTTTGCCGTAATTACATAAACCAAACAAAACGCAACCTAATTCTGTTAGCTGGTCGCAGGCCACGAGGCACGAATTCCTGGGCCGGAGACCTATCTCAGATTAATAAATATACAATACCTAACGTGCAAATAGCATTCTGAGGGCGTAACTAGCATTTCAGAAGAAAAAAAAAGTAGTTCCAGTGCGGCGAAGAGTAGGACGAATCACGCTACTTCCTGACAGGGAAAGGAAATTTCATAAGTGGGAGAAGCGACACGACTGTATACGGGAGTGAATGTAGCATGATCTTGTTGAGCAAAGTAGGAATGAAATGTAAAAGTATTAGAAACTTGAAAGCATTGGGAACAGCCAGACTCATTGTTGACTAAATACCTTGTCGGCTAACTGTCCGTGTGGGTTAAATGCCCTATCGGCTAAATGCCCTTTTCGGCTAAATATCCTGTCGGTTAACTGTCCTTATCGGCTTAATGTTCTGTCAGCTAAAGTGTCCCTGTCATCTAAATGTCCTGGCGGCTAAGTGTCCGTGTCGGTTAAATGTCCTGTCGGCTAAGTGTCTACGACCGGGCAATTGTGCCTAGACACTCAGGAGGACCACATTGAATTGTACTAATTTAGTGTTCTATTATGTTGCATTTTCATGTAAGTAACTTACATTTTAGAATAAAGTCTGTTTAAGCAAAAATCTATAGACTTTTTATACACCCTGTATACCTAAAATAGTTATTATAAATAATTATCTAGTAAAGATATTTATTTATAATAACTATTTTAGGTGGATGGTCGTGCATGCGGCTTTGTTAATAACAAATGCTCCCAAGATACTAAAGCAGGGAAAACAGCGATTTAACGCAAATTCTTCTCAGCTACAATGCTTAAACTTAATTGCTTTAAAGTTATAAACAAAATCGTTGGCTGCTTTCACTGCATAATAGCTTTTATTTATTTTATTGAATTTCATTCTTTCAGACAACGTTGTTTGCAATTATTCTCTCAATTTAGTTGCACGAGAGAATGAAAACCATAGGTAAAATTTATTTTATTTTCACATGTAAAGTTGTTTAGAGTTAGTTTTCTTTAAAGAAATTGCAAATCAAATGAAGAGTTACGATTAAATGCGCTTTAATAAATTTCAATTTCATATTTCACAGAAGGAATGAAATATATGATGTTTTGTATGTTCTTTCGTTCCAGTTTCTTCAAAAGAAGTAAATCGTGATTTTCACAAAGATGTTCTTTAGCTAGCAAACGGAAATACATTGTACGTAAACAAATCTCTGTTATGTCGTATTTTTAACGTAAGAAAAAAGTGTATTTTCAGCAGACACACAAACATGATGGAGTGCTTTGATAAGCAGTTTGTTAGAAGCCGCCATTCCAAAGGCATTGTAAATATGAAAATTTTTCTCCTACAGCTGATGCGAAATTTGCATTTCCAGTGCATTTTGCTCCAAAGGGGAAGAAAAGACAGGTAATATGACTTTTTGGGCCATCAAGGAGAAATGTCTTGCAATATTTTATTCAAATGCTCCTTGTAATTTAGAGTGCACTTTCAAAAGCTATTTTCATATTTCTGTCCTCCTGGCGAATCATTTTGAACGGTTTTGAAAGGCGCATACTGTGTCTAAAATCGAAAGAAAATCCAGAAAAGTGTTCCCAGAACTCGGAGAAGTATAATTGTTTCCAGTTAGCAAGTTTTTGTAATTATTATTATTATTATTATTATTATTATTGGTCGAATACAGTAGTAGTTTCAAACTCAAATTGCATGTGAATGTAGGCTGACCGCACGATCTGACAACAGCTGAAGAACCGTAATTTATCAACAAAATAAAAAATATTTTAAATAAATTTTAAATTTCGATTACTAAATAATTATTAAAATAATAATAATAATAATAATAATAATAATAATATCGGAAGTTGAAAAATTCAAATTTATATTAACTCTCTCTCTGAAAGCTAATTTTCGCTCCTTCAATGCATTTTATGTTTGGTTCTGTTACGTTATTAAAAGTCTTGATTTAGATCGTGATTGAGATTTTTGCAGTCTCTATAAGACGTACACTTGCATTGAGAAATTATTATAGAAAGCTAGACCCAACTTTTGAAAAGAAAAAGCATTAAAAAATAGGCATGATCATTTTCTAATTCGAAAGAAAAAAAAATAGATTAATCGGAGTATTGTGTTACCTATAGGTAATTTCTTGTTAGCCTAGAAGGGCTATTAATTTCGTTTTGACATTTTGCGTCGAAAACTTTAAAAGGCTGCATCACTTTTCAGATTGTTGCCACAAAATATTATCGTCCTGCATTATACTGCAAGAAATTATATAGTGAAGAATTTGCATAAATGTATATGTTTCCCGCATTGTGATAAAACAAAGCTACCTAGAGCCATCCAATTTTGAATAACTTAATCTACCACCCGAAAATGGGCATCTGGAAGCCCAAGTTTGGAATTTGGGAATTTTTTTTATTATCTATTTGATATTTTGTAAAACTTTAACCAATTTTTGATTAACAAACTCAACGATTTAAAATGAGCAATGGCAACACTGAGCAGAAAAAAAAAATATATCTCCAGCATGCGAGACTGTGTCTCGCAAGATATGCTCTTTTTAAATTATTTTGAGATATTTCTGTTAAATTAAATTTTATGGTTCAAATGCGAAGAACATGATATTTAATAAATAAAGGTAGCACACAAAACGATAAAAAAAGCCCCTTTGGGCGTAATATAAAACCTGAAACCTTTCAAATTTTTTTCTTTTCGTTTTTATTATTTTATTCTGTTTGTTTCCAAATAGTTTAGCTTTCAATTACTCTATTGAATTTTTAATTATTAGCCGAAAGGAAGTTAGCCCAGAAGAGCTATTAGTCACGAAACGACATTTTGTATCGAATCACTATAAACAGCTATATCACTTTTTAAACTGTTGCCACTAAACATTATCGCTTTGTATTATATTTAAAGAAATTGAATAATAAAGAATCTGCATGAATGTATATATGTTTCTAGCACTGTGAAAAAATAACGATACTTAGATCCAGAAAATTTTAAATAACGTAGTCTTCGACCCGAATATGGGCACGCGGGAACTCGAATATTAAGTTATGAATTTATTTTATTATCTATTTCATATTTTTTAATCTTTAACGAAGTTTTGATTAAAATTCTCAACGATGTTGTTTTTAAATATTATTAGCCCAAAGGGGCGTTATCCCAAATGCTCTCAAAAATGTGTGTAGGGTACCTCACGCCTTTTGTCTAAGACGAACGTCGAGGAACCTAGTGAATTATGTTGCGACTTGTCGCTGAGTTCAAACAACTAAATGCGAGAAGAGTTAAAATACCCTTTTATTCACTCACATAAGAATAAATGTCGGCACCTTCTCGGGCTTTAACTCAGAATAAGAAATAAGAAACTAAACTGTAATTACCTAAACGAGACTTAACCGAAGCTAAACACAATAATCTTACATAGTTTGGCTCTTAAACAAGCCGGCGAATATCAAAAGGGACATAATAGTAGGGCCGAGCGTAACAGCATCAAGAGTGACTTAGCCCAGAAGGCAAATATGCGCTACTAAGGATTCCTAGCACTCTCAATCGAAGTTAGCTGAACCTTCCTTAAATACTAATTCTTACTGATTTGCATTCAAAGCGATTCTAAAAACTCATTGTGGTAGGGAGCTGTAAGTGGAAATAAGAATTGATAGGAAAGGGCTTCGAAATTAAAATAACTGTTATAAAATTACAATATACCTCACATGTGTATATATGTATAAATGAAGGAAGGCACCTTTCGACGTAATACAAAATCTGGAAGCTTTCAGACTTTTTTAATCTAGATTTTTTTATTTAATCGTACGTGATATTGAATTTTTTATTCACTTAAGATCATTGATCTAATTTCTCATATTAATAAACAGTAGCGATCTCTATATTCTTTTAATTTGTCTTGGGTTCAATTCTCATATGCTGAAAAAGTCTCATTGTAAGAAGAGATTTGAGGACCTTTTTTTTTCCCTTGCTTGGAAATTTAAAACCAGATACAACAATTTCTCAAAAAGTGTAGTTTCAATCATTTCAGGTTTACTACTGTCCGGTTCGAAAATTTCCAAACAAACCAAATTTTAACTGAGCAATAAAATCAATTTCGGATACCTTAGTACGCCAAAATTCTATTTAATACATAATCGTTTTTTCTTTTATGTAGAGAACTTTCTTTTTGTGCAGCTTTAAATTAAGAGAAAAGATACATTCTCCACGTTTTTCTGCGATTTTCCTTTATAAATATTATCGATTTATTATTTTCTGATCGACTACTTTAACTGAATTTTAAAAGAATTATAACACCAGAAATGTTATGTAAAATACAGGTGAATAAGAGGATGAATTAACGGTAAAGAAAAACTGAGGACTGTAGCAATATATATCATATCACATTGTGCAAAGAATTCCATTCGTTTTAAACTAATTCTGATGATGTCCCGATAACTGAAGGAAACCTGCCATTAACGTAATTGAGTACATCAAATGAACTAGATAACGAAACATATATTAGCACGGATAAACGACAAGTTTGTGAAAAAGGAATGACAACACTTTGTTACAAAGAAAAAGAGAAGGAGAAAAAGGCCGAAAACGGAAAATATGGCAGATATCGATATTGCAATTTTTAGATTAAAAAAATAATATAAAACATGCATTTTTTAAAATTATTCCTAAGGTTTCTTTATTTATTAATCACCTTTTATTCACTGAAAAGCAGGAGGAAATATTTCGGGGAACCAATTATCCTTTTTTGCATTTAGGTCCCCGTTTAGTCCAGTTTCAGCTAGTCTGGGATACTGGCGGAACTTATTAACCGAACTATATGAGGATATGTCCGTATTTTCCAAGCTCCTATACAGCTCTCGGAGAAACTAGAAGCAGGAGTTTCCGCACCACGTCTTCTGGAGACAGATTCCTTGTATACCATTTGCGGTCATCAGCTGTCTACAAATGATATTTAAAAGCTGCCGCTTAAAGGTAATACAAAAGGAAATAATCCGCATTAGTCAAATCTGAGGAACGAGATATACAAAGCGAAGAATAAAAAAATTTACAAATGGCTGTACTTGTGTTTACGTTTGCACAATTCTGTTGGAAACAAATCGTATCCATCAACCTCCACACCTCTGGCAATCTTCACTATCCCACTATACCCGTTGACGTCTGACATAGAGAGTGACTGAATAAAAGCTTCAAGTTTCCACAATCGCAGTCTGTAAATGTGCATGGCATACCAATTACCTGCCCCTAGATCTCAATGGAAGTAAGTATGCCTCACTTGGGTACGTGCATTCTGCCGACTTGACAGCTCACTACTGGCAACCTATAATAAAAAATACAACTTCTATACACCGCTTTCGCAAGCGTTCTTACCCAACAGTTATTTGTACAACAGTTGGTCGTAGACGTACGTTTCCAGTCGCATAAATGTTTTAAATGACGCAAGAGTTCAATTTTTTATATTCCTAAACTTAAAAAAACATTTATTTTGTATAAAATAAGAAATCTAACATTTTACACGTTCCTGCGATCCCTATCCTTATATATACAGGGTGTCCATAATTAAACTTGAAATCTGAAAGCTGTCTGTAGCAAAAAATATACAGCGGAATTGCATGAAAATTGGGTAATGGCAAAACATGCTCGATGTGATGTCCACCATTGCCTGCTACTATCTGGAAGCGTAAAATCGCATGTTAGACTGCTGAAAGCAGCATGAACTGGGAAATGTTACGCACATGGCGTTCTGTGCTTTCTTTAAGGTCGGATAGAGATGTGATGCGTCCACGGTAGACAATGGCCTTGAGGTATCCCCACAGTGAAAAGTCGCAAGGATTCAAGTAGGGGGGGATCTAGGAGGCCAAGCTGTAGGAAATTGCGGGCTGATGATTCTGTCTTCGCCGAAATGTCAGAGTAGAACTTGTTTCACACAACGGGCGATGTGTGGAGGAGCAAGGAGCACCATCCTGCATAAACACTGTGGTTGTATCACATCGCCTTGCTTGAAGATCAGGAATAACGGATTGCTCTAATAATGAAGTGTATCGTTGACCGGTGACGGTGCCACAGACCCCGTGATGCTGTGCTCTTCGAAAAAAAACCGGAGCCCCAATGAAGGTTGCAGTAAATCTGCACCAAACCGTTACATGTGAAGACTGTAATGGGATTTGTAGGAACTGATGTGGGTTTGTAGCAGCCCAAAGGCGGAAATTGTGCGTGTTAACTGTACCTTCCATATGAAAGTGGGAATCGTCGGTCCACAAAATGTTCCATGGTCATTCATCTTGGAGCTCAACTTGCGCAAGAAACCGTAACTCAAAAGTTTGTTAACTATACAGATCAGCTGGTAAGAGCTGCTGTACTAGCGACAGTTTGTATGGATAGTAGCATAAGATCTTTTGAAGAATCTTATGAACCGTGGAATGAGGTTGGTCAACAGATGCTGCAATACACCGAACATTAGTGCTGCCGATGGTTTGCAATCTGTCTTCCTCCATTCGCGTAGCTACATCATCCAGTACCTGTGCTGCAAGACATTTTCGTCCCCTTCCTGGCTGAATCCCCAATGTTCCCGTTGCTTCAAATTTCCTAATCATGTTTGTTAGTCTTTGACTAATGAGTAGACCTTTTCGAAACCACTTCAAAGACCGAAATTTCCGCAAAGCCTTCGGTTGCAGAGTCTCCGTTTTGGTAAAACAATTTCAACAGTAAAGCACGTTCCTGTAGACTCAACTCATCTTCCTTTCACTTAGAAACGAGTATGACTGCGGATTGCCTCTCGCATCTTTATAGGGTTGGTGTGTGCGCACGGGATTACTATGGTAACGACATTTGCATATGTCAATAGTTTACATTGCACAACGGCATCTAATGGTGGTTTTTGGAACTCATTGCTTTTTTTAGTCGGATAAAATTCCCATCATTTCATTTTGCCATTTCGTCGGATAAAATTCCCATAATTTCATTTTGCCATTTCGTTGGATAAAATTCCCATCATTTCATTTTGCCATTTCGTCGGATAAAATTCCCATCATTTTGTTTTGCCATTCATTTCATGCAATTCTCTGCATTTCTGAATTTTCATGCAATCCTGCTGCATAGTTTTTGCTACATACTGCTTACAGATTTCAAGTTTAATCATGGACACTCTGTATATAAGAAGGTTTTGTACTCGTTATGAAAAAATAAAACGTAAAAGCTTGACTCCTGGGAGACAAAACGTGACTGAGATACTGAATTACAAAATTTGCGGCATTTGACGTCATTTTGAATTTGCATTCAGGAATCGGTTAATAAATAAAAATGGATAATTCCAGGACGATATTTTCGCCTTATGCTTTTCATTGATATTCTTATCAAATTACATACTTAGTATTCTTACGAAATTTTATTACTTTAAAATTTAATTTGGAATCGTAAAAATTTAGTAAAGTGCAAATCTTTTTCACTTTTATTAATGATAATAATATTTGGAGTCGGCTACGTGCTAATACTGAAGCCTTACAACATTTTCCGCCGCCGGAATCCTGTAAGTACAATAATCTGCTCCTCAGATTCATCTTTTAATATCATAAGCCTTATTCTAAATAATATTTCATTTTTAGCTACGTACAAATGCAAGTATTTTGCTGTTTCATTTGTATACGGTCCCTGAATATGATGTTCGACTTTCGTAACAATTATTACAGTCAACTTTTGATGTATGGGAATCAAATGTTTTATGTTTTCCTTTTTAAAACGAGAACAAAATTTCTTAAATAATATGGACGTATAAAATGTTAGATTTCATAATTTTTACAGAATTCCTTTCTTTAAATTTAAAAAATGACAAAACATGGGTCTTTGGGTCGTTTAAAACAGTTTTTTAATAGAAAATTTGCATATCTTTGACTACCGGTAGCGAAAATAAAGGGCAGTAAGGACTTTTGTGGATACGGTGTATATTGGTAAAATCAAAAGTTTATATTTCATAACAAAGAACTGAATCTTAAAATTCTTTTACTTCCTTGAATACATTTTAAGCTACTCTTCGCCTTGTCGTGAAACTTAGTTTAAGAAGGATTAGTATTATGGATATTATGGCAAACGCTGGATATCTACCTCCTGAAGAGAGGAATGTCTTCTGAAGAACTACGTAAGAAGGACTTCTTATTTATGTTACACATTGATAAAAATCATGAAAACTCCCACAGATCCAAACCGCTCGCTCTTCGAACCTGTGTGGAATCGAACGGCCAGTGTTCATCGATTTTACCGCTCTGCCGTTCGCGGGCTTCGCTAGCTCGAAGCATTCTAATTTAATGGTGCAAAGGAAATAAAGTATCTTGTTGCTTCATTTAAATGACTAGTCAAAGGCGGAGTGAATAAGGCTGCTGAATATTGTCAGCTAGGTCGAAGTTTAAAATCCAGACCAAAAGATAGGCCGCATGGCCTTTTTCGTGATTTTACTCGTGTTACACACGAGTACGATCCAGAAGAAGAAAGCCTTCGACAAATGCATTCCCCTTATTAGCGCTGATAGCACTTGGTGGTTTGCACATTATCAAATAATTCAATTTCAGTTCATTTAAATTCGCAAAGAAATACCTTTTCCTAGTATTGTATTATTTGGTTGTGCTGTAAAGAACCTTTTTTCACGCCATTTGAGGCAGATTATATATTTATGAAAAATTAAAGATGCCAGTTATTTTCACTATTTTTAAACTAATGAGGTCAAATAACTTAAACGAGTTCAACGAACTGCATTGAACATTCAATTTAGAATCACGCAGATTTAATTTATATTCATACCTTATCATTTTTTTAATATCTCTAAGAGAATGAAAATTGTTTAATAGGCACTCGGAATTGTAGGCACAGCTTTAATTTTTAAATAATCGATACAGCTGATAAGAACAAATTTATCCTTAAGCCCTAAAAAATGAATCTCTTCATATACGTATATGTACACTGTACTTTACAGCATGACGCATTATATTGAGCACTGCAGTCATTAAGTTTATTACACAGCCATTAATCATATATATATGACATAAAAAAGAACTTGTCATAACTCTAGTCACGAATTTTAGTACTTTTACTTTAACCAGCTGATTTTTTTCTTTTTGAAGCAGAATTCTTTTCTTCATATATTTCGCTGAATCCTATACTTTTCTTAAAAGTATTATCCAGTCTCTTTTTTTATTATATTTATGCTATGAAGCAATTATTTTCTGGTTAGCACGTTTCTGCCTTAAAAGCTGATACTTTAATTTGTGCGTATATTGTTTTCTTCTTCAGAGATTCCACAGCCCACGTTGGGCTCTGGCCTTCTTTAAAATTTCATTCCAGGCTGTTCTTTTCTTAGCTTTAGTCTTCTAGTTAATGAGCTTTATGTTAGATAAATATCTCTCCAATAATTCTAGCATATATTGCGTTATTTGAGCTATTTAAGCAAATTAATTTAATTTAGGCTTTCATAAATAATATCATGGGTAACTTATAGTGCAATAATTTATACTTATGATTTATATAATTTTTTAATTTTAAGAAAAGGATTATGTTCTGGCTTTTAAAAATTTAGCGATTATGAAAAGAACGTAACCTGTATTCTAAAATACAACAGCCTTCAACAAAATCTTTCCATTTATACTTTGTTAAAATATTTTTAAAAAATGGAAAGTGGGACATTTTTTAAACTTAATGCGCTACCAAAAAAATAATATATTTTCAGTTTTTTAATATTTCTGCTCTTATGTTTCAGAGCCAAAATAATTGTATTTACACTTTTGACTACTTTTCTATGAGATTTAAATTGCATTTTGCGAGTCTCAGACAACTGCTTATTTAAAGTGACGACGCTCGATATAATGTAAAGAATAAATGCCATCTGTGTGCTTTCGTTGTGTAAGTGCACTCTTAGACAAAAAAAAAAAAAAAAAAAAAAAAAAAAAAAAAGGCTCGCACCAAGAAGGAGTTATCCGAATGGGACGAAAATCGGTAGAAGTGATGTACATGTGCAGAAAAACAAATTATTACAGTTTGAGAAAAATTTGATAATTTATTGAAGTGACACAGCTTCACAAAGTGAAAAAAAATCAGTAACGCGTTTGTCCACCTCTGGACCTTATGCAAGCAGTTATTCGGCTTGGCATCGATTGATAGAGGTTGCGGATGTCCTCCTAAAGGATATCGTGTCAAATTCTCTCCAACTGGCGCGTTAGATCGTCAACATCCCGAGCTGGTTGGAGGGCCCTGTCCATAATGCTCCAAACGTGATCAATAGGAGAGAGATCCGGCGACCTTGCTGGCCAAGGTAATGTTCGGCAAACACTAAGGCAATCAGTAGAAACATGTGCAGTGGAGGGCCGAGCATTATCTTGTTGAAATGTAAGCCCAGGATGGCGTGACATGAAGGGCAACACAACGAGACTTAGAACTTCGTCGACGTACCGCTGTGCTGTAAGGTTGCAACGGATGGCATCCAAAGGGGTCCTACTATGAAATGAAATGGCACCCCAGACCATCACTCCTTGTTGTCGGCCTGTCTGCCGGAAGACAGGTTGGATCACACCGCTGTCCGGGGCGTCTCCAGACTCGCCTTTGCTGGTCATCGGGGCCCAGTTCAAAGCGGGACTCATCACTGAAGACTATCCTACTCCAGTCAGTGACATTCCAGTGCAAATGAGCCCGACACCTCAGTAAACGAGCTTGACGTTGTACAGAGGTCAATGGTAGTCGGCGCAAAAGGCGCCGTGACCTCAGCTTCCTTTCTGTGAGCCGTCTATGAATGGTTCTTGCGGTCACTGAAGCTCTAGTTGCACGTACAATCCATCATAATGATGCATTTGGGGCTGTGAGTGCCTCTCTGACGATTGCGCGGTCTTCACCTTCTGTCATTTCTCTAGGCCTACCGCTTCCTTCTTGACGCTGTGCGCGGTTATGGTTCACCCATTCCTGCCAACATCGTTTAATAGCGGCATCGCTCCTGCTCAAATGTCGAGCTATTCGCCGATAAGACCAACCGGCTTCTTTGACCCAACTATACGGCCTCTCTCAAATTCTGATATATGCGCATATCGTTCTCACACCTGTATGCGAGGCATAGTCATTGTTTACCACAGTACACGGAATGAAATTCGTAAAGAATTTTTGACCTTTAAATTGTAATTTCTCCTCTTAAATATCCTACTAGTTGCGCAGATCAGATGCGGTGTAGCGACAACCGTTCATTCATTGGCAGCCAAAATGTAACATTTTGTATTTTCCATCGAAACCTGTATACATATCAATTTGTGTCCAATTTTCTCTGTATCTTCGCGGAGTGTGTAGTTAACACACCTAAGAGTGTAGTTAACACATTAGAAAGTAGATCTCATTAAGATTCCACATGATTTTTCGCGTTTCATTGTTTAGTAGTTTCTCTAATGGGGCATGAGATAAAATTTAGTGAATGACAGTTCGTCACCATCTGGATTTGCTCGCCTGAGTCTCATGTTTTTCTCTGTCACCCTTTCAGTGGGAGAGAGTATAAGGAATTATTGCAGCCCCTTCGTATATGCTCTTATAGTGAAATTGGTTAACACTTCCATTTAACAAGAGAAAGATTCGTGGTTGCAATTCTGGCGAAAGCATAGGTGGTTGTTTAATTGATAGCAAAGGAGGGCTATCTGCCTAAGGAAGGTATGCCTTCGCAAAGAACTTTCTAACGGAATCCAAATAGTATTCATATTACAAATGGAGTAAAACACGAAAATTAAGCATGCCGTTAGGGATCGAACTCAGGATGAACTACTAGGATTCAGATGTCTTTATGAGTTCAAGCACTGGTGGAAGGCAAAAGCACAGTTGATTTTTCATGTCTCATGCTCTGTGAAACCAAACATTCTCCAAAAACGTGTACGGAACTTCCGAGGTTTTAAGACATCGATGGTAAAAATAATTAAACAAATTTTCTTTAATATTTCTTCTGAAAATCAAAGAAAAAATATTTAAAAACGTAGACATATTTGTAGAACATTTATTACCTTACAATTAAATATCTGAATCAAAGAAAGAAACTTTAGCTTGCATTATCATACACAAAACTTCAGTTCCTGGTGATACCGAAGACAGTTGTTCAAATGCTTCCTCTACAGCTGAGGGCATTCTATGGTATTTAACTCCGTTCATGTACAAGTGATTCCAGCTCTTTTAAGCAGGTAATTTTTGAAAAATAGTAAAGTACCAAAATTTTTCTCCTGCTACTTCTGAACAATTTTTTCGCCAGCATTAATAATTAAGAAATATTAGAGAGAAACTACAGAAATGTTTTATATTGGATTCTAAGGATCCAAAGATTGATCACCACGATTTATCTAGCGACAATGATAGAGAAAACATACTTTACTATGTTGTCTTCAAGAAATAAAAGATGATTTAAAAGTAGTTCAAATATAACGTCCCCTTGTGAATTTCATGATCTTGCGGCACATTGTCCATGCGTATGATTGAGTTTCCTGCAGTGACGCCAACCTTATGGAACTCTCTATAAAGAGTAATATATCGTGAATGTAAAAAGTCTGAGAATCGGTCTGAGGTACAAGTCTTTACAATCCAATAAAATATAAAGACTATAAGCGAAATATCATGCATCAAGTTCCCGACGTAGATACCATTATACACAGCGTCCACAAAAGTCCTTACTCGGCCTTTATTTTTTGCAACCATTGGTCGTAGACATATACTTTCAATTACAAAAATGTTTCAAATGACGCAAATATTAATGTTTTGGCACTTTTAGTTCGAAAGAAATCAGTTTTTAAAAAATCGGAAAGTTTTTCAGCTTTTATATTATACTAGTCAAAGGGGCTTTTTTTTAACTTTTTATGTGTTATCTTTATTTATATTGTTGTCACATGTAAAGCTTTATTGGAAGGATCAATTCAAACATATAAAACAGCTCAAGTACCACACAGGAACAATGATATATAATAAAAAGAATAAACATTTAAAGTAAGAACCAGTCATAGCTCTAGTCACGAATTTTAGTATTTTCACTTTAACCAATTGATTTTTTTCTTTTTGAATCAGAATTCTTTTCTTTATATGCTTCGCTGAATCCTATACATGAACATGGGAACAATACTGTAATGAACATGGGAACAATCTTATAATGAAACATGGGAACAAAAGTAGATGTTAAAAATTTGAACAACTAGGAAAGAAACATAAAATATGTAATTTTTACAAGAAGTTCATGAGAATTCTGGCATTCTAGTATAGTTTGCTTATCTGTCTTTTTTTAATTATTAAATATGCACTATTCTTTGTACTTTAACCATAAAATTCAATTCAACAGCAATATCACGAAATAATTTAAAAAGAGCATATCTTTAGAATTTCTGATGCACAGTCTTGCGAGCTGGAGATAAAAATGCTTTTTTTCTCGCACAGTGTTGCCAGTGCTAGCTTTGAAATCGTTGATTTTGTTAATCAAAATTCCTTAAAGTTTTACAAAATATGAAATCGATAATAAAACAAATTCCAAATTTCAAATTTGAATAGCGTAATCCTACTCCCCATATTCGGGTGGCTAGAAAGCGGGAGTCTGGAGTTCAAATCCGGGGAGGGCATACCTCACTTTTTCCCATTTTCTCCTTCGGCGAACTTAATGACTCTACAACATGTAATTCCTTGTTACGAATACCCACATGCCTATGTTTTAAGAAGTATAGTTTTTCAAATAACATACTTTATCGTTGGAAGAGAAAACGAAATTTGTGCAGTTCCAAGAGAACCTCAATTATGTAAAATCGTAGAAATACAAATATCAACTGATGACATGATATTTTCATAACATGCTAAAATACGGCTAAGTTTAATTAATTACTTTCACCGATTACAAACAAATATTAAATAAAATAAAAGACTGTTACATGTAAAGACTCTTGCAAATACTATTCAGTTTTCTTGATCTGAAAAACGCAAGAAAATCATTGTGTCATTGCCGGGACTCGAAACACGGATCTTCTACTTTCTACCTAAACGTCTTATCACTTATAGTAGAGAACATATATGAGAAATGCGATAATTCCTTATATTCTCATCCACTTAAATAGCAAATGAAATAGTACAAGACCCTGTCGACCAAACCCAGGTGGCGACGAGTTATTGTCGACCGGATTTTATTCTACTTCCTTTACAGAAATTACTAAAGAAATGCTAAAGAAAATTATACTAAAGAAAGTGGAAAACATTTGAATTACGTTTTCGTCAGGATTCGAACCTCAGATTTTTCACATAATAATTAAACATGTTAAATACTTGAGTATGTAATAGGAGGTATGTAACGCTATATATTTTACATTGCTACATCATATCTTTACAGTGCATTTCTTTCTGCTTATACTCTTGCTCATCTGCTTGTTATTGCTTATTATAAAATACTATATTTAAATTAAATTAAAAACTGTAAAATATTTAAACATATTATTTATACTATGTTTTAAACTTAAAGAAGACACTGCGTTTTTTAAGCATATTTTTAATTACACGCTTATACGAAAACATATATTATGTTTTTTACATGTTTCGAAAAGACATTTTTCTTCTTTATTTAATAGTTTTGGTTTATTTTTATTTCCCTTTACTTATCATCGACTTTTATCGCCATTTAATCAATTAAGGGATTTCTTGCAATATTTGCATATTTTTCCTGTGAAATTTAATCATAGTGGAAAAAATAATGATACTTTATTATTTTTAAGTGATATCTGGATACATTTTTACTTACTAATTTTGAATTACCATAATTATGCTTGCAGTCATCCTTTCTTTCCCCTAGGGTAGTTTTTATCTAATTGAAATTTCTCGGAAGTATTTTTTTAATTCTGAAGTTTAAGATATTCAGATTTGCGAGAAAACAAATTTACATTAGCACATTTTGCCTCTTTAGATAAGATGTTTTCATTTTTGACGCGATGGTAGGAAAATCTCGATTACCACTTTTTTTAACTTTCAACTTTTTTAAGAATTTTAAACGTAAATTCTTTCTTTTTGAAAAAATATTAATTAACATTATTTAAAAATAAATGACGCGTTTCTCTTTGCTCGACGTGTTAAAGAAACTGAAAACTTTTATATATTTTCTGCAGAAAAAGTTATAAAAAATGCGTTATTACTTAAGTTAATAAAGTAAAATGCTCTGAAACTTGTGCGAGCATTATGCGACATCGTTTTTGCATTTTATTCCTCGCAGATAAATAATTAATTTACGGAAAATTAAAAATCGATTTTGATGCTACGTGAAGAATGATTTTTTTTCATATTGCCCACGTTCCACTTTACATTATGCCATTTTTGTGTGGTATTTTTTTTACAAAAAAAAAAATTGCACAGTATGCTAATATGTAGTGTCTATAAAAATCGCTACCCCACCGTTATTATCGCAAAGGTTGATTGCAGACATACACTTCCAGCTACAAAAACGTTTCAAATGACACAAATATTCCTGTTTTTACACTTTTAAATATAAAGTAATCAATTTTGTAAAAGTTACAAAATCTAACGTTTTATACATTCTTCCGGATTCTGCACTTATATTTAGAAAACTTTTGTACGCTTTGTAAAAAAAGAAATACAAAACGTGTGCGTGCAACAAAAATTAACCGAGAAATTTCATTTCAAAATTTGTGATTTTTAATATCTTTTTTAACTTATATTGAGGGTTGATTAATAAATTAGAATAATTCGATGTTGATTTTTTCCCCTTAAATTTCATTCAAGGATATTCGTTTGTTATTTACCTAGTGTCTTCAGTTTATAATTTTGTTACATCTGATATACCGAAAGATTGAAATTTGTGATTTTCGCACATATGACATTTGAAGGGAAATTTTTCACACGAGTAATTTATACTTTTTCAAAGTTTAAAAATATATTATATTAATGTTCTCATGAAGTTTTACTGCTTTAAAGATTACAATCTGGTAATTGTAAAAGAAGTTAATAAAGTGCAAAGATATTTCATATTTAATATAGTAGATACAGATTAATTTGATTACGGTTAATTTAGCAATTGTCGAACCGGCCTGCTTGTATACGAAAACATGGAAAATACATTGCTTATTGTGATCAACAGTTCGGTTAATATTATCAAAATAGTGTTGAAAAACTTATTCAAATGAAGTAAAATCGCAAAATAAGGTCAAATTATATTACAAAAATAACCTAGTGAAAGACAAATATAGACAATTAAGGCATTATATCACCAAGCAGCTTGCTTTAGATTTAAAATTAAGCAAAAAATTAGTCAATTTGCCTGGATTTTGAATACCTTTTTCAGTTTTGAGAATGACCAGACACAGGTCCATTTTTTTTTGTGGCCTAAATTTAAATGTTTCATTGCCATGTACTCTTACAATGAGGGAGACCTCCCCACTGTTAAAATTACGGATATAGATCAATCCCAGAAATATTATCAACAGTTCATAAACGAACGTTTGCTTAAAAATATCGTAGTGACATTAGGTATTTTTGGAAGCAGGTAAAATGAAAAATTAGCAACGCCTTCGCCGGGAATCAAACCACGGTCCTCTGGAATACGCGCCCAGCGTGCAGACCACCACACCACGAAGGCATGCCAAGAAGGCGGGAGAAATACCTTATAAATGTTTCTTGTCCTATTTATATTAAAAATTCCATTGCTGTTTCGAAGGCTGTTTTTTCTAGTCGTTTAAGGCTATCATTCGATTAATATTATTAAAATAGCCGTGGACAAACGTGATCACATTAAAGGGCGCTTACCTTAAATGGAAATAAAATTACTAGTTGGCTACATGCCAATTCTAAAGCCTACTTGTGCTTTTTAGAAATAGAATTTCCTAAGATTATGTGAATGACGTCTTCTTTTCACAGTAATAAGCATAAAATTTCTCATCACTTAATCCCTTCAGAAACCTTATTCTAAGAGACATTTTATTTTTAGTTTTATCAAAATGAAAACATTTCCTTCTTCAATATGTGCACGGTCGCTGAATATGATCTTCGATTTTAATCTCATATATCTCGGTCAATTTTTGTCGTACTTGAGTCAAAATTTTTGTGTTTTGTTTTTTATAATGAGTACAACATTTCCTACACATAACTAAAGGAATGCATAATAAAGCAAATTTCGTTACTTTCACAAAATTCATTTCTTTATATTAAAAAAAAAGGCTGAAAGAAGCGTTATTTAAACATTTTTGTATTCGGTAGTGTATGTCTAGACCAATAGTCGGGAAAATAGTTAAGACTTTTATAGACACGGTGCGTACAGTTTGTTTCAAATAATTAACTATTTAAACTGCAGTTTTTTGTTGCTATTAAGTAACTGGAAAAACAGCTTAATTTTACAATCAGTAAACTTTCATTAATTTTATGAGGGAAAAGTATCATTTTCATTAGAGCCTTTTTTCCTGAAAAAAAAAAGTAAGCAAGAAATAGCGGCTAAAAGCGGCATACAAAATAAAATAACAAAGCTGAAGTGAATACATGAAATAATGAAAATTTCTATTCAGCACTTCATCAAAAGCACTAGCGATAATTTCCAATCCAGTGCCTTTTTCACTCGTTAACAAACAACGCAACACCCATCAGCAGTTTTTCCTTGTTGTTGAAAAGGAATTGATTTAAATCTTTAATTTGTTAGCAAATGAATACGATAGTACTTCAGAAGTTGTCAAAACTCATTGTTTTGTTTCTCTATAAAAATATTGTAATAGCTCGAGGCTCAAAGTGATCAAGAATGTATTGAGACTAACGAAATTTTAAATTAATGATGAAAGTGGATTTTGAAATATTTTGGTTACATTTTAGAGATATTAGGATTTTTTTAGAACAGAAGACATGAAAAATTTTCATACCTTCGCCGGAAGTGGAACCACGGACCTCTCGAATACGCGCCGAGCGGGCTGACCACTAGGCTAAGAAGGCATTCTAAGAAGGCGGGAGAAATACCTTATATACTCCCCCTTTTAAAGGTTCAATGAGGATTAGAGAACCCAACCGCCAAATCTGGGGGTGGGAAATCATCATCCATCTCTCTTTTAGTTCTGGCGTCAATGTAGAAACATTAGGATTTTTTTGGAACAGAAGATATGAAAAATAAACAATGCCTTCGCCGGTTCTCGAGAAATACATGAATAGGTCAAAATATACAAATGTTATCCGCTTAAAGAGAGAGTTGCTTTCGTGAAAAACGTTCTAAAAAAAGGTAACTTATATTCCCTATGTGTAATAGGAAAACAGGAAACTTAGCAGGGATCTCTTTCGCCAGAATTTGGACCGTAACCTAACTACCAGTACTCAGTGGTCTTATACACGTGAACATTAGTGATTCGATACAAATGGAAATGTTTTGTTTTTTATTCCTATTTAATATATTAAAATGTTGTTTCTTACGAAGTATGTTAATAAAATTAAGAAAAAGCTCTATTATATAGAAACATTGTTAATGGCAAAGTCGTTGTGTCGTAACTACTAATTACAATAATTATTAATTTAAATCATTTTAATAGTTTCCTTATATAATTTAGGTATGTTTATAAGATAACTCTGAATTTAAATCTGCTTTTCCTATATTTATGGCTAAAAATTTGTATGTCTTTCTGGTATTCTAAGTCAGAAAATACGAGAAATCAGCTGTGCTCTCTCTGACATTTGAACTGCGGATCTTCCGATTACTTACGGAACGTGCTACCAAACACCATGATATCAAGAATGAAGGAATGCTAAAATTCCTTGCATCCTTATTAAAGCGGCCACTGCAATTGTTTTCCAAAATTAACAAATATTCAACCTGTAAAGTGCATATTTCAAACGCCGCCTAAAGCTCATGTAGTGAGGATTTAAGTACTAAAAAGGTTTTAACTAAATATTTAAAAAATATAAATAAATAAATTTTTAGTCTCAGCAATAATAACATTTTATGTCAAGATGAAAGAAATAAATTTTAAAATTTCAAATTCAACAGAAATACCATCTTATTTTTGTTGAACTTTTTCATTTCTTAATTTTACATAAAACATATATATTTTCATATAAATATCTTATTTTTGTAGAAACAAACTCTTCTTACATACTTCTATTAAAGATATTCTTGTATTAAAGATATTATTAAGCTTCTTAGTTTTAGTATTTTGACTTAATAACCTTAAGTTTTTAAACTTATATCTTCTCACATATATTGCTCGTGCGCTCTTTTTTATACTCTTCTTCTTCCTCCTATGTGTATGTAGCACAAGGGATAAAACTTATTTGCTACACTTTAACACTACATTTACAGGACTCGTCATTTCGATGGATTTCAAACTTCATGAGCAAAATTAGAAAACCATCATTTTTATAGTTTTTAATTTATGCTGGCAATCATCGATATAATGAGAAGAATACATATTCAGATTTGTTTTGCCTTCAGACCTTTAATTTCTGAGTTCTGCATGATGTAGATACCTATTTTTACCGGGACATCCGTCAGAATGACATGTAAGCTAATTTTGCAGTTAATCGTAATAAACTCGTTTTTCCTATGAAATTATTTTTCTGGTGACAAATGTAAAATAGTGGAACCTAGATACCAAATAAAAATCATAATTCAACGGAAATATCTTTCAATAACTTGGAGCCCAATATCAATACACCGCGGACTGATACAGCAAGGGATATGTCACGTGTGATTGTCTGTCAATCATCTTAAAGCCTATAAGCATAAAGCGTTAGGCTCAAGACTAAGAAATGATCTGCAGTCGACGAGCTCCATTTAGTGTGCCAAGACGTTTTAAAAAAAGTTTCAGTTAGTGTTAGTACAGAAGAATGTTAGCAGTATCATTATAGAGTTAGGGGAAAATATTATTTTTACTTAGTTCTCAAGAAATACCCTTCTTCAATCATCATGAGTAATTCAAAGAAAGATACTGAATTGCTAGAGAGAAAACAGTTAATGTATCTTCCTCTGTTACAAGCTCTGGTAAGTCTGTTAATACTAAAATTACTATAACTTTTTTACACCGATAAAGACAACCGTATATTCGTCCAACTGATGGTGATCGTAATTCTAGCGTTAAAAACTGCAAGTGGTTTTCAAGTTAAACTAAACGTTTTTAAGAAAGTACGAAGTTTCCCATATACCTCAATCTGACGGGCGCCCGTAGATATAGGCATATAAAAGTGTCCGTAAACGCTAGTCTTAGGATCGTTTACTTAACACGGTAATTCGTAACTTCATACTTAGTTCTCACTAACTGATAGCGCGGCTAGTAGCCTGAAATAGTTATTAAAATATAAATATATAGTATATAATGATTTTAATATGTTCAGCTAATATGATTTTACGGGTTTAGCTAGTTGTTGATTGCCATAGATGCGAAGAACTGTCTTTATTGCTTTTAAGTGGCTTAGTTTGTTAATCGATAACAGAAAGATTAAATTAAAATGAAAATTAAATATCTTAAGTTTTGTCACGGGCTCGTGAAAGAGGAGACTATTTTGTCTTAGGTAGTGGCAAGACATTTCTTTTAAAACAATGAGATTTGTAATTAAATTTCAAAACCAAATACCTTCTATTTTGCCTACTGGCAACAAACTGCATTTAAATGGTTCAGTTTGTTAATAAAAGTTTTTCGATATTCGAGCAAAATGTGAAATAAATTAAAAAGAAAATAATTCGAAATTCAAGATTTTGATTTCGATGTGCATATATTCGGGTAGAGAACTACATGTCTGCAAAATCTGGTGACTCTAGTTGCCGCTGCTTTTCCCACAGTGTGAGGTGCATACATACATTCCGATTCTTCACCGTTTAATAAAAGAGAGTGAGATTATTCATAAATTTGTTTCTGGTGGTGAAATAAACGTTTCTACAGATAGTTCTGGGATTGATGGGGGAGTGGCTAGCGCTGTGGTAGTTTATTTTCATGGAGTGGAGATAGACAATGTGAGAATAAAACCTAAACCAATGAATTCGATTTATCAAGCAGAACTATACGCATTGACAGAGGCTTTGAATTGTATTAATAAAAAATTAACAGTTCGATATTTTATAAATATTTATTATACTGATGTCCTATCTGCGCTTCAGGCACTCGCCCAACCACATCATAAAAATCGACTGATTAATGAAATAAGAGACTTGTTTAAAAAGGCCGAAATAAAACATATTGTTAAATTGCACTGGGTGAAAGCACACAATGGAATTGTTGGAAATGAAAGAGCGGACACCCTTGTTATTGGTGGCACTTGGGGATGGGACCAATAATTTTGATATCCAACATTAAAAAAAACATTGCTGAAATGGAAAACTGGATTTATACAGAATGGAATTTTTGCTGGGAGTCGTGTAATAACAGAAAAGAGTTAACGAAAAATATAAAACAAGAAGATGAATATTATAAATAATGTTGATATAGTAAATCAACTGACTAATCATGAGCGTTTCCCGGCTTATTTTAATCGGCTCCATCTACAGAATAATGATAAATTCTTTATTTGTGATACGTTTGGGGACGCCAGGCAAAGAATTTTAAGGAAGATTTTAAAAGGAACTATTCAAATTTGAAAGATTTAGCAAAGACAATAATGAAGATTATAAATACGAACAAAGATAGAATTGGAATTCGGCACTGAGCCTCAGGTTTTGGACTTTATATGCTTTTTTCTTATACTAGTTTTTTTCTGGCTAGTACCATTTTTTGATCATATGGTCGGCTTGTGCCGGCTAGGAGGATCGGGCTGTGCCCTTATAATAATAATAATAATAATAATAAACCCTGTTAAGATTATGCTAATTATCAAGTATTAGGAGTTCTTCAGAACATAAGTTGCCTTGTATACATTTCAAGTTAACTTTCAGTCCAAGAGGGTTTTTTTTCCTCTCCTGATGGAAACTAGCTAGGAAATCTAAAAAGAACATTTTCTCTTTCCTTGGATCACTACGATGTGTCATTACTGTAATTTACTTTTGGAGTTTATAAAAAGTAGATAAAGAATTTATTGCTTCCTCAAAACTGTTTCTACTCTATTCATCATATATACGACAAGAGTTAGAGATTCTACAGCCGACACACCATTCAGAACTTACTCATTTCCTTTTTATTGTGCGAGTTCTGCTAGCAATAATAATAAATAAAATTGTATTTTCTAAAGGGATAGAGGGAGAAGGTCGGAAATCCTACTCTCGAGAACCGTTTTATCAAAAATCTAAAAATGAAACCTTCATGGAACTCAGCCAAATGAAAAATCAGATTGTTATCAAAAAACAAGAAAAGCCGCAAGCAGTCAGAAAAATGGTCTTCTGGAACTTCTTCCGAGTACTAGAATTACCAATAGATGGAGGTACGCGCTGTAGCTCCCGATGAAGATATTACTCTCATTATCGTTATCATTTTTGTGTGCTGCCATCGGCTGGATAATAATGCAATCGTAAATATCTCTTGTATGTTTTTGTAGATACAAAATACCAATGCTTTTTTTCCTTCCGAACTCTCTTCTGACTACGTATTAATGGTCGACTAGGGAAACGCGTAAATTTATGACGAAAATAAAACCCCCCAAAAAAAACTGAGTTTTAAAGAAATATAAAAAAAACGTAAAGTTTATCGGAGAGCTGACACTTGGGGGGAAAATATTTTAAGCTTCTTCCCATATTTCAAACATCTAAATTTATCCACAAAGGAATATTATTTTTGTTCTTTAACTTATACAGATTTCTTATGAATGCAACTTCATGTTCTTTCACTGTGTTATAAAATATTGCCTCAGTATTTTAAATTAAGCGCTAATCCTCTATGAATCCAGCGAATACCAGTTTGAAAAAACTCACAAAATAACTGGGTTTAATTATGGTCCAAATTAAAATTAGTTGTTCCCAATAGTTGACCTGATTTTAGATGAGCACAATTCAGTATTAATTAATCAAGTACTAGTTTACTACCGATCAAATCACAAACAAAGTCTGGGACTCCTAGAATACTTACGCAGAGTACATATATTTTTACGAAAGAAAGGTATTTTAAAGAAGGTTTATTTTCTTCTGTCTTTACCTTTTCTCCCCTTTTAAGGTATTTCTTCCTATTGAAATGATCGCATTATACCTATAATGGTCGCATACCATGGATCTGATAGTTCGCAGTCTTATTCTTTTTGTTTCGCAATCTTATGGAATTTTTACGCCCTCTAACATTCTCTTGCGTATTATACTATGCAAGGTTATGTCTATACTATCTTGGCTAGAAAGTGTTGTAGATGTTATTTTAAGTTTCTAAGAGTTCTTTTAATTTTTAAAGATGCTTTGCTGTCTGTTCTCGTTTTCCACTTATTATTCTCCACCAGAATAAGTTTTCAGTGTCGCGTTGCATGTAAATGAGTTAGAAAGAGTATTTAAAAAAAGGTTTAGCTTACTTCATCCGTTAGGCCACGAAGACTATAGCTTAGTTAGGAGTCCAAAGTGGCACATGTTTGCGTTTAGGCTACTTCGTTGTGTAAAGCTAACTACGCTCGGCTGAATTCTGCGGGCTTGCAGATATTCTCCCTTTAATTGAATTAATTGAATTAATGGCGAACTACGTAAGATAATTCTTTCCAGCTTCGGCTAAGTTCAGTTTAGTTTAACATTAGATTAGTTTCTTATATTGAGTTGAATTATTGGAGGCCCGAGAAAGAGACCATTTGTGTTATTAGATTGAGATAATAAATGGTGAGTTTAATTTTTCTCTGGACTTTTCATTACACACTTATAAGTCGCTACATATTTCAACAAAGCTTCTATTAAGTTAAGAAAGTAGTTAGAAGCTTTACAGACTGATAAATTAAGTAGAAAATGTGGGCACAATTTAACATGAATATTCCTTAGTGCTTGAACTGAAAGATTCTATAAATTTCAAATAAAAAATCATACGAATACTATATAAAGGAAATAGTCTTATTTTATTTCAATTAACAAGCACTGGTTTAGATCACATAAAGTGAATACACGAAAGAAAGATTTTGTTTCTTCCAAGCAGAATGTGTATCTAAAAATGCGAAATCCTTTATCTGTATCGTGAAATTGTAATATGTCCAAGACAAGAGGAGGGAACGCAGGGAAATTTCTTTCTTCTAACTTCAGTTTATCCGAAATTTTGTTAAATATATCTAACGCTAGGCTTACGAATTATCTGAATTGAATTTTCTTTGTTTTGCTTTGGAGATTAAAAATAACCGACTCGTAAATGTATACTATGTGTAAATACCCCCATCAGTATTCGTAACATGATAAAGGAAACTTAAAAGACTGGGGGAGTCCCTGAATTATTAACCCTGAACTATCGGCATTAACTGTACCAGTGTTCAAGTTTTTTCAGGTGCTAGGATGAACTAATAATTGATTAGCCATATTGATTTACTGATTACAATTGAAAACAAATTATTGTATGATATGCATCATTCAAGCAAAGCTGAATCACGACTCTAAATTATCCAGAGGGTGTTCACACATTTTTGTAACGAAATTTACAAAGATTTATATATAAACTGTAAGATCTATCTCTACTTGTCCACATACACTAACTTAGATCCTACAATGAACATGGCGAATTCTCGCACAGACGTGAATTAAATACCAGCACAGAAGAAGGGTGCAAAGTAACCCTTTATTGAATCAAACTAATTTAACAGGAAGCACAGACTTCGTGCGTTACAAAAACACCGTTCACTTGCGGCGGCAACTCAACGTAGACTATAATATAAATCAAATCTGAAAAATAAACGAGTGCAAGAACGCACTTCAAAATTACTCCTAAGAGATGGACTCGCAGAAATCTAACCGGCGTGATACTGAACTGATAAGGCCAAGAGACTTACTAGCGTGACCGCGAAATAACAACGAAACGTGCGCTAGGCTAGCGAAACACGCTCTGAATAAACTGAGATAATCACACGTTTAAATAACACTTCACTTAACTTTAAATTTACATCCTGGCGAGAGAATGTGAGGGAAAGTTTGAGAAGTTGAGAACAGGAAAACTTAAAATAAATTTGTTTTGAAAATTAATAAAAACCCTACAAAACAAACCTCAGAATTTTATTTTCTAATATGTTCAGTCTAATAGTCCTTTTATTGAACTATCATATTACATGATTTCCAGGATAATAGTCCTTTTTTTAAAACATCAGGTTAATTTTATTCCAGTCCTTCTTCAAAATCTTGCAAAGTCCATCCAATATTTTGGGATACCGCTTATAAAAGTCCAAATGCACAGTAATTTATAGGATACTCATTAGGGGACTTGGAGGGGATACCTTTAAAGGGAACAGCTTCAATTCTAGTTTCATTTCTCATTTTTTATGAAAAACAGAGCAGTAGGTTTAGAGGTATGATTTTGGAGCCTTTTCCAGGTGAAACTTATCACAGTGGAGATTGTTTGGATAAAGAGATGGAATTTCTACTTTAAAAATAGGTGTTAAAACGTATTTCTAATAGTAATCCGAATTAATTTTGACACTTTTTTCTACTTTTCTTATTTTAAGTATTCCGTTATAAGAGAATCCAGTAATAACCATAAAAACCTTTAGAAAACCTTTCCTTGTTTTCTTCGAACCAACATATTAAGTCTTTTTCTATTTTTTTTTTTTTTTTTTTTTTTTTTTTTGTAGTAAATCGATCTTTTTTTTCTATTGAAAAAGAACAGTATATCCAAGCCTCATCACTTATAACTACTATATAACTTCCTTTTTTCACCTGCCGAATAATTTTCATACAGCGATCTGTACTTAGTCTTCTTCGGCTTCGGCATGCTTCGGCGTTAGGCGAGGAACATCATACTTTTGTATTTTGATTAGCTTTAAATCAGATTTTATAATTTTGTTCGCATTTCCTACAGAGGTATTTAAAGATTTTGCAATAGCTCTTTGGGGGGTTGGATTTTTCTTTAAAACACGCAATGCGACTTTTGATTTAATAAGAGCTGAACGTGCCTTTGTTGAGTGTGCATTTTTTGCTTTTTTCCCCGTCAGATGTAAACTTTGATGTTTCTTTCCTTTCACATTACTTATGTCATTTATTTTACATGTAGAAATAATAAAAACCATGCTTTTCACATCTTTTTTTAATAACTGAATAAGAGTATTTCTCTTCGGACAGAGCAAAAATATAATCTTCGATCTATTGCATATTTTTCAGCTACATTTTAAAGAAAAGTATATGTTTAATGCTACATACGATAATTAAACCTTATTGCAATTTGATACTAGTCATGTTTATATTTTAAAATTAATATTTAAATCAGTGGAGAAAGTCAAAATCGTTACAAAATGTGTAAACATCCTCTGTCAACTGTTCGCAAATGGTACCTGAAAAAATTTCCATATCAATATTTCAGACCTTAATCTTATGAACTTTTAATTTTTATTGTGTACATTTCATTAATTTACATGTAGTGTAATATTTAACTATGTAATTAATTAATACGCAAATATTATAGGCTGCTTTCGAATACATGTAATTCTAAATTGCATTCATTAATACATTTTATTTTTAATTTGGTATTCAGCCTGCTGTGCATGAAAACTCAGGATAGGACCCTACTGCTAGCGAATACTTCTTTCCCCTTTTGGTTCAAATTGAAGTTTAATTGATTAATAAAATAAAGAAGAATCCACGACAATTTAAAATGAATAATGAATTGGTATGATTGCAGTTTCGCAAAATACGGGATTATTTTTAAACAGATTATTATAATGAGAAAGTATTTATTAAAATGCAAACTGTGTAATCCATTTCAGAAATTAAAATTCTACCCAAACCTAATTTCTTTTATCATTTGATACCGTAAAGGAAATTGCTTGTTTTTTTAATTTTGTTTCCAGAAGATTAAGTTCCTGGGTGATTTTCTTTCCTTGCATACAAATTATTTTCTTTTGCTTGTAGGAGATTATGTTCTTGATTGCTCTTCTTTCATTATTACGTAAATGGCTCTGTTGAAATTAATGTCATGCTATGCATTTTGTAAGAATGCTCCTGTTTGACATGATTGTTTCTTCCCTGAGCTAGGACAACCGGTTATTTCTTTTGCCGTGGGTTGCCTCTGTGTCTGGTGCCACCATTCTGGAGTTGACGGTCTCAATTTACTTTGCTCCCGATGCGGTAAGATGTCTTCATTAACATTCCTTCATTAAGCATCTATTTAAAATTTCTTCGGCAAGTATAGAATTGATTCTTTTTTTCTTTTAGGTAGAAAACCCTAGCGTCGCCATTTTTTTTGTAGCAGATATCATGTTTTGTGCTCTTAGCGTAAGTTGAAATTTTAAATTCCTGTCATAGTTTTCAGTGTTCTTTTTTAGATAAATATTCATGTTTTTATGTATACGCCGCATCCACAGAAGTTCTTATCAGGCCTTTGTTTTCGTAACCGTTTGTCGCAGATATATACTTCCACTCAGAGAAATGTTTTAAATGAAGAAAACTTTCCCGTTCCGTATTTTCAAATCTTTCAAAATGAATTTTCTATAAAATACATTTTAATCATTTCCGGTACTTTATTTTGGAAACCATTATACTCATTATTAAAAAAAACACACAAAGGCCATAAAAATAAGGTACAACCTATACAACCAATTTTTTTTCAAAATGTATGGTATTTTGCATAATTTTCAATTTGCATTGATAAAGTGGTTGATAATTAAATTAGGATAATTCTAGATTGCTTTTTTTCCTTTAAATGTCATTGAATGACATTCTTTTGTGATTGATTAGTGTCTTTATTTATAATTTTGTTACTTTCGGCATGCCGAAAAATTTTTACGCAAGTATAGCGTACGTCTAAAAATATATTATTAATATTTTTACTAAGTTCTGTTACTTTAGAGTCATAATCTGGTACAATTTTTTACTATGACTTGTGCTAGCCATTTTTAGGCTTTTGCTACTGCTAAGACCAGAAGTGGTGGTCATTTATTATGGAGGCACCTAACAGGCGGCCACCATTACCTCTTATGAAGGAACAGGTAATTTACATCTATCCTTTGGTATCGCAGTCGGCTCCCCTAACCACTATACCAACTGGGAAGCGTCTAAAAAATTCATTGAACTACAAAATGTTATCCTTTTAAATTAATGCGAGTAATATTGCGAGTTAATTGCGAGCCATATTGAAGCCAGGAACATGAATTCTGATGCAACAATTCTGTAAAATTCTGTGAATAGGATTTCTTTTTGAAAATAAATTTACGTTGATCAGTATTTTTCGCGATAATCTGCAGATATGCTTGCCACATAATTTCTATAAGAGCAATATTTTTTTAACACGATACTTTATTTTTAGTCACGTACAGATACAAACATTTCATTCTTCAATTTATTCACGGTCCCTAAATGATTTCCGATTTCTATATTAAATATTTCGGTGAACTGGTATCTTACGGAGACCAAACATTTTGTAGTTTATTTTTTTATAACGAGTATAAAATGTTTCTGAATATATGAGTCGGAAGAATATGCAAAAAGTTACATTTAGTAATTTTCACAAAATTGACTTCTTTAAATTTAAAATGAGGAAAAATGAATATTACAGTTATTAAAAAACATTTTTGTAATTGAGAGTCTACTGTGCTACAAAAAACGTTTTACAAAACATTTTATAGTAATTATTATTACTGTTATTCTATTTTTAAATTTAAAAAATCAGTTTTTAAAACCTTTAGAATCATTAACATTTGAATTTAACTTTTGATAAGGCCTCTCCGATCTATATAGTTACACTTGATAAAAGGTTTTACTAACTGCAATAAATAAAGCACACAAATTTGACATCCTAATGACAAAACTGGTCGAGATATTTGATTTCAAACGTGGTATTTTTTAGACTTTTCAAACGTAGAAAATTATCTTTTTGGATTTCCTTGAGAAGAAGGATAAAAAATAAATTGGAATAATCGAGATTGAATTTTCCCATTGTATTTCATTCAGTGACATTTCCTTGTTATTCTTGTTATAATTTATTGTGCAATATTCTTTAATTTATAATTATTGTGTTGTATTTGATATATCGCAAGCATTTTCACAATAATAATTTATGAATTGTTAAAAATTAGTTAATAATATTTGCATGCAGTTTTATTACTTTAAAATCATAATATAAGAATTCTTGGAAAGAAATGCGCATACAAAATAGAAATAAAACAAATTATCTTAGAAATAATGAAAATTTTTAATTTTAAACAAATAATATTAATGTGTTGGTTGTGTCCCAACGCTGATGCCAAATATTGTGTCTTAGAATATGAATTCTTTAAATTTCTATGGATAAGATATCCTTTCTGAAAAACTATATGCTAAAAGAAGCTTTTTTTTCATTTTCAGCTTAGCAGCTTTTACCACTTAATCTGTTAACAGCAAAAACATTTTTCTAAGCTGATATTTTATTCTTAGTAGCAAAATGCAAACGTTTCTCACTTCAATATATATAGTACATGATCTGGAACTCCAATACTGTGGTTAATTTTGTCTTAAACGTTTCCTGTTTCTTGTTTTAGAATGTGTATAAACGTTTATTAAATAGTATAAGTATGTGGATTGGAAGCCAGTATTAAAATTCATAGATTTCGCAAATTTTAACTTACACCATTTAAAATACCTTTGCAACTAGAAGTATATACCTGCTACCAATAGTTTCAAAAACAAGCATTGCGTATGGGTTGTTTACAGAAAATTTGAGTAAGGAAAATTTTGAAAGCGTTTCGAGTTGTTTAAATATTTAGAGCTCGAAAATTTGGATGTTCATCTCCTTGAATCAGGTGAGGTGTAGATTTGGACTAATGGCTCCAAAAATGATTGAAAGAAACGATTCACTTAACTGAAACTCTGAAGAATGATTCACTAAGTAAATTCAATCTGCTGACAAAGTGAACTCCTGATTCGCGAAAAAAGAGCGAAGCTTATTTTAGAGTTCATCCACTGAGAACTCTTGTTGGTAGCGAGGCCAAGAAATTTCAATTTCCATTGACAGGAGAAAAGGGTATTTATTCTCCCATGTTAATGCGTTTAACTTTTATCAGTTCTCAGTCTTTTATTTTTTATTTTATTTTTAATTTTAGAAATTTTTTGTTCTATGTAGGAAGGAGGTTTTAAAGAATCTCAAATCTACAACTGAAATAAATAAGCCCAGGGAGTTAGCGTTTGATACAGTCAATTCTTCTGATTCTTCAGTACTTTCTTTTCGCTGAAACCTCGTTAACCGTTTTCGATCTCACGGCTTGTTCGATTCTTTCCGCTCTTAAGTCATTGCTCCTTCCCGATCTTTTTCATTAATATTACTGTTAAGGAACTGTGAGTCAAATGAAAGGTTCTCGATTTAGTTCAGTGAGCAAACTGTTCTGATCCGATCCCAGAGGGGGGCGATTTCACCCATATCTAATGAGATAATCATCATTAACTTTATTTTGATTCTCCTACCGATTGTCTGAATAATTCTAGCTTTCATCTGTAGAACAATTTGTACCACATTAATATTATTAAGTAAGAAAGAGTTTCACAACATTATAGCTGTTAAATGAAAACCTGCATTTAGTATACAACTAATTAAGAACTTCAATGATCGTCTAAATACCTATTTCAGACATCTATTAAATATCATGCAGTTCTTGAAGAACAAAATTATTACCAGAATGAAGCAATCATTTTAAAGGTGCACAAAGCGCTACCTTTATTATGGAAATGAGTATTTCCCCCAGTGAAAAGAATTTAAAGACCTTTAAAAAAAATTTTTATTTTGATGTCTTATAGCGCTACAAGTTTTCTGAGGCATCCTAAATAATTGCGCTAGATGAACAAGCGCTGTATTAAAGGACATTGGAATTTTGACATTGAATTGACCTAATAAATAGCTCTACAACTGGCAAACTGCAGCTGAAGAAGAAAAGATAGAGATAAACAAAATTTTCCTGAACACACGAAGACTATCTTAGATCACAAAACTCACTCGCTGAGCAAGTTCTAAAATACAATCCAAGCCACACGACTCTAAAGTAAATCATTGAATACTCATTCTCGAACACACAGCAACCCTAATTATAGGATTGCCTACGTTTCTGAAAGCTTGAGGAAAATTATTCCTAGAGTTTCGAAAATGCTGTTTCTGGAAATTTCCACAACATCGTCAAACTGACGAGAAATCTTTGAATATCGGCGATACCCATCAGGAGAACTATAGATCATATTTCAGGTATAATTAAGCTATCTTCACAATTCAACCATCGAGTGATTCAAAATTTCAAAGTATATAACATATTAGACGAAATGAACAATTACGATTACAATAAATGCCACAAAATCAAATACTCAAAATTACAAAATTACACAAATTAAGGATTAACACAATGCGATGCTTTACGTCGGTACAAACGATTTTGTGACGTTGATAACGAAAACAAAATTAGTGCGTTTAGCAGTCCCTTATGTATCAGAGCATCGAAAATGTTCGATAAATGTTGCTGAATTGTTATTTGTCTTCGAATGATAACTGATGAGCTTTATTTTAGTAAAGACACTATTCACAAAATCTTCGTGGACTATACTGAAACAAGAAATATTTTTTCACTTTGAATAAAAAGAAGATCGAATTTCAAAATGTCAGTTATTAATCCTGATTCTTCTTCCAAACAAATTGTGAATAGAAATGGAGATTTTTGCTTTACTTAAAAATCCGGGGTCAAAAAGGCAATCATTTCCTTGGCTGAAGAAAGTTCACAACGACAGCAGAAGTTTCAGTTTCAGAAATCTCGAATAAAGAACATGTTGGTGACCGTTTTGTGATTGGGAAAGGAAAAATTACATACCATTTATTTCTGAGGGATACGCATATTACATAAGGACGTAATGGACAGATCTTCAGAAAGCAATTCAAGGAATTAAGCCGATCAAACGACCAATTTCTGCCACATGACGATGCACCATCACACAATTCTTTTCATGTAGCAGTTTTTAACAAAGAAAAGTGTCTCTTTTCTCTACCATCCTCTTCATTCACCTGATTAGGCACCTGAAGATTATTTTCTCTTCCATAAAGTGAAGTCGTTATTCAAAAGCAATTATTTTTACAAGATTAAAAGAGTTCAGAAAATGGTAACCAGAGACCCAAGCAGTACTAAAAAATTAATTTAACCAAGGACATAAACTAGTAAAAATGCTTCAGACTAAAACTCATAAAAAATGTATAAAGACGACTAAAAAGTGAGAACTCGTTTCTTTCAATTTTTGATTTTGTACGCTGTTAATCCATCATTAAACGCTGTAGACGCAGATATATGAAGATGATGATAGTTTATAAATAACTCATAAAACGCAGCATTTTGCATTTTAATATGTTTTAAAATTGAATATATTAAAATGCAAAAAATAATGAGCAACAGATTTGTATGAAATTTGTCATTTTTTCTGACAGATACTTATAAATTTAAAACTTTAAACCAGGTAAAGTTTTCAAGGCACAAGGTAAAGCTAGCGGTTTATAAATAATTTTAGATGTCTACATCATAAATGCATATGAAAATGTAAGGACTATTTAAACATACTTCCCGTTTCATTCGTTTCAATTCCAAAAAAGAGTAGATTTGTAAGAGCTTACAAATTACAGAAATGTCTCTTACTGTATAAAATGCGAATCAGACACAATAAAAGGTTCCTAAATGTTCATCAATTGTTGAAATTGATGCTCATTAATTTAAGAGAAATTATAATAAAAGCCTATATTTCTACTTAAGAAAGAACGAATTAAAAAATAAGATAATAACACACGCATTCAATGGGAAGTGAAGCTTTACTTAAAGCTCGTTGCTAATTAAAGCATGGAACTGGAGGGAGATCATGTGCTAGTCACATCATATTTTTTTTCATTATAATATTTTGCCTCCCTTAAGTTGAAAATAAAACATTCTGTAACAATCCTTAAAAAATCTGCAAATCAGTCATCTAATATTTTCTTCGAATTTTTTAATACGTTTTCTGAAGGTAATATTTGATACAGCTAATCATCTGAACTTTTTGCTGCAGGCTTATGACGATAACCAAACCTTAAATTCATTTCAACTTTTCCGTTAGAGTGGTCTTTGAACTGCTTTCGAATGCAACTTGTGATTCAAAGATGCACTGAATAGTTATCTGCTACATATTCATGAGACGGTGCTTTGAAAATCCCACACTGAAACCCACCCACTGACAGCCAATTTCATCACCAACAGCTAATAAAGAATCGTGAATGAAACTCGGAAAATAAAAAAAGAACCAACGGATAAGAAAAAAATTACTAACTGCTTTTTGGCAACAGTTCAAATGCCGCATAAAAGGCAGAGGACATTTAACGCGTGATATTCGATAAAAATAATAATAATGTCCCCATTTTCGCTGAGTTATTCTGCGATGGAACATGTCGTAAATGTCTCAGATAAGCTGGAAATTATGAGAGCTTCGACTGGGCCTCGATAATGCAACTTTTGCGTGATTCTTTTGTTACAAAACTTGACTAAGTGGTCGATGTATTCTAGTTTTTAACTTTTACCACATATCGTAAATTAGCACCGGCAATTGATATTGATGTTGTCATTTGTTCCTAGACCATAGAAAGATGTTTTATTGTTCTCGACACACAGCTGGTTAAAGAATGTACACCTGTATTCTATAGGGCATAATGAAAGTTCTTTTCAGACAACAAAGAAAGGACTATGTTTACCAAAACATATTTGCTTATCTTCATAGGCTTTTATATGAACTGTGTAAGCTGACAGAGAATGTATTCGCAAAACTGGCAATAGACGTCATTTCCACTAATATTGGTGTTATCTTTCTTTTTCTTTCTCTACCTCTCTTTCTCCCTATATATATATAAAGAAAATCTTTAAAATTAGCGAATTTCGAAATTTATTCAAAAGAACTAAAAACGAAAATCCTGTGCAGGTGCTGCAAAGATATTATCTAAATAGAGTTATAAAGACTATAAAGGAAACTATCTCCCAAGAATTTTCAAGTTAAATTTAGAATGCGGAAGTATACTATTGTGGTAAAATTTGACAATTAAGAAAGCATTTTAGTAAGTTAGTGTGCGTTTTTGTGGAAATAATAATTAATTGGAATTAATAAAATTACATCTGCTTCAATTAAATGCAAAGCAGAAGAATAAAACAGAAGAATCATTGCTGATTCCATGAAACATCCCGACTTTTATCAAAGGAAAGTGGAATCTCTTTCTATAACTATCAGGAATTAATGAAAAGCGCGTTCCAACTCAAAAATACGTTAAAAGTCTTTACACATTTTAACATGTCAGAATTTCATCTTAATTTTTCGGACAGTGAGATAATTCCCCGATAAGCAGACATACTATTGGAAACAAGAAAATTCAAAATTAAACAAAGCAATAATACAGAACATTACTTAAAACTAAAAATGAGAAAATGAAATTAATATATGTATATATAGAGAGAGATACATACACACACTGTGTCTACAAAAGTTTATGTTCGGCATTTACTTTCGCAGTCGTTGGTTATAGACTTATACTTCCAGTTACAAAAATGTTTTAAATGGCTCAAATACTCATAATTTGGTATTTTTAAAATAAAATTTTATGTAATATGTAAAATGTAACTTTTTATACGTTTCTGCGGTCCCTATACTATATTTAGGAAACTTTTCTATTCATTATTAAAAAAATGAAAAGCATAAAACTTTTGACTCCTTTGTATGAGAAAAATTGACAAGATATTTAAATTCAAAATTTGCGATATTAGACGTAATTTTGAATTAGCATTGAGGGGCTATTAATAAATAAATTGCAGTATTTCGAGGTTGATATTTTTTCCTCTTGAATTCCATTCAATGATATTATTTTATGAACTATTAGTATCTTTATTTGTAATTTTGTTACATTTGGAATCGCGAAAGAATCTTCGCACAAGTAATTTAGTTTATAAGTCTAAAAACACGTTAGCTGCGTCAAAAAAAATAATTCATTTCCAGATATAATTTCTGTATTTAACAAGATATAAAATGGGTTCTTAAAAGAACGTAAATTTATAAATAGTCATTTTTACTATATTATCTCTAAAACAGTATAGGCAGCTTTAAATTATCCTTGCAAGTACAAAAAGTTTTGTTACAGAGATATTTTGATATAATTTTTCCTATGAATTAATTAAATCGAGTAAATTTATATAAATACATTTGTGAAAACCGTTTTCTTAAGTATACTGATATATATCTATACGGGTTCTAAGCAATTGTAAGCTGAAATTGGATTCCCATCCTTGATCCTTTTAAGGTAATCATTGTGATAGTTCTTGATGCTTCAAATTATTAACATTTTGACTTTTAGATCATACCTTTTGCATACACAAGAAAATTTCAAGTATGAAATATCGAGAGATGAAAAACTTATATAACTCCTGACCATCTTGCCTAATCCATTATTTTGAAAATATTTGGTGCAGAAACTAGTGCACATTGATTGTCCGTAGTATTTCGAACTCTCCAGAAAACTTGCATTAGCCATAAAACCTACTGGAAATTAACAGAGCGAGCTTTGTGCAGATCTGGTGGATGCGCCTATTTGCTCTGAACTGCTACATTTATGCTTAGCCAATACATGGCGGATGTTCTCTTAGAATAGTTTTCGAAGGTGGTAAATTCTCGTTTCTGGGCATTCGAAAAAGTAATGATCCTCTATCCCGAAAGCATAATGGTGAGGACATCTAGTAAGTGAGCCATTTTCTGTGGAAAACTGTATTTTTGCTGATTTTCAGTACAAAATTTTACACTCTGCTGCCTGTTCTGCGTTCTATCTGTGACAATCTCAATTTTTCAATTTCATTCTCCTATTCATTAACCAGAGATTCCAGTATAAAAGCGGACTCACTGGAATTTCAATCTAATATTATCTGAAAGGTAGAACAATAGCTTCTAGATTTCTTCGCAATGTTGCTTCTGAGCATGCTAGCCTTCAATGGCGTGCAGGCTGAATATCAAATTATTAAAGACGAATCGAATTATTATTAGATCCCTAGTTCTCTAGATCAAACATTTCCATGACAAACCCTACCATTTTTGCTACATTTGAACTCATAAAAGTAACTCTTTGATAAAGTTTGACTAGGCACCAACGAAACAGTAGCTAGCGACAAATTTTTACTTACTACTTTACTTACTTTTGTTTTACTATTGCATCGAAATTGTCATATGTTTACTTTTAGAAAGTACAGAATTGTTTTCTTTAAGTACTGGCTAGTTGTGTTGATAATAATCTGTAACATTTTCATAATTTTTTTTATTTCTTTCCACAAATTGCGGTGGAAAGTGATTTTTATCTTTTAGTTTGTAACTTATCCTGTGAACTGTAAAGCAAACTTTAAAGTCGGACTTTGTCTCAGAGTTATTATCCTTTCTCTAATACTACATAATGAAAAATTTCTATGTATATATGTTCCTCGTATTGACATTTACAGCCACCAAATTTTGAACACACGTGGCTCTACATCAGATCATACGCACCTCGAAGCCTGAATTTTTAATTTCGAAATTGGTATACTATTTATTTATTTTACATTTTATATGAATTCAAGGAACTTGGATCAAACGCTCAGTGATTTGAAAGTGCTGTGTTGCCACTCTGCAAGGGTAATATATTTATGATGATAATGTAATCAGAAAACTGACATATTAAAAAAAATGTTGCTGCCTTCCAAAACGAACATATTTGTCATTTGAATTCAATCAACAAATTCCGCGATTTAATATATTGCCATTATCCGAATTATAATATTTTTATTTTCCACTCGACAGTGCATTATCGTTCAGCAAAGCGTACGGTATTTAATTTTTTTTTCACATTTATTCTGTTATTAATTAAAAAACAAGCAATTTGAAAGCAATCAACGCAGGTTATTATTAATTGGTAGTAGGATTCCTAAACTTCCATTAGCTGGCTTCATTAAAACCATTAAATATACATGTACATGGGTGTATGATAACTATTTTAGGCTGCTGGTAGCGCTAGCGACAAGTTATCTGTAAAAGACAATACCGGCGGCATTAATATATGTTTAAAGTAAATAAATGGCTAAATAAGAATTTAAAGTTTTATATAGAACCTTTTACAATGTAAACGGAACATAAATAAATAAAACATTTCTTTCTTATTTATTTTTCTTTCATTTTGCTCTGTAGATCACAGGCTTAGTAAGCCATTTTTAATCAATCTTAGACGTGTTGCTATGTTTTGATTGCATAACTCTTCTGCTTTGATCAAGACTGTAATTGATACAGCACTTTATTTCTTTCCTTTCAGTTAATTCCAAGCGATTGTTTATTTCAATTTACTCATGCTTGAGGACCTTGTCAACTGCTCTGGTTGAAAGATATTTTCTTTTGCTTTCTCCCAATCTTCGATACCCAATGAAGCGTTTAATCTCCCATCCTCTGTCAAATGCAGGATGTGTGCGCCGCATTGCCCCTATTTGCTTGTATTTTTTCTTTGTGTCAAATGCAGCAGCATCGGATTTCTTTCTACTCTGTGCAATATATTTTGCCGAAAGAGGTGGAACTAATATTCTTCTTCATTGTATCCTTAAATATCCTCAGTGTGGGTCGGGACACTATTGAATTTTAGATGGTGTGCAGAAGGCTACGATTTCTAAGCGAAACGATGAAATATAAAGTGATTATATTTTTTACTTGAAAAGATTATGTCTCAAAATGCTCTCCAGTAATTTGTATCAATCTGAGTTCGACCGGGGAACATGCTCAATCCCAGGTCGTCCTTTTCGCAAAAAGATGCTTTTACTAACTGAGATATCCGCAATTGTTGTGGCGTTAACTGAGATATTCGGAAGCATTACACCTAGACTGGCGTATCTTTCGTATTCAGGGAAGAGATAGAACTTACTTGTTACGTGCTTGCGTGAGTTATTAAAAACTTTTTTGTTTCGTTCCGTTCAGAAAAAAATTCCTTTCCGAGCTCTGGAGGAATGCTACATAAAGATTCGGGTCGAGAAATTAGCAGTATGAGCGGTAGATGTAGGCGCCGGTAAAAATAAGCAATTGGATTGTAAATAAAGGAACCTTTTCTACTTTCTGCATCTACCACAGAGAGAGAGAATGTTTTCTCTTCCTTTAATGAGGAGCGAGCCACGGCGGAGGAAGCCGGCAGTGGACATACATTTTATAAAAACGTTTTATTGGTGAAGATCTGAAAGCCTGGAAGAGAAGGTTACAATTTATTCCCTTGTAATAGGTAAACGGATACGGCAGCTTTGTAAAAAAGAGTCTTAACTTAATGAAGGCGCCCTCTTTTTGTTTAAGTGGTTGTTGGCTTATAGATCAAACAGAAGTCTAGACAAGCTCATTATTATCTTGAGAGACGTTTCCTCGGGTCGTGAAAATATTTAAATACCCTTCCTTGCGAACTAGATGAAAAAAATAAACTTCTCGCCAGTTTTTGAGGCGACACAGAAAAATATGTGCAGCTGTTAATTTTAATCGCTGCATGGATATAGTTTGCACGAAATGAAGTGGGGTGACCGAGATGACAAATTGAGTTTAATTAAGGCTATGTTTACTTAACTATATAACTTCTAGGCTATGTTTACTTAACGATAAAATGTGATTGACTAATTTGCTTTCCAGGAGACCCAGGACACATTACATTATTATATGCAAAGGAGGGAATGAAGAGTATTTACATGAGCAGACTCCGGGAATCCGGATCGTAAACAAATTTACGCCATGCTGAATGGTAACACACAGAGGGTCATGCTACAAATGAATTAATGTAACCTAGTCACTGACAGAGTCACTTACAGATTTTAATATTATTCTTTATTGTTCGTACAGGGAAGCCGTCCACTCCATCACGCAAGATACCAGTTCAGAACAGTCGCTTTGTGATACTTGGTAGACGTGAACACTCGCCAGGTTCCTTCCAATTCGTGATAGTCGGAAGCCGATTTTCTAAGTCGCTAGCTAGTATCAGTCCAGGAAAATCTCTTTGCAATACTTCATAAATAGGAACACAATATCCGGATCTTCGCACATCATAAGCCTAAAGCCAGAAGTCGATTTTCTAAGTCACTAGTTAACTATCTGTTTGAAACATTTGCTTATAATACCTCGTAATCAGAAACACAACGCCAGCATTATCAAACTGAACTAATTTCAGGGAGAGCATATTGCTTTTAATTTAGTTGTTAGTTGAGATACAGTCTATTCTCGTGAGAGTACTTGAGAGCATAAGCTTGACTTCATCAGTCGGATCTAGAAGTGATATTCTACGTCGCTAAATAAGGAATTTGAATGCTCACACACATTTTGATTTACTTCACTCGTTAAAGAAAAGTCGTGAAGACAGTGTTCCGGTTGATCATCACTCTGGAAGTCATAAATTCTGTATTTCTTTGCGTTACACTCATCATAACAAGAACAACACACTGATCATTGCATTTCTTCTACGCTTTATATGCAAATTCCCCTTTTTTTCTTCTTCATATTGCCAACATCTAATCTAATTACAAACAAAATGAAAGAATGCCCCCCAAAAGTCCATTTCTTGACAAAATGTTTCCTATTGAACTCCAGACCTAATTATTAGGCCGTTTTATGATGCAACAAGCCTCAATTAAACTCAATTTGTCATCTCGATCACCCCACTTCATTTCGTGCAAACTATATCCATGCAGCGATTAAAATTAACAGCTGCACATATTTTTCTGTGTCGCCTCAAAAACTGGCGAGAAGTTTATTTTTTTCATCTAGTTCGCAAGGAAGGGTATTTAAATATTTTCACGACCCGAGGAAACGTCTCTCAAGATAATAATGAGCTTGTCTAGACTTCTGTTTGATCTATAAGTCAACAACCCCTTAAACAAAAAGAGGGCGCCTTCATTAAGTTAAGACTCTTTTTTACAAAGCTGCCGTATCCGTTTACCTATTACAAGGGAATAAATTGTAACCTTCTCTTCCAGGCTTTCAGATCTTCACCAATAAAACGTTTTTATAAAATGTATGTCCACTGCCGGCTTCCTCCGCCGTGGCTCGCTCCTCATTAAAGGAAGAGGAAACATTCTCTCTCTCTGTGGTAGATGCAGAAAGTAGAAAAGGTTCCTTTATTTACAATCCAATTGCTTATTTTTACCGGCGCCTACATCTACCGCTCATACTGCTAATTTCTCGACCCGAATCTTTATGTAGCATTCCTCCAGAGCTCGGAAAGGAATTTTTTTCTGAACGGAACGAAACAAAAAAGTTTTTAATAACTCACGCAAGCACGTAACAAGTAAGTTCTATCTCTTCCCTGAATACGAAAGATACGCCAGTCTAGGTTAACAAAAACAAAATGAATAAACATCTACTACATGATATGTGCAGGGATGACAAAACGGTGCTACATTTAAGGTAATACATTTCATTTGTGGATATTGTGTGAGTCAGTGACGAAGATGCAAATGCTGATCTAATTTTGTTAACTTTTTTCTGAGAACAACAACATTATATTGTTACCCAAACTTAATTCTTAATTTATACAATTATTGTTTTGGTTATAGCAAGCACAGCAATCAGAATAAACAATATTAACACCTTACCTAATTACAACTTTAACCTTTAAGGGACACAACAGATTATATTTCATACATACACCAGAATTCATAAACCCTTACTGTATATAAAAGTCGTTCACTTTAAATGTTTGTTTACATTTCTTTTTTTCTTTTAATCATTTCTAAACTTTTCAATATTTCAAGAACAAATTTACTTTCACTGACTTCTAAATTTTTCTTCATTTAACAAAACATTTAATGACACTTTCACCCACCCACACACACTATAAGGTATTTTTCCCGCCTTCCTAGCGTGCCATCGTGGTGTAGTGGTTTGCACACTCGGCCTCTATTCCAAATGTCCGCGGTTCGATTCCCGGCGAAGGCGTTGCATATTTTTCCTCTCTCCGGCTTTTCGAATTAACCTAATGTCTCTACAACGCACACACTGGAATTCACTATAATACGCTCAAATCCTTTTCAGGTCCTTAGGCGCTGGTAAGACCGCAGTCGAACCAGTTTTCATTTCCTCCTCCGCAATGCCGATTTAGCAGATCCATGAAATCGGCTCAATACGTAATACTGTTAACACTTAGTGTATTTTGATAATGTTAAGTCTATAGTAGTAATTAGTCAATAAAGCTTAATAAAATAGCTCGTAAAAAAATCAAACCTTTCAATTTTACTTAGCCATATAAAGTACGGTTAACGAGATTTTTCTTGATAAAAAAAGCCTGAGTTTTAAGCAGCAATAAACGTAATTTTCTTTCAGGCAAGCTTCAATTACAACTATATATCATTCTGATGGTTACGTACCTGAATAATACATGTAAAAAACAACAATCGTGCAAAGAAAGACGTAGTATCTATGGGAGAAAAAATGATTGGTTCCAGATCTAAAAAATTAGCAAACATAATTAAAATCAAACTTTCTAAAAATATTTGTTTCAGCTTATTATTTTATTTCAACAATGTACTCATATTGAAAATTTAATTCTGTAAATTTGTATTTGAAATGGAAAAATATTCTTTTGATATTTGTAAACGAGAATTCTTTGAGGGAGGCTAATAAAATTCTTTGTATAGAACAAAATTTTCTTCATTTTTACTTTATAATAATAAACGATGCACATATTTGAGTAAAACTCAAATATCACTAGGAATATTGGGGATATCGTCGTCTTTATCTATTAATAAAATAATAACGTTAAGCAAATATGTCTCTGTTAATGAATTTTTTTCTGTGAATTTCTGAACAAAATTAGCACACGTTTTCTCTGGTGCTGATATTTCATCAGTTTTACGAACGAATTCAGTTATTAATTGTTGTATTCGTGTTTTAGTTAGGCTTTTGTATAATTCACTGTAAAAGACTGTCAACAACTTCAAAGATTTCATATGCCTAAGCGGTACTAGTTAGGATCATGTCTGACAAAATGATTACCCAATTTTCTAGCCAATTCCAGACCTTTTTTTATTAATTTTGAATATAGAGTTGGATCATTTTCTTGGATATCATTTGGCTCTGTGAGATTAGGAGTATCACTGATAACATCTAATGTTTTATTATGTTACTTTGTCTACTAAACATTCATCAGTATCGTCAAACGATAAACCATTAATTCTTCTGCACCAAGTTGTGACTGTTGTTGTAATGATACTAGGAAATTCGGTAATATTAGGGATGATGGTATCTTTACTTTTTACACAACCACTTAAGAAGACGCATTCACTATTACTGGATTTAATTCAGTTAACTTTAATCCAAGATGAATGATTAAAAGGGGAAATAATTTTAAGAAATTATCTTCGCCTGCTCGTTATAAATCAAAGCCATACGAGTAAAAAGAGAATAAAGTATTCATTTTGAATTCGGGTTAAATATAATTTGTGTAAAACGAGTTCGTGTAAAAATAGAAATAGACGTACATAAACCTCTTGCACAAGCTACAATATAATCTCAGATATCCACATCAAATAAAGAATGTCCAGTGAAAATTAAAATTCTTATACTAGAGGTGTTCTTTATAAATGTTTGCTCTCAAGTCAGCTTTTACCCTTACTCTAATTTTCAGGTTAATTAACTCGAAACAGTTACTTATCACAAATGTTTCTACCTCCAAACTTTAGCTTAATTCCAGAATTAATATTAGTTTAAATTACATTAGAGAATGCAATAAGCTCAAGTAATCATTCAAAAGCTGTGTCGCAGTATTAGTTAATTTTGCTTTCAGTGCTTTCTGAATTGTATTTATCTATATACTAAAGGAGATCCTATTTCCATAGAAAGGGATAAGATAAGCTTAATTTCAAATAAAAAATTACTTAGTTAAGATTAGTGTATCTTAAAATGTGTTTTTTAGTTCTAGATACCGTACGAGAAATCTAAAGTTATGAACTACAAATTACGAATTTAATTCTAGCTGATATTATTCAAAATTTTGAAAATTATTTTCTAAATTTATAATTTGATTATTTTATTCACTAAATTTTTCGAAATCAGAAAACGTGAATAATATATGCCCTTGTCTGAGATTCGAAGAGTACTCCAGGGTCAAGTTGGATCGGATAACCATCTGCACCGCATTCAGATGAAAGAATGCAATAATCCTTCATATTCTCTCCCATCAAGAAACGACTAGGAAGAGACGCGATACCCAGGCGACTAAATCAGGTGATAACTAGTTATCATCCACCACGTATCAATTCGGGCGCATCGTTAAATTTTCAGATCCAGAGCATGTAAAAATTAAATCTGTCCCCATTGGAATTTAAATCACAGATCTTTTACAGGCTAGATAAATGTTCTAATCACTTTCACAAATACAGCATGCTCGAGGGGAATGCAAATATTCCTGACAATCTTTTAATTGTTATTAATTACAAAATTTTAATGTTTAAATTCTTCCTTCATGTGATCATCTGGATGATTCTTTTAAATGAATGCCTTTGAGAAACGCCTGCTTACACAATCAAGCATGAAATTTTAGAGCATTTTAGTTCATTCTCTAGAAGTAAAATTTATTCTACGTAACAGTTTACAGCAAGCATGATTAACTCCAGATTTAAAATATGTTATTCTATTTTCTTTTCTGGGCGAGAAAAACAAAAATTTAATTATTGCTGCTCTAGAACAAGCACTTGAAAACATATAAATTTATATATAAATATATGCTTCAATTATATCAAATAAATATTAAACTCGCTGTTTATTAAAATGATGCCAGCATATTTATTATTCGTATATCTTCAGTTAATTTTTAATTCTTCAAGACAATAACCATTTCCTTCTCGGTATACATTACTGGAAACAACTGCCAAAATATTTAGAATTCTACGGTGTCTGCTGCCATATCACTAGCAAAGACCTTAGATGATGTTGTCAACAGCAGGAACATGTATTCTTTAACACATTACAGATAAGCATGTAGTATTCCCTTCCATTCTATAATCCCTGTCACTGATTATTCAATTCCCTGAATGAAAAGGCAGAATGCTGTTTATTCACCTCAATTTGCTTTCAGAGAAAATTTACACAAAAGCTTCTTCAATATCTTTCTATCGGTATGTTTGCCAGAACAGCATGACGCTCGAATAGAATTTACTTTTATATCAATACGCCCGCATGAAATCATACTGAAGTGAATGTTTAACGATAATTGGATGTCTGTTAACGTAATTTAGTTTAATTTAATTTAATGAGAAACTGTCTTGTTCTTCTGTGCTTTAGGTAACTATTTTATTGAATATTCATGAGCAAAGGTCCTTTGAAAGGCGAAGAAAAGGCAAATAGTTTTACTTGAATTTTAAGTATTACAACTGTTTTATAGTTTGAAGGTGTTCCTGCATAATAACCGAAAGTCTCTTTGCGTTATCCAATGCATTTTTTGTATAATAATAATAATTTTTCACTGTTATTATTCTTATTCATCTGCAATAAGAATAAATAAATCTCTAAAATATTATTTTTTTAACCATGAATTAAAATTTCGAGTTTGTTAATATTTCTGATACTGAATGCAAATATATGATCACAATTTTCTTATCATACCAAGGTGTTTTATGACACATTATTAAAATGAAAATAAATATGTGTAACTCTGTATGTGCATCAAGGAAAGGAATTCTCTAACAGAATAGAAATACGCGACCGTTTTACGTATTTATACTCAATAATATTTCTTTTAAGCTAATATCGCTTACCAAAAATATTTAGGACAACCAGCACTTTAACACAACGCTTATATAAGTTGTTATATAAAGGAAAATGAATGTTAGCTGTTATTCTGGACGACAAGGATCAAATATCTGGGACCAGTAGTAAGATTATACTAACTAACACTGAATAATCTTCCTACACCCTCTCACGGATTCTTGTCCCTTCTTCAACTTAGAATTCAATAATAGAATGTGATTACACAAAGTGTGGTAAATAGTGGAACCATTTATTTATATTATGGCCTGAAGTTACGAAAACTAAATTGCTCAATAAAAACTTAACATTAATACAGTTCTTTGCAAATCAAGTATTGAATTGGTGAATAAGGGCCAGGATCATGTGTTAAAGCGTCTTTTAAGCAACTAATACAAGTAAAAGCGAATCTTAGTAGTAATCACCATAGCACCACAAGCAGAAACCTAGAATGAAAAAAAAAGTGCATTTCCTCCTCGTGGATCCAAAATGTTTCAGACTGCTCATTTTCACCTATATAATGTTTCTATCTCATAACCCTTAGTTAATTTACATTTCTGGTGAAGCTCATAAAAAGAAAAACTGCAGGAAATATTTAATAAAAAAGTAACATGCTAATTAAAACAGGAATATAAATAAAGCATAAAATGGATAGAGGATTGCTGAAATGGAGCAATTTGAAATCTTTTGCGAAAGGGAAGAAAAGGTTAACCGGTAGAAAATTTGTTCTAACGAACGTTGGGTTGTTCTGAACTGGTCCTTAATAATTTATATGTGATACTAGATCCATCAAATGTCAGAAAGTATACCGGTCAGTGATCTTGATATAATTTCTCTGAATCAGAATTTTTTTAATTAAGCAAGTATATTTTTCTTATATGTATAAATAAGAATGTTTCGTATTTTAAAATCTTACACTTTTATGAATTAATGCTTTCATAAGTAAACTATTCTTTAAATAATACGAAATACTCTTATTCTAAAATGTGAAATATTAATAGTCAAACTATTTCCCGACTTAAAAAAAAATTTATTATTTTTACTATATTATGTGTAATTAATAAATTAAATAAAAAATTTTCAAATATTGGAATAAAATAAAATGAAATATTACATTGAAATAAAATAAATACCTTGTGATTTAATAGTTTGTTAAAATCAAAAACCATTTTTAGAAAGAAGAATTTTCCTGCAGTATTTATTTACCTATACTTTGTTGTTATTTTTAGGTATATTGTATACTCTGTGTCATTTCTCAGTATCAACAGTACCTGGCCGGAAGAGGGCGGGCAGGCCAAGGAGCGAACTGCCCGGTAAGTTATCCGTTTATTAATTAAAAAATTAAATTTAAAAAAAATTATTTTTATTTTACACTGCAATGCTTTTTCTTCGCTTTTCCTTCCACGAGGTTTCTTACGACGATGTTTTCCCCTCTGTTGTTTTCACAGCAATGTTTTCGACGGATACCGAAAATACCGCAGAGGAGGTTTTCAGTGCCAAAGTAACTGAAAATAAAGCTAGATTTATAGAATTTAAAATTTATAGAAATTTATACAATTAAAAAAAAAGTCACATTAGCTACTCTAATCTGGCAATGTTAAAAAGTACTAGCATTTTCTTCTTTCGACAGATTATATAAAATTCGAAGCATCATCAGGTATTTTCAAGTTCTAAATGTTAAAAAATATTAATAGTTTTCCATCATTTATCATGTTTGTAAGCGCTTAACCTTACATAACTAACTATACATAATTACTCAACAAATAGTATATATGTATATAGATGTATTATTATCCAGACTTCTGAACGGAACTAAGATCCATTAAATACAACATCTTTAAACTTTGAGGCATTACACCCTTTCATCTAAAGACACTAATTTCTCTAAACTAACATAAAAACTATGATAAATTGCATCTCGAAAATGCTCTTTCAAAATCTTTTGAAGAATAAGGTATAATTCGATATAATTACTCCAGCAAAAGATTTGAATTTTTCTATCCATTTATTATATTTGTCCAGAACATATGATCAATAAGAATATTTCCTAAGCGGAGCCATCTTTGCGATCGGAAAACGGGGGCATCACTTTCAGGAAGACATAACAAACATTGTAATATCCTTATACCATCAAATTGATCGCAATGATCAATTCTCGGAGGAGCTTTGATAAACATCACGCACACAAGGCTTGTCGTAACAAACGTTATATAGGTAAATAATATTTCCGTACTCACGCGAGCTGCACTCTTAAAATTTCCAAAATTTTCTTCAAGTATTATAGTGCGCAGTTAGAACAAAGGAGTATTTCTCTTTGAAAGTATTAAGGAACATGTATGCAAGAGTCAAGTATTATTAACGAAGATAAATTTTGAAAATCCAGAATTCCTTAATTATTTTGTTTTGCTGTGCGTTCAAACAAATTTAGAGTAAGCTCAGTTTTATTTCTGTAAATATTGGCATATAGTTCAAGCTTACAAATTTCCTTAGAATAAATTTCCTTAGAATTTACAGTTCAGAATTTTGAAACTGTTGTCAACAGCTTTAAAAGTCAACTTTTTGAGGAATGATGGACTGTATAAATTTCAGTTTCATTTCTAGTAAAGCACAATTTTATGCGTTTCTCATTTAGGCGTCTTTTACATTTATTTATTATACTTTTCGTCTATGTTCCTATTCGTTTCGTTAATAGTAAACTATTTTCTTTATACTATGCCCAACTCCAGCTATGCATAGTTTCTTTTTCTGATTTATTCATAGATATATCTCTTTGCAACTCATTTAGTTTTCTCAAGGATCATTTTTTCCGGTAGCATCTGGAAGTTATTATACTTTGTTACTTTAAAACAAAAACTTCAAGATCCTTCTGTCTTGTCTCATGATCATTATCATGATAAGGCAGCAATCGTTTCCATGGTTACGAAGCAAAACAGGAAGGAGAAATAGCTTTGAAGTGCCTATTCTAAAGTCACAGACTAAAGTTGTAGACTCAAATACAGGCAGAGAAAAAAAAGAATTAGGCATCTCAGATTAGACATTTTAGCTGGTGGGTAGAAGAAGGTTGCTTGAATGGTTAGAATGAATAATGTCATTCTAACTTTCTAAGTAACCCTTCAAGCGTGTCCGACAACAGTGATTTGACCAGAAAGGTTTCTTGATGACTTCATTTGGTGAGCATATTTTAGCTGCACTTTTGTTAGTTACTTTTAATACTTTGCTTAAAACTCAAAATATCTAATGGTACATAAAATTATACCTGAAGATTTTTCTTTAACAACACTTCTGCTTATCCTGTAACGTTTATCTGAAAAAAAGTGTCGTTTTTCAAGATAATCAATTGAAATAAAAGCATAGTTTTCATTTCTAAATTTTATAGAATTTGAGATTATAACTCTTTTAACTTTGTTAAAATATAGGAATTATTATATATAAATTAAAAGAACGATGAAAATTTTACGTTTGTACAGCAGCAGTAGTAGAGTAAAAAGATTGAGATCCTACTGTCAAAATCCACTTATCACATTGTAAGGATTATATTAATTTATCTAACAGTTAAATTTTATGTTAAACTTCCTTTCCTATCATTTCTGAATATTCAACTTACAACTTACGGCCAGAACCTAGTTTTACAATGACGTTTGAATGCAAATTGAGGAAGAGAGGTATTTAACCGCGAAGTTCTACTGTCTTAGTTAGAGAGAACCAGAGGTTATGGCTAGCATGCGTCCGTCTTTTTAGGCTACTCGCTCTTAAGCTATTATTACGTTCGGCTGTACTTTAGGCCCTTAATAGCTTCGCACTCAATTAGCGTTAAGAGGCCAACTCCGTTAGAATCTTGATAGCTTCGGCTATATCTTTTTAGTTAAGATTTAATTCTTAGTTCCTAAGTTCAAGCTCGAGTGTCGGCTTTATTCTAAAACTCCAAGGCGGAGTTCTTTAAATCTTATTTGAATAATAAAGGGTTTTTTTAACCCTTTCCAAGTTTCAATTGTCTCACGAACTCAAGCGATTATTCGCTTACTAGTGCTTAAGATTCTTCACTTTCAACTGTAACTTACACACAGTAGTACACAGTAAGTACACAGAAGTACAAAGCAGAGAATCTTACATCATTCATAAACTGATATTTCAAACAGACGTTTTCTTATAAGCATGTTTTCCATTTCCATATATTGCTTGAATAGGGGGTTAAAGGGTTTTTTTATTTCATGTTATCCCAGTAAATATCCATACTTTAATTAGACAAAGCAAAAGTTTTCATACTTTTGAGTACAAAATTTGAAGTGTATGAGAAAATACATTGATTTAGCTAATATAGTCTCACAGCTAATATCGATTTACTTAAAGATAACTAGAAACAAAAATACAATGAACAGCATATTTATTGGAAATTTCGCTATACAGAAATCCAATAAAAGGCTTGGTTGTTTTTTCTTTTTTTGAAAAAACCTCCGCGCTCACAAGGTCGGAATGGTTTTAACAAAATTCTGTAACTTATTCTTTGTAACTGGAAGCATATCTGAAATCAATATTTAAGAAATAAAATCCGTAGATACATTTTTTGAAATCCAATGTATACCACCCCATATATCTATAATTAGACATATCAAAAAGCGGGATAAGCTTTCTTTTTTAAACTCACAACAAAATTATTTACGGTGCTTAGACTTTTAACGAAATTCCCGCATTTTTCTCATAGAATCTCAACCTGTTCTTTAAAAGACAAGAAAAATTCGACATTTGCCTTTCGTAGTGGCTTCAGCAACAGAATATTGCAATCGCACAATTTAGGCTTAAGAAAATACGATTAGTTGCTAAATGTTGTAAATATTTACAAAACCAAAATTGACTTGTGTGAACGATAAATCGACAATTCTTCCAATATCGGTACAACAAGCTATTCTATAGATATGGAGATGGAATTTAATATAATTTTGGATTTATTTAATATAATAGTGTAAAAATTTATTTAAAATAATAGCATAATTCAGCCGAACTTATTTAATGTATATATTTACTATCGTATTAATTAGAATAATCAGTTTCAAGTTAAAACTAGAATTAGTAGCCAAAGACTACACAACTTAAATATACTCTAAGCTGGCTGAGTAATTTTACCGGCGTATTAAATTCAAGTATCGGCAGCAACATAACGCACAGACAGACTTATCAACGTTGGCAGGAACTACATGTAGTGTGTAAGCACAAGAACAATACGGCAAGCAAAGAAACACGCTTTGTCTTGCAATCTAAAAACCTCAGTTTAAATACTTGCTAATTCATTTACATTCTGATTCAAGAGAGAAGCAAAAAGGAGAAATTACAGTAATGCTTCATATCATAAAAACTTGACTCATTTAAATAATAATAACTGTAAATGTTAAAAACATATTTTTGTTCGATTCTTTTCCATTTGCCCTCTCTCGTATGCCTTATTGTTAATTTAGAAATACATAATACAAAAGAAATAACTGTTAATGATGTAAGTAGATAGTTAAAAAGATTTGCGTACGCAATGCGCCTACAAAGCTTGAGAGTTAATTTGTATAAAATCAAAAGATGAATAAAATAACATTCTTATTGCTTAGGATCCAAATTACAATTTTGTGAGCTCACATCTGTATATAACTTCTTGGTTCCTTTGTAGAAATTTTCTTTTAGAATAATATTTTAGTTTTCAGATACGGTTTTCTGAAACTGTTCAGTCTATTAAAATAGCAACTTTTGAGGTGAGACCTTTATACCAAGAAAGAGAAAGTATTCTGCATACACGAAATCTAGTGAACGAAGGCGTAGTTCAAGATTGAAGCATTTTTCTTTGCTAGAAACTGTTTGATTTGAAAGGAATTGTGTGATAGCACGCTGTTGTGCAACAGAAACTAGTTATTCGATTAAGATTTTTCAGACGTAAAATATACTGATTCTCTTCAAAGGGTTACATGCGAAAACCTCTCGGACGTATATGTCATTGACGAAGCAACGGAATGGGAAATTTATTTACAAAACCTCGTAGAAGAAAGGAGAAAACGTCGTCGTAAAAAGCATCGTAGTAAAAAACGAAAGTATCTATAAACTGCATGGTGATAATACAGCAAAGACAGTTTTGTAGACTTTATGTTCACATAATACAATATCTGAGCGCAAGAAGGAACGAAGACTATTTTTCCTCTATATTTCACAATTCTGAATTAGCTAATAAACACATACAGATGGAAGCAAGATGGAAACTTAAGCATTCAAATACTGAAAATTAATATAAAATTAAAGCTGCATATAACAGCTGATATAATTTTAAACTTAGTTAATGACTGAAGACCCTTTTTAATTATTTTTTATAAATCTGAATTGGGAATGTGAATATGCGTTTAAAATTATTAAAACCTGAAAACATATCATGTGATGTTTCGTAGGTGCTTTATTTTTTCACTACGGTAATTTCTACGCTGAAGTTTAATGCCATAATATTTTAAAACTGCGATGTTTATTCTTGCTTCCTTCTATCCCACACTGTCTCATATGAGGATTATTTCCTTTTCTTTTGCTTTCTCCGCGACATCTTTGTCCGCGGTATTTTCAGTAGACTTCCTTCAAAAATCTATTTAAAGCATTTTCAGAAAATATAGAAATCACCGTCTGTCTCTAAAAGTAATACCCTTGAGAATTATCTCTTTTCAATTAAAAATGTTCTCCAACATTCTCAATATCTGAAACCGAAGTTTCTGTGGCCTTTATGAACCTCCTTCAACCTTTGCATTTGACGGCCATCTTATTTCAGGATCATAAGGGAGACATGAAACTTTACCTCCAGTCAAGATTATAAATCTCCAGTCAGTTTTTCAGACTGGTAGAAATAATTTCTTTTTAAGATACGGTTTCAGTGGTGTTCAGTGTAACCTGGTACTTAAAATATAAATTGAATTATAATCTAATTTAAGAAGAAACTTGCGAATATACTATCCAAAATTTATTTAAAATTACTACCTGAGATTAGCGCGGATTGCAAATAAATTTATGTTAATCTCAAGGCTGTACAGAAGGTCCCTTCTTCTCAGAAGCAAAACTAATTTTGTAAGAGTAAGAGGAGAATAAAAACAATTTATTATTTTAAAATGTTAGTCCAACTTTAAACTGTAATTCAATTCCATTTATGTCTATAACCTGTAGACTTTAATAAATGTTTATACTTGATTTCTTCTAACTGATGATAGTTTTCCCGGTTAAAACTCCAATTATAGTATAATCTGCTAATTCGTTTAATAAGTGAGATACAGTTAAAATTGCAAAAGTTAATATTTTCAAAAACAGTTTATGGAACGGTATAGTACTTTTTGGTTCTACGAAAAATTATGACATTTCGACTGACGTTTCCGAAACCGGAAAGATATGAAAGGAGAAATAAGCTTTTCCGAGCACTTCCTTTTCGTTAACAAAATTCCGATGAGAAAGATTCCCGTTTTTCCTCCGCCCCTTATACATTTCTATTCTTTTCCTGCAGCGGAGTTTAGTTGTTCTTCCCTTTTCTTGATCCATCTTGTACTTTTTTAGCTTCCGCTGTGATTCAGAGATGAGACCCTAAGGAATAAGCACTTCCGATCCTTTCCGCCATTTTCTCTTTTATTTTCTCTCTTGCATTGTTGAATGTTTTTTGCTAGGAAGTGCGCTGCCCGGAAGTTTCTTGAAAAATCTTTCGTGAATTTAAGAGAATATCCCAATATATGGTTATCATTGCACCAAATGACACAGTGAGTGATTTCGAACTTTGTAATTTTGTGTCCTCGATACAGATTAGTGCCGAAATTGCATTGTAACTTTCAAGAATATACAATAAAATGATCCATGGAAACCAGTTGCTGCAAATACGCTCAGAATATGTTTGCTTTAGTTTTTACGTGGTTTTTATTGTCAAGTTTCTGTTTTATTCACATCGAAGTTTTCAAATCAAAGTTGAGACCAGTAAATTTAGTAGTCTAAAAGTCTTTCATTCATTTTCGTGTATAATTAACATATATTACATACCAGTGTAACAAACTGAATAATTTGCAACTTACTATCCGATTAATATTTCACAGTGAGAATTATAAATATTTAACAAACTAAATAATTTGTAACTTACTATAATTCCGATTAATATTTCACAATGAGAATTATAGGTACACTATTATCATAATTACACTATTATCATAATTAGTAAAAGCTATTTCTAGCAACTTTTTAAAAAAGGTACGTATGTAGTACGCCGAGCTGCTAAAACTACGATACGTCTGAAAATATCAAGAGGGCTAAACCTCTGGCCTTAAAGGCAACCAGCTACAGAGTGAAAACTAGTAAAACTACAGTGGCAAGCGGTTCACTTCCTATAACTCCTCCTCTCTCTCTCTTGGCAAAAAGCCACAACTTAAACACTTGGCGTTAGCAAGACAATTTGCATAAACAAGTTAAAGCATTTAATTCTGGCCAAAAGTAGAAAATAAGAAGGGAAAGTACAGTTTTAAAATAAAATAAACGTTAGTAAAACTTAGGATCTTTACAAAGTAATTAATAATAAGCAACAGAAATCAGCGAAACGTGTGGTATATTTGTAGTATTATAGCTTAGGAGTTGGATAAAAAGCAATGGGCAACAGGGAATAGTTCTGGAAAGACGTTGTTATTTTTATTTTATTTCAACTTCGCTGCTAAATTTCTTTCTTATTCTCCAGCTTATACCCTATTGTCTTTATTAAAAATAAAAATCTGGTGGTAAAGATAAAATTCTAAAATGAAGTCTAAATTTCTATCATCTATTATGTTATACAGTCACCCATGCAGAAAATAGAAAATTTTGACAGGTAATGGCAAATTTTTCTAAAACTATTGTAATATAATATGTAGTAAATTCTTTATGGAATCCACATTAAGGAAAAGAGCATCTTAAACATGAATTATTGAAAGAAAGGCACAAAGTTACTAAATTTATGTCTTAGCAGGTAAAAATTGCAAGATAAAGGAAATAAGTTAAATTGCAACCCTAGAAATTATAAAAATTAGAAGAAAATAATAAATTCAAAAAGAAGATAAACGCACGCAGATAGAGAGAAAGAAGTCACAATGAACAAAATAATTATTTACTAAATATTATGCTCATTCTGACTTCAAGATAAAAATTCTAAATTCAAGAAACATTTGCAAGATAAAAATATAAATTTTACACCAACTTATTCAACAAAATAGCTTTTAGTATTAAAAATGTTTTTTGAATCTAGAATAAATTCATAAAAATTATCATATCTGGCATATATGTGCTAATATGCATTTGCTTACTGTTATGACTTTTTATATTTCTAATGCAACATCTTCCCTCTATCTTGCATTTTATTTCATAAAGAATTTTAGATTCCTCTTAGAAATCTGAAAAAAGGTTTCTTGATAAATTTGGCATTTTTCTGAAAGGTAAAATACAAAAAAAAACGTCAAATACAACATAAAAAATCATGTTATTCCATATATTGTTGCTGTTATCCAGAGCAAAATGTACGTCAATATTTTTAAAGTTCTTTACGAATCCTCTAACAAAATTTATTCCTGGATACTGGAAAAGTGTTATCATATATTTCATATTTTCTGAACTTTTATTTTGCCAAGTTTACTTTTTCAAGAGCTGTCATTGTCTCCGAATAACTTTTGATTACATTCCTTTTTCATTTTTCTTAGCGCTTTTAATTTTTTTTCGCCGCAGCTGTATTTATCTGAAGCAGGATTTATCTTTCAGAACATTTTCCATCCGGCTCAGAGTATGTCAACGCGTGCTCTACTTTTTTAGAAATAAGAAACTCGAATTTTTTTGGAAGAAGCATTTATTAATGGATCAAATATAGCGTTGTCGGCAAAAATTCTAAAAAAGCGTGAAACGTTTCGCGACTCATCAAAACAGCAAGCTAAGTAAAGTAACCAGAAATTGAAGCAGATTTAAGCAGCGCGATGAGAGACTAATGGAGTGTGCTAAGTTTAAAAAATTATTTTCCAAATAATTCAAAAATGGCAGTAAAGGAAAATCTACATCAGTGCTAAAAATGTTATACGTTGCAGATTCAGGCTTTTGCTACAAACATTTCTATAAGTGGCATATACGACGTCATTTCTTCATAGCATATATGACGCCTTCTAGTAATTTAAGGGAAGGTGGTAGATATGCCACACGATTATGCTGAGAAATTTAAGTGTTTTTACCTATGGTAATAACGTCTTTCCAGAACTATTCCCTGTTGCCCATTGCTTTTTATCCAACTCCTAAGCTATAATACTACAAATATACCACACGTTTCGCTGATTTCTGTTGCTTATTATTAATTACTTTGTAAGGATCCTAAGTTTTACTAACGTTTATTTTATTTTAAAACTGTACTATCCCTTCTTATTTTCTACTTCTGGCCAGAATTAAATGCTTTAACTTGTTTATGCAAATTGTCTTGCTAACGCCAAGTGTTTAAGTTGTGGCTTTTTGCCAAGAGAGAGAGAGAAGGAGTTATAGGAAGTGAACCGCTTGCCACTGTAGTTTTACGAGTTTTCACTGTGTAGCTGGTTGCCTTTAAGGCCAGAGGTTTAGCCCTCTTGATATTTGCAGACGTATCGTAGTTTTAGCAGCTCGGCGTACTACATACGTACCTTTTTTAAATAAAGGCCAGTCTTAGTGCTAGGCATTTGTATACTAATTCAAAGTTAGCTTTTAGTTAGCGTTTTAGTTAGTATTTTTTATATTCTTACTTTCAGACCACAAGTGGTTGGTCTCTGTACCCTGAAGTTTGGGAATACCTGTAAAATATTGAAAATAAAGGGTTTCGTATACCCTTCCTGCGTGTGCTGTCTACTTCACACCTTCTTGATCATAGCTTGAGTAAGCTCCCTGTTCCTATTCAGGACCATTCATGTTTCCAACGCAAATCAAAAGAAACACAAGTCCTGACAACCTTATAAGGTATTTCTCCCGCCTTTTTGGCATGCCTTCGTGGTGTATTGGTCTGCACGCTGGACGCATATTTCAGAGGTCCCCAGTTCAATTCCCGGCGAAGGCGTTGCTAATTTTTCATCTTGCCTGCTTCCAAAAAATCCTAACGTCTCTACAACTTTAAATTTATTCTTCGACGAGTTATTACATTTACAACTTTGTTTACTTAATGAAAGATATATACAACTTCCCGCATTGTATATCAGAATCTTTTAATTTTTAGAAAGCGTCGGTTATAATCTTCAGAATTAATAGAAAACATTTCATTATCCCAGAAGGGCTATTAATTTCGTTTTCGCATTTTACATTAGTTCACTATAAATGCCGGTTCACTTTTCAAATTGTTACCACCAAATAGTAGAGCCCTGCATTATATTTAAAGAAATTAAATAATGACGAATCTGCATGAATGTATGTATGTTTCTCGCACTGCGAATAAAACAACAGGACCTAAAAACAATCAAATTTTGAAGTTAAAGTTATCCTCTACTGGGATATGGGAATCTAGAAGCCCGAACTTGGAATCTGGACTTTTTTTTTTTTTTTTTCCTAACGAATTTTGATTGACAAACTCAACGATTTTAAAGTGCGCAATAGCAATCACTGTACGGAAAAAACACTTTTATCTCCAGTGCACGAGATTGCATATAATCTTTTTAATTTTGTGATATTGCTGTTGAATTGAATTTTATGATTTAAGTGGGAAGAACATGGTATTTAATAAATAAAAATAACATACAGAACGTTAAAAAACGCTGCTTTGGAGGGTAATATAAAATCTAAAAGTTTTCAGATTTTTTAATAAGTTTATTTTTTAATTTTAAGTAACTTTTATTTTAATCCAAACATTAATATATAAATAAAAATGATGTGCAATGCATTTTAAGAAATGTTTGCAACAGCATGTATTCATGCCACCTTGGGGGCAAAAAATGCATTTTTCGCCAAAACCAGTCCATACGATTTAAGTTTTCTTTTATCATACGATTTAACTAAACTATTACCCACTTTAGAAAAAAGCCAAATTCAAGTCGGAGAAACTGAATGTATGTGATTCCTGCTCTTCTTTAAATCAAAAACGCAAATATTTGAAAAATCCTATTTTGGAAACAAAAGTCTATGTCTTTTTTAAGATGATCTGCTACGCTGGAAACATGAACGACTTCTGAGCACGTTTTAAAATGTCATTTCGGTTAAATCAAAAGAAAAGTCTAAATCCACGTGCACTTAAAAACAAAACTCTGTTGAATTCATATTTTTATATTTCCAGAAAACATAAACACCTTTTGACCTTTTGAAGTCCACAATCCTTTTTCGTGATTTACATTGCCTTCGAATGCAAGGCGTTACAAATATTGTGTATATTTAAATTATTCGTTCTTTTTTACCTTTTACAATTAATTTATCTCTTTCAATTACTTTTAAAAACGATCTTTGTTGTTCTACACTTTATGTTATGTGCGTATTTATAAAAATATGAATAAATTTAACTGGCATAAATTAAAAATTCGCCCTTACAAAATGTATTTCAATTTGGAAAAGGAAGAAATTAAAATCAGTTCATAATAGAACGCATTCTACAAAAAATCACGACTGTTTTCATTTTCTACATTAAGGACCCACCAAAAAAGTCGCTGAACACTGGTAGTTCGGTCCGACGTTCGAATCCCGCGAACGGGCTGGCTGCATGGGTGTTTTCGTGGCTTTTCCCATATGTAACGTGTATACGAGCCAGTTACCCTTAGAAAGTCCTCCACGAAGGCATCCCTCCCCTTAGGCAGATAGTCCTCGAGGCTTTGCCGTAATTAAAAAACCTAACCTAACTTAACATTTTCTGCATTAAACCCGAGCGCGGATTTGCGGTTGATTTGCCATCAATAGAATTTTATTCACACGCGGTTCAACCTTCATTCATCAACAATGATTCCTTTCTGGCATCAGTTCTGACCAAAACCTATCAAAAACTTTACAGGATTTTCATCGATGGGAAGTGAAGCCAACGAATCATGCTTAGTTAAAAAGCAATTTGTGACAAGAATTTTATGCACAGAAGAAGGAAACGTCAAAGAATTAACCGAAAAATTACTATTGACAAATGTCGAATGAAAGATTGCATGATCTCATAACATTTTCCAACAGTAAAAGCAGCGATAATGAAGAAGGTTGCCTTTAACTTATAAGAATTAAACTAGTTGTTAAAAATTGGCATGGAAACTGTCTGATATTGCTGTTGAAACTGTTTGATATTGCTATGGAGATAAACCCAAATAAAGAAATTAGAGAATGGTTTTATGAGAAGTTTTGAAAAGTTTGCCCTCCTTAGCGTGAAAGTTTAAAAGAATTGCTTTAGTCACTGTCATGAACAAAATTCACCAGCTTTATGAAAATAATAATTACATCATATATTTATTAAGAAGTAATGAAAATGCTTTAACATTTTTTTTAATTACAACACTATTTATTGTGTAAATTATATATATTTCATGATCTAAATTATTCCTTATTTTCCCCATAAAACGCTAACTTTACGGAATGCGATTTCTCCGTATGATGTACACTGCGAGGGAGGAAAAAAATAAAAAAAAAAAAAAAAAAAAGGGGACAGTTCTATAGCTCTCGTTCTACTGGGCCGATTGACAAACTTCAGGGTACTTTTCCGTTTCGCCGGCGTTAATCTCGCCAAGCAGACAGTATTGGCGACAACATACAGTATACACATAAAACATATTAACAAATGTTTACAGAATGTCTAAGAATTTTTTATTTTGAAGGCATAAACATTTTAAAATGGTTTAAAATTTTGTAAAAAACCAATAAATAAAGACAATAAATTTGTAAAAAGACATTCATTCAAGAATTTACTATGCTTTCATGATTCAACATCCTGATCCAACATACTACATGAACCTAAGTGATCTCATCTCACGTAAACTACGCTACAAAAATCCAATTCTCTCAGTAATTATCTACATTAATTTCAAGTTAAATCTTAATTTGGAATACAAGTTTAAATGAAAGCATTATTTCAATTCATACGAATAGCTTACTCAGAAGTTATGTAAAACCGCAGTGCTTTACTTCACTACAGCATTCTCATTAGAATTGATGAATTTAACCCTTGACTTTTTTTATATTTTAGCCTTCGGGTGAGCGGTGGGATTGCATCCTAATTGACTTAATTACCACGAATGAGAATGGCCTTAGGTCATTAAATTGAACTATAGATATCTGGTAAAAAGTTATGCCAGTATTGAAAGAAACAATCAGTCTGATAAGAAATGGTTGCGACTTGTTTTGAAAATGAGGTGCAAAAGGTTACTAGCGAGGATATTCCGTTTGGCATCGGTTGCACCATTATTGGTGACTTTATGGCCTGCGCCGACAAAACGAAAAAGTACCAAACTGGGATTGCGTTTTTCCTGTCTCGAAAGCGCGACTTAGGATATATATTAGATTTATATATAGCGCTATTCTAACATAGGTATTTTGACACAAAATCGGACATTTTCTGAAATAACATACCAATTTTTTTACATATTTCGATTCTATGATAAATTAATAAAATAATAATAATAATGAGATATTAATAAATATATACCAAATTCAATTAACACTGTGGAGCTAAAATTTTGAGAACTATTTTTTTTAAATCTACTCGTGCGATTTTTACAAAACTTGGTAGTCTGGCATAATTTGAGTCAGAGAATCGAAATATGGAAAAAACATGGCATGTCATTTCAGGAAAAGTCCGATTTTGTTTCAAAATACCTATGTTAGAATGATGCTATATATATAAATCTAATATATATCCTAAGTCGCGCTTTCGAGACATGGAAAAAGCAATTTGAATTTCGTCAATCGGCCCAGTATCCCTCGCATGCAGCAACTGTTCACTACACATAAAAAACTGCTTTATTTTGAGAAATGTTTTAAGAATTTTATGCTGCGGAAGATGATAAGAAATGAGTAATAATCAAATCAGGTTATTAAATCCATACAATCAATCAAACAGCACAGTGTCATTATAATTTACGAAATTCATCTCTTGCGTGATAGGGAACTATTAATGAAGTTTTCTCCTTATGCAAATGATTGTTTCAATACTGTGATTTCGATATTCTTCCGGAAGAAACTGCAATGATTTCTGGTACGATTTCTTAAAAAATCAGATGAACGTCTCTTCTGCTAATCTATTGTTCATCAATATGCTACGAATCATTCCCACTCAAAATAGCGTGCAGTGCTAAATTAATTTAAATCTATACTTAAGTATGTTCCTCTCATTTTTGAAAAATGGTGCTACATAGAGCCTCCAAATTTTGAACACATATATTCTTGACGCGATTAAGTGCACTCAAAGCACTAATTATTATTTTTTTATTCATTTTATCTTTCGTGCGAACTTAACATCAGCTATCAGTTTGTTGGTCAACTATCTTTTGACCAACAAACTGAGCGATTTAAAATTAATGTGGCAAATCGTAACATATTTATGTTTCAAATTTAATCAAAAAACCCGATGTCTTATAGAAATGTGTTGCAAATGGTGCAACAGCAAAGCGTAAGATATTTGTTTTTCAGATTTAATCAACAAATTCGGCGAATTAAAAGAAATGTATTCTCACTACAAGATATAATATATTTTGATCTTCCACGCTCCAACGTGTTCTCATGCAAAAAAGCGTTCTTATTTTATGCAAAAGTTTTTTTTTTTTTTTTTTTAAGTTAAAACTATGAAAACATGAATCTTGCGTAATTTTTAAAACATTTGGTTTAACCCTAGTTTACGGTACGAACAGGATTTGGAGACTTTTGGCGATATGATGACGAGCAGTAAACGCAGTATTTATGATGATCAGTAAAAGAATAATTTTGATGTTGGCAACTATATTCAAAATCGCTCTAAGGCCGTACCGTATACTAGGATTTTACCAAACATTTCTGCAGCTGGAAATGTATCTACAACCAACTGTTTCTAAAATAGAGGCTGAGTATGAACGTTTGAGGACAAAATGTATATGTATATATATTAAATGAATTCAAAATGTAATACAATTTTTTAATTTTGTTGGTACTTTTCGAGATATGCCATTTTAATTTTAAGAAAAAAGGGGGAAGAAATAGGAAATTAAAAAAATGAAGAAACGACTGTTTTAAACTGAATCAACAATTTTTCTAAATTGAAATTTCTTTTGAGTTAGGTTTTAATTTTATACAAAAGATATTTAGTTTTATAAGTTGCTTAAAATAAGTATTATTTTTATTTTCGAAAGAAAATCGAATGCTTGTATGATTTTAAATTATTTCCTTTTTTTGCATGTTAATGGTAAGCTCCTCTTTGTAGCGTTAGACTATAATTTTTCAGACTGCAAACAGATTATTTTGACATAATGCTTAATCATAAATGATAACACTTGGAACTGAAACTCAAAATTGTTTATAAATTGAATTCCATGGAGTAAAAATACCGCCTTTGAAATTTAAGGGCGAATTTGAGGAAGATCGGGATTTCTGGCAGGCTTTCATCCTTATTTAGATACTGTAAATTTCTTACTCCCATCTTAGCTCTAGATCTATTAAAACTTATATTGCTTCAATATATTTTAGTTCATGAATCAAAACATTCTAATATGTTTAATAATACTGGAATGATATGCTTTTATACTAGCGGTAGGTTTCTCTTGCTAACCCAGTATCAGACAGTGTAGCTTTCCTAAATGTGTAAACTAAATAATTCACAATATAGGTGACATATTAATAAAAACCCAAAAATATCATAGCGGCTCCAAAAATTATTGTAATACTTATTTACAAAAAACACATATACAGTGGCTCCTCGGTATACGTCCGCGTTGAAATAATGCATCCAACTTGGTATATGTTCTATTTGCGAGCGAAAATTTTTGTATGGTATACAATAAATACTTGTTGTCTGGAATCCGACTCGAGGTCGATGAGTCACAACTGCGCTCATTATTTTTGGTGTCCTCTTTCGAGTATCCCAGTATCAGACTGTCACTCAGACTACGACTGTCTGTAAGCATCACCGCGCCTGTTGCAACTATTTAAACAACTCGAGCTGTAACTCTGAATTTTCAGATGTTTTTGTATTTCTTCCCGTAAATGTTTTGTAAATTCGTTAATAATAAATTTTAAGAGAGTTAATGAGATGAGTCAAGCAATGAAGAAAATGAGATTAGGATCACCATGGAGGTGAAAACGGAGATTATTGAAAAGATGGCATGTGTATCCGGGACATAGCTACGCGTATCTGGGACGTGATATACCATATTACAAGTACGATGGTGTCTGCAATTGTGAAAATCAAAGATGCCATTAAATCGGCCAACGTTGGGAAGGGAGTGAAATCAATTATCAAACAAAGATTAGAGACGTTAGAGCATGTTGAAAAACGCTTTTGATTTGGATATCAGAAAAACATTTATGTACAGTATCACATGCAATGCTTTATTTATGTACACTATATATTTCACCTACTGCATTTGTATTTCAGGATTAAACAGTGTTATGATAATAATAATAGAATTTTTTATAAAAATGGGTTGATTAATTTCCCTTTATTTCCTACTGAAAGCGTTCTTTTGGTATATTTGTAAGAATCTGAAACAGATTAATGAAGAATACGGAGGTACCATAGAGTAATATAATACCACTTGTACTTATATTTTTCACGTTTTTAAGTTTGTGCCATCTCTGTTACATCCTTCATCTTCCTATATGAATACCGGTCTCTTGCCATGAAAGTGATTCCTCTTATCTTGCTCTCAACTGTCTGCAATATTTGTCCAATATATGTAATATTTTCATATTTTTATTGAAGTTAATCATACTAATATGTATTTTTATTCTTTTCAGCCAATTCCAACTGTTCGTTTCCAACCCAGCATGGGTGGACCTTCACAGAATAAGAACGTTCCATCCGTTTCCTTCCAGGTGTCTCACCAAAACGGAGCCTGCAAGCCAGGAATGTTATTGATGGTACCTACCCCGAACTCATCCAGTATGTCCTCCAAATCACTTGGACACACTGATCTCAGTTCTGTTTCGGATGAGAACAGTTCATGTGACATCTCTCGCAGCAAGAACAGCACGGACGACACAGCTGCAGCAACTGAGGACGAAGAAGGCAGCAATGATGTCCTCAGGGACAATATAAAAAAATTTAACACATTGACTCCCTGCATCGTAATCGAAACTGAGGAAGAAACGAGCTTAGACAAAACAACATTGGATCCCAGCAACATGGTCTAGTCTTTCAGCAAGAAATAACATTTTTTGATGATTCTGTCTGCATTAAACCTTTTGTATACTTACTTGTGATATCTCAAGTGATGCAGACACTCAATGAAGATAATTTAACTTTATTTGGTGCAAAGCTAATCTGAGAATATTGGGAAGCAGGGAAGAGAAATTTTCTTTTAATGTTCTTGCTTTTCTTATTATTGAACATTATTTCTGAAGTTATTTGGATATTTATTATTGTTTTTTTCAGTTAGCGTAAATGTTCTGTTCAACAAGTTTTGTTTGTACATTTATGATCACCAATCTGTGATCACCTATATTTTTTCCACTTGCAGGACTGGAATTATCATTATTTTCGCAAGTTCTATAAAAATATCGAAAACAATAGTCCTTAACGAGCTGTGTAAGAACTTTCCAGATCTGTATGGCTGTAGCGCAAATGCATGTAATTCATATGCCATTCTAGTTCTGCTATTAAATCTTTTGAAAGAATGGGTAATAATAGAATTTTAATCTTTGCATTATAAATTAGACATCAAATGAAGGACCTAAACTATAAATTTTTTGGGGAACTCTGACATCATATTCTGAGTTACTAAATAATATGCATAAGATTGAACAATTATGAATTTCAATACACCATTAGCTCATTCTTTTGGACTAAAATATATTCCGAGATATATTGCTTCACAGATATGTACTTTTTGTGTCTTTCCTCATGATTTCAGATTAACTTTGTCCCAAATATGGATTACACAATGACAACATGAAAAGTACATTGAAATAAGACTCTTTGTAACGGTTTTTGCATATAATACCCAGACCTTTTGTACGAAAATTGTTAAAGCTTTTAGGCTTCCAGGTACTTGTATAAAGTGTTGGTACATCTGAAGTAGTTACCTGCAGCACTAAACATTTGTCTTACCGAAATATTTCTGTCTGTATTTGGAAAATGAATATAAAGAAGAATGTTAGTCTTTTAAGCTAGCTTTCTTTTCTAAGACTACCTTCTGTATGTATTTTAGAATTCGTTTTTCTTATCGCAGTTGTCCTCAGTTATTGCGTACTTTACTCGTAGTATCCCAAGCCATCATCATAATACGAGTTAATATTGCGTTTATCCAGCATCGCAATGTAACTAAGTATTGCACCTTTTAATCAATTTCATCTTTAACTCTTATACAAGTGGTATTTTAAACTATAATATGAATTATTAAATTCTTGCTTCACAAATTCCCACAGATATTCATAAGTATTTTGACAACTTCTTTAAGAAGAATCACTTTAATATTTTAATCGAATTTATTTTGCACTGCGAGCAATATATTCAGTTTAAAAATCGCAGTACAAACCAAATTCGATTCTACAGTAGTTCCATATTTTAATTTAAATTATGGTCCAGTTACAGAATTTGCCTTAAGAAGACATTTTTCAGTACTTTTCTAATAAAAATCATTTACAATGTTTCAATCAAATAATAAATTTTCAATGTTTTGGAGCTCATATTAATTTACTTAAAATAGTAAATACTCATTTTTCAAGTTAATCTTTGCTATTTTTCACTAACAAAGCTGCAATATTTGCTAATTAAACTGCTTTCATTTTGGCTAGTCTCTAGCATTTATTCTTTACAATTTTACTTCATTTTTCATTTTAACAATAAATTATTAATTAAATTCTTAAAAATTGTTTAATTAAAGTAAATTCTATTACATATTGCATTGAATTTCATATGCATCTCATTGCCAAAATTTATTCTACTGTTAGCTGTGAATGAAGAATTAAGAAATTTAAATAGTAAATTTAATTTGAGTTTAAGTAATTAAATTTTCTTCCTTTCACTACTTTACAGCCTAAATGAAAGTAAAGGCTAAGCAACAATAGCTGTACTGGAATACTTTTCAACTAGAGAGTTTCGAGCTCTTATTCTGTTGATCTTAAGATAATTTAGAAGAATTTTACGCATTTCGAAGGCATGAGAAGTTACTCAAGACTTTACCTCAAATTTTATTTAAGGTACTTTCTAGCCTAAAAATCGATTTCTTCTGTTTGGAATTCAGTGCTGCATATCGAAAAATATTTTGTAAATTAAAAACGTAAAGAAGAAAGAGCATTTAAAATTCGCCAGTGATTACCTTAAAAACATTTTAACAAGCACAATAATAATTTGTTATAGATTTTGATGTTACACGGCGACGCGTTTTTCAAAAAGATTCCACTTTTTCAAATAACATTTTCATCAATAAGAAATAATGTTTTATATTGAGTACTAATTTTGATAAGACGCAGAATTTTTTTTTTTTTTTTTTTTTTTGTTTGTTTGTTTATGTGAGCAGCAACGAAAAATTTCATTTAAATAAGCTATATCAAAAAGTCTTCATTGTTTGAAAGAACACGTAGGGAGCACAAATCAAAATAACAATGATAAAAAAAATCAAAAAACGAAACACTTGATATTTCGATTTGCACAAGAATGTAAAATAGAAAGTTTTGAAATTCTAACTACGTACTAGTCATTTTCAAATTTTCTACTATTAGTGAAAGTATTTTGTAAAGTTTTAAAAATATGATATTGTTTACAATAATTCATATTGATGAAATTCACAAAATTTTGAGTTCCACAATTATTACCAAAGTGTACATTTCAGTACAAATGAAATTTATTGTCATTATTAGTTTTAAAATTTGATACAAAAGTAGTTATTACGTTTATGTACTTCTACGGAATTGCAGCAACCGCATTCTGTTCGCAATCTTTGTATAAGAACAATAAACAAATGCTTCTTTGAGAAAGAATTTTGTTTTTCTTCAATTTTTTTCATGTCTCGAAATTGCCGATATGTGTTTTAAAATCAAAAAATGAAAAAAACTGAGCAGAAAATTTTAAAAACTTGTGTGGCAATTGCATTCACATATGACAGAACAACTGCTTCCATATAAACTCCTAATTATCCAGCTTCGTTTCCATATTTACAAAATGATAAAAATGAACAATAGAAATTTTGACTCATCTACCTGCAACACTTATACACTCTCTCCTGAGTTCAGACGAGGGCTTTCCCTCACAACTGGCATAACTCGAACTTCTTTGTTATTAGGCAACCATATCTTGCGCGACGGAAATAAGCATTTTTCTTAAACTTTCAATTTTACACTAAGCTGATGTACGAATCGATTAATCATACCGAAGCAAATCCAAACTGATATCCTGTCAATGATGTCGATGTATCAGCTTCCCATTCACGCATGCGTAAATTTACTTTCTCTAACTGCCACACCTGTTAAATCTTCTTCAGCGAAGTTAATGACTTTTACTCCTTGTGACTTACATAAAATGTAAGCGAAGAATATAGAATATGCTTAAATTTAGTAAAGAATAAAACCTAATTTCCAACATTCATTTATTCAGATAATCTAATAAACATACATAACAGCAATATTTAAAATAACGCGAATTACACAGTGTTTCGAAGAAAGCTACCAAATGACAAGTAATAAAACTGCAATTTGCAATCAATCAAAAAACATTTAGTGTTTTTTAATATTACACATTTAAATATCGCATAATTATAGATTACAATATTTCATAGTAATCCTAAAGTTTTCTTAACATTATTTTTTCGATCATATGCGGAACGTCTGAGAACCAACCTGCTCGTCTAATATGAGTGATATACGATATAGCACTTAGGACGTTATAACCAAATCCGTGTATCCAAATATTGCACCTCTGGATCACTGAAGATTGGAGAACACCACCATGTAAGTTTAATCACCAGAAACATAAAACACCAAACCAGAACACTATTTCACAGTAGGACGATTTTTTAGCACATTGCATTGTAGAAAGTAGATATTCACAAACAAAATAAGCAGAAATTCGGAATTACCACCAAGATTTCTCCTCAATTCAAAATAAACTGTTATCATTATATTCTTTTCCATCGTTCTCTTGCTGTATTGAAGCTCTCCAGTATTTAATTCCGACGGTGAATTACAAAACCGTGAAGAAAATGTTTTTGAAAATAAGGTTGAGCCTGAAATTATTGCGCTGTTAACTAACTTGTTCGAATTTGGCAGCTAGCCAAAGCGCGCAAGCCTCGAGCTCAGATATTTCTTTATATAATCATCTAGCAAATAATATGTACATGGAATGTCAATCTCTCGAACAGCAGTTCAGTCTAAACTTTTCAACGGTTTATACAATGGCATTAAACCTTTCGACGGTTCTTCTGATAATTTAATAGAATCTTTTTGAAATGGCATAGAAGAATTATTTCAACTGGTCAGAATTACGAACAGTGTTTGTTCACAAGATTATATTTAGAAAAAATATTTATCGGGCTCACTAAAACATTTGTAATGTCAATATCGCCAAATACCGAGTGTACCATAACCTAGGATCAAACCAAGCATTTTTAAATGCATGAAGATGGACAAAAACGTAACAAACAGTTCACGAGAACTTTTATAGGTAATAAATTTCATATTTTTGTTTAAAGTTTCTCTAATTTTGATATCAACATTTATTAGTATTTTATCAAAGCCATTAATTTTGTCCTTTTCCATTAAATGTGTTAACATTTCTTTCTCCTTTTCCATTAATTTTTCCGTTCTGCTACTCCTGACTGTCGGTGAGTTTTCCGTCAGATATATTGGACAGTCGTTAAATATGCGTGGATATGCAACGTCGTTTAACATTGGATGTTTTCTCGGAATTCTTAAAATCGCCCCATTTATAACCGTGAATACATCTTCACGTACAATCATACCTTCGCGAAAATTGTACTTTTTGCTCTGTATATGGTAAAAATGTTTCATATTATGCCAGCATATTAATTAAAATAAATTCGTCCTTACTTCAAAAATAATAAATAAAGTCATATTTCAGCAGTAAAATAATTGCTAACATGTGATTTGCATTGATTTCGGAAATATGATTTTTTAAATATATAAAATGCATAACTTAATAACTTACTTTATGGATTTGCTTCATTTTAAAATATTTTGCTATAATATTTATAAAAAAACTATTTTAACTATTAATTATTTTAACAATATTTTAACAATAATTTAGCATGTATGTTTAGTACTAATTAAATTTAATAATTTAAGTATTTATATTAAATTTATATATTTAATTAGATGAATCTACCTTAGATTAATATAGTTAGATGAAATAAAGTAATGAAACATTGCAAAATAAATCTTATGCGGACTTCAGATTTTTGAAAGGGCAGATATAGTCTATTTTCATTCGAAAAGTAACGCTGAGTAACTATGAAAAATATGCTAAAACGATCCCGTCTAAAAGCGGTCATATCATGACGTTTCAGCGACGTCGATAAAATTGCCAAGATGCAACGGCAAATATTTTGCGTCTTCGCAACGTTGTAAAGACGCCGTAAAAGTTACCACGACCACTTCGCAAACTCTCGGACCAGTTTGGGCAACGTCGTTACGACGTTGCCGTGCTACTTGGGTGGCAGCCTACAAGAACACATATCTCTCACCGAAATTCGCGTGATGCGAAAATGGCGTCATGCGTCTTCTTACAACTGGTCGTCACGTCTTACATTATGTCTGTATTTGGAGTAAGTAGAGTTACTAGCATCTTGATCAACGGTACACGCAGGCAGACGTTTTGTATCTTTTATTATGTATCTATATGCTTGACATCAGAGGTATAAACATTGAGAAGCTCGTAAATCATAATTATTATGCTTCGATTCATTTTTCAGACTTATATTTTTGCTTTAACTAAGTTTAGGCGACTTACTCCATAATACACTGAAGACGTTAAAAAAAATTCTTACGTGCGCTTGATTATATCTGTACTCAAAGAGCCTCAGCTTGGGAGAAGTTCAAAAGGAAAATTTCTCATTTAAGATTTCTCCAGTAATGTTCAGCACCATAGAAGACCAGTGTACATGCAAAAGCTCCCCCTCCTACAATTGGATAATCGAGAAGTTTCTCTCAGTTCGGGTTGGAGCCGACAAGCCTTCAAGCAGAGGTTTAATTAGAGTCTCTAAAATGAAGCTCTTTGCTACAGAACTTGTTCCTCCCACCTTTTATAATGTAAAATAAAAAAGATACAACTGCGTAGTTTTTTTAATTGACAGAAATGGGTGCATAAAATTAATCGCTTCATTAAATAAATAAACTATTATTTTAATTTGCCTGAGAATGAATGTGTTGCTGATGAATATTTCGCATCTTTTACTCAGAGATCATTTTCAACATTATAGAAATATTCGATACTATTCCGTTTTGAGGACCGTAAAAAAATTGCAGCGAAAATGTATGCGCAAAAGCGCCAAATCTAGCAAACGCGCCCATTTAACAGCTCGCCAAATCTAGCGTACGCGCTGATTTCAGATTGCGTAAGTTTATATAGTTCTGTATTTCTTAATGCGCCATTGAAATAGTAGGTTACTTTTTAAATCCTTTTTTAATATCCTATGGATTTAACAATTTGGGAATTGCCCATGACGAAAAGTCTGCAATAGAATTTTGGGTAAAGTGCAGAATCACCCACTGCTTGACGCGTTTTTAAGAATCGAACATACTCGGTATCCATGTACACATCCACCTGTTTTCACTTAGAAAAATCCTAGAATTGCACAAAAATGGCACCGCACACACCCTTGACTTTATCTATGTACACATCGACCTATTTTCACTTAAAAAGGAAAAGAAAATTGACAAAAATCCAATTGTTTTTACTCTTGTAAAAAGCGGCAACAAATAAGTGGAGGATGATTCTTCATTTTACCGAAAATTTTTTTCAAAGAAAAGGCATTATTCATAATAGAAAATTATGTTTGAACAAACAACGAGACGAAATTATGCTTTAGCGATATCTCGGTAGCGAAATAGCGATGCAGGCATCCATTCAGTTATGTTTTGCAATTTTTATATAAATTATAATAATGATCTGAAATAGTTATTTACTCTTATGCTTTTATTCAGTCATGTTTAGCCTTTTTTTATATAAATTATAATAATAAAAAGTATTATATGAAATTAACCTTCCATCTAAATTAAAACATCAATCTTAAACAGTTATTTACTATTATACTTCCTCTCTTGCATTAAGGTTATATTTCTTGCATTAGGGCAATTAATTTTTGGCCATCAACAATAGTTTGGCGATTTTTTACGGCCTTCAAAACCGAATAGTACCAAATATTATATAGATAACTATAATTCGTTCGAATACTGTTCGGAAACGCATCAGCATTAGAAACAGAATCGTGTTGTTCTATAGTAAATAAATTAAACTTTTTGCTTAGTAATTGCGAACTTTTCACTAACGTATTTACGTATTAGTCAAAGGAAAAGTTCTTCGCGTCTTATGACGAAATACGTCTTATTAAATCGATGTAGATTGTATATATCGTTAGTCAAAAATGCATAATGTTTTGCACATCATTGTTCAACCTATTTTAAATGGACTCAGAATACCCAAAAGACTTCTGTTAGCTTAAAATTAGGCAAAACCATTTAACATAAATAATGTTTTCCAATATGGCTGAAAGGATGGACCCAATGAAATAGACCCGGGTTAGAATCCCAGCAAAGTGCCTAACCGCTTGAACGTTCATGTCGTTTTTTATAAGTGTAATGAGAATCCAAGGAAAATAGATTCGTAAGTTCTCTATAGTGGCATGCCTCTGCTTAGATAAATACACTAGTGGGAAACACTTAAGTTTCTAATTTTGATTATAATTCGGGACAAAATCGACTGGGAGATATGAGATTCCTACTATTATGTAGCACTTAAAGGATGGAAAAAGTATAGTAGCAAAAAAATTGAATAAAACGCATACGTTACGGAACGAATTGAAAAAGATTTTATTAACAGAATGGCTTTGGTATAAAATAACAGTCATTAGGTTATTTCAAAGTAGGAGACATGAAAAATGAGCAATGCCCTCGACAGGATTCGAGCCATGGACCTATCGAATACGCATCGAGCGTGCTGACCACTACACCGCGAAGGCATGCTAAGAAGGTGGGAGAAATACCTTATTATATACTCCCTCTTTTAAAGGGCTACTGGAGATTAGGGGATCCAGTCGCCAAATCCCGGTAGTGGAGAATCATCATCCACCACCTTTTTTAGTTCGGGCGCCACTGTAGAGTCATTAGGTAATTTCGGAGCAGGAGACATGAAAAATGAGCAATGACCTCGCCAGGATTCGAACCACGGACCTCTCGAATATGCGTCGAGCCTGCTCACCACTACACCCCGAAGGCATGCTAAGATGGAGGGAGAAGTACCTTATAAACTAACTGCCTAAGAGAAAGAACAGTAAACCCAAGAGCTATATTAAGGGTTATGGCCTTCCCTAACTGCAATGGTTGCGTTGCATTATCCGTTCCCAATCCTACTGTTCGTTCGATTACATCTGCTTTTCACTGCATTGTTGATAAAGGCCATTGATTCACTCCTCGTTTTCGATGTTTTTCATCAATGTTTTTGTTAGCGAGTGCTGAGTCTTAAAAAAAATGAACTGATTCATTTCTATGAACGAACGGTTGGTTCTGATGCGTTCCCATAATAAATGGTTTTGCCCATCTTACTATGAGTTATCGGAGGAATCAAATTCAAGCAATTGCAACCGTATCACTTTGGAATTCAAAAACGTGATCAGTCTTCCAGAGATTGAGTGTGTGGCTATAATGTAATGCAGTATTTCTAAGGGGCAGACAGAATAGGGTTTCCAACGTTTCTGTATTCCTTATTAAGATGTTAATGTCTTGGTAGTAGAATTGAGCTGCAGAAGCCAGTAAATATTGAGTCCAATGTCTAACTGATGCTACAACGAGATGATCACATTTCTTTAAAGAAAAAGAAGACCGCAAGCTAAAAAGAGTGCTTGTCAAACTTCAGCAGTTCTCCTAGTATCAGTGTAGTGACAATATGGAATTTATCCCCTCACGATCTTTTATCTTTCGATGCCATAGTGACGTGCTTTAGTTGTCTGTATTAAAAGAAAAAAAACTGAAGATTGTTATTATGTAACGTAACAGTCCAGGTTTCTTCGCCGTAATTAGTAACAACATATCCAGTAATTTAAAAGTTTGTTCACCACCAATGTATAAGGTACAGTCTCTCTGCTTATCACCTGCCCTTCTGGTGTAATCAGGAAGCCGTCCGGCTTGCAGTCAGAAGGTCCGGAATTTAAGTCTCGGCGAGGGCATTTATGTTTTATCACATTCCCTAACTTTGAAAATTCTAAATGAATTTTCATATGTAATGCAGGATCAATATGCTTTCGTGCGAGCTTCTTTTCCCTCTGCTCCGCACTAATTTTAAACATTGAAAGGTCGTGCATTCATTCTTTTTACTGCACATTTGAATATATCTTTTGTGCACGCTGATATTTTTTAGCTTTCAAATACGTTATATGTTAGCAGTGTGTAACTCGTAATTTAAAACTCTTTCTTGCATTTATAAAAAGGGTTTTCAAAAAGATTTTTAAAAGAAATTACCTGTTCTAGCTAACGGAAGAACATCATTCTAGAAAACAAAATGACATGAAACACTCACTAATCTCTCATTTCTTTCAAGTCTAAATAAGTTACCACTAAAATTTCTTAGCTACGACACTGTTTTCGGAAATTTGCTGATCGTTAAAGCAAGAAACTTCAAAAGGCAGATTCGTACTTTTTTATCCAGCAACTTCAATAAAATTCTCATCAATCTTCAACCCGAAAAAAAAGAAAAAAGATATTAGGTATCAAACACCATTTAGTTTTTATATCAACAACTACATACAGCCCCTCGTTAGGGATTTTACTCTCTACAGTAGGTTTGAGCAAGTTGGAAACTTAAGGAATTAAGTAACATGAATAAGTTTTCAAAAGTTTGAAGAGACTAGAAAAATCCTTTTTCTTCCTTTTAAACACTTTCGTAAAACTTGGGCTACTTAGACAACTAGCAGCAGCAAGGGAGGGGAAAAATCAATAGGACATTTGCTTCATTCCTCCCACGCATAGAATTTTAAGGATTTCTGCACCCTAAAGCGAAGATTTTTTTTCCCTTTCTTTTTTCTCTTTCGAAAGGTATGGCTAGTGACTAATGAACCTAGGCGAAATCGGATACGAGGAAAGAATTCGTTGCTATCTTTATTTACCATAGACCTTTAACTGATTTAAAATTGTTGCTATGGAAAAATAATATAAATGTAAGTGGAAATTAGTAAAAGGCGAGAAAGGCGTCAAAGCAAATAATTTCTCCTTAATAACTGCTTCTAATACTGAGTATCCCTTTAAAATAATTGACTGAAAACTAGCAGTTTCTTCATTCATAATTGACTGAAAAACAGCAGTTTTTTTCATTCATAATTGATTTAAAAAAGAAAGAAGAATTTAATTTTTAATTTCTTTACGCGTATAAAAAACACATTTTCCTTATTTTTTTGTATAAAAACAGGTAAAAGGAAATGCGTTACACCGCAAAAAGTATTTTAACACTAAGCATAATAAAGCGGATAAGAGTTATCGCCACTCTTCTATGCATATTCTTAGTGGTAGCCCATCCAAGTAGCAATGAATGAGCCATGATTCGAATGAATGCCGATAAGAACATAGTTAATTGCCGCTGTACCGTACAGAAGGGCCTGGGAAGGAACAGTAGTCAAAGAATTAATCCAGAAATGACGAATGAAGTCATGGATTATTTTATAACACCAGTCGACAGTTAAAGTAATACTAATTAAAGAGATAAAACGCCTTTAACTTACAAGAAGTTAAACGAATTATTAAAAAAAGCACAAAAACTGTCTGATTTTGCAGTGGAGGTTAACCCAAATGAAAACAAAAGATAGTTTATGAAAGAAATTGGAAACCTCTGTGCTCCTTAGGGCGAAATTTTCATAAAGGTGCGTCGGTCATTATTCCAATGAAAAATCAGCAGCTTAAAAAAAATTATTTGTGTTACATACTTTTTGAGCAATAATAAAAAATCCTTTTAACTAACATCTGTTTCGCTTTTTCCTTTTAATTACTACAATATTTAGGCTTGTTTAAAATACACATACTCCTACGAATTTTGTACTTAGGTAGGTAATTTTAGTAGAATTACAAGTAAAATTGTTGTATTGCTTTTGTAACATGAAAAAATCTAAAAAGAAGCTACGCCAGAAAAGTAAGAATACGGAGCCGAGTTGAGTGAATGGGTATCTCTGTAATTTGGCAAGACATCAACAAAAATCGCCAAATTTGGCGACCATTTGGCCATATTTTAGTATGGTCTTTGTATCACCGTAATATGGATTGAAATTGAGTACATGTAATTGATCACCATATGGTAACTTTCACCGTAATTCTAGCTTCATATTGCTTTTCAATAATTTCGAGAAGCAGAAAGTACTAGAAATATATCGGCAGCCGGTTTGAAAACTTTTAAGGCCGAAGAGGTTGCTCATCTGCTCTCAGTTGCTTAGTTATTGTTGTTGCGAAATCGTTAGTTCCGAGTGAGAAATATCAGAGTTAGCTTTCTCTTTAGATGCGATTTGCATTGCGTTGTGTTTATCGTTCTTGTGTTGATAGTTGTGTAATTCTATGAAATAAAGATATGAGGTTTGTATTTCTAACAGAAAAGACTGCACACTATATTAAAGAAAAACTTCTTTCGAACCAGTGAATGTCATTTTGAAATTTCAGTCAATTTAATTTAATTTCATTATTTTAAGATTACTTAGTTGAGAAACGTAGCAAATAGAAATCGAAATTTACGTTAAATAATGCTTCTGTACAAACTGCTTTTAATACCTTACAGTTGTAACAGTTTAAATTTCTGTCGATATCTTTTAATCTTGACAAACAGTGTAATACCTTCTTTTAATAATGTTTATGTTTGAAAGACATTATTTCATGAAATAATCTCCTTAAGAAGAAAAAAAATTATAAATACGGTATAAAAAAACAAGAAATGCGGTGATGCTGTACACGGTGTTTACATTTAAAAAAAATGTCTGCCTGATAATTACTGCATTAATTTTAAAATTAAGAATATGAAACTAAAGCCTAAGAAAAAATAGCATAAAATATGACTTGGTTTCTATCTATAAAAAACTGCTTGTTGTTAAATAATGAAAAACGCGTTTTTCAACCTTAAGATGGAGTCTAATTATGAAATAAAAGAAAGAACAATAGACGATATTTAGATTATCCACAAAAAAAATAAATAAATAAATAAAAGGAAACTTCCTAATTAATAACTTAAAAACATCTCCTCTATTTTTAACTGCAAACTACTTAATAGGGCAAAATACTAAGTATTAAAAAATAAATAAATAAATAATAAAAAAATCTGAAAAAGTCTTAACGATCTCCCAAAAAGCGTCCTCTTAAAATTTAATATGGTTTATCAGAAGAGATTATAGATAGACGATAGTCTAGGTGGATTAGTGAAACATTTTATAGGATATTAGAGGAATTTGCATTTAGACTAACATGGAAATGTTATATACAGGCTGACCCAGAAATCAGTTATCATTTCAAAATTCAGTTATTCACTGAATAATGTAGGCATAGAGCTTGAAATGTCCTGGAATTTTATTGATTGCATAAAAATGTGCCTAAAGTACTATATTCTTTATAACAAATGTTCAATACGTCTGCCTTCATTCATCAACAATACCTGTTGTCAAGGGACATTGCGAACAGCTGTACAGCATATCTGTAGGTATAGTAAGAAACTGCCGTCGTATGTTGTCTTTTACCATCCCTAATGAGGTCGGACGATTGCAGTAGACAATCAATAATCAAATGGATTGAGATCTGGGAACCTGAGAGGCCAAGCATGATGAAAGTGGCGGCTAAGCACGCGATCCTTACTAAACGTTGTGTGCAAGAGATCTTCCACACGTGTAGCAATATGGGGTGAAGCGCCATCCTACATAAAAGTCATATCTTCCAACAGGTATTATCAGCCAGACTAGGGAGGATGCATTTCTATAACATATCAACGTACCTCCCACCCATCACACTGACTGTTTGAATAACAGAAGTACGCATTTATTCGAAGAAAACGTGTCTAATCAGAATTGATGTGATAAATCCACATCACAGAGTCACCAAAATCCGGAAGCGAGGATAGAAAAGTAACGAAATCATGAAGGGACTGATTCCCTCTCTCACTACAGTTCATTTCATACACGATTCTCATGCGGCATCACTAACATTTGCTGCCAAGCATTTTCCTTTGCAGGGGTACATATGTTGGCTTTTTTTTTTTTTTTTTTAAATTTATTTATTTAATTTTTCTTTCCATAAAACCATGTAATTTCAAGCATGTGTTTCAAGCATGTTTACCTCTCTACCTAAATAATTCCGTGTTCTGTACATTTAAAAAGTTTTAAAAATACGTAATGTAATTTTACAGCAATATGTAATGATTTTAATTAGATATATTATACATTAAATTTTCATATTTTTCCAAAATTTCTGCAAGTTTCAATTAATTCCTAAAATTTTATTCGTTTAGAATGTTAGAAATCACATTCCATCCCTAAAAGAAATCACCTTTAATATTTTTTCTTTTAAGTTCAATCCCACTTTTCTATCTGTAAACAAAGACTATGTGAAACAGATGAGACACCAACCCAGAAAATGAGGACACAATAAGCAAATCTTAGGGGTTCTTTTTATATGGTGTATGTGAATATTAAACCATGGAACGCAAGTGTATTCTTTGATTTCATTCAGAGTCTTTGACTGAGTTGTTAGAGCTGTATTCAGTTTGCCACTAATGGAAATATTGAAATTTTAGTTATTCTGGGAAAGAGAAAACAATGAATCCTGTGAATATGGGTTACACAGTTGATACACCTCCTAAGTAATGAACATTTCTTATCATTCTCCTTCTCCCTCCCCCTTCCCGGTTCAGAACTAAAAATGTTCTCTGAATCCACGTTCTGTTCTTCGAATAGTATTTTGCATTCCTTAAGTCTTCTGGAAGACAAAACATTCTTTACAAAAGTTATCGTAGCTTTCGTTTGCAGGGGTACATATGTTGAGTAAAAGTTAAAGGTTTCATCAAAATGTATTTTTTTTTTACGAACAAATTTGTCTTTTTTTTTATTTTTTTTTTCCTTTTTTTTATTTTTGCATATATATATATATTCGAATTGGATATAGCGAACAAAACTTCCAGTTTCTTGAAGTTCGTCAAGGTTCGTTTGTAATTTATTTAAACACAATCTATAACTTGCACTTAATATTCGGTCATTGTTTAAATAGAGAAAATTGGACAAATATGGCAAAAAAAAAAAAACTTTTTCGCTACTATACATAACGTAAAAAAGAGAAACACAGCAGACCCGGGATTATCCGAGCTAATGTGGACCGAAGCTAGCCTATACAAGCAAAACGTCGTTTAACACAGACCAGTATTAAGATAATTTTAAGGCTATTGTCTTACTATTATTTAATTAATTATTATAATATTTTAAAACTATTATAATATTTTAAAACTATAGTATTCTACTCTAGTTTTATTAGTACTAGAGTAGAACTTCAGTTGTCTCTTCTTAAGGCTTCAGATCTCTGTTCATAATCACGTTCTTTCATTAATTTCCTTTTCTTTGAGGAGTTACGATCTCAAGCACAGTGTGCTCGCTGAATCACCCCTTTTTCAGTTTCCTCACTTTTTTCTTCTGAAATTCGCCAACTTTTAATTCACCAACGCTTAAATCATTAGCCATCTTTTTAATTGTTGCACCACTATCTATTCGTAATTTGTTAACAGCAGCAAGCTTTTTTTTACTCAGGATAAAACACACGAACAATGATTGGTAATATTCTACCAATTATTGTTCAACAAACAATCACTAAAACATCAAAGGAAAGAAAAAAACTGCTAAAGTCGCTCAGGCTACTCTGTTTTGGGGCATCTGGCCGTATATTAGATTCCGGTGCGAAAACTAAAAACCAACTCTGGTTATTCAACCAAAGTGCGCAAAGATCAAGGCTGCCGAGCTCAAATGTGATAACGATGGGATAACCGACCTCAAATGTGATAACGTAGCCTTACCTTTACGGTGTGACTAAACTTTACAGGTTCACTAAACCCAAGTCTATAGATTGTTTACTTTTTGGATCGATGCTATTTTAAGGACTTTTTTATTTATTGCATTAGGGTCAGAAAATACGGAAGCTCGGTTATTCAACGGATAATCGGAATTTTATTTCAAGTTCAAAATGTAATGAAATTAGCTTATCAGATGGTAAAAGGTAGCCTATGGAATTTACTCCCTTTTAAGAAAACGACATCGCTAATTTAAAATGCAGGAACATTTCTTGCGTATCCTTTAAAGTGTAGCAATTTACACGTATGTTTAATTAACAAATGAAATTTTGAGTTCGATTACTGGTGTGCACATGGTTAATTTTAAAAATTCCAATTTAAAAATATTGGCACTTCCAAACTGGAACACGAACTAAATTATTATAGACGGTACCTTGTCACTGCATTAATTTAATGATTAAGTCTTATTTTCTTCTTTACTAATAATTCTTTAAGTAAGAACGTAAAGAATTTTAAAAACATTTCTCAATGCGAGGCAGCCGTCAACTCAAAAAGTAAGAAAATCTCGGTCTAGAATCTCGCCAAAGGCAAAGGTGATCTTCCGAGATATCCCTAGTCAAAAAAATCTTCTACTGATTCTATAAAAGGAGATGAACCTCAGCCGCTCTAATAAATAAGTCAACGTAGAATTAAATTTACTCTTAGGCCCTTACATTGTTTCATTCAGAAAAAAAAAATTAAAAGTATTTAAACCTTACACTGGGGTATATTTTGAGAAAAACTTCATCCATTCTGTGGGTAATTTGACATATGTCCAACTTCTTCAGAAATAAAAAAACAAAATTGTAAGAAAATCAAAAGACGGTGCAAAGAGAAAGTGTTGACACCATCTGTTGAAAAAAGCAGTAATTACAGAAGAAAACGCTAAAATATTTGAATTTAAAAACTGTGTTTTAATTAGCATCTTTAACTAAAGAAAGCAAAAGACTTCAAAGAAACGCCATCCAACAATAGAAGAAGCTTTTCGAATAAATTTTGCGTAATCAAAGCCCAAATTGTGATTATTATGATTACACAAAAACTCCCTAAAAACATCATATATCTTCACAGACAGTCTTTCGGCGAGGCAACATACCCGCAACATAGACCAAAATTAATCTAAAAGATTACAGAATGAACTTCAGCATCACTAAATCAACATTCTTTTCTCATTTGGCTGAAAGCACATGTAACGCAAAAAGGCAACGAGGAGGCTGACATCCCAGTCTAAGAAGCAGCTAAGAGTCAAAATGCATAAAACTTATCAGTGCCATGGCCTTGATCGCACCTCAAAAACCTCCTAACCAACGAATCTAAAATTGAATGGAAGTACTTGTGAGACAATGTTGAATAGCGCAAAAGAACCTATCAGCTGTTCCCAAAGTAGGCAATGTACCCAGTTCAATAACATGAGAAAAAAACTTGATTCACATGGGGACATCGATCCTTTCCCACGTAATTTTATACAAGGTACGTAGCTACATCAAATCAGCGTGTATGTGCAGAAAGAGGCAGCCCTGAACACACCTATTTAAATATTTTCTCATAACTAAATGCCCCCTCATGACTGAATGCTCCCCCATAGCTGAATATCATTTAAATTGTCCGACCTCAGAAAGCCAAATGAGTCCTTTTAAAATATATGCTATCAAGAACAAACATCTCAGGAAGGAAGTCATTAACGTCATGAACTTCCTGTTCACAAGAGGCACGGATCTATGCAACACAACATGAAACATGCAACACAACATTCTCTGTGAAGGGTAGTTATCTTTAAAATTACTGTGGCTGGACAATACCCACATTGCCTATGGGTAGACAATAATAGATGTCCACCACACTTCAGCATATCCACATATATTTCATAGTCTGAAATTTTCAAGCTCCTTTTGCTTTTTATCAGTAAATATTAAACTATGTAGCAGAATACCACAAAACGAGTATATACACTAGATACGTTTTTATTAAATTGTTTTGTCTCTAGCTTTATGGTTACATTTTAACAGAAACATTCATTCCGCAAGACTGGCTTGGACAAAGTGTTAAATTCTGCGATTATCAGCCCATTACCTCCATGATTACTGGTATTCGATACGGTTGAATATAAAGATATTTCTTTACATTCAACATCGTGACTGACAAATTTCTGCCCAATTTTATTTTGAGCAAGAAAATCTAGATACGTTTTATCGTTCAAGTTTGTTTTCGTAACAAGAAGTATGTTTTCTTTTCAGCAAAGAATTACAGTAATGAACTGTTTGAACTAGTACTTGATTAGAGCATCACTATATTGGTCTGTGGAAATTATATTAAAAAATATCATTTTCTTTTAAGAACTAACGAATTAAGCAATGGCTTAAATAGTGTTACATTTCTAAGAGTTTATTAATCTAAGAGTTATTATTTATCTAAGAGTTTAATTACGAAAATGTTTGATTTAAAATAAAAAATCTAACTACAGTCGTACAGCTTTAATACTGAAGTAATTTTACTGTTTGATATTTTTAAATCGGATATCATTACAATCTGATGTTTCTTATCTGTTATTCTTAAAACGTTAAATAATTAAGGAAAGCGAAAGTTAATAATGTTCCCATATGTATCTATATAGTAAAAGGAAATGGAAAGAAGCAAATGTACGAATAAAACTATCATTATTTAGTAGACGAGAAACACACCAAAGTATATGCAAAATTAAACAAAAAAGCAAACTCAGTTCGGCTTAAACTTTTAGTAAAACTCTATCTATTTCGAGAGTCATCATACATAGGTCTCTCATTTTCAGAAGTAAACATATGTTTCCTGAAATCGATTTACTCCTGAAGAAGAGGCACCTGTGTCTGATGGCCTTCGAAATTGATAGAATTTATTCGAAATCTACGCCGAACTGTTTTTTTTTTGTTGTTGTTGTTGTTGTTGTTGTTGTTTGATTTTTAACATAATTATTACAGTAATTATTTAGAATTCAATTGCACTGTTGAATGGCCCCTTATCTTTTCGAATCTACACCATATAACTTCATGCTTGTAATACTTTTGTTTTTATAAAATATCAATAAAGCACTTTTTGCTAAAGTCTCTGCAGTTAAATTCATGTGTTTTACAAATGACATCTATCGGTTTTTATATAATTTGATTATAAAAAGCGAGGGCCTTACCAGTTGTCGTGTGGTGAAGACTAACAAATGGTGGGAGTTCGACCTTCAAATGCCAGGTTCTGCCCTAGCCAAACGTTTTGCCTGCAAGTGTGTTTCTCATGTTTTTCCCAATGTTCAACTTGAACACTAGACAGTTTCCCTTAAGAAGCATTCAACGAAAACCTTCCTTCTCTTAGGCAGATTGCCCTCGTGCGTTTTGCTACATTTAAGTAATGTAATATAAATTAATCTGCTCATAAAAGATGTCCTTGAAGTATTTTATGCAAGACCATATGTTTTCAGTATTGTTCAAGATTACTTGTAGGAAAGGATATTACATTATTGGTCTAACTGCATTGTAAAGTAGACGTAAGACAGAGGAAATTTGTCCTGAAAGAAATGAAAGGCAGATTTTTCAGATTAACATATTATAAGGACTTAAAAGGATATTGAATAGATTTAAAAGAAACGGATTTATTCCCCTGTGAATGACAACAAGAAAACGACAAAGCTATATTCCATGGATAATGTATTGAGACCACCATGATGCCACATTATGTGTATGTATTTTTATGTTACATATTCTAGACTTTAAAATTTATTCACACTATTTCAGTAATAAAGTTTCAACACTCAGTTTTAATATTTTTGACCAAATTTTGGTGCTACAAATAACAATATAAAAATTTACAACTCATTCATGGTGTGCTGCGAACTCATGTTACTATTAAGTTGAATTAATAAATTTAACGGCGAATCTTCAGGCATAGTAAATAGAAAGAATTTTTAACACAGAATTAAATTTGTGTCCTGACTTCTGATTTTTCTTAAATATTCTTTAATCTGCGTAATTATGCAAACGATTTGAAGCAAGAACGAGTATCAAAAAATATCAAAATTTAACAAAGCTAGTTAGTTTATGGTTTTTTTTCTTTTTTTTTTTTTCACTTAGCATTTCTCCTTTCCGAATTTCGACCAACAGATACAGTTCTCAAACATACGATGCATATCGAAGGTTTAATTTATCCAGTTTGTTATTTTTCATACTAAAAGATTCAAGTAAACGCATTTAAAATAATAAACAATTTGGACTTATAAAAAACAATAAGTAAATTTACAATTAAATTAAAAGTAAATAATTAACAGAATTTCAGATAGCAACTGAAACGAAAATTTGAGCATTGTGATGCAATTTCATCTAAAGCGTTTTAGCCAAATAAAATTCATTATTATCATATAAAAATCTTTCTGAAAGGGAACGTTTTTGTCATTTCATTAATCATTTCGACTTCTTCCCCTAACACCTAATTTTTTTTAACTTTTTCTTTTATACACTTTCACATCTATGAAACGACGAAAAAAAAACAGTAGCATCTGCATGTTCTAAAAGAGTCATTTATTTAGAATAATAAAGGACAAAATGGCGATTAGAAACGTCGATATATAAAGCGTTCCACTTCTGTCCTCCTACGCACAAATCCATAAGGTGACTTTTGCCTTGATTCAAAAGCTTCCGGTAAAAATAGAATTCGAATTGAAATTTCTAAGAACTTCAAGTGTGTATAAAAATGAAGAAAATTAATTTATTCTGTTTTAAGACAGAGGAAAATGAAAATTACATATATTTTTAAAACATAATATGAATAATTTAAACATAAATAAAAATAAATATTCTAAAGAGAAATTGCAATAAAAATACTTCAAAATGCTGCCATAATTCTGTTTAAAAATTTAAAATGGAAAATTAAGTAAATAAAACTTTTACCCCAAATTATAATATTTCTTTCCCCTTGAATTTCAAGCTCCTAAAAATTTAATTCTAAACAAAACGGTATTATTTGCTTTTGCTCTTTATTTATTGCCCTCAAATGCTCACGGACGAAGGGAAAAAGGAGTCATATATCGATCATCATACACAGACTTCGAAGATCAAGCATGTTCGAAGAAGTAGGACTCTTCCAAAGGCCTTTATAAGACTGATCGACAAAACGCCAGGAGAGTAAACTCGAATATCGTGCATCTCTTCCCCTTCCATGAGAGACACTAAGAAATTTTTGCACTAATGGATTTTAATGCGTTATGCCACAGAAAAACTACTAGCCCACACATCGCTGCCTTTTCGAAGTTTCAAATACTTAGAAGCAGCTTCACTGTTGCACTGATAGAACGGCAAGAACAAACTAATTATATCAATTATTGATTTTGTTAAACTTCCTCTGTTTGCTCTGATTCAAGAGAAAATAAATAAAAGCATAGTTATATATATATGTGTAGAATACATAGTTGTTACATACACGTGTCACCTTCTATACGTTAACAAGCGTAGTCCAACGCCTGCAACTTAATACTAATATAATTTTGATCGACAGTATTCCGGAAGATATTTCCAAGAGTCTTGTATCCACTTTCTATGTCAACTTCACAAAAGAACGGTCATTCATACTTATTTTATTTGCTCTTTTTCAGTACAGCCTCCATCGCAAGCTTACAGTCATTCTCAGAGCTTTTTGGATATGGGCCCATCATTGTAGCTGTATTAAAATTTTAAATGCTTTTAGCGTGTCTCCTTAGCAGCTTCTATACTTACTTCTGCAATGAATGATCAGTTGTTTGACTATAAACTTTTAAGGAGTTTAAATGGAGTAGAATGTAAGAAATTTTCTCCTCCCTTAGTGCCTTCATGATGTTATTGGGCTGGTCGAAAATCATGGGGAAGATATAGCTAATTTAGCATGTTTGCTGCTCTGAAAAAATTCAACAAATACCTATATTCTACAAACTATCAAATATATAATAACCGTTCTTTTTCATATGCAAACTAAAATATCAGTAATAAGTCTAGAAGTACTATTAAGATTATAAGACAGCAAGCTATAAAATAGTTTGCTCTGATTAAAGATAATTTTGAAATGTGTTTAAATGGAAGAACAGTTGAAACTCTTAGTTTCGCAGTGATTATGGTTTATTGTCTGAACTCTAATAACTATTATTGGATAATACTATTTCACTCATTTCTTGCTTCATAATCATTATTATCTTGTCTTTTCAACAAGTGAATGCTTTGCTCCACACACACACTGTCGTAAAAAATATATCATGTGGATTCTGAGTACATGTGAGGCAAAACTAATCTTTCACGCTTGTTGTAGCTTAATCATGTGATCTGATCTTTTCTCAATGAATTTTGCAATGCTCATTGCAATCCTTTTCTTAAAACTTATTTTTATTTGAATCGCAAGTGATTCTTCGTGGCATTTGATTCGCACAATTTCTTCACATAAATCTTGCAGGAATCATTTACTTTTATAGCTCTCTTGCACAAATTAACAACTTCCATGGATAAAACATGGACACCATAGAGGATATAACATAGATAATTAGTCAAATCCACAGTAAATCTCTAATATTATTGAGATTCTAGAGATTTACTGTGGATTTGATCAATTATCTATGTTAATCTCTAACATTATTGAGATTCGCCCACCAGCGGCCGAGCGGTAAAGACGCTGAACACTGGTAGTTCGGTCCGAGGTTCGAATCCCGCGAACGGGCTGGCTGCATGGGCCTTTTCGTGGTTTTCCCCATGTGTAACGTGTATACGAGCCAGTTTCCCTTAGAAATTCCTCCACGAAGGCATCCCTCCCTTTAGGCAGATAGCCCCGTGTGTTTTGCAATAATTAAATAATCCATTATTGAGATTCGTGGTGCTTTCGAAGCAAGTTATCAGAAAACCAACTGTGCCGCCACGAGACGCATAAGTGCAAATGTGTATGGCAGCCAAGAGAGGGGCTCCCAGAACGAACCAATGAGCTTTCGGTAATATTTTCTGATGCGTCACGTTACCTTGTCGCGCTTTTGAGATTTGCGGCGCTTAAAGTTAGATGCTTAAACGTTTTACCAGCCAATATCGCTACAAAATAATTAAAATATCGTCTATTCCTTTCGAAATTTTCCAATGCGAAATTAGATAAAAGATAAATAACTATAAGGATTTTCCTATTTGGTTAAAAGGATTTCAAAAGAATACAAATACATACTGAATATTTGGAAGTAAAACGCAAAAAATAGCTTTCAATGATTCAGGTGTTACAAGAGCAGTTAGAAGCCTATTAGTGTGTAATAACGTCCCTCCCTCGATTGCAATGCCGATATGCAGTTAAGAATTTTGCTCATCTGGGCTTAGAACCTGGACTTTCACTTGCCGGCTGGGCGGTTTAACCACTTATGCTTTGAAAGCAGGGTAGAGGGAAGGAGTTAATTGCTTGTTAAGGGAGGTATTCTCCTACATATGTAGACATGAACATAGACAGAAGATAGGTACTAGATCAAGTCAACCAAATCTAGATGAGTTGTCGCCCACAACATTTTAGTTCCAGTGGCACAATAAAGGCTGTTAAAGAGGTTTTCGAAGCAGAAAGTGTGAAATATCAATTATGACCTTACTGTGATGCGAACCATGGATCTTCTATTTTGTCAAGTGGATGTGCTAACCAGTTACATTGCGAGACCACGCGTAGGGAGTAAGATAATTCCTTCAACGTTCCTGTATAGTTCGGGGATATTTTCCGGTGTCAAATTATTATTTCATGAATAGCTTAATAAACGAATGAGCGGAAAAGAAGATTTTTCTTTTAATGCTTTTTATGATATGAAATGTTTAAAAAATCTAAAAATATGGGAGTTTAATATTTGGAGTTTTCCTGTGCATTAAATCAATGAGCAGAAAGTAATGTTCATAAGAGGCAAGTGCTGAATGGATGTAAAAACCGTGAAATTACTGCGCCAAAGAAGCGTAAAAGTAAACAAACACTAATAGAAACAAAAGAAAGACGGCAAGAAAAACTGGATTTTAAAGCAATACTCACTTTTCTCAATTATTTGAATTTAGCAAACTATTACTGTAAATACCGAAAGGGTTATGTATCGTCTCTTTTTTTATATATTTCTAAATATTGAAATTAGAAGTGTAGGAACTATGTGGGGGATCATCAGGAAAGGTGCAAAATCAAAATTAATAAAATAATTAATAGTTAATAATTAACAATGAATGAAATATAAAACGTAGAATTAGTTAAATAGGGAATTCAAATAATGGGACTCATATTACAGGGGTTGTTACTACACACTTATGGTCACTCAACAACTTCAAGTACTGGAGTATAGTACTACTGTACAACGCGATAATTCTTTGGTGCCCCAGAAACGCGTAAAAATCCGAAAAATGCTTTTCCCAAGCGGCAGTTTTAACAGCAGAAATCGAAGCAAAGTACCCAGAACTGGCCAACGTTCATTCGCTACTATATGTATATTCATTAGCTTCTATGAAGAGGTAATATTCCTTCCTGCTGTTTCAGTAATAAAAAAAATTTTAAAATAGTGGTTGAATATTTGAAACTAAATTTGAAAATATTTTGTTAATTCTTTTTTCTTGTCACGAAACTGTAAATACACACTTAGATGAAAATTCGTATTGTAATAAAAGTTATATATCTAATATATATCTATTTTTTCCTCCTTTTTTTAAATACATATGCATAAACGAAAAGTCCTACATGAGCAGCAGCCCTAAACGTATTTTTATATTCTGAAGCCTTACATTAATGAACATTATACAAATTTCAAAGCTTTTTAAGCACTTTTTGTGTTGCGAAACTGACTTCGTGGCTGAAACGTCTGACTTGAGTAATGGGTTTTTCTTCTTGTTCTTTCATCTGTCAAATTGTCATGTCAACTTCTTCCATGGCAGTCTATTAGCAATGCGTGAGTTACATGAATCATTTTTTTTATTTTTGATATATCTTCTAATGCAATTTTTCACCACACTTCGCTTCCTTTTTCTGTATAGTGAGAAGATTTATGACATTCATAAAAAATTAAAAAACAGAACTGTAATCTTTCTATTAAAATAATTTTTTCATTCTCATGATCATCATGCCTTTGAAAGAAATTCTAAACAGCACTTAACGCAGCTTATGAAATTACTCATTAAGAAACAGAAAACAAAAAGGAGGGGATTATGATTCGAGCGAGTAAATTTTAGCCACCACTTTCTTAAAGAATGCAAGAAAAAGTATTTTTAGCAAACTATATTTGACAGAAAAATGATCCTCTGTGTTTTAGTTTTTCCTTTTATCTTTAATTGAATAAAATTAAAAGCATTGTTCAGTCCATAGTATTTTTTATTTTCCCTTTCGGAATGATGGATGATTTTTGAATATAAGAATAATTTTCAGCGTTAGTTAGAATGGCCCTTTTTTATCAGTATTTCCTTGATTTTTAAGCAGAAACGAAGAAAGTGCTGCCTAATACATTCAAAAGAAAAATAAAGCAGATTTTTCTAATCCAAACTTTTTCCCAGTCAGAAAGAAAATTTGAAATTTTGCAAGTAAATTGGAAATGAATGTTCTCCTGAAAATGCATTTTCCTCTAATGAGACTATATGATCTCATCCACGAGTTTGAATATGCCAGTACTTTATTCAATATTCATTCTGATACAAGTGAACGACATTCTTTACGATTGTAAAGTCTTCTGCACACAGCAAAGCCGAACCTAGAATATCAGTATAATCTAAAGAAAGTAGCTAATCACAACTATTCCCTTACAGGGATACTTCAAATACGCGGTATAAATTCGGAACTAACTCTCCCACTACTACTCATGAACTCTTAAAACCGCTGCTTAAATACTGCTTCAGAACTCACTTCGAATTTGCATATACGTCATTAAAATTAACATTCTGGCAGGAAACTAAAACCAGAAGAGAAATGAAAGTTTCGCAGACTAAAAATAATTGGTTAGAATAAAATAAGGTCTTTACAGAGCAGACTGAAATTCAGAATGAAGTGTCCTTAAGTGATGAACCGTAAATATGCAGCCCAGAATTATTTCAGTTGGAGAGATTTTTTGCAGCGACTCTTTTTCAGAGCTGCCGGTATTAACTTCTACAAATTTTAAATTGTCTTTCCTTTAATGCATGATGGTAAGAGGGAGAAAAGTATAATTTAGCATACGAATGAACTCTACATAAAAGTGAATCAAAATGCTTTCATAACAATGCACTATGGACGCACAATGTCTTCATAACAGTGCATCAGTAACGTGAAATGTATCTTCAGCGGGTTCAGGAATCGGCAAAACATTTGACATTAGAATTGAACAGATTACAAATCAGTATGTTGACGTTGGAATTCTGATGTGAAATATTTAATGATTTTTTCTCTAATACTTTAAAATTGTATTACACCTTGTGGGGTTTCACCCTTTTAACCAACAGCTTAAGTGTGGAGGAGCCTAGTGAACAGCTAATCGAATAATCGCTTAAGTTCAGTAGCAGAAACTTAAGGCTCAAGAAGGGTTAGTTACCCTTTATCGCTCAAAATAAAGAATAACAGCAGGCCTCTTTCTCAGGGCGTACAGCAAAGCCTCCACTTGGACTTAAAAGTGTAAAAATAAGAACCTAACTAATATTTAACTAAGGAGATGTAGCCAAAGCTAATATAAATCTAACTAATTGGCCCCTAAATATCGAATTAGCTAGCGAAGCTATCAAGGGCCCATAATACGGTCGAGCGTTGTAACAGCTTAGAGAGACGTGGCCAAACGCGCGCTAGTCAGAAACTCTGAGGCATTCTCATGAAGTCATTGGAACTTTGACTTAACCTTCCAGCACGCGCGTATGCGCAGAATTTACGCAAATTCAGGTTTAATGCACATTTTTGGCATATCGAAGCTGAGACGTCTGAATCATTTGTATTCCTCCTTTCTACCCTTCCCCACATCATGGAATGTGCCAACAGGAAGTCATTTGACTTTTTTTAACAGGGCTTTTGTGCTACGTGGCAGCTTTTTCATAAAAGTTACGACACGCGCGTGGTCGTGTTTTAAAATTCGGAAAATATTTTTTTTCCTCAAATATTTTGTAATTTTGCGTTATTATTTGCCGTGTATTATTTTAATTTGAATACATTTGGCTCTGTAAATTTTATATCGGTTTTCATGGCAAAAAATTATGTGCAACCAGTTGATTTTGCTCAGATTCTTCAAGAATTATCTGATGAAGAAAAGGAAGACAAGGAAACCTTTGGATGGGAAAACAATAGAGATTTCCATTCTTTATTTTCTTTCCATTCCTTATTTTCTTTTATTTCTATTTTTTAGAAATAAATAAAAACATTAAAGTTAGTTTAAAATGCGCTTTCGTAACCAGTAAAAAATTAATTTCCTTGCAGAAGTAAGTAATGCTAAACTTACTTTTTTTCTTACCAAGGTGTTTTCCTTTTTTATTGTCTATATTTGTCTTTGATGAATATTAATATTAGCTTCGGTTTTAAAATATAATTATTAAATAATAAATTTAAAATTTTTTATAATGAAATACATCATTGCATTTCCATCTCACTAATATAAGAACTTAAAGTAATTTACTTATATTTGAATGTGATATCATTTGTATTTTGCAGTAATAAGATTAATATGTTATTTCTTAACAAACTTATTATCAATATTTACTCATTTTTGGTCGTTTTTCGTGCCAAAAACATTGTAATAAAAATACCACATCATGTTTTTGCTAAAGAGAGATTAAGTATCTTTGAAATAACGTTCATCCTCTTGAATAAATATAATATACTAAATTAGGAGGTACTTTATTTTGTTTTTAAAACGATTTAGTATTTTTCAAGGTGTTAATAACAGTGTTAGTAATGACATTTAACTAAGTAATATATAAAATGTGTAGCAAATATTTTTTTACATAAAGTGTATGTTTTGAACAAATTTATTTTTATTCGGCTTGATTAAATTCTTTGATGATCAATTTATGCAATCAAAATTTTAATTTGAAAAGCTGCTAATGTTTTCTTAATTTTAAACTAGTAAAAACTTGTTAATTCTATTCTTTCTCCAAACTTAATTAGTTATTTTTAAAGCTTTAAATCATCTGAAGAATTCTTTGAGAATGGCACAGACTTGGCCTTCGAGTCGAAGTCAGTAAATGGGGGCAAAAAGCAAAAAAATAAATAAATAAATTTGAATGTGAAAAAACAAGAATAAATTACAGTGGAGCATCGAAATGCCTAAAGAAATTTTAGAATTCAGATGCGTGGACAAGGTTTTAGGATTAAAGGCTTGATTTCGAATTTATAATTTCATGCATTTGGGAACATTCATCATACTACTACGAGAATATCAAGAACTAAAAATCGTCCAAGAATCTGAAAGAATCACATTGGTTTTCAGATAAGAATCTGAAAACCAATGTGATTTTTATTATTATTTTAAATAACCGCTATCATAAACATTATGGTAAGGGACATTTCTTTAGCATCTCCGAAGTCGTCGTTTTTCGAAGTAATGAGGAAACGATCGGTTCACGTGAAGCCTATATCGTGGCTAACAAAATTCATTTTAGTTACATTTTGATTTCTGAATGCATGTGAAACGCTTCTTTAAATGAAATATTATCACTACAGTTTATATTAATGTATTCAGTTATTTCAATACATCTGAACACATGTAAAGAATGTTCCTTTACCTGTATTTTCAGAATGGTGCTACTTTCAAATGTATCGTTGTTATCTGTTCCAGAACATGAATATAGCCAATTAATGAGGCCAAACACGTTTAAAGGTCGTTTAAGAGACAAATTAAAAATGCTATATTAAGCCCCTGGAGGAAATTTTACAACATCATACAACGCAGCATTTAAAATATCATGCCAGCATAAAACGTCTTTCCGCCAACTTTTGGCCTAGCATCAAAAGTCTCTCAGCCGCCTACAATTACAGCCGCATTAGTACTATTAGCAACATCTGGAACTCAAGGAAAAAGATGACATCAGTACTCCCAGGGAAATCAGCCGGATTGTATTACATTTGCTGAGTAAAAAAGCCTCAGAATTAGATGATGGATTTGATAACTCCGTATCCAAATACTACGTCAGTGTTATCCAGAGATCTTTTTTAGCACTTCTCACACCTTACTGGCGATTGTATCGTTTCCTTCTCAGGCGGCGTTCTGCTCTGTTTTGTCAATAACCACTACATCATCTGGACGCTGAATGAGACTAGGAAGCAAGATTTTGTCAAAACATGAAAAACACCCCAAGTAGCACGGTGTAGCGATCTCACAGGACTATATTTCTTGAAAGGCGCGCCTCGTATGAAGGCATAGGAGAACAAGTGGTGATGCGTCTCGAGGAGAGGAGAAAGCATACAGGCCAAAGAATCTCTAAGGAGATTCTTTGTACAGGCGTCGCTAGATGACACTTACTCTGGAATCGATGTTGTGAGGTACGCGGTAAAACGCTCTCGTAAGTTTCGATTTACAAATGCTGTAATGTTTATCTACGCGCTTAAGTAATTTGTATCAAATAAATTTTAATTTGAATATGTAAAAGTTGCTTCTTATTTTATAAAGTTTTCTGATATATTTAGTACTAGAAACCCCCTAAATACGGCAACGTCGTAACGACGTTAAAAACTGGTCCGAGAGGTTGCAAAGTGGTGGTGGTAACTTTTACGACGTTCTTTACAACGTTGCGAAGGCGCAATATATTTGCCGTTGCATCTTGGCAATTTGTCGACGTCGCTGAAACGTCATGATATGACCGCTTTTAGACGTGGTCGTTTTAGCATCTTTTTCATAGTTCATCAGCTTTACTTTTAGAATGAAAAGAGATTAAATCTGCCCTTTCAAGAATCTGAAGTCCGCATATGATTTATTTTGCAATGTTTCATTACTTTATTTCATCTAAATATATTAATCTAAGGTAGATTCATCTAATTAAATATATAAATTTAATATAAATACTTAAATTATTAAATTTAATTAGTACTAAACATACATGCTAAATTATTGTTAAAATATTGTTAAAATAATTAATAGTTAAAATAGTTTTTTTATAAATATTATAGCAAAATATTTTAAAATGAAGCAAATCCATAAAGTAAGTTATTAAGTTATGCATTTTATATATTTAAAAAATCATATTTCCGAAATCAATGCAAATCACATGTTAGCAATTATTTTACTGCTGAAATATGACTTTATTTATTATTTTTGAAGTAAGGACGAATTTATTTTAATTAATATGCTGGCATAATATGAAACATTTTTACCATATACAGAGCAAAAAGTACAATTTTCGCGAAGGTATGATTGTACGTGAAGATGTATTCACGGTTATAAATGGGGCGATTTTAAGAATTCCGAGAAAACATCCAATGTTAAACGACGTTGCATATCCACGCATATTTAACGACTGTCCAATATATCTGACGGAAAACTCACCGACAGTCAGGAGTAGCAGAACGGAAAAATTAATGGAAAAGGAGAAAGAAATGTTAACACATTTAATGGAAAAGGACAAAATTAATGGCTTTGATAAAATACTAATAAATGTTGATATCAAAATTAGAGAAACTTTAAACAAAAATATGAAATTTATTACCTATAAAAGTTCTCGTGAACTGTTTGTTACGTTTTTGTCCATCTTCATGCATTTAAAAATGCTTGGTTTGATCCTAGGTTATGGTACACTCGGTATTTGGCGATATTGACATTACAAATGTTTTAGTGAGCCCGATAAATATTTTTTCTAAATATAATCTTGTGAACAAACACTGTTCGTAATTCTGACCAGTTGAAATAATTCTTCTATGCCATTTCAAAAAGATTCTATTAAATTATCAGAAGAACCGTCGAAAGGTTTAATGCCATTGTATAAACCGTTGAAAAGTTTAGACTGAACTGCTGTTCGAGAGATTGACATTCCATGTACATATTATTTGCTAGATGATTATATAAAGAAATATCTGAGCTCGAGGCTTGCGCGCTTTGGCTAGCTGCCAAATTCGAACAAGTTAGTTAACAGCGCAATAATTTCAGGCTCAACCTTATTTTCAAAAATATTTTCTTCACGGTTTTGTAATTCACAGTCGGAATTAAATACTGGAGAGCTTTAATACAGCAAGAGAACGATGGGCAAGAATATAATGATGGCAGTTTATTTTGAATTGAGGAATAATCATAGTCGTAATGCCGAATTTCTGCTTATTTTGTTTGTGAATATCTGCTCTACAATGCAACGTGGTCAAATCGTCCACACAGTGATCTGTTTTGGTGTTTTATGTTTCTGGGGATTAAACTTACATGGTGGTGTTCTCCAATCCTCAATGATCCAGCGGTGCAATATTTGGATACACGGATTCGGTTATAACGTCCTAAGTGCTATATCGTATATCACTCATATTAAACGAACAGGTTAGTCCTCAGACTTTCCGCATATAACCGAAAAATAGTGTTAAGGAAACATTAGGATTATTATAAAATATTGTAATCTATAACTATACGATGTTTAAGTGTGTAATATTAAAAAACACTAAATATTTTTTATTGATTGCAAATTGCAGTTTTATTACTTGTCGTTTGGTAGCTATTCTTCCAAACTCTGTGTAATTCGGGTTTTTTTTTTAAATATTGCTGTTATGTATGTCTATTAGATTTAAATATTGCTGTTATGTATGTCTATTAGATTTAAATATTGCTGTTATGTATGTCTGTTAGATTATTACTATTAGATTTTTATTTAATTACTCAGTAAATGAATGTTGAAAATTAGGTTTTATTCTTTACTAAATTTAGGCATATTCTATTTTCTTCGCTTACATTTTATATACATGTGATAACGAAATTCATAATAAAACAAAACGTTTCATTTTGTGCTATTTAACGAAGAGCTTATTCTAACATACTTAGCTTACTATCGTATACTATATTATTTAAATTATTTCTGTACAGTACAGTCAAAAGTCGTTAATTCGGACACCCATAATCCGGAATGATCTATAATCCGGACCTCAAAGCTACAAACTTTCTGCACATGCGTCGCGTTGACGCATGCGCGTAAGACCTCTACTGCTGCGAATTTGCGTGTGCGCGTGCGCAAAATGCGTTTACTAATGGGCGTTACGGACGGTATAAGCTAAGCTAAAATTATCTAATTATCTATTTCAGTTAATGTTGCAGATTGCGTTGTTCCTTAATCTTCGAATTGGATCCGGCTTATTATTTTTTGCAGACTGTTAGAGCAATTTTATAAAAGTAAGCTTGAACTTTCGATTATGTCAAATAGAATTTCCGATTTATATTTACTAATATGTACCGGATCTACAAAGCGAAAGTATGTGTCGGAGTCCATTAAACAAAAAGTGGAATTGCTGTAAAAAATGGATAAAGGCATATGCTTTGTTTATCTAAACTTTAACGTTTGTTTATCTAAACTTTGTTTATCTTTAACGCCGCGGCGCGGCGCGCAATGAATTGGAAGTTCATCTGTCAGCACTATCCTTATCTTCAGGGCAGATGTTTTTATTTTATTTGGCTTATAATTGCTTACTAAATGTAGTATTTCATTTCGATGTACTCCGTCTTTGATATGATTTAAATCAAATGCATCGTCATTATAATTCGCTTCCGATAGCGAAGAAAGTAACAGAGGTTATTGAAAACGAAAAAAAAAATCGATTGACAAATTAGTCGGTATTCTCGACACAACAATTATAGGACTTCAACAGCGGAACTTTGTAACTGAACAAGAAATTATGTCTGTTTATAGAATTAAAGAGAATGTATTATCACATAAAAAACGAAGCAACTTAAACAACTTACATTGAAAGAAATGTTTAATAAAGTAAATAAATAAATATTAAGCTTTTTTTTTTTTTTTTTTTTTTTTTTTTTTTGTAAATTTTGATACACTTTAGATCATAATTGTTCTTTATTTCGTAAATTACGGTTTCATATTTTTAATTTTATAATTTCTGCATGCCATTTTACTAAATTTAAACTGATGATCTATAATCCGGAAAAATCGATAATCCGGAATCGCCGAAGTCCCGACGAGTCCGAATTAACGACTTTTGACTGTAGCAAAAGAAAAGTTATTGATTATAAAAAGCGCATGAAATGATTATTTTAATCTACCACTATTCTGAAATGTAGAAACTAATAGTAAATCAATACATTTACATATGATCGAAAGAAATGGTGCTAAGAACCATCAGCATGACTATTAAATACTGCAATCCATAATTATTGCACTTTTAAATGCTTACTATTTAAAAAGCGCAAATATTTTTTTATTAAATGGAAATTTTAATTCTGTTACCTTCCTTCTGCTATTTATATAGGGTGATCAGCAAATAAGCCCTGATTTCAAGATTAAATATCTCTACAACAAAGATCGATAGAATTATGCGGTAAACTGTACGCTTATTAGCAAAACTGTAAAAATGGTGTACAAAAGTTTAGAAAAATTAGCTACGAAAATCGTTGACAGATGGCGCTCTAATCGCAATGACCTATCAGTAGCCTTTAAAATGCACTTCGAGGTCTAAAGTTATTATCAGTACTACTGTTGGCTAGTGAAAAGAGGCTAGCGTAGAAAGTGAAATAATGTATTCCATTGAACAACGTGTTTTTTTTTTTTTTTTTTTTTTTTTTTTTTTTTTTTTTTTTGTTCTGGAATTTAACCGATTAGAACACAGTCCTACGGCAACACGTCGCTGTTTTCAAAACCAATTCAATGTTCTAGTTGGACCCGATGCGAAAACCATTCGCATACTCTCCGAAAAATTCAAATGGACTGGTAGCGTGGCTGATGGTCGAAATGGAAATGTTAAGCCTAGGCAAACTGTAGTCACTCTTGAAAATGCAGCCAAAGTCTCTGGAATTGCTCAGAAAAATCCTAGGAAAAGCATCCGATGGATTGCATCAGAGACAGGTTTTAAGTACACCAGCACGAAAAAAATGTTAAAAAATAGCCTATGGCTGTTTCCATACAAAATCCAGAGTCATCAGGCTATACCCATGAAATCAGTGCAACTAAGGGCTGACTTTGCGATTCAGATTCTAACAATGATCGACAAAGACAGATTTGATGTGACTGCATCTGGTTCACAGATGAGGCACAATTTCATTTGAATGGAATCGTTAATAAACAAAACTGGAGATTTTGAGGTTCCGAAAATCCTCATTTGTGTGAAGAGAAAGCACTGCATTCGCCTAAAGTTATAGTGTAAGGATCTTAAGTTTTACTAACGTTTATTTTATTTTAAATCTTTACTATCACTTCTTATTTTCTACTTCCGGCCAGAATTATAAGCGTTAAGGTATTTATGCAAAGTTTGTCTAGCGAACGCCAAGTATTTAAGTTGTGGCTTTTTGCCAAGCGAGAGAGAGGAAGCAGTGAGTCGAAGCAGGCCGCTTACCTTAGAAGTTTTACGCAGTTGCTGGTTGCCTTCCAGGCCAGAGATTTTAATCCTCTTGATAAATTTTAAACGTATTGTAGTGTTCACAGTTCTCTGTACTACATACGGCTTCCTGTTAATATAAGGCCAATCTTCCACGTTTATTATTTTAAAGTTAAATTAGAGTTTAGTTCTATTTTTATATTTTTACGTTAGACCCCAAGTAGCGGGTCTGTGTATTCCGAAGTACGGAAGTTATTGTAAATAGAGAAAAATAAAGGGTTTTGTATAGCCTTCTTGTGTATCCTGTCTACTTCCCACATTATTGAACATAGCTTTAGTAAGCTCTCTGTTCCGAGTCAGGTCCTTGTATGTTCCCGAAGAAGGTAAGACGGATCATTGATCCTGATAGTGGCGCCCAAGGAAGAAGAATAACCATGGCCGAGTTTCAAGAAGAACCTGTGCTGCCTGCAGAAACGGCTCAGAATCCAGAAATGCCAGCTGCCGCCCTGGAAGGATTTGGTTACATCGTCCAGACCATGCGCGCTTCGATGAAACTAGAAGCAACATTTAATGGAAACTCACCGGTAACCAGTTTTTTGGAAAAATTGGATGACCACTTCATGCTCTACCCCGTGCACGAATTTCAAAAAGTTACCTTAGCTACCAGCGCTTTGAGGGGCCAAGCGCTTAACTGGTCCAAATGTATAGGCAGAAGTCTCTTGGTTCAAGCAGGAAGTCCCACCTATACTTACGAGAATTTCAAGACTGCCGTACTAAAAGCCTTCCCTGTCGTATAAGATCGTGCGAAATTAGAAACGGAACTTTTCAGCATATATCAACAAAGAATCGAAAATCTCTCAAGCTTTAATTTAAGAAAAATTCACGTCTTCAAACTCTTGTATGGAAACCGTCCGGATCCTGAGATAATTCAAGTGATTTTGCCGAGGTTACTGCCCCAAGTGCAAGACTTTATTGAATTAAGAAATCCGACTACACTGGAAAAGTTATTTGAGCTAGCAATCCAGTTTGAAAGTAGAAGAACGGCGGACGTTGAAAGAAGACGCCAATATCAACAGCGAAACCAATTTGGTGCGCCAAGACTACAGCAAACTCAAGCACACGGCTACGGAAGCAAAGCGAATCAGTGGGCAAGGAAACCCGAGCATTCAAAAACAGCCGGCGAACGTCGACAGTTCAATAGCAATCCAGGAAAAATGTCTCAAGGCCAGTGGAAAAAGAAGGAAAGCACGGAAATGAAAAATAAACTAAAACGGATTTCTGCTGACGAGAGGGTGCGGAAATCCGAAGGCCACGAAAACCCCTCTTCCTTCAAGTTAAATACAGTAATGGTAAAAAATTTGACTCTTCCGAAGATTGAAGTGTTGGTGAATAATATCCCAGCCACCGTACTCCTGGATACAGGCGCGCAGTGTTCCTGTGTGGCAGAAGATTTTTTTAGGAGGTATTTTCGGAAATACCGCATATATAATTCGGATAATACGACAGTGTTAGCGGCGCAAGGAGAAAAATGTAAGTGTATAGGTAAAGTACCACTGTATATCCGTATCAAGGACGAACAAGTAAAGGTGATGTTTTTTATAGTAAAGAATCTGCAAGCACATATAATCTTAGGAATAGATTTTCTTTCAGAAGCACAAGCAACGCTAGATTTTAATGAAGCGACCCTTAAGCTGACAATGAAACCAGTTCGTGCAGAAAAGGCTGAACCGCCGATGTTAAATCTTGACCACCTGCCTAATGATGAGCAAGGAAGAATTCGACAAGTGATCTTTTGCAGAATCCGGCACGGCCGACACCGCAGGCACAAGCTCCAGAGGTGGAAAAACGACAAGTACAAGGGCAAGCCATTAAGATGCAGGAGCAAGTGAAAAGAAAGTTTCCCCGCGGAAAAATTGAAGGTAGCAAGAAAAAGAAGCCGTTCCACCGTCCAGAAAAGAGAGCTCACGAACACCCCCAGAATGAAGAAGGGAGAAGGACGACGTATGCAAAGAGAGCCAGGAGAAATGACGGCAACTATAACCCGGCTCTAAAACGAAAGATCTACTCATCCGACAGGACTCTACGCAGCAAATGTCGCCGAACTGCGGAAGGGCCACCAGCGGCGGAGGAAAAGTTACAAGGAAAATTTGAACGGCGAGCAACGAGGTCCAAGCAGGAACACGAAAGAAGTTTCCCGGTTCCGCCAAGACCAGCAGCCATCAAACGACCAAGACCACAGGCAGAAGCGAAAAAGAAGGTATTAAAGGGTGACCGAACTGGTGAAAAAAGGAAGCTTCTAGAGGAAGGCACTGAAGGGCGAGCCCGTACAAGAAGGAGGATAAATCAAACAACTATCTGCACTACCTTTAAGGACTGGGCCCAGAAAAGAATGTCCGAATATCACAAAGATAAGTAAAATTTTATGTTACATTGCAAACTTAAGTTAATCTTTCATTCTTACTGCAAGTGGCAGATTTCAAGAAGTTTTACCTCATGCGAGGTCTACCTTTATCGCCAAAAGGGCGAGAAATGAGTTGTTACCGATTTTGGTATTATGTTTTTCAATTACTCGCGCGTAAAACTAAAGTTGATGTATAATAGCGTTGTGTAAAGACATAAATATTGTAAAAAGTTATTGTATAAATTTTATTTAAAACATTCTAGCAAGAAAGAAGTTTTAGTCTGAAAGATTTTTTGAAATGTAGTATTTCAATGTAGAAAGAATTGGCACTTGCTTTGAAAAGAATAGAAGTTAACAATGTACTACTAATGTATGTTTTCAAATGTATAAAATTAACGGCATGTTAATATGTTCTTATATACAATGTGAACTGTTATTTTAAATGTTAAGAAATACCGTGATATGGTAAAAGTGAATGTTAAAATTTTTTTATTCGTGTGACTGTAAAAAGACTAAATCATGGCGAATATATGTTAAAGGTTGAATGATGTAGTTGTAAAAACAAATTTCTTTCTTTTAAATTTCTAGTTTCTAGCGAAAAATGTTTGTAAAAGATTGGCCTCGCGTTAGATTCTAGAGCTAAAAGATTTCAACAAGGTCGTTTTAGACCTCAGTTTCAAACTAATTAACTCTGGCGGGAAGTATGTAAGGATCTTAAGTTTTACTAACGTTTATTTTATTTTAAATCTTTACTATCACTTCTTATTTTCTACTTTCGGCCAGAATTATAAGCGTTAAGGTATTTATGCAAAGTTTGTCTGGCGAACGCCAAGTGCCAAGCGAGAGAGAGGAAGCAGTGAGTCGAAGCAGGCCGCTTACCTTAGAAGTTTTACGCAGTTGCTGGTTGCCTTCCAGGCCAGAGGTTTTAATCCTCTTGATAAATTTTAAACGTATTGTAGTGTTCACAGTTCTCTGTACTACATACGGCTTCCTGTTAATATAAGGCCAATCTTCCACGTTTATTATTTTAAAGTTAAATTAGAGTTCAGTTCTATTTTTATATTTTTACGTTAGACCCCAAGTAGCGGGTCTGTGTATTCCGAAGTACGGAAGTTATTGTAAATAGAGAAAAATAAAGGGTTTTGTATAGCCTTCTTGTGTATCCTGTCTACTTCCCACATTATTGAACATAGCTTTAGTAAGCTCTCTGTTCCGAGTCAGGTCCTTGCATGTTCCCGAAGAAGGTAAGACGGAACATTGATCCTGATAATAGCATGGGATGCGGTATGCGCCAGAGGCATTATCGGGCCCTTTTTCGTACGATAAACGATAACTACTGAACGTTACGTTACAATTTTTGGAATAATTTCTCAGCACTCAACTAGCGCTGGAGGTTCGGTTCATGCAAAATGGGGCTCGACCACATCGAACAGATAAAGTTTTTCGCTTTCTTCATGAATGCTTCTTTGGGAATAGAGTAATTACGTTAGATTATCCGCAATTTACTGACACAGGAATAGCTTGGCCTTCATATTTTCCCGATCTGAGTGCTTGTGACTTCTTTCTGTGGGGCGCATTGAAAGACACTGCCTATCGAAACAATCCCGCTACTCTAGATAAGTTTGAATTGTTATTGGCGTTGCACGTGATTCCATTTCCGTTGAGACATTGCAAAACGTGATGTCAAATTTCCTTGTTCGTTTATGCCACCTCATTGTTTCGAATGGTGAACATTTTGAAAAAATTGTATTTTGATTGTAAAGGCTGCTTCCTTTTATTTTATTTATTTTTTTTTTAAGACTCCTTTCTGAGAAAGAGTTTTCAGCGCAGAGCGCCATCTGTTAACGATTTTCTTAACTAAATTTTCTAAACTTCTGTACACCATTTTTACACTTTTGCTAACAAACGTACAGTTAACCGCATAATTCTGTCGATCTTTGTTGTAGAGATATTTAATTTTGAAATCAGGGCTTATTCGCTGATCACCCTGTACTTTCAAACTTTGCTAGTTCATGTTTTTTCTTAAATAGTGCTGTCATGTATGTTATTTGTTAGATTATTATTTCATTTTAGATATGAATATGAGAAGTCTTTTTTTATATTTAGGTATATTTTTGTATGAAATATTTTTGATCACATTCATTAACTACTTTATGCAGTCTTTCATTTGCATATCTCGGAGGTATAGAAGTTAATAGTTATATTTTTTACTATGAAACGCGAATAAATTTATACTTGAGTTCAGGTAAAATACTGATTATGTTACCTTACTCTTCCTAATTTATCATGACAGGGGCAATTTTCATTGTCTCTGAGATTTAACAGAAATAAATGTAATAATACTGTTATAATAAGAAACACTCTTTTTTTTTTACCCACATATATATCTTTACTTTTATGTCTAATTGAGTTTTATTTACTTAAAACCTATTATTAATGTTATATATTTATAACCACTATCATTATTACTCTCACTTACATACTAAAGGATTAAGGGAAAAAATGATGAAATCTAAAATAATCTTAACTTAGAATTTAAGTTATTTAAAAAATATAATTTAATGTACTGAAAATAATTAAGGCTATTATTAATTATGCATATTTAGTCTAAAGAGAAAATCTGTATTATCTTCTGGTTTTCAGGTAATGATAAGATATTTTAAAAAAATACGAAGACATTTCGAAAAGTAAAGATACACCGTACGCCAGAGGAAAAGAAAACTTTTGATGAGCAAGTTGGCAACACAGGTGTTAACCTTGAACCGTTAGCTTTCTCCTCGCGGTCGTTCGGCATTTCAACGTTGATTCTGGTTGGAGTAGGTCGTGTTTAAAATGGCTGCGCCGATTCAAAATCATGCGAAGTGCGCTCCGTTATACGTTTTCTTCATGCAAAAGGTCAGCGACCAGCGGATATTCAAAAAGAAATTGTTTATGTTTATGGGAACATTATGAATCGACAAAATGTAACGAAATGGTGTCGTCATTTCTCTGAAGGTAGGGCAGATGTTCATGACGAAGAAAGAACAGGTCGGCCATCTGTGATCTCTGATGTCCTTCTTCAGAGAATAGAGGAAGCAATTCGTGCGAATAGAAGTCTAAAATTGAAAGAATCGCATCAGATCATACCGGAAGTGTCAATGACAACTCTTTATGAAGTTGTGACTGTCAAGTTAGGGTACAGGAAATTGTGTGCGCGCTGGGTTCCAACAGGCGGCAACCTTCTATGACTGTGGGATACAAAAGCTTGTACGCCGACTTAGCAAATGTTTGGATAACGGGGATGATTATGTCGAAAAATAATAAATAATCCAGTTAATAAGATGTAACTGACGTTTTCTAAATAAATGTTTTTTTAAAGGAATGCGAGCCATTGTATCTTTACTTTTCGAAATGCCCTCGTACAAGGAATACAAAATTTAAAAAAAGAAAAAAATACATTAATTATTAAGCATATTTTTCTGCACAAATCAATATGTAACACAAAGACGTCATAACGACGTGTTCACAGCTGTTGCAAAAAGGTTGAATTCTGCAAGCATTTAGGCGTCGTTAAGACATCGTGACCAAAATTCTTTCATAACCAAAATATAACGTGAGAAAGCCGCAATAACGACGTCTATTCAACATAAATCTTATCTGCAAAGACGTAATAAACACGTCTTTGCAACGGTTGCAAAACAGTGGAGTTTCGCGGACATCTGGGCGTCTTAAAGTCGACATATTGCAACGATATCCGCGACCAAGTTGCAACATTGTTACGACGTTGCCGTGCTACTTGGGACGGATGCATCTCTTTAAAATTGTCTATCAATTTTCATTCAAATACGTAGATTGACTTTTTTGTTATATGAGCAGAACATGACGATGGGATCGGCTTGAAATGACTAGATAGTACATTCCTAAAATTACGCTACTTGCTTCACTGGTAGGTTTTCATAACTTGCTCTGCTTATAATTTATTAAATTTCAGGAATATCGTGTGAATATAAAATATAAGTTGCATATAAAGGTTTCTTAAATATTTGGTATATTTTCTGATTCACAGCTTCTATTTCACTTTAGTTAGTTTAATTTTGATAAACAGTACATATACCGCATCCCTGATCCGAAACATTGAAACCACTGACCTTTAATAGATCCTTTTTCTCACTTTCAAGACCTGGTACAGACTGGTAGAATGGACAGTTGTGATCTCGTTTTCGATGTTTTCCCCCATATTAATGTTAGTATGAACAAACTACTCTTATAGGCTGCTACTTTAAAGTAGGAACTTGAAAATTATTTTTCGACGTCCGATTTGATTCGTAACCACGAGAACAACTCCGAAAAAAAGGTTGAATCGCTTACTTCCCCACACTTCTTTTCCGTTCACCGTGTTTCGCTTCAGGAAGGAAGGCTGACTTGAAATACAACCTCAGATGACATATAGAAAATAAATACTGTGCAGTGAGGACTACATGAGCTACTATCGCAAATAGGGGGCCTGGCATCAGCCTTGAAGTGCCTGTTTTAAAGAAGCAAACTATAAAAGCATCTGATCGCCCATGCATTATTTGAAATTACAAGGAATCATCGCGTTCTGTGAAGCGTGTTCTCTCGATCTCTGGATGTAAGTGCTTGATATATCCAACAAAATGGAAAATCCGAAATTCAGACCCCATAAAGATTACGTTCATATTTCATGAAATGTTTCTTCAGTAAGTCTGATAACCTCTTCACTGGCGCTCGAACTAAAATGTGGTAGACGATCTATGCATATTGTGAACTCTATGTATACTGCTATGTATGACTCTATGTATGCTATGTACACTATGCATGACGATCTATGTATACTGCCTCTTTGATTAAAGAATTCTGCCCCGCGGTGTGCGATAAATCTTCAATACCTGCGATTAGCCGACGAGCCTCGTGCTTCTGCTCTGTTCTTCAAGTAAAGAAGAATGTAAGGAAGCTTTTGATTGTTCTCGTAGTGCAAATCTTCAAGCTAGCAGCTGAAAATTCCATAATTTGAATCTCTGATATTACACTGTTGAGTCTTCTAGCTTCCTGGTCCAAAAATAAGTTGCTTTATCACGTGAATGATTATACGTGTCTGAATGTATAATTTTATTAAAAGGCAAAACATTAAACTGTTATATACGAAATATCCTTTAAGTTTAATTTCGTGAACTTAGTTATAAAATTCGTACACGTTTTCTGCATTCATTGCAACTTATTGAGACATATTTTGCATAACAAACATTACAACATTTAAAATATTTTATTAGATTTCACAATTGAATTAATTTTTAAGACAGGAATGAAGTATTATTTCTTTAGTATTTAAAATCACAAACTCCACGTTGCTTTTCTTACATTTCATTCTTACATTCTTGTTCCTTAATTTGATGCATAGCTATAATTAGGAACGCAAACATCGAATAAAAGAGAACTCGGCTACATTTTGTCCTCGCACGGTTAGAAACTTCATTCAAAATGACCTCTTAATAGACACTTAGGACATTCAATTACGGTTAGTAAATGAGTTCCGGTTCGTAGTTTTCTGCTTTCTTAAAAATTTCGAGTAATAATGTTAGTAATGCAGGCATTTTCATCATGCAATCTATTTCTTTATGTTATGGAAAAATCTCTTAGAGCTCTAAGAAAACCCTTTAATGGAAAAATCTATAATTTCATTTGTTGGAGGCTTTTAAAGGAAAGTGTGCAATGTTTTCTTAGATTTTGAGCCTTTATTTAACTTTTCTTCTCAGTACTTTTAATTTAATCTTTATCTTTTCACAAAAGTTACTCAAGAAAGATCACGTAAGAAACGGGAAATCAAAGTTTGAATAATTAATATGGAAAGCTTCTCATTTCATAAGTATAAACGATTTACAGCATTACAAATATGTATTTTAAGTTGTTTTAGGAAAGCACTTAAAATATTTCAAATTTAAAAGCATAGCTTTGCTCTTTTTCTGTCCGTCTATCGGTAAAATATACTTCATTGGCAATAAATATGAATAATAATTGTATAAATGACCTAGCAGTTATCTAAGTGTCCACAAATATATAAACAGGATATGCTAATGTTTTCTTTATGCCTACGTGAATGCTACATTTTTATTTTCAATTACGCAAAAAATTTATGCGTATTGTAATTTTGTTCCTTTCGGCTTCCTGGTCCAAAAATAAGTTGCTTTATCATGTGAATAATTATGCGTGTCTGAATGTATAATTTTATTAAAAGGCAAAACATTAAACTGTTATATACGAAATATCCTTTAAGTTTAATTTCGTAAACTTAGTTATAAAATTCGTACACGTTTTCTGCATTCATTGCAACTTATTGAGTCATATTTTGCATAACAAACATTACAACGTTTAAAATATTTTATTGGAAAGAAACACTCCTAGAAATTGGAGAGAAACACTCCTAGATTGGAAATCGGAGAGGAACACTCCTAGAAACGAAGGACATCTTTTGAATTTTTTAAAAAAATTTTAATGATTTATTCTGATTACTGGTGAAATCGGAAGCCTCTTCATTTGCATATATATTCAAAAATTTGCAAACATTGCCCCATCGAAGTTATCGATTTCTTTTATTATCGATTGTGCAGCAGTTGTACTTGCTGCTTAAGTTTCGTCAGAAAATTGGACGACAAGTTTAGACTATGTGAGAGGAAATGCCATTTAACTGATTACGTAGAAAGTATCCTCGTTTATTTTGTTATTGAAAATTACAAGTATTTTTTTTATATATTTTCCAATAATCACATAAACAATGTTATTTAAGTTTTATTAATGGTTACAAATTTTGAGTTGCATACAGTCCAATCATTTTTGGCCTTCGTCTCTGTATCTGGTGGGATCAGAAGTTTATGTAAAAATAACATCAGAAGGTACGCACATGTGAATTTAAATACAGCTGATTCTTAATTGTCATATTACTGTAGAATTACAGAAGAAAATGACGAATGGGAGTTGAAACGATCAGTGTTAAGTTGCAATGAAGCTATCCTTCGCAGCGAAAACGAGATTCCAGTCGCAGGGTAATGTCATTAATAATTGGTTGTTATAGAATAAATTAGCTACTCAGATTTCGGAAAGACAACTAGATATCTTATATTAGATTTAATGTCGCAAATACCACAATATAGTTTTATATCTCACTTTAGTTGTGCCATGCTTCGTCAAATTAACAAAATTTCGCTCATTTACATTTTGCTATTAGCAGTCTTATTTTGTAGTGGTGGAGATAACTCAAAGATAAAATGGGATAGCCCCCGCCATCTGGCAACGGTGAAGTGCTATCAGCGAATAAGTTGGTATAGCCGACAAGATCATCTTATCTATTAATAGTACCAGCAGAAAGACCAACGGATAGGCTCGTAACACTAACAGATAAAACCAACGGATAGGTTGGTTTATTTGTTTCCTTGTTATTTAAAGTACACATTTTACCAGTAAATAAGACAAACAGTAAGATAAGCTGGTAGTACCAGCAGATAAGACGAACGGATCAGTTAGAAGTACCAGCAGATACAACCATTCGATAAGCTGATAATAACTTGCCAGTAGATAAGACCACGGAGAGTTCAATCAAGATTCAGATACCCTGCGGACGTAGGAGAGAATATCGAACCCTTATATTAATATGACACCAACAATAGGAAACATTGAGATATATATGAATGTTCCGGAATTGGAGAGGAAATTGGATTGGCTTTTGTTGTGTATTTTCATGGATGTGAAATAGAAAATAAAATATATAAACTAGAGGAATTTAACTCTGTTTATCAAGCCGAATTAGCCGCCATCTTAAAAGTGATGAATTGGTTAAAAAGAAGCTTGTCAAGACAGCATACAATTCAGATGTATTCCGATTCCCTGTCAATATTAGAAAGCCTCTCCAGCTCGGACCAGCCGAGTTTCAATATTCAAGAAGTGAAAGTTCTCTGTAGGGATCTTTCCACAACACATCAAATAAAACTTTTTTGGGTGAAAGTCACGTTGAATATGAGGGAAATGAGCGGGCGGACGCCCTTTAAAAAGAGGGTTGCTACTGAGATAAATATAGAAAGAATAGAATATCGGGATTTATATGGAAAACAATTAGGAAAATGTATCTAAATATATATAACGAATGTAGTAAAAAATTAAAAGATTCAGATCGTAGAAAGGACTACTTAGAAAACATTGACATCTCGAAACAAATGAGAACCATAACCGATAAAGACCTTTGTCATATCCTTTCAGGTCAAGATAAATTTCCTGCTTACCTAAACAGAGTTAAAATTCAAGAAAATGCAAACTGTTTACTATGAGGAAAGCTGTAAAATAACAGGCACTAATGTGGAAGAATGTGAATTAACAAAAGACCTTATGTGTAGCAAGAACGACTTTAAATCCCTGGTTTATACAGGAAATGAAGTAAAGCAAAGAGATCGTAGAAAGAATAATAAAAACCTGGTCGCAACTGGAATAGAACAGTAACAAAGAACACCTAATATGGCTGCTGCTGAACACTTCGTTTACTTATGTTGTGTTGTCCTGTATGTTTTCCCTTCGTGGCCGGTCTAAGGAAAGCTTGGGTTTACCAGGAGAGTAGACCGTGCCATACCTACCTACCTATCCTGCGAACGTGTTGATCGCATGGGTTTTTTAACCATTTTTCTCATATGTGACGGGAAACGAACCGGTTTCCCTTAAAACCTCTTTCACGAAAAGCATCCCATCCGTAGGCACATAACAGTAACCTTTACATTATAATCATAAATCTAGTCAGGGTAGCTTACAATGGTCGTTACGTTACAGATCAGTGACTGAATGTACAAGTTAGTTAAGAGCTATATCTTCGCAAAGAAATTTAATTGCTTTCGCAGAGGAGATTGAGGGAATCAAATTTCTAATTGTAACACTTTCCTCGTTTTTCACTCTTATATTCTTTTCATCTGGTTTAGCTCGGTGATATTATCAGCTTGTTTAGTTTTGATCATGATTCACAGGCGGTAGGTCATCAGACGGATGGTAAACCACCTCTACGGAGATATTAGAATGTTTATATTTTTTATGTAGAAGAATAAATCAAAATAACTCACTGAGTAGAACTACAATGGACAGTTATGTCAGATTCTTAAGACAGAAATTTATTCAATAAAAATCGTTATCCCCCTCATCTTCCATTATATTCAACCAACGTAAATTTTACTTTATGTATTCAGTAACATTGCATTTTATTTCGGATTTCACTGGAAATTTTAAGAAATCTCCTTTTCTATACTTTCGTTTTTTATGTGTGCCAGCTTTCTCCTCATATAACGCCGTGAATGAGTACTTGTTCACAAATTTCTTTTCTGAACTTCTTTTAAAGGATGGAAGGTGCGATCAGCGTGATTTAGGGAACACTCATCTTACAACACTGTTCCCTTGTTATTTAAAGTACACATTTTATTTTAACGGAGATACTTAAGTTAGTTAATTCATCCCTGAAGCAATTCAAAAGCAAAATTTATTGGTGAAACTGAAAAAAAAAATTATAATTTAGCAAGAATCTTGTCTTGTCTAATTTTTAAAAAAAATAATTAAATTAAGATATTAAAAAAAGCTTTCTTTTTCCGTTTGCTCAATTAATGCAATTAATTTTACATGCTCTTTCGCTCATTTTGATCATGTCTTTAATCTTCTTTTTTTCCTGCATGAAATATTTCCTATGATAACAGCAGAGAAGGAGTGGTAATGTTTTTTTTTTCTGATGTTAAAGCATTTTCTTTAAGTTTGAGCAACTTTCATAGTAGAAATTTCCTGCCACAGTTAATTAATTTTATGAAAGATACTATCACTAAAAACTATTAAACAGTTATCTATTGCTAATTTCGCATATCAGTTAGAAATAGTCACTCAGTTACACATTGTCAACACATTCTTAATTACAGATTGCGATCTTTTATCAGTTTCAGGTATTAAATAGTAATACTTATTCATCCAGAGATAGTTTATTTTTATATGAATATCAACAAATATCTGTTTGATTTGACTAGAGTTAAAGCATTAAACTAAAAATTATAAATACCCACAGGAGGATTTAATAAGAACTGTGTAATATTATTTTACACAGTTCTGAGATCTTGCTAAAAGTAAAATCGTATCATTTCTGAATTGAATTTTATGCCTCAATGCTTTTCACTTAGGAGATTCTCTTCCAAGTTTCAAAGATTTTGCTTACATGATTCATTCTCTTTCATTGTTGTTGTTGTTTCTTTTTGGTTTTTGTTTCAAACACTTTTACCATAAGAAGAAATTTATTTCCGATTTTACAACAATACAAAAGTAACAAAATGACAGACAAAACAATTTTACTCTAACATGTTAAAGGTCTGTTTACCAAGAACTATATATTGGATTTTAAAAATCTTACGGAATAAAACTATAAAAATTCAGAAAGTAATTGGAATCAACATCGCAATTCAGTTTATCTTCTTATTATCATAGGATAGAAAAATGGTGATTATCTAGTATTATCATATGATAAAGCAATTATAATATTATGATATATGCTGATAATATTATGAAATGATATAATAAAGCTGGATATGATAAAGCAAAAACATTTACAACAAGGCTACTCCTATTTCAATGCATTTAAAATGTATAACTACACAGTTAGTACATTAGTTCGTAAATTCATGGGTCATAAATTACCAAAAAAAGATTTTAAGGATTTTAGTTATGTGAAGTTTTAATTACCCTTACGTCCACCATATACACTGCTGGCCACCGTAAATGCAACACCCTGAAGGAAACATGCAAAAAACATGAAATTTACAACGTGCATTAGCGGAGGTGAAATATGCAAATGATTAGAATTTCACTGCAGACGCACATCACGCGCACCTGTGGCGCCTTTTCAAAGCGCTATTTAAGGCTCCGAGTTTTGAACGATTTCAAGTTCGGCAATTGTGTTTTTCTTATGGTTTTATCAAAAAAAAAAAAAAAAAAACAATCAATTATGCCTCGTAGTAAACAGCGATCATCGTTTGATCAAGTATTCGAGTTCGAAAGAGGAAGGATAGTGGCCTACAGAGAGTGTGGATTATCTTTCAGGGAAATCGGTAGTCGTGTTGGACGAAACCAAACAACTGTAATGCGGATATGTAATCGTTGGATGCAGGAGGGTACGACGGACCGACGTGTTCGATCACATCCACCTCAGTGCACCACGTGATGACAGGAACATTGTGCGCATGGCAGTGACGGATCGCTCAGTCACATCACGAACCACATAGCTCAGCACATTCAGTCTGTAACGCATCATCCAGTGTCTGCGCGTACCATTCGACGCCGTTTGCAGCAGAGTGGTCTGTCCGCAAGACGTCCATTGCTTCGTCTACCCTTGATGCAGTACCACAGACGTCTCCGCCGCCAATGGTGCGATGAAAGAAGGATGTGGATGGCATAATGGAATCAAATTGTCTTTACTGACGAGTCACACTTCTGTTTGAAACACCATGATGGTCTGATTCGAGTCTGGAGATACCGTGGAGAGAGGATGCTGAACAGCTGCATTATGTATCGCTACATTGGTCCTGCACCGGGTATTATGGTATGGGACGGTATTGGATATCACTCTCGCACTCCTCTAATACGCATTGTCGGTACTTTAAACAGCCAGCGCTACATCTCTCAGATGTTGGAGCCAGTTGTCCTTCCTTACCTTCAGGGCTTGCCCGCAGTTATATTTCAACAGGATAATGCGCGATCACACGCACGCATTGTCCAAGAGTTCTTCGTCAATCGCCAGATTGAATTGCTTCCCTGGCCGGCTCGCTCTCCGGATTTTTCGCCGATAGAAAGCATGTGGTCGATGGTTGCTGAACGATTGACCCAGATTACATACCAAGCTGCCACAGCAGATCAACTTTGGCAACGTGTGGAAGCTGCTTGGTTCTGCTGTACCCCAAAAACACATCCAAAGTCTCTTTGAATCTATGCCGAGGCGTGTGACAGCGGTGATCTCCAACAATGGCGGCTACTCTGGCTACTGATTCTGGAAAGAACCACACTTCATAGAAGTCTATAAATTTAATCATTTGATACTTGGTCAACATGTTATCTACTAAATAAATTTTGTTGTGATATCTCTTTTCTTTCTTGGTGCTGCAATTTGGGTGGCCAGCAGTGTAGCTCTTAACCTCAAAAAAAGCACACAAAGCAGCTCATAATAAATATCGAATTGGCAGTCATCATTATTGAACACTGTCTGAAGGTAAGCTAACATGTACGGACAGCAGTGTTGCCATATCGTACGAGTTTGCGAAAATTTGAGACTTTTGACAAACTTGTGCTACTAAAATTTTAGTATTTGCGAAATTTTTGCGACATCCATCATCTTCTTATGCTACTTTTTGCGACTTCAAAGATTTTTTTAATTTATCATAAAATGCTTTTATTTAAAAATTATTTATCAATTAAATATAATTTATATTAAAAATAGTTTATTTAGTCTTAAATAGAAGTTGACATCTGGCAATCTTACTTAGATGTGGGCTTTCCTTTTGAAGGCTGCACAGCCTGATGCCGGTGTAACAAGAAAAGGGTTAAAGGAAGTGAAAAAAGTAAAAAGAAAAAAAAAATGCTTTGGGACCTCTCACCACCCTCCCTCGTCTCCCGTGCATTTTGTTTTTGTTTTTAAGTCAGTAACCCCCCCCCCATTTCTATGGTGATAATGAATCGAACCACAGAACTTGCAGCTTGCGCAAACAGAGAAATAAATAAAATTCATATTCCTGATATTGCTAAGAACTTAGTAAGGGAAATGGCTTGAAAATCAAAGCAACGGCATTTTTCTAAATAACAACAAAAATAAATTTAGCAGTGAAAGAACAAGTCTTTCTTAAGTAATCAGAATCTGAAACAGATCCACCCCACAGAACGGAAAACTCATTGAAAAGCGTTCCTCAATTAAAATGTTCACTATTAAGCAAAAAACAATGAATAAAAAATTTAACTGCCAACTAAAAAATATTAAGCAAAAAAACAATGAATTAAAAATTTAACTGCCAACTAAAAAAAATTAATACAAAAGTGCTAACAGTCTAAACGTGAGGAATCTCTTAAGAATGGATATCTGCATAATTTAAAAACTAAAACTAAATTAAATGAGAATTAATTAGAATAAAATGGATATTTAAACAATTGAAAATGAGCAATATAGTTTTAAAATTTTCGTTAAAGCTAAGATATGTAATAAAAAGACTAAGAATTGAATACAGTCTGTACCTTACAGAACCAATAGACGGTAAATTTGTGATGACATCAGAGGTCATGTGAGCCTGCGTAACTATGATGTCACAAAATTCATGTGATCTCTGACGTCATTTGCGATTTTTTGCGACTTTTTAGTCTTCTTTTGCTATTATAGTTGAAACTTTTCTGGCAACACTGACGAACAGCATAAATAAAATCGTTTAGCAATATTTAACACATGATACCTCTAAGCGTCTGCTAAAATTGTCAACGACTTTGAGTAATCGCTGTAAAGTAGGGAGCCCCATAACTAAAAATCGCAATGCTTCGGATTTAGAAAACTGGACAGACGTTCATGCTGAAAATGAGGCTTATTGCTCGTGTCTCCCCAAAAGATTAGAGTCTTCTTGTTATTGATATTAATTCTTCTAGTCTCAGCATTATTCATAGGAAATCCACGACTTTAGTGAGACGAAGATGGCAAAGGCAACTCCTGGCTTAAGCGAAAACCTTGGTCACCTTATACTAGATCACCGTTCGAATTTGCTCAGCTACATCCTAGTTTGATAGAAAATCTCCCACGGGACTATCCAATGGTTCATTACTCTTCTTCCCATATCACCAAACTTTCGAGGGGACTTTCGTTTCGATGGTATTTTAAGTGCGACCATGCCGCAAAAACATTTATAAACTTCCAACCTTTTCAGGGTTTTCTTCAGGGAACCAAAGATTTCTGATCAGTTGGGTGGTTTGAAGAGTCAACCGGGGCTTCAAACTCCAAAACAAAAATAAGATTGTTTTACAAAAGAGGCACTATGAAACGATGATTTTTATTCTGCGTGATGTCATTGAACTCATTGTTTACTACTCCTTTTGGTTGCTATTTTCTGGTAAGGTAGAGTAATACTAAGCACATATGTGTATGAATGCATTCTAAAGTATCATTTAAGTTCTTTAACCAGTTATTTTATGTTAATTCTCTATTCTGTCTCCTTAATTTCCATTTCCATACCGAAAACTTTTTAACTCGCGTGATATTCAAATGAGGTAGAGAGTACTTAAAGGAAAGTTTTAGAGGATAAAATCAGAGTGAGTTCTGCCTGCTTGAAGGCACGCTTCTAAATTAGTTACAGCCGAAAACATCGCAGCAAAAACATTGCGGACGAAAGCGTCGCGGAGAAAACAACGAAAGGCGAAACCATCGTGGTACAAAACATCGTGGGTTGGTTTGGTTATTCAATTATGGCAAAGCACACGGAGGGCTATCTGCCTAAAGGGAGGGATGCCTTCGTGGAGGACATTCTAAGGGAAACTGGCTCGTATACACGTTACACATGGGGCAAACCACGAAAACGCCCATGCAGCCAACCCGTTCGCGGGATTCGAACCTCGGACCGAACTACCACTGTTCAGCGTCTTACCGCTCGGCCGCTGGTGGGCCTCAAAACATCGTGGGAGAAAAGAAAACAAAGAGAAATCATCGCAGTTCTAAAACATCGCAATACGAAATATCGTCATCGAAAATAAAGAACTTCAAAAACTTTTCAGTTTAAAAACATCGTCGTCGAAAATATCGTGGTAAAAATAAAGCTCCTACTAATCATCGCATGACGATAACATCGCACACTTATGCTTTTCAGGTTTTAAAAGTTGTAAATGCATATTCGAATAAAGAGTTGGATGCTCAAGGAATGTTAACGATACTAAGAATTAACGGAAGCAAAACAAGATATTATTTCCACTAAAACGATAGCAGATTAACAAATGTGAAAGAAAATAATTTCATAATTAACTAAGCAATTTTTATAGAGGTAACTTCATGCTAACTTAACTTTCTTTATAGAGGTAACTTCATGCTAACTTAACTTTCTTTATAGAGGTAACTTATCTTCCTTTTGCTAAGCATTTTTAGGCTGCATTTTTTATCAAAAACTATGAGTAAAACTTTATGAAAAGATTAACTTATTAATGATCTTTGTTAATTAACTATGTAAATTTCAAATTCTATTACGTGCTATAAGTTACATTAATTTTCTACTCATTTTCAATTTTTAAATGCTTAAGTTTCCTTCTTATGTTTTCAGCAAAAATTTATTAGCTCTTTCAAAATTATGAAATAAGGATATGTAAAAGGGAAAATATATAAAAAGATCCCTTCTTGCGCTCCTAAAGCATTATACGAACATGTATTTACAGATTTAAAACCTGAAAACGCATGTGTGTGATGTTATCGTCATGCCATAATTTGCAGGTACTTTACTTTTTACCGCAATATTTTCAACGACGATGTTTTTAAACTGTGAAGTTTCTGAACAGCTTTATTTTCGATGACAATATTTTATACCACGATGTTTTAGAACTACGACGTTTTCTCTTTGCTTTCTTTTCTCTCGCGATATTTTTACCACGATGTTTTCGCTTTGTGTTGCTTTCTCCGCGACGTTTTCTTCCGCGCGATGTTTTCGGTGGACACCTCTAAATTTGATTCTCTAGCGATTAGTATTCAGCGGCGTTAGATTACTCTTGCCATTAGACTTGTTTACGTCGACTTCGGTCGCAGCCAGCTTGCGCGTTAATTAATCTATGAAGATTTTAGGCTGTACTTAATTTAATCAGTTTTAGTTCATTCATTATCTTTGATTTAAGCCAAAGCTATTGTCTTCTGTAAGCATGAGTCGGTGACGATTATTAAACATTATTTGAATTAATAAACGAGCAATTTACATCTTTTCCTTCACTTGCGATACTTACAAGACATAGTGATAATTCGCTACTTATCCTTCAGAGTTCCGGTCTGATTTTAAGCTACCGAATATGGCCATATTTTATACTATATATCATCAAGGCAAAGAACGCAAGGGCTATAAGTAGGGACGCTTTTCTGGAGGACTTCTTATGGGAAATCAGTATGCATTCACGGCACACATAGGAAAAACCAGAAAACTCCTATGAAGCTAGTCTTTCACTGGAATTCTAACCCCAATCGTATGTTTGGCAATTATTGGATGCATCTACATAAGTGTAGACTGTATGCACACAATATATACCGACGCACATACGTACATACAAAGAGGTAATACATAATATTACATATATATGTAAATTATGTATTACATATGTATGTATGCATATATGCACACATATATGCATACACATACATTTATACCTATATATGTGTGTGTGTGTGTGTGTCTGTGAGTGTGTAAAATTTAAAAATATGCAAATATAAATTTTAATTTACTATAGTCGAATAGTTCTCTGTTTGGATTTGGAAATTTCTCGCCTCCAGCCTTTTAATAACGCTGATGTGGCAGGTAATTTTAAACTAAAATTCAAACTACTGTTATCGAAATTTTAAATATCCGATTAATATAAAGAAAGATTATAAAAAATCATCGGCTAATGAGGAACAAAAGAAGTATTCTAACCCATCCATAACAGTAATTTTTATCATTCTTTCTACCTTTACAACGTAGCATTATGATTTCCAGGTTTCTGCTTCTTTATGGTTCAACATCTATGTAATCAGACTTTCTAAGTTATTACATAGAGAGAGAGAGAGAGACAGACAGAGTATGTGCGTGTCAGTAATCGAGCAGTTTTTAATCAAATAATGTCGGATAAAATGTTGCGAAATTAATGCAAATAAATTTAAAAAGACTAAAACAGAAAAGAAATCAATTCAACAATGGCAATATACCTTACATGACAAAAACATAAATCGAGAACAACCTAAAGCGCGAAAAAAATTGGTTTATTATTTTTATTTTAATACTGCGGGACTGCTTTCGAAGTTTATGCTTCATGTTATCTTTTTGATTTGTACTTCCTTCATTCATGTGTCCAACTTGCCACTTTCGTTAGATTTACGTTCCATTCTATTTTTTCTGTCATATACATCTTCCTTTATGTTTATATTTTGTATTTAAACTTCTGGATGAAAGGGAAAAATGATAAGGATTACTGATATTTATTATGGCTCTTAAATTACATTTTTTAAATTAAAAGCGAAAGAACTTATAGGTCTAAGCAGAACTACACATAGCGCAAAAATATGTCTGATTACAAAAATATTAGCTCAAGAGATTTTAGTATTGAGCTAAAATGTTTCTCCAAACCAATCACACTTCCGACAAGAGATATCTTTTTTTTAAGCTATTTGCATGATTCCAACTGTTGCACATGCGGAATTTTATAATTCATAGCAGATTCCCAACGGGGTCGAAATCTAGGAATATATGAAGTTTTGAGGAGGCTGATGGTGATCAAAGGATCAACTAGGTATCAATATTTGCATATGCACTGGCATAATCAAGATCCCTTGATTATAAAATACTGTTGATAAAATTGATAATCAATAATTTATTGATATAAAGCTATACGATTAAAAGTCAAGTCTGGTTTAAGACACATGCGTACTTTAAGTTTCGGAATTTAAAAGCCATTCGAGAAAATATCTCAAAATAAAGTTGTTATCGAACAAATGTTATTGACGTTCTTTTTTCTGACCCAGTGGAAGCAGGATTTAGTTAAATCAATAATTTAATAAGGAAAACGAAGCGAGTTGAATATTTTTGATTGAGGGGATTTAAGAATGAAGTTAAAATCTTTTAAACCAAATATCCAAAACAAATTCCATCAAAGCATTTAGCGCAGCCGTCACACTAATTACAGTCGAACTTTCGTGCAGTTAGGAACTGTGATTTGGCTCCTAAAATCCTCTTTATACTTGGAAAATTAAAAATCATAATTATAATACAAAAATTAATAAGTCATAATTCTGATAAACCGTATTTTATCAAAACCTTTGTTCATATTCTTACTCTAATAGTTATTTTTAAATAATTTATGTACAATTATTTGTTTTATGTTTACGTTGCAACCTGTATATTATAGGAAAACATGCAAAAGGGTTCTGTGTAGGAAGCTATTCTTTTTAAACTGAGTCGATGCATGAAAAGTGTTGGAAATCCCTAACCTACAGATAAAAACGTGCATATTAGTACATAAGTTTACATGCATAATGCATAAAATTTACAACAAAAAAATAATACTCTGAATAAAGTATTATTTTTTTATTGTAAATTTTGTAATATATTTGTTGAATAGAGTATTATTTTTTTGTGGTAAATTTGTTGTAAGATACAAGAGATAATACTCTATTCAAGATAAGTAACAATAAGTAATACTCTATTCAAGATAATTTCAAACATATACGAAATGAAATGCCAGCAAATATTTACGCCAGTTTTTGGTAAAATAACAAACGTTAATGCATGAAATCAAATAGAAATACGCTTACATGCGAATTAAAATCGCGTACTGATAATTTTAATAATGGAAATTTACTTCTTTCTTAAAATTTGGATTAAAAAAAAAGAAGGATAAGTGACAAATTTGTACGTCATTAAATTTCTTCAATCGGGTGTCAACATTTTTCAAAACTTTCTTTACTTTTTGCATTTGCTACAGTTATGCTGTACTGTTTGCTGCTCATATCAAAATGCTTTTTGACACTGAAGACAGCTGAGGGTGAAAAGTTACCCTCCGTCCTTATCAATTAACGAGACATGTTTTGAGATGTTTCTGAAAGAGTTGTGTGGGGTTGCAGGATAGAGCGGTTGTTAGCCTTTCGATCTGGAATTCACTGTGGGTATTCAGAGAAAAATTTATTCGTTCCGGAAACCTGTCAGCAAGCGAAAAGTTTGTTTATCAGGAAGATACTCATTTATCGAGCCCGTGCTCTTTGAGATCATCTTATCAATGGATAAATATACTGATGTTAAAATATAGCTATGAATACACACAAAAAGAAGGAATTCAGTTTTCTAAATTCTTTGAAATTAATGTAATAAGTAACATACACTTAAAAAAACCTGTTACGTGAAATGTTTCCTAAATATTTATCTCTAAGCACTTACACATAAATATAAATATTTATTGCTCTTTTCTGATTGCTATTAGAAAAAAATCTGATGTGTACACCACATGACTTCCTTGTATTGGAATATTAAATTATACGCATTTTTTCTTGCACTTCATTTAAACTTATTGGATTGAATTAAATCTACTTCGCCGACAGCGCATAAACCACAATAGAATAAATGCATTCTTTAAAATTCACTCTAGTATTTGTTTACGATAGCGACACTCTGGCGCTAGATTCACTTAACAGTATTAATAATTATATAACAATTAACTTATATAATAATTTTATAACGGAAACTAAGTTAACTGTTATATAATCCAATAATTACATAACAGTTAACTTACATATTTCGTTCATATTATAACTCATAATGCACAAAATTTATATCATTTAAAGAATAGAATTATCTAATCGTTGCCACATGTTCTATTCAAATACTATAATAAAGCTAGAATGATGTATAAAAGAAATTAAGCAAACAAAACAAAAAAGAAACAGTTTTTCACAGACGATTGACTATTTCTCATTTAATTAATTCAGTTCTCACTTCGCGAGAAGGCAAAAATACATAAAAACTCAAAATATCTATATAAAAAATTACGAAGTAAATCTTAAACGCTTATTTCCTCGAAAAAATTCCAGAACGGATTAAGCATGATATAAATAATAAATGAAGGCGTTATCTTTGTTGTTGCGAAGCTAAGTTTCTCTAGATTGGCAACAAATCCACTAGTCTCCTGTTTCAAATGTAAACATCAATGGCCGCCTCATTAAAAAAGGCTTAGCAGCAATTAAACAACTTTAAAATAGCTGATAATTCTAAAAATATTGCACACAGATTTACTAAAGACATAAAATCCTTAACCGGGAGATAAAAACAACATAATTCAATCATTTTTTAAAGCAAAAAATGTACAATTTACCAACATATAAGAGTAAAGAAACTGAGATCACTGAGCCGGGTAACAGAGTGGATATATATATAAATATATTTATATACGTTTGGTGCGGCCGATTGCAACCAAAATACCAGGTGCCCATCTACATGTTATAGCAGTCCTATATACAAAATTTCAACGTTCTGAGGCTGCTCGTTTTTGAGTTATGCGAGATACGTACGTACGCACGTACGTACATACGTTCGTACAGACGCCACAAAAAATTCTCTTCAGAATTAATTTTAAAGCAGTTTTATAATTTTTTTGAAGCAAAAGAGCATTTTATTCTGTCCTTAAGTACAGATATCAAGCAAATACATCGTTAAATTGCATTCGATAGCGGTCAAAATGGATATTTTCATTGAAATATGCTGCCTGAAACTTTTCGCGATTACAGTACTTCCTTTTTACTTCGTACAAGGAAGTAAAAAATCTGATGTGGACACCACATGACTTCCTTGTACGGAATATTAAATTATACCCATTTTTTTCTTGAATTTCATTTAAATTTATTGTATTGAATTAAATCTACTTCGTCGACAGCGCATAAACCACAATAGAATAAATGCACTCTTTAAAATTCACTATATTTGTTTACTATAATGACACTCTGAATGCACAAAATTTATATCATTTGAAGAATTATTTTATCGTTGCCACATGTTCTATTCAAATACTATAATAAAGCTAGAACGATGTATGAAAGAAATTAAGCAAACAAAACAGAAAAGAAACAGTTTTTCACAGACGATTTAGTGTTTCTCATTCAATTAATTCAGTTCTCACTTCGCGACAAGGCAAAAATACATAAAAAGTCAAAATATCCGTATTAAAGATTACGAAGTAAATCTTAAACACTTATTTCCTCGAAAAAATTCCAGAAAGGATTAAGCATGATTTAATTCGCAATATTAAATGATGAAGGCGTTATTTTTGTTGTTGCGAAGCTTAGTCTCTCTAGATTGGCAACAAATCTACAATTTTGCTGTTTCAAATGTAAACAAATATAACCGCCATGTTATTTAAAACTTAACCGCACTTAAACAGCTTTTAAATTGTTGAAAATTGTACAAGTATTGCTTCCAGAATTACGAAAGGCATAAAAACCTTAACCGGAAGATAAGAACAACATAATTCAATCATTTTTAAAGCAAAAAATGTACAATTTACAAACATATAAGAATAAAGAAACTGAGATCACTGTGTCGAGTAACAGAGTGGATATATATATATAAATATAGTATTTATATACGTTCGGTGCGGCCGACTGCCACCAAAATACGAGGTGCACATCTACATGTTATAGCAGTCCTATATACAAAATTTCAACGTTCTAAGGCTACTCGTTTTCGAGTTATGCAAGATATGTACGTACGCATGTACTACGTTCGCACAGACGCCACGAAAAATTCTCTTCAGAATTAATTTTAAAGCAGTTTTATCATTTTTTTGGAGGAAACGAGTATTATATTGCCTCTAGTGTAGAATTGGGTACCCCTTCGATTGGCGACAATTTTTTAAAAATTTGCAGATAAAACCTCACTTCTGGTTACCACGATAGTTTTAACTTTGTTTTAGCTTCTCGATTTTATTTAAATGAAAATAGATTGATGTGTACATGGACATATTTAAGGCAGTGCGCAATGCCTAGTTTGTGCAATTCTAGGATTTAAGTAAAAACAGATCGATGTGTACATGGACACAGATCTTGTGCATTCTTTGACTTCTTATTTTGGTTTTCTTTCTGGTTTTGGCCATCTTGAAATTGTGCCTTCCTGGCGCCGATCTTGGTGTCAAAATAGAATCGCCAATAAACAAGGGGCACCCAACTGTAAACTTTTACCATTTTATTCTGTCCTTACGTACAGATATCACGCAAAAACATCGTTAAATTGCATTCGATAGCGGTCAAAATGAATATTTTCGTTGAAATATGCTGCCTGAAACTTTTCCCGATTACAATACTTCCTTTTTACATCGTACAAGGAAGTAAAATGTGTCATGTTACAGTTTCATCCGAATTAAATTTTGTTAATAATATCTAATGCGATTTTAGGATAAAAAACACTCAGTACGTTTCGAAAGACAACGATAATGTCTCTTGTAGGAAAAAAAATACCTTCACTTATTCGTATTCCGTACTCCAAATAAATAAAAAAACAATATTTATTACAACTACATTGAGGCGGCGAATCAGAAAAGACAATTTTCCCCCAAATGACCAGATATTTGTTTCCCAAGCATCGGTTATTTAGTCCCGTTATCGCTGAGATTATTGCCCAGGCTATACCCTACGGAGTAGACAAATACTGTGCTCGGAAAAAAATAAAAAAAAAAAAAAAAAAAGGAAAAGAAAGAAAGAAAGAAAAGAAAAAAGAAAATATGAAAGGTTTCAGATTTTAAATTACGTCCAAAGGAGCGTTTTTTAACATTTTGTGTGTTACCTTTATTGATTAAATATCATGTTCTTCGCACTTAACCATAAAATTCAGTTCAACAGCAATACCGAAAATAATTTTAAAATGAGCATATCTTTAGAATTTCCGATACACAGTCTCGCGTGCTGGAGATAAAAATGTTTTTTCTTTCGTACAGTGTTGCAATTGCTCGCTTTGAAATCCTTGAGTTTGTTAATCAAAAACCCATTAAGTGTTACAAAATATGAAATCGATAATAAATCAAATTGCATATTCCAAATCACACCTTCCAGATGGCCATATTCCTTGGAGGATTATGTTATTCAAAATTTGATGGCTGTAGACCGTCGTTTTATCACAACGCGAGAAACATACATACATTTATGCAGATTCTTCATTATTTCATTTCTTTAAATATAACATAGCGCGATAACATTTGGTGGCAAATTTTTGAAAAGTGAAACGAGCAATTCAAGTTTTCAGCGCAAAATGCCTAAACGAAATTAATAGCCATTCTGGGCTAAATTCCTAAGACAGATTTTTAAATATTAATATTCTTATAACAACGGATAAAGATACCGATTTTCGGCACTCTCTCAAAATACTTTCATGTGTTTAATAAAAGTATCAGGCAGAAAAGCACAAATTTGAACTAATTTAGAGACTCGCTTTTTTCTGCTGAACAGTTTATAGAATTATAAGTGTTTCAGATTTTATTGATTCGAGCATATTAACAAAAATTCGGTTACTTTTTAGTAATTGTGTAAAATAACTCTGTGCATTATGGCAATTAATAATAGCAGAGAGTTATTTTACACAATTACTAAAAAGTAACCGAATTTTTGTTAATACGCTCAAATCGATAAAATCTGAAACAAATCCTACTTCCCGTACAATGATGTAACAGCTTTAAATATTGTTAGTAAAATCTTGTACAAATGAAATAGACGAAGAATAATGTATATGGTACTGGCAATGCATAAAACGCAAGCTTGAGAGCCGCATGCATGCGGTTCTTGCTCGAAGAATGTAATAATTTTGTTTTAAATAAATTATAATACGTTTTCTAATAATGCTCGCATGTCGCCTTTTTTCCTGAGTGTATCTTTCATCTTGTGGATTTAAAGTGTTAAATAAAGTTATTGCTGTGTTCCATCAATGGATTTTGCTTCAACTGCGAAACAAATATTATAATGATCATCAGAAATAACTACTTAACAAACGGTAATCATCAGTGCAGTTGCCATGAAAAATGGTAGAGATATTGAACCAAATGCATTAGTTAAATTTCTAAATTTACTGCAGGATAGATTTTAAAGAAATTATTTCGCTATTTATAAAAGGGGATTTGGAGAATTTTAGTAGAGAAATTTATAATCAATAAATTAACAGTGATTTACTAAGTAAAAATTAATAATTTATTCTCTTATGACTTTTAATTTTGGTTTTACAATACGCAGTTTCGAAGCTTTCCTAAATGACAGATGTATGTGAACATGAAAAAGGCTTAAGAATACATTCCTTAAAAATAACAGCTGTCAGGTCATTTGTATAAATAACTGAGGATTAGTAAAATTGAGCTAAATATTTTACTAATAAGAGAGAAAATAATTCAGAAGTTGCATTTGTGGACAATAATATCATTTTTTATAACTAATAAATGAAAGAAAGAGACGTTGAACTTCTTGTGAAGTTTTTGTAGTTACGAGATAATAGAAAAATAAGCTAAGCCTCGCAGATTTGAAATTAAACTAAGCACGAAGAGACGTTGTTCCCGTGCAGGAGTTGAAATAGTTTGTAATTAATAAAGAGATGTAAAGAGAAGATAAGCGTACGGTAAAGTTGGTCATTCTATAATAAATGCATCAGGAGAAAATGCAAAGTGGTAAGAAGATAGTTTTTATATGTTCATCTGTCATCATGTTTCATCACTATAAATATGTTTCATTCCCTTTTTCTTTCTAATTTTCTTAAATAATAAAGCTAAGTATCCTTCAGTTAGATTAATAAACATAGATAAAAAGCATAGATCTTCCAAAACATAAAACCACCTCTGCAAATTAGTGCATTTCAATCCGAAAAACAGTATTTGCGGTAATTAAGAGTAATCAATGTACTTAATACCTGAGTCGAAATTGTCTCGATTGTTATTTCCTATCGAATCAACATGGGAAAAGCAAAAGATTTATCTGATTTGAATAAAAGTTTTCTAACTTTCTAATTCCTGTGCATTTTTATAAGACATTCCGCTAAAAGTATCTCTAATTTTGAAAAATTGCTAAGTTGTTTACGTTATGCAACAGTTTATTCTACAGAGGTTCCAGCTATATAAGTATATTTCTTACACCATCACGCTACCTCTGGCTATCTATACTATCCCCGCTTGTCAGTAGAGAATGCTTGGTTTAAAATCACACCTAATCTAAAAACATTGTCTGAAACAGGAGGCAGCTTCAGGCCTTGAGAAGGAAGGTATTAGCCACATATTTCTGATGTAAAGGTCTAAAAATACGCTGTCTTATTTTATTCCCAATGTCAGATGAGAAGTTGTAAAAAGAAGATAATCAAAAGAAAATTACTTGTAATGGGTGTTAGAACTGATATATTGCACGCAAAATTCTTATACGGTCATCGATATTTTTCGCTCTAATCGCAGATTTGTGTATCTATGCTCATAGTCTTTCATCATCATAAATGTTGTTTGGCCGCATATTTAACAATACTGGGCCATTGATGGCAGTAAGAGAGACATCGGACAAAACAATACTGTTTCTGCAGCACTGTCTGGAATTGCTATCTCGTGTGATACTTATCCTAATAATTTGTACTCCCGTTGACACGCTATGAGTGTAAGACACAAAAAGGTAGGAAACAGGGATGTGGGATCGTCGACAGCAGCTAAAACTGTGGAAGAAAACCCTTACAACTGACATTTGGGTCAACAATAATGTTGAACAAGCTCTTTCATTGCTATTGCATTCTCTAACGAAAGCCTTTCAGAAAGCGAATTACCCACGTGGCGCTAAGAATTAGGTTAAGACGGTTCCATAAGCATAGCAATGAAAGTTGTTTATTAGTATGATCTCCAGATTGGAACCTTGTGGCTTTTAAGATAATGAGGATTTAGAAACATCTCGTAAATTTTGGAATGTTCCCTATTCCATTATAATCATGGCACTAAACATGAAGATATACTACATCTTGTTGAATCTGAAGCTTTTTAGGAAACTAGAAGACACATGTTATATTAGACAGGATACTTTAATCACCTTTTGGGTCCTGGAGCAGGAACAGATTTCATTTCGCTCTTAAAACATACTGAGCCGTTACATTAGAAATGAATTCTATCAGAAATTGAATTAATTATAATTATTATGGTTACCCAACTTTTAAATCTTGAAGAAACAGGAGCTTAAATAATAATTTTCACCTATAATCTTCCTTTTAATTTCCAGTTGGTAAATCAATATATGCTCCAAAAACTGCACGAATTAAGAGAGACTTTCGCTAGAGCAAAGAGTTATTGTTGATTTAAAGTTTATAAAACAAATTCAAAGCTTATACAAGAAAAGTTTAAATACTCGTAGGTCGAATTCGAGCATTTAATTTCATGCCATACCATTGAAATATTTAAGCAATTCATAGAAATGTTATTTTACAAGTACTACCTTTTCCCCATCATTTACTTAAAGATTGCTAGCAATGTTTAAAGAAAAAACAACAAAACATTGAAATGCTATTTTGCATCCTTTATTTCTCTAATGCTCATCAATACTTTTCAATGTTTCAAAAACATAAAACAAAAATTTTAAAAAGTAATTATGTTCTTTGATTTTCAATTTGCAACATAATTCAGTTATCAATATAATGCATTCTCGATTTGAATTTGATTATCTTTCAATCAAAAACAATGTGTTCGGAACTTGAAAACAAAAGTTTTCTTGTTATTCGTTTGCAAAAATGCATCAAGCGCCTTTTGCCGCTGGTTCCATTAATTTTTACATGCTCCATCATTCGAACGAATTACTCGAGTTTCGGGATGGTAATAATTGCTTTCTTCCTAATGCTCTTGCTTCACGTGATAACGCCGACCAATCGCGAATCGATGGTAGAATGCTGACAGAGCTTTTAACCAATCATTTAGATGCTTCTTTCCTTAAAGACTCCTACATTCACGAAGTTGCTTTCCTAATAGCATTCATTATTACATTCCGCGCATTTGTTGGTATACAACTAAAATGCTGGAAAGAAAAAATAGATTCTTTTGCTTACTGCACTGTTAAGTTAGGTGATTTAAGTCATTTGTTCATCTCAGCAGAAACATTTCATTTTTATAAAAAATACATTTTCTTTTTATTTTCTTTTAAAAACTGTAAAACATATACAAGAAAGTACATCAAAAGAATTTGTAGATTTTTATTCATTTCTACTTAAGTGATGAATTTATAGCTAAAAGGCACACAGCAATTTTGTATTTAGAGATTTTAAAAGCCACCGTGTCAAATTCCAAAGAAATATACAGAAATTTTCTATAAAAACAAAATCATTGTAAAACTGAATATTGTGCATTTTTAAAGATGCAAAAACGATAAATAAAAGTTATCTTTATTTTATCTGAGAGAAGTATTTATTTCACTTTCAGAGTATTTGCTGAGAGCATAGTTAAAATTTATAAAATTTTACAGTATGCTTCTAGCAAATATTCTGCAAAATAATTTGTGTACGTACAGTAGAACTCCAATTATCCGAATCAATTGGGACCGGACCCCATTCGGATAACTGGATTTTTTCCGAAGAAAGGGTCTACGTACACTTTAATTAATTTCTACTAATACTTTAATTAATTACTGTATGTTTAAATGGAAGAGCAAAACCTATTTTTAATGAAAAAGAGATATTAATTAATTAAAATGAAAAATAAACACTTTTACGTACATGTTATATAGCGTACTGTACAGTATTTACAAATGCTGAAAGACATTGCTTGCTGGACATCTAAAGTCAAAGTCTCTTATCCGTTTTTAGGCAGCCAAGTCGTGCATTCGCTGGACAGTGAGAAGTTGCATGTAGTCACACTCGGTCTGACACTTCATCCACTTCAAATCAATTTAAAAAGGCTTCACTAGCAGATGGTCCCGTGTCTGCTTCAACTTCGATATTTTCTTCTCTCACAATTTCAATACGATCATCATCATTTAGAGTTTGAAACTCAGGGTCTGACGAATCACACGTCATCCATTCTGCTGTATCCTCGGCACTTAAACATCCAGGAATTTTCAAAAGAATGTTTCTTAATTCCTCAAGTGACACGTCATCCACATCTTCTTCTGTCTCTTTCCTTTCCTTTTCTTGAGCGTCGTTTTCCTTTTCCTTCTCTTCTTCAGTTGATTCTAAAAAATTCTGAAAGCGATTCGGATAGTCGGAGTTCAGATAATTGGAATTGTACTGTAGTTAAGTAGTTTTTAAAGCCATAGTTAGGGAGAAAGAAGAGTATAGTAAATGTAGTTTATCTTAAGTAAATGCCTTTTGTCAAAGTCATGGTTAGATTGGATTATTTGAATACATTATAGCACCCGAGGGCTATCTGGTTAAGGTAAAGCCACGATGGTTATCTGCATATCTGTCTTCTTCAAGAAGAACTTTCTGAGGGAAACTGGCTTGTATTCACGTTATACTTGTGGAAAACCACGAAAATCAACCATACAGTCAGCCATTCGTCTGGACTCAAACCCGGAGCGAAGTACCTTTATTCAGCAATTTTTAGGACCTGCCAAGGATATATATAATTATATTACAAACATACACATAACATATAGACAAAAAATAAGATTTTTATGCTAAAATTATTCCAAATAAAAAAATAAACATATCTCATATGAATTACTACTTATTTTGACTCATTTTGTACGTTACAGGCTTTCGGAAAACTTGGATTATTAACTTTTCTTCATCTAGTTATTAAGAATAACTTTTTATCGCATATATACCACCAAAGGTATATGTACTTTTTTTCTGTCGTATTAAAAGAAGGGTGATGCTGGTTGCACAATTTCCGAATGATCGGCTATCATCATTCAAAGCATATTAATCAAACTGGTTTTACCAAACCAAAACCAGTGCTAAAACCAGTATTACTGTCCTGCAATAACCCACATTAATTATTTAACTTCATCATACAAAAATATCTGATATAGACACCACACGACTTCCCTGTACGGTCTATTAAATTATACCCATTTTTTGCTGCGCTTCGTTTATACTTATATCCTTGAATTTCCTTAGAGATATATTTCTAATTCAATCAATGCAATTCTCACTTCGCGCTAAGGCAAAAATATATAGAAACTTAATCTTTATTAGAAATTGCAAAATGCAGATAAACCTAAAACAACAAATACAGTTAAAAACGGCTCAAAAAAACAATTTTTACGATTGAGCTTAGAATTCTTATGCAAAAACAAGCTATTCAGCCAGCAAACAGAAAGACAAAATTTTCGGTGCCCAAAATTAAAAGTTAACTTTTGGTCACACTGGGAAAATCGATTCTGTAGTTGGTGCACCAAATGACTTAATTCACTATTCTACAATGAGTTTCAAATGTAAATAAATGGCGGCCTCGTGTTAAGCTCAGCGGCACTTAAACTTTTAAACTGTTAATAAATCTGCAACTATTGCATGCAGATAAACTAAAGGTATAAAACCTTTAACCGGAACATAACAACAACATAATTCAACACTTTTAAAGCAAAAACTGCACTCACCATGCCGGCGAGCAGAGTGGCTATACATATATACAAATTACAAACAAATATATATATACAGGTTATAAACAAATATAGGTTTCAGAACATCGGTTACAAACTTTCAGGAGAGATAGTGTACACCAAGACGATGGAAAAGACGACACAAAACTCAAGAAATGGAGGACACGAACAGAGTGAGAATAATGTTTACTAATCTAGCGGACATCAAGAAATAAGAAAAAAATAGACGATCGTCATCGAAGAAGGTGTTCGAAATTACGACCAGGATCATGATCCATAAACCGTGCGCCATGCATCTTCTAATGTGAGACCTGCATCACGGTCCGAGTAGTAATTTATAACACCTTTTTCTATAATAGTTGTTGTCTATTTTTGTTCTAATTTGTGGGTCAGGTGCGGACGATTTCAGCGAACAAGGGAGGTGCACAACTGCATGTCATAGCAGTCACATATACAAAATTTCAACGATCTACGGCTACTCGATTTTGAGTTATGCGAGATACGTCTGTACGTATCCGTACGTACTTACAGATGTCACGAAGCAAATCTCTTCTGAATCCATTTTACAATCCCTTCTGGAATCCTTTATTCTGTCCGTATGTACAGATGTCGTGCAAAAACATAGTTCAAATGCATTCGAGAGATGTCAAAATGAATATTTTCGCTGAAATATAACTCGAAATTTTTCGCCATTACAGTACTTCTTTTACTTCGTACAAGGAAGTAAAAAGCGAAAGATTTGCACAAAAGTGTTTTCACCAATATATATTTTCATGGATACCCTTATTTAATTTTAAATAGCCTCGAGAATATCTAATCCACAGAAACATTCTAATGGATTGCAATATAAATTTGCGTGTAATTTGGTTTAAAGATTCAATGAAGTTGCTCTTCGGAAATACCAGATTTCGAAATCTATTACATTTTCATTTCAGGTATTAAATGAAAAACGATTCAAACGCTAAGGGTCTTAGAAATTTTACAATCAGAAACGATTTATGTCACACGAATCTGTTCTTGTGAATCAAATATACGCTACAAGTCCTTGGCGAGAATTCGTTTGAAGTCTAGTCATATCTTGTTTGTTACTTTTATAGGGATGTGTGTCAAAATTCATTTCGTTGCTTTACTTGGAAGGATATTAGTATCTGCCATGTTTGGGGAATTTAATTAAAAGAGAAAATCTTCTCACACGATTATTTTAGCACATTAGTTTTAGCAGTCTCAGATTAATTAAAATGAATTCTTCAAGCTATTAATTTTGTTTTACGCCACACATTATTATTATAATTTTTCATGAAACGACATTTTAATCAGTAAACACAATTTTACATTTTAATTTTGTGTCCCTTCCTGTTAAAAACAAAAGAAATGAACCATTAATATGAAATTAAAGCAGATAATCTCCTATGTCAAAATTTGCTCAAAGATACACACTTAAAGACTGGTGTTTGCTTTAACTAAGTTTTAAATTTATGTATGAATTATAAGGTTTGTTTTTACTAGCATGTTACTTTTACTTTAAATTCCTTTTTCGGCCTTCCTTGTCTTCCGACAGCCTTTGATAAAGTTTAAATTAGTTTAATTTTAAATAAAGAGCGAAATAGTTGCTTAGAGAGAGTAAATACTATGATAATTACTTAGTAAAACTCGTTAGCTTCAGAAAATGAAATCCATTTAGTCGACTGTGTGAATTTTAGGCGCAGGGCTTTAGTTGAAGCTTGTTGAGTTATTCAGTGTTAAGGCATAGGGCTGGAATTCCCACTTGCTAAATCTGAGTTATTTAGGGGAAATTTAGGTAGATTGTCTCCCTTTTTTAAATATTTCAGTTCTTGAAACTCTTCTTAAGTAGAGGTGGCTGTTGTTTGTTAAGTTGCGAGCTACGAAGAATCGTCGAATGAATCTCTTGGTTACATTTTACTTCTTGCCTATGTTACTGTAGTTCAAGAAGACTTCTGCTTAATTTTAAAAGATGATAATTCATCGAAGCAATAAGAGTTAAACAAATGCAAATAGGAAGCTAATGGAGTTTAACCTTACAATACATATGCACACATATATGTAATGATTTAGATGTGGCGCATCCTGCATGAATGAACGCCGATTTATAAGAAAAACATGCATAACCAGTTTAATATTACTTTTAATGCAGACAAAATAATTTCTTGACTCAGGCACATTTAAAGGGGGGTAAACTACACGCCTGTTCTTGAATAGCTACTTCGATTATTAATACACTTATTTAATATTATTGCAATATCTATAAACAACAAAAGAACAACAAGCGGTAACAATCTAGCAGGATGAAGTAGCGGTAAAGATTTACACAGATCTTAATATAGAGACCTGGTTCCCAATGATTCAGTTTGGTCCAACAATATTTTGGCTGTTTGTTTAAGTTTTCGTAAGTTGTTCAAGTTTAAGTTCGCAAATTTTAAGGTTATGACCTCTTGAAGCGTTATGTAAGTCCTGCGTCATTAACGTTACATAAAAATCATGTGAGAAGAATTAATTCTGAAACGATGCAATTTAGAAAGATTTATTCTAAATATATAATATTTTATTATAGAAATGGAAAATAACCAGATTAAAACGTAGAATTAAGAAACCAATACAAATCAAAATTAGAATTTTGTCTTAGCCATTTTAACTTTATTAAAGCATATACTTCCGTGTTCAATTTCTTGAGAAAACTGAAGGATTTTAGACAGAAGCACAATAAAATATTTTGTAACCAACGCCTCACCCCCGGCTGAACTCTGTCCAGCGGCCCAATAAGGTAAGAAACTGGAGCAGGACCGACCCTTCTGGCAATTCTGCTGTATGGTCATAAGGGCCCCCTCCATGATGCCCCAAACGATGGCAGCCAGCAGCCCAGATATGTTCTCCTGTCAGCCAGGAAAATTAAGAGTTAAAATTAACGTATTAAGCCCCGAAAAACCAAGGCATGTGGCAGAGTAACACAAAAGTTATTAAAAAAAAAAAAACCAAGGAAAACACAAAAAATTCCATACAATGTCATTGGATGCAAAGCTAATTTTTTTCCATACAAACATACAAACATACAAAAGTGATGGACAGAGAAACTTAAAATAACTAAAATAATATAACATAGTTAGTAAGAATAAATTAATAATAAGGAAAATTAAACACATAACATAAAAAACATCAAAAATTACATAAACATCACAAGTAAAATTGTAAGGATCTTAAGTTTTACTAACGTTTATTTTATTTTAAATCTTTACTATCACTTCTTATTTTCTACTTCCGGCCAGAATTATAAGCGTTAAGGTTTTTATGCAAAGTTTGTCTGGCGAACGCCAAGTATTTAAGTTGTGGCATTTTGCCAAGCGAGAGAGAGGAAGCAGTGAGTCAAAGCAGGCCGCTTACCTTAGAAGTTACGCAGTTGCTGTTTGCCTTCCAGGCCAGAGGTTTTAATCCTCTTGATAAATTAAACGTATTGTAGTGTTCACAGTCTGTGTGCTACATACGCTTCCTGTTATTATAAGGCCAATCTTCCACGTGTATTATTCTAAAGCCAAATTAGAGTTTAATTTTATTTTTATACTTTTACGTTAGACCCCAAGTGGCGGGTCAGTGTATTCCGAAGTACGGAAGTTATTGTATATAGAGAAAAATAAAGGGTTTTGTATACCCTTCGTCTGTATCCTGTCTACTTACCACAATTAGTGAACATAGCTTTAGTAAGCTCTCTGTTCCGAGTCAGGTCCTTGTATGTTCCCGAAGAAGGTTAGAAGGAATATTGACCCTGATAAAATTATCAGAACAAGAACAAGCACAGGCTCACTCTCGGGTTTGCACAATGTATAATCAAATACAAAATTCAAAACAGTCAAAAGTCTAATTCATAAAATATTAAAATTAATAAAAGTCAATCATTCACAAGTCTCAAAACAATTAAGAAGTCAAATTAATAAAATACATAAACATATCATCAACTGCAATAAAAATCAATCACAATACAGACTTATAATTAAAATCCACTTAATAAACCAGCAATAATAAAAATGAAAAACTAAAAACCATTAAAATTCTCCAATCATAATTCCACACTCTTACTTTATTCATATTAATATATTCCAGGACGGCCTCGAATATTTGACTAACTTGCACAAGTCTAAAATGGAGACATTCTCATTACCATACTCGTCTCTAAGTTCCTTAAACATTTGACAATTGTACAGATAATGATCAGCATCAGCAATAGTTCAACATTTTCGGCATAAGTTAGAATCCTGAATATGGAATCTATATAAATATCCGGAAATCTTCCGTGTCCGGTAAGAAATTTATTTAAATCAATGTTACAATAAATTGGCATCCTTTTCTTTATCTGAAGATTTCTCAAAAGTCCTTTGTTTTTACTGGATAACAGTCAAGAGCTTCTCCATTCTTCCAAACAAACATTCATTATTACATTATCTGCATGTCTTCTTGAGCTCGAAATCTCTACATAAGGAACATTAGGAGATAGTGCGGCTTCCCCGGCCAACAAATCCGCTCTTTCGTTACCAGCATATCCAACATGGGCTTTAATACAGTGGAAACATAAATTCACTTTTTTAGAAATATCTTTAAACAACTCCTTAATATTAAAAATAGCAAGGTTGTTAGAAATAGGATTTTGAAGAAATAGGATTTGTCTGTACTATGACCCAGCAAAAATCCATGCTGTCTATATTACTCAAGTAGTTATTCTTCAAAATTCGATATAAAATTCTATTAATTAAAATCTTGTCAAGAACCTTACCCATAAAATCTAATAAAATAATGAGCCTTTTCTTGCCATTCGGCTTAGGTATTAGAAGCATTCGGCCTTTCTTCCATAAAGTCGGAAAAACACCATATCTAAAACATTTATCATATAGTAAATAAATAAAATCAGGGTAAAAGTGATAAAAAAAAAAAACCTTTAAAAAGACAGCGTGGACACCATCAGGGCCAGGAGCGCTCTTGCCACGAAGCCCATGTATCGTCCACATAACTTCTCGGAAAATCTCAGGATCATAATCAATATTTTCAATTAATCTAATATAGATGTCTTCCATATTCTCAAACGTTCCAATATCAAAAATACCAACAATAAATCCTTTGTTAATTTCTCTCTTACAAGTATCAGAGTTCTCAGGATTCATAATCATGTCTTTTTTCTTAAGCACATCGCAAAAATCCATCATGGTAGACTCTATTCTCCAAAAATATTCTATTAATAGATTTATATTTAACTCTGCGCTAAGTGCGCTTATAAATAGCAAGTTCTTGTTTATAACGAGTTCTTCTGGTAATTCTTTCTTGGTCCTAAATTCCAGAAAACTGGGACATCTTTCGCAGGGCACGTACTCTTCTACGAAGTCTAGTCAGTTCCTCAGTCCACCATGGAATAATAAAAATTTTGTCGAGATTTTAATCTTAGTCTCTTAAACATCTGAGCTCTTAGATCTTCCACAAACCTTCCAACGAAGTCATCCACTTCCTCTGCAGAACTAGTCTTAATCAAATCATCACAATATTTAAGCATTTTGCGTCAATAAAAACGACAAAAATTGCTTATTCTCAGAACATTTCTTGTTATCCCTATTCCCGGGTACATCAGATCCATTATTCAAACGTAGTATTAAATATTTATGATCGCTTAAAGTTTTTTCCTCAGAGATGATTAAATCATCTGATCAGCGATCAATATCTGAAATAACAAGAACTAAATCTGTCCATTCGGAACTCAATGTGGATTGAAATGTGGGAGGCGAATCGTTAGCATTTAGAAGGTTCAAATTACCAGCAATAACAAAATCAAACACAGGAGCTCCTCTGGGGTCCCCGTTCGGAGTTCCCCAGCTCGTATGTCTGCCATTAAAATCTCCAACCACATCTAAACTTTTATAAGTAGCACACAAATCCTCCATAACAGTCAAATGTACTGATAAGTCTTCAGCTGGTGAAAACTAACATGATATACGACTAAATTTCTGTCTTCCATAAATAGAAATGCAGGTTATCTCATCGGATTGATTGTCAAATGTACACTCGATAGCTGGATTAAGAATTATCATAGCCAAACGCCCACCTGATTTCATTGCAACACGCCTGGCAATAAGCTAAACCATTATTTATGATGCAGGGCTCCTGTAGGTATACTATATCTGGAATAAATCCCAGAATATTATTTATGACAGGGAGCTGGAGGCAGCCAAAAAAAACAGTGATTAGAATTCAAACTTACAATTATCATATTAAAATAATCAATGTAGTTAAAACACGTATAAAATAAAAACCCAGATAATTTTAAAAACATATGTACAAAATATTGGAACCCGAGTCCGAAAAAACTAAAATCTCATGTTAACATCAATATCCAAATGATCTCTAATAAAATCAATTTTGCTAATTAAACATGGGAAATCTCGATCGCCTTATGAGATGTATCAAACTTGGTGCCATATTTCTTATTATAAAACTCGCAATTTATGCACTTAATCAAATCTTTACTGCACTTCTTCTTAGAATGTGCATCAGAACAATGCTCACAGCACACATCAGATTTGCAATATTTTTTGTATGGTCATACGACTAACAATTCGTACATTGACGGGGTCGTAAAAAGATCTTAGTGCTGTAAGATTTCCAGCCAAAAAGAATTCTTTGATTTTCCGGGATCGCCTTCTGACAAACAGAATTTACTACAAATCTCGCGCACATTTTCTCACAAGTACAATTTCTATAGAGAGCAGTTAACAAAGCCTCATTATTCAAATCATTTTCTACTCCATAAACTATTATTTTCGGATGTATAAAACGTTTCCTTTTAGTAAAGATCTTTGTACTTAGATTTTTCTTATCCTGTATGGCATCCTCCAATTTAAACACTTCTTTGCTTGTTAGCAAGTTGCAATTTCAATTCACCATTTCCATATCTTCTAGAATTCTGTATATGGATCCCCAGGTCCATAGGAGATCTCATCATACACATCAATATCCATTGGCTTCAACGTGATCTCATCAGATCCTTTAACTTCATCAATAGTACCAGCAATGTCCTTTTAGGGCATATTTTCAAAGCCCTTCTCTTCAACACTTCTTAAATCAATGATCTCACTCTTGAGATCTTTTATATCCAAATCTGAGTTAGCCTTCATCTCTATCTCCAGCATTCGTAATTTTTGTGCTGTGGCCAGTTCCAAAATCTTATCAAGTCCACACATCAATTTATCTGGCAATACAACAGCAATGAGATTTTATTTTATCTATAACTTTGTACATCTCTTTAACAATCACATTTATGCTGCCAGTTTCTTTTAAGATTCTATCGAAGGCAACTTCCTCTCTGGATTTATTTTTATCTGAATTAGCCATATTATTATCAGGAATCTTATTTCGGCTACCGGGTTTCAAGTCAAAAGTAAAATCAATACATACATGTCACAATATAAAATCCTAAAATTTAAAGTTCAGAAAAGAACTTAAACAATTTCATAAAATATCACAAAATTCAATATTGAAATATCAAAGCTTCAAAATCTAAGTTCCGTATAAATTCAAACACCTGAAGAACCCCTATGCATGCAAAAATTATAAAAAAGAGGTGCCCACAGGGCTTAGTTACCTTCACCTGCCTCAAGAGACAGTTTTAAAAGGCTTTACACAGGGGATTGCTGTGCACCTACCAAGGTAGTTTAAACACGGACTTACAGTAACCCTACAGGAACTTAAAACTACTTAAATGCTAAAAATACAAAAACACACAACACGCACAAAACCCGAGAGGAAAACATCAAGAAACATAAAAAAGAAGAAAATACAATAGACCAGACAAAAGAAAAGAAAGAAACAAAAGGAATCACAAATTAATACATAATGAACGTTACCAATAAACGCCAATACCAAAACAGCAAAAGCTATATACTCTATAAAAATCAGGTAACTTACATGTTATCACATAATATTACAAAAGAACTCTTTCAATAATATAAACAATTGAAATAATTCAAACTTTCAGTAAAGCTGTACACGCTATATTACATAAATATAGAAACAATCATATAAAATTATAAGGTAAAATATCATAAAAGTACGTACCCGTGATGGGCAGTATCGCACACAATACGCATGCAATACACCCCGCCAAATGAGAAGGCATTAGCTATTTATACAGATGGCTCAAATACGGAGAAAGGCACAGGCTGCGCCTACTGTGTACTCAAGAAGGAGAAGTGGTTAAAACTTGGGAAAGACAACTGGCAGACAAAAATACCCGTCTTTCAGGCAGAGTTTCTTGCATTAAAAGCAACCATCAATTTGGCAAAATATCAATTAGAAATAAAGGTCAACATATATAGCGACTCTGCCTCAAGTTTGGAGTCCATCCGAGGGCACAAGACAAGGAGTCCTTTGGTGCAAGATATTCAGAAAATTCTGCTAAGCATCCCACCAGATGACAGACCTATCCTGATCTGGGTTCCAGCTCATGTGGGTATTACTGGCAACGAAGCGGCAGACGTGCTTGCTAAATCTGCAGCCAATGACTCCAGTAGATTAGAAAATGCAGTAAGTGTTCCTCAGTCCTATTTTAAAAAAAATTAAGCTCAATAGCCTTTTACAAGAATGGCAGAAAAGATGGGAAAGGGAAAGCACAGGGAGGAGAACCTACAAGTTCTTTCCGAAAGTTACATGCTCAGTTAGTGCATACAGTGGAGCACAAACTCAATTCTACACTGGCTATGGTCCCTTCCCACATTATTCTTAAGAGATTCGGCAAACGAACATCAGAATTGTGTGAATATGGTGTGGTAGGTGATGTAGATCACTTCCTCTTCAACTGCCCACAAACCGATAAACTGTATTTAAAAATGCCTAGCAGTGAATACTGTCCGCAATGGGCGGAGAATACCTGCGGCAACAAGCAGACGAAAACTAAAATAGAGGAGGTAATCAGGCTATGCTCAGCAAGGTATTAAGAAATTCTCCCCCTCCCTTGAGAATTGTATCTTCGCAGCATAATATTAATAGCAATTCAAAATACTACAACAACTGAAAATCAACACTAGAAAAATATCTCACCCCGTAGAATAGTAACAGGACTGTAAGAGCAAAACTATTGTAATGTAAGCATATTACTATCCAGTTTGTATATACTTGATAAAAATAATATTGTAAAGCAGTTTAAATGCTATTGAAAATCCAGTCAATGTGTAAATGAATTACAAGTTTACTTTGATTGTCTCCGTAAAAGTATTGTAAATATGAATTCAGGTAATGTTTAAATGTACACATAGCTGTCATGATTTTATGTAATTATCATATGTAACTTGTACAAGACAATATTTGTAATCAACATATCTATGCTTATACACTGGCCTTGTATGCCCACGTAATATTTATATTTATATTTTTACACGGAGGAAATATTCCCTTCTGCCAGGATGACTATTAACACTGTAAGACTTTTACAACAATCTGATCCGGGTAAACCACCCACTACCGCCCAAGATCATGTTCATCGTGGAAAAACTAAATTCAGTTTTACTTTGATAATACAAAAGCTGGCCTAATACGGTATAGAAACATGCAAAATGTTAATTTTTTTTCCAAAGTTACTGTCTGCAACATCAAGATCAGGACAGTTGCATAGTTAATCGTTAACCATGTCAGCTAGATCACATTATGGGTACGATGGTTAATTTACTAAATAACTGGATGGAAATGTTTTTGCAAATAGCCATCGTCAGTTCTCAGATGAAAGTTTGTTATACATCTAGAAAGGTTATGTCTCTTTGGGAACATAAGCTTTTAAAAGGACTCTTGAAAACTTATCTTCTAGCCTTTGTGAAACTAAACACAAATCAGAAGAAGGGTGTGTAAGATCCTTTTATTGAAGCAGAAAATTAACAAATGACCCACCTTGGGTTATAGGAAGCCAACACTTCTGGTTTAACAGAAATACGTAACAAATAATAATTTCAAGGTGTGGTAGGTTAGCATAACGTCTCACAGAATTCTTTAAAGCGCAGGAACTCTAGTTTGTAGTAACCGGTGAGACAAACAAGGCGAGAACACATCAACGCCGCTAACGCAAGTTGCTAACCAGCACAGCGTGGTCTGAAATACGCAGACACTCTAAAACTAACTTCCGAAACGCTTCTTAAATGTAGCACTTCATTCTACCTTAATCTGAATAATCTCGCTAACTCGTTTACATTCTGGCATAAAAAGCGTGCGTAAAACGAGAAGTAACAGGGAAGTCTTTCAACTTAAAATGTACTATTAGTTAAAAATAAATAGATAAACTTCACAAGATTAGCAGGAACTGGAGCTTTCAATAATGTATCCCAGGACTGCTCCTCGACCAGTTCTTCAGAAAAAAGGTTTCGCTGATATGGTTGGGAAGCTGGATTTAATAAGCCTATCGACTGTTAAAAAATCAAAAAGAGAATGTATTTGAGATATGTTCAAACCAGCGTTGACCAAGCCATCCGCCAGGTCATTTATAATAATGTGACAATGGCTGAGGCAAGATGCCATCCATTTTTAGAAAAAAATCAACAATAATCTAACAGACATAAGGCGACTTTTAGTACTACTGGACACGAAAAGCACCGAAGTAGTAGCTAGGAAATCAATACGAATGATGACATTTGACTCTCTTTTCTTATCAATTTCCTTTCTTTCATATTCTTCTCAGTGGACCACTATAAGACAATATCATATCATTTGCAAATATATGAGCCTACACTGATTAGCTATGTTCATAATTCTATGTACTACATTGATCATGATGTTGAACAGAATCGGACTTAACATGGAGTCCTTAGATAGTTCCCTACCGGGTTTGTCTAAAAGGAGATACATAGACAACGACAATGGTGCTAAGAAACTGCTGATCCAGGAAGCCTTTATTCCAACTGTACATATTTCGGCATGCTGAGAATCATTCTAAGAAACCTTTTCCTCCACAACCTATTAAAGGTAGTTAGAAAGTCAAAAAATATAGCTACAGGCTCTGTTTAAGATGAAAGTTAACTTCAACTAATGGCGTACGGACTATCTATTCCACAGCATTCCATTTTTTTCTAAATCTAACTTTTCTGTCAGAAATGGAAGAAAGGTTCAGTTAACGAGCAGTTACTCTGTTAATTTATATAGAAGGCTAATGGGATAGGTATATCGATAACTTGTCAGTGCACTAGGATGTTTACTATTCTTGAGAACTGGCATACTTCAGCTTTTCGCTACTCATTGGGAAGTAGATTTGTCCAAATAAGCTTACTGATTTTTAGCTACACCTCTTGACTTTTCATCAAGTTTCACTAGGAAATCGGATGAATTTTTATCATGATTAGATCTCTTGTCCAAGGTAAAAACCTTAGATTGCAAGCATTAAAGTTTTTCTAAGGAAATGGTAATTTCATTTACTTACTTCCTTTCTGTCTCTTTTCGACTCGAGGTTCGTTCACTCCAGAATTCACGTAAATTTTGAGCTTTACTCAATCTTATTTACGAATAGGAGTGTGAAAGTTTTGAACTTCTTCTGCTGCTCTGCCAATAGAAGAATGCAGACATTACAGTAGAATTTTATGTTGCTAAAAAGTATAGTTAAGAAGATACGGTAGTACCAACAATGCATCCGAAACTAAGTATAAGTATTTGTGCGCGGAAAAGGCAACAGATACACTACTGTCGTTTTCAGACGAAACACATGTGCTGTAGATAAATATTAAGAAGGATTTTCAATAAGTAGTATACAAAAAAAATATAACGGTTGTAGCAAAGTAAATACTGTGCATCAAATTAAATGTGTTATAGTGAAATGAAATATATTATAATGTGCTCCAGGACTATAAGATGTCTTTTTTATTTCCAGTTTCAAATGGAAGAATAGATTATGCAAGATTTTAATTAAACTTACATAAATGAAAGAGAAATTTTAGGAGTAAAATTAATCTAAAGAGACTGCATGAACAGGGCCAGAATTTAGGGTTTTAACTCTTTTTACAGTGTCCGTTTGAGAACTCTTATTAAAAACTCTTCTTCTGGAAAGGGCGAATGTGGCATTTATGTTTAAGTTTTACTAATAAAATTATGATTTTATTTAGTTCTTTCCATTTTGCCTCTTTTCATCACGAGGTTAGCTCATTCTAGAATTTATCCTGAATTTGAGTGGCATAACAGTTTTTATAAACTTTTATTACATCTCAATATAAGAATAGTAGTGTGAGAGTTTTGACCTGCTTCCGCGCCCTTTCCGATGGGAGAAAGACTGTTCTTGCTGGTATTACTTTACCTAAGGGCGGAAGTTAGATAGTTAGTGCTTGGTAAGCGTGTGTTCGAAATTTTGTTGTGGTCTAGATAATCCTGTAATCCCTGTATTGGATAGATTTAAATGCAGCAATTCGTAATACATTCCGTTTAAATTTTTGAATTATAAGTTTCTTACAAAGGAAGGTTATATAAAGGTTTGTGCAGAAACCAGATTATAGATTGGTTGGTAATTTTATGTTGAATATTTAAATTTAATCATGTAATTTTGAAAGTTTATTCTACCTCACAAGTGGGGCGCTAGAATAAATTTAAAATGTCTTGATTCTGTGTCTGTTTGTTTGATGGTTAGCTATTCTAATAATGAGAAGTTACTGCACAGATCAGACGTAACACTGTATGTTTATGATAAGTAGCATTACAAAGTCAGTTGGAACGCACAACCGGTGTTACAAAATGACATATGCATTTCCGTACTGTAAGTAAAGAATTTTAAATATCATCTATTTCAGAGGCTAAAGAAGTCTGTGAAAATCTTACTTCACTTTTATACATCTTACCAGATTATTTATAATTGTTAATGATCATAGCATTTATTGAAAGCTCCAGAAATACAGTAATCTATGCTTTCCATAAAAATTTGAAAAGTGGTATTTTTCTCTTTTCATAATCTGTTTAATCATGACTTGCTTTTTGCGAAGATTAATATAATCAGGCATTAATCCAGTAGATTTAAGTCGAGATCTCGTTTCTCTTTAACATACTCTTCATAACTTCAAATTGGGAAAAACAACTTATCTTCCCTCGTGGAATATACATTTAAGCACATATTATGATGATTTCTGTAAAATGTTTAGTCATTCTGTCAATAATACTAGATATAAAAAGCTGATATGTACACTGCATGACTTTCTTGTACGGAATATTAAATTAGACGCATTTTTTCTTGCATTTCAATTAAACTTATTTCCTCGAATTTCATTGGAGATATATTTATTATTCAATTAATTCATGTCTCACATCGCGACAACGCAAAAATACATAAAAACTCAAAATATTTTCATTACAAATTAAAGGATATAGAAAAACATAAAACACCAAATACAGTTAAAACAATTTAAAAAAATTACAATTAAACTGCAGTTTCTACTTAAAACCAAGCAATACGGCCAGAGGGCAAAAAGGCACATTTTTCGGTGAACAAAACTAAAAGTTTCCTTTAGGTCCCACTCGACAAAAAACACTGAAGTTCCAGAAAGACTTAATTGACTATTCTGCTAAGTTTAAAATGTAAACAAATATGGTTGCTATGGTTCAAAAAAATTAGAATTAGTCGCACTTAAACAACTTTTAAATTGTTGATAATTCTACAACTATTGCATGCAGATTACCTAAAATTCTTAACCGTGTGCTGTCGCGTGGCCCCAACTTGCCCGCAACAGTACTAGTGACTGCTATGAACTGGAAATTACACAATCTCTAAAGAAGGGTTTAACTCCCTTTTTATTCCACTTCAGAAGTTACAGAGGCGTTCACTTGACGCTCACAAACTACGCCGACCCGGCGGTTAAATAAAAATAGAAAAGTACAACTACAAATAAATAACAGGATGACTAAATAAAGAGGTGACTATCTACGAGGCTCTATAAACGTGACTAACTTAACCGCGTTCTAAGATACAGCTGAGATTTTAGCAAACTTTCAGAATAAGAAGTTGAAAGATTCAACTAACTGCCGAAGTAGGCACACAGGCCGAAACGCGCGGTTCTTAAACTTCTACCAAGCAACCTTCACGCTCGTAAATCAAGAAAGCACACCTATAAACTCGTTTCCTTTCTATTTAACTCAAATTACTTCTGCTCAAAATTTGAATACTCTGCGCGTTCTACTAAAATTTACATACTCTGGCATTGCAATTCCAGGGGAAAGTAAAGGCTTGACAGGAAAGATAGCTTAAAATAAATGTTAGTTAAAATAAATATAAACCCTACATTTGCCGCTGCCAGAATTTGATAAACTTGGAAGCAGGTCCTAGAAATGACCTGTTGAAAAAGTTTCCACATTCTGAACTAAAATTCAAGAGCCTCGTTTACATAAAACAAACTGTTTTCTCAAAAATTAGAATAAATTTCTGTAGGTACATAATTTTACCATCTCTTCTTACAGGAATCTTTCCTGGTCTTCAGCAATCAATCTTTTCTCTTCCTTCCAGCATCTGGAAGGAATAAGTATCAGTATTTTCTAAATACATTATGATTTACACTTTCTTAACACTGGAGAAAGTTTTCGTTTTTGATCGTTTTATTTTCCTTAATTAGCTGCTTACTTCACATTCATTCAAGTATTCAAACATGAAATTAACTTTAACCTGGTTCTCCACCATGTGTGGTGTCAAACGGGAATATTCGTGTTTTAGTATTACAACACTTCCCCTAACCGCAATGATTTGTTAGAATTCAACGACCAAATAGACACGCCTTAAACGACATACTGAAACTCGATGAGCTGAGTTTAACATTCTTAAAATTCAAGTGTAGGTGGAGAACATTACAAAACACATTCATTCTAAATTCACTCTCATTCATATTTAGACATGCAGGCTTTTGCTCTAAAGCATGGTTTCATCTACAGTTTAATATTTAATTTGAATTCATTTCTTTCGAGTATTTACATTTAGCATCTAAAATTTTATGCTTCTAAACTAAATTCTACTTTTACATAACTTTCAAGTATTTACATATATTTACAAAATTCTAATACATATGATTTTTACAATTTACCATAAAATGAATAAGAGAAAAATAAATTTTTACTTTACTCATTCTTCGCCAAGCTAGCGGCACTAAAACTAAAGTTCTTATTAATACAAGAATACGAAGTTATTTTTATCTTCGGCCAAATTTTGGCTTTAACATAAAAGAATTAGTCTTTCGACCAACAGGAACTGCTTTCTCTTAGATTTTATACTTAAAGAAAATAATACTTTTGCCTTAGCTAAATAAAGTAAAACAAAACTAAGTCTCAACCGAGACAAATTGACTTCCGTCAAAACATAGAACTTCGTATTTACGCATAACATTTCAGAACAAAAGAAAAAAATTTTATAGAAGATTTTAACTTATCTTTGAGTTTTCGATGCTTGGAACTCCGACATCCTCTTCTGACAGAATTGGTCCCAAGTTATGGAATTCATAGAAGTCAATCTTCGCATTTGGGCTCTTCGAGTTTCGTCCATGGTGATTTTTCTTTTTCGCCCTCTGTACGCCGGCCTCTTGGAGTGGTAGTCTTCGGGGTTCCTGTCTTTTTCGTTTTGCCCCTGGACGGCTGTTCTTGGCGGCCTCCGGTCTGGAATCGTGTTTGAATTTCTTCTGTTGGTGGTGGTCTTTTCGTTCCTCCTTCTGTCTTTTTGTTCTCGTGAACGGCGGCCTTGTTTGCTCCTGACTGTCTGGCACTGGAAGTGGTTTCCTCGACGCAGAATTTCTACTGCGGGACGTTGTAACTGGTCTTTTCCTATTTACCAAAGATTCTTTACGCGGCAGCGTTGATTTCTTGTATTTCTTGAATGCTGGAGTCTGAACATTTTCCTTTCTTCTTTTCGGGACCGTAGCATGACTTGTAGAAGGGCTAGGTTCCTCTTCAGCTCTCTGCGTCTTGGGTGGTGGAGCGGGTGGCGCAAGAACTCCTGCAAGAAACTTTTAAGGATTTCAAAATCATTTTGATTATAATATTTTTTCACCTGGTCGGGACTTGCTTTACAGATTTCCCCTCTCTCGTTCTTAAGGTACAATACGACTCCCTTAATTTCCTGAATTACATAGGGACCTTCAAATTTTGGAGCCACTTTGCAGTAAAATTGTCTGGGGCACTTGATAAAGAAAATTTCCGCTTTAACACTTTATCCCCAACTTTAAAATCTGCTTCACGGCGTTTTCGATCATAGTACAGTTTCTGTCTATTTCTTGCCGTATCCGAACTTTTAACCGCCTGGTCAATGAGTTTCTGTACATCTTTTTGTTTGAATTCTTGCTTTCTTTGTTGCACAAAGAATAATTTATCTAGTGGCGTAATTAACTTCCATCCTAAAAATAATTCTGCTGGAGTTTTTCCCGTAGTATCATGATTTGCTGTTCTTAAAGCATAAGCTATCTCATTTATGTAGCCATTCCAGCGCTTGTGATGTGTGCTAAAATAACTTCGAATTATTTTTACAATATTTTTATTAACTCTTTCTGCGATGTTTGCCTGTGGTCTATACGGAACCATTTTGATATGCCGTATGCCAAGTCCAGTGCAAATATTTTCAAATATTTGGCTAACGAATTGTTTACCGTTATCGCTAATGACTTTTATCGGTGCATCGTTTTTAAAATGTATCCGTGTAAGAATGCATCTGCGACTGTTTTGGCTGACGCGCGTTTAAGTGGAACAATTTCTGTCCATTTTGAAAAATGATCTACAATTACTAAAAGAAAACGATTTTTATTTAACTCACTCTGGGGGAAAGGACCAAGAAGATCTATGCCTAAAATTTCATTCGGAAATGTAGCGCGAATGCTATTTAAGTACCCGGCCGGGCTGTAATTAATATCATTTATTAACTGACATTGATTGCAGGACCTGACATACGCAGTTACTATTTTGTATAATTGCGGGAAATATACCGCCTCGCGTACCATTTTTAAAGTCTTTCTGACCCCTAAATGACCCGCTGTTTTCGCGTCGTGTAATTCCTCAAATTGCTTAATCGAAGCGAGGCTGGGATAACTGGTTTATATTCGAAATTTTCGTTTGTTGTTTTCGTATAAAATAATAAATTATCTATTATTCCATAGTTTTCTGCTCTACTTCTTATTGAATCCATATCTGTGTGTTCAAAGCTTTCGGGGTCTTTCAAATACGCATAGATACTTCCAAATTCAGGATCAGCTTTCAATTTAGCAATAATTGTTACTCCAGAATCTAAAATTTTTGAAGTCAACACAGCGCATTTGAGTTCATTGCCTTCATCGTCCAGTTTTATACGAGATAGTGCGTCAGCAACATTGTTTTCCTTACCCGGTTTATATTTAATTATTAGGTTATACTCTTGAAGTTTTAAAGCCCATCTTATTAACATGGGCGTTAGGCTTTTCCCCGAGTAAAGTCTACCAACAGCCGCATGATCCGAAAAGACTGTTACTGGCGATTTGCCGAAATAAACTCGAAATTTGTGTACAGCCATTAATACGGCTAATGTTTCTCTCTCTGTAGCTGTATAATTCTTTTGCGTAGAATTTAAAGTTTTACTAAAAAATGCCAAAGGATGGCCATTCTGCATGAGAACCGCACCTACGTCATAGTCCGACGCATCTGCTACAATTTCCAGATTTTCGTCCCCTTCCGGGAATTCCAAAACAAGTGCTTCTTTTAACCTTTCAAATGCAGTATTTGCCTCTGCTGTCCACGTAAACTTACTTTTCTTTCTTTTAATTACTAACAACGGTTTAACAATGTTCGCAAAATTTTTTATGAACGACCTATAATAAGAACATAACCCAAGGAAATAAGAAAGTTTCTTGGCGGTGTTGGGAGGTGGGAAATTCTTGATGGCTTTTATTTTTGAATCCTGAGTTTCTATATCCTTTTGCGAAATTTTATACCCCATATATTTAAGTTCTTTAGTCGCGAACTTGCATTTTGATGCGTTAATTGTAAGACCGGCCTCTTTTAATAATTTAAAAACCTCCTCTAAATCTTTAATATGTTGTTTCAACGTACTACTCGTTATAATTATATCATCTAGATAGATTAAAGTCGATTTTCCTAGGACAGGCTTTAGAACAATGTCCATAGCTCTCTAGAATGTTGACGGGGCCCCACACAACCCAAAGGGCATGCGTAAAAATGCATAAGTGCCCGATTTCGTGATAAACATGGTTTTATGTATGTCTTCGGGTCTCATAGCTATTTGATAGTAGCCAGACGTTAAGTCCAACATAGTCATGTATCTCGTAGACTTAATCTTTCTAATATTTTCCTCTATAACCGGCAACGGGTAAACTGTGAATTTAGTAACACTATTAAGCTTTCTGTAATCGATAGCAAACCTCCAAGCACTTTTATCCGAAGGAGGGAACTCATTCTTTTTCCTACATAGTACGACTGAACTCGGGTACTCACTATTTATGGGCGTTATTATCTGGTTCTTCAACATTTCCTGAATGTGTTCTTCGATAATTTGCTCTTTCTGTTTATCCTACAGGTAAGGTTTAGTCCTACAGGGTTTGTCGGCAGTTAACTGTATATCATGCGTAACAATTTGACAATTACCAGGCCGTTCTGAAAACAAGTTCGAAAAAGTACTCACCACTTGCTGGATGGCTTGGCTTTCATGGTCATTCAAATGGCTAAGGTCCACTTGCGGTTGTTCCATTGGCTCCACCACCCTCCGATCCATTTCCAGCATAATAGAATTTTCCTGAAAATTCAGTTTGGCATTCGCGGCCTTTAAAAACTCCATGCCTAAAATAAGTGAACTTTGCAAATTTTTTACCACAAAAATTAATCCTTTAAGGCTTTCATTTTTTACCTGTATTTGTAATGATAATTTCACAATACATTGAAAAGTTTTTCCTTGCGCTGCTATGATTTCTTGTTTTTATTTTTAAATAATCGTAACCTATTAAAATTCTTCTTAAAATATGTATCACTCATAAAATTACCTTCTGCCCCTGTATCGATGATGGCTTCTACTGGTACATCGCCAACCAGGACTTGTATAATCGGTAATAGTGAGTTCTTTACGACGACCGTATTTAGGTATCTTCTTGAGGGTTCTTTTCGAAACTTCCCGGGTCTGGACCCTCGCTTTTACAGGCCCCTCTACTCGTTTAAAGCTTTCCTTTCAACTTCTGCCTTCTGGGTATGTGGACGGTTGTTTTCAAATTTCCTTTTTGGGCCTTGACCTTCGAGCTTCGATGAGTTAGCTTGATAGCTCTTTTCCCGATAAGAGCCATTTATGTTTCTGGTCTGTTCATTTGAGGATTGTCTTCGGAGACCTTGAGAATACGATGCCCCTCTAGCTTTTCCCGCTATTCTGCGATTTTGGATCTTGACCGCCAACTCGAAGTGTTCCTGCAAGGTGCTTGGGTTTCAAATTTCGTCGAAATTATGGACAGCAGGTAGCAATCTTGGTAAGATTATTTCAATAATTCCGCGTCCGGTTTCTTCCCATACAGCATATCCGTCAGCTTAATTTTTCGCAGAATAAGGTCCGTCAAATCTTCTATATTACGTTAATAAAAACTATACAGTTCGGCTTCTAGCTTTGCTCGGTCTTTCACTATGGGAAAGGCCTTTAATAATGATTTTTTGAAATTTTCAAAGGTATATGTTTGGTCTCCGAATTTCCCTAATAAAAGTTTGCCTATATTCTTCCACCATAGTGAGGCCTGTCCTCTTAGTGCAGGTGTGGCGATGGCAACTTTTTGTTTTTCAGGCACAGGGTATAGCTGGAAATGATTTTCTAGGCCTTCTAAAAATATCGCCACCGAATGTTTTCCGTCGAAATTGACGTTTGGCTTGATCGATGCTCTCATCGTCTGGACCAGGTATCCAAATCCTTCTAACTGGTTCTCCATTTCTTGTTGTTGGACTTGTACAGGAGCTTCCATCCAGTTTTCGGCCATTTCAGTTCGAAAAGTGTTCGAGCGCCAATGTGGTGTCGCGTGGATCCAACTTGCCCGCAACAGTAGTAGTGACTGCTATGAACTGGAAATTACACAAACTCTTAAGAAGGGCTTAACTCTCTTTTTATTCCACTTTAGAAGTTACAGATGCGTTCACTTGACGCTCACAAACTACGCCGACCCGGCGGTTAAATAAAAATAGAAAAGTACAACTAAAAATAAATAACAGGATGACTAAATAAAGAGGTGACTATCTACGAGGCTCTATAAACGTGACTAACTTAACCGCGTTCTAAGATACAGCTGAGATTTCAGCAAACTTTCAGAATAAGAAGTTGAAAGATTCAACTAACTGCGGAAGTAGGCACACAGGCCGAAACGCGCGGTTCTTAAACTTCTACCAAGCAACCTTCACGCTCGTGAATCAAGAAAGCAAACCTACAAACTCGTTTCCCTTCTATTTAACTCAAATTACTTCTGCTCAAAATTTGAATACTCTGCGCGTTCTACTAAAACTTACATACTCTGGCATTGGCAATTCCAGGGGAAAGTAAAGGCTTGACAGGAAAGATAGCTTAAACTTAAAATAAATGTTAGTTAAAATAAATATAAACCCTTCAACCGAAAGACAAAAGCAACATAATTAAATCATTTTTAAGCGAAAACTGCACCATTTAGCAATATATAAGAATTAAAAAACTGAGCTCACTGTGCCGAGTAACATAACGGGTATACATACTTTAGGTGCGGCCGATTGCAAAAAAAAAACGGAAGGTGCAGAACTACATGTCATAGCAGTTCCTATAAACAAATGTCCAACGATTTGAGGTTACTCGTTTTTGAGCTATGCGAGATACATACATACGTATGTACAGACGCCACGAAAAAATCTCTTCTGAATTTATTTTAAATCAGTTTTATAATTCGTTTTGGGGAAAAGAGTCCTTTATGCTATTCTTACGTACAAATGTTACGCAAAAACATCATTAAATTGTATTGGCTAGCGGTCAAAGTGGATATTTTTCGTGATTTCAGTATTTCCTTACTTCGTACAAGGAAGTAAAAAAGTCAGTCATCGGAAAAATCTATCGATTTCTTATATTCAGTCCAATCTGCTTTTCTTAATTTTCAACGAGGAAATGTCACTTCTGTAGGTCTACTTCATCTAAGACGTAATGAGTGAAAAAGCAACTTGTGCTCTGTTCCACAAGGGCAGGTAGAAGAATATGAGGCGTATAATTTAAGAGATCTTTGTTCACCATCAAAAGGTCAGATAAAAATGGATATTGTCAACAAATTTCACCTGAGCAGAATCAGTAAAGTTCTCTCAGTAATTTATACTACCAACTGGATTGGTATTATTGTTATACAATTTTTAAGCATGACTATTAAAATCACTCAACAGTTGCAAAAATCTTCAAGCTAGTCAGTATTTGGATAGTTATTAAAGAACTTACACACGAAAAAGATTTTAAAATATTGGTCATTTTCGCAAACATTTATCTTTGCCACAATTATTCCTATATCCTCTGCCTTATTTAGTCATTTTCTGTCTCAGAATTATGCTTGCAATAAAAGTATTCACGACATAGACAGTCATGCCAGAGTCAATCTGACAGGTATTTTCCAAACAGAAGATATAATATCCATGAATACAGTAAATACTAGGATAATGTGCATAGGCACTCTCTCTACTATGCACAAAATGTAAACATTCTGATTTAAAAGGCAAATTTGGGTTCAATGAACTTGTCGACTATAAAACCACCATCGTTTCAAAAACAAAATTTAGCTTAGAAAATATGCAAGCCTTGAAAACACCAATAAGAAACCGCAGCAATATGTACTTGTCACTATAAGATGATAAGCCCTACATAGGGCGACAGCTGTCTGTTATTTTGCGGAAATGAAGCCACCGCGAGTTGACATAAGACATCACTGCTTAAGAAATGTGCAGTGACCTCAAATAAATCTGAAATTGTGTGTAATATTTAATTTATTATCTTATAACTGACAAGTAATATCAATAAATTGCTGTTTTGTTATATTAAACAAACATCTTTAATCTTTAATTTAAAATTATCAACGCAATTTTACTTCTTTACCCCCATAACACAAGACATCCTCAGGATATCCTATTTAAGTCGCAATGTCCCGGGAAGCAGTTAGGATATCCTAAGGATGTTGATTCTCAGATATCCTGAGGACTTCTTAAGTCAACATCCTGGGATATCCTATTCAAGTCTCAATGTCCCGGGATATATGAAGATCTCCTCAGGATGTTGATTTTCAGATATCCTGAGGAGTTCGTAAATCAACATCTTAAGGATGTCCTGTTCAAGTCGTAATGTCCCGGGATATATGAAGATCTCCTGAGGATGTTGTTTCTCAGATATCTTCGGTACTTACTTTTTATGGAAGCTCATATCTGAAAATATTAAAAGTAACCTTGCACCACACGCAAGTCATGTTATAAGAATCGAAATCTTACTCTATGGATTACCTATTCTGCATATGAAAATTTAATTGTTATGCTTAACATTGGTTTTCGTATATTTTGGCTGTAAGTATTAAGTAATAATATTTTCAAATTTTTGTTGTTGTTTCACAGTGCCTATTGATCAGAGTATTTTCTTACAAATTATAGGCACGTGTTTTCATCCGTTTTGAGTTTCATATTGAAAGTGTGTTTACGATTAAATTCTAATTGCTACATAATATATTTTGTAAACATTATTTTAGATACTTTTCTAATATCTTTGAACACAAATATTATTTACTTTACAGGTTAACTCAGAAAATCTTTTACAAAGACATTTATCCTATGAACAGATGGGCATGATGTGCATCCATGCCTTATATGGCATTCGAACTTGAGCCCTTCTGTACGGCAATCAGTCACTATAATCACTTACTCGTCTCTGAATCACTAATCAGAAATATCAAGTTAGAAAAGTATTCTATTAAATTCATCGATAGTTCTTAGCATAGAAATAACTATACTTTGAAACTGCAAAAGAAAAAAATACTTTTTGATCTGTTACACTATTATATTAGTAATGAATGATGTTTAGTGCTGTGCAGTAATAAGTAACAGTATTTTTTTTAACAAACGAAATTTTAGTTTACAGACGCAGTTAAAAACTGGTCTGTACGAGGTTTAACCTCCTTTAATTTGAATTTATAAGCAGAAGAATAATTTTATTGGGCTAAAAAATTCATTGCAGTTTCTTCGTTCATTTTCTGGTAAGTTCTTTAATAATGAGAATTAGTCTTTCAAAGCGACTGAGGTAAGAAGTAACTTATTTTTTACCTCTCTGTAATAGGAAAATAAGGTTTGAGAATGGGAAGAACTAACATTAAGTTCTTACTCTCCTCAAACCTCACTTTGCTACCTCTTTAACCATACAAATATTCGGTCTTTGCTAAACAAAGCGAGAAAAAAATATATCCAGCGCTCTGCAGTCTTATACGTTATGCCGACAATGCTACATGACTCCTCATAATTTAACAATAATTGCTGCTTTATTAATTTATTTGTAACATCCAGAAAATGCAGTAAACACGTTTCTTCAAGGTATATAACACAAAGTTAAATGTTGTTATGAAATTTCAAAATTAGATAACGGATTAAATAGATGTTCAAACTTTAAATTAAAATGATTTAATTTTTAAATTAAACGCGTTCTCTAAACTCAGCACTTTTATTACTTTATTTTATACTATAAATAACAATTGAAGTTGAAAATCTTAAAGTTTCGTTTCCATCATAATCATTGTCCGTAAAACTACTTCTCAAATTTTCTTTGCTTTTGAGAAACCGAGCTCCGCTCAGAATGTAACACCTCTGAGCACTTTTTCTGTAGCCGATGCCCCAAGAAGATTTCTCTTTTGTTAACGTGGCAGATTTATGTGTCAAACCTTCCCTTCTTTTGTATCCCCCTACAAGGGAAACATCCCTTCACATCCCTTCACAACAAAGTACGCAGAACACCCCCAACGGTTTTAATTGCTCCGTAATAGTGATATCCTTGAAGAACTCCACAAAGTGGAAAGTACACGTACTTACTTTCAGATTTCCAGAATTCAGCTATTCTGCTAAACATTAATAGCCGTCGTTCCAAATTCTCTTTCAGTTGCGAACTGACTTGCTGACGCTTGCAAGCGTTACATTGACAGAGTGTGAAAAGTAAGTTTCTAAATGTTTCCTTTATTCTACAAAAATGATCAGAACTAAAAAAAATTATCTCAGATATCTAAAAGACGGATTTACAGCAGAATAAATCAACGTATATTATCGGATTCGTCAGAAGATGAAGTAGTATTTAATTATGAAAAAGGACTGTGTCGAATTTTCGCGCTAGCAAATATTGTTTAAGTTCCATTCCATCTTTAAGTTCTGTGATTCGTAATATGAACTTTTATGTCTCAAGAAGAACTGACTGATGACGATTACCAAAACGATTATCCCATTTTAAGGAATATTCCAAATATAGGACTAATAAATATTCCGTTAGACTTTATGTCCCTTGTGTGCTTAGGAGTAGTACAAAAAATGATTACTATTAGGATAGGCGGAGGCACCTTACAAGCACGATTACCACATAAAAATGTTGAACTATTTTTTTTTAAATGACCAGTTTACCAGCCTTATGTACCAATTGAATTTGCAAGAAAACCAAGGAACCAACTCTAAAAGAATTGAAACACTGGAAAGCTACAGAATACCGTCAATTTTTACTGTACATTAGCCCACTTATTTATTATTTTTTTTTATTTAACAAAAAGCTACATGATCATTTTTTACTACTTCATATTTCGATTAGACTCTTATGCAAAAAACAGAATCAGACGGCAATTGATGAATACGCACAATCTCTATTAAAACTCTTCGTAGTAAATTTTGGGCTTTATTATGAAAAACAGTACATTGCTCATAATGTTCACGGCCTACTGTATATTTGCGAAGATGTAAAAATGTTTGGGCCGTTAGATAATTACAGTGCATTTAAATTTGAAAGCTATATATCTTCTATAAAAAAAATTGATTAGAAAATCTTCCGCTCCATTACAGCAAATAGCAAGACGAACTCATGAACTGTTTAATCATACTGTAGCCATGAATAATGATTCAATCAACGTAACCGACTTAAGTTCAGAATTTCAAAATTTACACACATCTGGTCCCCTACTTAAAGGTTATTAAATGCTTAATTTTATTATTGAATTTTGAATACAAATTAACTGAATTTGTAGAATAATTTAATTATGAATATATCGAAGAATTCAGTTTTGGGCTATTGAATGGTTAAAAATGATCGAAAGATTTTTAATATTTTAAAGCAAAATTTTCTCTTATAATATTTTGTATTAATAATTCATTTCACGTCTCTTGCTCAGTTTTAGATATATTTACAAATTATTAAATTAATTGAAATTCAAATTAGAAAATAAATTGTATAAATATTCTTAAAATTTCTTATTTTTCCATAGTAACCACAGATGGAGGACCTGAGACTGTCTGTGGAAAATAAGCAAGTTTCAGGTTATCACAGCCCCTTCACACACTTTCACTGGAATATAAAGAAGATTTCTGGGGATATACTGGGATGTAACATTAAGCAGTTGAGAGTATGTATTTAAGAGGTTAAAGGGATATTGTAACTAGTATTTCAAATCCTGATAACATCCCATACGCTGTCGGTGGGACCTAGATAGGATGTCCTAAGGATATACTGGGATGTGACATTAAGCACTCGGGAGGATGAGTTTAGGAGGAAACTGGGTTATTACGGGATGTCCTGAGGATGTAGTAAGTAGGACTTTAAATCCTAATAACATCCCATACGCTGTCGATGGGATATAGATAGGATGTTTTTAGGATATAATGGGCTGTGTTTAGGAGGTTAGTGGGATATCCCGGGATGTCCTGAGGATGTAGTAAGTAGGAGTTCATATCCTAATAACATCCCGCACGCTGTCAATGGGACTTAGTTAGGATGTCCTGAGGATATCCCGGGATGTGATATTAAGCACTCGGGAGGAGGTGTTTAGGAGGTTCACGGGATATTCCGGGATGTCCTGAGGATGTGCGCATATCCCGCGAGCAACATCCTCGGGATATCCCAAGGATGTTTTTGTGCTATGTGGGTATGTACGTACATAAGTAAAGAAAGTAATACTTTCAGTCTGAAAATTCGTCAGCGAATTTTCAGTGAATAACCACGAATTAAGAACACGTTTTTACAATTTTTACAATGATATCCGTCTGTCTGTGTTTTTTCCTGCACGATAATTCTTATGTCATACTTCCAGAAATTTCTCTTTTCTGTATTTAAGCTTTCTACATTTATACAAAGAGTTGATCGGGTTCCATGTAACAGAAGCCCATAATAATTTTCAATGGACAAAGAGAAGTATTACTTTACTTAAAACCTTACTTTAATCAACAATAGTATTTTACTTAAAATTTTTAATGGACAAATAGAAGTGGTGCTTACTTAGCAGTTTTGCAGCAATCAACATATTATGCATTTACTCCCTTCCTTCCGCATGCTTTCGTGATATAATTGGAAGCACAAAACGTGTTCGGGAGGTCGAAATTCAAACGCCGGCAAGAGCATTGCATATTTTTCATATTCGTGGATCCATATAACCTAATGACTCTACAAGTGACGCCCGAACTAAAAGGTGATGGACGATAATGCGTCACCATCAGGATTTGGCTATGGGGGTCGCCTATCGGCCTTCAAAACGTCTCCTGTTGTTAATACCAGTTAAAACACCCTCAGTAATAATCCTCAATCGCTTTTTAAAATGGGTGAGTATATAAAGTATTTCCTCCCTCCTTTCGGCCTGCCTTCCTGGTGTAACTGGAAGTACGCTCGACGTGTATTCGGGAAGTCCAGAGTTCGAATCGCGGCGAGGGCAATGCACATTTTTCCCGCTTCTGCATCCATATAACCTAAACACATAATGTACTGTTGTTCTACGTAACACCTAAAATATTGTTGCAGTTGAAAGAGCATTGTTTATCGGTACCTAAATATCGCGGGGATATATGAGCACATGAAAATTAATTTAGATTTGTGAATGCAACAGAAATGACGTAAAAGAAAATTAAATTTTGCCATTCATTTCAATGTATTAATTTTAAATATGTTACAAACTCCTTTAATTAAAAAGCAATTAAATTATATGTCATTCAACTGCCCAATAAAATATGATTTTTAATTAAAATATAAAAGGATAAACATTTGATTGTATTAACATAAATTTAAAAAAACCAGCTTTTACATATGATCAGTTACACCTAATAAAATAAAATCACAAATTTCCTATTACATATTATTTTATTATTTCTTATTACATTTCACTTTACTATTTATTGGAATAACCAATTGGATTTTGTTTACAAACAATCAACCTGAACTGATATAGTTAAGACTCCTCGCTGTTTAAAAAACATGGAATTGCTGGGAGATCATGTACTGGCCACATAATAGTTTTAAGATATAATTTTTTAGCAACATAATATGATTTATCAATTTTTTCCCATTTCATGGCATGATTCATCCATCGTTTATATGAAATCGGAAAGCGTTCCTGTAAGACGAATGTTAAATTTTTATTAAATTTCTACATTCTTCATCTTCTAAAAACTTTTAAGGATGATAAATCACTTTGGTAAGCTTGAATAATATTTCAAACGAATATAAAGCATCAATGTATTTTCTTTTTCACAAATGTTTCTCTTCAACATGCCTTAGTAAAATTTATCATTCTCAAAACGCACTATTACTCATCATTTAGTTTTTAAAATAAAAGCAAGTAGCAATTTCATTATTAGGAATTTCTTGAAGAGTTCCCGAATTTCAAGTTACTTTCCATTTAAAAAATACAATTATAATAACCCCTTTCCAATATTTTCTTTTATATTCTCTTCCGTATTTCCGTTTTCTATGATTCAGTTCTCCTGCGCCACCTGGGAACAGTTGATTCTTATAAAATATCGTTCGGAAGTGAAAATTTATTTCTGCGTGTTATAAATTCAGCTTTCCGAACCATCTTGAGATTTCCGAAGGTTTCTCTGGTATATAATCAACCGCCGAGCAGGAAAAAGACAATTACTGTTACAATTATTTAAAATTAGCAGTTTTTAAAAACACTAGATACTTTTTTCTGTGTTTTAGTCTTTTTTCTACGATATTTGAGCAGTTTCATTGAAAAGCCGAGCAATTTTTTTCGATATTAAAATTATATACCCAATGAGTTCATAAATACTAGATATATATGTATAGAATTTTCGCATTGCCACAAGCATTCTATTGTGATATAAACGGTTCTCATTCTTACGAGAATTTAGTTGATTTCTTGTTTCCTCTATTTCAAAGAAAATAATTGGCTGCACTCATGTACATCCGCAAAGCTTGGTTGTTAGGTTTTTTTTTTTTTAAATGGAGTTTGTGAGGTCCAGCTTACTTCCTGAATTCGAAGGGCCTAACCCTCGGGAATCACTTTTATGTACCTTCAGGCATCATTCTCTTGCATGTGTCCTAAATTTATCTAAAAACTTAAACACATATGTTACATTTTTAATTTACAATAAAGTTGCATAAATGTTACAAAGTGTGTAATACCAAATTTCATTACATTGAAACGGTGGCATGTTTGTTATACTTTTTACATATATCCTAAATATCGATTCACAAATGCCCACTTTCCGTTAAATAGTTGGGATTTATTTGTACCTGGGAGGATTTACTTTGACATTTTCGAAAACTGCCTATTGTTACAGCTGAATAATGGCAGGTGACAGGTGACCGAGGAGGAGGCGTAACAGGGATAAACAGCTATATGCCCCTCGTCTTCCACTATCCGGAGTTTATTGAAGAATTTAAGTAAGTTACATGGCAATGCAAGGGCTAGATGGCAATACAATTGCTGCGTTTTTGGATACAGAAGCTACAAGAAACGTGTTGTGATACCAAAACCTGGATCATAAAGTGTAAATATAAATAAATATAAACAACCATAAATATAAACAAAGGATGATAACCATAATATAAAATATAACAAAAGCACATTTAAAACACACCTATATATAAAAGCGTGAAACATAAATCATAAAAATACATATAAATTACTCTCCATAAAGTACATAAACCAATAAAAAGTATTTATATATAAAAACTAAAGTTAGCTGATAGTTCAATATAGTTTATGCGTTGCACAGCGTTCATCAGTTGTGCTTGCACTGAATCACATATATATACTCCTCATAGTTTAGGTTACAATAGAATACCTTGCTCAGTGAGCCTCACAGATGTCTTTTGTTAGGGCTGCTACTGAATACAGGGCCTTGCAGATTTTGTTGATAGCTGCCCGATTTGTAGCCAAAATATGTTTCTGTGCTGCCGTGTTATTTGGGTTGCTTGGAGGTGGTCGTAGAAACGAAGAGATGGTAGGATGACAACTGTATGCTCTCTTGGCCGCAAACACCGGCATCACTACTGATGTTGCCAAAAAAGTTATGACTCTTCTTTCCAACTTCTTCTAAAGGCCGACGCATAAGGAGCTCTGATGGTTATCCGAGGAGAGTTAACGTATAAGGCACTGTTTATGCGGCTAATCGGCCCGGACCCTTCCTTTTCCAAAGCTGTCTATTGCAGCGTCTGTACATTAAGGTTGAAAGGCAACATATAAAACGTAACACGTTCTCTCTAAGAGGAAGGTTCCAGTTGGTTCTGGTCCTAATAAATCCGTTTTAAAATATTCCTGTGTTTTTTAAAATGAAGGTGCCCTGAATAAATACTTGTTAAAACTGTATAACTTAAAGATTTTTAAGAAAAGAAAACAAGTGATTTAGGGGCTGTATAAAGTAAAATTTCTTTAAATAAAATATTTCAAATGTTAACAACAACGATTGCTACGGAAAAAAGGTCAATTACTCTGATTTATTAAAATTCCCTAATTCCATTTTTGCACTGATGATGACACACGATACGATCAAAAATGAGGCACGGTTTGCTATAACCTTGAAGTTCCTACTTTAAAGTACCAGATTATAGCATGAAAGTTAAGGAGTATTCAGGAGTAATCAGGAGCTGAAGCTATATATTACTACCATTTTAAAATCTTTAATACAATTTTTCAAAGAGAATGAAATGTTTCAAACAGGTTAAAAAAGATTTCTTAATTGATGGGTTATTTTATAAAAAAAGAAAGAAATATTGTCGTCCTTGCTTTCTGTTCCGAAAATATGTTCCTATGATATATAAATGTTAAAGTTTTCTACGTTATGCTAAAGATTTTTGATAAAATGCCAGACACTTTTTTCTGGTTTCCATTTTTTTCCTCCAGCTAAATACAGCTGTCAAATGATTTTAGGAAAAGGAAACTGAAATGAAAGAAAACAGAGTGGTTTCTGGAATAAAATAAAAAACATTTTATTTTAATAAACAATAACACAGGGATATGGAAAACAGAACTTGCGATTTTTTACGCTTAATCTATATACGCACTTTTAAATTGACTGGATAGCGTGCGCCTCAGAGAAAATGAAATTCAGAGAGGCGAAAATTATTTTACAGTTTTAATTGACAGTTTTAATACAAGATTTAATAATGATTTGCACAAAATCTGATAGCTCCGTTTTTTCTACCTATCTGTTCCTTACCAAATCTAGTCTTATATTATTTAATTAATTTTTTATCAATTATTTATTTAATACAAACTGGATCATCAGATACATTTTATTTCTTCAGCGCAAGTTGCAAATAGGAATATTTACAAAATCCGTACCATCTAATCAAGTTACTAATATATTTAGCTTTCTTGTAGTTTGAATAACCATAACCGTGTATAAATCTACCGCCGTCACGGTAGTTATTCTCAAGAACGGAATTATTTAACTTATACTTATTATGTTAACGAAAAGAGCACAGTGTGAAAACAACCTAAAATTATTATGCAGGTAACGTAATTAAAAAGCATACTTTAGTTTGCTATTCAAAATAGCGTACCATAGCAAAATTTCCGTTTTAAATATTATTTTAATAAAACTACCGTTTAGTACAACTCAATCCCCAGTTAATAGCCAAACAGCCACATATAACAAAAACGAGGGTCGAAATTTGGTCAACCTGCTCTGCATATTAATAGAAAATCGTGCATGTTTATTATTTCCGCTTACACCGCTGCTATAGATGACCACCAGCAGGTGAGAGATAAAGTTGCGGAGGGTTGATTGCGTGGAAAGAAAAATTTGGGCTTAGCACCAGGGTGCCCGGGTCCGAGACCCTACCCCTTATCGAGAAGTAAGTAGTTTACGAAAATATACAGAAAAATAATTAAAAGGGAAATGATAAAAAATAATATCAACTCAAAAGAATACATACATATTTACATGGCTAAGGTTTTTTTTTTATATATATTTTTAAATAATTAAGTGGACTAAGTAAGCGATATGGGTCGTGCAAAGATCTCAAAATGTTATGAAAATGCCATCTGGAAAGCTATGAAGGGCTGTCGAGCTGGTGATAAGCTGTCAAGCTGAAAGTGGCATTCCCAGATAGAAAAGAATAATCTAAGTGTAAATCCAAAGGTGCGCTAGGGTAACTGACAGTGACTTACATTGCACAATAGGTAAAACATAGAACATATACACTTATATACAAAAATCATTGAGAAGCACAAGCTAGTAACCACAATTAGTATACATCTGGTAGATTGCCTAGTGTGACCATTCGTTTTTTTACTGAAAGATGGGTCATTTACATGGTAGTCGTAGACCCTGTTAACTGAGTTTTTGATACGCTTTTGATCGGGTTGATTGTTCGACCTAGGTTGCATTATAGGCAAATCTGCTGGTTGAATAAGTGTTTACGGAAATTTTCCCATGAGTAAAATATATACGAGTCAGTTTCCTTTAGAAAGTTATCCATCTCCTTAGGCAGATAGCCACAGCGTACTTTCTCCTTATCAAATTAAGCAAACCACTCTCTTAAAGAAAGCCCTTTTCCTTTTTACTAAATATCGTCGTCTTAAATTTCTTCTGTTGCTTGACTTCAGTTCTGCGTTTTCTCTAAACCAAGTATATCAAACTCAGTATCTCAAGTGGGGCAAAGAATCCTTATTTAACAATAGTATCGGTCATGAACTAGAAAACTAGAAAGATATCTGCATATTTAATGATGCATTTAAAAAGTACGTAAATACATTAAAATAAACCTAATGCTGAAGTTCTTTAAAAAAAATAGAAGAAACCTAAAATATTTCTGATAGTAGGGATATACGTATTGTTTCTGCCCAACGTCTAGCATCTTTCACCTGCTACTAGATTTCCGGAGACATGCTGCTCGCACCAGCGACTTTCGGAAGTCAGAGAAATGTTAACTTGGATCACGCAGAGGATTTTTTTCCTTTTCGTAAGTAAGCAGAATAATTCACACTGACACCTACTACTGAACATGGAATCACGTACAATGCAAATTTACGGATTTCTGGGAGCTACCTAGACAAGTATTTGTAAAACTCGGGTATAACCGAATTTTTGCTTCACTTACTTTGAATTTACTGTATTTTTTCCCTTCGAATCAAGTCCCATTCACATGTGTTCCGTAAATGGGCTGTCAATTTTTAACATCCGTTGAGAAAATACTTTTTCAGAGTCCTTTAAGCAGCCGAAGTTGTATATACACCTTGACATGTGATGGAGTTTCAATTTTTATTAATATGTTTTAATTATAAACTTTTGCTGTTACGGCGGGAAGGGGAGAGTTCGCGAGTTTGACGTGCCTGCTTTAAATCATCTGTCATTTTTGCTTGCGATTTCTTCTCAGATCTTCATAAATTTCATATTTGAGACAGATTTTAAAGGAAGTTTTGTCTTGCATTTTTTTTCTGCGGATAAAGATTTTAAATTAACAAAGTTAACGCCAGCGGTTCGGCAAAGCTCATTTGATCTTTCTCTTTGTTCAGATAACAAATTTTCACATAAGATTTCACACTTTTTAATAATATTCTTTCAGTTACATAGATTATATTTCGTTTTTATATTGACATACTTAAATCTGTTTGTTATTTAATTCGCAAGATTTGGTTTTAAATTAAATTAACATAAGACAACCATTTTCCAACTCTTCTTAGCATTACTTCACGAAGTACACAGTACGATATTCAAAGTTACCCACTTTCAAAGAGGATGACATACTTATTGTGTGCAAAAAAACACGACTAAATGCATATTAGGCCTCGTGGCGCAGTGGCTAACGCAGCAGCGCTACAGGTCCGGGGTTCGATTCCCGGGCTGGGCAAGGTTAACTCAGCATTTCATCCTTTGAAATTTATTTACATCACTTGGGTCGATAAAATGAGTACCAAGTTCGCTTGGGGACTAAACATTGGGGGTCCTGCGACAAGCTGACCACTTTCAGGCACTGCAGGCCTTGGCCTATTAGGGCTGTTACGCCACTGAGTTAGTTTTTTTTAATGCATATTACAAGCCAATTTCTTAGATTTCCCAAAGAGGGATCGTTCATTCAATGCATGTTTTAGATATTCTCTACTACAAGTACAATCAAGGCACTGCTGCTGTTTCTCAGATAACTTGTCGTGACACGTCGTAAAGTTGTGAGGAACCTAGCTATCAAAAGGGTTCTTAGTAAAGTAAAGCTGTATCAGGAGAAGGTTTAAAATAAGCTTTCTTATTGGAACTTTAGCTTAACAATTTATAGTTTGTGTAATAGCAGAAAGTCCGTGTTTGCGTGTTTAACAGAATATAAACCTTAAAGTATATTAAGTGTTTTAAAAATGTGAGAATTCATAACATAGACTGCACCTGTAAATGTTTTCGGTATTCATCAAAAATATAGCGTTGTTCCACCAAGAACAAAGCAACGCCTTATCATATACAACTTCGTAGAAAATAAGAAACCAAGGAGAAAAATACCAAACATCAGTTCTAAAACGTGATATTAAACTTTGTCGTAGAAAATAATGCGATTCAAAAATTTCATAGTTTTAAAACACCGTTGTACAAAATATGCTGAATAAAAAATAAATATTTCATATTTTTTTACATGACTAATAAATTTCTACGTAAAAACCAAAAAGGAAACTTAACTATTCAAACTCTTAAAATATGTGGATATTAGTGCTATGTGTAACAGCTGATAAAATTTTAAACTTATGTAGTTAACTATTTTTTACATCATACATGTACATTTAAGAGTCATTATTTAATTAATTTTGTTTATAAAAATGTGTTAATAGTTTTTCATGAAAAAATATAGCTTTAGAAAGACTTTAGAAATTTAGCTTTAGAGAGAATGAACATGATTATGTGCAACAGGTCATCTATATTAAACTAGTTTTATTAATTATCAAATCTTTCATGTTAATTGTAATTAGTACTATATATAACATTAATTTCAGATTTTGTATGCTTAAGTTTCCTTCTCTCATTTTTTAGTAAAAATATATTATCTAATTTTAAAAAACAATACAGAGTTATAAAATATCTGCAGTGCTGTCATACCGTGATGATTTGTGAGTGCTTTATTTTTTACCACGATATTTTTTACGGTAATTTTTTTAAAACTGCGAAAGTTATTGAATCGCTTTATTTTCTACTACGATGTTTTATACCAAGACGTTTTGTCTTTTCTTCTCTCCCACAATGTTTTGTACTGTTTGCTGACGTTTGTTGTACCGCCCCTTGCGTTGTTTCCTCCGCAACGTTTTTGTCCGCGATATTTTCGAATGTAACCGTTTCAGCTTGCTCATATTGGACGTAACGTTTCGTTCACAGGTTGGTTTTAAAGGCATAACAGATTTAAGCCGAGCATCGTTGCAAAGCAACCAGACCTTGCCACGTCACAAAAGCTGGTTTAAAGATTTTGCCTAAACGTTCTAACTTTTCTACTTTATGCCAAGTTGGTATAACCACCAACCACAGCGAATCAAATATCAGTCAATGGTTTAGCTGAGTCAGCTACACATTTACGCATGCGCAACTTTCCCTTCCCTGATCAGCTATGGCTTAAACCCTGCTAAACAGGTATAAATGGACTTAATGATTTTCATACTTTAAACCAAAAATCTTTATAACGACAAAACCATCAGCTAAAGGAAGCCTCAAACTCCAAATATCCAAGGTCTATGGAGGCCAAAAATGCCACACGAGGGCGCTCGAAATCAGTTTAGTATGTCTAGCGAAACATTCGTAAGCTCTTGGTGGATTGCATTTTTAAGAACATTAACGTTAGGTAACGTATGACTAAAACGATGAGCTTTCAAATATCGCCTCAGTCTGCCTCAGTAAGATCCAGAGAAGTATATGAAAGCCATTAAATGTTACCAAACTGAGAAAGATTCTCAAGGAGACTGCTGATGATCAACAGTTTCAGTAGAATTTTACCATTGGCCAACAGATTTGCTAAAATTCAATTTTAAAATATCTATAATGCATTTCTCCACACCGGTAACCTATTGTTTAATTACAAATAACCCTCAACCTGTAGCTCACTGGTTAATATCATGAGAGCTGATGCCCAGCACTTTTGCGTATGTTGGTATTCTTCGATTTAATTTTAATATATGATTAAATTTAATGCACTGCTCCACATTGGTGAACTATGAATTTATCACCAATTAACATTATCTTTTAGGTTACCAGTGATCTTTAGCCTTTCCTCGTACTTCGATTTAATTTTAACTGAAAAACTATCCTTCAAAACATTTACATCACCTAATCCTGGGGACGCAGGAGTTGATCCAAAGCGATTATGATCCTGTTTACCGCCGATAATCAACAGCTGTGATTGGTGCTAGCATTCTTCGACTTAATTTTGGCATCATAAGTATTCTTTGCCATCATAAGTCTTTCATAATTTCCGTGTCATGAATGTCCTATTTCTAAACATTTTAGATTATTACGTTGTGTTATGCTTCTATGACATAATTCTTTTCAAAAACGATATCTTTTTCTATTAAAAATGTTTCTAAGGTTGAAAATGGTGAAATGTAAATTTCTAAGGTTGAAAATGGTGAAACGTTTCTCTTTTTTACCCAACTAACCCACTAACCAAGTTTCCCTTCATAGCCCTTTACTTCCTAATGGGCATTAAGAAGAGCAAAACAATTACCTTCCAAACAGAGATTTAGTTTGTTTAGCTTTGAGAATACATCTGAGAGATATGCCAGTTTAGTTAGCGACATTGATCACCAAGAAATTATATAAAATCTTGTTCATTTCATTTAGAAATAACAAGACAATTTTGCGACATTGATCACCAAGAAATTATATAAAATTGTGTTCATTTCATTTAGAAATAACAAGAAAATTTTGCGACATTGATCACTAAGAAATTATATAAAATCTTGTTCATTTCATTTAGAAATAACAAGACAATTTTGCGACATTGATCACCAAATTATATAAAATCTTGTTCATTTCATTTAGAAATAACAAGACAATTTAGTAAGCTGCCAGGATCATTTGTGGTCAGCAGACAACAGTTTGGGAAACTTCAACTTAACAGATTGACAAATTTAAAATCCATAAACGCAGTTCTTAATAGCCTAATCTTTATTTTATTTTACAATAATATATGTAATTATTACAAAATACTTTAAAATATAATATTGTTACTAATTAAAAAATTTTCTACTGTCATGTATTCTGAACTGAAAGAAAATAGTTAGTTTGATCTATTCTAATTTTTTACTAATACAGCTTCTAATGGAATCTCAACACATAATTTTTAAATTCTTAATTCTAATACATCCAGCAAGCTCTCTTTACTTTTTTTCATTGAAAATAATCGATAAATGGCTTTCATTTGAAACTTAAACAAAATTCCGACTATATGAATTTCTAAGTTAAAGACTTGTTTGAATAATTTCAGCTAGAAATTCTCTTCCTCTTGTTGAAAAGGATGTACACCATTCAAAGGTTAAAATGATGTTCCTTTTCATATAAACTCCTTGTACATGAGGAATGACGTGACATTTGATAGAAATCTAAGATTTTAAACCTAAATACATAAACGTGTTCTTTATTTTCATAATAACACAACAGAGGTGCAATCCGTTGTATCAGTCACAATTCACGGAGCGAGCAGAAAAATATATGTAAATGATATGTAAATATAAGCAGCTATGTATGTTCTTGTGCAATATAAGATAGAAACTTTTCACTCCTAGCAACACAATAAATCAAGCAGAAATGACTACAGACAAAACTCCATCGCACGATCTGAATATCTTTCTCAATAAATTTGAAAAGCGTCATATTTAAAAGTCGAAAGATTTTCAGTTTAGATGGCTCCAACAGCTTTTCGCATTATTTTCACGGAAATAAAGATGAACTGCTTTTGAGTCAAAGGTAACACGAAAGTAAAATAAAGTGTTTTATTGCAGAAAAACCATATATTTTCATAAACATTCTAAAATAAATTCTAGGTAGTCAAAGTAAGCATTCAGAGCTTATGTCAACACTGTTAGGTTTTCCTATTTTGACCTGTGATGTACTCAGAGATTTATGAATATTATATTTCAGCAATACACTTATGAATAAAGGAATGGCATTCAGTATGTAACATCTGACGAATAATTCTATTGTTCTAAATTTCTGTCAATATTTCTATCTATTTAATTGTATCATTCTTTTTGTGTATTGCTATCATGTTTTGCCTTCTGTTTTTTTTATTTATTTGTTTAATTTTTTGCCTTTAATAGAATAGTTTTTAGGTTTTATTTTATGCGTAGTGGAATTTAGTGTCACATGTTTTATATTATGCGTGCTTATTTAAAACTGTAGATTTTTCAGTTCTGAATCAAACAGCGTTTAGATTGATAAAATGGCTGAAATAGATAGCGAGATTATGGTAAAAAGGCTCTTAACAGACCTTGAAGACAGTTTTGGGGGCCACACTGGTCATATCTGTCGATTTCTCACAAATGTGACAACTTTTCGGAATTTCGGACGCATTTTAGAAGCTCTAACGGCCAGTTTTTCTAGAATATTCAAGAACCCTCTAAAACACTGTATTAATGCGGCTTCTACCGCTAGAGATCAATCAGTTTTTTGATCAGGTCAGAAAAAGTTCAGAGAGATCCACGATGTGCTTAAAAATTTTGAGGAAACTCAAATATGATATTTAATTATGAATGTTAATAAATGACTAACAACGAAACAAAAACACAGCTTGAAAAATGTGGCAATTTTTTAAAAAAACCTGCTATAAATTTTATCAGTTATCAGGTTTATTGCTCATTTTCATTTCACATTTATTGTTCATTTCGCATGTTCTTTAGAGGAACGTTACTCAACCGTTTTCCGCGAAACAGTTACTAATTTCTAGGAAAAATTATAAAACTAAGGTTACAGGATAACAAAACGCTGTTGTCTTTCATAGGTGTTTATATATTTAATACAGTTTCAAAAAGTCATAAAAGAAATTTAAAGAGGTAACATAATTTTATGTTGTAATGTGGTCTAAATCATGAGGGTAATAAGTTTAATAATGTAGCTTGACAAAATGGATTATCAGAAATACATGCCAGAATTCCCTTCTGCTAGAGTTTCTCTGCTAGTGCTCTGTGTTCAGAAGTAAAGAAGTGGTTCAGTGTCATTTAAGTCTTTTAAAAGGGGTTTTCTTTGGTCTTTTTCTTTTATCTTTTTTCTTTTTATTTTATCTTCTCTTTGAAGCTAGAAAACGTATTTCTAGAAAACATGATTTTCACATTACGCGGCAACAAAATCCAAATACATAAACCGATTTCAGAAGCATTCGAATTCCTAACACTGTGCTTGATATTGAAAGGATTAAATTTCGAAGGCTCAAATATAGTGAAGTCATTGAAAACTAAAAGCGTTTTGTTTTCTTTTACGTAGTATTTGCTTTACTTAATTAGTTTTAGGAGTAATTTTTTGTAAAATTAAAAACTGAAAAATTTATAAATTTAATGTCAAAATTGTTTATTTTTTATCTAACAGAAGCATCATATGTGGTATATTAATAGGACATATGACAAATCCTTCATAATATTGATATTAATGTAATTAAAATCAAAATTATGCTAAATTTGGTCTCCAATATTATATCACATATCCTGCTCATTATAAGCATTTTATCCCTTATTAAAGCACTTTCGAAATTTGATACTAACTTTTAGTACATTTTAATAAAAAACAATTTAAAAAGATTAAAATAAACATAAAAGCAGTGTAATTTTTAAATACTTTTTACACCCCAAAAATCAAACAACCCAAATAATACTAGACACTAGAAGAAAGAAAATAATATATATTTTGTAACGAATTCAGAAGATTTTGAAAAATGTACAAAAATTTCGATATGATACAGTGCTATCATTTATCATAATTAAAAACCCAAATTTACTCTTCCTTAAAACCTTTAGAGCTTTAAAAGTGTTCCGCTATCAGAAATGTTTCAGAAACACTGCGAGTAAAGCTGGAAAACCTATGCTCTTTAAATTCATGTGAACATTTGGATTTTATATGCTTTGTAAGGCTGTAGTCTCAAACAGCCGGCACTCGAGCCGGCTATTTGAGGTTCACAAAATAAGTTCCGCAAATATATTTTCTATTATTAATTAACATTACTATGACAAGAACTTGAAGATGAAGTTTAATATTTTAATAATTTAGAGTCCGATTTTACATTTTTTTTTCATTACCATTAAAACCAAACTTTAATAACATTCTATAAGAGGTGTCAGTATAAGTGCAGCACTTAAAATCTGTAAGTGGAGGCAATTAATTTATATTGTGATATAAATCTTATTCAAAATTTGAAGATACATGTTCTATTCACTTTTAACCGTACTTGTCAGAAATGCAGGGTGTTTATAAAGTCTCTATACATTTTTTAGTAATATGGTCTAATTCTAGTTTCTTTGGAAGCGATCTAAAAGAACGCTGTCAACAGAGGAAAGAATAGCCATTCTTTGTGCCTGTACACGTGGATTAAAGTATCAACAGGTGCAGAAGGACCTCGCCCGCAAATTCAGAAAATAAGCCTGTACCAGAACAGCTTTTAAAACACTGATAAACAAATTCATGCGAACTGGTTGTGTTAAAGATGAAGACCGTTCTGGGAGACCTTCGATAATTCCACAAGTTGAGCAATGCATACAAGAAGCGATTACGCGTAGCCCCTATGCATCTACACGAAGACTTGGCCGGGAACTAGGTATTTCGCATACTACCGCTTCGAAAACTCTACGCTGTTATTTAAAGAAGGATGTCTACCCCATTCAAAGTGTGCATAACCTTGAAGCTGAGGACTATGCAGCTCGGCAAGTCATGTGTTATGATTTGTTGGAAGCTGTGGAGAATGAGAACTTAATGGAGAATGTTCTCTTTAGTGACGAAGCCACATTCCATCTCAACGGCCCCTTTAATAAGCATAATTGCCAAATGAGAGCTGATAAACAACCAAACATGTTATACGAACCTCAAGGAGACACACCTAAAGTTAATTATGGATTTGAATAATTAAGTCTAAGCTCTGTGTACCTTTCATGTTTTCAAGAAAGACCGTAACTGGAGAAATTTATCCCGATATGTTGCAACAATATCTTCAGCCAGAGCTAGTATCAGATGGCAATATTGACACTGTTGTCTACCAACAGGATGGAACTAAAGACTGGCAGTATTGAACAATTCAAACAGCGAACCATGACAGCTGAAATTACACCAATAGTTTTACATAAGGTGTTCTGGAGTGTAGTTGAATGGTGGCAAGTGTGCTTAGACACCCAAGGTGGCCACATTTAATTGTACTAATTTAGTGTTCTGTTATGTTGCACTTTCATGGAAATAACTTTCAAAATAAAGCCTGTTTAACCAAAAATTTGTAGAGACTTTATAACCACTCTGTATAAACGGCTTCAGTTACGAGTTTTTGCAATAAAAGTAAGAGTTTTTGCAATAAAAGTAATCTCTTTGTTTATAAGTAGATTTATATTCCAATATATTCTTTTAGCTCAAAGGGGCGTTAACCCAGAAAGGCTGTTAATCTCGAAACGGCATTTTGCGTCAGTTATCCGTTTCACTTTTAAATTTGTTGCTACCAAATATTATGGCCCTGTATATGCGTATGTTTCTGGCAACGTAGTTCTTCACCCGATTGAGTAACTAAAAGTCGGAATTCGGAATTTGTTTTATTGCTTATCAGTTCAGTTCCATACATTACATAAATTCTCAAATGATTTTCTAGTTGTGTACATTCTTGTGTGGATAAATAATAATTAAATCAATTCAACAAATTGTGTAAAAATGTAAATTATACTTGAATTCAAAAAATTTTTGTTACGAGTATTTTACAGTAAATCATTTCATAATCTATTAAGATACTATCAATAACTGACTTCATTAAATCAGTTTCCATTTCCAGTATCCTAATCTTTTTCGTATATCGAATGTAAACCACGAAATTTTTGCCTTTTAGGATCTTCTGCTCTTGCAAGTTTGGTTATTTCAAAGAATGTTTTCTAACTCATCGATAAGAAAACTCAATTTTTCACCATCGATTATTAAATCATCCCATTCGATCTCCAAGTGACGGCGTCATTGCCCGAAGAATTCTGAAAAGAACCGTTTCTTCCCGGAGGCATCATTCCGGTGGCGAACCGATTTATCACGGCGAATAATTTCCAAACATCTCCCACTCAATTTTTTGTCATTTCTTTCCTTATATCGATTATCATTCTGAGCCGGCAGTACATGAAAAATCTACAGACTCTTTCAGTTTGTTTTCCCATTGGTTATCGAAGACAGTTTTTCATTTTAGACTTTTCATTATTTTTCCTTTTCAATCTCTGCATTCCGTATGTTGGATGTCATGCGATGCTAAAACTGGGAACGCCATCTTTGCCCACACACAGAATTAATGGATACATTGCATTCGTCAACTTACGATTAAATGAAAATGTGTTTTCTTATAAAATGCTTTCCATATTCCTGAAACGTTCAGAGTATCTTATTTAGATTTACTTTGTAATACGGTATTTACTCAATAACTTTTGCCTTTCGCATAATTTCCCACCTCTTTAGCTTTTTAGCACAAGATACTGAAAATTTTAAATCTTCAGATAATTTTGCCCTTCTTCAAGGCATTCAGCTTCCTTAAATCTTAAAATGGATTAATCCGTAGTTGCTTCACCTTACTGACTGATTTGCTCATGGATTTCTCATGCATGGACTCTGGTTGATGAAGCAAGTGCAGAGACTAAATAGTTAATGTTTTTTTATGATTAACTTAAAAACTAAACAGCTAATGCTTTTGATGATTTTGAAAATCACTGCACTGAAGACAAAACTGAAACGTGACGAAGACAATGACAACGTCTGAGAGATAGTTTGCAAGCTGTAGCAGATACCACTACAGCAATTGATTGTGGTGTGACACATACGGCTGTGCTGGTTTCTCGTAACCATTTTGGTCAAATCTTCGAAGCCTTTTTTAAAGTTATTTCACTCAATTTCAACAATAATGAGTAGGATTTCTGTTTTTAGTTCAAGAGCTGTTTATAGTCTGTTAGCTTAGACCTTGGATTTGATATACTCTAAATCCAAACATCACATGGCGTCAAGTCGCAAGAACTGTGCCGACAATTAACATCATAATTTCTGAAAATCACATGATCAAAAAAACGTTAAAACATTCTCTTAACAAGCCGATGGCTTCTTTTGTTGTATGACATGTGGTACCATTCTGTTGAAACGACATTTTTTGGGCGTATGTAACTTATCCCACAAAAGACTGGATATCACGTCATGATGTCGTACTTCATCTAAAGTTAGTTTGGCCGAGAACGACATAGTTATACTACATTTTTATTAACCTCGATAACTGCAGACAAAAAATGTCAAAGATTATGGTTGCCAAATTAAATATAAAAAAGGTGGAAAATTTAGTGCGGCGTTCGCGAGGGGCCTCCCTATTAAGCTTTGCATTTGTTTGTTTTACTTTTTACCCCTTTTCTTTCTTTCTTTCTTCCCCCCCCCCTTTTTTTTCCAAGTTTGAAAATTTGATTCATTTGCATTGAATCATTTGAATCATATTTTTAAGGCACCGTTTCATAAATGCTTCAAAAATATGAAATAGCCTGTTTTAGGATATGCTCTTATCAAATTCGATTCTTTTGCATTTAATTATACTTTTAGAATTGCGTTTCATAAATGCTTCAGAAACATAAAATAGCCTGTTCTGGGACATCCTCTTTTGAAATTATATTCATTCACATTGCCTTGCGTTCAGAACGCCATTTCATAAATGCTTAAAAAGCATGAAATACTAGCATGTTTTAGGACATCCTGTTTTCAAACTTGATTCATTCACATTGAATTACCCTTTTAAAACATCATTTCATAATACTTTGAAAATATGAAGTAGCTGGTTTGGAGACATCCTCTTTTCAAATTTGACTCATTCCTATTAAATTACACTTTCAGAACATCGTTTCATAAATGCTTCAAAAGCATAAAATAATCTGTTTGGGGACATCACTGCGGACGTGTCATTTTTCACTTCCTCACCTGAAAAGAACGTCTCCATGTAACAACCCTTTTAACAATCAGCAATTAAAACATTCAGTTAAGAATACTTTGCAATTTGTTGAATGAATCTATCATGTTTCTACGCAAATAGCTTTCAAAAAGACATTTACATAAGGCTTCCTTAAGACGAAGGTTTTGTGAATTTTACAGGCATTAAGTGTGGAAAACAGGAGCTTTTGAAAATTTGGTATAAGAGTTGGTGCAATAGATCTTTTCCTATTCTCAGTAAGTATTTCGCAGAAGCGTTGAAGTTATATTGGCTTGAATATTATTAGATACAGAACAGTGGTTTTTCAATCTTTTTTCCCCATGCAACTCTTTTATCATTGCTAGAAGATTTTTCACCTCCTTTTCCAAAGTTGAAATTACATATATGCATTTTAATTAGATTATTTTCTAACTCGTTTTATAAATTAAACAACAAAAAGTACAGAAAATATTGAGCTGTCTCCCCCTTTGAAACTATGAAATTCTCCTCCCCCCCCCGCCGCCCGGTGAGAACCTCTGGAATAGAATCTAGTATTAGAAATTGAAGTGTAAAGAAAAAGGGAAAACGGGAAAAGTAGGATAAGATATACAACCAGTCCTGAGAAAAAATACAAACATTTAATTATCTAAGATCCCATATTAAATATACATCATATCCTTGTTTCTTTGTATGTATCAAATCTACAAAATAAAAGTATTGTTCCCATACATTTTTTTTTCTTTCTTTTCTCCGTTTCTTCTCAATAGGTAGCGCCCTAAAGCGATTTTTGTTTAGTGTAACATAACCAGACCGCCGTGCAGGATATATGTTGCCGTTATGTTCCGTGTAGGTTTCCATTAGAAATATGGGGGCCGAGCTGTAATGTCGCTGAACACTGGTAGTTCGGTCCGAGGTTCGAATCCCGCGAACGGGCTGGCTGCATGGGTGTTTTCGCGGTTTTCCCCATTTGTAAGGTGTATACAAGCCCGTTTCCCTTAAAAAGTCCTCCACGAAGGCATCCCTGTATATATATATATACATATATAGGCTGCTTCAAAAAATGTATACACAGTTCAGTTTGAACTGTCGTAGAAAATTTAGTTTCCAACCGACAAGGCTAAATTTCTGGAAAAACTAGGGCTACAGTCCAATATGAAAAATAAGTATACTGTATGGCCAAACTGAATGTTAGAAATGGTGTTTAAGTAAATGTACAAAATGGTAGTCTTCAGTATCGATACAATGCTGAGTACGAGTCACGACTGATTCCTTATTTCACACCAAAGTGTCCAATGGGATTTCTGCGCACACCACTTGAATAACATCCCAAGGTGTGTCAAGATTACGTGGTCTACGATGTGCCGCATAAAATAATCGAGCGGCGTAAGGTCTGGAGATTAGTTCTCTGCGTCCTAGCTACTGATCTGGTATATTTTGATCTAGGTATTCTCGCACATCCCTATAATAGTGCGAAGAGACACCATCTTGTTGTAATGAAACATGACTTTACCATATATTACAGAATATCAGGAAAATGGAATTAGCTAACATTGTTAGATACTTTGCTCCAATTACATAACCTTCAAAACGGAAAGGTCCACCAATGATTACCCTAAGAGACAAACCACACTACATTTTTGCACCAGGCAAATCCATAGCAGTTTTAACACAATGCGAGATATTTTCAATCCACTACACGCGATTATGCCTATTGACAATCCTATTAAGTTTAAACCACGTAACCTTGACACACTTTGGGATGAGATTCAAGCGATGTGCACAGAAATCCTATTGGACACTGGTGCAAAGTACGGAATCAGTCCTGACTCGTAGTCAGAAATGTATCGATGCTGAAGATTACTGTCTGAACATTTATTTTAAACACCATTTAGAACATTCAGTTTGACCAGAAAGTACGCTTATGTTTCAAATTACCATTCCGACAAATTTAACTTTGTAGGTTCGAAAATAAGTTTTCTATGAGAGTTCAAAGTGTGTATACATTTTATGATGCAGCCTGTATGTGTGTGAGTAAAATATACGGCTATAAGGAGCTCTTCAGTGACGACATGACAATGGTATGTAAGCAGCAGCAAGTGCAACACTCGTGGTGTAGACTTATATTAAACATACGGAGTAGGGCTGCCACAGTGAGAACAAATGCGGAAAAATCTCTTCATGCATATATCTTAAATAATCAAAGTTCAATGCATGTGCAGAATGAGTATACAAACAGACCAAATTGTCTTTGAAAAGGCTGTATTTTGGTCCTACTTCTTTCTACCACCAATATTTCAATGGGATTAAAAGTTAAACACGAGTAACTTACTGAACACATGTATAACTTAAAATTAAATGAAGTTAAGTTAGCCTAACTGCTTCACAGGTTAAATATCGCGGAAGCGGACTCGAAAAGTTGGCGTAAACAAGACGAATGGCAAGAAAGCTCAATGCCACAGAAATCTAATCGCTAGGAATTCAAAGATAGCAACGTGGCTTTAAGGCAGGCAGAATGCTCTGTGACTTTGCCTTCCCTTAATCAGTAACTTCTTTCTGCCTCATTGAACACATGTTCGCTAGACAGTTTGCATCCTGGCAAGAAAGTGTGAGTTGAAAGCAAGAACGATAGGAAAATCGCTTCAATCTAAAATAGTTGTTAAGTAAGTTAAATAAATCCCCGCAGCATTATAACATTGGGCAAGAAGCATTATAAGAGCCACACAAAACGCTTCCCGAAGGACTGCTAAAGATAACATTGAAAGGAGGACGTTCATGTCAGGGATCTTAGTCGGCAAAGAAGCATTCGACTTTGGATCCACAAAATGAAATCAAGGAATTGAGTAGACTAATTAGATAGAACATTAATCAATTTAGAACAGTGGCATAGGAAGACAAAATTCATAGTTTGGATGCAAACGACTGTTGTTTTGGGTTTATATAAAGAAGAATAAAAGAACCTATGCACGCAATAAATTCATCTGTACCGAAGATATAATGCACTTTCAAACGAAGACAAATCCAGGATATTTGCTGATCACCACGAAAAATCATTTACCCCAAATGCTTTCCGAGGGACCTAAACTTTAGATATGAAGTGTCTTACCATGTCAGGGACCGTCTAAATGTCTTTACGACAAGAAAGATGATCCACTTGCAACACCAAGCAAAGAGCAAAATATTATTAAAAAGCTTAGCACCGGGCCATGATGAAATCATAAATGTTGCTTTAAGAAAACTGCTACGAAATGGGATAGCTATACATACGCACCACTATTATCAATGCCTGCATGATTAACTCGTATTTCCCAAAATTATGGAAATGTACAAAAATAATTCTCAATCCAAGGAAAAGTACTACCGAAAACAGACGGATACAGGCAAATTTAGAATGGTTTCGGACTCATGGAAGATCCTTGATAGAATTATTAGGCACAGAATGCAACCCTATCGTACGCTGCTTCCAACAAAGCAATTCAGATTGAGAAAGAAATAATTAACTCTAAGCAGCTGACTCGATTAACTGAATTCATAGATGCAACCCTGCACAGTATTGCCTTACTCATGATAGACATGGCGAAAGCATTCGGCAGCGGCTTCCATGAAGGACTTATCTATAAATTAAGTTATTTAAACATACACAGGGAAAGTGAAAAGCATGATAAAAAGAAAAATAAATAAATAGCATTAATCAGTAGAATTGTTTAGGTTATTTATCACGAATAACAGATGTTTTATCGCTCAAGGAAAGCGTAAGTGCTCATAAGTGTTTAAACAAGGAAACGACAATAATTTTCCTATTTCATTCTTTGCATATAATGTATGTAGTTTTGTCTCCCTGAGTACTAGTTTTCAGTATTTTGGTATTATTTTGTGCAGCTAATTATCCCATTCACGGCTACTTAGCGTAAGTTCTGGTCCCCTTATTTTGATAAAAATTAGTATATATACTATACGGGCCATGGGGAAAAGAAACCGCAATAAAAACAATAGTTTAAATTTCTACCGCCAAGTTTTTTTCACCTAGAGTATAAAAACACAATAACACAAACAGGAAGGGAAAAACTTTACTTAATCACCTTTCATAGTTCAAGTTGCATTCTATTTGTTTCAGTTATATATTCAGTGCGCATTTTGGTTTATTCACTAGTAACGCGAAAGGTTTCTTTTACAATTGCAGCAACATATTGTCTTATTCTGGCTTTATATTCAGGCAGCGTCCTCATTTTTTACATACAGGAATTCCTCTAACCAGATACTACAGTTATCCAAGTCTGGAGACTGAGAAGGCCAGGCATTCGAAAAACTTCTCGAACTACCCTATCATCTTCAAAATGAACAGAAAGCAGTTCCTTTACTTGTCGTTCAGTATGAAATAGTTCAGAATCTTGCATGAAGACAATAATCTAAACATTATAGCTCTGTAATGCAGCAATGGCTTGCTACTGTAGAAGTTCATAGTAACGGAAACTTCTGCATGTTTACTCTCAGAATTACTCTTCTCAAAGAAAATCATCTTTCTGAAACCATTCTTTTTCCCAGTCCATTCAAACGTCTATAATCTCGAGGTGCAGCTAAGTTCTTACTGCAATCCTTACAAAATAAGATAGTGAGTAAAACTCGATAATTTTTCTCTAAAGACATGGTAAAGACTGATTTTACATATATTTGGATGATTGGCATTAAAGAGTTCCTAATTTGCCTAACGACCTTTCTACACTGCATGAAAAATATCATCTAGTGGTCGAAATTTGAGCTATTCTTTCTACTGCATGTTTCTTTTTATTATAGTCCATATAACTTATATACCAAGCTTCAAAGGAATGGATCAACTACAATGGGCTCTACATAGGTCTAAACAATATCACTTTATTTAAAACCATCCTGCACAAAAACAACACATTCCAATGTTCTGTTTTCTTTCGGTGTTTTGATTGTGTAATAATAAAGACTTCTATCAGCCAAGCTAAATCAAACTTTCTAAATTTGGACAAATTTAGAAAGTTTGATTTTGATTTACATATTTTAACACCTTAATGTGTCTTTCTAAGCGGACGCGTCGGGAAATTGGAACAGAGAATTGAGACTATTAAAATTTCCAAGACACTTTGTCAAAACATTTTTTAGCGTAAAAGTTTCAATTGTCTGTTTCGGCGAAACGCGTAATGGGGTTAGCTTGATTCGACGTTCAAACAATGAAATTTCCCTTGAAAAGCCTGTTTGGATATCGAATTGGGCTAATTTACCATTTTCCGCTTACTTTTTAACTTTTTCTGTTATTTAATTTTATTGTATTTATGTTTTACATGTCTAATGATTTGCTTTTCATGTGTATTGATTTTTGAAAACGTCTTTGACCTTTTGGAGCGGACAAATGTTTCAATGAATTAAATAAACTATGTCAAAAACTTTAGTCTCAATTCTCTGTTCCAATTTCCCGACGCGTCCGCTTACTTTGACACATTAAGGTGTAAAAAAGATAAAAAATAAATAATGGAAAGGCAATTCCGATGTACAGAAAAAATAAATAGCGATATGTTATTAGTCAAAATATACAAGATCTTATGGGTGGACCTGCGAGCTTAAAGAATTAATACTTTATAAAAGTACCGTAAATTATATTTAAATCAAAATGGAAAAGATAATAAAAAGGACGAATTGAAGCATGTGTCTTGCCAAGATCTAGAAAAAATCTTTTAGAGAAAAAAATTATTAAAAACAGACCTGGATCAGAGCCGTCTTCCTTGGTAATGAGGAAACTCGAAAAGGGTAGGGAAAACTCCGAGCGTTTCCATTGCCCTCCAACTGGCCGGATGACGTAAAAAGGGGAGAAAACAACGTCACTGGGTAATAGCTAATGTAAAGTGACTGACCGTTGGCAGCAAACCTGACTCATTGCAAAGGGGAGAGTGAAATGTGTTGAAAAATGCGGAAAAAGTTCAAAATGGCGTCTTGTCATAGTAGTTTGAAGAAAATTGGGCTGGGTAAAAAAGAAAATGGCTAATTCAACAAAATATTACCTAAACTGGCCTCTAAAGTAAGCAGAAACAATGAAAAAATAGTAATTTGTTAATTAAAGTCGTAATTCTTCAAGCTAGAGGACGTTCAAGCTGCTAGAAATGAAAATAGCCCATAAGTTAATAACAGAATAGAATTGGCCAGCAAAGTTTTTTAAAAACTGTTTAAAAATAGAATTAAAAGTATTGTGCCAAATTTTAAGAAGAAAAATATGCGTTGTGACAGGAATCCTTTGTACATTTATACATTAGATCTTCAGAATCAGCCATCCATAGCCGTCCCATATAACTTTAAGCATAAAATTTCATTACCTAACTCAAAAAATCTAAAAATTGGTAAGGTTAATGCCAGCTTTTTTAAGGTATTTTTAATTATTTTTTGAGGAATAAGGTTATTTTTCAATATTGTGACGAAATATAGTACTTCTTCTTGAAGGTGTTTTGTTGTATTGCAGATTCTTTTCATTCTAAGCAGCTGTGAGTAAATTGTGTTGAGGATGACTCTTTTAGAAATATTGGAATTCCAATTGGTTAATTTAAGTGTTGAAAAGTTAAATTCTCTTCGTTTGTCATAGACTTTCACAAAATTGTAATCTATAATATGCAAATCAACATAGACTATATCATGTTGCACGGCATTTGTAGTATTAAGTTTTATGCATGAAGGGTAAATATTAGCATTTTCAATCTTGGTGTTGTTGAAGGCTATTACATCATCAATATATAATAAGATGTGTTGGTAAAATTTATGATCTTCCTTATTGTGTATTATATATATATATATGTAATGAAACTGTGGTTTGAAGGTGGCAGAGTGGAAAGCATGATGACGCAATTTAGCACAACATATCTTGAAAAATCACAATCTTTATTTTTTGCATGCATATCAAATCATCCTTTTTCAGACAAGATATTTCTTAATAATATTTGAGTAGAATAACTCCCATTTTGAAGTACGACGTCATCTTAAGCAAGTAAGCGGCAGCAGCATGGATGAAAGGCGTCTTACCAGCAGGGGAGCTAACGCGGAAAAGGGAAAGGTTATAGTACTTTCATAGGAAGAAGGCTGGGAGTGGGAAAGTTTCAGTTTACAGTTTTGGTTTAGAATTAATTTGATTAGACGAGAGGCATCTGCATTAAAACGTCACATAAGATAGAAAAGTCTGGAACCTGTGAGAAGAGATGAATTTAGGGGTACATCATCAAATTTAGAATGTTAATTTTGAGGTCGTCAATTATTTTTTTGAAACAGCTTTCATATTTTGTTATATCTTACATATCCCCCCCTTCAAAAGAAAGGTTGTGTGAGCAGAGTGGAAGAAAAAGCAATTACAGCAGCAAAATGTCAAAGATATAATTTTGAAATACAAATAGATATAATTTTGAAAATACAAACATATGAACTTTTAAACAAAAAATTATTGCCATAAAATTTTGACCGATATTTTGACATAAAATTTTGAGTGATATTACTTTGATCATTGAAAGTGATAAAATTTTGAATTGAATTATGAATCTTAGCACTGTATTATTTTTAAACAATAGCATATTTTAGAGTTCTGAGGTAAGAATGTCCAATGAAATTTTGTAAAGTTCTTGATAGTTCCACATGGTAAAAGTTCAAATTTTTTCACAACCTAAATGTTCAAATAAAATTCTTTCAAATTTTTGTTGATGAAAATATTTCTATTATATTACAAATTAAGATGCCAATTTTCATATTATTTAATTATTATGTTTTTTAAGGAAAGCATTTTAAAATATAAAAATTTTGTAAAACATCATTTATCAACACAATTTCAAATTTTTCACTATTATTAAGACATTTAAAATTTACTTATTCTTTACAAATCTTGAAGACTTCACAACTTTATCTAAATACTAGCATTTCCATCATATTGGTTTATCAGGTGAGCAAACTGGTGTTTAACATTCTTCACCACTGGCCAAAAGATTTGCCAAATTAGCAGTTATTGTAAAAAAGACCTCCGTTCCTTCTGTAGAGGCAACTGTTTAAAATTTTCAAACAATAATATCATTCTTAAAATACAGTAATAATTCAAAAAAATATAAATTCAAAGAAATTTTAATAGTACAAAAATCTTAATCGCATTAGGAACCTTCCCTAAGTAAAACCCTCAAATTCTTTACCTAATTTTTATCAAATTCAATAATTACTTTTTTCCAATTCAGAAATACAAAACTACATTTTAAATAAATCATAATATTTTTAAATTATTAACTTTGATCTCAAAATCACTTGAGCAAAATATTACCATTAATAAATCATAATGCAATTAACTTATAAATGCAATTTTTTTAAACATAATGTACTCAATTTGGAAATTAATATCACTTCACGATCACATTTCATGACTTTTGATAATATTGCATTATTTGAATATGAAGAATTAGCCGAATAAAGACTGAGCGTGCAAGAGAGCACAAAATACTATTTGGCATTTCATATTTCACTGATGAGGTTGATGACCTTCAAAGCACTTTGGACGTTTAATTTTCTTTCTACGCGACGATCGGAGATGCATAAACATTGTGCATATTCGAAACGAGCAAAAACGATTAACCATATTTCATCACTACGTTGGCGACACTGACCTTGATTCCGAACACTTTCGATTTTGAACTTACAGATATTCGATGATTTTCAAAGCACTTTTTGAATATGCCGTTAAATCACACACCGGAAACGAATTTGATGATTCACTGGTAGTTTGAGGCAGCAGAGTTCGAAATCCATTCGGGAAAACTTGCACCAGGTTAATAATGTCCGACTTTTTATATATATGTAATGATTTCAAATGCGTAGATGAAAGCAGTGGAACTCTCAACAGCTTACGATACTGCGTTAGATGACCGAGAAGACCGTAGTGGCTTGATTGGGAATGCAGATGAATAGTTACCTTTTTTATGTTATACATTCGTTAAACGATGTGAGATTAGTTGAAATAAACTGCACTGAAGTTCCGCGCCTGTAGGGTCGTAAATCGGCTGCGCCATATTATTGTAATGAAACTGTGGCTTGAAGGTGGCAGAGTGGAAAGCATGATGACGCAATTTAGCACAACATATCTTGAAAAATCACAATCTTTATTTTTTGCATGCATATCAAATCATCCTTTTTCAGACAAGATATTTCTTAATAATATTTGAATAGAATAACTCCCATTTTGAAGTACGACGTCATCTTAAGCAAGTAAGCGGCAGCAGCATGGATGAAAGGCGTCTTACCAGCAGGGGAGCTAACGCGGAAAAGGGAAAGGTTATAGTACTTTCATAGGAAGAAGGCTGGGAGTGGGAAAGTTTCAGTTTACAGTTTTGGTTTAGAATTAATTTGATTGGACGAGAGGCATCTGCATTAAAACGTTACATAAGATAGAAAAGTCTGGAACCTGTGAGAAGAGATGAATTTAGGGGCAGATCACCAAATTTAGAATGTTAATTTTGAAGTCGTCAATTATTGTTTTGAAACAGCTATCATATTTTGTTATATCTTACATATATATATTATATATATATATATATATATATATATATATATATATATATACTTCTGGTGCGGCCGATTCACACCAAAACGCGAGGTGCATATCTACATGTTATAGCAGCCACTTCATGCAAATTTTCAACGGTCTGAGACTACTCATTTTTGAGTTATGCGCGATACACAGGTACACTGCTCAAAAAAAAAAAAAAATGGGACAGTGGTATATCTCCCGTTCTACTGGGTCAATTGACAAAATTCAAACTGCGTTTTTCATGTCTCGAAAGCGCGACTTAGGATATATATTAGATTTATATATAGCACTATTCTAACATAGGTATTTTGACACAAAATAGGACTTTTTCTGAAACAACGTACCAAATATTTTCCATATTTCGATTTTACGACTCAATTTATGCCAGAATACCAAGTTTTGTAAAAATCGTACGAGTAGTTTTTAAAATATTAGCTCTCAAAATTTTAGCTCCTCAATGTTAATTGAATTTGGCAAATATTTATTAATATCTCTTTTTTTATCAAACTTTTCTGATTTTTTCTCTCACATTTCGAAATTTAGGTTCATTCAAAATAAAATTTACCCATTTTTTGTGTTTTATTTTTTAAATTTCTATTTTTAAATAATTTTTATAAATTTTTCGAAAAACTATTTTAATTATAACCTATAAAATTTTTACCATCATCTTAAAGTAGGCGTATTTTTAAGCATATCTGCAAAAAATTAGATTTTTTTTTATTTAAAATTTTCTAAGATATACACGAATTAACATATTTTCGCGTTTTGAAATTTGGCATCTTTTTTTCAGCGATAATAACGCCAAATGTGGTCTATGGATTTTTGTTACAGTGAATTGCCACAGCTATTTTTAACCTTAAATTTCAAGTAAAATTTTACAAAGAATACATTATATAACATTTTTTCCTGCAAGGATGCGTAATAAATATTTATTAATACTATATGAAAAGCTATTTTTTTAAAATTATACATGATATTATTCAAATTTTTAACTATTTTTTTTAATTTCTCTCTCTCTCTCTCTTTTTTTTTTTTTTTTTTTTTTTTTAAATAAGAGTAAATTTTTACCTTCGGCGTTTTATCGTCTGCTACTTTACTACGGTTAAATCGAATTGTCTAAAACTGAGAATTTTCGTTTGATGTTTATTTGAATTTTATGACATTAACTGCATAATTTATTTCTAAACAAACTGTAGCTTTTGAAGTGGCTGAAAGAGTGGCTGATACTATGATCCATATTTTTAAACCACAGTATATTTTTATAGAAACATAAGATTTAGAATAATCATTTTTATAAAGGTCAAATTATGATATAAACATACAACCCTCTAGAGAATTAATGGAAGTTCAATGGCTATGTAGAAATGATCTGCAGCTACTTAATGGCTGGATAAGTCAGCAGATTCCGTGGACAAGTAAGAATAATTATATAAACGACACCAACATTCTGGATTCAATTAATAACGAGGATACGATGTTTATTAAATGAATTTAAGAAGTTTTAAAACATAAAAAGTCAACTCATTTTTTATCCTAAAATGTATTTTTGTGCGTAGCGTATTTTCATTATATCCTTAAAATTCTAATTTAGAATGTAATTTTCAAGAACTGAATCCTAATCATCAGTAGTATAATAAGTAATAGTAACTAAATAGTAATAACACGACTAAATAGCGGGTAATCCTGAGGTGATTCAGTTCTTCAATTTCTTCGTCCCAGGCTTTCCATTTATAACTAAGATCAGGTGATGCTTCATCGTCCCAATCAATTTTGGCAGACCTGATTTCCTGAATCAGCCACATTATTCTTACGGTGAAAGGGCCATAAAATCCGACAGGATCAAAAATACGGTTTGATGTTTGTAATAGAAAACGTTTTGAGTTAATTGATGATGAAATGAGATTTGTCAACTGCTGAGTGTCAAAATAAAAATTATCATTATTCGTATATCAATTAATTCCTAACACTTTGATCGGGACAACCCCAGGAGATCTTTGTATCTGAAATTCTTTGTGATGCCAAATGTTTTTGAGTTCTTTTGAATTAGTATGCCACTTATGTAGTGATATGCTAGCTTCATTAAAAGTGTTCACAATTTCTAAACTTGTTTTCAGGGCTTGTTCTAAATTTTCTTGACCACCAATAATGTCACCAAAATACAGGCAGTTGTTTAAGAGTTCTACTGTTTCAGGATTTATTTCTGAATATTTTTAAGATGATGCTTAATGGTAGCAACCAGCAGAAAGAGACTAGATTTTATTCCAAACAAAACTCTTGTAAATCTAAAGGTTTTCAAATTTTCATTGCTATCATCAGGATCATCTTTCCAAAAGAATTGTGTAACATCCCTGCTTTCTTCATTTAACTCTATCTGTAAAAATGTTTGTATAATGTCAGCCATAAAGGCTATCGAATTTTGTCTAAATTTTATCAATAAATCATAAATATCAGTATATAAATGCGGGCCAGTATACAAACACTCGTTTAGAGAAAGGGTCCTTGGTTTATGGGCTGAAGCATCATAAACTATTCTTAGTTTGCTTGTTGCTCTATCATTTCTGATGACTGACATATGAGGTAAATACAATACAGTCATAACCATTTCGATTGTGTTCCTGAACTGGTTCAACAATTTGCTTTAACTCGTAATCCTTTAAAACCTCTGTATATTGAACAAACAAAAGATTATCAATTTTAAATTTGTTACTTGATATCTTAAATTTTTCAAGTGCTATATCCCTATTATCTTCCATTAAATGTTTTGAATTCGGTTTCGAAGGTAATTTTTAGTATCTGCCATTCTTATACTTGATATCAGATTCGAAAGATTTCATAATTTCTAAATCAACAGTTTTGTCGTTTTGAGTATCACTTTCTAAGCGTAAGTTTTCTAGCTTCCAAAACTGTTGTAATTGATCTGATATCAAGTTTTCATTTACTATCACTTTCATAGTTAATAATTCACTAAGATCATTATTTACTTTACCCTGCAAACACCACCAAAATAAAGATTCTGTGGCTACTACATTTCTTGAAATTCTTTTGATTTTACCGGTAATTATAGAATAGTAGAAATCTACCCCTATGAGAACATCAATTTTCTCACTTTGTCTACAAAGTCTGCCAATCGTAAATTTTGTAAAACTTTATTTTCTTTAGCAAAATTCAAATCTGGAGGGGAGGTAACAGTATTGGATATATTTTCGATTTCAAGAAGCTCAATATATATACTAATTTGGATCGATAACATTTTCTAGTTTTCCTTTAACAACATTAAAGGTTTTTCCTAACGCAGTTTTATCTCCAAATGAATAAATAGAAAGTGATTCTTTTCTAACAATCAGAAGTCCATATTACTAGATACATCTTTTGTTATGAAAGATCTCACTGGGCCATTATCAAAAAGAATTTTCACATTTTCAGATTTATCGTTATTTCGAATCAATGCAAAAGCAGTTTGTAATAATATTTTATTAGATCTATTTTCATGGGAGTTATATGAGGAAACAGCGGAAATAACGCTCGAATCCGACGTTTTCTTTTCAAGTTTATCATTATTTTTTTTCTGATGGAATGAATAATAATTGACTTTCAAGTGTTTATTATAGCAGAAGATTCAGTTTATTTTTTGTTTGCAGTCTTTGATTCTATGCTTTTGATCCAAACATAAAAAATCATCTGCCTTGTTTTTTCAAAATCCCTTTTTTTCTTTTTCACACTTAAAATTTAGCAATTCGTGGACTTATGACTTCCGTTCTCGCAGAAAATACACTGCGATTCGGATGATGCAGCTAATAATTCAGTTGTAGATGGTTTGCTTGTTATGGCGAAAGAATGTTTAGATCTGAAGGGCAGTGGCTTTTCTAATCGCGAAAATTTCTCTTTTGAGTTATAATTAAAAGAAGCCGCACGTTCTCTACTGAATACTTAATTCCTCGAAAGGTCTAACAGACATTTTAAATCCCAACTTTCGTCTTTAATTTTTCGGCTATAATCCCGAGCGAATTCATTAGGAAGTAATTTCAAAATTAAAGGCGTTAAAATATTTCCGTAGGAATCAGAGTCTATTTTTAATGCTTCAAGATTTCTTATCTGTACTTCGGTGTGATCGAGAAGTTTTCTTAATCCGTTTACATCATTAGGATTTCTAACAGGTGAAATACTTAAGAGTTAGCCTAAATGCGAATTAATTAAGATATTCGTTTGCTCAAATCTGGAAGGTAACAGTTCAAGAGCAGCTTCGTAGTTATTTTCGATAAGAGCGAAACCAGAAACAACTTTGACGGCTGAGCCACTAAGAAAGCTTTTCAAGTAAATTAATTTCTCTGTTTTTGATAAATTTGGACTTTTATCAATCGCATTTTCGAACTGACCTATAAATTCTAACCAATCCGAAGGATCATCATAAAATTTAGAGATGGTTGATTTTGGAAGACGAGTGAATTTGTTATTTTCGTTCCTAGAATCTGTAACGGTTTCATTAGAATTTTCCCTATTTGCATTGTCCGAATATTCGGGCTTATTCAATTCCTTCAACATTTTCTTCGCTCTAAATTGCCGCAGTTGAAATTTTTCTTCATATTCCAAAACGGATGTGATTTTAAGTTCTAATTCGTCCGCTTCGACTTTCAATCCTCGTTCTATTTGAGCGTCTAAATAACTCAAGGACTTTCTCAAGGAGGGTCTAAATAACTCAAGGAGCGTCTAAATAACTTTTTAATTGATTTAAAATTTCTTCTAATACATTTAAATTTATCCTACTATCATCTTTAATCAATTCAGTTTCGATTTTCTTTAATATCTTGGACACTGCGGTCCTCAATACGTTTCGTTTCGACTTCAGTTTAGCGATAAGATCTTACTTTATACCAAAAATAGAGAATATAGGCTTACCTTGGCAATCTTCTCACACTTCAAAGTGCTAATCTGAAATTAAAAAATACAATTTTTTAAATTGGCCAAAGATTCATGGCACCAATACACCATGTCGCGAAAAGGGGTTTATTCTAAGGTGAAACTTCTACCGTATCTAAAATCTATGTTTCTATATGAAGAACATCATATTTTTATCTATGATTGACAAGGTTAAGTTAAATGTTTACTTGCATACATACGGTTAATCAATTAATTAATCAACAAACGGAAAATTGTACAAATCAAAGGAAATGGCTTAATGCGCCATTCCCGTCTAGCATCTAACTAACTTTTACTTCAGGTGAGGGTGCTGTTATCGCCGTATGACATCATATTTCTCTACAATAATAAAGTTAAAAAGAAAAACAGAAAATAAAAGGTGGTTAGTAGGAGTAAGACGGGGAATCGCGAACAGCGACAGGATAAAAAACTTGAACAAACCCTTCTAGACGACCGCTATAAAAAAGGTTTATCATTCTGTGTGTTTAGCAATACAGGAACCAATTGTGAAACCAGAACAACAAGCGAAACTTCGGAGGTTTTCTTTCGTCAGGAAGGATAACGTTGGAGGTATGCGTGCCAGTGGGAGTAATAAAGTTAAAAAGACAAAACCAACAAAAAGGGGTTAGTAGGAGTGAGACTGGGGGATCGCGAGCTCAGCGACAGGATAAAAAAACCTTAACAAACCCTTCTAAACGACCGTTAAAATCTGAAACCCTTCAGATATATCTTTTTTTAATATATAAATGTTCTTTGCATAACTACAAATCAAAGAACTGGAAAAGAAACACACCAGTGTAAAACTTCAAATTAGGGACCCCAGCAGTCTTAGGTTGGCGTTGCTTACGGATAATGGTCAATCAATGTCGAAAATGATCACACATGCTTCTTCTTCAGAAGCAAAGATGGGATGAGCAATTACCATCTTTATATGGAAATAAATGGAATGAACAAATAGAAAATGAATGCAGCACCTTTATCAAGGAAAACGCGACGAAGCCACTGCAACGTCAAGTGAATGAACTATTTGAGGTCTGCACATACCATCTGCATGTCGCATTAATTAAAGAAAAGATGCCATTTATAAAAATATATTTTTAATGAAAATGCTCTCTTCATACAGCCTTTTACAATATTGCAGTTAGTTCTAATGGAGTAACCTTCGTTCTGACGGACAACGCATGCTTAGTTACAAGAAATGTGTTTCCGTCTTTTGGCAAATTGCCACGTTATTCCGAATAAATAGCAATAAAACGTTAAAAAGCTAAGATGTTAGAATTTGGAAAATCTTAACATATTTTGTAAAACTTTCACGAATTTTTGATTAACAAAATCAACGATTTCGAAGAGAGCAATGGCAACACTGTACAGGAAAAAAATTTTTTTATTTCCAACACGCGAGACTGTGTATCGGAAATTCTAAAGATGTGCTCATTTCAAAATTATTTTGCGGTATTGCTGCTGAATTGAATTTTATGATTTAAATGCGAAGAACATGATATTAAAGAACAAAAGGTAAAGCATAAAACTTTGAAATAAACGCCCCTTTGGGCATAATGTAAAAATCTGAAAGTTTTCAGACTTGTTTTAACGTTTTGCGCGTTACCTTCATTAAATATCATCTTCTTCTCACTTAAACCATAAAATTCAGTTCTACTGCAACATTGCGAAATAATTTTAAAATTAACATATCTCTAGAATTTCTGATACACAATTTCGCACGCTGGAGAATAAAATGCCCCTCCCCCGTACAGTGTTGCCATTGTTCGCTTTGAAATCGTTGAGTTTGTTAATCAAAAATTCGTTAAAGTTTTACAAAATACGAAATCGATAATAAAACCAATTCCAAGTTTCAAATTTGGGCTTCCAGATGCCTATATTCGCAGGAGGATTCCATTATTCAAAACTGGAGGGCTCTAGGTACCTTTGTTTTCTCAAAATGCGAGAAACATACATACATTTATACAGATTTCTCATTATTTAATTTCTTTAAATATAATACAGGCTGTAATACTTGGTGGCAACAGTTTGAAAAGTGAAGGGGCATTCAAAGTTTTCGATGGAAAATGCCAAAACGAAATTAATAGCCCTTCTGAGCTACCCTTTGGGCCAATAAATAAAAAGTTTAAAAAAAAACTTAAGAGTTATTTTGGCTTATATCTGATATGTTAGCAAAGTAGTGGCAGAAAATTTCCAAATTCAAACAAAAGACGTATGGAATATCTTTGCTAGTTGAAAACGACAAGCTCGTTATTTCTTTTCGAATATGCGTAGTTTTTCTTCGGTAAAATAAAGGCCAATATTAGTTTGAATTTTGCCTAATTTTGAATTGAAATTCAAACAGTCCTATTTCTATTCCATGTATAAATATTGAATATCGTCAGCAACGTAAAAACGCAATAGTGTGATAACATGAGGGACTTAAATCAAGAGCGCAGTCTTTGATTTAAGTCATTCACATGCAAGATACAAACAATGTAAAATAAACAATGTCTAAGGAAAATGCTGTTAACTCTGAATCTCGAAATAAAATTGCACTTCCGAAGTCCTGACCGTCTTGTATAGAATCTGATAAAATATGCAATTTCCTGACGTGTTGGACTAGAAAGCCTTTGTGGTTTGGTTGCCTGTATTTTGCATTCCATTTACGACAAAAGCCGCTTGAGAATTTGACAAATAAACCAAAGCATTTTAACCACAATGCAGTAACAAAAAATAAAAAAATATATATTTCGTTGCTTCAATAAAATTGAAAGGAAAGGAAAAATGTTTTTAGAAAACATTTGGATAACAAATAGTTTCTCTAGTATAAAATAAACTATGACTGACTGAAATTGTACCTCAGGAGTTTTTTAGCCACTATTCAATCTGAGATAACAGATAGAAGTTGTAGCTTATCAAACTTCATTTCAAAGGGTATAGATGATACCCAGTTTCGGAAATTTTACTAGGATGACAAATTTTAAAATATACAAATTACGATCACATCCTGTGTACGTAGGTAAAAGAGGTAATGCTTTCAGTTCAAAAATTCGATGGTAAATTTTAAAGAACAAACACGAAGTATGGTTCCCGAAACATGTTTTGACTATTTATTACTACCCAGTTTGACTTAACCTAACATAAGGCACTTAAACGTAAGAGTCTGTAGGTATACATTAACATTTTAAAGTAGTCATGAAGTATAACATGTAAAATAAAATTGTAGGTACACGTTAACAAGCTGTAGCCTGTTAAAGTATACCTACAGATACCAATAAGTACACCTTATCGAAACATTATGCGTTAAACGTCAACTATAATCACAGAATATGTAAAACTGCTATTGAAAACATGTACAATAATTCTTATTTTTAACTAAAAAGAAAAATATTGCTATAAAAAGTATTGGTGTAATTGTATACGATATCACATAAAAGATTTATTATTTTTGATTAAAAGGGAAAATTACATTATTAAAAAAATAGTACATACACACTGGAGTATGCGATTTCTTTTATTTTTGTAAACAAAAAATCGGTTTTTTATTAATTTTCTGCAAATAAACGTTTCCAATAAATGTAAAAAATGCAACCAAGCGTTTTACGGCTGCATTTATTTTCACTTTAATTTTTGCTTTAAGGAAAACAGTTGCTCTCTTATATTTGATCATCTTATATTTGACATCATTTGCTTTCTCAACTCTTATTTGATAGTGCATTGACTAATAATTAGTGACCTTATTTAAAATTCAAAAATTTTTAAAAGCATTAATTTTTAAAAGCATTAATTTTCGTGCAATTAATTAAAAATATATTAAATACATTTTCCTTATAGCAACCGCTAATTATAACGTTCTTTTCCTGTAGGACGCCGGAAGTCAACTGTTACATTTTCAGAAATGTTCTGAAAGTCTTAGGAATATATTTGTTCAAGTATCAGAAACGTTCAAAGAAAGTAACGTCGAAAATTCAGCGCATAATCTTATAAAAACATTCCATCAATCTGCGACTGTCTTAACAGCGGACACTTTCAGACTATGCATGTTCTTCATATAGACACAAAGTAAAAAGAAGGTCGTTCCACTGCCAAGTCGATCAACAGCCGCTGCAATCATATTTACTCAACTGCCGGAAGAACTGTGGTGAGGGATTCCTATCCTTTCAACCATTCCGGTTACTTTCGTGACACAATATGTCTGAAGAACGTCGCACACTAAGTGATTGTCTGTGACACTAATCTATCCGTCACCCTAGTTCTTGAAAGCATTCGCGTGACTCGGGACCAATCTATCTCACGAGTCATCTGAACATTGACAGTTTCCGCCTCATTGTTGGGAAAAGAGATTTTTAGAGGATACACAGAAATGTTGGCTATCCTTTAAAGTACTGAGTAAAATATTTAAAAGGTTTAATAGCATAATGGGGCGAGAGAAAAAATATTCCAGTGCAATAGATATTGCATGGAAATTTGAATGCATATATAACCTGAAAACATATTTCGAATAAGAAGAAAGTTGATTAGAAAGGAAATTTAATAAATTCAAATTTTTCCTTAGTACCTCATGGGCCCACCAGCGGCCGAGCGGTAAAGTCGCTGAACACTGGTAGTTCGGTCCGAGGTTCGAATCCCGCGAACGGGCTGGCTGCATAGGCATTTTCGAGGTTTTCTCCATGTGTAACGCGTATACGAGCCACTTTCCCTTAGAAAGTCCTCCACGAAGGCATCCCATCCCTTAGGCAGATAGCCCTAGTGTGCTTTGCCACAACTAAATACACCACACCTTATTATCTCGCGACTTACAGATAATTTTTCCTTTTAAATATGGTTTCAGTCAGCAAAATAACTATAATTTTCTAATTAATCATACAGTATATAGAGCTAGAAATTCCGTTTATGAGCAATATTAACCCTTTCGCCGTCCACTCCTGTCTGCGAAAATTTCGCCCCAGCGGCCGTCTGTTTTTCGTAGCGTGTAATGTTGTTTTCTCTGTACATCATAATTTTCCATACATGACTTTCGTAGTGGATGAATGTCAATGAAAATTAAGTAAAATTATAAGGAAATAAAGTATACTGGAAAAATAATAATATCTCTGCTTATTTCTAACAGCAGGATAATTTGATAACATCTGATCCAGGCGGTCCACTCCTCACATTTTGTTGCTGGAATCTTTTACAATTATTGTTGTTTTCACAGTTCTTTTCCGTGTTCCAACATCAATCATCGAGTTATTATGGACTGTACTCATCAAACGTATATCCTTCTTGTCTTTCCAATTCACAACCTCATTTTTTCTCTTTTCCTGATGAGTAGACGTTGAAGCCATCTCTCACTGTCTTGTAGCTTATGGATCTAAATGTTAAAAAAAAATTATGACGTAAGTACATTACAAATTATATCAGTTATATATATTATTGAAAATTAAATAACCATGAAAACTAATAAGAAGTTCAATATACTATTGTTATAAAAAATCATAGGAGTGTTTTATTTAAAATACTTTCTGTGGAAACTATCAAAAATAGAAGTAGTATAAAATGTTTAGAAAATGCTAAGAATGTGTACACGACAAACCCCACCGTGGTAAACCACCTACTTCAACAAATGAGTAACATATCGATTAAATCAGAGATCTGGTGTTTAACCAGAGGTGGATGGGCATGATCTGACCAGTGAGGCCAACCTGTATAAAGGTACTGGCGCTTTTGGATAAGTGAATAATCGCTGATTTGAATATCGTTACCTTTTGCCAGTTAATCATTATTTCTCAAAACGTAAGGAGTGCCTTGCACCCTTCTGAAGTCAGATTATGCCATAAAGAATGCAGCTTTTATCCAAATACCGAGATGCGAAGATCATGTGAAGATAAGTGAATAGTCGTCAGCTTCAATACAGGTGCCAACATTTTCAGGAATTTCAGTTTACCCGGTGAAAAGTGCAATCATCCTCACGATTGCTGTGCGTTCCTGTTTAAATTTAAGGGAAAATAAGGCTTGAATAAAGGTGCCGGCATCTTTGGCAAATTAACTATTGTTCATCAAGACATAAGGAGTGTCTGGCACCCTAAGTTTATTTAGCAAATTTAGTTTATACCAAAAAGAACGCAACCTTTATCAAGATGGAGGGATGCCCATGTAAACGTCTTTATTTTAGCGAATAGCCATTGATGTGCATAAAAGTTCCCGTACACTTATAAAATTCAGTTTATAGCTTCGGCAGTGACACTTCCATCAAAATAACATATTTTATGTTTTTTTTTTTTTTTTTTTTTTTTTTTTTTTTTTTTGTGTTTGTGTGTGTGTGTCATGGCGAAATTTTCGTGATAAAGGTTTTAGTACCTTCACACAAGTGTTGTGGATTTTTCACAGTACTCTTGATCGTGGATAAATATTCAATAGATGAGTCTTTACAAGTTGCGTATTTGCCTAGTATGGCATCATCTGCATCTGATTTCCGTCCTTAATGCCGCCATTTCGTGGTCACGGTTATCATTCTATTAGTGCAATGAAAGGAATTCGCTATAATTGCTAAAGGAGATTGACAAAAATTACTTTCAAACATGTTTTCAAGTTGAACGTTGGTTTAAGTATGCTGCAGTAGCTTTGATTATTCGAATACGGCAAAGTACAAGGTAATTCCAAATTCATGGCACAAACTTGAAAGGGAGGTATAAAACAATAATACGAATAATATCCACGTAACGAAACCCAGGTCATAGTTCATTTAGTCATAAATACTACTTAACCCATATTTTACCATTGTCCTATGTACAGGACAGTACATATTTGATGCGTGTACAAATAAAGTAATAATGTTTAAACTATTTCTTTCACATTGTATTATTGCTCGAAAGCTGCTTATTAGATTAGCTAGTTTCTTTTAAATTTTTACTTTTACAAATCTGTTTTCTTAAAAACATTCAAAAAGGATTAATTCTGATTTTTTTGCACTTTATTTTTTGAAAGCATAAAAAAAGGAAAAAAAGGGCAAAATAAAAAGTGTGAATTTATTTTAAATAAAATAGGTCTCCATTAATGTGAATGACCAAAAATTCGAAAGAAAAATATATTATAGATCTTTATTTTGCTTTCTTTTTTAGAGCGTCCTGTATATAGGACAATGGTAAAATCCACTATTATATGACGTTAAAACATAACACCGCTTTGCAGTAAAATGGTTACGTCCGTTTCATTCCCTCGCTGTAAAATGAAGCGATCAACTGTTTCTTGTTCTGCGTCCCCTTTTATAAAGAGTTATATTTAGCACCTGAAAGCCGTTTGACACGTTTTATCTGTATGAAAAAAAATTTACTTTTGTCAATGTTTATTTTGTTAGGTATGTTTATTTTACGCATCCAAAATTAGTCGAAAATTTCAAACAGCTGAAGAAGTTGTGGAATATTTTATTACATTAGATGATGAAGATACTGAGCCGGAAATAGAAATAATACCACCTGATCCAGATGCAGTGAGTGACAATGAAGAAATAGACGATGATTGCACTAAGACTATACACATCCAAGCTATTTGTGACGAAAACGAAGCAGGAACTATAGAAACAGTATGAACTGTGGAAATTTTAGTAGGAAATGAAGATGATGAAATATGTTTGCCAAACCTTGATCCGAAAGATCGCGTTCCTAAATATTCACATGCTTCAGAAATATTTTCTCAAGATTCTAGTCAGTCTCCAACTGATTTTGTTTCTGGAAAATCTCCTAAAGAACTCTTTGAATATATCGCTGAAAAAATGATAAACAAAGCTGTTATTGAGAGTAACAGATACTCTGGGCAGAAAAATAATCATAATGTTTTACTGAGAAAACATATGAACTCAAGCAATTCTTAGGTATACTTTTTTATAGTGGCTACCACATTTTGCCGCGTGAAAAAATGTACTGGAAAAACGCGCCAGACACAGGAAATATACTATTTAGACTAGCAGAGCCACGAAATAGATATTTTGAAATCTAGATGTACACTGCTCAAAAAAAAAAAAAAAAAAAAAAAAAAAAAAAAAAAATGGTACAGTGCTATATCACCTGTTCTACTGGGCCGATTGACAAAATTCAAACTGTGTTTTTCATGTCTCGAAAGCGCGACTTAGGATATATATTAGATTTATATACAGCACTATTCTAACATAGGTATTTTCACACAAAATCGGACTTTTTCTGAAATAATATACCAAATTTTTTCCATATTTCGATTCTACGACTCAAATTATGCCAGAATACCAAGTTTTGTAAAAATTGTACGAGTAGTTTTTAAAATATTAGCTCTCAAAATTTTAGCTCCTCAATGTTAATTGAATTTGGCAAATATTAATTAATATCTCTTTTTTGATTAAACTTTTCTGATTTTTCCTCTCACATTTCGAAATTTAGCTTCATTCCAAATAAAATTTACATATTTTTTGTGTTTTATTTTTTAAATTTCTATTTTTAAATAATTTTTATGTATTTTTCGAAAATTTTTACCATCATCTTAAAGTAGGTGTATTTTTAAGCATATCTACAAAAAATTAGACCTTTTTTATTCAAAATTTTCTAAGATATACACAAATTTACATATTTTCGCGTTTTGAAATTTGGCATTTTTTTTTAGCGATAATAACGCCAAATGTGGTCTATGGATTTTTGTTACAGTGAATTGCCACAGCTATTTTTAACCTTAAATTTCAAGTAAAATTTTACGGAGAATTAATTATATAACATTTTTTCCCTCAATGATGCGTAATAAATATTTATTAATACTATATGAAAAGCTATTTTTTAAATAAATTTTTAAATATATTTTTAAATTTCTCTATCTTTTTTTTTTTTTTTTTTTAGTCTAAAGGGATTTCAGTCCCGAAGGACTATTGCTTTCGTTTTGGCATTTTGCGTCGGACTCATAAACGTCGGTTCACTTTTCAAACTGTTGCCACAAAATGTTAGAGTCCTGCATTATATTTGAAGAAATTAAATAATGAAAAATCTGCATAAATGATTGTCTATTTCTCACATTGTGATAAAACAATGGTACATAGAGCCATCGAATTTTGAATGACGAAATCCTACTGCGAATATGGGCATCTGAAATCCCAAATTTGGAATTTGTTTTATTGCAGATTTTATATTTTGTAAAACTTAACGAATTTTTGATTTACAAACTCAATGCTTTAAAAGCGAGAAATGGCAACGTTATATAGAAAAAAAAAATACTTTTATCTCCAGCTCGCGAGACTGTGTATATCGGAAATTCTAAAGATATGCTTAATTTAACATTATTTTGCGATATTGCTCTTGAACTGAATTTTATGGTTTAAGTGCAAAGAACATGATATTTAATAAATAAAGGTAACACTCAAAACGTTAAAAAAAACGCCCCTTTGGACGTAATTTAAAATCTGAAAAATTTCAGATTTTTTTTTTTTTTTTTTTTTTTTAAATAAGAGAAAATTTTTGTAAGAGTAAATTTTTACCTCTTCGGCGTTTTATCGTCTGCTACTTTACTTCGTTTAACTCGAATTGTCTGAAACTGAGAATTTTCGTTTGATGTTTATTTGAATTTTATGACATTAACTGCATAATTTATTTCTAAGCAAACTGATGCTTTTGTAGTGGCTGAAAGAGCGGCTGATACTATCATCCATATTTTTAACGCACAGTATATTTTCATAGAAACATAAGATTTAGAATAATCATTTTTATAAAAGTCAAATTATGATATAAACATACAACTCTCTAGAGACTGAATTAATGGAACTTCAATGGTTATGTAGAAATGATCTGCAGCTACTTAATCGCTGGATAAGTCAGCAGATTCTGTGGACAAGTAAGAATAATTATATAAACGACACCAACATTCTGGATTCAAATAACAACGAGGATATGATGTTTTTTAAATGAATTTAAGATGTTTTAAAACATAAAAAATCAACTAATTTTTTATAATAAAATGTATTTTTGTGCGTAGCGTATTTTCATTATATCCTTAAAATTCTAATTTAGAATGTAATTTTCAAGAACTGAATCCTAATCATCAGTAGTATAATAAGTAATTGTTACGTTTATTAATAAATCCCTCTTATTACGGTTATTAATGAATCCTTCTTATAAAGTAATTGCAAATATTTCAAAAAACTTTCTGTCTGAATGCAAACATTTTTCTCTGCAAATATTTTAAATTTTATATTAATCAAGATTGCACACCATATTATTTATTTGCACTTCAATTCTTACCGTCAGTTCTAGTAGAATTTACAAATCAATTGCATTTAATTAAGGATTGGATTGGATTATTTAATTATGGTAAAACACACGAGGGCTATCTGCCTAAAGGGAGGGATGCCTTCATGAAGGACTTTCTAAGGGAAACTAGCTCGTATACACGTTACACATGGGGAAAACCACGAAAACGCCGATGCGGCCAGCCCGTTCGCGGGATTCGAACCTCGGACTGAAATACGAGTGTTCAGCATCTTTACCGCTCTGCCGCTGGTGGGCTATTTAATTAAGGAATGACCATCTAAGTTTAGAAACAGCGTACTGTAACAGCAATTCAATTATTAGCGCCGTATCTTTCATGTTACTACCGATTGGCAAGCTACATGATTTTTAATGAGTATTCGGGTTTTGCTAGTAACTTTACTTGGAAATCGCGCTTAAACTAGGTTAGTTGGTTATTTGAACATAGAAAGAACATGGGAGCTATTTGATTAAGGTGCTTTCATAGAGAACCTTTGTAAAGAGAACCTAGAAAACTACGAAAACCAACCATGCAAAGCCTGGGTTAGACTTTGCAACGAACAATTAGTATTTAACAATCTTCAAATGCTAGGCTACTGGTGAGGCTCCAATTAAATCTCCAATTTAATATTTTATTTGTAAATACTTAAAATATTGTTGTATTCTTAGACACAAAAAGCAGAATTTAAGTTTTGTTAACTCGTTAGTAAACTACCAAGCAGTAGTGCAAATGAATATTCAGTTTCTTTTTCAATAATTGTATTCACTTAATATTCTTGGAATATGAGCTAAAGAAGGAACGTTCTCGGAAGATTAAAGAAGTGTTTAAATGCAGTGATATTAGGTTTGTCTTACAAGCTCAGGATGAAAACGATTCTGCAATTGCCGAAATAGTTGTCTTGTAAATGGCTGTGAATTAAGCAGATTACTTTTAATCTTACGTTATTCAGCCAGAAAACGTATTCCAAATGTTTTGTATTGCATGACAATGCATCTTTTCATTATTCAATAACCAGTCGGAGAACCGCTTGTGTTCCGAAAATAAGTATGTGTACTCAATCGTCCTGCATATTCTTCAAATTTGTCTTCTTGTGATTTTTTTCTTTCCCAAAAACTAAAGTTGCCTCTCAAATGAATGTTTTTTGACATTGAAGAGACAAAATGAGTATGACATCTACTTTTAGAGGCATGTCAAAAACAGATCTCTACAAGCCTTCTCTTCCATTACATATTGTGCAGTCAGACAAAAAGTTGCATCAGCGTAAATTCTGTAATCTATTTTTATTACACTCTGATTACTTTATTAACATACAGTGAATATATACTAAATCTTCTATTTCAGCTTAAGTAATTCGGAATTTTTGACGGAATTGTTGTCGGAACTAGGACGTAGAAGATAAGTCAAATTAAATATTTCGATAACCCAATAAATTCAAGGTCGAAATTTCAATATTTTATTTTCGGAGGGAGGGGAAATTTTTTCAGTTTTGGTCAATTATACTAAGTATATTTGCTTCGATTCTTTATTTTTCCATAAAAGCGAAAATTTTACGCATGGTATACATATAACGCATAGCTTCAAATTAAAATTTAATAATATAGAGAGTGATTATAATTAAAGTTCCACATTGAAACGGTCATAAAAGGAAAACTACTGGATCAAATGTTATCAAACTTGGAAATCGTGTAAAGGAGGTCATGGGAATTTATTTTCCGCGAAAAATTGGAATGGAGAAACCTCATTACCAGGGGGGAAATGGCGCTGTATGCAATATTGTTAAACGAAATATGGGTTGGAATCTAACTTAACCTTTTGTTACACGGGATTAATATGTTGTATACCATTAAGAAACTTTGAAGTAGGCAAATTGCCATTTAAAGGCGTTAAATTCGATAAATGTCGAATGCGCCATCCCTGTAAGTGAGAAATTCGTCCGTGAAAACCACGAATTAGCGATTAGAAAATGTGAGGTCGCAGATCACTCTCACAAGTGCGTACAATCTGGAAATCGTTTTCTTACAGATCGATAAATTGTAATATTTTAAGCCTGAATTCGGCACTAAAACATGAAAATACTGATTCAAAACGCTTTTAATCGATTTTGGCCAAAGAAATTCCTCATGTTATCTATGTAGTTCCATTGCATTCTCCTACTGCATTTGATTGCTTAGCAGTCATTCCACACTGTTTAGTGTTGAATGACAGCTAGTTTTATAACTGAACCATTTTTCTCTGAAGAGCAGTCGACAGCTGGACCACTGTGATTGCAGCTCACTTAGAGTCAATGTTAAAATGTTTCGTGATACATGAACTGCAGTAACGTGGCATTTTAGATGCTACGATTTTTATGCAGGGCTGGGCCCCCACCTCACGTGTGTCGCACAGTTACTTAGGCAACATTTCACGAATGAACGTCTTATAGGCCGACACTTCCCCTCTTCCCACCAGACCTCAACCTCTGTGACTTTTGGCTATGGGGTTATCTCAAAAGCACTGCTTATGGTGATAATCTAAACAATTTGGCAGAAACGAAAAATGTGATACACTGACATGTTCGTAACATTCCTCCTGATAGTCTAAGAGCTGCTGTTGAAATGCAGTAACAGGATTTAACTTGCTTTCGGAAAAGGCTGGACGCTACATTGAACATGCTTTGTAACACGTTTCGGAAACTATTAAACACATTTTAAACAGATGTTTTCATGTCTTATTTCATTTAACAATATTGTATACAGCGCTATTTTTGCCCTTGTGTCGAGTTTTTTAACTCTTTTTTTCCCCCGGAAAATAAATTCCCATAACCTCCTTTTACACGATTCCCAAGTTTGATAACATTTGGTCCGGTAGTTTTCCTCTTATAACCATTTCAAATTGGAAATAATTATAACCACCATGTAAATTAAACTTTAAAAGTTTGGTTTCATCAAGACAATTTGGTTCAAGTCCCAGCTTGAAAATATATATATATAAATATAGTATTTTACATTAATCCTCGTGGAAAGAATGTTTTAAGAAGCTAATTTTTCTCTCGCGTTATAGATTGTATAAAAAACAGGATCTTTAATATGATTTAGATTGTTTCAGCCGATATAAGAATCGGGTCACTCGGTGGTACAAAATAAACTGCTGGACTGTTTTATTTCTTTGTCATTTAGCTAAAATCTTTTAATTAAAATATTTATCCTTTGGACTTCGCTTCAAACTTTATTAGTAGTTAAAATGACTAGAAAATGAAGAGCTGTCTTCAGCTGAATCGCAATTCATGTAATTGATATTTTAAAAAATTGACAAGAATGCAAAATTTATGGAAGTGAAGCAATAGAAAAATCTTAATTTTCTTGCGTGAGCACTGAAAATACTTGTAGAAGGAAAGAAGAAAATTAGGGAGAAAAGTAAGCACAAATTTGCAGGGAAATTTGGCTGTCAGACATACTAAGATGTTTCAAAAAGTTGGACGCTTTTGAATATACCTTCAGGATACTTCAAAGGATTTAGGTGTTCAAAGAGAAAACACTTGGACGTGTACACCAGCAAATACCATCAATTGAGCTTGTGTTAACAGAAAAGACAAAAACGATGTCATTGCAGATTAAAGTGAAGAGCGACTGGTTTTAGACTATATGGTTGTATAAATTTAAATTACGTTATAGAACATCATATCGTATCATAAATGGAGAATCCCATGATTTTATCCAGTGATGTATGCGGATGTCACCTAAAGATGTTTTTTTTTTCTCCTGATGAAACAGCGGCCGAGCGGTAAAGTCGCTGAACACTGGTAGTTCGGTCCGAGGTTCGAATCCCGCGAACAAGTTGGCTGCATAGGCGTTTTCCTGGTTTTCCTCATGTGTAACGTGTATGCGAGCTAGTTTCCCTTAGAAAGTCCTCTACGAAGGCATCCTTCCCCTTAGGCAGATAGACCTAGTGTGCTTTGTCATAATTAAATAAACCAAAACCTCTTGATGAAACCAGTCTTTCCTTTCATCTCATGCCTTCAAAATTTTTAACCTCTAAAGACTGTAAAGGTTCTGACGAGATACTTCGTGAAGAACTTTCCCTTAGAAAGTCCTCTACGAAGGCATCCTTCCCCTTAGGCAGATAGACCTAGTGTGCTTTGTCATAATTAAATAAACCAAAACCTCTTGATGAAACCAGTCTTTCCTTTCATCTCATGCCTTCAAAATTTTTAACCTCTAAAGACTGTAAAGGTTCTGACGAGATACTTCGTGAAGAACTTTCTAAGGGAAACCAGTTGTCATACACGGTACACATGAGAAAATTCACGAAAACGCTCATGCAATCAGCCCGTTTACCGGGATTCAAAGCCCGGAGTGAACTACCAGTGTTCAGCCACTTTATCGCCGTTTGTGGGCCTTTATGAAATGGAAGGCGATAACTTTATTTAAAATGATTGTCAGAAATATCAAGATAATTCGAAAAGTTGGATACTTTTTAATATACTTGCAGAGTGCCTAAAGAAAAAGAGCAAGGATAAAGTAGAATGCCTGAAGAAAAAGAGAAGAAAAAATAAATTTTTGCGTAAAATTTAGTATTAGTATTTTTTTTTTAATTTAAAACCTTTTAATCTTATGATATTTGATTCTTGCGATTTCAAAAATAAAATATTTGACTAAAATATGAATGACATTTTAAGAAACCAAATGTAAGATAAAATTGTGTAAAGCAATGGGCACAATGATAAAACTGTTTGAAGCAGTGTATGCAGGTCAATTTAAGTTAAAATGTCGGTTATACATCTCTCTTATTTATATATATCTTTTCTGAACGGAACATTGAAAGGCGTGTTAACTGTGCTTTACTGTATTTTCTCTTTAAATATATGCAGTTTTCAAACTCATCGTAGCCTGGGTTGCAAAGTATTCTTCCGAAAGAAACGCTATTCAAATAAATAAAATCAAATTCTGGAAAATTTATATTAATAAATATATTTAAAATGCTCAGTTCGAAGGAATAAATAGAAAATTTTAAAACAATTATCTGAAGAGACAATGCAACACAAACAATTAAAATAAAAGTATAAAAATTTTAAAATTACCTAAAATAATAACTATGACAAAAAATATATATAAAGAAAACTATTTGAAAAAAAATAAACGCTGCACCTTTATTTACGCAATTCGAATAGGTAAATAGAAATTTTTAAAACAGTTATTCGAAAAAAAACATGCAACTTAAACAATTAAAATGAAATTCGAAAAAGAAAAAATTACTTAATAAGTTATAATTTAAAATATAATATAAAGAATATCATTTGGAAAAAAGGAACGATGGAGACTTTTTTTCGTCTTTCGGGAAAGGAAACTAGGTTGCCTGGCGCGAACTGACAAAAAAGTGCCAACATAAATTTGTGAATTTCTCCGTAAATTTAGCTCCAAATTTTACGAAATTTCATATTTAGGCGTAATTTGAGTTGTAGAATCGATTTATGTAAAAACATTGGTATGTTATTTCAGAAAAAGTCCGATTTTGTGTCAAAATACCTATGTTAGAATAGTGATATATATATAAATGTAATATATATCCTAAGTCGCGCTTTCGAGACATGAAGAACGCAATTTGAATTTTGTCAATCGGCCCAGTAGAACGGGAGATATAGCACTGTCGCCCTTTTTTTTTTTTTTTTTTTTTTTTTTTTTTTTTTTGAGCAGTGTACATTCATTTCATTCACAATAGCATCATTGATTCGGACCGCTATTACAAAGTACGTCCACTTTATGATTTACTGAATGATGCTTTACAACAATTAGGTGTATTTTCCGAACATCTAAGTATTGATGAAAGAAGCCATAACATTACGTGCGCAGCAGAAAAATCCGGACTTCTTGAAAATGCAAACTGATCATGTAATTGTCAAAAACCCTGATGGACGTCAACGGCGTTATCAATTAAAAAATTGTACTAGCAAACCCACAACTATATGTAAAAAATCTAATATTGGTTAATGTTCGAGATGTTTTTCACCATTCCATTCAAAAGAATGTGTTTGAGAGAAAATATTGCCCTGTAACTTCACAGCACTGGATTTGACCATCGTCCTATACAAAGGACAGCCTATAAACTCAAAGAAAATAAAAGTTTCGTGTGCTTTTCAATTTATTATCTCTCCTTACCTATTTATAAGACAAAATTTCAAACAAAAATTTTTATTTCTTCGATTATTGGTAAAATATGGGTTAAAATGCATTTACAATAAGAAAACTTTAAAATGAGATTGAGATCACTTAAAATTAACTTGTTTCATACGACGAACAGAACCTTTTATCAATTCTTCGTATGAAGAACAGCACCCACAGAACCCTTTATCACTCAATAAAATGATCTTGTATAAAATTACGCCACGAAACTTCATTTTCATATTTAGTAATTTGCATAATAAAACACCGTTGCCGACAAAGGCAGTAAGTGTGCATCTCATCCCGGGAAGACACCATTCGCGATTGTGCTGTCGTCAGTGAAAGAGACTTCATGTATTCCGAAAAAAGAAACATGCAATACATATACTGCCGGCGCAAACGGTAACGCCACTGCTGCGCTACGAATGTATCACGCTTAATTCCCTAATAGACGAATGCCCGGTTATAGAATGTTTTAACGCTTACATTATCAACTTTGTAAAACAGATTCTTTTACACGTCAGCAGACAGGACGCTGGTCGACGAACTGTAAACAATTCAACATTTGAAGAAAATATCTACAACATGCCATTTGGAGAATGGTAGACGAAAATCGCTTTCACCTCTTCCATTTTCAGTGAGTACAAGCTTCGAATGAATTTGAGCTTTCCTCCGTGCCTAAACTTCTACCAATAGCTTTTGCAGCAATCTGCATTGCAGCCGGACTTCACATCTCGTGTACTAGCTACACTGGTTATCATAAATTAAGAAAAAATCACAAAGATCACGATTACTGAAAAAGTTACATGTAGAATTTTATGAAACTTACCCACAATATACAACACATAGTAAGGTATCAAATAACATAAAAATAAATTACCAGACAATTATGGTAGTTTAGAAATTAGCACATGTATAAAATGAAAAAATCGAAGGTGTCAGTTTGCTATAACAAAAGTACCACCTTCAATAGGAAATATGGTCGCCTCTAGAAGCAATACAGCACATACAGTGATGCGTGATGCTTTCAATTATGCGGTCTATCAGTTCCATAGGAAGCGAGAGCCATTGCTCTTGCAAAGCTGTTGCAAGCGCGGCAAGGGTCTGGGGGGCAGACTGAGAGCAACTAGACGTCTCTCTAAATCATCTCAAACATGTCCATAGGATTCAAGTCCGGGAATCGAGCTGGCCACTCCATGCGCATAATTATTTCCTGTTGAAAATAATCATCTACGATGCGAGCCATGTGTGGTCTTGCGTTGTCGTCCTGTAACAGGAAAGCATCACTTATTGCCCCAGCAAATGGGCGCACATAAGCATCAAGGATGTCATCTCTATAAACCGGACCATTCACGATTTCCGTTGGAAAGACATGGAGGTCTTTGCGTCCACCCAAAGAGATGCCACCCCAAACACAGACACTGCCTCTTCCATATGCATCTCTTTAACGGATTTTTGATGGATGATAACGGGTTCCAGGTTCTCTCCATATCAAATAACGTCTACTATCGCTTTCTAGACTAAACCTGGACTCAACCGTAAAGAGAACAGCCCTCCACTGATCAAGCGTCCAGTGGACATGTTGTCGTGCCTACTGCAAACGGTCCCTCCTATGGCGTGACGTGAGCGGCACGCAAATGGCTGGTCGTCTCGCATACAGACTACCTTCGTGAAGCCTTCTACGCACATTTGATGTTGACACCAACCTTCCGCTGGCTGCAGCAAGGGATGATCTAAGAAGAGTCGGAGTAGCGATTCTATTCCTGCAGATAATGTCAAATATCGGTCATCAGCGCTAGTCGTAGCAGTTGGCCGTCCTTGGCTGAACCTCCTAGAGGCCGAATCTGTGGTTTGAAATCGCTTCCAAAGTCTATGAACCACAGAAGGACTCACATTTAGCCACCTGGCCATTTCTGTTTGACTTTATCCTTCCTCTGGTCTCCCAATTGCTCTCCATCGTAGTTCTCCAGGCAAATGATACCTGGAGGTCATTGTTACGAATTGGCTCTCTCAGATTTCTGATGTCACTATCACAGTGAAATATGTGGGCTTGCTCACAAACATGGACTTTTATTCTCCTCGCAGATGACGTATTCCGAGTGCAGAGCCACTAATTTGCATATTCCAGTTTTACTCAGGTACTCTTACTTGGCAATATATTCAAATTTTCACAGTTTGGCTTATTTTTGAGGGAGGTATCGCTATTTTTGTGATTTTTCCTTAATTTTTGATAACCAGTGCATTTACAGATGAGGCGAGGTTTTTTCTTGAGAGTGCATTTAATGGGCACAGTTCTCATGTGTGGGTAAATGAGAATCCAAACGCAAAGCGACCACACATCCGTCTCAGCGAATCAGTGTGAATATGTGGGCAGAAAACTCTCACAAGTTTTTAATTGACCCATACCTACTTGCCACGGCAACTCAATTGCCAACCTTATCTGATTTTTCTGGAACAGACACTGCCTCTTCTATATGCATCTCTTTAACGGATTACTGTTGTTACGAGGACTGCTGCAAAATGTTCCGATCTCCATTCGTAGGGGAATGCGGTTCCAGCATGATGGGGTGTCTTTCAGCACTGATGTTCGCAATTACCTGAATACCACTTCTGGGGCGCGATGGATTGGCCGTGCTGGACCAATCCCTCTTGACCACCCCGATCTCCTGATTTATGAGCCTTGATAACGTTTTCTGAGGACATCTGAAGAGTCTTGTTTATGCGACTTCAGTTGACTCAGTTGAGAATATGGTTGTTCAAATATTAGTAACTGCTGCAGGTGTGCGTGCAATGCCTGGAATCTTTGCTAGTGTACACCAGTAACTCCTCCGACGCTGTCAAGCGTATATCGCTTTTAGTGGACAGACTTCTGAACAGCTCTTGTAAACACCTTGTTTCAGTTGAAGTGAAACTGACACTTCAACTTGTTTCAGTTGAAGTGTCAGTTTGTTATAAGAAAAGTACCTTCAATAGGGAATATGGTAACCAGTAACTCCTCCGACGCTGTCAAGCGTATATCGCTTTTAGTGGACAGACTTTTGAACAGCTCTTGTAAACACCTTGTTTCAGTTGAAGTGAAACTGACACTTCAACTTGTTTCAGTTGAAGTGTCAGTTTGCTATACAATCCATTTATTTATGACAATCCAGGTTACAATCCATTTATTTATGACTAAATAAATGGATTGTAACCTGGGTTTCCTTCGTGAATATCATTCGTATCTTTGTTCTGTACCTCTCCTCCAAGTTTGGGTGAATGAATGATTGAATTTGCAACCACCCTGTATACTAGGGCTATCTAAGGGAACGGATGCTTCGTGGAGGACTTTCTAAGGGAAACTGGCTCATATTCACGTTACACGTGAGAAAAATATGAATATCAACCAGCCAAACCATTCGCCTAGGATCGAATCCGGGTCAAAGTCTCAGTTTTCAGCAGTTTTAATCACTCTGCCAGCGTTGGGACTATGTTACAGTTAGTAGGAATTACTTTAAAGATAAGGAAGTAAATATTTACAAATAAATTGATATCTTATGCTTTACTTTTCTTATCTTGTGCCTAATATTTTACCTCTGTAGCATTACTTGTAAGTCTCACAACTTCTCACAAGGCACTAGAGTTTCATAATTTGAAAGAATGGATTCGATTTATTTTTTTAAATAACTAGCTCATAAAACAGCTCACTTATTCAGTTCAGGTGTTCGATGTCACTGAATTTTGCAATTATAAGTTTGGTTAATTGATTACAAAAAATATGCAAGTGCTTAAGGAGAATCATGTCTTCGCTGAGCGCCTTCTAAATAAAACTTATTCATATTTACGTTACAAATGGATTAAATACGAAACCACCCATGCAGCTAATTCGTTCGCTGGGATAAGGACTTGAACTGATCTATCTTGTAGGGTTCTATTGTATCTAGAAGTTTGTATCAAAGTCCTGAAACCCTTACTAGACTGATAGTTATCGCTTAGTCTGAAACAAATCACGGAGTTGTGAAAAGGTTAAAATAACCTTTTTATTAAATTCTTAAATGAGTAGAAATGTACAGCTTGTGTGACAACGAACCTACGCTAGTTGCGAGAATTTAAATTAACATAAGATAACATTAAATTTAAATAGTAACGTAATTACGTCACGTTACGTCCGATTACGTTACTACACGATAACGTGTAGTAACATAATCGGAGACTACACATAAAAGAGACTATTCAAGATGGCTCAAACAGTTGATGGCAATGGCGCGTATTATAAAACGTCGGCTAGCTAGGCAGTAAAGCGGGAATACAACTTAGGCATGACTGGCAATAGTAAGTAAAAACAAGACTCAGCTGCCAGAAGCTCAAATCTACACATTTCAACCCTCAGCTTAACTAAGCAAAATAATTAATTTGCCTTCTTATGAGAACTATGAAAAGGAAAAATTATAGTAAAAGTAAGCATAATTGGTGAATTAATATAAAATACCTTAAATCATATTCAAAGGTTTTAACTACTCAACCATCTGCGGCCGATTGTAAACTAAATACAATTAACTAAAATTTGAAATTATTACTACTGTTATTACTATTATTTATTTTGTAACTGAAATATATTTGCGAATTTCAAAGATATCAGAAAAACAATTGCATTAATTCTAAAATCTTGAACATTATGAAAAACAGAATGGAATGCATAGCTAAAAGAAAGATGAATACACGGAATGTAATTATTAAAAAAGAATTAACTGATATTAATACGTCTTTTGTTACAACATACGCAACTAGAATTCTATTTCGAGTCCCATGTGCATGATTTTTTATTCTTGGATTTTAATATGTTTTGTTTTCCTCTCAAGCTAAATTTGTCATTACGAGAACAGAGCTGAGTGATTCGAATTTAACTCTGAGTAAAAAAAATATCTGCGTCCGTTCTTCCATCATTACCCTGTAGCTAAAACTGATTTGACATCTTCCTTTTCCCGCTCGACGTCAGGTCTGAAAATGAAATTGTGTTTACAGTTTCAGATATCTCCAATAAGTCTCAAACATTTCAACATCTTGACAAGATCCTTATATGACATTTCTTGCTAGTACTACAGTTATTTGTTTATATAATATTTTCTTTACAAAACAAAGGTTATTCTAATAATAATAATATGATTTTACAACCATGTTGAAAATATTGTCAATGTCACTGATCTTTATTTTTGCTTAGTGTTAATTCTTGATGGCTAAATACAGGCTTCAAGAAAAGTTTTGGTCAAAAACTTTTCTTCTAGGATGAAGCTCATTTCTGTTTAAATGGAGGAGTTAATAAACAAAATTGTCGTCTCTGATGTGAAATAGATGCACAAGAAGCTTTTGCATACGGAAATGATTTTAAATGCAATTAATTAAATGATTTTAAATGTAATTTTAAAATCTTTTTATATTTTTAATATCTGTAATTTTTTATACACTGTAACATAACTTTTAACTAGTTTTTTTATAATTTTCATGGTAATAATGCATTTCATTTTATTTATTCTACTATTTCACTTAATTTTACAAGATTTTCATGTATTATATTTTTTAATCATACCGAGATTTTAAAATTTTAAACATTTAACTTTACTGCTGTTCATATGACGTTCATTGAACAATCCTTACTTACTTTATATTTTATAGTTCTATTTTAATTTACTTAATTAAGACACAATAACACGCCGAATAAATACTAATTCAAAAGTCAAACAACAAAAATCAGCGTTATACCTACAAAATTTTCACAGGGACTAGTTTCGATGGTTTTACCGAACCATCATCTTCAGCTGCAAAACCGCAAATAAACAAGATAGGAAATAATGATTAGATAAGATAAGAAAGGCTGGACAAGAATAAGCAAGTGGCGCCATCTGTTGGCGAAACCATAAATTAAAACATAATTTCTCTAAAAGCCGAAGGCAAATTTGGATTGGAATTAGGATCGTTAACTAGAACAGAAAGATTTTTATGAATGTGAAATGCCTCTAGAAAATCCAGTTCTCCAATGGAAGATGTTTTTTGAATAATTTTGGCAGCAGAAAAATTGAAAGTGTGATTTTCGGACCAACAATGTTGAGCAACAGAAGACCTCTGTGTTTCCTTTTTTCTAACATATGCCTCATGTTCTTTGACGCGAAATTTTAAGGCTCTCTTAGTTTGCCCAATGTAAATTAAACCACACTGGCAAGGAATCCTATAAATACTCCAGGAATTCATATCCGGAATGGGGTCCTTGAGTATAGAAGTTGGAATTTTATTGATGGGAGAAAAAACAACCCGAAAGTTAAATTTCTGCAAAATATGTGCAACTTTATAGCTAATTGATGGAAAGAAGGGAATGACAACAGAATTTTTATAATCTCTTAAAATAAGAGTGTGGCTTTTAGTGTGTTGAGATGAGAATTTTTTAACTGCTTGATTAATAATGTTGGGTGAAAAGCCCCTGTCAATAGCTATTGCTTTTAAATAATTTAATTCTTCATCAAGGGCTAGTTTGGAGGAGCAAACTTGAAGAGCACGGAAAACATAGGAATAAAATGCAGCTAACTTTTGTTTAGTCAGATGACATGATTTAAAGTGTGGTGGAAGGCAAACCGATGAAGGTTTACGGTAAACTGTAGTACTGAAGTTGGATGTGTTACGTGTGACCAGAATGTCGAGAAACGGAAGAGAATTGCAAGTCTCAAGTTCAAAAGTGAACTGAATAGCAGGATCAATAGAATTCATTGTTGAAAGAACTTTATTTAAATCATCTTTATTACCTTCAAACAGGGTAAAAGTATCGTCTACGTAGCGGAACCATGCCGGGAAGTTTAAAGTTTCAAACAATTTTGATTCATAATAATGCATCTAGATATCAGCCAGGATGGGACTGAGGGGACTTCCCATGGCTAATCCCTCAGTTTGCTTGTAATATTTATTTTGGAAAACAAAATGTGTTTGTTTCAAACAGAGTTGAGTGAGAGAAATTAGCTCATCAATTTCGATGCAAGAGAAATGAAATTCGCGAAGTCTGGTTTCTAGACATCTTAATGCACCCTCCACTGGGACATTGGTGAATAATGATTTTACATCAAAAGAAACCATGAGTAAATTACTAGGAGAAATGTTTTTAACCTTTTTTACAAACTCTATTGAATTTTTTATGGTGTAAATGTTATTGTCTAATAGAGTGGAAAATCTAGAAACTAAATATTTAGCTAAAGGATACGAGGCAGTACCTAAATTTGATACAATAGGGCGGAAAGGAATACCACTTTTATGAATTTTGGGAAGAGCATATAATCTGGCACAATTCGCAACAGATGGGATAAGCGAATGTTTTAAGTTGCTTGAAATGATTTGCGAAGATTTGATCGCAGTTTTTATTTTGGATAAGTCCGAAGGTGAAGGATCTTTAGGGATCGGATTATATGGTCCTTCGTTTAAGAGTTTAGTGATACCATCGATGTAAGTGTTCTTATCCATGACGACTATCTGACCACCTTTGTCGGCCTTTGAAATGATAATATCCGGGTTAGAATGAATTTCGCGCATTGTAGCTCTTTCTCTCGCAGTTAGATTTGGTTTCAAAGGTTTATTATTGAATTTCACATTATGAGCGATAAGATGCCTAATCATTTCTTTCTGTGAATCTGAAACTTTACTGAACTTGAAAGCTTTTTCGATAGGAGCCAAAATCTTTGGAATCGAGGGTTTACAGGTTTGTGAGAAGTTAAAATTATATTTTAGAATTCTCTCTTGTTCTTCTGAAAGACTAACATTAGAAATATTAACTATTGGCTTGATGTTTACAATGGGAAGATTTTTTGAACTACTTGAAATGGAAGACTGTAAAAGAAGTTTTTCGAATTTAACTGCAAGGGTGTTTTTATGACGGTTAACTGCATTCTCCGTTCTAGACCAAGACTTTTGCTCAAGGCCAGTGAATTTTGGATATGATTTAGCGAGTTCCAGATGAAGCTTATAGAGTTCATGTTCAACTTTGGACAATTGTTGACGTGTATCCCTTATCACGGACCGAAGTAAGACAAGCTTGCAATTTAACAGAATTCTTGAAACGCGACTCGAAAGTTTTTGATTAGTTTTGATTTGAATAAAATTGGGGATCAATTTTTTACATTTACATTTAAGTAAAAAGTCAAGATGATTCAGGAATTTTTGCCGTTTCAGGCGTAATTTAGTGAAATAATTAACGGATGAAGGCATGATAAACAATACAGAAAATCAAACTAAATTAACTGAGCAATAATAAATTACACACAAAACAGCAGAAAAATCCCTCACTGAAATGAATAGAAAACAAAACGTTTGTAAGCAAAATGCATGAAATCAGACAAGCAAAGCACAATATCCAAATGACTTCCCGGCATGGTTCCGCTACGTAGACGATACTTTTACCCTGTTTGAAGGTAATAAAGATGATTTAAATAAAGTTCTTTCAACAATGAATTCTATTGATCCTGCTATTCAGTTCACTTTTGAACTTGAGACTTGCAATTCTCTTCCGTTTCTTGACATTCTGGTCACACGTAACACATCCAACTTCAGTACTACAGTTTACCGTAAACCTTCATCGGTTTGCCTTCCACCACACTTTAAATCATGTCATCCGACTAAACAAAAGTTAGCTTCATTTTATTCCTATGTTTTCCGTGCTCTTCAAGTTTGCTCCTCCAAACTAGCCCTCGATGAAGAACTAAATTATTTAAAAGCAATAGCTATTGACAGGAGCTTTTCACCCAACATTATTAATCAAGCAGTTAAAAAATTCTCATCTCAACACACTAAAAGCCACACTCTTATTTTAGGAGATTATAAAAATTCTGTTGTCATTCCCTTCTTTCCATCAATTAGCTATAAAGTTGCACATATTTTGCAGAAATTTAACTTTCGGGTTGTTTTTTCTCCCATCAATAAAATTCCAACTTTTATACTCAAGGACCCCATTCCGGATATGAATTCCTGGGGTATTTATAGGATTCCTTGCCAGTGTGGTTTAATTTACATTGGCCAAACTAAGAGAGCCTTAAAATTTCGCGTCAAAGAACATGAGGCATATGTTAGAAAAAAGGAAACACAGAGGTCTTCTGTTGCTCAACATTGTTGGTCCGAAAATCACACTTTCAATTTTTCTGCTGCCAAAATTATTCAAAAAACATCTTCCATTGGAGAACTGGATTTTCTAGAGGCATTTTACATTCATAAAAATCTTTCTGTTCTAGTTAACGATCCTAATTCCAATCCAAATTTGCCTTCGGCTTTTAGAGAAATTATGTTTTAATTTATGGTTTCGCCAACAGATGGCGCCACTTGCTTATTCTTGTCCAGCCTTTCTTATCTTATCTAATCATTATTTCCTATCTTGTTTATTTGCGGTTTTGCAGCTGAAGATGATGGTTCGGTAAAACCATCGAAACTAGTCCCTGTGAAAATTTTGTAGGTATAACGCTGATTTTTGTTGTTTGACTTTTGAATTAGTATTTATTCGGCGTGTTATTGTGTCTTAATTATAGAAGCCCCAAACAGGCTTACATTTTGCTTTCTTTTTTGCACGTGGTGTGGCCGCCATTTTGTGAGTGTAGGAAATTCGGTGAGCACATTTTTGCAATTTTCAAGTTATGTTTATGTTTTGTACATTTGGATATTGTGCTTTGCTTGTCTGATTTCATGCATTTTGCTTACAAACGTTTTGTTTTCTATTCATTTCAGTGAGGGATTTTCCTGCTGTTTTGTGTGTACTTTATTATTGCTCAGTTAACTTAGTATGAATTTTCTGCATTGTTTATCATGCCTTCATCCGTTAATCGTTTCACTAAATTACGCCTGAAACGGCAAAAATTCCTGAATCATCTTGACTTTTTACTTAAATGTAAATGTAAAAAATTGATCCCCAATTTTATTCAAATCAAAACTAATCAAAAACTTTCGAGTCGCGTCGCGTTTCAAGAATTCTGTTAAATTGCAAGCTTGCCTTACTTCGGTCCGTGATAAGGGATACACGTCAACAATTGTCCAAAGTTGAACATGAACTCTATAAGCTTCATCTGGAACTCGCTAAATCATATCCAAAATTCACTGGCCTTGAGCAAAAGTCTTGGTCTAGAACGGAGAATGCAGTTAACCGTCATAAAAACACCCTTGCAGTTAAATTCGAAAAACTTCTTTTATAGTCTTCCATTTCAAGTAGTTCAAAAAATCTTCCCATTGTAAACATCAAGCCAATAGTTAATATTTCTAATGTTAGTCTTTCAGAAGAACAAGAGAGAATTCTAAAATATAATTTTAACTTCTCACAAACCTGTAAACCCTCGATTCCAAAGATTTTGGCTCCTATCGAAAAAGCTTTCAAGTTCAGTAAAGTTTCAGATTCACAGAAAGAAATGATTAGGCATCTTATCGCTCATAATGTGAAATTCAATAATAAACCTTTGAAACCAAATCTAACTGCGAGAGAAAGAGCTACAATGCGCGAAATTCATTCTAACCCGGATATTATCATTTCAAAGGCCGACAAAGGTGGTCAGATAGTCGTCATGGATAAGAACACTTACATCGATGGTATCACTAAACTCTTAAACGAAGGACCATATAATCCGATCCCTAAAGATCCTTCACCTTCGGACTTATCCAAAATAAAAACTGCGATCAAATCTTCGCAAATCATTTCAAGCAACTTAAAACATTCGCTTATCCCATCTGTTGCGAATTGTGCCAGATTATATGCTCTTCCCAAAATTCATAAAAGTGGTATTCCTTTCCGCCCTATTGTATCAAATTTAGGTACTGCCTCGTATCCTTTAGCTAAATATTTAGTTTCTAGATTTTCCACTCTATTAGACAATAACATTTACACCATAAAAAATTCAATAGAGTTTGTAAAAAAGGTTAAAAACATTTCTCCTAGTAATTTACTCATGGTTTCTTTTGATGTAAAATCATTATTCACCAATGTCCCAGTGGAGGGTGCATTAAGATGTCTAGAAACCAGACTTCGCGAATTTCATTTCTCTTGCATCGAAATTGATGAGCTAATTTCTCTCACTCAACTCTGTTTGAAACAAACACATTTTGTTTTCCAAAATAAATATTACAAGCAAACTGAGGGATTAGCCATGGGAAGTCCCCTCAGTCCCATCCTGGCTGATATCTACATGCATTATTATGAATCAAAATTGTTTGAAACTTTAAACTTCCCGGCATGGTTCCGCTACGTAGACGATACTTTTACCCTGTTTGAAGGTAATAAAGATGATTTAAATAAAGTTCTTTCAACAATGAATTCTATTGATCCTGCTATTCAGTTCACTTTTGAACTTGAGACTTGCAATTCTCTTCCGTTTCTTGACATTCTGGTCACACGTAACACATCCAACTTCAGTACTACAGTTTACCGTAAACCTTCATCGGTTTGCCTTCCACCACACTTTAAATCATGTCATCCGACTAAACAAAAGTTAGCTTCATTTTATTCCTATGCTTTCCGTGCTCTTCAAGTTTGCTCCTCCAAACTAGCCCTCGATGAAGAACTAAATTATTTAAAAGCAATAGCTATTGACAGGGGCTTTTCACCCAACATTATTAATCAAGCAGTTAAAAAATTCTCATCTCAACACACTAAAAGCCACACTCTTATTTTAGGAGATTATAAAAATTCTGTTGTCATTCCCTTTTTTCCATCAATTAGCTATAAAGTTGCACATATTTTGCAGAAATTTAACTTTCGGGTTGTTTTTTCTCCCATCAATAAAATTCCAACTTCTATACTCAAGGACCCCATTCCGGATATGAATTCCTGGGGTATTTATAGGATTCCTTGCCAGTGTGGTTTAATTTACATTGGCCAAACTAAGAGAGCCTTAAAATTTCGCGTCAAAGAACATGAGGCATATGTTAGAAAAAAGGAAACACAGAGATCTTCTGTTGCTCAACATTGTTGGTCCGAAAATCACACTTTCAATTTTTCTGCTGCCAAAATTATTCAAAAAACATCTTCCATTGGAGAACTGGATTTTCTAGAGGCATTTCACATTCATAAAAATCTTTCTGTTCTAGTTAACGATCCTAATTCCAATCCAAATTTGCCTTCGGCTTTTAGAGAAATTATGTTTTAGTTCTGGTTTCGCCAACAGATGGCGCCACTTGCTTATTCTTGTCCAGGCTTTCTTATCTTATGTAATCATTATTTCCTATCTTGTTCATTTGCGGTTTTGCAGCTGAAGATGATAGTTCGGTAAAACCATCGAAACTAGTCCCTGTGAAAATTTTGTAGGTATAACACTGATTTTTGTTGTTTGACTTTTGAATTAATTTACTTGTTATACAGTTTTTCATCTTGTAGTAGTCATATCGCTACTAATTCCAACATTTCACTTCACACACTATTATTACTTTCATTTGCATGCCGCCCAGAAGGTCATATTGGTTGGGAAAGCCGACTGTGATACCGAAAGGCCCGGGTTTGAATCCCGTGGAAGGCATGTTTGTAACTGGCTCTCCCTTCTTAGGAGGCAAAGGTGGTCCTTCTGTTAGGTGCTTCCATAATAAAGTAACCACAACTTCTGGCCTTACTGGTGACCAGAATTTAATTAAGCTGAAGTGGGCTAAGGGTCTGCCATTTGGGGAAAAAAAGAACAAAACCTTTCATTTGCATTCCCAGTCTTTATAACTTCCTACGTGTGCAGATACTTCCTTATAAATTTAATTACTTGTCTTTTTTTCGACTTTAATCATCAACATAATTTTATTTGATTTTATGCGCAAGTTTTCTGTTTCTAATTGTTCTAATTGTTTGCATTGAGGAATAAGCCCTTTTCAGTGTAAAATTGCACTCAAATAATGTTCAATTTTCTTATAATTTTACGTATAAGTTTGACTTATTGTATTTTTTTTTGTTTTATTATATTAAGCACTCGAGGGCTATCTGCCTTAAGAAAGAGATGCCTTCGTGGAGTACTTTCTAAGGGAAACTGGCTCGTATACACGTTACACATATGGAGAAAACCACGAAAACGCGCATGCAGCCAGCCCGTTCGCGGGATTTGAATCTCAGACCGAACTACCAGTGTTCAGCGACTTTACCGCTCGGCCGCTGGCGGGCTTTTTTGAATTATTGGAACCTTCTACGCATTTTCAGGAACCTTAATTTAATTAAGGTCACTAAAAGTTACTTTTTTCCAAAACAAAAGCCCCTAAAACTATTTATTAATTCATTCAACTTTTACTACATTACCTTACAGTATACCCATGTTAGAACTATATTCTTAAAATAATATTAAGAACTAAATACGAAATAACCTTGTTGCGCTGCAGAATATTTATTGTTTTACTTAAATGAGAAAAGGACCTTTACTGAATTTAAGCTATTTACCCAGAATTCCTAACAAGGTTTAGAAAATATGCTATAAAAAGCAATTACATTTACCTAAAAATGTATAATAGATTCTTATCTGCTTCAAATTTACTATGAATGGGAAAACCTGAAATTCACCTTATCTAGCTTTATCAGTATACACGCAAAAATCATGAATAATTTTATAGCATACAACAGCACTTTAGATATGTTTAATACTTATTCAAATAACTTTAATTAACTTTCAGTTAGGATTTTTAAAAGATAAGCAGGTTCATGCTACATATTATTCCCAAACGTTATTGAGGGGAAATGCAATTAAATATCCAGTACCCACATGCACACTAAGAAAATCCCACTCATTAAATACTGCCCATTTTTCGATGAAGTGTAAAATCTTGGAATAGATTATTATAAAGCCGGGGTATGATATCATTTTCTATAAATAGTATACCGTAAAAAATGAGTATTCTTATGTTATCTTATCAATCTTTAGGAAGTAAGAGCAAGGTAATGAGCCGAACAACGAATTTACCCAATTGAGTAAAATCGCTGATAATTCACCTAGCATCGTGCATAACAAGTAACAGTTGCGGTTAATTTTTTTTCCTTGTTGACTGCGCTGCTATTCCTTGGAGACACAATCAATAATGCCGTTATGATGTTATTGAAAACTTTACAGATAACTAGATGACTCGGAATGTTTTCTAATATATACGTAAAATAGGCTCGTAAACCGAACAATAGGCCCCCAATGGTGGCTCCAAGGAACTCATCGACGGAATCAATGTGTCTGAAAAGCGAAGGTGCACAAATGCAAGGCGAGATCGAATAATTGTGCCACAGACCCGAACTTCTCCAAAACATCATTATCCACTATCCAAAGTATTGCAGATTTTTCCATACAGCCCGTTGCATCTTCCACCATCTCACGACACTAAGGAGGGAATGAGCTCTCAGCAGCCTTTGAGACTTCTGCCTTTAACCCCACAACATCGACAAAGAAGTATGGTTACCATTGTTGCCAGCCGACTGGCATCGCACAGTAGTCAGCTATGAATCCCGCTTCCGTCTTGGTGCACATGACCATTCGGTTCCTGTGTGGAGGGGCCAGCGATCCCAATCAGCCTTTGTTTCAGACAGGCACACAACCATTACCCTGGTGTGATGATGTGGAGTTCTATCTCTTAAGACAGTAAGTCGATTAGTCACCCTGCATACAAATTTGACACCTCAACGATATATTGATGACGTCCTGCGGTCGTTTGTATTATCCTTCGTGGCACGCCATCCTAGAGCCATTTTCCAAAAGGATAACACTAGATCCCATGCAACTCGTATATCTCTAGACTACCTCCGAGATGTTGATACCCTTTTTTGGCCAGCAGGATTGCCAGACCTCCCGCTAATAAAAAATGTACGGAATATGGTGGACCGCCAAATTCGGGCACACCAAAATGTCGCTGATCTGTAACAACAATTTAGGAATGCATGACACAGAATGCTTCCCAGGATGAGATGAGAATCTTTAACACTCCTTAAATCAACGTTACATTGTCGCCAGGAGGGTTTCACTAGTTACTGATTTGAAAATTCAATGTGCAATGGCTAGTCATTCATTGGTAGGGTGGCTTTGAATTCTTAATCTTCTCATTACCTGTATATGAGCTTTACGCATATTTAATTTCAATAAAAACAGTTATCTTCTTAATGGTGCTACATTTTCTTCCAAAACGAGGGCATATATTCAAACATATATCTAACCAGCAACAAAATTTCTAAAGATCTCTATTTGTAAATTCTCTCTCGCTCAATTTTTCACCATTGCCAATTCCTTATTTCTCCAATAAATGCATTCACTAATTATTCCATGGCCCTACACATTAAAGTTTTCGAAATATGTCTGAGTTTTAAATGAAACTTCAGTAAAAGTATCTATGGGATCTCTCAGTGGCTAAATTTTATGGAAAATTAAGATCTCCACTTCAATTGTTGAAGCAGAGGCAGTTCCAGTACTTTCCCCAATGGCAATTCTGTTTGGTTACAGAAACACAGCAGGCTTGGGATACAGCAGATAGAGGGATAGATTATTGGGCATATATAAATGAGGATGATTTACTTCATAAAACACCATCCATTTACCATATTGCTCGATTATGTGAAAAGAAGCATAGTTTAAGCGTTTTCTAAAATGTTGGGAAGATTAAAATAGCAGAAGTTAAGTTTGTCTTTTCATGTGAATAAATAAGAAACATACACTGAAACGATAAATATAGTTCTGCTTATCATAGTAAAGTACTCGAAATCTACCTTCCTTAGAAAAAATTTCTTCGTATTATTTTTCAAACTTATTGGATTTTTCTTTACACAAAGGGGCAAGAAGATCTGAAATTTGAAATTTTTGATCTGAAGATTGTTACAGAATTTACGACAATTTCAGATTTGCAGAAGAAGTGAACAGCCTAGACATCTTAAGAAAATCATTAAGCAAAAGTTAGGTATTCTGTGAATCTGTAAACTATGCGTAATAAAAACGGTATGTAAAATTAAACATTTATAAAGAAAGATTCGTATTTTATCATAATTATCATATAATTCATTGCAAAGCTATATATATATATAATAGATGGAATATACAAAGTATGAGTAATTACTGTGTTCACGGTACAAGGCGTTATTCAATAGTACGCAATTAACGGTTACATTCCGAGGGAGATTATATCTCCCTAGGGTATAATCTAATACTCAGTTGCGTACTGAGTATTAGATCAGTTCAGTCAGCGCCCCGCAACTTTTCAAGGCTTACTCTCGAAATTTTATCTAACTCACAGATTCCACTTTTAGGATTTGCTTAGCATTCGGTTACCCTGTAAGGATTTTAAGTTTTACTAACGTTTATTTTAATTTAAAACTTTGATATCCTCTCTTGCTTTTCATTTCCGGCCAAAATAAACGCGAACAGGTTTGGTTATGCAAATCTGAGCTTGCAAACTGTTCAGTGTTTAAGACATGGCTTTTAGCCAAAAGGGAGCGTTAGAGAGAGACTTCTCGCTGCCTTACCCCACGCGCGCTTTTCGGTCAGTTTATAAGGATCCTAAGTTTTACTAACGTTTATTTTATTTTAAAACTGTACTACTCACTTCTTATTTTCGACTTCCGGCCAGAATTAAATGCTTTAGCTTGTTTATGCAAATTGTCTTGCTAACGCCCAAGTACTTAAGTTGAGGCTTTTTGCAAAGAGAGAGAGTGGTGTGGTGTGGTGTATTTAATTATGGCAAAGCAGACTAGAGCTATCTGCCTAAGAGGAGGGATTCCTTTCGTGGAGGACTTTCTAAGGGAAACTGGCTCGTATGCACGTTACACATGGGGAAAACCACGAAAACACCCATACAGCCAGCCCGTTCGCAGGATTCGAACCTCGGACCGAACTACCAGTGTTCAGCGACTTTACCGCTCGGCCGCTGGTGAGCCCACAAAGAGAGAGAGAGAGGAGGAGGAGTTTTAGGAAGCAAGCCGCTTGCCACTGCAGTTTTACGAGTTTTCACTCGGTTGCTAGATGCCTTTAAGGCCAGAGGTTTAGCTCTCTTGATATTTACAAACGTATTGTAGTTTTAGCAGCTCGGCGTACTACATACGTACCTTTTTTTAAATAAAGGCCAGTCTTAGTGCTACACATTTGTATACTAATTCAAAGTTAGCTTTTAGTTAGAGTTTTAGTTAGTAGTTTCATATTCTTACGTTCAGACCACAAGTGGTTGGTCTCTGTATTCCGAAGTTCGGAAGTGCCTGTACAGTATTGAAAATAAAGGGCAAACCCTTCCTGCTTGTGTCGTCTGTTATACACAAATCTTGAACATAGCTGGAGTAAGCTCCCTGTTCTTGTTCAGGGCATTCCATGCTTACAAAGCATGTCAAGAGAAACACAAGTCCTGACAAGGTACTGTCTACCTTTGAGCCCAGAACTTAGTTCTCTTTGATACTTGAAGACGTATTGTAGTTTCCCGCATTGTGCTTACTACATACGTAAATTTACAAAGTTTAAAAGGCCCAATCTTCGCGTTACTAGTATTTGTAAGGTATCTCAGTTTAGTTCTTATTTAATTTAGTTAGTTTATATTTCTTACTTTTACGTTTCAAACCATAAATGCTGGTCTTTGTGTCCCGAAATGTGGGAACAGCTGTAAACTGTGAAGAATAAAGGGTAATTTAACCCTTCTTATCTTTGTGATCTCTTATACCCCCACTCGCAAGAACATAGTTTTAAGTAAACGCCCTGTTCCTACTCAGAACTCCAATTATGTTTGCAAAGGCCATCAAAAGAAATAGTAGTCCTGATAACCCATTCTTTATTTAAAAAAAAAAAATTTAGCGTATTGATATTCTTTTTAATTTCACGTTTCATTCGGTCCAACTCGGCGCAAAAAAGTGACAAATCGTTTGTATGAAGTAATACTTCATGTAAACTACTAGCAAATGTTTTAATTAATATGTTTAGTCGCAAGGAACAGAAATTTGTATACTTCATTCTGTTGTGTAGCGAATTTAATATAATTAAGGGATTCATAAAAATCAAAATTTTAATTTGTAATTATTCAAAATTTGAGCTACACAACAAGTTTGGTTATATTTTTTTATTTGGCTTATTAATTCTAGTTTAATCTATTTCAGCTATTCGAGTTTACGCGAACTGCGTCTTCAATCTTGTACGATCAGACAATGGATTTAGGTGAAATTTTCATGTAATAAACTCAGTTTTTCATGTTAAAAACTAATTTGATTTCTTAGTATTTAATATCATTAGTTGCAGAAAAATTAGCTCTTTAATTTGACATAACTTTCGTTTTTCTAACTTTAATTGCATTTCAGTTATGAGCTTTAATTAGTAGCTTTTTTCCGTTTTCATTGTGATTTCTCTTGTGGGGGAAGAAATGCCTTTTCCGGTAAAATAGTCGCTTTTTTTCGAGTTTCAGTGTTCCCTCGTTGGGACAGCTTACAGGGTTGTTGAAATTCCAAGTTTCCCCTTCCATTAGGCGTGGTTATTTTGGCGGCGGCTTGGCGATTTAGAATTTCCGTTGAGGTTTCAAAGTGGTGAATTTGGCGAGTTTGCTAACATGAAGGAATGCTGTAGTTGCAACTGGTTTAACTTTTGGCGAGGAGGGAGTTGTGCCAAATTGGAGTTCCGGCGCGCTCCCTTTTAGCGGGTTGTTTTGGGGGACGAGGTGACTTTTTGACACTTCTTTTGCCCTTTTGAATTGCTTTCTGATGCGGTCCGAGGCGACAGCTGATTCCGCCGAAAAAATGTATTTTGGCCCCGGTGGAACTACGGGCCTCTTGGCTAAGCGCTTTGAGCGCGGGCCGTAGGTATGGGCATCTATGTCTTCGCAAAAATTCAAAGTTCTTTCTTCAGCTTATTTTCTTTCGTGTGTGTTTGTGTATTTCAAGAAAAAAATTTAAAGCAGAAAACGATCTATGAAAATGATGCGTGCTCCCAGCTCAACCATCTGATTGCCACTATACTCTGAAATGGAGCGTTAAATTACCACCGTTGCTTCTGGACCCCTTTTCAACTTTGACTCGTCCTTTCCCGCTGAAGATGTCCGAAAAATGTCTGAAAATTAGTTCCTCTTAATCTCTTCGTATCTCCAATCCGGGACTGTATTCACTGATTTGGCCGTTTTTGGATCCTCATTAGTTCATCATAATCTCCTCGTATCTCCACATCCGGAACTGTATTTCACTTATCTTACCGTATTGGAAGCTCATTTGTTCATCCTAAATTCTACTGGACTTCTCGGCTACCGTAATGACTCCATACATTCGACGAAAAATTTTTTTCCCATTCAACAGGCTGCCAGCATTCCTCATGAGCTTCAATGGACATTTTTTTTTTGGTTTGACTTTCCTGCTGCTCAGCGAACAAATAAGTTCTTCTTTTTTTTTTTTTTTTTTGTTTAATTATTGGTTAGTTAAATATTAAAGATTTCTGCAGTAAAAAAAAAGATTGAATTAATTTAATTTGTTGAACCTTAAATTTTTTGTAGTTGATAAATTTATCATAACTCTATAGAAATCATTTTTCTTTGGCGTATCGATTAAGTAAAGCATTAAATTGAATAAAGAATTATAGCCTTATTAAAATTATTGTAACTTAATATAAGAGAAAGAAGTTCTTCAGGAAATTATTTAATTGAATTTTTGTTTGTATTACTCACTTGTGAGGATGATTTGTAATAGTGCCTGTGTTAGAGCATTCTTGCTCCTCTCAGGACGAACTTGTTTGTAGAAGTGTAAAGGTGTCACTACTTATATTTATTCGGTAAAACCATATTTAATTAATCAAAAGAAAAAAATAGATGATAATAACTATTATGTGCAATAATAGTATTTAAATGATGGTATTGAGTGCAATATTATGCAATATTATTTTTGTATTGATCAATTCTGTGTGAAGTGGAAAGTGTAACTTGTTAAATTTTTTTTTTTTTTATTATTATTTTTCTCCCCGGGGAGGGTACTGTTCTTAAATTTATAGTTTATATTTTTGTATGTTTTACCAGATTTGCAATATTAAATTTAATAGTAATTACATGGATGTTAAAAAAATAATTACTCAGAAATGTTGGATGTGAAAAAACAATAGTACAACTTTTGCTGAATATCTTTTGATTATTTTTAACTAATGGATATATACATAATTTGCTTTAATAGTTAAATAAATAAGTTTTTCTAGATCAATCACTGGTTAAATTTATTTTGTGTGTTCATGATTTTTACCAGTCTTTTGCTCAAATTGATTTAAGGGTTAATCCGGATTAAACACAACGCAATGGAAAATTTTATTGATACTAGTTTACTGTTGAAATGAGTATTTTTAGTGTTATGGTCAATTAGTAGGGTACCTTTTTGGTAAGTTCAAAAACACCATAACAATTCAGGATATATATCCCATTTTTGAAAATAATTTTTATGAGATATTTCAACTATGTGTGTAAGCATAACCAGTCTCTAAGTAATTAAAATCAGTTTAACCAATGGTTACTTCAATAAAACGAATCTGCATGTGTATGGCAGTGATTAGTAAACTTTCCAGTGATAAGAAACGTTTCAGTCGTTAGAAAGCGCAAAGAAAATCTAAAAGAAAGAAATGTAGCAATCTTGGTTGATGGGAAAATAAAAACTGATATCATTCGGATGAATAACTCAGAATTATTAGGTACACTTTTTGGCTCGTACGAACAGTGCATCACAAAATGGAATTCTTTCTTTATGTTTATAGAAAATAGTAAGTGGGTGGAACAAACTTTAAAGTAAATCTAATTGCACTTGAAAACATTGGGAGAAATAATGTAATAAAACCTGAATAACTACATTAAATTGGGAAAAGATACGTGCTTTTATAGCGATACGTGATCAAGTAGCGATCCTAGTAAAATAGAAGAATAGTTTCTTTATTTTTTATTTATTTTTCCAAAGAACTTCCATTAAGTTTTAAGTTTAATGCAATAGTACCAAGATAAATTCCTAAAATATATTTTCTTAGTTTTCTATATAGTAGCCGTTGACTTCAATTCACTTAAAACAGCTATCTAGTAATCATCCAATTCCAGTAAAAAGAAAAGTTTTGTCATACCCTTCTAACCATTCTTGAAGAGCATTCTTAGCTATAAATATGATTCTTGAATAGAAATTCATCATCGTTGCTGTAACGTGAACCACATAAAAACGCAGCTTTTCATTCAGAATTTGCCTAATGATCCAGCACTGATATCCATTTTCGTAGCAATCTGAGAAATTGTCTCACCTTTACTTTTTACACAGCTTCAAAACACATTTCTTCAGTGAGCACATCCACACTGTGGCTTGGTCTGGAATCATCTTCGAGTGATGCTGTTCCGTCTAAACAGGATAATCTACTTTTCGGTGGGGGTATAGGAAGGAGGTACAGTATCACGACAGACTACAAGTGTGGCGATCGGTGAATATTTACCAGTGTTATGCTTTCTTTTGTCAAAAACTGGATCACCGAAGTGTAATTTATATTTTCTTTGTTAAGAGGCATCAGTGCCTGCTAACATTTAACAGTCACAAAATCAAATAATAACACCTGCTATGTATATCAGATCATCCCTTAAATAATGTGTCTTTTTCAAATGAAATAAAACTCCAAGACGAATGGAATAAAACAGCTTCATCAACTTGCTATAAAAGGAGGTAGAAATCTAAGCTTTCTCTTATTCATAACGCAACTTTTGACGAATTCATCTCAATTAATAGCTATTTTTGCAAAGACGACTGGAAATCGGCATCGAACAAGAAGTGTAAGTTAGTGTGAACGGTTGTTCGAAAATTTCCGAGCTTAGAAGACTAGTTTCTTCCTGGAAAATTTGGAGAGCTGGTGAAACATAATCCTGTCGTAATTATAAGAATTATCAGAGGATAAAAGAGAGCATTTTACATTAAAAAGAAATTTTTACCTTTATTTTTAATAATAAAAGTCGTTTTATTTATGAGATATCCCAATATTATTCTTTTTCCCACTTGCAATAATTTTACAGTGTTTTATCGTCCTACGAGTATTATACCATAATTAGAATTTATTTAAATTTGCCGAAACTGTCAGTTGCTTATTCCCGCAACTTTTTTGTATTAGAGATGAGTTGTTAAAGCTAATTTTGTAAATGTTATTGAGTAATTATATAAAATTTTTCAACTTTTTCATTATTTAATTAATTTAGAAAAACGTAATTTACTGTATTCTCTCTCAATCAACAAAATTTCTGAATAGATGATGTCTACGTTACGCACAGATATAACATAGAACATTCAGCTTTGAAATCAAAATTAGATTTTGCAGTTATTTCTTCTAGTATTCACTGATACTCATCCCTTTCAGTAAATACACAACAATATGTTTTCGAGTATTTTATAAAGAAACATCTTAATAGCTTCCTCTGCATTTTGCAAGTAATTCTTAAAACGTTTAGCACCAGAGATGCTATTACCATGTTTTTCAGAAAATAAAAACTGGTTTTATATTAATTTTTGCTGAAAAAGACACGCTAGGGCTTATTTTCAGGGAATGGTTTATTTTTCATGCACAATAATTAACATTTATTTAAATTCAAGAAAAACATTTCTTCAGGTTCAAGAAATATGAGCATTCACATTCAACAAACATTAAAAAATGAAAAAAAATCATTTATTTTAATACAGCCAAGGCGTTTTCTTCTGGAACATCGTCATAAAGCTCTAAATCGTGAATACCGGCCTGAATATTTTTTGCGACTTCATTTTCTCTAAAACTATTGACCTCTCATAATGAGCTCTCCTCGAATGAGCTCTTCTTGTCCATGTAGCATGCTCGTTAGGGCACTGGCAACACAGTTCTTCGTTAATTTACCTCATGCATTCTTTACCCATGTAATGACTTTTTGTAGCTTAGGCTTTACAAAGTTTCCTCGTTGAAACCTCTCCATTCTATTTTCAATGAAGTCATCGATTTCCATGCGCCAATAGTCTTCAAATAGGACTCTGGAGATATTCAGTCTTTCCTGCAGGAATTATTATTTGAACAGTTCTTATTTGTGGCTTTAGCACGGTGACTGCTGGCAAAATCCTACACTAGCATACTTCTTTGACCACCTCGCAAAACATTTAGTTGAAATAAATCGACCCAGTTTCTTATTGCTGCTTGTGTGTAGCAAGCGTTTTCAGTCTCTAGAACATAGATACCTCAAACGCGTTCGATTTCCTCTTTTTTGACCCTAGAGATGATTAGAGGCGGGGGGGGGGGGGGAGATTCTATTTTTTCCAGACAAACTGCCAAAAAACATGTAATGTCTGCAATTTGGTAACCAGTGGACGGAGTGCATATCGCAGACGCACATCTCTGTTCAATACTAGTGTGAGACCCTTGACCTATAAACATTATAGTTTCATCCACAGAAATCATGTTCGAAAGTTGGTACTTGGAGAAATCGAATGTCATGTTTAATCACTTCAGCATCTTTCAAGTTAAATAGTCTTGTTAATCTTCTTAGACACAGTTTATATCGCTATGAAAAGCTATTCATCCAGTGTTGTGATACTTAGAGTTCGTCTGGAGATATGTCTAGGTACGGTGCCATTACAGCATTATTAAGGACAAAAGCTTGAATATTAGCTCTACGGACAGCCAAAAACTTGAATGCTTGCTTTTCTGTCAGCAACACATTCACAGATGATGTGTTCCATTTCAGGAAATAATGGCCGCCAACCTGATCTACACTTACGCTTCTTGGCATTCTGCTAACTGAGGGTTTCGTACTCTGATCTTCATTTTCGGACCATCTGATCGCCATTCGATCGTAGATCCATCTTCTTCTCTTTGCAGAAAGCTGCTATTTCCCACAATTCCATTCTTTTACTCCACATAATAAATCTTCCTTTTTACACTCATTTTATCTCAGCATCAGAATTTATCATCCTTTAAATTTATTATTAAATCAAGTTCTAAACATCCGTTGTTAATGTATTAGTGAAGATTCTAATTTGCCACAACCTCGTCCCCTTTTTTTTTTTTTTTTTCAAATGTGCATGTGTTTTGGGCCTACACTTGATCATTGGGCAATAAGGGGCTGTCTTCCGGGTAATAAGGCGTCCGTCTAGATGACGATCTTAAGTACGGCTTATATTAGAAGAACCCTGAAAAATCGTGCTAGGTTTTATTTTCGAGGAAACACGTTAGTCTCACACCTCACTTTTTGTCCGCATCACTTTTCAAATATTGTCGGCAAATTACTTTTATAGCGAATATAAAATAATATGTGGCACTGCAAATAAACGGATGTAGCCACCAAATATTATTAGTTGTCTTGTTCGCTTTCATTACTGATGTCTACTCTTAAAATGTAAACTCTAAGTTTTTGGACTGAAAGACTTAACAATGATGGACTTTCTTTGAAGAGATATAATTCGAAAAAAAAGGTATTCGTATTGATAGCTTCTCATGCACATGCACTTTGGTGATTGCACCGAACCGAACGGAAACGAAATCGCTTTACATCCATGCGCTACTTTGTTGTTATTTGTCTAAGCGTTAGATAGTTAAATCTTTGTTTAAATTTAATCTGCATATTATTAAAGGTCTGTATCTGTCATAAAAAAACTAAGCGAATGACAACAATAAAGACAGTCAGATGGCCACACCAGCGGTTGGTTATTTTGAAAAGCGAAATGGACAATAAAAGTGATTCGGCATAAAAAGTGAAGTTTAAGAATAATAGTCGTTTTGAGCTAAAAAATGCATGGCAATACTTAAAATATTGTGCGAATTTATTGTTATGCATTATAATTGCTAAGAAATGATGTTTAATAATAAAAAGACAAAGGCGTTGTGTCAGCGGAAGTGAATCCATAAGCAGATAGATAAACTGAGAGTTGATAGAAAGCATTAAAATACTTAACAAAACATCTAATGCGGTTTTTATATCCCTCACGTCCTGATTCTAAGGAAATCTTATTCCATTAGTTTGAAAAGTATTCCCATTTTTCAACGTTTTACGCTTGTGTTCTTAAAGCACTGGAATTACTTAAAATATTCATAAAAAAACGATACTTTAAGAGTGGTCAAATATGGCCCTTAGTAAATGCAGTTTGTCCATTACCACAACCTAGTCCCTTCCGAATGTTAACATTGATTGAAAATCAACTCACGATTATTTATTTTCCAGATATCTGGCAGGAAAATTCTGCTTTGTTCAACCCTTTCAACGGGGACATTATGCCCTCGACGTTATTTATGAGAGCTTTACGAGATCGCTCCTTTTCTTTATGTTGGCTCTCGCGTGTCAACACGCCGAACACAATAGAATGCAAATGCCTGAGCGATAGATTCATTTTGACGAGGAGACAATTTTATTTTTAGACAGTAATCTTTTCTCTTCAACAGACGTGTCAGAGGAGCTTTTCATAGGATTAGTTTGAATTCTTCAAGGTCAATCATTGTTGCTCGAGCAAAACCAGTAGGAATACCCATTCCAAAGAATACTTGAAAAGAGAAAGAAGAAAATATTTCAGTCATCCTGAAGAAATATAACAAGATTATACATGGTTACAAACAGGGTCAGGATACAGATGACTTAAAAATTCATTGAAAATGCCCTTAAAAATGAAAAATGACTTTAGAATATTAAAAAAAAAACCTAAAAAAATAAATAATAATAATATAAGAAATGGCACTATTAAAAACATTGAAAAATGGATTGAACTTAAGCGATTACACAAAATAGTTATTAGAATTTTCTTTTCTCCCGAATTTTCAACTTTACACAAATGTAATACAGTTGCACTAAATTTTAAGTGCTTCTTGATGTTTTCAAAAGTGAATGATCTGTTGTCAGTATGTAAGTTGTTGCGTTTTGAGAAGCTTTTCTCGACATCTACTGCAGTTATTGGAGCATACTTGAAAAAAAAACTACATCACTTAGCATTAACTTTTCTTCAGTTTCAAAAGAGTTTGCTTCTTCTGTCAAAATCCGGGATATTTTTCGTATAATTTGGAAGGCACACTATTTAGTCAAAACAGTGCTGAGTTCTGCAAATACAGTATATTAAACTTTGGATCTTTTTCCCACTTTGCCATCCATTCATAAGAAATTAGTAGCAAATCCCATAGGAAAATTCCTGACATTGGGATACATAATCTGTTACAATAGCGCACATCATCTTAATTACTTTTGTACAGCACGTGCAGGCTAATGTTAAAGTATTCACAACTATCAAACATTATCCTGGTCCATATCAATAAACCACCACCTCCAAAAGATCTTAGTCCGTTTTGATGGGTGACAGTGTCCTGGCTCTCCCCAGAGAGTTTGACAGCCATTATTGATTTGCAAGATGAATCTATATCCTATACATCAGTAAAGAGAAATACCATTTATAATCATGCCATAAACCACATCGTCTTCAACAACTCAAACGATGTGTACGGAGAAACAAAGCCTACTGGAAAATAAACCTAAGTTACCTGGTACACAAACAAATATCACCAGTCTTATACAGAGTTTGCTTTCATAAATTTCTACCTTTGGCTGCGAACAGTCGTAAAGTCAGTTGATATTCATGTTATATCATTGTTGAAATTAAACAGCGGTATCTTTTGCATTATATGTCTTTGGAAGAAGATGGTCATGCCGGTTAAACATATCAGAAATCTCACTAAATTGCTATCGAGTTCTTGACACTACTTTGACCCGAATGACCAAATCTTTTTTACCTTAAAGCTTAGAAACCCCGTCTACATAAACAGACATATCTACGAACCAGTCTTCCTCCCCGAAATGTCTCCTGAAAGCATTCACAGATTTCGCAAGGAGTATCTAAGTTCCTTTCAGCTACTAAGCTAATCAGAGTAGTCAAAACAAATAACGTGATTTGTTTCTAACAGGAGACCTCTATCGATCTCACAACAGACGTAATAATTTACACAATTTTCAATTCCTTTATTGTTCAGGGATTGTTTTTAAATAAGTTATCAGAATAACTCATACGAGTAATAACCAGAAGGCTTAATAACAGACCGAATGTAATGGTGACTAAAAATGCGAATAAAAATACAAAAAATGCAAAATTTAAAAAATGATTAAAGACTTAAAAACATTATTTAAGTATCTATTAAGTTAAAACTAAACGGGCAAAAGAAAAAAAGTAAGAAATTAGTAATATATCATAAACTAAAACTTAGAGATACCGCAAAATTTAAAAAAAAAAAAAAAAATTGATTAAATCTAAAAATGGAGTCAAAATAATATTTTCTGTATCATATAAATTAAATATAGAGGCAGAAAATACAAAAAAGTGGAAAAAGCTGTATTATTATCTTCAGACCTTTACATTGTCAAGAGGAGGCCTTCTTATGATAATACACTTTTTTGGGTAGATTTGTTCTGTTTCTGTAAATTTAAAAAAAAAAAAAAAAAATTATCAGAGGTACTGAGTTACGTTTGATGAATGTAAGAGCTTAGCAAATGCAAAGACGATTGTGTTGACCAATAATCAAATATTCTTGAAGCACGTGTTTAGTCATAATGAATTCTCAGAGAATTCTAAACACAAATAAATATTAATCAGTGATAGCATTTTAAAACACCTTTGCCATTTCCTTTCAAAATCATATCATTCTTATTGATATGACTTTAAAACCCGTAAGGTAAATACTCTTTACTCACAGGTAAACACTGTGTGTTTACCTGTGAGGTATGCCATAACTTGAAACAGGTTGGAAATAGTGAATTGCAGCAAAGCAAGCGCATCTATCCTATCTCCTTAAGGAAAATGATACCTTTGGTGGAAGGAGGAGGAGAAACCGGTACTATTCGGTTTCGAGGGCCGTAAAAAATTGCAGCGAAAATGTATGCGCAAAAGCGCCAAATCTAGCAACCGCGCCCATTTAACAGCGCGCCAAATCTAGCGTACGCGCTGATTTCAGATTGCGTACGTTTATATAGTTCTATATTTCTTAAAACGCCATTAAAATACTAGTTTAATTTTTAAATCCTTTTTTTTTTATTTTTAATCCTTTTTTGATATCCTATGGATTTAATAATTTGGGAATTGCCCATGACGAAAAGTCGGCAGTAAAATGTTGGGTAAAGTGCAGAATCACCCACTGCTTGACGCGTTTTTAAGAATTGCACATACTCGGTATCCATGTGCACATCGACCTATTTTCACTTTAAAAAAAATTCTAGAATTGCACAAAAATGGCACTGTGCACCCCTTTGACTTTATCTATGTACATATCGACCTACTTTCACTTAAAAAGTAAAAAAAAAAAATTGACAAAAATCCAATTGTTTTTACCCTTGTACAAAGCGGCAAACAAATAAGTGAGCGATTCTGCACTTTACCGAGAATATTTTCAAAGAAAAGGCATCATTCATTATAGAAAATTACATTTGAACAACCAACGAGATGAAATTATGCTTTAGCGATAAGTCGGTAGCGAAGTAGCGATGCAGGCATCCATTCAGTTATGTTTAGCAATTTTTATATAAATTATAATAATGATCTGAAATAGTTATTTACTCTTATGCTTCCATTCAGTCATGTTTAGCCTTTTTCATATAAATTATTATAATAATAAAAAAGTATTATATGAAATTAACCTTTCATCTAAATTAAAACATCAATCTTAAATAGTTATTTACTGTTATACTTCCTTTCTTGCCGCAATTATTAGGGTTGCCGCAATTATTTTTGGCAGCATTGGCATCAACAATAGTTTGGCGATTTTTTACGGCCCTCGAAAACGAATAGTACCGAGAAACCTTTCTAAGGAAAGCAGCTTGTGCTTATGTTACGCATGAGAAAACCGCCTATACAGCCAATCATTTCGCCGGGATTATAATCTTTGTCAATCTGCTTACGTTTACGTGCTTTACCCACTCGAAGGCTGGAGTATCTTCCTTCATCCAGAGTGAAGAAGTGCCTCCTTCACTTCTTGCTGCACACTAGCAAGCGACGGCGTTACACCGCTGGAAAATACTTGCTTTAACTGCCAAAGAATGAAAATTGGGTAAGTAATGAAGAATCACACTAGAATTTGCTTCATACATTTGTCTCTATTATTAAATAAAGAAGGATGGGTAAGTACGTTCCTCGTACTGTAGAAACACTTTGGAACCTACAGCCACTAAATTTTGAATCCACGTCCAAACATATGCAGCCAGGATTTTAAATTTGCTTTTGATTTATTTCATATTTTGTACAAATTTAGGGAATTTTTTATTAAAAATTCCGCGATGTGAAAGCTTTGTATTAGCTCTCGGTAAAGAGTGATATATTTAGGTTTCAAATTTAATCAGAAAACTCAGCAATATAAAAAAGTGCGTTTCTATTCGGCAAAGCGCAATATATTTGCTTTCGAATTTAATTGCATTGTGGTAAAAGCATGATAGCATGATGTAGTAAAAAATGAACAACCGAATTTTGAACACGCATAGTCTTCCCCACCCGAACATATGTACCTCGAAGCCCAAATTTCTGAATTTCGAATTTTTGTTTAAATTTATTTCATGTTTCGAGGGAATTTAAGGACTTTTTGATTAAAAACTTAGGGATATGAAAGCTTCGTGTTGCAACTAGGTAAAGCGAAGATATTTGATGTAGACTCAGTAGGTTTTTTTTGAAGCAGGAGACGTGAAAAGTGTGCACTGCCCTCGCCAGGAATCAAACCCTGGATCTCTCAAATACATGTCAATTATGCTTCCAATTACACTGCGAAGGCATGCGGAAAAGAGGGACAAAATATCTTAAATACTTATCAAATTTAACCAGAAAAGTCAGAGATATAAAAAAGAATGTGTTGATCATTTGACAACATGCGAAGTATTTGCCTTTCGAATTTAATCAACAAAGTCAAAGATTTAAAATAAATATGCTAAATTATCTTATCTTCCACGCAGCATTGTGTTATCATTCGGGAAAGTATAAGATAATACTTAATTTTTCTTTCATCCTGTTATAATTTAACAAATGAAGAGATTTAAAACAATAAATTCAGATTCGTTTCAACTATTAGAAATTACTAGGTGGACCATGAAATAACATTAGTCGGATTGATTAAACTCATCATATATGTTTTCCTTTCTTTAGGTTGCTTTTCCTGCAAGTGGGTAGTATAGCAGAAAGATTGAAATCGTTTGCAAGAATAATAAATCCCAAACCATTTAAAGATAAACGCATTTATTACAGTTTTTACTGAGCCGTTACAGAGAGCATTTCAAAATTCAGCTCACTTATTCACCCACAGAAATAAATTTGCCTGTTTACGTTTAATCAAAAAACCTCGTGAATGAAATTTTTGCGACTCTGAAGGAAGAAAAATAAATGTCTCGGAAGTTCTTAAAGTGATAAACTGCTGCTAGTAGTAATTATAGGAACGACGATTAACGCGTTTGTGGAACAGATAAATTACTAAGCAACGAACCGAAAAGTTGTTAAGTGGCCAAAGTTTATAAAGGAGAATTGCGAAAGATTATGTTATACAAACTCTTCCCATTAAGTTTCTTTTTCCCCTTCCCCCCGCCTTCTTTCCCATCAGATAACAAAAATGATGACACTTTGCGCAGACTGTAGAAACAAATTATTCAATTAAATGTATAACTCAGCTATTAACTGCAAAAATAAGGAAAGTCGGGCAACTGATTAAATCAATCAAAACTCTGGATCCTTAGAATTCAAAGAGTAACATATAATTCGAAAATTTCGGCATTAGAAACTGATAAAAGCATATCTAAGAAGTCATCCATATATTCCTTTTCCCCGTTTTTAGACGATAAAGGAAGGAATCTTACGGCTTGGAGGAAAATTACAATTGTCCGATTTCAGCCCCGAAGAAAACCATCCTATCCTCTTACCTCAAAATTCAACGTTTACGGAACTGATTATTGAAAGAAAACATAACAAGTTAATGCATAGTTGAGTTACAGCCTTCGAAAAGATTACTGGATACCGAAAAGTCGACAGCTTGTGAAAAGGATACTTAAAAACTGTCTTATTTGTAGAAAATGTACAACAACACTGCTCAACAGATGATCACACAGCTGCCAAAAGATAGAATAGTTCAGATTCCACCATTTCTTGTTTCTGGAATGGATTTCGCGGGTCCTATTTGAGTTAGATTAGCAATCGGAACTCAGAAATCATACATAGTTCTTTTCACCTGTGCCATTACGAGAGCCCTTCATTTAGAGCTATTCTCCAGTATGTTAACAGAAATTTTTTTAATGGCTTTTAGATGATTCGTATCAAGACGAGGACATTGCGACACAATTTACTCGGATAATGCCAAAACCTTTCAAAAGGTAAACCGACAATTCAAGCATTTTTCAAAAATACTAAAGCATTCCAAATTTCAAGATTTTATTGCCTGTAAGAAGATAAGCTGGAAACTTATTGCAGAACGTACTGCATGGTGGGGAGGCTTTTACGAACATTTAGTGAAGTCTGTCAAGGACTGTTTAAGAAAAAAAATGCGATGCAGCCAGCACGTGATTTCGCACTAATTCCAGGCTTTAAATAGCAGGTAACTTCAAACAAAGCATTACTTTCGGTTAATTATTTGAAAAGAAAATCTAATTTGTTGTTCCAATAAGCATAAATATTTGTAATGCAGAATTTTAAATAACATTTTATGTATTAGCTATAATTGTCCATTTGTAAAAATTGGTTTTTCTTAATTTATACCAACATAATTAAATATCTGCCTCTATTTTTAATTTTTTTAAATTAAAAATAAATTAAAAATTATTTAAATAAATTAAAAATATAAGAATTTCAAGTAAAGTATCACTTCTATATTATCATTTATAGTCAAAATCTATTATTTCGGAATCATGTACGAGTTTTAAATCAAAATCTGAGAAGTTCTGCATTATATCAAAATATATATTTTTACGAAAATCTCTTCAGAACTTTTCATTAAGTATCATTTCCAGTTTATGAGTATTCTAAACTCATAAATTGGTAATGAGTTTTAGCCAAATCCAATATACTGTTTTCCAATTGGTATAAAATTTTAAATAGTAAAACTAAAAAATCTGGGTATTTTAATATAGTTTTTATTAAAAGCTGTTATGAGCTTCAAGTAAAGAACCAATTCCGGTTGTCCAATTTTAACCAAAATCTAATCAGAACTTTATATAAATGTAGAACATGTAAACACGGAAAACAGACAATTTTTAAAATATGATATAAGTTATTGAGGACGAAAAAATTGTCATACATAGACACACATTATTGTAAATCAAGTAATAACGTCTTGTAAAACTCTAACTTGCCTTATTGACTGGAAACTCACCATCAAATTTGTGGAACAAAACACTGCTTCCTTTATTTATGTATATAGCTTGGCTGTAATTAATGATAATAATTATATTGTGAACTATACTACGTTACAAACTGTGTTGTAGTTTATTACTTTACAATAGGCACTTCATTAAGGGCCCTCTCTTCATTTACGATTGTAAAGTATCGCCATTACAGCACAGGATTAGAAGATTTTAACAAATTAAGCTATTCGACCCCTTTTATTTTCATAGCAGCCGTTGCCATAGTTATGAGTCGTGGTTTGAGAGAAAGAAATAGCTTTGAAGTGTTTATTCTAAAATAACAGATTGCAGCAATTAAATTAAAACAAAATACATTGTATACATTGTAACGCAGTGTCATACATTTTTGCAAATATTTGTATTTATTTGTTTATTATTTGGCCTACTTATAAGCGCTAGTATAATTTATTGTAGGTAACGTAAGACATATCAAAGTGACGATCTGCCTCCTACGTATGAACACCGTGTAAGGATTTTAAGTTTTACTAACGTTTATTTTATTTTTAAAACTTTACTTTCCTCTCTTATTTTCCACTTCCGGCCAGAATAAAAGAGGTTATTCGGTTATGCAAACTGAGCTTGCAAATTTTTAAGTATTTAAGTTGTGGTTTTTAGCCAAGAAGGAGTTAGAGACAGAGTTCTCGCTACCTTACCTCACGGGCGCTTTTCGGTCAGTTGCTGTCTGCCTTTAAGGCCAGAACTTAGTTCTCTTTGATACTTGAAGACGTAATGTAGTTTACCGTATTCTGCTTACTACATACGTAAAGTTTAAAAGGCCAAACTTCACGTTTCTAGTCTTTGTAAAGTATTTGATTTTAGTTTTAATTTAATTTCGTTATTTTGTAGTTCTTATATTTACGTTTCAGACTATAAGTACTGGTCTTTGTATCCCTAAGTGCAGGAACAGCTGTAAACTGTGAAGAATAAAAGGTAGTTAAATTCTTCCCATTTGTGTTGTATCTTCTACACGTGCACGAACATATTTTTAAGTAAACTCCCTGTTCTTACTCAGGACTTTAGTTATGTTTATAAGGTATTTCTCCCACTTTCCTAGCGTGCCTGCGTGGTGTAGTGGTTAGCACACTGGGCCGGTATTCCAGAGGTCCGTGTTTCGATTCCCGACGAAGGCATTTACTCATTTTTCATTTTGCTTGCTTCTACAAAAAAAATAACCTAATGTCTCTACATGTTCGCAAAAGCAATCAGAAGAAACAGAAATCCTGATAACTGTGGGCTTGTCTCTTTGCCATCGACCACTTTCGATACCGGTCATATATCTTTGAGATGTGTACATGTTCCTACAGCCTTCGGTTAGAAGTGAACGTAGTTCTGGTGCCATATTGGCCAAGACTGGTGAAATTTCCCAAATTCTTATACGAATTTTTGAAGATTCCGACAAAAATTATAATATTCAGTGACCAGCCGATTGCTCAACGCAGCGAATGATCCTTACAATACAAAGAGTGTGTTACCACTTTGTTCTTGCTATGATTAATCGCGTCTGCAATCCTGGACTCTGATCATGATTATCTGAATTATTTCTTACCTTCTAAGTGAACCATAAGAAATCTGTAAAGCGATTAAAATGATTGCTCTATTTATTAACCCAAATATGATCATTCATACAAAATTAGTATACTTTACTTACGTACATACATGATCATGCATATATGTAAGCAAAAAGTAACCTTAGATAGCGCAAGACCTTAGATAGCGTAGACTTCAAAGGTGTCTGATACAGATCATCTATTCTTCAAAAGCAAAAATAGTTTATAGAAAATACAGCTTTAAATTGTCCTAAATCTCGCGTAAAACCCTACCGATTTTGAGGGCGACTTACTTATAAAAAAGTATTTCTTAAAAAATGCATAACCTAAAAAGGTACTAATTCAGAAGTCAAACAACAAAAATCAGCGTTATATTTACAAAATTTTCACAGACTGTGAAAATTTTGTAAATATAACGCTGATTTTTGTTGTTTGACTTCTGAATTAGTATTTATTCGGTGTGTTATTGTGTCTAAAAATGTATTTCTTAAAATAGAGAGAAAACAAATAGCAGAGCAAACATAGGGTGCTTTTTATTGGAATTACAAACTATAGGTATTTTTTGAACGACAGTATCGCGAAGCACGATCTCCTGATGACGACAACACTCACTGTTGCCAGAACTTATCTAAACTATATATTATATTATTATTATTTTTATTAACATACTTTAATACTTCTCCTTGTAAAAATAATAATAATAATAAATTAAAAGAAAAAAGTCACAAAAGTCCCATCTTATCACAAAGAATCAACAGTCTCGGTTGAAATAAAGGTTTAGTCATTATGTCAGCAACTTGCGCCTCTGTAGGTACCTGCTGCACAATGATTTCCTTTTCTAGAACTTTCTCTCGTATGAAAAAGTGCTTGATATCAATGTGTTTTGTGCGTCGATGAAACTCCGGGTTTTGTGACAGTCTCACAGCAGCGGCGTTGTCTACTTGAATTACTGGAGTTTCACGTAACTTCGTTGCATCACTAAATAGTCGCTTTAACCAAATTACTTCTCTAAAACATTCACTAGCTGCAATTACTTCTGCTTCAGTCTTCGAAGTTGCAACAACTGATTGTCTTTGGCTAATCCATGATATAGCTCCACCACTATATAATATCACTACTCCACTCGTTGATTTTCCTGTTTCTTGACAGCCTCCAAAATCTGCATCACTATAGCATTCTAGAATTTCTGGTTTGTATTTATTCTTGTATGTAACACCTTTAGTTAGAGAACCTGCTATGTATCTGAATACACGTTTCACTTTTTTCCAATCATCTTTCGAAGGATTTCCTAAGTAACGTGATAGAATGCCAACACAGTAAGCTAAATCTGGTCTTGTGCCTAACATAAGATACATTAAAGCTCCTACAGCTTCTCTAAAATGAAAAATTTCTCTGTTTGATTTAGCTTCCTTTTTCTTTTCAGTTAGACCTTCCTTCAGGATAGGAGTTGACATTGGCTTGCAATCTTCCATCCCAAATTTTTGAAGAATTTTTCTTGCATAAGCTTGCTGACTAATTTTAATACTTCCATCTTCAAGATGTTTAATTTCAAGTCCAAGAAAGTATACTGCTGGTTTAGTTGTGATTCTGAATCTCGACTTCAATTCTCTGAGAAATTTTTCAGATTCCTGTAGATCTGTTGATGCTACCAAACCATCATCTACATACAAACATACGATTAGCTTCTTGCCGTTATTGTTTCTTATATATAAGCATGGATCAGCTTCACTTGTCTTGAAGCCCAGCAGTGACACAAAATCTGCAAAATATTTATTCCAGCAGCGTGATGATTGTTTAAGTCCATACAAACTGCGTTTCAACTTACAGACTTTCTTCGAACCGTCACTATATCCTTCTGGTTGCTGCATGTACATAGATTCTTCAAGTTTTCCATATAAGAATGCTGAACCGACATCAAACTGAGAAAGATGCTTTTTCTCATTGGCTGCGATGCTCAAAAACTGAACGAATAGTTCCTAACTTTGTTGCTGGACTAAACGTTTGATCATAATCAACTCCAAAACGTTGAGTACATCCTTTGGCAACAAGTCTAGCCTTGAAATTATCAATAGATCCTTCAGGATTCCTTTTGATCTTATAAACCCACTTGCATGGCATAGCTTTAGCATCTTTTGGTAATTTTTCTAAACTCCATGTTTCATTCTCTATCAATGATTTCATCTCTGAATCCATAGCTTCTTTCCAATTAACACTTTGCTTACAGTTGATCGCTTCTTCATAAGATTCGGGCTCTTCAGAATCAATAATAAAAGCTTCACTTATCATTATATAATCTTCAAAACGCTTTGGCTTTCTCAAGTCAGCTCTATCTCTTAGGTATCTTGGCTGTGCATTATTTTGCAAATTGATATCTTTACATTCTTGTCTTTCAAAATGTTCTTCTGATATATTTCCAGATATTTCTTTGTTGTATTCTTTTTCTGAATTATCTTTTTCACAAAGAAACTTTTCTGACTTATCTTTTTCTGAATTTTGTTGATGTTCAGAGCCAGAAATTAGGCTATCTTGATATTGAATAGGTAATTGCACCCTTTCTTCACAATTTGTGAGCTTTTCGTTAAATATAATATCACGTGAACAGATCACACTATTGGTTTCTTTGATCCATAGTCGGTATCTTTCGTCTCCATAATAACCAATTAAATAAGCTTTTGTAGCCTTATTATCCATTTTCCTTCTTCTTTGTTTAGGAATATGGGCATAACAGACAGATCCTACTATACGAAGATGCTTAATTCGAGGTTTCTTTTTAAACCATAGCTCATAAGGACTCATGCCTTCTACTGATGATTTGCCAGTTCTGTTTAGTACACATATGGCAGTGTTGACTAGTTCAGCCCACATTGCTGCAGGAAAATGAGCTTCAGAATTTGAGTACTTAAATGTTCTTGCCATTTCGATTATTGTACGTATGTCTCTTTCACTAGAGCCATTTTGTTCAGGAGAATAAGGTGCTGTTAGTCTTTGAGTTATACCCTCAGAATGCAAAATAGCACGCACTTTGTCATTGTCAAACTCGCCTTCATTATCGCTGAGAAATTCTTTGACTGAATGTCCTAAGATTTTAGCGTGTCTGTTGTAAATATGAGTTGTAACATATTTACAACAGCAGATTTTTCCTTGATAAAATACCCATAACGAAACTTTGTGTAGCTCTTTAAACACAACTAAGTATCTTTTCTTCTGGAAAGATTCATCAAAAGGTCCACAGACATCAGCTGAAATTAATTCACCAGGCTTGCTGGCTGGCTTTCTTATGAAAAATGCTAAACGGTGTGCTTTGCCAAAAATGCATGGTTCACACAATTTTCTTTCAAATGGGATTTTAATTCCTAATTCTTTCTCAAGCATGTTCTTAATGTGACGTTTATCTTGATGTCCTCATCTCTGATGATATAACTCTAACAAGGAATTGTCTGCTTCAGCAACATGCACTTCTATAATTTTATCAGGCATAATAGGTTCGATAGCTGCCTTGTATAAAGTACCATATACTTTGCGAGTTCCAAAAAGCACTACTTCACCATTAACCTTTAACCAGCATTCTGTAACTGTTGAAATAAATTTACTATTCGGATTTCTATCTTGAGCAGCAAGTAAAGAAAATAAATTTCTATTTATCTTTAAGGTAAATTCTTTGGATTTTACTACCAATAGTTGCTTTGACACATACTGTACCTTTACCAAGAGCAACTAAAGTTTCTTTTCCAGCAGCCTTGATGCTACAGGGACTATCAAACTTCATAAAATCAATAAAGTATGTGAAACAATTCATGATATGTCTTGTAGCTCCACTATCAATCCAAAAAGATGTTTGATCAGTCTTAGCCTCTTCGTCAATGGACATCAGTATTACACTGCCTGTATTCATTGGTTTTCGTTAACCTATTCTTGGGTGGTTTTCCATCAGCAATCCACTGTTTACAATCTTTTACCCAGTGTCCTTTCTTTTTGCAATAATTGCAAATATCTTCTTTTCTTGGTTTTCTTCTGAATTTGTCTTTTTTATATTGCTTTTGTTTTTCTGATTTTGACATTACTAATGCCACTTGTTCATTTGTATTGCCTTTCTCATGACTTTTAAATTCTCTTTCATGAGAGCAAAGCTGTGCTGTTAACTCATCAACTGTTCTCTTGTCTTCACCCAAAAGTAACCAACTTGACTTAAACAAATGGTATTGTCCTGGTAAGACATCTAAAATCTTGCAATTAAGTAGCATATCAGGTAACTTATTTTCAGTTTTCTTTTCAAGTCCTGAATTCAACTCATTCCATAAGTTTTTTAATTTGGAAAGATGAGCTGCCATATTATCATTTTCAGTCCACTTGAATTGAAAAAATTGCTTGCATATATTATACAATTGATTTTCTGATGATGCTTCAAATAACTTATGTAATTCCAACCACACTTCTCTAGCAGTCTGAAATCTCATAACTTTTTGCAGAGTTTCTTCCGTCATGGAATTCGTTAATACCATCATAGCACTAATGTTTGCATTTTGAAACTTCTTAACAGCTTCATTATATTTCTCTTGTTGAGCAATCGCATCATCTACAAGAATTTCTAGTTTTTCACTATAGTTCCTTCTACAATTTCTAAAGCACCAGAATGATAATTTAAAACAAATTTTATCCTGTATTTCCGTATAAGCCAATCGCTTTCACCTGATAAAGGCTTTACTTGGACCTTAGATAATTCCATACTTTGATTTCTAAACAACTTTTGATTGCTATAACAAAAACAAAACACTTACTTGATTAGGCTTAACGAGTTTCGTTTCTTCGAGAAAACATCAATTCAAAACATTTGACGCAATATGGGAGCTTGCTGGGCCCATAACCTAAAAACGTATTTCTTGAAAAATACATAACCTAAAAAGGTATTTCTTAAAATAGAGAGAAAAGAAATAGCAGAGCAAAAATACGGTGCTTTTTATTGGAATTACAAACTATAGCTATTTTTTGAACAACAATATCGCGAAGCACGATCTCCTGATGACAACACTCACTGTTGCCAGAACTTATCTAAACTATATATTATATTATTATTTTTTTTATTAACATACTTTAATAATTTTAGTTCCCTTTTCTTCATGAAAGAGCTTTCTTCCAGAAGCAAACATATTTTTGATCCCGGAGAATTTGCATCTGTTTCATTCGCCCTCAAAATAAGTATTTTTTTAGGAATTCTGAGGCTGATGTATGCTTCTTCCATATATATGATTAATAACGTTTCATAATCATCATACGATATTAAACTTTCTTACAGGAATAAAACATTAGGTTTGCCTTCTGCTATTTGCAGTAAGAAGACACATTTAAATTTGTTTTCTCAAATACCACAAGATGGCAGCATCGTATTTGCTTTGATCCTATGTTAAATTCTTCGCGGGGCGTAGCTTGAAAGCCGAAAACTTTTACTTCTGTAAATAATTATTGTAACAACATCTGCAACTATTCAAAAACTACTTCCAAATAGCGATTTTTGAGTTTGTAGTCAAGAAAAATATTGCATTTCTCTATCAAACATTTTAGATAAAAATTCCTTTAAATTTCCAGAGTAGTATGTAATCATGTATAAACATCGAAAATACAAGCAATTTATGTTACCATTGCTCATAAAAAATATAAAATTCATCAAAGAAATGTGAAAAAAAGTGTTCCTGTAAAAATAGCACACATTTATGCTCAATTTTTACGTTACTTCACGTATACTCATACTGCTTACAAAATTAGGAAGACTTTCAAATGCTTCATATACGTATTGTTTTCCTAATGCATAGATGCCAATTGCATTTCATGCTTATTGAATATCTTCCAGACACAAAATGCTCATTTAACAACGAAAAAAACATAAAGGAGGTTACAAGAGTTCAGACAGTAAATATAATATTGGTCTTCAGAATGGAAACTATGATTTCTCGGCCCATAATTTCAGGTGATTAACCAATATTACATATATTAGTTAAAATATTTTAATACGAGCAATATAATGTAATAATAACACTTTCTATGCAAAAATCTTCAGTTTTATTTCTAGCTTTTGTGTCAAATCTTTCTCTTCTAAGTCCTTGCATCTTCCTATCAAGATGCAACTTTGTATGTTGTAAAATTTATACTAGAACATTTTGGCCCGGTTTAGTTTAATTTCTTGATTTCTTGATTATATGTTTTAAAAAGTTATTTGAAATTTAACAGCTTTTTCATTGGAAATTTCTTCAACGCCAAATCTGTATCTGGGCATCATATACTATTTTCCAAATTCAAATCATTTACATCCTACACGTATTTACATATTAAAGTCAAAATATAATTTAAGCAAGTTCAAATATTATATTCAATTTGGAATAATTATTTGGCACAAAAGTGGCAAAATTACTAATGTAATTTTCCGTTATAGAAAATTAATAATAACAATATGAGAGTTGTTCCAATTCCCCATAAAAACCAACTCAGTACAAAAATAAAATTCGTATTAAAATTACCTCATACATAAAAGAAAAGTGCAAAAAACTAAAAGCACGTGTATTGTACATCTCCCAGCACGTTTTTATCAAGTGGTTAGTGTACCGAAAAATTTAAAAGGAAAAAGCCTATTTTTGTCTCGGGATTTTGGAACAGCTGTCCTATTGTCATTGTTTATTTTTCAATGGAGCAGTTTTGCTATTTTTATGCCAAGTCATTATCCTAAATTGAATATGATATTTCATCGTAGGTTATACAGGGTACCCATAATTTAATCACTGGAAAACAAAATTAAACTGATATGCAATTTTATGAAGTAAGCGGAAATAATTTATATCAATATAATCTTTAATTCAAAGAACTTCGTTTGTTCTAATTTTTGTGAATGGCAACAGGAAAGTTGTTTGTTAACAGACAAAATGGCGTCATGCAGTGAAAAACTAACATGCGTTCTGGTTATGGAAAACGAAATCTTCGAAAACAGTTCAGAAGCGATTCGAATATGAATTTAATAAGCCTCCACTAACGGAACAATTAGTTCAAAGATTATACCACTTTCGATAGATATAGATACACTTTTGAGAGACCGGTCATGTTTTGCATAAAAGAGTTGCAGGTAAGCCAAGTGTCAATGATGAAAATGTTTCCGCCCTTCGAGATAGATTTTTCTGCATTCCCAACAAATCTATTCGCCGTGCCAGCCTGCAAACAGAATTCTTAGGTCGACTGTTCATAAAGTTGTTCATGAACGTTTGAAACTGACTGCATATAAATTGCGATTTGTCAACAAATCAAACATAATCGTGTCATTCGTAAGGAAGTTTCTGTAGATATTCTTCACCGTATCAGTAGTGATGATCAATTTTTGCAGAAAATCGTACCTCTCTCATTAGGATATATTATGTGCATAATTTCATTGATGAAACATTCCTAAATCGTTGAATTGGTAGAAGTGGACCAATTCCATAGCCATCCGGTCTCCGAAAGTCATACCAATGGACTTTTTTTCTGGGGATAGAGAAGAACCAAGTTTATGTTGCAGAGATTAGCCGCATCGAAGAATTAAAAAATTGAATCACCACAGAAACAGCTACAGTTATGTCACAAATGCTAATAACATCTGAAGTGAGATCGAGGACAGGGTTAATACTCTCCGACCAAATAATGGTGCTCGTGTTGAAGTGTATTAAAATAAATTTTATTTTAAATGCTAAATAAAATTCAGTCAGTTTTTCTCCTACCTCTTATTCTGTATTATTTGAAGTGTGAATAAATTATAGACACTCTGTATTTTGATTTTGATAAATAGTACCACTAAATTAGTACAGCTTACAGTGCATAATTTGGTTTTATTTCTTGAACTTATTTTTTTTCTTTTATTTCAATTATTTAAATTTATATATTTATGCATGTATGCCTGTACATGTGTGTGAATAGACAAGTTTGTCAACTGTTTATCGTGAGGCAGCGATTGAGATATTTTGGGGCGCTAAGTACGAGGCGATCCAATAGGAATCTCAAAGACTATTTTCATAATTTTGTAATGGAAAAACATGAATATATCAAAGGATTATTTGGGAGGGGACCCTTAAAATTGGAGACATTCCGAGTTTTTCGGATTTAGGAAATAATCAAGTTTTGCTGCTGTTTGAATAACAGTAATCTTTTCAGAAGTCATCTTAATCAATCGTTATCTTTTCACTTATTATATAGTTATTATATTTATTCTTTGTATGGATATCATTTAATGCAGAGATTTCCAACACTTTTCTTGCATCGACCCATTTTAAAAGAATGGTTTTCTTATTCAACCCCTTTACCTATTCTTCTATAATATGCAGCACACAGACGCAATCATCATACAAAATAATAAGGATAATTGCACATAAATGCTTTAAAGATAAAAATTATATATTATATAGTTATTATATTTATTCTTTGTATGGATATCATTTAATGCAGAGATTTCCAACACTTTTCTTGCATCGACCCATTTTAAAAGAATGGTTTTCTTATTCAACCCCTTTACCTATTCTTCTATAATATGCAGCACACAGACGCAATCATCATACAAAATAATAAGGATAATTGCACATAAATGCTTTAAAGATAAAAATTAAACTATTAAACTAAAAATACGAAAAAACGTTCCGAAACAAGGGTTTGTTAAATTTACACTTTATTTTATTTTATTTACTTACTTATTTTTGGTATTATTGTTATTCTTAATTTTATTTGTATAAGCAAGTTTTCAGAAATATAATCACAGATTTTAATTGCACAAAAATTCGATTTTTTATGTAAAGTGATGGCTTCGCTTGATATAGTGATGAATTTGTTTTTAATATTTAGCATTAAATTGCTTGATTTAAATCTTAAATTATCTCGTTCAAAAATATTCAACTTGTTTCTTGTTTTGTGTAGTATATTATTGACTTGACTGAAGCTTGCTTACCCTAGATAAGAAGAGGGAAAAGTTCGGTAGCAATTTTTAATTTGAGATATTTTTCTCGAAGGACTTTGAATATAAAAAACTTATCTAACTAACATGGTTTTGAAAAATATTTATGCTTAAATATTCTCGTCAACTCTTTTTCATAATATCAGGTAAAAATATATCTCACTTCGGCTGCTCTATAAACCAAGTCGACACATTCAGATTTTCAATATCTAGGCAACGAACAATTTTTTTAATTTGCAAGTATATTTTATGTAATATATTTTTTAAGGAAATACAAATATTTTTAATAACGGTCAATGGTATTAAGTTATCAAAGTAATGGAAAACTTTTCTGTTCATTATGGATGTAAGCAAGTTAGTTTTAGAACGAAAATCAAAGATTATCGTTCTAGCTTTAATCAGATCGAGATCTCTTTTTTGAAGTTTGTTTTGTGTGGCACTGAACAATATATATATATCACTAAGTAGAATATATATTTTTTGAATTTTATTAATTGTGTCTCCATAGGGTTGTCAGTTTCAAAAAACATTATATTGATTATGACGGTCATTGCCCGTACATATTCGGATGTCGACGTCTTTGATCCTCGCTGATCATCTTTCAAACTTCATCAACCTCCATAAGGTCAATACTGATACCACTGGAAACTTCTAATTTAGCTAATCCCGCGTGGCAGTGAGAAATGTGAAATAGTGTTTAAAAAAAAAGTTACCACTTAGTATTTGTGGTGGATTGCCCTTCGCCTTTAATGGCTGTTTAATTAGAATGTCGTAGTTCTTAAAGAATTTATTAAATGAGAAGTGTGGTTCTCGCAATACCTCTGGGGGTTATATTTGGTTTTCTTTTATTTGTGGATTGTTTTCATAGTGATACATTTTAACACCAGATGGCAGCACCAGATATTTTAAATCTCGTTTCTTTGGGTATTCTTGCTCTACAAAGGATTTTCTACAACGCTATAATTTAATATAGAGAGCAATTTTACATCAAATAACAATCTATTCAGAGGAGCGAAGAATATGTAGAGCTAAAACATAAAAACTTTTCGAGAAGAAAAAGTGAACTAGGAAGGAATATGGAAAAATAACTGATACATTAACTCTTTTACTTCACAATAATTACAAAACCTATTTTAGCACTATTCAGATACTTTTATGAAATAACGCAAGAAGAATTTTTGAAAAACAAAAACTTCTTAGATGATTATTGCAAAATAAAATTTCAGTTTATCTGTTTAATGTAGATCAAATGCAAAAACATTAATAGCATTAGCATTAACACTTTGAGTTAACTCATTGAAGGCTAATTATTTTGCAATTTTTGTAATTAGTTTAAAGATATTTACAGTGGCGTTAGGATATGCTAGGAATGCCGTCGTATACTGGCCTAAAGGCTTAGAGAACCCTTGAATGTCCTGCTGAAGTACATTTGCATGTTTAAGCGAAAAAGAATACGGATTTTATTATAAAAAGTTTTGATCTAATGCGTAGATGAAGAAACTGGAACCCTTAATAGCTTTCGATATCTGTCATGGCTTATGGTTATGCCATACCAATGAAGATAACAAAACTGGATTTTTATAAATCACCAATCTTTATTTTCACCCATATCCAATTAATTTGGCAGACACTTATTCAATCATAATTAAACATATAAATTTCTATGTACTACATTGTTTATTTAAAAGAAAAGGAGCAGTAAATGTTTTGAGAATAAAGCACTCTAGTACTAAACGAAAAGATTAGCGCAAAATGCAGCTAAATCATAATTTAAGAGTTAAAAGATCCCAACTATCAGTTGTAGAGACATCAGGATTTTTTTGGAAGCCAGAGATATTAAAAATTAACAACCGCCTTCGCCGGGAATCGTACCACGAACCTCTGGAATACCGGCTCAGCGTGCTACCGTTACACCACCAAGGCATGCTAGGAAAGTGAGAGAAATACCTTATCTACTTCCCTTTTTAAAGAGCGACTAGGGTTTTAGGGGGCCTAGTCGCCAAATCCTGGGTGCGGAGAATCATCATCCGCAACCTTCTTAGTTCGGGCGCCACTTGTAGAGTCATTAGGTTAATTGGAAGCAGAAAAGATGAAAAATATGCAACCGTCTTCGCCGGGAATCGAACCATGGACTTCTGAAATACCGGCCCAGCGTGCTACCGTTACACCACGAAGGCATGCTAGGGAAGCGGGAGAAATACCTTATACAGTAATAAGACTCGAATTAATATATGAATAATCAAAGTAAATTAATATATGAACTACATAAAAGCAAAAACGTAAGAAAAAAAGGAACATTAATTTGAAAGAAGAAATAAAAACTAAAATTCTAAAACAATTATGGAACAAGAAAGTAAAGAAGGGAAGTAATGGTGTAAAAAATGAATTATGCAAAAATTTTTTTAATCTCCCTTGTCTGGAGCTTCATAACAGTACTTGTCAAGGGGAAAATGTTTTGAAGTTTCATACCTGGTCGATTAAAAAGAGAGCTAAGACAAATTTCGTTCCTAAATTTAATGAGATTTCTAAACGCAAACTTAATTTATTTGTCAAATAATTAGAAGAAAAAGAAGTCTCATTAAATTGTCTCGTTTCTTTACTTGTCTTAGCTTTCTTACACATAAAATGAAATATTTAACATGCATACAATGACAAGATAAAAATTATGTTACAAATTGCATAAATAGAAAATTTTTTACAATGCAAAAAACAAAAACAGAAAAACTCAAATTAGTCTCTGTTAAAGAATTTAAAGAGACAGTTCTGTAAAACAATTTAAAAAAGGAGTGTCTCGAAAAACTGTGTTGAAAAACAGTAAAGAAAAATGTAAATAAAATAGTCTGTGTTTAAGTAAGGGAATGCTAATAAAAAGAACAATTGAATCTTTAATAAGAGCAGAAGTGGCTTCAGATAAAAAAGAAAAGTCGACCTGGAACGAAGCAGTTTGCTAAAGTAAAAACAAAAAAGAGGAAAAGCCCCATAATTAAAAAAAATTCTATTTCAATTTGAAAATGAAAGGGTGAAACGAAAAAGGTAGAGCATTAAAGAGAGAGCTTAAGCAGAAATGAAATTACTTAAATGCAAATGAAAAAAGCTAGGAAACGGGGAAAAAAATTCAACTTACTTATTACTTATTCTAAACAAGGAATGAAATCTCAAAATCTGATGCTCTGAAGGTTTCCCATAAACCATTGTGAAAAAGGTTACCAAAGCAAAAACGTACATTTTAAGCGAATAGGCAGTTCAACCTATAAGTTGACGTGTCCTTGTAAGAGGGTGGGTTCTTCTAAGTCGGAAGAAGGGGGGGAACAAACTGAGGGGTCAATCCTCCATATCAGTTGCATAGGGTCTAAAAAGGCGACTTGTAGAGAAAGAAATTCAAAATGGCTAGTTCAAACTTACAATTTTGGCCAGAAAGTAATGAAAAAGAAAATGATACAATTGTTAGAATAGTCGTAATTCTTCACGTTTTTTGAGCTGCAAAAACGTCAGTTGAAAATGAAAATGGCTCCTTGATTAATTAAGAAAGGACAGATGGTCAGTAAATTACTGTAAAAGTAATATATACAAATTAATTTACTGAAAGAACTGTACACTTATAACTGTAGAATTTAGTATACATACGTACATGAACACTCTTGTTTCAGTCATGCATCATTTACCTCCCAAAAAGGTTTAAGTAAATGATATCATATCACTTTTACAAGTAATTCAAAGATTAATGTATATACCAGATTTTGTTAGGGTGTGTGAGATGACCTTTCCTGAAATTTGATTTTCTAGTAGAATTTCAATTAAGTATTAAATCTCTTCTTGGGGGAATTTTCAAGTATTACTAATTCTTTTGATCCTGTATAATTGTGCATTCTGTTAATTAAAACTCTTTTAGAAATGTTAGAGGTCCAATAAGTAAGCTTAAGAGTGTGAAATTTGAATTATCTTCTTTTATCATAAATTTTAAGTGTAATTTAAAATATTTAAGTCTAAGTAAACTATGCCATTTTGTTATGAGTTTGTTATATGTTAAACTATTTGAGCTTTAGGCAGAAACGATAGATCTTGGCTAGTTCGATTTTATTAAAGTTATTAAAAGTAATAATGTCATCGATATACTAGTACACATTTGTAAAAAAAAAATTCCATTGATTATTCAATGAAATCTTAAATTTGTACTCTTGCGTGAAAAAGGAAAAGATTTTACATAGCAGTTTAGAAGCTTGCGCCCATCGGCAATCCTTTAACTTGCTTGAAGTATTTATTATTAAAATTGATATAATTATTACAGATTGTAACTTGTAGGAAAAGTTTCCATTTTTCTCCGGAGATGATGTTTAAAATCTGCGGAAAAGATCTGGGAGGGAGAGTAGGCTAATGTAAATTTCTTTGAGAGGTAGAGAGATGTATAAATTTTCGAAATCATACGTATTGATATCTTCTATTTTGAGAGTCTGAAGTGTATCTAATATCTTCTCATTATTATAAATAATCCAATTAAAGTTGTGTTCTTCATATTGAAAGTTATGTAGAATTTCAAGAACTTGTTTCAGTATTTTGGCAAAGACATCTATTTTAATACTATTTGCGATAAAACGGAATATAATTGGATTTTTGTGAAATTTGGGGAGAGCGTACACGTTAGCAAACCTGTTAAATTAACTGTTAGGACGTATTTTAAGTTTTTTTATGCAGTGCTCTGAATCTTTTTAGAAGAACATTATTACTGGATTTTAAGAGCTGGTAGGTGTTTTAGGAGCTCATTATTAATTAGATTGTAGTAGAACCTTTCGCAAATGATATTAAAGTTATTACTCGCTTTGTCAATTTTCGTGACGATAAATTTATCTTTCAACTGTTGAATTTGATCAAAGAGTTTGTGTTTGTCATGCACTTTTATAAAAGAAGGTCTTTCTTAAATTCTTTTTTTAAATTCTTGAACTATTGCATCTTTTCATTCTAGAAAGGTGGAAGTGGGGAGACTGGTGTGGTAACTTGCTAAAAATATGAATGTATGTAGATCCTTAATAAACTGTTGTATACAGGAATTCTTGCTCAGATGGAAAGTTGACCGAAATTTAGTACCATATTTCATAATATCTCGTATTTCTGTATCTTGTACAATTTCAAGATCCCCAGTAATTATATAATGGTGAAAGGAATTCACACAGTTTATGCATTCTGGAGGACTGCAAAACCAAATGTCGTTATCCTGTATTTCGAGGTGGTTGGTAAGATAGTTGCTCAAGTGTTTCATGTATTTGAAACAAGGAGTGATTTTCAAACTATGGCAAGGTAGGAGATATTGCGATCTTGTGTATAAATTGTTTATATGAAGTTTATCGTAGTAAGGGTTTTTGAAATGCAAAGTACAATAGAGCTTTTTATTGAAAAATTGCTATTTTTAAATTTAAATTTACAGAAGTCAATTACCACATCTTTGATGATTTGCGTAGTCCGAGATTAGTAATATATTCTTTCCAAACATCTAATATTGCAACACTAAGCGTCCTTAGCAAAGTTTCAAAAGAATCTCCTTTTCATATAGGATAGCGGGCAACTAGACGCATTGCAAAGTATTAACTGTAAGTCAAAATTAAAATTCTTGCTTCTTGTAAAAAAATTTAAATGTTACATCCGACAATTTTAAAACTGTTTTATATTGGATTGTAATTAAGTACCTTTAACTTATATATACTGTTTTGGTTCTTATGAATTACCAACATGTTTTTAAAATTGGTAATCCGTTATTTTCTTAATTTCATTTGTCTTACTGTAGATCGCGTCAGGAAATTTCTTTCGTCTTTGAAATTAAGTGGTTTAAATTTTATAATACTATATATATCTGCACTTTTTTCGAAACGTGAAGGGGGTTTCATTCAGATCTAGGATAAAAATGAAACGCAATCATTCCTAATTATTGGTGATTTTGTGAGAAATGACTAATTCTCGTTCAAACGATAGCCATGGGGTCGACAATAATTCATTTTCTTCTAACTTGTGGGTGTTTTTTCTTTATTATAACTATTTTTTTTATTTTGTGCTATTATAAATTCAAATACAATTTATTATTTCTAATTTTTATTTTACATAGTTTTTCTCTAGTTCCTAAAGAATTAACTTTTAATATATAGCCTATTACAATAGTTTTTCTCTTCATTTCCTGGGGATAAACGAAATTAATAATTAAAATTTATAATCTTAACAAAGTTAGTTCTGGATTGGACTTTGAAAGTCCATTTACCTATTTACTTAATGACTCTTTTAATGAAAAGATGCTGTCGTTTGTATAACAATGAAAATGAGAAGCTACAGCGTACTTGTTCAGATGGTAGTCGAAAATTTCTTGCTGGTTTAATTGATCTAAATTTTCTTCAGGAAGAATTTCAATATTTTTGTTCTCGTATTTCAGTTTCTGTGTTCATTTTTTGAAAGTCTGAGGCTGAGAGTTATGACTCGCATCAGAAACATGCAGAGAATTTGATCTTTTAAATCTGATCTTTTGTATTTTCTTGCATGTAAAGAAGAACAGTACCAGGCATATAACGATGAAAATCCCGCACATTATAAATATTAACGCATTGAGAAATTTTCCCCAATCAGTGTCTTTTAACACGACGCTAAGATCTTTAATTGTGTCAAGGTCTTTTCTATCCGAAATCCTCGGTAGTGTCTCAAGTTCATTCGGAGCAATGGAGGATTTGAAACTGCTACGAGCAAATAATGAAGCCACTTTTCGACGATGAAAGACAACTGAGTGGTTAAATTGTTAATTGACGATGAAAGACAACTGAGTGGTTAAATTTTCTAGCATATCAATAAAATTCTCCGTATATTCGTTTTTCACAGTAACAAAGCCATGCTCCTTCAGAACTTGAGATGGTTTTTCAGAAGCCAATGCCGAAAGCATACTACGAAGAGAATCTGTTATGTTCTTGTAGATGAAGAAGGGCTTTTCAGTTGCAGTAATATCAGACGCGTCAGAAAAATGTATCTTATTAGCATATTTCTCACTGACAAAATTTTGTTGATGTTGTATTAATGATTGTTGTTCACGAGCAGATAATGGAAATACGTTTCGAGTATGATCTGCATTCTTTTTATTAATAGTGGAAAGTTTCTGAACCATTACATTATTAAGTGCATTAAAAAACGATTCCCATTCACTATCTTTCTGTGCAAGCAAATTTTGTTGAGGAGTCAACAAAGACATATTTTGATATTTGAAGACAGCTTTGGAGTCTTTAGTAACGCAAACAATTTTGGAAAGCTATTTGTAACTCTTTCGAGCAAGAAAGGCGTTTGAGCTTTAGTAGTAATAGGCATCACAAAAAGCTGCTTAGATATGCTATTTCTCGACTTCAAATAGTTTGTTGATGGTTGTTTACGAGCGAATAATCGAAAGAATTTTAGAAGCTTATCTGCAGTGTTTCTGTCAGTCGTGAAAAATATTTGATCGTCAGTCATATCAGGCAGTTCGAAAGTCTGCTGTCGAATATGATCTTTCGCTAAAAAGAAGCCCTGTGGATCAGAAAATCCGCTTGTTCGTTGCAAGAAGGCATTCAAACAAGAAACGTTTTTAAAAAGAGGTACAAAAAGAGCAATACACGATAGAAATCGTACCTTTTTAGATATCATGATTTATTAACAGTAGATTTCATTCGTTTCTTGAAATCGACACATGTCAAAAAGTTTTGGTTAGCAATGATTAAAATACTTCCATGATAAGTGACTAAAAAGGTTCGATGAAAAATGTTGGATTACAAAAGCTGATCTAAAAGGAAAGCTCTGTGCAACAATGCCTATGATTTGTAAGCAAATAAAGGCGCAATAAATAATTATATGCCAACCCTTAAGAATAATAATGACAATGAAAGCGCAAAGTTTAACACTAGACCAACAATGAAATATTCCTGTGAAGATAATAAGTTAATATTTACCTTCAGACCTACTTTACGTTCATATCCAGTTACGCCTGTCTGAGCATTAGCCAGTAATACCATCCTGAATAAAAACTGTACAAAATATTTTATTTTGTCAAATTATTAGGATACCTTGAGGCATTCGTAATATCAGAATTTAGAAAGTATTTTAAATTAAGATACTTTTCGCCTTTTTCTTCGAATTTATTCTCATATTCCACAAAAATTACTGTAAAGCTTACAATAGCACTGTAAAAACGTTTTAATTATGATAAGATACTAATTAGCCATCATACGGATATAGTGGTAGAAAAACCGACTGAACAGCCTATCTAGTAGCGGGTTATAGATAGGAATATATATATATGCATAAAACGTTGTCAGCTTTTAAAATAAAAACAAAAGCTTTAAAATTGTTAAGAGTCACTTTAAAATTGCTCAGATCTTTAGCCCTGAGAAGAGATTTGATCAATGGTAGTGTGCGGATGTGGGATCCCAAATAAAGTGAGATATCTCCTGTTTATTGTCGATCTTGTGAATATTATAGCTCATTTAGATGTGCTAAAGGGAAATTTCAAAGAGAGATTTATTAGGCTAGCTCGTACAGAAATTTAACGATTCAAGAAGATACGATTCGAAAGGAACAATGTATAACGTAAATGTGAATTGATCTCTGTCAGCAGCAAACTACACACCGCTCCTCAGATCCAGATCCGAATGCTATTGAAAATTCCTGTTATAGATTTGATTTCTCTCTCAATGTTTCATATTTTCCCAATTAATTTGTGATAATTATTTTAGATTTCTTTGAAGCATATCATTCAAGAATAAGGCAACAAATAGTTTTAAATTGTCGAAACGAATAACAGATAAAGATGATGTAACTATATAATAACATTCCTTTTAATATACGCAGAGTAAAAGAAAGATTTTGTACATTCTCCATTGTTTAGTCAAAAATTTACAATTACTCATTGAAAATGTTTATTTATTTCAGTTTCAAGTTGTTATAAGTATCTGTTTACTCCAGCCGCAGCTAAACTCTCAAAAAAGATTTAAATAATATTACGAAGTCTAACAATTACCAATTACTCTAGTGATGGTTTTCGGAATATTACATCGACATTCCTTTTCTTCCTCATTCATACTCTTTAGAGGCAGTTAAAAGGAATTATTCTTCATAAAGTTCTTGAAATGTCATTTATAGCAACCACTGGTCATTTATTAATTTTAGATAGATATTAAGCAGTATTTCTACTAAAGGTAAATCTACAGAAAAAAAGTAATATTAGTTTTCGTATATTTGAGGATTTTGATACCTATTAAATTCTAAGGAATATTTCTGATAATGCTATCTGCACTGTCAAAATTAATGATAGGACATTAAAATTAAAAAAGACATTAGAAATATATTCTAAAGTATTTTATTGCAAATAATAGCTGCTATAGATTGTGAAAATCAATGGCTGCATCTCTGCAGTTTTATGAAGTCATTTTAAGGAAAATTACGTAACTCTATCATAACTACATGCACACTACCAGTTACAATAATACAACACTCTATGATTATGTTTTCGGATACTTAATATAGTACAGCTCTAAGAAGTTAACTTTAGATCACGGTACTTTTATTACTCTTGTTAGCTACATTAAAATAGCACTACCTTAATGAATCTCTATTCGAGATGCTTCATTGAAGAGTAGTTCACAGTTTTACAAAATTTGAACTTGTCTGGGTTATATAATTACAAAACGTAAAGGAAAAAAATCTGATGTGTACACCATATGACTTCCTTGTCCGGAATATTAAATTATACGTACTTTTTTTTTCCATTTCATTTAAACTTATTGGATTGAATTAAATCTACTTCGTCGATAGCACATAAACCACAATAGAATAAATGGACTCTTTAAAATTCACTATATTTGTTTATCATAGCGACACTCTGGCGCTAGGCTCACTTAACAGCGTTACATCTCATTCATTTTTTAACTCAGAATGTACAAAAATTATATCATCTGAAGAATCAACTAATCGTTGAAGCGTGTTCTATTCAAATACTATAATAAATCTAAAAAGATGTATAATATAAATTAAACAAAAAAAAAAAAAAAAAAAAAAAAAAAAAAAAAAAAAAGAAACATCTCTTCACAGACGATTCAGTATTTCTCATTCAATTAATTCAGTTCTCCCTTCGCGACAAGGCAAAAATACATAAACTCTCAAAATATCTATATAGAAAATTACGAAGTAAATCTTAAACACTTATTTCCTATTATAAATTCCGGAATGGATTAAGCATGATTTAATTCGTAATAATAAATGAAGGCATTATCTTTGTTGTTGGGAAGCTTAGTTTCTCTAGGTTGGCAACAAATCCACTGTTCTGCTAAGTTTCAAATGTAAACAAATATAGCCGCCATGGTAAAAATACTTAGGCTTAGCCGCACTTAAACAACTTTTAGGATTCCCCACTGTATAATTATAAGTTACAGCTGAAAGTGAAGAATCTTAAGAACTGGTAAGAGAATAATCGATTGAGTTCGTGTACAGAAAACAACAAGTGAGAAGGGTGAGATAACCCTTTATTATTCCAATTAAAGTTCAACAAATATCCGTCTTGGAGTTGTACAATAAAGCTGACAGTTGGGCTTGAACCTAAGAGACTAAGAATAAAACTAAACTAATCTTAACTAAAGGAAATATAGCCGAAGCTATCAAGGTACAGTCGAGCGTAAAATAGCTTACGAGAAAGTAGCCTAAAAAGGCGGACGCGTGCAGCCAGAATATCCGGTATCTCTCTCACTAAGACTGTAGAACTTCGCGGTTATATACCGCTCTTCCTCATTAGCATTCAAACACGCTTCTAAAACTGCGTTCTGGCCGGAAGTGGTAAGTTGAAATAAGAATCGATAGAAAAGGAAGTTTAAATCAAAATTTAACTGTTAATAAAATTAACATAATTCTTACAAACCTTTAAATTCTTGATAATTCTACAAATATTGCATGCAGATTTACTAAAGGCAAAAAAACTTAACCAGAAGATAAGAACAACATAATTCAATCATTTTTAAAGCAAAAAATGCATTATTTACAAACATATAAGAATGGGGCAGCCGATTGCAACCAAAATACGAGGTACACATCTACATATTATAGCACTCCTACATACAAATTTCAACGTTCCGAGGTTACTCTTTTTTGAATTATGCGAGATACGTACGTACGCGCAAACGCCACGAAAAATTCTCATCAGATTTATGGGGGAAAAAGTCTTTTATTCTGTCTTTACGTGCAGATGTCATGCCAAAAACATTGTTAAATTACATTCGATAGCCGTCAAAATGGATATTTTCGTTGAAATATTATACCCGAAATTTTCCACAATTACAATACTCCCTTTTTACTTCTTGCAATGAAGTAAAAATATGGCATAGCCAAATCCATGAATAATATTCGACAAGCTAAAGTCAGACAGAGAGTTCTCCTTCAACAAATGCTTAGAAACCTCAGATTATTGACAAAAGTATTTATAGGAGTTTGTTCGAAGAGACAAGGATGCTAAGGATGCTTAGAGAAGAGTAAAGCTGGAGAACGTTCATTTTCCTTAGAAACAGATTATCTGAGCCTCGATCCTACTTTATTGGGCGCGGAAATCAAGAACTTTTATTCACCATCTGCATCTCGGAATCTTAATAATTTTTGAGGGAAAAGTTAAAAGTATTTCATTTTAGATTAAAATTATTAATTTATGTTAATATGATCATATATTTGAAAAACATACAAATTCATTTATCAATCCTTGGGATCCGATCACAAAGGTTATGTATGAGTTTTCCACCGTAATTGCTAAAATTTAAACTCCACTTTTCTTTCAAATTGAAAATTATTATATTTTTGCATTAAATAAAGTTTATTCCCCATATCATAAGGATTTCTTATATTGATTCAGAATAAATACGAATCGGCGAAGATGAAATCATGCGTCTTCAAACTATCCTTCGATCGAGCATTGTAAAAGTCTTAGAGATTTAAGATGAATTATTTGAATCTTGTTCAGACTTAGTAGCAATTCACTATTAAGATTATTACATTCGGATAATTTATTGAAAAATTATCTTTTTTTTACAACTATATGTTATGTTCATACATGTTCAATACATGTTATGTTCCACTAAATGCATAAGACTAATTTCAAGCTGCGAGCTAATACTCGTATCTGATAGAATTCTGCTGTCAAGCTACTTGTGTTTGCACTGACTGTCAAGCTGTTTGTGCTGTCAAGCTATTTTTGTGAGAGTTGAAAAGATTTTTCACAAAACGAAGCCACTTAGAGGTATTTTTAGTCATATGACTTTGAGCTTGCAAAAAACAATTTAAACTGCATAGGAATGAATAATCGTAAACAGAAATGAAAGGCTATTGGCTTTCTCCTTCAGGAGTCCTCGAAACTTAAAAACAATTAAGGGAGTGGAATAAGTAAGACATTTTAGTATCATCTAACTGAAAAGTATGTTAAAACACATTTATATTTACGGGACGGCATGTTTAAATCTGCGTGAAACAAACTTAACATAGTGAATCTTCTGGTGGCACCATTCTTCCTAAGACGACCATTCGGAGGGGGGGAGTCATTAATAGTTCATTATCTGAGATTATTCCTCAAAAGTTCATTTATGAACTATTCATATTCAATGTTTCTGGAAATTTGTTTCAGAAAGCTACAAGCAGATGTCTTCTTATGGATGCTGACAACTTGAATTTATTCGTCAATATTCACCCAAGCGTTAACTTCCTCACAATTCATGCTAGTTGGAGACGTTTTTAGTTATTTAGCTTCCTTTATTTCCTCATTTATCAAAAACCAGACATTCGAAAACCTAAATGTTGCCTGAAATCAAACAAGTTTCTTGAGACTTAACTCCTTACTCGGCGATATGCCTCCGTCACTTAATAAATTTTATACTATATTTGGACCTTATTCAACGATTTTATCTTTTATTTGACAGCCTCTTTTGAGTTTAAACATTCATTCTGTTATATTTTGATAATATTAACGAATTTTTTATCACAATAAGGGATGTATTTTGCATGTTTCCATATACAAACCGGAGGTATTTCGGCGATTCGATAACAGTATCATATTAGCATTAACCGAGGTCACATTAAGTGGCGCCTGTTGTATATATAAATATATATTGTAATATTACTATACATACCTACATATACACACACACGTATACACCCAAAAAAAGGCTTTAAATTGATTAAAATCTTCTGATGCCAAAGACTACATCCAGACTGAGGCAAATGGGCATTTCACAATCTGTCCACAGAAAATCGTTCCCTTTTTAATCTTTCTTCATCTATGCGTCTATCAAATATTTCCTTAATAATATGCTTTTATTTTTTAACAATTAATCTAGATTTGACAAAAGTCATCATCAAAACGTTGGATCCTGGAACCCTTGAATTTTTGTTTGGGTATTGTAAATTTATTAGGGGGCTTCAAGAAAACATTTTGCATAACGATACAAGAGTTCAAGTTATGACGCTGGATTCTGCAATAAAAAGCAAGTTCCTTAACAGCTAATGAATATAATAATAAGTGTTATGTTGTGGCAAAAGTTGCAATGAAAAGTAAACGATTTCAAAAAGCAGAAGAAATGCTGTAAATATAACTTCGGTCAGCAGATTAAAAAAGGAAAACGTTTTGCTAACATTTTTAGTTTATTTTACCATCAGCAGTATTTTGAAAAACTGTTTAGTTTGCGGCTAGTTGAGAATTACATCTGTAATATAATACAATAAGCACAGTGTATCATAGATAAAGCTTTGGGTTGCCACTTTGCAAAGCGTAAAATACTTATATTTCACATTTCTTCATTAAACTCGGAGAGTGTTACCAAAGGAAGTATATTTATTGCCTTCCTTATCAAAACTCAGCAAAACGCAATATATTTGTCTTTCGAATTTAATGAACAAACTCAGCGATTTAAAAGAAATGTGTTCTCGCTACATGGAAAATGTTGCTAACTGGATTCATTGAAATCATCTATCTATATAGTAAGTATATATGTATATATAAAGAACAGAGCATATTTGTTTGTTTGCGTGTGTGTAATTCATGCTAAACTTACGATCGTGATGAAATTTTGCACACGTGACCTTAAAAACAAGCGAAATGTCGTTTCTATATAAAATTTCGAAAAACCATCCCATGGAGTCTACACTCAAGGCGTTTATATTAGAGCATTGAGCTTATATCACCCATTTTAGGTTCCCGTCACCGTTGTTTCTTTCCCTCTATCAGTTCTTACAAAAAATGTTAGATGGCGATACATTCGTTTACTTTTTAGAACAGTGTACAACTTTCCAGAATATCGCGAAACCTTTGAAGCAGAATTTAAGTCCGATCTCTATCAGTTTTTTGTGAATATTTAGAAATCGTTGAAGAAATGAGCCAAAGTAAATGATGATTTTCCCAAAAAAGACATAATCGATAACAAAGCAAGTACCAGTTATAACAAAACCGTTAAACGGCGCCATATTAGTTCTACAGTTTTACCCAAGCTTGATAAAATTTTGTTCATCTCACCTTGAACTAAAATAAAAGGATAATCATTGTCTACCGAAATTTTCGAAAAACATTTTTCCACTCTCCTAAAGGAAGCCTCTTGACTTTGCGTAAAGGGCTGCTTACGCTACTTTAAATTTTATCCGTATTAAATTTTTATTGCTGTATTTTATTGTGCATGCAGTTGAGTAACACATAATTTAATTAGTTTTTAACAAAACAAAATTGTTTATAATAAATAAATTTAAATTAAATACTTTGAAACGAATACATTAATTTAATTTCTTTTAAGTTACTTCTGTAGCATTAATAAATATAAACTCATCTGCCCGTATATCCTTTCAATCTATATATATATATGCGAAATACCACTGACTCATCACCAGATCAAATCGAAATTTAGACATTTTGTCCATACAAAAAGTCTAGATTCACATTCAGATAGATAGCTTGCCCAGCAAAGCGGGCGGATATCAGCTAGTCTATATATATATGAGCGAAATACCACTGACTCATCACGAGATCTCCGAAACTATACATCCGATTGATTTGAAATTTTGCATAGTTACTCATTCGACGATGTAGACGCGCACTAAGAACGGATTTTACGTAAATCCTGTCCAAAATGGATTTTTATTATACAACAAAAGTTTCCCATACATTTGGTTTTCAAATCCAAGTTCATAATTTTCTCTTATTCTTGCTAAAACTAGATAAGAAATACAATGTTGCCAATAAATGCATTTTTCTACAACATTATTAAATTTGTAAGTAACTTGCATCTGTCCAATGAATACAAACAGTTATATTTATAACATTTATATTTAACTGTAACTACAATGGGTGATCAAATAAAAAGGTACGAAACGACACGGTGGGTACAAATGTACAGTGGTGGTCAAAATTGTGGACACTTTTGGAAATTTTTATGTTTTTGAACTTTTTATGCTTACACTGGTGTGCAAAAATTAAGGACGAGACGGTATTTTCAATATAATTTTGTACAAAAGCTTTCCAAATCAACACATTTAATACCGTAAGATCCCCAATACGTAAGGACATGAGTAATGTAAGCAACACTTACTAAAAGAGAAATCAGAGGGATAAAAAGAAGCTTTATTGAAAAAGTAGCATGGAGCGCAGTGCGACTGAAGGCCGAAACATCCCTGTGATGGGTGTCCAGCAAGAAACATCCGGTCTTTAATAGGGGATATGATTTCCCCTGACTGGCTAGGCAGGTTTCACAGCGTCTGCCCATGCTGAGAATGAGGGTGTCAATGAGTTGTTGAGGCATTGCTGCCCATTCGTCTTGCAGCGCCAATCGAAGCTCGGAATCGTTACTGGTGGTAAGGTACGAGCTGCCAAGCGTCTGCCTAGAAAATCCCATACATGCTCGATGGGATTGAGATCCGGAGATCGTGCCGGCCAATCCATATGTTCAATATCCTCACTCTCTAAGAGCTGTTTGGCAGCTACTGTGCGATGACATGGTGCATTGTCGTCCATGGAAAGGAAATGCGGACCCATAGCGCCTCTAAAAAGACGCACATATGGAAGAAGAATCTCGTTACAATAACGGGTCCCGTTGACTGAACCTGCGTCGAAGATGTGAAGGTCTGTACGACTACCAAGCATGATGCCTCCCCAAACGAGAACACCGCCACCTCCATACCTGTTCCTTTCAATGATGTTCGTGGGATGATTGCGGCTTCCCCGCTCTCTCCAGATGAGTATGCGATGAGAATCGCTACTCAGACTTAATCTGCTCTCATCTGTAAAGAGTACTCGTCCCCATTCATTGTCTCTCCAATTCCGGTGTTCCCGGCACCACAGAGAACGCCTTCTGCGATGGGCAGGCGTTAGAGGTACACACCGTACAGGGAGTCGTGCAAACAGACCACCACCGTGCAGTCTTCTGGCCACGGTAAAACGCGATATCGGTCGTCCAGTCGCCTGTCTAGCGATTTCTCCCGCTGTCTGCCGCCTGTTTCTTCTGGCTTTTAAGGCAATATACCGGTCATCTGCGGATGTGGTTCCTCGTGGACGACCACTACTAAACCCCCGGATAGCTGTTCCTGTAGTTTGAAATTGTCTCCAAAGTCGTGAAACGATGCTGTGAGCAATTCCGAACTCTGCAGCCACACTTGTCACACTGCGGCCTTCCTCCAACTTCCCAATGATTCGACCTCGGGTAAAAGCATCCAGATGTCGTCTAACAGATTGATTATTCGCCATTTCTCGCTGAGGCAGCAACTCGGTGTGATTTTAACTGCTATACGGCGTGCAATCTCTTTGCCAGAAATACTGATCTTACACCGACAACATGCTTTATACTACTCAGACACTCCCCCATTACGTTTACCTGCATATCTGCGCATGTGCTACCGTACATCACCTTACTTAATCTCCTGATTGGTCTTTCTGTCCGCTCTGCCTCTTCGTTCCGCTGATATGCTAATTTTTCGACTTCGTCCTTAATTTTTGCACACCAGTGTATAGAAAATGTTACGTTTCGCAAAATGCAAACTTGTATATATCATTTATAAAGAGAATTTATTACTGAATTCAATACAAAACACAAAATTCAATTATTTGCAATACAAAAAAAGTTATATGTACTTTAATATAAATAAAAAACACAGTTATGAAGTGGTTTGTAATGTCTAGCTTTCCTGGCCAATCACTGTTCTTGTTCTGAGAACCAATCAAATGTTAGTAACTGCCAGTAGAAGCTGACATCATGCTTACACTTGAAACAATTCATTATTTTGCTTTGTTCTGTAGAAGGAGGACCTGTTTCATATACACTGCAATTACAAGTAGGAATTTTTGTAAAAATTTTTAATATTTAGTCAAGAAGCAATGACATCAAATAAAAGAGTAGATTGGACGCCTAGAAAGAGAAGTAATATTATTGTGGTACGAGAACGTGGTCTTTCCTATGCTGAAATTGCAAGACAGGTGGGGGGTTCAGTGATTACATCTGAAGTCCGAAAGTTTTGTTTACGATATCAGGAGACAAATTCAATAAAAAGCAAAGAAGGAAAAGGCCGAAAAAGGTGCACCACATCTATTGATTACAGAAGAATAAAAAGACTATGTCACCAAGATAGAAAAATGTCATCAGCGGCCATCAGAAGTGATCTGAATGATGCTGGTGTTTCTGTCAGTTCAAGAACAATCAGGAGAAGATTAACAGATGTTGGACTGAGAGGTAGAATTCAACGAAAAAAGCCTTATCTTAATTTTCAGCAACGAAAAAAAGACTACACTGGGAAAAGGAACACATTAACTGGACAGATGATTTAGTGGTCACGAGTTATATGGAGTGATGAAACTAAGATATCGTTATTCGGTAGTGATGGGCGAATATACGTAAGACGTAGAATAGGAGAAGAGCTACATTCTGACTGCATTCAAGCAACTGTGAAGAACCCCATGCATGTCAGCAGATGGTATTGGTCGCCTTCATGTCATCGATGGGACACTGAATGCCAGAAAATACATTGACCCTATTCTAGAACCAAAACTTCTACCTTCCATCAGAGATCTCTTTCCCAACAATGCTTCGTTTATTTTTCAGCAGGATTCTGCTCCTTGCCACACAGCCAAAATATCAAAAGAGTGGTTTCGTACAAAGAGCATTAAATTGTTGTCATGGCCAGGAAACAGTCCTGACCTCAATCCTATCGAAAATTTGTGGCGCCGTTTGAAAACCTTTGTCCGAATGAGGCGCTCATCAAATAAAAGGGAACTACTGTAATCAAAAATAAAGGGCACCCTACTAAGTACTTATAACTCACTGCAATCATCACTATCTAATGTATATCGATAACTATTATCGTTTAACTATTTTTGTATTGCAAATAATTGAATTTTGTGTTTTGTATTGAATTCAGTAATAAATTCCTTTAAAATGATATATACAAGTTTGCATTTTGTGAAACGTAACGTTTTCTATAAGCATACAAAGTTCAAAAACATAAAAATTTACAAACGTGTCCACAATTTTGGCTACCACTGTAGACTTTATTCAAAATATACACCATAGGCCTGAGCACAACGATCCCACTGATGAAGAAGCCGCAGGATTCCTTATTCCCAGAATTCCTGTGGCTGTGACAAGACCCAGTCCTTCACAGCGTCCTTGAGTACGTCATCCAAGTTGAAGCGCTTCCCTTTCAGGTGTTTCTTCAGTGGACCAAACACATGGAAATCGCAATGCGACATGTCCGGACTGTAGGGCGGATGGTCCACTTGAACTTGGCCAGTTCCATGTGTCTGACTCTGGAGACGTGTGGACGCGCGTTATCATGGAGCAGAACCACACCCTCCGTGAGCAGCTCCGGTCTTTTGTTCTTGATGGACCTGCGTAGGCGTCGAAGTGTCTCACAGTACACATCGGAGTTAATGGTTTTTCTGTGCTCGAGGAATTACACAAGTAGCGGACCTTGAACGTTAAAAAAGACGGTGAACAACACCTTGCCTGCTGACGGTACGGCTTTGAACATTTTAGGGGGAGGTGACGACGCATGCTTCCACTGCATGCTGTTCCACTTTGTCTCTGGCTCGTAGTGATGGCACCTGCGACGATCCGCTCCATGAAAGCAGGGTCTTCCTGATACCGAAACGATGTTGCAGTGCTAGCCCCATACGCAGTTCCTTTTGCTGGTCGGGAAGCTGCTTCGGAACCCAAGCGGCACACACCTTCCGATATCGCAACCTGTCGTGAACAATTGTCCATACTGACATCCACCTTCACCGCCAACATTTGCAATGTGACACGCCGATCACTTCTCACTAGGTCGTCCACCTTGTCGATGAGATCGCTCGTGATGACAGTGTTTGCCTGGCCTGGTCTTGGGTCATCACCCACACTTTCACGGCCTGCACAAAAACGGGCACTCCATTTTCTGAGAGACTTGTCAGAGACACATTTCCCCCCGTAAACTGTCACCATCCGGCGATGAATAGCTGCCGATTTCTCACCTTCCGCTGTCAGAAATCGGATAACACCTCGCTGCTCCTCAGTCGTCGAATTTTGGAATGCGAACGCCATCCTGTCCTCATACGGACGCCGCTTTTGATAAGAGCTTCTGCTCTCTCCTGCGCATGCGGGTGCCCGAGCATGCTCCGATCCTAGTCAGAGACTCCAACACATCCCGAGATGTCTCGCTACGTTCTCCCATTACGGAATATGCAAATATTTAACTGTTAGGTTTTTACGTCGTTTCGTACCTTTTCATTTGATCACCCCATGTATTATCATGAGTTTCAGGAAAATAAATCTTATTAAGAGAAATAAATTATTGTGATGAAAAATTAAAATTTGCCATGCATAAAAAATCAAGGACAAATAATTATAATTGATTAAAAAAATTGATAACAAAGACAATAACATTTATTTTCATGATACTTATGATAACAGTTAAATACGAGTATATATAAACCTTAGTTTTATGTTGGCAATTTGTTGTGGTGTAGGCCTACTAGGGATCCCGCCACGTTAAATAATGGGGATGCATCCCAATGCATAGTACCTCATGGGTGATGGCGAAATCTGTGTATGACAGATTCATTGACTGGCACTATATTTCCCGACTTTGTAAAAAATTTACATTAATTATCAATTTGAAATTAGACGGTTCGTTCATATAAGAAGTCTAGGTTCACATTCAAATAGACAGTGTACCCAGCAAAACGGGCGGGTGTCAGCTAGTACTTAAATATCAGCGAATAATGGTCGTTCAGCTGCAAAAATATGTTATGTCTTGTATGTGCAACAATATGTTATGTTGCAAATTCTTATTTGCTTCAAGTTAAGTACCATTTCCAATCGTCCAGTTTTATCTAAAATCTAATCAACTCATAATAAAAGATTTTGGGAGTTTGATGTAAGAGTTATCGAGGACGGAATAAAAATCGTTACACACAGAGAGAAGGATATACGATACATGGATCGATTACAATACCAATTATAGTTATACAGGTGACAGGGTTGAATGCGGTGAGGAACACCCGAGCGGCTTTATAATTACAGTTATACAGGGATTTTATAGTTACAGTTATACAGAGATCGTACCAAAATTTCCAACATGGCGACATTTGGCTATTTCTCGCCAAATTTGGGGATAAAAATTAGTCGCCAAAAGAATCGACAGTTTGACGCTATCTCGCAAAGTTGGTAAGACATAGACCCAAACCTCAGTGTTAAATAGGAATTTCTATATAGTTCTATAATTATATAAAATATTTTCGTAAGGGTTTGAAACGCCTTATAACGAAAACTTTATCGAATTCTTAGGCTCTACGAGAAATCAGAAATGCCTAAAATGTTTCATATTACAAAACGTATTTAGAGTAAGAAGATTTGTTAATCTGAGCTTCATTCCTAAACTAATGCTAAGCAAGCTTGTCTACTTCTTCTTTTATTGTTTGCTTCCTTTGTGTAAAATTTTTATAGAGGTTGATACAACACTATACAGATTCCTATAGAACTTTTCCATAAAGATATATACATTTTAGGATTCCCCGCAATGTAATTCTAAGTTACTGTTGAAAGTGAAGAATCTTGATAAGCGAATAATCGCTTGAGTTCGTCTGACAGGAAACAGCAAGACAGAAGGGTAAATTAGCCCTTTATTATTCCAACAAAAGTTTAACAAATTCCGTCTTGGAGTGTACAATAAAGCCGACACTTGGGCTTTGAACTTAAAAGGCTAAGAATAATACTAAATTAATTTAAACTAAAGAGATATAGCCGAAGCTATCAAGATTCTAACTGAGTTGGCCCCTTAACGTTAATAGACTGTGAAGCTATCGAGGGCCTAAAGTGCGGCCGAGCGTAATAATAGCTAATGAGAGATTAGCCTAAAAAGGCGGACACGTGCAGTCAGAATATCGGGTATCTCTCTCACTAAGACAGTAGAACTTCGCGGTTACATACCGCTCTTCCTCGTTAACATTCAGACGTGATTCTAAAACTGCGTTCTGGCCGGGCCGGAAGTGGTCAGTTGAAATTAAGAAGCGATAGGAAAGGAAGTTTAACTCAAAATTTAACTGTTCGTAAAATTAATATAATCCTTACAATATATATATATATATATTGTAAGGATTAAGAGCTTTCACAAGCCAGGATTCTACTGAAATATCGCATTGCAAATCTCATAAAAATTTAATAAAGTATTTATATAATGAAGTTCAGTAGCAATCTGTAAATTTTTCAAACTATAATCAAAGAAAGGTTTGCGTTTCTGACGTGCTGTATGGCAATGATCTGAAACTGGCGGACCGGGGGCCGCATGCGGGCTCCAAAACAATTTTATTAGGGCCGCGAATACATTTTTATTATGCATTTGATGAAAAGGTTTTAAGATTTCAGTTATTTGAAGTCTGAGTTTCCGCTATTTTCATTATCATTTAAAACTGTGAATAAAGCACCAGAAAATCTATAAAGGAAATTAATAAATTTATTGTGGAATATAAATCTCTTTCGAAATTTGAATCTATATATTTAATTAACTTTTATTCGTACATGTCAAAAAAGGAAATATGCTCAGTTACGAAATTTTGCCCTATGAATAATCATTTTGTTTAGAAAGATGTTATTATATGCTAAGAGCTTTATATTTTGCTGAAAATTAATAAGAAAAGAAACCTATTTACCGATCAGCATACACAATACGAGATGAAGATAATTTCTAGTAATTTATCATCAAAGCTACAAGCTTTATCAGAATCAAAACACTATCAAGCGTCAAGCTGTAAGAAGCAAAGAAATTTGTATTTATTTGCTTGAACATTGTAGAGACATTAGGTTATTTCGAAGCAGGAGAGACAAAAAATGAGCAAAATCCTCGCCAGGCCTCGAGCCACGAACCTCTCGAAGACGCTCCGAGTGTGCCGACCACTACACCACGAAGGCATGCTAAGAAGGCGGGAGAAATACCTTATAGACTTACGCTTTTAAAGTGCGACTTGGGATGAGGGGACCCAATCACCAAATCCTGGTGGTGAAGAATCATCATTCACCACCTTTTATTTTAGTTCGGGCCCCACTGTAAAAAACATTAGGTTATTTCGAAGCAGGAGTGAAGAAAAATGAGCAATACCCTGTCCGGGGATCGAATGTCGGACTTCTCAAATACGCACTGAGTGTGCTGACCACTACATCCCGAAGTCACGCTAAGAAGGCAGGAGAAATACCTTGTAACATATCCATTTATATTTAGCGTCAAAGAAATGCTTAGCAAATAAGAGAATGGTTATATATTTATATTATTTCTTCTCAATTTTTATCCCACTTGGTAAATTTTATTAATTCTCAATAAATTCTTTTATTAATTCTCTATTTATTAATTTTATTAATTCTCAAGTTTTATCCCACTTGGTAATTTTTAACTAAACATAGTATAATTTTAAAGAAATATTAGTCTGAAAATTTAATAATTATTTATAAATATGTGCGAATTACAAAGTGTAACCAATAATGTTTTCTTGCAGGTGCCAAACTTTAGATTTCATATGGAAAATAAATATTTTTTTCTTTCGAGATATTATTATTGTCTACGTATGCGTTTATAATTATTTAGTAAGCAAAATTTTATATTTAGTTTAAATATTTTTAACTTTATTAGAAAAAATTATTTAGACCCGTCATCAGTTTTCAGCCTATGCATCCTGCCCGCATTTAACTTTGAGCATTCTGCCCACAATGAGTTTGAAACCACTGCTATATCGAATACAGAGGAACAAAAATAAATATTTCGATAAGTATCGCAACATTTTTGAATGGAAAGTCTTGCCAGTTTTACCCCCAGCTTACCGTGTTTAGCTTCTAAATTCATGTAATATATTGCGCAGTTTTTGTACAATATTGCTTATATAAGTTAAATATTTTAAAACTGTAAAACCAGTTTTAACCATAAAATTAATTCAAAGCTTAAATTTATGCTGTTATTATAATTAGAAATTTTAATTACTAAAATAAATGCTTTTAATTGTTGTATATTGATCCCTGACATGAGAAACAGCAGCTTAATTTGAATTAAACTTATTAACTGTTATCGAAAGGAACTTATTTTTATTTAAATATTTTTGGAAGTTATGACAATATCTAATTTGTATTAGCATGAATCAAAATATTTTTATTAGAATGAATGAAAAAATTTTATCAGAAAACTAATCAACTTATTCTAAATTTTTCATATTCCTTCCATCTTTCATGTCACAGATCAAAGTTTAGACTTAAAAATTATGTTCAAAAATCAAAATTTATTTATTCTTTTTAATCCCAAAAAAACTTTTCTTGATTTCATGATGCTTTTAATCATTCAAAATCTTCTGTAGGATGTTTTCAGAAAATTAAAGCAAGGAAACTTGTTTAGAACTATTCAGAATTATATCCCAGTTTTTCTATAAACTGGATCAGATACTTTAGTAAAATTGCATTAGTTCCTTTTATATAGAATTTCTATATATAGCTCAATAGAAATAACTAAATGCAAAGTAGAAAACAATTAAAAAAACCTAATCTATTTGCGCGCTGAATGCAGCAACAAATGGTGGAAATAATCCAAAATAAATCAAGATAAATACTACGCTTAAAATTCATCCTATATTCAGTTCGGAATAAACTATATACAAAAACCAAAAACTAGTACAGAGTAGAGTAAACTGTAAGAAAAGGGAGTAAAACATGCCAGAACCAAAATTGAAATACGAAATTTGCATCTTTTCGCTGCAGTAATAAATTGTAGCAATAAAGAAGTAAATAAATCAATCTATTTCTGAACTAATAAAGATAACAATTAAAGAATAAAACATAAAGTAGTCTCATAAAAACCATCAAAAGTAATCAGTGTCTTTGTTAGTCTAACTCTTATAGGTAGAAGTAAGAAACTGCTAAGTTATAGCACCAAAAACATGAAAACTTTCGAAAAACATAAAAATATTATTTTGAGCAGACAAACAAAAAAACAAAATGAAAAAATTATGTTTTTATTGTTGGATTGTATCTCTTTGTATTATGATTTATTTACTTACATCTGTAAGCCTCGTGGAATACTTCGTGGATTACGGGAGTTTTGTACATGTTTTCTTAATTAAAAATAAAAACGTGAAGTATTAGATGACTTCATAATCAATGAATGGAATAAACTGCAGTGTTTAGGTACCAAAATAATTATAGTTTTAAAGTTATTTAAATTCAGCTATCGAAAAGTTTGTAGAGCCTGAAAAAGTTTAAAAAACTGTGAAAAATAAATAAGTGAACGCGAACAAGCTAAATAGTTGTGATGAACATAGGGCAGTGTCTCGTAAAGCGTGGGCAAATATGGGAGCAACCTTAGAGAATGCAAAAGAGGAATTTAGCAAAAATATTACAAATTATAGATAACTTAAAAGAAGGGGAAAAAACAGAAAACAAAAGTAGTTGCCAAATGTTACAGAATATAGAACTCACTCAAGCGGGCATTTTTGAGACTTTGAAGCTGAAGTAGGCCCATTTTCTTAATAAAAGAGAAAGATAATTACTACACTATCTAATCTAAATTAAAATGTAATGTAAGAATTTTGTCAAGCTATACTGCCAAAATGATTTAGGCGCAGTCTATCATAAAAAAACAGCAGTTTGATAGTGAAAATAATTTTTAGACTGATAAATGCAATTTAGCTAGTTATGTTTTGATGAAATTACGTGGAATTTTGTTATCTTTTAGCATTTTAATTAATAAACTAAACTCTGTTGTAAAATCATTGCTGTTATTACAAAAGCTTTTGAATTTTTCTGTTTGTTTAATAATAGCAATAACTCTTCTGGAAGTATTAGACTTTACAGAAGCTTTATTTACAATTTTCTACAATTTTATAATTTTTTATAGAATTCTCTGACATTTTCGCAAGGGTTATCAGGTTTTACTTTTGCATTTAAAAAGAACTCAAACTTCCTTCTATGACAACATCAAAAGCTAAAACATTTGCCCTACTCATTTCACTGTGAATAAATCAAACACTCAAGATGGAATCTTCCTTTCCTATTTCAGGTAGAGAAAAAACTCCTTTGTTTCTTGAGCATAGCATCTCATAAATCTTGAATTTACAACTATGCTTTTGCAGTTTTGAGAAGAACAGCGTAGATATACGAAAGCAATCTTTTTGTTCCCTTTTGACATTGATGAATATTAGAAAAGTAGGATATTGTTACTTTCAAGAATCTTTTCATTCACGAAATATATGGCTTTTCCCAAAATAAATTTAGGAAACATTATTTTATTTGCTCGTAATACGTGCCATTTTGTGTTCTCGAACAAGAATGGGAATGTTTTTTTATCTTCTTGCTCATTTTTTGTCTTCTTCAATTCTGCAGCCTAAAAGTTGATTAGTTAAATCTCCACTGCCAAAAATCAGACCAAATATTATTTAACATTTTTCTTTAGAGCATCATTCTTCTTCACCTTTAAGCAATTTTTAGTAAATACGTCTTTTCCATTATAGGAAACCCTGCGCCAAATAATTTTTTACAGAAAATTATAGGCTTTAATTTTTGTCAATTGGCCATCTTAAGTTAAAAGTGTTTTTCTTATCTTTCATAACTGTATTCTTGTTTTTAGAATAAGTATTACTAATAAAAGGTTTTTAAGAGTGTTGTTCTACTTTTCTTCAAATAACTAATTAAAAAGATATTTTTTATAATTATTTTACATTTATTAAATGTATTTTATGTTTAGAAAAAAATTTACCACAAATGAAATACGTTAATGACGAAAGTATATTTTCTCACTGCAAGTATCTAATCGCATCCTGTAATACAAAAGATCCCAGCAGATTTATTCAAATAAACTTGCATTTTCATTTGCTAGAACATTAAGTTCTCTTTATTGCTGCTCTGAAATTAGAGATTATAGCATCAGGATATGAAAACAACGTAACTAAACAATGCAACTTGGTAAGATAAATTTCAGGAATTTATAATTATTTGAAAATGTAGAATTTATAATTATTGTGGCTAGCGTCAGAAAATTTGTTTGACGTCTCTCGCATTTTGAGATATTAAAACATTTTAATGAACACCTAATTTTTTCCATAATCTCAATTATTTTTTTATTAGAAATCATTTCAATTTTTCACTTTCAAAATTCTTTCAAAAGAAATAGACGCTTTCCAAATTACCAGCTATCGCAGGAACGAACAAACCTGTTCTTAAAGAATGAAATCTCTCAAAGTTGAAAAAAAAATAATATTAAAAACTCTTGATGAAAAGATAAAAATCAAATGTTGATAATGACAATCCAAATGGGCGATAAACCGTTTCGTTTGAAACAAAAGTAACTGCAATAAAAATACTTGAAGAAGAAGAAGAAATAAGAAAACATTCGCATTCGAACAGTGCAAATCATTTAACCATGGAACAGTTCGTAAGTACAAAAATCGCATAATTGAACATGTCAAAAGGTGTAGAGCCAATGCAGTCAACAGACCGGTCCACTTCGAAGAGTAGCAGAGGTGGAAGAGACTACTTCAGTTAAAATTGCTCCATACAATGCTAATGGCAATAGCATTTTCCATGTTTGAAACAGGTCTCCTTTCTGTGGAAAACTAAAAACCAATTTTTGAGACGTTTGCTAAAATAAAGCCTACTGTGCACGGTGACATACAATACTCTTGTCTTATTCACTATGAAAGAAAAATAAAACTTGTTGAGACGTATATTTTCTTAAGAAAGACTCTTCAGATATCGCCGTTACTGCCCCTTGCCAACATGCTAATTCCTTCCACCTCTCATACAGCTTGTTTTAGTCGGCCAGACTGCTGTACCACCGGAGTTCTCGAGCAAGGAGTTCAATCTCTGTTAAAACGATTAATATCATATTAATTATGAAAGTCCAAATAAACTCCCTTTCATGCAGCCCTCGCATTAAAAATGTCCCTTTTTGTTTGCTGATGAGCCTTCAGAGAACAAATCAAACGTCGACTTATCCCCATCCATGTAAAAATCTACAAGCTCCGTTCTCACTTCATCCACAATCTCAAAGTCGACAATCCGAACGTACTGTACAGCGCACGGAACTGTGTATCGGAAATTCTAAAGAAATGCTCATTATAAAATTATTTTGCGACATTGCTATTGAACTGAATTTTATGGTTTAAGTGCAAAGAACATGCTATTTAATAAATAAAGTTAACACGCAAAACCTTAAAAAAACGCCCCTTCGGACGTAATTTAAAATCTGAAACCTTTCACTTTTTTTTTTTTTTTTTTCCCTCATTTATTTTATTCTTATTTTTAAAATAATATTATAACTATTATTCTTAAAATAATGATTTAATAAATAATTCTTTTATTCTTATTATCAATATTTAATTGAAAAAAAACAGTATGCAGTTTGCATTAATTTGATTTTGTTGTGCAATAGAATTAAAAAAAAGATATTACATACGCAAATATTTAATCTCGCAAATAAAAGCGTAAATTTTCAGATTTTATGAATATTATTAAATGGTAGACAATCGAACAAGTAATATTCTTCTTATTCTTAATCTAATAAACCTCTTCTTGTTAAATAATAGCTTAATAAATAATTTTTCTTATTCTTAAAAATTTATTATATTTAAATATTCTTAAAAAATTATAGTATTAATTTTCTTATTCCCATGCTTAATATGATTCTTTTGATACTCAGCGTTGTTTATCCAATCAGCGTTGTTTTTCTTACGCTCAGTTTTACTTGGTGTGCGATATTTTCCTAGTAACCCTTTTATTCTTAATATAATATTCTAATAACTGTAGCCTTTTTTAATGTAATTCATTTAATCTTCCTTTTAATATTTAAATGCAAATAAAAATTTTTTGTCAGAAGCAAATTCTATCAAAATTAGTTTAATTTTGCTGCTCGATGATGACATGAATATTAATATGTAGACATTTTAGCTTAACAAATAATAATAAAAATTAGAAGTGCAAGTGGTATGAATATGATTCTAAACGCTAAATAACTGAATAAATAATAACATTTTCATTCTTAAAACAATTATATTCTCCTTCTTAAAATAATAACTTAAAGAATAATTTTTTTATTACTTTTGCAAAAATTAATTGTATGGAAAATGTATTTTTGAATAACGGTTAATACTAATTTAATCTTATTGTACAAACAAATAAAACGAATATTAAATATTCAACCATTTTAACCTAACGAATAATAAAAAGCAGCGTACAATTCCAGGTGCTATGGATGTTATTAAACAGTAGGTAATAATCGAATAAAAAAGAAGCACCCCAACTTTAGACGAACAGGGAGGAGTGTTATCACGTGATTTCCGTTACAACTGCTTTGTCGCTTCTCATTGGATAACCGAAGTTGAGTCACGAACGTGCAAAAAAGCAGACGAATCGATATTTTATAGTAGCGGCAGTTGCATTTGTTTTCCACAAACCCACCTCCTCACTGAGCCCGCTTTGTCAGTTTCCTCTTTCCAATGCCAAAAAGCTCGTTGCTTGCCTCACATTTCATTCAGCGACCTTTTAAAAGTTGAAGGTACTGGCGTTACGCATTTTTTGATGATGAAGTGAAAACTCCGCTGCGGGTGAAACGAGCGGGAAATGCTTCAGTTCGACAGGTAGATACGGTAGTGAGTAAGTTCAGTCAAAAAATTCTGTGCGATGAGGGAAAAAAGTGCTGTTTTACAGGTGAGAAATAATTTACTAAATTTTAAATTTTTTATTATAAATGTTTCTCATATTTTTTTAATCTTTCCTTAATTAAAAAAAAATTATCGTAACACTTTATATTTTATTTATAACTACCTACATATTGAAAACACTGCATAGTGCTATAACTTCATCGCGGGGAGAATTTTTGCGAGTTTTAACTTCTCTTAATTATTACTTTATTTAAATAAATTTCTTGTTACTTACTATTAGAATTTCGGCAAAAAATACACTGCTCTTATGCCCAGATACAGAAGAAAACTTTGAATTACTCTAAGCTCTGATGGACTTCTGGAATGCCAGATAAATTGTTTCCTTAAGTTATAGACATACAGTTTCGATGCTGAATGATATTTTTTAAAACTCATACTATGTAATGAAGAAAATTCATGCATGCTTAATATTATGTGCAAAAGTATCATCCGTTTAGATAGCAATCTTGATACACAACGTGTTGGATACCTTTCCAGAATTTATAAATGTCAATTAAATGTCCATCATGTTATAGAGTCTCACTCTTTTTGGAAGCACACAACGTAGACTCTACGTAGAAGACAAAGTAGTAAATTACTCGCTATGTCTTTGAAGAATAAATACTGCAGAAGAAGGTTTAAACAACCTTTTTATTTGAACCAAAATAAACAGATGCACCCAGTCGGTGTTGACAATTCACCACCACTTGTGGCTAACTTAAATTTAACAGAAAATAAAAATGTAGCAATCGCTAATAAACTTGAATTGCTAACGACTGGCTCCTTAGCTTAACTAAACGCTATCGGCTGCACACAGCAAAGCTGAGCCTAGAAATATCAGTATAAACTGATAGGTGTCTAAAACCGACTAGAAAGCTAATTTCAAATGCACAGCATAAACTCGGAGCTAACTCCGCTACTACTAGTTTGGGAATCTTGAAACGCAGCTTAAATACTTCTTCTGAAACACGTTTAAATTAGCACACTATGTCATTTGAAAATTTACATTCCGGCAGGAAACTGAGATCAGGAGTGAAAGGAAAGTAAAATTAAAAAACAAAAAAAAAAAAAAAAAAAAAAAGGCATAAAAAAACATCTGAAAGGTTTCGGATTTTAAATTACGTCCAAACGGGCGTTTTTTTAACGTCTTCTGTGTTACCTTTATGTATTATATATGTTCTTTGCATTTAAACCAGGAAATTCAGTTCAACAGCAATGTCGCAAAATAATTTTTAAATGAGCCTATCTTTAGAATTTCCGATACAGAGTTCCGCGCGCTAGAGATAAAAATATCCCCCCCCCGTACAGTGTTGCCATTGCTCACTTTGAAATCATTGAGTTTGTTAATCACAAATTAGTTAAAGGCTTATAAAATATGAAATTGATAATAAAACAAATTTCAAATTCTAAATTGCAGCTTCCAGATGCCCATATTCAGTGCAAGATGACGTTATTCAAAATTTGATGGCTATAGGTACCGTTGTTTTATCACAATGCGAGAAACATATACAGTCAAAAGTCGTTAATCCGGACACCCATAATTCAGAATGATCTATAATCTGGACCTCAAAGCTACAAACTTTCTGCGGATGCGTCAACGCATGCGCATAGGCGTTTACGCATGCGCATATGCGTGTGCGCATTATACATTTACGCATGCGTGTTTAATGTATAACAGACGGTATAAGCTAAGTTAAAATTATCTAATTATCTATTTCAGGTAATGTTGCAGTTAATGTTTCAGTAATGCCACGTTATTCCGAATAAATAGCAGTAAAACGTTAAAAAGCTAAGATGTTAGAATTTGGAAAATGTTAAGATATTTTGTAAAACTTTCACGAATTTTTGATTAACAAAATCAACGATTTCGAAGAGAGCAATGGCAACACTGTACAAGAAAAAAACATTTTGATTTCCAGCACGCGAAACTGTGTATCGGAAATTCTAAAGATGTGCTCATTTCAAATTTATTTTGCAGTATTGCTGTTGAATTGAATTTTATGATTTAAATGCGAAGAACATGATATTTAAGAACAAAAGGTAAAGCATAAAACTTTGAAATAAACGCCCCTTGGGCATAATGTAAAAATCTTAAAGTTTTCAGACTTGTTTTAACGTTTTGTGCGTTACCTTCATTAAATATCATCTTCTTCTCACTTAAACCATAAAATTCAGTTCAACTGCAACATTGCGAAATAATTTTTAAATTAACATATCTCTATAATTTCTGATATACAATTTCGCACGCTGGAGAATAAAATGTTCCCCCCCGTACAGTGTTGCCATTGTTCGCTTTGAAATCGTTGAGTTCGTTAATCAAAAATTCGTTAAAGTTTTACAAAATATGAAACCGATAATAAAACAAATTCCAAATTTCAAATTTGAGCTTTCAGATGCCCATATTCGCAGTAGGATTACGTCATTCAAAATTGGATAGCTGTAGGTACCGCTGTTTTATCATAATGCGAGAAACATACACACAGTTTATGCAGATTTTTCATTATTTAATTTCTTCGAATATAATTCAGGACTCTAACATTTGGTGGCAACGATTTGAAATGTGGTACGCCGTTTATAGAGTTCCGACGCAAAATCGCAAAACAAAAATAATAGTCCTTCAGGCACAAAGCCCTTTGAACTAATAATTAGTTAGAATAAAATAAGGTCTTTACAGTGTTATGCTTAATTATGTTCTATGTACATACAGTGGGTCACATTTGTTTTCAGAATTAATGTTCAAAATTTAGTTGCATATGCATTAAATATTGAAACACAGACTCTAAATATTTTCTAACATATTTTTTAATTGCATACAAATTAAAAATCATTAAAATATTACTTGAATAAAATAATTTATTTAAAAACTGTTAGTTAATAATTCCCATAATAATTCATATACTCGAAAGTTTTGTTGCATATTTCTTAATATGATATTATTTACCAGAATTTTTTGTTTTAAATGAAATAAATCGTAAGAATTATCGTCTGTAGTTGGAAAATATTACTTTTTTAGAAAAATATACTAATAATTCTATATTTGAAGTTAACTAGGAAAGATGCTACAGATTAAGAACAAGTTCTGTTAGAAATTTAATAATTCTTCATTTTAAAAGTGGTAAAATTATTCTAAACCTAAAAAAACTCCATAAAGTAACATGTTCAGTTATCTCGAATGCTATATGAAGATCAGAACTGCGTGGAACTGTTGGAAATGCCCAAAAATCTGGACCTTCTTATAAGCTAACACGAAGGAATCGGAGATTTATCCTACCAATAATCAAACAAAATCCAAAAATTAAAGCGGTTAAATATACAGGAAATTTCGAAGAATGATTTGTAAAAGAAATTACTAGCCTGAAACTGTTAGAACAGTCACTTAGGCACATAGATACAATGGGCGGTCAGCAAGAAAAAGATTCTTTGTCAACTAGCATGCAAGCAAAGAAATGTCTGGTGTCCGCAGAATTCAACGTAAGCAAATGTTTATCCTGTAGATATTTAAACATGACTCAAGATTTAATATATTTGCTTCCAAAGTCATTTTGCTAATATTTATTAACTGATGTTTGCAAGTAAAATTGAAGAACACAAGTGTCTGAAAACAAATGTGAGCCATTGTATGTTACTCCTTTGTTTCTGGTAGGTAGCCTCCCTTCGCAATATTTACATAAATTTCCTATACCACCAATTTGTTATTGCAAATCCCAGCCCACAAAAGTTTTATGAATTAGTAAGGTTGTTATTTAAAAATAACCACTTATTTATGATTTCATCCTCATATAACATGTTTCATATGTAATTCATGGAGTAAATTTTGCCACATGTATATGTTTTTGAAATTTATTTAGACTTCTATTCAGTTTCTAAAAATGATACATCATTAGTATAAGAAGGTTTAAATAAGTTCAAATGTGATAGCTAATTAGATTAAACCTCATAAATAATATCGTATTGGCCTGCGCGGGTTTACATTCTGCAATTGGTAACATGACCAGCTAGCCGGGCGGAAGATCCTGTCGTTCGAATCTCGGTGAAGGTATAGATTATTTTTCCTGTTTCTCCCTCCAAAAAATATCTAATGATTCTTCTCAGTTTGCGATAGTAATTTTTGAACAAGCTTAGTAAAATAAACTTTTATTCAAATTTTTCGAGTCACATTTTAAATAATTACATTCCTGTGCAGCAATGCAAATCAAACAATTAAGAAAGTTTATTTTAACAAAAATTTTTACGTCCATAGTGAATGATCAAAAAAAAAAAAAAAAAAAAAAAAAAAAAACTTTCTTGGTGTAAATAAGGATGCTAAATTAAAATTCTGATTGGGAAACCGAAAAATAGCAATAAGTAAGCATAGATGAAAGCCATATAAATTGCAAAAGATTTTTAGAACTATCATAACATTAAAATCTCCAAATCTGAGTAATCTTTGCCGTGTGCGAGTCATAACAAAATGAATATGCTAAATAAATTTTCATACATGTCAGGTTTTTACCATTTTTTAAATTAAAGGTTTTCAGAATTTTTATTTCATCTTTTATTTATTTTTTTAACTTGTTGGAAGGAGATAGTCTAGCCTGAATTCTCCTAAAATTTTAAAGAAAATTCAACCATGGGGTTTACTTTTTTTAAAATTTACGATACTAGTGAGAATATCCACTCTACAACGGTCCCACCAGCGGCCGTCAAAACACCTGACTTGTGTTCGATTCCAGGTGAATGGACTGTCTGCATGGGCGTTTTTGTGGTTTTTCCCATGTGTAACGTGTATACGAACAAATATCCCTAAGAAAATCCTACATGAAAAGACCCCTCCCTTTACGCAGTGGTGCTTTGCCATAATTTTTCCCAACAAATTAAACCACTCAACAACGATATCACTGACTTGCGTTATTCAAACAACGTAAATTGTTCGAAAAAACGTTCAATGTGTCCACTTGTATAATTAAAATTACGTCCAAACTCTCATAAGATTAAAACCAAAAGGAATTTTGTATATAGAATTTGTATTATTATTAACACAATGACAAAACAGCTTGGTAATTGAAAAAGTAAAGTTGCACTACTTCGTTCAAATTAAAAATGTCGGCTAATATTTGTCGTACAGAAGTGAAACTTTTTAAGTTTTATTTTTTATAATAACAAAATTTTTTGAAATATAAGTATGCGAACCGAAGGAATATATATAAAAAGTTAGATTTTGCAATTTTTACAAACTTGATCACTTTCAATTTTAAAATGCCAAAACGTAAATTTTTGCGTCATTTATAACATTTTTGCAAATGGAAGTATATGTCTAAAACCAAGCATTGCAAAAATAAAAGCCGAGTACGAACTTTTGTGAATACGATGTTTATACATCCTTTGAATTCGAATAGATTTCCTTTTCTAAAAGTAGGTTATAAGCTTGCGTATGAAACATATTTTATGATTTTACTACCATGTGATTTTTATTTGGACTGTATAAGAACTAGAAAGCCCGGCGGTCATACGAAATGATCGCTGTTCTAGATATTATAAATTGTAATTAAAATGATTTGTGCAAAGGCGTCTGCTAATTCAAACTGAATTACCCAGGGCAGGCGGCGAGGACGCCCCTTTGCTTACTGCCCCACGGGGTTTCCCCCTTCTACTTGCTTAATTGCTTAAAGTAGAGTGCAATGAAGGAAACCACTTGCGGTACATTTCTTAAGAGCCACCGCTAGCTCAATAAATAAAGGTGATTTAAATAATAAAATGTTAATTCACATGTCAAAGATCTCTTTGTATAACATTTCTTGTGCAGCTCTTTCCATCATTTTTAAGCTCGCCTTGCAGAGGACCATCCATTATTTTTAATTTTACGTCCGTTCTTTCACGAACTCTTGAACAGGCAACATAAAGTTGTCCGTGTCCAAATGCAGGCTCAGGTAAAAAATTGCCAACACGCTTAAGCGTTTCGCCCTGAGACTTATTGATGGTCATAGCAAAGGCAAGTTTTACAGGAAATTGTCTACGTCTCGATTGAAGATGCAACCCTGTGCCGTGGCAACCTCACCCCATTGGCTAGTACAGTTACGCAAGCAACCAATAAACTATCGGCGACAAACAGACACTTAAGCCGCATATATACATACATATATATATATATATATACATATATATATGGGGTGAAGTAACATCAACTTCTCCGAAACGGCTGTCTTCCAGGCTTAGCGAAGCACACCGTTGAATTCCGCAGGTCCGTGGCACGCCATTTTGACCATTCGCGTCTTCGTGGGACTTTAATTAGCCGATATATTAATTAAAAACTAATTTTTCGCTGCGTTTTCCCTACATTTTCCACTTTCTTTCTTGGGTTTTCCCTATTAGAGGGATTTGGTTAAGTGACAAATTCTTTTTTCTCGAATATATACGGAACGGCGCCGAGTTGAAATTCGAGACGCGTATCTTCGGACTCCAAAACATTCTCCGAATCCATCGATATCGTTCTCATTTTCGTACGACTTTAATCAGCCGAGATATTAATTAAAAACTGCGGAAACGTTAATTTTCGCGCTCATTTTTCCGAGTGGCAACAATAAACTATCGGAGACACACACTTTAGCCGGTTATATATATAAAGATGTACAAAAATTAAAACTTTATTTATAAACATTAAAGGAAATTCCATAAAATTTGAAAAAAATAACTCTCAGGAATTTAAAAAATACTTTAGTTTACAGGTACAGGTAAAATTTAGGCTATTACCTGTGTAGCACCATACATGATTGAGGTACTGCTGTGCCTAATATCTTACTGTTAAGCTTTTCTGTCCGAATTTGGAATTCTGAGGGGCAATACCCAGAAGGTCTCCTACCCTGAGGATTCGAATAGGAATCCTTCAGTACAAAGCTAACCACTATCTCATCTGGGGACTGTTTTAGCTTACAACATGCTATTAATTTTTAAAGATGTTAATAAAGTGATAAATGCTGATGAAATTGAACTTAGTGTACATATTGATATTGTCAAATTCTTTAAGGTGCTTGGTAACTGTTCAATGGTATATCGCTTCGAAATATTTTAAATAAAACAGCAAGCACGTTACCTGAAATCCAGGCTACTACCAACTCTGTATACAAATTATTTATTATATTCTCTATATTCGAAGAAATTTTTGGTATCTTCCCCAGTAATCAATATGTATATTGCAGGCTCCTCAATTCTTAAATTCCCAAACTGAATTTAATGAAATTTGTATGAATAATTTTTGTATATATTTTTTATGTTATTTGTATTTTATATCTTATCATCTGTATTTTCAGCAGATATCTGTTCTACAGTATATATTTGTATGTTACTTTATCAGGACTTGTATTCCTCTTGATTTGCTTTGGGAACATGAATGGTCCTGAATAGGAACAGGGAGCTTACTCAAGCTATGTTCAAGAAGGTGTGAAGTAGACAGCACACGCAGGAAGGGTATACGAAACCCTTTATTTTCTATCTTTACAGGTATTTCCGAACTTCGGGATACAGAGACCAACCACTTGTGGTCTGAACGTAAGAATATAAAAACTACTAACTAAAACTCTAACTAAAATTAACTTTGAATTAGTATACAAGTGCCTAGCACTAAGATTGGCCTGTGTTTAAAGAAAGGTACGTATGTAGTACGCCGAGCTGCTAAAACTACGATACGTCTGCAATTATCAAGAGGGCTAAACCTCTGGCCTTGAAGGCAACCAGCAACAGAGCAAAAACTCGTAAAACTACAATGGCAAGCGGCTTGCTTCCAATAACTCCTTCCTCTCTCTCTTGGCAAAAAGCCACAACTTAAGTACTTGGCGTTAGCAAGACAATTTGCATAAATAAGCTAAAGCTTTTAATTCTGGCCGGAAGTAGAAAATAAGAAGTGATAGTAAAGATTTAAAATAAAATAAACGTTAGTAAAACTTAGGATCCTTACAACTTCTGTAGTTCCTTTGTATAAGAGATTCCAAGTGCCGTTTGTGTTTTACACTGCCTGTAAATGCTTTCTGCACAGATATGTACCTATCTTGATCACCAGTTCGACGACTCTGGGCTTTCTTGCCTTCGATATAACTTAGCTTAATGCTTCTACATTTGAGCCGTGTTTCAATCTTTTTCAAAATTAAATTTAAAAAAAAAACTATTATTATGTATTTATTAGGTCATTTCTAGTAATCATTTGCAAAGTTCTAGAATGTTCTACATAGCAGAGGGTAATTTCTTTCCCTCTCGGTTAATTTTAGTTATTTCAACACATACAAAGCGTTGCATTTCTCTTCAGAAGTACAAAATTGGTATTATGGGGCATAAAGTTGAATTTTGATAATTATTTTACCAAATAAAGAAATGATGAATTGAAATTACATAATTAATAATGTATCGCATTAATTTTTATTACTTAAGCTCAGTATTTATTACTATATAGGTCTGCTAAAAGCTTTCGTTCGGTAAAAATACGAAATAGTATATATTTCTTGTTTCAATTTTTCAGATATTTATTACTTTTTAAAAATAGTTTTATCATGAGCGAGGGAAATTTGAGAAATAATAATTCATAATGTAAAACACACAAGGGTGAGAAGTAGTAGTTTGTAACAACTGACTTCTGCTATGTTTTAATAATTAAAACATGGAACATTTTTCAATCGATATGAAGTTACAATATTCAACACTCATTACAGATTGCTTAAATTTTCTAATGGGAAGCATTAAAAATTAAAATAAAATTTCAAGTACACTATTAGAAGTTATTATAGCTTATTAATTCTGTGTTTTATTTTCAGGATTTTAAAAAGTATAATACACTCCACATTCGCTACTTTAAGCAATATTGGATACAACTTGATGCAAATAATATTAAATCTTATCCGTTGTCGCTATAATTCCTGTCATATTTAAATTAATCATAGTCATTAAAAAGACCAACTATTGAAGAAATTTTGTTTTCTTCACTTACTCATCATACTTAACATACATACTAGACTTAATCACATACTATGATTATTAGCATAGTATGATGATTTTCCAATAAGGCGCTGAAAGCAAATTGAAATTTGAGACTTTATAGTGGAAATGATATATATAACCATGAAAGGTACATAGCTTTATGAGATCATTTTAGTACAGAAAATGTTAAAGGAATTAGTTAAAAAGTGTCGTAAAGAAATATCTGCTTATATAAATTCATATTAATACCAAAAGGAGGCACAAAAAAAGGTAATCTCTTCTCAGCGTCCTTTTAAATATTCAAACTTTAAGGTAAAACATTGTTGACAGAAATGCAATTTGTAAAAGAGTTGCGATTTATTTCAAAATGATAGAATGTATATAGATAGAGAGAAAAAAGCCGTTAATGAGTACATTATTATCGCCAACCAACACAACTTCACCAGAACTATCATTACCGAATAAGTCCAGATTCTTATTAGTGATTATTGCTTTCAATTTAACATTCTTTTACTCAGAAAACAAGCGTTATTTCTTTGTTACCATTTTCTTCCTTTTGCTTCAAAAAAATCTTAAAATGAACAATTATAAAGGACCATGTGAATTTTTTTACTTTCAAAATTATTACAGGGGAGTTGATGTCTCGCAGGAGGACTAGATCTTAAAAGTACAGATATCATTTTCTGCAAACGTTACGATACGTTACGATAACAGAAAGAATAGAGACTTATATGAGTTCTTCGAAAATGAAAATTTCTTTATAATTAATGCTCTTCTAAGGTAAAGCTTTGGATAACATAAAACTGATGTGCTTCAGAACGTTTTAACGCTGAACTTTAGCACAAATTCAGATAAAAATTTGATATGAATATTTTTACAAGTTTTTAGCAGTAATAAAAATTTCTCTCTGATAGAGAGGTTATATTTAAAATGATATTTTAGCTCTTTTTTATATTATGAATATTTTATTGGTTATGTCAGTAAGAACATGAACTGCATAATAAGACATAATAATATTTTTAAGAAAGGGCATAAGGTTTGACTATATGTCCAATATTAGGCAGGGTTCTAAACCCTACCTAATATTGAACCAGCTAAATATAAATCAAAGGCGCTTACAGCACACTTTGATTTCAAGCCCATTTTAAACAGAAATTCTTTTTAAGTCAAGAAACAATGCACAAAAGAAATAATGTTCATTATTTTAACTACTTTGCATTTAAATGCCGCTCATCAAACACATACACACAAATATGTTCTTGCTTTTAATCAAGCTGAGCTATGAAAATAAAATTGTTTTATAATTGCAAATTAATGCTCTGTGTAAAATGCTTAAATAAAACATACATTAACTTAAGTGTTATACCTCTTTCTTGTATGATCTCTTAACCTGCGTGAACAAAAAACAGTGTGGAGTAAGCAGCTATTTTAAAAATCATTAATGAAGGCTTAAATGAATTCCTAAAGTTTGAAGAAATTACACGTAATTAAATTTATCAGAAAGTAAATAAGACAAAGATAATTATTTAAAATTTTGATTATAAAATAAAACTCAATGTTCTAAAATAATTAAAATTTATTAACTTTTTAATCAAAAAGGAACTTTTTATACGTTTGTTATGTTGAAAAATACAACTGAAATCCAAATATGATTTAATGCAACAAATAATAGCTAAGCAGAACTTATGCCAAGTATAATTCCGCTCTCGCTTCTCTTAACTCGCGAGTGATCAAGCAAAATTTTCCAATGCTAAATGTTTAATATAATGAAGGGGAAAGAGAGAGTTCCTAAACCTCTAAGAATTATGAACATGAATATATTGTTGCGAATTTTGTACATAGATAAATAATTTTAGTCCAATTATATGTGGAATTGATGTGTTTTTTCCTGTGTAATGCAACATGAAAATCTAGAGAGAGAAGCTATACCGGAAAAGAATACAGGGGCTAATACTTAATTGTGGTGCCCAACCTTTGGGCCTCTCGCGGGCACATTTTTGCGTATTGCGAGCACATTTTGGCCTATCACGAGCATATTTCCAAAACAGAAAAATTTTTGTTAAACATATTTCCAATCTTATGTGATACATCTAAAATATTAATTTCGGCAAATGGTTTTGAGATGAATAATAATATGGGTTGAACTTTATGGAAATCAGATAAGCAGAGTTCAAAATTATTTTTCAGTGCATTTAGGTTTTCCAAGTATTTATCTATTTCAATTGCCTTGTGGTTATTAATATGGTTGATAAATTCTGAAAATTGGTGAAATTTTTTTCTTTCATCTGATTTATCCAGAAATTTTACTTTATCAGAAAAGCAGTTACAATCCCAGTCAATTGAAAAAGGATTTTTTCTTTTCCCTGGAGATCTTCGTTCAGTTTGTTCAGTTTAGCTCTTATATCCGTGAGAAAATACAGATCGGATAACCAATTATTATTGTCCAATTCTTTATAACTTTCGTTTCTGGATTCCAAAAACTGCTTTACTGGTGAAAGAAGTTCTACAAATCGTTGAAGTACTTTTCCCTGCTTCAGCCATCTAACATTGGAATGAAGCAATAAGATTCCATGTTCGCTATAAAGTTCATCAGTGCGCAATCAATTATTTTATAACGTCTTGCAAGATATCTCTCATGACTATAAATGCTTACCATATTTTAAAAATTAAGAAATATAAGTGAATGGTTATTTTTAAAATATTTTTTGTTTATACTATCCAATCGGGCTATCGAGCACATACAAAACGATCAGCGAGCACACTTGTGCTCGCTGATACCGGGGGCGGCAAGGGTTTTGGTGATTAATTGTTATCGCTAAATTTTGCAAGAAATCGGCAAAAGTCTATAAACTTGGCAACCGTTTGGCGACATATTGGTCTGGTCCCTCTATTACCGTAATAGGAATTGTAATTGAATAAATGTAATCGATCACTATATTAGCTGTAACGGTAATTCGACCCTCATTTTTTCTTCCAGTACTTTCGAGAAGCTGAAACTGCTAGAAATATCTCGGCGGCTGGGTGAAAACTATATAAAGCCAGAGAGAGCATCTGTTTCCAATTATTGTGTTAGCTGTTAGCTCAGCGTGAATTCTGAGTACTATGTCTGGCTTAGCTGCGCTTTGCATTGCATTGTGCTTAGCATTCTTAGTAGTTTGAAGCTTCCCTAGTGATTGCAGTGATACTGTGAAGATTTATAAAAGTATTTATGCGAGCTTTTTTTGTCGAGATTGAAACTGAAGACTTCTATAGTCTTTTAAACTTTTCTTTCCAAAGCTCTGCTCTAACTCCCCGAAGCTTCGAAATCTAATCTCAGGTTTTTAGGTAGAGTTTGAGGAATAATCGCTGCGTCTGCTCTCAGAGAAGCGGCGAGATGGCGGGCCTTGTCTTCAGAATACCATCTACTCGCGTCCGCCACTATAGAAAATTTTGTCTCATACACTTGCCAGGAGGTCTTAACGTTATATGTGGGTAGCTTCAGAAAGAGAGACGAGAAGACATGGGTAAAAATTTAAAACCATAAGAACAGCTTCCTGCTGTCGCTATGCATTTCTTTTCGTAGTCAACGTCTGCGGACATGAGTTCGAATGCCACTTCTGACACCAAAAAGTGTTGCGTGAGTACTAAAAGTGTTCGTGAAATAGTGTCTCTGTAGAAATAGTGTCTGTCTCCAATCACTATGGTTTCAGCGGTGCAATATTTGCATACCCTTATTAGCTTAGTGCTTCGGTTATAACGTCCTAAGTGCTATATCGCATATCATTCATATTAATCGATTATTGTGTTCATATTGAAGAGTTTTCTTTTAGAATTAATTGATATAAAACCAAAAATAACATACAAAGGAAAGCCACTTTCTTGTTTTGCTGAAAATGCAATCAATACAGAAGCAACAATAATTCAAGCTGTTATGGTATGTTCATTATTTTCATAATACAAAGAAATTATTGGAGTGGTACCAATACTTAATATGACTGCTGAAGATGAATTAGATATATGTATAATATAAGCAATTAATTCATTATTAAAATTAATAATAATGCACATTCTATATAGCATATTGTCTTTTGTACCGTATGCAGAAAAGGTTAGTGATTTTAAACAGTGTATGAAATGTATGATCGAAAAACTAGTGTTAAGAAAACATTAGCATTTCTATGAAATATTATAATCTATAATTATGTGGTACTTAATTGTGTAATATTAAAAAACACTAAATATTTTTTATTGATTGCAAATTGCAGTTTTATTACTTTTTGTTTAGTATCTATTCTTCCAAACACTGTGTAATTCGCGTTTTTTTAAATATGTGTGTGTGTGAATATAGCAAAGCCTCGAGGGCTATCTGCCTAAGATGAGGGATGCCTTCGTGGAGGGCTTTCTAAGGGAAACTGGCTCGTATACACGTTACACATGGGGAAAACCACGAAAACACCCACGCAGCCAGCCCGTTCGCGGGATTCGAACCTCGGACCGAACTACCAGGTGTTCAGCGACGTTACCGCTCGGCCGCTGGTGGGCCCGTTTTTGTAAATAAATATTGCCGTTATGTATGTTTATTAGATTATCTCAATAAATAAATGTTGGAAATTAGGTTTTATTTTTTATTAAATTTAAGTATGTTCTATTTTCTTCGCTTACTTTTTATGTGCTTGTAATAACAAAGAAATTCATAATGAATAGAAACAAAAAGTTTCATCGTGTGCTATTTAAAGAAGAGCTTACTTTAACGTACTTAGCTTACCATCGTATACTATATATTATTTCAATTATTTCTGTACAGTAACAAAAAGGTTAGTTACTGATTATAAAAACTGCATGAAATAATCATTGTAATCTACAACTATTCTAAAATGTAGAAACTAAAAATAAGTAAATACTTTAACATATGATCGAAAGATATGGTGTTAAGAAACATCGGCATTATTAGTAAATACTGCAATCCATAATTATTGCACTTTTAATTGCTTACTATTTACTAAACATAAATTTTTCTTATTAATTGGAAATTTTGGTTCTGTTACCTTCCTTCTGCTATTTATACTTTCAAACACTACTAGTTCATGTTTTTTCTTTAATAGTGCTGTCATGTATGTTGTATTTTAGGTTATTATTTCATTTTAGATATGAATATGGGAAGTTATTAGATTTAGGTATATTTTTGATCACATTTATTAACTACTTTATACTGTCTTTCGTTTGCATATCTTGGAGATATAGAAGTTAATGGTTATATTTTTTACTGTGAAACGAGAATAAATTTATTTATACTTGAGTTCAGGTAAAATACTGATTATGTTACCTTAAGAAAGTCTTCCTAATTTATCACGACAATTTTACGGCAATTTTCAATATCTCTGAGATTTAACAGAAATAAATGTGATAATGCTGTTATCAAAAACGCTCTTTTTTTACCCGCATATGTATATCTTTACTTTTATTTATGTCTAATTGAGTTTTATTTACTTAAAACCTACTATTAATCTTATATATTTATAATAACCACTTTCATAATTACTCTCATTTAAGGGAAAAAATGATGAAATCTTAAATAATCGTAACTTAGAATTTAAGTTATTTAAAAACTATAGTTTAAAGTACTGAAAAGAATTAAAGCTATTACTAATTATGCATATTTAGTCTAAAGAGAAATATAAAAACTATAGTTTAAAGTACTGAAAATAATTAAGGCTATTATTAATTATGCATATTTAGTCTAAAGAGACAAAACTATATTATCTGCTGGTTTTCAGGAAATGATAAAATATTTAAACTTTAGATAAATACAAGGAATACAAAATTTTAAAAAAGAAGAAAAATACATTAATTACTAAGCTTAATTTTCTGCATAAATCAATCTGTAACACAAGGATATAATAACGACATTTTCACAACTGTTGCAAAACGGTGGAATTTTGCGAACAATTAGGCGTCTTTAAGACGTCATGATACAATACTTTCACAACCAAAATATCACCTGCGAAAGACGCGATAACGACGTCTATGCGACAAAAACCTCATCTGCAAAGACGTAATAAAGACGTCTTTGCAACGGTTATAAAACAGTGGAGTTTCGCGGGCATCCGAGCGTGTTAAAGACGACATATTGCAACGTCGTTATGACGTTGCTGTGCTACTTGGGAGCTATGTACAAAATTTAAAACAATATTTTCTGTGACTAAGCTTTGTGGATTGAAAAAAAGATGCCCTCTCTTCCCTCACTTCCCAAGGGCGGGTTAATCCGCTGATCAGTCGAATCTGTACCAAAACTAAAATATTTTCTCTCATTTGGGATGAAACTGTTTTTGATTTTGAAAATTCAGAAGTTTTTAAAATTGGTTTACTTTTCGGAATAATTAGATGACAAGGGAGCCCCCCTAGCTATGCACCTATTGAGGATGAATATTCTAAAGGAAGAATTCTTTATGAAGTGATTATGGTTTACCAAAATCCGAGCATTCAGAGTAGATACTCAGTTTGGGGCCGAAGAAATCCTTTCAGTTCCCATTTGTTTCTCCTGGAATTTTAATATTTACATGAAGTTTTACTGGTCTGGAATTTCTTGGAACGTTTATTCCATAGCTCTGAATAAGGTGTTAAGTTATAATAAAAATGATTTATTGTAACACAGCTATCTTAGAATAAAAATTGTCTGTTGCATTATAAAATTGAATTTAATCGTTTCTTATGAGAATGTACGCTATATGCCACTTTTATTTAATTCAGGTTTTTTAAATAAAACTTAAACGCAATTGATATGAATCATTATTAATTAGTTACAACATTATAAATTTCTGTTAAGAAAAAAAAATTCTTTTCAAAGCGAATTAATAGAAGTTTTGCCTTTTTAAATGAAAAATGATTATATTTATTCTCCATTCCAACCGCGTTTTTTAACTAAAGAGCTATTTTTAGCTAAAAATTTAATTTTTTACACTAAAATATGTAAAACTTGTGTTCTGAAAATGTCATCTTGCAATCCAGAGAGAATAAATAAATGCAATACCTAATGTTGAGAAACGTTAAAACTATATTGTTAAATAAAATCAATATTCAATTTTTTTAATTTATATTTCTTAAACCTGATATTTTTTGTGTCAAATTACGTAAATAAACTAACGGACTGCAGCCAAAGTAAAATTTTTAAGCTCTGTGTACACCTGAAAAACAAATGTATAGAAACATTTCAATATGAATGAAACCAGTTCATTCCTTCCAAGCAACAACCAATTCGTAAACAATTTCTTTTTGTTGCCAAATCAGGAAACATGACACTTCAAGTTAATATGTATGACGTCATTATTTAAATTTAGTGTAATATAGCTACTTTTTCCCAATATCAATAAAAGAATTAACGTGGCAATAATATATTATGTCAGTTATACTAATCTGAAACATAAAACAGCAGGTATTTGTTTAAAATGTTGATATTAACGAAAGCTTTTCGACATACAATGAAGCCACATGCAATCACGTGCTTTCGTCAGCGTTAGAACATGACCTTATATAGCCTAACCAGCGGCCAAGCGGTAAAGTCGCTTAACACTGGTAGTTCGGTCTGAGGTTCGAATCCCGCGAACGGGCTGGCTGCATGGGCGTTTTCGTGGTTTTTTCCGATGTGTGACGTGTATAAGAGCCAGTTTTTCTAGAAAGTCCTCCACGAAGGCATCCCTCCCTTTAGGCAGATAGCCCTCGAGGCTTTGCCACGATCACATACACATGACCTTGTATAATATTAATAGGCTTAATGTTTGGCAATGCTATTTTTATTTTATATATTGTAAAACTTACAAATTTTTGCAAACTCTACGACTTGAAAGAGGGCAGTGGCAACACTTCTCAAATTAAAGAAGTTTTTTTTTTTTCAGCAGCATTTCCATGGTCTGCACTTGGGTGGGCGACCATCACCCGACAGCGCAGATTATAGACTTTGCAAGACCTGACTAAATATGTTTTGGACTTAGTGATTTGTGTGTTTTCATCTTCAATTCGTTACAGTTCCAAGTGTAAAATTATAACGTACTCCAAATATTGCAAGAAATATGTTCTCCATCTGGAAATAGGGGGAACTCAGGAATAATTCTGACTAATAGTTCTAATAATAGTTCTAGGGGAAATCCTGACTGAGTTTCTCCTAGAACAGCCCAAGCTCGCGCTTAAATCTCTCGCTTTCAGTTAAAGACTCTTTTGCTCGCTAGATAGCGGCACTCGTCCATGGATTCGCATTTTCAGCGTGAATAACGCCAGTGCCCTCGGACAAAAACTCCAAATATAGGTAAAAGCATATTTTGAATGTTAAATGCCTATTTCATCCTGATGACCAATGATCTGCTTTTACCAAAGCAGATTTTTGTCTCCAATTCGCTAGACTGTTGCCACTGCGAAAAATGAGTGCGAAAATTTGCATTTTGAGAGTTTTTAAATAATATCTCGGCTAACTAAAGTCATACGAAGGTCAAAATGCTAAAAATAACTTTCAATGAATTATGGCAATCTGGAGGTACCTCTCTCGACACTCAATTTCCCGCCATTTCGGCGGATGACACAAACAGACGGACGTGTACAGATACATATCAAAATATTAAAAAATCAAAAATATATCATTTGAACAAAGTTAAAAAAAGGTTATCATCTGAATAAAGTAAAGATACAGAATGCTACAATATTTACATCACGACAAATTTTTGTCATGATTCTTAAATTTTATATTTGATACTAATTATAGTAATTCAGAAGTCAAACAACAAAAATCAGCGTTATATTTACGAAATTTTACAGGACTAGTTTCGATGGTTTTACCATCAAACAACAAAAATCAGCGTTATATTTACAAAATTAATCCTGTGAAAATTTTGTAAATATAACGCTGATTTTTTGTTGTTTGACTTCTGAATTAGTATTTATTCGGCGTGTTATTGTGTCTTAACTAATTATAGTATAAGCAAAAATAAATAACTTACGACTAATATATTGAATCGTGTTTTAAATGTACTTAATTCATTACTTTAGCAGTACAAAGTGCAACTTTTGTTGATATGTATTGTTGAGGGCGTACGGGTTCGTAATAGAATGAATGCACAAGTCCGATAAAATGTTGATAAAATTTATTCTTATCGAAAGAAATATAACAGAATGTTGGAATTTTTCGCAGAGATATTCGTACAAGTGTTCAAAATACCACGTAGTAATAATCAGTAGGTATACTTCGAACTACTAAAACGTTAAATACAATCTACAGCGCAGAGAAAGCTAATCCGATCAACAATAACAACAGTAGCTAACTAAACAACTGAGATGAGATGTTCTCTCTCTGGTTTTTTATAGCTTTAAATCGGTCGCGAGATATTCTAGTAATTTCTCGAGATTTCTGGAAATCAAAAGAGTAGAATTACGGTTACAGTTAACATAGTAGTCAATTACATTTATTCAAATTAAATATAAATTACCGAGATAAACTTATTCAATGTTAAATTCACGTGATCCTGTATTTTTACTTTTTCGTCTTAGCTCTCTCTTAAAACTCGTCTCCCGCTGCACTGCACAGGGAAATAAAACAATTATAATTCTACTAACATTAGCTATCTAAATAAAAAGTTTGTAACAATATTAATGAATAAATGATATGATGAATTATATGATATATGTAATGATAAATGATATCGATAAATGTACTTTCGCAATCATCCACTTCGTCGATGATTATTGCACTTTTACAGTTTGGAAGATAACTGAAATATCTTACATTTGGTAGAGCGTCAAAAATTTCTTTGGGGGAGAATATCAGTAAATGAAAACCATAATATCCCCTGGACGCATTATACGAGTATTCTACAGAGTGTTTCATAGATCATGGCACAAACTTGGACGGGTGGTGGAGCGTACTAGAACATGCATTTTTTGTATAGGAATGTAGCGTCTAAAGTGGCGGGTTAAGGCAGGAACGCAAAAAAACGACATAAGAGGAAAATGTGTTTATGTACAAAATCATCGCAAAGTGCTTCTTTGCAGCAATAAAGTATTCACAATAAATGTTCAAAAAAGGGAACACTAACAGTAATAGGAACTACAGCTGTGATTGGCTGGCAATGCAACGGTAAAGGGCGGTAGTGAGTCGGACAAACCACGATCCGATGCATCAGAGCATCATTCGCAATTCTGATGTCGAGCGTCATGGGTGAGTTTACGCACGGGAAAAAGCTAAGGTGTATCTCATATATGGTGCTGCTAATGGGAACGGCGAAGCAGCGCTACGGTTGTACCAGGAACGGTTTCCGAACAGGCGTATGCCGAAGCACACAATGTTCGAGATCTTGCAACGGTCTCTGTGTGAAAACAGGTCATTTGAAGCCACCTCTGACACTAGGAGTGGAAGAAGAAGTACATGACAACCTCGCATTGAAGAATCCATCTTGAACATTGTGCATGAATCACCTCAAACAAATACAAGAACTATTGCACGTCGTCTGCAGGCTGAGTCATTCCATCCTTTGGAGAGTATTGCATGAAAATGGTTTGCACCCATACCATTTGCAGAGAGTCCAAACCTTGCAAGAGGCAGATTACTCTTTTTGAGTTCATTTCTATCATTGATTCTTGCAGGAGTGTGCGGCGCAGGCGGATTTCCCATCGGATGCGCTATTCACGGACGAGGCAACTTTCTCACAGGACGGCATCTTCAATAGCCAGAACATGCACGTGTGGGCAACTCATAATCCACACGACACACGTTCACATGCACTTCAAACCCGCTTCTCCGTGAATGTGTGGTCGGGTATTGTTAAAGACTACCTCAGAGGCCCATACCTCTTACTTGCACATTACAAATGGCTTATGTTATCATATTTTTCTGCAAGAGGTGCTACCGGAATTGATGCAGGATGTTCCGGCTGTCATTCGAGGTCGCATGTGGTTCCAGCATGATTGTGCACCATCCCATAACCACGTGCGAATCCGCAGTTACTTGGATGGGACATTTCCGGTCTGATGGATTGGCCGTGGTGGACTCGTTCGATGGCAAACCCGTTCGCCAGATTTATCCAGCTTGAATTTTTTTATGGGGCCATCTGAAGAGCATCATTTACGAGACTTCCGTTGACTCACTAGAGGACCTCATTGCACGACTATCCATTGCGGCTGCAAGCGTGCGCGAAATGCCTGTCGTTTTTCAAAATGCTCGTGAATCCCTTTTGCGACGTTACCAAGCATGTATTACTGCTGGTTGTCGCAATTTTGAATATTTATTGTGAGTACTGTATTGCTACAAAGAAGCACTTTGCTTTGATTTTGTACATAAACACATTTTCCTCAATGCTCATATTTTTTGCTGTTTGCTGTCGATAAGATTTCGTGGCAATAATTTAAAAAGTGATTTGGACACAAAAGGGAGTTTCGAAACTAAAGGCACCTCTGCTGTTAATAAAATAAATTAAAAAGAAAGTGAAATGTAATGCATTCTAAATTTCATCTAAAACTGAAACGTAGGCTGTACCTTTACAATCTGCGACTTTATGGCATAACGTTACAGCTAAATTCCTTCCGTCAGATTAATAAAAAAATTACATTTCGTAAAATATGATGGTTATCTTCCAAAGTACATTCTCATGATAAAATGTTTCATTGTTTAACTGAACAAACGTTATTCTTATGTAAACCATATGTAATATATACTTTGCATGGAAAAGTAAATATTTAAACTCGTATAAGTTGCATGAAAAAGTAAATATTTAAACTTATGTAAGTTGAATGGAAAAGTAAATATTTAAACTTATTCCGAAATTTGAATATACAGTATTTCCTTGTAAAATGAGAGACACTTGCTCCGCTATGGCGATCGTTATGCTAATCGCTCGTTATGCAGGATATAGTTTTCTAAAGATTACTAGTGAAATAATTTTAATCCTTTCTCAAACTCGACCCAGAATTACGAAATATCATAAAAAAATATTAGAAATATTGAAAACACCATTATTTTGGGAAATAGCATGAATTTGTGTCTATTAAAAAGGTTTACATGCACTCTGTATGCTCACACTTTCATAGTTTTTTAGTTCAGTTCAATCTAAATCTTAATCTTCAATTTGAAATTAAAGACTATTCATCATTTTTACACGTCTGCTTTTGGTTTTATGAGAAGTTTAGATTTTAAAAAGTTTCTAAAATGCTTAATAAATTATCTAAAGTATTCTTTCATCTTTCTCTTGTTCAGAATGATATTCTGAGGTAGTGTATCACAATCCATTAAGCAGATCCATTATGATCATCTCAGCTTATTGAGATGCTACTGTCCCGCTGTGACCTGCACATCATTTTTGCAGTGGTGTTCACAATTAAAAGAATTTACATACTTTGTCCATTTCCTCAAAGTACTCAATAAAAAAACTTCTAAAAAATTATGTTTTCAAACAAAAGCAGCAAATCTTAAATACCGTAAGCGCAAGTGTACACGTGCATGTGGCGGATCATTTAGCAAAAAAGCTCACGTGGCATTTTCCAAACTTAGTTTCGCTCATACTTCTCCACGACCTCAGTGTTTTTTGTTTTTTTTTTCATTTATTAACCATCTTTTTTTTTTATTTATTTAAGTTTAATTTAATTGAATATTTAATTAAACTTTAAAGCAGATAGTTAAAGTAAATAATCACTAATGTTTGTATTCTAAGAAGTGAAGAATCGTCTGGAGACTGGAAGCAGAATGGTCTTAAATGCAGAATATAATTCTCAGCGTCGTGCGTAAGGGACAGATAAAGCTTAAAGATACGGGATCCTTAGAGAAAAAGACTGAGTAATACCATTCAGGAGTCCCGACGACCAATGAAGATGAATCCATTACATCGATGCGTAAGAGCAGTGCAACAGCTTTTCGTCGCTCATGTGACATCCATGCGACCAAAAAGATGCAGAGGTTTTTAGGAGTTACTATTTCCCTAATATGGCATGAAAGAGATTTGTTTTCAAGAAGACCTGTTATGCTATGTTTAACCAGAAACTTCATTTAGCATGAGACAGAGAACATGAATACGGACAAATCAATCAGTAGAGAACCTTTCTCTTGATTCAGCCTAACCACTGATTCTTGACATACTTTTATCTAAATGAAACCAAGAACTCATGGCTTGTCATTTAGTAATCCAGAAAGCAACCAGTAAGGAAGCAAGGATTTCACGGCCTAGACAAGCGTTATGCTGGATAGACACACATATCTTCCATATCTCTGATAGAAGCTTTATAAATGCTACTCCCAGCAGTTGGGGGTCTCATTTCATTTTACAGACGATAATATTCGTTCACATAAGACTAATCTGATGTATAAGTTTCTGAAAATGAGCGTATTAACGGCATGACTAGTCAGACATCTGGGCACGATTACATTATCAAATGAGCCTAAGACACTGTTGAGAGAGCAAAAGCAAATCGTCTCCATTTTCCAGAACTCTCCAGAATTTAAAAACAGCGGTGTTTCAGGAATTGAACGAATTGTCCAGGTACTCGAAAAACTATCTAATTTCAGCAAACTATCTCTTTAAGTCAAGTTCCAGTGCCGTTGAGCTTTATGCACAATCTTAGGGGTATACCATGACTATTTTATAACATTTTTTTGTTTAACACTTGACTTGCTACAATAGACTTGAATAAAAATAAACTATCTCTTAGATATTCTCCAAGTAAGCAACGATGAAAACATGGAATTTTACTACTCAACTAGAGAAAAAACTGTAAACATTTTCTATGGCTTTTAAACTAAATTTATCTGAAACATTTTCTATGGCTTAAACTAAATGTATCTTAAAATTTTGCATGTCTTTTAAAGTAAATTAATCTAAGTTATTATCTACTCTAGTTTTCTTGTGGTTTTTATAAGAAACTTGTATAGTTTTATGCATTATTATATGGTATTCAGAGAATACATATATGAATACCATATAGTAAAAATTATACATATGAAGTTAGAAAACTCTAGATTGAGAAATGAATTTGTAAGGTTGTGTATGAGCTGTTACTTTGAGTCTTACAACCTTACTAGACAAGTAGAGAGTTATCGCTATATCTGAAAATGAGGTCACAGAAACTTGCGAAAGTTAAAGAAATCTTTTTATTAAACTGTAACAAAATAGCATAACTTGGGCTACAAATAAACCACTACTTCTGGCGATGGCGATGTAAATTATTCAATAACAGTTACTTAAACGTCGATAAAAGTGGTCTAAGACTGCATAGTCAAATAAATAATGTAAAAGCTTGCTCAACTAACTTTATCGGCGAATAAGTTTGAAGCAGTGGGCTGCAAGAGAATGCAAAAGCCAAGATAATTACATTTACGTACAGTTGATAGAATCTAACAACGCTACGGGAGTGCCAAAAGCTCTATCTCTCTCTTTAAAGTCCAATCTGCATCCTGGTGCGGAATGTGAAAACAAGAAGTTAAAGTAAAGATCAAAATCATAATCACTGATTAATTAACATAATTTCACAGTTTCATTATATAAGGTATTTTCTCTCTTCTTTCTTCATTCCTTTGTGGTCTAACTGGATAGCACGTCCGGCTAGCAATCAGAAGGTTCAGTGTTCAAATCCCGACGACGGTACTGAACATTTTTCTTGTTCTTGCTTCGATATAACCTAATGACTCTATAAACGTTTCGCGTAACGTGCATAAACCAAATGACTTTACATTCTCAATGGCATAAGGACGTTCTTTAAATTCTTAAAATATTGACAATAATAATCATAAAGCAGATTACATACAAGCGAACAATTGATTACCACCCAGATCTCCCTATATGGACTAATCCTTCCTATTTTTAAGTATTTTTTAATTAACCTGTCATTATTTTTCTCTCTGTTTAAATGGAAGGAGACTAGTTAAAAGAGAGTACATATTAATAATCTAAAAACTGTGTAAAGCTCTGTTTATATATATAATATTATATTGCTTATGCGATGTTCAGGAAAGTAACCTATGATTTTAGGACAATTGGCTTCCAATATAAGCCGCTGAGCATTTCTTTGCAACTTGTAGAATTAAGTAATACTATTACCGGCACTTATATCATCGAACACTTACAGAAGAATCTGAGAAATATCGCAAAGTATCTTAATTAACAAGCAGAAGTACGATGGTTAGTCAAAATGTTATTTAATACTTTCCTAAAGGAAACAAAACGTAAAACATATATTATTACACTATTTTATTTACATGAATGTATTTTAGTAAACTCCTTTTCTACATCACCAAGTATGTTCAAATATTTATCGCAACGTGGAATGAGTTTATTTGTGCTTTGTCAGAAGAATTTGTCCGAACTTTCGATAACCATTCTTACGACACAATTTCAAATTCCCATCGAAATTACATCGTCTCAAATTCATAAAAGCTCAGGTGCATAGAAGTTTCTGTTTCCCTTCCTCTGAAAAATAATATTCATTTCCGGTCACGATTCGTCCAATTGATCATTTTCTTCTTTTGCATAATTAACTAAAATTACAAGAGATATTTGGAAATATAGCTTCTTGTGTTAGTCTGTCAAGGCAAGAAACACCCATCCAGTACACAATTTGCAAAAGTTCAGATGTTTTATGATAACATGTGCACGCTTCCGTTCCGTGCGAATATCCGATTTTGCTGCAGTTTTGTTCACCGTTATTCGCCTATTTTGTTGAATCAATTATAATATAATCGATCACAATATCCGTTAGAGAATTCTCGATTAACTCGCACAATTTTATCATCACCTACAGAGAAATTGTACAATCACTGACCACTTCAGACAAATGACAAATGACAAATGGTGATGGATCTCAATGAAGGCAGTCTTTTATGATACATGTTCTCAAGTCATGAAGCGCACTTCCAAGCTGACGTCATTTCAAAATGACAGGATGTATTCCCCACTGATAATGGCCTATCTCTTAACTGCCATCTTTCTCAGAGAATTTTGGACATTGCCGGCACGTTCATGAAAAACATTTATAGGGAAAAAAATATATTTTTCAGACGAGCTAAGTGCAACTTATTTTTTGACTTACATACAAGATATGTAGAAATGAATAAGAGAGAATGTAATAAAATACATTTTGAAGTTAGGGTTCCTTTATTTTATGAGCTCTGCGCATTTACCTTCGAAAATATACATACTTACAACATTTTTATTTTCCTTCCTTAAAGTGATACTAAATTTGAATTATATTTGGTTATCGTTGCTTTTATTGCTTTGCTATATTTGGTTATCAATAAAAATCAAAATGTTTGATTAATTAATCTTCTGGAAAAATATGGTTCAACTTATGTGTTAACTTCAAATTAAGAGCTAATTCTGCTATTTTAATTTTGTACCATCTTTTTCCTGAAGCTAAGCACAAAAATGCTTCTTAATCTAAATTTACTGAACTATGGTGTGTGAAAAATACGTGTTCTGCGTAAATTCCTAGGTTGCAGAATCTTTCTAAAGCCTTTCGTGCAGATAAGCGTTACCAGTTCCAGTTTCCGGCCGCATTTATTTTCGAACTTTTTTTTTTCTGCTTTCAGTTTTGCAAGTCGAAGAAACTATTTTATTTCTGGTCATTAGAAAGTAGTCTCGTGATTTCCCTTTTAACTTACCAAGCATTATTAATCTTAAATTCGAATTAACTTAAGCTCTTATTCATAATAATAATTAGAGTCTGCGGTTGCCAACCATTTATATGGAGTTTATAATTTAAAAAGTATAATGTCCTTTCTGCTTAAATTTCGATTGCAAATTATGCGATTTAAGAATGAATACTTCCCAGCCATACTGGAGGTAATAATAACTTATTGAAATATTTGCAAACAACAACAGTATGCATAATTACAATCACTGCAGAAACCATATGCTTGCTGATAACGCATACGATTCTACTGAACATAGTGATCATAATAGTAAATTTTGACTGAACTCTTCGGATATTGAGAGCATGCTGAAATTTGTGTGTGAGCAAGACTATAACACAAAAAACGAAAATTAAATTTTCAGTTATGAGTCAATTTTGTTGTTACCTGTTCGAACGTTACTACGGAGAGCTTGAGATTTCTCGACATGTAAGATTTTGAGTAACCCGAAAGTTTTTAATATTAATTATTTCTATAATATTACTTACTTGTAATATAATATATTTATATATAATATTATGTAATATACAAATAGGTAAAACAAACTCCAGGAGAGACAAAATCTCATTCTGTACAGATAAATACTCAAATAAGACCGCGGTAACTGAAAATAAGCCACAATATGATTTTAGAGGTGAGCATTATTAATGTCTTCGACAAATAGCTGTCCTTTTCTTGGTTTTCAATTAGATATTGACCAGCGGCTAATACAATGTTAATCTGCTAATCATTACCTGGGTAGGTGGCAAATCGAAGAATATCTAAAAATATTTAACCAAGACAAAGCCAGAAGAGTAAAGAAGTTTAAAGCGGAGAAAGAGGGGGATACTTACTCACGTAATTTATTATCGAGTGAACGAAGTCAGTTTCAAGCAAATAAGGACAAGTGTTGCATTTTATACTCTTGAAACTTTAAAATAATATGCGTCATCTACAAAGACCCATTTAAAAATAGGGTTAAGGATAGCTCCACGCTTAGTACATTTCTTAACCAGGAGCGATGTTGAGGAAAAGTGCAAAAGTAAGATTGTCTTTTTCTACCAAAAATGGCTTTTTCAGCATTAGTTTTCATCTCTGTGTATCCAGTTTTCTAATGCATGTATAATACGGAGGATCTGGAAAGGATTGCACTTATGCAAAAGACTTATACGAAATTTACACAAGGAACTGTTATTTCTTCTGCATACATTGTTCATATAATGTCGTGGAATATCATTCACATAATAACAGAAAAAAATGTGTCGATAGGAAAAAAAAACCTTGTCGAACAACGGCATGCAGATAAAATATCTGAGTGAAGAATAACAATGTGTCTACCTGTAGGGTATGATCTTATAATGTAACTCCCACTGAAAACTCCAGCGTGATGAATCTATGTATGACAGCACTTGGCCAAAGGCTTTAGCTGTATTAAGGAATAAAACTGTAATGAATATATTTGCAGGTAGTACATAACCTTTTTTTTCTCTCTTGAGAATGTATTTGTTGCAGACCATCTGAAATAAATTCCACCACCCTGTAGAGCTAGTAGATTGCAGAAAGTTACTTACGAAAGCCACATTATTGAGGGGAAAGTATGTTTTTTTTTTTTCCAGCTTAGTAAAAGCCGGTGACTTTGTTTTATGATGAAAGGGAGACCGACGACTTTAAGAAATTAAAAATCATCTTGAGCAGACATGATTTAGTCATCATTTTTTTCAACACAAGATTTTTTTTCCCGATTTTGTTAGCATAAGCATTAAACTTTAAATGAAAAAACTTAGTATTCCTAGCGTATGGTTTTGCAGTGAAGCGCTGTAAGAAGTTACTATTTCTGTGTTCAGTATGAGTATGTTACGCGTTGCTGAAGCTTTTGCAAAACTGAAATCGAAAGGTTTCCTTAAATGTTTCATTTTTGGTGTATGCAATTCTGTCACAGCAACGAACATTATCGAAAAAAACTTAAGAATTTGGTTTTTATTTGCACCTCATGCATTAGTGAATCTTTTGCTTGAAAGTTCTTTTCCAATAAATTCTGTTTCTGTAAATCAATAAATTAATTCCAATAAATTCTGTTTCTGTAAATCAATAAATTAATTCCAATAAATTCTGTTTCTGTAAATCAATAAATTAATTCCAATAAATTCTCTTTCCAATTCTTCGAAGAGCAAACGCTTGAATATTAACATAAAGACAACTCTTTCAACACTAATATTTAATGGCTTTTATAACACGGATATAGAGGCAAAAGTTTTGGATCTTTGCTTAAAAACTATCTCATTAGTGTTGCGGGATTTATTTAAATCATTTAACAGTTAATTTAATTTTGAAGTAAGTTTCCTATTATTCTCGCTTTCAACCCACGCTTTCTTGCTAGAATGTAAATGAGGTAGCGCGCATATATTCTAATGAGGTAGAAAGAAATTAGTAGTTAAAGGAAGGTTTTGGAAGGAGAATTTAAAGAGAAACAGAGAGAGCGTGCTTTGCGTGCCTGAAGGCCACGTTGATATCGTTGATATACTAGCGATTAGATTTCTGTGGCGTTGAGTGCTTTTAGCTCTCCGGCTTGTTTACGCCGACTCTTACAAGTCAGAGCTTGTCTAAGCGTTAAGTGACCTGTGAAAAACCGTTAGACTAATTTACTTCCGTTATAAGTTATTTGTAACCTTTTGAGTTGAGCCAAAAGTGTTGGCCTTCGTAAACATTGTGTCGGTGCCATCTGTGAATATTAAGTTAATAAAGGGTCCTTTATACCCTTTCTCTGGGCTTTGTTGTATTTAAGACTCAATTGTAATTCACAGAGTTTACTGACGTCTAGTTAGTTTAAACTCGCTAAGAATCATAAACGTTACAGTATAATCAGCTTAGATACACGCGCGTGTAAATAAGGAAACGTAGTAATGAAACCACTAAATTAATAACTAAATTGGATTAACGTAATAGAATATCCAAGTTCTGTGACACTCAGGCACTGAAATATTGAGTGATAAGTGAAAATTGCTGTATGTATGCGATAAAAGCAGTTTTGATACTGAAAATTGTAAATATTGTATAGCGGAAGGGTTATGATATTTAATTTAAAATGAATCATTTTTCTCATAGTTTTATTGTTTTTCTTATAATTATTATTGATTCAATTTTCGTTTAGGTTAAAAGTGAATATCTCTTTTATTAAAATTAAGCTATGAAACTTAATTAATTAATTAAAACAAATTAAAAAACATTTTGTTTAAATGGTAACTGTCAATGACACAACTGGTAAAATAATAATGGGATATTAAAAGAATTCCGTAAATCATTCTTGTGCTCGCAGGTAACTTCAGTTTCATTTTCGAATGCATTTTGAGTTCCAAAATACCTTTCGTATATGACATTCCATATTCCCATCCATGTAAATCAATACTGTTCTTGTCGTTTTCTACATTCACATAGCAACCATACAGTTTCTGTTTCAGACAGTTAAGGTTTCTGAATTAAACAGTAATTTTCCTCCCGGAATTTCGTGAGAAGTTATTTTTCGTTCTCTGAAACTGACGAATGGTTATATGAATACGGAAATATGAATGTACATGCCTGCACTATTAATCGAATGCTATTTATCAAAATTGCGTAAAACTTCGAACATAGACCGAACTACCACGTACTTAGATCGACGACAGAGGTCGAAATAAATATTTACACAGACATAATACTAAAATAGGAAAGGTCGCACTATACAATTAATTTTTTTTACTTGTAAAGGAAGACCACATATCTTTGAATTAAAAAACAATTTTTATAACGTGTAAAATTTAAACTAGCTGAAGAGCCCAGACTTCACGCAGAGTTAAAAGGCTTTTTACAGAGAATGGGGGAGGAGATAGCTTTCTCGAAATTTCAGGTAGACAGTGAATTTTCTCTCATTTTGGTCCAAAGTACTGAAAAATTTTACCAAGCTGGAATAAGACTGTTTTTGGAAATGAGTTTTCGGAAAATCATCACTTTAGCCTTTTATTCACTGCTTCCGAAATATTCTCGAAAAACTAATTCAGAACCCACTTTTGCTTTAAAGATTCTGCTCTGCTTTAAAGAGTAAATAAACATAGGCCCATTTAAAGGTTTTAGTAAGAACTGATGGTGAAAACGCTGTAGAGAAATTAGGTATTTTTCGGAAACAGGAGAGATGTAAAATGAGCAACGCCCTCGCCGAGAATCGAACCACTGACCTATAGAATACGCGCACAGCGTGCACTACACGACGAAGGCATGCTAAGAAGGGGGATAAATACCTTATATATTCCCCCTTTTAAAGGGCGACTTGGATTTTTAGGGGGCTCAGTCGCCAAATGCTGAGTGTGGAGAATCATCATCCACGACCCTTTTAGTTCCGGCGTCACTGTAAAGACATTAGGTATTTTTGATACGGAAAACGTGAAAAATGAGCAGTGCACTCGCTGGGACTCGAACCACGGACCTCTCGAATACGCATCAAGTGTGCTGACCACACGCCACGAAGACATGTTAATAAGGCGGGGAGAAATACCTTATATACTCTCCCTTTTAAAAGGTGACTGGGGATTAGGGGACCCATTCGCCAAATCCTGGTTGTGGAGAATCGTCATGCACCATCTTTTTTAGTTCGGGCGCTACTGTAGAGATAATAGGATTTTTTGGAAGCAGGAGATGTGAAAAATGAGCAACGTCATCGTCGGGAATCGAACCACGGACCTCTGGAATATGCGCCCAGCGTGCAGACCACTACTAAGAAGGAATACTAAGAAGGCGGGAGAAATACCTTATAACACAATAAGTGGAACATGGATTACACGAGCGCAACGTTCTTTCTTTCCTTTAACTTTGAAGGTTAAGTGTGCAAACTCTCATCAATATCAGAATAGAAGTATTTAATTTGAAAGAATTACACATCCACACCGCACACGCAAGCAAACAGATTTTCTTCTTTGTGTACATGTATATACGTTATATACGTACATATATAGATCGATAAATGTCATTAATTAATCCAGCTAGTGTCATTTCAACGGTCCAATTAATAATTATTGATAACTAAAATGTATGTGTGTTATTGGATTTTAAATTTCTTAGTTTGTTCATTAATAATAAAATAAATTTGAAAGTAAAATTAAATATCTTACCATTTGTTGATCGACAGAACAGTGTCTCGTAGAAGATAAAATATTTTAATTCGGGTAACACACTTCTTTTATTTTGCTAAGTTTTGAATTTAAAAAGTAAATATCTTACGCATTGCAGAGTGACAACATAAAGCTTTATTGATGACACATCGCATTATATCATAGATATTCTGCTTATTCAAAATTCCTGGAATAAACTTCATAGATCATATATGAGGCAGTAAATTTTCCGCGGGAACAAAAGGAAGAACTTAAAGGAAATCATATTGCCTGGAATTTACATTACATTTTCATGAAAACTTTTGCGGCTGAAGATTGACATTAACGTTTCGGGAAAAGATTACTTCATAAAAGAAGCAATAACATAAATTATTAGTATCTGACCAAATAAAAATTATATTATGAAGTTTTTAACTGAAATTTACATTTAAAAACCAATAAAATTCAGACTACGTATTGAACATTGTAAATTTAGATGAAGACTGCCAGTTTATTGGACAGCGCTTTCATGTATTACACAAGGCACGCTGTTCTTTTATAAGGTTTTTATTTATACATTACACTCTACATTGCTCAGCATATATAATACGCTCAGCATATATAATACTTTTTTTATAAATTATACTACAGTGAAAACTCGGTTCACGAACTTACTTAGTTCCTGAAGACCAGTAGTCAATCGAAATGTTCGTATGCCGAAACAATTTCTTCCTGGACCGTAGTTGATTGCTTTTTTTTTAAACTAAGCAACAATAAATTGTGTAATGTTTGGAAATCATTAAATATAAAAAAGATAAACTCAACACTTAGCAGAACAAATAAGCAAAATTTAATTAATTTTACTCTACCTGTGTAAACAAGAGAGCACAAATGAGAAGCCATGTTAATAATGATGAGGAAGATACTTTTGTTAAGATGCGAACTTGTCTTCTATAAAAATATGTGTCCTATATTAGACATCTGTAACTCTCTTTAAGGAGTATCTCTTTTATATTTTCTTCGTTTCTAAGCTCCACTCGACTCTGATGGAGACTTACTAAGTCTCTGTTTTTTTTCTTCCTCTTATTCTGAAGACTTCCACAATCTTCTTTTTTTGCTGCGTTTGAAGTTATGGATTTCTTTTTTAATAGGGGGACGGGAAAGTAATATCGCTTTCTTACATTAAATTCAAACGAATAAATTTGTAACAAGTTTTTATTTTTAATCAGTAATATAATCACCCTCGTTATCAGCAACCTTTTGCCATCTAGTATGCCGATTTCAAACCCAGACCGATAAAAATCAATTGGTTTTTGAGTAAAATATCTCGAGATGGCATTTTGGACATCATCCAAATTTTCAAATTTTTTGTCGCTAAGAAAATGTTGTAGGGATCGGAATAAATGGAAATCCGAGGGTGCGATATCGGGCGAATATGATGGGTGAGGCACTACCTCCCACCCCAATTCCTTATATTTTTCCAGTGCTCGTCTTGAACAGTGCGGTCTTGCATTGTCGTGTTGCAGAATAACGCCATTTCCGTTGACAATCGCCGGATATTTTTCGATTAAAGATTGGTTCACTAGATCCAATTGCTCACAATAAAGGTCTACATTAACAGTTTTTCCAGGTTTCAGCAATTCAAAATGAACAATTCCGCGTATAATCCATCAAACACCCAGAAGCTCCTTTTCGGGACGCAAACCCTTTGTAACCCTTATTAAAAACTGCCTTTTGAGTTTTGAATTATCATAGTAGACTTTTTTTTTTTTTTTTTCTGCGCTAATCAAAAGATTAAAAAACGGTTCTGTATGGTACCGTGTTGAAGTAATACGTTGCATGTGATGGATAGGTTGGCTTTGTTCTTTTCGGACAGATTATGGGGCACTCAAAGACCTGCTTTGCTTATTTTTCAATTCTGCTTTAAATGTTCTTGAATGGTCGACCAAGGTTGGTTAAGAGTGTTTGACATGGATTTGCTTCCACTTCTGAACTTAGCATGTTATTGTCGACATGCGCAGAAACGACATTACTTTCCGGTCTCCCTATTATTTACATTTTTATTGTTCGCTGGTAACTTCATGTCTTTATTTTTAATTTCCTAGCTCTAGGTTTCATCTAGAGACACATAACAAAAAAAATGTCCTGAATATCAAAATGTTCAAAGTCTCTGCCAGCAATCCAATCTGGCTGTAATTTCCTCCAGGTCGAAGTAATTGTCTGGTAAAATCCTTGTTGTCAAGGTTTTTTTTTTTTTTTTTTTTTTTTTTTTTTGAGACTTAAGGAATGGAAAATTTTAGAATGATGTTTTCAAAAGATCCTAGTGTTAATTATAGGGCATAGGTTATCTCAGCTCAAAACGCTGGGGCAAATCATATGAGATGAACTTGAATGTTTGTAACTCAGACCACGTTCTCCATCCGAGGCATTTTTGTTCAGATTCGTCAGCCGAATTTTTGTTTCGTCAGCCGAATTTAAGTTTATCATGATCCGAGGCTTCACTGTGTATATATATGATAAAAGCAAAATATAGTAATTGAGAAAAAATGAAAAATCATAAGGTTTGAAAAAGTTGTAGAGACATTACGTTATTTAGAAACAGGAGACATAAAAAATGAGCAGTGCCCTCGCCAGGACTTAGGCTAGGTTATTTAATTACGGCAAAGCCTCGAGGGCTATCTGCCTAAGGGAAGGGATGCCTTCGTGGAGGACTTTCTAAGGAAAACTGGCTCGTATACACGTTACACATGAGGAAAACCACGGAAACGCCCATGCAGCCAGCCCGTTAGCGGGATTCGAACCTCGGACCGAACTACCAGTGTTCAGCGACTTTACCGCTTGGCCGCTGGTGGGCCTCCCCTCGCCAGGACTCGAATCTCGAACCTCTCGAATACGCGCCGAACGTACTGACCATTACACTACGAAGGCATGCTAAGAAGGCGGGAGAAATACCTTTTATACTTCCCCTTCTAAAGAACGACTGGGGATTAGGGGACTCAGTCCCAAAATCCTGGTGGTGGAGAATCATCATCCATCACCTTCTTTAGTTCGGGAGCCACTGTAGAGACATTAGGTATTTTTTGAAAGCAAGAGACATGGAAAATGGGCAGTGCTCTCATCGGGACTCGAACCTTGGACCTCTCGAATACGCGCCTAGGGTGCAAGCCATTACACCACGAAGGTATGCTAAGAAGGCGGGAGAATTATCTTATAAAAGGAACGGTAAATTCAAGAGCTAAACACTTGGAATAAAGTATAATTATCTTAATTATATTCTCTTTCAATGGAATGGACACAATTAAAACTGTTGCCACGGTTGGAATGTAAATTAAACCCCGAGTTTCTATGTTACACTTGTTTTATTCAATGTCAAAATTAGTATGTATAAAACTTAGTTTTTATTAAGCTTGATTTTAAAGTATTACCTATTATATACATGCAATTTAAAGTTTAAAATTCTTAATTTGAAATTTCTCGACCTTTTTTTTATATTTGTATAATTATATATGTATACGTAGTACAGATTTTCTTTATTAATTAAAAAAAAATTATCTTTTTTAAAAAATATGGTTTAGCATCGAACCTGTGTGCAATTATCAACAGGAAATGGAGAGTGTAACAGACCTATTTAAGTGTAACTGAACTATTTTATTCACGCCATGAACTCATGAACTGTAACCGAACAATTTTATTTAAACGCCATCTCGTGGCGATATGAAAAAACGTCAGTCGACCTCCAGCCGCCATGATGATAGCTTACTATGTTATGTTATTCTCAATGTTTGATGTTCCATTTGGTATATGTTTCATTTTTATGTATATTTATTTTGTTTGTAACCGTTCCTGTGTGCTCTGTTAATAAATCCTTTTAAAGCTAGCCGGCATTAGTGTCTATTGAGGAACGGCTACATCACATTGGCGCCCAACTAAATTTGAATCCAAAATGGCGCAACAAAATGTTTAGAATTTCTGTTTGGCTTTAACAAGCTCTTACTCCCGAATTTAACTTTTAGTTGCTGGAGATCGGCTCAGTTTCTTTTCAGGTGTGGACTACTGGTCAAATATTCTGGAAACCAATTCTGGAATTAAAATTGTCATACCGTGCTGCTAGCACATCGAATCATCAACTGGACAATTTCAACGGAAAAGATAAGTTTCGTTTACATTATCGTTTAATCTGAGTTTAAAGTTCTTTTAAACTGATTATTTATTATAAGCTGGTTCTTAAAGCAAATGTAAATTCTTTACTGAAATCTCATTTATTGATACTACATAAGAGTATTAAACGAAAGCAAACAGCTTTCTGTTAACTAAAGTTATTTCTTGAATTGTAATTTATTTTAAAATGTTAATTCGCATAGTAAATTAATTTGTGAATAATATTGTTTCACTGAATACATGTTTTGATGTTAAAGTTTGAATATATTCATGGACGTTGTTCATTAGAATTTATTAGTTTCGATTCTGACATACAGCAGCAGATGTTTTCCCCCCCGCGGAAATGTTTAGACTAGCGATGATTTATGATGTGTTTACGTCAAATCTTTTATTATTTTTATTTCCTTTGAGTGCTGTTGTTCCTTATTAAATGTTTTATTCTACATAAAATAAAATATTGTACTTGTTGATTTATCTTTCGACGAACATTTTGAGAAAATGATTATAATATACTACTTCAGGTAAATATAATTGTTTTCAATTTAAAATATAATATAATTGTTTTCAATTGTCTTAAAAATATTTCTTGAAGCGAAAGAAAATAATTATGAATAAAATCGAATGACTATTTAAATAAAGTAAAAGAGTTACTAAGTGTGTGTTGCTTAATCAGCTTAATATTTTGTTAAGATTAAGATTTCGAAGAATTCAGCTTAAATATAAAAGCTTATGGTAAGACATTTATGTATGTTTTTGTATGTTTTGCTAAGTAGTAAACAATTTTTGAGCAATTTATTATATGTTATTTTCTTGATACAAGTTGAATTTATGAGGGCATTTATTGATATTTTTACGACTTCGAAATAATAAACTTTGTGAATATTATTGTTTACATTTATAAATACTGTTTAATAGTGGTATATAAATGTACGAGTAACATTGTTTACATTCATACATGCTGTTTAATAGGGGTATATACATTTTACTTAAAGGTATAATTATTAATTCTAAAATACTGTATTGTGAATAAAATCGAAATAACAACAAATTCAACTTCATATTTTCCCTCCCCCCTGACCTCTCATATAATTATGGCTTACCTTGCCAAAGCACGAAAAGAGGATTTAAAAACTCTCGTTGCAGAACTGGGTTTCACTGTAAACGACACTATGCGAGTAATAGATCTTAAAGATCTTATTGTCAATTCTGACACTTATGATGAGGCTTTTACCAGGAATCTTCTGGAAACTTTAATCGAAACTAGACAACAAAAACAACGTGAAAGCAACGATCTGGAGACACGTCAAAGAAAAGAACAAGAACTTTTATTAGAATTGGAACGTTTAAAATTAAACCTGGCAGCTGCTAGCTCAAACCCTAACTATGCCGCCTTTGCTTCAAATGCAGCTATTGGAACAAATATTCAACACCTAATCCCTAAATTTACAGGAACTTCTGACATTGCAACCTACCTGCAAATTTTTGAAAGACAATGTGAGAAAGTTAATATAAAACAAATAGATTACATCACTCATCTCCTACCTCTTCTGCCTATAGACATTTCGCAAATTATTTTAAGAGAACCAAAAGACAAATTAGAAGATTATTCTTACATCAAGAAGATTCTGCTACAAAGATTCAAATTAAATGCTGAATCATTTCGAATTAAACTTACTACACACCAAAAACACCCTGGGTCTTTATGGAAAGATTTTACTTACGAATTAAACAATTATCTCGAAGAGTGGCTCCATAGTCTCGATGTTACAGACTTTGAATCACTCAAAGACTTGGTCCTGACGGATCAGCTTAAAAGAAGAGTCAGTAGTGACGTTAAGGAGCATTTTATTGATACTTGGGGAAAAATAAAGAGTTCATCTGAATTAGTACAGAAATTGGATGATTATGAAGCTGTACGTGTTAAAAATACGAACTATAAAACTGAACTTCCTGGCAGGCGGAACTATTCTTACAAACCGGCTAATCCATCCAAACACAAAGTAGAAAATCGAACAAGTGATATACAGGGAACTCATAAAACCTTTTTAAATCGTAGTCAGCAACAAACAGAGGAAAAGCGACCTCCTTTAACATGCTATGGGTGCGGAAAAACTGGTTTTATCAAGTCTAAATGTTCAGACTGTAACCCCCCAAAGAGTTCAAATTCATCAAATTTTGGCACTATCCAAATCCGATCCTGTTTATCTTCCACTCGGACTGCTGTATTTCCAATTAGTATTGGAGGTGTTTCCGGTACAGCTTTCGCCGACACTGGTGCTAGTCACTCAATTGCAAGTGAATACCTCTATCATATTCTGCAAAAACAAGATGCAGTATTTGAAAAGACAACACTACAGGTGTCTTTCGCTGATGGTTTGGTATCTGAAAAAGAGGTACTTCGCACCGAACAAATCATTCTTCTCGAAGGCAGAGAGTTCAAAACTCCGCTCCTTGTGTTGCCTGATGCCAAAAATAACTCGACTCTGTTAGGAATTGACTTTCTTCAAAAAGCTAAAATTGTTTTAAATCTTGCTGAAAATAGGTGGAACTTTTCTGATGAACCTCGAAGAAAATATAGTTTCGTGAAACCTCATCAATCCCAAGTACTGGAAGAAACCCCAGTTGTTGTAAACAACTGCCAACTACGAGAAAATGAAGGACAACAATTAACTACAGCCCAACGGCTTGCAACTGATGCATTGCTTAACAAATATCACACTGTCTTCAAAGTAGGGGGAGAAGCCACTCCATTCATTGAACACCATATTAACACAAGAAACAGCCCCCCTGTTTCAGTCCCTCCATATCGGATGAGCCCAAGTAAGAAAGAACTGTTGAAAAAGGAACTTGATTCCCTTCTAAAACAAGGTATCATAAAAGAATGTGAAAGCCCCTATGCCTCTCCTGTGGTTCTGATTCCCAAGGCAAATGGAAAAGTACGGTTATGCATTGATTATCGTAACCTAAATGCTCAAACCGTTCCAGACACTTATCCTTTGCCACGTATAGATGATTTGTTGAGTGAAGCAAAACCGACACCTTATATGTCAACTATTGATTTGAGATCCGGTTATCATCAGGTGAGAGTAGCTGAAGAAGATCAAAATAAGACTGCTTTTGTTTGCCCTTTTGGTACATATAAATTTACCCGAATGCCCTTCGGATTGAGAAACGCTCCTGTAACGTTTTCTAGATTGATAGATAGGTTCCGTTCTGGACTTAATAATGTGTTTGCTTTGACATATTTAGATGATATCATCGTGCTGTCATCTAGCTTTGAAAAGCACCTTTCTGACTTAGAACAAGTTTTCCAACGTCTATCGTTATTCAAGCTCAATGCTAATCGTGAGAAGTGCCACTTCTGTTGTGAAAAAGTGAAATATTTAGGGCATTACATTACTAAGCATGGTATAGCTGTTGATCCACACAAGACTGCTGCCATTGCAGACATGCCATCGCCGAAAACTGTTAAGCAAGTGCAATCCTTCGTACAAACGTGTTCCTGGTATCGTCGATATATTCCAAATTTTTCTCAAATAGCCAAACCGTTAACGGATTTAACAAAGAAGAAAGCGCTGTGGAAGTGGGAAGCACAACAAGAAAATGCTTTCCAAGAGCTGAAATCCAAATTAATTAGCCCGCCGATTCTTAAACAAGCTGATGGAACGAAGCCTTTTATCATTCGCACAGATGCTAGCAATGTAGCCATTGGAGCAGTGTTGCTACAAGGGGAGAAAAATGAAGAACACCCTATAGAATATGCCAGCCGCTTGCTGACTGCATCAGAACGAAACTATTCCACCATAGAAAAAGAAGCCTTAGCAGTAGTATGGGCACTCAACAAATTTAGAGGATATGTTGAAAGCCAGTCTATCACAATCACCTCTGACCACCAACCATTGAAATGGCTGATGTCTTTAAAGTCACCAACTGGTAGGCTCGCAAGATGGGCCTTACAAATCCAATCCTACAATCTGACTATCAATTACATTCCTGGACGATTGAACTTTATTGCTGATCTATTGTCTCGTCCTATTTGTGAACACTCAAGTACAGATTCTTGTCAAGTATGTGCTGTCTCTGTTGAAATACCTACTATTAGCCCTGCAGAATTAAGACAATCACAGCTAGAAGATGATGATCTTCGGAAGATCATCGAAACTTTTGAGAGTCCAGAGAAAGAAGCAGACTGTGCAACTTGGACTGGAAGAGGCTACGTTATGAACAGAGGAGTTTTGTACCGATATTCCCCTGATTCAGAAGAGGAAGAAGCTCAACTAGTTATACCTCAAAAAAGAAAAACAGAAATCTTGAAAGAATATCATGATTCGCCAACGGCCGGTCACTATGGATCTGAAGGAACATTTTATCGAATAGCAAAAAGATACTACTGGGTTGGAATGAGAAAGGATATAGCAGAATATGTCAAAAGCTGTCTCGAATGCTGTCGTTATAAAGCCACTAATCAAAAGCCATCTGGTTTACTTCAAACTCCAGTCTATGCTCAACGTTTTGAGACCTTGTCAATTGATCTTTTCGGTCCCCTTCCTGAAACACCGTCTGGTGAAAAATGGATTTTTATTGTGCAGGACTGTGCTACGAAGTGGACAGAACTATTTGCTTTAAAGGAAGCCACGGCCAGAGAATGTGCCACTATTCTTTTGGAGGAAGTTGCCCTTCGATTTGGGTTACCCAAGAAAATAATAAGTGATAATGGTACCCAGTTTACTAGTGCTGTTATGCAACAACTATGCTATATCTTGAACATTGATCGAAGTCTTACTCCTTTCTATCACCCACAATCTAACCCAGTTGAAAGGAAGAATAGAGATCTGAAACCACGTTTAGCAATACTTGTTGGTAACGACCATCAGTCATGGAAGGATAAACTGCCATTAATAAGGTTTGCTTTGAATACAGCCAAATGTGATTCAACTGGACATTCTGCTTCTTTTCTTCAATTTGCACGAGAGTTACGAACCTTAGATGATGTAAAGCATGATATAAAAGCCGTAATTGAGAACGATAATTTTGTTCCCGAAATTACTCCATATTTGAAACGTTTTGCAAGAAATGTACAACAGGTACGAGAAAGAGTAAAATTGCATCAAGATAAACAGAAACGCTATGCTGACAGAAAACGAAGAGAAACACCGAAATTCGTTCCTGGAGATAAAGTTTGGGTCACCCTCCACCCATTCAGCAAAGGTCCACTGAAGAAAACTGCTAAATTCATGCCCAAGAGAGATGGTCCTTATGTGATAGTGACTACAAGATCTCCAACCACTTATGATATTGCCGATCCTCATGAACCAGACAAAATTCTCGGCAAGTATCATGTTTCAGCCTTGAAACCATATCAAGAGCGAAATAAGCAAAACTCAGCTCGTGTAATTCCAGTGGTTCCCTTAAAGAAAAGAGGACGCCCGAAACGTGTAATACCATCCGAATCTGCACCTGTTGCACAAGGTGCTGATGACGCAAAATCTACTCCTCGTCAAACTGGAGCCCATTCACCTGATTCTCCGCCCGCTGCACAAAGTAGACAAATGTCAGTTCCTGCCTTCTTGCCGAGACGTCTACGAAGTCAGAGGGGGAGGATGTAACAGACCTATTTAAGTGTAACTGAACTATTTTATTCACGCCATGAACTCATGAACTGTAACCGAACTATTTTATTTAAACGCCATCTCGTGGCGATATGAAAAAACGTCAGTCGACCTCCAGCCGCCATGATGATAGCTTACTATGTTATGTTATTCTCAATGTTTGATGTTCCATTTGGTATATGTTTCATTTTTATGTATATTTATTTTGTTTGTAACCGTTCCTGTGTGCTCTGTTAATAAATCCTTTTAAAGCTAGCCGGCATTAGTGTCTATTGAGGAACGGCTACATCACAAGAGTTATTTTATATAACTTCAGGAAGCGAATTTTTCTCCTATTCCAAAAGTTTCCAAAAACTTTTGGGTGATTTAAAATTCAATATTCTAGTTTAGATTTTTATATTACTTTATAATGTATTTTTACGCAAATTCTAATATAAGTGACATAAAATTATGGAATATGAAAATAATATAATTTGTAATAGAAATTAAAAAGTGAAAAAAATCCGAAATCTGTGTACTTAAAGTACAGTCACGGAAAAATCTGATATTCCAGAAAACTTAGAAAATTATACAAAATTTTGAAAAATAATCCTGGTACTTGTAACCGCTATGCGTTTTCCTCAATTGTCTTATCAAGTATGACTTGATGGGTACGTAAAGTTTAAATACTAAACTAAAAAATAATGCATCCACCCATATACTTCCTTGTAATATATTCCTTCTCCTAACTGTTAGATGAATGTACCATCTGACAGTTAGGAGATCCCTGATTCACTTCCCGACCCCAAAAACTTAATCGACAAAATTTCATTATGATGTCAATTAAGTTGTAATGTCTAGTTGCTTAACTGTACCTGTAACTGCTGATATAATTGCATGAAACAAACATGAAAAGGGTTAAAAGAACCCTTTATTAGAACCTTTAAAAATTCACAGTACGTCGACTTGACGCTAATAAACTAAGCCTCACTCGGGCGATAACTCAAGTAACAAGAATTAAAATTGAACGATATTAACAAACGAACCTCAGGGCTAACAAAGTATTCACAGGGCTCAGATAATCCCGTTACTTAAAATCGCGTCGAAGTCTAGTGGCAGCAAAGGAATAGAAATTACACCACTTTTCCAGCAATAAATGCATTTAAAAGCAGTGAATAGAAATTAATTCTGAAGATTTACAAATGCACAGCATAATCTGAAAACAGTGTTTACCTCTTATAAAAGCATTTCTTTCTTTACTTGTTTCATATTTTTAAACAACAATTTTTCAATTGTGTTATCAATTTTGTAAAAATTGGGGGCAGCAGTTACTAGGAGAGGGAGATATGAAAACTTCGGTCAAAGCCGTTTCATTCAAGTACGACATGCCTGAACGATGTAGCTTAAGGTCCACAATACGTTGAATGGATTAACTACGAAAGGTTTTGATAGATACAAATAGAATATTTTGGAAGTGAATAATCAGTCTCTAGCCAATCAGCTTAATAAGCGTTTGAAATTAGTTTAACAAACCGTTGATTAGTATATATTTGTTTTATTCCTGGAATTTTGAACATAGTAAGCGGCTGAATTTATTAATTAGTGAGCAGCAGATAGTGTAATTAAATTTGAAGGAAAGTACACATATGATTATAAAAATGTTTTGTTTATATCCCAAGAAAATTAATCTTCCATTTTCATAAGGACCGATAATGGCGCAAAATCGCTAATACTTTTTGTGTCCGTCATAACAGACAGCTTCTTTATTGATCAACATTTATGGTTTCTTAGGTATACTAAGAAACCATAAATATAAAGCCATCATATTGATTGCCCGATTAATATTCACAGAAGCGTTTGGAGAGATTGTTGCTTAATTAACATTCACACTACAAGCCAAAAATGGCTTCCAACGTGCAACCAATTGCTTTTAATGGGATGAGAAAAACATACAGGATTTCTATTCTTGTAAGCGCTCAAATAATCTTTAAAAAATAATTAATATGCAATAATGCGCAATTTTTCTCTGTCCTTGCATGAAATGTAAGAGGAAAATAATTTCAGAATATGCTTCTATATTAACAAGAATTAGACAACTTTGTTATTAAAACATTACACCAAGAAAAGATTCTTCAGTTAATATTGTCTCTGCCAAGGTTGAACAACTTTCAGGTTGTTCAACTGTGGCGGAGATAATGGCAGGGATAAACCGTGGTATAAAAAACTATATTAAATAGTAGTACTTGCTAATAGGCGCTGAAGTCATTGTACTAGTAAGGCTGACAATAAACATACAGAAGAAAAGATACGTGCATATTAGCAGATATAGATAATTATGTAGGTAAAAATATTACTCATGATATGAGAAGATTTCGAATTAATTCGGTCCTACGGACCCATTTCTAAAAGATACTAACCAAGGAAATATGATTTTTTTCAATAGGATTAATCAAGGATTTTATTTTAGCATACTTGCTCTCCAGGTCCTCCGAATAGGAGTTAAGTTTCTACAGGTATTTTCAAGATATAAGGCATTCTTTATAAATGTTACTGAATATTTGTGTTGGAATCACACATATCTTGCAGGAAATGATTATGTTCTTTCTGAACATTGAAGAAAACACGAAGAAGATTAATTACCTCACATTTCAATTTTTTTCAGAAGAACAAAGTTCTCACATATTTTTTGACCAAACCCTATATATACACTCTGTTTCAGTGTCATAACTTCATTCGCATGGTGTAACATAATGCCTCTGCGCTGAATATAAGGTAAATATTATTCAAAAAAAAACTTATGCAGCCAAACTGCTATCTGTCAGACACACAGTTTATCTAAATCTACAGATGGTAGCATATGAAAAAAAAATTAAAACTCTCGAATTTCTGTATATGGAAAAAATTTGGATACGAGGAAATAGCTGAGAAAGTCAGAATATAAGGATATAGAAGAAGCATTGAAGAAAACCATAATCTGCCAATATTTATATGAATGCCAATCAATTTGCCAAACACTTTGGAGAGATTGGGGAAAACGAACAAAGTTAGTAACTGCAATGAAATCTTCATATTTTTTAATTAAATTTGTTATTTGCTTTTTTGGTAGATGTCACAAAGTTAGTTTTTTCTTTATACATCATTTAATTATGATTTAACTGTGTTGTGCAAATGTTTCAGCTTTGTTCTCTGAATTTCAACCCATCTCTGATTTAAAATACGAAGACATTAAATTTAAACTGACCATTTTTTTCAGAGAAAAACTCATTTTCAGGGACACTTAAAATCAATAAACTGCCGCAATCACTATATGAGGAATATTTTACCTTTTATAAAGCAGCTGAGTTTAACAAATGACAATAGGTGCGTTGTAAACCATGCATTACATGTACATCAGAGCGGTTGAGAAAAAACTTATATCCGTATAATTGAAAATTTGAAGCACTACTTCTCACAGGGAGCACACAATAATAAGCTTAAGTTGTTCATGGATTTGGCGCCCTATTCTGTATTTGCCATCCATACGTTCTTGCTGCTATGGCAAGTTAGAAGTAAATTCTTGACTCCTTTCAAACATCAAGGTTTTCTTGCTTTTGTCAATAACCAATTAACCAGTGTTATCTTAGTTTTGGGGTCCATATTACAAGATAATAACAAAGTTAATATTCTTTAGTTTCTTAAATCTTTTGCTGTTTCACTTTTAAATATTCAAAGGAGTTCTGGTATTGGTGTGCACTGTAGTTCAGTGTCACCTGTATTATGAATTCCGTGGGCCTTGTATTGTCTTTCAAATAAATAAATAAACGTTTTTCAAATAAATAAATAAATGTCTTTCATCCACATACCAGCTACTTGATCCGCTTCTTCCTTCTCGCTAATTTGTGATGTTGGATTTCTCTATCTTGTGAGCTATATGTTCGCAGATATAAAATTCTCTCCTATCACTTAGCGAATGAGTGAAAAAAGCTCTAGAAATAGAAACATTTTTTAGCTTTATAGCTTGAAACCATCTTAGAAAAGCAATTTCAGCGTCTCTTGATTTTCTGTCTTTTTAACGCTTTCTCAAGACATTTGCATTTTTTATTATCTCTAAGTAACAGGCTTATATTAAGTGCTGTTTGGAACACTATTGCACAGTGTTTTTTTGGAAATTCCATGTTACAATGCAGCTTTTTTAGGGCAAAGAAGTCTGCAACCTACTAAGAACATCAAGATGTTTTAATGATTTATCGCTTTCTTTCAAGCCTAAACCTTTTTACTTAGATATTTTCGACATGTTATAAACTAAGCATACAACAAATTAAAAGAATGCTTCTTTCAGTGATTTACACAATTAAGAAACTTATATTTCTACCCAGCAGGAATATTGCCCCTTGTCTATTCAGTTGATCTGCCAGTTCATCAGCCAACACTTACCACTTCCTTTACATTCAGAGAGTCTTAATGTATATTAATCCTTAGAAACATTTCGTGAATTTTATATAGCTCTCAGGGAACGTAATGTGTCTATCCCAAAGAACAAATTTTAAATGTGGAAACCTTAGAAGATGAGATACAGAAGTTTAACTTATATCTTCTATTACCTGGTATTCAAGAAGGAATCCTCGCTTATTTACAGTTCTTCTACTCTAAAGGACTGTTTTTGTTAACGTTAAGATTCTAGCCCTCTGAAGTCCATTGCTAATAAAACCTCTGAAAGCAGTGTCTCACGGATCGGAAGGGTATGAAAATTCGGGTTTTTTTAAAGCACCACATAAGTGAACGATAAAGCCACAGTCCACGTTATCTTAAATAGATGAACAAAGAAAAACTTTGATAAGTAGGATGTCCTGGCACTGAAAAATCGGTCGTTAGCTAAAATGGCCTTAATAAACGATGGTTTTACTATTTATTAGGAAATATTTATTTTAATTCCTGGAGATTTGAACGTAATGTGGCTGAGTTTATTATCTAATGTGTTTAATAATTGACAAGTACTTATTAAAATATACTGAGACTTTTATATTAATGGGAACAATATATTTAATTTTGATTGAAATTGATATATCTACGAGGATAAGTTGAAAAATAAGTTTTCCCTGTCGACTGTGATCAGAGTTGTGTATAAAAGTCAAAAAATAGAATGAGACATTAAAGATATGACATACCTTTATTTTTCCACATAGGTACCAAGTACATTGAGACATTTGTCATATCGCTTGATAAGCTTCAAAAAGCCCTCCAGGAAAAAATCAGGGCTTTGCATATGGAAGAAGCGTTGAACGGCTTGTTTCACTTCAGTATTGCTTCCAAAGAGCCTTCCCCCGAGATTTTTCTTCAAAGCCGGAAACAGATGGAAGTCGCTTGGTGCGAGATCAGGACTGTATGGCGGATGGTGTAGGCGCTCCCAACCAAGAGTTGCAATATGGTTTTGCGTTGCCGTCGCCGAATGTGGTCTGGCATGGATGTTCCTCCTATTGTGAAAAACGGCTGGGCCTAGAGCCATCCAATTTTGAACACGCTTAAGGGAGCTCATACACCTTAAACCCCTTATGATCTTCGAATATGTGACTGTTGCAAGAATTGGGATATTTTATTTATTTTAAAAGCCATTACTTCCAACGTTTTGCAGCTGACTACATAATATAGCTGATTTGGAAACTAGTAACAAGGAAGTTTGTGTTGCCAAAAATAATTTTGTAATTTAATCCTCTTTGTGACAAAATATTTCGCCATGTTTCCACCTTGCGCGCATGATATTTTAAAAATGGCTGATGGTACATGCTTAAAATTCGATGGAATTTCTTATATGGGCACTATTTTCTAACTGAACCAAAAATCTGATGAATATTTTAATATTAAAAAATTTTATGGACGAAAACATTACAAATTTTTTTAATAAAATACATTTTATAAACTCAACTCAAAATAAAATAAAAATTTAACGTGAAATTTTTAGAATTTTAGGTTCACAGTAGTTTCCAAATGTTATAAAAAGCTATATATTAAATATGGAATTAAATTATTTGACAGAATGTCTTAAACTGTGCGCGCAAGGTGGAAAAATGTTGTCACAAAGCGGATTAAATTATAAAAATATTTGTGGCAACCCAAACTTTCTGAGTACTATTTCAGAAAGCAGCTATATTATGTAGTCAGCTGTAAAACGTTGGAAGTAATTGCTTTTAAAATAAATAAGTTATCCCAATTCTTGCAACAGTCACCTATTCGAAGATCTTATGGGTTTTAAGGTGTATGAGTCCTCTTATTCTTCCATTCGAACACATGCACCTCGAAGACCGAATTTTGAGTTTCGAATTTTTTTATTTATTTCCTGCTTTGGGCGGGTTTAATGAAATTTTTATTGGCGATTTAAAAGCAAAGTGTTGCCACTCGGCTAACCGTAAGATATTAATTTTTCAATTTAATCAGAAAACTCTGAGAATTAAAAAAGAAGTACGTTGTCACTCGGCTGAGCAATAAGATATTTATCTTTCGAATTTAATCAACAATCTCAGGGATTTAAAATAAATGTGTACCCACTTTTCTTTTGAATCGAAATGTTTTTAAATTTTTACATTGTATTGTTGCCATTTGGCAAAGCGTAAGTTATTTAATTTTTCTTTAAAATTTAATCGGTCTGCTATTCATTAACAATCTAAGTGATTTAAAAGCAATAACTGCAGTTCTTCATCTCTATTATTATTAAGTAGTAACTGAACTCAGGAAGTTACACTAGCTGGTCTCATTAAAATCATTAATTTTTTTCTCTTTTGTAGTAATTATTTTAGACTGCTGACCACGCAAGCGGCTAATTAATAAAAAGAAAATGAACTACTTATTCCAGAAAATAGATTTGGCTTAAACTAGTTAAATATTTTTCAAACAACCTTTCAGATTTCTTTTTAAAAGAATGAAACATTCTTTAAATATTTTCTTTACAGAACGTCCTTTTTTTGAAAATAAAGTAAGCAACCGAGAACTTCCGACTGATATTTTTCTCAAACAAAGCTAAAAAGAAAAAGAAAGAAAAAAAGGGATCCTGGGTCCGTTATCTAAAGCTTACACTCGGTGTCAAGTGACCTTAAGCACGACCTTGAATCCATAAATTGTCTTCTAAACGGTGCTCTGTTGTAGTACATTATTTACACAGCATTGTGTGAAGCCATGCATCGAATATTAGTTCTCAAAAATAGGACGTACCTAAGGTTAAACGCAAAGTTAAACGCGCGGATGTAATGCATTTTTCAAAATTGTTCTAGGGATATGTTACGAGCTTAGGACAAACAAATCTTTCCAAATAGTTCTCATTTATAAATAAATTCAAAGAAACATGAACGCATGGATGTACTGTTTTACGACAAAAAAAATTTTTTTTTACGTTTTTGTTTGATAGTTGCAGCGTTTAAACAGTTTATATTTTAAATTATGACCAATCTGAACGCAACGTCAGAAAGTGGAATAAAACGAATAATTTTCTTCTTTGCAGTGTCTTTATCTAGCTATAATTTTTCCCATCATTTATTTCACCTAGTCTGAATTTGGATGGATCGAACAACAGGAACTCAGAAAATTTCAAGTACAGTTCCTTGAAATGTTTATTCTCTCAAACTTCTATACAACCAAAAAAAAAAAAATTAATAAAGAATTTTTAAAAAATAGGAAGGAAGAAAACGAAGTATTACAGGATTCAGATTTTAACTTAATGTCGCAAAAAATGGGTTTGTTAAGGTTTTTTAAGCACTCGCTGAGCTCGCAGTTTACTTATCTGCTCTTGAACTAGTTCTTGCTAACAAAATTTTTGTCTTTTTTAATTTTTATTAAAGTCACTTTCTTCACGTTTACGTCACATAAAATTCAATAGTAAAATCACAAAATTTTTAAAATTTAAAAGCAGTTATTAGTTTTAGTTACTAGAATCATTAAAATCTTTAAAATTCCCGGATAAGTATTAAGCCATACATCTTTTATATTCGCTGTATATTAAAAAATTAACACATGGAGATAACATTCAGTGGCATCATCCTTTTATTCGAAATGTGATAAGGAGAAAAATATGATGTTCGAGTCTAATAGCACCTCTGGTGCTAAAAACATTACAAAATGAAACGGATTATATACAGCGTTAGAAATATCTTTGATTAATGACATTAATGGCAGAAATGTTATCAATTGAGCATGTTATAAATTAAATATTGCTACATCACCTATATATATGTGGGATGAGGTTAGGATTAAAATAGAGGAAGGCAGTGGCATTTTAAAGGTATTTAATGATGAAAGAATAAACATGACTATGGTATGTACAGAGTGAAAGGGAGTAAGATAAAAAAGTTCTATTCATCATGAAACGAAATTATATCATCAATCAACATCGTCAAGCAGCATAGTTCAGTTACATCCAACGCCACGTCTTAACCTCATCGGAATGGAAGTCTCCTTTCATTTCCTCACGCAGCTTGAAGAAGTATCTTGCTGCTGTAGCTGTTGCCAGATTTAGGAAGGAGGCGGTGTTTTAGGAGCGAATGTCCACACGGCCGTTCTGCTTTGCCGGGGGGGGTTGATCTGAAAAGAAAGGAAAAAAACAAAAAGCAGAGAAAGTGAAAAAAAAATCAATGTCCAGGTGGCGAATGTTAGCTTTGTGCACCACCAGTTCATCTTATCGGTACAGGTTGATATCATAATGGTTCCTTCATGGCGTATCTTTCGTACTTCGTAACAATCAGAGGGATGAACTGTCTCATAAGGACCGAAAAATTTGGGACGAAATTTTAAGTACAAGTTTTAGTTCAAGTCGAAGATTCAGTCCAAGTGGATGTTTCAGTTCAAGTCGAAGATTCAGTCAAAGTGGAAGTTTCAGTTCAGGCTGGATTGGCATTTGGTGTCCAAGTTTGTATTTGCAGGCAGGTTTGCGACGTTTCTTATACTGTCGTATATGTGCTTGCTTTAAACGGAGGAGGTTCCGTTGAGCTTCAATGCATAATGCAGCTTTTTCATCATCATACTGTGTCAGCAATTTCATTGTCTTTGAAGTTCGTTTAAATTTTCTTCGTTTATACTTCCAGGCTTTCTGTTCTTTGGGAGTTTCTGCAGTTTTAGCAGGTGTTTTCTCGTTTGCTTGATCAGCACATGCTTGTTCAAACTGATTCAGTTTATTTTTCACAGTTTCTTCAGTATTCTGCACGTTTAGTTCATTATCGACATCATCATCATCATTAGCTTCATTACTGTCATCATCATCATCTTCGTTGTCATCAACATCTTCATTGACATGATCTTCATCAACAACAGCAACGTCATCTTGATTAACAGCATTATCACCATCTTCATTAAGTTCAGGAGTGCTATCATCATCATCAGCACCATTAGCGTTATGATAGTCGTCATCATCAATATCATGATCTTGATCCATGTCGTCGTCTGCGTCATCATCATCTTCATCAACATGATCGTCATCATCATGAGCTCTATGATTGGTATTAGCATCATCTTTGTCATCGACATCATCCAAATCCAAATTGTCATCATCTAAATCCAATTTTAAATTATCATGTGCAGCATCATCATTTTCCTTACTTGTTTTCTTCAACTGATTTTCATTTTCTGTTATTTTCTGAAAATCTTCCATAGCAGTGTTAACTTCGTGTGGTTTGTGAGGAGTAATGATATGAACTTCTTGGAGAATTTCCGGTTTTGAGATGTGTGAAAGATCAGGTGTAAATGTGTGATCATTAGCAACATTAACAAAAATTTGATCATTATTATTGTTGCATAAATGAATACCATCTTTATCAAATCTAAATCGAGTTTGTTGCAAAACGTCTATTCCAATAATGGCATCAAGAGGAATCATATAGTTTTTTGCTGCATGGATTTTAGCAGGTAAAATAGTGTTTTCAATTTGAATGTAGTCCTGAAAGAATCCAATACTTTGAACTGTGTCTCGGCCAAGTTCTGAGAATGTAATTCTGAAAGGATGTAATGGTGGAGAACCAATTTTGCCGTATATTTTCTCCGTAATAAGTGTTGCTTGTGATCCAGTGTCATAGATAGCAGTTAACTGAGTTTCTTTAAGTTGAATATCAACATGCATAGGACTTTTAGAAAAATTTTGAACAGAAAGTGCATTTACAGTACTATCAGATGTAGAACAATTAGGAGCAGATTCCGTGGTAGAAATACCAGAACGTTTGGGACAGTTGGAATGAATGTGACCATAATTTTGGCAGCCATAACAGAATTTGCCATTAGATTTATTAGGACAAGTATTGCTTTTGTGGCCTTTTAAACCACAGGAATAATATACTGGTTGAGTATCTGATGTAAGTTTATTATCAATTTTAACATTGGAAAGGGAGTTCGTAAATTTATTTGGAGTATTTTGGTTCGAATGTCTGAAATTGTTAAAGAGTTTTTCATAAACCTTCAGTTTTTCTTTAAATTTAGGAATGGATTTACAACCGTATAAAATTATTTTATCGTTTGATGAATCAGGTATACCATTGATAACATAATCAATCAAAGAAGAATCATCCATAGAACCTTTGTGCGAGGTATCTCATAGCTAAAAAATATTCTTGTAAGGTTTCAGATGTTTTCATATGACGAGATTCCATTATTTTATGTAATTGAAGGTTATTAATTTTATCCGAAAATTCATCTAATACATGGTGTTTTAATTGTTCCCAATTAGTAATTCCACGAATTGATCTTATTAATGTTAAAGCTGGACCGGTAAGACATTTTTTAACAAAAATTACTTGGTGTACAGGTTTCGTGATCTCATAGAGATTAAAAATATCTTTTATGTCAGAAATAAAAGTTTCAACGCTGTAATTATCCAGAGAGGCAAAAGGTTTGATCAAATTAACAATGTCTTTTAAGCCAAAACGTTGAAACGGAATAGTCTGTGTTTGCGGGTTAGTCGATACCAATAAATTTGCAGGCGCACTTTCAAGACAGATTTTTGCCTCCATTTGTTTACATAAAGATTCATCTGGAGTGTGATTAATGGCTGTTTGGGCGACGCTATGCGTCGAGGGTGAACTTTGCACCAAAGTGTCTTCTTCAAGGTCGCTGTAGTCAGTGGAATCTGATTTTAATAACGATACATCAGCAAGATTCGTAAAAATATTGTTAGCACAGTTTTCAATATCGGTGGAAAATTCTAAATATAGTAAGTTACATATGGCAATTAATTTCGCGAGAGAAAATTCTTTAAGGATTTTTTGTTTCGTTTCTTCAAAGTTAAATGATTTGGGAAAACCAGAAAAATTGCGTAACCTAGCACGATTCTGTCGATCACCATCTGAGCCAAAAACTAAACGATGTAAAAGCTTGATATGCTTTGTACTGGCAGTTTTTAATGACCGTGCAATGTTGGGATAATCGTTAAGTGTAGCCATTATTTATCAGTTTCGTTTTTACCAAATATGAAATTCACAAAATATGTAAGTTTCGATTTCGTCAAATATTTATCTGGTATTAAATATTTATCAGAAATTAGCATACCAAAATATACTCTTAATTTTTCATATTCTTCAAAATAATATGAATTCTTCTTAGTATATTACACATTAACTATGATGTTAAAACACTCAAAAATCATAAATGAAATTGTGAACATATGATTCAAACAAATGGTAAAATATATCTTCGAACAAATCTTCATATAAGTTAAGAATGAAAAATAGAATTTCACTTTAAGATATGATATCAAAATTAATAACTTCAAATAATATTCTACAGTCTTTGTAAAATATAGGCATCACAAGAAATAAGAAATTTATGCACCAAATTCGAAAACGAAAGTATTAATTCTTCAGAGTAATTTTTTTTAATACATCACAATTCTTTAAATAGTCAATAACGTATTTCCATCAAAGTCAAATACCTTTAGTTTATTCAATTAAACTTCATCAAACCTGTTTAATTAATTAGCATCAACATCAAATTCGAAAATGGAAGTGTTAATTCTTCAAAGTAATAATCATTCAAAAATAAAATGAATTTTCATCAAAATCAAATGCCTTTCGCTGCTTCAAATAAACTTCATAAAAAGGCGTCATCAAATATTTATAATAAATTGAAAGAATATTACTTCTTCATTAGTATTACTTCATCAAATAAAATTAGATGTACTTACGTGCTGACGAATCACAACAACGGGAATCTTGCGATATTATTCCACAGTAGTCCATCATTTATGGTTATATTCGGTATGATATATGGTAGTCTAGGGGATTTAAAAAGTTGAAGGGAAGAACAGATTTTAGTTCAAGAGGTCGAAAGAGTTCGCGGGGCCGAGCCCCCATGTGGGATGAGGTTAGGATTAAAATAGAGGAAGGCAGTGGCATTTTAAAGGTACTTAATGATGAAAGAATAAACATGACTATGGTATGTACAGAGTGAAAGGGAGTAAGATAAAAAAGTTCTATTCATCATGAAACGAAATTATATCATCAATCAACATGGTCGAGCAGCATAGTTCAGTTACATCCAACGCCACGTCTTAACCTCATCGGAATGCAAGTCTCCTTTCATTTCCTCACGCAGCTTGAAGAAGTATCTTGCTGCTGTAGCTGTTGCCAGATTTAGGAAGGAGGCGGTGTTGTAGGAGCGAATGTCCACACATATATATATTATTAAAAAATGAAGAATCTGCATGTATGTACGCATCTAATGTTCCTCGCATTGAGAAAAAACGGCAGAATCAAAGTGCACCAAATTTTGAACAGACGTAGGGATGTGCATCTCAAAGACAAAATTTTGAATTTTGAAATGGTATTTTATTTACTTCATATTCTGTGCGAATTTCATAAATTTTTGGGTAACCGCGATTTAAGAACAATGTATTGCCACTCTGAAAACCACAAAATATTAATAGTTTAAATTTGATCAGAAAATTTTTGAATTTAATTAACAAACTCAACAATTTAATGTCACTGACCAAAATAAAATATTTTCTCTTCCATGCGATAGTCTATTGGAATTCGGCAAAATATAAGTTATCTAATTGTCTTTCAGATTTAATCTATCTGTTATTTATTAACAAACTAAGCAATTTAAAAGCAATAAATGCAATCCTTCATCACTCTAATTATTCGCTAGTGATATAGCGCTAGCTGAATTAATTATAACCATTACATATTTTTATTTTTTATAATAACTATTTTAGGCCGATGATTGCGTAAGGGGTTAATTTTATTAAAAATTAAGTAAAACTTCAAATTATTAAAAAATTCTTTTGTTTATTTTAAAAATCACCCAAGCTGCTAAGCATGTGTAATTTGAAAGTTAAATGAATGATATGGGGTTACGCTATGAAAACCGACTCTTTGCCTAATATGGTATGGCAAATTATAATTTTTATTAATAAAAATTGAAGTTCATATTATCACCTATTAAGTCCCGTGTAGTGGCAGCACTTTCCATATCATATGGATAACGATTGACATTGTACCATAAAGTAATGCAACATAACTGTTCAGAAATTTCAAAGGACATTTCTAATTTAAAGAAAAAAAAAGAATTTTTTTATATTCTATGCAACGAATTTTCTCTTTTATATTCTATGCAACGAATATTTGAATTTGTAGGTTGCAGACCACTAAGTCGCAAACTATTTTAAAGGTTTATTTTTGTGAAAAATTAAGGAACTTGATTCTGTATATATACTTGATTCTGTATATTATTATGATTCTGTATATTTCTTATTTCTAGTGTAATTAATTTTTAGATATTTTCTTTAATTTTTAACAAACATGTTAAAAATTATTTATAAATAGGTAGTTATTTTTGATAGTTATGTGTTTTCTCTTTTAAAACAGCTATATCTTTTCTTAACATTTACCTCTTCCCCTCCCCTTTCAACTTCTTTGCGAGTTATTATTCGCTTTATCTGTGACAAAACTGCATAGACAAAACCAACGAATAGAAAAAAAAAGAAAAGAAAAGAAAATATCTAATTGGGAGTGAAGTAAATCTGAGAAATTACTTTTTATTATTTAGTTTAAAATTACGCGGAACACAATCTCAAAAAATTTCGAACGCTGCATTTTGAGAAGATCCTCTTTTTAAATCTTTCAATAAAAAATCTGATATAGACACATCGTAATGGTCAAAATGGACAATACAATTTGCTTAAAAACATCCCGCTAAAGTGGCCTAAAGCATAGGCTAAAACTTGGGTAATTACCGATGATATTCAAAAGAGGAAGAGTCCTCTATTGTTCTGCTAGAAACGAATTTTATGTTTGCTATATCGTAAGTAGTAAGATAATAGAAAGAAATTAAAGGTAGTAAATTTGGAACGGTATTTGAAGTGCAAATATTAATTAATAAAATAAATTCTGGTAAAATATACAATTCAAAAATAAATTTAAAAAAAAAAAAGACTTTTATCTATTCTAAATGCAGGAAAATCAAACCTCATTTCGTCTTCAGCCAACTACATGCTTGCTTAGGAATCTGGAAAATGTCCTTCAAAGAAAAGGAAGATTCGATTTTAAAAATGGCAAACTAAGATTTCATAGCGTGGTTCTTTCAGGGAAGGTAGACTGAGAGGTCAAGAATGTTAAACCGAAAAAAGGATGAGCTATGTACACTGCACCAAAAAGAAAAAAAGAAATGGGGCAGTTCGATTTCTCCCTTTTTACTAGGCCGATTGACGAAATTCAAATTGCGTTTTTCATGTCTCGAAAGCGCTACTTACGATATATATTAGATTTATACATAGCATTGTTCCAATATAGGTATTTTCACCCAAAATCGGACTTTTTCTAAGATGACATGCCAATTTTTTTTTCCATATATCGTTTCTACGACTCAAATTATGCCTAAATACTTAATTTTGTAAAACTTGGTGCGAAATTTACGGAGAAGTTTAAAAATTTATTTTGGCGCATTATTTTCAGTTTGCGCCAAGAATAATTCACTTGGCGAACTTCTTAGTTTATAGCAACCTATTTTTCTTTCCTTTTTTTCGTTGTACACGAGCAGAAAAAAGGTCACTTTCATTACTTTCAAATAATTTTAACAAAGTGCGTAAACCACATTTGGCGTTATTATCGCTTGTAACGAATATGCCAATTTCAAAATACGCCAATATGTAAATTCACGTATATATTAGGAAATTTTGAGGAAAAATTTCTAATTTTTTTTGCAGGTGTGCCTAGAAATGCATATACTTTAAGATGATGTTAAAAATTTTATAGATTATAACACAAAAAGTTTTCGAAATTTTTTTAAATATTTAAAAATTCAAATTTTAAAAATAAATCATATAAAATGTGCGAATTGTATTTGGATTAAGCCTAAATTTCTGGTAAGTTTAAATTTTAATTTACCAATAATTAAATTTAAATTTTAATTTAAATTCTGGAAGAAGGTATCAAGCAAGTTTAATAAAAAAAGAAATATTAATAAATATATATCAAATTCAATTAACAATGAGGAGCTAAAATTCTGAGAGCTAATTTGTTAAAACTTATTTGTGCCATATTTACAAAACTTTGGCAGTTTGGCATAATTTGAGTCGTAGAATCAAAATATGAAAAACAGTTGTCATGTCATTTCAGAAAAAGCCCGATTTTGTGTCAAAATACTTATATTAGAACAATGCTATATATAAATCTAATACATATCCTAAGTCGCGCTTTCGAGACATGGAAAACGTAAGTTGAATTTCGTAAATTGGTCCACTAGAACAGGAGCTATAGAACTGTTCCCCCCCCTTTTTAAGCCCAGAGGGCCAATTTTCCCAGAAGGGCTATTAATTTCGTTTTGGCATTTTGCGTTGATTCACTATAAATGTCGGTTCAGTTTTCCAATTGTTGGCACCAAATACACCCTGTTTTATATTTAAAGAAATTAAATAATGAAGAACCTGTATGAACGTATGTATGTTTCTCGCGGTGTGAGAAAACAGCGGTACCTAGAGACATCAAAATTTAAATAATGTAGTCCTCCATTCGAATATGAGTATCTGGAAGCCCTAATTTGGAATCTTTTTCGTTATCTATTTTATATTTCGTCAAACATTAAAGAATTTTTCATTAACAAACTCAACGATTTCAAAGCGAGCAATGGCAACACCGTAAGTGGGGGGAAAAAAATTTCATCTCCAGCACGCGAGACTGTGTATCGGAAATTCAAAGATATGCTCTTTTAAATGTTTTTGTGATATTGCTGTTGAATTGAATTTTAGGGTTTAAGCGTGAAGAACATGAGATTTAATAAATAAAGGTTATAAGGTATTTCTCCCACTTTCCTAGCGTGTCTTCGTGGTGTAACGGTAGCACGCCGGGCCGGTATTCCAGAGGTCCGTGGTGCGATTCTTGGTGAAGACGGTTGCTAATTTTTCATATCTCTGGCTTCCAAAAAAATCCTGATGTCTCTACAACTGATAGTTGGGATCTTTTAACTCTTAAATTATGATTTAACAGCATTTTGCGCTAATCTTTTCATTTAGTACTAGAGTGCTTCGTGGTGTAACGGTAGCACGCTGGGCCGGTATTCCAGAGGTCCGTGGTTCGATTCCCAGCGAAGACGGTTGCATATTTTTCATCTTTTCTGCTTCCAATTAATCTTATGACTCTACAAGGTAACACACAAAACGTTCAATAAAACGCCCCTTTGGGCGTAATATAAAATCTGAAAGCTTTCAGATTTTTTTTTTCATCCCATTAGCATCTTAAGATGCTGAAAGTATAGGCTTCATAGGATGACGTAAACAGTGTCAAATAGGACCTCTCTTTCAGTATGTTAGTCGTCGGATGTTAATATCATGCTGAAAGTCCTTTACATTTACTAGGACGAAGTAAACAATATCAAATAGAACCACTCACTCAGTATGGTGGCCAACGGAATTTGTCATGCTGAAAGTTCTGTACGTTTTCTAAGATGAAGTAAATAACGTGAAATAGCACTACTCAGTCAGTATGATGGTCGGTGGAAACTACTGCCGTGCTGAAAGACCTTTAGGCTATTATGATAAAGTAAATAACATCAAACAGAGCTTTTCAGGTTTACGAAAAGGAAATCAACAGTGTCAAATAAGAACATCTACGAGTTCTTATTTGACACTGTTGATTAGTTGGTACAGTGATCACTGGAAATTGTCATGCTGAGGAAAATCCTTTAGATTGCTAAAATGAAGTAAATAATGTCAAGTAAGACCAGTAAGCCAGTTTGGTAATCATTGAAATTTACTATAGCGTCAAAAAACCGAGTTAGATATAAACATTGTTGATTGTAAAAAGTTTTTTTTTTTTTTAGCCAGCACGTTATTTCCATATTTATTTTCTATATCTACTATTTCTTCTGTGAACCTCATTCATAAATCCAGAATAGGTTGATTTTTAAAACCGAGTGAGTTCTTAAAGTTTATTCAAAAAACCTTTCATGCGTATTGGCCTGAAACCTGAGTAAAAACCTCCTTATCAGGGAATTAGCCAACTAACAGGCCTGTGTATTTGGAAAGTGAATTTTGTATCTGCTAAAGACCGCAGGGATATAATTCCTGTTAACTGGATCGGAGTTTTTTAGGTGAATGTTAGATTTAGTATTCTGATTGGGAAAAGAAATTTAAACCGTTGATGAGTTTTGTTATCATATCACTTTCACACATAAAATAAAACAGCAAAATAAGTACAGCATCAAATCAAAAATTCAATGAAAATACACGGTATAAGTATTTGACATGTTCTAAGACAAGTACTTCATTACAAATAGCATGTTTGTGCATTCGACATATTATTTTGCAAACTGTATTCTAAATTAATGATGTATCATTCAAATAAATTGTATAATAAACACAGGAATAGTAATACTATTTCTAATGAACATCCACGGTTCCAAGCAGTTTTAGTTGTCTTTGGAGATGGTCTGGTAAAGAGCTGATGTTCTATAGCAACAAGCATAAAAAATTGTTTTTAACTCAAGTTAATAAAATATTATGTGTAATATACACATACTGTTTTCCCAAACATCGCCATTTTTTCAGTTTAGTTTACTTTTTCTGGAGACTCTTCTTTAACCGTTGCTGAAAACTGACTTTTATTTTGATAGTTAAGTGCCTTGACATGACTTGTCAAACCACCATTCAACTTCTCCCAAAGAGCAGCGACAGGAATAACAAAAAGGGTGTTCACCAGCTATTAAAGTAAACCTGTACAAAGAAAAAAAGGAGTCTGGTGAGTAAAATTACAAAACATTATTAACTCTCTTGTATTTAATGTACATCATGATCATAAGTTACATTTCTCTGGTAGACTAGTGAAATATATGTCAGAAGAGGGTTGCCTTTGTGGAGAACTTTCTAAGGAAAACTAGCTCATACTCACGTTAAACAGGGCGAAATCCATGAAAGCTAATCATGTGGTCAGCTCGTTTTCTTGGGCTCCAACTAAAATCGAACTATCAGTATTCAGCGGTCTTACCCATTCGGCCACTGGTAGGACTGCTAAAAGTAAAAGACATAATGTTTGATGCCTTTATTAAATTCTAAAGTTAACAGACTTGGTATTTGATTTTTTAATGAAACTCTAACCTATGTATATCATAGTAAACTCAATTCTGGATTTACCGGTTTAAAAGAATAACGGTAAAATATTAGGACTTCGTTCTAAGTTCGTTCCTGAAATTGCATGGAGTTTGCGTGATTTAAACTCACTCAACTTCACTGCTATGCTAATTGAAATATCTAATGTTGGCACCACATGACTTCCTTGTACGGAATATTAAACTATACAAATTTTTGGCTGCTTTTCATTTAAACTTATTTTCTCGAATTTCATAAGAGATATATTTCTCATTCAATCATTTCAGTTCTTACTTCGCGCCAGGCAAAAATAGATAAAACCTCTTCTTTTTATTTACTAAAGAAATATTGATTATATTATCTCCTAATAAAAATTTAGTACGTAGAAGTATCAATATATATAAAGGAAGAAAGGAGAACAAACTAAAAAAAGACCTATATATATATATACCCATTCGAATCCACATAGGCTTGAAATCGAGAACCAGTAAAATCCCAAAATCTCCCGATAAAATGCAAAAAAGCCATCATTTGTACGCCAACAGCGCCAAACAGGCAAATATTAGCATCTACTTTTTTTCCTTTCGAATTATTGGAGGTTCGAATCCCGCGAACGGGCTGGCTGCATGGGCGTTTTCGTGGTTTTCCCCATGCGTAACGTGTATACGAGCCAGTTTCCCCTAAAAAGACCTCCACGAAGGCATCCCTTCCCTTAGGCAGATAGCCCTAGTGTGTTTTGCAGTAATTCAATAAACCAAACCAACCTTTCGAATTATTGTCCTTTGTACTTTTGTACTTCAATAGTAAGTTCAGAAAACATGTTGTTCCCTGTTAATTTTTAATTCATTACTATGTAAATTATTACATTTTAATTTAAATTTTAATATTACTTAATAGTGTATATTTTACTTTTGCTTTAATAAGCATTGAATATATTTTATTTAAATTTGTTTTCGTATATCTTTATTTCATATGAAGGGAGGGCTGCTGTGTCGAGGACACATTCAGAATTTTCGATTAAACTGGTTATAGTTAAATAATGTAAGATGGTTCGTCAGCTAATTTTGGATGAAAGAACACGTAGTGGTTTTCCTGAGAAAAGAGATTCAATTGAATCTGATCTACTTCCTCTTGAATCATATTTTAATTGTATTCCTCTTCCTATTTTATGAATTTTCATACATTTATGTATTTTAGGATATTCTCCTGGTTTGGAAACACTTAGTTGATGGGGTTTTTTTGCATTTTTATTGGGATATTTTGTGATTTTACTGGTTTTGGATTTCATATCTTTGTGTATTTGGTTCTAAATTTCCTGCTATTTTGTATATAACTGATTAATTTTTCAGCAACATATTGCGCGGAAATAAGATTGGGATATTTTTGTTATAAAAAATGTTGTAATAATGCTAAGTATATATAGAGTTCTGAATTGCAGTTTCAGTAAAAGGAGATTAATTTTTATTTTTATATATTTTTATTATCTTGTATTTTTTCCCCTTTTGCATTTTCATTTTTATTTTTAGAGTTTGTACTACTATGAATTCTTATTTTAATTTTAATATGTTTGGTTATTTTGTTAAATTTCTTATACACGATTGCTATTATTAATATTGTTGACGAATAGCCTTGCTTTCACTCAAATTTACTTTCAATTTTAGATTCTTTAAATCTATGTATATATACACTTTTGGTCCGGCCGATTACGACAAAAAAGGAAGATGCACAGTTACATGTCCCATATACAAAATTTCAACGTTTTATGGCTGTTCATTTTCGAGTTATGCGACAAACTTGCATACGTACGTACTTACGGACGGATAGACGTCACGAAAATTCTCTTCTGAATCCGTTTTAAATCCATTTTACAATCCATTTTGGAAAAAGAGTCCTTTATTCTACCCGGACGTATAGACATCAAGGAAAAAAATCATTCAAATTGATTCGAGAGCGGTTAAAATTAATCTTTTCATTGAAATATGATACACGAAATGTTTCGCGATTACAATACTTTCTGTATTTCAAAAGGAAGTAAAATGAATAATTCTTTTATTTTCAAAGGTAATGATTTGCTTTCTTTATTATTATTTTCTTTTTTTAATTTAAGAAAAAGTTTTTAAGAAAAAAAAAAAGACTTCTCAAGTTATACTGTTAAACTCGCCAAAATGAAAAAAAAAATTCTTTTAGCTATCAGAGTCTCACGTAATAAACCTAAAAATCCTCGGACGCACATAAATTAAATAATTAATTGCAATTTGTATTACATTAAAAACATTTTACTCGGCGCGTATTCGAAAGGTCTGAGATTCGAGTCCCAGCAAGGGCATTGCTCATTTTTCATCTCTCCTGCTTCAAAAGACCCTAATGTCTGTACAGTGACGCCAGAACTAAAAAAGGCGGTGGATGATGATTCTCCACCACCAGGATTTGGCGACTGGGTCCTCTAATTCCCAGTCGCCCTTTAAAAGGAGGCATATATAAGGTATTTCTCTCGCCTTCTTAGCATGCGTTCATGGTGTAATGGTCAGCACGCTCGGCGCGTATTCGAGAGGTCCGAGGTACGAGTCCAAGCGAGATCATTGCACATTTTTCACATCTTCTGCTTCAGAAAGCCCTAATGAGTCACGAATGATGTCACGAATGATAATGAGTGAATGAGTCACGATAAAATGATCCCATTCAAACCATTTCAAATTTTTCTTTGAGAATTAAAATTTAAAAACGTGGTATTGTTCGCATCCAAGTGGTTTTATTTCCAGATATACGTAACGAAGAATGCGGTGATAATTAAAATAATGATTTTTGAATCTGCAGAGCAATTTCCTAAAAGTTAAAATTTAAAAAAAAAAAAAAAAAAAAGATTGTATGTATATTTTTTTCCATTCGATTCATTAAGAGCGATGACTTTTTCATATATTATATCTCATTCAGAACACATTATATATTAAATCTAAAATCGAAAATAAACAATTGCTAACCCACGCGGAGTAACGTATTCCTATTGATATATATGCACATATTTTACTATCGTTGTTTAAAATATGCTGTGCATGCTGCCTTTAATCTCGTGTTTCCCTTCCTTTTTTTGGAATTTTGCCGTCTGAAATTCGATAGGGGAAAACTATGGGAGTAATTAAATTTCCGAAGAATTTATTTTTATAAAGTAGTCATCGTAAACTACAGGTAACCCTCATAAATATTCTTTCTTTAAAAGAAATTTACATTCCAGTGAGAATACATACTAATATTAAAATTACACTATTCAATAAAATTAAGATATTTTATTAGATAGAGTACTATTTAATAAAATATCTTAATCTATAATTATAATCTATATCTTATCTGTAATTATTTAATTAATTATTAAAACATTAATGTTATTATTTAATTAAATTTGTCTATAATCTTAATCTATATCTTATTTGTAGTTATTTAATTTACACTATCCAATAAAATATCTTCATTTCTGCTCTCCTGTATCCTGATTGTCGCTCGCTAGCATTGTCGTCCACTGCTACTCCCTAGATCTTAATCATTTAATGCTTCTGAGACTGCTGTTTATATCGTCTGCTGTAGCTTGCAAATCGTCACCGTTCAATGTCTTCTTCTGTGCAGCGATCTTAAAAATCAACAAGAATATTAGCCATTCCCATTTTCTTGAAGCTCTTTAGTAGTATCGCTTAATGAGTCAAGGCCCATGCACCCAATATCCATGAGCAAATCAGTTAGTAAGGTGAAAACAACCATTACGTGGACGAAATGATTTTAAAATTTAGGGAAGCTCGCTTTCTGAACGCTTTGAAGAAGGTGAAAATTACTTGAATATTTAAAAAAATTTTCAGAACCTTGTGGTAAAGATGCAATAAATACTAAGAGAAAAATTACGCGAGGGTGAAAAATATTCGAGTAAATACGGTAATAGTATATTTTAAAAAGGATCCTATGTCTTACTGTGATATTATTTTCAACATGATTAGAACAAAACATAAATAAAATTTATGCATTACTGCTACAGTTAAATTTCATTGTAGTAGTTTCGCTTTTATTTTAAACATGGTATTCTTATTATTGCGTAAGAGATGCAGTTTTATCGCAAGACAGATTTCTGTGTCTAAACTCTTCATATACTAATGGTACAAACAGCCTTTTGTTTAGATTTTAATTCTGTGTTTTCCCGGGCAAAGTCGAGAAATTTCATCGAAATAAGAAGAAAGCGAAATCCGTTAAAGTGGAATATGAAGGAACTTACAGGTTTAAGTTTAAATAAAGAAATATGGATATTTTTGATAAATTTATTTAAAAAATATTAAATGTATTTAATATTGCGTAATAAGTATAACAATACAATTTAACTATTTTTATATTCTCTCTCTATTTCTATAGCTCGCTATAATTGTAAACCATATCGTATATAAGTAAATCAAAATTTACTGAATTAATTTTTATTTCCAGGAAAGCAGCCCATTATGCTTCCATTCCCGAATAACTGCACGCTATCTTCAGCTGCTTCTTACGATGTTGACAAGGTGTATGTCGTCCTGGCTGTATCCACTGCTACCCTCTCTTTCTTCTTGAATTTTACCCAGTTTATTGTTATCATCCATCAGCGGCTACTGAAGCAAAATAAAAACATCATTATCATAAACCTTTGCGTCTGTGGCCAGCTCTCTTCCGTCACTGTCATTTGGTACATTTATAAAGTCTTCGTGTTCTGGCACCAGGAACGCATTATAGACAATTATCTTCTGTGTTTTTTGCTACCATCCGGGCTCCACTTACTGACCCTGTTCACCTTCACACCACTCATTACGCTGTTGGTTTTACAACACCACCTGGTGGTGCGACCAAGGACGAGCAAGCGTTTCCATACTAACCACCTGGTGATTGGATTATTGGTGGTATTGGCTTGGTGCGAGGCCGTCATAATATCACTCATTCCATTAACAGGATGGAATAACTGGCACGATATCTGCTCGGTCCCATTTGCATGGTCTCCTTCCTTCTCCGTGCTGATATGCATCATTTACTTTTTACATTACCCGATGGTGATTATTTTACTGACAGATTTGTGTCTTTGGTCTTCAAAGAGGAGGAGTTCCATATGCCCTCAGCCTCTGCATAACAAATTTAATTACGAATGCGGTGAACAGAATATGATAGTGCATGTGGAACCGAAACCATTATCATCTCAAAATGTAGTTCTTCTCTTCTTGTTATATATAGCTGGAACGATGCCATTTATGTGCTATACGGCGAACGTTGCCCTTAGCCAAGATATGGACCTCTGTCAATCGCTCGTTGCCAATGAAAAAGCAGCAATGTGGACATCATGGATTACTGTAGTGTTCGCCGCTATCCGTCCACTATTTCATATCTTCGTTGAAGATGATTTAGGCGACGGTACAGCCACTTTCATTTCCACAGTGTGCCGAATCAAAAATACGTACACCTAAAAAATTAAACGAAGATGGACTAGTTTACTAATACCTTTGCTATATGTAGGTAAACAAAGATTAAGCTTTTTTATAGATATGAATACAATTTGTAAAACGCAGTCAAACCTCTTTAAGCCCTCGCATGAATATCGCATTACTTCTTTAATTCCGCCATGTTTTCACTATCATAGATTATCCTAATTACTCATAAAAATTATTTCGTTCACTCTTTTTTCCTCTGCTCTAGGGAATAGTTTCGCTTATTATATCATTTTAACTTAAGTTTTTATTTTGTTATTATTTTTCTTTCTGATAAGACTAATTAATTTCCGAAACCTATAATATGACAGGTTTTAATGAAGTCCGATGCAATAATACAACCTGAATTCTGTTACCATTCCTTTCTACATGCAATTTAGTCAGTAGTCTAACATGAGGGTTATATTCTACACAAACAGACGCTTCCAAGTGTAGCTTACAATCAGAAGTGTTTACTACTGAGCTTTCATAGCTTGTTCTATTTTTCACAATTTTAATTGAAATATCTCTAAAGTTTATCAAAATAATTCATCGAAATCTAGAAAATCTTGGAATTTCAAATAATGAAAGTTAAAAAAACTTTAATGATTTATTTTCGTTACCCGATGGAAGATTGTTAATTCTATCACCCGATAATGATTGTGAAGTGTGATAGACTGTGAATCTGGTGAGAAAGAATTGATTCAGTTAGCGTTTAAAAACTTAATTATGTGAGTTATTTCTTTACGACTTTTTGACATTCCTCATAATGATATTTTAAAAAAAATCAGATGCAATTTTAAAGACGCATACTAATGTACTACTTCAGACACAATTCCAAGACTGAAGATTCCTAGGCTTGACTGTATATCAATCAATAAAACGAAAAAATAAAATATTTTTTACAATTGTGTAATTTTTGCCTGAATTGTACAAATTATTTTTAAATGTAAAAATATTTTAAGTTTAATAAAGCTTTTAGAGAAATTATTAACGTATTTTTATATCAATCACGTGGCAATCTTTTCCGGTGTTTCAGTTCATGAGATCATCTATGCTGCAGAAACTCAGATTGAAATGCTTTATGTATGTACGATTAATTAGTCAGGGATTACTCTTTTAAGGAGAACATATCAGGATTTTATTTATCAATTAAGGACCCGAATTTTAAAGGTAATATTGAAATAAAACACATCAAACATATTTTTTTAAAAAAATCTGGAAGGGTTCATATTTTAACGATAGCCCAAAAGGGCTCTTTTAAAGTATAATATGTTTTATCAGTAGAGACGATCGACAGGGATCGCCCAGATGGAATAGTGAAACGTTTTATAGAATGCTAGATGAGTATACATTTAAACTAAAAATGGGAGCGATCTACATCTTCTATATGTTTGAAAAGCGAAAAAAATATGTAATGTAGTTCTGTAAAAATATTTAATGTTTTTAATTAGCTATGTCGTGAATTTAATGCATTTTTATTTAACTTAATCAAGATCAACTGTACGCATTCGCAGTGGATTTTATGCACACACAGCCGATGATAGCTTGATAAAATTTATTTTTCTAGTATATATATATTTATATATATATAAACTTTACAGTTCTGGAAATTTCACACAAAAACTCTCGTACAGCTCTTCTCTGTATGCCCCCTCACAGTCAGTAGTCATCACTTCAAACTACTAAGAGCGCATTAAACACAACTCAACTCAAAGCGCATCTAAAGAGAGAATCTCGTACGGAGATCTCTCAATACTCTAAAATCAACTCTGAATTGAAAACTGAGAACTGATATTATTTCTAGTCTTAAATAGTTTTTCCCCTGTCGACGAGAAATTTCCATTGCCTTCCATTTCTCAAAATTACTTGAATCATATACGGTTACAATTACATAGAGCTGTCTATAGTTACAGTTACATATAAGAACCACGCCAAATACAGTTATACAGAGATCGGATCCAAATGTCATCAAATGTTCCCCAACTTTGGTGACTTTTGGATGTGAAAATCTCCCGCCAAATTTGGAGACAAAAATTAGCCGCCAAAATCACTGCTATTTTTGCGATGTTTTGTCACTTTGGAGAGAGAGTTATTTATCTCAATGTTAAACTGACTGACCCCTGTAAACCTTATTTTTCAGGCGATGCTTCACACCCTGAGGCCTTTTTATGTTACATCATACAAGAGATATTACAATTTACGTACAGCTTCACTCAATTGCGTAGTTAGGGTGGGGCAAGGGAAGACATCTGTCCTCGGGCGCAGCATCCAGGGGGCGCCAAATTGATGTTACGAAATTTTAGAATGAAATGTTTTCCATTCTTGGCACACAGAAAGGCGCACATGTCCCTGGGCGCTGAAAACCCTAGCTACACCTTTCATTTCACTAAAATTATTTACGTATGTACAAAATTTGTACCAACAGTATTCTTAAGAACTGGATTTGTTGCTTTTAACTAACTTCGTTTGTTAATCCATAGGAGACAGTTTCAACTTGAAAGATAAAATATCTTATATTTCGCCAAGTGAGAACACAGTCAAAAGAAAAGTGAAATGACGCATTTATAGTGATTTGATGCAAAATATCATTTCGAGATTAATAACCCGTTTAAGCTAATGAAAACATGATAGTGAGAATATAGGTAATGAAATTTTTTTCAACTAAAACCTCTTTTTTTTTTTTTTTTTTTTTTTTTTTTTTTTTATGTAAGCATGGTATACTTAATGTAATCTTTCATTTAGTTCACTCATCGAATTGCACTGTGAGCGGGATTTTGTCAGCTATTTTTAACCTGCTTCCTGATAAGCTAACGAATTCTAATTTTGTACACACACATTATTTTTCAATAATAATGCAATGTGGGTAAAGAGATTTTTCAAAATTTCACTTAGATCTTTTTTTATTATGAATTTATTTTAGAATAGATATTTTACTGAAATTCAATTTAGCCTCTATCTGACTTCCGAACATTTAAATTAGGCAACGTAATTGAACATATAATAAACATGTCTGTTTTTTGTATTCTTGACCGCCTTTTATTTATACTACGCGCTTGTGCGGCCAGCTACCTAAAATAGCTATATAGTATATATATATATTTTTTTTTTAAGGAATCCAGCTAATGCGACTTAACGGCTCCAGCCAGTAATTATTGGTAACTGAAATGAATATGTGTTTTTTATGCTTTAAATACATGGCTTTTAAATCGCTTAGTTTTTTTATTAATAATAGATTAAATTTGAGAGAAAAATTAAATACTATCTTACGTTTTCATAAAAGACAACGTATTTGCCCGTGAGAGATGAAAATATTTTAAGTCGGGTAGTGGCAACACGTTTCTTTCAGCTGGCTGAGTTTGTTGACTAAGTTCGAAAGACACACACATATTTTGCGTTTTGACGAATGGCAACACACTCCTTTTATATTTATTATGACAGTTATTTAAATTTCAAACATAAATATCTTACGTCTTGCCGAGTGACAGCATAAAGCTTTTGCATCCCTAAGTTTTAAACGAAAGCTCCTTAAATTTGCATAAAATATGAAATAAATAAAAAATAATTTCGAAATTCAAACTTGGAGGTGCAGGTGACAGGTGACGGAGGACGGGGACGCCTGACGTATAACATAGGTAAACAGGCATATGTCCCACGTCCTCCACTATCTCGAAGAAGCAACTCGCTGGAGCCCCGTGAGGCTGCACCAGGAGTTTACATGGCCATACAGGGGCTAGATGTCGGGTAGTTTTTACATAGGACGTTGTTAATAACACAAAGTAACTTAGAAAGAATATAAAGGATAGCATTAAAACACTAAAACACCCATATAAGCTGAAACACATAGATATACAAAATTAAACGTAAAAGCATAAAAACACACTCGTAATTACGTAACATAAAGACATAGAAACACACACGAAAATACATATCATGACACATAGAATACATATGGAAACACGTAGAGCACATAAATGCAAATATTACACTCAGAGGAAACATATAAGACATAGTAAGGTGTGCGTAAAGCAGTAGTGCTGTGCGGAAATATGCTCAGTTCCCATAATACATAATGTACATACTTTCATTAGGGGCTTCTGTTGCATGAATTACATATTTCGTTGCATACACTACATTCGTGCATTGTACGGATATTATATATTTCGATTTACGATAACACATCATTCCATTGGGTGCCCAGTGCTTCACACTGATAAACATGTCAGTAACATTATATCTGCAAGTTGGTGGCTATTGAAAGCAGATAACTTGGAGGTGCACATGCTCGAGCGAAATACTATGTTTGTTCAACATTTTTTTGGCTCTATGAGCCACTCTTTCTCCACAATGCAGTTAAATTCAAAAGCGCTTGAATTTTTAAAAGTGACAGCACACTTTTTATATTGCTGAGTTTTCTGATTAAATTTAAAATATAACTATCTTATGCTTTGCACAGAGCCAGCACAAAGAGTTTAAACTGGTAAGGTTTCAACCGAAAGATCCTTAAATTCTTCCAAACTATAAAATATATAAGAAACAAATTAAAAATTCAAAATTTGGACTTGAAGGTGCACATGTTCGGGCACGAGTCTTCAAAATTTGATAGGTCTAGGCAGAGCCATTTTCCGCAATGCGAGGAGCATATAGATTCACAGTTATTTAATAATACAAATGTCAAAGAGGACATCTCTCCAAACGATTTATTTGTAACTAAATTGTATTATACAGTTTCTTTAAAAAAATTAATGACACATTCATTCTTCATTTGCATAAATTACTGTTTCTACATTAAAAAATAAATAAATAAATAAATAAAAACTAAAATAAAATAAAATCTGAAAGCTTTCAGATTTTATATTACGCCCAAAGTGACTTTTTTTAACGTTTTCTACGTTACCTTTATTTAATTCAATTCAACAGCAATATCGCAAAATAATTTTTAAATGAGCATACCTAAAGAATTTCTGATACATAGTCTGGAGCGCTAGAGATAAATTTCTTTTTCTTTTTTTCTTTTTTTTTTTTTTTCCGTTCAGTGTTGCCATTGCTCGCTTTTAAATCGTTGAGTTTGTTAATAAAAAATTCGGTAAAGGGTTAAAAATATATTAAATCGATAATAAAACAAATTTCAAATTAATTAGGGCTTCCACATGCTCATATTCGGCGGAAGATTACATTATTCAAAATTTGATGGCTCTAGGTAGTGTTGTTTTATCACATTTATACAGATTCTTCATTATTGAATTTTTCTTAATATAACACGAGGTGATAATATTTGGTGGAAACACTTCGCAAAGTGAACTAACATTTATATTGAATTAATACAAAATGCCAAAACGAAATTAATAGCCCTTTTGAGCTAACAGAAGGACTATTATTAGCCCTTTTGCGCTAAAAATCTGAAAGCTTTCAGATTCTATTACGCTTAAAGGGGCGTTTTTTTAATATTTTGTGTGTTACCTTTATTTATTAAATATCATGTTTTTTGTACTTAAACCATAAAATTCAATTCAATAGCAATATCACAAAATATGTTTATAATTTCCGATACACAGTTTCGCGCGCTGGAGCTAAAAATGCGTTTTTTGTAGTGTTGCCATTGCTCGTTTTGAAACAAAAATTCGCAAAAGTTTTACAATGTATGAAATAAATAATAAAACATATTCCAAATTTGGACTTCCAGATGCCCATATTCGAGTGGAGTACTACATTATTCAAAATTTGATACCGTTGTGTTTTTACAATGCAAGAAACATGCATACATTCACGCAGATTCTTCAGTATATAATTTCTTTAAATACAATGCAGAGATCTAATATTTGGTATCAACAATTTGAAAAATGAGCCTCCACTTTATTGTGGAGGACACAAAATGTCAAAAAGAAATTAATAGCAAATCTGGGCAAATTGCCCCAAAAGTCTTCTGATTTCAGCACTTGAATTCACGTAATATATAATTTTATTATATTTAAAAAAAAATATTCAAAAGGCATCGGATTTATCTGACGAAGGTTTCTGGTGCATCTCAAAAGAGGCTAAGATTTCCATGAAAAGGGAAAGTCGATTTTGATGCACTACAATTAAAATTAAACATTATAACTAAACAATCGCTTCAGTAATAAGTTCAAGAGATAATTATCGAAAAATTATTACGTTTCGTTTTCGGTGAAAAGTCTCGTTACACGACTTTTGATTTTAACCAAAAAATATGTTACATAGTTTGAGGAACGTTATCCCTCTTCAAAGAAATTATTAACTTTCATGCACATTTGTGATTTGTGAAAGAAGAAATTATATGTCGTGTCTACAAAAGTCTTTACCCTGCCTTTATTTTGGCAAGCGTTGATCTCAGAAAAATACTTCCAAATAAAGAACTGTTTTATAATGAAGCAAATATTCGGGTTTTGGTATTTTAAATTTAAAGAAAATCAATTTTGCAAAACTTAAGACATCTAACGTTTTAGACATTCCCTCGCCCGTTCCCTATACTTATGTTTAGGAAAATTTTAAATTCGTTATTAAAAAGAAAACGTTCCCTGCTTGTTCCCTCTTTGTTCCCGTTCAACAAAAATTGACCGACATATTTAATTTCCAAATCTGTGATTTTTAACTTCATTTTCAATTTGCACTGATGGTTCGGTTAATGAATAAATTAGAATAATTCGAGGTTTATTTTCACCTCCTTAAATATCCTTAATTGATATTGTTTTATGATTTATTAGTGTTTTTATTTATAATTTTGATACTTTTGGTATGTCGAAAGCATCTCCACACAAGTAACTTCAATAATTTCAGTCTAAAAATAATTAATATTCTCATGAAATTGTATTACTTTAGAATAACAATTTGGCAGTCGTACAAAAGATTCATTGAACAGCGAATAGCTTTTTATCTTTAATTAATACAAATAATAACATGAGTTGGATGCGTGCCAATATTGAAGCCTGATAGTGTTTTCTAGAATTTTGGTAAGATCATCATTTTGAAAAAATTTACATTGAAAATACTTTTCAAAATTATCTGCACAGAAGTGCTTGTCGCTTTAGTCTCTTAACATCAGGCACCTTCTTCCTAAAAGATATTTTATTTTTAGTTACATTCAAATACAAACATTTCATTCTTAAATTTGCATACAACCCCCAGATATAGTATTTAATCGTTAACAAGAAATATCTCGGTCAATTTTTGTACAGGAATAGAACGTTCTGTATTTTATCTTTTACAACGAGTAAAAAATTTTCGTAGATACGCGTATAGTGAGCAGAGAACGTGTTAAAAGTTAATTTTGTCATTTAAAAACGCCAAAGTGTAATTCTTTTCGTAATTTAAAACATTTTTGCAACTGGAAATATATATCTACAACCAATGGTTGCGAAAATAAAGGCCATGTAAGGACTTTTCTAAATAACGTGTATAGTTAATGTAGTGCATGTAACTATACAGTTATTGCTACATTTTACTTTGTAGCATTTTTAATTTATTCAAAGTTATAACTATTTTTATCACCCAAGATTATAATATGTTTTGAAAGATATAGCTACTTCAAAGATGCTTCCTTCATCTCTAATAAAGATACCTTCACTAGCACTTTACCGAATCCCTACACTCGATACATATAATTCTCAAGTAGAAAAATAAGCATTTTACAAAAATTCAAAAACACGTTCTATTAAGTGATTTTTATTTATATTATTGTAAATATGTAACCGTTCTTCTCTAAACACAAACGCCGTCTAGCTCTAAAAGTATTTATTAGAAGGGCACATAAACAGTTATAAAAAAAATATATACCAAAACAGAACCCCTAACCTTAACGTTCGAGTCACGGAGACATAATACTGGAGAACCTATTCTCATCGCAGGTGGTGGTCGACTTCTGTAAGTTGCTCTCGTCGCCACTAGATGGCGTTCGATAAAATAGTTAGATTACATTCAAACAGTTCTGTTACAAATAATAATAGTTTGATTGTTTATTACAACAAAGCAGATAGCTATCAGCCTACGAGGAAAGAGGTTTCTATGTGAGTTTTTCTAAGGTAAATTTCCTTCTACTCACATAACATATGTTATGTTCTCTTGGTTTCCAAATCAAGTTTTTATGATTTAGGGAAAATGGTGGTTTGTGTTTTTCGTTCTTATGAGATTTATAGTAAAAACGACGACTTTATGTTATTTCCTGCGATTTATTTTTGTAGCAATATTCAAGCAACTAATTCCACTAGCTGCAGATAATTAGCTTCTAGAATTATTCCAAAATTTGAAAAATTGGATTTACAGACTACAATTGAACACCGCTCTAAAGAACTTCTTGGGACCGGAAGTTTGGTTCGCTATATCCGATTTGGTAAGAAAAGTAGTTCATTCCTCAAAAGTATAAAAACAGTGTGTTCATATTTGTATTAAAATAAATATTAAAAAAATATTGATGAAATTACCTTTAACTTTTACGATACGTATGTAAGTTTTGTAAAGGAAAAATTTAGAAAGTTTTGTAAAGAATATCCTATATCTTTTAAAAGACCTAAAGAATGCAAACTCCCATTCGAAGGACAGGACTTGGATAGTATTCAGGCTTAAACAAGAAAAGAAAAGTTTTCTAAAAAGACGTATCAATTGTATAACCCAAATTCATGAGCTTCATTACTCCATGAACAGCGAGAATTTCAAAACTTCCATCATAGTATCAGCCTGTCTAACAACTCAGTCAAAGAATTTGAATGAAATCGAAGAACGCACTTACGTCTTTGGTTTAAAAGTCATATACACTACATACAAAGGACTCCATATGGTCTTCTAAGATTTGCTTATTATGTCATCTTTCTCTTAGATTGGGTGTCATAACTGTTTCGAGTAGTCTTTGTACAGAACACAGATAAAAGTTGTTGAACATAAAAGAAAAGCACATAAAGGTGTTTAGTTTTACGGACGGAATGTTAAATGTCAATCCTAGCATCCTAAATGTGGATGATTTTAAAAGTTTTTTTTTTTTTTTTTTAACCTGCAGAAATTTTGGGAAAATTCAAAAACGTTTTGATCGAAGATAGCCATATAGTTTGTTATATGCAATTTTTATACCAGTTCGCTATAGAAGTAAAAATTAAGTGTATAGGAAATTGAACGGGACCAAACGGTTCGTTCGTTATAAGTCGAATTCTTTATACAACGGGTTTCGACTGCATTTGAAAATCAAACTATCTTGTGAGGGGGGGAAACCACTGAAAGATTTTTTGCAGTCATTCCGGTGGCTAGAAACCAAACCCAACTCTCAACGTTTAGTGATCTTAAACTACTCTACCATTCGTGGATATTTACTCGGTTAATTTTAATTTTTGAAATTATGTAGCAAACACCTTTTCAAAATGCTCTTGCAGCAAATATCTCAAAAAATATTGCATTTCTAAGCACATAATTGAAATGCACTGAATTCCTTTAAAAGTAAAGAATTTTCTTTGTAGACAATAACACATATTACATAAAGAGCGCCAAATCCTGGCTGATATGGGTTCTTCCAATATGGCATGCAAGATCTCATTTTATTAAAGTATGGCTAATTTATTCCATTTCAAGGCAAGTATTTTCAAAGTGTACCCTTTCTGTATTAATAATGCATATCCCTAATACCATCATTCAGAGGCCAAAATCAAACCTAAGTATTTTCGGAAAAGAAGTCAAAGAGCTTTCGCGTGCGTAGACTGCGCCACCAGAAAGATAATACAGCAACCGACGCTAGGCGTCGAAGTCACTTCCCAAGCACGAGAACTTCAAATTCTGCTGAGGCCACCGCAGGTCGTTTTTAGTATTTTATTTCGTCAATAAATTCTAATATGAATTCTGCTTGAATAGTTTCATGCGTGTATGTTGTTACAGCTTATAAATCCGTAATGACGACTTTGAAATATATGGACACGAGATTGCTGTTCTCACGCTAGAAAACATTTCAATACAAACTTTAAGTCTTTTCAGAATATGATTACTCATATGTATTTAATGTAAGAACTTTTCGAGAATACTTTATAACGAAATAATATATTTCTAAAAAAAGGAAAGAGAGTAATATTCATGTTGTACATATTTCTTGATAAAATAGAAATATTGTTCAGGCACGACGTATAATGAACAAGTATAAATCCCTACTAAAAATACTGACGTAAAGAAAATGGGTAATAGACGTTTGATATGATTGCATTAAAACTTTAAACAAGCACTTCTACAGGGTATGGTGTTTGAGTAATTAATTCTCTAGCACAGTTATAGCTGATGCACAGTTATACCAATATTGAGTTATAGCTGATGTATCGCTTTTCGGCGCTTGATAATGAAGTTCTCGTAAAATGGTTGAGATCCGTGAGGACCGAATGTAAGAAAAAGGAGGCAACCGTTTGTTACCAGAAACATTCTGCAGCTATGTTGAGGTCTTTAAATGCACGTTGACTCTCATATGTTCTCGCAATTCGTTAGGCATTTTAAAGATAAAATACAATCTGTAGAATGGAATAGACATCTGTAGAAGTGCACACAGACGTAGTCATCAATTGTGATGGTTCATAAAAATGTACAATTCATGAGAAAAAAAAGTACAGTAAATACTTGATCAAATAATATTCAGAAATTCAAGTGATTAAAAGTTAAGCTTTACCACTTCGCTAAGGAAGTTACGCTACTACCGCCCAAAACATGAAGTATGAGTGGACACGCATCTCGATTATGAATAAATGTCCATGCATGAGAATGAAGAGTTTTCCATGCCACGTGACACGGGGGCCGATGAGAAGGTCCCTCGAAGAGAGTCTCTGGTTCGGTGGCTTGGCAAATGCGGTCGAGAGCAGGAGACTGACGTTAATTACGGAAGGGGAAAGTAAACGGCTGTGTCAGGGATCATAAGGGGTGATATATTTTAAAAAAAAGTGTTTTGAGGTCTCATTCAGTATCAGTATATCAGAAATAAATGATGCACATGGTATCAGAATGGTGACAAATTACATAAGATACGAAAAGTTATATTTATTTGTTTATTAACATTTCATTATTACATTGTTTTCTTATAGGAATTTCCTTCCACCCCCCTCTGAGCAATACAAACAGGTACATGTAAGTCGGCTGAAAAGCACTGCTATAAACAAATAATCCAACCCAATTCCAGTTGAACAGCGCTTATTAATACTAATTGTTTACGGAAAGCATCCTAGTTTTTGAAAAGCTTCGTATCATCTAACATAAAATTAATTAATTAATCATCTTAAGAATGATTTTGTGTTGAATATGGCAAAACATATGAGGGTTGGCTAGGCATGATTTCATGGAGAATTTTCTAAGGAAAATGGGTTCATATTTACATATCTTAAGATTATAAGTATTGATTAACATTTCCTATAACTACTTCTAATTGAGGCTTTCTAAGAGCAACCCCCTTAATTTTGACTCGCAGCTTTTAATTTTAGACTAAAATATGAGCATAGAATCTACCTTTAAACAATGGGATTTGTTTTTAAACACTGTGGCATGAGAGTGCCTAGTAATAATAGTTTTAGCGTCGCTAAGAATCATTTTCTGGATTCTCCTATTGATTTTTTTCCAAAAGATATTAAAAGCTGCAATTGACAAGTATGAGCAATGCATAATACATACATATATAACGTAAGCATACCATAAAGAAAAATGAACCCCCAACAAAAGCTGATCGACTGCTATTGAACTCTAAATAGGGGTTTATCAGAGGGAAAATGGCAATTAAAATCAATTAAAATTCCATTTAATTGATTTTAATTATTTATTTACTGTATCGATTTATTACTTATTGTAATGGATTGGAATATTTGAATATGAATTAGCTGAATATTTAAGAAAAAAATTATGACTGTGAGAATAGGAAAAAAAAAACATTTTTTGAATATTTACTTTCTTATAGAATGCAGATGAATTCATTTTTACTCAACGAAAATCAAAATTTAGTAGCTAATTAATCTGTCTTGTATCGACCACTTTAGTTCAGTGATTCGTATTATAATGTGCGCTTTTTTAAAAAAAAATTTAAATGCTTCAAGAATAATTAATTAGAAAAAAGCATAATTCTCTTCTTACCCTTAAATTCTTCAATAAAAGAACTGCATTTTCAGCTATAACCAAGTGAAATAATTTTCTAAATATAATTCAAAGCATGAAAAATAAGGTACATAAACAGCTTGGAAATGGAACTAGCATTGAGATTCTCTTTAAGAAATATGGTGAAGCTTAACAAAAAGTCTACGAAGTGAAGTAATTCCGTAGAATATTTTCTAACTCTTTATAACTAAATTGCACTCAATTATACTTCATAAACGACATGTAAATACTATTTAATGTATATGTGTCTCTGTGTGTGTGTGTGTGTGTGTGTGTGTGTGTGTGTGTGGCTCACTAGCGGCTGAGCTGTAAAGTCGTTGAACTCTGGCAGGTCGATCCGGGGTTCGAATCCGGATCGACGGGGATGGCTGTATTGGCGTTTTCGAGGTTTTCCCCACGTGTAACGTGCATAAGAGTCAGTTTTGCTTAGAAAGTTCTCCACGAGGCACCCTTACCCTTAGGCAAATAACCGTCGAATGCTTTGCTATAATCAAACAAACCAGACCAAACAATAGATATATAAATAAGTAGCTTAAAAACTGCTATATTTTATGTATACTCATTAAGTAGTATTTCAATATATATAATGAATAAAAGAAAGGAAAAGTCGGATCCTAACTGATTGTATATAATGTCCCTATGAAGGCCCTAACAATTCTCTCTCACTTAAAGTCGTAACCCAAAAAGAGAACAAATTAAACTTCAGATACGTATACAATACTGAATGTAATACAAAAAATACAAAATATAAAAATAAATTATATATGTACGAAACCTAACTAACTATTTATATTGATATTACGTAAATATACGTATGGTAATGAACATTGTATAAATAAAGATATTTTATACCTTATTCTATATTTGGTTCCATTTATATATACCTATACATAGATATATATAATTTAAGGATTCCGTTTAAGGATTATAGTAGTAGTTAATACTACTACATATAAAACACAAAAGTGCATCAATAATGTATTTTTCAGTATTATTTAACTTCATTCTTAGGAATTTTCTGCAGTCTAGTTTGCGTTATTTTATTCATAAGTCTCAAATAAAACAATTATTGTTTATATGCCATTAGAAAATTAACCAAAAAGCAGCGACCACAATGTAATTGAGAAACAGTCCTTAGCCGTGAAAAGGTTGAAAGCCATTCGGTTATGACTATTATCTCACATACTCAGCTACTTCGCATACATGGAACATAGCATTCGAAATGAAAAACTCAATATTTACTACAAATTCATTCGTGTAACAAATATCCGTCTTTCTACACCTATGGCTTTAAAAAAAGATGGTATTTATCGTACAGTTTATCGTTAAGTAATACATTTTCATTGTACAAAATTGCATTCACTCGAAGAATTCAATTTGTATTTTCCTATGTATAAAACTGAAAGTAGAGTATTTCGTGTTTGTGTTTGTGAGTATGGCAAAGCCTCGAGGGCTATCTGCCTAAGAGGAGGGATGCCTTCGTGGAGGACTTTCTAAGGGAAACTGGCTCGTATACACGTTACACATGGGGAAAACCACGAAAACTCCCATGCAGCCAGCCCGTTCACGGGATTCGAACCTCGGACCGAACTACCAGTGTTTAGCGACTTTACCGCTCGGCCGCTGGTGGGCCTGAAAGTAGAAAAGTTAGATGTTTAAACAACCCCCGCTTTTTCTCTAGATCCCTAGCGAGATTGTCCGCACCTTGTCAGCTCTCCCCCTGAAAAAACGGATTGTAAATTTATGACCTGACCGCAAATGAGGGTATTTCTCTGGTTCGGTCCTGGTTGATATCCATACAGTCTTATCAATGAAAGAGGGTATAGTCATATGACAATAATTAAGCTTTGCTGGAGGAGCTTTCTTGCTGGTCATGTGACGGGATTTTCCGTAATCAGCTTGGCATGGAATCTTTACAGAAATAAATGCAGAAATTTAAATAATACTCTAGGAATAGGCAAAATGCGAAATGGAAAAATAAATATATACAACTATATTTATATATAGTTACAATATATACAACTACATTTGAAAAAATTTTCATTCGCACTATCCAATACTTCGTATGAAAGATCTCATCTCGGAATAATTTACAGCCAGGCAGTTCACAGCTTTGAGGAAAAAGTTATCATTTAGTACTCTGATAATGTCGTGCATTCTGAGGACGTTAAGGTCTCTATGAAGAATGTTCGCACTGACAACATAGTAAGCATTTGTGATGATTCTCAGCATTCTGTTTTGTAAAGTTTGAAGAGCTTTCACATTAACAGAAAAATTATAAGTGCCTCTCTGGCCAGTTTTATAACCTTTTGACGTACCTCGGAGAGTTTACTAAGAAAGTTTTGACGTCGTTGATCTCGGGTTCGAATCTCACACTAGGCACGGACGTTCACAAGCCTAAAATTCTTTTGTGGAATATTGCAGTATGTTCACCATTCAAATCCTCTTGATAGGCAATGGATCTTAGTATTCTCGATTTCATATTTTCTAAGGTTACCGAGGTTTTACAAGAAGATAATTTAAGACGTTCCAATTTTCAATTCTGATATTCATTTTATTCTCAGAAATCCTGTTCGTTTCAGAGGTGGTGGTCTTAAGAGGATGATCGCTAAAAGAAAGTTCGTTGCATAACTAATAATTTTTACAAACATTTAAGTTAATAATGCAATTATGAAAAGCCATCTCTAATACTATACATTATGTAGCTTAGTTACAGAATATAAATCTCCCATTAAAAAATATTTAAGTATGTAACAAATGTTAATTTTATAAAATAATTTAATTTATATGTATACTAATTTATCATCGTTCTTTTAAAAATAATAAGTATGATACATTATTTTAAGCATATTGCTTTAGATAGAAACTGCTTTAAGAAAGCATGAGTATTTCAAAAACTAAAGAGAATACGATAATAAGCAAGCGACTAACAAATTTAAAGTTATAATATCCGAAGTTATCTAAAATTAAAGCCAGAATCGAATCAAAAGGGACTGGAAATAATGCAAGAAAAAAATATTTTGTGATTGCGTAATGAGAATAGAAATTCACATTTGAAGGATCAAATCACAGGATTTATATGCCATTGAATTTTTTTTTATTATTATTATTTTCATGCGCGGGCATTTATATTTGTCATCACAATAGCAAGGGAAGTGTACCCATTCTTTATAGCTGTTTTTATATAATAGGAATCATTTCCAGGTAATATATTTTTTCCTTAAAATTACCTAACTCGTTGAAACTTGCTCATTGCTCTGAGCAGCACGTGTTCAAGACAAGAGACTCTGTCAAGCTTTCCTGGAAACTGTTAGTTTCATGTTGTCCAACTTCTGCATTTCAGTGAGATATATTTTTTTCTGTGATGATGCAAAAATACCATCAATAGAGTACATCACTCTTCTATTATTTCGAAGTTTAAAGCATGTCAAAAACTTGAAAACGCATTTTCCTTGGTTTTAAGCATCAGAAAGAGATTTTCTGTTTATTCAACAACGTGACTTTTTAGTTCTAATCCTTACGAACAGCAGTCGAAATGTTTAAGCAAAGCAGTGTTACCTAACCTTTTCTGGGTGCTGCTCTAACTCAGCGTTTTAAAGATTTTCATGCTTGTCAACTAAGTTCTGAAAATGCATAATATAAATAAGTTATAGAGTAATTAAGATTTTTTTCAATCAAGAGATGGGGAACGTGTGCAATGCCCTTGCCGGGACTCGAACCTGGATCTCTCCGATATCCGCCGAGTGTGTTACACTTACACCACGAAGGCATGCTGGAAGAAGAGAGAAAATACTTTATAAAATGCTTTAAGTAAAAAAGATACATAATAATACTATTTTGAATTTCACATTCTTCAAATAATGTATATTTTATTATTAAATCCTCATATTATATAATATAAACGAAAATGAACTTTGGAAAATGAAATTGATTTTAGCTTCATCTATAACCATGATGTCTTCTGTTACGGCTCTTACTGAAGTATCTAAATTCAATTAATTTCCAACTCGAGCTCCTAACCCTAAATTCATGGTATTCGTATAATATCACCCTTTCCTCTATTAACAGATCATTTGCGAAGCTACAGCTACCTTTAAAGGAACGTGAAGGGGGTAAAAAGGCAACTGAATTTTCTTGGAATATTAACAGAATTCGATATGTCATTCCTATCTTTTCCCAATGACATGCCATTTTTTCCTTTTACATTGCATAAAGTTTTAATATACTCACTATTTCACATTTCTGACAGTTCTCATTGCATGGTCTCAAAGGATGTTTGTTCCATCACTATGTTATTGAATGACGCAGAATATTGTTTTTTTTTAATATATCAGTAAGGAAGTAATAAATGCAACCTCATTTTTCCTAGACACCTCTAGACATATCTTTATTGGTATCCGGGGCTCATTTCTAAGGGAGACACATTGCTGGAAACAATTCTATTCCAGTCTGTGAGATCCCGGGTCGAATGTGACAGGGACCACCGTAAACATGGCTAGTGGTGTACAAAGGTGAGGGGCAGTAAGCGCAATGGCCGTTGTTACTTGAGCCCCCATACGATGAGTCGCCTATGCAGACACTGGTGTTCCGGTTACACGTCGGACGGTAGCTAAGAACGCATCAGGGGCTATGAGACCAATCGGACGATCACTCTATCCTCATGTTCTATCGTTGCCCGGAACTACGTCCTTGACGCTCAATACTGTCGAATGGAAGTATCGCTCCGAACCAAACGTCTAACAATCCTTGACCACTTTGTTTCCTTTAGCCCAATTGCACTTGTACAGACATTAGGTTATTTTTTGGAAGCAGGAAGAGTGAAAAATGAGCAACGCCTTCACCGGGAATTGAACCATGGACTTCTGGAATACGCACCCAGCGTGTAGACCACCACACCCCGAAGGCATGCTAAGAAGGCGAAAGAAATACCTTATATACTCCCCTTTTAAAGGACGACTAGAGTTTTTAGGGGACCCAATCGCCAAATCCTGGGTGGGGAGAATCACCATCCACCACCCTTTTAGTCCGGGCGTCACTTATAGAGATATGAAGATTTTTTGGAAGCAGGAGAGTTGAGAAATGAGCAACGCCTTCGTCGGGACCTCTGGAATATGCGCCCAGCATGCAGACCACTACACCGCGAAGGCACGCTAAGAAACCGGGAGAAATACCTTATACATTTCTCTCTCAAAAGGTACATCTGCTCTTACTGTTAGCGAAACCCGTCTAAGATGCATTAGTAACAGTCAACGTGGGTTGGCGGAACCAGAGTCGTGTGGCCTTTGTTATATAGAAAAAAAATTTATGTCGGCACCAATGTTATATCTGAAAATTTTTGTTGTGTACTTTTAACTTTGAACTTGGAATCATCGTGCCGGATAAATCCACAAAAAAAACATCATATCAAATAATTCAAAACAAATCTAATTCATAATATATCAAAAGATGAATCAAATAAACAATCGTATATCATATCTATCAATCAATCGTATAGTGGTAGTACAATTTAACGTTTAAGGTTTGCGTTGTGAGTAACCTATGTAAAAGGAAAAATCAATAACTCCAAATTCAATTAAACTCCATGTTTCTTAAAAGCCTCCCGGCTCAAACAAATGGAGGGACATGACAAACCACAGTAAATTATACGCTACATAAATACACAAAAGCAATTAAATTTTTAAACACACATTTATTAAATTCTTGAATGTATTATATAATTAAATAATGGATAACTGATCAGTATCCTACAACATATTTTTACTCGGAAAAGTAACACATAATGTCACACGCATTTACAGCTTACAAAAATTAATATACCTTAAGTTGGAAAATAACGCATATCTCATTCCAAAATTAACATACTCATATTAATTTGTAAGTTTACTATTTTTGACGTTCAATAGCTCACTAATTATGCCGCTAAAAAAATCTTTAAACCTTCCTTTACAGACTTTAAATTAATTAGTCATTATTCAAAACATTCTAATCATTTAGTAGTTTACATATATAAAATAAATAATTTCCTTTTAAGTAATTTGAAAAGATAGAGAGGTAGACAAATTTAAAAATCACTCACAGATGGAAGACAGTTTTTTCTGGATTGAAGAATCTTTAGTGTCCAATCCACTTGGAAATGAGCTAAAACAATATTTTTTTTTTTTCAAAACACTTTCAGAAGCGTCCATTGATCTCAGGAACAAGGGAAGCATGATACCTCCTTCTGGAACAAATCGGTATCTCATGACAAATTTCTTCAACTGGAATGTCTCAAACATGACTATTCAAGTTCTCTAAAATACACGATGAAGCGGCGAAACAAAATTTTGGGTAGAGCACTTTTGGCACAAACTTCTTAGTTGTAACCAATCCCTCCTGTCTATGAGGAACAATTCTAACTGGAAAGCCTGTAACATGATAATTCAAAGATCACAAAATACACGATGAAACGGTAAAATCAAATTGTGCGTAGAGCACTTTCTCCGTGCGAACAAATTCTCAACAGTGGGAAAGCGGCGAGAAACCTCGCCTCAGACCGAGTCGCAAGCCCCCCGCAGGACGTAAAGCCGCACCGAACTTTTTCTTTTACTGTCTTACATCTTCGCAACTTAAATGGCTCCAAATCCGACGCAATAGCCGGCGCCCGCGAGAGCAAGACCCGCAAGGGGTCAAGTCCCCACTCCTCTTCTTACTCTTAGCTTGAAAGAATCAGGAAACAGAATGATCTCTAGCCTGGTGCAAGCACCCAGGAAATCTCGGTTTCTTCTCCTCTGTGAGTTCATAGGCTTTCAAAAAAATCATAAAATTAAATCTTACCAATCCCGGAATTTTATGTTATCTAAATTGAGAAAATGACACACCCATGACGAATCAAACACCAGAAAATCTGACAATGAAATCCGAAAAACATCTGTACACATAACGTGAGAAAAAAATAGACCCCCCAACTAACAAGCGAAACTAGCTTTTACGAGCATCCAATTATCTAACTTAGTACACCTCCCACTGTCTTGAAGTAAGAAAACTGCAAACTTTAACAAAGCGACAGGAAAGCGATTTCCGTTTCACACGCCAAGAGTTAAAAGGCGACACACGACTCCCAACTGCCTCCATTGTTAAAAGGCCATAAACCAGATGGCTTCCGCAACCGTTTCCCGCCTTAGTTACAATTCCTACTCAAGAATAACAAGTTAAACAACACCTTAAGAGCCTAGGAATACTTTTTTCTAGATTAAAATACACATGAATACGAATAAAAATCTTAGAATAATAATAACTTAAAACACATATTAATAATTGAAATTCGCGACATAACATATTCCTATTAGAATAATAATAACTTGAAACACATATTAATAATAAGTTCGCGACATGACACCTTAACATCAGAATGTTCTTTGTTTTAAACACCATCCGGTGCTCTAGTCTTTCATTCACTGCCGAAAGTTTATCATTTACATATTGTTACGAATTTTGCACTTAGATATTTTTTTTTTTAATAATGTAACATTAAAAATCTAAAGAGACGAGCTATGCTGAAAAAGTAAGAATGCAGGGGTAAATCCATTTAATACTGAGTAAATGGGTGTCGGTAATTTGGCGACAAATCACGAAAAATCGCAAAACTTGGCCACCATTTGGTGATAATTTGGTCCGGTTCCTGTATTATCGTAAAAGGTATTGTAATTGAATAAATGTAATCGGTCACTATATTAGTTGCAACAGTAATTCTACCTTCATTAGCCATATTCCTTCTAATTTCGGGACACAGAAAGTACTAGAAATATCTCCGCGGCCCAATGAAAACTATATAAGAGGGGAGAGAGCATCTGCTCTCAGTTGTTGTTGTTATCAGTTAGCTCAGCCTGAATTCCGAGTATTATCTCCGGTTTACCTTCGCTCTTTAGCTGAATTGCGTTGTGTTTAACGTTCTTAGTAGTTTCAAAAGTGTTTCTTTTGATAAAATAAATTTTAGAAATCTATCTTAGTATTTTTATGCATTCAACCTATTACTAACCCGTACGCACATAACTATATTCTAGCGTAAGAGATGGGTATATGCAATTTCGTCCCGTTCGGATAACTCCTTTATGCATCGCTATTTATGTTATAGAATCGGTTATAGTTACGTTATCGGTGAGGAAGTTAAAAGGTATTTCTCCCGCCTTCTTAGCATGCCTTCGTGATACAGTGATCAGCACATTCGGCGAGTATTCGTAATGTCCGTGATTTGAGTCCTGATGAGGGCAATGCTCATTTTTTATCTCTCTTGCTTCGAAATAACCTAATATCTGTACAAAGTATCAAATGCAACCTCATTGCTTAATTGGTCCTAAAGTAGTCAACCAATTCATCTATAGGATTTACGCACCACGTTCGTAAACAATGGCTTAAAAAACAGTATCTCGTACGGCAGAGAGTATGAAGATCTATAGACGCCTTTGTTGCCTTCTTACCTGAAACCTAAGTAGGAAATGCACAATAACGAGCAGCGCTTACTATCAACTTAAAAGGAAAGACGACATTTGACTCTAAACTATGTACACCAATCAAATTCGTCCATAAACTATTATATAACAGTATTTTAAAAATCTATGTGATAAAAATCTAGTAGAATCTCATATGTAAGGATGATACTATTTCTAAATGGGAAGTTCTGTTTTTCTTTACAATATGCATAATGTCTTACGTAATTTCCGACAAAAATCTACAAGCTTCAGTTCATCTCCTCATAACGTCACATAGGGCTTAATAGTTGATAGTTGAACGGGGGACGTGTGCACCATCCCTTTACCGTAATGGTTAATTGGCATATGCAACACGTCCACCTCTATCTTGAGCCAGATGGGCCACACAGGCGCCTCGCACCATACACCGAAATCCAGCGACCAGGCCATCCAGGTGGCAGTCCAAAAGACCAAAGAAGCCCCCAGAAGCATGTTCACATCAACCGCCAGGGCCTAGTATTTATTGAGTCAAAGTTCAACAAATACATGGCCAGACAAGGGCTCAAAAAAAATATAAATAGATAAATAAAGGGTACATTTGTAGTTTTGACAAAGCATATGATTACAAAGGTGCAAGTGCCAGTTTTGAATAAATACTGTAATCACATAGACATAATTAGAACAAAACACTTGCAGATAGCGATAACAATAGAAAACCAAAGGAGTAAACACCACTACAAAACTACTACTACTACATACTACAATACTACAAAACTACTTCTAGAATGCTTACAAACAGTACTACAAACTGATACAATGCTAAATATTACAAAACTGCTACTGCTGCTATATACTAGGCTGATAATAATGCTGATAGTATGATATCGGTGATGTAATGATCTTAATACTGATGGTAAGTTCAATACATTAGTTAGTGTACAAAGCAAGGATACAATACATAAATACATTATGCAACTATATAAATACCAATACAAGGTAAAAAGGATACATTATACAACTATATATACATATATATGTCTAGATTTAAGATGTTTAGGTATTGTTTAACATATTTTAACACCTTAATGTGTCATTCTGTGCGGACGCGTCGGGAAATTGGAACAGAGAATTGAGACTATTAAAATTTCCAAGACACTTTGTCTAAATTTTTAAAAAAATTTTTGTAGCGAAAAAGTTTCAATTGTCTGTTTCGGCGAAACGCGTAATGGGGTTAGCTTGATTCGACGTTCAAATAAATGAAATTTCCCTTGAAAAGCCAGTTTGGAAGTCGAGTTGGGCTAATTTACCATTTTCCGCTTACCTTTTTATCTGATTCTGTTTTTTTTAATGTTTGACATGTTTAATGGTTTGATTTTTCATATGTATTAATTTTTTAAAACATGTAGAACTTTTTGGAGCAGCAGATACTGGTAACTTTTAGGCGAGCTTACTACATTTTTTTTATATTTTACTTATTTTGCAGCATATTGCGCAAGATGTTTTCTAGACCAAAATTAGTTTTTCAAAATTGTAATTACTACCTTGCTTGATATATTATATATACACACACACACATATATATATATATATATATATATATATATACACATACACACACATATACACACACATATATATACAGATATATACCAATACCAGGGAAAACGATACTAATGATTCTGTACGAGATGCAAGACAAGACAGATAATTCAATATAAGATCAATAAGCCATATTGTTCAATACAACAGTTAATGCAAAGTTAATAAAACACTATTTATATTACTATACCAACTGTATATTTCCTATATTAGTGCAATTTTATACAAGATGACGCATATCTATACGATGCTCACAATTTAGTATATATTACACAGTACTGTATTGCAGGGAACTTATAATTCAATTTTATACAAGATGATACATATCTATACTATACTCACAATTTAATGTATATATTATATAATACAGTATACAGTACAATATGATTTACAACTAATACGTAAGGTAATGGATGCTATATCATTCAATTACAAAAGTTAATGCAAAATTAATGATACATTATTTATATTACGATATCAACTATACATTTCCTGTATTACAGGGGACTTATAGTGCAATTTTATTATGTATACGATGCTCACAACATTGCAATTTCATATAAGATGATACATATCCATACGAAGCTCACAATTTAATATATATATTATACAATACGGTTATACGATATAATATGATGTACTGCAAATACGTAAGATATGTGATACAATAGGTAAATTAACATGCTTACAGGGCAATGCTTTTAATATCAATACAATACTTAGTATACAAGACACAAAAACAATAGGTACAATACAATACTAAGAGTAAATAAATAGAGTATGTGACAGTATATAGACAAATGCAATGTAGAAAAATACATATTGTCAAGTAATTGGTAATAATTCTATGCAATATGCAATACAAGACATATGATACAATATAAAATCGATAAGCTACGTCTATGATACTATTTATAGTTTAATGGAATATTTAATGCAAAATGAGACCAAAATACTACTTTAACTTTCATACAGTATTTTAACACAATTGCTAGTTCGGTAAAATAATTAATACAATTGCTAGTTCAGTAAAATAATTAATACAATTGCTAGTTCAGTAAAATAATTAATACAATATTTAATTCAGTACGTATCTCAGGGTATAAAAAGAAGTGCATTATATATATTCTTAATAGTATGATGCCTATAAGGCAATGTTCTTAATAACTAAAGCGAATTAAATGCAATACTTTGTATACAATACACAAGAGCAACACTTCAGCACAATACTGAGGATAAAAAGACATATTTTGCAACAGTATAAATATACCAAAGCAATGTATAAAAATACCTATGATCAATTCAATATTAATAATTCTGTGCAATATGCAATACAATGCAACAATATAGTTATACCAATATAATGTATAAAAATACTTATGATCAATTCAATATTAATAATTCTGTGCAATATACAATACACGACATATAATTCAATATAAGATCAATAAACTAAATCTAAAATCTAAAGTCTAAAATTCTGCATGTAATTCAATAAAATAGTTAATGCCAAGTCGAATCAAGACTACTTATAAAGTTATGCTAATAATCCAGTTCCTGTATTGCAAAGAATTTAATTTACTGTTCCATACTAAAGCATACATAGCGATACGATGTTCATAATTTCAATATGTTGCATCACATAATCTTAGGGTAGAACTTATAACTCAACATAATATTACATAACTACCAACTCAATACAATAATTAATGCAAGAATTAAAATAATAAGTAAATTAAGTTAATAGACTAGTTAGAATATAATGCAGTACTTAGGGTGCAAATTGGTATATATGCATATATTATAATATAATGCAGTACTTAGGTGTATATTGTAATTATAATGAAATATAATACAATGCTAATAGTTCGATACAATAGTTATTACAATGCTCGATACAATATTTTTGATATATAACCAGATTATAATACTTAATATGTAGCTTGTAATTCAGTAAGATAGTAATACCATATCTATAGTTTGAGATTGCGAGTATAATACTTATTGTGCAATATATTATAGTGCATTTAAAATACAATACAATTTGTAATAATATTTGTAACAATACTGGGACTATTAAAAAAAGAATATAGTTATAATATGTAAATAGACAAGAATGCAACTGGAGTGTACAAGAATACAGTTGTATTATGAAAACAGGACAAAACCATTAACATTACGCAACCTGACATAGATCAGATCCATAACTGTGGAGAATGTCCATAATTTTTGAGAGTTTTCTGATAAGGTACTTCTGCTTAGTTAAAAATTTACTAAATGCTAGTTGATTATTCACAGGGAAAGGAATGTGAAATTCCTCCGTTAACGGGCATGTAGTAATATAGTGTTCAGGTATGCCTAGAGTTCCGCAGACACAATATTCACTATTTACAATTCCATGCTTGTAAAAGTAGCTTGGAAATGGACCATGCCCCGAGATATATCTTACTAGTTGATGATTTGTTATCTGACGACATTGATCCACATACGTAATATGATTGTACGTTCGTCGACTAGTTTCATCAGTATCCCATTCTAGTTGCCATTGGGATATAACTTTTAAAAGAAGAGCTCGTTTTAAGTGAGATCTTAAGAATCACTTCTTCAGCCTCGGCATCGGTATTTTCGGCAGCTGATTTGGCTAACGTATCTACCAAAGTAGTACCGTGATTCCCAGCATGGCCCTTAGTCCAAGCTAGCGTGATGTTATTTCCCACTTGATTACGAAGTTCACATTGGATGTCCGAGATAAGCGAAGAAGAATGTCTGGGGTTTTGAATCGCTTGAAGCGACGAAAGACTATCAGTGATAATTATTGCCTCCATAGCACCACTTGTTTTACAGTGTTGAACTGCTTTGAGGATGGCTAGGGCCTCCGCTTGAAATACACTATTATTTCCATGGAGATGACCCAGCCACTGATAAATTGACTGACCATTATGAAAGGCTACAAGGGCACAGCCTGTCTGTTGATCTATTTTAGATCCATCAGTGTAATATTGAATGCTTGGGATAGGTGGCAGTGTTACGTCTTTAAGGAAAATCCGAAGTCCTGTTCCTTGAAGGACTGGATGCACATCCAAATGTTGTGAGGGTTGTTCATAGTGCAATGGTGTGAAAAGTTCATCAAATAGGATGAAAGGTTTTTTCAAAACCTTGACGGATTGTATTGCTGCTTCCTGCAGAGTACATAGATGAAGAGGGATCAGTCCCACTATGACATTTAATGCACTGGATGAGGTGGTACGAAACGCCCTAGTTATCTGTAAGGCAAATTGGCGCTGGAGACTTTGCAAGTGGCGCATTTTGCGACCCTGCAATGGGTTCAGCCCATATAGCAGCCGCATAGGTGACCATTCTCTCGATAACGGTGAGATAAAGAACTTTTTGTATATAGGGACTAATTCCCCATCCACGACCCTGCATTTGACGCAATTTACATGCAATTATAACAGTTCGTCTCTTTAGTTCCAAAACATGCGGCATCCAGTTCAGTTTCTCGTCAAAGATGACGCCGAGAAACTTGAGCTGCGGTTTGATAGGTATGCTTGTACCATGAATGGTGATTCGAGGCCGTCGAACCAAAGATCCTCCTTTTTTAGGGATTAATAAAATTTGCGATTTGGTTCGGAAACTGTTAATTTAATTCTAGAACATAAGTTATAAAAGAAATCACAGGTTTCAATAGCATTTCTTTGCAACTCTTCTCGAGTTCGTCCTTGAATGATAAAAACTGTATCATCTGCATACGCATATGCCCGGGTATGTGCTGGCCAGTTTGCTGCAATAACAGAATTAAATGTTATATTCCATAAATCAGGGTCAGCACAAGAACCCTGCGGACAGCCACTGTTTTGTTGTCTTTGTAATAATGCCATGATTAGTGGAGAAGATAATTTTTCTTTCCGACAAGTAACTTTGAAATGCAAGTAATAAATTCTGAGGAAAAATCAGCTTGTCGAAGTGCCTCCAGTATTGCAGGCCACCACAGTGAGTCAAAAGCATTCTTAAGATCTATACTGATGAAAGCACTGTGGTGACCATTGTTGCGATTGCGATGTATATCTTCTGTAATTTTTGATAATACTTGTAGGGTAGACCTACTTGGTCTAAAGCCATATTGGTGATCACTTAAAAAGTGAATTTTGTGAAGATAATGTTTTAAACGGTAGACAATAATTCTTTCATAAACTTTCCCCGGAGCAGATAATAGACATATAGGTCGATAAGATGTGGATAATTGCGGATCTTTGCCTTTTTTGAGGAAAAGACCACTCTTCTAGCTTTGAAGATACGAGGAAATACACCGTTAAGAAATAACTTATTAAAATAATCACAGAAGAAGAAGATGTGGGAATTAATGATTACACGAATTATAGAATAGTCTATCCCGTCGGGGCCTGGGGCTCGTTTTTTTTGGGGGTGGAATATTTCGAAGAGTGGTTTTAATTTCTGTAATTTCTGTAATAGGGCTTAATAGGCTGGATTACTAGAAAGCATGCAGTTCATTCGATTCGACGGATGTCGTCACTCCAGAAGATTCTCCAAAGCTCTCGTTTGACGAAGCGTGACAGTATCATTCATAAAAATATGCTTCGTCAGTAGCACTATGAAACAAGTGAAGAGAGCGTTTAATAACCTCTTTACAATAGCTTTTCTCCTTCATCATACCACTAATCAATACTTGCACCTCAGAATGGCCATCAAACTTAAAAGTCATCCAAATCATGCCACTCGTATCCAACATCATAATAAAATTACCTCCCTATTACAATTCCTATGGTACGCTTTATGTTTTCCCCGCTAGATGAATTATTGTCTAAAATCGTTCGTCAAGTGAATTGGCTATCATGAGGGGGGAAAGATGTTGGTTTATTATTGCATCCTCTTATTTCAGGGAATCTGACACCATTGCAAATGAATTTTGTGGTGTTCTCAGAATAGAGCCGCATAGATGACCATTCTTCAGGCATACACTTTTCGCAATTCAACTACTGGGCCCTAGTTTGGTGGGATATTTTCTTTACTGCTTTGGACTTGGAAAACTGACAAGCCATATAACTTCAAATAGGTTTAGATATTACATCTAAATGTTAGCCTTCTTGTACAGTCAGAGAGGGGAAGGCTACGTCCTGCGGTACCTCTGAAACACATTCCTCTGAAACACAAACTCTGCACAATGGCTGAAGAAAACACTCAATGTGATTTCAAACTCAATACAACTTCGGTGACTAAGATTTCATTCAAACGACGGCTTTAAAGTCATAAAGTCATAAGTCGAGCTTCGTTGCTAGGCAATAAGACCTTGTTATGTTACAAAAACTTGATTAAAAAACTGGATTTTGCTTTAATATTCCACCTTTTGGACGATGCCAACTTGGTATAAGAACAAAGTAGTCACAAAATCAAAATCGGCTACACATTTACGCAAGAGCAATTTTACCTTTTCTCAGCGGCAAAAGGTTAAACTCTGTTCTGCAGTTATGAATGGACTTAATGGCTTTCACTTAAGCCCATGATAATATGGCAAGTAGACCATCCACTGAATGATCACTATGAGCCTTTTTCTAACATTTCTGTAATCCTTTTGTTTGTAAAATCAATAAAAATCATAAATCTTTGAGATATGACAAAATTTAATATATGTAGGTTTACTCTTTCATATTCAGAATTTCTAATAAGCACAGTTTACTGACAGTGCAAACTACCTTTTTAATTCCTTTTAATTACTATATCATCTTAAATGTGAGAACCGGAAATCATTATATTCACTGACTTTGCGCAGTCCATATTTTAACTATGCAAATTGCAAAGTGTTGATTCGCCATATTCTTCAGCATTAAATTTGCATAATAATATTCATCTAAAATTTTGAGCATATATATAGAAACATAATTTATAAACAACATGAATACATTCCTTAAAAATGAAAAACAAAAATGCTCAGTTGAAGTTATAGAAAGTGAAAGAATTCGACATCGAAATTTATTGAAAGAAACAGATACTCAAAATGAATTTAATTCGAAAGAGGACGAAAATTACTAACGAGAATCGGAGTAACGCATATAAAACTTGCAGGAAGTGCTTCAAAAATCTAACTACACTTTTCCCGCCAGCTGTTAATTGATATATAGAGGGTGTTTCATAGATCATGGGGCAAACTTGGAGGGGGTGGAGCGTACTAAAACATGCATTTTTTATAGGAATGTAGGGTCTAAAGTGACGGGTTAGAGCATGAACGCAAAAAAACGACACGAGAGGAAAATGTGTTTATGCACAAAATCAAAGTGTTCTTTGTAGCAATACAGTATTCACAGTAAATGTTCAAAATTGGGACAACCAGCAGTAATGCATGCTTGGTAATGTCGCAGAAGGGATTGACGAACATTTTGAAAAACGACAGGCATTTCGCGCACGCTTCCAACCGCAATGGATAGTTGTGCAACGAGGTCCTCCTGTGAGTCAACGGGAGTCTCGTATATGATGCTCTTCAGATGGCCCCATAAAAAAATTCAAGCTGGATAAATCTAGTTAACGGGGTAGCCATTGAACGGGTTCACCACGGCCAATTCATCGACCCGGAAATGTCCCATCCAAGTAATTTCGGACCCGCACGTGATTATGAGCTGGTGCACCATCATGCTGAAACCACATGCGATCACGAACGACAGTCGCAACATCCTGCAGCAATTCCGATAGCACCTCTTGCAGAAAAATATGATAACATGAGCCATTTGTACGTGTAGGTAAGAGGTATGGGCCTCTGAGGTAGTCGTTAACAATACCCGCCAACACATTCACGGAGAAGCGGGTTTGGAATGCCTGCGGACGTGTGCCGTGTGGACTATGAGTTGCCCACACGTGCATGTTGTGGCTATTGAAGATGCCGTCTTGTGAGAAAGTTGCCTTGTCCGTGAATAGCACATCCGACAGGAAATCCGCCTGCGCCGCACACTGCTGCAAGAACCAATGACAGAAATGAACTCGAAGACGGTAATCTGTCCCTTGCAAGGCTTGGACTCTCTGCAAATGGTATGGGTGCAAACTATTTTCATGCAATACTCTCAAAACGGTGGAATGACTCAGCTGCAGACAACGTGCAATAGCTCTTGTCTGAGGTGATTCATGCACAATGTTCAAGAGGGATTCTTCAATGCGAGGTTGTCATGCACTTCTTTTACCACTCCTAGTGTCAGAGGTGGCTTCAAATGACCTGTTTTCACACAGAGACCGTTGCAAGATCTCGAACATTGTGTGCTTCGGCATACGCCTGTTCGGAAACCGTTCCTGGTACAACCGTAGCGCTGCTTTGCCGTTCCCATTAGCAGCACCATACATGAGATACACGTCAGCTTTTTCCTGTGCGTAAACTCGCCCTTGACGCTCGACATCAGAGTTGCGAATGATCCTCTGATGCATCGGATCGTGGTTTGTCCGGCTCACTACCGCCCTCTACCGCTGCATTGCCAGCCAATCACAGCTGTAGTTTCTATTACTGTTAGTGTTCCCTTTTTTTGAACATTTATTGTGAATACTGTGTTGCTGCAAAGAAGCACTTTGCAATGATTTTGTACATAACCCCATTTTCCTCTCGTGTCTTTTTTTTTTTTTTTTCTCCTCCTTAACCCATCACCCTACATTCGTATACAAAAAATGCATGTTTTAGTACATTTCATCACCCCTTAAAGTTTGTCGCGGGAAAGAGGTCCCCAGCAGAATCTCAATGGCTGACCTCCTCTTGATAAAGTAAAAATCAGAGAGTGATATTACAGCGTTTCCGTATGTATTTTTAATTTTATTTTTACTTCATGTGTTCTTTTATCAAAAATTTGTCTTGCCATTTTGATTTTTATAACTTTACTAATTTTAATAAAAGCAAAGTGTTTCTACAGTTTTACAATTGCAATATCATTATTTCATATTGTTTTGTTAAATTCCTTTTGCCTGTTAAATTATAATTATATTTACTTTACATTATATATATATATATACTAACAAGAAGTGTTCCATTTGTAAAGAAAATGAGTTCAATTTAAAAGGTTTAAAGTCTCAGTGAATTCATTAGTACGAAACATGTTTACGTTCTCTAGTTAATCAACTAGGTTTGAAGCTTCAAAACACTTTTCCCTTGATAAGTTCTGTTTGAAGCTTAGAATAGAGGAGAATAACAAAAATTTTTTTTTTTTCATATTTGTCCTGTGCTTCAGTATTTAGTTTATTACTTGCCTTTTCTTATGTATCTCACTTTTACAACATGTGCAAGAAAAATAACAGGATAGTCTCAAATATTTTACCGGCTTTTATGAGGTTTTAAATTATCTACTATTTGAAATAGTTTTAAAATTAGCAACTCATAGCGCTATTTTTATGTATAATTTGTTCTTTGGGTTTTTTAAAGAACACTTTTTGACTTATTTTATATTGATTTTTTGAATATATATATGGAAAGCTTCTTGTTAGTGATAGTATGCATTACATCAATACTGACAATATATCAATAATTTTGATCTTAGTACTTTCCTCCGACACTCTGCAGACTCTGAAATCTCCTTATAGCGTCTGAAAAAATAGCTTTACTCGTAACTTTACGAATTTATTCAAATATGAGAGGACTTATTTTTAGATTAGCTTTCCCAGTTTCACAAAATTACATAACACCTACTGTTTTCAATATGCTTAGGCTCCAAATCAGGATTTCTAAAACTGTTTTCTGGAACCTTTCTTTGAATACTTGCTCGATCTTCATAGAAGGCTTGATCTGTTATCACGAAATGTTTCATTAAGTACATACATATCTGTGTTCCCTCTTAAACTCTGTTTTGTTTTGTGGGCGGAAAAAATAGAAACTAGATTAAGGATACATGGAAGATATTATAGCACGTTAATTAAATTACTAGCAATTAATTTCCGAACATTATCATTAGGGCAGGATTAAGACCTTCAGAAGTCTTAAACACTTTTAGGCCCATATATGTTTAAGCCAGTTTTATCTTTATTCTGTCTCTTACTGGGTTTCGGTTTAGTGGCATAGTACATTCCATGGTAAAATCGGCAATAGGAAATTTTTTGGTGCCTCTTTTTCTTGAATACTTAAGAATCTTTTTGTGGTACCCCTTCTCCAGTTCTAAGTGCGTGTTTATATTGCTTAATGGTTAATCCACCTTTGATTATCATCATGCGTAATTCGTTGCCTCCCTTTCAACAAATAGGGTAGCACATGTAATACTTTATCTCATATCCATATCAAAGAATTCACGTAGTAAGCTGCATTTACAGATTACCCTTTTGAGTAGAATTCATGTGCATAGTTCCACGAATGTCGAAAACCATCAATAATCATGATTTCTAAGATATTTTACGTTAATTAACCAATTATTATGATTTAAGTCTTTACTAAGTTTTCCTTTCCGCCAATTCTCATCAGAACGTAAACGAGCTTGTAGAGTGTTTAATTCAAGAGGTTTGAAGGTTGCATATAGACAGCTTTTGGCAGCAATGCCTGCAGTTAAATCACTCAGTTCTGCTGGTCAATATTCCGGTATCAGTCATTTTGCTAGCCGACGGTTAAACTCGTCTTTAAGTTTAGAGCCAGCTTAAGTGTCCGGTTTCTGTAGCCTGTAGAATACTTTTGAACTGAAATCTCAACATTTTTATTTTAAATACCTGCAACTGACTGGAGGAGTTTTGTAGTACGCACAAGTTGTGCGTTCTGTTTAATTCAAGATTAAATAAAAAGCTATTTAAAAACTTTTTAAGACTTTATTGTAATATTTTAGATGGAATGATAATTCAATTGTCAGTTTAATAATGTCTGAAGGATATTTTAATTAATATTACTCAATTAGGACACTATAACTTTTAATATTGGATTTGCTTCTTTGCGATTCTTGCTTTCGAGTTTTCTTTTCCTCTTATACTTTTTGTAATGGAACTGCACTATTAAGTAGTGTTTTCAGACCCAAGATTTATCTTCCTTAATCAGCCTATCTAGAAAATCACGGTTTGATTAGTCAACACAATACCTCTTCTATTTAGGTTTCTGTTCACTAATCCAACCTTTTAAGGTGATCTTTGTGCACGGCTTTCTTATTTCCAATTTGTCAACTAAAATCGCGTGAACACTCCTTTTTTCCAAATTTAACTTTTCAGTAATTATTCTAACATTTGATCATCGGTCTTGTCACTTACAAAATCACATCCGAAAGAAGTTTTCACGAAGAGAGCGGCTAAAGGTTATTCTGCTCTCATATGATCAATCAAATCTGTTCACCTTTTTTGGAAGCATTTAATCCCTTTAAATATAACTGACCACTATATCGTAGGATCTTCTTACACCTGTTTCGATATTTTGTGAATTTTTGTTCCATTCTTCAAATTTGGATAAAAAACCTTTCATGGTAATTTTCTCCGTCAATGCATTGCCCTTCATCTCGATAAATACACGAATGTTTATTCTTACAATATCCCCCCCCCACCTTAAGACGAGGTGACTTAGGATTTTCAATACGTCCATATAAATTTTTCCATGCTAACGTTTCATTTTCTTTCGTTACAGATACTGGTTTCATTTTAATACTTCTATGTACAGAAGGATTGTAACTATGCATTAAGTCGTCTAAAACATCGATATACTTACATGTATTGAATTGTGTAAAATATTTCCACATCTTTGTTTTAAGGGTGCGATTAAATCGCTCAACAACACTCGCTTTCAGCTCACTGTGTAGTAAACAACAGAATTTTCAGACTTTTTAAATAATTTTGAAATTTTATATTTAGAAATTCCTTCCCTTTATCTGTTTGTAAAAATTTCGGTTTGCGTTCAGAAAATATTTTTTCAAAGGCATATATAATGCTTTTACTAGTTTTATTTTTCAGAGGTGTTACCCATGCATATTTCGATAAGATATCAACACATGTTAATAAATATTTAAAACCATTATTATGCTTTGCTGAATTGCTGAGATCTACTAAGTCTGCTTGCCATTGTTGATCTATATGACCAACAATTACACGATTTCTTTTAAACGTTTTTTTCACAGGTTTATGAAGCGTGTACGCGTCATTACTTTCCAACCACTTCCCAATTTTACTTTTTGAAACTTTCTTTTCCCCGATACGGCCCACCAGCGGCCGAGCGGTAAAGTCGCTGAACACTGGTAGTTCGGTCCGAGGTTCGAATCCCGTGAACGGGCTAGCTGCATGGGTGTTTTCGTGGTTTTCCCCATGTGTAACGTGTATACGAGCCAGTTTCCCTTAGAAAGTCCTCCACGAAAGGCATCCCTCCTCTTAGGTAGATAGCCCTAGTGTGCTTTGCCATAATTAAATACACCACACCACACCTTTTCCCCGATACGGTACAACGAGTTTATTCCACCGAAACTTTCCGGTTTTCTGGGATCTTTAGAATTTTATATAATGCTATCCATAATTTTTCTCACTTTTACAAGATGAACACATTCACTATCACACTGCATGCATAAATGATAGAAATTTCTCGAAGAAGTAAAATAGAGCTTCCTGATCAAGAACAAGATCACTGTAGTAGAAATCAAAGTTGAGATAAAGTCTTGAAATTGTTTAATATGTACATTTCAAGACTTATAAAAGACACACGTCCTGTACCACGTTGATTACTACCGTCTAAGAAAGTACGCGTAATCATAATACTAATATAAGATAAGTAAGATACTGACCAAGAACGAGATCACCTCACTAGACGTCAAAGTTGAGATAAAGGTCTAAAATTATTTAATATGTACATTTCAAAGTTTGGGAAAAATAAAACGCCATGCATCATATTGATTACTATCGTCTAAGAAAGTACGCGTAGTCATAATACTAATATTAGATAAGTAAGATACTGACCAAGAATGAGATTTCTCCACTAGAAGTTAAAGTTGAGATAAAGGGTTGAAACTGTTTAATATGTACATTTCAAAGCTTGGAAAAAATAGCACGTCACGTACCACATTGATTAAGGTTGTTTAAGAGAGTATGTGTCATCATAAGACTAATATTAAATAAGTAAGATACTGAACAAGAACGAGATCACACCATTAGATGTCAAAGTTGAGATAAAGGTCTGACACTGTTTAATATGTACATTTCAAAGCTTGCAAAAGATAACACGTCATGCATCACATTGATTACTACTGTCTAAGAAAGTACGCATAATCATAATACCAATATTTATTATCTTAGTCTACAGTTTGCGATAAAAGCAGCATATAGCAATATATAGGCCATGCGAAGGGACTTTATTATCAGCTGGAATAGCGTCTAGTTGGGAGCAGTGGTGTTGAAAGATGGATCCAATAAAAGCAGTAAGTAATTTTATAATTCTTGAAGTAATTTTATAATTCTTTATTTAATTCTCTAATTTCAGAAAGATGAATTAATTAATTCAATTAAATAATAAAAATTCTTTAATGGAATCGTATTAAGTAATTTTATTTATATACCAATAGAAGTAAATCTCAGGTTTATAGAAAATAATTAATTATCTCTAAATAATATAAAAGTTTCATTATCTAAAATTCTATTGTATTTTAGAATGAACGATTAAAAAATCAATGTAGCAACTTAACATTCAGGTTTAATAAAATATTTGTATTTGAATAATTAATAGTTTGATGCTGAACCATGGCCATTAACGGAGGAGGAAACAGATAACCTGATGGAATTCGCTGAAATGGCAAATTATTTTTCAAGACTAGAACTTTGACGTCGAAGTTAAAAATGATGAAATAATTAGAAAAGGAAGCATTTCTTCTTTTTTAAATCAAGCAAGAAATGGAATCGTAAGTCCCTTTTTAAATTATTGTTGATGTTCATAGCATCTTTAATGAAGAAGAAGAATGAATGTAATTTTAGGGGTGGGAAAGAATTAAAAAGCAAAATACTATCTTTTGGGGTGATAATTCTGTTTTTCTAACTTGGTTTTGATCATGTTTAATACTGATAACTTCGAGAACTGTTTCTGTGATGAATAAATGTCTATGTGTCTTTCTCCTTAGCATTTATATTGATTTATGTGAAAAATAGACAGTGATTAGGAGTGAGAATGTAAATAGATGCTATCATCCCATTAAGTAATTGTGAAATTATAAGGAAACCAATTAAAGCAATGAGAGCTTTTATGCTTGTTTCTTAAAGTTTTAATGTTTTTATTATGTAATAAATATAATGAGCTTATTGATGTATATATATATATATATATATATATTCTTATTAGAACATAATGTTTGTGTTATTACGTTTATGTGGGAACGTTAAAATTCTGTGTTAAAAAAATCTCAATTGAGGTTGTCTTTAAATACTAAACTAAATTTCCAGATGCTTCTTTCCTAAATTTCTGAACTATATTTTACTAAAACTAAATTTTCAGAACTAAATTTCCAGGTACTTTATATTATAAGATGAGCAAAAATATCTGAAATAAAATGTTTAACATAAATCATGCATAACAACAAATTCAGTTAATATTAGTTTTGTTAAAAAGGGCGGGCGTAGAACATATTTTAATGATTTAGTAATTTTTTCACAAACACTTTAGAGGTTAAAATTAATAAGACTAAATTTGGAATTTTTTTTTCCTTTTGTAGTGGAAATGCAAAGCTTGCCAAAAGTCCTTTTCGGCTGGAAATAATATGTTGAGGCATGAGAGGCTACACTCCGAGAATGGAAAACATATTAAATGCGGCCACTGTGGAAAGGGATTTGCTCGTCGGTATGCTACCAAGCATCATGAAACAAAGTGTCTGAAAAGACCTTCAACATCAGAAGCAAACACAAACTCCCATATACAAGCATCTCTACCCCCAGCCAAGAAATTAAAGAAGAACTTTCCTGATTGTGAGGAAGCTTTTAACTCCTTCAAACAATATATCATTTTACCCGAAGATAGATCCGATGAAGATCTCCCCGTTTTTCTTTCAACTGTTCAAGATAGTGTACACGAACGATTACGGGAATATTTAACACTTAAAAGAGGTATTAAATGGTACTACGTTGTTAGTTCGAAATTCATAAGGTTTGTAACCGAAGAAGAAATAGAAACAACTGCAGCCCATTTTAGAGTACATGTATGTTAAATATGGATGAGAACTTTGATGATAATCTCTCCGTAGCCATAAGAAAAATTATGTCGTCTTATGACAAATTCTTGGAAAGAGGAAGCGGGTGAATCTTAGTAAACTTAGTAAAAAGACTCGAGTTAAAAGTAGCAAGTTATGTTCCTCTTAGTGATTCATCATTTCTGCATTTGCTTCAGAGACTATAAAATACAAAGTCTATTCTAAATATTGTAAATGAAGATAACAAATGTTTCCTTTGGTGTATCCTTGCCGCTCTTCATCCTCAGAAGGAGAATGCGTCAAGGTTTGAAAAATACTTACCGTATGAGCATGAACTGAATTGGGGCACTCTCTCTCTCTTTCCCCGTAGCAGTGGATAAAATTCCAAAGTTTGAAACATTGAATGAAATTTCAGTTAACGTTTTCGGGTATGATAAAGACATATTTCCGCTTCACATTACAAAGCAAAGGTATACCACCCAAGTTAATCTTTTATATATAACAGAAGGTGAAAAATCTCATTACTGTTTAATAAAAAATGTCAGCAGATTGCTCAGCAGTTTATCAAAAAATAATGGGAAGAGTTTTTATTGTAATTATTGCCTGCACAGGTATACGCCGGAAGACTTGCTGAAAGATCACGTACAATATTGTTCAGATTTTGGTCCTCAAAATATTAAAATGCCTGATGTGAAAAATAAGTGGTTAACTTTTGACAATTTTAAATTTCAGATTAGAATACCGTATGTTATATATGCTGATTTCGAATGTATATTACCCAAAGTTAGTAGTTGCTTAAATAATCCAGAAGCATCGAGTACGAATATTATTTCAAAACATGTACCATGTGGATATAGTTATATTATCGTAGTTCCAAACGGTAGAAGTATTCAATCTCCAAAAATATATCGAGGAGAAAATACTGTCAGTAATTTTCTAGAGTCTTTATTAGCTGAAGCGGAAACAATTTGTAAAACTCTGAGAAAAGTAGAAAAAATAGGTATGAGTAAGGAACAGGAGCAAGAATTTCAAAATGCTGTTAACTGTCATATTTGCCGTAAAGTTTTAGGTACGGATCGTGTAAGAGATCACGACCATCTACGAAAAAAAATAACTACAGGGTGCAGCACACTCTGCTTGTAATTTAAATTATCAATTAAGTTGGAAGATTCCTGTTATATTTCACAATCTTCGTTGTTATGATAGTCAGTTAATACTTCAAGAACTAAGAAAATTAAAAGGAAAACGTATTAATTGCATTGCAAATAACATGGAGAAATACATTTCTTTTTCTATAGGACAGCTACAGTTTTTAGATTCCCTTCAGTTCCTGCCCACATCTTTGCAGAAACTTGTTGAAAATTTGTAATAATACGAGAACATTTTCAAAACGTTAAAATCCCGTTGCTTCTCAGAAAAGGGGTTTATCCATATGTATAATATGGATAGCTCTAAAAAGTTTAATGAAACTCATTTACCTCCTAGAGAAGCCTTTTTCTCAAATATCACCAAATAAGAATTATCCGTGTCTGACTACCAGCATGCTCAGATGGTGTGGAAAGTGTTTAACCTTCAGAATCTCGGTAAACATCATGATCTTTATTTAAAAATGGACTGTTTACTTCTTGCTGATGTTTTTGAAAATTTCCGAGAGCTATGCATGGACGTTTACAAATTAGATCCGTATCATATGTTTACGGCACCTGGTCTAGCTTGGCAAGCTTGCCTACGTATGATACAGGTAAAGATGGAACTTTTGATGGATCCAAAATGCATTTGTTTCTAGAAAAAGGTATCAGAGGTGGGGTATCAATGATATCAAAGAGGTATAGTAGAGCCAATAACAAATATTTAAGTGATTATGATCCTACTCTTCCAAGTAAGTACATCATGTATTTTGATAAAAAATAATTTATATGGGTGGACAATGGTTCACCCTCTACCTTTGATGAACTTTAAATGGCAAGATCCTAACAGCATGGATGAAAAGGCCATATTAGAAATAGAGGATGAGGGCTCTGTGGGATGCATTTTCGAGTGTGATCTAACTTATAAGTAAGGATCTTAAGTAACTACATGATCTGCACAACGAATTCCCTCTAGCTCCTGAAAAAGTAACATTAAATGAAACATTATTTTTGCCTTATTTGAAAAAACATGAAATCTATAAATCAATCATTAATGGGGGGTACAAAGCTTATACCTAATTTAAACGATAAGGAACATTATTTAATGCATTACAGAAATTTAAAACTCTATCTTAAATTAGGTTTAAAGTTTAAAACTGGGCATAAAATTCTCATGTTTGAGCAGTCGCCTTGGTTAAAAGCATACATAGAATTTAATACCAATCAAAGGAAGAACTGCAACTCTACTTTTGAAAGAGACTTTTTCAAGTTGATCAACAATGCTGTTTTTGAAAGGACTATGGAGAACTTAAGAGCTCGTATCGATGTTAGACTTGTGAATGACGAAAAAAAACCTAAGAAATGCATCGCTTCTCCTGCATTTCAACCATTTTCCATTTTTGATAATGATGTAAAATGCAAATCAAGACGTAATCTGTAAAAATGCAAATCAAGACGTTAATTTTGAATCGGCCTGTATATGCTGTATTCTCAATTTTAGATATTTCTAAAACACTTATGTATCAATTTCACTATGATTTCATGAAGATGAAGTATGGAAAAAATGCCCATCTTCTTTTTACAGATACTGATTCTCTGTACTATGAAATCTTATGTCAAGATTTCTAAAATGATATGCTAAAAGATTTGCATATGTATGATACGTCTGATTACCCTACAGAGCACCCTTTACACATCCAGGCAAATAAAAAGGTCATCGGAAAGATGAAATAAACAGGAATATTGCCATTGAATTTGTTGGGTTAAAGAGCAAAATGTACTCTCTGAAAACTAAATTATTCGAGAAGAAGTCTGCAAAAGGAGTTTTAAAAACCTGTAATTCAGTGTGACTTAAAACATGAAGATTATAGAAACTGTCTTTTCGGGAAAATGGTGCACAGGCACAATATGATCAAAATTGAAAGTCGTAAGCATCACCTTAGCGCGATTTTATTGCGAAAAGTTAGTTTATCCCAATTAAATGATAAGCGATTTTTGTTAAATGACGGGGTGAATAGTCTAGCATATGGACATTATGGTATAAATCAAATTTGATAATATTTTTATTATTTGTATATAGGTCATCTTCAGTGTCCTTTTATAATCATTTCATGTCATTTTTATTTTATATCATTTACCAGATATTATTTTATATCATTTATCAAATGCCTTTTATGATACTGAATATTGTTTATATTTTAATAAATTAATTATTTGATTTAAAAGTTGTTTTTATTGTCCGTATCAAACCTATTGTATGTAGCAGTTTTGTAGATATTCAGTCATAGGATAAATACAAGTAAGAACATAATTATCTTCCAAAGAGGTAATACTGTGAAGGAAGCATTTTATTATATACTAGCAGCTTCGCTGCCAGCCTTCGTCTGGCTTTTAAATGTACCCGAAAAATGGCTGAAGGGAACACCAAACGTTAAATTTAAAAACTGCGTAGAATTTTACTCTGCAGAACAACTTCATAAAAAAAGTTATTACGTATAACAAAATTACACTGAAATAAGCAATATCCCTTTACAAATATTAATTATCCTAATAAATAAATTAATCAACTTCCCTTTGCAAAATCTTAAGAACTCAAATGGTATGAAAGAGGTTTGTAAGGATCTTAAGTTTTACTAACATTTATTTTATTTTAAATCTTTACTATCACTTCTTATTTTCTACTTCCGGCCAGAATTATAAACGTGAAGGATTTTATGCAAAGTTTGTCTGGCGAACGCCAAGTATTTAAGTGTGGCCTTTTTGCCAAGCAGAAGAGAGAGGAAGCAGTGAGTTCGAAGCAGGCCGCTTACCTTAGAAGTTACGCAGTTGCTATTTGCCTTCCAGGCCAGAGGTTTTAATCCTCTTAATAAATTAAACGTATTGTAGTGTTCACAGTCTCTGTGCTACATACGCTTCCTGTTATTATAAGGCCAATCTTCCACGTGTGTTATTCTAAAGTTAAATTAGAGTTTAGTTTTATTTTTTGTACCTTTTACGTTAGACCCCGAGTGGAGGGTCATTGTATTCCGAAGTACGGAAGTCATTGTATATAAAGAAAAATAAAGGGTTTTGTATACCCTTCGTCTGTATCCTGTCTACTTACTACAATTAGTGAACATAGCTTTAGTAAGCTCTCTGTTCCTAGTCAGGTCATTGTATGTTTCCGAAGAAGGTTAGAAGAAACATTGAACCTGATAGTGGCGCCCAACGTAGAAGAATAACCATGGCCGAGTTTCAAGAAGAACCTGTGCTGCCTGCAGAAACGGCTCAGAATCCAGAAATGCCAGCTGCCGCCCTGGAAGGATTTGGGTACATCGTCCAGACCATGCGCGCTTCGATGAAACCAGAAGCAACATTTAATGGAAACTCACCGGTAACCAGTTTTTTGGAAAAATTGGATGACCACTTCATGCTCTACCCCGTGCACGAGTTTCAAAAAGTTACCTTAGCTACCAGCGCTTTGAGGGGCCAAGCGTTTAATTGGTTCAAATGTATAGGCAGAAGTCTCTTGGGTCAAGCAGGAAGTCCCACCTATACTTACGAGAATTTCAAGACTGCCCTACTAAAAGCCTTCCCTGTTGTAAGGGATCGTGCGAAATTAGAAACGGAACTTTTTAGTATATATCAACAAAGAATCGAAAACCTCTCGAGCTTTATTTTAAGAAAAATTCACGTTTTCAAGCTCTTGTATGGAAACCGTCCGGATCCTGAAATAATTCAAGTGATTTTGCCGAGTTTACTACCCCAAGTGCAAGACTTTATTGAATTAAGAAATCCGACTACACTGGAAAAGTTATTTGAGTTAGCAATCCAATTTGAAAGTAGAAGAACGGCGGACGTCGAAAGAAGACGCCAATATCAACAGCGAAACCAATTTGGTACGCCAAGACTACAGCAAACTCAAGCATACGGCTACGGAGAAAAAGCGAATCAGTGGGCAAGGAAACCCGAGCATTCAAAAACAGCCGGCGAACGTCGACAGTTCAATAGCAACCCAGGAAAAAAGTCTCAAGGCCAGGGGAAAAAGAAGGAAAGCACGGAAAGGAAAAATAATTTAAACTAAAACGGATTTCTGCTGACGAGAGGGTGCGGAAATCCGAAGGCCACGAAAACCCCTCTTCCTACAAGTTAAATACAGTAATGGTGAAAAATTTGACTCTTCCGAAGATTGAAGTCTTGGTGAATAATATCCCGGCCACCGCACTCCTGGATACCGGCGCGCAGTGTTCCTGTGTGGCAGAAGTCTTTTTTAGAAAGTATTTTCGCAAATACCGCATATATAATGCGGATAATACGACAGTATTAGCGGCGCAAGGAAAAGAATGTAAGTGCGTAGGTAAAGTACCTTTATATATCCGTATCAAGGACGAACAAGTAAAGGTGATGTTTTTTATAGTAAAGAATTTGCAAGCACATTTAATCCTAGGAATAGACTTTCTTTCAGACGCACAAGCTACACTGGATTTTAATGAAGCGTCCCTTAGGCTGACAATGAAACCAGTGCGTGTAGAAAAGGTTGAATCGCCAAGGTTAAATCTTGACCACCTGCCTAATGACGAGCAAGATAGAATCCGACAAGTGGTAAGTGAATTTGCTTCCTTATTTAGTGATATTCCAGGATTTACTCAGGTTACTAACCATAGTATTGACACCGGAGATGCATTGCCGGTTCGTCAAAAACCATACCGGTATGATAAGAATAAGGAAAAAATTATAGAATGGCATATTACCGATATGCTACGTAAAAAGATCATAACGCCCATCTCAAGTAGTTATGCTAGCCCGGTGGTTTTATGTAAGAAAAATAATGATTATCCTTTGGAGCATCCAAAAAGGTGGAGATTCGCTATTGATTACCGTAAATTAAATTCCATAACGAAATATCCGGTATATCCGTTACCGATCATAGAAGAAATTTTAAGGAACATAAAATCAACCAAATTTATGACGACTTTAGACTTAACGAATGGTTATTTTCAAATAGGGGTCAGGCCTGAGGACGTGCCTAAGACTGCTTTTATAACCAAGTCTGGCACTTATGCATTTTTGCGTATGCCGTTTGGCCTTTCTGGGGCCCCAGCAACATTTCAGCGATGCATGGACATTGTGTTAAGACCTGTTCTTGGAAAGTCCACATTTATCTATTTAGATGATATCATTATTACTAGTGATAATCTCGACCAACATATACAGGATTTAAGACAGGTGTTTTCTTTATTAAATGAGGCCGGTCTAAAAGTTAATGTCGAAAAGTGCAAATATGCAGCCCCTGAATTAAAATATTTAGGTTACAAAATATCGCAAAAAGGGATCGAGACAGATGAATCAAAAATAATCGCTGTACAAAAGTATCAGACTCCAAACACGGAAAAGAAGCTCTCTTCTTTTCTAGGACTTTGTTCATATTATAGGTCCTTTATAAAAGATTTTGCGGCTATCGCTGAGCCATTGTTAAAATTAAAAAGGAAAAAGGCAAGATTCTCGTGGACGGCCGAAGCCAATAGTGCTTTCGAAAAATTAAAACAAGCATTAACGCAAGCCCCTGTGTTGAAATTTCCTGAAAAGGATGAAAATTTAGAAATTTCAGCGGATGCTTCGGATTATGCGGTAGGAGCGGTACTTTCGCAAAATCAGCAGCCCGTGGCATTTTTTAGCCGAACTTTAAATCAAACACAAAGAAACTATTCCGCGACCGAGAGAGAGGCACTTGCAGTTCTGTTAGCAGTGCAAAAGTTCCGAGTCTATTTTGGAAAGGCGCCGATAACAGTATATTCTGATCATGCGGCGGTAACTAGATTGTACTCAGGGAAAAATTTATCCCCAAGGTTAATAAGATGGGCACTCAAGCTGCAAGAATATAATCTGGTAATCAAGCATACCCCCGGAAAGGAAAATATCGTAGCAGATGCCCTATCACGAATTAAATTAGACGAACAGGGTAATACCGTAAAAGTTGCAATGCTTACAGCGTGTACAATAAATTCCCGAGAAACTGTAATAACCGAACTGGGTAAGGATCCTGAGTTTGGAAGTATTTATGAGTATTTGAAGGATCCTGAAAATTTTAGCCACCAAGATATTGTGGCGATAAGAAATAGGGCGGCCCATTACGAACTAATAGATGGTCTATTATTCTACACAAAAACTACGAATTCCAACAACGAATTTCGACCTGTTATCCCAGCTAGTCTTAGATTAAATATCCTGCAAGAGCTCCATGACAGCCCTTTAGCTTCTCATGCTGGTATTCGAAAAACTATCCAACGCGTACGCGAGGCAGTCTATTTTCCTGAACTGCAAAAGTTAACAAGGGCGTATGTCCAGTCCTGCCCAACATGTCAAGCCGTTAATTATATTAATTTCCGCCCGGCCGGATTTCTAAATAGTATTAAATCCGAATTTCCAAATGAAATAATCGGCATCGATTTATTGGGCCCTTTCCCAAAAAGTCAGTTAAATAAAAGTCGCTATCTCCTTGTTATGGTTGATCATTTTAGTAAATGGACCGAAATTGTTCCCTTAAAACGAGCCTCCGCGAAATTAGTTACTGATTCTATTTTAAATAAATATATTTTAAAATACGGGGACCCCTAAAAGTTATATCGGATAATGGTCCTCAATTTGTAAGTAATATATTTGAAGACATGTGCCAAAAACTGGGCATACGTCATTTAAAAATGGTCCCGTATCGGCCGCAATCAAATATAGCGGAACGGGTCAACAGAAATATAGTGAAAATTATCCGTAGTTATGTTAAAAATTTTCATAAAAGCTGCGATAACTATGTCAATGAATTTGCTTTCGCCCTTAGGACCGCAAAACATGATACAACGGGAAAAACTCCTGCTGAGTTATTTCTAGGCAGAAAGATTATAACACCGTTAGATAAATTATTTTATGTGCAACAAAGAGCCCCAGAATTTAAAATGGGTGACATAGAAAAACTAATAAAAGAAGCAAAAAAGAATACGGAAGTAGCACAAAGAAAACAGAAGTTATATTACGATCTGAAACGACGGGGAGTAACTTATAAAGTAGGGGATGAAGTACTAAAAATTAAGCATTCACTTTCTTCAGCACCAGAAGATAAAACTGCCAAATTTTTTCCACGATTTGAAGGACCATATGTTATAGAAAAAATAACTCACGCTGTTGTAGTGTTAAAGGCCAGAAATGGTGAAACTTGTTCCGCAAATATTGATCAAATTAAGCCCTACTTCGATCGTAATAAAAAGAAAATCTTTTCAGATCTTTTGCAGGATCCGGCACGGCAGACACCGCAGGTACAAGTTCCAGAGGTGGGAAAACGACAAGTACAAGGGCAAGCCAATGAGACACAGAAGCAAGTGAAAAGAAAATTGCCCCGCGGAAAAAGTGAAGGTAAAAAGAAAAAGAAGCCGTTCCACCGTCCAGAAAACAGAGTTCACGAACACCCCCAGAATGAAGAAGGGAGAAGGATGACGTATGTGAAGAGGACCAGGAGAAAGGACGGCAACTATAACCCGGCTTTAAAACGGAGGATCGACTCATCCGACAGAACTCTCCGCAGCAAAAGTCGCCGAACTGCGGAAGCGCCATCAGCGGCGAAGGAAAAAGTACAAGAAAAATTTGAACGGCCAACAACGAGGTCCAAGCAGGATCACGACAGAAGTTTTCCGGTTCCGCCAAGACCAGCTGCCTTCAAACGGCCAAAACCACAAGCAGAGGGGAAAAGGAAGGTGTTCAAGGGTGGCCGTACTGGTGAAAAACGGAAGCTTCCAGAGGAAAGCACTGAAGGGCGAGCCCGTACAAGAAGGAGGATAAACCAGGCTACGGTCTGCAGTACCTTTAAAGACTGGGCCCAGAAAAGGATGTCCGAATATTACAAAGATAAGTAAAATTTTATGTTACGTTGCAAACTTAAGTTAATCTTTCATTCTTACTGCAAGTGGCAGATTTCAAGAAGTTTTACCTCATGCGAGGTCTACCTTTATCGCCAAAAGGGCGAGAAATGAGTTGTGACCGATTTTCTTATTATGTTTTTCAATTACTCGCGCGTAAAACTAAAGTTGATGTATAATAGCGTTGTGTAAAGACTTAAATATTGTAAAAAGTTATTGTATAAATTTTATTTAAAACATTCTAGCAAGAAAGAAGTTTTAGTCTGAAAGACTTTTTGAAATGTAGTATTATTTCAATGTAGAAAGAATTGGCACTTGCTTTGAAAAGAATAGAAGTTAACAATGTACTACTAATGTATGTTTTCAAATGTGTAAAATTAACGGCATGTTGATATGTTCTTATATACATGTGTTCTGTTATTTTAAATGTTAACAAATACCGTGATATGGTAAAAGTGAAAGTAATGTTAAAAATTTGTTATTCGTGTGACTGTAAAGACTAAATCATGGCGAATATATGTTAAAGGTTGAATGATGTAGTTAGGCTCTCTGACGCTACACTTTAGAGTTAGCCACTTTTAGAATAGTACCTCAGGGTTTAGAGTTGAAAGTAGGGTGTGTTAAGAGGTCTCGTTATGTTGAATTTTAACACGTTAGTGTTTTGATTGTAGGAGGAAGTGTTGAACACATAGACATAAACACATTCGTGTTTGGTGTTCTTTTACAACACATGTCAGAGAGCAAGGGGAGAGATAATTAAAATAGTCGTGAATGAAATAAGAATGTTAAGAGAAGTATATTCGATATGTTATTTGCAATGTCATTGTGTAACATTTCATTAAACTAGTTTTCCTTCCAGATCTCTGGAAGGAACCAGAATTGAATAAATCTCCTGTTTAGATGCAGTACAGATGAAAAAAAAAAAAGATTGTTGTAGATCCTGGGAGCTGCTATTGTAACAAATTTCTTTCTTTTAAATTTTCTAGTTTCTAACGAAGTTATGATTGTAAAAGGTTGGCCTCGCGTTATATTCTAGAGCTAAAAGTTTTCAACAAGGTCGTTTTAGACCTCAGTTTCAAACTAATTAACTCTGGCGGGAAGTATGTAAGGATCTTAAGTTTTACTAACGTTTATTTTATTTTAAATCTTTACTATCACTTCTTATTTTCTACTTCCGGCCAGAATTATAAGCGTGAAGGTTTTTATGCAAAGTTTGTCTGGCGAACGCCAAGTATTTAAGTGTGGCCTTTTTGCCAAGCGAGAGAGAGGAAGCAGTGAGTTCGAAGCAGGCCGCTTACCTTAGAAGTTACGCAGTTGCTATTTGCCTTCCAGGCCAGAGGTTTTAATCCTCTTAATAAATTAAACGTATTGTAGTGTTCACAGTCTCTGTGCTACATACGCTTCCTGTTATTATAAGGCCAATCTTCCACGTGTGTTATTCTAAAGTTAAATTAGAGTTTAGTTTTATTTTTTATACCTTTTACGTTAGACCCCGAGTGGAGGGTCATTGTATTCCGAAGTACGGAAGTCATTGTATATAAAGAAAAATAAAGGGTTTTGTATACCCTTCGTCTGTATCCTGTCTACTTACTACAATTAGTGAACATAGCTTTAGTAAGCTCTCTGTTCCTAGTCAGGTCATTGTATGTTTCCGAAGAAGGTTAGAAGAAACATTGAACCTGATAGGTTAAGAACTTTGTTTCCTAAAAAAATCACTCAAAACTTTTCAATATCTTAAAAACAGTGAAATGAGCAATAAATAACATAAAAGAATACAAAAAATTTTGAGAAGCAAAGTATAATTAATGATATTTTATCTTAAATTTTCAAGAGAAAAAAATTACAATGAAATAAGCTATATCCCTTAATACAAATATGAATTATCCTAATAAAAAAATTAACCAACTTTCCGTTGAAGAAAAACATCATGCAAAACTTTTCAGTATCTTACAAACAGTGAAATAAGCAAAAAATAACATGAAAGCAACTCAAAAAAACATAAAATTCCGCGCAGAATTTTACTCTGCAGAACAACTTTATCAAAAAAATTTTAAAAATTGTATTATATATATATAAATGACAATGAAATATGTCAATCTCTTCTTAAAAACAGTGAAATAAGAAATACAATGAAAAATTGTTGCCAAACCCATATTTCTAAAAGAATGAAATCAAAATGACGCGATTTCATCAAAAATCTATCAACAACAATAAGACAGGAAAATTGTTGCCAAAATCACATTTTTAAAGATGTGAGATGTGAAAAGTGTACTCGGAAGCTTCATTTAATTTTTTTTTTAAAATACAAAATATTATCATTTTTTCAAAATTCTTCTTGTAAAAGCAGTCGCAAGGATGAAAGTTTAACGTGTCCAAAAATCAAAGACAAAATAAACTGTACATTTTTAAAAATAAACTTTTTAGAAAAAATCCCGTTGAAAAGGTGTTAAGCTCCCTTTGTTAAATAAATTCGTATTTATTCGATTTATTGAAACACGAAATTTATTTTAAGTTCGTAAAATAGCTAAGTGCATACGTTTCATGAGGATGTGAAAATGGAGTGTGTAGAGTAAAATCTCGCTTTCCTATAGCCCATTTTGTCTCAAAATGACGCGATTTCGTCACAAAACATAAAATAAAAAAAAATTCGAATTCGAATTTCGAAAAAATCGCTTCGAGGTGCACTGGCTTTTGTCTAGGTGCACCTATGTGCCAAATTTCGTAGCCGTGGGTCTATTAGCTTACGCGCAGCGCGAACGAAAGACACACACACAGACAGACTCTTTCTTTTATTTTATATAGAGATAATTTCTATTTAAAGAAAATAAAGCACCTACTTGATAAATGTTTTAAGAACTCAATATAAATAACTAAGTGATCACATGGATATAAATGCCTAAATCATCAAATTAAAAATATAGTACTCACTATGATTTGTATTTTAATAAACTTATAATTTGGTTTAAAATCTATTGTCTGTATGCAACTCATCATATGTAACAGTATTGTAGATATTCAACCTTCGGGTAAATTCAGGTAAGAAAATAATTATCTTCCAAAGACTGTGAAGGAAACACTTCATTTTATACTAATATCTGTTTAAGAAAATTAACTGTATCAGTCACTTGAAACACCTACTTGATATACGTTTTTAAGAATTCCATATAAATAAACAAGTTCACACATTAACTTATAACTACTAAATGCCTAAATCACCAAATTAATAAAACCTAAGCACACGTCCTTTTTCTGTGACGTAGCAACTCGATAAGGATCCCTGTCCCCATTTTCAGATAAGCCTCCCTCCCACGGCTGATCATTCCTTCTCGGGAGCTTCCTCAACTCCAGATCCCTAAAGCTCCCGACCCAGAACTCTCATTTTTCTCTACTTGGAATAAAATTGGTATGTTATTTCAGAAAAAAGGCAGATGTTGTGTCAGAATACTTATGTTAGAACAAAGCTATATATAAATCTAACACATATCCTAAGTGGTGCTTTCGAGGAACGGAAAATACAGTTTGAATTTCGTCAATCAGCCCAGTAGAACGGGAGATATAGAACTGTCCCCCTTAAACCTTAAACTAAAAAAGAGGTATTCTGTTTAGTTATATTTTCAGTTTCTATCGATTATTTAAAAATAATATTTAGTAATGTATTTTATATTATTTGATATATAATCATATTATTCTAATTAGCCTAAGTAATTTTAATATAATATTAATAGCTATATTCCCAGAATTTAATTTCTCTTACATTGACAGGGAAAAAGCTCAGAAATAAATTGCCTCATGTATAAATTAGTATTAGGAAGTAATCGTTCCTTTCACAATAAAATTTATTTACATTACGATAGCTGAAATCTGTTTAAAATGATTTACTTACATATTTATTACTCAATAACAAAATGAATGCATAGCTTATATTTCTCTCAAGCATTTTTTCTTTTTTTTTTTTTTTTTACTTTTGAATTCGCTTCCTTTTTTCCCATATTTGAAAATATTGCGATGTGGAATCATTTGTCATATGCTACCATCAGACGCAAGCTTTAGATTTATAGCATGCTGCGCACTGAATCGAGAAATTTATAAATTTCATGGGAAATCCAACAATAGATACACTAAATCATAACATACATAAATCAGAATGATTTCAGTGCCGGAATGAAACAGCGAGTTATAGAAGAATGGAGGAAGAAATAGAAATATTAGAATATTTACGTCACATTTCTTTCCACCCTTGCTAAACAAGCTCATGTTTTTCTATTATTTCCGTTTATTTAAAACATATTTAACCAATTTTTATGGTTAAATATGTTTTAAATAGCTATTAAAGACAGCTAATTAAAATTTTCAAAAGACAGCTAATTAAAATTTTCAGCTAATTATTAAGCTAATTAAAATTTTCAGCTAATTATTATTATTATAATTAAAGACAGCTAATTAAAATTTTCAAAGTTCTGAAACTTCTTTAAAAACACTGAAAAAGAATTTATTTTTAGCTCCCTTTTTTTTTTTTTTTTTTTTTTTTTTTTTTTTTTTTTTTTAATGTGTTGTTTGTTTTTTGTTGTTATTGACAATAATATAGTAGAAAACTTGGTTGCCTACCAAAAAAGCATAGTTGATATACTTGACGTATGTAAAACAGAATTTTAATGGTACTTTCTTTGAACTTAATAAAATAGATGAACAGAACACGTGAGCCGCTGCAATAAATCTATGGGTAGCTTAAATAAAATTAAAGTAAAAATAGCTGTCCTGAACACTCTGGTAGATTTCTGTTGCCGTTCTAGTTTTCGGCAGCTGTATTTCAGGCCATGATTCCATGCATCACATCGCCACACCACGCTGAAGAGAATCAGAGTTACTGGCCACGTCGATAACCAGGACGACACACATCCCCAGTAGGACATCGGGAGGCCACACAGTCTTCAAGCATTTCTTGGCTTCTGCCGTGGGGTCATATAACTTTGATTTTTTTTTTTCCGCCTCTTCGGTACTGCGCAGCTCCAAGGAGATATGCAAATTTCAAAAAATTCTCCCTCGCACAGCTGAAAAGAGAATAGAACAGACCTACTACATTCATGCATTTTTCGATGTTTCTTCTTGCCCCTTGTTTCTTTGTTAAAATATAGGCGAGCTTTTCTGCTATATACATAGTGGCGTAAATAAGGGTATGCAAGGAATGCCGTCGCATAGGCGCCCGAAGGCTTAGAGGGCCCTTAAATGTCCTGCTGAACTACATTTACATGTTTAAACTTAAAAGAGGAATTCTATTACATATATACAGAAGCTTTAATTCATTTTCCTATGATGACTTAAAATATGCTTAGTAAGTAAGATATGGTTTTCAATAGAAGAAGATTAATCATTATTTTATATCTTTTATCTTGTATTTTTTTTCCTTTTGCTTTTCATTTTTATTTTTAGAATTTGTACTACTATGAATTCTTATTTTAATTTTGACATGTTTGGATTTTGTGTTAAACCCCTTTTACACGATTGCTAATATTAATATAGTTGAGGAATAGCCTTGCTTTGACTCCGATTTACTTTTAACTTTAGAATCTTTAAGTATATTTAGATAATAGAATTCCTTTTCAAGTTTTTAAGGTCCCCCTACCTATATGGTGCAGTGACGCAATTCTCTATATGACGCAGATAGGAGACCCTTGGAAGCACATGAAACAGCTAAATTCAATGTTTGCAAAAGTTAATATTCCATCATTCGACTATGAAATAGTAACTTCATAACCTACCCCAGTTTAGGGATAGCAGTCAGCAGAAGATAGGAAAAGTTTCTTTGTATTCCTTAGTCTCTAACCTGAAAATTATTAAAGGCGACCCCCTAAAGGAAAGGTTCCTCCTTTTGTAATCCCAAATCAGAAAGGGGTGGAAGTGGAAATTAATTATAACTATTTATTATAAAGTACTTATTTTATATATTAATTTTTTTCTGTATAATTCGCATTATAATCGAACAATCAATAGACACATTTTCTAAGTATAAATCAAAGAAGTTATAAGGTATTTCTCCCACTTTCCTAGAGTGCCTTCGTGGTGTAGGGGTTCTGCACGCTGGGCTGGTATCCAGAGGTCTGTGATTCGATTCCCGGCGAAGGCAGTTGCTAATTTTTCATTTTGCCTGCTTCCAAAAAATCCTAATGTCTCTACAAAGTAACTAGGCAGGATTCTTTTACTTAATTTGGAATGAACTTTGCAAGTTAAGAGGAATCGTTGTATATTATTTGCAGTTCGCAATTTTCATAATATGTCATTACGTAGCGTTTAATTTTGTTCACATATGGAATGTCTTACTATCATTTCCATTAAACCCAAGTCCAAAAATCAGTTTTAATATTCAAATCGAAATTGAATAAATTTATAAATGTGAATGATTCTTATAATTCAATATAACATGTATTGTGTTGGTTCGCTATAAACGGTGTATCACTTTTCAAATTGTTGCCACCAAATAATTTTACCCTGTATTATTTTTAAAGAAATTAAACAAGGAAGAATCTGCATGTTTGAATATATAGTTCTCACAATGTAAAAAAAAGGACGGTACTTGCAACCTGTGCAGTCGCACCAGGAGGCAGGGTTAAGGGACAGAAAAATGTTGGATTTAGAAGTACGATTGACATTACAAAATGTTAAAGGCGGATGGATTTTTTTTTTTTCCTGTTTTTTACTCTAATAAGCTGGAGGGGGGAATCATTCGTAAGTATCAATTGCTAACTCCAGAATATATGCTTTTCTTTCTTAAGGACATAAAATCATTAACGTAAGTTGAGCAATTGTGCTATGAAAGGAGTTTGCCCCACCCGCATGTCGAAATGCTGTTCTAGTGCAGAAAATGCAAAGAATTTATAACACCACATTTGGAAAGGAAAGATTTCCCGTTCGGCTTAAGAATCTTTGAATGAATTCAAGGGCCGAAAAAAGGAAGTTTTACGGCAGGCTAAGAACACAAAGTTTCATTCAGATGACAAACATTAAGCGGCCAAATATTTCAGTTAATTTCCAGGGTAAATTGCCTTTTTTTCATTAAATTTATCGAAATTCATTACTTTTTCTTCACTCATGGGGGAAGGAAATGGAATGGATGAATATTTTTACTTGAAATAAGTAAATCAGTATTTATCCAATTTTTTATATCAAAATTTTCAAAATATTCTCACATTGCAGATAAAATGAAGGCTAGGAATTCTTTAAAATCCCTAATCGAGAAGGAAATCTGAAGGCATAGAACTCGTAAACCATATCTTACTTACTAAGCATATTTTAATGCTTGAAGATTTACTTGATTTGCTTTAGATAGAAATGAGAAAAGCTGTGGTGTTTCTTGACCTGTAAATCTACCAAAAATTCATACTTATCTGTAAAAGATAATTCTGAAGACATTAAATTTGTTTTGAAAGTATTATATTAATTTCCCTTCGTTTGAAAAAATCCAATAAATTGCAATTCATTTTAACGACGTGAAACATCTAAGCGTATAATTCAGTAATGCAAAATAATTTGTACGTTATTTATCTGGAATTGAATTGAATTATTATATAATAATAAAGCACTCGAGGACTATTTTCCTAAGGGGAAGAATGCCTTCGTGGAGTACTTTCTAATCGTTATTTGAAATAAAATTTTACAAATTACTTTACTTTGCTTTTAATTTACTTCCGCAGCATTCACTTCGTGAAATCATCAACAATAATATAATGTTACGGATATGGTATTTAAATAGCTTATGTTAGTTGAATTGTAAATTAAATGGTTTTATTTCCCGCGCAGTGCGGCGCGTGACGAATATTAAAAGAAAGCTAAGCCGGAAAATTGAAAATACAAGAGCGCGTGCATGTAACATTTAATAAATATCTCTTATTGATTTCGAAAAAGTACTAGAAAATTCTCGCGCGCGATTTTAAAATCTTATAAAAGGAGGAAAACCTCTCAGTTCGTGGTAGTTACTTAGTTTGTTGTTGTTTAGAAAACTGCTCTTGTTGACTATAGCGAATTCGCGGATTAGCTTTCTTTAGCTGTTTTGAATTAAGTTCTCTTGAACGTTTGAGTAGTTAAAAGATAACTGCTGTGAGATATTGTAATATTGCACGAATACTTTAGGAAATTTAAGCATATTTGTTGTGATAATAATAAATGTTTGTTCATTTTTCATCGGAGTTGTGCCTTCATTTCGTAACGAACCCGTACGCACGCAACAATTTTTGGTGTCAGAAGTGGGATTTGAAATCCAATAACAAGAGCGATGGAAGAGCAATTAAGGCAGTTGATATCAGCCTTTGCCTCTTTTAAAGAAGAAATGAAATAATCAGGAAAAGATTGAAGCGGGACAGGAAGAAATGAAAGCGGGACAAGAATCCGTTAAGGAAGAGATGAAGGCCATTCAAGCTGGTCAATTAACTTTTAAAAACGAAATAAAAGTTGTTAAGGAATCTGTTAAAGAAAAAGCCGTACAAGTAATGATTGAAGAAAGTCAATACGAAATGAAAACAGAAATTACCTGCATAATAGAAACCAAATTCGATGCTATGGAAGGCAGAATAGATGTGGTTGAAAATAAAGTTGGGCAAATTGAAGAAAAAGTCTCTTCCGTAAAAGTTCAAATTGAAGAAAGAGTTTCTTCGGTGAAAGAAGAAATAGAAGAAAGAGCTTCTTCTGTAAAAGATAATATAAAAGAGCGAGTTTCTGCCGTCGAGCAACAAATTGATGATAGGGTTTCGGCCGTTGCAAAAAAAGTCGATACTTTAAAGAAATTCGTAGCGACGGCAGGGAGCAATTCGGATGGTTTTAAATTTTTACCAATGCTTGCTCATCCCTCTCTGAAGCTATCGACACATGATGGGAAGACCTCCTGGCAGGTGTATAAGACACAATTTTCTATCGTGGCGGATGCGAATGGATGGGATTCCCAAGCTAAGGGCTGTCATCTCGCCGCTTCTTTAAGAGCAGACGCAGCGGATATCCTTCAGACTCTTCCCGATAACAAAAGGTTAGATTTCGAAGCTCTGTCTGACGCCTTGGAGCTGCGCTTTGGGGAGAAGTGTTTAAAAGACTATAGCAGGCTCCAATTAAAATCTCGTCAACAGAAGCCCACCGAATCACTCCAGAAACTCGCCACGGATGTTGAATGGCTGTCCCGCCTCGCCTTTACGGAGTGCCCGAGAGAAACGAGGGAAATTCTGTCGCTGCAATATTTCATCGATGGCATCCGGGACCCTGAAATACAGAAAGCACTGAGAATAGTAGATGTTAAAGATTTGAAAAGCGCTTTAGTGTACGCCATGAAATTCGAGGCAGCCTAGCAAGCAACTCGTAGAGATCGCTACCCAGTCAGAGCTGTGCGAGTCCACGAGCCAGTGGATCTATTGATGGCTCGTTTAGATGATTTATCCAGACAGGTGACAGGTGACGGAGGACGGGGACGCCTGAAGTTTAACAGAGGTTAACAGGCATATGTCCCGCGTCCTCCCCTGGAGTTTATTTAATAGTTATAAGTGTGGATACATGGCCATACAGGGGCAACTGTTTGACATCTGGCATTTGAAGTACATTTGAATTAACATACAGGCACGGTTAAAAAAAAAACACTTAATAGGTTATAACAAAAGAAGAAAATTAAACACCTAAAAATGGTGTTCAATTTTCTTCTGCTCCCTATGCAGTCAGAGATTAGATGGTAGAGCATTAGAGTGCATATGTCAGTGCAAGTAATGCATGTAAGCCATATTACTCTGGTTGACAGAGGTCCTGGCCATATGCTGCAATGGTGGTTATTATTTTGCAGATTTTATTTATGGCCGCTCTGTTTTTGGCTAGGAGCTTGTGAAATGCTGAGATATTGGCTGGTATCGGGAAGTGGAACTGTTCCGTGAGTGGGCACTGAAAGATATAATGGTCCGGTGACCCCTCACCCCCGCAAACACAGCGATCCGTGGTTGAGATGGTGCGGCGGTAGAAGTAATCCGGGAAGGGACCATGACCAGTAATGAAGTTGGTAAGGGGAGCAATTGCCATAAGGCGCTCCGTGGTTACTTTTGGCAAGAAGCTATGCGCTCTCCTTCCCGTGTCGCCCTGATCCCATTCTCTTTGCCACCACTGGATAGCGGCATTTCGCAGTTGACTTTCGAGGAGAGATGGTGGTGCTGATACTGATATCGGTCTGGCATTTTGGTTCGAAGCAGCCTCTTTAGCGAGTTCATCCGCTGTCTCATTACCCATGTTACCTGCATGGGCTTTAATCCATACTAGGTCAATATGTGCGTGCCGATTATCTTTTAGGATATACTGCAGTCGTATGATCAGCGGGGAGGCGTGACTATGTTTGTCAAGAGCAAGCAGTGTCGACATACTGTCTGTATAAAGCTGCACATGTGTGATGTTGTTGAGCGCCACGTATTCAATGGCAGCTGTTATGGCAACTACTTCTGCTTGAAAAATGCTATTATTTGGATTGAGGTGCCCTTTCCAATGGTGTGCAGCATGGCCTTGCCTGTAGTATATAAAGGCACTACCTACACCCTCAGCAGTTTTCGAGCCATCTGTGTAGAACGCGTGCATATTAGGGTTTCCTTCTGGTTGACTTCGTGACGGTTTGAGGACAGTGTGAATGCCAAGTCCCTTGTGTGCTGGGTGCGTGTGGAGAGGAGTACATGGATGTTCGTAATTTGCAGGGCTATGTAAGGTGCCTGGAAAGGTTGCGTCTTTCTGTAGATGTATTATTTTAGTATATGTGGCCTCTAGCTCCGCTTGGATATGAAGTGGTATGATGCCTGCCAAGGTGAGTGCTGCATAAGTTGCAGTGGTGCGGTAGGCTCTGCATAAGCCTATGGCGAATGGGCGCTGTAGTGATAGGAGTTGCTTAACCTTGCGTGCGGTCATGGGTTGTGCCCATATAGCTGCCGCATAGAGTGCCACCTTCTCAGCTACAGTTTTATAAAGTACCTTTTGAATGTGGGGATTCCGTCCCCAGTTCCGGCCTTGGAATTGTCGTGATCTCCTGGCAATTGCAGATGTTTTAATCTTTTGTGCCTGGATATGCGGAAGCCAAGTCAGATCTGGGTCCCATATTACCCCAAGGTATCTTAAAGTTTTTACGACTTTAATATTCCGGCCTTGTAGTTTGATACATGGGCTACGTGTTGGATTTGTACCCTTTCTTGGAAAGATGATAGCAGTGGACTTTGTGGTGGATATTTTGAGATTTAGCTCTTCGCAGAAGTTGGCAAAGATAGTGCATGACTCACTGCCATGGGCTTCAAGCTCAGCGCGTGTGCGGCCTCTGACCAGTAATGCCGCGTCGTCCGCGTATGCAACTAACACAGTATGTTGTGGCCACCTTGCCTCTAAGACTTTATTAAAGGTGAGGTTCCATAGCAGAGGCCCTGCACAGGACCCCTGTGGACATCCTCTCACTTGTGTTATTGAAACAGTACTACTGTTGTTAGAGATCATCAGTTGCCGGTCTGCCAGATAGTTGTCCAGAACTTGAAAGATATTTCTTGGGCATCTTGCCTCTCTGAGGGCCTGCCTGATGGCAGGCCACCAGAGGGTATCGAACGCACTTTGCAAATCTATCGATATAAAAGCCTTCTGGTAGCCCTGCGATTTGTTCTGAATTATGACTTCATGGATTCGCTGCAGGGCATGAATGGTAGAACTGCCTTGTTTGAAGCCAAATTGTCTTGGGCTAATGCTTTGGTATTGATGTAGATGAAATTTTAGCCTGTTGACGATGAGCTTCTCGTAAATCTTTCCCATCGCCGACAGAAGGCAAATTGGCCTAAAGGAACTCGATACTAGGGGGTCTTTATCCTTTTTTAAAAATAATACCACATTGCCTTTTTTGAAAGCTGTGGGGAATATTTTATAATGCAGAAGCTGGTTGTAGTATTTATGGAAGTAGGATGGTCGTTCCTGATATGCAACTTTGATAATTGCGTAATCGAGTCCGTCTGGACCCGGGGCCTTTTTTAGTGGCAGATACCGGAATATATTACTTATCTCCTGTGCAGAAAACTGTATATCGTTCGGTGTGCATGGCGAGCTTGTATCTTCTCTAATTTGCCTCTGTTCTGAAGTATCTGCTTGTGTATCATCTGTGGGAAAGATAGCATTTAAAAGTTCCTTGGCGGTGGAGGCCGCTACGTCCATAGTATGTGGTGCTGTTGTTTGAACTGGTACTTGCGCTGGTTGGAAGATCTTCTGCGTTGCCAGTTTGTGTAAAATTCCATATGGATTACTGTTACTGGTGCAGAAAGATCTCCAGCTGTTAATTTTAGCTTCAAGAATTGCTTTCTTGTAGGCGGCCCTTTCTTGCCGAAAGGCCGTAAGGATGTTGGAAGCTACAATTTCGTTGGTAGCAGATCTGAGGCGGCGGGGCAGAGCTCTGCACCTCTGTTTCATCTCTCTCAGTCTTCCCGTCCACCAGGATATGCCTTGGAGTTTTTTGGCGGTCCTTGTAGGGATGATCTGCTGACATATTTGTCTGAGTAATGACAGAATGTGGTCTGTGTAATCATCCAGTTCTTGGGGGTTGGTAAGGTCTTCTAGTATGTCTTCTTCTCTGATGAGCAGCTCCTGAAAGGCATTCTTCAGTCGTCGTATCTTTCCGCCCGGTAGTTTGAATCTCTGGAGGATATTAATGCTGGCTTCAAGTGTTAGTGTAAAGTGGATGTATCGATGATCTGAGTTACTCTCATCATCTAGAACATCCCATGAGCTAAAGTTGTTGGCAAAATTAGCAGTTGAGAGTGTAAGATCAGGCCATCCTTTATGATAAGTATTGTCATAGGTTGGTTGTGCCCCTTGACTATTATGTAAATGTAGATCGTGACAGGCCATAAAGTCTTCCATGCCTCGCCCTTTAGGCGTTGTGTCTTGGTAGCCCCATATAGTATTATGTGCATTGAAATCTCCTCCAACGACGTGAGGTACTGTTGGGCATTTCTGTTTCACTCGTATAAAGTTGCAAGTCACATCCGTAAGACCTTCCGTGGGCGGGGAGTAGACGGAGGTTAGGAGGAATTGCTGCTCTTCAAAGATGACTAGAATAGTAACGAAGTCTCTTTCTGTGGTTACTACGTATGGAGACCAGGAGGGGTTGCAGCAGACAATGGCTGCCCGTGGTGCTTGTTCTGCATTGGCTTTCTTCTGAAAAATTTTCCATGCCATTGGTAGGCTTGCCACTTGTCCTTCGCGACAATAAGGTTCTTGAATTATCAAGAAATCTAAGTTATATTGAATAGCATGCTGGACTACCTGCGTGGTCGCGGCTACCGCCCGTTGTAAGTTAATTTGTGTGCACTTTATCTGTGCTTGATTAGAATTAGCTTCCGCACTTGAAGTTTCTTGGGTTGGCCCGCGTATCGCTTGTTCTGTTGTCGTGCTGTTCGGCTCTTGTTCATTATTCATAGAGAGTGCTCCTTCTGACGCGTTCGATGTATCGTCCATACGTTGGGCAGTTGGTATCATAGGTCGGATGGTTGCATGGCATTGTGCTGCGCGTTTTATAGTTGGCGTCTGAACAGTTGATGCATGTTGGCCTGCTGGCGTGACAGTCCTTAACACTGTGACTTCCAGAGCAGAAGGCACAGTAGATTCTATTGGTGCATGTTTGCTGCAGATGGCCAAACTCCTGGCATCGGAAACATCTTTTTGTGTCGAAGTGCTCAGCGAACCTATGTCCTCTCCACCCAATGAAGAGCTTGGATGACTGGAGGAGGCTTCTAAATGCTGCTGGTTGACATTCAAGTATCCATTTGACGGTGTTTCCTCTGTCCTTGAGTCGGTACATGACTTTGGCTGTTGTTTTGGTGAGGTGGAGTTCTGAGGCGAGTGCATTTTCTATCTCTTCTGGCTGGACGTCAGGAGATACGTTGTGGATAGCCACTCGTGGTAGTCTAGTCAGTGGTTGCTTGATCTTGACTATTACTTGTCCCTGCGTGCTTTGTAAACTAGTAGTGAGCTTGGTCACGTCCTATTTGGAAACACAGTCTACAGCTAGTCCTCCTTTCTGTAGATTTCTAATGGAGGAGATTTTAACTCCAAGCTTCTGAATAGGGAAATTTTCGTTAAGGACAGCTTTTAGGTCCTTATTACCCTGTGCAGTACCCTCAGAGGGATAAATTAAAACCGTATGTTTTGGCTTCGGTCTGGTTGCTTGCGCGTATGTTTTGACTCTGACGACGGTATCGCTAAGCGCTGATGAATCGTTGGGAGCTGTGCCGTGCAATGAACCGCAACAGACTATAGAGGGAGTGTTGGTACAGGCGTCTGCTGCTTCAGGTTTCGGTATGTAATTTGGACCTTCGAGTGCCAAGGTGTGCACTGCGTCTATCAAATCCAGGAGAGATACCTTTACGTCTGAAGGAAGAAGGTATCTGCCTCGTCTTTGTATGGAGGCTGTTTTTCTAAGACTTTCGCAGAGCTTATTGATTTTTGTGTGATAGTCTAATTCTGAACCAGCAAGAGTTGCCGGATCAGAGTCGCAGTTAGAATTGTCGTACTCAGCCACTGAGGTTGATGGCCGTGTCATAGTAGCAATCACTTGCACTATACAGTGCGAGAAACAGTTGTGGACTTGAGATGGCGCACTGAATTTGATGCAAAGAGTAAAATCACATAGAGACACACAGAAGTCGCTTCACAGGTATCACTGTTACACTTAAAGATCACTTATACATTTCACTGTAGTAAAAATTTCACTGTGACACTTACTCTGCTCGTAAATGCACTCACTGAACGTAAATGCACTTGTGCTAATCAGCACTAATCACTAATGCACCTTTTGTGCACTAATTACTTGCACACGTATCACTGTAAGCACTTAATAATCACTTATTCACTTTCACTGTAGTGAAATTTCACTGTGACACTAACTCTAATCAGCACTAATCACTAATGCACTTTTTGTGCACTAATTACTTGCACACGTATCACTGTAAGCACTTAATATCACTTATTCACTTTCACTGTAGTAAAATTTCACTGTGACACTAACTCTGCTCGTAATTCACACACACTTGCACTTTAAGTAACGCTAATGCTCTTATTTGAAGAAATTTGTAATGGTCAACAAATTAATTAATGCTAATTAATAAAATAGAATAATCAAAAGGTGACCAGAATGCTGTAATAGTACTATTATACATTCACGGAATAAATAATATGCACAGGGATACACACAAATAATATAGTATTACTATTTATGTTTAATTACTGCCTAATTAAAACACGTTGGTAAGCCAATTACCACACGTAAAAGTTTAGAATAAAGTACAGAGAAACTAAATCATAATGCTCTGATAAGAAATGCTACTGTTTATGCATTCCGTAAAAACATATTATCAAATACTGATACAAGAGGATTATACTGGCAATTAATATAATTAATGAGCCAGTTTGAACTGAGGTAAATAAAACAGATTTGTAATGGGAGTTAGAGCCTTCTGTGCAGAGTACAAATTAAATGCACACGATCACAGCAAAATTGTAGCGTTAGAAACTGTAATTAAATTAACATAGCAGTAATAGATATTATTAGATAGCGCAAAATGACACAAATTGACATAGTTTGATAATTATACAGTATCCGGTGTTATACCTGAAGCCTAACTGCGGTGTTGAAGGCCACCTACGAAGGAAGTGCAGAACACCCCAGAGCACGGAAAATAAGGCCTACGATTTAAACAGGCAATCAAATGCCATGGGAAGAAAAACGATTGACAAGAAACCAAAGTGCTGGAACTGTGGAGCTGAAGGCCACGTACGAAAGAATTGAAGAACAACCCAGGGTGCGAACATTGAGACCATTTCTCAGCAACGAAGCAGGAAACAAATTAATGACCATGTAGAGTTTATATTTATTTTAACTAACATTTATTTTAAGTTTAAACTATCTTTCCTGTCAAGCCTTACTTTCCCCTGGAACTGCCAATGCCAGAGTATGTAAATTTTAGTAGAACGCGCAAGGATTCAAATTATCAGCGGAAATATTCTGAGTTAAATAGAAAGGAAACGAGTTCGAGGTGTGCTGTTCTTACTTCACGAGCGCGGAGGTAGTTAGCCAGAAATTGAAGAACCCCGCGTTTCGGCCTGTGTGCTTGCCTCGGAGAATTGTTATTCGTTCAACGTGATATTCAAAGTTTGCTGAATTAGCAGCGGTATTGTAAAACGCGGTGAGGTTAGTTACTTTTAGAGAGCCTCGTAGTTAGAGACTTGTTATTATTTCTTTTCAGGCTCTTATTTTTATTTTACCGCCGGGTCGGCGTAGTTTGTGAGCGTCAAGAACACGCATCTGTAATTTCTTAAGTTGAATAAAAAAGGGACTTAAACCCTTAGCAAGACTGTCTATTTTCCAGTTTCAACAGTCACCTCTTGGTTGCGTGCACGGTGGAGGCGCGCAACTCTACATTGGCGCCCGAACTCTTATCGAACTGAAATGGCCGAAAATCGGATGGAAGCCGCTGGACAACACCAAGAAATGACAAGCCAATTGGAAGGATTTGGATACCTGGTCCAGACTTTGAGAGCGTCAATCAAGCCAAACGTCAATTTCGACGGAAAAAATTCGGTGGCGATATTTCTAGAAGCCTAGAAAATCACTTTCAGCTCTCTACCCTGTGCCTGAAAGACAAAAAGTTGCCATCGCCACATCCGCACTAAGAGGACAGGCCGCCCTATGGTGGAAGAATATAGGCAAATTTTTATCAGGGGAATTTGGAAGCCAGACATATACATTTGAAAATTTCAAAAAATCGTTAGTAAAGGCCTTCCCCATAGTGAAAGATCGAGCAAGGCTGGAAGCCGAACTATATAGTTTCTATCAACGGGATATAGAAGAGTTGACAGACTTTATTTTGCGAAAAATTAAGCTGACGGATATGCTGTATGGGAAGAAACCCGACGCGGAGATTATTGAAATAATCTTACCAAGATTGTTACCTGCTGTTCAAGACTACTTCGAAATTAGAAACCCAAACACATTGCAGGAGCTCTTCGAATATGCGGTGAAGTTTCAAAATCGCAGAATAGCGGAAAAAGCTAGAGGGGCATCGTATTCTCAAAGTACCTGAAGGAAATCTTCAAATGAGCAAACCAGAAATGCAAACCGCTCTTATGGGGGAAAGAGCTATCAAGCTAACTCATCGAACCTCGAAGGTCAAGGCCCTAAAGAAAATTCGAAAACAAACATCCGTGTACCCAGAAGGCAGAACTTGAAAGGAAACCTTTAAACGAGTAGAGGGGCCTATGAAAGCGAGGGTCGAGACCCCGGAAGTTTTAAAAAAACCCTCAAAAAGACATTTAAATACGGTCATCGTAAAAAACTCACATCTACCAATTATACAAGTCCTGGTAGGCGATGTACGAGTAGAAGCCCTCATCGATACAGGAGCAGAAGGAAATTTTATGAGCGAAACATTCTTCAATAAGAATTTTTATAGGGTACGATTATTTAAAACAAAAATACCGAAATTATAGCGACGCAAAGAAAAACCTGTCACTGCATCGGGAAATTATCATTAAACATACAGGTAAAAGAGGAAAGCCTCAAAGTATTAATTTTTGTAGTGAAGAATCTGCAAAATCCTCTTATTTTAGGTATGGAGTTTTTAAGGGCCGCGAGGGCCAAATTGAATTTTCAAGACAGTTGAGTTGTGCTGGAGATGGACCAGAGGGTGGTGGAACCTGTGGAGCAACCGCAAGTTGACCTTAGCCATCTGAATGACCATGAAAGTCAAGCTATCCAGCAAGTGATGAGTAATTTTTCTAACTTGTTTTCAGAAAAGCCTGGTAGTTGTCAAATAGTTACGCATCAGATACAATTAACTGCCGAAAAACCTTGTAGGACTAAACCATATCGTTATGACAAACAAAAAGACGTAATCATCGAAGAACATATTCAGGAGATGTTAAAGAATAAAATAATAACGCCCATAAATAGTGAGTACGCGAGTCCAGTCGTACTATGTAGGAAAAAGAACGAGTTTCCTCCTTCGGGTAAAAGGGTTTGGAGGTTTGCTATCGATTACAGAAAACTAAATAGTATTACTAAATACCCAGTTTATCCTTTGCCGGTTATAGAGGAAATCATTAGAAAGATCAAATCTACAAGATACATGTCTACTTTGGACTTAACGTCTGGCTACTATCAAATAGCTATGAGACCCGAAGACATACATAAAACCGCGTTTATAACAAAATCGGGCATATATTCATTTTTACGCATGCCCTTTGGGTTGTGTGGTGCCCCATCAACATTCCAGAGAGCTATGGACATTGTTCTAAAGCCTGTCCTAGGAAAATCAACTTTAATCTGTCTAGATGATATAATTATAACGAGTAGTAAGTTGGAACAACATATTAAAGATCTAGAAGAAGTTTTTAAATTATTAAAAGAGGCCGGTCTTACAATTAACGCCTCAAAATACAAGTTCGCAACTAAAGAACCTAAATATCTCGGTTATAAAATTTCGCAAAAGGGTATAGAAACGCAAGATTCAAAAATAAAAGCAATCAAGAATTTCCCACCGCCCAACACCGCCAAGAAACTTTCTTCTTTCCTTGGGTTATGTTCTCACTATCGGTCTTTGATAAAAGATTTCGCTAATATTGTTGAACCCCTGTTAGTAATTAAAAGAAAGAAAAGTAAATTCACGTGGACAGCGGAAGCAAATACCGCATTTGAAAGATTAAAAGAAGCGCTCATCAATGCCCCTGTTTTTAAATTCTCGGAGGGTGACGAAAACCTGGAAATTGCAGCAGATGCGTCGGACGATGTTGTAGGTGCTGTTCTCATGCAAAATGGCCATCCTTTGGCATTTTTTAGTAAAACGTTGAACCCTACACAAAGGAATTATACAGCTAGAGAGAGAGAAACATTAGCCGTATTAATGGCTGTACACAAATTTCGAGTTTGCAAAGCGCCAGTAACAGTCTTTTCGGATCATGCGGCTGTTGGTGGACTTTACTCGGGGAAAAACCTGACGCCCAGGTTAATAAGATGGGCTTTAAAACTCCAAGATTATAATCTAATAATAAAATATAAACCGGGTAAGGAAAACAATGTAGCTGACGCACTTTCTCGTATAAAACTAGACGATGAAGGAAATGAACTTAAATGCGCTGTGTTGACTTCAAAAATTTTATATTCTAGAGAAACAATTATTGCTGAATTGAAAGCTGATCCTGAATTTGGAAGTATCTATGCATATTTGAAAGACCCCGAAAGCTTTGAACCCACAGATATCGATGCGATAAGAAATAGCAGAAAACTATGAAATCATAGATAATTTATTATTTTATACGAAAACAACAAACGAAAATCTCGAGTACAAACCAGTCATCCCAGCCTTGCTTCGATTAAGCATTTTGAAGGAATTACACGACGCGAAAACAGCGGGTCATTTAGGGTTCAGAAAGACTTTAAAAAGGGTACGCGAGGCGGTATATTTCCCGCAATTATACAAAATAGTAACTGCGTATGTCAGGTCCTGCAAACAATGTCAGTTAATAAATGATATTAATTACAGCCCGGCTGGGTACTTAAATAGCATTCGCGCTATATTTCCGAATGAAATTTTAGGCATAGATCTTTTTGGTCCCTTCCCCCAGAGGGAGTTAAATAAAAATCGTTTTCTTTTAGTAATAGTAGATCATTTTTCAAAATGGACAGAAATTGTTCCAGTTAAACGCGCGTCAGCCAAAACAGTCGCAGATGCATTCTTACACAGATACATTTTAAAATACGGTGCACCGATAAAAGTCATTAGCGATAACGGTAAACAATTCATTAGTCAAATATTTGAAAACATATGCACTGGACTTGGCATACGCCATATCAAGCACACATCACACATCACAAGCGCTGGGATGGCTACATAAATGAATTAGCTTATGCTTTAAGAACGGCACATCATGATACTACGGGAAAAACTCCAGCAGAATTATTTTTAGGCAGAAAGTTAATTACGCCTTTAGATAAATTATTCTTTGTGCAACAAAGAGAGCAGGAGTTTAAACAAAAAGATGTGCAAAAACTTATTGACCAGACGATTAAAAGCTCGGATACGGCAAGAAATAGGCAAAAAGTACATTATGATAAAAAACGCCGTGAAGCAGATTTTAAAGTTGGGGATAAAGTGTTGAAGCGGAAATTTTCTTTATCAAGTGCCCCAGACAATTTTACGGCAAAGTTAGCTCCAAAATTTGAAGGCTCCTATGTAATTCGGGAAATCAAAGGAGTCGTATTCTATCTTAAGAACGAGAGAGGGGAAATCTGTAAAGCAAGTCCCGACCAGGTGAAAAAATACTATAATCCAAATGATTTTGAAATCCTTAAAAGTTTCTTGCAGGACTCAAGTCTATAAGAAGTAGAAGGTCCAGTAATAACGACAACTGTTCCACCACCCAAGAAGCAGAGAACTGAAGAGAGACCTAGCTCTTCTACAACCCAGACGACGGTACCAAAAAGAAAAAATGAAAACTTTCAAACTCCAGCATTTAAGAAAAGCAAGAATGCAAAGCCACCGCGTAAAGAAACCTTGGTAAAGAGGAAAACACCACCTACAACGTATCGCAGTAGAAATTATACATCAAGGAGAACGCTCCCAGGGCCAGAGGGTCAGGTGCAAACAAGGCCGCCGTTCCGGAAACTGAAAAGACGGCAGGAGGAACGAAAATACCAGGAACAACAGAAGAAATTCAAGAAGGACTCCAGACCGGAGGACGTCAAGACCAGCCGTCCAATGGAAAAACGGAAAAGACAGCAACCCGACGATTACTCCGCCAAGAGCCCAGCATGCAGAAGACGCAAAAGAAAAACTAATGTGGACGACACTCGGAGGTCAGTAAGGAGAAGATTGACGTCCATGAAACCTATAACGTGGGAACAATTTTGCCAGAAAAGAATGACGGAGTTTCAATCATCGAAAACTCAAAGATAAGTTAAAATCTTCTATAAATTTTTTTTCTTTTCTTCCGAAATGTTATGCATAAGTACGAAGTTCTATGTTTTGACGAAAGTCAATATGTCTCGGTTGAGACTTAGTTTTGTTTTACTTTATTTAGCTAAGGCAAAAGTATTTTCTTTAAGTACAAATCTAGGAACAAGCATTTTCTGTTGGTCGAAAGACTGATTCTGTTATGTTAAAGCCAAAATTTGGCCGAAGATAAAAATAACTTCGTATTCTTGTATTAATAAGAATTTTAGTTTCACTGCCGCCAGCTTGGCGAAGAATGAGTAAAGTAAAAATTTATTTTCTCTTTTTCATTTTATGGTAAATTGTAAAAATCATATGTATTAAATTTTTTAAAATATACGTAAATACTTGAAAGTTGTGTAAAAGTAGAATTTAGTCTAGAAGCATAAAATTTTAGACGCTAAAAGTAAATGCTTAAAAGCAATGAATTCGAATTTAAGTATTAAACTGTAGATAAAATCATGCTTTAGAGCGAAAGCCTGCATGTCTAAAGATGAATGAGGGGGAAGTTTGAATGAATGTGTTTAGTAGGGTTCTCCACCTACACTTGAATTTCTAAGAATGTTAAAGTAGCTCATCGAGTTGTAGAATGTCGAGTAAGATGTGTCTATTTGGTCGTTGAATTCTAACAAATCATGGTGGTTAGGGGAAGTGTTGCAATACTAAAACACGAATATTCCCGTTTGACACCACACATGGTGGAGAGCCAGGGTAAAGTTAAATTAATGTTTGAATAATTGAATGAATGTGAAGTAAGCAGTAACTAAGGAAAACGAATCGTTTAAAAACAAAAATTTATTCAGTGTCAAGAAAGTGTAAAGTATAATGTATTTAGAAAGATACTTATACTTATTCCTTCCAGATGCTGGAAGGAAAAGAACAAGATTGATTGGTGAAGTCCAGGAAAAGTTGCTGTAAGAAGAGAGATTTATATAACTATCGACAGAAATTTAGTATACATTTTGTTACATAAGATTTTTTTTTGTGTGTAAACGAGGCTCTTGAGAGTTAGTTCAGAATTATAGAAACTTTACGACAGGTCGTTTGTAGGACCTGCTTCCAAGTTTTCCAAATTCTGGCAGCGGCAAATGTAGGGTTTATATTTATTTTAACTAACATTTATTTTAAGTTTAAACTATCTTTCCTGTCAAGCCTTACTTTCCCCTAGAACTGCCAATGCCAGAGTATGTAAATTTTAGTAGAACGCGCAAGGATTCAAATTATCAGCGGAAGTATTCTGAGTTAAATAGAAAGGAAACGAGTTCGAGGTGTGCTGTTCTTACTTCACGAACGCGGAGGTAGTTAGCCAGAAATTGAAGAACTCCGCGTTTCGGCCTGTGTGCTTGCCTCGGAGAAGTGTTATTCGTTCAACGTGATATTCAAAGTTTGCTGAATTAGCAGCGGTATTGTAAAACGCGGTGAGGTTAGTTACTTTTAGAGAGCCTCGTAGTTAGAGACTTGTTATTATTTCTTTTCAGGTTCTTATTTTTATTTTACCGCCGGGTGGGCGTAGTTTGTGAGCGTCAAGAGCACGCAATTGTAATTTCTTAAGTTGAATAAAAAGGGGCTGAAACCCTTAGCAAGACTCTGTCTATTTTCCAGTTTCAACAGTTACCTTATCAGGTTCAATGTTTCTTCTAACCTTCTTCGGAAACATACAATGACCTGACTAGAACAGAGAGCTTACTAAAGCTATGTTCACTAATTGTAGTAAGTAGACAGGATACAGACGAAGGGTATACAAAACCCTTTATTTTTCTTTATATACAATGAGTTCCGTACTTCAGAATACAATGACCCTTCACTCGGGGTCTAACGTAAAAGGTATAAAAAATAAAACTAAACTCTAATTTAACTTTAGAATAACACACGTGTAAGATTGGCCTTATAATAACAGGAAGCGTATGTAGCACAGAGACTGTGAACACTACAATACGTTTAATTTATCAAGAGGATTAAAACCTCTGGCCTGGAAGGCAAATAGCAACTGCGTAACTTCTAAGGTAAGCGGCCTGCTTCGAACTCACTGCTTCCTCTCTTTCGCTTGGCAAAAAGGCCACACTTAAATACTTGGCGTTCGCCAGACAAACTTTGCATAAAAACCTTCACGCTTATAATTCTGGCCGGAAGTAGAAAATAAGAAGTGATAGTAAAGATTTAAAATAAAATAAACGTTAGTAAAACTTAAGATCCTTACATACTTCCCGCCAGAGTTAATTAGTTTGAAACTGAGGTCTAAAACGACCTTGTTGAAAACTTTTAGCTCTAGAATATAACGCGAGGCCAACCTTTTACAATCATAACTTCGTTAGAAACTAGAAAATTTAAAAGAAAGAAATTTGTTACAATAGCAGCTCCCAGGATCTACAACAATCTTTTTTTTTTTTCATCTGTACTGCATCTAAACAGGAGCTTTATTCAATTCTGGTTCCTTCCAGAGATCTGGAAGGAAAACTAGTTTAATGAAATGTTACACAATGACATTGCAAATAACATATAGAATATACTTCTCTTAACATTCTTATTTCATTCATGACTATTTTAATTATCTCTCCCCTTGCTCTCTGACATGTGTTGTAAAAGAACACCAAACACGAATGTGTTTATGTCTATGTGTTCAACACTTCGTCCTACAATCAAAACACTAACGTGTTAAAATTCAACATAACGAGACCTCTTAACACACCCTACTTTCAACTCTAAACCCTGAGGTACTATTCTAAAAGTGGCTAACTCTAAAGTATAGCGTCAGAGAGCCTAACTACATCATTCAACCTTTAACATATATTCGCCATGATTTAGTCTTTACAGTCACACGAATAACAAATTTTTAACATTACTTTCACTTTTACCATATCACGGTATTTGTTAACATTTAAAATAACAGAACACATGTATATAAAAACATATCAACATGCCGTTAATTTTACACATTTGAAAACATACATTAGTAGTACATTGTTAACTTCTATTCTTTTCAAAGCAAGTGCCAATTCTTTCTACATTGAAATAATACTACATTTCAAAAAGTCTTTCAGACTAAAACTTCTTTCTTGCTAGAATGTTTTAAATAAAATTTATACAATAACTTTTTACAATATTTAAGTCTTTACACAACGCTATTATACATCAACTTTAGTTTTACGCGCGAGTAATTGAAAAACATAATAAGAAAATCGGTCACAACTCATTTCTCCCCCTTTTGGCGATAAAGGTAGACCTCGCATGAAGTAAAACTTCTTGAAATCTGCCACTTGCAGTAAGAATGAAAGATTAACTTAAGTTTGCAATGTAACATAAAATTTTACTTATCTTTGTAATATTCGGACATCCTTTTCTGGGCCCAGTCTTTAAAGGTATAGCAGATAGTAGCTTGGTTTATCCTCCTTCTTGTACGGGCTCGCCCTTCAGTGCTTTCCTCTGGAAGCTTCCGTTTGTCACCAGTACGGCCACCCTTGAACACCTTCCTTTTGTCCTCTGCTTGTGGTCTTGGCCGTTTGAAGGCAGCTGGTCTTGGTGGAACCGGGAAACTTCTGTCGTGATCCTGCTTGGACCTCGTTGTTGGCCGTTCAAATTTTTCTTGTACTTTTCCTCCGCCGCTGATGGCCCTTCCGCAGTTCGGCGACTTTTGCTGCGGAGAGTTCTGTCGGATGAGTCGATCCTCCGTTTTAAAGCCGGGTTATAGTTGCCGTCCTTTCTCCTGGTCCTCTTCACATACGTCGTCCTTCTCCCTTCTTCATTCTGGGGGTGTTCGTGAACTCTGTTTTCTGGACGGTGGAACGGCTTCTTTTTCTTTTTACCTTCACTTTTTCCGCGGGGCAATTTTCTTTTCACTTGCTTCTGTGTCTCATTGGCTTGCCCTTGTACTTGTCGTTTTCCCACCTCTGGAACTTGTACCTGCGGTGTCTGCCGTGCCGGATCCTGCAAAAGATCTGAAAAGATTTTCTTTTTATTACGATCGAAGTAGGGCTTAATTTGATCAATATTTGCGGAACAAGTTTCACCATTTCTGGCCTTTAACACTACAACAGCGTGAGTTATTTTTTCTATAACATATGGTCCTTCAAATCGTGGAAAAAATTTGGCAGTTTTATCTTCTGGTGCTGAAGAAAGTGAATGCTTAATTTTTAGTACTTCATCCCCTACTTTATAAGTTACTCCCCGTCGTTTCAGATCGTAATATAACTTCTGTTTTCTTTGTGCTACTTCCGTATTCTTTTTTGCTTCTTTTATTAGTTTTTCTATATCACCCATTTTAAATTCTGGGGCTCTTTGTTGCACATAAAATAATTTATCTAACGGTGTTATAATCTTTCTGCCTAGAAATAACTCAGCAGGAGTTTTTCCCGTTGTATCATGTTTTGCGGTCCTAAGGGCGAAAGCAAATTCATTGACATAGTTATCCCAGCTTTTATGAAAATTTTTAACATAACTACGGATAATTTTCACTATATTTCTGTTGACCCGTTCCGCTATATTTGATTGCGGCCGATACGGGACCATTTTTAAATGACGTATGCCCAGTTTTTTTGCACATGTCTTCAAATATATTACTTACAAATTGAGGACCATTATCCCATATAACTTTTAGGGGCGCCCCGTATTTTAAAATATATTTATTTAAAATAGAATCAGTAACTAATTTCGCGGAGGCTCGTTTTAAGGGAACAATTTCGGTCCATTTACTAAAATGATCAACCATAACAAGGAGATAGCGACTTTTATTTAACTGACTTTTTGGGAAAGGGCCCAATAAATCGATGCCGATTATTTCATTTGGAAATTCGGATTTAATACTATTTAGAAATCCGGCCGGGCGGAAATTAATATAATTAACGGCTTGACATGTTGGGCAGGACTGGACATACGCCCTTGTTAACTTTTGCAGTTCAGGAAAATAGACTGAGAAGCTAAAGGGCTGTCATGGAGCTCTTGCAGGATATTTAATCTAAGACTAGCTGGGATAACAGGTCGAAATTCGTTGTTGGAATTCGTAGTTTTTGTGTAGAATAATAGACCATCTATTAGTTCGTAATGGGCCGCCCTATTTCTTATCGCCACAATATCTTGGTGGCTAAAATTTTCAGGATCCTTCAAATACTCATAAATACTTCCAAACTCAGGATCCTTACCCAGTTCGGTTATTACAGTTTCTCGGGAATTTATTGTACACGCTGTAAGCATTGCAACTTTTACGGTATTACCCTGTTCGTCTAATTTAATTCGTGATAGGGCATCTGCTACGATATTTTCCTTTCCGGGGGTATGCTTGATTACCAGATTATATTCTTGCAGCTTGAGTGCCCATCTTATTAACCTTGGGGATAAATTTTTCCCTGAGTACAATCTAGTTACCGCCGCATGATCAGAATATACTGTTATCGGCGCCTTTCCAAAATAGACTCGGAACTTTTGCACTGCTAACAGAACTGCAAGTGCCTCTCTCTCGGTCGCGGAATAGTTTCTTTGTGTTTGATTTAAAGTTCGGCTAAATAATGCCACGGGCTGCTGATTTTGCGAAAGTACCGCTCCTACCGCATAATCCGAAGCATCCGCTGAAATTTCTAAATTTTCATCCTTTTCAGGAAATTTCAACACAGGGGCTTGCGTTAATGCTTGTTTTAATTTTTCGAAAGCACTATTGGCTTCGGCCGTCCACGAGAATCTTGCCTTTTTCCTTTTTAATTTTAACAATGGCTCAGCGATAGCCGCAAAATCTTTTATAAAGGACCTATAATATGAACAAAGTCCTAGAAAAGAAGAGAGCTTCTTTTCCGTGTTTGGAGTCTGATACTTTTGTACAGCGATTATTTTTGATTCATCTGTCTCGATCCCTTTTTGCGATATTTTGTAACCTAAATATTTTAATTCAGGGGCTGCATATTTGCACTTTTCGACATTAACTTTTAGACCGGCCTCATTTAATAAAGAAAACACCTGTCTTAAATCCTGTATATGTTGGTCGAGATTATCACTAGTAATAATGATATCATCTAAATAGATAAATGTGGACTTTCCAAGAACAGGTCTTAACACAATGTCCATGCATCGCTGAAATGTTGCTGGGGCCCCAGAAAGGCCAAACGGCATACGCAAAAATGCATAAGTGCCAGACTTGGTTATAAAAGCAGTCTTAGGCACGTCCTCAGGCCTGACCCCTATTTGAAAATAACCATTCGTTAAGTCTAAAGTCGTCATAAATTTGGTTGATTTTATGTTCCTTAAAATTTCTTCTATGATCGGTAACGGATATACCGGATATTTCGTTATGGAATTTAATTTACGGTAATCAATAGCGAATCTCCACCTTTTTGGATGCTCCAAAGGATAATCATTATTTTTCTTACATAAAACCACCGGGCTAGCATAACTACTTGAGATGGGCGTTATGATCTTTTTACGTAGCATATCGGTAATATGCCATTCTATAATTTTTTCCTTATTCTTATCATACCGGTATGGTTTTTGACGAACCGGCAATGCATCTCCGGTGTCAATACTATGGTTAGTAACCTGAGTAAATCCTGGAATATCACTAAATAAGGAAGCAAATTCACTTACCACTTGTCGGATTCTATCTTGCTCGTCATTAGGCAGGTGGTCAAGATTTAACCTTGGCGGTTCAACCTTTTCTACACGCACTGGTTTCATTGTCAGCCTAAGGGACGCTTCATTAAAATCCAGTGTAGCTTGTGCGTCTGAAAGAAAGTCTATTTCTAGGATTAAATGTGCTTGCAAATTCTTTACTATAAAAAACATCACCTTTACTTGTTCGTCCTTGATACGGATATATAAAGGTACTTTACCTACGCACTTACATTCTTTTCCTTGCGCCGCTAATACTGTCGTATTATCCGCATTATATATGCGGTATTTGCGAAAATACTTTCTAAAAAAGACTTCTGCCACACAGGAACACTGCGTGCCGGTATCCAGGAGTGCGGTGGCCGGGATATTATTCACCAAGACTTCAATCTTCGGAAGAGTCAAATTTTTCACCATTACTGTATTTAACTTGTAGGAAGAGGGGTTTTCGTGGCCTTCGGATTTCCGCACCCTCTCGTCAGCAGAAATCCGTTTTAGTTTAAATTATTTTTCCTTTCCGTGCTTTCCTTCTTTCTCCACTGGCCTTGAGACTTTTCCTGGGTTGCTATTGAACTGTCGACGTTCGCCGGCTGTTTTTGAATGCTCGGGTTTCCTTGCCCACTGATTCGTTTTTTCTCCGTAGCCATGTGCTTGAGTTTGCTGTAGTCTTGGCGTACCAAATTGGTTTCGCTGTTGATATTGGCGTCTTCGTTCGACGTCCGCCGTTCTTCTACTTTCAAACTGGATTGCTAGCTCAAATAACTTTTCCAGTGTAGTCGGATTTCGTAATTCAATAACGTCTTGCACTTGGGGTAGTAACCTCGGCAAAATCACTTGAATATTTCAGGATCCGGACGGTTTCCATACAAGAGCTTGAAAACGTGAATTTTTCTTAAAATAAAGCTCGAGAGGTTTTCCATTCTTTGTTGATATATACTGAAAAGTTCTGTTTCTAATTTCGCACGATCCCTTACAACAGGGAAGGCTTTTAGTAGGACAGTCTTGAAATTTTCGTAAGTATAGGTGGGACTTCCTGCTTGACCCAAGAGACTTCTGCCGATACATTTGAACCAGTTAAGCGCTTGGCCCCTCAAAGCGCTGGTAGCTAAGATAACTTTTTGAAACTCGTGCACGGGGTAGAGCATGAAGTGGTCATCCAATTTTTCCAAAAAACTGGTTACCGGTGAGTTTCCATTAAATGTTGCTTCTGGTTTCATCGAAGCGCGCATGGTCTGGACGATGTACCCAAATCCTTCCAGGGCGGCAGCTGGCATTTCTGGATTCTGAGCCGTTTCTGCAGGCAGCACAGGTTCTTCCTGAAACTCGGCCATGGTTATTCTTATACGTTGGGCGCCACTATCAGGTTCAATGTTTCTTCTAACCTTCTTCGGAAACATACAATGACCTGACTAGGAACAGAGAGCTTACTAAAGCTATGTTCACTAATTGTAGTAAGTAGACAGGATACAGACGAAGGGTATACAAAACCCTTTATTTTTCTTTATATACAATGAGTTCCGTACTTCGGAATACAATGACCCTCCACTCGGGGTCTAACGTAGAAGGTATAAAAAATAAAACTAAACTCTAATTTAACTTTAGAATAACACACGTGGAAGATTGGCCTTATAATAACAGGAAGCGTATGTAGCACAGAGACTGTGAACACTACAATACGTTTAATTTATCAAGAGGATTAAAACCTCTGGCCTGGAAGGCAAATAGCAACTGCGTAACTTCTAAGGTAAGCGGCCTGCTTCGAACTCACTGCATCCTCTCTCTTGCTTGGCAAAAAGGCCACACTTAAATACTTGGCGTTCGCCAGACAAACTTTGCATAAAAACCTTCACGCTTATAATTCTGGCCGGAAGTAGAAAATAAGAAGTGATAGTAAAGATTTAAAATAAAATAAACGTTAGTAAAACTTAAGATCCTTACAACCTCTTGGATGCGTGCAGGGTGGAGGCGCGCAAATCTACAACCATATCAAGGAACGGAGGTTGCCAGATAATAAAAAACCTTGTTTTAAAGCATTCAAGATATCTACAGTGAGTGGCAACAGTAACAGACTGTCCATCAATGGGCATATCGATGGAGTTCCTTGCAATATGATCATTGACACAGGAGCCAACGTTACCATCATCCGAAAAGATTTGGCTCAACAATTGTGAAACAAACTTATTTGGACGAACTGCGTTACCCTCCAGACTGTGTCTGGTGACAAGATCGACATCGACGGTAAAGTAAACATTAACATCACGTTTGGAAGTGCCGCTTACCATCACACGGCATATGTAGCAGAGATCACTGATTCTTGCATACTCGGATAGGACTTTCTAAGGAAATACAATTTTTCCTTGTACTTTAAAAATAACGAATTGCATTCTACATCTGAGGACATAGCCCTATTCGGAATTAATGATGAAGAAGTTAAATTTGTTCATAAAATCATAGCACAATACCGGCAAGAACAGTAATTGTTACTTCCTGGATCCATAGCCGAAAACAGAAATTTCCGCTACGGCATCATAGAATGTCCCAATAACTGTAATAGCGCAAAAGGAGTACTAGTAGCCTCAACACTCGTCGACCTATCCAGAACGGTTATCCCGGTGAGAGTCGCCAATGTAACTGAGGAGGCCAGAGTTATTAAGAAAGGTGAAGTGGTTGCAACATGTACTCCAGTAACCAGCGTTGAAAGAAAAAATAACATCCCAGAATCCGTGTCCTCAGAGAGTATTACATCGGAGTTATTGCAGAATACGCAATTAAACGATAAAGAGAGGAATGCTGCCGATCGCGTCATTAAAGATCTTCAAGTTCTGACGTGGGTCGAACAAGTCTAACACAACACAGAATTGATACCGGCGATCATCTCCCGATCAACCAACATCCAAGACGTCTAGTGTTTGCTAAACAGGAAGAGATACGAACAACCTTAAAGGATATGGAAGAAGGCGATGTCATCGAGCCTTCAGCAAGTCCATGGGCATCTCCCATCGTCCTAGTCAGAAAGAAAGACGGCTCAACAAGATTTTGCTTCGACTATCGCCAGTTGAATGAGGTTAGGAAGACAGTTACCCTCTTCCTAGAATTGATGACATTCTAGACACTCTTTCTGGAAGCAAGTGGTTCTTAACACTTCATTTAAAGTGTGGGTATTGGCAGGTAGGAATACAGCCTGAAGACCGAGAAAAGACGGCATTTACTACGGGACAAGGGATTTTTCAAGTCAAGGTGATGCCGTTTGGACTGTGTAATGCGCCGGCAAAATTCGAACGTCTTATGGAGACTGTTTTAAAAGGCCTTTCCTACGAAGCCTACCTGATATACCTGGACGACATCATCATCGTCGGAAAGAGTTTTGAAGAACATTTAGAAAAGCTTAGGAAGGTGCTTCAGAAACTGAAATTAGCCAATCTGAAGCTGATTCCGCTAAATGCAAATTGTTCCGAAAGGAAGTGACTTACCTGGGACATGTCATCTGTGCAGAAGGTGTGCGCACGGATCCTGAAAAGGTATCAGCGGTTAAATCCTGCAAAAGTCCCGAAAATGTCCATCAGCCGAGAAGCTTCCTAGGCTTTGCACCTACTATAGGAGACTCGTGAAGGACTTTAATTCCATCGCAAGACCCCTTCACCAGCTGACAGAAAGCAAGCAAAAGTTCTTGTGGACAAAAGAATGCGAGAATGCATTCAACAACTTAAAGGAGGCTTTAACATCTGCTCCGACGTATCCTCAGCTCGACAGACAATTTATTCTCGACACAGACGGAGCAATGAAAGTGTCGGTGCTGTTTTGTCCCAAGAAATAGACGGCCAAGAACGTATAGTGGCGTACTAGAGCAAGTGCCTGTCTAAACCAGAGAGGAATTACTGTGTGACCAATAAAGAGTTTCTCGCCATAGTCAAAGCTGTAGAACATTTCCATCATTATCTGTACGGAAGAAAATTCCTCCTCCGCACGGACCATGCCCCATTGGCCTGGTTTTTAAATTTGAAGAATCCTGAGGATCAAATATCCAGGTGGATACAGAGACTCCGAGAATATGACATCACTATCCATCATCGTAAGGGATCATCACACGGGAACACCGACGCCTGTCTAGACGACCTTGCCCAGAATGCTGCCGATATTGTTGCAGGGTGGAAGCGAAATACGTGCTGCTGACTCCGGTCGCAAGACATATTATAACATCAACATCGGCTGTTCGAGACCCGTGGAGTGATTATGACGTCAGGAAAGACCAGCTGGAAGACCGCGACATTAAACCCATAATTGATTTAATGGAGTCATCAAACAGAAAACCTACCTGGCAGGACATCTCTATCTGTAGTCCTCCAACAAAACAATACTGGGCAATCTGGGATTCACTTCACATTCGAAACTGCGTCTTATACCGGAAAATCGAATCGGATGATGGGAAGACGTTCCGATGGCAACTGATACTTCCAAGATCCCGGATTCCTGATGTCCTTATAGAACTACATAGCAGCCCTACAGGAGGTCACTTTGGAATAATGAAGACCTTGCAGAGAGTTCGTGAGCGCTTTTACTGGAATAATGCAAAGGATGACGTGCAAAAGTCGTGACTATCTTGCGATGCCTGTGCAGGTCGGAAAGGACCGAAGAGACGCAGCCTAGGCAAGCTGCAACGTTACAACGTAGGGGCGCCTTTTGAACGTATCGCCTTTGACATCTTGGGACCTCTGCCACGAACTGCTGATGGCAACAAATACATACTCGTTGTCATTGATTACTTCACCAAGTGGCCTGAAGCGTACCCTATTCCTAATCAAGAGCCTATCACAATAGCTGAGGTGATGGTACAGCACTGGATTTCCAGGTTCGGAGTGCCTCTTCAGTTACATTCCCATCAGGGAAGGAATTTTACGTTGGCAGTAATCAAAGAACTCTGCAAACTACTCGGCATTGACAAAACCCAAACGACGTCATTACATCCCAGTAGAAGGCATGGTAGAGAGGTTCAATCGAAACATCCTTAATAACCTCTAATTGGTGGTTTCCAGAAACCAGCAGGACTAGGACAAGAAATTATCGCTGTTTTTACTGGCTTACAGTGCTGTCCACGAGACTACCGGCTATTCCCCATCGCAGATGCTCTTCGGTCGTGACCTTCGTCTGCCTTGTGATCTCTTGTTTGGTCGCCCTCCGGATGCTCCTTCATCGCCTGAGGAATATTTTCAAGATCTCCAGGCCCGGTTTGAAGTGATGCACAACTTCGCACGAGAGCGAGTCAACTTGGCGACGGAGAAGACGACGACCCGCTACGACACAAGAGCTACTGAACATCAATTCCACGAAGGAGACAAGGTGTGGTTGTGGAATCCGACTCGACGGAAAGCACTCTGTCCGAAATTACAGTCATCTTGGGATGGCCCGTACACAGTCCTAAACAGGCTGAATGACGTCGTGGTTCGGATTCGTGAAGTCTTTGAACTCTAAACCTAAAGTCGTTCATGACGACAGGTTAGCTCATTACTATGGGCATAGTACGTAATGTAAATAATTGTAAATAGTGTAAGACCATGGTCCTTTTTGTTTCTAAATGTGTATTTTGTATTTGGTTTGTTTAAAGTTAGCTATCGCATTTATTGTTCATGTTGTTTGTTATTGTAATGTAATGCTTATTATTGTATTTATGGCTTAGTTGTAAGTTTGGTTTCCTGTCCAGGGATTGTACTGCCCGGGACGTGCAGTCCTTGGGAAGGGGGCAGTGTTACGCATATGGTATTTAAATAGCTTATGTTAGTTGAATTGTAAATTAAATGGTTTTACTTCCCGCGCAGTGCAGCGCGTGACGAATATTAAAAGAAAGCTAAGACGGAAAATTGAAAATACAAAGGCGCGTGCATGTAACATTTAATAAATATCTGTTTTTGATTTCGAGAAAGTACTAGAAAATTCTCGCGCGCGATTTTAAAATCTTATAAAAGGAGGAAAACCTCTCAGTTCGTGGTAGTTACTTAGTTTGTTGTTGTTTAGAAAACTGCTCTTGTTGACTGTAGCGAATTCGCGGATTAGCTTTCTTTAGCTGTTTTGAATTAAGTTCTCTTGAACGTTTGAGTAGTTAAAAGATAATTACTGTGAGATATTGTAATACTGCACGAATACTTTAGGAAATTTAAGCAAATTTGTTGTGATAATAATAAATTTTTGTTCATTTTTCATCGGGTTTGTGCATTAATTTCGTAACGAACCCGTACGCACGCAACAATAATAATGATAATAAAAATGGCATCACACAACTAAACGTAGACACTACTTCGTAAATTTTGATAAATTAATTACTGAAAATATTAAACATATCAATGGCAGAGTTTCCCTAATAGTTTTAAGTTGCATTTTAACATTTGAAAGAAGGCGAATTACATTGCTATTTTCACTAAACAAACGAATGGAATATTTCAGAATTTTATTCTCCCCCGTTATTGCAATACTTCAATAATTTTCCTGAATTAAAAAATTTAATTATTACGTTTTAATAGTAAATTATTCGATTTTCACTCATAAAATCCCTTTGTACATTATTATCTTTCATTTCGGCACCACTGCATAACTTTTCTTAGACATAAATAGCTTCCGTTAATATATGTTCATATACATTATATTGGCTTTTTATATTCTTGTCATAAATTAATGATTAAGATAAAAAATTGATACTGCTTAATTTATGAGCAATGTAAAGACTGGAAATCTGAGCTTAACTACCAATAAGCCAATAATGCCAATAAGCTTAACTACAAATTATTAAACATTTCTGTGAACTTGAAACTTGGAAACGAATCGTCATAATCTGCTACAGCGGGTATTTAAATTTAGATAAATCCTCACATCATAAGTATTTTATGTTTAATTTTAAAATTTCCATTTAGTATTACACAGTCATCTCCAAAGCTCTTTGGATACAGGTCAATAAAATTTCTTTCTACCTGTTTATTATTTCATCCTAAACTTGTGGAAGAATTTCCTAAAATTATTCGAATATCCATAATTTTTAGAGTTAAATATTTAATAATTATACATTAACTGAAATACATTTATAGTACAAAGGAAATGTAGAAAGATATTGCAGGTCATGCATTATGTACCATTGGAATATGACAATAATAATAGTACAATTTGACTGAAAAAAAGAGAAAAAAAAAGATGTTTCAGCATTTTAAAAGGGAAGTGGACATCTTTACAGTAAAATCTTGGATGAAAGTTTGCCTGTGACTCAACATGGGAAGACACTAGAAATTTATAACTGAGGCGGGGTCCCTTTTTTTTGCTAAACAGTTGCATTGACGTGTGAAACACTACCCCTCAAGTATACTTGTAATTGGTTGATGACGCAGAACAGTAAACTGAACTTAAACTTGCTCTTATTCTAACGCCGTTTCTGTAGTCTATGGCGAGAACGAACAGAAATTTTTCTTTAAAATTAAATTTCAACGGGATCTCAAATATAATTCTTCATTATAAAGGTAAGTTATTGATTTGTAATATTACATAACCTAAATTATTATAACTTAAAACTTGCTAAAAATTCAATTCAGCTAAAATTTTAATCATTTATCTGAAAATCCAAACTTATCACCATTAACAATGCAAATGTCTACTAATATTAATATAACGTATTGTTATATTGACATGAAATATTTTGATGATAAATATGGAATATAAATATAATATATGTTTCCATACATTAAGAAACATAATAACAGGCTAAAAGTTAAAAACGAAATTTTTTAAACACGTCCTGCGCTATAGTTGTAGGATCGATCAATCAATCAATCGACTCGACAATCGAAAATCAATCAACTTGAATGGAGCTCATCAACATCTAAGAAGCGTTTCTATTAATATGTTAAAAACGTTTGAAGACATTATGAAAGAAGCTGAGTTTATTGCAAATAAATGGAGCATAGAAACTAACTTTGAAAAATAAAGACAAAAAAAAAAAATTGATGAGTTATGTGAGGATAACAGGCTTGAAAATTCCGAAATTTCTTTTAAAGTAACAGGTTTTTATTCTGCTCTCGACACTTTAAATAGTCAGTTAAAGTACAGAATAACAGAAATGACAAAAACACAATGATGTTTTCATTTTTGGAACCTAAAACACTGTCATCGTTAATAAATACGGAAATTATTAATAATGTTTCAAAAATACAGAAAACATATAAAGAAGACTTTGCTAATGCACTTCAAGTACAACTTATATTATTTATAAATACTTTCAGAACCGAAATATAAAATTTGAAATCCGTTAAGGATTTAGCTAAATTAGCAATGGTAAAATACTATGGCATGACAAGCAGTTATTCGGGAGTTGTACAATTAACTTATATTGCATTTATCATTATCTGTAACCAAAGCCACGAGAGAGAGGTCATTTTCAATAATAAAAACATATTTAAGGAACACTATGATACAAAGATCGGTTGTTAAACCTATCACTATTGAGCGTTGAAGTTGAGATGGCTGAGAAAATGGACGTCCAGGTATTGATAAATAATTTTGCAGAAATGAAGGTTAGGAGACACAAATTTTGAAGAAAGATTTTTGTCTTTATGATGAATTTCGGCCATCAGTGTTATAATTACACTTATTGGGGGAGGATTAGAGAAGAACAACAGGCTGAAGGAAAATTAAAAGGAAACAGGAAAAAACTTTACTATTCATATTTTTTATAAAAGTCATGTATTGAAGTAGTTTAGTGTGTAATGTTGCGCGCTTCCAACCTGCACGCAACAATAGTGGTGACTGCTAATTACTGAAAAGTACACAAAGTCTTGCGAAGGGTTTAAATCCCTTTTTATTCAACTTTAGAAACTACAGATGCGTGCTCTTAACGCTCACAAAGTACGCCGACAGTAAAATAAAAATAAGAAACTAAAAATGAATAATAACAAGTGACTACCTACGAGGCTCACTAAAATGTAACTAATCTAACCACGTTCTAAGATACCGCTGACAATTCAGCAAACTTCTGAATATTACGTTGAAAGATTTAACTATCTACCGAGGCAAGCACACAGGCCGAAACGCGTGGTTCTTCAATTTCTACCTAGCCACCTCCACGCTCGTGAAGCAAGAAAGCACACTTTCGAACTCGTTACCCTTCTATTTAACTCAGAATACTACGCTGACTATTTTGAATACTTTGCGCGTTCTACTAAAATTTACATACTCTGGCATTGGCAATTCCAGGGTAAAGTAAGGCTTGACAGGAAAGATAGTTTAAACTTAAAATAAATGTTAGTTAAAATAAATATAAACCCTACATTTACCGCTGTCAGAATTTGGTAAACTTGGAAGCAGGTCCTAGAAACGACCTGTTGAAAAGTTTCCACAATTCTGAACTAAAATTTAAGAGCCTCGTTTACATAAAAAAACTGTTTTCTCACAAAAGGTAGAATAAATTTCTGTAGATACTTATTTAACCCTCTCTTCTTACAGCAACCTTTCCTGGACTTCAGTAATCAATCTTGTTCTTTTCCTTCCAGCATCTGGAAGGAATAAGTATCAGTATCTTTCTAAATACATAATAATCTACACTTTCTTGACACTGAATAAGTTTTTGTTTTTGATCGATTTATTTTCCTTAGTTACTGCTTAATTCACATTCATTCAAGTATTCAAACATGAATTTAACTTTACCCTGGCTCTTCACCATGTGTGGTGTCAAACGGGAATATTCGGGTTTTAGTATTGCAACACTTACCCTAACCACAATGATTTGTTAGAATTCAACGACCAAATAGACACACCTTACTCGACATTCTAAAACTCGATGAGCTATTTTAACATTCTTAAAATTCAAGTGTAGGTGGGGAACCCTACAAAACACATTCATTCTAAATTCCCCCTCATTTATCTTTAGACATGCAGGCTTTCGCTCTAAAGCATGATTTTATCTACAGTTTAATAATTAAATTTGAATTCATTTCTTTTCAGCATTTACTTTTAGCATCTAAAATTTTATGCTTCTAGACTAAATTCTACTTTTACATAACTTTCAAGTATTTACGTATATTTGCAAAATTCTAATACATATGATTTTTACAATTTACCATAAAATGAATAAGAGAAAAATAAATTTTTCCTTTACGCATTCTTCACCAAGCTGGCGGCACTGAAACTAAATTTCTTATTAATACAAGAATACGAAGTTAATTTTATCTTCGGCCAAATTTTGGCTTCAACATAACAGAATTACTCTTTCGACCAACAGAAACTGCTTGTTCTTAGATTTTATACTTAAAGAAAATAACACTTTTGCCTTAGCTAAATAAAGTAAAACAAAACTAAGTCTCAACCGAGACAAATTGACTTCCGTCAAAACATAGAACTTCGTATTTACGCATAACGTTTCGGAACAAAAGAAAAAAATTTTATAGACGATTTTAACTTATCTTTGAGTTTTTGATGATTGGAACTCCGACATCCTCTTCTGGCAGAACTGCTCCCACGATATGGAATTCATCGACGTCAGTCGTCTCCTTTGTGTCCTTCGAGTGTCATCCATGTTGATATTTCTTTTTCGCCCTCTGCTTGCTGGCCTCTTGGAGTGGTAGTCGTCGGGTTGCTGTCTTTTCCGTTTTGCCCCTGGATGGCTGGTCTTGGCGTCCTCCGGTCTGGAATCATACTTGAATTTCTTCTGTTGGTGGTGGTCTTTTCGTTCCTCCTGCTGTCTTTTCGTTCTCGGGAACGGCGGCCTTGTTTGCACCTGACACTCTGGCCCTGGAAGCGTTTCCTCGATGCAGAATTTCTACTGCGATACGTTGTAAGTGGTCTTTTCCTCTTTATCAAAGCTTCTTTACGCGGCGGCGTTGCTTTCTTGTATTTCTTAAATGCTGGAGTCTGAACGTTTTCATTTCTTCTTTTCGGTACCGTCGCATGACTTGTAGCAGGGCTAGGTTTCTCTTCATTTCTCTGCTTCTTGGGTGGTGGAACGGGTGACGTTACTTCTGGACCTTCTACTTCTTTTACGCTTGAGTCCTGCAAGAAACTTTTAAGGATTTCAAAATCATTTTGATTATAATATTTTTTCACCTGGTCGGGACTTGCTTTACAGGTTTCCCCTCTCTCGTTCTTAAGGTACAATACGACTCCCTTGATTTCCTGAATTACATAGGGGCCTTCAAATTTTGGAGCTAACTTTGCAGTAAAATTGTCTGAGGCACTTGATAAAGAAAATTTCCGCTTCAACACTTTATCCCCAACTTTAAAATCTGCTTCTCGGTGTTTTCTATAATAGTATAATTTTTGTCTATTTCTTGCCGTATCCGAGCTTTTAACCGCCTGGTCAATGAGTTTTTGCACATCTTTTTGTTTAAATTCTTGCTCTCTTTGTTGCACAAAGAATAATTTATCTAATGGCGTAATTAACTTCCGTCCTAAAATAATTCTGCTGGAGTTTTTCCCGTAGAATCGTGATTTGCCGTTTTTAAAGCATAAGCTAACTCATTTATGTAGCCATCCCAGCGCTTGTGATGTGTGCTAACATAACTTCGAATTATTTTTACAATATTTTTATTAACTCTTTCTGCGATGTTTGCCTGTGGTCTATACGGAACCATTTTGATATGGCGTATGCCAAGTCCAGTGCAAATATTTTCAAATATTTGGCTAACGAATTGTTTACCGTTATCGCTAATGACTTTTATCGGTGCATCGTATTTTAAAATGTATCTGTGTAAGAATGCATCTGCGACTGCTTTGGCTGACGCGCGTTTAAGTGGAACAATTTTTGTCCATTTTGAAAAATGATCTACAATTACTAAAAGAAAACGAATTTTATTTAACTCACTCTGGTGGAAAGGACCAAGAAGATCTATGCCTAAAATTTCATTCGGAAATGTAGCGCGAATGCTATTTAAGTACCCAGCCGGGCTGTAATTAATATCATTTATTAACTGACATTGTTTGCAGGACCTGACATACGCAGTTACTATTTTGTATAATTGCGGGAAATATACCGCCTCGCGTACCCTTTTTAAGGTCTTTCTGAACCCTAAATGACCCGCTGTTTTCGCGTCGTGTAATTCCTTCAAAATGCTTAATCGAAGCGAGGCTGGGATGACTGGTTTGTACTCGAGATTTTCGTTTCTTGTTTTCGTATAAAATAATAAATTATCTATGATTTCATAGTTTCCTGCTCTATTTCTTATCGCATCGATATCTGTGGGTTCAAAGCTTTCGGGGTCTTTCAAATATGCATAGATACTTCCAAATTCAGGATCAGCTTTCAATTCAGCAATAATTGTTTTTCTAGAATATAAAATTTTTGAAGTCAACACAGCGCATTTAAGTTCGTTGCCTTCATCGTCCAGTTTTATACGAGAAAGTGCGTCAGCTACATTGTTTTCCTTACCCGGTTTATATTTTATTATTAGATTATATTCTTGGAGTTTTAAAGCCCATCTTATTAACCTGGGCGTTAGGTTTTTCCCCGAGTAAAGTCCACCAACAGCCGCATGATCCGAAAAGACTGTTACTGGCGCTTTGTCGAAATAAACTCGAAATTTGTGTACAGCCATTAATACGGCTAATGTTTCTCTCTCTGTAGCTGTATAATTCCTTTGTGTAGGGTTCAACGTTTTACTAAAAAATGCCAAAGGATGGCCATTTTGCATGAGAACAGCACCTACAACATCGTCCGACGCATCTGCTGCAATTTCCAGGTTTTCGTCACCCTCCGAGAATTTAAAAACAGGGGCATTGATGAGCGCTTCTTTTAATCTTTCAAATGCGGTATTTGCTTCCGCTGTCCACGTGAATTTACTTTTCTTTCTTTTAATTACTAACAGGGGTTCAACAATATTAGCGAAATCTTTTATAAATGACCGATAATAAGAACATAACCCAAGGAAAGAAGAAAGTTTCTTGGCGGTGTTGGGAGGTGGGAAATTCTTGATGGCTTTATTTTTGAATCTTGCGTTTCTATACCCTTTTGCGAAATTTTATAACCCTGATATTTAAGATCTTTAGTTGCGAACTTGCATTTTGAGGCGTTAATTGTAAGACCGGTCTCTTTTAATAATTTAAAATCTTCTTCTAAGTCTTTAATATGTTGTTCCAACGTACTACTCGTTATAATTATATCATCTAGATAAATTAAAGTCGATTTTCCTAGGACAGGCTTTAGAACAATGTCCATAGCTCTCTGGAATGTTTATGGGGCCCCACACAACCCAAAGGACATGCGTAAAAATGAATATGTGCCCGATTTTGTTATAAACGCGGTTTTATGTATGTCTTCGGGTCTCATAGCTATTTCATACTAGCCAGACGTTAAGTCCAACGTAGTCATGTATCTTGTAGATTTAATCTTTCTAATAATTTCCTCTATAACCGGCAAAGGGTAAACTGGGAATTTAGTAACAATATTAAGTTTTCTGTAATCGATAGCAAACTTCCAAGCCCTTTTATCCGAAGGAGGAAACTCGTTATTTTTCCTACATAGTACGACTGGACTGGCGTACTGACTATTTATGGGCGTTATTATTTGGTTCTTTAACATTTCCTGAATGTGTTCTTCTATGATTTGCTCTTTGAAATTTTCAAATGTATATGCCTGGCCTCCGAATTCCGCTAATAAAAATTTGCCTATATTCTTCCACCATAGCGCGGCCTGTCCTCTTAGTGCAGATGTGGCGACGGCAACTTTTTGTCTTTCAGGCACAGGGTAGAGCTGAAAGTGATTGTCGAGGCTTTCTAGAAATATCGCCATCCAATTTTTTCCGTCGAAATTGATGTTTGGCTTGATTGACGCTCTCATCGTCTGTACCAGGTATCCAAATCCTTCCAATTGGCTTGCCATTTCTTGTTGTTGTCCAGCAGCTTCCATCCAGTTTTCGGCCATTTCAGTTCGACAAGTGTTCGGGCGCCAATGTAATGTAGCGCGCTTCCAACCTGCACGCAACAATAGTGGTGACTGCTAATTACTGAAAAGTACACAAAGTCTTGCGAAGGGTTTAAATCCCTTTTTATTCAACTTTAGAAACTACAGATGCGTGCTCTTAACGCTCACAAAGTACGCCGACAGTAAAATAAAAATAAGAAACTAAAAATGAATAATAACAAGTGACTACCTACGAGGCTCTCTAAAACGTAACTAACCTAACCACGTTCTAAGATACCGCTGACAATTCAGCAAACTTCTGAATATTACGTTGAAAGTTTTAACTATCAACCGAGGCAAGCACACAGGCCGAAACGCGTGGTTCTTCAATTTCTACCTAGCCACCTCCACGCTCGTGAAGCAAGAAAGCACACTTTCGAACTCGTTTCCCTTCTATTTAACTCAGAATACTTCCGCTGACTATTTTGAATACTTTGCGCGTTCTACTAAAATTTACATACTCTGGCATTGGCAATTCCAGTGGAAAATAAGGACAGGAAAGATAGTTTAAACTTAAAATAAATGTTAGTTAAAATAAATATAAACCCTACAAGTGTACCAAAAGGATTTTTAAGACAGAAAAAACTGTACATATTTTCTACAAAAATTGTATATTCAAATAGATTTTGTTATGAAGTTTATTATAAATATGTTTTATATTAAACAAATGTATCATTAACATTATAAAAGTTCTTATTTATTACTTGTATATTATTTCATAAATCATGTTCGTAAGCTGAGTAAAACACAGAGTACTATATTTTAATGTAATATCTGATCTGTACGTTTATCAATTAACCTTGTTTGTCAGTTTATAATGTAACCAATTATTTATAAGTTTGCTAAATTAAGCAAAAAAAAACCTTAGACAGGCGCAGATTTTATATAAAAATTTAAAACATTAGTATGTAAAACGTCTTGGATTTTATATAAAAATCTCCGCAAATCTAGACTTTCTTCCTTTTCTTTATGCTATGCGTCGACATGCTCCTTTTTTTTATATATATATATAGACTTATTCATTTATTATCAGTATGTATCTCAGTGAAAGGAGAGAAAAATCTGTCTCTCGCACTCACACAAAAAGTCTTAAACAACTGAATTAAAATCATCTGATGTCAAAAACCCAAACTAAGGCAAATTTGCATTTCACCAGTTGGTCAAGGGAAAATATTTTTCTTTTTATTCTCTCTTCATGTTACGTACCTTTCAACTGGTTTCCTAAGAACGTGCTTTTATTTTTTAACAATTAATCCAGATGTGATAAAAATCATCATAAAAACATTAGCTCCTGGAATCTTCGATTTTTTTTTTTAACTTTTCACTTTTGTTATTATTACTTTATTTTTATTTTTTATTTTTAAGAACATTAAATTTATTGGCATATGGGCCCAGGAAAATTTTTTGTATAGGGGCCCAAGAGTTCTAGTTACGCCACTGTATATACACATACCTAATGTCATTTTTCTTATTGTCATACAGCTATCTAATGTTATGAAAACGAGTATCAATGTGTTTTATTCGAGAGTGATGAACTGGATTTTCCCTAAATGCTTTATTTGATTGCCATTATATAGCACGATAATTTCTGCTACCTTCTCCAGAACGCTCAATCAAAAGCAAACGCAAGTGTATGAAACTTCAGACTTAATAGTTCTACAATTCTTGCTTGCGTGATTCCAAAGAAATCGGACTTCTTGCTAATATGAACCATAGTCACTAAATGATTTCCTGTCGAGAGTATTTTCAGTCCATGTCTCCATAATATTTAAGACTTATTATTTATTTAAAATTTATTATTCAGGCATTTATTTTCCGATCACCTATCTTTCACGTTTAATGTAGATTTGGCGTACGCGTTTTGCTTGAATCCAGTGAAAATATTTCAGATTACTGTTAAATTGTCACTACTAACAGAATTTGCAATATCAGATTGTTAATACGCAACCAAATAAAATCATACTAAAAACTGAGACTTAGTTTTGTCAACACTCATTTTGGCTAATCTTTGTAATATAATAACAGGTAGTTTGGCGACATTTTGGTAGAGCGATAAAGGTTACTAGGTAGGAGTTTAGCAATAATCTGAGAAGTACACAGTTCGAATCACAGATTATTTTGTCTCAGAGAAATGAGAGATCATGTGACATTTTCCAGAAAATTCCAATCGGGATTTTAGGTAATAAGCACTTGGAAACAATTTCGCTGCTAAAGTGCAAAATCGCCTACTTCTTTGTTTGGCGCTTTTTACAAGAATAAGAAGAATTGGAGTTTTGTCAATTTTCTTTGACTTTTTAAGTGAAAATAGGTCAATGTGTACATGGATAAAGTCAAGAATGAGTACAATGCTATTTTTGTGAAATTCAGGGATGTTTTTTTAAGTGAAAATAGGTCGACGTGTACATGGATACCGCGCATGTGCAATTCTTAAAAACGCGCGAAGCAGTGGGCGATTCTGCACTTTCTCCCAATTTCGCACCTAGTCTTTGTCATGATTAAGCACTTTTGTTCCATAAAAATTCTAGCATAAGCGTTATTCGGCTAACAGATTGTTGGAAAAAATGTTGAGTTAAAAAAAAAAAAAAAAAAAAGTGCCTTTACTTCGTGAAAACAAAATGGCGTCCCAAAAAAAAACTAGCAGGTTGCTGTAGCAAGGTTGGTCGCCAAATGTTCGCCAAATTACCATAATGCGAAGATTTATCTCATTTTCTTTGGCGACTTTTCTTAATTTACATAGCTTAATGTTAGGGTCTAATGATGTTGATATAGGCTTATATTCTTGCATACCGTACGTAACCAAGATTTCTTTTATGTACTGAATTTGGCTAATTGATATATTTTTATTCTGTTAAATGTTCTTGCCTAAACGCAGTTTTATTTTACCTAAGTTCCTCATTTCAAAAGTTTTGCTGAGAGTTTTCTTCATATGTATCATAAAAGACTCTCTTTTAGATAGAATTATCAAATCATCCACATGAATAGAAATTAGTTAGTATACAGTCATCTGTTCCTTTTAGAACATAAATATAGTTATTCGACATTAACATTTCGAATTTGAGTTTACACTAAATTTCATCTAACTTTAGGTTCCACATTTGTCCTGTTCGCTTAATTCCGTAGACAGACTTTTTGAACTTGTAAACTTTGCCTTCAGAAGTTGAAAATCTCTTCATCAATTTTTGCATTCAAATAAGTTGTTTGAACATCTATTTGGTGTATTTTCAGATCATATTCAGTAGCTAAAGCGAGCAATATGCGTGTAGAGTTGAAACGAACTTACGGGTAAAAGATTTCCATATAGTCTATTCCACACTTTTCGAAGTATATTTTAACGATGAATCTACCCTTATGCCAATCGACTGTGCCACCCGCTTTTCGCTTTATTCAGAACACCCATTTGCAGTCAACGGTTTTTCAGTCATCTGGCAAACCGATTAATTCCTATGCACTGTTCCTTATTAAAGAAAAATTGTATTCTTGCTCATCTGATCTGCATAAAGCTTCTTCTTCCGTTTCTGTATATGCAAAGACTTCAGAGTTTACCAAAATAGTGCGTTTTTGCTGATACACTTTTCTTGCTCTTCCCGATTTTCCTGTTTTCAGAAATGTATGTTTTCCTAATCCTCTTTCTGAATTTTGACCCTGATACACATTTTCTTCAACTTCTGCTCTTCTTTCATCCGACACTTCGAAATTCTTATTGGCTTCTAATTTTTTTTTTTTTTTTTTTTTTTTTTTTTTTTTTTTTAACGGGAACAAATTCGATGCATTTCTGTACTTCAGCTGTTAAAGTTTCCGAGCTTCCTTCAATTTCCAGCAATTTAAAAAAATCTAACATCACGACTTGGTGTCACTTCACAAGTTCCAGGTTTCCATAGACGATATGCTTTGGCTTTGACAATGTAATAAGAAAGCATTCTGTGCTTTCCGGGAAAAATTTGTTTTCCCTTTTCAGATTGGTTAATGCAAAAGCGTTAAACAATTTTGAACCTATAATCGGATATAATATTTTCTATAATTCTGAAAGGGATACTATAAACTTGAAAGCAATACTATAGATTTTCCTTAGACCAAATTTTTGGAGCCTTTGTGATCTGCTTTTAGTAAGACATCGATTACATTTTAATTGGCTGTTGATACCATTTCTGCCCACAATCCTTGAGGTAATTTTGACTTGAGCATCCAATTCAACCTAGGGTATGATTGGTGCGCTCTACAAATCCGTTCTGTTGCTTTCTAATGTTCCTTTCTCTAAGAAATTATTAAATTCGTGGCTTTTAAATGCTTTCGCATTATTGCTGCGGGATATTTTCATTGGTTTTCCCGCTTGCTTTTCAGCCTAATTTTGTACTTCTTAAATGCTTCAAAGGCTTCAGACCTTTTACGTAGGGCGTATACAGTAATTTTGTTGTAAACATTGTTGTCGTATACATTGATTTGTCGTTGATAACTATTATGAAATAATTTGCACCACTTAAAGACGTGACATTCACGGGACCACAAATATTAATTTGTACCAGTTTAAGAATTTCACGGTTTACTGTATGCGTTTATTTAGGGAATGGTAATCTTGTTTGTTTGCTTTTCCTCATATTTCACAAAATAAGGTTTAATTTTTACGTTTTGGAATCTTTAGACTAGGTCCCATCATTTAAAAATGCATTATTTAAAAATATATTCTGCAATAACTCCGATGTTAAGCTTTGCTCGTTTAACGCAGTTCACTGGAGTACATGTTGCAACCACTTTTGCCTTTCCTAATGACTTTCGCCTTAACACTAGCGTTGGCAACTCTTACCCTGATAATGGTCCTCGATAGGTCAACGGTGAGTCTTTTTCAATTTACGCGAATGACATAAACTCCCAACAGAATGACTGACTTATTAACCAAGTACGCTGATGATACGGCGATACTCACTCAAAATGCATCTCTGATCACACTAGTACAATCACTCCAAGGTCACATTGACTCACTGGAATCCTAGCTAAACAAATGGAAAATTCAAATAAATGTTCATAAGTCAGAAGCTGTGCTGTTTACTTATAAAAATAAAATTGAATTCAATGTAAGTATGTTCAATACTGTTACCCCATGCGCCTCGCAAGTTAAATACTTCGGTGTTATTTTAAACCAAAGACTCACATAGTCCCCACATAATTACACATATTTGTAACAAGTTTCGGGATGCTAAATCTAAGCTTTCCCCCTTAATTGCCCGTTACTCCTTTCTGTCTCTTAAAAACAAAGTACTCATTTATAAGACCTATTTGAGACCCATTATCGCCTATGCCTGTCTCGTCTTTGATTATGCCCGCAAAACTCACATGAGAAGATTACAAACTCTACAAAGCATCACCTTAAGACAAATTTCTAAGTGTTGATGGTTTATTAGAAACCTTGCAGTTCATAATGAACTTCACATTGATTTTATGGCCATTCATATGGCGAAAATTGCAAAGAAATTTGAGGAAAGTAAAGAATCCTATTGCGAAAGGTTGTTCTAATTCTAAATGAAGTGAAATACTTCAACAATCTACAAAAATAATCATTTTATTTACAAAGCAACCTGGATTGCATCGAAGGTTCACTGCTAACTACGTCGCAAACTATAAAACTAACATTCCTTTTCAGAAGCGAAGCGCCCTCTAACGGCGATATATAAATCATTTGGGGGATTTTACCACACTCCCCACCTGATAATTTTTGCAAAAATTATCACTATTTCAGCATACAAATAATAAAATATAAGAAAGCAACTTACATATCAAATACATTCAACTGATGTAAATATAAACTGCAAAAGGAAATTCTATAAAATAAACAAATATAGTTAACTGCATCAACTCAAATGTTACTCAATACGTAAATATTAATTCAAATTACAAACAGTAAATTATTAGTAATAACTAAACTAATTATCTAAAATTAATGTTAGTGAATATGAAATACAAGAAGTAAAATTAAAAGGTTACAAATTTAGTTCATTTTTCAGTCTGATAGTTCAAGGGGGTATATCAATTGCACAGGTCTCTTAAGGTCCCCTTTTTTAGCTTTTACCACACATGATCGTACAAGACCATCACGTCCTTTGAAGACTTGAATTACTCGACCTAAATCCCAGAGGAACTTAGATTTAGTTGTTCCTTCAAGTAAAACTATATCACCAATTTAAAAATTTTTTTTGGCTTCTGGTGTACCGAAGAAGTGAGCATTTCTCAACTCAAGAAGATACTGATTTTTCCATTTTTTCCAGAACTGTTTTATAAGTGTTGTCTGATATTCTTTTTGTTTTATTACATTCTTTCTTGTTGGAGAGTTATTCAGGATCTCAGCAAAGTTGTATGGATATTTATCCTTATGTCCGATCAATAGAAAATCAGCCGGTGCAAGCGGTTCAGGTTCATGTAAATCGTTGTAAACGTAGGTCAAAGGACGTCTATTCACAATATTTTCGACCTCTGTCAACACAGTCATAAATTCTTCAAAATTCAGTTGAGCTCTGCCTAATATCTTTTTCAACGGTTCCTTTATGGTTTTCATAAGGCGTTCATAAAAAGCTCCCCACCATGGAGCAAGCTCGACGATAAATTTCCAAGTCAAGCCTTCCTTTGCTAGAAAATTTTGAAAGTTTGTACCTTTAATTATGCTGTAAAAATACTGTAAATCTTTGGCAGCATATTTGAAAGTTTTCGCGTTATCTGAATAAAAGGTGCGACAGTTTCCTCTTCTCGAAATGAAACGTCTGAGAGCCAAAATGAATTTGGTTGCAGACATGTTGGAAATGAGTTCTAGATGTAACGCTCGTGTAATAGCGCACGTAAACAATACGATGTATGCTTTCTGAATGTCGTTTCCAGACCTGATGTAAACTGGACCTGTGAAATCCACGCCTGTAACATAGAAAGGTGAAGTTTCAACAATTCGATCTTTAGGTAACTGAGCTGTCATTTGTTTCGCTGGTTTTACTGCGTATTTCCGACAAATTAAACAGTTCCCTAAGACTTTCTTTACCAACTGACGGCCTTTAGGAAGCCAAAATTTCTGTCTTAGTTTGGCTAAAGTTGCTGCAACTCTCGCATGCAGAACGTTATTATGTTCCCTTTTTACAATTAATTCAGTAAATTTGGAATCTTTAGGAAGAAGAACTGGATGCTTCTCGTCAACTGTATATTCGGTTTCTTCTAATCTTCCCTTAATTCGAAGAATTTTATTCATCAAGAAACGGTGCCAAGCTGAATATATCAGAGCTTGGAGAAACTGACTTGTTAGATTGAAGAGCCTTAATTTCAGGTGTGAAGAAATCCATCTAGGCTTTACGAACACAAAAAATTTCAGTGTCCTGAATTTCAAAAGCACTTACTGTTCCACTATTAGCAGGCAGTTTTCTTGCCTTAGCAACAAAACGTTTAACCCATGCCATAATTCTGAGATATTTCAGCGCATTACTGAATTTTGTCATATCCAATAGTTGATCATCTCTTTTCACAACAACGTCATAAACAGATATCTTACTACGGAGTTCTAGTTGCTTATCGTTTCCCACGTCAAACTTCGGTTGAACTGGCCAGTCTATACGTTTGTTTTGCAACCATTCTGGTCCAAACCACCAAAGTGAACAATTTCTTAAATTAGCAACAGTAGTTCCTCGTGATATGAGGTCGGAGAGGTTATCTTTCCCACTGCAATAATGCCAATTATTGCTTTCAGTTAGTTTCTGAATTTCATAAACTCTGTTTTTGATGAAAGATTTAAATTTTTCGGGAGATCCCTGAATCCAAAAATACGTTATTTGAGAATCAGTCCAGTGGAAGGGGATTACTTCGTATTTTAAACATTTTGCGATTTTATCACTCAATCTAGCGGATAAAAGCGCACCTAAAAGCTCCAATCTAGGAAGTGTAAGGGATTTCAGAGGAGCAACTCTACTCTTGGGAGCAACAAAAACTGTTTGAAAAGTTCCATTGTTCAAAACTATTCTCAGATATACCACGCATCCATGAGCTTTCAAACTAGCATCAGAAAAGCTATGAAGTTCTATTTGTTTCACATCTGCATCTAATATTCCTTCTAAATAGTAGCGGGGAATTCTGAGGTGGTTCAGTTCTTCAATTTCTTCGTACCAGGCTTTCCATTTATAACTAAGATCAGGTGGCAGTTCATCGTCCCAATCAATTTTGGCAGACCAGATTTCCTGAATCAGACACTTTATTCTTATAGTGAAAGGGCCATAAAATACGACAGGATCAAAAATACGGCCTGCGGTTTGCAATAGAAAACGTTTTGAGTTGATTGACGAGGAAATGAAATTTGTCAAGTGCTGAATGTCAAAATAAAAATTATCATTATCCGTATCCCAGTTAATTCCTAACACTTTGATCGGGACAACTTCAGGAGATTCTTGCATCGAAAATTCTTTGCGATGCCAAATATCTTTGAGTTCTTTGGAATTAGTATGCCACTTATGTAGTGACATGCTAGCTTCATTAAAAATGTTCACAATTTCTAAACTTGTTTTCAGGGCTTGTTCTAAATTTTGTTGACCACCAATAATGTCATCAACATACAGGCAGTTCTTTAAGAGTTCTACTGTTTCAGGATATATTTCTGAATATTTTTTAAGGTGATGCTTAATAGTAGCAGCTAGAAGAAAGGGACTAGATTTTACTCCAAACAAAATTCTTGTAAATCTAAAGGTTTTCAAACTTTCATTGTTATCACCATGATCATCTTTCCAAAAGAATCGTGTAACGTCCCTGTCTTCTTCATTTAACTCTATCTGTAAGAATCCTTGTGTAATGTCCGCTGTAAAGGCTATCGAATTTTGTCTAAATTTTATCAATAAATCAAAAATATCAGGATATAGGTTCGGACCAGTATATAAACAGTCATTTAGAGAGAGTGTTTTTTGGTTTATGGGCTGAAGCATCATAAACTATTCTTAGTTTGCTTGTTGCTCTATCATTTCTGATGACTGCTCTATGAGGTAAATAAAATAGGGTTTTATCATTTTGATTGTCTTCTTGGACTGGTTCAATAATATGTTTTAACTCGTAATCCTTTAAAACCCCTGTGTATTGAACAAACAAAGAGTTATCAATTTTAAATTTGTTACTCATTTTCTTAAATCTTTCAAGTGCTATATCCCTATTATCTTCCATTAAATGTTTTGAATTCGGTTTCCAAGGTAATTTTACTTGGTATCTGCAGTTCTTATACCTGATATCAGATTCGAAAGATTTCATAATTTCTAAATCAACAGTTTTGTCGTTTTGAGTATCACTTTCCAAACCTAAGTTTTCTAGCTTCCAAAACTGTTGTAACTGATCTGATATCAAGTTTTCATTTACAATTACTTTCATAGTTAATAATTCACTATGATCATTATTTACTTTACCCTGCAAACACCACCCAAATAAAGATTCAGTGGCTACTACATTTCTTGAAATTCTTTTAATTTTACCAGTAATTATAGAATAGTAGAAATCTACCCCTATGAGAATATCAATTTTGTCACTTTTTCTACAACAATCTGCTAAATGTAAATTTTGTAAAATTTTATTTTTCTTAGCAAAGTTCAAATCTGGAGGAGAGATAACAGTATTGGATATATTTTCGGTTTCAAGAAGCTCAATATATATATTAAGATTAGGATCGTTTACATTTTCTAGTTTTCCTCTAACAACATTAAAGGTTTTTTCTAACGCACTTTTATCACCAAAGGAATAAACAGAAAGTGATTCTTTTCTAACAATCGGAAGTTCCATTTTAGTAGATACATCTTTAGTTATGAAAGATCTCATTGAGCCATTATCAAAAAGAATTCAGACATTTTCAGATTTATCATTATTTCGGATCAATGCAGAAGCCGTTTGTAATAATATTTTATTAGATCTATTTTCATCGGAATTATATGACGAAACAGCGGAAATAACGCTCGAATCCGACGTTTTCTTTTCAGGTTTTTCATTATCTTTTTTCTGATGGAATGAATAACAAATGGCTTTCGAGTGTTTATTAAAGCAGAAGGCACAGTTTATTTTTTGTTTACAATTTTGAATCCGGTGAAACCGACCCAAACATAAAAAACACCGCGATTCACGTTTTAAGATCTCTTTTTTCTTTTCTACACTTAAAATTTCGCAATCCGCAGATTTATGATTTGTGTTCCCGCAGAACAGACACTGCGATTCGGATGACGCCGCTAATAACTCAACTGTAGACGGCTTTCTCGTTATGGCTGGAGAATGTTTATGTTTGAAGGGCAAATTCTTTTCCAATCGTGAATATTTTTCTCTAGAATTATAATTAAGAGAAGCCGCGCGTTCTCTACTGAATACTTCGTTCCTCAAAAAGGCTAAGAGACCTTTCAAATCCCAATTTTCGTCTTTTATTTTTCGGCTATACTCAAGAACGAATTCATTAGGAAGTAATTTCAAAATTAAAGGCGTTAACAGATTTCCGTAGGTATCAGAGTCTATTTTTAATGCTTCAAGATTTCTCATCTGTACTTCGGCGTGATCTAGAAGTTTTCTTAATCTGTTTATATCATTAGGATTTCTAACAGGTGAAGTACTTAAGAGTTGTCCTAAATGCGAATTAATTAAGATGTTCTTTTGACCAAATCTGGAACGTAACAGTTCAAGAGCAGCTTCGTAATTATTTTCGATGAGAGCGAAACCAGAAATAGCTTTGGCGGCTGAGCCACCAAGAAAGCTTTTTAAGTAAATTAATTTTTCTATTTTTGATAAATTCGGATTTTTATCAATCGCATTTTCGAACTGACCTATGAATTCTAACCAATCCGAAGAATCACCATAAAATTTAGAGATCGTTAATTTTGGAAGACGAGTGAATTTGTTACTTTCGTTTTGGGATTCTGTAACGGTTTCATTAGAAATGTCTCTATTTGCATTGTCCGAATTTTCCAACTTATTCAACTCTTTCAACTTTTTCTTTCCTCTAAACTGCCACACTTGAATTTTCTCTTCATATTCCAAAGCGGATGAGATTTCAAGTTCAAATTCGTCTTCTTCGACTTTTAATTCTCGTTCTATTTCAGCGTCTAAATTGCTCAAGGATTTTGATTTTTCGTTTAACTGGTCTAAAATTTCTTCTAATACATTTACATTTATACTACTATCATCTTTATTCAGTTCGGTTTCAATTTTCTTTAATATCTTGGACACTCCGGTCTCCAATACCTTTCGTTTCGATTTCAGTTTAGCAATAAGATCTTCCATATTATATAAAAATAGAAAATACAGGCTTACCTTGGCTGTCTTCGCATAAAATGATATCCAAAATTAAAAAACACAAACTTCTAAATTGGCCAAAGGTTCTCGGCACCGATGCGCCATATTGCGAAAGGTTGTTCTAATTCTAAATGAAGTGAAATACTTCAACAATCTACAAAAATAATCATTTTATTTACAAAGCAACCTGGATTGCATCGAAGGTTCACTGCTAACTACGTCGCAAACTATAAAACTAACATTCCTTTTCAGAAGCGAAGCGCCCTCTAACGGCGATATATAAATCATTTGGGGGATTTTTCCACAAATCCACCACTGCTTGGCGCGTTTTTCAAAATCGCCACTTGACGCGTTCTCGCGTCTTGTCTCCTAGAGTTGCAACTTCCCCCCCCCCAGAAGACACTATGCAAGAGGCTGCATTTACAATGGCGAACATGTAAAATAAATACAAAATAAAACTTGAAACAAAATTTTAAATACATTCACCTGGGAATGCGCGAAAATGCTCTGGAATTCACGCTTCTTCAGAACGCCGAAATCGGCTTGGGTACCAGAATTGACGCGCTTATTAATCCCATAAAAAACAGCAAACAAAACGCGCGAAATAAGTGGTTCTGCATCTGACCCAGAAATTTTACGAAAATATCAGCAAAGAGAATAATGACACAATTCCTATGGATTATAATTAATTATAGTGATCCAGCTGATGCTAGGCGATCAAGTGCCATTTTAAGGCATATTAGTTAATAGTAAAATTCAAATCTTTCTAATTTACTACTTTAATGCTTTAATTTAGTTAATTATTTTCAATCACCCCCTTCCCTCTGATTATTTGACTATTCCTTCTAAAAGAATGGTTTCTGAAAAGAGTCTACTCCGCCTTCTATCCAAATGCCTGAATGAGATACATTCATGGACCTTATAAGAAATAGACTAACCCAAATGGGTTTTCTCCCTCGTCTGACGCGTTCCCTTTTGCCAACTTGATCACATACGGAGGAGTAGGGACGACTTGCAGAAATTTAACAGTGGTTGCTTATTGCAGCGTGTATAATTGTCAAGAAAAAGCTGGTTGTAGCGCCTCATTTCACAAATTAGAATTTCTCCGTATTTTTATTTTTGAAACTGAGATAGATTTTTAAAAAATTAGCATATTTATCAAGCATAATTAGCGTTCCAAATAATTAAAGCTATTGCATGCTTTCAAGACTGGATATTTTTTCCGCTTTTCCTATGCTGTAAGGAAATTTGTAACTACTACTTTTAGAAAATAATATTTTAAGTCTGAACTAATAGAAAATTTCAAACAAGCATTTTCTCTTGCAATTTTTATGCTTTATATTGGTGTAAATAAGTAAAAAATACTAAAATATTTCAAAACGAATTTTTGAAAGTTTTGTTTAAAATTCTAAATTGTGCTGCTTTTTTAAAATTATAGATGAGTATTATAGCACAATTTCTGTAAAGAACTTTTATTTAATATAAAGAAATTTCATAATACATCATAGTGATAAACACTTTTGAGTCCTTAATTTTATACATTTAATTCTAATATTAAAATTGTATTTAACCGTAATAATTAATTTTGCTTGTATTTTATAGTGATTATTTTTTAAATTTATTTTTAGTTCTGCGTAAGATTTTTTTTATTTACTGTTAATTTAATTTATTAGTTCGAAGCGGCATTTTGCGCTGTGTAACTATAAATGTCCATGTCTCCTTGCAAATATTCTCGCCCTGCATTATATTGTGGCGTGCGTACGGGTTCGTTACGAAATAAATGCACAAGTCCGATGAAAAATGAAGAAATTTTATTATTATCACAACAAATATGATTAAATGTCCTCAAATAATCGTGCAGTATCACAATATATCACAGTAGTATCTTCTAATTACTCAAACGTTCAAGACAACTTAAATCAAAACAGCTAAAGAAAGCTAATCCGCGAATTCGCTACAGTCAACAAGAGCAGTTTTCTAAACAACAACAAACTAAGTAACTACCACGAACTGAGAGGTTTTCCTCCTTTTATAGGATTTTAAAATCGCGCGCGAGAATTTTCTAGTACTTTCTCGAAATCAAAAACAGATATTTATTAAATGTTACATGCACGCGCTCTTGTATTTTCAATTTTCCGTCTTAGCTTTCTTTTAATATTCGTCACGCGCTGCACTGCGCGGGAAGTAAAACCATTTAATTTACAATTCAACTAACATAAGCTATTTAAATACCATATGCGTAACACTGCCCTCTTCCCAAGGACTGCACATCCCGGGCAGTACAATCCCTGGACAGGAAACCAAACTTACAACTAAGCCATAAATACAATAATAAGCATTACAATAACAAACAACATGAACAATAAATGCGATAGCTAACTTTAAACAAATCAAATACAAAATACACATTTAGAAACAAAAAGGACCATGGTCTTACACTATTTACATTTATTTACATAACGTACTATGCCCATAGTAATGAGCTAACCTGTCGTCATGAACGACTTTAGGTTTAGAGTTCAAAGACTTAACGAATCCGAACCACGACGTCATTCAGCCTGTTTAGGACTGTATACCAGCCATCCCAAGATGAATGTAATTTCGGACAGAGTGCTTTCCGTCGAGTCAGATTCCACAACCACACCTTGTCTCCTTCGTGGAATTGATGTTCAGTAGCTCTTGTGTCGTAGCGGGTCGTCGTCTTCTCCGTCGCCAAGTTGACTCGCTCTCGTGCGAAGTTGTGCATCACTTCAAACCGGGCCTGGAGATCTTGAAAATATTCCTCAGGCGATGAAGGAGCATCCGGAGGGCGACCAAACAAGAGATCACAAGGCAGACGAAGGTCACGACCGAAGAGCATCTGCGATGGGGAATAGCCGGTAGTCTCGTGGACAGCACTGTAAGCCAGTAAAAACAGCGATAATTTCTTGTCCTAGTCCTGCTGGTTTCTGGAAACCACCAATTAGAGGTTATTAAGGATGTTTCGATTGAACCTCTCTACCATGCCTTCTACTGGGATGTAATGACGTCGTTTGGGTTTTGTCAATGCCGAGTAGTTTGCAGAGTTCTTTGATTACTGCCAACGTAAAATTCCTTCCCTGATGGGAATGTAACTGAAGAGGCACTCCGAACCTGGAAATCCAGTGCTGTACCATCACCTCAGCTATTATGATAGGCTCTTGATTAGGAATAGGGTACGCTTCAGGCCACTTGGTGAAGTAATCAATGACAACGAGTATGTATTTGTTGCCATCAGCAGTTCGTGGCAGAGGTCCCAAGATGTCAAAGGCGATACGTTCAAAAGGCGCCCCTACGTTGTAACGTTGCAGCTTGCCTAGGCTGCGTCTCTTCGGTCCTTTCCGACCTGCACAGGCATCGCAAGATAGTCACGACTTTTGCACGTCATCCTTTGCATTATTCCAGTAAAAGCGCTCACGAACTCTCTGCAAGGTCTTCATTATTCCAAAGTGACCTCCTGTAGGGCTGCTATGTAGTTCTATAAGGACATCAGGAATCCGGGATCTTGGAAGTATCAGTTGCCATCGGAACGTCTTCCCATCATCCGATTCGATTTTCCGGTATAAGACGCAGTTTCGAATGTGAAGTGAATCCCAGATTGCCCAGTATTGTTTTGTTGGAGGACTACAGATAGAGATGTCCTGCCAGGTAGGTTTTCTGTTTGATGACTCCATTAAATCAATTATGGGTTTAATCTCGCGGTCTTCCAGCTGGTCTTTCCTGACGTCATAATCACTCCACGGGTCTCGAACAGCCGATGTTGATGTTATAATATGTCTTGCGACCGGAGTCAGCAGCACGTATTTCGCTTCCACCCTGCAACAATATCGGCAGCATTCTGGGCAAGGTCGTCTAGACAGGCGTCGGTGTTCCCGTGTGATGATCCCTTACGATGATGGATAGTGATGTCATATTCTCGGAGTCTCTGTATCCACCTGGATATTTGATCCTCAGGATTCTTCAAATTTAAAAACCAGGCCAATGGGGCATGGTCCGTGCGGAGGAGGAATTTTCTTCCGTACAGATAATGATGGAAATGTTCTACAGCTTTGACTATGGCGAGAAACTCTTTATTGGTCACACAGTAATTCCTCTCTGGTTTAGACAGGCACTTGCTCTAGTACGCCACTATACGTTCTTGGCCGTCTATTTCTTGGGACAAAACAGCACCGACACTTTCATTGCTCCGTCTGTGTCGAGAATAAATTGTCTGTCGAGCTGAGGATACGTCGGAGCAGATGTTAAAGCCTCCTTTAAGTTGTTGAATGCATTCTCGCATTCTTTTGTCCACAAGAACTTTTGCTTGCTTTCTGTCAGCTGGTGAAGGGGTCTTGCGATGGAATTAAAGTCCTTCACGAGTCTCCTATAGTAGGTGCAAAGCCTAGGAAGCTTCTCGGCTGATGGACATTTTCGGGACTTTTGCAGGATTTAACCGCTGATACCTTTTCAGGATCCGTGCGCACACCTTCTGCACAGATGACATGTCCCAGGTAAGTCACTTCCTTTCGGAACAATTTGCATTTAGCGGAATCAGCTTCAGATTGGCTAATTTCAGTTTCTGAAGCACCTTCCTAAGCTTTTCTAAATGTTCTTCAAAACTCTTTCCGACGATGATGATGTCGTCCAGGTATATCAGGCAGGCTTCGTAGGAAAAACCTTTTAAAACAATCTCCATAAGACGTTCGAATGTTGCCGGCGCATTACACAGTCCAAACGGCATCACCTTGAATTACCAAAGCCCTTGTCCCGTAGTAAACGCCGTCTTTTCTCGGTCTTCAGGCTGTATTTCTACCAGCCAATACCCACTCTTTCTTCGTAACCTCGTTCAACCGGCGATAGTCAACGCAAAATCTTGTTGAGCCGCCTTTCTTTCTGACTAGGACGATAGGAGTTGCCTATGGACTAACTGAAGGCTCGATGACATCGCCTTGTTCATATCTTTTAACAGTGTTCGCACCTCTTCCTGTTTAGCAAACTGTAGACGTCTTGGATGTTGCTTGATCGGGGAATGATCGCCGGTATCTATTTTATGTTGTATCAAACTAGTTCGACGCACGTCAAAAAACGAGCGGGAAAAAACAACTTGAAGATCTTTAATGACGCGATCGGCAGCATTTCTCTCTTTATCGTTTAATTGTGCATTCTGCAATAACTCCGATGTAATGCTCTCTGAGGACACGGATTCTGGGATGTTACTCTTTCTTTCAACTCTGGTTACTGGAGTACATGCTGCAACCACTTCACCTTTCTGAATAATTCTCGCCTTCTCAGTTACATTGGCGACTCTCACCTGGATAATCGTTCTGGATAGGTCGACGAGTGTCGAGGCTACTAGTACTCCTTTTGGGCTATTACAGTTATTGGGATATTCTATGATGCCGTAGCGGAAATTTCTATTTTCGGCTATAGATCCAGGAAGTAAAAACTCGATTCTTGCGGGTATTGTGATATCATCTTGAACTATAATTTTGTGGATAGATTTCACTCCATCATTGATTCCGAACAGGGCTATATCTTCAGATGCAGAATACAATTCGTTATTTTTAAAGTCCAAGGAAAAATTGTATTTCCTTAGAAAGTCCAATTCGAGTATGCAAGAATCAGTGATCTCTATTACATATGCCGTGTGATGGTAAGCGGCACTTCCAAAAGTGATATTAACGTTTACTTTTTCGTCGACGTCGATCTTCTCATCGTAAACAGTCTGAAAGGTAACGCAGGGCGGCGTCCAGATAAGTTTGTTTCCCAGTTATTGAGCCCAATCTTTTCGGATGATGGTAACGTTGGCTCCTGTATCTATCGTCATATTGCAGAGAACTCCATTAATATGTCCAATTATGAAAAGTCCATTACTGCCGCCTCTCACTGCAGAAATCTGAAGCGCTTAAAACTGGGGCTTTTCATTTCATGCCCCGCGAGATAGCCACTAATTAGTTTCCCTGCTGTTTGTTAGGAGCGGCTTTAACATCCGTGCCCTGGGGTGTTCTGCAGTTTCGTCGCATGTGCCCTTCGGCACCGCAATTCCAGCATTTTATGGTCGGTTTCTTGTCACCAATATTCTGTCTCAAGGCATTCAATTGTCTAGTTAAATCGTCTAGACGAGCAGTGACTTGATTCCCTGGCTCCTGGACTTGAGCAGCTCTTATCGGGTGGCGGTCTCGACGAGTGGCTTGTTGGGCTGCCTCGAATTTCATGGCGTACACTAGAGCGCTTTTAAGATCTTTAACATCCGCCATTCGTAGAGCTTTCTGTATTTCAGGATCTCCGATGCCGTCGATGAAATATTGCACGGACAGGATTTTCCTTGTTTCTTTTGGGCATTCCGAGAATGCGAGATGGGACAGCCTTTCAATATCCGTGGCGAGTTCCTGGAGGGTTTCCGTGTTTTTCTGTTGGCGGGATTTTAACTGAAGCCTGCTGTAGTCTTTTAAACACTTCTCCCCAAAGCACAGCTCCAATGCGCCGGATAGAGCTTCGAAGTCAAGTCTCTGGTTTTCTGGAAGCGTCTGCAGGATATCCGCTGCGTCTGCTCTCAGAGAAGCGGCGAGATGACAGGCCTTAGTTTGGGAATCCCATCCATTCGCATCCGCAACGATAGAAAATTGTGTCTTATACACTTGCCAGGAGGTCTTGCCATCATATGTAGATAGTTTTAGAGAGGGACGAGCAGGCATTGGTAAAAATTTAAAACCATCCGAATTGCTCCCTGCCGTCGCTATGAATTTCTTTAAAGTATCCAATTCTTTGGAATCTGCAGAAACTCTGTCATCAGTTTGTTGTTCGATTTGTTGTTAAACAGCAGAAACCTTTTCTTCAATTTCTCCAACTCTATTTTCAACCATGTTCATTCTATTTTCCTTAGCTTCAATTTTGTTTTCTATTATGCAGGTAATTTCTCTTTTCATTTCTTCTTGACCAGCTTGAACTGCTTTCATTTCTTCCTTAAGTTTTTCATCTCATCTTTAACAGAATTTTTCATCTTTTCGTGACCAGTTTAATCTTCTCTTTCATTTCTTCTTGTCCCGCTTTCATTTCTTCCTGTCCCGTTTCAATCTTTTCCTGATTGGACTTCATCTCTTCTTTCATTTCTTCTTTAAACGAGGAAAAGGCTGATATCAACAGCCTTAATTGCTCTTCCATCGCTCTTCTTATTGGCATTCAAATCCCACTTCTGACACCAAAAACTGTTGCGTGCGTACGGGTTCGCTACGAAATAAATGCACAAGTCCGATGAAAAATGAAGAAAATTTATTATTATCACAACAAATGTGATGAAATGTCCTCAAATAATCGTGCAGTATCACAATATATCGCAGTAATATCTTCTAACTACTCAAACGTTCAAGAGAACTTAATTCAAAACAGCTAATTGAGGTTCGAATCCCGCGAACGGGCTGGCTGCATGGGCGTTTTCGTGGTTTTCCCCATGTGTAACGTGTATACGAGCCAGTTTCCCTTAGAAAGTCCTCCACGAAGGCATCCCTTCCCTGAGGCAGATAGCCCTAGTGTGCTTTGCCATAATTAAATACACCATCAAAACAGCTAAAGAAAGCTAATCCGCGAATTCGCTACAGTCAACAAGAGCAGTTTTCTAAACAACAACAAACTAAGTAACTACAACGAACTGAGAGGTTTTCCTCCTTTTAAAAGATTTTATAATCACGCGCGAGAATTTTCTAGTACTTTCTCGAAATCAAAAAGAGATATTTATTAAATGTTAAATGCACGCGCTCTTGTATTTTCAATTTTCCGTCTTAGCTTTCTTTTAATATTCGTCACGAGCTGCACTGCTCGGGAAATAAAACCATTTAATTTACAATTCAACTAACGTTAATTTTTTAAATGCCAAATTCATAACAATATTTAAAGAAATTAAATAATGAAGAATCTGCATGAATACATATATGTTTCTCGCACTGTGACAAAAACGACTGTATCTAGAGCCATCAAATTTTGAATAATGTAATCCTCCACCCGAACATGGGCATCTGGACGGCCGCATTTCGAATTGGTTTTGATTTATTTCATATTTTGTAAGACTTTAACTAATTTTTTATTAATATACTCAACGAGTTCAAAGCGAGCAATAGTAACACTGTACAGAAAATAACATTTTTATCTCCAGTGCGGAAATTCTAAAGATATGCTGTTTTCAAATGTTACGGGCGATGTTTCAAATGTGGTTTACGGGCGAAGAATATGATATTCAATAAGTATAGGTAACACACAAAATGTTAAAAAAAGGTTCCTTTCGGGCGTAATATAAAATCTGAATGCTTCTAGATTTTATTTAATCTTTCTTTCCCCCTTCATTACACTCAGAAAATTTTATGCTCCGAATTTTATAAATTACTATAATAAATAATCCACTTTAATGTTAATAATTTAATGATGATATAATCAAATAAATAATCGTTTTGTAATGTTATTATAGTTTTGAAAATCACAGCCTGAAAGTGCTCATTAATTTTTTTTTAAATTATCAGATCTTGTTTAATTTTACCTTATTTATTTCAAAGCATCGCGTGCTATCAATCTTATTTTATTTTTAAGCAAAATTAAGTTTATAAATTTTGTGCTTAGAGTTTTTACCGTTTTACCAAAGTAAAGATGTTTGTACAAGAAGTACGCGTGAAAAAATTGCGCGAAATGCAATAAAAAGTGCTTTAATGAGATATACTAAATCTTATTTGAAAAAAAAACTGTGACTTTCATAATCTCATCACTATACAAAGTATCCCATTTAATAATTAAAAACAGTTATGTGATACAAACACCATAGGTTTCAGTGTTAAAGTAAACCAGATCGTCCCTACTCTTTCTCTCGGGCATGTCGGTGACGCGCGCCCCGCCCACTGGGTTAGTCTATCTCTTATAAGGTCCATAGATACATTCCGGTGACGTTGGAGGTCACGTGATGTAAGAACTGCTAATGTAAATAAACAAGCTTATGCTGCGGTAGATGTGTTGAAAATTCGGAAACTTTGTTTATTTTTAATTAGTTATGAAATTTGCATTTCATCTTTAATTATTATTTCACCCGTTAAATAACTGTTCATTCATTTGGTTAGTATAATTTTGGTAATTTTTATATGTTATTGTTATCTTCATGATATTCATTTGTTCCCTGCTTTACCATGTTTTGATTGTTAATATTTATTTATGAATTCTTTCTTTGATCTGATAATTAATTCATTTATAAAAAAAAAAGTAAAAATGAATGCATAAAATCTTGTTTACATAGATTGCTCTTCTACACTGAAAAGAAAGTTACTAGTAATATTTTGAAGTCATAATTTTATCAGCTTAACAAGCAGAACAGTAAATATAAATAGATGGTTTCTGAAAATCGTAATACTCAAATTTCCGGAGCACTGTAAATGCAGTTGGCCCTTAAATGTTGTAAGGATAACGATGCCAATGTTCTGCGCGGTTCAAAATTAATATATAATTTTATACAACTTAAAATTTAATTTTTAGCAACTGGCTATTATCCTATTGATAGTATAAACTGCAAATTCACACATTTTGCATACTATAATGTAAATGTCAAAAAGAAAAATATAGATTTTTGCAACTGAGTTCACTGCAGTACTAACTGTGAAACTAATAATTTTTCATAGCACATTGTTCTTTATTTTATAATAATAAAAGTACTATCTGTATACATTTTAAATATTCAAAAAATGAATTTGAAGTTATTTTTAATCTTTAAATTACATAATTTATGTGCAGAATTTTTTATTTTAAAATCATGTAGCTCAAATAGATTTTCAAGTGTAATTATTGAAAAGATCTTCCATAGGAAATACACTAGTGTAATTCTAATGCACATGTTATCTCAAACTATGGACTGACACAACCACTGATTTTCAAGGACTAAATATACATGCTAATTTAATATTTAAACTAAAAAAACTCGGCAATCTCCTATAAAAATTTAGAATTAAGTATAAATTCTTACAAAAGCAACCTTTTATATCAAAATGTTTCAGTATTACTGATGCTTCTAATATTACAGCTGTTGGTATCCTTAATATCTACAATGGAAGGTATTAAAAAAATTTAACATTCCGATATTTATGTGTATTCATTAAAAATGAATTACAACAGCTAAAATATCATATAAATTGCAACATATCCCGATGAAATTAATAAAATTTTAGCTGCATAAAATATTCTATGACACTAATTAATATTAATAAGAGAAAATTGGCTTTGTATTTATGTTCTTACAGATAAACAGATCTTTCACAAATTCGGCTATTCCAGTAATTTAGAACAAATATTCATGAACTATGAATATACAATTACTACACTTACATTCAAAAGTTTGGAAAATGTTATTCAGGGTCTCGGGACTACTTTTCAGTTAACTGATATACACTTAATATTCTTAATGAAAACATTATTAATACTGGTAAGCATCATGGATAAGAAATATTTATAAATCTTACCTCGTTTTCTGCAGAAAATTGCACAGATTTTCATAATTTCGGCCATCACACAGCTTGTTATAAGTACCGTGCTATCCGGCATTACTTTGAAACGAATATTGTTCACATAGTCTTCCTTAAATAACAAAAGAGCCTTCTTGTTGACATCAAGGAAATATAAATCATTTCCAATCGTATTTTTTAATTTCTGGCAATAGTCATAAATTTCTAAATTCGAAAAATCAGTTACTTTCAGCGGAATAGTTGCTATCGACTCCATTGTAAACACAGCACATGCGGATGTTGTTACTAGAGCACGTGACCACATTTTTCCTCTTCTTCTCTTGCGGTATGTATCTCATTGCTATGTTGTAACCACTTTTCCTCCACAGCCAATCCTAATGTTCCGGCCACGCCCACGACAGACTGAACTCCAGCTTCAAACTCCACCTCGGTCATTTGAGCTACGGACTTCTTATTAGCCAGCATGCACTTCTTCACTCGTCGACTTTCTTCAACTGCTATCACATCCAACTCATGCTACAATAATCGGCTACTACCTACCAGCGCCGGATCTTTGACTTTTCTGATGTGGGGCAAAAGCTAAAACTGCCGCCCTCACCCATGATCCTTCAAGTTTCTCTAACAAGTTTTAATTTGTTTAATAAATACAGAAATAGGTAGGGTTTGAGGTAAAAACCTAAGCTCCATTTTATACTAAATTCCTTACGTGCTTTTTTTTTTTTTTTTTTTTTTTTTGTGTGTGTGTGTGTGGTGTGTGTTATAAAGGAAAAATACGTACCAAAGTTACATAATTAGAAAATCGTCCCCTCCTAGGAGAACCGCCTTTCTGGTGAGCTTACTTTCGGATTCAATCCTAATCCTAACTGTAATCCTGAAGTGCTTCTAACCCTCCAGTCCTCAAAGCCATTCGTTTTTCCGCTCTAGGGGAAAGGGGCATCTCCTAAGCTTCTCACTATTCCGTGCTATTGCATACTGGTTAAATTACGTTAGATTAGATTATATGAATATGGCAAAGACAGGAGGGCTATGTGCTTAGAGGAGAGGTACTTTTTAAAGGAAACTGGCTTGTATTTACGTTACACGTGAGGAAATCCACGAAAACAAATCATGCAGCCAGCCCGTTCGCCTGGGTTTGTACCCAAGCAAGGTGGAACTACCAGTATTCAGTGGTCTTAATGACTCGGCCAGTGCTGAGTACATTTGTCTGATTATTTACTATGTGTTTTCCCATTAGGCACTGCATGGAAAAGGAGGAATGCCCCGTGGGAAAAAAAATTGTAAGGGAAACTAGCTCTTATGTATGTTACACACGGAGAAAATCACGGAAATGCTCATATAGCCAGCACATTCACATATACTTGATCCTCGGACCGAACTACTAGTGCTCTGCGCCTTTAATAGCTCAGCCACTAATGGGGCCATTGCATACTAAATATGGGCTATTGCGGAAAGGAAAAATTCTGAAAAGATTATACAGAAAATGGTGTTTAAACTCGTATTCGTGCTTCCTGTCTTGTTTTTCATACTTCCTATTTCATAAGTAATTTTAAGTTCTTACCTGCCTTAACGCTATTAAAAGATCACAGATTTAGTAAAGAAAATTAAGATTTTACTTTGTAAGCCTATTGTTCTGTGCATGGAATCGTCATAATTTGATCTGCGGTTTGATTTTCGGTTGTCAAATTCGCGAGACTTGATAAACGCTCCTTGCTCACCGATGATCCTAGATATTTTTTAATGTTTTAATTTGCTGAAACTTCGATCTGAACTGGTTGAAGTGTTCGTGATTCGTCCTCAAACAGTTCATCAGATTCCTTTTTGTGCTGTGGAATTTTTTCTTCGTTAGAATAGACTCAACTGCAATTTTTTCGCCAACTGTTTTAGACTCTTGTATCCAATATTTCCTAGAATTTTTCTCTCATTTTTTATAATTGCTCAGTTTTAGTCAGTTCTTTCGTTAACTACACAGAACTCGGAAGAGGAATTCTTTTTGAATTTCTATATTTACTAGATTGAATTCTGGAAAAATATTAGCTCATATTTTCAGGTTCATATAGTAAATCCAAAATTTTTTACAGCATGTACCAGATGTTCTACCTCGTGCTTTGATTACGCATCAAGATAAATACCTTTAATTTCTTTTAAATATTTTGATATTTCCGGTAAATTCATTAGAAGGACTTTCACAGCCACATATTTTGCCGACCATCTTGTCTGGTTGCTTTCTTTTAAGTTGTATCTTGGACATTTTTTCATAATATACCATCGAGTGATGCATCCTACAAAGAAGTGAAGTATTTTCTGAGTAATTCCAAACAGATTAACTGCTTTCGGACACGAAGAAGCAGAATGCACACCTACAAGATACGAGGAGTGATATAAACATGGCACAAATTCCTCCAGCTTATTCATTTCTGTTATCTTATCTTGTTTTGTTTTAGAAATGCCAGCCATATTAGACCCGTTGTCGTAAGACTGACGCCGACATTGTCCAATATCTAAACCATCAAGTGTCAATTAAGACACTAATTTTCTACAATGCATTGAGAAATACATTCTCCTATCTTTCCACCAACTTGAAATCAATTAAATTTGCATTATCTCACACACATCAACCACATATTTTTACTTATTGAATCGCCTGGCTCATTTTTTCTGTATGAGACACATATGGAGTGCAATCGAGCATTATTGTGTAGTATTTGGCTTCTTTAATATCATTTAAAATGCTACTTCAGACTGTTTTGCCTTTAAGTTAATAACTTCATTTTTAATTATATTTGATAAATATGATTCCTTTGCCTTGGTTTGGTGCTTTGACTGGTACTTAAGAGTTGAATTATGTTTGGCAAGCGGAGAGACTAAATTCAGAAAATTTCCTTCGCTAGGTCGAAGACGCTTCGGGAACACGTTACTTGGGATATCATCAGACCCAAGAAAAGAAAGACAGTTTGTTGAAAGATACTTTTTTTTTTTACAGTTGTTGATACAGTTTGTTGAAGAAAGTACCGCATCCATGACTATATAGAATTTCTCTCCATTTTTCTTTCTCTGTGTGAATGAGTCGCTCAGTGTCATGATCGATGCCTTGGCACGATTTCATTTGTTGTACTTAAATTTTCCACTTAATAATGCACCTCTGTAGATTCCAGACGCTTCGCGCTCAGTTAATTTTCGTAAAATTTTTTTCCATTTAATGAATCCTGCAGTATGGTATAGCGGCATCACCATGTTTCTGATAAATCTTGCACAGTGTACAAAAAATTGTATTCTTGTTTTTAGAATATGTAAACAAGGATCTCCCAAGTTTTTCTTTATTTACTAATGTTCTGTATTGCATCTCAAATGTCTGCCATTACATTCAGTGAGACTGAGGTTTACGTTTTCTGGATGTTTACTGGCTAATAATATTGATTGACTGCTTAAGAAAGATAGTTGGTGATTTTTTTTTTTTTTTTTTTTTTTTTTTTTTTTTTTTTTTTTTGTATGACCAGCCAACTGCATGGGTCCAACAAATCAAAAGTTTTTAGTTTTTCATCTTTCTGCTACCCTCCGCCATCTAAATGAAAAGATCTTTATATCATAATTTCATGTTCTCCAGCTATTCGTTTGATGTCGATGAAGAAGGTTCTTCTTTCAAATGCTCACTTGTAGATTGCATGGGGATGATATAGGCAGTCATGTTTGGTCATGCAAACTGCAAGAAATATTAATACCCTCTAGAATCTCAGCATAATCGGAATTGCAGCAGGGTCTTACGGTTTACTTTTCTTCCGTAATTTTCATCTTAGCTGAAACTTTTTTTCTTTGTTTGGCCTTATCTTTGGCTCGTTTTCTATATTCCGCTTTTCTCCCCCTCGGCGCGCAGATGGTTTCTTTTAATCTAAATAAAATTCACTATGAATTGCTTTAATAAGAATAACTAAGAATTGACGTAATTACACTAAACAGTACTAAATAAATCGCATCTCACTAAATATAGTGCGGAGTATTAAAAGCAAGCATATTTAAAAAAAAAAAGAAAAAGAAACCCGAAAAAAAGAGTACAAAAGAGACCTGAAAACTAAAAAATAACCATAAAAATAATAAATCTAGCTTTAAAATCCAAATTACGCTCCACTGCTCCGAGTCAAACCAAAGGTGAGCTTATGTTACCGACTGGTACAAAGAAATCTAAATGCCTTGCTTCATCCTGAAGACATAATGATGGTGTCTTGTATATACCCGACGAATATTAATTTGAATTATTTCATTTGTCCGGGATGGCCCAAGTTTAATTTTTTTGGATTAGACCTTAGAAAATAGTTACAATGCTTCTCCATTTCCCAGCAGACGCTGCTATGGAAACCAGGCAACTCCTTCAACAAGCTATCGTCCTATTTCCCATTTGAATACACCTCGGCCAGACAGGAAACGATAGAGAGACTTCAGACGTTACTGATAGGGTCAGTCTGATTCTATTAGTGACGCCTAGAGTCCTTCTATTTGCGTCTTTCTGATCTTATATTTATAGTTGTAATCGGCTGTACTTAACTTTATTTTAACTCATGATCCTTTAAAAGGGTTCTTAGTACAGTCAAAAGTCGTTAATTCGGACACCCATAATCCGGAATAATCTATAATCCGGACCTCAAAGCTAAACACTTTCTGCGCATGCGCCGCGTTGACACTTGCGCATAGGCGTTTACGCGTGCGCGTAAGACCTTTACAACAGCGCATATGCGTGCGCGCAAGCGCAGAATACGTTTTCGCGTGCGCGTTTAATGTATAACGGACGGTATAAGCTAAAATTATCTAATTACCTATTTCAGTTAATGTTGATGATTGCGTTGTTCCTTAATCTTTGAATTGGATCCGGCTTATTATTTTTTGCAGACTGTAAGAGCAATTTTATAAAAGTAAACTTGAACTTTCGGTTATGTCAAATAGAATTTCCGATGCTGGAGCTCCCAAAGGATCTAGAAAACGAAAGTATGTTTCGATGTCCATCAAACAAAAAGTGGAATTGCTGCAAAAGATGGATAAAGACATGAAGAAGGTGACAGAGAGGTTAGTGAAAACGAAAAAATTTCGATTCACAAGTTAGTCGGTATTCTCGGCACAGCAATTACAGGACTTGAACAGCGGAACTTTGTAACTGAACAAGAAATTATGTCTGTTTATAGAATTAAAGAGAAAGTATTATCACATAAAACGAAGCAACTTAAACAACTTACATTGAAAGAAATGTTTAATAAAGTAAACAAATAAATATTAAGCTTTTTTTTGTAAATTTTGATACCCTTTAGATCATAATTGTTCTTTATTTCATAAATTACGGTTTCATATTTTTAATTTTAAAATTTCTGCATGCCATCTTACTAGATTTAAAATGATGATCTATAATCCGGAAAAATCGATAATCCGGAATCGCCGAGGTCCCGACGAGTCAGGATTAACGACTTTTGACTGTATTTAAATATAAATCTTCTTAAAAGAGGTTTTTAAACTCTTCCTTAAAACTTTTAACATTGTACTAAAATTAGAGAGCTGTTTTAGTGAACAACATACCAAATACGATCCAGCGTTATATTTGAATTTGCCGCCTATGAGAGTTGCCGCCCGGGGCAACAACCCCGGCTTGCCCCCCGCTAGGTCCGGGACTGCTACCTACGCTAATCTCCATCACTACGAACTTTTTCAAAAGGAAAATTTATTTTTTCCGCATAGCCACTTTTACTATGCTGCTACAAAAAGATATGTTTACCATCTACATGTTCCACCCAGAATGAGACTTACACAGCCTATGTGCCCGTTCCCGTGTAATCAGTACATCAGCGAAAGATAGGCCGGGGAAAATCAGGTAGTGAAGAACAAAATGCCAATTCCTCTTCGGAACCTGCTGCGATGGACTTAAATTTTTCCACAAATCTCACCAACGGTAGAAATGACATGAATAATTTGCCAAACGGCAGTAATCCCATTGGAACTAATGAAAATTCTAACTGAATTGCAAAGAGCATTTGGAACTAACCTACACAGGGTGATACAAATTTTTAAAAGTAAACTACCTGTGATGCAGGCTGCAAATGACTTAAATACAAAATCTAACAGCCTTTAGTTTGTTATGGAAGGAAATAAACTCTATAAATCAACTTTACTTGTATATCGCTGATTTAATGTTAATGCTTAATAAATCTCCCATACATTAATATTAGATTAAAAAATATATAATTAAATATGTATTTTTATGTATTTATATGTTTATATTTAACTGTTCAACTTTTGGTACCACCTCTCGGTTTGGTTCAGACTCCTGGGAATTTTTGCACTGCTTAATTTTTGCTTCCTCCTAGTCTACTCCTCGTCTTGCTTGTTCTTTCTAAAGTGCCGCCACTGGTGTACTCCAGAAACATTTTATTGACGACTTTTTCCACTTTCTACACTGTTTCAGATTGACGGGAGGTCGACTTCTGAAATTCTATTACTGCTTTTTCCTGCGACTGCTTCAACCTAATGTTCTTCTTCTTCTATGCTCGGGCACATTACCAGAACGAAATTCGTTAACATTGTTAGCCCGGGATGCGTATTTTTACTTCCTCCTTAGGAAACGGAACCCGCGGCTAAATTTGGCGATTTACGAGGTCTTGGCGAAATTGTGTGGCTAGCGCATGCGCAGAGATGGACGAACTATCGTGATGATATGCCGTATTTTCTAGCTTGATACTTGATCCCCGATATTTCGCAATGGCGGGTTATATGTAATTGTGAATGTGTCAAACATAATTACTGAAGCAGCAAACTTCATATGTGATTATTGGGGAGGGTATTAAAGACAGAAAAATGGCAGTTCATTTTTCAACAGAACGTACTTATGGTACTTTTTTTATGGCTTGACTACGTGTCGAGCTATTGGCAGTTACTAGCACTGCATATGGTTAGCGTGGTCGCATTACAGTAAAGATAAATATTAGGTATACACGGGGAAAGAAAATAAAAACTCCTTCAGCATGAGCTCATATGATAGCAATGTAGGTAAAAGTGCTTTTTTTCGGCTTATGGAATGCTGGAGTTGTACGTACCATGTCTTAGCACCTGTGTTATTACATCTTTCCTGTAAATATTTTCGATTCAGTGAACCATGATATTTAATAATGATTATATTTGGTTGAAAGTGAACAATAAAATAATAATAATTCTTTCTAATTTAATAATGACTATTCTTAGTTTAGCCTATATTAACTCAGAAACTATAACATTCATTGTATATATTTACCTATTAAATAATTCTGTTAAGATATGTATTGTTTCTTATAAAATATCAAGTGAATGTATAAAAGTTAATAATTTATTCATTTTAACAGTCTTTATTTAACATTTCATCTTCTTTTGCTTCCGTTGTCTAGTTCGTAACATATACAAACACTTACCAAGTGAGATATATTTTCCTTTACATATATATGGGGACATACAGTGGCTCCCAAAAGTTTTCGTACACTTATTATTTTCATTGAAATAGGGCTCTATCCATTAATTAAAAGTAAACTTTCTGAATGAGATTTTAATAATAGGATCTATAATCTATTCGTAACAAAATTACATGAAATATTTTTAAATATAGCAAAACTTTATTTTTAAGAAATTAATAATCAAAAAATGACAAACGTTTTATCTCACAAAAGTCTTCGTACACTTCAAAAAAATCTTGGCATATTAGTAAATATTTTCATTTTTCGTTAAATTGATATTAGTAGGATATCCTTTAGCATCCACAACAGCTTTTAAACGTCTGGGAATAGATTACACTAGTTCTTTTTTGTAATTTCTGTATCAATGTTCATCCATTCTTCCATCATGGTTGTTTTGAGTTCGCTTTTCGTTTCGATGTCGTGTTTTCGTACTCTAACCTCCAGCTCTTTCCAAATGTGTTCTATGGGGTTTAAATCTGGTGACTGAGGTGGTGTTTTTAAAACATGTGGACAATTAAAGAGACACTACAGGCGAACGTTGAAAGCCGTATACTTAGGATCGTTATCAGGATTAAAAATAAAGTTGTTTCCAATACCCAAATTTTGGGTTGATAATTTTAAATTGTCTTTTAAAATATTTAAATAAAGAGAATGATTCATTATGCCATCAATAAATACCAAATTACCTAGTCCTCATGCTGTCATTTCCCCCCACCCCACCCCCCACACGCACAAGAATATCTCCACCGCCATGCTTAACTGTTTAAACTAAGTTCTTAGAATTAAGTTCCTCATTTTTTCTTCTCCGTATAGTTATTCGACCATCGGAACCAAAAATGTTAAATTTGCTTTCGTCAGCAAATAGGACATTATTCCAGTACGTTTCGGATGTATTTATCATTGATTTTGCGAATGAAAACCTAAGCTTTCTTATTTTCTCACTAACAAAAAATTTTTTACGGGCAGAGAATGCCCATGTAATCCAGCTTCTCTGAGAACTCGTCGAACCGTTTAAGATGAAATTGAAGTAGAAAACTTTGTATTAAATTCTGCAGAAACTTTTACAGCACTCAAACGTGGGTGTTCCACAAATTTTCTAATAATAAATCTCTCATCGCGTTTAGTTAACTTTCTCGGTCGACCTTTTCTTACATTGTTTTCAATCCGATTTTCTTCTTTTATTACATAAAGCGTTTTATCACATTAAGCCTTTTTAATATGGCATTTTTAGAGAAACTGAAGATATTTTTGAAATCTTGAGAAAAGAAGAGAGAAAGTTGAAGAAACATAAGGACGGATATGATAGGTCATATGCTGTAATGCCATTCTCGAAATGACTTAGCTAATTTACAGTGTTAGATGCATGAAATCTAAATAGGTTTCAGAAGTAATATTGGATAAACTTTGCCCTGCAATGACTTTATTTAATTATTTTACATTACATATTTTAATATAGCTTTTATTCCAGCTTTTTTGTATTTGTTATCCCAATAGAGGCTTAGCCCAAATGGGTTATTAATCTCGAAACGGGATTTTGCGTCGTCCCCTATAAACGACAGTATAACTTTTCAAGTTATTACCACTAAATGTATTATCGCCTTGTACTATTTTTAAAGAAATTAAATAAGGAAGACTCTGCATATATGTACATATGGTCTTCGCATTATTAAAAAACGACGCTACTTAGAGCCATCAAATTTTGAGTAACGTAGTTCTCCACCCGAACATATACACTTGGAAGCCCGAATTTTGTAAAATTTTAATGAATTTTTTATTACGATTTATTAACGATTTGAAAGCGAATTTATATAACGTACTTAGAAACGACTGAAAGAACAGAAAAAATGCCAACACTCAACTCCACATTGGGAATTCTAGACATATGCTGCTTTTAAAATTTTTAAAATTTTCCTTTTGAATTGTATATAGCGTATGTGCGAAGAAAATGATACTTAATAATAAAGCTAAAAAGGCAAAAAAAAAATGGGGCAGCAGGAGTGAATACAACAGCAGGCTGTTAGACTGCGAGCTTGAGAACATCAAAAAAACATTAACAAACCCTTTAAGGCGATCGTTAAAAATCTAAAACCTTTCACATTTTTTGTAATGTTTTGTTTTGTATTATTTTCTATCTTAAAAATTTCTTCTTATTAAATATCTTGAAAGAAATTGTCCAGATTTTTATTGTTTATATTATGATTCTTACCTTTGGCTCTTTTATTTTGGATTTTGTGTATTTTAGCGATTTTTATACTCTCAGTTTAGATTTAGGTCAGGAATTTAAAACTGATGGCTGTCCAACTTAAATTCCTTTTCATAGGGGCTCTTTTGTGAAATCTCTTTCATTGATGTATAGTTTATAAGGCTTACATTAACGACACGGATTCACTATATAGTTTATTCTGAATGAGTGTATATAAATCTGCTAAGAGAGAACTGTTTATCTTCCTGGCAGTGTTTCATTGTGAAGGATTCCTCTCTATGCTGGAATTCTTAGGCGTATGAAAGCCCTTTTAAATGTGTTGAAAATTATTTAATAAAAATCGTCTCAATTTTGAAACAAATACTGTTATATTTGGAATAGAATTGAAATACTAAATTTTGAAAAATATATAAAACAGCCCAATGCTTTCTCCCTTCATTTTTTTATTCTTCGTGACCTTTACCCCTCCCTCTCTCTTCCCCACTTCGTCAATATTATAACAAGACATTTGTAACTAGTCATTTTTGAAAGAATATTGAGATTTTTGGATATCTCAGAAGAAATCTCGAATCTAGGGAATTAAATTAACTAAATCGGAAAACTTTGTTTAAACGACAGCAAAAATTTTGAGATTCTTGTCATAGTTTCGTGTGTCAAAAATTCCATTGACAGAAGTATAACACTAACTAAAAAGAATGACACTAACTCTCTTCAGTCAAGTTTCATGATATGTCATGAATGAAAAGGCAACTACGTCTGTGCTTCATTTCCGAGCCAGTTTCTTGGCCTGAGCTTTTGTAAATTAAAAAGTCAGGAGCATATTTAAGTTATTTTAATCGGGAAGGGCATTCAGAATCATGGCATTCAGAATCTGAAGAAATTTTGAAAGAATTTTGCAACCCAGAAGCCAGCTGCATTGCAAATTATTCTAAAAGTCATGTTTTATTTTAGTGATACTGAAGACAATTCAATGAATTCTAATGCAATTCATGCCACTTTTTTCCCGGTTAGGGTAATAAAACTTATTGCCACTAACCGCGCCGCTCTAATATAGTGGTTAGCGGTGTTAACTGCCATTTCGCTGGGCCGGGCTCAGATCCCCGAGAAAACGTGAAGTGCGGCGTCAAGGCACTTAGCATTAGATCACGGGACTCTTCATTTTGAACGGATTTCGTACTTCCTGAGCAAAATTACTAAAATCATTATTTTTATAGTTTCTAATTTATGTTGACAATTATCAATGTAATGAGACGAATACGTACCCAACTTTATTTCCTTTCAGACTTTTAATTTCAGAATTCTGCATGATGCATACCTATCTCTATGGATACCCATCAAAGGTAGCTTCATAGTCAATAGTAAAAAAGCGGTTTTTTTTTTTTTTTTAAATTTATTTATTTATTTAATGAAATTATTTTTCTAGTCACAAATATAAAAGTAGTTGAAACTTAGATGCTAAATGAAAGTCATAATTCAGAGGAAATACCTTTCGATAACTTCGAACCTAATATCAACGTACCGCAGTTCGCCAGAGCAAGTGTGAATATCTGTCAATCATACAACGTCTCACAAAAGTGTTTGGACACGTTAAAGGGCCGTTCACACTGGGGTTTATCTGAGCTAACGGAGACAGCTGATGTAGCCGACCCATCTCCAAAACCAGTTTTCCCTATAGGGCAGTAAGTTGAAAAATATGAACTGCAGGCATAGCGGAGCTAGTCGACACATGGAACTGACTCCGTTAGCTCAGATAAACCCTAGTGTGAGTGGCCCTTAAGAATTTGCAGAAAAAGGCGCTGTAACCCAGAATTGAATTCAAATATAAAGCCCAATATTTTTTTCATATTATCTGCATGCGATTTTAAATGAAATCAAACTTTTTATTTTTTAATACTTTTCATTTATTTTCTTTTTCTAAATTTGAAAATGTTAGGAGGCATAGATAAAACTCGCCACAAGAGTGTTGCTTGCTTACTTCGTTATATTTCATTTAATGTTTAAAATTGTTTTGTAGTCATAAGGAAGCAATGAATAGCATTCGAAAATTGATCACTTTTTTTATCATAACGATGGAAATTCGATTCAGGATATCGCTGAATTAGTAAATTTCTCCTATTTCATCGTGCAGTATGTGATCAAATGCTCTAAAGGAGAACATTGGATCCAACACAGAGTAAGAAGAGGTTGTCCGGCAATGAGGATTCGACGTGACTCAACGTGATTAGAGATTTATTGTTAGAAAATGAAAATATCCACGTTTGAGAGTTTTTAAAGAATTCTACAGAATTCAGTGAAATTTGTTTTACTTCAATTTCACTTAAAACTGCTCAGATGAGCTAGAATACATGGGCGCTCTTCTGGAAGAAAATTTTTTGGAAGTGCAAAAAAGAGAAAGCTTAGGCTTTTCTCCTCAGTATCAATGTTAACTGAGCTCGAAGCGTATTGGAATCATGTTTTATTTGAACATGAAAGCAAATTTAACATATTTGTTTCTTATGGGTGTATAATTATATGGAGAGGGAAAATGAGGAGCTTAATCATAAGATCTTGGTTGGAATAGTAAAGCATGGCGATGGAGGTGTTCTAGTCTGAGTGTGCATATCAGCATCAGGATTAAATAATTAACTATTTATTGATGGCACAATGAATTCTGCTATTCATTTAAATATTTTAAAGATAATTTAAAATTATTTGCCCAAAATTTGGATACTGAAATCAACTTTATGGTTTATCAGGGTAACGATCCTAAACAATGTTCGCATTTTGGGGTCTATAATTGTCCACAAGTTCTGAAAACACCACCTCAGTCACCAGATTTAAACCCAACAGAACACTTGGAGAGAATTAGAGGTTAGAGTAAGAATGTAAGGATCTTAAGTTTTACTAACGTTTATTTTATTTTAAATCTTTACTATCACTTCTTATTTTCTACTTCCGGCCAGAATTAAAAGCTTTAACTTATTTATGCAAATTTGTCTGGCGAATACCAAGTACTTAAGTTGTGGCTTTTTGCCAAGCGAGAGAGGAAGGAGTTAGTAGAAGCAGGCCGCTTGCCTTAGCAGTTTTACTCGGTTGCTGGTTGCCTTCCAAGCCAGAGGTTTAATCCTCTTGATAATTTTAAACGTATTGTAGTGTTAACAGTTCTCTGTACTACATACGGCTTCCTGTTAATATACGGCCAATCTTCCACGTAGGCCCTTGTTTATTATTCCAAAGTTAAGTTAGAGTTTAGTTAATATTTTCATATTCTTACGTTCAGACCACAAGTGGTTGGTCTCTGTATTCCGAAGTCCGGAAATTATTGTAAAGAGTGAAAAATAAAGGGTTTCGTATACCCTTCCTGTGTATCTTGTCTACTTCCCACATTTATTGAACATAGCTTTAGTAAGCTCCCTGTTCCGAGTCAGGTCTTTGCATGTTCCCAAAGCAAGTAAGGCGGAACCCAGAACCTGATAGTGGCGCCCGACGAAGAAGAATAAACATGGCCGAGCTTCAAGAAGAACCTGTGCTGCCTGCAGAAGCGGCTCAGAATCCAGAAATGCCAGCTGCCGCCCTGGAAGGATTTGGTTACATCGTCCAGACCATGCGCGCAGCGATGAAACCAGAAGCAACATTTAATGTAAACTCACCGGTAACCAGTTTTTTTGGAAAAACTAGATGACTACTTCATGATGTATCCCGTGCACGAGTTCCAGAAAGTCACATTAGCTACCAGCGCTTTGAGGGGCCAAGCGCTTAATTGGTTCAAATGTATAGGCAGAAGTCTCTTGGGTCAAGCAGGAAGTCTCACCTATACTTACGAAAATTTCAAGACTGCCTTAGTAAAAGCCTTCCCTGTCGTAAGGGATCGTGCGAAATTAGAAGCGGAACTTTTCAGCATATACCAGAAACCAATTGAAAATCTCTCAAGCTTTATTTTAAGAAAAATTCACGTCTTCAAACTCTTGTATGGAAACCGTCCGGATCCTGAGATAATTCAAGTGATTTTGCCGAGGTCACTTCCCCAAGTACAAGACTATATTGAATTAAGGAATCCGACTACACTGGAAAAGTTATTTGAGCTAGCAATCCAGTTTGAAAGTAGAAGAACGGCGGACATTGAAAGAAGACGCCAATATCAACAACGAAACCAATTTTTTGAGCCAAGACCACAGCAAAGTCAAGCACACGGCTACGGAAGCAAAGCGAATCAGTGGGCAAGGAAACCCGAGCATCCAAAAACAGCCGGCGAACGTCGACAGTTCAATAGCAATCCAGGAAAAAAGTCTCAAGGCCAGTGGAAAAAGAAGGAAAGCATGGAAAGAAAAAAAAGTTTTAAACTAAAACGGATTTCTGCTGACGGGAGGGTGCGGAAATCCGAAGACCAAGAAAACCCCTCTTCCTTCAAGTTAAATACAGTAATGGTGAAAAATTTGACTCTTCCGAAGATTGAAGTGTTGGTGAATAACATCCCAGCCACCGCACTCCTGGATACATGCGCGCAGTGTTCCTGTGTGGCAGAAGATTTTTTTAGGAAGTATTTTCGTTAATATCGCATATATAATTCGGATAATGCGACAGTGTTAGCTGCGCAAGGAGAAAGATGCAAGTGCATAAATTACTGCTATACGTCCGTATCAAGGACGAACAAGTAAAGGTTATGTTTTTTATAGTAAAGAATCTTCAAGCACATATTATCTTAGGGATAGATTTTCTTTCAGAGGCAGAAGCAACGCTGGATTTTAATGAAGTGTCCCTTAAGCTGACGATGAAACCAGTTCGAGAAGAAAAAACGGAACCGCCAATGTTAAACCTTGACCACCTGCCTAAGGAAGAGCAACAAAGAATCCGACTAATGGTAAGTGAATTTGCTTCGTTATTTAGTGATATTCCAGGATTTACTCAGGTTACTAACCATAGTATTGACACCGGAGATGCATTGCCGTTTCGTCAAAAACCATACCGGTATGATAAGAATAAGGAAAAAATTATAGAATGGCACATTAGCGATATGATACGTAAAAAGATCATAACGCCCATCTCAAGTAGTTATGCTAGCCCGGTGGTTTTATGTAAGAAAAACAATGACTATCCATTAACACATCCAAAAAGGTGGCGTTTCGCGATTGACTATCGTAAATTAAACTCCATAACTAAATATCCGGTATATCCGTTACCTATTATTGAAGAAATTCTAAGAAACATAACGTCTACCAAATACATGACGACTTTAGACTTAACGACTGGTTATTTTCAAATAAGGGTTAGACCGGATAGGACTTTGTTCATATTATAGGTCCTTTATAAAAGATTTTGCAGCTATTGCTGAACCATTGTTAAAATTAAAAAGGAAAAAGGTAAGATTCTCGTGGACGGCTGAAGCCAATAGTGCTTTCGAAAAATTAAAGCAAGCATTAACGCAAGCCCCTGTTTTGAAATTTCCTGAAAAGGATGAAAATTTAGAAATTTCAGCGGATGCTTCGGATTATGCGGTAGGAGCGGTACTTTCGCAAAATCAGCAGCCCATGGCATTTTTTAGTCGAACTTTAAATCAAACACAAAGAAACTATTCCGCGACTGAGAGAGAGGCACTTGCAGTTCTGTTAGCAGTGCAAAAGTTCCGAGTCTATTTTGGAAGAGCGCCAATAACAGTGTATTCTGATCATGCGGCGGTAACTAGATTGTACTCAGGGAAAAACTTATCCCCAAGGTTAATAAGATGGGCACTCAAGCTACAAGAATATAATCTGGTAATCAAGCATACCCCCGGAAAGGAAAATATCGTAGCAGATGCCCTATCCAGAATAAAAATAGATGAAGAAGGTAATACTGTAAAGGTGGCAATGCTCAAAGCATGTACAATAAATTCCCGAGAAACTGTAATAACCGAACTGGATAAGGATCCTGAGTTTGGAAACATTTATGAGTATTTAAAGGATACTGAAAATTTTAGCCACCAATATATTGTGGCGATAAGAAATAGGGCGGCCCATTACGAACTAATAGATGGTCTATTATTTTATACAAAAACTACAAATTCCAACAACGAATTTCGACTTGTTATCCCAGCTAGTCTTAGATTAAATATCCTGCAGGAGTTACACGACAGCCCTTTAGCTTCCCATGCTGGTATTCGAAAAACTATCCAACGCGTACGCGAGGCAGTCTATTTTCCTGAACTGCAAAAGTTAACAAGGGCGTATGTCCAGTCCTGCCCAACATGTCAAGGAGTTAATTATATTAATTTCCGCCCGGCCGGGTTTCTAAATAGTATTAAATCCGATTTTCCAAATGAAATAATTGGCATCGATTTATTGGGCCCTTTCCCAAAAAGTCAGTTAAATAAAAGTCGGTATGTCCTTGTTATGGTTGATCATTTTAGTAAGTGGACCGAAATTGTTCCCTTAAAACGAGCCTCCGCGAAGTTAGTTACTGATTCTATTTTAAATAAATATATTTTAAAATACGGGGCACCCCTAAAAGTTATATCGGATAATGGTCCTCAATTTGTAAGTAAGATATTTGAAGACATGTGCCAAAAACTGGGCATACGTCATTTAAAAATGGTCCCGTATCGGCCGCAATCAAATATAGCGGAACGGATCAATAGAAATATAGTGAAACTTATCCGTAGTTATGTTAAAAATTTTCATAAAAGCTGGGATAACTATGTAAATGAATTTGCTTTCGCCCTTAGGACCGCAAAACATGATACAACGGGCAAAACTCCTGCTGAGTTATTTTTAGGCAGAAAGATTATAACGCCTTAGATAAATTTTTTTATGTTCAACAAAGAACGCCAGAATTTAAAATGGGTGATATAGAAAAATTATTTAAAGAAGCAAAAAAGAACACCGAAGTAGCACAAAGAAAACAGAAGCTCTATTATGATATGAAACGACGGGGAGTAACTTATAAAGTAGGAGATGAAGTATTAAAAATTAAGCATTCACTTTCTTCAGCACCAGAAGATAAAACCGCCAAATTTTTTCCACGATTTGAAGGTCCATATGTCATAGAAAAAATAACTCACGCTGTAGTGGCGTTAAAAGCCAGGAATGGTGAAACATGCTCCGCAAACATTGACCAGATAAAACCCTACTATGACCGTAATAAAATGCAAATATTTAAAGATCTTTTGCAGGATCCGGCACGGCAGGCACTGCAGGCACAAGCTCCAGAGGTGGAACAACGACAAGCACAAGGGCAAGCCATTAGGAGGCAGGAGCAATTGAAAAGAAAGTTTCCCCGTTGGAAAATTGAAGGTAACAAGAAAAAGAAGCCGTTCCACCGACCACAAAAGAGAGCGCCCGACCACCCCCAGAATGAAGAAGGGAGAAGTACGACGAATGCAAAGAGAGCCAGGAGAAATAACGGCAACTATAACCCGGCTCCCAAACGGAAGATCTACTCATCGGACAGGACTCTACGCAGCAAATGTCGCCGAATTGCGGAAGGACCACCAGCGGCGGAGGAAAACATACAAGGAAAATTTGAACGGCCAGCAACGAGATCCAAGCAGGAACGAGAGAGAAGTGTCCCGGTTCCGCCAAGACCAGCGGCCATCAAACGGCCAAGACCACAGGCTGAGGCGAAAAAGAAGGTATTCAAGGGTGACCGAACTGGAGGGAAAAGAAAGCTCCTAGAGGAAGGGCGAGCCCGCACAAGAAGGAGGATAAATCAAACACGAATCTTCGCTACTTTCCAGAACTGGGCTCAGAAAAGAATGTTCGAATATCACAAAGATAAGTAAAATTTTATGTTACTTTGCAAACTTAAGTTAATCTTTCATTCTTACTGCAAGTGGCAGATTTCAAGAAGTTTTACCTCATGCGAGGTCTACCTTTATCGCCAAAAGGGCGAGAAATGAGTTGTTACCGATTTTGGTATTATGTTTTTCAATTACTGGCGTGTAAAACTAAAGTTGATGTATAATAGCGATGTGTAAAGACTTAAATATTGTAAAAGTTATTGTATAAATTTTATTTAAAACTTTCTGGCAAGAAAGAAGTTTTTAGTCTGAAAGACTATTTGAAATGTAGTATTTCAATGTAGAAAGAATTGGCACTTGCTTGGAAAAGAATAGAAGTTAACAATGTACTACTAATGTATGTTTTAAATTGCGTAAAATTAACGGCATGTTAATATGTCCTTATATACAATGTGAACTTTTATTTTAAATGTTAAGAAATACTGTGATATGGTAAAAGTGAAAGTAATGCCAAAATTTTTAAACTTATTCGTGTGACTGTAAAAAGACCAAATTATTGTGAATATGTGTTAAAGGTTGAATGAATGTAGTTAGGCTCTCTGACGCTACACTTCAGAGTTAGCCACTTTCAGAATAGTACTCAGGGTTTAGAGATGAAGATAAGGTGTGTTACGAGGTCTTGTTATGTTGAATTTTAACACGTTAGTGTTTTGATTGTAGGAGGTAGTGTTGAACAATGGTACATAAACTCATTCGTGTTTGGTGTTTTCTTTTACAACACATGTCAGAGAGCACGGGGAGAGATAATTAAACAAAGTCATGAATGAAACAAGAATGTTAAGAGATTCATGTGACTTGCCATTTAATTGTGTAACATTTCATTAAACTAGTTTTCCTTCCAGATCTCTGGAAGGAACCAGATTTCAACTAAAAGCTCCTGTTTAGATGCAGTACAGATGAAAAGTAATTGTCCATAGAGCTGATAATGTAAAAACAATTTTTTTTTTTTTTTTTTTTTTTTTTTAATTTCTAGTTTTTAGTGAGAAATGTTTGTAAAAGATTGGCCTCGCGTTAGATTCTAGAGCTAAAAGTTTTCAACAAGGTCGTTTTAGACCTCAGTTTCAAACTAATTAACTCTGGCGGGAAGTATGTAAGGATCTTAAGTTTTACTAACATTTATTTCATTTTAAATCTTTACTATCACTTCTTATTTTCTACTTCCGGCCAGAATTAAAAGCTTTAACTTATTTATGCAAATCTGCCTGGCGAACGCCAAGTATTTATGTTGTGGCTTTTTGCCAAGCGAGAGAGGAAGGAGTTAGTAGAAGCAGGCCGCTTGCCTTAGCATTTTTACTCGGTTGCTGGTTGCCTTCCAGGCCAGAGGTTTAATCCTCTTAATAATTTTAAACGTTTTGTAGTGTTAACTGTACTACATACGGCTTCCTGTTAATATATGGCCAATCTTTCACGTAGGCCCTTGTTTATTATTCCAAAGTTAAGTTAGAGTTTAGTTAATATTTTTATATTCTTACGTTCAGACCACAAGTGGTTGGTCTCTGTATTCCGAAGTCCGGAAATTATTGTAAAGAGTGAAAAATAAATGGTTTCGTATACCCTTCCTGTGTATCTTGTCTACTTCCCACATTTATTGAACATAGCTTTAGTAAGCTCCCTGTTCCGAGTCAGATCTTTGCATGTTCTCAAAGCAAGTAAGGCGGAACCCAGAACCTGATAAGAAGACATAATATTAAAGCAAAAAAGGAACTAAAAACAATAATGATGGATAAATGGAGGAACATTGATGCAAATATTACAAAAAAGCAATGGTTAACTCTATGCCCAGCCGTTTGAAAGCTGTCATAAATACTGCAGGATATACTACAAAATGCTAACTAACAGAAATGCTGCAATAGTACTAATATATGCAGATTTCTGTAAAGCTTACGAAAGGCTTTTGTGAGGTAACTTTTCTGTTACTTTAATAATTTTGACTTTCACAACAAAACAAAAAAAAAAAAAAAAAAAAGTTTTAGTATGTTCATAAAATAATTAATGTAGTTTTACTAAGATAAAATTTATAGTTATTATTAAAAAATTTTCATTTTAAAATATAAATTTTAATGAATGAATAAAGTAATATTTCACTAAAAGTTGTAAGTGTCCGAACACTTTTGTGAGCCACTGTACATCCCTACAGCGTAAACATAAAGCGTTAAGCTCAACACTAAGGAAAGATCTGCAGTCATTGAGTTTCAGTCAACGTATCAAGATGTGTTATAAAGTCCTTTCGAGTGGTCTGGTGGTAGGAAAACAGGAGTGGAAGACCTTCTGAATCGTCCCCCCGGGTGTTCTCCATCAAAATTAGGGCGCGCCCTTTACCTGTACAAATAATATTGAAATTTTGGTGTACCGCTTTCTCTCATGTCCTCTTATTAATTGCGAATTGACGAACACGCCAACATTTTAATACTTTTAATTTGGCCCTACTCGAGTTGTTAAAATCACTGAATTCAGGTAGTTCAATTTGAGGTCGAACTGAACGATCAGGCTGCATGGGTGTTTCTTGTGATTTTCACCATACATAACGTGAATGCGAGCTGTTTTCTTTAGAAAATATTCTGAGAAAGCATCCATCCCCGCTAGACAGATAACCCGCGTATGACTTGCAGCAGTGAAATTCCTACTTTTAATTCATAGTGTCCTCTGGACTTATTAAAGATACCAGTTTCACTAAACTTTGTTGAGCCTGTTCTTTGAAAAATACCCATAGTATTCTCATTAACTCGCATTTTAAACTTGCATTTAGTATCCTCATTAACATGCATTTAGTATCCTCATCATTTAGTATTCTCATTAACTTGCATAAACCTTAAAATTGTCGGCAGAGCCAGATTTGGACTTTATAAGGCCCTAAGCTATTGGAGATATGGATCCCTTTTTTAAGTCTGTTATATTTTAATACTATTTGTATTATGTTTTTGTTTTTGGGAGCCTCCAAGAAAGTGGGGGGGCTATGTTATAGCTTGTGTAGTTTATACGTAAATCCGGTCCTGATTGACGGGAGTACTGTAAATGCATAAAAAATTTAAGTTGGAAATTTTCTTCTGTGAAATCTTAGACTTTTGTCTCAGAGTTGTGCTAGCATCAAACATTTTTGCATAGACGATTTGAAATAAATAGTAGTAGAATCTTGAATTATAATTTTTCCAGGGTTTAAACGCAAATATTAACTACGCACAGTGTACTGCGAAGTCACTTTAATACCAGATACACAAAATTCGCCGATTTGGTTGGTTTCATGACATTTATGAGCTGTTATTATGTGGCACCATCTAGTGTCAAAACAGATAATTTTAAAATAAAGGCTTCAAGTAATTCAGAATTTTTTTACATTAATTAGAAGTATTTTCCTGAAAATAAATTTTCAAACTATTTGTATTACTTTACTATGCACTTTTTTTATTTCTTTTCAATCAAATTTTACGCATTATTTTAATCATGTAATATTTTTATTCACAGAAATCTTTAAATTTTAGCTGAGATACGATAAAAGATGCCAAGAAAGTGATTAAAATCTATACCTATCCAAGAAATGTTTAAAAATTTTTTCCAACCTTGAAATTTAACATATCAGATCAAAACACAAATTTAGAATGTTCCTTGGTTAGTTGGAAAATTCTGAACATTTTCCCGGCAGCCTCAATTAAGTTCAATAAATTTCAAAAATACAAAATAAATAAACATTCTTTAAACATGTGAATTCGTATTGACATAGATGAAGAAATCCTTGAAATGCAGAAATCTTTAAAATCTTCACTTGAGATAAAAAGAAAGATATGCATGTCTATTTATAAATGCATGCATATATAATCCATATCCAAGGATCCAAGGATTAAGTTTTACGAAGTGTCTAAGATATAATACCCTCTACCTTCACGTCATAAAATTTACACAGTGAGCAGAGTTGAAAAAGGATGCATAATAGTCATTAAGAAAAACAAAAGAGAAAATCAGTGTGACTTGAGAAATACATATCCACTTTTTACCAATACCAATATTCAGTTATAATTTCATTTATCGACGTTAACAGTTCTTATGAGATTCAGCCAAAGAGGGAAGCGATGACTAGGTGATATATCCACTTTTTCATATTTAATATGCTTTGTGATAACTCTCTTTATTTTAGTACTATTGACCATACAAATAATTTTTAATAAGAGTTCTTTATATGCAGAAGAATATTATATGTCATGATTTATTCTTAAGAAATAGTATAAAGGAAAATGCTGTTTGGATTGTTATGTTAGGATAAAAATTAATACTATAAATTCGCTTTCTTCCCCCGCCAGAAAAGTAACAATTAATGATAATTTTTGTTCAAATCCTTGTGGACTGTGTTCAAGAAATGTAATAATCTGCAGTTATAAGACGTGTAATTCTGCAATGAACTGCGACGCAAAGAATTGATGTTATTATTTCGGAAGTTATTAATTCATCTGAAATCGATTATAACATTAATTATAATTATTATTATCGATGATATCCTCTCAGTCCTGTTGGAATTCACATATAACTAATTTATACAATTAGAAATTTTATACTAAGAGAGCTGACTACAGTTACATAGCCCATTTGTAAGGTCAAGAAATCATTAACTCGTATCTGAATATTTTTATTTAGTATAATTTCTTGTTTATTATATTATTTTTATTTCCATTTTTTTACCTTTCACATTTAAATTGATATCCATCTAGTTGTTTACTTAAAGCAAGAACCTCACTCTCTTCTTACTTGTTCCAATACTATTAAAATGGATATTTGCAATATATAAACTGTACAACCACATGCTAATAATAGAAAGAGATACTAACTAATTTTGTGTGTAAAATAAATACTTTAAAATTAAAGTTTTGCTACAATTTATTTGTCAAATGCCAGTTACATTGGCCGTTAGGCCATTAAACTCCTTGCTTGCCAATAGAGCTGAAATCTACAAGACAAATTTGTCAGTGCTTCACACTCGTCCAAATGTTCCGCCGTCATTGGCCGTCCACTATTACATAAAACACACAACAGCGAATCAGCTAGTCCAATGCAAAATAAATGATTCTATAGACAGTTATGTCCCGTCAATAGTCTAAAAGATGCAATCGCAACTGTTCGCGGGTGGTCAGAAACAAAAGCTGGGTTTGATGAGAGAACACTCCAAGGCTTGCCCTCATTAGCCCGAGTGGCAAAATCTCTAAAAGTCTTTTTAATATGTTAACGATATCAGAAGCTTAATATAATGGAGGCTTGCACTCGTTTTTGGCTTTTGGAGAACCGTAGCCCCCTTTTTCGCAAGCATATCAGCCATCTCATTCCCATAAATACCGCAGTGTGAAGGTACCCATTGAAAAGATATCTTGTGGGAAAGTTCTTTTATAACTTCCTCACACTGATGAACGCATGTGTTCTTACATATTTTTGCTACAATGATTTCATTATCTACTACGTAATGCTATGAATAAAGAAGAAGTCATGTTTCTTTTCTAGTAATGGTACCTATATTGGTACTAATATTTTATAGCAGCTTGGATTAGTGTTGTTTTCACTCAGAGCCGAATTAAGAGCTTTAAAGGCCCTAAGCCTCTTTACACAAATCATGACGAGACAGAGCATTCGCAAGAGATATGAGACACAAAGCACAACAACAGCACAATGTAGAAAATGAGGAAAAGCGCTTTATTAGGCAAAACCAGTACAACAACTGCTAGGCAAAGAATACGATTTCTGAAGAGGTGTTCAGCGTTGTCTATTCATAGTAATACATGTCGAACACCTACGCCACAAACATTGTCGGAAATTTAAAAAAAAACTTGAAGTTTCATTGATAATAGCACCATCAATGGCGATTCATACCATTAGGCCCATGTAAGGAGCAACAAATGGCTTTGAAGGAGAAGCAACCACCTTATACAGTCTCTTTAAAGGTTCCCTACACAAAGAAAGCGGTGATTCATAAATCAGAAAGCCCTATATGCTGACCCGGAATACTGGCGTATAGCGCCAATTAACCATTTCCGGTTCTGCTTTCTTAATATGGATCATAACGATGTTCCCTACATCGCCTCAAAGTTTGCATGCGGAATTTTGAGACACCCTGAGTAAATATGCATATTTACGTTAGTACATATTTTGTTATTACGTACAGAATGAGCAAAAAGGTATTGTTGAGGATTTCTTCTTGAATAATATACAGCTTATGGCCCTTTCAGTAATCGTGCTCATTAAAGATGATGAATGAAGCAATCTAATCAATCAAATGGGTATAATTACTTTTCATCAATCACAAGTGCACGTTTTACGTACTTTGGGTGTTTGCTTACAATAGGCGACGAAGAGGCACATTACATATTGGCTGAACAAAGGCAAGAGTAAGCAAAGCGAATATAGTAATATTGATGTAAGATTAAGAATGATGGATGTACTTAATAAAGGTAATATTCTTAATAAAGGTACATATTATCGCTGTATTGCTATGGGTTAATAAAAAATTTCAATTTAATTATAATATAATGCAAAATGTTCTGTTTCGCTTTAAGTAAGTGCACCTGTTGATTTTTCGATGATAATCCTATGTGCTGTATCTGACTTCGAATCTAAAATTTTCTGAAGAACACAAAAACCTTGTCTAAAACTTAAAGGTTTATTTAACTGGAACTTCAACACTGATGAAAACTTAACATCACAAACAAAAACTTAACATCTTGGGTGGAAAAACTTCAAAGTGCTTTAAAGTAACAGCTATGCCGGCACGGTGAAGAACACTTTCCTTTAAAAGACAGAATCCATCTAGCCCTTTCGGCGTATATCTCCATTTCGCTGAGTTCAGACATCCGCTCCTACGTGTTTTGGACTTAAACAGCCAGGCTGGAACTGGAATAGTACTGGATCAGGACCGGAACTGGACTGGAAAAAGACGGGAACCGGAACAGGACTGGATCCGCAAAAAGACGGGAACCGGAACAGGGCGGAAACCGGAATCTCTCATCCCCTGGCTTCTCCCCGGGCAGGTCTCTTCTGGCTCGAACTAAAAGGAACTGCGGTGCCACTAAGGAAAGCACCTCCTTTTATTGCCGGCGGTTGCCGTTACTACAGGCGACTTATGCAAATATTTAACATCCTTCCACCTAAGGGGAAAAAAAAAAAAAGAAAAAAAAGTGAACTTTCACATCAAAGTAAAACAATGCCAAAGAGCCTTAATATGCCAGTCTATCCGGCGGAGTTACAGTTCTACCGGATCGTGTTACAGGCCTGACAGATTTATCATCTATGTTGAGTTTAAGTTCAGACAAAGAATCTTGTTTTTCATTCTGCAGCTTCACGGGTACATCATTTTGCGCTACCTCTAAAGGATACAGAGTTCGAACTGCTCTAAGCAAAATTCCATTTCGGGTCTTTACTCTTGCAAGTCGATTTATTCCATCAGGTCCTGGAAGTAGTTCTATGACACGACCAAGTTGCCAAAAAAGTCTTTTGTCACTACTACCGATCAAAACAATATCATCTAATTTAATAGTAACTTTCCTTTCAGCTCTTTTATGTGAAACCTTGAGAATTCCCAAATATTCTTTACGAAATCTATTTTTAAATACTTCTCGTACAGTTTGAATATACTGAAATCTTCTCTGTAAATTACTTGATTTAATACCGTATTTTATATCCCGCAAACTACTAGTTCTAATTTCTTTTAAAAAGTCGGCAGGAGTTAAAGCTTTAAATTCAGGATCGGAAGGAATTACTGTCAACGGTCGGTCATTAAGAATCGCTTCACAGTCACACAGTATCGTGTACATTTCTTCATAATTTAGACAAGCATGTTTAAGAACTTTTTTAAGGACTTGCTTCATCATTCCGATCAGACGTTCCCACCAACCACCCCACCATGGAGCACCAGGGGGAATAAATTTCCATGTTATCCGCTCATTGGCTGCCTGCCGATTAATTTGTTCAAAATCTATTAATTTAAATGCATTTGAAGCTCCTACAAAATTAGTTCCATTATCACTGTACACAGTTGTGGGTTTACCTCTTCGTGACACGAACCGATGAAAAGCCTGAAGAAACACTTCTGTAGATAGAGAAGTCAGCAACTCCAAATGGACCGCTCTATAAACGGCGCATGTAAAAACACAAATCCATGCCTTTTCTTTGTTTCTCAACAATAAAGGACCACAAAGGTCTATACCCGTTACTTGAAATACTGCTGAATCATTTACTCGCTCTATTGGCGGTGGGGCTGATATGTGGTCAACAGGTGCAGCAGAATATCTCTTGCAAGTAATGCATTTACTCAAAACAGAACGCACCGTTCTTCTGCCAGATAACAACCAAAACCTTTCCCTTAAGGTATTCAGTATATATTGTACACCTGCATGTCCTTTCTTTTTATGTTCTTCCATAATTAAATTCCTAACTAATGGATGTTCTCCTGGTAATATTATAGGTGTTCTAAACTCTAACGTGTCATCTCTTCGAAACGCACCAGTTTTAATTCTTAGAATTCCCGCATCATAAAATGGACTAAGAGTTCGTAAGCGTGCGTCTTCTATATCCTGAAACGATTCCGATTGAATCAAGCGAATAACAACCTTTTCTGAAAAATCAATTTCATCAACAGTGAGTTCACCTTTCCTTTTTTTCTTACTTCTGCAATTAAAGAAAAATCGTTGAATCCAACCAACAACTCTAACTGTTTTTCGATAGCTAGAAAATCGCTCACTCAAACTAAACCTTTCAGTAGACACTAGAGATGAAACCACTGCCTTTTTTTTCTCGCTGGCTATTTCCGCTTCATCAGTTATAAATTCGACACTCGGCCAATTTTCTTGCGATTTTAAAAGCCAGCTCGGACCCTCCCACCATTTTGACCGGGAGAGTTGGCGAACTGAACACCCTCTACTTGGAAGATCTGCAGGGTTAAGGTGACCAGGTATATGCCTCCAATCCTCCACACGTGTCAAAAGTCTTATTTCCTGTGCTCTATTTTCTACAAATGTCCCCCATTGTTCTTCCCTTTTTATCCATGCAAGGACAGTAGTTGAATCTGTCCAGAAAAATATACTTCTGGCCTCAAAGTCTTTTAGAACGTCTGCAGCAAGACGAGATGCAATAGTTGCTGCTAACAATTCTAATCTTACAATAGTAGTTTCCTTTTTACCACAAGGGGAAACTCTAGACCTAGCCTGAAGCAAGTGGACTTTAACTGATTCAGGTTCTTCTACACGAATAAAAACTACTGCCGCATACGCTGCTTGACTGGCGTCACAAAAAACATGGATTGAACACTGTTTTGGCTGATATCGTATCCACCTTGGAATTTTAATGCTTTTCAAAAGAGAAATGTCTTTTACCCATTTCAAAAATTTACTTTTAATTTCGGTGTTAACTTCTTCGTCCCATTTTACTTTTGTTTCCCATGTACGCTGTAATAACATCTTAGGTAATACAAGGACTGGACATGTTATACCGATGGGATCAAATACTTTATGGGCTATTGCCAAAATACTTCTTTTCGTAACTTTCTCGAAACAAAGATTTTGTAAATTAGCAACATTTATTTGAAGAGTATCGCCTTGTCTTTCCCATAACAAACCTAATACATTCGCAATAGATTCTGTTTCTAAACTACAGTCGGTATATTCCCAACCCCGTAATTCAAATTTTCGTTCTGCCATAATATCTGAAGATACTTTCATGAAGCGCTGTAATTCATCTTCACTTCCAACACTTGTTACACAGTTATCAACATAGAAACTATTCATTAATTTAACAATAATGTTGGAAGAATATTTTACATCTGCATCATTTTTCTCCAAAATTGAATTTAGGTGATATTGAATAACAGCTCCAAGTAAAAATGGACTACTGGTTACACCAAATACGACTCGACAATGACGAAAATGCTTCAAGCCATCTTCACCCTTTATCCAAAGAAATCGGAGGAAGTTTCTGTCACTAAAATTCATGCCAATTTGTAGAAAGGCCTTACGAATATCAGAAATCACCCCTATTTTTTCTTGGCGAAATCTATTTAAGATTGTAGGAATAAATGAAATAAGGTTTAATCCCTTTTCAAGACAATCGTTGAGACTCGGAGAACCCTTTACTTTAGACGAAGCGTCAAATACTGGCCGTAACTTCGTAGTACTATGTTCCTTAACAACATGTCTATGTGGCAAATAATGATGGGGTAAATCTAATTCATTTACGGGTACTTCCTCTATTATGCCCTCTTTGAGCCATTCTTGGAATATATTTTCATACTCTTGGCGAAGTTTATCTATTTCAAGTTGCCTAATCGTACCGTTCAACCTTTTAAGCGATAACTCAAAGTTATCCGACAGGGGAGGGTGCCCTTCCAACCAAGGCAAAGACACTAAAAAGCGGTCATCTTCTATTTTGACAGTATCAAGAAAATGTTGCCTGGTAGCCTCATACAATTCCAATTTAGTCTTTTGTTCGGATGGGTCCGTAATACCAAGCGAGTCGAGGGCCCATAAATCAGAAATACAAGCCTCTTTATTCAACATTGAAGTAACTAAGAATGTTGAACCTTCACTATTCAACTCCCCGGTTTTTCCCATAACCGTCCATCCTAACTTTGTTTCAATAGCTACAAGACCGTTTGAAATTTGTTTACGATTCCCCGTTAATAATCGTCCTGCAACATCGGCTCCTATTAAAATTTCTATAGGTCCTTCTAAACGATCTGTTAAACTTATTCCACAGTCGGCAAGCTCTTTAAGCCATATTCCTCGTCCAATAGAAGGTATACTATTACAAATAACAGGCTGACTCAACGCATCAAAATTACAACTGTACGAGCCAGACATATTAGATAAATGAATTTTGTAAACTTTATGTTCACACAAACTGGTCGTTGTACCGCCAAATAATGCGTGGCTAAGGTATTCCTTTACCGTATACCTGTAACCCATATCTTGAGCTGCGCTTTGCAGAATATATGACCTTTGAGAACCAGTATCAATTATAGCTCGAGCCGAACGAGATTTTTTATCCCCTTTAATTATTACTCTTATTGTTTGCAGCAAAACTTTAGGAGACGTTGAAGAAATGTTGGCGAGTGTTTCAGCCTGATTTGGAGGCTGTTCCGTTGCCCTTGTCTCACTCATTTGTGAATGGCCCTTACATAGAAAAATATGATGCCTTTTGCCGCATGTAAAACAAACTGTTTTTAATCTACACCTCCTGACAGAATGTCCAGATTTCAGACACAGATAACAAGAGCGTGTCCTTTGGACCAAAACTTCTCTTTCTGACAACGATAAGTTACGCGCCTGAAAACATTCCGCAGAACCATGATTTATACCGGAACAAAATATGCAGCCTTTTCTAGCTTCATTTGAAGAAGTAAACAGTTCAGCTGCCGTAGGTTTTAAGCGAGGTTCTCTTATCTTTAAACCCGAATTCCCTTTCTTATTACCGTGAGCCAATCGATCGAAAACATTGAAAGATTTAGCTGCTAAAGAAATTCTTTCCTCACTTTCAACTTCACCGTGCAAGAAACATAAAAGGCGCTCAAGGTCAGATTCCCTTTCTCTTAACTGGGCGTTTTCGCCGGTTAAACTTTCTGATCCTTTACGCGAAAACCTAAGTCTCTCCCACGTTTTTAAGACTTCATTCGGCAATGTTGATTCTACCAATGGATATAATATCGCGCAATATTTGCCTCTATTTATTCCCAATATCTCCAAGGCTCTTAGATTAGATTCGAGTTCATCGTATAGTTTCCGCAAAGAGTGTGTACCTTGTTTTTGAATAACAAGGGTTAGCAAATCACGAATATAAATCTCCGTTAGTAATTCTTTGTTACCAAAACGCGTCTGCAATGCTTTGATTGCGCTCATGTAACTATCGCCAGTTGGCGGAATGCTTTTAACTATTTCCTCTGCAGGAGAATTCTTCTCCATAGCCTGTGCTAAATAAGCAAATTTATCATTATTATCTAATGTAGAATCTTTATCAATCTTTTGGAATTGCCCCTAAAATCCTAGCCATTTCTTCACGTTGCCGTCAAAGATAGGCAATTTAATCTTCGGATAATGTAACATTTTATTCTGAACAAAGGACGGATCAATTACAGTTACATTCGGGGTTCCAGAAGTAAGATCTTTTACTTTACTTTCCAGAAGTCTCCACCTATCAAAATATAATTCAGATTCATCCATTTCCTTAATAAGTAAAGTCTCATCTGTAATTTCTTTAAACATTAATTCTCGTATTTTCATTTCAGTATCAAACAAAACTTTAGCTTTCTCGGAAATAACTTTCATTTTAATTAATTTTTCTTCCTGATTAAATTTAGTTTCTTCATTGTCAAATTCATTACAAGCTTTACTGAATAGTCTTCTATATTGAGTTCTTGCTAATTTTAAAGCTTCCATGATTCAAAAATAAAAAAGTCGCTTACCTTGCAGACAATATCCTGTCGCTTGATGCCAAATGTTGATTTTTCGATGATAATCCTATGTGCTGTATCTGACTTCGAATCTAAAATTTTCTGAAGAACACAAAAACCTTGTCTAAAACTTAAAGGTTTATTTAACTGGAACTTCAACACTGATGAAAACTTAACATCACAAACAAAAACTTAACATCTTGGGTGGAAAAACTTCAAAGTGCTTTAAAGTAACAGCTATGCCGGCACGGTGAAGAACACTTTCCTTTAAAAGACAGAATCCATCTAGCCCTTTCGGCGTATATCTCCATTTCGCTGAGTTCAGACATCCGCTCCTACGTGTTTTGGACTTAAACAGCCAGGCTGGAACTGGAATAGTACTGGATCAGGACCGGAACTGGACTGGAACAAGACGGGAACCGGAACAGGACTGGATCCGCAACAAGACGGGAACCGGAACAGGGCGGAAACCGGAATCTCTCATCCCCTGGCTTCTCCCCGGGCAGGTCTCTTCTGGCTCAAACTAAAAGGAACTGCGGTGCCACTAAGGAAAGCACCTCCTTTTATTGCCGGCGGTTGCCGTTACTACAGGCGACTTATGCAAATATTTAACAGCACCACTTCGTCTATCCTTTTGTAATACAGCGTACTTGTGTCATACAACAATTATAGATAGCTATTAAATTTCAAGCCTTCCCCTTTAGAAAGATTCAGTATATAAGTACTTTAATTTGATGATAATGATGATTTTTAAAATAGAAGAGGAAATGACAAAATTGACAATATTTTAGAGACTATTTCAAATTAAAGATAGAATTTCACCTTACTATTCATTTTCGTGGAAAACGACTGTGCAGTGCCTGGAATCTTCTGCACTTACTTTTAAAATTAGAAAAGAAAACAAATTATTGAAGACTCCTCAATTATTAGTTGTCTCCCCAATTATTAAATATCATGCTTTCCAATCAGAACAGTACACTTCGATCTTTTAGTGAAATGATTTTTTTTAACCAAATTTATGAGAATCTAGAACTGGGCGGTGGCGTTATGTTCTGATTGATACAGTTATATATATAACACATTTTCTGATCTGAAGGGTGTTTTCCTTCTTCAGCAATTACCTGTTCCTTAAATAAGAAGCATTTCTCATCATACTCAGCTAAACGACTACTTTAAAAAGTCTGATTTAAAGTTCATTCTTTGGGTGACTGTTTTAAATAATTAATATGTTGTCTATCCTTTTGTAATACAGCGTATGTAATTTAGGACCAAATATGAGACACCTAATTATCTTGAATTAGCCTTCATAACCATTAACGAAGTGTATATACTGAATAATAATTTACAGAGAGAGATTATGCAGGTTCCTTTCGAACAGAAGTTTTAACTTTATGCGTAATGTTGTAGGGTTTATATTTATTTTAACTAACATTTATTTCAAGTTTAAACTATCTTTCCTGTCAAGCCTTACTTTCTCTTGGAACTGCCAATGCCAGAGTATGTAAATTTTAGTAGAACGCGCAAGGAATCAAATTATCAGCGGAAGTATTCTGAGTTAAATAGAAAGGAAACGAGTTCGAAGGTGTGCTTTCTTGCTTCACGAGGTGGCTAGTTAGAAATTGAAGAACCACGCGTTTCGGCCTGTGTGCTTGCCTCGGCAAATTGTTAATCTTTCAACGTAATATTCAGAGTTTGCTGAATTATCAGCGGTATTGTAAAACGCGGTGAGGTTAGTTACGTTTAGAGAGCCTCGTAGGTAGTCACTTGTTATTATTCATTTTTAGTTTCTTATTTTTATTTTACCGTCGGCGTAGTTTGTGAGCGTCAACAGCACGCATCTGTAATTTCTAAAGTTGAATAAAAAGGGATTTAAACCCTTCGCAAGACTTTGTGTACTTTCCAGTAATTAGCAGTCACCACTATTGTTGCGTGCAGGTTGGAAGCGCGCAACATTACATTGGCGCCCGAACACTTGTCGAACTGAAATGGCCGAAAACTGGATGGAAGCTGCTGGACAACAACAAGAAATGGCAAGACAATTGGAAGGATTTGGATACCTGGTCCAGACGATGAGAGCGTCAATCAAGCCAAACATCAATTTCGATGGAAAAAATTGGGTGGCGATATTTCTAGAAAGCCTCGACAATCACTTTCAGCTCTAACCTGTGCCTGAAAGACAAAAAGTTGCCATCGCCACATCTGCACTAAGAGGACAGGCCGCGCTGTGGCGGAAGAATATAGGCAAATTTTTATTAGGGGAAATCGGAGGCCACACATATACATTTGAAAATTTCAAAAAATCGTTATTGAAGACCTTCCCCATAGTGAAAGACCGAGCAAGGCTAGAAGTCGAACTATATAGTTTTTATCAAAGGAATATAGAAGAGTTGACGGACTTTATTTTGCGAAAAATTAAGCTGACGGATATGCTGTATGGGAAGAAACCCGACGCGGAGATTATTGAAATAATCTTACCAAGATTGTTACCTGCTGTTCAAGACTACTTCGAAATTAGAAACCCAAGCACATTGCAGGAGCTCTTCGAATTGGCGGTCAAGTTTCAAAACCGCAGAATAGCGGAAAAAGCTAGAGGGGCATCCTATTCTCCAAGTATCCGAAGGCAATCTTCAAATGAGCAGACCAGAAATGCAAACCGCTCTTATGGGGGAAAGAGCTATCAAGCTAACTCATCGAACCTCGAAGGTCAAGGCCCAAAAAGGAAATTTGAAAACAAACGTCCGCGTACCCAGAAGGCAGAAGTTGAAAGGAAAGCTTTAGACGAGTAGAGGGGCCTGTGAAAGCGAGGGTCCAGACCCCGGAAGTTTTAAAAAAAAACCTCAAAAAGACATTTAAATACGGTCATCGTAAAGAACTCACATCTACTAATTATACAAGTCCTGGTTGGCGATGTACCAGTAGACGCCCTCATCGATACAGGAGCAGAAGGTAATTTTATAAGTGAGACATTTTTCAAGAAGAATTTTTATAGGTTACGATTATTTAAAAACAAAAACACAGAAATTATAGCGTCGCAAGGAAAAACCTGTCAATGCATCGGGAAGTTATCATTAAACATACAGGTAAAAGCTGAAAGCCTCAAAGTATTAATTTTTGTAGTAAAACATTTGCAAAATCCACTTATTTTAGGTATGGAGTTTTTAAGGGCAGCGAGGGCCAAATTGAATTTTCAGGACAGTTCTATTGTGCTGGAGATGGACCAGAGGGTGGTGGAACCAGTGGAACAACCGCAAGTTGACCTTAGCCATTTGAATGACCATGAAAGTCAATCCATCCAGCAAGTGGTGAGTACTTTTTCAAACTTGCTTTCAGAAAGGCCTGGTAGCTGTCAAATAGTTAAGCATCAGATACAGTTAACTGCCGACAAACCTTGTAGGACTAAACCTTATCGCTATGATAAACAGAAAGACCTAATAATAGAAGAACATATTCAGGAAATGTTAAAGAACAAAATAATAACGCCCATAAATAGTGAGTACGCGAGTCCAGTCGTACTATGTAGGAAAAAGAACGAGTTTCCTCCTTCGGATAAAAGGGCTTGGAGGTTTGCTATCGAATACAGAAAACTGAATAGTATTACTAAATTCCCAGTTTATCCTTTGCCGGTTATAGAGGAAATTATTAGAAAGATTAAATCTACTAGATACATGACTACGTTGGACTTAACGTCTGGCTAGTATGAAATAGCTATGAGACCCGAAGACATACATAAAACCGCGTTTATAACAAAATCGGGCACATATTCATTTTTACGCATGCCCTTTGGGTTGTGTGGGGCCCCATCAACATTCCAGAGAGATATGGACATTGTTCTAAAGCCTGTCCTAGGAAAATCGACTTTAATTTATCTAGATGATATAATTATAACGAGTAGTACGTTGGAACCCCATATTAAAGACTTAGAAGAAGATTTTAAATTATTAAAAGAGGCCGGTCTTACAATTAACGCCTCAAAATGCAAGTTCGCAACTAAAGAACTTAAATATCTGGGTTATAAAATTTCGCAAAAGGGTATAGAAACTCAAGATTCAAAAATAAAAGCAATCAAGAATTTCCCACCTCCCAACACCGCCAAGAAACTTTTTTCTTTCCTTGGGTTATGTTCTTATTATCGGTCATTCATAAAAGATTTCGCTAATATTGTTGAACCGCTGTTAGTAATTAAAAGAAAGAAAAGTAAATTCACGTGGACAGCGGAAGCAAATACCGCATTTTAAAGATTAAAAGAAGCGCTCATCAGTGCCCCTGTTTTGAAATTCCCGGAGGGGGACGAAAACCTGGAAATTGCAGCAGATGCGTCGGACTATGCTGTGGGTGCGGTTCTTATGCAAAATAGCCATCCTTTGGCATTTTTTAGTAAAACGTTGAACCCTACACAAAGGAATTATACAGCTACAGAGAGAGAAACATTAGCCGTATTAATGGCTGTACACAAATTTCGAGTTTATTTCGGCAAAGCGCCAGTAACAGTCTTTTCGGTTCATGCGGCTGTTGGTAGACTTTACTCGGGGAAAAACCTAACGTCCAGGTTAATACGATGGGCTTTAAAACTCCAAGAATATAATATCACAATAAAATATAAACCGGGTAAGGAAAACAATGTAGCTGACGCACTTTATTGTATAAAACTGGACGATGAAGGAAATGAACTTAAATGCGCTGTGTTGACTTCAAAAATTTTAGATTCTAGAGAAACAATTACTGCTGAATTGAAAGCTGATCCTGAATTTGGAAGTAGCTATGCATATTTGAAAGACCCCGAAAGCTTTGAACCCACAGATATCGATGCGATAAGAAATAGCAGAAAACTATGAAATCATAGATAATTTATTATTTTATATGAGACAACAAACGAAAATCTCGAGTACAAACCAGTCATCCCAGCCTCGCTTCGATTAAGCATTTTGAAGGAATTACACGACGCGAAAACTGCGGGTCATTTAGGGGTCAGAAAGACTTTAAAAAGGGTACGCGAGGCGGTATATTTCCCGCAACTATACAAAATAGTAACTGCGTATGTCAGGTCCTGCAATCAATGTCAGTTAATAAATGATATTAATTACAGCCCGGACGGGTACTTAAATAGCATTCGCGCTACATTTCCGAATGAAATTTTAGGCATAGATCTTCTTGGTCCTTTCCCCCAGAGTGAGGTAAATAAAAATCGTTTTCTTTTAGTAATTGTAGATCATTTTTCAAAATGGACAGAAATTGTTCCAGTTAAACGCGCGTCAGCCAAAACAGTCGCAGATGCATTCTTACACAGATACATTTTAAAATACGGTGCACCGATAAAAGTCATTAGCGATAACGGTAAACAATTCATTAGTCAAATATTTGAAAACATATGCACTGGACTTGGCATACGCCATATCAAGCACACATCACACATCACAAGCGCTGGGATGGCTACATAAATGAATTAGCTTATGCTTTAAGAACGGCACATCATGATACTACGGGAAAAACTCCAGCAGAATTATTTTTAGGCAGAAAGTTAATTACGCCTTTAGATAAATTATTCTTTGTGCAACAAAGAGAGCAGGAGTTTAAACAAAAAGATGTGCAAAAACTTATTGACCAGACGATTAAAAGCTCGGATACGGCAAGAAATAGGCAAAAAGTACATTATGATAAAAAACGCCGTGAAGCAGATTTTAAAGTTGGGGATAAAGTGTTGAAGCGGAAATTTTCTTTATCAAGTGCCCCAGACAATTTTACTGCAAAGTTAGCTCCAAAATTTGAAGGCCCCTATGTAATTCAGGAAATCAAAGGAGTCGTATTGTACCTTAAGAACGAGAGAGGCGAAATCTGTAAAGCAAGTCCCGACCAGGTGAAAAATATTATAATCAAAATGATTTTGAAATCCTTAAAAGTTTCTTGCAGGACTCAAGCGTAAAAGAAGTAAAAGGTCCAGAAATGACGTCACCCGATCCACCACCCAAGAATCAGAGAACTGAAGAGAAACCTAGCCCTTCTACAACCATGCGACGGTACCGAAAAGAAGAATCGAAAACTTTCAGACACCAGCATTTAAGAAAAACGAGAAAGCAAAGCCGCCGCATAAAGAAACCTTGGTAAAGAGGAAAACACCACTTAAAACGTATCGCAGTAGAAATTATACATCACGGAGAACGCTCCCAGGGCCAGAGAGTCAGGTGCAAACAAGGCCGACGGTTCCGAAAATAAAAAGACAGCAGGACGAACGAAAAGACCAACACCAACAGAAAAAATTCAAGCATGACTCCAGACCGAAGGACGCCAAGACCAGCCGTCCAGGGGAAAAACGAAAAAGACAGCAACCCGACGACTACTACTCCAAGAGGCCAGCATGCAGAGGACGAAAAAGAAAAATTAACGTGTACGACACTCGGTGGTCATTGAGGAGAAGACTGACGTCCATGAAACCTATAACGTGGGAGCAGTTCTGCCAGAAAAGAATGACGGAGTTCCAATCATCGAAAACTCAAAGATAAGTTAAAATCTTCTATAATTTTTTTTTCTTTTGTTCCGAAATGTTATGCGTAAATACGAAGTTCTATGTTTTGACGGAAATCTATGTGTCTCGGTTGAGACTTAGTTTTGTTTTACTTTATTTAGCTAAGGCAAAAATATTATTTTCTTTAAGTATAAAATCTAAGAACAAGCAGTTTCTGTTGGTCGAAAGACTAATTCTGTTATGTTAAAGCCAAAATTTGGCCGAAGCTAAAAATAACTTCGTATTCTTGTATTAATAAGAACTTTATTTTCAGTGCCGCCAGCTTGGCGAAGAATGAGTAAAGTAAAAATTTATTTTTCTCTTATTCATTTTATGGTAAATTGTAAAAATCATATGTGTTAGAATTTTGTAAATATACGTAAATACTTTAAAGTTATGTAAAAGTAGAATTTAGTCTAGAAGCATAAAATTTTAGATGCTAAAAGTAAATGCTCAAAAGCAATGAATTCAAATTTAAGTATTAAACTGTAGATAAAATCATGCTTTAGAGCGAAAGCCTGCATGTCTAAAGATGAATGAGGGGGAAGTTAGAATGAATGTGCTTTGTAGGGTTCTCCACCTACGCTTGAATTTTAAGAATGTTAAAGTAGCTCATCGAGTTGTAGAATGTCGAGTAAGGTGTGTCTATTTGGTCGTGGAATTCTAACAAATCATTGTGGTTAGGGGAAGTGTTGCAATACTAAAACACGAATATTCCCGTTTGACACCACACATGGTGGAGAGCCAGGCTAAAGTTAAATTAATGTTTGAATACTTGAATGATTGTGAATTAAGCAGTAACTAAGGAAAATAAATCGTTTAAAAACAAAAATTTATTCAGTGTCAAGAAAGTGTAAATTATAATGTACTTAGAAAGGTACTGATACTTATTCCTTCCAGATGCTGGAAGGAAAAGAACAAGATTGATTACTGAAGTCCAGGAAAAGTTGCTGTAAGAAGAGAGATTGAAATAAGTATACACAGAAATTTATTATACCTTTTGTGAGATAAGATTTTTTTATGTAAACGAGGTTCTTAAAATTTAGTTCAGAATTGTAGAAACTTTTCAACAGGTCGTTTGTAGGACCTGCTTCCAAGTTTTCCAAATTCTGGCAGCGGCAAATGTAAGTTTTATATTTATTTTAACTAACATTTATTTTAAGTTTAAACTATCTTTCCTGTCAAGCCTTACTTTCCCCTGGAACTGCCAATGCCAGAGTATGTAAATTTTAGTAGAACGTGCAAGGATTCAAATTATCAGCGGAAGTATTCTGAGTTAAATAGAAAGGAAACGAGTTCGAAGGTGTGCTTTCTTGCTTCACGAGTGTGGAGGTGGCTAGTTAGAAATTGAAGAACCACGCGTTTCGGCCTGTGTGCTTGCCTCGGCAAATTGTTAATCTTTCAACGTAATATTCAGAGTTTGCTGAATTATCAGCGGTATTGTAAAACGCGGTGAGGTTAGTTACGTTTAGAGAGCCTCGTAGTTAGTTACTTGTTAGTATCTCTTTTTAGTTTCTTATTTTTATTTTACCGCCGGGTCGGCGTAGTTTGTGAGCGTCAAGAGCACGCATTTGTAACTTCTAAAGTTGAATAAAAAGGGACTTAAACCCTTCTCAAGACTCTGTCTAATTTCCAATTTCCAATTTCACCACTTTGTTGCGTGCAGGTTGGAAGCGCGCAACTTTACAATGTGACCAACGATAGCATTTTAACTCTGAAAATATATTAATACAAAAATAACAATTAGAACAGAAACATAGCTTATTTAATATGGATTTTTGTCTTCTGATGTTCCATAAGATCTCTAATTTTAACTTCTGATCCTTTCAGTGCCGCCTAGGCGGTGTGATGGTTAGGGGAACCTACTGCGATACCAAAGAGCGAGCCTTCAAATCCCGAAGAAGGCATGGATGTTTGTAAATGTATAGCGTCTTTTCGGCCTGGTTTGCACGGTTGTTGCCGAAATATCGCGCCTATGCTCGATTTGCCCGGCTCAAGAAAATAAAGCCCAGAGGGCACATGACATTAATCTTCATGACAATTAGATAAGGTCAGAGGTGGTAATAGGGGGCGACCATGAGTCGCAAAGCCTTTCAGAGGCAAGAGCAACGAGAAACGCACGATTCAGGAGCTGTGAGGATACTGTGCTGTATGTTTGTGTTGTTGCATAAATTAAATTACAGAAGAAACACATCAGACAAATAATTCAAAAGATATTAAATGTAATACAATGGTGAAAATAAAAGTATAAATGATACATCTATTTACAATAATGATACATAAGATACTGAAATTATGAAATTAATCAAATACAAAATTACAATAAGAATACAATAGAAAAAATAAAATATAATTGCATATGTACACTGCAAAAAAAAAAAAAAAATGGAACATTTCTATATCTCCCGTTCTACTGGGCCGATTGACAAAATTCAAATTGCGTTCATCATGTCTCGAAAGCGAGACCTAGGATATATATTAGATTTATATATAGCACTATTCTAACATAGGTATTTTGACACAAAATCGGACTTTTTCTAAAATAATATACCAATTTTTTTACATATTTCGATTCTACGACTCAAATTACGCCTAAATATGAAATTTTGTAAAATTTGGAGCGAAGTTTACAGAGAAATGCACAAATTTATGTTTGCACTTTTTTCCCAGTTTGCGCCAAGAATAGTTCACTTGGCAAACTTCTTAATATATGGCAACCTAGTTTCCTTTCCCGTGAGAGGAAAAAAAGTCGCAATCGTGCCTTTTTTTCCAAATAATATTCTTTATATTATATTTTTAATTATAACTGTTATTATTTTAACTAATTTTCCTTTTTCGAATTTCATTTTAATTGTTTAAGTTGCATGGTTTTTTTCGAATAACTGTTTTAAAAATTTCTATTTACCTATTCGAACTGCGTAAATAAAGGTGCAGAGTGTATTTTTTTTTTTTTTTTTTTTTTTTTTTCAAATAGTATTCTTTATATATTTTTTGTCATAGTTATTATTTTAAGTAATTTTTAAATTTTTATACTTTTATTTTAATTGTTTGTGTTGCATAGTCTCTTCAGATAATTGTTTTAAAATTTTCTATCTATTCATTCGAACTGAGCATTTTAAATATATTTATTAATATAAATTTTCCAGGATTTTATTTTATTTAATTGAATTGCGTTTCTTTCGGAAGAACACTTTGTGTCCCAGACTACCATGCATCTGAAAACTGAATATATTAAAAGAGAAAACACAGTAAAGCACAGTTAACACGCCTTTCAATGTTCCGTTCAGAAAAGATATATAAATGAGAAAGATGTATAACCGACAATTTAACTTAGGATGACTTGCATATATTGCTTTAAATAGCTGTAGAGACATTAGGTATTTTTTAGAAGCAAAGGAGATGAAAACTTAGCAACGCCTTCGCCGGAAATCGAACCGCGGACCTTTTAATTACGCGCTGAGTGTGCTGACCACTACACCACGAAAGGTCGCTAAGAAGGCGGGAGAAATATTTTATATACCTTTAACATTCTCTCATTGCTTTACACAATTTTATCATTCTACATTAAGTTTCTTAAAATATTATTCATATTTTAGTTAAATATTTTATTTTTAAAATCGCAAGAATCAAATATTATAAGATTAAGAAGTTTTAAATTTTAAAAAAACACTAAATTATATGCAAAAATTTATTTTTTTCTTCTTAATGGCTTGCTCTGTTTCTTCAGGCATTCTGCAAGTATATTAAAAAGCATCCAACTTTTCGAAACATCTCCGTATTTCTGACATTCATTTTAAATAAAGTTATCGCCTTCCATTTCATAAAGACCCACAAACGACCGAGCGGCAAAGTTGCTGAACACTGGTAGTTCGCTCCGGGGTTCGAATCCCGGCGACCGAGCTGGCTCCATGGGCGTTTTCGTGGTTTTTCTCATTGTAACGTGTATGCCAGCTGGTTTCCCTTAGAATGTTCTTCACGAAGGCATCTTTCCTTTTAGGCAGATAGCCCTGCTTTGCCATAATTTAATAATCCAATTCAATCCATTTCATCAGTAGTGGGTCAGAGCCTTTATCAGTCTTTAATGGCTAAGCATTTTGAAGGCATGAGATGAAAGGAAAGACTAGTTTCATCAAGAAGGAAAGCGTCTTTAGATGATACCCATATACGTTTTAGAGATATTAGGATTTTTGGAAGCAGGAGACATAAAAAAATGAGCAATGCCCTCGCCGGGAATTGAACTACGACTTCTCGAATACGCGCCGAGCGTGCAGACCCCTACACTACGAAGGCACACTAGAAGGCGGGAGAAATACCTTATATACTCCCCTCCTAAAGGGCGATTGGGGATTAGGAGACCCAGTCGCCAAATTCCGATGGTGAAGAATCATCATTCACCACCTTTTAATTCGGGCACCACTGTAGAGACATTAGGTTTTGGGGGGGGGAAGTAGAGGAAATGAAAAATGAGCCATGCCCTTGCTGGAAATGGAACCGCGGACCTCTCGAATACGCACCAAGCATGCAGACCACTACACCACGAATGCAAGCTAAGAAGGCGGGGGCGGGAATTATCCAGTCACGTTATAATACTTTATAACGTCATATCCTGAATCTTCAAATAATTCGACTGAGAAATTAAGGATGTTCCGTTTACGATACGATATGATGTTCTATGATGTAATTTAAATTTGTACAACCATATAGTCGCAAACCAGTCGCTCTTCAATTTAATCTGCAATGATGTGGTTTTTGCTTTTCTGTTAGCACTAACTCAGTTGCTGCTATTTGCTGGTATGCACGTCCAAGTGTTTTCTCTTTGAACACCCAACTTCTTTGATGTAGATACCCCTTTAAAGTTTTGCTTCGCCCCCCCCCCAATTTCTTTCATTACTTCTACATTTTATTTTCAGTGCTGACACAAGAAAATTAAGATTTTTCGATTGTTACACGTCCAAAAATTTTGTATTCCTATCAATTTTTTTAAAATATCAGTTGCATTAAATGCAAATTTAAAGCAAAGTCCAAACAGCTTTTCATATAGTATTAATAAATATTTATTACGCATCATTGAAGGAAAAAAATTCATATAATTAATCCTTTTTAAAAATTTATTTGAAATTTAAGGTTAAAAATTGCTGTGGCAATTCAATGTAACAAAATCCATAAACCACATTTGGCGTTATTATCGCTCAAAAAAAAAAAAAAAAAAAAAAAGATGCCAAATGTCAAAACGCGAAAATATGTAAATTCCTGTATATCTTAGAAAATTTTGAATAAAAAAGTCTAATTTTTTGCAGATATGTTTAAAACTACACCTACTTTAAGATGATGGTAAAAATTTTATAGGTTATAATTCAAAAATGTTTTCGAAAAATTTATAAAAATTATTTAGAAATAGAAATTTTAAAAACAAAACACAAAAAATGAGTGAATTTGTTTTTGAATGAACCTAAATTTCGAAATGTGAAAAGAAAAATCAAAACGTTTAATAAAAAAAGAGATATTAATAAATATATGCCAAATTCAATTAACATTGAGGAGCTAAAATTTTGAGAGCTAATTTTTTAAAAAGTACTTGTACGATTTTTACAAAACTTGGCACTCTAGCATAATTTGAGTCGTAGAATCGAAATATGTAAAAAAGGAAAAAAAAAAAAAAAAAAAAAAAAAAAAAAAATGGGTAATTTATTTCAGAAAAAGTCCGATTTTGTGTCAAAATACCTATGTTAGAATGGTGCTATATATAAATTTAATATATATCCTACGTCGCGCTTTCGAGACATGAAGAACGCAATTTGAATTTTGTCAATCGGCCCAGTAGAACAGTAGATATAGAACTGTCCCCCTTTTTTTTTTAGTCCAAAGGGATTTGAATCCCGAAGGACTATTAGTTTCGTTTTGGCATTTTGCTTCGGACTCATAAATGTCGGTTCACTTTTCAAACTGTTGCCACAAAATGTTAGAGTCCTGCATTATATTTGAAGAAATTAAATAATGAAAAATCTGCATAAATGTATGTATATTTCTCGTATTGTGATAAAACAACGGTACATAGAGTCATCGAATTGTGAATAACGTAATCCTCCAACGAATATGAGCATGTGGAAGACCAAATTTGAAATTTGAAATTTGTTTTATGATCGATTTCCTATTTTTTAAAACTTTGACGAATTTTTGATTAACAAACTCAAGGATTTCAAAGCGAGCAATGGCAACGTTGTGCAGAAAAAACATTTTTATCTCCAGCGCGTGAGTCTCTGTATCGGAAATTCTAAAGATAGCTCGTTTTAAAACTATTTTGCGATATTGCTGTTGCACTGGATCTTAACAACACAGCCATGCACAGACAACATTATCTCAGCCATGCCATCGGAGGTCTGTCTCTATATCATGCGAATTGCGAAAAGGAAGAGCCCTGGAGTAGACGGGGTCACAAATGAGATGATCAAACACTTCCCTGTCAAGATAATACTCTACTTCACTAAGTTAGTGAATATCATACTACGATGGCAGTACTTCCCAACTTGTTGGAAAACTGCCAAGATTGTCCCTCTGCTTAAGCCCAACAAGCCTGCGACTGCTCCTGAGAGTTACCGACCAATCAGTTTGCTAAGCTCAATTAGGAAAATCGTGGAAGCAGTTATCCTACATAGACTAAACATCTTCCTGGATGAGATCCTCATACCCTATCAGTTTGGGTTCAGGCGTAAGCACTCGACAACGCATCAACTCTACAGAGTTGTTGAGTTAATAAGCAGTGGGATGCAACAACATCGTGTCACTGGTGGACTTTTCTTAGATGTCGCCAAAGCCTTCGATAAAGTATGGCTGGATGCCCTCATATACAAATTACACAACCTGGGACTCCCAGGCTACATCACAAACATAATTAAATCCTACCTAACCGGTAGACACTTTGTCGTTCATGTTTCTGGTTTATTATCCACAAACCGGCCTATACGGGCTGGTGTTCCACAGGGATCCCTTCTGGGCCCTACCCTATTCAATATTTACGTGAACGACATCCCCACTACACACAACACAACACTAGGCCATGTATGCAGACGACACAGCGATCCTAACGCAAAGTGCATTTGTTAGTTCAGCAATACAACAGCTACAACACCACATCCATTCGCTAGAGACTTGGCTGACCAAATGGAATATCAAAGTGAATGTCGACAAGACACATGCCATACTGTTTACTACTAAGAAGAATTTCCCGACTCATCTGCAAATGTATGGTGTGGACATTCCCTGGGTCAAGCAGGTCCCTTATCTTGGGGTGATCCTCAGTAAATCTCTTACATGGAACCCACACGTTACACATATTCTCAGGAAGTTTCGAGCTAGTAAAGCTTCACTCTTCCCCTTAATTGCTCGAAACAGTGTTCTATCTATTGATAATAAGTTGCTCATTTACAAAACCATGTTGAGTCCAATTCTTAGTTATGCATGCCCCGTCTGGGCATACTCGTGCAAAAGTTTGAGAAGGCAGTTACAAGCTGCCCAAAACGGGGTATTGCGTATGATATGTAATGCCCCCTGGTACATTCGAAATAGCCAAATTCGTAAAGAGTTAAGAATAGAGGATCTTTTTGATTTTTATTGCCGCCTATCTAGGGCATTTTATGATAAACAGGAACTTCTGGACAATCCTGTGGTTGTTAACTATTGCTATGATACTAGGGACCCCAATTTCAGTAAACGCCCAAGGGCGATCCTAAATGTTAGTAATGTGTAATTTTGTATATGTGTTATGCAAATTGTTGCTCAGATTCTTTATTGTATATTGTTATTTTTTCTTGCTTTTTGTTTTTACTAGTGGCACTAAGGCGTCGCACTTAGTATTTTGTTTCTCTTGTGTGTACATGTATTCTTCTGTGAAATAGTTGTTAAAAAATAGTTAATTATGTATGGATTAGTAATTAGGTACTTAAGGAAAAAAATTTGTATTTAACTATTAGCAATTATGAATTTAAACTCTTGCTCATTTAATTATTTAGCACATTCAGTTATATTTCTCATAATTCGAAACTTTTATCATGTTATTCGATGAGAGGTAGGGCTATGGCGCCCAGGCACCCTGGTGGTTAAGCACCGCAGTTCAACATCTGTATGGTTGAAGTGCGAGGAACATGATATTTAATAAAGAAAGGTAACACACAAAATGTTAAAAAACGCCCCTTTGGACGTAATTTAAAATCTGAAACATTTCAGATTTTTTATTTTATTTTATTTTATTTATTTATTTATTTTTTTTTTTTTTTGAGAAGTGTACACGAACTACATACAATCAGCGAGGCAGGTTATGTTGGAAAATTCAAGTCCCGAGTGAGGTGGTCGCAAGCGGTCTAATCATAGAAACTTCCTCGAGAATAAAGTAATTTAATACATTTAGGTCAACCATATGACTACAATCCTGTGCTTTCTTGAAGAAGTTTACATTAGCTTTATGCAGATACTTTTCTACAGTGCCTAATTTTAAGTCTCTATGCAGCGTCTGATTTAAAACGTAGTAGTGGGCACTTGTGATCATTCTCAGTAGTTTGTTCTGTGTTACCTGAAGTTTGTTTAAATCTTTCTTTTGAACTGAGGCCCAAGCGGGAGACGCATAGGCAAAGCTGGGTCGTATCATGGAGATGAAAATGTCCAATGGAAATTAGAGCTGTATTTATGCCCTAAGTAAGTGGCGCTTCTGACGACTGGCACTACTGTATCGAAAAGTTTCAGTTGAGTAGTCAGAGGAGCGTTCATTTTATTCCTCTTGAAAATTATAAGTTTAGACTTGTCGCATTTATTGCTATCTTCCACTTGGAGAATCAGAGCTAGAGCTTCGGTACAAGTCTTTGCAGTTTGGCAATGGCAAAATTTGGCGATTCAGACTTGACAGCGAAGGCTGTGTCCTCTGCATAGCACCCCATAAAACAGTTCTGATCTAAGTGTTCTGCTGGTAGATCAGCCACATAAAACAAATACAACACGGATCCAAGTATAGATCCCTGTAGGACGCCGGCCACCACGTGCTTATTATCAGAAATATCTTTGCCTATTTGAATACAGAAAGTCCTGTTGGAGAGAAAGAAATGAATGATCTGAATTAGTTCACTACTGAACTTTAAGTTAATCAGTTTGTAGATAAGTCCTTCATGCCAGACGCGGTCGAATGCTTTCGCCACGTCCAGCATGAGTATGGCAACATATGTCTTGTACAAGGCACTGCCTATGAATTCATTTAAACGTACCAGCTGTTTTGTGGTAGAAAGAGCTGTACGAAATCCGAACTGCTCTAGTGGAAGCTTGTCAAGATGTGGCTGTATCCGGGTAAGGATGATTCGTTCTAATATCTTGCCCATACTGGGAAGCAGGCTGATTGACCTGTACCCTTCTGGCTTTGTCAGATCTTTTCCCGGCTTGAGGAGTACAATCATTTTGGCAGTCTTCCAGATCCGCGGAAAGTAACTGTTGTAGAGGCATGCATTTAAAATGCCCGTATACCGATTGATAATGTTAATAGGCAGCCATTTCAGTGCAACATTATTCGCATTGTCAAGCCCAGGGGCTTTTTTATTTCTGAGTTTCTTGATTATATTTAAGACTTCTTGAGGCGAAGTGAGATCAAGACGGTTATGCATGGTGTTTTTATTAAACCAGTCGGAGACTGTGGAGCTGACTTCAGTCCAAAACTCATGATTGCATGGTGAAGTGTTCGGGAAGAATTGCTTTTCAAAGTGCTCGGCAAGAATGTTACTCTTGTCAATATCAGTAAGAGCAATGCTGATTTTCATAAATAGGAAATAGGCTTATTAATTGTGGACTTATTCTTTAGGCGTTTTACAAAAGACCAAAAGAAGTTACCAGTCTCGTTAAAACTCTCTATCCTTTCATCCCACAGCTCTTTGCGGTGCTTAGTAATCTGTTTTTAATATCTATATTTAGTCTGTACATACTTTTCTTGGTGTTAGGGTCACAGGTAAGGTAAAATATTTTTCTGAGCTTATTTCTGTCTTTTATAAGATTTTTGATCTTGCTTGGTAACTTACCAGTGATTTGATGTCAAGGGAGTTTTCTGGTGGCGTTGTTGTAGGCATATTGAATATCTGTGGTAAGTTGATTAACTTTCTGAAGCCGGCTGGTACAGCAGTTGTACTGTACCAGGAGAATGACTTTCCCAGACGCCGGCATTGGTACAACTACTGCCGTACCATCCATGCCCTCCCCATTTTAAAGAATCGCCTATCTGTAGATCTCGGGGTGGTCCATTGTCGTTACTCAGAGTAGCCGCTGGCTACGCATTATTTCCCTCTTCTTATCAGTTTGGCTACATTTTGGCAAAAACCGCAGGTTTCGTCTCGCGCCAATATACTTCAAAATCAAATAGAGGCCATCTCTTTCTCAATCTGTCTCATAATTATAATGCTAATTTTTTTAGTACTGACTTTTGCTATGATTAAAACGTCAGCGATTTTGCACGCTCTTTAAGCTTACCATATTTAATGTTTTTTAATCATAACAAATAAGAAGAGATTAATATTTTACATTTAATGCCCTTCTAGAAAATATTTAAAACCGCTTTTATCGTTTACTTCCTTTTCATAATTATGAATAATAAGATTTTATTTTGACATTTTTTTGTGGAGTGCATAAAACCCTTAAGAACTGTTAACTCTTTCAAAGTGCTTCTATTATGTAGGCAATTTTGTCTGATTTATCAAGAGATAAATAAGAGACAATTGTATGCATAATAGTTTTTGTGATTTTCGTTCATTCAGTGATTGCTTTCAATGGTTTTCCTTGATTGTAAATTAAATAAAATCAATTTATCTTTAGACCCTCTTTTAGGATGAGATCTGCCAAAAAGTATTTAAATATCAGTAAAGCTCACGTTACTTCTAAATTGAATCAAAACATCAGTTACATTGTATAAAATTTCGGCCACTTTTATTTACTGAAATTCTTATACTCCTCAAGAGATAAAGGGAATTCAGACAAGTTAATAAAAAAATATCTTTAAAAAAGGTTGTTATTTTGTCTGTAATAAGGTGTATGTCAACTTACTATTAAATGTATGAAATTAGGATTGGATTACGGAAAGGCACGCGAACGCTATCTGCTTAAGGGGATGGGTGCTTTCGTGTAAACCTTTTTAAGAGAAAATTGCTCGCATTTACGTTCCTAGTGGAAAACTCCACATGTAATCAATCCGTTCTTCGGGTTTGATAGTATTAATTTTGTTCGCTTACTGAATTACATCAAAGAACACAACAATTACCTGTATAAGAGGAGTTATGCCTCCGCGGAGGACTTTCTAAGAGAAGCTGGCTTGCATTTACGTTACACAAAAACCGTGAATCTAACTATTTAGCCGGGATTCAAACCCGAGCGAGCTACAAGTGTTCAGCCACCTTTACCGCTCTACTGAAAAGCCTGTAAAAATATTGATAAAGGAAAAGTATTGAAATAACCGGTTTAATTTACTAACCTATATTTCTCAATCGACAGTCATAAATTACGCATACGAGGGGGATTATTTGTGAATAAATAAACTGTATTGCACTTTTCTCCACTATTTCATATTACAATGGAATTATTGCATTTCAAAGTTATTTCTCATGAATTAATTTTGCTCCGTTCATGATTTTTGATATTTTCAAAGAGAAAATTCCGCACTTTAAATTAAAAAAAAAAATACACGAGAAGATACTTTATGCAAAATTTTGCGTAAACGGTTTTCTTAATTTTGCTTTGAAAATATTCCAGGGTAATCGTTTTCATTACTGGAAGATATATGAAAAAAAGATTTACTACATTGTGCCAACATCCAGTATGTCGTTATTCTTTTGAAAACGTGAAAGATTACTCTTTCTAAAATAAATTAGAAAATGTATTATGTGCAAATAGAATATTCGTTGAAAATGAAATAGACTTCAACCTTTGGATATAACGATGGTTTTAGACGAAATTTCTACCTATGAAAAGAAATTGACGTATAATTAATTCTTCATGAACATTTAAAACTGTTCTCAAAATTCTTTTGATGATTGCATGTATAGGTCACGGATTTTTTTTCTCTGCTAACATAAACAAACAATTTTACAAAGAAAAATTCTCGTTAAAGATATACCTTCTTTGCCTGATAGTCCAATGTAATATTTGTTAAAGTTAAATGATTAAACGTAACCAATGTATCTCGGATTTTGATTTTTATATTATAATAACAAAATTATCGAAAAAAGCAGATTTAAATCTCTGTTATTGTTATGTAAAGCTTTATTATTGCTGTAAGTTCATCTCAAAATCTAATTGTATTGAATCTCATTCTAATCATTTAATGTTAATAAATATTATTTATTAATATTTAAATTAGCCATTACCATTATTTTATTAATCAAAATATGTTATTAAAAATCGCATTCCAGCCTGCAAACTTACAAATCTAGCCCGCATTTACTATATTTTGTTAAATTTTGTTCTCGCTTTCTAATTTCTAATACGAAAATACGCGAATATAAATGAAGAGTGAAAACAAAGTTAAGAAATTCACAAATTATTTACGAGATTGATTAGAAACAGTGAGTAAAATATAAACATTACATACATTTTGTTCTAAATAAATTGTGCACTGGATATGCATCCAGTACTGCATATTTATTTACGCACTATTTATTTAGAACTTCATTTAAATGAAAGCAAAATAATCATCGAAAAAATTGCAAATCTAGCAACCCTTCTACTATGGGACGTAAGCGTCCGACAAACATGTAAATTTTACTTCATCCATGGAGGGGGACTAACGAGTTTTCTCATTAGTAAAATGTCAAAGAGGGGGCAAAACTGTTTCGGATCGCGCCAGGCTGAAGGCTATATTATGAGAATTTCGGCCTGGTTTTAGAAGGTTAACTGCAGAGTCAATATCGTCCGGATTTCGTAAGCTTTGATTATTGCTGTGACAAAGAATTTCGTGGAAAAGTTTCCAACTTGTTGTGTTGATCATATCTTCCAGAACATCTTTATGCATGCCTAAGGTCGCGGGGCAGTGATCAGAGTTAAGGTCTTGATGTACTTCGAAATTGAAGGAGAAGGAAGTAGTTGATAAGAAGACATCAAGAATGTCGCCTATTCGTGGGTTCTGAGGCAGATAGGTATATTCACTTGGCACGTGAAAATAGACCGGATGATTTTTGATAAATTCAGCTAATTTCATGCCGTTTTTATTTGTTCTTCTACAGCACCATTCCTGACTTTTGGCGTTCAAGTCTCCGGCGAGTATAACTTGTTTATTAGTATCCAGAATCTTGGCAAGGTAATTGATAGCTAACATATTACTCGGCGGATTATACATGGCATTGAAATAGACATTTCCGTAGTGCGGAAGGAGAATAGATGCAGTGAGAAGTTCATGTCTATTATAACGCTCATCAGCTATCATGCAACATTGTAGAGAATTTCGAACATAAATGGCGACCTCCTCCCACCTCGGTGACTTAGACGATCGCATCTGTAAGATTTAAAGTTCGGAATCGTCATCCTTATACTTGGAGTGGCAAAAGTTTCAGCTATCATCTCCACGTCAATGTCATGATTCATAAGGAAGTCTGCAAGTTCCGGAATCTTGTAATGAATGCCTCGTGCATTCCATGTCATAATGGTAATGGGAGCGCTGGTTGGTCTAAATTGTCCCATTATCAGTAGTGGATGAAGATTTCAATTCTTGATTTGTCTGTTTAATTTCTTTGACCGGCCGAGATATCTGAAAACCAGCATTTTTGATAACAAAAACAAGTTCCGCTAAGATCTTTTCGGCATGGACGCACTCTAAATATATGGCGAGTTGAAAATTCTCTTGTGTGGTTTGGTGGTAGGGGAGAGGGATGGGAGGCCCTCGGACCACCCCGGGGTGGTCCGAGGGCCCTCTTAAAATTGGGGTGGAAGTAGAAGTCCCACCTTCTTGAGGCTCTGGCAACTGTTCGTCCATGAAATACATGGACAAGACAATAACAAATGCTTTCAGTAACTGAATAACCTATTTGTCACCGGTGAGGGGTTTATGGAGGGGAGACTTACCTCACTTGATATTTTGGACAACACTAACCTAAGATACACTACATGCCTATAATTTTTTAATTAATTACTGCCTTCTTAGAATGTGTATTCCTTGCAATGACAACTTTGTTTTAATGTAGATTTAGTGCTATAACTCGATCTCAGTCATGAAGAATGATAATTCCGATCATATGAAGAACCATCAGTTTTGTTAGTATTAAAAAAGAATGTATTTTAATAATTTCATTGGTGCATATTTTGTACTTCCGAATTTATATATTTTGTATAGTACTTGCGAACGATTATAAAAGAATGAGAAATTTGTATAAGGAGATATTATACTCTATTCTCTTTTGTTTCTAGTTTTCAGGTTAGTTTATACAGGTATGGAAAGTCACGCAAAGGCTATCTGCCTAGTGGGAGAGATGCTTTTGTGGAGGACTTTCTAAGGGAAGGTGGCTCGTATTCACCTAACATAAGAGAAAAACCGTAAAGAACATCCATGCAGCTAACCCATTCACCTGCGATCGAACTCCCAATATCCAGCGGTCTCGGCTACTCATGGGACTGTTAGTTTTCAGACTATTTTCTGAGTACAGTATTTGCAATACACACACAGAATAAAATAGCTTTTTCTAAAACATTTTTGTTGCAGAAGCAAGAGTTGAAGTTGCAAAATACTTTCTCTATATTTGTAGCATCTGATATGCAACATAGTATCTATTTCGCGAAGCAATATCCACACTTGGTTTAGCTGCAGGAATAACAAGCGGTATACTATGGGTAAATGATGCCCCCTTCCCGAAGATATGCTCGTTAGAAGCATCTGTCTGTTGGCTGATAATTAACACTTAGTCTTGATTTTATTGTAATATTGCTCTTTGTTCCACCCAATCTACTACAGCAATATTAATCCTCCCACATACTAAGCCTTGAATAACATTTTTTGTGGATGCCATGCTCAGTGAATACATGAGAAAATTTAATTATTTAATGATAATTTCAGAATGGATTAAGCATATTTTAATTCACAATAATAAAAGAAGACATTAGGGTTACAACATCAAAGGGTTACATAATCATTTATTTACAAAATTTTCGTTTCAATTATGAATCAGAGAAATTACCTCCGAGACTCAAAGTGAATGCTATATAGCAAGTGTTCCGAAAAGGAAAAGTGAATAAAAGACTGTCACTTGAACAAAATCAAATCTATTTATTTGCGGTACTGGTGAAGAGCAGATTTGGCTCAGACGCTGCGTACGATTCGCAATTTTTTACATATTTGAAAATAAAGGTAACAAGAACATTAGTTGCACTTTATTTAGAACTTAAAACATGATGCTTCTTCAGTGCTTCAGTACATGATGCTTCTTCATAAAACATGATGCTTAAAACATGATGCTTATTGATTTGAAAATATATAATACCTCTATAACATTTGTTTCATTATTAAAAGTGACACATGATAAAGAAAGAATGAATGCTATTTAAAGTTTATCTCAGAAACTGCATTATCTCGTGTTCATGACCGTAATACTCTTCTCCGAAAAATGGCTGACTTTCGTGATTAGGCTTTGTTGATGAGTAATTTAAATCTCCCTAATTTCCAAGTTTTTTGTTGTAGTACTTGCACATAAACCATCATTTGTCATTTGTAGTGTTATCACATCAAATCGGAAGTATTCAGAGTGTTCACTGTACATATCCATTGCTGAACTAGCAAAACAGAAAACATAGGTGTCTCGTATGTCTAGTTTATGATAAAAAATCTCGGTTCCAAATTACTCAAGTAACAAGTTTAAATGCATTTGACAGCTAGTTTCGTGGATCGTGAATCCAGCCGATAATTTATAAATTATAATTTAGAGAGATCTTTTTTTTATTGGATTTGTGAAATAAAATATTCGAAATGAATTTGCCACACGAACCTCCGGCTGAAGACAGTATTAAAGTCGTATGTCGATTTCGGCCTTTAAATGACGCCGAAGAAAAAGCTGGAAGTAAATTTATCGCAAAATTTCCTCCAGGTACAGAAGAATGTCTTTCTTTAACGGTAAGTTTTTATTTATTTATGTAATAATTTTGTAAAATCAGAATAATTAAAAATCTTAAATACAGATCTGTTGACTGAAAGTTTAATAAATATATAATTGTTGTATTTTGGTGACTTATTTTTACGTTACCTGTTTTGATGCAGCTTAAAAAGTACGAATATTTTTCAATTTATTCGTAAACATTTTGTTAAATTTTTTCTGTATAGTTTATGTAATTTTACTCGATAATTACTGTGTCCTATATTAAAGAATATTTATCAGTGTAGTATTTTACTCCGTTTCTTGTTGATATTTTAGCGCTAATTATAATAGCAAAAGTGGGAGCATTATAAATATTATATAAATGAAACTTCCTCATGAAACTGATAATACAAATTCCCTTTATTTGTGTCTTAACATACACATGAAGGTTTAATGTATTTTAATAAACTGTTTCAAATTAATTGTATGCATACATTTGAATTATAAATTCTAAAGCAGCAATTTGTGCCCTAATTTTCTGCAAGATGATATGACACTTGTAAACTGTTTATAACATCAATATTTAGTAAGTGTTTTTTAATCTGTAGAATTTTTTGAGATTGTACAAGAATTTGAAGCAATAAAATATAATTCTAACTTACTAATTATATATACCTAAGCCACCAATTGATAAGCTTGCCTATTTACCATATATTGAACACAAATTGAATGTTTTTTTTTTTTTTTTTTTCAATTTACAAATATGATTTTTGGTAGTCTTCTGTTATCGGGACTGGATTCAGAAATGTATGCAAATATGGATGTATGTCTACATGCGTGCATATATATGTGTATATATGTTACTGTGAAAGAACGAAATTGGAGAATGTCGACTTTCACCGGAGAATGTCAACATTCACCAGATATGTAGGTGAAAGATCGAATATTGCATTACATTCTTGTACATTCAGACCCTCACTGGTGTATGTCGACAATCAGAGATATGCTCTGGTGTAGGTCGAAAAGAGAGGAGTATATGTATGTACATGCTGTCATTGAAAAAGGAAGTGTTCCGCAAATAAATTCAGTTGGCCTCTTGTGCAATTCAAAGTGTCATAATAGTTTAAGTTGTTGCAATAAATAAGATTTAAATCACATAATTTAGTAACTTTTTAACTTCTATTATTTTCCTTTCTCATTTTGAATGTACTGTGTATTTCAAGTTCTTATATTCTTATTTTAAGGCTGAAGTGTGTTTTTTCGCGACTAAATTACGGAGAAGAAAATATAATATTATTAGACCATTAGTACATGGTGAATGTCAACATTTACCGGTGTAAGTCAGAAATAAGAGTATTTAGAAACTATTTCGGACATACACCAAACGACTATGTGAATGTTGACATTCCCTGGTGAAAGTCGACATTCTCCAGATTTCGGTGTTTCACTGTAACATATACACACATACATATGACATACATACATTTCTGAATCCAGTCCCGATAACAGAAGAGTACCTTTAAATTTAGGTATTTAACATACAAGTCCTTTCTTTCTTAATGCGTGTTAGAAATCCATGACAGTGATTGTGTATTTTTTTTATTGAAATGTATGATGTATAAAGATTTATTTCAGCAGTTATCTGTTAAAATTGGTACATCAAAATATTGTCTTGAGTTTTAATTAGATTGAATCTTAACAAGAGTCTGGTGGTGTTTTTATTTAATACAGTCAAAAGTCGTTAATTCGGACACCCATAATCCGGACATCAAAGCTACAAACTTTAGAGGGAAACGACGCGGCGCACAATGAATTGGAAGTTGATCTGTCGGCACTATCCTTATCTTCGGGGCATTTAGGCAGGGCATGTTTTTATTTTATTTGGCTTATAATTCCTTACTAAATGTAGTATTTCATCTCGATGTACTCCATCTTTGATATGATTTAAATCAAGTTCCTCGTCATTATAATTTGCTTCTGATACTGAAGAAAGTGACGCAGAGGTTATTGAAAACGAAAAAATTTTGATTCACAAATTAGTCGGTATTCTCGACTCAGCAATTATAGGACTTGAACAGCGGAACTTTGTAGCTAAACAAGAAAGAAATTATTTCTGTTTAATAGAATTAAAGAGAAAGTATTATCACATGAAACGAAGCAACTTAAACAACTTACATTGAAAGAAATATTTAATAAAGTAAACAAATAAATATTAAGCTTTTTCTTTTTGTAAATTTTGATACCCTTTAGATCATAATTGTTCTTTATTTCGTAAATTACGGTTTCATATTTTTAATTTTGTAATTTCTGCAGGCCATCTTACCAGATTTAAATTGACGATCTATAATCCCGAAAAATCGATAATCCAAAATCGCCACAGGGTTCGTACAGTCCTTAAGAGTCCTTAGATTTTTTGGAATCGATTTTTGGTCTTTAAAAGTCTTTAATTTTGCCCAAACTCAGCAAAAGGTCCTTAATTTTAATCATCTGAAATTTCTGTCTGTTTTTATGACTGCCATTTTGAGTGTGAATTAGCATGTTGGGGGATTATTTTTGGCGATTCACTGACATATATGGTTATCATTTGAATGGGTTATAATTTGTTTCTATTTTTAATATAAATGATGGAATACTCGAGTTTCTAAGCAAGAGGTGAAACATAAGCATTTTGAAATTCATTTTTTTTTTTTTAATAAAGAGCTTTTAAACAACATTTTGCTTTTGGGGATGTGAATTCTTTTATTAAATGATTCTAAATTTGGCAACTTGTCAATATTTTGGCGATTTCAAGATCAGTTTCTATAGAAAATTTTTAATTCCGAGATCTGAGACATTTTCGACGATTTTTTTTAAAACATCATAACACTGATAAATTTTATTAAAATAATGGTAATATATTGTATATTACCATTATATATAAGTATATTTAAAAAGTAACATTAAAATAAAACATTTTTAATTTTCTCTGTCATATTATAAAGTTTCATTTTGGCAACTTATTATACAATATTTTGAATCTGAAAAATAAACAAAGTATAATGCTTTAAAGCACAATTTACGAAACAGCTCTTAGCAAAAGCAAAATCAGCTATGTAATTAATTAAAAATATCTTTTCAATTTTTTCATAGTAAGAGTTTTGGCTAAAGTGCAGAATCGCCCACTTATTTATTTTTTGCTTTCTACAAGGGTAAGAAGAATTAGATTTTTGTTAATATTCTTTGACCTTTTTAAGTGAAAATATTCCGATGTGTACATGGATTAAGTCAAGGAAGTGCACAATGCCATTTTTGTGCAGCTCTGGGATATTTTTTTAAGTGAAAATAGGTCGATGTTTACATGGGTAATTCTTAATGTGCAATTCTTAAAAACGCGCCAAGCAGTGGGCGATTCTGCACTTTCCCCGGAGTTCTTCCCATGTAATTGTCTCAGAATATTCAAAATTCTCAGAATATGCATCAGTTTTCTCTATAAAATAGTTACTGAGCCAGATTAAATTAAAATTAAATTGTATAATCTTTGACCACTACTCAACATTTTTAGTTTGAATTTGACTGTTCTTGTTTAATTACGTCACCGTGAGCTGTAATTGATTTTGTTATCATCAGAACATGCGTTTATGTTTTTAGTTCTTTTTAAATAAAAAGATTATTTAACCCTTTGTCTGATATTGTAGTTACTTTCAGACATAGCGATAATATGCTTCTATGCTTCACGTCTGTCAGGGATTTTGGACTATTTAACTTTTACCAGATCAAGTAAACTCTCATAGGTACATTGTGGAGAGGTTGACAAGTTAGGGGAGATAAACTATGCAGAAACTAGCGAGAGCATTGGTTTGCACATTGAGACAAATCTCTAATTCTTAGAAAAAATGCTTAAAGAGAAGGAAATCGATATAAACTAGCCAAAATGATTGGGAAGGCTTCAAATTAAAATGGCGAAAACCTTCAAATTAAAATGACGAAATTAAAATATTTTGTTGAGTGTTGTTGTTACAACAACACTCAACAACTCTACAAAACATAAATGTTTTGTAGCTTTTAATGTGTAATTATCCTATCATTTAAGAATCAATGTCATAAATTACACATATTTTAAACTGTGAAATTTTATTAGATTTTGATTTTAATAGGGCTTTTTTTAACAAATATTGTTAAAAAATAAAATTTAATAGTGGCCATGTAAATCCATAATGACTAAGGTTGTCAAACTACCTAATTTAATTGTTTATAACTAACTGCTTACCTTTAAAAATTATCTCTACATATCAAAGCGAGTTATTGCCTTTCATTAATCCTTACCGTGGTCACAAGATAAAACACAAAATTGTAAAAATTCATGTAAAACTTATTCTTTGCATCTAGTGAGACCTGAAATAATACAAAACAACTTATCACCTATGGTGTTTTAGTGGAACCTTAAAGTATATTAACTGGGTTACAATCCTTGAACTCTACAAGAAGCTATGGCACAAACTGCGTCAGACAGAGCCCAACTAACTTTCAAAACTTGCCAACCATGCCTACATCAGGCTTTTCAGGTTTTTTCTAATCAGCAGGTCTCTCTCTAGACAAGCAGCAGCGGTAACAACATTCAGTCTTTTGTTATTAATCATGCTGGTTATGATCTTACTTCTCATTTGAACCTATGGCATTTGACATAAAATCTACCTGCTATTTACTAAACCTCAAAACTGACTAAGTATGTGAGAAAATGAGACATAAGAGAAATCAACATAAAGCTGACTGTTAGTAAAACGTAAATGTCACTTATCTTCTTTCAAATATGTCCAACTATTGTAAGTGCAAAATATTTAATACTACTTGATAAATTGCTTAACGTTTATTTTATTCTCAAACTTATTAGTAATTATGTTAATTAATTCATGTTTAGTAATAATGAATACTACTTAGGATTTTATTTTTGGGAAGGTATTACAAAAGTGAAATTCAGGCATAGATAATATTTTTAATTGAAATTTATTCAGTTCCCATTTGCTCATAGGTCCTTAATTTTTTCATTAATGGTCCTTAAAAGTCCTTAAAAGTACTTAATTTCTGTGTGCAGAAATGTGTACGAACCCTGGCCCAAGTTCCGACGAGTCCGGATTAACGACTTTTGACTGTATATTGTTTACCAGCTACATGCATAACATTGTTTACTAATTGTTACTAAAAATTATAAAAATATTGTGTATAACATTAAGTAACAAACTTAGCAGTAGTTTTTTACAAAATTGAAAAATACGTTTTGATTATCCACACATATAGTAAAACGTTGCAAACTCCTTTCCGACTTTGGAGAGCATCTGCAAACTTGTTTACTTTGGAGAGAAATGTTTCTTTGGGTATTTGTCTCAGCAGCACATCCAATGCCACCTATTTTTTTTTAACATTCATTTTCCATGCGACTTATTTACACTTTTACATTTGGTTTTTTGTACTTTTTTCTTCCCATGTACATAGTGATCTGTTTTTGTTGAAAAAAAGAAAAAAATCAGAAAATTACATTAATTCAATATCCTGTACATTCTTGGAACCAAAATCACGAAATGAGAAGGAAGTGGCACGGTTTTTAAGTGAGCCACATTATAACCACATTATGCATACTGAAAGCTAAGTACAGTATTTTGCCAAAGATGTCATCTGCAGAATGTTCTAAGATAAAATGCTGAAATGTTCGTAGAAATGATCATTGCACTGGCAAAAATATCTAGAGAAGTCAGCTGGAGAGGATAGTACACACTTAAATACTTTTTGATGACATTTTAGGTTGTGACATCAATATTTTTGGTACTATTCGGTTTTGAGGGCCGTAAAAAATCGCCAAACTATTATTGATGCCAGTGCTGCCAAAAATAATTGCGGCAACCCTAGCGCAAGAAAGGGAGTATAATAGTAACTAACTATCTAAGATTGATGTTTTAATTTAGATGAAAGGTTAGTTTCATATAATACATTTTTATTATTATAATTTATATAAAAAAGGCTAAACAGGACTGAATAGAAGCATATGAGTAAATAACTATTTCACATCATTATTATAATTTATATAAAAATTGCTAAACATAACTGAATGGATGCCTGCATCGCTATTTCGCTACCGAGTTATCGCTAAAGCATAATTTCGTCTCGTTGGTTGTTCAAACATAATTTTCTATAATGAATGATGCCTTTTCTTTGAAAAAAAATTAGGTAAAGTGCAGAATCGCCCACTTATTTGTTTGCCATCTTTTACAAGGATTAAAAACAATTAGATTTTTGTCAATTTTCTTTTGCTTTTTAAGTGAAAATAGGTCGATGTGTACATAGATAATGTCAAGGTTGTGCGCAGTGCCCTTTTTGTGCAATTCTGGGATTTTTTTTTTCAAGTGAAAATGGGTCAATATGTGCATGGATACCGAGTATGTGCAATTCTTAAAAACGCGTCAAGCAGTGGGTGATTCTGCACTTTACCCAAAATTCTATCGCAGACTTTTCGTCATTGGCAATTCCTAAATTTTTAAATCCATAGGATATCAAAAAAGGATTTAAAATCTAAGAAGGATTTAAAAATTAAACTAGTATTTCAATGGCGTCTTAAGAAGTAAACTATATACAGTCAAAAGTCGTTAATCCGGACCTCAAAGCTAAAATCTTTCTGCGCATGCGCCGCATTGACGCATGCGCATAGGCATTTTACTCGTGCGCGCAAGACATTTACGACTGCGCATATGCGTCTGCGCAAGTGCAGAATACATTTTCGCGTGCGCGTTTAATATATAACGGACGGTATAAGCTAAAATTATCTAATTATCTATTTCAGTTAATGTTGATGATTGCGTTGTTCTTTAATCTTTGAATTGGATCCGGCTTATTATTTTTTGCAGACTGTAAGAGCAATTTTCTAAAAGTAAGCTTGAACTTTCGATTATGTCAAATAGAATTTCCGATGCTGGAGCTCCCAAAGGATCTAGAAAACCGTGGGCCCGCAATGAACTGGAAGTTGATTTGTCAACACTATCGTTATCTTCAGGGCAGATGTTTTTAGTTTATTCGGCTTATAATTCCTTACTAAATGTAGTATTTAATTTCGATGTATTCCGTCTTTGATATGATTTAAATCAAATTCCTCGTCATTATAAATATCAGGAATAAAATCAAATAGTTTTCTGGTTGCAATTTTCTAATTTCGGCTATGCGTAAGGTATGCTTTACGCATCCGCGCGTTGAAAGAAATGTTTAATAAAGTAAACAAATAAATATTAGGCTTCTTTTTTGGTAAATTTTGATACCCTTTAGATCATAATTGCTCATTATTTTATAAATTACGGTTTCATATTTTTAATTTTATAATTTCTGCATGCCATCTTACCAGATTTAAACTGATGATCTATAATCTGGAAAAATCGATAATCCGAAATCGCCGAAGTCCCGACGAGTCCGGATTAAAGACTTTTGACTGTACTAAACTTACGCAATCTGAAATGAGCGAGTACGCTAGATTTGGTGTGCTGTTACATGGGCGCGTTTGCTAAATTCGGCGCTTTTGCGCATACATTTTTACTGCAATTTTTTTACAGTCCTCAAAACGGAATAGTACCATATTTTTTTTTTTTTTTTTTTTTCTTTTTTTGTAATATAGTGTGCTACCATCAGTAATTTTTTTTGGCTGTTCAGTGGGGTTGCAAATAATGAGAAAGCACTGAAAATTTCTTTTTATTAGATAAAATCATGTTAAAGAGAGAATACATTTGATAGCTATATATATATGTAAATGACAAAGTATCACTCGATAGTAGTTGGTGGCATTTTGTAATAAGATTTAGGGAAAAAATATATTTCAGGATACCTTTTGGCGAAAATTGCCAATTTTTTGGGTGCCATTCTTGTTTACGTGCAACACCCTTCCAATTAAAAGAGCAGCCAAAACATAACAAAATTATAATCTCAATAAACTGCACTTTAAATCAAAATAAAACAAGGAAATAACATAAAAATGGAAATACATGTTATCTAATCTGCACAGTATAAAAAGGAAAGGTCAAAGTATATTTATGATACCCCTTAACATAAACTTGGCGATTTTTGACGATACATCTATACAGAGTTTGTGCAATTCTTTGGCTTGAGTAGCGGCGTTTTTTGCGCAAAAAATCACTGCTACACAAAGCCAAAATAACTAGACAACAAATTGCACAAACTCGTTATCCATGAACACATCAACCTATTTTCACTTAAAAAAACATCAGAAAATTGCACAAACTAGGTTTTGCGCACTCCCTTTACTTTGTCCATGTACACATCAAACTATATTCACTTAAAAAGTCAAAGGAGCAGCTGACAAAAAAATATATAATCTCAATAAACTACATTTTAAATCAAACAATGAAATAACATAAAAAAGGAAATTCATCTTTGCATTACACAAAGGAAATATTTACTTACCTTGTTTATGAATTAACACATCTTCAGTCAAACAAAATTCCTTAACAGCATCCAAAAACTTCCTAAAATTATCTGAACTAGAATCTGTATACTGGCATGGCCACAAAAATTCACAAAGTAAGAGTCAAATATCCTCCTTAGCTCTGTATCGTCTGACCATATGAATTTCCTTCCTACAAGTAGGACTCTTAATAATGGCTACTAAGTAAACCTTCATTTACACATCAGTCAAGTAATGCTCTTTTCCCCTTTCTGTTCAAATCATACAGAAACTTCAAATTAATCTTACCACATACAGGCATTTTACCATGTAAACCATAAAACAAGCTACATACTTCCTAACCCACACACACACGCCACAAGCCCTTACAAATTTATCCCAATCATGCAACCGATTACGTCATAATAGAGTTTCCCTACCATTCAACTACTCAGGCTACCATAAATGAAACAACTTCGCAATAATACAAGGGGTGCCCTTCTCTCTACTCTAACCACAAATTTAAAAAAAAAAAAAAAAAGAGAGAGAGCTTATGTACAAGTTGTGATCAAAATTCTGATTGCAAATACTCGAAGATTTATGAAGATACTGTGAAAATAAGTTTTCAGTAATAGTTAAAACTAATGTGATTAAGTGAACCTCTTTACAGATTACTTTTTATGTACATGACTGAATAATAATGGGGTTCAATGATAGAAACACTTAAGTTTTTAAAAATTAATTAGAGATGGAGTGAAAGAAGGGAGGAAAGAACTTGTCTTGACCTTGGGCTTAATTTCTAAGATTAGAAATGCCAGAAACTTACAAAAGGCCATCAATAGAAAAGAAGCTACATAAATATATATAATTAATAAAGAAAATTTAAATTAATAAAAAGTATAAAAAGTGTCTGTGAGAGTTTTGATTTTAGTGATCACCTAAAAGTGCTTTTTTAATATTTAATATGATTTATCAGTAGATGGTCGAGTTGGAAAAGCAAAATATTTTATAGGCTCTTATGTGAATATTTATTTAGACTAACATGAGAACATTTTATACTTCTGTATTTAAAAAGTGAAAAATAGTAATATAATTATATAAAAATATTTGTTTTCAATTAAATGTATTATGAATTAAATGCATTTTTATTGAAGTCAATCAGATTAGTAAAAAAGTAATTTTCTTAAGAATTGCATCTATAGATTTTAAATAGTTTAGTTTGTTAATTAATAACAGACAGATAAATGTGAAAGAATAATATCCTATGTTTTTCCAAATGGCAGCAGACTTGAATGAAAAGTGAAACAATGCAAAATCATATTTCCAGATTAAGCCTGTGTTCAGACAAAGGTGTTGTCATGATAAGATTTTGTGGTTTATGGCGGTGGTCTCAGACTCAAATTGCATGTGGACCACATACTTGACCTGAAAATAGTTGGGAGGAAAATTTTTTTTAACAAAATTTGAAATAACTGATTAAATTTTAACTTACTTTCAAATTTTACTTACTGAACATATACAGTCAAAAGTTTTTAATCCGGACGTCCATAATCCGGAATGATCTATAATCCGGACCTCAAAGCTACAAACATTCTGCCATGCGTCAACGCATAATGCGTTAATGCATGCGCATATGTTAATGCATGCATAAATATCTTTATTATATGCAGCTTAAGTGTCTGTTTGTCACCGAAAGTTTGTTTCCTTGCGTAACTGTACTAGCCAATGAGGTGAAGTTGCCACGGCACAGGTTGCCGTTTCAATTGAGACGCAGACAATTTCCTGTAAAACTTGCCTTTGCTATGATCATCAATAAGTCTCAGGGCCAAACGCTTAAGTGTGTTGGCATTTTTTTACCTGAGCCTGCATTTGGACACAGTCAACTTTATGTTGCCTGTTCAAGAGTTTGTGAAAGAACGGACGTAAAATTAAAAATGATAGATTTATAATATAAAAATAAAAAATATAGATCTTTGACATGTCAATTAACGTTTCATTATTTAAATCACCTCTATTGATTGAGCTAGGAGTGGCTCTTAAGAAATGTACCGCCAGTGGTTTTCTTCATTGCGCTCTACTCTAAGCAATTAAGCAAGTAGAAGGGGAAAACCCCGTGGGGCAGTAAGCAAAGGGGCGTCCTCACCGCCTGCCCTGGGTAATTCAGTTTAAATTTACAGACACCTTTGCACAAATCATTTTAATTACAATTTATAATATCTAGAACAGCAGTCATTTCGTATGACCGCTGGGCTTTCTAGTATACATATAAAATGATAAATCCAACTGATGTTTGCACCATTTAATGGACGACTGCTCATATGCCCAAAAGTAAATAAATCTTAAAGCTTTTAAAAATTCAATATGGCTATTCAAACACCAAATTTTTGTTGACAGTTTTTGACATTGCATTTTCTTCATTTGAAAGAAGTTGGAAAATGTTGATATCCATTGGGAAACCCTGTGAAGTTACCACCTGATAAATCAAGTTTGAATCATTGCAAATAAAAATTTGAATTCTTTTAGCATTAAAATGAGATTTAAGTAAATTTAAAAATAATTTTCTCTCACAAAATTTTAAAAATGTTGCTGATCCTGAGAAATTATTAAAAAAGAAATTTTGAGAATGAGTTGGTTAACTGTCATGTGCATTATTATTAGCAGGCTAGTTAAAAATTTTTTATGTTAAAATTGAGAAACTCTTTCATTATTGAAATGCTTGACATATCTCTTTACATGTCCAAATAGTTTTTTGAAGATTACCCTCTTATAGCAATTTCTTGGTTACAAGTGAATGCATTTCCAGTTATAAACAGGTTTTTGTATCTCATTTGCTAATATAAATAACTAGCGGGCAAGCCCGCCAGCTGAGCGGGCTGAAGCCCGCTATGTATTGCTCGTGTGTAAAAGAGTTCCCGTGTTAAATTTCCCCGGTATACGAAAGTTGGACCGAAATACCAGTGTTCACCGGTTTTACCCGGGCTGCACCAATTAATTCACGTATGTATAGAGAAGATACTGCATATACGTTACACATGCGTAAAATTACGAAAACAACTTGCACACAGCCCGCTTGCCGAAAGTTTGAACGAACTACCAGTGTCTAGCGGTTTTGGGTGGGCTGCACCCGCTTTATTAAATTATTCATCCAGAATATACTGCATACACGACACACATGCGGAAACTCACGAAAACTCCCATAGAGCCAGCCCGTTGGCCTTTATTTGAAAATGTCCAGTGTTCAGCGATTTTACCCGGGCTGCGCCCGCTTTATTCGCGTATGCATCCAAAAGATGCTGCATACACGTTACACATGCGGAAAATCATGAAACATACATGGAGGCAGCCCGTTCGCCGAAATTCGAAAGTTGGATCGAACTACCAGTGATCAGCAGATTTGCGCGGGCTTCGCCCGCTCTATTCTCGTATGCATCCAGAAGATACTGCATACACGATACACGTGCGTGAAATCACGAAAATACCCATACAGACAGCTCTTTAACGGCTATTCGAAAGTTGAACCGAACTACCAGTGTTCAGCGGTTTTGAGCGGGCTGCGCCCGCTTAATTCACATATGTGTCCAGAAGATACACATGCGTTAAATCACGAAAGTACGCATGTAGCCAGCCCGCTCGCTGGAATTCGAAGGATGAACCTAACTACCAGTGTTCAGCGCGGACTGCGCCCGCTTTATTCGCATATAAGTCCAGAAAATACTGCATACACGATAAACATACCTAAAATCACGAAAATACTAATGCAGTCAGCCAGATCGCCTTTATTCGAAAGCTGGACCGAACTACCAGTGTTCAGCGGTTTGCGCGGGCTGCGCCCGCTTTATTTACTTATGCATTCACAATATACTGCATACACATTACACATACTCAAAATTACGAAAACACTTATGGAGCCAACCCGTTTGCCGGGATTCGAAATTTGGACTGGACTACCAGTGTTCAGCGATTTTACTGCTCAGGCTTTTTGCCAAGTGTAACCGCAAAAATTTTCGGGTTTAATATTCAAACAGTAGATTCGTTATTAAAACTCCTTTTAATAAACTTCAACATAATCACATACAAAAGTGCATCAATATATATATAAATGTAATTAATCAACCATAATTATTTATATTAAGAAAACTTTCCATATACCATGTTCAAGCAACAGAAATTCAATTTAAATCCCTAAACGAAAAATAAAAATTAGTCAGAATTTAAATAAATAGTTTATTCATATTTTATTTATTTTTTTGCAATTAAAATTTCTTAATTAAAAATAAATTTAATATTAGCTTTAAGCGAACAGAAACATTTGTTACCAAAAATACGACAGTATATATATTAATGAATTTATATATAATAACAAAAGCAGTGAATGATTACGTAGCTCAGTAACACAAATGAGGACGCTGATTTAAGCTATTAGAAATATTAATTTGTATTATTCAAAGTTGCTTTTCTTATTCAGATCCAAAAATCACAAATTGTTCGAAAAATGCACAAAAAATAGTATCTCAACAACTAACAGTCCGATCGGCTCGAAATTTACAATCTTATAATTGCCAGATTTTGAAAAGAGGTTTGGTCTCTGTTCCAGAGAGATTGGCAAATTAGAAGATTAATTGTGAAATATTGACTGTAAGTGAAGTCTAACAATTATCTCTGATTTCTTGGTGTGATATTTTAAATGATTTATATTTATCTGTACTTTTAAAAAAATGAAGAACCTACACGTTCGTGCATACATTAATACATACTTGTTTGCATGCATGCTTTGTTTGTCGCATTGCAAAAAAGCAGCACTTAGAGCCACCACACGTGTCGTCCTCAACCCGAACATGTGCTTCGCAAAGCCCGGATTTTTAGTTTCGAATTTCTTTATTTTGTGTGAATTTAAGGAACTTTTGATTAAAAAAATGGTTTAAATGCTTTGTGTTGCCACTTTACAAAGCATAAGGTATTTATGTATTAAATTTAATCAGAAAACTCAGGTTATCTAAAAGAAATATGTTGCCACTTTACAAAATGCAATGCCAAAGGGGCAATTTGTCCAGAAGGACTATTAATTTCGTTTTGGCATTTTGCATGGATTCACAATGAACATTGATTCACTTTTCAAATTGTTGCTGCCAAATATGAAAGGCCTGTATTACCTTTAAAGAAATTAAATAATGCAGAATCTCTATTGTGATGAAACAATGCTACCTAGGGCCATCAAAATTTGAATAACATACATTTCCTCTCGAATATGGGCAACTGGAAGTCTGAATTTGGAATTTGTTTTATTATCTAGTATTTCATGTTTTGTAAAACTTTAACGAAATTTTGATTAACAAACTCAACGATTTCAAAGCGAACAGTGGCCACACTGAACAGGGGGTGGAAATGATCTCCAGCGCGCAAGATTTTGTATCAGAAAGTCTAAAGATATGCTCATTTTAAAATTATTTTGCGATATTGTTGTTTTGAATTTTATGGTTTAAGTGCGAAGAACATGATATTTATAAATAAAAGTAACACGCTAAACGTTAAAAAAAAGTCCCTTTGGGTGTAATGTAAAATCTGAAAGCTTTCATATTTTTGAATGTAATGTAGTGCATTGTGGGAAAACTGTGGCACATGGAGCCACCAAATTTTCAACACGCATATTGTTCCACCTGAAAATGTGCACTTCAAAGTCCGAATTTCGAATTTATTTCTTCATTTGTTTCATATTTTCTGCAAATTTAAGAAACTTTTGTTTAAAAACAAAACGATATAAAATCTTTGTTACCATTGCGAAAAGCATAAAATATTTATGTTTCAAATTTAATGAGGAAAAGTCAGCGATATAAAAGATGTGTGTTGCCACTTGGCAAAATGCAAAATATTTGTCTTTCGAATTTGATAAATAAACTCGACCAATAAACTCAGCGATCTGAAAGAAATGTGCCACCGCCGGAACTAAAATATGTTTATCTTCCACTCGGTACTGTGTTGTCGCTTAGCAAAGCTTAGAGTAGTATTTAATTTTTCTTTCAAATTTATTTTGTTATAATTAAACTAAGCGATTTAAAAGCAATAAAGGCATATTCATTTCAGTTATTATTAATTATTAGCTGGTTCCATGAAATTACATTAACTGTATATTCATTAAAAAAAGTATTTAGGCGGCTGGTCGAGCAAGAGGCTAGTGTAAAAATTTAAAACACTAGTTTGTTTTCTGTAAAAAAAAATGTGTGCTTCTTTTAGATGTCAGAATTACGCTTATTTTTAATCCAAATGACCTCCGGCTTTGATATCATTTCTTCTTCCTTTCCCCTCGTCCACTTCCTCCCCTGCCACCTGCAAAATTCGACACGCGCCTCATGAAATACCGTGCTTCAGTTGATTTTGGCATCGCAATTCGTTCTGTAGACCTTGCTTGCCTTCAGAGTCTTTCAGAAACGGGAGAACGTCTGGATTTACACCTGTCTTTACGAAAGCAGTCACGGTTCGCTAAGCATCAAATTGTTTTTGTTTGACTTTTTATTATTATTATTATTATTAATGGTAAAGAAAAAATATGACTGGTGTGATGCTGCATCCACTTTTTTGGAATAGCTGAGTTGAACTGGGCAGTTTTTTTTTTTTTTTTTTGAAAGATTTGCATGGGTGTTCATGCAGTCTTTCCTTTTTTTTATACAGCTTGTTGATTGTTGTATACTTTTATTCAAACAGTATTTATTTCTTGAAGTTATTCAGGAAGATTCTTCTGAGGCATTTTGCAGAAACAATAATTATAAGCGAGAAATTGTCAACATACTACATTATCGCCACCTGTTATCATGAGATTTTTTTAAATCAGATTGTGTTCATGTAATATCGTTGATTAATTTCTCTTTAAGAAAGTAAGGATTTTTTCCCTTGTAATTTTTTTATACGCAGCTTGTTATTGTATTTTTATTCTAAATATCATCTGTGTAATGTTTAGAATAACAGCGATTTTAACGAGTTTAAATAATGTGGTATCGATCTCCCCCCCTTTTTTTGCTGTTTGTTTTTTACATACATTATTAAAGGCAGAGCTAAAATCCGAATATCTACGTCATTAATTGTGTGCTTAAGAAGCAACCCAACTAAAGTTGTCTATTTAAACTAGCAGATCATTAGTCACAGTTACATAATATACGCATCTTACAATATTTAACAATCCCTTCCGTATGTGTGTGTTTATTTTGTGTATATCTTTTCCACTTTCGTACAATGGTTGTACCTGTTGGACAGGGGCTATTAATAATTTCGTTAATTAACAAAACTATCAAGTGCCATTTTTCGAAAATACCTTTTATTTTCTTCAAAAAAGCAGTTTTTTTAAAGAAAACTTAAGAAATTTTTCTAAGAAAAGGGGGGATAAGGTTACTTTTTAATTTTTTTAGTTCAGAGCTGTTCTACCTCTTCATGAGCTTCCTCTCTTGGGAGACTTTTTTTAGGGGGGCATCTAAATTATCTCCCCCCAAAGTATATTTTGGTCTGAATACAAAAGAACCCTAAATTGCTTTATTTATGTTGGATGTAATGATTGTTTTGTAAATATAGATGTACTGGGTGGCCATTATTAAACTGACAGTGCTCACAGTGTTCTGTAGTGCGATCTATTTGTGAGAATGATGCCACATTTTGTAGGAAGATTAAACAAGACGAACGATTCCGCGAAAAAACAAATTAGTTCAAAAGTCACCGCTTGGGGAATATTTGGCGCTGTGTAATAGAAAATAGAGTGTTAACAAATGCAAATCAATATGGAAATTACCTTTTATTTTGCATTCAAATGAGGTTCAATGTGGCTGCCATTGTTGTGGACCACATATTGCATTCTGTGCACAGTATGCACAACAGCAGAAAGTAACATGTCTGCAGGAATCGCCTGTACAGTCAGTGATATGTTATCCTTCAACGTAGCCAGGTCCTGGACCACTCCTTGATAGACCTTGGACTTAAGGTAACCCCATAGGCAGAAGTCACATGGGGTAAGATCAGGCGACCGAGGTGGCCATGCAGTTGGAAAGTAGCGGTTAATGACTCTTTCTGTTGTGAATTTCTGTCGTAGCATCTATTGCACCCATACAGCAACATGTGGAGGGGCTCCATCTTGCATGAAAATGATTTCTCCCAGGCATTGTCTTTACTGAAATGCCGGAATGACAAAGCTGTTCAACATGTGGCGATATATCTCTCCGATAACAGAACAGGTTTCCGGTCCTCTCGGGGTAATGTTCTCATCGAAGAATGGAGCTACGATAAATTCCGCTGTGAACCCAACCGATACCAAAGAGTTACCTTTGGTGAATGTAAGGGAATTGCTGTGACTGCATGTGGTGATTTGTCATCCCAAATTCGGCAGTTCTGGGTATTCACAGTTCCATTCAGGTAAAAGTGGGTCTCATCTCCCCATAAGATTTTCCACGGCCAAGCATCATCCACCTCTATTCTGGCAAGAAAGGTGAGAGCAAAAGTCAGTCGCTTATCATGGTCGGGGTACAGTAATTCCTGTACATGGCTGATCTTGTACGAATAGAAGTTGATAATCTTTCGTAAGATTTTCCATACCGCACTGTAAGGCATATCCATATTCCGGGCTACTCTACGAGCGCTAGAGGTGGCAGCAATATTGTCTTGTCCTCTGTCGACAATCGCCGTGGCCACTGTTTCGATTGTATCCTGTGGTACAGGTTTTCGTTCTCTGCCTGACTGAACCTTCAGAGAACCTGTTTTCTCAAATGTTGCAACCATTGCTTTTAGCCCATTAACTGACACGGGACCGTTACCTTTATGCATTTTTTTGTGCGTTCTAAAAGCACGAAGAGTGACTGATGCGTTGCACTGGTTGAGGTAAAAGAATCTGACCAGTAACGCACACTTGACTAACGAAGGAGACATTGCACTTAAACTTTCAATCCGATTGATTCGAAACATAACACATTGCCTTTTAAAACCCAAGCAGCTGGCACTGTGCAAATGAATGTAACATGAAATTTGAATAAAGAACTTCTTCTTCTGCTCAGTGTACGTGATATTGCAGATCACGAGACTTTATCGGTGTTTATGTAGATTTTACGCTTTTTTAAAAGTGTTGCCATATTGCACTTGAACTAAATCAGAAAATGTGCATAATTAAAGGTAATTATATTCCATATTAATTTGCATTTGTTAACACTCTATTTTCTATTACACAGTGCCAAATATTCCCCTAGCGGTGACTTTTGGAACTAATTTGTTTCTTCGCGGAATCCTTCGTCCCCCATCTTGTTTAATCTTCCTACAAAATGTGGCGTCGTTCTCGCAAATAGATCGCGTTACAGAACACTGTGAGCACTGTCAGTTTAATTATGGCCACCTGGTATCTAACGCCTTGTGTGATTTTTTGTTGTTTGTATCATACCCTTGTGTGGTGTTTGATTGTGATTTTAAAAGTAGTATGTGTTTCAGTTCCAATGGCAATCTTGCTCATCATTGGCCAGCTAAATCTTTTAAAAACTGTTAGTTCCATCCTGGTGAAAAGGTTTAGGACATTCCCACTCAAACCGAAATCAGGAATACTTCTGCGCAAAAAATTTATTAATGGATGGGTAATTGTAGTTTAGTCTGTAACGTGCATACGCATGCACCAGTTTACCTTATAAATTCCTCCACGGAGGCATCCCTCCCCTTAGGCAGATAGCCCTCAGTCACTTTGTCATAATTAAATAAACCAAACACAACTATTCATAGTTTGTGTAATTTAGTGGCACTTAATCACAAAATCATGTGTCTTTATTATTTATCATTCTGAAAAACTGGAATAGTAACTTTAGCAAAATATTAGAGTGCTTGAATGTATAAACATAAATTTTAATAACATATGTTATGTATGCACTGATGTTTATGTATGTAAATAATAATATATGCCTAAAATTTGTCTGGTATGTATTGATAATTTCTTTTGATGCTTTATCCTGGCTTCAGACTGGCAGCAAAATGCAGGCATGCCTAAAAACTTTTTGTATCTGTTATTTACTTAAACTGATTTTCCTTTTCGTCATGAAACTAAAATTTGTTTTATTTATTTATTTATATTTTTATTATGAGTCAGTTAATCTCTTGTATTCAAAACACAAATCATCAATTATAATCTTCAATTTTTGGTTGTATGTTCTCATTTATATTCAAGTTTTGAGATGAATAAAAATGGAGTTTTTAATTACTTTTGACTCTTTTGTGCATCTTTCCTTTTTTCCGATTCTTACAGGATTCGGTTTGGTAGTCATTATAGTCCAAATGTGCTTTGAGTGTTTTGTTGAGCTTCTTGAACTTTATATGAGCTCTTTGTATTCATTGAATTTGTGGTTCCACTCTTGTGCAGGACAGCTTACTGTACACTTTTCCTAATAGTGTTTCACATTTTTCCTGAAACATTTATGTTATGCAGCAACTTATATAAAAAGGATGAATGCATTGTCTGAATCTGGCTTCTGGGCAGTTGTCTTCAGATTTTCATCGATGAGTTTTCATCTGCTTTTATTGATGAATTGACCCACCAGTGCCTGAGTGGTAAAGTTGCTGAATATTGGTAGTTTGACCCGGGTTCGAATCCGGGCTGGGTGCGTGGGAACTTTTGTAATTTCCTCCATGTGTAATGTGAATATCAGTGAGTTTTCCTTAAAAAGTTCTCCATGAAGACATCTCTTCCAATTAGGTAAATAGCCCTTGAATTGCCTTGTTGTTGTCTTGTACATATTACATGGAATAATGGTTGTCAGAGCCTACTTGAAAGAGAGGTTGGACTCCTATTTTTCAACCCCAATTTTGAGGGAGAGCATCTGGGGGGGGATTCGAGGGTCTTCCACACCTCTCCCCTTCCACCAATCCACATGAGAGGACTTTTGGCTCGCCACACATTTGGAGTGCCACCATGCTGTACCAACACTATACATTTACAAATATCCATGTCTTCTTTGGGATTCGAACCCAGGCCCTTCGGTACTGTAGTAGGCTTCCCTAACCACTATATCATCTGGGCAGCCTTGAATTGCCTTCTCTTAACCTTTTCACGCCGGCGCACCTTCATTTAAGACACTCGTGCGGGACGGAAGGAAATCGAAGGCAGTCACCATACAGGATGTAGGTTTTGCATCACTAAGCCTAATTTAAAAAAAAAAAAAAAAAATCAGAAAAAAAAGTTTCGCTTCTAGCATCGTACTTTTTGGTATCATTTTAGATTATTACTTGAGCTCTTATACATGTTAAAATTAGCACTTAATAACGTTTTTTTTTTTTTTTTATTTTTTTTTTATTTTTTTATTTTACTTAAAGTGTACTTAAAAAATTGCTTATCTTGTAAAATAATTTTCGGAAGCTCTATTCAAATTATTCCAAAGTTTTAATTGATAAAATCCATCAATAAAGTTTAAAATTAATAAAGCAACACAATAAAGACTATTTACTGTAAGAAATAACAAAATTTAAAATGAAGACGAGTGTGGTAAATCTCGAAGCACAGAGAAGTATCACTTTCTAACTCTTAGAAAAAGTATCACTTTTTAACTCTTTAGAAAAGGAATCAGTACGCTCATTTGCATTAGTAAATGGTTGACTAACCATACGTGGGTATTCTTCCTCTGATAAATAGCGCCTTTCCGCCATAATAGGCTGGAGGTGAGGCTTTCCTAAATAAAAAGAGAAGAAACGGAAATATATCTGAAGGCAATGCAAAACGTAAAAGAACTCCGCGCAGTAACCCTAAAAGACCGTAAAAAAAAGAAATTGGATATAAATCAGACACGAGAATGTTGTTTTCATTAGCACTCAGCGATTTAAAGAGCCCACCTCTGTTTACGCTTTCCCTCCCCCTGCCCTCCCAACAGCTGATGAGTAAAATACCAAAGTCAAACAGAATATATCAAACTCAAGGTCAGGAACCTAAAACTGTGTTCATTTCAAAAGTAATGGACATAGGATGCCATCTAGTGACCTTCAGAAAAACGTTCCACCATAAAATGAGTATACGCATCGCATCACCCGTCCTCTGAATGTAATCTCTAGTGATGCATGGATGGGACGCCCGGCTGTAAGAGACATTCTTAGGGAATGTGTATATGGGACGCCCGTCCTGAAAGAGTTAATCAATTAGTTTTCATCTTTCCTGTCAGCCTTCCATAGGGCCCCTCACTTAAAATTCTAAAATTAATCCTAGACAAGATTGTGCTTGTTTCAGATATTAATCTTGAAGCTTTTTCAAGTGCATTTGCGGTTATGAACTGTAAATTTTTTAAGCTGCTATTTATGTTTATGTGAATAAAACAGATATGTAGATAGACAGATAAAGAGATGAGATTTAAAAACAACTTTTCTTATTTTTCAAGGTTTGAAAAATAGTTGATATTTATAAGCTTTATAGCTCTATTTTGTACCCCCTCCCCCCAAAAGGCTAATCATTATGTGCTGTCAACGGAATTCAACAGCCGACTGATTCTGATATTTTTGTCGAATGCCATTTAATTGATGATTCATTATTGCCTGAAAGATACCAAACTATTTAGTGATTTTCTTTATCACATAACTTTCAAAAAATGTATTTGTGAACAGTTAAAATATTTAAATATTTTATTATCTGTTTAAGATTTAATAAGTACAAACAATATTTTATTATTCACACAAGATTAATATTTTAACACAATAAATATATTGTTATTAAAACTTTTTGTGCAAAATATTAAAAATTTGGGTATTCCCCTGTTAAAGCGGCAACCAACAAACTTAATTGCCTAATTTTTATTCTAAAAATTTTAAATGTCTCCAAAGGCTTATGCTTTGTTACTTTAACAAGGAAATACTGAATTTTGTATTATTTAAGTGTATTTTTCTTCATTACCTAGAGCGCAATTCTCTCTGATTAAAAGTTTGTATAAAATGCTTGGTAAAGTTTGATGCTTTTCTCAGCATTTTTGCAGTCACAATAATTTTGGAATTCTGTTTTCTTAGTCTTTTAATACAGTCCTGCTGCTTGCTAATACAAACTGAAGTATTAGAAAAAGGGTACTTGTCAGTTTCACCGGTGATGTAAGCACAATACAACCATGGACTGTATAAGAAATAGACTAACCCAAATGGGTTTTCTCTCTCGTCTGAGGCGTTCCCGGCTGCCACCTTGATCACATCCGGAGGAGTAGGGACGACTTGCAGAAATTTAACAGCGGTTGCCTATTGCAGCGTGTATAATTGTCAAGAGAAAGCTGGTTGTAGTGCCTCATATTGCAAATTAGAATTTCTACATATTTTTATTTTTGAAATTGAGATTGATTTAAAAAAATTTAGCATATTTATCAAGCATAATTAACGTTCCAAATAATTATAAAGCTATTGCATGCTTTCAGGCTGGATTTTTTTTTAGTTTTTCCTATGCTGTAAGAAAATTCGTAACTACTTCTTTTAGAAAATAATATTTTAAATCTGAACTAATAGAAAATTTCATACAAGCAATTTTCTTTTGCAGTTTTTATGCTTTTTATTGGTGTAAACAAGTAAAAAAAATACTAAAATATTTAAAAACGAATTTTTGAAAGTTTTGTTTAAAATTCTAAATTGTGCTGCTTTTTTAAAATTATAGATGAGTATTATAGCACAATTTCTATAAAGGAATTTTTTTTCAATTATATTTCATAATAAATCACAGTGATAAACACTTTTGACTCCTTAAAAATTTTTATACATTTAATTCTAATATTAAAATTGTATTTAACCGTAATAATTAATTTTGCTTGTATTTTATATTGATTATTTTTTAAAATTTATTTTTAGTTCTGCATCAGATTTTTTTTATTTACTGTTAATTTAATGGCGGTAGCCTAGAAAGGCTGTTAGTTTTGAAGCGGCATTTTGCACTGTTTTACTATAAATGTCCGTGTCCCCTTGCAAATTGTTGTTACCAAATATTATTGCCCTGTATTATATTTAAAGAAATTAAATAATGAAGAATCTGCATGAATACATATATGTTTCTCGCACTGTGACTAAAACAACAGTATCTAGAGCCACCAAATTTTGAATAATGTAATCCTCCACTCGAACATGGGCATCTGGACGGCCTAATTTCAAATTCGTTTCAATCTATTTCATATTTTGTAAAACTTTAACGAATTTTTGATTAACAAACTCTTCGAGTTCAGAGCAAGCACAGTACGGAAAATAACAGTTTTATCTCCAGTGCAGAAATTCTATATATATGCTGTTTTCAAATGTATGTGGTTTACAGGTGACGAACATGATATGGCGACGAACGTGAGTACAGGTAACACACAAAACGTTAAAAAAAGGTTCCTTTTGGGCATAATATAAAATGAGTGCTTCTAGATTTTATTTTACCTTTTTTTCCCCCCTTCATTACACTCAGAAAATTTTACGCTCCGAATTTTATAAATTTCTAAAATATTCCCTTTTAATGTTAATAAGTTAATGATGATACAATCAAATAAATGATTGTTTTGTAATGTTATTATAGTTTTGAAAATCACTACCTGAAAATGGTCATTAAATTTAAAAAATAAATTATCAGATCTTGTTGAATTTTACCTTATTTATTTCAAAGCATCACATACTATCAATCTTATTTAATTTTACGTTATTTGTATGCAAAATTAAGTTCATAAATTTTGTGCCTAGAGTTTTTACCGTTTTACCAAAGTAAAGATGTTTGTACAAGAATTACGCGTGAAAAATATGCGCGAAATGCAGTAAAAAGTGCTCTAATGAGATATATTAAATCCTATTTGGAAAAAACTGTGGCTTTCATAATCTCATCACTATACAACATATTACATTTAATAATTAAAAACAGTTTTGTGATACTAACGCCATAGGTTTTAGTGTTAAAGTAAACCAGATCGTCCCTACTCTTTCTTGCCGACGCGCACCCCGCCCACTGGGTTAGTCTATCTCTTATAAGGTCCATGAATACAACACTCCCCCTCCCCCCAAAAGCATTTCAACGGTGGATAGTAGGATCCCATAACTTTGAAAATAATCTGCTGCTTGCTGTTCTGTAGGAGGCAGGTCCCAAATGCAGTCATTTCCTTACAACTGTGAGAAAAGATACAGTAATAACAGTTAATTTATATCCTTGATCATAAAAAAGTGGCTTATCAAGAATACACCGGGTTACAACAAACGATAGTGCAGATGTTATCAGTTTACGCTTATCCATAATTGGCTGTAGAAAAATCGTGCTTGGTGATGGTTTCACTGTCGTCGGGATAATACGTTAGTACCGAACTGACCTTATTTTAAAAAGTAAAAATTCCTATTAAAAAAAGCTGTAATTTATTTTTTAGGTGGCATCAGTAATAACATCTAATATAGTATCAAATACGGGTACAGATGCACCAGATCCACCGTCAGTCAAATTCGGCGATATTTGTCATGCATGGTAACCATGCGTTTTTTTGGGAGATTTTTGTTTCATATATGGCAACCTATTTAATCAGTGTAGGTGTTTCTGTATCTGACCTTTTTTATTCAGTTGCGTGTCTCACGTGGAATTTATTTGCTGAATCGGCTGTTTGTGTTATTTGGATGTATTTGCACCATTTTGATTGTTTATTTATTGCTTTATTCTATTATGGCTGGAATATCAGTGAAAGATGTTGTTGAGAGATATCAATCCCGTATTTTGAATGACATTATATCCCGAAAGTCTTTTTCATTTCCCCTTCCCCATTTTTGAAATAGGGTTTAAGATGTGAGAAGTGTGAATCTGAAATGAAACAAAAGAAGAAAAATAATGTTTTAAAGGGATTATGTATGGGTGGGTAGAAAAATTTTGAATGAGAAAGTGGTAGTCAAATGTATCTGAGGTTTGGGTTTTGGTTTACTTCCAGCAAACAAATAGAGATTTTTATTTTGACTTCTGAAATTTTAAATTACAGAAAGATGACCGTAATAGCGAAGGAATCGCACAAGGTTTAGTTCACATACTTTGTGCGATTGACGTTAATTTATTAATAAAACCATTTTGGATGATATTTGTAATACTGCTGAGATAATACGGGGTAAGGATAAGGAATTGAAATTGACAAATCTAATTCGGAAAAAGAGAGTATCACTGAGGGCATCCTGTTGAGGAGGAATGGATATTTGGAGTTGTTGGGAAAGGGGTTTTGGTAGATTGATTTTAGCGGCTAGAAATAAGGAAATGCTTATGGACTGTATAAAGGTGTATGTTGAGTTAGGAAATGACAAATAGAATGATAGCTGGAAATCATTCCATCATTTCATAAGAGCTTATGGATTTAAAATATTTGTATGCTAATCCTAGTATTCATTTTATTGGTCCTGATTTTGGATAATACAACAAAACAAAAAAAAAAGTACTCAGAGGCATGTCAAAAGTTCTTTGTCTAATTATAATCGTCAATTTCAGTTTCTTATATATAGCACATGTTTTACCATCACTTTGTGGAAATAGGACATGATCCACTTAATAAATTCGTGAAATAGTTAGAGAAATTAACTGGAAGGAGCTTAAAATTTGTGCTAAGAACGCAGAATAAAGTTTTATAATTTTGTATGGTTATTTTTATTTCTGCTGTGCTTTTTGTCAAAAATAATTATTTTACATTTTTACTAACTTTTTAACACCTGCTTTCCCTTTTTCGAACGGTAAGTACACTTGCTTTTACATTGTTTTAATTATATAAATTTTTTGTTTACATTTCACATTCTAACATGTTTGTGGAAGCGCAGTTTTCCACCAAAAGTGTTTGGGGATTTTGTACAGCCGGTGCGTCTGTCACATCTGTTTCCAAGTACGTTATTACAGCCTGTATATTGTCGTTATGTGAACTCAGCTGGTTACGAATTAGAATGTTGTACTACCTTGTTTTTTATTTCAGTACTTTGCCTATGAGCCCGAATCAACAAAGTTCTAAATGCCTTTCACACTGCATCTCCGTATGGCTTTCACATGATGCATAGCTTCATTTCATCCCCATTTCAGGTTGAGAGTAAAATTCCTCTTTAGAAAAATGTAACAGCTTCATTTTCACTTGACCGTACATTCAAAATGTCACCATTTTGAATATATGATTTTTGGGTTGTGCGTATTTGTGTTTCACAACCTTGAAAGACAGGTTAATCTTAGGAAAAATCTTAATTCAGATGTAAAGTTCGTGATAAGTTATTATTATGATGAAATGAACTTCCGGGGGGGGGGAGTTGGTTTTGGGTTACTGCATGGTTTGGCGGTAAATGCCGTGAAACCTGGTGATTAATCTTTGATGCCAACAAGTGCCATATTTTTTTTTTTTAATACATCTGTCGTTGACTTTTGAATGTATCAGGAATACTCTAGGGTTCAGAAAGTTCGCGGAAGGTATTTGTAGAGCACATCTACTTCAAATGTTTCGTGTAGTCGTTAGTTATTGTCTGCGGTATTGCTGGCGAAAGGTTTGAATCCTGGAAAAGACTTGGTTATTTTTAACTGTCCAGCTACTTTATTGTATATGGGGCACCTTGAAACATGGCGAGCCCAATGTTCGTTTGAGAGGGTTTTTTTTTTTTTTTTTTTTTTTTTGGTTGTAGAAGAGAAGTAATAGACCATCGGACTCGTGTCCCGTGGAATTCTTCTTGAAAATTGTATTGGGCAAAATCGTACTTCGCCTATAAGGTGCCCATGCCAATGACGATGCACTGCTATGCTTCAGTCATTATAAAATTCTTGGATTTATTCTGATTTTACTGTCAGACAAGTAAGAAAAGCCACAAGCAGTGTTTAAAAAAAAAAAAAAAAAAAAATCGTTTAGTCACTATGGAAATAACATGTATTTTAGAAGCATATTAAAACTTTTTGACTTCAAAATCCATCGCCGCCGCAATAAGAGAAAAATCGAGCAGTTTTAGAAAAATTGCTAAAATATGGTAAAATGTTGGAAATTCAGAAAATTTCCACTTGGACATTTTTCTTTTTTTTGGGGGGGGGGAACTATACGACAGTGTAATAAAATCTTGGGATGTTTAGTTTTATATTGAAGCAAGGGTATATGAGAAAAGTTCGAAACTAAAAAAATTCTTTACTGTGAATCAAAAATACATTCATCTGAAAGATTTCTAGTTAACCAGATCGGTATAATATTAATTTCAAGATATGGCTCAGAGAAACCAAGGTACAAACAGTGTAAAGTACTGTAACTTAATTTTGAGATGTAGAAATTAAAGTTATGAAATTCGTTGTTGTATGGTGTATAAAACAAAGGAGCACTTATCTCTTTGGCTCATTTTGACCTCTGTTCGCAATACTTCCACTGTTGGCATCTTCTTTCCTTCTGTTCTTTGTTCGAATACATAGTTTCTCTTTGTACCTTTTCAGACTTCCCCTCATTTTCCTCTTTGTTCAGAAAAGTAGCAGAGTAACAGTTTGTATTCATGCTTACCAGGGTGGTGACTATGAAATACATTGCCCATCTTACTGTCGGTGTTATGAGTATAATGGTGAAATACACAGTCCAGTCACATTAATGTGACCACCACGTACTTTCCATGTCAGAGTTAAATAACCAATCACAGAAGGCAGGTGGCAGCACAGTGCAGTTGAGCGTATATAAAGGGTGTGTGAGGGCTTCGGAAAACATTTCAATCGTTGGCGTAATGCAGAAACGAAGCGATTTATCCGACTTCCAAAAGGGCATGATCATTGGCTTTCGGGCCAAGGGTGGAAGCATTTCCGAAACGGCTGAGTTTGTGAACTGTTCGCATGCCGCCATGGTAAAAGTGTACCGTGCATGGCAAAATGGGACTGTCCAAAATCAGCGACGTGGCAAATGTGGTGCACCACGGGCCATAGATGACAGAGGCGAACGACGGTTGCGGAGATGCGTTCGGGCAGATAGACGGGCTACCGTTGAGCAACTGACCACCAAAATGAACCAAGGGGCTACCAAGTGTCTCCCAAAGTACTATTCAGCGAACATTGCTGCGTCTGGGCCTCCGAAGCAGACGCCTGGTTCGTGCACCTATGCTGACTGCTGTTCATCGACGGCGAAGGCTAGAATTTGCACGCCAGTACAGCAGCTGGACGTCCACTGAGTGGCGACAGGTTGCGTTTTCGGTTTATGCTCCATCGGACAGATGTACGTTGGCGTATAAGGCGTGAAACCTCTGAAAGGAACCACCCTGCAACCATTGCCGGAACGGTCCAAGCTGGAGGCGGGAGCATTATGGTCTGGGGAATGTTTTCCTGGCATTCTCTAGGTTCACTGATCATCGTGGAAGGCACAATGGATCAATACAAGTACGCATCTGTCCTTGCGGACCATGTTCACCCCTACATGCGCATTGTTTTTCCTCAGGATGATGGCATCTTCCAGCAGGACAATGCGAGGTGCCATACAGCTGCCAGTGTACGTGCGTGGTTCGAAGAGCACCAGGATGAGTTTACCGTCCTCCCCTGGCCAGCAAACTCACCTGACTTAAACCCAATCGAGCATCTGTGGGACCATCTCGATCGAGTTGTTCGTGCCATGGATCCTCAACCGCGTAATCTAGCGCAGCTGGCCACGGCATTAGAGTCGGCATGGCTCAACATCCCAGAGAACACCTTCAGGGACCTATGTGACTCTCTTCCTGCACGTCTCGCAGCAGTCCGCTCTGCGAAAGGTGGTTATTCTGGCTTTTGACAGATGGTCACATTAATGTGACTGGACTGTGTATATAGTATTGTACATCTGTCTGTAGAGATGCCATTGGATTGATTACTCTGCATGACCCTAACAGAATAATAAGATCTATCAGCTGCTGTACTATACAAAGGAATGAAGTCACCAACATTTCAAGCTTTCAATATATATAATTAGACCTTAATTAAAGATTCGCATCATTTTTTTAAAACAGTCACTTGCACAAAATCTATAGTATAGTGATTATTCACAGAATAAATCCAGCTTTAACAAAAATAAACTTTGTTATCACAGAAAACAACATCGCTTCTACATCGTTCGTGAATTGAATGTACACTGCTAAAAAAAAAAAAAAAGGGACAGTGCTATATCTCCCGTTCTACTGGGCTGATTGACAAAATTCAAACTGCGTTTTTCATCTCTCGAAAGCGCGACTAGGATATATATTGGATTTATATATAGCACTATTCTAACATAGGTATTTTGACACAAAATCAGACTTTTTCTGAAATAACATATCAATATTTTTCCATATTTCAATTCTACGACTGAAATTATGCCAGAATACCAAGTTTTGTAAAAATTGTACGGGTAGTTTTTAAAATATTAGCTCTCAAAATTTTAGCTCCTCAATGTTAATTGAATTTGGTAAATATTTATTAATATCTCTTTTTTTATTAAACTTTTATTATTTTTCCTTTCACATTTCGAAATTTAGGGTCATTCCAAATAAAATTTACCCTTTTTTTGTGTTTTATTTTGTAAATTTCTATTTTTAAATAATTTTTATAAATTTTTCGAAAAAAATTTTGAATTATAATCTATAAAATTTTTACCATCATCTTAAAGTAGGTGTAGTTTTAAACATATCTGCAAAAAATTATACTTTTTTATTCAAAATTTTGTAAGATATACACGAATTTACATATTTTCGTGTTTTGAAATTTGGCGTCTTTTTCTTTGAGCGATAATAACGCCAAATGTGGTCTATCAATTTTTGTTACAGTGAATTGCCACAGCTATTTTTAACCTTAAATTTCAAGTAAAATTTTACGGAGAATTAATTCTATGACATTTTTTCCCTCAATGATGCTTAATAAATATTTATTAATACTATATGAAAAGCTATTTTTTTAAATTTCTATCTTTTTTTTTAAAAAAAAAAATGAGAGTAAATTTTTACCCTCGGCGTTTTATCGTCTGCTACTTTACTTCGTTTAAATCGAATTGTCTAAAACTGAGAATTTTCGTTTGATATTTATTTGAATTTTATGACATTAACTGCATAATTTATTTCTAAACAAACTGTTGCTTTTGAAGTAGCTGAAAGAGCGGCTGATACTATCATCCATATTTTTAAAGCACTTTTTTTTTTATAGAAACATAAGGTTTAGATAATAATTTTTATAAAAGTCAAATTATGATATAAACATACAACCCTCTAGAGAATTAATGGAAGTTCAATGGCTATGTAGAAATGATCTGCAGCTACTTAATGGCTGGATAAGTCAGCAGATTCCGTGGACAAGTAAGAATAATTATATAAACGACACCAACATTCTGGATTCAATTAATAACGAGGATACGATGTTTATTAAATGAATTTAAGAAGTTTTAAAACATAAAAAGTCAACTCATTTTTTATCCTAAAATGTATTTTTGTGCGTAGCGTATTTTCATTATATCCTTAAAATTCTAATTTAGAATGTAATTGTCAAGAACTGAATCCTAATCATCAGTAATATAATAAGTAATTATTACGGTTATTAATAAATCCTTCTTATAAAGTAATTGCAAATATTTCAAAAATCTTTCTGTCTGAATGAAAATATTTTTCTATGCAAATATTTTTAATTTTATATTAATCAAGATTGCACACGATATTATTAATTTACACTTCAATTCTTACCGTCAGCTCTAGTAGAAGTTATAAATCAATTATATTTAATAATGGATTGGATTGGAGTAGATTATTTAATTATCACAAAGCACACGAGAGCTATCTGCCTAAAGAGAGAGATGCCTTCGTGGAGGACTTTTTAAGGGAAAGTGGCTCGTATATACGTTACACATGGGAAAAACCACGAAAACGCCCATGCAGCCAGCCCGTTCGCGGGATTCGAAACTCGGAACGAACTACCAGTGTTCAGCGTCTTTATCGCTCTGCCGCTGGTGGGCTATTTAATTAAGGAATGACCATCTAAGTTTAGAAACAGCGATTCAATTATTAGCGCCGTATCTTTCATGTTACTCCCGATTGGCAAACTACATGATTTTTAATGAGTATTCGGGTTTTGCTTGTAACTTGACTTGGAAAAAGCACTTAATCTACGTTAGTTTGTTATTTGAACAAAAAAAGAACATGGGAGCTATTTGATTAAGATGCTTTCATAGAAAACCTTTCGAAAGAGAACCTATAAAACTACGAGAACCAACCATGCAGCCTGGGTTAGACTTCGCAACAAATAATTAGTATTTAACAATCTTCAAATGTTAGGCAACTGGTAACGCTCCAATTAAATCTCTAGTTTAATATTTTATTTGTAAATATTTAAAATATTGTTGTATTCTTAGACACGAAAAGCAGAATTTAAGTTTTTTTTCACTCGTTAGTAAACTACCAAGCCGTAGTGCAAATGAATATTCAATTTCTTTTGCAATGATTGTATTCACTTAATATTCTTGGAATTTTAGCTAAAGAAGGAATGTTCTCGAAAGATTAAAGAAGTGTTTAAATCCAGTGATATTAGGTTTGTCTTACAAGCTCAGGATAAAAAAGGATTCTGCAATTGCCCGAGTAGTTGACTTGTAAATGGCTGTGAATTAAGCAGATGACTTTTAATCTTACGTTTTCAGTCAGAAAACGTATTCCAAATGTTTTGTATTGCATAACAATGCATCTTTTCATTATTCAATAACCAGTCGGAGAACCGCCTGTGTTCCGAAAATAAGTATGTGTACTGAATCGTCCTGCATGTTCTTCAAATTTGTCTTCTTGTGATTTTTTTTCTTTCCCAAAAACTAAAGTTGCCTCTCAAAGAAATGTTTTTTGACATTGAAGAGACAAAATGAGTATGACATCTACTTTTAGAGGCATGTCAAAAACAGATCTCTACAAGCCTTCTCTTCCATTACATGTTGTGCAGTTGCATCAGTGTAAATTCTATAATCTATTTTTATTACACTCTGATTACTTTATTAACATACAGTGAATATATACTAAACCTTTTACTTCAGCTTCAGTAATTCGCAATTTTTGACGGAATTGTTGTCGGAACTAGGACTTAGAAGATAAGTCAAATTAAATATCTCGATAACCCAATAAATTCAAGGTCGAAGTTTCAATATTTGGTTATTGGAGGGAGGGGAAATGTTTTCAGTTTTGGTCCATTATCCTAAGTATATTTGCTTCGATTCTTTATTTTTCCATAAAAGCGAAAAATTTACGCATGGTATACATATAACGCATAGCTTCAAATTAAAATTTAATAATATACATGGTGGTTATAATTAAAGTTCCACATTGAAACAGTCATAAAAGGAAAACTGCTGGATCAAATGTTATCAAACTTGGTAATCGTGTAAAGGAGGTCATGGGAATTTATTTTCCGCGGAAAAAAGGAAGTTCGAAACCTCACCACCAGGGGGGACATGGCGCTGTATGCAATATTTTTAAACGAAATATGAGTCGGAATCTAACTTAACCTTTTGTTACATGGGTTTAATATGTTGCATACCCTTAAGAAATTTTGAAGTAAGAAAATTACTATTTAAAGGCGTTAAATTCGATAAACGTCGAGTGCGCCATCCGTGTAAGTGAGAAATTCGCCCGTGAAAACCACGAATTAGCGATTAGAAAATGTGAGATCGCAAATCACTCGTGCAAGTGCGTACAATCTGGAAATCGTTTTCTTACAGATCGTAATTTGTAATTTTTGAAGCCTGATTCGGCCCTAAAACATAAAGATACTGATTCAAAACGCTTTTAATCGATTTGTGCCAAAGAAATCCTTCATGTTGTCTATCTAGTTCCATTGCATTCTCCTACTGCATTCGATTGCATAGCAGTTGTTCCACACCGTTTAGTTCTGAATGACAGCTAGATTTATAACTCAACCATTTTTCTCTGAAGAGCAGGCGATAGCTGGACCCCTGTGATTGCAGCTCACTTAAAGTCAATGTTAAAATGTTTCTTGATACATGAACTGCAGTAACATGGCATTTTTGATACTACAATTTTTATGCAGGGCTGGGCCCCACCTCACGTGTCGCACAGTTACTTAGGCAACATTTCACAAATGAACGTCTTATAGGCCGACACTTCCCCTCTTCCCACCAGATCTCTGTGACTTTTGACTATGGGGTTATCTCTAAAGCACTGTTTATGGTGATAATCTAAATAATTTGGCAGAAATGAAAAATGTCCGTAACATTCCTCCTGATATGCTAAGAACTGCTGTTGAGAATGCAGTAACAGGATTTAACTTGCTCTCTGAAAATGCTGGATGCTACATTGAACATGCTTTGTAACACGTTTCGGAAACTATTAAACACATTTTAAACAGATGTTTTCATGTCTTATTTCATTTACCAATATTGTATACAGCGCCATTTTTCCACTGGTTGTGAGTTTTTGAACTCTTTTTTCCGCGGAAAATAAATTCCCATAACCTCCTTTACACGATTCCCAAGTTTGATAACATTTGGTCCAGTAGTTTTCCTTTTATGACCATTTCAAATTGGAACTTTAGTTATAACCACCATGTAAATTAAACTTTAAAAGTCTTATAATTTGGTTCAAGTCCCAGCTTTAAAAATATGTATATTTAAATATAATATTTTATATTAATCCTCTTAGAAAGAATGTTTTAAGAAGCTAATTTTTCTCTCGCGTTATAGATTGTATAATAAAAACATGATCTTTAATATGATTTAGATTGTTTCAGCGGATATAAGAATCGGGTCACTCGGTGGTACAGAATAAACCCTGCTGGACTGTTTTATTTCTTTGTCATTTAGCAAAAATCTTTTAATTAAAATATTTATCCTGTGGGCTTCGCTTTAGATACTACGATTTTTATGCTGGGCTGAGCCCCACCTCGTGCGTCGCACAGTGAGGTGGGGCACATTGATACTACGATTTTTATGCGACACCTCACGTGTGTCGCATAAAAATCGTAGTATTATTTATAGTTAAAATGACTAGAAAATGAAAAGCTGTCTTCAGCTGAAACGCAATTCATGTAATTGATATTTTAAAAAATTGACAAGAATGCAAAATTTATGGAAGTCTAGCAATCGAAAAATCTTAATTTTCTTGTGTGAGCACTTAAAATAACTGTAGAAGCAAAGAAGAAAATTAGTGAGAAAAGTAAGCAAAAATTTGCAGGGATATTTGGCTGTCGGACATACCAAGATGTTTAAAAAAGTTAGACGCTTTTGAATATACCTTCAGGATACTTCAAAGAATTTAGGTGTTCAAAGAGAAAACACTTGGACGTGTACAACACCACCACCAAATACTATCAATTGAGCTTGTGTTAACAGAAAAGACAAAAACGATATCATTACAGATTAGTGAAGAGCGACTGGTTGTAGACTATATGGTTGTATAAATTTAAATTACGTTATAGAACATCATATCGTATCATAAATGGAGAATCCCATTATTTTCTCAGTCGAATTATTTGAAGATTCATGAGTTTATCCAGTGATGTATGTGGATGTCACCTAAAGACGTTTTTTTTTTCCTCCTGATGAAACAGCGGTCGAGCGGTAAATCGCTGAACACTGGTAGCTCAGTCCGAGGTTCGAATCCCGCGAACGGGCTGCCTGCATGGGCGTTTTCGTGGTTTTTCCCATGTGTAACATGTATGCGGACCAGTTTACCTTAGAACATCCTCCATGAAGGCATCCCTCCCCTTAGGCAGATAGCCCTAGTGTGCTTTGTCATAATTAAATAAACCAAAACCTCTTGATGAAACCAGACTTTCCTTTCATCTCACACCTTCAAAATGTTTAGCCTCTAAAGACTGATAAAGGCTCTGACAAATACTTCGTGAAGAACTTTCTAAGAGAAACCAGCTGGCATACACGGTACACATGAGAAAATCCATGAAAACGCCCATGCAACCAGCCCGTTTACCGGGTTTCGAACCGCAGAGTGAACTACCAATGTTCGATGATGCTCTACTACTGGGCCGTCTGTGGGCCTTAATGAAATGGAAGGGAATAACTTTATTTAAAATGATTGTCAGAAATACCAAGATATTTCGAAAAGTTGGATGCTTTTTAATATACTTGCAGAATGCCTAAAGAAAAAGAGCAAGAATAAAATAGAATGAAAAAGAGAAGAAAAATAAATTTTTGCTTAAAATTTAGTATTTGTATATTTTTTAAATTTAAAAAATAAAATATTTGACTAAAATATCAATAACATTTTAAGAAACCCATTGTAGGATAAAATTGGGTAAAGCAATGGGCACAATGATAAAACTGTTTAAAGCAGTGTATGCAAGTCATCCTAAGTTAAAATGTCGGTTATACATATCTCTTATTTATATATATCTTTTCTGAACGGAACATTGAAAGACGTGTTAATTGTGCTTTACTGTATATTTCTCTTTTAATATATGCAGTTTTCAAACGCATCATAGTCTATCATCATAGTCATCATCATAGTCTGGGTTACAAAGTATTATTCCAAAAGAAACGCTATTCAAATAAATAAAATCAAATTCTGAAAAATTTATAATAATAAATATATTTTAAATGCTCAGTTCGAAGGAATAAATAGAAAATTTTAAAACAATCTGAAGAGACAATGCAACACAAACACTTAAAATAAAAGTATAAAAATTTAAAAATTACCTAAAATAATAACTATGACAAAAATGTATATATAAAGAAAACTATTTGAAAAAAAATAAACGCTGCACCTTTATTTACGCAGTTCGAATAGGTAAATAGAAAATTTTAAAACTGTTATTCAAAAAAAAAAAAAAAAAAACATGCAACTTAAGCATTTAAAATGAAATTTGGAAAAGAAAAAATTACTTAAAATAATAACAGTTATAATAAAAAATATAATATAAAGAATATTATTTGGAAAAAAGGAATGATGGTGACTTTTTTTCCTCTCACGGGAAAGGAAACTAGGTTGCCATATATTAAGAAGTTCGCCAAGTGAACTATTCTTGGCACAAACTGAACAAAATGTGCCAACATAAATTTGTGAATTTCTCTGTAAATTTCACTTCAAATTTTACAAAATTTCATATTTAAGCGTAATTTGAGCTGTAGAATCGAAATATGTAAAAAAATTGGTATGTTATTTCAGAAAAAGTCCGATTTTATGTCACATTACCTATGTTAGAATAGTGCTATATATAAATCTAATATATATCTTAAGTCGCGCTTTCGAGACATGAAGAACGCAATTTGAATTTTGTCAATCAGCCTAGTAGAACGGGAGATAGAGAACTGTCCCATTTTTTTTTTAGCAGTGTACATCACTGTTTCCATGCAATTACTAAACTCTGCTAACAAAATTAAGTGAAGCTTCCGCATGAACAAAAAAATATAAAATTTAAAAAATTAATTATAAAATATAATGTATTTCTTAACTCCTTCCACTTTTTGACTGTAAATTATAATCAAAACATAAAATGACCACTTTGAGGCATTTTAAGTTATCACTAGTTTTAAAAGAAATATTTTTACGTATATGCAATTCACCAGTCAAATAAACCATACAAATACTTTCAATTATAAGAAACTAGAACAACAAAAAAAAAAAAAAAAATCGTTTTTCGCTATAACTCATATTTAAATTATATATCCAGTTTTTCTGGAATCTTAATTTTTCTACCCTCCTACTAAATTTCAGTTTATCGTCAGATGCACTATCATCCTGTTTGACTGTCTGAACTGAGAACTTGGGCAAATTATTGGATTCTACGAGCAACCAAAGATAGTCAACATACTCGTACTATCTGTCTCAAGAGATATTCTCTGAATATTAAGAAGAAGTCTTTGGTGTAGAGTCTGCATCTTAATGAGCCATACATTACCTTCCTTTCCTGAAACTAGCTCTCTCATTAATACTACCAAGCCAGTTGATTCTCTTTTTATTATCAGCTGCCACCAAAACAATATCACCCACATCAACTGTATATCTTAGTTTTTTTACTGTTCTCTCATTAAGATCAAAAACGGTTCCTTAATTCTTTAAATGTACGATTTGACTATAATTGAGTCTCTTATGTAAAGAATTTTGTTCCACATCATCAGCATCTGGAACACTGTATTCATGAATATTTTGAAGAAACATCGATGGAAAAATGGGCTTTATGACATTTCCTTCAGAGATATAAGATTTCTGGATAGCAAGAGTACAATTACAAGATACAGTCAAAGGTCATTGATTCGGACACCCATAACCCGGACCTCAAAGCTAAAAACTTTCTGTGCATGCGGCGCGTTGACACATGCGCATAGGCGTTTACGTGTGCGCGTAAGACCTTTTACGACTGCGCATATGCGTGTGAGCAAGCACAGAATACGTTTTCGCGTGTGCGTTTTACGTATAACGTAAGCTAAAATTATCTAATTCAGTTAATGTTGATGATTGCGTTTTCCTTAATCTTCGAATTGGATCCGGCTTATTATTTTTTGCAGACTGTAAGAGCAATTTTTATAAAAGTAAACTTGAACTTTCGATTATGTCAAATAAAATTTCCAATTCTGGAGCTCACAAAGGATCATACAAAACAAAAGTATGTTTCGATGTCCATCAAACAAAAAGTGGAATTGCTGCAAAAAAATGGATAAAGACATGAAGAATGTGACAGAGTTACTGAAAACGACAAAATTTCCATTGACAAGTTAGTCAGTATTCTCGGCACAGCAATTACGGGAATCGAACAGCGGAACTTCGTAACTGAACAAGAAATTATGTCTGTTTATAGAATTCAAGAGAAAGTATTATCACATAAAATGAAACAACTTGAACAACTTACATTGAAAGAAATGTTTAATAAAGTAAACAAATAAATATTAAGCTTTTTTTTTTTTTGTAAGTTTTGATACCCTTTAGATCATTATTGTTCTTTATTTCATAAATAATTCATATTTTTAATTTTAGAATTTCTGCATGCCATCTTACGAGATTTAAACTAATGATCTATAATCTGGAAAAATCAATAATCCGGAATCGCCGAAGTCCCGACGAGTCTGGATTAACGACTTTAGACTGTATCTATTCATTAAAATGTTAAATGCGTTTGCTCCTGTATTTTAATTTTTCCAGCATAGCTTTCTCTTCAAATACATCTTGTGCTGCATTACACAGGAATATAATGCAATTTTAATTACAAATTCTACTAAAAATAGCTAAATACAAAATAGCCAAATACAAAAACTGTAATAATATTATCACAGATTGTAGTTTGATCCAGAACTTCGAAATTACAGGTAAACTTTTCATTTAAACTTCTTACCTTTATTTTATAGCAGTTATGCTTCCAAGTCTTCTGCTAAAACACCTACGAAAAGACAATGAACCATATTCTCTTGACGAACAATCAAATAATTCATTTTTTCGTCTACATTCTGTAATATGTAAGATTTATGTGAAGTTGAATCTAAAAGTAATCTTACAATCTTTTGTTTACCATCAGATATAAGCTCAGATCTTAGAATTTAAAAAATCTGATGTGTACACCACATGACTTCCTTGCACGGAATATTAAATTATGCGCATTTTTCTTGCATTTCATTTAAACCTATTGGATTGAATTAAATCTACTTCGTCGACAGCGCATAAACCACAATAGAATAAGTGCACTCTTTAAAATTCACTATATTTGTTTACCATAGCGACACTCTGACGCTAGGTTTACTTAAAATTTCGTTCATATAACTCAGAATGCACAAAATTTATATCATTTGAAGAATTCTCTTATCATAACCACATGTTCTATTCAAATACTATAATAAATCTAGAATGATGTATAAAAGAAATTAAGCAAACAAAACAAAAATGAAACAGTTTTTCAACGACGATTGAGTATTTCTCATTCAAATAATTCAGTTTTCACTTCACGACAAGGCAAAAATACATAAAAACTCAAAATATCTGTATTAAAAATTACGAAGTAAATCTTAAACGCTTATTTCCTCGAAAAAATTCCAGAAAGGATTAAGCATGATTCAAATAATAAATGAAGGCATTATCTTTGTTGTTGCAAAGCTTAGTCTCCCTAGATAGGCAACAAATCTACTATTCTGCTGTTTCAAATGTAAACAAATATTTCCACCAAGTTATTTAAAACTTGACTGCACTTAAACAGCTTTTAAATTGTTGACAATTGTATAAATATTGCTTCCAGATTTACGAAAGGCATAAAAACCTTAACCGGAAGATAAGAACAACATAATTCAATCATCTTTAAAGCAAAAAACGTACAATTTACAAACGTATAAGAGTAAAGAAACTAAGATCACTATGCCAAGTAACAGAGTGGATATATATTATATATAAATATATTTATATATGTTTGGTGCGGCCGATTGCAACAAAAATACGAGGTGCACATCTACATGTTATAGCAGTCCTATATACAAAATTTCACGTTCGGAGGCTACTCGTTTTTGAGTTATGCGAGATACGTATGTATATACGTTCTTACAGACGCCACGAAAATTTCTCTTCTGAATTCATTTTAAAGCAGTTTTGTAATTTTTTTTGGAAGAAAACAGTCTTTTATTCTGTCCTTACATACAGATGTCACGCAAAAACATCATTAAATTGCATTCAATAGAGGTCAAAATGGATATTTTCGTTGAAATATGCTGCCTGAAACTTTTCGCGATTACAATACTTTCTTTTTACTTTGTACAAGGAAGTAAAAAGCACTCTAGGGCTATGTCTCCTGAAATTAGACAAACTGACATCGCTCTCGATCGGCTTTTCTTCATTTTTCTGCTGCACAACTTTGATTTGTGTATCAAGAACATTACACATTAAACCCAGAATAAGCACTTGAGGAAAACGTGGCATTTCTTAATTGTCTGACAAAGAGATAAACAAGCATAGCAGCAAAGCTTTTCTTTTAAAATCTTTTGCTTCTCTAGTAAATTTAAATGTTTATCTTGACAAAAAATGCATAATTTTGTAACTTTCGAAACAGAAACAGTTGTCAATAATACTGCAGTGTCGGCACCTTATTACATGAATATTCTGCCCTAGAATGCTTCTTTTTTAAATGTTTCTTATTTTAGCACTTACCCTGACCGAAACCAGCTAAGCATATTCTTTCTTCTCCCATAATACCTTCTCTCGAAATTGTTTAATTTGTCTTTCACACTTATTTTAGAGTCAGAAGAATTACTACGTTTCCATGCTTTTGAAAAATCAGCTGCAAAGTAAAACTCAGCCAACTGATATAATATAGAGAGGGACATTTATCCGTTGTCACACCTAAAGTTTCTAAATAAGATTCAAATTTATCATTATGTATACTTAGATTAAAATATCGAGGAAAGTGCTGAATCGCCCACTGCTTGGCGCGTTTTTAAGAATTGCACATACTCGCTATCCATGTACACATCGACCTATTTTCACTTAAGAAAAATACAACCCAGAATTGCACAAAAATGGCATTGCACACTCCTTTGACTTATGTTATAGCATAAATCCATGTACACATTGACCTATTTTCACTTAAAAAGTCAAAGAAAATTGACAAAAATCCAATTCTTCTTACTCTTGTAAAAAGTGCCAAACAAACACCAATTAAATAAGTGGGCGATTCTGCACTTCCAATTCTGCACTTCTGCCAAAATATCTTCCCTACCAAAAAACCTACTTGCCAAAACCGTCGTCAGGTTGGCGATATCTTGATAATTACCTCAATACAGAATTCAGTTCAACAGCAAAATCACAAAATATTTAAAAACAGCCTATCTTTAGAATTTGCGATGAAGTTTTAAGTATTGTTGTACATTTTGGTGTTACTTTGGTAGACGGTTGCACGGATTTTTGGCGATTATAAAAAGTAAAAGAAAAATATGTACTTACATTTTTTGAGTATTTAACCTGTCGTATATTGATAAGTACAAAACAAATAAATAAATAAATAAATAAAAATAAAAAATAAAAAACCCCAAACACTAAGAAATTTAAGGAATTCAAAGAGATGAATAATAAAATTTTAAAATGGCGTGGTAATGCACAAATATTCTGTAACCAATCAGGAAGCTGATTGATTACATTACGCATAGAATTAAAATTATTTTAATAATCATACACAATAAAATCATTTTCTAAAAAATGCAAAATTAAATTGTATTTTAATATTTAACAGCCATAAATAATGGATCTCAATAAATTAAGGATTATTTCTCCATCTAATTTTGTTAACATGTTTATTCCAGAATTTTTTTTTCACACTGTAGTGCTTAACTTTATGAGTTTTCTATAATCATTCACTTTCTCTAGCTATGGCAATTTTGCATATCATCTGACAAGTAGTTATATTTTTAACCACTGTATTTTAATTCCTGTTGACTATCAGTGCATTATTCACTTGTTTCGCAAGTGCAAATATTTATTTTATACGCAAATCTACGTAAAATAGAAGTAAAATTTCAGTTATGCGGAACTCCTGACTGATTGCTTGTTTTAGATTGAATGAAATTAAGCTTAATGTTACTGTTAATTAGCTTGTTATTAATTTAATTATACGTTTCTAATTAATTATATGTTCAGATATTTCCAAGTATATTGCACAAACTTTTACATCCCAATTTTCAATTTTTGATTAAAAAAATAAGCTTTTATGTATTGAGAGGTCTTATTGATTATATTAATTTCCAGTACTGTTTATCTAATTCTTTTCTTTCAGATAAATTTTAGAAAAAACTTCATAGCATAATAATTTAAATTTACTTACAATTTATACGTAAGTGTTCAAAACGCATAATAATGTTGTTATAATAGATTTCATGCTAAGCTTTTTTAAAATTTAACTATTAATTTCTGCAAACATTTACTTGATTACTACTTTAATTAACAAGAAATATTTTTAGCACAGTTTAACACACTTTGATATGGAATAATCTTTTGCACGCCAGTGAACTCTATTAAATTTTCCAGTCTAGTTCAGACATCTTAACTATTATTGATGTAATTTATAAAACTATAATTGGTATGCTTTATAATTATTTAATTTACAATATTACAAGTGAAAGATGTTTGTAATGCTAATATGTATGTTTACCAATACCTTTTATTTTAAGATACAATAACACGCTGAACAAATATTAATTTAGAAGTCAAACAACAGAAATCAGCGTTATATTTTCAAATCTCGCAGCAAATTTGAAAATATAACGCTGATTTTTGTTGTTTGACTTCTAAATTAATACCTTTTATTTTCTTTGTTAGCTCTCGCATTTATTACTATTATTCAAGTAATTAGCCTGTTTGATAGATATTTTTTACTTGTTCTTGTGATATGTAATTCTATTTTTTTATTTTTATTTTCCTCTTAACTACAATTGGCTTCAAAAAGTTAAATTTTAACCCTGTAGGCAACAGGGAGAAGAAATTTTGATTCGCGCGTTTGTACTATAGCAGGACCCGGGGAGGGTATTTTCATTCGCGCAGTTGGAGTACACCCTTGATAAGTACCAAAAAAAAAAAAAAAAAAAAAATCGGAATCATAATTTAGATATCAGTGGAAAAAAATTGAAAAATATGATATAATTAAAAAATGTAATCTAAGGAATTCGAAGAGATGAATAATAAAATTTTAAAATGGCGCAGTAATGCACAAATATTCAGTAACCAATCAGGGAGCTGATTTTAGCTCGTTAATGAACAAATATTCTGTAACCAATGAGGGAGCTGATTACATCACGAGTAGAATTAAAAAATTTAAATAATAATACGTAATAAATCATTTTTAAAAATGCAAAGTTAAATTGTATTTTAATATTTAATAGCCATAAACAATGTTTAAAACATTAGATTAAATTTATAGATATTAAAACCAATTACTTTTAAAGTAATGTGACGTCATTGATTACATCATCCACAACATAAAATATCATAAACAATAAAATTTTTATTTCAAATAAAAATGCAAAATTAAATTGATTTTTAATATTTAGAAACCATAAATAATATTTAAAACACGGAATTTATGCATAATAAAACGCATTATTTTTTAAATAAAATGACAACAAAGAATAGGTTACCATAAATACAATACATGGCGATAGCATTTGGTGGCAACATTCTTTTATTTGAAAAGTAATATTATCCACAAAAAAAAAAAAAAGTCAAGACTAAGCAACCATTGTGGGGGGAAGAAAAAAGTTTCTAGGTAAAGCTAATTTTTTATTATTATCTGTGAAACATTATCTCACAAGATAGGGAATAAATTACGTAGGCGAATCAGTAAAACTCCTCCATGAATAAAAATCTTGGTTTAGTTAAGAGTACGTCGAACCCCAAGCAGTACTTTTGTTAGAAATATAACACGTTAGTCATCTTTGTAAACACTACACCTACATACCCGCCTACGCATATAAATTTCACGTTTAGTTTCAATTTTCGTTTATTTCGCTTTACTTTAAAAAAGTTTAGACGTGCTTGATGATGAGATGGAGAAACCTGATTAAGCGACTTATTCTATAACGCGAGTATACTGGGCAGATCTTTTCACATATGCTGAAAAATCCTATGAATTTCATTTAATGTTCATATTTTACGGAAAAAGTGGAAGTTATGAATTCAAATCCTCATTTTTTCTAGGATATAAAATTATTTAAGTAATTTAAAAGTCTACTATGTACTAAGTATTCAAAAGCTACAGCACAGAAAAGCTTAACTTTGCATTCTGTTTAGAGTTATTTATTACAAATGATGTTTTATTTTTGCCAGCATGACGTTGTAATAATAATTTCCTATTTAAGGAAACGGTTGGTTTATTTTTAGGCTTTAAGTTAATCCTTATTTTCTCAATCAGTACTCTGCATCACTACTCAAGAAAAGTGTAAATATGATAAAAAATTTAAAATTTAGTAGAATTTAACTCAAAGTTTCACGTCCATGGCTTAACTGTCGTTATTGAACCGTTAAATGGACGATCTTGATTTCGAAGTTATGGAAAAGATTTTTGAAGACTAAAAATGTAAGATAAAAATTAAAACAAGGTCGTAGTGCTGCAGCATGAAGAAATGATATTTTTTTTTTTTTTTTTCACTGATGTAATGAAAAACTTGAGTGTTAACATAGTCTTCTGCGAGAAAAACTGCTAACACAAATATTCAACTTTCTACTGACATGAATATTCGCACTACATAATTGTTTGAAATCATTTCCCTACTGCTAGTGTGTATGCGAGCTGATCTATGGTATAAGTTTTTTTTTAAGCAGTGCACTATCCAGGCGGCCACAGACTGTAGACATAAAGAGCTTATCGACAGCAGAAGAAATGAATGAAGTTTCTTTTCTGATAAGTCACATTTTAATCTGTATCTTGAAAACAGAAGATTCATCATTTAGAGGAAAAAAATACTTTCAGTAACATTTTATGTATGCAAAAAAGTGTTCGATTGTTCAAGACGGGACAAAGGGAGGAGCCGATAGCATAATTCATTGAGTTCACATCTGTATCGCAACCTAGAGATGGCCTTCTACAGCAAGTGAACTTAGTCTCTTTTGTTGAGTCACGTAACCTTTGCCACGCTTAAAGGTATAAGGTATTTTCTCCCTCCCTTCCGCATGCCTTCGTGGTGTAATTGGAAGCATACTCGACCCGTATTCGAGAGGCCCAAGGTTCGAGTCCTGGCGAGGGCATTGCCTATTTTTCACGCCTCCTGCTTAAAAAATAATAATAAAAATATCTAATGAGTGTACAAGTGTTGCCTGAACTAAAAGGTGGTGGATGATAATTCGTTACCTCCAAGTTTTGGCGGTAACAAATTATCATCCCTAATCCCTAGTCACACTTTAAAAGGGACACAACACCAGAGGCAGAGGCTGTCAGACCCAACCGCTCGAGGCAGCCATCCGAGGAAGCGTAATGCCCCGGTCAATCCAGAGGGATTTAAATGTTTTATAAGCACAAAATAAGAACTCAAGCACAGTGGTGGACGGCATCGCATCCACCGAAAAGAACAAAGTTCTCTTTAAAAGGGGGAGCATATCAGGTATTTAACCTTCCTTTCTGTATGCCTTTCTGATGTAACGGTAGCACATTCGGCGCGTATTCGAGAGGTTCAGGCTCGAGTCCCAGCAAGGGCGTTGCACATTTTTCACATCTCCTGCTTCAAAATAACCTAATGACTTTCTACAAAATAGGAAAAATTTTTTGCCCTCTCCAAAATAATTTAAATATCGTGGATTCTTTTGTGAAGTTTCGCAGTGCGTAACTAGATGAAAAAAAAGTAGCTATGAAGTTTTCGCCATCTGGTTAAAAGAATTTGAAAGAAATATAAATGCATGCTGGACATAGCGAAATAAAATGTAAACAACAGTTTCCAAAGACTCATCATCATGAGAACAATAGAAACCCACCCCTTGGTTGCGATATCGATGTGCACTTGAGAATTACTCGATGTGCACATGAGAATTACGCCAATCGGTATCTTTATTTACCAATCTATGTATCTCCAGAATGGAATATTGACTGCTCGGTGATATAGGGATGAGATTATCAAATCCTTTTTTATACCTTACGCTGCAGTAACCGGAGCTGAATTCTTGTCGCGGTGGTAATTTTAGGCTGCATAGTGCGTATTTGACGAGGAATCATCCGAAATAATTTTGCTGGGATATTCCGAAGAGATGATCTCCACTGAGCATGGCTAACGAGGAAAGCTATCGGAAATTCTTCGCATTGTGCTCCCTTCCAAAATATTTGATGACGATTGTCGTCTAGATGTCTGATGTTTTTTTGCAAGATGTTCACGGGAGAAGGGTTATTGGTTGATTATCATGCCCACAAAGTCCAGCAAGTAAAAATTACTGTCTTGATCATGTAAGACAGAATATTCAAGTCCTATTTTAACACTAAATGACACCATATTTTATATGAGGAACCATATTTAAAATTATTTTCTCAAATCTGAACTAAACTGAAAAGTGATGCTGCTACGATCTTATGTAGTTTTCTCGTGACCGCCGAGAAATTTCCAGTACCTTTGATTTCTCGAAATTGCTGGAAAGCATATGCAATTGATTACATAGGACCGGATACAGTTACATAAGGATTGGACCAAGTGTTAGGATCGGATACAGTCACATAAGGATTAGACCAAATGGTCGGCACGTTTGGCGGGTTCTTACCAAACTTGGCGACAAAAATTAGTCACCAAAACCACTGCCAGTTTGATTTGACGAGATGGACATTTACCTCAGTGTTAAACGGACCTTCCCCTGCAACCTTATTTTTCTGGGGAGCTTCAATTCTTGAGGCCTTTCATGTTACATTAGGCAAGAGATACTACAATTAACATATAATTTCATTAAATATATATATACATCTGTACAAACTTCATAACACTGTGTTTTCTGTAGCTCTGTACGTCCCTGGCAGTATAGTCCCTGGACAGGAAGCTATACTTACAACTAAGGAAAATCATTGCAATACTAAAACAATAATTTCAATAAATAATATACAACAAATCAACTATAAAATCAAAAAATAAATGCACGAATTTACAAATTTATATATACATAGGGCTGTGGTCTTAGTATATTATTTCCATAACATACACTATGGGGGCTACGTACTGTGGCCATAGTAAAGGGCTAACCTGTCGTAGTGAACGACTTTAGGCTTAGAATATGATTATGTACTGTTCCGAACGAAGACGTCTGTTTAGGACTATGTAAAGATCGTCCCAGGGTGACTGTAGTTTACGAAAAAGTCGTTTCCGTCTAATCGGATTCCATCACACCTTTTCATCTTCTTTGAATGGATCTCTTGTAGCGCTTGTGTCGTATCGGTTCTTCTCTCTCGACAACGATTCGCTGTCCTTCAAAATTGTTCTCTTAAAACCGTGCCAGGAGGTCGTGAATGTGCTTATCAGGCAATGAAGGATCATGTGGAAGGCGACCAAAGAACAGATCACAAGGCAGATGAAGGTCACGGCTGAAGATCATCTGGAATGAAGGATAGCTGGTAGTCTTGTAGACCCTTCTGTGATAGGCCAGTAAGAGGAGAGCTAATTTTTGGTCCTAGTCGTATTGGTTTCTGGAAATCATCAGCGAGAGGTTGTTAAGGATGGTTCGATTAAACCTCTGTACCATGCCGTCTGACTGCGGATCTAAAAAGTCATGTGGGTTTTGTCTATGCGGAGTACTCTATAGAGTTTCTTAATTGCAGCCGAGATGAAATTCCTATCTTTATTACAATGTAACTGAAGAGGCGCTCAGAACCTGGAAATCTTAATGTTGTGTCATTACATGTTAGCCTCTTGATTAGAGAAGGTATGCTTCAGGTCACTTCATGAAGTAATCAATCATAATCAGGGTGTATTTGTTGCCATGAGCAGTTCATGGCAAACGTCACAGCAGGTTAAAGGCGATGCATTCAAAAGGCGGTCTTTTATTGTAACGGTGCAGCTTCCCTCAGGAGCGTTTCTTCAGCCCTTTTCGACTCGCACAGGCATCGCACGATTGGTACTACTTTTGTATGTCATCGCCTGTTTTACTTCAGTAGAAGCGCTCTCGAACTTTATGCAAAGTATTCATTATTCCGTGGTGGCCTTCTGTCGGACTGCTACTTATTTCCTGAAGGACGTCCAGGAACATGAAAGTATAGGCTGCCATCGGAAAGCCTTTCCATCATCCGATTCGAACTTCCGGTACAAGACACCGTTTCGAATATGGAGTGAGTCTTAAAAATCCAAGATTGATTTGTCAGATCGAAATGTCCTGCTAGGTAAGTTTCTTATTTGAAGACTCGATTAAGTCTATGGGTTTAATGTCGGCGTCTTCCAATTAGTCGTTTCTGACTTTTTCTTCATTTTATGGGTCTGGGTCACATGATGTTGAAGTTGTAACTTGACGTGCGACCGGATTAACCAGCTCATATTTCGCTTCGACCCTTGAACAATATTGACAGCTTTCTGATCAGGGTGTAGACAGTGCTTCGTCGCTTTCGTGTAACTGTTCTTTCCGATGACGAACAATGAAATCATATTCCTGTAATATCTGTATCCTTTTGGCTATTTTATCTGTGCGGGGCAGGAATTTCCTACCATAGAAGTAATGGTAGAAATGTTCTACAGCTTTTACTGTTGTTAGCAACTTTTTTCTTGTGGCACAGTAATTCACCTCTTTTTTAGATAAAGAGCTGTTTCAGTATGCTGTGACACGTTCTTGAGCATTTATTTATTGGAACAAAACAGCACCACACTCTCCTTTCTCGCATTCAGTCAAGAATAAATGGCTTGTCAAGCTGAGGATACGTCAGGATTGTCGCAGATTTTAAAACCTTCTTCAGTGTGTTAAATGCATTCTCACATTCTTTTGTTCACAGCAACTTTTGTTTGCTCTCTGTCAGTTTGCGAAGGGATTTTGTGATGGAAGAAGAGTCCTTCACAAATATCCTATAATTGCTGCAATTCCCCAGGAAACTTTTTCGCTGATAGGCGTTTAATGGGCGTCTCCAGTCTTTAACTGCCGATGCTTTTTCTGGATGCGTATACACACTTTCTGGAGGGATGACATGTCCGAGGTAAGTCATTTCCTATCTGAATAATTTACATTTGGCCGGACTTAACTTTAGATTGGCTTTATTCAATTTCTTCCTAATATTTTCCTAATAATTCCTAATATTTCAAGCACCTTCCTAATATTTTGTAAATACTACTCTTCCCAACGACGATGATATCATCCAGTACAGTAAAAAGTCCGCAATCCGGACTCGTCGGGACTTCGGCTATTCCGGATAGGGCTTTTTCCGGTTTATAGATCATTAATTTAAATCTGGTAAGATGTCATGCAGAAATTATACAATTAAAAATATGAAACCGTAATTTATGAAATAAAGAACAATTATGATCTAAAGGGTATCAAAATTTACAAAAAATAAGCTTAATATTTATTTGTTTCCTTTATTAAACATTTCTTTCAATGTAAGTTGTTTCATTTTTTGTGCTAATAATTTCTCTTTAATTCTATAAACAGACATAATTTCTTGTTCAGTTACAAAGTTCCACTGTTCATCCTGTAATTGCTGTGTCGAGAATACCGACTAACTTGTCAATAGAAATTTTTTCGTTTTCAATAATAACCTCTCTGTCACTTTCTTCACTATCGGAAGTGGTATTTTCTGGATCTAGAACCGATTGATGATTGGGGCATTGTCGTCGCAATGAAAAACTTCTGTTGTATCATCTTCATTTGTTACCGCTTCTCCACATTTCTTTACAAAATCCGATAACTGGAAAATTTCACTTTTAATTTGCGATGTCCGAAAACATTCAAATTCGCGGCTATCATCTTCATCGTCCTCACCATAAAATATGGTAGCTGGCCATAAATTATGCCAAGCATTTTTTAACGTATCTGGAGACACATCCTCCCACGATCTTGTGATGCTCCATACAGCAGATTTTATGCTAAAAATTTCAAAATGTCTTGAATAGTCTTGCCATTTGTTCAAGAAATTTAACATAGATTTTAAAAATGCTACTTTATATTTGCATTTCAGCACGTGCACTATTCCCATATCCATAGGCTGAATGATAGACATACAATTTGGAGGGAAGAGTAATACGGATACATTATTTTTCACTAAAACTTTGAAGTATGCGCCGAACACTTGTCAACAATCAGGACTATTTTTGAGTCATCAGGTAAAACAACCGAATTCAAATGTCGCCGAGCCTCGGGTATAAAATGATTCTCAAACCAATCATTCATCAACGCTTGTGTCATCCATGCTCTTTTATTTGCGCAATATTTAACGGGGAAAATCGTTACTCCTTTAAATGCTCGAGGTCGTGCATGTTTTCCGATTAAGAAAGGTTTGCACTTGTGCGTTCCTGCAGCATTTGCGCACGCTAAAATTTTTAATTTCGCTTTGGAATCTTTGACACTAGTTGGAGCCTTTTCTGTAGAGGTTGCCAAGGTATTTCGTGGTACATATTGCCAGAAAAGACCAGTTTCATCAGCTTTGTAAATTTTTTCTGGCGATAATTGTTCACTAGTAATGAGTTCAATGAATTCATCTGCAAATTGTTCAGCAGCTTTAGTATTAGCTGAAGCTTTTTCACCTGAAATTTTTGATTGTCTTATACCATGGCGATTTTTAAATTTGGTTAACCAACCTGTTGAATATGTTCACTCAGTGTTTAAGTTCATTTCTTCATGAAATATTTTGGCTTGAGCCATTAGCATTGGACCCGTCAATGGCACGCCCTCGCTGCGACGCTGTCTGACCCATTCAATCATCACTTTGTCATGATCGTCACTTTTAGCATAACGAAGCCTTTTTATGTTATTCATTGCAAGTGGGGTGTCGGAATCCACCAAAAATTCAAAAAGTTCCTTTTTCTTTTTGCTTATGTCATATACAGTTGACTTTCCATTGTCATACTCCTTGCATAATTTTGAGACGGATATGCCTTTATCCATTTTTTGCAGCAATTCCACTTTTTGTTTGATGGACATCGAAACATTCTTTCGTTTTGTAGATCCTTTGGCAGCTCCAGAATTGGAAACTCTTTTTGACATAATGATAATCGAAAGTTCAAGCTTAATTTTTATAAAATTCCTCTAACAGTCTGCAAAAGATAATAAGCCGGACCCAATTAGAAGATTAAGGAACAGCGCAATTTGCAACATTAACTGAAATGCCTTAAAATCAGTAAGATAATTTAAGCCTAGCTTACACCGTCAGTTATACATTAAACGCGCATGCGTAAAGTATAAAATACAAGCTTGTGGCTTTGAGGTCCGGATTATAGATCATTCCGGATAATGGACGTCCGGATTACGGACTTTGTACTGTATATCAGACAGGTGTAGTAGAAAAATTCACTCAGCACGGTCTCCATCAGGCGTTCGAATGTTCTCGGGCGCATTTCATATTCTAAACGGCATCACCTCAACTGCCAAAGATCCTGTCCGGTAGTACTAATTGCCATCCATTCTCCGTCATCATTACGTATCTCTACCTGCCAATATCCACTCTTTAAATCAAGCATTGGAAACCACCTGCTTCCAGAAAGAGTGTCCAGATTGCCCTCAATTTTAGGAAAAGCGCAGTTGCTTTTCTTCGGATGTCATTCAACCTATGATAATCAACGCAAAATCTAATTGGACAATGGGAGAGACCAAGGATTTGCTGAAGGCTTGATAACGTCACTCCGATGCATCTCCTTTAGATGTTTTCCAACTTTTTCCTGTTTGCCAATTTGCAAACATCTCGGATATTTCTTGATCGATGAATGGTTCTCCATATTAATTTCACACAGTGCCTAACTGGTTCGACCTACGTGAGAAGATGTATGGAACAAAACATCTTGAAATTCTTGAATGACACTCTTACCTGGATGACGGTTCTTGATAGGTCGACGAGTGCTGAGACTACTTGTACTTCTTTCGAGCGGTAACAATTCTTGGGATATTTCATCATGCCATACCGGAAATTTCTTTTTTCAGCTGTGGATCCTGGCAGCAAAAAAATATATTTTTGTTGATACTGTGATTTCGTCTTGAGCTATTATTTGGTGGACAGGTTTAACTCCTGTATCTTTAATTCGGAACGGGCTTGTGAACTCGAAGGTAGAATACATTTCGTTATTTTTAAAGTTCAAAGAAAAATTTTATTTCTGTAGAAAATGTATTCCAAGTATTTGCCATGTATGCCATGTGATCGTAAGCGGCATTTTGGTACGCCGCATTAAAGTTCAACCTTCCATCGATGTCGATTTTATCCCGAGCACAGTCTGGGGGGATAACTTACAGCAGCGTCCAGATGGATTTATCTTCTAATCGTTGAGCCAGATCTTTTCGGATGATAGTAACATTGGCTGCTGTATTAATTGTCATATTACAAGAAATTCGTCTTATATATTCAATGATGAAGAGTCCATTACTGCCGCCACACATTCCAGAAATCTAAAGTGCTTTTAAATCAGACTCTTCTAAATATCTGGAAACCTCCGCCCCACAAGATGGCCACTAATTTACGTGGTTAAATCTTTTAAATGAGCAGTCAGTTGATCCACTAGCTTTTTGACGTGAGCATCTCTGATTGGATGGCGGTCTCTACGGGTTGCTTGTTGGGCTGCCCTCGAATTTCATTGTGCACCCTAAGCACTGTTTAGATCCTTGGCATCTGCCATTCGCAGTACTTTCTGTGTCTCATCATCCCGGATGCGATCTACAAACTAGTGCAGGAACTGGATTTTGCAGTTTCTGTCGGCACTCCGTAAAGGTGAGATGAGACGGCCGTTCTTCATCCGTGACAAGCTCCTGTAGTGTTATCGTGGGCATCTGTTGGCGTGAGCACTGTGAGCTAAACTGAACTCAAAACGGTTACACTCCCCCATATTTTTCCGGCAGCCGAAAAATTTCCAGCATCTTCGATTTCTCGATATTGCTAAATGGCAATTGCAGTTACATAGGGCCGGATCCAGTTATTATGTGATCGGACTAGTTTTGTACAGAAAATAGACCAAAAGTCGCCAAGTGGTCGCCAAGGTTGGTGATTTCTCGCCAATTTTGGCAATAAATTTAGTTGCCAAAATCATCGCCAGTTGATTAATCAGTTTGGCTTGGCGGGATAATCATTTATCTGAATGTTAAATGCACCTGTTCCTGTATCCTCATTTTCCACCGGAGCTTTGCGTTCTTTGGGCCTTTCACGTTGCATCATACAAGAGATACTACAATTTACATATAAAACTAAATTTAGTTCAAGCCGTTATTTACAAAATATAATTTTTTTTTCCCTCCTATGCACACGTAACTCATGCGTTATTTGTGTTGTAGTCGTCTACTTCTGTATCTTTACAAGTAATCTTATCTATACGCATGCTAGAAAATTTACTGCCAACAAGTTGCAATCATTAAAAAAAAAAAAAAAATTACGAACCATTTTAGTTTAGACTTCTGTTCTGTGTTGAATGTGCTGGGCAGTCATCCAATTTGATCTTTTGTGTTAATAAATTGAAATCGTGAAGAATTGTAGTTGGACGAGGCTAGACCGCAGATTGTTGTTTTATGAATGAAATTCTCCCCGTCACTTTGAATGTAATGACTTTTGGCGCTTTCGTATAAATTACTGTACTGGAATTTCCATCGCTATAAAATGGGTTTTCGGTACTGGAGCACTTACTGGATTCTCAGATTGCTTCATGTTATTTCCTTAACGATGGATACTTATTTTAATGTGATACTTCTTTACATATAAGCTTTAATGTGATACTTCTTTACATATAAGCTTTCGGCCCAAGTTATACTGTGAAATAAATGCACAGCACCGTCTTAAATTTTTAAGTCATTTCTTCATTAAGTAAGTGCACAAATCTTCACGTGGCGGTAATATGCGATGCAATAGGATTTCTCTCGCCCATTACTTGGATTTGCCATCTTGGACAGCAGCATTTTAAAAGTCATATTTTATCTTCTGTATCTTTAGATTTCTGGAGCACTAACTTTTTAATCAGTACGCCTATCTGTCATAACTGCTGAACTTGAAAATGTTTCAGGTGTTGAACTGAAATCTGCATACCAAAGATCAAATTGGAATCTGTGTTTAACGTTATGATTTTAAGTTAAAATTTTCTTTTAACATTTTAAAATTTAAAGCGCAAAGTTTAATATATTCAACTTTTCGTAATTGGAAATTTTCAGATTGCTGTTTTTAATGGTATTATTTCAAGCGAATAACTGTTTATGTAAATTAATTTTAAAGCTTCTTGAAATAAAAGTTTGATTAGAAAATTCCAGGACTGAATGTTTTTTCCCTTGCGACATTTGAAATTCAAATTACTATTTATATCAACGACATGTTTAAACGTTTCTAAACATATGTAAAGAATTACCTACCGATATATGGCTACACTATACATTTGTAGCCCTTTTTTACATAAAAGAAATTTGTGATACCAGAGAAAATGTGTGATATGAATATGAAAGAACAACGTATTTCCCTTAAATTCTGTGTAAACCTGAACAAAACTGGCAAAGACACTCGTGACCTGATTATTCAAGCATTTTGGGATGAATCTGTATCGCGGTCGAAAACGTTTGAGTGGCATCAACATTTCAAAAGATCTGAATTTCAAGGCATGATGCCCGAGAGAAAGTCGTTGCTGTTGTGAAAGAAAATCGAAGAAAACTTTGAAAAATGTATCAGATGAAAAGTGGGTCTGAAATGTAAGGCATCTGAAAGCTTTCAGATTTTAATCATCACCAAAAAGGGTTTGCTAATGTTTTTTACACTGTCGCTAAGATCGCAGTCTACCAGTCTACTCTTGCACTCACTTTTGGAAACCATTTCTAGCCAAAAGGAGCGTTAGCTCAGAAGAGTTATTAATTTCGCTTTGGCATTTTGCTTCGATTCACTGTATAAGGTATTTCTCTGCCTTCTTCGCATGGCTTCGTGGTGTGGTGGTCTGCACACTGGGCGCGTATTCCAGAGGTCTGCGGTTCGATTCCCGGCGAAGGCGTTGCACATTTTTCATTTCTCCTGCTTCCAAAAAAATACTTAATGGCTCTACAACTGTAAATGTCCATAGCACTTTTCAAACTGTTGCCACCAAATATTATTCGCCCTGTGCTATATTTAAAGAAATTAAATAATGAAAAATCTGCATAAATGTTTGTTTGTTCTTGCATTGTGCTAAAACAAAGGTACCTAGAGCCATCAAATTTTGAATAATGTAATCCTCCTCTGAATATGGGCATTTGGAAGCTCAAATTTGGAATTTGTTTTATGATCGATTTCATATTTTGTAACACTTTAGCGGATTTTTGATTGAGAAACTCGATGATTTCAAAGCGAGCAATGACAACACAGTACGAGCGGGGGAAATCATCTCTATCTCGCGAGACTGTGTATCGGAAATTCTAAAGATATGCTCATTTTAAAATTATTTTGCGATATTGCTGTTGAATTGAATTTTATGGTTCAAGTGCGAAGAACATGATATTTAATAAATAAATGTAACAGAGAACGTTAAAGAACGCCCCTTTGGGCGTAATGTAAAATATGAAATTTCACCCCCCCTTTTATCTGTATTAGTAAGCATTATTTTCTTTGCATCTACGCCATAAAGAGTTCAACAACAAAATCGCAGAAATTTTAACAGCAGCATAGCAGCATATGTTTAGAATTCTCGATGCAGTGTTAAGTGTCGCCATAACATTAAAAAAAATATTGTCTTTTCTCACTTCATCATATCAAAGTTTAGTTTTCTTAGTAAAATGGCTTACAAAACTTTTTTTGTATTTCTTTTATTAATGTTTTGTGTATTAACATTTTCACGTTCTTCGCACTTAGCTACAGAATATTTAGTTCAGCAGCAAAATCACCAAACATTTGAAAACATCATATGCTTAGAATTTCCGATAGACAGTCTCGTGCGCTGAAGATAAAAATTATTCCGTATAGTGTTGTCACTACTCGCTTTCAAATCATTAAGTTTGTTAATCAAAAATTCATTAAAGTTTTGAAAAATATGAAATAAATAATAATAATAATAAAAAAAAAAAAAAAAACAGATTCGGAATTTAAAATCCGGTCTTTCAGATGCGTACGTTAGGGTGAAGAGCTACATGATTCAAAATCGTGTAGCTCTTCACCGTAACGCCGCTGTTTTTTCACAGTGCAAGGAATATACATATTTACATGCAGATTCTTCATTATGTAATTTCTTCAATACAGGGCGATAATATCTAGTGGCAACAATAGAAAAGTGATCTGCCGTTTTTAGTGAATTGATGCAAAATCTCATTTCGAGACTAATAGCCCCTTATGAAGTAACAATGGATTTCTTCATCATAATAATGCGCGGCCTACTATTATTATGGAAATTTTGGGGTGTTAGTGAACTGGCAACTGTTCCACAGCTTCTGGATTCGCCGTACTTGAGTTTAGCAGTTTTCTCTTTTCCTTTTTCCACAGTTGAAGAACAAACTTTAAAAGGACAAATATTTTCAATTAAGACAAATTGTAGTGAAACCTTTGTTCACGAACATAATTAATTTTTAAAGATGGTTTGACATCCGAAATACTCGTTAGGAGAAAGAATTTTTCCCATATTAATTAAGGCAAAGTGAATTAATCCGTTCCCGGGTCCAAGTTATTGCTTAGAAAATAGTGTTTTTTATATAAATTCATAATGCAAAACCAATGGAATTTATTTAGTATATACACAAGGTTTATAACAATTTTAGACATACAAAAAATAGAAAAACGGATTAAATTTTGCGTTATCTCTAGGAAGGAAAGTTGACGGCTTAAGTAGAAAGCAATGAAATAGCCAAAGGTGCAAAATATTATTGCTTGAGAGGGAAATCCTTTTCCGTAAAAATATCAGTTAGCTATTGCCTTTCTGGTTTTCTCTTTCGCTTAACATCGCTCTGCTCTCGGAATCACTGAGCTTTTGTCTCATTAAAAATATATCCACTTTGATTTGTTTTTCTCCATGATTTAAAATGTTTTTTAAAGCAAGACATTGGAAATATTTATGCTACAGATTACTGTTGCTGTATCAAGGTGGTAATATTCTACGAACCTTTGCATCTTACCACATTTTGCACAAATTTCGTGGACTAAATTTGTTAGGAACTTCTTCCCTTCCGTTATTCCGTCCGTACTTTCGTCCACCATCCATCCTTGTAAATTCCTCCCCAAAGACATCCAGGGCTAAAGGGCTAGTTCAGTGTTTCTTAACCTTTTTGGCACAATGAACAACTTTAAAAATTTTAAATATGTCACGGACCCCTCTGTGAAAAAAAAAATTGCTTAAACATCATTTATTAAAAATATATTCTGTTTTATTATTTAATTATTTTAATATTTTTATTTTATTTAATATTTATGTGAAGGCTGTTGCTGCTTTTCCTTGATTAACAGATCGAATGGACGGATGGTTTTCGACAAAGCAACGCACATATCATGTTCGACATTCAGTCTATTTCGATGTTTTGTTTTTATTGTGACAAGTGTGGAAAATCCCGCTTCGCAAAGATATACTGTAGCAAACGGAATAATGGCTGCCATAGCTCGTTTTACAAGCAATGGGTAAGCTTCTCTTAAAGAAGACAACTCTCTAAGAGTTTTTGAATCGAAATCTATTTTTAACAAGGACTTTGTTTTCAAATCAATTAGCTCATCTTTGGCAAGGTTAATGTCATCGATACAGTCAATATCACAAAGAAAAGGATTACGAATCCACAACTCATTTTTTATATTTATTCCATCCGAATTGAAATATTTTTCAAATGAAACTTGAAGTACTTCCTGGTGTTCACAGATTTCATTTTTCAAGTTATTCAATAACAAACTATCTTTCCGAGATCCATTTTCAAAACGCACTTCGTCCAACATTTGAAAGTTTGCATATATCCCATTTTGAATTCTAATTTTCCAAAGTGACATTTTCAATAAAAATGCCTGTAGTTTCTCAGTGGCATCCATAATTGTTGTATCAGGCCCTTGAATTGAAAGACATATATCGTTCATGTGGTTAAAAATGTCTGCCAGGTAAGCCAATTTACATATAAAATCTTTTTTCTTGAAATATTCGAAGAGTGAGTTATCGTTTTCTTTTAAAAAAAGTGATACTTCTGTCTTCAACATGAAAATTCGTTTCAAAACCTGCCCTTGTGACAGCCAGCGCACTTCCGTGTGGTACAGAAGTACCTCATGTTCTGCGTTCATTTCTTGACACAGTGTTTTAAAAAGACGATGATTAAGAGCTCTACTTCTAATAAAATTCACAGTTTTAATAACTATTGACAATACTTCTTTTAAACTGGTTGGAAGAGTTTTTTTAGCCAGAGCATGTCTATGTAAAAAACAATGTGTAACAATAACATTAGGAGCCTCTTTTTTTACCAAATGGGCAAAACCAGATTTATTGCCAAGCATCGCAGGTGCTTGATGGTGTACAAAGTGAATGAAGTTTTTGTTTCCAGTCAAAGTCGTGTTTGGAAAAGAAAACATTTAAAATCGCTAAAACATCAACTGCCTTTATAGTTTTCAAAAGAGGCTCACAAAATAAGAATTCTGCTTTGATAGTATCAGCAGACACGTAACGAACAAAAACAAGAAGTTGACTACAATTCGAGATGTCTGTAGTTTCATCCAGTTGCATACTAAAGAGAAATGGCGATGCTTTCAATTCATCGATGATCTGTTTCAAGATATTGCAAGAAATTTCAACTATTCTTGAATGTATCACATCATTGGACAATGAAATAGCCTCAAGTTTTTTTCTCTGTTACAGTCCACAAACTAATTCAACAATTTCCAGCGCACATGGCTTAATTAATGTCTCTCCAATAGTATGCGGTTTCTTACTTTTGGCAATACGATATGCAACTCTGAAAGATGCCTCAACAAAAGGTTTTTGTGAAATACCAAATCCAAGTTTGGTTAATGTTCCAGATTTCGAAAGCTGGGCTTTCTTCTTTGTAAAAAATTCTAGATCTTTAGATGCATTTTCAAGATGAAGAGATTTGAGATGCTCTATCAATTTTGCCGGTTTCATACTGGCGTTTTCCAAAACTTTTCCACACAGAAAGCATTGTGGCTTTTCAACACCGTCCGATTCCTTCATGCAGCAGAATCCATATTTTACATAATTTTCATCATACTTCCTTTTTTTGGACATTTTGGGCTACAAAAAAAAATCAAATAATCAAACGAAACATTAAGAACAAACATTAAGACACAAAAAAAAACACTTGAAAAAAAAACTTTAATTACAACTTATGAAAAAGGAAAACAAATATTTTGTTTTAAAAATTTGCAAGAACTTTGCGGAACTGATTTTAACGTCACTTTATTTCCAAGTGAAATAAAATTCAAAGGCTAATTTGTGTTTCTAAAAATGTCAAATTTTATATGGTTTGCGAATGTTCTTTTCCTCGTATTTTGGAGGTCTCTATTATTGGAAAATGGCAGACAGACGGCTTACAGAGGTTGCCCATGACAAAAAAACGTTTTTTTCTTAAATATTGATGCAAACATTTTAAAAATTAGGAGCAGTCGGCTGACCCCCAAAATATGACCCATGGACCCCCAAGGGGTCCATGAGCCACAGGTTAAGAAACACTGGTCTAGTTCATCAGCTTCTTACGGCTAAAACCGAAAGAAGAGACTGATGACGTAGTTGGGTTCGCTTGCTCAGTTCTGCTGTGCTGTTTCTTAAGCATTTGCTTGAGAATCAAAGTGCTTTGAAGAATAGTTTAATAACCAATATGAGCCGATATTTTAGCTCATGAAATTGCAATATACATGCATATATATATATGAACTAGTAATGTAGTTATGTCATACTAAATGAAACTCTAATATGCGTAAAACGTAAGTAAGACAGGCTTAAACATAACAAATTTTTTAGGTTGAGTGTACCCTAAATCTTTTTCATAATCATCTTTTTAAATATATGTAAATAGTAACCCATCGACAACATAGGTAAATTTTTACATTTATGAAGAATTCTTTTTGCATTAAAATATCAGTTAGTCGCAAAGTAATTTGCATTATAGAAATATTAAATAAAAATATGCAAATACATTTTGAGAATACGTACTAAAGACCTTACACATCTATCTGATTAAAAATTAGTTAATGGTAATGCTGGATTTCATAACACATTAGAACGAAACAAATTTCACGTCTTTCATTTTTGCTTTTCAATTAGCGTTGATAATGAGTAGTAGAATTTTGTAAGCTGTTGCAATGACTATTTTGAAAGCATTACCAAATTCCTTTAAAGGTATCATCATAACTTTCACGTAAAAGAAAAACTCTTTATCTGAAACTAACAGGGCTAAAGAAAGAGAATCTAAGAACTAAAGGTTCAATCTTTTGCACTTGATGCTCTGGTCATTTGACGACGGGACGAACCCAGTGACGTCACATAATATCCGGTATGCTCCCCCGCGGTAGCGTAATGGCAGACCGCACATTGAGTTGATAGTGTTAAGCGAATTTCGCTTACTGCGCATGCTTGATGGTGTACATTTGGCGCGGGGAGAAATATTGGCGAGTAAGCAACCCTACATTAGCTTATTCGTGATGTCCAGTCTGGTTCAGTGATGTTTACAATTGCAATATTATGGAACTTTGTTTACTCGTTATTTTAACGTCCTTCCTGATTGAATTTGCTTTTTTTATTAATATATGTTTCATTTTAATTAAGGCTTATTTGCTGAATTTGCATTTAATATTTGTTAACATATGTTCGTAATAATTCATTATTTAGATTTAATTTGTTTACATGTTATAATTCAGTAATGTAAACTGGATTTTCTCTCCTAGTTTGGTAATGTATGTAGGCTTTTTTTTTTTTTTTTTTCAAAGAATTAAGTAAACAGCATTAAGTAACTGTAAAATTCTTCAGTCTTATTTACAAACACTTGCTATATTCCTCTGAAGGAAACAAATCATTCCTTAAAACTTTTTTCTTAATGTTACAATATATAGAAATTTAGGAAATGTTTAAAAAAAAAAAAAAAAAAAAAAAAAAACTAATGAACTGTATGTGTATTAAGAAAGATGATACTGTGACATAGTACATAAACATACTTGCATTTATAACATATCAAATTTACTGAAATGGGAAAATACATACCTGAAAGCAATCTTGCAATAGCATTTGGTTTGCAGTTCTTGCGCTGGGCATTTGTATTTACGCTGATTTCCTTTACCCATTTTTTGCACTCTTCAATCGAATTCATACTTGATCGTATCATTCAGCTTTCCAGTTGTTCCAGCAGTACAGGAAAAAATCGTATTTTGACACAGTAATTACTTTACATTTACATTATACTCTATGAAGATTTAAACGCTAGATTTGTTTACAATCAGATGGCGGTACATTTACCATATACCGTATTTATCTTCTTTTCAAATCGCGCCAACATAATAATTACGCCAACTTTTGTTCTGGGCGTGCGCAGTATGCGACATTCGTTTAACACTGTTCAACTCAATGTGCGGTCTGCCATTACGCCCCCCGGTATACTCCGCGTCGGCATCGTTCTTCTCAAAAGGATGACCCAGCCCTTTTCTTTCTTTAGCCCTAGAAGACATCCATCTTTAGAGGCAGATAGCCCTTGCGTGCTTTGCCATAATATCGCATTTTATCAAATAAACCAACCAATCCACTATCCATCATCATTAACTGTACTTTGGAATATCATTTATTGCCGGCTTACTTGTTCGTATCTTGAGACATCGTCTATTTTCCAAAATATTTTTCGTTTGGAAAATTTGTTCTTGAACGGTTTTGTTCATGATCCAGAATGTTCGTGAACCAAGATTCCACTATATTGAAGTATACTTCTAAGTGCACCAAAAATATGCTTAACAAGCAGCTGTATGTTGTTGGGAAAAAATGGCATTGCTGAATCAATACAGAAGGATCATATTTTGTAGGTGATAAGGATTGAAAGTCTTGTATGTGTATAAAGTACCTCACATGTATGTATGCTATATAAAGAGTAACTACATTATACAAAATATTATATATTTGGATATCAACTATATCTGTATTCTAGTAATTATTTGTTACATTATTGTTGTTATTCTAGTAATTATTTTACGAAAGACATAAAAACGGATATAAAGAACACCAAGCTGAATTTTATAAATGGTCTCGAAAGAAGAACGCGATCCAGATCGGAGTTCTGCAGTTCTAGATGTTAATGGGATAATAAGAATAATCGAAATTCTATGTGTAACTAAATTCGACGGCTTAAATTAGGGTTTGAACAAGGTGAACTCCAGATGAGTTCTGCAGTTCTAGATGTTAATGGGATAATAACAATAATCGAAATATTCTATGTGTAACTAAATTCGACGGCATAAATTAGGGTTTGAACAAGGTGACTTCTTTGGAGAAGACAAGAACTAATTTGTAGTAATTGCTAAGGAGAGAAAAATAAGGGAGATCCGTGCTTAAAGCGTCAGATCTGCCAATCCACTGTCAGAAAGCTTTCTTCTGTAACATGTCCTATCTTCTTTAGAAATCTGGCACGCAATCCCATTGATTAACACGTCGAATAATAAATTATGCTAATTGCTCACGGTAATTTCCTTTCCTTGCTCTTTGCGAATTAAGAGGAAGTAAACGTTTCGCAATGTGACTTTTTCTTGAACTGAAGTACGATTCTGTTTGTGTTGTGACCGAAGTTGAATGTGTCACCTCTGTTGACCTTCTCTTTTTGTTCTTAGAATAAAAATTTTAATGTAGCTCTTTTCCTTCTTGCTACCGATATATTCCTTTTCTCCTTTGTTCTTTCTAATATTTGTCTAGATTTGTGATCTAATATGTGTGTTTCGATTTAGGAGCATTTGCGTTACTATATATATTACTCTTTTAATTTAAGTGTATACCGAACGGAATGAAAATTTTCTTGAAATGTAATTGTTATTTATTGTTCTTATTGGAAATATTTTTCGTATATTTATATTGTTGTTCTCAAATAGATGGCATTTTATGAGTCAGCCACGTTGATGAACTTTTGAAATTATCAGAAATTTGGAGATTTAGTGTTGAACTTCACAAAATTCTATCGGTGCTCGGAGATAATACATTAGTGGTATTAAAAGATAATAAGGCAGCAAAGTAATTAGCAACTTCCGAACGTTCAGTTTAATCTACGGAATTGTAGTCCTATATGTTGCGGTGATTCTTGTTTCTATAATGTCTTTGATGTTTGCTGTTTGGGGGGTTCTTTTTGTTATAAAATAGAATAATATTCGTTTAAAGAAAATAAGACAAAACAAACAAACGGGTTTAAAAAAAAGGGGGGAGAATCAAATGACTGTCCAAGAACAGCATATTTGTATTCGCATATTACAGCAAGAAGCATTTTTGTAAGAGTTCTAACCACAGTAATTAGTGTTCAGTACAACAGTGACATTCTGCAACCAGTCACATTTTCATAGCCCTACAGTCTCCTTAGAGTAATTTTGAAACAGGACAATCCACTCTTTGTATTGCATGAGCCTTCGTTAGAGTTACCGATGTCTAACTTCATCTTTCGCCTCGAAAGATCACGTAATTTACCCTCCCTCCTTTAGAAAATGTACTGATCTCAAACTCACGGGTCGCAGGAGGGCTACGAATGTATTTTAATTAGTTGCAAATAGTTTTAGAGACATACAGATCTAGATTGAGCTTATGTGCGTGACTGCATCTGAAGGCAGTGGCGTTAGCCAAAGAAATCGGCCCTGGCAGGAAAAAATATGCTGGTCCTTAGGCCCCATATGAAATGTCGTTATATACATAAGTTATCATCATCATCATAAAAATAATTTTATAAAATAAAAATATACCTTTGCGAAAAAGCAACACTGTAATTACAAAACAATTTTTTAAAAAACAAATATATATATATATTATATATATGAATTAAAATACATACAATAAATAACAATGACTAAATAATTATATAAACAAAACAGCTGTTCATTTATAATTAGCCATTTAAATGTTTTTTAATTCCAAAAGCGACTGGTAAAATATTTTCTCCATTATACCTTCAATTTTAGTTTTAGCCAATATTCCTTTCTCTATGTTCATCAATGCAATGACTCCAAATTAACTTGCTTCATAGTACTCCTTAATCTACCTTTTACAATTTTAATTTTGAAAAAGCTCTTTCGCATTCAACTTGTGTTATAGACAGAGTAAGTACAAACTTATAACCAAAAAAGACATTGGCGTACGCGTTAGTATATAAGTTATATTTCAGAGTAATTTATATACACACAAGATGCAATTTAGCTTTGGATGAATGCTCATTAATAGATAGAGCACTCTCTTCTGATTCAGTTTCGTGTTCAAAATAATGATTTTCAAATGAATTTTTTAGTGTTTCGCATTTATTTACGAGGTCCTGATACTCATCCTTAAGATTATCAGTTGTTATACCAGCATAGTGCCCTAATAACAGATAAATAATCGAAAGAGTTTGGCGACAATGGCTTCGAAAAATTTTTCGAATCGAGAAGAGATATGTCTTCATACAGGTACAACTTCATATGTCCTTTAAATCTAGATTCTATCGATGAAATGGTGCTATCCATTATAAAATTAAAGACAGGGCAATTGAAATTATAGTCGGGTGATTCTTCGTCGTCCATTGGCTTTCACTTTTCGGCATCTTCTTAGCAGGTAGCTCTTGTATAATTATATTACAACTCAGCCTTTCTAGTTTATCATTGCAATCCTTTGCAAACGATTTTGATGCGTTAAATATTAAATAAAAGTTTATAGAAATGACATTTAAACAGCTTGTAACCTCCATAATCACATTATATGCTAGGATGTAATCTAATCATTTTGTCTGCAAATATTTCTGTATAAAGATATCTAATAACAACTGAACATTGGTCCATTTGATTTGTGTCGGTAGTAGTATCAATTTGAAATGAGTAAAAATTCACTTTTCGAATCTCAGCGAATACTAATCGTCTCGTATCATTCTTGATGCTAGTTATGATAATAACCTATCGTCATTTTAGAAAATGTTACGCTACTCGCTCTTTATACGCCCAAAGGGGCTTTTTTTTTTTTTTTTTTAACGTTTCGTATGCTATTTTTATTTATTTGCTTTTAAATTGTTGAGTTTGTTAATTAAAAATTTGTTAAAGTTTTACAAAATATGAAATAGGTAATAAAACAAATTCCAAATTCGGGCTTCCTGTTGCCCATATTCGGAGGAGGATTACGTTATTCAAAATTTGATGGCTCTAGGTACCATTGTTTCATCACAATGCGAGAAACAAACATACATTTATGCAGATTTTTCATTATTTAATTTCTTTAAATATAGCACAGGGCGATAATATTTGGTGGCAACAGTTTGAAAAGTGATACGGACGTTTACAGTGTATCAACGCAAAATGCCGAAACGAAATTAATAGTCCTTCTGGGCTAATCTCCCCTTTGGGCTAAAAATTTAGCTGCCGATAAGTCGAGGAATATGGTGGGTGATTTATCATTGCAGTTAAATGCTTAGATATACTGCTGTATAGACAACGCTGTATGGGCCCTTATTTTGTATAAAAAACCGTTGTCCAAAATCAAGAATATTTTTTCTTATTCGCCTCGTTCTGCATCTTAATCGAAAAAGGTGCCTCCGTGTCTTAAAAACTGATTGATAGGGACACATTCATGAAGAATAAATCATTAGTAATCAAAAGTGCAATCAGCATCACCTTAATCTTTGATTTCGGCCCCCAGCTGTGCCTTTTTTACCCCCTTTTCCACGACGTGGGAGAAAACGTCCATTTCCACTATGCACTGGGCCCACCAGTGGCCGAGCGGTGAAGTCGCTGAACACTACTAGTTCGGCCACAGGTTTCGAAACCTGGCGAATGGGCTGGCTGCATGAGCGTTTTTGTAGTTTTCGGCATGTGTAACATGTATACGAGCCAGTTCCCCAAATCCTCCGCGAAAGCATTCCTCCCATTAGGCAGATATCCCTCGAGTGATTTGGCGTAATCAAATAAACCAAGTCATTCACTGTGTCCGTTGTCTATTTGTTTTGTGTCGTATTGTAGACACCAGGTCTCATCTCCGTATGTGATACACTGTACGAAAATTTTTATCCTGTCTCGCAGTAGTCAACAAATCAAAGCTTTTCTGTCTTCTTTTTGCTCATTTGTCAAAATCCGAAGCGCAATTCGAACGCAAAATTTCCTCATTTTCAGATTTTCGATTAAAATTATCCTATAGCTTTTTTTTTTTTTTTTTTTTTTTGCTTATCTCAAGCATGTTTTAAAGTTGCTGAGTTATTACATGTCTATCAGCTTTTAGCAAAGAACGAATTTTCTCGACATTTTCCTCTTTCTTTGAAGTTGGAGGGTACACTCACTATCTTTGGTTCATCTTCAATGCTTTCACGCCCACATTTAAGCGGTTGTAAAGCTAATACACTTGTGTTCTTGCTAACGATGCATCACCATATATACTGTTCGAATCAATACACTTGTGTTCTTGCTAAGGATGCATCACCGTATATACTGTTCGAATCATCTCTGACGTTTCAGTAAATGTCTTCTCAATAAGTAAAAATGACTCCATCGTTTTGATTTTCAAACGACAAAATTACCAGTTTAAACTGGATTTAACAGGAATTCAGATGTCACTCTTTCTAAACAGACATTTATTCTTTCACTTTTTTATTTTATGATTTGGTCTTTTAATTTGTATTATGGGCACACCTTGTTTATTGGATGCATTTTTTTCTCTTTACATTCATCTATGAATAAAGTATGAAGAAATATTGTGATATTTATTCTTCTGATGAAAAATCTGGCTGATGATACCCTGTGTAACGTGTATACGTGCTAGCTCCTCTTAGAAAGTCCTCCACGAAGGCATCCCTTCCCTTAGGCAGATAGCCCTCAAGACTTTGCCGTTATTTAATAAACCAAACCAACTGGCTGATCATACAATACGTATGCGCACTGAAAAGTTTTCGAAAAACTATTTTCTGTATAAAAGGCTTCAGTAACTTCCAGAAGGAGTTAATTCCACATTCCAACTTCTTGGTGGTGAAACTGAAATGGAAAACCTTCATGTATTTTAAAAAGTTATTCAAGAATTAGCTTGAACGTATATTGCACAGTCTGTCACGGTAATAAATTGCATAATATATATCCATTTATGACAGTTAATAGAATATACTACTTCAGCTGTCATAGCAAAGCAAAAATTATGTCTGTACGATAGCCTTTAACAAGGCGTAATTGACCATAAATTTTGCTCCGAGCTTTCGCAAATGGTAATGTGTTATGGCTATTAATTAGCGTTGGGATGTAGATTTTCCTCAAGTTGGTTCGACTACGTATTGCCCAGTCTTGGCATACTGCCATTAGTTGTTTCTAAACTCTGCCAGAAAGTGTAATATTTTATAGTTGTAAAAATGCCCTAAATTTATGAATATTGCGTATAAATCGGTAAAGTCATATCCCTGCTAAAGATTTCAAAATTGTTGGAACAGTGATCGAACGAGAATCGTTACTTTCAGCATAGTATAGCCGTTGACAATTGTTGGGATAGTATTCAGTACATTTGATTTACGTTACTGATACGTTAAAGACAGGATATTTTTTCCGAACTTGCCCAAAAGCAATATATTTCTTCGGCAGCAGTCCCCTCCACCAAGTCAACTATAAATAAGTTTACATCTCATCAAGATATTATATTATTTATTTGTGTAATGGAGACCGCTTGAATGTTTAAAGGTCAGTAGTTCCAAACGGGCCTAGGGTCACAATCTGAAAGCGGCTGACGGATCAGAATTTTTTTGAATGAAAAGATTTTTTCCCCCCTTAACAAAATAAAATTTTGCAACTCAATTAAAAGGTATTTTAATACATATTTTTCAAAAGATTCATAAAAATAATAATAATAAAACAAAAAAATTAATTTATCGTATGTAAAGGTTAGTATTTGAAAGAAATTTCTGTTGTCTATTTTTGTAATTCAAACGTATTGACAGGTTAATTTAAATTTTCGGGCTGACATTATTCAAATAATTCTAATATATTGAATTAAACACTAAATAACATACTTTTAAATAATTATGAGAACTTCCCCAGAGGGACAAAATATGAGAAAAAAATAATGGCAATGTAATGTTTTTCTTTTATATTACATTTTTTAACGCATGCAGAAAAATGCTTATTCGTATGTAAATAATTATAAACTTATTAATTTTTTATTACAATTTTCAGCTATAATATCTCATGATGTTTCAATTTCGATAAAGTTTGAAATCTTTATCACGAATTTTAGTAATCTGGTTCTGTTCTTAGAATTACTAATTTTCAACTACGCCAGGAGGGGGGGAGGGGATCTGTTCATGTGTAAAAGTATTTACGAACAAAGCGATTATTCTTATTGCAAAAATTCGTAACTGAAAGTATTCATCTTTTGACAAGCACGAAGAAAAGTTAATTAAATTCGTATATTCAAATCTTTGAATTAAGTTTGTATCATAGTGAAAATTAGTTAGCTTCATTGGGAGATTTTCTGAGGCGTTACTCACGTTCGTTTTTGGTTACGAAAGTAATGTAAAATTGGACTTATAATCCTTAAAATCATATACCTTTTTATTCAAATTATCGTCATTTAATACTAATTATTTTACAGGTAATGAATTCGATGACCTCCTGTTTGAAACACTGATAATTGATGACTTCCGATAATTAACGTTTCATTGCGGTTTGATCGTGTTAATTACAGAACTCCTTGCGAAACATTTGAAAGAAGTCATCATCAAATATAAGACTCACATTAAGTTACAAAGCGACACTGCTATTGAAATGTAGACTCCATTATAACTTTCAAACGTTTGTAAGTGCAGTTTGATACCAATAATTGTCATCACTATAACAAGTCTTTCACTGGAATAGAATAGCTCTATTGTTCGTATTGGTATCACTTGAAAGCATTAGTGGTCTAATAATATTATTGTCAGCAGAATCGTCTTTACGCAGTTATCCTTATCTTGATTCTCACTAGGATAAGTTATCATCAAAAACTTCCGACAGAATATCAGTTTCGTTCATTTCTTTCAGTTTTCTAACAGAAGCTATTTCTAAAAGCGCGAGGAGCTTGAAGATAGCTGCATGAATTACAGAAACGCATAACCTCCTCCCCCCCCCAAAAAAAAAACTATGAAGGCAGTCGAGTTTAATACATTGACTACTGATGTAAACCCCTAAATAGACAAAGTAAGTACTGGTGAGCAAAACTTAAGCAACAAATTCATGTTTCTACAAAGTCATAACTTTGTTGAAAAGGATGTTTTGCAAATAGTACAATGAAAAACCAACTCAACAGAAAGGTGACGCATGTGAAAATATCAACACCTTGACATCAGAGGGTACGTTAGGGCACGCAAAACACGAGGAGTCAACATGGGCAATACAAGTCATTTTAAAGAGAAGAAAGGAAGGCGCATTTCCAGGCATTTTTCTGCAAGAGAAACTGAGATTGTACATACAGTATGGCTACAGGAAAATATTATTAGGCCTTTATACGAGGTAGAATGATTAGGAAGCTTGAGGAAGCGCGTATTATGACGACTGTCGCCTAAGAATTTGGAATTGATAAAAATTATTTTTGTAAGCTTGCAAAGCCTTCTAGACGACAAGTACAACTTGTAAGTGGTGGTCGGCTAAGAAAAACAACTGTGACTGTTGACTGATCCATCACCTTGCAGGCTAAAAGTACGAAATAAAAATAGGGGGCAACATTGCCCCAGCTGTACACGGCCAACTGGGCCAAAGAATATGTACTGTTGCTGTTGGACTGAATTTTATGGTTTAAGTGCAAAGAACGTGATATTTAATAAGTAAAGGTAACTCACAAAACGTTAAAAAAACGCCCTGGGCTTAATGTAAAATTTGAAAGCTTTCGGATTTGTATTAGTCCAAAGGGGCAATTTTCCCAGAAAGACTATTAATTTCGTTTTGGCATTTTGCGTTGGTTCACAGTAAATGTCAGTTCACTTTTTCAATTTTTTTTTTTTTCCTTTCCAAAAACAGTTGTGCTTTCAAATGGCCTAAGAGATTCTTTCTCAAAGGGATTCTTTGAAACTAACATACATTTATGTTTTTGATGAAGAAACAGTTCAGTCAAGTGAAGCTTGAAGGCTCAGGTCCTGGGCACTTCAGCAGGCTCCTAGGCTGGGACAGCCACATCTTGTGTAGAACACATGCAAGTGAAGCTTGAAATGATCTCAGGAAAGTCGGTTAAAAATCAGTGTGATGTTTGCAAGTTTGCCAAACTGTTAATAAAGAGTTCGACCGTCTGAAGCGCAACCCTGGTTGGCATTCTGCCAAAACACATAGACTCGTCCGAAAGGGACGGTATTACTTGCTACGACGTGAAAGATCTTCTCTTCTCCGGAAAGAGCTATGCTGGACGGAAAGAAAGTCCTCATCCTTCCACCCTATTTTGAGAATAATTCGGTCCGAATGGCGCATGCGTGTTTGCGCTGATGGTCGTGGATGAGGCGGTCGAACTATATCTGAGTGTTTTGTAGTTTTGCGTGAAGCAGTTTAACCCACCGAAAAGGCTTGAATAGTGGCAAGGTCACCGGAAAGGCTTGCATAGTGACAACACTCATATTTCTATAGTTAAAATCGCCGCCTCGTGTTCACCATTTTAAGCCTATTTATGCAATAAAAGAAAATTCGCTGCCGATCGTGGACACGTTTCACGAAAACGATTTTGAAATTTATTTTGAGAATAGTGTGTTGGAGGGAGGGTGATATTTGCGTGCAGTCGCAGGGGGTTTAGTTATAGGTTATGTAATGAATACTGACTAACAACTTCTGTCGTATGAAGTCATTTCCGATTTTTTTTAATCACAGTACAAAATTAAAAATGAATGCACGTGTTAGTCACTTGTAGTATTTTCTCGTCAGGATTATCGTTTGATATAAATAAAAAGCGAAATTTTTTAAATCGAAAGCTTCTAGAATTATTAGCATTAATTTATCACTTTGTAATTATCTGTGTATTTATTAGATAAAACATGAACGAGATAACAAGATTGTATCGTTTTTTTACCCCTCCTTCAAGTGTGTTCTGAATTTTTATCGCACAAGGCAAGCGCACGTCCTTGGACTCATCAAAACCGCCCAAGTTCTGCATACTTACAGCAAACTTTAAATTGAAGCTAAGAGAAATCACAAATCTTGTAGAAATGAGCAGAAAGAAACAAAAAACAGAAGTTTGAATTTTAAGTGTGACACACAGGTTCTTCCTTTGTAGTGAGACGTTGCTACAGACGAGAAATTCTGAATTCGAAATCAGCTACCGTCTGAAGCAGTTATCACCAAGTGCAGTAGCAAACCAATTGTTTGATTTTGAACCGAATTCAGTCTTCACTGCGGCCTTCTACTTTTTTCTGAAGAACATTTCTGGAATCTTTCAGAAAATTGGAAAATTGCGTTGACTGAAAACTTCCAAAAGATGGCCAAGTTGGCGAGAAGTCGCCGAGCAAGTTTTTCTACCTGTATATCCAGTTGTCCTTAAGCTAATTTTACGAATCCAATAATTGTCGATTCAAAATTAAAAGCTGTACCAAATGATATAAAATGAATACGAACACAATAAACGAATATAAAATTGCTATGCAATTTGCTCCAAATAAATAAATGAAAAGAAATATGTAGCAATACAAGAATCGTAAAAACTACATTACATTCAAATAAACCCAAATATATACATAAATGTACAATAAATATATAATATACCCTCATGTCATCTTAAACTAACCCCCCCCCACGCTAAAACAGTGAAAGAATACAATTATGTACACCGTGTCTGCAAAAGTCCTTATCTGTCCTTTATTTTTGCAACAACATGCGCTTCGACTTACAAAAGTGTTTTAAATGATACAAATCCTGGGATATTTTAAAAGAATCAGCTTTGTAAAAGTTGCGAAATCTTAACTTTTTATACTTTTTTTCGTACCACGTACTTATATTTAGGAAAATTTTGTACTCGTTATAAAAATTAAAACACAAGCCATTTAACATGCGTACGAGAAAAATCAGCCAAGATGTTTAAAGTTTATCGTATAGAGGTACCGTACTCAAGTTGAAGAGCGAAATGTTTGTGTGTATAAATTATTAGCCCAAATTGGCGTTAGACCCAAAGGGCTGTAGTTTCAAAACGGCATTTTGCGTCGTTTCACTTTTCCAAATATTATCGCCATGTATTATATTGGGTTGAAATATAAATAATTTTTTTAATATAAAATTTTTTATTTTAACAAAACAATAAATAAATAACTTAGTCAATAATATCCGTGTTTTTGGACTTTTCCCATAGACCCAAGATGGCGGAAATTGGTCATTCGTTCGGCTAATTCTCGAGTGGTTTGAAGCGCGTCTTCGTGCAGAATTAGATTCAAACGCTCTTCATCAAATTCATTTGGTCGTCCGAAACGAGCAGCGTCTTCGAGGTCGAAATTTCCATTTTTGAATTTGGCAAACCAATTTCTTGCAGTTCGTTCAGGCATTGCACCTCCTCACACTTCATAAATCTCTCAGGCAGCTTCTGCAGCATTGGCGCCTTGATTGAACACAAAAAGAAAGGTGTCGAAAATGCTTATTTTTGTCGACTTGACGCTCCATTTTAATGATCTGAAAAATAACAAAAGGTTAGCTCAGACAAAAAAAAAAAAAAAAGCCATCTTGTAGAGGAAAAGATTCTCTTTCGAATAACACAAAACATTTTGCCAATACATTTCATTTTTACCGCGTAATTTTAAACACAACATGAACGGCCATTATTTTTGTTTCAACCAAATATTTAAAGAAACTAAATTATGAAGGATTTGCATGAATATATGAATGTTTCTCACATTGTGAAAAAACAACAGTACCTAGAGCCATCAAATTCTGAATAACGTTGTCCTTCAGCCAAACAGGGACACTTGGAGGCCCAAATTTTTAATTTCGAATTTGTTTTATTATCTATTTCAAATGTAAAACTTTAACGAATTTTTGAGTAATAAACTCAACGATTTCAAAGCGAGCAATGGCAACACTGTACGGTAAAAAGCATTCTTATTTTCAGTGCGCTAGTCCTTTTGTCGGAAATTCTTAAGATATGTATGCTGTTTTACAGTTTTTAAATATTTTTTATATTGCTGTTGAATTGAATTTTATGTGGTTTAAGTGCGAAGAAAGGTAACACACAATACTTTAAAAAAAAAAAAAGCTTTTTGGGCGTACTGAAAGCTTTCAGATTCCCCTCCCCCCTTTTTACTTCCTTGTACGAAGTAAAAACAAAGTATTGTAATCGCGAAAAGCTTCCAGCAGCATATTTCAATGAAAATATCCACTTTGACCGCTTTCGAATGCAATTTAACGATGTTTTTGCGTGATATCTGTACTTAAGGACAGAATGAAAGACTCTTTTCCTCCAAAAAAACTAAAAAACTGCTTTAAAATGAATTCTGAAGAGAATTTTTCGTGGCGTCTGTACGAACGTATGTACGTACGTGCGTACGAACATACGAAAGTAGGTACGTATCTCCCATAACTCAAAAACGACTAGCCTCATAACGTTGAAATTTTTTATATAAGACTACTATAACATGTAGATGTGCACCTCGTATTTTGGTTTCAATCGGCCGCGCCAAACGTATATAAATATATCCACTCTGTTACCCATCTCAGTGATCTCAGTTTCTATATATGTTCTTATATGTTTGTAAATTGTACATTTTTTTGCTTTAAAGATGATTGAATTATGTTGTTTTTATCTTCCGGTTAAGGGTTTTATGCCTTTAGTAAATCTGTATGCAATATTTTTAGAATTATCAACAATTTTAAAATTGTTTAAGTGTCGCTAAGCCTAATTTGATGGCGGCCATTGCTCTTGTTTACATGTGAAACAGCTGAGTAGCGGATTTGTTGCCAATCTAGAGAAACTTAGCTTCGCAACAACAAAGATAACGCCCTCATTTATTATTTAAATCATGCTTAATCCTTTCTGGAATTTTTTCGAGGAAATAAGCGTTTAAAATTTACTTTGTAATTTTTAATACAGATATTTTGAGTTTTTATGTATTTTTGCCTTGTTGCGAAGTGAAAACTGAATTAATTGAATGAGAAATACTCAATCGTCTGTGAAAAACTGTTTCTTTTTTGTTTTGTTTGCTTATTTTTTTATACATAGTTCTAGCTTTATTATAGTATTTGAATAGAACATGTGGCAACGATTAGATAATTCTTTAAATGATATAAATTTTGTACATTCTGAGTTGTAATATGAACGAAATATAATACTGTTAAGTAAACCTAGCGCCAGAGTGTCGCTATGGTAAACAAAGTGAATTTTAAAGAATGCATTTATTCTATTGTGGTTTATGCGCTGTCTGCGAAGTAGGTTTAATTCAATCTAATAAGTTTAAATGAAATGCAAGAAAGAATGTGTATAATTTAGTATTCCGTACAAGGAAGTCATGTGGTGTACACATCAGATTTTTTTTAATAAGATAATGCACCTAAAATAATAAAACTTCATATATTAGTAACGTATTTTAGAATTTGAAAACTTATAAATGGCATTTTTCTATCGGCGTGCCAAATGTAACAAAATTATAAATTAAAGACACTAGTAAATCACAAAAGAATATCATTGAATGTCATTTCAATCTTGAATTATTCTAATTTGTGTGTTAATCGACTGCTCAGTGCAAACTCAAATGATGGCAAATATCGCGATTGCTGAAATTTAATAGTATCTCCTTCAGTTTTTTCTTATGCGGTTTAAACTTTTTGTATTGTGTTTCTTATAATAAGTACAAAATTTCCCCAAATATAACTATGGGGACTGGAGAAACGTGTAAAAATTTAAATTACCTGTGATTAAAAAAATTAAAATTCATTCGGCATACCAAACTAACAAAATTATAAAGTAGGAAAACTTGTAAAATTACCAAAGAATATCATAAATATAAAGAATATCATTGAATGATTTTTCAAAGTATTTTTTAATATCAACGTTAAATTATTCTAATTTGTTTATTAAACAACCCTCAATGCAAATTGAAAGTGATCTTAGAAACTACAAAGTGTGAAATTAAGTATTTAGGCCTTTTTTTTTTTTTTTTTTTTTTTTTTCTGTAATGAGTAAAAATTTTTTCTAACTGTAAGTGTAGAAACCGGAGGAATGTATGAAAATTTTAAATTCATACTTGTTACAAAATTGATTTCTTTAAATATAAAAATCCTAAGACATGAAACGTCATTTAAAACTTTTTATTATTATTATTGAAAGTATATGTCTACGACTAGCGGATGAGAAAATAAAGACCCGGTAAGAACTTTTGACATGGTATGTGTTTTATAATATCATAGGAAATTTCAAATTATAAAAGAAGAGAAAAAATAAATCAAAGTAAGGAAGCGTTATTCAGATTGCATTAAATTTTAGATTATGACAAAACCTACTAATCTGTCTGCATGAGGGAAGTTGCCTCGCATTCACATTATATACAGGGAAAAACCATAGAAACCTTTATGCAACAACCCTTTCGCTGGGGTTTGAGCCCGAGTCGAACTACCAGAATTCAGCTGTTTTATTGACTGAGGACAAAATGCGCGTGCATCTTGGTTCTCCTAAATTGGAGAAGATCGTGGCCGCTTTTGTATTGCTGTATTTCGCCATGTTACCTCGTCTTGGCGCTTTCGTGCATTTTAAAACTTTACGAAGTGGCTTCTTAATTTTTAAAATTTATTTTGAGCTGTGGTAAACCGCGGATGCTGAATCAGCAGATGCGGGAGCGCGGTTGTATCGGCATTTCATTTAGAAAACGATACAACTTTCAAATAAATATAACGTTCTTTAAATTTTAACAAACGTTCTTTATATATATATAAATTCTGATATACTGAGTGCTGTCTTTTCTGCATATTTATTCATTTTTTTTATTATTTTTTATGTGCATTAGAAGCAGAAAATGTATTATACGCAAATCGGCATTCGAGTAGTTTTTTTTCTTTGTTGTTGTGGTAGTTCTGATGTATGGTCTTATGCTGATATGGAAAAATTGTAATTTGATTGATATATGAGTCATGATATTTCACTGCAGATATTAATTTCAAAATATTATTAGATTACAAAACAAAAGAAGGAAACTTTGGTGTGAATAAATATGTGTCTGTCTTTTGCCTGGAGTTCGACTTAAAAGGATGAGCAGTCTAGGTCCGGTGATACTTTTCATAGCGAAAGAAAACCAAAGAATGAAGGAAGTTATGCTACAAAAAGTCTTTCTGCATCGCTTGCGAATTTGATGGTGTGTGTCTGGTTTTCGGAGCATTGCACTTGCCAGTCACAGTTGTGGGCAATAAGTGCGGTTAAACAGCTGCTGGGGCCGACACGTCACTGATTTCGAAAATATATTGTGGGAGAAAGCACTAGTTGCTTTCATGAAGAAACGCCTTGTCAAAGTAAAGAATAATAAAATAATAATAAAGCAAATGTTCCGCTTTACGTAAATAGCGTATAAGAACTTTCAATTACCATTTTTTATCATGCTCTAATTGGTAAGGATAAATTATTTTCACACTTTTGTGCTTCAGCAACAAATTAGTCTTTGCTTTCAACCCGAAAAGAATTTGAATAGTATTATTCCTCACCTTCTTCCTCCTTCTGATTCTGTCATAAACTTAGTTAGATGACTATTAATTTGCATGGAAAAAAATTAATTCTTTATATGTAATGAAGATTTTCAGATTTTCGTAAATGTTGATGATAAAAACTGGGTGTTTTATAAAGGAAACAGTTATGACCCGGTAAACATGCTTTTAGATTTATCATTAACGTTCAGTAAATATATGCAACTAAATTCTTGCCACTAGCTATTAGCTGCCAATTATTAGTTGATTTTTCACGTATTAGTAGAATTGGAAATGTACTAAGGCCCCGAACAGCTTTCAACAACACAGAAAAGAGTCAAAGATTGCGATATTGCTTTTAGATGAAGACTAGCCAAATTAGGGTTTCGCTTAGTTTCTGTTAGTTGGCTAAAAGTTTTGATTTTGGAATTTTTCATTACTATGGGATGAAATATTTCAGTTTCATTTTGCGCCTATTAACGCCATTAGCGTTATATCACATGGCGAGAATTAATATTGAAATAACGCATTTGAGACTATGAGAATAATGCCTATTAATATTGAAACTAGCGGGCTGAGCCATTCATATATATATATCTGTTTTTACTTGACCGCATATATGTATTTTTACCTGACAGCTAGCGGGCTGGGCCCGCTATTTTCACGTATGCATCCACAAGATACTGCATACACGTTACGCATGCGGAAAATCACGAAACATACCCATGCAGCCAACCCGTCCGCCGGGATTCGAAAGTTGGACCGAACTACCAGTGTTCAGCGATTTTACCGCTCAACCTGTAATGCGTCTTTGTATCAAGTGCAATAGCGAAAATTTTCGGGTGTGCTATTCCAACAGTGAGACTCGTTATTAAAATTCCTTTTGGTAAACTCAGTCTTTATGAATAAAATGGATTTACGAAAATATATCATAGGGCTTGGTTGTGTATTCGAGTAAGAAAAATATGGGATATATATGGTATCCCTTGTCATAGGCACACCATTGGCAGAGTGTTTAAGACCACTAAATACTGGTAATTCGACCTGGTTTGGGTCGAACTCAGGCACACTGACTGATTGTTTCGTTTTTGTGGTTTTTCCCGTGTGTAACGTGAATAAGAGTCAATTTTCCTCAAAAAGTCCTCCACTTATACAGCTAGCCCGACATGGCTTGGGCATTTTCAGGTAGAGATGCCCTTGGTCGTAGAGATTAATCGCTTAATTAAACACTTAATAGGCCGCCAGTGAGGGTCTTCATGAAATTCAAGCCTCATACCGCTTGGCTTTGAACTGTGAGTTAAAAAGTCTCGTTTTTTTCCCGGAGGTGGGGAAATAGTCCCCCAGTTAGCCGGAAGATAACATATGTTACGCTTGTCGTCAGATCGAATGTATCGTAAGTGAAAGGCATGCTATTGGAGCGGCAGCGAGCATTGGATTTTTAATCCCATAATTAAATTAATCAAAATAATTCCAAAAATTTATCCCATAGAATCATAACCATGATGTTTCCTGCAGACTTTCGACTCATGAATTTCTTTCCCTATGAAGACAGAGTACCGTCACTCCTTAGACTGCCGTTTAGTGTCCAGTTGTGTAACCATGCTATATCAACAGTGTGAAGTTGCTCCAAAATATTTTCAGTAGGTCTTTCAATATTCAGAAGTTTCGGTAGCCGCTTGATTCACAGTTTATCTTTGGCAGCTTCTCTTGATTTATAAAAATAATGCATTCTATGATTATCTGTGTTATTGCTGGTATTCGACGATCTGGCAAAATCAGGTCACGAACATGTCCGCAATTTCAAGAGTTGACACGGTTGAGGGCTCGTGTCAAATTTTACCGAGTCTTCCGTCTCGAAGCAATCACACTGGCATTCGTCACACCATCTCCTTATAGATGAGTGTGTAGACCCTTGTGACTTAGTGTTTAAATTTAGAGATTTCCTGCGGAATATTTTTCGGCAGGATTACAAATTTTGTGATGGCCTACAATTCAAAATTTATAAATTTAATACTTTGTGTTAGCTTATTTTCGTCCAAGATTTGGGGGCGTGGGTAAACGAATATGAAAAAATTACTGCAGCGATCTTGCAAATTGCTATTAACTATCAAAGAAAACACTCTCTCTCTCGTTGCGGTAATAGTATTTTATTCGGGATATGAATCGGGCGTAGAACGTTTCTGCATCATTTCATACAAGATCTGAATCCAAGAGTTGGAAGTTAGGCATTTATTTATATAAGGCGAAAATTTTTACATAATCAGTAATCAGATAAATGATTTTTCGGATCTGAGTTTCACTCCCTCGGCTTGTGCAAGTTACGTTGCTTCATCTGCGACCAAAAAACAAGCAAACGTCGCTTTTAAGCCAGTACATTACTTTTTGATGTCTCTTTCCCAGACCTCCTCAAAGTCTAATAATAAAAATATATTCAATTCTCTGTCTGTGTGATTTATTTTAGCCCCAAATCGTATTTCATTCACATTTAAAACTGCTGTTTAATTCATAATATTAGTTTGTCTTGCGTAATTACGTAGATTTATATTATAGTTAATCAACTATTATTGATATTGCAGATTGCTGTGATTATATTTCGTGCCCCCTCCAAGAGAAAGCATTTATGTTTTTGTAGAATAATTTGAATGGTTTTCTTAATACAACTTCTAAACGTATTTGCTTCAAAAATATCAGTAGTTGATTTGTCCAACTATATTGTATTTTATCCGATGTCAATATAGAACATTTTTCGACAGACTTAACTCTCGTTTCTCAAACAAAAGCGTCCATCAGCCTTTTCTTCTGAGTAGGCTCTTAATACCGACAGTCAAGATAAAAGAATATTTTTACTTCATGCTCCTGTGTGTGTATACTCAAGGATATGTTATCAGAACTTGTAACGAGATGAGTGCATGACTATTTTTATAGTTGACTCGAGCGAGGCAATTTTAACCTTTTGCGGGGCAAAAACTGTGTCGTTAACAGAAAAGTACCAATAATGGAATTATCATAACAGAAATCTTAAAAATAAAATAACAGGAAAGACGATGGCCTAAAATCGCGGATTTAATCGACATTTGCAGGAAAATCTAATAATCTTGAAATGGTAGAAAATTCTCTTAAATGAGTGTGTGTGGCGCGCGGGGGGGGGACGTAGTGCGATCAAGTGACTGCCCTGCTCATGAATTTCATTATGTATTTATCAAATAAATTATTTTCAGTTTCTGTTTTTCATGACTTTTAATATCTGTTCTTTAGTCAGGAAATTTAAAAGAAACCATAAATGCATGTATATCTCTATAAATAGTAATATTTTTCCAATGCATTTATTTCAGAGTCTAGTTCTATTAATAGAGTAATTGAAATTATTGACTTATTATGTAAAATAATAAAAGAAATTAATGCATATAATTTTTATGAATGTCGCCAGCTGAGAACATGATTAGTTAAGGAGGTTAAAGGAATGTTTTGATTTAAATGTGGTTTTTGTAAGACATAATTGTGAAAGAAAATTTATATTTTCAAGAAATTGCTAATTTGCAAATTATTAGTATCTCAACTCAAAAAATATTATTTTGTGTTGCCTGTATTCATTAATAATTGTAAATATGTTGAAAATGCATAAACTGGAATATGGAGTACATATTAATGCTTTTTTTTTTTTTTTTTTTTTTTTTTTTTTTTTTTTTTCTGACACCAGTTGCTACGTTATTTTCTTCACGTTCGTACGGGGCTCGTAGATTTGGAGTGAATAACGACGACACTTGATGAAGTATCGAAACACACTTTATTTAGCCAATATTAATCAGGACAGCTCCAATAACACTTTTTACAGTCGTCGAAGATCTACTATAAACTCGCAGGAACAATCAGCGACACAGCCTTCACACTGTCAGGCAATAACGGTGGAGACAGCTTCCTGCAGAGCACCAGAGTATAGCTCCCGAGTCTGCTTGGTCGTTCTCGGAACTCCACGTACTCTCGAGACTCCCCACGCTACAACTCGCGATGCACTCGACGTCACACGAGCACAGCTCCCGACTCTTCGGTTCAGTCGTTGCCGGAGCTCAACACGCTCTGTCGACGATGCACTAACCGCGATACACTAATGGCCCTATCACTTCTAGGGACGCGCGTGCTTACCCGGGGCAATTCCGAGAAACGAGATTCTAGTAGCACTGCTTTAAGCGGGAGGCTTCCGAGAAATGTTTCGTCTAGCTAAGAGGAACATGTCCCGGCTACGAGCAACATTTTAAAACTTGTCCGAAAATGTTCCGGCTGGAGACGTGTTCCTCGAACGTTCAACCAATCAGACGAAAGTTCTTCTGAAGGATCATGGGTAACTTTCAATATGGCGATGGCTGTCACTGGCATATTCACAAAGCCTACAGACAATTTCGCTACGGGCTGCTCTCATTGGAGGAAACATCTGCTTGGCGGTCATATTTGGAATGGCGAGTTATCGCCCTGTAGGCGTGGTAATTAACGCCAAACAAACGGAAACAGCGTTTATTTCATTCAATATTTTTTTAGTTTATAAATGAAAGCTTAGAGGAATTGTGTGGAATATATCATAAATAACCTAGTGATCTTATTAATAGTTCATTTGTATTTGAATTTAAACTTTTAAAAGTACGTAATTGTTTTACAAGAAAAGGTGTTTATATCGAGACAGCATATGCACTTTTTCGTTATTTCACTTAGGAAGAGTCTGTTGTGTAAATTTTCATAGCGCATTAATTTATACAATTAAAGGAATATTAAAAAATTAACCAAATGAAAACATTCAGTAAACATTTAAGGGTGTCGGATACCTATTCTTTTTACGAGTAAATATAAATAAAATTATATTTTATTCCGTTATGCGCTATATCTATTAAAACGCTTTTCGAGATCTTGGATCGTAATCTTACTTACTGGTACCTACTACAAAGAGTACAAACCAGTAAATAAAAAAAAGAAAAATTAACATTAACAAAAATAGAGAAAATAAAGGCGTTTAATTTTTAACACCTTACCCGAAGGCGAAAAGACAAATAATGACAAAGACATTCAATAAAGTTAAAATAAAAATAAATCCGTATAGAGCAGAGTTTATGAAAGCTACGAGCGGGGATAGAACCGGCGACCTAGAAGTCTGAGAATTTTTCTCGCGCTCGTTACCACTGGTCTGCGGTTTCTCCGGTGGGTTATGCTCACTTTTTGGTACACGACGCTCAGATACAATTCGTAAAGGCGATGAATCAAAAGTCGCCAAGCACTAGATTCTGTAACCCTACCTCTTTTAACCAATCGGAGCAAACAGCAGAAGAAACGGTCTGTAGGCTTTGTGAATAAGCCTGTCACTGTGAAGTAATCGACGGTGGAAATAGAGGCCGATTTAATCATTGCTCTTTTGTTGTAATACAACTGCCTGAGTCATTTTTTAAATGTGTATATATTCATTAAATATATAATCGTGGAAATTTCAGAGTTCACAGTATTTTACGACGTTCTTGCAGTTCGGATTTGTTTACAAATTGTTCGTCGCCAAATTTGTCGTATTTCGTGCTGATCGTGTATTATCACTATTATATAATAGAATTTTATTTCTTAAATTTAAGTTGAATAATTTTTTTAAAATCCGTTTGTATATGCGCGGCTTTTCTCCTAATTACTTATCTTTTAAATTGTTAATTGCATAATCAGTGACACATTTTAAACAGCATAAAAGATGCACAAAAAAAGAAAAGCATAGCTTATGTAATAATGAGAATACTCCTTAAATTTGTCTATTATTTTCATGTTATTAATGAAATACTTTTTGGATTATAAATACATTAGAAACTATACTTTTATTGTAAAATCTACATATTGAAACATTGGAAATTTATGGATTTATTATTATGCATGATGAAAAACATTTGTATATACATTCATTACTATAAATCTTAGGTTATTCATTACATTAATACTAATAAATATATATATTAACAACTTTTAAACCATCACATCTCTCTATCTGTATGTAAATATATGACTTATTAGATGTGTATATATATGTATGTATGAATACAAAAATTAATATTGCCAAGAAGTTTATTTGAAGTTACTTTTAATTCAGATAATGATTATGTAATTGGCAGCAACTATAGTTATCAGTTCTTTGCAAATTATTATGGGTATGTAATAATCAGTTGAAAAATAATTGATGAGTATTTGAGTATTAAAGAGTGTACACATTTTGTTATTGGGTTAATTCATAATTATATCATATGTATGATCTGTGTAATAAAAACATGACTAATAAATAATAAGAACTGTAACAGCTGTGCATTTATAACATTTGATTGCTTAAAACAGTGCACAACTGATTATCACCTTCATGTCTGTTTACATAATGAATTGCACTTTCCAATTAAGTGCACGGGCCTACTAGTGGCCGAAGTGTCGTTGAACACTGGTAGTTCTGTCACAGGTTAGAATGCCGTGAACGGGCTGGCTATATGACGTTTCCTTGGTTTGGCCCATTTGTAACTGGTATACGAGCCAGTTTTAAAAAAATCTTCTACAAAGGGATCCCTCCTGTTAGGCGGATATCCCTCGAAGCTTTGCCAAAACAAACTCATGATGTGCACCACCTAATTTCTAGAGTTGGTATAATTAATGTGTTTTAGGTGTATTACCGAGTGTTCTATGGGACAGTAAACAACTCGCACATGTTTGATTGCTCATGTATTCATATGCTTTATTTGATCTTCATTTTGCTGAATAATATCTGCTTCCTGTGAGGATGTAAATATCAGCCATATAGACTTTTGTCATAAAAGGTCTTTTTCTTCATCTTCTTCTTCTTTTTTTTTTTTTTTTTTTTTTTTTTTTTTTTTTTTTTTTGTCTGTTTGAATGGACAGAACAGTAATTATGAGCCATAAAGTTAGTCAAGGTCAGAAGGTGGCCACCAGGTCACAAATTTTCCAGTGAGCCATTAAATTTTCATTGCAATGCAGACGACAGAAAAAACACATAAATAATGTCTGATAAATAGACTTATCCAGCACATGTTTAAAACTATTTTTAGTGTATACAGAATTTGGCTATTACTGATATAATTGATTACTATAACCGGAACTGTTACTTGAAGTGCCAGAGGTCAAAGTGATTAACTTGATAGCAATCACCTTTCTATTAGCTTCCATTACTAACAATAAAGTTTAAAACAAAAAGAGTGTGAGCGATACAAAACAACACGAAGAAGCGAATGTCACTTGAAAGGAAATGTCACTTTCGCCAATCTGAGCAATAACTGATTCTTGTTTGGCTTTCAGCCTGTTTACCAAGTGAAGATGGTAACCCTATTTCGCCAAAGGGCGTTTCTCTGAACTGTTGCTGCAAACGTTTTGTTCCGGCAACAAATATCATATGTGATAAGGGTTTAACAGACTCCTTCGGTGCACTCGGCGACCCACTCGGCACTCGCTGCCTGGCTGTCAACTTGACCGACTCCGCACGGACTGACTCACTAGACGAGACACACTTGATACTAACTATCTCGCACTCTATGCGAGGTGCACTCACTCGTCCTCTCGACGAGGCACTCTCGATACTAACTGACTGCAGACCAGCAGGGTTTATATAGCTTTCGGCTTGTGTTCGAGAACATGCTGGGCTAAACCGGTAAGAATTCATTCCAGAAGGTTCTCCATCAGGACATAGCATATCGCCAATTTTGTCGCCAAATGGATGATTTCTTGCCAAATGTGGCAACTGTCTTCCATTGTCATTTTATTGTAACCCTAAAACTGCTTTGCAGGGAATCCATATCACCGTGCCTTGACATTTCGTAACAATATGAAAGATTATGTAACCGAGATATACAATTATACGTAAAATTCAAATTAGGCATAATGATGTGTTCAGTCGCTTTTTCTTTTGAACATGAAGCTTCAAACATTAAGAAACTGCATTAATGATATATTGTCGTTTTATGTAAAACTTCTTTCAAAGTAGAGTATATAGAATGTTTGCAACCAGCACAAAATATATTTAAAAGTGCATAAGTCTTAACCGTTTGAGTGCCTAAGAGCGATTTTGTGCTTCTTCTGTGTCCCTCGAAAGGTGCCAATGCTCTAGGCTGCGAAGTCGATAACCGCGAAACGCTCGGTTTCCGTCGATGCGCAACTTTACGGTTACCGTTCCATTTTAGGTAAAAGTAAAATATTGAGACAGCTGGTAAAGGAACGAATTTTAATTGCACTCTAACATTTGGATGCAATTATCATTAAAATGTACAGAAATGCTTGTCAAAGCACAATGCATGCAAACCTTTTTTTGCATGCTACATAAATTAATTAAAACTTTCTAATAGCACTGTTTTTGGTACTGTAGACCACGCAGAGCCTGAGATTGCATCCTGGTAGTTTTCCTAATCCGTACGCCTTTCCCCTCCTTATGTTGAATTCATCTTCTCTTGTTTGTAATCATTCATGTTCTATTTCAGAAATTATATTCGATGTATATTGGAGTCGTGACATTGCTTCTTTTCCCATAGTTTCCTTATACAACAAATACGAATTTAATACCATTCTTGAAAATATGTTGAAGGTCACATTTTTCGAGTATTTAAGCGTACAACGTTCGTCCAGATAACTTATATAACATTTTGCTCGACTCGTCTACACCACCCACAAGATTATTATATGAATTAAAAATATGTGGTTTTGTTTTTTTGTCTTTCTCTTCCATAGCGTTTTTGAGTTACTGTTACATTTGCTGTCAATGCCTCTGTAGAAATTAACAAAACGGGGTTCTTCGAACTCTTTTTTTTTTTTTTTTCACATGATTTGCACATAGAAACACCTCGGCGTTGCGAAAATATTTCGTTTTCCCAACTTTTAATTCTTTAGCTTCCATGGGAATATCTTTCCTGTTTCTCCTGATTGTTTCCGTTATATAGGTATTTCTTGAATGTAAAAATTTAGCTAACGCAGTGCATGTAAAAAAAAAAAAAAAAAAAATGTCAACATATACATAATATCCTCTGTCTAGACAATCAGCAACTTGCAGTAATTTTCTTACAATGGCATAACCAAGTCCATTTTGCGAATTCTTTGTCCTTGGCACTTTGATAACAGTAAAACGATACACAGTATTTTGATATTGCATCATCAAGCATCCAGAACTTGATGCCCCATTTATGATGTTTCTTGTTTGGAAAATATTTTGTGATACTTGAGTGACTCAGTGTTCCCATTAAAGATTCATCGACAGACAACATTTTGCGTGTAGTGTAATATGTTTGAAACATCCGATTAGCGTGCTCAACAATCGAATTGAATTTAGCACATGCGTCATACTTTTTATGTCCCGATGGTAAACACTTTTTATTATCAACTATATGAAAACGTCTTAAAATATTTTGAAAACTGTTCCTTGGGAACATCTTTTTAAACTAAGGTGTAGCTCTAGAACTCTCAGTCCAATATAAATATATTGTTGGCTTATTTGTTATCCCAATTTCCAATAGAGCTATGAGTGCCTTCAGTTCCAGGTGACTGGATACCAATTTACCATTCTAGACTTATCAGTTTTTGTGGATTTTGATAACAGTTCTTCTGCATATATGTTTGTTTCCTCAGCCATCATTTCCCAAAGAGAATTAGTGAAAAAAAGATTAAAATATTCAATCGGCTTGGCTCTATTAGATAAACGGTATTGCGGTCTCGACATTTCAGTGAATTAGAATGAATTGCCATGGCCAATATTCATTTTCCATAATCATAATATATTTCGAAATGTCACCAGTATTCTGGATATTAATATCAGAATCATCGATGAGATTAATCCTTCTTTAAAAATAACAACATCACTATCATCGCTGCCGTAATTCAAATCTTCTGTTATACTACTCGTTTTACGTTTAGAAGCCATTGAATTACTAAAGGGCATTAAATAAAAATAAATAAAATAAAATAAAAAAAAACCTTAAAGGTTTCAGATTTTAAATTACGTCCAAAGGGCCTTTTTTTAACATTTTGTAGGTTACCTTTATGTATTAAATATCAAGTTCTTCGCACTTAAACCATAAAATTCAGTTCCAGAGCAAGATCACAAAATAGTTTTAAATTGAGCGTATCTTTATAATTTCCGATACAGAGTCTCGTGCGCTGGAGATAAAAAATGGTTTTTCTGTATAACATTGCCATTGCTTGCTTTGAAATCCTTGAGTTTGTTAATCAAAAATTTGTTAAAGATTTGCAAAATAGGAAATCGGTAATAAAACAAATTCCATATTTCAAATTTGGGCTTCACATGCCCATGTTCGCAGTAGGATTACGTCATTCAAAATTCGATAGCTCTACCGTTGTTGTATGACAATGCGAGAAACATACATACATTTGTGCAGATTCTTCATTCTTTAATTTCTTCAAATATAATACAGGGCTATAATATTTAGTGACAACAGTTTGAAAAGTGAAATGGACATTTATAGTGAACCAACGCAAAATCGCAAAACGAAAACAATAGTCCTTCAGGAGCAAAGCCCCTTTGGACTTAATTATACTGTAGATTACATAAAAAATTAATGAAAATTTTACTGTACATACCTTTTATACATGCAATAAAATATTTAAATAATAAATTTTTATATTATTTAAAGACGCTTATATCCGTACTTTTGCTTAGAAGGATGTCGAATTGAAAGAATTACAACTTACCGTTTAAGAGCAGAAAACACCACAGCAGCAGTCCTTCGCATTTTTACTGGAAGAATAAGACATTGCGCCGCTTGGCACTATTGAAGAGGGAATAAGACAAGCGAAAAAGCGCGTTCCTTGGTACTTTTGGAGCGGGAATAAAACAAGCGAAAAAGTGCTCCTTGGCACTTTTGGAAAGAGAATATTTGGATGGGAAAACAACAAAGACACGTGGCACTCAAACAGTTAATAGTTTTATGAATGAACTACAATACGAAGTCTAAGATCCGGAATCGTCCAGATTTATCACCAATATAAATCTGGTAGGGTTACATGTAGACAGGGTAACATTTGGACCTGTTTAAGTCAGGACATAAGGACCTGTTTAACTCCTGTTTAAGTCAGATGAGAAAATGCTAATCTTCCACAACTACTTAAGAACCAACATCTATATAAGGCCAATTAATGTGTTGTCATTAGCCGCAGTCCTGTTTCTTAGCAAATGTCAGAAAGTGACATGTAGGAATCTTAGTTGGAAGAAAAGTCACAATTACGGAACACCTTCTTTTTTGTTGAATATTATACCCTTTATTCTTAAGTCTGTATAAGGAAGAGGCGATTTTTTAAAATTTATTTTTTGTTGTTAATCTCCCCATTGGTCCAGCTGTCCAGAAATTAGATCGTTCTGAATATTGGACATCTATGTTTGGGATTTTGTTCTATGTTGTTGGCTTAAACTTCTCTCGTTATTTTAATCAAAAAAAATTATTTAATATAATTTTTAATCCTTATGCTAACAGTATACATATTTATTTCTATACACTTTATAAAATATTTACAAATCCTACCAGTGGCTAAGCGATAAAATAACTGAACACTGGTAATTTGACTTGTTCAAATCTTGGCAAATGGGTCTGTCTGTATAAAGTATAGACGTTTTTGTAGTTTTCCTCATGTGTAATATGAGTTTGTTTCCTGCAAAAAGTTTTCCATAAAGACATTTTACTTTTCACTCTGATAACCATCACATGCTTTTCCATTGTCTAAACAATGGATTTTAGATTAACTGCTTGTGTTTTATGGGACACAAGGCTGTATTAATCTAAATTTATTCTAAATCAGTAAATTAATATGTATTCCGATTGAGTTAACAGAGTATATTTATGTTAAAGCAGTTTTGGCTCTACAATGCAAAGGTTAGTTTCTTTCCTGCAGACTTTGATTTCACCATGGTCATTGTGATGACTTCGTGGTTTAATAAGGCACCATTTAGCAAGACGAAACAAACATTTATTAAATATATAATTCAAAGCATAATATAATAGTTACTCAGAGCAGTACGTCGCTCCTACCGCATAGTACAATCTACTACCTTCCTCTTCCGAGGCTAACATGCAACTCCTAATAAATACATTAACCCTTCTCGAAGAAGAGCTACCTGCGCCAAGCATGCTCTGTTGATCGCCAAACAGTCGCCAGATATCACACCCCCGTCGTAAGATTGTTGTTGATATTATTTACAAATCAATCAGCAATCTGGAAACTAAAATCTAGCAACTGTTTGCGATCAACGTGAAAAAGAAAAAAAAAAACTACATATACTTTTATACATTCTATCCTAATTTTCAAATCTCAATTACTATAGACATACCTCAATTTACTACATAAACATAGATAACACATTTTTATATAAACATAGATAAATCATTTTTTAACTTCACTTGTTCCGAACCTTATTATTATTGTAACAATTTATCAATTCTTAATTCAAAGAAACCAAGTTGATATTTTCTTTTATAAACATGTTAAAATATACCCTAGTATTATTCCAATGATGACAGTAAAATTATTAAGTTTCTTATATATATATAATTATATTCTTAACATTCCTTTTAATTAATGATGCTGCAGCCATGATTTAAATCCTTGGGAGACAAATATCTAAATTTACCACTTACCTCGAATATTTGTTATCCAATAATTTCTCTATCTATTTCAAATTACATAAACATCTTATTTGCACAAAATTGTAAAATGATTATGAAAAGCAAAGAAAACTATCTAATTATTAACTATACAAAATGTTCGTGAAGATGAACAGTAAATTAATGTTCAAAGTTCACAAGTGGGAAGTCTGGATAATGCATCCGCGTTTGACAGTTTTTTTTCAGGGCAATGTTCTATTTCGAGATTATATTTCTGCAAAGCTATGGCCCATCGTTGTAATTTGGACGATTGCGGAGCATTTCTCACTATAAAGGCTAGAGGATTATGATCAGTCACAATTTTCACCGATGAACCGAATATCCAAGGTTCAAACTTCTTCAATGCCCATACTATAGCATAAGCTTCACGCTCTATAGTCGGCCAGCTCTGTTGAGGTTTCGATAATTTCTTGCTCGCGTAGCAGATGGGAAATTGCTTCTCTCCCCTTTGCTGTGACAAACATGCACCTATTCCGATTTGGGATGCATCAGAATGAATGACAAACGGATCCTGCAGTGTTGAGGTGATCAGCTCCGTTGACATCGCTATAATCGTTCCTTCAGTCGTTGAAATGTTGACTCATGAATTTCTTTCCATTCGAGTATTTCCGGTTGTTTATTTTTCGTGAGTTCTGTGAGTGGGTAGGCGATCTCTGCATACCCTGGGATATAATCGCGATAATAATTACATAGTCCTAACAGACTTTTAAGATCTCTTTTCGTTTTCGGCGTTTCCAGCTTCTTGATTGCCTCTATTTTCTCGGGATCTGGTTGATGTTTTCCTGATCCAATGATGTGTCCTAAATATTTAATTTGAGGTTTTGCAAACGAACATTTCTTCGAATTGATAGTAAATCCAAGTGACTCTAGTTTGGTAAAAACTTTATCCAGATGTCAGAGATGAGTGTCGAAATCCGTGGAAAATATAGCTATGTCATCAATATAGGCTCTTGAAAATTGTTGAAATTCTTTCAGCGCGTTATTCATTACTCTCTGAAAAGTTGCTGCTGCGTTCCTTAATCCAAAGGGTAGCACTTTAAACTGATATTGACCTCGATGAGTTTTGAACGATGTGTACTCTTTACTTTGTTCCTCCATGGGAATTGCCCAATATCCTTTCAGCAAATCTAAAGTTGTTATGACGTTGGCTCTTCCTATACTGTACATTAAATCAATGGCATTTTGCATAGGAAAGTCATCTGGCTTCATCACTGCATTCAAAGCTCGATAATCTAAGCACAATCTGATATCTCCATTTTTTTTGCTTACACAAACTACTGGATGAGCTATTTCTGCATTACTTTCTTCTATTAGTCCCGATTTCAATAATTCTTCTACTTCTTCATCGACCTTGGGTTTCAATGCTTCAGGAATCCTATAAATGTAAGGTTTCTTCCTCTCCATATTGGGTATTAATCTAATTTTATGAGCTTCAACTTTAGCTATTTTCAGCTTTCCGGGGAATAGTGCTCGGTGTTTGTTGATAAGAGCTATCAATTTTCTTATCTGCTGCGGATTCAAATTTTCTAAATTCAGATTTGCATCTATTTTAAAATCTTCCAGGGGGGTCGAGAGATCTTTTCCTGGTAAAGTTATAATTTCTCCAAATTCTTCTTCATTTTCAAATATCACTCCAACTGCATTGACACTAGCTTGGAATTTTCTAATTTTATTTGCATGAACATGTTTGATCTTTCCATCAGGTAGTTTTACTTTATAGGAATGAGGTGGGCAATGATTCACGATTTCTCCTGGACCAGTCCATCGTGCATAGAGTTTGTTATTTGAATCTGGTATGAGTAAATAAACTTGTTCTCCGATTTTGAAATTTTTTGGTATTGATCTCCGATTAAAGTACTCAGCATATTTTTGTTGTTTATCACTTGCAATTAAATTGGCTTGTTCGGCTGCTTGTTCTAACCTTATTTTTAAAAGTTGTAAGTAATCCACTGCCGATTCACTTAGATTAGGTGGTATAGGTATTTCTCCTGACCATGAAGACTTCAGTACTGCTAAAGGACCTCTTGGTTGTCTTCCATACATCAGCTGAAATGGTGAGACACCCGTGGTGCAGTTTGGTACTTCTCTGTATGCAAAGAGCAGGTATGGGATGTGCTTATCCCAATTCGAAGGATCAGTCCTGATGACATGATGTAACATTTGCTTGAAGGACTTGTTCCATCTTTCTACTAATCCATTTGAAGCACTGTAAGCAGGTGTAGAGAACCTAGGGTGAGAACCTAGTCTTTTCTGGAATTCTTTAGTTAATTTTGAAACGAAGTTACTTCCGTTGTCACTAGCTATTGTATTAGGGATTCCTGTTCTCATGAAAATCTCCAAAAGCGCGTCACAAGTGGCTTTTGCTGTCAAGCTTCTCAGTGGAATGGCTTCTAGCCATCGGGAATGTTGATCTACCAGACATAACACATATTTATGTTTCCTAGCAGAGGAAGGTTCAATAGGTCCAATAACGTCGATGTTAACTGTTTCGAAAGGTAATCCTGGCCTTCTGACCGGTGTGATGGGAATCTTGTCAGATCGCTTTTCTGGACTTTTCAACTGACAATCTTTGCACGTTTTACAAAAGGTTTCAACATCTTGTGCTAATCCAGGCCAATAAAATGAATATCGTATTCGCTCCTTTGTTTTTCTTATCCCAAGATGTGCTCTGAAAATGGAACTATGTGCTAATTCCAACACTTGTGCTCTTCTACTAAGTGGAAGCACTAACTGAAAAACATTCTGTCCTAATATTTTTTCTTGGTGATGTAAAAGATGATCAATAAATAAATAATTTCCTTTTTTTTTTATTGCTAGCTTCCATGCTTCTCGCAGCGAGGGACAGTTAACTTGCTCTTCGCGTAGGCGTTCAGCAGACGATAAGTCTGTGTCTACATAAACACTCGCCTTCTTCCCTTCCTCCTCTTCGTTTTTCTCCTCCATAAGCATTAGCGGGGGGGGGGGGGAATCGACGCTGTCGTTTGACTGTGCATTGGCGAATAAAGTTTGTAAGTTTTCGCTTCCGTAATTATTTCTTTCTGCGTTTGGTTCTTCTGCCGCAGGATTAATCAACAGTTCGTATATTTCTGGAGTTATTAGGCAAGGCACATTTAGCTTATCAGTCACTGCAATTAATGTATCCACAAAATTAAATATATTGCTTCCATGATCTTTATGGTAAATAGGTACACGGCAAACTTTTGCTTCAATTGGTTGTCCGAAAGCAGGTGTTAGCAATATTTTACCTCCTTCTCTCTCCTCTAAATTTGGAATGAGCGATGAATGTACGATCGTTATCTGCGTTCCAGAGTCTACGATAGCTTCGATTTTCTCAGTTAATAAGAATATCTACTTTTTGCAGTGGTTGAACGATGCGTTCTGCGAATTCAGATCGTAGATGGGATGAGTCTACTTTAGCTACGATGGCTTCTTCTTTTGATGTTCTGTTTGAATTTTTTTGAGTTTTGGAATCATCCTTTCCCTTCTTATTTACTGCAGTTTCGTTCTTTCTTCTTTTGTCTGGGCAATCTCTCGCGATGTGTTGATAATTTCCACAAATATAACATTCTTTTCTTCTCGCGTGAAATCTTTCGTGTTTTGGATATTCTTTTCTCATGGGTGGTGGAATATATTTGTCGTGTGCACATGTTGTATCCAGGAATCTCGGTGATCGCTTAATTCCATTTCGAACTTCGTCGAAAGATTTTCCTTTGGCCGTGAAATAAATATCACATTCTGTAGCTAATTCTTGAGGCTTCAGCCATTTATTTCCTTGGCGTATTGCGACGTGTGCAGCTGTTTCTTCATCTAATGCTTGGAATAATTTATCGGAAATAATTAACTCCTTGAGTGTTTCGAAATCCTTTACTTCTCTTGACTTGCAGTAATAGTCCCATGTAGCTGTTAGTCTTGAAGCGAACTGGATATGCGTTTCGCCGGAATAACGTTTAGTTTTTCTGAAGTTTTCTAAACAGGTTTGAGGAGTAGGTTGATATTCCTTCAGAACAAGAGTTTTCACTTTTTCGTAATTTTGCAGATCTTCCTCCTTTATATAAACAAGAACATTTGAAGCTTTTTCTCCAATTAATTTCAATAATATTTCTGATTTGTATTCTTCAGGAACCTTCTTGTGCTTAAATGCTCTTTCAATAGAATCGAAAAATATATTCCATTCTTCTGCTCTCTTCGGTACTGGTACAGTCAGTGTTTCTACTCCTTTGATCAGCTTGTCCAGGGAAATTTCGGTTTCTCGTTCTGTGTTTTGGATTAAAGGTGTTGGACTTCTACTTCCTTCATTTTGAGTTGCTCGAATCTTCGCTAGTTCTATTTCGTGTTCTCTTTCTGTTCTTATTCTTTCTTCTTCCATTTGCATTCTTTCCATTTCTTCTTTTCTTTTTCTATTCTCCACTGTAGTAATCAGAATTTCCAATAGAACTGTTACTAAATCCTCTTTCTTTGCGTTTTTGAACATTTTCTTCTATTTTCCTTTAGAATCAAGCCTTTCAAACTCTCGATTAAATAATTCTCACGTTTTTACTCTCTTTTGCAAATGAACACTTCTTTCGTTAGTTAGGCTTAACTTTACGCCTCTTCCGTTTTCAACGCTCTAAGCTTCTAACCTCTCTGGTTTTCTCGTAAGAGAGCGTGTTGTGATGACTTCGTGGTTTAATAAGGCACCATTTAGCAAGACGAAACAAATATTTATTAAATATATAATTCAAAGCATAATATAATAGTTACTCAGAGCAGTACGTCGCTCCTACCGCATAGTACAATCTACTACCTTCCTCTTCCGAGGCTAACATGCAACTCCTAATAAATACATTAACCCTTCTCGAAGAAGAGCTACCTGCACCAAGCATGCTCTGTTGATCGCCAAACAGTCGCCAGATATCACAGTCATGTTCATTTACCATCTTTAAAGAGACCAAGGTAGAAATGGCATAGCAATTATCAGCCTTATTAAGATATGGTGCTGCAAGACAATAGCAGCAAAGTGAGCTAAGGCAGGGTCTGCCACAGTGTTATATATAAATATTTATTTGCTGGATTTAGCATTGTGGCTAAAAATTTAATAATTTTCATTTCTTTATAATTACTATTATCATGATTAAATGCTGTGTTTCTACTTGTTCATTATTTCAAATTAGCGTAAGTTAAAGAAGTAGAACTAAAAAGAACATATATTTATTCGCATATTGTTCCTCTCTCCCAGTATTTTTAGTAGTGATTTATTAATTTCAAATTTATTATAGCAATATGCTAGCTGTGAATCTGTAACAAAGTATGTTGTGCTTATAAAAAAGAATAATGACCAGTTTCTTTGAAATATATTAGTGCACCTATCAGTGTATCTTTCCCGCTTTTCTTTTAACTAATTTAGCTTCTTGAAATTTGAGAAAATTCCACAAGTTATTCTAAGTGGAGGAGCTAAATGATACCCTTTCTAAGTAAAGGAGCTAACTGATGCAGAGCGTGAGAACTATTAGAACTACAATTAGCAGGGCTGTTATTTATTATTATTATTATTATTATTTTAGTTTCTAGGTGAGTCATAGGGTTCATCAGAGTGCAGTGTGTCATTATTTTTCCTAGAACTAACAGAGCAAATTATTCGATTTAAAAAAAAAAAAAAAAATTTCTTGAAAATCTGTTATAGTAAGACGAAATGAGAAGCCTATATGTTTTAAACTCACTATTTTGGGTATTGAAAATTCTGCATTAATATCAATAATTATTTCATAATCACTTCATATTGAGACAGTTTTTATGGGGAGGTAGAGTGTTTAAAGCTGATTTTGCATAACTAAGATTATTCTGTTTTACTTATTGAGTACTATATAGCAGTTTATTAATATTATACAGTACAAAGTCCGTAATCCAGACTCGTCGGGACTTCGGTGATTCCGGATTATAGATCATCAGTTTAAATCTGGTAAGATGGCATGCAGAAATTATACAATAAAAAATATGAAACCGTAATTTATGAAATAAAGAGAAAAAAAAGCTTAATATTTATTTGTTTACTTTATTAAACATCATTTTCAATGTAAATTGTTTAAGTTGCTTCATTTTTTGTGCTAAACGCGCATGCGTAAATTTGTGGCTTTGAGGTCCGTATTATAGATCATTCCGGATAATGGACGTCTGGATTACAGACTTTGTATTGTACACCTTTTATTTCAGTATCTGATTTTTTGTGTAGCCTATATTTTAGAAGAACTGTGAATAGCTTTGCTATCTGTAATTACCATTTTAGTGATGGATATAGGAAGATAAAAGGTTATTCAATATTTTAAGCTTTAATTGTTATAACAATGTATTGGCATATAAATTTAGAATTTGCTGAGATACAAGGTTGGAAAAAATATGGAAACGCTAAAATAAAAACATATTGCTCTGACTAATAGTGTAAGGAAACCAGTAGCATTTAAAAGAGCTTGAAGTCTTCGCAGAATGGATAAATAGAAGTCTTGTATGCTTTACAATGGAATCTCGCAGTATTCTTCCTGTAAAACACTGGCAAGTTCATTTAATGATGATGGCGGTGAATAGTGCTCTCAGATTTCTCTCCAGTATAGCCTATCTGGTGACTGTGGTGGCCTTGGTAGATGTGAAAGTTCACCCTCATGCTCAGGAAACTAGTCCTGGACGATGATGTGAGCTGAGTGAACAGGAGCTGTGCTGTATTGGAATACAACATCACCATTGAGGAATAAAATTTGTGTCAGCGAAAATGGTCACATAATGCTTGGCAGTAATGTCACCTTGGAGAGTAGTGGTGGGTCTGATGGAATACCACAATATGGTTGCCCAAACCATGACTGAACTCGACCATGTTTCATTCTCGGCGGCAAACAGCCTCTATCATATGCTTGGGATGGTGTTGGCCAAACATAAACTCACCCCCAAAGTTGGAAAAGGTGTAAAGCAAAACTCCTCTAACCAAATAACAATCTTCTGTTGCTCTATAGTCCAGGTTTTATGGCTTTGGCTCCACTTTCTCCTCTTATAGGCATTTTGATTACTGATGATTGACTTTTGAATTGCAGCTCGCCAAAATATATCCTGCTTGTGGAGCTCCCTTTGTACTGCTTTAGTGTTGACAGGGGTTGTGAGTGTTATATTCAGCTCAGCAGTTACTTTTGGAGCTGTAATCCTCTTATTTTTCATCACAGTCCTCTTCAATGATCGGCCGCCATGATCACTCAATATGCATTTTTGTTCGTGCTGTAATTTAGCGGATTCGGTTTTTCTGGTTTTCCTGTACGAGTTAAAATTCTTAGATAGTGTGCCCCTTGAAACACTTCAGCTACCTTGGCTACAGAAGCATCCACCATATGAGCTCTGATATGATACACTCCCAATTGCACAGAACACTGTCTTGATAACAAATGACACTTGCAATGGATTAAGGATGTTGTACAGGTGGCACTAATAAGCAAATACATCAGTGCCATCAACAGCTTTCATAAGAATAAACATTTCAGTTCAAACAGTAATTTTACAAGGTGTTTCCATATTTTTGTCTAACCCCTGTATCTTATTATATATAGTGGTTGCTGTGGCTGTATACAAAACCATTTTACGAGCTTTTAATTCTAATTCAAAGTAAAAGTCTGAATTTATTATTATTCTTTCATGAAAATTAAGAAATATTGATAAAATTTAGTTACAGTATTATAATTACTAACAAAATTCTACTTTTTCTATGCCATAAGACTTTTCAAAATATCTATTTTTAAAGAGTTAAACATACTTATATGTGAAAACAGAATTTGTGTATCGAATCTACGGAATTAATCACTGTAGAAGTCAAGGTAATAATTAGTGAAAATAAAGTGAACTGAAATATTCTGTTGAATTGCAGTTGCATAACATGTATATAAGCAGTCTAACTCTAATTTAACAATAACTTAATTGTCTGTTTACATTGGTTAGTCCAAAATTGTGTAAAAACTATAGAAAATCATGAATTATCTTACATTTAAGGCAAAGCAACCTTTTTTTGAATAGGTCTTTTGTATTTGAAGCAATCCTAGAAGGTTGGGAGGTTGCTTTAAATACAAAAGTTTGAATAATTCTTAAGTACAAAAAAGAAATTTTAGTATTTTATAATATAGAGCTTGTTCAAAATTGAATTAAGGCATTTTAATTTACTTATAATTGCAGTTTATTAGTCACCATTTGTAGTGCCTCTCTCCCCTTACTGTTGCAGACATATTACTTTGACGTATAAAAATATTTATATTCTTTAAAATTTTAAAATACTCTCTTTTTTTAATGTAGGGAAAGCTTTATGTGTTTGATAAAATATTTAAACCTAATGCAACTCAAGAAAAAGTATACAATGAGGCAGCTAAAGCAATTGTTAAAGGTAAGCATTTTTTTCCACCCTAAAATGAATTTAAACTGTAATATAAAAATTTCAGTGTTTTTTGTGTACTCTGTGTTTGAATATTGAAAAATGAAATGCAAGTTATGTTATTGTACCTCTTACTACAGTTTTATGTTTATTATGTGCAGTTAATTACAGTTTAATATGTGCTGAAGTTTTTGAAAGTGAGGAAAATATTTATTACAATGTGTTAAGTACAGGTATATATTTTTGAAAATCCTTAGTAAACATGACTTATATTTTAGTTTAGCATAAAATTAGAATCTGTTTAGTCCTGTAAAAAATCCTGTGCACAATAGTACATCGATAATAAGTTCTATAGTAATTTATTCCTAGACCAATAACAGGTTTTGAGATAAATATTTGTATGGTCCCTGTATTAAAAGGGGTTATACCAGATAGTTCAATATCAGAGACTTACAAGAGAATGAAAAGTTTATATTGGACCATTAATTAAAGGAAAATTCGGTTTCAGAATTTTCTTTTCTAATCTTTGCATCTCTTTTTCCAAATTGTTATTATAGTGGCACTTTTTTTATTAATACCGTAGCACTCATAAATTAGTAGTTCATAGGCATTGGCAGCTATACAGGTATGCTCAAGTCTGAGTTGTCTCGGATGACTAAGTTTTATTTTTCTAAAATATGCATCAATGTTTACTACTTGGATTCATGTTAAACTGTTCTATCAGTAAATTTATCAAGACTACTTCACTTTTTCTTCAAAAAAATCAAGCACACGCATTTTCAAAGGGAAAAAAGTATTCAAATTTTAATTATTTTTGATAAAAAATTATTGTTATTGTTTTTCTCAGCATAAGTATATAAAATGAAATGACCAAAAATTAAAACCATTTTATTTGCAAAAATTCTAGACGTTTAGGAAAAAGAGACAGGGCATGATGACCAACATACAACCAAAAATCATGTGTATAAGAATGAATTAAATATGAAAAATATAAATTGAAGAAGTTATAAAATTTAAAATACAAATAAATCTTTAAAACACTCGAATTTATCCTTAATATGGTACATTTTTAGAGTTTCCTGCTAACTTTATTAAAATATTATAAATATGTCAAAAAAATTTGAAATCTTTCATTCACAGAAGAAATCTAAAAAATTCAATGGAATTTCTCACTATGACCACCTGGGAGCATGCATAATATATGTAAGAATGGGTTTAAATAAAGTATTGCTAATCATATTCTGTAAAGAAGAAATTTCGCCAAAGACCAGAATGCAGTATGAGACAGGTAGATCTAAACCTAGATGATTATGTACCCAATACCGAGTATATGTCATTAGAAAAATTCTTATTAATTAAAATAATGCTTGATTGATATATTATAATTTATATATATTTAAAATTGTATAATTAAGGCACATTATTAAAATAAAACTAAACTTAAGATAACTGTCTAGGGCATTGATCTCCAGTTATCTATGGGGCTAATGGTTACTTGTGGAATATACAGGGTAAGTCAGAACGAATGCCCCAATTTCATAGGTACACAAAATGTTATTAATGTATTCATTAAAAATATACATACATGCAGAGGTAATATAATTTATTGTTGCATGCACTCTTCACAAATGTTTAATACGTACTTCTTTCTTATACGGCGTACATCAAGTCTGAAATGTAATCCTAACCCAAATTCTCATGTTATGTTTATTTGCTAGTACAGATGTGTGAAAAGTTGATTCATCAGTGAATGCTAACTTTTTCAAAAATTCGTCATCCTCCATGTGCATCAGAAATATTTCACAGAAAGATAATTGACATGGCAGATCTTTGGGTTTCAAATGTTGCACCATTTGCAAACGATATGCAGTCAAAAGTCTTTAATCCGGACTCGTCGGGACTTCGGCGATTCCGGATTATAGATCATCAGTTTAAATCTGGTAAGATGGCATGCAGAAATTATAAAATTAGAAATATGAAACCATAATTTATGAAATAAAGAGTATACATAATTATGATCTAAAGGGTATCAAAATTTACAAAAAAAAAAAAAAAAAAAAAAAAAAAGATTATTATTTATTTGTTCACTTTATTAAACATTTCTTTCAACGCACGTGTGCGTAAAGCATACCTTACGCATAGTCAAAATTAGAAAATAGCAACCAGAAAACTATTTGATGTGTATTCATCATATTTATAATGACGAGAAATTTGTTTTAAATCATGTCAAAGATGGAGTACATCGAGATGAAATACTGCATTTAGTAAGGAATTATTAGCCGAATAAAATAAAAACATCTGCCCTGAAGATGAGGATAGTGCTGACAGATCAACTTCCAGTTCATTGCGCGCCGCGATGTCCTCCCCGCAAAGCAGCGTGAAGTTGATGAACGGATTTCGGAATGGTTAGAGAAACAAAGAATATGCCTTTATCCATTTTTTGCAGCAATTCCACTCTTTGTTTGATGGACATCAAAACATACTTTGACTTTGTAGGTCCTTTGGCAGCTCCAGAATCGGAAATTCTTTTTGACATAATCGAAAGTTCAAGCTTACTTTTATAAAATTGCTGTAACAGTCTGCAAAAAATAATAAGATCCAATTAGAAGATTAAGGAACAGCGCAATCTGCAACATTAAATGAAATAGATCATTTTAGCTTACCTTATACTGTCCGTTATACATCAAACATGCATGAGTAAAGCATAAAATACAAGTTTGTGGCTTTGAGGTCCGGATAATGGACGTCCGGATTACGGAGTTTGTACTGTATATCAGACAGGTGTAGTAAGAAAGTTCACTCAACACGGTCTCCATGAAGTATGTGTTCAAATGTTCTCGAGCGCATTTCATGTTCTAAACGGCATCACTCAACTGCCAAAGATCTTGTCCAGTAGTAAATGCCATCCATTCTCTGTCATCAGGACGTATCTCTACCTGCCAATATCCACTCTCTCAATATCCACTTCCTCTCTAGAGAATATGCGTTTACGCATGCTTAGAAAGTTTGTACCTTTGAGGTCCGGATTATGGACATCCAGACTAAAGACTTTTGACTGTAGATTCATTTACAAACATCTATTAAGAATTCTCCACACAGTTTTCTGGGCTACTCCCAGTTCTTGTCCAACTTGATGCGTCAGTTTTTGAGGGCATTTCACATAACTTGCTTCAACATGTTTAGCTACGTTTTCTTTTACTGAAGGACAACCTGTTGATTTTTCTTTATAAATGCAGCTTGTCCCTTGAAATTTTGCATATGAATATTAGATTGCTTTATGATCCGGCATTGTCTGTATTATTTTAGTTAAATTAAGTATTTTAAAAAATTATATAAAATATGCAGTAAAACAACATAATTTATATTAAAATAATGCACTAAATAACTAGAAACCAGTTTACAAAACTAGGTTCTTCTATAAACATAATCCTCTGTTAAAAGCAGATGATGAAGCAAAAACTAAGAGAATGATCTTGAAAAAGAACTATCTGCATGGAATCTGAATAGATATCATTTTATTTAATTGGAAAATTGCATTGTTATAGTGAATGTATCAAATCACTTAACGGCAATAGTTCTGAGTGATTTGTTTAATTTTGAGCTAGGTACACTGCTCAAAAAAAAAAAAATGGGACAGTCCTATATCTCCCGATCTACTGGGCCGATTGACAAAATTCAAATTGCGTTCTTCATGTCTCGAAAGCGCGACTTAGGATATATATTAGATTTATATATAGCACTATTCTAACATAGGTATTTTGACACAAAATCGGACTTTTTCTGAAATAACATACCAATTTTTTTACATATTTCGATTCTACGACTCAAATTACGCCTAAATATGAAATTTTGTAAATTTTGGAGCGAAATTTATGGAGAAATTCACAAATTTATGTTGGCACTTTTTTGTCAGTTTGCGCCAAGAATAGTTCACTTAGCGAACTTCTTAATATATGGCAACCTAGTTTCCTTTCCTGTGAGTGGAAAAAAAGTCACCATCGTCCCTTTTTTCTAAATAATATTCTTTATATTATATTTTTAATTATAACTTATTATTTTAAGTAATTTTTTCTTTTTCGAATTTCATTTTAATTGTTTAAGTTGCATGTTTTTTTTTTTTTTTTCGAATAACTATTTTAAAAATTTCTACTTACCTATTCGAACTGCGTAAATAAAGGTGCAGCATTTATTTTTTTTCAAATAGTTTTCTTTATATATATTTTTTGTCATGGTTATTATTTTAGGTAATTTTTAAATTCTTAACTTTTATTTTAATTGTTTGTGTTGCATTGTCTCTTCAGATAATTGTTTTAAAACTTTCTATTTATTCCTTTGAATTGAGCATTTTAAATATATTTATTAATATAAATTTTCCAGAATTTGATTTTATTTATTTGAATTGCGTTTCTTTCGGAGGAATACTTTGTAACCCAGACTACGATGCGTTTGAAAACTGCATATATTAAAAGAGAAAATACAGTAAAGCACAGTTAACACGCCTTTCAATGTTCCGTTCAGAAAAGATACATATAAATAAGAGAGACATTTAACTTAGGATTGCGACATTTTAACTTAGGATGACTTGCATACACTGCTTTAAACAGTTTTATCATTGTGCCCATTGCTTTACACAATTTTATCCTACATTTGGCTTCTTAAATGTTATTCATATTTTAGTCAAATATTTTATTTTTGAAATCGTAAAAATCAAATATCATAAGATTAAAAAGTTTTAAATTTAAAAAAAAAATACAAATACTAAATTTTACCGTAAAATGTATTTTTTCTTCTCTTTTTCTTCAGGCATTCTACTTTATTCTTGTTCTTTTTCTTCATTCTACTTTATTCTTGCTCTTTTTCTTTAGGCATTCCGCAAGTATATTAAGAAGTATCCAAATTTTCGAAATATCTTGATAATTCTGACAATCATTTTAAATAAAGTTATCGCCTTCCATTTCATAAAGGCCCACAAACGGCCGAGCGGTAAAGTCGCTGAACACTGATAGTTCACTCCGGGGTTCGAATCCCGGTAAACAGGCTGGTTGCATGGGCGTTTTCGTGGATTTTCTCATGTGTACCGTGTATGCCAGCTGATTTCCCTTAGAAAGTTCTTCACAAAGGCATCCTTCCTTTTAGGCAGATAGCCCTGCTTTGACGTAACTTAATAATTCAATTCAATCCATTTCATCAATATTTGGTCAGAGCCTTTATCAGTCTTTAGAGGCTAAACATTTTGAAGGTATGAGATGAAAGGAAAGACTGCTTTCATCAAGAGGTTTTGGTTTATTTAATCATGACAAAGCACACTAGGGCTATCTGCCTAAGGGGAGGGATGCCTTCGTGGAGGACTTTCTAAGGGGAACTGGCTGGCATACACGTTGCACATGGGGAAAACCACGAAAATGCCCAAGCAGCCAGCCCGTTCGCGGGATTCGGACCTCGGACAGAACTACCAGCGTTCAGTGACTTTATCGCTCAGCCGCTGTTTCATCAGGAGGAAAAAAAACATCTTTAGGTGACATCCACATACATCACTGGATAAACTCCTGAATCTTCAAATAATTCGAATGAAAAATCATGGAATTCTCCATTTATGATACAATATGATGTTCTATAACGTAATTTAAATTTATACAACCATATAGTCTAAACCATATTGTCTTTTCTGTTAACCACAAGCTCAATTAATGGTATTTGCTGGTGTACACGTCCAAGTGTTTTTTCTTTGAACACCTAAATTCATTGAAGTATCCTGAAAGTATCTTCAAAAGCGTCCAACTTTTTGAAACATCTTGGTATGTCTGACAGCCAAATTTCCCTGCAAATTTTTGCTTACTTTTCTCCCTAATTTTCTTCTTTCCTTCTACAATTATTTTCATTGCACACACAAGAAAATTAAGATTTTTCGATTGCTAGACTTCCATAAATTTTGCTTTCTTGTCAATTTTTTAAAATATCAATTACATGAATTGCGTTTCAGCTAAAGACAGCTTTTCATTTTCTAGTCATTTTAACTATAAATAAAAAAAGCAAAGCACACGAGTAAGTAAGTCCAAAGGATAAATATTTTAATTAAAAGATTTTTGCTAAATGACAAAGAAATAAAACAGTCCAGCAGGGTTAATTCTGTACCACCGAGTAACCCGGTTCTTATATCGGCTGAAACAATCTAAATCATATTAAAGATCATGTTTTTTTATACAATCTATAACGCGAGAGCAAAATTAGCTTCTTAAAACATTCTTTCTAAGAGGATTAATATAAAAGATTATATTTATATATATATTTTTAAAGCTGGGACTTGAACCAAACTATAAGACTTTTAAAGTTTAATTTACATGGTGGTTATAATTAAAGTTCCAATTTGAAATGGTCACAAAAGGAAAACTACCGTATCAAATGTTATCAAACTTGGGAATCGTGTAAAGGAGGTTATGAGAATTTATTTTCAGTGAGGAAAAAATAGATAAAAAAACTCATCACCAGGGGGAAAATGACGCTATATACAAGATTCTTAAATGAAATAAGACACGAAAACATCTGCTTAAAATGTGTTTAATAGTTTCCGAAACGTGTTACAAAGCATGTTCAATGTAGCGTCCAGCCTTTTCCGAAAGCAAGTTAAATCCTGTTACTGCATTCTCAACAGCAGCTCTTAGCATATCGGGAGGAATGTTACGGACATGTCAGTGTTTAACATTTTTCATTTCTGCCAAATTGTTTAGATTATCACCATAAATAGTGCTTTTGAGAAAACCCCATAGCTAAAATCACAGAGGTTGAGGTCTGGTGGGAAGAGGGGAAGTGTTGGCGTATAAGACGTTCATTCGTGAAATTTTGCCTAAGTAACTGTGCGACACACGTGAGGTGGGGCCCAGCCACGCATAAAAATCGTAGTATCTAAAATGCCACGTTACTGCAGTTCATGTATCACGAAACATTTTAACATTGACTCTAAATGAGCTGCAATCACAGTAGTCCAGCTGTCGACTGTTCTTCAGAGAAAAATGGTTCAGTTATAAAACTAGCTGTCATTCCACACCAAACGGTGTGGAATGACTGCTATGCAATTGAATGCAGTAGGAGAATGCAATGGAACTAGATAGATAACATGAGGGATTTTTTTGGCCCAAATCGATTAAAAGCGTTTTGAATCAGTATCTTCATGTTTTAGAGCCGAATTCAGGCTTCAAAAATTACAAATTAGCGATCTGTAAGAAAACGATTTCCAGATTGTACGCACTTGTGCGAGTGATTTGCGATCTCACATTTTCTAATCGCTAATTCGTGGTTTTCACGGGCGAATTTCTCACTTACACGGATGGCGCACTCGACGTTTATCGAATTTAATGCCTTTAAATAGTAATTTTCTTACTTCAAAATTTCTTAAGGGTATGCAACATATTAAACCCATGTAACAAAAGGTTAAGTTAGATTCCGACTCATATTTCGTTTAAAAATATTGCATACAGCGCCATGTCCCCCCTGGTGGTGAGGTTTCGAACTTCCTTTTTTCCGCGGAAAATAAATTCCCATGACCTCCTTTACACGATTACCAAGTTTGATAACATTTGATCCAGTAGTTTTTGTTTTATGACCGTTTCAATGTGGAACTTTAATTATAAACACCCTGTATATTATTAAATTTTAATTGAAGCTATGTATACCATGCATAAGATTTCCGCTTTTATAGAAAAAATAAAGAATCGAAGCAAATATACTTAGGATAATGGAACAAAACTGAAAAAAATTCCCCTCCCTCCGAAAATAAAATATTGAAACTTCGACCTTGAATTTATTGGATTATCGAAATATTCAATATGACCTATCTTCTAAGTCCTAGTTCCGACAACAATTCCGTCAAAAATTCCGAATTACTGAAGCTGATGTAAAAGATTTAGTATATATTCACTGTATGTTAGTAAAGTAATCAGAGTGTAATAAAAATAGATTATAGAATTTACGCTGATGCAACTTTTTTCTCTGACTGCACAACATGTAATGGAAGAGAAGGCTTGTAGAGATCTGTTTTTGACATGCCTCTAAAAGTAGATGTCATACTCCTTTTGTCTCTTCAATATCAAAAAACTTTCCTTTGAGAGGCAAATTTAGTTTTTGGGAAAGAAAAAAAATCGCAAGAAGACAAATTTGAAAAACATGCAGGACAATTGAGTACACATAGTTATTTTCGGAACACAAGCGGTTCTCCGACTGGTTATTGAATAATGAAAAGATGCATTATCATGGAATACGTTGTCTGACTGAAAACGTAAGATTAAAAGTCATCTGCTTAATTCACAACCATTTACAAGTCAACTAATGGGGCAATTGCAGAATCGTTTTGATCCTGAGCTTCTAAGACAAACCTTATATCACTGGATTTAAACACTTGTTTAATCTTCCGAGAACGTACCATCTTTAGCTCATATTCCAAGAATATTAAGTGAATATAATTATTGCAAAAGAAAATGAATATTCATTTGCACTACGGCTTGGTAGTTCTGCTTTTTGTGTCTAAGTATACAACAATATTTTAAATATTTACAAATAAATATTAAATTGGAGATTTAATTGGAGCCTCACCAGTTGCCTAGCATTTGAAGATTGTTAAATACTAACTGTTTGTTGCGAAGTCTAACCCAGGGTTTTGCATGGTTGGTTTTCGTAGTTTTCTAGGTTCTCTTTATAAAGGTTCTCTATGAAAGCATCTTAACCAAATAGCTCCCATATTCTTTCTATGTTAAAATAACCAACTAACCTAGTTTAAGCGCGATTTCCATGAAGTTACTAGCAAAACCCGAGTACTCATTAAAAATCATGTAGCTTGCCAATCAGGAGTAACATGAAAGATACGGCGCCAATAATTGAATTGCTGTTACGGTACGCTGTTTTTAAATTTAGATGGTCATTCCTTAATTAAATAGCCCACTAGCGGTCGAGCGGTAAAGACGCTGAGCACTGGTAGTTCGGTCGGAAGTTAGAATCCCGCGAACGGGCTGGCTGCATGGGCGTTTTAGTGGTTTTTCCCATGTGTAACGTGTATACGAGCCAGTTTACCTTAGAAAGTCCTCCACGAAGGCATCCCTCCCTTTAGGCAGATAGCCCTCGTGTGCTTTGCCATAATTAAATAATCCAATCCAATCCTTAATTAAATATAATTGATTTGTAACTTTTGCTAGAGCTGACGGTAAAAATTGAAGTGCAAATAAATCATGTGCAATCTTGATTAATATAAATTAAAAATTTTGCATAGAAAAATATTTTCATTCAGACAGAAAGTTTTTTGAAATATTAGCAATTACTTTATAAGAAGGATTTATTAATAACCGTAATAATTACTTATTATATTACTGATGATTAGGATTCAGTTCTTGACAATTACATTCTAAATTAGAATTTTAAGGATATAGTGAAAATAAGCTACGCACAAAAATACATTTTTACAGATTTTAAAAATAGAAATTTAAAAAATAAAACACAAAAAATGGTTAATTTTTATTTGGAATGAACCTAAATTTCTAAATGTGAGAGAAAAAATAAAAAAAGTTTAGTAAAAAAAGAGATATTAATAAATATTTGCCAAATTCAATTAACATTGAGGAGCTAAAATTTTGAGAGCTAATATTTTAAAAACTGCTCGTACGATTTTCACAAAACTTGGTATTCTGGCATAATTTGAGCCGTAGAATCGAAATATGGAAAAAAATGGGTATGTTATTTCAGAAAAAGTCCGATTTTGTGTCAAAATACCTATGTTAGAGTAGTGCTATATATAAATCTAATATATATCCTAAGTCGCGCTATCGAGACATGAAAAACACAGTTTGAATTTTGTCAATCGGCCCAGTAGAACGGGAAATATAGTACTGTCCCATTTTTTTTTTTTTTTTTTTTTTTTTTTTTGAGCAGTGTACATATAGATTTCATGCACTAATCAGTCTAAAACTTTTTAAGATCTAAATACTTCTTTATCATCAGGCTCAAATTTCTGTATTTGGAGATTTTCATTTAGTCAATAAATTGGCATTTATTAAAATTCAGCAAAATGTTTAAATGTTTGAAGAATGTGTTCTATTTTAATTGGCAATTTTATCTCTCCCCCTTTTTCCTTCCCCCTTTCTCTCTTTTTTCGAGGGGGATGGAGGTAAAGGTTACTCACATGGTTCCTGCAATTTTTCCTTAAACTTTGTAATGAAACATCAAATGCTTTATTTTATCCTTAGCTAGTAGTTAGGCTCAACAAGTTTAAATCTTTGGTAGATCAGATTGATGCTTGTAAAGATATGTTGGGTAAACTTGATCTAACTTGACTAGAGTGACTAAGCTAGTCCCCTAACATTTTAGACAATAACACTTTCAAATAGGTTTCCATTTAAGCCAAAGGCATTAAAAAGAACCTCTTAAGAGAATATGTGCTGTTTGAGTGTAGTTGGATTTTCCATGGAATCTGTTGTCCTTGGACTGCATCAGCACTTCTTAAAAGAGGAACTAACTGGCTTTCACCTATTTTAATAGCCACCTTAGACATGCTGTTAATTGCTGGTGGTAGGTTGTAAAAAATTTAAACTTTCTTCTAGTTTTTAAAAAATGATACTACTTTTAGTGCTATACAGAACAAAATCCGCAATTGTCGGGATTTCAGCAATTCCAGATTTCAAAATTTAGTAAGGGACATCTAGACATGCAACATTAGGACTTTGCTTATTCTTTTGGTTAGACAGAAAAGTACTACCCCCTTCCCAATGGAGCTGATGTGTTTATCCTTGGCAGCAGCAGGTACTGGACATCAAAGTTTAAGACCGCGGAGATTGCAATGAGCAGCAAAATGTGTAGTGCGCCTTCTATAACCACTCAAGAGCAGAAAGTGTGATTGTGGCTAGTATCAATACAAAGTCATTTAGTGCATTGTTATTAGTTATGTGACTTGCTGGGCAGCAGGTGGTTGAGTGACATACAGAACCTCAGTTAGTTGAGAGAAAAGCTGTGTTTACTGCATACCTGCTCCCATTTGTTGAGTATTATATTCATCATTGCTAGATTTTGTAGTGGGATTTTTTTTTAAATTTATTTTTTGCCTAGTGGTCTGGATCTTATATCATTTCAAATTCATCATTATTTCAATCTTTGTATTTTAATTTGTGTTCATGAAAGTATTGTTGTGTAATGTGAGATTTAAAATTTGGAGAGAAAGGCAATAAAATCAACTCCCCACACAAGAGATTACAGAGCACATGAAGCCTTATTATGGAATGCAGTGATCATCTGTGACTATCACCATCATATGCTCTGTTATATCCTTTGGAGAAAATATTATTAAAAGAAATTGGAAGTAATAAAGAAGATAAAGTGTGTTCTCATTTGTAAAAGCATGAAACGACATACCTGCTATTGCAAAGCAAAATACTTAACAGTTTCAAAATTATTAATTATGTGAACACTGAGTAGTAGTTTGTTTTGCTGGCCATGTGCTTATTTTGAGAAAATTGTTTTAATTAATTAAATATTTTTTTAATACATCCATCAGATTAAAAAAATTAATTATTTATTATTGCATCATCACTTTTGTTTTCTCTCCTCATTATTTTTATTAGTCTTCATATTCAAAATAAATAAACCTCTATTGGAGACCACCTCTGAAAATTGGACCAATATCTTCCAGTATGTAAAGAAATATTGATACTGAACTTCAATTTTAAGACATCCACCTCCACCAAAGATTAAAATCACCTAGAACCATGATTGGTCATTGTCAGGATCTGGTGAACACCATGTATGTGCACTTCAGCCTTTCTCCCACGAGACACCAAATCAGAACAGACATCAGAAAGGAGGTGTCATAAATAAGGTTTATGCGTGTTATGGTGCAATCCAAAAGAAACATTATGTTTTTAAATTTATGTAATATATATGTATGCTTACTTGTTAGTACTGTAGATAGTAAATAAGTGATGTCCTGTATAATGAATAAAGACTTCATATACATGTTAATATGCCTTGTTAGTACTGTAGATTGTAAATAATTGCAGTCATGTACTGTGCATATGAATAAAAAGCCCATATTCGTATACATGTTAATATGCCAAGAACGCACATTATGATGAAGTCTCAAAATCCTCTTAAAAAGGATTACAATTTTTCTTTCTACTTAGTTTTTGTGTGTGTTTGTGTGTGTGGAAACCACTGCATACAATTACTGATCGATAAACACAGCTTTTCTCTCAACTAACTGAGGTTCTGTATGTCACTCAACCACCTGCTGCCCAGCAAGTCACATAACTAATAACAATGCACTAAATGACTTTGTATTGATACTAGCCACAATCACACTTTCTGCTCTTGAGTGGTTATAGAAGGCGCACTACACATTTTGCTGCTCATTGCAATCTCCGCGGTCTTAAACTTTGATGTCCAGTACCTGCTGCTGCCAAGGATAACTCTTGCAACCAAAATGTATGTATATTTCAAAATGTTTATTGTTTAACAATTCAAGATTCACTTTTATATCAACATACAGACAATTGAAAATAAATTTTCTTGTGTAGTTAATTGAAAACAGGATGAGCATTACGGCTGTTCAATTATTAAATTTTAATCAGTGCATCTGGAAGTGGCAAAGTTTGATTTGCAGTTCTTAAATTTTGAAGAAATTGTTAATTATAAATTTTAATGACTTAATTATAAAGGCATTATAATGACTTTATTGTAGATGCATTTATTATTATTAGAAGCTCATGTTTTTCAAATGAAGTGGCAACCTGTGTTCTCATTAATATTGTTTTAGTAATAGTTGCTTCCAAACTTTTTTAATTGATACATAGATATATGTATTTTTAGATGTTCTTATGGGTTACAATGGAACCATATTTGCATATGGACAAACTTCTAGTGGCAAAACACATACAATGGAGGTAACTATTTTCAAGTTTTTTTTTTTTTTTTTTGTGAATCATTTGTGCATTTGATGCTGGGTTGCTCATTGTAAGCTTGTTAGTATTCTTGTGATTACCTGTGCATGTAAATTTAAGAGAATGAAAGAATGTAAAAGTATGTACTGCCTGTGTTACTCAGTTCCACTCAGCAAATATTATGTTGCATGTCAGCTTCAGATAAGCTGATATAACAGTTATTGCCTTAGCTTTACTTGATAATGTCAAGCAAATATAAATTACCTTCTAACTGTGAATTAGAGGTGGGCAGAACAGCTACTTTAAGGCTGCTATCACATGGCAGTTTGTTTCGGAAGGACAATGGTTTGGAACAATTTTTCTGCTTTGTCACGTGATATACAACAGCCAATCACCGTAGATCACTTTGGGGTTAACATGTAAAGGGAAAACTGGTTCTCTACTGCAAACACGAAGGTTACCAAAATTAGTTATTTTTAGTGTAGTTGGCGACACATTAATTAAATCGTCTGCTTGTGATTCTGTGACAATACACAGATAGAAGCAATTCTAAATTTATTTCATTGCAGCAAAGTGCACGCAATGGTTCGCAGGAGGCAAAAGATATCAGAGATAGATTTTGCAATTATTTTAATGGTATTGGATCCATTCCCTGGCAAGAAGCCATGTATGACTTACACTAAGGCACGTTTGAAATTATTCTGCATGTTCCAATAAAAACTCATATATATCTCAAGTAGTTCCTAATTATTAATAATTTATTAAAGCCTCTAGTATATTTTTAATCATATATACAAACACACATAAAAACAGTGAATCACTTTATTATAGTTCATCTATTAATGACTTCCATGAAATTACTGCAAATTTATAATTAAAAAGAGAAAATATTATAAATAAATAAACAAGTATATTCATGTTAACAGAATTTTATTGTGGATATTTGAATTAATAAATCAAATTTTGAATTTTCATCCATAACAGTTCCTGATCAGCAGGACACTTTACTGTCTTCAGCTGACCAGCAACATATGCTCCAAACAAGTTGTTCACATCTTTCTCTTCTGTTATGTTTTTTAGACATTTTGTCATTGTAGTAAAAAATTCATCTTCAGGTTTTTTCTTTTTTTCCTTGTGACTGGAGCAACCAATTGACTTTCAGACATTTTGGGGGTTTCTAATAGATTGCATGTTTCTTTTGTGCTTGTAGAAGAACATTTTCTTCTTGAAATGTTTCAGTTTCTTGAACAAAATTCTGAAAGAAAAAGAATATTTAAAAAATGAATATTATCAACTCTATTAACACATTGATGGCCATGGCACTTTTCGTATTCCGGTCCAAGAAGCCAAATCAATTTAATCATATGTTATTAATTTTTATAATTATATTTTTTGTTCATTTTTTAATAAATTTTCTGTTTATGCAGGCTAGCATTGATTTTTTTGTTCTTTTCCCAGAAGCAATCTGTCAATATTAGCGCTGAAATATTCCGAGTTTAATCGTAGCTGCACAAAAATGGCAAGTAAACACAGTGCGAGATAATTCGTAGTTGCCGTTCTAGAAAAGAACGCAATCTACGAGTTACTCGTAGTTGGCAGTCAACGTGTTAATTAATGAACAATAAATCTGATTCAACTAACATTACGAATAGTTATTTAATAAAAGGAATAAAGTGCTTAGACTTAAAATTATGGGAATAGTAAAATAGTTAAATTAAAATAGATGACTATGTAAATTCGAGGTAGGTTAATAGGTTCTTATGGCAAAGGATCTGAAGGATACCAGAGTAAAATAAATTCAAACCATGTTTATCAATCCAAAATCAATTTGCCCAGAATGACTACTATTTTCATTTTCACATTTTGCGTTGATTCAATATAAGCTTTGTTTCACTTTTCAAATTCTTGCCACCAAATATTATCGCCCTGTATAATATTTAAAGAAATTAAATAATGAAGAATCTGCATAAATATATGTTTCTCACAGTGTGATAAAACAATGGTACCTAAGGCCATCAAATTTTGAATAACGTAATCCTCCTATGAATATGGGCATCTGGAAGCCTAAATTTGAAATTTGTTCTATTATCAATTTAATTTTGTAAAACTTTTATCAGATTTATGATTAACAAACTCAGGAATTTCAAAGCAAGCAATGGCAACATTGTACAGAAAAAAACATTTTAATCTCCAGCGTGTGAGACTGTGTATCAGAAATTCTAAAAATACCATCATTTTAAAATTATTTTGCGATATTGCTCTAGAACTGAAATTTATGGTTTAAGTGTGAAGAACATGATATTTAATAAATAAAGGTAACAAACAAAATGGTAAAAAACATGCCTTTGGGCGTAATTAAAACACTGAAACCTTTCAAATTTCATTTCATTACTTTTATATGTTTTTTTTTTTTTAATTTGTTTTATTGAATATGGTAGATTCTGCAAGGACTATACATCTCAGAGGTGGCTTCATGGTAGATTTCCGAAAGAGAAACTGGAACACTTGGGCAAAACAAACATGCAACCACCCTGATTGCCAAGATATGAATCCAGAGTGGCAAATCATACAAAATTTTAAATTTCACATGAGCCGTAAACACAGAGAAAGAAACATTGTATGATTTTTATATTACAGCACACATATAAATTTGCTAATTTCATGGATAGTTTTTTTAATATAAAAAATGTATAGATTTAAAAATTACCATTAAAATAGACTCAGATAAATTATCCATATTGCTACAACTGGCCATAGCAGCAAAAGAGTCGTCTAAAAATTCAAGCCGTACATAATGTTCCCACTTTGGAACAAATCCAGTGGATCCTGTTCCACTTTTAAACACCTTCGCCTTTTTTCTTTCCTTCCTAAAATATGTCCTGAGGTTCTGAAATTTTGTCATCACAGTCTCTGTAAAATGGAACAATTTTATTATATGTAGTATTATTCATTCTAACAGATTTTGTAGAAAGGGATTTATAATCTGTGGCAATATAAGGAGTGGATCTGAAGATCAATCTATGTTAACACTTCGGAAATTTAAAGGTTTTTATTCTTTGCTACATCTTTTTGGGTGATCCATTGCTTAGTAAAACATGCTCCTTTGCAATATAGATTATACTCATATGCATAAATAAATCATTTTCATACGAGTGTAGAAGTACCAAAACAGATATTAAGTGTATGGAATTAATTGCGTCACGCGCTATTCCAATAAGTAAATTTTTAAATTCACCTGGTAAGTTAACGCGGTGAATACCATCAATCACGATAATGTTTACAAATATAATTCAGCGAAAATTTGGCATTCGTTTTGGCGACAAAGCCGCCTGTATTTTACAAATGTTTGCCCAGATATCGCGAATGTAAAATACATACTTTTCTTTACATAATTATGCTTATAACATGAAAAACATCAAATGATATATTTATATATACATAGTAAATGTTTATATTTAATTAACAGCACAAAGTGCAATAATAAACTTACCGGGCGTAAACGTGTGTCCATATTCAGGCCATTTTTCTGCGAGATGCTGGGATATTGTGATATATGCATTCCGCTTCAGAAGTTTTTTCGTGTAACAGAGATCTGTAATATCCCATAAACACCACCTTTGCCTCACTTCTTCAATAAGTTCAGCTTCGATTTCTGTACACCACTTGCTACCATTGCAGTCCGCCATCTTGAATGTTGTTTTGGTTGATGATGATGATGAGGGATTCGAAGCTAATGGCTGATTGGTTAAAAACGAACAACCTGCACCTTTTTCCGAATGGAAGCAAAAAAATCGCGCGTCTTTTGCTCAGTAGTAAACCAGGCAGAAAAGTTGTCCTTCCGAAACAAACCGCCGTGTGATATGGGCTTAAGGGATCAGATCAGAACCATTCACTCATAGAAGTGAATCAGTTCTTTTTAACAATTCACCACTCACTAACAATGACCTTGATGAATGTGCTGGGAACAGGCGTGGATCAAGAGCAGCAGTGTGCAGAGATGGGGGGAAAAGCAGAAAGAATTGAACAAGGAGTAGGATCGCTGGAATCAACTCAACTAAACCGCTCACTTCCTGGAGTGATTTCTTTCAACTGTACTTTTGAGATTCCCTTTATTACATTGTTTTATTACTATAATTGATATTTTGTTGCTACTACAAAGCACAGAGTAAAAATAAATTTTTAGATTGGAGGCAGAGCCAGAACAGGATATTGTCTGCTGACAATACCAGCATTTTCCTCTTTTTTTTTTAAATCTAATTTGACGAAATCACTCGAGGTTCTTCTATTTGATAGGGTCCATATTTTGTTCTGCAACTTTGAAAAAGTACATTAGATAGAAAAATTTATTTTTATGAATACATGTTAATTCTAAAGAAGATTAAAGAGAAATTCTGAGCTCTTGATTACTAGATGTTAGTAGAAAACGTATATGATTAAAAATATAATTTATTATTTTACATAAATATTACAGTAATATTGTATAAAAAAAGTAATACGTAAACATAGCTATACTATGACACACTATTGAAAGAATCAAAATGAAACTAACAGGAACAGCTCCGAGGAAGCAAAAAGAGCAAATAATCAAAAATCTGCTGAAGCCAGATTTGCAGCAAGAGCAATGAAAACAGCGAATAATGAAGACTCCATCAAAATCAGATCCACAACTAGAGCCGGAGCAATAAAAAGAGCTGATAATCACTACTCCAAAGGACCTGGAAGTGCATCTAGTGCCGAAGCACTGATAGCTGGGAATTCAAAAAACTAGTTCCTATAATCTACATACTTTAAAAAGATCTTCGCACTGCCAGATGGGGGAAAAAACTTCATCCATTTACAAACAGGATTGGTCAGTTTTGCTGAGATGTGTCGTCTTATTTAATTTTTTGCCTTTTAAATACTAGATGAAACACAAGCAAACCAAAAGCTCACATACATACATGCATAACACACATAGACACATTAAAAAATAGGTCGGAGATATTTCTGGTAAATAATAAAGGAAAGAATGTTTTTACGTTAAGAGGAATCAAATTTTTTGGCAAGCTTTCCAACAACAGCTCTCTGTGAACTGTTAAATAACTGAGGTTCTGTTTTCACCAGAGCCCTGATCATTCATTCAGTAAAGTGATTCGATTCTTTGACTTGGTTCCGAAGCAGATCATCCATCTCTACTGTGAATAACTTGATTCTAATCAAGCCAATGAGAAAAGTGCTTATCCGAAGAGTAACTTAGGAAGGTAAAATTCTAAAACAATTGTTTTACTCCAGCACCAGGTAGTATTTATACATTGATTGCTGTCTGATGTGTGGTTTTCTTAAATGATATTAGACAAAAAGAACCCAAGTCCATCTGACACATATAACATCCATCTATCCTATTTTATAAATAAGTCAATCCAAATCGAGTGTACATGTCTGTAGTTGAAATCCATATTCAACTGAAGTAAAACAACATTTCTGAAATTAATTATATTTATTTTCCCTGGACTCTAATGTGGGCTCTGTATCAAGTTTATGGACCTCTGTAACAGCATAATTATAACAGATTTGCAGATACTTCTAAAATGATTTCACAATGCTGATTATAACAGCTTTTTGAAATGCATACTTCTGCATTGGCTGTCAATTACAACTTTAACCATTCAACATTCCTATCACTGCTGCATTCAGGAGTCATAGGAAGTTATAGTTTGCTGCTGAGCTGAGCGTTGGTAATGTCATGCATCATAATATTCAACTTGCGCTCAAATCGTGATGAATGAGCTGATCACAAAAGAGTTTTTTTTTAAATTTTTTTCTGTGTGTATATGAATACGAATCAGTTTCTGTTTAGACATACTGTGCTTTACCATAATCCGATTAATTGAGCCAATAGACTAGACACATCAGCATCTTAATCTTTGAATATTCTGTGTTTACATCTGTGACATCATGTTGTGCAATTTCATTAACTTGCAACTTATGATCCTTGTATTGAGTTGTGTGGTAGAAGATACCATAAAGCATGAAATAAATGTAAATTTTGCTCATACTACTAGAAATTCGTAACCATTTTCACTAACAGTGATTGTTCAATTTTTTTATTTCTTTCAGGAATAATTCTGAAATTCAAAATACTTTAATGACCTTCTTGGCCACCCACTACCTTGTACAAGTATATTATTTCATTGAAATTTAAAGAACAACCATATCTGCAACGTATCAAAAAAATTTTTAAGAACTTCATATATACTTAATTTGTTAATATTTTATTAGGCATTCATGATGTAAAATATTTTAAATGTTTAAATAAGTACATACTGCAAAATATCTAAAAGTAAAAAATATCTGTATGTAAATCTAATTTGAAAACTAACAAGAAGCAAATTAGTGTTCAATATTATATCACAAAAGATAAAAGACATAAACCTCGACTTCCAGAAAAGTCATGAAGGAATAAATTTATGAGGTAGTACAGGTATTTTATTAATGACAACTCCAATAAGTATCCTGGTTTTAAATTTTAAATGACTATAAGTCTTTATTGCATATTAGATTGTTCATCATACTCCCTTTAAATAATCATTTTTATCATATAAAATAGTAATCAGTAGAAATGCCAACACTTAAAAAGGAATCTGTAAGCAAATAGCAATACTGAAAATAAAGCAAGTGTTATAAAGGTGACTGATAGATAAAATTTAATAGAACTTTAGTTAATTTAAATTTGCAGCAATTAGTGAAATAACATTTATATCAGCATGCAATCTTTCATATTTTATGCCATAATTTAAATTGCTCAAAAATTTTTCCAACGTATATGTAGATTAAAAATTATTAAAAATCTGTATCTTTAGTTAATGCAAGTTGTTTTAAGTAATTTTAGATTTCTATTTTATTATTTTATGTCTCATAAATCACAAAGTCACTGTATATTTGTTTTTTGCAGGGTGTTCTTGGTGACCCTGTACATCAAGGTATTATTCCTAGAATTGTCAATGACATATTTAATCACATATATTCAATGGATGAAAACATTGAGTTCCATATTAAAGTAAGTGGAATATATATTTTCTTTATATGTATACAAACTCACAGCATATTAAACTGCCAGCAATATGACACTTTTTCTGTTTTTAAGAAGGGAATAAAGAGGAAAGATGCACTATTCTACATTGAAATTCCTTAACTTGGACACAGTGTAAGCAGGTGAAATTTTGCATATGTTTGGACTGTGACTATCTACATAAGTGTTAGCTAAATGTAATTTAGAGAGATGATGATTAATAAAATAGAAATGCCTAAATACTATTAATTTTTGGAATGACAGACACAGAGACATTATTGTCGCAAATCATTGTATCTGTAAATAATCATCCAAGGATTTAGGGATGTAGTGATGACTATACCAAACAAGTGCTTTGACATGACTGATATATTTAAGAATATATAATCTCCTGTGTTCATACCTGGTAGTTGCTTGTGCAAGACAGAACTGACTATTTCAGCAGATGTTAAATATTATGGAGATATTCCTGTTTGTTTCTTTAAATGCCACTACTCTCTGAACTTTATGAAATAAAGCTTATATGCTTTTTATCACTTGACTAATCTTCCAGTGACCTCTTTTCAACCTTGAGAGTGCCCACAGAGGTAGAGAGAGTGAAATGAGTGGCATTGTGTCATCTTCAATGATGTCACATTTATGCTTAGGCATCAGTGATGATCATGTCTAAGCAAGTTGATGCTAGTAAAAAACTAACCTGCTCCTTGCTGCGCAATGAAACAAAATTAAAGTTAATTGTCTAGTCTCCCAGTTCACATGTATGCAGCCTAGAAATATATTTTGTAATATCTTTAAATGAGTATATATGAGGCATGTGTTAAAAGTAAGTACCATTTAGAAATAAAAAAATTTTCTTGCTAATTTTATTTACATAATTTCCACCAATTTTAAGGCTCTTATACCGTACAACCAGGTTTGAATCCCGTCTTCATGGGGGGTCTCCCGCCAGATTTGATATCCAGTGCGACATGATCATTTTGACATTGTCATCGTCACTGTGGTGAAGAGTACCCAGATGCTTCTTCAAATGCAGGAAGGAATAGGTGGTAGTCACTGGGTGCTTATCGGAACTGTAGGAAGGGTAATCATATTGTTCTCGGTGAAATGATACATTGAGATCTTGAGTTTGTTTAGCCACATATGGGCAGGCTTAGTCATGGATCAGAACAATCCTCCTACTTAGCATGCCACAGCTTTTGTTTTGGATTGCATGGCACAATTTGTTTAATGTCTCACAGTACATCATAGAGTTTATTGTGTCGCTACAATGGGAAGAATACACAAGTAACACCCCCCTCCTGTCCCAGAACACAATACACATGATTTTTCTGATTGAAACTGTTTGCTGGAACTTTAATCTCTTGGGTTATGATGAATGCCACCATTCCATTGATTGCTGCTTCAATTCTGGTGTAGCATTTTATCGCCTGTGGCAGTTTGGCATAATCATCACCTTCCTCTCTGTACCTCCGAAAGAACGTAAAAGTACAGCCTAAACGTTTGGTAAGTGTTTGTTCTGTTTTATTAATTCATCAACTTTCTGCACCAAAACTTCAGTAATGACAGATGGTTGCTTACTTCATTTGTCATCATGAACATATTCATGCAACCATTTTTAAAAGCTCTAATCCATTACCTTACCTTTCCATACCTTGCAATGCTCTACTTCACTAATCTGACGATGAATTTCAGCTGCTATTATATCTTTAGCACTAAGAAAATGAATCACCCACCATATTTAACAGTCAGTGGGATTCTCAATCGGCAGAGCCATTGTGAATACTAAAAAACAAACGTTAACGTGGCCAAAAGTTCTCGTAATGATGCCTGTGGCTTGCCAACAGGTGTAGGTAAACAGCGTACAGGCACGCAATGATCACCGGAATTTCAAAGTGGTACATACTGTAAAAACATTCCTCATATATGTGTGCACCTTGAAGTATGTCCAAGAAATTAAAGAAGTATAGTGAAAGAAAAGGATTCTGGTACAAAGTATCTGGAGCACTTTGGTGTATTAATCAAGAAAATACCTCATTCATATGGCAGTTTAGGATTTTGAAGCCAAACCCTTATCCAATTAGAAGGTTAAAAGAATATCAGAAGCACTTAATTATTACCCTTGTCATTTTCTCTCTGATTGGAATTTCAATTCACTACGACAGCATAAACATGTTCCCAAATATAGCATTTAAAGTGCATTGTGTACAATTGTTTTATACAGGGTTCATACTGTCTGTAATTTTGGCCAAAATTGGCAAAATGTCCTTAATTTTTCTAATCTCACATTTCTGTCTGTTTCTTTATGACTGGCATTTTGAGTCCGAATTAACATTTTCGAGGAATTTTTTTGCGATGCATTGACAAATATGTATTTGATATGTTAACGTTTGAATTCTTTCCTACTTAATATTAATGGTGAATACTTGAGTTTTTAGGCACTAGGGTTCTGTCTCAATTGAATTCTTTATTATTCAGTGCTAAATTTGGCAACTTATCAACATTTTGGCAATTTCAAGATCAATTTGTGAGCAGAATTCTTTATTTGGAGATTTGCAAATTTTTGACTTTTTTTTTCAAACATAAACATTGATAAATATGATAAAAATAATGATTGCTTCAAAAGAATAAAGTAAAGTTAAATTTAATTTTAAATAATTCTCTTGAGCTATTGATGCAAGGAATGAAATTTGAATTTAACAAACATTAATTATTCAGAATCAAAATATTTCCAAGTCACCAAAATGGAAAGTAATGTCACTTTAAAATATGGCAAAAGAAAATTAAAATGTTTTATTTTAATGTTATTTCTTAAATATAATTTTAATACATTATCATTATTTTTATTTAACCCTCTGGATTCTTATCCCGCGATTTCCACGGGCAACTCAAATGTAGCAAAATCTGCTCATCCCGCGAGCATGTGTTTTTCTTCCTTTATTGATGAGCGCATCCCGTTTTTTCCCCATTTGACCACTGAAATAAATTATATACAGTATTAGACGCTTAGTTTACGTTTTGGACAACAAATATTGTTAGTTGTCCGCTAAATTGGGGCGTTTGAAGGCACGTGGTATTACCGCTCAAACACGACATTTTGCCGCTTTTTTCTTACAGAAATGGCCGCTCGAAAACATTCAGCGATTATCTTGATTATTTAATTAAATTATTCAATTATTAATTAGATTTTTGATTAGATTAATAAGTAAATTGATTATTAATTAGATTTACTGAATCTCGTGCAAAAACTGTGAAGTTGGACTTTGCCTTGAACCCCGTTTTGAACTCTATCATACTAAACTGCATTTTTAATGTATTTTTTCCTCAGTGCTTTATATTTTCTTGAATTTTATAACTCTACCTTTTATATTATGCAATAAATAGAAATTAACTGTAATTCGACTGAAATTTATTTTAAAAAAATGTTTTTTGATGATAACATTTAAAAATTGGTATTTCTGGCAACTTAGTTTCTCATGATAAAAATCTATATAAAAAATATTTTCTAGAAAGAAAAAATGCATTTTTCAATTCTTCAATATATAGAGATTTAAAATTTGCAAAAAAAAAAAGAAAAGAAAAAAAAATACACAATTTTTGAAGCGATTTCGGTCCACAAATTGAGCAGTCAGACGATTAATAAACATTCTCTATTCGTAAAAAGAAAATATGAAAATAATGATAATATATTAAAATTATATTTAAGAAATAACATTAAAATAAAACATTTTAATTATGTCTTGCCATAGTTTAAAGTGACATTACTTTCCATTTTGGTGACTTGGAAATATTTTGATTCTGAATAATAAACAAGCTAATAAATGGCTATAAGGTGCAATTACCAAATTGCTTCTTATAGGGGGAGGAAAGGAATGCTACTGTAATTATTTAAAAATTAATTTGTCTTCTTTTATATTTTTCTCATATCATTTTTTCAGAATGTTTAAAGATGTATCAGTTTTCTCCTAAGAATTCCATTTCTCTTTTCTGAAATCCCCTCCCCCCAATCTGACTTTTTGCTATTACAGAGTTAGTAGGGATAATTCTTCTTTCGATAGACTTGCATCTCAGAAGGATTTATAGACCTACAGTTTCCAGAAAAATGTGACAAAATAAAAAGCATCGTAATGGTATTAACTTGTAATGTACATTTTGTGGGAAATTTATAATGAATTTCTTATCTGTTGTAGAATTTTTGGAAGAAAAGTGAAAATTATTTGAATTTTCTCCTTGTGATCCCAGAAGTTTTTCTCTTAACATGTTTATCTTCTCTGTCTCAGTGCACCATACTTACTTCAGTGTCTGCTCCAAATTATAAAAATTTGTTGCTTGGTGCTTTATAAAATTCTAAAAATTCTGCCATACTGGCTCTGATGTCCGTCCTGACCTTTTATTAGTTCATATTTATTCTCATTAATCATATTAAAGAAATAAAATAAGCAGTTTTTTGTATACATTGTAAATATAAGCAGTTCTTCAGAATAACAAAAATCTATAATTAAATCTGAAAATTCTAAAATGAAGAGGAAATTCATTGAAAAAGAAATTGATGCTATAAAGAGAGAAAATCATTCTTCAGAGGTACATCTTATTCACTATCATCTATTGAACCTATATCGTTTCCAAGGCAACAATCAATGAATTTATATAAAAAACAATCAATGAATTTGTAAGCAACCTGTCTGAATCATGTTCTAAACAAAAGTCATAAACTCAGTCTCAGGATAAGATTCTCTTAATATTAGTATTTTAATTGAATTTTTCCTTAACTTTTTTCCATGTTTATTAATTGTTGAAACATTAATGGATTAGATGAAACGTAGACTGTTTGGTGTATTCATTGATTTGTTTGTTGAAGAAAATAAAAGAACACTAATATCATTTTAGAATCATTATCATAACTGCTCTAAAATGTTCTTAATATTTTTTACTGGATGTTTTACTGGATGATTTTAATTGTAACCATGTAAATGTGTTTTGACTAAGGGTATCTAAATATATAATTTAATTATTTGTTACTAACTACTCACCCTGAGATGTTTTCTCTACATGTTTAAGGTGAGTTACCTCCTTACCTTAATCCTTATTGTGGGTTCAAAGTAGAACACAAAAATGTAAAAATTAACATAATCTGTCACCTCTGGTGCTTCAGAAGTTTATTGGAACTTTATATTAAGTACTGTATAATAACAGGATTACAACTGTAGCAAATGTGCACAAAGCTACAACGCTAACTGGGCCGGACAAAGTGTAGCTAACTTTCAACACTTATCAACCATACCAACGTCAGGCATTCACATTTGTTCTGATCAGCTGTCGCTAAGCAACCAGCTGCAGTGGCAACAGCCAAACTTCTGTGAGAAATCATGCTGAATTTTATTTTACTTCATAATTTAACTTATGCCACTTGGCATAAAATTTGCATATGCCTCTGGAATGCGATGAGTTTAAGTATGAAAGAAATAATCGGTATAAGGCTAACGATTAGTAAATTTAAATAAAAAGCCTGTAATATTTTTTAACATATATGCGACTATTTTAAGTTTAAAAGGTAAAGGTTTTCAGAAATTTTATAATTTAATGCTAATTACTTGAAAAAAACTTATAAAGTTAATTTTATGAAGTTCTGGTAAATGCTTTAGTTTAATCAGTTCCTATTTGTTTGATAGGTCCTTAATTTTTTTTCATTGATGGTCCGTAAAAGTACTTAATTTCCACGTGAAGTCTATATAAACACTGTTATATGTTAGATGATTATTTGGTAATGCTTTCATTTAATATTTGGTATGCTATGCTTTCATACTATTTTAAACCATTATTATTAGGTCTGCATTACCATCTCTTATATTTTTTAAATCTAGAATGTTTCCTTTATTATTAAGGGGTTAAAATTTTTATTCCCAACAAAGAAAGTATTGTGATTTACCTTGGGGGCAATCATTCATTTTATATGTAAGAACCCCCCTTTTTTTACAAGTGTCTGTACTCCCTAATTAACTGTCAAAAGTTACTCATTTCTCCAATTTTGTTCTTTTTCCACCCTGTATGTATATTATTTTTCAGCATAATTACTTCAAAATCTTCCACAGAAAGTATTGCAATTTAAATTCAATGTGATAAATAATTGAAATGTAAATTTAGATGTTTTGAAAATGTTTAAATCAAAATTGAGTTACAGTGAGTGTTTCTTGAATATGTTTATTATGTGTGATGTTTAATTTAAGTGCTCCTTTCTGGTGTGCTATCATTAAATTGTTGTGAACACATATTTTTTCTTTGTTTTTTTATTAACCATTGAAAGTTAGTAATTAATAAGTGAAAATATATACTTTTATTTTTTTAGGTATCCTATTTTGAAATTTATTTGGATAAAATCAGGGATCTACTAGATGGTATTGTATAAGATAAATGATTAAGAATTTTTAGAATTATATTATCTATTTCATGGTGTTCTTTGCTGACTATTAAATACATTTTCTTTAATAGTTTCCAAAACAAATTTGTCTGTGCATGAAGACAAAAACAGAGTACCTTATGTTAAGGTAAAATGCATATATTTTTCTTATATTAATAGTTATTAAGTGTATTATTTATGTTACTGAAATGTAAATGTCTGTTAAGATGTTTATAAATTCACATCAGTTGGCTATACTGTATAGAGCTGTGTTTAAAAAGTTATGTAATTTATTGAGACACTCGGATAATTTTAATGTTTCATGCCTGTTTGTTCTTAATGAAATTATTTTATTCTTTAATAACAAATTATCATTTAGTTATTTAATAATGTATTTTTTCATGCTAAGCATTTTAATTTCTGTTTTACAATTGCTAAGTTGATCTTTTATGCACATAATGTAGAATTCAAATAAGAAGTCTATATAAAATAAGTAGATTTCCTTTGTAAGAAATCAGGGATTTTTAAAATTTGTTAAATAAAATTACTAAATCTGGGATTTTTTAAAAAAGTAAAGCTCATAGGGTATACACTAAGTTTATTCTAGATATAAAATTCCCCTAAATTTTTGAACCCAGATTCCTAAATCTAATTACCAAAAGTGCATTTTTAAAACTTTATCTAATTTAATTAGTTTTATTCTCCTTGAAGATTAAAATAAAATTTTCTAAATGACCAATGTCTTTGGTATAAATTACTTTTGTGCCTCCTCTCATGTAGAAGGCAGAAATTTACACTTGGTTTTCTAGTTGATATAGCTGATAAAGTCTGGTGCTAGTTATGTTAATTGATTAGCTGGTAAAATCAGCCAGTTTTGTTGTGTACATACAAATTCACAATAAGCTGAATGTACACAGAACCATTGATAGCTTGGTAAATTTCCCCCCCCCCCTAAAAAAAGCACTTTTATAGTTCTTGAACTTTCCACAAAAGTATTCATACAGCTCTTCTGAGTATAGCAGAGCACAATCAGTAGTTACCCCTTCAAACTACTAATAACATCAGGCACAAAGCAATGCAAAACTCATCCAAAAAGTGTAGCTTGCACAATTTCTCAATACTCTGACGTCAGCTCTGAACTAAACATTGAGAACAGATGCTCTTCCAACTTATGTAATTTTCACTCGACATGGTTTAAGAAATGGAAGATGCTAAAAATCTCTAGTACTTTCCATTTCTTGAAATTACTGGAAGGCATCTAAGGGTCCAATAAATACAGTTAGTTTCCTTTAGGCAGGGTTTGTACAGTCCTTAAAAGTCCTTAATTTTTTCAAAAATGATTTTTGGTCCTTAAAAGTCCTTAATTTTGGCCAAAATGAATAAACGGTCCTTAATTTTGCTCATTTGACATTTCTTATCATTTCTAATGATTGCCATTCTAAGTGTGAATTACGATTTCTCATGAATATGGTATTAAAATTACACGGCTCTTAACCAATCTGTTGGCGGATTTGCGTTGTAAACGATAAAAAAAAAAAAAAAAAAAATTAGCTACCCGAACGAAAGTATCGGTGTCTGATTGCCTATTCACCCAATCTTTCGAAGCGTGTTATTCATAAATTTAGGCAGATTGTGACGAAAGCGTGAAGCCGGAAGTTCTTTAAGAGGCGAAAGTGATGATGAAGGTGCTCGAGAAGAAAAGGGGGGGATTCTGAAAATATTTGCCAAAATTAGAGCAATCCAAACCTGGAAGGCCACAACCCTTCCGACGCCAATAGGAACGAGATGCCTGGAAAGAACATTTTCAATAAACTGTGGCTTCATCAAGCTGACTACAAAGACTGAATATTGATGGATGGCAATCCTTAAATGTGGTCTTTGTCTGAAACAAATTGAAATTTCTAGAATGGGAGAGTCAGCAGTGAAAATTCACATGTAAATTAAGTTTCGTTTTATCATTTCAATTTGTTTTTACACGGTTTTGCTTAGCTTAATTTCTGTGTTTGTTTCAATTAAGCCATAAATTAATTTTTTATCACCTTCTACAGAGTTTATTCTCTTTTGCACATACTATGTGTATGGGATATCAGGATTATGAGTTTATTTCTGCAGAGGGTCTGTTATCGATTTGGTCTGTTGGCTCCATTTCGATTTTAGGTCGCCAAGAGCAAATTCGGTAACTCTAGCCGAGAAAAAGTGAAGTTCGGAAATACGTTTTGAAGCTTCAATAGACAATTAAGTATTTGGTTTAAACCTATGTTGTTGATAGTAATGCATAATTTTTGCTAATGGCGATACAATTATTAGTTGAAAATAACTAATTAAAAATTTTTAAATATTTTTAAAGCTGAAAACAACTAATTGAAACTAATTTTCCTGAATTAACTAGATGCAAAATTAACTTTCATGAATTACTAAAGTTATTGGGTAGAAGTTTAACTGAAAATATACATTCCGTATTATAGTATATATATATATATTTATACAGTACAAAGTCCAAGGTCTGGACTCGTCGGGACTTCGGCGATCCCAGATTTGAGATTTTTCCGGATATTAGATCATTTTAAATCTACTAAGATGGCACGTAGAAATTATAAAATTGAAAATATGAAATTGTGATTTATGAAATAATGAAGCATTTATGATTTAAAGGGTATCAAAGTTTACAAAAGAAAAGAGCTTAATATTTATATGTTTACTTTATTAAACATTTCTTTCAATGTGAGTTGTTTGATTTGTTTTCTCTGCTAATACTTTAGACTAATACTATAGACATATAATTTCTTGTTCAGTTATTAAGTTCCATTGTTCAAGTCCTGAAATTGCTGTGTTGAGAATTCCGAATAACTTGTCAATCAAAATTTTTTCTCGTTCAGTAACTCTCTGTTACTTCACTATCGGTAGCTGTATTTTCTGGATTTAGAACCATACTACAGATTTCGCCCTCCATTAATTCATTGATGATTGGGCATTGTCATCGCAATGAAAAACTTCTGTTTAACTTCGCTAAATTCTGCCACCTGGTGCGGCCATGAGAGCTCTGGCGCTGGTTCTGGCTTTATGTGAATAACAAATCAGTTATTCTTAATTCAAATAGCATTAAATATAATCGTTTGTCCTATGAGTATCAATAACAAAATCCATTTTTAGCATAAGGAAAGAAATTTCTGCTAAATCTCCCCTTGTCAACATTTTAGCGCATTAAACTTAAATCTGTAATCGGATAATACTCTGTTATTTGGCGTCACTGCATGATTCATCACTCAAGTTGTCATCCGTTGATAAACATGCGGTGATGAAAGCAAAATACAATAAATAATGATTCGCGATTTCGGCATCAAGGATATAAAATATTAGTTGGTGTAAAATTAACAAATGTTTCGGTTTGAGATTATGCCAAGCAGATACGCAGCTATGGAGTCAAGTTACTAATCACACAAATTTATGCTAAAATAATTATTTCTTCAATAATGAGATATTTTATTTAGCGCCAAACTGAGATTAAGAATCAGGATTTCCGGCATGTTTTTTTATGAGGAGGAAAAAAATCTAATGCGCGTGCGTAAAGCATACCCCTTCCCTTCAAAAAAGCCGTAAAAAATTGGTTGGTGGTGGCTTTGAGGTCCGGATTTTAGATTATTCCAGATATTGGATGTCCGGATCTCGGACTTTGTACTGTATATATATATATATATATATATATATATATACATCTTTCAAAATATAACTTACCAGTATGGATTCACTCTTATAAAATAATTCTACTTTAATTAAACTTAGGAGATAATATAATCAATTAATCAATATTGTTGAGGAAATAAATTATATATATATATAGTAAAAAATGTATATTTTCGCTATTAAAGTATTCTTATCTTGTTACATGAACAGGCCTCTGTGGAAAGGGGCTTCTCTGTAAATAAAGCAATTGAAATTGAAAATTTAAGTGACTCATCATACATTTTTCAATGCACAGTATTTGATTGCATAAAATTTTCTGGATGTGTTCTTAATATTGAAATTAATAAAGAAATGAGATCAGCAGCAGCTTCTGCAAGAAGTGGAGTTCGTTATTTAGAAGTTCAGTATTTAGAAGAACAAAAAAATCTTTAACTAAATCTGAAAATTCAAAAAGAAAAGAAATATTATTGAGGAAGAAATTGATTATATATGAAGCAGAAGAAAAAAATTCTTCAAAGGGACATTAAAGATATTAATGAAGAAGTAGATGCTTTAGCAGATGAAGCTGAGACCAGCAGGAACATTGATTTGTTTATCAAAGCAAATGAACTTAGAAGAATAGTTAAAGAAAAGGAAATAGACATAAATAAATTAGATGTTAAAATAGCTGAAAAGATTTCAGATTTAAAAAATGCACAAATGTTTTGTATCTTTTATTGTACATTTTATTATTCTAGTATCTCTGAAAAAACCAAGGAAATAAATTGTATGTTTACAAATCAGTCATTTTAATCTGCAAAATATTCTTACATTGTGATTATAATAGTAGTTGACTGTGTTTAAATAAATATCAAATAAGTTAAATAATAATCATGTATATGTCTAAAATAGTGACTGTTATTAGTGTAAAATACACTTATACATGTTTTTCAAGAAATTATGTTCCTAATTTAATGTTATCTACTTCATAACTTGTAGGGAGTTAGATGGTAAGTATTAAATTGAATTTAATAATAGTGCATAATACACACTTCTGTTAGTTTCTTAAAGTGAAATTACAAGCATGAAGTTGGTTGTATGGATAATTGCTTTATTCTATTCATTTTTTATTTGTTTGCTGATAGGTCCTTAATTTTTTCTTTGATGGTCCTTAAAAGTCCTTAATTTTCATGTAAGGAAATGTGTACGAACCCTGTTTAGGGATAAAATACAATTATTCTATTACAGTACCAGTTTCAGTTGTACAAGGACAAGACCAAAATTTTACCAGATAGTCATCAGATATGGCGACTTTTGTTTATTTCATGCCAAATTTGGTGGAAAAAATTAGTTGCCAAAGCCATCAACATCTTCGCGATATCTCCTCAATTTAACAAGATAGCCATTTACCTCATTATTAAATAGACCTTCTCCCTGCAATCTTATTTTTTTGGCAGAGTTTGTCCTCTTCAGATTTTTCATGTTGCATTATGCAGAAGATACTACAACTTCACATATAATTTCACTAAAAGTATTTACAAATGTACAAAATTTAAAAAATATATATTTGTTATAATCAGTAGTATGGTCTTCATTAAGCTGCTGATTACTAAATCCCACAACCAAAGAAGTTGCTTCAGTTAAGATTATATTTACTGGATCAAGGAAGCTTTGTGTATCTTTGATATAAATTACTAAACTTTTTCATTGAGAGTTAAACTATATATATATATAATGCTGTAGTCCCCACGTATAAATGCTGTAGTCCCCACGTAATTTGATAAAGTTAAATATCATTTAACTTCTATCAAGTTGCAGTGCTTTTCAATTTATTATTTGACCTTTATTTTATTATTTCAGTTTTTATTTGCCTTCATTTTGTTATTTCAATTTAAAATTTATTATGTGTTAGTATTATTTTCTGTTGTGCAGATAAAAGTTCATCAGTCAACTAAATATATAATATTTCATTACTAATGCTGAAATAATTCAAATTTGTTTTCACAGTGAAAATTTAGTTTGTGGAATATTCTTTTTTGGTGGTAAATATGTAAGTGAAGTTTCATTATACCAGGTGACTGTAAATTAATTTTTTAATGGATACTTTCACTGAAACACGTATTTAAAAATCAGTATATAAATATGTAATATTATATTAATTGTACAAAAAAAATTAAGTAACTTTCAACATAAGCATGCCTTATAAGATACAAAATAATCTGATAATACTTACTTTCAAGCCTGACAGTGGTTCCTTCATTTGCTTACATGTGTTGTCTCAGTATCTTGAACTGCTGTTTTGTAAATTAAATTTTGATGCACTAAGGGGGAAGGAGAGAGACTAAGAACAGTAATTTTAGGGGCTATAAGGCTCATTCTGCATCAGTATAGGAGTTTTGATTTTTATTGCAGTCATGAAGAGCAAATTGGAAAAGTTAACTTCATGCTAGAATGCAACATTTGGTGGACATCCAGGTAGACTTTTGGACTATCTTGAACATGCTAGCTTATGAAATAAAAGCTCAGACTCTGACATTGTGTTGACTTTTGGAGTATGCTTGAATGTACTTACTTATGACATAAAGGTTTTGTGTTTCTCAGATTTGTGTTTCTGATATTATATATGTTGAATGCTCTTCTCACATGAAATAAGTGTCTTTGAAAAAACAAAGATGCTGAAAAAAAAAATATCATTGTTCTCATCACTTTATTGGAAAACTTCACAAGCAAACTGTTCAGATTTTTGATGATCTGACTTCAGTTCTTGAATAATTTTGAATTTATAAATATACAGTTTGAAGCATTTTCCTGTCACCTTGTAAGTTGCCCCCCCCTTTTTTGACCTAATGAAAGAAGATATTTGATGTGCCTCAGCAGACTGCTGAGAAACAAAGATAATTTGTCTTTCTACTCTAATGAACTAATCCTTTGCCAAAAACATTTGTCTTCAGTGGTTTAATTATCTTCACATCAGATAGAGTTCTTTCAATTATGCATTCTAAATGTCTGCTGCACATTAACCATAAATTTTGTTTTCACAAGCTGTACAATACAATTATCATTTTTCTTAACTGAAACCATTTTGATAGACATTTGAACAAAAATTTTGATAATGATGAAAGCATCCTAAGAACATATCTGCACAGAAATTTTAAGTTCCCAAATTTACCTGTTTTAAAAATTCTTCTACAGTTCCATCAGCATCAGTAAAATATTATAATTTTCTGAAATCAGGGGAGTCATATAAGAATAACTTATATTTTATCTACTGTGTTATCCTAATCAATACATAAACTTTGCAAATTGTATAAAAAGGCATGCCTGCTCTGAAAAAGCCATATAAATGAGATCTTATATGAATCTGTAGTAAAGCAAAAAGCAAACTTGAGGCTTAAAATCTGTTTCAATTTTCAATTAGTATCTTTATTTTTATAAATGTTTTTGCTGCTCTCATATGAGAAAAATAGGAAAGAAGGAAGTTCATTGGTGTGACTAATACAGTGAATGCTCTGTTTTGTTTTTCAAAATGGTTTGTAGTCCATTTATGTTTTTCTATCGTTTGTATTAATGTGCTGTTTTTTGCAGGGAGCAACAGAAAGATTTGTTACTAGCCCAGAAGAAGTAATGGAAGTTATAGATGAAGGCAAAGCAAATAGGCATATAGCTGTTACAAGTATGTTGTAGTTTAGAAGTTTAGAACTTAAGTCTTTTTCCTTTCCTCCTATGAAATAAAATTTAATAAGTAGGTAAATTAAAAATTATTTTTTAGGAATAGCAGTGCAATTTGTAATTATTTTTAAATTTATAATTCTTACATTCAGTAAAAAGCTTCCTCTCTACCCCCTTTTTTAATAAACTAATAATAAATTATTGCATAAGAATTTTTTAAAATTTAAACATCTTTTCAAACACAAATTATCTGATGAAAAATTTATGTTTTATGTGATTGTGTTACATTAAAATTGGAGCTGCCCTACCTCATATTATTTCTTTTTCCTTTCTTCACTTTATCTTTTTGAAAGGTAGTACTGGCTTGTATTTAAGTTTTGCAGATTTACATCAAGTTCAATTATTGTAATCAGTCATTCTAATGTTGTGATATTTCATGGTATCTATCATTTATTATGTTTCTCCATATAGTATATCAAAATGTAATTTTTTACAAGAATGGTTCAATAGTATGTAATAATTTACTTCTTCCTGTACAGATATGAATGAACACAGTTCTCGAAGCCACAGTGTCTTTCTCATAAATGTGAAGCAAGAAAATTTAGAAAACCAAAAGAAACTTAGTGGAAAATTGTACTTAGTAGATTTAGCTGGTAGTGAAAAGGTATATATTTAAATTCTTGTAATTATTCCATTGTACTTAGTTTAAAACTTTATGTTGTATTAATAGTTTGAAAATTTTTTAAATATTGATGCAGAAACATATTTATGTAACATTGAAATCAAATTTATATTAGATATATCAAAGTAGATATGCAGAATATCCATTTATTTTAACTGATTTGTATTAAATAGTGAGTGGTTTGCAAAAACTGACATGTATCTAAGTGCAGGTAGCTCTCCTACAGCATGACATCCCGTAACACAGTTTTGCTATAACATGATTCATAAATTGCGAGCACCCTCCTACAACACGGTTTTGCTCTGATACAATAAAAAAATTCTCTTCAGGGTGTCATTGTTCGACAAACTTCCCTTTCACTCGATGACCTTCCCTCCTTCGCCCTAGTCTGTTATCTGAAAATTAACAAAGATCACACCCTAAGGTAAAGATTTCAAGAAAGTAGTAGTTTCACATTGAAATGGCATTTGAAGGGGGTGGAAATAACTTTCCTATTTCGTGCCAGATTCCTGTTTCATAAGTCCTGCAAGTTGTCTTCCAAGATCTGGTTCCCGTAAGAACATCAATTCCCAGAAAGACGAGCCACATGGTGGTGACCGACCATTAAATTTTCAACCATAACAAGGGAAAATAGTTTCCTTTCATGACCATCAAAGTATAGCATAATAGAAACAATACCAGTCACAAAAGACCATAGTCACTTGATAACAATGAAGGAACCTCACTATCGCAGATGAACGACATGAGGTCACAATAAGAGCTTCAAAATGCACAGCCTGAATGTTCGGCTTCCTCATCTACGTGACCTGACAACAAGTGTTTCATGCCGCTGGTCGTCGGTCTGCATGAAGCGACGGGGTGTTAAAAGAATAACTTTTTTGCATTTAAGACATTAAGTGTCAGTTCAAAAACATGTCCGATAAAGATAAAAAAAAACATTGCTTAAGAGGAAATTTATTTCTTTAGAAGTAAGGATACAAATCTTGTATCGTCTTTTAAAAGGAGAAAAGGCATCTCACATTGGAAAAAGTCTTAATTTGAATGAAGCAACGGTCCTGACTATTAAGAAAAATGAAAAAGACATAAGAAGTGCAGTTGCTGCAGGATTTTCAACATCCGCAAAACGTGCAGCTCGCCCCTGGGCGCCAATAATTGAGAAGATGGAAAAGGCACTTGGCATTTGGATTGATGAAAGTTGTCAAAAAGAATTCTGTTGGATGGTAATATCATTAAACAAAAAGCACTAAAAATTTACATGCACCATAAAGAACATGGAGAACCCTCTGTCAACCAGAGCAATGACCAACCAGAGATTTGTCAATCAGAGCAATGACATATATAAAACATTCTCGGTTGATTATACTGAGCAATGACGACAAAGAAATTAATTAAATTTGCATTAAATTAAAATGATATTTTTTGTTTTGTATTGTAGGTTGGTTCGAAAATTTCAAAAAGCATTTTGCCATTCATAGCATAAGAATTCAAGGAGAATCTGCACCGGCTGATTATGAAGCTGCTAGGATGTTTCCTGAAAAAATTCAAAATATTATAGAAGAGCAAGGATACACAGCAGATCAAGTTTTCTATGAAGATGAAACTGGGCTATGAAGGAAAAAAATGCACAATGGAACCTTTATATCGGAAAAAGAAAAAAGTGCACTTGAATTTAAAGTGTCTAAAGATTGTGTAACAATACTTTTGTGCAGTAACGTGTCAGGGGACTTTAAATTGTTTTGTGCCAGACATTGAACGTTATTTAAGGCAGGAAAATTTGAGCCTCAAAGCTCTATTACTATTAGATAATGTTCCATGTCACCCACAAGATTTGAGTCATTCCAACGTCAAAATACTGTTCCTACCTCCTAACACTACTTCATTACTCCAACTATTTGTTTAGGGTATTATTTATACCTTTAAAATGTATTACATAAGGAGAGCATTACAGTGGATTTTAGACGTAACTGATTCAAAATCAATTAATGTAATAGAAGCGTGGAAGAAATTTTCAATCAAGCACTGTATCAACTTCATATCGTTGTCACTGAAAGAACTGAAAACATCAAGGTTACATGCATGTTGGAAGAAGATATAGCCCTCTTCAGTTGAAATAGAAAACATGCGTAAATTGTCAAAAAATGAAATTGTGGCATATTAGAACTTTCTGGATATGATATGGTTATTGAGGACATCAAGATTTATTAGTGGAAGAAGAATTTGACGAAGCAGATTTGATGGACATATAATCTGAAGCTGTAATTCAAATCAGTTCTGAAAATGCTAGCATTGATGAAGATTGTGCAGTTAATAATTTAACAATTAAAAAATTTTAAAAAAAGGCCTAAGCTTAGCTGAAAATCTCGAGTCATTTTTCTTGAATGTAGACCCTTCCGCCGAATGAAGCTGAAAATTCAAAAGGGAGCTGCAAAACTGTCTAGCTCCGTATCAAGAAATTTACAACGATCTGGTAAGAACTAGTAAGCAAAGGAAAATTACAGATTTTTTAAAGAAGGAAGAAGGTGCCAGAACTTTAAATGAAGAAAAAAATTCTGAAAATGACAGCAATCTCATTCCACCGAAAAAACATTCTCGCTTGATTATACTGAGCCATGACTACAAAGAAATTAATTAAATTAAAGTTGCATTAAATTAAAATTATATTTTTGTTTTGTATTGTCCATACATTTATATTTTTAATAAAAATTAAAGTTATTTATGTAGCATAAAAAAATGCTTTTTTTAATGAGTATTTGGAACGTAACCCCTCTTTTTGTATTGGCTCTGGGTCTTGTACAATATGGTTTTACACAACACGGCATTTTCTAGGAACTTATTTACTGTGTTATACGAGGGTTACCTGTATATCTAGTTTTTCTCAGAAGTTTCTTTTTTTCCTCCTTTATATATATCATCTTTTTTAAAAGCTCTTGTGTAGTAATACTTTATCTCTTTAAGGTTAGCAAAACTGGAGCAGAAGGTATGGTCCTAGATGAAGCAAAAAATATTAATAAATCTTTATCTGCACTAGGAAATGTGATATCAGCCCTTGCTGATGGCAATGTAAGTAAAAGATTTACAATTAAAATATTCTTTGTGTACTTAATTTTGATACTGTGTACAATTCGTAGCCTTTTTGAGACAGCATGACTTTAAGATGTTCCCTTGGGACACAGGGGAGTTGAAAGGAATCATCCACAGGACAGGGGTTTTGTGTCACCAAGCCCAGCTTTAGGAAAAAAGTCGCAAAAAAAAAAAAAAAAAAGTTTGAGTCCTAATGTCATAATTTTTGATACTTTTTTAGATTATTACTACCATGTAAATGAAAATTAACATTTAGTAATCTTTTTGCTTTATTGTACATGAAAATATATGAAAAAACGGTTACTTTGAAAAATAGTTTTCTAAAGCAATATTCAAAATATTCCAAAGTTTTAGTTGACAAAATAAAATAAACTCTATAGTTAATAAAAAAAGTACAAGAAAGACTATTTCCAAGAAGTAACGAAATCTTTTACCGAAAGTGGAAGGCTCAGTCTCTGGTAAAATGACCGTATCAGGATCACTACAAATATTGCTCTCTTAACTCTTTAGAAAATGAATCATCACTCTCATTTATGTTGCCAGTTGACTCATTTATCATACTAATATATCCTTCCTCTGATAAATAATGTTTAGTCAACATAATAAATTGAAGTCAAGTCTTTTGAAAATAAAAAAGGAAGTACGCGAAATATAAGCAATAAAAGTAATGCAAGGCATAACAGAACCCCACATAGTAATCCTAAAAAGACTACCTAGTAACAAAAAAAAAAAAAATGAATGAAAAAAAGGATTCAATGGGATGTCAGAAATGCAATTGTTTATATCACATGGTGAGTTAAAGAACCAAATTGTGTTCATTTACATTATGCTTCTCATCCTTCCTCGCAACAGCTGATATCAAAGTTAGGCAGAACATGATCAGATTGGTCAAAGGATCCTAAAACTATGTTCATTTCAAAAGTAATGGACACATAATACCATCTAATGGTCTTGAAATAATGGTTCACCTTAATATGCATATACGCAAGCACATTCTCCACTGATGCATGAGTGGGGCACCTGGCTGTGAGAGATGTTCAGAGGCAATGCGTATGTGGGATGCCTGGAATGTATATATGGGAATGCATATCTGAAAAGGATTAAGAAATTGAATAATTTCCTAACTGGAGTATTTATAAAGCATATGCCTTTCTCTTCTGCAATCAAGTATATATTTGTGAAACTATTTTTACCCAATTTGTAACACTGTGAAACATTATTCACAGATGATGCAGATTTGTTTGAAAACAGATCTGTGGGTTAAATATTTTACATTGTATGGTATTGAATTATTTGTGTATATTTTTTGTTCCATTTTTATGTCTCCACTTAGTATGCTATCTGTTGATTTTAATGATGTTAAAGTGTATAAATGCATGTTTATACATACATATTTTCAATAGTAAAGTTGGTAATATATGACAGGTTAACTTTTTTGTATGGTATGGTTTTTTGTTCCTGAATAAGCACTGTATGATAGCATATCAATTTTGTTGTCTTTTATCTAAGCTACAATTTATAATATTTGTTTTTAATAATTTATTTTTTATTATTTTCTTTAGAAAAGTCATATACCTTATCGAGATAGCAAACTGACACGTATATTGCAAGAAAGTTTAGGTGGTAATTCTCGCACAACAATTATCATTTGTTGTTCTCCTGCTTCCTATAACGAATCAGAAACAAAATCTACTTTGGAATTTGGAAGAAGGTATGTGTTGAAGTCATTTTTGAATGAAAAGCATAAATACTTATAAGAAGCATTAACCTGTCTTGCTAAAATTTTTTAAATTATATGCAGTGATTTTCAAATGAAATATTTGTATGCAAAGAGAAGCAGCTCATGTATTTTTTTTTTCCCTCAGGGAAGGGGGGTACTTAGTTACACACTGCTTTTTTTTTTTTTTTTTTTACATTTATATTTTGCTTTTTTAAAATGCCTGTCTTCTCAGTTTGCTTCTCCCCCTCTTTTTATGAAATCATTATGAAGGTTACATTCTATTGAAAGTATTGGAGTTTTATTTAAAGTTGAATTATATAAGATAAAGATAGGAAATGAAAACGAAAATTAGTATGAAGTCTGAATATAGCTAGTAATGTTTTGTAAACCAATTGGATAAGCATACATTCCACTGATGTGTTGCTGTGGGCTTAGATAAATGTAATCATAATGTATTTTCTGTTGACTGCCTAAAACCAGATGAATTCTATCTGCTTATATATTTTTCAGCCTTCTTTAAGGAGAAGCATAAAGAGTTGTGAATTTTCTTATTTTAGAAATTTCTTAAAATAATTCATAATATTCTAGTGAATATTCATATAAAGTTTAACTTTATCCAGTTTCCAGTTTAAACCTTACTAATTTCTTTTTAAAGAGCCATTTTATTTTAAGAGTGCTACTTATGAATAGAAACAGACTTTGATAGCCTTTTCAAATGAAGTGAGCGTTTTTCTTTAAAATCTGTACAGCTGCCCATAATATTTGTTAAATTCTTTTTGCAAACTTCAAATTGTTTAATTGCTGGTTGTTAAACTTAAGAATATGGTGCATGCACATGGGAGCATTTAAAATCCAGTCAGACAGAAATGTCCTGGAGAGGCTGTTGGTAAGGGAAGAGAAGTATGAGATCCTTGACTTCCATGCCTTGGTGTTTTAGATCAAAATTGGAATATAGCTGGACAAAAGTAGTATTAATTAGCTATATGTTGCTGAAAGATTTAGCGAATGACAAGTGATGCTTTCTCCTTGTTGACTACAAATGAATATCATTGACCTGATCTGCTTATAAGGGAAAGTACCATATATTTAAGAATGTGATCTACATTATTGTTTATAAAGCATATTTTTGTTTTTAGAATGAACATGAAATAAATAAAAGAATGAAGGATGAAAGAATTCTTCTTAAAATGATTTCTTAAATTTTATGTAGTTTTCTTCTTAATTACATTTTAGATTTCTTTGCATCATAGTATTTGCTTTTCAATTATTTAAGAATGTGAAGTTTACAGTATGGTTTATAAAGCATATTTTTGTTTCTAAAATGAATTAATGTCAAATAAATAAAAGGATAAATGATGGGGGGGGACTCTTTAAAATGATTTCTTAAATTTTAGGTAGTTTTTTTGCAAATTATATTTTATATTTCTTTGCATTTTAATAGTTTGTTTTTAATTATTTTGGAGCAACAGGATGTCGGTTAGAAGAAGTTTTGATAATAATTACGTAGTTATAGCAATTTTAATAAGTATATGTCAGCAAAATGAGGTATAAATTCTGTAGGAAAAATAGTGTAGCATCAGGTTTGCATTTTCCTCATATTTAAAAAAGCAATGAGAAATCTATTTGCAAAGTAAAAAGATAAATTTAAGGTATCGTATACGGTTAATAGCATAAAAGAGGCAGAAAGAAAGAGAATAAACAGTATCATGAAACTAAAATACATTTTCTAAAAAAAACTTTTGTATAAGGTGACAAAGGCTTTTCATTTTAAAGTTGTATCTGAATAAGCTATAATAAGCCTTCAGAGCATTTTTAACCATCTTGTGGCTTCTTCTTCTATTAGAATCACCGTTTGGGGTGAGCCATGACTGTCCTTAAGGTCCTCTTCTGCTTCGCTGTTCTATTAGCTAAAGCTTTCCATTTGATAATTTTAATAGTGTTAAAATCACTATTTATGCAGTCCTATCTTTGATGACTAGAGCTTCTTGTAATTTGTTTTCCCACTGGTTTGTAGTTACAAAATTTAAATGTTAAGAATTCATTTGCAACCATCACCAACAAATTGCATACAGCATTTTCATTAATTTTAATATTTTTGATAAGTATGGCTTATTAAGAGCTCACTAATCACATAATGCTTAAAATTTCCTCAAATACTACAGTTTGGGTTATATAAATATTTTTTTAAAAAGAAGAAGCTCCCTTTAAACTAAAACTATAATCTGTGAAATTAAGAGGATTCCAAATTTATTAATTTCCTTGAATTTTTATATTTTCACATCTTAGCTGGCATTTGTGAAAGTGGTATTAAGATGTGCAGTAATAGACAAAATATCTTTATCCATTGCAGTTTAATGAGATTTTGAATTTGTAAGACATTCATATTTTTAAAATATGTTTTGATATAGTTGTTGCTTATAAAATGAAGAATTGTATCTTACCACATATTACAGTAACTGGATTATTAATGAGAAATGAATTTACATCATACAATGATGATTTCTTTAGAGCAAAGACAATCAAGAACACTGTGATTGTGAATGAAGAGCTTACCGCAGAAGAATGGAAACGAAGGTGGGAGAAAGAGAAAGAGAAGGTTTCAAAACTTAAAAGTCAGTTGTCAAGAGCAGAAGCTGAACTTAACCGGTGGCGAAATGGTTAGTATAATTTCTTTTTATTTTATATGTATATATATATTAAAAATGTACATGAGACATGTAGATTAAAATTTTTCAGAATTTCAGGCTTCAAAGGTATGTATTCTTTTATGTATGGATAAAAATTAGTTATTTTGATGGAATTTTTTATGTGTGGAATTTAGAATTTCATGCATTTGAAGTCATAAAAATAGATTAAAAAAAGAGTAAATTAAGTAAAGCATTTAAAGTGATTTTCTTTTTTGATATTTTTACAGCAAAATAAGGCATGTAAAAAAGAAATGAAAGAAAGAAATTGATCTTCTCACATACAAAAATATTTAAAAGAAAAAATTTTTTAACATTTTTCAACCATACATTGTGTAGAAGTTTTGTTTTAAAACTTAAATACAGTTAATTACTTATTGATCAGTTATACAGTTTTATTGTTCCACAAATTTCAAATGTTTTCCTCCATCATTAAACAGTATTTTTTAAGTCGTTGTCACCATTAGAATTATTTTGCATTCGATTTAAAACACTCTCAATGATTTTGTCTATAGACAGTGAGTGAGCATTGTATTTATAAATATTTTCTAGCTTTTTCTCAAGATGAATATTTTTTAGGTGTGTGTATCAGAAACTTCATAACTTAAAAAATGAAATCTACTATGCCTTTTAATTTTGCAGGTATAATATAAATAATTATTAATAGATTGCATCATAATGATGTGTTTATTTATGCATGTTTGTTTCAGGTGTTATTTGGTAATTTTTTTGGAATATATTTAATGATCTTTAATTTTATTTGCGTGAGCTTATGTTGGATTTGTTCAAAATTCTTAAAATTCAACACAAAGAAATCTGCATGTTATCAAGCTGTGATGGTACACTATAGAGTGTTGAACACTAAACTGATAATATACTTTTTGATAGTCCCTTTCCAATACTGTATACCTTTCGATGGTCCCATTCGGATACTGAATGAGAAGGCATTAGGTAATAAAATCCAATGGTCTTGTATCCTTTTTCCTGTTTTTACGAACTTCTTGGGGGCTTTTAGGTTATGGGTTACGGGTGTTGAGTTATGGCAAAGCACATGAGGGCTATCTGCCTAAGAGGAGGGATGCCTTCGTGGAGGACTTTCTAAGGGAAACTGGCTCGTGTACATGTTACACATGGGGAAAATCACGAAAATGCCCATGCAGCCAGCCCGTTCGCGGGATTCGAACCTCGGACCAAACTACCAGTGTTCAGCGACTTTACCGCTCGGCCGCTGGTGGGCCCTGGGGGCTTTTAGAATTATGTCTGTTGTAAAAGGGTACGACAGCCAAAAATATTACATGGTAATTTTCTGCTATGCTTTCCCTATGAACGTCTCTCACAGTCAGGCATCCCACCCATGCATCACTGGAAAGTGAGCCAAGGGATGGGTGAACCATTTTTTAAAGACCACCAGATGGCATCATGTATCCATTACTTTTGAATCCAACGGTAGTTTTAGGATCTTGACCTGTAGTTTGATTACATTCTGTGCAACTTTGGAGTCAGCTTTTGTGGGGGAGTAGGGAAAGCATAATATAAACAAACAGATCTGAACTCTTAACTTGCCACGTGATAGTAGAAGCATTTGTGTTTCTGATAGCCCTTTGAATCTTTTTTTCATTCTTTTTTGCTATTCTGTAGGGTCTTTTAGGGTTACTATATATGGAGTTCTATTACACTTTGCATTGCCTTTATCGCTTACATTTCATGTACTTCCCTTTTTATTTCGGAAAGCCTTGACTTCCATTTATTATGGTTAGCAAGCAGTGTCTATCAGAGGAAGGATGTACCCACATGGTAAATGAGCCGACATGGATGAGAGTGGTGATTCATTCTCTAAAGAGTTAGGCTATTTCTAGTGATTCTGATACGGATATTTTATCAGAGACTGAACTCACCAAGTGTCTGCCTTCCACTTCCTGTGAAAGCTTCTATTACTTCTTGTAAATAGTCTTTCTCATATTTTTTTTATTAAAGTGTATTAATGTATTTTGTCCATTAAAACTTTGGAATAATTTGAATATTTTTTCAGAAAATAATTTCTCAAGCATTATTTTTGTATATTTTCATGTAAAATAAAGGAAAAAGATTATTAAATGCTAATTACAAGATAGCTTAAGTAATAATCTAAAATGAAGCCAAAATTTATGATGAACTTAAAATTTCTTTTTTTTTTTTTTTTTTTTTTTTTTTTTTTTTGTGTGTGTGTGTGTGTGTGTGTGTGTGTGATTTTGTTTCCTGAAATTAAGCTTAGAGGCGCAAAAACTCCGTCCTATGGAATGATTCCTTTCCATTCCCATCCATCCTGAAGGAACATCTTAAACAGAAGTATAGAATCTTGAAAGGGGATACAGCTGTACTTTGTATTTTCGGCATCATATTAGCATATTTTGACTTCCTCCTTGCTTTTGGCTTGATAATAAACAATCCCTTCCCTCCAGGTTCTCCCCTTTTCAGGTGGTCATCCCTCTCCATTGATTTCTGTTAGTTTTATTCCTGAATAACCCTCTTCAGAAAAGGAGGGGGGGGCGAGAATTCAGAAGAAAGGTTGGTATATTTATTGCTTTGTAAATTGCTATCTGAAATATAAAAATTGAAAAAGAAAGAAAGAAAATCTAAAAGGATTCAGTTTTAAATGTCACGTGAGAGGTATTATTAAGGTTCCTGCTGTAATGGTAAGTAATGTGCTCGCTGAGCTTTGATACCGGTTTCTTGCAAAAACCATATATTTCCTGAAAGCTCATGTCACAAGTAGAAAAATTGTTAAATCTTAGGGGCAGAGGGACAAGCATTTAGGAGTTATAGGACCCACAAAGTATCAGAAAGTGTTCTAAACATGACATCAAAAGTCTCTAAAATGCTCGTTTCACATATTTATATGAACTAATAATAATAATATGGTAAGAAGGTTGGGGTCTCAATTTAAAGGGGAAAACAACTCGTTGAAAAGAAACATTATACGTTGGGATGTTAAAAATGTGACTTGTTATTGACTTCAAGCAAAATCTATTACAAGAGACAATCAGTGTGCAATTCATCAAATAAACAGTGAGACAGGCAGAGACAGTTCACATTGGGCACATTTTACAAAAGCTAAAGCCTCACACTTTGCATATTCGTTATTTGTTAACGAATCGAAGCAGTAATCCATTGGTGCAGTCCGCATTCCAGGTTTGTTGTCCAAGTATCTACCCTTATAAAAATCATACTTAATCAAGTTCTTAAAACAAGAAGCACTGAATTAATATAGTTAAAAGGACAGCAGGGCCAGAAAACTATTGCAATGCCAAATGTGCTCCTGTGTCTCGATAATGATTGTGCCCATTATGTAACAAACAAAAGATTTGTAGTATCTGAAAAATGAATATCCAGAGGCTGGATCTTTCATGTAAATCCTTCAGGTACCAGTTCTTTTTGTAGGACTTTACCATCAGGTCCTTTGGAAGCAGACAATCCATGAACGTACAAGAAATAGAAACGCCATTACGGAAATATGCCCATTTATACACACTTCAGTGATACTTTTGTGGGTTCTATAGCTCCTAAATGCTTGTCCCTCTGCCCCTAAGACTTTATAGGTTTTTTTCTTGTGATATAAACTTTCAGAAAATATATGGATTTCCGGAAAATGGTATCAAAGGAGAGAAGGTTTACTTGTCAGTTAATCAATCTGCTCTTGGATTCACTCCTGCTAATGCAACATTTTTGTATTTTTAACTTTATTATTAAATATATTTTTGTTGCACTTATGCCACATAACATTCAACAGTAAAATCGCAAAATTTTTAGAATTCCTAATAAAGTGTTGCCATAGTTTTTTTCCAGTCTTTTCTCAGTTCATCAAAATATGTTCTGTTCAGTTTTCTTAACAAGATGATCTGCACCACTTTTTTTTTTTTTTTTTTTTTTTTTTTGTGTGTGTGTGTGTGTGTGTGTGTGTGTGTGTCTATTTAACTTTATTACTAAACATCACTTTCATTCATATGCCACAGAAAACTCAGTAGCAAAACAGCGTATGATTAGGATTCCTAAAGCTATGCTAAGTGCTGCCATTAAATTTTTTTCAGCCTTTTCTCAGTTTATCCTATCAATGTTCAGTTTTGTTATTAAGAGTTATGCAACTTTTTTTTACCTTTCTGTTATTACCTTTTCGTCTTTTTAACTCAGTTTATTAAACATCATTTTCTTCACACATAAAATTCAACAGTTAAATCACGAATATTTCAAAATACCTTATCTTTAAAATTCTTGATAGAGTGTTAAAGGTTGCCATAACTTTTTTTATGTTCACTGCACTAATTCTTTAAAATACTACATAGCATTAACAATTGGTGGCAACATCCTTTTATCTGTATTGCGATTTTTTTTTTTTTTTCTTTTTTTTTTTTTTTTTTTTTTTTTTTTTTTTGGCTGTGTTATTTCTTTAAAATAATACATTTGATGACAACATCGTTTTATTTGAAAACTGGTGTAAACAAAAAAGTAAGGATTAAGATTACTAGCACCTGTAGTGCTAAAATTAAAAATTAATTAAATTAACATTGCACTAAAAAACAGATATAAAATTTAAAGTGGCTCTTAGCATAACATTTTCCCTTTGGAATGCAAGTGACAGATTGAATTAAATCAGAATCTAAATGTTAGTAGGTTGTGCTTTGGTATTTATAGCCTATTTCTCACTATTCCAAAAAGACTTAACAGATTATGTATGACATGTAATATATTGATGAACAAAATTAAATGAATGATTTATTATGAAATCCATTGCACGGAGTGGGGAGTATGATTAGGTGAAAAAAATAGCTGTATGAATGGTATTATAAAAGAATATTGGCAAGAAAAAAGCCAAACCAAACTGCAAGACTTGTTGGCAAGGAAATATGCAATAACAAAAAAGTGCCAGGTAGAATAGCATTAATGGAAGAAAGCAAAATTTTCTATAAAACTGGTTACTTCTGCTGAAAATGTGTTTTCTTGGATAGATAAGCCTGTATCACAAAATGCTATTTTTTGGTTCTGAAATGTTATAAGGTTATTTCCCCCACCTTCTTGGTATGCCTTCATGGTATAGTGGTTCTGCACACTGGGCCGGTATTCCAGAGGTCCGTGGTTCGAATCGTTTTTCGAATCGAATCGAAAAATTTCGTGGTTCGAATCGAAGGCGTTTGCTAGTTTTTCATCTTGTCTGCTTCCAAAAATACTTAATTTCTCTGCAGTGACGCCCAAAGTAAAAGGGTTGTGGATGATGACTCTCCACACACAGGATTTGGTGATTGGGTCCCCTAAAAAAAAACCCCAGTCGCCTTTTCAAAGGGGGAGTATATAAGGTATTTCTCCCACCTTCTTGGCGTGCGTTTGTGATGTGGTTCTGCACACTGGGCCTGTATTCCAGAAGTTTCAATTCCCGGCAAAGGCATCTGCTAATTTTTTATCTTGCCTGCTTCCAAAAATACCTAATTTCTCTACAGTGTATGCTGATTTATTTTTGGACCAGTATGTGCCAACACTATACTGATGCAGGAAATGGTATGTGGATACAGGAAGAGTAAATGTTGTCTATAAAAGTTTACATTTTAATATTTTTATTCCTGCTTTAAACTAAACATGTTTATAGGGCTGAATGCAAATTTTTAGCCATATTTATATTTCTGTTGGTATTAAAAGTATAAAAATAGGTTTGTTTAACTTTTATCTTTTATGGGACAACCTTTTTCATCATATTCAGTAAGCTGAATATGCAAATTTTAGACACTGATAATTTTTCTTCATATCTCATTTGATTTTCTTTAAATATTTGAATAGTCAGATTTGGATATTTGATATGCATTTCCAAAATCTATGTTTATTATTTAACTTCCCGGGCAGTATTTTTTTTTTCCTGTACTTGTTTTTTTTTTTTTTTTTTTTTTTTTTTTTTTTTTTTTTTTTAAGTTTAATTTTTGACTATTATCCTTGATTGGTATTAGTTTTACTATAATGAAAATGTATATTTTTAGGTGAGTCTGTTCCACAAGATGAACAGCTACTTACTAAAGATCTCGAAGCCAGCACCTTATCTCTTAGCGATACTTCATCTGTCACAAATATTCCTGCCGCAATACCACAGGTATCCTCTGAACCTGTGGGTAATGATGAGAGGGTTAAATTCGAGGAAGAACGTATGAGATTGTATGCCCAGTTAGATGAGAAAGATGATGAAATTGATAGGCAAAGTCAGTTGATTGAGAAACTGAAAGAACAAATGCTTGAACAGGAGGAGGTAAAAATGATTTTCCTACCTTTAAAGTTTTTCTGTCTATGTGAATTAGATAATTGTTTGGGTTTGCATTTTGTAATTATATTAAGTTAGTAGAATTAGGAGAAATCAAATGATTAATCGTTGGAGGAGTGGGCATTGTGATTGTTAGTGAAATACTTCAGATTGCTAGATGTTATGGGTCTCTATCTAAATTTCATTCATTCAGTCTCTTTTTGTTAAAAAACATAAAAAAGGAATAAGTAATCAAAATAAAGTAGGCAGTCCACCTAAGTAATCATAAAACGGCAGTCCACCTCAGTATGAAAAACATGCCACATTTCCGCCAGTCCTTGTAATATTCTAAACATAAACTAAATAGTGTTGCCAAAGCATAAAATTACTTCAAGGAAAAAGTATGTTTACAAACCATTGATTTGCTCGTGATATCTCCTCCCACCTTTTGAATTTATGGTGGGTGGAACATATATCAAAATACAATATACTAAACAACTAGACTAACAATATGCAATACTTAGTATTTACTAAGTATATCTTTTAGTCTCCTGGTTAAATATATTGTAATACTTAACAAGACAGTTATACAAAACTAAACAATACAGTTATGTCCAAAAAAAGCCATAACTTCATGATTTTACGGTTGTTCTACCTACCACATTTAATTTTAACTGTCTTATAAGGAACCTTAAAGTTAATGTCTTTACTATCATGAATATTAAATTGTTTTTAATATCCATGCTAGTAAGTGTAGAAAAAACGAGCTCTCATCCTCCGCCCCTTTTAGACGATACAGTCATTGCACAGGATGGAGCCATTCACACGCAACTGTTTTCACCTTTGCGACGTTAACACAATAATCGTGACTCTTAAACAGTTCAATAACCTGGACTGAATGGACAGTCCAAGCTAAATATTAAAATAATATAGGCAGCCCACTTAAGTAATCAGAATAAAACTGACAGCAGGCAATGCACCTAAGTAATGAAATAAAGCTGGCAATCCACCTAAGCAATCAAATAAAGCAGGTAGTCTACCTAACCAATCAAATAAAGCAGGCAATTCACCTAAGTAATCAAATAAAACAGGCAGCAGGTAATACACCTAAGTGTTAAAATAGTTTTTCACAACTTGATGATCAGAAGGTAAGATAGTTTCTTGTTGAAATATTCTTTCTGAGCAAGAAACAAAAGCCTTTTTCTCAGCTGTTCCTACTTCCTGAACAAATAATTCTTTCAGTTTATGGTCTGATCTTCCAGAATTCTAAAAAGTTGCAGTATCCAAGCTGTCAGTTGAATAATTCACAAATATTTAGAAAACGATGCAAGTACTATTTCTTTAGGAGTAACTGAGGTAACGAAGGACCTTATTCACCGTTTTCTTTCTTTAGAAACTTCTACATTTAATTGAAACTCAGAAACAGGCCAATTTTCTTCAGACTTTTTAAGCCATGTTGAGACTTTCCACCATCTAGATCTGAGGAAAACTTCATCGGAACAGTCTCTAGAATGGAGGTTAGCTGGATTTTAACAGATATGCTAGCATTGCTTCTTTGATGTTAAACTTCTTATTTCTTTCACTTGGTTATTTAAGAATGTTCTCCAATGATCTTCATTCTTGATTAAAAATAAAACAGTTGAAGTGTCAATCCTACTTAATCGATGCTTAGAATTCTTTTTAAGTCCATAGCTTCTTTAACTTAATCTTAATAGTCATGTGAAACAATCCAATAATAATTACCAGAATTTTCACTTTATTACTCTCAATTTCATATGTGCGTACATTTCTCAAAAGAATTCTTTAAATTTAGAAGTATCCAACAAAATTCCATTATAGTTTTGAATAAATTTTAATTCTCTAAGATAACATTATCAAAACATTATTAAGTGGCTACTATCTGTGTTTTGCAAAATTCAATGCAAATAATCCGTTGCCAACAGTTCAAGTTTCATCACAGTCTTTTAGAATGCTTTAAATGAATAGAAAGTTTTCATGGTGGCGAAAATTTCAACATCAACTAACTTGACGAAAAGAAGAAGAAATTCGAAGCTTGAAATTCATGTAAAGTTATTCATAATTAACAACAAACTTATGCTTGAGAGCTTTGTCGAAAGTCAAAATCAAACTTATTCACTATAGTTAAAATCAACATTCAGACTTTAAGCAAATGCTTTTTACAGTAAATAGAGGGTGGCGGTAATAATCATCTTCATGTATTTTTTTTTTTTTAATTGGGTCCAAAAAGCAAGCCAGTCTTTTTTTCCCAATCAAAATTAAAAAGTTCAATCTTTGGTTTAACTTTTGTTTTTGAACGGATGAAGAATTAACAGGACTTTTTTACTTTAAAAATTCTGATAAAATACATTTCTATGTTTACTCTTGCTTTTATGAAATGTGTGTTACATTCTTCCATTATCGCATACTCATTTTAATATTTTTTATCATCTTCATCTTCTAGTAATAAAGAGATTCTTTTTTGAGCTGAGAATAAATTCTACATAAATAAGTAATATTATCTTCTTTAACATTATCTCATTTTAATAAACCATGAAAATAGTTCATAAAATTAGCTCTTATTTTGGAGGAGGGGTAACAAACAGTTCCATTTTCAAAATAGTATGTAATTCTAGTTAGTAATAAACATCCCATTAAAATAATTATGTCGTTTTGATCACCATGTTTTGAGACTTATCTGAATATCATTCATTCAGTTGATTCTCCTGTAAAAAATTTTAAAAAGGAATAAGTAATTACAGTAAAGCAGGCTGTCCCCCTCAGTAAAAAAAAGTGGCACATTGCTACCATTCTATTTAATATTCTAAGCATAAAATACAATTCTGTCAAAAACATGAAAAATAATTTTAAGGAAAAAGTGCATTTATACAACCATTGAATTGCTCACAACTCTAGAAAATGCAAAAGATTGACATTTTTACCCAAGATATTGTACCAAACTAAAAAAGCTTGTGGTAATTTATCATTCATAAATCACAACATTGTAGGACTTTTCATCTTGCTTGACCACTGAAATCAAAGTCTCAGCTTCAGGCCTTAATAGTAATAACGGTATTTTTTTATCCAGCAGTTTTCATTCCTCCTCATACCTAAATTTGATTATGTATTTCAGTATCTGTAATATTTATCTGTTTCTATTGTAGACAGAAAAAGTGTAGGAATCATTCTCTTCTTTTCTCTTCTAAAACAAAATAGTCGTCTGTTTTGATAATAACTGTTTGTAGATTAGTTGAAATACATGACTTTCTTATCTTAGTTTGCATAGAAATTGCAGTGTAAGCAATGATCAGTGTTTTTGGTTAAACCTCATTAATCATCTGTACTCACAGAAAGTATTTGTTGACATTAAGGTACTTGCCCCATTTAAGAGCCTAATTAAAGATTCTTTTCTACAAAATATCTGTGAATTGTACATAGAGAAGTCCAATGAAATATCTTCACAGTATCATCCAACTACAAATCCTTTCAGAGACTTCATAAAAAGTGGAAGAAAAATGCACCTCACAATAATAATGAGAGTTCATAGGTGACCTTACAATCATAGGTGATTAAGTTAACTAAGATAAAACATACAAGGGCTATCTGTGTAAGAGCAGAGATGCCTTTATAGAAGAAACTGGTTTGTATTCACATTGCATATGGGGAAACTATCATCCACTTCGCCATTAAGTTTTGGATGTAAGAGTTAGGGTTTGTTCTATAAGGGCATCCATTTTCTTCAAGTCAAATGCACAATAGGGAACTTTCTCATGCTGTTTGATAATTTCTTTGCAGAACTTCCTAATACTTTTTTCTTGACTGCAGATTGCAAGTGAAAAACTAAAACAGAATAAACATCCACCAATTTTACATGTTTAATAACCAGAGTAAAATATTTATGCAGTATTCTTCCTTGGCTGTAATAAAACCACCATTATCTATACCATATGTTCATTGAACATTTGAATACAGTTACTGCTTTAGAATAGAATGTTTTACCCTTCATATGGCTCAGTCATGGTATTTAAAACTAATTGACTGTAAGTCCGGTTCACACCATATGTACAATTTCAGTGTTAAAAAGTAAAGACTTTTTAATTACCATTTTATAATATAAAATATGACTTATACTTTAAACTGTCTAGCTAATATATTTAAAAGTTGATGTTGTATTCTTGATTTTTCGGTATATGTAATAAAATTTGTAATCTTCTTTATACTTCCAAGGAAAAAAGTATGTACTGAAATGTCACTTACATTCACAATTATTAATGTTTTCACATTTTGCTTAAAGCTAATTACATCAACTCGAAGGGATTATGAATTGGTTCAGCAAGAGATGTCTCGTCTCCAGCAAGAAAATGAATCTGCCAAAGAGGAAGTAAAAGAAGTTTTGCAAGCTCTTGAAGAATTAGCTGTGAATTATGACCAGAAATCTCAGGAAGTTGATAACAAGAACAGAGAATATGAGCAGCTAAGTGAAGAACACAGTCAAAAATTAGTAAGCAACTTATGGGATGAATTTTGATTTGTAATTTAATAAAGTATTTTTTACTTACACTTCTTTAACCCTGTGAGTGGCACAACTTCTTTTATCCAGTCATGAGATTTTTTGCTACTCTGTATGCATTTACATATTATTAATTTTTTTTTAAAATTTTTGTTTTTCTTGTTGTATACATCAGATATTTATCTAGTAGGTAATCTTCTATGCAGTCCCCCATTGTGAAGAATGACATGCTGTAAATCAAGAGATGTGAATATCATTTTGAGATGTTTATGGCCATTTGCTTTTCTTTCCTGCAGCTTTCCACTCGAGTGCTTTGTCATTATCCAAATCTCGCAGCTTGTGGCACAAATTTATTATATGTTTTTTTTTCCCTTGCAACATATGTTCTGAATCATCTAAATACAGCAATAGTGGTGTAGGATATTATCCTTAAACTAAGGGAATTTAGCATGTAATTTGTGCTTAATTTAATTTTTAAACAGTAATTATTTGTTTTCTTCTGACAAAATCTGTTATCTAATCTGTTTGAAAACATTAAATTAAATCATCTAGCCCATAAAAGGCATCCAACTCATTAAGAAATAAAATATAATTGAGACAAATTTGGCATGACCTTTGATAGTAATCTTACATTTAATTGCAACTCTTAAGTTTACCAGGTTCATTTCCATTTTGGTAGAAATCCCTTACATTAGAGTCAGTTTAAAGTAACACTCATAAAAGGCAAAATAAAAGTTCTCATTGATATTCTAAATTCAACCTGATTCCTTTCCTCTAGTTAAAAGGAGATGCAAGGATATTTGATCCTGTTTGGAAATACACTGGTTGTAAAATTAAAGGAACATTTTTTAAAAAGGTTATTTATATTAATTCTGTTAAACTGGATGAAAAATAGTTGTAAGCTCAGTGTCAGTATTATATCTCAGTGTTACGAGATTCACTTTTACTGTATAGAAATATGCAGATTTTTGCACCCATTCCTTTGGTGTGTGTGAAAAGGAGTGCAAGCCGTATTCATGGTCTCATTTCAAGGTTGCATGAAAATTTGGATGAAATTTTCATATGTATAGGGTGGAACAGATCCTTGAGAAAGCATTTGATGGATTGTGAGAAGTGAGGTGTGATTGAAAGAACTAAGGCAGGGCAGGCATTAACACAAATTTGTAATTATGTTTTTAAGTAGCCATATTTTGTCAAGCATCTGGAAGCGGTTTAAAGGTACTAAAGGATGTATGCAGCTAACCAGGTCAAGTTAAAAACGACCTGATTCTTGTTATCTTTAAAGGGTCCTATGCTTCCAAATGGGTAGCACACAGCCAGCTGTCTTTTGATGTCAATTTCTTCACCTCTGAATTGTGTGTAGTTTGTAGAGACAGTGCCTCCCCAGAATTGGGTAAAAGACAGGCAAAGAAAGTTTCAGTCACTGGGTGATCCCCATAGTTGCATTCATTTGCAGAAAATTGTACATATTCATTTCACTGACTTGAGCTGCAAAATGCACCTAGTTGCAGTCATTAAAGTACCAAGGTCTGAAGCTGAGTTCTCTTGACTTATTAGTCTTTTTTTTTTTAGGCATCAGTTCAATGGTAGCTGATTCATGATATGAGAGAGCATCATTTTGAATGGATGCACTGACCTACACATTTTTACCACTGCAATTGTAAATGCTGAAATATGTAAAGAGTGGTTTCTTTAACCATACATCAAGTTGTTTGGCAGCAGTCGTCAGTAATTCCTCTTAATGAATGGCTCATCTCCCTTGCACTGCACTAATGACCAATTATCTTGAGGGCAAAGAAATCCAGTAGAGTGACCCAGTATATTCTCTGGATTTAAATTTGATAGAATGTATGTGGTACACACTGGGGTGCTGCAAACCCCACTGTGCCACACACAATGAATAGCACCTTGTGCCGCCCAGAAGCTGCAAGGTGCTATTCATTGGATCAGTTTCTGTAGAAAATTTTTAATTTTGAAAAGCTGGAAATTTTTCGATTTTTTTTTTTTTTTTTTTTAACATTATAACATTGATAAATTTAACTAAAATAATGGTAATATATTGAAATTATATTTAAGGCATAACATTAAAATAAAATATTTATATTTTTTGTGGTCATATTATAAAGTGACATTATTTTCCGTTTTGGCGATTTATACAGTATTTTGAATCTAAAAAATAAACAAGGTAATAAATGCTATAAAACACACTTTACAAAACAATTCATAGCAAAAGCATTATATAGCTATGTAATTAATTTAAAATTTCTTCCTTTTAATTCTTTTCATGGTAAGAATTTTCCCCATGTAATTGTTTCAGAATTGTCAGAATATGCATCAGTTTTCTCTATAAAATTAATTTTATGCCTCCCAATATTGTGTTTTCCTTTTAAATTTATTACTTGCAGAGGTTATTTTTTGTAAAATTTTGTTTTTTGAAGGTATGCCATGCAATGCAAAATAAAGGATCTTGTGTTGAAAAATCATTTAATTTACAGAATTTTTTGAATAGTTTCTTCAACTTTTCACACCAATATGTATTCAGACTAAGAAGTGGGTAAGTTTTATCAAGATGCCAGTTGTGACATTTTGTTTGCCCTGAAAAGAAAATATTTTATGTACATGAAAGTATTTTCTAGGATTATAAATACTGATAAATATAATTAAACTCATAAGTCATATTTTATTAATTCACTACAGTCTTGCTGCTTTTGATCTGAAAAAGTGAAACTGTTTTTAGTTTGCCATTTTTTCTCTCTCTCTTCGTAGAATGGGACTTGCTTAGAAGGGTAGTAAGTAATGTTTAATGTAATTTGAGATGCTGAACAAAATCATTAATGCTTAAAATTTTATTATTTACATTTTAAGTAATTGTTTGCTTTTCTATGTCTCTTTCCTGTTTCTAGTCAAACCTGAATAATGCTATGAATGAGTTGCAGCAACTAAAAGATAGTACCATTCACCAGAAGAAAAGGATGACAGAAATGCTAACTAATCTTCTGAAAGACCTTGGAGAAATTGGTCTGGTTTTAGGTGGCAATGTTTCTGACATTAGGGTGAGAAACAACTGTTTGTGTATATGATTCCAGAGTTATTTATAATTTGAATTAAATTGTGTAGAATGTGTTTAAATCAACAGATTGTGTTTATCATTTAAGCAGTAATATCAAGCTGCATGCATCATTTAAGCAAAAAAGTTTGGTTTCTGTGCCTAAATGGATATATTTTAAATATTCATGTTTTATTATTATTTATTTATTATGAGGCAAATGAGGAAGATACTTTCCAGCATTATGTACATGTTTTATTAATACAAATGTATATACCACATAGAGATATACATGTATGCATTTCAGCTTGGTTAGAATGAGAGTCAAAGAACAAGGTGTATTCTTTCACCATAATGCTTATTCATTATGTCTGAATTCAGATGTTTTGAAAAATCATAAATATTCAGATTTTCAAAATGTTACAAAAGGGAAATTATGCTCCTTCAAAATACTGCAACACAGTTTTGGAGATAAGTTACTGCATTCCCCCTTAATTTGTTCTTTTATAATTTGTCTTAAACCTGTGTTTGCAATTGTATATTGAGATATTATTATCAACAAGAACATTCTCACGATTTTCGATTTTCTATATTTAACAGAAAATAACAAGCATCTTCCTATAATTAGTGATCATTTTAATTCAGATAAAATACCTTCTATCATTTTCCAGAAATAAAAAAAGCATTTTTATAAGTTGTGAAGGAATAATCAGACAAAAATGACTGATGAAATAATTATTTTAAGCTGTCATTTTTATTGCTTTGTAAAACATTAATATACCTTGCATGCAATTATTAACTTTTGTATTCATTTATTTTTTACATCGACTGAAATCTGTGTGTTCCTAATAACATTTTGATTAGGATATGGAGGGTGACAATCATTTTTGTAACGTTTCAGTGGATAATATGAGCTGATTGTCTTTTCGTTTCATTCATTTGATCTAACTGGTATCAAATCTTTCTGCAGCATACTTTGTAAAGGATGTGAAACTTTGAAAAATTAAAAGAGGTATTGCAAATAATTTAACTGGAGAAAAGGGATTTCTGAAAACCACCATTCTGATCATGTTTTATATAATGTTCTAACTTAGAGAGGAATCTTTGTTTTTCATTTTAGTTTCTTGAATGAATATTTAGTGATTTTATAATTGGTTAAAAACCAAAACTGTACAATACTTTAGTGTGAACTAATATGGCATACTTAGCTCTTTTTGCATATACGTTACTGGCAATTGTCATGCTGAATGTTCAAATCTCAGATAAGGCATAAATATAGGTGGTTATAGTTAATCCAAATTTTAAAAGTTTTGCTTTGAAATTTCAGAATGTTGCAAATAAGTGGTATTTTCTTGATTATAATTCAAAAATGAACGTCTTCCTTTGTAGTTTCACACCATTTCTTCCAAAATGCATACAGTATGAAATCAGATACACCAAGAACTGGCAGAAAGTTTCGTAACAAATGGGAAAGCTATCTTTCTGTGCAAAATTTTATGTCCAGAACTCTTGGAAGATTAAAATCGATCAGTGAGAAAGTCTTTAATAGAAGTTATGATTGGCAAAGTGTGTACAAAAACCTTGAACCCATGGGAGATGTTTTGAATCCAAAATGGGATATAGCTGGTAGGATAATGCTGTTATTACTAGAACTTAAGTAATCAGTATTGAGCAAATTTAAGTGCCGATGATTATTGTCTATGCGATTTATTCTTCAACTCAGGGTTGGAAAAAAAATAAATAAAGGAATCTGGTGCAAATGTAAACAAACTGTATTGCAGACATTTCAGATTAAGTATAATAATAATAATAATAAATTAAGTAATATTGGAATCCTGTGTATTAATCAGAAAATTTATAATTATTTTTCTTATTCTATCCCTCTTTTTATTGTTAATAATTCATTTTATTGCTACAAGATTGAAGTAGAGTATAAATAATAATAAAAGCTAAAAGAAATAATGTGTATATGCATAAATATAGGTATAACAACAAATTTTTCTTTTGAAAATTATTTTAAAGTGTTTTTTTAATAGGCTGCTGGTGACTTATCTGGTAAAGTTGATGAAGAATTTACAGTTGTTAGACTATACATTAGTAAAATGAAGTCTGAAGTAAAGGCACTTTCTCAGGTATAACTATTATTTTATAGTGTATTATAACATTTTTAAAGGCAAATTAATGATTAGTGTTTTAGTACAGTATTATGTTTTTCATCTTATGTTTCTCAGTTTTAATATATATTTTTATGTTCATTTCTGACTAGAAACTGAATTTTTGAGATTGTTATGCATGGAAATTTAATGAAATTACGAAACAATAAAATTAATTTTAGAAAATTGTTAAATGAATGTGAATAAATATGAATAAAAATGTATCTAAAATTATCTGAAGCCTGATTATAAATATACTCTCATTTTTATTTATCTTTTTTTTTTTTTTTTTTTTTTTTTTTAATTTTAATTTTATTTTCTGCACAGCGCTGCAGTCAGTTGGAAAGCTTTCAAGTTGACAGCAATAAGAAAGTTGAGAGCTATGAAAAAGAACTTGCTGAATGTCGATTACTTATCAGCCAGGTATTTTTAATAACTGTGTAAAATACTGAATTTTTTTTAATAAAAAAGTTAATAAATTTTGAGCTAGTTCATTCATGGAGATTAATTTTTGTTGTATTTATATGCCTATATTTTAGCCTGAATTTTAAATTTGTACCTTGCATATATTTTTTGCCTCATTAAAAATTTAAAGTTTTAAATAATAATGTATAGTTTATCTCTAGTATGAAGCAAAGATGAAATCTCTACAAGAAACTATTAGAGACAATGAAAACAAAAAGCGAAGTTTGGAAGAAGAGGTTGATGCTTTAACTGAAGAATGTGCTAAACTAAAATCAGCAAGTAAGTTTCATTTCCCTCACCTTTTTCCTTTTGTATTAGAGATTTTTAGTTGTATATAATAGTCTGATAGGTTTGACAATTGATTAAAATATTTTTGACAGCCTTTAATTTTAAATGTCTATTTGTTTATGCAAAATTGTCAGACAAAATAATGCTCTGGAGTAAGAATTTTTTAAAACTTGTTTGCAAATTTTATTTTCATTTTCTAAAAGGTCTTCTAGTGGAAAAGAAATTTTTGGGAAAAAATATTAATAATCTCTTTAAAATTAATTTCAATATATTTTCATAAACAAATGTTAATATAGTGATAAATATTTTAACTTTTAAATAATTGTCAGATGTTTAAGTAGTAAAGATTATAGTTATTAACTGAGGAAGAGAGCTGAAATTTTTGTTTGCCGATTTAGAAAAGACAAATAAATCAAGACATGTACTTGTTTACTTCTGAAAGAAATTAACAGTGTGAGAAACAAAGGATTCAGTAGTATTGTATCACTTCATAAATTAAAATAAAGTGTAGGTTTCCATATAAAAAGTAATGAAAGGAAGTTTAATCTTTCTTAAAGCAGCTAAATAATCCTAATTCAGACTAAATGAAGGTGAAATGCATCTAATACAAAAGTATTTTTTCAAAAATCAATTAAATTTATCCCATAGATATACCTAGGAGAATTAATATGATAAATTTTGGACTGACAACGAAGAATTTAATGCTATGAAAAAGACCTAAGGATTGTAAACTGGAAACAACTGAAAGATGCATTCATAACTGCCAAATGTTCTGGTATTTCAGTACATCTACAGGCCTCCCAGTATTAAATTTTTCACTTTTGCTACGGAAAATATTCCCAGAAATGAAGAAATTCATTGAATTAATGAAACTTAAATCACATAAATTCCATTCTCTTAATATTAATGATTTTAGCATAATATTTCATACTAAATTTTATTTGATCTGAATTATCATTAACCATATATAGAAGTATTTACTGATTCAAGCAGTGTTTAATCAATTAATATCTGTATTTAATTGTTTATACATAAATATATTGATACATTGCTAAGTTTATCCGCATAATACTTTGTACATTTATTATTAATTTTATTTTTATCATATTGTTGTGATTTTATACAGATATAAATAATTTTAGTGAAACAATATTATTTTTTGTAAAATGTAACATGAAATGTCTGAAAGAGACGAAGCTCTGCTGACAAAATACGAATATAGGGGCAAGGCTATTTAATGTTGAGTAAATAGTTATCTCACTAAATTGGAGCGATATTGGGCAACTAATTTTTATTGCTAAATTAGGCAGGAAATTGCAAAAAATTGCCGCACTAAGCATTTGGCAACATTTTGATATAACTGTAGTTAATATTGTAATTGATCTGTCTATGTAACTGTAACCATATCTGGCCATCATATGCATTCCTGTAATTTCAAGGAGTAGAAGGTACTAGAAATTTCTCAACAGCTGGGAGAAAATTTTTAAGGTCTCTGTTTTTTTTTTTTTTTTTTCCAGTTATTTAGTTTAGCGTGAGTTTGGATTATTGAGAGATTTCCATATGCATTTTACCTTTTTAGTTGTGCTGTGTTTAACATTCTTAGTAGTTTGAAGTGTAACTACTGATTGTAGTCTGTGATACTGAGAAGAGTTATGCTAGTACTTTTCTGGAAAGGTCAGAACTATGAAGTGTGTCTCTTGGTAAAATTAATTTTATTAAACTGCCATCAGTTCTGTGTGCCCATTAGTCCATTATGAACCCATGTGCATGCAACAATATTTAAAATTACTTGGATTAGGCTTTCTTTACAGGATTTTCTCAGAATAAAAGTGTAAGAAGCCTCTAGAATGAAATTAGCCGAAGAACATGAAATTTAAAATATCTAATATTATCATAAATATTTCAGTAACCTAAATCATACATAATAAAGTGTATTTATGGTTTGAGTTTAGAGTTATTTTGAAATACCATTGAAAAAAAAAAAAAAAAACTCGGAAACTCCTGGTTTTTCATCTCTTAAAATTAGCAGCTATGATGTGTTGCATGCAGTTAAATCAACTTCTGCAATGAATGCGATTTTTTTTAATTGTTAATGGTTTAACTGTTCCAAAATCAACTCATATAGTCAATGTTATTTGTATCAAATGTTTTCAGGAATTATTTTGATAAGTTAAACTCTGCGTTTTTCCATAGGGACTGGCACACCAAGCAATGATAGACTTGGTATTTAACATGTTATATAAATAGGTAGTGCTATAAGTTTTATGTATTTCCATTTAGTATTATAAATGTCTAAGTTCTGTTTATTATATAAAACATAAAACCAAATGAAAATATAGATGTATTCTGTACTGTCTTTTAATAATCAGTTTTTATTTCTTTGATAAGCACCTCACATTAAATTTATTACTTGTATGGTTATTGTTCTTTTTATTTAAATAAGTATTGTTGCGTGCATATGGGTTCATAATGAATTAAATACGTGCAGAACCTATGATAGCTTGATAAAATTTACTTTTCCAAAAGAAACACTTTACAGTTCTGGAGCTTTCCACAAAAGTACTTGTACAGCCCTTCTCAGTATGGCAGAGCACAACCAGTAGTTACTACTTCAAATTACCAAGAATGTTAAACTCAATGCAGTACAAAGCGTAAACAGCAAAGCTTGCACAGAGAGTACTCAATACTCTGATCTAAAATCTGAGAACTGATGATCTCTCAGGTGTTATATAATTTTCTCCTAGCCACTGAGAACTATCCAGTACCTTTCATTTCTCGAAATTACTGGAAGACATATACAGTTGTAGTTACGTATAGGGATTGGATCAAAATGTCACTAAATGGTTGCCAAGTTTGGTGACTTTTCGCGAGCGACAAAAGTTAGTTCCCAAAACCAACTTGCCACTATCTTGACAATTTCACAAGATAGTTATTTACCTCAATGTTAAATGGACATGCTGCTATAATTTTTTCCAATGGAGTTTCACATTTTTTAGGCGTTTCATGTTACATTATACAGTTTTACATATAATTTCGCTAAAATTATGTATAGACAAAACTCGTAATATTGCCTCTTTCCAAGAACTGCATCTCCTGGGGAGTACAGTCTCTTTACAGGAAGGATATACTTAGAACTGAGGAAAATAAATAGAATATTAAAATAATAACTTCAGTAAATAATATAGAAAACATTAAATGCTCAATCAATAAATGCATAAATGTACAAATTAATATACACATAAGACCAAGATCATAGTATACTTTTACACTATATACAATATGGGAACTATGTGCTATGGCTAAAGTAAGGGGCTAGCCTCTCAAAATGAGCTACTTTAGGCTTAGAATTCGATGACTAACAGATCCAAACTACGACATTGTTCAGCCTGTCTAGGGCTGTCTGAAGACTGTTCCAGGATGACTGTAGTTTAGTAGAAAGTCTTTTTCATTGAATCACTTGCATTCCTCCAGTATAAGCACTCTCGTACTCTTTACAAAGTCATTGTTCTGAGGTAGCCTCCTGTTTGATTGCTGTGTAATTCTTTAAAGACGTCCAGGATCTTGGAAGTATCAGCTGCCATCAGAATGCCTTTCCATCATTTAATTCGAAATTCTGGTGCACGACGCTGTTTGTAATATGGAGTTAATCCCAGAGAGCCCAGTATCGTTTTGTCATAGGAGTGTAAATCAAAATATCCTCCGAGGTATGTGTCCTGTTTGAAGACTCAATAAGTCAAATATGTGTTTAATGTTGGCATCTTTCCAACTGGTCTTTCCCGACTTCTTCGTGACTCCTTGGGTCAAGGCAGACAGTTTTGAAATTGTAACTTGATGTAACAGAATAGCAGCTTGTATTTCTTTTCAACCCTTGAGTAATATTGGCAACTTTCTAGAAGGGACTTCTAGACATCTGAGATAAGTCACTTTCTATCTGAACATTTTACATTTAACAGGGCTTAACTTGAGATTGGCTTCCATTAATTTCCGAAGCGAATTTCTAATATTTTGCAAATGTTCTTCAAAACTTTTAACGATGATAATGATATCAGACAGGCTTTGTATGAAAGACCTCTCAATAGGGTCTGCGTAAAGCGTTCAAATGCTGCTGGTACATTACATAATCCATACGGCATCACCTTGAACTATCAAGTCCTTGTCCTGTAATAAATGCTATCTTTTCACAGTCATCAATGTGTATTTCTACTTGCCAATATCCATTCTTTAAATCAAGCATTGAAAACTACCTGCTGTCAGAAGTTGCAATTTCATGTTCAGAATGCTGTCAATTGTAGGAAGATGTTAGTTGTCTTTTTATCATATATTGTTCAGAGAGCTGTAGTCAATGCAAAATCTGCTTGAACCTTCCTTCTTTCTGGCTAGGATGATGGGAGAGTCTCAAGGACTTGCTGAAGGCTTGATAACATCACTTTCTTCTATGTCCTTTAGAAGTGTTCCTAACTCTTCCTGTTTAGCAATTGGTAGATGTCTTAGATGTTGTTTGATTGATATGATCCATTGTATCAGTTCTAAGCTGTGCCAGACTGGTTTGACCTATGTCAGAAGATAAGTGGGAGAAAACATCTTGAAATTTAAATTTGTAAATGGCTTGCTCTGCAGCATTCCTCTCTTCAACGCTTTGTTGTACATTCTGCAAAAACTCCAATATTAGGATCTGAAGAAACAGAGATTGGCGGATTACATGCTCATTTAATGCAAGTAGCTGGAATATGTATTCCAATCACTATAATGTCTTTCACTTTATCACTTAGATTGGCAACTCAACAAGATGATGGTTCTAGATAGGTTGATGAGTTCTGAGGCTACCAGTACTCCTTTCAGGCTGTTACAGGTATATTCCAGTATGCCATACAAGAAATTTCTGTTTTCAGCTATGGATTCAGGCAGTAAAAATTATGTTCTTGCTGGTACTCTAATATCGTTTTCAGCTATTATTTGGTGGATGGATTGAACTCCTTCAACTTTAATTCAAAGTAAGGTTATGTCCTCAGAGGCAAAGTCCAAGGAAAGTTGTGTGTCCTTAGAAAGTAAATAAAGTATGTACAGATCTATAATATTTGCCACATATGCTATGGGGTGGTAGGGGGCACTTCCAAATGTCATGTTAGCATTTAATTATCCATTGATGTTGGCTTTATCCCTGTACACAGTCTGAAGTGTTACACAGTGCAGTGTCCAGATAAATTTACCTTCCAGTTATTGAGTCAGATCTTTTCCAGATGATGGTAACATTGACTCCTGTATCAATAGTCCATTTGTCATTGACTCCTGTATCAATAATCCATTTGTCACATAAAGAAAAATCCATTACTGCTAACACACATAACAGAAATCTGAAGTGCTTTAAATGAGGCAAGTCAATATCTGGCAACCTCCACTCCAAAAAATGGCCATTAATTTGTTTCCTGCCCGCTTGCTGGGCCGCAATCTTACCTTCCAAGCCTTGGAGTGTTCTGCAGTTCCTTTGTACATGGCCTTCACCATTGCAGTTCCAGCACATTGGAATCGGCTTGTTGCCAGTCATGTTCTGCCTGAAGCCATTTATTTGCTTTGTTAAAAGTTCTATATGAGCAATCAGTTGATCAACTGGCTCTTTGATATGAGCAGCTCTCATTGGATTGCGGTCTCTACAAGCTGCTTGCTTAGCTGCCTCAACTTTCATTGCATATACTAAAGTATTTTTTAAATCAGCTATTCACAGGGCTTTTCGTATCTCGGGATCTCAGATACCATTGATGAAATACTGCAGTGACAGGATTTCCCTTATTTTTTATGGGCGGTCCAATAGGATGGGCTTTCAACATCTGTAGTGAGCTTCTGAATTGTGTTAGCAAGATTTGCAAGTTGCAACATGCTGGAAAGAACTCTTTGAAATCTATTGTTTATTTTTGGAGTAGAATTTGAAGGATATTTGCTGTATCTGCTCTCAAAGAAGCAGTGAGGTGGTAGACCTTAGTTTCGGAATCCTCTCCATTTGCATTTCCCACTATAGAGATCTGAGTCTTGTACAGTTGTCAGAAGGTCTTTCTATCATACATTAATAGGTTTAGAGAGGATTGGGAACACATAAATACAAATTTAAAGGCATCAGAAAGGTGTCCAGCTATCATTATAGATTTCTTCAAGCTGTCAACTCCCTTGGCGACAGCAGCAAAAACTTGTCACGGATTTGTTGTTCGACAGCGGGAACTGTTTTTTGAATTTTATCAACTCTATTTTCAACCATGTCTGTTCTGCCTTCCATAGCATAAAACTTGTTTCCTATTATTGCAGTAATTTCTTTTTTAATTTCCTCTTGACCTGCTTCAATCTTTTCATTAAATGCAGCAAAGGCTGTCAACAGTTGTCTAAGTTGCTGCTTCGTTGCTCTTGTTACCAGCATTTAATTTCACTTCTGACACCAAAAATTGTTACATGTGTACGTATTCATAATGGATTGAATCTGCACGGAATTGATGATAGTGTGATAGAAAAATGTTTCCCCGAAAGACACAGTTTGCAATTCTGGAAATTTCCCAAAAGTACTCATTCATCTGTTCTCCGTATGATAGAGCATAATCATTAATTATCACTTCAAACTACTAAGAACGTTTAGCTCATGTTACATTAAGAGAGTTAAACTCAGTGTGATGCAAAACTTATATAAAGAATGAAGCTTGCATAGAAATCTGTTGATACTCTGAAGTCAACTGTCAACACTGATCTTATATAGTTTTCACCCCAGCTGCCGAGAAATTTTCAGCACCTTCCATTTCTACAAATCGTGGTGGAATGCCAGAGTTTTAATTATTTTCGCCAAAAACATTTTAATAGTTCAGAACTGGACTTAAAAAATTTAATTGGAAAAGCACATCATCGTAATTTGTTTCTGTTTTTAAAAGATATTGGCTTTTATAATAGATTTTAACCTGTTTTTTTTTAAAAAGATATCAGCTCTTATCATAGACTGTAATCTGTCTCTTACCTAAGCTGGAAGTTTTTACAAATGACTAATTGCATTGTTACCATTTGTCTGGTGCAGATAACCTTGACAGGTTTTGTGCCAAATTACAATAATCCAATCCAATCCAATCCATTTCTAGAAATTACTTGAAACCATATATGGTTACAATTACATATAGAGATAAGACCAGTTACTGTTATGTAAAGATTGGACCCAAATGATCACCAAGTTTGGCAACTTCTTTTGCTTTCTCTCCAAATTTGGCTACAAAAATTATTTGTGAAAACCATCGCTAGTTTTCACAACCACCATTAGTTTGATGCTATCTTGCCAATTTCACGAGATAGACATTTACCTGTATGTTAAAGGGACCTACACCTATGATTTGCCTCGGTGGCTAAAACTGCAAAACATTGATATTTCACCATGCTGTTAAATAAACTAGCTATATAAGAGTTTTATGATTTTCTGATTGTGTAACTGCAAATATTAGTTAACTGAGGTATGACATAATTTTCTAGTGAATGTGCATGAGAGTTAAGTAGTAGAGCATTAGATCTTAAAGGTTTATAGAGTTTGGTCTTCTTAGGTAGCATAAACTAGATGAACTCTTGTTAAGACTAGTGGTGAATTATCACTATGTCTTTTAAGTACCACAAAGATAGAGAAAGGGTGTAAAGGAAACTTTTGTTTGAATCAAATAAAAGTTTAACAGGCGATGCCATCTCATGCTTATGGAAGCCAACACTTATGGCTTAAATGAAAGATAATAGATTAACTAAAACTAGGAAAGTGATTTAACCTAACAACTTTACAACTGGAATAAAGTGCAAGCTGGTTTGTGAACTAAGGTTGGCGTAACAAGGCTCATGGCAAGAATAACTCAATATTGCAGAATACTATTTTCAAGAGAATCAAATTAGTAACGTGGCCTTCAAGCAGGCAGAACACACACTCTGAATTTAACCTCTAATAAATCATCTCTCCTTTCTACCTCATTTGAATGTCACACAAGCTAGAAATTTACATTCTGGCAGGAAAATGGAAATGAGGGTAATAGGCCAGTGAATTAACATAAAGTAGATATTTAGAAACTTAATCATAAACTTTCTAGGCTTAATGGCTAAAGCTGCAAAATATTGGTTAAGCAGGCTGGCTGTATGAGGGTTTTGCAATATTCCTGTTGTACAACGGGATTATGGATCAGTTTTTGTAGAATTTCTTTAAAGGTATCTCTTTTCATTGGTGAATATCCTTTGGTGCTTTAGCATTATAAAGTAAACCAACCCGTTACTGGGTTCAGTATTTTGCTGTATTGATGAATTGATATTTTAAAATGCATGTCTGATTTATGCTTAAACATCCATGACGACTTTTTTAGCATACCTATGACATTGCAGGTAGGTTTGCTATAATGTGCACTCAAATTTTTATTACACTATATCAATTTTATTTGGCATACCATTGTATTGCTACCTTCTGTTATGTGCGTGCTAATTTTATATTCATTTTAAATTTAAAATTTGTATGGAGTAAAAATGGTAGCATGTTTATAAAATTTTAAACCACTTTATATTATAAAACTGAGACTTCTGTGCACTAATTTTCAGATATAATAAGTTAAAAAAAATGGCTGTTGTATAAGTACTTTTAAAAATGTCATGTGTGAAAACTGATTTTCATTTTACTTTTTATTATGCAAATGACTTAAAAATGCTTTCAGGTTTAGAATATTTTTTAATTGGAATTATTTATAAATATCATATTTCTTTTTTTAGAGGAAATGCATATTATGGCTTCAAAAGAAAAAGAGAAAGAAAAGGATAGTGCTGAAAAGATGAAAGAAGCTCTTGAGCAACAGATCGAAAAACACAGAGAAGCTCACCAAAAACAGTTGGCACAGTTAAGGGATGAAATCTCGGAGAAACAATCGCAAATTGACCAGCTTAAAGAGTAAGATTGCTTTCTGTCAACTTTTATTTCCATATATCTTAATATTCTGTCATCTTGTTTTTGGTAATATACTGTAAATAGTACATTGGATATATTGTTTGTTGCAGTTTTATTAATTTTACCTTTGTTATAATATTTTTATCATTGATTGCTGTGCTTAGTGCATTCACTATTTATGATGAATAATTTTTATGAATTTAAGAATAATTGAACAAAATTTGAGTTTAAACTATTAAAAAAGTTATAAGCAATTTTTTAAAATTAAGAATTTTTTCCCTCTTTGCTAAAATTGTTTAAAAATTTAATGCTTTATATAAAGTTTTAACCTTTAACTTCTCTATTTATATATATATAGAGAGAGAAAGACAGAGATCTTTTACTCACTAGGTGCTTGCAATTTTATTTTTAGGAAATCTGTCATTTTTTATCTTTTGAATTCATTAGAGTAACAACAAATTTAGGTTGGAGAACTTAAAATTGCTAGAAAATTTGTAACCATCATGGATTGCTATTAATTCCCATTACATTTAATGCTCTAATTATTTTAACAATTTAGTTTCCTTACAGAATTCAGCTCCTTTCTGTGTAATATCTAACTATACATTCATAATTTATATTTTTGTTTATATTTGTGTTATGAATTTTTAATTTATTATATATTTGGAGCTCATTTAAATATTCCAGAATTCCAGATGACTATCATACAGTAAAAAGTCAAAAATTTGGACTTCGGCAAATCCAGATTTGGGCATTTTCCAAATTTTAGGTCATCAGTTTAAATCTAGTAAGATGTCATGCAGAAATTGCAAGGCCCTGCTGAAGAAGGGCCCAGCACCACATTTTGCAATTTTTGGGAAATTGTAAATTTTATTTGTGTTATAAGTATTTCTACTCATTAAAAGTTCTAGTAAAAAAGATTTTTTACAACTATTACTAGTAGAATGGGAATACAGTCAGACTACATTATTATTTAAATTTATGAGCCCTTATTGTCCCAGTAGTTAAATTGCCTATTTTTGTGTGATAAAAATTATGCCTGTGAGAGAGGGCTTATTAACAAATGAAAAAGTAAAACAATATAATATGGAAAAAAGGGGTTTACAAGTTTGTAGTTCGGAAAAGTTCATTTCAGCACATATTCTCATCAATATTATGTAAAATCAATTAACTCAATGAAGATTATATAGGTACTCTTCATTATTCATTGTAGAATTCACCTTCATTTTCTCCATCATCACTGCTTGTGAAGTTGTCTGCTGTCAGGTTGTTAAAAACATATTTTCTGACAAAATGCATCTTTATGCTTACTTGCCTGCTGGCAAAATGATGACCCATAAACTGGCTAAAGACTTAATGGCAAATTTGTCTTTTTTATTACCACCTGAAATAACATGGGTTCTTTAAGTAGAACTCTTTCAAAATATTTAAAGCTGAGAATTGTGCGATTGTCAACATGTATTCCTGAAAACTTTCTGCTTCTTCAGCGTGATGTACTTCGTAGAGAGGAAGACTTGATCAGCTTTTCTGATTTTTTTTTCCACCTGTACATCCAAATACTTGATGACAGAGCATGAAGCTGTGTCCATGTTCAGGATACCTATGGATGATTTTATTAAACCATCCTCTTTTGATGAATTAGTAAAGGAATTGAGTCAAAGCATGATTCTTGTTCTGTGACACACAGCTGTCTGAAAACAAGTACACCATTTTTATGCTTCATTCTAAAAGGTTATTCACATAATGATGTAAAAAAACTTATAGGCTAATTTAAAGTTGATGTTTTCCAGTCTTTGCTGAAGATATGGCAAAGTTATGTACCCAGACATGTCTTTTGTAAAAAGCGTCTCCCGATGGAACTTTTGGGACTAGTGTATTTTGTTTATAGTCAAAGAACAGAGCTTCAGTGCCAGCAGCATCATTAACTAGTTGGGACTTTTCAGTGATGTCTTCATAGAACGTATTGGCATTAATTTGGTGAATGTTTCGAGCTCACTCCAACTCTTTATGTTTATTTGAAAGAGCAGATTTTTAGTTGATTTGCAAAATTATCATATGTCTGGCACATATCTGAATGAGCAGGGCTGAACTGAAAATTTAAATTATCCTTGAAGTATCTTAAATAATAAACGATGGTAAATGGTATGAAGTAACAATCATGCGAAACAGATTCATGTTCAGGATGTTTTGCCAAGAAGATTCAGTGCATTTCTGTAATCCTCAGTTCAGCAGGCAAATATTTATGTTGTCCTTTCTGCTATAATGAGATTCGCGAGTTAGAAAACTACTCAATATGTTAATGAATTATGTTTAGGGATTTTGTTTGGCCTATTACTGTGTAGTGTTCCGTAATTTTAACTTTGGCTCCACTATCAAACGTATCCTTTTCACACCTATACCATTAAGAGCAGTGAATGCGTTTCAACAAACTTAACTTTTCAGATTTTTCCAATCAAATTGTATATACCATCAAAAATGTTCATTGAGTTTGGATACCAGTTTTTGACCTTTTCCTTTCAACATATCCAACAGTAATAAGGCCTGCTAAATGCACATCTTGCATGTACTTTGTAAAAGTTTGTTGAACTTCTGCAGTAATTTTTTTTTTCCTCGGCATTACAAATCTTAGAAAAGCATTTGAACTTGTATTTACAAGTGGAACCAGTTTTTCTAGAAGGAATAACATTTAATTGAGTTGAAATATAACTCTCACCTTCATTGCATCTCATTTTTCTTTTGTCTTCTTTTTTCCACAAATCCCAATTCATTGCTTTTCGTCTCTTCCTTGATCATTCATTGTTGCTGTCCTTGCATTCATTTGTATAATGTTCATCAGATGAGCCTGACCTGATAGGTTCAGGATCTTTTGAAATTTTGTCACATATGTGAAAGAACAGGAAATCACAATAACATTAACAGTCCTTCTTACACTTAAAATGATTAAGAACAGTGCAACATGAAATATAACACCAAGTAAACAAAACTGTACCCTGTAGTAGTTAAACTCAGCTGTACAACTCGCTCCATCTCTTGAGATTTTTTGGAAACTATTACTTGGAACTAAGCCCTTACAAGCTTACAAAAATATCAGCTTCATCTCTTGGAGATTTTCAGAAACTTCTGCTCGGAGATGAGCCCTTTTTACTGTAATGCAGGAACCATTTTTTTTAGCAGAAAAGGCCTATGATCACAAAATCTACTAAAAGTGGAGCTGAATCCTTCTTACTGCAAGCCCTTCAATTATAAAATTAAAAATTCAAAACAGTTGCCTATGAAACAGCGAAGCATTAATGGTCTTAAAGGAATCAAAATTTAGAATAGCTCAATATTTATTTTTATTTATTTATTTATCTTTAATTGTTATTATTATTTTTTAATTACATGTATGTTTTTCAATTTAAGCTATCTGTGTTGATTTTGGTTATAAATTCCCATTGTTCACATGCTGTAGTTTCCGATTTGAGAATTCCCACTAAATTATCGATAACAAATTTTTTGTACTCCGTAACATCTTTGCCAATTTTTTTCGCTGTCAGTAGTAATACAGTACAAAGTCCGAAGTCGGGACTTCGGAGATTCCGGATTTGGGATTTTTCCAGATAATCGATCATCAATTTAAATCTGGTAAAATGGCATGCAGAAATTATACAATTAAAAATATGAAATCGTAATTTATGAAATAAAGAACAATTATGATCTAAAGGGTATCAAAATGTACAAAAAAAAACTTAATATTTATTTTTTTTTTACTTTATTAAGCATTTCTTTCAATGTAAGAAGTTTAAGATGCTTCCACAAAAAATTCAGAAGTTCCTTTTTCTTTCTTTTCTTCTTCTTCTTTTTTTTTTTTTTTTTGTCATATACAGTGGACTTTCCAATGCCATACTCCTCGCATAATTTTGAGATGAATATGCCTTTATCCATTGTTTGCAGCAATTCCACTTTTTGTCTAATGGACATTGAAACATGGTTTTGCTTTGTAAATCCTTTGGCAACTCCAGAATTGGAAACTCTTTTCAACATAATTGAAAGTTCAAGCGTAGTTTTATAAAATTGCCGTAATAATAACAGTCTGCAAAAAATAATAAGCTAGATCAAATTAGAAGATCAGGGAGCAGCGCAGTCTGCTACATTAATTGAAATGCCTTATAATCTGTAAAGATAATTTTAGCCTAGCTTAATAGCGTCCGTTATACATTATTGGCTGTGTATCACAAGATTGGCCATGGAAGCCAAGTTGTTTTGCTAAAATTTGTCTTGCCCCTATTGCGTATTGAATTAAGCCTGAATTGTATTTGTTATTTACTATACCTATGTTTATTTCTTGCTCATGCTTAAAACTAATCCAAGTCCTGAATAAATAAACTCCCACATATACTTAAGGCTTTATCGAGGACCGCCTCTCGATACCGCCTGGTGCAGTCTCTACGGGTCCTAAATTCTGTTACAAAATGCTTTCCTAAATTATAAATTTTCACCATGCCTAAACTTTGGATCCCAGTGCTTTCCCTAAATCGAAAAAACTTCTCATCCCTTAATTTTGCCGCTCGGTGCTTCTCCAAATTCCAAAAGTTCTGTCTTCCCTAAATTCTGCTGTCCGATGCCAATATATTCTGCCCCCACTTTTGGGTTTATGGTGAATAACATATCAGTTATTCTTAATTAAAATAGCAGTAAATGTAATTTTTTGGAGTTTCATTAACAAAATCTAATTTTAGCATATGAAAAGAAATTTTTGTTGAATTTTTCCTCGTTAAGATTTCTTAGAGCATCTAAAACTCTATAATCATCGCCAAGCGTAATGTTAGCATAAAAGGTTGCTGTACTCTTGCTATTCAATTACTAATATAAAAAAGTTTAGACATCACAGCATGAGCTATTACTGAAGCTGTCATGTATTGATAAACATGCGGTGATGAAAGCAAAATATAATAAATAATGACTCGCCAGGTCAGCGTCAGGGATATAAAAAAAGGTGAATGTTTCGGTTTGAGATGCATGCCAAGTAGATATCAGCTACGGTGGCAAATTATTAATCTCACAAATTTATGCTTACATAATTGTTTTTCCATAACGAGGTATTTTATTTAGTGCCTAAGTGAAATTAAGAATCGGAATTTTAATTGAAAATCTCCATATGTTTTATTATGGAAGGAAAAATCAAATGTGCATGCATAAAGCATTAATAATAATTTTAAAAAAAAAATTGTGGCTTTGTGGTCTGGATTTTAGATCATTCTGTATAATGGACGTCCGGATTTTGGACTTTGTACTGTATTTTCTACATTTAAAACCATTCAACAAATTTCACGTGTCTCATTTTAGCATAGCTTAATGCTTAACTAGCATCCACTATATACTATTTGCAATGTATTGGAATATTGCCAATTAAAACCTTGTTGCTCCACTAAATTTTATCATGCTTCTCACAAGCTTTGCGAAAATTAAGCCTGAATCATGTTAGTTCAGTTATTTATTATAATTATTGCTCATTTCACCGTTTTTAACATATTGAAAAGTTTTGAGTGATTTTTTTAGGAAACAAAGTTCTTAACCTCCTTTATACCATTTGAGTTCTTAAGATTTTGCAAAGGGAAGTTGGTTAATTTATTTATTAGGATAATTATTATTTGTATTAAGGGGTATTGCTTATTTCATTGTAATTTTGTTATACATAATAACTTTTTTTTATGAAGTTGTTCTGCAGAGTAAAATTCGACGCAGTTTTTAAATTTAACATTTGGTGTTTCCTTTAGCCTTTTTTCCGGTACATTTAAAAGCCAGCTGCTAGTTTATTATAATTACATCTATCTCTCAAATATGCATAAGACTTATCTGAGTCACTAATAAATGAATTCTGCACATACTTAAGCCTTATATAAATAACAAATGAGTTAGTTCAAACAGCTCGAAATGTAATCATTTACATAATCTATTTTTTACATATGGAAAGAAATTTCTGTTAAATTTCACTCTGTCAACATGGCTGAAGTTTGCAATTGTCGGCAAGCGTAATGTCAGTATAAAAGGTTACCATGCTGTTTAATATTCAGTTACTTATATTTAGAAAAAGAAATGTTTTAGACTCCAGTGCGTGAATCACTTATCAAGCTGCCATGAATTGATAATCGTGCAGTGATGAAAGCAAAAAATAACAAACAAACAAAACAAAACGGGAAGAAAGAAAAAAAAAAAAAAAAAGTGCTAAGTTAGCTTCACAAATAAAAGTTATTCAGTAGATGTAAAATCAGTGATGAATAGTAGAATATTCAGATTTAAGATGTATTCCGAGTGAAAAAGTGGGTACAGACCCTACAAATTATTGATCATATAGATTTCATCAACATGGAAGGGTTTTATTTATTGAAATTAAGAATAGCTATATTTTGTTTGAATATTCAAATACTTAACTCTAAGTAGCTAAAACATTTCATTTAATGTTTACATGAATTTTTGTTATGTTTAAATAATGCATTGGATCATCTGGAAAATTCTACATTTTTTTTAAATGATAAATACAAACAAAGCAGCAAAAAAAGCAAAACATTAAAATATTTTCATTGAATCATTTAAGCTGAGTTTTATTCTGTGACATTATTTCCAATTCTGGTCCAGCTGGAATAAGCATTACTGTTTTAGGATGCAGCCGCAGTCTTGATGTTACTTAAAAAGAGATTCTTTTGGCAAACTTCATGACCTGTTTCTTGTGACACTATTGTATAGTGTCCACTTCTCATTTGCAGTAATGAGCTGTTTCAAAAGAGTAGCATTCAGGAAAAAAAAAAACACATTCCGAAACTCAAGCAAGCATATTCTGCCCAGTTAAAATATGGGGTACTCATGCACCACAGCAGCATACATGCACAGTCTTCTTCAAATGATCATGTATTGTACTTTTTGAAATATTTATTCTGTCTGATGGTATAACATGCATGTACTGATTAATAACATGGATTATATAACATGGATATTCAGTGATAGCTTCTTTCAGTGGGTCTTTATTTACAGAGGATGGTGGTCCCCAGTGGGTAACATCTTCAAGGCTGAAATTTGCACACATAAATGTTTCAAACTGTAGCATCAGAAACTGAAATTTAATCATGTACACTTTATCCATGTACAGCACAAATTTTATGAGCAGTCTGACTAGCATTTTTTCCTTTTTTAAAGTAAAAGAGCATAATACAACAGAAATGAACTTTGGGTTCTTTATTCTTAGCATTGTGCTGAAATAAAAATTATGCCACTACATAGAATTATGCAAATGTAAGCTGAAAAGACCATTTTTTTAAAGATCACTATGATCAAAATCATTCTTTATCAACAGAAACAAACTAATTTGAAGATAATTTTTTTCTGTTTAGAATTTTCCAAATGACTCGATACATCCAAACTGAGTATTTCTTGTACTTTTCTTTATGTTCTTGATGTGGTTTTTAATTTATTATATATATTTTAATTTATTACATATTTGGAGCTTATCTAAATATTCAAACATTTTATTCGACTTTCATATTTTGTTTGAGTGTTTAAATAACTGAAGCATTAAATTTAATGTTTACAGAAATATGTGTTATTTTTCAAACTTTAAGTCATATATTTGAGTTATTAATAAAATATTAACTAATTGCATCTGTCAAATTTTAGTGTCAATCAAAAATTGTCACTGGCACAAGAAAGACTGCAGTTAGATTATGATAAGCTGAAACAAGAAGAACAGGAGAAAACTCAGAAATTGCAAGAATTAACGTAAGTCTGGACAATATCTATTTCCTTCCTCTGTTTTTAGTTGATAAAGATGATCTCTAGCTTTGAATTTTATTTTTATTGTTATTACATTTCTTATTATTATTTTAGGCTGATGAGTGATCGTAGAGAACAAGCTCGACAAGATCTGAAAGGATTAGAAGAAACTGTTGTATGTATTTACTAACATGATAATTTTAGTATTTAATTTATACTGGCATCTCTATTTAAAAAATTGATTATTCTTTAAATATAATGGCTATAATTTAATTAATATTCCTATTTAAAGGCAAAAGAACTTCAGACATTACATAACCTCAGAAAGCTCTTTGTTCAAGATCTTCAAAGCCGTGTCAAAAAGTCAGCCGTTGGAGACGATAGTGAAGATAATGGCGGAAGTCTAGCTCAGAAACAAAAGATCTCTTTTCTAGAAAACAACTTAGATCAACTTACAAAAGTTCACAAACAGGTATATATTGCTTGTTTAATTTTTGATAATAATATACAGAAATTGTTGCAAGGTAACTCTTTTCCAAATTATGAAAATATGGTTGCAACATTTCTAACATTTTTAGTACCTGAGGTTCTGTTAGTCTTGATCCTCAATTTTGTATCTCTCTTTTCAAATAAAAGAATTTTATTATGTTATTGTGATGCATTATTTAAAAAATAATAATAAGGCATATATTAAAAAATTATGGCAACACCTAACACTATCAAGAATTCTTAATGTATTCTATTTTTTAATTGTATGGGATTATACTGTTGAGTTTTATTTAGATTAAGTATGAAGAAAGTGATATTTAATAAATAAAGTTTAGAGGATTAAAAAAAGGGGAGATGTTACAACATCTTACTAAGAAAACTTTCTGGTTAAACATGAAAATCTCAACAGTATAATCCCATACAATCTGAATTATTTCAGATTTTCTTCTTCTCTCCCCTTTTTAAATATATTTGCACCATATATGTCTAATAAAAGTAAAAACTATGTAAAGTAAAACTAAAGTTGTATTGACCAACTATTTAAAATTTTGTGCTGATTGTGGTTTACTGAGAGACTTTAAATTATTAACATTTTCTTCAGTCACAATGCATGTACTTTTAAAAAAACCTGAGTCTTATCAGTTTAGATATTACAAAACGAATACCTGAAAGTACATTTCCGTGAATCTATTTATTATTTAAATTATTGTCTAACTAATAATTGGATATTAAGTCCTTTTCTCCTTTTTACTTCCTTGTACGAAGTAAAGGAAGTATTGTAATCACGAAAGATTCAAAGTATCATATTTTGACAAAAATATCCGTTTTGACGGTTTTTGAATGCAATATAATGATGTTTTCACGTGGCATCTGTACATAAGGACAGAATAAAGGACTCTTTTTCCTCAAACTAATTGCCCACCAGCGGCCGAGCGGTAAAGACGCTGAATACTGGTAGTTCGGTCTGAGGTTCGAATCCCGCGAACGGGCTGGCTGCATGGGTGTTTTCGTGGTTTTTCCCATGTGTATACGAGCCAGTTTCCCTTAGAAAGTCCTCCACGAAAGACATCCCTCCCTTTAGGCAGATAGCCCTCGTGTGCTTTGCCATAACTGAATAATCCAATAATCCAAATTCTAAAACTGATTTCACATGGATTCACACGGCCTCTGTATGTATGAATGTATGTATCTATCTTGCATAACTCAAAAATGAATAGCCTCAGAACATTGAAATTTTGTACGTGGGACTGCTATAACATGTAGATGTGCACTTCCCATTTTCGTTGCAATCAGCCACACCAAAGATATATATATGTATATATATACACTCTGTTACTCGGCTCTGCAAGCTTATTTTTTTTATTCTTTAAAGTGTGAATCTTTTTATTTAAAAAATGATTAAATTATGTTGTTCTTATCTTCTGGTTAAGGTTTTTATGCCTTTAGTTAATTTGCACGCAATGGTTGTAGATATATCAACAATTTAAAAGTTGTTTAAGTGCAACTAAGCTCAGTTTTTCTTACCATAGCAGCCATATTTCTCTACATTTGAAAATTTAAAGAACGGTGAATTAAATCTCGCTGCAACTTCAGTGTCTTTTTGCTGAGTGGAACCAAAAGGGAACTTTTCTGTGCATCTAAAAATCTGTCCTTTTTCCTGCTGTCTGAATTGCTTGTTTTTACGCAGAAGCTCTAATTTTAATTGTTTTTTTTTTTTTTTTTTTTTTTTTTTTTAAGCTGTATGTAGTATGTTATTTTTTATATCTTTCAATTTTTTATTTTCAATTTATTGAGAACTGAATTGACTGAGAAATATATCTCTAATGAAATTCGAGGAAATAAGTGTTTCGTATTAGCTACAAATGTTGTCGCCAGTCTGTTTGGGACAGAGGAAAATGTTGATGAGCAGTGCATATGCATTAGGTAATCGACACTAAATCATTTGTGAAAAACTGTTTCTTTTTTAGCCTGAAGGGCTGTTAATTTTGTTTTGGCATTTAACTTTAAATGTTCATTTCACTTTTCAAATTGTTGCCACCAAATATTATCCCCCTGTGTTATATTTAAAGAAATTAAATAATGAAGAATCTGCATAAATGTATACAGTCAAAAGTCTTTAATCTGGACTCATCGGGACTTCGGCGATTCCGGATTATAGATCATCAGTTTGAATCTGGTAAGATGGCATGTAGAAATTATAAAATTAAAGATATGAAACCGTAATTTATGAAATAAAGAGCAATTATGATCTAAAGGGTATCAAAATTTACAAAAAAAAAAAAAAAAAAGCTTAATATTTATTTGTTTACTTTATTAAATATTTCTTTCAACGCGTGCATGCGTAAAGCATACATTATGCGTAGTCGAAATTAGAAAATTGCAACCAGAAAACTATTTGATGTGTATTCCTGATATTTATAATGACGAGAAATTGATTTAAATCATATCGGAGTACATCGAGAGGAAACACCACATTTAGTAAGGAATTATAAGCCGCATAAAATAAAGACATCTGCCCTGAAGATGAGGATAGTGCTGACAGATCAACTTCCAGTTCATTGCGCGCCACGATGTTTCCCTCCCCCCGGCAGAGCAGCGTGAAATTGATAAACAAATTTCGGAATGGTTAGAAAAACAAAGGATGTGCCTTTATCCATTTTTTGCAGCAATTCCAGTTTTTGTTTGATGGACATCGAAAGATGCTTTCACATTGTAGATAGATCTTTTGGCAGCTCCAGAATCGGAAATTCTATTTGACATAATCAAAAGTTCAAGCTTACTTTTATAAAATTGCTCTAACAGTCTGCAAAAAATAATAAGCCGGATCCAATTCGAAGATTAAGGAACAACGCAATCTGCAACATTAACTGAAATAGATAATTAGATAATTTTAACTTAGCTTATACCGTCGTTTATACATTCAACACGGATGCGTAAACGTATAATGCACACACGCCTATGCGCATACGTTGACGCATCCGCAGAAAGTTTGTAGCTTTGAGGTCCAGATTATAGATCATTCTGGATTATGGGTGTCCGGATTAACAACTTTTGACTGTATATGTTTCTCGCATTGTGATAAAACAACGATACCTATAGCCATCAAATTTTGAATAACGTCATCTTGCACTGAATATGGGCATCTGGAAGCTGCAATTTAGAATTTGAAATATGTTTTATTATCAATTTCATATTTTATAAGCCTTTAACTAATTTGTGATTAACAAACTCAATGATTTCAAAGTGAGCAATGGCAACACTGTACAGGGTGGGGACATTTTTATCTCCAGTGCATGGAACTGTGTATGGGAAATTCTAAAGATATGCTCATTTTAAAGTTATTTTGCGATATTGCTGTTGAACTGAATTTTATGGTTTAAGTACGAAGAACATGATATTTGATAAATAAAGGTAATAACAAAACTTTAAGAAAAAGCCCCTTTGGGTGTAATGCAAAATTTGAAGACGTACAGATTTTTTTGTCTTCTTACTTTCAGATTTAAGTATTGTTTTTAATTTGTTTAATTTCTTTTATATATCATTTTAGATTTGTTTATTATAGTATTTGAATAGAACATGTGGCAACGATTAAATAATTCTTCAAATGATATAATTTTTGCGAATTCTGTGTTATAAAATGAATGAGATGCAACACTTAAATGAACCTAGCAGCAGAGTGTTGCTATGGTAAATAAATATAGTGAATTTTATAGAGTGCATTTATTTTATTGTGGTTTATGCATTATCGACAAAGTAGATTGAAAAGGAAGTCGTGTGGTGTTCACATCAGACTTTTTATGTTAAATTTTCAAGTAGACTTATAAAGCAAATTAATGAAATATTGCTAACATTTGCTCTCATTTTAACTTCTTCAAAACAAAAAATAATTTTTTTTTTTTTTTTGGATGTTATTATATTTTCTGAATGCCGTGAAATATTTGTTTATCTGCATTTGTAATTTTAAACCCTACGTTCAATGAAATGAAACTCATTTATTAATTGGATGTAGAAATATGATTCATTTCAATTTTATTTGCCATATAAATTTTAGAATTGTTACAATATATGCTTCGTATTTCTGAAGTAATTATAGTTAATAAATTATATTTTGCTTTTCAGTTGGTGAGAGATAATGCTGATTTGCGATGTGAATTACCTAAATTAGAAAAAAGACTCAGGGCTACAATGGAAAGAGTAAAAGCTTTGGAACAAGCTTTGAAAGAAGCCAAAGAAAGTGCAATGCGAGACAGAAAACGGTATATCATATTTCACTGTAATTTCCATTTAAAACAGATTTTTCGAGAAGAAAATTAAAATATAAATTGAATTTTTTTGTTTTGTTTTGTTTGTTTGTTCAGAAGTCAGTTAATTTATTCCCAAAAATATTTTAGGTGCTAATTTATATTCAAATACAGTTGATTGCAGTTAATTTACATATCTAGACCCAAGAATCATGTGGTTTAAAAAATTTCAAAGTTTATTATTAAGTTATATCTTTCTGAGTTTTATTTATATTTCAGCTATTTTAATGTTATATTAAATTTTGATTATTTTCACATAATTAATTACCAATATGTACCATACTTTCAGAATTACTTACTCCAGATTTATAGAATGCAAAAACTATTAGATTTTCTAAATACAGAATATATATATTTACATACACTTATTTATATACCCATAAAACAATTTCAGTAAAGGGGGGAAATGTAATGGAGAGAGAAGGGATAAATAAGAAGAAAAGTTTTTTATGAAGAAGGTTGCAGGAATCAGTCAACCAAAATATAAATTTTTGAAATTCTACTGCATGTAATTTAAAGATATCATTTAGTTAAAAAATTTTTTGACAGTTATAGGTTTAATATAATGCATTAGTATTATTATGTAATTAATTTTATAAATTAAGGCATCCATTCATAGTTCTTAAAATATGATTTATGCATAATGCACTGATACTCCGCTTAATCTGTTTTTTTGGGGGGGAGGATAATTACAGTGGTACTTTGGTGCACATTCAATTTGGTACACATTTTGTTTGGATGTGAAAATTTAGTTTGGTGTATGACATTTATTTAGAATGAAACTCGAGTTCAATGAATTGCAACTGTCTATACTACACTTGTTCACTTCTTTTGAGACAATGTTATGGCTCCCTCTGAGCATCGGTTCGCCTATTGCTACTATTCAGTAAACAACCTGCACTATAATTTTCAATGTTCAAGTGATTTGGGGGGGTAAATTTTTGTAAATTCATTAACAGTTACTTTTAGGATGGAAGTTGAAAAGTATGAAGATGGCATGCATATGTGGGACTTAGCTGTTGCATACAGTACGCTGAGTACGTTAGTGTCTGTGATTGTGGAAGCCAAATATGCTATTAACTTAGCTAACGTTGCAAAGGGGGTGAAAACAATTACCAGACAAAGATCACAGATGTTGAGCATGTTGAAAAATTGCTTTTGATTTGGATTACAGGAAAAAAGTTACGAGTAATGTCATGTAGTACTTCATTTATGTGCAGTTTATATTTCACCCATTACATCTTTTTTTTTTTTTTTTTTTTTTTTTTTTTTTTTTTTTTTTTTTTTCAGATTAAACAGTGTTGCAATATTTATAAGAACATATTAATTATTTTCCCTTTATTTCTTAATGGAAAAGTTCGTTTGATATACATCCAAGTTTCCAAGTGTAAGTGTGAACAGATTAATGACATACACCGAGGTACCACTGTACATAGTTACATAAAAAAATAATGAATTGATTTTGTTATGATTTCATAGTTCATAAAATTTTAATCATGCATTATGAATTAGAAAAGGAACAATTAGTTATTTACTAAAGAAAATATATTGTCCTTTATTTTGAAAATTAATTCTTTTTTTTTTTTCTAAAAATTAAACTCGCCTCTTCTTTTAAAACAACCTTTCGAAGGTAGTACAGTCAAAAGTCGTTAATCCGGACTTCGGCGATTCCGGATTATAGGTCATCAGTTTAAATCTCGTAAAATGGCGTGCAGAAATTCTAAAATTAAAAATATGAAAGCATAATTTATGAAATAAAGAACAATTATGATCTAAAGGGTATCAAAATTTACAAAAAAAAAAAGCTTAATACTTATTTGTTTACTTTATTAAACACTTCTTTCAATGTAAGTTGTTTAAGTTGCTTCGTTTTATGTGATAATACTTTCTCTTTAATTCTATAAACAGACATAATTTCTTGTTCAGTTACAAAGTTCCGCTGTTCAAGTCCCGTAATTTCTGTGCCAAGAATACCGACTAACTTGTCAATCAAAGTTTTTTCGTTTTCACTAACCTCTCTGTCACCTTCTTCATGTCTTTATCCATTTTTTGCAGCAATTCCAATTTTTGTTTGATAGACATCGAAACATACTTTCGTACTGTAGATCCTTTGGGAGCTCCAGCATCGGAAGTTCTATTTGACATAATCGAAAGTTCAAGTTTACTTTTATAAAATTGCTCTTACAGTCTGAAAAAAGTAATAAGCCGGATCCAGTTCGAATATTAAGGAACAATGCAATTATCAACATTAACTGAAATAGATAATTAGATAATTTTAGCTTATACCATCCGTTATACATTAAACGCGCATGTGAAAACGTATTCTGCACTTGTGCACATGCATATGCGCAGTCGTAAAGGTCTTATGCTCACGCGTAAACGCCTAAGCGCATGTGTGAACACGGCGCATGCGCAGAAAATTTTTAGCTTTGAGGTCCGGATTATGGGTGTCTGAATTAACGACTTTTGACTGTATATGTTTTGTATATGAAGTCTGACAATCAAAAAATGATGCTTAAAATAATTGTCACTTATTCTCTAGCTTAAGGAATAGCATTTTTATTTAATTTATCACAAATTATGGTATTTAAATTTTGAATTATTTTTCTTTGCAAGCACCTTCAACAAATCTAGTAGCTGATGTATGCAAGCAGTCTTACATGTAAGTCACCATCATGACCTCCCCCCTTTCCACTTTTGTGAAAGATCTTAGAGGGAAAAACAGGACAACATTATTCAGGCTAATACTAATTATTCAGGCCATTTTTCTTTTGGGTGTCCTTTCTTTAAGCTAATGAAGTTTCTTAATTGCTAGATTAATTTAGAAAGTTAGCATTTAAATTATTTCATTAATTTAAAAAAAAACATGACTGTGACTTTTGTTTTAAAACTCCTGTACAGATACCAACATGAAGTTGATCGAATTAAAGAAGCAGTAAGGCAGAAGAATTTAGCAAGAAGAGGAAATATGGCTCACATTGGTATAACTTATTTCTTTTCATTACTTAAAAAGGCACATAATGTTTATAAAATAAGATGAAAGTTTTATAATTTTTTTAGCTAAAGGTATGATATTAATTTTATGTATTCATCTTGGAGTTTATCTATGTGTTAGCACTATTCTTGTTTGTTAACCCTTCAGCAGTTGCGATTTTAGGCAAGTCTTTTGTACCAAATTTGCATGATGTCTTTCAGCTGTAAATTTGTAAAACTAAGCTGTTTGTGCCCACTATAGTGCATAACTGAAATGCAAGGGCTGTAAAAAAGTTTAGCAATTTAAATTAGAAATTTTTGAAAGGGAGGAAGAGGCCTACTTATTAAGGGGAATGCGTAGAATGTCTAACTAACTGTACATAACCCTTTCGCGACGGCGCACCTTTGTTTAAGATGCCCGTGCGGGACAGAAGGGAATCGAAGGCAGTCACCATACAAAGCAGGGGTTTTAGATTATTACTTGAGCTCTTATATATGTTAAAATTAGCATTTAATAATCCTTGTTTCTTTATTTTACATGAAAATATATTTAAAAAATTGCTTATTTTGTAAAATAATTTTCGGAAGCGGTATTCAAATTATTCCAAAGTTTTAATTGATAAAATCCATCAATAAAGTTTAAAATTAATAAAATAATACAATAAAGACTATTTACAGTAAGAAGCAAAAGAATTTAAAATGAAGACTCTTGAAGCACAGAGAAGTATCACTTTTTAACTCTTTAGAAAATGAATCATCACTCTCATCTGTGTTAGTAAATGGTTTATTAACCATACAAGTGTATTCTTCCTCTGAAAAATAGCACCTTCACGCCATAATAGACTTTCCGAAATAAAAAGAGAAGAACCCAAAATATGTCTGAGGGCAATGCAAAATGTAATGGAGCTCCACATAGTAACCCTAAAAGACCATACATAGTAGAGGAAAAAATTGAATAAAAAAAGGAATTGGATATAAATGAGACATGCAAATGTTTATATTAGCATGCCGTGATTTAAAGATAAAGAGCCCACCTCTGTTTACGCATCCCCTCCAACCTTCGCAACAGTTGATGAGTAAAATCCCAAAGTCAGGCACAATATATCAAACTCAAGGTCAGGAACCTAAAACAGTGTTCATTTAAAAAATAATGGACATAAGATGCCATCTAGTGGTCTTCAGAAAAACGTTCCAGCTTAAAATGTGTAAACGCATCACTCGTCTACCGAATGCAATCTCTAGTGATGTGTAAAGCATGCTAGAATATTTTGTGAGACATTTTCGCATTAATTACAGTAGAAAGTAGAAATGGAGCAATGTAGAATATTGTACATTCTGCTATTCATTATTCTTAGTTCTAAAACGTGCTTAACCATTTGCTGAAAATCAGTTATAGTTGTAATTTTACCAATTCTCTATCTATAGTTATTTGATTTCATTACCATTTAGTTTGAGGGAAAAAAAAAAAAAATTGTTAAGAGAGAGTTAAGTTTCTGCAGTCCTTGTTTGGGAACTTGATGTGAAATCAGGGTTCTTCGTCATTGGCTTGAAATATGAACTGCTCCTCAGTCTGCATAAGTGACTGAACCCAGAAAAATAAGTCTAAAATTGGATTATAATTATTATTATATTAACTTTAATCGTAGATTATTACTTTATGGAGCCAGCAAAAATTATTCATTGCTGAACAATACAGTTTTATATAGGAATGTTGTTGTCACAGTGCCACTTGGTGGATTTGGAAAAATAAATATTGTTATTCATATTTAACATACTTATTCACTAATAATATCTTTTTCGTATATTCATTTTTTTCTATGCATTCTTTAATTTAATTAGTGGAAGGTCATTAAAAATTTACTGAGGTGTTATTTTGATTTTAGTGAATGTAATGCTAACTAGTAGTTTTAGTATTTGATGTTTATATTTAGTATTTAGTATTTGATGTTAAGTATTTGATGTTTGATATTTCCTGTGGTTTTCACAGTAAGAAATTTAAAAGAAATCAGCAATGCAAAATGCATGACTTTTTTCTCTGAAAATAAATAATTTTCAAAATTAATTCTAATCGAGAAATAACTTACTTCCTAAAATCTGAGCTGTAATAAATGTAAATAATTATTTTGTTTTAGAAATATTCAAAATTAGAAAATATAATTACTAATATAGTTTCTTATGCTTTACATAATTATAATTATTTGATGCAATGTTTTGAATTTTTTCTTTTACTTATTATAATAAGAAACGGCAGCACGGTTTGGCCGTATGTTAGTACTTGGAGTGAAATGTAACATGCATTTAATTTTTTCCCTCAAATTAAAAACATTTTTTTGAGAATTTGATTTTTCTGTTGATCGATAGAGAAAATTTATATAATGTTAATGATATTAACTCTTAAGTTAGTACGAACACTGGCTACTAAATAAGGTATATTTACCTTGTATTAAAAATCTCTAGTTATTATTACACATTTTCTCTCACTATTCAGAAATATTCATAATTATTATTAACCATCATTCAAATTTTTAATAAGTTTACATGATTATGTATGCTTTTGAGTTACCCTTGTAAAAAGTATTCTACATAGTACCTGTTAATGTGCTTTTTCTCTTACAGCTAAGCCCATTCGAGCTGGTCAACCTCATGGTGGTAGTGGCAACCCAGGGATCAGGCCTTCACAGTTCCAGAATGCTGGATCAAATGTGTAAGTTTCATATGCCCCACAATCTTTGATATGTAATGATTTAAAATTCATATTTCTTTTTTAGGTTCACATTAACAGGACATTGGCAAACCTACCGGCTATGACCTTAATGCTACTTCATGTCTTTCCTTATATACTAAACTTTCCCTTGCTTTGCTAATTCACCAATGCTTTTCTGCCACCCTGCTCTCCTGACCTTTCTTTTGAGGGGGAGCGGAATTTGTAAGATATAACAAAATACGATGGCTGCTTTAAGAAATAATTGATGACCCCAAAATTAACTATTCTATATTTGGTATTCTCTCCCCGAAATTCATCTGTTCTCCCAAATTCAAGATCTTTCCATGTTACATAACAGCCTAAAGCTAACCAATCACAACTTAAAGCACTTTCTGCATCTGCTAGGTATAAATACCGCTCGCAAGCATTATTTTTTTTTTAAATTGAATAAATGTTTGCTCGGTTTCCTGCCTAAATAATAATTGTACATATATACAGATGGAGGTCAAAATAATACGAACACCTGTGAAATAATGGAAAATCTTTATTGATAGGGAGTTGGACCACCCTTTGACTGAAGTACTGATTGAATGCGACGTGCGATAGATGCACAAAGGTCATGGACAATATTTAAAGAAATATTAAGCCATTCCTCCTACAGAGCGGTCTCTAATTCCGAAAGTCTGGATGGTGGTGGAAATCCGGAACGAAGTTTAGAGTCCAAATATGCCCATAAATGTTCAATATTCAAATTCGGAGACTGAGGGGGTCAAGCGAGATGTTCAACTGCATTGTCGTGCTCTTTGAACCATTCTTGAATACACCTAGCAATGTGGATAGAGGCGTTGTCATCTTGAAAAAGCGGTTGCTCCCCAGGGAATACACTCTAGACAAAAGGATAGACATGATCCCCTAGAATGCTTAGATAGTGATTGTATGTGATCCTCCCATGCAGAATAACAAGTGGCCCGAGACCGTGCCAAGATATCGCACCGCATACCATAATGGCGCCATCCCCATGCTTCACAGTCGGCAAGAGGTAGTCAGAATGAAACTCTTCTTTGGGCGTTCTCCAGACATAAACGTATCCGGTCGTCTGAAATAGAGTGAATGACAATTCATCTGACTATATTACTTGTTGCCACTGCTGTGGAGGCCAGCATTTGTGATCTCTGCACCATTGGCATCACTTGAAAGCATTAGTTGCTGTCACCAAGGGCTTACGAATTGCCACTCTGACATAAATGCTCGCAGCATGAAGTTTCCTTTTGACAGTTTTTGTTGAAAAAGGGTCTTGGAGATGACCGTTCATTTCGCATGTTATCTCGGATAACGATTGCTTGTGCTTTCGGGCTACTATGCACTTCAAGACCCGTCTATCCCTATCAGCCAACTTTGACTTTCGGCCACTGTTGTGCTCTGAAGACGCCGTCTTATCCTTTTTCATGTATGTTATCATAAGGGCTGCTACCCTACTCCTTGCACACCATCACAAGGTTTGCTGTTTCCGTAACTGATTCTCCACTTAAACGCGCTCCAACTATCATTCCTCTTTGGAATTCTGACTGGTCTGGCATTTCAACTTCTCACAGACAGTTCAATCAAAGCATGCAAGGCAGGTGACTGCTATTGAGAGACTGATACCTTCCTATTCACGCTCACTAGGTGGCAGATTTCTGATGTAGGTTGCACTGCAGGTGTGAAATACGTCATACTTTTTCACAGGTGTTGCATAATTTTGTCCTGTATGTATTTAACAGGGTTCGTAGCAGTCCCTGTTATTTAAGTCCTTATATTTGTTTCTAGTGTTTATTTTTCTCTTTTGGTGCTTTTTTACTTCCTTGTATGACGTAAAAAGGAAGTATTGTAATTGCGAAAAGTTTCCGGCAGCATATTTCAACGAAAATATCCATTTTGACCATTATTGAATGCAATTTAACGATGTTTTTGCTTGATATCTGTACGTAAGGACAGAATAAAAGACTTGTTTCCTCAAAAAAAAAAAATTATAGAACTGCTTTAAAATTAATTCTGAAGAGAATTTTCCGTGGCGTCTGTACGAACGCATGTACGTACGTACGTACGTATCTCACATAACTCAAAAACGAGTAGCCTCAGAACGTTGAAATTTTGTATTATTTTGTATTATATAGGACTGCTATAACATGTAGATGTGCACCTCATATTTTGGTTGCAATCGGCTCAGTGATCTCAGTTTCTTTACTCTTATATGTTAGTAAATTGTACATTTTTTGCTTTAAAAATGATTGTATTATGTTGTTTTTATCTTCCCGTTAAGGTTTTTATGCCTTTAGTAAATCTGTATGCAATATTTTTAGGATTATCAACAATTTTAAAGTTGTATAAGTGCCGCTAAGCCTTTTTTTAATGGCGGCCATTGATGTTTACATTTGAAACAGGAGACTAGTGGATCTGTTGCCAATCTAGAGAAATTTAGCTTCGCAACAACAAAGATAACGCATTCATTTATTATTGCAAATTAAATCATGTTTAATCCTTTCTGGAATTTTTTCGGGGAAATAAGTGTTTAAGATTTACTTCGTAATTTTTAATATAGATATTTTGAGTTTTTATGTATTTTTGCCTTCTTGCCAAGTGAGAACTGAATTAATTGAATGAGAAATACTCAATCGTCTGTGAAAAAGTGTTTCTTTTTTGTTTTGTTTGCTTAATTTCTTTTATACATCATTCTAGCTTTATTATAGTATTTGAATAGAACATGTGGCAACGATTAGATAATTCTATTCTTTAAATGATATAAATTTTGTGCATTCTGAGTTATAATATGAATGAAATATAATACTGTTAAGTGAATCTAGCGCCAAAGTGTCGCTATGGTAACCAAATACTAGAATGAATTTTAAAGAATGCATTTATTCTATTGTGGTTTATGCACTGTCGACGAAGTAGATTTAATTCAATCCAATAAGTTTAAATGAAATGCAAGAAAAATACATATAATTTAATATTCCGTACAAGGAAGTTGTGTGGTGTACACATCAGTTTTTTTTTTTTTTTTAACGAATGCACATTTTTTTCCCCCGCACATTTTTTTCCCCGTACCAAAGCCAAAACTAAATAAACAACTTTTCTTCCTTATATGGAATGTCAGATGGTGAATCATACTCCTAGTAATAGATTTTCGCCCCTTTCTCTGCATTAACATAACCTTTGGCGTGTGCGAGTACAGACAGGTGCACGTCGTTCTATTGGTCAAAGAATTGCAAAAGCAGTAGAAAATTCCTTATTCAGCAGTTACTGCAAATATATTGTTATAAACATTCCATATTCTTTTGGTCCCACCCAATACTACATGCGTTTGAATTTCTATCAAGATTTTAATAACGTACATTCTCGTTCCGCATGGTCAGTTCATATTCGCGTTTATTATGATCGGTATGCTTATGTTATGAGCATATGTATGAATATTTATAATAATATATTTGCAGTAACTGCTGAAGTTTAGATAGACTTCAAAAATGGGTGTGTTTTAACACATTTTATTTTTCTAAGCAATCTATCTTTTCTAAGGAATATTTGGAATGACATAAATAAAGTGAAAGTAATCAAATAGTTAAAATATATTTTTTCTCCCAATGCATTATACAGTACGGAAGTTGGAGGGGGGTTCTCCCTTTTCTCCCCAAAATCTTGAATATTGAAACCGTTACAGTTCGCAGCAAAGCAACGAACTTTTTTTTGGTCACTTACCAACCAGGATTGAATAGGACTAAAAGTTTTGTGGTCTTCCGACCCAAGCGAACAATGATTCTGTTCCGGAAATTTAATGCAGTCTGTTCAAAATTAGAATGAAAAACACCCCAGATTGGTAAATCTCTTTATTGTTCCAAGTTCTGATTATCTCTAAGCGAGAATTCATAGTTCAAGATGACGTCACTCAGCTATCGGATCTCAGCAAGAGTTGAGTTGCAACAAAACTAAACTAAACCTAAAACTGTCATATGTTTTACCGCTTTTTTAAAGGAAGTTTCACATTCAACATCCCTTACAGTAATGAAATAATTTTACTTGTTCGCCATATTGACATATTTTGCAGGCATATCGCGCGGAGCACGACGTGTCCTGCTCAATGATAAATATGCCACATGGGGCATGAGAGTGAAAACCGGACGAAGCAAAAGGGCATTTTCCTTTATTGAGTTACTTATTCTCCGAATACCGGCAGCTGTTGATTCTGATTGCGTAATATCACGTCCGGAAGAATTTAAGCTACATATTGCGCAATAACATTTGCGATATTTCGCAGTGATAAAAGAGTTTTATTGTGCCTGCTAGGCAGATTATTTTTCAGTTCCATCGGGCTGTTTTTTATATGATGCTCATATCGTAATGTCTAAAGCATTATTTAGCTGAAAAATCTAAAGAACGGCTACAATCTAACCCCTCCTTCCTCTTTTACCAGTTACACTCGACTATCCAGAATTTTCAGATATTCGGCAATTTCTGAGTATGCCGGCTAGTTAAGCTTTTACTGTTAAAGGATGACTGCATGAAGCAATTTCCTGTCTTCTGATTTCAGAAAAGTTCCTTTTTTTACTTATTTTTGCTTAAATTATGTTGCGTGCAATATCTGTTAAGGGATAACTGTTATTCAATGTAAATTTAGAGAATGTTGAGAATTTAAGTTAAAATTATTTAAATATTAATATGAGTGGAAAAATAAATTGTATTTATTTTATGTTCCATGTGAATATAATAAATGTGGCTTATTATTATTTATTTTCTCTATTTTGAACTGAAATTTCATCATTAAATCTTGTAATAGAATTTAGTTCTGCATAGTTTTCCCCCCTCTCATTGTAAACTAGTTCTGTAAATTGAACTGTTATTTAAAATTTAAAAAAAAGAATGTAATTGTTTTCAATGGTTGAGTAATGCTTATTCTCTCTTAATAAATACTGAATTGCTCATGTTTTAAATTACAAGTCCAATTTTTCTTTTACATTTATGCGGTTGTACATAATGTAATTAAACAGGTGCTTATTTTTTTCCTTAAAATGTGCTTGAAAAGTGCTTATAGGTGCTTATTTTTTTAACTAAAATGTGGCTACGAGCCCTGTCTAAGAAACAGCAATATGTGATAGCTATTTTAAAAATAATTACTGATCTCAAAATTAACATTCTAGATTTGGTGCTCTTCCCCTAAATTCATTTGTTCTCCCAAATTTGAGACTTTTCTATGTAACGCTACTGGGAAAGGGCAACTAAAACTAATCTTAACCATCCATAGCTTCTTTCTAGAATCGCACCTAAATTGGTATAAATACCTCTGGTGAACTAATTACATTGTTTATTCTGCTAGCTTCTACCCTGCTAATATCTCCTTGCTTTGCTTCTGTAAAATGCCTGCATCTTAATTTTAAGAAACCAATGTACATAGCAATCTATCATATTTCTTTATGATTGAATCATAGAAATGTATCGAATTTCATTATGATTGGAGAAATATCTACATCTACGGAGATGGTTTTATATGCATGGAAATAAGGACTGGAATTTCTTCAAGTTGTTGTTATCTGTAAGCCTTCACCATAAGCCTCAATGAGTGCAAGCTAATTCCTCATTTGTGCTTCAAAATATTATATGTATATAGTATGCATACATGTAGTATTAATTATAATGATATAAATTAAGGAAGAAAAATCTAATGGAAAGTTATATAAAATTTTTGTAAATATTTTGTATGTGAGTAATGAGCACTCAATGTCAGCTGTAATATAAATGTGCAGTAAAAATGGAAAGTGCTGATGAGAATTAGTGACTTATCTTTCTTGCTAATAGCATATTGATATTAAAAAATATGAGTAGTATAGTGCTCTCGAAAATTTAAGTTTATTAGTTCGAAACACTTTTGCATTGCATGGATGATAGTAAATATCGAAACAGTCAAATGTGATATTAGAGTACACTTTTCTGAACAAAATTATTTCTTCATGAGGAAATAAAAAGTAATTTTATATTATACCATTGGATGTAATGAATTATGCAAAAATTTTATTCTTTTATATAATTTAATTAGACATCTTTTTTTAAAATTTTGTCATTGATAAAACCTTGACTTTCTGTCACAGAAAAAAAGCTATTAAATGGAGGTGCTCTGATATCATAATAAATGATTTATGACTCCTCCCCTGGTACTTAAATGATATATGTTGCTGTCAATTTTCAGTAAAGTTACAGTAATTATGTATTATTTGAATGAATGAATTATTTGATTTAGCTGTGTCAGTGAAAGCTATAGTCATATTTTCTGTGACAATTATTGAAATTTGTGTTTTTATCAGATGTAGGTAGGATGTGTGGATATATAGATAGAAATTTACAATGGATTTGCTTTTTTATCAGTTTCCACATTACAAACCATTGGTTTTGAAAAGTTTTTGGTCTTTTTCATAACATTCCGATTTATAAACTTCTTTAATATCTGTACAAGATTTTTAAAATAATTGTTTGTTCTATTCTATAGTATTATTTTACAGATATGGCTTAAGATATTCAGAAATATAATGAGAACATGACATACTAAGGGCTTTTTTTTTTTTTTTTTTTTTTCTTTCTTTCTTTTCAGAAACAGTGGAGGTGAGTGAATTATTTGCAGCAACAAGATTCCTGTATGTAGAATATTACTAATAATTTTAATATTACAACTTTTGAGAGGCATATCAGTGTCACATCATGTTTGATTGAATATTTTATTTATTATTTAATTAAAGGTACAATTTAGTATGATTTTTATATATATGTGGGATGATTCCAATGTTCTAGGAATGTAGGTATAATTTTTTATTTCATCAATATTGCAGTGCAGTTTTTCAACATAATTCTCATTTGCTTGAATTCACTTCTCTCAACAAAAACTAAGTTGTCCTCAATGAAATTTTCCGGTGTCTCTTCAATTCACCTTGATAATAACTCCCAAACTGAACACCTTGCAAACCTGAAAACACAGCAATATTTCATAGATAGCTGCATAAACATGTCAAGACTTGTATCTGCCTGATAGAATTGCTTGTAAACTCTAGGAATTGAATTAAAGCTCAGTTCCTAGAACTTGGGAAACACCCTATGAACATGATTTATATCCCTAAAATATCTACGTTTTTTGTACTTATGTGTTATTTTCGATAATTTTAATCTAAATTTCTCTTCAGTCTAAACCCAGCACCAGAATTTTTCTATTCTATAATTTATTTAGTGTTTTTCTTGTACCTTCTGTGTATATTTTATGCCATTCTGTTGTTTGCAACCAGGAGGAAAATTTGCGGCATTGTTATTATGACATTTTAAAAAGGAACAAAGGAAAAAAAGAATTTTTGGTTTCCTGCATATTATCTAAAAGTTGTAAAGAAGTGTTATTCTTGTGGCTTGAAACTTGCAAGTTCATGGGAAGGGTTCCCCCCCCCTTTAAATAATAGAGAACAGGGTTTGTAGCGGTCCTTATAAGTGCTTATAAATCCTTATATTTGAAAATAAAATATAAAGGTCCTTGTAGGTGCTTCCTTTTTCTTTAAAGCCCTTATTTTTTATTTATTTATTTATTTATTTATTTATTTATTTATTTATTATTATTATTATTTATTTTTTTTTTTTTTTTTTTTTTTTTTGTAATGAACGCGCATTTTTTCCCCGTACCAAAGCCAAAACTAAATAAACAACTTTTCTTCCTTATATGCAACGTCAGATGGTGAATCATACTCCCGGAAATTGCTTTCCCCCCCCTCTCTGCATTAACGTAACCTATAGTGCGTGCGAGAGTACAGACAGGTGCACATCGTTCTATTGGTCAAAGAATTGTGAAAGTGGTAGAAAATTCTGGTACGTTCGGTATTCTTTTCCTCCCACCCAAATACCACACACGTTTGAATTTCTATCAAGATTTTAATAATTTGCATTCTCGTTCCGCGTGGTCAGTTCATATTCGTGTTTATTATGAGCATATGCGTGAATACTTATAATAATATAGTTGCAGTAACTGTTCAAGTATAGATAAACTTCCAAAAATGGGTGTGTTTTACACAGATTAGCTTTCTAAGGAATAATATTCGGAATGGCTTAAATAAAAGGAAAGTAATGGAATAGTCAAAATAATTTCTTTTTTTCCCAATACGTTATACAGTACGGAGGGTGGGAGGTTCTCCTCTTTCTCTGCAAAATCTCTAATATTGAAGCAGCAGACTTTTTTTTTTGTCACTGTCCAAACTGGATTGAATAAGACTAAAAATTTTTGTGGTCTACCAAACCCAAGCGAAGATTGACTGTATTCCGGAAATTTAACGCAGTCTGTTGAAAATTAGAATCAGAAACACCCCAGATTAGTAAGTCTTCCTTTTCCTTTATTTAGTTCTTTATTCTCCGAATACCGGTAGCTGTTGATTCCAATTGTATAATATCACATGTGGAAGAATTACGCCGCATGTAATGCGCAATAACGTTTGCGGTATTTTGCAGAGATAATTAATTTTGATGTTCAGTCTGAGATTTGTTTATGAACACTTTAAAGAGTCTTACTGTGCTATCTAAGCAGAATATTTCTCAGTTCCAAAGGTCTATTTTTATATGATGCGCATATTGAAATGTCAAAATCATTTATTTAGCCGAGAAATCTAAAGAACAGCTACAATCTCCCTCACTTCTCTTTTTCCAGTTACTATCCGGAATATTCGGCAATTTCCGAGTATGCGGGTTAGTTAAGCTTTTACTGTTAAAAGATGACTGCATGAAGCAATTTCCCGTCTTATGATTTCAGAAATGTGCCTCTTTTTTATTTAAATTACTTTGCTTTAAATATATGTTAAGGGAAAACTGTTATGCAATAAAAATTTAGAAAATGTTCAGAATTTTGATTTAAGTTAAATTATTTAAATATTAATATGAGTGGAAAAATAAATTGTATTTATTATTTGGTGCCAAACAAATACAATTAATATGGCTTATTATTATTTATTTTCTATATTTTGAACTGAAATTTCATCATTAAATCTTGTAATATAGTTTAATTCTGCATAGTTTTTTTTTTTTTCCCTCTCATTGTAAACTAATTCTGTAAATTGAACTGTCATTTAAAATTTTAAAAAAAAATAATTGTTTTGCATGGTTGAGGTAATGCTCATTCTCTTAATAAATATTGCATTGCTCATATTTTAAATTACAAGTCTAATTTTTCTTTTAAGGTTATGCAGTTGTGTATAATGTAATTAGACAGGTGCTTATTTTTTCCTTAAAATGTGCTTGTTTTTTTAACTAAAATGTGGCTACGAACCCTGGAGAAGTATTTTTTCTCATGTATTAGTGTACGTAAGGAAATATATACTCCATAAAAGTTATTTTATAGCCTTTAATTTTGCTGCTGTTGATCATAGACATATACTCCCAAGATATAAATATTCATGTATTTTGCATTTTAAAATTTATTTAGTAAATCAATTTTATTAAAATTGGCAAATCTAACTTTTTTATACCAGTCCCCTTGTTCTGTTCAGTTGTAATTTGTAAAAATTTATTAAAAGACAAAAAAAAAAAAAAAAAAGTTTAATTCCTATGTTGCAAAAATTTACTACTGTATTTAATTTCAAATTTTAGGATGTTTGCCATACTTTTTCAGTTTGCTTGAGGAGTGGGTTAAAAAAATAAAGGAGGATATTCAAATTTGATTTTTCATTCAATGATATTTTTTTCTGATATACTAATACATAACATTCTTTAATTTATAATTTTGGTATGCAAAAAGGCATGCAATAATTTATAAGTTGTAGAGTCGCACTCTTTTTGGGAACATAAAATGTAGACCCTACTGAAGAGGAAATAAAAAATTCTTGCTGAACAACCGTTTTGTTTTAACTAAACTGAACAGAACATGCACATTACAACTAATCCACACTTGTGGCTATGTAACATAAGACAAAAATAGTATGTACAATCAGAATGAGTTAACTTCTAACTACACAACTGGCACCTACTTAAATCTAAATCAGCTTTATCGGCTGCACACAGCAAAGCCGAGTCTAAATTATCAATACAATTTAAAGTAAGCGGCTAAAACAAATATTCAACAACTACAGAACTGCTTGCAAACACTCAGTATAACTCGTTCTCGCCATAACCCGCTGTACTTGTAACTAACTCTTCTTTTGTGAACTCTTAAATTCTGCTACTTTAATACTATTTCTGAACTCATTGAGATTTGTCTATGGGTTATTTAAATTTGCATTCTGGAAATTTAAATCAGTAGAGAAAGGAAAGTTTCTTAAATTAAAAAATAATCAATTACTACAAAATAAGGTCTTTATAAAGTTTTCAAATTCAAAAAAATACATTATTAACTTTCTGAAGCCAGCTGGTACAGCAGTTGTACCAGAAAAATGACTTCCTCTAACGCTGGCTATGGTACAACTGTAGTACCAGCATTCCCTCCCTATTTTAGAGAATCGCCTATCTGTAGATCTCGCGGTGGTCCATTGTCGCTGTCCCTCTTCTTATCAGTTTGGCTACATTTTGGCAAAAACCGCTGGTTTCGTCTCGCGCCAATATACTTGAAAATCAAATAGAGGCCATCTCTAATTTTTTTAGTACTGACTTTTGCTATGATTAAAACGTCAGTGATTTTGCACGCTGTTTAAGCTTACCAGATTTAATGCTTTTTAATCATAGCAAATAAGAATAGATTCATTTTTTTGATTTAATGCCCTTCTAGAAAATAGCTAAAACCGCTTTTATTGTTTACTTCCTTTTTATACTTATGAATAATAAGATTTTATTTTAACATTTTTTTGGGGGGGGAGTGCATAAAACCCTTAAGAATTATTCTTTCAAAGTGCTTCTATTATGTAGGAAATTTTGTCTGATTTATCAGGAGATAAATAAGAAACAATTGTATGCATAATAGTTTTTGTGATTTTCATTCATTCAATGACTGCTTTCAATGATTTTCATTGATTGTAAATTAAATAAAATCAATTTATCCGTAGACCCTCTTTTAGGATGAGATCTGCCAAAAAGTATTTAAATAACAGTAAAGCTCACGTTACTTCTGAATTGAATCTAAACATCAGTTACATTGTAGTAAATTTCGGCCAGTTTTATTTGCTGAAATTCTTATACTCCTCAAGAGATAAAGGGAATTCAAACAAGTTAATAAAATTGGTTAAAAAAGGTTGTTATTTTGTCTGTAATAAGGTGTGTGTCAACTTACTATTAAATGTATGAGAATTGGGATTGGATTACGGAAAAGCACGCAAACGCTATCTGCTTAAGGGGATGGATGTTTTCGTGAAAACCTTTTAAAGGGAAAATTGCTTGCATTTACGTTCCTGGTGGAAAACTCCACCTGTAATCAACCTGTTCTTCGGGTTGGTTGGATTAATTTTGTACGCTTACTGAATTACATCAAAGCACACAACAATTACCTGTATAAGGAGAGGGATGTCTTCACAGAGGACTTTCTAAAGGAAGCTGGCTTGCATTTACGTTACACAAAAACCATGAATTCAACCCTTTAGCCGGGATTCAAACCCGAGCGAGCTACAAATGTTCAGCCACCTTTACCGTTCTACTGAAGAGCCTGGAAAAAAATTGATAAAGGAAAAGTATTGAAATAACCGGTTTAATTTACTAATCTATATTTCTCAATCGACAGTACATAAATTACACATATGAGGGGATTATTTGTGAATAAATAAACTCTATTGCACTTTTCTCCACTATTTCATATTACGATTGAATTATTGCATTTCAAAGTTATTTCTCATGAATTAATTTTGCTCCATTCATGATTTTTATATTTTCAAAGAGAAAATTTCACACTTTAAATAAAAAAATGCACAAGATGATACTTTATGCAAAATTTATCGTAAACAGTTTTCTTAATTTTGCTTTGAAAATATTCCAGGGTAATTGTTTTCATTACTGGAAGAAATATGAAAAACAGATTTACTACATTGTGTCAACACCCAGTATGTCCTTATTCTTTTGAAAACTTGAAAGATACTCTTTCTAAAATAAATTAGAAAATATATTATGTGCAAATAGAATATTCGTTGAAAATGAAATAGACTTCAACCTTTGGATATAATGATGGTTTTAGACGAAATTTCTACCTATGAAAAGAAATTGACGTATAATTAATTCTTCATAAACATTTAAAACTGTTCTGAAAAATACTTTTGAAGATTGCATGTATAGGTCACGGATTTTTTTTCTCTGCTAACATAAACAAAAGCCAATTTTACAAAGAAAAATTCTCGTTAATGATATACTTCGTTTGCCTGATAGTCCAATGTAATATTTGTTAAAGTTAAATGATGAAACGCAACCAATGTATCTCGGATTTTCTTTTTTATATTATAATAACAAAATTATCGAAAAAAGCAGATTTAAAGCTCTGTTATTGTTATGTAAAGCTTTATTATTGCTGTAAGTTCATCTCAAAATCTAATTGTATTGAATCTCATTCTAATCATCTAATGGTAATAAATATTATTATTATTATTTCATTAAATTAGTCATTACCATTATTTTGTTAATGAAAATATGTTATTAAAATCGCATTCCAGCCTGCAGACTTACAAAGCTAGTTCGTATTTATTACATTTTGTCAAATTTTGTTCTCGTTTTCTAATTTCTAATACGAAAATACGTGAATATAAATGAAGAGGGAAAACAAAGTTAAAAAATTCACAAATTATTTACGAGATTGATCAGAAATAGTGAGTGAAATATAAGCATTGCATACATTTTGTTCTAAATAAATACTGCACTGTATATGCATATTTATTTATGCACTATTTATTTAGAACTTCATTTAAATGAAAGCAAAATAATCATCGAAAAAATCGCAAGTCTAGCAACCCCTCTACTATGGTACGTAAGCGCCCGACAAACATGTAAATTTTACTGCATCCATGGAGGGGGACTAATGACTTTTCTCATTAGGAAAATGTCAAAGAGGGGGCAAAACTGTTTCGGATTGCGCCGGTCTGAAGGCTATATTATGAGAATTTTGGCCCGGTTTTAGAATGTTAATATTCTCTTACAGTTTTATTACTCCACAGTTGTAATCTGATAACCATACAAAAAAATTCATTACACTAGAAATATTTTTTGTTTTTAATTTATGCAAATAATATTAAAAGATGGCTGCAGGCCAATACTCAAATCTGCCATTGTGTTTACTACAGCTGACATTCTTTTCCTCAAGATTTTGAAAATAACATCTTTTAGAAAAAAATTAAATTGATCAGTAGTCTGTATCGTTTAATCTATTAACATCAGAGCTTTTTCTGGACAGATATTTCATTTTTAGCTACATACAAGTGCAGCTATACTACTCTTCAATTTGTGTAACCTGTGAGCATAATCTTGCACCTTAAATATCTCAAAGAAGTTTTGTCATACTAGAGTAAGATGTTTTAGAAATAGGAATTTGAGTAAGAAAGCATACACTTTAAATTCCTGGAGTAGAACTAAATAAAATAGCTGAAATGAAAATCAGGAAATTATACAAATGTTTTGTTTTTCATTTAAACAAAGATTATATTGACTTTTTGGCAGTAAATGGCATATTTTTACTGTTTAATTGAAAATAAGAAAGAGAAGAATTTGCAGCTAGTCTTAGCATATATTAGCCCTTATTACAGACTATATATTCTTAATTAAACTTTATTTTTATTGTTAATTATTATATATAAGTCAGAGAATCTGATGGAAATTTTGCAGCTGAGGTATGTAATATATTATGTAAGAAACATTTTGCTTAATTTCACTAGACATAAGTGTTTATAATGTAACTAATGTTTTTAAATTATCATTTGGGTATGGGTAAAAGTAAACACACCTGAAGTTGTTTTTTTGATGGCAACAAAATTAATATTGATGTCAAAATTACCATTCAGTTTAATTAAATATTAGTTTTGTTGCCATAAAAATAATAAAGTATTTTTAAAGATAAGATTTTTAAACGGCTGAATTTGTTATTCTGACATGCCATGTGGATTGCATTTTGCTCAGAAGTATATTTTGTTTTAAACATAATTTCTAGTATTAAAAGTTAATAATGTTCTCATTTTAGTAGACATTTATAGTTAAAAAAAAATGGATTATAACAAAGTAGTGTACAAGTGCAGAATTTTTCTTCTCTAGAGAGCGTGCGTGTATGTGTGTTTACGGCAAAGCCTTGAGAGCTATCTGCCTAATAGGAGGAATGCCTTTGTGGAAGATTTTCTAAGGGAAATTAGCTCGTATACACGTTACATATGGGGAAAACCACGAAAACACCCATGCAGCCAGCCCGAACCTCGGACCAAACTACCAGTGTTTAGCAACTTTACCGCTCGGCCGCTGGTGGGCCCTTCTCTAAAGAGAACTGAGCTATTATTACATGTATATTCATTGTTGTTTGCCTAAGCTATGATATCATCATGCTTACATGGTGACAATGATATCATCAGTTGTTATTATAGTTACTTATACAGCGTGTTTCAAAAAGAATATATGTATTTCGAATGCATATATTTATTAAACAGTATGACATACGAATATGAAACATTACACACATATGTACAAACCTCTCAAGTTCAGATTACTGCTGTTACAGATGTTCAATATGTCTTCCATCAGTGACATGAACAATATCACATCGATACTCAAATTCCTCCCATACTCAGGCAAGCATGTCTGTCGTCAGTAATGTTATGACAGTACAGATCTGGTTCTTCACCTCTTTCAGGTTCTGTGGGAGTGGTGGTATATAAACGTTGTCTTTAATAAAACACCACAGGAAGAAGTCACAGGGTGTCAAATCCAGTGACCGTCTATGCCAGCTGAGACTTGCTAAGTCACCAGCTCCTTAACGATCAATCCAACAGTTTGGTAAAGTTTCATTCAGATAATCATGCACTTGGCGACACCAGTGAGGGGGGTGCCCCGTCTTGTTGAAAAATGAAGTTGTCTTCGTGCAGCCTCGGAAACAACCAGTTTTGTAACATAGTAGTGAGATACTGCTGACTGTTAACCATGTTTCCATCAAAGAAGAACAGGCCGTGAACAGATGATCAGGATATCTCATAAAGCACATTGATTTTGGGCGAATCTCATACATGTTCAAAGGCTGCATGTGGGTTCTGTAGGCCCCAAGTTTGAACATTGTGTTTGTTTACATGACCACTAACATGAAACGTCACTTCATCACTGCACATGATGCGTTGTGCGAAAGTGTTATCATTGTCAATAGCATCAATAATTTTGTTACAAAATGTGTTTGCGTTTGTCATCAGGATGCAGAGCCTGTCACAAATGTAACTTGTATGGCTTCTTAACCAACCGACATCTCAAAACACACCAAATTGTTGTTGTAGGCCAGTTGTAACACCCGACTGGTATGACGAGCTGATTTTGAAGGACTACGTTGGAAAACAGTTTGAATTTGTGCAACATTTTCGTCGGAAATATGAGGGCGGCCAGGACTCTTTCCTTTACATACACATCCTGTATTTACAAACTGTCGATACCATCTGCGAATATTCCACCCATTCGGAGGATCACTTTGCTACCTCAACTTGAAACATCTTTGCACTGTAATCGCGGAATTGCGCTTCGCAATCTCGAGAACAGAAAATGATTTCTGCTGCGGAGTAGCCGTATTAAACATGTGACGGTTACCAAGCAAAGCAGAGGACAACTGACATCTAGCAGCTATTAATATAAACTAGACTATGTATTTGTTTCACCAATAGCCAAGCTGAGGCGCAGTGATCGATAGTTTGGACTAAATAACACTTTGTAATACGTATATTCTTTTTGTAACATAGTGTATTATGCATTAAATATTACCCACTTTAAATACTTCATTTTTTAAAATCAATTTAGTATTTATTTCAAAAATTCCATTCAGTTCTTCCATTATAAAAATTTTGCAGCAATAGGAACATATTATACATTAAGATAAAAGATTTAGAATTCTATATGTGAAAAGTAGTGTTTACTTAACAATTGATAACATCCAAAAAGACAGTGTTTGATAAATTTCTTCTATAAAAATAATAACTAATATATACTATGAAGCTTAATAGTATATTTGAAAATTTTGACCTATTTTCTAGATCCTACAGCAATTAAAGGTGGCCGAAAAATTACAACTAACACTCATAAGAATGTCAAAGGTATGTATTCTAACAGAATTCAAAATATTTAAAATTAAATTATTATGAAGTTGATTCTTATGGAGAAGAAATAATTTCATATTTGTTACTAAAAACATGAAATTTAATTTATAAAATTCTTAATTACTGGAACTGTTGTGTGATTTCAAAGTAATGCTGTTATGCTTAGAATGTAAATGGCAGTTTAAATTGTAAATGCTGTGAACTTATAGTCAAAAAGAAATTGTTAAGTGTTTTAGGTGCTTTCATTGTATCTTGCTTATGTTCAGACATTGCTATTAGATATCCCAGATGAAATACATACTTACTTACATATTTCTTCTCTTCCCTAGCTTTTTTAGCCTAAGATTCTGAAAACATTTTAAGTATTCACATAATTTTTGCATTTCCCCAAGACGTTCATAGAACAACCTTCCCTAAGTTTTAAAATAAATTCATCCACATAGTGATCATTTACATCTTATTAAATGATTTACTCATGGATTTGGAGGTTCATGGGCAGGATTGATGAAACTATAATAGTGTAGTGCTTCAAGAAAATGAAGATATGTAATATGCTTGATGATTCTGAAGGTCATTGCACATGGGAAGACAGACTGACTTGTGATGAAGACAATGGTAACAATAACAATTGCAATAACTTGCAAGCTGTTGCAGATGATAAAAACAGAAGTTTCAGCAGTATAAATGATTTGAGGCCTAGGGAGCAGCAACGAACAATAGTAAGAGTGGATGAGATTTAAGATACAGAAATGAAGTTATCTCATTAGATATTACAATGTATTCTTATTGGAAAGCAGATTTCTTTTCAATAAAATAATCTTGTAACTAGTGGTAATTTATCCATGAATACTTTTTCTTAGTTATGTTCGTACTGTAACCGTGTCTTCTATGAATATGATCTATCATGGAATGAATTATTTCCATAATTTTCTCCTTTCAATTTTTATACAATAAGATTAGTAAAAGAAAGGGGGAATATATGAGTTAATACAGTATGTTGTTTATTTTATGTAAGTTTATGAAGGATGTTTCTAAGAATTATTTTTATTTAAAGGTTTAAAAATAGCATAGAAATACAGGTATAATAGCAGGTAAAGGGAAAATGATGCATAATAAATTCAAGTGATCAGTGAAAAAAAACTGTAGTAAGGATAATGGTCATGCTAATGATGAAATTTTTGAAAATATATTAAAATTATCATATTTTGATAAACAAAATGAAAAATATGAATTTAAGTGATGGACATGAAATTTTTTTAGCATCATTTGGCATTTATCTTCTGATTATGATGACATATGGCTATAAGAAGTAAACTACAGAAGAGTTTGCCCCACTATAGAAAACAGGGGAGTTTCAGTGTTGTAAATTTGGGGACAAATAATCACAAATGCTCCTTTTTTAAGTGCATTTTCATCCATGTACATATGACAATGAGTTAAAGCAACTTCAGATTTAAAACTACCGTATAGTACTAGAAAAGTTAGTATATTTAATGTTATTTATTAAATATTATTAAAACAAATTTTTGTGATGAAATTTTAAAATATTCTGCAGTCATTTACTCAAGAATCAAGTTCTGAAATTTTAATTAGTAAAAGATTTTTTTAAATTGCTGAAGACATTTTCATAAAAGACCACTCAAAAGAGGATTGTTTCTACCACTTTTAGCTGTCATAGTTTGTCCTCATTTTTAAAATTACAAATATAGCAAATGTCAAAATAAGTGAATAATTGACTGAAAATCAGTAATTTATTATATATGTTATTTTTCATGCAGCATTTAATTAATTAAGCTATTTAAAGTATGTAATTTAATTAAGTTTTCCTGGGCTAAATGTTTAAACAAGCAACTTACTGAAAAATGATTATTTACTCAAACAATATAGATTTTTGAAAACGAGATCATAAAGTATAAAATAAATGAAACAATTCTTGTAATATGAAGGGGGAAATGGTCTTCAAATCTCAGTAAAACATTGAATCAAAGTAAGAAAAGACAAAGTATTTGTGAAATAATTGAAAAGATAAATATATATAATTGATTTTGTTGCACTTATTAAGGAGAATGATCATAAATCCATTAATGTGCTGTATTTGTAAAAATGATCATAGTTTTACTCCATTTTCCATCCAAAATTTTGTACTGCACATGAAAAAGTTGGGAGGTTGCAGCACCCAAATTATGCATTTGAAATAGTGACTGATTTTGTGCTGATAGCAGTCACATATACTCTGTCTCAGATACAGTTTAATTTATAACAAAGTAGTGAACAATACTTTAAATCAATGAAAAATATTTTCCTGGTATCATCTTCTGCTGATTATTTAATCTCACATTTATGAGGTACAACCTATAAAATTTTCTAAATTTCATTTTAAATTTAACATTTAATACACACACTCAAACAGATGGTTGAAAACCATTTGAAACTTCTTAAATTAGCATTTTAAGTACCATAATCATTGTACTCATGCATCATAAAATATAGTGAATTTTATCATGTGATATACTATATATATTAGGATTAGTATATTGTCTGACCATGGATAGTTTGTCTGCAGTCACCAAACAAGCATGTGAATTTTGTATCAATTTATTTATTAAATATAACAGATAGGTGTGATTCCAACCATTACATTTCATCTATTTTGAACGTGCTGAGTGTGGGAGAAATCAATCAGACTAAATTCAAAGAAATCAGATAATTAGCCTGTGGTCAGAGAGTATGTTTAATTAAAAACACATTCTAATATCTTTTATAGTCCCAGACTGCCAACCCATTCTAGTCTTAATATCAACCTGTTCTAGTCAATATTGGACAAATCTTAAGTATTTTGACAAAATGCTAGTCAGGATAGCCACTATCCATGGTCGCACATATCTTATCTTAAAATTATAATGTCGTTTTTACCACATGTATTGCTTGTTATTCCATTTGCTTTCCTTATATGGATATGTGTTCATATACTTCCCATGAATGTTTTACAGCTGTTTTATATTTTTTTTAGAGGAAAGTTAATGCTGTAACGCTGTTAAACAAAAGAGCTATGCTGAAGTTTTGTGGCGACGTACTAGGACCACCATCCAGTCTGCAAACTTATAAAATGCAAACTTCTGTGGAGATAAACTGCAATAAGGCTGTTAATTATGTTTTTTGCAATTTTTTTCTTTTCCTCTGCTTATATATGTTCAATCTTTCCTGATATTCAGGGCTTCTCGTCTTTCAATTTTTGCTTAATATTTGAGGGATAGAAGTACACCAACCAGTGGCTTATAGTATTTTGGTACTTTTTTAATTTCAAAAAGTATTATTGAAATATCAAACATAATTTAAATAAAATAACTATTAAACTCATCATACTGTGTAAAAGCATGCAAGTTCTGAAGCTTGAATTTAATATAGGCAATGGGTTTCAGGTTGTCCATGTGCAATGTATATATCACATGTTGTTTGACATAAATGTTAATAATCACATTTAAAAATATTTTATGATTGTGCAAGGGAAAAGATATTGTAAATTTGGCAGTACAAAAATTATTCTCCTGAAGTGTTTTTCATTACAACATAATTTAAAATACTACAAACAATCCATAAAAAAATAAAATGGAGAATAGCTATGGATAGTAATTTTTTTCTTTTATTTCAACTATATTTGTGTTAAAGTAAATTAAAATATGATAATCATCAGAGGCACAGGAAATCTATAATTATAGCAATTTCAAAAATTGTGTCTTTTTTAAATAATATTACTTTGATTTGAAATAGATTTTTCATATTTTTATGTACAGCTTCTGTGTTCTTAGTGTTTTGTCTGTATTATTTTGTTGTATAATGAATGTGTGTAGGTTATTTTATAATTTGGTTGGTGATGTTATTAAAAAGATATAGTGGGATCTCACTATTATGGTATGTGTTGCCTGTCTGCTTTGACCAGATGGGTCATAATAGATGAGACAGAATAATCTCTTAGCTTTCAGATTAACTTATTTTCTTTATTATTTGTAATTAGTGTAATTCTGTTCAATGCTTTGATTCCTAATCTGTGGCTGATAGTGATTTAGTAATTGTAAATATCTTCTGTATTATCTGAAAGAAGTAATTCATGTTTGAGTGACTCTGACCAAATGTGGCTTATTTTAATAACACAGTTTCCCCTTCCAAATTTTATATTACCAGTATATATTTGGTATGACTTACTGGTGCTATATAGATTGTGCTAATTTCTCCCAACAAGTAGTTAATTTTAAATCAATTACCACTTTGTATTCAATAATCTAATGAAGTTACTGTTAAAAAAAATGGGAAAAATATCACAATCCTTAAACCTCTGAAGAGTTTTTAGATTTTCAAAATCTTTGTTGAAAAATGTATGTTCCGAAGTAAGGTATTTTTATATAATAGAAGGATTTTTCTACTAAAGTCTTCATAGCAGAAATTTTCCTTTTTTTAATGAATCCTAACTGTGCTTGGCATTTGGCAGCTTCAACTGACATCTATCTTAAATTGTGTGTGTGTGTCTTTGTTATATGAAAAGACATTTTAATACAATATTTTGCCCAATGTGTTTTGTTAATTTAAAAGTGCTACTTTAAAATATTGTTTTTATATTATAGTTTAATTTACACTTTGGATATTACAAAACAATTTTGAATTGCAGTTTAACTGAATGTCAAAATGATATATGTGATACTCTTTAAAGAAATGGGGAGGGAAGCAAGATTAGTTTGATTGCAAGAAAAAATGGGGAAAATAAGAAACTAAAAAATGTATATATATTATTTTTTATTTCTACTGAAAAAACTGGCTAATATGCTGTATTAAATTATACTGAAATATTTTATGCTTTTCTTAGTAGTATTCATCATAACAAAACAAAAAAAAAGGCTACTCATAAAACTTTTACCCAATTTTAAGAAAAATTTTAGAGGAAAAATTACAAAGCTATAACTATTTCCAGACTGTTAAGAATGTTTATAAAACATTGTTCATCATTAATTTGTATAAAAGTGTTAAAGGAATCTCTAAGCTTGTATGAAATTTTATGTCACAATGTTTTATGTATGAAACTTATTTTGTGTTATAATTATGCTGGTAATAAATCAAGACATTTTGCCAGTTAATTATAGATATAACTTTTAGAGCAAATAACAAGTTTTAACTGTGCCATTCAGCTAAGAGTTAAAAGGTAAACAAATTTAGTTTTAACTTTCAGTTGCAGTTTATGGCTTATTATCATATTCATTATAAAGATATTTTAAGGGAATTCATTTTTAAAATCAACTAAAAATTTTAATGTGCTGGTATATTTCAAAAGGATACACTATAAAGGGAATCATTTAGAAAAAATATTAAAAGAAATTTGTGTAAAATAGTTAATCCTGCAAAATGAATGTTACATAAAATTTGACCAAAGAATTTATTTAAACTATCTTCTGTGATTTTTAAGTTATTTCTACCATTATGTTATTTTACATGTAAACATAGATTACTGCTTTGTTTCTTAAATAGTGTGACCAAATCATTTTTCATTGCTAATTTCTCGTTTTATTTTATTGTATAGATTAATTTTTTAGATCAGGTATACTGATCAATGAATTTTTTGTACTCTCTGCTGTTAACATTAAATTATTTCTGCCTGAAGAGCTGTTTCAGTTGTTTTTATACATTAAATTTTTTTCTAATGAATAAAGGAGGAAAATGGATGCATTCAAAAGATTAAATTAAAATCAGAAGGTGGACTTCAGATGGTTCTTTTCTTTTAAAATTATAAACAAAACTTAATACATAAGGTATAGTGCGCACACTTTTATGAAATGTGTATTTCTTAGAACTATCTCTTCCATGTTTATCAGATTTACTTATTGAAATAATATATGTACTTACTTAGGTAAATAAGCCAATATATGCAATAATTCTGTTCACTAGAAACATTGATGCCTTTGATGTTCAAAAGTAGCAAATGAAAAATTTCCATCTTTGAAAGCTATAGAAAGATTGCAGCAGTCTTAATGTTTGGTCATTGGTGAGCAGTTTTCAGATTATTGTGTGCATAACTTATTTATTAGATCAAGTATTCCTGCTTTTAGCAGATTTGATAAAATAACATTATGCATCAGAAGCAAAACAGGACCAGAGATATAAGCTGTTGAAATCTATTTAGCTGTAATTTTTTTTTTTTTTTTTAGTTTCGAAGACCAGCGAGTTTTGTACTTAGACTGAAAAAATACCATTGTTTGAAATTAATCATAAAATGCACCATTATCATAAAACAAGAGACAGTTACTCTTTCACACAGTGTAACTTTAAATAAATAAATGGCTAGCATATCTGGCTTATTGATTTTCTTATCAGAGAGGTGTGAAAGGAATGTTAGCAGTTGTTACACTCACTTAAGCAAATGAAAATTTGAGAATTGTTAACTTAAGTTGCGGGTCAAGACAAGTAGTTGATCACAAGCCATAGCAGTTAAAGACTTTCAAATGCCAAACTTTGTAACATTTTTGGTTCAGATTACATATGTGATAATGAAATTCTTCAGTTGGGCAATGGTTTTGAGTAACTGGCCTTTTAATTTTTGCAAAAAATTCAGTAAGTTTACTGTTTGGTATAAGTATTGTAAGGTATTTTCTCCCTCCTTTCTACATGCCTCGTGGTGTAATGGTAGCACCCTCTGCTCGCATTCGAGAGGTCCAGATTTGAGTCCCGCAAGGGCATTGCTCATTTTTCATGTCTCATGCTTCAAAATTACCTACTGCCTCTACAGTATAATATATATTTTGATATAAATTGCTGCAGTTAGTGATAAAATAAAATTCTAATATTTTTGTTTTCAATACTTCTTGGAACGTCCTTTTTTTAAAATAGTGATTAATAAGCATTTTGGATGGTACTGAATTAATCTGTTGCACATAACATTAAGTTCTATCTATGATAATAAAAAAATAAGATTATTTTACAATTAGTTGCATTTTAGTAATTACCATTTCTTCCAGCAGAAATTATTCACCTACATTTCTTTCTGTCCAGGTGCGAGCTTTATAATAGAGACAATGCTTAATATAACAATGCTTGAGTTAAAAAAAGCTTTGTTACAGACACAGAAGTTTAGTCCAAGTCTAGGTGGCATGAGTAATGAAATACTGAAGCATCTGTCCTATAAGTCATTGATTGTCCTTCTCACTCTTTACAGTCGAGTGTGGAAGAAGCATATCTTTCCCAAAGCATGGAAGAAAACTTTTGTTATTCTAACAGCTAAGCTGGGGAAAGACTCAAAGAATCCCTCTAACTATCATCATGCTACACCTATGAGTTGTGTCTGTTTGAAAAAATGGTAAACTGCCACTTTGTCTATTACCTGAGAAAAAACAACCTGATTTCACCATATGAAAGTGGTTCCCGCAAAGGAAGAACAACAATCAATAATTTGCTCCTTTTGCAAACTTCCACTTGTAAAGCCTTTGTAAAAAAAAAAAAAAAAAAACCCACCATGTCTGTATTCTCTTTGACATTACAAAAGCTCAGACATGGAAGTAAGGCACATTGCATCATCACACTAGTGGTTTATGTTACAACCTACCAGTTATCATTCGGACTAAAACCTTTCAAGTTAGAATTGGCTCTGTTTTTCTGACAAATCTGAACAAGGCAAAATGCCTCAAGGTTGCATTAAGTATTACTTTATTCAGCCTAAAAATAAACTATCTTAAAGAAACTTCCTCCTACCATTTCAGGGTCATTGTACATTGATGACCTCCAAATTAGTTGACAAGTTGCAGATATATGGTATGTGAAAGAGGCAATTACAGGCGTCTCTTAATTGGATCCAGGCATGGTCAAAGAAAAATGGATTTGTATTTTCATAACAGAAGATTGTTTGCATGTACTTTTACTGAAAGCGAAATCTCCATCTTGAGCCCGAGCTTTACCTTGAAGATTCATTAATTCTATTTGCACCTGAAGTGAATTTCTTTCCACATATCATGTATCCAAGGAAGAAATGTTTCAGAACTTTTGATCAAGTCCTTGCAAACACCTCCTGGGTTGCAGAACTTCTGGGCATCGCTGCTGTGCTTTTATAGGGGACTCTAAACTTCTAAACTGGAATATGGCTCAATAGTTTATAGACAGCTCAGTCTTCTGCATTATTGAAACTTAATCCAATTCATCATCAAGCTCTGCAAGTTTGCACTGGAACCTTTACCTTTAGAACATCTTCTGTACCTCCTATATGTCTATTGTGTAGAATCAATGCAATTGTTCCTTCATCATTATTTTCATATAATGTCCCAACCTAACCATTCATGCATCTGCATTCTGATGATTGCTGTAGCTGTTTATTTGCAGCATAAACTCTCTCCATTCCTTTGTTCTTCGTAAGAGCTTGGCCTTTGATAAAAAAAAAAAATATTCAGTATCTGATGTGAAGACCCATGCAATAAGGCACTTTCATATCCCACCTGGGATAATGCAGAAATTTAGCTTCTAGCTGTCTTCACCTTGATAAGGAAGCACAAATATACACAGCTTTTTCATGAGCACCGAAATGAATGCAGCAGTTACATTCTGATATACACAGATTGCTCAAAAACAGCTGGACATATGTGAACATCATTTGTGACTGGAGATCACGTGCAGGATAGGCAGTTGCATTCCATATTTAATACTGAAGTAACTGTGGTGTATTAGGCTCTTAAATTTTTATCTAAGTTTAGCCAGTAAAAGTATATAATTAACGCAGACACACTTATTGCACTAAAAGTTTTTCTGACATCCAAAGAATCCTGTGGTGACAGAAGTCTTACATCTAAACTTATTAAACTTACTGAGCTGCAAGTACCAGATCCTTTACTGCTGGGTTCCCGGACACATATGGATAAAAAGTAACAAGCTGGCAGATAACACAGCAAATCCACTTTGAATAGTCTAGTCAGCTTGTTCCCTTGTGTAACATTGAAATGGTCATCAAATGTGAAGTTTTGAACTAGTGGCAATTGCTCTGGAATAGGCAAATAAACTGAGAACTGTAAAACCTTGTGTGGAATATTGGAAATCAAATGGAAATCAGAAAGTCTTATTAACTTGCCTAAGAAATGGCCACTCTCAAGTAGTGCACAATTACTTAAAGCTGAGAGTGAAACAATTGTGCTCCAACTGTAATATTCTGCTGTTGATATAACACATTTTGGTTGAATGTCCATACTTTAGCAGTCTTTGTTTTAAATATTTTAATGGTCCTGATTAAGACTTTTTAATTGGAAAAGATGTGAATAATATATTGATTTGTTTGACTATTAGCATTGGATTGGTTTTTGTTGTTTAAATATATATATTTTTTAACAAATTTTATATTTTCATCTTGAGAATTTTTGCACCTTCTCATGCCAGCAGAAAGTAATATCAATCAGTTTGTTTCAGATAGTTTTAATTATATTCTGTTTCATGTTCTTATAGCAAATAATCATTATATCCATATACATATTGTGAAATTTTATACCAAACTCAAATAAGAAATGTTATTGATCATACATTTGGCACATAAAACCTAATAATTCACCACCATCATCCTCTCCATAGGATACCCATTGAGTTGCTTTGCCTTAATCAGTTAGCATAACCAAAACATATACATCAGTAGCTAGTTTTTTGCTCTCCTATCAAAACTCTGCTGCCGAGTCTTTTAGTTTCAAATTGCATCTTGCGGGAAACATTACAGTGTGGTATGAGCACATGCATTGGTTGTCAGCACAAGGCACAACGAATTTACTGATGTCCATGCACAATATAATGTGCACTTCAACTACATTACTATTGCACAAAAATCCAAGTCACAAAAACACTTGCAACTTTGCATAATTTCTGCCACTTTCAGATCTAAATAGACATTTCATGAATGTTTCTTAAAATTCTTATTGCAAAGCAAAGACTTTTACTAACAGAGCATAACTGTTGAGTAATAGCACATTTTCACAATTTCATTGTTGTCAACATATGTTGACTTTTTTGGGAAGGGAAGCTGGATTGCTTTTAACTTTTTGCAGACACAAATGAAGTTTTGCTTATATAACAAAAATGAATGGCCTAATGCATGTTTACAATGAGTTAAGCTTGTTATTGAAACAGTCCATGAATAGTTCTCGTTCTTTTCAGGAAGTCTTACGATTTTAAAGCCTTATTTTTTTTAGAAATTAGTGTACCAAAATTTTTTGCTGGGCCTCATGACTGGTTAAGGGAATAAAATTGCTCTAATCCCAGTTGAATGAGTTGGCCAGCTTACTCCCTGGGATTTGAATGTGGGCTCTTTACATGTTTTTCTCCATGTTTTGTGACATAAATACAATATACCTTCCCTTAGGTAAAGAATGCTAATGTGCCTAACCATAATTAAACAATTGAATCCAATCACCAGAAATAGTATATATCATGTTCAACTATGCTAATCTCTGGCATAAAGCAAAAATCCCACCCCCAAAAAAGGAAAAGTGAACTGATCTAAGATTTGAAATCATTAGCACAAAATACAAGGAAAATGACATAGGTTGCACGAAATACACTGCTTGACATTGAAAATGCAACACCAAAAAGGAGTGGTCAGGAATTTATGCAGATTTTAGAGTAGATATACATCATTTAGTTATGCAAATGATGTGAAATTTGCAGCTCTCTGACGCACATGAAGTAAGATATAAGGGAAGGAATGTGCAGAATGGGCAATATTCGTGTCTCAGTACTTTTTTAAAATAAATTGACATAAAAATACTGAGGTATTTATTTAAGAACAAACATGCTCAACCTTTTGAAAAGAAATAAGAAACATATTTCAAATAGATATATTTTTACCAAATTTAATTATAGTGATTAGATATTACTTTTTATTCAGATGATAACGCGCATAAAAACGAGGGAATGCCAGGCCACCATCAACGAAGGCACTTCCAGCTGATAGACGATTTTACGAGGGGTATGGTGATCGGACTGGGAAGGACGGGTTTGTCCTTACGTCAAATAGCTGATACCCACATGGATGCGAGGCACAGTGCATCGGCTAGGGCGAACATGGTTGGAACAAAGAAATGTGAGAAGAAGGAGGGGTGCAGGTGCAGCACTCATCCCGCAAGTCACTTGTACCACGATTCTGGAGCATGTGCAAGACACCCTGGATGTTCCCGTGCCGACCAGAACCATTTCCTGTCGATTGGTTCACTCACGGTGTCCGTTAAGAAGATTGCCATTGACCCCACAGCATAGACGCCAATGTTTAGAATGGTGCCGGACTGGAGCGATGTGGAAGACAGAATGGTAAAACGTTGTGTTCTCAGATGAGTCATGCTTCTGTTTATCCAGTGATAGTCACAGCATACGTGTGTGGCATCGACGTGGAGACAGATCTAATCTGCCAGTAACTGTGGAATGCCCCACCACACTACAACGTGGCATAATGGTTTGGGGTGCTATTTCTACAATTCCAGATCACCTCTAGTTCGTATTCAGGGCACTATGATGGCCCAACAATACTCGGATAATGTACTGCGGCCGGTGGCAATCCTCTACCTTCAGGGGCTGCCTAATGCAATTTTTCAGCAGGATAATGCCCGACCACACAGTGCTCGCATCTGCCAACATGCTCTGCAAGGTATACAGATGCTTTCCTGGCCACCGTACTCTCCTGACCTGTCACCAATCGAACATGTGTGGCATGTGATTGGACGCCGTTTGCAGGCTCTGCCCCTGCCTCATTCTGAAAACGAACTGTGGCAAATAGTTGAAAGGGAATGGAGAGCCATCCCTCAGGACACCATCTGCACTCTTATTAACTCTATACCTAGACGTGTTTCTTCATGCATTGCTGTCCGCCGTGGTCCTACATCCTACTGAGCCGACGCCGTTCTTGCTCTGTATTCTGACTAATCATTTTGAAATAAAGACCACTTATTGCTGCTTGCTGTCACTTCCAAATTTCATCACTTTCTGACCACTTCTTGGTGTTGCATTTTCAATGTCGAGCAATGTAAACTACACCAAACAGATGCAGTAATTCCTTCCTTCTTCTAAACAAAATAATGTCGGAATGCTTATTAATCACCAGATACTCTGGTAGAAATAAATGTTCTTCATTCCTATACTTAGAATATCTTGAAACTAGATCTCAAAAATTGCAAAAAAACTTTTATTTTACTACAAGATATCAAGTTTAAATACAGAACATTTATACAGCAATATAGTTTTATCATCTATAAAATCAAATCCAGTTCATGTCGAGTAAATGTATTTCTCGAATCATCTGGCACTCGAGGATATCCAATTACCAAGGAATCTTGTCCACCAATGTATAGTGTATTGTATATTTTCCAATATACATCTCTTACTTTTCTTGCAGGATGGAAAAGACCCTATAGAGAAATAAAACATCAAGAATTATGATTTGTTCATTAAACAAACAAATTATTAGAAACATCAATTACTTCAACTGCTAAATTATAAATATACATTAATATATGTAAGTGAAAATACTACTTATCAAAGATGAATCACAAAGAAGTCTGATACTATATGAATGAGTTAAGCTTTACTGCTTTTAATTAAAATAGACAAGACTGCAGTTTCTTTTATGCCAGTATGAAATACTACAAACTGATTTTCTGCTTTTCTTTTGTTCATCAATGTCTCAAAATCTACTTTGAAATGTAAGGAATGTAACAAGTAATAAATACAATACTTCAATTTTTAAGAAATATCAAATCAGTTTTAAGAAATTTACAGCTTTCTTTTAAATGCCATATTGATTACTAAACTTTATTCAAGATATTGCAAAATTCTGTGTTACACACTTTGTTTATACTTGTTGATCTTTACAAATAAATAAAACAGATTGTTTGTTTTACTGCAAGTTTCTTTAATCAGTAATTATCAGCAGGAAAAATATTTAGATAAAATATAAACCACGCAAGAATAAGAAATGTTTCGTATATCAGATAATTTAGATATCTAATGTCCTGCAATTTAAAAAAATAGCAGTGACAAAATGCAGCTTTCTAATATCTCAGTTACAAAACTTTCATATATATAACTTAATATATTCAATTTTTTAATATAGAAATTTCGGGAATAGCAAAATATTGCCACCAAAGCAAAAAAAAAAGTCCCAACATACTTGATTTTTAAAATGTGAAGAATTGTAGAATATTACTGCCAAAGCCAAGGTTCTTATATACTTGATTTATCAAATTATTTTTCCAAAAGTTACAGACAATCACTAAAAAAAAGATTTGAACAGCCTACCTGTAAACAGTACTGTAAAATTTTTATTGGCCCAAGAGCCACCCGTACACCTTCTACTGCTCCCATAAATGCTTGCACTAAGTGAGGAGATGTCTCAAAAATATTTGGCCAGACGTAATTCAGGAGGTGAACAAGGGCATCTTCACAGCCAAATCCATAAACTCCTAATGCCATATGTTGGATAGCAGCGCAGGCTGTTTGTCGGTGGACTAGATCTCTGAAAAGAATTTTTAAAAACGTTCTAGTTAATGCAATTTTTGCAAATAATATTCTCAGTCTAAAATTTACTTTATAGTATTTGAAAAAGTCCCTAAATTTTAAAATTTGTTTTCACAAAATTTATATCTTACAAACATTAATTACCAAAATTCACTTATGAAAATACAGTACAAAGTCCGTAATCCGGACTCGTCGGGACTTCGGCGATTCCTGATTAGGGTTTTTTCCGGATTATAGATCATCAATTTAAATCTAATAAGATGGCATGCAGAAATTATACAATTAAAAATATGAAACCATAATTTATGAAATAAAGAGTTATGATCTAAAGGGTATCAAAATTTACAAAAAAAAGCTTAATATTTATTTGTTTACTTTAGTAAATATTTCTTTCAATGTAAGTTGCTTCATTTTTTGTGCTAATACTTTCTCTTTAATTCTATACACAGACATGATTTCTTGTTCAGTTAAAAAGTTCCACTGTTCAAGTCCTGTAATTGCTGTGTCAAGAATACCGACTAACTTGTCAATCAAAATTTTTTCGTTATCAATAACATTCTCTGTTATTTTCTTTACTATCGGAAGTGCGTATGGGTAAATGCTTTACTGGCTTTGCGCACATCAAATGTGCATGCGTAAGTTTGTGGCTTTAAGGTCCGGATTATAGATCATTCCGAATAATGGACATCCGGGTTACAGACTTTGTGCTGTATTAAAAGCATCTCCACTTCGAATATGATACAATCTAATTAATACCATAATAGCATGACTTACACCAAACTAAATTTGGAACTAATGGGTGATAGATATTACGTAATTGGAAAGCTCTGAATCCATTGCTTGAGCCTTTCATGAAAGATAAGATTTTAGATTTTTAATTAAACATCCAATAATGAATCAGCTAACATGTGAGAAATGGAAGATACTGGCTCCTGAAGTCTACATTTTGCACCATACAAATTATCTAATTCATACCATTCACAACTTGTGAGTACTTATCTCAATGAGTACTACTTACTTATTATTATCCAACTAGAGATACCTGAATACCATACACATCTTAACTTGAAGAATAACTTTCTTTTACTAAATATCAACAGTAATAAATATATTGGCTCACATAAAAGAAATAACAAATCATCTCTCATTATAGCTGCTGAAATATCTATTTGGCATCATATTAGCAACATGATTTATACCAATCACACAGACTCATATGCGCTTGGATGCTTATCTAATTGAAGAGATTTGAATACCCACTGTACCCATCTTAACTGGCAACAAAATTTCATTTATTGAATATTAAAAAGTAATAAATGTTTCAGCTAATATATAAGGAACAACAAATGCACCTTTATTTTAACTGCTGAAATTTCCATTTCGCACCATCTGGACGGCATGACTTATACCAGTCACACCGACTATTGGGTGCATGAGTAACTATTTAATTGAAAAATTCTGAATTACATGAATCATAACAAGATGACTAAATTTTTAATTTTTTCATTCACTAATCTATAGTAGTACATGCATCAACTAACATGAAAGGAACAATAACTGATCCCTCATTCTGGCTGCTGAAGTCTCTATTTTACATCATACAAACAACATGATTTACACCAATTACATCGACTCGTGGGTATTGGGATTCCATCAAACTGCAGATATTCGAATCTGCATTGAATATTAACTGTATTAGCTAACATGCAAGGAAAAGCGAATGATCCTTTATTTCAGATGCTGAAATTTCTAGTTTTCTCCAACTGAATGACACGATTTATATCAATCACGTTGACTATTAGTGTTTCAATACCTATCTAATTAGAAAACTCAATATCCATTGCTAAGATTTGTACTCAAAAGATTAGCTTTCATTCATTTCTACAGTAATAATGTATCAGCTTAGATGAAAGGAACAATAAATTATCCCTAGTAATGGTTGCTGAAGTCTATATTTTGCAACATACAAACAACATGATTGATACCAATCACACAGACCCATGGGTGCTTGAATACCCAAATAATTGAAGATATCTGAATGTCCATTGCACACATCTTAACCCATTAGTCGCTGGTGTTGCGTTGACGCAACGGTCAAAATAAATGCGTATATAAATATAACTACCTAAGATATTTTATACCAGCAGATGATTTTGTGTAGGGAATATTATGAAGATTATTTCTGCAAAAAAATATTTGCCTTCAACAATCATTTTGTTTATAATAATTAATTGCATACTTTAAGCAAAATTTTCGACCAGGTATTTTTGCTAACAATATTTAAGGAAAGAATCACCGTCTTTATGAGTGATCTATTTTTAGTCAAGGTCACCGTTTATCAGAACATTACATCAGTCAGATGTTTATATTTGTGTTGGGAAGGAAGGGAAAACAGGAGTTGCGCTGACACAACATCAGCAGGAAACAGGTAGTCAATCCCCTTTTTCACTCATTCCTTTCGATGTTTTGGTTGTTTAAAAATGCCTAGAACGAGGTATCTTACATTAAAAGAAGCCCTTCAAAGATTTTTTGATGAAGAAACTGATGATGATAATGTTAATAATGACCAGAAAGAAACTGATGTTGTTGTTCCCCCAGAAATTGCAGAGGCTAGTGACAAAGAAGAATGGAATGGCAATGTTTTAAATAATGATAATGATATTTTACCAAATGATACTGCTGGGGAAGTTGAAATTCACGTAAGAAGTAAGTTTCAGGAAAAATTTGAGCAATGGACGTACGAGCTCTGAGCTCCGTAATGTCAATGTGAACGGAATCCAGAATACGGCGCCGCCAGTGGGCAAACAATCTACTTCTCCTCCGCCTCTACAGATCCAAACTGAAATGGAAATTACTGCATCTACTCCACCTGCCTCTCCTTCTGCACTTGAGCTGTCGAAAAGCGCAATCCAAATTTATTCTCTGAAAAATCGCCACACAGACCTCCTTTTTGATATTCAGCGACTTCAAAGAACGGAGACACCTAACAAGGAATTGATGATTAAGCAGTTGCAGGATGAGGGTGAGAAAGTTTTATTTTCCTTGCATACCCTCTGCACTAAACTAGGCATTAATTTATTTACCCTCCCAGCCACTGAAGAGGAATTCTTCAAAGAATGCAAAAAATCTACTAAAACACCTGATTCTGATCCTAAAATCAAAAATTCTGATCCTAAAACTCAAAATTCAAATCCACCCTCATCCTCAGCCAATCAAAATCCTCCAAAAGATACTTCTAAACTCGAATCTAAAAAACGAACTAGACCCACAGACAATGAAGGATTTGCAGTTCCTCCTAAACATCTAATTGCCAAAAAACCATTACCCAACACTAATGATAATGAAAACATTACAACATCTAATTCTTTCACAAACATACAAAACTCTGATAACACTGAACACTCGACTCAGCAGCCGGCTGTCACTCAAGCACCACCTCCAATTTTCATAAAACCGCGTGCTGATTGGTTCTTTCTCCTCAATCAGTTACGCCGACATGCACCAACTGTTCTTTCCAAACAAAACATAGACTTTCTTAAACTCACAACCACTAATGAAACTGATTATAGAACAGTTGTTAGATTCCTCACAGAAAATAACATTGAATTCAAGTCACACACACTCAAAAGCAGATAGACCACTTAAAGTTATCATTAGGGGATTACCCTCCAGTACACCACTCAACGTTGTACAGACTGCGGTTGAAGTGCTTGGCTTCAAAATTCATAAAATTTCTCAACTGAAGAAGTGGAAAACGAAGATGCCGATGCCCCTCTTTTATTTGCAAATCTACAATAGCCTAAAAGCTGAGGAAATATATTCAATAACCGAACTCCTTGGAACTGAAGTCTCCATGGAGCACTTCAAAGGACAGAAGGGTCCCTCCCAATGCTGGCGTTGCCAGGGATTTTTTCATTCGTCCGAAGTCTGCACCTTACCAAGACGTTGTGTCAGATGTGCTGGACCGCATCAAGCAAAGGATTGTACAAAACCTTTCGAAGAGCCGAACAAATGCGCAAATTGCTCAGGAAACCATGCAGCAAACTGGCGTTCCTGCCCGAAGTTTCCCGGCTCCAAAAACAGACAACCTCCAAAGCCAAGTACCAAACCCAGTCAGACCGTTGACAACACTAACAAATTTAACTTACAACATAATACATTTCCAATACTGCCGGCTACACACACTCCCAGTGCAAATAATATTCGCCCTGGAGTTTCATACTCTGCTGCCCTTACGGGTATGCAACAGGCTGCACCACAAATTATTCCAAATTTATCGGCCCCCTTAGGAGCTAATTCGACACTAAATTGTACCGAAATCCTTTTGGCTATTATTCAAATTTCCAATCAGCCTGGTATTGACCACAGCAAATTACTTCTGGCATTCAAAAACGCCTTACCGCAGCTCAGAGTGGCTCCATCTGGTGCTGACGCGGCATACTACATCTTTGAGAGTTATATTACTCTCCAATTCTCTGATATCCCCAGTCAGTAAAATTCAATACTTTGAAAAGATTGAAAAACTTAAAACTATGCACCTGGAATGCAAATGGCATCCTATCCAAATTCCATGAGTTTAGAGACTATGTAGAAGAGAAAGATTTTGATATTATTTTTGTCCAAGAGACCAAACTCCAGCCAGGGAGAGCTCCCAAGCTTGCAAATTATGCATTATATAAAAATGACAGACAAGCTTCTAATACTCGTGATGTTTATCATGGTGGCACTTGTGTCTATATTAAAAATTCAATTCCTCACAAAAGAATTGACACTCCGAGTATGAGCAAACTCGAGGCAACAATCATCGAAATTTTCATTCAAAATTCACCCTCCCTTGTAATGATCTCTGCCTATCTTCCACCAGGTGGAAATTTACCTGTGGTAGATTTTAACAAATTGCTCACCTTATCCAACAATCTAATCATAGCTGGTGATTTAAATTGTCACCATCAGCATTGGCGTTGTCACAGATCAAACCCTGCTGGTCGTGGCCTTCTAAAATGGGCTCAGTGCGCCCAAATTAAAATTATTGCGCCGGATTCCCCCACTACATATGGTTCACGGGGTGCCCCTTCATTCATTGATTTAGCACTCTTTCGAAATATCCCTTTTGGATATCACGTGACTGTTGAAAACTGTTTATCTTCAGATCACAACCCCGTGATCATAGACCTTAACTGTACTATTTTTAATCAAAATTCTCCGGCACTCGTCTCTACAAACTGGGACAATTTTTGTTTCAAACTTAAAAGTAAAAATTTGCCCTCCCTTGAAATTAAATCCAGCCATGATATAGACTTGGCAGTTGATCAATTAACGACCATCTTAACAGATACTTATAAGGAAGTATCAAAACCCACCCTTAGACCCAATTTTCATAAATTACCTCAAGAAATTAAACTCAAAATTAAAGAAAAGAATAAAGTACGGAGACTTTGGCAAAGAAATAGAAATCCTAGCTTAAAAATTCAACTCTGTACTCTCCAAAATGAGATCAAGGCATCATGTGACCAGTTCTTCCAATCACAATACACGAATTACATTCAGTCCCTAACGACCAATGATAACAGTCTTTGGCGCGCATCAGCCCGCCTACGCAAACACAAATCTAACATTCCGTCCCTAGCTACGGACGCAGCGGTGGCTCACACAGACGCTGAGAAATCCGAATTAATTGCGGATTCTCTTCAAACTCAATTTACACCACATAATGAAGGAATTTTTGCGAACAACGCAAGTTCTTTCCCACAAGATGTTGAACGTTTCCTCTCCTTGCCTTTCGCGAGAGAAATACAATATACATCCATGAACGAGGTAAGTGAATACATTACCAAGCTCAAACCCAAAAAAGCCCCTGGTATGGACTCTATTTCTAATCGTATGATTAAAAATTTACCCACCAGTTATCTATTTTTCTTAGTAATGCTTATAAATTTTATGATACAGCATTGCTATTTTCCTCAAAGCTGGAAACAAGCACTCATTGTGCCTATTCAAAAACCAGGCCAAAGCCTTTCAAACCCTCAAAATTATAGAGCTATCAGCCTCCTATCATCTTTATCAAAGATATACGAATTTGTGTTACTTAAACGCCTGAATGATTTTCTCCGAAATCACAACGTTCTGATTGATGAACAATTTGGATTTCGAGCAAAACACTGCACTACGCACCAGCTGCTGAGGACAGTGGAGTTCATTCACGAAGGGTTTCGTAACAAAATGCTTACTGGCGCTTTATTTCTTGACATAGCCAAAGCATTTGATAGGACTTAGCATATAGGAATCATTATCAAGCTCATACGACTTGACGTTTCGGCCCATTTAATTCATATAATTAATTCGTACCTCACTAATAGATCTTTTTCTGTACGAGTTAATTCTTTCATTTCGGCACCCCGTCCTATACTAAGCGGTGTCCCCCCAAGGGTCACTTTTAGGCCCAATTTTGTTCAACATTATCATAAATGACATACTAAAATCACCTAGTATCACTCTTGCACTTTATGCAGATGATACAGCCATCCTAGCCCAACACAAACGCCTTGAAAACTTGGTCCAAATCATTCAGAGATATCTCTCTAGCCATGAGCACTGGCTCATCACTTGGAAAATAAAAATTAATGTTGCTAAATGTGCTGCTAGGATCTTCAAATGTAGCCCCCTCCCATACCCTTCCATTAATATTAAGTTCTTTGATGACTATGTTCCCTGGTCAAACTCTTCCAAGTACCTAGGAGTTGTACTTGATTCAAAATTACTCTGGCGCCTTCACATTGAAAATGTTCTCAACAAAGCGAAAGGTGCTAGAGCCCAACTTTACCCCCTTTTTAGCTCGAAAGAGCCATCTGTCAATTAAAAACAAAATTCTTCTCTATACATCAATTATAAGACCTGTCTTTATGAATGCATGTACAATCTGGGGTACTGCTGCAAAAACTCATGTGAAAAAACTTCAATCTTTTCAAAGTAAAACTTTACGTATGGCCCTAAACGCAGCCTGGTAGGTCCGTACAGATGTGATTCATTCGGACCTTAACATTAAACCTGTTGATTATCTTATCAAAAAACATAGTCAAAATTTATTCCTTAAAATTAAACAGATTGATAATCGAGCACTTCAACAGATGCCAGCATACGATCCTGCTATTCGCAGCTCACAGAAGAGACCGAGAGCCGTGATTGGCCGAGAGTTCGGCATCTATCCACCATCCAAAAGGGCAAGACACGCCCTCCCAACTTCAGCTCCAGGAACTTCAGCGCCATGAAGGAAGGACGTCTCTTCAGCGAGCTGCCATATATTCCTTATTTCATCTTACACAACTGCAATCCAAGATCTTCAAGCAAAGTTATCAATCTGTTTACTTAAGAATCACATCTCCCGCAGATTCTAAATCTGCCTAAGAATATTTTCATCGCGATCCCATTAATTATTTGCACTCTCCTACACAAGCCACATGCCAATGAGCCTATTAATCGTAAACTCTTTCCTATCCGCTTTTTGCTTTAGTGTTTGTATTGTGTATAAAAAATTATAAAAACCAAAAAAAGTATAAAATATAAAATACAAAAAAATTATAAAAACCTAAAAACTTATAAAAAAAATTATGATACTTATAAAAAAAAATTATGATAATATGAATTTTTATTTTCTCATCTCTATCCCTAAGCTTTCTCGAGCCTGTGGAAAAAAGAATGATTCTTTATTTTGGATGATGAAATTTCTAATTTTTCCTATCTGGATCTCATGTTTTATATGAATCACACCAACTATTGGGTGGAAAACTCAATATACATTGCCAACTCTTGGAAGACTAGCTTTAATTCTTTTATTCATTATGCTAAAGTAATACATGTATAGTCTTTCATGAAAGAAACGGTAAATTATCCTTAGTAGTGCTGGCTGAAATCCATATTTTACAATACATGATTAAAACATATAAACAACATGATTGATACCAACACATGGGTGCTTTAATATCCATCTATTCGGAGATATCTGAATATCTGTTGTACGCTATTTAAGAGGGAAACTAAATTTCTTTTTCTGAATTTTCATCAGTAATAAATGTATCACTTAGCATACAAAAAAAGAACAAATGATAGTTTAATTTACCTCCTGAAATCACTTTCCACTATCTGGAAGACATTATTTAGACCAACTGTACTGACAATTACATGTATCTTTACTAGAAGACTACCTTCACTTCATTCATTCAGTATGGTATAGTAATACATGTGCCAGCTGACATGAAAGGAACAAAAAATGATCCCTCACTGCGTCGGCTGAAAACTCTATTTTGCACCATACGAACGATACAATTTATACCAATCGCATCGACTCATGGATGCTTCAATACCTATCTAATTGGAGATATCTGAATATCTGTTGTGGACATCTTAACAGGGACGTTTTATTTTAGTTGCTGAAATTGCTATTTTCCACTATCTGGTACATGATTTAAAGCAATCACACAGACAAAATTACATACTTCTTAACTAGAAGTCTATCCTAATACATGTATCAGCTAACATGAAAAGAAATATTAATGATCATTCATTGTTGCTGCTGAAATCTCTATTTTGCACCATACGAACGACATGATTTATACCAATCACATCGACTCATGGGTGCATACCCATGGAATTCGAGATATCTGAATCTCCGCAGTATGGATCTTCACAGTAAAAATACATTTCTTTTACTGAATATTCAACAGTAATATATGTATTAGCTAACATGCAAGAAAGGGGAAAAAAAAAAAAAAAATGATTCTATATGTTAGATGCTGAAATTTCTAGTTTTCCCTATCTGGATGACATGTTTTATATGACACATTATTGGGTGTTTAGATACCTAGCTAACATTGGTAACAAACTGAAAGACAAGCTTAATTCTTTCGTCCAATATGTTACAGTAATACATGTATTGGCTTAAATGAAAGGAACATTAAATTATCCTTAATAGTGGTAGCTGAAATCTGTATTTTGCAACACATAAAGAACATCATTGATACCAATCAAACCGACCCATGGGTGCTTTAATATCCATCTAATCGGACATATCTGAATATCTGTTGTATGCTATTTAACAGGGAAACCAAATTTCTTTTACTGAATTTTTATCAGTAATAAATGTATCAGTTAGCATACAAAAAAAAGAACAAATGATACTTTAGTTTACCTCCTGAAATCACTTTCCACTATCTGGAAGACATTATTTAGACCAACCGTACTGACAATTACATGTATCTTTACTAGAAGACTACCTTCACTTCATTCATTCAGTATGGTATAGTAACACATGTGCCAGCTGACATGAAAGGAACAATAAATGATCCCTCACTGTGGTGGCTGAAATCTCTATTTTGCACCATACGAACGATACAATTTATACCAATCGCATCGACTCATGTGTGCTTCAATACTTATCTAATTGGAGATATCTGAATATCTGTTGTAGACATCTTAACAGGGACGCTTTTTTTTAGTTGCTGAAAACTCTATTTTCCACTATCTGGTACATGATTTAAAGTAATCACACAGACAAAATTACATACTTCTTAACTAGAAGACTATCTTCATTCATTATGTTATCGTAATACATGTATCAGCTAACATGAAAAGAACAATTAATGATCATTCATTGTGGCTGCTGAAATATCTATTTTGCACCATACGAACGACATGATTTATACCAATCACATCGACTCATGGGTGCATACCCATGGAATTCGAGATATCTGAATCTTTCGTAGTATGGATTTTCACAGTAAAAATACATTTCTTTTACTGAATATTCAACAGTAATATATGTATTAGCTAACATGCAAGAAAGAAGAAAAAAATAATTCTATATGTTAGATGCTGAAATGTCTAGTTTTCGCTATCTGGATGAAATGTTTTATATGACACATTATTGGGCGTTTAGACACCTAGCTAATAGGAAACCTCAATATACACTGGTAACAAACTGAAACACAAGCTTAATTCTTTCGTCCAATATGCTACAGAAATACATGTATTGGCTTAAATGAAAGGAACATTAAATTATCCTTAATATTGGTAGCTGAAATCTGTATTTTGCAACACATAAAGAACATCATTGATACCAATCAAACCGACCCATGGGTGCTTTAATATCCATCTAATCGGACATATCTGAATATCTGTTGTATGCTATTTAACAGGGAAACCAAATTTCTTTTACTGAATTTTTATCAGTAATAAATGTATCAGTTAGCATACAAAAAAAAGAACAAATGATACTTTAGTTTACCTCCTGAAATCACTTTCCACTATCTGGAAGACATTATTTAGACCAACCGTACTGACAATTACATGTATCTTTACTAGAAGACTACCTTCACTTCATTCATTCAGTATGGTATAGTAACACATGTGCCAGCTGACATGAAAGGAACAATAAATGATCCCTCACTGTGGTGGCTGAAATCTCTATTTTGCACCATACGAACGATACAATTTATACCAATCGCATCGACTCATGTGTGCTTCAATACTTATCTAATTGGAGATATCTGAATATCTGTTGTAGACATCTTAACAGGGACGCTTTTTTTTAGTTGCTGAAAACTCTATTTTCCACTATCTGGTACATGATTTAAAGTAATCACACAGACAAAATTACATACTTCTTAACTAGAAGACTATCTTCATTCATTATGTTATCGTAATACATGTATCAGCTAACATGAAAAGAACAATTAATGATCATTCATTGTGGCTGCTGAAATATCTATTTTGCACCATACGAACGACATGATTTATACCAATCACATCGACTCATGGGTGCATACCCATGGAATTCGAGATATCTGAATCTTTCGTAGTATGGATTTTCACAGTAAAAATACATTTCTTTTACTGAATATTCAACAGTAATATATGTATTAGCTAACATGCAAGAAAGAAGAAAAAAATAATTCTATATGTTAGATGCTGAAATGTCTAGTTTTCGCTATCTGGATGAAATGTTTTATATGACACATTATTGGGCGTTTAGACACCTAGCTAATAGGAAACCTCAATATACACTGGTAACAAACTGAAACACAAGCTTAATTCTTTCGTCCAATATGCTACAGAAATACATGTATTGGCTTAAATGAAAGGAACATTAAATTATCCTTAATATTGGTAGCTGAAATCTGTATTTTGCAACATATAAAGAACATGATTGATACCAATCACACCGACCCATGGGCGCTTTAATATCCATCTAACTGGACATATCTGAATATCTGTTGTATGCTATTTAACAGGGAAACCAAATTTTTTTAACTGAATTTTCATCAGTAATAAATGTATCAGTTAGCATACAAAAAAAGAACAAATGATACTTTAGTTTACCTCCTGAAATCACTTTCCACTATCTGGAAGACATTATTTAGACCAACCGTACTGACAATTACATATATCTTTACTAGAAGACTACCTTCACTTCATTCATTCAGTATGGTATAGTAATACGTGTGTCAGCTGACATGAAAGGAACAATAAATGATCCCTCACGGTGGCTGCTGAAATCTCTTATTTTGCACCATACGAACGATACAATTTATACCAATCGCATCGACTCATGGGTGCTTCAATACCTATCTAATTGGAGATATCTGAATATCTGTTGTGGACATCTTAACAGGGACGCTTTATTTTAGTTGCTGAAATTGCTATTTTCCACTATCTGGTACATGATTTAAGGCAATCACACAGACAAAATTACATACTTCTTAACTAGAAGACTATCTTCATTCATTCAGTATGTTATCGTAATACATGTATCAGCTAACATGAAAAGAACAATTAATGATCATTCATTGTGGCTGCTGAAATCTCTACTTTGCACCATACGAACGACATGATTTATACCAATCAGATCGACTCATGGGTGCATACCCATGGAATTCGAGATATCTGAATCTCCGCAGTATGGATCTTCACAGTAAAAATACATTTCTTTTACTGAATATTCAACAGTAATATATGTATTTGCTAACATGCTAGAAAGAAAAAAAAAAATGATTCTATACGTTAGATGCTGAAATTTCTAGTTCTTCCTATCTTTTATGCTATCTGGATGACATGTTTTCTATGACACATTATTGGGCGTTTAGATACCTAGCTAACATTGGTAACAAACTGAAAGACAAGCTTAATTCTTTCGTCCAATATGCTACAGTAATACATGTATTGGCTTAAATGAAAGGAACATTAAATTATCTTTAATATTGGTAGCTGAAATCCGTATTTTGCAACATATAAAGAACATCATTGATACCAATCATGATGCTATTTAACAGGGAAACCAAATTTCTTTTGCTGAATTTTCATCAGTAATAAATGTATCAGTTAGCATACAAAAAAAAGAACAAATGATACTTTAGTTTACCTCATGAAATCACTTTCCACTATCTGGAAGACATTATTTAGACCAACTGTACTGACAGTTACATGTATCTTTACTAGAAGACTACCTTCACTTCATTCATTCAGTATGGTATAGTAATACTTGTGTCAGCTGACATGAAAGGAACAATAAATGATCCCTCAATGTGGCTGCTGAAATCTCTATTTTGCACCATACGAACGATACAATTTATACCAATCGCATCGACTCATGGGTGTTTCAATACCTATCTAATTGGAGATATCTGAATATCTGTTGTGGACATCTTAACAGGGACTCTTTATTTTAGTTGCTGAAATCTCTATTTTCCACTATCTTGTACATGATTTAAAGCAATCACACGGACAAAATTACATACTTCTTAACTAGAAGACTACCTTCATTCATTCAGTATGTTATCGTAATCTGAATCTCTGCAGTATGGATCTTCACAGTAAAAATACATTTCTTTTACTGAATATACAACAGTAATATATGTATTAGCTAACATGCAAGAAAGAAAAAAAAATGACACATTATTTTTTATATGACACATTATTGGGCGTTTAGATACCTAGCTAACATTGGTAACAAACTGAAAGACAAGCTTAATTCTTTCGTCTAATATGTTACAGTAATACATGTATTGGCTTAAATGAAAGGAACATTAAATTATCCTTAATATTGGTAGCTGAAATCTGTATTTTGCAACATATAAAGAACATCATTGATACCAATCAAACCGACCCATTGGTGCTTTAATATCCATCTAATCGGACATATCTGAATATCTGTTGTATGCTATTTAACAGGGAAATCAAATTTCTTTTACTGAATTTTTATGAGGAATAAATGTATCAGTTAGCATACAAAAAAAGAACAAATGATACTTTAGTCATAGACTCCAACTACTACGGATTCTCCGTAGTTTCTACGGAAATTCATGAAAAACTACGAGCTACGAAAAGTATGGAAAAAACTACGGATTTTACAGAAACAAGAGCAGGAGAACCAGTACTCGAAACGGAACCAACTAATTCATCCGATGATTGGCTGAATACTCGTGTTATCATATATCACGTGTTGAGTGCGTTCCTAGTTTTGAAGAATTAGCCGATCGTAGATCAGTAACTCCAACCGTTAACGACTTATCAATAGTTCCACCAAATTGTCTGTCTCCCAGGTTCCTCGCTGATGCGTGTTTAGGCTGCATTCGGCTGCATTGTGTAGTTTACGGCGAGAGCTTAGCGTGTGTCTTGTGAACTGTGAATCAGGTGAAAGATTTTTAATCATGATGCTGCTTCGAACGAAGAAGCCAAAATTATCAAAGCAGAAGTTTAAAGATTCATATTCTTCAGAATTTCCATGCATTAAAGCATCCGAAATTTCTGTGAATCACGCACACTGCAGTGTATGCAACAAAGACTTCTCAGTTGCTCATGGCGGAAAAGATGACTGTAAACGGCATGTGTTTTCTCAAAAGCATATAGAACTTGGCACCGTAAAATCTAAAGAAATAACAAATTTCTGAATAAAAGATGATGAAACAGATCCTATAAAAGCCGAATGCTATTTTGTTCGTTTTTTAATTGAACATAATCTACCGCTTTCTGTTTCGGATCATTCCAAAGAGCTTTTCAAAGCAATGTTTCCGGATTCTGCCATAGCAAAAAAAAATTTAGCTGCGGTCATACCAAAACTGCTGCTATTGTGAAAACGCTTGCAGAAAATACTGTTGCTGATATTATAAAATCAGTGTGCAGTACATCGTTTTCTCTAAGTACTGATGGAAGTAATGATAACAATGATAACAAACTGTACCCATTGGTTATAACATACTACAGTAAAGAAAAGGGAGTGATAATTACTTCATTGATTTCTATTTTAGAATGCACGAATAATACAGGAGAAGGTATTTTTAATTGTATAAATGAAAACTTTAAAAACAAAGGTTTAGAATGGAAAAATTGCTTATCATTTTCTTCAGATAATGCTAGTAATATGATTGGAAAGTTTAAATGTGTAGCATCATTTATCAAAATGCATCAACCAAGTATAATCACCAGAGGTTGTCCTTGCCACCTCTTGCATATAGCTGCAAAAAAAGCTACTGAAAAATTAATTGGCTCAGAAATTGAAATGTTGATAATAGATATATATTTTTACTTGGAGAAAAGTTCGAAACGGAAGCATAGCTTCAAAGTTGCTCAACAAATTTTGGGACAGAATGCAAAATCTCATAAAATTTTGAAATATTGCAGTACTGATGGTTGTCTCTTTTAGAATCTATAACAAGGATTTTGGAACAGTGGGATGCTGTGATAAATTTTTTTGGAGATAAACCAGATAACAGTGAGAATGAAGGAAAGAGATTGCAAAACATTAAAAAAATTTTACAGTCACCGACCACCAAATTGTACTTGTTATTTTTGAAAAATACTTTGCCTTTGTTTATAACAGTAAATATTAATTTGCAACAACAAGCTCCTTATATACATAAATTGAGAAGAGAACTTTTTGAACTTTTAATGAATTTATTTGTTAAGATTCGTAAAACCATCAGTAATTTCTAAAGAAAATGAAGATGTTACTCTAACGTCTATTCCATTTCATAGTAAACAAAAAGAAAATGAAAATTTAGTGATTGGTGCGGAAACAAGACTATATTTAAAAAATGCCAAGTTGAATGAAAGTGAAGTGAAATCATTTTTCAATTCTGTGCGAGCTTTTTTTGTAACTGCATGTTCATATATAATTGATAAATTTCCACTGAGTGATCCATTTCTAAAACATGCTGAAGTTGCTGACATCAACTTGAGAACTGAAGTCTCATTTTCATCTGTTCTTTACTTGATGAATACTTTTCCATCCATTATTGATGAAAAATGTCTTAATCAAGTAGAAATTGAGTTTTCCATGTATCAAGTAGATGATTTGAAAGAAATTGTAGATTTGCGTATTGATATAGCATGGGGAGAAACTGCCAAATTAAAAAATATGAATGGGTGTATTAAATACAAAGTATTGCCTTCTGTAATGCTTGCTGTCTTAATAATACCTCATTCAAATGCAGCTTGCGAAAGAATTTTTTCTATTGTTAAAAAAAATCAGACGGAATTTCGACCAAATTTAGGTCTTAAAACTCTTGAAGCAGTTTTGATTGAAAAAATAAATATGCAGGCAAATGAAGAACTGTGTTATAAAAAAACATTCTCAAAATCAGAACTTAAGCTTGCTAAGCATGGTACATATAAATCTTTGCATTCATAAATTATGCGTATTTTGTTTAATACTTATATGTATCATTCTTGGTTATTTAAATTTTATTTCCCTGTAGAAATCATATCCAGAATAAAGATATGATTTATAGCTTCTGATTTTTTCTACGATTAGTAGTGTTTTGAAGTACTTTTTATTAGTAAATGCTTGAGGAGTTAAAAGAAAATTTCTAATTAAATGTGCATATAATTTACAAGGTATATTTTTAATTATTCAGTTTTATATGTATATGGATTGTAAATGTAATAAAATTGATTAAAGTTAATTATTAATTTAAAATTAATGAATGGTTAATTACAACATACGCTACGCGCACATTTTCAAAGTTGTAAAAATGTCGTTCGCGCGTTGACTACTGACAAGGTTTGCTGAAGGTTGGAGTCTATGCTTTAGTTTACCTCATGAAATCACTTTCCACTATCTGGAAGACATTATTTAGACCAACCGTACTGACAATTACATGTATCTTTACTAGAAGACTACCTTCACTTCATTCATTCAGTATGGTATAGTAACACATGTGCCAGCTGACATGAAAGGAACAATAAATGATGCCTCACTGTGGCGGCTGAAATCTCTATTTTGCACCATACGAACGATACAATTTATACCAATCGCATTGACTCATGTGTGCTTCAATACTTATCTAATTGGAGATATCTGAATATCTGTTGTAGACATCTTAACAGGGACGCTTTATTTTAGTTGCTGAAAACTCTATTTTCCACTATCTGGTACATGATTTAAAGTAATCACACAGACAAAATTACATACTTCTTAACTAGAAGACTATCTTCATTCATTTAGTATGTTATCGTAATACATGTATCAGCTAACATGAAAAGAAAAATTAATGATCATTCATTGTGGCTGCTGAAATCTCTACTTTGCACCATACGAACGACATGATTTATACCAATCACATCGACTCATGGGTGCATACCCATGGAATTCGAGATATCTGAATCTCCGCAGTATGGATCTTCACAGTAAAAATACATTTCTTTTACTGAATATACAACAGTAATATATGTATTAGCTAACATGCAAGAAAGAAAAAAAAATGATTCTATACGTTAGATGCTGAAATTTCTAGTTCTTCCTATCTGGATGACATGTTTTATATGACACATTATTGGGCGTTTAGATACCTAGCAAACATTGGTCACAAACTGAAAGACAAGCTTAATTCTTTCGTCTAATATGTTACAGTAATACATGTATTGGCTTAAATGAAAGGAACATTAAATTATCCTTAATATTGGTAGCTGAAATCTGTATTTTGCAACATATAAAGAACATCATTGATACCAATCAAACCGACCCATGGGTGCTTTAATATCCATCTAATCGGACATATCTGAATATCTGTTGTATGCTATTTAACAGGGAAACCAAATTTCTTTTACTGAATTATTATCAGTAATAAATGTATCAGTTAGCATACAAAAAAAGAACAAATGATACTTTAGTTTACCTCATGAAATCACTTTCCACTATCTGGAAGACATTATTTAGACTAACCGTACTGACAATTACATGTATCTTTACTAGAAGACTACCTTCACTTCATTCATTCAGTATCGTATAGTAATACATGTGCCAGCTGACATGAAAGGAACAATAAATGATCCCTCACTGTGGCGGCTGAAATCTCTATTTTGCACCATACGAACGATACAATTTATACCAATCACATCGACTCATGGGTGCTTCAATACCTATCTAATTGGAGATATCTGAATATCTGTTGTAGACATCTTAACAGGGACGCTTTATTTTAGTTGCTGAAAACTCTATTTTCCACTATCTGGTACATGATTTAAAGCAATCACACAGACAAAATTACATACTTCTTAACTAGAAGACTATCTTCATTCATTCAGTATGTTATCGTAATACATGTATCAGCTAACATGAAAAGAAAAATTAATGACCATTCATTGTGGCTGCTGAAATCTCTATTTTGCACCATACGAACGACATTATTTATACCAATCACATCGACTCATGGGTGCTACCCATGCAATTCGAGATATCTGAATCTCCGCAGTATGGATCTTCACAGCAAAAATACATTTCTTTTACTCAATATTCAACAGTAATATATGTATTAGCTAACATGCAAGAAAGAAAAAAAAAATGATTCTATATGTTAGATGCTGAAATTTCTAGTTTTCCCTATCTTTTATGCTATCTGGATGACATGTTTTATATGACACATTATTGGGCGTTTAGATACCCAGCTAACATTGGTAACAAACCGAAAGACAAGCTTAATTCTTTCGTCCAATATGCTACAGTAATACATGTATTGGCTTAAATGAAAGGAACATTAAATTATCCTTAATATTGGTAGCTGAAATCCGTATTTTGCAACATATAAAGAACATCATTGATACCAATCACACCGACCCATGGGTGCTATAATATCCATCTAATCGGACATATATGAATATCTGTTGTATGCTACTTAACAGGGAAACCAAATTTCTTTTGCTGAATTTTCATCAGTAATAAATGTATCAGTTAGCATACAAAAAAAAGAACAAATGATACTTTAGTTTACCTCATGAAATCACTTTCCACTATCTGGAAGACATTATTTAGACCAAGTGTACTGACAATTACATGTATCTTTACTAGAAGACTACCTTCACTTCATTCATTCAGTATGGTATAGTAATACTTGTGTCAGCTGACATGAAAGGAACAATAAATGATCCCTCAATGTGGCTGCTGAAATCTCTATTTTGCACCATACGAACGATACAATTTATACCAATCGCATCGACTCATGGGTGCTTCAATACCTATCTAATTGCAGATATCTGAATATCTGTTGTGGACATCTTAACAGGGACTCTTTATTTTAGTTGCTGAAATCTCTATTTTCCACTATCTTGTACATGATTTAAAGCAATCACACGGACAAAATTACATACTTCTTAACTAGAAGACTACCTTCATTCATTCAGTATGTTATCATAATACATGTATCAGCTAACAGGAAAAGAACAATTAATGATTATTCATTGTGGCTGCTGAAATTTTTATTTTGCACCATACGAACGACATGATTTATACCAATCACATCGACTCATGGGTGCCTAAATACCCATGTTACTGGAGATATCTGAATCTCTGCAGTATGGATCTTCACAATGAAAATACATTTCTTTTACTGAATATTCAACAGTAATATACAGCTAACATGCAAGAAAGAGAAAACATGATTCTTTATGTTACGTACTGAAATTTCTAGTTTTCCCTTTCTGGATGACATATTTTACATCACACATTATTGGGCATTTAGATTCCTAGCTAATTGGAAACCTCAATATACATTGCTGACAAGCTTATTTCTTTCATTCAATATGCTACAGTAATACATGTATTGATTTAAATGAAAGGAACATTAAATTATCCTTAGTAGTGGTGGCTGAAATCTGTATTTTGCAACATATAAACAACATGATTGATACCAATCAGACAGACCCATGGGTGCTTTAATATCCATCTAATCGGATATATCTGAATATCTGCTGTACGCTATTTAACAGGGATACTTAATTTCTTTTATTGAATTTTCATCAGTAATAACTGTATCAGTGAGCATAGAAACAACAAATGGTACTTAAGTTTAGCTTCCAAAATATTTTTCACTATCTGGAAGACATGATTTATATCAACCGCACTGACAATTACATGCATCTTTACTAGATGACTACCTTCACTTCATTCATTCAGTACGGTATAGTAATATGTATACCAGCTGATATGGAACGGGACTATAAATGATCCCTCAATGTGGCTGCTGAAATCTCTATTTTGCACCATACGAATGACACGAATTATACCAGTCGCATCAACTCATGAGTGCTTCAATACCTACCTAATTGGAGCTATCTGAAAATCTGTTGCAGACATCTTAGCAGTAAACTAAATTTCTTTCACTGATTATTCAACAGTAATAGATATACCTGCTAGCATAAGAAAAAAAAATGAATAATTTTTTATTTTAGCTGAAGTCTCTATTTTGCATTATTTAGGCAACATGATTTTTACCAACCACACAGACTATTGTGTTACTGCATAGCCATGTAATAGGAACAATATAAATATACAATGTAGGCATCTTAACAGAAAAACTATGCTATAGTAACAAATGTATCAGTTGACATGAAAGGAACAATAAGCGATCACTTATTGTGGCTGCTGAAGACTCTATTTTGCACTGTATGAACAAAATGATTTATACCAATGGCTCGTGGGTGGTTACCCATTTATTGGTGATATCTAAATATCGGTTGTAGGCAGCTTAACTGAGAGACTGAACTTCTTTTACTGAATATTCAACAGTAATAAATGTTTCAACTACACAGACTTTTGGGTGCTGGGTAGCTATCTAATTGGAATATTGCTTACACACATCTTAACCAGAAGACTAGCTTTAATTCTTTCATTAAATAAATTATAGTAATACATTAATTAGGAAATTTAAAAGGAACAATAAATGATCACTCAGTGTGGCTCCTGAAATCTATTTTACACCATTTATGCCAATCATACCAACTCACTGGTGCTTGGATACCCATCTAATCCCAGAGACCTGAATATCCATTGTTTGCAATTTAACTAGAAGACAACTTCCTTTTACTGGATATTCAAGAGTAATAAATGTATCAGATAACATGTCAGGTACTGCAAATTTTCCTTCATTGTAACTGCTGAAATCTCTATTTTGCCCCATACTAACAAAATGATTTATACCAATCATAAGAACACCTGGGTACTTGGATAGTCATGTAATTGGACAGCTCTGGGTATCTGTTGAAAATGAAAAATATTTTCCTTTATTAAATAGCAGTCAAGAATATTAACTGTGTCAGTTAACATGAAAAGAATAATAAGTGATTCTTTAATAGAGATACGTTTCTTGCACATTAAAATGACATTATTTACACATTAATATAATGCTGAGCTCCTGATAAGATGTCCTTACTTTAATGCTTCCTAATAACAGCCCATCCAGGTAGAAGAACATTTTATTATGCTACTTGAATCACATGATCTACAATAGTAATTTAGCTACTTAAATGTATTCACAAACATCATTTAAGCAAAATTATTTAGTCATGGTCTGCTAATGTATATATATCACTTATAACAGCAAAAAGAAATAGAATATTAAGGGGTTCTAGTTAGGATTTTTAACCTTTGGAACTTTACTTGAATAACTTATTAATGTTCATAAATAACTGCCAGGTCAAAGAACTTTTTTTTCCACTATCAAAACTGTAATAACATATCTGTAAAAGGCATGTCCACCCCCTTCCCCCCCCCAAAAAAAAGAGAGAGAGAGAGAACCCTAATTTTGCAGATTTCCACGTAATCATTTTTTAAATTTGCCTTGGAAACATGAACATCAATCTCTTACAAAATAAACAGGATATGAAATTAAATTTTTACTATTTTCATCACAAGAACATGAATTTTACAGTTAAACAGTTCAGTATGTGTACTTTTTTCTAAAGGCAAAGAATGCCCAAACCCTTTCACATTCCTACTCCTTGCTCTTATAATAAAGTGCCAATGCAATTTTTAACGCTTTAAATGCAAAATGGTTAATAATTAATTTCAGTTGGAACTAAAAATTTAACTAAATTCTGGTAGTATAAATGGTTTATTTTATGAATAACAAAATCAATGTTCAAAGCCTACTTTATTAATAAAATTTACAAGAATAAAGTTCCTTTTCTTTGTAATCTATTCCACTAACAGAGGTCAGTGAACAATTGCTCAAACTTTGCAATATAATAAGCTCAAATGCCTCTGAGATGGAAATTGTTAACTACAATCAAGCAAACAAACTGAACTTCACAAAAAAAGAAAAAATTACTATACTCTAAAACATAAGGAATTTACCTGTCCATGAGTGCATCTTCCAATAGAGGTGTAACAGCATATATATAATCTTTTCCCATTTCACCAATATATTCAAACAGAAAAGAAAGAGACTTTAAAACTCCATTCTGTACATTTAATTCTGGTACTCTATATTCATTCATTAATGCAGGAAGGACTGTGAATGGTGAACAAGTTTCTGCTACAATGGCAATGGCAACAGTTGTACAAACACGATTTTGACGCTCTTGCACCTATAAAAATATAATTACTGCAAATATGAGGATGCTCAATTTTTATATTTTCATTAATTCAAAGCACTTTATCATGGAAACTTATGCAGAAAATTAAATACATATAATAATCATTTTTATTTAGTTAAATATTCTCAAACTTTGAAGTAAAGGGCTTTCTTTATGTAAAGTAGTGTTATACTTCCTATTACAATGTAAAGTCATTCAAGTCATTTCTCAAAGAATTTTCTAAGCATAATTACAGATAACATCAGCCTTACAATTTTTCAATCTTGTGATCGTGAAAGCAACACTGCGCACAGAAACAATACTTCAAACTTTCCTAGCAACATGCATTTAGATATGACAATTGCAAGATGATACCAAGAGTCAAGACACAAAATATTTTACCTTCTTGATGAGTGCTATTTCTGAAAAAAGAATCATCAACAAATGCTCATGTCTCAGTGCCTTTCAAAAGCCAAAAAGAAATAAACTAACATCCTGGTTATTACAGCACCCCAAACATCCAGCAAACAACACTGATTAAATGCTTCATAAATTCTTTAGCCACAAGATATCTTTTTTAATAGTGAATACCTGTATATTTACTCTATTTCACATCCAGTATTTATACAAATTGTAACGTGTGTGCTTAAATTGCAAAGGGAAAGTCATCACATGTTTAATATTTGTGTTTTATCAGTCAAGCAATTACAGAAAAACACACGAATAGTGTCTGACACATAAAGTGCACATGTAGCTATTCTAAATGACAAAATATTGATAAAATTTTGCTGTTATTCTACTATGTAGCTATTCTAAATGACAAATATTGATAAAATTTCGCTGTTATTTTACTATTAAGAGTCATTTAAAATTAAGTATAAATCGTTAGACAATTTTCTGAAGCACAATTTTTTTTAAAATCTAATAAAACTGTTTTGCCAGAAGTTACAAATTACCAATATAAAATTATCAAAATCTTATTTTCTAAAATTTAATCCAAAATTCTATCCCCTACCCCCCAAAAAATCTGAGCTAGTGATGCATAATTCCCTCTCTCCAACACATATATTATTTTATGGTAAATTTTCTAAATATTAAATATTCGCTATAACTATTATGTCACTCAAGAACATATAAGGATTTTACATAACATAAGGATTTTACATACATAAGGATTTTACTGATTCTTGATTGTAGTGAGGCAGAGAAGATTTACTTTTCGATTCCATAAATGCTTGGATAAAATTAAATGAATTGAAAACAAAATGTTTCATAAATTAACCCCCTTAATTACTGCTGCTCACTATTTTGCACACCATTAGAGATTTGTTGGACACTTATTTATCTCTGCTTCATCCTTGAATTCACTGAGGGACATAGGCAGCTTGTCATTTTCATTTAATCTTCGAAAACTCAACAGTGTTTTGTAGTCTCTGGTTACAAGTCTCTGGAGAATAGAATACAACGAGCAGGAAATTATTGCAAATGGAATATGCCATGAGGTAAAAGCCAATGTCTGGAACAGAACAAGGAAACTGTAAGCACTATATTTTCATGACTTTATTCATTATTTGTCCTTTTTCCTATTTCTAACTGAAATGCATAATATTGTTTTTGCTTATTTTTCTGATTTTAGGTTATCGATTGCAAATAAAAATAAACTACGAGCTTAAATATATAACCTGAAGTTATACTTTTTTTTTTAAAGCACATCAAAAGGGGTTGATCGAGGGTATTGAAACTACTCTGTTTCAAGAGGAACAAACAGATGGCTTGTTTGAATATTATTTGAGCTACTGAATATTGCTGGGATAAATGCACAAATTATGTACAATTCTAAGAATCCAAATCAGGACAGCATTTCAAAAAAAAAAAATTTAGCAATGAATCTTATGAAATGACATTTCAAAGAAAAAAGCTAAGTTAGCCAGCCTGTCATTTTCAGTAAGGGATTGCTGGACAATTATAAAAGACAAAATGAAACAGAAGTACAATATGAAGTGCTGGGCCTGCAATATATTCATCTGCAAAGAACACTCCTCAAAAGTTGTTAACAGAATAAGTACTTTAGTTGTAACTGTGTTTGTAGACATTAATACAGAATTAATGTCTACAAATGCAGTTACAACTAAAGTACTTATTTCAGCTATTTATTAAAGCTATTTATTTCATGAGATTTTATTGTTTTTTGCTTGTTTTATTTCCTTTTCACTGAGTATAAATTTATAAAAGAGTAAGTTATTACTACATAGGTTACAAATTTACATTGCTCAACTATCGTAATTTATCTTATAAAACATTCATTTACTTTCTTCAAAATTTAAAAATATAAGTTGTACAAAATATACCTTGCATGAAGTTTGCTATGTGATTTCGTGCAAGTAGTAAAGGATTAAATATGGAATGGAAAATAAAAAGCATCCATTTATATGAAAAGCTTTCACATAAAGCCATTTCTATAATCAAGAATACCCACTTTTTAGTTAGCAGCTAAAATAATTATGCCACTTATAGTTTCATATGTAGCGTTACAAACGATTAAAATCCAAGTTCATTCTATTCTAGACTATAAATATATTAAAAATAGCATGAAAAAAATTCCAGATGTAAAAGTATTTAATAATCTACATACCCTTAAATTATTCAAAAGTGTAGCTAACACATCATGAGGTCCAATGGCTTTAGCAATATAACCAAAGGTGTTCACTGTAGCTCGCCTAATTGCCTTTTTGTGAGCTTTCAAAAGTTCTAGAAGTTCAAAACATATTCGCATCCATTCTTTTGCAGATACATATTCAGCACCACGATCTGCTATTCTTCCAACCAAATCGATGCAATTTTCTTGCACTTTTTCATGCCTAAAAATACACATTTTTTATACTGAAATCTTTTTCAACATTACAGAATCTATTTATAAATTCATGAATTAAAAAACACAGCATTTTCTGTTACATCTTTTAGTATATTCATTGTTAAGAAATTAGATATTGCTTCACAGATATAATTATATCAAATTGTTTATTAAAAGATATCAAAATAACAATAAATACAAATCGAACATAATTATATTGTACCTGATGGCTTAATATTTAAGCAGAAACTATCACTGTCGTAATATGACTTTTGTCTAAGTTTACAAATACTTCAATTAAAACCTACATGACCAAAATTCAGCAATACTGCATTTTCGTTCTTGCCTTATCTCACTTGCCTGACAATGAACAGCACAAGGCCCCGATATTCATCATGGTAAGGAGTCAAATACGTCTGTTGTTGGCGTGAGCCTTGAGTACCATATAGACAACAGCCCAACTTTAGACCAGTTTCGGCCCTTACTTTGAGGGACAAGACCCTAGACGAGGGTTTTAAGTCTTTCACCAACCTCTTGAGAGAACTTCTGACTTGCAGCATATTTAGAGTGCCTCCATGCCACACAGATAATATACATTTACAAACATCCTAGTCTGCTCCAGGATTTGAACCCAGGCCCTTCGGTACGGCAGTCACAGTCACTTAAAATGGTTGGGCGGCATACTGCATTTTTAAAATATCCTGACTAAAACTTTAGCCATACAACAGTCATTTCTAGCTCAATTTATGCATAAAAATTTGTCGTGTAGGTTATGATATTCACTTACCTATTTTTTAAGATAGGAGTCAATCTCGGTAGCAAATCCTTAATAGGTGGTGTCATTTTATGCATGCCAATCACATTCACAATTGCCTTTAAAGCTCCCAATATTGATCCTAATACTTCAGGATACTCTTCACCTAAATATTCATACAATACAACACCTAAATGTCCCATGAGTTTTTCTTCTTGACAAGTTTTCATGACTACAGCAATACGTGATATTAAATCAGCAGCTTGCTGACGCACTTTAGCAGATTTGTTATTCAGTCTCCATAAAATAGTACCACAGATCTGTGGCAGGTACGGTTTCACACGTTTCCCCAAAGCATTTACAATGGTGCCGAAGCCATTCAGCATGACCATATCCTGAAACAGAATGTAAAAATATGATGAATGAATGAAATTAAAGTGAATATGTAAATATTTTATTAAAAAAAAAAGATATACAATGCAAAGTCCGAGATCATGATGTCCAATATCTGGAATGATCTGGACCTCAAAGACATCAACAACTTTTCCCCGAGACTTTTTTTTGGGGGGGAGGGGGGTATGTTTTACACATGTGTACTTGTTTTTTTTTTTCTTTTTTTGACCCCCCCCCAATAATAAAACATGACGAAAGTCTTGATTCTTAATTTCACTTCAGCGGTAAATAAAATAATTCATTATTGAAGAAGCAATCGTTTTAGCATAGATTTGTGTGATCAATAATTTGACTCGTAGCTGTGTACCTGCTTGGCATACATCTCAAACTGAAACATATTGATTTTACACCTACTAATATTTTATATCTCTGATGACAACTTCGCAGATCATTATTTATTATATTTTGCTTTCATCACAGCATGTGTATCCAACACATGACAACTTGAGTAAAGACTCATGCAGTGATGCCTAAATAATTTTTATATATTAGTAATAGAATAACAAAGAGTACGATAGACTTTTCTGTTGGCATTATGCTTGGCGATGATTACAGATTTAAGTTAAATGAGCTAAGAAATATTAACGAAAAAACATTTAACAAAAATTCCTTTCCAAATGCTAAATATAGATTTTGTTAATGATACTCATAGACCAAAAGATTAAATTTAGTGCTACCTGAATTAACAATAACTGATTTGTTACTGACTGATACTCATAGACCAAAAGATTACATTTAGTGCTATTTGAATTATGAATAACTGATTTGTTATTCACATAAATCCAGAACCGGCGGCAGAGCTCGTATGGCCGCACCAGACAGCAGAATTTAGGAAATACAGAATTTTTGGAATTTGGAGAAGCGTCAAACAACAAAATTAAGGGATGGCAAAATTTTAGAATTTAGGTAAAGCACTAAGACCCAAAATTTAAGGTAGGCAAAAATTTAGAACTTAGGGGGGTGCTTGGTAGCAGAATTTAGGACCCACAAAGCCTACATCAAGGCAGTATGATACCTAGTACCAGCCCTCGACAAATCTGAAGCATAATGTAGGTATTTATTTATTCAGGACTAAGATAAGTCTTAAGCATTTGCCAAAAATAGATGTAAGTATAGTAAATAACTAAATAAAATTCCGAATCAATTGTCTCAGTGCGCGTGATAGAAGCAAAACAAAATTTAGCGGAACAACTTGTCTTCCGGCGCCAATCTCATGTCACATAGCCAAAAATGTATAGCGGGCGCTATTAAGCTAGGCTAAAATTATACTTTATTGATTCCAAGGAATTTCAGTTAATATGGCAGATTACACTTCCTGGAATTTCTGATTTGATCCAGGCTATTATTTTTTGCAGACTTTTATTATTACAACAATTTTATGAATACAAAATTGAACTTTCAATTATGTACAAAATAGTTTCTAATTCTGGAGCTCCAACATGATCAAATGCATGTTTTGACGTCTATTAAACAAAAAGTGGAAGTGCTGCAAAAAAAAAAATCAATAAAGGTATATTCGTCTTGAAATTATGCGAGGAGTATGGCACTGGAAAGTCCACTGGATATAACACAAGAAAAAAGAACTTTTTGAATTTTTTGTGGAAGCACCTTAAACAACTTACATTGAAAGAAATGTTTAATAAAGTAAACAAATAAATATTTTATCTCATTCTTATTTTATTAATTCCATTCGTGTGACACTAGTAATAATTATTAATTAAATTTTATGAAATTTCTGATCTATGTTTTAATTTTGTTATTAATTATGTAAGGTTACATACGGTTTAAAATTATGTAAGGTACAAAAACATTCTGCATCCATTAATAGATGCAGATGCTAATATCTATTTGCAGAAGTGAATACAATTATGCCAACGAAATTTTTTAAAATCAAAAACAAATTTCTGTGGAAAATTAAAGTTATAAACTAAGTTTTTTTTTTTTTTTTTTTTAAATTTTGATACCCTTTAGATCATAATTGTTCTTTATATCATAAATTATGATTTATTATGCGAAAATTATGCGAGGAGGTAAGGCAATGGAAAGTCAACTCTATATGACACAAGTAAACGGAACTTTTTGAGGATTCTGACACTCCACTTGTAAAGAATAACAAAAAAAATTATTCATGGCGCTAAAAGTGACGATCATGACAAAATTACGATTGAATGGGTCAGACAGTGTTGCAGTGAGGGCGTCCATTTACTGTTCCAATGCTAATGGGTCGAGCCAAGATATTTCATGAAGAAATGAACTTAAAAACTGAGCGCACATTTTCAACAGGTTGGTTAAACCAAATTTTAAAATGCTCCAGGTAGTACTGAAGCTACAGAACTATTTGCAAAACTCAATAGTAAAGAAAATTTTTATCCAGAGCAAATTTATTCTGGCAATATATACTATGAAATACCTTCGCAAGCTCTAAAGAACAGGCTCTAACTGATGTGAAAGATTCCAAAACTAGACTAACAATTTCAGTATGTGCAAATACTGCAGGAACGCACAAGTAATAAAGTTTTCGTAATCGGAAAAAATACACGACCTGAAGCATTTAAAGGAGTAAAGATTTCCCCCGTTATATATCGTGCAAATAAAACAGCATGGATGACACAAGCGTTAATAAATTATTGGTTTGAAAATCCTTTTATACCCAAGGCTCGACAACATCTGAATTCGGTTGGTTTACTTAATGACACTAAAATTATCCTGATTGTAGACAACTGTACGCCTCATACTTCACTTAAAAGTTTTATTGAAAGACAATGTAGAGGTATTATTCTTTGCGCCAAACTAGACATCTATCATTCACAGCTTATAGATATCGGAATAGTGCATGTGCTGTAAATATAAAGTAGCATTTTTGACCATGTTAAATTCCTTGAATAATAGCAAGACTATTCAAGAATTTTTTAAATATTTTAGCATAAAATCCGCTGTGTGGAGCATTGCAAGACCATGAAAGTATGTGTCACCAGATACTTTAAAAATGCCTGGCATAATTTATGGCCAGCTACTACATTTCATGGTGAGGATGATGAAAATCATAGCCAAGATATTGCAAACCCAAGTTTTCAGATATCGCAAACCAAAGATGAAATTTTCTAATTAATATATTTAGTACAGAAATCTGGAGATGCAGTAACAAATGAAGATGATATAACAGATTTTCATTGCGATGGCAATGCCCCAATCATCAGTCAATTAATGGACGGCAAAATCTGTAATATGAATCTAAATCCAGAGAATACTACTACCAATACAGAGGAAAGTGTGAGAGGTTATTGAAAACGAAACATTTTCGATTGACAAATTAGTCGGAATTCATGATACAGCAATTACTTGAAGAATGGAACTTTGTAACTGAACAAGAAATTATATCTGTCTATAGAATTAAAAAGAAAGTATTAGCACAAAAAACGAAGCAATTTAACAACTTACACTGAAAGAAATGTTTAATAAAGTAAATAAATATTTTTTTTGAGGGGGTAAATTATGATACCCTTCATAAATGCTTAACTATTTCATAAATCATGATTTTGTGTTTTTTATTTTATAATTTTTATCAATCCGGAACAGCCAAAGTCCTAACGAGTCAGGATCTCGGAATTTGTACTACAGTCAAAAATCATTAATTCAGACACACATAATCCGGACCTCAAAGCTACAAACTTTCTGCGCATGCGTCGAGTTGACACACGTGCATAGGCGTTTACGCGTGCGCATAAGACCTTTACGGCTGCGAATATGTGTGTGCGCATGCGCATAATTGCATAATACGTTTACGTATGCGCGTTTAATGTATAGCGGATGGTATAAGCTAAGCTAAAATTATCTAATTCAATTAATGTTACAGATTGCGTTGTTCCTTAATCTTCGAATTGGATCTGGCTTATTATTTTTTGCAGACTGTTAGAGCAATTTTATAAAAGTAAACTTGAACTTTCGATTATGTCAAATAGAATTTCCGATATATATTTACTAATATGTAAAGGATCTACAAAGCGAAAGTATGTTTCGAAGTCCCTTAAATAGAAAAAGGAATTGCTGCAAAAAATGGATAAAGGCATATCCTTTGATTATCTAGTCATTCCGAAATATGTTTATCAGTTTCACGCTGCTCTGCTGGGGGGGAGGGAAATGACGCAGCGCGCAATGAATTGGAAGTTGATCTGTCAGCACTATCCTTATCTTCAGGGCAGTTTTAATTTTATTTGGCTTATAATTCCTTACTAAATGTTGTATTTCATCTCGATGTACTCCGTCTTTGATATGATTTAAATCAAGTTCCTCGTCATTATAATTTGCTTCCGATAGCGAAGTGACACCGAGGTTATTGAAGACGAAAAAATTTCGATTGACAAATTAGTCGGCATTCTCGACACAGCAATTATAGGACTTGAACAGCGGAACTTTGTAACTATACAAGAAATTATGTCTGTTTAATAGAATTAAAGAGAAAGTATTATCACATGAAATGAAGCAACTTAAACAACTTACATTGAAAGAAATGTTTAATAAAGTAAACAAATAAATATCAAGCTTTTTCTTTTTGTAAATTTTGATACCCTTTAGATCATAATTGTTCTTTATTTCATAAATTACGGTTTCATATTTTTAATTTTATAATTTCTGCATGCCATCTTACCAGATTTAAACTGATGATCTATAATCCAGAAAAATCGCTGAAGTCCCGGCGAGTCCGGATTAACGACTTTTGACTATATCAATAAAGGGCGACATTTCAATCACATAATAAAATATATGCAATGTCCTTTTTGTAGATGATATATTTAACAGTTGTGTAAGAAACAATTCTCTCAGTTGTAAGTTTATTAGGGTACAGATTATATGTAAAGAACAGTAATTTTATTTACAAATCACTCAAAAAATTTGGAATTTCAAGTACATGCCAATATATGATATAACCTAGGAATGGTCACTTTGCTATCATAACAAACTGGCTAGATTAGTACGAATTTGAATTTAAAAAATTAAAATTAATTTCCCTTGCTAAAGGGTAAGGTGAAAAACGAAATTCACATATAAAACTCAGTAACATGATTATGAAAACCACTTAAAGCAGATATTACCCATATGTGTTAAAATGTACCTTTCACATATAGAAGGCATGGGTTAAGATCTTGCTCTGCAAAGCTTTTTTTTTTTTTTTTTTTTTTTTTTTTTTTTTTTTTTTTTTTTAGTGAATTCAGAGTTGCCAACTCTCCCGATTTAGGCGGGAGACTCCCAATTTTCGACCGCTCTCCCGCCAACCCGACTTACAATATATTTCTCCCGACTTTTTCTTATTCTTAAAATTTCTCACGATTTTTATGAACTTGGCTTACTACTTTGTTATATGAACAAAAAAAAGTGATTTGGGACATCTGAAAGCAATTGAATTTTCTCTAGATTATATCTAAAACAAAACCTTGCGAATTAGATAACTTCTGCTTTGTGAGTGAGAGCATATACATATCCAGAAATGTCGTTCTCCAGTTCTCCAATGGGCTTCGTGCTCCACTGTGTGTCACCTGGTATATATTAACCAATGAGGACAAAGCAAGCTGTTATTTGGATGTTCTTTAGTTATTTCAGTCATTTTGTCCTGAGTTGTGTGAGTACACGTGCCTTCGGAAAATAGTTTTAGAAATTATCATCTTTTCTTATGTCCTGCGAGAAAGGTGAAATACTCGTGTACGTTTCAAAAATCGTACACAGTTGGCTTTCCTTCCATTATTTCCTCAAGGAAATATAATAAATTTGCAATGTGTACCGCCTGTCACTGCGATTTTTCGTTTTTGCATGGTGGAAGGACAGATGTTCTCAAACATGTGTGTACACAAAAACACAAGGACAAAATGAGCTGTTCTGAAAAAAAAATGAAAAATTTAATTTTTATTGGGAAGCAAAGAACCAAAAAGTTATTGATGCAGAATATCTGTTCTCTGCCTTTTTACTGGAGCACAACCTGCCACTGAATGCATCGGATCACGCTGCAGCTTTATTTAGAAAAATGTTTCCTGATAGTGAAATCGCTAAGAAACACTCAAGTGCAAGAACCAAAACAGGTGCAATTGTTAAAGAAATGGATTTGAAAAATAAATCTTCAGTTATTGATTGCATTAAAACAGCTCCATTCTGCCTGTCTACGGATACAATAATACCGATTCAAAACTATATCTGGAATACCGATGGAAGCAATAATACCGATTCAAAACTATATCCAACCAGTGTTTCTTTTTTTAATCCAGAGTCTTCAGAAAATGAGTGCAGTTTACTTTCTGTCCCCACTTTAGAAGGACATTTGACAGCCTTTACTATAGCACAGCTAATTATTAAAACTTTAAAAGAAAATGTAGTCCCTCTGGATAATTGCTTAGCACTTGGTGCCGATAATGCACCAGTATTGGTAGGCTTGAAGACTGGTGTTGCAGGCATCTCAAGAAAGGAAAATTCAGATTTGCAGTTATGAGGTGCACCTGTCACCTCTTAAATTTAGCAGCTGAAAAAGGGGCAGCTTCTTTACCAATAAATGTGGATGAACACATTGTTGATATTTACTATTACCTTGAAAGGAGTTCTAAAAGGAAGGGAAAATTGAAACATTTTCAACAGCTGCATAACAGCAGTTTACAATTAGAAAACTTGGATGAAGTTATAAAATCAGCTAGGATTGACACCCAGTGGAGTTTAATTGGAAAACTGAAAGATGCTGATGGAATTTTAAAATATAGTGAACTGTCTAGAATTATGTTGGCCATCTTGACAGTTCCACATATTAATGCATAGTGTGAGAGAATTTTTTAGTGTTGTTGCGAAAACGAGGACTAAATTTAGATCTAAAATTAGTGATGACACATTAGAAAAACTTTTACTAGCGAAAGCAGGCCTACGTGGCAATTGCTATGAACAAAATTATGAAGTTTCTTTCTTAAAGAAAGCAAAATCTGCCACTGTTTATAACATTTGTACGAAAACTAATTAAAGTTTTTTTTTTTTCGTTTTCTTAAACGATGCAAGTAATAAAAATGTTTTTTATGCGTAAGGTATTTTTGTGTTGCTTGCATTTAAGAATTAGTTACTATTTAAAGTTAATTCATTATTAAAAACTATATTTTCATCATTTAAGAAGTCTTTTTAACATTGCAAAAAATCTCCTGATTTTTGAGTGTCATAAGTAGGCAAGTATGTGAATTACTAAAAGCCACTATAACAGCCTAATCATATAATCTATTAGATTTAATAAATAACACGATTATCAGGTATTCAGGCACAGATGCCTAACATTTTAGAAATGGCTGACTTTCTGAAATGTTCACATTCTGCAGTTACAAAAGTGTATCAATGCTGGAGAAGGTGCATAATTCTGACAATATGGCATCCAATTTGCTGAACTCAAAAATGAATATCCAATGAGATGGTTGGTTAGGATTAATTCAGACAGTTAAAGTTCATTATTTACACTTTTGTTTATTTTCAAATAAACTTAAGACCACCAGAGAGGCTCCAAAACAACTCTATTGTGATTCCTATTAGGTACTTTGCTATAAAGTATATGCCTGGGTGACAGCTCTTATATTGATGGCTATATATTGTAAACAGCGTGAATTTACACTACCGAACTTCGTCAATTGGAGAACAGTCTTACTGACTTATGATTTTTCACTCCATGTTAGAAACATATGACACTGCATTAACAGGTATTCAGGCATAACTATGGAGCATAAGAACGCAAGTAGGGCAACACAGTGATTTTTGGCATGTCTACATAGAATACTTCAAATAGTGATATCTTTACTTAATCTACTAAAAATAGATGTCTGGCTGTCAGTTACCACAAATGAAGAACACTACATGAGATTATGTTCTCAAAAAGAAATGATATCCATTATAATGATAATGCTGCACATTCCTATGTCAGCACTGTCCTCGAATGGTACGGAAAGCAAGATAGATTTTGAACTAATTCCTTGGCTACCAATTCCTAGGATCTAAACTAAACACTCACAGAAAAGCTATTACAATTAATAGATAAAATAAATGGATCATCCATCAAGGAATTTACATGACCACAAAATTTATATGAATTTCAAGATAAGCTAGCCTACACAAAGGAAATCAAACAGTTGTGCCCATAATAATAAAAGGAAAGACAACATCAAATTTATAGCAATGAATGTAAAAGCCATATGCATCAAATGTTTAACAACAATGGCAAATGATTTGTGAGAATTAAGGTACACAGAATATCCCTCAATAGTATTTGCAATAGTCTTAGTATAACTGTCATTCACACTGCTTATTAATCCATAAAAATCTGTGAATTTATATAAGCTGTTTCCATCTACAAGCCAGACTACTACATCTGTCATAATAAGTGCTTTAGTCTAATCTTTTTTAAGATTCAAGACTAAAAAAATTTGAATTTTCACAGCTCGCCTAAAAAAGCCAATATTTTAATTCAAAACTTTGTATACTTTAGTTTTACTGTAATTCAGAAAAACCTTGTGGAAGACCACATGCAATTATCTACCTCATGGCATACCTGAATACAACACAGCAAGTGTTCTTTTAAAAGTCAATATTTTTCTTTTTTTCAATTTTTTGGACATAATTTAGCATTTCATGTTTAACTGCTAATCTATTTTAACTTCTGAAATAATTTTCCAACTTCTTCACTTAGTTTTATTTCACAACTCCAGAAGACAACAAGAAACTTTCAACTGTTAATCGCCCCCCTCCCCTCTAATTAAACTGAGATAATGAACACAAAGAAAGATCCAAGAATTTTGATCAGTTACTGCATTTATTAAATCTCATTTTGTCTTAAAAATTACAGATATGCTTTTACATAATGCATTCTTAAATTTTTCATTTAATGCAAATCATATCTGACTTTTAATACCAGATGAAAAACTTTTAACATCCGGTGATGCTGTTTGTTGCCTTGCTTATCTTATGTAAGGACTCAAGAGATTCAGAAACATTTTTTGGATTTCGATTAGTGAAAATTTACAGTTGCCTTCCTTAGGGGGGGGGAAAGGAAGAAGTAGGGGGAAGGAGCTGGGATTTTTCAGATTATATATTACGCCCAAATGGGGCTTTTTTTTAAATGTTTTGTGGTTACCTTTATTTATTAAATATCATGTTCTTCATACTTAAAGCATAAAATTCAGTTCAACAGCAAAATACTTTTAAAATGAGCATATCTTTAGAATTTCCGATACACAGTCTTACGCACTGGAAATAAACCCCCCCCCCAGTAAATTGTTGCGATTACTCACTTTGAAATTGTTGAGTTTGTTAATCAAAAATTCGTTAAAGTTTTACAAGATATGAAATAATAATAAAACAAATTCCAAATATGGGCTTCCAGTTAAGCACATTCGGGTGGAAACATACATTATTTAAAATATGATGGCTATAGGTACCATTGTTTTATCACAATGTGAGAAACATACATACAGTTATGCAGATTCTTCATTATTTAATTTCTTTAAATATAATACAGGGCTCTATTTGATGGCATTAATTTGAAAATGAACCGACATTTATAGTGAATCAATGCAAAATGCCAAAACGAAATTAATACCCCTTCTGGACCAACACCTTTTGGGCTAATAATAACCAGAACTAAAATACTTTTAATATACTTCAATAAAGTTGATTTTTTTAATTATTTAACTTGACAATATTTCTAACTAAGAATAATGAAAAAAATTATAATATTAATAATATTTCCAGATTTAAATCATCTTACTTATTGAACTTATTTTTTTAAAATAATTAGTCCAGCCAAAAATAACACATTGTTATTTGCTGAAAATAAAAAATAGAATAAATTAAAAATTTAACACACCTAATTATTCAGGAATTTCTTAATGATTAAATAGAGATTAGATTTATGAACAGCACTCAATAAATATAAGTTCATTAGATAAGAAGTTTGACAATGACAAAAAAACAAAGGAACTTATCTCCTTGTATCAATAACTTTGGGGGGTCAAATTGAGCAGTCACAAATTATAATTCAAATTACATTTTAAATATAACTGTTCTTATAATTCATTTTCAAATTATTCATCAAAACATAAACATATGTCATTAATTTTAAGTTTTAATATAATAAATTCCCATACTTCAGTCGTCTGTTCTTGAAAGGCATAAAGAATTCCATCGATAAGTTGCTCTTCCAGCCTAGAATCAATGTCTGCAGCACCTAAGTTAGCCATGATTTTCTCAATTGTTTCCATCACCATTTTACGATACTGTTCATTCTCATCTTTTAGGTCATCAACAATTCGATGTATGATTTCCGCTGCTCCCACTTTGTTTGCGATTTCTACAGTGGTATCAACAAGCTAGAAGAAAAATAAAAAGATGAACAATAACATAGGGCATTCGTGGATAGGAAACTAAACAAATATTAATGGTTTGTTAAATATAACTCTTTAGGAATATTTCACAACCGTAATTAAATAAATGATTATTTACGTAGGGTGAAAGAAGTTTCTGTCAAGCAAATATTGAAGAATTGTTTGATTGAAAACAGAATTTTCTTATATTTTTTAAAGTGAGGGGATAAAGTGCTTTTAATCAATACACTGGCAGCTTTTTAATACCCATTAACCCTCCAACTAGCGAAGGGTCTAAATTTCGCAAAACTCCCACGAAAAAGTTTTTTTTATTTAATTTTATTTTATTTTAATACTAAAATGCCCCTCATACTATATGCTTCAATTTCTTTACTTTTATTATCTTGCCTATACCTTGAACAGACTTCAAATACATTTTAGAGACATCATAAAATATAGTCTAGGACGCATATATAAGGCCATCGCAGGGTTAAAAAAAAATTATTGTTAGTAATTGATCAGACTGGAAATTCTCTAATTAAATTCGCCTTAATGACAGACAAACTTTGGCTGCATTTAAAATTTGGCATAAGCATCACTAATGTTGTAAGTGCTATGAATCACAGTTAGTGGCAAAAAATCTGGGGATTCGTGATATAAACCACAGTTAAACACAAAATGATAACTTAATACATATTTGGTCTCAACCAATTTTTCAACAAATTCTAAGAGCTAGTAAACACATTTAATTGGTAAATTTTAAATTTCTAGCTCCTTCCCCTTCCCAACAGTCATTTCGATGCAAAAAGTCTTTTTATCACAGAGTTGTATATTTTAACACAATAAAAAATTTTAATCGATTCTCAGTCGAGCACAAACATAAGCTAAATAAAACAGGATCCCCCCCCCCGAGACTAATATGGATGCCAAACAAAAGTGGTTCTCAGACATTCAAAACATCACAAATTTCATTGTGGTTGTTCAGTTTTCCTCTTCTTTTTACTAATGTCGGCACAAAGCCACAATCTGTTTGCAGAGTTGGAACATTCAAGCCAAATGCTTATATCAATGGTCTGCAGATATCTGTAGATTCATGAGTTATTTTTCTAACCTAAATTTTATTCAATCTCATTGTAAAAAAATATTTCATTCATTATTTAATTTTATCATAAAAATGTAAAATTAGTGATTAGATATCTTGAAAAATGCATATCTTCTGATAGAGATTTTTTAATTCTTTTAGAACTAAAGCTCCATATTACATTTCTGATGGCACAGCAAGGTCATGTTCCTTTGCCATACATTTGCCACCTGTGAGAGTTATGCTGTAATGTGAAGGCCTCATGCATAAGAAGTTAAAAATTAACTACTTAATAAGAGAAACAGACTATTTTAAATATGCTTTTTTCATTTGAATGGATTCAAAACTGATTAAAGGAGGACCTTCTGAATGAGGCTAATACACTGAAGAAAGTAGAAAATTTACTGTACACAAATACAATACACTGAAGAAAGTAGAAAATTCACTGTTGAAGTAAGACCCTTTAATACATGGTTTAAAAGGAACAGAAGAACATATTATTACTTGTCTGTAGTTCCTTCGATCAAGTGCCATTCTGTGGTTCCAGAAATGTTTGAAAAAATGCGGTAACACATCTTCTTTAATATACTGTGGCTCCACACCATCAGTTGCACAGCACTGCTTTACTACCTAATCACATATAAATAAATATTAGAAAACGATGATAGTTAACATTTTTTTTTTTTTTTTTTATCTGAAAATGTCACTCTGTGAAAATGATAATTATTCTATTTCGCAAAATAATTAACATTTTCATCGATACATGTGCACACATTAACCACATACTACAGTAAACTTTTAACAGAATTGTCTGTTAAAAGTTATAATAATATAAGAAATTTCAAATTAAAACAAATATATAATTTCATATATATAATTTCAAATTAAAACAAAAATATCTCACAATAATATAAGAAATTTCAAATTAAAACAAAAGCACAATATAATTTTAAAAAAGTGATTAGTTATTTTTTTAAACACCAAAAAAAATTGATGCAAACTGTGTTTTTACGTTCTTAAGTTTTCAAATTACAGAAAATGACTTTTTACTAAAAAACACATACTTCTTTGTTATAGCAACCACCAAACATATCTGGCGATTTTACAGTTGAGTCTAACAGGTAATAAAACAAATTCCAAATTTGGCTTTCCAGAGATCCATATTCAGGTAGAAACGTACGTTATTAAAAATTTGATGGTTCTAGGTATCGTTTTATCACAATGCGAAAAACATTCATGCATTAATGTAGATCCTTCATTATTTAATTTCTTTAAATATATAACAGGGCTCTTACGAGTGAATCAATGCAAAATGCCAAAAGAACATTAATAGTCCTTCTGGGAAAATTGCCCCTTTGGACTAATAAACAATATGAATTCGAAAACCTCACAATAATATAATACTCAGCGAGAGCAAAAAATGCAACATGGTACTAACATACTGTTACGAAATGCACAGGTGCGATGGGATAGCTTCCCCGCAAAGCAGTTTTAGGGTTGCCGTTTGGCAAGAAATTGCCCATTTGGCGACAAAACTGGCGATATGCCATGGACAGATGAAGAACCTTCTGGAATGAATTCTTACCGGTTTAGCCCAGAATGTTCTCGAACATAAGCCAAAAGCTATATAAACCTTGCTGTTCGCAGTAAGTTAGAGAGTGCCTCGTCTAGAGTGCGAGATAGTTAGTCTCAAGTTAGTCAGTCCGTGCGGAGTCGATCGAGTTGACAGCCGAGCAGCGAGTGCCGAGTGGGTCAAATGTATTGAAGAGTCTCTTAGTGTATCGTGGTTAGTGCATCGTCAAGAGAGTGTGTTGAGCTCCAGAAACGACTGAACCGAAGAGTTGGGAGCTGTGCTCTGTGTGTCGCCGAGTGCATCGCGAGTTGTAGCGTGGAGAGTATGAGGAGTTCTGAGAACGACCGAGCAGTCGAGAACTGTACTCTGGTGCTTTCCAGTGAAGCTGCCTTGACCATTATAGTTTGATAGTGTGAACGCTGTGTCGCTGAGTTCCAGCGTGTTTATAGTAAATCTTCGAAGACTGTAAAAGTGTTTTGGAGCTGTCCTGATTAATAGTAAATCTTCGAAGACTGTAAAAGTGTTTTGGAGCTGTCCTGATTAATACTGGTAAATAAAGTGTGTTTTGATTCTTCATCAAGTGCTGTTGTTACTCACTCCCATACAAACTGGTGTCAGGGAAAAAAAAAAAAAAAAAAAACATAACACCACAATTACGTGGCAAGATATAAGAACTTTCAGCCACAACTATTATACGATCATGGGGCAAGGTAAGAACATGCAGGCAGATTTTGGCGAGGTATCTCGGTTGATTGGTGATTCAATTTGAGAGCTGCTATAACAAAGAAATACCAAAAAATGTAATGAAATAAAAGTTACATCAAAGAAGACTAAAAATATCACCTGCATTTAGCATTTATGAAAATAAAGCTCAATAAGTTTCTTAAGAGATACAAAAAATGCTTTCTCAGAACTGCTTTCAGCTAAATTTAAGCCCAAACAATTACAATGGTTCAAATATAAGTTTCAGAAAGTCTCATATAATATTCTTTCAATCATTTAATAAAAATTAAATTCATGTCAATTTTTAGATGTAACTATTCTATATAAAGCATTATATTAATTCTAAAACATTTAATTTTTTACTTAAAGCATAAATCTACTCCTTGAAACTTTGAAATTAAACATAACTTCTAAAATTCTGAAACAAAACTGTATGACAAAATGCTACAAAAATTACCTTCAACACAATTTTTTTCATTTCTTCATCTGGGGACTGAAATTCTCGAATAAGAATAAGCATCACTTCTCTGGTATAATAATTTGCATATTCAGCATCCATTAGAGGAATAAGATAACCAATAGCTTTCAAAAAGGCAGCCAAACCCTTAAAGAGAAAACAGCTTATAATGCATACAGCAAATAAAATTACAAAATTTTTTATAATCTACACTTTCAAACACTAAGAATAAATTATGTTACATGAAATAAAATAATTGATTCAAGACAACTTAACATTATTGGCTTAATATAACTGTACACATAGAACACTTAATGGTTGTGAAAAATTCATTGTGAGGTGAGTTCTGGACATATTTAACACAGACTTGATGTGGACATTTTTATATAGCATACATATGAAAAGGACAAACCCTTTATTATAATGCAAACAAGATAAACAGATATAATTTATGTAAAGCTAGTAACATAACATTCTGCTGCCATACAGCATGTAACGTATATTATTGTGACATTCACTTCTTGTTCTATAACCTCAACTCTGCGTCATATGACAGAAAAGCAAAAACGTGCATCGTTCGGCTAAAATGTGCACGTGTGGTGTTCATAAAATCATGACAACTGCACTCATCCATCTATGACTCACAAGGGGATGTTTTAAAGTTACATTCATATTAATTGAAAGGATAAAATTTATGTTCAAGAGGTATTACAGATTTTGTTTCCAAAAAAGGAAAAGACAAGGTGAAAAAGAGGAATAATTTGGATTTTAAGCTAGAAGCTGGCAAACTACTACTCAGACTACCCATTACAGAGTAGTCTGGCTGGATAAACTGCCACCCTGGACAGACATATGAATTGTATCACAAAAATGTTTCATCTGTGTCATCTATAATTGAAAACCAGTAATCTATAATCCACCTTCTTTCTATGGATTAAATGTAAAACTCTGAATAAAATTCGCATTAGGCATGAATGCTGTAACTGTCCAGACTGCAATTTCACAGAAATCTTCTGTTATCGGGACTGGATTCAGAAATAAATACATGCGAGTACATCTGTGTGTATACAAACACATATCTACGTATGTACACTGTGAAAAAAAAGGGGGACAGTTTTATATCTCCCGTTCTACTGGGCCGATTAACGAAATTCAAATTGCTTTCTTCATTCTTTTCTTGAAAACGTGACTTAGGATATATATTAGATTTATATATAGCACTATTTCTAACATAGATATTTTGACACAAAATCAGACTTTTTCTGAAACAACATGCTAAATCTTTTACATATTTCGATTCTACGACTCAAATTATGCCGAAGTATTAAATTTTGTAAAATTTCGTGTGAAATTTATGGAGAAATTCAACAATACAGTCAAAAGTCTTTAATCCAGACTCGTCGGGACTTCGGCGATTTCGGATTATCAGTTTTTCCGGATTATAGATCATCAGTTTAGATCTGGTAAGATGGCATGCAGAAATTATAAAATTAAAAATATGAAACTGTAATTTATAAAATAAAGAGCAATTATGATCAAATCAAAGGTATCAAAATTTACACACAAAAAAAAAAGCTTAATATTTATTTGTTTACGTTATTAAACATTTCTTTTAATGCGCGCATGTGTAAAGCATACATTACACATATAGTCGAAATTAGAAAATTGCAACCAGAAAACTATTTGATGTCTATTCATGATATTTTTAATGATGAGGAATTTGATTTAAATTATATCAAAGACGAAGTACATCGAGATGAAATACTACATTTAGTAAGAAATTATAAGCCGAATAAAATAAAAACATCTGCCCTGAAGATAAGGATAGTGCTGACAGATCAACTTCCAGTTCATTGCATGCCACATTCAATTGATTATTTTTAAAATTCTTAAGTCTGTTTCCAAACAGTCGAGCCACCTAAGTTTAAGTCTCCCTCTTTTTCGGGTGCCGAATGGTCTGACCGAGAAGACCTTTTTAGTTACTCGATTTTCATCCATTTTGCACAGGTGTCTTGCCTATTTAATTTTCTGAATCCTTATATATTTTACTATATCTATTTATTTAAAGGATTTATAGAGTTCAGAGTTAGTTCTTCTTCTCCAGATATTGTTACATTTTATGCCACCAAAAATACTTCTCAAAATTTTTCTTTCAAAGACAGAAATGATACTTTTAGCTTTTTCTGTCATAATTTCTGTTTCAGGTCTCAGCAGAGTATGTAAGAATGGGTCTGATTAAATTTTGTAAATTAAAATCTTCGTTTTTCTGCTAGTGAAGTTAGACTTCAAGTATTTTTTTGAGACTGAAAAAACATCAGTTAGCATCTGTGATTTTAAATATATTTATTAAAATAAATTTTCCAGAATTTGAATTGTGTTTCTTTCGGAAGAATACTTTGTGACCCAGACTACGATGCATTTGAAAACTGCATATATTAAAAGAGAAAATACAGTAAAGCACAGTTTACACGCCTTTCAATATTCCATTCAGAAAAGATATATAAATAAGAGAGATGTATAACCAACATTTTAACTTAGGATGACTTGCATGCACAGCTTTAAACAGTTTTATCACTGTGCCCATTGCTTTACACAATTTTATCATCCTACATTTAATTTCTTAAAATGTTATTCATATTTTAGTCAAATATTTTATTTTTGAAATCACAAGAATGAAATATTGTAAGATTAAAAAAGTTTTAAATATTAAAATAAATGCTAAATTTTATGAAAAAAAATTATTTTTTCTTCTTAATGGCTTGTTCTTATTCTTCATGCATTCTGCAAGTATATTAAAAAGCATCCAACTTTTCGAAACATCTTGCAGGGTTCGTACATATTTCTGCACAAAGAAATTAAGGACTTTCAAGGATCATTAATAAAAAAAAAATTAAGGACCTATTATAAGGTATTTCTCCTGCCTTCGTAGTGTAGTGGTCTGCATGCTGGGTGCACATTCCAGAGGTCCGTAGTTTGATTCCCGGCGAGAGCGTTGCTCATTTTTTATCACTCCTGCCTTAAAAATATCTTAATCTTTCTGCACTATGAGCAAATGGGAACTGAATAAATTCAATTAAAAATATTATCTATGCCTGAATTTCACTTTTGTAATACCATCCTAAAAATAAATAGACCTGTAAGTATCCATTATTATTAAACATAATTAACATTATTATTAATAAGTTTGAGAATAAAATTAACTTTATGAAATTTACCAAGTATCATTAAATAATTTACATTTATAATAATTCGACACATTTGAAAGAAGAATAGTGACATTTTATTTACGTTTTACTAACAGTTAGCTTTATGTTGATTTTTTTGTCTCATTTTGTCATGCTCACTCCAGAGGTTTAGTAGTAAGCAGATTCTATGTCAAGTATCATAGGTTAAAATGAGAAGTAAAATCATAATCAACATGATTCATAACAAAAGACTGGCTGTTATCCCCGTTGCCTAGAGAGAGAGACCCGCTGATCAGAACAAACCTGAAAGGCCTGATGTAAGCAAAGTTGGCAAGTTCTGAAAGTTAGCTGGGCTCTGTCTAATGCAGTTAGTGTCGTAGCTTTGTGTAGAGTTCCAGGAGTTGTGACTCAGTTAATATACTTTAAGGTTCTAATAAGCCACTAAAGCACCAGAGGTGATAAGTTGTTTTTCATTATTTTAAGTCTCACTAGATGCGAATAATACGTTTTACATGAATTTTTACATTTTTATATTTTATCTTGTGACTATGGTAAGGGTTAATGAAAGAAAGTAACTCGCTTTAACATGCAGAGATAATTTTTAAGGGTGTAAGCAGTTAATTATAAGTAATTAAATTACCGTAATTTCTGGAAGAAACGCCGCGGCGTTTACGTGTTTAAAACTTAAATTTTCCGCGGGTGCGGCGTTTAGGTGCACTAAAAATAAAATATTTCCTATGATGGTCATTGTACATAGTTTGGATGGCCTTGTCATTGTGCATAGACTGGTGCTGTTCCCACACAAAAGACCATTCAGTTGCTTTTTGCGAGCGTTATTTTGTTTACTTGAATGGACCTACATGCCTTATTCACCCTAAACGAGATCTCAGAACAATAACATTCTTCCCCCTTTCAAATCAACATTCTCATCAATTCGAATAGTCTCTCTCCTCTACCATTCGATGAATCTTCCAGGACCCATCCCTCTCCCCACCCCTGCCTTTTCTGCAATTTTTTTTCAAAGGCGGACACGACTCCACCTGCCTCGCAATAACGAACTCTCCCTTCAGCATGAATGGATTTTTCTTGGCATTCTGCCAGATACAGATCCCATCAGTTTCGGTACAAGTACTTGTTGGATAGTTTTTAAGTAAGAAGAGAGCGGAAGATTTTTGAAAATGTCCCTAAACGGCACAGAAGGTATACTGCTGGTTTTAAGCTTAATGTAATTTCACGTGTTGAACAAATTGGAAATCGAGCAGCAGCTCGAGAGTTTGAAGTGGACGACAGATGCATTCGACGTTGGAGAACTGAAAAAGAACTTCTTAAAAATATGCCACAACAGAAACGAGCCAAAAGAAGTGGTACTGTAAGGTAGCCAAATCTAGAGGACAACCTTGCAAACTGGATAAAGGAGCAACAAGGAAAGGGAATGGCAATTTCGACTGTAAAAATTCGCTTACAAGCAAAATTTATAGCAAAACGAATGAACATAAATGATTTCAAAGGAAATGTAGCAGATTTATGAAAAGAAAAAATATTTCTGTGCGTACTAGAACAACAGTCGGGCAACAATTACCAATGGACAGGCAGTATAAAAAGTCATCGTTTCTAAAATATGTGACAGCTATTATTGACAAAAAAAAAAACTTCTTCGGTCGCAGATAATAAATATGGATGAAACGCCCTTAGCTTTCGACTCTCCTGCAAACAGAACTGTTGATGAAACTGGTGCAAAAACTGTATCTATGTTTATGACGGGGCATGAAAGAACGTCATTTACATGTGTGTTAGCTTGTGCCACAAACGGTGACAAGCTAAAGCTGATGATCATTTTTAAACGAAAAACTATTCCAAAGGGAGATGGTATGTCATATATCAGGACTTAAATTGAGTTTTTGCATCTATACGGCCCACAACGATGTCACGCGCAATTTAATCTATTGCGGCATTTCTGTGTAATTTAAATTTTTTCCCCATTTTTCTCGAGTGCGGCGTTTACGCTGATGCGGCCTTTCTTCCGGAAATTATGGTAGGTGTTAGATAACCTTAATCATTATGGATTTACATGGCCACAATAAAATTTTATTTATTTATTTAACAATATTTGTTAAAAAAAGCCCTATTAAAATCACAATCTAATAAAATTTCACAGTTTAAAATACATTTAATTTATGGCATTGATCCTAAAACGATATTAGAAAATTACACATTAAACGGTACAAAACATTTTGTTTTGTAGCAACAACTCAACAAAATATGCCTGCGTCTTTTTAATTTGAAGCCTTCCCAGACATTTTGGTTAATTTATATTAATTTCCTTCTCTTTAAACATCTTTTCTAACAATTAGAAATTTGTTTCAATATGCAAAAGAACGTCCTCACTAGTTTCTGTGTCTTTTATCTCCTAACCTGTCAACCTCTCCACAATGTACCTATGAGGGTTTATTTGATCTGGTAAAAGTTAAATAGTCCAAAACCCCCAAGTAGATCTGAAGTAAATTATCGCTATGTCTGAAAGTAATTACAAAGTCAGGCAAAGGTTTAAATTTCTTATTTTAAAAGAACTTAGAACATAACAGCATGTTCTTATGCTAAAAAAATCAATTACAGCTTGTGATGCTGTAATTAAACAAGAAGAATCAAATTCAAACTAAAAATATCGACTAGTGGTCAAAGACGATACAATTTCATTTCATTTTAAGCTGGCTCAGTAACTCTATTACCATAACAAACACAAATGTAGGCAGCGGTAATGCAAACACAAATAATTACAAATTATCAGAGCTGGCAGGAACCAAGTGAAGATTAGAAACACGCTCTGGTCTTACACTCCAAAAACCTCACTTTAAAAACTGTGTAAGTGATTTGCACTCTGGTAAGAAAACAGAAATGGGAAATTATAGTAAAGGTTGAAATTGTAAACAACTGGGCAATTTACATAATAATAATTGTACATACCTTTGAAGAATAATTTTCTTTCTCTTTATGTATTCATTTTTTTTTTCATCCATGTTTCCTTTTCATTTTAGAATTTTTGGATTTAATTAAACATATCTGTTATTCTGAATAAACTAAATTCATTTTGAATGTACAGAAAAAGCTGCTAATTTTATTTCTTTAGTATTATGAACATTCAGAAGAAATATGAAATATATATATATAATAAGGTCAGGTTATAGAGCTGGTGTGGCATAATTTTTAGAATTTAATGACACATCGAGCAACAAAATCTAGAAATGGCAAAACTTTTAGAATTTAGAGCAGGCATTGGAAGCAGAATTTAGAAAGGCAGCAGAATTTAAGATCCACAGAGACTGCATCAGGTGAGAAAATGGCTAGTGCCAGCCCTGTGTATGATTCGTTAAGACATATTCGATGAATTTTTTAAATTGTCAGTTTTCAATTTCTTTATTAATAAAAAATTCCTTTCGAAAATGACTGTTCATATGATAAGATTAGAAGCATTTTTGATATTTTCCATGCTTGTGTATAACGAAATGTAGAGAAAATAAAGGGAAGACTAAACTGTTATGAAAAAGATTCTAGAAGTAAAACATTCAACTATAATATTTCCATTGTTCTTCCAGACATTCTCCAAAAGGTAAGAAATTACGTGTTAATACCATGGTGGCATTTTTCATTTTGTCACATTTTTCTGGAATCTTCTAGAATCATGAGTCTATAAATCTTGCCTTCATATCTTTTCAAGCTGCAATGTCTAAAATCCTAAAGAAAAATTACCCCTACCAATTCTATAACAGCATAAAGCCAGAAATATTTTGAAAAACAAATTGAAGGAAAAAAGTGCAAAATTAATTTTATAGAGAAAACCGGGGCTTAATTTCTAAAATTAGATGTGCCGCAGCCCTGTGGGTCACCATCAGGAAAGAGGAACAAAAATAAATTAATTAAAATGACTAATAAAATCATTAAAAAATTAAATATTATTAAAATAATTCAGTAATTAATGCTTAAAGTAAATAAATAGTTTAAGTTAAAATTTAACAAAATATGAAGAGATAAATTTAAATTTAATAAGCGATTTTTAATATAATTTTATTACTAAAAATAAAATTTTCGCAATCAAATTTCTACTGAAATTTTGCTCAGGTACATAAAAGAAGTGCCACAGTTTTCTTATTTTGGGCTCCGGTTAGAATTATGATTTATCCGCAAAACTAAGAAGTACCAAAGTAGGACTCCGGTGGGGTCGGGCACAATTTAAACTCTGGAGAAAACTTATGCATATTCTGAGATAATTACATGGGAAAAATTCTTACCATGAAAAATTTTTTTAAATATTTTTGATTAATTACATAGCTATTTTGCTTTTACTAAGAACTGCTTCGGTTTGGTTTATTTAATTATGGCAAAGCACAGTAGGACTATCTGCCTAAAGGAGGGGACATTCTAAGGGAAACTGGTTCGTATACACATTACACATGGGGAAAACAACAAAAACGCTTATGCAGCCAGCCCATTCGCGGGATTTGAACCTCAGACTGAACTACCAGTGTTCAGCGACTTTACTGCTCGGCCGCTGGTGGGCAAGAACTGCTTCGTATATGGTGCTTTATAGCGTTATACCTTGCTTATTTTCCACATTCAAAATATTGTATAATAAGTGGCCAAAATGGAATTTTACAATATTACAGTGAAAAATAAAAATTTTTTATTTTAATGTTATTTCTGATATGTAATTCTAAAATATAACCATTATTTAAATGAAATTTATCAATGTTACAATGTTTAAAAAAAATTGTTGAAAAATTCCCAGATCTCGGAATTAAAATTTTTCGATAGAAACTGATCTTAAAACTGCCAAAATGTTGATAAGTCGCCAAATTTAGAACCGTTTAACCCTTGAGCACATGCGCATCACTGCGCTTCGTTAATACACGCACGGGACAAATTTTATCCCTGTGTTTGTTTTTCGGAGTTCACCCCCCAATGCAAATGCATTTTCTTTGTTTTAAATGAATGTATAAATGACTAATAGCTTTGTGAATTTTGTTAAACCTTTTTTCCAGTTTTAATTTGAGATAATCTTACTTTAAGTTATACAAACATTTCCATACTGGTTACCTAAAGTAAGACATAAAAATCGAAATTTATGCAAAATTACTAACTTATATAAGATGCACATATGATTTCTTATATTAGAAAAATCAGTTTTCATATGTACATATTTTTTAAACATACGTGTTTATTATAAAGAGTGGTTTGATAAAGCACTAGAGGAATATGAAAAGGCAGCATTCTTAATAGCTTTTTTCCGTAAAACTCAATATAATGTCATACAATTATACATATCAAAGAATAGATTCTAAATAAGAGTATTAAAAAATATAAATAGCACATAGGTTTTCCATCCCATCCCCTCCTACTTGAGTTTAATTATTCAAATAATCTCGTTTTGAATAATTCTCACATAGTGTGACAACGTATTTTTACAAAACATTTCTTAGGGTGAAAATCTGCTGCATCTTCTATTCCTGCCAACCTTTTTACTCCAGTTTTGAGTTCTTTCGAGAGAGATAGAATTGCATCCCTTTTTAAGACATGTTCTTTTACAAGCTCTAAAGCTAAATCTTTGAGAAAAACTCTTCGGTTCATATTCACTTGGTCGTTATTTGATCGATGAATAATAAAAGCATTTATACCTGCAATGTTCATTAGTTCGAAAAATACCGTTAGAGGCCAGCAGTGGCATTTTCTTGAAACAGACTAAGTTCCACATAACTCATCAACAGTATAAACATCACCTTTTGCAGAGTTGCAAAAAGTTATCATTTCAAGCTTGAGCTGCTCTTTAGACAATGGATCGATTTGATTATCCTCATGCATGGATGATAGAATAGTAACCGATTTACGCTTTTTTGGAACATATGAAGTAAGAGTTAATTCTTTACCTCTAAACCCAAAATGTGAAAAGTACAGAAGCCTGTTTTATTTGGCACAAATTCTTCTGGAATTTTACGCTTATCTTTTCGAAGTGTCCCAAAACATGTCAATTTGTGCTTTTTAGCCAAAGGAATGCTCATGTACCAATTGTCCAAAGTTATATTTCTTTCAGTGCCACTTATGGGTGCAATAACTCCTTGTACAACATCCAATGCCACATTTGATTGTCCCCTGATTGGCCAGCAGGCTGCTGACCTGCATAAATTTCTAGGCTGTATACGTAAAATATATGAGAATCGCACAAAGCAAAAGTTTTTATTCCATATCTTGGGAGCTTACTTTTTATATATTATCTAAATTGACACTTTTCTCTAAAGGGTTCTAATTTTTCGTCTATAGTACAATATTCAGATAAGGAATATGTTTTCCACATGTTTTTGACAAATATTTTAAAAACTTTTCTAATAAATGCAAGTCTAGCCATCATCTTTCTCTCTGCTCGTAAATTTATGTAATCAAACCTAATACACCTCAACAGGAAGTGGAATCGGTTGATAAGACATTTTTATTTGAGAAACAGTTATTCCGCTTAAGTCAGCTGACCACAAATCTTTGCTTTGAGAAGTGCTGCTATCAGCACTCCAGCGTCATATAATAGGAAAAACGCCTTCAATTCAGCTATATTTGTCTCTTGTGCATCACGTTCTCTAGAGAATTTGTTTCTTATTGATGGAATGTAAATGTTTGTTGAATTCACCAAATCTTCCATTATTTCTTCATCCAAAATTTGCAATAAACACTCGGTTGGATTTTTCAAATTTCTAAAGCTTTTCTTGACACCTGGTAAATGTTGTCACTATATTGTGCGGCCGTGTCCGAACGTTTTTCGAGGGTAATTTTTTACTTCAACTTGTTCCATCTTTTCAAGCATAAAAATTATCTGATGTCAAAGAAGATATGCTCCCTAAATCATGTGAATTATCATATTATGGTCAGAATCAGTTTCGTGAGCACTTTCAGAAATATTACAGGGTTCGTACACATTTCCTTACATGAAAATTAAGGACTTTTAAGGACCATCAAAGAAAAAATTAAGGACCTAGCAGCAAACAAAAAAATCAATAGAATAAAACAATTATCCATACAACCGACTTCAGTGTTTGTAATTTCACTTTAAGAAACTAACAGAAGTGTGTATTATGCACTATTATTAAATTCAATTTAATACTTACCATAAAACAATTTTGAAAATTAAACTAACTCCCTACAAGTTATGAAGTAGATAACATTAAATTAGGAACATAATTTCTTGAAAAACATGTATAAGTGTATTTTACACTAATAACAGTCACTATTTTAGAGATTTACATGATTATTATTTAACTTATTTGATATTTATTTAAACACAGTCAACTACTATTATATTCACAATGCAAGAATATTTTGCAGATTAAAATAACTGATTTGTAAACATACAATTTATTTCCTTGGTTTTTTGAAAGATACTAGAATAATAAACTGTAGAATAAAAGATACAAAACATTTGTGCTTTTTTTAAACCTGAAATCTTTTCAGCTATTTTAACATCTAATTTATTTATGTCTATTTCCTTTTCTTTAACTATTTTTCTACGTTCATTTGCTTTGATAAACAAATCAATGTTCCTGCTGGTCTCAGCTTCATCTGCTAAAGCATCTACTTCTTCATTAATATCTTTAATGTCCCTTTGAAGAATTTTTTTCTTCTGCTTCATATATAATCAATTTCTTCCTCAATAATATTTCTTTTCTTTTTGAATTTTCAGATTTAGTTAAAGATTTTTTTGTTCTTCTAAATACTGAACTTCTAAATAACGAACTCCACTTCTTGCAGAAGCTGCTGCTGATCTCATTTCTTTATTAATTTCAATATTAAGAACACATCCAGAAAATTTTATGCAATCAAATACTGTGCGTTGAAAAATGTATGATGAGTCACTTAAATTTTCAATTTCAATTGCTTTATTTACAGAGAAGCCCCTTTCCACAGAGGCCTGTTCATGTAACAAGATAAGAATACTTTAATAGCGAAAATATACATTTTTTACTATATATATATATATAATTTATTTCCTCAACAATATTGATTAATTGATTATATTATCTCCTAAGTTTAATTAAAGTAGAATTATTTTATAAGAGTGAATCCATACTGGTAAGTTATATTTTGAAAGATGTATATATATATATACAGTACAAAGTCCGAGATCCGGACATCCAATATCTGGAATAATCTAAAATCCGGACCTCAAAGCCACCACCAACCAATTTTTTACGGCTTTTTTGAAGGGAAGGGGTATGCTTTACGCACGCGCATTAGATTTTTTTCCTCCTCATAAAAAAACATGCCGGAAATCCTGATTCTTAATCTCAGTTTGGCGCTAAATAAAATATCTCATTATTGAAGAAATAATTATTTTAGCATAAATTTGTGTGATTAGTAACTTGACTCCATAGCTGCGTATCTGCTTGGCATAATCTCAAACCGAAACATTTGTTAATTTTACACCAACTAATATTTTGTATCCTTGATGCCAAAATCGCGAATCATTATTTATTGTATTTTGCTTTCATCACCGCATGTTTATCAACGGATGACAACTTGAGTGATGAATCATGCAGTGACGCCAAATAACAGAGTATTATCCGATTACAGATTTAAGTTTAATGCGCTAAAATGTTGACAAGGGGAGATTTAGCAGAAATTTCTTTCCTTATGCTAAAAATGGATTTTGTTATTGATACTCATAGGACAAATGATTATATTTAATGCTATTTGAATTAAGAATAACTGATTTGTTATTCACATAAAGCCAGAACCAGCGCCAGAGCTCTCATGGCCGCACCAGGTGGCAGAATTTAGCGAAGTTAAACAGAAGTTTTTCATTGCGATGACAATGCCCAATCATCAATCAATTAATGGAGGGCGAAATCTGTAGTATGGTTCTAAATCCAGAAAATACAGCTACCGATAGTGAAGTAACAGAGAGTTACTGAACGAGAAAAAATTTTGATTGACAAGTTATTCGGAATTCTCAACACAGCAATTTCAGGACTTGAACAATGGAACTTAATAACTGAACAAGAAATTATATGTCTATAGTATTAGTCTAAAGTATTAGCAGAGAAAACAAATCAAACAACTCACATTGAAAGAAATGTTTAATAAAGTAAACATATAAATATTAAGCTCTTTTCTTTTGTAAACTTTGATACCCTTTAAATCATAAATGCTTCATTATTTCATAAATCACAATTTCATATTTTCAATTTTATAATTTCTACGTGCCATCTTAGTAGATTTAAAATGATCTAATATCCGGAAAAATCTCAAATCTGGGATCTTCGAAGTCCCGACGAGTCCAGACCTTGGACTTTGTACTGTATAAATATATATATATATAATACGGAATGTATATTTTCAGTTAAACTTCTACCCAATAACTTTAGTAATTCATGAAAGTTAATTTTTCGTGTAGTTAATTCAGGAAAATTAGTTTCAATTAGTTGTTTTCAGCTTTAAAAATATTAAAAAAATTTTAATTAGTTAGTTATTTTCAAATAATAATTGTATCGCCATTAGCAAAAATTATGCATTACTATCAACAACATAGGTTTAAACCAAATACTTAATTGTCTATTGAAGTTTCAAAACGTATTTCTGAACTACACTTTTTCTCGGCTAGTGTTACCGAATTTGCCCTTGGCGACCTAAAATCAAAATGGAGCCAACAGATTTCCCGCGAAATCGATAACAGACCCTCTGCAGAAATAAACTCATAATCCCAATATCCAATACATATAGTATGTGCAAAAGAGAATAAACTCCTTAGAAGGTGATAAAAAATTAATTTATGGCTTAATTGAAACAAACACAGAAATTAAGCTAAGCAAAACCGTGTAAAAACAAATTGAAATGATAAAACAAAACTTAATTTTCATGTGACTTTTCAGTGCTGACTCTCCCATTCTAGAAATTTCAATTTGTTTCAGACAAAGACGACATTTAAGTATTACCATCCATCAATATCCAGTCTTTGTAGTCAGCTTGATGAAGCCACAGTTTATTGAAAATGCACTTTCCAGGCATCTCGTTGGTATTAGCGTCGGAAGAGTTGTGGCCTTCCAGGTTGGAATTGCTCTGATTTTGGCAAATTTTTTCAGAATCCCCCCCTTTTTTTTTTCTCAAGCACCTTCATCATCACTTTCGTCTCTTAAAGAACTTCCGGCTTCACGCTTTCGTCACAATCTGCCTAAATTTATGGATAACACCTGTTTCGAAAGATTGGGTGAATAGCCAATCAGACACCGATACTTTCGTTCGGGTAGCTAATTTTTTTTTTTTTTTTTTATCGTTTGCAACGCAAATCCACCAACAGATTGGTTAAGAGCCGTGTAATTTTAATTCCATATTCATGAGAAATCGTAATTCACACTTAGAACGGCAATCATTAGAAATGATAAGAAATGTCAAATGAGCAAAATTAAGGACCGTTTATTCATTTTGGCCAAAATTAAGGACTTTTAAGGACCAAAAATCATTTTTGAAAAAATTAAGGACTTTTAAGGACTTTTAAGGACCGTACGAACCCTGTATTATCGCACTCAGAATTGGAATCTTCAATTTCATTATCAGTTTCAAAACTAGCGAGAAGAACCCGCAGTCATTACTGTTCTCACTCGTACGCACTCATCTCAATGAATGTCTCTCTAGAAGTGAAACGTTGGTACATGCACGGGGTAGCTACAATCCCATTGCACATTCTTTTCCCGAAAAAACACAAAATCCCAAGGATACGGGAAAAATTACTCTGCACGACCCCTTCCTAACCTTGATCTACACGTGGGTTGGATTTTACCCCAGCGCGTGTGGTGACGGGTTAATAAAAGAATTCACATACCCAAAAGCGAAAAGTCACTTAAGAGCTCTTCATTAGAAAAAATGAAATAATTTCGAAATGTTTATGTTTCACTTCTTGCTCAGAAACTCGAGTATCCCACCACTGATATAAAGAAATAGGAACAAATAATAAACCCTTGAATCCATTAAAAAGATCCATATTTGTCAGCAAATTACCAAAAATACTCCTCCAAAATGTTAATTCATACTTAAAATAGCAGTCGTAAAAACAGACAAAAATTTCAGATGACTAAAATTAAGAACCTTCTGCCCATTTTGGCTGAAATTAAGAACTTTTAAGGACTAAAAAATGATTCAAAAAATCTTAAGGAATTTTAGGGACTCTTAAGGACCATACAAACCCTGATCTTGACATTCATTTTAAATAAAGTTATCGTCTTCCATTTCACAAGGGCCCACAAACGGCCGAGCGGTAAAGTTGCAGAACAAACACTGGTAGTTTGCTCCGGGGTTTGAATCCTGCCAAACAGATTGGTTGCATGGGCGTTTTCATGGTTTTTCTCATGTGTAACATGTATGCCAGCTGGTTTCCCTTAGAAAGTTCTTCACGAAGACATCCTTCCTTTTAGGCAAATAGCCCTGCTTTGCCATAATTTAATAATCCAGTTTAATCCATTTTATCAGTATTTGGTCAGAGACTTTATCGTCTTTAGAGGCTAAGCATTTTGAAGGCATGAGATGAAAGGAAAGACAGGTTTCATCAAGAGGAATAATGTTTTTAGATAATACCCATATATGTTTTAAAGACATTGCAATTTTTTGGAAGCAGTAGTCTTGAAAAATGAGCAAAGCCCACGCCGGGAATCGAACCATGGACCTCTTGAATACGCGCCAAGCTTCCAGACCACTACACCAAAAAGGCCCACTAAGAAGGCGGAAGAAATACCTTATATACATACTCCCCCCCACCCTTTAAAGGGCGACTGGGGATTAGGGGACCCAGTCACCAAATCCTGGTGATGAAGAATCATCATTCACCACCTTTTAGTTCAGGTGCCACTGTAGAGACATTAGGTGTTTTTTTTCGGGGGGAGAGCATAGGAAATGAAAAATGAACAATGCCCTCGCCAGAAATCTAACCACATACCTCTTGAATACGTACCGAGCGTGTAAACCACTACACCACAAAGTCGCGCTAAGAAGGCGGGAGTAACACCTTATAACATCAGTGGATAAATTCTTGAATCTTCAAATAATTTGACTGAGAAATCATGGGATGTTCCATTTATGATACGATATGATGTTCTAATTTAAATTTATACAACCATATACAATCAAAAGTCGTTAATCCGGACTCGTCGGGACTTCAGCGACTCCGGATTATAGATCATCAGTTTAAATCTGGTAAGATGGCATGCAGAAAATGAGACCGTAATTTATAAAATAAAAAACAATTATGATCTAAAGGGTATCAAAATTTACAAAAAGAAAAAGCTTAATATTTATTTGTTTACTTTATTAAACATTTCTTTCAATGTAAGTTGCTTCGTTTCATGTGATAATACTTTCTCTTTAATTCTATTAAACAGACATAATTTCTTGTTTAGTTACAAAATTCCGCTGTTCAAGTCCTATAATTGCTGTGTTGAGAATACCGACTAATTTGTCAATCGAAATGTTTTCGTTTTCAATAACCTCTGGGTCACTTTCTTCACTATCGGAAGCGAATTATAATGTGGAGGAACTTGATTTAAATCATATCAAAGACAGAGTTCATCGAGATGAAATAATACACTTAGTAAGGAATTATAAGCCAAATAAAATAAAAACATCTGCTCTGAAGATAAGGATAGTGCTGACAGATCAACTTTCAATCCGCCTGTGTGAAATTGATAAACAGATTTCGAATTTCAAAACATACTTTCGCTTTGTAGATACAAATTACATATTAGTAAATATATATCGGAAATTCTATTTGACATAATCGAAAGTTCAAGCTTACTTTTATGAAATTGCTCTAACAGTCTGCAAAAATAATAAGCCGGATCCAATTCGTAGATTAAGGAACAACGCAATCTGCAACATTAACTGAATTAGATAATTTTAGCTCACCTCCGTTACACATTACATGTGCATGCGCACAAACATATTCGGAGCCGTAAAGGTCTTATGCGCACTCGTAAACGTCTGCGCAGAAACGCTAGCTTTGAGGTCCGGATTATAGATCATTCCGGATTATGGGTGTCCGAATTAACGACTTTTGACTGTAATCGAAAACCAGTCACTCTTCAAGTTAATCTGCAATGATATGGTTTTTGTTTTTTCCGTTAGTACTAGTTCAATTGCTGCTATTTACTGGTGTGCACGTCCAAGTGTTTTGTCTTTGAACACCCAACTTTCTTGAAGTAGATTCCCCTTTAAATTTTTACTCTTTCTGACCCCCTAATTTCCTTCTTTACTTCTACATTTGTTTTCAGTGCTGACAAAAGAAAATTAGGATTTTTCGATTGCTACACTTCCATAAATTTTGTATTCTTATCAATTTTTTTAAAATATTAGTTGCATCAAATGTGTTTCAGCTAAAGACAGCTTTTCATTTTCTAAACATTTTTAACTATAAATAAAGTTTAAAGCAAAGTCCAAAGGATAAATATTTGAATTAAAAGATTTTTGTTAAATGAGAAAGAAATAAACCACACCAGTAGCGCTTATGCTGTACCACCGAGTAACCCAATTCTTATATCGGATGCAAAAAATCTTAATCATATTATTTAGAGTTTTTAAGCCTAATAATTTTTATTTTAAAGAACATGTTTTTTTACATAATCTACAACACAACACAAAATTACTACTTAAAACATTCTTTCTGAGAGGATTAATGTAAAAATTTATATATATATTTTTAAAGCTGGGACATGACCCAAACTGCCAATGTCCTGTTTGATTAAAAAAACATTGTGAAAATTATTATCAAACAGACTTTCTAAGTTTTACACAATTCAATTTAAATGAAGTTAAAGCAAAGTAGCAGACGATAAAACGAAGGTAAAAATTTACTGTTACAAATACTTTTTTTAAAAAAGGAAGAAAGAAATTTAAGAAAAAGTAAAAAATTGAATAATATAATCTGCAATTAAAAAAAATAGCTTTTCATATAGTACTAATAAATATTTATTAGGCATCACTGAGGGAAAAAATTTCCTATAATTAACCGTAAAAATTTATTTGAAATTAAGGTTAGTATGAAAATTGAAGGTTAAAAAAAATCTATGGCAAATCACTGTAACAAAATCCATAAATACATTTGGCGTTATTATCACTAAAAAAAAAAAGATGCCAAATTTCAGAACGTGAAAATATATAAATTCTTGTATATCTTAGAAAATTTTGAATAAAAAATTCTAATTTCTGCAGGCATAATTTTGCAGGCTTAGAAATACACCAACTTTAAGATGATGGTAAAAATTTTATAGGTTATAATTCAAATTGTTTTTTCAAAAAATTTATAAAAATTATTTTAAACTACAAATTTAAAAAATAAATCATAAAAGATGGGGTGAAATTTATTTGGAATGAACTTAAATTTTGAAATGCGAAAGGAAGAATCAAAAACATTTCATAAAAAAGAGATAATAAATATATACCAAATTCAATTAACATTGAGGAGCTAAAATTTAGAGATCTAATGTTTTAAAAACTACTCATGCAATTTTTACTAAACTTCGCAGTTTTGCATAATTTGAGTCGAGGAACCGAAATATGTAAAAAGATTTATATGTTATCTCAGAAAAAGTCCAATTTTGTATCAAAATACCTATGTTAGAATAGTGCTACACATAAATCTAATACAGTACAAAGTCCAAAATCCAGATGTCCATTCTCCAGAATGATCTAAATTCCGGACCTCAAAGACCCAAACTTTCTTTTTTGTATGCTTTATGCATGCACATTTGATTTTTTCTTCCATAATAAAACGTGTGGAGATTTTCATTTAAAAATTCAAATTCTTAATTTCACTTAAGCACTAAATAAAATACCTCGCTATAAAAAATCAATCATGTAAGCAAAAATCTGTAAGATTAATAATTTGGCTTTGTAGCTGAGTATCCACTTGGCACACATCTCAAACAGAAAAATTCACCTATTTTATATCCCTGACACTGACCTGACGAGTCATTATTTATTATATTTTGCTTTCATCACCGCATGTTTATCAATAAATGACTGCTTCAGTAATAACTCATACTGTGATGTCTAAACTTTTTTTATATTAGTAATTAAATAACAAGAGTATGGCAACCTTTTATGTTAACATTATGCTTGGCAATGATTACAGATTTTTAAGTGCTCTAATAAATATTAAAGAAGAAAAATTGAACAAAAATTTCTTTTCATGTGCTAAAATTAGATTTTGTTAATGAAACTCCAAAAAATTACATTTACTGCTATTTTAATTAAGAATAACTGATATGTTATTCACCATAAACCCAAAAGCAGGAGCAGAATATATATTGGCACCGGACGGCAGAATTTAGGGAAGACAGAATTTTTGGAATTTCGAGATGCACCGAACAGCAAAATTAAGGGATGAGAAGTTTTTATGATTTAGGAAAATCACTGGGATCCAAAGTTTAATGAAAATTTAGAAATTAGGAAAGCACTTTGTAGCAGAATTTAGGACCCATAGAGACTGCACCAGGCGGGATCGAGCACTGCCCTCGATAAAGCCTTAAGTATATGTGGGAGTTTATTTATTCAGGACTCGGATTAGTTTTAAGCATGAGCAAGAAATAAACGTAGGTATAGTAAATAACTAAACTAATACATTTCAGACTTAATTCAGTACGCAATAGCAGCAAGACAAAATTTAGTGAAACAACTTGGCTTCCATGGCCAATCTTGTGATACACAGCCAATAATGTATAACGGACGCTATTAAACTAGGCTAAAATTATCTTTACTGATTAAAAGCATTTCAATTAAGGTAGCAGACTGCGCTGCTCCCTGAGCTTCTAATTTGATCTAGCTTATTATTTTTTGCAGACTGTTATTATTACGGCAATTTTATAAAAACTACGCTTGAACTTTCGATTATGTCGAAAAGAGTGACTGTTATTATTACGGCAATTTTATAAAAACCAAGCTTGAACTTTCGATTATGTTGAAAAGAATTTCCAATTTTGGAGTTGCCCAAGGATATACAAAGCGAAACCATGTTTCGATGTCCATTAAACAAAAATACACATGATTTGCAACAAAAAATGGATAAAGGCTTTTATCCCTCTCAAAATTATGGGAGGAGTATGGAATTGGAAAGTCCACTGTCTATGACACAAGAAAAAAGAAAAAGAAACTTTTTGAATTTTTTATAGAAGCACCTTAAACAACTTACATTGAAAGAAATGGTTAATAAAGTAAACAAATATTAAGTGTTTTTTTTTTTTTTGTGAATTTTGATACCTTTTAGATAATAATTGTTCTTTATTTCATAAATTATGATTTCATATTTTAATTGCATAATTTCTACATGCCATCTTACCAGATTTAAATTGATGGTCTATTATGCGGGAAAATCCTAAATCCAGAATCGTCGAAGTCCCAACCACTCCGGATTTCGGATTTTGTACTGTACATATACCACGTCGCGCTTTCGGGACATGAAGAATGCAATTTGAATTTCGTCAATCGGCCCAGTAGAACGAGAGATATAATTATCCCCCCCCTTTTTTTTTTCTTTCTTTCTTTCTTCCCCCCCACAGTGTACATATATACGTGCTACATGCATACATGAACACATCCATCCATAATATTTCTGAATCCGGTCCCGATAACAGAAGAGTATCAATTTTGAATATTTTCACATACTCAATGAATTTAATATATTTTGATGATAAGTCTGATTGAATATCCATAGACGAACGACTATAAGCCTTAAAAATATATTTTTAGGAGTTAAATATAATGAAATTGTTACTACAATGGCACAAACATCCACAGTACCTCCATTCTTATCTTGACTAATAACTAGGATATGTAACTTCACAGAGCACATATTTATTTTGTCTATTTAAATTTCGTTTAAAAAATGTAGATTTTCGTTCTGATAATTGAGGACTAAATTATTTGTGTGAAATTAAATGAATTGATCAGCTTCACCATGTGTTCTTAAAGGTTATAACTTTGAGCCTGAACAATAATTTTACTTACATATGATCTGCTAGGATTTGTGAAATAAATAAAAAATCTTTACAAATCCTTCAAATTATAAATAACTTGAAATTTCTATACTTCTTAGCTGATGTATATCTGTTTAATGCGTACAATATTTAGACTGAAGTTCCAAAATATTAAAATTTTTATTGGCATTTGACGATTTTTTCTTTTTTTAATATTCTTAAATTTCTGAATCAGCAGGATCAGGATGTAAAATCATCACTACAATAGTTAAATCTAAGTATTGTAATAACTATTTCAGTAAATCAAAGTATATAACATATAAACTATATTGTAAATATATGAATGCTGAAATTTAACAAAAATTAAATTTATTACAACTTACTTTACCACGGTGAGTACGGATACCTTTCCACAGAGGTTTTAAGACACTGTCAAAAGATTCAATACCATATGGAGTTGCTGCTTCAGCTAACGCAGCTAAAGCAAGAGCAGTAATAGTTCTGACTTTCTGCTGCTCATCGACAAGACCTATTAAAAATTTATATATAATATAGGTAAGTGAATTTTACATAAAAGAACACATAGTAGAAGAAATCATGATTATATCATACTTATCATTAAATAGATAAAAACTGACAATAAAGCAAATTATAAACAGGGTTCGTAGCCACATTTTAGGTAAGAAAATAAGCACCTATAAGGCCTTTTCAAGCTCATTTTAAGAAAAAAAGCACCTGTCTAATTATATTATACACAATTGCATAACCTTAAAATATAAACCTTGACCAACAGAACGACGTGCACCAAAGATTAGGTTAATGCAGAGAAAGAGGCAAAAAAATATTTTTGGGAGTTTGATTCACAATCTGACGTTCCATATAAGAAAGAAAAGTTGTTTATTTAGTTTCGGCTTTGGAAGGGCGGGGCGAATGTGAGTTCGTTAAAAATAGGCATAAAAACAAATAATAATAATAATAATAATAAATAAGTGCTTTAGAGAAAAAGTAAGCACCTATAAGGGCTTTTATATTTTATTTTCAAATATAAGGACTTATAAGCACTTGTAAGGATCGCTAGGACATCTGAAACAAAATTAAACACATATATGAAACAAATCCAAAGGAATAAATTTTTTCTACCATCTACATACAACTATATTAATAGGCATTAAAATCAGTATTTATTCAGTTTACTGTGATTTCTTTACTAGGAAATAGTTTGACTCAAAGTTCATCCATAAATTAAATATATTAGAACAAATTCATACGGCAACAATCACAAAATATTTTTTGTAAATCTTATATAAATTCAAATCCTATTACTTTGGAACTTTATAACTGCATATTCTACTACTAAGGGTTACTTATTTTTATTTTTAATAATTTTGATTCTCTAAGAAACAAAAAGTAACCAGATTATGGATTCCAGATGTTTGTACACTGCTCAAAAAAAAAATGGGACAGTCCTATATCTCCCGATCTACTGGGCCGATTGACAAAATTCAAACTGCGTTCTTCATGTCTCAAAAGCGCGACTTAGGATATATATTAGATTTATATATAGCACTATTCTAACATAGGTATTTTGACACAAAATCGGACTTTTTCTGAAATAACATACCAATTTTTTTACATATTTCGATTATACGACTCAAATTACGCCTAAATATGAAATTTTGTAAAATTTGGAGCAAAATTTACGGAGAAATTCACAAATTTATGTTGGCACTATTTTGTCAGTTTGCGCAAAGAATAGTTCACTTGGCGATCTTCTTGATATATGGCAACCTAGTTTCCTTTCCCGTGAGAGGAAAAAAAAGTCACCATCGTTCCTTTTTTCCAAATAATATTCTTTATATTGTATTTTTAATTATAACTTATTATTTTAAGTAATTTTTTCTTTTTCGAATTTCATTTTAATTGTTTAAGTTGAATGGTTTTTTTTTTTTTTTGAATAACTGTTTTAAAAATTTCTATTTACCTATTGGAACTGCGTAAATAAAGGTGCAGCGTTTATTTTTTTTCAAATAGTTTTCTTTATATATATTTTTTGTCATAGTTATTATTTTAGGTAATTTTTAAATTCTTATACTTTTATTTTAATTGTTTGTGTTGCATTGTCTCTTCAGATAATTGTTTGAAAATTTTCTATCTATTCCTTCCAACTGAGCATTTTAAATAAATTTTCCAGAATTTGATTTTATTTATTTGAATTGCGTTTCTTTCGGAGGAATACTTTGTAACTCAGATTACGATGTGTTTGAAAACTGCATATATTAAAAGAGCAAATACAGTAAAGCATAGTTAACACGCCTTTCAATGTTCTGTTCAGAAAAGATATATATAAATAAGAGAGATGTATAACTGACATTTTAACTTAGGATGACTTGCATACATTGCTTTAAACAGTTTTATCATTGTGCCCATTGCTTTACACAATTTTATCCTACATTTGGTTTCTTAAATGTTATTCATATTTTAGTCAAATATTTTATTTTTGAAATTGTAAGAATCAAATATTATAAGATTAAAAAGTTTTAAAATTTAAAAAAAATACAAATACTAAATTTTACCCAAAAATTTATTTTTTCTTCTCTTTTTCTTCAGGCATTCTACTTTATTCTTGCTCTTTTTCTTTAGGCATTCCGCAAGTATATTAAAAAACATCCAACTTTTCGAAATATCTTGATATTTCTGACAATCATTTTAAATTAAAGTTATCGCCTTCCATTTCATAAAGGCCCACAAACGGCCGAGCGGTAAAGTCGCTGAACACTGGTAGTTCACTCCGGGGTTCGAATCCCGGTAAATGGACTGGTTGCATAGGTGTTTTCGTGGATTTTCTCATGTGTACCGTGTATGGCAGCTGGTTTTCCTTTGAAAGTTCTTCACAAAGGCATCCTTCCTTTTAGGCAGATAACCCTGCTTTGACGTAACTTAATAATCCAATTCAATCCATTTCATCAATATCTGGTCAGAGCCTTTATCAGTCTTTAGAGTCTAAACATTTTGAAGGTATGAGATGAAAGAAAAGACTGGTTTCATCAAGAGGTTTTGGTTTATTTAATTATGACAAAGCACACTAGAGCTATCTGCCTAAGGGGAGGGATGCCTTTGTGGAGGACTTTCTAAGGAAAACTGGCTCGCATATACGTTACACATGGGGAAAACCACGAAAACGCCCATGCAGCCATCCTGTTCGTGGAATTTGAACGTTGGACCGAACTACCAGAGTTCAGCGACTTTACCGATCGGCCGCTATTTCATCAGGAGGGGAAAAAAACGCCTTTAGGTGACATTCACATACAATACTGGATAAACTCCTGAATCTTCAAATAATTCGACTGAGAAAATCATGGGATTCTCCATTTATGGTACGATATGATGTTCTATAACGTAATTTAAATTTATGCAACCATATAGTCTAAAACCAGTCGCTCTTCACTTTAATCTGCAATGATATCATTTTTGTCTTTTCTGATAACACAAGCTCTATTGATGGTATTTGCTGGTGTACACGCCCAAGTGTTTTCTCTTTGAACGCCTAAATTCTTTGAAGTAACCTGAAAGTATATTCAAAAGCGTCCAACTTTTTGAAACATCTTGGTATGTCTAAGAGCCAAATTTTCCCTGAAAATTTTTGCTTTTCTCCCTAATTTTCTTCTTTCCTTCTACAGTTATTTTAAGTGCTCACACAAGAAAATTAAGATTTTTCGATTGCTAGATTTTCATAAATTTTGCATTCTTGTCAATTTTTTAAAATATCAATTGCATCAACTGTGTTTCAGCTGAAGACAGCTTTTCATTTTCTAGACATTTTAACTATAAACAAAGTATAGAGCAAAGTCCAAAGGATAAATATTTTAATTAAAAGATTTCCAGATTTAAAATAAAAGTCCAGCAGTGTTTATTCTTCACCACCGAGTGACCCGATTCTTATATCGGCTGAAACAATCTAAATCATATTAAAGATCATGTTTTTTTATACAATCTATAACGCGAGGGAAAAATTAGCTTCTTAAAACATCTTTTCTAAGAAGATAAATATAAAAGATTATATATATATATATATATTTTTAAAGCTGGGACTTGAACCAAACTGTCAAACTTTTAAAGTTTAATTTACATGGTGGTTATAATTAAAGTTCCAATTTGAAATGGTCATAAAAGGAAAACTACCGGACCAAATGTTATCAAACTTGGGAATCGTGTAAAGGAGGTTATGAGAATTTATTTTCCGCAGGAAAAAAAAAGTTCAAAATCTCACCACCAGGGGGAAAATGGCGCTGTATACAATATTGTTAAATGAAATAAGACACGAAAACATCTGTTTAAATTGCGTTTAATATTTTCCGAAACGTGTTACAAAGCAGGTTCAATGTAGCGTCCAGCATTTTCCGAAAGTTAGTTAAATCCTGTTGCTGCATTCTCGACAGCAGCTCTTAGCATATCAGGAGGAATGTTACGGACATGTCAGTGTATCACATTTTTCATTTCTGCCAAATTGTTTAGATTATCACCATAAATAGTGCTTTTGAGAAAACCCCATAGCTAAAATCACAGAGGTTGAGGTCTGGTGGGAAGAGGGTAAGTGTTGGCCTATAAGACTTTCATTCGTGAAATGTTGCCTAAGTAATTGTGCGACACACGTGAGGTGAGGCCCAGCCCTGCATAAAAATTGTATTATCTAAAATGCCACGTTACTGCAGTTCATGTATCACGAAACATTTTAACATTGACTCTAAGTGAGCTGCAATCACAGTGGTCCAGCTGCCGACTGCTCTTCAAAGAAAAATGGTTCAGTTATAATACTAGCTGTCATTCAACACTAAACGGTGTGGAATGACTGCTATGCAATCGAATGCAGTAGGAGAATGCAATGGAGCTAGATAGATAACATGAGAGATTTCTTTGGCCCAAATCGATTAAAAGCGTTTTCAATCAGTATCTTCATGTTTTAGTGCCGAATTCAGACTTCAAAAATTATTAATTAGCGATCTGTAAGAAAACGATTTCCAGATTGTATGCACTTGTGCGAGTGATTTCCGATCTCACATTTTCTAATCGCTAATTCGTGATTTTCACGGACGAATTTCTCACTTACACGGATGGCACACTCAACTTTTATTGAATTTAACGCCTTTAAATGGTAATTTGCCTACTTCAAAGTTTCTTAAGGGTATACAACATATTAAACCCGTGTAACAAAAGGTTAAGTTAGATTCCGACCCATATTTCGTTTAACAATATTGCATACAGCGCCATTTTCCCCTGGTGATGAGGTTTCCAACTTTCTTTTTTTCGCGGAAAATAAATTCCCATGACATTCTTTACACGGTTACAAAGTTTGATAACATTTGATCCAGTAGTTTTCCTTTTATGACCGTTTCAAAGTGAAATTTTAATTATAACCACCCTGTATATTATGAAATTTTAATTTGAAGCTATGCATTATATGTATACCATGCGTAAGATTTTCGCTTTTATGGAAAAAATAAAGAATCGAAGCAAATATACTTAGGATATTAGACCAAAACTGAAAAAATTTCCCCTCCCTCCGAAAATAAAATATTGAAACTTCGACCATGAATTTATTGAATTATTGAAATATTCAATTTGACTTATCTTCTAAGTCCTAGTTCCGACAACAATTCCGTCAAAAATTCCGAATTAATGAAGCTGAAGTAAAAGGTTTAGTATATATTCACTGTATGTTAATAAAGTAATCAGAGTGTAATAAAAACAGATTATAGAATTTACACTGATGCAACTTTTTGTCTGACTGCACAACATGTAATGGAAGAGAAGGCTTGTAGAGATCTGTTTTTGACATGCCTCTAAAAGTAGATGTCATACTCATTTTGTCTCTTCAATGTCAAAAAACATTCCTTTGAGAGGCAACTTTAGTTTTTGGGAAAGAAAAAAAATCACAAGAAGACAAATTTGAAGAACATGCAGGACGATTGAGTACACATACTTATTTTCGGAACACAGGCGGTTCTCCGACTGATTATTGAATAATGAAAAGATGCATTGTTATGCAATACAAACACAGCCATTTACAAATCAACTACTCGGGCAATTGCAGAATCGTTTTGATCCTAAGCTTGTAAGACAAAAAACGTAATATCACTGGATTTAAACACTTCTTTAATCTTCCAAGAACGTTCCTTCTTTAGCTCATATTCCAAGAATATTAAGTGAATACAATTATTGCAAAAGAAATTGAATATTAATTTGCACTACGGCTTGGTAGTTTACTAAGAAGTTAACAAAACTTAAATTCTGCTTTTTGTGTCTAAGAATACAACAATATTTTAAATGTTTACAAATAAAATATTAAATTGGAGATTTATTTGGAGCCTCATCAGTTGCCTAGCATTTGAAGATTGTTAAATACTAATTGTTTGTTGCGAAGTCTAACCCAGGCTGCATAGTTGGTTTTCGTAGTTTTCTAGGTTCTCTTTACAAAGGTTCTCTATGAAAGCATCTTAATCAAATAGCTCCCATGTTCTTTCTATGTTCAAATAACCAACTAACCTAGTTTAAGCGCGATTTCCAAGGGAAGTTACTAGCAAAACCCTCGCTCCCTATTTTAACTTCGCTAATTTTTCATGCTCAATCAGATAGCCTGGCTCAGTAAAAGTAGGCGGCCAGTGCAACTCTGATTAAAAATCTAGTTATAACCACGTGCAGTGCTGATAAGGACCACGTGTTTCTGTGACTCCTTCTCCTTTATTTTCTTCTTTCTAGGTATTTCTTTCTCCTGATGAGGAGGGACCTTTAGCTGCCCTCGAAATCGATTGTTTTATTATACCTACGCTAAATAAAAGGTTGTTTTTACGATTTTGAAAACCCGAATACTCATTAAAAATCATGTAGCTTGCCAATCAGGAGTAACATGAAAGATACGGCGCCAATAATTGAATTGCTGTTACGGTACGCTGTTTCTAAACTTAGATGGTCATTCCTTAATTAAATAGCCCACCAGAGGCCGAGCGGTAAACAGGGTTGCCACTCAAACAGGAGAATGAAATTCCCTGACTTTTCCAGGTTTTCCAGGTGCGTTTCAAGAAAATTCCAGTCTATCCGCGTAAACGCTAAGAGGTAAATTATGGTATTACTTGTATTGTGTAGCAAATTCACTTAATTATTCAATAAATCCCAGAGGACATTTATTCTTAATTATTCTTGGTATACTTTGTTTTATAATTTTGTTTACTTTTCCACTTAAGAAACTTAATAAAATTTAAGATATATACATTGGATAACAAATGTATGTTTTATTTAATTATTACTCATGATCATCACCAGTTCAACACGAGGCTAATCCGGTCCTTATAAATCACAACGCAATGCTAAATAGTTAGGTTAGATTTTAGGTAAATTTAATTTGTGTGAGGTATGTTCTTAAAAAAGCACCTTAACACTTGAAAACACAAATATAATTATAATAGTTGTTGTTTTCTCCATTGAAGATTGAGATTAGAATCTTCCCAATCTGGAATAAAATAAGGCTTTTTCTGCCGACATTCTGCAGCTAAACGAAAGAAAGAAATCTATTTTAATAAATTGAGGTATTTGATATTTAGTTCGCAGCATACATAAGAAACAAATATGTGCATTAAATTTCGTGATGGTATGTCATCATACTGCTAGAATTAATTTCAAGATTATGCCAGAGAAAATTTCCTGGAATTTAGAAATATTATTTACTAATAATTAATAAATTTAGAGGGAAGAAGCATCATTAAATTATACAAATAACATAAAAATAAAGATAATTACTTAAAAATTGAATTAGAATAATCAACGATATTTTAGCGAATATAGTTATATTACATGGTTAGCCAAGATGACATGCGGTAAAATTCTAGTATACAGTAAGGCTTTGGCATGATTTTGAAAATTGTAGCCAAGACCAAAATGACCCGTTTACTGCGCATCATCATGTCGCCAAATCCATACATGGAGATTATTTTAACCAAAAAACGTCTATACAAAGAATCTCTAATTCTTTGGTCTATGTAGAGAAGAAAATTTTCCATACAAGTAAAATGCTATTACGCCGCTAGAAAGCGGAGGGAAAATTTGCCAAGGGATTTGGCGACGGAACCTGGCGGCCAGAATTTCCCTCTCCGCGATGTGTACTGGAAATTGAGAAACGTGTTAAGAAGAAACGTTCTTTGACAAAAAGAAAGCTACGAAAATCCGTTTTTAAATTATTGCGAAAAATCCAAGAAGAAACGTTTTATCAAAGGACGTTTCTTCTTGGATTTTTCGCAATAATTTTAAAAACGGATTTTCGTAGTTCCCCCCCCCCTGAAAATTACTAACCTATGAATTAATTTACTTGCGCCAAAAAATATTTTCTTTTAATTTAGAGTTTAACTACTTGCGCTAAGACTAAACTTCACGGTTGCGGTGCCGTGCGCTACAATATAGCAAGTGGTAAAGTGTCTCATTTACGCCGCTCTGCATCTGCGAGTGCAATCCAGAGCTGTAACTCGAGAAATAAACAATCTCGTTGTTAGGCGACGTGTGCACCATGTTATTTTCATTTTTGCGATAAATGCTTATCGACGTGGTGTTCACGTCGCTCGCAGTTTGAAACAAAAACATCTCAACGTGCATGGCACGTCTTTTTAGCGCAAGTGGTTAAAGAAATTTTAAAGGATATTCATTTAATGAACTCTTGATAACGTGACCTTGGAACTTCGACACCGGTTTCCAGCTTTGGCGGCAGATATATCACGCATGCACAGCTGTTTCCCTCTATGATGGAACGGAGCCACGTCTGTTGCAGAGAGGTTTCCCTTCTTTACAATACATATTCTTTGATTCTAACCTCCATGGTACCGTATACTAAGATTAAACCCATTTTGTTTTATACGAGAACAGGTACTTTCTTTAGTTCATGCACTGCACATGCGATTCTTGAGAATACTGGAAACCAAAAGTTGCAGGAAACTTGCTTTGCCTTTCTAAAAGGCAATCAAATTGGAGCTGCGAAAATTGGCTCTATGCCAGCAGACACTCACGTGATAGGCAATTCGAAAAAAAAGTTCTCTCTTCCGACGTCGGCGCAAAAATCGCTTTTTTTGGCGGGATCATTGTATGAATTTCCCTGACTTTTCCAGATTTTGACAAAAATACTTAAATTCCCTGACTTTTCCCTGAATTTTTCGGTCAATTTTCGAATTCCCTGACTTTTCCCGGTTCTCCCGGTTTTCCAGGTAGCGTGGCAACCCTGGGTAAAGACGCTGATAATTGGTAGTTCGGTCCGAGATTCGAATCTCGCGAACGGGCTGGCCGCATCGGTGTTTTCCCCATGTATAACGTGTATATGAGCCAGTTTACCTTAGAAAGTCCTCGACGAAGGCATCCCTCCCTTTAGGCAGATAGCCCTTGTGTACTTTGCCATAATTAAATAATCCAATCCAATCCTTAATTAAATATAATTGATTTGTAACTTCTACTGGAACTGATGGTAAGAATTGAAGTGCAAATAAATAATATCGTGTGCAATCTTGATTAATATAAAATTTAAAATATTTGCATTCAGACAAAGTTTTTTGAAATATTTGCAATTACTTTATAAGAAGGACTTATTAATAACCGTAATAATTACTTATTATATTACTGATGATTAGGATTCAGTTCTTGACAATTACATTCCAAATTAGAATTTTACGGATATAATGAAAATACGCTACGCACAAAAATAAATTTGAGGATAAAAATGAGTTGGTTTTTTATGTTTTAAAATTTCTTAAATTCATTTAATAAACATCGTATCCTCATTGTTAATTGAATCCTGAATGTTGGGTGGCGTTTATAGAATTATTCTTACTTGTCCACAGAATCTGCTGACTTATCCAGCCATTGAGTAGCTGCAGATCATTTCTACATAACCATTCAACTTTCATTAATTCAGTCTCTAGAGGGCTGTATGTTTATATCATAATTTGACTTTTATAAAAATGATTATTCTAAAGATTATGTTTCTATAAAAATATACTGTGCTTTAAAAATGTGGATGATAGTATCAGCCGCTCTTTCAGCCACTTCAAAAGCAACAGATTGTTTAGAAATAAATTATGCAGTTAATGTCATAAAATTCAAATAAATATCAAACAAAAATTCTCAGTTTTAGACAATTCGATTTAAACAAAGTAAAGTAGCAGACGATAAAACGCCGAAAGTAAAAATTTACTCTTATTTTTTTTAAAAAAAGGAAGATAGAGAGAAATTTTAAAAAAATAGTTAAAAATTTGAATAATATCATCTATAATTTAAAAAAAAAATAGCTTTTCATATAGTATTAATAAATATTTATTACGCTTCATTGAGGGAAATAATGTTATATAATTAATTCTTCGTAAAATCTTACTTGAAATTTAAGGTTAAAAATAGCTGTGGCAATTCAGTGTAACAAAAATCCATAGACCACATTTGGCGTTATTATCGCTCAAAAAAAAGATGCCAAATTTCAAAACTCGAAAATATGCAAATTCGTGTATATCTTAGAAAATTTTGAATAAAAAAGTCTAATTTTTTGCAGATATGCTTAAAAATACACCTACTTTAAGATGATGGTAAAAATTTTATAGGTTATAATTCAAAATTTTTTTCGAAAAATTTATAAAAATTATTTTAAAATAGAAATTTTAAAAATAAAACACAAAAAATGGATAAATTTTATTTGGAATGAACCTAAGTTTCGAAATGTGAGAGAAAAAATCAAAAACGTTTAATAAAAAAAGAGATATTAATAAATATTTGCCAAATTCAATTAACATTGAGGAGCTAAAATTTTGAGAGCTAATATTTTAAAAACTACTCGTACGATTTTTACAAAACTTGGTATTCTGGCATAATTTGAGATGCAGAATCGAAATATGTAAAAAAATTGGTATGTTATTTCAGAAAAAGTCCGATTTTGTGTCGAAATACCTATGTTAGAATAGTGCTATATATAAATCTAATATACATCCTAAGTCGCGCTTTCGAGACATGAAAAACGCAATTTGAATTTTGTCAATCGGCCCAGTAGAACGAGAGATATCACTGTCCCCCCCCCTTTTTTTTTTTAGCAGTGTACATACTACACTGCCAAATACAGTTTGGAATCACATATCAGAATGGTTTGTACCATCCAAATACAACTTGGTAAGTCTTTATGTAAATCATATTTATGAATGATTTTACATAGATCATACATTAAAAGAGCTTAAATATTCTAAAAAAATTTTGAAATATTTATCCTTCCATGAAAAAATAGATGGCCATAGGAAAAAAAAAATATTCCCACTGAAGAGGAATCTTACGTTGAAATGAATTAAACAGTGATAAATATATAATATGTCTAAAGAATAATTCATGTATACTACAGGAATATTCAAAACAACGATCAACAAAAATATATGGAAAGTAAGAATCAACTACTCTTTCCAATTTACCCAATGTTCTTAGCTTAGCTTCAACTATATTCCTAGATAAATGACATTAATATACCTTTTCTTATATGTATCAAATGTTAGTATAAACTATGTTAATATTACTGTCTTAAAAATAGATCTGTTTGTACACATGCAAAAATATATAGAGTTTGTTTGAAAAACAGGATAAGAATTAGATAAAATTCTTTAAAAAAAATACCCTAAAAGTCATAAAAATACATACCATGTTCAATAATTTCTACCAAGTTTCTAAGATGTGGTAAAATTGCACAACCCATCAAAATAGCTATCTGCTGCACAATTTTTATGCCAGTGTGACGAGCCTGCCAGGATTTCTTACTCCTGCACACAGCTTTCAAAAAGGGTAAAAGGGCTGGAATACCTAAAGCTGAAGCAACGACTGCAAAAGCACGAGCTGTTGTATTTCTTACATACTCATCAATGTTGTCAATATCAGGTCTCATAGTAGAAATCATAGTTGCCAACCCTGCAGCCTAAAACAATTGAATACAATAAATATTAGATGAAAAAGATAATTACAGAATTCTTGATGAATATATATAATTATGTATAAATCAAATATCTTGCATACCTTTGCTAAATTAGAAATTATTTCTCTACCTTCAACACGAGCATAGTAATCTTCATCAATCAAGAGAGGTTCAATGACGACAAGAATCTAAAAAAAATATATATATATATATATTATACACACATATATAAAAGAAATGACAAAAATTAAAAAATAATAAACAGTTCAAATTCACTACTTGAATAGCCGTGAACTATTCGGATACAAATTATGAAAGTTTAGTATATCAAATAAAATTTAAAATGAATAGCAGTTAAAAATTCATCTCACTGCAACAAAACAGCAATTAAATAAACTATTTGAACAAAAAATAGCCATAAAAAATATAGCTTTCTTTATCAGCATCTATTTTTCATTGCTGATGACACGTCACTTTAAAAAAGCTTAGACTATATGCAAAAATCCACTGTGTATTCAACTTCTTTACCCTTCTGAGTGGCACAGCTTTTGAATCTGCTGATGAAAACCTACATTTAAACAGCATTTATTACCTAAATTCGTACAGTTACTTAATTTAGTCTGTTCCCCTAAGCATTCACTAAGATGATATTTATCATATCACTAAGATAATATTGGTATATACCCAATCTAGGTTTCATCCCTCCTTCTAATTTTGTTTAATTAAGATAATTTATTATGTTTATTGCTACTTATTTATAAGCCCTCCTCCTAATGTTCAAAATGAAAAATGCAACATTGAATTTTTATAATTCCTATTATATATTGTTGAATTTTTCTCTTCCTTCACGTTCGTACAGGGTTCGTAGATTTGGAGTGAATAATGACGACACTTGATGAAGTATCGAAACACACTTTATTTATCAATATTAATCAGGACAGCTCCAAAACACTTTTACAGTCGTCGAAGATCTACTATAAGCAGCCTGGAACAATCAGTGACACAGCCTTCAGATTATCAGGCTATAATGGTGGAGACAGCTTCCTGCAAAGCACGAGACTCCGGAGTACAGCTCCCGACTCTGCTTGGTCGTTCTCGGAACTACACGTACTCTCAAGACTCTCCACGCTACAACTCGCGATGCACTCGACGACACACGAGCACAGCTCCCGACTCTTCAGTTCAGTCGTTCCCAGAGCTCAACACGCTCTCTCGACGATGCACTAACCGCGCTACACTAATAGACTCCTTCAGTGCTAACAGACCCACTCAGCACTTGCTGCCTGGCTGTCAACTCTATCGACTCTGCAGAGATTGACTCGCTAGACAGGACACCAACTCGATACTAACTAACTCGCACTCTAGACGAGGCACACACACAATAACTGACTGCGGACCAGCAGGGTTTATATAGCTTTCGGCTTGTGTTCAAGAACATTCTGAGGTAAACCGGTAAGAATTCGTTCCAGAAGGTTCTCCAACCGTCCATGGTATATCACCAATTTTGTTGCCAATTAGGCGATTTTTTTGCCAAATGTGGCAACCCTGCCTTCCCTTGCCATTTTATGGCAAACCTAAAACTGCTTTGCGGGGAAGCCATCTTACCGAGCCTTGACATTTCGCAACAATATACTTAAACCAGAGAATACACTCTTTTGCAAAAAAATCAAAGCACCAAGAAGGACTTTTGCGATCGTGATGAAATTTGGTATGCAAAAAACATCTTGATGCATCATCAACATGCAAAGGATCAAAGTTTCAAGGCAAATGAACAGGAATTGCGATCATAGCGCGCATTTCTAGTGCACAATTCGCAAAGTATAAAACCAGTAACAGAGACGGAAAATTTATCTTTTTTTTTTTTTTTTTTTTTTTTTGTTCCCCCCCCCCATTCATCAAAAGCAACCATTTCCTTCATGGTGCTTCAATTTTTTTGCAAAAAAAGTGTATTTATCAGCTATTCAATAAAAACATGATTCAAATAAAACTGCTTTTAATGTTAACAAAATTCTAGCAGATAAAAATTAAATTACTGTATGAAAACAGATTAGAACAAAACTCGTGATGAATTTGTTCGAAACCTAAATGACAATCAATTCATCGACACATGTTTTAAAACACTAGAAATGGATTTTTCAAAGTGATACAGACACAATCTTGGAAGAGGGTAAAAAAGTATTTCTAAAAACTCTTTTCTGAAGCTGCAGAGGTAAAATATCCATGATGTCTGAAAAAGTTAATAGACAATATATGAAAGTTCTAAGGAAGCATGTTTTCTCAAAGCACATGGAAAAACATAAATACTGTAAAAGTCGATAACAGAAATCCCCAAAACAGAAGAAAATAATAATAGATATATAATGTTGATACAATCTCTTTGCTGCAAGCTGTAGACATTGATATCCATTGCACATCATTATTGTATTAAGAAACATCTTCACATAATGCTTTATTTTTCAGATTTTATATTATCCATGCTTCTTCATTAACAATCTGAGAATTTTCCAATAAGTATACATGAACATTTCAACTACCGAAAGTATAAAGTTAGAATTTATTGTACTATACTTAAAATGCAGATATTTTCATTAAACTTCCTGCCTAAGTCAGAAAGTTTTAAACTGCCCTTCAGATATTTCAGTACAAATAAAAAAAAAATAAAAAAAAAGTATAATTTTTGGTACTTTCTAATTATACGTACTTCTGGTTTCAATATTTGGTAGAATTGCTTGTTTCTGGCATATTCTCAATTATATTCATTAGAAAGGCAACATATACATATGCATCCCCACACGTTATATACTTTATATTTAAACATCATTATAAGCCAAACAAATAATTTTTTTTTTCCCCCAATTCATAAAATCACCATTGAACTAGTAACTTCTGCGGATGATCAGACAATGCTGAATTTTTTCATATAAATATTAAGTTTAATAAGTTATTAAGTTTCCAATAAAATACAAATACTAAAAAATTAATTTTTATATATTCTGTTTATTAATCTGGAAGAACCTGTTTATTGTGTGATTTCAACTATAATGACAGCGTACATTTTACAGTTACAAAACAAAATTTAAAAAATTAATACTTAACAAAGAACTATTTTATTTATATCTTGTTATAAATACTGTTTATACATTTTCATAAATATTGATGCCTTTATCTTAATTTTGCAGCTACCACAATATTTCTTTTCATAACATACTTCTCTTTCACATTATGCTGAAAAGCAGAATAAAGATAAAAGAACAGTTAGGTAATGTAAAGATGACAAAACTTTAACTGCAAAAGAGTAAATAAAAGCTATATTCTAAACAAAATGTAATGTTCATTTATGCATAATTTTTCAGCTAAGCCACTTATAAAAATCAAGTATAACATTCTCTAAAATTACAGAGCATTCAAAAATTTCAAAGCACAAATTTAATAAATGTTTGAAAATAATGCTAATGGAACTCTGAAATTGCAGATTGAATAAACAATATATGAAAAATAAAAGAACATACCTTATGGACATAAGGACGCACCAGATCATCTAACTTGTATAGAATACGATCTATGACTTTAACCAAGAGATGTCTCTCCTGATCTTCTAATGTCGGAGACATAAGAAGGGGAAGGATTTGATTAAATAATGGCCCAGCACCAAACTCTCTGGCTTTATCTGTGATTTGACGTAAGGCAGCTTTTCGCATAGGTGGTGTTCCATTTTTAATCTTCAGAAGTAATTTCATAATTTTTCTTTCCTTCTGTTGATCTGGACTTAAAGATTCTTCATCCACATCAGCCTATAAAACAAATAAACATAATACAGATACCTACTTGTTTCAATCCCATTAAAAATATAGAATAAAGTGACTATAAACTGATTTTAGTATTCATGTATTACCACTGACACTGAAAATTGGCTACCATTGAACCATGAAGTTTCGCAAATCCTAGCAAAATCCCACCAATCATTCCTGCACAATTCTGAAGGAACGCAACATTTTATTTAATAAATGATCAGTATTCAACCTGGTTTATACAAAGGCTTTCATTGATTTCTTTTATTAGACCCTCTGATTTTACTGGCAATTTTGTTTAGAACACTACGAGTATAACTTCTCACAAGTTTTAACTGTTCCAATTTATTATTGTTTTGTGCGCCATATTCAGTTGACTTACATTTCTCTTTTGTCCCCCCTGGATAGCAGAATTTTATAACTTTGAAAATAATCCACTGCTTGCTCTTTTTTAGAAGGCAGGTCTCCAATTCTCCCCCTAAATGCAAGGGGGAAATACAGTAATAACAGAACTTCTGACGCTTGTTCATAAAAACTAAATGTGGTTTATCAAAAACAAATCAGGGCTGCATTAAATGAAAATGCGTATGTGTACGGTTATTGTGACGAAGTCACATTGAATTAATTATTTACTAAATTATGGCAATATTAAGATATTTGCATCAGATTCCATTGGTGACAGTTTCCTTTTTTCGCCAACTTGTCTTGTAAGGAAAGGAACAGATTTTATCAGACAACTGCCGTAAGCGGAGGAAAGTATTGGGTCAGACAACTAGCGTCTTCACTTCTGTTTGCCTGGGTAGCTGAAGGTATTTTGCGATTGGTTGCCTTCTGACGCTGGATTTTTTTTCATTGGCGGCAAAACTTAACTGTGGAACTTTATAAAAGGCGGTAATTTTTGTTCACCGAGAGGGAGGAGAAGGAGGAGTTTGTGAAGGTGCGAGATGGAGATAACATAGAGAAAGACAGTTAAAGTGTGGTAAAGATTATTTCGTCAGTTGTGGTGGCAAAAGTATATGTCACATGTTATGATAAATAGGAATATAGTGGCAACTTACCCCAGGACAAGATCCAGGTCTATAGCCCGCCGTGATGAGAGAGTGACAAACGTGACGAGGTCACATTGAATTAATTATTTACTACGTTATAGAAATATTTAGATATTTGCATCAGATTCCATTGGTTACGGTTTCCTTTTTTTCGCCAACTTGTGTCGTAAGGTGAGGAAGAGATTTCATCAGATAACTTGTAAGCGGAGGAAAGTATTGCATCAGACAACTGTTGTAAGTGGAGGAAAGTACTGCGTCAGACAACTAGCGTCTTCACTTCTGTTTGCCTAGGTAGCTGAAGGTATTTTGCGATTGGTTGCCTTCTGACGCTGGATTTTTTTTCATTGGCGGGAAAACTTAACTGTGGAACTTTATAAAAGGCGGTAATTTTTGTCCACCGAGAGGGAGAAGGAGGAGATTGTGAAGGTGCGAGATGAAGATGCTGCATAGAGAAAGACGGTAAGAGTGGGGTAAAATGCAAACTTTTGGGAATTTATCGTGCAAGCTTTCTTTGGTCTCCCAGTGCATATGAAGGAAACGAGTTTCTTTCTTTTTGATGCTGTAGCTGCAGAATTTAAGCTAATCTCTTTTTTTTTTTTTTTTTTCCCCGGGCTTGGCATTTTCGACCGGCATCCCTATGAAGAGTACCTGCATGTGATTGAGCTGAAATATACCAAGTCTTCGAAGGGGTCTGTGGAAGAATTGATCTATCTTTATTTTCTGAGTGAGGAGGCCTCATATCATCATGTGACACACCGGATTAAAAAAAAGAATACCTCTTCAGCATTGTTAGTATTCAATAAAGCAAGAATTAAATCTGTTTTCACGTGTTTCTCACTCTCTCGTCACGGCGGGCTATAGACCTGGATCTTGTCCTGGGGTAAGTTGCCACTATATTCCTGTTTATCATAACATGTGACATATACTTTTGCCACCACAACCAACGAAATAATCTTTACCACAGTTATATCACATTTACCAATACTTAGCTCTAAACTGGAGTTTAGTGACATACTTGGCATTTGGTGACAATTTCATGGTCAGTGAAATAATACATTAAGTAATTTAATTTTTGCGCAGAACATTTCAAAAATGAAATTTTTAAAACTCTTATGCTGTAAATATCAATATTTAAACTTAGCATAAATTTAATACAGCAAGCAGCTGTAAAAAATTAGCTTACACACAAAAATAAAAGTTTAATTACATTGTTCTTAACTAAATTTAGATTAAAAATCAATAAAAACATTATTAAAATTTAAAATTCAACCAAATGTAAGACTTACAAGAAGTTTATCAAAATATTGTATATCTTCAGGTTTCAAAGGTGGAAGATTGCCTTTTGGTTGTGTATCCATCATTTTAACAGGATCTTCTTTCTGGAAAAAGAATCCGGATGTTCCACCAAGAGGAGTGGGTGTAGAAGTAAGCTTACGTGCTGGCGTTCGAATAGGTATGTAACCAGCTGGAGGTTGAAGGACTTTGTAACCAGGAGGAAACATAGTTTCAAGTTCATCATCTGTTAGTGGTCGGTTGCGTTCATCGATTTCCCTTTCCCATCTGTAGGCCTGAAGTTGCTCTGGTGTCATAGCCATTATGTGCCCTTAAAAATTTTTTAATGAGATTTATTTAAATGAGAAAAATTATATTGACATTCTAAATGCTAACATATGTCATATTTTTTTAATATTGGTACTACTCTTATATCTGCCCTCAAGTCGCCAAATGTATCAATATGTGTTCTGAGCTGGTTTTTGGCACGATGTTGTTTGTATGGCAACAATTTTGGCATTGAAACTTGTTTTGCTATAGTGGTTTTATTTACTGGTTGGTTGTTTTGGTGGGCATTTTGAAATCGCTTATGTTACAATAAAAGACGTGGTGGCAAAACTTCAGTCACATATTTTGGATTGTGTGCTAAGTAAATTTAGTATTAAAAGGTAAAATGTTGGAGTTGTTAATGAGTCTTTTGTTCACAAGCGTGTTTATGCAGATCAAAGTGTGTTTTTGGAATTTCTGCGGGAACCAGGAGGTCTTTGGAAATACAATAGAGAATATATGGTGGCATGTTACAGCTACGTTGCCTACTTATAATCAGAAATGCAATTTTGAGTTTTATTTGGCATGTTTTTCCGTTACAGTTCTGAAACGGGAGAAATTGTGGGATAAATTGAAAATTTGTTTGTAGAATATTTGATGAAAGTGTTTGTGTTTATTGTTTTGAATTGTTGTTTCCCTGATGTCTGAAATTGATATTTTTGCTGTTTGAAGAAGCATTCACAATGGTAAGTACATTTTATTGTTGTTGGCTTATTTTGTAGAATTTTTGAGTATTTTTTCCTATGAATTTCTGTGGTTATTGTTGTTTTTTGAATTGTTTGTAATTTATTGTAGTTATTTTAGTTCTATTTTGTTGATTTGCACGCAATGAAATGCCTAGATTGTGCAATTCACTGATGTTTTTTAAAATTAAAACAGAACAATGTGTAAATGATATTGTTTGAAACTTATTCTTGTTATGTTAGTTTATTTTAGCGAGGTTTACGTAATTTCTAGATTCCTTTGCTACATAGATTGGTGCAATTCTCTGATTTTTTCAAGTTAAAACAGATCGCTGTGTATAATAATCTTGTTAAATATTTTTCATTAGAAACTTTACGTCTTTGCTATCTAAATTTTTTGTTTTGTTTTGGATTTTTGTTGTAAATTTGTGTTAAAAACAGGGGTTTTGCACATTCAAAAACCATGTTTTTGCATACATTTTAGGCTTAAAGTTCGAAATGTAGAGAAAAATTTAGATAGTAATATGGCGCCATGGGGTTTCTCGCCAAAAATATTCTGTGAGAAATTTGTCACCAACTGAGGGCATATATAAGAGTAGTTCCTTAATTTTTCATAAATATGTTTACAATTTGTCAAAATGCACATGCTCTGAAATATAAATATATGTGCATTCACAGAAAATTCTGTCAATGTTTAAGCTGTTTGAGCTCATGCTTAGTGTCATCAATGCACACGATGTTCAGTTTTTAGTAATAATTTACTTTAGCTTCACACAAAAAAAGCATTCATAATATGCTCTTCAGGCAATTAGAATTTTCATAGCATCCTAAGAGATCAAAACAGAGACCATCTTTTAATATTTTTACAGTAAGAAAAAAAAATGATAAAAATGTCAATTGGTATCTTAGCTTTCTCTGCTGCATTATTAATAGAAATAAAGGGTTATCCATTAAACTGCACAGAACAAGTAACAATTTAAATTATGTGCGAACAAAAAAAAATTAACTTTTTAATATTTTCAAGAACAAGGTTTGACTAGGGAAAAGTTCATAAGAATACTGAGCTCGACAAAATGATTTCTTGTACTAAATTTTAAAAATACATAATAAACTAGCCCTCAAAAAAAAATGTGACAATAAACGTATCAAAAAACTTCAAAAGAGTGTACCTGGAGTAGGTGTAGCCATCCCCATGGCCTTAGCACCTGTAGGAGTTATTCCACTTGGAGTTATTGGAGTCATAGGAGTCATTGGAGTCATCGGGGTCATCATAGATGGAGTCTGAGGTGTCTGATTGCCTAACTGTGATGATGGAGTTTCGTCCCATCGAGATCGACGTTTGCTTGCACTCGGAGTTGGAGTTTCTTGAATTAAATCTGTACCAGTTCTGTCAGTGCGAGGAGTTTCTGCCCAACCGCTACCATGAGCAGGTGTTTCTGAAAATTTGAACAATATATTAAACTAAGCATTACATCCCAATTAAGCTAATATACATATAATACAATAGTGACAACTATTATTATGATTAAAAATTATAGAAATCATTTTACTTTCATAATTTTTTGCATTATATAATATTTAGTTCTTAAGCCCTTACACAATTAAATAACTTTTACTACAACTTTATTGAGAACTCGCATTAAAAAAATGTACACTAAGAGGGAAAAAGCAATAAAGTAATTAGGTTTAAAAAGTTCAAATTAAATGTGAAATACAAACTTGATGATATTATTACTGAAAAGCTATATGAAGTAAAACCTCATTGAAATGACACCCCCACATTAAGAATAAAATAGTTATGAACACAATCACACTCTGGAGAACAAAATTTGAAAAAAATTTCCCTTTGTAAAACAAACAAGTCATAATTAATAATTAATAATAACATTAATAACTGCTCTGTGACACTATTTTCATGAAGCTTTGATAGTGAAATTTTTAACAGAGACATTAGGCTTTCTAGGTGTCCTTATTTAAGGAGCAACTCATTCATTAGCTTGAAAATTAAAACAAAATTTTTAACACGGATGATAATTTTAAAACAGATAATTTTAGAGATCTACAGCTACTGTCTTCAAAAACCAATAGTATCAAATCACATGCCTATTTACATGAAAGCTATAGAAATGATTTCTCCTTTATTACTTCTGAAATATATCATTTAAAACCCAATCCCACCCAAGAACTATCGGTCTTAATAACAATAGAATAGAATTTTGAAAATAGTATGAATTATTTAAGAGGTAGTGCTTTCTATTACAGAAACAACTGAGACTGAAAAACAGAACCTTGGAAAGTTTAAAAACAAGCATTATGATAGGAAAGAAATACTGTCTTACTGACAAGATGGAATAATGTTCATCTGTTAAATTAGGTGGTTACCAGACACAATGGACATAATCTTATTTTAAAATCTTATTTTATTGTATTTTCCTATTAATATCTTGCCCATCTTAATATATTATCTCACCTTATCCATTAATATCTTACAAAACCAAATTTTAAGAGATATCAGCCATTAAGCCAAATGATTTTGCTAAAAAGGTCATCCATTTTCAAAATTCCACAGCATTCATAAATTTAAATATTCTTGAATTAATTACTTTAAAAAATATACCTCGATCAGTTTTGGGAGTTTCATCCCATCTGTTTCTGCGAGCACTCGGCGTAGCTCGATGACCAGGAGTGTCATGGCCTGGTGTTGCAGCCCCAGGTGTTGCATGAGCAGGAGTGGCATCCCACATTCTAGTGCTCTGCCCAGGAGTAGCGCCGGGTGTTTCAGAGCCTTTAGGTATTCTTCCAGGTGTTTCATCCCAACGACTAGCTGATGGAGTATGTGACTAAAGAGGAAAAATAAAATTAATTATCAAAATATAAAACTACACTTCCATTAAATGTTTTAACAAATATAAAAAGCATTCTTTACAGCCATCCATTAAAATTTTTTTCATGGCTAAATAAAATTTAAAATTTCTCAGTATATTTAATACAATATTTCCAATACAATTTGTTTCACTTTTCACATCTCTAACAAGTAATGTTGCAGCAGCTGTTATTAAAAAAAAGAAAGAAAGAAAGAAAGAAAATCTGAAAGCTTTCAGAATTTACATTACGCCCAAAGGGACTTCTTTTTTTAACGTTTTGTTATACCTTTATTTATTAAATATTATGTTGTTCACACTTCAATTCAACAGCAATATCACAAATTCAGTTCAATACCCATATCACAAAATAGTTTTAAAATGAGTATATCTTTAGAATTTTTTATTCACAGTCTCGCACACTGGAGATAAAAATGCTTTTTTTTTCCCCCCCCCCATACAGTGTTGCTATGGCTCAATTTTAAATCATTGAGTTTGTTAATAAAAAATTCGTTGATGTTTTAGGAAATATGAAACAACTTCCAAATTTGGGCTTCCAGATGCCCATATTCGGGTGGAAATGTACATTATTAAAAATATGATGCAGATTCTTCATTATTTAATTACTTTAAATATAATATAAGGTGATAATATTTGGTGGCAACAAATTTGGAAAGTGAACCAATGCAAAATGCCAAAACGAAATTAAAAGTCCTTCTGGGCAAATTGCCCCTTTGGACTAACAATAATTTACTAATATATTTTACAGGAAAGGTGAATTTAAAGAGCACGTTTAAATTACACCATTCAATAGTAAGTAAATCAAAGCCATTTGCAGCTAAATGTAAACTATGCATTTCATTGTTATAAAATGTTTTGATAACTTTCTAAAAATTAATTATTTTCCTTGCTGTAATGCTTTAAATGAAACAATGATTTCCCTCCACCTCCAACATACTTTGTGCATAATGTTATACAGGATATACAGCCTTTTGGAACTGGATGAAGTATCAGAATACTTTTCTTTCACATACATGACAGAAAAAGTGCATTTTAAATGCAGAGTTTAGTAATTTTGGTAATATTGTATAGTGCATAATTCATTAAGTAGACTATGTTGCATTTATTTTTGTTGAGTACTGTACTATAAGGAATAAGGGGAAAAAATATTTTAAAAGTTTCTGGGTGTATTCTAAAGTGTAATAGAATGCACCCAAGAATTTATGTCTAACTGCCAAATTTAGGCAAAAAAATGGCGCTATTTGGCACTCTTGAAAATCCATCCTCTGCTTCATCATAACATTCACAACACATATTTTACACGGGATGGAGCATTGCACAACTTGAGAAATGACAGACATGCATCAAAATACATGAAATTGTGAATAAATATGAGAGTCTCATAAAGATAGATCATGAATACTAGTTGCAGCAGGAGAGTGCCAAAGCCTAAAACTAAGAGTGTCAGCTGTCTGTGAAATAAATAATATCTTTCAAAACGTATAAGAGTTGTCAGTCATGCAGCATTGCTAGCAGCTGCTCCTTTTAGCACTTAGGGCAAAAAAGTTTTTTAAAAAAAATTGTTTCATCTTCTGAGCACTATATATCACAATTGTGAACATAACATCTTTTCACAAATTGTTTGTTTTAGCACAACCTATTACCCTCTCACTTAGAATTATCCTGTGATATTTAACAGATGGGTAGAGTTTAAGGTCATTAATAAGAGAGATAACATTTTACATTTACAGAATCATAACAAATATATCAAAATTACAGACTTCAGTTTTGGTCCAAGTGTTTAGATTATAGTTCTTAATAGTTATTTCGAACATAACGATTTTATTAGGGTTCATTAAAAAGGATTGGAAAATTTTACAGTTTTTTTTAAGCAAAAAAAAAAAAAAAAACTTAGTACAAAGCATAATGATTATAACATACTTCAGCAGCATCCCAGCTTGATGCCTTCTTTTTAGCAGGTGTAGATGGAGTTTCATCTCCTGCTGGTTGATCCCATCTTCGACGCTTGGCTTTAAAAATAAAAATAATGACAATAATAGTCAATAAAAACTGATGCAAAATTCTACAATTTCAAAAACTTACCCATCTATATATATAATATATAGAGAGAGAGACACACAGTATAGATATTTAGAGCTAATATTCAGAAAATTTAATAACTGTTAAGTATCAAAGAGCAGTACTATATACATTTATTTACATTTAAAACTGGTAGTTGAAACTCAACGTGAAAGTAAGAAAATGTGTAAAAAAAATATATATACGTGTCCCCACCTGTTGGGAATTACGGTTATTTAAATCGCGACAAAGCACTCAAAGGTTATCTGCCTACGGAAAGGGATGTCTTCACAGAGGATTGTTCAAGGGGAAACTGGCTTATATTCAAGCATTTCAGTGATTTTACCACTCAGCCATTGATAAGCCTATTTTTGATCGAGTGCCAAAAACTGGTAAATCTCATTCTGGGGTACTTTAAATATTTTCCCCCTTAACTTTAATATAAGGCACCTTTAGAATATTTATAATAAAATTAAACAATTTAATAACAGCATGAGAAACTGAAAATTTTAACAATCAATACATCCATATTAGCTAAAACTGGTCTGTTCCTTCAAATTTCTGCTGGTAAAATTTGATAGGATCTTCAAACTTTCATGGTTGACAAGATTTTATAAAATGGTTAAATTGTTTTACTTTTCAATGTTTAAAGCTTTATGTCTTTTATAAAGTTTACTTTTATATGTTTTATTTGTTTTAAGTATATTGTTGTATTATATGTTAAAACCTATAAAAATATTTTGGCTTTTATGTCTAAAATGAACTTCCCCCCTCCCCCAGAAATCTTATGTAAATTTAAATCTAGGCTTTTGATAAATCAGGTGATTGTATTTATAATTTTAGACTGGATATTTCTCCTTCTAAAAATTCACTTGAATTTTCTACTGTTTATTTTTCAACTGTCCAGAATTTTTCCATATTATTATATTTCCATTTAACATTTGTCAACATTTCTCAATTCTTCCAGAGTTTTTACTGTATATAAGATTAACATGACTCAGAAATCTTTATTCCAAAAATAAAGTTTAACATGAATAAAAAAATCTTGGCACTTAAATAACATTTTACAAAATTCAACAACAGCAACAAACATTAATTAAAAAGGGGGGGGGAATTTAAAGGAGGCTTTAAAAATAGTTGTTACTATAAAATGAGCTGAAGAATAAATGTGCCATTATTCATTTGAAACTTACCAGGTTTGGCAGCCACTTCACCATTTTCTGTTGGTTTCAATTCACCAGCTTTCGATTTTTCAGAAATTTTCTTTTTTAATTCAACCTGGAAAAGCAGATATTTAATTAAGACTTCCTAGTTTTAAAGTATAATATAAACAGCAAAATTTTCAAAATCTTGTCTTGCATTATACACCCACTGAATGTTCAGCACATTCAGATATATATATTTTAAACATTTATAAACATACTGTTGTGATGCCAAAGTCTAAAAATCACAAGCATCATATCAACATGAAATAAGTTCTAGTAACAAATTTGTTCTAAACTATAATATATGTTAGATACGTTTGCTCATTTTAATTATGAATTAAATAAATAATTTTCAAAAATCTGAATCACCATTCACAATACAGTCTGTTGCAGCAACAATGCAGCTGCAGTCTCAAAACATAATTCAAAATGAAATGCCAGTCAAAAGAGAGTGAGAAGCATAATGCTTCATGTATCATGTGTGATGGTCATGCCTCCCATTAAAAATGTACAAATTACTTCCCTCAAATCCATATTTCACACAAACCATCACTGTTATCAATTAAAATTCACAATAAAACTTTGGACTATCGTGTTGCTCTTTTTGGGGGCATGTTCGACAGGGTTTGCAAATCCAGAAAACAATATTTGGAAGAATTTGTTCCATCATGACACTGACTGAAAACATTTGACCATTTTTATTTTAAAAGATTTCACTAGTAGAAACAAAATGTGTTACTGTTCCATTCTAAAACCTTTTAAAATGAATTTGCAGGGAAGATGAAATTCACTGATAATGTAAAACTATGAAAAATAAACTACAAATTAACTAGATGAAGGGAAGTTTCAAATACGCTTTGAAAAAACTATATAAAAGTGCATCTGCATAGATGCACAAATTTTCCTTGAACATATAGGCCTCAAAAGCAAATGCTCTTAGTCACAGACCAGATTATTTAAATTATATATTGAACACAAATGTAAATCCATTGAGAGATCATATTGTAAGAGAGCCACTGTTACAGGAAGCAAATAGAGGAACATCAGAGATCTAAAGAAGAGCAACAGAAATGGAGGTGTGCTGTGTTTGAATTATGTTTTTAAAAAAAAAAAAAAAAATAGGAAACTAAAGCAAAGTTAAAACTATCATGGTAACAAGAAATCGGGTTTCATCTTCAAAACTGAACAAAATTTGCCGCCAATCAAAGGGGCGCCCAATTCTACACTAGAGCCCATATATTCTATTAATAAACCAAATTAATAATTCGGAATGTGATTATGATCATTCAATTCAGAAGGAACACAAAGACTGCCAACTTAAGCTCCATTCCAGTTCTGGCCAAGATTATCTTACAGGATAGAATTCAAGTATTTTGACCACAATAGCATAAAATAATTTTTCCTTTCCCAATTATAATATATAAGGACACACAGGGTGACTGACTTCATCATAACTTAAATTTACACCCCAACTTATGTTATGAAATATTTCATTCCTACTCCTATATCAGAAAACCAACTATAATATCTCTTCTCCTTGAGTAACTACTTCCACCATGTTTTCTTTCTGACAGCATTTATTGTTAATTATGTAACCAATGCAAACATATATCTTAAAGGAGAAAATAACAATCTTCAGATCACTGAAACAATGTTTCTATAGCAAAAGGATCTTATTACAGAATCATACACTGAGTTTTCAAAATTTTCAGCTAAAAACACTAACATATAAACTTATTATAGCTTATTACTTATCAAGCTCATTTTTCTGATAAGCTCAGTTTCTAAAGGAGTTTAATTTTATCAATATGAAAACTGAGGAAATACAATTTTAATAAATTTATAAATCTTTTTAATTAGATAATAGTATCAAATATTTAAAACTTAAGATTAACACTATTCAATAGTATGACTTGTAAAAAAAAAAAATCTCTAATTATTTTTACACTGAAATAACATTTAAAAAAATAAAAATACCTGATCTTTGTTAAGGGCTTGCTCCCTCATAATAACTTGGTATGTTCTTGATTGTGCATCTGGTGTTTTCCCACCTGCAAAAACATGCAAAGAAATAGTGATTAAATTCACCTTTAAAATGCTCCATAAATCAAAAGCATATTCACACAATTTTAAAAAAGATATCCTGGAATATTTTTATCAGTTTTATTTCTGCAATAGTTTTATCAGTTTTTGAAGAATGATAATATGGAATGGCAATATGGGAACAGTAATATACTTCAAGCACACTTTTCATTTTTAATAGCACTAATTTTCTGAATTTTGTAAGAATTGTGTGAATAAGCTTAAGCATAACTAAGCTGGGAGAACACTGTGTAAAATACTAAATTAGCGAAGGAATGAAGGGGGAAAAAATAAATATTTGCCTATAAATTTTAAGACTGTCAAAAAATTTTTAGAACTGAAACTTAACAGACATAAAATATACCATTATAGAGTTTGCACAATATCAATAAATAAGCATACCTTTTTTAAAGAAAAACTATACTAAAACGAAATTGGAAGAGAAACATGCCAATGTAAAATTTTAAATTAGGCAAAACAGCAACCATATTTTCACACAGAATTTGAATAAAATTCAATTGATTTAAAGGGCAATCAGATACACGTCCTTTTTCTCTAGAAGCAATTCCATTCCTGAAAAAGAGGAACCAGTGTCTGACTGCCCTTGAAATCAACATAGTGTTGTTCAAAATCTATACCAAAATAAGGTTGGTGTTTTGCCTAGTTTTGGCTAAATTAGCCAATATACCAAGAAAATTATTAATTTTAATATCTTTGAGAAAATACCAAGAAATACAATTGTATCACAACGGCATAACTGTTGTTGATTTCTACTGAATCAACTTCAGGAAAATTTTACAAAGCCATAAAACTAAATAAAATTTCAATTTGTTAAAATTAATAATTTAATAACCATAGCAACATGCAATTTTATTCTATGATTTTGCATCTGCAGTTAGATTTGGACACAATCACTGAATGTTTAACTGCTGACACTTAATATGAATGGAAGTATCAAAAATAATATTTAAAGAAAAAATGAAATCTAGCTTCTTTTAAAGGAAATAAAAGCTGCATAAAGTTCTTACTGCACCATAGAAATGCAGGAATCATCTTGAATTCCAATGAACAACGATAAAAATAAGAATTAATGTGAATAAAAAATGAATCATTTTTTATAAATCATATTTCATTAAAAAATTTGAAGATTCAGAGAAATAATTAAAAGATTAGAAAATTGATTTCTAGTCAACTGGAAGTTTGAATACATGCTTACATAATTAGTATGCCTTAGTTGTGTAAACTCTAGATGGTACATCCTATATCCCCTGCCCTCCAAAAAAGTAAGAAAAAAAAATTATTCCTTGCATAAATTTGGGAAAAAAGTAAATAGTAACCTCATAAATTTCCACTCTGAGAAAGACTTAATTTTCTATGGATCAGAGCTTATCAGATATCTAACATACATTACAACATATAATATATTTATAATAAAACAACAGGTAATAATCCAAAAGAAAAATACAAATCAGTGTTCTCATGCCAGCTTTTCTAAGACTAGGTACGTACGTGCATGACTCCTTGGAATGGTCATTCAGTAACTGGAACCATGACATCAGAGTGCCTATAAATATTCTCCATCATTAGTGTTTTTCAGATCAAAGACAGTTGTCATTCACGCTCCATACATTCCATAATTTTAAGAGATAAAAATTAAATGTTATTTTGGCACTTCTAAAGTAACATTTTGTGATCTGAGTACATTATAATTTCAGAATTGAGCTCAAAATACATTTAAAATATCTGGATAAATAATTTTTTTAAATAAATCTACTACAATATAGTGGATCTGTAAGCATGCTATTCAATATAAAAATGCTTAAATATATGCATAATCACAAAAGGTATAAACTTCCACCATCACTTGTTATTCTTCTTTTGGCAAACAGCTCTAAAAATATTTAGAAATTTAGTTTTTCAAGTCAAATTTACTTGGATGTATTTTTTTAAAATCAATTTTACATAAGGCCTTTTTTCTGTGTCCTTCATGACAATTACTGATTCAGAAATATTTTTATTTACTTTCCATATATCATCAATTCCTTGAAACCCAGATATATATATATATAAAAAAAAAAATAAAAAAAAAAAAATGCATATATAGACCCAGAGTAACCATGTTATTTAATGCAATTACTATTTATAAACAGTTTGTTAACAGTATAATATTCCTAATTGAAGATCAAATACATACTTCACACAGAAAATGCCACATCATGAAAATATGAACTCAATATCATAAATTAGCAGGACTAGCACACACATACAAGTTATGCAAATCATTCTATTTTCAGGCCAATCATGTAAATAGCATACAATATCAGTTGTGAAAGTATCAGTCACGACATCATCATAGTCACGAATTGCTCTGCTGCTAGTATGTTTGAAGAATAAATAAGGGGCACTAATACTTTTAAGATACAGTAATGTAAAATTCCATCAAATGGGTGAATTTTGCAGTATATACTATCATATTACTTTGTGGCAAACTGCTAATGGAACAATATGATGCCATAACTGTTACCCATATCTGGACAGAGCGGTCTCGCAAAGGAAATGTGCAATACCATTGAGAAGCAGAGCATACAGACAAATATCACAACATGCGGATCCTCATATCCAATATCATATCGTAGCCCACCTATGGTCTATAGCTGTTGATGTATTTTGTAGCATATGTATGGAACATTATATACTCCTATATCAATATAGGCAGTCACGTGATGCTGTATATGCAAATAGTTTGCTCTTCAGATATCCACCACAAAAACTCCACTTGAAAAAAAAAGGGGGGGAGATGGTTATTGTTGCCACAGAGCTGAATGGAGTGAAGGGAAAAAAAACATCATATTCAACTACAAATATTCCAATAATATGGAATTCTGATTTAAGATGATTCCAGCCTTTACAGTCAACTTTAGAATATGTTATAGGCATACTGCAATATCACTAAAGTGCTGTGAGTTGTGCCATTAATGCATCTGCATGCCATACTAAATTCCCCATTTCAACAGAATAATGCTGTTACACCATACCAGCCTCAGCTTTGTAGTAATGTAGATTTTCCCTTGGCTATCATTACTTCCAAAACTCTCACTAATTCAGAGCGTGTGGAACGCAACTGGACACCAATAACCTAATTCTGTGAAAGGGAGATGAACTGTGGACAGATCAACACCACACAATTCACATTACTCCAGGACATCAATCAGACTCATTTCAAATTCAATACTGCCCAAAATGAACCTATACATCCAACAAATGGACTTATCTACATATAAAAATTAAATCATTTGTTTAGGTCTTACAGGCTATCTATGTATGCAGTTTGGTCTGCTTTTAAGCATTCCTTTATTGTGTGGCATTTTCCATCAGACAGCACATAAATATGAAATTGCTAGCACTCCACTTACATGCAAGATACTGACATCAAATATACTCAGATTTAATTATGTGCAAAATACTAATTGTCAGTTACAAATGTATTAAAGAATGTAAGACTAATTAGTTTAAACAAGATCCTCTTAAAAATCATTTCCTTATTTGATATACATCATAATTCAAGAAGCTTTCCATAGTTTAAGCTCTTCTTGAACTACAGCTATACACATATCGTAAACAATAAATACTATATTTTTGGTAAAGTAGGTATATATAAATAGTTAATTAAATAAAGAAACCAATAATTAAATAAAACTGCATTACTTTTGGCATTTGTGTAAAATTATTATGTTAAAGAAATCCTGAAAAGTAATCTGTAAATTTTGCCCTTAAACATACAAATTATTTGAAATCAATATTGTGTCATTTAAATGGTTACATGGTATTTACAATTTATCATCTTCACACGACATGGATGTTATAAGTAAATAGTCTGGAATGCAATTTATTCTTAAATGAAATTTTTTTTAATTCAATTCTTTGTCTAATTATATACAGTAATTACTGAGATTTAATTTACTGAATGTCTTGTAAGTTCTGCATATTTTATAACAGAGTCCCTCCCCCTCAAGAAAGATACTGCAAAAATATAACTATCATGCAATCCTACTAAAGGAACTTCCTTGCACAAATATATAACTGATAATATCTTCAAACTCAAAATTAAGACATCTAAAAGTAACTTTTTTTCATAATTAATTTAAATTACTTGGATAAAAAGAATAACACAGAGATTCTCAAATAGAGGGAAACAATTACCCAAGATTCAGTACCAGATTAAAAAGTTCACATTTAATACAAGCATGCTCACATACTACCCACATTCCCTAAGGAAGTATCTGAATTTAAGTACCAGCATGCATACCTAGTTTTATCAAATAAAACCACTCCTTCACATTTAATAGGTAATTTAACTGAGGTGACAGGAAATTACATCATCAGTATATCCCAGGCACGTTTCATTTTTTATCCCCCCCCCCAGCAGCACAACAGAGAGTTCTCATATTCTGAATGAATCTATCTTGTCCTATTTCCAGCAAGGATTCTCCAATTCTTAATAAAAATGAAAACATTAGTTTTCACCAATAGTCTTGTAATAGTTGGTGTCTTGGTAATTTTTCTATTATATTATAGTTTGAGAACATTCCTCTTTTCTAATGCACATAAGCTCAAATTATATCTTTTAATACAGCAAAACGATAAATTCTGAAAAAATTTTGCTTTATTTTATTATTAATTGCTCTCTTAAAGATTAATTTTCTTTTTAACTTATAAGAAAAGGAAGACTTTAAATATTAAACTGTGTTACTGATGACGATAATAAACTGCTCATTTTAGTTACTGATCTTGCTTAACACATATTTTAATACACAATTTCAACTTTGGTAAAAGTTTAAATTATAATAAAATAACACATTTTTCATAATTAAGAAAACTGATTGCATACTTTAAATTGAAAAAGAACACAGAAAAAGAAAATCTACTCTTATAGAATTACAATTTAATTTTTTTTTTATTCAACTTTTTAAAAAAAACCATTTTATATGTTGTGTGCTTTAACAAATGAAACAAAACCAGAACAAAGAGAATAAACTTACAGGAAAAAAAAAAATCAGATCTTCATGAAATGTAAGGAACACTTGAAAAGAATTATATGTGGTATGCAAATATTTAACCCATAATTAAATACTATATATAATGGATTTGGATCAGATAAAAAATAACTAGATTAGGAAGAATCGAATTAGAATAGTCGGTTACAACACAAAATGTGTGGATGAAAGAATTATTGATTACCATAATACAGAATTTCTTCCTCAATAAAAAGCCTCATTTATAGAGGGCCAGATATTCTATACTAAGATCTTATCCTCATTTTTTTAATTCTGTACACCAGTTACCAAGAAAACTACAAATGGATATGTAAAATAGTCATCCAGATTCATAAGATAAATTTTTTAATCTGCTATTTTTGTTTCTATGGCTATTTTAGAAGAATCAGGAGGGTCTAAAGATTTCAACTATTTTTGCATTCACCTGAATAAAATTCTGAGTTTTCTTTGCAGCCATATTTATGGAAATCTTAAAATTATTACCTCATTTTTGCTCACAAATTTTAATTTTCAGCTAAATGGGAAAAGAAGAAAGAAATAAACTAATTTCAAACAATTATTGAACAGGTATTTAAAAATATTCTAAAGACTGAATTCAATAAGATGTAATGTAGCGTGCAAAAATATTATTAAAATTCTAATGAATTCATTTTAAATTATTTTAAGATGTGTGAAAAGCAATTTAATGTATTTTTTAATAACGTTATCACTAGATTAATCCTATCACAAATATTAAAACAGTCTGGTAGAATTGGAATTAAAAAATACAACAAAAACACATTTAAGCAACATGCAGAATTGGAGTCAAAATATTTGTCTTTAAACATAAAGGAAACAAAGAATTAAAACATTGCTATCCACTGCAATGGTTTGAAATTTTAAATTGGGCAGACTCTATCCTTTCATCAGCCGAAAACTTAAAACTCAAATGGTTTCATGGACATCCTTCTCAATATACTCGGTAACTTTTCGTATTCAGCTCCCACTCTTATACAATCATTAACAAATCATAAAATTAATATTAACTGAATTAAGGATTTTGTGACAATTGTTTTATTAGAACTATATTTTGTATCCACTTCTTTACAGATTAAGACTACCATCAAATGCTGTGCAGATGCTTTGGCTTTTTTATATTTCTAAATAAAACTGAATCAGTATATCGAAACCAAGACAATTGGAAAAAAAAATTCTGCATTTTTCTTCATTCAACCAATACTTAAAACAACTGCTCTCTTAGGTTGCACCTGAAATTAAAAAAAGGGCTTAGTAGAGCTATGATTCAAGCACATTTTTTATAAAATATGGGCACATTATGAAAAACTGTAATTCTTCTCCTTCCATTCAGCAGGTTTTATGGAACTTTTGTTACCTGAAAAAACATTGTGTTACTAAACCATACTAAGAGTGTCAAATACATAACACTTAGTATCTCTGAGTTTTTCTAATTATCAGCGAGTATAAAAAAATTTTCTGTGGATAAAAGATGCACCTGGATACACACAAGTTAATATTTAATTTAAATAAATTAAAATTATTATAATTTATAGCCTTTCATGCTATTTCAGGCATTCAACCATTCATACTTGGCAGTCTAGAGTTTTTGAAAAATACAGATTAATTCGAAACTTAGCATGAAAAACTGCAAATTTTTTCTCAACCGTAGAAAGAAAGGGACCTTTTAAAAAAAACTCAAAGCTATCACTTTTAATATATGCGTACATACATATTTTGAAGGGAACACTGGGATGCATTACTGTGAATTCTCATCATTTTAGATTTTTTTTAATATGTGTGAAACAACCGAAAATGTACCCTTTTTAATAAACCATCCGAAGTTCCTACTGTTTTTTTTTTAATATATGGAGTGTGATTATAGTAAAATGATCAAAGTACTGAATATTCGAAATCATTTGAAAAACTATTGTTACAAAATATAAACTAAGAGTGAAATGCTGTTTTCGAACACAAGAGATAAATAAGAGTCCCTTATTTACATTCATTTTATTCTAGTCGGTATTAAACAGTACTGGAAAAAATGCATAATCTAAACCTAAAATACTAAATCTTATCAAAAGTACTCTAGCCAGACCCAAAAAAAATTTAGTTAAATTCCCTACCTATCACAGGAATGAACGAAACCAAGATATGAGTGTAATTTTCACTGCTAGGAACAAGACTGAATTTACCATTCACAAAAGAAAATTATTGATGACTTACATGAACATCTTTCAGATAACATGTTTCTCAGCTACATAAATAACAAAAATTTTTTAAATGATCAAATGTACTAAATGAAGGTATTTAACTCCGTTGACGTTTAATATTCACGGAACTTTCCAAGCAAACTAGATGGCTTTATTATGACAGAAAATAAACTTTCCACACACAATCAACTACTGAAGAGTAATGTAAAATTTCCATAACCTATTTAAAGGCAAATCGGAAAATATTTCATTTAATAGTTTGATATCCACTTGCATCTTAAGATTCCTCTCACAGATCTCTCAATCAATAATTCAGATTCAGACATTTTATTTTCATCCTTCTAAAAAATTTATGATTCTGACACTGATGGTGCAGTTAACATCAATAATTTTAGAGCATCAACACCAAACTGAATTATTCTTTTTAATAATAATAATAATAATAATAATAATAAAAAAAAGCCTTTTCAATTAAACAAATGCAAAATATTTTTTAACACAATCTTATCACTGGAAAGTATATAATTTTATCTCCTATTAGGAAAATCATTATTATTTATAACTTTTCCATTTACATATAAGAAATTAAAACGATACAAATAAACCCAAATTTGCAATCTATTTAAAAAAAAAAAAAAAAAAAAATCAAGCACCAAATATGTGAATAAAAGGTCTTGCCAGACCCTCAAAAACTTCTACATCATTGTTACCTGACCATTCCTGATGAAGTTATGCATAATTGAGCAACTAAAACAGAGTATTTGTACACAGTGAAAGTATTTTTACATAATTTTTACAATTTTTTTTAATGTTAACCTCAAGTACACTGTAAAACATGCAAAATATTTTACATTCAAAAGTTAAAAGAACTGATCTTTGAATATTTTTGCTCTTTCATTATGATTTTATTTCCAATTCAAATAAGATCACAATTTTTTTTTAAATATATTTTAAATAACTGCTACAGAAATCTGCTATTAAGATTGAGATATTTAGGTTCTGTTACCAGTCGAACAAAATAAAACACAAAAATGAATTTTAAAGTGATTGTATTATTTTATTATGAAACAATAGACTGCCAAACATGTAAAAATGAATTACATAACGAAATAGAATTTCCAGCATACAACTTACCATCAGCAAAAGGATCCAGTCTTTCAGGAGAAATCATGAATTTCCTCCTTTGAGCACGATACTCATCCTCTCGATCCACAATTCGAGGCACTCTTCTGTCACCAAATGGGTCATAATCCTATTATTTTAATAAGAAATAAAATTACTAAACTAATTTTTTATAGAATACAAACTATTGTTGCTTAATGGCTTTATATTAAAATCATTTAATACAACCAAAATCTAGAAGAAAAATAATAGTTAAAAGTGTTTCCGAAAAGAACATTTCCACACACACACACATGCACATGCACATATAACATATATTTCGAATTGAAGAAAATAATATGTAATAAGGTCATAAAATGAATTATACTGCTAAGATACAAAGTAAATTTTGATCAAGTTAAAATTAAAACTAAACTAGCAAAAGAAAAACATGTTAAATGTAATACCACGCACACACATGTACTATCATACATACGTTTTACATAATTTTAAAAACAAAATTTTTCCTTTCTGTGTTGTTATTGTAGGGTAATATTCAATTATATTTTACAAAATTTAAAAGACTTGATTATATGAGTTATTTGTCTTAAATTTCAGTCATAATTTTGTATTTTCATAGGGGAGATATATTGTACTTGCAATCCTTCAACCATCAGCAGGCTGGTACGGTGATTTTATTGGAGAGGACATGCCAATTAATCATCAAAGTATCATTGTGTTAGTCAGTACTGCATTATCTCATGTTTTTATACTGAATTTTTTATTGTATTAAATATGCATATCGACAATAAGAATTCACTCAATTAACATTTCAATACTTACTTTGTGGAACTATTTTCATCAAGAGACTTTATAAAAATTTTCAGTGGATATTTTTTCAAAGCACTTAAGGACTTTAAACAATTATATCTGTGTTAATTTATTAGGTACAACTCTGATATATGCCCTAATTTACCAAATGTAGCGATATGTATTCAGCACTGTTTTTTGGCGCGATTGCGTGTTGTATGGCAACCCTGTTGACGTTGAAAAATCTTTCGCTGGAGCTTGCTGGTTTGCCATTCTCGTTGGTGTGGAAAGATGATCTGAAAGATTATTTTTTAGTGGCTGTGCATGATAGAAATAGGGATTTGTGATTATTTGTGATTTTATTTATTTGTGAACCATAGTATGAATTTTCTAGATAGTGTGTCTGGCTGTCATATAAATACAATAGTGATTATGTGGTGGCATATTAAAGGCGGTATGAAATTGGTATTTCTGCTGTTCGAAAAAGCATTAATTCATGGTAAGTGCACTTTATTTTATTCTTGTTTTTATTTTGTAGAATGTTATGTTCATTGTTTTTTAGCATGAATTTCTGTCGTTATCGTTTTTTTAATTGTTTGAAATTTATTTTAGTTTATTTTGTTGATTAGTGCGTAGTGTCTAGATTGTGCAATTCGTAGATATTTTTTAAAGTTGAAACAGAATGCTGTTACATGGTATTCTTTGAAATTTATTGTTATGTTAATTTATTAAAGCGATGTGTGCGTAGTTCATAGATTCGTTCTTTGCCTAAATTGTGCAATTCGTAGATGTTTTTTTAAGTTTAAACAGGATGCTGTATACATGGTATTCTTCGAAATTTATTGCTGTTATGTTAATTTATTAAAGCGAGGTATGCGTAGTTCGTAAATTCATTCGTTGCCTAGATTGTGCCATTCATAGTTAAGTTAAAACATATCGCTGTGTACATGGATTCTTGTCAAATATTTTTGGTTAGAAACTTTATGTTTTTGCTATCTAAATTTTTTGTTTTTGTTTTGGATTTTTTAGCTTAAATTGTATGTTCAAAACATAGTTTTTGCATGTCCGAAAACCGCATTTTTAAAGACATTTTTGGCTTAAAAGTTCGAAATGTAGACAAAGCATTTAGATAGTAATATGGCAGTGTGGAGTTTCTCGCCAAATTTGGCGAGAAATTTGGTGACTTGAGGGCGCATATCAGAGCAGTTCCATTTATTATTTAGTTTTATTTAGAGATTATATTCTTGTTATAATAGCTGTAAATTATATGTTTAAGTATTTCATAATCATATAATTTCATCATAATCATAAGTATTTCATATTCATATGAGAAAGGTCATGAACAATGGCAGGGCATAGGAAATCCTGCAGGCTATATGTCCTTGATGATTCCTCATGTCTTTCCTCATATGATAAACTTTCTCTTGCTTCACTAATACACTAATGCTTTTTCTTCCAGCAATGCTCTCCCAACTTTTCTTTGGAGGGGGGAGAATACGCAAGATATAACAAAATATGATGCCTGCTCTAAGAATGATTGCCGACATCAAAATTAACTATTCTAGATTTTATGTTCTCCCCTCAAATTCATCTGTTCTCCCAAATTCGAGATCTTTCCATGTTACATAATCTAAAATTAACCAATCACAGCTTAGAGCACTTTCTGCATCAACTAGGTATAACTACCACTCACAAGTAATTACATTATCCCTTTTCCTAGCTTCCACCAATCAGAAATTCTGACGATTTGCAGAATGAAACACACTTTTTCTGAAGAATTATTAGCATTAAATCACTTTTCACTAAATAACAATTTTTAGAAGCACCGATATCACTATACTTAATGCATGGAAAACCAATTTGAAGCATCATATTTTAACACTTGATGGCACACTTTTCACTAAATGCACATGCTTGAACACTAGATGACACGCTTTTCACTAAATGCACATAACAAACCTTTAGAAGATTTTAGCAGACGTCATCACTATGAACCTGACCTCTTTTGTGAAGATGAAGAAAAACACCAATCCGCAGCAGAGTTAATCACTTTTTATTTTTTTTCGCAGTCACTGAAAACCATTGGGGAAACTTCTGCACTGTCATCCTGTCAACTTTATTAACTAGCATTTTCAAAGTGCAGTTAGGCAGATGGATGTTTAGCAGCTTTTGATAGTCAAGTGGAAAGATAGGACGACGACGCTGACACACATGAATTTGAAGAATTCCCAATCTTTATTTTCACTCATACTAAATCATTTCTTGATAGTTAACGTACTTCAAGATAAAAAGCAATTACAATAATTTCTTATATACATAGGTTAAAGAGAGCGACTTCATCTTAGACAAGCAACCATAGCAGCGAAGAGATTTTCGGCAATGGTGGAAGCTAGGAAAAGATATGACATAACTATTTTTTGCAAGCGGTATTTATACCTAGCAGCTGCAGAAACTGCTCTAGGCTGTATTTAGTTAGTTTTAGGTTGTTATGTAACATGAAAAGATCTCAAATTTGGAAGAACATAAAATCTAGAATTAATTTTGAGATCACCAATCATTCTTAAAGTAGCCATACTATTTTGTTATATCTTACACACACATATATATAATTGAAAAGGAAATTGTAAAGCTAACAAGTAGTTAGACGCAAGACCTATTTGGTCTTAAAAATTTTTTGCGCATAATGCTGCAAAAAGATATGAAATATTAGCAGTAGGTAGAAACATTGCAGCGATCTTGCTAAAAAATTACCGGGAGCTGTAGCTCCACGAAATATTTCAACGCTGTATTACTAAAATATGAACTAAGAAAAAATTTTTTGTCTGGAAAAACCGGAAAAAACTGTAAACACGCGAAAAAAACCGCCAAAATTAATGTTGGAAGACATGCTAATGCACGAAAAAATTAATCTGACCATTGTGATATGTGAAAAGTTAACATACATAAAAAATAGATTGACGGAAAAAAAAATATATATATATATGAAAAGTTAATACATATAAAAAATATATATATATATGGACTGAAAAAATGCCAATACATAAAATGCAAAAATTATAATGAAAACATAAATTGCAAAAATACAATAATTACATAGCAGAAAAATGGTAAATTAACCCACTCGTACCCTCAACAGGCTTTTCAAGGGAAAAATGACTGAGCGTCGAACTAGGCTAAAAATACCATTACGCGTTTCGCCGAAACAAACCATTGAAGCTCTTGTTTAATGCAAAAATTTTTTTATAAAAACATGAATATTCCCGAATAAATCCTTTTTTGGAGCTTCACTGCTGTTCCTTTTTCTCGACGCGTCCGCTGAAAAACACATTAAGGTGTTAAAAAGTAATTGCAACTCCGAGCAATGTAAAATTAAAATCAAAATAAGATAAATAGCGGTCTGCTATTAGTAAAAAAATTTACAACAACGTACGGGCTGGTCCTGTATAGCTTAAAGAAGATAGAACTGCTGTAATCAAATTAATATGCAATTAAATTTGCAAGAAAACAAACGTCGTAGGGTCTTACTAGGACCAAAAAAACACAGACAAAAGAAACGAAAAAAACTGACCTGGGAGGTTCCGTCCTTTGCATCCGAAAAAATTTTAGAAAAGGATGCAAAACCCTTCCGTGTCCAACCAACCTTCCTTCTTGTCATGTGAAGTATATGGGCGAAACAATAAAATCTGCATAGGCCAATGTGCTGAGATTGTAATTTTGGAGGGAATTCTTGTCCCCCCTTTTTTTATAAAGGGTGTGACAGACGTGAAAAGACACGGAAAGAACTCAAAATGGCGTCAGTCAAGTTGTTAGAAGAACAAAACTGCTACAAATAAGTGAAAATGGCTAATTCAGCTAAAATTACTTATTTTTGGCCACAAAAGAAAGAGTAAATTGGAAAAAAGTCATTTGTTAATAAAAGTCGTTATTCTTCAAGCTAGAGGGCGGTCAAGCTACTATGAAAAATGAAGAGGCCCGATTTGTTAATAATAGTAGAATTTGGCCTTCTAAGTAATTTAAAACTATTAAATAATAGTATTAAAGTATAGTGCCAAAATCTTTGGAGGAAAGAAAATGCATTTAGGAGAATAATCTGTACATTTATACAATTTTTACATTAGATTATCTGAATCAGACATCCACTTTATACCGCCCCATTGGGCTTTAAGCATTAAATTTCATTATTCAAAATAAATTATCTAAAAATTGGTAAGGCTAATGCCAGCTTTTTTTAAGGTATTTTTAATTATTTTATGAGGAATTTGGCTATTTTTCAAAATTGTGACCAAGTAAAGTATTTCTTCTTGTAAGTGTTCTGTAGTATTACATATTCTTTTGATTCTAAGTAGCTGTGAAAAAATTGTGTTAATGATGATTCTTTTGGAAATATTAGAATTCCAGTTGGTTTACTTTAGTGTAGAAAAAGTGAATTCTCTCCTCTTGTCGTAGACTTTAATAAAATTGTAATCAATAATATTTAGGTCACGGTATACTACATTATTTCGCACCGTGTTTGTATTATTTAGTTTTAATCAAGTCGGGTAGATATTAGCAGCTTCTATTTCATTATGGTTGTTAAAGGCTATGATATCATCAATGTAACGATATATGTGTTGGTAAAATTTATGTTCTTCTTTATTTAGTGAACGGACAAAGGTAAATTCTTTTGTGAAAAGGAATAATTCACATACAACGGTCGAAAAATTCCCCTCCATTGGGATCCCTTGAATTTGTTTGAAGATGCTATTGTTAAAGAGAATAAAATTATTGAAAAGCATGCTCGAAAGATAAAGTTGCCATTTTTCGTTATCAATTATTCTAGAAATCTGTGGAATTATATCTGGTAGAGCAAGTAAGCTGGTATAAATTTTTCAAGTGGTAAGATGGTATACAGGTTCTCGAAATCGTAGCATTGTATATGGTCTATTTGAAGTGAATTAACTGTCTTAATCACGAGCTATATACTTGAAATCATCCAGTTGCAATGCAGAGCCTTAAAATCATAGTTATTAATCAAGTCACGTATTAAACGAAGTTTTTTTGCAAAAAGATAACCTATTTCTTTAAGATAACTTTTGGTACTATTGGCTATGAACCTGAATTTAATAGGAGACTTATGAAATTTTGGAAGCGCATAGAGATTAGCAAATCTGTTATTATAGTTTCGGGGATGTATCTTAAGTCTTTTATGCAGTGCGTTAAATTTATTGATAAGAATTTTGGTGTTGGTAGTAATTTTTTGGTAAGTGCAATTACCCCAGTCAAAAGTCGTTAATCCGGACTCGTCGGGACTTCGGCGATTCCGGATTATCGATTTTTCCGGATTATAGATCATCAGTTTAAATCTCGTAAGATGGCATGCAGAAATTCTAAAATTAAAAATATGAAACCGTAATTTATGAAATAAAGAACAATTATGATCTAAAGGGTATCAAAATTTACAAAAAAAAAAAAAAAAAAAAGCTTAATATTTATTTGTTTACTTTATTAAACATTTCTTTCAATGTAAGTTGTTTAAGTTGCTTCGTTTTATGTGATAATACTTTCTCTTTAATTCTATAAACAGACATAATTTCTTGTTCAGTTACAAAGTTCCGCTGTTCAAGTCCCGTTAATTGCTGTGCCGAGAATACCGACTAACTTGTCAATCGAAATTTTTTCGTTTTCACTAACCTCTCTGTCACATTCTTCATGTCTTTATCCATTTTTTGCAGCAATTCCACTTTTTGTTTGTTGGACATCGAAACATCCTTTCATTTTGTAGATCCTTTGGAAGTTCCAGCATCGGAAATTCTATTTGACATAATCGAAAGTTCAAGTTTACTTTTATAAAACTGCTCTTACAGTCTGCAAAAAATAATAAGCGGGATCCAATTCGAAGATTAAGGAACAACGCAATCATTAACATTAACCGAAATAGATAATTTTAGCTTACACCGTCCGTTATACATTAAACGCGCAGGCGAAAACGTATTCTGCACTTGCGCACATGCATATGCGCAGTAGTCAAGGTCTTACGCACACGCGTAAAACGCCTGTGCGCATGTGCCAATGCGGCGCATGCGCAGAAAGTTTTTAGCTTTGAGGTCCGGATTATGGGTGTCCGAATTAACAACTTTTGATTGTATTTAGTTTTTTGTGCAGAAGGTCGAAGTAAAACTTTTTTCAAATAACACTAAAATTGTTGCTAGCTTTGTCAATTTTTGTAATGATAAAATTATCTTGTTGTTTTTTGATTAGATCATAGAGTCGTTTCTTATTGTGTAAAGAGTTGAAAGAAGGTGTCTTGAATAATAAATGTTGAAATTCTTTGATCAGTGCAGCTTTCCATTCAAGAAAAGTAGTAGTAGGTAAATTGGATTTATTACTAACTAAGATGATAAATTTATCAAGATCTTGATTGAATTGTTTGAGGCAAAAATGTTTATTGATACTGAAAATTTGGTACCAAGTTGTAAAAGGGCTCGCTATTCTAAGTCTTCAATGATGTTAAGATCTCCGGTTATAACATGTTGGTTGAAAGGATCGACATATTTTTGGTAAACAGGTAGTTGGCAATTACACATGCTATTTTCTTGTACCTCGTGGTGGTTGATAACGAGTTGACCTAAGGTCTTTTCAAATTTAAAGCAGGGCTTAATCTGTAGTGGTTGGTCAGGAAGCAAGTGTTGATATTTTTTTTAAATGCTAGGTATTTTTAGTTGATCGTAAGAAGGGTGTTTGAATTGTACCGTACAAAACAGTTTTTGTGAAAAAAATTGCTATTTTTTAGTTTAAAATTGCAGAAGTCAATAATTAGGTCTTTAATGATTTGTAAACATTGAAAATGTTGATCCATTACTTTAATCAGATTCCATAAAGTAGTATTCTTAAATGTATGTTGAAGTTTAATGGCATTCTTAGCAAATTCTTTATGTTCAAGGAAGGAATGAAGATTTTTAATTATTAATTTCAGATCTTGTGTAGAAAAAATTTTTTTGTGTTTGGAATCACCTCCTCTGGTTCCTCTGGTCGTTATATTGCTAAAAAATCTGAATTGTCCATATATTGAGACTTCTGTCTGTCTATTGGTGGTATGACTCAGATATGCATTCAGTCCGTAAGGATAAAGTGACTTTTTTTGAAGTATGTAGATGGATTTCTTAAACAGTCTAAGTTTAGTGTTCGGTACAATATCAAGCACAGTAATTTCTATGTTATCAAAATTATGCATATTATAATGTTCTAGAATTGCAGTATGCTGGCTATTTTTTGTGAGATTATTGCTCTTATTTTTAAATTTTTTAATATGAGATCTATGGTTATTAATTTTGAGGTTGATCTTAAAATTCACTTAGTTTGAAAACATGTTATTCTAATATTTGTGCAATAGCTGCAAAGTAAAATAATAATAATTTATTTACTAAAGAAATTTTGAGTATATTACCTCCTAATATTAATTTTAGTAGAAGTATCTAACTAAACATTATGAAATAGGACAGACTAAAGATAATGAAATAGGCTCATTTTTTTAGTAACAGCATAAGAAAAGTCTGAAAACAATTAGCTTTTTACATTATATACAACTTTGTAATGTACAAATCCTCCAACTGATAGTCATCCAACTTATACTGCCTTCTCAGGTTTACGAACAAATTATCATATCCCTATCAGTTAAAAGATTTAGAGTGAGTATTTAACGCCTGCATGACAATGGTTAATAAATTGATTAGGTATTAGATTATTTTTTGAGAATTTTAATAAGGAGCAAAATTTCGCGTTGTAGATCTATCGTATCTGTGTAAATGTTTTTAATATGTTGTATTTGATTTATTGTTGTATTACTTAGTACTGTATTGTTGCTTTTTTTTTTTATTCTTCCGACACCAAATGTTACAGTTTTTCTTTTTCTGACACCAGTTGTTATGTTACTTTCTTCCTTCACGTTCGTACGGGGTTCGTGTGGATTTGGAGTGAATAACGAAAACACTTGATGAAGTATCGAATAACACACTTTATTTAGACAATGCTGATCAGGACAGTTCCAAAGTCACGTTTTACAGTCGTTGAAGATCTACTATAAACACACTGACACGATCAGTGACACAGCTTCCAGGTTATCAAGCTATCACGGTGGAGACGGCTTCACGGCAAAGCACTTAAAGTACAGCTTGCGACTCTGCTTGGTCGTTCTCGGAACTCCCCGTACTCTCGAGACTCTCCACGCTACAACTCCCGATGCACTCGACGACACACAGAGCACAGCTCCCGACTCTTCGTTTCAGTTGTTCCCGGAGCTCAACACGCTCTCTCGATGATGCACTAACAGTGATACACTACGAGACTCCTTCGGTGAACTCGATGACCCACTCGGCACTCGCTGCTCGCTGTCAACTCGATCGACTCCACAAGGATTGACTCACTAGACAAGACACTGACTCTCTCGCACTCTCAACGAGGCACACTCACTGACTGCAGACTAGCAAGGTTTATATAGCTTTCAGCTTGTGTTCAAGAATATTTTGGACTATACCAGTAAGAATTCGTTCCAGAATGTTCTCCATCTGTCCATGGTATATCGCCAATTTTGTCGCCAAATGTGGCAACCCTGCCTACCCTCGCCATTTTATGGCAACCCTAAAACAGCTTTGTGGTGAAGCTATCCTACCGCGCCTGGACATTTTGTAACAGTACTACTTATACTTACTCTTTTTAGATACTTCTACTAAAATTAATATTAAGAGATAATATACTCAATATTTCTTTAGTAAATATATGTATATTTAACATGTTTTTCTTAAAATGTTTCCTGTGCATAATGCTGATAAGATAGAATGTAAATATTAAGTTAAAATTAAAACTAAACTGGCAAAAGAAAAACATATTAAACACTATAATATTGATTCAGCAAATTAATGGTATTGCAAATTGTAAATGGCGGGGGGAGGGGGGTTACGTTAAACTACAAATGCAGTCAAAATAATTTGCAAGATCATATTAATTAAAATACAGTAGTAGAAATGAGTAAACAGCGGAAAAGGCTGTATCATTTATTATCTTCACACTCTTATATTGTCAAGATGAGGTAAAGCCTTCTTATGATAACACACTTTTTCCGGGCTGATCTATTCTGTTTCTGTAATCTTAAAATTATCTGAGGCACTGAATGAATAATATAAATACTTTCAGTACTGGGTTAGGTTTCTTCTCAAAGGTAGGAGTTTTTAATTTTCAGGGATACTGAAAGTATTGAATCATTAATTCAGTACCTCGGATAATTTTAAGCTTACAGAAACTGAATAAATCAGTAAGGAAAAGTATATCATCATAAGAAAGCTTCACCTCCTCTTGACAATGTAAAAGTCTAAAGATAATAAATACAGCATTTTACACTTTTTAGTCACTTCCATTGCTGTTTTAATTTATATGATCTTGCAAATTATTTTCACTCCATTTTCATTTTTTTTTTTTTAATTTTTACTTCTAAAATTTAATTTTATTAATAATTTGCAACAGTATTAATATGGTCAATTAATAATATACTATTTATTTTACTTTATTTTGGCCTGTTTAGCTTTAATTTGACCTGATCAATATTATACATATATATATTACTTTGTAAGAATACTATCATGAAAAAAGTAGAGTGAAAGTCTATTGTACTGAAAAAATATTCATGCTTCACAATATAAAATAAAAATTCAAAACACAATTTTCTGATTGTATTTTACTATACAGAGAAAATATACTAATATTGTATGCAATAGATAGATATTTATGGCACTACTAAACGTTGTTTTAAAATATGGAGAAAAATACAAATAATTAAAACTAAATAAATTAAAACGATTCCATTAATTAATTTAACAACTTATTAAATTTCAATAGCTTCATAACATAAAAAATTCGATAGATTTCATATTTGAACATGTAATAAAAAGAAAATATCAAAACAACCAATTTTAGTGCCACTATCTAAGAAATAAATAAATAAATAAATAAAAGAAAGAGATTAATTAGATTGCACACTGCTTTATTACCAAAAAAACATAATGCTAAAAATAATTTTTTAAATAAAAAATCAAATAGCCCAAACCATTTTGCATTATCTTCATTTGATATTCAAGTCACAGAAATTTATCAAAATTTTCCAAGTAGTACTACAGCGTAGTACTTACAGAAAGTACTACTTCCGAGTAGTACTTACAGAAATTCAACCTTATGAATAATGTCAAATTCTTAATAAATAAGTTTACTAAAAAACTGTGGAGGCACATGTTTTTCTCCTTTACAAATAGATGCCCTCATTGGAATACAGTCAAAAGTCGTTAATTCGGACACCCATAATCCGGAATGATCTATAATCCGGACCTCAAAGCTAAAAACTTTCTGCGCATGCGCCGCGTTGACACCTGCGGATAGGCGATTACGCGTGCGCGTAAGACCTTTTACGTCTGCGCATATACGTGTGCGCAAGTGCAGAATATGTTTTCGCGTGCGCGTTTTATGTATAACAGACGGAATAAGCTAAAATCATCTAATTATCTATTTCAGTTAATGTTGATGATTGTGTTGTTCCTTAATTTTCGAATTGGATCCCGCTTATTATTTTTTGCAGACTGTAAGAGCAATACTATAAAAGTAAACTTGAACTTTTGATTATATCAAATAGAATTTTCGATGCTGGAGCTCCCAAACGATCTACAAAACGAAAGTATGTTCCGATGTCCATCAAACAAAAAGTGGAATTGCTGCAAAAAATGGATAAAGACATGAAGAAGGTGACAGAGAGGTTAGTGAAAACGAAAAAATTTCGATTGACAAGTTATAGTCGGTATTCTCGGCACTGCAATTACGGGACTTGAACAGCAGAACTTCGTAACTGAACAAGAAATTATGTCTGTTTATAGAATTAAAGAGAAAGTATTATCACATAAAACGAAGCAACTTAAACAACTTACATTGAAAGAAAAGTTTAATAAAGTAAACAAATAAATATTAAGCCTTTTTTTTTTTTTTTTTTTTTTTTTTTTGTAAATTTTGATACCCTTTAGATCATAATTGTTCTTTATTTCATAAATTACGGTTTCATATTTTTAATTTTAGAATTTCTGCATGCCATCTTACGAGATTTAAACAGATGATCTATAATCCGGAAAAATCGATAATCCGGAATCGCAGAAGTCCCGACGAGTCCGGATTAACGACTTTTGACTGTACATAAGGAAAGGAGGCAACTTATGATTAAATTACATGTGGGTAAATTACAGAAATATCCAGATAGCCATCTTTATCACTGATGCCATAAATAGCAAGAGACTTCAAACTTTACATTAATTCAGATATGTCTATCATTTTTAATATTATTAATTCAAATTGTTCTACAGGACACGATAGGAAAAAATTTAAATAAGTTTAAAGAGAAAGTTATCTGTTAGTCATCATACCTCTTTTAATTTTTTTCCATAACTATGGTTCATACTTAATTTAGAAAAATAGACATATAAATAAAATTAATATGCAGTTATTTCATCTTAACAGCCATCCATTTCAAATTGAAATAGATTAACTAAAATCGACAAAAATGCATGTATTTTGTCACAAATTTTTCTCAACTTGATGAAAAAAATTTAAGCCCCCCCCCCAAAAAAAAGAAAAAGATAAAAACTAATATATATATAATGGCAAACAAATATTAAACACTTTACTCATGACTTAAGATATGCATTACACAAAAAAAGAAATACCTTATCGCCTCGGAGTTCTTGCAAAAATGCTGTTGGTGCAGTAAACCCAGCTTTCTTATTGTTCATTAATGTTGTCGATTCATAGTCATCATCCTATAAAAAACAGAAAACCCATCAACAAATAAATTAAACATCAAAGAAACTAAACAATTACATTAAACATCAGAGAAACTATGTTAAAACAAACTCAGAATTATAAATATATACAAGTTATCTAATTATAAAATCAGCATCTGAAAATCAAATATATGGATAACTTTCACCCTCCCCCCAATGAGAACAATGCTTGAGACTGTCTGATAGTTCTTCACATAAAGAAATTTCACAGCAAAATTAGTTGGTTAGAGTTGACTTAAGAGTACCCTTTGTATTATCGCAAAGTTGTTTTATTTATGGTAACCTGAGTAGTTGAATGTTATGAAAACCCTATTATGACATAACCAGTTGCATTATTCCAGGAAAATTTGAATAATTTGAATTTTTTTGTAAGGGCTTTTGTGTTGTGTGTTGGTTAATAAGTACTTTGCATGTTTTATTGTTTAGACCAGTGTTTCTTAACCTTTCTAGCAAGTCGCACCCCATTAAATCAGAAAATATATCTCCGCTCCCCAATAAAAAAGGTGTTTTAATTTTTTTAGTCTAGAAAAATACATTTTTTGCGAAACTTATTGAAAAACATTGTACATTTTATATAAATACAAAAGAATATTATTTTCATTAATGACTAGTCTGTTGTTGTTTGTTCATTATTATACCGGCGAAGCGAGGTTCCTTTTTTGAAAGACATACGCGTAAGTCATCACTTGCATTTAAGCGATTTCTCGCTTTAGTTTTTATACGCAAAAGCGATGAAAATCCCATTTCACACAAGTAGGTGGTAGCAAAGGGTAAGAGTAACTGCAATGCTCCGTTCGCCAACTCTGGATAACGTTGTAACAGTGAACACCAGAATTGTTGCAATTCTAATTGTTCGAATTCTATTTGAACATGTCCACTTGCTCACATTTCAATAAGTTGATCTTTTTTCAGATCACTATCATCCATTAAATTTAAGTCAAATAGAAATGGATCCAGTATCCATCTCTGAGTTTGGGTAATATTTCCAGTAGAAAAATATCCATTGAATGATTCGCTCAATCGTCTCAAATGTATTACAATGTCGGGTGTAATCGTATTCTTTTCATTTTTCGCAATAACAGAATCAGGCAAGGGAAAGTTTGCAAAATTCCCCTTTTCTATTCGACATATCCAAATTTCTAATTTTGTGATAAATGAAGATATTTTTTCACTAGATATTATTATATTTATACCAAATCCTTATTGATAGATTCAATTCATTTAAATGGCTAAATATGTCTGCTAAGTAATATGTGAAAAGTTAACATACATAAAAAATAGATTGACGGAAAAAAAATATATATATATATGAAAAGTTAATACATATAAAAAATATATATATATGGACTGAAAAAATGCCAATACATAAAATGCAAAAATTATAATGAAAACATAAATTGCAAAAATACAATAATTACATAGCGGAAAAATGCTAAATTAACCCACTCGTACCCTCAACAGGCTTTTCAAGGGAAAAATGACTGAGTGTCGAACTAGGCTAAAAATACCATCACGCGTTTCGCCGAAACAAACCATTGAAGCTCTTGTTTAATGCAAAAATTTTTTTATAAAAACATGAATATTCCCGAATAAATCTTTTTTGGAGCTTCACTGCTCTGTTCCCTTTTCCCGATGCGTCCGCTGAAAAACCCATTAGGGTGTTAAAAAGTAATTGCAACTCCGAGCAATGTAAAATTAAAATCAAAATAAAATAAATAGTGGTCTGCTATTAGTAAAAAAATTTACAACAACGTACGGGCTGGTCCTGTATAGCTTAAAGAAGATAGAACTGCTGTAATCAAATTAATATGCAATTAAATTTGCAAGAAAACAAACGTCGTAGGGTCTTATTAGGACCAAAAAAACACAGACAAAAAGAAACGAAAAAACTGACCTGGGAGGTTCTGTCCTTTGCATCCGAAAAACATTGTACATTTTATATAAATAGAAAAGAATATTATTTTCATTAATGACTAGTCTGTTGTTGTTTGTTCATTATTATACCGGCGAAGCGAGGTTCCTTTTTTGAAAGACATACGCGTAAGTCATCACTTGCATTTAAGCGATTTCTCGCTTTAGTTTTTATACGCAAAATCGATGAAAATCCCATTTCGCACATGCAGGTGGTAGCAAAGGGTAAGAGTAACTGCAATGCTCCGTTTGCCAACTCTGGATAACGTTGGATCCAGTATCCATCTCTGAGTTTGGGTAATATTTCCAGTAGAAAAATATCCATTGAATGATTCGCTCAATCGTCTCAAATGTATTACAATGTCGGGTGTAATCGTATTCTTTTCATTTTTCGCATTAACAGAATCAAGCAAGGGAAAGTTTGCAAAATTCCCCTTTTCTACTCGACATATCCAAATTTCTAATTTTGTGATAAATGAAGATATTTTTTCACTAGATATTATTATATTTATACCAAATCCTTATTGATAGATTCAATTCATTTGAATGGCTAAATATGTCTGCTAAGTAAGCCAGCCTCAGCATTGCATCATTACTTTCAAAATCTTTTACTAAATAACAGTTTTGACTAGTCAGTAATTAAATAATTTCCTCACGCAATTGAAAAACTCTGTTAAGCATGCGACCCTTAGATAACCATCATATTTCAGTGTGATATAGGAGCACGGTATGATCAGGACCGATTTCTTCGCAAAATGCACGAGAAATGTGATAATTAAGCGTTCGTCCTCGAATGTATTTTACTACATTTACTGCTGTAGTTAGATGTTGTTTTAAACTTTCTGGCAATGCTTTCGACGCAAGTGCATGATGATGCAACATGCAATACGTTATTATAACTTCCGGTAATTTACTTTTCATGTTTAAAAAAAATCCTGAATATTTGCCTAACATTGCTGGAGCTCTATCAGTGCAAACTGAGCCAATCACATTCATCGGTAATTGATATTTAGTAAAAAAATCTTTGATGCGATTGGAAACATCAATTCCTCTCGTATTCACCTCCAGTGGTTCACAAAATAGAAATTCTTCTATCACCTCTTTTTAATTCACATACCTGACAAATACCAAAAGTTGGCTACAATTATCAACATCAGTTGACACATCCAGTTGCATGCTTATTTTTAGTGGACTGATTTTTATGTCTTCAATTACTTGCATTAAAATATATTCACTGAGATTTTGTATTCGTGATCGTATAATATCATTCGATAATGAAATCTGTTGGATTTTTTTATGTGCTTCCGAATCTAACACTGTTTTAGCAATAATTAAAGCAGAAGGTTTAATCAACTCTTCAGCAATCGTGTGAGGTTTCTTTTTTTTTTTTTTTTTTCCACATAAATATGCTACTTGAAATGATGCTTCTAATAAAGGTTTTTGAATTGCTGGTCCGCACAATTTTAGGATAGTTCCACTGGTATCAAACCGAGCCTTCAAAACTTCAAGCTGTTCATGCTATGCGCTTTTTCGCCCCCATGCAGACTGTTGAAATGCTCTTATAACTTTGATAGTTTGAGATTGCTGTTTGAAAATATCTTGGAACACAAGATGCATTGCGGTCGTTGCGTGCCATCTTTTTCGGTTGTGCAGGTAAATCCATAACCGGCATACTTATTGTTCCATTGTCATTTCTTTGACATAGTGGGGTTCACTATAATCAATTTAATTATTTAGAAATAATGTAATATAATATATATAATGTTCTTACGTTTATAATATCACTGAATCCTATTCGGCTTTAACGGACAATTAAGAATGTATTAGTCTCAAGAGGTTTCTGGACAAGTCAGAATACACAATACACATGTCGCAGACACAATAGTTGACTCAACTTGACTCAACCTAACACAAGTGCAGTAGATGCAGATACAAATCTGTGAATCCGTAGATTCCATTGGAGTATTGAACTCAGCGCATGCGCAAGCTGGGATAACGTTCTCCGCTTGTATTCCCACAGTTTTTTTTCTTTTTTCCGTCCCCTAGCTGCCTGTTCGCGTTCGTTTGTACCGTTTCATGCCTTTTCGTAGCGTTGTATACGTCCATTGGCACCGGCGTTTTCCTGTGTCTTTTGCCGATAAGTGAGCTAGATGCTACCAATTTTTATGAGCTTCAATATTGGGAACACTATTGCAGATTTCAAATATTTTATTATAAGAAATTTAATAAATGATATATAATAATTTGTATGGTTAGGTAGGGGCTTCTCCAGCACGCCCAAGAATACATTCCCGCACCCCAGCCCCGGTTAAGAACCACTGGTTTAGATGGTAGAATGTAGTAAGATTAATTTGAAGTTTCTGTATGATTTGGGAAAAGAGCATTAAATGGCTGGTGTGTAAATGAAAGTTTACTTAGTAGCCATTTTTTGGGCAGTCCGGAACTATAGAGGATATTTGGTACTTACATATTAATGCCATCGCAGCAGAAGTTGCGCAGAAATGCCAATAAAGAGCAATCCTGTTGTTCGCACACAGTTAAATCTTTTGGATCAGTGTTAAAAAGGAGCAAACAATGCTCCTTTTTAACGCTGATTTTTGACATTGATTAAATTTTGTGAAAAGCAACTTGATTTATCAGATAAAACTGTTATAGATTGGAACAATTAGGTGCGGGAATTATGTGTCTTGGATATGGTGAATAAAATAAACATGGAGTCGGGCAGGCTTTGGGGTAAAAGGTTCGGAGCTGGAATCACTAAAAACAGGTCGACTTCGACTCCAGTTTTTGTTGGACAGTTTAAATTTGAAATGAAATTAAAATGAACTGAAAAAAATTAATGACAAGCTCAGTTATTATGTTTATTTACAGACTGTATACATTAATAAATAGCTATTTTCTATTTTATTGACATATTAATAAATAAATATAAGGATGGATGTGATATTTGCCATTAGCAATTAAACTGATTCATTTAGTTACAAATCTCGCTGGTAAATTTAGGTAAGCAGCAATAACAGCAAGAACTCCCAAATTTGATGCCATTCTTAGGAAACAAGCAGGAAAAGGAACAATTATTGATCAAGCAATGCAACAAGGAAGTACATATTTGATAATAAAGAGTTTTTAGAATTAAGAACACTTTAAGAAGTCCCAATGTTTCACTAACAGAAAGACTGTGGAATGATTTTGCAGAATTGAAAACTCTTCTTTCTACACCATATATAGCCACAAAAAAGCTGCAATCTGAAGAATTGACAGGAGGCGAGAATGAAAGAATGGGATGTTTGTTCTTTTTGAAATAGAAGGTTTATTGCAGAAGGAATCATTTTTTCAATAAAGAAAAGAAAAACTAGTTAGCTAGACAATGAGATCTTGCTGGGTTCTATATATGTAGATTCGAAACACCGAATTTTCTTGGATGATGAACAAATTAAAAAGGCAAAGAAAGTCATCCATGAACTTTTATTAAGAATGAAATTATTCTCAGAGAGAGAGAGAGAATTCGAATTTCTCTCTCAATTTGGAGAATTCGAATCAGGACAGTCAAACTTCAGACATTGCAACTGAGTCTCTGTCATCTTCTTCTAGTGATGAATTATATTTGAAGAAATATTTTTGAATAATATTGAAAAGGCTAAGCCAATGAAAATAAAGAACCAAGAGCCTTTAGATATAAAAATGAAAAATTACAAACAAGATTTCTAGAATGCCTTTGAAGAAATAGAGAAATATGATTGTGCTTGCAAGACACCTCTTTTAGAACTTATGAAAATCTATCCTGAAAAGTTAAAAGAAGTAGCCCTAACAATAACAGCTCTTCCTCCTACTCAAGCTAGTGTGGAAAGACTTCTCAGCTCTGAAGTTTATCAAATTGGAACTATGGGCCTCCAACAAAGATCATGCCAAAGCTATACTGTTTCTTAGAAATAACTAATGCCACTTTTTCTATTTCATAATAAATGCTAATATAAATAATTTGCTATGCCATCAATTTTTTTTTTTTTTTCCTGTAGCATCTATTAATTCTTTTATATTAAAAAATAAACTGTAACCCATGCGTATATATATATATATATACACGAGGGACTCGGAGTCGGTCATTTTCCCTACCGACTTCACAGCCCTGGTAAAAATAACTGTGGTCGAGTATTACCCAAACAGTGGGTGTTTGGTGGTTATGTAGAGAGACAAAAGATTTGTTTGTTGTCATTGTTCTCATAAAACTGGCTCTACACTTCTTAATAAAATTACTGAAAACATTGCAGATGGTAGCACAATTTATTCTAACAGTTGGAAAGATTACCAAACAAATAAAAAAGAAAAAGGATTCCTACATGCTAAAGTTAATCATAAATACAATTTTATTGATCCTGATACAGGAGTTCATACACAAACAGTTGAGAGAATGTGAGGCAGTGCTAAATGGAGAAACAAGAAAAATAGGGGGAAAGCGAGACATCATTTAGAAACTTATTTAGCACAGTTCATATGGCGACAGCATCAGGTCAAAGAAAATAGAGACCATTTTGAATCTATGTTAAATTCTATATTAACCCATTTTCCATCGAAATCCAACTGACTACTTTGATTTTAAATAAAGTGTTTTAATTTATGATTTGTCGCAAAAATTTTAGGAGTAGATTGCAGCATTTAAAAACTTCCAAATCTGCAGCTGCGTTGGCGTTAATACTTAAGTACTGGATATTTTTTGCTCTTATTTTTGTGAATTTTTGTGGCGACACCCATATATGGATTCCAGTTCAGATAATTTTAGGAAGTTTTTGGATGCTGTTAAGGAATTTTATATGCCACACACTAAGACTAAGAAATTTCTAAATAAGGTAAGTGGATATTTGCTTTGTATAGTGCTTAAATGCATAAGAGGTTTTTCCTTTTTTTATGCTATTTTATTGTTTGGTTTAAAATGTAGTTTATTGAGATAATTGGTTTTTGTTTGCCTCTACTGTAGAACTGGATGCTCCTTTGATTTTTTAAGTGAAAACATATGTGTACATGGACAAAGTGAAGGGAGTGCGCAATGCTGAGTTTGTGCAATTCTGGGGTGTTCTTTTAAGTGAAAGTAGGTCGATGTGTACATGAATATCGAGTTTAAACAATTTTTTGTCTTGTTATTTTGGCTTTGTGGCGATTTTTGGCGCAAACATCGGCGCTACACAAGCCAAAATAACAAGTCAAAGAATTGCATGAACTCAGTATCCACGTACCACCAAAAATTGCCAATTTTCGTCAAGCGGTACCTATAAATATACTATTGCCAATTTATTTTATAAAGAAAAACCAGATTCCACTGATATTCCTAAAAAATCTGCCATTATGGAAAACTTGAACTTGGAAGATGAAAGGTTTACCTGCATACTGAAAGAATGAGCCCTAGTTAAATTCAAAGCAAACTTTTAAGCCTTAATGGATTCTATAATTTTAAATTAAACACTTCGATTATAAAAATATCTGATGTGGATACCATCTGACTTCCTTGTACAACCTACTAAATTATACACATTTTTTGCTGCTCTTCATTTAAACTTATTTTCTTAAATTAATCTAACTTAATAAAACAATCCCTTAAGGCAAGTTGAAAATGACATCAAAAACTGCAAATTCTGAAATTAAATATTCTGCTTAATTTTTTCATACATGAGTCAAACTTCCATATTTTTATTTTTTTCATAATGAGTATAAAATTTTACCAAATATAAGCAAAGAAACAATAAATTTTATTTTTTGTTCAAATTTTTTTAAATTTGAAACTGCCAAAAGATGAATATTTTTATCATTTAAAACAATTTCTGCAATTGAAAGTATATGTCTACATCCAACTACTGTGAAAATAAAAGCGAGTAAGAACTTTTAATCGGGGTAAATTTCAACGATCTGCAGTTAATTGTTTTTGAGTTATGTGAGATACCTACACTTACAGCCATCACAGAAACATCTAATTTGAATCCATTTTAGAATTTGTTTTGGAATAAAAAATCCTTTATTTTGTTCCTGCATATAGATATTTCACAAAAAATTAATCAAAATGGATACTTCCGGTGAATCCAATTACCAAACTTTTTTTGCGATCACAATACTTCATACAAAGTAAAAAGACACAGATACAGGAAGAGTTTTTTGACAGAAAATTTTTAGAATGTCTGAATCTTAAATATTTCAAACAGAAACACACAAACATTTTCTAAGACTTATAAGAAGCAATGAAATCTACATGACTTTTCGTAACTGCATCATCACTTTCAAATGTTGGTACATGATGTGGTATTCCTTGAAATGGTGGTACATGAAGACAATTCAATAATAAACTTATACAAGCCATTTCTTTTCCACAGCAAACTGTTCAAGTTTAGAACACTAGCCTCAAGTTTAGAAGTTAATGTTATGAACCAGAAAGTTTAACAAGAAACATTCAGTTTCAAGTTTAGAAAACAGCTAAATTGTTCATCACTTTATTACTAGAAGTTCTAACAATCCTGAAGTTTTCTAATAACCACTGTCATAATATAATAACATCATTACCATCTGATTCACAAAGTATGATTTTTGACTGCTACTTACTCAAAGTAAACTAGCAGATAATGATACGTTTCTTTATATACAATTTAAAATACTGAAATGCAAATTTTTGACAGCATTCCTATTAGAACCAGTGCTTCAAGAATGAATGACTATACCAATAAGAGTCTTTAATACCTTTGTCTGTGTTTATAAAGAAGATTTTATCCTTATTCAATCAAAATTTATCAATATCAAAATTTTCACAGCAATCAGTCATGTACATGGAAAATTTATGAAAATAAAATTTTGAAAAAAATGTTAAAAATTTTTTATACATGTAAATAATTTTAGTGAAATTACATGTAAAATTGTAGTATCCCTTATATAACGCAATATGAAATGCCTCAAGATTCCAAAACTCTGTTGGAAAAATACGATTACTGGAGAAGTCTATTTAACACTGAAGTAAATGGCTATCTTGCGAAATTGGTGAGATAGCACCTAGCTTACAATGGTTTTGGTGACTAATTTTCGTTGCCAAAGTTCGCAAGCAATTGTCAAATGTCGCCAGTCTTGGTGGCCATTTAGTGACATTTTGGTCTGATTCCTTGTATAACTGTAATTAGTCTACTTCCTATGTAACTGCTACTGTATCTGGACCTATGTGTAGTAATTGTATATGCATTCCAGCAATTTTGAAAAATTGAAAGTACTGGAAATGTCTTGGCAGTTAGGAGAAAATTATATAAGATCGAAGAGAGTATCAGTTCTCAGTTTAGTTCACAGTATTGAGAGTACTGAGAGTTAACTGAAGGACCTTTGAATTTGAGGTTTTTTATAATACATTGTGTTTAACGTTCTTAGGAGTTTGAAGTGGTAACTACCGACTGTGTACTGTCATACTCAGATGAGCCGTATGAGTACTTTTATGAAAGGTTCAAGAACTGTACTGTGTTTCTTTCGATAGAATAAATTTAATCAAGTTATCATCAGTTCTGTGTTTCATTACGAACCTGTATGCATGTAACAATACATATTTAATGCTAAACTTGATATACTTACATCTGCATCTGCTTCATCATTAGCAGCAATTGATGTCACATAGCCCTCATATTTGGATTTACTGCCTCCATAAATATCTTCATCCATATAAATACCAGCAGATGCAGTGAGAGGAACACCTTCCCCATTCTCTTCTCCTTCTGCTGCGGCTAAGCTAGCTCGAGCTTGTATTTCTCGAATTTTTTCTTCAATTTCTGAAAAAAATAATAATAAATAAGTAAAAAAGCACAGATTATACACTGTCATCACTGTGATGGAAATTGAAAAATACTACTTACATTAGACATAAACTATATTTGGCAAAAAATAACCACAAAAAATTCAACCTTTTTGAAAGAAAGTTCATTCCTGGAGTTACAAAGCCTGCGTAATACTGGTCATAATGAAAGTTTTCCAACAAAAACATTCTTAATAAAAATAGAAAAAAAAATATGGGTACTTTTCCATTTCACCGGCGCAAATCTCGCCAAGTAGACTTTATAAGCGACAACAACCAGTACACAAAAAATTTTTAATAATGCTGCAAATCTCACCAAAGCAGACTTTACTGACGACAACACACAATGTTAACAAATTTTAGTTCTATGATTTTTTTAATTTGGAGGCATAAACATTTAAATATCGTTAAAAATTTTTCAAATGGGCCTTTCGTTTGCCTTCTCCATATAAATTCTTTGAGATAACTTTCCAGATGATAGTGTGCCATTCCTCTGTGTTTCTTATTTCGCCATTTGGCCGTTACGCCACAACCTTTCTTCTTTCTTTTTTTGGCTAATCTTTGGAATATGGTAACAGGTAGTTTGGCGACATTTTGGTAAGGCGATAAAGGTTACTAGCTAGGACTTTAGCAGTGTATATGGATAAAGTCAAGAGTGTGCACAATGCCATTTTTGTGCAATTCTGGGATGTTTTTTTAAGTGAAAATAGGTCGATGTGTACATGGTTACCGTGTATGTGCAATTCTTAAAAACGCGGCAAGCAGTTTGCGATTCTGCACTTTCTTCCAATTTCGCACCTAATCTTTGTCAAGATTAAGCACTTTTGTTCCATAAAAGTTCTAGCATAAGCGTAAATTTTGCCTGATATAACCTGACAGATTGTTCCTCTGTTCTGGGCAAATCCCCAATGGCTGTGTGGCAAGATTTGCTGAGAAACAAAAGAACGTTTCCTAGTTGCTGTGCCAAACTGCCATGCAGGACTTGGTTTAAAGTTATTCAAGAAAATATTATTGATGGCACTATAGGACATAACAGTGAAGAATGCAGACAGACTATAGTTGACCTTTACTATACGGTACAGCTTGGTTTCAGTCTGAAAAAATCACCAAGTGGTATTGATTATTCAGGAAATCTGGAAGCCCGCTGCGTGACAGAGGCTTTTTGGTAACCCTAATGTTGGTGAAACTAATCTTGGGAAAAATTGTGTTTTAGTTTTTGTCATTAAAAAGGGGTTATTTCTGCAAATATCGCCAAACGTTTTGCGATAAATTTAGATTTTGGCTATTTTTGTAACAGTAACCCTTTCATATGGACCCAGGTTTGGTTTTCAGTTGCTGTGTTTGCTTGGATGTGCGTGGTATGGTTTTGTATTTTGAACTTGCTATTATTTTTTGTGGGTACCACCATTTGAGTATGTATGAGGTGGATAAGAGGATTGTTGATTACCAGTAGATGAGCCGAAGTGACCAAAGATTTAATTGAATTGCTCACGTGGAGGATGGACGAGATAGTGGTGGGAAGCATGAACATATGCACGTAAAAGAAAGGCATGTTAAAAAATCGACGTATTGTTTATTTATTCACCTCTGTGTGCTAATTTTTATTAAAATATTTGTTGTTTAATGTTTTTATGTTAAGAAATGTGTATTTCTGGTTATTTATTACTTTCTGTGTATTTTTGATTATTTGTGTGTTAAGACAGTGGCAAATTTTTTCTGGTTAACATGATAGTTTTAGCTTCCTGAAGTGAAAATAGATTGATGTGTACAAAGTTAAGGCAGTGGTGCGCAATGCCTAGTTTATAAAATTCTCTGATTTTCTTTTAAGTTAAAATACATCGATGTGTACATGGACACCAAGTCTGTGTAAGTCTTTGACTTCTTGTTTTAGTTTTGTGTAGCGAGCGGAAGGATTGGCACCATCTTGAAATTGGTGCCGATCCTTCCTGGCGCCGATCTTGGTGTCAAAAAAGAGACGATTCGCCAAGGGGTACCGCAAATTGAAACCACAGACCCCACTTGAACATTTCTGCATTAACCATAAATACAATTTTATTGAGCATGATACTGGTTACCAAATGCAAACTTTTGAAAGATCATGGGGTAATACAAAATGATGAAATAAATGTCAATGCAACATTGACCTTAGCCAATTGTATTCTTATTTAATTGAATTTATGTGGTGGCAACAAGATTCTACAAAACAAATGCTTTCAGACATTTTAAATTATATCCACAGTTCCATTGCTTTTGCTTTTTTTTTTTTTTTTTTTTTTTACACTTCAAATTTTTCAGACTGTCAGCTTCTGGCAATATATCTGAATCTGGTCCCGATAACAGAAAAGTACCATACTGTGTATCAGAAGCAAGAGTTACACATAAACAAAATAGTAAAAGACTGCGGCTCTCTGCTAAATGGCAAGATAAAAATCAATGACCCATGGTTTGCCATTATCACGAGTCTAATTTTGCAGAGTTCACATGGTGAAAGTTCTTGAGATGAGAAAATTAATCTGTAGCAATATTTGAAGCAATTGAGAAAGCATGGCAGTTAGAGAGTGCATGCTAGTAAATGTGAACTTGATATTTTGACACCAACTTGTATTTAAAAATTAGGAACTGTAATAATAATTAGCAATTTTTTTAAATATTGAAGTATTTCTCGTGTTTATTCTTTATGTGATTGAAGCAAAAAAAAAAAATCTTTTTTTATGTTACATATGATTGATTAGCTTCAGGTCATAATGCATAAATGTCTATAAAAGGTTTGAAATATTTAAACAAATACCAAATATACTTAATGATAAAACACACAAAAAGAAAAGCATTTTGGCACAAATCACAAGCACTAAAGTATAAGACTGTTAAAAACCAGGTTCTCAATCTATCATTTTTCATTGCGAAAAATCCAAGAAAAAACGTTCTTTGATAAAAAGTTTCTTCTTGGATTTTTCGCAATAATTTAAAAACGGATTTTCGTAGTTTTCTTTTTTGGCAAAAAACGTTTCTTCTTAACACATGTTTCTCAATTTCCTGTACACATCGCGGAGAGGGAAATTCTGGCCGCCAGGTTCCGTCGCCAATTTCCTTGGCAAATTTTCCCTCCGCTTTCTAGCGGCGTAACAGCATTTACGTGTATGGAACCTTTTCTTCTTTACATAGATGTTCTTTGGTTAGAATAATCTCCATGTATGGTACAGCGGGATTTGGCGACATGGTGATGAGCAGTAAACGGGTCATTTTGTTCTTGGCGACAATTTTCAAAATCATGCGAAGGCTGTACCGTATACTAGGATTTTACTGCATCTTTTTCTGTTTCTTTTCTTTTTAATAAATACCTTGTCATTTTGCAGTAAAATAAAAAAATAGTAATCAGTCATCTACGCTAACTATATTCGCTAAAATATCGTTGATTATTCTAATTCAATTTTTAAGTAATTATCTTTATTTTTATGTTATTCATATCATTTAATGTTGCTTCTTCCCTCTAAATTTATTTATCATTAGTAAATAATATTTCCAAATTTCAGGAAATTTTCTCTGGCATAATCCTGAAATTAAGTCTAGCAGTATGATGACATCACGAAATTTAATGCACATATTTTTTCCTTATGTATGCTGCGAAATAAATATAAAATACCTCAATTTAGTAAAAAAATATCATTAAATAGGTTTCTTTCTTTCATTTAGCTGCAGAATGTGTGCAAAAAAAGCCTTATTTTATTCCAGATTGGGCAGATTCTGATCTCAAAGTTCAGTGGAGAAAACAACTCCTATTATAAATATATTTGTGTTTTCAAGTGTTAAGGTGCCTTTTAAGAAGACACCTCACACAAATTAAATTTACCTAAAATCTAACCTAACTTTTAGCATTGCGTTGTGATTTATAAGAACCGGATTAGCCTCATGTTGAACTGGTGATGATCATGAGTAATAATTAAATAAAACGTACAATTGTTATCCAATGTATATATCTTAAATTAAGTTTCTTAAGTGGAAAAGTAAACAAAATTATCAAACAAAGTGTACCAAGAATAATTAAGAATAAATGTCCTATGGGATTTATTGAATAATTAAGTGAATTTGCTACACAGTACAAGTAATACCATAATTAATTTACCTGTTAGCATAGCCAACGTACATTACGCGGATAGCTGGAATTTTCTCGAAACATACCTGGAAAAGTCAGGGAATTTCATTCTCCTGTTTGAGTGGCAACCCTGATTTTATTTTTTAATCTGACCTGTTCTACTCCACTTTAATTACATGATTTATAAATACAATTCTAATCACTTTGCATTTGTTATTATTCTTAGTATAAAAACACATCTGTCACAATTCCCAGTAGACAGTTTAGCATAAACATCATACATAGCTTTAAATCTCTCCTTTTTCCAGAGACAGTCTATTATGGAATAATTCATTAACTACAAGCAAGCATTATTCAAAAGATAAGTCTGAATATACGGAATGCTGTATTTTAATTCCAACACTTAGTACTGAGAATAATCTCAAAATGCTATAATATATGCACACTTTTAAATTGTACTATACATAACAAAGAAAATGTTCCCATTACAAAAATTGGAAAGAAAAACACACATTTCCACTGAACTTCTGAAACTAGAAGACAATAATTTCCTCAATTAAATTATTGCATTGAATACGTAACAAGCAACTTTGGTGAGCAGAATTTCTAATGCTTCATCAATATTTTCAATATTTCATCAATACTAAAATAATTCTTAAGCCTCTCCATTAAGTATAGTTAATCAACACAAAATATAAAATTACTGTAAACACATCATGTTGACATTGTTACCAAAATTAGGCTTACCTTCATGTGTTCGCGGGACGACGGCCGCCATGTCTATACAAGTTATGTAATATATTACTTATGTCTTTATTTTAACACAGTCTTTGGACAGAAAATAAATTTTTATTTCTCAATTAATATGCTTTTCATATGTATTCCTTAAGTTCTCAAACTATAACATTATTACAAGTCACTTTGCAACATTACAAACATACAAACTTTTCATGTTGCCAACTAAATTGTATATATTTTCAGATTATTTTGCGTCTTCAGGCTATCCTTAAATTAATTTTAGCGATAATAATATATTTCTTGTTTTACTTTTTCACATATAAGGAAGGAATGCATATTTTTAATTTAAAATTGTAATTTTTAAACTAAGACCTACATTATGGTACTTAATTTCATGTTCTGACGGGTAATTTATAAATTTTATGTTTTAAATTTCCTTCTACTTTTATTTTAATTTGTAGTGTTTAAATATGTATATATTAACAAATGCATTAAAGAATACGCAGTATATATCCAAATTATGCACATCCTAAATTAAACATTCATATTATGTTATATTATGTTTGAGTTAAAAAAATTATTTAAGTAGTTTTAATTGTGCCAATATGAATATCAATTTCCAGTAGTTTTAAGAATCTCCTATATAATTCAAGTTAAATTAAATTCCTGTAAATATTTTGGTGATACTTTGGTAGACGGTAGCACGGATTTTGGTGACTTTTTTGGCTATTTCTTTTGGCGAGCGATACGACTTATGGTATACCCATTGCTGTACCAGTTATTTATGGTAACCGATACTTTGTTGTCATTTTATTTAAAAAATAATGCGTTTTATTATGCATAAATTCCGTGTTTTAAATATTATTATTTATGACTTCTAAATAATAAAAATGAATTTAATTTTTCATTTTTATTTGAAATAAAAATTTTATTGTTTATGATATTTTATGGAATTTCATGTTGTGGATGATGTAATGAATGACGTCACATTATTTTAAAAGTAATTAGTTTTAGGGGCGAATTCAAGTGCAACGCTCTGATAAATTGCAAATGTTAGCTCGCAAGAGGCGGCAGTTGCCTTCAGAAAAGGTTTCAATTCATTGAAGCAAACCCATTTAATCTGAATCAACTGATGAATTCACGCTCCGACATTTCAAAAGCATTACGACTGTCTCTTAAATGCCAAGGAATTTGATCAGCATTTATCCGATATCTTAAACGTCTGAGCAAAATCACTTCAGCCATCTTGTTTACAGTCGCTGTTAAGAGTTTGCGGCAGGTCAGGAGTAGCCGCAAAATTCCTCTATGGTAGTGACGTATTTTCAGTAGGCGTGTCCGAAAAGCGTTGCACTTGAATCCGATTTTGCAATGCAAGTGCGATTACCATGACTAGCGTTGCACTTCAATTCGCCCCTTAGGGGCGAATTCAAGTGCAACGCTCTGATAAATTGCAAATGTTAACTCGCAAGAGGCGTTCCTGCTATCGGCTGCTAAAGTCGAATTCAAGTGCAACGCTTTACCGCTCTGGTAACTGATGACGTCAAAATTGCAATGGGGAGCTGGTTTGCTCTCGTGCCAGGAGAGCTTGTCCGATAAACTACATCAATATCCAATGAGACTGCGTGTCGATGTAAACAAAAAACATCAGTTCCCATGATTCTTCTGAGCTTATGGTGAAGTGTTTACTGGGTTGTAGTGTGGTGCGTTGTAGTGTGGTGTAACGAAGTGTTTCAGTCCTGAAAACGAAGGAAATATACAGACATGTAATGTAATGTAATGTGTACAACTTTATTTACTTTATCCTATAGTATCTTATCCTCCAAAGTAATCTAGAGCAACGTGTGTGTAAAATATATTTTACTTTTCAGACAAAAATACTTGCTTTTTTAAATATAAACCACAATTTTTTCCCATTTTCAAATTACAGCATTTGGTTTTTATTCTTCTAATAGTAAGTTTAGTTTAAAATTCAAATTTGTGTTATATTTTTATTGTTCAATGCAGATGCATGATTCTTCAGTGACAGTAGGCATGTTTACCATATGAAATTTAACTAGTTCTTGAATTATATAGTAATTAATAAGCCCATCTATGTGAAAGCAGATAAGCCTGCTGAACACTGCTATCCCAGTCTCTCTTAAAATCCAGGTGAAAAAGCTAGCTGCATGAGTGTTCTCTTCATTTTTTCAATGTATAACATGAATACTAAATTTTCCTTAGTTTTCCATGCAGGCATTCCTTCCCTTAGACATTCATTATGTGATGCAACGGTTAAGAGCAATTTTAAGGTTTATATTGTACATTGTTGGGAAAATATAAAAATGAAATTAAAGGTATTTCAATATAATACAATAAATAAAAATTATATGAAACTCTGAATTGTAGTAAGTGATCATTCTAATGTGATATTAATGTAATATATACATCCAGAGTAAAGGTTTAATTTATAAATTATGCTTTGTGTTCTGCTCATAATATTGTGCATTTACAGTACACTTTTGCTTCTTAAGTGAAAGTTTGGACCCATTCTCGTTTGATATCAGTTATGTTCAGATTTATTTATTTCATAAAATTTCAAAAAACAATTTTTTGCTATTAAAAGCTACAAGTGCAGAAACAAAAGCTTAATATCTTTACAGTAACTGTGTCATGCTTCTCTGCTGATAACGAAAGTCGTCTTTTAATGAGATTTCTTTCAATTCATATATTAATTGTATCTTTTACCATACTGGTTGCCATCTTTCATTGTGCATTCTTCAATATTTTTTTGTACTTACATAATAACACAAATACCTGGATCAGTTTGGTGGTCTTTATAAATGAAAAGAGAAAAATACTTATCAGGAGAAGTACGTTGTTTTTGCAGCTTGCTTTTAGCATAACCAAACTATCAATATTTATCAAAGTTGGCAAAACGTTATAACATATCAAAGGAAAAAACATTTAACAAATTTTAAAATACTAATTTGAATTATAAAATAAAAATTATATGATAGTTTAAAAAAATACATTTTCCACAAATTTTTTGTCTAATTTTTTAGCACTGTTCTTCACTGCTTGTGCCAAGTGATCAGTTTTCACTAAAAAAAAAAAAAAAAAAAAAATCAGAGAATTACATAAACTTGATACTGCATGCTTTGTCTATGTACCAAATATATCTCATAGTTGTTTCCATTAGAAATTTTTGTACTAAAATATTCTATTCCTGCAGAACATTTAACACAGCTTCTTCTTTTGATAGTAAGCTCCACAAGCAGTATTTTAAATCTGAAATTAATCTAAAACAACTATTCGTATCTAAAAACCATTGGAACTTGAAATGCAACATAAGGAACACATATGAAAATGGTGACATTGCTTGAATGAAAAATTGTCATGAGCATGTTACCTGAAAAATTTTGATGCATAATCATTGCCAGAGTTTGGCACATTTTTGAAAATTTGGTAACTTTTATTAAGGTGGTTTCAATAATATGCAAATATCTTGTATTCTTATGATTGCTTCATTGTATACTATTCCCCTTTCCCTAGAGTGCAGTACAATACCACAAGTTTTGCAGCCAAATGCGGTATACATTTCAAGTTTCTATACATTTATATAAATTTTAAGAGAGTAAAATATTGACAAAAACTGTATTAAGTTTTCAACTCTTGTTTTGTTTTTCATTAAAAATTTGCTACGATTACGTATAATTCATTTTTTTTTAATGTAAATGTTTTTAAGTATTTGTAGGATAAAGGCAAATTACACTTATTCATTCTTTCTTTGATATAATACATGTAGCTCTTTACCTGAAATCAATGTTTGTCAAATTATTGTGCATAAATTAGAAGTATGCATGTTTCTCATAAGCCAGTTATGTTTCAGGAACTATCTTTAATGAATTGTATAGAAAATTGTGGACGAGCTTTTAGGTGTTCAGGAACATGGTATATTATAAACATGTATAGTATCTCGTAGTATATAAACTCATAACTTTGATTATACAGTATGCTTTGTATATTATTTCTGAAAGCATGTATATTTCAATCAAGATTGTTGAGGTTAATTGTGCTTCTTTTATGCTATCTCTGAAAGCATGCATATTTCAATCAAGATTGTTGAGTAAACTTTTCGCTATCTCTGAAAGCATGTATATTTCAATCAAGATTGTTGAGTAAACTTTTCTTACTTTATGCTATCTCTGAAAGCATGCATATTTCAGTCAAGATTGTTGAGTAAATTGTGCTTATTTTATGCTTTTTTCTTTTTTATATTAGAAAATTCCACACTTTTATCGCGAGGATGACATTTAGGAATGACAAGTTTGTATCTATTACATAAAATCTAATGTTTTCTGGATTCTTCTTTTCTTTTTCCTTCCAACAGAAAAACTTTAATGGTATAAATCAGCGGTTTTCAACCTTTTGACTTATAGTGTACCATCCAAGCAAAAACTGAAAAACATTAATACCACCACTAATTTTAGAATGATTATTTTTCAATTCCTTAATAGAAGTATTAAAAACATATATATATTGCCATTTGCACACTCTTTGTATTAAATATGTACACATAAAAACTATTAGATTAAAAACTGATGATTACTTAATTATCAAAATTAAATTAATTATTCACTTGATTATCAAAATTTCAGTTATAATACTTTAATATTTAATTTCTTTATGTCTGCTCTTATTTCATTTAATGGTAAATTAGGATCCACTTTTTATTTTGGTGAGTATTTATAATTCAAATTTAACATGGAAAAAATCATTTTTCACACAAACAGGTTGTGCGAAAAGACAATACAAATTTAATAGCTTTACTTGAAATGCCTTTAAATTCTTTTTTTCGGTTCAGCCAAAAGTTAACAAGTGTGTCATTCAAATTTTCGAGTCAATTTCGATCAAAGGAAATTTCTATTAACTATTCTTTTCTTTATGAGATTTTTGAATTTAATAGTTAAAAATACTTTGTTTCTTTGCGTACCACCGGCTGAGAACCGCAGGTATAAATTAATTATAACAGATGTAAATTAATATTTCTCATACAAAAGAGTTATTTCAATTCTTTTATTGTGAACATTATATACAGAGTATGTCTATTATTAAGAACAAGATTTTAAAATAATAATCATTAAATCCTCTTGATCTATAAAGTCTTAAAAATTATAAAGGGAAAAAAATTGAAAGTTAAAGAAATCACTATTATGAATTGTTCCTTTTTAGAGAAGTTTCATTGTTTAATTAATTATAAAAAGTGTTTTACATTATGAAATATAAAAATTAAGAATATTTGAATTTGAATGAATATTTAAAATTTTCCCTCAGATAGAAGCTCAACTATTCGAAACAGGAGACCGAAGAGAAAAAAGGAAGAGAGATGATATTACAGCTGCAGAAAAGGAAATAATTGAAACGCAGAAGAATATATTAATGTACTGTGTGAAATATGTGACTTGTATAAGCAATCAGTTGCAAATCAGACTGCTGTCATAGAAAATCAAAATATAATTATTAATTTATTAAAAAAATAAATCATGCATTTCAAATATTACAGTGTTTTCATTCTTGTATATATTTCTGCAGTGCGGGATTCATATTTTAATTGTAAAATTTACTACTTTCTTAATTTTATTAAATTTGTGATTATGAAAATTATTTAAAAGAAATTCACAGATCCATTATATGACATAAACATTATAATAATTTTAATACCACTATTATAAGTCTCGTGAAAATATTTATGCATTTTACACAGCAATTATCTTTTTCCTGGAGGAAATGGGAATAAGACCTGTAAGAATCTAGTCAATGTATTACAAATTTTAATTTTCAGATATAACATGAAATGACTTAAATTGTTTTTCAATTATGTTAATAAGTTATATGAATGAGATGTGGTATTAAAAATTTCATTTCTTTTTATCATTGAAGATAACATTCGATATCCTGCAACTCCATAACAATGGCAGATAAAATTGGCATTCTAATTTCGAAGTTCTAAAAATACAGAGTAACTTAAAGATGACAACTATTAAAGTGTGCCTAATGTCTAGTTTACAATAACAATGTTGAGTGAATCAGACTGTATTTATTTTCCCCTTCTCTTTTTTTGGCTGAAAAACAATTTATTATACACTCATGATTTTATTTAAATGTATTTCTTTTAATGGCAAACCCACTGAGGTAAGTATGCAGTAAGTTATTATAGTGAATGTGTAATTATGATATAAATCTAAATTGAGCAAACAATCTTTCCCTTACTTTAATGTTTTAAAATCTAGAATTAAAGGGAAAATGTATGTTCTTTAAATAATACAAGAGGATATGGAGGCATAAATCATAGGCTGTTTATTCTTTACATATTATGCTAATCAGGAATTGCAGCAAAACCCTGCTTAATCGAAGAATACGCTCACAGGAATGGTGGAGGAAAATTGAACTGTCCAATATTTGTTTTGCCCACCACCAAGAAGCCTGGGTATACATAAACAGTATAGAGTGAAATAATTGTTTTTAGGAAATACATTTAAATATCTTTGACAGAATATGTCAGTTTTAACTTGTACTATAATAAATAAGCATGAAGTTCTTATGCTATTAAATGTGTATTGTCACATGGAAATTTTCTATCTTGTCTCACGGAAGGGAAACATTTGATTTTTGGAAGAAACTGAATTTTGATGCAGTAAATCTTATTGCTAAGTTTGAGATAAATTAAGTGCAATGCTAATTCATAGTGACTTACTATTGTAAATCATGACTGGCATACCAACACTGAAATATATATATATCGAGTCTATTAAGTTATTTCTGGTAGTCAAGAGTTTTTAAACATAAATGATGGAAACAAGAAATTCAGAGGGAAGAACAATAATGATAAAAGTTGTCAGTATGCATTTGAAAGCAGAACAAATAAAATTATTTAGGATTATTATAATCAATTAAAATCAATTAGGGTTGTGAATTTAGTTACAGGTTCAAATATAAACCATGGCTTGTGGGTCCCCAAGAATATATTATGAAAGTAATTTTTTCCTAATATATTCTTTATTATCCATGAAGGGGGTTTCACCTTTGCCAGAGGTTCATTGTTGCCCAATTTGGGTTTTTATTATCGAGTTTCAAAATTTAAAATTAATTCATTATGCAATGCAATTTCAACATGCACTGACTGAAAACTTTCTGAACGTACCAACTCATCTTCAAACACATCAATCTCAGGATTTTCAACACAATACCTTAAGCATATATTATGTAAAATGGCCACCAGATATGACCATTTTACATATTTTGCTTTGTGAATACAATAGTGTTCCACCAGTAACGTACAGTACCCTAAATCTTGATTTGATCTCTATAGCTGCAGGAACTTTTCTGTGCTTCTCATTATAGAGATATTCCCGTGATAAAATGGGATTATAATCCACTATCTCCCAAAGATATGCACGATGCGACAAAATACTATCTACATTTTGTTCGAGTCCACTCAAACTCCAAATAAATGCATCATGAGTATTGCCTGGCCATTGTCCTACAGCATAGAGAACTCTCAGACCAGCATCCCATACCTAGAAAAACATAAATCCTAAGTCAAAAGAAAGTTTCATCTGAAATTTTAATACACAGATTTTTAACATTGAATATAGTTGATATATTAATAAATCAGTCTTTTTAAGGAGTTTACTTTCCATTTTTAACAAAAATATGTCACTGTTTTTTCATTATTAAAAATATGCAATAAAACGTTAAAACAAAAAAAAAAAAAAAAATTATATCTACCCTTTTTTTATTAAATTGTAGTAAATAGGTGATTCTAAAAGCTTTTGTATTATTTAATATCAATACTTCACTATAATTATAGTATAGATAGCTTTTTGTTATTATTATTTGAATAATAATAATAATAAAACATTCTTGCAGCAATTTGAAATGACTATAATATTATACTTATTATCATATATTTCTTACCTTTTCACCATTAATGGAAAATTTATTTTTCTGGTTAATGAAGACAAAACAAAAATTAATATCACACCACACTCGCAACATCTGCGGTTTCATTTGAATGTAACACAAAATAATTCTTCGTAAGCTAGGTAGAATCACATTTGTGATTGCACTCCAATTCTTTTACAGCTGGTCGAGAGAATTAACATCTACTGTATGTGGAAATAGCGAACAAAACAGTAAGAAATTGGAACAGTTACCTGTAGGCAACTTGTATTCATAGCATTCTAAAATGAGCTTTTGGTAAAATGTGACCGCAAATAAAACAGTAGTAATGAACGAATGTTTTTTCACGAAGTGGGTCCAATACTTTCACAGCAGGGATATTTCATGTATTCTGCAGAGAGACTGATGTATGGTTTGTTGTAACTGCTGTATACAAATGTCTGGCTCGGAATTCCACAGCAGCAATTGGCACAACTTTCATGGTTGATGGTATAATATGGAGGTACCAAAAATTAGTATTATCACAGTAACTGCAAGATGGCTTACATTTCTAAAACTCAGTTAACACATTTCATGCAGAAAGAAAATATTATCCAGTTTCATACTTAAATCAAGGTCACTGAAATGTGGTAAAAGCAATCTGCTTAAGAAAACAGATGCCTCTGTAGAGGACTTTCTATGGAAAACTGGCTTTCATTCCCATTATACATGGGCAAAACCAATGTCGTGTAATATAATAATCTATTAGTACAGTAAATACATTTAATTTCTTTGCATTTATTTATGTCATGCTGCTTTTCATGTAATTTAGTATGATAACCTTATAAGTTTATTTAATTCTGCTCATGGTCTACGGAAGTAAGGTAAGTCACCTGTTATGAGAATATCAAGTTATTAATATTTATGTGAAAGTCTGCAATAACTTTTCATATCATAAGAGATTTACGAATGTGTATATAACTTACATGTGTAGTTATTATGCAAGATCTATAGAAAGTATCCAAAATTACCATGACATTAATCACACTGTACGAACAGGCAAGACATTATACATTAGGAGAAAATTAACTAATATTTTGGGGGATGAAATACTATTTTACACATGGGAACTGTTTAAACAGCTGAGAAAAATTCATGCTTTTTTCCCTACAGTTACAGAATATATATATACATTGTTTCATAAGAATAAAAAGTAAAGTTAAATTTAAATAATTCTCATGTGCCATTGCTGCAAAGAATTAAATTTGAATTTAACAAATATTCTCTCTTCATATAAAGTTAATTTAAATTATGAAATTTTAATTGCATACATATCAAAGATTAATTATTGCTGCGAATTAGTTTACTATATCATTGAAATTCTGAGAGCATATGTAAATTAAATGCACGTATTTAAAACCATGAAAAAATATATAATATTCCAAAAAACTAATCCCTAATATATACATATATATATATATCTCAAAGACAGGCATATGCATAATTTCTGTTAGAGAAACAGTTTCTCCGAGATTACGTTTTAGAGTAATTAAAACGGTAAATTAATGGTGATATTATTACTGCATTCCAAAATTCGCAGTAATTAACGATTTCGATCATTACTACGAAACAAAACGGGATGAAAAAGAAAGAATCCTGATACAATAACATTAAAAATTTGTGTGTTTACGTATAAAAATATATAATATTCTCAAATAGGTCATTTAAGCATAGTCTTTGATTCGGAAACATTTCCAGAAGTATTTCAGTTTTCATAATCTAAAGTAAAAACAAACCTGCTTTTGCAGAGAATATCCATTGACAGTTGCCTTCAGAAAAGGTTTCAATTCATTGAAGCAAACCGATTTAATCTGAATCAACTGATGAATTCACGCTCAGACATTTCAAAAGCATTACGACTGTCTCTTAAATGCCAAGGAATTTGATCAGAATTTTTCCGATATCTTAAAAGTCTGAGCAAAATCACTTCAGCCATCTTGTTTACAGTCGCTGTTAAGAGTTTGCGGCAGGTCAGGAGTAGCCTCTAAATTCCTCTATGGTAGTGACGTATTTTCAGTAGGCGTGTCCGAAAAGCGTTGCACTTGAATCCGATTTTGCAATGCAAGTGCGATTACCATGACAAGCGTTGCACTTGAATTCGCCCCTTAGACGGGCATACTAAATTCCTCATCACGACCGATCAGAATCCCTTAGTTTGGCTCAGAAATAATGTGAGTCTAAATCAACGACTTATGAGATGGGCACTAGTACTACAACCCTACAATTACACGATCGTTCATCGAAGTGGTAAAAAAACCATAAAAATGTAGAGTTAAGTCGTACTCCCTGGCCTGATTAAATAATTTGTTTCTCTTCAAACGAATTCAAGTGCAACGCTCTGATAAACTGCAAATGTTAACTCACAAGAGGCCTTCCTGCTATCGGCTGCTAAAGTCGAATTCAAGTGCAACGCTTTACCGCTCTGGTAACTGATGACGTCAAAATTGCAATGGGGAGCTGGTTTGCTCTCCTGCCAGGAGAGCTTGTCCGATAAACTACATCAGTATCCAATGAGACTGCGTGTCGATATAAACAAAAAACATCAGTTCCCATGATTCTTCTGAGCTTATGGTCAAGTGTTTACTGCGTTGTAGTGTGGTGTAACGAAGTGTTTCAGTCCTGAAAACGAAGGAAATATGCAGACATGTAATGTAATGTGTACAACTTTATTTACTTTATCCTATAGATTCCCTCCAAAGTAATCTAGAGCAACAGGTGTGTGTAAAATATATTTTACTTTTCAGACAAAAATATTTGCTTTTTTAAATATAAACCACAATTTTTTCCCATTTTCAAATTACAGCATTTGGTTTTTATTCTTCTAATAGTAAGTTTAGTTTAAAATTCAAATTTGTGTTATATTTTTATTGTTCACTGCAGATGCATGATTCTTCAGTGACAGTAGGCATGTTTACCATATGAAATTTAACTAGTTCTTGAATTATATAGTAATTAATAAGCCCATCTATGTGAAAGCAGATAAGCCTGCTGAACACTGCTATCCCAGTCTCTCTTAAAATCCAGGTGAAAAAGCTAGCTGCATGAGTGTTCTCTTCATTTTTTCAATGTATAACATGAATACTAAATTTTCCTTAGTTTTCCATGCAGGCATTCCTTCCCTTAGACATTCATTATGTGATGCAACGGTTAAGAGCAATTTTAAGGTTTATATTGTACATCGTTGGGAAAATATAAAAATGAAATTAAAGGTATTTCAATATAATACAATAAATAAAAATTATATGAAACTCTGAATTGTAGTAAGTGATCATTCTAATGTGATATTAATGTAATATATACATCCAGAGTAAAGGTTTAATTTATAAATTATGCTTTGTGTTCTGCTCATAATATTGTGCATTTACAGTACACTTTTGCTTCTTAAGTGAAAGTTTGGACCCATTCTCGTTTGATATCAGTTATGTTCAGATTTATTTATTTCATAAAATTTCAAAAAACAATTTTTTGCTATTAAAAGCTACAAGTGCAGAAAGAAAAGCTTAATTTCTTTACTGTAACTGTGTCATGCTTCTCTGCTGATAATGAAAGTCGTCTTTTAATGAGATTTCTTTCATTTCATATATTAATTGTATCTTTTACCATACTGGTTGCCATCTTTCATTGTGCATTCTTCAATATTTTCTGGTACTTACATAATAACACAAATACCTGGATCAGTTTGGTGGTCTTTATAAATGAAAAGAGAAAAATACTTATCAGGAGAAGTACGTTGTTTTTGCAGCTTGCTTTTAGCATAACCAAACTATCAATATTTATCAAAGTTGGCAAAACGTTATAACATATCAAAGGAAAAAACATTTAACAAATTTTAAAATACTAATTTGAATTATAAAATAAAAATTATATGATAGTTTAAAAAAATACATTTTCCACAAATTTTTTGTCTAATTTTTTAGCACTGTTCTTCACTGCTTGTGCCAAGTGATCATTTTTCACTAAAAAAAAAAAAAAAAAAAAAAAAAAAATCAGAGAATTACATAAACTTGATACTGCATGCCTTGTCTATGTACCAAATTCATCTCATAGTTGTTTCCATTAGAAATTTTTGTACTAAAATATTCTATTCCTGCAGAACATTTAACACAGCTTCTTCTTTTGATAGTAAGCTCCACAAGCAGTATTTTAAATCTGAAATTAATCTAAAACAACTATTCGTATCTAAAAACCATTGGAACTTGAAATACAACATAAGGAACACATATGAAAATGGTGACATTGCTTGAATGAAAAATTGTCATGAGCATGTTACCTGAAAAATTTTGATGCATAATCATTGCCAGAGTTTGGCACATTTTTGAAAATTTGGTAACTTTCATTAAGGTGGTTTCAATAATATGCAAATATCTTGTATTCTTATGATTGCTTCATTGTATACTTTTCCCCTTTCCCTAGAGTGCAGTACAATACCACAAGTTTTCCAGCCAAATGCGGTATACATTTCAAGTTTCTATACATTTATATAAATTTTGAGAGAGTAAAATATTGACAAAAACTGTATTAAGTTTTCAACTCTTGTTTTGTTTTTCATTAAAAATTTGCTACGATTACGTATAATTCATTTTTTTTAATGTAAATGTTTTTAAGTATTTGTAGGATAAAGGCAAATTACACTTATTCATTCTTTCTTTGATATAATACATGTAGCTCTTTACCTGAAATCAATGTTTGTCAAATTATTGTGCATAAATTAGAAGTATGCATGTTTCTCATAAGCCAGTTATGTTTCAGGAACTATCTTTAATGAATTGTATAGAAAATTGTGGACGAGCTGTTAGGTGTACAGGAACATGGTATATTATAAACATGTATAGTATCTCGTAGTATATAAACTCATAACTTTGATTATGCAGTATGCTTTGTATATTATTTCTGAAAGCATGTATATTTCAATCAAGATTGTCGAGGTTAATTGTGCTTCTTTTATGCTATCTCTGAAAGCATGCATATTTCAATCAAGATTGTTGAGTAAACTTTTCGCTATCTCTGAAAGCATGTATATTTCAATCAAGATTGTTGAGTAAACTTTTCTTACTTTATGCTATCTCTGAAAGCATGTATATTTCAGTCAAGATTGTTGAGTAAATTGTGCTTATTTTATGCTTTTTTCTTTTTTACATTAGAAAATTCCACACTTTTATCGCGAGGATGACATTTAGGAATGACAAGTTTGTATCTATTACATAAAATCTAATGTTTTCTGGATTCTTCTTTTCTTTTTCCTTCCAACAGAAAAACTTTAATGGTATAAATCAGCGGTTTTCAACCTCTTGACTTATTGTGTACCATCCAAGCAAAAACTGAAAAACATTAATACCACCACTAATTTTACAATGATTATTTTTCAATTCCTTAATAGAAATATTAAAAACATATATATATTGCCATTTGCACACTCTTTGTATTAATTATGTACACATAAAAACTATTAGATTAAAAACTGATGATTACTTAATTATCAAAATTAAATTAATTATTCACTTGATTATCAAAATTTCAGTTATAATACTTTAATATTTAATTTCTTTATGTCTGCTCTTATTTCATTTAATGGTAAATTAGGATCCACTTTTTATTTTGGTGAGTATTTATATTTCAAATTTAACATGGAAAAAATCATTTTTCACACAAACAGGTTGTGCGAAAAGACAATACAAATTTAATAGCTTTATTTGAAATGCCTTTAAATTCTTTTTTTCGGTTCAGCCAAAAGTTAACAAGTGTGTCATTCAAATTTTCGAGTCAATTTCGATCAAAGGAAATTTCTATTAACTATTCTTTTCTTTATGAGATTTTTGAATTTAATAGTTAAAAATACTTTGTTTCTTTGCGTACCACCGGCTGAGAACCGCAGGTATAAATTAATTATAACAGGTGTAAATTAATATTTCTCATACAAAAGAGTTATTTCAATTCTTTTATTGTGAACATTATATACAGAGTATGTCTATTATTAAGAACAAGATTTTAAAATAATAATCATTAAATCCTCTTGATCTATAAAGTCTTAAAAATTATAAAGGGGAAAAAAATTGAAAGTTAAAGAAATCACTATTATGAATTGTTCCTTTTTAGAGAAATTTCATTGTTTAATTAATTATAAAAAGTGTTTTACATTATGAAATATAAAAAGAATATTTGAATTTGAATGAATATTTTAAAATTTTCCCTCAGATAGAAGCTCAACTATTCGAAGCAGGAGACCGAAGAGAAAAAAGGAAGAGAGATGATATTACAGCTGCAGAAAAGGAAATAATTGAAACGCAGAAGAATATATTAATGTACTGTGTGAAATATGTGACTTGTATAAGCAATCAGTTGCAAATCAGACTGCTGTCATAGAAAATCAAAATATAATTATTAATTTATTAAAAAAATAAATCATGCATTTCAAATATTACAGTGTTTTCATTCTTGTATATATTTCTGCAGTGCGGGATTCATATTTTAATTGTAAAATTTATTACTTTCTTAATTTTATTAAATTTGTGATTATGAAAATTATTTAAAAGAAATTCACAGATCCATTATATGACATAAACATTATAATAATTTTAATACCACTATTATAAGTCTCGTGAAAATATTTATGCATTTTACACAGCAATTATCTTTTTCCTGGAGGAAATGGGAATAAGACCTGTAAGAATCTAGTCAATGTATTACAAATTTTAATTTTCAGATATAACATGAAATGACTTAAATTGTTTTTCAATTATGTTAATAAGTTATATGAATGAGATGTGGTATTAAAAATTTCATTTCTTTTTATCATTGAAGATAACATTCGATATCCTGCAACTCCATAACAATGGCAGATAAAATTGGCATTCTAATTTCGAAGTTCTAAAAATACAGAGTAACTTAAAGATGACAACTATTAAAGTGTGCCTAATGTCTAGTTTACAATAACAATGTTGAGTGAATCAGACTGTATTTATTTTCCCCTTCTCTTTTTTTGGCTGAAAAACAATTTATTATACACTCATGATTTTATTTAAATGTATTTCTTTTAATGGCAAACCCACTGAGGTAAGTATGCAGTAAGTTATTATAGTGAATGCGTAATTATGATATAAATCTAAATTGAGCAAACAATCTTTCCCTTACTTTAATGTTTTAAAATCTAGAATTAAAGGAAAAATGTATGTTCTTTAAATAATACAAGAGGATATGGAGGCATAAATCATAGGCTGTTTATTCTTTACATATTATGCTAATCAGGAATTGCAGCAAAACCCTGCTTAATCGAAGAATACGCTCACAGGAATGGTGGAGGAAAATTGAACTGTCCAATATTTGTTTTGCCCACCACCAAGAAGCCTGGGTATACATAAACAGTATAGAGTGAAATAATTGTTTTTAGGAAATACATTTAAATATCTTTGACAGAATATGTCAGTTTTAACTTGTACTATAATAAATAAGCATGAAGTTCTTATGCTATTAAATGTGTATTGTCACATGGAAATTTTCTATCTTGTCTCACGGAAGGGAAACATTTGATTTTTGGAAGAAACTGAATTTTGATGCAGTAAATCTTATTGCTAAGTTTGAGATAAATTAAGTGCAATGCTAATTCATAGTGACTTACTATTGTAAATCATGACTGGCATACCAACACTGAAATATATATATATCGAGTCTATTAAGTTATTTCTGGTAGTCAAGAGTTTTTAAACATAAATGATGGAAACAAGAAATTCAGAGGGAAGAACAATAATGATAAAAGTTGTCAGTATGCATTTGAAAGCAGAACAAATAAAATTATTTAGGATTATTATAATCAATTAAAATCAATTAGGGTTGTGAATTTAGTTACAGGTTCAAATATAAACCATGGCTTGTGGGTCCCCAAGAATATATTATGAAAGTAATTTTTTCCTAATATATTCTTTATTATCCATGAAGGGGGTTTCACCTTTGCCAGAGGTTCATTGTTGCCCAATTTGGGTTTTTATTATCGAGTTTCAAAATTTAAAATTAATTCATTGTGCAATGCAATTTCAACATGCACTGACTGAAAACTTTCTGAACGTACCAACTCATCTTCAAACACATCAATCTCAGGATTTTCAACACAATACCTTAAGCATATATTATGTAAAATGGCCACCAGATATGACCATTTTACATATTTTGCTTTGTGAATACAATAGTGTTCCACCAGTAACGTACAGTACCCTAAATCTTGATTTGATCTCTATAGCTGCAGGAACTTTTCTGTGCTTCTCATTATAGAGATATTCCCGTGATAAAATGGGATTATAATCCACTATCTCCCAAAGATATGCACGATGCGACAAAATACTATCTACATTTTGTTCGAGTCCACTCAAACTCCAAATAAATGCATCATGAGTATTGCCTGGCCATTGTCCTACAGCATAGAGAACTCTCAGACCAGCATCCCATACCTAGAAAAACATAAATCCTAAGTCAAAAGAAAGTTTCATCTGAAATTTTAATACACAGATTTTTAACATTGAATATAGTTGATATATTAATAAATCAGTCTTTTTAAGGAGTTTACTTTCCATTTTTAACAAAAATATGTCACTGTTTTTTCATTATTAAAAATATGCAATAAAACGTTAAAACAAAAAAAAAAAAAAAAAAAAAAATTATATCTACCCTTTTTTTATTAAATTGTAGTAAATAGGTGATTCTAAAAGCTTTTGTATTATTTAATATCAATACTTCACTATAATTATAGTATAGATAGCTTTTTGTTATTATTATTTGAATAATAATAATAATAAAACATTCTTGCAGCAATTTGAAATGACTATAATATTATACTTATTATCATATATTTCTTACCTTTTCACCATTAATGGAAAATTTATTTTTCTGGTTAATGAAGACAAAACAAAAATTAATATCACACCACACTCGCAACATCTGCGGTTTCATTTGAATGTAACACAAAATAATTCTTCGTAAGCTAGGTAGAATCACATTTGTGATTGCACTCCAATTCTTTTACAGCTGGTCGAGAGAATTAACATCTACTGTATGTGGAAATAGCGAACAAAACAGTAAGAAATTGGAACAGTTACCTGTAGGCAACTTGTATTCATAGCATTCTAAAATGAGCTTTTGGTAAAATGTGACCGCAAATAAAACAGTAGTAATGAACGAATGTTTTTTCACGAAGTGGGTCCAATACTTTCACAGCAGGGATATTTCATGTATTCTGCAGAGAGACTGATGTATGGTTTGTTGTAACTGCTGTATACAAATGTCTGGCTCGGAATTCCACAGCAGCAATTGGCACAACTTTCATGGTTGATGGTATAATATGGAGGTACCAAAAATTAGTATTATCACAGTAACTGCAAGATGGCTTACATTTCTAAAACTCAGTTAACACATTTCATGCAGAAAGAAAATATTATCCAGTTTCATACTTAAATCAAGGTCACTGAAATGTGGTAAAAGCAATCTGCTTAAGAAAACAGATGCCTCTGTAGAGGACTTTCTATGGAAAACTGGCTTTCATTCCCATTATACATGGGCAAAACCAATGTCGTGTAATATAATAATCTATTAGTACAGTAAATACATTTAATTTCTTTGCATTTATTTATGTCATGCTGCTTTTCATGTAATTTAGTATGATAACCTTATAAGTTTATTTAATTCTGCTCATGGTCTACGGAAGTAAGGTAAGTCACCTGTTATGAGAATATCAAGTTATTAATATTTATGTGAAAGTCTGCAATAACTTTTCATATCATAAGAGATTTACGAATGTGTATATAACTTACATGTGTAGTTATTATGCAAGATCTATAGAAAGTATCCAAAATTACCATGACATTAATCACACTGTACGAACAGGCAAGACATTATACATTAGGAGAAAATTAACTAATATTTTGGGGGATGAAATACTATTTTACACATGGGAACTGTTTAAACAGCTGAGAAAAATTCATGCTTTTTTCCCTACAGTTACAGAATATATATATACATTGTTTCATAAGAATAAAAAGTAAAGTTAAATTTAAATAATTCTCATGTGCCATTGCTGCAAAGAATTAAATTTGAATTTAACAAATATTCTCTCTTCATATAAAGTTAATTTAAATTATGAAATTTTAATTGCATACATATCAAAGATTAATTATTGCTGCGAATTAGTTTACTATATCATTGAAATTCTGAGAGCATATGTAAATTAAATGCACGTATTTAAAACCATGAAAAAATATATAATATTCCAAAAAACTAATCCCTAATATATACATATATATATATATCTCAAAGACAGGCATATGCATAATTTCTGTTAGAGAAACAGTTTCTCCGAGATTACGTTTTAGAGTAATTAAAACGGTAAATTAATGGTGATATTATTACTGCATTCCAAAATTCGCAGTAATTAACGATTTCGATCATTACTACGAAACAAAACGGGATGAAAAAGAAAGAATCCTGATACAATAACATTAAAAATTTGTGTGTTTACGTATAAAAATATATAATATTCTCAAATAGGTCATTTAAGCATAGTCTTTGATTCGGAAACATTTCCAGAAGTATTTCAGTTTTCATAATCTAAAGTAAAAACAAACCTGCTTTTGCAGAGAATATCCATTGACAGTTGCCTTCAGAAAAGGTTTCAATTCATTGAAGCAAACCGATTTAATCTGAATCAACTGATGAATTCACGCTCAGACATTTCAAAAGCATTACGACTGTCTCTTAAATGCCAAGGAATTTGATCAGAATTTTTCCGATATCTTAAAAGTCTGAGCAAAATCACTTCAGCCATCTTGTTTACAGTCGCTGTTAAGAGTTTGCGGCAGGTCAGGAGTAGCCTCTAAATTCCTCTATGGTAGTGACGTATTTTCAGTAGGCGTGTCCGAAAAGCGTTGCACTTGAATCCGATTTTGCAATGCAAGTGCGATTACCATGACAAGCGTTGCACTTGAATTCGCCCCTTAGACGGGCATACTAAATTCCTCATCACGACCGATCAGAATCCCTTAGTTTGGCTCAGAAATAATGTGAGTCTAAATCAACGACTTATGAGATGGGCACTAGTACTACAACCCTACAATTACACGATCGTTCATCGAAGTGGTAAAAAACCATAAAAATGTAGAGTTAAGTCGTACTCCCTGGCCTGATTAAATAATTTGTTTCTCTTCAAACGAATTCAAGTGCAACGCTCTGATAAACTGCAAATGTTAACTCACAAGAGGCCTTCCTGCTATCGGCTGCTAAAGTCGAATTCAAGTGCAACGCTTTACCGCTCTGGTAACTGATGACGTCAAAATTGCAATGGGGAGCTGGTTTGCTCTCCTGCCAGGAGAGCTTGTCCGATAAACTACATCAGTATCCAATGAGACTGCGTGTCGATATAAACAAAAAACATCAGTTCCCATGATTCTTCTGAGCTTATGGTCAAGTGTTTACTGCGTTGTAGTGTGGTGTAACGAAGTGTTTCAGTCCTGAAAACGAAGGAAATATGCAGACATGTAATGTAATGTGTACAACTTTATTTACTTTATCCTATAGATTCCCTCCAAAGTAATCTAGAGCAACAGGTGTGTGTAAAATATATTTTACTTTTCAGACAAAAATATTTGCTTTTTTAAATATAAACCACAATTTTTTCCCATTTTCAAATTACAGCATTTGGTTTTTATTCTTCTAATAGTAAGTTTAGTTTAAAATTCAAATTTGTGTTATATTTTTATTGTTCACTGCAGATGCATGATTCTTCAGTGACAGTAGGCATGTTTACCATATGAAATTTAACTAGTTCTTGAATTATATAGTAATTAATAAGCCCATCTATGTGAAAGCAGATAAGCCTGCTGAACACTGCTATCCCAGTCTCTCTTAAAATCCAGGTGAAAAAGCTAGCTGCATGAGTGTTCTCTTCATTTTTTCAATGTATAACATGAATACTAAATTTTCCTTAGTTTTCCATGCAGGCATTCCTTCCCTTAGACATTCATTATGTGATGCAACGGTTAAGAGCAATTTTAAGGTTTATATTGTACATCGTTGGGAAAATATAAAAATGAAATTAAAGGTATTTCAATATAATACAATAAATAAAAATTATATGAAACTCTGAATTGTAGTAAGTGATCATTCTAATGTGATATTAATGTAATATATACATCCAGAGTAAAGGTTTAATTTATAAATTATGCTTTGTGTTCTGCTCATAATATTGTGCATTTACAGTACACTTTTGCTTCTTAAGTGAAAGTTTGGACCCATTCTCGTTTGATATCAGTTATGTTCAGATTTATTTATTTCATAAAATTTCAAAAAACAATTTTTTGCTATTAAAAGCTACAAGTGCAGAAAGAAAAGCTTAATTTCTTTACTGTAACTGTGTCATGCTTCTCTGCTGATAATGAAAGTCGTCTTTTAATGAGATTTCTTTCATTTCATATATTAATTGTATCTTTTACCATACTGGTTGCCATCTTTCATTGTGCATTCTTCAATATTTTTTGGTACTTACATAATAACACAAATACCTGGATCAGTTTGGTGGTCTTTATAATTGAAAAGAGAAAAATACTTATCAGGAGAAGTACGTTGTTTTTGCAGCTTGCTTTTAGCATAACCAAACTATCAATATTTATCAAAGTTGGCAAAACGTTATAACATATCAAAGGAAAAAACATTTAACAAATTTTAAAATACTAATTTGAATTATAAAATAAAAATTATATGATAGTTTAAAAAAATACATTTTCCACAAATTTTTTGTCTAATTTTTTAGCACTGTTCTTCACTGCTTGTGCCAAGTGATCAGTTTTCACTAAAAAAAAAAAAAAAAAAAAAAAAAAATCAGAGAATTACATAAACTTGATACTGCATGCCTTGTCTATGTACCAAATTCATCTCATAGTTGTTTCCATTAGAAATTTTTGTACTAAAATATTCTATTCCTGCAGAACATTTAACACAGCTTCTTCTTTTGATAGTAAGCTCCACAAGCAGTATTTTAAATCTGAAATTAATCTAAAACAACTATTCGTATCTAAAAACCATTGGAACTTGAAATACAACATAAGGAACACATATGAAAATGGTGACATTGCTTGAATGAAAAATTGTCATGAGCATGTTACCTGAAAAATTTTGATGCATAATCATTGCCAGAGTTTGGCACATTTTTGAAAATTTGGTAACTTTCATTAAGGTGGTTTCAATAATATGCAAATATCTTGTATTCTTATGATTGCTTCATTGTATACTTTTCCCCTTTCCCTAGAGTGCAGTACAATACCACAAGTTTTCCAGCCAAATGCGGTATACATTTCAAGTTTCTATACATTTATATAAATTTTGAGAGAGTAAAATATTGACAAAAACTGTATTAAGTTTTCAACTCTTGTTTTGTTTTTCATTAAAAATTTGCTACGATTACGTATAATTCATTTTTTTTAATGTAAATGTTTTTAAGTATTTGTAGGATAAAGGCAAATTACACTTATTCATTCTTTCTTTGATATAATACATGTAGCTCTTTACCTGAAATCAATGTTTGTCAAATTATTGTGCATAAATTAGAAGTATGCATGTTTCTCATAAGCCAGTTATGTTTCAGGAACTATCTTTAATGAATTGTATAGAAAATTGTGGACGAGCTGTTAGGTGTACAGGAACATGGTATATTATAAACATGTATAGTATCTCGTAGTATATAAACTCATAACTTTGATTATGCAGTATGCTTTGTATATTATTTCTGAAAGCATGTATATTTCAATCAAGATTGTCGAGGTTAATTGTGCTTCTTTTATGCTATCTCTGAAAGCATGCATATTTCAATCAAGATTGTTGAGTAAACTTTTCGCTATCTCTGAAAGCATGTATATTTCAATCAAGATTGTTGAGTAAACTTTTCTTACTTTATGCTATCTCTGAAAGCATGTATATTTCAGTCAAGATTGTTGAGTAAATTGTGCTTATTTTATGCTTTTTTCTTTTTTACATTAGAAAATTCCACACTTTTATCGCGAGGATGACATTTAGGAATGACAAGTTTGTATCTATTACATAAAATCTAATGTTTTCTGGATTCTTCTTTTCTTTTTCCTTCCAACAGAAAAACTTTAATGGTATAAATCAGCGGTTTTCAACCTCTTGACTTATTGTGTACCATCCAAGCAAAAACTGAAAAACATTAATACCACCACTAATTTTACAATGATTATTTTTCAATTCCTTAATAGAAATATTAAAAACATATATATATTGCCATTTGCACACTCTTTGTATTAATTATGTACACATAAAAACTATTAGATTAAAAACTGATGATTACTTAATTATCAAAATTAAATTAATTATTCACTTGATTATCAAAATTTCAGTTATAATACTTTAATATTTAATTTCTTTATGTCTGCTCTTATTTCATTTAATGGTAAATTAGGATCCACTTTTTATTTTGGTGAGTATTTATATTTCAAATTTAACATGGAAAAAATCATTTTTCACACAAACAGGTTGTGCGAAAAGACAATACAAATTTAATAGCTTTATTTGAAATGCCTTTAAATTCTTTTTTTCGGTTCAGCCAAAAGTTAACAAGTGTGTCATTCAAATTTTCGAGTCAATTTCGATCAAAGGAAATTTCTATTAACTATTCTTTTCTTTATGAGATTTTTGAATTTAATAGTTAAAAATACTTTGTTTCTTTGCGTACCACCGGCTGAGAACCGCAGGTATAAATTAATTATAACAGGTGTAAATTAATATTTCTCATACAAAAGAGTTATTTCAATTCTTTTATTGTGAACATTATATACAGAGTATGTCTATTATTAAGAACAAGATTTTAAAATAATAATCATTAAATCCTCTTGATCTATAAAGTCTTAAAAATTATAAAGGGAAAAAAAATTGAAAGTTAAAGAAATCACTATTATGAATTGTTCCTTTTTAGAGAAATTTCATTGTTTAATTAATTATAAAAAGTGTTTTACATTATGAAATATAAAAAGAATATTTGAATTTGAATGAATATTTTAAAATTTTCCCTCAGATAGAAGCTCAACTATTCGAAGCAGGAGACCGAAGAGAAAAAAGGAAGAGAGATGATATTACAGCTGCAGAAAAGGAAATAATTGAAACGCAGAAGAATATATTAATGTACTGTGTGAAATATGTGACTTGTATAAGCAATCAGTTGCAAATCAGACTGCTGTCATAGAAAATCAAAATATAATTATTAATTTATTAAAAAAATAAATCATGCATTTCAAATATTACAGTGTTTTCATTCTTGTATATATTTCTGCAGTGCGGGATTCATATTTTAATTGTAAAATTTACTACTTTCTTAATTTTATTAAATTTGTGATTATGAAAATTATTTAAAAGAAATTCACAGATCCATTATATGACATAAACATTATAATAATTTTAATACCACTATTATAAGTCTCGTGAAAATATTTATGCATTTTACACAGCAATTATCTTTTTCCTGGAGGAAATGGGAATAAGACCTGTAAGAATCTAGTCAATGTATTACAAATTTTAATTTTCAGATATAACATGAAATGACTTAAATTGTTTTTCAATTATGTTAATAAGTTATATGAATGAGATGTGGTATTAAAAATTTCATTTCTTTTTATCATTGAAGATAACATTCGATATCCTGCAACTCCATAACAATGGCAGATAAAATTGGCATTCTAATTTCGAAGTTCTAAAAATACAGAGTAACTTAAAGATGACAACTATTAAAGTGTGCCTAATGTCTAGTTTACAATAACAATGTTGAGTGAATCAGACTGTATTTATTTTCCCCTTCTCTTTTTTTGGCTGAAAAACAATTTATTATACACTCATGATTTTATTTAAATGTATTTCTTTTAATGGCAAACCCACTGAGGTAAGTATGCAGTAAGTTATTATAGTGAATGCGTAATTATGATATAAATCTAAATTGAGCAAACAATCTTTCCCTTACTTTAATGTTTTAAAATCTAGAATTAAAGGAAAAATGTATGTTCTTTAAATAATACAAGAGGATATGGAGGCATAAATCATAGGCTGTTTATTCTTTACATATTATGCTAATCAGGAATTGCAGCAAAACCCTGCTTAATCGAAGAATACGCTCACAGGAATGGTGGAGGAAAATTGAACTGTCCAATATTTGTTTTGCCCACCACCAAGAAGCCTGGGTATACATAAACAGTATAGAGTGAAATAATTGTTTTTAGGAAATACATTTAAATATCTTTGACAGAATATGTCAGTTTTAACTTGTACTATAATAAATAAGCATGAAGTTCTTATGCTATTAAATGTGTATTGTCACATGGAAATTTTCTATCTTGTCTCACGGAAGGGAAACATTTGATTTTTGGAAGAAACTGAATTTTGATGCAGTAAATCTTATTGCTAAGTTTGAGATAAATTAAGTGCAATGCTAATTCATAGTGACTTACTATTGTAAATCATGACTGGCATACCAACACTGAAATATATATATATCGAGTCTATTAAGTTATTTCTGGTAGTCAAGAGTTTTTAAACATAAATGATGGAAACAAGAAATTCAGAGGGAAGAACAATAATGATAAAAGTTGTCAGTATGCATTTGAAAGCAGAACAAATAAAATTATTTAGGATTATTATAATCAATTAAAATCAATTAGGGTTGTGAATTTAGTTACAGGTTCAAATATAAACCATGGCTTGTGGGTCCCCAAGAATATATTATGAAAGTAATTTTTTCCTAATATATTCTTTATTATCCATGAAGGGGGTTTCACCTTTGCCAGAGGTTCATTGTTGCCCAATTTGGGTTTTTATTATCGAGTTTCAAAATTTAAAATTAATTCATTGTGCAATGCAATTTCAACATGCACTGACTGAAAACTTTCTGAACGTACCAACTCATCTTCAAACACATCAATCTCAGGATTTTCAACACAATACCTTAAGCATATATTATGTAAAATGGCCACCAGATATGACCATTTTACATATTTTGCTTTGTGAATACAATAGTGTTCCACCAGTAACGTACAGTACCCTAAATCTTGATTTGATCTCTATAGCTGCAGGAACTTTTCTGTGCTTCTCATTATAGAGATATTCCCGTGATAAAATGGGATTATAATCCACTATCTCCCAAAGATATGCACGATGCGACAAAATACTATCTACATTTTGTTCGAGTCCACTCAAACTCCAAATAAATGCATCATGAGTATTGCCTGGCCATTGTCCTACAGCATAGAGAACTCTCAGACCAGCATCCCATACCTAGAAAAACATAAATCCTAAGTCAAAAGAAAGTTTCATCTGAAATTTTAATACACAGATTTTTAACATTGAATATAGTTGATATATTAATAAATCAGTCTTTTTAAGGAGTTTACTTTCCATTTTTAACAAAAATATGTCACTGTTTTTTCATTATTAAAAATATGCAATAAAACGTTAAAACAAAAAAAAAAAAAAAAAAAAAAAAATTATATCTACCCTTTTTTTATTAAATTGTAGTAAATAGGTGATTCTAAAAGCTTTTGTATTATTTAATATCAATACTTCACTATAATTATAGTATAGATAGCTTTTTGTTATTATTATTTGAATAATAATAATAATAAAACATTCTTGCAGCAATTTGAAATGACTATAATATTATACTTATTATCATATATTTCTTACCTTTTCACCATTAATGGAAAATTTATTTTTCTGGTTAATGAAGACAAAACAAAAATTAATATCACACCACACTCGCAACATCTGCGGTTTCATTTGAATGTAACACAAAATAATTCTTCGTAAGCTAGGTAGAATCACATTTGTGATTGCACTCCAATTCTTTTACAGCTGGTCGAGAGAATTAACATCTACTGTATGTGGAAATAGCGAACAAAACAGTAAGAAATTGGAACAGTTACCTGTAGGCAACTTGTATTCATAGCATTCTAAAATGAGCTTTTGGTAAAATGTGACCGCAAATAAAACAGTAGTAATGAACGAATGTTTTTTCACGAAGTGGGTCCAATACTTTCACAGCAGGGCTATTTCGTGTATTCTGCAGAGAGACTGATGTATGGTTTGTTGTAACTGCTGTATATAAATGTCTGGCTCGGAATTCCACAGCAGCAATTGGCACAACTTTCATGGTTGATGGTATAATATGGAGGTACCAAAAATTAGTATTATCACAGTAACTGCAAGATGGCTTACATTTCTAAAACTCAGTTAACACATTTCATGCAGAAAGAAAATATTATCCAGTTTCATACTTAAATCAAGGTCACTGAAATGTGGTAAAAGCAATCTGCTTAAGAAAACAGATGCCTCTGTAGAGGACTTTCTATGGAAAACTGGCTTTCATTCCCATTATACATGGGCAAAACCAATGTCGTGTAATATAATAATCTATTAGTACAGTAAATACATTTAATTTCTTTGCATTTATTTATGTCATGCTGCTTTTCATGTAATTTAGTATGATAACCTTATAAGTTTATTTAATTCTGCTCATGGTCTACGGAAGTAAGGTAAGTCACCTGTTATGAGAATATCAAGTTATTAATATTTATGTGAAAGTCTGCAATAACTTTTCATATCATAAGAGATTTACGAATGTGTATATAACTTACATGTGTAGTTATTATGCAAGATCTATAGAAAGTATCCAAAATTACCATGACATTAATCACACTGTACGAACAGGCAAGACATTATACATTAGGAGAAAATTAACTAATATTTTGGGGGATGAAATACTATTTTACACATGGGAACTGTTTAAACAGCTGAGAAAAATTCATGCTTTTTTCCCTACAGTTACAGAATATATATATACATTGTTTCATAAGAATAAAAAGTAAAGTTAAATTTAAATAATTCTCATGTGCCATTGCTGCAAAGAATTAAATTTGAATTTAACAAATATTCTCTCTTCATATAAAGTTAATTTAAATTATGAAATTTTAATTGCATACATATCAAAGATTAATTATTGCTGCGAATTAATTTACTATATCATTGAAATTCTGAGAGCATATGTAAATTAAATGCACGTATTTAAAACCATGAAAAAATATATAATATTCCAAAAAACTAATCCCTAATATATACATATATATATATATCTCAAAGACAGGCATATGCATAATTTCTGTTAGAGAAACAGTTTCTCCGAGATTACGTTTTAGTGTAATTAAAACGGTAAATTAATGGTGATATTATTACTGCATTCCAAAATTCGCAGTAATTAACGATTTCGATCATTACTACGAAACAAAACGGGATGAAAAAGAAAGAATCCTGATACAATAACATTAAAAATTTGTGTGTTTACGTATAAAAATATATAATATTCTCAAATAGGTCATTTAAGCATAGTCTTTGATTCGGAAACATTTCCAGAAGTATTTCAGTTTTCATAATCTAAAGTAAAAACAAACCTGCTTTTGCAGAGAATATCCATTGACAGTTGCCTTCAGAAAAGGTTTCAATTCATTGAAGCAAACCGATTTAATCTGAATCAACTGATGAATTCACGCTCAGACATTTCAAAAGCATTACGACTGTCTCTTAAATGCCAAGGAATTTGATCAGAATTTTTCCGATATCTTAAAAGTCTGAGCAAAATCACTTCAGCCATCTTGTTTACAGTCGCTGTTAAGAGTTTGCGGCAGGTCAGGAGTAGCCTCTAAATTCCTCTATGGTAGTGACGTATTTTCAGTAGGCGTGTCCGAAAAGCGTTGCACTTGAATCCGATTTTGCAATGCAAGTGCGATTACCATGACAAGCGTTGCACTTGAATTCGCCCCTTAGACGGGCATACTAAATTCCTCATCACGACCGATCAGAATCCCTTAGTTTGGCTCAGAAATAATGTGAGTCTAAATCAACGACTTATGAGATGGGCACTAGTACTACAACCCTACAATTACACGATCGTTCATCGAAGTGGTAAAAAACCATAAAAATGTAGAGTTAAGTCGTACTCCCTGGCCTGATTAAATAATTTGTTTCTCTTCAAACGAATTCAAGTGCAACGCTCTGATAAACTGCAAATGTTAACTCACAAGAGGCCTTCCTGCTATCGGCTGCTAAAGTCGAATTCAAGTGCAACGCTTTACCGCTCTGGTAACTGATGACGTCAAAATTGCAATGGGGAGCTGGTTTGCTCTCCTGCCAGGAGAGCTTGTCCGATAAACTACATCAGTATCCAATGAGACTGCGTGTCGATATAAACAAAAAACATCAGTTCCCATGATTCTTCTGAGCTTATGGTCAAGTGTTTACTGCGTTGTAGTGTGGTGTAACGAAGTGTTTCAGTCCTGAAAACGAAGGAAATATGCAGACATGTAATGTAATGTGTACAACTTTATTTACTTTATCCTATAGATTCCCTCCAAAGTAATCTAGAGCAACAGGTGTGTGTAAAATATATTTTACTTTTCAGACAAAAATATTTGCTTTTTTAAATATAAACCACAATTTTTTCCCATTTTCAAATTACAGCATTTGGTTTTTATTCTTCTAATAGTAAGTTTAGTTTAAAATTCAAATTTGTGTTATATTTTTATTGTTCACTGCAGATGCATGATTCTTCAGTGACAGTAGGCATGTTTACCATATGAAATTTAACTAGTTCTTGAATTATATAGTAATTAATAAGCCCATCTATGTGAAAGCAGATAAGCCTGCTGAACACTGCTATCCCAGTCTCTCTTAAAATCCAGGTGAAAAAGCTAGCTGCATGAGTGTTCTCTTCATTTTTTCAATGTATAACATGAATACTAAATTTTCCTTAGTTTTCCATGCAGGCATTCCTTCCCTTAGACATTCATTATGTGATGCAACGGTTAAGAGCAATTTTAAGGTTTATATTGTACATCGTTGGGAAAATATAAAAATGAAATTAAAGGTATTTCAATATAATACAATAAATAAAAATTATATGAAACTCTGAATTGTAGTAAGTGATCATTCTAATGTGATATTAATGTAATATATACATCCAGAGTAAAGGTTTAATTTATAAATTATGCTTTGTGTTCTGCTCATAATATTGTGCATTTACAGTACACTTTTGCTTCTTAAGTGAAAGTTTGGACCCATTCTCGTTTGATATCAGTTATGTTCAGATTTATTTATTTCATAAAATTTCAAAAAACAATTTTTTGCTATTAAAAGCTACAAGTGCAGAAAGAAAAGCTTAATTTCTTTACTGTAACTGTGTCATGCTTCTCTGCTGATAATGAAAGTCGTCTTTTAATGAGATTTCTTTCATTTCATATATTAATTGTATCTTTTACCATACTGGTTGCCATCTTTCATTGTGCATTCTTCAATATTTTTTGGTACTTACATAATAACACAAATACCTGGATCAGTTTGGTGGTCTTTATAATTGAAAAGAGAAAAATACTTATCAGGAGAAGTACGTTGTTTTTGCAGCTTGCTTTTAGCATAACCAAACTATCAATATTTATCAAAGTTGGCAAAACGTTATAACATATCAAAGGAAAAAACATTTAACAAATTTTAAAATACTAATTTGAATTATAAAATAAAAATTATATGATAGTTTAAAAAAATACATTTTCCACAAATTTTTTGTCTAATTTTTTAGCACTGTTCTTCACTGCTTGTGCCAAGTGATCAGTTTTCACTAAAAAAAAAAAAAAAAAAAAAAAAAAAAAAATCAGAGAATTACATAAACTTGATACTGCATGCCTTGTCTATGTACCAAATTCATCTCATAGTTGTTTCCATTAGAAATTTTTGTACTAAAATATTCTATTCCTGCAGAACATTTAACACAGCTTCTTCTTTTGATAGTAAGCTCCACAAGCAGTATTTTAAATCTGAAATTAATCTAAAACAACTATTCGTATCTAAAAACCATTGGAACTTGAAATACAACATAAGGAACACATATGAAAATGGTGACATTGCTTGAATGAAAAATTGTCATGAGCATGTTACCTGAAAAATTTTGATGCATAATCATTGCCAGAGTTTGGCACATTTTTGAAAATTTGGTAACTTTCATTAAGGTGGTTTCAATAATATGCAAATATCTTGTATTCTTATGATTGCTTCATTGTATACTTTTCCCCTTTCCCTAGAGTGCAGTACAATACCACAAGTTTTCCAGCCAAATGCGGTATACATTTCAAGTTTCTATACATTTATATAAATTTTGAGAGAGTAAAATATTGACAAAAACTGTATTAAGTTTTCAACTCTTGTTTTGTTTTTCATTAAAAATTTGCTACGATTACGTATAATTCATTTTTTTTAATGTAAATGTTTTTAAGTATTTGTAGGATAAAGGCAAATTACACTTATTCATTCTTTCTTTGATATAATACATGTAGCTCTTTACCTGAAATCAATGTTTGTCAAATTATTGTGCATAAATTAGAAGTATGCATGTTTCTCATAAGCCAGTTATGTTTCAGGAACTATCTTTAATGAATTGTATAGAAAATTGTGGACGAGCTGTTAGGTGTACAGGAACATGGTATATTATAAACATGTATAGTATCTCGTAGTATATAAACTCATAACTTTGATTATGCAGTATGCTTTGTATATTATTTCTGAAAGCATGTATATTTCAATCAAGATTGTCGAGGTTAATTGTGCTTCTTTTATGCTATCTCTGAAAGCATGCATATTTCAATCAAGATTGTTGAGTAAACTTTTCGCTATCTCTGAAAGCATGTATATTTCAATCAAGATTGTTGAGTAAACTTTTCTTACTTTATGCTATCTCTGAAAGCATGTATATTTCAGTCAAGATTGTTGAGTAAATTGTGCTTATTTTATGCTTTTTTCTTTTTTACATTAGAAAATTCCACACTTTTATCGCGAGGATGACATTTAGGAATGACAAGTTTGTATCTATTACATAAAATCTAATGTTTTCTGGATTCTTCTTTTCTTTTTCCTTCCAACAGAAAAACTTTAATGGTATAAATCAGCGGTTTTCAACCTCTTGACTTATTGTGTACCATCCAAGCAAAAACTGAAAAACATTAATACCACCACTAATTTTACAATGATTATTTTTCAATTCCTTAATAGAAATATTAAAAACATATATATATTGCCATTTGCACACTCTTTGTATTAATTATGTACACATAAAAACTATTAGATTAAAAACTGATGATTACTTAATTATCAAAATTAAATTAATTATTCACTTGATTATCAAAATTTCAGTTATAATACTTTAATATTTAATTTCTTTATGTCTGCTCTTATTTCATTTAATGGTAAATTAGGATCCACTTTTTATTTTGGTGAGTATTTATATTTCAAATTTAACATGGAAAAAATCATTTTTCACACAAACAGGTTGTGCGAAAAGACAATACAAATTTAATAGCTTTATTTGAAATGCCTTTAAATTCTTTTTTTCGGTTCAGCCAAAAGTTAACAAGTGTGTCATTCAAATTTTCGAGTCAATTTCGATCAAAGGAAATTTCTATTAACTATTCTTTTCTTTATGAGATTTTTGAATTTAATAGTTAAAAATACTTTGTTTCTTTGCGTACCACCGGCTGAGAACCGCAGGTATAAATTAATTATAACAGGTGTAAATTAATATTTCTCATACAAAAGAGTTATTTCAATTCTTTTATTGTGAACATTATATACAGAGTATGTCTATTATTAAGAACAAGATTTTAAAATAATAATCATTAAATCCTCTTGATCTATAAAGTCTTAAAAATTATAAAGGGAAAAAAAATTGAAAGTTAAAGAAATCACTATTATGAATTGTTCCTTTTTAGAGAAATTTCATTGTTTAATTAATTATAAAAAGTGTTTTACATTATGAAATATAAAAAGAATATTTGAATTTGAATGAATATTTTAAAATTTTCCCTCAGATAGAAGCTCAACTATTCGAAGCAGGAGACCGAAGAGAAAAAAGGAAGAGAGATGATATTACAGCTGCAGAAAAGGAAATAATTGAAACGCAGAAGAATATATTAATGTACTGTGTGAAATATGTGACTTGTATAAGCAATCAGTTGCAAATCAGACTGCTGTCATAGAAAATCAAAATATAATTATTAATTTATTAAAAAAATAAATCATGCATTTCAAATATTACAGTGTTTTCATTCTTGTATATATTTCTGCAGTGCGGGATTCATATTTTAATTGTAAAATTTACTACTTTCTTAATTTTATTAAATTTGTGATTATGAAAATTATTTAAAAGAAATTCACAGATCCATTATATGACATAAACATTATAATAATTTTAATACCACTATTATAAGTCTCGTGAAAATATTTATGCATTTTACACAGCAATTATCTTTTTCCTGGAGGAAATGGGAATAAGACCTGTAAGAATCTAGTCAATGTATTACAAATTTTAATTTTCAGATATAACATGAAATGACTTAAATTGTTTTTCAATTATGTTAATAAGTTATATGAATGAGATGTGGTATTAAAAATTTCATTTCTTTTTATCATTGAAGATAACATTCGATATCCTGCAACTCCATAACAATGGCAGATAAAATTGGCATTCTAATTTCGAAGTTCTAAAAATACAGAGTAACTTAAAGATGACAACTATTAAAGTGTGCCTAATGTCTAGTTTACAATAACAATGTTGAGTGAATCAGACTGTATTTATTTTCCCCTTCTCTTTTTTTGGCTGAAAAACAATTTATTATACACTCATGATTTTATTTAAATGTATTTCTTTTAATGGCAAACCCACTGAGGTAAGTATGCAGTAAGTTATTATAGTGAATGCGTAATTATGATATAAATCTAAATTGAGCAAACAATCTTTCCCTTACTTTAATGTTTTAAAATCTAGAATTAAAGGAAAAATGTATGTTCTTTAAATAATACAAGAGGATATGGAGGCATAAATCATAGGCTGTTTATTCTTTACATATTATGCTAATCAGGAATTGCAGCAAAACCCTGCTTAATCGAAGAATACGCTCACAGGAATGGTGGAGGAAAATTGAACTGTCCAATATTTGTTTTGCCCACCACCAAGAAGCCTGGGTATACATAAACAGTATAGAGTGAAATAATTGTTTTTAGGAAATACATTTAAATATCTTTGACAGAATATGTCAGTTTTAACTTGTACTATAATAAATAAGCATGAAGTTCTTATGCTATTAAATGTGTATTGTCACATGGAAATTTTCTATCTTGTCTCACGGAAGGGAAACATTTGATTTTTGGAAGAAACTGAATTTTGATGCAGTAAATCTTATTGCTAAGTTTGAGATAAATTAAGTGCAATGCTAATTCATAGTGACTTACTATTGTAAATCATGACTGGCATACCAACACTGAAATATATATATATCGAGTCTATTAAGTTATTTCTGGTAGTCAAGAGTTTTTAAACATAAATGATGGAAACAAGAAATTCAGAGGGAAGAACAATAATGATAAAAGTTGTCAGTATGCATTTGAAAGCAGAACAAATAAAATTATTTAGGATTATTATAATCAATTAAAATCAATTAGGGTTGTGAATTTAGTTACAGGTTCAAATATAAACCATGGCTTGTGGGTCCCCAAGAATATATTATGAAAGTAATTTTTTCCTAATATATTCTTTATTATCCATGAAGGGGGTTTCACCTTTGCCAGAGGTTCATTGTTGCCCAATTTGGGTTTTTATTATCGAGTTTCAAAATTTAAAATTAATTCATTGTGCAATGCAATTTCAACATGCACTGACTGAAAACTTTCTGAACGTACCAACTCATCTTCAAACACATCAATCTCAGGATTTTCAACACAATACCTTAAGCATATATTATGTAAAATGGCCACCAGATATGACCATTTTACATATTTTGCTTTGTGAATACAATAGTGTTCCACCAGTAACGTACAGTACCCTAAATCTTGATTTGATCTCTATAGCTGCAGGAACTTTTCTGTGCTTCTCATTATAGAGATATTCCCGTGATAAAATGGGATTATAATCCACTATCTCCCAAAGATATGCACGATGCGACAAAATACTATCTACATTTTGTTCGAGTCCACTCAAACTCCAAATAAATGCATCATGAGTATTGCCTGGCCATTGTCCTACAGCATAGAGAACTCTCAGACCAGCATCCCATACCTAGAAAAACATAAATCCTAAGTCAAAAGAAAGTTTCATCTGAAATTTTAATACACAGATTTTTAACATTGAATATAGTTGATATATTAATAAATCAGTCTTTTTAAGGAGTTTACTTTCCATTTTTAACAAAAATATGTCACTGTTTTTTCATTATTAAAAATATGCAATAAAACGTTAAAACAAAAAAAAAAAAAAAAAAAAAAAAAAAAATTATATCTACCCTTTTTTTATTAAATTGTAGTAAATAGGTGATTCTAAAAGCTTTTGTATTATTTAATATCAATACTTCACTATAATTATAGTATAGATAGCTTTTTGTTATTATTATTTGAATAATAATAATAATAAAACATTCTTGCAGCAATTTGAAATGACTATAATATTATACTTATTATCATATATTTCTTACCTTTTCACCATTAATGGAAAATTTATTTTTCTGGTTAATGAAGACAAAACAAAAATTAATATCACACCACACTCGCAACATCTGCGGTTTCATTTGAATGTAACACAAAATAATTCTTCGTAAGCTAGGTAGAATCACATTTGTGATTGCACTCCAATTCTTTTACAGCTGGTCGAGAGAATTAACATCTACTGTATGTGGAAATAGCGAACAAAACAGTAAGAAATTGGAACAGTTACCTGTAGGCAACTTGTATTCATAGCATTCTAAAATGAGCTTTTGGTAAAATGTGACCGCAAATAAAACAGTAGTAATGAACGAATGTTTTTTCACGAAGTGGGTCCAATACTTTCACAGCAGGGATATTTCATGTATTCTGCAGAGAGACTGATGTATGGTTTGTTGTAACTGCTGTATACAAATGTCTGGCTCGGAATTCCACAGCAGCAATTGGCACAACTTTCATGGTTGATGGTATAATATGGAGGTACCAAAAATTAGTATTATCACAGTAACTGCAAGATGGCTTACATTTCTAAAACTCAGTTAACACATTTCATGCAGAAAGAAAATATTATCCAGTTTCATACTTAAATCAAGGTCACTGAAATGTGGTAAAAGCAATCTGCTTAAGAAAACAGATGCCTCTGTAGAGGACTTTCTATGGAAAACTGGCTTTCATTCCCATTATACATGGGCAAAACCAATGTCGTGTAATATAATAATCTATTAGTACAGTAAATACATTTAATTTCTTTGCATTTATTTATGTCATGCTGCTTTTCATGTAATTTAGTATGATAACCTTATAAGTTTATTTAATTCTGCTCATGGTCTACGGAAGTAAGGTAAGTCACCTGTTATGAGAATATCAAGTTATTAATATTTATGTGAAAGTCTGCAATAACTTTTCATATCATAAGAGATTTACGAATGTGTATATAACTTACATGTGTAGTTATTATGCAAGATCTATAGAAAGTATCCAAAATTACCATGACATTAATCACACTGTACGAACAGGCAAGACATTATACATTAGGAGAAAATTAACTAATATTTTGGGGGATGAAATACTATTTTACACATGGGAACTGTTTAAACAGCTGAGAAAAATTCATGCTTTTTTCCCTACAGTTACAGAATATATATATACATTGTTTCATAAGAATAAAAAGTAAAGTTAAATTTAAATAATTCTCATGTGCCATTGCTGCAAAGAATTAAATTTGAATTTAACAAATATTCTCTCTTCATATAAAGTTAATTTAAATTATGAAATTTTAATTGCATACATATCAAAGATTAATTATTGCTGCGAATTAGTTTACTATATCATTGAAATTCTGAGAGCATATGTAAATTAAATGCACGTATTTAAAACCATGAAAAAATATATAATATTCCAAAAAACTAATCCCTAATATATACATATATATATATATCTCAAAGACAGGCATATGCATAATTTCTGTTAGAGAAACAGTTTCTCCGAGATTACGTTTTAGAGTAATTAAAACGGTAAATTAATGGTGATATTATTACTGCATTCCAAAATTCGCAGTAATTAACGATTTCGATCATTACTACGAAACAAAACGGGATGAAAAAGAAAGAATCCTGATACAATAACATTAAAAATTTGTGTGTTTACGTATAAAAATATATAATATTCTCAAATAGGTCATTTAAGCATAGTCTTTGATTCGGAAACATTTCCAGAAGTATTTCAGTTTTCATAATCTAAAGTAAAAACAAACCTGCTTTTGCAGAGAATATCCATTGACAGTTGCCTTCAGAAAAGGTTTCAATTCATTGAAGCAAACCGATTTAATCTGAATCAACTGATGAATTCACGCTCAGACATTTCAAAAGCATTACGACTGTCTCTTAAATGCCAAGGAATTTGATCAGAATTTTTCCGATATCTTAAAAGTCTGAGCAAAATCACTTCAGCCATCTTGTTTACAGTCGCTGTTAAGAGTTTGCGGCAGGTCAGGAGTAGCCTCTAAATTCCTCTATGGTAGTGACGTATTTTCAGTAGGCGTGTCCGAAAAGCGTTGCACTTGAATCCGATTTTGCAATGCAAGTGCGATTACCATGACAAGCGTTGCACTTGAATTCGCCCCTTAGACGGGCATACTAAATTCCTCATCACGACCGATCAGAATCCCTTAGTTTGGCTCAGAAATAATGTGAGTCTAAATCAACGACTTATGAGATGGGCACTAGTACTACAACCCTACAATTACACGATCGTTCATCGAAGTGGTAAAAAACCATAAAAATGTAGAGTTAAGTCGTACTCCCTGGCCTGATTAAATAATTTGTTTCTCTTCAAACGAATTCAAGTGCAACGCTCTGATAAACTGCAAATGTTAACTCACAAGAGGCCTTCCTGCTATCGGCTGCTAAAGTCGAATTCAAGTGCAACGCTTTACCGCTCTGGTAACTGATGACGTCAAAATTGCAATGGGGAGCTGGTTTGCTCTCCTGCCAGGAGAGCTTGTCCGATAAACTACATCAATATCCAATGAGACTGCGTGTCGATATAAACAAAAAACATCAGTTCCCATGATTCTTCTGAGCTTATGGTCAAGTGTTTACTGCGTTGTAGTGTGGTGTAACGAAGTGTTTCAGTCCTGAAAACGAAGGAAATATGCAGACATGTAATGTAATGTGTACAACTTTATTTACTTTATCCTATAGATTCCCTCCAAAGTAATCTAGAGCAACAGGTGTGTGTAAAATATATTTTACTTTTCAGACAAAAATATTTGCTTTTTTAAATATAAACCACAATTTTTTCCCATTTTCAAATTACAGCATTTGGTTTTTATTCTTCTAATAGTAAGTTTAGTTTAAAATTCAAATTTGTGTTATATTTTTATTGTTCACTGCAGATGCATGATTCTTCAGTGACAGTAGGCATGTTTACCATATGAAATTTAACTAGTTCTTGAATTATATAGTAATTAATAAGCCCATCTATGTGAAAGCAGATAAGCCTGCTGAACACTGCTATCCCAGTCTCTCTTAAAATCCAGGTGAAAAAGCTAGCTGCATGAGTGTTCTCTTCATTTTTTCAATGTATAACATGAATACTAAATTTTCCTTAGTTTTCCATGCAGGCATTCCTTCCCTTAGACATTCATTATGTGATGCAACGGTTAAGAGCAATTTTAAGGTTTATATTGTACATCGTTGGGAAAATATAAAAATGAAATTAAAGGTATTTCAATATAATACAATAAATAAAAATTATATGAAACTCTGAATTGTAGTAAGTGATCATTCTAATGTGATATTAATGTAATATATACATCCAGAGTAAAGGTTTAATTTATAAATTATGCTTTGTGTTCTGCTCATAATATTGTGCATTTACAGTACACTTTTGCTTCTTAAGTGAAAGTTTGGACCCATTCTCGTTTGATATCAGTTATGTTCAGATTTATTTATTTCATAAAATTTCAAAAAACAATTTTTTGCTATTAAAAGCTACAAGTGCAGAAAGAAAAGCTTAATTTCTTTACTGTAACTGTGTCATGCTTCTCTGCTGATAATGAAAGTCGTCTTTTAATGAGATTTCTTTCATTTCATATATTAATTGTATCTTTTACCATACTGGTTGCCATCTTTCATTGTGCATTCTTCAATATTTTCTGGTACTTACATAATAACACAAATACCTGGATCAGTTTGGTGGTCTTTATAAATGAAAAGAGAAAAATACTTATCAGGAGAAGTACGTTGTTTTTGCAGCTTGCTTTTAGCATAACCAAACTATCAATATTTATCAAAGTTGGCAAAACGTTATAACATATCAAAGGAAAAAACATTTAACAAATTTTAAAATACTAATTTGAATTATAAAATAAAAATTATATGATAGTTTAAAAAAATACATTTTCCACAAATTTTTTGTCTAATTTTTTAGCACTGTTCTTCACTGCTTGTGCCAAGTGATCAGTTTTCACTAAAAAAAAAAAAAAAAAAAATCAGAGAATTACATAAACTTGATACTGCATGCCTTGTCTATGTACCAAATTCATCTCATAGTTGTTTCCATTAGAAATTTTTGTACTAAAATATTCTATTCCTGCAGAACATTTAACACAGCTTCTTCTTTTGATAGTAAGCTCCACAAGCAGTATTTTAAATCTGAAATTAATCTAAAACAACTATTCGTATCTAAAAACCATTGGAACTTGAAATACAACATAAGGAACACATATGAAAATGGTGACATTGCTTGAATGAAAAATTGTCATGAGCATGTTACCTGAAAAATTTTGATGCATAATCATTGCCAGAGTTTGGCACATTTTTGAAAATTTGGTAACTTTCATTAAGGTGGTTTCAATAATATGCAAATATCTTGTATTCTTATGATTGCTTCATTGTATACTTTTCCCCTTTCCCTAGAGTGCAGTACAATACCACAAGTTTTCCAGCCAAATGCGGTATACATTTCAAGTTTCTATACATTTATATAAATTTTGAGAGAGTAAAATATTGACAAAAACTGTATTAAGTTTTCAACTCTTGTTTTGTTTTTCATTAAAAATTTGCTACGATTACGTATAATTCATTTTTTTTAATGTAAATGTTTTTAAGTATTTGTAGGATAAAGGCAAATTACACTTATTCATTCTTTCTTTGATATAATACATGTAGCTCTTTACCTGAAATCAATGTTTGTCAAATTATTGTGCATAAATTAGAAGTATGCATGTTTCTCATAAGCCAGTTATGTTTCAGGAACTATCTTTAATGAATTGTATAGAAAATTGTGGACGAGCTGTTAGGTGTACAGGAACATGGTATATTATAAACATGTATAGTATCTCGTAGTATATAAACTCATAACTTTGATTATGCAGTATGCTTTGTATATTATTTCTGAAAGCATGTATATTTCAATCAAGATTGTCGAGGTTAATTGTGCTTCTTTTATGCTATCTCTGAAAGCATGCATATTTCAATCAAGATTGTTGAGTAAACTTTTCGCTATCTCTGAAAGCATGTATATTTCAATCAAGATTGTTGAGTAAACTTTTCTTACTTTATGCTATCTCTGAAAGCATGTATATTTCAGTCAAGATTGTTGAGTAAATTGTGCTTATTTTATGCTTTTTTCTTTTTTACATTAGAAAATTCCACACTTTTATCGCGAGGATGACATTTAGGAATGACAAGTTTGTATCTATTACATAAAATCTAATGTTTTCTGGATTCTTCTTTTCTTTTTCCTTCCAACAGAAAAACTTTAATGGTATAAATCAGCGGTTTTCAACCTCTTGACTTATTGTGTACCATCCAAGCAAAAACTGAAAAACATTAATACCACCACTAATTTTACAATGATTATTTTTCAATTCCTTAATAGAAATATTAAAAACATATATATATTGCCATTTGCACACTCTTTGTATTAATTATGTACACATAAAAACTATTAGATTAAAAACTGATGATTACTTAATTATCAAAATTAAATTAATTATTCACTTGATTATCAAAATTTCAGTTATAATACTTTAATATTTAATTTCTTTATGTCTGCTCTTATTTCATTTAATGGTAAATTAGGATCCACTTTTTATTTTGGTGAGTATTTATATTTCAAATTTAACATGGAAAAAATCATTTTTCACACAAACAGGTTGTGCGAAAAGACAATACAAATTTAATAGCTTTATTTGAAATGCCTTTAAATTCTTTTTTTCGGTTCAGCCAAAAGTTAACAAGTGTGTCATTCAAATTTTCGAGTCAATTTCGATCAAAGGAAATTTCTATTAACTATTCTTTTCTTTATGAGATTTTTGAATTTAATAGTTAAAAATACTTTGTTTCTTTGCGTACCACCGGCTGAGAACCGCAGGTATAAATTAATTATAACAGGTGTAAATTAATATTTCTCATACAAAAGAGTTATTTCAATTCTTTTATTGTGAACATTATATACAGAGTATGTCTATTATTAAGAACAAGATTTTAAAATAATAATCATTAAATCCTCTTGATCTATAAAGTCTTAAAAATTATAAAGGGAAAAAAAATTGAAAGTTAAAGAAATCACTATTATGAATTGTTCCTTTTTAGAGAAATTTCATTGTTTAATTAATTATAAAAAGTGTTTTACATTATGAAATATAAAAAGAATATTTGAATTTGAATGAATATTTTAAAATTTTCCCTCAGATAGAAGCTCAACTATTCGAAGCAGGAGACCGAAGAGAAAAAAGGAAGAGAGATGATATTACAGCTGCAGAAAAGGAAATAATTGAAACGCAGAAGAATATATTAATGTACTGTGTGAAATATGTGACTTGTATAAGCAATCAGTTGCAAATCAGACTGCTGTCATAGAAAATCAAAATATAATTATTAATTTATTAAAAAAATAAATCATGCATTTCAAATATTACAGTGTTTTCATTCTTGTATATATTTCTGCAGTGCGGGATTCATATTTTAATTGTAAAATTTACTACTTTCTTAATTTTATTAAATTTGTGATTATGAAAATTATTTAAAAGAAATTCACAGATCCATTATATGACATAAACATTATAATAATTTTAATACCACTATTATAAGTCTCGTGAAAATATTTATGCATTTTACACAGCAATTATCTTTTTCCTGGAGGAAATGGGAATAAGACCTGTAAGAATCTAGTCAATGTATTACAAATTTTAATTTTCAGATATAACATGAAATGACTTAAATTGTTTTTCAATTATGTTAATAAGTTATATGAATGAGATGTGGTATTAAAAATTTCATTTCTTTTTATCATTGAAGATAACATTCGATATCCTGCAACTCCATAACAATGGCAGATAAAATTGGCATTCTAATTTCGAAGTTCTAAAAATACAGAGTAACTTAAAGATGACAACTATTAAAGTGTGCCTAATGTCTAGTTTACAATAACAATGTTGAGTGAATCAGACTGTATTTATTTTCCCCTTCTCTTTTTTTGGCTGAAAAACAATTTATTATACACTCATGATTTTATTTAAATGTATTTCTTTTAATGGCAAACCCACTGAGGTAAGTATGCAGTAAGTTATTATAGTGAATGCGTAATTATGATATAAATCTAAATTGAGCAAACAATCTTTCCCTTACTTTAATGTTTTAAAATCTAGAATTAAAGGGAAAATGTATGTTCTTTAAATAATACAAGAGGATATGGAGGCATAAATCATAGGCTGTTTATTCTTTACATATTATGCTAATCAGGAATTGCAGCAAAACCCTGCTTAATCGAAGAATACGCTCACAGGAATGGTGGAGGAAAATTGAACTGTCCAATATTTGTTTTGCCCACCACCAAGAAGCCTGGGTATACATAAACAGTATAGAGTGAAATAATTGTTTTTAGGAAATACATTTAAATATCTTTGACAGAATATGTCAGTTTTAACTTGTACTATAATAAATAAGCATGAAGTTCTTATGCTATTAAATGTGTATTGTCACATGGAAATTTTCTATCTTGTCTCACGGAAGGGAAACATTTGATTTTTGGAAGAAACTGAATTTTGATGCAGTAAATCTTATTGCTAAGTTTGAGATAAATTAAGTGCAATGCTAATTCATAGTGACTTACTATTGTAAATCATGACTGGCATACCAACACTGAAATATATATATATCGAGTCTATTAAGTTATTTCTGGTAGTCAAGAGTTTTTAAACATAAATGATGGAAACAAGAAATTCAGAGGGAAGAACAATAATGATAAAAGTTGTCAGTATGCATTTGAAAGCAGAACAAATAAAATTATTTAGGATTATTATAATCAATTAAAATCAATTAGGGTTGTGAATTTAGTTACAGGTTCAAATATAAACCATGGCTTGTGGGTCCCCAAGAATATATTATGAAAGTAATTTTTTCCTAATATATTCTTTATTATCCATGAAGGGGGTTTCACCTTTGCCAGAGGTTCATTGTTGCCCAATTTGGGTTTTTATTATCGAGTTTCAAAATTTAAAATTAATTCATTGTGCAATGCAATTTCAACATGCACTGACTGAAAACTTTCTGAACTTACCAACTCATCTTCAAACACATCAATCTCAGGATTTTCAACACAATACCTTAAGCATATATTATGTAAAATGGCCACCAGATATGACCATTTTACATATTTTGCTTTGTGAATACAATAGTGTTCCACCAGTAACGTACAGTACCCTAAATCTTGATTTGATCTCTATAGCTGCAGGAACTTTTCTGTGCTTCTCATTATAGAGATATTCCCGTGATAAAATGGGATTATAATCCACTATCTCCCAAAGATATGCACGATGCGACAAAATACTATCTACATTTTGTTCGAGTCCACTCAAACTCCATATAAATGCATCATGAGTATTGCCTGGCCATTGTCCTACAGCATAGAGAACTCTCAGACCAGCATCCCATACCTAGAAAAACATAAATCCTAAGTCAAAAGAAAGTTTCATCTGAAATTTTAATACACAGATTTTTAACATTGAATATAGTTGATATATTAATAAATCGGTCTTTTTAAGGAGTTTACTTTCCATTTTTAACAAAAATATGTCACTGTTTTTTCATTATTAAAAATATGCAATAAAACGTTAAAACAAACAAAAAATTATAGCTACCCTTTTTTTATTAAATTGTAGTAAATAGGTGATTCTAAAAGCTTTTGTATTATTTAATATTAATACTTCACTATAATTATAGTATAGATAGCTTTTTGTTATTATTATTTGAATAATAATAATAATAAAACATTCTTGCAGCAATTTGAAATGACTATAATATTATACTTATTATCATATATTTCTTACCTTTTCACCATTAATGGAAAATTTATTTTTCTGGTTAATGAAGACAAAACAAAAATTAATATCACACCACACTCGCAACATCTGCGGTTTCATTTGAATGTAACCCAAAATAATTCTTCGTAAGCTAGGTAGAATCACATTTGTGATTGCACTCCAATTCTTTTACAGCTGGTCGAGAGAATTAACATCTACTGTATGTGGAAATAGCGAACAAAACAGTAAGAAATTGGAACAGTTACCTGTAGGCAACTTGTATTCATAGCATTCTAAAATGAGCTTTTGGTAAAATTTGACCGCAAATAAAACAGTAGTAATGAACGAATGTTTTTTCACGAAGTGGGTCCAATACTTTCACAGCAGGGCTATTTCATGTATTCTGCAGAGAGACTGATGTATGGTTTGTTGTAACTGCTGTATACAAATGTCTGGCTCGGAATTCCACAGCAGCAATTGGCACAACTTTCATGGTTGATGGTATAATATGGAGGTACCAAAAATTAGTATTATCACAGTAACTGCAAGATGGCTTACGTTTCTAAAACTCAGTTAACACATTTCATGCAGAAAGAAAATATTATCCAGTTTCATACTTAAATCAAGGTCACTGAAATGTGGTAAAAGCAATCTGCTTAAGGAAACAGATGCCTCTGTAGAGGACTTTCTATGGAAAACTGGCTTTCATTCCCATTATACATGGGCAAAACCAATGTCGTGTAATATAATAATCTATTAGTACAGTAAATACATTTAATTTCTTTGCATTTATTTATGTCATGCTGCTTTTCATGTAATTTAGTATGATAACCTTATAAGTTTATTTAATTCTGCTCATGGTCTACGGAAGTAAGGTAAGTCACCTGTTATGAGAATATCAAGTTATTAATATTTATGTGAAAGTCTGCAATAACTTTTCATATCATAAGAGATTTACGAATGTGTATATAACTTACATGTGTAGTTATTATGCAAGATCTATAGAAAGTATCCAAAATTACCATGACATTAATCACACTGTACGAACAGGCAAGACATTATACATTAGGAGAAAATTAACTAATATTTTGGGGGATGAAATACTATTTTACACATGGGAACTGTTTAAACAGCTGAGAAAAATTCATGCTTTTTCCCCTACAGTTACAGAATATATATATACATTGTTTCATAAGAATAAAAAGTAAAGTTAAATTTAAATAATTCTCATGTGCCATTGCTGCAAAGAATTAAATTTGAATTTAACAAATATTCTCTCTTCATATAAAGTAATTTAAATTATGAAATTTTAATTGCATACATATCAAAGATTAATTATTGCTGCGAATTAATTTACTATATCATTGAAATTCTGAGAGCATATGTAAATTAAATGCACGTATCTAAAACCATGAAAAAATATATAATATTCCAAAAAACTAATCCCTAATATATACATATATATCTCAAAGACAGGCATATGCATAATTTCTGTTAGAGAAACAGTTTCTCCGAGATTACGTTTTAGAGTAATTAAAACGGTAAATTAATGGTGATATTATGACTGCATTCCAAAATTCGCAGTAATTAACGATTTCGATCATTACTACGAAAAAAAACGGGATGAAAAAGAAAGAATCCTGATACAATAACATTAAAAATTTGTGTGTTTATGTATAAAAATATATAATATTCTCAAATAGGTCATTTAAGCATAGTCTTTGATTTGGAAACATTTCCAGAAGTATTTCAGTTTTCATAATCATTAAATCGGTTTGCCATTGAAGCAAACCGATTTAATCTGAATCAACTGATGAATTCACTCTCAGACATTTCAAAAGCATTACGACTGTCTCTTAAATGCCAAGGAATTTGATCAGAATTTTTCCGATATCTTAAAAGTCTGAGCAAAATCACTTCAGCCATCTTGTTTACAGTCGCTGTTAAGAGTTTGCGGCAGGTCAGGAGTAAGGCTACTATAAAGGGGAGCTGAATCATCATCCATTTTGAATCTAACTTGTTGGTATTCGCTATTGGATTAGCACTGATTTCTTGACATATTTGTGGATCGATTCCGACCTAATTTTCAGAAAAATGGTTGGTTGTGCTGCACCAAATTGTTCGAATCAATCTAAAAATCACTTTAGGATGTTTCGTTTCCCTAGAAATGAAGAAAGACGAAGAAAATGGATAGTTAATTCTCGTCGAGATCAATGGATCCCGGGCCCAGGAGCGTATCTTTGTGAGGTAAGTTCAGCTTCGTATTTTTCCATAGAATGTTAGAAAAATTACTCTTCTTGGTACTTTAAAATATTTATTTTCATTTAACTGTCACTTATTGACGATCAACTGATTTTATAAGTACAAAATCAACTGCGGAATGTGTATGTGTTTGTGCAGTAAAATAACGTTGTTTCATGTTGTTTCTTTTGTTATCGTGAAAAGTTTATACCGTTTGTGAAATTTGTATCATACATTTCATGTAAACTTTGTGCTCAGTTAGAAATGTGATGTGCCTTTTTCTTTTCTTTAATTTTACTGTACGATTGGTGATTTAAAGTAGCATTCTATGTTTTGATTCTGATGTATTGTCGCCAAATCGGATAGTTGGCGCCAATGTTAAAAACTGGATGGTATGATCCAAATAATAAATGATTTTGTTTTTTCTTTATAGTAGGATAAATATATTCTGTATTTTTAGACATTTTTAAGAAGTTAAATATTAATTTAAATATTCGATGAATCGTTTTGATCCCATTATTATCCTTTATTGTAGTAGTAAATCTTAATGTTGTATTTTTAACTATAGGTACTTTAAATTTATTTTTAGTGTGTGAGCAGGAAATATGTTTTAAGTAGTTTTACAAACATGATTACTTTTTAAAAATTTTGTTCTATTTTCATAAAAAAAATTTTAATTTATCAGAAAATTACATTCTTAAATTAATATAATATATGTAACTGTAATTAAATACTAGTGCTTTTGATTTTAATGTTAAATTTCATGCATGCTTTTGTTAAATATGCAGGTACATTTTGAAGAAAATCAATTTGAATGCTCTAGGCAAGATGGGCGTAAAAAACTCAAGCCCAATGCTGTGCCAACTCTTTTCAATGTGCCTAATCCCCCACAACTGTTGACCCCACAGCGTCTAAAAGGCATTGGTTTACCAAAGCACCGTTCAGTTACATCCAATTTTTGTAATGTATGTGTTTTTTATTTTTATGGTTTTTCATAAAAAAATATGTTTTTATTACAAATGGACTAAATTGCTTTATAAAAGAATCAAAATATTGAAATTAAGGCATTATGTGATAAAGCTGTAATTACAGTCCCTAAGATTAGATTAAAAAATTAAAATTTTGCTGTTGTTATATATATAATTAAGTATGTACTTTGTTATTATAATCATATATTGAAAATTAAGCATAAAACCTCAATTTGATGTAGTTTTTGGATAAAGTTTTTGTAGTTTTTCGAGGACGGTCATACATGGGTCTGGTTTCTTCAGATTTGCTCCTAAAAGAAAGAAACCGGTATCTGATTGCCTTCAAAGTCAAAAGAGTTTAAATCAAAATTTGTATTAAACTAAAGTTGCTTTTTTGCTTAATTTTAAATTCCAGATAAATAGAGAGAAATATGTATGGAGTAAGTAAAAGAAATAATATTGAAATTAATAACTTTAATCTTGAGTAATACAATAATATAGTTATAATACATTGTTTTAAATGTATATTTTAATGTCTTATATGTCTTGTCTGAATGTTATTTTTTGTTTAAAGATTTACAAAACTTATTAGGATTATTTATATTATTTATTATTAAAATTACATTAAGTATATTTTATTTATCAGCATTTTCAGGAATCCTTACTTATATGTGTTTCATAATTTTTGCATCTTCGGGTGGCTTGCTGCACAGTTTACCTTTATCAACTGAAGCGATTTCTCTTGCTGAACCATCTGTTGTAAGTTTTCATTTGAACAGTTATTAAATATTTAGTATTATAAACTTTTTCTAAAAAGTATTAACACTGTTTCTAAAATTTAAAAATATATTAACATAATATTTACTTATGTTTAAGAAGTATGAATGCTATGAACAGTCCAATGTATTTATGTTTTTTTATAAGTCGAGTTACTTTTAAAATGGTAATGATTATTTGTATTTATTTTTATCCGATCAGAATTTATAATTTCTTTCACTTCCACATATTTCATATATTATAATTTCTTTTAGGTTCATTTGCCACAACCTTCAGCTTCATATTTTGGAGAAATAAATTTTGCTGCCGAAGTATCTGATGTAAATTGCCATTTTGCACTTCTAAAAAATTTTAATAGTTTTTTAACATCTATTCGTAAACTGTACTATGTTTTTTTAAATGTTTCCATCTTCATAATCATGCACTTTATTTCATTTCACCAGTGGTTGCAAATGTGTACATTGCAGTACATCTCAGGTGTGTTTGCAACAACATTTAGCATTACCTTCTGATTAAATAACAGCTGCTAGTAAAGAATCTATTCTATGTTTTCATTTGAGCAGCTATTAAATGTCATATGTTTTACATATATTAATGAATTTTTATACGATTTCTGAAATATGAAATTGTTTGTCTTATGGTTGCTAAACAGCTGTACTATATCTGGCTGTTGTGCTATGGAATTATTTTTGAATTTTGAGCATTAACAATTTATTATCTATTTCTGAATTATAAAATGTTATGTAAAATAATTATTTCTTAAAATGAATGTAGTTTATATTATCTGTATTTCTAAATTTCTTATATATATATTTCAGGTTTGTTTGCAAGAACAAGCTTCAACTTCATCTTGTGATAAAATGCCATCTATTTGTGAAGGAGCTCATGTAAGTAGATAATTAGTGTATTATTAAATTGCTTGCTTATACAAAATGTTTCTATTAACTTTTGGGGGGTAAAAGGAATGTAATTAATTTCATCAGCATTTACAAATTCTTTGTGTACATTTCAGGTTTGTTTGCAAGAACAGCCTTTAGCCTCATTCTGCAATGAAATACCATCTATTTGTGAAGGCTCTGATGTAAGTTGATAACTAATGTATAATTAAATTGCTTCCTTATATACATTTAAAATGTTCTATAAAGTAATTTTTTGGTAAAAGGAATGTAATTAATTTCATTAATAGTTACAAATTCTCTATGTAAATTTCAGTTTTGTTTGCAAAAACAACCTTTAGATTCATCTTGCAGCCAAATTGTAATTAATTTTAATTAATTTCATCAGCATTTGTGAAGGCTGTGATATAAGTTGATAATTTGTGTTATTAAATTGCTCATGATTATGGAGATAATCGATCCCCTGAAAAGCTGGAAATAAATTTTAAAAATCTATTTTTAAGTGAAATAAATTTTAAATATTAGAAAATAAAACAAAAATAATCTAGAAAATGCTGAAAACAATAGAGTCAAATTTAAAAACCCACCACAGTATAGGAAAAGAGACCTGGAAGTTGCATTTTTATTTTGTGGATTTATTATCTGTTTAAGTTTGGCATTTAATCCAAAGGGGCTTTGTCCCTGAAGGACTATTGTTTTCGTTTTGTATTGAAACACTATAAACGGCTGCATCACTTTTCAAATTGTTGCCACCAAATATTATCACCCTGTACTATATTTAAAGAAATTATATAGTGAAGAATCTGCATAAATGCATGTATGTTTTTTGCATTCTGATAAAACAACGGTACCTAGAGCCATCAAATTTTGAATGACTTAATTCTACTGTGAATATGGACATGTGGAAGACCGAATTTGAAATTTGGAATTTGTTTTAATATATATTTTATATGTTGTAAAACTTTAACGAATTTTTGATTAACAAACTTGAGGATTTCAAAGCGAGCAATGGCAATGTTGTACAGAAAAGACACTTTTATCTCCAGCGTGTGAGACAATGAATCGGGAATTCTGAAGATATGTTCATTTTAAAATTATCTTGCAATATTGCTGTTGAACTGAATTTTATAGTTTAAATGTGAAAAACTTGATATTTAATAAATAAAGGTAAAACACAAAATGTTAAAAAAAGCCCCTTTGGGTGTAATTTAAAATCTGAAACCTTTCAGATCTTTTTTGTTTGTTTGTTGTGTTTCCCCCTTCTTTGATGATTATTCATATAGATTTTTTCTTTATTCCAGGATGTTCTTTTAAGGAATTTTATAAAACAGCAGACTGAATTGATCTCGCTTCTGCAATGCCAGAACAAAATATTACTGAAAGAACTTACAGCAACCAAAAAAAATGAAATTAATGTTTTAAAAAAATGGCATAGCACTGAAATTCAACTTCATGACCTTCAAGTACAGCATGAGGAATTGCTGAAAGGAGTGAAAACATTTCTTTCAGATGAACAAATAGCAATGTTGAAAATTCCTCGTAGAAGCATTGAAAAATGGTCTAACGAGGGAGTAATAAAAGGCCTCAAAGTTAGATTTGCCTTGGGCAAGCATGGTTATAATTACTTGCACAGAATAGGTTTTCCTGTGCCTTCATACAGCACTTTAAATAAAAGACTTCAAGGTCTTGAAATGAATTTTGGAGTCATCAGTGACATGATTGAACTTTTGAAAATTAAAGGAGAAAAAAATGAATGCTAGTGATAAAGACTGTATTTTATCATTGGATGAAATGGAGATTTCTGGCAATCCTGATTTTGATATTTCAAAACGTAAATTTATTGGTGAATGTACATTAGGAAATCAAAAGGGTGCAGGAAATCACTATTTAGTTATTTTACTAAGAGGTTTGAAGCTGAAATGGAAGCAAGTGGTTGCCCATGAGATAACTGGACAGGTAACAGGATGCCAGCTCAAACAACTTGTTGTCAATGTTATCGAAGCTGTCAATTCTGTTGGATTTAATGTTGTTGGTATTGTTAGCAATATGGCAGCAGTAAATAGAAGCCTGTGGAATTCTTTGGGAATGTCTGTTTCTCGAAACCAAAGAAATAATTTCACTACTGAAATTAAGGGCAAAATTATTTATGTATTTGCAGATGTGCCACATCTTTTAAAAAATCTCTGGTCTGCAACTCTTAATCATAGTATAAAACTGCCCAGTTATGTTTGCAATAAAGAAAATTTGGTTACTTTGCATGTATCTGCAGGATTTATAAAAGATATCTGGATTACTGAAACAAACCAAAATTGTGGTTTGAGAACTATGCATCATCTCAGCAAAGAAGACCTCTTCCCCTCACATTTTGATAAAATGAATGTTGCTTTTGCTGTGAAGTTTTTTTCAATTAAAACAGCTGTGGGATTGGAAAAGGCAGTAGCTTTAAAAGAGATAAGCCCTAATGCTCTTACAACAGCATGGTGGATAAGATTTATATGTCAGTGGTTTCAAATGCTATCCTCTAGATGTAGAAAGAACTCAATTTCTGTGACAAATAAAAGCAAAAAAATTGAGTTACTTTTTGAATTTATTAATGTTATACAGCTTATAGAAATTGGTAAAGGGTGGAAACCATTACATACTGGTTTGATTCTTTCTACTTTATCAGCCATACAGTTAGCAGAGGCATGTTTTCTGAATGATTTTCAGTTTATTTTGATGAGCAGATTGACACAAGATGCTCTAGAAAATGTATTTTCTCAGATATGCAGAAAAGCTGGTTTGAGGCCAAGTGCTTTGCAAGCTGTGAAAGCATTAAAGCTTATCTGTTTATCTCAGTTTATATCTGACATTAAGAACTCCAGTTATGCTACTGATTCAGATATTTACTTGTTAAACTATGCAAAAGATGAATTTGAATTTCTGAAGGAGAAAAAAGCTTTAGAGCCTGTTACCATACCAGAAGTTTCTGATGTATCTCTACAGAATCTCACCCTTAGTGAGGAAAATAACGTCTGTTATATTGCAGGAGCTGCAATAAATTCTGTTTTGAAAAATGCTTGTAATTCATGCTCACAGTTTCTCTTAGTTTGTGAGCAAAATACTCCTTCCATTGATGAAAATAAGCAGTACATAATTAATTTTGCAAATTTAGGTGGGCTTAAATGTCCTTCTCCAGAAATTTTTAAATTGTGCCTTCTGTGTGAAAAAATAATTCAAAATTTTTGAGACGAAATAATACATGGAAATGTAACTATGGATGTGGAATTTGTTAAAATGATTTGTAAGAAAGCAGGCGAGGTAAATATTCCCTCCTGTTGCAATATCAAAACAAAGATAATAAAATATTATTTGACTGCCCGTGGAATTGGTCTCAAGAAGCTTCTTCAAAATAAAAGGCAGCAGCGGCAAAGTTTTGCATCTCCTGCTTTTAAAAGAAAGAAAGTAAACTAGAATCTAATCAAGAGTTTAAGAAGTTTTTGCTGTTCAGTTCTGTCTGTAAAAAAGTAGAGTAGTTGTCACTGAAAAATTGCTGTTTGTCTCTTCGAATAATAATTAGGCCCACCAACAGCTGAATGGTTAAAGTTACTGAATGCTGGGAGTTCCATCTTCTGTTCTATTTCCGAACAGGCTGGCTGCATGGTTGGTTTTTTTGTGGTTTTTCCCCATGTGTAATGTGAATACAAGCCAGTTCTCCTTAGAAAGTCCTCTACAATAGGAGATCTCATAGTCAGCTAAATCGGATTTACTTTTGTATGACCTTAAATGAGGCATCAATTGTGAATCTGTTTTGGCATGTTATTAGGAATTTTAAATGAAACATTTATTGCTGTTGTGAAAGAATGATCAACTGATGTTTACCTTACTAATCAATGTCTTATAGTATTGTAATGGCTTGCAGGATTTTTCATAATGGGATGTTGCATATGTTTTACTCTTCTTTTTTACCAAATAAATAGAGTATGTTCCTAATCAGACATTTCTTCTTTTGTACCAGGGTTATATAATATGATGTGATAATTTGGATTTGTTTATAGAATATATAACAGTATTTTTTGACATTCTAATAGAACCAGTGTATTTTATTTATTTACTTATTGCTTTAAAACAGATTTTGAATCAAGGCTTACTTCCCACCCCCTTTGAGTATGCACATAAAACATGTTTAAGCTATATTTATAATATATCAATGAGATACAGTGGATGGACAAAAATATGGAAACACCTTGTGAAATGCATGTTTGAAAAGAAAGATTGATTTTAATGAAATATGTAGGTGGCGCTGGTGTTTTTGACTACTGACGCCACCTATACAACTTCGTAAATGTGCTAAACAGTTCAGTTGTTGTCGGAGTACTGTTATGTGAGGTTGTCATTGCATTATGTCAGAGTTAACAGACTTCGAACGTGGGCAAATTGTTGGAGCATGTATGGTAGGTGCTTCCGTAAGCAAGGTAGCCGAGGTGTTTAGTGTTTCAAGAGGTACTGTATCGAAGATTTATTCCGCATATTTCAAAAGAGGAAAAACATCATCTGCTAAATCACAGGGCGGACGAATGTGTGTCCTGAGTGATCGTGACAGACGATCATTAAGGGCAATTGTGACGAAAAATAAGAAGACCACAGCTGCAAAAGTTACTGCTGAAATGAATGTTGTGTTACCGAACCCTGTGAGTACCAAAACAATTAGAAGGGAGCTTCATAAACAGGGAATTGCTGGCCGTGCTGCAACTGAGAAGCCACTCATCAGTGATGCTAATGCCCGTAACAGGAAAAGGTGGTGTTTAAGTCATAAAGCCTGGACTATAGAGCAGTGGCAGCGAGTAATATGGTCTGACGATTCTTCTTTCACATTGTTTCCCACTTCTGGCCGAGTTTACGTCTGGAGAACGCCATCTCAAGCCTATAATACAGACTGTTTGTTGCCAAGAGTGAAACATGGCGGGTGTTCTGTTCTGGTTTGGGCAGCCATATCGCGGTTCTCTGCTAGCCCCATGATAACTGTGTCAGGGCACATGACTGCCAAGACTTATGTGAACATTTTGGCTGATCAAGTTCATCCCATGGTACAAACTTTGTTCCCCGATGGTGATGGTGTCTTCCAAGACGCCAAAGCCCCTGTTTACACAGCTCACATTGTCCAGAACTGGTTTTCTGAGCTCGAGGATGAGTTGTCCCATCTCCCCTGGCCACCACAGTCACCAGACCTGAATATTATTGAACCTTTGTGGTCTTAGATTAGCTCCTTTAATGGAAAAAGAACAAAATAAAAATGATATACCTTGAAAACAAGAATACTATCTGAATAGTGTTGGCTAAAATTTATTCAGATGGTTTTTTGCATTTATTCAAACATCTCCGCATATAAATGAGAATTAATTATATTATATTAGTTTTAAAAGTAAAACTAATATAATATCATTCTATATAAAGCTGTTTGATGTATAATGGAAAAAATTCAATTACTGCAGTATGTTTTAATAAAATTTGAATGTAATAGACTGAATTGCACTACATTAAACCAAAAAGCAAAACATTTTTATTTATTTATCTTTATTTTCACTATATGTGTTTGTCATATGTTTGTTACTGGAGGACTTTTTTTATAGATTTGAAGCTAAATAATATTTTTATGTTTTTACTTATGCAAATTAATTAATAAAAAGAACTGTGATTTAAGTATTGTCTTTGCTGTGATATAGATTGAATCTTATTATGTTATGGAATTATCATTTAAATATTCAGATACGTGTAATATTAAGAGCATATGTATGTAAGTATAATTTTTCCAAGTATAATAAAAAGTAACCATCAACAACAAATAAACTTATAAGTAAATAGTATCTGTAAATTCTGTATGTAAATGTATTATTTTTATTTATTTGTGTATTATTTTAATATTGTTTTTAGCTAAATAAAGAAAAAAAAATATTTAATGGAATTTTTTACTCTATTAAATCTATGAATCCCACAGTCATCTGAGCATTGAAGTAATTTTTACAGCATTCTGCATTTCATTCTAAAAGCATTATAATTTAAAGGTGTATATCTTGAATCAGTATTTAAAATCATAAAGTGTTTAGCAGCTTTTTTTGGAAACACACACAAAATAACATTTTTAACAAATTTGCTACAGTAATAGACGTTTGATTCCATGTGAGCAAAATTCAAATAACATATTAAAAATAAAAAACAAAAATTAAAGATTAAAACTTATCCTGAATTAATGGAGGTTGAGGGATTTCCCTCAACCATATTAAGAATGTGGTTGAGGGAAAGCTCTTGTCAAAAAATACATTTTGAGATAAATAACATTATACGTGTATTTAAAAGAAAAATTGAAAATTCAATAAAGGAATTCAAAAAGAAAGTATTTTTAACTAAAAATACAAATTTGAAATATGATATGTGAAAATGTTTTAAAAACTTTTAAAATAACTTGAATCATACAAGAAATTTAGCAATTTAAAAAAAAAAAAAAAAAAAAAAATACGCGAAAGAATCTGAACTGCAGACAAAAGAAGGGGAAAAAGCCACACATCTTTATAGGAGTGCAGAAAAAAGATGAAATTCGGATTTTCGAGAAGGTTAAATTTTAGCGGACAGCGCTAAAGAGCCAAAGTTGCCGCTCCACACCTAAATTGCAACCCTAAAGCTTAGATTCAAAATGGCTGACGAGTCAGCCTGTATCTCTAGTAGCTCTAGTCAGGAGTAGCCGCAAAATTCCTCTATGGTAGTGACGTATTTTCAGTAGGCGTGTCCGAAAAGCGTTGCACTTGAATCCGATTTTGCAATGCAAGTGCGATTACCATGACAAGCGTTGCACTTGAATTCGCCCCTTAGACGGGCATACTAAATTCCTCATCACGACCGATCAGAATCCCTTAGTTTGGCTCAGAAATAATGTGAGTCTAAATCAACGACTTATGAGATGGGCACTAGTACTACAACCCTACAATTACACGATCGTTCATCGAAGTGGTAAAAAACCATACAAATGTAGAGTTAAGTCGTACTCCCTGGCCTGATTAAATAATTTGTTTCTCTTCAAACGAATTCAAGTGCAACGCTCTGATAAATTGCAAATGTTAGCTCGCAAGAGGCGTTCCTGCTATCGGCTGCTAAAGTCGAATTCAAGTGCAACGCTTTACCGCTCTCGTAACTGATGACGTCAAAATTGCAATGGGGAGCTGGTTTGCTCTCGTGCCAGGAGAGCTTCTCCGATAAACTACATCAATATCCAATGAGACTGCGTGTCGATGTAAACAAAAAACATCAGTTCCCATGATTCTTCTGAGCTTATGGTCAAGTGTTTACTGCGTTGTAGTGTGGTGTAACGAAGTGTTTCAGTCCTGAAAACGAAGGAAATATGCAGACATGTAATGTAATGTGTACAACTTTATTTACTTTATCCTATAGATTCCCTCCAAAGTAATCTAGAGCAACAGGTGTGTGTAAAATATATTTTACTTTTCAGACAAAAATATTTGCTTTTTTAAATATAAACCACAATTTTTTCCCATTTTCAAATTACAGCATTTGGTTTTTATTCTTCTAATAGTAAGTTTAGTTTAAAATTCAAATTTGTGTTATATTTTTATTGTTCAATGCAGATGCATGATTCTTCAGTGACAGTAGGCATGTTTACCATATGAAATTTAACTAGTTCTTGAATTATATAGTAATTAATAAGCCCATCTATGTGAAAGCAGACAAGCCTGCTGAACACTGCTATCCCAGTCTCTCTTAAAATCCAGGTGAAAAAGCTAGCTGCATGAGTGTTCTCTTCATTTTTTCAATGTATAACATGAATACTAAATTTTCCTTAGTTTTCCATGCAGGCATTCCTTCCCTTAGACATTCATTATGTGATGCAACGGTTAAGAGCAATTTTAAGGTTTATATTGTACATTGTTGGGAAAATATAAAAATGAAATTAAAGGTATTTCAATATAATACAATAAATAAAAATTATATGAAACTCTGAATTGTAGTAAGTGCTAATTCTAATGTGATATTAATGTAATATATACATCCAGAGTAAAGGTTTAATTTATAAATTATGCTTTGTGTTCTGCTCATAATATTGTGCATTTACAGTACACTTTTGCTTCTTAAGTGAAAGTTTGGACCCATTCTTGTTTGATATCAGTTATGTTCAGATATATTTATTTCATAAAATTTCAAAAAACCATTTTTTGCTATTAAAAGCTACAAGTGCAGAAACAAAAGCTTAATTTCTTTACTGTAACTGTGTCATGCTTCTCTGCTGATAATGAAAGTCTTCTTTAAATAAGATTTCTTTCATTTCATATATTAATTGTATCTTTTAACATACTGGTTGCCATCTTTCATTGTGCATTCTTCAATATGTTTTGGTACTTACATAATAATACAAATACCTGGATCAGTTTGGTGGTCTTTATAAATGAAAAGAGAAAAATACTTATCAGGAGAAGTACGTTGTTTTTGTAGCTTGCTTTTAGCATAACCAAACTATCAATATTTATCAAAGTTGGCAAAACGTTATAACATATCAAAGGAAAAACCATTTAACAAATTTTAAAATACTAATTTGAATTATTAAATAAAAATTATATGATAGTTTAAAAAAATACATTTTCCACAAATTTTTTGTCTAATTTTTTAGCACTGTTCTTCACTGCTTGTGCCACGTGATCAGTTTTCACTAAAAAAAAAAGAAAAAAAAAAAATCAGAGAATTACATAAACTTGATACTGCATGCCTTGTCTATGTACTAAATTCATCTCATAGTTTTTTCCATTAGAAATTTTTGTACTAAAATATTCTATTCCTGCAGAACTTTTAACACAGCTTCTTCTTTTGATGGTAAGCTCCACAAGCAGTATTTTAAATCTGAAATTAATCTAAAACAACTATTCGTATCTAAAAACCATTGGAACTTGAAATACAACATAAGGAACACATATGAAAATGGTGACATTGCTTGAATGAAAAATTGTCATGAGCATGTTACCTGAAAAATTTTGATGCATAATCATTGCCAGAGTTTGGCACATTTTTGAAAATTTGGTAACTTTTATTAAGGTGGTTTCAATAATATGCAAATATCTTTTATTCTTATGATTGCTTCATTGTATACTTTTTCCCTTTCCCTAGAGTACAGTACAATACCACAAGTTTTCCAGCCAAATGCGGTATGCATTTCAAGTTTCTATACATTTATATAAATTTTAAGAGAGTAAAATATTGACAAAAACTGTATTAAGTTTACAACTCTTGTTTTGTTTTTCATTAAAAATTTGCTACGATTACGTATAATTCATTTATTTTTTAATGTAAATGTTTTTAACTATTTGTAGAATAAAGGCAAATTACACTTATTCATTCTTTCTTTGATATAATACATGTAGCTCTTTACCTGAAATCAATGTTTGTCAAATTATTGTGCATAAATTAGAAGTATGCATGTTTCTCTTAAGTCAGTTATGTTTCAGGAACTATCTTTAATGAATTGTATAGAAAATTGTGGACGAGGTGTTAGGTGTACAGGAACATGGTATATTATAGACATGTATAGTATCTCGTAGTATATAAACTCATAACTTTGATTATGCAGTATGCTTTGTATATTATTTCTGAAAGCATGTATATTTCAATCAAGATTGTTGAGGTTAATTGTGCTTCTTTTATGCTATCTCTGAAAGCATGCATATTTCAATCAAGATTGTTGAGTAAACTTTTCTGACTTTATGCTATCTCTGAAAGCGTGTATATTTCAATCAAGATTGTTGAGTAAACTTTTCTTACTTTATGCTATCTCTGAAAGCATGTATATTTCAGTCAAGATTGTTGAGTAAATTGTGCTTATTTTATGCTTTTTTCTTTTTTACATTAGAAAATTCCACACTTTTATCACGAGGATGACATTTAGGAATGACAAGTTTGTATCTATTACATAAAATCTGTTTTCTGGATTCTTCTTTTCTTTTTCCTTCCAACAGAAAAACTTTAATGGTATAAATCAGCGGTTTTCAACCTCTTGACTTATTGTGTACCATCCAAGCAAAAACTGAAAAACATTAATACCACTACTAATTTTACAATGATTATTTTTGAATTCCTTAATAGAAATATTAAAAACATATATATATTGCCATTTGCACACTCTTTGTATTAATTATGTACACATAAAAACTATTAGATTAAAAACTGATGATTACTTAATTATCAAAATTAAATTAATTATTCACTTGATTATCAAAATTTCAGTTATAATACTTTTATATTTAATTCTTTATGTCTGCTCTTATTTCATTTAATGGTAAATTAGGATCCACTTTTTATTTTGGTGAGTATTTATATTTCAAATTTAACATGGAAAAAATCATTTTTCACACAAACAGGTTGTGCGAAAAGACAATACAAATTTAATAGCTTTATTTGAAATGCCTTTAAATTCTTTTTTTCGGTTCAGCCAAAAGTTAACAAGTGTGTCATTCAAATTTTCGAGTCAATTTCGATCAAAGGAAATTTCTATTAACTATTCTTTTCTTTATGAGGTTTTTGAATTTAATAGTTAAAAATACTTTGTTTCTTTGCGTACCACCGGCTGAGAACCGCAGGTATAAATTAATTATAACAGATGTAAATTAATATTTCTCATACAAAAGAGTTATTTCAATTCTTTTATTGTGAACATTATATACAGAGTATGTCTATTATTAAGAACAAGATTTTAAAATAATAATCATTAAATCCTCTTGATCTATAAAGTCTTAAAAATTATAAAGGGAAAAAAATTGAAAGTTAAAGAAATCACTATTATGAATTGTTCCTTTTTAGAGAAGTTTCATTGTTTAATTAATTATAAAAAGTGTTTTACATTATGAAATATAAAAATTAAGAATATTTGAATTTGAATGAATATTTTAAAATTTTCCCTCAGATAGAAGCTCAACTATTCGAAGCAGGAGACCGAAGAGAAAAAAGGAAGAGAGATGATATTACAGCTGCAGAAAAGGAAATAATTGAAACGCAGAAGAATATATTAATGTACTGTGTGAAATATGTGACTTGTATAAGCAATCAGTTGCAAATCAGACTGCTGTCATAGAAAATCAAAATATAATTATTAATTTATTAAAAAAATAAATCATGCATTTCAAATATTACAGTGTTTTCATTCTTGTATATATTTCTGCAGTGCGGGATTCATATTTTAATTGTAAAATTTACTACTTTCTTAATTTTATTAAATTTGTGATTATGAAAATTATTTAAAAGAAATTCACAGATCCATTATATGACATAAACATTATAATAATTTTAATACCACTATTATAAGTCTCGTGAAAATATTTATGCATTTTACACAGCAATTATCTTTTTCCTGGAGGAAATGGGAATAAGACCTGTATGAATTGTATTACAAATTTTAATTTTCAGATATAACATGAAATGAATTAAATTGTTTTTCAATTATGTTAATAAGTTATATGAATGAGATGTGGTATTAAAAATTTCATTTCTTTTTATCATTGAAGAAATAACATTCGATATCCTGCAGCTCCATAACAATGGCAGATAAAATTGGCATTCTAATTTCGAAGTTCTAAAAATACAGAGTAACTTAAAGATGACAACTATTAAAGTGTGCCTAATGTCTAGTTTACAATAACAATGTTGAGTGAATCAGACTGTATTTATTTTCCCCTTCTCATTTTTTGGCTGAAAAACAATTTATTATACACTCATGATTTTATTTAAATGTATTTCTTTTAATGGCAAACCCACTGAGGTAAGTATGCAGTAAGTTATTATAGTGAATGTGTAATTATGATATAAATCTAAATTGAGCAAACAATCTTTCCCTTACTTTAATGTTTTAAAATCTAGAATTAAAGGAAAAATGTATGTTCTTTAAATAATACAAGAGGATATGGAGGCATAAATCATAGGCTGTTTATTCTTTACATATTATGCTAATCAGGAATTGCAGCAAAACTCTGCTTAATCGAAGAATACGCTCACAGGAATGGTGGAGGAAAATTGAACTGTCCAATATTTGTTTTGCCCACCACCAAGAAGCCTGGGTATACATAAACAGTATAGAGTGAAATAATTGCTTTTAGCAAATACATTTAAATATCTTTGACAGAATATGTCAGTTTTAACTTGTACTATAATAAATATGCATGAAGTTCTTATGCTATTAAATGTGTATTGTCACATGGAAATTTTCTATCTTGTCTCACGGAAGGGAAACATTTGACTTTTTGGAAGAAACTGAATTTTGATGCAGTAAATCTTATTGCTAAGTTTGAGATAAATTAAGTGCAATGCTAATTCATAGTGACTTACTATTGTAAATCATGACTGGCATACCAACACTGAAATATATATATATCGAGTCTATTAAGTTATTTCTGGTAGTCAAGAGTTTTTAAACATAAATGATGGAAACAAGAAATTCAGAGGGAAGAACAATAATGATAAAAGTTGTCAGTATGCATTTGAAAGCAGAACAAATAAAATTATTTAGGATTATTATAATCAATTAAAATCAATTAGGGTTGTGAATTTAGTTACAGGTTCAAATATAAACCATGGCTTGTGGGTCCCCAAGAATATATTATGAAAGTAATTTTTTCCTAATATATTCTTTATTATCCATGAAGGGGGTTTCACCTTTGCCAGAGGTTCATTGTTGCCCACTTTGGGTTTTTATTATCGAGTTTCAAAATTTAAAATTAATTCATTGTGCAATGCAATTTCAACATGCACTGACTGAAAACTTTCTGAACGTACCAACTCATTTTCAAACACATCAATCTCAGGATTTTCAACACAATACCTTAAGCATATATTATGTAAAATGGCCACCAGATATGACCATTTTACATATTTTGCTTTGTAAATACAATAGTGTTCCACCAGTAACGTACAGTACCCTAAATCTTGATTTGATCTCTATAGCTGCAGGAACTTTTCTGTGCTTCTCATTATAGAGATATTCCCGTGATAAAATGGGATTATAATCCACTATCTCCCAAAGATATGCACGATGCGACAAAATACTATCTACATTTTGTTCGAGTCCACTCAAACTCCAAATAAATGCATCATGAGTATTGCCTGGCCATTGTCCTACAGCATAGAGAACTCTCAGACCAGCATCCCATACCTAGAAAAACATAAATCCTAAGTCAAAAGAAAGTTTCATCTGAAATTTTAATACGCATATTTTTAACATTGAATATAGTTGATATATTAATAAATCAGTCTTTTTAAGGAGTTTACTTTCCATTTTTAACAAAAATATGTCACTGTTTTTTCATTATTAAAAATATGCAATAAAACGTTAAAACAAAACAAAAAAAAAAAAAAAATATATCTACCCTTTTTTCATTAAATTGTAGTAAATAGGTGATTCTAAAAGCTTTTGTATTATTTAATATCAATACTTCACTATAGTATAGATAGCTTTTTGTTATAGTATAGATAGCTTTTTGTTATTATTATTTGAATAATAATAATAATAAAACATTCTTGCAGCAATTTGAAATGACTATAATATTATACTTATTATCATATATTTCTTACCTTTTCACCATTAATGGAAAATTTATTTTTCCGGTTAATGAAGACAAAACAAGAAATAATATCACACCACACTTGCAACATCTGCGGTTTCATTTGAATGTAACCCAAAATAATTCTCGGTAAGCTAGGTAGAATCACATTTGTGATTGCATTCCAGTTCTTTTACAGCTGGTCGAGAGAATTAACATCTACTGTATGTGGAAATAGCGAACAAAACAGTAAGAAATTGGAACAATTACCTGTAGACAACTTGTATTCATAGCATTCTAAAATGAGCTTTTGGTAAAATTTGACCGCAAATAAAACAGTAGTAATGAACAAATGTTTTTTCACAAAGTGGGTCCAATACTTTCACAGCAGGGCTATTTCATGTATTCTGCAGAGAGACTGATGTATGGTTTGTTGTAACTGCTGTATACAAATGTCTGGCTCGGAATTCCACAGCAGCAATTGGCACAACTTTCATGGTTGATGGTATAATATGGAGGTACCAAAAATTAGTATTATCACAGTAACTGCAAGATGGCTTACATTTCTAAAACTCAGTTAACACATTTCATGCAGAAAGAAAATATTATCCAGTTTCATACTTAAATCAAGGTCACTGAAATGTGGTAAAAGCAATCTGCTTAAGAAAACAGATGCCTCTGTAGAGGACTTTCTATGGAAAACTGGCTTTCATTCCCATTATACATGGGCAAAACCAATGTCGTGTAATATAATAATCTATTAGTACAGTAAATACATTTAATTTCTTTGCATTTATTTATGTCATGCTGCTTTTCATGTAATTTAGTATGATAACCTTATAAGTTTATTTAATTCTGCTCATGGTCTACGGAAGTAAGGTAAGTCACCTGTTATGAGAATATCAAGTTATTAATATTTATGTGAAAGTCTGCAATAACTTTTCATATCATAAGAGATTTACGAATGTGTATATAACTTACATGTGTAGTTATTATGCAAGATCTATAGAAAGTATCCAAAATTACCATGACATTAATCACACTGTACGAACAGGCAAGACATTATACATTAGGAGAAAATTAACTAATATTTTGGGGGATGAAATACTATTTTACACATGGGAACTGTTTAAACAGCTGAGAAAAATTCATGCTTTTTTCCCTACAGTTACAGAATATATATATACATTGTTTCATAAGAATAAAAAGTAAAGTTAAATTTAAATAATTCTCATGTGCCATTGCTGCAAAGAATTAAATTTGAATTTAACAAATATTCTCTCTTCATATAAAGTTAATTTAAATTATGAAATTTTAATTGCATACATATCAAAGATTAATTATTGCTGCGAATTAGTTTACTATATCATTGAAATTCTGAGAGCATATGTAAATTAAATGCACGTATTTAAAACCATGAAAAAATATATAATATTCCAAAAAACTAATCCCTAATATATACATATATATATATATCTCAAAGACAGGCATATGCATAATTTCTGTTAGAGAAACAGTTTCTCCGAGATTACGTTTTAGAGTAATTAAAACGGTAAATTAATGGTGATATTATTACTGCATTCCAAAATTCGCAGTAATTAACGATTTCGATCATTACTACGAAACAAAACGGGATGAAAAAGAAAGAATCCTGATACAATAACATTAAAAATTTGTGTGTTTACGTATAAAAATATATAATATTCTCAAATAGGTCATTTAAGCATAGTCTTTGATTCGGAAACATTTCCAGAAGTATTTCAGTTTTCATAATCTGAAGTAAAAACAAACCTGCTTTTGCAGAGTATCCATTGGCAGTTGCCTTCAGAAAAGGTTTCAATTCATTGAAGCAAAACGATTTAATCTGAATCAACTGATGAATTCACGCTCCACCATTTCAAAAGCATTACGACTGTCTCTTTAAATGCCAAGGGATTCGATCAGCATTTCTCCGATTTCTTAAACGTCTGAGCAAAATCACTTCAGCCATCTTGTTTACAGTCGCTGTTAAGAGTTTGCGGCAGGTCAGGAGTAGCCGCAAAATTCCTCTATGGTAGTGACGTATTTTCAGTAGGCGTGTCCGAAAAGCGTTGCACTTGAATTCGGTTTTGCAATGCAAGTGCGATTACCATGACAAGCGTTGCACTTGAATTCGCCCCTATATAGATAAAAAAATATTTTCTTCCTTCCTCTCTTCCTCAGTGTATGTTATTGTGTTATATCTTGTATTTCAATTCTGTATTGTGCTGATATTGTTGTTTATATATAAAAAAATTTAAAAAAAAAAAAAAAAAAACGTAAACTTATAAAAATATAAATTAAAGTTTATCTGGAGGGGGGGAGAGGTTGTAATATCTTGTTATTTAATAAATAAATATAATTATTGTTGAAGTGGCAACGCCATATTTGTATTAAACCGTTGCTTAGCAACGTGAGATATTGTTTTAAAAAGATGAGAATTCTGAAGATTTTACCAGCTAGGAGTAGTATGAAAATTTTGCCACTTTAATAATTGTATAAAATTTGTCTATCACCGTGAACTAGAAATAAAATTTATGTTCTACTAAGAAGATTGTCTGTTTTGTAAATTACTGCAAAATACATTACAAGGCTGAGATTCCATTTGAATACAATTCATGATAGTGGTAGCATTCGAGTCACAGCCTAAATCATGTCTGAGTTTTACAATTTCTGTCGAGATTATATCCATATGAAAATTAAAGCTGCAAAAATGTGCAATGAGAAAAAACATATTTCCACACACTTTTCATATTTTCACTCACTTCATTCGATCTACATCTGATATTTTTCGATAGCATTTCGGATAAGGCTCCTCTAAACCAGGCTGAATCACTAACTTTTCTCTCTTGGCGAGGGAGGGTCCGCGCTACCAATTTTGGCGCGTTTATCGCACACGCTGGCTGAATGTCTGCTGTTTTTTTAAAGATTTATTTTATAGACGCGCGGCATTCAGCGCACATAAACTTTTCGGATAATTTATTAATTCTCGAATAGTATATAGACGTTTTCACTTAAATAAAAATTTCGCGTATATTTTGTAAACATATTCAAAATAACTTATTCTTTAGATGTTTCAGTTTTGTTAGCAGACTAAAATAAATAAGATATGAATAAAAACTTTCAATAGTGTCAAATGGGGAAATAGTTCAAGCGTAGAGTGTGCAAATAAATTTATCTTAATGGCATTTTAACAAAAATTTCCATAAAAACACTAAATTCATACTAAAAAAATAACTTAAGAATATGTTGTCATTTTAGTCTGAGGTATATGGAAATAATTGTGCAAGACTCTGAAGAAACACTTTCTTTTAAATGTGTGAAATATTTCATAACATATATGGAAGAAGAAAGTACAGCATTCTGTGTTTTGGATGATTTTCACCAAATGTAATATAAATACGAACTAGAAACCGTAATAAAAAGTCCTTCCTCTCTAATCAGATCACCTTTGTGTTGCATTGTATTTGTAATACTTCTAAAAATCCAATTTTTACCTAAATTAAAAAACAGTTATTCCATAAAAGATAATAAATTTGAACGTATATAGAATGAATTTTGTAATTTGAGTTATGTTACAAAATAATTCCTAGTTTATATATTTTATACTAATAATTTAGATAAAACCTGTCCAATTTAAGAATGTGTGTTAACCACATTACGTGGGGTTAAGTCGTCCTTTTACAATTTAAGAATGTGGTTAACACACATTCTTAAATTGTAAAAGGACGACTTAACCCCACGTAATTCATTTCAAAGCATAAAATAGCTTATTTTCTAATATTCAAAATTTCTAATAGTCATAAAATAGCTTATTTCTATCTTTCATAAGCTTATTTTCTATTTTACACAGCAACAGCATTTTCATGCAGTCAAGGTTTTTTAATTGCTAGTTATTATACATAATACTTAATTTTTAACACATTCTTATTAGAAAGCATAACTAAGAAACTTCTTTTTAAAGCACCACAGTGATTGCAATGAATGTCGTTAAATTTACAAAAGTATTGAAGATATATTGAACAGCATTATAACAAGAAACTACTGTACAAAATATGTAAATTTAGCATAATTTCTTTTTTAGTATTTGCATAGTTTCCTCCAAATGAACCTTAATGGGAAGTTATCTTGCAAAAATTTAAAAGTATTAAAATGGCCTCTATTTAAGATGTAACTGCATTTATAATTATTTTGTAATTGTGAATAGATTATATTATTGCAATTAGATTATGCACTTACAACATAATTGCATAAAGTAATGAAATTAAGAGTTCACAGATACAATGTAATATAATTACAATACAATTATCTAAATTGTAATTATAATCACTTATTTAATACCACAATATTATTATAATCACAATGTAATTTAAATTGGGTACTATATTTGTATACCCTCCACTCAAATGGAGGTACTGATAAGCCTGGAAGTTATTATCAACAAAAAGCCTGTTCAGGACAGTTTGATGACAATTTCCACCGGGCGAAAAGTACATTCTTAAGCCCAGGCAAATCATGACAATAAAAATCATTTAGTCTCATGATTCACTATATTTCAAACCCTAAATTTGAATTCTGCACCAAATTATTTACCTATATTTTAACATACTTTATGAATTATTAGAAGCGATATGGCAAATATCTTCTAAAAATAACTGTAAAATATTTGTATCCATTAATTGATTCAGATACACACTTTTATTATTTAAGTATATCAAAATAACAGTTTCATGTTCCTGAAATACAAAAATTATGAAAAAAGTTAAAAGTAATATTCTTAGAAGCATATGATATTAGTCACCAGCTGCAAAATAGTTAATTTTTTGCCCTAAATACAAGTTTATTACACAGTAGTCAAATGTGTAACTTAATAACATGTTATATAAAAAATTAATGATAATAAGTTTATCAGAAATGAATTAATTCTGCAAACAAACTTTCTGCATTTGAAAATTTTCTGCACCTGACGGGAGAAAGAGATCTAATAAAATTAGATTTATTATAACTTCAGTTGGACCAAATACCTTCTCTCTATATATATGCATCACTAAAGAAATAAATAAAATTATCATGCTTAAAAAACAGATGTACCATACCAGTTTTTTTCCCCTTGTTACCCTTTACATTGAGAAATAACAAACAGTACAATGCTGAAAAATACTATCCTTGAAATTTTGTTTAAATGAAGAAACACACACCATCTTTTTATTTAAGCATTACACTTCAAAAACAGATACACATACCAATTTATTTTCACTAGCCTTTATACTGATAACATGCCATATAAAAATGAAAAGAATTATCCTTGAAATTTAGATAAAATGAAGTAACACAATGGGAAAATTTATGCACATGGACAACTTTTCTCTATTGCATGTTGTCTGACATGATCCACAAGTGCCTAAAAATGTATCCAAAGAAACACATTTCAATATTAACAAAAAATTGTTTACAGATTAAAATTCATTTATTTCATACCAGTATTATAAAGATCATGCATGAAACAAATCTGCTTTCCCATACTTTTAAGTAAAACTTAACTGAAATTTTATACTGGAAAATATGCTATATTTCTATATATTAGAAACAAGAAAATAATACCATAATAATATACTCATAGCCTAGCAGAAAGTAACATATATAACATCAAACACAGAAATTTATATACTCGTAGCCTAGGAAAAAGTAATACATATTACATAAAACACATAAATTATTTAATATAAAACATACATACCTTCTAAAATTATTTTACTTTTTGTTTCTTATTGGCCGATGCTGATGAATATGAAACGTTATGGGCTCTTTTGTTGATAAGATGCTGTGTAAGGCCTTTGCATCTAGTAATAAAAAAATTATCAATAATTACTTTCTTAAGATTACAGCATTCTGGCATGGCCACATGCGTACATTTATCAATTATTCTTTCAACTAATTCTTTTGTGATGGCTGATTGTAAACGAAGGAGTACATCTTTACATTTTTGAAATTCTCGTTCAGCTTCCCTACATATTCGATACATTCCTGAAGAGATGACCTTCAGTCCACCTTTATTGCTGTGTTTGTAAGAATTGTGCGATGCTCGGGTATGTCAGGTTCCAGCATGTCCTCTGAAATGGTCATAGCTGTTTTACAATTTTCACATATGCTTTTTTTTTTCAACAACTTATTATATATGGCTCCTGCGATGTAATGTATATCATTTTCTTCCACAGCTGGGGGCAAGCGACGTTTCACTGCCACTGCAGAAGAGGTAGATGGCACTACAGAATTGGAGATAGGATGCAAGACCTCCTTTCTGATAGCAACCTCTAATTCAGAAGCATCAAAGAGGCTGTGGTCACTTTCAGAACAATAATTTGGATTATTGATATCCGAAATGAACTGTGATAGGCACACTAATTTCAGTGCTCTCTTGGCTTGCAAAGCAGTAGGCTTTGCACCCGACTTTCGTCTAATCTGTGAAAAGGCATTTTCCAGCGCATCTTGTGTCAACCTGCCTGGTAAGAAAGATGTAAACCCCTCGGAAAATAATTCTTTTGAGAGTTTCACAACACTCAATGTGCTCATAATAATGCCAGTTTGAAATGGCTTCCATGCTTTTCCAAACTGAACAGTTTCAGTCACATGAATGAATTTCAATAAAATATTAAATTTCTCATCTTGATTTTTGATAGTGATGCCTTTTTTTGGATGCCTTGCAGTCATAATTGTAAACCATTCTGCTACAAGTCTCAGCCACCATGCAGAAGTTAATGCTTCTTTTGCAGTTATTTTGGTGTAAAATAACTGCTTTTTCAATAGCAGCAGCTGTTTTTACAGAAAACAATTGCACAGCAGATGCCACATTCATCGAGGAAAAGTGTGTTGGGAAGAGATGAACTCTGTTCAAGTGATGTAGAGATCTCAGGGCAGCATCTGATTCTATCTCACTTGACCAGAGTCGTTTCACATACACTGAAGATACTATCCTCGATGGCAAGGCATGCTGCTGGCGAAATTCCTCTGGTAATATCATAATACTTGAAAGAAATGCATTTCTCATGTTTTTAATGAGATGTGGTACATCTGCAATACTGTGAATGAAAACATCAGGTCCTCCAATATTGTAATTTGTCTTCCTATCTGTCCTAGAGACAGATACATCCAATGACGACCACATTGCTCTGTTATTGCTTCCCATATCTGAAACAGAGGCTCTTACAGTTAAACCTATTTCTGTAGCTGCTACTACAGTTCTATGAATTAGATCTTTCATGTCAGAACCTGATGTTGAAGGCCCTGTTAATTCATTGGCAACAATCTGTTTCCATGATGTTTTAAGGCCTCTAAGCATTACAATAGTGTAATGCTTAGCAACTGCAGGTTTTCCTAACGTAACATTTCCAATGAATGACTTAGACGATGTATCAAAATCTTGATATGAAGCTATTTCCATTTCGTCAACTAAAAGGCAGCAGTTCCTATCAAGAGCATCCAATGAATGAACTTTTGTCTTGAGGAAAAAAAACAAATTTTCTAAAATGCCGAAATTTATTTTTATTTCCCTAATCCTCCTGTTCAAGGTACTGTACGATGGTGCTGGATATCCAGTACTTCTGAGGTAATTATATCCATGTTTGCCCAAAGCAAATCGCATCTTCAGTCCTTTTATAATGGACTTTTCTGACCAGTTCCTTTTTGACTGCACAGCAAGGGCTCCTACTTGCTCATCGGACAAAAATGATGTCAATTTTGCATCTTTTTCTTGAAGCTGTTGCTCAAGGAATTCTATTTTTTTTAACAACTCTTCATTTGAAGCAGGTAGAGTTTCCTAAATTCAAAAAGAAATAGTAAACATGTTATGCTGTGATTATTTTTTTAAACAATGGTTGGATGAATTAATATATTTGTAATAACAATGATTTTTTCAACAATTTTTTTGGAGAATATTAAATAATTTACCACTTCAGTATTTGGCTTAGGACATCTTACTTCTCTTATCCTCTTGTCAGTTACAGATGGTGGTGGATTTGGAATGCTAAAGAGTGTTGGTACTGCAGTTTTTCTTAGTTTTTTTCTATCTTTGCATAGTGACTCAAATTGAGATTCCTCAAAATGATCCTGTAAATACATAAAGTAATAAAAAAAAGTACACAAAATAAATAAAAGTACAAAAACACAAACCACACAGTGAGGTTGTGCCAAAGGCAGCAAGCATGAACTGTAAGTAAGTATAGGCAATAAATAAATATGCAGGTAATTAAATTAGGCCCAGTATTATAAAAAAGTGAAACAATAAACAAACCATGTCTAACATATCAGCAGCAGCATCTTGTAAGCTTGGACAGAATTTAATTATCCAATATTTATTTTTTGCCTATAATTTAAGGTGTTCTTTAGAACATTATCCAAAAATTAAATGAAGTAGTGTTTTGCTATAACATTAAAAACAACTAAAATAAAACTTTATATTTCTTGCTATAGTGCTCTTACAATAGATAAGAAAATAAGAGTTCACTACACCCAACTTTTAAGATACTAGGCCGATAAATACATTTATAATTAGAGCAGACTATGATTCTTGTTATAATTGTAGTAATGTTTATTGCTCTAACTGAAATATTTAATTTTTAATTCTCTAATCATTCAAAACATAGCCCTAATTTCGGAGCACAGTGCCAACATGCATTTTAAAAAGCATCAAGGCCAGTTTAAACGACTATTTTTTAAATTACATTGGCACAGACATATCCAATTAAAGTTATTAAAAACTCTAGAACGTAGTTCAGTAGCTTTCTGAATTTGTAGGCAATTTTTTATTTAGAGATGACAACACAAAATAACGCTTCAGAAAATATTATTTATCATGTATAAAAATCTGTTTTGTAACACAGATCAGTAATAACTGTTTATCAATGTCATGAGGATTTAATTTGAGGAGATCACATTCTTTAGAAGTATCAAATTCATGAAAGAATTTTGGCTTGGCCTTTGAAATTCATCATTACAGGCAGATTTATTTGATTGTTATGCATGCATTAAACACTACACATGCATTAAAAACACTACACATGCATTAAAAACACTACAATTATTTTTGAAAAGTACACATGCAGTTTCACAAGTTTTCTGTGCTTATTTGAATGTTCTGCATTCATTTCTAAATCTTTACTCTTATTATCTTTTTAAAATTGCCAAATTGTATAATACTGTGATTATAAATATATGGTACTTGCAATTATTGAAGTCAGATTATATATATTTTGTCTCATACTATTCAATTTATTCTATTGACTTCAGATGTCAATGTCAAAATTCTGGAAGTTATTTTAACCAAGAAACAGTAGTGGGCAACTCATCTAACTTTTTAACAACAGTGATTATAAAATAAAGAAAAAAAATTATATATCATTCCAACGATATTGCAACTATAGTATAATGTTACATATATCTTTAGCAAACATTCAGATTTTATCTTGACTTTCCAAATTATTATTTATTTTTTAATAAATTTCAATATGCTAATGATTTTCATGTTACATTAGTATAAATTCCACAATTAGCACAGGAAAACAAAATCTGCGCTTTATATTAGAAGAGAAATTTCTTTTCCACATTCAAAACATCCACATTGGCGATGTTTGGCGACGGGTACATTAACCCTAGACTAATTTAATTATAGCTATTATTACAGAAATTAGCAGATACTCAGGTTATTGTACACAAGAATTTCACTTTACTTGCACATTATAAACATCAGAGAAGATATAAACTCTAAATGAAGGCATAATTAACATTATACTTACTAAGCAAAGTTCAGCGCCTGGACCAGGTTTCCAATTGTCTCTTCGGCAATTATTTACCCATATTTTTCTTCTTTCTTCATTTTTAGGAAATTTTACCAATGTATGACCTTTCCGTGAATGATTTGAACAATTAATAGCTGCACATCCGCCCATTTTACACAAAAAACACAAAAAATTGTTGCACCGTAACTACACGGCCGCCATTAAATCTCCCACTTGGGAGAGCGAATGCCTGATGATTCAGCCTGGTATATAGGAGCCTTAATTTCGGACGTTGTACTTTTTTCAAAATGTAATCAAAAATGGGGCGGTTTCACTAGAGGTTGCTCTGATTGCCTGTAAAAGCATCTTTCTTAAATGCAAAAATAACCTCTTGATGAACTGGCGTATTATATAATAATAATACTTTAAAGGCTATGTTTTGTTTTCCATAGTAACTTTTAATGAAGGAACGAAAATAATCTTTACACTGACCAGGATTTGGCGACTAGGTCCCCTAAAACCCTAGACGCCTTTTAAAAAGGGGAGTATATAAGGTATTTCTCCCACTTCCCTAGCGTGCCTTCGTGGTGTAACGAAGCACGCTGGGCCGGTATTCCAGAGGTCCGTGGTTCGATTCCCGGCGAAGGCGGTTGCATATTTCTCATCTTTTCTGCTTCCAATTAACCTAATGACTCTACAGGGTAAGATTGGTTTTTTTCTCAACAATTAAGTTCTAGAAGGCAGCTTTTTCCAGTATAACCCAGTTTCATCCACGTTAAAAATTTTTTCATTACGGTAGCCTTCTACTTCAATAATTTGTTTTATTTGTTTTGGGAATTTTGACACTGCTCTTTTTCTGCACTTGCGCTTTCATCCACAATGTGAGTATAATGAATCCCTTAGCATTTTTTAGAGGAAAAAAAAACACCTACGCCTCATTTGAAAATTTTCACTACTCTTTTTTTTTTTTTTTTTTTTTTAAGTGTAGAAAAAGATTTGATGCTCTTGCTTGACTATCTAGTTAACTTAAGAGAATTTTTTTTTGTGTGTGTGTTTGTTTACAGTTATCCAAATTATTAAGTCTTTCCATATTTAACATTAAAACAACTTTTTGTCTCACAAATTTCTTGGAAAAAAAAGAATTTGTTGCCATTCCACACTCTATATTTTTCTTTATCTTTCACAATATTTCAAACTGAAGACATTTACTTTTTTATCTCTTGAAATTCTGGTACTGTCCTCATAATAATTTACAAGAAAAGTGTAACTTTAAAAATTTGCACTTGTTTGTTTTATTGCAACTAGTGTCAGATTTTTGTTTCTCATTCATTATAAATGATTTAAAAAAGTATTAAAAGAGCATGCCAGGTGCCATGAATCAGATAGTGAAGATGACAACTGGGATCACGTGATATGGCTATCGTAGAGAGTGAGGATAAGTTCCCTCTGTGAGTTTGCCACATCTTTGGTGAATGCACATACATGCATGATAAATCAGCACTGTTCATTTGGGAAATACATATTTTAGTGGGAACATTTATGTCACACTATTTGGCACAAAATATTTCCGAATTAAAGAACAATGAATCAATCGGTACTGGAATATACAGTACAAAGTCCGTAATCCGGACTCGTCTTCGGCGATTCCGGATTATAGATCTTCAATTTAAATCTGGTAAGATAACATGCAGAAATCATACAATTAAAAATATGAAACCGTAATATATGAAATAAAAAGCAATTAAGATCTAATTATAAAAAAGCTAAATATTTATTTGTTTACTTTATTAAACATTTCTTTCAATGTAAGTTATTTAAGTTGCTTTGTTTTCTGTGCTAAACGCGCATGCGTAAAGCATACAAAAAAAGTTTGTGTGGTTGAGGTCCGGATTACAGACATCCGGATTACAGACTTTGTACTGCATCACTCAAATTACTACTCGTACTATTGTGGAGTTAGCACTGAGTGAAGCTGCAACATGCAAGGTATTCTTGTACAGTGAAAAGTCAGAGATCCAGACTTGTCAGACTTCGATGATTTCAGATTTGGGATCATCGGTTTAAATCTAGTTAAGATGACTTGTAAAAATTATAAACTTAAAAATATGAAATAGTGGCTTATGAAATAACGAAGCATTTATGACTTAATCAATAAAAAAAATTTAAAAAAAACAATATTTATTTGTTTACTTTATTAAACATTTCCATTTCTTTTAATATAGGTTATTTAAGCTGCTTTGTTTTTTGCTCTAATACTTTCTCTTCAGTTTTATAGAGAGACTTAATTTCTTGTTAAGTTCCAAAGTTCCATCGTTCAAGCCCTGTAATTGCAGCGTCGAGAATTACAACTAAATTATTGATGAAATTTTTTTTTATTCTCAACAATTGTCACATTTTTTCCGGTCGGTAATAACATTTTCTATATTTAGAAAGGCCCTTTCGCTGCCCATTAACTGATTGATGATTGATTGGGGCATTACCACTGCAATGAAAATCTTCTGTTATGACATCATTTATTATCACTTCTCCACATTTCTTCACAAACTCTATTAAGTGGAAAATTTCGCTTTTTTTTTTTCTTTTTTCAATACCTGGAAAGCTTCAAATTCATGGTTATCATCATAAAATTTAGCTACAAGATATTGCCAATGTGACTGGCAGCTAAAGGCATTTCGTTGCACTAAATGTTGCTTGCTTTTATCGCATTGCTAATGATGCTAAGCCCGAATTATATTAGTTCAGTTATTTATTTTACTTATCAGTTATTTATTTTACTTATTATATTATTTACACCTATATCCTGAACATGCATTTATCTGAGTCCTGAATAAATAAATTCTCACATATACTTATGGTTTATCTAGGAAAGGCATTAGGCATTTGTGGCCCAGTGCAGTTTCTGCGGGTCCTGAATTCTGTTGTCAAGCGCCTCCCTCAGTTCTAAAAATTTGCCACCTCTAATTTTTGCCTCCCAGTGCTTTCACTAACTTATAAAAGTTCTGTCATTCCTTAATTTTGTTGCTAGGTGCTTCTCTAAATTCTAAATGTTTTGCCATTCCTGAATTATACTGCCTGGTGCAACCACATGAGCTCTGATGCCAGTTCTGGGCTTATCTAACTAACAAATCAGTTATTCTCAATTCAAAAAGCATTAAATATAACCTTTTGGCCAATGAATATCATTTAAAAATTTATTTTTTTACATATGGTACGAAATTTCTCCTCGTTAAAACATTCACCAATCTGCAGTGTAATTAGCTAAGTCTAATCATCGGCAAGCGTAATGTCACCAAGCTCTTTGGCGTAATGTTACCAAGTAAAAGGTTACCAAGCTCTTTGGTATTCAATTACTAATACTTTAAAAAAAATTTTAGCCATCTCTGTGTGAGCTATTTCTTAAGCTGCCATATGCTGATAGTCATGGGGTGATGAAAGCGGGGGGGGGGAAATTTCACCAGGTTGACATCAGGAATATAAATTATTCAGTAGGTGTAAATTCTATTCCACGTAAAATATTTTGGTTTAAGATTTATGCCAAGCAGAAAGTCGGCTATGGAAACAAATATTTTATCATACAGATTTATGCTTATTAGCAATAATTTAATAAGGACTGTTTCTTCAGAATGGCGATATTTTACTTAGTAACAAAGTGAAATAAGGGAATACAGAAAGAGTATTGCCCTTCAGTGGATTTCGAGCCATTGTGATATTTTTGGAAATGAGCAGGCAGATAGGCTTGCCAAGGCCGGTACCCTTACGGGCCAACCGGATTTCCTTTGCTAATTAAATATGATAAGCGATGGAAATTTAAAATAGATTCCCAGGGTAAAACCTTAATTTAATCTTGAGTTTAGGTATACAGCGTCGTTTTTAAGTTCTGCATTATTTTTGCTAGGTTTTACTACTCAATAAAGTTATTCTGTAAAATTTCCTTACACAAAAGTTAAAAATAAATAAATAAATAAAATCCCATTTTATGTCCATCATAAAATGTCCTTATAAGCAAAATGTAACTGTTTGCTCCATCTTCCATTACATTTTTAAAAACTGTTCGCTCCATCTGAAATTGGATTCTACTCATTTAATGCAAAATATTTGATTGGTTTTTAAAGAGAGAACCTATGTTCACCACAAAACTTAAAAAACTATTTGCAGAACTATGTTTGTTGTTATTTTTAGTCATATCTGCTTTAAATTTTAGAAATTACTCAGGATTGTAAACATGATCCGCATCTCTATGCAGTCGTAGGAACTACATAATATTTTGTATTAAAAAAAAAAGTACTATCTTTTCTCAAAGTTCAAAGGTGGCCTAATTTAATTAACTACCTATTTATATTTAAAAAATAAATAAATAAATAAAATAAAAAATTTGCTTTATCTTTTTTCTCTCTTCAAAATTCAGAAAACAAATACAGTGTTTGCCTCTGACACTTGTATTTATAACTGACTAATTACAAAAAATCTGTGCAAGCACACAAGCGGTACAAATCTGCACTACCCTTGCCAATGTCTTAACAAGCATTGCTACTGGTATCAAAATATCAAGTTTTTTGAAGCTGCAAGTACTGTGACTACAAGTACCTACTTACTTTATGAAATGTACCTAATTAATATATAATTAGTTAATTTATATGACTATTATCTACCTCAGTATCATTAAGTACCTAGGTAACACCTGCATTAGGGAATTTATGCATTAGATGCATTACGGCCTAAATTTTGGTGACAGCCAGCTTAAATGAGATCAAGTCTCATGGACCCCTATTTACATCTCTTGCGCCCCAAGTTTTTCTTTCATTGAAATGGACCCTTTGAAGATCGGAGCAGAACACTGCTGTATCATTTAGACCATTTTAGGAATATATGATCAGTTCATGAGATTTTATAATATTTATTACCTAGTTTATATGCTGACTTTATCTCATATAAAATCCGTTTTTCATTTATGAACTAATAAAACTTAAAGATAGGATTTTTTTTACAACGTATATTTTATGGACTTTCATTACGGAAAAGAATTTTAAATATAGTTGAACTTAAAATACTATGATTTATGTATCATACTATTTTGATGTTCATAATTGATAGACTTTTTGTATCAATTATCGGTGTTTATGGAATGCAAAAATTTTCACTTTCAGAAAATACTTTCATTATAATATATGGACCATTTTTTTGAACACCTTAACTTAGGTACAGGAATATCAGAATTTTTACAAAGGATATTTTATGAACTTTTTCATTACGAAAAGAATTCTTATTATCATATTGGAACATAAATACCATGATTTATGCCCCATATAGTTGATATTTATATACTTATAAAAACTTCAAATTTTATGGATATTGCATAAATTGTGTATTCGTATTAACAACGCTTTATGGAATAGTACCTTGATAAGCTATTTTATGTCAATAACTGTTGCTTATGTAATGTGGAAATTTTTCACTGTGCGAAAGAACTTTTATAATTACGTATGAAGTTTCATATGTGGACCATTCGACGAAATCCTAAAACTCAAGGATGGGAAATTTTACAACAGATATTTTGTGAATTTTTTCATTATGAAAAAGAATGTTCAGTATCATATTGAACTTGAATACCACTACTATATTAAACTACACTGCTATAAAAGTACAGAAAAAAGTAATTTTCATTCATCATCAATTAATATAATGATCTTAAATATGAAAAAAAAAATTTTAAATGAAAACAATTTAAATATTTGCAATTATGCTGCAAAAATCTAGGTCGTTTCCTAGACTTAATGGTAAACATAGCAGATTAAGTTTCATATTTACAAAATTTCTTGCTAGCAACAGAACACTGACTGACAGGGATAACAAATATATATATATGTATACAAAGTCTTTAATCCGGACTGGCCGGGACTTCGGCGATTCCGGATTATACATTATCAATTTAAATCTGGTAAGATGGCATGCAGAAATTATAAAATTAAAAATATGAAACCGTAATTTATAAAATAAAGAGCAATTATTATCTAAAAGGTATCAGAATAAAAAAAAATTTAAAAACTTAATATTTATTTACTTTATTAAACATTTTTTTCACCGCGCGCATGCGTAAAGCATACATTACGCATAGTCGAAATTAGAAAATTGCAACCAGAAAACTATTTGATGTGTGTTTGTGATATTTATAATGACGAGAAATTTGATTTAAATCATATCAAAGACGGAGTACATCGAGATGAAATACTACATTTAGTCAGGAATTATAAGCCGAATAAAATAAAAACATCTGCCCTGAAGATAAGGATAGTGCTGACAGATCAACTTCCAGTTCATTGCGCGCTGCTACGTCCCCCCCACACACACTCCGCAGAGCCGTAACCATGATGGTTACGGCAGAGTAGTGTGAAATTGATAAAACAGATTTCGGAATGGTTAGAGAAACAAAGAATATGCCTTTATCCATTTTTTGCAGCAATTCCACTTTTTGTTTGATGGACATCGAAACATACTTTCGCTTTGTAGATCCTTTGGCGGCTCCAGAATCGGAAATTCTTTTTGACATAATCGAAAGTTCAAGCTTACTTTTATAAAATTGCTATAACAGTCTGCAAAAAATAATAAGGCGGATCCAATTAGAAGATTAAGGAACAACGCAATCTGCAACATTAACTGAAATAGATAATTTCAGCATAGCTTATACCGTCCGTTATACATTAAACGCGCATGCGTGAACGTATTATGCGTGAACGTGCGTAAACGCTGTTGGCAGTGGCGATAAAGGCGAAGCACATTTTCTTTTCCTTAAATAAAGTTAAGACTAATCTAAATAAAATTCATGCTTTATTCCGTAAATTAAAATAAAATAAGCTAACACTGTAGCCTTTGCATTTAAAATCATTGATTGAAAGAAAACTAGCATTATGCTGACGCATAGTAACAAGACATTCGCCGACACCGGCGTACATATATATAATACCAACCCGCCGATCTTGACGTCATCGGCCAATCAGCGACAACCATGATAGCTTACCGCCGATTGACCTCCGCTCAAAATTTGCATAAGGAAAACTAAAGCCAACAAACGGCCCTCTTTTCCTCATGCAAATGCAAAAACAAAACTTACACAGAATTACATTAGTTCAATTCTATTATACGAAAACACTTATTGACTTTAAACACTGAAAACATCTAAGCAAAACTTTCTTAAATTAACAGCAGTCGCTGCTTTTGTAAATAAGTCCGCAGTATTTAATTTGATGGTGATAAATTCAAGGTCAAACACTCCATCATTTACTAGTTTTCTAGTAAAGTGATATTTTATGTTATCAGGTTCAATGTTCCGTCTTACTTTCTTCGGGAACATGCAAGGACCTGACTCGGAACAGAGAGCTTACTAAAGCTATGTTCAATAACTGAGGGAAGTAGACAGGATACACAAGAAGGGTATACAAAACCCTTTATTTTTCTCTATTTACAATAATTTCCGTACTTCGGAATACAAACACCCACTACTTGTGGTCTAAACGTAAGAATATAAAAATATAACTAAACTCTAACTTGACTTTGAAATAATAAACGTGGAAGATTGGCCTTATATTAACAGGAAGCCGTATGTAGTACAGAGAACTGTGAACACTACAATACGTTTAAAGTTATCGAGAGGATTAAACCTCTGGCCTGGAAGGCAACCAGCAACTGAGTAAAACTTCTAAGGTAAGCGGCCTGCTTCGACTAACTGCTTCCTCTCTCTCGCTTGGCAAAAAGCCACAACTTAAATACTTGGCGCTCGCCAGACAAACTTTGCATAAATACGTTAACGCTTATAATTCTGGCCGGAAGTAGAAAATAAGAAGTGATAGTAAAGATTTAAAATAAAATAAACGTTAGTAAAACTTAAGATCCTTACATACTTCCCGCCAGAGTTAATTAGTTTGAAACTGAGGTCTGAAACGACCTTGTTGAAAACTTTTAGCTCTAGAATCTAACGCGAGGCCAATCTTTTACAAACATTTTTCGCTAGAAACTAGAAATTTAAAAGAAAGAAATTTGTTTTTTACAATAGCAGCTCCCAGGACCCGCAATTTTTTCATCTGTACTGCATCTAAACAGAAGCTTTTATTCAAATCTGGTTCATTCCAGAGATCTGGAAGGAAAACTAGTTTAATGAAATGTTACACAATGAAATGGCAAGTAACATGTATAATTATATTTCTCTTAACATTCTTATTTCATTCATGACTATTTTAATTATCTCTCCCCGTGCTCTCTGACATGTGTTGTAAAAGAACACCAAACACGAATGTGTTTATGTCTACGTGTTCAACACTTCCTCCTACAATCAAAGCACTAACGTGTTAAAAATTCAACATACCAAGACCTCGTAACACACCCTAACTTCAACTCTAAACCCTGAGGTACTATTCTGAAAGTGGCTAACTCTGAAGTGTAGCGTCGGAGAGCCTAACTACATTCATTCAACCTTTAACACATATTCACCATGATTTGGTCTTTTTACAGTCACACGAATAACAAATTTTTAACATTACTTTCACTTTTACCATATCACGCTATTTCTTAACATTTGAAATAACAGTTCACATTGTATATAAGAACATATTAACATGCCGTTAATTTTTCGCATTTGAAAACATACATTAGTAGTACATTGTTAACTTCTATTCTTTTCAAAGCAAGTGCCAATTCTTTCTACATTGAAATACTACATTTCAAAAAGTCTTTCAGACTAAAACTTCTTTCTTGCTAGAATGTTTTAAATAAAATTTATACAATAACTTTTTACAATATTTAAGTCTTTACACAACGCTATTATACATCAACTTTAGTTTTACGCGCGAGTAATTGAAAAACATAATAAGAAAATCGGTCACAACTCATTTCTCGCCCTTTTGGCGATAAAGGTAGACCCCGCATGAGGTAAAACTTCTTGAAATCTGCCACTTGCAGTAAGAATGAAAGATTAACTTAAGTTTGCAAAGTAACATAAAATTTTACTTATCTTTGTGATATTCGAACATTCTTTTCTGAACCCAGTCCTGGAAAGTAGCGTAGATTCTTGTTTGATTTATCCTCCTTCGTGTGCGGGCTCGCCCTTCAGAGCCTTCCTCTAGAAGCTTTCTTTTTTTCCCAGTTCGGTCACCCTTGAATACCTTCTTTTTCGCCTCTGCCTGTGGTCTTGACCGTTTGATGGCAGCTGGTCTTGGCGGAACCGGGAAACTTCTTTCGTGTTCCTGCTTGGACCTCGTTGCTGGCCGTTCAAATTTTCCTTGTAACTTTTCCTCCGCCGCTGGTGGCCCTTCCGCAGTTCGGCGACATTTGCTGCGGAGAGTCCTGTCGGATGAGTAGATCTTCCGTTTTAGAGCCGGGTTATAGTTGCCGTCATTTCTCCTGGCTCTCTTTGCATACGTCGTCCTTCTCCCTTCTTCATTCTGGGGGTGTTCGTGAGCTCTCTTTTCTGGACGGTGGAACGGCTTCTTTTTCTTGCAACTTTCTTTTCACTTGCTCCTGCCTCTTAATGGCTTGCCCTTGTACTTGTCGTTGTTCCACCTCTGGAGCTTGTGCCTGCGGTGTCTGCCGTGCCGGATCCTGCAAAAGATCTGTAAATATTTGCATTTTATTACGATCATAGTAGGGTTTGATTTGATCAATGTTTGCGGAGCAGGTTTCACCATTCTTGGCTTTAAACACTAATACAGCGTGAGTTATTTTTTCTATGACATATGGTCCTTCAAATCGTGGAAAAAATTTGGCAGTTTTATCTTCTGGTGCTGAAGAAAGTGAATGCTTAATTTTTAATATTTCATCCCCTACTTTATAAGTTACTCCCCGTCGTTTCAAGTCGTAATACAGCTTTTGTTTTCTCTGTGCTACTTCCGTATTCTTTTTTGCTTCTTTAATTAGTTTTTCTATATCACCCATTTTAAATTCTGGGGCTCTTTGTTGCACATAAAATAATTTATCTAACGGCGTTATAATCTTTCTGCCTAAAAATAACTCAGCAGGAGTTTTGCCCGTTGTATCATGTTTTGCGGTCCTAAGGGCGAAAGCAAATTCATTGACATAGTTATCCCAGCTTTTATGAAAATTTTTAACATAACTACGGATAATTTTCACTATATTTCTATTGACCCGTTCGGCTATATTTGATTGCGGCCGATACGGGACCATTTTTAAATGACGTATGCCCAGTTTTTGGCACATGTCTTCAAATACATTATTTACAAATTGAGGACCATTATCCGATATAACTTTTAGGGGCGCCCCGTATCTTTAAATATATTTATTTAAAATAGAATTAGTAACTAATTTCGCGGAGGCTCGTTTTAAGGGAACAATTTCGGTCCACTTACTAAAATGATCAACCATAACAAGGAGATAGCGACTTTTATTTAACTGACTTTTTGGGAAAGGGCCCAATAAATCGATGCCAATTATTTCATTTGGAAATTCGGATTTAATACTATTTAGAAACCCGGCCGGGCGGAAATTAATATAATTAACTGCTTGACATATTGGGAAGGACTGGACATACGCCCTTGTTAACTTTTGCAGTTCAGGAAAATAGACTGCCTCGCGTACGCGTTGGATAGTTTTTTCGAATACCAGCATGAGAAGCTAAAGGGCTGTCATGGAGCTCCTGCAGGATATTTAATCTAAGACTAGCTGGGATAACAGGTCGAAATTCGTTGTTGGAATTCGTAGTTTTTGTATAAAATAATAGACCATCTATTAGTTCGTAATGGGCCGCCCTATTTCTTATCGCCACAATATCTTGGTGGCTAAAATTTTCAGGATCCTTCAAATACTCATAAATGCTTCGAAACTCAGGATCCTTACCCAGTTCGGTTATTACAGTTTCTCGGGAATTTATTGTGCATGCTGTGAGCATTGCCACCTTTACGGTATTACCTTCTTCATCTATTTTAATTCTGGATAGGGCATCTACTACGATATTTTCCTTTCCGGGGGTATGCTTGATTACCAGATTATATTCTTGTAGCTTGAGTGCCCATCTTATTAACCTTGGGGATAATTTTTTCCCTGAGTACAATCTAGTTACCGCCGCATGATCAGAGTATACTGTTATTGGCGCCTTTCCAAAATAGACTAGGAACTTTTGCACTGCTAACAGAACTGCAAGTGCCTCTCTCTCGCTCGCAGAATAGTTTCTTTGTGTTTGATTTAAAGTTCGGCTAAAAAATGCCACGGGCTGTTGATTTTGTGAAAGTACCGCTCCTACCGCATAATCCGAAGCATCCGCTGAAATTTCTAAATTCTCATCCTTTTCAGGAAATTTCAACACAGGGGCTTGCGTTAATGCTTGTTTTAATTTTTCGAAAGCACTATTGGCTTCGGCCGTCCACGAGAATCTTGCCTTTTTCCTTTTTAATTTTAACAATGGCTCAGCAATAGCTGCAAAATCTTTTATAAAGGACCTATAATATGAACAAAGTCCTAGAAAAGAAGAAAGCTTCTTTGCCGTGTTCGGAGTCGGATACTTTTGTACAGCGATTATTTTTGATTCGTGTGTCTCGATTCCTTTCTGAGATATTTTGTAACCTAAATATTTTAATTCAGGGGCTGCAAATTTGCACTTTTCGACATTAACTTTTAGACCGGCCTCATTTAGTAAAGCAAACACCTGTCTTAAATCCTGTACATGTTGGTCGAGATTATCACTAGTAATAATGATATCGTCTAAATAGATAAATGTGGACTTTCCAAGAACAGGCCTTAACACAATGTCCATACATCGCTGAAATGTTGCCGGTGCCCCTGAAAGGCCAAACGGCATACGCAAAAATGCATAAGTGCCAGACTTGGTTATAAAAGCAGTCTTAGGCACGTCCTCAGGCCTAATCTCTATTTGAAAATAACCAGTCGTTAAGTCTAAAGTCGTCATATATTTGGTGGATTTTATGTTCCTTAGAATTTCTTCAATAATAGGTAACGGATATACCGGATATTTAGTTATGGAGTTTAATTTACGGTAGTCAATTGCGAATCTCCACCTTTTTGGATGTGTCAAAGGATAGTCATTATTTTTCTTACATAAAACCACCGGGCTAGCATAACTACTTGAGATGGGCGTTATGATCTTTTTACGTAGCATATCGGTGATATGCCATTCTATAATTTTTTCCTTATTCTTATCATACCGGTATGCTTTGTGGCGAACTGGCATTGAATCTCCGGTGTCAATACTATGGTTAGTAACCTGAGTAAATCCTGGAATATCACTAAATAACGAAGCAAATTCACTTACCACTTGTCGGATTCTTCGTTGCTCGTCATTAGGCAGGTGGTCAAGATTTAACATCGGCGGTTCAGCCTTTTCTCCACGAACTGGTTTCATCGTCAGCTTAAGGGACGCTTCATTAAAATCCAGCGTTGCTTGTGCCTCTGAAAAAAAATCTATTCCTAAAATAATATGTGCTTGCAGATTTTTTACTATGAAAAACATAACCTTTACTTGTTCGTCCTTGATACGGACATACAGCGGTAATTTACCTATACACTTACATTTTTCTCCTTGCGCCGCTAACACTGTCGTATTATCCGAATTATATATACGATATTTACGAAAATACTTCCTAAAAAAATCTGCCACACAGGAACACTGCGCGCCTGTATCCAGGAGTGCGGTGGCTGGGATATTATTCACCAACACTTCAATTTTCGGAAGAGTCAAATTTTTCACCGTTACTGTATTTAACTTGAACGAAGAGGGGTTTTCGTGGCCTTCGGATTTCCGCACCCTCCCGTCAGGAGAAATCCGTTTTAGTTTAAATTATTTTTCATCTCCGTGCTTTCCTTCTTTTTCCACTGGCCTTGAGACTTTTTTCCTCGATTCCTATTAAACTGTCGACGTTCGCCGGCTGTTTTTGAATGCTCGGGTTTCCTTGCCCACTGATTCGCTTTGCTTCCATAGCCGTGTGCTTGAGTTTGCTGTAGTCTTGGCGCACCAAATTGGTTTCGCTGTTGATATTGGCGTCTTCTTTCAATGTCCGCCGTTCTTCTACTTTCAAACTGGATTGCTAGCTCAAATAACTTTTCCAGTGTAGTCGGATTTCTTAATTCAATAAAGTCTTGCACTTGGGGCAGTAACCTCGGCAAAATCACTTGAATTATCTCAGGATCCGAACGGTTTCTATACAAGAGTTTGAAGACGTGAATTTTTCTTAAAATAAAGCTTGCGAGATTTTCGATTCTTTGCTGATATATACTAAAAAGTTCCGTTTCTAATTTCGCACGATCCCTTACAACAGGGAAGGCTTTTAGTAGGGCAGTCTTGAAATTTTCGTAAGTATAGGTGGGACTTCCTGCTTGACTTCTGCCTATACATTTGAACCAATTAAGCGCTTGGCCCCTCAAAGCGCTGGTAGCTAAGGTAACTTTTTGAAATTCGTGCACGGGGTAGAGCATGAAGTGGTCATCCAATTTTTTCCAAAAAACTGGTTACCGGTGAGTTTCCATTAAATGTTGCTTCTGGTTTCATCGAAGCGCGCATGGTCTGGACGATGTAACCAAATCCTTCCAGGGCGGCAGCTGGCATTTCTGGATTCTGAGCCTCTTCTGCAGGCAGCACAGGTTCTTCTTGAAACTCGGCCATGGTTATTCTTCTTCGTTGGGCGCCACCATCAGGTTCAATGTTCCGTCTTACTTTCTTCGGGAACATGCAAGGACCTGACTCGGAACAGAGAGCTTACTAAAGCTATGTTCAATAACTGGGAAGTAGACAGGATACACAAGAAGGGTATACAAAACACTTTATTTTTCTCTATTTACGATAATTTCCGTACTTCGGAATACAAAGACCCACTACTTGTGGTCTAAACGTAAGAATATAAAAATATAACTAAACTCTAACTTGACTTTGAAATAATAAACGTGGAAGATTGGCCTTATATTAACAGGAAGCCGTATGTAGTACAGAGAACTGTGAACACTACAATACGTTTAAAGTTATCAAGAGGATTAAACCTCTGGCCTGGAAGGCAACCAGCAACTGAGTAAAACTTCTAAGGTAAGCGGCCTGCTTCGACTAACTGCTTCCTCTCTCTCGCTTGGCAAAAAGCCACAACTTAAATACTTGGCGCTCGCCAGACAAACTTTGCATAAATACGTTAACGCTTATAATTCTGGTCGGAAGTAGAAAATAAGAAGTGATAGTAAAGATTTAAAATAAAATAAACGTTAGTAAAACTTAAGATCCTTACAATGTCTATGTGCTTAGCTCGGCGATTTTCTATTGGCGATCTAGAAAAATCAATGGCAGACTTGTTATCACAAAATAGTTTACATTCTCTTAAATTAAACTTTAAAATTTCATCTTGTAAGACATTTTTCGTCCACATTAATTTCTTCGCTACCTCCGATAAGGCGATATACTCCGCTTCCATGGTTGATAAACTTACACATTTTTGTTTAACAGTTTTCCGGATTACCGGTACTTCATCTAAATACAATATAAATCCTCCCATGGACACGCGGTCATCCCTATTACTTGCATAATCAGCATCTGAATAAAAATATAAATTTAGATGTTTAATCTTCGATAAATTTATATAATTTAGTACTATTGAGATAACCAAGCAATTTCAACAATGCTTCCCAATGCCTTATTCCAGGATTCTCCTGAAATTGTGATAAAATATTCACTGCATATGTAATATCAGGCCTTGTCCTATTAGATACAAAAACTAAACATCCCAACAGATTTCTAAAGGGTAATGTATGCATTCCCGCAATTTCTGCACTTGTAGATGGACAATCTAATTTTGTAAGTATAGTGCCTTTAGCTATGGGAAGTGAAGTTACTGGTATCTGGAAATGTTTAAATTTTTCAAAAATTTCTTCGATATATTTTTGCTGATGTATAAAAACCCCATTCTCATTCTCTAAGAATTCAATTCCAAGTACGTTTTAGTTTTGCCTAATACTTAAAGATAAAAAATCTTACTCAGCTGCGAAATTACTTTATCTATACTATATTGATCTTTACTAAAAAATCACAATATCATCTACATATAACAAGAGAATTACATTTGAACTCTTATAAACACAATTACACCATTGTATTTTCTTAAAATGAAGATTTTCCAAAGTACTTTCAAATTCACAAAAACATTCACGGCTGCTTTGATGTAGACCGTAAATGGCCTTGTGTAATAAACACACTTTATTTTCCTCTTCAATAAATCCCTCTGGTTGGGTCGTATATATTTTTTCATTTAGGTTTGCATATAAATATGCATTCTTTGCATCTAACTGACAATTAGTCCATCCATATAAACATACTAGTATAGTGAAAAATATTCTTATGATTGAAAAATTTACTACAGGACTGTAAACGTCATCAAAATCTTCACCTCTTTTCTGCCTGAATCCCTGTGCTACTAAACGTGCTTTGTATCTAACCACTTGATTCTTTTCATTTCTTTTTAGCGTATAGACCCATTTGTTTTCAAGCATAGTTTTATTTTCTGGCTTTTTGACTAATTCCCAAACTTTTCTTTTTTTCATTCATTGCCTTATCCCATTCTTCGGCATTTACTGATTTTCGTGCTTCTTTAAAATTTTGTGGGATAACAATTTCTACAGAATTTGCCTCTTCAGACACGGAGCTAGTCTCCTGTTCTACAAAATTAACTTTTCCTGAGTATTCGTTTTTTCCACTAAAATCAAACTTATCTTTTTCAAATTTAATATTTCTTGCCTCACAATACTTTTCAATATCATTATAGGGTCTAAAAGGGGTGTCTGTTCCCTCTACATAATAATATATGTCTGTACGTGTTCCGTCTGGCTTTTTAACTGCTTTTCTTTGCCAGTTTAAGTCTGATACTTCTTTCGGCGTAGATTTGTCATCTGACAACTTTATTTATTCTCTAGAAGTTTCCTGTTCTTCATCTGATTCTGCTACTAGCTCAGATTGCTCTAGTCTTTTAAACTTAGTTTTTGATTTCTGTTCCAGGATGCCATTTGCTGCATTGTTTTTCATCGAACTTCACATTAAAGGTTTCTATTAATCTGCGTTCTTCTGGTAGCCCTAGTTTCCTTCGCATATCCTACCATGATTCCTTCTTTGCACCTCATTTGTAATTTATTTCTAATCTGTTTTGGCACGCCAACATAGACTTTACAACCAAATATTTTAAAATAAACAACACTGGGGTTTCTATTTAGGAACATTTCATAGAGGGTTCGGTTGCTTTTATGACATACTCTATTCCATGTATGTACGAAACAGCCAAGAGTTTCTGCCCACCATTCTTTAGCATAGCTTTAACTGTGTCTAATGCCGTTCGGTTAAAACGTTCACACACACCGTTCTCTTCTGGGGTGTATGCGTTTGTGCATTCAACACTAATTCCATTTTCGACTAAGTACCCTTCGAATTGCCTGTTACAGAATTCCCCACCGTTATCGGTGCGTATACTTATTAATTTTCTATTCGTCAGTCTTCCCATTTGCCTATGATAATTCTTACAGTTTTAGAACAATTCATTTTTATTTTTCATATAATACACTGTTACTAATCTACTATAGTCATTCACAATAGCAAGGAAATGTTTACTCCCACCCTTAGATGGAACTGGTAGTGGGCCACAAACGTCTAAATAAACCAACTGCACTGGTTTATCCGATCTCTTCGGAACAGTTTTAAAAGTTACTCTAAAAGATTTAGCAATAATACACGGTTCACACCTCTCCATTGGTTTTCCAATTTCTGGTAACCCTTTCATGCTTTGATTCTTACTAGTTTTTTTAATATAATCAAAATTTACATGGCTAAATCTCCGATGCCATAGCATCGCAACGTCTTTCCAATTTTTGTACTGTAACCAGCTTCCTTTTTATCTGTTGCATATTTAAATGGTGTTTTATGTGATAAAGTCTGTCATATCGTTTAACGTAGCATTATCTATCCCAATTATTAAAGTATATCCACATCTTCCCTTTTGAAATCACAAAATGAGCACATGCCTTTTCTAACCTTGCTCCCAATAGTAAATTTCTTCTTAGATTTGGTTTATATAACACATTATCTAAATTCAATTTATTCGATTGCCTACTTTTACTGCAAATTTGATGGTACCCTTTCCTAGTACTTTACTTTTACAATTTCCTACAGCTAAAGACATACGTATATTGATTATTTCTTCAAAATTTGTCATTAAATTTCTGTTATTACAGAAATGAGTTGTAGCTACAGTATCTACGACCCAATTAAATTTATCTGTGTTATCTCCTTTATCTGCAGTTGTTACCTAATTTTCTACTAACATTAATCCTTTATCTTTAAACTGTCCATTTTTATCATCTATTTTAAACTTCTGATTTTTACTTACATTTTCTTTACATTGAGCGAATAAATGTCCAAATTTATGACATCTGAAACAAGGTCCTATTCTCATATTCACGCGCATATATATTTTATATTCTGTATTACCTTGCTGTTTTCTGAATCGGCATTTACCTGGTGAAGTCGGCTTTCTTCTCTTACCAGTTATTCAGCAATTCTTTCCAGCATAAAATCTTCGTCCTTCCACCTATAGATCAACTGTACAATGCCGGAGTATTCCTGGGGTAATCTCCTTATTGCCTGAAATTCTTTAAAAAGATCTGCCAAGTTGTAACCAGCTTCAGCCAACTTTTTTGCAGTCATTCTTATCCTCGCGATGAATAATCCTATTTCTTCATTTGGCGTATATCTAATGCTAAAAATTTCATCCAGTAACTGAATTATCCTTGCTCTTGTTTTGGGTTCGAATTGCTTTTGTAGAACTTCCCATGCTTCTTTACCACTTGAACATTCTTGTATCAGCAGCCTGAACTCAGTTTTAATTCCATAATATAATGTAGTGAAGGCTCTATTCTCTCTCAGTGTGAATTCCTGCTTTTCACGCCTTGTTGCACTTTTATCTAATTCTTCTTCTTTGCCCTCTATGAAGCTCCAACAATTTCTATCCAGTAACAGCATTTTCATATCGACTTTCCATCGATCCCAGTCGTCATGGTTTAACAGCTCAAAACCTTCAGGTAGTAATGACATCTTCAATTAAGTGTGAGCACAACAACTTAAACAAACTTCTAAGACAGATCAGCTTCTTTTCGTGGATAACGGCACTCTTCACCTACATTCCTTCCATGCTGAGTTGAACTGGATGACCGATTAGCTGTTGGCGCTGGGCCCATAACCCTGTTGGCAGTGGCAATAAAGGCAAAGCATATTTTGCTTCCTTTAAATAAAGCTAAGACTAATCTAAATAAAATTCATGCTTTATTCCACAAATTTAAATAAAATAAGCTAACACTGTAGCCTTTACATTTAAAATCATTGAGTGAAAGAAAACTAGCATTATGCTAACTCATAATAACAAGACATCCGCTGATACCGGCGTACATATATATAATACTCGGCCAACCCGCCGATCTTGACGTCATCGGCCAATCAGCGGCATCCACGATAGCTTACCGCCAATTGACCTCCGATCAAAATTTACATAAGGAAAACTAAAGCCAACAAACACATATGTGCATGCGCAAACACATTATGAGTTTACGCATGCGCAGAAAGTTCGTAGCTTTGAGGTCCAGATTATGGATCATTCCAGCTAATGGACGTCCGGATTAAAGACTTTTGACTCAAAAGTCTTTAAGTAATATATATATATATATATATATATATATATGAAGAATGGTTGTTTCCAGCAATTTCATGTAATAAATATAAGCTAAATCACTGCCCCCAGACATAACCGATTAGTAAAAAATTTATGAAATGCTTGAAAACATAGATTATTTTCTTAATACGATTACAAATATTTTAAGCATTATTAAGACCTATTGTAACTGTCAAAATTTATGTTATATGCATTTCGTTTCTAAATTTCTTCACATGGTATACTTTAATTTTACTAATTTTTTATAGTATATTACGTGGCTGATATTTTTAAAACTAAATACTCTCACTAGATTTCCTCAGTAAGGCTCCCTTTTTTAACTTAGTTTGTCTGGATCAGTTGGTTCACTGGTATTTTTAACTCACTGTTTTCAGATGCGACTGAATTAATACAGCTAAATTGTTTTTATCTACAAAAATTTCTGGACAAAACCTTCAGCTAAAGTAATTTATTCATAATGAACAATGCTAGAAAAATTATGTATCATCCACATTAAGCAAAGGAAACATCTATGATGCGAAAAGCACACTTTAAAAAGTAACATTTTTAATATCAAAAGAATGAAATAGCTTACATATCCGATACTTTTATAAATACACACATACAAAAAAAAATGTAATAAAAACAATATACATTTTTTTGGTAAATTAATTTTGAGAGACTGTTTGCTTACATTATAGATCAGATAGGAAAAAATATTTGTTGCCCAGAATAACTTCTAGTCAAGTCTTAGCTCTTTCTCTCTTTCAACAGAAAGAGAGAGAAATAACTTTCCCCCTTGTACTATTTTTCTTGAAGCAAGAAGTTGTTTTTGAAAAGCAAAATAAATGTCTTTGAATTTAAAAATAAGTTTATGGTCAAACACCATAAACACTAATTATCAATAAAAAAATACAAATGTAAAATTTAATTTGACAATGTTCATTTAATAGTGAAACATGACTAAATATAACCAGTATTACTGACAACATACAGACTGAATATAAGTTCTCTAAAGTAACCAGCCCTGCAAAAGACTAAAATCTCTGGTATTATGAGTAACTGTCTCAGACAAAGTTTGTTGTCATTGTTTACAATGCAATAGTTGCCTATTACTTAAGAATTTGATGATTTGTGTAAGAAATTAAAAGAAAAGTCCATTAAATATATATTTGTAATGCAATATATATTCAATCGAAAAGCACAAATACTAAGATTGGAACAGCAACTACAAAACATATAAATTTTTAAATTAAAAATCATTACTCAAAATATAGAGAAGAGAATACAGATGTTCTTATAAATGATAATACATATACATAAATGAATACAATAAATTTTGACTCGAGCTTATGTATTTCGTATTCCCAAGGCTTGTTCGAGTTCAGCACGACGCTGATTAACTTTCCCATAGAAATAACGGCAAACTGCTTCTTGTGCCCATGGTTGGTAATAGAAGTCTGATCGTCTTTCTTCTTCAGGATTTCCGACTACATCAGTCATTATCTGCAGAACAACCAAACCACCACTTATTATCATACAGAAAACAGTCAAAATTTACAAGAAAGATAGAAACTAAAGAAATACATTATTTCTATGAGGTATCTTTATACTTAATGTTAAAAAAAGCACAATCTAAGAGCTCATGAAACTGTTACCTTCAGATCTCTAGTCTGTGATATAAGCCATTTATAAATAAACTGCTGCGGTTCCTTGGCAAAGCTTAAGAAAAATTCTCTGTTTGTTTTCAATTGATTGATGGTTTCCACAGTTTCATGAATCTAATTATAAAAAAAATAGTTTTCAAGTATCAAAGAGAGAAAAACAATACATTTTATTTATAATAGTTTTTAAAATTCTGATAAAACACATTTTTACTTATCCTCATATCAATGAATAAAAGGAAGGGGGGAGGGAAAATTTTTAAATACAGAAAATTCACAAGAAAGAATAAAGAAATATATAATTCTTTTTTTTTGAATGACAGTTACAGAAGTATGACTCAATGGAAAATACAAATGCAAAGCCACATCTGCCTACTAATTTCCTTCATCATGATGTCAATACTAATATATACTAATGTTATTATGAAGCATTGCACCCAGTGGCTTCTCCCAGGAAGTTTTTCTCCAGCAACAGCAATTTGTTCATAAAAGTTTTTCATGCTCCTCGTTTTTTAATATGGCTGATTTAAGCGAATGTGCAGCTACGCGATGCTGTTTCTTGCTCAAAAATGCCATAGATGCAGAACACTGCTTACATAGGCACTGCTATATGAACAACTTGAGTGCATGAGAGGTTTTTCTCAGTTAAAAATAGGGAAATGTCAAATCAAACTTTCTTCTGGATGTCCGTTAACTTTATGAATGGACAAAAATGTCCAAAAAATTCATATACTTGCAACTGAAGGCCACAAACAGACCATTGAAGAGCTGGGGAACTTATCTGGACTACTCTGTATATCAGTTCAGTGAATTTTAACAAAAGCTTTTAGAATGAGAAGGGCGGCTGAAAAATTTATGCCTTGAATTCTGACCGCTGTGCTTTGAAAGAACAGCTCCAAAGCAAGCTAAACATTCTTCCCAAGATCATTACTGATGACAACACACGATGCTATTCTTATGATCCCAAAACTAAACATCAATTAAACCAGTGGAAGTCACCATTGTCATTTAATCCCCAAAAATGTATGTCAAATGAAATCAAACATTATGACCATGCTCTTTTTTTATGGGAGGAGGGTCGCATACTCACAGTTCATTCCACCAAATCAAGATTTCTAATTAGAGGTACTAAAAAAAAATGCGTAACAGTGTGCAAGAAAAGACTTGATTTGTGACAGATGGGGGAATTAACTATGACAATGCACCAGTTTTTTTTTGGGAAAAAATAGCATGACTCCCTTATTCCATGCTCCTTACTTATCTGACCTTGCTCCATGCGACATCATTTTGTTTCCTTGGATAAAGAGGAACACGACTGTGATTTCATGACATAGAAGAAGTGAAGGAAAAAAATGAGATAGTGTCAGCCATTAAAACAGACGAGTTCAAAAAATATTTCTAAGAATGGAATCATAGCTTGGACAAATGTATTAAGTATAATGGAGACTACTTTCAAGTTGATAAGATTGTTTGGTAAAATAATAATAATAAATACATAGAAAGAGCTCTTAAAAAAGAACTGCAGTTTTTTGGAGGACTCCTTCATATAGCTAATTCAAGTTGTAGAGACATTAAGTTATTTCAAAGCAGGAGACATGAAAAATGTGCAATGCCCTTGCCGGGACTCAAACCTTGAACCTCTCGAATATGCGCTGAGAATTACACCATGATGGCGGGAGAAATACCTTATATACTCTCCCTTTTAAAGGGCGACTAGTGTTCACGGGACCCAATCGCCAAATTCTGGTGGCAGAGAATCATCATTCACCACCTTTTTTTTAGTTCAGGCACCACTATAGAGACATTATGTTATTTCAAAGCAGGAGACATGAAAAATGTGCAGTGCCCTCCCCGGGACTTGAACCTCTCGAATACACGCCGAGCGTGCTGACGACGAAGGCATGCTAAAAAGGTGGGAGAAATATCTTATAAAGTAACTTGAAATGCAATACGTAAAAAAGTTAATTCTTACTTTATTGTCCAATGTTTGAATTTCTTGCTGACTAGCAGTTGACAGAAGAAAACTATTCATTTGAGATTTGAGTGGATCATCCTATTAAAAAAAAAAAAAAAAAAAAAAAAAAAGGAGAGAGAGAGAGATGTTAGAAATAAATGCATAAATTTTAATCTATTTTACAGAAGAAGAATTATGTCAGAAGGCAATGTACTATATTCAAGAGAAACTGAAACAAACTGACTGAAGTGTTATTATGTTCTTGCAAATTAATCCACATGAAAAATATACCCCAAATTTTATTTCAAGAGCATCGCTAGAAATAATGACAAGAAACCACAAAACTAATTTCTAAAAAAATAAGGAGGGATAGAAAGAGGCAGCTTCTTTTTATAACTAAAATATCCAATTCTACTACTATTAATGATCATAAATATTCACATTCTTATATATTTTAAACTTTCTGCTTTCAATGTAAGCATTTTGTCGAACTTAAAAAGTTGACATTAATCCCAGCATACAACTTTGATCTATGTACTTTTGATTTAAATTATATGTTATAAATATGAAGTAAAAATTCTAAAAACTGACCACAATACAATCGTATAATTCTATCAAAAGAGTAATTACATTTCAAGCAAATACTGCTGCAATGAAACTGCACAAGAATGAAAAAATGGGAGCAAACATAAGTCACAGACGTAAATTTGCCTTTCAATATTCATATTTTGAAAAAGAAATCCAAAATCTCTGAAAAGGATGAATCCTGAATGATGAGAACAAACAGTTATGTAAATTTATAAGCCTATAACAGACACCTTTAAAAAACATTAATATACAAAAATATTAAGGTTTTCCAAACATTGTTAGCATGTGAATTGGGAGAGCGGGCTGCAATTTAATTAAAAAAATTCCATTTACAAAAAAGAAAGGCAAAAGTTATAAACAAGATCAGAATTATGCTCACTGTATTAAAATGACATATAATTCCTAGTATTAACCATATTGGAGGATGAATCTAATGATTCTGTTCCTGATTATTCCTGATATTATTCTGATTATAACAATTTAATATTATTTCAATTAATACAGTATGAGCCATAAAAGGCTGAGATTTTACCATATCACTATACTGTAATGGGATTAAATAAAGTAACAAATAACAGTAATACAAAATGAAAGCTCCAATTTTACAAACCATATACTGTATCCCCTCTTTGGGATATGATAAATGTTTAAACTTGTTGTCCAGTTCAGACAATCCCTTTTTATCCAGTACACTGTGCCTACCTCAAAAAGATAGGTGAACAAATATCGAGAATAGGTCACATTCTGCCTGGATCCTCCATCATAAGATTTGACATTTTTCATATAGGACATGAATTTCTTACTTTGCTGTGCTATATTACATTGTTTGTGCTACCTATTCATGATATTTACCATAATTATCACACAGATTGAATGGGAAAAACTCGACAAAAGATTCAGCTAGCTAAACTAAATATTGTAGTGATTCTTACCCTTTTTTACGATTGATTATCAATACCACCACCACAATAAGACAAATTTTAAATCCAGTTTACTATATCATTAGGATATCATCATTCGTGACACAGTGACTTGGATTTTGTAATTATTATACATCAGGCCACAGACTTCACATCATGAAGGTGGATTTTTTTTTAATCTTCAAAGTACCCCTCGCAAATGAAGCAACAAGATTAAAAAATCTGATGTGTACACCACATGACATCCTTGTACGAAATATTAAATTATATGCATTTTTTCCTGCATTTAATTTAAACTTACTTCCTTGAATTTCTTTAGAGATATATTTCTCGTTCAATTAATTCAGACCATTAGTCAGGAAATGGGCATGTTTGCAGCACACCCAGTATCAGTTTGTATGGCGTGTCGAAGTTTGCAGCAGCGTGGAACATCAGTATAGTGACCATTACTTTGGGTTCCCTTGACAATGCAGCATAGAGAGAGACTGTGACTCTCTCTAAGCTTGATACAGGAGTGGCATAATGTCTCTTTACAGACAAGTCCCGGTTCTGGGTGCAAAATTCTGATGGCTGCCTGGAGGCTCCGAGGAAACCTCATGTCGCCTGTTCGCATTCGTATTCAACTGCTGCCCTGGCCTGCACAGTCTCCAATGAAAACGTCTGGTCATGCATTCCGAGGACGGAAGCCGATAAGGAAGGACGTGCGTCTGACGCGCTCCCGCCAACTCAGCCGAGTTCAAGAAATTTTAGAAATTTTTTGCTAGATGATTTAATTGTTTCTTCAATGGATACTTTCAATACTTCGGATGTGCAATTGTGTGCTTCAGAGAGTACTCATACAGCTGATGAACCCAACCCTGATAAACCGATCGAAACTTATCATTGATTTTTATAGATTAAAAGCTCAGTTTGAAACAATTCAAACCCAGATGTAAACGGATGAAAGCATTTCTTCTTCGGTAAGGAGAAATTTAAATGTGTTTCTCGTACATGAGATCAAGAAACCGGTTCAAACTACTTTGGCTCAGTCACCCATTACTGCTTCTTGAAAACGAAAGACTGCGAGCGTTGATTCGGAGGGCTTCATTACCCCTGCATCAAGCAAACAGGGCAAACAGCCAGAAGTGACTCAAATTCAAATGCATCTGAATTGGCTTTAAATAACTCTCAAATATTACTTTAAAAAAAAAAAGAGAGAGAGAACCTACGCCTCTCTTAGAAACGGAAGTCAAAACAGAGGAGGAACGAGTTCGGAGCAGTTGCAGCACTCCCCCTCACAGAAACCCATTATTCCGGCAATGCACAAGAAAAGCTGTAAGCAGGGGAAAATGCAGATGAATTTCCTGTGAGAGCTGACCCCAAATATTAAGTGCACTCTCACTGGACGCTTTTTTTTAAAGCTGTTTGTTCATTCTGAGCTTGAATTCAGGGACGTTACATGCTGGCATCCAGTTCAAAACTTTCCACTTAATACAGGACAGGCTATCAAAATTGTGATTAGTTACTAGAGAGACTGAACTCAACGCTGTAAAAAATTGAGTTCTGGGGTTTCAAAGCACATAGGTGCACTAGGTTGACAAAATCACACACTGGACACCATATGCCACTTGTTTACATACAAGTCAGTCCTGATCCCTTCATTGACCAGCTGTAAGCCATTATTGACAAGTGGGGCACAGAGGTAAGGATTGAGGCTTACAGAGGCCACAAAGGCCCTATTCAGTGCTTTCGGTGCCGGGGATTTTTTCATTCCTCTGAAACCTGCACCTTAAATCTCTGTTGTATGTTGTATGAAGTGTGCTGGCCTGCAATGGGCAAAAGATTGCACTTTAAGTGATGATCAACCAGCTTGCTGCTGCAGCTGTGGAGGATCACACCCAGCATCATTTAAATCATGTCCTCGTTACCCAGGTAACAAGTGGAATTGCAGCAAAAAGTCTGCGCCTAAGGCAGCTGCCCCCTTAAGAGCTCATCGAAACCCATGGCAAATGCCGACCCATCACACCCGGTGACTATTCTTCCAAGCACAAACTTGTTGTCATATGCAGCAACCCTAGGGAAAGGACTTGAGAAGCCTGGACCTAATACCCGAAGTCCTAATCTGACGGTTACGGCGAATGTGCCTTCCGTAGCTCCACTGGTTACTACAGTAGAAAGTGGAGACTCTGAGGATGTCTTCTCCACCACTTTAAAATGCCTAATTGAGATCACCTGTGATCCTACAGGCATATTCTACTTCAAGCCTTTCAAAGAGCCCTGCTGAAGCTTAGGCAGGCAGAAGCCCTGATGATGGCCTTTCTCCTATATGAAAGCTATGTTATGCTTTCTAACTAGAACAATTTGGCTATTTTTAGACCAGTGGATCCAGTTGTACATCTCTTTAACAAGAGCCTTTCATAGTAGTCGCACGCGACTACACTTAACTTCTTAACTGTTTTTTTCTCCCTTCATAAAAAGGCAGCTACTTACCTGTTCACACCTCTCTAAGGGGTTGATTGCTATCTGGCATTTTATAAGCCACAGTGAATAGGAGCCAAAATTCTACTCTTCCAGTCAGCTAATCGACTGACCTTGTGTTAGCAGACTCGACTAAGGCTTCCCCCCTTTCCACAGACTCCGAGTGCAAACAATGTCAGTTTATTGACCTTGCGACCGCTCCCTCTCCATGTTGCTTGTGACTTCTAGTTTTGTTTTAATTATGATATCAAGAATCAAGGAATTACATTTGCAGCCTTTTAAATTTTCAGAATTTCTGAATGATGTTTCCCCTTCTAAATTGATTCTGGTTCTTATGTTTTGATACAAAATTTAATTAAAAAGAACTTCTTTGATTTTTTACTTTATTTCTCATGCAGAAGGCATTATCTCATGTAGATATTTTATTTTAGCTTTCAAAATTTTTACCCTATTTGACCAACCCTTCTTTTGGTGTAATTTATTTTTATCTTTGATGATGTAGAGTTGGGCATGGCTACAGGACCAGATGGATCAAGGAAGTTTAATAAATAAAACTTTCTTGATCCATCTGGTCATGGGTTGCTAAGAGACCGGCCCACTACCCCTCTCCAGCTAATACCACTGATGAAATGTGACACAGATTTTAAACAGCATGAAATGAGTTGCCCATTTCTGTCATCCAAGCCCAGTTTGACTTCATGTCTAACCAGGTAAGGGCTGTTTTAGCTGACCTGGGGTGACAACTGTTTCTACTAATTTCGCACCCCTGTAACCCCCCCCCAAACTGCTTACAAATTTAATCATTTTGTCTTCATGCCATACTGTTTAAGTGCAATAAATATCTTTTCGTGTTTGCTTTCCTTCATGGTGTTGGAATTTTAATGGCCAGCAGCGTAGAAAAACATAAAACACCAAATAAGGTTAAGACAATTAAAAAAATTACAATTAAAATTAAACTTTCTACCCCTAAACAAGCAATTCGGTTAGCAAGCAAGAAGGCAGATTTTTTCCATGCACAAAACTAAAAGTTTCCTTTTTGTTTAACTCGAAAAAAGCCACAGAATGTACAGAAAGACTTAACTCATTAGCCACTGGTGTTAAATTGACGCAATGTTCAAAATAAATGCTTATATAAATATAACTACCTAAGATATTTTATACCAGCAGATGATTTTGTGTAGGGAATATTATGAAGATTATTTCTGTAAAAAATATTTGCCTTCGACAATCATGTTGTTTATAATAATTGATCTCATACTTTAAGCAAAACTTTCGACCGGGTATTTTTGCTGAAAATATTTAACAAAAGAATCCCCGTCTTTATGAGTGACCTATTTGTAGTCAAGGTCACCATTTATCAGAACATTACATCAGTCAGATGTTTATATATGTGTTGGGAAGGAAGGGAAAACAGGTGTTGAGTTGACGCAACGTCAGCAGGAAACAGGTATTCAATCTCCTTTTTCACTCATTCCTTTCGATGTTCTGGTTCATGTTCTGGTTGTTTAAAAATGCCTAGAACGAGGTATCTTACATTAGAAAAAGCCCTTCAAAGTTTTTTAATGAAGAAACAGATGATGATAATGTTAATAACGACCAGAATGAAACTGATATTGTTGTTGTTCCCCCAGAAATTGCAGAGGCTAGTGACGAAGAAGAAAGGAATGGCAATGTTTTAAATAATAATAATGATATTTTACCAAATGATACTGCTGGGGAAGTTGAAATTCACGTAAGAAGTAAGTTTCAGCCTTCTAAAGGCAGTTATAGTCATACTAAAAAGTTTAAAAAGCATGTAGGGTTTATATTTATTTTAAGTTTAAACTACCTTTCCTGTCAAGTCTTACTTTCCCCTGGAACTGCCAATGCCAGAGTATGTAAATTTTAGTAGAACGCGCAAGGATTCAAATTATCAGCGGAAGTATTCAGAGTTAAATAGAAAGGAAACGAGTTTGAGGTGGATTTGGATACCTGGTCCAGACTTTAAGAGCGTCAGTCAAGATAAACGTCAATTTCTACGGAAAAAATTCAGTGGCGATATTTCTAGAAGGCCTAGAAAATCACTTTCAGCTCTACCCTGTGCCTGAAAGACAAAAAGTTGCCATCGCCACATCCGCACTAAGAGGACAGGCCGCTCTATGGTGCAAAAATATAGGCAAATTTTTATTAGGGGAATTTGGAAGCCAGACATATACATTTGAAAATTTCAAAAAATCGTTAGTAAAGGCCTTCCCCACAGTGAAAGATCGAGCAAGGCTGGAAGCCGAACTATATAGTTTCTATCAACGGGATATAGAAGAAATGACGGACTTTATTATACGAAAAATTAAGCTGATGGATATGCTGTATGGGAAGAAACCCGATGCGGAGATTATTGAAATAATCTTACCAAGATTGTTACCCGCTGTTCAAGACTACTTCGAAATTAGAAACCCAAGCACATTGCAGGAGCTCTTCGAATTGGTGGTGAAGTTTCAAAATCGCAGAATAGCAGAAAAAGCTAGAGGGGCAACGTATTCTCAAAGTACCCGAAGGAAATCTTCAAATGAGGAAACCAGAAATCGAAATCGCTCTTATGGGGGAAAGAGCTATCAAGCTAACTCATCGAAACTCGAAGGTCAAGGCCCAAAAAGAAAATTCGAAAATAAACATCCGCGTACCCAGAAGGCACAGATTGAAAGGAAAGCTTTAAACGAGTAGAGGGGCCTGTGAAAGGGAGGGTCCAGATCCCGGAAGTTTTAAAAAAACCCTCAAAAAGACATTTAAATACGGTCATCGTAAAAAACTCACATCTACCAATTATACAAGTCCTGGTTGGCGATGTACCAGTAGAAGCCCTCATCGATACAGGAGCAGAAGGGAATTTTATGAGTGAAAATTTCTTCAAAGAGAATTTTTATAGGGTACGATTATTTAAAACCAAAAATACGGAAATTATAGCGGCGCAAGGAAAAACATGTCACTGCATCGGGAAATTATCATTAAACATACAGGTAAAAAAGGAATGTTTCAAAGTATTAATTTTTGTAGTGAAGAATCTGCAAAATCCTCTTATTTTAGGTATGGAGTTTTTAAGGGCCGCGAGGGCCAAATTGAATTTTCAAGACAGTTCTGTGGTGCTGGAGATGGACCAGAGGGTGGTGAAACCTGTGGAGAAACCGCAAGTGGACCTTAGCCATCTGAATGACCATGAAAGGCAAGCAATACAGCAAGTGGTGAGTAATTTTTCTAACTTGTTTTCAGAAAAGCCGGGAAATTGTCAAATAGTTACGCATAAGATACAATTTAGTGCCGAAAAACCTTGTAGGACTAAACCTTATCGGTACGACAAACAAAAAGACTTAATCATCGAAGAACATATTCAAGAGATGTTAAAAGAATAAAATAATAACGCCCATAAATAGTGAGTACGCGAGTCCAGTCGTACTATGTAGGAAAAAGAACGAGTTTCCTCCTTCGGATAAAAGGGCTTGGAGGTTTGCTATCGATTACAGAAAACTAAATAGTATTAATAAATTTCCAGTTTACCCTTTGCCGGTTATAGAGGAAATTGTTAGACAGATCAAATTGACAAGATACATGTCTACTTTGGACTTAACGTCTGGCTACTATCAAATAGCTATGAGACCCGAAGACATACATAAAACCGCGTTTATAACAAAATCGGGCACTTATGCATTTTTACGCATGTCCTTTGGGTTGTGTGGGGCCCCATCAACATTCCAAAGAGCTATGGACATTGTCCTAAAGCCTGTCCTAGGAAAATCAACTTTAATTTATCTAGATGATGTAATTATAACGAGTAGTACGTTGGAACAACACATCAATGATCTAGAACAAGTTTTTAAATTATTAAAAGAGGCCGGTCTTACAATTAACGCCTCAAAATGTAAGTTCGCAACTAAAGAACTTAAATATCTCGGTTATAAAATTTCGCAAAAGGGTATAGAAACGCAAGATTCAAAAATAAAATCCATCAAGAATTTTCCACCGCCCAACACCGCCAAGAAACTTTCTTCTTTCCTTGGGTTATGTTCTTACTATCAGTCTTTCATAAAAGATTTCGCTAATATTGTTGAACCACTCTTAGTAATCAAAAGAAAGAGAGGTAAATTTACGTGGACAGCGGAAGCAAATACAACTTTTGAAAGATTAAAAGAGGCGCTCATCAATGCCCCTGTTTTAAAATTCCCGGAGGGGGCGAAAACCTGGAAATTGCAGCAGATGCGTCAGACTATGCGGTGGGTGCGGTTCTTATGCAAAATAGCCATCCTCTGGCATTTTTTAGTAAAATGTTGAAAAAGTCACAAAGGAATTATACAGCTACAGAAAGAGAAACATTAGCCGTATTAATGGCTGTACACAAATTTCGAGTTTATTTCGGCAAAGCGCCAGTAATAGTCTTTTCGGATCATGCGGCTGTTGGTAGACTTTACTCGGGGAAAAACCTAACGCCCAGGTTAATAAGATGGGTTTTAAAACTCCAAGAATATAATATCAGAATAAAATATAAACCGGGTAAGGAAAACAATGTAGCTGACGCACTTTCTCGTATAAAACTGGACGATGAAGGAAATGAACTTAAATGCGCTGTGTTGACTTCAAAAATTTTAGATTCTAGAGATACGATTATCACTGAACTGAAAGCTGATCCTGAATTTGGAAATATCTATGCATATTTGAAAGACCCCGAAAGCTTTGAGGACACAGATATCGATGCGATAAGAAATAGAGCAGAAAACTATGAAATAATAGATAATTTATTATTTTATACGAAAACAACAAACGAAAATCTTGAGTACAAACCAGTCATCCCAGCCTCGCTTCGATTAAGCATTTTGAAGGAATTACACGACGCGAAAACAGCGGGTCATTTAGGGGTCAGATAGACTTTAAAAAGGGTACGCGAGGCGGTATATTTCCCGCAATTATACAAAATAGTAACGGCGTATGTCAGGTCCTGCAATCAATGTCAGTTAATAAATGATATTAATTACAGCCCGGCCGGGTACTTAAATAGCATTCGCGCTACATTTCCGAATGAAATTTTAGGCATAGATCTTCTTGGTCCCTTTCCCCAGTGTGAGTTAAATAAAAATCATTTTCTTTTAGTAATAGTAGATCATTTTTCAAAATGGACAGAAATTGTTCCACTTAAACGCACGTCAGCCAAAACAGTCGCAGATGCATTCTTACACAGATACATTTTAAAATACGGTGCACCGATAAAAGTCATTAGCGATAACGGAAAACAATTCATTAGTCACATATTTGAAAACAAATGCAATGGACTTGGCATACGCCATACCAAAATGGTTCCGTATAGACCACAGGCAAACATAGCAGAAAGAGTGAATAAAAACATAGTAAAAATAATTCGCAGTTACGTGAGCACACATCACAAGCGCTGGGATGGCTACATAAATGAATTAGCTTATGCTTTAAGAACGGCAAATCACGATACTACGGGAAAAACCCCAGCAGAATTATTTTTAGGCAGAAAGTTAATTACGCCTTTAGATAAATTATTCTTTGCGCAACAAAGAGAGCAAGAGTTTAAACAGAAAGATGTGCAAAAACTGATTGATCAGGCGCTTAAAACCTCGGATACGGCAAGAAATAGGCAGAAACTATATTACGATAGAAAACGCCATGAAGCAGATTTTAAAGTCGGGGATAAAGTATTGAAGCGGAAATTTTCTTTATCAAGTGCCCCAGACAATTTTATGGCAAAGCTAGCTCCAAAGTTTGAAGGCCCCTATGTAATTCAGGAAATCAAAGGAGTAGTCTTATATCTTAAGAACGAGAGAGGGGAGATCTGTAAAGCAAGTCCCGACCAGGTGAAAAAATACTATAATCCAAATGATTTTGAAACCCTTAAAAGTTTCTTGCAGGACTCAAGTCTAAACGAAGTAGAAGGTCCAGAAATAACAACAACTGTTCCACCACCCAAGAAGCAGAGAACTGAAGAGAGACCTAGCCCTTCTACAACCCGGACGACGGTACCAAAAAGAAAAAATAAAAACTTTCAAACTCCAGCATTTAAGAAAAGCAAGAAGGCAGATGCACCGCGTAAAGAAAACGTGGTAAAGAGCAAAACACCATATACAACGTATCGCAGGAGAAATTATACATCAAGGAGAACGCACCCAGGGCCAGAGAGTCAGGTGCCAGCAAGGCCGCCGTTCCGGAAACCGAAACGGCAGCAGGAGGAACAAAAATACCAGGAACAACAGAAGAAATTCAAGGACTCCAGACCGGAGGATGTCAAGACCAGCCGTCCCATGGAAAAACGGAAACGACAACAACCCGACGATTACTCCGCAAAGAGGCCAGCATGCAGAGGACGCAAAAGAAAAACTAATGTGGACGACACTCGGAGGTCAGTAAGGAGAAGATTGACGTCCATGAAACCGATAACTTGGGAACAATATTGCCAGAAAAGAATGACGGAGTTTCAAGCATCGAAAACTCAAAGATAAGTTAAAATCTTCTATAAAATTTTTTTTTTTCTCTTTTGTTCCTAAATGTTATGCGTAAATACGACGTTCTATGTTTTGACGGAAATCAATGTGTCTCGGTTGAGACTTAGTTTTGTTTTACTTTACTTAGCTAAGGCAAAAGTATTATTTTCTTTAAGTATAAAATCTAAGAACAAGCAGTTTCTGTTGGTCGAAAGACTAATTCTGTTATGTTAAAGCCAAAATTTGGCCGAAGATAAAAATAACTTCGTATTCTTGTATTAATAAGAACTTTATTTTCAGTGACGCCAGCTTGGTGAAGAATGAGTAAAGTAAAAATTTATTTTTCTCTTATTCATTTTATGGTAAATTGTAAAAATCATATGTATTAGAATTTTGTAAATATACATAAATACTTTAAAGTTATGTAAAAGTAGAATTTAGTCTAGAAGCATAAAATTTTAGATGCTAAAAGTAAATGCTCAAAAGCAATGAATTCAAATTTAAGTATTAAACTGTAGATAAAATCATGCTTTAGAGCGAAAGCCTGCATGTTTAAAGATGAATGAGGGGGAAGTTAGAATGAATGTGTTTTGTAGAATTCTCCACCTACACTTGAATTTTTAAGAATGTTAAAGTAGCTCATTGAGTTGTAGAATGTCGAGTAAGGTGTGTCTATTTGGTCGTTGAATTCTAACAAATCATGGTGGTTAGGGGAAGTGTTGTAAGACGAAAACACGAATATTCCCGTTTGACACCACACATGGTGGAGAGCCAGGGTAAAGTTAAATTAATGCTTGAAAAATTGAATGAATATGAATTAAGCAATAACTAAGGAAAACGAATCGTTTAAAAACAAAAATTTATTGTGTCAAGAAAGTGTAAATTATAATGTATTTAGAAAGATACTGATACTTATTCCTTCCAGATGCTGGAAGGAAAAGACCAAGATTGATTGATGAAGTCCAGGAAAAGTTGCTGTAAGAAGAGAAAGTTATAAGTATCCACAGAAATTTAGTATACAATTTGTTACATAAGATTTTTTTTTGTGTAAACGAGGTTCTCGAGAGTTAGTTCAGAATTATAGAAACTTACAACAGGTCGTTTGTAGGACCTGCTTCCAAGTTTTCCAAATTCTGGCAGCAGCAAATGTAGGGTTTATATTTATTTTAACTAACATTTATTTTAAGTTTAAACTATCTTTCCTGTCAAGCCTTACTTTCCCCTGGAACTGCCAATGCCAGAGTATGTAAATTTTACTAGAACGCGCAAGGATTCAAATTATCAGCGGAAGCATTCTGAGTTAAATAGAAAGGAAACGAGTTCGAGGTGTGCTGTTCTTACTTCACGAGCGCGGAGGTAGTTAGCCAGAAATTGAAGAACCCCGCATTTCGGCCTGTGTGCTTGCCTGGAAGTATTGTTAATCGTTCAACGTGATCTTCAAGTTTGATGAATTAGCAGCGGTATTGTAAAACGCGGTAAGGTTAGTTACTTTTAGAGAGCCTCGTAGTTAGAGTCTTGTCATTAGTTTCTTTTCAGGTTATTATTTTTATTTTACCGCCGAGTTGGCGTAGTTTGTGAGTGTCAAGAGCACGCACTTGTAATTTATTACGTTGCATAAAAAGGGACTTAAACCCTTCACAAGACTCTGTCATTTATCCAGTTTCATCAGTCACATCTTGGTTGCGCGCAATGCTACAAGCAGAAGACTGAAATCTTGAAGTGGATAAAAAAGAAACTATTAGTTATGTCTCAGGAAGAACATGAAGAAAGAGATAAAAGAGAAATTATAAAAGACAAAACACAAGGTAAAACAAGTGCACAGATTTTCGATTATCTTTTTTGTTTAGACATTTACTCTCTTCTCGTTGAACAAACAAATATATACGCTAAGCAAAAAAAAAAAAAAAAAAAAAAAAAAAACGGGGAGGGGGGGGCAGAATTTATTGCATCTGAAGCCTATATGAGAAGATTTATTGGAATATTATTGCTTACAGGATATTATTCTTTACCTCAAGAGAAAATGTATTGGTCTTTTGATAAGGACATTTCTGTTCCTGTTGTATGAGAATTGATATCACGTTTGCAGTACAGGAATATGAAGCATAATTTGCATTTTACAATAGTCAAATTGACAATATTGATAAATTCTATGAGGTGAGACCGTATCTAAACTTACTAAATATCACCACTTTTTACTGCTGGAAATATAAAGTCTCTTTTAGATTTCAGATGCGAGAATGCATTATTCTTTTGCAAACTCCTATTGAAAGTGTAGAATTAGCCAGAAATAGATCAGCAACAGGAAGACCTAGTAAATTCAGCATTCAAAAACCATTGCATTTAGATAGTAGACATTTTATCGAAAAGTCCGTTGATAACAAAAGTGTTGTAAAGAGTTGTAAAGTGTGTACCATAGCCAGACTGTTTATAGATGCAAAGTATGTAATGTAGCTTTAAATCATGATTGTAATCAAGCTTTTCTAATTTTAAATAATCTGTATTTGTAAAAGAAATACAGTGTATATTTTAATATTAAATTAATTACAAGTAAAGTGATTTGTAGATTTATAAAACGTTATACAGCTAAAAAGTAATCCTGCGCTCCACTCAAAAGAAACATCACACGAGTACAATCCTACTCACTAAACATCCGTAGTCTTATTCTGCTGACGTTGCACGAACGCAACATTCGCTTTTTCCACAGGTAAGAGCATTTTTTTTATTTTCAATGTAAATTTATGTTATAAATGCTTAATTTAATATTTGTTATTATTTTCATGAGAAAAGAAACATTCCTCGTAGTTTTGGCGGTTAATGTAATTCAAATGTAAACAAATACAGCTGCTACAGTAAAAAAAAAAAAAAAAAAAAAACCTCAGCCAAATTTAAATAACTTTTAAATTGTGATAATTCTACAAATATTGCATGCAGATTAACTAAAGGCATAAAAACCTTAAGCAGAAGATAAGAATAGCATAATTCAATCATTTTTAAAGGGGAAAAAAAAAAAAAAAAAAAGCACAATTTACCAACATATAGGAATAAAAAAACTGAGTTCACTGAGCTGAGTAGTGGGTGTATGTATATTATTATCAAATGTCTAGGCGTGGTAAGATGGCTTCCCCGCAAAGCAGTTTCAGGGTTGCCATAAAATGACAAGGGAAGGCAGGGTTGCCAAATTTTGCAAGAAATCGCCCATTTAGCAACATAATTTGCTATATGCCATGGACTGATGGAGAGCCTTCTGGAACGAATTCTTACTGGTTTAGCCCAGAATGCACTCGAACAAAAGCCGGAAGCTATATAAACCCTGCAGGTCCACAGTCAGTAATCTCAAGTGTGTGTGTGCCTCGCCTAGAGTGCGAGTGAGTGCCTCATCCAGAGTGAGAGATAGTTATTATTGAGTTGGTGTTTTGTTTAGCGAGTCAATCCCTGCAGAGTCGATCGAGTAGACAGCCGGGCAGTGAGTGCTGAGTGCACCGAAGGAGTCTGTTAGTGTATCGCGATTAATGCATCATCGACAGAGCGTGTAGAGCTCCGGCAACGACTGAACCGAAAAGTCGGGAGCTGTGCTCGTGTGTCGTCGAGTGCATCGCGAGTTGTAGCGTGGGGAGTCTCGAGAGTACGTGGAGTTCCAAGAACGACCAAGCAGACTCGGGAGCTATACTCTGGTGCTTTGCAGGAAGCTGTCTCCACCGTTATTGCCTGATAACCTGAAGGCTGTGTCGCTGATTGTGTCAGCGTCTTTATAGTAGTTTATCGACGACTGTAAAACATGTTTTGGAGCTGTCTAATTGCGTATTGTCTAAATAAAGTGTGTTTCGATACTTCATCAAGTGTCGTCGTTATTCGTTAGTATTATATTTACCCATTCTCAAAATCTGAACTTCGAATAATGGAAAGCAACCACTGAACGGATTTTTATACCCTCTGGTAGTACCAAACGCGAGGAGGTAACGCCATCTATCGACAAAAATAACTGAATTAAGATAGTAGAATTTTAAAGGCATTAGGAAGGACTGGATTGGACTTCAAATCATTAACTAAACCTGCTAAATCTTTGTGAATATGAAAAGCCTGAAGAAAATCCAATTCACCTATGGAAGAAGCCTTTTGGATAATTTTTGCAGACCCAAAGTCAAAATTATGGTTAAATGTCCAACTATGATACGCTATTGAAGACTTGTTAATTTCACCTTTTCTGACATAAGATTCATGTTCCTTGATACGAAACTTCAACGCTCTTTTTGTTTGGCCAATATATCTTAAACCACACTGACACGATATACTATAAATTCCCCAAGAATTCAAGACAGAAACGTAATCTTTTAGAATCGAAGGGTGAATTTTATTAATAGGGGAAAAACCGACTTGAAAACTGAATTTCTGGAGAATCTGTGCAATTATATAGCTAACAGAAGGATAAAATGGAAGCACGACAAGGTCATTAATATTATTTCTAACAGTGGAATGTCTTCTTTGATGGGAATCTGAAAATTTTTTAACGGCTTTATCAATAATCACGGGAGAAAATTCACGGTCAATTATTATTTTTTAAGATATATTGGCCAAACAAAATGAGCTTTGAAGTTTCGTATCAAGGAACATGAATCTTATGTCAGAAAAGGCGAAATTAACAAGTCTTCAATAGCGTATCATAGTTGGACATTTAACCATAATTTTGACTTTGGGTCTGCAAAAATTATCCGAAAGGCTTCTTCCATAGGTGAATTGCATTTTCTTGAGGCTTTTCATATTCACAAAGATTTAGCATGTTTAGTTAATGATTTGAAGTCCAATCCAGTCCTTCCTAATGCCTTTAAAATTCTACTATCTTAATTCAGTTATTTTTGTCGATAGATGGCGTTACCTCCTCGCGTTTGGTACTACCAGAGGGTATAAAAATCCGTTCAGTGGTTGCTTTCCATTATTCGAAGTTCAGATTTTGAGAGTGAAGGTGCACTTGCCCCTCGCTCCCTATTTTTAACTTCGCTAATTCTGAATTCTCGACTCAGAAATTACAGGACTTAAACAATGGAACTTAGTAACTGAACAAGAAGTTATATCTGTGTGTAGAATTAAAAAGAAAGTATTAGCACAAAAATCAAAGCAACTTAAACAATGTACATTGTAAGAAATGTTTAATAAAGTAAACATATTTTAGAGTCATTAGGTTTTTTGGAAGCAGGAATACATGAAAAATTATTGTTGCCCTCGCTGGGACTCTTGGACCTCTCGAATGTGTGTCGAGTGTGCTAACCATTACACCACAAAGGCATGCCAAAAAGAGGGAGAAAAATACATTATAATATAAATATTAAGTTTTTTGTTGTAAATTTTGATACCTTTTAGATCACAAATGCTTCATTATTTTATAAATCATGATTTCATATTTTTAATTTTATAATCTCTAGATGTCATTTTACTAGATTTAAACTAATGATCTAATATCCGGAAAAATAAAAAATCTGGGATCGCTGAAGTCCTGACAAGTCCAGATCTCAGACTTTGTACTGTACCAAATATTTTCTTATGTCAATACATTTTGTTTATTTGTATGTACAATTACTAAATTTTTCTTTTTCTAATTTTTTAAAAATTTTATTGTTTTGTTCTTAGGGTGTCCCAAGTTCTGCATTACGGGAGATTTGCTTATTAAAAGAGTTGAAGCACAAAAATATTGTCAGGTATGTTTTGTAAACTAATAAATTCTCAGTATTAATGCATTTTTTATATCCATTTGTTGAAGTGCTACATAAGTACAGCAATTACTTTTTTGATTTGAGCTATAATTTTATGTTCTCCTGGGCTCCTTTTTCCAGTTCTCCTGGTTTTTCATAACATCTCATTCTGGCATTGGATCAATGAATCTTCCAATTTTTAATATATTTATTTTTAATATTGAGTGGAAGGAAAATGTTCCACTGCAGTAGATTAACTGAAATGAAATGTAAATTTGGCAAATTCCATTCTCCCTCATTTTATTTGCATAAATTATCCTAATCTACTATAGACATTTATTTTAATTATATAATTTTTTATGAAGATTTGACCAATGTTTAATCAGTTAATATTTGTGTTTAATTTTGTTTTACATCAATAAATGGAACATTGTAAAGTTTATTCCCGCAAAATTATATACATATAGTATTGTTGCGGGTTTTTTTCCCCATCTTCACGTTTGTACGGGGTTCGTAGATTTGAAGTGAATAACGACGGCACCAAGCTGAAGTATCAAAATACACTTTAATGGCCAGTATTTTTCAAGACAGCTCCAAACCACTTTACAGTCTTTGAAGAACTACTATAAACATTCAAAATCATAAAAACAACCTTGTATTTAGCGTAAGAATATTGAAACAATCGATTTCGAGGGCAGCTAAAGGTCCCTCCTCATCAGGAGAAAGAAATACCTAGAAAGAAAAATAAAGGGGAAGGAGTCTCAGAAACACGTGGTCCTTATCAGCACTGCACGTGGTTATAAACGGATTTTTAATCAGAGTTACACTGGCCGCCTACTTTTACTGAGCCAGGCTATCTGATCAAACATATAACACAAAGGACAAGAAAAAATAGCGAAGTTAGAAATAGGGAGGGAGGGGCAAATGCACCTTCATGCTCAAAATCTGAACTTCGAATAATGGAAAGCAACCACTGAACAGATATTTATACCCTCTGGTAGTACCAAACGTGAGGAGGTAACACCATCTATCGGCAAAAATAACTGAATTAAGATAGTAGAATTTTAAAGGCATTAGGAAGGACTGGATTGGACTTCAAATCATTAACTAAACATGCTAAATCTTTGTGAATATGAAAAGCCTCAAGAAAATGCAATTCACCTATGGAAGAAGCCTTTCGGATAATTTTTGCAGACCCAAAGTCAAAATTATGGTTAAATGTCCAACTATGATACGCTATTGAAGATTTGTTGATTTCACCTTTTTAATAATAAAAAGATATAATAAGGTTTAAGATATATTGGCCAAACAAAAAGAGCGTTGAAGTTTCGTATCAAGGAACATGAATCTTATGTCAGAAAAGGAGAAATCAACAAGTCTTCAATAGTGTATCATAGTTGGACATTTAACCATAATTTTGACTTTGGGTCTGCAAAAATTATCCAAAAGGCTTCTTTCATAGGTGAATTGGATTTTCTTCAGGCTTTTCATATTCACAAAGATTTAGCAGGTTTAGTTAATGATTTGAAGTCCAATCCAGTCCTTCCTAATGCCTTTAAAATTCTACTATCTTAATTCAGTTATTTTTGTCGATAGATGGCGTTACCTCCTCGCGTTTGGTACTACCAGAGGGTATAAAAATCCGTTCAGTGGTTGCTTTCCATTATTCGAAGTTCAGATTTTGAGCATGAAGGTGCATTTGCCCCTCCCTCCCTATTTCTAACTTCGCTATTTTTTCTTGTCCTTTGTGTTATATGTTTGATCAGATAGCCTGGCTCAGTAAAAGTAGGTGGCCAGTGTAACTGTGATTAAAAATCCGGTTATAACCACGTGCAGTGCTGATAAGGACCACGTGTTTTCTGAGACTCCTTCCCCATTATTTTTCTTCTTTCTAGGTATTTCTTTCTCCTGATGAGGAGGGACCTTTAGCTGCCCTCGAAATCGATTGAGTGTTTCAATATACTTACGCTAAATACAAGGTTGTTTTTACGATTTTGAATGTAACAACTGTTGTCAGAAAAGAAAAACACAACAATATATATATTTAAATACTTTCGGTGCTGCTGATTGCAACCAAAATAGGAGGTGCATAACTACATGTTATAGAAGTCCTATATACAAAATCTCAACGTTCTGAGGCTATTCACTTTTGAATTACGTGAGATACATACATACGTATAGACAATATAAAAAAATAAAAAAAATCTCTTCTGAATGCAATTTAAATTAGTTTTTGTAATTTGTTTTGGGAAAAAGAGTACTTTAGTCTGTCCTTATGTAGAGACTTCGTACGAGAAAGTAAAAATTTACAGCTGCCCCCCCCCTTTTAAATCTAACATTAGTTACTTTTTCGTTGTAGTAATGCAAATACTGACAAAATTTCGAAAAGCATGTTTTCTGAAATATTTTATATTTTTTAATTAAAGTAATGAAACTAAAAAGGTTATTATCATGTCAAATATTTTTAGCCACTAGTCTTTAATCAACAGTTTTTCGATACAAGTTCCTTCATTGGTAAAAATGAAATTTTACAAAACAGATGGTAAATATACTGATACTGAAATACTTTCTCTCACTGAAAAGAGACAGAGAAGCTAAAACATTGAAAGGGAAGGGGGAAACCAAAGGCAGCACGGAAGAAAATGGTGAAATATTCTAAGTAATTTCCAACAGGAGAGAAATCTATGGTTTGCTTGAAATTGGAAAATACTTCTTCAACTGACATATTTCAAAACATTACTGAAGAAATATATGATTTAGCTGTTAAAGAAATAATTCTTTACATTAAAAATATACAGACAAGATTTGAATATTTCCAATGAGCTCAAAGACAAGTAATTTTCAGGGAATTTTTATTATCTGAAGATATATAAGTATATATATAAGTATTATTTTTGTTCACACGTCTATAGCCCATTAAAAAGTTTATAAGGAAAAAAGGCAATATCAATTTACACATAAAAAAATTCAAATTTCACATGAAATTAATATTTCATTATATATTTCTCTTTTCTTCCCCTATCTTACTAAATGTTTTCATAAAATTTAGAGATATTTTTATCAAATTTGCATTAAATATATTTTCTAATGCCAAACTCAATAAATAATTTCAATTACTCAAGCAATGTGCTCACTTTTTAAGAAACATACTACTGGAAAAGAAGACAGTACATTTTTAATTGTATTCAAACTAACATCTAATACATTTTGCTTTTATTATAAATTTTTATTGGAAACAAAACTTACTACTTCCACATCAATGTCATAACAAGCAGTTTTCTTTGTATCAGGTCCTTCAACACTAAATTTGAAAAATTCAAATTAATAACATACATTTCAAAACAATTACCATATGTATTAAAGTTGAGTAAGCAAATGACATATCTAGTGTGATTTAATATCATCAAAGATAAAATACTAAAAGATAAAATAAATAAAGGTAAAATATATTACACAATATATTTAAAATTTAAAAATACACAATATTAAATGAGAATCTGAAAAAGAGAAAGCTTGCTTATAAAGGAATTTATAAATTTGACATTCCTGCAAAAGTAGAAAAAAATAAGTAAATAAATAAAAAATAATGAAGTAAAAAAATAAGCCTGAAGTTCATAAAGTGTTACTGGATAATTTACTTTCAAACAATTCACTGTTATCTACAATGAGATAAGTTTAGATGGCAGGGAAGCAGAGAATGGGTAAATATAATACTAATTGTTGTTCTAGAAAAAGATTCTTAAAATGATATAAATTTAAAATAATTTTGCTGTAAAAATCCAAAGAAATTACATGATGTGCCAAATTACTTCAGTCTGAATTATCAGATTCCAAGATATACATATACTACCAAAATATTACATTAATAAAAATTTACTTACAGATATAGTTTAACGGCAACCATGAGAACAAACATGCATGCATCATTCAAACCATTTTATTCACAAAATAGGATAGGTGGACATATATCGTGCAGTAGGAATTTTTTCTGTTCTCCCCCCTATTAATCTGCACTGTGTTCAAAAACCACAGACAATCTGCACACAGTTCAAAAAGCGCTTTCAGCCACAATGGGATATATAAGTCCCAGGAGATGTTTAAAGAAGCCTACAGGGAATTAATTACACGCATGTGGGAGAGATCTGAAAATCTTCTCTGAAAATTATCTCGCACATCTTCTAATACAGGCTTAGTGAATTTGTTTATTATAAGGCGAGCACGTGCTACGTCTTAACGTTTAAACAAATAAATTATGGCTGAAAGTGTTAAGGGGACAGAGAATTATATTCAAGTAATCCAAGATATTATGCTGATTATCATTTGTAGTTAGCTATTTGATTACACTGTGTTTAATTTGTGCATTTATTTATTTATTTAATGGTAAAAATATAAGATTCCAAAACTTAATTTTGCTATATAAAAATAATTTTATGATAAAATGTAATAAATAACTATTATCGTATAATAATTATTATAATTATTTAATTATCATTACAATGAATTCTAATATAACAATTATTACAATTATACTATAATTAATAATTATTATATATCGTTTTTGAGCTAAAATGTATGTTAATTAATATGCATTGAGAAAAATGAAATTTCTTGATAATGAGTTAGAATAATTATATGATAATAAATGATAATTATAGTTATTTAATAAATTAAGATAAAGAATTATTATATTTCTTTTTGATTTTTGTGCTAAAATCTATATGCATTATTACACATATTTGGATTAAGGGAAAATAAATAAGTTCATTAAATTAAAGAAAATTATTTTAGGAAAAAAGAATAAAAAAAAATCTTGTATAAAACATTATAATATTGGCAAATGTCACATTAAATCAACAACGATCATGGTAAATCCCACTCAAATGGGGTGTAAAACTGCTGACATTTTTTTTTATTTAAAAAAAAAAATGGCTACAAAATAACATTATTACTGCACTATTTTTAATGATCTTATTTTTAAAAATAAACAATGAAACATGCAAGGTCATGTAAAATTCATATATTATGAAAAACATCTTCACTGTGTTTAATTTTTGGTTTCCATGTTTCACATTTATTTCTGTGAATATGAAAGGAGGTGTGAAAGAGAGCTGACAACAGAATCACCTGATGACATGGGCACTTTCCAATGAAACGTGGCCTCTCATGTCACCTCCTCATCCAGCAGCACATAACTGACACTCCCTTTGGACAATGTATTTACTTATACAAGTCAATCTTTGCACCAAAATACTAGATTGATAACAGTAGTATATACATGATGTTCTCTAGATCATGGACCCTGTATACTGCACTGATACTTATTTGAGATCTGTTTCGCTTCTGCAGGAAAACGAAAGCTGGAAAGAAAAAACTCAAGCCAGGTTGAAAAAAAATCATAGTTAGGAAAGCAAAAAGATGTAGTATGTGTTCAAAGAAATGCAGGTTTAGTTAATAACTTTCATCTCACATAACCTTTGGCTTCAACATGTGGGAAGTCAATTATGCTGCAAAGGAAATGAAAAGGAAAGAGCACACAAAAGATCAACTTTTTAAAAAAAATAGTGGTGAATAAAATAAATAATAATTTACATATTAGCATAAGCAAATTTTGTCTTTGTTGAGAAGAAACAACAGCGCATGCGATTTTTGTGTTTGCGTATGAAAAATTTTGCTTAGAGATATGTAAAACGAATGAGTTGGAACAAGGAGGGCTTATAAGTATTGAGAAATAGAATAAATTTAAATCCAAGTGATATTGAGAAAGAAATAGTAAAAACAAAAATTAGCGATCAGGTTATAGGTGAAGAATAAAATAGAGCATCCGAGAACATCTTACAAATAGTACTAAATGACCACGCCAATTCATCTAGCTTTTTTATAAAAATGTTATAACATCGCTGATAAAAAATGTATATGATTATGAAAGTGTTATATATATAAACGAATGGACAGATATATGGATACTGAATGATACAAATGGAGAAAAAATTAAAATAGAGAATGAAACAATTTGGGAACTCCTCTAATTTCTAGAGACAGAAAGGCTTAGCCAGCAGTTTGTTCTCACTGTTGTTAAACAAAAAGATTGAACCAATATCAGAAGTGGCGGGCATCTAATTGAATAAGTGACATGCTGCGAAAGAGTTTAGAAAGTCCCGGACCTGAGTTCCGGCGTTAGATGTTCGTTAAAAATGAAAATAAACTTGCTACAGACAGATGTGAATTAGATTGTTCGTGATAAGTGGAATGTCCTTTCTCATTTGCAAATGTATGAATCAACTCTAATATACATTAATTTGGAGCTTGGTGTAATAACATCTCAACAAGTCACAATGAGTGCTAAAAAGGATGGAAGTAATTTACATAAGAGAGGATAATATAAGTAATTATTAGGAATTATTAGGAAGTCGCAAAGTAAGACAACAAGGGTATATATAAACTGTAGTTTGAAAACATGCACATCTTTTCTGGCTTTAGTGTGTTTTGTCTGCTGCTCATCCCGGCTTGTATCACGTTTTCTGCCGCATAGACTCTTTGCATTCCTGTTGTTTTGAACGATGGAGCAATCAACAAGCAAAGGTAGGAAAATTTCTTTATGGGTTTTTGTAGTTTTTAAATGTTTTAAACTTTAAAAAAATATTATTTTAGTTTTTGGGGTTTATATAATTTGTTTTTAGAATGAACCCTAAAAAGAAAAGTTAATTTTCTACAAGACGAGGATTCCGATGAAGAATATGAAATCCCTGCAAAATCCCAGAAAGGTCGCAAAACAACTAAGAAATTTAATCTAGATTTATCAGAAGAAAAGGAGAGAAAAGCGAAAGAAATCCCTCCTTATACTATAAATTTGGGGAAAAACATTATACTCGAAATAAAGGTGTTCAGAAACTCATATTATATGGGCTTCGTAAGAGTTAACGACAACAATGAGCCAAAAAATCGCTTCGACATACCGATTTCGCAAATTGATGTTGTGGAAAGAGCCTGCGTCCATCTTCAAGAGTATTTTAAAAATTAACAGGAAAAGTAAAAAAAAAAAAAAAAAAGATAATTAGTTAAGTTACACTTAGTAGTCTTATTCCTGTTAATAACATATAGATGTAGTAATATTACAATTAGAAAAAATGGTAAAAATAGTGATGTGAATATGCATGATTCCTACAAAATATTTTTCTGACAAAATATGATAATATTTAGGGAACGCCGACAGGCACACCACGGTTTTGTTCGCTCGTACAGAGCTCTTTGTCAACAATATAGAGATCCTTATGTGTTGTATGAGGAGGGTCGACCAATAATTTTTTTCTTGTTAAACACTAGTAATATTCTTCATTTACGGATTATATGTCTTAGTCTATTATTCAGTAAATATGAGGGAGAAAGCGAAATAGAAAGAAGTTTCTATTTTAATTCTAACTGTGAGCGTATTTTAACATGATCGCACATATTTACTGCCATAGATAATTCCTTTCGGGAAATATTTTCCGCTATAGAGAATTTTATTCGCAATGGTAGTGGATAGAAAATACAACGTGTCAATTATATAGATATTCACGTGGAAAATTTGAGACACATAAGAGGCGGATGTAAAAATGCAGAGCTACCCCCCAAAATTAAAAATAAGAAGGCTGTTTTGAATATAAGATGTAGTGACAATTTATGCTTTTTGTATGCTGTCACTGCCAAACTTTATGCTAAAAAAGTAAATAAAAATAGGGAAGCAGCTTATAAAAAATATCTGACGTACTTCAAAATAAACAAGATTAAATTTCCAATAACATTACAGGATGTTAAAAAATTTGAAAAATTAATGTATTTGCATTTGAAGAAAATGAAATTTTTCCTCTACTGTAATTAAGTAAACAAAGTAATGCTGATGTAAAAAAAGAAATAGATTTATTGTTACATAAAAATCATTTTTTTCTGATTACTAATTTAAATAGACTATTAATTGCTCGTAAAGGTATTCATCACTTTTGTAAATGTTGTCTTATAGGATTTCAAAGAAAATCCACCTTAGAATCACATATAAAATTGTGTGAAGGGAAAGCTCCTCAAAAAGTAAGCATTCCAAAAAATTTACAAATTTAAGAAAAACTCTAAAGCATCCTTTTTGCATTTTTGCTGACTTTGAATGTCTCACTCAAAAAGTTTCTTCATCGCATCCTTCGGATTCGCAGAGTTTCACAGTTAATGTGGAACAGCATGAACCCATTAGCTATGCCCTCTTGGTGATTGACATAGAAAATAAAAAAATATTCCATAAATATTTTTCAGGAGAGAACGTAATAAAAAATTTCTTGAAAACCCTGAAATATCTGTCAGACAAATTAATTAAAAAAATGAAAGAAATTATTCCAATGGTTGAGAACCCCAAAATCATGTCCGATAGAAATGGATGTTATATATGCGAAAAATCATTTTTACCACATGAACTACGTGTCAGAGATCACTTCCACTAGACTGATGGACATATACGTGGTCTAGTTAATCAGTCCTGTAATTTAAATTACAGATCCACATATTTTATACCAGTTGTGATACATAATTCGCATAACTATGATTCGCATTTAATTTTGCAGAATATGCCAAAAAATATGTTCAAATGTATTAATATTATACCCACTAGTGTAGAAAAATTCACTGTTTTCCTTGGATGAAATAACATTTTTAGACTCATATCAATTTTTAGATGCTTCATTAGATACTTTAGTAGAAAATTTAAAACAATCCGATCACAATTTTGAAATTTTTAACAGTTTTTTCAAAAATGAAAAAAGAAGATTTTTACTTTTAAGAAAAGGAATTTTTCCTTATTCTTACTTTGAATCAGAAAGCATTCATAAGGAAACATGCTTGCCAAATAAAAGTGCATTTTTTAATATTTTAAGTAATAGTGCTATTTCAGATGAAGAGTATCAGCATGCACAACTTGTGTATAAAACTTTTAAATGTAAAACTTTAGGAGATTATTTGGAACTGTATCAAAATGTAGATACGCTTCTGTTAGCAGAGGTATTTACTAGCTTTCTTAACATGTCCTTACAAAACTATAATTTAGATCCTATTCATTTCATTACGGGAGGTGATTTTACTTGGAATGCTGGGTTAAAGTATACCAAAATTGAATTGCAACTATTGCAAAATGTCACTGACTACATGTGGATTGAATCCCAGATGCGAGGAGGTATATGTCAAGTGGGTAAACGTCAATCTATACAAATAATCTATACATTGAAGATAACTATAATCCAATAAACCACACAATTATATTCTAGAATTGGATGCAAATAATCTTTATGGATATGTTATGAGTCAGCCTTTACCTTATGGACATTTTAAGTGGTTAACGTTGGAGGAGATCAAACATTTCAATATTCTTGACACACAAAAAGTGTCCAATGTTGGTTGGATTTTAGAGGTGGATCTCATTTATCCAAGTGAATTGCATGATAGACATAATGACTTGCCATTAGCTCCAGAACATTTAACAGTAACATATGAAATGTTAGCAGACTATGTAAAATATCTCTGTAATAAACTAAATATGAGAAATGCTTTACCACGTAAAAAATTAACGCCAAATTTCTTTTGTAAAAGAAACTATATTTGTCATTATTTAAACTTAAAATTTTATGTGCAACACGGATTGGTTATCAAAAAAATTCACAGAATTTTAGCTTTTGCACAATAGGTATGGTTAAAAAGTTACACAGACTTCAATAATGAGAAACGGGGCAGACCTGAAAATGAATTAGAGAGATCATTTTTCAAGAAAATGAATAACAGCTTCTATGGCAAAACTTGTCAGAATGTGAGGAAACGAATAAATGTAAAGGCCTCTTTAAATCAAATACAATGTGAAAGATATTTGCAAAACCCTTTAGTAGATTAGTTTGAAGTCATTAATAAAAATTTGACTTTATTTAAAATGAAAAAACAAAACTTAATGTTAGACAAACCCATATATATTGGTTTTACTGTTCTTGAACTTGCAAAATTGCATATGTATTATCTGTATTATGAGTATTTTAAGAAAGTGTATAAGAATAAATGTGAACTGTTATATACTGACACTGATTCATTATATATTAATGTTGAAACAGATGATATTTTCAAAGATATGAAAAAGTATTTTAGCAATATTTTAGATTGTAGTAATTATAAAAGAGATCATTATATGTACAATATAAACAACAAAGGAAAGTTAGGCTTTTTAAAAAGCGAAACTGATTTACCTATTAAGGAATTTGTAGGTCTGAAATGTAAAATGTATGTCTTGTCATTTGGCAAGATACGTAAAAAAACGGCAAAAGACGTTAAAAAGAATAATGTTAAAAATTTAACTATGGAATCTTATAAAAAAATTTTATATGGCGAGTCATTAATAAGACAATGTCAGTACTCAATAATTTCTAAAAAACATGACCTGTGCACAGTACTGCAAAACAAAATTGGTTTATCTGCTTTCTATGATAAACGATTTATGAAAGCAGATGGAATGAATTCTAATGCCTATGGTCATCTGAGTAATAGTTTTATAGAAGACGATTGTGTAGATACATTTTGAAAAATATTTTTATACAAATTGTCTAAAATTAAAAATGCATTTTTGAAAATATATGAAAGAATATATTTTGTTTTTACACAAAGTGCATAAAATTGAAAACAAGCAGAATAAACTGCAATCTCAAGAGGTATTAGTAAATGCAGAATGAGATGCACTTTTACGAAATATGTGTAGTCACATATTTCTCAGACATACACAAAGTGCATAAAATTAGATCTTAAAAAATTATAAATACAAAAAATGAGATGCACTTTTGGAAAATATAGTTCATAATATATATTTTTTACACAAAGTGTCTAAAATTAAAAACAAATAAACTAAATGTCTATAGGCATTATACTGGATGCCTAAAGGCCTAAAATTAAAAACGCACTTTTGAAAATATATGAAATATATTTTGTTTTTACACAAAGTGCATAAAATTGAAAACAAGCAGAATAAACTGCAATCTGGAGAGGTACTAGTAAATACAGAATGAGATGCACTTTTAAGAAACATGTGTAGTAACATATTTCTCAGACATACACAAAGTGCATAAAATTTAATCTTGAGAGAAAATTATAAATGCAAAAAATGAGATGGACTTTTGGAAAATATAGTTCATAATATATATTTTTTACACAAAGTGTCTAAAATTAAAAACAAATAAACTCTAATCTCTATAGGCATTATACTAGATAAAAAGAAAATAAATTAGATGTAAATGTGGAGTGAAATGCACTTTTTGAAAATATATACTGTTATATTTTTTCAATAGTGCAAAATAAGGCTGTGAAAAAAAGGAACGTGGAATTGCGTCACAATTTTGATCCTGAATTTTTGACATCCACAAAACGTAAAAATCTTACTACTAAACAATTAATAGACATTTTCATAAATGGTTTTTATCCATTGCACTAGTAGTTCCTGTATGTGAGGATTTTTTTTTGTGTATAATAATGACAAAATATGTGGCATATCATTTTTTCTTTCAAAATATTTAGTATATTATGCTAATTCAAAAAAAAAAAAAAAAAAAAAAAAAAAAAAAAAAAAAAAAGTATATTATCACAAAGAAAAAACATTATGTGTTTTTTGTGTGTGACATTGAATGCAATTTAATTTAATTGTTCTTTCTTTTGCTGGTATGATATGATATTATTGCTATTGCTTTCTTGTGAAAACTATATACTGTTGTAACTGATATGTACGTATATTTATGTAATCTGTATAATGTATACTGAGAAAATAAAAAAAAAAACAGGTCCTGAAAGGGGCCTGCAAATTCACGAAACAGATCATTCTGTAAGTTAGAATATCAAGTGATCTGCTGACGTGAATTTGCAGGACAGAAACAAGAGAGAATAGTAAACAAGAGAAAATAAGAGAGTAAATAAGTGTTTTTTAATTTTGAGTGTATTTGTATGTTTCGTTTTTCATATAGTTAATTGTGTATATGAGAAAAACAGGAAAATGGAGCCCCCATATTTTTGTTTTAAGTATGCTTTTTATTTAGTTCTGAAAAAACATGAGTATATTTTTAAAGATTACATATTTCTTATTATTAGAATGAAAAATTACAATTATTAGGATTACAAGTTCTTGAATAACATACATAAGTTGTTTTCACACATGCATAATATGAGTTAGACATGAAGTTCTCGTATAACATCATCATCTGACAAGACGATGAAATAGCCTATTTTTCGTTTACAGGGAACTGTATCGATAACATCCTCTCCAGAACGGTGATTTTGTTTGCCCATCATCACACAGTCAAATAAATTGTTAAATAAATTTAACGATGAATAAAATAACATCACTGTTTCACTATACTGTTGCAAAAGCATGTATCCATATTCATTTGCTTTTGCATGTTCATGAAAATGTTGCAACACTTCAGCATTATTCAAAATTTTTAAATAGCACCCATTTTCCAATCATTTCGTTTTCAATAGAATTTCTTATGCAGCTAATAATATCTTTAAATAAAGCATTATGTACGTTAAAGTAACCTGAATCATTAGCATCACACATGAGATATCCGCAACATTCCATGGTTTACTTGCAAACTAACTTTTCTCTTTTTGTGCTTGACTCATATTTATAAGTGCGCTACAACTTTGATTTTCTCGATGAAGGGTATGATGACAACGATTCAATTAAAAATTTTTTTTTCACAAACAGTTTGATAAATCGTTCATTCTTTTTTTATTTGTTTTACTAACATCATTTAATTTCAAATGTCTTGAATATTGACGCAAACAAATAAAGCACAAAATATCCACACGTAGAAGTAAAATTATTTTGAAAGCAAATCTTGTTATAAAATATATTTTGAGAATTCTGATTTAAGAAATGAAGGATATTTTCGTTTGATGGTGACAATCCATAACTGTCAAAATAATAGGCTTTGTCTTTTCTAAAATGAATAGCAACCCAGTGACTACCAGGTGAAGTGCGAGGATCTGAATTCACAATGAAATTTTTAAATCTGCTTTTTACTGTAGGTAATATATCTGAAGCATACACACCTGCAAAGTGCTTCTTGATTTCTAAATCACTGCAAGCTAATCTACATAAACTTAGAGTATTCATTTTTTTATTATAATTTTAATAATGTTGCCAAGCTTTTTATTTTCCTTATAGCATTTTAGTAATTGGTGAATACACCTCGAGATTTAATTTCTATGACATTAGGATATTCTGCATATGCTAGTAAGCTAACTGTCTCTGGTAAATTAGTAGAAAACCTAATGTCTATGGCTATATTTCCAGTTTTATTCACGCTCGTGTGCGACTCGCTGCATAATCAGGAGTCATATCAAACACATAAAAGGTGTATCCATTTTTGTATTCATCATAATTAATGTTAATATTTTGGAAATTATGATATCGATTTAAATCGGTAAAAATATTTATATAGCATCTTGCATAACAATCCTGTTCGAAATTGGGTTGAAAAGGTTTAGCAGGTATTATTTGACTTCCATTTAATATGCAAAGATAATTTAAATTATAATAAGAAAATTTAAAAGGATTTTTTGATATATTTCCATTATATGCTTCATTCGATATAAAACCTAGAATTAAACGAGTCGGAAACTGACCAATAAATGCACTGGCTATTGTTATCGATTGCAAACCAGATGATAATGCAAAAGATTTAACTTCTATTCGTCGTATTGGCATTTTAATCACAACACTTTCTAACGCTTTTTCATGAGCAAGAAAACATTTACTTTGCGTACATATAATTTTGCAGAGCGAATCACAGTTTTGAACTGATCATTTTTGGACATCAAGCAAAAAATGTCTGTCTCGTTCTAATTTTATGCGCACATTTACACCATTAATCAGTAATTTTGGTTGAGATGCTAAATCAAAATGAAGAGATCCTATTAAATCCATTAATTTGCTATTAGCACAAATTTGGTTGAATTTTTATCAACAACATTATGGTGTCCTGCTGTATCTTTATAAAATAATGAACTAGTTAAAATACTTTCTTGACTAGATTTAGACCCCAATAAAAGAGTTTCGAGGAACAACCTAAAAGCATAATTATTTTATGAAGAAACTTGTTTATTATTCAAGTAAACACTACATTCAGAAAACATAGTATTAAAAAAATAATTGATTGGAGCAACATCATCTGCATCTACTAAATTATTACTATCCTTTTTCACAATTTTGGCTTGTATGTGTATTTGGAGTTTTCTCATTCAATGAAGCCACTGGATGTATTTCCAAAAAATGTAGATTTTTCAATTGCCAGTTGTACAGGTGACGATATGAAAAGATCTAGTTCACTTTTTAAACAAAGCGATTCCATCATGAAAAAATATCTTTATGCTTCATTTTTCGTCGTTTTATTTTAGCAGACTGAAGAGATTTTTTAAAATGATTTCTTTTTATACCTTTTCCTTGTTGTAATTTGTTAAAAATATCATATTTTATTTTTTTGCTTGTTTCACTCAATCTAGAGCGTGCTGAATATTTTAAAGACGTACCGGATGCAACATCTGAAAGAACATTTCTTCCAGCTTGTAGCAAGTGCTTACCTAAATAATGTGTAGCTTTCAATGCCAGTGGTGTAATATATCGTCTCAAATCTCCGAAAATTCCATACCCTCGTTGGTGTGCTATACCTTGAAAGTAGGCTCCACCAATTTGCGAACAGTAGTATGATTCACAATCTTTTGCGCTCAAATGCATCTTGTTTCGTTTCAGAAACCACAACTGACAAATCACGCTCAAGCTATTTAATTTATAGATGTTTTCTTTTTAAATGACAAGACTACAAACGTTTTTCCTCCTGTAAATATAATATTTTGTCCTGAACTTGTTCTTAGTTCAATTTCAATCGTTTCTACAAAATTCTTTTTGATCAGAAAGTAAAGAAGCTTATGATAGTTTTTCACTATTTATTCACCCTTTTCATTCATACATGGTATAACTCGAAGAAGAGGTGCACGAATCTCCAACATGATGTGGATGTATTAAATCAGTGTACACAATTATTTCAGTGATTCCAGCATCCAATTCTAATGGATAATTGCTGACATGCTTCCCTTCTTTAAAATGCAAGTCATTAAATCCTAGCATGTCTGCCAGACCTTTTCCAAAATTTACTTCATGTTCTGGAGGAACATTGACAACTACTTTTCGATTTGGGAGCTGTTGTAATTGAATGTATTTAAATTCTTAAAATAGTTTTAACATATTTTTATACATTCCCACATTTACTGATAGATATTCAGTTCGCTGTTCGGTTCTTGTTATATTACAATACTCTTTTATAGTTAACTCCATTTTTTCTCCAACTGTTATTAAAATCAGTGAATTGCAAACAAATCTTTGAATTCCTTTGATGACTGTAGGATCCTTATTCAAATTTAGTTTTTGCATTAGTGAAGCAGCACTACTCTTTTTCTGCATAATCTGACACTTTTATTTCCACTTCATTCGTTATTGGTTCATATGAAAACTTAACATAATTCTCAAGCCCCAATAATGCAATATTTGCATTTATGATGCTGAACGTATCCTTTTCTTCCATTTTTATCCTGCTTTATAGGAGTTAGCGGTATTATATGTGTTACTAAAGTTTTAGGATTTTTATTTACTATTGTAATTGTTTGTAGTATCTCTTTCTGAGTTGTAGGCCTAAACTTAAAAGTCTGAGTCTTGTTTATAATTGTATCTTTATTCGGCAAATGCAGCATATAGAGTATTTTGGGGGATTGATTTTGTTTGATATGGATTTCAAATCCTTCATTCACTTCGATTGTAATCCAGTCTCTTCTGTCTACATCAGGTGCAAATCTTACATTCGGTTCCACATTAATTACTTTTTCAATTTCATCATTCAATTTTAACAAAAAGTCCTCTAGACTATCTTTTGATTTATATATTAAAGATATGTTATAATGTATACTTTCCGTTACTATATTTTCCTCTTTTTTAAAAGATACTGAATACTTGTTGTTATGATCTCCCATGTTAAACCAGTTGCGTGGTCAGAATATCTCAGAAAGCCCTACAAGATAATCATTATCATTCGATATGAAGATTGCATGTTTTGTGGGAAATACTTTATGCTGCAATTGCTTAGCAATGTGACGTAAAAATCAGATATTATTTCATCCATGATGCTTTTACCCAAAAATTAAATCAATGATCAAAACCTTTCCACTTTACGAAAAATTCCTTATTTATACCTCTTCCTCTGGCTTTCAGAATCTTTTCTCTATTCGCCAAAAATCACTTGAGTGTTTGTGCACATTTTGTAGCTCTTCTTCATAGAACCTTCCTTTTAAAATTTCCTCTTTCAATACATAGATAGGAGGATTTGACGGATAGCGCTTAACTATGATAAATACTTCTTCAGTCCAATTGGGTAAATATCCGCGATGAAATGTTTTTCTTACTTTTGAAATTCTTACTTGATCAACAAAATTAAATTTATATTTTGGCTCTATTTGAAAATTGTATAATTTTTTAAAAATCACAGGCTCCAATTGAGATGCGACTTCAATGGGAACAAAGCCTGTACTACGATATACACTTTCATTATAACTTTTTAAAATAGATTTTAAGACATCCAAATACTTATAAGATTTTCGATGTGTAAATGTGGCATTCCGACAGATACTTCAACTTCTATTCATGAGATGGCGCCACGTGTAAAATCCAGTTCTTAATCGGAGCGGCAAAGCGACGTCATTACTCACTCAGACTTCTCGCAAAACAACTGTACGCGACGGTAGCATGAACTGTGTTCCGAGCTCTGCGTTGATCTCTGCAACGTAATTTAAATTGTAATTTAGTACTTAATATATTCTTTTGTTATAGGAGATTGTCTACTCTTGTTTTCTTTAATTATATCAAGCATTAAGCACACGACCACCAAATAAATATACCATATAATTTAGCTTTCAGAGTACGATTAAATCTTTCTACAACACTAGCTTTATGCTCACTGTGTCAGAAATAATGATGTATTTTATTTTTTTAAAATAACGCTTGTACTTTTTATTATAGAACTCTTTTCCTTCAGCCGTTTGTAAGTTTACTATTGTCTTTAGGCGTTTAAATAGTTTTTTAAATGCTTCTACAAGTGCATCCACATTTTTCGATTTTAGTGAGATTGCATAAGCATATTTAGAGAACACATCAATTGCTATTAACAAATACTTCACACTCTAATTGTACCTCGCTAATTTTGACATGTCCACTAAATCACACTGAATCAATTCGCCAATTCCAAAAGATAATACTTTCCTTCGCTTAAACTTATGTCTTATTGGTTTATGCAGTGTATATGTGTCTTGTGTCATTAGCCATTCTTTAGTCTTTTTGAAAGGAATTCCACTAATTTTTGAACGTTTCCTTATTCCACCATATGCTGCATGCGACGGTAGCATGAACTGTGTTCCGAGCTCTGCATTGATCTCTGCAATGTAATTTAAATTGTAATTTAGTACTTAATATATTCTTTTGTTATAGGAGATTGTCTACTCTTATTTTCTTTAATTATATCATGCATTAAGCACACAACCACCAAAAGTGGTGACCTTTTGACTGAGCACGCTACTGACAATGGATTTTCAACGACCCTAAGTCACGTGCATCCAAGGCATTCTGAAGAACTGACTAAAAATAACAACGAATATGGACATTAAATGTATGCTACAACGTACCCCTTCAATTATTTCTAGAAGTATTGATATATATTGCTTGTGTTTTTTTCAAAGTCGTGCATATCATCGCAAGGAGCTTCAGCAAATCATCAATGTGATCTGTTCCGTTCAGCTGACTTCGCCAGTCGTGCAATAATTCTTCGATCATTCAACTTTTGTGACAAATGTGATACAATAGTGATTTTCGCTAAATGTGCTACATCAATAATTTTTCTGCAACGTGCTACGGCAAAATTCTTCCCTCAGTGTTCGAAAGTAGTGAATTTTTTTCCTATGTGCTACAGGAGTGATTTCCTTTTTCCTTCGAAAGTGCCTTAGCAGTGTAAAGTGGTGATTTTGTGTGTGCGCAATACAAAATTAACGCATCATTTTTTTTCTCAAATAGGGGTTTCTTTTCAAATGCATTTCGGTAAAATATTATTTGTGTGTGTAATTGCTGACCCTGTATTATTTGTGTGTGTATCGTTATGTAAATTTTTTCTGCATGGTTAAAATATTTATTGTTATCATGGCAAAATATCAATAGTGTATCCTCTTGCTACAATATTTGTGCTGTTAAGTGTTTATTAATTAAAGTGAAATTTATCTATCAGTATGCCCGACGATATTCCACCAGAGCCACAAATCACACGCGTTGCGGTGAAGCCACCGCCTTTCTGGAAAAATAATCCTTCATTGTGGTTCGCTCAGATCGAAGCACAATTTTCTATCGCTCGCATTAGTGAGGATTCTACAAAATTCAACCATGTAGTTGCAGCAATTGAGTCTGATATTCTGAATTCAGTGCATGACTTAATTCTCAAACCACCTGATTGTGATAAATACTCCAAACTGAAACAGCGGCTCATTGAAATCTACTCAGAAAGTGAATCTTCAAAAATACGTACTTTACTACAAGGACTTGAACTTGGAGATCAGCGACCTTCATACTTGCTGTCACGAATGCGTGATTTGGCAGGAAGCCATTTTAGTGACGACTTATTGAAGTCACTATGGCTTTCGCATCTCCCTAATAACATACAAATAATTCTTGCTGCTTCCAATGAAGGTCTAACCCGTTTAGCAGCAATGGCTGACAAAATTAATGAACTTGTTACTCCAGCTTATGTCAGTGCCGCTAATACTGCACCTTCCAGTTCATCCCTCGAACAACAAGTGGCTGAATTGACCAAAGAAGTATCTGAACTCTCTACAAGTCTTCATGCTTCATGGGGATACAATCGATCAAATCAGGGCCCGCGTAATAAATTTCGTGCCCGAAGCAGGATTCGATCTCGTCACAATACTCGAACGCAGTACAAAGAACCCACAAGTGGCATATGTTTTTATCATATGAATTTTGGCGCTCAAGCTCACAAGTGTGCCCCTCCATGCACTTTTGAACAAGCGGGAAACTAAATGGGTGGTCTTCTGCTGGCCAACAGAATGTCCGCCACATCGACAGAATAGTACTGGCTGATCATTCAACTCAGTTATGTTTTCTAGTAGATACTGGAGCTGACATATCAGTGCTCCCGAGAAACTAAAACAAATGCTTACCAACTTAATAAACTTGTACTGTACGCAGCCAATGGTACCCAAATTGCAACTTACGGCACCAAACTATTGACACTTGATTTAAACTTGCGCCAGACTTTCAACTGGCTTTTTATTATTGCGGATGTAACTCAAGCAATTATTGCTGTCGACATCTTGACACATTTCCACCTTCTAGTGGATGTCAAGAATAATTGCTTAATTGATGCTACAACTCAGCTGACATCACAGGGCCAAGCTTCTCACATATCGAATGTACCTACCAACATAAGTGTTGTATCGGGCAGCACACGGTTTCATCGGTTATTAGCAGAATTCCCTGACATTTTAAACCCATCCAAATCAGGGCAGCATACTCATCAGCCAGAAGTGTATCATCACACTGAAACACATGGCCCACCTGTATTTTCCAAGCCTCGTCGCCTTTCTCCAGAGATGCTAAAAGCTGCTCGCAAAGAATTTGAATTCACGCTAGCACAGGGAACCATTCGCCCATCTAAAAGTCCATGGGCCAGTCCACTTCACATGGTTAAAAAGTCTAATGGTGACTGGCGGCCTTGTGGAGATTATCGTCGACTTAATGCCGTCACAGTCCCTGACAGATATCCAGTCCCACATATCCAAGACTGTACTCATCTTTTTCATGGAACAAACATATTTTCTTCCCTCGATCTTGCCAGAGCATATCATCAGATCCCAGTGCATGCTGAAGATGTACCCAAGACCGCAGTGACTACACCATTTGGTCTCTTTGAGTACTTATATATGCCATTTGGCCTTCGCAATGCTGGCCAAACATTTCAGCGTTTCATACACCAAGTACTGTCTGCCCTCGATTTCTGCATCCCATATTTTGATGATATCCTGGTTGCATCTACAGATGCGGAAAAACATTTTCAACATCTGCATCAGATTTTCACTCGCCTTAAAGATCATGGATTAAAACTAAATCCATCCAAATGTGTACTTGGTCAACCCTCAGTTTCCTTTCTTGGATGTCTTATCACCCAGAATGGAGTCAAACCTTTACCGGAAAGAGTCAAAGCAATTAACGACCTACCTCAGCCCAAAACCATCTCTGAAGGCTCAGGTGCTGGGCACTTCATCAGGCTCCTAGGCTGGGACAGCCATATCCTGTGCATAATTCATTTTGGATAACCATGTCTTTCCTGGCATAACATGTTGGAGAGGATAATAGAGGAAGAATATTCCTCAAGAGAGTTCAGTGATTGTTGAGTCATGGCATAAGTAAGTGATAAGCAATTGACGGTATTAAATTTTGAGCCTTGCGTATTCACAACTCGTAGGGTCAGAACGTCCGTCAGGAGAGATAGGCATAGCAGTCACAGCTTCGACGTCCGGCGCTCAAATGAGTGAGAAACGGGTAGCAGGGCAGGTCCATGGTAGAGTGGGAGGAGCTACTGGTCATGCGATCCAATGGGAGTCCTGGAAAGAGAGTGCATTTCCTTGCTCGACAGGCATTGGTGGGGAAGATTTTTAAAGTTAAAAACTTCGTTTAAATCCTGGGTACGTTAATATGATGAAATAAAAAGGAGAGTTGTCTAGATACTATACAATAACATTAAGTAACGGGATTCTGGACTGAAATAAGTTGGCCTAATTTTAATGAGTTCTGAACTAAGTATAAAAATAGGATAAATTGGACATATCAAGTGATGGTGTGATGCATTATTGGTTCCTATTCTGTATGACAGATGGCGACACATGCGCGTGTGCTTTTGAGAATTGCATGTATGGTGAGGGAATGCAAACATAACATAGCTATTGAAATGCAAAATTTAGTAATTAAAGCAGTAGATAGATTAAATTAAGTGCCGGAGAACTGCTCCGGGTCTTTTTTTATTAGCTTCGCTATTGTAATCATAATTTAGTCTTGGGATGGAACTGTTGTTAATCTTTTCTATGCTGTTGAAGAATTTCCGTGCTATTTTTGCTATGTGTATGCTAATACTTTCAATATTTAATTCATTCTGGATAGCCTCGTTTCTGAAGAACCAGGGACTGTTGGATATAATCCTCAGCACGACATTTTGACTTTGCTGAATTTTAAGCATGTGGGTTTTGCACACATAACCCCAGACTGGGCAGGCATAGGTGATAATGGGTCGCAACATGGATCTATACATGAAGTTTATTTTGTATAGATAAAACGGAGTTTCGGGCAATTAGGGGGTTGAGTAAGGCTTTAGTACCCCAAAACTTGTTCAAAACAAATGTTATGTGTGGGGCCCAAGTAAGTTTTTGGTCTAAAATGACTCCGAGATATTTGGCTTGCTTGGCCCAGGGAATACTGATGTCATACATTTTGAGGGTGATACTTAAGTCGAAGATCCTTTTCTTCGTGAAATAGACAGCTTCCGACTTTTCAGCATTGATCTTGATTTTCCACTTAATCATCCAGGACTCTAGTGCATGGATGTGTTCTTGTAGTGCCTGTACGACTGCGGCCATAGACGCAGCTTGATATAGGATCGCGGTGTCGTCTGCATAGAGTGCTAGTGTTGTGAGAGGGTTGTGAGGGATGTCGTTCGTATAAATAGAAAATAGTGTGGGCGAAAGCAAACTTCCTTGCGGTAAGCCCGCAAGGGTTACTTTCCGTGTAGAGTGAGTGTTGTTATAACGAACGACAAAGTATCTATCATATAGATAGGAATTAATGATGTTTATGATGTAATCTGGGAAACCCAGAGTGATTAGTTTGTATGTGAGGCCCTGTAACCATACACAATCAAAGGCTTTCGAGATATCGAGAAAGAGTGCTCCAGTGATGTGTCTTTTTTGGAATCCTTCAGCAATCATTTCTGTGACTCTGTACAATTGATGAGTTGTAGAGTGTTTGCTCCGGAATCCGTACTGCTGTGGGATGAGGATTTGGTTTTCTTCAAGGAATTCTTGGATTCTATTTAAGATGACCGCTTCAGCGACTTTGCTTAAGGTCGACAGTAAACTGATCGGCCTGTAGGAGGAAGCCAGCGTTGGGTCTTTTCCGGGTTTCAGAATCGGTGCTATGATTGCAGTTTTCCAATTGGTTGGAAAGTGATGTAGGCAGAGCATAGCGTTCAATAATTTGGAGAATTTACATAACATTTTTGCTCCCATTTCCTTGATCATCTTGTTACTGATTTTGTCTATACCAGGGCTTTTTCGATTCTTTCTCTTCTCGATATATCCAATAACCTCTGAAGGCATGACTAAGGGTGTGTTGTTTGTGTGTGTTTTTGTTTGGAATTGTGTGATGAGTGTCGAAACCAAGTCCATCCAAATATAACTATAGAAAAGTTTACTTTTGTTAATATTTTAGTTTCACGTGTCGCCAAACTTTCCAGCAATACCAGCTAAAGCAGAAATTATGGCAGGAGCTATTAATGGTACCTCCCCCCGTTTGATTTAATAAAAGTCGTTTTTTACTCGAATCAAAGAAGAACATTTCGACAACCTTCTCATTATATTTTTATATTTTTGAAATTTTTTTACACAGATTTCCAGCTAAAATATTTAAACAAATTTAGCACAAGGAAGCAATTTGTTCATTATTTGCACTCCGGAGTAATGCTCATTTTTGATTAGGAAATGATCTTGCTAACACTTGCAGAAAATGATAGTGTTTTTTTTAATTCTTTTTCATTTTGGATGATAAATCCAATAAACTCCTTCACTAGTGGGAAATACGTTTCCTCTCACTCGATATTCTTCCTCTGTCTCAGGATGTAAATCAATAATTAAATAATTATATGGTTCAGCAGTAGCTTTTATATAAGCATCCAACAGAAATTTGGAATTGTGGGGATATATTTGTCTAAACAATTAATTTGGCTCATATCTCTTGCATTTTTGAACAATATAATGTAATGAAAATTCAAACTGATATCTCTCACAACTTTTAGATGCGGAAATAAATTTTGTAGTATTAGTATTACACTAATATTACAATGATGAGATGCAGCTGTGAATAAATCTGCAATTTTTTCATTTAATCGATGCATCAGATCATCTATGATTATCAAATTTCCATTTTCATATACTTTTGGTATACCCTGTATAAATTCAATGTCTAGTTCTTCTAGAAACCAAGGTGCACTATACGAATAACACCACTTAATTTTTTTTATTTGGAACATTATAGATATTACTTTTGATCATTTGTCGAACTAAAGACATTTTTCCACATTGGCTCGGGCCAACAATCAAACACGAACTCGGATGTTTGAATTTAAACATTATTTCTTTCTGATTGCATGCTTCCATTGTGTTTTGACTGTTTTATAACTTGATTTTCGCTTTTAAAATATGGAGGGTGATGTATCTCGCCTCCCCATGGTGCCCTCTGGATAGATAAGCCATGTTTATTGCTTATCACAAAAACTAAACGAGATACTAATTCTTTTAGAAGCATATTCTTCTATATGGGTATTTGTGGCTTATATTATTATTTTGAGCAGTATGCATTTCATTTCTACACCATACAATGTCCTAGAGCAGTATACCTCTTGTATCGGTACATGTGGCTCTCATGCATGATCTGAAGAATGATATGTATATGTGGCTCCCTATCTTTTCATCATATTTGAGCAGTATACCCCCTTTGTTTTCGGTATATGTGGCTCATATTATTATTATTGTTTTGAGCAGTATACATTTCGTTTCTCCACCATATGATGCCCTAGAGCAGAGTACCTCTCGTATCGGTACATGTGGCTCTCATGCATGATCTGAAGAACGATACGTATGTGTAGCTCCCTATCTTTTCATCATGTTTGAGCAGTATACCTCCTTTGTTTTCGGTATACGTGGCTCACTTGTATTTAATTGTGCAGGCAAGTCATAATAACAATTTGAGCAATATTCCATATAAATAAGAGGGCTCTTATTAGCCTGCAATAGCATTTAAATTAAAAATTTGTGCCTATTCAAAGTGTTATTGTCAGGTGGGAAAAATAACATTGTTTTTAATTCATCTTTATGTTTTCTTATTTAAATTTAGATTACATGTTACATTGCTTACATACTTTTTCAAATTCCTTTTTATTTAACTGTACTCCAATGATTTCAGGTTTCAAATAATCAGACTCGTTTCTCCAAAAGTATCGTAAATCATATATTATTTTTCCATCCTTCCTACAAATATGTAGAAATATTCTTCTCCCCACATGTTTAGAATATATGCACGATGTTTTATTCAAATCCACTTTTGCTTGTTCTTCCTGTCTTTCCACATAGTTCAAACACATGTTATATTAGACTTTATATCATGCAGAAACAGAGACAAATGATGATTGATGTTCTTTGCCTTTGTAACAAAGACTTCATTCTAACCTTTCTACTGCAACATCCACAGTCAAAATGAATTTTCTCTGTCATTTGCATCGAAACTATACTTTTAAACCAACAACACCAGCATAAAGTAAAATTATACTTCCTCATAGCTGCATGCTCATCTTTTACAACATAACTAACAAATAATGTTATCTAATCACTGTGCTTTTCTGATATGATGATTTTTTTAAAGTCGTTACTTTACTTATTTTCTTTCTGTGAGGCAAAAAATGTTTATTAAACAGTATTTCAAACTCTGCAATTTTTTTCGGAAACGTTCAGCATCTGTTTCCCCAAAACCTCTTCGTTCTTCATTTTTAGGAATATATATTACATCCATATTATTAGAAAACCTTACGCATTTATTCATTGTTCATGAATATGTACGTATTTGTCTTTTTATGATAAATACATTCCTACACCTGACTACCAGTAGTTTGCTGACATGCTGACTCTGACCACAATGCGTGAAAACAACTGAGAGCACAAAGACCCAACATTTGTTTCTCGTAAGTATGATTCTTTTTGATTTACCCTGTCTCCTGAGTTTTGTTTCCCAACATGTTTCTTTTCTACAGCAACGACCACAAAAATGTTTTCAAGAGATTCAAAACGACTATGTCTTATTCTGCCAATACGCTCATAAGAACTTGATATTCGAAATAGTCTTATGGGTGTATGGCAGGGTGATGCATGAGTAACTCATCTGAAACAGAAAAAAAGGATAAACAATTGTTTCTGCAAATATAATTTTTCCTACCCTTGCTCATCGCCGTTTTCCTGCAGAAGCGAAACAGATCTCAAATAAGTATCAGTGCAGTATACAGGGTCCATGATCTAGAGTACATCATGTATATACTACTGATAACCACTCCCTTAAAATACAAAAAATCTGAAGGCTTTCAGATTTTATATTATGCACAAAGGGGCATTTTAAACCACTACATTCAATTCAACAGCAATATCACAAAATATTTAAAAGAATATCTTTAGAATTTCCGATAAACAGTCTCGCGTGCTGGAGTTTAAAAATGTCCCCCCCTATACAGTGTTGATATTGCTTGCTTTGAAATCGATGAGTTTCTTAATCAAAAACTCATAAATGCTTTACAAAATATAAAACAGTTAATAAAACAAATTCCAAATTTGGGCTTCCACATGCCCATATTCGGGTGGAGATGTACGTTATTCAAAATTTAATGGCTTAAGGTACTGTTGTTTTATCAAAATGCGAGACACATACATACATTTATGCAGATTCTTCATTATTTAGCCTTTTTAAATATAACACAGGGCTCTAATATTTGGTGGCAACAATTTTAAAAAAAGTGATTCGTTTTTTATAATGAATCAACGCAAAATGCCAAAACGAAATTAATAGCCCTTTTGGGCTAATAAACTCTAGCACATTAAATGCTCTAACGTAGAAGCTTATAAAACAGAAGTAATGAACATAACAACAGTATTATGCATGGCTTGTTAATGTCCAGAACATTTGCACATAGCTATATTTTGGTAAGCTGTTAGTTATAGCAGATAACTCATTTTTACAAACTAAATCAAAATATTAAAAAAAAAAAAAAAAAAAAAAAAAAATTGCTCTCAAAAGCCCCCGGTTTATTTGCTAATAACATGAAAACATTTCACATACGTTTTTGTTAATTTTCTCTGTGAGTTTTGAATATTACAGAGAGAAACGGTTTGCTTCTTATTAGGGTATAATAAAGATTTTTTGCTCTTTGAAGGCCATATGTGAAGGGATTTTATTTTTTATTTCTAGAATACTTTCATTCACAGTGTTGAAACTATTTTCACAAAAAGTTTTAGTTTGTTAGCCATTGTCACTGGAAGCACAGTCAACACTTGGTTAACCGGCAGTAAAATAACCAAGCTTTATCTTAAAAAAAAAAAAAAAAAAAAAAAAATTCAATGCCATTCAAACTCTATTATAATTAATGTATTTTAATGCCATTTTATATCTAAATTACTCCATTTCTAATGACTGCTATTTTTAATGATATATTTATTCTCTCATTATTTACAGTGTAACTCTATTTCTAATGACAGTTATTTTTAATGATATATTTATTCTTCCTTTATTTACAGTATATTCTTTTTATTTTAAATACTAGTTTAATTTACTTAATCAAGTGAATTTATTCTCCATATTAAACTACTAGAAAATGCAGGTAAATTGTCAACAGTTATTTTTCTCTTAAATATAATGAGGGTTATTCCTTTTCCTGTGTTCTTTTAACTGCCCTTGAACATCTTATAAGATAATATGGACGTTGTCCCAGGGCTGTGGAGTCGGAGTCGGGTAGATTTTTGGAGTAAAAGGAGTCGGAGCTGGAGTCGCTAAAAACTGGTCGACTCCGACTCCAGTTTTTGTGGGACAGTTTGAATTTGAAATGAAATTTAAATGAATTGAAAAAAAATTAATGACAAGCTGAGTTATTATTTTTATTTATGAACTATATACATTAATAAATAGTTATTTTCTATTTTATTGACATATTAATAAATAAATATAAGGTAGGAGGATGAATGTGATATTTGCCATTAGTGATTAAACTGATTCATTCAGTTACAAATTTCACTGGTAAATCTAGGTAAGCAGCAATAACAGCAAGAACTCCCAAATTTGATGCCATTCTTAGGAAGCGAGCAGGAAAAGGAGCAATTATTGATCAAGCAACACAACAAGGAAGTACATATTTGATGAGAAAGAGGTTGTTAGAATTAAGAACTTTTTTAGAAGATGTAGATAACCCTAATGTTTCACTAACAGAAAGACTGTGGAATGATCTTCCAGAATTGGAAACTCTTCTTACACCGTATATAGCCACAAAAAAAGCTGCACTCTGAAGAACTGACAGGAGGCGAGAATGGAAGAATGTGATGTTTATTCTTTCTGAAATGGAGGGTTTATTGCAGAAGGAATCATTTCTTCAATGAAGAAAAGTGAAACTAGTTTTCTAGACAATGAGTTCTTGCTGGGTTCAATATATGTAGATCTGAAACAATAAATTTTTTTGGATGACAAACAAATTAAAAAGGCAAAGAAAGCCACCTATGAACTTTCATTAAGAATAAAATTATTCTCAGAACAATTGGAGAATTTGAATCAGGACAGTCAAACTGAAGAAATTTTAATTGAATCTCTGTCATCCTCTTCCAGTGATGAATTAGATTTCGAGAGATAGTTTTGGATAATATTGGAAAGGCTACGGCAAAGCAAATGAAAATAAAGAACCAAGAGCCTTTAGATGTAAAAATGAAAAAATACAAACAAGATTTCTACACGGCCCTTGAAGAAATAGATATGATTGCGTTTGCAAGATACCTCTTTTAGAACTTATAAAAATCTATCCTGAAAAGTTAAAAGAAGTAGCCCTAACAGAAACAGCTCTTCCTCCTACTCAAGTTAGTGTAGAAAGACTCTTCTCAGCTCTGAAGTTTATCAAATCGGATCTATGGCTCTCCAACAAAGATCTTAACGAAGCTACTGTTTCTTAAAAATAACTAATGCCAGTTTTTTTCATTTCATAATAAATGCTAATTAATATAAATAATTTGCTATGCCATCATTTTTTTCTGTAGCATCTATTACTTCTTTTATATTAAAAAAATAAGCTGAAACTCATTTGTATATGTTTACACATATATGAGGGAGTCGGAGTCAGAGTCGGTAAAATTCCAGGAGTCGGAGTCGGTCATTTTCATAACCGACTCCACAGCCCTGGTTGTCCCTGGAATTACCCTGAACAATTAAAGAAATCTACAGCTTTTTTTTTTTTTAATGCTCTGTATAAAATGCTCTTTTGTTATAAATGAAAATATTAATAAAATTTAAAAGATTAAAAATCACACACATGAATAAATATTATGCAAAAATTAAGTCATAATACAGGCTGTTTCATATTGTGTAACTGATTTATTATGGCAAAATAAATTAATTCTGGAACTACAATTGTACTAGTTTTATCTGGTACCAGTGAAAAATCTTCTGGTTATGAAATCACTGCTAGAGGCCCTATTAATCAAAATAGCACATCCATGTAGAAGAATGTGTACTTTGTTCTGGATTATGCTAAAACATCATTGTTTATCAATATTAAAAGAAACTTTTGCATGAAATTTGGTAAAGAACCAATGCATTGTCCCAACATCGAATGGTGGATGAAGCAGTTTCAGGACACAGGCTGCCTGTGTAAGAAAATCAGCTCAGCATGAGCAGCAGCCAAAACTGAAATAGTTGAAAAAATTCATGAAATGTTTTCCACAAAATCAATGCATCATGCGAGTTCCAAACTCAATGTACCTCATGTGACAGTGTGGTATGTGTTACGCAAATGTCTACGATTCTGGCTTTCAGATGGTACAGGCATTAAAACCTTTTGACAAACCACTGTGTAAAGCTTGTGTAAAGTAAGAGCCTGTGTAAGTAAGAGCTTGCAAGATAAGCTTGAAGTAGATGGTTTTGAGAACAGACTTGTGTTTAAGGATGAAGCCACTTTTCATGTTTTGGGCAAAGTAATCTCCATTACTTAGGACTTTGCGCCGTGGAAAATCCAGATGAAATAGAACATGAAATTTTATTCGTGGAAAAATCGATTAATGGGTGCATTTACCAAGATATAATATCAGTTTGGTTCTTCCCTCAGTTACAGGAAGAGGTTCCCAGCTTCATTCGGCAGTAAGACGGTGCTCCACCACATTGGTATAAAAAATTACATTATTACTGTATTGACCATGGTGAGTCAAACGATGTGCCTCTGCCTTGTTGGCCACCGAGATTATTCTTTTTCTAAGCATATTCAGAATATCTTAACTAGTAAAGTTAGATATTAGTAAATCCTTCAAATTTTATGTAATTAAGGCAATATTTGCAGGGCTTTTGTGAAATACACAGTAAAAATTCACAAACTTTCGTGGTCTGGGAAATAAATTGTGGTCTAATTATTCTGTGAAAATTTTTTTAAAGATTTATATTAACATTTCTGAGAGAGAAAAAGGATGTCTAACAGAAATGAAGCAGTAACACGAATAAGTAGTACTATATAACTAAACATTATACATATGTTTAATTGTAATTTGCATTTATAAACTAATAAAGTTTTAGAAATGTACTTAACACCATTACTTTAGATCAAGATTAACACTACTTGATATAATTTTGAGACAACTTTTTTTCATATTTCAGAAGTCCAAAGTATTTTAGATTTGTATTTTGAAAAAGGTTATTTAACAATACATTTTTATGTAAAATCTAACAGAAAGTAGTACAAAATTTATTTAAATATAATTTACCAATTTTAACATATATTAAAAAGTAATAAGAGTTAAAAAAGATAAATTTGCAAAAAGAAACTAATATTTGTGAAATCTTAGAAAATTACCCAAAATAACCATAATTAAAATCTGCTACAACATAACCTATAATGAACTTATGCTTATAATTAATTTATAATGCTGTATTTAAACTCATGCTGAAAGGTGAAATAAAACTAATTGCTTACGTATGAGAAAAAATTAACAGCTGTTAACAAGAAAATGTATACATTTTCTGCAGTTATTTAATGAATTTAAATTTTAACCTTATGACATGGTTTATGACAATGGGATCAGCAGGATGGAGCAGCTGATGAAGTCTTTGAGGGATTTCAGCAAACTTCATTCTGGAACACTGGAATATCTACAAATATATAAACATTATAAAAATAAATAAATAAATAGAAGAACTTATTTGGAATATAAAATTTAGACATTTACATTTCTTTAGAAATATCTCAAAAACTAATTTAACTGCATATTACTTCAAATTATTCAATGAAATAACTTACCTGCTCTAAATATTTATCACAGTTTATATACTCTCGCTCATGAGCATCTTGAAGTTTATGTGTTTTTATGTATTGCCAAAGTGCACTGATGATTATCGGTCGAGTCTGAGTATGAATGCCCAAAAGACGAGCCAAACGGGGATCCAACTTGAACTGCAGAGGCTACATCATAGATGATACATGTAAGCAATTTTTCGTTAATACTAACATATTAAAAATAGAACATTTTCATTACAGACAGCAGTATTATCAATTGCATATAGATATATAGACAAAATATTGATAAAATATATGCACCAAAGTGTAAACGATAGCTATTTTATTAGAAAAATCAAAGAAGGACATCATTGCGTTAACACTTATTTCATACCGATATGATATTAATTTTATACATTTTCTTTGCTAAATTTGTATAGACACAAAACAAGATTTGCAAACAATGTAAGTTTGAATTGAGTCGTTCAATTTAAACATAAATCCTATACAAAAACAAACACAGGAAAAGTTTAGAAAAATAAATACCAGTGATTCCAAAACAAGACATGTAGTATTTTATCACTTACTGCCATAAAAGTAATCAAAAATCTTAATTATTATTATTTTTTTTTTTTGGTTACAACCACTACCAATGACATAAACAATATCTATAAAATTTTAGTGTATTGTACATAAATGTACTTTTTCCTCATTAACATATTATTTTCTGGTTTACTTCTTTGAAAGATTCACATACATATTTAATACACATACGTTATACAATATGCATTATTCAGCTCTTTATATTATAAGCTCTCCAATTAAAAGTAAGCCACTGGCAATTAAATTTTTTAGAAATCCAAAGTTATATACAGTATAAAGTCTTTAATCCGGACCTCAAAGCTACAAGCTTTCTGCGCATTCGTCAACGCATAATACCTTTACGCATGCGCGTTTAATGTATAACAGATGGTCTGAGCTAGGCTAAAATTATCTAGTTATCTATTTCAGTTAATGTTGCAGATTGCGTTGTTCCTTAATCTTCTAATTGGATCCGGCTTATTATTTTTTGCAGACTGTTAGAGCAATTTTATAAAAAGTAAGCTAGAACTTTCCATTATGTCAAAAAGAGTCTCCAATTCTGGAGCTGCCAAAGCGAAAGCATGTTTCGATGTCCGTTAAACAAAAAGTGCAATTGCTGCAAAAAATGGATAAAGGCATGAAGAAAGTGACAAAGAGAGGTGATTTGTTTCTCTAACCATTCCGAAATCTGTTTATTAATTTGACGCTGCTCTGCGGGGAGAGGGGGGCAGCGTCGCGACGCGCGATAAACTGGAAGTTGATCTGTCAGCACTATCCTAATCTTCAGGGCGGATGTCTTTATTTTATGCGGCTTATAATTTTTTACTAAATGTAGCGTTTCATCTCGATGTACTCCGATATGATTTAAATCAATTTCCTCGTCATTATAAATATCACGAATACACATCAAATAGTTTTCTGGTTGCAATTTTCTAATTTTGACTATGCATAATGTATGCTTTACGCATGCGTGCGTTGAAAGAAATGTTTAATAAAGTAAACAAATAAATATTAAGCTTTTTTTTTTTTGTAAATTTTGATACCCTTTAGATCATAATTGCTCTTTATATATTACTATTTCATATTTTTAATTGTATAATTTCTGCATGCCATCTTACCAGATTTAAATTTATGATCTATAATCAGGAAAAACCCCTAAACCGGAATTGCCAAAGTCCCGACGAGTCCGGATTAAAGACTGTACTGTACTGATTTTCAATGGTGACATGGACTGCTGCTTTTAATCCAAATATTGTTTAAGGGACAAAAATAAAATATAATCCATCTTGTAAAATATAATATGCATAAGGGATGAGATACGTATACATTTTAAGCATTTGTATGAAACCCTTTGATTTTGTCTCTTTTTAAGATGTGTAACATTTCTGAGATATTTTTATGATTAACTCTTTCTGGATGAGTGTCTCATATACGCATTCCCTACCAACATCTCTCACAAGCTGGCGATCGAGTCATGTGTCACTAGAGACCGAACTTAGAGGACTGGCGATGCGTATAAGCATTTTAAGCTGGGACTTTTTTTTTAAGATCAATAGATGACACCCTATGTCCATTACCTTTGAAATGAACACAGTTTTAGGTTCTTGACCTTCAGTTTATATATATTCTGCCTACCTTGCTATTTTACTCATTAGTTGTTGCAAGGGAGGCGGTACAGCATAATGTAAACAGAGCTGGGCTCTTTAAATGCCCCGTGCTAATATAAACATTTGTGTTTCTGATTTATATCAAATTCCTTTTTTTAATTTTCTCTTCTACTATTTATGGCCTTTTAGGGTTACTATGTGGGGTTCTGTTACATTTTCTATAGCCGTCAGATACTTTTCTGGTCATACCCCTTTTTATTTCAGAAAGCCTCAATTTTAGTCTATTATGGCTTGAAGGCGTTATTTATCAGAGGAAGAATACCCTTGTATGGTAAATGAACCATTCACTGACACAGATGAGAGTGATGATTTAATTTCCCAAACAGTTACAAAGTGATATTTCTAGTGGTTCTGATATGGTCATTTTGTCAGAGACAGACCTCAGTGAGTGTCTGCCTTCAACTTCCCATGAAAGTGCAACGCAAGCTAATTCATCTTGGATTCTCGCACTTGAGGAATTGCATCCCTATACATTTACTTGAACACCGGAAATAAATTATATGGTAAATGCTGAAAATATTTTCTTTGATGATGATCTACTAAATTTGATTGCTGAAGAAACAGTTTTGCTCAAAATGTTCAAAGAAGTGCTCAGTCAACTTAGAAGTCAGCCCGATTTTCAGATGTAAATGCTGAGAATATATTACGGTTGTTCAAATGAAAAGATAAGAAATGACACTATGGATATATTAAAGTCATTATTCACAAGACCTGTAGTAGTCACCAGAGACCTGAGCAAACTATCCCACTGTTTTACAAGTCAAAAGATTCCTTGTTTCCAGAATTCCTGTAGCGGTAACAGGAGCCTATCCTCAACTGTATGTCATTCGAGCTGAAGCTTTTTCCTTTTCAGATGTCACTTCTCACCAGGTCGTTCACTTTGTCAATCAGTTCGACCATGACTGCCTGGCTTGGGTTATCACTTAAACTGGCACTCCACTTTCTCATTTATTTGTTGGATGCACAGTCTTTCTCATATATGACCAACATCCAGCAATGAATATTAGCTGAGTTAACCCCTTAATCATTTAGAAATCTGATAACACCTTGCTACTCTTCAATCGTTGAATTCTGCAATGTGAATGCATTATGTCCTCACACACACTGCCACATCAGTTGGACGGAATACACAACTGCCTGCTACTCTCCTGTGTCATGGGTGGATGTCCAGCACATGTGCACAACTACGCCGGATACTTAATTTGTGTCTTTACATGTCTCATTACAATATGCCAAAGCGGCATATTCAAATTTCAGCTAGTTTATTTGTTATAAAGTTTTGTCCCTTTTCATTTGAACATCCCTCATAAAAGCACTTTTTAGCTGTTTTAACTTTTATCGTGCAAGTCTGTAAAAGAATTGTGTTATTTGCATTATGCGAAACGGCCGAAACAATTTCTTCTTTCTGTTCTTTAGTTTGTGTATCATTTTTCGAAATTAATATACTATCCTTTTTATCACTTGGTGTATTTTAAACTATCGAACTGGATTTAAAATATATGGCTTCTGAATGTTTACCCTTGCAAATTTTACAAACATTAGTTTGGCGTTGCCGGCACTGTGAGATTTTGTGTTTAGGGGCCAAACAAAGAAAACAACGCGCTTGTTTTTTCAAAATATCTCTCTTCTCATTAACTGTAAGGCATAAACAGGACTCTGAGTCATGGTTTTGAAAACAAAGTTTTGATTTGATGACGCAGCTGCCATAAATTCATGTGTGGTGACAGTTTGTTTATGTTTCGGCGTCGGTGGATATCTGTTAATACCTTTCATTTCCGGGTTTGACTTGCGTGGAAAGGATAACGAATTAATCTTTTCTCGCGATTCTATTTCTAATCGGAGAAAGTCTAGAAATTTGTTTAAATCATAGGTTGAAGGATTTTCAGTATTTGTACGATGAAATTCTAAAGTTATATCGTTCGGGACAATTTTCATCAAAATTGGAATAAACATGTTGGAATATGTTTCTGGTTTCACACCGAATGCTAAAAGGCTTCTGACTTGAACGTTAATTGTATCATAAAGTTTTCGCAATTTTGCCACTTCACTTGAACTTTGAACGGGATTTAAATTTAAGAGATTAGAAATGTGTGCATTGATAATAAGGTCACTTTGACCGAATCTATTTTTAAGAATGTCTATAGCAGAGCCATAATTAACCTCTGACATTGAGAGACCTTCTATGGTTGATGCTGCGTTTCCACATAAATAAGTTCTCAAATAATTAAATTTTTCTATCTTCGAAAGTGTAACATTGTCATGAATAGTGACCTTGAATGAATTCCAAAAGTTCATCCAATCATTATAATCTCTGGAAAATTTGTGAATTAAGAGTTTGGGCAATTTCACATTGCCTTCAATCTGTCTTTTGGTTTCAACTTCTGTAGATGAATTATTTAAATTCGTGTTGATATTTTGAGTATTGTATTTCCTTAAATAGCGGTTGATTTTAGACTTCGCTATTATTATTTTATCGTTATATTCCATAGAAGTGTTAATATCTGAATCTAATTTTGATTCATCTTCAATCAAATTTTGTATTTTTTTCATTTAAATCATGTAGTTCCGTTTCTTTACTATTTAACAATTCCAAACAATTTTCTAACTCTTTTTGATTTTCTTCTTTTAAATACTCATCTACAATTTTAATAACTTGAGTTACAGAAGCACGTATATGTGCTCGATTCTTAATTAGTGTCTTCTGTTCCATTTTAATAAATTATCAAAGGAGACTTACCGTGAGAAGTCTTCGCTTACAAAGCTAATCCAAAAGGTGAAAAACACAAATTTTCAAATTAATCAGATTCTTTTCTGGAGCCGATGCACCATTGTGTAACGAAAGTTCTAGATCAAAGTCGAATCACTCATAATCCAAAATACAAAATGCATGGCCTGGAGGGTTTTCCATAAATTTTAATTAAACTTAATATTTACATATATACAATGTAGGCTAAAATGCCTGAATCAAATATTTAATGCTCAAAAGGCAAGATCTGAATAGTTTCAGCTAAAATCTAAATCGAATTCTATTGCGTAGTGCATTGAAATTCTACCTTCAAGAAGAAGAAAAGGAATATATTTTTTTTTTCAAGTCACGTGTTCAGAAGGGGGAAGGTTAAGTAAGCCAATAGATGGACTCCTAACGCCATCTCTTGGCGATATCAAAGAATATTCCTTAACAAAATATGCAAGATTATTGGTCAGTTAAGGAGAATAGTCACATCCCTTTCTTTGGTAAAATATTTACAAGAAAGAGATTTATGCAGATATTCTGGATGCTGCATTTAAAAACAATGGATCCTGCAAAAATGTGCCGGAGTTGCTGGTAGGCAGTGGTACAAAAACGTGTGGAGCGCCTCAGGGTTAAAATTTTTTCATTTCACCTCATACAAGAGCACTAAAAAGTTGAGAAAACTAGGGCTAATCGAAGAAAATCTAAAAAATTAATTTAAAACAAACTACATACACGAGGGAAATATTTTGATGAATTATTTTTTGCTTGGAAAGCATGTCTTGGCTTTCAACAGTTTGTTACATTCAAAAGATCGTGTTAACGGGATAAAAATAAGTTATGCGAATCAGTTACCGGTTATGTTCAGAATTTTTTAATTTACTGCAGGAAGGACAGAGAAATGCTAAGCAGAGACGGATCTTATGGAGAAAGAGTAATGAAAACACTGATGAGGGACTTATGTGAGAAAGGGTTTAATTTATATTTGTATCGCTTCTTCAGTTCCCCATCACCTGCGGAATATTTGCATTATGTAAAAAAAAATGTTTGTGGAACATTATTAAAAACATGAAAAAGAATAAAAGGCTTTTTCAAGCAAACAAACTTTAAAAAAAAAGGGGGGGGGGTGAATTGGAAATAATGCAGGGAAACAATATGAACATCATTGCCTTCAGAGAAAAAAAAAAACAACAGACGTTTTTATGGTAATGAGCATACATTGTCCAGAAATAGCTAAATCTGGCAGAAAAGATAGAATTACTACAGAAATTTCAAAACCTAAATGTGTTATAGATTATAACAAAAATATAGGTGGTGTAGACATAGATGTGTTACGACACACTATGCATGTTTTCGTAAATAAGTCAAATGGTACAAAAAATTATTTTTGGGGCTGAGCGATATAATAATATTGAACTCCAACATTCTTTCTCACAAAAAACATGGTATTAAAAAACTGTTTCTCCAATTCAAAATGAAACTGATTGAACAAATTTATGAGAACTACAGAATTTATTGAGAAGATATGCAGTTTGCTGTCAGATCTGTACTAGCATCTATCCGATTACCTGGTGGGCATTTTCCTACCCTTTGTATGAATAAAAAGGGAGAAAAAACCCAAAGAAGGTGCACAGTGAGTTCACAAACAGTGCTAAAACAAAGAAAAAAAAGCAACAGTCATATCATTCTTGTGGATCATGCAATGTAAGACTTTGCATTTCTCCATGCTTCGAGATTTACCGCACTCAGTTTTCATTTTAAATTTTGTTACTTCTTACTGTAAATAGTCTTTATTGTATTGTTTCATTAATTTAAAACTTTATTAATGAGTTTTGTCAATTAAAACTTTGTAATAATGAATAGCACTTCAGAAAATCATTTCACAAGATAAGCAATTTTTTAAATATATTTTCATGTAAAATAAAAAATAAGGATTATTAAATGCAAACTTTAACATACATAAGAGTTTAAGTAATAATCTAAAATGGTACGAAAAAATTACGATGCTAGAACTGAAATTTTTTTTTTTTTCTGAAGTTAGGCTTAATGACGCAAAACCCTTGTCACATGCAACGACTGCCTTCGACTCCCTTCCATCTTGTGCATATGTCTTAAACAAAGATGTACCATAACAAAAGGTTAAGCACCAATGATAAATGTAATAATTTTTAAATAACCTTATTATTTTCAATAACCATCATATACGTGTTAATCAGATTGATGAATGGTCAAGAGTTACAATACTTAAAAAACAATTTTTATCTGTTCTGTGAAGCTATATACAGCTAATTTAACAAGTGTATGCTTTTAGTTGAACTACCAGAGTGCATACGCTTAATAACAATTACAACACAGTATTTACAAAATGTAACAGTGCTCTAAAAAGAATATTATAAGATAAATGACTATCTATACTATTAAAATCTGTGTGCCTCTGTCTGTTTGTGTGTTTGTAACATCATCTTCTCAAGAACGGCTGGGTGTAGAGCTTAGCGGAAGGTACCGTTGGATTCAGAATTCCCGTGGCTCGCCATATTGACCATCGGCATCTTCGTGCGACTTTAATTAGCCGAGCTATTAATTAAAAACTGATTTTCTCCCTACATTTCCCTACGTTTTGCACTTTCTTTCACGGGTTTCCCCTATTTTAGGGATTTGGCCGAGTGCCAAATTCGTTTTTCTCGAATAACTTGGGAACGGCGCCGAGTTGGAATTCGAAACACATATCTCCGGATTCGAAAAAAATCAACGAATCCATCGATACCGGTCCCATCTTCGTACGACAATAATCGGCGAAGTTAGTAATTAAAAACTGCGAAAACGTTATTTCATTTTTCGGAGTGGCAACCGTCTCGGAATTAGCTGAGATAAAATTGCTTTTTCGAAAGCGCCGGGGGGATGACGATTGCTTCCGCTCGAGATTTGTGCTGGCGAAAGGTCACGTGTCAATTTCTTTTTCCTTAAATATCTATGGAACGGCACTGAGTTGGAATTCGAGGCAGGTGTCTGCGGATTCCAAAAAATTCTACGAATCCAATGATACCATTCTCATCTTTGTAGGACGTTAATCAGCTGAGATATTAATTAAAAACTGTGAAAACGCTAATTTTCGGGCTCATTTTTCCGATTGCAACAGTTTCTTGAATCGCCGCAGATACAAATCAAGGTTATATTCTAAAGTTGAATAAAGCACGCGATTGCATGTTACCTAACTGTATTTTAAAAATATTTCGTTAATGTAGGCATTTTAAATAAACAGCTGCTTTTCACAATTTTTTTTTAATTTCAGGTTAGGATGATTGTCACGTTAATTCTTTTATTGATATTTAATAAAAGTTATTATATTACATTAAATTTAAATGATGACGTTCTTGAAGTTGTACAACTTTAATCAGCTGGGATATTAATTAAAAAATCTGAAAAAGTTTTTTTTTAAAAATATGTTGTTATTTTTTTAATAATAAATTTGATTTTTTGGAATAATATATTTTTTTATGTTATTAGATACGTGCACTTAATTTAGATATTATCTTTTAATGCAAATGATATTTTAAATAAGTTCGCACGAATAAAAATTAAATTCACACTTTTTTTTTTTTAGATTAAAGATTTTTCTTTGCTCCTTTGAGATGGTATACGGTAACTTTCGAATCCCGGTGAGCAGGCAGGCTACACTCATGTTTTTTGTGATTTTACGCATATCTGTTGTGTATGCAGTGTCTTCTGGATGCATAAATGAATAAAGCTGAACTCTGGTAGTTCGGTCCTAATTTCGAATCCCGGCGAACGGGCTGGGTCCATGGGTGTTTGAGTGATTTTACGCATGTGCCTCGTGTACGCAGCATCTTCTGGATGCATAAGTGAATAAAGCGGCCGAAATTCGCTCAAAACCTCTGATTACTGGTAGTTCGGTCCAACTTTCGAATCCAAGCGACCGTGTTGGCTCAATGTGTGTTTTCGGGATTTTTCGCATGTGTAACGTGTATGCGGTATCTTCTGCATGCATACTTGAATAAAGCGGGAGCAGCCCGCGCAAAACTACAGAACACTGGTAGTTCGGTCCAACTTTCGAATTCCGGGGTACTGTACATAAAATTTGGTCGCATACGTGAATACAGCGCGCGGATACCGGGTAAAACCGCTGAACACTGGTAGTTCGCTCAAACTTTCGAATCTCGGCGAGCGGGCTGGCTGCATGGGTGTTTTCGTGATTGTTTGCATGTGTATCGTTTATAAAGTATCTCATGGATGCATACGTGAATAAAGCGGGCACAGAATACTGGTAATGCGGTTCTGGTAATGCGGTAATTTCGAATCCCGACGAAGTGGCTGGCTCCATGGGTGTTTTCGTGATTTTACGCATGTGTATAGTGTATGGAGTATCTTCTGGGTGTATATGTGAATAAAGCGGGCAGAGCCCGCGCAAAGCCACATAACACTGCTAATTCGGTCCAACTTTCGAATACCGGCGAACAGGCAGGCTCCATGTTTGTTTTCGTGATTTTACGCATGTGTATCGTTTATGCACCATCTTCAGCAAGCATACGTGAATAAAGCGGGCACAGCACGCGCAAAATCGCTGAAAAATTGTATTTCGGTCCAACTTTCGAATCGGCAGTGGGCTGGCTGGAGGGGTGTTTTCGTGATTTTACGCATGTGTACGGTGTACACAGTATCTTTTGCATGCACACGTGAACACTGTTTTGGGCGGGCTCCCGCCCAAAAGCGCTGAACACTGGTATTTCGGTCCAAATTTCGAATACCCGCGAAAGGGCTGGAAGCATGGGTGTTTTCGTGATTTTCCGCATATGTATAGTGTATGCGGTAACTTCTGGATGCATAGGTGAAAAAAGCGGGGGAAGCCCGCGGAATGCCGCTAAAAAATGGTAGTTCGGTTCAACTTTTCAATACCGGCCAAATTTAAAATAGGATATCTTTTAAAAACGAACAATGATAAGCGGGCTGCAGCCCGCTCAGCTGGCGGGCTTGCCCGCTAGTCTATACTATTAAAATCTGTGCGCGTCTGTTTGTTTGTAACATCATCTCCTCCGTAACGGCTGGGTGCAGAGCTTAGCGGAAGGTACCGTTGGATTCGGAATCTCCGTGGGAAGCCATTTTGACCATTGGCATCTTCGTGCGATTATAATTAGCCGATATATTAATTAAAAACTAATTTTCTCCCTACTTTCCCTACGTTTTCACTTTCTTACTTGAGTTTTCCCTGTTTTAGGGATTTGGCTATGTGCCAAATTCGTTTCTCCGGAACAGCGCTTAGTTGGATTTCGAAACACATATCCCCGGATGCCAAAAAAATCGACGAATCCATCGATACCGGTCCCATCTTCGTACGACAATAATCGGCAGAGTTATTAATTAAAAACTGTTTAAACGTTATTTCATTTTTCGGAGTGGCAACTGTCTCGGAATTAGCTGAGATAAAATTGCTTTTTCGAAAGCGATGGGGAGGGGAAACAGCTGGCATCGCTGTAGCGTTTTGTTGGCGAAAAGGTCAAAGTTCACGGATTTACACGTGGAGAATTATTTAAAAATTAATAACTATGCTTCTAATTAACTTACGGACTTGAAACAAATATCAACATTTAGATTTTTGCGATATGTTTAATGTTTTGCTTCCTATTTTTTTAAAGATCCATTCATTCGTGTTGTATGTTTCTGTTAATGTTCCTTTAAATATTACATTCACGGTTTATACAATTTCAATTTTGTGTGTGATAAAATAAAACAATAAATAGAAACTGTCTTCATTTAGTTGTTGCGAATTGATTACAGGTTGGTTTATCCCATTGATAAGTGGATTAATCTGCAATAAATGAAAACAGCTACATTTTTTTTCAAATATTTAAAATTTATTTTTGATATTTTTTAGATTAAACATTTTCTATGCAGATATTTAAACAAGAAGTTAAAATTACTAGATTTTTTTAGATTAAAAATTTTCTATGCAGATATTTAAACAAGAAGTTGAAATTACTATTTAAAATAGTAGATTAAATTTTCACTAAAAATTTCTTTTCGTTCAGGGATTTAAATTATGTATGTTTTTCTTGGAGATGGTATATGAAAACTTTTCTTATTATAATTAATTATGAATTATTAATTGCATTAATGTATATATTGATACAGTTTTGCGTGTGATCATATTGAAGATTATAAAATAAAAAGAATTTTAATAACGAATCTACTGTTTGAATAATAAATGCGAAAATTTACGCGATTACACTTTCTACAACGGGCCATTCAGCGGCTGAGCGGTAAAGTCACTGAACACTGGTAGTTAGGTCAAGTTTCGAATCCCGGCGAATGGCCTGGCTGCTAAACGGGCTAGGTCCGTGGGTGTTTGCGGGATTTTACGCGTATGCATAATTGAATAAAGCGGTCAAACTTCGCGCAAATCAGCTGAACATTGGTCTTTCAAATCAACTTTCGAATCTCGGTTAACGGGTTAGCTGCAGGGGTGTTTTCGTGATATTCCTCATGTGTATAGTGTATGCAGTATTTTCTGGATGCATATGCGAGTAAAGCGGACGCAGTCCGCGCAAAACCACTGAGCACTGGTAGTTCGGTAATACTTTCGAATCCCGGAAAACGGGCTGGGTCCATGGGTGTTTGCGCGATTTTACGCATGTGTACCGTGTATGCAGTATCTTCTGGATTAATAGGTGAATAAAGCGGATGAATCCCGCAAAAACCCGTTGAACGCTGGTAGTTCGGTCCAACTTACGAATCCCGGCTAGCTGGTTAGCTGCATGGATGTTTTCGTGATTTTACGCATGTGTATCGTGTACGGAGTATCTTCTGGATGAATACGTGAATAAAGTGGGCGTAACCCGGTCAAAACCGTTGAAAGCTGGTAGTTCGGTCCAACTTTGAATCCCGGCCAACAGACTGACTCTATGTGTGTTTCAGTGATTTTCCGCATGTGTATCGCGAATACAGTATCTTTTGGATGCACAAGTGAATAAAGCGGGCGCAGACCGCGCAAATCCGTTGAACACTGGTAGTTCGGTCCAACTTTCGAATCCCGGCAAGCAGGCAGGCTACGCATGTGTAATGTGTATGCAATGTCTTCTGTATGCATAAGTGAATAAAGCGGGCGTCATAGTCACTGAACACTGGTAGTTCGGTCTAATTTTCGAATCCCGGCGAACGGGCTGCTGCATGAGTGCTTTCGTGATTTTCCACATTTATATAGTATATTCAGTATCTTCTGGATGCATACATAAATAAAGCGGGCGCAGCCCGCACAAGAAAGCTGGACACTGGTAGTTCACTCCAGCTTACGAGTCCCGGCGAGCAGGCTCTTGCGTGGGTGTTTACATGATTTTCCGCATCTGTATCGTGTATGCAGTGTCTTCTGGATACATATGTGCATAAAGCGAGCGCTTCCCGCCCAAAATCGATTAACACTGGTAGTTCGGTCCAACTTTCGAATAACGGCGAGCAGGCGGGTTACACGGGTGTTTTTGTGATTTTACGCATGTGTATCATGTATGCAGTGTCTTCTGTATGCATAAGTGAATAAAGCGGGCGCAGCCCGCGCAAGAAAGCTGAACACTGGTAGTTCGGTCCAACTTACGAGTTCCGGCGAGCAGGCTGGCTGCATGAGTGGTAACCGCTGGACTGGTAGTTCGGTCCAACTTTCGAATCCCGGCGAGCAGGCGGGTTACAAGGGTGTTTTTGTGATTTTACGCATGTGTACCATGTATGCAGTGTCTTCTGTATGCATAAGTGAATAAAGCGGGCGCAGCCCGCGCAAGAAAGCTGAACACTGGTAGTTCGGTCCAACTTACGAGTTCCAGCGAGCAGGCTGGCTGCATCAGTGGTAACCGCTGGACACTGTTAGTTCGTTCCAACTTTCGAATCCCGAAAATTTGCGGGCTGGCTGCATGGGTGTTTTCGTGATTTTACGCAAGTGTATCGTGTATGCAGTATATTCTGGATGCAAAATTTAATAAAGCGGGTGCAGACAGCGCGAAACCGCTGGACACTGGTAGTTCGTTTCAAATTTCCAATACCCGCGAAATTACATTAGGAATTCTTTTAACAACGAACAATGATAAGCGGGCTTCAGCCCGCTCAGCTGGCGGGCTTGCCCGCTAGTCTAGTCTATACTATTAAAATCTGTGTGCCTCTGTCTGTGTGTTTGTTTGGGTGTAACATCATCTCCTCGGGAACGGCTGGGTGCAGAGCTTAGCGGAAGGTATCGTTGGATTGGGAATGTCCGTGGGAAGCCATTTTGACCATCAGCGTCTTCGTGCGACTTTAATTAGCCGAGATATTAATTTAAAACTAATTTTTCCCCTACCTTTCCCTACGTTTTGCACTTTCTTTCACCAGATTTCCCTGTTTTAGGGATTTGACGGAGTGCCAAATTCATTTTTCTCGAATAACTCAGGAACGGCGCCGAGTTGCGATTCGAAATGCATATCCCCGGACACCAAAAAAATCAACGAATCCAACGATACCGGTCCCATCTTCGTGCGACAAAATTCGGCGGAGTTATTAATTAAAAACTGTGAAAACGTTATTTCATTTTTCGGAGTGGCAACATTCTCGGAATTAGCTGAGTTAAAATTGCTTTTTCCAAAGCGCTGGGGGGGGGGAATTGCTTCTGCTCTGTCAATTTCGTTTTTCTTAAATATCTATAGAATGGCGCTGAGTTGGAATTCGAGAATGGTATCTCCGGATTCTAAAAAATTCTGGGAATGCATTGATACCATTCTCATCTTCGTACGACTTTAATCAGCTGAGATATTAATTAAAAACTATGAATCGCTAATTTTCGCGCTCCTTTTTCCGAGTGGCTACAGTTTCTTGAATCCCCGGAGATAAAAAATCAAGGTTATATTCTGAAGTTGAATAAAGCACGCGATTGCATGTTACCTCACTGTATGTTAAAACTATTTCGTTAATGTAGATATTTTAAATACACAGCTGCTTTTTGCAATTTTTTAATTTTAGGTTAGATAATTTCTACGATATGTTATTGCCACGTTAATTCTTTAATTGATGTTGAGTAAAAGTTGTTATATTACATTAAATTTAAATTGGTTTATCCCATTGGTAAGTAAATTAAACTGCAACCAATGACAATAGCTACATTTTTTTTCAACCTTTTGATTTTTTTTTTTTTTTTTTTTTTTTTTTTAAGATTAAAGATTTTTTATGCCGATATGTAAACAAGAAGTTGAAATTACTATTTAAAATATTAATTTAAATTTTGATCAAACATTTTTTTCTTTTAATGTTTTAAATTGAATATGTGATCTTTGCACATGGTATATGGAAAGTTTTCTTATTATAAATAATTATTAATTATTAATTACATTAATAACATGTATACTGATACAATTTTGTGTGTGATTATGTTGAAATTTATTTAAAAAAAAGGAATTTTAATAACGAATCTATTCTTTGAATAACAAATGCGAATATTTTTGCGATTACTCTTTCTGCAACGGCCCATTAGTGGCTGAGTTGTAAAGACACTGAACACTGGTAGTTCGGTCCAACTTTCGAATTCAGGCAAGCAGGCAGGCTATGCGGGTGTTTTTGTGATTTTACGCATGTGTATCGTGTATGCAGTGTCTTCTGGATGCATAAATGAATAAAGCGGGCGCAGCCTTCGCAAGAAAGCTGAACACTGGTAGTTCGCTCGAACTTACGAGTCCTGGCGAGCAGGCTGTCTGCATGGGTGTTTTCGCGATTTTCCGCATGTGTATCGTGTATGCAGTGTCTTCTCGATGCATATGTAATAAAGCGGGCATACGTGAATATCTCATGGATGCATACGTGAATAAAGCGGGCACAGAATACTGGTAATGCGGTAATTTCGAATCCCGACGAAGTGGCTGGCTCCATGGGTGTTTTCGTGATTTTACGCATGTGTATAGTGTATGGAGTATCTTCTGGGTGTATATGTGAATAAAGCGGGCAGAGCCCGCGCAAAGCCACATAACACTGCTAATTCGGTCCAACTTTCGAATACCGGCGAACAGGCAGGCTCCATGTTTGTTTTCGTGATTTTACGCATGTGTATCGTTTATGCACCATCTTCAGCAAGCATACGTGAATAAAGCGGGCACAGCACGCGCAAAATCGCTGAAAAATTGTATTTCGGTCCAACTTTCGAATCGGCAGTGGGCTGGCTGGAGGGGTGTTTTCGTGATTTTACGCATGTGTACGGTGTACGCAGTATCTTTTGCATGCACACGTGAACACTGTTTTGGGCGGGCTCCCGCCCAAAAGCGCTGAACACTGGTATTTCGGTCCAAATTTCGAATACCCGCGAAAGGGCTGGAAGCATGGGTGTTTTCGTGATTTTCCGCATATGTATAGTGTATGCGGTAACTTCTGGATGCATAGGTGAAAAAAGCGGGGGAAGCCCGCGGAATGCCGCTAAAAAATGGTAGTTCGGTTCAACTTTTCAATACCGGCCAAATTTAAAATAGGATATCTTTTAAAAACGAACAATGATAAGCGGGCTGCAGCCCGCTCAGCTGGCGGGCTTGCCCGCTAGTCTATACTATTAAAATCTGTGCGCGTCTGTTTGTTTGTTTGTTTGTAACATCATCTCCTCCGTAACGGCTGGGTGCAGAGCTTAGCGGAAGGTACCGTTGGATTCGGAATCTCCGTGGGAAGCCATTTTGACCATTGGCATCTTCGTGCGATTATAATTAGCCGATATATTAATTAAAAACTAATTTTCTCCCTACTTTCCCTACGTTTTCACTTTCTTACTTGAGTTTTCCCTGTTTTAGGGATTTGGCTATGTGCCAAATTCGTTTCTCCGGAACAGCGCTTAGTTGGATTTCGAAACACATATCCCCGGATGCCAAAAAAATCGACGAATCCATCGATACCGGTCCCATCTTCGTACGACAATAATCGGCAGAGTTATTAATTAAAAACTGTTTAAACGTTATTTCATTTTTCGGAGTGGCAACTGTCTCGGAATTAGCTGAGATAAAATTGCTTTTTCGAAAGCGATGGGGAGGGGAAACAGCTGGCATCGCTGTAGCGTTTTGTTGGCGAAAAGGTCAAAGTTCACGGATTTACACGTGGAGAATTATTTAAAAATTAATAACTATGCTTCTAATTAACTTACGGACTTGAAACAAATATCAACATTTAGATTTTTGCGATATGTTTAATGTTTTGCTTCCTATTTTTTTAAAGATCCATTCATTCGTGTTGTATGTTTCTGTTAATGTTCCTTTAAATATTACATTCACGGTTTATACAATTTCAATTTTGTGTGTGATAAAATAAAACAATAAATAGAAACTGTCTTCATTTAGTTGTTGCGAATTGATTACAGGTTGGTTTATCCCATTGATAAGTGGATTAATCTGCAATAAATGAAAACAGCTACATTTTTTTTCAAATATTTAAAATTTATTTTTGATATTTTTTAGATTAAACATTTTCTATGCAGATATTTAAACAAGAAGTTAAAATTACTAGATTTTTTTAGATTAAAAATTTTCTATGCAGATATTTAAACAAGAAGTTGAAATTACTATTTAAAATAGTAGATTAAATTTTCACTAAAAATTTCTTTTCGTTCAGGGATTTAAATTATGTATGTTTTTCTTGGAGATGGTATATGAAAACTTTTCTTATTATAATTAATTATGAATTATTAATTGCATTAATGTATATATTGATACAGTTTTGCGTGTGATCATATTGAAGATTATAAAATAAAAAGAATTTTAATAACGAATCTACTGTTTGAATAATAAATGCGAAAATTTACGCGATTACACTTTCTACAACGGGCCATTCAGCGGCTGAGCGGTAAAGTCACTGAACACTGGTAGTTAGGTCAAGTTTCGAATCCCGGCGAATGGCCTGGCTGCTAAACGGGCTAGGTCCGTGGGTGTTTGCGGGATTTTACGCGTATGCATAATTGAATAAAGCGGTCAAACTTCGCGCAAATCAGCTGAACATTGGTCTTTCAAATCAACTTTCGAATCTCGGTTAACGGGTTAGCTGCAGGGGTGTTTTCGTGATATTCCTCATGTGTATAGTGTATGCAGTATTTTCTGGATGCATATGCGAGTAAAGCGGACGCAGTCCGCGCAAAACCACTGAGCACTGGTAGTTCGGTAATACTTTCGAATCCCGGAAAACGGGCTGGGTCCATGGGTGTTTGCGCGATTTTACGCATGTGTACCGTGTATGCAGTATCTTCTGGATTAATAGGTGAATAAAGCGGATGAATCCCGCAAAAACCCGTTGAACGCTGGTAGTTCGGTCCAACTTACGAATCCCGGCTAGCTGGTTAGCTGCATGGATGTTTTCGTGATTTTACGCATGTGTATCGTGTACGGAGTATCTTCTGGATGAATACGTGAATAAAGTGGGCGTAACCCGGTCAAAACCGTTGAAAGCTGGTAGTTCGGTCCAACTTTGAATCCCGGCCAACAGACTGACTCTATGTGTGTTTCAGTGATTTTCCGCATGTGTATCGCGAATACAGTATCTTTTGGATGCACAAGTGAATAAAGCGGGCGCAGACCGCGCAAATCCGTTGAACACTGGTAGTTCGGTCCAACTTTCGAATCCCGGCAAGCAGGCAGGCTACGCATGTGTAATGTGTATGCAATGTCTTCTGTATGCATAAGTGAATAAAGCGGGCGTCATAGTCACTGAACACTGGTAGTTCGGTCTAATTTTCGAATCCCGGCGAACGGGCTGCTGCATGAGTGCTTTCGTGATTTTCCACATTTATATAGTATATTCAGTATCTTCTGGATGCATACATAAATAAAGCGGGCGCAGCCCGCACAAGAAAGCTGGACACTGGTAGTTCACTCCAGCTTACGAGTCCCGGCGAGCAGGCTCTTGCGTGGGTGTTTACATGATTTTCCGCATCTGTATCGTGTATGCAGTGTCTTCTGGATACATATGTGCATAAAGCGAGCGCTTCCCGCCCAAAATCGATGAACACTGGTAGTTCGGTCCAACTTTCGAATAACGGCGAGCAGGCGGGTTACACGGGTGTTTTTGTGATTTTACGCATGTGTATCATGTATGCAGTGTCTTCTGTATGCATAAGTGAATAAAGCGGGCGCAGCCCGCGCAAGAAAGCTGAACACTGGTAGTTCGGTCCAACTTACGAGTTCCAGCGAGCAGGCTGGCTGCATCAGTGGTAACCGCTGGACACTGTTAGTTCGTTCCAACTTTCGAATCCCGAAAATTTGCGGGCTGGCTGCATGGGTGTTTTCGTGATTTTACGCAAGTGTATCGTGTATGCAGTATATTCTGGATGCAAAATTTAATAAAGCGGGTGCAGACAGCGCGAAACCGCTGGACACTGGTAGTTCGTTTCAAATTTCCAATACCCGCGAAATTACATTAGGAATTCTTTTAACAACGAACAATGATAAGCGGGCTTCAGCCCGCTCAGCTGGCGGGCTTGCCCGCTAGTCTAGTCTATACTATTAAAATCTGTGTGCCTCTGTCTGTGTGTTTGTTTGGGTGTAACATCATCTCCTCGGGAACGGCTGGGTGCAGAGCTTAGCGGAAGGTATCGTTGGATTGGGAATGTCCGTGGGAAGCCATTTTGACCATCAGCGTCTTCGTGCGACTTTAATTAGCCGAGATATTAATTTAAAACTAATTTTTCCCCTACCTTTCCCTACGTTTTGCACTTTCTTTCACCAGATTTCCCTGTTTTAGGGATTTGGCGGAGTGCCAAATTCGTTTTTCTCGAATAACTCAGGAACGGCGCCGAGTTGCGATTCGAAATGCATATCCCCGGACACCAAAAAAATCAACGAATCCAACGATACCGGTCCCATCTTCGTGCGACAAAATTCGGCGGAGTTATTAATTAAAAACTGTGAAAACGTTATTTCATTTTTCGGAGTGGCAACATTCTCGGAATTAGCTGAGTTAAAATTGCTTTTTCCAAAGCGCTGGGGGGGGGGAATTGCTTCTGCTCTGTCAATTTCGTTTTTCTTAAATATCTATAGAATGGCGCTGAGTTGGAATTCGAGAATGGTATCTCCGGATTCTAAAAAATTCTGGGAATGCATTGATACCATTCTCATCTTCGTACGACTTTAATCAGCTGAGATATTAATTAAAAACTATGAATCGCTAATTTTCGCGCTCCTTTTTCCGAGTGGCTACAGTTTCTTGAATCCCCGGAGATAAAAAATCAAGGTTATATTCTGAAGTTGAATAAAGCACGCGATTGCATGTTACCTCACTGTATGTTAAAACTATTTCGTTAATGTAGATATTTTAAATACACAGCTGCTTTTTGCAATTTTTTAATTTTAGGTTAGATAATTTCTACGATATGTTATTGCCACGTTAATTCTTTAATTGATGTTGAGTAAAAGTTGTTATATTACATTAAATTTAAATTGGTTTATCCCATTGGTAAGTAAATTAAACTGCAACCAATGACAATAGCTACATTTTTTTTCAACCTTTTGATTTTTTTTTTTTTTTTTTTTTTTTTAAGATTAAAGATTTTTTATGCCGATATGTAAACAAGAAGTTGAAATTACTATTTAAAATATTAATTTAAATTTTGATCAAACATTTTTTTCTTTTAATGTTTTAAATTGAATATGTGATCTTTGCACATGGTATATGGAAAGTTTTCTTATTATAAATAATTATTAATTATTAATTACATTAATAACATGTATACTGATACAATTTTGTGTGTGATTATGTTGAAATTTATTTAAAAAAAAGGAATTTTAATAACGAATCTATTCTTTGAATAACAAATGCGAATATTTTTGCGATTACTCTTTCTGCAACGGCCCATTAGTGGCTGAGTTGTAAAGACACTGAACACTGGTAGTTCGGTCCAACTTTCGAATTCAGGCAAGCAGGCAGGCTATGCGGGTGTTTTTGTGATTTTACGCATGTGTATCGTGTATGCAGTGTCTTCTGGATGCATAAATGAATAAAGCGGGCGCAGCCTTCGCAAGAAAGCTGAACACTGGTAGTTCGCTCGAACTTACGAGTCCTGGCGAGCAGGCTGTCTGCATGGGTGTTTTCGCGATTTTCCGCATGTGTATCGTGTATGCAGTGTCTTCTCGATGCATATGTAAATAAAGCGGGCGCAGCCTGCGCAACACCGATTAACACCGGTAGTTCGGTCCAACTATCGATATCGGCGTACGGCCTGGCTCCATAGGTGTTTTCTTGATCTTACGCATGTTATCGTTTATGCAGTATCTCCTCCATGAATATGTTACCAAAGCGGGTGCAGCCCGTGCAAGAAAGCTGAACACTGGTAGTTCGGTCCAACTTACAAGTCCTGGCGAGCAGGCTGGCCGCAGGGGTGTTTTCGTCATTTTCCGCATGTGTCGGCCGATTAGCGGCTGAGTTGTAAAGACACTGAACACTGGTAGTTCGGTCCAACTTTCGAATCCAAGCGAGCAGGCAGGCTATACGGGTGTTTTTGTGATTTTACTCACGTGTATCGTGCATGCAGTGTCTTCTGGATGCATAAATGAATAAAGCGGGCGCAGATTGCGCAAGAAAGCTGAACACTGGTAGTTTGCTCCAACTTACGAGTCCTAGCGAGCAGGCTGTCTGCATGGGTGTTTTCGCCATTTTCCGCATGTGTATCGTGTATGCAGTGTCTTCTGGATGAATATGTGAATAAAGCGGGCGCAGCCCGCGCAAAACCGATTAACACCGGTAGTTCGGTCCAGCTATCGATCTCGGTGTACGGGCTGCCTCCATAGGTGTTTTCTTGATGTTACGCATGTTATCGTTTATGCAGTATCTCCTCCATTAATATGTTAACAAAGCGGGAGCAGCCCGCGCAAGAAAGCTGAATACTGGTAGTTCGGTCCAACTTACAAGTCCTGGCGAGCAGGCTGGCTGCAGGGGTGTTTTCGTCATTATCCGCATGTGTATCACGTATTCAGTGTCTTCTGGATGTATATGTGAATAAAGCGAGCGCAGACCGCTCAAGACCGATGAACACTGGTAATTCGGTCCGACTTTCGATCCCGGGGAACAGGCTGGCTGAATGGGTGTTTACATGATTTTCCGGATGTGTAAGGTGTATGCAGTACCGTATGGATGCATACGGGATAAAACCGGTTAAAATCGCCGGAAACTGGTAGTTCGGTCCAACTTTCGAATGTAGGCGAAATTTAACATGGAAATTCTTTTAAAAACGAACAATGATAAGCGGGCTTCAGCCCGCTCAGCTGGCGGGCTTGCCCGCTAGTCTATACTATTAAAATCTGTGCGCGTCTGTTTGTTTGTAACCTCATCTTCTCAAGAACGGCTTTATGGAGAGCTTAGCGGAAGGTATCGTTGGATTCAGAATACCCGTATCTCGCCATATTGACCATTCGCATCTTCGTGCGACTTTAATTAGCCGAGATATTAATTAAAAACTAACTTTTCCCTACGTTCTGAGCTTACTTTGTTGCGTTTAGGGATTTAATGGTACTCAATAGCCACTTTAGGGATTTGTTCTTACGTTTTCCCGCTTGGCTTCCATTTTCGAAAGACGTAGGGATTTGGCACCGTGTCAAATGTGTTAAAACCTTTTTGTTCTAGCTTAGAAAATTATTTGTTATTTGATTTTTAGTCAGTAAGTATTCTTAGACAGTAAGATTTCGTTATTAAAACATTATTTTGAAGTCGGATTAAAAGATTAAAGTTTCAAATAATGACGTCATATATATTATGTAGGGAATCAAAAGTTTTCTTTTCTCGGTTTGGCAACAAAAGTTTATTTACGAATTTGTGAATGGGAAGGGAAGTGTGCCGAAATTTTTTCTGATTCCATATTTCGTAAATATACTTATTATTACTTATTGCACTTAATCTTTATTTCTTTTTCTAGGAGATTTTATATCTTTTTGCATTAATATTTGTATTTTTACTCATTTACAGTAGTATTTAGGCTTTTATACTTGTGGTCAAATTTAGAGCTTGAGGGAAATCGCCATTTTCTTAGGCACATTTAACTTTTCGACTTTTGTGATATATTTAATGTTTTGTTTCGTATTTTTTTAAAGAGAAATTTACTCCTGTTATATATTTCTGTTATTGTTGCTTGAAAGATTGCATTTACATTTTATATTTTTGACATTTATATTTTTACTGTGTGCGATAACAACTATCGTTTTGTCATTTTAAGGCGCTCGAATGTTCTTTATTATTTTGGATGTATTAGTTTATTTTTGCTTTTAAATTTCAATTTTTATTGATTTATCTTTGTATTTATACTTTTATTTTGTGTTTATAATTTTCATTTTCTTTTTATGTGCATTGTTTTCAGCTTAACCTAACTATCTAAAATATTTTCATAATTGTTATCTGTGCTTAGAATTTTCATAATAATACCCATATTATTTGACATTTTGTTATTTACTAGCAATTTTATAATTGGCAAGTTTAGGTTTTACGTTTTTGATTAGTTCTTGAGTGGATAATATTATTTTAATTGTCTATTATTATTTGTGATATATTATCATTTTAAGGCGCTTGAATGTTCTTTATTTTATTTATTTTTTTTTTTTTAGATGTATTAGTTCATTTTTGCTTTTTAATTTCAGTTTTTATTGATTTCAGAATTTCTTAATTTATCTTCGTATTTATACTTTTATTTTGTGTTTATAATTTTCATTTTCTTTTTATGTGCATTGTTTTCAGATTAACCTAACTATCAAAAATATTTTCATGATTGTTATCTGTGCTTAGAATTTTCATAATAATACCCATATTATTTGACGTTTTGTTATTTACCAGCAATTTTAGGTTTTACGTTTTTGATTTTTTGAAATTAATTAGCTCTTGAGTGGATAATTTTTTATTTAGTCTATTATTATTTGTGTTATATACATTTAGAACCGCGTAGTTACTTTTTTAGTAGAGTGGTATTTTTTTTAATGTTCTAAAATGCCAAAACGGAAAAGAGGCATTACGGGATTCATCAAGAAGACGAAGAGCTGAAGCACAAAGGTTACGGCGAGCTACAGAAAATGAAGAAGAAACCGCTAGAAGACTCAACATGCAGGCAGTACGCCAAGCAAACCTACGTGCTCGAGAAACCGAAGAAGAAAACCGTAGCAGACTCGACAGGATAGCGCATCGAGAATCAATTTTACGCACTCAAGAATCGGAACAGGATGCTACTATACGAAGAATGCGAGACGCTGCACGTCACAGACAAGTCCGATCGGAAGAAACGTTGTCAGTACGAGAAGACAGGCTACGCATGAATGCAGCACAACGTTCACGTAGCACTCTTCACAATGCAGGGAGATGTGGACTCGAAGTTTACGCTGAACAACACAGTGTCGGTTCAATGGAAGGTTCCTGCGATCTCTGAATTGGATTGTTCTTTATGGGAGAAAGGAACGCAAGAGGAAGATACATGCACTGCTGTAACAATGGGAAAATTGTCGAAGCTGAAAGAAGATATCCAGAAGAATGGCGCAATTTAATGAATGGGAACCACCCATTTTCTGAAGAGTTTTATGCCAACATACGTACTTACAACTGCCTGCTCAGTTTTGCTTCAATGGGTGCCAATATAGAAATGCCTACGGGTTCGGGTCCCTATTGCTTCAGGATTCATGGTGCCATATATCATCGAACGAGCCACCTTCATCCGCCTCATGCCGGTCAAGAACAGTATGCTCAGCTGTACATTTTAGATTCGGATCAAGCGCTCAGGCAGAGAATGAACATATTTGGAAATGTTGCCTTGAATGTCGAACAGCTGAGACAGTTGGATGCAGTTTTGAGGAACGTTAATCCATACGCTGAAGCCTACAAGATGCTGAAAGAATTCGAAGAAGAAACTCTACGAGAGCAAGGCGCCGAAACTGCTGCGGATATCCGCATGTACATCAAGGGTGAAAGTGTTGCTGCGGGCGAGCACAGGGGACGTTACGATGCTCCAAAAGAAAACGAAGTTGCAGTTGTCTTCAAGAGTACGGACGGCGCTCCTCCATCGAACCGAGACATCGTGATCCATCCAAGAGGTGGCGGTCTCATCAACATCAGTACCTTAAATCCCAACTTGGAACCGATGACATACGTCCTTTTCTTTCCTCACGGCGACCAAGGATTCAGAGTCGGACAGCAATACACAGAGTTGCAGTTTTACAGTCACAGGGTGTCTGTGCGACGAGATTGCTACAACCCCATTTTGTATGGCCGGAAATTGTTTCAGCAGTATCTCGTGGATGCATACGTAAAAGTCGAAGGCAACAGGATTGCGTACCTCCGGAGCCATCAGACGAATCTGAGAGTGAAAACTTACATGGGTCTTGCCGATCACATTTACAGAGTTGGTCAAGAGACGGGCGTCCGCCCTGGAATACCGGTTATACTTCCGTCAACGTTTATAGGAAGCCCTCGCTGCATGCAGCAAAACTATCAGGACTCGATGGCCATTGTGCGCGACTTTGGTAAACCGGATCTGTTTCTGACTTTCACGTGCAACCCTAAATGGCCGGAAATAACAGAAAACCTATTCCCAGGAAAGAAGGCTCACGATCGTCCGGACATCGTGTCCAGGGTATTTGACCTGAAGAAAACAGCTTTGCTGCATGATTTGACAAAGAATCACATCTTGGGTGCGACAATTGCAGATATACACGTCATCGAATTTCAGAAAAGAGGATTGCCTCATATGCACCTTTTGTTGTTTTTAGCGGAAGAAGATAAAATAAGAGATGCAGAGTGCATCGACTCGCTGGTGTGTGCTGAACTTCCAGATGCTACACGACATTGTCAAGTCATCGATGATTCACGGACCCTGCGGTGAACTGAATCGAAACTCTCCCTGCATGAGCGATGGTGTATGTTCTAAAGGATTTCCGAAACCGTTTCAGGCAGAAAATAAAGAGAACGTGAATGGCTACCCACTTTACAGAAGAAGGGATGATGGAAACTTTATCGTGATCAAGGGTCATGCCATCGATAACAGATGGGTTGTACATTACAATCCGTATTTAACAAAAAAGTACAACGCCCACATAAACGTTGAAGTATGCAGCTCCATAAAATCGGTCAAGTATTTGTTCAAATATGTGTATAAAGGTCATGATGCAGCTAAAGTTGTTCTGGAAGAATCTGGAGATAGAACTTTAATGTGGGACGAGATAAAATACTTCTTAAATGCAAGATACGTGTCTGCCCCTGAAGCAGTGTGGAGGCTGTTTGAAAAGAGAATGCATTCAAAGTCGCACTCCATCATACGACTACCGGTTCATTTGGAAAACCTGCAGCCCGTCTATTTTGCTGAATCAGAAGAAAGAAATGCTCTGCAGAGAGCTGCCGAGAAAAATACCATGCTCACCGGATGGTTTGAACTGAACAGGACAGTTCCCGAAGCGAATCGTTACCTGTATGCTGAAATTCCTAAACATTTCACCTGGAGGAATCACGCCTGGCAGACACGAGTTAGACTTGGAGATTACATCATTTCAAGAATGTATTCTGTTAGCCCGAAAGATGTTGAGCGTTTCCATCTGAGGTTGCTGCTGTGTCACGTTAAAGGAGCAAAGAGTTTTGCCGACTTAAGAACTTATGAAGGTGTGGAGTATTCAACATTTAAGGAAGCCTGCCGTGCAAGGCATCTGCTGCAAGACGACGAAGAATGGAAAAATTCTCTGGCTGAAGCATCAGCTTTTCAAATGCCATCTCAGCTAAGACAGCTCTTTTGCTTTATCTGTGTTTTCTGCAACCCTACGGAACCGATCACTTTGTGGAATGAATTTAAAGAGTCCCTTTCTGAAGATTTCACAAGATTTTACTCCTTAGAAGACAGCTTTAGCCTCGCACTGAGAAACATAGAAGACCAGTTACAAGTGCACAACGTTTCACTCACTTCTCTTGGTCTCCCTCAGCCAACATTGAATGAAGTTGTTTCTCTCGACGTCCCGCAGTTCGATGTCGAGTATGAAAGCGAACAAGCCCAAGTGTTGAACCAGATGTTGAATCCTGAACAGAAATTTGTTTACGACTCGGTTTTGGAAGCTGTACAAGATGAGAATCCTAACACACCAAAGACATTTTGCGTTAATGCGTTTGCCGGAGCTGGAAAAACTTTCCTGTTTAGGACGATCCTTCATGCTGTTCGGGGAATGGGCCACGTTGCCGTTCCCGTTGCGTGGACAGGTATTGCTGCTGTGCTGTTGACCGGTGGAAGAACTGTACACTCTACTTTCAAGTTGCCCGTTCCGATTCTGGAAAATTCTTCGTGCCATGTCAGACAAGATAGTGCTGAAGGAAGGTACTTGAAGACTGCAAAACTTTTCATATGGGATGAATGCACCATGACGCCTCATTACGCTTTGGAAGCTGTCGACAGATTACTGAGAGACTTGACCGGACTGGATGTTCCTTTTGGCGGTAAAACCTTAGTTTTAGGAGGTGACTGGATACAAACATTACCTGTGATCGCACACGGAAACCGAACTTCTGCGATCGAGAGCTGCCTCAGAAATTCCTTTTTGTGGTCACATTTCAAACAGTGCACACTTTCTACGAATATGCGATTGCATCCGGAAGAACAAGAGTTTTCAGAGTGGCTTCTACAGTTGGGAGATGGTCGTCTTAAAAATGACAGTGGCTTGGATGAAGACATTATCGAAATTCCATCTTTGTGTGTGGTAAACAGATCGATAGTAGAAGAAATGTTTGGTTGCGGTAGTGAATTCGACTTACAAGACTTGGCCAGTAAAGCAATTTTATGTCCAAAGAATGAGGAAGCTCTGAAACTTAATGAAGAAATTCTTTCCAAGTTTCCAGGTCAAGTTTTCATACTCTACAGTGCAGACTCCGTTATTTGCGATGACGAAGAACAAGACACGTATCAGCTGGATTTCATCCACAGCCTGACGCCTTCTGGAATGCCACCTCATTGTCTGAATTTGAAACTTGGAGTTATAGTTATGCTTCTACAGAATCTAAATCCATCGGCTGGACTCTGCAACGGAACAAGGCTCATTGTGAAGAGAATTATGCAAAATGTTTTAGATTGTGAAGTCATCTCTGGACAGAATGCTGGATCAAGAGTTTTCATTCCACGTGTTGAACTTTCACCTTCAGATTCAAACCTCCCCTTTCAGCTCAAGCGAAGACAGTTTCCTATCAGGCTTGCATTTTGTATGACTATTAATAAGTCACAGGGACAGACGCTGAAGAAAGTTGGAATTTATTTACCGCAACCGGTTTTCAGTCATGGAATGCTTTACGTAGCTTTTTCAAGATGTTCATCTATGAGGAATGTTTCTGTTTTAGTGAAAGACACCAAGAAGCAAGGCCGTTTGATACCTGGATGTTCTAAAGTATTCACAAGAAATATTGTTTACAGAGAGGTTCTGCAGTTAAAAAAAAAAAAAAAAAAAAAAAAAAAAAATTCCTCAACACTGTGAAGATGAAACATTGAGATTTTTGCACACAAATTGAAGTGAATCAAGCCAACGTAAAACTAAAAAAGTTTGAGATTTTTGGATGATTAGGATAAACTGAAGCAAGTCAAGATGAAGCTGAAACGGTTTGAGAATTATGCATTAGTCGGTTTTAGGTCTGTCGTTACAAAGTAGAATTTGGAGTTGTATTATTTTTTCAATGTTGTAAATATTTTTTATAAATTTTCCTTTTCAGGTCTACATGCAACTGCGGTCATTAATTTTAAAAAGTTTTATGTATTTTCTTTTTTAGGTACTTATGGAACTGATTTCAATCACATAAAAATATTTTTTTCAGGTGTATATAGAAATGATTTGATTTAAATTAAAATGTTTTTATACATTTCTTTTCAGATGTTCATAGGTATTTATGGAACTAATTTCAATCACATAAACATCCACACCAACTTGTAAATACTTCTTTTTCAGGTGTACATAGAACATGTAAATTTCACATGTAAAACATGTAAATGTGTCAGGCAGTTCATGCCGTCAAAAGCCCGCCAATGTCTTTTGTGCAAGATTTTGAGTTCAGTATAAACTTATAACTAATTTATTTATTTTATTTATTTATTTATTTATTTTTTAACATTTTAGATAAATACGGATTGTAGCTCACCGTTCTGGCGAGGTTGCAGAAGATACCCCAGGTGTCAGGCAGTTCATGCCGTCAAAAGCCCGCCAATGTCTTTTGTGCAAGATTTTGAGTTCAGTATAAACTTATAACTTAATTTATTTATTTATTATTATTTTTTAAAACATTTTAGATGAATACGGATTTTAGCTTGCCGTTTAGGCGTACTTACTCGGTAGATTTTTAAAAATTATTTTGTCTTTTTCTTTGAACTTATTACCGATAACTGATTTCATTCATATAAAAAAATTGTTTCACATGATATTTATTATATTTAAGGGACAGGCCATGTCTTTCACAAAGATGTTTCTTTTATAGACATAGGTAGAGTAAAATATTTTAATGGACTGTCCTACTGTGTTATCCAAAGAATCTGTTTCAGTGGTTGATGATAATGTGTGTACACCCCCAATTCCCAATTATGGCAGACATTTTGGAGTGAGTTTGCTCAAAGCTAAAAAAATGTCATTGATGCGGATTGTAACGACAAAAAGGAAATGAATAATGTAGTTCTTGTGGATGTTTTAGTTTCATTGATTTTTTTTTTATTAATTACATGCCCATATGCATATCTATGTAAATAAAATGTACTCTAATAAACTTAATTTTGTTGAAAATATGTTTTTTTCCTTCAATATCCTTCAACACGAAAAAATATTTCAGTCTTTTCAGTTTCATGTTAAACAATTTTCATTGTACAGTACAAAGTCTTTAATCCATGCGTCCATAACGGCACAGCAATTACAGAACTTGAACAGCGGAACTTTGTAACTGAACAAGAAATTATGTATGTTTATAGAATTAAAGAGAAAGTATTAGCACATAAAACAAAGCAAATTAAACAACTTATATTGAAAGAAATATTTAATAAAGTAAAAAAATAAATGTTAAGCATTTTTTTTTAAATTTTGATACCCTTTAGATCATAATTTCTCTTTATTTCATATAAATTATGGTTTCATATTTTTAATTTCACAATTTCTGCATGCCATCTTACCAGATTTAAATTGATGATCTGTAATTCACAACAAACCCCTAAATCCGGAATCGCCAAAGTCCCGACAAGTCCGGATTACAGACTTTGTACTGTATGTATATTTTAAATAATCATAGATTTAAAATGATTCTTTTTTCCATTTAAATATAAAATATTTCACACAAACTATTTTAAACACCAGCAATGAATTGAGTGGGTGCATCTCGCCCATTCGGAATACTTACTCGGTAGATTTTAAAAATGATTTTCTCTTATTTATTTTAAATGCAATATAAACAGGTGAAATTTGTTTCGCATGATATTTAATATACTCAAGGCATAGGCCTGTAATGAGTGTAATACGTCTTTCACAAAGTTCTGTCTTACAAACATAAGTAGATCATAGATTTAAAAATTATTTTTTGTTTTTCTTTTAAATACAAAATATTTCCGCAAATTTCACATAGAAACTACTTTAGACACCACCAATGAATTGAGTGGTCGGAGCTCGCCCATCTGCCTGCCATACTTGAGTCTGTAGATTTTAAAAATTATTATCTGATTCACATAGAATTATTTTTTCAGGTGTACATGGAACCTATAATTTTTTTCTTTTCAGATGCAAATACATTTTTCACTCATTGCAATCATTTTTGCACACACAAATATATATATCAAACTGCATTAATAATTTTGTGTGCTGCAACTTTTCAATACTTTAATACTGCAACACCGCTTAACACTAACAGTGTGATTCTTTTGAAGTTTACCAAAAGGAATTTCAATAACAAATCTACTGGTGGAATATCGTACCCGAAAAATTTTGCGATTAGCGGCTGAGCTGTAAAATTGCCGAACACTGGTAGTTCGACTCAACTTTCGAATCTTGGCAAACGGGCTAGCTGCATGGGTGTTAATTTTCACATTCAAACGTATGGTTTTCAAACCAAACATTAAATTCAGCATTAACTGCGCAAAGACACCTTTTAGTACTAACATCGGCACAATATTCTGATCATATTTCAAAACTGATTACAAGTCCCATCTAACATTTACAACTACTGGAATATTGTTCAGTGACGTATGACCGTGTTTATGCCATGTCCCATCGCATGAAACTGATGTCGATAACTGATTTATTTAAAAGGTCGACATTTAATTCTTCATGCTTCTTTCGCACTATGTTTCGAGCAATTTGAAGGATGTCATCTTGATTTTTTTTTTTTTCCTCTTCGTATTGAATGAATAACAACAGCCATAGAAAATATTTTCAGCAGCGTTAGCTTTCCCAATTTTTAGAAATGCATTTACACGTTTTTTATTTGTATCAAAACATTTAGATTCTTTTGCACGTGGGCTAGAAAATGTTGAACGGAACACCTGTTCACACAATTTGCAAATGAGTTCGATCTTGGTTCAATAGCCAAACATTCCTTTGAAATTACATCTTGGGAATTGTAGCATTCATTACATTTAATATTTTGCAACAAAGATTACCATATTTTGCTGTTCATTAAAATATAGGAACACTTCTCACTCACATTTTGAGTAGAATTTGATGAAGATTGAACGGTTGTTTTCAACTTAAACAAAAAAAAAAAAAAAAAAAAAAAAAAAAAAAAAAAAAAAAAAAAAAGCTATTGATTTAAATTGGTGACATAAACAAAAAAAATTTTGGCTACACAATGAAGCCACATGCAGATGCATACTTCCTTCAACATCAGAATACTATGATCTTATATAATAATAAATATTACGTTTAACGTTGGGCAATGCTATTTTTATTGCACATTTTGTACAAAATTACCATTTGTTTATTAATTAACTTTATGATTTGAAAGCGAGCAGTGGGATCACTTCAGTATAAGGCATTTTTATCTCCATCTACTACCGAAACTGGATAACCTCAGAACCCACGCTTAAAAAATGTAAACAAACGTGCAGAAAACAGTTACAGTTAAGATAAAAAGGTTTGCTCGCAGTAAGAAGTATTAGTTGCGAGAATGAAAAAATCATAAAATGATACTGAGCTAATCATTTACTGCTTTTGTTAGTATCGTTGTTTAAGCAATTAATTACTGTGTTATTACACAATTAATTACTGCGTTGTCACTATTATAAGATACATAATGCTATTTAAATGTATCAATTAGTATCAAACTGGATTATCCATTAAGCAATTGCTGTTATTCAATGAGTAAGTCAAATAGTATCATTCATTAAGCACTTATTTACTTTGTTAATTAGTATTGTGCTGACTTTAATTTACTTCTCAGTGCGGTTTGAATGTGTGAATTAGTATCAATTTGCATTATTCAAAATCGTTTATAAGTGCGCCATGTCTAGCAGCATGGGTCTTTTCGTGTTTTTACGCATGTATATCGTGTATACAGTATCTTGTGGCTGCATACGTGAATAAAGCGGGCGCAGCCCGCGCAAAACCTCTGAACACTGGTAGTCCTGTCCAACTTTCGATTGCCGGCGAAATTTAATATGGGAACTCTTTTAGAAACGAACAATGGTCCAACTTTCGAATAAAGGGCCAACGAAAGCGGCATGGGTGTTTTTGTGATTTTCCGCATGTGTTACGTGCATGCAGTATTTTCTAGATGCATAAGTGAATAAAGCGGGCTCAGCCCGCGCGAAACCGCTTAACACGGGTAGTTCGTCCCAACTTTCGATTCCCGGGGTACGGGCCGACTCCACGGGTGTTTGCGTGATTATACGCATGTGTATCGTGCATACGGTATGTTCTGGATGCATGCGATAATAAAGCGGGCGAAGCCCGCGCAAATCCGATGAACATTGGTAGTTCGGTCAACTTTCGAATCCCGGGGTGGCTGAATGGGTGTCTTCGTGATTTTCCGCATGTGTAAGGTGTGTGCAGTACCTTATGGATGCATACTGGAATATAAACCAGTTAAAATCGCTGGACACTGGTAGATCGGTTCAACTTTCGAAAACTGCGAATTTTAATATGCGAACTCTTTCAAAAAAGAACAATAAAAAGCGGGCTTCAGGCCGCTCAGCTGGCGGGCTTGCCCGCTAGTTCTATACTATTAAAATCTGTGCGCGTCTGTTGGTTTGTAACCTCATCTTCTCAAGAACGGCTTTATGGAGAGCTTAGCGGAAGGTACCGTTGGATTCAGAATTCCCGTATCTCGCCATATTGACCATTGGCATCTTCGTGCGACTTTAATTAGCCGAGATATTAATTAAAAACTGCATTTTCCCCTACGTTTTTGGCATTTCTTTCGCTTTCTTTGTTGAGTTTTTCCCTATGAAAGGGATATTTCTCCGCGGCAAGGGGCGAAATTAAGGTACTGGAGCATTTTCGGTCATGCCGCTAATTCAGCTTCTAATTGGCCGATCGACTTGCAACAAACGGCATACGTCGTTTGAAGATCCGCGAATTAAAAGTTTCGAAATTTCAAGAAAATTGGATGATTGGTTCCCAAATTACGAATTTTCCTTAATTAAACTAAATGAGTCGGAAAAATTCACCAAAAATACGTATCTCCCGATCTAACCGACCGATTTTTTTCAAATTTTGAATTTTGCACTTCCCGGATGCTCAAATGAATGTTAGCGTTGATTGTAAACTGTTTTGCTAATTAGGAGCCTAATTAGCAGGTTCATTAAAAAAGCGCTACTACTCTTATCTCCCCTTCCTAACTCTTCGTTGACGGCCTTCCACTCGGAAAGCGACGGGTGTCGGAGGGGGGAGATGGTATTCGCTCGACTGTTGAAATCGTCAAGGCCATTCGCGAGGGGTGAAATTAGCGTAGTGGCGCTTTTTTATTCATTATGCTAATTAATCATCTAATTTGCCAATCCATCTAGAACAAAGAGCATCCTTCATCTGACCATCCATCGGTCGTAAATTTCTAAATTTGGAGCCGATCGCATGATTAGTTCCCGAGATACGAATATTTAGTGCATTTTTCTTAATAAGAGAAATTGAGCCGGAAAAATGCACAAAAATACGTAACTTTTGAAAGAATTAACCGATATCGTTCAAATTTTGAATTTTGCACTTCCCGGATGCTCAAATGAACGTTAGCGTTGATTGTAAACTGTTTTGCTAATTAGGAGCCTAATTAGCAGGTTCATTAAAAAAGCCCTACTACCTTATCTCCCCTTCCTAACACTGGGTTGACGGCCTTCGACTCGCAAGCGACGGGTGTCCGGGAAGGGGAGATGGTTTCCGCAGGACTTTTGGAATCGTCAAGGCCATTCGCCATGGATGAAATTAACGCAGTGGAGGATTTTTATTCATTATGCTAATTATTCTTCTAATATGCCAATCTGTTTGGAACAAACACAAAACCTCTTTTCAAAATTTGGCAATTATAAGATTGTAAATTTCGAGCTGATCGGACAGTTAGTTGCCGAGATAGGTTTTTTTTTTGTGCATTTTTCGAACAATTCGTGATTTTTGGATGTGAATAAGAAAAGCAACTTTGAATAATACAAATTAATATTTCTAATAGCTTAAATCCGAGTGCTCATTTGTGTTACTGAGCTACGTAATCATTCACTGCTTTTGTTATTATATATAAATTCATTAATATATATACTGTCGTATTTTTGGTAACAAATGTTTCTGTTCGCATAAAGCTAATATTAAGTATAATTTTAATTGCAAAAAAATAAATATAAATATAAATAAACTATTTATTTAAATTCTGACTAATTATTTTTTCGTTCAGGGTTTTTAAATTGAATTTCTATTGCTTGAACATTCTATATGGAAAGTTTTCTTAATATAAATAATTATGGTTGATTAATTACATATTGATGCACTTTTGTGTGTGATTATGTTGAAGTTTATCAAAAGGAGATTTAATAAAGAATCTACTGTTTGAATATTATACCCGAAAAGTTTTGCGGTTACACTTGGCAAAAAGCCTTTGCAGTAAAATCGCTGAACACTGGTACTTCAGTCCAAATTTCGAATCCCGGCAAACGGGTTGGCTCCATAAGTGTTTTCGTAATTTTGAGTATGTGTAACGTGTATGCAGTATATTGTGAATGCATACCTAAATAAAGCGGGCACAGCCAGCGCAAACCGCAAAACACTCGTAGTTCGGTCCAGCTTTCGAATAAAGGCGATCGGGCTGGCTGCATAAGTGTTTTCGTGATTTTAGGTATGTTTATCGTGTATGCAGTATTTTCTGGACGTATACGCCAATAAACCGGGCGCAGTCCGCGTTGAACACTGGTAATTAAGTCCATCCTTCGAATACCGGCGAACGGGCTGGCTGCATGCGTACTTTCGTGATTTAACGCATGTGTATCGTGGACGCATATGTGAATAAAGCGGGCGCAGCCCGTTCAAAGCCGCTGAACACTGGTAGTTCGGTCCAACTTTCGAATAGTCGTTAAAGAGCTGTCTGTATGGGTATTTTCGTGATTTCACGCACGTGTATCGTGTATGCAGTATCTTCTGGATGCATACGAGAATAGAGCGGGCGAAGCCCGCGCAAATCTGCTGATCACTGGTAGTTCGATCCAACTTTCGAATCTCGGCGAACCTCCATGTATGTTTCATGATTTTCCGCATGTGTAACGTGTATGCAGTATCTTTTGGATGCATACGCGAATAAATCGGGCGCAGCCCGGATAAAATCGCTGAACATTGGTAGTTCGGACGAACTTTCGAATAAAGGCCAACGGGCTGGCTCTATGTGTGTTTTCTTGAGTTTCCGCATGTGTGTCGTGTATGCAGTATATTTTGGATGTATAATTTAATAAAGCGGGCGCAGCCCGCGCAAAACCGCTGAACATTGGTAGTTCGGTCCAACTTTCGGCATGCGGGGTGGGTGCAAGGTTGTTTTCGTGATTTTACGCATGTGTAACGTGTATGAAGTATCTTCTCGATACATACGTGAATTAAGCGGGCGCAGCCCGGGTAAAATCGGTGAACACTGGTATTTCGGTCAAACTTTCGTATACCGGGGAAATTTAACACGGGAACTTTTTTACACACGAGCAATATATAGCGGGCTTCAGCCCGCTCAGCTGGCGGGCTTGCCCGCTAGTCTATACTATTAAAATCTGTGCGCGTCTGTTTGTTTGTGTGTAACATCATCTTCTCAAGAACGGCTGGGTGCAGAGCTTAGCGGAAGGTACCGTTGGATTCGGAATGTCCGTGGGAAGCCATTTTGACCATTGGCATCTTTGTGTGATTATAATTAGCCGAGATATTAATTAAAAACTAATTTTCTCCCTACTTTCCCTACGTTTTTCACTTTCTTACTCGAGTTTTCCCTATTTTAGGGATTTGGCTGCGTGCCAAATTCGTTTTCCTCGAATCTCTCCGGAACGGCGCCGAGTTGGAATTCGAAACGCATATCACCGGATGCCAAAAAAATCAACGAATCCATCGATACCGGTCCCATCTTCGTACGACAATAATCGGCGGAGTTATTAATTAAAAACTGGGAAAACGTTATTTCATTTTTCGGAGTGGCAACTGTCTCGGAGATAAAATTGCTTTTCGAAAGCGCCGGGGGGGGCAATTGCTTCCCTTTCAGATTTGTGCTGGCGAAAGGTCACGTGTCAATTTCTTTTTTTTCCAAATATCTATGGAACCGGGTCGAGTTGGAATTCGAGAGAGGTATCGCCGGATTGCAAAAAATTCTCGGAATCCATTGATACCATTCTCATCTTCGTACGGCTTTAATCAGCTGAGATATTAATTAAAAACTGTGAAAATGCTAATTTTCCCCCTCATCTTTCCGAGTGGCTAGTTTCTTGAACTGCTAGAGATAAAAATCAAGGTTATATTCTGAAGTTTGAATAAAACACGCGATTGCATGTTACCTCACTGTGTATTGAAAATATTTCGTTAATGTCAGCATTTTAGACTAACATTTTTTTAATTTCAGGTTTTTATAATTGTCACGATATGTTATTGCCACGTTAATTCTTTTATTACTATTGAGTAAAAGTTGTTATATTACATTAAATTTAAATAATGGCATTCTTGAAGTTGTACAATTTTAATCAGCTGAGATATTAATTAAAAATATTCTTGTGAAACAACTTTGTTGAAACCTTGTGCGGATTCTGTAAATTTAAACATTTTTTTTTCGTTTTGGGTTTTAAATTCAACATGTGATCCTTGGAGACGGTATATGAGAACTTTTTTTTATTATAAATAATTATGAATTATTAATCGCATTAATATATATATATTGATACAATTTTGTGTCTGATTATGTTGAAGTTTATAAAAAATAAAGGAATTTTAATAACGAATCTATTGTTTGAATAACAAACCCAAAAATTTTCGCGATTTCGCTTTCTACAACGTCCCATTAGCGGCACCGTAAAGTCAATGAACATTGGTAGTTCGGTCCAAATTTCGAATCCCGGCGAACGGGCTGGCTGCATGTGTGCTTTCGTGATTTTCCACATGTATATAGTATATTCAGTATCTTCTGGATGCATACATGAATAAAGAGGGCGCAGCCCGCTAAAAACCGCTGAACACTGGTAGTTCGGTCCAACTTTTGAATCCCAGCGAGCAGGCAGGTTACACGCGTGTTTTTGTGATTTTACACATCAGTATCGTGTATGCAGTGCCTTCTAGATACATAAATGAATAAAGCGGGCGCAGCCCGCGCAAGAAAGCTGAACACTGGTAGTTCGCTCCAGCTTACGAGTCCCGGCGAGCAGTCTGTTGCGTGGGTGTTTTCATGATTTTCCATATGTGTATCGTGGAAGCAGTGTCTTCTTAATACATATGTGCATTAAGCAGGCCCAGCCCGCGCAAAACCGATGAACACTGGTAGTTCGGTCCAACTTTTCAATCCCAGCGAGCAGGCAGGCTACGCATGTGTAATATGTATGCAATGTCTTCTGTATGCACAAGTGAATAAAGCGGGCGTCAAAGTCACTGAACACTGGTAGTTCGGTCCAACTTTCGAATCCCGGCGAACGGGCTGCTGCATGGGTGCTTTCGTGATTTTCCGCATGTATATAGTATATTCACTATTTTCTGGATGCCTACATGAATACAGAGGGCGCAGGCCGCTAAAAACCGCTGAACACTGGTAGTTCGATCCAACTTTTGAATCCCAGCGAGCAGGCAGGTTGCACGTGTGTTTTTGTGATTTTACACATTAGTATCGTGTATGCAGTGTCTTCTAGATACATAAATGAATAAAGCGTCCGCAGCCCGCGCAAGAAAGCTGAACACTGGTAGTTCGCTTCAGCTTACGAGTCCCGGCGAGCAGTCTGTTGCGTGGGTGTTTTCATGATTTTCCGCATGTATGCAGTGTCTTCTGGATACATGTGTGCATAAAGCGGGCGCTTTCCACCAAAAATCGATGAACACTGGTAGTTCGGTCCAACTTTCGAATCCCGGCAAGCAGGCAGGCTACAACGGGTGTTTTTTGTGATTTTACGCATGTGTATCGTGTATGCAATGTCTTCTGTATGCATAAGTAAATTAAGCGGGCGCAGCCCGCGCAAGAAAGCTAAACACTGGTAGTTCGGTCCAACTTACGAGTTCCGGCGAGCAGGCTGGCTGCATGAGTGGTAACCGCTAAACACTGTTAGTTCGTTCCAACTTTCGAATCCCGAAAATTTGCGGGCTGGCTGCATGGGTGTTTTCGTGATTTTACGCATGTGTATCATGTATGCAGTATATTCTGGATGCAAACTTCAATAAAGCGGGTGCAGACAACGCGAAACCGCTGGACACTGGTAGTTCGTTTCAAATTTCCAATACCCGCTAAATTACATTAGAAACTCTTATACACACGAACAATGAATAGCGGGCTTCAACCCGCTCAGCTGGCGGGCTTGCCCGCTAGTTTAATATTATTAACTGTCAAAAATAATGAAGATCTCAAACAAATGGTGTAGAAACCATACTATATTTATCTGCTAATGAAACTTATCAGTTGTGAAGTATCATCATTTTTCTTATATATCTCATTACTTTCAGTTTTCTGTTTGCTACATCAAAGAATTATGTCTCTCACTAGGTTTACCCCTTAACTGACAGTTTCCCTGTCAATATTTCTAACTGGGATAATTTTATAAAAATATTACTTAATTTTTTTTTAGAATTTACATTATTTACTCATTTCAATTTTTACCTGAGCGGAAGTAAAACTATTTGTTCCAACAAGAAATAATACATCAATTATTACTTATTGTAAAAAAAAAAAAAAAAAAAAATTAAAGCTCTTATTTTATTCAATTTTTTTTAACAAAAACTATCAAATTAAAACTATTAATTAAAAAATAAAAATTAATATTTAGTAATTACTTAAATTTTGATGATTACAATAAATGTACAAGTTAAATTAGTGAAGTCTGAGCTAGATTCCTACAGGGAAAATGTAAGATAGGCTGTATATTCCCTGTCCTTTCACAAAAGTAAAAAACCATTTTGTCGTGGGATTACTAATAAAATTTTAATTGAAATGAATTTGATAAGTAAATGTTTAATAATAAAACCAATCATTTAAAAAAGTAAACAGTATGTCTGCCATATAATACAATACTCACTTTTTTTTTGTAATGATACAGTTATAATCTGACATATAATGACTTCTTATGTCTTATATAAGGCATAAGAAATTTATTAATTTATTAATTGAATTATGTGCATGCTTTCTAATGTCGTTAAAATTTTATTAAGTACAATTGAAATGAAAAATATTGATTGGTAAAACTACCTATGATACCTGCTCTTACTCAGTAGTAAAATAAATATATACAAAGTCCGAAATCTGGACTCGTCAGGACTTCAGCAATTCTTGATATTAGATCATCATTTAAATCTAGTAAGATGGCATGTAGAAATTATAAAATTAGAAATAAGAAATCGTGATTTATGAAATAATGAAGTATTTATGATCTAATGGATATCAAAATTCACACAAACACACACACAAAAGCTTAATATTTGTTTACCTTATTAAACATTTCTTTCAATGTAAGTTGTTTAAGTTGCTTCATTCTTTGTTCTAACACTTTCTCTTTAATTCTGTGGACAGACAAAATCTCTTGTTTAATTACATTGTTGAAGTCCAGTAACTACTGCTTCGAGTATTTCGACTAACTTGTCAATCTAAATTTTCCCATTTTCAGTAACTTATCTGTCACTTTCTTTACTATCGGTAGCAGTATTTTCTGGATATAGAACCAACCATACTACAGATTTCACCATTCATTAATTAATGGATGATTGAGAAACATTGTCATCACAATGAAAAATTTCTTTTACATCATCTTCATTTATTACTGCTTCTCCACATTTCTTTACAAAATCCATTAATTGGAAAATTTCACCTTTGTTTTGCGATATCTGAAAACCTTTAAAATTAGTAGCTATCATCATCAAATTTAGCTATCCTTCATTATACGTATTTGGCTATGCATCATGAGCTTGGCGAATAACGACAAATTGTTCTGTTAAACTTTATCTCGCTTCTATCGCACACTGAGCCAATTAAGCCCGAATTGTATTAGTTTAGTCATTTATTATACTTATGTCTATTTCTTTCATATTCTTAAAGCTTATCAGAGTTCTGAATAAATAAATTCTCACATATACTTAAGCATTATTGAGATATCTTACCACCTAATGCAGTCTCTATGGTCCTAAAATTCTGCAACTCAGTGCAGTTATACGATTCCTGGCACTGGTTCCGGGTTTATGCGAATAACAAATCAGTTATTCTTAATTCAAATAGCCCTAAAGGTAATCTTTGGGTCTATGAATATCATCAACAAAATCTATCTTTAGCATATGGGAAAAAATTTTTGGTAAATTTTTCCTCGTCAATATTTTTTAGCGCATTTAACTTAAATCTGTTATCATTGCCAATCGTAATGTCAATATAAAAGGTTACCATACCAACATAAAAAAAGTGTTTAGGCATCGCTACATGAGTCATTACTCAAGTTCTCATATTTTGATAAACATGCAGTGATGAAAGGAAAGTATAATAAATAATGATTCGCCAAGTCAGATCAATGACGTATCTACGTGGAATGTTTGCAACTTATTGAGCTAAGCATTCAAAAGTATTCAGATGGAAATTCCAGTGTTTACCCTGGCAGATGTAGTTCAACTCTCAGTCCCATGAGACTAACAACTACTTGACACTTTGCTAGCCATATACCCCTAATCCCATCAGGAAAGAGCATCATAGACAGTATGATGTTTGTTGCTTAAAAATAAATAAATAAATAAAAATAATAATCATGGGGGCGGAACCGCTATTGCTAAGAAACTTGAATCTGGTGCAAAGATTGTGAGGTAGGACTTTACCCCGAGCCTTCTTTCAAAGATTATCATACTAAACTTCATTTTTAATAAATGTTTTGTAATTATTTTGCATATTTTCATTAGTATATACGTTTTATCTTTGTATTTCATAAAATAAATCATCATTTAACCAAGATTAATTTTCAAAATTTTGCTTTTATATGAATATTTTTCAATTTTTCAACAACCTTTTTTTTATAACGTACTTTCATACTGGATGGAGGGAACTCTTTTACAAAAATTTTTTGCATTTTATAACTCTAAAATACCGTATTTCACGGCATATAAGACAAACTTTTCTTCCTAAATTTGGCCTTAAAAACATTACCTGCGTCTTATACGTAAAGGACACAGGTTAACTTTCAATACTGAATGCTATTTTTAGTCCAGATAAAGGTCTAGACACACATAACATTTTCTACAACTGCCATAATTATTTTGCGCATGCGTGAAACATCTGTCGCCAAAAAGCGCTACAGCACGAAGCTGATGTCGAAGTTCGAACAGGTTCGACGGTCACATTACGTCTATGCAGCCTTTCCTTCTTTACATAGATTTTCTTTGACTCAGGTGCTTAAAACTATTTGTTTTAAAAAAAAAAAAATACCCTGGAAAATATGACTACAGGAAACAAGAGATTAAGCTATACAATTCAGTATAAACTAGGAGTGTTAAAATACGCCAAAGTGCATGGAAACAGAGCAGCAGCAAGGCATTTCGGTCCACCACCTACTGAAAAAGTGATATGTACTTGGTGAGTGCAGGAAGATCAACTGAAGACTGCTAAAAAACAAAAACATAAAATTCAATGCCGAGCTCACTTGAAAATGGCATAAAAATGTGGGTGATAGATAAGAGGAAATCTGGGATAAGTGTTTCAACTAAAATGATAATCAATGAGGCCAAAGGATTTGCAGAAAAACATGGGAATCAGAACTTTTCAGGGTCTGAGGGCTGGTGCTACAAGTTAATGAAAAGGCCACATCACACCCTCACACCCTCAGGTAGAATGAAGCGGCCCTCTGTGCGAGTGAGTAAAAAGATCTTGGGAGGACGTAAAAGCTGAAGTAATTGTTAAGTCCTTTAAGAAGTGCGGAATCAGTAATGCTCTTGACGGAACAGAAGACAACGCATTATTCGAAGAAGGTGAGACTAGTGATGACAATATTCTCGTTTCCGATGATGATGATAGTGAAAAGGATTTTTATGGTTTTGAAAGTGATTAAAGTCTAATTTTATGATAGGTAACGTTTTCCTTGAAGTGTTTTTTGTTGTTTCTGCTTTATTTTGTACAGTCAAAAGTCGTTAATCCGGACTCGTCGGGACTTCAAGGATTCCGGATTATAGATCATCAGTTTAAATCTCGTAAGATGGCATGCAGAAATTCTAAAAATTAAAAATATGAAACCGTAATTTACGAAATAAAGAACAATTATGATCTAAAGGGTATCAAAATTTACAAAAAAAAAAAAAAAAAAAAAAAAAGGCTTAATATTTATTTGTTTACTTTATTAAACATTTCTTTCAATGTAAGTTGTTTAAGTTGCTTCGTTTTATGTGATAATACTTTCTCTTTAATTCTATAAACAGACATAATTTCTTGTTCAGATACAAAGTTCCGCTGTTCAAGTCCCGTTTAATTGCTGTGCCAAGAATACCGACTAACTTGTCAATGGAAATTTTTTCGTTTTCACTAACCTCTCTGTCACATTCTTCATGTCTTTATCCATTTTTTGCAGCAAATCCACTTTTTGTTTGTTGGACATAGAAACATACTTTCATTTTGTAGATCCTTTGGAAGTTCCAGCATCGGAAATTCTATTTCACATAATCAAAAGTTCACGTTTACTTTTATAAAATTGCTCTTACAGTCTGCAAAAAATAATAAGCCGGATCCAATTCGAAGATTAAGGAACAACGCAATCATCAACATTAACTGAAATAGATAATGTTAGCTTATACCGTCCGTTATGCATAAAAGGCGCATGCGAAAACGTATTCTGCGCTTGCGCACACGCGCAGTTGTAACAGTCTTACGCGCACGCATAAACGCCTATGCGCATGTGTTCAACGTGACGCATGCGCAGAAAGTTTTTTGCTTTGAGGTGCGGATTATAGATCATTCCGGATTATGGGTATCCGAATTAACGACTTTTGATAGTTTGATTGCTTGCCATTCATTCATTTATTTATTATTGAAATTTACATATCATGTTCAAAATAGCTTGCAGTTTGTTAATTTTCCTTAATAAACAATATGTTTGGTAATTGCATTCAATGATTGTTCATTTGGCTTTTACGAAACATGAGAACTAAAAGAAACCACATTTTAAGTTATTGTGGTACCGCTCTATCACGCGGACTATTGAAACTTTTTTCCATGTGTGTGGCCTTCTAAACATGTGTGCGTCTTATATGCCGTCAAATACGTTATACTTAGATTTTTGTAAAAAAAAGTTACACAGCGAGAGGGTTAATAACTGATCGATGTGATAACTACAACACAACTTTACTCGAGACAAATCTCAAGTAATCTGAACAGGCTATGTTAAGAAGAATTTTAACATCTTGAGAAGAACAGCAGACACCATAAAGAAATTAGGAATGGAAAAACATACAATCATCCATACATTTTATCAAACCAGCAATATAACAGATTATTAAACAACATGAAGAGATATTTAAATGTAAGTAAGTGATCATAAAGATGAAAAACAATTCGCAATAAAAGACCTTAAATATCATATAAGCAAAATAATATTCAATGATTTTATTCACATAATCATTGATGTGTTAATGTGAATCTACTTGTCCACAAATGCATTAATATTTTACTTTGGCTTTTGTTGTTTTCAAAGCATTCATCAATTTTGCAAATTACTTTTCATTCTAGTTTTGCTAAATATTTGCTTAAAGCATTTAAAGAAATTTTGGCCATACACAAACATTTCATTATTCTGTTCGAATGCAGTACATACCTGATAATCTAACAAGAGAAGTATCGTGCATCTTACATTCTTGTCTCCAGGCCTTTTTACTTGAAAACCATCAGTTTCTGTAGTTGTTGGAGTCCTATGCCACTAAACAGCAGAGAAAAGCACACTGAAAGAACTGTTACAGAGATACGTTTAGGCTACATATTTTATTTATTATAATAAAAAGTCATTTATGGCTTGCTTCATAATATATGCAAACAAAGTGAAAGTCATATTGCTCTTATTAAATAAATACCTTTAAACAAGTTTTTCAATACAACTACTATTTACTAATATACTACATATTTCAATAAAGCAGCTTTGACACAAGGCACATTTAGACCTAATAGAAACAGTTGATATATATGCAACACAACTGAGAGAGCCTCATATTTATTTATATGAATCTTTTGAAAGTTGATTTTTAAGTAACTCAATATGAACTTTAATGCTGTTATAAATTAAAAACAATTCTTTGTGGCTCAATGTAATTTTTTTTAACATTTGTATTACTAGAAAAAAATTCATACATTGTTATAACTCTGTTTTACAACTGTTTTGGATGGAATAATACATCAGGGTTCATAGCCACATTTTAGTTAAAAAAATAAGCACATATAAGCACTTTCCAAGCACATTTTAAGGAAAAAATAAGCACCTGTCTAATTACATTATACACAACTGCATAACCTTAAAAGAAAAATTAGACTTGTAATTTAAAATATGAGCAACGCAATATTTATTAAGAGAATGAGCATTACCTCAACCATGGAAAACAATTAACTTTTTTTTTAAATTTTAAATGACAGTTCAATTTACAGAATTAGTTTACAATGAGAGGGGAAAAAAAAAAAAAAAAAACTATGCAGAACTAAACTATATTACCAGATTTAATGATGAAATTTCAGTTCAAAATACAGAAAATAAATAATAATAAGCCATATTAACTGTATTCACTTGGCACCTAATAATAAATACAATTTATTTTTCCACTCATACTAATATTTAAATAATTTAAATCAAAATTATGAACATTTTCTAAATTTTCATTGCATAACAGTTTGCCCTTAACATATATTCCAAGCAAAGTAATTTAAGTAAAAAAGAGGCACATTTCTGAAATCAGAAGACGGGATCATGCAGTCTCCTTTAACAGTAAAAGCTTAACTAACCCGCATACTCGGAAATTGCCAAATATTCCGGATAGTAACTGGAAAAAGAAGAGTAGGGGAGATAGTAGCCGTTCTTTAGATTTCTCGGCTAAATAAATGATTTTGACATTTCGATATGTGCATCACATAAAAACAGACCAACGGAACTGAGAAATATTCTGCTTAGAAAGCACAGAAAAACTCTTTTAAGTGTTCATAAACAAATCTCAGACTGAACATCAAAATTATCTCTGCAAAATACCGCAAACGTTATTGCACAATACGTGCGGCGTAATTCTTCCACATGTGATATTATGCAAACGGAATCAACAGCTGCCAGTATTCGGAAAATAAAGAACTAAATAAAGGAAAAGAAAGAGACTTACTAATCTGGGGTGTTTCCGATTCTAATTTTCAACAGACTGCGTTAAACTTCCGGAACAGAATCAATCTTTGCTTAGGTTGGGTAGACCGCAAAAACTTTGAGTCCTATTCAATCCAGATTGGACAGTGGAAAAAAAAAAAAAAAAAAAATTCCGCTGCTTCAATATTAGAGATTTTGCGGAGAAAGGGGAGAACCTCCCAACCTCAGTACTGTAATGTATTGGGAGAAAAAAAAAATTCTTTTGACTATTTGATCACTTTCCTTTTATTTAAGCCATTCTGAATATTATTCCTTTAAAAGCTAATCTGTGTAAAAACGCACCCATTTTTTGGAAGATTATCTATACTTCACCAGTTACTGCAACGATATTATAAATATTCATGCATATACTCATAAGCATAACGATCATAATAAACACGAATATGAACTAACCACGTGGAACGAGAATGCAAATTATTAAAATCTTGACAGAAATTCAAATGTGTGTAGTATTTGGATGGGAGGAAAAGAATACCGAATTTTCTACTGTTTTCGCAATTCTTTGACCAATCGAACGACGTGTACCTGTCTGTACTCTTGCGTGCACCATAGGTTACATTAATGCAGAGAAAGTGGGGGGAAAAGCAATTTCCGGGAGTATGATTCACCATCTGACGTTGCATATAAGGAAGAAAAGTTGTTTATTTAGTTTCGGCTTTGGTACGGGGAAAAATGCGTGTTCATTAAAAAAAGCACTAAAAGCAAAAAATAAGAACTAAAAACAAAAAATAAGGGCTTTAAAGAAAAAGTAAGCACCTATAAGGGCCTTTATATTTTATTTTCAAATGTAAGGACTTATAAGCACTTGTAAGGACCGCTACGAACCCTGTACATATATCAAATAAAAATGCATAATGATATCTCCTCAGCTGCATTTTTGTATTAATTTACTGTAGGATATACTGAATATATCCATGCAGTCCATTTATAAAATTTTAAAGTAAGCCATTCACAATTGTTTAGCTTAATAAGATTCACGTATATTTTAAAGAAAATTATCTGATAAGCAAAGAGGTTAGGAAAAGGCTTATTCAAATCTATCTAAGCTTTTAGGAAAAGACAGGCTTATTTCAAATCTATCTAAAGTTTTGACAGCAGATATGATTAATGATTATTTATAGCACATATGCAATGGTGTGGAAAAAATTCAGAAATATGTCTTAGTTTATATTAAAAATGCCAATAAAAATATTTTTCCAAAAATTGGGCAATTTATTGTAAATTTGAAATAATAATAATAATAATAATAATAATAATAATAATAAAATAATAAAAAAAAAACTTTAATTCAGCTTCCATGCAACTTGACAAACACCCACTTTTCTTGACTGTTGCAAATTTGATGCGGAACAAGATGCAGTAGAATTCAGATAATCTGCACACCTGATCAAGGACCGTTTGGATTAGAGAAGTCTTCAGAACATTAAGTCATACTTTTTTAATTTTGATTACATTCTTCCATTCCTATTAATTTTTACATTAAATCTAAATTGTTTAAGTAACCACTGAGACATACCCATATCTTAAGAATTACATAATCAAGATTTACAGAATACAAAAATTTAATTATAAAAAAAGAAAATACTGCCAGCAGAAGGAGGGAAGATAAATGACAGAAATATTTTGAGGAAGTAGATAATTAAAAAAATCATTAAAATATTTCATGTATGTGAGTATGTATATATACATAAAAGTACATCTTTTAGCAAAATTACTTTCAAAATAATTATTATAACATGATTTACAAGACACAATAACACACCGAATAAATACCAATTCAGAAGTCAAACAACAAAAATCAGCATTATATTTACAAAATTTTCACAGGACTAGTTTCAATGGTTTTACCGAACCACCATCCTCAGCTGCAAAACCGCAATTTTGTAAATATAATGCTGATTTTTGTTGTTTGACTTCTGAACTGATAATTATTATGTTCTTAAACAAAAGAATACCCCCTCTTTTTTTCCCCCCCAATGGAAGAATACAACAGTTTCATTTTTATTTGATGGTACATTGAACATTTTTATCATTTTGAACAATGGAAAAGGAATGATTCCTTTAAACAAAAATAGAAGATGTCACAATTCTTATTATTTGATTTTGGGTTTGCTATATCATTTGGAAATAAATGCCATTATACTTGATGATTAATCACTGATCTAAATTGCCAAGTACTTTTAATTTACAATACTTAAAAACAAATAATTATTGATATTACATTATTAAAATTAATATATAATGCTCCTCATACCAAGTATTACGCATTTTGCTACAGAATCGTTAGTATCTCATAGGAGGTACTGTTATTTTCCCAAAGCAAATTTCATATCTCTGCAAACCAAAATTATTGCCACTTTACTTGCAGAAAAAAAACATAATGAATTTTTTACTCTACTACTCTTCGGCAATACTACTTTGAACGACTCATTTTAAATACGTAGCATGGGAAGGAAATTTCCTTCCAAAACAAACATCTGTGAATTAAACTTACTTAATTATAATATAAAAACACATAACAAAATTCAATGAATACAGAATTTCAGACCACACATCTTTACACTACAGTGCCTCCAGCTTCACTACAGAGTATTTTTGCTACAAATGTATGAATTTTTATGTTATGCATTCCAAATTTGTATGGATTAACTTAATAGATATTAGGTCTACAGTACATCGTTTGGCTAAATCATATTTTAGATATTAAACTGGAATCCAAATACAAAAATATCCTTTTATAATTTTTTGGAATAATTATTGTTGAACTTTTCTTATAAGTGGTAGAGCATAATTTTAAGCTCTTAGACTGCAGTTTTTCCTGTAAAACTTTCTGAGTTCCCTTCTTTAAGAATTAAAATACTTTTCAGAAAACAGACAGCAAAATATGTTGCATTTAATATTCAATGATCTAATTTAACATATGTGGTTTAATATTTTAGTGTTTAAAAACACAAATCTTTTTTCTGTTTTAAAAAACATGAACTAAAACATTTTTTTTTAAAAAAAGAGAGAGAAAAGAGGGAACATTAATGAATTAAAAACTAGTCTGCTGTTAATAAACTATAAATTTAATTTCATAAATTACATAAAAATATTATTAAATGATTTAGCAAGATTTTAGAGAAAAATATAGTATAACTCATTACATGTAACTCTAAAATACTATTTGCTGTCTGAACTGAAGCGAAGAGAGAAAAAATCATACCAACCTCAACCAAATGATTGTCAGGTCCATATAAATCTTTGTCTAGTTCAATCACTAAGCTTTTGAAAAATGATGAAAACTTTCTTTTTACTTTGCTTTGATCTGCTTTGGGTGCAGTAGGCTGAAATATTGGAGGAAAAAATGTAGATGTAATTCCCTATTTTTAAATTAAGATTAGAAATGGTCTTCTCTTTTCATAATAAATAGAAATACCATACAGTCTTGCAATAATTAAATAGTATAATATAATAAGTAAATATAAATATTTGCAAAAATATTTATATTTACTTATTATAAATGGTCTTCTCTTTTCATAATAAATAAATAGAAATACCATACAGTCTTGCAATAATTAAATAGTATAATATAATAAGTAAATATAAATATTTGCAAAAATATTTCATTTGAAAATTTTTATTCATTTTCATATTTCATAACAGTAATGAGTTGTTTTACAAACTCACATCATCTAGCAGTCGCCCTTCAACTCTAAGTTCCCATGAAGGAACTGTTGGTTCTTCGGATTCTCCTTCAGGTTTTCCAGGATAAAATGTGTTAGAAATAAAAATACGTAGTTTTCGTTTTTGCTAAAAATAAAGAAACATAACTAAAAACAGAAACATAAACTTCAAACAAATATATACTATAAATAATTGTAAAATAATACACCCCACCTAAAAAAAACTGTGATCTTCAATAATTTCATTTTCTGTCACTGAAAAAAACTGAATTTATATACACACAGACAAAGGGTTAGTTTGGTTTATTATTGGCAAAGCATGCGACGGCCCTCTAAGCGGATACGGGGAGGGGTGCCTAAAAAACTATGAAAATATCTATGCAGCCAGTCTATTTTCCTGGAAACGAATGTAGGTCAAACTACAGGCAGCCTTCGATTTTCACACATAACTGGCTCCTGAAAATGAGACATACCTTCCGGTGAAGCTGATTTTTCTCAGAACCCTCCCATTTAATCCAATACTACCTGCATCTTGTTTATTGAAAATGTCCAATTGCACGTCATTAGATCTGATAACCCCTTTATAAGAATACACTCTATTAAAAAAAAATTGACGCACCAAGAAGGAATTGCCTGATGAAGATAAAAACTGGTAGATAGGGAAATTATTTACAGAATAGAAAATGATTAAAATTTCAGAACAACTGAATGATTTATACATACTTACAAGTAACATACAGAGAGTTACATACTATTTACAAAGTAAGAAGCTCAATAAGATGTTGACCCACCTCTAGCCTGGATGCAAGCTGCCACACAGAGTGATATAGACTGATAAAGCTCCTGGATGGTGTCCTCTTGCCAAATTTGCTCCAGTTCTTGGGCTAGGTCATCAACATTCCCTGGTAGATGCAGTCGATTTCCCATGCAATCCCTGCTCTGGGCGTCTCCAGACCGTCGAAGATCATCACGACACAGTTGGAAGCGGGATTCATCACTAAAGACTATACGTCTCCAGTCAGCATCATTCCAACCTGATAAAGCCAAGCACCACTGTAATCTGGCTCGACAATGTGCAGGTGTGAGTGTCAGGTGGCGAAATGGCCGGTATGAGCATAGGTTTCGTTGTGTCAGCCGTCTGTGAATGGTCAGAGTGGAAACTTGTGTGTGGGTTGCATCTTATAGTTGATAGTGATGAATCAGGTGCTCCGACAGCTGATCTGATAATCACTCTGTCTTCCCGATCTGTTGTGGCCCTAGGTCGACTGCTATGATCATGATGCTGAAATCTGCCATTATCCACCCATTCTTGCCACCATCTTCTAATCGCCGCATCGTTTCGACTCATATGACGAGCCATTCTCTGATTTGCCCAACCTGCTTCTTTCAAACTCCGACAGTTGTTCGTAATGAGCTTGAATCCTATGGCGAGGCATTTTTTCAGTCATTGAAAGGTATCTTAAATCGTAATGCAATAAAAAATTTTTAACAACAGTTCAAGAACAGCTCCTTATATACATCTGCTGGATGCACAGTTCTGATGAGCTGGAGATCGCACTATTCATTCATTGGACACCAAATTTTAATCATTTGCATATTTAGTCAAAACATTTACGCATATGAAATTTCAAAGTAACCGGATGATTCCTTCTTGGTGAGTCGATTTTTTTTGTTATAGTGTGTATATTAAAAATTTCAATACTATAAAATCTGAAATCAATGAAGATCAATATTATGAAAATTTGATATTAGCAACTATCAAATATCTTTAGGTTCATTTAATCCATGATATGCAGAATTTATTGATATTTACTTCAAACAGAAATATGTTTTGATATCTATATTTTCATACCAATCTTATGTGCTCCTTATATTACATTATCTGAGTACTTTTTCTGCACAGAGTTATCTTACCCACCATTTTAAATCATTAAAACTGTGAATCTGACCCTTCCTGCATTTTTTCGCTTATCTCTTAAGTGATAAACTACATTTTTTCCTTAAGCCTTCTCTTGTTTACTTAGACATCTGCAATCATTTTGTTACATAGCAACAAACTGAAACAATAAGGGTGTTCTAGCTCTTGAAAATTATAGCAATTTCATTAAGAACTGATGTATCTGAAATAGTTAGCAGGATACTGTTAAACTAAATAATATCACTTTCACTAAAACAAAATAATTTAATTGATCTTATAATAATATATAAACTGCTCAAAATTAAATGTAAGATTTTATAGCTTCCAAGAACAAAAGAGCTACATTCAATTTGACACTTTAATGTTCTTAGCATTTATTCCATTAACTTAAACGGGAGAGCAAAAGCCATTCAAAAACTAAAATATAATGGTACCTTCATAGGTCTTTTAAGAGCCTCCTGAATATCAAGTCTCTTTCGCATTATAGTAGAGTCTAACTTCCTTTCAAATGTTAGAAGATCCATATATGCTTGTGATTCAGGAACAAGGTCTCGAACTTTCTGAGGTAAGATTTTTTCTGCTAGCTTTTTCTTTTTTTTACTACTACTACTGCTGCTGCTACTACTTGTAGTTGGACCAGAGGTACTTGTAGTGGTACTGCCAGGTGGTGGGCCACTACTTAAAATTAAGAAATTCATTATTAGTAAATACACTCAGTATATTTCAAATTTTTTTAATTTCTGGAAGAGGTACAGCAGAGTCCTGCAAACCTGACTCCTGATATCTCGACATTCTATATAACTTGACAACTTTTTAGGAATTTTTTACAGATATCTCTAGGTCGAACGGAGCAAACATTACATACAGTACATATAATTATTATTTATGTGTGTCTTTCCTGTTCTGTTAAAAGATTTGAGTTAATTTCTGCCATTTTCACATTGTGCAATTCATTCTTGAAACTGACTAAAAAATTTCAAGATATGTTGTAATACTTTGCAACACTGTTTGCTCCTTTTGAGGATACGAAGAAAAAACAAGTAGCACCTAGCTGCTGGCTCACATTCCTCTCTACTGTTGTAAAATGTTAAGAGACTTGTCTGAAGTTTTGTGATTGCTCTCTTATTGCAAACTAAACTCACTCTAGTTCATTGCGGGTATCATTCCTCAGTTCACATCCAGGTGTATAAATGTTACAAATTTTTGGGAACTTTTGATACCCTGAAGTGAAAATGTTGTTCAAAAAGAAAAGAAAACAAATTAATACGACAATCAAAATGAAACTAGATGCCTTAAAGAGACTGGACAAAGGGGGAACGTATAAACAAAATTACCGTGGATTTAAGTGTTACTATTTTGATATGATGGGGGGAAAAAAAGAGGTCTGAAATCAAGTCTTGGTGTGTGAAAAAAAGAGGTCTGAAATCAAGTCTTGGTGTGTGAAAAGAGTATGTATGGATAGTTTAAAGAAAAGAAAAAGTATGAAAGGTGGTGAATACGAAAAAGTGAGTGAGTCACTTTATTTGTGGTTTAGGCAGCAATGGTAAAAGGGAACACCCATTTCAAGATCAATTTTAGAAGAGAAAGCCCTAAAATTTTATGATGAGTTTCAAGATGGACAGCCTGGATTTACTGCTAATGGTGGTTGACTTGACAGATGGAAAAAACGGCAGTGACACATTTGTTGGGAAAAGCTATCTGCTAACTTGTAAAATACTGCAATATTCAAGGATAATTTGCACAAGCTAATTGAAAAGGAAGGTATATCGGGAGATCAAATCTATAATTGTAATGAGATCAGTCTAAATTTTCGAACACTACCTTTGAAAATGAATCATCCAAGGAAGAAAAATCGGCACCTGGCTGCAAAGAAGCAAGGACAGAATCGCAGTATTGGCATGCAGCAATGCAACAGGCAGCCATAAGCTCAAATTACTGCTTATAGGTAAAGGAAAAAAAAAAAAAATCCCCAAGCATTTAAAAATGTACACTAATATGACCGAAACAAACTACGATTTCCCTGTTTGGTACCAGGATCAGTTAAACGCATGGGTGAATGGAGCAATATTTAATGATTTGATTCATTAGCAGTTCGTCCCATTGGCGGAAAATGTTTTTAAATAAAAAAAAAATCTACCAAGGAAGGCGATTCTCTTTCTAGAGAATGCCTTATCCCATCCTGATGCAGAACAGTTACAAGAGCCATGTTTTTCCCTCCTAACATAACTTTAGTGAGTCACCTGATGGACAGAGCGTTTTGGAGGCACTGAAGAAAAAATACAGATGTAAACTTCTTTCATTTCTTGTCTTAGTCATGAAGTATCTTAGGGTATTTGTTCTTTTTATGGCTTCAATTGTGCTAGAACTTGACATAAAAAAAATCAACATTAATTTAATTGTGTGCCGTACTTTTCCGTGTCCAATATTGTGCTACAAATGTCTATAGTAATTTACAGTTAAATATTAAAAGAGTTCTAAAAAACCCACTTCTTATTCTGTAAAACTCGACAATCACTCAGTCCACATTATGTGGAGTTTGCAGGACTCTACTGTACTGAGAAAATAAGTAAAGTCATTATTACAGGCAAAAAAGACCTTTAAGAGAGTAGAGACAATTAATTGTACTACAAATTTTAATACAATCTAACAACCCCATAAAATATAGCTAACATAATAACCATTACATTCTGGCAACTTAATTACAAAAAATATAAAAATACAAATCAATTTAAATAATATAAAGCATAAACAAAGCCAAAAATTGCATCACATACAGTATTTTACATATAGCAGTTGTATTTACATATTAGTGCAACCGTAAACTAACAACTAAATAGAATTTTTCAATTATGCTCATAAGAGTTCTTCAATTTTAACAACAAACGTCACCTTTTTCATATGGGATCATTTTGTAATGTTCCAAGTTCCAACTTTTTTTAACGAAAAATCACATTTTTTTGCCTTTAACTCAATTTTAAACTAACCACAAATGAGATTTGCCTGCAGTGGAGAAACCGTGGAAAAAGTTTTGCAGGAACACAGTATTTTTCTATAAAATTTTTAAAGGGAACAATTACATTTAATCTATTCTTTACACGATCACAAAGAAACTTTCATCAATAAAGAATAAAAAATCCAATTATACGTAGGTTTGTTGTTTGATTTTAGGAATAAATACTTAATTAAAAGGTGAAATATATGTGTAATAAGTAATTTTCTGCAATTTCAAGTCATCATTCTTTTTTCTTCTGCAGAAAGTTGCCAAACTGTGCTGAGGTAGTTGCGATATTCATAGACTCCAACCTTCAGCAAACCTTGTCAGTAGGCAACGCGCGAACGACATTTTTACAACTTTGAAAATGTGCGCGTAGCGTATGTTGTAATTAACCATTCATTAATTTTAAATTAATAATTAATTGTAATCAATTTTATTACATTTAAAATCCATATACATATAAAACTGAATAATTAAAAATATACCTTGTAAATTATATGCACATTTAATTAGAAATTTTCTTTTAACTCCTCAAGCATTCACTAATAAAAAGTACTTCAAATCACTACTAATCATAGAAAAAATCAGAAGCTATAAATCATATCTTTATTCTGGATATGATTTCTACAGGGAAATAAAATTTAAATAACCAAGAATGATACATATAAGTATTAAACAAAATACGCATAATTTATGAATGCAAAGATTTATATGTAGCATGCTTAGCAAGCTTAAGTTCTGATTTTGAGAATGTTTTTTATAACACAGTTCTTCATTTGCCTGCATATTTATTTTTTCAATCAAAACTGCTTCAAGAGTTTTAAGACCTAAATTTGGTCGAAATTCCGTCTGATTTTTTTTAACAATACAAAAAATTCTTTCGCAAGCTGCATTTGAATGAGGTATTATTAAGACAGCAAGCATTACAGAAGGCAATACTTTAAATTTAATACACCCATTCATATTTTTTAATTTGGCAATTTCTCCCCATGCTATATCAATACGCAAATCTACAATTTCTTTCAAATCATCTACTTGATACATGGAAAATTCAATTTCTACTTGATTAAGACATTTTTCATCAATAATGGATGGAAAAGTATTCATCAAGTAAAGAACAGATGAAAATGAGACTTCAGTTCTCAAGTTGATGTCAGCAACTTCAGCATGTTTTAGAAATGGATCACTCAGTGGAAATTTATCAATTATATATGAACATGCAGTTACAAAAAAAGCTCGCACAGAATTGAAAAATGATTTCACTTCACTTTCATTCAACTTGGCATTTTTAAAATATAGTCTTGTTTCCGCACCAATCACTAAATTTTCATTTTCTTTTTGTTTACTATACTTCTGAAATGGAATAGACGTTAGAGTAACATCTTCATTTTCTTTAGAAATTACTGATGGTTTTACGAATCTAACAAATAAATTCATTAAAAGTTCAAAAAGTTCTCTTCTCAATTTATGTATATAAGGAGCTTTTGTTGCAAATTAATATTTACTGTTATAAACAAAGGCAAAGTATTTTTCAAAAATAACAAGTACAATTTGGTGGTCGGTGACTGTAAAATTTTTTTAATGTTTTGCAATCTCTTTCCTTCATTCTCACTGTTATCTGGTTTATCTCCAAAAAAATTTATCACAGCATCCCACTGTTCCAAAATCCTTGTTATAGATTCTAAAAGAGACAACCATCTCGTACTGCAATATTTCAAAATTTTATGAGATTTTGCATTCTGTCCCAAAATTTGTTGAGCAACTTTGAAGCTATGCTTCCGTTTCGAACTTTTCTCCAAGTAAAAATATATATCTATTATCAACATTTCAATTTCTGAGCCAATTAATTTTTCAGTAGCTTTTTTTGCAGCTATATGCAAGAGGTGGCACGGACAACCTCGGGTGATTATACTTGGTTGATGCATTTTGATAAATGATGCTACACCTTTAAACTTTCCAATCATATTACTAGCATTATCTGAAGAAAATGATAAGCAATTTTTCCATTCTAAACCTTTGTTTTTAAAGTTTTCATTTATACAATTAAAAATACCTTCTCCTGTATTATTCGTGCATTCTAAAATAGAAATCAATGAAGTAATTATCACTCCCTTTTCTTTACTGTAGTATGTTATAACCAATGGGTACAGTTTGTTATCATTGTTATCATTACTCCCATCAGTACTTAGAGAAAACGATGTACTGCACACTGATTTTATAATATCAGCAACAGTATTTTCTGCAAGCGTTTTCACAATAGCAGCAGTTTTGGTATGACCGCAGCTAAATTTTTTTGCTATGGCAGAATCCGGAAGCTCTCGCCGTAAACTACACAATGCAGCCGAATGCAGCCTAAACACACATCAGCGAGGAACCTGGGAGACAGACAATTGGGTGGAACTATTGATAAGTCGTTAACGGTTGGAGTTACTGATCTACGATTGGCTAATTCTTCAAAACTAGGAACGCACTCAACACGTGATATATGATAACATGAGTATTCAGCCAATCATCGGATGAATTAGTTGGTTCCGTTTTGCGTACTGGTTCTCCTGCTCTTGTTTCTGTAAAATTCGTAGTTTTTTCCATACTTTTTGTAGCTCGTAGTTTTTCATGAATTTCCGTAGAAACTACGGAGAATCCGTAGTAGTTGGAGTTTATGGATATTACATAAGAACCTAACATTTTACATACTACTTGCACTTATAGTCTACTATGATCTGATTTTCTAAGTTAATTCTGGAGACAATGATAAAATTTTAGGGATATCAGCATAGAAACAAAAAGAGAAATGTGACTTTATAGTGCGATTAGAATATTAAAGCAACACGTCTTTAATGATAATCTAGATCTGAGAAGCACAGATGAAATGTGTCATACCTAAACAAAGTATTGCAGTTTAAGATGAAGCATAAAAAACTGCAATATGAATATTTCAGATTTCTATCTAATACTTCAAAGAAGAGTTTATGATTAAAAATATTTATAAAATCAAAAGACATCAAACATTATTAAAATTAATAAAAATTACTTTAAAATTAATTGGGAATGCTAAATGGTGGGTTTTCTCATAAATTAAATTCACACACACATTTTTGAATTTATTTAATATGAAAAACAATCATTCAAGATGTAGGTGAATGTTTTTTCCGCACTAGATAGGTTGTACATGCTTTTAACAAGAATTTATTGCAAGTGAAGTGGCAATAATTTTTACTTTCCCAGAATACTAAATTTATATAGTATAAACCAGTTGTCTCATACTGGCAGCTTGTGAAGACATTTTTGTATCAAATTTGTTGCAAATATGGTGTTTGGAACCATATTTGCAACCTAATATATAAAGTTATTGGAAGTCCAAGTTTGTATTATGTTTATTTCCACTAAAAATGAACATGAATAACGCACCAGAAAATCTATAAATGCAGCTAATTAATTTACAGTGTGACATAAATTTTATTCAAAGATTTGAAGATACAGAGTTTATTAATTTTCTTTCATACTCATCAGCAAATAAATCAGTTTCAAATTTTTACACTAATAAGTCTCATTTGGGAATAAATATATTTGTGTAGTATTTATGTAAGAATATTATTTCTTTCACAGGTGAAAATTAATACGAAAAAAACCTGATGATCAATGAGAATCTAGAATCCATGATAATTTCTAGAAATTTCTCTCGAAAGTTACAAGCGTTATCAGAATCGAAATGCTATCAAGTATAAGAAATTTATGATCATTTAAATTACAAACATAAGTGTTTTTACTTATGCATCAATGAAAAATTTAATAAATAAAAGAAACAGATTCAGTTGTCATTATTTATTCTTAATTTTTATCCCACTTAGTAAATTTTCTCAGAAAGCTTAAAGTTTTTATAATTTATTTATACATATTTTTAATTGAAGTAATTTATTTAATGATTAAATAAGCATGTTGTAAGGTACATTTTAATTTTATAACAGTATCTTAATTTCAAAGTGCTTTCCTATCGATTCTTGTTTCCACTTAAAGTCTCACATGTATTCCAGATTTATGTAAACATCCGATTTGGGGCAGAAGTGGGCATATCTATCAGTGATCTAGGGATGAGTGCAGCAGCCCAGTTAGACTTAAATGGTTCTTCCATTTCACGCTCTTTCTTTCCGAGTGCTGCACAACAGAAATTTTTGTCTGCGCGTTATACATTTTAAGCTGATACACGATGAAATTTTAAAATTATAGAATTAAATTAAAATCAAACATCAGATTGTGACATTTCAAAGAAAAAATCATTAAAAGAACTGTAATAGTAAACTATTTGTCTTAATACAATTCATCATCAGTTTATAAATATTTTAAAAGATAATATTAATATAATAATAATATTTAATAGATAACAATTAAATTAATAATAATTTATATATGCATCTTAGTTAATTTTTAATATTTTCAAACACTGACTAAAAAACTTTTATCTGTTAAATATTCCTTAATAAATTACATTTATTAATATAATCAAATTATCTATAAACAAAATAAAACAATTTAATGAGAAGAGGTTGCATAAAAATAATTTTAGTTTTAATTATACATGCCATACCTTTTTCCACCTTTACATTTTTGGCTGCGTAATTGGGATGGTCAGTCTTCCTAATTGCTCACCAGTGGCCGAGCAGTAAAGTCGCAGAACACTGGTAGTTCAGTCCGAGGTTTGAATCCATGGGTGTTTTCATGCTTTTTCCCATGTGTAATGTGTATACGAGCCAGTTTCCCTTAGAAAGTCCTCACGAAGGCATCTCTCCCCTTAGACAGATAGCCCTCGAGGCTTTGCCATAATTACATAACATAACCTAACCAGTCTTCCTAATTGTGATTCTTCATCATAAATTTTAATCACGTCATAACACTAATCTCTTAAAATCGCCGAGGAAAGGTTTATTTCTAGAGCTTTCTGAAACATTAGAACTCATCATAAAAATGAAGATTTGAAAGTAAAAGAAGGTCAGTAACAGCGATGCTCAATGATTGTAAGAAAAAGCACTAAATGACACCCGACCTCGAGAGGAAAAAATACTCCCGTTTTTCACTCACACCCTGCGATACTTCTTAAACAATATGAAGTAAACTCCAATGATGGAACACAGCAATAACTTTTATTTTACACTAAAAAAATGGTGACATACAAGCAAGAGAAGAAAAGGTATAAAAACTTACTTTAAAAAAAAATAATTACATGCTTCGTGCGAGAAAATGCATGTGACTCTCGAGCCTGTATTTCAATATTGACAGTAACCTGTACATTATTACTCATCTATTTCAAATGCACGAGGGATTAATAACGATATTAAAGCTGTTACAACTGCTACGACCTCCAAGAGGGAAAAATACCCATGCTTTTCACACACCATCCTTCATTTAAACTGACGCACCTTGACTCTCAGCCAAACTGCTCTCGCTAGTGTGGTTAGACAGTACATATCAGAATGAGTTTTTAGAATCACACTGAATGCAAATGAGAGAGAGAGAGAGAGAGCTAGAAATTCTGAGTAGCATGTGTTTGCCTTTGGGCTAAATCTCTATTGAAGCTGTTACACTCGTCCCTATTACTATGTGCCTTTTGATATTCGTGAGATAGTTTAAATTCATGGCCAACTACATTAGATACTCATGTTAGTTTCAGCTAAGTCTCCTTTAGTTAGTTATAATTTAGATCTTATTTCTTATTCTGAGTTTAAACCTAAGAAAGAGGCCAACTGTTCATCTCATTTTGAGTGAAATAAAGGGTATTTTAACCCTTCTTGAAGTCTGCGCTTTAGTTATTTGAACTCAGCGATTAAGCTGCTAAATAGTTCACTAGGTTCCTTGATGTTTACTTTAGACAAAAAGAGTGAGGAACCCTACAACGTTAGAATTATTTACAAGAAATATCAGTCAAAGAATGAATTATTTACAAGAAATATCAGTCAAAGAATCTAACATTTTACTGTCAATATTTTTGAATAAGAAAGTGTAATCAACAAAAATGTCTTACAAGTACCAAACTTTACATTTGAGAGAGAAAACAATTATAAATTTGAATTTTTTCCTTTTATAGTATTATTATTATTGTTTATGCATGGTTTGATGTACATGTAGTAAACAAAAAATAATATTTACTTTAAAATGTTCTGTTAATGAAATTTTTCATTTTATTTGGGGGGGGGGGAAGAGAGAGAGAGAGAAAAGAAAAAAAAAAAAACCTGCCTGTCAGCTGTTTTCAGATTGTGCATTCAACCTGCATGAAATCTGAGACTGAATACCACTGTGAAAAATAATAACGCCACAGACACCTACCCCAAAATATGACAAAGCAGAATGATTTTGTATAGCATAGTAGTGCAATTTCAAGATGATTTCAAAGTGACAAACATGATTTACAGGCAGGGAAAAAGGATTTTATACTTTTTGTAATACTGATAGAGTTTAATATTTTGTAATATTAATAGAGAAAACTGATCACAAGTCATTTTATAATGCATTACTATCTTAGTTGCAACATGATTTTTATATAAAATACACTAAATTAAAATTCAGAATAATAAACTTATTGTTTTGACACACGTCCAAGAAAAGAAGAAAAACCTACAAATCAATATAATGCATGAAAAATTAATAACAAAAAATCACTGAATCAAAATATATATATGCTACATACACTGAAAATCCCCCCAACACAAAATTAGAATTTTTATATATAGTTTTCACTAGGATATGAGTGTCTTAGCCCTTTTTTAAAAATTGTCAGATAAATTTTAGATACTTTCTGATTATCTATCTGCATCCTCAATTTTTAATAGTAAGAAGAATTGCCATGTTATGGGCATATTTTTTAATATTACATGTGACAACAGCTAACCCACTCATGCATGTGCTACACAGGTGCTTGAGTACACACATATTCACACATTTTATAGTTAACTCTAATTTTGCTGAAAGTATACATTGACTGTTACGATAGAAATATCAGCCATATAGATCTTTGATTTTCCTCAAAAAATTTCTTGTTTCTTATGCTTTTTTCATTACTCTTTATAAATAAAGTTAAGCAAGTTGGATACTTCACAAATGTGCAAATAATCAGAAAGTATAAAGTTCTACCATAATTATATTTAAGGAGGTAATCTAAATTAAAATAAATAAATAAATAAAATGAAGAGTTTTGGATATTACAAGGAAACTTGGCCCAGCTTTGCAACTCCCCCTCCCTTTTTCTGTTAATGGGTTCCAGTCGGAATTATGTAAGAAAGCATCTAATGTGGTACTCTATCTATCTCTATATGTGTGTGTGTGTATTTGTGACGAGTTAACTATATAATGATATCATTGTGAATGCTAGAAGAATAAACATCAATGCAGTAAGTTTTAATCTTAGGTTTTTCAGTTTCTTTTTGTTCAGTGTTGGCTTTATTTTGAAGGAAAAGAATGAAACTACTGTAAAGTTGTGATGCAGTAAATGGTGATACACAATTGAATGAAGTGAATCGTGAATACACAAATAAAACTTCCGAAAACAAATGGTGAAATACTCAAAGCATTTCCCACAGCCATGCAGACTGCTACCTAATGAAGTACATGTGACATTAATTGCATGAGAAGCGCAAACGGCAATGTGAAATGAAATTGCCATTTTTATGCCTCCTGTGTAATCTGAAATTAATCTAATAAAACCTATTTTGCACTTTTACATATTTTAAAAGAAATTATTCTGGACTGTTGACATTAAGTGCTGCCCTATTAACAGGGAAAAAAAAAAAAAAAAAACCTGCATAATTCCCCCCTCCCAATACTGTTAACAAATAATTCCTGCAACATGATATATATATCATGTCAATACTTTCCACTCATTACTTAATTACAATAGCTTACTACATTAATGGATGTAATTACTGATAAATTTATACAAATATGTATTTAATAAAGAAGCATATTTCAGATAAAATATGAACTGAATTAATTATACCTTTACCCCAATGCCTTTGAACAAAAAATTGATTTTCTTGTATCCAGTCAAAGTTTTTACTTTTAATTTCATTATATGGATCTCAGCCTCTCTGTAGAATTTTTAACAACAGATGGATATTTATGCCCTGAATCTTTAAACACATAAAGCAAACTAATTTTCATATATGTTTTGCTCATAGCAATTTTACCTTTTAGATGATGGAGGTCCTTGAGATCTACTGTCTGAGCGATCTGGTGCAGGTCTTTTACGTGATTCCATACCCATTGAAGGCATTGGTCCTTGAGGAGTACGCCCTCCTGCAGCATATGTATTAGCTGGTGGGCCCATTCCCTGCCCAACACGACCATGCATGCCTTGTGGTGGTGGAGCAGGTGCACCTTGCATAGGACCAGAAGGATAACCCGCTCGTTGAGGTTGAGGCTATAAATTAAAAAAAAAAAAAAAAAAAGTTTTAATACCATATATTTGGTACTGAATATATTAACAAACTCTATTTGTTTTATTAAAAAAATAGCTTATTAAAAAAAGTAGCAATGTACAAAGCTACTGTTAAAAAAGTAGCTTTGTACATTGCTAACATATTCAAATATTATATATAATATTGAACAAACTGCTCAAGTTAATACTGATAATCACTTGGTAATGAATGAATTTCAATACTTAAAGAGTTTACCATCTCTTAAAAAATAATTAATACTAAATATCTATTTTTTGCAATAAAATTTTATTTATCTATATGGGGCAATGAGAATCAAATGCCAAAGGAAGAAAAAAGTAGAAAGAGAAAAATCTTTTTCCAGTTACATAACTAAATATTTCTTTCTCCTTTCTTAGTTTTAAGACCAATTTATTGCTTGTTCTACTTCATCAGATTTTCAAAAGTGAGATTTGGATATTTTGAGTTATTCACAAACGTAAAAATTACGTAAGAATGAAAAATAATTAAGTATAAAGATAAAAGATTTTTAAAGAAGCTGAGCTAAGCCCTGTTTTGGAATTAAGTTTCATCTAATAAGAATGCTTGTACTGTTACCCTCCACTCTTCAAATCATTCGAAAAAATATAAAATTTTCACAAGAAACTTTTAAACAAACAAACAAAAAAACAACTTCAAAAGAAGGGAGGAATTTTTTGTTAAATTGTTTTAAAATATTTAAACTTTTTATTTTAAATTTTCTTCTAATTCATGTTACATACTATTAACACATTAATATAAATACCATTCCATATAGAATCATAAAATGTTCACCACATTTGCAAAATATATCATGCGAAACATATGCTTATGCTAACATTCCTCAGAAGAATTTCTTGTCATGCTCTCACAGGAAACATACTCTAATAACTGTGTAAAACCAGCATTTTTAATCTGGCATTATTTATAGGCACTATAAAGTTACTGAAATAATTCCGAGTCCAAATAATTCAAGATCACGTCTATTTTTTTTTAAATCAAAATCAGCTGTATATAATCATAAACACACTTCATCATTTATTCAACAATATATGACTGAAACAAGGATTTTACAATGAAGATTAAAAAAACAACCAACACTGTTATTTATAAAAAAAATCTGATAGAGACCCCACGACATCCTTATACAGTATATTGAATTACAGGTAACCCTCCTATAACACAGTAGATAGGTTCCTAGAAAATGACGTGTTGTGTGAAACTGCGTTGTACGAAACCCAGAGCCAGTAAAAAGGTTTACTTTTTGGTCCCATTCGGCAAAAAGACAATGAAGGTGCATAAACTGACTTAATCCACTATTCTGCTCAAATTTCAAATGTAAACAAATATGGCTGTTATGGTAAAAATAAATAAATAAAAAAGGCTTAGCTGCACTTAAACAACTTTTAAATTGCAGATAATTCTACAACTACTGCATGCAGATTAACTAAAGGAATAAAAACCTTAACCAGAAGATAAAAACAACATAATTCAATCAACTTTTAAAACAAAAAATGTACAATTTACAAACATGTAAGAATAAAGAAACTGAGCCAAGTAACAGAGCGGTAGAGAGATTTCTGAAAAATTCGTGTTTTGTGATTGGGTATTATATCTAGTATCTGAAGTTGAATAGAGTTGAAGTCATGGTGTTTAAAGTGTTCTAATTCTGCTGTATTGAGTTGTGATGGTGTACTTATTTTAATGCTATTTTTTTGTGCGTTGAATTTTTTGATTTGAGCTCTATGGTTATTTATTCGAAAGTTAAGATTGTTTTTAGTCTGTCCTATATATTTAATATGTCAAGTACCGCATGTAATCATGTAAATACAGTTAAATGTTTTTCATAGAAATTGTTTTTTGGGTTTACCTGTAGCAGGCATGGCGTTAAATTTTCAAGTTTGTCATCTAGTGGAATGACATTTAATGATTTCAATATGAGATAAACTAGCAAGATATAAAAGTAAGGAGGCTGCTAACCTTCAATACAGTAAAGTTTTTGTATAAGAACTTTAAAACTTAAAAAAGAATGGAGATAATATATAAAGTGGGTACATTAGGTAAGAGATAAATAGCGCTAATAGCTGCTATTTAGTATATCAAATGTTGTATGATCTTAAATCCCAGCTGATTGCAACCAAAATACAAGGTGCACATCTACATGTTATAGCAATCCTGCAAACAAAATTTCAATGCTCTGAGGCTACTCGCTTTTTAGTTATGCGAAATACGTACATACATACATCATGAAAAAATCTCTTCTGAATCCATTTTAAATCAATTTTATAATCCGCTTAAGGGGAAATGACCTTTATTCTCATTGAAATATGATACCCTGAATTTTTCGTCATTACAGTACTTCATTTCCTTTGTACAAGGAAGAAATAAGAGGGTATTATAATAAAGTTCCTTACAGAGGTGTATGCGCATATGTCAACGTGGCGCATGCCAGAAAGTTGTTAGTTTTGAGGTCCGGTTATAGATCATTCCGAATTACGGGTGTCCGAATTAACGACTTTTGACTGTATTATGAATGGTTTTAATTTTGCTTATTGGCTGCTGATTTATGAAATTCTTTGGGTGTCACTATTTTTGAAAATGGCTCTTGTCTTTGGTGACTTAGCTTGGCAAAAAATTAGTCACCGACAGTTGGTGACACTCCAGTTTTTTTGCTTACAATCTTGTTTACAAAATTTTCGCTGATAAAATCATAAATTTTAAATGCTTATCTTCTTCATCTCTCTCTCTTTTTCCTTCCTTGTACAAAGTAAAAAGGAAGTATTGCAACTGCGAAATGTTTCAAGCATCATATTTCAATGCAAATATCCATTTTTATCGCTATCAAATGCAATTTAACGATATTTTTGCGTGACATTTGTACGTAAGGACAGAATAAAGAACTCTTCCCCCCCCAAAAAAAATTATAAAACTAATTTGAAATGAATTCTGAAGAGAATACGTACTGAAGAGAATTACATCTGAAGAGAATACGTACTGTGATTACGTATGTATCTCGCATAACTCAAAAACGAGTAGCATCAGAACAGTGAAATTTTGTATACACAACTGCTATAACATGTAAATGTGCACCTCTTATTTTGGTTGCAATTGGCTGAACCAAAAGTATATATATACACTCTGTTACTCGGCTTCTTTATACTTATATGTTTGTAAATTGTGCATTTTTTGCTTTAAAAATGATCGAATTATGTTGTTCCTATCTTCTGGTTAAGGTTTTTATGCCTTTAGTAGGAAATCTGCAAGCAATATTTGTAGAATTAATCAACCATTTAAAAGCTGTTAAAGTGCGGTTAAGCCTAATTTTTAAATAACATGGTGGACATGTTTGTTTACATTTGAAGCAGCAGATTAGTAGATTTGTTGCTAATCTAGAGAGACTAAGCTTCGTAACAACAAAGATAACACCTTCATTTATTATTGCGAATTAAATCATACTTAATCCTTTTTGGAATTTTTTCAAGAAAATAAGTGTTTAAGATTTGTTCATAATTTTTAATATAGATATTTTGAGTTTTTATGTATTTTTGCCTTCTCGCGAAGTGAGAACTGAATTAATTGAATGAGAAATACTGAATTGTCTGTGAAAAAACTGTTTCTTTCTCTCTCTCTCTTTTTTTTTTTTTTGTTTGTTCAATTTCTTTTATACATTGTTTTAGATTTATTATAATATTTGACTAGAACATGCGGCAACGGTTACATAATTCTTTACATGATATAAATTTTGCGCATTCTGAGTTATAAGATCAATTACCATGCCAGTAAACTCTTATCGTCATGCACGTTTTAGGCTTTATTCTCACTGAGCCAGCAAAACTACACTTTTGTGTAATAGTTTCGGCAATATGTTATAAGTTATATAATGAATGAAATGTAACACTGTTAAGGGAACTTAGCATAGCGTCAGGGTGTCACTATGGTAAACAAATATAGTGAATTTTAAAGAGTGGATTATTCTACTGTGGTTTATGCGATATTGACAAAGTAGATTTAATTCAATCTAATAAGTTTAAATGAAATGCATGAAAAAATGCATAAATTTAATATTCCTTACAAGGAAGTCATATGGTGTACACATCAGATTTTTTCATATGATTTAGTAAAATGTATTGAATGCTATTAGCGAATGAAAAATGTTGATGTTTATATACCTTCTAATTTACATATTTTCCCTTTGTCCATTTTCAACAAATAAACACTGTCACCAAATAGTCCAGTTTAGTGCAAATAATGGATAAGCATTACATCACAACACACTCGTTCACTCAGGTTTCATGCAACAATGATACTCACTAAGCCTGTTCAGCTTTTAAAGAGAAGGTTGAAATTTTATTTTAATTTCTGTTCTACTCTTGCAATAAAAAAAAGGGGGACCAATCTTCTACAAAAAGCTAGAGGCAGTGGAATATTTACAAAGTTATGAGATTAGTTGTACTACTGTACACATGCAAAACATTGAATGAATTTACAGTTCACAAAATGGTGGAATAAAGCACTCAGTAGAACATCATATATACTTGTATTTAAAAAAACTTATATATTTGCCAAGTTCACAAAGAAGCTGAGAAATTCACTGCTTTTTTTAAATGCCATTAAGGAAAGTTTAGCTGCTCAGATTATTAATACTAGTTTTAATTAATCTGTTTCCAAATTATCTCAAAGCTTTTATCGAAGTTTCTTTTTGCTGTATCTGTAAGTTGTACCTATTGATTTTCTAATTAAATAAAGATCAATATGGTCCTTCAAACTTCCATCAAATTTGTCAATACAAGTTTGGCAAGATCTCCACCAAATTTTAAGTTGACAAAAAACACACAAATAACAGATTAATTTGTAACTTTTCATAAATATTTCCTCATTGCAAATCTATTACTTATTTAAAGAATTATTTTGATTATAAGCATATGTATATGCTTATAATACAGGGGAAAAAATACAGCGTATAATACAGGAATCTGTAACATTTTTATACATGATAAATATGTTTTGAATGTTAAGTCTATGAATGAACTGATAGCCCATCTCTTCATACATGTGTAAAAATAAAAAATATACAGGTAAAACTCTTAATTTGCAATAGCCTCTTAAGTTTTATTTTTAAATTTAGCTATTTTCTTCTTCTATTCAAAAAGTAATAATCTGCTTATAACAAATCTTTTTCAAGCGGTCCCCTTTAAAAAATTTTACTCATTTTTATAAAACACATATGACGCATATACTTCCTTAGTGGCAAAAGCAAAAATAAAGCATTTTACCATTAATGATAAATTTGCAAACCAAAATTTTTCAGCAATGAACAGAAATAAAGCAGATCATAACTCTGCAATTCTTAAACTAATATCAATATCATAATTTTCACAGTATGTACTATTAAACATGAAGTCAAATATTTTTTTCAAGAATGCTGTTAATTTGCGAAATCTGTGCTTATATTGCTTTATTATAATTTAGTCTATGAGTAATGCCTCAAAAAAAGATGTGTCAAATTGAAAAATATCTTCAGCATCAACATCACTATCATCATCTATAAAAGTGAAATTTTCACCTCAGGTATACAGAAAGAAATATATGATGCATGTATTTATATATTTATACATTACATATTCAGGGGGGGACATTCTTGTTGGCAAAGCTCTAAAAGTGTGTATATTTTTAAGGAAGTAGTTGGGTAACCCACACTAGCTGTCAGCCACTAGTTTATCATGCTGCATTCCAGTGGTCAGGCTTTTGTTTGAAAGGGTGTTGACATTGCTAATGTCATGTCATAAAAACAAGTTTGGTTTGGTGTACTGATATGGATTTGCAAAATAAACAACAACCTAATTGGCCAAACATGTCTGCAAAAATGACAATGTTTGTTTTTTGGAACTCCAATTCAAGGTGACTGTTGCATCCAATTTAGTGATACCACCAAGAAACTCAATATCTCAGGGAACAATGTGCTAAATATTGTTCATGTGCAGCAGGGCTACCAGAAGGATGCCAAGGACAACAATTTACTCTATCCCTGCATCAGTGCTTTGGTGGAATAGGTAAGCATGGTGACTATACTGAAAAGCAATGTTTTATTACTGTGATCAAGTACTATCAGTGCCTTATAATCTGCTTGTGAAACAATACTTGCCTCTAAGTCAGCTTGTCAGTCAGCAGATCTTTTAAAAAAAGAAGGAAAAAATTCAAAAAGGATTCAGATTTTAATGTCATGCCACAAAACTCTTACTGAGCTTGCAATTTACCAATTTGCTCGGACCCACTCTAACACAACTTTTTTTATCGATTATTAAAAATGGTTTTCTTCAGACTTATGCCCCAGAAAATTCAATAGTAAAATCACAAAATTCTTAAAAACAGTATATTTTTAGAATTCCTGATGATTATTATGTGTTGCTGTAATATTTTTCTATTTTTTCAGTTTATAATATCAATGTTAAGTTTTCTTAACAAGAAAATCTGCACAACATTTTTTGGTTTTTTTTTTAGAATACTGGATATGTGTGCTGTGAATTCATTTATATTGTTCCAGTCATATCCTGATGCCACAAAACTGAAAAGAAAAAAAAAATTACACTTTTATTAGCAAACCAACTTATCAAACCATATCTGAATCTTTAGACAGAATGAAATTAAGGGAATGGATTTATCAAATTAGGAAGAAAAATTAGAAAAAAGAAAAACATGTGATCTGTGCCCACTTTGTAAGAATAGAAAAAGAGCACACAAATGCTTGGAATGCGAGGAACAAGTGTGCCTTCAGTGCTCTCAAAAGATGTGTTTCGACTGTGTGTCATCTTATGATTCATCCTTGTAAACAAAGGTATACTAATCTATTAATAATTTATAATTAAATTCATTGTTGTAGAATTACGGTTTAATTGACAGTAAACTTAATAAAGTCATATTTTCATGCATATTTAATAAAATCTTTCTTCTTTAAAAGCTTTGTTCCTTAAAATGAAGAAAACAGTCATTTTTTATATGAATTAAACTGCGTAAAATTAAATGATTTATGTTTAAAATATATTGATTTAAATGAATTAGAATTCCATAAATATGCATAAAGTATCCATACGATTCCTTAAAAATGCATAAAAATATATACTTTTATGCATTTCTTAAAAGTGGTCAGTGAAACCGCTCGCAGTAATTATGCGGAAAAAACTGTCATAACAGTCAAAGATTAACATGTCACAGTTTAAAATACATGTAACTTATGACATTGATTCTTAAACAATATTCAGATAACTGTACATTAAAAGTTACAAAACATTGACATTTTAACAATATTAAGATAACTACACATTAAAAGATACACCACTCAACAAACTATTTAAAGCCTTTCCAGACATTCTGGCTAATTTATATCAATTTCCTTCTCTTTAAGCATCTTCTTCTAACTCCCACTAGTTTCTGAGTGTCCAACTTGTCAATCACTTGGCTATGTACCTATGAGGTTTTACTTGATCGAATAAAAGTTAAATAGTCCCAAACCCTTGACAGACGTGAAGCAAATTATCGCTATGTCTGAAAGTAACTACAAAGTCAGATAAAGGTTTAGATAAACCTCTTATTTAAAAAGACCTTAACATAAAGGCATGTGTTCTTATTCTAGCAAAACTGACTACAGCTTATGGTGATCCGATTAAACAAGAACAGTTAAATTCAAACTAAAAATGTGGACTAGTAGTCAAAGACTACACAATTTAATTTTAATCTAAGCTGGTTCACTAACAGGTCCTAACAAACTCGTAAGTCGTCAAAATGTAGTTATCGCATAACATATTCAAATATAACATTTATATTGTTAACATATTATTTATAAATATAACATTATTCAAGCAGCGATAACGCAACAACAAATAATGACAAATTACCAGAGTTGGTAGGAACTACAGCAGTGTGTAAGTGGAGGCCAGAAACAAGTTCTGTCTTACAACCCCAAATCCTTAATTTAAAAACTATCTAAGTGATTTTCATTCTGGCGAGAAACAAAAAATTATAGCAAAGGTTGAAATTATAAACAACTGCTTAATTTACATAATAATAATTCTACATAGCTTTGAAGAATAATTTTCTTTCTCTTTACGTATCCGGTTTCTTTCTTCAATATATTTCATCTTCATTTAAAAATTTTTGGATTTAATTAAAGATTTCTGTTATTCTAAAAAACTAAATACATTTAGAATGTATAGGAAAAGGTGCCAATTTTATTTCTTTAGTAATAATATGAACATCCAGAATAAATATGAAATGATATACGGTAAGGGACAGTTAGAGAGCCAGTGTAGCAGAATTTTAGAATCTAGTGACACACTGAGCATCAAAATCTAGAAACGGCAATATTTCAGAATTTAGGAAGGCACTGAAAAGCAGAATTTAGGATCCACAGAGATTGCGTCAGGTGGGAAAATGCATAGTGCCAGCCCTATGTATGATGCACAGGGCCATAGCTAGGTTTAATAGCACCCTGGAATAACTGACGATTTTGCACCCCCTTCTGTATGCCAAGAATGAAAAATATTTCATTCTAAAATTTTGTAACATCAGTTTGGCACCCCATGGATGCTGCACGCTTTGCCTCACCCTAGCTATGCCACTGATGATGCACTGAGACATACAAGATGAATCTTTTAAATTGTCAGTTTTCAATTTCTTTAATAATAGAAAAATTCCTTTCTGTAAATGCCTGTCCACGTGATAAGATTAGAAGCATTTTTGATATATTCCATGCTTTGTGTCTAGTGAAAAGTAGAGAAAACAAAGGGAAGACAAACATGTTGAGAAAAAGACTTCTAGTAACAGAAGCAAAACATTATGCTTTCATTGTTCTTCCAAACATTCTCCAAAAAGTTATCACAAACTTTCTGCAAAATACATTTATTACATGTTAATATCATGAAGACATTTTTCTGGAATCTTCTAGATTCATGAGTCTATAAATCTTGCCTTTAAATTCTTCTAAACTTTCCAAGTTGCAATGTCTAAAATCCTACATAACCCCTACCAATTCTGTAACAGCAAAAAGCCAGAAATATGTTGAAAAAAAATCAAAGAAAAGTGTAAAATTAATATCATAGAGAAAACTGATGCATATTGAGACAATTACATGGGAAAAACTATTTACCATGAAAAAATTAAAACAAAGGCATTTTTAGTTAATTACATAGCTATTTTACTTTTGCTAAGACTGCCAAGCAATTTCATAATTAGCATTGGGAATAGTTACTGAATGTATAATTTTTAATGCATAACTTCTGCAACTAGCCTTTAAATATTGCAACTTCATAACAACAGAAATAGTTTGACTTTCACGTTAACTTGAAATATATATATATCTTTAAATGTTAACCATTCTTCAGTATTTCCTGAGAAAGTTGAAGCACAGGCAATATGAGATCACTATGAGATTTGAGCACAGGCAATATGAGATTTAATATGAGCACAGGCAATAGAGGAAGCACAGGCAATATGAGATCCTTCCCATTATCCCATGAATTTGAAACATTGCCTTCACAGTACAAAGTGATGGAATCACTGTCCAACTACACTCGACAGTCAAGGATGCTCAGAGTATCTAGAATAATGCTTAGTTCTCAAATGTAAGAGCACGGCACAGATTCAGTAACAAATAATTAAACCAGAACTAAGTTTGAATTTAATTATATAAATTTTAAAATTATTTTTGCTTGTAATGAACTAATCACTTCTCAAGATCACATTTAATTTGTGCAAAATAAAAGCTGAAAAGGAAATGCTTGCTATGCAATACTCTGTTTTCACAAGAAATTTACAAACAGTTTGTAAATGCAAGAAACATGTTTAAAACAAAAATCATTTTAAAATATCCCTAGAAGTATTATTTTGCCAAATGTAAGAAGTCATAAACACTTGTTAACCTATGAAACTAAAAAATCAGAAGAATTTTCTCACACAACAACAAAAATATACATAAATAAAATAAACGATAAAATTATATATTAAAAAAATATTTGTTAATAACGAATTAACTTTAAATAGTAAATAATTAATATTTGAAAAAAATATACTTGCAAGGAAAAAAAAATTATAATTCTTGTATCTTCTAATAGTAAAAAATAATCAGTTTTCCTAATCATTGATGCTGATTGGTCTGGTTTTGAATCCCACAGAAGGCATGGATGTAAATTGTCTGCTCTCTCATAGGAGGTAATTGTGGCTGCCTATTAGGTGCCTTCATAATAAAATCACAACCACTTCTGGTCTTGGTAGTGGCGAAAACCGAAAATGACTACGTTTAAATGGCCACCATTAAAAAAAAAACCTTTTGATAGAAAAATAATACTTTACTCAGTTTCCATTCAGTTAAGATCAATGGCAGATTTTGCTTTCATTACAAAAGAACTACATAAGTTTGTTCATAGCAATTGCCACATAGGCCTATTTTTGCTAATAAAAGTTTCTCTAATGTTATTCTGAACCCAAATTTAATCTTTGTTTTAGTAACAAAACTAAAAATCCTACTTCACTCAGCATTACTGCACGAAATTGTCAGAATGGCCTAATTATTCTAAACAGTTCACTGTACTGAAAAATTCCTTCCCATTCCTTTTAAACTCCACTGGATGTCAATCCTGGCCGGTTTTATAACCCTATCCAAGTTTTCTAATTATGAACTGCAAAACTGCGACTAGAGTTACCAGATGCAAAATCAGTATCATTGTCTTTCAAAACTCTATGAAGTAAAATTGCAGACCTATTTAAAAAAAATATCTTATATCATAAAAAAATGCTAAAGTGGAAACATCTACAACTTTAGCATATAAAATCACTTCATTGATAATTCAGGGTTTGTACACATTTCCTTACATGAAAATTAAGGACTTTTAAGGACCATCAAAGAAAAAATTAAGGAGCTATCAACAAACAAAAAAAAAAAAAAAAAAAAAAAAAAAAAAAAAGAATAGAAAAAAGCAATTATCCATACAACCGACTTCATGCTTGTAATTTCACTTTAAGAAACTAACAGAAGTGTGTATTATGCACTATTATTAAATTCAATTTAATACTTACCATAAAACAATTTTGAAAATTAAACTAACTCCCTACAAGTTATGAAGTAGATAACATTAAATTAGGAACATAATTTCTTGAAAAACATGTATAAGTGTATTTTACACTAATAACAGTCACTATTTTAGAGATTTACATGATTATTATTTAACTTATTTGATATTTATTTAAACACAGTCAACTACTATTATATTCACAATGTAAGAATATTTTGCAGATTAAAATAACTGATTTGTAAACATACAATTTATTTCCTTGGTTTTTTGAAAGATACTAGATTTATAAACTGTACAATAAAAGATACAAAACATTTGTCCTTTTTTTAAATCTGAAATCTTTTCAGCTATTTTAACATCTAATTTATTTATATCTATTTCCTTTTCTTTAACTATTCTTCTAAGTTCATTTGCTTTGATAAACAAATCAATGTTCCTGCTGGTCTCAGTTTCATCTGCTAAAGCATCTACTTCTTCATTAATATCTTTAATGTCCCTTTGAAGAAATTTTTTCTTCTGCTTCATATAATCAATTTCTTCCTCAATAATATTTCTTTTCCTCTTTGAACTTTCAGATTTAGTTAAAGATTTTTGTTCTTCTAAATACTAAACGTTCCTCTAAATACTGAACTTCTAAATAACAAACTCCACTTCTTGCAGAAGCTGCTGCTGATCTCATTTCTTTATTAATTTCGATATTAAGAACACCTCCAGAAAATTTTATGTAATCAAATACTGTGCGTTGAAAAATGTATGATGAATCATTTAAATTTTCAATTTCAATTGCTTTATTTACAGAGAAGCCCCTTTCCACAGAGGCCTGTTCATATGACAAGATAAGAATACTTGTCACAGTGAATACTTGAATAGTGAAAATATACATTTTTTACTATATTATATATATATATATATATATATATATATATAATTTATTTCCAAAACAATATTGATTAATTGATTATATTATCTAAGTTTAATTAAAGTGGAATTATTTTAAATGAGTAAATCCATACTGGTAGGTTATATTTTGAAATACAGTACAAAGTCCGAGATCCGGACATCCAATATCTGGAATGATCTAAAATCTGGACCTCAAAGCCACCACGAACCAATTTTTTAGGGCTTTTTTGAAGGGAAGGGGTATGCTTTACGCACGCGCATTAGATTTTTTTTCCTCATCATAAAAAAACATGCCGGAAATCCCGATTTTTAATCTCAGTTTGGCGCTAAATAAAATATCTCATTATTGAAGAAATAATTATTTTAGCATAAATTTGTGTGATTAGTAACTTGACTCCATAGCTGCGTGTCTGCTTGGCATAATCTCAAACCGAAATATTTGTTAATTTTACACCAACTAATATTTTATATCCTTGATGCCGAAATCGCGAATCATTATTTATTGTATTTTGCTTTCATCACCGCATGTTTATCAACGGATGACAACTTGAGTGATGAATCATGCAGCGACGCCACATAACAGAGTACTATCCGATTACAGATTTAAGTTTAATGCGCTAAAATGTTGACAAGGGGAGATTTAGCAGAAATTTCTTTCCTTATGCTAAAAATAGATTTTGTTAATGATACTCATAGGACAAACGATTATATTTAGTGCTATTTGAATTAAGAATAACTGATTTGTTATTCACATAAAGCAAGAACCAGCGCCAGAGCTCGCATGGGCCGCACCAGGCGGCAGAATTTAGCGAAGTTAAACAGAAGTTTTTCACTGTGATGACAATGCCCAATCATCAATCAATTAACGGAGGGCGAAATCTGTAGTATGGTTCTAAATCCAGAAAATACAGCTACCGATAGTGAAGAAAGTAACAGAGAGGTTATTGAACGAGAAAAAAATTTTGATTGACAAGTTATTCGGAATTCTCGACACAGTAATTACAGGACTTGAACAATGGAACTTAATAACTGAACAAGAAATTATATGTCTATAGTATTAGCAGAGAAAACAAATCAAACAACTCACATTGAAAGAAATGTTTAATAAAGTAAACATATAAATATTAAGCTCTTTTCTTTTGTAAATTTTGATACCCTTTAAATCATAAATGCTTCATTATTTCATAAATCACGATTTCATATTTTCAATTTTATAATTTCTACGTTCCATCTTAGTAGATTTAAAATGATCTAATATCCGGAAAAATCGCAAATCTGGTATCGCCGAAGTCCCGATGAGTCCAGACCTCGGACTTTGTACTGTATATATAATACGGAATGTATATTTTCAGTTAAACTTCTACTCAATAACTTTAGTAATTCATGAAAGTTAATTTTGCATCTAGTTAATTCAGGAAAATTAGTTTCAATTAGTTGTTTTCAGCTTTAAAAATATTTAAAAATTTTTAATTAGTTAGTTATTTTCAACTAATAATTGTATCGCCATTAGCAAAAATTATGCATTGCTATCAACAACATAGGTTTAAACCAAATACTTAATTGTCTATTGAAGTTTCAAAACGTATTTCCGAACTTCACTTTTTCTCGGCTAGCGTTACCGAATTTGCCCTTGGCGACCTAAAATCGAAATGGAGCCAACAGATTTCCCACGAAATCGATAACAGACCCTCTGCAGAAATAAACTCATAATTCCAATATCCCATACATATAGTATGTGCAAAAGAGAATAAACTCCGCAGAAGGTGATAAAAATTAATTTATGGCTTAATTAAAACAAACACAGAAATTAAGCTAAGCAAATTGAAATGATAAAACGAAACTTAATTTTCATGTGAATTTTCAGCGCTGACTCTCCCATTCTAGAAATTTCAATTTGTTTCAGACAAAGACCACATTTAAGGATTGCCATCCATCAATATCCAGTCTTTGTAGTCAGCTTGATGAAGCCACAGTTTATTGAAAATGTACTTCCCAGGCATCTCGTTCCTATTGGCGTCGGAAGGGTTGTGGCCTTCCAGGTTTGGATTGCTCTAATTTTGGCAAATATTTTCAGAAAACCCCCCTTTTTTTTCTTGAGCACCTTCATCATCACTTTCGCCTCTTAAAGAACTTCCGGCTTCACGCTTTCGCCACAATCTGCCTAAATTTATGGATAACACCTGTTTCAAAAGATTGGGTGAATAACCAATCAGACACCGATACTTTCGTTTGAGTAGCTAAATGTTTTTTTTTTTTTTTTTTTTTTTTTTTTTTTTTTTTTTTATCGTTTCAAATGCAATCCGCCAACAGATTGGTTAAGAGCCGTGTAATTTTAATTCCATATTCATGAGAAATCGTAATTCACACTTAGAATGGCAATCATTAGAAATGATAAGAAATGTCAAATGAGCAAAATTAAGGACCATTTATTCATTTTGGCCAAAATTAAGGACTTTTAAGGATCAAAAATCATTTTTGAAAAAATTAAGGACTTTAAGGACCGTACGAACCCTGTAATTGGAAATTTATACAGTATGTTATCACATACTCGGCAAAAGTACTTTCTAATGTGGATATTAAACATATTTTTGTCTCCATCCAAGAGTTTTCCCACTACTTTGTTAGTTGCAACCCCCATTACAAAATCTTAAATCTTTCTTCCGATTTTAAATTTTTTCATAAATCACATAATATACAGGCTTAGAAGACGAAAACCAAAGCTGGTTTTACAAACTTTGATAAAATGTTTTAAACAAACAACTAATCATTGATTCCAGAATATGAATTAATGAAATTCTGCACTGTACAACTATGTTAAGAACATCCAATAATGGGAAAATGACACATACAAAAAAGCTTTATTAAGCTCTGAAGACAAAAATATAAATACTTGTTCTTCACAAGATAAACTACAGTAATCAGGAAATGTTTTCCTGGTCAAGCAACTTTTTTATTTTGGGAGAACTTCGTTTTACTTTCAAGCTTATATTTTGTAGTATTAATCTGAAAATTCTCCATTAAATTGCTCACAGGTGCAGAAATTACTTCTTTCACATGTATTTTTAACACTGAATGTACGAACTACTTCTTCATTTACTTTAGGTATTTCGTAACTTTCACTACAGACTTTTAGAAGCATTTACTTCTCCCTTAAAGAATGTAAGAAGTGGGTATCATTGGCTGAGGATTCTAGATAAACATTCCTCTAACGATAAATACAGTGTACATACGTTTCAAAAGTTTTCTTATTTTAATATTATCCAGCTGTTGGAATTGTTTCAATTTTTCCTTCCTTTTAGAACTCTTTTTAAGAAAATAATACATATCAACAATGTATTCATCCACATTTATAGGTAAAGAAGCTGCCCCCTTTTCAGCTGCTTAATTTAAAAGGTGACAGGTGCATCTCATAATTTGCAAATCTGAATTTTCTTTAAGATGCCTGCAACATTAGTCTTCAGGTTTACTATTACTGGTGCATTGTCGACATTAAGCGCTAAGCAATTATCCATACAAACTGCATTTTCTTTTAAAGCTTTAATAATTAGCTGTGCTATATTAATGCCTGTCAGATATTTTTCTAAAGTGGGGACAGAAAGTAAACTACACTCAATTTCTGAAGAGTCTGAATTGAAAAAAGAAACGACAGTTGGATACAGCTTTGCATCAGAGTTATTGCTTCCATCTATAGAGAGGCAGAATGGAGCTGTTTTAATGCAATTAATAACTGAAGACTTATTTTCCAGACCATTCCTTTAAAAACAACTGCAATTTTTGTTCTTGCATTTCAGTATTTCTTAACGATTTTACAATCGAGAAATATTTTTCTAAATAAAGCCATAGCATGATCCAATGCATTCAGCAGCAGGTTACTCCAGTAAAGAGGCAGAGAACAGGCATTCTGCATTAATAACTTTTGGTATTTTGTTTGCTCAGAAAAGTTTATTATTATTATTCAAATGTAACTCATGTTGTCCTTGTGTTTTTGTGTACACACATGTTTAAGAATGTCGGCCCTTCCACCATGCAAAATCAAAAGGAAAAATTGTACACATTGCAAATATATTACATTTCCTTGACAAAATAATAGAAGGAAAGTCACTACGTGTACCATTTCTGAAAAGTACACATGTGCTTTACCTTTTTGGCAGACTTTACTTAGACAGATCACAATTTCAACTCACAATGCTCAATCGTGAGACAAACAAAATAACAACCTTGAGCTTGTTTCGCGCTTAGTGGCTAATGTATGCCACATGAGTAGCAGTGGCACTTGATGCTTCACTGGAGAACTGGAACACAATGTTTTCAGATACAATGCAAAAGTATCCCATAATGTCTCATATACAAAGCAAAAGCATCCCATAACGTCTCCCTGATGAAACTTTGGTTTCCTTTTATAGGTAATCTAAAGAAAAATTTAATACTTTCAGAAGCCAAAAATTACTTTTCTGGGTACAAATAATGAAGTATTAAGCTAAAAAGCCAAGCTACATATAAATTGTGAAATTTTAAGAACAAGTAAAAGTCTGGAGAACTAGATTGTAAATCAGGGTGGTAGGAGTAGAGTCAGGAAACGGGAGTCTCCTGCCTAAATTGGAAGAGTTGGCAACTCTGCTGTATACATATTTGGGTTACTAGATAAACACTTTTGCATAACATTGTAACATACCGTATGATTACTTTTGTGGTAACGTGGTACATTGCCTGATCAAAATATTTTGCAGTTTTTTTTTTTTTTTTTTTTTTTTTTTTGTGGCGCTGCAGATAATGAGAAAGTACCAAATTTTTACATACCTGATAAACTGGAGCCGGACTTCCATACTGACGGCTTGGTGGAGGTCCTGCATGTTGTAAAGTCATTGGCCTGTCAGGTGGTCTCATCCCAGGTCCAGGAGGGGGCACTGCACCCATGGCTCCTGGAGGAATAGGAGGACCACCAGCTCCTTGGGGAACTGCAGAAGGAGGGCCTGACTGATTAGGGACAGGTGGTGGTCCAGGAGGTGGTACAGGCACAGGTGTTGGGCCTGCAGGTGGAACTGCATTTCCTTGAACAGCAGCCTGAGGTGGGACAGGGTAGCCTCGATTCATATTAGATGCCATCTAATAAAATTATACACAAAATCAGCATCATAAAATGTGGAAGGTAATATATAACTGCACGAAAATTAATGTAATATAGAATAAACACAAAAAATGACACAGGAATTTATAACTATAATTTTTACTTTAGAACTAGCACTTCACTTGTATTTGCTTTATTGTACACACCTGCAATTTGAATTCATCATTCATTCACAAAACGTATAAGCTTTTCAATTTTAACTTTGCTGGTGCTTGCTTAAGTATACAGTGAGAACATCTATTTGAACTTAAAGACACAATTATGCTATTAAATCTTATCTCACAAAAACTTCTTCACATCAGGCCAGAAAGAGTTATTTTCTACTCAAAAAGTATCTTTATCTTACAAACACCATTTTAACACAGCTATGTTTCTGGTATTTCTATTTTGCTATACTTCTTTCATCTGTCATACATGCTGCACTCTTTGCAGAGAAAAAGGGAAAATTCTTCTACAGAGTACAATGCCGCTTGATTCATCATCCAATGCTGCAAATACCTCCTTGGATATATCCACCTAGATATTTAACTCATCCACTCATCAGATTTTTTACAGTACAAGTTTACTTCGCTGCTGAACATTAAGACATAACTTTTCTTCCTCTATATAGAGCAAACAAAGTGTGGCGACTCTAAATAAATGAAATTGTTTTTTATTTGCCAACTGTGTGGCCATATCTATGTCTGTAACAGTAATGGAGATTTCGGGATACTCGCACGTTTCATCGTCACTGCGGTCAGTCGGATTTTTACTCCGATGCAATCACCAGCAATATTAATTTTATGTGTAGTTGTTGTAATTAAAGTTTTTTTTAATTTAAAATTAACCTACTACTTCATGTTTAAAGTTCATCATGCAAAAAAATCCAGCACAATGCAACAACTGGTGACCCATGCATGTGCTCAATCGAAATGAATCCAGGCAATTTCAGAGGTAGTGGAGAACTTCTCTATAACAGTGTCTGGTGATAATGTGTGAAATGCATCTCAGCCAATACTTTTTTATCATTATGCATATTGGATTAGTTTTATATATTTGTCAGCTACCATACTCCAGCAACATGAGAATGAATAATTTTTATGCACCAAGGTGATTTGTGATACATTGTCCTCGTTTCTTCCACAAAATGGATATTATCTGTGTGCATTCATCAAGTAGGTGAGTTTCCCCCCCTCTCCTCTCTTTCTCATGCTGCAGATCATTTGAACTTAGGTCCTAATCAATTGTTTAGTGTTTCTTCATGTTCACTGCAACTGCATTCCTGAACTATATCATTTTATTGATTTATTTACATGTATTATTGAAATGGTTACTAGCAATCCTCCAACCACTGATCACAAGCAAATGGCTCGTGTTACTGTGAAACTTGTCTCATTTTGCCATAATGACCCCAACATGTAGTTTTTTCAATTAGATGCAAATTCAAGCTCGGTATAACACGAGATTACATGAAATTTTATACCACAGTTTCTGCACTCAACACTGAGGTTCTGCAGTAAATTTCTGGGGCTAGTTCTGAAATCTCCTTAGATATCAAATATGAGGAATTGAAAAATAAATTAATTTCCTTATGAGTCTGAAAATACCAAACTAAAGAATATGTTTCAGGATTTGTAACTTGGCTATATACACCCACTCCAGTTATTGTCAAAAATGCACGAACTTGCAGGTGACAATTTTAAATGGCATGTTTTACAATCATGGTGTCTCAACCGTCTCCCGAGCAATATCCAGGCTTTTCTTACCACTAGTAACGAGAAACTACTCCAGCTGATCCAGATGGCAGACAAAATTCATGATGTGCTCCAGCCACAAGCAATTAATCAAATTCAGCATCCCATTGGTAATAATCACACCAGCAACAAATCCAGGAATTATCACTGCAAGGTTGCAGGCTTACAGACACAATCTCAGTATCACCCACATGGCAGATCAAAGTCCCAGAACTGAAATAATAGGGAATACCAATGCACACAGTCCTGTGAGGAAGAATAAATTTGTTTCTATCACTCCCGATTTGGTGATAAAGTGTGTAAGTATAAGCCTCCATGGGCAAATTCCAGCAGACCTCTTTAAGACCGTCACTTGAAGCAAAAAGTGACAGAGCCCAGTGCATTAGTCGATTATTTGTAACTGATAAAAACATCAGGCATGCGCTTTCCTGCTGATACAGGTGCTGACATTTCAGTTATACCTTTCTCTCCTGCCAAATCAAAACGGCTTCCAGGAAAATTAAACTTATTTGCAGATAATGGATCAAAAATTGCAACATTAGGAGAAATATTAATGTCTTTAGACTTAGGTTTGCATCACAAAATTCAATAACCATTGGTCATAGCTGAGGTTTCACACCCAATAACTGGTGCAGACTTTCTTCCAAAATTTTCTGTTTTGATCGACATCACAAATTTACACTTACTCGATCACACAATTTTCCACCGTAGATAGCATTAGAAATGATACTGATTTTGTAATTAAATTATTATCTGGTAATTACCCTTTCCACAAACTATTTAAGGTAAAAATATATTCCAGGGTAAACCCTGGGCAAAAATTGGCACTTTTTTTGGCACCGTTCCTGCTTATGTTGCAGTAAAATGGCGTTCAAACATAATGCCAAAAAAGAAAAAATATATAATTTCAATAAACTGCATTTTAAATCAAACAAGGAAATAACATAAAAATGGAAATACATGTTATCTAAACTACACAGTACGAAAAGAAAACACTTACTTTATTTAAAAATTACCGTTTCCTCGGTATGTGTGACACAGAGAATTCCTTAAAAAAAATGATCTAAACTAGAATCTGTATACTGCTGTCACCACATAAATTCATAAAAGTAAAAATGAAAAATATCCTCCGGACTGTCGGTCGCATTTCTTTCGAAAATCCCTTTTTATTACACCCCATATATCTTCCATAGTGTTGATATACTTAAATCTCACTGCGTAATTTACCAAGAGGTGAATGAAGCCATTTAAATCTTCATTTAAACACCAGTCAATCAATGTTTTCTTTCCCAGTCATTCCAAAGTGCACGGAAACTTCAGGTTAATTGTACTACCAGCAAGCATTTTAAGGCATAAAACATAAAATAAGCAACGTACTTCCTAACCAACAACCAACACATAAATCAGCCCTTACAAATATTTTCCCATCAGTCAAAATCAATGGAGTCACACATTACAATCAATCATAGTCGGGGTTTCTATAACATTCAACAACTCAGGTTACCATAAATGAAACAACTTGGCAATAATCCAAGGGGGTACCCTAAAATATAGACTAACCTTATTTGAGCACTATCCTAATGCCATTCACTGAGTAACCGGCAAAGTAACTGCTGACCAAGATATCGTACATCACATAGAGACCAATGGACCACCAATCTTTGCCAAAGCAAAGTACTTCTTGAAAAATTAAGGGCCGCAAAAGAAGAATTTATATGTTGGGAATTTGTTGGTGCAAAAAAAATTCCTGGGCCAGTCCAGGAAAAATGGCGACTGGGGCCCTTGTGATGGTTCCCAAGGAAAATGGTGACTGGTGCCCTTGGGGCGACTACTGTTGACTTAATGCAGTTACTTTGCCTGAGAGATATCCGGTTCCTCATATTCAGGACTGCATGCAAGTCTTGGAAGACTAAAAATTTCTTTTCTATGTTAGATTTATTTGTGCTTATCATTAGATCCCATTCAACCCATCTGATATACCAAAACTGCTGTCATAAAAACCTTCTGGAATGTTCGAATTTCCTGTTATGATTTTTGGGTTGTGTAATGCCATTCAAACGTTTCATAAACAAAGTCCTTCAAGATTTAGGTTTCTGTATGCCATATTTCGAAGGTAATATTGTAGCTTTGGCAAATGAAAACAAGCAGCTTGAACTCCTTCATTTAATGCTCGACTGATTTCAGCTTTAGGGTGTAGTTGTTAATCCATCAAAATGTGTTTTCGGGAAATCTAAAAGTGTCATTCCTTGGTCATGAAGTTTCCTTGGGTGTTCGCCTGCTTAGTGATAAAGTCATTGCAATTCAAAATTTCCCAAAGTCCAAAACTGTCCAGGAGTTTGTGCCACTTTTCTGACCCTTTAAATTTTTATCATTACTTCCTTCCTCATGTCGCTGCAAAGCAGGCCCCTTTGCAAACATATTTCATCGGTAACAAGAAGAAAGATACACAGCCAATTATTTGTTCATCCGAATCTCATAGAGGCTTTGTACAATGTAAGGTTTACCTAACGTCAGCAATAGCTCTTAACTGCCCTTCTAAGCATCCTTTAGCATTAATGGTTGATGCCATGAGTGCGGTTTTGCAGTAACTTGTAGACGGAGCATGGAAGTCACTGGCATTCTTCTCAAAATAATTTTCTGCAACATATTCAAAATAGAAAACATATTTTCACAAACATTTTAGTACATACGAGGCAGTTAAACATTTGTGTCATATGGCGGAAGGTCGAATGTTTTCTGTCTATACTGAACACAAATCTGATTTTCATCTTCCACAAAACCCTGATACGGCCTATCCCATGCAAACGCATCACCTCGATTACATAGCACAGTTTACAACTGATATTAGGCATGTCAAAGGCCCTCAAAATATGGTTGCTGATGCTCTGTCCAGAAATGAAGAAGTTATTTGCCTTCAACAACAGACTTCTCCTCCATTGCAGAGTGTCCGAAACAGAATTCAGAATTTCAAAATCTTTTGTCTCATGGACTTAATTTATTACCTATGCAGTTGAAACCAAAACTTTTGCTGTACTGCAATGTGCAAGACAATATGACGTGGCCATACAGTTCATTGAAATTTCATCATAGTATTTTTAGCAGCCTTCACAATTTATCCCAGCCTGCCATCTGGGCTTCCCACATACTAATTCAACAGCATTCTGTATGGCCTAGCATGCGAGTGATCATTTACCCGAATATACAATAATCAAAATGACAAAATCCATTTATACACCACAGTAATTATTAAATTTATGAGCTATTTTTTTAGTCTTTCCCATTTTACCGAACTGTATTTTTTAATTACATCATAGTACTTTATCTTATCTTCTTGACACTAACATGTAATCAATTTTCAATAATTTGGAAAATTATTTGAAAATAAATCATGTAACCGATGGAGATTTCCTAAAGCATTTTGCCTAAAATATTTATTTATTAACCTTTAAAAGACTGAAGAGTTTGGAAAGGTTTCACTTTAAAGGACAAGTAATCCAAAATCATTTCAGTTAAAATATATTTACAGCTAAAATTGGCAATTTTTGACAGTACATGGACACCGAGTTTGTGCAATTCTTTGAATTGTTATTTTGGCTTAGTGTAGCGGCGAGAAATTTCTAAATAAGGTAAATGGATATTTCCTATGTGTAGTGCTTAGATGAATTTCCTTTTCTATGTTATTTCATTGTTTAATTTAAAATGTAGTTTTTTGGTATTATAAATTTTTTGTTTGGCTCTAGAACTGGCTGTTCCTTTGACTTTTTAAGTGAAAATAGTTCGATGTGTACATGGGCAAAGGCAAGGAAGTGCGCAATGCCAAGTTTGTGCAATTATCTGATTTTTTTTTAAGAGTGAAAATATGTTGATGTGTACATGGATACAGAGTTTGTGCAATTCTTGTTATTTTGGCTCTGTGTAGTGGCGATTTTTGCACCACCAGTGTATATCGACTTCACTAAAATGCCATTAGGCCACATTCAACTGAACAAAGGTATGACTTGACTATTATCAATACAGGTACAATTTCTTATAAGAAATAAGCAAAAGGATACATATGTATTTATCTTTTAACTATTACTGCTCATTTTGATTATCACTTAGGAAACAAAGAGTAAATTCTACTTTAATGAGTGGTCTTTTTATTACTCATTAAATCGGTTGAAATTTACTGTACGGTTCCACTTGGTTAATCTCTGAAAAAATATTGATTGTTCATGAAACCTGGTAGCCCGCTGCGTGAAGTAGGTTTTTTGGTAACCTTAATATTGATAATGTTGGTGAAACTAGTCTTGCGAGAAAATCGCGAATATTGTCAAATGTGTTGTGATAAGTTGAGATTTTGGCTATTTTTTGTAACAGTAACCCTTTCGTATGAACCGGAGATTTTCAATTGCTATGTTTGGTTGCATATGCGTAATGTCTTATGAAAATGGTGCCTGAAAGTTTGCTTTGTGTTATAAATGAGTAGATTATTCCAGATACGACTATGGCTTTCTTGAATGCTATTATATGTATTTATCCACTATTAACAGTGGATGAGCCAAAACGAACAGATATTTAATGGAATTGCTTATGCCGACGAGATGCTGGTGGAGGCGTTAACATATGCACATGAAGAAAAGTTATGTTAAAGAACTGATGTTTTATTTATTTATTGGTGTCTGTGCGATATTTTTATTTTTTTATTTTTTAAATATCTGTTTAATGTTTTTAATGTTAGGAATGTTGGCATCAGAATATTTCTCTTACATTTATATACACTATGTGTATCATTTTGGAGTTATTTATCAGGACAAGAAATTCACAACCAACATCATCAAAATACTTTATTCTACTTATCTTTTAAAAAATGCACAAGTAATTAATATCATCTGTTGCCATGGTTATATTCTTGATCTCTTGTTTTTATTAGTACAAATGCTTTGAATATCTTTCAATATCATGACGCCATCTGGCAGTACATTGTGGAAAATGCTAGCATTCGGGCATCCTGACTAAACAATTGCCCTCTATTGTCCCACTTTTTTTTTATCAAACATTGTTGGCAATACCATACAAATCCACATTTTTGTATACAGTATAATCATCATTTAAACTTCAATAAGAAGTTAAATGTTCTGTAACAAAAGTTCTAAAAAAATCTTAATGAAGTTTTTCCAGTAAAGTTCTTTATAGGTTGGGGACAAAAAAAAAAAAAAAAAAATAAAAAAAAAATAAAAAAAAAAAATTTAAAAAAAAAAAAAAATAAAATAAAATAAAAGTTCACATTACCTGTCACTTCACGAGTTACCCAGTTCCTCTTCATGCAACTCATCTCGGTTATTAGCATGCCAAGATTTCAGCTGACCTATGTGGGCTATTGCTGTATACAGTCTACCACGCTCTTTTTCCTCCAGCGGAGTCTGTAAGTATCAATCTTGACTTCTAAGGACTTCTGTCACAATCAAGAGTCTGCTGTATTTTGATTGAGTTTTTGTAGGTTCACCTGTTGGCTTCGATGGTCGTCGAACAATGGGTTGAACTATTTGACCTGGTTCCAAAGTCATAGTTCAGCATTTTTTCTTGCCATAGTACTCCTTCATCGTATGCTGTTTCCTTTCGATGACACTGCGCATTTCTTCTTGAAATTCTTTTGAATCAGTCCATACATCTGCACTTTCATCAGCAAATTTTCATAGGATCCTATCGTTAAATCTTAGGGAACAGCCATGTAGGGTTTCAAAAGGTGTTTTATCCGTAGTTTTGTTGACAGTATTATTCAAATTTCTTTCATTCATAGAGCTTAAATGTGCTTTATCAAACCTTTTTTTTCGTATTGTCCTTCCATATCTGAATCATTTCTGCACATCCCATAGAAACGGTAGCCTCTCCTTGTTACAAAATTTCTCTCAGGAATGTAAGGCTTTCAAGTTGGTCATATTCAAGACCATAATCAGATTTCCAACCAGAGCTGTCTGCTAGCTCTGGTTTTTGGTTTGGAAATTGCTTTTGCTTTATAGTTGGTATTTTTCTATACAAGGGTTTTGGACAATCAGCTTTGCTTACATGAAAATGATCAGCATATTTCACATCTCAATCGTACGTCTTGCCACCATTGCAAAGGTGTAAAATTTGTTTTTGTTACATTTGCTTCAAACATAATTTTGATTAGCATAATCAACTTCATACTTTGTCGCACGAAAGAATACTTGTTTTTCAGTTTTTAACTTCACAAAGTTTACTGTTACTTATTATTTTCTTTGTTTCATCTGCTTGTAATTTAACACATGAATTTTCTTCAGTGCAATCTAACCCAGTAAATGGATAATCTTTTACATAGGAGATATGCATCATTGACTCAATATGTGGCAAATCTAAGAACATTCGTCCAACCAGTCAGTCATCTGGATGAGCCAAATCTGGCACAATTAATACCAGAATACCTTTTGCCACTACATCATCAATTGTTAAATCCACAAATGCCGCACCAAGACTTTTTATCGAACGGTTTTGATTTTCGAAACCAAACAGTTCCTTTCTGCACGATGAAATATTTATCCTTAGGCCTTTCGCGGCCGATTCTTTAGGTAGACATGACGATGCTCCAGTGTCAATCGCTGAAGATGCAATATGAGAATTGTTAATTAAAGCATTCCTCAATTACATATCAGCTGCTACGGAAGAGTCATCAAGACCATGCATATTTAATGTAGCTTCTTTTTTATTCTTAGGGAAATATTTCCTTGAATGGTTTTCAAAACACAAATTTTGCAGGAATAGGGATAATCTTCTGAAATATGACCAAAGAGATTACATGAATAACATTTGGAATCACCCTGATCATAGCGGAAATAATTCATACAGCAAGCTAATTCTGGTATCATCATTTAGAGGAACATGAGGTGCACATTTTGAGACATCGTATATCCCGATACGTTAATTAGTAAATTTTCTATGAATTAATTAGCAAAGTTATAGCAGCAAACGTACGTACTCTTTGTGTACAGTGCTTTAAGACACAACAGAAGAGCCGCTGCGCATCAGAGCCAAGTATAAGTTACACCATTGGAACCGGAATCTCACAAGGAGTAGTTTGAGACTATTTTCATCAGCGTGCGTTAATTAAGAAATTAACTATCGCAAAAATAGTTGTTTTTGCAAGTGGTGCGAGCAATCAACAGGAAGTATTCCCCCCAAGCCGTGCTGATTGCATCTTGAACAAACGGGAGCTTCACAATAAACATCCGAACAATAGCAATTGTACGATTGCCCTTTATGTGCATAACTTCTGTAATTTTTAATCGGAACCAGGATATTTCTTTACAGCACAACAGAAGTCATCCAAAAAATCGAAAATTGAAAAAAAAAAAAAAAAAAAAAAAAAAAAAAATCGGACAGTGGGTTCAAATTCTACAAATTTATTTTTATTTTTCTGGACTTTGTTGCAACGAAGAAACTCTCATCGCTCGCAGTGTGTTTAAGTGCAGTGATCGTGTTACAGTGTGTAACAACTACATAGTCATCTAAGCACAGCGATTGCGTTCAATTTTGTATGACAGTGTGTATTTATCTCACTAATAATTGGATTACTCTATGTTTTATAACAGATGAAGCATTGCTACAAAGGTAGGATTCAAATCATAAGAAATTTCTAAGTCATGTGTAATAAGAACTGAATTCTGCATTTATTTAATTGAACAATTGACTTATTCCTCTAAATTGTACACTGCATAAATTTATCCTTTGTCAATTAACTGTTAATCCTTGTTTCTGAGCTGTAAATTCATCCTAATTAACTAGACAAGCTCTAATTAGCTACAACTGATTTCCTTATATTTCGCTAAACATAACAATGCTAATTCTCTCCCCCCCTCTTCCCCCTTATATTTAATTTGAACCAAGGAATATTCAGTAAACACTTTAATTCTGCAATTTAAATTCAGTTGTCTATACATAGATATATAAAATGTAAGAAAGGCATACTAACTAAACTTAAAAGAAACTTCATATTAAAAACAATAACTACTACAAACTGCTATTTTTTGGTTTATACTATAGTATTATAATAATATGTAAATTGTAGTATTAGTGCTATGTTTAGTATATACATTTTATAATATACATATATCTGTAACAATTGTACACACATTGTAGTATTTGGCTTATAATAATAGTATTTATATTATAGTATTTGTGCTGTGGTGTATATTATTATAGTGTATATATTATAGTATTTGTGCTATACTTTAGTATATATATGTGCTATATTTTAGTAATTTCGTGTGACACTTTGTGATTTGTGCCTTTACTTAACACCCTCTTACCTTGCACATGCGCCACTCGGAACTGTGAATCAGTGTAAGTACTCACTACCTGGTGAAAATAAGTGATTAATGACCTAGCGAATTAGTGGCTTATTGACGAATGCTGATCTAGTGACAGTAACACAGATTTTAGCAGTGCTACATTTCCGTGATTCAGTGTAAATTTGGCTGACAATGATTAATACAGATACCTCTGCAGTTCTAAATACAGCCAACCTCGATTCTCTAGTAAAATCCAGTGCCGTGTCTCACGAAGAAAAGATTGAAACATTGCACGCTGAGTGCACTCGAATAGCACAAGTAAAACGAGAAGGGAAACCTCTGCTTCCCTTATACATACGGAATAAGCTTACTGGAAACACTACAGGCCCTTAAGTCTCTGGCACTAGAAGGTCCCTTCTGTAGGGTACCACCACAGATAAAGGAAGCCTCAACCAATACGGATCACATTGTTACTAAGAATGCAGAAGTTGCTGTCAACTCAGACACATTGCAAGAAGCATCTCATATTTCTCCTCCTCATCATACCTTTGCTGAAATCCTCAAACAACGAAGTCCCTCATTAAGACAGACCAAACATCCCAGCTTGCTGATTGTGCCAAAGAAGAACATTTCACACACTGAGCTAAGAGAAGAATTATGTGCAAAGGCGCCGATTTCTAAACTTCCAGTGACCGTGGAAAAGATTGTAGTGCACAAGAAGGGCGGAGGTGTTCTGGAAATCCCCGGATGACCTCACACTCCTGGAGGCACAATTACAAAGAGCGGAAATTCCGGCAGACTTTCAACACCCTGCAAGACGAAAGCCACGTTATATAGTACACCTTGCTCACGGCTGCCCCAAGAAACACCTTTAGACCACTCTTCAAGCTCAAGGAACGCAAGGAAAAGAACGTCAAATGGGTCTTTGAACGTAACCCGCATAGCTTCGCAGCAGCTCTCCGAATCAAACATTTATACACAGGATGGCATGCACACACCATCCGCGAATATTTCGGGATCAAGCGCTGCTTTAAATGTCAACAGCTTGGCCACCTACAAGTCTTGTGTCATTGCAAATACCAGTACTGCACGTACTGTGCAGGTCCCCACCACATGCGAGACTGCCATGCACGAAAACCAGCATGCATCAATTGTGGAGATGCAAATCATAAGCACGGAATGCAGTACGATACCAAGCACCCAGCTTACCACCATGCCTGTCCCGAGTATCAGAGAACAGAAAACAAGTCAGAGATGCCACCAAATATTAACACAGACAATAATGGCAACGCCCAGACGCAAGACACGTCTGTTGGTCATTTTCCTACACAAGCAGATCCAATGGCAGATTTCAACATACGACACATTGACCAATGTGCACTAAAAATAGTTCAGATTAACCTTTAAAGAGCCAAAGCAGCAATGGCGCAAGTCATTCAATACACCATGGAAACGGAAGCAGACTTCATCATAGCCCAGGAACCTTACCTTTACGATAACAGAGTGTCCGAATTTCCCCTCTCGTTGACTGTATTTCAGGCAACACTGCACACTGCAGAAGGCACGCGAACAGCAATAATATGCTGCCAACAGAAATGGTCTCCCACCATCACTCTAGCCTCACGCGATGTAATAACTATAGCTGTAGAGACACTAAACTTCAATGTGCTTATCATGGATGTTTACCTTTCACCATCTTGGAACACATGACACACTCCTTGGAACTAATTCAGAGAACTCTTGTACAATATAACAGTGCGTCACATCTGCTTGCAGGTGACTTTAATGCGCACTCACTTGCTGTCTGTGCTCGGTGCAAGACTTACCATCCAACTCTGATCATTTGTATATTACTTACAATATTTGCCATCCACATACGAGAATGACCCTCAAGCGCTATAAGCTTACAAAGCGAAAGACTGCACAATTCATAAACTAAGTTCGTTTTTCCCTTAGCAGCGCAGAGGAAGATCTAACAGTATGCACTACATTGCAGGACCTGGATTCGTTCACCAGATCCACAATACAAGACATCTGCAATAGTACATTTTGCCTGAAGACGCGGAAAACGCTGCATATGCCGAACTGGTGGACGACAGATCTCCGAGCGCAGTGCAGTAAAACATGCGCAATGAGAAGGCGCATGAAAGCAGAATACGACCAGGAAGCTAGGCTGGCACTCAGCATCTCATACCGAAAGGCGCAAGTGGAATATAAAAGAGCAATTCTTAAAGCAAAGCTTGCGTGTTGGAGAAACTTTTGCACTAACAACACCGATATTTATGGTGCGCTATTCAAAATAGCATGAGGTAGTATCTTTAAACTACCACAGCTTCACCTTTTTGACAGTTCACCACCAGAGCAAGAGTCTACAAAGGAGGCAGTACTCCCCAAGATCCAGGATGCAGTCTTTCCAAATGACAGTCATGAGGAATTCACAGAAAATTCTCACCTGGGATACCAGCTCTTCAAGACGGCAACTGATGATCCTCCCTTTCAGGATCCAGAAGTCAACGCTATCATGCATATTCTGCCCAAGTGAAAAGCACCAGGCCCGGACTCGCTTGATTACAGCATAGTCAAAGCTGTACTCAAGGAAAAACCTGGATTCCTCTGCAAGTATTTCAACAAATTGCTGGAACACAGGTATTTTCCAGTGGCATTCAAAACAGGGCAAATAGTCCTCTTTGCCAAACCTGAGAAGCATCCGAATGTCCCAGCCTCCTTCTGCTCGATATGCTTGATGTTGGCAATAGGAAAGGTTTTTAGAAAAACTTGCAGTCACAAGACTAAAGCATCACCTCACCCGGAAAAAATTCCTGTCGCAGCTACAATTCGGTTTCAGGGAAAGCATATCAACGGTCCATGCCCTTGATCTCCTGCAGAAAGAAATCATGGAAGCCTGCAGTAACAATCAACACGTAGCAGTACTAAGTTTAGATCTCCAAAGTGCATTTGATTCCTTGTGGTGGCCTGCTGCGCTCGAAGTTCTGCACACTGCTGATATTCCAAACAATCTTTTACAGTTTTTCAAAAGTTACCTCAGCAACAGACAATTCATAGTTGTGCATGACAGAGGAATCATTACCAGACAACAGACCAGGGGCAGTCCACAGGGATAAGGCGCTGGTCCTGTCCTATGAAACGTGACGTTCAATTCGATCTTGTGCACTCAGTGGCCGGAAGGAGTGAAGGCATTTGCATTTGCAGATGATGCTACATTCATCATCAGAGGGCACAGCAAGGACGTTCTTGAAGCCTGTTGCAATGACGTCATCTCGCAGTTTGACATGCTCTGCAACCAAAATAAACTTCGAATCTCGAAGCTCAAGTCGAAATATATAATATTCCATAAACCTGGGCAGACACTCCTTCACAATCCATGTATTAACCTTAGACAAAAGAGAGTAAAGCGAGTGAAAGAACTAAAGCTTCTCGGCTTATTAATCGATGAAAAACTCTCTTGGTTCCCTCATATGCAAGCTCAACGCATTAACGCTCCAGCCCCACATTCTAAAGATCATATACAGCACAGTTGTCGAAAAAATACTATCTATGGGGCGGCCACATGGGCACTTCCAATGACTACGAGGAAACAACAAATTTTGAACAGCGTTCAACGTCGATTTGTTTTGGCCATCACAAGGGCCTACAGGACTGCAGCAGCCACAGTGATGGCTGGACTTATTCCACTGCACATATGGGCCCAAATGGAAGCGGTCATCGCAAAAGTCACTTTCCTTAAGCAACCTGCCCAATACCAGAACCTCCATTTCTCACCGGAGGATTCTGAGAACAATCTACAAGTTGTGGAAGTACACACGGCCCTTTGCTGCAAGAATGTCCATGCTTATACAATGATGCTTAAAGACAACAACGATCACTCTAATGCCCTTAAGACTTATACAGATGGCTTCCAGGTGAATAGAACGACAGGCTGTAGCTATACCATCAAACGAAATGGAAGCACCTTAAGGTCTTGGAAAGGCTTTCTGGGCACAGACAACTCAGTCTTTCAGGAAGCCTAAGCCATACACCAGGCAATCCTAGCAGCGAGTCAATTTAGCTACTCCACTGCACACCGACAGCCTGTCAGCAATTTATGCAATTCGGAACCCTTTTCACAGGTCGCCCATCCACCAGTACGAAGGATTCATCCTCATCTTCTGGATTAAAGCACACGCTGGACACCAGGGGAATGAGGAGGCAGATTTACTAGCCAAAGAAGCAGCGAGCAATCTCGATGCGGAACAACTGGCAATAAAGTTATCAAAAACCTATGTAAAGAAGGCTGTTCTAAACACCGCACTCAAGCAATGGCAGGAAGAGTGGAATTCTATTCTGCAAGGAAGAAGGACCTATGAATTTGCTCACAAAGTCAGCCTTGACAGACAAATATCCCAGCCACACATCAACAGATTTATAACGGGTCATGATCCATTCCCGGAATATTTTCTAGAATGAAGAATAACAAACACCAACATCTGTGTGTGTGGCCAGCCAGGTAGCCCGGACCATTATGTCACCTCCTGCCCAATAACACGAGAGTGGCACATGCTGTTTTACAACACAGATCCAGCCTATAAAAGATTCTTTATTCGCCAACCAGCAGTACTTAAAAAACTCAAAAGTATTATGGACAGACTGCAAGCATTAGGCCAGGAGTTGTGTGATTCGGCTTAACCACAACTCTATCCTTTCCACATAACCAGTCTTTATATCCAATGTACCTATGGCAATGTGCTTATTTATCGTGCCTTCATTAATTGTCACTCATTCTTACCTATGTCATTAATTGTCATTCATTATTTCATTAATCACCAGTGCATCATCAACAATTGTTGCATACCATTACTTTAGTTTTAACTATCTAGATCAACGCACTTTTGTATCCGACGCACATCATTCGTTTAAGTGTACCATCCCTGTCTATGTATATAAAGCCATGTAGAATAACACAGGATTATGTGTTATCACTAATCGTCATATATCGTTTTGCTGTGCAAGCAACATTTTCAGTGCATCTTCTGCAGTAATGTATCAGTGTTTAAGCGTATCATTTTTACTAATGTCTATATTGCCATGTAGGATATCACACGATTATGTATAATTATTAATTGTCATTTTTTGCTTTAATACACAATTCAGTGTATCAGTTTTATTAATGTATAGGTGTTAAAGGTTTCATTTCTAGTAATGTATACATAGCCATGTAGAATAATTTATGTTCATGTATTTTTATTAATCTTCATCTTTCATATTTATCCACAAGTATCTTCAGTGTGTCATTTCTAGTATTAATGTTTAAGTGTAGCACTTCTACTAATGTATGCATAGCCACATAGGACACTACACGATTATGTGTATATATTAATTGTCATCTCTTGCAATGATGCACAAGCATTACACTCAGTGCAACATTTCTGTCAACTTACAGGTGTTTAATATGTATTATTTCTATTCATGTACGCATAGCACAGTAGGATTATACATGATTATGTGTTATCATTGTCATCTTTCGTATTAATGTGAAAATTTCACCATTCCATTACCATTTCTATTAATGTATAAATGCATCATTTACCATGTTATAAATGTATAAGTGTATCATTTCTATTACTGTATGTATAGCTACTTAGGATGATACATGATTACGTGTTACCATTATTCTTCATCTATCGTATAATGTACAAGTGCCATTTTCAGTATTTCATTTCCATTAATGTATAAGTGTTCAAGTGCATCATTTGTACTAATATATATGTACAGTCAAGTAAGGTTATACATGAATATGTGTAACCATTAATTGTCGTCGTTCACACTGATACACAATTTTCATTCTCAGTGTATCATTTCTGTCAACGTATAGGTGTGTATGTATCATTGTTATTGATGTGTGCATAGCCCAGTAGAATAATGCATGATTATGTATTTTCATTTATTGCCATCATTTGTATGTGTTTATGCATATCATTTCTTGTAGTTTATGTATAGTCATACAGGATGACACACGATTACGTGTATTCATTGTCATCTTCTGCATTAATGGGCCAGCTGCTTTATCAGTGTTTCATTTCTTTTAATGTATAAGTATTTATTGTTTGCCTATCTCATTAACCACTTAGACCAAAATACATATGTATCCAATGTACACTGCTCAAAAAAAAAAAAAAAAAATGGGGCAGTACTTCGCATGTTGGTGACATTTCCAGCGTCTAACAGTTTCTTCCACCTCAGTCTGTGTGCTTGTTTCCCTCGTTTTCAAAGCATTTTTGATAAGTTAGGTCCGCCGTTTTTGCTTTTTGTACATTTACAAAACATTATCACATTTATTTTTATAACCATGGGTCTGAAGAAGAAGATGATGTCTATTGAATTAAAGCATGAAATCACAGAAAAACATGAGCAAGGTGTGTGAGTAATTGACTTGGTGAGGATGTACAGGCGTAGCACATCAATGATATGTACTGTGCTTAAACAGGAGTTGATAAGGAGTATATAATGCCAGCTAAGGGCGTTACAATAATTTCTAAGCTCCGGACCTCTTTCCATGAAAAGATGGAGAAACCACGGATGGTGTGGGTGACAGAGAAGCAGCTTTAAGGAGGAACCTTAACACAAAGCATCATACGTGAGAAGGCACGAGCGATTTACGGTGATTTGCTGAAGCAGATCCCACACACTTCCAAACGAGGAATCGGAAGACTCGTTTAAAGACAGCCGGGGCTGGTTTGACAACTTTAGAAAAAGGACCAGCGTTCACTCCGTCGTCAGACATGGTGAGGCAGCAAGTTCGGATATGAAGGCAGCTGAGGTTTACATCAAAACGTTTTCCGAACCGATAGAAGCCAAAGGATACATACCCTAGCAAGTCTTCAACTGTGATGAGACGGGGCTTTTCTGGAAAAGGATGCCAAATAGGACTAACATAACGGCAGAAGAGAAGACGATGCCAGATCACAAACCCATGAAGGATAGATTAACTCTAGCACTTTGCGGCAATGCGAGTGGCGACTGCAAAATCAAGCCTCTGCTAATATACCATTTGGAAAATCCCAGAGCCTTTAAATCACATAAGATTTTAAAAGAAAAACTGACAATTATGTGAAGGGCAAATCCAAAGGCATGGGTCACCAGAAAATTCTTTGTGGAGTGGATAAACCTGGTGTTTGGCCCTTCTGCTAAAAAATATCTACAGGAAAACAACCTACGCATGCAAGCCCTTCTTGTCCCCACCCAACACCACTCCTATCCTGCAACCCATGGATCAGCAGGTGATTTCAAATTTTAAGAAGTTGTACACCAAGCACATTTTTCGGCGCTGCTTTGAAGTGATGGAGAATACAAACCTTACCCTTCGAGAGTTCTGGAAGGACCACTTTAACATTGTGATATGCCTAAGAAATATTTGTCAGGCCTGACAGGGTGTTACAACAAGGACCTTAACCTCTGCATGGAAGAAGCTGTGGCCTGAGGCTGTAGCTGAAAGGGCCTTCGAAGGACTAGAATCCGAAGTGTCAGTGGTAGAGGAGATAGTTTCTCTGGGAAAATCCATGGGTCTGGAGGTGGATGAGAGAGATGTGAACGAACTGTTCGAGGAACAGTCTCAGGAGCTGACAACCGAGGAGTCACATGATCTACATTCGCAGCAGCATACAGTGGTTCAACAAAAAATTAGTTTTGAAGAGGAGCCAGAGATGGAGGAGATTATCCCTACAAGAGATATAAAGGAGATCTTGGGAATGTGGGAGGAAGTTGTAGAGTTTGTGGATAAAAATCACCCCGAAAAAGTTGTAACTGGTCGTGCGTCGGAGTTGTTCAACGAAACTTGCTTAACTCTTTTCCGCAATATCCTGAAAGGGAGGAAGAAACAAACTTCCTTGGACAGTTTTTTTTAAACGATCTGCAGGTGAAAATGAGCAAAGCGTGATGAAAAAAGCGAAGACCAGTGACGAAAATTAAGCGCTTCCGTAAGCACTAAACTTTTTAATTATGTTTTTATAGAATATGTATTTGTTACTTATAAATAAATGTTTCGGCTGATCTTTAGGATATGGTAACTGGTAGTTTGGCGACATTTTGGAGGCGATAAAGGTTACTACTTGGGACTTTGGTAATAATGTGAGCAGTATTCAGTTCTGATTACGCATTATTTTGTGTGAGGGAAATGAGAGATCATGGGATATGTCATGTGATATTAATGGACGAATTACGGTTCTTTAATCGGAAAAGGGGGGAAATCTGGAAATTTTCCATTTGGCTTTATTCTGTGTTGTGTGAAACAGTGTTCGTTAATTTTTGGATCCCATGGTCCTAACTAAAGTGAATTCGAAATGGGTATTTAGTGGGATTGAAAGGGGTAGTAATAAGTGTTTCTTTAAGGTTGTGCGAGATAGAAGTAAAGATGTTTTATTAAGTTATTTATTTTACCTGGTACCTTGCTGTGAACTATAAGTATGATTTTAAAGATCCTGAAACAGAAATAAGAAAAGTTTATCGGACATGTAATCAAGATTCTGAAGAAGAATAGGTAAGTTAGTATTTTTAATTATTTCAGGATATTATTTTTATGCATTGTTCTAAATGTAAGGTGGAAGTAAAGTAATTTGCGTAAACATGCATGGAAATAATTTAAATATTTGACACTAAGTATTTGTAACCATTTGTAATGTTTGCGGTATGAATTAGTTAGTGACGTTTGTAATATAATAGATAATGTAGAGGTAAAAGTTTTTGGATATTTTATTTATTTTATACAGGGAAATGTTCATATTTGGAAAGGGTATATACTTTTTCGCGATCAGGTAATTTCATATACGTTCTTTTTACCGGGTTTAAAGATTCAGAAAATTGTTATGCATTTTCATGAAATTTTTCTAATTTATGAGAAAAAAGCAGTGTACATGGATATAGTGAAGAGTGTGCGCAATGCCATTTTTGTGCAATTCTGGGATGTTTTTTTAAGTAAAAATAAGTCAACGTGTACATGGTTTAGTGATATTTTAATTAAATGATAGCTATTTTGTGAATTTTATGTTTGTAGGAATTTGGTATACGTTTAAGTTGAAGTAAACGTGCATGAAAATAATTTAAATATTTGACACTAAGTATCTGTAATGCTTGCGGTATGAATTCGTTGGTGACATGTATAATATAATAGATGATTTAGAGGTAAAAGTTTTTGGATATTTTATTTATTTTATATGTGGAAATGTTCATATTTGGAAAGGGTATATACTTTTTCGCGATCAGGTAATTTCATATATTTTCTTTTTACCGGGTTTAAAGATTCAGAAAATTGTCATGTATTTTCGTGAAATTTTTCTAATTTATGAGAAAAAAGCAGTGTACATGGATATAGTGAAGAGTGTGCGCAATGCCATTTTTGTGTAATTCTGGGATGTTTTTTTAAGTAAAAATAAGTCGGCGTGTACATGGTTTATGTGTATGTGTTATTTTGAAAAACGCATAAGGAGTATAGTATTGTGCACTTTTTCCCAATTTTGCAGTGAATATTTGTCATAATTAAGCAGATTTGTTAGATAAAATTTCTAGCATAAGTGTAATTCGGCTAGTAGATTGTTGGAAGAAGTGTTCAGTAGATAAAAAGAAAAGAAACATGTCTTTACTTCGTGAAGACAAAATGGCGGCGGGAAAAAAAAAATAGAGGGTTGCTGTAGGAGAGTTAGTCGCCAAATTTTCGCCAAAAAAACGCCAAGTTATCATAATGTAAAGATCAACCAATGTTTCTTGTAAATACATTTTTCTTATTCAAAAACATTTAACAAAAACAACTGAGTGGTGTTTTGGGAGCTGGAACGGATTAATGGCATTATAATTAATTTCAATGGGGAAAATTTTTTTGAGATATGAGCAAGGTTACGGAATGAATTAAACTCGTATGTCAAGGTACAACTTTACTTTATTCTTTTAAAAAGTGCATGAGTAATTAATATTGTCTGTTGCAATGGTTACATCCTTCATTTCTCGTTTTTATTATTACAAATGCTTTTAATATCTTTTAGTACCATGACGTAGATTGTGGAAATTACTAACAGGATATATGTATTTTTAGTTATTTATTACTCTGTATTTGTGTATTTTTGGTTATTTGTTCATGTATGTGTGTTAAGACAGTGACCATTTTTTTTTTTTTTTAAAATAACATGATTGTTTTAACTTTGTTTGGTTGATCTTTACAATATGGTAACTGGTAGTTTGGCGACATTTTGGAGGCGATAAAGGTTACTACCTGGGACTTTGGTAATAATGTGAGCAGTACTCAGTTCCGATTACGCATTATTTTGTGTGAGGGAAATGAGAGATCATGGGATATGTCATGTGATATTAATGGACGAATTACGGTTCTTTAATCGGAAAAGGGGGGAAATCGGGAAAAATCTGGAAATTTTGTATTTGGCTTTATTCTTTGTTGTGTGAAACAGTGTTCGTGAATTTTTGGATCCCATGGCCGTAACTAAAGTGAATTCGAAATGGGTATTTATGTATGTATTAATTTAATGTATGTGCTCATTTATATTTTAAGTAGTGTTTTTGAATTTAATTATATTTTAATTAAATGATAGTTATGTTGTGAATTTTATGTTTGTAGGAATTTGGTATACGTTTTAGTTGAAGTAAACGTGCATGGAAATAATTAAAATATTTGACACTAAGTATTTGGAATGTTTGTGGTATGAATTCGTTGGTGACGTGTATAATATAATCAATAATTTAGAGGTAAAAGTTTTTGGATATTTTATCTATTTTATACGTAGAAATGTTCATATTTGGAAAGGGTATATACTTTTTCGTTATTAGGTAATTTCATATATGTTCTTTTTAACGGGTTTAAAGATTCAGAAAATTGTCATGCATTTTCGTGAAATTTTTCTAATTAATGAGAAAAAAGCAGTGTACGTGGATATGGTGAAGAGTGTGCGCAATGCCATTTTTGTGCAATTCTGGGATTTTTTTTTAAGTAAAAATAAGTCGACGTGTACATGGTTTAGTGATATTTTAATTAAATGATAGTTATTTTGTGAATTTTATGTTTGTAGGAATTTGGTATACGTTTAAGTTGAAGTAAACGTGCATGGAAATAATTTAAATTTTTGATACTAAGTATTTGTAATGCTTGCGGTATGAATTCGTTGGTGACGTGTATAATGTAATAGATGATTTAGAGGTAAAAGTTTTTGGATATTTTATTTATTTATATGTGGAAATGTTCATATTTGGAAAGGGTAAATACTTTTTCGTGATCAGGTAATTTCATATATGTTCTTTTTACCAGGTTTAAAGATTGAGAAAATTGTCATGTATTTTCGTGAAATTTTTCTAATTTATGAGAAAAAAGCAGTGTACATGGATATAGTGAAGAGTGTGCGCAATGCCATTTTTGTGCAATTCTGGGATGTTTTTTTAAGTAAAAATAAGTCGGCGTGTACATGGTTTATGTGTATGTGTTATTTTGAAAAACGCGTAAGGAGTATGGTATTGTGCACTTTTCCCCAATTTTGCAGTGAATATTTGTCATGATCAAGCAGTTTTGTTTGATAAAATTTCTAGCGTAAGTGTAATTTGGCTAGTAGATTGTTGGAAGAAGTGTTCAGTGGATAAACAGAAAAGAAACATGTCTTTACTTCGTGAAGACAAAATGGCGGCGGGAAAAAAAAAATAGAGGGTTGCTGTAGGAGAGTTGGTCGCCAAATTTTCGCCAAAAAATCGCCAAGTTACCATAACGTAAAGATTAACCCTTTGTTTTAGCTTTTTGATTTTGTTTAAGTTAAGATAGGCCGTTGTGTACATGGATAAAGTTAAATTAGTGTGCAATGCCTAGTTTATGCAATTCTCCGATGTTGTTTTAAGTTAAAATAGGTCGAGTGTACATGTATAAATTTAAATTAGTGAACAATGCCTAGTTTGTGCAATTTTCTGATTTTTTTCAATGTTAAAATAGGTTGATATGTACATGGACACCGAGTTTCTGAAAGTGTTTGATTTTCTCTAGGGGGTGCAAGGATTGGCACCATCTTGGAATTGGAGCTGACGGTGTCAGAAAACCACAAATTCGCCAAGCAGAGTCGTAAGGATTAACCTTTTAATCTTCATAAATGCTGTAAAATTGTAATTTAATACATTTCCCCCCTTTTGCTTATTGCCACTTTTTGGATTTGTAAATATTTATAACAAAAGAAACATAAAAATACATAAGAGTAATTATTGACGATCTCGTAGTCCTGACTTTATAAGGGGAATTAAGTCTCTTTCCATAAAATCATCAATAATTGGAATATTATAGCATGTTGGTTCTTTGTATTTTTGAATAAAATTTCTATACCGAATGCAAAAAAAAAAATAGAATTTAATATAATATTTGAATTTAAATCTGTGATTTTCAAATATATGTATACACATAGATATATGGTTACACATACATACATGTGTATGCTTTTATCTGTTTGCATACACATACACAATTAGCATACATACATGCTATACATTCGCGTTTCTGTTGCATATAGACACACATCTCATTTGCATATGTATCTACCATACGTATATGCATATCAGTATGGCTAGGTTATTTACGTAGAATTTTAGAGAGCAAGTTAATCAGGTGAAAAACAATTGAAAGTTTTTGCCTCGAGCTAACACTGCTCTTTGAGAGAAAATGAAAGGGAAAACACCATAGTTGTGAGGCGCGAAGTCATCGGACAAGTGGCAGGAAAAAGTGATCGCATGACTTTCTCCTCACCCTGAATTTCTCTGGCCGATATTTCGGCCACAGCCGTCTTTTTGAGACTTTGCAACTCTGGCCGTTTTTTCAGTCGCCTCGTCTCCTAAGTGTCAAGAGAACTAATTTGCTAAAAATAAATCTTTCTCTTGATTTATTTCATTCGGGGTGTCTTTATAACCAATTTTTGGTAATGTTCTCTTCGATTTATCCTGAGATACTTGATAAAATTTTAAGGAAATAATTTAAATATTAAGAACAACTGCCATAAAAACAGATTCATATAAAAAAGAAATCTCTTACTCGTTACCAAAGAACATGCTAAAAAACTAAATGCTTCAGAAACCATACCGAGATTTGGCTTTATTCACATTACGCCAATTACTATTAACTTTTTGGGGAAAGTGCAGAATACACTGCTTGGCGCATTTGGAACAGCTTTAGTATTGGTCTTTTGGCAATTTTTTTATTATTTGGCGACAAACTTCGGTCGCCAAGGTAGACCCGGTTTGGAAGATCGGAAAAAAATGGCGGATTGTCAACAAAACCCGATCTAGACTAAATAACAATCCTAAAAAATAAGCTCTTAATCAGAATAAACAGTCTTTCTCTAGTACTGCTATGATATTCTAGTCTTCAGTCAATATTTCTAGTACTGCTATGATAAATTCTTGAAACACTACTGTAAATGAATTTATGACAATTATTATGTCATGAGTAATGAAATTTACAAAATGTTAATATTTTTAATTACAAAATATAATGTATTAAACATTAATATTTTAAGTAGTTAGTTCATATTTATATTTTATTATATTAGTACTTAGCTAATATTTTATTATATTAGTACTTAGCTAATATTTTAAATTTACAAAAGGTTAATTTTTATGTTTATGAATAATTAAATTTACAAAAGGTTAATAAATGCATTTCAAACTAGTACTTTAGTTTCTTAACTTAAATTAAAACTTTAGTTTCTTAGATTCTGTTATTAAAAGAAAATAAAAAAATATTTCAAAGTGAAGGAAATCAAATTCAATTATAATGGGCAAGTTTTGTACCAGTGTTAGAAATATTTTTTATGATTAAATATTGTAAATGGTAAAAATATTAAGAAGTGTGTATTTTTTAATCCCTCAATTTATTACAAGTAATTTATGATTATAATTTAAAAGCTAAAATTAAATTATCATAATGAGTAAATTTTGTACCAATGGTAATAATACAACAATCATCGTAAATGATGATTTCTGTGAAAAATTCAAACAGTCATTGGAATCCACTAGTGGTGGAGTGATAGCCACTGAACAGTGGTAGTTCAGGCTGGCTATATGGGAGTTTTAGTAGTTTTACGTAGATGTAATGTGAATCTGAGCCAGTTTCTCTTAAAAAGTACTTTATGAAGGCATCCTTCTTCTGCTAGCCAGCATATGTATTTATTTTCTATTCATAATTCTCTCTTATTTTCTTATTTCTTAATTCTAAATCTTACTTCTGAAGAGAAGAAGTGTTGCATCTATAGGTTGAAAAATATGGTCAATATGTTTGCAAAATCCTGTCAGTTTTGGAAAGCATTTAAATAAACTAAATACAAAAATGCATTACACTATTTCATGTACTGAATAATTAATCAGGAAACAAAGTATATTGTAACGTTCCTTTATTTTGTAACCAGAGTTATTTTATGCTTGGGATCTTTACTGTCAATTTCCTCCATCCGTTTTCTCACCAGAATGCAAATGAAGTTTTTATTTTGTAAAACAAACCGTGTTTTGCCTTTTGAGGCCACATTAATAGGTTGCTAGATAAGAAAAGATTTGTAGTCTTCAGCCTTGCATTATAATTGCTGATAGTTGAATTCCATGCCAGTTAAGTTTTTAACCAACTTTGCATTAAATTGATTTGTGCAGCCTTTGGGCTACAAATTTATTTGAATTTAAATTTTACATTTGAACTTAATTGTTATCATAAGTTATCTTGCCACAAGTGGTTGACTGAGTCGTAAGCACAAAGTGTGCCTTCTGTTCTGTACATCTAAACTTTATAATAGAATAAAAGTATATCTTAACTTAATAAGAATATATCTAAACTTTACGATAATAACATTTAAAGATATTGAAATCAGTATCTAAGTGCTTGTAGTCAAATTTTTATATATAAATTGTACTCTTACTTTTATTATAGAGTTTTTATTACAAAAAATTCAGATTTCTGTTAGATAAAATGTTTAAGTAATGTAGAAAATTTGCATAAAATTTAAAATAAAAAGTCGACTGTTATGTCAGCATACTATTAATAAAAGTAATAATACTCAGTGAAGGTTATTCATATACAGCTGTTAGGTTGTAAGATTTACAAAATTTGAGAACTCTAAATTATAAGCAATATATTCCATAATCTAAGCAACATTATATTTTTTATAGTCAGACAAATTATGAAAATGTTATAAAAGCAATAATGAAACCTAATTTTGGTCTTGATTTGAACCTATGAATTCATGCAATTACACATCCCTTTAGTTCTAATATGAGGTAAATAAGTATTTTTAGACCATGGTAATTTTGATCTCCTTAGCAAAGGAAACACCAAGAGTTTACCTCATGCTACTGAAAATGTGGTTTTTTTTCCTTGGGGGGGTTGTGGAGTTTATAATAATATGCAGAGTTGACATATGAAAAAATGTCAAGACTCATAAGATGTAATATTAAAAACACCAGTTTTAACTATCAAAAAGTTGGCTTTTAAAAAATATTTTAAATGTTGTGCTTTCCTAACACAAAAGTAACTTTAAGAAAAACACACAATTTATCTCTTCTGCCATCAAAGCTCTGATACCTATCAAATTCGTTAAAGTTACGTGGACAGAAATGGCGGCATGTTTGAAGCTCAGTATTTAAGGTTACCAAGGTTATCATAATTTTTCATTTATCGCTCCAAAATGTCGCCAAAAAGGACTAATACTAAAGCTGTTCCGCGCATTTTTAAGAATTTCACAAACACTGTATCCATGTGCACATCCACCTACTTAAAAAAAATCCCAAAAATGGCATTGCGCACTCCCCTGACTGTATCCATGCAGACATCGACCTATTTTCACTTAAAAAGGTCAAAGAAAATCGACAACCCAGAATTGCACAAAATGGCATTGTGCACTTCCCTCACAGTATCCATGCAGACCTATTTTCACTTAATAAGTCAAAGAAAATTGACAAAAATCCAGTTCCTCTTAATCTTGTAAAAAGCGCCAAACAAATAAGCGTGCGATTCTGCACTTTACCCATCTTTTTCATGGTCAGACGGTCTTTCGGATAGGGGTGCAGGAGCATAATGCACTATCACATTAATTAAAATAATAACATTAAAGAATTCAGAAATACTGCTGTAAGTTACTCTTGGGTAATCACTGTTACCTTTAATTAGTTTCTTTTGCATTTAAGTAAAAACATTTTTAGACTGTAAAAAGCGCAAAATAAATATACTCACATTCTTTAATAATCTACCTAAAAAAACAAAAATAAGTTCAAATCAATGCAACTTCACTTCCCCACAACGACCATTTTGCATATACAAAACAATACTTGCTAACAACGCGACTTCAAAGCGCTGTTGCCAACAAAAAGATGTCAAATACTGCTCCAGATAAGTAAAACCAGATCGGTAAAATTTCAGGAGCATGAAAGATGCAATCAAGTTCAATAAAGTTGTTTCCAGCTGGCGTTGATACAACCCAGCACTTAATTACTCACAACATTAATTTCAAAAAGCAATCGTTTATTTCAAATCTCAAGCGAAAAGAAAAAAAGAAAAACGTGATATAAAATTTATTCATATTTAAGCATTATTAGTTCCAGAGCTGATAAACATGGATTTGGAAAAAAAAAAAAAAAATACATTGATGGAGTTACGAAGCTAATAAATGAAGACTCATAATGCCTCATCCTCAGAGAGACACTCAAAAGCTTATTAGTTCATTCATACAGTCCCAACTAAGCTTAAAAAAAAAGAAAAATTTACTCACTCCTGCAGTAGCTAGCTGTGATAACTAGGTCTTATCCGGAATTTATTTTGAATGTACAGTTTGTCTATTTGTTAACAGGCTTCCTTCCTGACAGCATGAACACATCGTTAACAGATATCTCTCTACTTAACGGAATAGTTGACACGTGAGCAGTGTAACAACATTTCTCACAATTGGCTATTTATCCCCTTTTTGATAACAATTAAAACTGATCGATGACAAAAGTATGAAAGAGCGTATGAGAAATTAAAATTTCAAAATTGTGTAAGATTTTTATACTTGTAACAATGTGTTAGTTGCTTTATGGAACCCATGGCCCTGCGGCGTATTTCCAAACCCTACTCCACTTTTCGAATTTTTGACGTCACGTAAATATCGACTGATTTCACCTGGCAAGACGGCCTACCCCACTTTTGAGTACTAGGGCGCGCTTTCGAAAGAATTTTGCTGCTGAATAGTGTGTTTAGGTGCTAATTCTGAGATTTTCGTAATTTGAATTATTATGTGTGGGAATTTACGCAAAGTCTTTAGTGGATGGTTATTGTTTATCGCCGTAGTATATTTGAGGAAAGAGGAGAATACTGATGTATACATTAACAGTATGTGTTAAAGAATATTGAAAAGAAAAAAAAAAAAAGCATATATTCAACAAAATTAAGCTTGTTAGAGTACATTTTATTTACATGTATATATGCATGTATTTATTAAAGACCAATGAAACAAAAACATCCAAAAGAACTTAATGGAATTCAACAAAATTTTCAAATTTGAAAAACAAAACATTGAGTTTTGGGAAAATAATCTGATATTTTTCTTTGCATTGTCTTTTTTAGCATCAAATTGTTCAATGTCGAACATTTTGTTATTCATTTCTCCATTGGAATGTGCATCTAAATAACTGTCCATACTTTTTATAATATTTTTCATTTCGGATGAGGTGGGAACAGGAACTGCATTCATTTTATTTTCGTCATCAGAATCTGCATCAATGATATCTTTTTAGCTTTGAACAAACTCCAAAGTAACTGTGTCTGCCATAATTGAGGCTGTACACACATTATCATAAACTACTGCAACGAATTCTTCCGACAGTACAGTAGGACAGTTCATTAATACAGAAACTTTCTCAAACATTTCATTAAGTGTCAACTCAGTTTCAATATCCTATTTCTCCATTTCTTTCGGTGCCAAAGAATCTGATACTTTCGAGAATCGTGTGTAATGAAAATAATTGGCTGATCTTTAGAATATGGTAACTGGTAGTTTGGCGACATTTTGGAGGCGATAAAGGTTACTACCTGGGATTTTGGTAATAATGTGAGCAGTACTCAGTTCCGATTACGCATTATTTTGTGTGAGGGAAATGAGAGATCATGGGATATGTCATGTGATATTAATGGACGAATTACGGTTCTTTAATCGGAAAAGGGGGGAAATCTGGAAATTTTCCATTTGGCTTTATTCTGTGTTGTGTGAAACAGTGTTCGTTAATTTTTGGATCCCATGGTCCTAACTAAAGTGAATTCGAAATGGGTATTTAGTGGGATTGAAAGGGGTAGTAATAAGTGTTTCTTTAAGGTTGTGCGAGATAGAAGTAAAGATGTTTTATTATGTTATTTATTTTACCTGGTACCTTGCTGTGAACTATAAGTATGATTTTAAAGATCCTGAAACAGAAATAAGAAAAGTTTATCGGACACGTAATCAAGATTCTGAAGAAGAATAGGTAAGTTAGTATTTTTAATTATTTCAGGATATTATTTTTATGTATTGTTCTAAATGTAAGGTGGAAGTAAAGTAATTTGCGTAAACGTGCATGGAAATAATTTAAATATTTGACACTAAGTATTTGTAACCATTTGTAATGTTTGCGGTATGAATTAGTTAGTGACATTTGTAATATAATAGATAATGTAGAGGTAAAAGTTTTTGGATATTTTATTTATTTTATACGGGGAAATGTTCATATTTGGAAAGGGTATATACTTTTTAGCGATCAGGTAATTTCATATATGTTCTTTTTACTGGGTTTGAAGATTCATAAAATTGTTATGCATTTTCGGGAAATTTTTCTAATTTATGAGAAAAAAGCAGTGTACATGGATATAGTGAAGAGTGTGCGCCATGCCATTTTTGTGCAATTCTGGGATGTTTTTTTAAGTAAAAATAAGTCGACATGTACATGGTTTAATAATATTTTAATTAAATGATAGTTATTTTGTGAATTTTATCTTTGTAGGAATTTGGTATACGTTTAAGTTGAAGTAAACGTGCATGGAAATAATTTAAATATTTGACACTAAGTATTTGTAATGCTTGCGGTATGAATTCGTTGGTGACGTGCATAATATAATAGATGATTTAGAGGTAAACGTTTTTGGATATTTTATTTATTTTATATGTGGAAATGTTCATATTTGGAAAGGGTAAATACTTTTTCGCGATCAGGTAATTTCATATATGTTCTTTTTACCGGGTTTAAAGATTCAGAAAATTGTCATGTATTTTCGTGACATTTTTCTAATTTATGAGAAAAAAGCAGTGTACATGGATATAGTGAAGAGCGTGCGCAATGCCATTTTTGTGTAATTCTGAAGTAAAAATAAGTCGGCGTGTACATGGTTTATGTGTATGTGTTATTTTGAAAAACGCGTAAGGAGTATGGTATTGTGCACTTTTCCCCAATTTTGCAGTGAATATTTGTCATGATTAAGCAGTTTTGTTAGATAAAATTTCTAGCATAAGTGTAATTCGGCTAGTAGATTGTTGGAATAAGTGTTCAGTAGATAAAAAGAAAAGAAACATGTCTTTACTTCGTGAAAACAAAATGGCAGCAGGAAAAAAAAAATAGAGGGTTGCTGTAGGAGAGTTGGTCGCCAAGTTTTCGCCAAAAAAACGCCATGTTACCATAATGTAAAGATCAACGAAATAATTTTCATTCATCCTTGGAGTCGCTGAATTCTATGCAGTGCAACATATGAACCAAACTCACTAATTTTTACTCACACTGCCATGTACTCATCACTGAATTCCAAATTTAACTGATGAGAGATGAGATGTTTGTGTGGCGTTCGTAGACGTGGAAGGCGAAAGTAGCGTAGATAAACAAAACTGCTCATGTCACAGGGTATTTCAAAGCCAAATAAATTAGCCTCTTTTCTACAAAACATGTGAAACCACCTCTCATTCATTTCACAGCCCGCTTAAATCTCGCCTACGATGCCAGTGTTTTCTGTATTTTGTTCATTTCCAGAAAGGATGTGTTTTCATGTTAAACAATTTTTGTTTCGTGTTAAGAGAAACAAAATGAATGAAAATACATAGTAGTTTGTCGGGACCATTGCATTATTTCGTGTTAACCAATATTTTGCATTAAACATATTCCACTGTATACAGATGTGTTTGAACTATTTAGTATATACAAATAATTTTTTAAAAGGAAAATTTATAATCCTTCCAAAAATTTTCGTGCATTATGCTGCTAAAAATATAATATCAGTAAATATATAGAGAAAGAAATTTAGAACCAATTTTTCAGAAAGAATAAAAATTGAAATCCTGTTAAGACTAGTAAAATCTTTTTAAATTGGAAGATATTTTTAATGATTTTCCTTTGCTTTGAGGAGGACTAGAATTTTTGGGTGAACTATTAAGATAAAAAATATATTGAAATGGTTCATCAGCTGATTCTGGATACAGAAAAGCAAGGATTTTGTTTTAGAAATGGAAATGTAATTAAATTCGACATACCTCCTCTTGACAATATTATGTTAAAGTTGGTTGAATTCCTCACCTTTCTTGTTCTTTTATACTACTTTTTTAGTTTTTCTTGTGATGGTTTATTTTAACATGTTGACTGGCGTGGGGGACACCGGTGACCGGCACTTGACTTAGGTATAGCGCTGTGGGTGCCATTGGCAACGCAACCAATAGTAAAATACATAATTAGAATAAATATCGATACTGATAAATTTTTAAATAGTACCGTTGTTACTATAATGGTTTGAAGAATAATAAATCATAAAAATTTAAATTATAAATCACAAAAATGGTCTACAGATGTTTGGGGGTCGCTGGTGACCCCCAGCATGAAGCACAATTATATAACATGTTCTGTAGATAATATCTCGACATAATATATATCGCATAATAAAAATTTCAAGTTGGCGTCATGGGTAAATTACGTAAAATGCGCGCGGCAGTCAACGTGTTAATTTTTACATTTTAAAGTATTCTTGTTCTACATTTATAGGATTTTATGAAGATCAATTGAACTTCATTTTTTTTTAGTCTTTGTGAAAAGTTGGTTCTAAATTTTATATACTATAAATAAGAACTCCTACACTCCTAGGAAAAACTAATTTATATATTTATTTATCCCACATTTTCATTTTGAAACATTTTAGTACATGCTTTTCCTCAATATTTTAAAAGTTGATTTTTTGTTGAACTGAAATATGTAATATGGAAAAATTCTATCAAAAAACATAACTCAAAATCGAAACAGGAGATAAATAGAGATAATAATAATGTGTGGTATTTGATTCTCTTCCCTAATAGTCATTTGAAACATTTTAGCAGGTTTTTCCATTCAGCTGAAACAGTAAAAATATAAAAAAATTCCCACAGAAACATAATTCAGCTGAAAAACAAAACAGGCAAAAAAATGAGTTGGTCTCAGGAAACTGATTGGTTTAAAACAGGGCTTCTTAAACTTTTTTTCAGTCGTGACCCTCTTTTATCATAGATTTTTTTCACGACCCCAAAATATTTATGAAAATTTTGTGGGACCCCATAAGCATTGCGAAAATCTGACACGCGCGCAAGTGAAACTCTAAATTTTTTCACTTGTATTGCAAGATAGTATTGCAGTTTTAGGTCATTATCTTTAATTTCTCATTTTAAGACATAGAACAATGTGAAAATTTTAATTAAGTAACAGATAAAACGACAGCGTCATGTGCAAAGCAAGTAAAATGAACATTTATATTATAAACAGAATGCATTGAAACATTTTTGTTTTTCTCTTTGTCCGTATTGTCTTATCTTTATCTATTTTCAGATATATTGTGTAAAAATATTGGGTAATTGTAAAATTATTATATTAAGTTTAAGAAATACCAAAACTAGTAAAATTTTTTGCGACCCCCTGCTGTAGATGGGGGTTGCAGTCTACAGTTTAAGAATGTCTGGTCTAAAATAACGTTACAATATTTCATTTTGTTGGAACATTGGATAACTGAGGCCACAGCCAGTGCAGTTATGGCAGGTGTGCAAAATTTTGGAATTTACAGAAATATCAAGTAGCAAAATTTTTAGAATTTAGGAGTGGAAATGTTTTTAGAATTTAGGACCCACAGAGATTACATAGCACAACAAAATGTACCTACTGAAGCTAGGACTCCAGTGCATGGTTATATTCTTGTAAGGAGTGTATGCCTGAATGCAGAGATGCATTTTGAGTCATCATCGCCATGTCACCAGCCTACGCAGCATTGTGTGATACATCATTCATGTAAATAGAAATAAAATTGATTGCACTTTAGTTAAATAACCCAACTCAATCCTTGTAAGTATTATGCAAGAGTATTGTAATTGTTGAATAAGAATACACTTGCTTACTGTTCATCTGAAATGGGATAGATTTTCTAGCAGTTATTCCAGTAGAAGTTTGAAGGAGCGGATCATTCTGTATTTAGTTAGATAATCAAAATACACGAGCTATGAACATAACATATTAAACCGTAATTCACATAGGACAGCCAATGTTTATCAATTTTCACATAAGTCGTACGTTCCCGTATATTTGAAAATACTCTATTGCATGCTGTTCTATTGAAGACAAGCCTGATTTTTTTTTTTTTTTTCCAAAATGCAATTGATAACTTGTATTGTTTTTTTTTTTACAAAATTTTAACCTGGAAGTCATAAACAAATTTGGGGGGGGGGTCAACAAATTCAAAGAAATTTATTTGACAATAAAAGACATACGGAATTTGAAGAAAATTTTGGATGTTTTTAACATTTGCCAGGAATTTAAAATTAAACATTTCCATATTTTAATTTTGATTTTATTGCTTTCCACTTGATTTATGTGTTATGTTTAATGATTTCCAAATAGCTCGAATCAAATTTCAAAGCAATTGCATATGTGCAGCTAAGATGTAGTTTTTCCAGCTATCTTAGTAGTGTCTTGCATGCAATTTGTAATTGTAATACGCATCATTTATAAACTATGTTTCTTATTTCTAATCAAATTTGTTGTCAAGTAAGAACATAACATTTCCTAAGCATTGGAAAATTCAGTAATGTCTCGAAGGATAATAAAAACAATTTTGCTTTAGTGCAATTCTGTTCATGATGGTTAAATGGTACCCAATATTCACAAGAGAAAAGGGATGGATGGACCAACATCAAATAAACTTAGAGAAAAACTATTAATAAAAATGCAAACTTAAATGAAACCATTGGCTCTCTACTTCTAAAAAAAAAATTGAGTAAATATCAAGAAGAGTTTATTTTATACTGTTTTACATGTTGCATTATCAATGGAAAATGAATACCCATTCTGTGTTAAATGCAGTGAAAACTTGACACATGGAAAGCATGAAACCTGCAAAATTAAAAACACATTTAGAAACGGTACTTTTCCCGTTTTGCCGCCACAAACAATAAAGTCGCCAACAATGGTACAACTGATACCAAACTGCCATCTTCGCTGCCAACCTTTTACGCCTCATTTTCAAAACAAGTCGCAGCCATTTCTTATCAGATTGATTGTTTCTTTCAATACTGGCATACAACTACACAGAATTTTTACAAGATAATTAAATTTTATGCCCCAAGACCATTCGCAGTAATCAAGTCTATTAGACTGCAATCGCGCCACTCACCCGAAGGTAAAATCAAGGCTTAAATTCATCAACTCTAATGAGAATGCAGTAGCAAAGTAAAGCACTGCGGCTTTACATAATTTCTGAGTAAGCTATTTGTACGAATTGAAATAATTCTTGCATTTAAACTTGCATTCCAAATTAAGATTTTACTTGAAATTAATGTAGATAATTACTGAGAGAATTAGATTTTTTAGCGTAGTGAGATGAGATCACTTGGTGTCGCGTGATAAACCGGCAAATCAGGATGTTGAACCATGAAAACATAGTAAATTCTTAATGTCTTTTTACAAATTTATTATCTTTATTTATTGGCATTTTACAAAATTTTAAAAGATATTAAAATGTTTATGCCTTCAAAATAAAAATTCTTAGAACTAAACGTTTGTTAACATTTTTTATGTGTATATTGTATGTTGTTGCCTACAAAGTCTGCTTGGCGAGATTTGCGCCTGTGAAACTGAAAAGTACCTCAGAAACTAAACATAAAGATTAAGTAAATAAATCTGAAGAAATTTTTTATGGAATGAGCTGAGAACATGAAAAATTTAAATGTATTTTTGAAAAAATATGCAACAGTTTCTGAGAAGGATTTACAGGCATCCTTAAAAGTTTCATAATTGCAAAAAATTTAAAACCTCATGCAATTGGAGAATCGCTCATTCTTCCTTCAGCAATTAAAATGGCATCATAGTAACGATTTAAAAACTATAGCATTAAAAAAAGATACCGTTTCTCACCAAATTTTTGTCATATCAGACACTATAGAAAACAAAATCTAGTCTTTACTATAAAACTTGATGAAACTACCGACATTACTAAAATGTTTCAATTCATCGTTTATCTGAGATAAGTTTTTGAAGACGACGCAGTAGAATATTTTTTATGTTGTAATATTTATGAAGGAAAAGCAACTGGAGAGAAAATATTTAAAATTATTAACAGACATTTTGAAACGAATAATCTTACCTAGACACACTGTGTCGCAGTTTGTACTAATGTAAGCTTTTAAAACTAAGCCAATGAGAATTGAACAAAAAAAAAAAAAAAAAAAAAACTGAAACATGCTTTTTCAGAATTTACTAAAGAAAATAATACAGATTTCTTGTTTAAAACAACATATGATAAAATTGACAGAAAGTTTTTTGAAAAATTTCCAAATAAGGAATTAGGTTGGATCTGTGACCCATTTTGCCTTTGGTATTTTCAATTCCAATGTATCTCTAAATGAAAAAGAACAATTAATTGATATTTTAAGTGACAGAATACTGTGTGTTAAGTCTCTAACTTGCCAAAAATTTTAGTTGATTGGAAACTAATATGCCAATTTCAAAGGAATGAAAGTAAATTATTACGTTTCTTACATAAAATTGTACAGTAAACTTTTAGCTTATATTTAAAACTTCTAAAATGCTTATGTTACATTTTTCTGTTATATAAGCATTGAAAGTGAATGTCTCACTGAAATAGAAATAATTTTGCTATTGAATTAACATGGAGAACTTTTTTATTGAAATATTTTTTCTCTGTGACATTAGTTGCATCTACTACAAAATAAAGATTAAAGAACTGTTTTTAAAACATTTTGAATTCGTTGTCATATTGATCTACGAAGAACCAGATTAGTGAGCTTTTATTTCTTTGCCCTTCAGCGCATGCTCAAGAATTACCATCCAGGCGAAACTAGTCGATTTGTCCATGACGTCAAAAATTCGAAAAGTGGGGTAGGGTTTGGAAATACGCGGCACGGCGTCGGTGCCAGCTGATTCCTTTCTGCATGGCGAACTGACATAAATACGCTGCGCGTGAATCTGCGCAAATGAACAGGGAAGAATCAGGAGGAAACTAGTATCTGAGCAATAGTAAGGCTCCTCTAAACCAGGCTGAATCACCAACGTTTCTCTCTTGGCGAGGGAGTGAACGCGCTGCCAATTTTGGCGCGTGTATCGCACACGCTGGCTGAATGTCTGCTGTTTTTTTAAAGATTTATTTTATAGACGCGCGGTATTCAGCGCATATAAACTTTTCGGATAATTTATTAATTCTCGAATAGTATATAGACGTTTTCACTTAAATAAAAATTTCGCGTATATTTTGTAAACATATTCAAAATAACTTATTCTTTAGATGTTTCAGTTTCGTTAGCAGACTATAATAAATAAGATATGAATAAAAACTTTCAATAGTGTCAAATGGGGAAATAGTTAAAGCGTAGAGTGTGCAAATAAATTTATCTTAATGACATTTTAACAAAAATTTCCATAAAAACACTGTAAATTCATACTAAAAAAATAACTTAAGAATATGTTGTCATTTAAGTCTGAGGTACATGGAAATAATTGTGCAAGATTCTGAAGAAACACTTTCTTTTAAATGTGTGAAATATTTCATAACATAATATGGAAGAAGAAAGTACAGCATTCTGTGTTTTGGATGCTTTTCATCAAATGTAATATAAATACGAACTAGAAACTGTAATAAAAAGTCCTTCCTCTTCAATCAGATCACCTTTGTGTTGCATTGTATTTGTAATACTTCTAAAAATCCAGTTTTTACCTAAATTAAAAAAACAGTTATTCCATAAAAGATAATAACTTTGAACGTATATAGAATGAATTTTGTAATTTGAGTTATGTTACAAAATAATTCATAGTTTATATATTTTATACTAATAATTTAGATAAAACCTGTCCAATTTAAGAATGTGTGTTAACCACATTCTTAAATTGTAAAAGGACGACTTAACCACATGTAATTCATTTCAAAGGATAAAAGAAAGCTTATTTTTTATTTTACACAGCAACAGCATTTTCATGCAGTCAAGTTTTTTTAACTGCTAGTTATTATACATAATACTTAATTTTAAACCCATTCTTATTAGAAAGCATAACTAAGAAACTTCTTTTTAAAGCACCACAGTGATTGCAAAGAATGTCGTTAAATTTACAAAAGTATTGAAGATATATTGAACAGCATTATAACAAGAAAGTACTGTACAAAATATGTAAATTTAGCATAACTTCTTTTTTAATATTTGCATAGTTTCCTCCAAATGAACCTTAATGGGAAGTTATCTTGCGAAAATTTAAAAGTATTAAAATGGCCTCTATTTAAGATGTAACTGCATTTATAATTATTTTGTAATTGCGAATAGATTATATTATTGCAATTAGATTATGCACTTACAACATAATTGCATAAAGTAATGAAATTAAGAGTTCACAGATACAATGTAATATAATTACAATGCAATTACCTAAATTGTAATTATAATCACTTATTTCATACCACAATATTATTACAATCACAATGTAATTTAAATTGGGTACTATACTTGCATACCCTCCACTCAAAAGGAGGTACTGATAAGCCTGGAAGTTATTATCAACAAAAAGCCTGTTCAGGACAGTTTGATGACAATTTCCACCGGGCGAAAAGTACATTCTTAAGCCCAGGGAAATCATGACAATAAAAATCATTTAGTCTTATGATTGACTATATTTTAAACCCTAAATTTGAATTCTGCACCAAATTATTTACCTATATTTTAACATACTTTATGAATTATTAGAAGCGATATGGCAAATATCTTCTAAAAATAACTGTAAAATATTTGTATCCATTAATTGATTCAGATACACACTTTTTATTCAGATACACACTTATTTAAGTATATCAAAATAACAGTTTCATGTTCCTGAAATACAAAAATTATGGAAAAAGTTAAAGTAATATTCTTAGAAGCATATGATATTAGTCACCAGATGCAAAATTATAGTTAATTTTTTGCCCTAAATGCAATTTTATTACACAGTAGTCAAATGTGTAACTTAATAACATGTTATATAAAAAATTAATGATAATAAGTTTATCAGAAATGAATTAATTCTGCAAATAAACTTTCTGCACTTGAAAATTTTCTACACCTGAGGGAAGGGAGAGATCTAGTAAAATTAGATTTATTATAACTTCAGTTGGACCAAACACCTTCTCTCTCTATATATGCATCACTAAAGAAATAAATAAAATTATCATGCTTAAAAAACAGATATACCATACCAGTTTTTTTTCCCCTTGTTACACTTTACATTGAGAAATAACAAACCGTACAACACTGAAAAATACTATCCTTGAAATTTTGTTTAAATGAAGAAACACACACCATCTTTTTATTTAAGCATTACACTTCAAAAACAGATACACATACCAATTTATTTTCACTAGCCTTTATACTGATAACATGCCATATAAAAATGAAAAGAATTATCCTTGAAATTTAGATAAAATGAAGTAACACAATGGGAAAATTTATGCACACGGACATCTTTTTTCTATTGCATGTTGTCTGACATGATCCACAAGTGCCTAAAAATGTACCCAAAGAAACGCATTTCAATATTAACAAAAAATTGTTTACAGATTAAAATTCATTCATTTCATACCAGTATTATAAAAATCATGCATGAAACAAATCTGCTTTCCCATACTTTTAAGTAAAACTTTTATACTGGAAAATAGACTATATTTCTATATATTAGAAACAAGAAAATACTAATTTGAATGTTCTGCATTCATTTCTAAATCTTTACTCCATTGCCAAATTGTATAATACTGTGATTATAAATAAACTTGCACAATCCTTGCAATTATTGAAGTCAGATTATATATATTTTGTCTCACACTATTCAATTTATTCTATTGACTTCAGATGTCAATGTCAAAATTCTGGAAGTTATTTTAACCAAGAAACAATGGTGGGCACCGTGCATAAACAACTCATCTAACTTTTTAACAATAGTGATTATAAAATAAAGAAAAAATTATATATCATTCCAACGATGTTGCAAGTATAGTATAATGTTACATATATCTTTAGCAAACATTCAGATTTTATCTTGACTTTCCAAATTATTATTTATTTTTTAATAAATTTCAATATGCTAATGATTTTCATGTTACATTAGTATAAATTCCACAATTAGCACAGGAAAACAAAATCCGCGCATTATATTTATTAGAAGAGAAATTTCTTTTCCATATTCAAAACATCTACATTGGCGATGTTTGGCGACGGGTACATTAACCCTAGACTAATTTAATTATAGCTATTATTACAGAAATTAGCAGATACTCAGGTTATTGTAAACAAGAATTTCACTTTACTTGTACATTATAAACATCAGAGAAGATATAAACTCTAAATGAAGGCGTAATTAACATTATACTTACTAAGCAAAGTTCAGCGCCTGGACCAGGTTTCCAATTGTCTCTTCGGCAATTATTTACCCATATTTTTCTTCTTTCTTCATTTTTAGGAAATTTTACCAATGTATGACCTTTTCGTGAATGATTTGAACAATTAATAGCTGTACATCCGCCCATTTTACACAAAAAATTGTTGCACCTTAGCCACTCAGCCGCCATTAAATCTCCCACTTGGGAGCGCGAATGCCTGGTATATAGGAGCAATAGCTATTCTAACCTCCTTGTATCTGAGGGGCTAGACGGTTGTGGCGCCGCCTTCAGGGAAATGACGACAGGCGCAGATGTTTAGGGAGAAAACTAGCGTCTGAGGGACTAGACGCTTGTCTATTTTATCTGTCTTTCGTCTAGATTCTTTGGTCTGACATCGGTGCAGAGCAGAAAGATTTAGCAAGATTCTTCGGATTTAGCGGCTGTAAAACAAGATACCTCTCTACTGTCTAGCAGTTTGTGTGATTTATGTGTATCTTTTGATTGACGATGGATTTGTGTCTATCTATCTTTCATGTTATTTGAGCATAACTGCTTACAGTACATTATTATAAAGTTTTTGTTGGAATTTAAAGAAAATGGCTTCTGAAGTGCGAAAATTTAAACCACGGAATATAATGAATGTTGAATTTCGTACAAGCGACAATGTGGAAAGTATTCAGACATTTGATGCCATGGGCTTGAAACCAGATCTTCTTCGTGGAATATACGCATTTGGTAACTGTGAAATTATCATTATCAATGCAACTCCAGAATTATATTAAAGAATCATTCTTGTTATTTGTTTATAAAATTGAATCAGTCTCTTAAAAGTTTGTGATATGGTACTATTTTATGCTGAAAATTATATATTACTTCCAAATTATAATGCGATAGTAAAAGAGGTATGAGATTATATTCTTGAGCAAGGGAATTACGTGTTATGTTTCTTAGGTAAAAGTATATTTGGGTTTTCATCCGCAGAGAACCCGTTGGCGCCGTTGCATTTTTATTCGCCAAGCTCGCGGTTCAGCGACGATGAGCCGAGCCGTAAACGTGATTTTTAGTGCATGTAAATTGAAGTTAGCAGACAAAACAATATATTAAGCATATAGTAGTAAAAATTCACACATAATAAGCATGTAGATGTAAAACTAACCGGTTAAACGTGATTACAAAAATTAATTTTTATTAAATTCAAGTTAGCACAGAAAAAAATATATTATTAAGACAATACATAAACATTTAGAACGGAAATAAAAATTCATTTGAAAAATATAAATTAGTATTAATATACTGAAATTAACCGGTTAAAGGTGATATACGAAAAAAATTTGTCATAAATTCCAGTTAACACAGAAAACAATATATTCCTTACACCAGCAGTTGTTTGCTAATTTTGATGACCATGGTGATGCATCAAACTATTCTGTCATCTTAGATAATCAATAATATTTTTTTATTTCAATTTAATCATCTATTTATGTCACACCTGCCATCATCTGAAAGGTTATTGTTAGAGAAGCATTAACAATATATTATCTTGTTAAAATTTTATGCCATAAAAATTGATTTATTCTCATAATTTTAGATGACAATAACCAATAATAAAAATAAAAGCATTACTTAATTATTTAAAATGTACATGCGCATTTTTGCGGTCTACGAAAACAAATTATTTTAGACGTTGGAAACCTCGTTGTTCTTAGAGCTGTTAATAATTAAGAACACAACGTGAACAGCCATGTTACAAATTAGCATTCACCCCTTCTTTCATCCCGAAAGGAGAACCAGCATCTATCTACGAAAATATTTCTATCTATTCGTTGTTAAAAAATTCAGAAACAATAATAATAAATAAGAGAAGAATAATATAAGTCTGCAAATGCAAACGGCGACATTGATAATTCAACAAAATAAACGCTAGAGGAATGGTTGCAAACTTCGAACAAGCGAATAGAATAAATCCGATGGGTTACCAGGTTTGAAATATTATCGCCAAAACCGGGTTCTCTGCGGAAGTGCTTCCATATATTTTAGGGTATCCCTTGGCGACTTTTGGGGCGCGGCTCTAGTGTAGAATTGGGTGCCCCTTCTATTAGCGACAATTTTTTATAAAATTTTGGCGATGAAATCTCATTTCTGGTTACCATGATAGTTTAACTTTGACCTTCTGATTTTTTTTTTTTTTTTTAAATAAAATTAGATTGATGTGTATATGGACAAATTTAAAGCAGTGCGCAGTGCCTAGTTTGTGCAATTCTAGGATTTTTTTTTAAGTGAAAACAGATCGATGTCTACTTGGACATAAAGTTTATGCAATTCTTTGACTTCTTATTTTGGTTCTGCGTAACAGCCATCTTGAAATTGTGTCTTCTTGGCGTCAAAAAAGAATTGCTAAAAAACGAGGGGCACCCAATTGTAAACTTTTATTTGGCAGTACATGGATACAGAGTTTGTGCAATTCTTTGACTTATTATTTTGGCTTGCTATACAAAGCCAAAATAACAAGACAAAGAATTTCACAAACTCGTTATCCATGTACACATCAACCTATTTTCACTTTAAAAAAAATCCCCAAGTTGCCCAACAATGGCATTGCGCACTCCCTTGGCTTTATCCATGTACATGTTGACCTATTTTCACTTTAAAAAAAAAAATCCAAGAATTGCACAAACTTGCATTGCGCACTCCCTTCACTTTGTCCATATACACAATGATATATTTTCACTTAAAAAGTCAAAGGAACACCGAATTAATTCTACAGTACAGGCAAACAAAAAAAAACGTAATCTCAATAAACTATATTTTAAACCAAACAATAAAATAACATAAAAAAAGAAAAACATGTTGTACATTTAAGCACTACAAAAAGCAAATATCCACTTACTGAACCACATCTGAACCTTTCTTCCTACAAACCCATTCGAATCCATCTAAACGGTTTTTTACGTTCGACTAGACGCATATCCTTCCTACGTACAGGACACTTATAATGGCTACTAAGTAAACCTTCATTTAGACACCAGTCAATTAATGCTCTTTTCCCCTTTTGTTCCAAATTGTGCAGAAACTTAAAATTAATCTTACTACTTTCAGCCATTCTACCGTTTAAACAATAAAACCAACACACACCACAAAAGTGCTTACAAAACATCCCAGAATCATACCCGATTATGTCACAATAAGGTTTCTATAACATTCAACTACTCAGGCTACCATAAATGAAACAGCAACTTGGTGATAAATCAAACAACTTCGGCATAATACAAGGTGTACCTTAAAGTCTATTCTATCACTGGATTTTTTTATTAATAAAGAAATTAAAAACTTACAATTTAAAAGATTCATCTGATATGTCTTAGTATACACAGAGCTGGCGGCACTAGGCATTCCCACCTGATGCAATCTCTGTGGATCCTAAATTCTGCTGCCTAGTGCCTTGGCGATAAATGAAACAACAACTTCACCATAATATAAGGGATAAAGTCTGTTCTGTTTCTTATTTTCTCTAATGTTGGGTTTTCATTATTTTTATTATAAACTTCATAGTAATTAGTTTTTTGGGGGTCTGTTTCTATAATGTCATTAAAATGTAATATTGAATTTATCTTAATGTTTATGCATAGTCATTTAATAAGTCTTGATTTTCAAATATATATATATATATATATATATATATATATATAATTGTAGTGTTTTTCTGTAGTTTTGTACATGTATTTTTCTTCACAGTGCCATATTTACTTGGGCATTCTCTGCCTACCACCCATCTTTTAGCTCCAGTTTCTAAAATATTCACGTAATTTTTTCTTTCTTCAGTGCATTCAGAATGCCAGCTTTCCTAAATTTTAAAATGAACTTGGCCAGGTTGTTGTTGTTTTTATCATACTAATTGATTTTTTTTTTTTTTTTTTTTTTTTTGAATCATGGGTTTTTATAAATGGAGCAGTTATAGAGAAAAACTTCAAGAGAACGGTTATATCTGATACTCTTTGTGGTTCTGAAAGTCATTTAATGAGGGCAGACAGATTAAATGGTGACAAAAATTATGACAGTGGCTTGAAACTGTTACAGATGATATAGACAACAGTTGCAGCCAGCAGTGAATGATTTGAGGGGGTAGAGTAGACTTTAAGGTACCCCTTGTATTATGGCGAAGTTGTTGTTTGATTTATTGCCAAGTTGTTGTTTGATTTATTGCCAAGTTGTTGTTTCATTTATGGTAACCTGAGTAGTTGAATGTTATGGAAACCCTATTGTGACGTAATCGGGTCACTATGTGAAGCGTTCAATCAGGAAGAGTACCTGGTTTGAAAAAAGTCATTTGAGTATGATTGATATTTTGATTTTTACGTGGCTCTGGATGTACGAAGCGAACTCGAAAATCATGGTAAGTGAATATTTGCTTTTCATTGTGCTTAAATGTATAACATGTTTTTTTCCTTTTTTATGTTATTTTATTGTTTGCTTTAAAATGTATTTCATTGAGATTATGTATTTTTTGTTTGCCTATATTGTAGAATTTGGTGCTCCTTTGACTTTTTAAGTGAAAATATATCGATGTGTACATGGACAAAGTAAATGGAGTGCACAATGCAAGTTTGTGCAATTCTGGGATTTTTTCGAAGTGTAAATAGGTCGACGTGTGCGTGGATGAAGTTAAAAAAGTGTGCAATTTGGGATTTTTTTTTAAGTGAAAATAGGTTGATGTGTACATGAATAAGGTCAAAGGAGTGCGCAATGCCGATTTTGTGCAATTCGGGGATTTTTTTTAAGTGAAAATAAATCGATGTGTACATGGATACCGAGTTTGTGCAATTGTTTGTCTTGTTATTTTGGCTTTGTGTAGTGGCGATTTTTGGGCTTCGCAAGCCAAAATAACGAGTCAAATAAGTGCACAAAATCGGTATCCATATACCGCCAAAAATTGCCAAGTTTCGCCATACAGGGCAGTGAAAACGGACATATTTATTAGATATTACACTGGTGGGCAATTGCTAAGGATGGATGACTGTAGCAATAGCAGTCACGAAATGGAAGACGGGAAAACGTGAAATTAGCATAAGTGCAGCATACAGTAAGACGTGTTGTGCATATGCAAGTTTTGGAATATGTTCATCCCGTGATAGCACTAAGAGAAATAAAGGATTTCATGCATATTGACCTTTGTTGTTCAAAAGCAAAATTTAATGGGAAAGAATCAATTGATAAACTTGCAATTTTCAGTATGTCTTCCTGACATCACTTAGATGATTTTACTCATGCCTGTATTATTGGCAAGATTGAACTAGGGAGAAAAATAACAGAATTTGCTAGAGAGTTCAGCATCAGCCATAGTGTTGTTTCACAGCTTTGGAAATCATTTCAAACAAATGAAATGTGTAGCAAACGTCACAGGGAAGGTCCTGTTCACAGTGTGCCAGCAGAAGATAGTCGCATTAGTGCTATCGACAAAAATAAACCATTACCGAACAGCTACTGAGGTAGTAAATCAGTTACTTGCTGCTACTGGCAAGCAAATCACCCAAAAAACTGTGCCCAGACATTTGCATGAAGGAAGAATATATGCCCACTGTCCTACTGTATTCGTTCCATTCTCCATATGTCACCTTTCTGCACGTTTGCACTGATGTCTTAAGCATCGCAGTTGAAGAAAAGACAACTGATGAGCCTTGTGTACTCTTCTCAGATGAAGGTAGGTTCACTGTGGACGACAACTGATGTGGCATGGAAGTGGTACTGCATGTAGTCCGGAAAACATACAGGAAAGGGTCCGATATCATACACGTAATGTCGTGGCTTAAGCTGAGATCATAATCGATTGTGGTACCTTGCTCTATGTGTTTCCAGCTGGGACTACGATTGGCCGACAATACATTAAAGATGTTCTAGTAATACCGATTTTTTTATATAGAGGATTTTGTGGATTAAAAATTGGATATATCAGTAAAAATCTAAAACATGAGCAAAAGTTTCTTCATTTTTTCACAAAAAACTAATAAAAGTTAATTAAATTTTATCTTCAGATCTTTGAATAAGATTTATATTTATAGATTTTTCTGACGTGTTACTCATGTTCATGTTTAATAGTAATGAATGTAATACATTATAAAGTCCAAAATCTGAGCGCCCATTATCCGGAATGATCTAAAATCCGTACCTCAAAGCCACAAACTTTTTTTTTTTTTTTTTTTTTTTTGTATGCTTTACGCATCGCGATTGATTTTTCCTGCCATAATAAAACATGGAGATTTTCACTTAAAAATTCCAATTCTTAATTTCACTTAGGCACTAAATAAAATACCTTGTTATGAAAAAACGATCATATAAGCATAAATTTGTGAGATTAATAATTTGGCTCCATAGCTGAGTGTCTACTTGGCCTACATCTCAAACTGAAACATTCACCTATTTTATATTCCTGATGCCGACCTGGTAAGTCATTATTTATTATATTTTGCTTTCATCAATGCAAGTTTATCAATACATGACAGCTTCAGTAATAACTCATGCAGTGATGTCTGAACTTTTTTTTTATATTAGTAATAGAAAAACAAGAGTATGGGAACCTTTTATGCTAACATTAATTACATTTGGCGATTATTATAGATTTTTAAATGCTCTAAAAAATGTTGATGAGGAAAAATTCAACAAAAATTTCTTTTCATATGCTGGAAATAGATTTTGTTAATGAAACTCATAGGCCAAAAGATTACATTTAGTGCTACTTTAATTAAGAATAACCGATATGTTATTCACCATAAACACAGAAGCGGCGGCAGAATTTAGCTAAGACAAAATTTGAGGAAGCACTGAGCGGCAAAATTAAGGGATGAGAAGTTTTTTATAATGCAAACTTTTCATAATCGTAAAACATGCACGACCTTGAGTATTTAAAGAAGTAACTATTTTCCCTGTTATATATCGTACAAATAAAAGAGCATGGATGACACAAGCGTGAATGAATGGTTTGAAAATCATCTTATATGCGAGGATCGCCAACATTTGAATTCGGTTGGTTTACCTGATGACTCAAAAATAGTCCTGATTGTAGACAACTGTTCGGCTCATACTTCATTTAAAGTTTTAATGAAAGATAATGTATCTGCATTATTCTTCCCTCCAAATTGTACGTCTGGATATCAGAAATGCAAGTATAAAGTAGCATTTTTAAAATCCATGTTAAATTTCTTGAACAACGGCTAAACTATTCAAGAATTTTTGAAATATTTTAGCATAAAATCTGCTTTGTCGAGCATCGCAAGATCGTGGAAGGATGTGTCTCCAGATACGTTAAAAAAATGCTTGGAATAATTTATGCCCAGAAAAATATATTAAATAATTTATATGAAATTCATGGTAAGGACGGTGAAGATGATAGCCGCGAATTTGAAGGTTTTTGAATAAGGGGAAATTTTCCAGTTAATGTATTTTGTAAAGAAATGTGGAGAAGCAGTAATAAATGAAGATGATGTAACAGAAGTTTTTCATTGTGATGACAATGCCTCTATCATCAATCAACAAAAGTACGATGAAATCTGTAGTAGGGTTCTAGGTCCAGAAAATACTGCTACCGATAGTGAAGAAAGTGTCAGAGAGGTTACTGAAATTGAAAAAATTTAGATTGACACGCTAGTCGGTATTCTCGACACAGAACACTTGAACATTGTAACTGAACAAGAAATTATGTCTGTTTATAGAATTAAAGAGAAAGTATTAGCACAAAAAACGAAGCAACTTACGTTGAAAGAAATGTTTAATAAAGTAAACAAATAAATATTAAGCTTTTTTTTTTTTTTTTTTTTTTTTTTTTTGTAAATTTTGATACCCTTTAGATCAGTGTTTCTTAACCTTTCTAGCGAGTCACACCCCATCGAATCTGGAAATATATCTCCCGCAGCCCATTGAAGAATGTTTTTTAAATTTTTTAGTCTAGAAAAATACATTTTTTGCGAAACTTATTGTTTATTCAAAAACATTATACATTTTATATAAATACAAAAGAATATTATTTTTATTAATAACTAGTCTGTTGTTGTTTGTTCATTATTATACTGTCGAAGCGAAGTTCCTTTTTGAAAGACATATGCGTAAATCATCACTTGCATTTAAGTGGTTTTTCACTTTAGTTTTTATATGCAAAAGCGATGAAAATCCCATTTTGCACAAGTAGGTGGTAGCAAAGGGTAAGAGTAACTGCAGTGCTCTGTTCGCCAACTCCAGATAACATTGTAACTGTGAGCACCAGAATTGTTGCAATTCTAATTGTTCGAATTCCATTTGAACATGTCCATTTGCTCGCATTACAATAAGTTGATCTTTTTTCAGATCACTATCTATCATCCATCAAATTTAAGTTAAATAGAAATGGATCCAGTATCCATTTCTGAATTTTGGTAATATTTCTGGTAGAAAAATATCCATCGAATGAATCGCTCAATCTTCTCAAATGTATTAAAATGTCAAGTATAATTGTATTCTTTTCATTTTTCGCAATAACAGAATCAAGCAAGGGAAAGTTTGCAAAATTCCCCTTTTCTACTCGACATATCCAAATTTCTAATTTTGCGATAAAAGAAGATAATTTTTTGCTAGATATTATTATATTTATACCAAATCCTTGCATTGATAGATTCAATTCATTTAAATGGCTAAATATGTCTGCTAAGTAGGCCAGCCTCAGCATTGCATCAGTACTCTCAAAATCTTTTACTAAATAACAGTTTTGACTAGTCAGTAATTGAATAATTTCCTCACGCAATTTATAAACTCTGTTAAGCATGCGACCCTTAGATAACCATCGTATTTCGGTGTGATATAGAAGCACGGTATGATCAGCACCGATTTCTTCGCAAAATGCAGGAAAAATGCGATGATTAAGCGCTCGCCCTTGGATGTAATTTACATTTACTGCTGTAGTTAGATGTTGTTTTAAACTTTCTGGCAATGCTCTCGACGCAAGTGCATGACGATGCAACATGCAATGTGTTATTAAAACTTCCGGTAATTCTCTTTTCATGTGTGAAAACAAATCCTGAATTTTTGCCTAACATTGCTGGGGAACCATCAGTGCATATTGAGCCAATAGCATTCATTGGTAATTGATATTTAGTAAAAAAATCTTTGATGCGAGTAAAAACATCAATTCTTCTCGTATTCACCTCCAGTGGCTCACAAAATAGAAATTCTTCTATCACTTCTTTTTCCTTCACGTACCTGGCAAATACCAAAAGTTGGCTACAATTATCAACATCAGTTGACTCATCCAGTTGCATGCTTGTTTTTAGTGGACTGATTTTTATGTCTTCAATAACTTGCATTAAAGCATCTTCACTGAGATCTGGTATTCGCGATCATATAATATCATTCGATAATGGAATATGTTGGATTTTTTTATGTGCTTTTGAATCTAAAACTGTTTTAGCAATAATTATAGCAGAAGGTTTAATAAACCCTTCAGCGATCGTGTGAGGTTTCTTTTCTTTTCTTTTCTTTTTTTTTTTTCACATAAATGTGCCACTTGATATGATGCTTTTAATAAAAGTTTTTGAATTGCTGGTCCGCACAATTTTAGGATAGTTCCACTGGTATCAAACCGAGCCTTCTTTGACTTCAAGCTGTTCATGCTATGCGCTTTTTTGCCACCATGCAGACTGTTGAAATGCTCTTATAACTTTGATAGTTTGAGATTGCTGTTTGAAAATATCTTGGAACACAAGATGCATTGCGGTCGTTGTGTGCCATCTTTTTCGGTTGTGCAGGTAAATCCATAACCGGCATACTTATTGTTCCATTGTCATTTCTTTGACATAGTGGGGTTCACTACAATCAATTTAATTATTTAGAAATAATGTAATATGATATATAAAATGTTCTTACGTTTGTAATGTCACTGAATCCTATTCGGCTTGAACGGGCAATTAAGAATGTATTAGTCTCAAGAGGTTTCTGAACAAGTCAGAATACACAGTACACATGTCGCAGACACAATAGTTGACTCAACCTAACACAGGAGCAGTAGATGCAGATACAAATTTGTGAATCCGTAGATTCCATTGGAGCAGCACATGCACAAGCTGGGATAACGTTCTCCGCTTGTATTCCCAGAAAGTTTTTCTTTTGTCCATCACCTAGCTGCCTGTTCGCATTCGTTTGTAGCGTTTCATGCTCTTTGGTAGCGTAGTGTATACGCTCATCGGCACCGGCTCTTTCCTATGTCTTTTGCCGATAAGTGAGCTAAGTACTACCAATTTTTATGAGCTTCAATATTGCGGACAATTTTGCAGATTTCAAATATTTTATTATAAGAAATTTAATAAATGATATTTAATGATTTTTATGGTTTGTTAGGGGCTTCTCCCGGACCCCCAAAAATACATTCCCGCACCCCCGGTTAAGAACCACTGCTTTATATCATAATTGTTCTTTATTTAATATTTTTAGTTGTATAATTTCTACATGCCATCTTACCAGATTTAAATTTAGGATCTAATATCCGGAATCGCTGAAGTTCTGACAAGTCTGGATTTTGGACTTTGTACTGTATAAAATCAAACTTCAAATAAGTAAAACAGAAAACTTTGCACCACTGTATTTGCAACAAATGCACAACTGAAATGCATTTGCCGACTGCATAAAATTGCTCCGGGGGCTGCCAGTTTGAAACCACAATATTGAAACCTGTTATAGAGAACATTCAAATTACACAAAAATAATATTTTATGATTTAACTTTTCATGGAATAAATACAAATTCAATTAACCTTATCCTGTTCTATTTGATTGGTCTCTTTCGAAAATTTAAACAATTGCATAACATCGTGAAAAGCCAAAGCTTGTACACAAATCTTGTTGTGTAGCTTGTTACAAATCTTGTATCCTACAGTTATGCAATTCAGGATTACATTTCTTTGTTTACGTACATGAAAACTATTTTTGCACTTAGAAAAAAAGAATAAAAAAAACCCTGTTAAGCGAAATTATATTCATAAAAAAGTCTGTAATGTCCAACATAAGCTGGACAAGATGACGATTAAATAGCATGGAATGCATTTCGAGGATGTAATATTGATGTGAAAATACATGCATATTTTATTTTTTAAACTTTCACCTTTAACTATGTGATATGTATTGCATTTTCGTGATCATTACAGCATTTATATAAAGAACACGTTTCATGTTATTTTTTTCATGTATAACCATTATTATGGATAATTGTTAAAATTAATAGTAAAAATTTTAAAAAAATCGAAATATAAAAGTTAATAATGCTGGAGTTATATATATCATAATCTAAAATACTAAGATAAAAAAGTATGTAGATTTTCTTAACAATAACTAATCATTTATAATTTGTTCTGTGTGTATGGTTTACCTTTTCAACGCAAACACTACACTTTGCCTTGCACGATTTTTGCCCGGCAGAGCTTTATCCCTGATAATGGGCTAAAGAGAGAATTTTTGGAAAGCACCTTGATGCATTTCACTCTTGGCATCAAAAAATTCCTCCCTGGGATTCGGTGATTTTTTGCAATTCATGATAGCGGAAACAATTGCGCCAAGTACCGCTTATCGGAGATTTCCCCTGAAAAAAATTGACAATTTTCTCCAAGGTGTACCCTGAAATATATTTTCCTGGACAATTAAATGTGACATATTAATTCTTGTATCTGAGATAACATTTGTAAGTTTATATAATTTATAATTGTTTTGTAACATTTGTAAGTTTATATAATTTATAATCCTATTTTATTTTTTTATTTTAGGATTTGAGAAACCATCTGCTATTCAACAAAAAGCTATAAAACCTGTTATAAAAGGGCATGATGTTATTGCTCAGTAAGTTAATTTTTATTATCTTGTGATGGGTAAATATTTAAAAAAATTAAAAACAATCATTTAGCATTTTGAGTATGTATTTTGTTTATAAGTAAATAAAATTGCATTTCTTGTATACCCTATAATTTAGTGTGTAGTAATTTTAATGCTGTGTACTTAAAAGTTTTATTGTTTCTTTCCATTGTGTTTACCTTTTAAAAAATTCCGCTTTTCAATTTTAAATGCATCATGTAGGAAATGGTATTGTGTGCAGTGTTATAAGATCATGTGATTTTTCTCCACTTTGCTATATTTGACAAACCTGTGCTGTTAAAATTTATCTCTGTGATTTTGCAAATTTTCTGTTACTCCATCAGGAAGCACTTCTGCAAAGAACCCGCTAAATGTAAACACTGCCAACAATGACGATAAGAGTTCAAAATTGGTAACCCAATGGGGGATTCGCATGTTCAGAGGTAACAACTATTCCTCTTATGCTACATGGAGGTAGGAAATAAGAGGAGTGGCCCTACCTGGTTTTCCCCATGCGCTGCTTCGAAGCAGTGGAGACCAAAACATTCAATGACTTGCCATTAAAATCAATAGGTTTTTGACATGATCGGAGGTAAACATTTTTTAATTACTTCATAAATATACATACAGTCAAAAGTCGTTAATCCGGACACCCATAATTCGGAATGATCTATAATCCGGACCTCAAAACTAAAAACTTTCTGCGCATGCGCCGCGTTGACACATGCGCATAGGCGTTTACGCGTGCACGTAAGACCTTTTATGACTGCGCATATGAGTGTGCGCAAGTGCAGAATACGTTTTCGCGTGCGCGTTTTATGTATAATGGACGTATAAGCTAAAATTATCTAATTATCTATTTCAGTTAATGTTAATGATTGCGTTGTTCCTTAATTTAAAAATTGGATCCGGCTTATTATTTTTTGCAGACTGTAAGAGCAATTTTATAAAAGTAAGCTTAAACTTTCGATTATATCAAATAGAATTTCCGATATATATTTGTTAATATGTAAATGATCTACAAAGCGAAAGTATGTTTCGAAGTTCATTATACAAAAAATGGATAAAGGCATATCCTTTGTTTATCTAAACTTTAACGTTTGTTTATCTTTAACGCCGCGGGGCCACGCAATGAATTGGAAGTTGATGTGTCAGCACTATCCTTATCTTCAGGGCAGATGTTTTTATTTTATTTGGCTTATAATTCCTTATTAAATGTAGTATTTCATCTCGATGTACTCCATCTTTGATATGATTTAAATCAAATTCCTCGTCATTATAATTCGCTTCCGATAGCGAAGAAAGTAACAGAGGTTATTAAAAACGAAAAAATTTCAATTGACAAATTAGTCGGTATTCTCGACACAGCAATTATAGGACTTGAACAGCGGAACTTTGTAACTGAAAAAGAAATTATGTCTGTTTAAAGAATTAAAGAGAATGTATTATCACATAAAAAATGAAGCAAATTAAACAACTTACATTGAAAGAAATGTTTAATAAAGTAAACAAATAAATGTTAAGCTTTTTTTTTTTTTTTTTTTTTTGTAAATTTTGATACCCTTTAGATCATAATTGTTCTTTATTTCATAAATTACGGTTTCATATTTTTAATTTTATAATTTCTGCATGCCATCTTACCAGATTTAAACTGATGATCGATAATCCGGAATCGCCGAAGTCCCGATGAGTCCGGATTAACGACTTTTGACTGTATTAAAATTATTTTATAATTAACAGTAATAATTTAGTTGAATTTGAATGAAACTTGCAGTCTTAAGTCGTGAGTGCACGTGCACTGAATTTCCAACAATATAGTAAGATTCCTGAAGTCAGATTACAGCTGCAGTGTTAACTAAAAAGTGACTTCTGAGTAACTTGAAAAAATTCAGCTCGTTCTTTCAAAATGCTGGACTTAAAATGCCTGTGTTTGAGAATTAGCCGGAAAGAATGAAAACAGACAAAAATAAATAATGGTACTTTTTTGACCATATTAGTCAGCTTCCCAAATCAGAAGATTAGTCGCTAGAATTGGCAAACTTAATTGGTGGCTTTTTAACATGCATTGCATTTAGTTTTCAGACTGTCTTGATTGCGAAATTGTCAATTACTTTGACTGCATGATATTGTTCCTGTGTTACTTTTTCTCTCTAAAATATTGGTCATTTTTAACTTCCCGTCAAGTGAAAATGGATGACGTTTTTCCTTCCCCCATTTAAGAACATAAAATTTTGCACACTGAACAAAAGTGGCCAATAGTTTTTTGGAAGGTGAAATATTTGGGGATACAAATTGTGGGCAGGGAAAGACTTCATGCCAATAATTTATTTCATGGTTTCAGGATTCCTTTTTTGACTGCTTTGTGTTCATTGAAGAACTAATTTCGATCAAATGGCACAATAGTCAGTTAAATATGGGTGAAGCATGAGAAAATGTCAGTATTTGATTCTATAATAGTAGCATTTGCCAGATTTTGTCCTTTATAAAGATAAATAAATATTATTTTACTGTATATAATTGCAGTTTTTCATTTTTGAAATTTTCCATGTTTTTCTAATTTCCACCAAATTAATTTTAAATGCCAAATTAAAAATTAGAAATACATTAAAAAATAAACTAAGATTGTTAACTTTAAATTTTGAAACATATTGAGAAGCATTCTTTTGAAATAGTGCATTTAAAGCAGTTAAAAGGGCACTAAATTCTTCAGAACCTACACTGTGCTTTTCTTGAATCAGTTAATCATTGAATACTTTCAGTAGTGTAGAAAGTAATAGAACTTGGAAGTTAGAAAAGTTAATTTTCATGTCGGCAATTCAGCCCCAGTATAACATTTGACTGTAAGTTTTTTAACACACACGTAAAGCTGCCTTCTGGTGCTCATTTTTAACTCGCATATTTAAATTCATTTTCCCTACATATTTGCAATGGTTTTCCTATGCTGCTATCACTTTTATTCCTGAAAAAACAACCAGTCAAAATTTTCTACTAAAAACTATGTTGCACACCCATGTTCAATAAAGTATCTGAAGGGTTAATGCAATTTGAATCACTGGGAGTGGCAAAATTTTAATTAGTACCATGTTTAATTGGATGTGAGAGACTTTTTCTTTCTTCTGGGGTGACTGATCTTTCTGACCCCAGCATCCTTACCTTGATTAAAGGCTTCTTATGAGCCCCCTTTTTCCTTATTTAAGACCTGTATTGGCAATTGCCGGAAAAAAATATATTTCAAGGTACACCGTACCCCTTGGTTAAAATACCCAAAAAATATATAACTTCAATAAACTGCATTTTAAATCAAACAAGGAAATATTATAATAATGGAAACACATGTTATCTAATCTACGCAGTACACAAAGGAAATATTGACTTATTTAAAAATTTCTGTTTCTTCGATATGTGTGGCACGCATAATTCTTTAGCAGCATCTAAAAACTATTTAAAATTATCTAAACTAAAATCTGTATACTGCGGTCGCCACATAAATCCACAAAAGGAAAAATGAAAAATATCCTCCGGAGTGTCGGTAGCATTTCTTTTCGCAAATTCGTCTTTATTACACCCCACATATTTTCCATAGTGTTGATATATTTAAATCTCACTGCGTAATTTACCAAGAGGTGAATGAAGCCATTTAAATCTTCATTTACACACCAATCGATCAATGTTTTCTTTCCCAGTCATTCTAAAGTGTGCAGAAACTTCAGATTAAACCAGCAGGCATTTTACAGAGTAAAGCACAAAATAATCAACTTACTTACTAACCAGCATCCATACCTAAGTAAGCCCTTACAAATATATTCCCATCAGTCAAAATCACCACAATCACATACTACAACCAATCACGTCATAACAGGGTTTCCTTAACATTCAACTACTCAGGTTACCATAAATGAAACAACAATTTGGCCGATAATCCGAGGGGTACCCTAAAATATAGACTAGCCCAATTGCTGTCTTTTAGCTGACAAAAAAAAGTTTACCAAGTACTAAACCATCTGCTGCCATCAAATCTAAGACCCCTCTCAACTACAGGCTTCTGAAGATTTTTGTTGACTCTTTCCTCGTATTTTCTTTTGCATATATTTACTGACACTCAGCAACTTTTAAATTTTACCACTAATTCAAAAAGTTGTTCTAGCTTACCAGTTTTTGAGCTCCAAAAAATCTTGAATATGCAAGAACAGCGTGGGCAGGGGGGGCCCAAGAGCGATGCGCAGTGCAGGGAGAAAGTTATGCCACATACGCATGACGTCATGTGGGTGATAGCGTTAGTTCTTGGCGTTTGTTTACTTTCGTTGCATCAACAGTTTGATTTGATTTGTGTTGTTAATTTGCTATTATACCTAGGCGGAAGTGGCAAATTGTGCTATAGCGTAGTGTCAGAATTATACACGTTAATACGTTTTTTGGCGGAAAACACTCTTTACAACCAGATAAAATAACTATTTTTTAATGAATTTATGTAGTTTTCATACATAACCGTGATGTAATTTTACATTTATTTTTCATTTTACTGCTATTTTACATTTAAATTGAAAAAATTTCTCATTTTAAATCATTTTTTATCATAATCTTCATTTTGTGTATGAGACTTACATCGTAGTGAGATATTTAAATTCAGTGTCATTAACAAAACTGAGTACCTGAATGATTAGTTAATAAATTCGCGTATCCAACTTCATTCACATGTTTTGGTTACTTTCTTTACATCCCAAACGTAATTCTATGTATTGAAGCAGCGTCTGGGTTAAGCTTTGCGAACTAAGTAAACTGAGACATGCCTCACCGTGAGGAAAGAGCAATTTCTCAACCAGACTATGATGCAAACATCGAATGAGTGAGTGACATATTTCCTTCAGTGTTATTTAACTGATGCATACAGGTATGTGTGGTGTAATTTAATTGATATAACTTACACATGCTTGAACCTGAAGGAAAACAAATTTGTGTATAATGCTAGAATACAAATAGCGAAAGAGTAAGTAAAATATTCTGTTCAGTGTTATTTAACAGCTGCATATGTTTTAATTTTGATTCCATGTAACTTGTTTTTAATTATAAGAGAAAGAAAAATAATTCAATATTGAACACATATTTCGAGTATAACAAAAGTATTTTAAGAAACAACCTGATAAAAATACATTAGTAATTAAAAATATTTAATTTGTGTACAGACTGAATTGAAATTAAGATGTGGTGGTGTATTTAATTATGGCAAAGCACACTAGGGCTATCTGCGTAATAGGTGTGATGCCTTCGTGGAGGACTTTCTCAGGGAAACTGGCTCGTATACACGTTACACATGAGGAAAACCACGAAAACGCCCATGCAGCCAGCCCATTCGCGGGATTCGGACCGAACTACCAGTGTTCAGCGACTTTACCGCTCGGCCGCTGGTGGGCCGAAACTAAGATGTAGGGCAAGTTTATTATTATTATTGTGCGTATATGTGTAAGAAAATGTATTTTAATTGTTCCATTTTTAATGTATGGAAGGAAGAATAGGAGGCCAATATCGAAGATTATTTACTATAGCAAATAATCACGTCAGGATAAATGTTATATAGAAATCTTGGGAGTGTAAGGGATTATAAGAGTACTTTTAGATTATACTGAAAATATATGCACTTCTGCTAAAATCTGAAGTGAATCAGTATGAAGTGACTTTAAAAAGAATGCGATAAGTATACTATTTAAAAGTATAATGACGGATATTAAGAAATTTGTAGAATTTTATGGTACTTAAATATGAATTTATTAAGTCAAATCTTTTTATATAGATTTTTGGTTGAGATATGTAATTTAAACTGAAAAACACGATCATATATTTCTCATGGAATTATTAAAGTTCATTTGTATTAAAAAAAGTGCATGAGCAATGAAAATAAATAGAATAATACTTTTTGATTATGTTTTTACCATGGTCTTAGCAGTTATGCCATCATGTGTTCTTTTCAACAAGATTTATTTAGTGCAAACAATACTACGAAAAAATATTGAAAAATACCTTGTTTTACAATATTTATTTCCCTTAATTAACTTAAATATCGTTTTTCATTTTCTAATGCTTTCCTTTACGAAAAGAATTTAATGTTTACAATTATTTTCAGCATTCGTACGAATTCTGTGCATAAAATAAATATTTTCTTTAACAAAATACTTAATCGGAAAGTATATACCCGGTATTTCCGGTGTATCTACCACATATAAAATGATCATTTTGCTTTAGTTTACATTTTTTCCATTACCAAAATCATGTAGCAGACGCGTCGGCCGATGCATCTTGTCTCCCGGGTGACGTCACTACCAGCAACCAATGGCACGCTTTTTCCGTTCCTGGCCTAACCTTAGTATATTAAAGAACCTTGCAGCGTGGGTAGTGATAACTGAATAACTTCATCTTTCCCCCCCCCATACAACAAATTTACGACCTGCACCTTCCTTAATAAAATCTGTTAACTCATCTGCTTTTCTGTGGTATTTTCTGGTATTTATAATAAAGTTCCCAATCTAACTTCACTATATTTTTCACCACAGAAAATTCCTTTCAAATGTGCAGTTTTAAGTACTTAAAACTTATAATTGTCACTTCATGGTTCACCTAGTAAATATTTTCTGATAACCTTTAAATTGATTTAGGGCTCTACCTTGTAGCGCAGCGTTGCTATGGTCACCTTTTGCAATTCTGCATTGGCTGTAATAAAAAATGCATTTCTAAATTTTCCAAAAAGGTCAATACCAAACTTCTGCTTTTCGATTTTCTGCATAGTTTCATCGAGGTGTATGTACTATCTAAGCTGAAGCTTTTCATTGGATTTGCTGGTACCATAGGAACTTGGAGTTGAGTGTATCATACACTAAAATCGTGCATTAACTACTACACTAATGGTAAATTATCATTATAGTTTAAACAACTCACAAAATGCTGTTAACCTCAAGTTAAAATAGCCTTTTATTTAGTCATATTCTTTGGTTTTTGGTGATGTAAAGAGTATTTTCATAGTGTAAAACATAATTGCCTGTCAAAAGTGATCATACGTGATCTAAATGAAACCTAAATTTAATGGTTGCTTTCCTTGAGCTAAGCAAAAAAACAAATGAACAGGATATACAATCAAAAGTCGTTAATCCGGACTCGTCGGGACTTCGGCGATTCCGGTTTATAGATCATCAGTTTAAATATGGTAAGATTGCATGCATAAATTATAAAATTAAAAATATGAAACTGTAATTTATGAAATAAAGAGCAATTATGATCTAAAGGGTATCAAAATTTACAAAAAGAAAAAGCTAAATATTTATTTGTTTACTTTATTAAACATTTCTTTCAATGTAAGTTGTTTAAGTTGCTTCGTTTCATGTGATAATACTTTCTCTTTAATTCTATTAAACAGACATAATTTCTTGTTTAGTTACAATGTTCCGCTGTTCAAGTCCTATAATTGCTGTGTCGAGAATACCGACTAATTTGTCAATCGAAATTTTTTCATTTTCAGTATCTCTGTGTCACTTTCTTTACTATCGGATGCGAATTATGATGACGAGGAACTTGATTTAAATCATATCAAAGACCGAGTACATCGAGATGAAATACTACATTTAGTAAAGAATTATAAGCCAAATAAAATAAAAACATCTGCTCTGAAGCTAAGGATAGTGCTGACAGATCAACTTCCAATTCATTGCGTCGTTTCCTCCCCCCGCAGAGCAGCGTGAAATTGATAAACATATTTCAGAATGATTAGGTAATCAAAGGCTATGCCTTTATCCATTTTTTGCAGCAATTCCATTTTCTGTTTAATGGACTTCGAAACATACTTTCGCTTTGTAGATCCTTTACATATTAGTAAATATGTATCAGAAATTCTATTTGACATAATCGATAGTTCAAGCTTACTTTTATAAAATTGCTCTAACAGTCTGCAAAAAATAAAAAGCCGAATCCAATTCGAAGATTAAGGAACAACGCAATCTGCAACATTAACTGAATTAGATAATTTTAGCTTAGCTTATACCGTCCGTTATACATTAAACACGCATGCATAAACATATTATGCGCATGTGCAGAAAGTTTTTAGCAACTTAACTGGTATAAGCTGCTGCATTATATCAGTAGAGTCTAATTGCTGATTCATGTAGGTCAGCAGGTACTTGACTGCCATTCCATGCAATACTTCCTATAAATGCAGTCCAGGACACTCTGCTAGATTCCTATTCCTAATCTAGTCTTTGACGCCTATATTCCATGTCAGGATTACGTTTATCACATTGCTGCGCCATGCTGGAGAGAATCATGGCTACTGGTCGATAACCAGAAAGAAACATGCTCGGATAGGCACATTGGGATGATTTACAGTCTTCACATACTATTGGCAGAATTGTACAATGTTGAACTTTTCACCTCTTCAGCACTGTGCAGATGCAATAGAAAATGCACATTTTCCAACAAGTCTTAAATTGAGCAGAATTGGCACAACTTGTGCTATAAATGACATTTCCACCACTTGTGGGTATTTAAATTAATATAACAGACAATTCAGATATAGATGATGTAGTCTAAGACTACACATAACATAGACTAAATTAAGCTGGCTTAATTAGTTATACTAAATTACCGACACCATATTTTAAAACATTGGCTAATAAGGCACTTAAGCTGGAATACAACTTTAAACAGAGGTGGCAAAAGTAAGAGCAAGATATAGTAGCCACAAGCTCTGAGCTAAACATTCAAAACCCTTGAGTTAAATATACACAATTCTAATTTGTATTCTAGTGAGAAATATCCCCACCCCTCAAAAAAAGTTATAGTAAGCACATGTATCATCACAAGAATCAACATAAAATACATTGCTGGTACTCAGTGCAAATAAATATTACACAGTAGCAAATCATAAAATGTGTTTGTATGTGCTGCCCTTATAATTTGCCTTCAAAATTACTTTGAAGGATATGAATGTAATAGAACTACTTTTATAAAAACAAATAAATTCTGTATTACAATATGTTAAAACATAAAATTAAAAATTTAGTTAAATTTATTGGTATCAATTAATTTTAGTTAAAACTGAAAAAGAAATGTGGTGGTTTTTACAGTGAAAAAGCTGATAGAGAGATGGCTGAGAAGGAAAGTATTTTGATTGGCAATTAAGTGGAAATTCTCAAAGCAGTAGTTAGAGAACGTGAAGAACAGAGCTTTGTAACTGAATAAAAAATTATATCTTAATATATACTGAATAAAAGGGAAAGTATTGCCATAAAAAAAGCAACTTTAAACAACTTGCATTGAAAGAAATGTTTTAATAAAGAAAACAAATTAATTTTGACTTTTTTCCCAAGGTTATAAATGCTTCATTATTTTTTCATAAACCACTAGTTCGGGTTTTTAATTTTGTAATTTCTACATGACACGTTACTAGATTTAAACTAACAATCTAATATATGGAAGCATCCCAAATCCGAAATTGCCAAAGTCTCAGTTAGTCTGGATCTTGGACTATGTACTGTATATTATTCATTTTTATATGTGATTTATATTCATTTTTATATGTGAAATATTGCAAAATTTTAAGTTGTTAATGAAAAAAAGCAGGCACTACTAAAATTTCATTTCTTAAATCTAGAGCGCAGTCTGGGACCGGTAAAACTGCAACCTTTTCCATTGGAGCTTTACAGATCCTTAATACAAAAGTGAGAGAGATACAAGTTCTTATATTAGCTCCAACAAGAGAACTTGCTGTCCAAATTCAAAAAGTATGTGCATTTAGTTTCTTTTTTTAATATTTTATACAATACTTTTGTTATCTATAATTTGTGTTATTTGTATGTTGGGGAGAGTGGCCAGATTCATGTTAGTATTCTGAATTTTACCTTATGAATTTCATTAATGAGTATAAATTGTAAATCCAAGAGAAATATAATAAATATATAAGTATGGGAGCAAAAAATTGTATTCTTTATACTCATTGTTAATGCTGTGTCTTATTACTTTGGTAATATTACAGATACTTAAAATTATATTCTTAGATTTATTTTGTTCTAAAAATTCTGATTATCATAGGCTATTTGAACATTTAATTTGCATACATTTTACATTAATTATAGTCTTCGTTCTATATTCGTAAGTTCATTAGTCGTGTTTAATTAATGAGTTGCCAACTCTTTCGGTTTGGGTGGGAGATTAAAAATTATTACGAATTTCATTTGTTTAAGAACTACCATTTTTGTTTTAGTTAAGTCTGAGAAAAAAGTAAAATACTCATGAACTTTTCAAAAACTGTACATAGATGACTTTTCTATTATTTTTTCAAAAAAATGTGTTGTGAATTTGCGATGTGTCTCATTCATCATTGCGATTTTTAAAATTCCTACAGTAGAAAGACGGAGGTTCTTAAACATGCATTTACAAAAAAACGCAAGGACAAAGTGAGTAGTATTGGGTAAGGGAAATAAAATTTTCTGTGGGAACAAACATTGTTAATGCAGAATACCTGTTTTTGTTGCATGCCAATTAATGCATTGGATCATGTTGCAGGTTTATTTAGAAATCTGTTTTTGAACAACAAAATCATTAAAAAAATGCAAAAGTACAGGGACAAATACAGCTGCAGTTGTTGAAAAATAAATTTTCAGTTATTGATTGCATTAAAACAGCTTTATTCTGCCTGTCTACAAATAGAAGCAGTAATACCGAGGCAACACTTTGTCCAATTGTTGTTTTTTTCTTTAATCCAGTCTTCAGAAATTTAGTGTTGCGTACATTCTGTCTCCACTTTAGAAGGAGATTTTACAGGCTTTAATAGCGAAGCTAAAGAAATGCAATTCATGTGGATAATTGCTTAGTACTTGGTGCCCACAACACACCAGTAATGGTAGGCTTAAAGACTAGTGTTGCAGGCTCTTAACCTTTTCAGGACGAGCGTCCCATATATGCATTCCCTAAGAACGTCTTATCCACGCATCACTAGAGATTGCATTCAGAGGAAGGAAGATGCGTATACACATTTTAAGCTGGAACGTTTTTCTGAAGACCATTAAATGGCATCCTAAGACCATTAGTTTTGAAATGAACGCAGTTTTAGGTTCCTGACCTTGAGTTTGATATATTCTGCTTGACTCTGGTATTTACACATCAGCTCTTACGAGGATGGGGGCAAGGGAAAGCGTAAACAGAGGTGAGCTCTTTAAATGGCTGCGTGCTAATGAAAACATTCGCATGTCTGATTTATATCCAATTTCTTTTTTTATTCTATTTTTTTCTTCTACTATGTACGGTCTTTTAGGGTTAGTATGTGGAGCCTTGTTACGTTTTGCATTGCTTTCAGATATATTTCTGTTTCTTCTCTTTTTATTTTGGAAAGCCTCACCTCCAGTCTATTATGGCGGGAAAGCACTATTTATCAAAGGAAGAATATGCTCGTATGGTCAATGAACTATTCACTAACGCAGATGAGAGTGATGATTCGTTTTCTAAAGAGTTAGAAAGTGATATTTCTCCGTGCTTCGAGATTTACCACACTCAGTCTTCATTTAAAATTTTGTTCCTTCTTACTGTAAATAGTCTTTATTGTGTTGTTTTATTAATTTTAAACTTTATTGGTGGATTTTATCAATTACAACTTTGAAATAATTTGAATAAGCTTCCGAAAATTATTTTCCAAGATAAGCAATTTTTTAAGTATATTTTTGTGTAAAATAAAGAAAAAAAAACATTATTAATGCTAATTTTAACATGTATAAGAGCTCAAGTAATAATCTAAAATGATACCAAAAATTACGATGCTAGAAGCGAAACTTTTTTTTCTGATTTTTTTTATAAAATTAGGCTTAGCAATGCAAAACCTCTGTCCTGTACGTTGACTGCCTTCGATTCCCTTCCATCCCACACGAGTGTCTTAAACAAAGGTGCACAGTCGCGAAAGGGTTTTAATGTTAGAAAATTTGCATTTGCAAATTATGAGCTGAACCTATATTCTACATAGTAATGCAGAGTCCGAGAGGATTTTCAGTATTGTTACTAAGACAAGGACTAAATTTAGATCTAGTATTAGTAATGCCACAATAGCAAAACTTTTATTAGTAAAAGCAGGCCAACACCAGAGAGTTTCTTTCACGGTGAAAGCAAAATTTGCCCGTTCTTAGCATTTGTATAAGAACTGGTTTAAGTATTATTATTCTATCAAAATATACAAATGATAAAAATGTCTTTTGCACGTAAGTATTTTTGTACTATTTGCATTTAAGAATTAGTAACTGAACTTTAAGCATTTAATTAGTTATTATTTAAATTCTTTATTAAAAAGTGTATTTTCTTTGTATATATTTTTATCATTTAACAACTATTTGTCGTTGAGAAAGTTCTGATTTCGTAGAAAAGTCTCCTGATTTTTTAGTTTTGTAAGTGGCAAGTCTGTTATTGTACTGGTGTGATCTGAGAACTTGTCATTAGCAGGTTCACCCTCTGACTTGTGATCGACATACTCACAAGTGTTGATCACAAGTGCAGAGGTCACTAGTCCTTTGTAGCACAATTAACTGAAGCCTGTAATCATTACCAAGCATAGTGTTAAAATAAAAAGCTACCATGCTATTTGATATTCAGTTACTAATGTTTTAAATAAAAATTTCATTGGGACATCACTGTGTGAGTTATCTCTCAAGCTGCCATGAGTTTATACGGTCAAAAGTCTTTAATCCGGACTCTTCGGGACTTCAGCGATTCCGGATTATAGATCATCATTTTAAATCTGGTAAGATGGCATGCAGAAATTATAAAATTAAAAATATGAAACCGTAATTTATGAAATAAAGAGCAATTATGATCTAAAGGGTATCAAAATTTACAAAAAAAAGCTTAATATTTATTTGTTTACTTTATTAAACATTTCTTTCAATGCGCGCATGCGTAAAGCATACGTTACGCATAGACAAAATTAGAAAATTGCAACCAGAAAACTATTTGATGTGTATTCGTGATCTTTATAATGACGAGGAATTTAATTTAAATCATATCAAAGATGGAATACATTGAGATGAAATACTACATTTAGTAAGGAATTATAAGCTGAATGAAATAAAAACATCTGCCCTGAAGATAAGGATAGTGCTGACAGATCAACTTCCAGTTCTTTGCGCTCCGCGACGCATGCGCACACGCATATGCGCATGCGTGAAAGCATTATGCTTTGATGCACGCGCAGAAAGTTTGTAGCTTTGAGGTCCGGATTAACGACTTTTGGCTGTAGTCATTGTGATGAAAGGAAAAAAAACCCTGAAAGAGTTCAGATTTTAAATTACGTCCAAAGGGGCGTTTTGTGTGTTACCTTTATTTATTAAATATCATGTTCTTTGCACTTAAACCATAACATTTATTTATTATTAGTTTTATTTAGTGCTGAACTGAAATTATGAATCAGGATTTTACATCTTTTCTTGTCAATGGTATGTGGTGAAGAGCAGTGGTATAGCTTTCAATCAGATACCTTTTCAAAGCTGAACTAAATCTCTGTCCACAAGAGTGAATTATGATATGGTGCTTTAAAAAATAAAATTCTGTTGGCTTTTATATATCTGTGCAAGAAAGGGTCTAATGAAAACAAATGATAGATCGAGTTGATTTACGTGCCAGTCTAGGTTACTAGCATACATCCAAACATAGAACAGCTGTGTAAGAACTGGCAGGTTCATTCATCTTGTTAATGGAAACACCAGTGTTTATTCAATTTTTAGTTAATAAGATAAAGATTATCCAATTTCTAATTTAATTTTAGTACAGTTTTCAATTTTTCAATATAACTGTTCTGCTATGAACTTAACTGATTAATACTAATATAAAATTAAATGAATTTTAATTTTATTGTATTTAAAAAATATAAGTGTGCTGATTGTAACATATGCTAAGAATGAAAGACTTGTAGCCAGAGTTTTGTTGCAGATACACAGCTTTGAAATACTAAGTTCTTTCATTTCATGTAGCTTTTATTAAGTTTTGTTTTATATTAAAATAAACTTAAGGAAATATTATTAGTTTTCTTTATGTTTTTTAAAAATATGTAACACAATTATGATTTTTAAAGGGCATTTCATGGGAGAAAATGGTTAGAACTTATTTGTCATGTATCTGTTGTTTCTGAAAATGTATTAATAAATACTATACTGTAATGGTTGAACAATTTCAGGTAATTTTAGCCTTAGGGGATTACATGAATGTGCAGTGTCATGCTTGCATTGGAGGAAGAAATCTTGAAGAAGATATGCGCAAGTTAAATAAAGGACAACATGTTGTTTGTGGTACACCTGGACGAGTATTTGGTATAATACCTTTCATAAATGTCTCTCCTTCTTTTTCATCCCCTTTCTTCTAGAACAGGGATTCTTGTCAGAGTCAATGATGACTAATGAGTAGAATAGGGGTTGATAGCTGACTGTGTATCTAGTAATGATCAGTGTAATGAATTGTTTATTGATATAAAGTTATATCAGGTATTAAAAAAGAAATCACATAAAATGAACACAAGTGAAAAAATGCAATAAAATTATTTGATATATTTTAAATATATAAACTTTTTATGCAGCAAATGCAGTATAAAAAGTAAAAGGCAAAAACATATAAAAACCCAACCAAAAAAATGCAAAGAAAGCAATTCTCTACAGCTTAAACTTGATGTGATTGTCCGTTATTTAAAAATATTGTTATTTCCTCAGAAGATATTACGTATATACCACTTGCAAAACTTGACACATTGACTGGCATTTTTACTCAGTTTATCTCATGTCATCGTCTATTATTTTGTAATTGGATGTGGAAGTGAAACAGTATAAATCAACTTTTTTATAGCGGTTCCATATAAATAAACATTATTTTATATTTAACTTTTAACATTTAGGGGGGGGCCCACCAGCGGCCGAGCGGTAAAGTCGCTGAACACTGGTAGTTCGGTCCGAGGTTTGAATCCCGCGAACGGGCTGGCTGCATGGGCGTTTTCGTGGTTTTCCCCATGTGTAACGTGTATACGAGCCAGTTTCCTTTAGAAAGTCCTCCACGAAGGCATCCCTCCCCTTAGGCAGATAGCCATCGAGGCTTTGCCATAATCATACACACACACATTTAACATTTAGGGGGGGGAGATTATGATAAATGAGGTACTCATAACAAGAGTTAACTCATGTCCAGTGAACAGTGTGTATTGTGACAAGAATATTTTTATATATGCTTCCAAGGCAATGAAAATTTGAAGGTGCTAATATGCCTCACAGAACTGCTGAACTGTCATATAACTGATCTTGATATTATGATGCAAGATGAATGGTTTGAAGGAGGACTCCAGAATAGACAAATACACTAAGTTTTGGAATTTAAAAGTCATCTGTAATAAATATCCCAAAATAAAAGTTGTTACTGAACTAATATCATTTACTTACACTCTTCTGATCTAAAGGAAGCAAATCAAGTCTGTAATTTAGTATCAAAAACAAGAAACATGTTGGATATTTTTGAATGAAAATTATCATTTTCATTTTACTCCTGAAAAATTATCATTTTCATTTTACTCCAACTGATAAAAAATATATCAAATGTAGCCATCACATTAATTAAAGTAGAAGTTTTAGGCAATTAGAATCTGTGATTTTTGTTTCTGAAAGCTTGTTTAGATTTATAAAATTAAAAATAATTATAGTAATATAAAAAATAATAAAACATAAATCTAATAAACTATTTTTTTGTCTAAACTTTTGCTCATATTCTTAGTCCAGTTATTATTTCTCAGTTATTTAGGTGGAGTTATTTTTGTTATGATTAAGTTGTGTGCTGCATATGCAGAGAAATATGTAGAGGGTCAATGAAAAAAGTATTCTTTTAAAAAAAAGTCTATGCAAGAAGAAGGTTGTGAGTAATTAAGCTCTACAGAGCATTTATCTTTAAATTTTTTTTTTCAACATTTGAAATTTCTAAACCCGGATTTTCTGTTTTTATTTTAGATATGATTCGAAAAAGGAGTTTGAAGATGCGTTCAATCAAAATGCTTGTATTAGATGAAGCTGATGAAATGCTGAACATAGGTAAATATATATATGTAATAATAATTCTGCAGATATCCAGATGATGCTTTAGAGTGCATACACAGAATTATAGAGATGAGTAGATACATGTTTTGCATAATGAAGAAAAACTAGCAGTCATTGCTGGATGATAGCAAGAATTTATATTTCTTCTTTTCAGTCACACATCATCTTTATGGGTGTGCTATGCATCCCATAATTCTGTAAAGCTTACAACTTTTTAGACAAAGGGCAAAGTGGAGCAGTAAACTGTATGTTGCTAGACATCTGGTGAGGCTGGGAAAAAGGTCTGCACATAAGAAGAAGTAATATTTATAGATTCGATTACTTCGTTTAAATTATGGATCTGCAATTGGGTATGATCTGTTGCTATGCAAAAAGATTGCATAAGCAAGCATAAAATAAAAAGAGGCAGTTCAGAAAATTATTAAAGCAATTGCTATTTTTTGGAACAGAAAGGAAATAAGCAAATTAAAATGATGAGTAAATAGGACTACAGTTAAAAGTTAAAAGTCTTTAATCCGAACGTCTATAATCCAGAATGATCTATAATCCGGACCTCAGAACTACAAACTTTCTGTGCATGCGTAAACGCATAATACCTTTACGCAAGTGCATATGCATTTACGCATGCGTATTTAATGTATAACGGACAGTATAAGCTAAGCTGAAATATATAATTTCAGCTTAGCAGCTTAATGACTATTTCAGTTAATGTTGCAGATTGCGTTGTTCTTTAATCTTCTAATTGGATGCGGCTTATTATTTTTTGCAGACTGTTAGAGCAATTTTATAAAAGTAAGCTTGAACTTTCAATTATGTGAAAAAGAATTTCCGATTCTGAAGCTGACGAAGGATCTACAAAGCGAAAGCATATTTCAATATCCATCAAACAAAAAGTGGAATTGCTGCAAAAAATGGATAAAAGCATATCCTTTGTTTCTCTAACCATTCCGAAATCTGTTTATCAATTTCACGCTGCTCTGTGGAGGGGGAGGGGGGCTCAATGAACTGGAAGTTGATCTGTCAGCACTATCCTTATCTTCAGGGCAGATGTTTTTATTTTATTTATCTTATAATTCCTTACTTAATGTAGTATTTCATCTTGATGTACTCTGTCTTTGATATGATTTAAATCAAATTCCTCGTCGTTATAAATATCACGAATACACATCAAATAGTTTCTGGTTGCAATTTTCTAATTTCGACTATGCGTAATGAATGCTTTACGCATGCACGCATTGAAAGAAATGTTTAATAAAGTAAACAAATAAATATTAAGCTTTTTTTTTTTTTTTTTTGTAAATTTTGATACCCTTTAGATCATACCTGCTCTTTATTTCATAAATTATGGTTTCATATTTTTAATTTTATAATTTCTGCATGCCATCTTACCAAATTTAAACTGATGATCTATAATCCAGAAAAATTGATAATCCGGAATCGCCGAAGTCCCGACGAGTCTGGATTAGACTTTTGACTGTATTTGGAAAATTACAATTAACATTTTGAGATACATATTTGATATCTTGCATATCCCCACCCCCCTTGAAAGAGGCTTGGCAATAGAGAATGCTTTTTAAAGGGAAGCATTAGCAAAAGCAGGAAAACATAGTTTTGAAAAAAAAAAATCATAAAATTGTGATCTAAATTTTGAATATAACATTTTTGACTAATCACTGCAAATTTTAGAGTTCTGTTGAAATTTTCGGTTTAGTTTAAAAGTTTGCAAGTTCATTTTTCTATTAAAACATTATAAAGACTGTCCTAAATTTTTCACGAAATAATTAGAAAACGTTTACTGTTCTTGAGAATCTTTGCTTGAGTATTGTAATGTAATTTTAAGTCCTTGTCTTGAAAATCTTTTGTAAAAACTATTGTAATCACTATAAGAGCTAAAATTTTCTTATACATATTCATGAAATGCTATTAAAATTAATTATTTACTCATTATAAAAGAAACCACATTTTCTTGCTGTAAAGCAATGTAAAATGTACTTTAGAAATTAATAAGCTTAACGAAATGATAAAATGTAATACAATAACAAAATATCTTTTAATAAAAATTGGAAGATTCTAAAAGCAAATCAGTGTAACTACTTGCTGATGGATGCTTAAATACAATAGCAAATACAAACCTCTTTTCCTTATACAAGGTAACTGGCTTTTAGCATTGTATAAATGTATCAAAGTTATTAATAATGAGTTATGACCATACAATTCTTCAAATTGCATAACTGAAATAAAAATGCAGATATACAAAAGATTCATATTAAGACAGGTATCTTACACATTCAAGTAAGGTTTTACAAATTTTGTGAATAAAATTTTAGATAACCTCACAACAGTAATTTTTTTAAAAAGTCTTCATAAACAACAGTAAAATGACTTATAAAGTTTAGAGTCTTCATAAACGTATTTGTTCAGAAAAGTTTTTTTTTTGGGGGGGGGAGGGCTCTCAAAAAATAATTCAGAATTTTTTAACAATAATTCAAATTTCTAATTTTTACTACAGTAATTTTTAATGACCTTCACTAAACAAAATAATCTTAAAATTCTTTGCTTACTTTATGATATCAAATCATTAAAATTCAAATTTCTAATACCCTAAAATTTTAGTCTTATATCTTCATAAAACTGTGCAACATTTTTTTTAATTCAGTATCATAAAAAAATTACATATTCAGTTAAAAATTACAAGAATTAATTAATAAATTACTTGAAAAAATGTAAATATACGTTATTTGCAAAATAATGAAATTAAGACTACTCAAAAAATTTATGCATACAAAACCTTTTAAAGAATTTATTGAATTATTAAACTTTCATTCTATCAATAATAAATATTTATTTATTTTTTCAAAACAGCAAGATCAAAATAAGTTTAAACAATAATATTTGGTTTGAACTTTAATGTCCTTATTATATTTCTCAATTCTATAGCACTGTTAAATAATTTCACATAATTATATTGAAAGAAAATAGTTATTTAGCTGTGTTATAAATAACATTTTCTGTTTACCATAAATCAAAGCATGAAAGTATGAAGTTGGTGAACATCACTTTTAACTGACGATTGAAAGCACTTTCGTGTATACACTGAGATTTGATGAGCTTGAAATTGATGCTAATATTTGATCTTAAAACATTAAATCAGTGATTATTTTGACAACACTTCCCCCCCCCCTAAATTTCTTAATATTGAGGAGGTGGTTGAAAAATTCGAAACTGAATTAGCTATAAACTACCGTAGTAATTCGAAATTTTATTTTACTGAACGTTAGATCTTTTGGCCTTGCAGCTAAACAGGCACATTTATTTGAATTTTGTTGATAAACTGTAGTGAGGCACAGAGGCTCATTGGGATCAGAACAGGATCGTAGGATTCGGTCGACTCAATAATTGTAATGAATTTCGTAAATAACTTGAGGATTAGATGGTGGCTGTTATGGATAAGATGTTTGCCTGTCATTACTTGGAAAGGTTTTAATGCACATGATGAGATAATGGAAAAGAAAAGCTTTCAGGCATAGCAGTTCATTTCATCACAGAATTTTATTTTTGTAATATAGCAAGCCTTTATGTGTATAAATAGATTCACACATCATTTATGGCCTTGCTATGCACCGCACAATTCTGTAAAGCTTATGCGTTGAAGCATGTACATAATACCTTTATTCATGTGCAAAATACATTTGTGCACGCGAGTTTAATGTATAACAGATGGTATAAGCTAAGCTAAAATGATCTAATTATCTATTTCAGTTAATGTTGCAGATTACATTGTTCCTTAATCTTCTAATTGGATCCGGCTTATTATTTTTTGCAGACTGTTAGAGCAATTTTATAAAAGTAAGCTTGAACTTTCGATTATGTCAAAAAGAATTTCTGATTCTGGAGCTGCCAAAGGATTTACAAAGTGAAAGCATGTTTTGATGTCCATCAAACAAAAAGTGAAATTGCTACAAAAAGTGGATAAAGACATAACCTTTGTTTCTCTAACCATTCCGAAATCTGTTTATCAATTTCACGCTGCTCTACGAGGGAAACAGACGTGGCACTCAATGAACTGGAAGTTGATCTGTCAGCACTATACATATCTTCAGGGCAGATGTTTTTATTTTATTCAGCTTATAATTCCTTACTAAATGTAGTATTTCGTCTTGATGTACTCCGTCTTTGATATGATTTAAATCAAATTCCTCGTCATTTAAAACATCACGAATACACATCAGATAGTTTCTGGTTGCAATTTTCTAATTTCGACTATGCGTAATGTATGCTTTACGCATGCGCGCGTTTAAAGACATGTTTAATAAAGTAAACAAATAAATATTAAGCTTTTTTTTTGTAAATTTTGATACCCTTTAGATCATAATTGCTCTTTATTTCATAAATTACGGTTTCATATTTTTAATTTTATAATTTCTGCATGCCATCTTACCAGATTTAAATTGATGATCTATAATCCATACTCGTAAGGACTTCAGCGATTCTGGATTATCGGTTTTTCCCGGAGGATACGTGTAATAGGAGAGAATGCCAGGCTGCCGTCAATGAAGGCACTTCCAGCAGATAGACGATTTTACGAGGGGTATGGTGATCTGACTGAGAAGGGCGGGTTGTTCCTTATGTCAAATTGCAGCTGATACCCACATGGATGCGAGCACGGTGCATTGGCTATGACGAACATGGTTGGAACAAGGAAATGTGGGAAGAAAGAGGGGGCAGGTGCAGCCAGAGTGACGTCAGCACATATGAATCGACGCATCCGCCGACAAGCTGTGGCGGTCCCGCAAGTCACTTGTGCTGCGATTATGCAGCATGTGCAAGATACCCTGGATATTCCCGTGTCAACCAAAACCATTTCCTGTCGATTGGTTGAACGTGGCCTGCACTCACGGCGTCCATTAAGAAGACTGCCATTGATCTGAACGCATAGACGCCAACGTTTAGAATGGTGCCGGACTGGAGCAGTATGGATGACAGAATAGCAAAACGTCGTGTTCTCAGCTGAGTCACGCTTCTGTTTATCCAGTGACAGTCGCCACATACGTGTGTGGCGTCGACGTGGAGACAGATCTAATCTGGCAATAACTGTGGAATGCCCCACCACGCTACAACATGGCATAATGGTTTGGGGTGCTATTGTCTATGATTCCAGGTCACCTCTAGTTCGTATTCAGGGCACTATGATGGCCCAACTGTACTTGGATAATGCACTGCGACCGGTGGCAATCCTCTACCTTCAGGCGCTGCCTAATGCAATTTTTCAGCAGGATAACGCCTGACCACACAGTGCTCGCATCTGCCAACATGCTCTGCGAGATATACGGATGCTTTCCTGGCCACCGTACTGTCCTGACCTGTCACCAATCGAACATGTGTGGCATGTGATTGGACGCCGTTTGCAGACTCTGCCCCTGCCTCGTTCATGAAACAAACTGTGGCAAATGGTTGAAAGGGAATGGAGAACCATCCCTCAGGACACCATCAGCACTTATTGACTCTATACCTACACGTGTTTCTTCATGCATCGCTGTCCGCGGTGGTCGTACATCCTACTGAGCTGACGCCGTTCTCGCTCTGTATTCTGACTATTATTTTGAAATAAAGATCACTTATTGCTGCTTGTTGTCTCTGTCTTTTTTCCAAATTTCATCACTTTCTGACCACTCCTTCTTGGTGTTGCATTTTCAATGTCGAGCAGTGTATATATAATTTTCTTTTCGCTACTTGCCCGTGAAATCCTGCAGATTGCATTACTCTTCTTACAATTTCTAAATTTTCACATATTCCATATAATTCACAAAGTTCTGCAAAAGGTTTAGGAACATCAGTCTTAGATTCTTTTTAATACTCCTTAGAATAAAGCATTTAATTCCAACAGATAACTTAGATGGTCTTCCAGGTCTTCTTTTATTTTGAATACAATTCTGTTTCTTACAATGCTTAATAATATCAAAAGCTGTAGACTTATTTGAATTAAGTAGATAGGCAATTTTTATAATAAATTCCTCTTTCTTTTGATGCAAATCAGTAACTAATCTATAGGTTTCTAACGATGTTTCCTTTCGTGACCGAGCCGATGAATATTTTCTAAAAAGAAAATTGGAATTATAAAAGGAAATGATTTTTACTTAGCTTCTTTATACAGATAATTCGATAAAATTTCGTTTTTTTATTTATCACAGACGATTTTAATTAGAAATTATCAAAATGTCTGATTAATTTCGTGGTACCTTTTTTTCCCTCCATTTCATCCTAAAACTTTTTTTTTTTTTTTTATTTTTATTTACTGTGTAATATTTTCAGATTTATTTAGTACCAAAAGAGAGCTAAGAAAAATATATATTCAAAGAAAAATATTCCTTATTTTATTTCAAAGCTTTTCTGCATTTTTGTGAGACATTGTATATTTTCTTATTTATTATATGATTTTGATTTTGTATCAGTTTTTTAAACTAAGTAAGCATTAAAGATTTTTTTTTCCTTTTAACAGGTTTAAAAGATCAAATATATAATGTGTACAGATATTTGCCAGCAATCACTCAAGTTGTTTTAATATCTGCTACGTTACCTGATGAGATATGGGAAATGACAAGTAAATTCATGGTTGACCCAATTAAGATTTTAGTGAAGAAGTGAGTATTTCTTTTAATATTATGCTTTTTATCATTAGAAGGATGTTATTTTTTTTTAAACGAATATTTTATCCTCCTCTTTTATTTCTGATGGAGATTTTGCACTGATAAATGCAATATGAAGTCTGAGATTTGAGATCTTGGGGAATTCAGTGATTCTGGATTTCAGAATTTTTGAAGTTTTAGATAATAAGTTTAAATCTAGATAACATTTAGAAATTATAAAATTTAAATTGAAATAATTGTTTAAGAAATAGTGACCTGAAAAAAATTAATGTACAAAAAAGCTCAAAATTCGTTTGTTTATTTAAACATTTTTGGGTACTTTTCCGTTTTGCCGGCGCAAGCGATAAAGTCGCCAATAATGGTACAACCGATGCCAAACTGAATATTCTCGCTGGTAACCTTTTACGCCTCATTTTCAAAACAAGTTGCAGCTTTTTCTTATCAAATTGATTGTTTCTTTCAATGCTGGCATATTATTACATATGGAATTTTTATCTGATAGTTCAGTTTTATGTCTAAGGCCATTTTTGGTAATTAAGTCAATTGGGATGCAATCACAACGCTTACCCGAAGCCGAAAATATAGAAAAGGAAAGTCAAGGGTTCATCAATTCTAATGAGAATGCATTAGTGAAGTTAAGCACTGCAGTTTAACATAATTTCTGAGTAAGCTATTCGTACGCATTGAAATATTTCTTGCATTTAAACTTGTGTTCCAAATTAAGATTTAACTTGAAATTAATGTAGATAATTACTGAGAGCATTATATTTTTCTAGAGTAGTTTATGTGTGATGAGATCGCTTGGTGTCACGTGATATGAACCTGCGAATTAGTGTGTTGAACCATGAAAGCATAGTAAATTCTTAAATTAATGTCTTTTTACAAATTTATTGGCTTTTTATAAAGTTTTAAACGATATTAAAATGTTTATGCCTTCAAAAAGAGAATTCCTAGAACTAAAATTTTTTAAATATTTTTTATGTGTATACTGTTTGTTGTCACCAATAAAGTCTGCTTGGCGAGATTTGCGCCGGTGAAACGGAAAAGTACCCATTTTTGCAATGAATTGCCATTTCTATCATTTTAAACTGTTTCATTTTTTGTGCTAATACTTTCTGTTTAATTTTATTGAGAGATGTAATTTCTTGTTCATTAGCAAAAATCCATTGCTCAAATTCTATAGTTGTCATGTTGGGAATTTCTGCTAAACTGGCAACCAAGATATTTTCATTCTCAAAAACCTCTGTGTCACTTTCTTCCCTGCCAATTTCTGGATTTAAAACCATATGTCGCATTTTACTGTTCATTAGTCGATTCCTGATTGCAGCATTGTCATGGCAACGGAAATTAAAAGATGCAATCTGAAAATTCACTGAATTTTCTGCTGTTAACCTTTGGGCCACAGCTCCATAGAGGCTTTAGTAAAGAAACATTATGCATCGAAAATTCTTAGATAGACAAGTTTTGGTTTACAGCCTATACTTCTACCATGCAAATCAAGAGAATACCACATTCTAATACATAACTTTTTAAAGAATAGTCAAGTTATGTTATTAATATATTTTTTTGTATTCATGTAAAGCTAACATGCTTGTATTAAAGTAAATAAATACAACATCCTCCCACCTTTAGATAATATTGGATTGGCAAGAAAGTAATTTTGGTTTGCACTGATTGATAGTGGTATGTTCATTTTGTTATTCTTCTGTCAATCTTGTAATTTTTTTTCTTTAGAGATGTGGCAGCTAACACTTTTAAGTTGCTGCGGAAACTAATTCCATGTATTTTTGTGTACAGTTGTTAGTTCATGGTCGATTTTAACATGGGCTGCAAAAATAAACATTTTTATCATATTTCACTTTTTTATTTTCATAACGGCAAGAGATATGGGAAGTTTGTGGTGTTGATTAATTAACAGAATGCATGTGTCAGAATTGGTTTAAAAAATTTCATTCAGAAGTTTTTTCCACTTGAAGATGACCAACGTTCTGGCTGACCTTCTGAAGTTGATGATGACAAAATTAAAGCCATAATTGAATTGAATCATAATGTAATTGTATGACAGATTGCCATAAAGTTTAAATGTATCACACACAACAATTGAAACCACATAAAATATCTTGGATTCATTAAAAAGCTCAGTATTTAAGTTCTGCATGAAATGAAAGAAATTCACATAACGTAATGTAGTTTACCCCTTTTTGAATTAAAATATCACTGGTGACAAAAAATAGATCATGTGCAATAAATTAATCAAATTAATCATAATCCAAGCATGATGAATCAACACAAATCATATCAAAAGCTGAATTGTATCAGAAAAAGATTCTGACAGTTTGGCGGGCTTACAAAGGTGTGTATTTTGAGTTGCTTCCTAGCAATCAAATGATCAAATCAGATGTTTATTTCCTACTTACAAAATTGGAGGAAGTAATCAAAAAGAAAAGGCCAGAATTAGCAAATCACAAAGTGATCATGTTCCACCACGACAATGCGAGGCCCCAAATATCTTTAGCATGGAGTGGTTTGTATGAAATTGTGGCAGAAGCTTAAATTATCAGAAGTTGTACCCATGCTGGGTACAAAAATGCTGACTGAGGGGCACAAAACCAGTGGTTGACACATCAGGTAGCAGATTTCTGTGCGGATGGAATTCAGAACCTAATTGTATGATTTGACAAATGCCTCAGTGTTGGTAGTAATTAAGGTTAAAAACAGATTAAGGTACAAGCTTCTGCATAAAAATTAAACTACAAAAGAAAAAATTCACTTTTTTTTTAAATATCTAAGTGGTACTTACTTAAAAAGCACACCTCATATTTGATAACTTAATGTCTTCTCCAGGAGAAATTTCGTGTCCATCCTTCCTGACTGGACTTGTTGCAGGTCTGCAGTTGATCACACAATCAAAGGAACATGCTTTTTTACAACAAATGAGACATTTTAAAAACATGCAACACTTTCTAACTGAATGACCAGGAACACGGCAGGCAAAACAGCATTTCTTATCCTTTACTATCTTGTTCCTTTCTTCTAGTATTGGTTTTTGAGCATTAAAACAGTCAGCATCAGCTTCACAAAGTATGCATCTTGGTTTCATTCTTTCAGGTTCTTCTGTGGCTGTCTCTTTGAGGTTCCAAATTATTAGTCCAAAGGGGCTTTGTCCCTGAAAGATTATTGTTTTTGTTTTACGATTTTGCCTTGGTTCACTATAAATGTCCATTTCACTTTTCAAACTGTTACCATCAAATGCTAGACTCCTATAGTTATATTTGAAGAAATTAAATAATGAAAAATCTGCATAAATGTATGTATATTTCTCACATTGTGATAATACAACGGTACATAGAACCATCGAATTTTGAATGGCATAATCCTGCTGCAAATATGATCATGTAAAAGCTCAAATTTGAAATTTGTTTTATTATCGTTTTCATATTTTGTAAAACTTAAACGAATTTTTGATTAACAAACTCAAGGATTTCAAAGTGAGCAGTGGCAATGTTGTACAGAAAAAAACATTTTTATCTGCAGTGCAGGAGACTCTGTATTGGAAATTCTAAAGATATGCTCAATTTAAAACTATTTTGCGATATTGCTCTTGAACTGAATTTTATGGTTCAAGTGCGAACAACGTGATATTTAGTAAATAAAGGTAACAGACAAAATATTTTAAAAAATGCCCCTTTGGACGTAATTTAAAATCTATAACCTGTCAGAATTTATTTTTTATTTTTTTATTTATGTCGTTTCTAGGCATCTTCGTATCTTCATATTTAGTTAAACCAAAATCTGACATTGTCGAAGATATTCTCTCTTTACTTCGCCCTTGAGGAATGGCATTAAGTTGTTCACACATTCCTTCGCATCCTTTATAAAATTGGAAAAAGGGCTTTTATTTCAAGCTTGCTTTAAAAAATCCTCATCAAAGCATGGTTCCACTATTGGGTAAAGAATAGATGCACATTTCTCTGTTGAAATTCCCACTGTTTTAGGAGCTCACAAAGAACTCTTAATTTGAGGGATATCAATGGTAATTTTTGGTTGGATTGTACAGAGGTTATTCATTTCAATATTTTCAACATACTTCCATCAGCATGTCTTCTGTATTGAAATGAACCTTTAAATTATCTATGTCCTTTACATAATTCAATCTGTTTGGTAGAAAACTTTTCACTATTTCTCTTAATCTGCAACCAATGACAGTTGCTTGAACTAAATATTAGAATTTGTTTTCGGGAGCAATATCATCATCTTTATGAATATTTTCAAATGGCTTTTTTAAGTTGTCACCAAACTGTAATTTTGGGAAAATAAAACTTTTTTTGGAGGGGGGGGACTACTAGATTCTAAAATATACTGAGAATTTGTACCTGATTTTGAGCTTGAGTTTTTATTTTCACAAATTCCACTTCATTGTTAAATTTTCTGTAACTCAAATACTTGTTCTTGCTTCTTTTACTCTGATTCTAATTCTTGAGCTTAGATTTTTGTTGATAGTGGCACTACTTCACCAATTTTTTTTATTTTATTTTTTTTTTTTTTTTCTTCTTCCCAGAAGTTTTAGATCTTCTTTCTCAGCATATTTCACTGATATAAACATCATTTAAACCTTAATTTATAGATGTTGGTTAACTTTACAAAGGCCTACAAAAGGACACCATGTGAAAGATACAATCCAAAAATTCACTGTTTCTGCCATTACCATGTGAAAGATGCAATCCAAAAATTCAGTGAAGTTTCTGCCATTACCATGTGAAGGATGCAATCCAAAAATTCAGTGAAGTTTCTGCCATTAAACTATTTACCTTTGATTCCCAGGCTTCACAAAGGCTTTAATAAAGAAACATTATGCATCAAAGATTCTTAAATAAGGACATTTTTATTTACAGCACATAATTTTACCCGGCAAGTCAAGAGAATCTCATATTCTAATATGTAACTTTTAAAGAATATTCTTTTTAGAACAACAATAAACTGGAATTAAATATTGTTGCCACTCATCAGTTGTGTTAATAAACTATTGTTTGAATTTATGTAAAGCTAACAAGCTTATATTAAAATACTATATAAATAAATACTTCACGAGCAGATGATAACAGAAATACTGTTATATCATCTTCATTTGTCATATATCATTAATTTGAAAATTTCTCATTCTATGCATTCAAAATCTATGCCAAAATGATATTGTTCTTTTGTCTAATTTTGAAATCGCACTTCCTTGTGCCTGAATTGCGCCATCCCCGTTTTCTCTCACCAAGGCCATTATGAAATGTTACCAGATATGCTTTTCTTTTTGCAGATCCAGAATTAGAAATTCTTTTTGACATAATCAGAATTTAAAACTTTAATTTTGATAAGATCACTGTAATAATAATAGCCTTTAAAAAATAAGAAGCTGACTAGTATGAAAAATTAAGGAACGCCAATGTTTGCTATGTTCTTTGGAAATCTTAATTCTTCTTTCTTCCTGGCTTTTATGTCAACAAAAGAAAACTAGTATTAGCATCATCCCTCTCCTAACAAACATGCCTTGAAGCTTCACTTATTGTTTATATCCAGACAGAAAAATGTTAACTCTCCTTCCTCTACAACTACTCAAGGTCCAAAAGCATGGCTATTCCTAATGCCAATCAGTATATTATCATTATCCCATTTTGATTCTTTAGTCTGCGGGTGTCTGAAAGAGATATGCAGAAGTCTCAATTAATCAGAGGAAAATTTGCTTTTATGGAACATCTGTCCCCCCCTTTCTCTCTCTAGTACTGTAATCTTCATTCTCACCACACAGAAGGTATAGCTGTTACAGAAGCTTACTGCAGTATTGAGGGTCCTAGGTTTGAATCCCAAAGAAGGCATGGTTGTAACTGTCCGTCCCTTCATAGGAGGTACCATAATACTTGTCTAAAGATAATATCCCATTTTTCTTGCATTGTTTTTATAATGAAAGGATGAAAATTTATGTCAAGCTGAATAACCCATTATATTCACTCTTTTTAGGTATAGTTGATGGTTTTAAGGCAGTTGCTTCATTGATGAATAAAGTTGAAATGTGTTGTTTTAAAATTCAGTTAACTTAATCTGCTATTAAAATTTTTCTTGTTCTCTTCCAGTTTCATTTGAGTGTACTTTATTTTATGAAATTTATTTTTAAAAATACTTTCATATTTTGGCTAGTCCCCCTTTTGCTGTATGTATATTTTGGTTTCCTTGTGTGTTGGTGTTAAATATTATAATGTTGAACATTAATAGTTTGTCCCAGATTTGACTTCCATCAAGTAGGCTGGCAGCACGGAGTTATTCCCTAATGTGTAATTTGAATATAAAGCAATTTCCCCTTAGAATGTCTTCTTTAACCCTCTCGCTGCACATCCCTCGATTTCCACAGGCAATGTAGAAGTAGCAAAATTTGCGCAATGTGGGCTAACAGATGGTGTTACTTGTCCACATTTCTGCCAAATATACAATAATACATAATGTAGCATTTTGTGTGCACTTTTCAAAGCTCAAAGATGTCTGGCAGAAAGCGTTTAGCGAAACTGATGAGAATAACTCGGATTCCTCTGCAGGTAGTGATTAATCTGAAAATTTAGTTTCTCTTGAAAATGTTCAACAGTGGTGTAAAATTGATATGCAAAATATTGCATTACGCAAATATTTTCATTAGTATATATGTTTTACCTTTGTATTTTATAAAATAAATCATAATTTAACCAATATGAATTTTCAAAATTTTCCTTTTGTATCATTATTCTTCAATTTCAGTATTCTGACAACCTTTTTCTATGATCTAATTCTATATTGAAAAAGAACTCTTTTACAAAAATTTTTTGTATATTCTAACTCTAATGTATATGTAGATTTGAAATATGTAATAAAAAATTACGCAATTTTTGAACCTATTTTGATAAAAAAAAAAAAAAAAAAAAAAGTACGCAGTGAGAGGGTTAAAGGTATGCTCAGAAAGCAAATAACCTATTCTGAGTTTCTGTATACCTATAACTACAATCAGCAGTCATTTTGACCGCTTGTTTCAAATAGAAGAAAAGGCTCACTTTTCCCTTATACAGTTAAAAGTTGTTAATCCGGACTCGTCGGGACTTCGATTCCGGATTATAGATCGTCAGTTTAAATATGGTAAGATTGCATGCATAAATTATAAAATTAATAATATGAAACTGTAATTTATGAAATAAAGAGCAATTATGATTTAAAGGGTATCAAAATTTACAAAAAGAAAAAGCTAAATATTTATTTGTTTACTTTATTAAACATTTCTTTCAATGTAAGTTGTTTAAGTTGCTTCGTTTCATGTGATAATACTTTCTCTTTAATTCTATTAAACAGACATAATTTCTTGTTTAGTTACAATGTTCCGCTGTTCAAGTCCTATAATTGCTGTGTCGAGAATACCGACTAATTTGTCAATCGAAATTTTTTCGTTTTTAATAACCTCTGGGTCACTTTCTTCACTATCTGAAGCGAATTATAATGACGAGGAACTTGATTTAAATCATATCAAAGACGGAGTACATCGAGATGAAATACTACATTTAGTAAGAAATTATAAGCCAAATAAAATAAAAGCATCTGCCCTGAAGATACGGATAGTGTTGACAGATCAACTTCCAATTCATTGCGCGCCGCACCGTGAAATTGATAAACAGATTTTAGAACAGACTTTCACTTTGTAGATCCTTTATATATTAGTAAATATATATCGAAAATTCTATTTGACATAATCGAAAGTTCAAGCTTACTTTTATAAAATTGCTCTAACAGTCTGCAAAAAATAATAAGCCGGATCCAATTCAAAGATTAAGGAACAACGCAATCTGCAACATTAACTGAATTAGATAATTTTAGCTTAGCTTATACCGTCCATTACACATTAAACGCGCATGCACACACACATATTCGCAGCCGTAAAGGTCTTTGGCGCACTCATAAACGCCTATGCGCATGTGTGAACGCGACGCATGCGCAGAACGTTTGTAGCTTTGAGGTCCGGATTATGGGTGTCCGAATTAACGACTTTTGACTGTATTATGTAAAAGTAATGCTTATAATGATAGATTTTGCTTGTTTAATAAGTAAATTGAGTAAATAATGAAACCAAAAGATAATTTAATGTAATGACTAACAAAATAAAATGAATAAATATATTAATCAAAGGATAATTTAATATGGCAAAGAGCTAAAAGAGGAAACATATGGATTAATTTTCAATCTTTGGGATCTAGTTAATTTCTAGTCGAAGATCAAATATGTTATAATTTTTAGAAATTTGTCCCTAGCCTTTGTCTCAGTGAAAAATGCCAGGCCCCAAGATTTTAATGATAAACTTAAAATAGAAAGACCTTTTGCAGCAAAAGCTTTATACACATAAAACAGTGAAATGAAAGTGTCTAATTCATCGAATGCCAAACTCGTATTCTGAGATTTATTATGTATCTCTTCTTCAGCACACTGCTGAATGTGACGCAATATTTTTCATTGATAAACAGTCTCCATAGACTACTCGAATTACCATCAACTATTTTTCTCTTTGCATATAAAGCTGGCCCAACTACTTCTCGTAAGACATTCTGCACAGGACATCTCCCTGTACCACTTGTCGAAATATTTCCTATTTTCCAAACTGAACCATGCTTTTAAACTTTGGATACATCTTCCTCACTCTCGAGTTCTGTTTTGTTGCCTGTTTTCTCGAGTTTGACTACTGCTGTTGATTTCACTTCTGGAAACTATGCTAGTGGAAGGCAATATAATATTTGCTTAATCTAAATTTTTACTTTCTGTTTCGTGAATAGGTTCTCTGTCAGACGAATAGGATTTACTTGTTTCAGTAGGAACAAACCAGTCCTCGTTTTAGTATGTAATTCTTCACCAGGTTCAGTTTCCAAAGCAGAATTATCATCAGAAAGACTTTCAAAACTTTCAGCATCTCTTCATTAGATATTTTCTACCAATGCTTCTATGCGACATCATAAATTGATCAGAACAACAAAACTATCCAAATGAATTAAAGTACATTTATGTCTACTGAAAAATAACCTTTCTAACACAAGGGAAATGAGCAGACACGTAGCACGCAAATTTCCCAATCAGGTGTTTTCATTCTCCCTTCTCCCCTCCATACTCACTTCTGTGAAATATGAAAGCTTCCTTACCAAAAATACACTTGTTTTTCTATCAGCAAAACAGAAATAGCTAAAAAAGTCATAAAAATAATGAGAAATATATAATTTTCTGGATATGGTCAAAATGACCGACACCCATAATTCTAGGTATAAAGAATAATATTGGCAAAAATAATTTAAAATGAGCCAAAAAATATGTAATATTTGCAAGTTGTTAAGAACTTGTTGCAAGTTTTTGCAAATGTTATATCATGTAATATTCGCAAAAAATATCATGTAATATTCATAAATCAAAAAATATCAAAGTTATAAATAAAGAATTAAAACAGTTATGTTCAATTAAAATGGAGATACAGTCAAATTGACTGTTGCTGTAATTCTAGTGTTAATCAATCAATCAGTAACTTTTCACACAAGCTAAATGCTATGCATATATATTTGTGAAAAGATGCCATATAATATTTTAAAGCCATTGTAAGTTAAGCATTTACTGTAAAAGCTTAGATTTCTTTCTTTTGTCAGCTTATCGCATGTTTATCACCATACTTTATTTTAATTTTATTTTGTATTTAACCTGAAAATCCAGCTGTGAAATATTTTTTCATATTAAAAATGTATTAAAATTCCTCTTTAGAGATGAAATGACACTAGAAGGTATCAAGCAGTTTTTCGTTTTAGTTGAAAAAGAAGAATGGAAATTGGATACTCTGTTGGATTTGTATGAAAGAATGACTATTAGACAAGCTGTAATATTTTGTAATACAAAAAGGAAGGTATGTATAGATTTTATTATTATTATTATTTTGATTAATTGAGAACTCTTAGAATAAGTAAGTTATTAAAAATTCCTTTTTACATATCTGAAATTATATTCGCATTCATTCCATGCTCTCATTTATAAATCTTAGTTTTTTAAAATATTGAAATATTTGTTATTTTCATGGCATAAATTTTTATCATCTGTTTCCAAAAATATAGCTTCATGGGCCTTGTTATTATTGAACTATTATTAATATAAATAGAACTATTAATGTAATAAACTTAATAAAAGTGTTTTTTCCCTCTTTGTTATGTTGTTGTTGCCAATTAGAAAATAAAGATGTGTTGTGTTATTTCTGTTTAAAATACAACAGCTGATTTAGTATTTTGACTCTCCAAGCACTTTGAATTTAGATCTGAAATTTTAGAGTTCCCCAGAATGTCATCAATAAATTGTGTGTGTGTTTCTTGATTTTAATTCCGAAATGATCTTCTCACTTTGTACCTTGATTCCTTTGCTTCCAGTATACATTCAACCAGAAATCAGACACATCAGGAGCTAGCAGAAATGTTTTGTGTGTAGCAAATTTGAAAGCTATACTTCTATATAGAATTTTATGTTCATAATCTTTGGAGGGTTAAAGTGAAAGAATATCCATGTGACATTAACTGATGCATTCTTCTTAATGGAAATAATAATTAATTGTAAGCCTCTAGATTATTTTCTTTATTAGAAATAAATGGGCTCCTTCTTGTGTATAATAAGCAGTGATGATGATGATAAGTAATATATGTCATATCAGTTTTATCTCTAGTGTACGTTTTAATATCAGAAATGTGATTTCTATGATTTATGTGAATTTATTCCTGGTATATTAGGTTGATTGGCTGACAAAAAAAATGAAGGAAGCTGATTTTACTGTTTCATCAATGCATGGTGATATGCCTCACAAAATGAGGGAGGCTATCATGAATCAATTTCGTTCAGCACAAACGTAAGTAGATCTTAATTAAAAATTAATGTTAATATTTTAATTATCAGTATCTTTCAAAGTCAGTTTAAGAAATGCTTTCCTTATGTAGATTTTCTTCTTTTGTATAATATTTTACCATTTTAATCCAAAGGTCATAAAAATTATTTCTGCATTGAATAATATATATATATCAGTTATATTGCAAGAAGCGTGTAGGAGCTCAGTTTTCAGTTGTAATTGTCTTCTACAGAGTTTTATATGCATGTTTCTTATGACAGGATGTCTTTGAGTGGCTACACTGACACTGAAAGCATACTAAAGGGTTTGGTTTGTAAGGTCTTATGGGGCAGAGTAAGTATCCAGCCTTTACAGCAGATCAGACAAATGAAAAGTCAGGTTCACGTACTTCATATTGATCAGCTGAGTTTGTTTGCACATCTTGATGTGCTTAATAGCACGAACATTTCAGTCAAACGACTTAGGTACTTCTCTCTGAAACTTCAACTTCTCTTCTGAAACAAAGACATGGTCAGTCTCTGAAGGTAACACCTGGACAATAATTTAGTGTTTTATATTCTAGTATATTTATATCAAATTGCCCAAGCTTTTTTAATTCTGGGAAGATACATTTTATAGAAGAAAATGTAATGGTGAACTGATATATAGATAAGGACAGTGCTGCTTAGAAAGGTTTATAATTGAAGATTCCAGTGTAAAATAAAAGAAGATAGCTAGAACCAAGATAACAAGTATTAAAATTTTTTAGAACAAAATGTACAAATTTGAATACAAAAACTATAGAGTAACCAGTTTATGTTTACAAATAATCAAATATTAATGCTGCAATTTAATTACAGTGGCAGCTCATGAGCATAAAATAAATTATAGTGTTTTCTTTAGAATAAATTAGTTAATGGTATTACCTTTGGAATAAAAACTAAATTGTTTTATTGCTGGCTAAATGAATAATGTATTCCTAAAATCATGATTTCTGTTAGGATAATGTAATTTAACATGCTGACTTACACTGCAGATTTCAGGATTCTAGTCTCAGATGCCAGTTTAAGTTATTCATATTTTAGTATGATTATGGTAGTATAGAATAATCACCAAATAACACACAGATTATGTGTTCTAGGGAAACAAATTTTGCGAATTATCAGATATTTGGCATTTGTAACAGAATATTCTTCACAGAAGCCAGTTGCAGATTATTTCCTACATGAAAATTAAAAGCACTTTCTTGCATTTGGTGCCCTGCATAGAAAGCCAACCATGAGTTTATCTCATAATTTGCAGTCACTGTGTTAATACACATATCAAGTGCTGTAAACATCATCCTTGGCAAAAAAACAACTGAAAATGTGTTGCCTTCCAAACATTAAACTTACCAAATTAATTCCAGATTTCTCCATTAAATATGAATAAAATTTTCATAAATACGGTAATAAAAAAATAATATTTAGTTCTGAATTAGATACTTTCCCAGAGTGTGCATCACAGTGCAAATACAGGTAGGGGTTAACTCCTGTCCTCCAGTTTGGACAATTAAAATGTGCAATGTTTATGATTTCCAAACTGATTTCATGCACATGAAAAATCAGTGTATGTAATAATTTTTATAATAGATTGAGGATTTGTCCTTCATTTCTTCTTTAGAAGGATGAGTATAGTCATTTAAAAAATGACACGTAAGGAGTGCACAGTTTCAATTTGTGTCTGTCACAGATTTTATGCTTTTTTTTTATGCAAATATTATATAAAAAGTTTCTTTTCAATGTGTGATTCAAATGACACTGAAACTAACATTTGCATTCTTCAGACTCAGATTCGGAAACTCGCACGTTTCAAGATTATTTTGTTTTTTGTATTAAGTTCAGCATTTGTTTATTATTTAGCTTTAAAATTAATATTCTGTTCTGTTGATTGTACATGTATTCTTACTGTAATTAAAAGATTTTGAAATCTAAAATGTGACTGATTCATTAATTATTCAGACATGTATATTAAAAAGTATATTTTATTTCATTTAGTTTTGGAGGAAGGGTCAGAGTAATCATATTTTAATCCTTTTATTGATATAATACACAAAAATTAAGGAAGCAAAATGTTTCCCATTTTTAGTGCATTTTCTGAATGTATCCTGTTTAAGGGTTAAATTATCTGAAATTTATTTGCTGCAATAGATTTGAAGCTTTGATGATTGAAAATGAAACTTACAGACTTTAAAAATTTGACTTTAAGCATTTCTTTATTTAAACTTAACTTTAATCTAGTCTTAGATTTATTTGATTTTGTTAAAAATGCTATTTGAGAGATACTCCCCTCAAAATGCATGAAGTTTTCATTCAAAGTTAAGAATTTTATGAAGTTTTAAATAGGAGTATATTTCTTTAGTTTCATGTCATTTAAATTATGCTTATTTTGTAAAATTCTGAATGTTTTATGTAATTTTGTTTTCCAGGAGAGTTTTGATAGCTACTGATATTTGGGCAAGAGGATTAGATGTGCAACAAGTTTCTCTGGTCATAAATTATGATGTACCCACTAACAAAGAATCATATATACATAGGTAAATGCTATTTGATATTTTAATTCAGTGTCTAAATTGATAAAATCGCAAAGTGTTAAATTATAACAGTCTTCTCCTTTTTTGCTTGTACATGGGACATGTACCAAATTGAATTTCATTATAGAGCTCCTTTTATTATTGTATATGTAACATGGAGTTTATTTAACATTTTGCATTAATGTGTAACATTCCTATGAAAGCAGATTACCATTAATAGTATTAACAGAAATCAAATTAGCATGCTTTTTGATTGCTTCATTTTGGGATATTCTGTACTTATAAAATTTAATATTGTTACAAAATGCCTAGTCATGGTAAGACAGCTTCTCTGCAAGGCAGGTTTAGGGCTGCCGGAAAATGACAAAAGAAGGTAGGATTGCCATATTTGGTGTGAAATCACCCATTTGGCAACAAAATTTGTATTGTGCCATAGATAGATGGAGAACATTTTAAAACGAATTCTTACCATTTTGGCTCAGAATGTTTACAAAGGCAGGCCAAAAGTTATATAAACCCTGCTTGTACATGGAATAGCAGTGTATTGCGAGATTTATCGTGAAGAGTATCTTGAGTATGTTGAGCTCTGAGAGTGGTTGACCGAGTCGGGAGCTGTATTTAGTGTTTTGCTGTGAAGCTGTCTTCATCGTTATAGCCTGATAGCCAGAAGGCTGTGTTGCTGACTGTTTCAGCGTGTTTATGGTAGTTTTTGATGATTGTAAATGTTAACTTTTTTTTGAAATGCTGGCAAATAAATTGGGTTTTTGATTCTTTATCAAGTGATGTCATCAATCACTCCAAATCCACGAACCCGTAAAACGCAACAACTAGTGTCAGAAGTGGGGGTTTTGAGTGAATGCTAGTGACCCGCCTACAGGAAAAAGTCCATGGCAGAGGAAATGAAGTTGATGGGCATCTTAGTTGATGGACAGTAGTGAAGTGTCTGAGAACGATGAAGAAATGAGGGATGAAACATCTAACGGGATTAAAGAAGAAGAAAACATGAAGAAATAAAAGACAGAAAAGAAGCTTTTGAAGTGCCTGAAGTTGAAGTAGAAGAAAGTAAAAATGTGACTGTTAAGTTGGTAGAAACTGATAGTGGAGTTACGAAGGTGTTTTAGTATGGCAAGAAAATACACTTGACTTTACAAACTAAGGGTGTGTCTCATAATAAAAGTTGTAAAGGCACTAACTTGATTTTAAACAAAGATACTTCTATTTGTAAAGAATCAGATTCCATTCATAACTCTAATTCAAAATTTAGAACTGGTTCCCAAGTAATAAAGGGAAATATACCGAGGTGAACTGTACACATGATGTGAATAAACTATGGAGTGGTGAGCAAACTGTTTCAGATCTTCCTGTGGATGAAAAATCTGAAAGGGCTGAAGTTTTAGATTGTGATATGTAAAATGGAAATGCATCTGAGAATTGCAGTGAAAAAGTAATTAGCTTATGTATAACTTAATGAAAAGCCTGAGTCTGAAATTCAATCTCAACTTTAATTTATGAAATTTAAAATTGTTATATGGTTAATTTGTGCATATATAACTTGTAAATAGTGTAATTTTTTTTTTTTTTATTTACATTTGTTTATTTTATTACCTTTTGTTTGTATTGAATTTGGCTTCTGACCAAGGATTGTACTGCCCACAACATGCAGTCCTTGGGAGGGGTCAGTGTTGCAAAATGCCCAGCAATGGTAAAATAGCTTCCCCGCTAGGCAACTTTAGAGTTGCCAGAAAATGGCAAGGGAAGGCAGGGTTTGCCATAGTTGGCTCGAAATTACCCATTTTTCAACAAAATTGGCAATATGCCATAGACAGATGGAGAGCATTCTAGAACAAATTCTTACTGGTTTGGCCCAGAATGTTCTCAAAGTCAGGCCAAAAGCTATATAAACCCTGCCTGTGTGTGGAGTAGCTAGCAGTTTATTGTGGTGCATCATCAAGTATATTGCGAGTTTTGTCGTGTATCTCGAGTGTGTTGAGTTCAGAGAGCGATTGACCAAGTCAGTGTGTTTAATTAGTGTATTTATTGTTTTGCCATGAAACTGTCTTAACCGTTATATCCTGATAGCTGGAAGGCTGTGTTGCTGACTGTTTCAGTGCATTTATTGTAGTTTTTTTATGATTGTAAACGTGTCTTTGGAACTCTCCTGTGAAATACTGGTGAATAAATTGTGCTTTTGATTCTTCATCAAGTGTTGTCATTAATCACTCCAAATCCACAAACTCGTAGAACACAACAATATTTTGTTTCTTGTAAATGCATTTAACAGAACACTGCATTTATAGGAATGCATATTATATTTTTTCATCTTTTAAAAATATTCTTCTAAAAATAGACCTGCAAATAATTACTGCATGTATAGCATTGCTAGAATTATTATTCTAATTTAAAGCCTGATACTAATAATAAATAATCGGCAAAAAGCCAAACAAATCCACAAGCCTATTAATATTTTTTTCTCATTTCTAGATATATAGAGAATTTCACTTACATTTCTTTAGGATCATAAACTGTGTATATTCTCAGATGAGTTGCACTGTTTCTCACTTTCACTATATATATGGGTACAATAGAGAATATTCATGATTGCAATGTAATCTTTCATTGAAATCGCTAAATAACTTTTAACAATGGCGTTAATTAAATTTATTAGAGCAACAGAACTGATTTGTTACAAGAGAAATAATTTTTGAATGAATAAAGAATAGCAAAATTATGATTCCTCTCTTTTTTTTTTTTTTTTTCTTTTAAGAAGGGGAAAAAAAAAATTTATGTATAACTGGCGAAAAATTATTTTTTAGAGAAAAGATTGCAAAAAGAAAAAATGCCATTTTTATGCACATAATTTTATTGCATAAAAAAACTAAATATGTTAGATTCGTCAATCTAAAAAGAAGTTAGATACCTGAAAATAGAATAAAAATTCTTTTTACTTTGTATCTAGCAATCCTGATTATGTAGGAGATATTCATACACAGATATACAATTTTAGAGATTCAAAAACTTTTTACTGTTGCATATATGTATACATTTACTTGCTTTTAAGTGCTTCCAACACCTTCAAAATATCATTTTTCAAAAATCATTTTTGGAAACTTCTCAGTATTATGCTAATAATGTTAGAAAAATATTTCATTTTAACTGGTTCTTGTCATAATATTAAAATATGTACCTTGTAAATATTTGTTTACCCTTGGCTGCAATTTTATCTTGCAGGATTGGACGATCCGGTCGATTTGGGCGTAAAGGTGTAGCAATAACTTTTGTTAAAAATAATGATATCGATAATATGCTTGAAATTGAGAAGCACTATTCAACACAAATTAAAGAAATTCCTATGAATCGTAAGTAATGATTTTTAATGCCTATATATACTTGAGCAGTTTTTCGAGGAAATGCTGCAGCTTTTGTATGTGAGTTTTATCGAATAAGAATTATTGTAGCTAGAACCATTCCTTTAATAAAATTTCAGCTTTAAAAAAAATTTCCCCCTCTCCCAGAGTAACATTAAAAGACAGAATCATTCAGAAAAGAACTAAATGACTTTATTTTGATTACCTGTATGCTTTAGACTTTTTTTAATTCTTTAAGCTAAGAAAAAAAAAAAATTTGTAGTCTTTGACAGTGAAATTTAAAATCCTGAAAACGCACTATCAGCCTGTGATCATGTGAGCAAATTATTGTATACAGTACAAAGTCCGAGATCTGGATGCCCAATATCCAGAATGATTTAAAATCTGGACCTCAAAGCCACCACCAACCTTTCTTTTAAAGATTTTTTTGTATGCTTTGCACATGTGCATATGATTTTTTTCCCAATAAATTTATGCTATCATTAATTTGACCCCATACCTGCGTATATGGTTGTCATGCATCTTAAACCAAAACATAACATTCTACATAGAAACATCGATTTTAAACACCAACTAATATTTTATATCCCTGATGCGAACCTGGCAAATCATTATTTATTATATATATTAATCTTTTATCAGCACATGACAACTTGTGTAATGACTTATGCAGCGATGCCTGAAATATATATTTATATATATATATATATTAGTGAATGAATAACAAAGAACAAAGTAAACTTCTGTGTCGACATTATGCTTGGCAGTATTTACAGATTTAAGTTAATTGCCTAAGAAATGTTGATGAGAAAACATTTAACAAAAATTTCTTTCCATATGCCTAAAATAGATTTTGTTAATGAAACTCATAGGCCAAAAGATTACATTTAATGCTATTTGAATTAATAACAACTGCTTTATTATTCACATAAACCCAGACCCTGCGCCAGAGCTCATATGGCCGAATCAGGTGGCGGAATTTAGTGAAGGCAAAATTTTTAGAATTTAGGGAAAGTGCTGGGACCCAAAATTTAGGGGCGACAAAAAGTTAGAACTTAAGCAGACGTTTGCTAAAAAAATTTAGAACCTGCAGAGACTGCATCAAGCTGTAAGATATTTAGCGCAGGCCCTTGATAAGCCTTAAGTATATGTAGGAATTTATCTATTCAGGACTCAGATAAGCCTTAAGCATGTGCAAGAAATATACGTAAGTGTGATAAATAACTAAAATAATAGAATTCAGGCTTAATTGCCTTAGTGTGCGATAGAAGCAAGACAAAATTTAGCGAAACAACTTGTCTTTCATCTCCAGTCTCATGACAGCTGATACTGAAGCTGCTGAACTCTTTGCAGATAACTTTATTGAACTCACTAACAGTGAAAAGGATTCTCAACAAATTTACAACGTTGATGAAACAGGTCTTTTCTGGCAAAATGTACTACGAAATACTTTGGTAAATTCTACAGAAATTATTAAAACTAATGTCAAAAATTTCAAAGTGAGACTAACAATTTTAGCATGTGCAAATGTTGGAGGAATGCATAAGTGTAAACTTAAAAAATACACAACATCGAGCATTTAAAGGCGTGAAGATTTTCCCCGTTGAATATTGTGCAAATAAAAGAGCATAGATAACACAAGCGTTAATGAATGATTGGTTTGAAAATCATTTCATACCTGAGACTTGGGAACATTTGAATTTGGTTGGTTTATCTGATCACGCAAAAATTATTCTGATTGTAGACATATGGCTCATATGTCACTTAAAGTTTTATATCAGGAAATTTTATATCAGGATTATCAGGAAAATATGTATCAGTAAATAATGCGGATCATCCTAGATCAGGATGTATCCGCATTATTCTTTCCTCCAAATTTTACGTTCCTATAGATATTGGAATAGTGCACGAACTGAAATGCAAATACAGTCAAAAGTCGTTAATTCGGACACCCATAATCCAGAATGATCTATAATCCGGACCTTAAAGCTACAAACTTTCTGCTCATGCATCGCTTTGACACATGTGCGCAAGACCTTTCCGGCTGCGCATATGTGTGTGCGCATGCGCGTTTAATGTATAACGGATGGTATAAGCTAAAATTATCTAATTATCTATTTCAGTTAATGTTGCAGATTGCGTTGTTTCTTAATCTTTGAATTGGATTTTTTGCAGACTGTTAGAGCAATTTTATAAAAGTAAGCTTGAACTTTCAATTATGTCAAAAAGAATTTCCGATTCTGGAACTGCCAAAGGATCTACAAAGCGAAAGCATGTTTCGATATCCATCGAACAAAAAGTGGAATTGCTGCAAAAAATGGGTAAAAGTATATCCTTCGTTTCTCTAACCATTCCGAAATCTGTTTATCAATTTCACTCTGCTCTGCAGGTTTATCAATTTCACGTTGCTCTGCGGCGCGTAATGAATTGGAAGTTGATCTGTCAGCACTATCCTTATCTTCAGGGCAGATGTTTTTATTTTATTTGGCTTGTAATTCCTTACTAAATGTAGTATTTGATCTCAATGTACTCCATCTTTGATATGATTTAAATCAAATTTATCATCATTATAATTTGCTTCCGATAGTGAAGAAAGTGACACAGAGGTTATCGAAAACGAAAAAATTTCGATTGACAAATTAGTCGGTATTCTCAACACAGCAATTATAGGACTTAAGCAGCGGAACTTTGTAAATGAACAAGAAATTATGTCTATTTATAGAATTAAAGAGAAAGTATTATCACATAAAACGAAGCAACTTAAACAACTTACATTGAAAGAAATGTTTAATAACAGTAAGTTTAGTAAACAAATAAAAATTAAGCAGCTTTTTTTTTCTTTTTTGTAAATTTTGATATCCTTTAGATCATAATTGTTCTTCATTTCATAAATTATGGTTTCATATTTTTAATTTTATAATTTCTGCATGCCATCTTACCAGATCTAAACTGATGATATATAATCCAGAAAAATCGATAATCCGGAATCGCCGAAGTCCCGACGAGTCCGGATTAATGACTTTTGACTGTATAAAGTAGCATTTTTAAAATCCATGTGAAATTTCTTGAATAATGGCAAGACTATTTAAGAATTTTTGAAATACTTTTGCATAAAATCTGCTGTATGGTGCATTGCAAGATCGTGGGAGGATGTGTCTTCAGATACTTTAAAAAATGCTTGTCATAAACTTTGGCCAGGGACAGTATTTTATGGTGAGGCTGATGAAGATGATAACTGCAAATTTGAAGGTTTTCAGATATTGCAAACCAAAGGTGAAATTTTGTAATTAATGGATTTTGTAAAGAAATATGGAGAAGCGATAATAAATTAAGATGATACAACAGAAGTTTTTCATTGCGATAACAATGCCCCAATCATCAGTCATTTAATGGATGGCGAAATCTGTTGTATGGTTCTAGATCAGGAAAATACCACTACCAATTGTGAAGAAAGTGACAGAGAGGTTATTGAAAACGAAACAATTACAATTAATAATTTAGTTGGAATTCTTGAGAGCAATTACATGACTTTAACAAAATGAAACTTTATAACTGAACAAGAATTTAAGTCGGTCTATAGAATTAAAGAGAAAATATTAGCACAAAATTTAAAGCAACTTAGCTTGAAATGTTTAATAAAATTAGGTTAGGTTATTTAATTACGGTAAAGCCTATCTGCCTAAGGGGAGAGGGATGCCTTCGTGGAGGACTTTCTAAGGGAAACTGGCTCGTATACATGTTACGCATGAGGAAAACCGCAGAAATCTCATGCAGCCAGCCCGTTCACGGGATTCGAACCTCTGACCAAACTACCAGTGTTCAGCGACTTTACCACTCGGCCGCTGGTGAGCTGTTTAATAAAGTAAATAAATAAATAAATATTGAGATCATAAATGAATCATAGATTATAAATGCTTCCTTATTTCATAAATCAAGATTTCATTTTTTTCATTTCTACATACTATCTTACTAGATTTAAACTGATTGTCTAATATCTAGAAAAATCCCAAATCCAGAATCGCCAAAGGCCCAACGAGTCCGGATTTCGGACTTTACTGTATAAACTTACATATTGTTACTGAGTGCAGATTTACAGAACACAATTTTTTTCAAATCTTAATTCTTTTCATTTAATTTTTCCAATGCTAGAAATTTATTTGTATGTGAAAGTTTTTTGCTGAATGGTGGAGGCCATGTTGCCCTTGTGACGTATTTTTTATTGGAGACCATCCCTGCACATATCTAGCAACACTGCTTGGTACTGCCTGTTAGCTAAGTAATGCAGATGAAGTTGATTATGATTTATGTTGGCAGACTAGATTTGTAATCATACCATAATCATGTTTACAGACCATGTAAACTGATCATCAAAATCAAAGAATAATGATAAACAATATGCTAAGTTAATGTTGCAACCAATGTCCTATATTGTAATTATTTATGTTAATTAAATACAACTGAACACAAAATTGCACTTCCATGCATACATTAATGCTGGAAATATGCAAATTAGGTGATTGACGATGTGGTGCGCAGTGGACGCATGTTGGAAGTCCGCTTTGTAATGCTGCTTAACTCCTTAACTGCCGCGGGCATATATATATATGCCTTGCTCAGCTGTTGCGTTAACTGCCCCGGGTGTATATATATGCCCTTCCGAAATACTATAATTTGCTTTGCGCTGTTACCAGTAAAATTATTCCCATAACTTTTGAATGCAACACCACAATGTCCTTGACAGAGTATGCGAAAGAGGATACTATTTGAGAGAAGAGGGGGGAGGAATGGTAGAGGAAGATGTTTCTGAAATGGCAAAAGTAATGACTGTGCCGTTGTTCGTGTTTCTGTTTGAGTAAAATGTATTTTTTTATTCTGTATCTTCCGTTTTCGTTTACTGTTTTTTAGTAGGTGTTTATAAATATGTCTGACAGTGAAGACTAATGACTGCACGGTTATTGCTCTCATGTTTCTGTTTGAGTAAATCATATTTTTTTGTTCCATGTGTATGCCGCCCTCCACGCTTGCCATTTTCGGGACAGCCAGGAATAAAGAAAGATATAATGGATTTTTCAAACCCAGTTATATTTTTTAAATTATATTTTGATGAACTGCTTGTGCTTAATACTGTTACTAAAACTCATCATTTTTTAGTGCAGTATATGAACCAACATTCTGCAAAAGAAAATTCAGAAACAAAATCATGGCATCCAACCAATTCAGAAGAAATACATGTTTTTTTAGGTATACTGATTTTACAAGGTATAACAGTGAAACCTGATATTGCACTTAAGCGGTCTAAAAATAAATTAATGAAAACTCTATTTTTTGGGATCGTTTTTATTGTATAAACATCCTTTTTAATAGACTTGCATCTTTTTTATTATATTTTTACTCTGAACATTAAATTTTCCATTTTAATTTTTTTGTATTTTGTAAAAGTAAACAGTTTTTAGACAGCAAAACTTGCACTTATTTTCCCCCTAATACATTGCATAACTATGTGCGCCTGTGCAAAACACGGTGACATTGGGGAGTGAATCTTGTACGTTTTCCGCGGCAGTTAAGGGGTTAAAGTGAATGTGGTATCTGAAAGTGATCAGTATTCAGTAGTTATGGCTCAAAGGCAGTATTTATTTAAGATCAGAAGTGGTGAATAATTGGTAGAACCGAGTGAGGTCAAACAGAAATGGAGGTTGCCCAAGGTATGAATATCCCTCAAAGCGTCATATCAAGAGTTTGGAGCCGCTTTTTAAGCATTGTATCAATTGATAGACAGCCTGGTCAAGGGCAACCAAGAGCAGCAACTGCATCAGAAAATTGTTATCTGTCATTGTCGGCTCAAAGGAACTGCTAAGCGACTACAAGAGATTTTGTTCGAGACCTTCAGGCTGACACAGGAATCCAGATTACCATTCTGCTGCTGCACAAAGGCTTAACAAGGTTGGACTGCATGCCAGAAAACCAATGGTATGTGTCCCACTCGCTCCAGTTCCACAGGGGCCCTTTTAAACTGGTGCTGTTTGTGATGTTCAGTGGAGCCAAGATGACTGGGCCCAAGTATTATTTATTCAGAGTTCCAGATATAGTCTGAACAGTGATTTGAGATGTATTTTAATCTAGAGAGAGGAAGGATGATACATCTTGCCTTCCCTTATCCGTGAAATATCTCATTTCCACCACTGCGGCTTAATCTTTTGGGAAGGAATCATGAAAAATGGCTGCACCAAGCTGCATATTTAGGAGGTTCTGTAACTGCTCGTAGATATGTGGATGAGGTTATTGGAATCCTAAGTTAGACTGTTTAGAGGTGTTGTTGGCTGAAAGTTTTTGCTAATGGATGTCAATGCTCAGCCTTATTGAACATATATGGTCTCAGAATACTCGCAAACAGAAGATATTACTTGAATGGATTGGCCACCTTAGTCTTCCGTCTTGAACCCAATTGGGCATATGGGGGATGCCTTAGGGCACCAAATTTTAGTTGCTAAATTCCTCCCCGGACCCTCCAGGAGCTGAAAAGTGCACTTTTAGAAGACTGGCATGCAATTTCACAAGACCTGATCAACACTTTGGTAAAGTCTTGGAAATCAAAATGTGAGGTATGCATATTTGTCCGAGGTGACCGTACCCCATATTAAAAGAAGAAAAAAAAATCCACAAAGAGCACTTAATTTTTACATCATTTTCCGTTTTCTATAAATTTGGTTTTAATTTCAATATTTTGTGAATAATCAACTGTCAAACATTGTAATTTATCCAAACTAATGCTTTTGGACAAATTTCTATTAGTAATTTTTCATTAAGTATTAGTTGCCTTTTTTTTTTTTTTTTTTTTTAAATCCCTATCCTTTAATTTTGATGGCTGGTGTGTAATCGCGTATCATGTGTTTATCAGCGTTTTACTGCTCTCCTTTTGCATTTGTATTTTTTCCCTTTACTTCAAGAATTCGGCATGACATTTAAGAGGAAAGATGAAAAATTAAAGTTAAAAATAAGTTAATAAATGGTCCATTTGTTTCATCACTTGCTGGAAAACTCGCCTTTAATTTAGGAATGGGCAAAGGGGGCCCTTTTAAAAAGCCAAAAGTTGCTCTTTTAATTGCTTAATCTAGCAACTGAAAGATCTTACCTTAATCTGGTGGTCCTTTTAATTTATAATCTGTAAAATGAAATTCATGATGTGTTTATGAAATTCTGTGCACTGACATTTTCCTCTCTCTTCTACATGATTTTGTACACAGTGTACCAAAATCAGCAGCATGAATGCTTATTTCTTATTGTAGTATATATGTGCTTATACATGACTAAACTGGAAGTTGACTTAAATTGAGCACACTAGATATATTAATTAGAAAACATATGCATCCACTGAAGAATTTATCTCTAAGTACAGATGTGCCAGTTTCATCATCTGACAAATTTTGCAATTTTTGTCTTTCAATGATAGCCGTGCACTTTTGGTGAGATTGTGTTTTGTATGGCGACTTATTAAAATTGTGTTGAATAATGTTATATAGTTATTGACTATTTTTCTTATTTCTGGTGTGCTTATATCAAAAATGAATTTTTTACATTTTTATTATCTTTTTCGACATTTTGTTGCCAAAAACTTGTGGTGGGAACTTTTCATCTGCATAGTCTGTCTGGCACATCTTCCTAGTTCTTTCATTTCTGGCAACTTAAAAATTAAGCAATTAAATAAAAGTATTGTAAAAATAAAGACTGGTAAGAAAAAGGAGATGATAGAAATATTTAATTAATCAATAATGCCTTTTTTATATTTCATAAGCCTTGAAATGTATATGTACATTTTATACTTCATTGATTCACCTGCATGCAGTACATCGTAAGATCATGATGATGATTTGTGATTTATTTAAAATACAAAAATATGAAATTAAGGGCATAAAATACTATTTTAAATCACTAAAAAAAATTACGAGGGGGTGTTCCTCTCATCATGCTTTAGCAAACCATAAGGGCACTGCAAAAGATTGTTGCACAAATGCCATTGCATTCCTGTGACCATCCTGCTCTCGTGATGCACTAAATGTTTTTGGCATATGCTTAATTGAATCTCAATAAGTGAATCAAACATAAAAACACTACAGGAAACTGAAGAATAGGTTTAGTCTGCTGTTAAAAGATCAGACAAAATGTCAGCAGAGGTTGCTTAAGTTTCAAGAATTGCATGATTGTTAAAAAAAAAAAAAAAAAAGGTGGAAATATTAATAGCTTTTACTGACAATCAAGTAAGTGGGGATGCTGCTACTATATGAAGCAAAGCTTAATTTTTTTAATAGAAAATTGAAACTCCCAGTTTTTGAAATTCGTTGACCACTTTTTTTATTATTATTTTGTAACATTCTGCAATAAATTTTCAGTGCAGATGAGATAGGCCTATTTTATAAGCAAATGGAACAATGGACGTATATCACAAAGAAATAGAAGGTTAAGACACAATAACACGCTGAATAAGTACTAATTCAGAAGTCAAACAACAAAAATCAGCGTTAATTTTCAAAATTATCACAGGACTAGTTTCGATGGTTTTACCGAACCACCATCCTCAGCTGCAAAACCGCAAGTGAAATGCAATAATTTCATTTGCAATTTTGCAGCCAAAATTCCTTATATTCAGTGAACCATTATTTTTCTTTTAATGGTTCCTCATCACCATTACGTGTTAATATGCATACTTGAAATTCTAATCTGATATTTAAAAGATTGAGTGAAAAGCCAGAGTGTGAAAATACATCACTGAACTTTCAGTTGTTGGCAAAGAAAAATATTGACACAGCAGTTTCCAGTAATCAAAACTCCCCTATTAAAAAAAAGAGAGCAATTTAAACTTAACAATTATTTTTTAAATTGTTGAGAAAATGAAAAGGTAGGCAGTTGTGAAAAATGACGTAGTGAAACAAATAATTTTTAATAAATTAAGAAAAGTGATATATTTTGCTTCTCAAATGAAATTGTTTAAAAATGTGTGTATGTATGTATGTTTCATTTTAGCATTCTGAATTATTTGAAATTATGTTGGATTTTTAGTCCACTGTAGTTTCTAAGATTGTTTGAAATGGAGTCTAAATCACTCATGTTAATTGCATAAGTTATTTACTAATATTTATAGCTGAACAGTTAAAATTAGTATTTGAAAGGAAGCAGCAGAACTTTCATTTGTTCATTCAATATCATTTAAAATAAAAAATTATATTAAAAAAAAAAATAGTTAACAAGTATGTTTAATTCTATCTGAGCTGAGAAGTTGGAGAAGATTACTCAAATAAATTACTGTAACACTCAAAGTAGGATTTTTTGTAGGTTGTGTATTATGAATTTGTTTGTATTTGTTGTTTAGTTGTATATATTATGGATCTAAAATTGAGTTGGGCTGGATCAAAACTTAGCTCTTCGGTATCATTCAGGTTTTTTACAATTGCTGCAAAACTGTGTCTGAGTTATTCCTTAAAACACAGGTCTGAAATGTCAGTTTTTATTAATATATATAAAAATATGGCTTTATGTGGTTTAGATATTGGGTTAAAAACATAATTACATGTGACTGATTATTTTTAACAAACTGCTGTAGGTAATATGTAAATTTGTAATTTTTCATAAATTCAGTATATTTAGTTTCATACCTTGATAAAAATCTAGTTGCTATCTAGCAACAATAAGTAGTCCTTAAAATTAATAAACTTTTAAAGATTATACAGTAGACTCTGATTAAGTGGAGTAATACCAGAGACCTAAGTCACAATTAATATGGCATTAATTAAAAAATAACAACAGAAGAAATAACCCATGCTATAACTAACGAAAAGATACTATTGACAATTTGCGTATATTTTTAAGGACTTTGATTTAGAACACAAGCTCATTTGGTTTTAAAGCCATTAAATCATCAAGTAAAAAAAACTTTAAAATACAAAGAACAATTGTTTTGTTTATGTCACTCTTGCATTTTGATAACAGTCAACAGTAAACAAAAAGATGTACAGCTGTCACTTTTTTTTTAAATGATTTAAGTAGAGGATTTAAAAGCACAGTGCTAAGTCTAGACATCCAATATCTGAAATGATCTAATCTCCTGATCTCCAAACTATGAGCAAAAACAGTAATATAGTGGCAGTAACAGTAAAAAAAGATTGAATTTGAAGAAGAATATCTTACACTTTTCTGAATGACAAGACACTTGTATGTGAAAGATAAAAATATTTATTTAGAGTGGTGGCAGCACATTTCTGTTAAATCAGTGATTTCTGATTAAATTTGAAACATAAATCTGTTATGCTGCAGTGAGCAGAAGCATATTTCTTTTCTGGTTAAATTTCCAATATAAATTGTTCTTTCCCAAGTGGCAGCAGATTGCTTTTAAGCTGTCAAGTTTGTTAAATGAAATACATTAAATTCACACAAAATGTGAATGATTAATTGAATAATATTAATTTTCTGTAGAAGTTTGTTTTACAGATGATGGCCTTAAACCTCTTTTACATGCAAGTGAAAAAATGCATATAGTTTGATTTTATGTGAAATAATATAGGCATGTTATATGTGCAATTGTTTTAAAACATGACTTTATCAAAGTTTTCATAATGATTTTTGTTTTGTGTGGCAAGCAGCTGTGTTTTGGCAATTAGGTGCTTTGTTTTGGAAGATGCTTTTCTTTGTGCAATATAAAATGATAAATTTCTGATTTTGTCTTTCATTTCAGTTGATGATCTCATCTAAGAAATTTGGATTTCATATTTTGTGGATTCATGAACGGTATCATACTCACTTGTTTTAAAGTGAAACTGTGTATCACTAAATGTTTTAGATTTCATGTCATGTAATGTATTTTTGATAGCTTATAATTAAAGTTTTTAATCCATGCAGACTTTTAGCAAACATTTTTTAAATTTTACTTGTATCAATATAAAATTTACAATTTTTTGTTATCAAAATTTGAACAAACATTACACATTTGATCTAAGTGAATTTCCAACATCCCCCCCCATATTGAAGAAATTATAAGGCATAGTTGTACTCAAAACTTTAAGTGCAATTTTGATGTTCAAAATTTAATTTAAATATTCTCGTGCTATTTTATTATAGTCAGTAGTTCTTAAAAATTACGAACTGAAATGCTTTTCGCTTGTATAGTGGAATAAATGCTTTCCACTCAAATATATAAAATAAGTGAATTTTTTCTTTATACAGTCAAAAGTCGTTAATTCGGACACCCATAATTCGAAATGATCTATAATCCGGACCTCAAAGCTAAAAGCTTCTGCGCATGCTCCGCGTTGACACATGCGCATAGGCGTTTACGCGTGCACATAAGACCTCTTACGACTGTGCATTTGCGTGTACGCAAGCGCAGAATACATTTTCACATGCGCGTTTTATGTATAACGGACGGTGTAAGCTCTAATTATTTATTTCAGTTAATGTTGATGATTGCATTGTTCCTTAATTTTCAAATTGGATCCGGCTTATTATTTTTTGCAGACTGTAAGAGCAATACTAAAAAAGTAAACTTGAACTTTCGATTATGTCAAATAGAATTTTTGATTCTGGAGCTCCCAAAGGATCGTACAAAACGAAAGTATGTTTCGATGTCCATCAAACAAAAAGTGGAATTGCTGCAAAAAATGGATAAAGACATGAAGAATGTGACAGAGAGGTTAGTAAAAACGAAAAAGTTTCGATTGACAAGTTAGTTGGTATTCTCGGCACAGCAATTAACAGGACTTGAACAGTGGAACTTTGTAAGTGAACAAAAAATTATGTCTGTTTATAGAATTAAAGAGAAAGTATTATCACATAAAACGAAACAACTTACATTGAAAGAAATGTTTAATAAAGTAAACAAATAAATATTGAGCTTTTTTTTTTTTGTAAATTTTGATACCCTTTAGATCATAATTGTTCTTTATTTCATAAATTACGGTTTCATATTTTTAATTTTAGAATTTCTGCATGCCATCTTACGCGATTTAAACTGATGATCTATAATCCGGAATCGCCGAAGTCCCGACGAGTCCGGATCAACGACTTTTGACTGTAGTATCGAATCCAAGGATCAGCATTGCAGTACTGTTCAAATATCTGTATTCTAAATTCCAGTCACTTTTTTTATCAAACAAATGATTAAAGCAAAGTGAGCACAGACATAGAGCTATCTGTTAACAAAAATAGTAATGGGTGGTGTTTTTTTTTTTTTTTTTTTTTTTTTTTTTTTTTTTTTTTTTAAGAATTGGAAAGTGCTGGGTTAAAACTAATTAATGTCATTAACTAAAAATACTAAATATGTTTATGAATGTGAAAACTTCAAAGAAATCCAGTTCACCATTTAATGGACCCAAAGTCAGAAATGTGCTTAAGTTACCAACTATGGCACAGAAATATAAAATGGACAGACTAAGTTGATTCAAGTGTAATTTTCTGTATAATTTAGGACTTCAATATTTTGATCGCTGCGCAAACAGAAAAACTTCCGTGGATATATGCACTTAATAAAAATTTTGATACTTTCTTTCCATATTGAAAAAATTTCTTAAAAAGGATTTCTACATATTACTTCGGAACTAAAATTTTTTTGAATTTGACTCTACAATGCACATTATTTTGAATTTTAATATACTTTACCTAAAAATTGGGCATTATACTGTACAAGTTCGAAATCGTGATCTATTTACAGGAAGGGTTCTTTTTATATATTGTTGTGTTTTTTCTTTTCTGACACCAGTTGTTACGTTATTTTCTTCCTTCATGTTTGTGCAAGGTTTGTGTGGATTTGGAGTGAATAACGATGACACTTGATGAAGTATCAAAACACATTTTATTTACCAATATTAATCAGGACAGCTTTAAAACTTTTACAGTCATCGAAGGTCTACTATAAACAAGCTGGAACAATAGCGACACAGCCTTCACACTGTCAGGCAATAACGGTGAAGACAGCTTCACTGCAAAGCACCAGAGTACAGCTCCCGACTCTGCTCGGTCGTTCTCAGAACTCCACGTACTCTCAAAACTCTCCACGCTACAGCTCATGATGCTCTCGACAATACACAAGAGTATAGCTCTTGACTCAGCACAGTCTAAGACAAAACTCGACGGCACGTAGAGCACAGCTCCTGACTCTTCGGTTCAGTCGTTCCCGGAGCTTAACACACGCTCTCGACGATGCACTAACCGCGATACACTAAGAGGCTCTTTGATGTACTCGACTACCAACTTGGCGCTAGACTTCGAAACACTCACTCAATGACTGACTATCAGCTCACTAGACGAGGCACATACTACTGACTGCGGGCCAGCAGGGTTTATATAACTTTCAGCTTGTGTTCGAGAACATTCGAGGCTAAACCGGTAAAAATTCGTTCCATAAGGTTCTCCAACTGTCCATGGTACATTGCCAATTCTGTCGCCAAATGTGGCAACCCTGTCTTCCCTTGCTATTTTATGGTAACCCTAAAACTGCTTTGCGGAGAAGCTATCTCACTGCACCTGTACATTTCGTAACACTGCCCCCTCCCAAGGACTGAATGTCCTGGGCAGTACAAACCTTGGTCAGAAGTCTAATTCGATACAAACAAACATATGGTATAAATAAATAACATAACTAAAGAAACAGATATTTACACTATGTACAAGTTACATACACAAATTAAACACATTATAATTTTAAATTATACAAATTAAAGTTCATAAGGAATTTCAATCTCAGTCTTTTCATTAAGTGATACCCGGGTCAAACACTTTTACACTGCAATTCTCAGATGTATTCCTGTTTTTTAGATCACAGTGAAGATTCAGTCTTTTCAGAACTTTCATCCACAGGAAGATCTGAGACATTTTGTTCACCGCTCTGTAGTTTTTTTTCATCATATGTACAGTTCTCCTCAGTATTTTCAGCAGCTGGTACATGTTCATTTACCTCTATTTCCTGAAAGCCAGTTCCAATGTTTGCACCAAGGTCATGAATAAAATCCAATCCTTTACAAGCAGAAGTATCCAGGTTTAGAATAAAGTCCTTGTCTGCTAACCCTGCACCATGAGGCACAAACCCAGTTTGTGAAGTGGATGAATTTTCCTGCAGTACTGGAGTACACTGCTTAAGCTGCACATCAGCTTCTCCCATCTCAGCATCACATGCACTTTCAGATGGTTCAACACGTACTGCTTGCGACTTCGTAACTTCACTATGAGTTTTGACGAACTTAACAGTCGCATTTTCACTTTCTTCCACTTCAAGCACTTGAGAATCAAAAGCTTCTTTCTCATCTTTTATTTCTCCATGTTTTCGTTCTTTTCCTTTAATCCCGTTAAATGTTTCATCCTTCATTTCTTGATCTTCCTCAGACAGTTCATTAGCTACTTTCTTCATTTCTTCATCCTTTGATAATTCAGACGCGACTTCAGTCATTTTCACATCATCTTTTATGGCTCTAGTTTCTTCTGTAAGCTCCACTTTCATCTGTGGGTGTTGCTTTCACACCTTTTCTTGGCCGACATTTATTTCTTCTTGTTCGGCGTTCTTCTCTTCCAGACCGGCTTTTAACTCAGCCTTCATCTCTTGATATCTGGGTTTCATTTCAGCTCTCATCTCCTGATATCCGGCTTTCATTTCAGCTTTCATCTCAGCGCTCATCTCGGCTAAGAAGTCCATCAAAGTCTTCGTTTCCTCTGCCATGGCTTTTTTTTTTTTCAGGTGGATCAATGGCATTCACTTGTGAATCCTGCTTCTGACACCAGTTGTTGTGTTTTTTTCTTCCTGACACTAATTCGTACATTATTTTCTTTTTTCATGTTCGTATGGGGTTTGCGGGGATTTGGAGTGAATAATGGCAACACTACTTGATGGAATATCAAAACACACTTTATTTACCAGTATTAATCAGGGCAGCTCCAAAACACTTTTACAGTCGGCAAAGGTCTACTATAAACACGCTGGAACAATCAGTGACACAACCTTCACACTGTCAGGCAATAACGGTTCTTAGTAAGATGGCTAACAATTTTTTTTTTAGCCTTTTTATTTTTGCCTTTTTGTTATTAACTTTTTATGTACTAATTTTATTTATTAGATATTACGTTCTTCGCATTTACGCCACATTAAATTTAGTTCAACAGCAAGATCACAAAATATTTTAAAATAGTGAGTGTTAGAGTTTGCATGCATATTTTTATATTCGTTATATTAGTTCTTTAAAAACTAACCGCTCGCCTGGGCAGCCGGCTAAAATAGTTACCTTAAAAAAAGAAAAAGTATATAATGAATTTTAATGAATCTAGCGTAATTTCATAAAAGTATTGAATTCTTCTAGTTAGAAATCCTTATAATACAACTTAAATTTAAACAGTCATATTAAAAAGTAGAAAAAAACTAAGTAATTAAGAAGCAATAAACATAGTTCCTAAGCAGTGTTAAGGTGCTTTTAAATCGCTTAGTTTATTACTCAGTAACCTTCCAGATTAAATTTTAAAGTATCTTTACTGAATGGCAACACGCTGCCGCGCGGAAAATAAAAATATTTTATTCCCGACCACTGCAACATATTGTTTTCATACAGCCGAGTTTGTTAATTAAAATTCAAAGATGAATATCCTACATTTTTTTAATGGCAACAGTCTTCGCGCTGGATATAAACGTGTTTTATTTCGAAAGTGTTGCCACTGCTCGTTTTAAAATCATTGAGTTTGTAGATCACAAATTCATTAAAGTTTTACAAAATATGAAATAAATAATGGAACAAATTTGAAATTCAAAACTCGGGCTTCCAGATAGGTATTTTCTGATAGAGGACTACGTTATTGGTTATTGGTCTGATAGAGGACTACGTTATTCGAAATTGGATAACTCTTGGTATTATCTTTTTTTTTTCTTCTCTTTTCACAGTGCTAGGAACATACATACATATTAATTGTGTGTATGTATTTACTTTATTATTTAATTTTTTTAAGGTGTCCGAATATGTTGAAAAGGTCAGTTTTGGCCTTTTTTCTTTACTCATTCATTGGAGAGATTTTTTTATTTAGCTTTCTGAAATAGGTTCGCTTTCGTTTTTATGCTAACTAAAAACCAAGATATTAAGGATTTCATAACGAAGAGAAAAAACACTGGAAGTGGGCATTTAAATGACCGTAAGTCTGCATTTAAGGAGTAGAAAATCATCGAAAATGAACATAAACAGTTTACCTCTTGAAATGTAATTTAACCGTTTGACTGCTAAGCAAAGAACTCAATTATTCTTGAAATTCGAATTATTATTAATTAATATTCTTCAAATTATTAATTAATTTCAAGAAATTACTCTTGAAACTCGCAGCGCAAGTCGTGGTTTTCGAGACAAATGAACGCAGCGCTTTTGCGCCACGTAGCAGTGAAACAGTTAAAAGGCTTTTTAAAGAGAAGAAATTAAAACAATTTTTATTTGCAATTTGTATATTAACATGAAATATCATAATAAAATGCAGTGTTGTTATTTTTTACTTGTTGAAAACGTATGTTTCTCGCTAGCATATGAGTTTGAATTAGCTACAATTATATATTGCAATTAGATTTATCTCATTCTTTGATTATTTTTAATAACATTTGAGTTAAAAGTCTAGTGATGGGCATTAAAAGAAATCGAAGTGGTACTCGTAAACGTAGATGTGTAAGGAATTTGAAACGAGTTGCGAAGGAAATCGAAAATAATGCTAATAAAGCAGTTCCTACACCAAGCAAACCGAAGTTAAAGAATTGCTCATCCGCAGAAATGTTTTGAAAAGGATTTATGTTTTCAAAGATATTTATGTTGTAAATAGTGTTACCAAGTATGACTGCATAGGTCATATACAGAAGCGTATTTGGTCTATTTTTTCACACCTGATAAAGGCGCAAAACAACCTAAGCATGACCAGTGCCCAGTTGGACCATGGTCCATTCCTGCAGGCAAAAAAAAGCTGGTGTAAAATATCAGCCAGGTGCCTCATTTGGAAGAATAAAGCAGGCGATTCCAAACGACTGCCAAAAAATTTTATTAATATTCGTAAGCCTGTGTACATGAAATTAAACGAGCAGAGGGTTTTGTAAATGTTCTTACATGGAAAGCCGCAAGATTTAAATGAAAGTTTTAGTTGCATTTTGTGAAAGTTGATATCGATGGATGTGTTTGCGAAATTACAAACTCTTAAATTGGAAGCATGCATGACTATTATACAGTTTAACAGAGGATTTAAAGATACTACTTACCATATACGTTTAAATTGTGTGAGATATTTGCTAGATATTTAGATACTTTTTCGTTATGCATTTGTCACTCTTTTTGGCAGAAGTCTTGGAGGTGATGATCTATTAGATATTATCTACCAGGCGGTGTGCGTGTGTGTCTCTCTTTCTGTTTGTTTCTGCCAGCTGTAAATTATTCTTATAACTAGAAAATAATTACAATTAAAAAGGTAGCCAAAATGCCTGATAGGGAATAATGGAAAAATACCGATATTTATTGTATAAGGTATTTACTATATATAGTATGTATTGTATAGGGTATTTACTATATACAGTATGTATTGTATAAGGTATTTACTATATACAGTATGTATTGTATAGGGTATTTACTATATACAGTATGTATTGTATAAGGTATTTACTATATACAGTATGTATTGTATATGGTACTTACCATGGTACTGTCCTGTTATTGGAACTGTTCAAATATCACTAAAGGCTGATTGATTAATTGGTGAAAAATTATCTTTAAAATATTTTTGAAGTGGTTAAGTTATATACTATATATGTTATAAAAAATATCATTACAGATCATCGTAAAATTAGAAATTTTTAGTGTAAATTAAACAATGAATGCAAACCAAGTACTATGAAGACCTAAATGTCTTCCCTAGAGGCATGTGAGAAATTATAAAAAGAAATATTTGAAAACAACCCAATGAATTGTAACAAGGTCATGGTTAATCCCTTTTGGGCCCGTCACTAACTCGGTAAAACTCATAATTAAATAAATCACTTTACACAAGAATTTAAAAATGGACTGTTTATTAAAATTTATTAATTACACAAAAAGCCGCATTGTTAAAGCACATTTCTCGGCGGTGTCTCAGAACACACTCAAACTCAATACAAGTGGGCGCTATAAACAAACATCAGCGTCATCGTTTTAAAACACAAATATTACATATTTTTCACAGATGGCGCTTCTGGCGTCAACATCCAGCCCGGCTTTAAATGTTACATTCAAGTATAAATTTAGAACACAAGTTATAAAATACAAACACAACACTCCAAGATAATAATAATGATGGTTATCCAATTATGCAAACTCAAACTTGATAATTAACTACAAATAAAATTTAAGTAACTGAAACTTTTTCATTAACAAAAGGCAAAGGTACAATTTTTTTCATTAGCCTTTTATAGGTTACATTTTTATCTGTCACAACTCGAATAATATTATCTTGACCTGGATCGGTTTTAATAATTCGTGCTAAATTCCACTTTAAAGGAGAGTAGTCATCCAAATCTTTTACTAAAACTAAATCTCCTTCCTTCATTTCTACTTTTCCTTTATATAATTTAGGTCTATTTAAAAGTTTGTTTAAATATTCAGACGACTAATCTTTTTAAAAATTTTGATTTAATTTTTGAACTATTTGCCATCTAGTCATCCGATTTGTAGGAATCTCTGTAAAATTAGGTTCAGACAATGCAATTAAAAATGAACCAATAAGAAAGTGAGCAGGTGTCAATGCCTCTACATCATTTGGATCAATGTGGGACAAGAGGGTGAGAATTAAGTACACATTCAATTTGAGCAATTAGAGTAAAAAATTCTTCATAAGTTAAAACTGCTTTTTCCACCACATGTTTCAAGTGATATTTAAGGGATTTCACACTAGCTTCCCATAAACCTCCAAAGGGATGATTAAAATGCCAATTTATGCCTTCAGTAGCCAAATAACCTTTGATTTCTTCCTCACTTTTATCTTTAAATAAAGATTTTAGAATCCCTCTTAATTCTCTATGAGCACCCACAAAATTTCTACTGTTATCACTGAAAATATCTGAGGGTTTACCTCGCCTGGCAATAAAGCGTTTAAGTGCTGCTATAAATGCTGCACTTGTTAAAACATTTACAATCTCAAAGTACAAGGCTTTCGTAGTGAAACATACAAAAATACATACAAATACTTTTCTTACCTGTTTACTTCTACCTACAAATTTTTTTGCCACAAATGGACCACGGGAATCGAGTCCTGTTCTAGCAAAAAATCTTGATATGGTTACTTTCTCAGCTAGTAATTCAGCAATCTGTTGCTGCTCAGACCTAGAATTTACCTTTTTACAAATCATACAATTAAATATAATTCTTCTAATTACATTTCTTGCAGAAACAATCCAAAATTTACTCCTTATAAGTGATAGTGTTGTTTTAGCACCTGCATGAAAATAAAGAACATGAAAATGATTAATCACAATTACAGTAAAATTATGTTTAGTAGGCAGAATCATAGGACGTTTTCTCATTTCACTTAAGTCACTGTTTTTCAGTCTGCCACCCACTCTGAGTACTCCATCATGATCTAAAAATGGACACAAATTCAATAGTTTACTACTATTAGGAATAGGAGCACTCTTTTCTAAGTACTGGATTTCTGTCACAAATGAAGTTCCTTGAATGTTTTTCACAATACACAGTAACGCACTAGAAAATTCACTTTTTGTCAACGTCCCGCGTGTAGCATGCAATGGATGCCTGGTGTTATGCAAGAATCTTTTGCACCAAGCCACTACTCTTGGCAATTTGTTGTAAGATGAACATATAATGAGATTGATGACATATAATGGCTCAGAAGTGTTAAAAAGTGCTAATATTTTACTTACTACTGGTGGTTTTAATTCGCGAAAATACAGTTCTTCGGATTCTTTAGGGATATCATCTTGGCACTTAGTCATCACAGGCTGAAGAAGAAATGGGGGACAACACCACACAGTTCACACATTTGAAGTTTGACTGGATCAGCACCTCTTGATATGAGATTCGCAGGGTTCTGTTTAGATGGGACGTGATACCACTGTCGCACCTCCGTCATTTCTTGAATCACCGCAAGTCTAAGCATAGACGCGAACTGCACATAAGTTTCATTCGTCATTCGTTGTGTCTTCCTAAAATTTTCTAAACAAATTTTTTTTTTTTTGGGGGGGGGGGGGGTTCGAATTCTCTTAGCACTATTTCTTTAACCTTCGAATAATCTCATAATTCGTCGTCTTTAATGTAAGTAATAACATTTGTGGCTTTGTCTCCCAACAAATTAAGAAGAATTTCCAATTTAAATTTCTCTGGAACACTTTTTGAAATGAATATCCTTTCTAAAGATGAAAAGAAATAACCCCAACCTTCCGTTCTAACTGGAATTTTAGTTGTTAATGTGCGTATACTTTTAATAAAAGAGTCATGAGATTCTACATTTTCTCTTTTCTCATATTCTATGAGGTTTTCACTCTTTGATTCTGCTCGCAACTTCGCGAGTTCTAGTTCCGATTTTGCTCGTTTCGTTTTCAATTTCTCAAGTTCGAGCAATCGGCTGTTGTCACTTTTAGCTATACCTTCAACTAATACAGAATCTTTTTTATAGCTTTCACTGTTTTTAATTATATTAGTTAAATCTGATACAGTTTTCGCTTCTGCAATATCTAAATTCATCTCTACAGCAATACGCTGATAATCTTCTTTTTTGCACTTTTAAACATTTTGAATCTACTTTTTCAATTACACAGTTATTACAATTAAGGCCACGTATCTTCTGTTTAAGAGTTATCCGCAAGTTTTACTTCCACAACATTTGTCTTCCAACTATGACACACATTCGAATTCCGGCTGGGGAAGCACTTCCGCAAAAGATCCGGTAAATGTAAACATCGCCAAAAATGCCGATAAAAGTTCAAAGTTGGTAACCCGGCGAATTGGTTTGTCAGAGGTAGCAAACCGGTTGCATGTTCCTAAAACGTACTCGCTGTACCTCCTGCTGTGATAGCTGCTTCACTGCTATTGGTTAGAAAAATAAAGACGTAACATAGAGTTTTGTCACGTGGTAAAGGTTACGATACTTGTTAAAATTCTCGTTCAAAGTAGCATGTCTAACGCTTCTAATAAAAAACGCTTTATGGCCTACAGCGGTAATGTTTTAATCCTTTAAAAAATCAGTTAAGATGTCATGAGGTGATTTTATGTACACCTGAATTAATTCATATGTTAATATATATTTATACTTTATGCAATACACACATGAGAAATACCGGATCATTACAAAGGAAGGAAAATGGGTTATAGGTTATACCGTATTTTATAGCTATTTTGCTAATGGAATATTCGAGAAACAATATTTAACATAGTTTATTAAATGTTTTATCATGATAAAACAACATTTTTAAGAACAAGATTACAAAGCTTACAATTATACACCTAAATTTATCTTAGTTTTCACCCTGGGAATCCGAAGATATTATTAATGATTGACTAGGATCAAAGTAGTGATATAGAGAAAACACACGTGGGGTCTTTTCCTTTACTGGATAACATTTGCCAAACAATTTACAGCAAAATATATATGCCTACATTGCTGTACCTATGAAAATGTATCCATTAATAACCTATATTTAATGGATACATTCATAGGTACAGCAATGTTGGCATATAATATCCATTAAATATAACCTATGAATCTCTCATAATATTATTGTTTCAAAAGTAACTGTTGTCAGTTAAATCTATCAGTAACCTTTAGTATGCATAAGGTAGTAAGGAATATACTCTTTATAAACATTGCTTGGACTATCTTAAATTTTCATTTATACTTTAAAATACAGGTCATTTCCATAACCTATTTCTACTTCATTATCATTAATTTATTTTATTTTTTTTTTTTTAAAGATGGGGATTATCTGGAACTGTTACAAATTGCACTTTGAATGTATCTTAAATTTACCATTAATATTTTAGAATACATTTTGCACCAATATTTTTGCTTGGTGATGATTGCTCTTTCATTAATGGAAACATAGCGATAGGTTTTGTGTTTAAATATGTTAAGTTATTAAATTAAAATTCCTATGTTTAAATTAAAATTACTGTGTTTAACTCCATCTTTAACAAGAGCTGTAAGATATATGGAATTTAGATTCTTACCACAGACCCACTGAAAAGTCGTGAACTCATTGGAAACGTTGAAGAGCATTTGCAAACTCGTTTGGTGAGTTGGGAGAGGAATATTTGTTCGCATAATCTTTAAATTTATTTCAACGATGCATCCACCCCCACCTATTGTTTTACATTCTTCTTTTTCCATACAAGATACGCATAATTCTAGGTTTTGTTTCACCGTTTTTCTCCCTATAAACTTTTCTTAAAACAAAAATCAGGAAATTGCAAAATTTTAGCACCAGAATCCTAAAATGAGAAAGGAAAGAGAGGCATGTGATGCCTTTTATGCTGTGTGCATGGAGAAAGCTATATTGCCGAAGATTTCACCTGAGACAACAGAAACTGCAGTATGTGGTCCACCCCAATGGTGAAATTCCCATAGCAAGTATCATAATTTGCAACCACACTGATGAAAATATCTGGAGAAGTGATATCTGGGAGAATGTTACGTGTATACTTGGGTTGCCACATAAATGCTTTTTAGTGACATGTGTAGCCACACAAATTCTTTTTCGCGACAGGGTGTAGACCATCAGTACTTTTTCACAGCATTTTGGTGTGGTTCAGATAATTAGAAAGTACCAAAATTCATCATTTTAGAATTATTTTGAGCAAGTCATACACTTTGTGAATTGTGATGAACAAAAAATAATATGCTGTGCTTCCCTCAAACAACTTTCCTTTTTCCACATAATGACTTAGCTTATATATCAGAATTTTACTATTACAATATGCTTTTGGAATGATTATAATTTCATTCTATGAGATTTTTACTATACGATGACATAGGTATCTGAAACTAGAAAAAACGAACAGTTTTCTATTTTCATTATTTTAATAAATAAAAGAGACCCATATTTATAAAAGGAGAACATGGCTAACAAAAATGAAATATAAAACTAAGTATACAATTATCAGAAGTCAGTTATGATTATACATGACTGTTACAGTTAAATATTTATTGGCACTTTACCACCAAAGAAAACATGCAGGCATCATTGCTGAGAAATAGCTACCTCTAAAAATCTGAGATATAGTAAATAATCAATGCATACTTTAGTCACAGTTTGAAGTATCATTTTTAAAGCACATTGATTCTTTATTAAAAAAAAAAAAGAACTACCCTACTTGATCTTGTTCTCCTAAAGCTGGTGAATGCTTAAGCAATGAACTTACTAGTTCTCATTGATTAAGATAACATACATCTATATGTATGGCTGTTACAGTTATATTATTCTGCATCTCAGAACTAAGGGGGTGCTACAGAGCAACTAGTCTTCATATGTACGGGCCATTGTTATCTGCATCATCAAGGAGTTTTTTTAAAGTGACCATTGTTTCAGCACCTTTGTTACAAAAAATAAGCAGCCCTCGTGTGTTTTGCCATATTCAAATAACCTAACCAAACCCATGTTAGAACATTATAAGTGACTACAGCTATAGTTATGCATAGAACTTTGCAAATAGAAGGATAAATAATATAAATTCGTTTTTTCCAGATAAATCTTAATACATCAACACCATCAAGGATCACATCCATGGGTCTGCATCAACAAAATGGCACATTAAGTCACGCATTATGCATCCCCATACAGGTATGAAACCAAGTGTAATCGTATGGTGCCATTACATTCCAGTTGCCGTCATGTTTAATGCTCATCCGTGGCCAAGGCAACCTGTATGACTGCAATGGGTGGCAGGACATAGGAGCGTCAAAATTTTTAGAATTTAGGCAGGCATTGGACGGCATAATTTGCAAGCAGTGGTTATTGCATTAGGTGATAAAAGGTCTAGCTCTGGCTTCGTTAGCAGCCAAGCAGTAAAGTACTTGAATACTGATAATTTGACCTGGGTTCACATCCTTGCGAATGGGTTGGCTGCATGTGTGTTTTCGTAGTTTTCCTCGTGTATGAAATAGATATAAGCTAATTTCTCTTTAAATGTATCTCTACCCTTAGCTAAGTTACTACACTGTAATCAAATAAATTACCCCCCCACACACAAAAAAAGAGCCTCCGTGTTTAATGTGCAGTTGAACAGTCACAATTGTTTAGGACTACTGTAAATGATTTATCAGATTTAAAAATTCTAATATTGAAAATATTACACATATTATAATGATTGAATCCAAGTAAAGAATGAAAAGTTATCCAGATTTTCTTTACGTACAACAAATGTTTTGCTATGTACGACGAAATCATATGCTTTGCTATAGTGTCACAGCGCGAAGCGCTCTTTTACTATGTTTCATATTAAAATTATCAGGAGTTAGAGTTTGTTGATGAGCTGTCCGAGACTGGTGGTTGAGTATAGAATTGAGGTGAGCCGTTCTTCAATCGGCGAGGCGGTGGTGGCGGGACCACACTAGTTTAGCAGTGACGTGAAAGGTAATGTAGTGTTTTTGTAGAGTGGTAGCTGTAGTGACGTTGTCTGTATTAATGCCTGCGTTATGGGGCAAGTATGTGTGCTGGGTACCTGTGTTTTTCAACAGGGATTGGAGTATATCGAAGGTTTGATATTTCTGGATTATGATGAAATTGGACTGATTGAAAGAAGTTGGTGGAGAGTATGCGAATATATTCTGCAATGGTATTGATTTTGAGATCAGTGTGAATGGTGTTATTTGGGATAACCCAAGGTGCATTTACAATTTCACGAAGCATTTTGTTTTGAAGAATTTGTAGTTTTTTATGTGCATTTTTGCCGCTTGTCCCCATATAGGGCAGGCATAGAGAAGAGCAGGTCTGAGTATCATTTTGTAAAGTATGACTTTGTTGGATATGGAAAGTACACTGTGTCTGCCTAAGAGTGGCCGCTGCCATTTTAAATTTTTCTGTGACAGCACTGAAGTGTTGCCTAAAGGTGAGTTTGCTGTTCAGAGTGATCCCTAGGTATTTCACCTCGGAGACCCATTCTATATCATCATCAAAAATTTGGGTTGGTGCTGGGGTGTAATTAGAGGTACCTTTACGAAAGATGATTGCTTTTGATTTATTAGTGTTGATTGATGTTCTCCAAAGTGTGAACCAGTGCTCGAGTGCTATGAGGTAATGCTGTAATTGAAGTCGAATGTGATTTGCACGTATTGCCCTCGTGAGAATGGCCGTATCATCAGCGAAGAGTGCTAGTGTAATAGTGGCATCTTTGGGTATGTCATATGTATAAATATTATAGAGTAGGGGGGAAAGAACTGCTCCCTGGGGGACGCCAGCTGTGATGGGTCGTATGGAGGAGTGCGTATTGCAAATTTTGATGGTGAATGTGCGATTACTAAGATATGAAGCTATTAGTCGAATAAGATGATCTGGGAAGTCCAATTTGATAAGTTTGTAAATGAGGCCTTTGTGCCATACTCTGTCAAATGCTTTTGATACGTCTAAGAAAATTGCTCCTGTGGGAATTTTGGCATTGTAACCATCTGTAATGTAATTGAAGACTCTTAGAAGCTGATGCGTAGTGCTGTGTGAATGACGAAAACCAAACTGTTCTTAGGGTGTGTAATGGCTGACTGGAATGTTTTTGTGAATAAAATACAAAATAATTTTTTCCGTGATTTTAGATAGACTGCTAAGCAGGCTTATTGGCCTGTAGTTCTGTGGAAATGTATTATTCTGTTTGGGTTTTGGGAATACTATGATAGATGCATTTTTCCAAGCTGATGGGAAATAATATGAATATTTGATAATAGCATTGATGAGTTTAGTAATGTAAGTAATCCCATTTATGGGGAGATTTTTTAATGCTTTATTTGGTATCCTGTCTTGGCCAGAAGCTTTCTTATTTTTAAGTGCACTGATAAATTGAGCAACAAGTGTTGGTGTGGCAAGAAAGGTGAAATTTAGTGGAGCCGGAATGCCAAGATAGCTATCAACCACTGAGTTGACGTGATCAATATTGATCATTGTCATAAGGGGCTGGATTTGGAGTAAAAGAGTCTTGAATGACATCTGCTATTGTGTTGGCTTTGTCAAGATCAGAGTAAACCATTCCCGACGGTCCATGTAAGGGGGGGATTTGCTTATAGGAATTTTTGAGTTTACGAGAGATGTCGTACAGTGAGTTATCTTCAGTGGATAGTGTATTTAGAAAATTTGTCCATTTGCTGCTTTTGTACTCCTTGATTGCTCTTTTGATACTGTTTTGGAGTGAATTTAGTCTACGTTTGGCCTGAGGGTCTCGGGTGTTTTGCCAGAATTTTCGTACTTATGATAATCTGCTCCCTTATGTTGCGTCGAAGGGGTTGGAAACGTCTGTTGACGTAGAATGTATTTGTAGCGTCATTAATAGCTGTTTTGATCTGATTGGTGAAGTGTTCAACTTCCTTATCAATATCCTCTTTATTATTAATGTGGGGGTTGCCTGAGACTGTACTGGAAATAATATTGGTAAATTTGGACCAGTTTGTAACACCAACTGGGCGTAGTAGTGAGGGGGGGGCTAGCATTCGTAAAAATTTTCATTAATACTGGATTGTGATCTGAAGAGAGTGCTGGGATTGAGGTAATTTCATGCTGGTACGGAAAATCCCTTGCGATGAAGAAATCAATGATATTTGATCTGTTTAGGGAGAAATGCGTGGTTTCTTCTGGTGCTAGCAGTGAGTAATGATTTTGATTAATGAGATCGAAAAGTAAGTTGCCATTTCTGTTTGCTCGTCCAGGATTCCAGCTAGGGTGCTTTGCATTATAGTCACCTCCTACTATTGATTTGGGGTGTATAGTGATCAGGCTATTGAGTTCTGTGATGTTTAGGTGATTTGTGGGTGGTATGTAAATATTGGTAATTGCAAATGAGGTATTGTCAATTGTGATAATGACATTGACGTTTTCAAAGCTGTTTGTGAGCACTGGCTTGTGAAAGTGTGAGATACTGCTTTTAACATACGTGATGACCCCGCCGCCTCATCCTGAGAGTCTATCACATTCTGTAGGCAAAGTAATTTGGAAAGAGGACCGTCCTGGTTGGCTTGAGATGAGTTTCCTGCACTAAAATTACATCCGGCTCGAGTTCTAATATGAGGTCGCTTTATTCATCTTTTCTGGAGAAAAGTCCATTGGCATTCCAAGTGAGAATGCTATAGTATCTGCTATGATTTGCTGCAGGAGTGTTAAATTTGGCTAGTGATTTTTTCAATAATGTCCACTATTATTTCTATTTTATCAAATATTGAAGTTTTTTGTTTGATTGTTTTTATTCCGTTTTTGATGTCATTCCATATGACTTTTAGCGACTTGAGACTGAGGAGATCGTCAGAGTTTTGCATTGTCTCTGAGGTTTCTGTCTGGGCTGCAGCAGCTGGTTCTGTGAGTGGCGGGAAATTTTCTGTATTGCTTGTCCAGGGGTTATTGGCAGGCGGCTGGCTTGGGATGAAATTGTCAGTTTTCCATTTTGTCTTTGGTATGGCCGAGCAACCGGAAAAGGACGCAGGATGCGGCCCCCCGCAGTGACAGCACCTTGCAGGTTCTTCTGGTTTTAATTGACATTCGCCAGACGACGAACGATGTGGGCCCCCACATCTCACACACACCCATTCTCTTGTGCATAATAATGAAATGTGGAAGACCCCTGGCACCTATAGCACTGTGGAGGTCCTGGTTTTCTTTTAAGTGCCTCTACGGTAACTCTGAGATAACCGATGTAAGTGAAGTTGTAAATGGTTTTGTTTTGTTCGTTTTTTGGCAAATGCACTAGAAAGAGCGGCATTGGTTTGTTTTCGCGTCTATTTCTAAGATTAGTTATGTAGGTAGCTCCATACCCTTGATTTCTTAATTCTTGTACTATGTATTGATGGTCCATAGTGACAGGCAGTCCTCGTATGACAATTTTTAAAACCTTTTCAACTTGAAGTTGGTAAATATGAGATTTTAACTTTTTCTCCTTAATAACTCCTCACACATATCTGTGAGCATCTGCATCAGGGAGAGTCACATGCAATTTGGTGCCTTTTAATTGGCGTGTAATTGTTTTCCCCGTCTGAACACTAAGCTCAGCCAGGAATTTATCAGCTTGAGGGACATCATCTATAATAATTGGCGGAACTCTGATTTTTTTACTGTTCGAGGGCTCAGGGGCCGCCGGATTATGTGTACCCTCACTTTCATTATCTATTTTTTCGTCATTATTGTCTATATTAATTTCACTCATTTCTGTTTCAAGTCCACTGTATCTGTTAGCGGTTTTAATGGCAGGTTCAAGTTGTTCTGTGTCGGAGTTTGTAGAAGCCAAAGAACTGCGCCTATGTCTTTTACGTTGCTCCTTAAATGGTTCTCCATGTAAGGCGTTCATAAAGTGATCGACTTTTTGTTCCAATTCTTTGATTTTTTGGTCACGATATTCAATTTCAGTAATTGCTTGGTTTTCTTCTAATACGCGTGTTTTGTTTAAGATGCATATTAGAAGGTGTTGAAGTCTATGTGAAGCATGATAAGTAATTGTTTCGCTAGTTAATATGTCTTGGGCTAGTGCAGAGAGTCTAGCGCATTCCTCAACAGTGGAGAGGATGTGTAATTGTTTTTCCAGATACGTGATAAACTGGTCAGTTTCCGCTTCATTTTGGAAAAGTTTTTTTCTTTCCTCCGGATAAGTAATGATCTTTGAAATTGGTGAACTAGGTGGTGAGTGAGACATTTTATCTCTACTCTTTTCTGGGCTGATATCTGGTGGAATTGCAGCAGAATCCTTAAAATGATCTGTCATTGTGTATCATGTAATACTCAAAAAGAGTATCGACCGCAGGAACAGGAGAAAAAAACAAAAAATCGAAGAGCCACTTTGCCCGCACCGCGCCGGGTGTGCAATACGTGGAATCTCCAATGAATACAACCAGTGCCTCTGTCAAGCGCCGACACGCAAGCTTGGAGGGTACTCTGGTTGCAGAACGACCAAAATTCAAAGTTTTTTCTTGTTAATCACAAGAAATTATTTGCACAGAGTAATTCCGTGCGATAAGCATATATGGCACAATTGCTTCGTCGATACCAAAGCTGCCACGTGTTAGTCCTAGTAACTCCACGAGACGAGCGAGGGGACAGAGCACCTTCACGCTCGGAAGTCAGGTGACGAATGATCCAAAAAAAGTTTTGCTATGTATGTTATGCGAGCATCAGGGTATGCCCAATGGAAGACTTCAAATGTATTAGATGATGCAGTATGAAAACTCAGGGTACAAAAAATGTGAAATCAATAACCATTTAAAAGTATGCTATGTGATCAACGTCCATAAAATGTTTGTAGAATGCAAGGTAATTTTTTAGTTTCTAGTTCATTTCATAAATTGATTATTATATGTATACTGATAAAAAAGCAGTGTTTTAAAATCTGAATCATTCATTATTGCTCTGAGGTTTTCGAAGCTTACTGCTGTCTAGAATTAGTGATCAACAAGGAATGTCTGGCACATAACAGAGAACAACTCCTAAATTCCCACCATTTTTTTAATTTATCTATTTTTCCCTTGATCTATGATTTCATTAGATCTGTTATCTACTGAATATATCAGGCCTATGATTATAGAAAACTAGCACACCACAGGCTACCCATGGCTACATCAGCTGAACACTAATAATTGAAATCTCATTTTCTCACATATTCTAGGTGCACATCCAGTATTTGTTTACCTTCATGCAGCAGTTTTATGCAATGGCTATACAAGGTGGTATATTCAGTCTGTTTTCTAAACCATATACTTCAAGTCTAACTGATTTGCTTACACGTGTACAGTTAAGTCATGTATTAAAAGTTATTTGTATAATAAATATGATTTTACCTACTGTCTTCTGTAATGTTATGCTTCTAATGGCTGCCAGTGTTTTATGATTACAACAGTTATTTATATTAATGTTAACCAAAAAATTTAATCACTGTGGAAATCTACAAATTAGACAAACTGCAATTATCATTTTCTTCTAATATTGAAAAATTGAAAATTGAAAACCTTTAATATCACCACCACTCCTGAAAAAGCTCAAATCACATAAATTTACGAGTGTTAGAAAAAAAAACTCAATCAGGATGTTGGGTTTTAATTTTTGAATTTAATAGTTAAAAATACTTTGCTTCTTTGCATACCAACGGTTGAGAACCCCTGATGTAAAGAAATGTTCCTATGTTGTTTAGATTCATCCACACTCATTCTGCAAATAAATTGGGGAAATTTTTATATTTTTGTCTATTAACAGTCAAACGGTAAGTGCGTTAAGTGATAATATCATTAGAACATATTCGCTGTACTGATGATTTCCATACTCTTTCTCAAATGTACACATAACTACTAATAATTTATTCATAGTAAATCATTAATAGAAGATTTTACTCTTTGATGAAACGCATTTTACCTAACTTGTTATCTTTTATGCACTTTTGTAACATACATGTTAAACGTCAGTTCACGTATTTTCTAATTAATATTTCTTTCACTTAAATCATCATTTCCTAGAAACTGGTATTGCTGTTTGTTATTAATTAAAATGCATTCATAAGTTTTTTCTTCTCAGAATTTTACTTCATGTTATGAATAAGCATTTTTTCCCTTAAGTTGGAAAATTTGGATCTAGAAAAATTTTGTCCAGTTTTGTCTGACATCATTCTAAATCTCAAAACAAAGCTATAGCACATTACTTCAGAGACAATTTTGATTAAAAAATCTGTGCAAAATAACATCAACAAGAGAAGTTATCCTAACTGTATCTAAGCAAATGTTCTGCGATACATATTTATGTAGGTATATTTATGATATATTTTATTATAAAGATTAAGAGTTTTACTAAACATACATCACCTTAACGTAGCTTCATATTGAAAGACACAAAACATTTGTACGCTGATCTCAGGCAGGTCATGGCTGGCTTGGTCTTTCATGTATTTTCTAATCGCAGGGGTGTTTGTGCTCCGGGGAAACCTCGGAAATCCGGGGATTTTGAACTTCGATACCCGGAAATTCCGGGGATCGTCGTTCAAAAAGAAGTAGGAATAATAATGAATTATTTATTTTGATCTGGGTAATTTTGTTTGCTTTGAAAGCAGAAAACGCAAGGTCAGTGTGTGTGGTGAAAACTTTTCCTTTCTTTCTCCAAAGGCAGTGATAATGTGCGAAAAGGGGGAAAAAACTTCTTTTTTGTTCTTTCCTTATTGCGAGTTATGACTCATTCTCCTGGTTCTGGGACATTCTCTTCTGGATTTTTTTCGGCAAGTAGGCGCGGCAGAAAAAAAAGGGGGAGGCTTCGTTCGGCCAGATGTGCGATCACGTGACTCTGGGTTCAAAGGTCTTATCTCTCCTGGCGTGGCGCCAATAGAGAAGGGGGATTTTTCGCCGTATTAGCTATTTGTCATTGATGGCTTCTCAACTTTTTTTTCTCCGCTATGTAAAATTTTCGTTTCATTTATTGATGCACGTGTAAATTTTTCGTTTCGTTTATTGAAATATTTTTTTATTTATGTACGCAAGAGAATTTCACTATGAAATTTCTCGATATAAATAGTGATATTATACAATTAGAAGAAGGTGTCCGGAATGCATTTAGGTGGAATTGGATTGAACGGAGAGATGGTAATGGGGATACCATCGTCACATGGTGCAAGAAAATAAATGTTGCTGGACAAGCATATTGTGTTTTTTGTAACTCACTCCTGAAGTATGGTGGGGAAGGATTCAAGGCTTTCACAAATCATTTTAAAACTGTGACGCACATAAAATATTCAAAGTGCATTAGACATTCAATGACTTTAAGTAATTATGCTAATTCAAAAAATACTGATGACTTACTGGAGACTGATGCTCGGCCATTGGATATAGTGACAAGAAAAGCACGCCAAGAGGTATTAATAACTTCGTTTATCGCCGAGAATTCTCTTTCTTTCAATGTAGCTCCCAATTTATGAAAGCTTATACTAATAATGTATTAGTATAAGCAATGAAAGCTTATACTAATACAGTACAGCATATGAAACAGAAATTACCCCTTAAAAATTCATATCTAATTAGTTTTACAGCATTAGATCCAGAGCTAAGAGGTAAAACCAATACAATATTAGCTTTTGAAAAATTATCATCTTTTATGTCCCATATTTTTAGTGATAATGAAAAGTCAAAAGTAGAAGCTGAAATAAGGTTATACCAGAGTGATATTGATATCACCAATGAAAGGCTCTACACATCTGATGAAAGTGGAAATCAAGTCAAGTGTACAATTGATAAATATTGGTCTAAAGTTTTTAATTTAAAAGATGATTTCACAAATGATTATAAGTATCCTACATTGGCTAAATTGGTCAAAGCCTGCCTTAGCTGCTTCCATGGCCCATTAGTGGAAAGTGCATTCAACTTAATGGATACACTTGTCACTGACTATAGAACCTCTCTTATGATTGATTCCCTAGATGCAGTGCTGACTATTAAATATGATTTAATGGCTTCTAAAGAAACCTCATGTGAAAAATATGGCTAAAAAAATCCAGTGACTGATCCAATTCACAAAGATCTCTTACTGAATATGAACAGAAGTTGGAAAACATATCAAGAGGACTTAAAAACATGTATTTCAGATGAGTCACCTATAAAAGTCTCTGAAAAACCTTCTACATTAGCAGAAAAGCAAACTGTTTCTACCTCTGCATGTGCAGTTCTCGAGGAAATTTCTTCAACTGTAAATGAGGAAAATAAAAGTCAACCTTCCTGCAATTATGAAGTTCACCACAAAAGAAAGACAAGCCCACAAACATTAGAAAATAAAAAAAAGCAGCAGAAATTAGATAATTTTTTTTTAAGAATTAATTCAGGTAATTTAAAATATTTACATAAAATGTAGTAGTTTATATGTTTGAAAATTTATGGTTATTAATTTTTCAAAAATAGTAATTCATTGAAGTTTTATAATTAGGTCATTCAATACTTCATAAATGTAATTTTTCATTTCTCCCCCCTCCCCTTCTCGAAACTCCAAAATGTCGGTAAAGTAAGTCCGTAAAAGTTTCAGGGGATTTTTCGGGGTCCCACAAACACCCCTGTAATCGGAAAAGCAGGTACGAGACAAATATCATTTAGTAGCTTCCATGAGAGCATCTCTCAAGCAAAATACTTGTCAAAATTAATTAATTAGCTTTTAAAGGTACATTAAAAGCATGATGTTATGAAGATGAGAAAAGTTCTACAAAGCAGAAAAAAATCTAAAGTACAAATTAGCAGGAAATCCAGCCTTAGTCCTACGAAGCTTTATTATAGCACTATTATATTTATCGTTTTAAACTTTAATTCATTTATTCAGAAAAACCATTGTATTAAGAAATTTTATATAACCATCATTAAGAAAAATATATTGTTTTTAATATGTTTTATATGACTACTTCATTTTAGACGACATATTACTTTATGAAGCCAAATAATAGATATGCAAGACTTAGTTGAATATCAATTATGTAGATCTTTTGAAATTTTAATATATAATTAGGTGCATTATTAGTGTTGGAAACATGATTTTGTAAGTAATTATTTTCTTCTCAGAAGACATGCCGTATTTTTATCTTAAATCTGGCTGGTATTTTCTAGGGAAGATAATCTTTTAGAAGACTTTTGCTTACATTTTTGTTTGATTTATCCCTTAGAAAATTTCATGAATATCATGATGTTGACTGAGTAATGCTACTAAGGCATTAGTTTTATATCATTATGCACAATGGCAAATGGTATGACAGCAACTAAATGGCTAGTCAATAAGACAGTGACTATTTCTGGTGCTTTTTATTAAACAAGATCTGTAGCTTTCATAAGTATAATAAAATCTGAGATAGAGTTAGTAATTCATAACGAATCAACTTGACTGCTTTATGTAATCTTAAACAATGCCTGACACCTATGGAAAAGCCACTTTAATAAGGGAGTGTACCAAGTGTCTTTCTAAATTTACAGCTGATATCACTCAAAACAGTTTTATGTATCTTATGCGTATAAATTATGTCATGATGCAAAATATTTTCCCAACATGATGATAATGTAAGTTGAGCCTCCAGCAATGGACACTTCACATTATCAGATATACCCCATTAATAGAGAGTTCCTGATTTCGAAGCAGAGAACCACTGTACACATATATAGCGATCCTGTAACTGTCTAGTAGCGGGTGGTTTTACTATACTTCACTTTGTTGTAATGATGCCAATAATTATATCTTCAAAGATATCCCTGCCACTATGATAATGAAAAACTGCAGTTGCTTATGATAGTGTCAAACTTAATTTTTCAACTGTTAAAATATTAATTTGATCCAAGACACTCTGATATTTATTAGTAACAAAGTGTCATGCACATATTATGCAAGTATAATTATTTTGGCTTTGTATATATTGTTAATGTTTACTTCAGGTCAGTCTGGCTATGTTGTAATTGTAAGTCACTTTGTTTTTTATTTGCAATCTACTGGTGGTTGGGAAAAGTATAAAAGAAAATCATCTAATATGAATGTGTTGTCAACTCCATTGATGGCTGCATGAAGTCTTTAGGCGCTATCTATCCCGCATCAATAATTTTTTATACAGAAATATGCAATAGTTTTATAAACTATGTAAAGTACTTAATCTTGAAGTCTCTTAGATAACTGTTAGTCAATAATACACTAATAGCCATTAAAATTGCTACAGCATGATGGAAAGCAAATAAAAAAAAATTTGTTGTACGTAAATAGTATGGCCCGAAGACAAAATGATTAAATTTGTAAGCAGTTTGGGGGTTTACAAGGGTGCGAAATCAGTCGAAACAACTTCTCCACCTGGCAGCTAAAACGGCCCTTATCCGGTTAGGTACTGAGTACAATTTCGCTTGAATGACAGAAATCGGCATCTCATTCCATTCATCAATTGTATTAAATGGAGAGGGTTACTAGGCCAGTCCTCAGCAAACTATGAGCAGGTGTTTTCAATGGGTCACAGATCTGGAGAACGTACAGGCCAAGACAGCAATCAAATACACTGCATACCGAGGAAGGTCAGAACACAATGTGCAACATGTGGTCTTGAATTATCTTGTTGGCAGATTGCGTTTGGCAGGTCTCAAAGATAGGGCACAACCACTGGATGTAAGATGTCACAAATGTACCGATCTAGCATTCAAATTACCATCCATCCGAACTAAAGATGTGTATGCCATGTGCTCAGTGGCTGCCTATACCATCACATTAGGGTTCCTATGCCGATATTGAATGCAACCAGGCGATGTGCGGTCCCCTTGGAAACTTTAAGATAAAAATACGGCATGTCTTCTGAGAAGAAAATAATTACTTACAAAATCATGTTTCCAACACTAATAATGCACCTAATTATATATTAAAATTTCAAAAGATCTACACAATTGATATTCAACTAAGTCTTGCATATCTATTATTTGGCTTCATAAAGTAATATGTCGTCTAAAATGAAGGAGTCATATAAAACATATTAAAAACAATATATTTTTCTTAATGATGGTTATATAAAATTTCTTAATACAATGGTTTTTCTGAGTAAATGAATTAAAGTTTAAAACGATAAATATAATAGTGCTATAATAAAGCTTCGTAGGACTAAGGCTGGATTTCCTGCTAATTTGTACTTTAGATTTTTTTTCTGCTTTGTGAAACTTTTCTCTTCTTCATAACATCATGCTTTTAATGTAACTTTAAAAGCTAATTAATTAATTTTGACAAGTATTTTGCTTGAGAGATGCTCTCATGGAAGCTACTAAATGATATTTGTCTCATACAGTCAAAAGTCTTTAATCCGGACGTCCATAATCCGGAATGATCTATAATCCGGACCTCAAAGATACAAACTTTCGGCGCATGCGTAAACGCAATTGCGCAAAGGTATTGTGCGCATATAAGTTTATGCATGCGCATTTAATGTATAACGGACAGTATAAGCTACGCTAAATTTAACTAATTATCTATTTCAGTTAATGTTGCAGATTGCGTTGTTCCTTAATCTTCTAATTGGATCCGGCTTATTATTTTTTGCAGACTGTTAGTGGAATTTTATAAAGTAAGCTTGAACTTTCGATTATGTCAAAAAGAATTTCCGATTCTGAAGCTGCCAAAGAATCTACAAAGCGAAAGCATGTTTCGATGTCCATCAAACAAAAAGTGGAATTGCTGCAAAAAATGGATAAAGGCATATCCTTTGTTTCTCTAACCATTCCGAATCTGTTTATGAATTTCACGCTGCTCTCGGGGGGAGGAACGTCGCGGCGGCGCAATGAACTGGAAGTTGATCTGTCAGCACTATCCTTATCAAGGCAGATGTTTTTATTTTATTCTACTTATAATTCCTTACTAAATGTAGTATTTCATCTCGTTGTACTCCGTCTTTGATATGATTTAAATCAAATTCCTCGTCATTATAGATATCACGAATACACATGAAATAGTTTTCTTGTTGCAATTTTCTAATTTCAACTATGGGTAATGTACGCTTTAGGCATGTGCGCGTTGAAAGAAATGTTTAATAAAGTAAACAAATAAAAATTAAACTTTTTTTTTTTTTTTTTTTTTGTAAATTTTGATACCCTTTAGATCATAATTGCTCTTTATTTCATAAGTTACGGTTTCATATTTTTAATTTTAAAATTTCTGCATGCCATCTTACCAGATTTAAATTGATGATCTATAATCCGGAAAAACCGATAATCCGGAATAGCCGAAGTCCCGAAGAGTCCGAATTAAAGACTTTTGACTGTACCTGCTTTTCCGATTAGAAAATACATGAAAGACCAAGCCAGCCATGACCTGCCTAAAATCAGCGTACAAATATTTTGTGTCTTTAAATATAAAGCTAGGTTAAGTGATGCATGTTTAGTAAAACTCTTAATCTTCATAATAAAATATATCATAAATATATTATACCTACTTAAATATGTATCACAGAACATTTGCTTAGATACAGCTAGGATAACTTCTCTTGTTGATGTTATTTTGCACAGATTTTTTAATCAAAATTGTCTCTGAAGTAATGTGCTATAGTTTTGTTTTGAGATTTAAAATGATGTCAGACAAAACTGGACAAAATTTATATTTTCCTAGATCCAAATTTTCAAGTTAATGGAAAAAATGCTTATTCATAACATGAAGTAAAATTCTGAGAAGAAAAAACTTATGAATGCATTTTAATTAATAACAAACAGCAATACCAGTTTCTAGGAAATGATGATTTAAGTGAAAGAAATATTAATTAGAAAATACGTGAACTGACATTTAACATGTATGTTACAAAAGTGCATAAAAGATAACAAGTTAGGTAAAATGCGTTTCATCAAAGAGTAAAATCTTCTATTAATGATTTACTATGAATAAATTATTAGTAGTTATGTGTACATTTGAGAAAGAGTATGAAAATCATCAGTACAGCGAATATGTTCTACTGATATTATCACTTAACGCACTTACCATTTGACTGTTAATAGATAAAATATTTTCACAATTTATTTGCAGAATGAGTGTGAATGAATCTAAACAACATAGGAACATTTCTTTAGATCAGGGGTTCTCAACCGTTGATATGCAAAGAAGCAAAGTACTTTTAACTATTAAATTCAAAAATTAAAACCCAACATCCTGATTGAGGGTTTTTTTTTTTTTTTTTTTTTTTTCTAACACTCGTAAATTTATGTGATTTGAGCTTTTTTCAGGAGTGTTGATGGTATTAAAGGTTTTCAATTTTTTTTATATGGTACGCGTTAGTCAAAAGGTTGAGAACCGTTGCTTTAGATTAAATATTAGAAGAAAATGATAATTGCAGTTTGTCTAATTTCTAGATTTCCACAGTGATTAAATGTTTTTTTGGTTAACAGTAATATAAATAACTGTTGTAATCATAAAACACTGACAGCCATTAGAAGCATAACATTACAGAAGACAGTAGGTAAAATCATATTTATTATACAAATAACTTTTAATGCATGACTTAACTGTACACGTGTAAGCAAATCAGTTAGACTTGAAGTATATGGTTTAGGAAACAGACTGAATATACCACCTTGTATAGCCATTGCATAAAACTGCTGCATGAAGATAAACAGATACTGGATGTGCACCTAGAATATGTGAGAAAATGAGATTTAAATTATTAGTGTTTAGCTGATGTAGCCATGGGTAGCCTGTGGTGTGCTAGTTTTCTATAATCATAGGCCTGATATATTCAGTAGATAACAGATCTGATGAAAGATCAAGGGAAAAGTAAATAAATTAAAAAAATGGTGGGAATTTAGGAGTTGTTCTCTGTTATGTGCCAGACATTCCTTGTTGATCACTAATTCTAGACAGCAGTAAGCTTCGAAAACCTTAGAGCAATAATAAATAATTCAGATTATAAAACACTGCTTTTTTATTAGTATACATATAATAATCAATTTATGAAATGAACTAGAAACTAAAAAATTACCTTGCATGCTATAAACATTTTATGAACGTTGATCACATAGCACACTTTTAAATGGTTATTGATTTCACATTTTTTGTACCCTGAGTTTTCATACTGCATCATCTAATACATTTGAAGTCTTCCATTGGGCAAACGTTAAGGAGTACATTTTTGTACATACCTGATGCTCGCATAACATACATAGCAAAACATTTGTTGTTCGTAAAGAAAATCTGTATAACTTCTCATTCTTTACTTGGATTCAATCATTATAATATGTGAATTTTTTCAATATTAGAATTTTTAAATCTGATAAATCATTTACAGTAGTCCTAAACAATGGTGACTGTTCAACTGCACATTAAACATGGAGGCTCTTTTTTTTGGGGCGGCGGGTAATTTATTTGATTACTGTGTAGTAAATTGGCTAAGGGTAGATAGTAGTAACTTGGCTAAGAGTAGAGATACTTTCAAAGAGAAATTAACTTATATATATTTCATCTATGAGGAAAACTACGAAAACACACATGCAGCCAACCCATTCGCAAGGATGTGAACCCCAGGACGAATCATCAGTATTCAGCTACTTTACTGCTTGGCTGCTAACGAAGCCAGAGCTAGACATTTTATCACCTAATGCAATAACTGCTGCTTTCAAGTTATGCCGTCCAATGCCTGCCTAAATTCTAAAAATTTTGACGCTCCTATGTCCTGCCACCCATTGCAGTCATACAGGTTGCCCTGGCCACCGATGAGCATTAAACATGAAGACAACTGGAATGTAATGGCACCATACGATTACACTTGGTTTCATACCTGTATGGGAATGCATAATGCGTGACATATGTGCCATTTTGTTCCTTGATGGTGTTCCTTGATGAACACACCATGGATGTGTTCCTTGATGGTGTTGATGTATTAAGATTTATCTGGAAAAAATGAATTTATATTATTTATCCTTCTATTTGCTTCTATTAATCTAATTAAGTTCTATGCATAACTATAGCTGTAGTCACTTATAATGTTCTAACAAGTGTTTGGTTAGGTTATTTGAATATGGCAAAGCACACGAGGGCTGCTTATTTTTTCTAACAAAGGTAGCTGAAACAATGGTCACTTTAAAAAACTCCTTGATGATGCAGATAACAATGACCAGTACATATGAAGACTAGTTGCTCTGTAGCACCCCCTTAGTTCTGAGCTGCAGAATAATATAACTGTAACAGCCATACATATAGATGTATGTTATCTTAATCAATGAGTCAAACTAGTATGTTCATTGCTTAAGCATTCACCAGCTTTAGGAAAACAAGATCAAGTAGGCTAGTGCTATTTTTTTTAATAAAAAATCAATGTGCTTTAAAAATAATACTTCAAATTGTGACAAAGGTATCTATTGATTATTTACTATATCTCAGATTTTTAGAGGTAGCTATTTCCCAGCAATGATGCCTGCGTGTTTTCTTTGGTGGTAAAGTGCCAATAAATATTTAACAGTCATATATAATCATAACTGACTTCTGATAATTGTATACTTAGTTTCATATTTCATTTTTGTTAGCCATGTTCTCCTTTTATAAATATGGGTCTCTTTGATTTATTAAATACTGAAAATGCAAAACTGTTTGTTTTTTCTAGTTTCAGATTGCTATGTCATCGGATAGTAAAAATCTCATAGAATGAAATTATAATCATTCCAAAAGCATATTGCAATAGTAAAGTTCTGATATATGCAGCTAAATAATTATGTAGAAAAATGAAAGTGGTTTGAGGGAAGCACAGCATATTAATTTTTGTTCATCACAATTCACAAAGTTTATGACTTACTCAAAATAATTCTAAAATGATGAATTTTGGTACTTTCTAATTATCTGAACCTCACCAAAATGCTGTGAAAAAGTACTGATGGTCTACAACCTGTTGCGAAAAAGAATTTATGTGGCTACACAATGTCACTAAAAAGCATTTATGTGGCAACCCAAGTATACACGTAACATTCTCCCAGATATCACTTCTCCAGATATTTTCACCAGTGTGGTTGCAAATTATGATACTTCCTATGAGAATTTCAGCATTGGGGGTGGACCACATACTGCAGTTTCTGTTGTCTCAGGTGAAATCTTCGGCAATATAGCTTTCTCCATGCACACAGCATAAAAGGCATCACATGCCTCTCTTTCCTTTCTCATTTTAGGATTCTGGTGCTAAAATTTTGCAATTTCCTGATTTTTGTTTTAAGAAAAGTTTATAGGGAGAAAAACGGTGAAACAAAACCTAGAATTATGCGTATCTTGTATGGAAAAAGAAGAATGTAAAACAATAGGTGGGGGTGGATGCATCGTTGAAATAAATTTAAAGATTATGCGAACAAATATTCCTCTCCCAACTCACCAAACGAGTTTGCAAATGCTCTTCAACGTTTCCAATGAGTTCACGACTTTTCAGTGGGTCTGTGGTAAGAATCTAAATTCCATATATCTTACAGCTCTTGTTAAAGATGGAGTTAAACACAGTAATTTTAATTTAAACATAGGAATTTTAATTTAATAACTTAACATATTTAAACACAAAACCTATCGCTATGTTTCCATTAATGAAAGAGCAATCATCACCAAGCAAAAATATTGGTGCAAAATGTATTCTAAAATATTAATGGTAAATTTAAGATACATTCAAAGTGCAATTTGTAACAGTTCCAGATAATCCCCATCTTTAAAAAAAAAAAAAATAAATAAATTAATGATAATGAAGTAGAAATAGGTTATGGAAATGACCTGTATTTTAAAGTATAAATGAAAATTTAAGATAGTCCAAGCAATGTTTATAAAGAGTATATTCCTTACTACCTTATGCATACTAAAGGTTACTGATAGATTTAACTGACAACAGTTACTTTTGAAACAATAATATTATGAGAGATTCATAGGTTATATTTAATGGATATTATATGCCAACATTGCTGTACCTATGAATGTATCCATTAAATATAGGTTATTAATGGATACATTTTCATAGGTACAGCAATGTAGGCATATATATTTTGCTGTAAATTGTTTGGCAAATGTTATCCAGTAAAGGAAAAGACCCCACGTGTGTTTTCTCTATATCACTACTTTGATCCTAGTCAATCATTAATAATATCTTCGGATTCCCAGGGTGAAAACTAAGATAAATTTAGGTGTATAATTGTAAGCTTTGTAATCTTGTTCTTAAAAATGTTGTTTTATCATGATAAAACATTTAATAAACTATGTTAAATATTGTTTCTCGAATATTCCATTAGCAAAATAGCTATAAAATACGGTATAACCTATAACCCATTTTCCTTCCTTTGTAATGATCCGGTATTTCTCATGTGTGTATTGCATAAAGTATAAATATATATTAACATATGAATTAATTCAGGTGTACATAAAATCACCTCATGACTTCTTAACTGATTTTTTAAAGGATTAAAACATTACCGCTGTAGGCCATAAACGTTTTTTATTAGAAGGGTTAGACATGCTACTTTGAACGAGAATCTTAACAAGTATCGTAACCTTTACCACGTGACAAAACAAATGACGCACAAAGCTCTATGTTACGTCTTTATTGTTCTAACCAATAGCAGCGAAGCAGCTATCACAGCAGGGGGTACAGCAAGTACATTTTAGGAACATGCACCCGGTTCGCTCTTTAGAGAATATTTCTCGTCTGCTCGGGGGGGGCGTAATGGCAGACCGCACCAAGGTTCTTTAATATTAAAGGTTCGGCCAGGAACGGAAAAAGCGTGCCATTGGGGATTCCGAGTATGGACGCGGACGAGGACGGTCGCTCGCTTTGCGAGCTCCCGCCGACGCATCCTTCAACAATGGAATTTTGTGATTCTTCACAGCAAAATGTGCAAAATACCAAATTGGATACTTCGCCTGTGCAATTGTGTACTACAGTGAGCAATTCGCAACCAGAGCAAATCACCCCTGCACCGGATGATGAACTGGGAAGAATTGTCAACCAGTTTTACGAACTCAAACATCAGTTCGAATCAATTCAGAAGCAGAAAAACTTCATGAGACGAACACCGACTCCTGTGGATACTGCCAGCTACAATCAGCTTGACAATGCTGGTAAAGTACTTTTTCATAAGATCAACGAGATAGCGAACGTGTTAGAAGTTCCTATCTTTCACTTGCCTCCGACCAGAGATGAATTTCTAAAAGTCATCGAGACTGAGCGGTCAGCCAAAATGGCCGCTACAGCCATTGAAAATCCTCTCCCTCCCTAAACGGAGGCGAAAACGACCCACGAGATCCGAGGAAAACCTGTTTCTGCCCGTAAGCGCAAGACGCAAACAGTGGACTCTGAGGGGTTATTACTCCCGCCACTAGAAAAATGGGAAAACCTCCCATAATTGATTTAACTGTGGATAATAAGAGTAACCAAACTACTATTCAAAATTCAAATACTTCTATTTCAAATTCTCACTTAGCTAATACTAATATTGCTAGAAAAAACAATAAAAACAAGTATGAAGCTATTAAAGAATGGCTCATCAACGGCGGTGACCCCATCAAGGAGCAAACCCCCGAGGGAGAAACCAATTCCGAGCAGGCACGGAGCGTCCCCCCCTCCACCACAGCCTCAAAATCAAATCCCGGCTATTCATATGAGGAGTAGCAAGAACTGGAAGACCCAGGTGTCTTTCTTAAGAGAAATTGCCCCAAACCTTAAGAGTACTCTCACTGGACCATACTTAAAAATTTTTGTACAGACTGAACTGGAGTTCAGGGAGGTCACACGTTGGATGAAGCAAGCCGGCATCCAATTCAAAACTTTTAATCTTAAACAGGACCGGCCAGTCAAAATTGTAGTCAGGGCCCTCCCTGTGGAAACTGATGTCGAGGACGTTAAAGAGGAAATCGAGTCACTGGGATTTAAAGTGCATCGCTGCGTTCGACTTTACCAGCCAGGCTCCAGACATCCTATGCCACTTGTTTATGTACAAGTCATCCCACACCCTTTCCTCGACCAACTGTTTGCCGTCACTGACATGTGGGGCACAGAGGTCAGCATTGAGCGTTATCGCGGCCGAAAGGGCCCTACTCAATGCTTTAGGTGCCATGGATTTTTCCATTCTTCGGAACTCTGCACTTTGCCAATCCGTTGTGTGAGATGCTCTGGACCCCACTAGGCGCGTGAGTGCACCAAGGGGCTTGATGTACCTAAAACTTGCTGCAACTGTGGTGGAAGTCATCCAGCCTCATATAAATCTTGTCCTCGACACCCAGCTAATAAGCGGTCTCGTGGAAAGAAAACCACGCTTAAAAATAGGGCAGCTGCTCAGACAGCCCCCCTCAAGGTTCTTCTAAGCCCCAAGCACAAGCTACTAAAGCACATCCCATGCCTGCTCCCCCTAACGACGTCAACTCACCGTCGTATGCAACGGCGGTGAAGAGCGCCACCGGGCACGGATTCAGAGCTCAGAATCCAAGACTGCCGGCCGCAGAAAAACCTGTAGCCCCAGCAGTATTAACCTCAGCAGAGTGTGCAAATGATTCCGAAGATGTCTTCGCATCCACACTAAAATGCTTGATTGAAATCCCCCGTGACCCTACGGTAGACAAGCATATTCTGCTCCAAGCCTTCAAAAGAGCTATGCCAAAGCTTAGGCAGGCAGACGCTCTGATGAGGGCCTTTTACTTATATTAAAGCTATATCGAGCTTTCAAATTAATTTCGACCTTCATTAGACCCATGTCTTCTGTTTTTCAGCCAGGAATCTTTTTAAACGGCCTAACATTCAATTGTGTCAGAAAAAGTTCATTTACCAACTCTGAACTAACCATTGGCTCCTGGAATGCCAATGGACTTCAAAACAAGATCCATGAAGTAAGAGACTTTGTGGTAGAACACGATCTTGACGTGTTTTTAGTCCAAGAGACTCATCTAAACTCAGGGAATACTCCCAAAATTGTGAATTATGACATTTACTCGACAGACAGGGTATCACAAGGCAGAAATCCGAGTGGTGGCACTTGTATTTATGTGAAACATTCGATCAAACATCATATAATACCGTCCCCTGATTTAAATATTTTGGAAGCGACTATTATCCAAATTTTCCTTCAAAATTCTCCCCCACTCACAATTGTTTCAGCTTACTTACCTCCACAATCAACTGCACGTGGAAGGCCTTCTTTCCCTGTCAGTGATTTTGACAAACTTTTGAATATTTCAAATCACCTGATCATTGCTGGCGATCTAAATTCACGTCATACCGCATGGTTTTGTCCTAACAGGAACAGGTATGGCATTAGTCTAAATTCATGGTGCCAGAGTAACCATGTACAGATCATAGCTCCTACCCTCCCGACTTACTGCCCTGTAAGAGGGTCCCCTGCAGTACTCAATCTAGCTGCTTTCTATAATATTTTCTTTAGGCATAAAATTGAAGTGGTACAAGATTTAGACTCTGATCACTATCCTATTTTGATAACCTTAGATGTTCAAAATCGTTACTCAAAATTACAGGAGCGAGTCTCAACAAATTGGGACGATTTTCGATTTATTTTGGAAAACACAGCACTTCCTCCCATACAAATTTCCAGCAATGCGGACTTTGAAAGGCAGATTAAAAATCTGGAGTCTTTACTTAAAGAAGCGAGAGCTGCGGCTTCAAAACCTATTCAGCACCCTAGTGCTAGACTCCCACCTGAGACTAAATTCAAAATTAAGCAGCGGAACTACTTGCGAAGAATCTAGCAAAGGTCGCGCGATCCCAGTATCCGCGTCCAATTTCGCAAGATACAAAACGAGATAAGGACTGAAACCCGCTTATTAAAACAAGCGGAGTGGAAAAATTATATTGAGTCCCTAACGGCTGAAAACAAATCGATTTGGCGTGCAGCCGCCCGATTACACAAACATTACAAGCTCATTCCGCCCCTTGAAACGGCCGATGGCGCACAGATGGCCTACACAGAAAAGCCCGAAGCTATTGCTGACAGCCTTGCTACTCAATTCACACCAAACAACGGCTCCTACTGTAACCGCCCGGTTACACAGGGGTGCATCCATTCACGGGTTGAAGACTTTCTATCACAACCTTTCACGCCTGACCTAGGGCAACTAATCCAACTGAAGTCATGGTTTACATTGATAAAATTAAATCTGACAAGATTCAATGGCTGGATTAAATTCAATTTCCCCTGGCATAGATTCAATTTCGAATCGCATGATCAAAAACTTCCCCGTAATGTTTATTGTCTGGATTACGGTCCTTATTAATTTAATGCTCAGGAGAAGCTATTTTCCCGACTGTAGGAAAACTGCAGCAGTCGTACCCATTCCAAAACCGGGACAAAATTTAAACTTACCCGTCAATTACATACCAATTAGTCTGCTCTCGTCTCTCTCAAAAATCTACGAGTATGTCTTGCTTAATCGCCTGAATGAATTCTGTCGAGATCAAAATTTGATCATCCCGGAACAATTCAGCTTCCGACCTAAATACTCCACTGTACACCAGTTATTACGTGTAGTGGAATTCATTCATGAAGGCTTTCGCAAGCGAGAGAAAACTGGTATCGTCTATCTTGACGTAGCCAAAGCCTTTGATAGGGTTTGGCATGATGGACTTATCTACAAGCTCATGCGGCTTGGTTTCTCGGCTCATTTCATTAAAATTATTAACTCGTACTTGACCGGACGAGGTTTCCGTGTGCGAGTTAACTACGAATTCTTCACTCCCCGCCCAATCTACGCCGGCTGTCCACAGGGCAGTCTCGTCGGGCCTTCAGTTTTCAACCTCTACGTAAATGACATTCCTAAGGCCCCTAGTATCGATCTTGCTTTATATGCGGACGATACAGCCATCATCGCACAACATTCCAACACCTTCACGGTAATCTCTACATTACAGAGTTACCTTTCAGCCTTAGAACTCTGGCTCGGTTTGTATAAAATCAAAATTAATGTCGCAAAATGTGCTGCTACTCTGTTCATACGAAGAAATATCCCCCGTTTAGATAACTTAATTCTCTTCGGTGAACCTATTCCCTGGGTTTCTTCATATAAATATCTTGGTGTATTACTTGATTCAAAATTAACTTGGCAACCTCACATTCAAAAAATCATTGCGAATGCGACGGCTGTCAAATCCAATCTGCGCCCCTTCTTCGCTTTAAATAGCGACCTGTCAATTGACAACAAGATTTTGCTCTACAAGTCTATCATAAGGCCTGTTCTGACTTATGCATGTCCCATTTGGGGTCCATCAGCACTGACTAACAGAAAACATGTCCAAACTTTTGAATCTAAATTGCTTCGGCAAATACTCAAAGCTCCGTGGTATATAAGGAACGAAGAGATTCAGAATGATCTCAAAATTATGCCCATTAATCGCTTTATACAGCGACTTTCGGAAAACTTTTTCAAAAATATTTTTGCAAATCCTGTGCTGCATATGCTACCTGTATATGATCCTGCAGTCGCCTCATCTAGGAAGAGACCGAGATCGGTTCTCAACCCGGATTATGCTGCAAACCCATTTAAACGGGCAAAGTATGCTCACACTGACATGGATGTGAATAATTCTCGTTCCTTCCCCTTCCCTCCTCTCGAGTCTTGAATGCTTAAGTCATTGACCGGAGGAACCCCTCCTGCTTCTTTAAGAAGAAGCTTTACAGTCGCAGGCGACTTTTTAAATCTAAAGTCAATTGACTATTTCTCTACTTCAAAATAGCTCTTTCAGCCCTTCTAAAAGGACCTTTTACTTGCTTTTAGCACCCCCTTAAGAGGTGTCAATCATTTGGCCTTAAAGACCGCACTGAATAGCGGGCGGAAATGAAACTGCTCCCTCCGTCAGCTGACCAACTGACACAGCAACTTTTTCAACCCGTAAGAGCGTCCCCCCGTCCTTTCCCCTTCGCGAAGTTGACGTTCGCAAAGAAAGATCAAGTAGCAAGGAACCTGCTTTTATTTTCTAGTCTTTAGCAAAAATTTTGTCTAAGATGACTGCCCCTATCTAATTTATTCTGGCTCTTATTTTGGCGCAAAATTAGACCTTCTGAGTTTTTATATTTGTTTTCAGTGTGAAGGCACTTTTTCTTAAAAGCTTTTTTCGGCTTAACAAAATTTTTACCGTATTAGAAAATTCCCTCTTTTGATGATGACATTTTATTCTTCAGATGATGTGGAGGTAAAGGCGTTTATGCCTAAGAACTCCGTAACACGAACTTCCTTGATCCTTGATCCTTGCGTGCCATTGGTTGCTGGTAGTGACGTCATCCGGGTGCGTAATGGCAGACCGCACATTGAGTTGAACTGTGTTAAGCGAATTTCGCTTACTGCGCATGCTTGATGGTGTACATTTGGCGCGGCGAGAAATACTGGCGACTAAAAGCAACCCTACGCTAGCTTATTCGTGATCTCCATGGCTGTCGAGTGTGGTCGATTGATGTTTACAACTGCAATGTTGTGGAACTTTGTTTATTACAGTCAAAAGTCGTTAATTCGGACACCCATAATTCGGAATGATCTATAATCCGGACCTCAAAACTAAAAACTTTCTGCGCATGCGCCGCGTTGACACATGCGCATAGGCGTTTACGCGTGCGCGTAAGACCTTTTACGACTGCGCATATGAGTGTGCGCAAGTGCAGAATACGTTTTCGCGTGAGCGTTTTATGTATGATGGATGTATAAGCTAAAATTATCTAATTATCTATTTCAGTTAATGTTGATGATTGCGTTGTTCCTTAATTTTCGAATTGGATCCGGCTTATTATTTTTTGCAGACTGTAAGAGCAATTTTATAAAAGTAAGCTTAAACTTTCGATTATATCAAATAGAATTTCCGATATATATTTGTTAATATGTAAAGGATCTAAAGCGAAAGTATGTTTTGAAATCCGAAATCTGTTTATCAATTTCACGCTGCTCGGCGGGGGGAATGCCGCGGCGCGCGCGTAATGAATTGGAAGTTGATCTGTCAGCACTGTCCTTATCTTCAGCGCAGATGTTTTTATTTTATTTGGCTTATAATTCCTTACCAAATGTAGTATTTCATCTCGATATGCTCCGTCTTTGATATGATTTAAAACAAGTTCCTCGTCATTATAATTCGCTTCCGATAGCGAAGAAAGTAACAGAGAAGTTATTGAAAACGAAAATATTTCGATTGACAAATTAGTCGGTGTTCTCGACACAGCAATTATAGGACTTGAACAGCGGAACTTTGTAACTGAACAAGAAATTATGTCTGTTTAATAGAATTAAAGAGAAAGTATTATCACATGAAACGAAGCAAAACTTGAACAACTTACATTGAAAGAAATGTTTAATAAAGTAAACAAATAAATATTGAGCTTTTTCTTTTTGCAAATTTTGATACCCTTTAGATCATAATTGTTCTTTATTTCATAAATTACGGTTTCATATTTTTAATTTTAGAATTTCTGCATGCCATCTTACGAGATTTAAACTGATGATCTATAATCCGGGATCGCCGAAGTCCCGACGAGTCCGGATTAACGACTTTTGACTGTAGTTATTTTAACATTCATACCGATTGCACTTGCTTATTTTTCTTTTTCTAATATATGTTTCATTTTAATTTGTATAACAGTGCATTTAATAATTGTTAACATATTGTGCTTAATAATTCGTTATTTAGATGTAATTTGTTTACATGTTATAATTCTCAGTAATGTAAACTGCTTAGTAATGTTCCCGCTTAGTTTGTTAACGTATATTCGCGCTTTTATTTTCTTATTTCAAAGAATTAAATAAACAGCATTAAGGAATTGTAAAATTTCTTCAGTGTTATTTACAAACACTTGCTATATTCTATATGTATGTATGTATGTCCGTATTTCTTTACGTATGTACGAATGGAACGCATGGTAAATTCTGAATTGTTTTTATTCCTTAAAAGTATAATGAATAAATTTGCAACCAATATATCCTAAATTTCAGTCTTTTTCTGAGCGAAAATTCGTACAGTTCCAAAGTAAAGTGCAGAATTTCATAAGTATAACATCTTACATTTTGAATGCAAACACTGCTTCACATTATTTCGTAATAATTATTTACATCTCCTGCATCTATGCCTGTATGAATTTTTTATCGCGTTATTTATCAATAATTCCTGGTAGAATTAGAAATATATTATTAGAAAAGGTTTTTCCTGTATCATCTGCAAGGAAGAGAAATTTAAAGCGATGAATTATTGGAATGAATTTTAGTCAGTATTTGAAGTTATTTAGAATTCCACTGCAGTGGAAAATATGTTATTTAGATTTCTGTTGCGTTAAAATTATTTAAAAGCTGTGTAGAAATATTATTTTGAAATGTAAAAATTTTAAGTAGCAAAATTAAAAGTATTTAAAAGGTAGCTATTGTCATTGATGATAGATTAATTGATTTGTCAAGGGAAACAAACCAAGACTTCAAAACATAAACAATATATATTTTATTCTGGGGGGTGAACATTGTTATTAATGGTGATATAATCAAATAAATAACAAAGAATCTGCAAGTGAAACGTATTTTACCATTTCTTTGAATTTAGATATTTTTCCGAATATTCCAAACATTTAAAAGAAATATATTTCACAATATTTTACATATTTTGTAACACTGAATGTATTCGTAGTTCCAGAAGTTCTGAATACACATATTTCAGAATATATTTACAGAAACACATATTTCGGTCTATGATTTAGCTGGCTTAATAAGTTAAGAAATAAATTTTTCTTTAATATTAACAAATGATTTTATATCAATAAGAAATTGGTACATTTGTAATTCTTCCCCCCCAAAATATTCTCTTAGACTGACAGATATGTACATAAATTTGATTCCCCCCCCCCACGAGTACGTTCCATTAGACTTTGTGATTATTTTGTAACAGCTCAAATTATTGCCAAAATTGGGTCTTTATGCATACATATATAATGCATGCAAAGTTATGATAACTGTTAATATATCATAATTGACTAAACATTACGAATACTGTTTCTCTTTCAAGACATGGACTTTCAAATGTTTTCATAACAACTTCTGTATTTATTTAGAAAAAATTCTACTGATAAAATACTACACACAGAAATATTTTTAAAATGGTGTTTAAGAATGCTGTTGATTTTTCAGAGACACGGTAACAATTTAACTGGTTATAACCTTAACAGAGCAGAGATGTCAAACAGAAAAAGAAATGCTCAAATGCCAAATTAAAATATTTGATCATAAAACAAATGTAATTACAGTTAACTGATTTTCGAACTTGAAGATTGATTATCAAGTATAAGTTAATGTTTAATAAAAGAATTTCATGATAACAACCTAAATTTGATGTACAATGAAAATAGTAGATTTTATTTTACAAAAACAGCTTAGTACAATGATTTTGTCAATGTATTCTTTAATGTTTATTTATGGGAAATTAACAGAATGTAACCTATATTATGAATATAAAGGTAAATTTTTATTTTTAACTCTCACTAATAAATATAAAATTAAATATAAAACATTTACAAAAGTTTGAATATTTTGTGTAAAATTCTATTTTTCATTATTAAGATTAAGTGCCCTTTCCACCGATTACTTTTCTTGATTTAATAAATCTCCTTTTGGTCTTTCTTACACCTTACACGAGTTTCACCCACTTTGGTAATATATACTGTGCGAGAACTCTGGAAAACTTCAGTGACTTCTCGTTATGTTCTGGAAATTACAAAAGAGGTTTGGAATAGGTGTAAAAAAACCCTTTTATAGACTCGGACAAATTAACAGAGTGCACAGCTTGTTCATACAGAATCAGCCAGCATTTATGGCGTAAATCAAAAGTAACGAAATGAATTCAACTAAGTAAATTTTAGTTAGTCCGAAGGCTACACAGAAAGAAACTGCACAAATTGTCTCAGACCTAATATTGTAGTATGATATTCAAATAGATTCTACCATCTAAAACCTCTTCCTTTCAATACTACTGCTGTTTACCTCATTCGAATACACTCAAAATTAGAATTCTGGCAGGAAGAAGGAAAAGCTAATTATCATAAAATAGCTGGTTAATAAAAATAAATGAAAATTATACAACCTCAATTCACTATTTTAATTCAGCCATTTTCATTTTTATGCAGCCTTTATATCGAAGTATGCATTTGTTTTGGTGCCAATAAACTTCTTTCATTTTTACCCGATTACATAACAGCACATGCAACAGCTGTAAATATTGCAGCTAAAACTGCAACCACAATGTACAATCTTCAGATTCCACTAGCAGACATCAAAGGGTTTGTCAAAAGCAAAATTATCAGCAAATGGCAGAAGCAATGGGATGACAAAGTATATAACAAGCTGAGAAATGTAAAACCCACCACTGGATACTGGCCATGTATGGCTAATAGAAGGGAGGATGTCCTCTTGACTTGACTGAGAATTGGCCATTGTCGCCTGACCCATGAGTATCTTCTGAAGGGAGAAGAGAATCTCAGCTGCCCAAACTGCAATGCAGATCTGACAGTCCATTACATCTTGGTGGAATGCCAGAGTTTTAATTATTTTCGCCATAAACATTTTAATTGTTCAGAACTGGACTTTGGAAATTTAATTGGAAAAACACATCATCGTAATTTGTTTCTGTTTTTAAAAGATATTGGATTTTATTACAGACTTTAACCTGTTTTTTTTAAAAAGATATCAGCTTTTATCATAGATTGTAATCTGTCTCTTTTTACCTAAGCTGGAAGTTTTTACAAATGACTAATTGCATTCTTACCATTTGTCTGGCGCAGATAAACTTGACAGGTTTTGTGCCAAATTATAATAATCCAATCCAACAGCTTTAAATATGAAAGACACATGCATATATCCAGCAGCATGTTAATTTCTTTTGAATATATGGTGTTTATCATCTACAAAAGAAAACTGTAAATTCAAAATATAAGATGTGAACATAGGTTTCCTGTTGGATTGTAGCGTTGCGCGCCTCCAACTTGCACGCAACCAAGAGGTGACTGTTGAAACTGGATAAATGACAGAGTCTTGCTAAGGGTTTAAGTCCCTTTTTATTCAACGTAATAAATTACAAGTGCGTGCTCTTGACGCTCACAAACTACGCCAACTCAGCGGTAAAATAAAAATAAGAACCTGAAAAGAAACTAATGACAAAACTCTAACTACGAGGCTCTCTAAAAGTAACTAACCTCACCGCGTTTTACAATACCGCTGCTAATTCAGCAAACTTGAAGATCACGTTGAACGAAACGATTAACAATTCTACCAGGCAAGCACACAGGCCGAAACGCGGGGTTCTTCAATTTCTGGCTAACTACCTCCGCGCTCGTGAAGTAAGAACAGCACACCTCGAACTCGTTTCCTTTCTATTTAACTCAGAATACATCCGCTGATAATTTGAATGCTTGCGCGTTCTACTAAAATTTCCATACTCTGGCATTGGCAGTTCCAGGGGAAAGTAAGGCTTGACAGGAAAGATAGTTTAAACTTAAAATAAATGTTAGTTAAAATAAATATAAACCCTACATTTGCCGCTGCCAGAATTTGGAAAACTTGGAAGCAGGTCCTACAAACGACCTGTTGTAAGTTTCTATAATTCTGAACTAACTCTCGAGAACCTCGTTTACACAAAAAAAATCTTATGTAACAAATTGTATACTAAATTTCTGTGGATACTTATAACTCTCTCTTCTTACAGCAACTTTTCCTGGACTTCATCAATCAATCTTGTTCTTTTCCTTCCAGCATCTGGAAGGAATAAGTATCAGTATCTTTCTAAATACATTATAATTTACACTTTCTTGACACTGAATAAATTTTTGTTTTTAAACGATTCGTTTTCCTTAGTTCTTGATTAATTCACATTCATTCAATTTTTCAAGCATTAATTTAACTTTACCCTGGCTCTCCACCATGTGTGGTGTCAAACGGGAATATTCGTGTTTTAGTCTTACAACACTTCCCCTAACCACCATGATTTGTTAGAATTCAACGACCAAGTAGACACACCTTACTCGACATTCTACAACTCGATGAGCTACTTTAACATTCTTAAAAATTCAAGTGTAGGTGGAGAACCCTACAAAACACATTCATTCTAACTTCCCCCTCATTCATCTTTAAACATGCAGGCTTTCGCTCTAAAGCATGACTTTATCTACAGTTTAATACTTAAATTTTGAATTCATTGCTTTTGAGCATTTTACTTTTAGCATCTAAAATTTTATGCTTCTAGACTAAATTCTACTTTTACATAACATTCAAGTATTTACGTACATTTACAAAATTTTAATACATATGATTTTTGCAATTTACCATAAAATGAATAAGAGAAAATAAATTTTTACTTTACTCATTCTTCGCCAAGCTGGCGGCATTGAAACTAAAATTCTTATTAATACAAGAATACGAAGTTATTTTTATCTTCGGCCAAATTTTGGCTTTAATAACAGAATTAGTCTTAATTAGAAATAACAGAATTAGTCTTTCGACCAACAGAAAATGCTTGTTCTTAGCTTTTATACTTAAAGAAAATAATACTTTTGCCTTAGCTAAATAAAGTAAAACAAAGCTAAGTCTCAACCGAGACATATTGACTTTCGTCAAAACATAGAACTTCGTACTTATACATAACATTTCGGAACAAAAGAGAAAAAAAAATTTTTATAGAAGATTTTAACTTATCTTTGAGTTTTCGATGCTTGAAACTCCGTCATTCTTTTGTGGCAATATTGTTCCCAAGTTATCGGTTTCATGGACGTCAATCTTCTCCTTACTGACCTCCGAGTGTCGTCCACATGAGTTTTTCTTTTGCGTCCTCTGCATGCTGGCCTCTTGGCGGAGTAATCGTCGGGTTGTTGTCGTTTCCGTTTTTCCATGGGACGGCTGGTCTTGACGTCCTCCGGTCTGGAGTCCTTCTTGAATTTCTTCTGTTATTCCTGGTATTTTTGTTCCTCCTGTTGCCGTTTCGGTTTCCGGAACGGCGGCCTTGCTGGCACCTGACTCTCTGGCCCTGGGAGCGTTCTCCTTGATGTATAATTTCTCCTGCGATACGTTGTATGTGGTGTTTTGCTCTTTACCACGGTTTCTTTACGCGGTGCATCTGCCTTCTTGTTTTTCTTAAATGCTGGAGTTTGAAAGTTTTTGTTTTTTCTTTTTGGTACCGTCGTCCGGGTTGTAGAAGGGCTAGGTCTCTCTTCAGTTCTCTGCTTCTTGGGTGGTGGAACAGTTGTTGTTATTTCTGGACCTTCTACTTCGTTTAGACTTGAGTCCTGCAAGAAACTTTTAAAGATTTCAAAATCATTTGGATTATAGTATTTTTTCACCTGGTCGGGACTTGCTTTACAGATCTCCCCTCTCTCGTTTTTAAGGTATAATACGACTCCTTTGATTTCCTGAATTACATAGGGGTCTTCAAATTTTGGAACTAGCTTTGCCGTAAAATTGTCTGGGGCACTTGATAAAGAAAATTTCCACTTCAATACTTTATCCCCAACTTTAAAATCTGCTTCACGGCGTTTTCTATCATAATATGCTTTCTGCTTATTTCTTGCCGTATCCGAGCTTTTAAGCGCCTGATCAATAAGTTTTTGCACCTCTTTCTGTTTAAACGTTTGCTCTCTTTGCTGCACAAAGAATAATTTATCTAAAGGCGTAATTAACTTTCCGCCTAAAAATAATTCTGCTGGGGTTTTTCCCGTAGTATCGTGATTTTCCGTTCTTAAAGCATAAGCTAATTCATTTATGTAGCCATCCTAGCTCTTGTGATGTGTGCTCACTTAACTGCGAATTATTTTTACTATGTTTTTATTCACTCTTTCTGCTATGTTTGCCTGTGGTCTATACGGAACCATTTTGATATGGCGTATGCCAAGTCCAGTGCATATGTTTTCAAATATTTGACTAATGAATTGTTTTCCGTTATCGCTAATGACTTTTATCGGTGCACCGTATTTTGAAATGTATCTGTGTAAGAATGCATCTGCGACTGTTTTGGCTGACGCGCGTTTAAGTGGAACAATTTCTGTCCATTTTGAAAAATAATCTACTATTACTAAAAGAAAACGATTTTTATTTAACTCGCTCTGGGAGAAGGGACCAAGAAGATCTATGCCTAAAATTTCTTTCGGAAATGTAGCGCGAATGCTATTTAAGTACCCGGCCGGGCTGTAATTAATATCATTTATTAACTGACATTGATTGCAGGACCTGACATACGCCTTTCTATTTTGTATAATTGCGGGAAATATACCACCTCGCGTACCCTTTTTAAAGTCTTTCTGACCCCTAAATGACCCGCTGTTTTCGCGTCGTGTAATTCCTTCAAAATGCTTAATCGAAGCGAGGCTGGGATGACTGGTTTGTACTCAAGATTTTCGTTTGTTGTTTTCGTATAAAATAATAAATTATCTATTATTTCATAGTTTTCTGCTCTATTTCTTATCGCATCGATATCTGTGTGCTCAAAGCTTTCGGGGACTTTCAAATATGCATAGATATTTCCAAATTCAGGATCAGCTTTCAGTTCAGTGATAATCGTATCTCTAGAATCTAAAATTTTGTCAACACAGCGCATTTAAGTTCATTTCCTTCATCGTCCAGTTTTACACGAGAAAGTGCGTCAGCTACATTGTTTTCCTTACCCGGTTTATATTTTATTCTGATATTATATTCTTGGAGTTTTAAAGCCCATCTTATTAACCTGGGAGTTAGGTTTTTTTCCGAGTAAAGTCTACCAACAGCCGCATGATCCGAAAAGACTGTTAAGGCTCGTTCCCACTGGGGTTTATCTGAGCTAACGGAGTCAGTTCCATATGTCGACTAGCTCCGCTGTGCCTGAAGTTCAGATTTTTCAACTTGCCGCCCTATGGAATAAAACTGGTTTTGGAGATGGGTCGGCTACGTCAGTTGCGTTCGTTAGCTCAGATAAACCCCAGTGGGAACGCAGCTTTACTGGCGCTTTGCCGAAATAAACTCGAAATTTGTGTACAGCCATTAATACGGCTAATGTTTCTCTTTCTGTAGCTGTATAATTCCTTTGTGTCTGATTCAACGTTTTACTAAAAAATGCCAGAGGATGGCTATTTTGCATAAGAACCGCACCCACCGCATAGTCTGACGCATCTGCTGCAATTTCCAGGTTTTCGTCCCCCTCCGGGAATTTTAAAACAGGGGCATTAATAAGCGCTTCTTTTAATTTTTCAAAAGCTGTGTTTGCTTCCGCTCTCCACGTAAATTTACCCCTTTTTCTTTTGATTACTAAGAGTGGTTCAACAATATTAGCGAAATCTTTTATGAAAGATCGATAGTAAGAACATAACCCAAGGAAAGAAGAAAGTTTCTTGGCGGTGTTGGGCGGGGGGGAAATTCTTGATAGCTTTTATTTTTGAATCTTGCGTTTCTATAACCTTTTGCGAAATTTTATAACCGAGATATTTAAGTTCTTTAGTTGCGAACTTGCATTTTGAGGCGTTAATTGTAAGACCGGCCTCTTTTAATAATTTAAAAACTTGTTCTAGATCATTAATGTGTTGTTCCAACGTACTACTCGTTATAATTATATCATCTAGATAAATTAAAGTTGATTTTCCTAGGACAGGCTTTAGAACAATGTCCATAGCTCTCTGGAATGTTGATGGGGCCCCACACAACCCAAAGGGCATGCGTAAAAATGCATAAGTGCCTGATTTTGTTATAAAAGCGGTTTTATGTATGTCTTCGGGTCTCATAGCTATTTGATAGTAGCCAGACGTTAAGTCCAAAGTAGACATGTATCGTGTCGATTTGATCTGTCTAATAATTTCCTCTATAACCGGCAAAGGGTAAACTGGGAATTTAGTAATACTATTTAGTTTTCTGTAATCAATAGCAAACCTCCAAGCCCTTTTATCCGAAGGAGGAAACTCGTTCTTTTTCCTACATAGTACGACTGGACTCGCGTACTCACTATTTAAGGGCGTTATTATTTTATTCTTTAACATCTCCTGAATATGTTCTTCGATGATTATGTCTTTTTGTTTGTCATAACGGTAAGGTTTAGTCCTACAAGGTTTTTCGGCAGTTATTTGTATCTTATGCGTAACTATTTGACAATTTCCAGGCTTTTCTGAAAACAAGTTAGAAAAATTAAACACCACTTGCTGGATAGCTTGCCTTTCATGGTCATTCAGATGGCTAAGGTCCACTTGCGGTTTCTCCACAGGTTCCACCACCCTCTGGTCCATCTCCAGCACTACGGAACTGTCTTGAAAATTCAGCATGGCCCTCGCGGCCCTTAAAAAGTCCATACCTAAAATAAGAGGATTTTGCAGATTCTTCACTACAAAAATTAATACTTTGAGGCTTTCCTCTTTTACCTGTATGTTTAATGATAATTTCCCGATGCAGTGACATGTTTTCCCTTGCGCTGCTATAATTTCCGTATTTTTGGTTTTAAATACTCGTACCCTATAAAAATTCTTTTTGAAGAAATTTTCGCTCATAAAATTTCCTTCTGCTCCTGTATCGATGAGGGCTTCTACTGGTACATCGCCAACCAGGACTTGTATAATTGGTAGATGTGAGTTTTTTACGATGACCGTATTTAAATATCTTTTTGAGAGTTTTTTTAAAACTTCCGGGGTCTGGACCCTCCCTTTCACAGGCCCCTCTACTCGTTTAAAGCTTTCCTTTCAATTTGTGCCTTCTGGGTACGCGGATGTTTATTTTCGAATTTTCTTTTTGGGCCTTGACCTTCGAGGTTCGATGAGTTAGCTTGATAGCTCTTTCCCCCATATCAGCGATTTCCATTTCTGGTTTCCTCATTTGAAGATTTCCTTCGGGTACTTTGAGAATACGTTGCCCCTCTAGCTTTTTCCGCTATTCTGCGATTTTGAAACTTCACCGCCAATTCGAAGAGCTCCTGCAATGTGCTTGGGTTTCTAATTTCGAAGTAGTCTTGAACAGCGGTTAACAATCTTGGTAAGATTATTTCAATAATCTCCGCGTCGGGTTTCTTCCCATACAGCATATCCGTCAGCTTAATTTTTCGTAGAATAAAGTCCGTCAACTCTTCTATATCCCGTTGATAGAAACTATATAGTTCGGCTTCCAGCCTTGCTCGATCTTTCACTATGGGGAAGGCCTTTACTAACCATTTTTTGAAATTTTCAAATGTATATGTCTGGCTTCCAAATTCCCCTAATAAAAATTTGCCTTTATTTTTCCACCATAGCGCGGCCTGTCCTCTTAGTGCGGATGTGGCGATGGCAACTTTTTGTCTTTCAGGCACAGGGTAGAGCTGAAAGTGATTTTCTAGGCCTTCTAGAAATATCGCCACCGAATTTTTTCCGTCGAAATTGACGTTTGGCTTGATTGACGCTCTCAAAGTCTGGACCAGGTATCCAAATCCTTCCAATTGGCTTGTCATTTCTTGGTGTTGTCCAGCGGCTTCCATCCGATTTTCGGCCATTTCAGTTCGATACGTGCTCGGGCGCCAATGTAGCGTTGCGCGCCTCCAACTTGCACGCAACCAAGAGGTGACTGTTGAAACTGGATAAATGACAGAGTCTTGCTAAGGGTTTAAGTCCCTTTTTATTCAACGTAATAAATTACAAGTGCGTGCTCTTGACGCTCACAAACTACGCCAACTCAGCGGTAAAATAAAAATAAGAACCTGAAAAGAAACTAATGACAAAACTCTAACTACGAGGCTCTCTAAAAGTAACTAACCTCACCGCGTTTTACAATACCGCTGCTAATTCAGCAAACTTGAAGATCACGTTGAACGATTAACAGTTCTTCCAGGCAAGCACACAGGCCGAAACGCGGGGTTCTTCAATTTCTGGCTAACTACCTCCGCGCTCGTGAAGTAAGAACAGCACACCTCGAACTCGTTTCCTTTCTATTTAACTCAGAATACTTCCGCTGATAATTTGAATCCTTGCGCGTTCTACTAAAATTTCCATACTCTGGCATTGGCAGTTCCAGGGGAAAGTAAGGCTTGACAGGAAAGATAGTTTAAACTTAAAATAAATGTTAGTTAAAATAAATATAAACCCTACAGGATAATATAAGAAAGTCACACTTTCTGGTATTACTATTATTTTTTATTACTTGTAGGACCTAAGGACACCAAACACTGTGTAGAAAGTAAAAAGCATAACGTAGAAACTTGTTGAAAAATTAACATTTATATCAATTTGCCCGAGTGTTATGGTCATAATCCCATTCTGTATAACAATATATGCATTTGACATTATTAGGTATTGCTAATTAAATTAACATTTAAATACTTCAATGAAATATTAAGAAAATGAGAAAAATTATGAATACTACTTACTGTATGATATGAATTTTTTAAAAGTGAGCTAATTAATAAACAAAGAGCAAAATATATAGTTCCACATTCCTTACGCTGAAGTCTACTTCATGCTTATTATATCATCATTAGTTATGAGGGCAGAACATTTGTAGTCTTCACCTTGCAAAATCATGAGGAACATTTTAATAATATAGGAAAATTTCATATAATGGCCAATAGCTGAACTGAATGAAATGAGTATTTTAAATTCACTAGAAATTTAGGGTCGTGTAATGTTTAAATATTTCAAGTTTTGGAGGAAACTATTTAAAATGTCTTCTTTTTTGGGGGTGGGTTGCTTTAATTGCTTTTGGGCTACAGATTTCAGCCATATAATCTCATAAATAGCATTTAAAGATTAATTTTTTAACCCAGGCAGATCATATTTCCTCATATGAAATTACTGTTCAAAATTTATTCACTGCCTTACTTATTCATTACACACAATATATTCAAATACTAATTAATCATATATTAATGCAATATTCAAATACTAATAATTAAATCCTTAAAAATGTTCCTCTATTAAAAGGAAAAACATTTTAAAATGTCCAATTGAGCAGTATTTGTTTTACATCAAAATATGTCACTATTGTATTATTTTTCAAATTCGTTATTACTACATGAATTACGTAAACTCAAGTATTATTTAGAATCGAGGATTAGTGATATGGGATGTTTAGAATGTTCAGGGTTTTATGGAAAAGTACTACTGAATGGTAAAAAGGTTTATTAAAATTCAAATACAGTGATTCAATGATGTAATATATACACATATAATTAATATGCACAACAAACGATTATTGTATGAAATGCATGACAGAGCAAGAATAAAAACATATACATGAATTTACAATAACATAAGCTGCAAAATAAACAGAATACAGGAATACTCACATAAATTTACAATAATATGAAACAATTAAGTGTTATGAGTAATAATATTACTCAGATTTTTTTATGGTTAAATCTTCATTTTCATTGCTCTTTTAATATCTTGTGTTGGTGGTTGGCCTGCACGTATTCTTTAAGCGATAATCTCTGTGGCACTTCATCAAACCCTAAATTGTTGAAACAAACATTACCAAATGCTAACTTGTAATGACATTAATACATGCATCATAACAAATACACAATGAATATTAAGAAAATGTTAATGTACCAATATTTCTTGTTTCAGTAGTATCAATTCTTGAAATATCATAAAAGAGGAATTAGACATTTTTGATTAAACATTCAATTATACATCTATCAATTTCAGTGTTATAGTGTGGCACCAGGGTAACTATGCGAGACACAGTAATCCCCTCGAAGATTTCTGATTTACAAAATAATTTTGGCAGTAACTTATAAAGGCTAGAAATACTTCGGAACTGTTTGAGCTGGTATTCGTGAGAATCCTTGAGTAATTTTTTGAATGCAGAATAGTTTAACTGACAAACAACAGAATGCAGCCAAATTATATCCCTAAGTATTCTTTCATTTCACTTTCTAATGCATGCATAATAGCATTAATTAAGAATTTTATAAAAACATTAAAAATAATTACATGAAGCAAGATCTCTAAAATTTCAAAATTGCATATAATTAAAATCTAGTTTAATATCTTCAATACATTTTTAACTCATCATATTTTCAAAAATTTAACTTTACAATCTAAGACTAATTACAATAAAGCATACTTTATGACAAAAGAATATGAACTTCCAGATAATGTGTATCATTTAGTCTGAGATTATAAACTATGCTAGGAAACATTCTGGAAAACCACATTTAATACGTTTTAAACAATTTTACTTTCCTAGATAATCTCATCAAAATTATTAAATATTCATCAATCTTTTGATCGTCAGTTTCTGTTACCTGCCAGTGAGGTAGAATGTATTCACCAAGACACAAAGAATATGTATCACATACATGTAAAACATAGAAAATACAGTGGCTTTGCTCTGTGCGAACATGCAACCTATAATTAACTTACTGCAGTTTCAGGATCTTACCCTAGACCAGTACTTTAGGAACATTCTGGCATGTAATATAACGGCCGAGCGGTAAAGTCGCTGAACACTAGTAGTTCGAATCCCGCGAACGGGCTTGTTTCATGGGTGTTTTCGTAGTTTTCCCATGTGTAACGTGTATACGAGCTAGTTTCCCTTAGAAAGTCCTCCACGAAGGCATCCCTCCCCTTAGGCAGATAGCCCTAGTGTGCTTTGCCATAATTAAATACACCACCACACCATGTTATGTAACCGCTTGTACACATACTGAATACGTGCCATTTTTCATCAGACTGCTTTCTTCTACCGCTGCTACAAGACCTTGCAGCTGCTCCTCCCATCTTGTTCTTTCTTTTGTTAAAGCAGGTATAACGTAAAGTCTAAATTTAATCTTACTTAGTTTAAATCAATATTGAATATATAATTTTGAGAATTTCATCTAAAGGCAAAATTATCTACTGCGAGAATTGAATAAAGATGTGGGATCTAAAAAGCTAAATCCTTCTTTGTCGTCATTTTGCAACCTTCTACCCAGCCATAACAATGTCCGGCCTATGATGTAGTTATATTGTCAAGCTTTGGTCATTCCTGTGCGTGCCAAAATATTACATATATACGTATGAAAATTATTAATATAAGCTACATAATGTAATATACTACGATTGTTTTGTCACAGTAATTAGAATAAAAGTCTGAAATATTGCCGTGTCTTGCAAAATATCAACTAAATCTGTACACAAGATACGAAATATCAACTAAATCTATACACAAGAATTCTCCATTAAAAATTTCTGTGCAGACCTGATAATCTTTATATATACTGCTCTTTGTATAATGTACTCAACTGTAAAGCTCCATGTATACAAAACATTTCAAGACACTCGATATTTATTCTGTTGCAGAAGCAGACTGTTTATTTTCAATATATATAATAATAAGCAAAGATGATACGTGACAAATCTTTCAGTTCTATAATTTTTATATCTAATATACAGTGCACTATTATGCTAATAAGCAATCTTTATTCTCAAATCCTTGCATTATATGTTGGTGATTATGGGTGGTCTATTATTCATCTGTTTTCTTATCCGTCATGGCGACTACACTAAGTCTGTTAATCAAAGCTCAAATGTATGCTTCTCTCCTGTAATTTTAAAGAAATATTTGAAGGAAAGATAGGTTAAATTACATAATAATTATACGTACTTTGCCTGTGTGTTTACAGTCAGACATAATATTCAACAACTAATATGCTTGAAAATGCCCAAGTGGGTTTTGAATGGCTTCAATAACGTGTACTGGAAAATTAAATAAAAGTATTATAAAAATACTGCGCCCATTTTGATGGCTTAAATAATAGTTGTGTAATAAAAGAACAGTTTAGGTATGATATTAACTAATTAATTTTTTTTTTATTTTATCTCTTTGACCTTTAAAATGAAGAGGTAATGTTTCTAGTTGATATTATGTGAAACCCTGAAAAGCAAACAAAAACTACACTAAATCTAAAAATGTTTCCAAATTTCACACATCTGCAAGAAACTAATAAGATCAACAATGCCTGATTAACTGAATTTGTTGGCAGATGATGATTCAAATCTGAATACAGAAGACATGTAAACAGTATGAAAGCATACTAAATTTATATCAGTGTACGAGTCATCATATGTGTGAATGAGTGCCTACTATAAATTAAGTACAAGTCTTACTCTGAACTACTTAGTATGCTTATACACTAATTTTTGCATTTTCTTAATTCATATTTTTAATTAGCATTATTACAAAATTAAATAATGTCTGTAATAATTGTAACTGAAACAATTGTATTTGAAATTTCACCTCTTTCATAATAACCACAATTGCCTAGTACATATTCATTAGCAAAGCATACAATTAAGTGTTTCACAGTATTATTAACAGTAAGAATGCTATCACACGTCGGTTTGTTTCAGAAGAACAACTGTTTGGAACAATTTTTCTGCTTTGTCACAACAGCCAATTATCATAGATCACTTATTAGGGGTTAACATGGGAAACTGGTTTCCCATTACAAACAAGCTGATAGCTGATTGATTGAAAACGAACAACTTGCAATTTTTTTAGAAAGGAAGGAAAAAGTCGCATGTCTTTCTTTCAATAGTAAACCAGGCAGAAAAATTGTCTCAGACATCATTACTTACATCTACATCTAACATTTCACTTCCAAAAACAAGGGTCAAAATTTTTCAGCTGCCGTTCACTGTGCCAATGCCTGAAATTAAAATCATTTTATAAAAATCTTTAAAAGAATGATTCAAGTATTGAAAAATCTTAGATCATAACTTGGTCATACACACAAAATATATTATTTTTTATACCAATAAAATATGTTGTTCAGTGCTGAATGAATTATTTAACAATAGGAGAGTGTCGATGGTTGTGAAATCACATCATAATAATAAGAGAATTTATAAAAAATGAAATAAGGGGTTTTATTTTTATTTTATTTAAATTTTACTATTTAGTTAACAATAATAATCCTACTAACTTTAATTCATATATTCAACTCTGAAACACACTTTCTACAACTTATCTTTGGCTACTATAGTCTGTGTAGTCAGCTTGACAGATACAGTCAGCAAATGATGATTGACAGACATAATTGTTATCTTGTCTTCCTGCTACATGTGCAGTACATGTACATGTTTTCCTACAACTTGCATGATGGCATACATACTTTTTCACTGCAGAAATATACAATTTTATGAAGAACTAATTTGCAATAATATATAGCACACATGAAAACAATCCAAGCATACTTTATATTAAAGTGCAATGTTATGTAATCATTGATGAAAATTACATACATCAAAATATACTTTATTGTTGACTTTACTATTGTTGACTACTTTAGGATTATTAAAAATCATCATCAATTCCTACATGCTGTACGATCATCTGCCTTTTAAAAATAGAACTTGTTGCATTTAATATTTCAACAGGTTTTTCTATTCAATAGATATTTGATAATATAAGGAGTTAAGTAAATATGAAATAATTATATTTTATTTTTACCAATTCCTTACAGTTATACCACAATTCATTATATTACGAGTTCATTACATTATTTTATATCATATTAACTTCAACCAAAACATTTCAGCACATTTTGAGATAAAAAATTCAAGTATCTTGCATCAGTTTTAGCTGTAATAAAATTACGCTGTACATACTAATAACTTTCTTCTTGAAGTTTCTCGAAAATGATGTTTCTTTTTGAAAAAATTAAAACAGTAAGGAAACAAATTATTTCTTAAAACATCTTTCTTAATGTTACATTATATAGAAATTTAGGAAATGTTAAAAAATGTTAATGAACTGTATATGTGTTAAAATATAACATATCACATATTGCACATATAATATATCAAATTTACTGAAATGGGAAAATATGTACTCGTACATACCTGAAAGCAATCTTGGAATAACATTTGGTTTGAAGCTCTTGTGCTATCCACTGAGGCATCTGCATTTACGCTGACTTCCTTTACCCATTTTTTGCACTCTTCAATCGAATTTAAACTTGATCGTATCGTTCAACTTTCCAGTTGTTGGAGTAGTACAGAAAAAAAATCTAATTTTACACAGTAATTACTTTACATTGCACATATACACTATGAAGACTTAAACGCCGGATTTGTTTAGAAACAGATGGCGGCACATCTACCACATACCGTATTTATCTTCTTTTCAAATCGCGCCAACATAATAATTACGCCAAATTTGTTTCTGGGCATGCGCAGTATGCGACATTCGTTTAACACTGTTCAACTCAATGTGCGGTCTGCCATTACAAGACATATGGGTCGGCGCGTCTGCTACGTGATTTTGATAATGCGAAAAATGTAAACTAAAGCAAAATGATGCTTTTATATCTAAGAAATATGATAACATACCGGAAATACTGGGTATATACTTTCTGATTAAGCATTTTGTTAAAGCGAATGTTTATTTTATGCGCAGAATTCGTACGAATGCTCAAAATAATTGTAAACATTACATCCTTTCCTTAAAGGATAGCATTAGAAAATGAAAAACGATATTTAGGTTAATTAAGGGACATAAATGTTGTAAAACGAGGTATTATCCAATATATTTGTGCTGTATTGTCTGCATTAAGTAAATCTTTTTGAATAGAATACATGAAGGCATAACTGCTAAAACCATGGTAATAACATAATAAAAAAAAGTATTTTCCAATTTATTTTCATTGCTCATGCATTTTTTAATAAAAATAAATTTTGACATTCCATCAGAAATATATGATTGTGATTTTCAGTTAAAATTACATAACTCAAGCAAAAAAATATATAAAAAGATTTAAATCAACATTCATATTTAATTACCCTAAAATTCTACAAATTTCTTAATATCACATCCTTATACTTTTAAATAGACTTATCACATTCTTTTAAAGTCACTTACTTATACTGATTCACTTCAGATTTCAGCAGAAGTGTATATATTTTCAGTATTATCTAAAACACTCTTATAATCCCTTACACTCCTAAGATTTCTATATAACCAGGGCTTAATTTCTAAAATTAGAAATGCCGGAGCCCTATGGAAGACCGTCAGCAAAGAGGAACAGGAGTAAATAAATAAATAATATGACTATTAAACTCATTAATAATTTTAAAATTAAATAGTTAATTAGTATCAAATTAATTAATAGCTATTTAATTAATGTTTATAGATTGCTGTGTAATCAATAATTAATTATAATTTAATTGATAATTATTAGATAATTAATTAAATATTATTTATTGAAATAATTAAAGATTAAAGCAATTAAATAATTAAAATTAAATAAAATGAAAAGAGAAAAATTAAAATTTAATAAGCGATTTTTAATAAAATTTTATTATTGAAATAAAATGCTAGGAATTCTAAATTTTTTCCCTTGAAATTGTGGTTCAGTTTTATAAAAAGAAGTATCGCAGCTTATAAGGTATTTCTCCCACTTCGCTGGTGTGCCTTCGTGGTGTAGTGGTTCTGCACACTGAGCCGGTATTTCAGAGGTTCGTGGTTCGATTCCCGGCGAAGGCGGTTGCATGTTTTTCATCTTTTCTGCTTTTAATTAAACTAATGACTCTACAAGCTCATCTTATCTAGGGCTCCGGTGCGCTCTGGCTACAATCGTAATTTATCTTAAAAATTAAGAAGTACCGGCGAAATTTAAGCACTGAATATAACATTTATCCTGGCGTGTTTATTTGCTATACCAAATAATCTTCGATATTCACGCCCTGTTCTTCCCTCCATACATTAAAAATGGAATAATTAAAATACATTTCTTACACATAAATGAACAATAATAAAACTAATAAACTTGCCCTATATTTAAATTTCAATTCAGCCTGTATTCAAATTAAATATTTTTAATTACTAATGTATTTATATCAGGTTGTTTCTTAAAATTCTTTTGTTATACTCAAAATAGTGCTCAGTATTTAATTATTTGTCTTTCTCTTATAATTAAAAACAAATTATATGGAATCAAAATTAAAACATATGCAGCAGTTAAATAACACTGAAGACATTATCTTACTTAATCTTTTGCTATTTGTATTCCAGCACAATACACAGTTTTGTTTTCCTTCAGGGTCAAGCATGTGTAAGTTTCTTATTTATATCAATTAAATTACATCACATACCTGTATGCATTAGTTAAATAACACTGAAGGAAATATGTCACTCACTCATTCGATGTTTGGGATAAGGTTCGGAGAACAGCCTTAACGCCAAAACGGGGAGAAACAGCTTATTATGGTAGACCACTTTATGGTTGTCATCCGATGACGTACTTCTTCTAGTAGGACAGCGTGATACTTTTTCCCTGCTAAGGGATTATCTGTAGCATGCTCTCCGAACCTTATCCTATGATATATATTATATAAAATATATATATATAAAATATATATTTATTATTGAAGTGGCAATTCCATATTTGTATGATGTAACCATTGCTCAGCAACGTAAGAAATTGTTTAAAATGAGAATTCTGAAGTTTTACCAGCTAGTAGTTGTATGAAAATTTTGCCACTAAAGAATTTTATTCAAATTATCTATATCCCTAAACTAAAAATAAAATTTATGTTTTATTAAGAAGATCATCTGTTATTTTGTCAATTACTGCAAAATACTTTACAGTATATTTAGTGATTATCAGTCTGAATCAGAAAAAGAGTGTGACTCTACAGAAGACATTCCTTGTGATTAAACTGACTATTTTGTAGGAAAAGATAAAACAACAAAATGGAAGAAAGAACACTTTCAAATTCAAAGATTCCCATAATATCATAAAAAAATTGCCTGGCAATACACATATATCTAAAGATGTGGCTTCACCCATCGATGCATGGAAGCTAATATTGATGACACAATGATTGAAATGATTGTGAGATGCTCTAATATTTATGTAAAAAAATATTTCGGGAAATTTTAAAAGAGACGCAAAACCTATGGAGAAAGAAGAGTTTCTTGCTTTTTTAGGAATCATACCTAGGTGGATTGCACAAATCCTCCCTTGTAAATGCTAGAGAATTATGGGCAGTGGCGGCTCGTAATAAGCACTGTGGAACTACAGCACCCCCTATTTCAACTTATTATTATTTTTAATATTTAATATAGTGTGCCCTTTAGTCTTTAATTCTTTCTTTATACTTTTACAATACATAATCCTTGAGCTTAATGTCAGTTGCCATCCCCTACTTTCTGAAAAAGGTACGAAATTCTTTGTTTGGAACTGCGCGCTTCACAGTTCCAGCGACGTGGTGCTTGTCTGTTCTGCGCATGCGCGCACTTGTAGCGAGAAGAGCACTGCCGCTCTTGCAGTGCCGATATTCTGGCATGTTATTGGAAACGTGATTTCTTTTTACTCTGCGCGTGTGGTATTCCTCCACAAGGTGGAACTTCATCATACGTACCATAAACAGAGTTCATGAAAATTTGCAACCTTTAAAAAATTGCCTTACTGAAATTCAATCAACATCAAATGCAGATCAAACTATTGCAAAAGCAACAGGAATTAAAAAATATATATATATATAGTTTTGGTTAGAGCTTTTTATCAGATGCGTCATGTTGAAATAATATACAACTAAATGCAATCCAGAGAAATTAGTGTGTTGTTTAAAGTTAACGAATATGTAACAAATTTCAAAACTGCTATTTTAGAATTAAGAAACTCAAAGTACTGTAAGAATTTTTCAAAGCCACTGATGGCAGAAGCTAAGGAAATATGTGACTTTATACTATGTATTTATGGCTGTTGTTAATGGATGTCATTTTTTGATTGCACGTTGAATGTTAACAAAATCTGACTCGGTAATATTAACATTTATATTTAATTCTAGGATGATATATATTTTAACATATATTCACTTATACGCAATCACATTGCATGTAGTTACAAGATGAGCATTTTTCAGTTCGCAAGTCCGCATGAGCAAAAATTAAGAAAGTCATATTACAGCTACGATAACATCACGGAGGGAAAGAGAGGTGAGTGCGCGCTTCACCGACGGCAGCCAGGAACCGAGTAACCAGTTCGAATTTGTCTCCAGAGAGGAAGAGGGAGAATGGTAGCGCCCTCTCTCGGGGCAGCATACAAATAATAATAATAAAGATATTTATTATTATTATTATCAGTATTCCACCCCCGAGTACCAAAGGTACGATGAAAAAAATCAGTTCACAAATATCTGGTGTTGAAGCGCACACGTCTTCCCGATCGTGTGACGACTGCTGGAGCACTGGGAGGAAGCGTAAGGTCGGTCGAAGGAGGAGTATCCGCAGTAGCAGTTGGATCCGGGGAGACAGGAGGATCGCTGGTCACAGGAACCTGAGTGTTTGAAGCTTCGAAGAAAGCAAACTTCAGACGATCTATGCTCAGGACGGTTTCCTTGTCGCGCACGAGAACGGTGAAATGTTTATTGTTACGTGCACAGACCTTGAAGGGTCCATCGTATGGAGAAGGGAGTGGTGGTTTGACCGAGTCGTTTCGCACAAACACGTGAGTACAAGTGCTCAGTGCGTGGTGCACGAAAGGGGCAGATTTGTTGTGGCACGAAGTAGGAATCGGAGACAGCTTCTTCATCGCCTGTCGGAAAGTCTGGACAAAGGATGCTGGATCGACTGGAGCAGAGGATGGCTGAAAGAACTCAGATGGTAATCGAAGGGGTGTGCCGTAGACAAGTCCAGCGGATGTACCTGCGAGGTCTTGCTTGCAAGAAGAACGCAAACCAAGAAGCACAAGAGGAAGTGAAGTAGCCAACGGGTGTCATTACGGCACTTCAGGGCTGCTTTCAGGTCGCGATGTGAGCGTTCCACTAAGCCGTTGGCGGAAGGATGGTATGGTGAAGTGCGAATTCGGCGTATTCCAAGCATAGATGTCAGAGAAGCGAAAAGGTGTGACTGGAATTGTCGACCTTGATCAGTAGTCACAACTGATGGTATACCAAATCGTGCAATCCAACCGGTGATGAATTGTCGAGCCACAGAGTCAGCAGAGATGTCCTGAATGGGAAAAGCTTCAGGTCAACGAGTAAATCTGTCAATGCAGGTGAGTAGATATCGATAACCGTCAGATGGTGGCAGAGGACCGACGATGTCTATATGGACAGGGTCGAATCGTTCGGATGGCATCGCAATTTTTTCCAAAGGGCTATGTGTGTGCCGGGTAACTTTTGAACGTTGGCACATGATGCAGGAACGAGTCCAGTTGGCAATGTCCTTTAGCATGGATGGCCAAACGAATCTTTCTTGTATGAGCTTTTTGGAAGCCCGGATACCTGGGTGCGATAGGTTGTGAAAACAGTCAAAAACTTTTTTCCTGAACTCAAGTGGTACATACGATCGCAATCTGTTGTTGGAGGTATCGCACAATAGTTGGAGGTCCCGAGTAAGTTGTAATGACTGGAATTTCAGAGAGCAGTTTGGGTCTTCACTCAGACGTTTTAACTCCTCGTCAGTGGCTTGCAAGTGAGCAATAAGCGTGAAATTCAGTGGTACATTGGCATCGATGCCCTGAATACGTGAGAGAGTATCCGCGACGGCATTGCTGGAACCTGATATATGCTGAATATCAGTGCTGAATTGAGCTATATAATTTAAATGCTGAATTTGTCTCGGGGAAGCAGAATTTTATTTTGATGTGAATGCATAAGTTAGAGGTCGGTGATCAGTAAATATAGTGAAATGTTGACCTTCAAGATTATGCCTGAAATACTTAATAGCTGCGTAAATAGCTAATAATTCTCTGTCATACGTGCTGTATTTTTGTTCTGTAGGGGGACAGCTTACGTGAGAAAAATCCTAGCGGCTGGTAGTCATTAGAATGTCGAACGTTTAAGACAGCTGCGATGGAAATGTCAGAAGCGTCGACTATAACACTCAGCTTTTGGTTAGGAGAGTGATAGGAGAGAGTTGCAGCATTACTAAGGTCGTGTTTACATTTTTCAAATGCCTGATTAAGTTCGTCGTTCCAAGGAACAGGGCGTTTATCATTTTTACGTGAGTCTTTTAAGAGTTCATTGAGTGAAGCTTGGGCTGCCTTTGGTAAGAAGCGGCGATAAAAGTTTATCATGGCTAAAAAACGTCTGAGCTCGACAATAGTGGTAGGTTTCGGGAAGTTGGCGATTGCTTTTGTTTTTTCAAGCAGGGGTTTTACACCTGAGGCAGTAATGAGGCAACCTAAAAATGAAACAGATGGTTTTCCGAGTACACATTTGTTAGGGTTTAATGTCAAACCATGTTTATTCAAACGATCAAATACTTGACGAAGATGACGGATGTGCTCTTCTTCGCTAGTCAATGCAATAAGGATGTCGTCAAAATAAGGGATGCAAAAATCCAATCCAAATAAAACTTCATGTATAAAACGTTGGTAAGTTTGGCCTGAATTTCGTAAACCAAACGGCATAGCCAAAAATTCAAAAAGACCAAAAGGGGTTGTGACGGCAGTTTTCGGAATGTCTGCAGGTTTAACAGGAATTTGATGATAGGCACGTGCTAAATGAAGTGTTGAGAATATGTTCTTTTCTGAAAACATTTGAGTGCAATCCTGAATATGGGGTACGGGATAGCGATCCGGAATTGTAACGGCATTTAAGCGACGATAATCCCCGCACGGTGGCCAATCGCTATTAGCCTTACGAACCATGTGCAGGGGGCTTGCCCAAGGACATTTTGAAGGCTGAATGATGCCTTTTGATAGGAGAAAATCAAACTCTTGACGTGCAGCTTGAAGTAATTCTGGAGATAATCTTCTAGGTTTGGAGAAAATAGGAGGTCCTTTAGTTTCAATGTGATGTAAAATCGTTGACATTGGTGGCCTCTCAAAAGTTTGCGAAGGTTTCGTCAAGCTAGGGTAATCGGCAAGAATTTTGTCAAATTTTGAGTTACCCATCAAAATATGAATGCTAGTACTGAGCGGGTTCACATTAGGAAGTCTACCGCAAGAATATAGTTTTGTTTGTCCATCAATTAAACGGTTGTTTTTAACGTCTATGAGTAAGTTGAACTTTGTGAAAACGTCAACACCTATGATGGGTTGATTGACGTCTGCCAGGATAAAAGGCCAAGTAAATGAGCGACGTAAGTTTAAATTGATGGTCAAAAGTTTGGTGCCATACGTTGCAATTTTAGTGCCGTTAGCAGCAAAGAGTTCCAATGCAGCTGGTATTTTGGCATGCTGACTGTAACTCTTGGGAATGACAGATAAATCGGCTCCGATGTCAATTAAAAAAGTCAGCTTTGAGGATGAATCGGCCAAAAGAATTCGATTGATGTGGCGGTCGCAACGTTGGCCGGCAAGCGATCGCCGATCTAGTTTTCCGACTGCCGGAAATTGCACGGAGAAACTCATTTTCGTGCCTTGTAACCAAAATTAGTATGGTAGAAACAGATGTTGTTGCACGGTTCTATATACTGTCGATAGCGTCCACTAGATCTATTACGCCTACTGTTGCGTTTGGAATAGTCTCTTCGTTCACAGGAACGCTCACGGCTGTTTTTGAGGGCTAGCGAAAATTCATTTACCTGCTTTGTCAGCTCTGCAACTTGCTGTTCAATGGGAGAGGTAGATGCCGTAGCAGTACTATTTATGTGCGGGAGAGTTGTGAGATCTGTAATTTTATCAGCTACAACTGCTACTTTTGGAAGATCATCACTTAAGGCAGCAAGAATATTTTGTGTATTTTGCGGAAGACGAGATATCCATAGGGATTTCAACAAAGGTTCTCCAACGGTGTCTCCAGCGAGGTTTCGCACACGGCAAAGTAATTGTGATGGGCGTTTATCGCCAAGTTCTAGCCCTTGAAGAAGTGTACGTATCTTTGACTCCTCACTTTCAGAATGCAATTCAATTAAGCGTGTTTTTAGTGTATCATATTTGCCAGTCACAGGTGGGTGTGAAACGATATCACAAACGCTATTGAGAATATCAGATTCGATTGCAGATATCACATGATTGAATTTCGTGGAGTCAACAGTGATTCCGGAGATATCAAACTAGGCCTCTAGTTGTGCAAACCACAAAGTAGGGTTGACCTTCCAAAATGGGGGAGGTTTGGCGGAAACACGTGAAATATTAAGATCGTCTGCGATGGGTTGTGGTGGAGCCATGATTCACAAAAACAAATATTGCCAATATGACACAGATAAATACACAATAATCAGTCACTAATAAGTTCACATACGATAATAAAGTTAAAAATAAATAAAGTTTATGTAAACATTAACGTGAGAGAAGCACTTTTGCAGGTAAGCTATCCGAATATAAGCATAAGTAATACTAAGAATTTGCGTGGCTTACCTCCGAATTATACGAGAAATATTTGCTCAGTCAGCAGCAGATTTAGCACAACACAATTCACTTATAGAAAAAATATTCCGAAAAATTTTATTTTATGATATGTAACCACGTTGTACGATTTATATGGGGATCACTTCAAAGCACATTGACGATTTGCATGAGACACATGATAATTCACAAGCACGTTGTTAAGCAGGCACAACTGTTTTTCACACTATATTGCTGATGACACGAAAATAATGATGGATTACGCTAGTAGTTTGCATGAACAGAAATAATTTTCACTTCATAGCACATTATAATCACAGAACTTGAGGATGCAAGCAGGTTACAGGAGGCACGAGTTAACGAACTTGACGAGTCATCATTTATGGCTGTTGTTAATGGATGCCATTTTTTGATTGCACGTTGAATGTTAACAAAATCTGACTCGGTAATATTAACATTTATACTTAATTAGGGTGATATATATTTTAACATATATTCACTTATACGCAATCACATTGCATGTAGTTACAAGATGAGCATTTTTCAGTTCGCAAGTTCGCATCAGTAAAAATCAAGAAAGTCATATTACAGCTACGATAACATCACGGAGGGAAAGAGAGGTGAGTGCGTGCTTCACCGACGGCAGCCAGGAACCGAGTAACCAGTTCGAATATTCCTCCAGAGAGGAAGAGGGAGAAAGCTGGTAGCACCCTCTCTCGGGACAGCGGACAAAAAATAATAATAAAGAGTGCTCCACATATTGATATAATGCACAGGTATTCTTCCACTAAACACTTAGAAGCTACTAAATTGTTTAACAAGAAATGAACAAGTTTAACAAGAATTTTAGGAATGAACATTCTACAGAAGAAATAGTACTGACCACGAAGCATATTTAATGATTGACAAAGAAAAGCTTGAAACTGAACAAAAAGTATTCTATTGTAGGTCTGATATCCATGAATACTGCAAATTAATTGAGCTACAGAAATTTATCTTCGAAAATAATCTAGATGATGTTCTAGTGAAATTACGAAACAGATAAAAATTCTCTTGAGTGTTCCCCTGACTACATCAGAGGCAGAACGCTGCTTTTTAACATTTAAAAGAATGAAAACTTTTCCAAGAAGCACTAGGAATTCGGAAAGACTAAATGCGCTTGCATTAATTTCAATAAAGAAAAATTTCCTCAATTGTCATCCAGAGATCAAGGAGAAAATTATTGATCTTTTCGTATAAATTAAAACAAGAAGAATGGATTTCATTTTTAAATGATTAGGCAAAGATTGAACTGAAACAATTTTGGTTAAATTAATTAAGAAATGTTTAATTTTTTTCTTGTAAGATTTCATGAAGTTTCAAAATAAAATTTCTTTTTATACATGTTTATTTCCTTTTAGACAATTTTTAAATAAAGGTTAAATTTTTTTTTTGGAACAGCACCCCCACTAATTTTAGCCACGAGCCGCCACTGATTATGGGCGACTAATGGAACAAGATTGGATATTTTTCATAAAACAAATGAACTATATATTTTCTTTTCATTCTTCGTGCCTTACGATTCGATAATGTCGGAACACGGGATGACAGAAGAAAGAGTGATAAATTAGCTCCAATAAGAGATTTGTTTGAAAATTTTGTCGAGAATTATCAGAAATTATATCATGTAGGGGAATGCATGACTGTTTTGAGGTCGCTGGTTAGACTGTAAAGACAACTTTACAACAACAACAACAACAACTTTATTTCGTAGACTGTATCATAACTAAAAATCTAAATCGAAAATGATAAATTCCCGACCATACGGGACCAAAACATGTATGTTACGCTAGGAGTTCGAATCTTAACTAACTGAAATTGCGCAGAAACAATGCGCTGTACATAACTTTTAAATTGCGCAGAAACAATGCGCTGCACATAACTTTTATTGCCTCGTAGGAGGCAACAAAGAAAACAGGCCCCATTAGTAGCACTGAATATCAAGATGCGGAAATGCACTTGATAAAAATGGTTCAGGTAATAGAATTTGCAGAGGAGATTAAATCACTTCAAGATCAGAGAGTAATCAAAATTCAGGTAAAAACTTTAAGTCCATTTTTAGATGGAAAAGATATATTACGTGTGGGCGGTTGCTTAACTCATGCCACAATTAATTATGTTTCTAAACATCAAATGATAATGAATAAATATTAGCTTGGTAAGCTTATGATTTTTTGGCAATAAAAATGACTTTGGACGAAAAGCTAGAACCTTTTCGAGGACGATGCTCCTTTTGGCAGTATATGCCTAAGAAACCTGCAAGATATGGTATAAAGATATTTACTGTGGTTGATTGTAGATCCTTCTATACTTTGAACATGGGAACAATATGCAAGGATATGATTATCCTACTTGAATTTGTGTCGAATAAGAATAGAGAACAGCTGTAGCGAAGCGGTATCTTAACTTTAAATTAATAAACCTAAGAATACCTCACTGCGAGTGAACTGCAAATTAACCTTTATTTGGCAGTTTGAACTTTCGAACACAACACAGCACAAAGTAAGACGACAGAGTTACAATGAGCGGTTTTAAGAATGCAAGAACAAAATGCGAGCTGCGCATACAATCTGCGCATTGCGAAATAATATCTCACAGACAGGCAGAGAGCTCTGGTGGCCGAAACATTCCGCCCGGCGTTGAAACATCGCTTCAAACTAAATAGCTTTTACAAAATGAAATTATCATAACAATATTAAATTATGCAAAAATGTATCATTAAAATATTCAGAAGAAAACATAATATGAAATTATGCAATGAAACTAAATTGTTCTCAAAACAGATGCACAGAAGCCTTGATACAATTCAGGAACTTATAGTTAAAGTAAAGTACAAAGTTATAATGCTTTAGGGAAAAAAACTTAATCATTGATAGGCAAAACACTAAGTTTGTGAATTGGTCTTTTGAAAACTCCGTTAGCAGTTTTGATCTTCACGATACGCTCAATATTATCTGAGCTAGGAAAAACTTCCAGCACTCTTCCTAATTTCCATCGTAGCGGGGGTAAATTGTCTTCCTTTATGATAACTAAATCATTAACCTTTAAATTAGGTTGCACTTTTAACCATTTTGAACGTCGTTGCAAATTAGAAATGTATTCATTGGTCCATCTTTTCCAAAAGCTTTGAAACATTTTCTCAACAAGCTTCCAACGTTGCAATATAGGAATGTTTCGATCGTGTAAACTTTCTTCTGGTAAAGCAGTTAGCGAGGTACCAATTAAAAAATGGCCTGGCGTAAGTGCAGAAAATTCTGATGGATCTTCAGACAGTGGACACAACGGTCGCGAATTTAAACAAGCTTCAATTTGAGCTAGCAATGTCATAAATTCTTCTTGCGTTAGAAGTTGTTCACCTATGGTTCGCTTGAGAAGTAACTTTGTAGATTTGACTGCAGCTTCCCATAATCCTCCAAAATGTGGCGTTGCGGGAGGATTAAATATCCACTTAATACCTTCAGTAGAGCAATATTTATTAATCAATTCATTTTCATTCAAGGAGTTTATTACTCTTTTCAATTCCTTATCTGCAGCAATAAAATTTGTGCCACAATCGCTATGCACTTCTATTGGTTTTCCTCTTCGAGATACAGAGCGCTTCAAAGCGGCAATAAATGATTCTGATGTAAGATTACCTACTAATTCAATATGTATAGCTCTTGTAGTAAAACATAAGAATACACAAATGTAGCATTTCATTGGTTTTACTCCTCGACCTTGCCTGGGCTTCACTTGAAATGGCCCGGCGTAGTCAATTCCAACTTTGGAGAAAACCTTTGATGGAACGACTCTAGACGATGGTAAATCAGACATTATCTGGATAGATGCTTTAGCTCGTACACGATGACATTTCACACATTTCGAAATCTGTTGTCTTACAACTGACCTAGCGTGGATTATCTAATATTCTCTTCTAATTACTGATAGCAATAGCAGGGGGCCAGCATGAAGATGGGATTCATGAAAAGATTCACTATAATCTGTGTTATGTGATGTTTCTTGGGCAACAAAATAGGATATTTTCTGTCCTGCGCGATGTTTTAATCTTCCTCCAACGCGTATAAGTCCATTCTTATCGATAAATGGGTTCAAAGAAAGGATCATACTATTTGAGTTTAACGGTTGATTCTTTTCAGAAGATTATATTCATTAAAATCTCATCCATTTGAACTACTCTAACAATTGCATTTCTAGCGTATTGCAATTCTTAGGTTTTAAGGTAACCCTTAATCCTTGTTGCGGTAGATTTAGCTGAATTTTTCGCAAACCAAAACCACCATGCGATGATTCTTTTAAGTTTCAAGAATGTGAAACTTCAATAACGACTGAAATTTGCGAAGCGACTGTTCCAATTGAACAAGAAATATTTTTCCGTTGTTCCCTTAAAGACTCCTCTGAAAATGGTAAGTTGATAGAGAACGGAATATTATTTGAATTAAGGCACTGAGAACCTGTCCACCACAAGTCATGAGTAGAAAGTTCTGAAGGCAAAAGACCTCTTGATGCGCAATCAGCTGGATTTTCCTTTCCTTTTATGTGATTCCAATGCGATGAAGGTAAGACTGATTGAATTTCTGAAACGCGGTTGGCTACGAAGGTTTGCCAGCGTGTTGGTTCTAATTGTATCCAGGACAAAACTATCATTGAATCACTCCATGCGTAAATACTGTCAACATGAATTTGTAACGAATTCTGCACAGCTTGAACCAAATGCACTAATAGAACTGCAGAGCAGAGTTCTAAACGAGGAATAGAGAGGAAACGAGGAATTTCAGGGGAGCTACGCGAGTTTTTGATGTTAGTAGCTGCACCGAAACTGAAGAATGATTTGAAGATTTTAAATAAATCACTGCGGCGTAAGCATTCTCAGATGCGTCACAGAAACAATGAAGTTCTACATTTGTAGATTTGGGCAATAATACCCTCCTAGGAATATGAATGCATTCAAGATTTGCGATATCTTCTTCACAATAGATTTTCCATCTTTGATTGATTTTCATCTGGCAAGGGATCATCCCACGAGATTTGTAATTTCCATATATCTTGAAGCAAGATTTTTGCTGCAACTATAAAAGGTGCTAACCAACCAAGTGGATCAAAGATTTTCGAAATAGAAGATAAAATTATTCTTTTAGTAGAACACTCTCTGTTTTCGAGATTTCCAAAGTGACAAGTAAACTCGTCTTGCGTTCGATACCACTCCAAACCCAATAATTTTATTGATTTAGTATCAACTACTGTACATGAAGAATTTGAGTTCCGAGCACTCAAAGCAGTTTCCAAAATCGAGCGATCATTTGTACACCATTTATGCAATTGAAAGCCACCTTTTTGTAAAAGTTCACTCAGTTGTGAAATTAACTCTACTGCGTCTGAATCAAATAGGACATCATCAATATAACAATTGCGTAATATTATTTCAGCTGCCTTTGGGAATTTAGCTTCTTCGTCAATTGTTAGTTGTTTGAGTACGCGAGTAGCCAGGTATGAAGCGGAAGTAGTGCCGTACGTAACTGTGCGCAACCTGTAAGTTTTAATCGGCTTCGATGGATCATCTCTTCAAAATATTTTTTGGAAATCGCGATCTTCATCATGAATTTGAACTTGTCGATACATTTTCAATAAGTCGCTAGTAATGGCTATGGGATAGCATCGAAACTCAAAAGAATAGTAAATAAGTCGTCTTGTACCTTGGGACCATTCATTAGCGTGTCATTAAGCGATATCTCTGATGTAGTTTTGGCACTAGCATTGAAAACGACGCGTAGTTTTGTGGTAAGACTGGATTCTTTTAGCACGTGATGATGAGGTATATAATAATGAAAATTTACTTTATCTGGATTATCATCGGATAATTCTTCCATGTGTCCAAGTGATAAATATTCGGACATGAAGTCTTTATACTGTTGATATAATTCACGAGTTTTTATTAATTTTTGTTCTAGACTAAGAAAGTTGCGAAAGGCTGATGGTCTGAAATTACCTAACTCATTTCTTTTAGGCTTGAATGGCAGTTTTACTGAGTAACGACCATTTTCACTACGCACGTGATAGAATAGACTTTTAGGCTTGAATTACGCACTTTTAGGCTTGAATGGCAGTTTTACTGAGTAACGACCATTTCACTACGCACACGAAATGATTTTCATACAATCTTTCCTCTTTAGTTAAAGGTTTCCATGTGGGAATTTGTTCCAAGTCCCAAAATGATTTAACTAATTCCTCCGTGTTTACGTTTAGCGTATTGACTGAAACCTGCTTACGGTTTGGGAATTCAAAATGTGTAGTTCCAGCAATTACCCATCCTAACTTAGAACAACATGCAAATGGAAGATTTTTGCCCCTTTTAATTACCTCGCCATTGATTAAAGTAAGGAATACATTAACTCCAAGTAAAATATCAATTTCTCCCGATTCATGAAATGTAGGATCTGCTAAAGTTAAATCTTCGAAACTTTCAAATAAATTCAAAGGTAATGTTACACTTGGAATGTTTCCTGTAATTTTGTCTATTATGTAAGCGGACGTTGAAATTCTGTAATTAGTATTAAAATGAGGTGTAAACAACAACTCAACTTCTCCAGTAGTAGTTGTATTGAAAGTACCTAAGCGGGACACTAATATCTTTGAATCCTTTATGCTCAATCCTAAATTGATAGCTGTTTTCCGACGAATGAATGATTTTTCACTACCTGAATCTAGTAAACATCTACAATTTATGAATTCATTTTTTTGAGTTTTGAACCTTAATTAAAGCAGTACACAAAAGTACATGACTACGTTTACCATTAGCATGAGCTCCAAAATGTTTATTTTCATAGTTGTTTGCACAAACGGTTGGAGAAACCTCACTCAAGTTGTTTTCTGGTTTAATTTGCGATTTCGGAACAAACACTTGTGCTTCCGGTGAAGGGAATCTAGATGCATTTTTTGGTTTGAAATTATTTTCTAAATGCAAAATGCTATGATGATGCTTAAAACAATGCTTGCAGGTATTTGCACTCTTACACATTTTAACTTTATGGACATTAGACAAGCAATTAAAACAAAGTTTATTAGTCTTAACAAACTCTATTCGTTTTTGCACTGGTAAATTAAAAAAATTAGAACACCCGTATAAAAAATGATCTTCTTTACAAAATAAGCAAGTAGAATTAGTAATGAGAGAAGTAACCCTATTATACACTGGTTTATCTGATTTATGCGTTTTACTAATTAAAGGTTTACTGTTCTGTAATGATCTAGCGTAATTCTTCAAAAATTCTATCAAGTCACTCAACTTTGATATTTCGTCTTTTTTTAATTGACGCTCCCGCCACAACTTTGTCGAAACGTCAAGTTTTTGCAAAATAATATACAACAACAGAGTATCACTAAAATTATCTATCCTTTGATCTAATATTTCCAATGAGCGAGTTATTTCGTTTACGTTATCTACTGAACTTAATATCGATGATGCAGATTCCGTTTTTAGTTGTGAAATGTTAAGAATTCTTTTAATGAAAGCAAATATCTGTTCTCTCTTATTAGAAAAATCTCTCTTCTAGTAAATTCCAAGCAATACTGAAATTTTGATCAGCTATGGGAATTGACTGAATAATGCGATAAGCATCATTTTTCAAAGAACTCTTTAAATATTGTAATTTTTGAGCTCCAGAAAGATTTGGATTGTTGCGAACACTAGCGTTAAATAAATCTTTAAATGTTATCCATTCAGTTAAATTTCCGCTAAATGTGGGTAAAGATAATTTCGGTAACTTTAAACTTTCAGAGATTAATTCAGGTACGACAGGTTTATTGCCATTTGCATTTACGACCTTGTAAATCTTTAACTTACGAATAATTTTTAAGTGAACCTCTTCAATTTTCTCTAAAATCGAATGTGCTTCCTCAAACGAAAGTGTCTATTTTATCATCATCACAATTTGTATAAATTTCTCTAAATAGAGATTTAAAATCTTCCTTAAAGATTTTACATTTTTCTAAGATTAATTCAGCTTCAGCATTATCTAAGTTATCATAATCTATTCTCTCGATGAATTTAGTTAACTGTGTTTTCAAAATTTTCTTTCGCTTTTTTTCTATATCTGACATTTTGAAAATGTTCTAAATTCTCGATTTTACTAATACTTTAAACACAAAAATAGTAGAAATAACGAAATGTCAAATGCAATTAAAATGCGTTAACTATTTCACTCACCTCGTACACTGTATCAATTGCGTAACTCTTGAGAATTCTAAACCGAAATTGCATTATCAACACCAATACGAACACGTAGAATTCTTATTCACAAGCGCGGTTTTTCTTCGAAGCTCCGGCGTAGGACGACCAAATAATGTAGCGAAGCGGTATCTTAACTTTAAATTAATAAACCTAAGAATACATCACTGCGAGTGGACTGTAAATTAACCTTTATTTGGCAGTTTGAACTTTCGAACACAACACAGCACAAAGTAAAACGACAGAGTTACAATGAGCGGTTTTAAGAATGCAAGAACAAAATGCGAGCTGCGCATACAATCTGCGCATTGCGAAATAATATCTCACAGATAGGCAGAGAGCTCTGGTGGCCGAAACAACAGCATTCAACTGTTTCAAAAGGATAGCATTGGGGTTTCAAAAGGATATAATGGTACTTTCTTATATGGCTGAAAAGAACGAATGTATTAACCTTTTGTCAACTATGCACAATGATGACCATATTGATGAAAGCACGGGAGATTTGAAGAAGTAATTACGTTTTATAACATGACAAAAGGAACAGTTGATATCAGGACTTAGAAGAGAAGGGCTAGCTCATAGAGCTTTTCCCCCTGAAGCAGAAAGTGAGAAGTGATGACGTAGCCATGATGACACTGAGCACGCCAATATAATTCACAGCTTGGAAATTAGCATTTTTGAACTAGGGTTTAAAATGAGCTGTGTGTGAAAGATAGCTATAATTTGGAAGAGGCAATGTTACTGCTTTATGCATTTTAGACTGAACCATTAAAAAATTTAATAATGCTTACTCAATTTTAAAATAATAGATAAAATGTGCTACTCTTTTAACATAAAGTTCCATGGTTTTTTTTTTTTTTTTTAATTTTTTTTATTTATTTATTTAATGCACGTTTATTTCTAATCATTTCTTTATTTGCATGCTAACTGAGAGAATTTTTATGCTGCTTCTAAGATAACTATAATAGCAGCTATTTAAATTTACTCAAAAAACAACTTTACATTGACATAGGTTTAAATATATATGACATATATGGCAACATTTCTGCTAACTTACGTTTGATTTTTTGCCTAATTGTAAATTTTACATTGTTATAATTCTCTTCCGATTCAATATAATAGATATTTTTAAAATAATTTTGTAATTTATACTTATATCTATATTACAATTAAATAAATGTATGTAAGATTGTTACCTTAATATTGACAAAATAGCTTTATTCAGAACCTAAAACAGTTATTTAATTTTTCAAAAGTGTGAGTAAAGGAAGCAGGTCTTTTTATGCCAATTTTGATGTTTTATACTATTATATTTTATCTAGAATGCTAATCTAGCACAAAATCTAATCAATAATTAGTTACAAAGGATACAATAAGAATAACTTTAACAAGTACTTAACAAAATTAGTTTGTTAAATACTTGTTATTCTTGTTGGTACTATTTTGGTACTATTCATAATACCGAAGATATTATCGATTAACTCATAGAAGTCAGATGTTTTCTGATTTCCTGTGGGGTAGAGTATACCTTTTGCGGTACTTTTTGAAAATAATGTTTTCTCTGGAGCAACTTTTTGTCTCTCGTTTCCCTTGACCATTAAATAATTTGGTTTTAGTTTGGGACACAATTTGATTTCTTCTCAATCTCTATTTAAAACATCTTTAATAATATTAAAATTTAAAACAGTTACATCATCTAAAACAAATCCTCTATCTAAAACGCGGTTTCTCAGTAATTTGAGGCAGAGCGCGAAATGAGACCTCTGACTAAAACAAACTGCACATTTTGAAAAGAACCAACTTAGTCCAGTTTAGAGTCATAGCGGAGTTTTCAATCTATACGCATTTCGTCGAAACTCAGAACGCATATTTTTTCTACAGAATACAAATATTCGCCTCTTTCCTTCTTTAGAGTAAGAACATTACTTTGAATTCTTGGACTACACTAAAATTTAGAAAACACTAAAAAATAAAATAAACACCATTTCTTTAATCTGATAATACTAGGTAAAGATATTCCAATTTTTTTCTTAATTTTTTTCTTTCCAAAAATCATAGCTTTAAGATGACAGAGCTCTTATGACAATGCAACGTGAGATATTTTCACTAGTCCACCTGATTTTTTTCTTCTTTTTCAGTAATGCATTAATCAGCGTCTTTGTAAAAATAGGCTTTAGACATTTTTCCAAATTCTCCGATTTGTGCTCCCCCCCCCAAATTTCGCTATCTGAGATTTTAATTTCTGATACCAATTTCTGTCTAGATGTCGTCCACCTTCTTTGTCGCTGAACAAACATTCTAAAATTTTTCTTTTCTCTATTTTTCAATACTTTAATACAATTTTCTAAGGATATTATTTTGTTCTTCAAATTATCAATGCATTCTTGTTTATCCTTAAACATTCAGGATGATCTACATTTTCATTTGTGAGTTTTATTTCAAAATCATTAAAATTTGATTTATTATTGTCATCATCAATTTCGATTTATTATTGTCCTCATAATTTACTTTCGGCACAGCATTCCATTTCAACAGTTTCTTTTTGTGGCTATCCAAACAAGCGATTTTTCATATCATCTTCATAAACACTGCATAGAAAGTGTTCGCTGCAGATTTTTCCGCTCTTCACATTAATATAACTTCTCTTTGACATTTGTGCATCCATTCTTTCGTCAAAAGCAAACTCTCATTTGGATCCTTTGGTCCCATGAAATAAAATATCTCATCCTTTCATCCTTCCTTTAGTGCTACGGCACGTTACTGCAGCGCAAAAAGCCATGTTACGTAAACGATACTTTACAATATAGAATTTAAAATAAAAACTGACTAAAATTACATATATATAAATTATTTTAAATATATACATTATCAGAAAATAGATATATATATTATGAAAATTAATTTGGGATATGTAACCTCTAGAAAATCGTTTCGCAGCTCAATGAAACTACTGTTTTAAACGCGGGAAATCAGGGCAGGTGGCATCACAGTGACGTCAGATTATTGCCTGTTACGTCCCCCCATTAGGCTCGCGTCGGCGAGGAGTCGAACAAAGAAATGAGCTAGCCCTTCTATTTATCCCTGAGTTGATATAGTCGATGAAATGTGGGTGGCACTTATTCTGTGACCAGAATATCAAACTGATAGGCATATTATTTTCGCTATTAAATATTGCCGGCATAAAATCAAGGATCTTGCTTTCATCTACTAAAACTCCACCAGAGAAGTTCAGGAATAGGAAGTACGTCTGATTTGGCCTTTGCACGTTTACATCCTCATTTGAAATCATAACAGAAACAGTAGGAATATAATGGAAGATTCGCAAACAAAGAAAAGAAAATTATGTTACCGGAGATGTTATATGTGCTCAAGAAAAATAGACAGAAAATCAAAAACTGTATGTGTGAAGTGAAAAAAAAAAAAAATATGTCAAGAACACTGTGAAATAAAAGCTTCATGTATAAACTACAAAATATCTAATTTTTCTTCAGCCTAATTGATTTGAAAATTAATTATATAAATCATTATCCATGTAATAATTCTGCATAATTTGGATTATAATTGCATTCAAAAATAAAAGAAACACAAATTTCTCATAGAAATCAATGATTCCTAGTCATCTGAAGAAAATGTAAGTACTTTTATTTGTTATTAATTTTCAAATTAACATTATTTTAAAGTTATTTTATATAATAAATGTTGCAATTAATACAGAATGCATTATTTTACTGAACTGTAATAATATGTTTCATTTGTATGTCATTTAATTGCGACGCGCGTTCTCATGTTAGATAATACATGCTGCGTCCTTCCGGGTTAACTATACACCGCTAAATGTCATTATCAACCTATCCATTTTACTTCTATATGCTAAATATCTTATAACTTGACTTGTACACAGCTAAAATCATGGCTTCCATATGATAAATATCTTGCAACTTAACTATACCAAAGAATGTCTCTAACAATACATATTCTTTGACTATACACCGCTAAAATCATGGCCGATTAGCCGTTGGTGAGCTTGGCGAATAAATACGCATCGGCGCCAACGTATCCGCTGCAGAAGAAAACCCCCGGCTGGGTAAGGACCAACAATGGGCCCGTCAATAGCTCAGTAAAACTCATAATTAAATAAATCACTTTACACAACTCAAAAATGTACTGTATACTAAAATTTATTAATTACACAAAAAGCCGCACAGTTAATGCACATCTCTCGGTAGCGTCTCAGAACACACTCAATACAAGTGGCCGCAAGGTGGCGCTATAAACAAACATTAGCGTCATCGTTTTAGAACACAATTATTACACATTTTTCGTCAACACCCTTCAATATACTGGTAACAAAGGAACTACTTTGGTTGACGGTTGCACGGATTTTTGGCGATTTACGTCAGCGCAATTATTGGCGCGATTTTTACAATCTTCAGCCATCTTGAAAAACGCTGTTTTTAGGTATTTTACGCATAGTAAAGTATTTAAAACTTAAAAAATAAATAAATAAATATCGTTAAAAGTAATGGATTAATTTTTTGTTGAAAATGTTTTATAAGATGGCAGGCAAGTGTAAATAAATACATTTACTATGAGTATAAAATACTAAAGTAAGGTTATTATTACTTTCATATAGCAAAGAAGAGAATAAAAACACCGCTATAATAACACTGTGCCAACGTTTAATTAGATTAAAATATTACTGAAACTGAATATCGAATTAAAAACCATCATACCAACATTTAAAAGAATTAGAATACTATTAAATTCAAATACTTTAAAATACGTTATATAGAATATAATTAACATTGAAACATATGTGACAATAATTATCTCAGCAATTTTTGAAAATAGTGTATTAATTATTTTAACAAAAATTAAAATATACAATTATAAAATAAAAGAAAAATATGTACTTACATTTTTTGAGTCATTTAACCTGTTGTTTATTGATAAAGTACCACAAAAAAATCGGAATCATAATTTAGATATCAATGAAAAAAATTTGAAAAATGTAATATCAAGGGCAGGAATAAAAAAAATTAAAAAAAAATTACAAATAGCTAAAGCAATTTAGAGCCAAATTAATGGATCATGAAGATTAAAAATAACAACAACAACAACAACAAAAAAAAAAAAAAAAAAAAAAAAAAAAAAAAAAAATTGAAAAAAAAATTCCAATAATAGGTATTGTTTTTAAGATTTCGAAGATCTTTTAACCGACCCCTCCCTGAAGTACATGCCAATCATCCCAGTTTATGTCTCGAATAATTTCGAGAAATTTAACATATGGATGCTCATTCAATGCAGAGCAAATTTTCCTAAACAAATACCAGGCTATGTATCCTTCAAAATCTTTTACTCTCTTCTGAAATATGAAATTGGCCCCCTTTACTAGCGTCTACATCCCAAAACGGCAGCCTATGAGAGAGGCGATTCTATTATTTTCATCGGGGAGTAGGGAAGTTAGAATGGTTTTCTGAGGAATGCCAACGGCAGTGCACGATGTTTGCTTACATTAGTAAGTTCAGAAAATTGCAAAGGTGGATTGCCTTAGTTTCTGCAGTTACTTTCAGGGAAATATTAGGCAGATTTTTTGGTTTGCTGATAGAGGGCAAATAGATAATTTACCTTTATAAATCCGCGTTTATCTGTTTAAACTTCAGAAGATTTAAGATGAAGTGAATATATTTAACACAACGGAACGCAATCTTAAGACTTTTAAATCTTTTAAAAAAACAATACATCGATAATTAAAAATATTATTTATAGTTCATTATTAAAAACTTTTTATAAATGCATAGTTATCATATAATTAACAATTCATCCATGCATTATCTCATTATTTATTATAATTAGAAGAGAAGATATTTTTTACAGTAATGTTTAAAAATTTGCTGTTGTCTTTTAAAAGATTTATAAGTCTTAAGATTGTGTTAAATATATTCGCTTCATCTTAAATCTTCTGAAGTTTAAATAGATAAACGCAGATTATAAAGGTAAATTGTCTATTTGCCCTCTGTCAAGAAACCGAAAAAAACTGCCTATTTCCCTGTAAGTAACCGTAGAAACTAAGGCAATCCACCTTAGAAATTTTTTGAACTTCCTAATGTAAGCAAACATATAGTCAACTGCCGTTGCATTGCTGCGTTTGCCCTCTGTCAAGAAACCGAAAAAAACTGCCTATTTCCCTGTAAGTAAGCGTAGAAGCTAAGGCAATCCACCTTAGAAATTTTTTGAACTTCCTAATGTAAGCAAACATATAGTCAACTGCCGTTGCATTCCTCAGGAAACCATTCTAACTCCCCGATGAAAATAATAGAATCGCCTCTCTCATAGGCTGCCGTTTTGGGATGTAGACGCTAGTGGCCCCCTTTCTATATACCTTTCCTTCGCACCTATGCTTGATTTTTCGTCCATCGGTGCAGAAAGACTTAGCGGGTGCAACAAAAGACATCTGTCTGTCTATGTGTTATGATCTAGTAGCCTATAGTGGTGTACCCGATGTAGCGCACTTCTGTTAACTTGGATGAGAATTAGGTCATTTTCGTAACAGGCGAAACTGTTTATTGATGAAATTGAATTATTATTTGATTAAGTGATCTGAATATTAAAAATTAATGGAGGTTTAAATTCATCCTATTACCGCTTTAGAAAAGCGACCGGAATACGATTGAATAACGTCAATGTGTTGAAAAATATGTTTTCTGGCTTAATTCAGTTTATTTAACTTTTTCAAAGTTCTTCATGTAGTTTAAGAAGATCTTTAATTCCAATGAAGAACATAATTGTTTCTACAAAGGATTCAAAGTATCTGGCAAGGTAAAATAGAATAAACATCGCTACCCAAGCTCCAAATCTTTAAGCCCGCAGGATGAAAAATCAGACAATGGCCAAAAGACAAGAGTCGGATAGAATGGTGACTTTTTTATAAGAGGAGGATAATAACCCATCTACTTCAGACGACATTTTAAAGGCAGCAATAAGAAAAGAGATAGATAGCTTTGTGTAATTAATTGTTAAAGCTAATAAAAGTAATCAAGCACACTTATTTGAACTCGTACGTTCTCAAAGAAGCAGAATGTCAGATAATTAACCTTATCATTTCGGAATAACCGTAATGCATTCTTATGTAAACATCCAACGGATTTAGTACTTTTTGAAGTTGATAAGTATTTTCTTAATTTAGAAAAATGGAAAAGATTGCAGAAAATTTTTTCATGTAACAAAATGACATTAACAGAACATAAACTACAAACGGAATTGAGATTCGACGCAAAGTAATAAAATTCAACGATCAGTAGCTGCACGGTAATTACATTGCAGAAATAATGAGAACAAGGGGTCTGTTAGTCAAAGATATAGTACAATTATCACTTCCATATCTATGTGTATAGTCCTATAGTCCTTAGCCTACAGGTTAGGAAAATTAAAGAAACTGTAATTAATGCCTTTTACTTCGTCAGTGCAAGGTAAATGTGATTACTATTCACGCAGACTAACGTATCAATTCATCATGTTAAAGTAACTTACGAATCCCGTTTTTACGTACCTTGGGCAAAATATATTAAGCTAAAATAAAGTAAGGTAATCTCAAAGAAAAGCCATTTGCATTTATAATTATTGAAATATTTTATGTTTACTACAACCCATATCGAAATAAATACACTAAACAGAATAAACAACGAAACTTTTATTTCATTAAATTATAATTGCATTCAAAAATCATAAATTTGGATTATAATTGCATTCAAAAATAAAAGAAACACAAATTTCTCATAGAAATCAATGATTCCTAGTCATCTGAAGAAAATGTAAGTACTTTTATTTGTTATTAATTTTCAAATTAACATTATTTTAAAGTTATTTTATATAATAAATGTTGCAATTAATACAGAATGCATTATTTTACTGAACTGTAATAATATGTTTCATTTGTATGTCATTTAATTGCGACGCGCGTTCTCATGTTAGATAATACATCCTGCGTCCTTCCGGGTTAACTATACACCGCTAAATGTCATTATCAACCTATCCATTTTACTTCTATATGCTAAATATCTTATAACTTGACTTGTACACAGCTAAAATCATGGCCTCCATATGATAAATATCTTGCAACTTAACTATACCAAAGAATGTCTCTAACAATACATATTCTTTGACTATACACCGCTAAAATCATGGCCGATTAGCCGTTGGTGAGCTTGGCGAATAAATACGCATCGGCGCCAACGTATCCGCTGCGGAAGAAAACCCTCGGCTGGGTAAGGACCAACAATGGGCCCGTCAATAGCTCAGTAAAACTCATAATTAAATAAATCACTTTACACAACTCAAAAATGTACTGTATACTAAAATTTATTAATTACACAAAAAGCCGCACAGTTAATGCACATCTCTCGGTAGCGTCTCAGAACACACTCAATACAAGTGGCCGCAAGGTGGCGCTATAAACAAACATTAGCGTCATCGTTTTAGAACACAATTATTACACATTTTTCGTCAACACCCTTCAATATACTGGTAACAAAGGAACTACTTTGGTTGACGGTTGCACGGATTTTTGGCGATTTACGTCAGCGCAATTATTGGCGCGATTTTTACAATCTTCAGCCATCTTGAAAAACGCTGTTTTTAGGTATTTTACGCATAGTAAAGTATTTAAAACTTAAAAAATAAATAAACAAATATCGTTAAAAGTAATGGATTAATTTTTTGTTGAAAATGTTTTATAAGATGGCAGGCAAGTGTAAATAAATACATTTACTATGAGTATAAAATACTAAAGTAAGGTTATTATTACTTTCATATAGCAAAGAAGAGAATAAAAACGCCGCTATAATAACACTGTGCCAACGTTTAATTAGATTAAAATATTACTGAAACTGAATATCGAATTAAAAACCATCATACCAACATTTAAAAGAATTAGAATACTATTAAATTCAAATACTTTAAAATACGTTATATAGAATATAATTAACATTGAAACATATGTGACAATAATTATCTCAGCAATTTTTGAAAATAGTGTATTAATTATTTTAACAAAAATTAAAATATACAATTATAAAATAAAAGAAAAATATGTACTTACATTTTTTGAGTCATTTAACCTGTTGTTTATTGATAAAGTATCACAAAAAAATCGGAATCATAATTTAGATATCAATGAAAAAAATTTGAAAAATGTAATATCAAGGGCAGGAATAAAAAAATTAAAAAAAAATTACAAATAGCTAAAGCAATTTAGAGCCAAATTAATGGATCATGAAGATTAAAAATAACAACAACAACAACAAAAAAAAAAAAAAAAAAAAAATTGAAAAAAAAATTCCAATAATAGGTATTGTTTTTAAGATTTCGAAGATCTTTTAACCGACCCCTCCCTGAAGTACATGCCAATCATCCCAGTTTATGTCTCGAATAATTTCGAGAAATTTAACATATGGATGCTCATTCAATGCAGAGCAAATTTTCCTAAACAAATACCAGGCTATGTATCCTTCAAAATCTTTTACTCTCTTCTGAAATATGAAATTGGCCCCCTTTACTAGCGTCTACATCCCAAAACGGCAGCCTATGAGAGAGGCGATTCTATTATTTTCATCGGGGAGTAGGGAAGTTAGAATGGTTTTCTGAGGAATGCCAACGGCAGTGCACGATGTTTGCTTACATTAGTAAGTTCAGAAAATTGCAAAGGTGGATTGCCTTAGTTTCTGCAGTTACTTTCAGGGAAATATTAGGCAGATTTTTTGGTTTGCTGATAGAGGGCAAATAGATAATTTACCTTTATAAATCCGCGTTTATCTGTTTAAACTTCAGAAGATTTAAGATGAAGTGAATATATTTAACACAACGGAACGCAAGCTTAAGACTTTTAAATCTTTTAAAAAAACAATACATCGATAATTAAAAATATTATTTATAGTTCATTATTAAAAACATTTTATAAATGCATAGTTATCATGTAATTAACAATTCATCCATGCATTATCTCATTATTTATTATAATTAGAAGAGAAGATATTTTTTACAGTAATGTTTAAAAATTTGCTGTTGTCTTTTAAAAGATTTATAAGTCTTAAGATTGTGTTAAATATATTCGCTTCATCTTAAATCTTCTGAAGTTTAAATAGATAAACGCAGATTATAAAGGTAAATTGTCTATTTGCCCTCTGTCAAGAAACCGAAAAAAACTGCCTATTTCCCTGTAAGTAACCGTAGAAACTAAGGCAATCCACCTTAGAAATTTTTTGAACTTCCTAATGTAAGCAAACATATAGTCAACTGCCGTTGCATTGCTGCGTTTGCCCTCTGTCAAGAAACCGAAAAAAAACTGCCTATTTCCCTGTAAGTAAGCGTAGAAGCTAAGGCAATCCACCTTAGAAATTTTTTGAACTTCCTAATGTAAGCAAACATATAGTCAACTGCCGTTGCATTCCTCAGGAAACCATTCTAACTCCCCGATGAAAATAATAGAATCGCCTCTCTCATAGGCTGCCGTTTTGGGATGTAGACGCTAGTGGCCCCCTTTCTATATACCTTTCCTTCGCACCTATGCTTGATTTTTCGTCCATCGGTGCAGAAAGACTTAGCGGGTGCAACAAAAGACATCTGTCTGTCTATGTGTTATGATCTAGTAGCCTATAGTGGTGTACCCGATGTAGCGCACTTCTGTTAACTTGGATGAGAATTAGGTCATTTTCGTAACAGGCGAAACTGTTTATTGATGAAATTGAATTATTATTTGATTAAGTGATCTGAATATTAAAAATTAATGGAGGTTTAAATTCATCCTATTACCGCTTTAGAAAAGCGACCGGAATACGATTGAATAACGTCAATGTGTTGAAAAATATGTTTTCTGGCTTAATTCAGTTTATTTAACTTTTTCAAAGTTCTTCATGTAGTTTAAGAAGATCTTTAATTCCAATGAAGAACATAATTGTTTCTACAAAGGATTCAAAGTATCTGGCAAGGTAAAATAGAATAAACATCGCTACCCAAGCTCCAAATCTTTAAGCCCGCAGGATGAAAAATCAGACAATGGCCAAAAGACAAGAGTCGGATAGAATGGTGACTTTTTTATAAGAGGAGGATAATAACCCATCTACTTCAGACGACATTTTAAAGGCAGCAATAAGAAAAGAGATAGATAGCTTTGTGTAATTAATTGTTAAAGCTAATAAAAGTAATCAAGCACACTTATTTGAACTCGTACGTTCTCAAAGAAGCAGAATGTCAGATAATTAACCTTATCATTTCGGAATAACCGTAATGCATTCTTATGTAAACATCCAACGGATTTAGTACTTTTTGAAGTTGATAAGTATTTTCTTAATTTAGAAAAATGGAAAAGATTGCAGAAAATTTTTTCATGTAACAAAATGACATTAACAGAACATAAACTACAAACGGAATTGAGATTCGACGCAAAGTAATAAAATTCAACGATCAGTAGCTGCACGGTAATTACATTGCAGAAATAATGAGAACAAGGGGTCTGTTAGTCAAAGATATAGTACAATTATCACTTCCATATCTATGTGTATAGTCCTATAGTCCTTAGCCTACAGGTTAGGAAAATTAAAGAAACTGTAATTAATGCCTTTTACTTCGTCAGTGCAAGGTAAATGTGATTACTATTCACGCAGACTAACGTATCAATTCATCATGTTAAAGTAACTTACGAATCCCGTTTTTACGTACCTTGGGCAAAATATATTAAGCTAAAATAAAGTAAGGTAATCTCAAAGAAAAGCCATTTGCATTTATAATTATTGAAATATTTTATGTTTACTACAACCCATATCGAAATAAATACACTAAACAGAATAAACAACGAAACTTTTATTTCATTAAATTATAATTGCATTCAAAAATCATAAATTTGGATTATAATTGCATTCAAAAATAAAAGAAACACAAATTTCTCATAGAAATCAATGATTCCTAGTCATCTGAAGAAAATGTAAGTACTTTTATTTGTTATTAATTTTCAAATTAACATTATTTTAAAGTTATTTTATATAATAAATGTTGCAATTAATACAGAATGCATTATTTTACTGAACTGTAATAATATGTTTCATTTGTATGTCATTTAATTGCGACGCGCGTTCTCATGTTAGATAATACATCCTGCGTCCTTCCGGGTTAACTATACACCGCTAAATGTCATTATCAACCTATCCATTTTACTTCTATATGCTAAATATCTTATAACTTGACTTGTACACAGCTAAAATCATGGCCTCCATATGATAAATATCTTGCAACTTAACTATACCAAAGAATGTCTCTAACAATACATATTCTTTGACTATACACCGCTAAAATCATGGCCGATTAGCCGTTGGTGAGCTTGGCGAATAAATACGCATCGGCGCCAACGTATCCGCTGCGGAAGAAAACCCTCGGCTGGGTAAGGACCAACAATGGGCCCGTCAATAGCTCAGTAAAACTCATAATTAAATAAATCACTTTACACAACTCAAAAATGTACTGTATACTAAAATTTATTAATTACACAAAAAGCCGCACAGTTAATGCACATCTCTCGGTAGCGTCTCAGAACACACTCAATACAAGTGGCCGCAAGGTGGCGCTATAAACAAACATTAGCGTCATCGTTTTAGAACACAATTATTACACATTTTTCGTCAACACCCTTCAATATACTGGTAACAAAGGAACTACTTTGGTTGACGGTTGCACGGATTTTTGGCGATTTACGTCAGCGCAATTATTGGCGCGATTTTTACAATCTTCAGCCATCTTGAAAAACGCTGTTTTTAGGTATTTTACGCATAGTAAAGTATTTAAAACTTAAAAAATAAATAAACAAATATCGTTAAAAGTAATGGATTAATTTTTTGTTGAAAATGTTTTATAAGATGGCAGGCAAGTGTAAATAAATACATTTACTATGAGTATAAAATACTAAAGTAAGGTTATTATTACTTTCATATAGCAAAGAAGAGAATAAAAACGCCGCTATAATAACACTGTGCCAACGTTTAATTAGATTAAAATATTACTGAAACTGAATATCGAATTAAAAACCATCATACCAACATTTAAAAGAATTAGAATACTATTAAATTCAAATACTTTAAAATACGTTATATAGAATATAATTAACATTGAAACATATGTGACAATAATTATCTCAGCAATTTTTGAAAATAGTGTATTAATTATTTTAACAAAAATTAAAATATACAATTATAAAATAAAAGAAAAATATGTACTTACATTTTTTGAGTCATTTAACCTGTTGTTTATTGATAAAGTATCACAAAAAAATCGGAATCATAATTTAGATATCAATGAAAAAAATTTGAAAAATGTAATATCAAGGGCAGGAATAAAAAAATTAAAAAAAAATTACAAATAGCTAAAGCAATTTAGAGCCAAATTAATGGATCATGAAGATTAAAAATAACAACAACAACAACAAAAAAAAAAAAAAAAAAAAATTGAAAAAAAAATTCCAATAATAGGTATTGTTTTTAAGATTTCGAAGATCTTTTAACCGACCCCTCCCTGAAGTACATGCCAATCATCCCAGTTTATGTCTCGAATAATTTCGAGAAATTTAACATATGGATGCTCATTCAATGCAGAGCAAATTTTCCTAAACAAATACCAGGCTATGTATCCTTCAAAATCTTTTACTCTCTTCTGAAATATGAAATTGGCCCCCTTTACTAGCGTCTACATCCCAAAACGGCAGCCTATGAGAGAGGCGATTCTATTATTTTCATCGGGGAGTAGGGAAGTTAGAATGGTTTTCTGAGGAATGCCAACGGCAGTGCACGATGTTTGCTTACATTAGTAAGTTCAGAAAATTGCAAAGGTGGATTGCCTTAGTTTCTGCAGTTACTTTCAGGGAAATATTAGGCAGATTTTTTGGTTTGCTGATAGAGGGCAAATAGATAATTTACCTTTATAAATCCGCGTTTATCTGTTTAAACTTCAGAAGATTTAAGATGAAGTGAATATATTTAACACAACGGAACGCAAGCTTAAGACTTTTAAATCTTTTAAAAAAACAATACATCGATAATTAAAAATATTATTTATAGTTCATTATTAAAAACATTTTATAAATGCATAGTTATCATGTAATTAACAATTCATCCATGCATTATCTCATTATTTATTATAATTAGAAGAGAAGATATTTTTTACAGTAATGTTTAAAAATTTGCTGTTGTCTTTTAAAAGATTTATAAGTCTTAAGATTGTGTTAAATATATTCGCTTCATCTTAAATCTTCTGAAGTTTAAATAGATAAACGCAGATTATAAAGGTAAATTGTCTATTTGCCCTCTGTCAAGAAACCGAAAAAAACTGCCTATTTCCCTGTAAGTAACCGTAGAAACTAAGGCAATCCACCTTAGAAATTTTTTGAACTTCCTAATGTAAGCAAACATATAGTCAACTGCCGTTGCATTGCTGCGTTTGCCCTCTGTCAAGAAACCGAAAAAAAACTGCCTATTTCCCTGTAAGTAAGCGTAGAAGCTAAGGCAATCCACCTTAGAAATTTTTTGAACTTCCTAATGTAAGCAAACATATAGTCAACTGCCGTTGCATTCCTCAGGAAACCATTCTAACTCCCCGATGAAAATAATAGAATCGCCTCTCTCATAGGCTGCCGTTTTGGGATGTAGACGCTAGTGGCCCCCTTTCTATATACCTTTCCTTCGCACCTATGCTTGATTTTTCGTCCATCGGTGCAGAAAGACTTAGCGGGTGCAACAAAAGACATCTGTCTGTCTATGTGTTATGATCTAGTAGCCTATAGTGGTGTACCCGATGTAGCGCACTTCTGTTAACTTGGATGAGAATTAGGTCATTTTCGTAACAGGCGAAACTGTTTATTGATGAAATTGAATTATTATTTGATTAAGTGATCTGAATATTAAAAATTAATGGAGGTTTAAATTCATCCTATTACCGCTTTAGAAAAGCGACCGGAATACGATTGAATAACGTCAATGTGTTGAAAAATATGTTTTCTGGCTTAATTCAGTTTATTTAACTTTTTCAAAGTTCTTCATGTAGTTTAAGAAGATCTTTAATTCCAATGAAGAACATAATTGTTTCTACAAAGGATTCAATGTATCTGGCAAGGTAAAATAGAATAAACATCGCTACCCAAGCTCCAAATCTTTAAGCCCGCAGGATGAAAAATCAGACAATGGCCAAAAGACAAGAGTCGGATAGAATGGTGACTTTTTTATAAGAGGAGGATAATAACCCATCTACTTCAGACGACATTTTAAAGGCAGCAATAAGAAAAGAGATAGATAGCTTTGTGTAATTAATTGTTAAAGCTAATAAAAGTAATCAAGCACACTTATTTGAACTCGTACGTTCTCAAAGAAGCAGAATGTCAGATAATTAACCTTATCATTTCGGAATAACCGTAATGCATTCTTATGTAAACATCCAACGGATTTAGTACTTTTTGAAGTTGATAAGTATTTTCTTAATTTAGAAAAATGGAAAAGATTGCAGAAAATTTTTTCATGTAACAAAATGACATTAACAGAACATAAACTACAAACGGAATTGAGATTCGACGCAAAGTAATAAAATTCAACGATCAGTAGCTGCACGGTAATTACATTGCAGAAATAATGAGAACAAGGGGTCTGTTAGTCAAAGATATAGTACAATTATCACTTCCATATCTATGTGTATAGTCCTATAGTCCTTAGCCTACAGGTTAGGAAAATTAAAGAAACTGTAATTAATGCCTTTTACTTCGTCAGTGCAAGGTAAATGTGATTACTATTCACGCAGACTAACGTATCAATTCATCATGTTAAAGTAACTTACGAATCCCGTTTTTACGTACCTTGGGCAAAATATATTAAGCTAAAATAAAGTAAGGTAATCTCAAAGAAAAGCCATTTGCATTTATAATTATTGAAATATTTTATGTTTACTACAACCCATATCGAAATAAATACACTAAACAGAATAAACAACGAAACTTTTATTTCATTAAATTATAATTGCATTCAAAAATCATAAATTTGGATTATAATTGCATTCAAAAATAAAAGAAACACAAATTTCTCATAGAAATCAATGATTCCTAGTCATCTGAAGAAAATGTAAGAACTTTTATTTGTTATTAATTTTCAAATTAACATTATTTTAAAGTTATTTTATATAATAAATGTTGCAATTAATACAGAATGCATTATTTTACTGAACTGTAATAATATGTTTCATTTGTATGTCATTTAATTGCGACGCGCGTTCTCATGTTAGATAATACATCCTGCGTCCTTCCGGGTTAACTATACACCGCTAAATGTCATTATCAACCTATCCATTTTACTTCTATATGCTAAATATCTTATAACTTGACTTGTACACAGCTAAAATCATGGCTTCCATATGATAAATATCTTGCAACTTAACTATACCAAAGAATGTCTCTAACAATACATATTCTTTGACTATACACCGCTAAAATCATGGCCGATTAGCCGTTGGTGAGCTTGGCGAATAAATACGCATCGGCGCCAACGTATCCGCTGCGGAAGAAAACCCCCGGCTGGGTAAGGACCAACAATGGGCCCGTCAATAGCTCAGTAAAACTCATAATTAAATAAATCACTTTACACAACTCAAAAATGTACTGTATACTAAAATTTATTAATTACACAAAAAGCCGCACAGTTAATGCACATCTCTCGGTAACGTCTCAGAACACACTCAATACAAGTGGCCGCAAGGTGGCGCTATAAACAAACATTAGCGTCATCGTTTTAGAACACAATTATTACACATTTTTCGTCAACACCCTTCAATATACTGGTAACAAAGGAACTACTTTGGTTGACGGTTGCACGGATTTTTGGCGATTTACGTCAGCGCAATTATTGGCGCGATTTTTACAATCTTCAGCCATCTTGAAAAACGCTGTTTTTAGGTATTTTACGCATAGTAAAGTATTTAAAACTTAAAAAATAAATAAATAAATATCGTTAAAAGTAATGGATTAATTTTTTGTTGAAAATGTTTTATAAGATGGCAGGCAAGTGTAAATAAATACATTTACTATGAGTATAAAATACTAAAGTAAGGTTATTATTACTTTCATATAGCAAAGAAGAGAATAAAAACACCGCTATAATAACACTGTGCCAACGTTTAATTAGATTAAAATATTACTGAAACTGAATATCGAATTAAAAACCATCATACCAACATTTAAAAGAATTAGAATACTATTAAATTCAAATACTTTAAAATACGTTATATAGAATATAATTAACATTGAAACATATGTGACAATAATTATCTCAGCAATTTTTGAAAATAGTGTATTAATTATTTTAACAAAAATTAAAATATACAATTATAAAATAAAAGAAAAATATGTACTTACATTTTTTGAGTCATTTAACCTGTTGTTTATTGATAAAGTATCACAAAAAAATCGGAATCATAATTTAGATATCAATGAAAAAAATTTGAAAAATGTAATATCAAGGGCAGGAATAAAAAAAATTAAAAAAAAATTACAAATAGCTAAAGCAATTTAGAGCCAAATTAATGGATCATGAAGATTAAAAATAACAACAACAACAACAAAAAAAAAAAAAAAAAAAAAAAAAATTCCAATAATAGGTATTGTTTTTAAGATTTCGAAGATCTTTTAACCGACCCCTCCCTGAAGTACATGCCAATCATCCCAGTTTATGTCTCGAATAATTTCGAGAAATTTAACATATGGATGCTCATTCAATGCAGAGCAAATTTTCCTAAACAAATACCAGGCTATGTATCCTTCAAAATCTTTTACTCTCTTCTGAAATATGAAATTGGCCCCCTTTACTAGCGTCTACATCCCAAAACGGCAGCCTATGAGAGAGGCGATTCTATTATTTTCATCGGGGAGTAGGGAAGTTAGAATGGTTTTCTGAGGAATGCCAACGGCAGTGCACGATGTTTGCTTACATTAGTAAGTTCAGAAAATTGCAAAGGTGGATTGCCTTAGTTTCTGCAGTTACTTTCAGGGAAATATTAGGCAGATTTTTTGGTTTGCTGATAGAGGGCAAATAGATAATTTACCTTTATAAATCCGCGTTTATCTGTTTAAACTTCAGAAGATTTAAGATGAAGTGAATATATTTAACACAACGGAACGCAAGCTTAAGACTTTTAAATCTTTTAAAAAAACAATACATCGATAATTAAAAATATTATTTATAGTTCATTATTAAAAACATTTTATAAATGCATAGTTATCATGTAATTAACAATTCATCCATGCATTATCTCATTATTTATTATAATTAGAAGAGAAGATATTTTTTACAGTAATGTTTAAAAATTTGCTGTTGTCTTTTAAAAGATTTATAAGTCTTAAGATTGTGTTAAATATATTCGCTTCATCTTAAATCTTCTGAAGTTTAAATAGATAAACGCAGATTATAAAGGTAAATTGTCTATTTGCCCTCTGTCAAGAAACCGAAAAAAACTGCCTATTTCCCTGTAAGTAACCGTAGAAACTAAGGCAATCCACCTTAGAAATTTTTTGAACTTCCTAATGTAAGCAAACATATAGTCAACTGCCGTTGCATTGCTGCGTTTGCCCTCTGTCAAGAAACCGAAAAAAAAACTGCCTATTTCCCTGTAAGTAAGCGTAGAAGCTAAGGCAATCCACCTTAGAAATTTTTTGAACTTCCTAATGTAAGCAAACATATAGTCAACTGCCGTTGCATTCCTCAGGAAACCATTCTAACTCCCCGATGAAAATAATAGAATCGCCTCTCTCATAGGCTGCCGTTTTGGGATGTAGACGCTAGTGGCCCCCTTTCTATATACCTTTCCTTCGCACCTATGCTTGATTTTTCGTCCATCGGTGCAGAAAGACTTAGCGGGTGCAACAAAAGACATCTGTCTGTCTATGTGTTATGATCTAGTAGCCTATAGTGGTGTACCCGATGTAGCGCACTTCTGTTAACTTGGATGAGAATTAGGTCATTTTCGTAACAGGCGAAACTGTTTATTGATGAAATTGAATTATTATTTGATTAAGTGATCTGAATATTAAAAATTAATGGAGGTTTAAATTCATCCTATTACCGCTTTAGAAAAGCGACCGGAATACGATTGAATAACGTCAATGTGTTGAAAAATATGTTTTCTGGCTTAATTCAGTTTATTTAACTTTTTCAAAGTTCTTCATGTAGTTTAAGAAGATCTTTAATTCCAATGAAGAACATAATTGTTTCTACAAAGGATTCAATGTATCTGGCAAGGTAAAATAGAATAAACATCGCTACCCAAGCTCCAAATCTTTAAGCCCGCAGGATGAAAAATCAGACAATGGCCAAAAGACAAGAGTCGGATAGAATGGTGACTTTTTTATAAGAGGAGGATAATAACCCATCTACTTCAGACGACATTTTAAAGGCAGCAATAAGAAAAGAGATAGATAGCTTTGTGTAATTAATTGTTAAAGCTAATAAAAGTAATCAAGCACACTTATTTGAACTCGTACGTTCTCAAAGAAGCAGAATGTCAGATAATTAACCTTATCATTTCGGAATAACCGTAATGCATTCTTATGTAAACATCCAACGGATTTAGTACTTTTTGAAGTTGATAAGTATTTTCTTAATTTAGAAAAATGGAAAAGATTGCAGAAAATTTTTTCATGTAACAAAATGACATTAACAGAACATAAACTACAAACGGAATTGAGATTCGACGCAAAGTAATAAAATTCAACGATCAGTAGCTGCACGGTAATTACATTGCAGAAATAATGAGAACAAGGGGTCTGTTAGTCAAAGATATAGTACAATTATCACTTCCATATCTATGTGTATAGTCCTATAGTCCTTAGCCTACAGGTTAGGAAAATTAAAGAAACTGTAATTAATGCCTTTTACTTCGTCAGTGCAAGGTAAATGTGATTACTATTCACGCAGACTAACGTATCAATTCATCATGTTAAAGTAACTTACGAATCCCGTTTTTACGTACCTTGGGCAAAATATATTAAGCTAAAATAAAGTAAGGTAATCTCAAAGAAAAGCCATTTGCATTTATAATTATTGAAATATTTTATGTTTACTACAACCCATATCGAAATAAATACACTAAACAGAATAAACAACGAAACTTTTATTTCATTAAATTATAATTGCATTCAAAAATCATAAATTTGGATTATAATTGCATTCAAAAATAAAAGAAACACAAATTTCTCATAGAAATCAATGATTCCTAGTCATCTGAAGAAAATGTAAGAACTTTTATTTGTTATTAATTTTCAAATTAACATTATTTTAAAGTTATTTTATATAATAAATGTTGCAATTAATACAGAATGCATTATTTTACTGAACTGTAATAATATGTTTCATTTGTATGTCATTTAATTGCGACGCGCGTTCTCATGTTAGATAATACATCCTGCGTCCTTCCGGGTTAACTATACACCGCTAAATGTCATTATCAACCTATCCATTTTACTTCTATATGCTAAATATCTTATAACTTGACTTGTACACAGCTAAAATCATGGCTTCCATATGATAAATATCTTGCAACTTAACTATACCAAAGAATGTCTCTAACAATACATATTCTTTGACTATACACCGCTAAAATCATGGCCGATTAGCCGTTGGTGAGCTTGGCGAATAAATACGCATCGGCGCCAACGTATCCGCTGCGGAAGAAAACCCCCGGCTGGGTAAGGACCAACAATGGGCCCGTCAATAGCTCAGTAAAACTCATAATTAAATAAATCACTTTACACAACTCAAAAATGTACTGTATACTAAAATTTATTAATTACACAAAAAGCCGCACAGTTAATGCACATCTCTCGGTAACGTCTCAGAACACACTCAATACAAGTGGCCGCAAGGTGGCGCTATAAACAAACATTAGCGTCATCGTTTTAGAACACAATTATTACACATTTTTCGTCAACACCCTTCAATATACTGGTAACAAAGGAACTACTTTGGTTGACGGTTGCACGGATTTTTGGCGATTTACGTCAGCGCAATTATTGGCGCGATTTTTACAATCTTCAGCCATCTTGAAAAACGCTGTTTTTAGGTATTTTACGCATAGTAAAGTATTTAAAACTTAAAAAATAAATAAATAAATATCGTTAAAAGTAATGGATTAATTTTTTGTTGAAAATGTTTTATAAGATGGCAGGCAAGTGTAAATAAATACATTTACTATGAGTATAAAATACTAAAGTAAGGTTATTATTACTTTCATATAGCAAAGAAGAGAATAAAAACACCGCTATAATAACACTGTGCCAACGTTTAATTAGATTAAAATATTACTGAAACTGAATATCGAATTAAAAACCATCATACCAACATTTAAAAGAATTAGAATACTATTAAATTCAAATACTTTAAAATACGTTATATAGAATATAATTAACATTGAAACATATGTGACAATAATTATCTCAGCAATTTTTGAAAATAGTGTATTAATTATTTTAACAAAAATTAAAATATACAATTATAAAATAAAAGAAAAATATGTACTTACATTTTTTGAGTCATTTAACCTGTTGTTTATTGATAAAGTATCACAAAAAAATCGGAATCATAATTTAGATATCAATGAAAAAAATTTGAAAAATGTAATATCAAGGGCAGGAATAAAAAAAATTAAAAAAAAATTACAAATAGCTAAAGCAATTTAGAGCCAAATTAATGGATCATGAAGATTAAAAATAACAACAACAACAAAAAAAAAAAAAAAAAAAAAAAAAAAAAAAAAAAATTCCAATAATAGGTATTGTTTTTAAGATTTCGAAGATCTTTTAACCGACCCCTCCCTGAAGTACATGCCAATCATCCCAGTTTATGTCTCGAATAATTTCGAGAAATTTAACATATGGATGCTCATTCAATGCAGAGCAAATTTTCCTAAACAAATACCAGGCTATGTATCCTTCAAAATCTTTTACTCTCTTCTGAAATATGAAATTGGCCCCCTTTACTAGCGTCTACATCCCAAAACGGCAGCCTATGAGAGAGGCGATTCTATTATTTTCATCGGGGAGTAGGGAAGTTAGAATGGTTTTCTGAGGAATGCCAACGGCAGTGCACGATGTTTGCTTACATTAGTAAGTTCAGAAAATTGCAAAGGTGGATTGCCTTAGTTTCTGCAGTTACTTTCAGGGAAATATTAGGCAGATTTTTTGGTTTGCTGATAGAGGGCAAATAGATAATTTACCTTTATAAATCCGCGTTTATCTGTTTAAACTTCAGAAGATTTAAGATGAAGTGAATATATTTAACACAACGGAACGCAAGCTTAAGACTTTTAAATCTTTTAAAAAAACAATACATCGATAATTAAAAATATTATTTATAGTTCATTATTAAAAACATTTTATAAATGCATAGTTATCATGTAATTAACAATTCATCCATGCATTATCTCATTATTTATTATAATTAGAAGAGAAGATATTTTTTACAGTAATGTTTAAAAATTTGCTGTTGTCTTTTAAAAGATTTATAAGTCTTAAGATTGTGTTAAATATATTCGCTTCATCTTAAATCTTCTGAAGTTTAAATAGATAAACGCAGATTATAAAGGTAAATTGTCTATTTGCCCTCTGTCAAGAAACCGAAAAAAACTGCCTATTTCCCTGTAAGTAACCGTAGAAACTAAGGCAATCCACCTTAGAAATTTTTTGAACTTCCTAATGTAAGCAAACATATAGTCAACTGCCGTTGCATTGCTGCGTTTGCCCTCTGTCAAGAAACCGAAAAAAAACTGCCTATTTCCCTGTAAGTAAGCGTAGAAGCTAAGGCAATCCACCTTAGAAATTTTTTGAACTTCCTAATGTAAGCAAACATATAGTCAACTGCCGTTGCATTCCTCAGGAAACCATTCTAACTCCCCGATGAAAATAATAGAATCGCCTCTCTCATAGGCTGCCGTTTTGGGATGTAGACGCTAGTGGCCCCCTTTCTATATACCTTTCCTTCGCACCTATGCTTGATTTTTCGTCCATCGGTGCAGAAAGACTTAGCGGGTGCAACAAAAGACATCTGTCTGTCTATGTGTTATGATCTAGTAGCCTATAGTGGTGTACCCGATGTAGCGCACTTCTGTTAACTTGGATGAGAATTAGGTCATTTTCGTAACAGGCGAAACTGTTTATTGATGAAATTGAATTATTATTTGATTAAGTGATCTGAATATTAAAAATTAATGGAGGTTTAAATTCATCCTATTACCGCTTTAGAAAAGCGACCGGAATACGATTGAATAACGTCAATGTGTTGAAAAATATGTTTTCTGGCTTAATTCAGTTTATTTAACTTTTTCAAAGTTCTTCATGTAGTTTAAGAAGATCTTTAATTCCAATGAAGAACATAATTGTTTCTACAAAGGATTCAATGTATCTGGCAAGGTAAAATAGAATAAACATCGCTACCCAAGCTCCAAATCTTTAAGCCCGCAGGATGAAAAATCAGACAATGGCCAAAAGACAAGAGTCGGATAGAATGGTGACTTTTTTATAAGAGGAGGATAATAACCCATCTACTTCAGACGACATTTTAAAGGCAGCAATAAGAAAAGAGATAGATAGCTTTGTGTAATTAATTGTTAAAGCTAATAAAAGTAATCAAGCACACTTATTTGAACTCGTACGTTCTCAAAGAAGCAGAATGTCAGATAATTAACCTTATCATTTCGGAATAACCGTAATGCATTCTTATGTAAACATCCAACGGATTTAGTACTTTTTGAAGTTGATAAGTATTTTCTTAATTTAGAAAAATGGAAAAGATTGCAGAAAATTTTTTCATGTAACAAAATGACATTAACAGAACATAAACTACAAACGGAATTGAGATTCGACGCAAAGTAATAAAATTCAACGATCAGTAGCTGCACGGTAATTACATTGCAGAAATAATGAGAACAAGGGGTCTGTTAGTCAAAGATATAGTACAATTATCACTTCCATATCTATGTGTATAGTCCTATAGTCCTTAGCCTACAGGTTAGGAAAATTAAAGAAACTGTAATTAATGCCTTTTACTTCGTCAGTGCAAGGTAAATGTGATTACTATTCACGCAGACTAACGTATCAATTCATCATGTTAAAGTAACTTACGAATCCCGTTTTTACGTACCTTGGGCAAAATATATTAAGCTAAAATAAAGTAAGGTAATCTCAAAGAAAAGCCATTTGCATTTATAATTATTGAAATATTTTATGTTTACTACAACCCATATCGAAATAAATACACTAAACAGAATAAACAACGAAACTTTTATTTCATTATCATATTTTTCACACATCTTTTTAAATACTTTTGATACAATGTATAAAATTAATGACATGCAAATTCATTAACTGCTTTTACATGTAATTTATACAAACTTAACCTGCGTTTACCAATTTGAGAAGCCCATAAAGCATTTGGCAGAGAGTGTGCAGCAATTTTCTGTTTACTGAAGGTAAGCTATATAAATGTAACCACGTTACAATACCTCATGCACCCATGATAAAAATTTGAGTATTTTGGTCGTCATACATAAAAACTTTCGCTATCATAGTAGGTTTGTCCTGTTTCGGTATTGTATCATTTGAATTAATGCAGAGATCATCACGAAGAAAAACTATACATAAAAAATAGGTATTCGTTCGTAAGCATTTTTTGCCTTGTTTTAACCGTACCTTGACAAAGAACCCTAGTCTATTTTATTTTATAAAGAGCTAGATAACTGATCAAAGGTCTGAAAGAATAAAAATAAATAATAAAAAAACCCTATAATTTACTACTTCTAGAGTGCGTTTACGGTTCCAGAATCAAAACGGAAACTGGCGTTAACAACTTACTGAAAGCGACTAATCGATAATTTCCTTTCAAAGCAAAGATGAAATTAGGTATCATTCAAATATCACGCTGTAACCGCCTTTCAAAATGATGACGATTACAACGGGAAAATGGCGCTAGTTAATAGCCATCGTTTTGAAGGAAGTACGTGCTGGTGACTTACAACAGAACGCTCTTATAATTCAAATTGTAATTATTAAATGCATGAGAAATTATCGAAACGAAAATATATGATTTGGCAAATTACTTATCTAATATTTTGACAAACACAGATAACCGCTAACGGACACTAGGCAATAGTCGAACACAAGCACGTTTCTTCGGTCCTGATGATAAAAGTCGGTAAACATTCAACAGTTGTGATTTTACGCGCAAAGGGACGTTTAAAGAAAAAAATCTTTAAAGTGCAGTTAAATTTGAAACTGTATAAAGGCTAAGATACTCTTGTAGTGCCATAATAAAAAATTTATTAAGTTCATCAACACACTTTCAGCTTCAGAATTTATATTGATCAGTTTTCTTCTCTTCTCAGCCCTCTGACCAAAGTATCAGTGATACATTTAGAGCTTCTCTGAAATGGAAGTGTTCATACAGCTGGATCTGATACTCCTATAAAGTAAAATACAATTTTATACGAAACCGGAGTTACCTTAGAACAACAAGCCATTAAAACATTAAAATTTTATTTGCAGTTTTTCCTTATAATGTTACAAAATATTACAGCTAACTCAACACAGTAATGTTATGCAATTTTTTTCAAAGTTCATGTTACAAAATTCCATAATAGAAACAGAACAAAAGGAAAATTAATGATAGTTAAGAAACTGTGACTTTATTTTTCAAGATTTACATGATAAAATTGTATGTACGTTCTCTTATGTATATATACACTATTCACAAAGTACAAAATGTTCAAATTTATGGCAATCAAAAGGATTAGAGAAAATGGTGAACATTACCCTAAAACCTCCCGATTAAGATTAATTAAATGCTGCAAGGTGACAGAAAATTTTAATTTAAACCACATTTTATGTTTGATTAAAAAATAAATAAAAACTTACACTTCTATTACTTAAATTATAATCAGTTTAGATTATTTTGCAGGCAAATAAGAACTTACAATAATTTCAAGGAATCCAATACTACAGAAATATTAGATTTTTAAACAAATAATTAATAAAATGTGTTTATTGCCTTAGGTAATTTTTTTTCCCAAAATATTTTAGCAGGAGACTAGTCCATGAAATTTTTCATAATTCTATATAGCTATTTACATATTTTCTCTACCAAATGCAAATGACAAACTTTAATGAAATCATATATTGCTAAAACATAGATAAATGATACAATTTTATTTTTTCCACTTAATCAGTTTATGAATATATTTGATGGTCTTCCTTAATAAAATACCTGGAGATGAATGGTAGGCGAAATTTCCAGGCTTCAAAAATTCTGTAAGAAAAATCTGATTTTTTTTTTGTATAAAATCAGTTACTTTTACTAATCCTGATTACAGTGAAGAGAGATATCATTTTCAGAAACAATTGCGCCAGCACCCATTTTTTCCTGCACTTGAATGTCATCACCACCTTGTAATAATTCCCCCATAACTTCACCTTCCACAGGCACATGAAGATATCTCTGTTCATTGACCTCACTACTTTCATCAGCAGAAGATGCATCCTCTAAAGCAACTTGAATAGGCTGACCATGAGGACCATCTGATTCCAGAGTTAAACCTGCTGGTAATGACAAAACTGTTGTTCCTCCATCGGTTGAACTGAAAGGAATAAGAAGCACTTGCTTTCCATCCGATGTAGGGACCTTTAAAAGAGTTGCTCCAGCATAGGATGGGTCATCTGAAAGTTCAAGTTCCATACCTTGGCTGTCATCTTGTGGATCTGTAACCATCATCACTACTGTTTGCTCTGACTCTGTTTCATGGTTTCCTTGGTTATCCATTATACCTTCAGTATTCTCAGTTGCATCAGAAGAATGTTCCTTCTTTTCAGGCAAAGACTCAAGCACATTATCATCTGCCATGCTAGCTACAGAAATTATCTGCTGTTCAGGATCTTCAGACTCAGAAAATTCTTGAGAAACAGATTCTAACTCTGAAGACAATTTGCTTTCAGCTTCAGGTATACTTCCCTCCTCTTTGGTCTCTTCAGTTATATTTTCATTCTGTTTCTCACTTTCTAAAAAGTTCTCCTGCAAATCTGTCTGATTATCCATTGATTCTGAATCCTCAAGATTTATAACTTCATTCTTTTCTATTGCTAAGACCATTTCATTTGAAATGTCACCAAACTGAGCTGACGAATCATCATTGCTTTCTTGATTTGATATTGACAACACTCCATCAATGAAGTCTTTCCTTTCGCTATCCATATTAGAAACATCAGATTCTAAATTTAAGTTTTTGTCTGGTACATCGTCACAACTATTTTCAGTAGAAATAGCTACAGGAGATTTTATAGCTTTATCTTGCTCAATTTCTTCAGATTTTTCAAGGCTATCTATTTTGTCTTCACTTTCCTGTAATAGATGAAGATCTCCAGAATTTTCCAAAACATTGTCAAGGATATCACTTGCAGTAATTGGTTTTTCTGTAGCTTCAGTTTGCTTTATAGCTTCATCAATAACAACATGAGTTTCTTTTTCAGATACAGATTCAGATGCATGATGTTCAGGCTGAGAAGGAGTATCTGTTGGAAATTTTGATTCTTCACTTCTGAAAAGAGAGAAGCAATTGCAAATAAAAAAATTTTAAAAGCCAAACAATAAGGATAGAAGTGGACACTGCATAAAGGAGTTTTAACTCCATAAACAAAAAATCATATTATAAGAGGAAGATGAAAAAATTAATTACATTGCTAAATAATATTTAGCTATATAATGCAAAAAATCATCATTCCGATGTAAGCAAAATGAGAATGAATTATATTATTCACTTTTGGAGAAGAATGAAAGCAAAGCATATAAATTTATTATGAAATAATACATTTATGCTTTACTGAATGTATTTCATTATACAAGGTGCTTCCACAAAAGGTATTCAAAATCATCTTCATATAATTTAGTAGTTATTAGGTTTAATGACATTGTTTATGTATTGTTATATAGGGTGCAGCAGAAAAAACACCCTGATTTGGAAGCAACACAGCTACAGTGAGGGGGAATGTACCTTAGAATACTGATTAAAGTGCCATTTTAGAGTAGACTACAACTTGATCAGAACATTCAATGTGATGGTTTGTCGGTAGCAATGCAGTTACCTTTCATATTCTATTCTATTTGCACTCAGTTGACAGCACTCTGTTCTTGATGATTTAAAAAAAAGCTGGCCGTAGAACTTAGAAGGGATACAGCAAAATGAAGTTGCTGCCATTATACCCAAAATGACTCTTACGTTTTCAATAACTATCGAGAAAAGCTAAGACAATGTATAAACAATGAATGCCATCACTTGAGCCTTGTTTTGTTTAAAACAATTGATGTAAAATGGCATTATTTTACTTTAAGAACAAAATGTTTGCATCTGATTTAGTTTGGATTTTATTAGCTTTCTAAACTGGAAAGTTTTTTCTGCTGCACCTTACATTCCCCTCCTTTCTAATAAATCAGCATGATCTGTTTTATCTGGGTGATGCTTAAGACAATACTGCATTCATGTATCTCTTGTACAATACTTAGATAAATTAACTGACTTAATTATACGTAAGTCTATAACAAGCCCGAGATCCCCCCCCCCCATGTATTCTATTTGAACGTCATTTCACACCTAAAAAGCACTGTTCCCTGATCAATGTATTATATATTTTTTAAATTTAAATCATTTAAAAATTCTACTTCCACTGACATCAAAATTATTTGAATACAAAGAAAATAGTAAAATCCAAACATTGTAAAAGCTGCTGAACCTTGAGAACGTTTTATACGTTGAACTTATAACCAAAACATCATATTTTAAGAAATTTTGAGAACACACAGAATACAGACTTGAAATCAACACACCAGCGATAACAATACAAAAACAATAATAAAATTTATAGCTATTGGTATTAAGTACACTTTCAAATAAGACCAAAAATTAACCATCTGAATGGTACGACTGGGTTTAGGCGGTCAAAAAGACCTACGTCATAAGTGTTTTTAGGTAGTAAGTGGAGATGACTTTGAAAATGTTATGACCACCTTTTAAGTGGCCATACAGTTATCTCAATGCCCCACCCCTTACTCCTGGAACTCTGCATATCTCTAAATGACAACACTCAGTAAGCAGTCTAAGACGGTTGCTTTCCTTCATTAACAGATGTAGACATTCTCCAGTAAATGAGTAAAAGAATGTAAGATTTTCCTAATAATGTCTTTAAAGGAATAATATCGTCCTAAAATAGTCTTTAGTTTTTAAACTAAATGTTAAGAAATAAGCAAAATACTTGTGAATTAAATTTAACATATGAAAGTATTTCATTAATTTTATTTCTGATTATACAGATTTTTAATTAAAATCAGCAAGTTCAAAACTTTTAATTACTCATGCAAAACAAAAAATACTGCATTTAATTACATGTAAAAAAATAAAATTACTTAAGCAATTAGTCAGTTAAAAATTAACCATTGATGGTCTAAATAAGTTATAATAAGCATACAGTATTTTTAGGCTTTGATAGTACATACTATCATATACACAAACTACTTTGAAAGAAAATACAATAGTCAATTATTTATTCTTTTTAGAACTATACTCGTTGCTTATTTAGTAATGTAATTTAAGTAGCAAGGCAAAGTTGAGTTAAAATTTCTGCATTTTATTATATAAAATGTTAAAATACCTTACAGCATAACATCCGAGTTTCTGAAATATACAGTGGTGGCCAAAATTGTGGACACTTTTGGAAATTTTATGCTTATAGAAAACGTTACGTTTCACATAATGCAAACTTGTATATATCATTTTAAAGAGAATTTATTACTGAATTAAATACAAAACACAAAATTCAATTATTTGCAATACAAAAAAAGTTAAACAATAACAGTTATCGATATACATTAGATAGTGATGATTGCAGTGAATTATCAGTACTTAGTTGGATACCCTTCATTTTTTATTACAGCTTCACATCGACGTTTCACTGAGCTGACAAGAGTTTTAAGCTCTTCTTTTGTTATTACATGATGCCAGGAAGCAACTATATCTTCAATTAGTTCCCTTTTATTTGATGGGCGCCTCATTCGGACAAGAGTTTTCAAACGGTGCCACAAATTTTTGATAGGATTGAGGTCAGGACTGTTTCCTGGTCATGACAACAATTTAATCCTCTTTGTACGAAACCACTCTTTCGATATTTTGGCCGTGTGGCAAGGAGCACAATCCTGCTAAAAAATAAACGAAGCATTGTTGGGAAAGAGATCCCTGATGGAAGGTAGAAATTTTGGTTCTAGAATAGTGTCAATGTATTTTCTGGCATTCAGTGTCCCATCGATGACATGGAGGCGACCAATACCATCTGCTGACATGCATGACCAAATCATAACACTAACTGGGTTCTTCACAGTTGCTTGAATGCAGTCAGGATGTAGGTCTTCTCCTATTCTACGTCTTACATATTTTCGCCCATCACTACCGAATAACGACATCTTAGTTTCATCACTCCATATAACTTGTGACCACTGATCATCTGTCCAATTAATGTGTTCCTTTGGCCACTGTAGTCCTTTTCTTTCTCTTTTTTTTCGTTGACGAAAATTAAGATAAGGCGTTTTTCGTGGAATTCTACCTCTCAGTCCAACATCTGTTAATGTTCTGCTGATTATTCTTGAACTGACAGAAACACCAGCATCATTCAGATCACTTCTGATGGCTGCTGATGACATTTTTCTATCTTGGAGACATACTCTTTTTACTCTTCTGTCATCAATAGATGTGATGCACCTTTTTCGGCCTTTTCCTTCTTTGTTTTTTATTGAATTTGTCTCCTGATATCGTAAACCAAACTTTCGGATTCCAGATGTAGTCACTGAACCACCCACCTGTCTTGCAATTTCAGCATAGGAAAGACCACTTTCTGGTAACACAATAATATTACATCTCTTTCTAGGTGTCTAATCTACTTTTTTATTTGATGTCATTGCTTCTTGACTAAATATTAAAAATTTTTACAGAAATTCCTACTTGTAATTGCAGTATATAAGAAACAGGACCTCTTTCTACAGAACAAAGCAAAATAATGAATTGTTTCAAGTGTAAACATGATGTCAGCTTCTACTGGCAGTTACTAACATTTGATTGGTTCTCAGAACAAGAACAGTGATTGGCCAGAAAAGCTAGACATTACAAACCATTTCATAACTGTGTTTTTATACTGAAAATAATTGAATTTTGTGTTTTGTATTGAATTCAGTAATAAATTCTCTTTAAAATAATATATACAAGTTTGCATTTTGCGAAACGTAACATTTTCTATAAGCATACAAAGTTCAAAAACATAAAAATTTGCAAAAGTGTCCACAATTTTGGCCACCACTGTAACACATAACTTTCCTAAGAGTTACAGATTTCAGTTTTTAAAAATTAGCAGTAAATAAATAAAATGGGAAGCTATAAGAAAAAAAGTATGACAACTTGCTTTTATTTTTATTCATTTTGTTTGTTTTTGAATATATACTGTTCGGAGGTGACACAGTTGTCGTTGGCAAATCACACATAATGAAGCTGTCTTATTTTTCATTTGAAATGAATAGAATTTTCCTGTAAAACAGTATTAGTCTAAGGCTAAATTACTGCAATTATATTTTAACGTGATTACCACATCAAAGTTTTATTTTAACTTCTTCACCAGTCTGAAATACCTCTTCGAATTAGTAGATGATTTTAATAAAATTTAAATTAGTGCAATTTTTATAAATATTCAGAATAAATGAAAATAATATGAACAAAACAGTTTTATATACACAAATACATTTCTTTTACCACATTATTGTATCTTCAGGCTGCATTATTATATATCCAGTCTTTTATTATTTCTTTATACCACATTATTGTATCTTCAAGCTGCATTATTATATATCCAGTCTTTTACCATTTCTTTACTACATTATTATACCTTCAGTCACCATGCTCTGATTAACCTTTTGAGGCCGGGGCTTTGGTAGCAGTAAAAGCTACCAAAGGACGGGGAATCTTGAACCGAATGCTTTCCCCTCTTTAAGAAATCACTTCCTATTTGCGACAAAGATTCTTGTGTGTAGTTTAATGGATTCTCAGAAGGGTGCATCAATGTTTTCAAAAAGAAGACCCTTGAAAGAGATAAGTAGTTAAAACCCTAGAGATGTCAAATTTGACATTTCACCCCACTTTTCAGCCCGGAAACTGGGGGAAAAAGACATGGCCACTAAAGTGGACAACCTCGTCTTTTCAAAGAGAGGACTCTATGGCCACTATAATGGCCATCCCGTCTTCAAAAGGTTAATAAAGGGTCCTACACCCAAGATTCGTGGGTTTATGCACTAAAACGATTTTGAAAGAGATTAATATTTTTTGCCAAAGTAATAAATCTTTTTACTTAAAACTCTTACATTTGAGACGGCTTTCAAGTATTTTACTATAATTTTATTTTCACATATGTGGAATTTTTCTATTTTTAAATGCACTAATATAAATTAAAGGAATGTACAGTGAAATACGTTTAACGCAAAAACGAAATATCGATTAACACAAAATAATACAGCGGTCCCGAAAAACTGCTATATATTTTCACACATTTTGTTTCTCTTAACACAAAAAGATATACTCTCTGGGAATGAACAAAATACGTAAAACACCGGCCTCGCAGGCGAGATTTAAGAGGGGTGTGAAGTGAAAGAGAGATGGTTTCACATGTTTCATAGAAAGAAGGCTAACTTGGCTTTGAAATATCCTCAGAATAGCCCGTGACACAAGTCAGTTTTGTTTATCTAAGCTACTTTCACCTCCCACCCCTACAAATGCCACACAAACATCTTATCTCTCATCAGTTGGCTTTGGAATTTGGTGACGAGTACATTGCAGTGTGAGTTAAGATCTGTGAGTTTGGTTCATATGTTGTCTCCATTTCTTCATATGTTGCACTACATGTAATTCAGTGACTCCAAGGACGAATGAAAATTCTTTTCGTCATACACGATTTTCAAAAGCATCTGATTCTTTGGCACAAAGAGAAATGGAGAAGGAGGATATTGAAACTGAGCCAGCACTTAATGAAATTTTTTAGAAAGTTTCTGTATTATTGGAGTGTCCTACTGTATTACTGGAAGAACTCGTCGCAGAAGTTGATATTGTGTGTACAGCCCCAATTATGGCAGACAAAGGCATTTTGGAGTTTGTTCAAAGCTCAAAAAATATTGATGCAGATTCCGATGACGAAAATGACATGAATAATTCAGTTCCTGTTCCCACGTCATCCGAAATGAGGAACATCATGAAAAGTATGCGCAGTTATTTAGACGCACATTCCAGTGGAGAAATGAATAACAAAATGGATGACATTGAATAATTGGATGCTAAAAAAGACAATGCAAAGAAAAATATCAGATTATTTTCCAAAAACTCAAAAAATGTTTTGTTTTTCAAGAAACTTTAAAATTTTGTACTAATTTTCATCAAGTTCTTGAGATGTTTTTGTTACATTGATTTTTATTAAATGCATGCAAGATAAAATTATATGAATCAGAATAACTAAAAACATTAATTCTTCCTCTTTATTCTAAAATCGTAATAACTTCTCTGCATTGCGTCATTTCTAGATCACTCTATGGCCCGCGCAACTCCGATGACGTAATAATTAAGAACTGAAACTGTCAAAGGAAGGATATTAAGATAAGTTTTTATGTTTCTGAAATTTTGTTGAGAATTTTGAATACAAATTTTATAATTATTCTAAAAATGAAGTAGGTGTAAAAAAATGAGTGAAATTATTACAGATAAGTAATATGAAATTATGGTAAATGCATGTTAAAATTTATGGGTTATTGTATGTTAAGTATAGTATGATGAGGGTGTACTGGTTCCTTCAACAGAGGCCTGTAATTACCTCTGTACAGTTGTTCCTTTTATCCTCTTCATGCAAGATAATGTTGGAGGCTCTCATTTTATGAATGCATGTAAATTTTTTATATTATTATTATTATTATACTTTTTTATTATGGAATGTATTAATGCAGTTCTCAAAGGCCAGTTACCTTAATGCAAGGAACGGAGGCCTTTTCAAGTAACTGTGTAGGCACCCTGGGCCACCAGTGCAGAGAACACACTGGTTAGCTCAAGAGGACAGCCCTATTGATGGATGTGTTTGTTTAGAAGTATTGCGAGGCTTCCAGTTTGGTAAAATCAGGAATTGCAAATGAAAGATAATAACGGTGAAACCATATTTTCTGAAGCTTACTCGATAGTTTCCTGCAGCCTAAAACCTCAGTGGAAAATTTAATTCAGCTCTTCAAATCATCGTTTTGTGATAAATCCAAGATAATGTGAAAGAAGTGAATCATCAAATTTGTTTTTTCAGTGTGTAAAAAAAATAACAGATCATTCTTCTGCTGTGGTGTTTTGCAAGTGCTTCAAAAAAATAATCACGCGTAGTGTTTACAGATTGAAAGTAATCTCTAATCTCTCGATAAATTGAGAAGTTCGAATGCCTAGTGAAAAGGAAATCATCAGTGAATTACCGTTTAGGAATTAAGCATTACAGCGGGTTCAAGGTCGATCTGAGTTAGTGTTTGCAAGTATGTGCGACAGAAAATTATTTGCACTTCTGCTTTTTCAACAGCTCAAAAATTATTACATTCGTGTGAACCTAGCTCAGGAACTAAATTATTTAATGTGCTGCGAATTCTATAGTTTTTATTTCAATTTTGGTTAAAATTTCTGCAATTTGTTTTCAGAAAATCTGAAATTCTTGTTCATTAATTTTTCATAATTATGTGTAAGCAAATTAAGTAATTAATTTTAAGCTATTTAAATTATGCTGTTAAAATATAATTTATCAGTATAGAAATAAGTATCATAAATATTTATGTGCATTACATTTAATTATAAGTAATGATTGTGTAAAAGTTTATTTTGTGATATTCTGTAATAACAAGAACCTTCCCTGAAGAATTATGATTATGTGAATTCTCAAACAAAAAGACTTTTGGACTGAAATGCTGAAAAATTCAATAGGACTCTAAAAATTAAAAATTTATTAAAAAAAATTGATATTTATAAATTATACTTTACAGGACAAAAATTTTATGATTTATGTTTTTTTTTTTTTTACATTTGCTAGTGCTTTAACTCTTTCTCTTTCAAAAGGCTTCTCTGTCGCTACACCTTTTTCTTTTTGAAGGGGGGAATATGTAAGATAAAATTATATGAATCAGAATAACTAAAAACATTAATTCTTCCTCTTTATTCTAAAATCGTAATAACTTCTCCGCATTGTGTCATTTCTAGATCACTCTATGGCCCGCGCAACTCCGATGACGTAATAATTAAGAACCGAAACTGTCGTTGTAAACCAAAACTTTTCTCTTCGCGTGCTTCCATCTTTCATAACGACGCACTTCAGCTTTTGCCCTCTACTCTGCTAAGATGTAATTTCGCTGGCTTGCTTTCTATCTCAACAATATCAAAAATGTAAATCTTCTGTGGAAAGGCACGACTAGAGTGACTAGTGATTGTGGCCACAAATATCAATTGGAAATAAAAATGGAATTAAAACTGCCTCGACTGCCAAGTTCTTTAGATGTTACCAAGTTTGATTACTAACATACTACGCAATCAAAATCTTCTTCAATATGGGTCTAATCACGCATCTACAGTGTTCCGTCATTTCCTTTGCTTTTATTATTACATGCATATATACATATCTATGTAACCAAATGTACTTAATTTTGTTTTTGTCAAAATAATCTTAATTTTGTTGAATAGAGTACAAAGTCCGAAATAAAGACTCGTTGATTCCAGATAATACATCATCAGTTTAAATATAGTAAGATGGCATGTAGAAATATAAAATTAAAAATATGAAATCGCGCGATTTATGAAATAATGAAGCATTTATGATCTAAAGGGTATCACAAAAAAAAAAAAAAAAAAAAAAAAAAAAAAAAAAAAAAACTTAAAATTTGTTTACCTTATTAAACATTTCTTTCAATGTAAGTTGTTTTAAGTTACTTCGTTTTTTGTGCTAATATTTTCTCTTTAATTCTGTAGACAGACAAAATCTCTTGTTTAGTTACATTGTTGAATTCCTGTAAATGCTGTTTCAAGAATTCCGACTAACTTTTCAATCGAAATTTTCTCGTTTTTAGTAACTTCTTTGTCACTAACTATCGGTAGCAGTATTTTCTGGATCTAGAACCATACTACAGATTTCTCCATTCATTAATTGAATGATGATTGAGAAGCATTGTCATCACAATGAAACACTTCTTTTATATCATCTTCATTTATTACCGCTTCTCCACATTTCTTTACAAAATCTGTTAACTGAAAAATTTCACCCTTGTTTTGCGATATCCAAAAACCTTTAAAATTAGCGGCTGTCATCATCAAATTTAGCTATCCTTGCATAATGAGCTTGGCCAATAATGACAAGTTGTTCCGTTAAATTTTATCTTGCTTTTATAATGCTCTGAGACAATTAAGCCTGAATTGTATTAAGTTATTTATTATACTTAAGTCTATTTCTTGCACATGCTTAAGGCTTATCAGATAAATAAATTCCCACATATACTTAAGCTTTATTGAGGGCCGGCGCTAGATATCTTATCACCTGATGCAGTCTCTGTGGGTCCTGAATTCTGGGACTCAGCGTGGCCATACGAGCCCCGGCGCTGGTTCTGGGTTTATGTGAATTACAAATCAGTTATTCTTAATTCAAAGAGCCCTAAATGTAATTTTTGGGTCTATGAGTAACATCAACAAAATCTATTTTTTGCATATGGAAAGAAAGTTTTCGTAAATTTTTCCTCGTCAACATTTTTTAGCGCATTTAACTTAAATCTGTAATCATCGGCAAGCGTAATGTCAACATAAAAGGCTATCATAGTCCTTTATTATTAAATTACTAACATAAAAAAAATTGTTTAGGCGTCGCTGCATGAGTCATTACTCAAGTTGTCATGTTTTGATAAACATGCAATGATGAGAGGAAAGTATAATAAATAATGATTCCTGGCGTCAGATGAACGATGCATCTATGTGGAATGTTTCAGTTTGAGATGCGTGCCGAGCAAATACGCAGCAACAGTGCCAAATTACTGATCATACGAATTTATGTTAAAATGATTGTTTCCTCAATAACAAGGTATTTTATTTGGTGTTGAGTGAAATTAAGAATTGGGACTGTCCAGATGTTTTATTATGCGCAGATGGGAAAACAAACGCGTATGCATAAAGCCTACGAGAAAAATTTTGTTGGTGGTTTTGAGGTCCAGATTTTAGATCATTCCGGAATTCGGACTTTGTACTGTATATGTTTTCCCAATATCCTTTAACACGAAAAAGTATTTCAGTCCCCTCAGTTTCGTGTTAAACAATTTTCACTGTACTTAGCAACTTTAATCATGCAAAAATGATTTAGGAGTTATTTGTTTTGACATGTTACACAAAAGAAGAAATACTGATTAATTTTTATTAGTTCAAGGCAATTTATAAATTTATTAATAATTAGAAAATAACTAGCTGCAGATTTGTAAAAAAGAATCTGCATATGTAACCCTTCTGTATTTTTACAGTAAATATTTCTCAATAGCCAATGGAGTAGAGACATTCAGTAAAGTAATCACAGGTACATTCTATGTACGATTTGAAAGAACTGCAGCAGTTCAGATTTGTTGCAAAATAGTAATTATACCTATGGGGTGCTACTTTTGTATTTATATTTGATGTTTTGATATTTATTAAAAAATTGAAAAGATAAATAAACTTGCATATTAGATAAAATCATGTTATTAAACTTATTTTCAACTTGTAATATCTGTAGAGGTTTTATTCAAGAATTTTCATTTATATCACTTTTGCTTGAATATTAATTCTGGCTTTATTTAAATTTGCCAGCATTTTTCATCAAGGAATAACATGTTAGTTAATAGCTCACTGTACAGTCGTTCTTTCGTTCTTTCATAGAATTGCTTTTTGCAAACTGAATATAACAAAACACAAAAGAGTTACCTGTGTAAGTAGGAAAGCATCTCTGTGAAGGACTCTCTGAGGAAATCTGCCATTTATTTCAATTGCACTTACAGATATTTTCAAAAACACATACGAAGTTAGCATGGATATATTTAATTTAAAGTGAACAAATGATTTTTTTAAAGAATATAACTTAATTTACGATGTTACTGCTTGCTGTAGTCTTTGATTAATACTGCTTGCTGTAGATTATCCTATATGTAGCTTTCCTGGATTAGTCCACAGTTAATAAGAAAAAGGTTGCTTTCGCACCTAAGGAAAGTGATGCTTTTGTGGAGGACTTTCTAATGCAACTAGCACGTACAGAAGGGGAAAACCATGAAAATGCCCATGCAGCCAGCCTGTTTGCAGGATTCAAACCTCAGACTGAACTACCAGTGTTCAGTGACTTTACCGCTAGGCCACTGGTGGGGCCATCATCATTCTAAAAATGTTCTTCATACGTTAAATTTAATAAATTAGCATTCATGCATATGAAAAGTTTAAAAAAAAACTTACTTTGGATATAATTTACGGAACAAAAAGCAAAGCTAGAAAATATTCAGCATAACAACAGTATACTACATAATCAATGCTAATTATCATGTGTTTAACATTATGGAATTGTATTTTAACTAACAATTTCTCTGCTTATTTTAACAATATGATTAAGACAAACACTTCAAAGCTTTGAGTCTTTACATCTACAACAAGGTAACTTGCTTTCCATTTATAAAAAAAAAAAATTATTTACTTGTTAAACCAGAACAGATTATAAATTTTTGAATTGCTCTACAGCAAATATTATTTTAGTGTGAACAGCTACAATTATGCAAGGATAGAAGAAATGAGCAGATTTAGTAATTTATTAGTTTTGGTGATACCATTCTACAAGGCTAGTACGTAAATATATATTTTTGAGGAGAAAATACATGTTCTTTATAGGGGAACCATAACACATAATAGAAGTTTATTCTTTACTGTTTATGTTTCAGATAACTGATGATGAAGCCTATCTTGAATGAACTTACACCTGGCAAGTAAAGCTTATAACAATAAACATTATCCCTTAAATATATGTTTATTAGAACTTTAAATAAACTGAGAAATTGACATTAATTTCCACTTATATATAAGTCAACTGATTAAGAAATGAGATCTCTTACATCACATCAAGTAGTCTGTGAAGAAAATTGCTTCAACCTACTTTTGACAGCTGAAAGTACCAGAAGCAAATGAATTTAGCTCCAGTTTGTTATTAAACTTCTTCAAGTAATAACATTTATTATGTGTACATTCAATATACAACAGGGCAGGAAAGATTCCTGACAGCAGAAAAAAAACATCCATAATTTCTTTATAATTTACCTAGCTTTATTTGTTTGCTTGCAGCAATCAATCTTTACCCTCCCTTCCTTTGGAAATACAGATACATCTTCTTTACTCATGTTACAGTGCAAAAAAATACAGACAATAACATTCTAAAAGAATTACTCCTTACTCAAACAAAATTAAAGTTATGAAAAATTGACATCTACAAGAGTTGAAAAACGAAATTCGACATATTATTAGTCAGCTAATTATGCATCAAGGCATATACAGTGGCTCCCAAAAGTATTCGTACACTTATGATTTTCATTGAAATAGGGCTCTATCCATTAATTAAAAGTAAACTTTCTAAATGAGATTTTAATAATAAGATCTATAATCTATTCGTAACAAAATTACATGAAATATTTTAAAAATATAGCAAAACTTTATTTTTAAGAAATTAATAATAAAAAAAATGATAAACATTTTATCTCACAAAAGTCTTCATACACTGAAATATTTTGGATAAAATCAAAATTAGAATTATCCTTTGCCACTTTTTTTAATTTTTGCATTGTGGTGGCATTTAAAAAATCGTTTGCTTTAATTTTTTATTGTTTACTTCATAATATTCTATTTATTATTGAAAAATGTGTCGCAGTCGTAAAGAAATTACAAACAGCATTCGAAAATTGATAATTTTTCACCATAGTAGTGGTAAATCAATTCGAAAGTTAATTTATCCCATTCTACAGTGCAGTATGTGATAAAACGCTTTAAAGAAGAAAACTGAATTGAAAACAAGGTAAGAAAATGTAAACCGAGAAAGTTAACTAAACGTAATGAGAGATTTATTATCAGAAAATTTGTGAAAAACCCACGTTTGTTTGTAAAAGTTTCTGCTGAATTTAATGCTAAGTTTTCTACTTCAATTCCACCTGAAACTGTTCAAAACGAGTTCTCAGAGAAGCTGGATTACATAGGCATTCTGCCTGTAAAAAAAAAAAAAAAAAAAAAAAAAAAAAAAAAAAATTGTTAGTGAGAAAAACAGAAAGCTTAGTCTTTCATTCGCAAAATCAATGATAAATACACCCGAAACATACTGGAATAATGTCCTATTTGCTGACGAAAGCAAATTTAACATTTTGGTTCCGATGGTCGAATAACTGTATCTAGAAGAAGCATGACAGCATCAGGACTAGATAATTTGGTATTTATTGATGGCATAATTAATTATTCTCTTTATTTAAATATTTTAAGAGACAGTTTAAAATTATCAGCCCAAAATTTGGGTATTGGAAACAACTTTAATCATGATAACGATTCTAAGTATACGGCTCTCAACATCAGCCTGTAGTGTCTCTAAAAATATCCACAGGTTTTGAAAACACGACTTCAGTCGCCAGATTTAAACGCCATAGAACACATTTGAAAAGAGCTGGATGTTAAAGTACGAAAACACGACATCAAAACGAAAAGCAAACTCAATACAGCCATGATGGAATAATGGATGAACATTGATACAAAAATAATCAAAAATAAATAAACTAGTAAAATCTATTCCCAGATGTTCAAAAGCTGTTGTGGATGCTATACGATATCCTACTAATATTAATTTAACAAAAAATGAAAAATTTACTAACATGTCAAGAACTTTTTTTAAGTGTACGAAGACTTTTGTAAGATAAAATGTTTGTCATTTTTTGATTATTAATTTTTTAAAAATAATGTTTTGCTATATTTTAAAAATATTTCAAGTAATTTTGTTATGAATAGATTATAGATCTTATTAAAATCTCATTCAGAAAGTTTACTTTTAATTAATGGATAGAGTTCTATTTCAATGAAAATCATAAGTGTACGAACACTTTTGGGAGCCACTGTAAATGCAAGTTCATATGCAAAGAATAAGCTGTTACAAAACTGAGAAAAACCTTCTTTTGCTAGAAGCTACCTTAAAAAGAAAGACAAGAAGCTACAGACGAAAAACAAAATATTGTATAAAGTGTAGCACGGTTAAACCATCGGCATTGTTTCATTTCAATGAAATATCAAATGACGGTTAAGAATTTTCCCACATACTTCACTGGATTTATTTTATTACTTTGCATTTACTGCAGAAACATTCAAGCAAGTCAAATTGTCATCAGCGATTTTATCATCTTTACCAACCTCACAAGGGCATCATTGTTTATTTCTTATATTATCCTGAAAGAAACATGTTTTTCTAGAAGAAACTTTGCTTCTTTATAAGCAATTATATAAACATTCACATTAACACTGCTTAAAATCATGTTTTCTAGTTAAATCCACCCTTAATGGCAGGCATTTGCCTATAATGGCATTGGCCACTACTAAGGTCCGAAGTGGTGGACATTTTATTGTGTAGGCATCTAATAGGCAGATACCGCTACCTCCCATAAAGGGAGAGACAATTTTACATCCATACCTTCTTTGGGATTCGAACCTGGGCCCTTTGGTAGTGCAGTCAGGCTCCCCTAACCACTATACCATCTGGGTGGATAGTTAAACTTATCCATACTAGATATATACGCAGTAAACATTTTCTTTATTTGAATTTTTTTGCTGGTCATATGTCCTGCAGGCATGTAGCTTAAATCAATAACAGTTTATCAGAACAAAATAACAAGGCTGAAATCACCAGAACAATACCGGAATTCATTTAAATCATGTACCTGCATTTGGAGCAAAGTGAGAAAATTTCAACTTTGTTCAGTTAACAGAACATTTATGTAGCTGCACAAATTTCTGAAACTCAAAATGAAATTTCAGACAGTACAGTACAGCATACATTTTCATTCATTTTTAAGTACAGAAAGCTGCAAAGACATGTATAAACCATGTGCAAAAAGGGGCCAAGCATATACAAGTTACTTGAAAAAACTGGCTACAAGTTATATTTTACCCTAAGAAATGAATGAACAGTCCATTAGCAGAATATAGGTCTGCAAGTAATATCAAGCATAAAAATCCCCCCCCCAATATTAAATGCTCTAAAGTTTTCCACAGAAATTTAGTCTATGAGGACATACAAAAATATGTGGTTTGGTCCATATTAGAAATCTACACAGATTTTTAATAATTTCAGTTAAAATGATAATACAAAAAGGACACAGTATTATCTTAGTATTAACTAGGATTAATAATGAACATTTATTTATTCAAAATATTAATCAGCATTTGTAGCATGAAGCAAGTTTTATTTACTGATTTCATCTTTCCCCACCAAATGTTTCAGGCAATTTTCTTAAAAGTGCCATACATATCTTTAAACATCATCAAATGAACATCTTTTAGTTCATGAACAACATAAATATTGAGTTTGCTTGCTAATCTCAATTTCTTTAGATAATTATGAATGTCTGAATGATAAGTTTTCAATGTTTCTACAATTTTTCATGTTGTGTACTATAAAATTAGCACAATCAATGTCTCTGTTAATATTCAGTTCAACTATTCATCCTATCCCTAAATCCACAAGTAAGAAATAATGTAAAATATTGTTGATACTGATGTTTTATATAGCAATGCCACAGTAAATTTTATGCAACTTTTCTCAAGCATAGTACATATTCTTTTTATGGAAATAAAACAATAATATATGACAAAAATGCTCTGTTGCATCCTTAATCTTCTTATAAAGTCTCCAAAACTCGATCAAATCTTAATATGGAACGAACCTAGAAATGTCAGCTTGTCAATTGATATAACATATGCATATGCAAATGACAGTAATTTTATTTTACTTATTTTATTTCCAAAAATTAACAAATGCTCTCTGTTGCAAAAACGCATAATGACTTTTCTGAAAACCCCTCAGCTAATGCTTTAGTAATACTAAGATTTTCCATAAAAACAAAATAATTCTGACGGTAATTTTTGCCTACGTTGAAACATGCAACTAACTATATCAAAGAATTATTTTCTGAAGAATCACTTTATCCCATTTGTTCTGTTATAATCCCTATTGATATCTAAAAATGAAGTCTTGTAAAGTTTATTAGCTATTCAACAACAAATACAAGCTGACAGATTAATTAGAAATTCAATATGTATGCATAAAAGACGGAATAAGCATCAGACTAAGTTTCAGCCAAGTTCTCAAAGAAATTCCAATAAATTATACAGACTAAGCTACTTCAATAATGGATGCATGCATTTTTAATAATACAAGCAAATGCTATACCTGTTATCACAATAAATGCCATGATGAAATCATTTAATGTGATGTTTTCATGTAAAACAAAGCTTTTGCCTTTTTAAGTACAAAGAAAGTTTGTGTAGAGTATGGCAGAGAACAAGATAAATTTTATAAAATTGTATATTGCTAACATCAGTATTATACCGTATTTTACTAACTTGATATCGACCCTCAACACATATTTGTATCTGTTTTGCCCATGACAGCATTTATTAAAATATGCCTTATTTTGAAGGCCTTTATTTTTTGGTAAACATGCTATAAATACATTTAAAAAAATTTATGCCAGCAAATGTAACACTCAGCATGTACTCTGAGTGTACCTATAAATAAAAATATATCTGAAAACAAGATCATTTTCCATATGCCTAGTGTGCTGGAGTACATACCATCATAAGACACTGAATTCCATTTGATATACAATACTTACTCAAAACCAACACAACTTATATTTGTAAATAATTGCTTCATTAGCTTACCAGAAAAACCGATAAATTTGCTTATGCATACATATGTTTCATCAAGTTCCCTTAATCTTTGGAGGGGGGAATGCCTACAGAAAAAGAGGGGAAGAAACCGCTTTTCTTATACTAATAATTAGGATTCAGATTTTTTTATTAAGTTTTGTTCAATGCAAGAAAGATGACACTTCCTCTGGTCATACAAGATAGCAAGTTTCTCATTACACTCTACTTCTAGTGAATGCTGCAACTATAATTAATTGAGAAAAGCCAATTAATGTTTTTGAGTACTTTCTTACTTCAAAGTACTTAAACTACTTTTTGATTATGAGCAGATCACACTGATTTTTGCCCAAGGAGATGTATAGCTATATTATCGACAATATTTCACTTTGCAGGACTGCTGCATGCTTGTGATACTGTCTGTATTGCATTACATTTTCAAGCAATAGACTAATTTTTGCAGCTGAACTGTGGGAACCATTCAAAACTCATGAGAAAAATATACATTTCCCAAATATATACTAAAACTTCACCTACAGCACAATTATGTTAGCAAAGCATTACTTGAATAAATACCTCAATCAAAATCAGCATATCTGAACAGTCTGACAATGAAAAATCAACATGCACATTTTAACAGGGTTGCCACTCAAACAGGAGAATGAAATTCCCTGACTTTTCCAGGTATGTTTCGAGAAAATTCCAGTCTATCCGCGTAATGTACGTTGGCTGTGCTAAGAGGTAAATTAATTATGGTATTACTTGTACTGTGTAGCAAATTCACTTTGTTTGATAATTTTGTTTACTTTTCCGTTTAAAAAACTTAATAAAATTTAAGATATATACATTGGATAACAACTGTACGTTTTATTTAATTATTACTCATGATCATCCCCAGTTCAACACGAGGCCAATCCGGTTCTAATAAATCACAACGCAATGCTAAAAGTTAGGTTATATTTTAGGTAAATTTAATTTGTGTGAGGTGTATTCTTAAAAGGCACCTTAACACTTGAAAACACAAATATAATAGGAGTTGTTTTCTCCACTGAAGATTGAGATTAGAATTTGCCCAATCTGGAATAAAATAAGGCTTTTTTTGCAGACATTCTGCAGCTAAACGAAAGAAAGAAATCTATTTAATAATATTTTTTTACTACATTGAGGTATTTTATATTTATTTCGCAGCATACATAAGGAAAAAGTATGTGCATTAAATTTCGTGACGTCATCATACTGCTAGAATTAATTTCAGAATTATGCCAGAGAAAATTTCCTAAAATTTGGAAATATTATTTACTAATGATAAATAAATTTAGAGGGAAGAAGCAACATTAAATGATATGAATAACATAAAAATAAAGATAATTATTTAAAAATTTAATTAGAATAATCAAAGATATTTTAGCGAATATAGTTATATTACATGGTTATCCTAGATGATTGATTACTATTTTTTTATTTTACTCCAAAATGACAAGGTATTTATTAAAAAAAAAAAAAAAAAAAAAAAGATTTTGCGGTAAAATCCTAGTATACGATACGGCCTTCGCATGATTTTGAAAATTGTCGCCAAGAACAAAATGACCCGTTTACTGCTCATCATAATGTCGCCAAATCCCGCTGTACCATACATGGAGATTATTCTTACCAAAGAAAGAACGTCTATGTAAAAAGCGGAGGGAAAATTTGCCAAGGGATTTGATGACGGAACGGCCAGAATTTCCCTCTCCGCGATGTGTACAGGAAATTGAAAAACATATGTTAAGAAAAAACGTTCTTTGACAAAAAAGAAAACTATGAAAATCCGTTTTTAAATTATTGCGAAAAATCCAAGAAGAAACGTTTTATCAAAGAACGTTTTTTCTTGGATTTTTTGCAATAATTTTAAAAACGGATTTTCGTAGATTTTCTCCCCCCTCCCTCAAAATAACTAATCCATGAATTAATTTACTTGCACCAAAAAATATTTTCTTTTCCTTTAGAGTTTAAAGACATTTTAAACAATATTCATTTTATGAACTCTTGATTCTTGATAACTCTTGAAAACGTGACCTTCGAACATCGACACCGGTTTCGAGCTTTGGCGACAGATATATCGCGCATGCACAGCTGTTTCCTGCTATGATGGAATCGAGCCACGTCTGTTGCAGAGATGTTTTCCTTCTTTATAATACATATTTTTTTAACCTTTCTAACCTTCATGGTACCGTATACTAGGATTAAACCTATTTTGTCTTATACAAGAACAGGTACTTTCTTTAGTTCATGCACTGCACATGCGATTCTCGAGGTTACTGGAAACCAAAAGTTGCGGGAAACTTGCTTTGCCTTTCTAAAAAGGCAATCAAATTGGAGCTGCGAAAATTGGCTCTATGCCAGCTGCCCGAATGACACTCACGTGGTACATAATTCGCCAAAAAAGTGATCTCTTCCGACGTCGGCGCAAAACTCGCCTTTTTTGGCGGGATCGTTGTATGAAATTCCCTGACTTTTCCCTGAATTTTTTGGTCAGTTTCTGAATTCCCTGACTTTTTCCAGTTTTCCAGGTAGCGTGGCAACCCTGTTTTAACTTACATCAAACTTACACTTAAAGTTATGAAATAATATATAACTGTAATTTTATGACTTTGTGTTTACTTTAAAACATTAAATCACGTTAAATTGTCATTAGCAAATTAATCACTTTTACCACCCTCACAAAGACATCATTGTAAATTTCTTATATTATCCAGGAAGAAACATGTTTTTCTAGAAGGATCTTTACACTGCTTCTTTATAAACAATGGTATAAACATTCTTATTAACGCAGCTTAAAATTATGCTGTCTACTTAAACTTATCCACACCAGACATATATACAGTAAACATTTTCTTTATTTGAATTTTCTCGCTGGTCAAGAATATGTCCTGCAGGCATGTAACTTTAAGCAATAACAGTTAATCAGAATAAAATAACAATGAATGCTGAAATCACCAAAATAACACCGGAATTGGTCTAGGTCATATGATATCTTCCTGTCCCCCCTACCACTTTCATAAATTTCATAAGGGTCTACCAAGAAACTCTTCTTTCTTACAGCACTTTAATCCTGTGAAATTAAATCTTGCACAGTGCATCAATATGACTGTCCAAGCAAGAAGACATATGCTGGAAACTGTTACTTTGAAAGCAAATTCTTCTTCCTAGAGACTTGCAAAGATTTCAAAGTATTTACATTAGCAATATATGAGTTAAAATTAAATATATGTAGTCAAAGAAAATAAAAATATAGAGAGAAATCCCAAAGAAAAATTTTTCACTTTTTGACATTACTGATTGGTTCCAAAATTGATGCTATTGAAGAGTTTATACAAATCAAAGACGTTCTCAAACTTTTGACAAACGCGTATCATCTAAACAAAAATTTAAAAACTTTAGTACCACCATTACATTTTTCAATTTCTCAGTAGAAATATATATATATATATATATATATATATATTGCCATTTGCACAACCTATTGGCTATTTGTATTATATATGCAGACATAAAAAATATTAATTATAATTGGTTACCATTTTAATTATCAAAATTTAAGTTATAATACTTAAAATAAATAAATTCTAAAATTTAGTGTGAAATTTGGGTGTGTTTAAGAAAGATCAAATTTTTTATATCTGGTCTTATTTCACTTAGTTATAACTGTAAATTAGAATCCACTTTTAATTTTGTTTTGCATTTATTTTATAAATGTAACATGAAAGAAAATCCTTGTTCACCCAAATAAGTTGTGCAAAAAGGCAATATAAATTTAATATATTTATTTGAAATGCCTTTATTACACCCCTCCCGGGTTCAGCCAAAGTTTCTTTTGAAATCACCAAAATAAAACCGGAATTTCTCTAAATCATGTATCTGCATTTGGAGCAAAATGAGAAAAGCTCAACTTTGTTCAGTTAACAGAACATTTATATAGCTGCACAAATTTCTGAAACTCAAAATGAAATATCAGACAGTACAGTACAGCACAACATTTTCATTCATTTTTAAGTACAGAAAGCTGCAAAGACATGGACAAACCATGTGCAAAAAGGGGACAGTTAGAGCTTGATCACAGGAAATTTCTGTCAATTGTTTTCTTACTTTATGAGATAAAATTTCAGGTACATTTGAACAAAATGGATTTCTAATTCAATTTTATTTTTCATAATCTTCAGGAAAATACATATTGAAATTATTTAAATACTTGTATTATTATGCAATTTTCAAGGTTTTTTATCGTTCCATTTATTTTATCTCTAAAAGTAAACAAATTAATAATTTGTTCTTGAAATCCTAAATTTAACTCATTTCACTACTCAAAAATATCAGCTAAACATGCTAAATGCACCAACCATAATTCACTAAATAAATATATTAGCAATTCAAACTTTAAATCACAGAGAAAAATCTGAATTTCTGATTGAAGCTGAAAAAGACAATTTAAAATTTTGCCTCTGGATAACCACCTTACTTCGGGAATGTAATAAAAGCATTTCATGTTCACCGCCTGCCTCTTGGCATAAAATCATTATTATTCTTGAATTTAAAGCTTGGCTTTTAATAATTTTTTGCTGGTTACTAAAGCTTTCACTAATGAAAGATGAATGGAGCAATGAGTAAATTTAGTTTCAGGTGCGACAGGTGCGACTTTATTTCAGAAATCACTCCAGAATGTTTTCCTGTTAAAGCCCAAGCTCTGTCAGTGCATGCAGTAATGCACTTACTCCAAGGAATATCATTCTCAGACATAAAACCGTTAATTGCTTTAAAAATTTCATTTGCAGTTGCTCAATCATGAAGCAATTCACAAAATAAATACTCTTTGGCAATTTGTTTACCTTCTTCGAAATGCATGTAAACTAATAACTGATCAAAGTACTTTCATCCAATTATGATGCGGAATACTAGCTATGTTTTATTTTTTGAATAAATGTCTCTTTTATGGAATTAGGTATTTCATGAATTCGTCAACTTACTATATCATTTGATAATGGAATATTATTAAGTTCATTAGCAGCTTTTCCATTGAATAATATTAAAACAATACGTTTAGGTGCTAGAAATATAAGGTTCTCTCCAATAATGTGAGCCTGATCAGTCTTGGCATTTCTTAAGCTTATTAGGTAACTAGCTAAGCTTTTTTACTTGAAGTAACAAACTTTTTCATTACCTGTTTACTATTTTTTTAACTACAATAATTTCCTCTTAATACATTCTTCAGATTCAAGATGTCTTTTAAGAAACGATGGTTTTGCACTTTGATTGGATAATACTTCAGTGCAAACAACACACTGAGGTTGAGGGTTCATTTCACCTCTATTCCAAGTAAACTCAAATGATAAATAACTTTCGCTGTATTTTCTATAAGAAATCTTTCTTTTCTTTGCAGTATTCTCAGTTCCAGTAAATTGCACTGGATCCATCACCTATGAATCATCACTTTTCCATTTTGAAAATCTACTTTTGTTTTATTATTTTTCACAAATATTTTTAAATGCACAATATATTACGAGTTCTTAAATACAAATGACGATATTCTCAAATTGCGTTGATAAGTAAGGAATACAAAACAACAGCCCCGTTCACATGCAACACTCTTTCGCACAGCTACAGTTTGTATTGGGGAGAAACGAGGATATGAAGCAGTTTCGCCTTCAGGACCAGTTCAGATGCACATCGTCTTCCATCCCTTAAACCATAAGCCACTGTGAGCGATGAATGGTGTCACAAACGCGAATCAGATTGGCAGATTCTAATGTTTACTTACATCTGTCAGTGCATGCAGTTCTATAGCAATAGTAACATTATTTACTATTGCTATAGAACACCATCGGAGTTTGATCCTTTAATTAATTAAAATACACCGAAATTAATTTAAAATGCAATTTATGTACGAGACCAAATGATTAAAAGAAGAAAAGAAACCACATATGGTGCTGAGCGGTTTTAAATAAAATGTTTTGTGGCTGTTAAAATTTCAAACTTTGCTTTTTGAAAAAATGAACAAAACGACAAATTAATAGCATTAATATTATAATTAATTCAAATTGTTTTGACATGCTTTACCAAGATTTTAAATAAAAACTTGTAATTTATGTTTATATTAACTAATTAAATAGCACTAGGTTTTATTTTACATATATATGTAATGAAATTCAGTAATAAATTTTTTAAGAAATTTGAAATGATTTAATTACCATATAGAAAGCTTATATTCTTTAAACTGCATTTTCACAGTTTTTAACACAGTTTAAGGTCTTAAAACTTATATAGATATGGTCTAAATTATTTAATATTTTTACCGCTTAATTAAAATTATATATTTTAGAGAAACAAGAATGGTTTTTGCAAAATACTGAAAAGAAAAATTATTTGAAGTGGAAATGATTTGAATTGAGATCATATTTGTTTCAATGATTTTGCATAAAAATGTGTTTTTATTTTTTTTCTCAGAAACTAATTCATTAATTTCAAAATCAATCCCTAAAGTTATTAAGAACTTTCTAATAAATACAATAAGAAAATATGGGAGAAATCATTGAAAATTGTAACAGAAGAATGACATTTTAATTGTTAAACTTTTCTTCCCAAAATTTTAATTTTAAAAAAATTACTGGCATTTTTTTTTTCCCAGCTTAAAATTAGTTTGTCTCACTAAACAATTTAATAACATTCATAAAAGTAGATGAAAGTTCTTAAATAAAAAAATCATTCAAAAGGCACAGAGTCCCCTTGTTGAGTTGAAGTCGACATGCGCATCTTTAGTTAAATTTCCGTATTTCATACGGTTCTATATAATTTTTTTGGATGATATCGCATCCCCAGATATCAACCAACGTGATTGTTTCGCTGACAATACCGCGAGCTGTCAGTTGCCAGCCAGCCATGTTGTTTGTTAAAATTAAGTAAATCGTGCAGTGCAGTATGAGAAATGTCCCCATTTGCCCTGCTCTTAAGAAGCAGGAATGTTCTACCTCCAATTCGGAGAAGCAGTTAATGCTTGTCGCCGTGGGAATGGGACACGTTGGAAGAAACAGTTTTTGCTACCGGTCGAATCTGCTCTTGTGAACGGGCTAACAAGAAGACAAAATACCTGCTGACAGCAAATTGATGCAAAAAATGATTCTATTTGAAAATAAAGCAATATGAGCCCAGAAATGGTGGCGCATAAAGTGTAGACATGCTAATAAATCGATCAACTCCAAGAGCATTAACGAGATATTATTATCTTTTTAAAGGAACTTATTTTCATTTCCTATTAAATAAAAAACCATTTCTATTACTTCTTTTAAAAACAGCATTTACGACAAATTTTGTTATGTCTATTGCTGAAAGGATATTTGTGAAAACAAAAACGGATTATTATGCTTAAGTTTTTGTGCAGAATCTTTGTTAAAGGTTATATATTTTCCCTGCTACATAAAGATCAGTCTCGCAGTAGTAGATATGTTATGTTTTCTGTTAAGTGGTATGTTACTATTTTACACTAAACAAAATACTTACACAAGGGGTTTTGTGACACTGCAATCATGACCAGCAAATTGATCTTCATCATCAAACCCTTTGTCACAGCCAGCACATATAAGCTGAATCAATTCACCTTCACTGTGTGATTTATTATCAGCAGGCTTATCAATCTCTTTGGATGCTATAATACAAGAAAGGAATGCATGGAGAAAATTTACATTTCAGTATGCATAAAAAGTTATCAGACAATAACATAGTAATAAAGAACATGTATATACTGATAACAGCATAAATTTTTCAAAATTTACCAGCAGCATCAGCCTCATGAGTTCTCATATGAGCTTCTAATAACTTTTGCTTTATAAATCCTAAAAGGGAAAAATTAAATATTATTTTTTTTAAAGGGCGTTTTTATGCTACAAATATTTCACTGCAAAGAAACTTTCAAAACAAATTTTCTGATGAGGATTAGTTTAGAAATTTTTTATTTAATACACACACACATTCAAAAAACATCAATAAGCATAAAATATATTCATTATTTGCTCTTGGTCTACTTGTTCTTAAGCTAGAAAAGCATAGGCCAGAAAAATAAGATTTTCAGGGCATTCACAAACTCATTTTTATTTAGTGCTTTCGAAATTGTAAAGTTTCATTATTATTCTAAAATTAGAAATCTTTCAGGCATCCTCCATTTTACAAAGCACAGTGTTACTGTGAAATTTTTTAAAAGCCGAAGGTGTGAAGCAACTATGTTTACTTTAGATAAATTTTAAAAAACTTCGCTTTTTTATGCTAATACTTTCTTGTTAATTCTCTAGACAGACATAATTTCTTGTTCAGTTACATTGTTGAAGTCGTGTAACTGCTGTGTCGAGAATCTGGATTAACTTGTCGTTTTCAGTAAATTTTCACACTTTCTTTACTATCGGTAACAGTATTTTCTTGATCTAGAACCATACTACAAACTTTGCCATCCTAAATTGATTGATAATTGAGAAGCATTGTCATCATAATTAAAATCTCCTGTATGATCTTCATTTATTACCACTTCTCCACATTTCTTTACAAAATCCTTTAATTGGAAAATTTCACCATTGGTTTGCCATATCCGAAAACCTTTAAAATTCGCAACTATCATCATGAGATTGGCGATTAAAGGCAACTTGTTCCGCTAAATTTTATCTTGCTTCTGTTGTGCTCTAAGACAATTAAGTCTCAATTGTATTGGTTTAGTTATTTATTATACTTATGTCTATTTCTTGAACATGCTTAGGCTTATCTGAGTCCTCATACAAGCCCTGGCGCTGGATCTGGGTTAATGTGAATAACAAATCAGTTATTCTTAATTCAAATAGCACTAAATGTAATCTTTTGACCTATGAGTATCATTAAGAAAATCTATTTTTAGCATAATGGTAATACATTTTTGTTAAATTTTTCCTTGTCAACATTTCTTGGAGCATTTAACTTAAATCTTTAATCATCGCCAAGTGCAATGTCAATATAAAAGGTTACCATACTCTTTATTTTTCAATTACTAACACACACACACACACACAAAAAAAAAAAAAAAAAAAATTATGTTTAGGCATGGCTACATGACTCATTACTCAATTTATCATGTGCTGATAAACATGCAGTGATGAAAACAAAATATAATAAATAATGATTTGCCAGGTCAGCATCAGAAATAGAAAATATTAGTAGGTGTAAAATCAATGATGTATCCATGTAGAATATTTTGGTTTGACATGTAAACCAAGCAGATTCGAACTGGAGCCAAATTCTCGATCATGCAAAATTTGCACTAAAATGATTGTTTTTTCAATAACAAGGTAATTTATTTAGTGTCTTAGGGAAATTACAAATCCGGACTCTCCATGTGTTTTATTATGTGTGGGGGCAGTGAATCAAATGGGGATTGGAGGAATTTGTTAAGCATCCCCCCTCCAATAAAAATAAAATTGTTGGTGGCTTTGAGGTCCGGATTTTAGATCATTCAGGATACTGGACGTCCGGATCTCAGACTTTGTACTGTAATACTAAAGGAAAGAATGATGCATTAAATCTACAGCCCATATAAAGATAACTTTGCTACAAATCAGTTTCACCAAGGAACTGAGGAAATGACACTAAAACTTAATTTCAGACTCGCCTAAACAAATTCCCTTCATTCACACTGCTTGCAGTCTAAATACAGCAATTTGGATGAATCTGTTTTCAGCATTACTGCGATCTGCACTCACACATAAAACTTTGGATTATACAAATAATTCAAATAAAACTGCATAGCATTTAGTTTTCATGAAAGATTAATTTTATTACTTATTATTCAGAGTTTCAGCTTGTTAGGATGCTCTGAACTAAAAGACCTAACAGCTATAAAATAGAACCCAACCATAATACATTTTGAAATAAAAGCCAACAGAATTTACCTTTCTGACAATAAGGACATTTGTGATCATCATCTCCTCGATGTGTTTTAAGGTGATAATAAAGACTGATTTTTGTAACAAGTTGACGAGTGCAACCTTTCCAAGGGCATTGCATTGGTGGACTAAAATAAAAATTTCAAAGCTATTAATTTACATAATAAAAATAATTTGTTTGCATAAGTTAACAAGATTTTGCTTAATAATACATATTTAATACATTCAAATGCACTTGCGTGAATCTTGTATTACTTTTATAAATAACACTACATTTATGTTATGTTAATTTAAGCAGACACTTTCAACAAAAGAACTCATTTAATTATTTAGAAGAACACTGCTACATAACAAGTTATTTTTGCATCCATTCTTGTTTCTAGAATGAAAATGATGAAGTCGGTGTTTTTGCCAAATGTTTTTTAATTTATACATGTTTTGATTGATTTAAATTAATCACGTAATTTTTATACATAATAAAAGGAAGAGTCTTTCTGACTTTTGTTCGTGCTGCACATAAGCTAGACCAAGGGCTAAGTTTGGTACATAAAAGCATCTAGACAAGAACCAGTGCACCTCGAAGAGATTTTTTAAAATTTTATGTTTTTTGATGAAATCAAATCAAATTGATGCTGCTGATATCACTGTTGCCACTCCAAATACTGAGGGTGATAATTTTGTGCAGTCTTTAAATTTAATTTCTCTCTTGGATACTGGATGCTTGTAGAGAGAAGGCAACAATAAGTTGGTTAACTTACTTATTAGGATAACTAATATTTGAATTAAGGGATATTGCTTTTTCCAGTACATTTAAAATCCAGATGAAGTCTGGCCGCTCAATGACTAGTGATAAAATAAAGATAAAAAAAAAGCATACTCTAATTTTGCAAAAAAGCAAAACAGAAATGGTATACAGCATAGTTCATAGAAAAATAAGTTGCACTGCAACTAGAAATATCACATAAAATGTTATTTAAATATTAAGAACTCAGGACTGGGTAAAAAAAAAAAAAAAAAAAAAAAAAAAAAAAAAAAAAAAAAAAAAAAACTACCACCCAGAGTGGCCCTTTTGTCACCTAAGTTGTAACAGTAACCTTTTATTGTGTATAAATGACTAAAATATTATTACAAATTTTGTATAGGGCTCTAACGAAAGTTTCCCGCCACCACAAATATTGCCTGTGCAAACAGTTCACGTTACTATGTTTAATCATATTTTATCAAACGATTTTTTGGCAAGAGACTTGCTTCAGAACACTGTGTAGTGATATTTATAAAAAAATATCGGTATCTTTAAGTACAAGGTGTCTGAAATGAAACTATCAAGAGTACCAGATTAGAAAAATCATTTATTTCCAGTTCTGTTGCAAAAAGTCAGCTACAGAATGTCACCAAATCATGTGTATAGCTTTAGGTACTAATGCTGAATCATATGACATTGTGAAGGTTTGCTACAAGAAGTTCAAAAACAAGAACTATGACATTCAAGAAGCAGTGCGCTCTGGTCGGCCTACTGATGTTGATGAGGCCTGCCTGCAAAACCTCCTGGAAGATCAGTATGCAACTACTCAGAGTTTGCTAAGGAGTTAGATGTTAGTGACATGTCCATTAGCCGTGCTATGCATTGCATAAACTTGACATACAAGTTCAATCGCTAGAGGCCGCATGAGTTGCACAAATAAGGAGAGATGTGTTCAGGCCTGCACTAAATCTACTCAAATATCAATGCAAGGACAAAACTCTGAACTGGATCGTCCCTGTGATGAAAAGTGGATTTACTTCAACAACACAGGCGATAAGGGGGTTGGTCTGCAGCCAGTCAGCACATCAACAGCGTCGTAAAGTGCAATCTTAAAAAAAAAAATCATGCTTTGTATATGGTAGGATTGGCATAGTAGTATCCACAAAGAGTACCTGGAAAAAACCTTGACAGTAAGGTGCACCGCAAGTGAACTCAGTTCCGCACAAAAAGGTACTGACTGTTCCTTCAAGATATTGCAAGACCACATGTGTCTGCATTCACCAGTTAGACTCTGTACAGATTTAAATGGGATCTTTTGCCACACCCACCATACAGCCCTGACATCACTCCTTCGGACTCCACCCTTTTTTCACACCAGCAGCTACATCTTGCTGGTGCTATCTTCCATTCTGCACAGCACATCTGAAATGAGGTTAACTGTTTTTGGACTCACTGCCACTAAGTTTCTGGACTGACTGCTTTGAAAGAACTACTAAAATGTTGGCAGGGTGGATTTGGGTGGTGATTACTACCCGAACCAAAAGTATTGGTTTCATGTGTTTTTGCTAACTTTATTACGAATGCTTTTTTGGTGGTAAACTTTCTTTACAACCAGATATATATGCAAATCATTCGAGTGAGATTATATGTAAATTGTAGTATTTTCTGTATAATGTAACATTAAAGGTGTCAAGAATACAAAAGTGCCAAGCCGGCAATGCTTACGTGACTTATTTTTGTTGCCACACATGGCGAGAAATTGCAAAAATTGGGGAGAATTTTGATCTGATCCCTACATAACTGTACATGCCTTTCAGCGATTTTGAGAAATTGAAGGTATTGGAAATTTCTCAGCAATTAGGCAGAACTATATAGACAGAGCATTAGTTCTCAATTTAATTCAGAATTTAGCTGAGAGTACTGAGAAGTCAGTGAGCAACTTTATGCATTGGGGCTTTTTATTGAGTTCTATGTTTAACATTCTTAGTAGTTTGAAGTGGTAAGTGCTGATTGTGTGCTCTGTCATGCTGAAAACAGCAGTATGACAGAGAAAGTACTTTTGTGAAAAGTTCCAGAACTGTATAGTGTTTCTTTAGAGAAAATAAATTTTATCAAGCTATCATCAGTTCTGTGTGCATTCAAACCATTACTAACCCATTCACGGGGAGTAATATTAAAATAAGTAGAACACAATTATGAATTGTGTATTGACATTGAACATTGTATTGACCCTAAACATTGAAAATACATTTAAAAATATTTATATGAAGGAGGAAAATAAGGATTAGGATTATTCAATTATGGCAAAGCACACGAGGGCTATCTGCCTAAAGGGAGGGAGGAAACTTAAGACAACACATAAGATAGTATTGCAAAGAAATATACTTTGAAAGTAACGCTTGAGTATTATTAAAAAAAAAAAAAACCTGCTGATAACTTTAAATCAGTTTGAAATATATAATTTATAATCTCTTGATGCTGTCATCTCAAGAAAGAATATATACTTGTTAATTATACTGATACTCTCAAAAAGTATTCTTTCTGGTTTCAAGGACTTTTAATGCAATTTTTTCTGGCAGTCACATTGTCACAGTTAGCACCAACAGTTTTATTTGCTATGATTTTAGGAACTGTTGCTTCAGCAGGATCATTGTTAAGCATCATATAACAGCATCAATGTTAAGGTACGAGTTATTCATTCACACAATTTTTTCATGCTACTTTATTTTCTACAAATATTTGGTGAAAACAGAACAGCAGTCCTTAAACAGTTCATCCAGAGCTCTTGTAGGGAAGCATGCCAAAAATTTCATTCCTTTTAATGTAAACACTAGCATACTGTCCTTTATTATTTACCAGAAATGTCTCTGATCTAACTTTATATGTGTGCTTTTGGTTTGCTTGTGTTCCATCTAGTATTTAAAAAACAAAACATAAAAGAACCCTATGCATTTCAGTGAAACTGACCACCTTTGTTTGCAAATGGATAAAATATGTAGATTATAGAAACTAGTTCCTTGGATTCCCAGCTGTCAGCACTAGTCGCAGAATTGGTTTTTTCAGAGTTGTAATTATTCGCCCCTTTTGGCTTCTGCTCAAGCTGTGGATCTAACAGTTTTCATTATTCGCTCTTTTTATCACCCCTGCTCTAGCCGCAAATATTTATAAACATAAATTTATCTATCTAATGTATTTTTTCAAGTTGCAGAACAAAATGTGGACTAAATGAATGAGAGAACCTTGAGGAATATTTGGTATCATTTGGTGAAATTAGATAAAAAGATAATTTCCATTTGGGATCTGCCTCCAAAATTTATTTTTACACTGTGCTTTGTAGTAGCAACAAAATATCAATTATAATAATAAAATAATGTAATCTTTAACAAAAGTGAGTTTAGCTTTCATTATTTTTTTATTTTTAATATTTTTTATTCCAGAATTTTATTGCTGTTCTATGTAGAAAGTTTTTTTTTTATTTATTTATTTATTTTTATGGAAATCTCAAAAGTACAGTTGAAACAAACCAGTCCAGAGAGTGAGTGGTTTGGTTGAGTTGATTCCAGCAATCCCATTCCTTGTTGATTTTTTCTGCTCCCCCCCATCTCTGCACACCACTCTTGATCCATGCTTGTTTCAAGCACATTCATCAAGGTCAGTGCTAGTGAGCGGTGAATCATTAAAAAGAACTAATTCACTTCAGTGAGTAAACAGTTTGCCCATCTCTACTGAGAACTGAAGTTGGCATCTAAAAAGTGACTTAATATAGTATGCACTATGTAGACATGAAACAGAAATTGGTCAGAATCACAAAAATATGATTTAGTAAGAGGAGTGGCCTACTATCCAGGTAAAATGCTAATGAAATCTTTCTGTATAACATGCTAAGTCTAATGGTATGGAAATATACGTCATGTAAAGGAACATGAAGATACAATTCATTTAGAGAACCATGAATTAGAAATAGATAGCATATGGATGCCCTGAGTCTTCATACACAATGAATAACTTAGAATGTTTATGTTACGACAAAATAGCAAACCATATCATTTCAAAAGGAATAACTTGCTTAATTCTCCTTTATTGTTTATGTGTCTAGAATCTCTTCTTGTTGGGCTGCGTTAATGACACAACATTGAGAAATAATCTTAAAACAGTAAAAATGTGAACAGTTCAAAGAAAATTTGAAAATTAACTACACATTTGAAAAATTTATCCACGTAGTTTTTTATAAATCCACTCCCTCCAAAAAAAAAAAAAAAAAAAAAAAAAACTCTACGCTCTTGCATAGCTTTTGAGAATGAAGTTAAAAAATATATTTTTGCACCTATTCACAATTTGCCTTATTTCATGGATTTGTAATGGATTGAATGCCCACAGAACTGACAAAAACATAGACATAAGTATTTTATCGAGAATGATTAAACAGAACTTTCTTACATTTTATAAATGGAAGTGAGTATATAAAATAAATAGAAGGGATTTATATAAAACATAGATTCATGAAGATTTAAACAAGCTGATATTTTTAACGATAATAAAATTTTTGCACTTACTCATGAGCTTCCATGTGAGTTGTAACTTGTTCTTTGTGAAGGAATCGTCGATGACAAATTTCACACTCAAACACTATGCCATGTGTTTTTAAATGGCCCCAGACGCTTTGAGTTGCTTGGAATTTACGACCACAGAACTAATAAAACAAAAGCTATTTACTAAAGCAAACAAAAGCCCCCACACACACACAAAAAAAAGATTTAAATTTATCTGAAGGGGAATTTAAATTGCAAAAGAAACACATTTTATACGCAAACTGGTGAGAACTTTTGAAAATGTTTCTTAAGTAGTACTATGAATATTTTCCAAATGTGATAAATTAATAACATAGTAATTAATATCAAAACTGTGAAAGCATATGAAATCAAAATACTGATTTAAAATTGACCAAACATGTAATCACTAAAACACTTTGCAAAAGTACACATTTAATTAATCTAAAACTAAAATCTTGACTCAAACAAGTAGCAACATTATTTAAACTGACATTATTACAAAAGAAAATTAAAAAAATGGTTAATATTGTTGCGAACGACGCATGCTCCGCTCTTGGGAAACAGATCGAGCCTCCTGACCAACAAGCATAGAAAAAGAAAGTTTTTTTTTTTTTAAAACGGCAACGACGAGGAACAATTGACGTTAAGTAGATTAGAAGTTTTTTTTTTTTTTGTTGTTGTTGCAATGATTGAGATATTATTACTGTTTTGTGTGAAGTGTCAAAAACGTCAAGTAATTCACGCAAAATAGTGTCAATTTTAGATGAGTTTGAAATATAGTCTCCCTAAGCTGCAGACCAGAATCGAAGAACGAGGATCATAATGGCCCTATCACTTCTATGGACGCGCGCGCTTACCCGGGACAATTCCGAGAAACGAGATTCTAGTAGCACGGCTTTAAGCGGCAGGCTTCCGAGAAATGTTTCGTCTAGCTAGGAGGAACGTATCCCAGCTACGAGCAACATTTTAAAACTTTTCCGAAAATGTTCCGGGTGGAGACGTGTTCCTCGAACGTTCAACCAATCAGACGAAAGTTCTGCTTCTGAAGGATCACGGGTAACTTTCAATATGGCGGTGGCTCTCACTGTGATGTCATGGACGGTGGAAATAGAGGCTGATTTAATTATTGCTGTTTTGTTGTAATAATATAACTGCCTGTGTCATTTTTAAAATGTTTATATATTCATTAAATATATAATCGTGGAAATTTAAGAGTTGACAGTATTTTACGACGTTCTTGCAGTTTGGATTTGTTTACAAATTGTTCATCGCCAAAAGTTCGCCAACTTTGTCGTATTTCGTGCTGATCGTGTATTATCACTTATATAATAGAATTTTATTTCTTAAATTTAAGTTGAATAATTTTTTAAAATCCGTTTGTATATGTGCGGCTTTTCTCCTAATTACTTATCTTTTAAATTGTTAATTGCATAATCAGTCACACATTTTAAACAGCATAAAAGATGCATAAAAAAAAGAAAAGCATAGCTTATGTAATAATGAGAATACTCATTAAATGTGTCTATTATTTTCATGTTATTAATGAAATACTTTTTGGATTATAAATACATTAGAAACTATACTTTTATTGTAAATGCTACATATTGAAACATTGGATATTTATGGATTTATTATTATTCATGGTGAAAAACATTTGTATATACATTCATTAATATAAATCTTATTCATTACATTAATACTAATAAATATATATTAACAACTCCTAAACCATTGACCTCTCTACCTGTATGTAAATATGTGACTTATTAAATGTGTATATATATGTATGTATGAATAGAAAAATGATCATTGGGAAAAAGTTTACTTGAAGTTACTTTTAATTCATATAACGATCATGTAATTAGCAGCAACTGTAGTCATCAGTTCTTTGCAAATTATTATGGATATGTAATATTCAGTTGAAAACTAAATGAACAGCATTTGAGTACTAAAGAGTGTACACATTTTGTTATTGGTTTAATTCATAATTATATCATATTTATGATCTACGTAATATAAACATGACTAATAAATAATAAGAAATGTAACAGCTGTGCATTTATAAGATTTGATTACATAAAACAGTGCACAACTGATTATCACCTTCACATCTGTTTACATAATGAATTGTACTTTCCAATTAAGTACACGGGCCTATAAGTGACCGAAGCGTCGTTGAACACTGGTAGTTCTGTCTCAGGTTAGAATGCTGCGAACAAGCTGGCTACATGGGCGTTTTCTTGGTTTTCTAAATTTGTAACTGGTATTCAAGCCGGTTTAAAAAAAATCTTCTACAAAGGGATCCCTCTTGTTGTTATCCCTCGAGGCTTTGCGGTAATCACATAAAACAATCTGAGCCCACCAGCGACAGAGCGGTAAAGTCGCTGAACACTGGTAGTTTGGTCCGAGGTTTGAATCCCGCGAACGGGCTGGCTGCATGGGCGTTTTCGTGGTTTTCCCCAATGTGTAACGTGTGTACGAGCTAGTTCCCCTTAGAAAGTCCTCCACGAAGGCATTCTTTCCCTTAGGAAGATAGCCCTAGTGTGCTTTGCTGTAATCTCAATAAACCAAACCATAAAACAAACTCATGATGTGAACACCTAATTTCTAGAGTTGGTATAATTAATGTGTTTTAGGTATATTACCGAGTGTTCTATGGGACAGTAAACAACTCGCACATATTTGATTGCTCATGTATTCATATGCTTTATTTGATCTTCATTTTGCTGAATAGTATCTGCTGGCTGTGAGGAGGTAAATATCAGCCATATAGATTTTTTTTTTTTTTTTTTGTCTGTTTGTTTGAATGGACAGAACAGTAATTATGAGCCATAAAGTTAGTCAGAAAATGCTTTCACCAGTCACTAGGTGGTCACAAATTTTCCAGTGAGCCATCAAATTTTCATTGAAATGCAGACAACAGAAAATACACATAAGCGATGTGTGATAAATAGACTTATCCAGCACACGTTTTTAAACTATTCTTAGTGTATACAGAATTTGGCTATTACTGATGTAATTGATTGCTATAACCAGAAGTGTGTTTATCTGTTACGTGAAGTGCCAAAGTGGAGATCAAAGTGATTAACTTGATAGCAATCACCTTTCTATTATCTTCCATTACTAACAATAAAGTTTAAAACGAAAAGCATGTGAGCGATACAAAACAACACGAAGAAGAGAATGTCACTTGAAAGGAAACGTCACTTTCACCAATCTGAGCGATAATTGATTCTTGCTTGGCTTTCAGCCTATTTACCAAGTGAAGATGGTAACCCTATTTCGCCAAAGGGCGTTTCTCAGTACTGTTGCTGCAGACGTTTTGTTCTGGCAACAAATATCGTATGTGATAACGCTTTAAAGGTAAGCAACTTCACTATGCTAATCAAGAATTTTGAATTATCTGTTTCCTGAAACAAAAAATATGTTGTTCACATACTAACAGAATATAATTTTCATGCATAATTTTAATATTTAATAATAACTAGTTGGGGGAAGGAATGCCTTCATACTGGATTTTCTAAATTGGCTCATATTATGCATGAAGAATTTAAAATTCTCATATAATTAGCTCATTCAATTACCAAACCCAGAGCAAACTACCACCGTTTCTCAGCTTTAGCATATCAACTCTAGAAATATATAATTAAACCAGAATTTATTTATTTATAAATAATCCATTTTTAGGGAGGAAAGCACCACAGACCTTAAATTATTCATACAAAATAATAATTCATTTAAGAGATAAATAATAATAATAATAAAAATAATAATTCATTTAAGGATCAACAAATAGCCAATATATTGACATAATTTTAAGAAAAATGAGTTTGAAAGTGTAATAAAATAAGTCTATACTAAATAGCAAAAAGATACATTATATTAGATTAAATTTTTACCTTACCTCACATACTGTTGCAATTTCTGGATGCACTTTCTGAATGTGCATTCTTCTAGAATCAGGCTGTAAGAACTGCAAGCCACATTTTTGGCATTTGTAATCATGGTCATCATTTTCCATATGCTGAATAAAATATTGATGCATGCCAAACCAGGTTAGGCAAACTTTGCACTGATGATTTCTTGCTTCAATGCCAGCAGGTCTGCACTTTTCCTAAAATGAGATTTATTTTTTCAATTTCAATTAAATACTTTACAAGGATTCAAAACAGTAAAATTTTTATATTAGACATATAACAGGAACTATTTAATGAGATTCAGTACCATACAATATCAGTAATTATTCCATTGTAACTTAAATCCAATTCAAGAGTCCCCTCTATTTAAAAGTCTTTTTAATATGTATGTTGAAGGAGAAATGTCTAGGATAATTAACATATAAAATGATTTCTCAGAATCCATGCTTCAGATAAAAATCAGTACAATGGTATTTTTATAATTTCAGGTTACTGGTAGAAAATTTGTTTTTCCTATTATTCAATTATAAAATTGTACAATGTATTTTCTTAATCAGCAGACATTGAAAACTTTTTTGCTGCATTTCAAAACACTATCTTGATACTACCTCTCAGAATAAATCTACTAAAATACATACCAAAAAGATTATTATTAACCTTTAATCCCATAAACAACAGAATATCTTCAGCACTATTGCAACCTTCTAGCAATATTCCTTGTCATTTTTTAGGCAATTAAATTAATTAATATTGATAATATTTAAGGATTTGTGGAATGACACACAAAAAGAAACACTAGTGCTTCAGTGCATTATCCAGTGTGCTTTTGTTCTGCATAGGAAATGAATATACACATAAAAGCATTAGCTTTGATATTTATATTGTAAAAAACATACATTTCATATGACAATATATTATTTTGTTCATATAAAATAAACATATTTTATTGCAAACTACAATTGACCAGATTAATTGGAGTATTCATAATGCTCAGATACACAAACTAAATACACTTTTCTATGGAAGGATGAACCATAATTACAATATTCTGGATATTTCGATTATTCTTCAAGGTTATAAGAAGGAACATAAATCAACACATCTTTTAAGTATCAAATATTTTATCACAAATAACACATATTTAACCCTCTAAGCGGCAAGGCCGTATATATAACGCCTAGAATATTTTTTGTGATGTCTGTAAGAACGTATATATACATGCATATTAAAATATGTCAAAGAAATTAAGGCAATGCAGTCAAAAGTCGTTAACCCGGACCTCAAAGCCTTTCGCATGCGCATAGGCTTTTGCTCATGCGTATAATACGTTTACACATGCACGTTTAATGCATAACAGACGGTATAAGCTAAAATTATCTAATTATCTATTTCAGTTAATGTTGCAGTTTGCGTTGTTCCTTAATCTTCTAATTGGATCCAGCTTATTATTTTTTGCAGACTGTTAGAGCAATTTTATAAAAGTAAGCTTGAACTTTTGATTATATCAAATAGAATTTCTGATGCTGGAGCTGCTAAAGGATCTAGAAAGCGAAAGTACGTTTCGATGTCCATCAAACAAAAAGTGGAATTGCTGCAAAAAATGGATAAAGGCATATCTGTCTCGAAATTATGCGAGGAATATGGCATTGGATGACACAAGAAAAAAGAAAAAGGAACTTTTTGTGAAAGCATCTTAAACAACTTACATTGAAAGAAATGTTTAATAAAGTAAACAAATAAATATTAAGCTTTTTTTTTTTTTTTGTAAATTTTGATACCCTTTAGATCATAATTGTTCTTTATTTCATAAATTACAGTTTCATATTTTTAATTTTATAATTTCTGCATGCCATCTTACCACCAGATTTAAACTGATGACTATAATCCGAAATCGCCGAAATTCGCAACGACACGTCAAGCATTGAATTGGAAGTTCATCTGTCAGCATTATCCTTATCTTCAGGGCAGATGTTTTTATTTTATTTGGCTTATAATTCCTTACTAAATGTTGTATTTCATCTCGAAGTACTCCGTCTTTGATTTAAATCAAATTCCTCGTCATTATAATTCGCTTCCGATAGTGAAGAAAGTGTCACAGAGGTCATTGAAAACGAAAAAATTTCAATTGACAAATTAGTCGGTATTCTCGACACAGCAATTATAGGACTTGAACAGCAGAACTTTGTAACTGAACAAGAAATTATGTCTGTTTATAGAATTAAAGAGAAAATATTATCACATAAAACGAAGCAACTTAAACAAATTACATTGAAAGAAATGTTTAATAAAGTAAACAAATAAATATTAAGCTTTTTTTTTTGTAAATTTTAATACCCTTTAGATCATAATTGTTCTTTATTTAATAAATTATGGTTTCATATTTTTAATTTTATAATTTCTGCATGCCATCTTACCACCAGATTTAAACTGATGATCTATAATCCGGAATTGCCGAAGTCCCAACGAGTCCGGATTAAAGACTTTTGACTGTATATCAAAAGAAAACAAATTCAGAAATGAAAGTTTTTACATTAAAATCAAAAAAAAATAATAATAATAATAATAATAATTTGTTCTCATAGCAGTTGTGGGAAATTTGTGCTTTCTTAGTGAAAACCCTGGCCGCTCAGAGGGTTAAGACAACCTTGCAGAGTCTGCTTAGTTAAGAAAGCTCAATACATACTAGCCAACCTACGACACTAAAAAATCAGGAGATTTTTCAATGACAAAAAGATTTTTTAAATAATAGAAATATGTAGAAAGAAAAAATATTTTTTAATAATGAATTTAAATAGTAACTAATTAATATGAATTAATGTAATTCTACACTGTAGAACTGTGTTAAGAACATCAAATGATAGCACAAAGAAGCATACAAAAAAGGAAGAAGCCTAGTCAAGGTTCGAAGACAAAAACATAAATATTCATTCTTCACAAAATAAACTTAACAATAATCGAAAAATGCGTCTTGTATTTATTATTATTATTTTTATTTATTTTTTAAGGAGAGCTTTACACTTACTTATATTTCATAGTATTATTTTGAGAATTTCCAATTAAATTGCTCGCAGGTGCAAAGGTTACTTAATTTTCTCACATCTATTTTTAACAGTGGAAACAATAACTATATCTCCATTTATTACAAGGTATTTTATAACTTTGATCCTTAACCTTTTATCTTTTATCTTAACTTTAGAAGAATTTACTTCTACCTTAAAAAATGTACAAAGTGAGTTCCATTGGTCAAGGATTCTACAGGGTACATAACCACATTTTAGTTAAAAAAAGAAGCACCTTAAGCACTTTTCAAGCACATTTTAAGGAAAAAATAAGCACCTGTCTAATTATGATATACACAACTGCATAACCTTAAAAGAAAAATTAGACTTGTAATTTAAAATATAAGCAATGCAATATTTATTAAGAAAATGAGCATTACCTCAACCATGGAAAACAATTAACTTTTTTTTTTAATTTTAAATGACAGTTCAATTTACAGAATTAGTTTACAATGAGAAGAAAAAAAAACTACTAAACTGTATTACAAGATTTAATGATGAAATTTCAGTTCAAAATATAGAAAATAAATAATAATAAGCCATATCAACTGTATTCGTTTGGCACCTAATAAAAAATACAATTTATTTTTCCACTCATATTAATATTTAAATAATTTAACTTAAATCAAAATTCTGAACAATTTCTCAATCCAGATTGGACCGGGGGGGGGGGGAAATCAGCTGCTTCAATATTAGAGATTTTGCGGAGAAAGTGGAGAACCTCCCAACTGTAAATCCATACTGTATAATGTATTGGGGGGGAAAGAAATTATTTTGACTATTCGATTACCTTCCTTTTATTTAAGCCATTCCAAATATTATTCCCTAGAAAGCTAATCTGTGTAAAAACACACCCATTTTTGGAAGTTTATCTATACTTTAGCAATTACTGCAACTACATTATTATAAATATTCATGCATATACTCATAATATAAGCATAATGATCATAATAAACACGAATATGAACTGACCACGCGGAACAAGAATGCAAATTATTAAAATCTTAATAGAAATTCAAACGTGTGTAGTATTTGGGTGGGAGGAAAAGAATACCGAATGTATCGGAATTTTCTACCATTTTCGCAATTCTTTGACCAAAAGAACGACGTGCACCATAGGTTACAGTAATGCAGAGAAAGGGGGGAAAAGCAATTTCCGGGAGTATGATTCACTATCTGACATTGCATATAAGGAAGAAAAGTTGTTTATTTAGTTTCGGCTTCGGTACGGGAAAAAAATGCACGTTCATTAAAAAAAAGGTCTAAAAGCAAAAATAAGCATTAAAAACAAAAAAATAAGGGCTTTAAAGAAAAAGTAAGCACCTATAAGCACCTTTATATTTCATTTTCAAATATAAGGACTTATAAGCACTTGTTAGGACCGCTACGAACCCTGATTCTAGATAAACATTTCTCTAAAGATAGCAAGCATGCACACACATATTTCAGATTTTTGCTTATTTCAGTATTATGCAGCTGTTAGATTGTTTAAATTTTCCCATAAATCCATTTTGGCAATCTATCCAAGATAATACTAAATATCAACAATGTGTTCAACCACACTGACTACCAAGGAAGCTGACCTTTTTTCACTGCTAAATTTAACAGGTGACAGGTGGATTTTATAATCTGCAAATATGAATTTTTTTTTTCTTTCAGATGCAATATCAGTTTTCAAACCTACAATTCCTAGTGCACTGTCGGCACTAAGTGCTAAGCAATTATTCTGAAGAACTGCACTTTTTTTTTAAAGTTTTAATAATTAACTGTGTTATATATTAAAGCTTGTTGAATCTCATTCTAAAGTGATGAAACAGAAAGTAAACTAGACTCAATTTCTGAAGACTCTGGATTAAAAAAGAAAAAAAAACAACAATCAGCTACAGTTTTGTATCAGTATTATTGCTTCCATCTGTAGACAGGCAGAATGGAAATGTTTTAATGCAATCAATAACTGAAGATTTATTTTTCATACCAATTTCTTCTACATTTACAGCCTTTTTTGTCCTTGCACTTAAGTAATTCTTGCGATTTTACTGGAGAGAAACATTTTGCTAAAAAAGCTGCAGCATAATTTGATTCCTTCAGTGGCTCCAGTAAAAAGTCAGAGAACAGGCATTCTGTTTAAAAAACTTTTTTTTATATTTTGTTCAACAGATCCCCCCCCTACATCTCATGTTATCCTTATGCATATCTTTAAGAGCAACAGCTCTTCCACCCTGCAAAACTGAAAAATCGCAATGATAAACGATACACATAGCAATATTACATTTCCTTGGCAAAATAATATAATGAAAGTCATCTGTTTATGATTTTTTTTTTAAACGTACGATTATTATACATTTTTCACAGACATAACTAAGACAAAAGATTTCAGTTTCTTAAACTGTTTCTGGGAAGCAAGCAAAACCTGAGCTGCCCACTGGCGAAACAAATGAAATAAAGAATCTTGACCTTGTTTTGTGCTCATTGGCTAATATATTGCAGATGACCCGCAGCTGCACTTGATTCTTATTGGAGAACTAGATCATGACGATTTCTGATACGGGTTTAAGACTTTCATACACAAAGCAGAAATGCGTCATGTCTCACTGATGAAACAACACCAGTTTTTTATATGCACTTTAAATCACCAAAATTCGCTTTTTTTTTTTTTTTTTTTGTGAAAATAATGAAGTATTAAGACAAGCTACATAAAATAAGAATAAGAGAAAATTGGGAGAAATATGTTGAAAATTAGTTTTACGGGATTATGGTCGGAAATATGGAGTCTCTCGCCTAAATAAGGAGAGTTGGCAACTCTGTCAATATATGTGATTATCATCAAAACCAATACATGTAGGATCATGTCGAAATAAATATTCACACATGTCAAAAATATTTAAATTCCATTTCTGCTGTTGTTGTCTTGTCCATGTATTTCATGGGAAAATGATCGTCAGAGCCTCAAGGGGGGGTTGGAATTTTATTTCCACCCAAATTTTGAGTGAAAGCATGCCAGAGAGGGGCACAAGGGTCTTTCGGCTTGCCATATATTTAGAATGCCCCTATGCTTCAAAGATGCTATACATTTACAAACACCCATGCCTTCTCCAGGATTAGAACCCAGATCCTTCGGTACCGCATTAGGCTTCTCTAACCACTATACCGTCTTGGCGGCAATACCGTCTTGGCAAATACTATACCGTCTTGGCGGCAGTTCCATTTCTAGTTGAATCATATCAATAGAATGTGCAATAATATAGAGAGAGAATAAACATTAAACGTTTAATGCAAACTTTACCAAAGTACATAGAAAGACATTGCAGATGCTTAGATTATATAACTAAATTAATTTTAATGATATAATCAGAATCCCATCCCCCCAAAAATGAAGATTTTTAATGGTCATTCAACTAAACTAAATCTTCCTAACACAATCAACGAGAGCAGCACACACTATCTTTTGCTGCCAAAATGGTCACCTTAGAAAATTCAGTTGATGTCCGTAGCTAATGTTTTTGTAATATAAACATATATCACATGATGTATGGTATCACTAATGAAGTTAGTTTATGTTCTTAGAAATAATAGTCATTTTCAGAAGTCGGATTTGCAAAATAGGCTAGTCTTTTCTATTAATGTCTGCCCACGTGATAAGATTTGATATTTTACATACTTGTGTCTAGTGATAAGTAGAAAAAATAAAGGGAAGATAAATATGTTAAGAAAAAGATTCTAGTATCAGAAGTAAAACATTCAAATATTATGTTTCCATTGTTCTTTCAGATGTTCTCCAAAAAGTAAGAAATTCATCATAAAATTTCCATAAAATACATCCATTACATGTCAATACCATGGAGAAATTTTTCATTTTGTCACATATTTCTCTAATCTTCCAGAATTGTGGGTCTATAAATCTTGTCTTCAAATCCTTCTAAACTTTCCAAGCTGCAATGTCTAAAATCCTGAAGAAAAATTAGCCCTACCAATTCTGTAACAGCAAAAAGCCAGAAATATTTTTTTGGGGGGAAAGGAGGGGGAAAAGTATAAAATTAATTTTATAGAGAAAACTGATGCATATTCTGAGACAATTACATGGAAAAAACTCTTACTACAAAAAAAGAATAAATTTTTAATTAATTACATAGCTAATTTTGCTTTTGGTAAGAGCTGTTTGGTAAATTGTACTTTATAGCATTATACCTTGTTTATTTTTCAGATTCAAAATAATGTATAATAAGTTGCCAAAATGAAACTTTATGATATGAAAGCGAAAAATAAAAAATGATTTATTTTAATGCTATTTTTTAAATATAATTTCAATATATTACCATTATTTTAATGAAATTCATCAATGTCACGATGATGTTTTAAAAAAATCGTTGAAAAATTCCCAGATCTTGGAATTAAAATTTTTCTACAGAAACTGATCTTAAAATCGCCAAAGTGTTGATTTAGAACGGTTTAATAAAAGAATTCACATCCCCAAAAGCGAAAAGTTGTTTAAGAGCTCATTATAAGAAAAAAAATGAATTTCGAAATGCTTATGTCTCACTTTTTGCTTAAAAACTCGAGTATCCCATCATTTATTATTAGAAATAGAAACAAATTATAACCCATGTACCCATTTTAAGGACTCTTATTAAGGACCGTATGAACCCTGGGGTAATGCAAAATCTGAAGGCTTTCAGATTTTTTTTAAACATTATATGATGCTTATAGAATGATAAAAGTAAACTTGTTTTATACAAACTGTTTGCATCCAATTATTACTTACGTGCATTTTCATATAGTGACTTGCATGTTCAATAGACACATTGTGCTCTTTCAATTCATCTTCAGTATTGAAAGTTTCATCACATATACTACAGTTGTGGGCATGGTCTTGATTATGAACTTTCACATGGTTCTGAAACTCTTTATAATTAGTGTATGTGCTTTCGCAGGATGTTATAGCACAACGGAAGCGTTTCTCAGAAGAGTGCAGATCTTGCATGTGTAAATAATACAAAGGATAACTTTTTATGACACTGTCACAAAGATGACAGTAATGGCCAACTTTTGTTTCCAAACCAAGATCTGCTAATTCTTCTTTACCGGGAATATCCTTCATAACAAGGGTGCTTAAAATTTCTCCATTTTCATCTGAATTTTTAAGAGCATCTGTTTCTGAAATGGAGAAAAAAAATCATATAGCATGATACCTCCTTAATCTGCTCAACTATATGACATGTTTAAAGTAATAAATAATCATGCTCAATCAAATGTCAGACTTACAGACTCAAATCACACACATGCAATATTTACCCATTTAGACAATTAATTCTTCACAAAATTTACATTACAATATACTTACAAAACATTATAACATAATGCAAGACGTCCCATAAATTTATTGAGTTACAGCCCAGCTACTGAACTACTATCACTATTTTTCGTTAACAGGGTGCTAGTTTCATTGCATGAAAGCACCTAAAGTGAAAGCTTACTCAAGTATTATAATTAGCTTAAATCATGAATAGCTAGCTATTAATGAAGTCACAGTGAATAAGTAGAAAGAACGAACATGCCAATAAGTACAGCAGAACTCCAATTATCCAAATCAATCTGGGCCAGACTCCATTCAGATAACTGGATTTTTTAGCAAAGAAAGGGTCTACGTACACTTTGATTATTGCATGCATAGTACGTTCAAAATGGGAGGGACTCTTTTTAAAGAAAAAGAGGTTTTAATTAATTAAAATGAAAAGGCAACACTCTTACATACATGTTATATAGCATACTGTACAGTACTTACAAGTGCTGAAAGTCATCGCTTGCTGAACATCTCAATCAAAGTAAGCTGTTTGATGGACACATTGCCTGCCCTTAAAAATCAGCCATCAAGTGCTTTAAATGATGGACAACCAAGCTTCAAAGCTAGGATCTTAGCTTTTTCATAAAGAATGAAACCCGAAATTAGGTTCCTCGTAGAACGCTGCTGCAAAAACAGCTTGAAAATGACAACTTCTAAATTTTTCTTTGTTGCTACCTTCATTGATTTTCTTGAACTTTCAACTTCGTTTTTAAACAGTGACACGAAGTTTCAAGGTTCGCTCCTTTTAATGTCTGAAGTAGTTGATTATTCAACACTACGTTTCCATGTTAACTTTTTTTTTTTTTTTTTAATTCTGAATTCGGATAATTGGAGTTGTACTGTATCCCACACCTAGATCTTCTCTCTCTTTTTTTAAAGGAAAATATCAAATTTTTGAAAGGCTGCGAGGCAGAGCAAAATGTCGAGATAAACAATAGTGCAGCATTCCAGCCGCCACTAGTTAAGATTTCTACTTAATTGAGTTTGTGTGACACTGTTTTCATTGCAAAATAATGTTTTTGGCAACATTAATTGAAGCATAAAATTTTCAGAAATGACAGCTTTACACCTGCTGCATAACCCGAAATTAATATCATAAAATCATTTTAATTTTTTCTACGTTTTGTATTTAATAAAATAATCATTCCTTTCATGAAACTATACATAGAGTCAGGCTTCACTCAGATGAGAGTTTTATGGCTTAAGATATAGAATTGATTAAGTCTGTTAACACCTGTGTAACAGAGTTTAAACCAAGCAATCAGAGATTTTAAAATTGTGCTTGTGTACATGTGCAGTTTTCTTGAACTTTCAACTTCGTTTTTAAGCAGGGACATGAAGTTTTAAGGTTCGCTCTGAATTAGTATGTGCAGTTTACCCAGCAAAATCATCAACCAAATCACAGTTCACGTTTGCTTTAATGTGACTGGCCAATTCTCATATCAAGTTGATATTAAATCAAAAAGTTAGAACATTTAAGCAAAATTTTTAAAACAGTTTTTATGACACAGCAAGGTCTTGTTGCTATCAACAAAACTCAACTTATACTTAAAAAAAAAAAAAAAAAAAAAAAAAAAAGAAGAGTTCAAAGTATTATGATGTCATTAAGTGTTAGATCTCATGCAAACATCTTTATTTGGCACTACATGTGCCCCATTACTAGAAAAGATCCTCAGTTTCAAATTTTTAGTTTTCCTACCAGTTTTTATGCAGAGCTATTTCCTTGCTATTGCTCAGTTATTACCCTGAGTATAACCATCGTGCACACAGGAAGACAGAAAATTCAACAAAGCTTTATTTGTTCACTACCAGTGGATTACAGCTAAAATTAAAATGTACAAGTTAAGAAATTCAATTAACTAATTGACAATAATATTAAAAAAGTAAGCAACTTGCTAAGTAGTATTATAACTGCCAAAATAAATTTCTCTCAAATAACTTAATATTCAAATAAAATCATTAAACACACTGGAATAGAAAAAAAAGATATCTCCTACAATTACAGACTCAAACTAACTTCCCCAAGGCAACACAGAACCTCTACTAGCCATTATTTCGTTCACCTATTCAGCTCTTAAAACTCTCTTACAACTCTTTCTTACTTTCTGTTTTGACAGAATACACATGATTTCTACTAAAGAAAAAACAGAGCATTGATTAAATTAAGCTTAATTGTGAGTAAAACCCGAAAAATATTTGTCTCATGTGAACAGAATGGATAAGAAAGGTAGGAGGAGGTATTGGTCATTACAGCATTTCACCACCAGCACTTTATGTGGGCTGTTTTACAAAAACAGTTACGCTAAAGCTGTCATATCATCATTGGCATGACAGAAATGGAATCTCATGTGCTTACTTAATTAAAAATTAGTTGTGGAAGTTATAAGAAATGGATTTGATAGGAAATATGCCTTTAACAGGGTGACCACGGTCACCAACTGATGCAAATGTATAGCATGCTATTAATATTTGCTGCAATATAATACAGCTATTAATATTTGTTGTTAATATTATAAAACTGAACTGATTTATGGAATACCTAGTGTGATGATAAAATTACAGATAATTTAAAAAAGACATACACACAAACAAAAGAAGATAATAAGCAGTCAAAATAAGAAACATCAAATGAGAAGAGTTACTGTCGCTTTTGATAAAATCCCATCAAATAAATCTGCAACTTTAGACAGAGCAAATTTTAAATGACAAAAGGAAATTACACAAAATACTTTATCAAAAATGTTGTTAAACAAATATTACTGTATTTTTTATCAAAACTATATTATAAAAAAATTAGTATAATTTTACCTTTGTCTTCAGAGCTTTTAGGAGAATTTTTATCAATCCAGACCATGTGTACATGAAGAAAATGCTTCACCAATGTTTCAGAACATGTAGCTTTCTTATCGCACAAGAAACATTCAAGAAGTTTTATGCTCCCTTCATTGTTTCTAATGATTTCAAAATTTTGAGTATGTTTAGTGTCAACCAAATGTTTCTGTAAATAAAATTCAATCCATAATCAATATGAGAACAGAAAACACTAAGAGTAATTAAAAAGTGGGAAAAGAAAAAAAACATGCAAAGATTTAAAATTAACCATGCAATTTTACACCATACGGCCAGAAAATGGCAAAACTTCCATTTGTAATGAAAAAAATATGTCAAATTGGGGTTGTGGCAATGCCAAAAATATCCAGATGATCATTAATTGATCTAATCTGAAACGATATATGTAAATTTTCTTAAAAAAGTCTGTAGCAGAAGTATATAATACATGAGCTTGGATTTTTTTTTAAAATTATACTAAAGGCATGAGTGTATTATTAAGCATGTATTACTTGTATTGTGCTTTGAAATCACTTAGTTTTCTGTATGTTATATCTCGTTAAAATTAAAAAAATAAGTATTATGTGTGAATAGAATGGCAACATCTCTTAGAACTGGCAATTTTATAGGTAACAAAGAAGATCTGTGCAACATGTTTACATAATGTAATGCAGCAGAACAAGAAAAAAATTAATAGATTAAAATATAAACATTTCTAGTGGCAGTAGGAAATTAATTTAATGCACAAGATCAGCCAAACAGCTGCATTTTTTTTAAAACAAAGAACATTGCCATAAAATACATTTTGATTTGTCAGGTGGTGTTTGATGTGTTAATTCACAAATAGTAGTTAATGGAGTGTTTTATAACAAAAAAGGGGGGAGGAGGACAGTTTTATATCTCCCGTTCTACTCGGCCGATTGACGAAATTCAAACTGCGTTTTTGATGGCGTGCAACTTAGGATATACATTTATAGGTAGCATTATTATAATATAGGTATTCTGACACAAAACCGGACTTTTTTTTCTGAAATGACATGCCAATTTTTTTCCATATTTCGATTCCCCGACTCAAATTATACCTAAATATTAAATTTTGTACAATTTGGTACGAAATTCAAACATTTATTTTGCCACAATTTTTTCGGTTTGTGCCAACAATAATTCACTTGGCAAACTTCTTAATTTATAGCAACCTATTTTCCTTTCCATTTTTCCATTGTACACGAGCAGAAAAAGGTCATCACCCATACTTTCAAATAATTTTAACAAAGTGCATAGACTATATTTGGCGTTATTACCGCTTATAACAACTTCTAAAATGCGCCATTATGCAAATTCATGTATATCTTAGAAGCTTTTTTTGAAAAATTTATAAAAATTACTTAAAAATACAAAATGTAAAAATAAATCATAAAAAAAGAGTGAATTTTATTTAGAATAAACCTAAATTTTAAATAGTGAAAGGAGGAATCAAGTAAGATTAATAATAATAAAAAAAAAAAAAAAATAATAAAAAAAAAGAGAGATATTAACAAATGTATATCAAATTTAATTAACATCGAGAAGCCTAAAGTTTGAGAGCTAATTTTTTTAAAAACTACTCATGTGATTTTTACAAAACTTGGCAGTTTGGCATAATTTAAGTGGCAGAATTTAAATACGAAAAAAAATATATATATGCCATTTCAGAAAAGTCCAATTATGTGTCAAAATACCTATATTAAAACAATACTATATATAAATCCTATATACCTTAAGTCGCACTTTTGAGACATGAAAAACACAAGTTGAATTTCGTCAAACGGTCTAGTAGAACGGGAGATATAGAACTGTCCCCTCTTTTTTGGCACAGTGCATGTGGTGTATACATATCTTTTTTTAATATCGTTATTGCCACTGGTAAAATTCATAAATAATAACTAGCTTTTTAAAGCAATCATTATACAAATAGCAACAATATATGTGTGAAAATAAGAATAAAAGCACATGCTACCAAGACAAAGAAAAAAATAAACTAACAAAAAAAGGTATACAGTCAAAAGTTGTTAATTTGGACACCCATAATCCGTACCTCAAAGCTACAAACTTTCTGCGCATGCATCACATCGACGTGCATAATTTACGGCTTACGGCTGCGCATAACACGTTTATGCAAGCGCGTTTAATGTATAACAAACGGTATACGCTAAAGTTATCTAATTATCTATTTCAGTTAATGTTGCAGATTGCGTTGTTCCTTAATCTTCAAATTGGATCCAGCTTATTTTTTGCAGATTGTTAGAGCAATTTTATAAAAGTAAGCTTGAACTTTCGATTATGTCAAATAGAATTTCCGATGCTGTAGCTCCCAAAGGATCTAAATCTAAAAAGCGAAAGTATGTTTCGCTGTCCATCAAACAAAAAGTGGATAAAGGCATGAAGAAAGTGACAGAGAGGTTAGTGAAAACGAAAATATTTCGATTGACAAGTTAGTCAGTATTCTCGGCACAGCAATTACCGGGACTTGAACAGTGGAACTTTGTAACTGAACAAGAAATTATGTCTGCTTATATAGAATTAAAGGGAAAGTATTAGCACATAAAACAAAGCAACTTAAACAACTTACATTGAAAGAAATGTTTAATAAAGTAAACAAATAAATATTAAGCTTTTTTTTTGTAAATTTTAATACCCTTTAGATCATAATTGTTCTTTATTTCATAAATTACAGTTTCATATTTTTAATTTTATAATTTTTGCATGCCATCTTACCACCAGATTTAAACTGATGATCTATAATCTGGAATCGCCGAAGTTCCGACGAGTCCGGATTAACGACTTTTGACTGTATAAATAAAACAGCTTATTTTTGAACTATTCTCAAAATCTGCATATAATTCTGTTACTTAGAACTCTGGATTTAAAAATTGCATATGGTTTTATTATCACGTATCAGATTATTATTTTTGGAAGTTTTGTTTTGGGGCTGGATCTACTCAAAATATTTTTAAAAAATTTCTTTTATTTCACACTAAAATTGTCTATATTGTTTAAGTCAGAATTTTGCATTTTTGGCACTGCTTACATTGGCCTGTAGAAGCTGAATTGATTAAAAAAAAAATAAATAAAATGTAGTCAAAAGTAATCTGATAAAGACATAGATTACTTTTGACTGCTTTTTAATTTTAAACTTTAATTGGAATCTTTGTAAGTTCATAGAAAGGAAGTTTGAATTTATTTCTTTCGTTACACCAATTACTTAATGACGATGCAGCAAAAGACACAAAAGTTCAGTTTCATTTTTGGCATATCCTGCCTTCATATTTCTTGCAGTTTTTCACTGTGCTTCTGTTTTTTGGTTTTCGCCTGTGGTTTCTTCCAAGTTGATTATAGGATGAATTTTAAATGTACTTTTAATTTAATTTATTTAATAATATATTACTTTATATGAGTCAGCTATTTATTTTTAGCCATAATTTTAATTGTGATGATAAAGTTCTTTTACGGAACAGCAACTTTCACTTCATTTGAAAACTGATCCTTGAAATAGTGTCTGAGAAAACAGCTTTTTTTCTCCTTTACTCTATACAATCAAATTCACGGTCTTATAAGAATTATAATAATAAATATTCAAATAAAAATATAAAATTGGTAACATTTTTGGAATAAGATTCTCCAAGACAGTTTAGACTGCCTTGGGTATTTTGACACATATTAGACTGACTGAATTAAATGTTAATATTCATAAAAAAGTTTGATAGCTGATGATTTCTTTTTAAAAATTTATTTACTTTATTTTAACAGCTTCTTTGAATACTTTCTGGAAGATTGAAAAGTAAACACTGTATAAAATGTACAATTCAAAACCTCAGATACAGGATTTTATCTGAGAGATTACCTTAATTTCTTTTTCCGACAAAAATGTAGCAGCACACTGAGTACATTTATATACACATAATGTCTTTCTCAAAAATGCTGGTTTCATATGTTCTACAGATTTTTTAGATGCACATGCAAACACATGAACAGTGAATTCTTTTGCAGTTCCAATTGGTTGAAGACATTTTGCACAGGACCACATTTCTGGACCTAGACATTACAATAAAGGAAAATGATTAAAGCAATAGAGGATCAGCCCATTCACTATGAAAATTTTCAGCACTTCATACAATAAAAAAGATACAAGTATTTTCCTTTTACGATTTGCACTTACATAAAATTGAATAAATATCAAACTTTCTGCGGTACTACTTTGGTAGACGGTTGCACGGATTTTTGGCGATTTACGTTGGCGCAATTTTTACAATCGTCAGCCATCTTGAAAAACGCTGTTTTTACGCATAGTAAAGTATTCGAAACTTTAAAAAAGTAAATATCGTTAAAAGTAAAGGATTAATTTTTTGTTGAAAATGTCGTTTTTTAAGATGGTAGGCAGGTGTAAATAAATACATTTACGAGGGATATCCCCCAAAAAAGGTCTCCTATATATTTAGATATACAAAGAACCGTTTATTTTCTAATATTACTACATCACTTTAAAGATTGAAGAATGCTTCAACATAATCGCCATTTCGGTCAATGCATTTTTGTAGATGCTGTGGCAGTTTTACAATGCCCATGTCATACCAGCTTGCCACCATGCCCTTCAGGAAGCGTTGAACCTCATCTTTCACCTCATCATCGAAGCAGAACCGCCGTCCAGACAAATGTTCCTTCAACTTAAGGAACAGGTGGAAATCGCTGAGTGCCAAGTCTGGACTGTAGGGTGGGTGTGTGATGATGTTCCAACCAAAATTTTCTCCACACCACTTGCAAACGTTTTTGACATCCATGCACAACTACTTCCGTCAATAGGCGGTGAATTTCAACCGGTTTAACGCCTTTTGCGTTCAAAAATCGAATAACTGCGCGCACATCGCACTTGGCGGTAATGTTTATCGGGAGCTCCATTTCGAATGGCTGCCAAGCCAAGACTGAGCATACGAGCATAGCGTCTGCATACTTATGTGATAGCGGAGAAGGCACCACTCACAACAGTGTTGCCAACAACCATATTAAAACTTTCTCTATGTCCCCAAAAAATAGGAGACCTTTTTTTTGGGGGATTGCCCTCATACTATGAGTATAAACTACTAAAGTAAGGTCATTATTACTTTCATATAACAAATAAAGAGAATAAAAACACTGCTATAAAAACATTATGCCAACGTTTAATTAGATTAAAATATTACTTAAATTGAATATCGAATTAAAAACATTATACCATTATTTAAAAGATTTAAAATATTACTAACTTCAAATACTTTAAAATATGTTATATAGAATATAATTAACATTAAAACATATGTGACAATAATTATCTCAGCAATTTTTTAAAATAGAGTATTAATTTTTTTAACGAAAATTGAAGTATACAATTATAAAATAAAAGAAAAATATGTACTTACATTTTTTTTAGTCATTCAACCTGTCGTTTATTGACAAGTACCACAAAAAAAAATCGGAATCATAATTTAAATATCAATGAAAAAAAATTGAAAAATGTAATATCAAGGGTAGGAATAAAAAAATTTTTTAAAAAATTCATAAATAGATAAAGCAATTTAGAGCCAAATTAATGGATCATAAAGATTAAAAATAATAATAATAAAAAAACTCCAATAATAGGTATTGTTTTTAAGATTTCGAAGATCCTTTAACCGCCCCTCCCTGAAGTACAAAGGACAATTTTTTTATTCGGATACCAATAACAACATTCATCTTTGAAGGAATTCGACGATATGAATTAAATTTTAAAATGGCACGGTAATGCACAAATTTTCAGTAACCAATCAGAGAGCTAATTACAGCTTGTTAATGCACAAATATTCTATAACTAATCAGAGAGCTGATTACATCACTCCTAGAATTAAAATTATTTAGACAACCATACATAATAAAATCATTTTTCAAAAAAAAAAAATGCAAAATTAAATTGTATTTTAATATTTAACAGCCATAAATAATATTTAAAACATTAGATTAAATTTATAGATATTAAAACTAATAACTTATCCAGCAATGGGTTTACCATAAGTCGTATTACTCGCCAAAATCCGTGCAACCGTCTACCAAAGTAGCACCCTTTCTGGAAAGTAATAACTGCAGTTTGCAGCATGCATATTAATTTTATACAGGAGATCTAAAAAATAATTAAATGCAGGATTTTTCATTGTGACAGTATAAAATTTTATACGTCATTGCAACTTTTTTTTTTTTTTCCCATATACAAAGGTAGAATTTTAACTGATAACTGAAAAATAACTAAAAAAATTTCTACCTTACATAATTAAAGAGTTATGTTACACTTTCATTCATTCAAACCTTCTTTTCAAAAATTCAAACAGAATATTCAAATATAATATTTTAAATAATGAGATATCTTTTCTCCCCCTTTTGTAATGCATCTTACTCAGATTAAAAGTTTTCAATAATCAGATCGATGCCAAAATTGCTTTAGACACCTACTGAAGCTGTGAATCTAGGATAGGATAAAAGCATCTCATTCTTTATTTCCAACTACTTTTACTTCTGAAGCATATACTATGCAATAAAACTTTTTACCAATTTGCTGCACTTCCCATTGCGGTACTCATAATACGTAAAATTTTATACATAAAAGATTCAATGTTATTTTCACCTTTGAAAGATTAATTTTTATACAATGATAAAATTTTCAAATAAATACGGATTTTTCACTGAGACACTTTTCATGAGTTAATGTTTTGATTTTATTCATATTTCTAAATAACTAGTCTAATGCAATAAAATTAACCGTGTAAACATTAATAAAACAATCACGTATAATACTAAAAAAGAGATAAAAGCAACCAAGGGGAAAAATACACTTGGCTATTTATGATAAGCTGATACAGTAGGAAATTCTGCTCACACCACAGTAATTCCAGCAGCAATTATAACATAGATATTTCATACCTGAAGATTCAAGCTATTTCCTTATTTTGATAATACAAACTTCTTGAGAGTGTTTATTCTACTCTGTTAGTTTTACTGGCCTCAGGCAGAATTTTGCTGTTGTTGTTATGTTTAATCTCACTTATCTGATCTAATCAGAACAAGTCCATGAATTTTATAATGGCAAAGAGCACAATATTGCATTTTTTGTTGGCATGGGCCTTGAGCACCATAGCGGTGACAGTACAACTCACCTATTTTGCTTTATGAGTCTCCCATCCACTATCAAACTATCAGAGATGACTTTTAGCTTGCCTGTATTTTGAGTGGCCCATGGTGCGAAGAACTATACATTTATACATATACATGCCTTAAATGGGATTCAAACATGGGCCTACTGATAAATCAGTTAGCATCACTACTATATCGTCTTCTTCCTGGTAAAACTGAATTTATGTTAACTCCTTGTATCCATAGTAAACATTATTGCTGCAACTGCTCAATATCCATTAATGATGTTTAATTTCATCGTACAGGAATTGGAATACTTTTGAAAATCTGACAATGTCTCAAGCACGATTTGGGGAGGAGGGATCCAATCATTTAGCAAATCTCACAGACCACAAGTTAACACATACTCTCAGGAAGAAGATACAACATAGTCCTTTACTGGCAAGTTATCACCATTTGACCAAAACTTAAAGAATTCTTTGTGTTAATCAATAAATAATTCTCACTATTACTCCAAATTACACAACAGGATAAAAATGGAAGTAAACAATAAATAATGAAAGAAGTAAATTTTTTTTTAGAATTTTAATAAATTTAAAATTTAAATAATTAAAAAAAGTATTACCTGTTTGAACTGAATGGGCCAATAAAATATGTTGATCTAAATTGTCTTTTCCATTCAAAAATAGTTGGCAAACAGGGCATTTCAGCTTTATTTTACTTCCTTTAATGGCAGCAGCAGTTGGAACAGCTGAAACCTGATTATGCTTCTGTTTCACATGAGCTTTTAAGCGATTTGCTCGCGATGTAATGAAAGTACAATATTTACACACATAAGTTTGCATACGATGCACATTTTTCATGTGAGTATGATGATCTGTAAAATTTTTGGACATCTCTGCACAGATGCTGCAAAAAAGTGATGTGCTTAATTCAGTCACCTGCTGTTCTTGCACAAGCCGGACAGTTTTATTATGTGAAGTTGGATAATGAGAACGAACTTCAGCCAAGTTTTTCAAGGTTATGTCACAAAATCTACAAACTGAATTAAGAGTAGTCTGTTCAGTAACATCAGGCGGCACACACACAAAAACAATATTTTCGCTGAATTCAGCTTTAAATGTCTGTGAAGCTAGTTCATGAACTGTACTATAATGTTTCTCCAGTTCCAAAAGAAAACGAAAAGTATTTTTGGTTGGACAAAGAAGACACTTATGACTTGAATCATTTGGTGAAATAACTTGACGGAATAAAAACATACCAATTAGTTTACTACTGTTCTCAGCTTCAGTCAATGGTAATTCACTTTGAACCAACTGTAATGTGTTTGGAAGTTTTAAAGTTCTGCTATCATCAACTGCATCCACAGTGCAATCCTCTAACGATACTTGAGGCACAGTTTTCTTTGGAGTTGTGGACTAAAATTAGATTTAAAACAACAGCATAAAAAACATCTTCTTGTTATTTTATGAAATTGTACAAAAAATGTAAAAAAAAAAGTTGACAGATGAAAGTAATATTAAAAAATAAAATTTTAAGACCAATATTACTTAGTTGCATTTCATTAATTTAAGATACAAGTGAAAAAGGAATGCACTGTGAATTGTAATACAAAAACAAACAAAACACACACACAGGGAAAAAAGAGAGAGAGAGTGATCTCAATAAAATTTCAAATTATCTTCAATTTATATAAAGGGTATGTAATCCTAATTTTACACATAAAATTAAAGTATAAAATGTAATCTTAAACACAAAACATTCAATATAGAAATTTTTTATCATAAATGCTCAGTAACAAAACATGTTAATATTAAACACATTGGTTGAAATTTCTATATTTTTAGTCAAATGCATTAAGTACTGTAAAAATACACTGCCTAAATACAGTTTATGAACTCTCCACTAAATAAACACTGGATAGGGAGGGAACTTTTACACACATTTGTAATCTTTTGCATAGTAAAACTTTAGACACTTTTTAGAATAAATTAATTATTTAAAATTTAGTGCATTATTTAATATTAAAAACAGTAAGCAATTAACACTATAAATCACTTTTATTTTCATCTCTGACATTTATGATAAACACCTGTAAAGGATATCCACAAACTCCAAATTTATAAAAAATTTTCAAATAAATAAACTTTAAGAAAATGGGGACTACCTATTTTATTTTTTAATCAATGTTGAAAAGATTCCCTTAAATTCTCTGATAACAGCTTCTCAAAGATAAAATATTAATTAATAATAATATCTATTTTACGAGTTCTCACTTTATGCATGAACCTTAAAAATAAATTAATTTGTAAAAGTAAAATATTCTTATACACACAAAACTATACCAATTAGAGTGAATTTCAATTAGATCAATATGTAGTTATTACTATGGCTTCCATTATTTAAATGGTGGCAGGATTATCGATACATCACCAATTCTTGTTGCAAATCAAATGCCTGATATTTCTAACCATGATCATTTGTAGTCTGCTCACCATGAGAAGAGCGAATTAGCTATGTGTTACTGTATTTCTTCCCCCCTCATAAATATTAACAATTCTCTATCACTTCTAATTCAAGGGCAGGAGGAAACTGTGTTCTCTACATCTAATCCAACAACTAAATAAGTAAAAAGGTAGAGAACCTAAGAACGTTATGGAATACATGAAAATCTCTTCATATGGCAAAACAAAGCCAGTAGAATTCTTCTAAAACACAGGATATTTGGGAGATAAATTTGTGAACTTTCTCATTCAGGTTCTGAACAGAAAGCTGAATCATAGCAAAAACAAGAGGGATCAAAAATTTATTCAGACAGTTTGTGTGGGTATAAAACAGATGAATTAAAAAAGCAGGCTAGAGTAATTTTACTGGGAACTATAAATTTCATTTTGTTGATCCAACAACTGCTCATGCATAAAATATTGAGATTTTGGGGTTCACTAAATGGTTGTATAAAAAAAAAGAGGGAGTTACTGCTTACCATCAACAACAATCTTAGCTCGTGGAGTTTGTGTGGCAGAAGTCTTTGAGATGAGAAAATACTTTTCATGCTATATTACAAGCAAATTCAGAAATATGGCAGCAAAAATACACATGAACCTGGTTATAATCTCCACATTTAAAAAATAGAGGTCATGATAAAAAGAAGCAATGATCAATCAAATAAAATAATTTAACACTTGCTGACTGATCACCTATTAATTGGCTTTTTATTGGCAACATCTACCAACCGATAGCCTAGTAATCAGTTTTTTATCGCCAACACCTACCGATTATTATTGCCTATTAACCATTTTTTTTCTCGCCAATGGCTATTGACCAATGGCCTACTAATTGGCTTTTTTAAGCCACCGCCTACCGACCGATAGCCTATTCATCGCTTATTCCTTGAGGCTAGCTAAAAATAGCCTATCAATCGGTAGCCAATTGCCATCTGCTATATCATGTGTATTTTATTAGTAGTATTGAGGTACATTGGCTCACTTGCGTTAAGTGCACTGCTTCGAAAACTCCCACATTTTCACACCTTTTTAAAAAATTTACCTTTCACAATGAGCGAAAAAAATGGTACTGGAGAGTTTTATTAAGACGATTTATCAGATTGTCCTGACAGTTATTCAGAACAGGAAGAATCTGTGGCTGAGCGGCCGGTCGGACGTGTGTATGCTGTTGAACTGCTAGCGGTCGATAAAGTGTTAAAATTAATATTAAAAATCTCAAATAGTTTCATATTAACCTTCAATATAATAATTTCACTTACCGCAGCAGAATACTGGTTTGGATATCGCCATCAATTACCTCAATCATTTTCAATAATGCTTTTTTACATATTGCATTCATATAAATAATATATTTAATATATAACATATTTAAACAATAATTAAATTCACTTATTATTTATTATATATTTTAACGTATTTTGTTATAATGCATATTTTGCATAAGATACACAGATACTAAAATATTTTTTTTTAAAGTTGAAAAGTCAGCAAACACTGCAAACTTACCATAGTTTTAGCAGCTGGTTTTGGTTTCTCCTTTGGAGATTTCTTTGGAACTGCTTCAGGAGTAGTTTTAGACTGATTAGTATCATTTTTTGCAGTGCTGACTTCAACCATACTGCCATCAGGCATGACAACAAATACTCTCTCATTTGTGGCTTCTGAATCTTTACCACCAGTTGCTAAGGGTTTATTAGCAGCTGTGCCATTTGAAATGCCTGAAGCAACTTCATCAATAGTATTGATCTGATTAACAGGTACCTGGTTAGGTACTTTTGGTTTTAAGGGACGCACGAAATTCTTTCTGGCTCCCACTTTTGGAACAGAATCTGGAAGTTTTGGCTGCGCCGGTTTCTTTTCATTTTCACTCTTTTTCATACTCTGACGCAAACTTTCCCGTAATTCTGCCAATGTTTTCGAATCACCTCCACTAAACGAGTCATCAAGATCATCAAAAGATATATAATCTTCTTGATTTTTTTCCTGATTTATCAAATTTTCAATCTTTTCTTGATATGTCACTCTTTTCTTTTTGTCATATGCAATCTCAACCGGTTTTGCTACTTTTTGATTTACTTGTTTACTAGCCAATAAACTTTTCCCAGGTGTCAGAGTTTTTGGAGAATGCTTTTCTGTATCACTGATCTTGGCTTGTTTTTGCAATGAAATATTTTTAGATTTTGTTTCTACTGTCTTCATTTTCTTGTCTTTTTCCTTCAATTTAGAGACACGTCGTTTGACAATATCATCAAAAACAAGAGACTGAATACTTTCTTCATCTTCAGGTACAGGTACACCGAGATCAACAACAGGATTAAGATCACAATCTTTCAAAAATTTTATATCCTTTGCTTCGCCTTTCACTCTTATGAATTTTCCTTTCTCTTTAGGATCAGGAATTTCAATGATAACCTTCTTCTTTACTGGTTCAGGAGATGGTGATTTCGACCTAGATTCAGATTCTGATGCCACAATGCTAACGGGTAAATGAACAACTTCTGGACTCGGACGTCTTCCTTTTAGACACACAGTCTTAATGAAGTCCATAGCAGCCTTTTTACTCGATCGTCCTCGTTTTGCATCTAATGCAGTGGCTGGAGAAAACATCCTAGATGCACGACTTTCATCTTGACTTGAATCATCACTTGATTCCTACAATAGACAAGGACAAAAATCATAACTATTATGTAATTATAATGATATATAATATTCCTGTAAAGCTATAAAATTTAAAAAATTCAAATTCAATAACACATTTATAACAGTTTAATGCGCTTCACTTCATTCCTCTTGGGTGGGGGAATTGCAATATTAAAATTACTTTTCCTTTTATTAAAAACACGTACACATCATTTATAAGCATAATCACATATTCAAGAAATTATAATAACTTTTTATGTGGGTTCTAAGAAGCTTAAAAATTTTTATGAAATGAAAATGCTATACCATTTAATCATAATCCTACAACCATTCTTTAAATTTTAGTTATTTTTTGTAGCAAAAATTATTTAATAACAATATTGATAATAAAATTATTATTGTTATGGGATGATGGTAGTGGGGATTCTTATGATTACTGGGATGGTGAGTCATATTTTTATGAAAGTTTTAAGTTTTTAGAATTTACTACTTTCAGTTGAAGATATGAAAGCAGATCCTATTGATATTATGTATTTAAAGCCTTATCCTCAAATTTTGTCCATCTCTCCATCATTTTGTTCATGATGGCATGTTCATTCTTGTGATTTTTGATTTATTTTATTTTAAAGAGATAAAATTTAGTAAAATAGCACATCTTCTTTTTTGTTTTTGAAATATAAAGAAATGATCTGCTATGTCCTTCCAAAATATGTAACAATTCTCTAAAATGAATGCAAGTTTGCCAAACCTTAGGTATATTGAGTTCTTTTCTACACAACATTATATAATAAAATATACAATATCTAGAACTCTGAACATTTCACTGTTTTCCTTACAAAACTAGTTTAATGTCATCAGGCAAGTTCAGAAAATAGATAAACAATTTTTTTAAATGCACAATTTTTGCACATAAGTGAAGTATTTTAAAATCCAAAGGGAAAATTACACAAAGCATAGAGCATTTGCCATTAAACGAAATTTAAGGAAAATGCTACTTACAGTGTAATAAAACTTTTTTCTCTTTCTTACAGTTGGAACTATTTGCTGTGGTCGCTTAGATACAAGCTGATTATGACGCTTTTCAAATTCTGCAAGCAAAGCTGGACTTAAAATATTTTCTTTTGGCTCCCATGTGTTTTCAGAGCTATTGTAAATTATCAGAAATTCATTTATTAAATTAATATAAACTGTAATTATACATTTAATATAAACTATAACTTAAAACATTTAATTACAACATTATCTTTCTTAAATGCTTTTAACAAAAGATAATCTATTCAGAATTTAAATACTTCGACCATATATGGAATAAAATGCAAATAATTTGTCACAACAAATAAATGGGCTGAATATATTGTATTTTCAAAGATTTCCCATGAAAACTTAAAATCAAGATAAAGATGACAAAATATATGCCAGCCAGAATCATGGTATACAAAAATTAAATGTAATCATATATTCAGATATATTGGGTCAATCCATAATTTCGTGCACATTTTTTGGTAAATTTTTAAATAATATAAAAAAACACAATTTAACATTTTAATCAATTATAGATTTTCCTCCATTATCTACAATGTCTCGCCATCTTACAGGCAGCTTTTTTATGCCATTGCTGTAGAAAGACTCTGGTTTTGATGCAAAAAAACTTGAAAGTTCACTGTGTACATCCTGTTTAGAATTTAATTTTTTCACCAGTAAAAAAAATTGTAAGGCACAAAATAAGTGAAAATCACTTCGGGCAATATCTGGGGAGTAAGCAGTTAAATTCATTAATTTTTTGCAGCTTTTTTCAAGCCGTATGCGGTCTAGCATTATCATGATGAAAAAACACTTTCTTGATATTCACCAATCGTGAGCGTTTTTTGATCAATTCTGAGTTAAGACAGCAAAGTTTTCACTATAAACTTCTGAATTAATCGTTTGATTTGTTTCTAACAGTTCAAAATATTACACCATAACACATCCCACCAAACACTTAAAAATCACACCACACTAACTTTAAATTATTTAAACCATTTCTGTGCAGTCCTTACACTAATAGTGTATTCACCATGTACACTATTAATTTTTATCGCTGCAAACCTGGCAGATTCACCACACGAAAATAAAAAATGTAGCACAGCATGTTTGTACTGATTATCCATATTCATTTTCTATGTATACTAAAATGCATTTGATATTTACAAAAGTTGGTGATGAACTGAATAATAAGTCAAACAATGACAAGTTTCAACAGGTTCAAATTTGTATTGCTTTAGTAAATGCATCATAGTGAATTCAACACATACTCTTAATGCACACGAACTTATGGACTAACCTAATATAATGAGCATTTTTAACATACTTTACCTAGGATAACCTTTCCACTTGATCAAGTACTCAAAACGACCATGTCGAAAACGTTTAGCAAGAATTTTTTCCACTTTAAAAATTTCTTCATCCTAATCATAAAGAAAATATGATTGTGATATCAGCAATTTGCATTTCATTTTAAGAATAAGAGTAATAATTTATAAATAGCTTACCGCTTCAGCTGTACATTCTCTTAACATACATACATCATCAATATCAGGATCTTCCAATTTCCTCTTTTTTGAAAAGATGAGAGTGGAAATCAAATTAAAAATTACAAAATAATGTAATAATAATAAAATACACAATCTTACAATATTAATCATCTATTTAAAACAAAGCATTTTTCTTGAATTCTGAATAACTTTTTGGGGAGAGGAATAGATTTGTGAAAAGCATTTTAAATTCAACTCAATTTTTAACTACTCTTGATATTTATGCATAAAACAAACATGTTACTTGAACCAAAAATAATAATAATAAACTCACCCACTAATTTAAAAAATGGACAGCAAAATCAGGCAAATGAAAAATTTTGATGAGAATATTTTACATCACATGCACAGAATACATCACAGCATAAGTAAAATAATATAGACTACTAAATACAGTATAAAGCCTGAGATCCTGACTCGCCAGGATTTTGGCGACTATGGATATTAGATCATTAGTTAATATCTAGTATGATGACATCTAGAAATTATATGATTAAAAATATAAAATACAGTACAAAGTCCGTAATCTGGACGTCCATTATCCGGAATTATCTATAATCCGGACCTCAAAGACACAAACTTACGCATGCGTATAAAGCGTTTATATATGCGCTCTTCCGATAGTGAAGAAAGTGACAGGGAGGTTATTGAAAACGAAAAAATTTTGATTGACAACTTAGTCGATATTCTCGACACATCAATTACAGGATTTGAACAGTGGAATTTGTAACAGAACAAGAAATTACGTCTGTTTATAGAAGAAAGAATTAAAGAGAAAGTATTAGCATAAAAAACAAAGCAACTTAAACAACTTACATTGAAAGAAATGCTTAATAAAGTAGACAAATTTTTTTTTTTTTTTAAATTTTGATACTCTTTAGATCATAACTGCTCTTTATTTCATAAATTACGGTTTCATATTTTTATAATTTCTGCATGCCATCTTACCAGATTTAAATTGATGATCCATAATCCGGAAAAACCCCTAATCCAGAAACCCCCAAGTCCCGACGAGTTCGGATTACGGCTTTGTACTGTAGTGGTTTATAAAATAATGAAGCATTTATGACACACAAGTTACTTAATTTGCTTTGTTTTTGTGCTAATATGTTCTCTTTTACTAATTCCTTATAAAATAATGCTCTGTTCAGTTCCGCTGTTCAAGTGTTGCAACTGCCGCATCAAGAATTTCTGCTAAATAATTAAACGAAAATTTTTCATGCTCAACAACTTCTCTGTCACTTTCTTCACTAAAGGGATTGTTATTTTCTGGAGTTAGAACAAACAATACTACAGATTTCAATGTTAATTAATTGGTGACTGGAGCATTGTGATTGCAAACAACTTTTGTTATAGCATCTTTATTTATTACCACTCCTCCACATTTCTTCAATTAGGAAATTTCGCTTTTTGTTTGTAATATTTGAACACTTCCAACTTCATGGCAATTATCATAAAGCTTAGCTAGCATTCGCTATACACTATTGGATATGTATCATGCGACTGGCAACTTCACCTAAATTTTATCTTCTTTCTATCATACATACACTAATGAAGTCTGAACTATATTAGATATTATATTTATGCCTATTTTCCACATATGCTTAAGGCTTAGTTCAATTCCAAATAAATAAATTCCAACACTAATTAAGACTTATCCGGGCTGCAGCTAGACATTTCATGGCTAGTGTACTTCTACAGGTCCAAAATTCTGCTGCCAAGTGCCTCCCTAAATTCTAAATATTATGCCACTCCCACATTTTGCATCCCAGTGCCTTCCATAAATCCTCAAGATTTGGCCACCTCTTAATTTTTTTGCTGCTTAGTGCTTCTGTAAATTCTAAAAGTTTTGTTTCTTCTAAATTCTGGTGCCCAGTGTAGTCACATCAGCTCAGACACTGGTTCTGGACTTATTTGAATAATAAATCAATTATTCTCAGCGTAAAGTACACTAAATGTAATATTTTGGCCTAAGAATATCAGCTATTAAATCTATGCTGAGCATATGTCAGTGCTAAACTGAAATTAAGAATCGGGATCCCTCCACAAATTTTAGCATGAAAAATTCACAAGCATAAAGGATTTTTTTTTTTTTTTTAAAGGAAGTTTTTGGTGATCTACAGGTCAATTTTAGATCTTTCCAGATATGGGTATTGGTGTGTGGATTTCGGACTTTGTACAGTATAATAATTATAAAATTAGTTAGATCTATGCAAATTTCAGTCTTTCATACATAGTCAATTGTATCTACATTGCATATTCTAACTATGTTCCTTTCTTTATAATTTTGAACAGAAATAGTAAAAGCAGGAAACTAAAATGAATTTATGATGAAATACACCCACATAAATTATTATTATTTTTAAATAGGAATAGCAAAAGCGTTCTAAAAACTTGCTTCTTTAAATACAACATACCATCACACAACACTTTTTTGTAACTGCATTCACTGGAAGATTTAAAATAAAACTTTTCAAGTTCCTTACTTTTAAAAAGGCAACATTTAGTTGGCATTCATAATACACTATCCGGTAACAAAAAATAAGATAAATAATTTTTATACTTGCTGTTAAGTTAGACACCTATTGAATAGGGAGAAAACCTCTCACTTGAGCATCTGGATTCGGCTAAGCAACATGCCAGAGCATGTATTAGATCTGAATTTAGTTAATTACTGTCAATAAATAAGTTAGTTCTTTTGCTATACAGTCCACTCATTAGTTTAGAACAAAGTACATGGTCAGCAAAGCCGGAGAAAAGAACAAAATGCTGGCATTATATAGAAATAAAACTTTGTTAAAAGCGAAACTAACTAGATTAAAAAATGTAGTGGAGGAATATGATGATAGTTCGAATAAGAATGAAATTCAGTATATATCCCTTCAAACTATTCAAATGGATATTAGAAACTTAAGGAATAGATATTTCGAAAGCGTTGATGAAAAAGATGTCACAGCGATTGATGAAGAAATCGCCGAAATGTAAGAAAGAACTGAAGTTCTAGAGGTAAGAATTATGGAAATTCTATCATCTATTGCTCATTCTGAACATGAAAATGACTGTAAGAAATTTGACCCTAAAGTATGTTTGCCAGAATTACCAATTCCTAAATTTTCTGGTAAATATACCGAATGGAATAATTTTAAGCTTTAATTCGAAAACATCATAGCAAATAACATTCAATTGACAGAAGTTCAGAAACTCTACTATTTAAAGGCTGCATTAACTGATGAAGCAAAAAATCTTGAAACTGTTGATGATACTTTCAATTCTCTATTTAAAGCTCTTCAAGATAGGTATGAAAATAAAAGAATATTAATTGAGACGCATATACGTACTTTAACATTCGAATCGTCTAAACGAATAAGGTATGTAATAGATAATGTTACTAAAAACGTTACGGCTTTGAATGTTTTAAAGTATGAAAAAAAATAATTTATCAGATATCCTGTTATTAAATATCGTAGTTCAGAAACTACATTTTGAAACGCGCACACAATTTGAACTAAGCATTAATGCTAGGGAAGTTCCTACGTTTGATGAATTAATTTCGTTTTTAGAGAAAAGATGTCAAATATTGGATAACATTAACAGTAATGCTAATAAAGTGAAATATCCGTTAGAAAAAAAGTTTGAAATCAAAGGCTCTGATGGTAAAAACCAATAGTGTTTCGATTTGTGTTATATGTAAAAATAATAATCATCCACTGCATAAATGTGATTCATTTTTGAAATTAAATCCAAATCAAAGATATGAAATAGTTAAAACCCATAAACTGTATCTAAATTGTTTCAGTAATGAACATTTAATCGCAAAATGCAATTCTAAGTTCAGATGTTCGGAATGCCATAAAAAACACCATTCATTAATACATCGCCTGCTCAGAAATGGGTTATCGAACATAAGTTAGACAAAACAAAAACGGAAGCAGCAAGTGACGAAATCATAAACAAGAACGCAGATGTCTCTAATAAAAATCAATCAAGTTATCTTTTGACACGCAGAAAAAAGGTCTTATTGGCGACTGCAATAATATATGTTTGCAATTCAGGAGGAAAAAGAATCCCAGTTCGCGCTTTGAGTGAAGAAGAAAAATACTGTGAAGAACATTTCAAGCGTACACACTATAGATAAAATAATGGAAGATACGCAGTTGAGTTACCCATAAGGGAAGGTGAAGAATTAGGAGAATCGAAACCCACGCTGACAATTTTGGCTGCAGTCTCCACTTCATTGCTGAACGTGGCCAACCAACAGGATACCGTATGCCTTGAGGGTGCTTTGTTCATGTACACCAACACCACGCGGTGATGGATCTTACTACCCTGTATCCCTTCGTTCCATACGAACCACGCGGTTCAACACTGACCGTGATAATCACCTTCCATCATTGCTGTCCACAATCTTAATGACGATGGCGGAAGGGACAGGCACTGACTTACACCGTTTGCTTGCGGCCAGATCCATCTATGCATTCTGAGTAGCTCATGCCCCCTTGTGTCTATTTTCCTTTTGCACAGAGTAATAGCTTTGCTGTGAGAACCGTTGTGTCAATTATTTCTATACAAACCACGCAATTTTGTTTCTAGAGAAAAGATGTCAATTATTGGATAACATTGACTGTAATACTAATAAAGTGAAATATCCATTAGAAAAAAGTTCAAAATCAAAGGCTCTGACGGTTAAAACCGATAGTGTTTTGACTTGTATGATATGTAAAAATAATAATCATTCACTTCATAACATGATTCATTTTTAAAATTAAATCCAATTCAAAGATATGAAATAGTTAAAAACTATAAATTTTGTTTAAACTGTCTCAGTTGGGAACATTTAATAGCAAAATGTAATTCTAAGTTCAGATGTTCTGAATGTCAAAAAAACACCATTCATCAATCTATCGCCTGCTCAGAAATGACCTTATTGATCAACAGTTAGATAAAACAAAAACGGAAGCAATCAATGACAAAATTATAAAAAAGAATGCAGATGGCTCTAATAAAAATCAATCAAGTTGTCTTTTGACAGGAGAAAAAATGTGCTATTAGCGACTGCAATAGCATATGTTTGTAATTCAAAGGGAAAAAGAATTCCAGTTCCCGCAATACTTAATAATGGCAGTATGAGTTGTTTGCTATGTGAAGGAGTTGCCAATTTGCTAAATATAAAGAAAGAATTTATGCATCTGTATCCGGAATAAATGAGAACGTTATAAATATTAATTACGAACTAGATGTACAGATTTTGAATAAGGATTTAACGTACTTACCTACTTAAGTTAACTACTTGGTTATTTCTAAAATAGCCAATGTAATACCATCAATGACTTTACATGTGCAGTCATTAAATATTCCCATTGATACTGAATTTGAGTATCTGTAATTTGGAACAACTAACAAAATAGATACTAGGGGCCAAATTGTTCTTTGAGATTTTAAAACAAAGAAAATTTCAAGTAGAAAAACAACCATTGATATTCTAAGAAACAGTTTTTGGGTATATCACATCTGGTACATGCAAGAGTAACTCAGAAGTAAATTATTGTGGCTTAGTTCTGAATAGTGAAGAAAGGGTTGACGAAATTTTGCAAAGATTTTGGGAAGTTGAATCCATTGAAAATATAAAGGATGTTTTGAGAGAAAAAGAAATATACTGTGAAGAACATTTCAAGCATATTCACGATAGACAATTGATGGAAGATATGTAGTTCAGTTACCCCTTAAGAAGATGTAGAATTAGGAGAATCAAAAACGCTGGCTGAGAAAAGATTGCATCAAGTGTGGAATTGACTAGAAAGCGATTCGAATATGAAAACATTATATAAGAATTTTATCAAGGAATATAAGGATCTAAATCACATGGAAGAAGTTCAAGAAATTGAAACATTGACTTGCAATTATCTTAGTCATCATGGAGTTTATCGACCAGAGAAAACCTCCACCAAGCTTCGCGTTGCGTTTAATGCATCAGCGGCTACTAGCAATGGAAAATCACTTAATCGAATATTAATGAAAAAGCGAATACCTCAAGAAGATTTATTTTCTGTTATTATTAGATTTCGAAAGTACAACTATGCATTAGGAGCTGATGTTCAGAAGATGTACAGACAAATACTTCTTGAACCATCTCAACGAAACCTGCAGTTGATCTTGTGGAAAGAATCAGTTGGTAGTCCTGTGCAGACTTATCGTCTAAGGACTGTAACATATGGAACAGCAAGTGCACCATTCCTCGCAACAAGGGTGTTGAAGCAGTTAGCAATGGATGAAGCAACTGACTTTGCTTATGCCTCAAGAGCCATATTGAAGGACTGTTACGTGGGCGACATTATCACTGGAGCTAATATGCTGCAAGCCAAGGAGTTGCAGACACAGTTAACCTGGCTTCTAGAATGTGGTGGAATGCAGTTACACAAATGGTGTTCAAATAATCCAGAATTATTGAAGAATAAAGAAAGTGCTACTCAGGATTACTCCTTTCAAGTTACGGATAAGCCTCAGATTACAAAGGCCTTTGGAATGTCATGGAATATGTCTACAGACTGTTTTTCTTACGATTTAAAGATACCAGACTTTGAAGAAACAGGAACGAAAAGAGATGTCTTATCAACAATAGGTCGCCTCTTTGAACCGTTAGGTTTAATTGGACATGTTACGACAAAAGGTAAAATATTTCTACAAAAACTTTGGCTTCTAAAATTAAATTAGAATACACCTCTTCCTAAAAATTACTTTGAAGAATGGAAGGCATTTCTGCATAGTCTCAAAATAGTCAACGAGTATCGCATCCCTACATTTGTTCTATCCAACGGATTATAACAAATAGAAATTATAGGATTCTGTAATGCTAGTCAGAAAGCCTATTGTGATACTTTGTGGTGCAGTTCTGTTGGTAAAACTAATGAAAAGAATATTAGAGGCCAACTGCCTATAGTGAAGGTGTATTATTTCGCTGATTCGTCAATAGTGTTAGCATGGATTAAGAAGGAACCTTATCAACTAAAGACATTTGTTGCTAATAGAGTATCTGTTATTCGCAGCATGACTGCTGTTCATGAGTGGTACCATGTCAGCACTCACAATAATCCAACTGATTTGATATCACGTGGAGCTGAACCTAAAGATCTTCTTCATAATGATTTATGGTGGTACGGACCAACTTTCTTGACTACGGAGAGGTTTTTTACTAATCCTTGTGAAGTAATTTCATCTGATATGGATGATGTGGAATATGTTAAAGATCTCAAACTTAAGGATAATGACTTAGTTAATTTAAATGTGAACTCTAATTCCCTTATTTTAGATCATATTCTTAACATTAGTAATAACTATATTCATATTATTCTTGTGTTAAGTTTTGTTTGTAGATTTATAACCAATTGTAAGGGAAAAAAATTAATAGGTTCTCTAACAGTTAAAGAATTGGATGACGCTAAGAAAATCAAGATCAGGTATGTACAGTTACAGCAATTTAGCAAGGATATTCTATCCTTAAAAAATAAGAATTGTGTTTCTTCCAAAAGTAAGTTAAAATTTTTATGTCCATTTTTAGATAATGGTTCTCTTCTGAGAATAGGAGGCAGACTTGCCAATAGTAATCTTAATTACAACCAAAAGTTTCCTTATGTAATACCAAAAGATCATGTATTTACTAGACTAATTTTTCAGTATTACCATGTTAAATATTTACATCTTGGCGCTCAAGCACTATTGCATCAGGTTCGTAGAAAATTTTGAGTTATTAATGGTCGAGATATAGCTCGAAAGGTTGTACATAAATGTGTAACATGTTTTAAGGTTAAACCAATTGTATGTGAACAACTTATGGGAAATTTACCTGGTGAAAGAGTTAACCCAGGGTTTGTATTTAATACGTGTGGACTCGATTTTTCTGGTCCATTCCTCATTAAGTATAAAAATCAGAGAAAGGATAATTATGCAAAAGTGTACGTTGCTATATTCATATGTTTAGCTACTAAAGCCGTACACTTAGAGGTAGTAACTGATTTAATCACAGATTCATTACTTGCTACTATTAAAAGATTTGTTGCTAGACGTGGAAAATGTAATACCATAATGTCAGATAACGGTACTAATATAACCACATTAGTGCAAAATCAGAACTGAAAAAATTGCATAGTTTAGTCCTTAAATCTAATTCTGACATAGTAGATTTCTTAACATCTGAAGGTATAAATAAATTGGAAACTAATTCCACCTAGAGCACCAAATTTCGATGGTTTATGGGAAGCAGGTATTAAGTTATTTAAATATCATCTTCAGCGTACAATCGGCAGTTATAAATTAACTTTAGAAGAATTTTGAACTGTTGTCACACAGATTGAAGGTATCCTTAGTTTAAAATAAGATCTTTCTAATGGTATTTTTATTAAGTTTCAATCCACTGATAAAGAGGAAGAGGGGAAAGTCTTTAAAATCACATTACTCAAATAAAATAATCTATTACTTACAAGACACACTTCACATTCCATGCAATCTTCCACACGTGAACAACCAGCACATCTTCCACATTGTGTTTCTGCTCTCATGTGTACAGAATCCTCACTGTCTGAGGATTCTTCTACATGTTCAAAAGAACCTTCATCATCAGACTGATATTGCGCAACAGGTTTTCTCTTGGCATGCATGAGCTGTCGTCGCTTCTGCTCTTTTAACTGTTCCTGCATGATACGTTTCTGTAATAAAGAAAATTAAACATGTGAATTCAAAGCAAAATAACTACAAAATAGAAATAAAAAAATAGCATTCCCTACTCTTCTCATTCTGTTTCACTGCCTAGAAGCAATTCCTATACCAATATATTTCCCTAGTTCCTACTTCAAGAACTTTCTATACTATTTACAGCATTATTTAAGACCTGCAGCACTAAACTAAATGTCATAAAAATAATCAAGAACCAAAAAAATATTGTTAGTATCATGTTTACAAACATCATTACATGGTTCTTGAAGCAGATGCTTAAAACAGTTCAATTCATTATAACATTAAAATAGTACAGCTTGCACAAGATTTAATTTTATGCTGATATTACCTCTATGCTTTTTCTCCCATTACAAGCAGTGCAATATACTATCTGTAGATATTTATATTACAATATTCTAGCTAAATTTATCTCTTCATAAATAATTCAGGTTTATTTTACGATAGTAGGGAACCATATACTCTACTTCAGTGATTCTCAAACGGTGGTATGTGTACTACTGGTGGTACAGAAGAAAAAATAAGTGGTACACAAAGAAACAAAGAATTTTTAACAATTAAATTTTAAAAAAATCTCCTGAAGAAAAAGAACAACTGATAAATATTTCCTATCATTGAACTGTAACTGAAGATTTTAAAAATTGCATACTTGATAACTTTTGGTTGAACCGAAAAAAATCATTTGAAAGCACTACAAATAAAGCTATCAAATTTTATAGCCCTTTTGCAGAACCTATTTGTGTGAACAAGGCTTTTCTTACATGTTATATTTGAAAAATACAGAACAAAATTAAAAGTGGATCCTAATTTAAAGTTAAGTGAAATTAGGACCAGCCATAAAGAAATTGATCTTTCTTAAACAGGCCCAAATTTCACACTAAAGTTTAAAACTAAAGTATTATAACTTAATCTTGGTAATTTAAATGGTAACCAATTTTAATCTAATATTCTTAATGTGTGCATATTTAATACAAATAGCCAATAGTTTGTGCAAATGGCAATATATATATATATATATATATTACTATTTATATTGAGAAATTGAAAATTGGTGGTATTTAAGTTTTTCAATTTTTGTTTAGATGGTACGTGTTAGTCAAAAAGTTGAGAACTACTGCTCTACTTATATATTTTATACACCAAAAACATACCAGAGTGTTATGTTCACCTCTTTGTGGAATAGGTTGGAAATCGAAACTTTACAAATAAATATCATAAATATTTTACTTTTGCTCACCCGTACAAACTGGAAACACAACTCACTTTTATCTTCAGACCACAATTACAATAAAAATTATCGCATGTTGCCACATCTCTGAAACACAATCACAGAAAACTTCATTCATTTAAAAGTAGAAATAAATTATTTTTAGCTTTATACGAATAGCAGGAGCGTGCTCTTTTGGCGAGCAATGGTTGGCATAAGACCGAGTTTTTATACTTCTACATCACATGGTTCTACTAACTGGATAAATCTCAAAAAGATTTTGCGGTATGGTCCATAAAAATCATATAAATATTATTGGAACCCACATGCTTAAATTTATTTTCTATCAAAATATAAAAAATATCACAAACCTCAAGAATGGTACTAGTTACTCATAGCAATTGCTCTTTTATGCTTTAATATGCATTATTTATTAACTGCTTGAAATGCTATCAGCAATTAATTATTGCCTGTTAGTTTTAAAACATTTATTTTCTTTGATCACTTATATCCATTACTGTCATTATGGAAATATTTATTTTTTATTCAAATAAAATTCCCAATTATTTCGATAATTTACCTCAATTTCATGACCTAATTGAAAGGTGCTATACCCTACTTTTCTCATGGAACAGACGCAAATAAGACAAAACTTTTGAATAATCATCACAAAAGAAAAATTCTTTAAAATGGCCAAAAATCATAAGAAAAATTAGCGACCCTACAAATATTTTACAAAAATACTGTAGTGATGAACATCTCAAGTTATAACTAGAAATTTTTTTGTTGCAATAGAATGCAATGCACCATGAGATATAAAAGCTGACTGGAAATTAGTTCCCCCTCTAAATAAATAATAATAAAAACCTCCATAATATGCCAGATCTATTTAATCAAATAGGCAGTCTCCTGGACACGGATGTGTGAACTTCTCTTAATTTCCTAAAAGAATGATTCTGAGATTTAAAAATACAAAAGAAATAAGATACTACTTATAACTCCTCCCCCCCCAAAAAAAAACTAGTAGCATGTTTATTCCCAGCATGCCTATACTCAAGTTCACTGAGGTTAAGATCGATTCCAAGACTTTCTAATTAGATTTTTGCCTGTTATTATTATTGGTCATACTTCATTTTGGAAATCAAGTACATAAAGGTACATAGTAGCCAAATCTGAAGTTAAAAAAAGGGGGAAGGGGGAGACAAAAGTCCCGAGAAACCGGGAGGTGACCACACTGCATGGCAATGTGATTTCAAGAGATTGCCAAAAGGATTTAATTCCCACCATAATGCATTATTTCAGTTACTGAACTATTTATTAAATGAGTCCAATGCAAAATATGCTAGTATTTAAGTGTTGTTCTTTAACAAATGCCTCAAGAGAAATTGGCTATTCAGATTCATTTTATAGTTTGATAGGTGAAAAGACACAATGTTGACAACAGCAAAGTCAGAACATAAAAATTAAAACCTGGCAGATATTAAATTATTACATAACAGCAATCTTCATATAGAAGAAAAATAACATAAATGTGATTTGAGCATTTTTGATTTTACTTGTAATATTTTGTGATTTGATCTAAGATGTCTTTAAATGCTTTCTAGCAACAAAAAATAAATAACTCTAGCCTCATACAGAAAATTTACATTTTAAATGCACGGACAGAACTATGTTGAGTTGTTAAACAAAATGAGATCCTCATTTGTATACAACAGTATATATATAATAATTTAAAAACTGTAATACCTTCCATAGATATCCTGTTACACCTTTTAATTTTGGTGTATCTCTCTCCATTAAAAGAACTTTAGATTTCTTTGAAGGTGGTGGTTTAGAGGTAGGAGTTTTCCTTTTAAGAGACTGAGGTGGCTTCTTTTTCATTTTTTCTGTTTCTTTACTAAATTTATTTGTACCCTTTATTTCAACAGATGCCTTCTTAGCTAAAATAAAGATATTCTGAATAATTTTTCTGGCATATAAAAAATATCACAAAATACTATTTCTTTAATAACTGCAGTCCCTTCCGACTCAAAATATAAAGCTGAACATTTTTAATGCTACATAATTTCTGCTTCACTAACAACAACATTCAAAGGATAATGTTGAATTAATATTTTAATACTTCATGAAGGATGACAATATTAACACTTTATTTCAATTTTGTACAATTCATTATTTTCATATCAACTGCTTGCAATAGTGCCCAACAGTTTTTTAATAAAGTAAAATTTCAATGTAATTTTCCGAGTTTTAATTTTTGAAGAATTTTCCTAATTTATGTTTTTCTTTAGGACACAAACATTCATATATACTTTATGTAATTGTTTTAATTCTCAGTGGCATGGTGTGCTCTATCTAGGCTCACCTAAAAATTTCCCTCTCACACAGCACAAACCAGCCTATATATTTTAGTCATGCTTAGTTTTTTAGAAAATCTTTTTTTTTTAAATATATATATATATATAAAAGGAATTGTTTGAAAAGAAATTTCTATGTTATTTTCTTGGCTATATGGTAATTTAGTTTTAAATTTTTACTTTGAAATCTTGCCTAAAATCAAACTGCGAACATCACGTGTGCACCTGTTCGCAGTTTGATCTCAGTGATTCGCAGATCACTGAGACACTAGGACCAGCCCAACATCTGTATTTTTGCTTCACTGCAGCCCTCTGGTGGGCTCATTCATAATAGAAAGGTGCGGCTCCACATCTGTGTTTCATTTCCCGTTTCTCTTTCTTTCTTTTTTTTGGAAGGGACGTCTGGTTATCAGCTAAGAAATTGTGAGGGTGATTTTTCTGAAGGTCAAACCTGTTTGGTTTTTCACTAGAGCAGTTATATTTTTCTCTTTCACTTTCATTCAAAGAAGTTTCATTAGCACTACGTTCTTAGTTTTGAGTTGTAGACGTTTATGTAATTTTACTTTAGTTTAAATTTTCTAATTGTAGATATAACATTAGTAAACTTTTTCTGATTTTGATTTATTTTGCAAATGGATCGAAGAGGGCTGACCATTTCTGAATCACTGAAAGTGCTATATGAGTTGCCTTCAGATAGTGAATGTACGGATCCTGGTACATGTGCAAAACATGCAATGTTGGGTTATGTTTTTTCAAAGGTGGTGTCATTTTCTTCAAAAGGTACCACAATGACAGGGGGGAAGATGAAAGTGTAGATATGAAATATAAATAGCATATACCCAAGTTACTTTCCCTCCCTTATATGCATGTGATCATTATATTACTAAGAAGAGTTTCTTTTTGGAGGGTAAAGTAGCAGGCCAGAGTGATCCGATAGCACACCCTGAGTAATGCTAAATCTGCTACTGTATTCAGAATCTAATATTGTTTAATTGTATGCAAAATCTTTTACTCTATTATGCGCTTCCCAGAAATACTCACATCAGCACTCTTTTCGAAGCTCTATTAATTCAGTGGGCAAACTCCGAGCACACCCCGGTTAAGTGCTATCTTTACAAAATTTTACCTGCGTACTCCTATAGGCCTGATTAGCCTGCCTACCATTTTCTTTTGTCGAAATTCCAACTTCCAACTTCCAAAGGTAGTGTGCTGGAAAGGGTTAAGGGAATATTTTTAAAAAGAATGTAATATAACAAATGTGGAAAACATTTTCCAAAACAAATTTAAAAGCGAAAGATAACCACAGCTCTAAAATGGGCCAAATAACTGATACATTTAGAAAAGCAGATTTGCAGCTTGGTCGTTCATGAAAATTAACAGAGACAGCCTTTCGTTATCACCTAAGAAAAAGCTGAAGAAACAAAGTTTTCTGAAAATATTTTGAAAAGTGAATTACCAGTTTTTGATTTAAAGAGAAAGTATTTACAAGGTAATTACAAAAGCAGTATACATTTTATATATAAAATTATTAGTAACACATAAATTTCAGCTCATAACAGTCAAAAACTAAACAAAATGGGTAAGGATAGAATAAATGTTAGCTAAATAGCTTCATAAACAAAGCGAAGAAATTTTTGCAGAAACTACAGTTTTAACACAACAGCAATAAATTTGAGATGTTTCCAGAAAATATACACATACATTAATTAGATGCTTTGAAATACAGTGGATGGACAAAAATATGGAAACACCTTGTGAAATGCATGTTTGAAAAGAAAGATTGATTTTAATGAAATATGTAGGTGGCGCTAGCGTTTTTGACTACTGACGCCACCTATACAACTTCGTAAATGTGCTAAACAGTTCAGTTGTTGTCGGAGTACTGTTATGTGAGGTTGTCATTGCATTATGTCAGAGTTAACAGACTTCGAACATGGGCAAATTGTTGGAGCACGTATGGTAGGTGCTTCTGTAAGCAAGGTAGCCGAGGTGTTTAGTGTTTCAAGAGGTATTGTATCGAAGATTTATTCCACATATTTGAAAAGCGGAAAAACATCATCTGCTAAATCACAGCGCGGACGAAAGTGTGTCCTGAGTGATTGTGACAGACGATTATTAAGGGCAATTGTGACGAAAAATAAGACCACAGTTGCAAAAGTTACTGCTGAAATGAATGTTGTGTTACCGAACCCTGTGAGCACCAAAACAATTAGAAGGGAGCTTCATAAACAGGGAATTGCTGGCCGTGCTGCAACTGAGAAGCCACTCATCAGTGATGCTAATGCCCGTAACAGGAAAAGGTGGTGTTTAAGTCATAAAGCCTGGACTATAGAGCAGTGGAAGCGAGTAATATGGTCTGACGAGTCTTCTTTCACATTGTTTCCCACTTCTGGCCGTAAGCAAGGTAGCCGAGGTGTTTAGTGTTTCAAGAGGTACTGTATCGAAGATTTATTCCGCATATTTGAAAAGCGGAAAAACATCATCTGCTAAATCACAGCGCGGACGAAAGTGTGTCCTGAGTGATCGTGACAGACGATTATTAAGGGCAATTGTGACGAAAAATAAGACCACAGTTGCAAAAGTTACTGCTGAAATGAATGTTGTGTTACCGAACCCTGTGAGCACCAAAACAATTAGAAGGGAGCTTCATAAACAGGGAATTGCTGGCCGTGCTGCAACTGAGAAGCCACTCATCAGTGATGCTAATGCCCGTAACAGGAAAAGGTGGTGTTTAAGTCATAAAGCCTGGACTATAGAGCAGTGGAAGCGAGTAATATGGTCTGACGAGTCTTCTTTCACATTGTTTCCCACTTCTGGCCGTAAGCAAGGTAGCCGAGGTGTTTAGTGTTTCAAGAGGTACTGTATCGAAGATTTATTCCGCATATTTGAAAAGCGGAAAAACATCATCTGCTAAATCACAGCGCGGACGAAAGTGTGTCCTGAGTGATCGTGACAGACGATTATTAAGGGCAATTGTGACGAAAAATAAGACCACAGCTGCAAAAGTTACTGCTGAAATGAATGTTGTGTTACCGAACTCTGTGAGCACCAAAACAATTAGAAGGGAGCTTCATAAATAGGGAATTGCTGGCCATGCTGCAACTGAGAAGCCACTCATCAGTGATGCTAATGCCCGTAACAGGAAAAGGTGGTGTTTAAGTCATAAAGCCTGGACTATAGAGCAGTGGAAGCGAGTAATATGGTCTGACGAGTCTTCTTTCACATAGTTTCCCACTTCTGGCCGAGTTTACGTCTGGAGAACGCCATCTCAAGCCTTAATACAGACTGCTTGTTGCCAAGAGTGAAACATGGCGGGGGTTCTGTTATGGTTTGGGCAGCCATATCGTGGTTCTCTGCTAGCCCCATGATAACTGTGTCAGGGCACATGACTTCCAAGACTTATGTGAACATTTTGGTCGATCAAGTTCATCCCATGGTACAAACTTTGTTCTCCGATGGTGATGGTATCTTCCAAGACGACAAAGCCCCTGTTCACACAGCTCTCATTGTCCAGGACTGGTTTTCTGAGCACGAGGATGAGTTGTCCCATCTCCCCTGGCCACCACAGTCACCAGACCTGAATATTATCGAACCTTTGTGGTCTACATTGGAACGGAAAGTGCATTCTCGTTATCCACCGCCAACATCGTTATCTGAACTTGCCACCGTTTTGCAGGAAGAATGGTATAATATTCCCTTGGCAAACATACAGGAACTGTATTTATCCATTCCCAGAAGACTGCAAGCTGTTTTGGATGCCAACGGGTTTCCTATACCATATTAAGCAAAGAAACATGTTTTTTTAAAGGTGTTTCCATATTTTTGTCCATCCCCTGTAAGTCATAATGAAATGGAATCACGTCTAGTGAAATTGTTAAAGGAACAAATTTTAAACGAAATGAAATTAATGATGAAAAACTGAGGACAGCTATCACTAGAATGGAAGACAGACCATCTGAACAAATCTACTCATAAATTCCCATTAATAAAAATTTTTAAATCATATTAATTTTTTGGAGCAGCAGATGGCCTAAAATTAATAAAATTAAACTTAATTTCTACCATTTCTTGGTTTTCACATACACACACAGATCACACACACAAATTATGGGGTGGGGGAACCTTTTAATAATAATAATAAAAAAGAGCATTATTTATTGCCAATGTAAACAAATTACCACATAAATTTCAATATACCTATTTTTTTGTTCTTTTTGTTATCTTTCAGTCCACTGTCATCAAGTTCGTCTTTAGGTGCACAATTTGACATTTTATGCTTGATGAATACTTCTAACTGGTGAAAAACTTCTCCACATTTTCCACACTCTAAGCTATCTGTAGCACAAATATATTTAAGGTTTTAATCCAAGTCAAGCATTTAAACTAAGAATAAATTACAAGTTGCATATGAAATCCATGAACATGTAACTAAAATCTCTAGCAATGCACTAAGAAATATAGTCTATAAATGATGATTACGATTTCATGACAAAACTAGACAACCTTTTAAACCAGAATGATGTAATCACAAACCAGCAAATCAATCTATTACAAAGATTTAAATAAAGTACTTTAATTTTTTTATGCAGAACATGTAACTTATTTGTTAATTTTCTCCCCTTTACTACTGCCATGGCTTTAAACACTTCTTAGAACTTAAAATTCTTGGCTGCACCTCCTATTTAGAACTGCTGAATGAAAAATTTACATATGCCACTGGCAATTGTTTTGATTAAGCTATATTGAAGGGTGCCTCTTGGATTATAGCGGAGTTGTTGTTTTATTTATCAGCAAGTTGTTGTTTCATTAAATGGTAACCTGAGTAGATGAATGTTATGGAACCCCTTTTATGACGCAACTGGTTGTGTGATTGTGGTGAATTTGACTGATGGAAGAATATTTGTAAGGGCCTGAATTACCTCAAGTATCATGAAATGGTTGCTGCTGGTAAAATGGGTGTTTGGTGGTATAGAACGAGAGGTGTTTTTTTTCTGAAGTGGTTGAGCACAGAAGAAAGGAAACTTTGCTGGATGTAATTCAACAGAATTATAAGTGTCCTGTTTGTATGAAGGAAATGCATATGATCGAACATATAGATTGTTCAGATGGCTTTGAATGGGTTTGTTGCAAGAAAGAATCAAATGCTCATCATATACATCGTTCCATTAGAAAGGAAACATGGTTAGAGGAAAGGTTTTGAATGCTGTTAAGGAATTTTGTATGCTACGGACTAAAGACATAGAAATTTCTAAATACAGTAAGTGGATATTTCATTTGTGTAGTGCTTAGATGGTATAAGATGAATTTCCTTTTTTGTTACTTTTTTGTTTGATTTAAAATATAGTTTATTGAGATTACATGTTTTTTGTTTGGTTCTAGTATAGAATTGGGTGCTCCTTTGGGACTTTTTAAGTGAAAATAGATCCATGTGTGCATGGACAAAGGTAATGTGCAATGCCCAGTTTGTGCAATTCTCTGATTTTTTTTTAAGTGTTGATCTGTACAGAGTTTGTGCAATTCTCTGACTTGTTAGTTTGGCTTTGCATAGCGGCAATTTTTGGTGCGTAAATCGGCACTACACAAAGCCAAAATAACAAGTCAAAGTACTGCACAATCTTGGTGTCCAAGTACCGCCAATCAAAACCTGTAAATGTATTTTTACCGTTGTTTTTAGGTTAAATCTGATTGTAATTTGGATTTCTAATGAAAAATACACAAACTACTAAATGAACAATTACGATGGTAACAATAATTATAATAAAATAAAGGCTTTAACTGGTGGTAATATTTGGTAATAACGAAAGTTTTCCGCCAAAAAAGGTCTCAGTAAAATTAAGGGAGGGGAACCGAAAACAGTATCTTTAGTGGGAAGTAGAATTCACCACCTAAATCCATGATTTTTTTTGTGAACATTTTGGTAGTTTTTTAAAGCCTTCACAGAAAACTGGTGGCAGTGGAAGCAAACACATATCAACCTCATTTCAGATATCCTGCATAGAATGGAAGATAGCACCAGTAAGATGTAGCTGCAGGGGAGAAAAAAGTAGAAGTCTAAAAGAGTATGCCGGGGCTATATGGGGCAAAAGATCACAATCGAGTCCAGCCAGTGAATGCAAACACATGTGGCCTTGCATTATTATCTTGATAGAATATTACCTTTTTGCAGCGGAACTCAGTTCGACGTTTTTCCTTGATAGCATCTTTATCTTGTTGTATACCTTACTGTCGAAGGTTTGTCCAGGTACTCTTTTGTGGATAATATGACAGCAATCTCACCAGATACAAAGTATGATCTTTTTGTTAGTCAAACTGCACTTTGTGATGCTGCCAATGGGCTCAAAAGGCCCAGAACAAACACCTTTTTGGCTTGTGTTGTTGAGGCTTGTTGCCTTCGAAGAGAATTATTTGTATCAATCAAGAAATTCACATTTTATCTTATTCATACAATCGAGGAGATTTCTAGAATGCAATTTTGGCATCAATTTTTACTGAAAGGAAACTGCATTAATTCTGTCAGGATGAGCCACTAGACTGAAAAGTCATATTAATGCAAGTTCACCATAATAATGTCCCTACAATAGTAAGTAAAAAATTATGTGTTCATTTAATTCAAACTACAATATAATATAAAAATAAATTTAAACAAGAGATAATAGAAATTTTTAAAAATTAATATTAATGCTAATGTTATGTAAAACCTCTAAATTATTATTGAAAGAGGCATTTTTGAAGCAAGATACCATGTTAACATTAATTGGAAGACGATGATGATTGTAATGGTGCGGCAGAATGAAAATTCCTTTGGAGACTCAAATACAAGGAAAATACACAAAATCTAACAGATAAATGGCAGTGTGTATACGCAACCATATAAACAACGAGAACAAATGTGCTATGCAACTGTGTCAGAATCCAAATTTGTTTATATCCATTCAGTCATTATTTTTCAGATTATTAAATTTTATTATAAATTATCTTTAGAGCCTTATGAACTTGATCATGAGTGCAAAATGGCGTAAGCATGCTTCAGCTTTGCTGCACATTTATTACATATTTCAGGTCACTATTGTATTTAAGGACAGTAAAAAATTTTTTTATTCAAAATTAAAAGTTGAGCAAAATCAAATTTATCAGAATGCAACTAGAAATAAGTACTTTTCCGTTATGCACCTGTCACACTTTTGCGCGCTGTGAAAGAGAAGTCAACGCATATCACCATCAAGAAGCACGTGTGCATATGTGTAACTGAGAATAATTAAACACACATATTATAAAAGTACTGTTAAAATGTGTGCAGGTACATAATGGTTACATACCAAACAAAATTTTAAATTATAAATTGTGGAACTAATAGCACTTATGTCATTTTGTTTTTAAAAGTATACATTCCCTGCTAGTCTATAATAAATAACAACTTTTAGGATAATTGACTAGGAAAGGGGGCGGGACTTTTCATTCAATAGTAATACAGACATTTAAAAAAAAGCATAGCATAATTACAAGTTGTTTAACCTCAAGAATTCACTGAAATTGCAAAACTTAAGCACAGTATAAAAGGAGGGAAGATGGCCTCCAAAGAAGACTAATTTGTAATAATACAGGGTTCATAGCCACATTTTAGTTAAAAAAATAAGCATCTATAAGCACTTTTCAAGCAAATTTTAAGAAAAAAAAAATAATAATAAAAAATAATAAGCACCTGTCTAATTACATTATACACAACTGCATAACCTTAAAAATTAGACTTGTAATTTAAAATATGATAAATGCAGTATTTATTAAGAGAGAATAAGCATTACTTCAACCATGAAAAATATTTTTTTTTTTTTTTTTTAAATTTCAAATAACAGTTCAATTTACAGAACTAGTTTAGAATGCTAGGAAAAAAAAAAAAAAAAACTATGCAGAACTATATTACAAGATTTAATGATGAAATTTCAGTTCAAAATAGAGAAAATAAATAATAATAAGGCATATTTGTTGTACTCACTTGGAACCTAATAATAAATACAATTTATTTTTCCACACATATTGATATTTAAATAATTTAAATCTAAATTCTGAATATTTTCTAAATTTTCATTGTATATCAGTTTTCCCTTAACAGATACTGCAAGCAAAGTAATTTAAGTAAAAAAGAGGAACATTTCTGAAATCAGAAGACAGAAATTTGCTTCATGCAGTCATCCAAATGCTTAACTAACCCGCATAGTTGGAAATTGGCCAATATTCGGACAGTCGAGCGTAACTTGAAAAAGAGGAGGGGGGTAGACTGTAGCCGCTCTGTAAATTTTTCCGCTAAATAAATGCTTTTGACATTTCGATACGAGCATCATATAAAAATAAACCAATGGAATTGAAAAATATTCTGTTTAGCAAGCAGAGTAAAACTCTTTTAAGTGTTCATAAACAAATCTCGGACAAAACATCAAAATTAATTATCTCTGCAAAATATCACGTTATTGCGCAATACATGCGCCATAAGCATATTTCACAAGTGGACATCAGTGTAGCCACAGAGGGGTTTCGAAAATGGACCAATGAGCTGCTATTGCTCTTGTGAGGCTAAATCTTCGTGCAAATGATCGTATGGTGTTTACGTTTTAATTTGTATTTGTCTCGCAATTATAAATATATGGTGTAATAGTAGAAAATCTCGCAGTGCTTTCGTCTTCTGAGTTTGATTAATCGTTGACATTTCACTTTCGAGATTTTTATCACGCATTAATATTAGGATTGATGTTCACAGCATATTATGTGGATTAAGAGAATTCAAGTGTATATTTTTTTTAATTGAACTGAGAATGACTGAAAGTGTTGCTATGAATCTAGTGTTTTCTTATTTCAGTGCTTGTATTCTTTTGATTTTTAAAGTGTAAGATTCAGAATACATATGATTTGATTATATCCATTGTTAACATTAAAAATTATATGTGAATAAATTGAATATACTCGTTGTGAATACAATAAATTCACTCTGTTTGATGAGTATTTCTTGTGTAGGCAGTATATTTAAGACTGAGCATTTATTAAATGTGAAATTTAATGCACTAAATGTATACGAAAGTAAATTAGTAAAGTTCACTTTAAATAAAATTCTGCATTGGTTATTATTATAGAACATCTTTATCATATAGACTGCAATAAAAAGTGCTAACTTCTATCTACATATATATTTGGTGTAAATATTTTTCTCATATGCATAGTTTATGTAAAGATTGCATTTTTATGTTTATTACATATTTCTTTCATCATCTTATTTACCACTCATTAAGTAATATTTCACCAGCGGTGTTTGTGGGACCCCAAAAAATCCCCTGAAACTTTTACGGACTTACTACCAACATTTTGGAGTTTCGAGAAGGGGGAAGAGAAATGAAAAATTACAATTATGAAATATTGAATAACCTAATTATAAAAGTTCAATGAATTACTTTTTTTTGCAAAATTAATAACCAAAAATTTTCAAACATATAAACTACTACATTTTATGTACATATTTTTAATTACCTGAATTAATTCTTTAAAAAAGAATTATCTAATTTCTGCTGCTTTTTTTAATTTTCTGATGTTTGTGGGCTTGTCTTTCTTTTGTGGTGAACTTCATAATTGCAGGAAGGTTGACTTTTATTTTCCTCATTTACAGTTGAAGAAATTTCCTCGAGAACTGCACATGCAGAGGTAGAAGCAGTTTGCTTTTCTGCTAATGTAGAAAGTTTTTCAGAGACTTTTATACGTGACTCATCTGAAATACATGTTTTTAAGTCTTCTTGATGTGTTTTCCAACTTCTGTTCATATTCAGTAAGAGATCTTTGTGAATTGGATCAGTCACTGGATTTTTTGAACCATATTTTTCACATGAGGTTTCTTTAGAAGCCATTAAATCATATTTAATAGTCTGCACTGCATCTAGGGATCAATCTCAAGAGAGGTTCTATAGTCAGTGACAAGTGTATCCATTAAGTTGAATGCACTTTCCACTAATGGGCCATGGAAGCAGCTAAGGCAGGCTTTGACCAATTTAGCCAATGTAGGATACTTATAATCATTTGTGAAATCATCTTTTAAATTAAAAACTTTAGACCAATATTTATCAATTGTACACTTGACTTGATTTCCACTTTCATCAGATGTGTAGAGCATTTCTTTGGTGATATCAATATCACTCTGGTATAACCTTATTTCAGCTTCTACTTTTGACTTTTCATTATCACTAAAAATATGGGACATAAAAGATGATAATTTTTCAAAAGTTAATATTGTACTGGTTTTACCTCTTAGCTCTGGATCTAATGCTGTAAAACTAATTAGATATGAATTTTTAAGGGGTAATTTCTGTTTCATATGCTGTGCTGTATTAGTATAAGCTTTCATCAGAGAAATTTGGAATTTTTTTGCTATTGGATGATTTTTTGATAATTTCTTCAGGAGAGTGGAAGCTTCTGCACCAGTAAATATTACTTTGCTAGGTAGATGGAATTCTGGATTTGTGACATCAACCTTTAATAAATCATTATAAGATGTGCACTCTATATTTTCTGGCTTCATAAAAAAAAAAAGAGAAAATTTTTGCCATCAATTTATAAATACTGGAATGTATTAAATGAAGCATTGGTTTTTTTTTTTTTTTTTTTTTTTGTTTTGTTTCAAATAATTTAATATATGTGTTGAACTCTGGTAATACTGCTGAATATAATGCCATATGCAATAAAGTTTTCTTTTGCATAACAAATAACCCATTTAGTAGTTGTTGGGAATGCAAGCAAGAATACACCCCTTCAACAATTTTTTTCTGAGCTGCAGAAATATTTCTTTTATTGTATACAGTTTCAACATAAGAAAAATAATCCCCTTTATCAGTTTTATCCAAGTAGTGAAAATAAAATGCAATAAGAACATCCCACAGATCTTTGATTCTTTCTAAAATACATAAAATGTACACCCACCTATGGTCTGGTCTCTTCAAGGGCTTAAGTTTTTTAATGGCAAGGGATTCACAGATTTTGAAAAAATTTTCTCTTTTACTGCAGCTTTTCATATCAAAATAGATGTCATCAAACAAATCTTCTGAGTATCTATCAAAACATGAAGGATTTTTTTTTTTTTTTTTTTTTTTTTGCACAGTTATTAGCTGTGTGACATGTGTCACCATCAATATCTAATAAGTGGGGTGCTTTGTTTCATGGTAGTCTGGTTTCAACATCCTTTTTTTTTTCCACGCATGGTGTTACATGAGTCCATTAATACACTAATTAAGTTTGCCCATGGAATATTATTATCTTCAATAGTATTAACAACTGCTTTAAAAACAGCTTCTGAATTGCAAGATTCCATCTTTAGAGATGCAAAATGATGAACTACAACTTCATTTTGATTGTTGTCATAAAACTGCACCAATATTGCCAGTATACTTTTTTGAGCATTGCTAGTACTTTCATCCAAATTTAGAGAAAATGGAGTCTCCTTTAAAGTTTTAATGATATTTTCCTTAATAGTTTTTGCGAGCCCATATTTCATCTTATAACATGCAGTAGTCCTGGACATTTCCAACGAGTTTAGTGCCGTCTGATCGCGGCTCAACTGTTAGCAGAGTTTAATTAAATTGGGAGCTACATTGAAAGTATTTGGGGAGGAAAAGAATGCGTAATGTACTGGAATTTTCTACTGCTTTCGCATTTCTTTGACCAATAGAACGACGGGCACCTGTCTGTACTATTCGTGCACACCAGAGGTTATGTTAATGCAGAGAAAGGGGAAAAGCTATTTCCGGGAGTATGATTCACCATCTGACATTCCATATTAGAAAGAGTTGTTTATTTAGTTTCGGCTTTGGTAACAGGAAAAATAGCACGTTCATTACAAAAAAAAAAAAAAAAAGCACTAAAAGCAAAAAAAATAAGCACTAAAAACAAAAAAATAAGGGCTTTAAAGAAAAAGTAAGCACCTATAAGGGCCTTATATTTTATTTTCAAATATAAGCACTTATAAGGACCTCTACGAACCCTGTAATAAGCATTTACTCAAAGAACTTGATCTGCAATGAAATATAACAATTAATTCTATTTCATGTTATGTTTTACTAATATAGAGATATTAATAATAATTTCAATAACATTTTAACTTTCAGCAATAAAAGTTTGCTACATAAATATTAACACAAACAACTTGACAGATGTCAGCAATATGTGAGAATATACCACTGACAGCCATGTGTATAAAATTCTTCAAACTTTAACGAGCATTTTGGTTCAAACTGTCACAGTATAACACTAACAACTATTAACATACCAATTCATTAAACTTTTATGTGCCCATACTGTCAGAATATACTATTTACAGCTACATGAATAATAATTCTTCAAGCTTTAACAAGCAGTTTTGCCATTTTTTTTTTTTTTACACATTTCTTTTTGTTTGTTCATTTGTTCCAAATTCCAACAAATTTTATACACAAATAGTCCTAGTTTTTTTTTTTTTTTTTTCTTTTTAATTATAAAATATGAACTTGTGGATCTGCCAGCAATGGAAGAAATTCCGGAAAAACGTATGCAAGAATATGGTATTCAGCTGCAAAGTTACTAGATGGAACAATTCCTTGAATATATTCTGAAGATGAAGATGATTGTAATGAAACAAAATAAATAAAATCTATTCATAAATAGATTTACTGTTTGATCATTGGAGATAAATTAATAAATAAAGTGTCAAACATGTGTATGGAAAAGATAGTTTTAAGTTATATTTCCTTCTTTTATTAAAAAAATACCCAAAATGAATTAAGTCAACTGCACAAATATGTAAATAAAAAATTTCAATTACTAAAATTATTTTTAATATGGATTAACAAGTTTAATTTCTAAATTTAAAGCAGCAAACATTTTAACAGAATTTGATAAAAGTTTTATAATTATTATTTAAATTGAAAATGAATGCACACACACACAAACACACAGAACAGATAAAATTTTGGTACATTAAAATAAAAAACTATTAGTGATTTGCTTTCTAAGTATGGCATAAAATTATGAGAGTGTTAAAAGACTATGTAGGAAATACCACCTTTCCCTCTTTAAATAAACAACAACAACCCAAAAAATTGCATGTAATAATACATTATAGTACATAATAAACATACCTATAATCTTCGCCATGTTGAAAAAATAGATGAACTTCACAACTGCACTTAGAAACAATACAAACCTATTTAATACATACATAAAGCTTAGAATTAAACAACAGGGACAAATTTTTTTTAATGTTGTTTAGAAAGTTATATTACCTTAAGAAAATTTAAATAACATGATACTTACGCAACAATTAAAGCAGGTTATTGTCTACCATCATAAGGAAGAAGTGTGCATTTTCTGAATTGTGTGCTGAATAACAAAAATTCTCTGCATAACCTTAAATAAATAGCCATTAATTGTATTTTTTTAATAATAATAAAAAATCTACAGTGATCATACACTATTATTCATATCAATCACAGATAATTACAAAGATAAGATAGTATAACATAATTAAATTTCAAATTTCATTCACCAGGATACTCTAAAACACTTTCTTTTCTTAAACAACTTAAACTTTTTCCATTCATGATCCCTTTTTATCATCCAAGTTTAAATATAATTCATTTACATAATTTTTGATTATTTTCTTGATCACAGATATTAAATACAAAATAAAGAAACAAAAATTTATTTTCCCATCAGTAATTTATCTCTTTGATAAGCAATATATACATAAAAAGATGTAATTCTACGTTTTTCTCAGGTACACAAAAATTAATGAAAGAAAAACACATTTTAATGAGACAACTCCAGTTCAATGCATAAAAAATTAAATCTTGTTGCAATCTTTGACAGCAGCAGGGCAAAAAGCATCTTCAGTGTTTTCAATACTGAGCAAAATTTGAACTTAATAAGCATTAAAAATGAAAATGTCATTTCACATAAGTATGTGACGCTTGAATAGAAGAACCTTTCATGCTATTTAAAAAATTACAGGAAATGACACTTCCTTACTACAGCAACCCACAAAATTGAATCGATAATTAACTGCGATGTAACATGCAGCAAGGTAAAAGAACATGTGGCAAAATGTATGTGAGATATCTCAGTCAATTAGCGATTCAATCTTGGGGTCACTATAATAAAGATATACCTGGGAAATTTAGTTCTAACTCCGATTTACAATTCAGTCAAGAAAACTGGATATTATGGTCCAATTTGGCGCATTTTCAAAAACTTGCCAAGTTGGTTGCTTTCGCACATTTTAGAAAATTGCTAACTCATCATATTGCCATATTAGATGTTTGCAAATTTGAATTAATTCTATAAATATGCAAAAGAAATAGATCATTTAAACATGCAAAAATATCTAAACAACCTGTAAACATGCAAAAATACCTAAAACAGGACTTCAAGTAAAACAACAAAAAAGGGAGAAGTGCAAAATCACCCACTGTTTGGCGCGTTTTTAAGAATTGCACATATACTTGGTATCCATGTGCACATTGACCTATTTTCTCTTTAAAAAAAATCCCAGAATTGCACAAAAATAGTAATGTGCACTCCCCATATACACATCGACTTATTTTCACTTAAAAAGTCAAAGAAAATTAACAAAAATCCAATTGTTCTTACTCTTGTAAAAAGCGCCCAACAAAAAAGCGGGCAATTCTGCACTTTAATTACAGTATTTGAACTACATATTTTACAGGATCAACAATATTTAAAGTTTTCATAATATCATATACCATTTTTAAGACAGTAGCAAAATGGAGTAAATCGTTTTATCATGAAATTTAAGAAATTGTGATAAGCAGTAAATGAGCAATAAATGATCGGAAAGCATCGATTCGTATTTAAGCCAAGAGGTTATCAGATTTGGCGCAATTTTGCTTCACTTGCTGACTGGACTATAATCTTCTAATAAAATTAGTAAAAAACAGGGGAAATATGCGAGTAAAGATAGCAACTATGTTTTATGCCTAACTAAATTATTTAACATTAAAGAAAATAACTTTATACAGTAATTAATTTATATAAGGTTAATCTGACTTTTTTGCCCTCATTTTTCAAATTTCATGTATATTATTGTTGGCAAATAATAAAACTTACACATATAATAAAAATTCTGAGACAGCTTACATTTTAATCCAGTGGTTACTTGCACAAATTTCTTATCTTGAAAGACAAATTTTCAAACTGCCAGATGGATTACCTAAATTGATTAAAACAGAATTAATATATCAGCATTTAAATCACATTTTAATACAAATATATGAGATACTACGTGAAAACAGAGGATAAGTACTTAATGCCTTATTTTTAATATTTAACAGTATCATAATGACTGATGACTATTAAACTTCTTTGATAAACTGCAGTAATTTTTCTTGACAAAAAATGCTCCTTATTTTATAGCATGACAAGGAACATGTCACTTTTTAACACATTATTTACAATGATGCCCATTGTACTCGATTATTATCTATATTTGGTACAGCTTGTGTATAGGACCCCATTGGCGACTTTTGGCTTTGCGCACTTTTTGGACGGTTATTTTTCTGGTAACCCAGCAAATTCTAGAATATTCCACTTCAGCAATTCTGTCACATTCCCGCGTGTTTTAAACTGGAAAGTGACATTTTCTTTGAAGGAGCAAAATATTGTTGCATTGAACAAATTTCTCGAAATTGTAAGGGACATAAACTGGGCAGAGTATAGGATTTCTTTGTAAATTTATCATGATTTTGTAAACTTTACTAACTTTCCAGCATTTCTTTTATTTTTAATTTAAACATGTATTCTGAACTCCTGGTTTCAGTTTTATAACTTGCTTCAGTTTTATCACTTGCACTTTCAATATTGCTGCTTACAATATGCCTCCATGTACTTGTGTATTTTCAAACTTTTCTTTACTTTTAATTTAAAGATGCATTCTTAACTCCTATTTTTAATTTAAACATGTATTTTGAGCTCCTATTTTCAATTTTACAGCTTGTAATTTGTATTTTCAGTATGACTGCTAAAAATATGCCGTTATTTATTTATTTTCAGTTTCACTGTTTAAATATATATTCTAAATTTGTATTTAAAATTTTTCTTGTTAAAATGTGCATTCTAACATCTATTTTCAATATTACTACTTAAAATGTGCCCCTACTTACTTATGTACCTTCAAATTTGCTGTTTAAACATATATTCTAAAAATTTTTCTGGTTAAAACGTGCTTTCTAACTTGTGTTTTCAATTTTAACGGCTTTTCCATGGCTTGACGACATTTTGGGTCTCCAAGCCAAAAAATCGCCAATGGGGTCCTATACTCAAGCTGTTCCCTATATTTATTCCATATGCTGTATAAATACCGAACTGAATACTAATTTTTTCCTTTTTATAAAAGGCTAATCTTTGGAAAATCTAACAGGTAGTTTTGGCGACATTTTGGTAAGTCGATAAAGGTTACTACTAGCTAGGTCTTTAGCAGTGTACATGGATAAAGTCAAGAGTGTGCGCAATGACATTTTTGTGCAATTCTGGGATGTTATTTTAAGTGAAAATAGGTCGACATGCACATGGATACCGTGTATGTGCAATTCTTAAAAACACGGCAAGCAGTTTGCAATTCTGCACTTTCTCCCAATTTCGCACCTAATCTTCGTCATGATTAAGCACTTCTGTTCCATAAGCGTAATTCAGCTCTAGCAGATTGTTGGAAAAAAATGTTGAGATGAAAAAAAAAAAAAAAATGCCTTTACTTTGTGAAAACAAAATGGCATCCAAATAAAAACTAGCAGGTTGCTGCAGCAGGGTTGGTCGCCAAAAAATCGCCAAGTTACCATAATCCAAAGATTAACCCTATAAAGAATTATATATATTGGCTCACAGTCACATAGGAAAATCTATTAAATTAATCAGCCAATTTCTTTGTATTTAAATCCACACTGAATTGCAAGCAGCTTTAGCTACTCGGCCACTGGTGGCCGTTAATAACAGAAGTTTGGTATGTTTTCTATCCCACTTCGTCGATCATTACTTATATAATTTTACATCACAAAATAAAAATTATGGAATTTATGACTATCCATATATCCCACGAAAAGTTGCCAACTCATATTAACTTTGTGATTTGGCAAAAAAACATTTGTTTGACTATCACTGCTACTTATAGATATTGTTCTGTTCATAAATAATAATAAAATGCATTTTTGAAGAAACTAAGAAATTTTAGAAAAATACAAAATTCTGTGGCCCATACTTGCATTTTTACAGGCACTGAATACTGTTCAGCAAATTGACCCACACAAGTTTGTATATGTGTATACTAGAAAATATGTCATTTCACCACATGTTGAAATGGGGGAGGTAAAGATGGCAACTTAAAAAAAATTTACAGTTTAATGACTGCAATTTAATAAGCAGATAATGTGAAATGAATGAAATTTAAGAACACAAAGTTGACTTACAGTACACTCCATTCATAACAGTTTACTTTCTGCTCAGCAAGCACTGATTCATAAACTTTTTTTTCTCTACATCCTTATCACAATATGTCATCCTCTCAACAAAAAATTTGAATATGACAAATTACGATTGGAGTTTTTAATAAAATGATTAAACACCAAACAGCCTCTGATTAAACGACAAAATAGCATGTTCCCACTAAAGCAGGATACACAGTGAGCACAAAAATGGGTTAAAAAACCTTAATATTACAACATTCAATTAGTACAATCAATAGAAAGTAAACTATAATAGACGTCTTCCAGGTTCGAATCATAAATAAGGCATGGAAATTTCTTAGTGTATAACATTTTTAAAGCAGGATATCACTGTCTCCCCTTGCAAAAATTTTAGAAAAGAATGAAGGGTGGGAGACTCTTGAATTCATAATGTTATCTATAAGGTGCCAAGGCCTAAGGCAACCTCAATCATAATACTTGCACTTTTCGCTGCAAAAAAATTCATGGACTTGATCTGGTTACTGTTAGACATGTAGACAAGTTCTAACTTCAATGACACAAACAATTCAACAAATCAGCATACTAGCTATATTATCATTAGTCAGCAGATCTTTAGTGAATTTATTACCACATTTTCGGTGACTCCTCGTTACAGCAGCCATATGATTGAGCTTTGTTGATATTTGAAATCTGCGTATCACAGTTTCAGTGACAAAACATGGTGGCTGCTCATAAAAAGTACTGCACATTTTAATACGTAACTTTATTGAATAAATGAGCACATTATATAAAAAAATTTTAATTAAAAAAATCCAAGAAAATGAAGGTTATTTTTAAATATGGCATCCACATTTATTACATAATATGCCCGATAATGAAGCCAACATATAAGAATATTTTTCACAAGAAATGCATTCCTCGTCACATTTTACACAAATTTCGTATTTTTTGTTAAAAATTTGAAATACATGAGGCTTAGCTGTTAAACAATATTCAACTATACACAAAATTTCAGGCATGTACTTTACATAACGCTAAAAACTTACAAACTAATACAGATCAAGGAAGTAAAACGGCACACGACCAATGTTTACGAGTTGATGCCGGCTTCTTCAAAAAATATTTGCTCCCCTTCTTTTAATGAATATACATGAGGTACGGAAAGAAAATTTGGAAGCTATAAATTATTTCAAACTACAATCTGATTTCTTTCAGCGATGTTCATTCGCTTAAATACAACTTCATATACGATAAATTAATATAAATAAAAGACAAGTTAAAAGTTGACAACATAAGTGACAATCAGGCATACACGCTAGAAATTTCACTCAACAGAATATATTACATAGACTAAAGTAACATGTTAACAAGTTTAAAGATACATGTGCACAAAATAGAAATCAAATAACTACACATAACTATGTACAAATGTAAACCACCTTTAGGCTTAAACAAAGCATCATGGGTAGTACCATATACCATAACTTCAGAAGGAATCGGAGGCTTTTCTGTGCCACACTAACAAATTAAAAACTGAATCTGTTGATAAAACTGATGCCCTATAAACCGATGTAGAGTTAGCGTAAATTATTGTTTAAATTTCACCAAAATGTCGACGACATTAAGTTCAACTTTCCAGTAACGCAAATCCCGCTTTTACATCGATTAAAATCCATTCCTCATCGTAAATTATCGATATTATTCAAAATCAGGAACTTTTAGAAAGACCTGTTGCCAAATTACAAAATTAAAAGATGAAAGAGTAACTCTGAACTTTTTCAAAAAATGGAATTCTAATCTTGGCCTCACCTACAAAAAAGAAAAAAAAAAAAAAAAAAAAAAAATTACCGTCATATTTTATAAAGCTTTGCATAAAAACTTAAGCAAGGCTTAACTTATTATTTCTAGTTTCACAAGCATTTTTATATGTAAAAATGGCCGATACTATTTGCAGCGGTACAAACCGCTGGTGCGAATACCATCATTATATAACTGAGCGACCGAGCTCGGTCCTATATACCTAGGTCTAGAGGAGCCTTATGCCTGGGCCGAAGGCCCTACCCCTGATCGAAGAAGAAGTTGTGCTTTTCTTATTCATGTTAAAAGTAAACAGAAAACAGATAAAAGATACAGAATCATGATCCAAAAGGTATAGAATCGGGATAATTTGTATTAAACTGGGTAAGTATTAACAAAATGAGCTCCGTCCAAGTTCTGTAGACAGTTACAAGCTAATGACAGAAAATGCTGCAAAGGAAATACATAAACATATACATAGATACTGTAAGTACGAGTCTGTTGGTGAGAGGATATAAATTCAAGAATATTGGAAATGTATTTAAATATATACAAGTAACACTCTGATATGAGCAAGCAATAATTTACAATGTACAATAGAAAATATTTAAATAAGTGGTGAGATACATATAAATATTGGCAAAGGCACACGGACACTCGGGCAGTGCTGTATGTTCCCACTGGATGTCCCACTAGTAGTGCAAAAACGTGTTTCCCAAATTTTGCGCCATAGCATTCAATCAACTGCAAAAGCGTCTCTGCGCAAATAGTCGGACGTTTATCATCTTCACTAAGGTCGGATCAAGGTTTCTAAAATATCCTAATTTTAGAAGTATTTTACTGATCTTGGGTCGGATAGTGGACACTGCCTCAGTCGTATATTCTGAGAATGTGGGAGATGTATATGTAAATGTCTGTAAGGATCCAAGGTCCGTAGAAAGAACAGGTTAGCTCACTTTGGGTAAACAAACGAAAATGCGTTCTCGCTGTCTATTGGCTGTGACGTCACTGAAGTTTTCTCTCCTTAGATCAACATAGATTTTTGCATTGATTTAAGCTGAATGTAAACTTTTGCGCGACTGTGGAAACTCGTTCGGTTCTTTTTTTTTTTTTTTTTTCTCAAATATAACTAAATTTATGTAGTATAATGGTTGGTAAGCACTGCGCGATTGCATTATGCACCAATAATGCAGGCAAAATAAAATATAATCAGCAAAATGTATTATTTCATAGGTATAGAAACTTATAGTGTTTCTTGATTTGATGCAAGTTATTTTGAATTTTCGGGTTACTTAAATTAATTTATTCATTAATATATAGAGAAACTTCTATGCATTTTATTAGGTGTATTTAAATGCCAACGGTTTTGAATATTGTTGTGAATTGTGACAGATGCATATAAATATGCTTAAATAGTTTTAAATTATGTGTATGTGGCTCACTGCATTAACTAACTCGTGTTACACATGGAAAAATGGCCATGCAACCAGCCTTTTCTCCAGGAATTGAAGTCAAACCGCCAGTGTTCAGCTGATGGGCCTTGTCAATTACTTAGAATTTGAGCCTATTGTACTGATAATATGGTACATGCCAGAAATACAATATCATTAATACACGGGATACATGTAAGCAATAAGAAGGTCTAACAACACCGCAGAATACAGAAAGCAACATATTAGAAGTCCACAATTCATTTGGCGAGCAAATTAAGTTGTATTATTATACTTAAGGCTATCAGTTCTGGATAATTTAGTTACAGTAATTTTGCAAAGATAGTAAAGCAGTTCCTTCAGCAATATTAACTTTCTAATTTTTAAGGTTTTTTTATTTCATATTATTTGGAAACGGGGTAATACATAGCATGCATTTAAATGCAATCAAAATTTAGGAAATGTATGATTTAAGAATATAGAAACGTTTAAAACAAATATGCTAAAATTCTCGTAAAATATAAAATTTCATTTTCTATCTGTACTTATAATTTGTTATGATTTGTATTATGAATGAATAATATAACTTAAGCAAATATTTTATTTATTATAGTTTTAAGATTTGCATTCCATTACTATACAGTGCACCATGATATATTTCATACAAAATTTCATTTATAAAATTAAGATCCATATTTATTAAGATTTTGCAGAATGTAGCGTTTAAAATTTAGTACCAATTTTGACTTTTGCATTTAATTATATAAATTAACCTACAGAATTATATTTTGCTAGTATCTACGAATGTAATCATTATGTCTGTGGGGATATTGTACACAGGTCATCATATTAAATAAACATCCACCCTTTTTCCATGTGTTCACAGAAAGTACGATGACAGTCAAATGACGTTAAGATAAACTGCATAATGTTTTTATGAGTGCATTTATCTGTGTATTGTAAGGATCTTAAGTTTTACTAACGTTTATTTTATTTTAAATCTTTACTATCACTTCTTATTTTCTACTTCCGGCCAGAATTATAAGCGTTAAGGTTTTTATGCAAAGTTTGTCTGGCGAACGCCAAGTATTTAAGTTGTGGCTTTTTGCCAAGCGAGAGAGAGGAAGCAGTGAGTCGAAGCGGGCCGCTTACCTTAGAAGTTACGCAGTTGCTTGTTGCCTTCCAGGCCAGAGGTTTTAATCCTCTTGATAAATTTAAACGTATTGTAGTTGTTGTGAAATGAACTGAAGTAATAACCGGCGCGAGGCGCTGCTGCTTGTGACGTCAGCCTGCGTGCTGAGTGTTTTCGAATGTTTTACGTGTGGACGAACGAAAGCTGAGCTCGGAAGAGTGATACTGTTTTGATGGAAATAAAGAATGATTTATTAAGAATTTTTTTGTCTTTATTCATAATGCACCCAGCCTCGGGTAGAGGCAGGCCCGCAACTGAACGAACTGTTTTAAATATATTTGATTTATATATTTTCTGTGTTCTTCGTAACATAGTGGTACCCTCGGCGGGACCGGGTGCTTTGAATTAGAATTTTCCGATTGAACTTTTGATATTGAATTTCGATTTTGAATATACTTTGAAGATGGATTTGATCGCTTTAAAGGCTCAAAGAAAAGGACTTAGAATTGCGTTTTCGCAAACCTCAAGGAAAACCGAAAGTGAATTAACTAAAGAAGTAAGAGATTTGAAAATACTTTCGATTTTGAAGTGTCAACTTTGTGATAAATTCCAGAGACTTGACGTATGCCAGAGTGCTATATCGCAGCAAATTCTGCAGACTGAAGATGGAGAAAAATTATTTAGTGATGATTTTCAAGAAGCGGAGAATTATCGAGATAAGTTTTTAGAACAGTGTGCTCAAATAGATGCGGAAATACAAGCCTCTTCTCCTTCAAATAATTCCGAATCTAGGAAATTTAAATTGCCTAAAATTGAGCTTAAAAAATTCAGTGGTGAAGCTAAAGATTACCTGACTTTTTGGAGTCAGTTCCAGAAAATCCACGATGACAAAAGTATCGCCGATGAAGATAAAATGCAGTATTTATTGCAGGCCATGGAACCCAAATCGAAAGCAGAACGCCTAGTCCTTAGCTTCCCGGCAACGGCAGCTAATTATCCTAAAGCCATCGAACAACTAAAAGAGCGCTTTGGACGCGAAGATTTACTTGTGCAAATCTATGTGAGAGACTTGTTAAGCCTAGTGATGAAGAACGCTGTAACCGGAAGAGCAAAAACGGATCTACCCTCCCTGTATGATGAACTAGAAGGAAAATTGCGAGCGTTGGAAAGTTTGGGAAGAACCCAAGAAAAATATGGGGATTTTTTGACCCCCTTAGTGGAAAGTTGCTTACCAGAAGAAGTACTGATGGCATGGGAAAGAAGCAGAAATCACGACTCCATTGAAACTAAAGGGAATCGATCTTTGAAATATTTAATGAATTTCTTAAAACAGGAAGTTAAGGGGGAAGAGATGGTTCTCCTCGCAAGAACTGGTTTCGCTTCCCAACAGAACCATCGAAAGAAAGATTATAACCACGAACAGGTAAAGCAAAATGATCCCGTAACAGCATCAGCTCTAGTAAGTCTTGAGAATTCAGGTAAGAGTGTTCCGAACTGTAATTTTTGTGAAAAGAAACATTTTAGTGAAAAATGTTACTCTGCAAAAAAAATGACTTTAGCTGAAAAACAACAATTGTTGTTGAAAAAAGGTGCTTGTTTTTCTTGTCTGAAAAGAGCGAGTCATATTAGTAAATTTTGTCCTTTCAAAGGTAAGTTAAGTTGTTCTATTTGCAAAAGTTGTAATCATTTTGATGTAATGTGTAATCAAAAGCTAAAAAATAATGATCAGATAAATGTTTCAAAAGAGAGTTCTCTTTCTAACTGTAGCAGAAGCGAAACTGTATTTTTGCAAACGCTTTGCGTTCGAATTCGGTGTCAAGGTCGCGAGAAAATTATTCGCTGCATAATTGATAGTGGAAGCCAAAGTAGCTACGTTAGTGAAAATATGATGAGTCAGCTTAAAGCATCTCCACTTCGGGAGGAGACAGTTATACATGCACTGTTTGGGGGGGACGAAACGAAACCTAAACAACATGAAGTGTTTTCGGTCGAGGTCAGCAATTTAAAAGGAACATTCGCATGTAGTTTTGAGGCATTATCGGAAAAAAAGATTTGCGGTTTTATTCCTAAGGTTAAGGATAAAGAGATTTTGAATGAATTAAAAGAAAAAGAAATCGAATTTTCGGATCCATTGCGAAAGGAAATTGAAATTAACCTTTTAATCGGAGCAGATGTTATAGGAAAGTTATTGACGGGAAATTCTATTGAATTACAGTCCGGGGTAACGGCTGTCGAAACGAAACTTGGGTGGACGGTATTTGGCAAACGAAATTCGGGTGAAAAGGATAATATTTTGAAAACATTTTCAATGCATGTCAGGAGAATTCCTCTGAATGAGTTATGGGAACTTGAAAAAATAGGAATATGCGCTCCAAACGAAACTGTTAAAATGAATGAAAGTTTTAATTTATCTGAATTTGAGAACAAAATGAAAATTCTTCCAAATGGAAGATATGAAGTAGAACTTCCGTGGAAATGTGATACGACACATTTAACCGATAATAAAGAATTATCCTGGAAAAGGTATCAAAAGATGATCTATAAACTCAGATGTAGTAAATTTTTCGATGATTATCAAAATGTGTTCAAAGAATGGGAAAGGTTGAATATTATTGAACGCGTACCAGAAAACGAATTGAATAATGAATGTCATTATTTGCCGCATAGGCCTGTAATCAAATTAGGAAGTGAAACCACGAAAATTCGTCCTGTTTTTGACGCTTCTGCATCTGAGAAAGGGAGACTCTCTTTGAACGAATGTCTGTGTAAAGGAATAAATCTTATTGAATTAATACCTGATATTATAGATCGTTTTAGAATGTATCCGATTGGTATTAGTGCCGATATTGAAAAGGCTTTTTTAATGTTATCCGTCGCATCTAAAGATAGAGATTTTCTCAGATTTTTTTTCCCATGCAATGAAGAGAAATTAATTTATAGGCATTGCAGAGTTGTGTTTGGAGTTTCTTCGAGCCCCTACTTGTTGAACGCATCTATAATGCATCTATTAGAAAACTGTCCACGTCAATATAGTGAAGTTGCTCAAAAATTGAAATCGTCATTTTATGTGGATAATTGTTTATCTAGTGTTTTTAGTATTGATGAACAGTTTATGTTTATTGAACATTCCAAATTAATCATGTCAAATGGATGTTTTAACTTGCGCGGTTTTGAAAGCAATGTGGCTGGTACAAATGTTGACAAACATTCAGGGGATACTTCCGTTTTGGGGGTAATTTGGAATTTGGATAATGATACGCTGAGGTGCTGCACAGACACAGATACATTGACCTGTGATACAAAAATCACAAAGAGGACAATTTTGGCAATTGTGCAGACAATTTTTGATCCTATTGGTTTAATAACGCCAACTACATTGCTTCCAAAACTGTTGTTGCAAAAATTGTGGAAAGTGAAAATTGCATGGGATGATGAATTGTCTCCGAATGATGTAAATATATTTTTGAACTGGTTTAAAGAACTTAATGTTTTGAAAGATGTTACTTTGCCTCGATACTTGTTTATCAATGACACGTCTGAACTACATGTATTTGTGGATGCTTGCAAGGGGGCGTATGCAGCGTGCGTCTTTGTTCGATCAATATTTAATTCTGAAGTAAAAATAAATCTCGTACGGGCGAAGTCTAGAGTATCGCCTTTGAAATCTTTAAGCATTCCTCGCTTAGAATTAATGGCCTGTTGTATAGGTTCTAGACTTGCAAATTCTATTATCAAAGCTCTCAGTTTGCCCGATTTAAAAGTTACCTTCTGGTCTGATTCAACCACTGCCCTTTGGTGGATAACAGAGCAAGGAAATTGGTCCGTTTTCGTCGAAAATAGGGTTAAAGAGATTCGAGAGTTGACGCGAGGTCATTCATGGAGACATATCCCAGGGAAACTAAATATTGCCGACTTGTTGTCGCGCGGATGTTTTGCGAAGCAAATGCTTCGGTCTAGATGGTGGGAAGGCCCCTTGTGGTTACGAGAAAGCCCTGAAAACTGGCCCACTGGTGAGATTATTTATTTGCATGAAGAAGTAGAATTGGAGAGGAAAAAGATAAAAAGAGTGAATATTGATCTATCAAAAGACGCACCCCCTTGGCATCGAATCAGTGTATCCAATTATGATAAAATGATTAGAGTATTTGCATGGATATTTAGATTTGTAAATAATTGTAAAGGTGGTTCTGAAAAGAATGGAAAGATTGAACTTTCACAGTATGAAATTGAAAATTCTGAGAAAAATTTAATTCGTTTGGTTCAAAATTATTATCTGACTGATAAGAAATCTTATAATTTTATTGAAACGCTCATTGATGATGATGGTATTCTAAGAGTTAAAACGAGAATACTAAATAGAGATGACTATGAATCTTTTCTGTATCCAATACTGTTACCAGAAAAATGTGATTTTACTAAGTTATTAATCAGAAATGTGCATAATAAGAACTGTCATGCTGGTCTTCAGATGATGCAATGCATATTACGAGAAAGATTTTGGATAGTCAGAGCTAGAAAGGCCATTAAAAATGTCCTCTTTAACTGTATCGTTTGTAAAAGATTTAAAACTAAGGCCATGTCAAGCGAACCGACACCTCTGCCGCCAGACCGAGTTACGGATTGTGCGCCATTTGAAATCATAGGGATTGATTTGGCCGGACCGCTGTTTTTAAAAAATGGAGGAAAGGTGTGGATCGCGCTGTTCACCTGCGCTGTGTACCGTGCCATTCACCTTGAACTCGTAAATTCTCTTTCTACTGATGCGTTTCTCCTGGCGCTTCGACGATTTGTTGCTAGGCGCGGACGCCCTAGAATAATCTATAGTGATAACGGGACAAATTTTCGGGGTGCGTCTAATGATTTATCAAAACTAAATTGGACTAAAGTAGTAAAGGAAACGGGAACTGAAAGTATAATCTGGAAATTTATTCCACCTACTGCAGCTTGGTGGGGTGGCTGGTGGGAGAGGTTGGTTCGTACAGTAAAAGAATTGTTAAAACGTACTTTAGGTAAAACAGTGTTATCATCTGAAGAACTTTGTACTATTATTTGTGATTGTGAAACTATAATTAATTCTAGACCCTTAACTTATGTTTCTGAAGATCCGCAAGAATTAGTACCTCTGACACCCGCCATGTTTCTTATCGAGAACAGAAATTCCAATGTTGAAGATCTTGATGAATTAAATTCGTCAAGTCTTAATAAGAGATTAAAGTATAGAACTAAATTGTTAAATGATCTGAGACAACGATTTAGAAAAGAATACCTTAGTCAACTGGTTCAAAAGCATAATGAAAAGCGATCTCGGGAACCTGTTGTAGGAGAAATAGTACTGATGGGGGATGATAACAGAAAACGTTTATTTTGGCCTTTAGCCCGAATTACAGAATTGATCCCTGGACGTGATGGAAAGATTCGTACGGTTAAACTTAAGACCCGGCATGGAATAGTTATACGACCAATACAACGCATCTTTCCTCTGGAGATACAGTCCAATGATAGAAACATAATTCCTGATAAGAAACTGGGTGCAGAGGAATCTAATTCTAGTGCTGGGTGTACGTTAAAAAAGAGTATTGCACCTGATAAAATGGTGATGCAACAATATTCCTCCTCTGGACGACTTGTAAAAGTTCCAAAAAGACTTGATCTTTTAAATAATGTTTGTTATGAGTTTGAGACTCAACCTGAGTCTCAAGGGGGGGGAGGATGTTGTGAAATGAACTGAAGTAATAACCGGCGCGAGGCGCTGCTGCTTGTGACGTCAGCCTGCGTGCTGAGTGTTTTCGAATGTTTTACGTGTGGACGAACGAAAGCTGAGCTCGGAAGAGTGATACTGTTTTGATGGAAATAAAGAATGATTTATTAAGAATTTTTTTGTCTTTATTCATAATGCACCCAGCCTCGGGTAGAGGCAGGCCCGCAACTGAACGAACTGTTTTAAATATATTTGATTTATATATTTTCTGTGTTCTTCGTAACAGTAGTGTTCACAGTTCTCTGTACTACATACGCTTCCTGTTATTATAAGGCCAATCTTCCACATTTATTATTCTAAAGTTAAATTAGAGTTTAGTTTTATTTTTACGTTTTGACCCCAAGTAGCGGGTCGGTGTATTCCGAAGTACGGAAGTCATTGTAAATAGAGAAAAATAAAGGGTTTTGTATGCCCTTCTTGTGTATCCTGTTTACTTCTCACAGTTTTGAACATAGCTTTAGTAAGCTCTCTGTTCCGAGTCAGGTCCTTGCATGTTCCCGAAGAAGGTTAGAAGGAACATTGACCCTGATAGTGGCGCCCAACGAAGAAGAATAATTATGGCCGAGTTTCAAGAAGAACCTGTGCTGCCTGCAGAAACGGCTCAGAATCCAGAAATGCCAGCTGCCGCTCTGGAATGATTTGGTTACATCGTCCAGACTATGCGCGCTTCGATGAAACCAGAAGCAACATTTAATGGAAACTCACCGGTAACCAGTTTTTTGGAAAAATTGGATGACCACTTCATGCTCTACCCCGTGCACGAGTTTCAAAAAGTTACCTTAGCTACCAGCGCTTTGAGGGGCCAAGCGCTTAACTGGTTCAAATGTATAGGCAGAAGTCTCTTGGGTCAAGCAGGAAGTCCCACCTATACTTACGAAAATTTCAAGACTGCCCTACTAAAAGCCTTCCCTGTTGTAACGGATCGTGCGAAATTAGAAACGGAACTTTTCAGTATATATCAACAAAGAATCGAAAACCTCTCAAGCTTTATTTTAAGAAAAATTCACGTCTTCAAACTCTTGTATGGAAACCGTCCGGATCCTGAAATAATTCAAGTGATTTTGCCGAGGTTACTGCCCCAAGTGCAAGACTTTATTGAATTAAGAAATCCGACTACACTGGAAAAGTTATTTGAGCTAGCAATCCAGTTTGAAAGTAGAAGAACGGCGGACGTCGAAAGAAGACGCCAATATCAACAGCGAAACCAATTTGGTAGGCCAAGACTACAGCAAACTCAAGCACACGGCTACGGAGGCAAAGCGAATCAGTGGGCAAGGAAATCCGAGCATTCAAAAACAGCCGGCGAACGTCGACAGTTCAATAGCAACCCAGGAAAAAAGTATCAAGGCCAGGGGAAAAAGAAGGAAAGCACGGAAATGAAAAATAATTTAAACTAAAATGGATTTCTGCTGACGGGAGGGTGCGGAAATCCGAAGGCAAAGAAAACCGCTCTTCCTACAAGTTAAATACAGTAATGGTGAAAAATTTGACTCTTCCGAAGATTGAAGTGTTGGTGAATAATATCCCAGCCACCGCACTCCTGGATACAGGCGCACAGTGTTCCTGTGTGGCAGAAGATTTTTTTAGGAAGTATTTTCGTAAATACCGCATATATAATTCGGATAATACGACAGTGTTAGCGGCGCAAGGAGAACTATGTAAGTGTATAGGTAAAGTACCGCTATATGTCCGTATCAAGGACGAACAAGTAAAGGTGATGTTTTTTATAGTAAAGAATCTGCAAGCACATTTAATCTTAGGAATAGATTTTCTTTCAGACGCACAAGCAACACTGGATTTTAATGAAGCGTCCCTTAAGCTGACAATGAAACCAGTTCGGGCAGAAAAGCCTGAACCGCCGATGTTAAAACTTGACCATCTCCCTAATGACGAGCAAGGAAGAATCCGACAAGTGGTAAGTGAAATTGCTTCGTTATTTAGTGATATTCCAGGATTTACACAGGTTACTAACCATAGTATTGACACCGGAGATGCAATGCCAGTTCGTCAAAAACCATACCGGTATAATAAGAATAAGGAAAAAATTATAGAATGGCATATTACCGATATGCTACGTAAAAAGATCATAACGCCCATCTCAAGTAGTTATGCTAGCCCGGTGGTTTTATGTAAGAAAAATAATGACTATCCTTTTACGCATCCAAAAAGGTGGAGATTCGCTATTGATTACCGTAAATTAAACTCCATAACTAAATATCCGGTACATCCGTTACCGATCATTGAAGAAATTCTAAGGAACATAAAATCAACCAAATTTATGACGACTTTAGACTTAACGACTGGTTATTTTCAAATAGGGGTTAGGCCTGAGGACGTGCCTAAGACTGCTTTTATAACCAAGTCTGGCACTTATGCATTTTTGCGTATGCCGTTTGGCCTTTCAGGGGCCCCGGCAACATTTCAGCGATGGATGGACATTGTGTTAAGACCTGTTCTTGGAAAGTCCACATTTATCTATTTAGACGATATCATTATTACTAGTGATAATCTCGACCAACATGTACAGGATTTAAGACAGGTGTTTTCTTTATTAAATGAGGCCGGTCTAAAAGTTGATGTCGAAAAGTGCAAATTTGCAGACCCTGAATTAAAATATTTAGGTTACAAAATATCTCAAAAAGGAATCGAGACAGACGAATCAAAAATAATTGCTGTACAAAAGTATCCGACTCCAAACACGGCAAAGAAGCTCTCTTATTTTTTAGGACTTTGTTCATATTATAGATCCTTTATAAAAGATTTTGCGGCTATCGCTGAGCCATTGTTAAAATTAAAAAGGAAAAAGGCAAGATTCTCGTGGACGGCCGAAGCCAATAGTGCTTTCGAAAAATTAAAACAAGCATTAACGCAAGCCCCTGTGTTGAAATTTCCTGAAAAGGATGAGAATTTAGAAATTTCAGCGGATGCTTCGGATTATGCGGTGGGAGCGGTACTTTCGCAAAATCAGCAGCCCGTGGCATTTTTTAGCCGAACTTTAAATCAAACACAAAGAAACTATTCCGCGACCAAGAGAGAGGCACTTGCAGTTCTGTTAGCAGTGCAAAAGTTCCGAGTCTATTTTGGAAAGGCGCCGATAACAGTGTATTCTGATCATGCGGCGGTAACTAGATTGTACTCAGGGAAAAACTTATCCCCATGGTTAATAAGATGGGCACTCAAGCTGCAAGAATATAATCTGGTAATCAAGCATACCCCCGGAAAGGAAAATATCATAGCAGATGCCCTATCAAGAATTAAAATAGACGAACAAGGTAATACCGTAAAGGTGGCAATGCTTACAGCATGTACAATAAATTCCCGAGAAACTGTAATAACCGAACTGGGTAAGGATCCTGAGTTTGGAAGCATTTATGAGTATTTGAAGGATCCTGAATGAAGGATCCTATCGTGGCGATAAGAAATAGGGCGGCCCATTACGAACTAATAGATGGTCTATTATTTTATACAAAAACTACGAATTCCAACAACGAATTTTGACCTGTTATCCCAGCTAGTCTTAGATTAAATATCCTGCAGGAGCTCCATGACAGCCCTTTAGCTTCTCATGCTGGTATTCGAAAAACTATCCAACGCGTACGCGAGGCAGTCTACTTTCCTGAACTGCAAAAGTTAACAAGGGCGTATGTCCAGTCCTGCCCAACATGTCAAGCAGTTAATTATATTAATTTCCGCCCGGCCGGGTTTCTAAATAGTATTAAATCCGAATTTCCAAATGAAATAATTGGCATCGATTTATTGGGCCCTTTCCCAAAAAGTCAGTTAAATAAAAGTCGCTATCTCCTTGTTATGGTTGATCATTTTAGTAAATGGACCGAAATTGTTCCCTTAAAACGAGCCTCCGCGAAATTAGTTACTGATTCTATTTTAAATAAGTATATTTTAAAATACGGGGCGCCCCTAAAAGTTATATCGGATAATGGTCCTCAATTTGTAAGTAATATATTTGAAGACATGTGCCAAAAACTGGGCATACGTCATTTAAAAATGGTCCCGTATCGGCCGCAATCAAATATAGCCGAACGGGTCAATAGAAATATAGTGAAAATTATCCGTAGTTATGTTAAAAATTTTCATAAAAGCTGGGCTAACTATGTCAATGAATTTGCTTTCGCCCTTAGGATCGCAAAACATGATACAACGGGCAAAACTCCTGCTGAGTTATTTCTAGGCAGAAAGATTATAACGCCGTTAGATAAGTTATTTTATGTGCAACAAAGAGCCCCAGAATTTAAAATGGGTGATATAGAAAAACTAATTAAGGAAGCAAAGAAGAATACGGAAGTAGCACAAAGAAAACAGAAGCTCTATTATGATTTGAAACGACGGGGAGTAACTTATAAAGTAGGGGATGAAGTTTTAAAAATTAAGCATTCACTTTCTTCAGCAACAGAAGATAAAACTGCCAAATTTTTTCCACGATTTGAAGGACCATATGTTATAGAAAAAATAACTCACGCTGTAGCAGTGTTAAAAGCCAGAAATGGTGAAACCTGCTCCGCAAACATTGATCAAATCAAACCCTACTTCGATCGTAATAAAATGCAAATATTTTCAGATCTTTTGCAGGATCCGGCACGGCAGACACCGCAGGCACAAGCTCTAGAGGTGGAAAAACGACAAGTACAAGGGCAAGCCACTAAGAGGCAGGAGCAAGTGAAAAGAAAATTTCCCCGCGGAAAAATTGAAGGTAGCAAGAAAAAGAAGCCGTTCCACCGTCCAGAAAAGAGAGTTCACGAACACTCCCAGAATGAAGAAGGGAGAAGGACGACGTATGTGAAGAGAACCAGGAGAAATGACGGCAACTATAACCCGGCTCTAAAACGGAAGATCTACTCATCCGACAGGACTCTCCGCAGTAAATGTCGCCGAACTGCGGAAGGGCCATCAGCGGCGGAGGAAAAGTTGCAAGGAAAATTTGAACGGCCAGCAACGAGGTCCAAGCAGGCACACGAATGAAGTTTCCCGGTTCCGCCAAGACCAGCTGCCATCAAACGGCCAAGACCACAAGCAGAGGAGAAAAAGAAGGTATTCAAGGGTGACCGAACTGGTGAAAAAAGGAAGCTTCCAGAGGAAGGCACTGAAGGGCGAGCCCGTACAAGAAGGAGGATAAATCACACAATTATCTGCAATACCTTTAAAGACTGGGCCCAGAAAAGGATGTCCGAATATCACAAAGATAAGTAAAATTTTATGTTACTTTGCAAACATTAAGTTAATCTTTCATTCTTACTGCAAGTGGCAGATTTCAAGAAGTTTTACCTCATGCGGGGTCTACCTTTATCGCCAAAAGGGCGAGAAATGAGTTCTTACCGATTTTGGTATTATGTTTTTCAATTACTCGCGCGTAAAATTAAAAATTGATGTATAATAGCGTTGTGTAAAGACTTAAATATTGTAAAAAGTTATTGTATAAATTTTATTTAAAACATTCTAGCAAGAAAGAAGTTTTAGTCTGAAAGACTTTTTGAAGTGTATTATTTCAATGTAGAAAGAATTGGCACTTGCTTTGAAAAGAATAGAAGTTAACAATGTACTACTAATGTATGTTTTCAAATGTGTAAAATTAACGGCAGGTTGATATGTTCTTATATACAATGTGAACTGTTATTTTAAATGTTAATGAATACCGTGATATGGTAAAAGTGAATGTTAAAATTTTTTTTTATTCGTGTGACTGTAAAAAGACTAAAGCATGGCGAATATGTGTTAAAGGTTGAATGATGTAGTTAGGCACTCTGACGCTACACTTTAGAGTTAGCAACTTTTAGAATAGTACCTCAGGGTTTAGAGTTGAAATTAGGGTGTGTTAAGAGGTCTTGTTATGTTGAATTTTAACACGTTAGTGTTTTGATTGTAGGAGGAAGTGTGGAACACGTAGACAGAAACACATTCGTGTTTGGTGTTCTTTTACAACACATGTCAGAGAGCACGGGGAGAGATAATTAAAATAGTCATGAATGAAATAAGAATGTTAAGAGAAGTATAATTATATATGTTACTTGCCATTTCATTGTGTAACATTTCATTAAACTAGTTTTCCTTCCAGATCTCTGGAAGGAACCAGAATTGAATAAAAGCTCATGTTTAGATGCAGTACAGATGAAAAATTATTGTGTATCCTGGGAGCTGCTATTGTAAAAAAACAAATTTCTTTCTTTTAAATTTCTAGTTTCTAGCGAAAAAGATTTGTAAAAGATTGGCCTCGCGTTAGATTCTAGAGCTAAAAGTTTTCAACAAGGTCGTTTTAGACCTCAGTTTCAAACTAATTAACTCTGGCGGGAAGTATGTAAGGATCTTAAGTTTTACTAACGTTTATTTTATTTTAAATCTTTACTACCACTTCTTATTTTCTACTTCCGGCCAGAATTATAAGCGTTAAGGTTTTTATGCAAAGTTTGTCTGGCGAACGCCAAGTATTTAAGTTGTGGCTTTTTGCCAAGCGAGAGGAAGCAGTGAGTCGAAGCGGGCCGCTTACCTTAGAAGTTACGCAGTTGCTTGTTGCCTTCCAGGCCAGAGGTTTTAATCCTCTTGATAAATTTAAACGTATTGTAGTGTTCACAGTTCTCTGTACAGTCGGTCACAAAAGTATTCGAACACCGTTACCCTATCAGAAAATGACAAGATGGCGTTTTTTTTTCTCTTTCTCTCTGTGTGTCGTGTTATTCCATTCTAGGTTTTCTTCTCCCCATCTTGGAAAAAACTGGAAAAAATTGGTTACGATCTCTTTTTGAATTGGGAAGCCATTTTGGGAAAAAGCAGACGACCCTATCTTGGAGAATGGAAATGAACGCCTCTCCCTCTCTCTTTGAAATGGGAAGCCATTTTGGGACCCTCTATTCTTGGGGAGGGAGAAAACTGAAGTCTGCATTTCGCTGTCTCTGAATGCGGAAAGCCCTTTTGGGAAAAGCGGACCCTCTTCTTCTGATCTTGGAGAACTGGAAATGAACGCTCTACACGATCTCTCTTTGAATTCAGAAGGTATTTTGGGACCTTCTAATGTTGGAAAACTGAAATGAACGCTCTACACCTTCTCTCTCTCTCTCTCTCTTTCTCTGAAATGGGTAGCCATTTGAAAACTCCCTAACTTTGGAAAAAAACAGAAATGAACGCTCTACACCATCTCTCTTTGAAAATGGGGGGGTGTCATTTTGAGACCTCCCTCCCCTAAACTTGAAAAAAAAACTGAAATGAATGCTCTACACTTTCTCTCTTTGGACATGGGTAACCCTTTGGGGACCCTCTCCTCTTGGTAGAAAAAAAAAGAACTGAAGTGAAGGCTCTACACAATCTCTCTTGGAATGGGATCCATATTTCGGGAAACGTGGATCACCTCATGCTGGAAAACTGAAGTGAACCACCAAGATTGGACTCTATATAATATTTTTTTTAATTGACATCATGACCCTCCTCCCATTTGTTATTAAAAAAATTGTTTTTTTTTGTTTTGGTTTTTATCCCATTTCCGATGTGATTTCAGAAATGCAATTCCATAACAGTTCAATTTCATTTGAGGTTAAATGATCTAAACAGTCTTTGACCCACCCATCCGTATGATTATTTTCTTCTCCTTCCTGTTGCACCAAATTTTGTATGTCCATATAATCATTCCATACGGGAAGGGCTGGATCCTCACAAGGCTGTCTTGAAACACTTGGAGTCCCTTTGGGATGAGTGGAGGGATCTAGGATGTCTGGACCCGGCTGCGATTCTACCTCCATGATTTCTGGACCCGTTGGAACTTGTTTACCCGGCTGAAATTCTACCTCCATGATTTCTGGACCCGTTGGAACTTGTGAACCCGGCTGTGATTCTGCCTCCATGATTTCTGGACCTGTTGGAAATTGTGGACCCGGCTGACATTCTACCTCTACGATGTCGGGAGTTTTTGAAGCTTGTGGACCCGTCTGACATTCTACCTCTACGATGTCGGGACAGGTTGGAGGAGAAGAAGAAGAAGAAGAGGATACTGGAAGAGGTTCTGTCTGTGAGGAGTCCAAAAGAGGTTGCCTGTTTGAACAAGTCGGGGAAGAAAAAGAAGAAGAAGCTACTGGATTCTGAAGCGGATCTTGCACGCCAGGTAGGTTCCGGTAAGTCGACCGTTTTTTAAGAGGTAATTTTTTTTCTTCCTCCTCATCTTCAATTGTGATGACTTCAATTTCATTCCGTTGCCGGGTCGATTTTGTTTCGGGCCATGACGACGGTTTGGTCCAGCTCCTCTTATCATCTAAGGAAGGGACGGGTAAAGGTGGCGGAGGGTTTTCTTCTTCTTTTCTTGAAACATCATCGGCGATTGGAAAGAAATCTTCTCTTTCAATTGTTTCCAAAGCGAGTACGAGCACCGATCGACGAGAAAGAGACTCTTCTGGGTTGTGACGATGAGATATTGCGTTTTCGGGGGAACGACATAGTTTTGAAAAGGTCTTAGAATATATTTCTTATATTTCATCCTGTCGCTGACTTTAAAACTTCTTTCCTTCAGATTGGGGGACGATGATTCGTAATAGGCGAGAGGAGCGGCTGTGGTTTGAACAATATGAACTTCGTCCTCAGCCGTCGTTCTCACTCCAAACGTAAAATATCGTTTCGTGAGAAAAATATTCTTCCACCGAAAACTCGTGCGCGGATCTGTATATCGCCGGTCTGTTTGAATGGGCCGTCTCAAAGCTCGATCCATCCGATTCCAAGAGAAGGGAGATTCCTCTTTCGTTTGTTGCGATTCGAATAAATTTCTGTATTCTGAACGAGCAGGTTGGAGCATTCGACATCTTGGTTGAAAGAAACGATCGCTTGATGAGGTGGTAAATGCAGAATAAATGTCGCACAATGACACGCCAAAAAAATTTTCAAGTTGGAGATTTGCTTTAGCGTCTTCAAATCCTCCCCGTTCGAAATCCGTTGAGTTAGAAAAACGTCTAATAGCGACATGGCTCCCAATGGAAAAGAAATGATCTCGCCCAGTACTCTCGTCTTTTTATATATCTATATAGACACACACAGACACACACAGAGGCTCTATGACGTCAGTTTTATTTGTTTTTTTTTGTTTCTCTCTCTCTTCTTTCCAAGAAATCTTATCTCCATGACCTCTTTTTCTTTTCTTAAAAAGATGAATGTGTGTGGGAATGAGGAAATGAAAGTAATAATTTAATAAACAAAAAATTATCCAACCATGACCTTCTTTTTTTTCAAAGTCACCCTTTCCAATCCAAGGACGTCCAGAGATAGAGGAAGCAGGGAGAGAGGAGGAGGAGGGAAGGGAAGGTCACACTCTCTTTCTCTCTATAAATAAAAGGGGAGAGCCCCAAAGTCGTATTTTTGTCCAAGTGGATCATGAGGAGGCATCCCCAGCTCACTACGTGTATTCCTTTCAAATATAAATATGTTGATCTTTCCTTTTATATCATCCAAGGAGTCGTTTACCTGAAAGCCTCCGATTTTTCAAAATGTGCGGGTTATTATACCGTGGGGAGTTATCAAAAGATGCGGGACGAATTTTTGTCCGACGAAAACGTGTTGATGGCTCGTGACATTCCACCTTTGGATGCACAAATTTTGTTAATGAAACGAGCCAAATATTTTTACACGTCCCACTTTCTAACCGTCTCGCAAATGAATAGGATTATGGATCGTCTTGAGAAGACAAAAGGGATTCTCGTTCATTTTAGTGAATGGTTGCATAAATGTTTGCACGAACCTCTCTCGATCGAGAAGACTGGGAAGAATACCTATTATATTCTTCTCGAGGACTCTCCTCCTTCGTCTCATCATAGAGAGGCCACGACTTTTGAAAAAATCCTCGAGCAAGAAAAAATAGAATGGTGGAACAACTACCCCATCCCTCTCCCCGAGCATCAAGAGGAGCCTGTTCAGAAGAAAAAGAAAAAACCTTTCCAAAACCCTATCCTCATCCTCCTCGATAATGATGGGGATGAGGAGAAGCCTGTTCAGATTCCTCTCAGTTTGTCAAAACCCGTCGAGGATGAAAAACCTCTCCCTTCCTCAAAACCCCTTGAGGAAGAGAGACCCCTCGAGAAGGAGAAATCTCTCCCATTGTGAAACCTCCTCGAAGATGAAAAACCTCTCCATTTATCAAGACCCCTCGAGAAGGAGGGACCTCTTCCTTTATCAAACCCCCTCGAAGATGAAAAACCTCTCCATTTATCAAGACCCCTCGAAACTGAGGGACCTCTCGATTTGTCAAAACCCCTCGAGGATAAGGGAACCAAAACTTCTCTCTCTTTCGAAGAGGAGGGACCTCTCAATTTGTCAAGACCCCTCAAGAATAAGGGAACCGAAAATCCTCTCCCTTTCTCAAGACTTCTCGAGGAGGAGGAGAGACCGCTCCATGTCTCAAGACAGGACCCTCCTCTATCTCTTGAGGATCCGAGGGAAACGATTCCTATTGAAAAACCATCTATCGACGATCCCCAGAAAAGGTCTTCGGAGGAGATTAGACTTCCATGTAGAAAACGAATCTGCCACAATCATAATAATAATAATAATAATAATAATAATAATAATATACCCCGTTCTCAACAACAGAATCCTACAACATTTGCAGATAAATGCATTCAAACCAATCCCTTTATAGTAACCCTTTTGATTGGAGAACCCGTGCATTAGCCTCGAAAAATAAAATGAGATTCTAGACTGTTTCTATGACCAGAATGTTAAGCCAATAGATAGGTCTAGCTCAGAATTTTTCTATTTAAAAGAAAATAAATAAATAATCCAAAGACTATTCGTAAATATAAATGGTAAAGTCTTGAGTCGGCTGGAAAAAAATTTTCAGAGCTGAGAAAAATTCTACAACTCAAAAAAAAAAAAAAAAAAAAAAAAAAAACTTTTGTTAATTTTTATCATGTTTTAGACATGATAAAAATTAACGACCCCCTTCCCTTTTCGTCTGGGAATGTTGTCTCACTGTTTTGAAAAACAAATCGTGATTCATTCATGGATTGATTGCCATTAGAGAAAGGATGAGTCATGGTCTATTTTTAGAAAGGGTGAGACATCCTTCCCAGACAAAAAGGGAGGGTCATTAATTTTTATCATGTCTAAGACATGATAAAAATTAACCAAAAGTTTTTTTTTTTTTTTCATTAGAGAATTTTTATCTCACCTCTGAGAAATTTTTTTTCTCCCAGCCGATTCGAGACTTTACCATTTGTTTTTAAGAATGATTTCTCCCTGATCTATTATTTCAAAATTCCAAGTTTCGCTTCAGAACCATCTGTGCTGTTGAAGAAGTAACGTGATATATGTATTTTTTTTAATGAGTTCTGTCAAGATTGAATTGTGCAGGATCGACCTTGCGAATTTCTTCTCTGTGTCTTTAAATAATAATGATACCGAACTGCTTTTTGTAGAGCGCAATGGAAAAAACCTTTTGTATGGTTAGGACAATTCATGTGTTCGATCCCATTGTATTTGAGAATCTCTTGCGTCGATCCCGAAATGCAATAAATGGATCTTTGCAACCATTTCTCTAAAAACCGCCGTTTCATTTCTCCTCGCACCCAAATCATGGAAAAAGGTTCCGTCAACATCGTTAACACCCATGGAAAATAACTGTACGGAATTTCTCCTTCGTACCACGACAAGCCGTGATAATAATCACTCGCCCACACAGCGGTTCGTTTTTCTTTCTCGGTGAGCATTTGCCATGGAAACGGGGGTTTAAAAACAAATACCCCTCGAGAAGTACCGTCCAATGTGACGTAAGCCAATTCTTTCACAATAAAGGCTCCTTGAGAATCGTAGAAACCTTCAAAGTCGAGCACGAGTTCCATGTTTTTTATTTCTTTTTCTTTCCAAGGTGACCTTTATTATTATGATGATGGATGTGTATTGAGATACGCACGATATTATTCAAAAAACAAATATATATACGAATGTGACCTTTCCCAGAATTCATACGACATGTCACGTGCAACCTTCTCTCTCTCTATATATAAAAGAGGAGACGGCGAGAGAACGCTATCCATTTTTTCCTTCAGGACACACAGCGAGAGAGAGAGAGAATTTTGTTTTCTTTTTTTCCTCAATTGAAGAAGATGGACTTTTTGAGTGCCAAACCTCTCAAAGATTCCTACATTGTTCTGGACATGGAATACTTTCACTGTTATGATCCAAAGACGGGAGATATATGTTTCATCTTGAAAGAACTGGGCTACATCACTTGCGATTTAACCTTATGCGGATCCCTGATTTTTCTCCCTCCTGTCCATTACGATGACTTATCGTCCCGCAATCAAGCTGTGGTCAACCAGACTACAAATAACCGACACGGCCTTCAATGGACCGAGGGTCGTCTTTCCTACGAGCATCTTCCTACGATCCTGAAAATACTGACCGAAAATGTGGAGGTGATCTACGTCAATGGATACGATAAAGCCGAATTTTTCAGCAAGCTCTGCCAGCGATCCGTTTACGAGTTTTACATCCCAGGGAAAACCGAGTGGCGGAACAAGTCGAAATGCACGCGACACCAATATTTCCAAAAGATGATTCATTGTGCCGAGAACAAGGTGAGAAATTTTCGATACCATTTGATGGAGGGTAGTTACGATTTCCGGAAATTACATTGTTACCCCTTCGAGAGCAAAGCTGTCGAAGACGAAGAGGAAGCGGAAGAATCTCCCCAGGAGAACTCGTGCGACGATGAGGAGGAGGAGGAGGAGGAGGATGAACTTTCTAATAATAATAATAAATGTCTAAGTTGGGATGCTTTAGAGACCCAAGAATATTGGTCTCAACCCTTATCTCATCTAGACCTGAAAGAGGATCCTCAAGTGTACTCTTTGTGGTCCTCTTCTAAAATTTGGTCTTGGAGAGAACCCTTGAATGTTCATGAATGAAATGGTATGTAAATCACTAGAGAAAAAAAATAGAAAAAAAAAGTTCCTTTTTTTTGTAATATGTTGATTTCTTTCCAATCCCATTTCTTTTCTATAACTCCAGCCCAATCGACGAGAAGAAGACGAATTTTCCAAGTTACACAAGACGAATCTTCCAAGTTACACAAGACGTAGAAAGATTTCACAAGGATTTATAAATCACACGCTCCCACATGATATATGTATAGAGAGAAAAAGACCCTCTGTTCTCTAGCCAATACGTCAAGACTTCCCTAAACTAAGAGAGATCATGAGTACCGAGGAAACCTTAGCAGAGCAAGTGGAAAAACTTTCAAAGAGATTAGAAGAGTTAAGACGGGATAGATTTACAGTTCCGCCGACTAAAGAGGAAACTATCATCGATTTCAACAAACCGCTGTACTTTCATCCCCTACCCCAAAGAATGAGACGAGTGGACTCGCCGTTGAACAGTTCCAATGAGAAACAAAATGTCACTTATTTGAATAGTCAATTTCAACACATGAATATTTCATAAGTATTTTATTCCCTAAAGCGTAGGGAGATCAGATCAGTAGTTTTTCCCTTTTCATCGTCGAAAAAGATTGGGAGGAAAAATCTTTCTCAGCTCTCTCAGAAAAATTTTTCAGCCTTAAAAAAAAAAAAAAAACTTTTTGTTAATTTTTATCATGTCTTAGACATGATAAAAATTAACTCTACCCCCCCCTTTTGTCTGGGAATGTTGTCTCACACTTTCTAAAAATAGACCATCACTCCTCCTTTCCTAAAGAATAGAATTCCAAGAATGGGATCTGGTCTATTTTTAGAAACGGTGAGACCCTATTCCCAGACAAAAGGCGGGTAGAGTTAATTTTTATCATGTCTAAAGTTCAGGGTCCATCCATCTTCTTATGTGAAACGGTGACCCTGACAAGATCGAGATAAACAAGTCTTGTGAGTTGTTTTGTAATCTTGACGCGATCCAAGAAAGACTTTTTATTATTTTTTTTTTTTTTTGAAATAGGCCGGGGGTGGGGAGAGAAAATGTTCTCACGACCCTCAGATATCTTTTCATAAATATATTTTTTATCAAAGTGTTTCTTTCATTCCGATCCTTTTAAGAGGTTGGAATGACCCTGACATTTAGATGGGGTCGCGATCCCGACAGATGTCGCGCGAGTATAAAAGTGTGTATCCTTCGCGAGATTTCTTCAGAGAACAGAAGAAGACGTGAACTGAGCTGGTAAGTCCCTTTGGTCCTATGAATATGGTTTAATCATAACTTCATTTAAAAAGACCTTTGAAACTTTGAAACTTCTTAACCCTTTGAAAAGAAAAATGTCTCTTTCAAGACGACGACTCTAAAACGTTTTATTATTTCTTTTTCCCTTTCTAGATCTTCCCTGTTATACATATATACCTTTTCGATTCTCTTTTTTGCTCCTGTTTGTGAAAGACATCACCGTATTCATCGCCATGGCGTGTTCAGAAAACTTTATCGTGCTCGATCTAGAGGGTTTCCAGTCCTACAACCACAAGATGGCTGAATTTACCTACGTTTTAAAAGAATTGGGCTATGCGACAAAAGATTTTTTGACCGTGGGATCGTTGACGTTTGCTCCTCCTCACCCCTTCCACCAACTGAGTGAAAAAAACCAAAAGACAAATGCCTGGCTGACGAGAAACCGGCACGGACTTCGTTGGAACGAGGGTCATATTCCCTACAACCATTTAGGACGCATTCTCCAATCGCTCACTCACAGCTTCTCCACGATTTATGTGGTGGGATGCCAGAAAGCTAAATTCTTTGCTAAAGCCTTGGATTATCAAAAACCCGTGACGGAAATTTATGTGCCAGATGGAATCATTTGGAAGTATCGGGAAAAATGTGCCCGACATCATCAAAGGATGAAATATTTCCATTGTGCCGAAAACAAAGTGCGCAACTATCGATGGCATATTACGGAAGGAGATTTTCATATCAATCACGTCTATCCAGACGGAACGGAGAAAGAGGAGAGGATTCAGGAGGAAGCGTACGATAACCTCATCCAGAAAAGGGATAATCTGTCCTGTTTCCAAGTGATGGAACATACGGATGAGCATACGCCTTTAAACTTGATGGGCTCTTCTACTTCGTCAACTTCCTCCAATAACTCGAGGAAGACGGAGGGTTGGGGAGACATACCTGAAAATATTCCCCATTACGATCCAGCAGCCTGTTGGGACGAACCTTCCAAAGAATCTCATGAGATCCCCAAAATATCTTCAGAGGATCCAAAGACAAAATCCACTGAGTGTTGGGACAATGAACGGACGACTCATGATCCAAAATCCACTAAGACTATGTCCACTGAGTGTTGGGACAATGAACAGACGACTCATGCTCCAAAATCTATTGAGACTATGTCCACTGAATGTTGGGACAATGAACGGACGACCCATGCTCCAAAATCGACTGAGACTATGTCCACTGAGTGTTGGGACGATGAAACCGAAAAGACGACAGAGAATTGGGATGACCGTTCTCGAAAGTATTTGAATTGATATATACATAAACTCAGGAGAAAAAAAAATAAAGAAAAGATTTTTAGAAATAAGTAGGGAAAGGTTCTCCGCTTTCCCTATATTTATGGAAATGGACTGAGAAGAGAGAGAGAGAGACGAATCAGGAGACCAAAAAAATGGGTCTTGGAAGGAATGAGTGCAAATGCATTCGATTCCTTCCGAGACCCATTTTTTTGGGTCCCTCTCTCATCCAATCTTGGAAAAGAACTTTGTCCTATTTTTCTAGGTCCATTCAAAAAGAAATGAATCTATCCATAAATTTCCTTAAAAGAAAAAAAAAAAACAAAAAGATCCATTACCTCTTGACGGTCCAAAGTCGAGAATCTTGGAAAAAGTTATCCACTCTCTCCATCCAGTCAAGCTTCTCTGTAGAAAATCTAGTAGGTGCATCTGCATTCTCGAACACACGGCAGTTATTGGACGCGAAACGTCGAATGCTGAAATAGTTAACAGTGAGCCCATTCTTAAAGAAACGGGGATGTTTTATTCATCCAGTCGAGTGCGGAAAAATTTCTGAGAGCCGGAGAAAAATTTCTCTGGCTGAAAAAAAAAAAAAAAAAAAAAAAAATAGCCCCCCCTTTTAGTCTGAAAATTGATGTCTTCAATTTTTCAAAAATTGAAGACATCAATTTTCAAATTTTCAGACTAAAAAGGGGGGTAATTTATTTTTCAGAAACTTTTCCCAGCCGACTCGATGTGAATAAAACTTTACTGTTTGTTAAGAATGTTATTTAATGGATCGATTTCAACCTATCGAGTTTCGCTTGAGTTCCGCCCGTGCTGTGGGCCCACCTGGATACAAGTTTTCCCCTTTTGGAATAGAATAAAACTTTACTGTTTTTTAAGAATGTTATTTAATGGATCGATTTCAACCTATCGAGTTTCGCTTGAGTTTTAGATGTGAATAAAACTTTACTGTTTTTTAAGAATGTCATTTAATGAATCGATTTCAACCTATCGAGTTTCGCTTGAGTTCCGGCCGTGCTGTGGGCAAACCTGGATACAAGTTTTTCCCCTTTTGGAATAGAATTTCCGTCAAAGTAGGCTACTTTTCCTCTTTTTGCATTTTTCATGTCATTTCATTTGTATTACAATATACTGAAAACGGGCGTTCGAACTGATTTCTAGGTTATTTCTATACAAATGGAGCTCGATCCAAGAAAGAAATGATGTCTTTTTTTTTATTTTGTGAACTGCCAATTTGTATTGGAATATACTGAAAACGGGTGTTTGAGTCGATTTTCAGTATATTTCAATACAAATAGAGCTCGATCCAAGAAAAAAATGATGTCTTTTTTTTTATTTTGAGGACTGCCAATTTGTATTGGAATATACTGAAAACGGGTGTTTGAGTCGGTTTTCAGTATATTTCAATACAAATAGAGCTCGATCCAAGAAAGAAATGATGTCTTTTTTTTATTTTGTGGACTGCCAATTTGTATTGGAATATACTGAAAACGGGTGTTTGAGTCGGTTTTCAGTATATTTCAATACAAGTGGAGCTCGATCCAAGAAAAAAATGATGTCTTTTTTTTATTTTGTGGACTGCCAATTTAGTATTGGAATATACTGAAAACGGGCGTTCACGTCGGTTTTCAGTATATTTCAATACAAATGGAGCTCGATCCAAGAATGAAATGATGTCTTTTTTTATTTTGTGGACAACCAATTTTGTATTGGAATATACTGAAAAGGGGCATTCACGTCGGTTTTCAGTATATTTCAATACAAATGGAGCTGGATCCAAGAAAAAAATGATGTCTTTTTTTTATGTTGTGGACAGCCAATTTTGTATTGGAATATACTGAAAACGGGCATTCACGTCGGTTTTCAGTATATTTCAATACAAATGGAGCTGGATCCAAGAAAAAAATGATGTCTTTTTTTTATATTGTGGACAGCCAATTTTGTATTGGCATATACTGAAAACGGGCGTTCATGTTGGTTTTCAATATATTACAATACAAGTGGAGCTGGATCCAAGAAAAAAATGATGTCTTTTTTTTATTTTGTGGACAGCCAATTTTGTATTGGAATATACTGAAAACGGGCGTTCACTTTGGTTTTCAGTATATTCCAATACAAATGGAGCTGGATCCAAGAAAAAAATGATGTCTTTTTTTTATATTGTGGACTGCCCTATTTTGTATTGGAATATACTGAAAACGGGCGTTCACGTCGGGTTTCAGTATATTACAATACAAGTGGAGCTCGATCCAAGAAAAAAATGATGTCTTTTTTTTATTTTGTGGACAGCCAATTTTGTATTGGAATATACTGAAAACGGGCGTTCACGTCGGTTTTCAATATATTACAATACAAGTGGAGCTCGATCCAAGAAAAAAATGTTGTCTTTTTTTTATGTTGTGGACTGCCCTATTTTGTATTAGAATATACTGAAAACGGGCGTTCACGTTGGTTTTCAGTATATTCTAGTACAAGTGGAGCTCCATCCATAAAAAAAATGATGTCTTTTTTTTATGTTGTGGATTTATGTGTGGCAAAATATTTTCAGAGCTCAGAAAAAAATTCTGAGATGTAAAAAAAAAAAAAAAAAAAAACTTTTTGTTAATTTTTATCATGTCTTCTAGACATGATAAAAATTAACTCACCCCCCTTTTGTCTGGGTATGTTGTCTTACCGTTTCTAAAAATAGACCAGAACCCAGTCTTTTCTTGGATTCTATTTTTAAAAGGATGAGTCATGGTCTATTTTTAGAAAGTGGGAGACAACATTCCCAGACAAAAAGGGGGGGGGGTGAGTTAAATTTTATCATGTCTAGAAGACATGATAAAAATTAACAGAAAGTTTTTTTTTTTTTTTTTTCATTTCAGAAATTTTTTCTGAGCTCTGAGAAATTTTTCCTAGCCGATCTCATTTCGTTTTTCGACTTTCACTTTCAACTCTTCACTTTTCTAGAAAAGCATTCCACGTTTCTGTTCAGAACAGTGTCTCTCTCTACCCAAATCTGAAACCCTAGTCACGAGAGAATATGAGACTAGAAAAATAGTTTAGCTTATTGATCTAAAAAATGTCCCATGCTAGAACTCAGAATTATAATCAGAGCGGGGCTTTCCAGTATCCACTTCCAAGATTTTAGATTTGTCATGGGTGACATGTTCCCAAATTCATAAATTCTTCAATTATAGTCCCTTCTTTGACAAATGGCTAAGAAATTCTTGAAGAATATCATGATAAAGATTTAGCTATCTATATATAACATTATGTTTTCTTTTCAAAAAAAAATCCATTCTGGATCGAAATGGACTTTACGCACAATTTATCGTATCCCCACGTTTCCAAGATTGGTTTGAAGAAGTGATAAAAAAAATGGGTCTGGAAGGAAAAGGGTGCATTTCGAGAAAAGAAAAGAGGACCCTCTTTTTCTCGCAATGCACCCGTTTCCTTCCAGACCCATTTCTTTTGCCTCCTCAGAACTCTCTTTCTTTTCTCCTCCCTCTCTCTCTTAAGAGGAATTGAAAGAAAGAGGCTAGATGGAAAAGTTTCTTTTTTTTTCTTTCGAGAAGATAAAAAAAAATTTGGAGGAGGAGCAAATTTTTTTTGGGTGGTGGTGGTTGTTTTTTTTTAGAAGGTGATAACTTTAGTGACATTTAAAGAGACCACCAGAGGATCCGTTTGAGTCTCGACGACCTTTTCTTGACGGGGGTCTGTCTGGCAATAAGCGCTGGCATATTGTTTAGGGTAAGTAGAAGAATCCGTCATGCCTGGATGAGGCGGTATGTAGCGCACTCCCAGATTAAAGAGGGTGATGAAGGGAAATTTCTCCCCCGGATAGAGCAGTCGGTAAATGGGTTGATTGGGTACAACTCGAACCAGCGGCTGAGTTAAAATGCTATACACCCAGGCCAGAAGCTGATTATTTTTAGGATTATTTTCGGCCAGATGTAACATTTCTTCGCTGGAGAGGACATATCCTTCTTGAGAACTGCCGAGACTCTCAAGATCTTTTATTTTCCTGAAGACGTGGTGTTCGTCGAAAAACACGGAGAGAATGTCCCAGGTTCTTTTACTGGAAGTATGAATCAGAGGCAAAATGTCCGTAGCGTTCCAAAACAATCTTCCGTCATCTACATAACAGCGAATGCTCACAAACTCATTATATAAGACGCGGATCATCATCTTGAGTAGAAATATGGATACGCACAGCAGTCTCTCTCTCTGGGAAATAGAGTCTGTCTTCCACTCGCCTCTCTATATATAAGAGAAGACCACGTGATGGGCGACGTGACGGTTGACTTCTAGAAAAAAAATCAACTTTGTCTATCTCTCTCTCTCTATGACCTTCTATTTTTTTCCTAAAGGACACCCCGTCACCTTTTCAAAGGTCATGGGATTGAGAGGAACGAAAGAAAAAAAACAACCATCCTTTGTATACTACATATGACCTTCTCCTAGAGACCCCTGTCATTTTCTTCTCGAGAGCTACGTGATGAAAGCTTTTTTTTATTCTAAAGTTTATCAACTTTGTAGACACATGACCCCGTCACCTTCTCAAAGGCCATGTCGTATGGAATGGGACCCTTTTGGTTTTTTCTTTTGAGAAAATAAAAAATAAAACAACTCTATAATCATCTCTCTCTGACCTTCACAAACACTCATGTTTTATCATTTTTTTTTATTTTAGAATTCATCAACCTTGTTCCTCCTCCCCTCTCCCTCTCTCTCTCTGAGGAGTCTATATAAACGGATCGCCAGCGAGCTCTTGTTCATATCAGACGAGTGTTTCGCCTTGAGAACGGAAAAAAAAATACAAAAGCCATGCTGCTCAAACTGGAATATAACGATGACTATTACGTGCACGCGTATGTGGATCTAGGATTCCTGTACTGGAATGCCAAAGATATCTTGACTCTCTTGCCTACGAACGTCTCGCATACGACGAGTGTTCTCCAAGTCTTTTTTCCTAATCGACACCATTTTCTTCGACTAGGCGATTTGGACAACTACTCCAAAGAATGGGGTCAACCGAACCAGATTGTCCTCACTTCGAATGAAGCGGCCTTCGTCGCTTCGAAATCCCTGTATAACAAGTCGCTCTTCCCTTGGATGTGTAAAATATTCATGAGACCTCTGACGAAAATTGAGGAGGACGTGGAAACGTATATCACCCTCCGAGAGACTGTGCAAGACGAACAAGAAAGGAAAAAGAGTCCTCTCTTTTTCATCACTCAATTCGGGATCCATCATCTCCCCAAAATCATCCAGAGACATCAAGACTTCGTTGAAAAGTATCAGAAAGAGGATGATGGTGATGATGATGATGATGATGCGATATGGTCTCCAGTCGCTTAAAGAAGGGGAAACGTTCTCCGCTTTCCCTATTCCATAGACTGGAGAGTTGAATCAGGAGACCAAAAACATGGGTCTTGGAAGGAATGAGTGCATTTCAAAATGCATTCGATTCCTTCCGAGACCCATTTTTTGGGCCACTTTCTCCTCCAATATTGGGAGAGAGAGAGAGAAAAGAAATTTATCATCTCCTGTCCACCCAAAAAAGAAACTATGTATTTTTGTTTTTCTGGATGCGGCCGAATTTGTAGAGGAATCGTCCAGAAACCGGCCCTCAAGCCCATTTTCAGACTATTTCTATACATATTCGGTCATCAAGATGGTCCGGGGACGACTTTGTTTGGACATCATCTCTACATAGATGGTGAAATTTGTATAGCCATTTCTAAAGAATCTCAGAGAAAACTAAAAGCGAGATTGCAAAAAAAGAAATAGCCTCCAGTGAACAACACAATTCCAACGACAGTGGATAGGAAAAGTGAAGAGTTGAAAGTGAAAGTCGAAAAACGAAATGACATCGGCTAGGAAAAATTTCTCAGAGCTCAGAAAAAAATTCTGAGATGTAAAAAAAAAAAAAAAAAAAAAAAAAAAAAAACATTTTTTGTTAATTTTTATTGTCTTCTAGACATGATAAAAATTAACTCACCCCCCTTTTGTCTGGGAATGTTGTCTCCCACTTTCTAAAAATAGACCATGACTCATCCTTTTAAAGAATAGAATTCCAAGAAAAGACTGGGTTCTGGTCTATTTTTACAAACGGTGAGACAACATACCCAGACAAAACGGGGATGAGTTAATTTTTATCATGTCTAGAAGACATGATAAAAATTAACAAAAAGTTTTTTGTCCATTCAAAAAGACATTCTTTTTGTTTCTGAATGCAACCGAATGTATATAGGAATATACTAGAAAGCGCCCTCCCCTCCAAGCCCATTTTAAGTATATCTCTATACAAATTCGGTATAAAATTGTCCGGGGACGACTTTGTACGGAGACGACTCTGTCCGGGGACGACTCTGTTTGGACTTAACCATGACGTCATTTTAATATAGTGGAATGTGTGTAGAAATAGTCGGAAAAAGGACTCGAACGCCCGTTTTCAGTATATTCCAATACAAAATTGATTGTCCACAACATAAAAAAAGACATCATTTTTTTCTTGGATAGAGCTCCATTTGTATTTGAATATACTGAAAACCGACTCGAACGCCCGTTTTCAGTATATTCCAATACAAAATAGGGCAGTCCACAACATAAAAAAAAGACATCATTTTTTTCTTGGATGGAGCTCCACTTGTATTAGAATATACTGAAAACCAACGTGAACGCCCGTTTTCAGTATATTCTAATACAAAATAGGGCAGTCCACAACATAAAAAAAAGACATCATTTTTTCCTTGGATGGAGCTCCATTTGTATTGAAATATACTGAAAAACGACGTGAACGCCCGTTTTCAGTATATTCCAATACAAAATTGGCAGTCCACAAAATAAAAAAAAAAAATCATTTTTTCCTTGGATGGAGCTCCATTTGTATTGAAATATACTGAAAAACGACGTGAACGCCCGTTTTCAGTATATTCTAATACAAAATTGGCAGTCCACAAAATAAAAAAAAAATCATTTTTTTCTTGGATCGAGCTCCACTTGTATTGTAATATATTGAAAACCGACGTGAACGCCCGTTTTCAGTATATTCCAATACAAAATTGGCTGTCCACAAAATAAAAAAAAAACATCATTTTTTTTCTTGGATCGAGCTCCATTTGTATTGGAATATACTGAAAACCGACTCGAACGCCCGTTTTCAGTATATTCCAATACAAAATAGGGCAGTCCACAAAATAAAAAAAGACATCATTTTTTTCTTGGATGGAGCTCCATTTGTATTGAAATATACTGAAAACCGACGTGAACGCCCGTTTTCAGTATATTCCAATACAAAATTGGCTGTCCACAAAATAAAAAAAAGACATCATTTTTTTCTTGGATGGAGCTCCACTTGTATTGTAATATACTGAAAACCGACGTGAACGCCCGTTTTCAGTATATTCCAATACAAAATAGGGCAGTCCACAACATAAAAAAAAGACATCATTTTTTTCTTGGATCCAGCTCCATTTGTATTGGAATATACTGAAAACGAACGTGAACGCTCGTTTTCAGTATATTCCAATACAAAATTGGCTGTCCACAACATAAAAAAAAGACATCATTTTTTTCTTGGATCCAGCTCCACTTGTATTGTAATATACTGAAAACCAACGTGAACGCCCGTTTTCAGTATATTCCAATACAAAATTGGCTGTCCACAACATAAAAAAAAAGACATTTTTTTCTTGGATCCAGCTCCATTTGTATTGAAATATACTGAAAACCGACGTGAATGCCCGTTTTCAGTATATTCCTATACAAAATTGGCTGTCCACAACATAAAAAAAAGACATCATTTTTTTCTTGGATCCAGCTCCATTTGTATTGAAACATACTGAAAACCGACGTGAATGCCCGTTTTCAGTATATTCCAATACAAAATTGGTTGTCCACAAAATAAAAAAAAAGACATCATTTCATTCTTGGATCGAGCTCCACTTGTATTGAAATATACTGAAAACCGACTCAAACACCCGTTTTCAGTATATTCCAATACAAATTGGCAGTCCTCAAAATAAAAAAAAAGACATAATTTTTTTCTTGGATCGAGCTCTATTTGTATTGAAATATACTGAAAACCGACTCAAACACCCGTTTTCAGTATATTCCAATACAAATTGGCAGTCCACAAAATAAAAAAAAGGACATCATTTCTTTCTTGGATCGAGCTCTATTTGTATTGAAATATACTGAAAATCGACTCAAACACCCGTTTTCAGTATATTCCAATACAAATTGGCAGTTCACAATATAAAAAAAAAGACATCATTTCTTTCTTGGATCGAGCTCCATTTTTATAGAAATAGCCTAGAAATCAGTTCGAACGCCCGTTTTCAGTATATTGTAATACAAATGAAATGACATGAAAAATGCAAAAAGAGGAAAAGTAGCCTACCTTGACGGAAATTCTATTCCAAAAGGGGAAAACTTGTATCCACGTTTGCCCACAGCACGGCCGGAACTCAAGCGAAACTCGATAGGTTGAAATCGATCCATTAAATAACATTCTTAAAAAACAGTAAAGTTTTATTCACATCTAAAACTCAAGCGAAACTCGATAGGTTGAAATCGATCCATTAAATAACATTCTTAAAAAACAGTAAAGTTTTATTCTATTCCAAAAGGGGAAAACTTGTATCCAGGTGGGCCCACAGCACGGGCGGAACTTAAGCGAAACTCGATCGGTTGAAATCGATCCATTAAATAACATTCTTAACAAACAGTAAAGTTTTATTCACATCGAGTCGGCTGGGAAAAGTTTCTGAAAAATAAATTACCCCCCTTTTTAGTCTGAAAATTTGAAAATTGATGTCTTCAATTTTTGAAAAATTGAAGACATCAATTTTCAGACTAAAAGGGAGGGGGTATTTTTTTTTTTTTTTTCAGCCAGAGAAATTTTTCTCCGGCTCTCAGAAATTTTTCCGCACTCGACTGGATGAATAAAACATCTCCGTTTCTTTAAGAATGGGCTCACTGTTAACTATTTCAGCATTCGACGTTTCGCGTCCAATAATAACTGCCGGGTGTTCGAGAATGCAGATGCACCTACTAGATTTTCTACAGAGAAGCTTGACTGGATGGAGAGAGTGGATAACTTTTTCCAAGATTCTCGACTTTGGACCGTCAAGAGGTAATGGATCTTTTTGTTTTTTTTTTCTTTTAAGAAAATTTATGGATAGATTCATTTCTTTTTGAATGGACCTAGAAAAATAGGACAAAGTTCTTTTTCAAGATTGGATGAGAGAGGGACCCAAAAAAAAAATGGGTCTCGGAAGGAATCGAATGCATTTGCACTCATTCCTTCCAAGACCCATTTTTTTGGTCTCCTGATTCGTCTCTCTCTCTCTCTTCTCAGTCCATTTCCATAAATATAGGGAAAGCGGAGAACCTTTCCCTACTTATTTCTAAAAATCTTTTCTTTATTTTTTTTTCTCCTGAGTTTATGTATATATCAATTCAAATACTTTCGAGAACGGTCATCCCAATTTTCTGTCGTCTTTTCGGTTTCATCGTCCCAACACTCAGTGGACATAGTCTCAGTCGATTTTGGAGCATGGGTCGTCCGTTCATTGTCCCAACATTCAGTGGACATAGTCTCAATAGATTTTGGAGCATGAGTCGTCTGTTCATTGTCCCAACACTCAGTGGACATAGTCTTAGTGGATTTTGGATCATGAGTCGTCCGTTCATTGTCCCAACACTCAGTGGATTTTGTCTTTGGATCCTCTGAAGATATTTTGGGGGTCTCATGAGATTCTTTGGAAGGTTCGTCCCAACAGGCTGCTGGATCGTAATGGGGAATATTTTCAGGTATGTCTCCCCAACCCTCCGTCTTCCTCGAGTTATTGGAGGAAGTTGACGAAGTAGAAGAGCCCATCAAGTTTAAAGGCGTATGCTCATCCGTATGTTCCATCACTTGGAAACAGGACAGATTATCCCTTTTCTGGATGAGGTTATCGTACGCTTTTGGGGACGGATCCTTCTCTAACTGATCGTAGGCCTTATCAAAAGCTTGCAGAGGATTGTCTGCTTCCTCCTGAATCCTGTCCTCTTTCTCCGTTCCGTCTGGATAGACGTGATTGATATGAAAATCTCCTTCCGTAATATGCCATCGATAGTTGCGCACTTTGTTTTCGGCACAATGGAAATATTTCATCCTTTGATGATGTCGGGCACATTTTTCCCGATACTTCCAAATGATTCCATCTGGCACATAAATTTCCGTCACGGGTTTTTGATAATCCAAGGCTTTAGCAAAGAATTTAGCTTTCTGGCATCCCACCACATAAATCGTGGAGAAGCTGTGAGTGAGCGATTGGAGAATGCGTCCTAAATGGTTGTAGGGAATATGACCCTCGTTCCAACGAAGTCCGTGCCGGTTTCTCGTCAGCCAGGCATTTGTCTTTTGGTTTTTTTCACTCAGTTGGTGGAAGGGGTGAGGAGGAGCAAACGTCAACGATCCCACGGTCAAAAAATCTTTTGTCGCATAGCCCAATTCTTTTAAAACGTAGGTAAATTCAGCCTTCTTGTGGTTGTAGGACTGGAAACCCTCTAGATCGAGCACGATAAAGTTTTCTGAACACGCCATGGCGATGAATACGGTGATGTCTTCCACAAACAGGAGCAAAAAAGAGAATCGAAAAGGTATATATGTATAACAGGGAAGATCTAGAAAGGGAAAAAGAAATAATAAAACGTTTTAGAGTCGTCGTCTTGAAAGAGACATTTTTCTTTTCAAAGGGTTAAGAAGTTTCAAAGTTTCAAAGGTCTTTTTAAATGAAGTTATGATTAAACCATATTCATAGGACCAAAGGGACTTACCAGCTCAGTTCACGTCTTCTTCTGTTCTCTGAAGAAATCTCGCGAAGGATACACACTTTTATACTCGCGCGACATCTGTCGGGATCGCGACCCCATCTAAATGTCAGGGTCATTCCAACCTCTTAAAAGGATCGGAATGAGATTCTTTGGAAGGTTCGTCCCAACAGGCTGCTGGATCGTAATGGGGAATATTTTCAGGTATGTCTCCCCAACCCTCCGCCTTCCTCGAGTTATTGGAGGAAGTTGACGAAGTAGAAGAGCCCATCAAGTTTAAAGGCGTATGCTCATCCGTATGTTCCATCACTTGGAAACAGGACAGATTATCCCTTTTCTGGATGAGGTTATCGTACGCTTTTGGGGATTTTGATAAAAAATCGCTTTTGAGGCTTTGATAAAAAATATATTTATGAAAAGATATCTGAGGGTCGTGAGAACATTTTCTCTCCCCACCCCCGGCCTATTTCAAAAAAAAAAAAATAATAAAAAGTCTTTCTTGGATCGCGTCAAGATTACAAAACAACTCACAAGACTTGTTTATCTCGATCTTGTCAGGGTCACCGTTTCACATAAGAAGATGGATGGACCCTGAACTTTAGACATGATAAAAATTAACTCTACCCGCCTTTTGTCTGGGAATAGGGTCTCACCGTTTCTAAAAATAGACCAGATCCCATTCTTGGAATTCTATTCTTTAGGAAAGGAGGAGTGATGGTCTATTTTTAGAAAGTGTGAGACAACATTCCCAGACAAAAGGGGGGGGTAGAGTTAATTTTTATCATGTCTAAGACATGATAAAAATTAACAAAAAGTTTTTTTTTTTTTTTTTTTAAGGCTGAAAAATTTTTCTGAGAGAGCTGAGAAAGATTTTTCCTCCCAATCTTTTTCGACGATGAAAAGGGAAAAACTACTGATCTGATCTCCCTACGCTTTAGGGAATAAAATACTTATGAAATATTCATGTGTTGAAATTGACTATTCAAATAAGTGACATTTTGTTTCTCATTGGAACTGTTCAACGGCGAGTCCACTCGTCTCATTCTTTGGGGTAGGGGATGAAAGTACAGCGGTTTGTTGAAATCGATGATAGTTTCCTCTTTAGTCGGCGGAACTGTAAATCTATCCCGTCTTAACTCTTTTAATCTCTTTGAAAGTTTTTCCACTTGCTCTGCTAAGGTTTCCTCGGTACTCATGATCTCTCTTAGTTTAGGGAAGTCTTGACGTATTGGCTAGAGAACAGAGGGTCTTTTTCTCTCTATACATATATCATGTGGGAGCGTGTGATTTATAAATCCTTGTGAAATCTTTCTACGTCTTGTGTAACTTGGAAGATTCGTCTTGTGTAACTTGGAAAATTCGTCTTCTTCTCGTCGATTGGGCTGGAGTTATAGAAAAGAAATGGGATTGGAAAGAAATCAACATATTACAAAAAAAGGAACTTTTTTTTCTATTTTTTTTTCTCTAGGGATTTACATACCATTTCATTCATGAACATTCAAGGGTTCTCTCCAAGACCAAAGTTTAGAAGAGGACCACAAAGAGTACACTTGAGGATCCTCTTTCAGGTCTAGGTGAGATAAGGGTTGAGACCAATATTCTTGGGTCTCTAAAGCATCCCAACTTAGACATTTATTATTATTATTAGAAAGTTCATCCTCCTCCTCCTCCTCCTCCTCATCGTCGCACGAGTTCTCCTGGGGAGATTCTTCCGCCTCCTCTTCGTCTTCGACAGTTTTGCTCTCGGAGGGGTAACAATGTAATTTCCGGAAAACGTAACTACCCTCCATCAAATGGTATCGAAAATTTCTCACCTTGTTCTAGGCACAATGAATAATCTTTTGGAAATATTGGTGTCGCGTGCAATTCGACTTGTTCCGCCACTCGGTTTTCCCTGGGATGTAAAACTCGTGAACGGATCGCTGGCAGAACTTGCTGAAAAATTCGGCTTTATCTTATCCATTGACGTAGATCACCTCCACATTTTCGGTCAGTATTTTCAGGATCGTAGGAAGATGCTCGTAGGAAAGACGACCCTCGGTCCATTGAAGGCCGTGTCGGTTATTTGTAGTCTGGTTGACCACAGCTTGATTGCGGGACGATAAGTCATCGTAATGGACAGGAGGGAGAAAAATCAGGGATCCGCATAAGGTTAAATCGCAAGTGATGTAGCCCAGTTCTTTCAAGATGAAACATATATCTCCCGTCTTTGGATCATAACAGTGAAAGTATTCCATGTCCAGAACAATGTAGGAATCTTTGAGAGGTTTGGGACTCAAAAAGTCCATCTTCTTCAATTGAGGAAAAAAAGAAAACAAAATTCTCTCTCTCTCTCGCTGTGTGTCCTGAAGGAAAAAATGGATAGCGTTCTCTCGCCGTCTCCTCTTTTATATATATATAGAGAGAAGGTTGCACGTGACAGGTCGTATGAATTCTGGGAAAGGTCACATTCGTATATATATTTTTTTTTTGAATAATATCGTGCGTATCTCAATACACATCCATCATCATAATAATAAAGGTCACCTTGGAAAGAAAAAGAAATAAAAAACATGGAACTCGTGCTCGACTTTGAAGGTTTCTACGATTCTCAAGGAGCCTTTATTGTGAAAGAATTGGCTTACGTCACATTGGACGGTACTTCTCGAGGGGTATTTGTTTTTAAACCCCCGTTTCCATGGCAAATGCTCACCGAGAAAGAAAAACGAACCGCTGTGTGGGCGAGTGATTATTATCACGGCTTGTCGTGGTACGAAGGAGAAATTCCGTACAGTTATTTTCCATGGGTGTTAACGATGTTGACGGAACCTTTTTCCATGATTTGGGTGCGAGGAGAAATGAAACGGCGGTTTTTAGAGAAATGGTTGCAAAGATCCATTTATTGCATTTCGGGATCGACGCAAGAGATTCTCAAATACAATGGGATCGAACACATGAATTGTCCTAAAATACAAAAGGTTTTTTCCATTGCGCTCTACAAAAAGCAGTTCGGTATCATTATTATTTAAAGACACAGAGAAGAAATTCGCAAGGTCGATCCTGCACAATTCAATCTTGACAGAACTCATTAAAAAAAATACATATATCACGTTACTTCTTCAACAGCACAGATGGTTCTGAAGCGAAACTTGGAATTTTGAAATAATAGATCAGGGAGAAATCATTCTTAAAAACAAATGGTAAAGTCTCGAATCGGCTGGGAGAAAAAAAATTTCTCAGAGGTGAGATAAAAATTCTCTAATGAAAAAAAAAAAAAAAAAAAAACTTTTGGTTAATTTTTATCATGTCTTAGACATGATAAAAATTAATGACCCTCCCTTTTTGTCTGGGAAGGATGTCTCACCCTTTCTAAAAATAGACCATGACTCATCCTTTCTCTAATGGCAATCATTCCATGAATGAATCACGATTTGTTTTTCAAAAGAGTGAGACAACATTCCCAGACGAAAAGGGAAGGGGGTCGTTAATTTTTATCATGTCTAAGACATGATAAAAATTAACAAAAATTTTTTTTTTTCTTTTTTTTTTTTTTTTTTTTTTTTTTTTTGAGTTGTAGAATTTTTCTCAGCTCTGAAAATTTTTTTCCAGCCGACTCAAGACTTTACCATTTATATTTACGAATAGTCTTTGGATTATTTATTTATTTTCTTTTAAAAAGAAAAATTCTGAGCTAGACCTATCTATTGGCTTAACATTCTGGTCATAGAAACAGTCTAGAATCTCATTTTATTTTTCGAGGCTAATGCACGGGTTCTCCAATCAAAAGGGTTACTATAAAGGGATTGGTATGAATGCATTTATCTGCAAATGTTGTAGGATTCTGTTGTTGAGAAGGGGGTATATTATTATTATTATTATTATTATTATTATTATTATTATGATTGTGGCAGATTCGTTTTCTACATGGAAGTCTAATCTCCTCCGAAGACCTTTTCTGGGGATCGTCGATAGATGGTTTTTCAATAGGAATCGTTTCCCTCGGATCCTCAAGAGATAGAGGGGGGTCCTGTCTTGAGACATGGAGCGGTCTCTCCTCCTCCTCGAGAAGTCTTGAGAAAGGGAGAGGATTTTCGGTTCCCTTATTCTTGAGGGGTCTTGACAAATTGAGAGGTCCCTCCTCTTCGAAAGAGAGAGAAGTTTTGGTTCCCTTATCCTCGAGGGGTTTTGACAAATCGAGAGGTCCCTCAGTTTCGAGGGGTCTTGATAAATGGAGAGGTTTTTCATCTTCGAGGGGGTTTGATAAAGGAAGAGGTCCCTCCTTCTCGAGGGGTCTTGATAAATGGAGAGGTTTTTCATCTTCGAGGAGATTTGACAATGGGAGAGATTTCTCCTTCTCGAGGGGTCTCTCTTCCTCAAGGGGTTTTGAGGAAGGGAGAGGTTTTTCATCCTCGACGGGTTTTGACAAACTGAGAGGAATCTGAACAGGCTTCTCCTCATCCCCATCATTATCGAGGAGGATGAGGATAGGCTTTTGGAAAGGTTTTTTCTTTTTCTTCTGAACAGGCTCCTCTTGATGCTCGGGGAGAGGGATGGGGTTGTTCCACCATTCTATTTTCTCTTGCTCGAGGACTTTTCAAAAGTCGTGGCCTCTCTATGATGAGACGAAGGAGGAGAGTCCTCGAGAAGAATATAATAGGTATTCTTCCCAGTCTTCTCGATCGAGAGAGGTTCGTGCAAACATTTATGCAACCATTCACTAAAATGAACGAGAATCCCTTTTGTCTTCTCAAGACGATCCATAATCCTATTCATTTGCGAGACGGTTAGAAAGTGGGACGTGTAAAAATATTTGGCTCGTTTCATTAACAAAATTTGTGCATCCAAAGGTGGAATGTCACGAGCCATCAACACGTTTTCGTCGGACAAAAATTCGTCCCGCATCTTTTGATAACTCCCCACGGTATAATAACCCGCACATTTTGAAAAATCGGAGGCTTTCAGGTAAACGACTCCTTGGATGATATAAAAGGAAAGATCAACATATTTATATTTGAAAGGAATACACGTAGTGAGCTGGGGATGCCTCCTCATGATCCACTTGGACAAAAATACGACTTTGGGGCTCTCCCCTTTTATTTATAGAGAGAAAGAGAGTGTGACCTTCCCTTCCCTCCTCCTCCTCTCTCCCTGCTTCCTCTAACTCTGGACGTCCTTGGATTGGAAAGGGTGACTTTGAAAAAAAAGAAGGTCATGGTTGGATAATTTTTTGTTTATTAAATTATTACTTTCACTTCCTCATTCCCACACACATTCATCATTTTAAGAAAAGAAAAAGAGGTCAGGGAGATAAGATTTCTTGGAAAGAAGAGAGAGAGAAACAAAAAAAAACAAATAAAACGGACGTCATAGAGCCTCTATGTGTGTCTGTGTGTGTCTATATAGATATATAAAAAGACGAGAGTACTGGGCGAGATCATTTCTTTTCCATTGGGAGCCATGTCGCTATTAGACGTTTTTCCAACTCAACGGATTTCGACGGAGAGGATTTGAAGACGCTAAAGCAAATCTCCAACTTGAAAATTTTTTTGGCGTGTCATTGTGCGACATTTATTCCGCATTTACCACCTCATCAAGCGATCGTTTCTTTCAACCAAGATGTCGAATGCTCCAACCTGCTCGTTCAGAATACAGAAATTTATTCGAATCGCAACAAACGAAAGAGGAATCTCCCTTCTCTTGGAATCGGATGGATCGAGCTTTGAGACGGCCCATTCAAACAGACCGGCGATATACAGATCCGCGCACGAGTTTTCGGTGGAAGAATATTTTTCTCACGAAACGATATTTTACGTTTGGAGTGAGAACGACGGCTGAGGACGAAGTTCATATTGTTCAAACCACAGCCGCTCCTCTCGCCTATTACGAATCATCGTCCCCCAATCTGAAGGAAAGAAGTTTTAAAGTCAGCGACAGGATGAAATATAAGAAATATATTCTAAGACCTTTTCAAAACTATGTCGTTCCCCCGAAAACGCAATATCTCATCGTCACAACCCAGAAGAGTCTCTTTCTCGTCGATCGGTGCTCGTACTCGCTTCGGAAACAATTGAAAGAGGAGATTTCTTTCCAATCGCCGATGATGTTTCAAGAAAAAGAAGAAGAAAACCCTCCGCCACCTTTACCCATCCCTTCCTTAGATGATAAGAGGAGCTGGACCAAACCGTCGTCATGGCCCGAAACAAAATCGACCCGGCAACGGAATGAAATTGAAGTCATCACAATTGAAGATGAGGAAGAAGAAAAAAAATTACCTCTTAAAAAACGGTCGACTTACCGGAACCTACCTGGCGTGCAAGATCCGCTTCAGAATCCAGAAGCTTCTTCTTCTTCTTCTTCTTTCCCGACTTGTTCAAACAGGCAACCTCTTTTGGACTCCTCACAGACAGAACCTCTTCCAGTATCCTCTTCTTCTTCTTCTTCTCCTCCAACCTGTCCCGACATCGTAGAGGTAGAATGTCAGACGGGTCCACAAGCTTCAAAAAGTCCCGACATCGTAGAGGTAGAATATCAGCCGGGTCCACAATTTCCAACAGGTCCAGAAATCATGGAGGCAGAATCACAGCCGGGTTCACAAGTTCCAACGGGTCCAGAAATCATGGAGGTAGAATTTCAGCCGGGTAAACAAGTTCCAACGGGTCCAGAAATCATGGAGGTAGAATCGCAGCCGGGTCCAGACATCCTAGATCCCTCCACTCATCCCAAAGAGACTCCAAGTGTTTCAAGACAGCCTTGTGAGGATCCAGCCCTTCCCGTATGGAATGATTATATGGACATACATAAATATAAAATTTGGTGCAACAGGAAGGAGAAGAAAATAATCATACGGATGGGTGGGTCAAAGACTGTTTAGATCATTTAACCTGGAATGAAATTGAACTGTTATGGAATTGCATTTCTGAAATCACATCGGAAATGGGATAAAAACCAAAACAATAAAAAACAATTTTTTTTAATAACAAATGGGAGGAGGGTCATGATGTCAATTAAAAAAATATTATATAGAGTCCAATCTTGGTGGTTCACTTCAGTTTTCCAGCATGAGGTGATCCACGTTTCCCGAAATATGGATCCCATTCCAAGAGAGATTGTGTAGAGCCTTCACTTCAGTTCTTTTTTTTTCTACCAAGAGGAGAGGGTCCCCAAAGGGTTACCCATGTCCAAAGAGAGAAAGTGTAGAGCATTCATTTCAGTTTTTTTTTCAAGTTTAGGGGAGGGAGGTCTCAAAATGACACCCCCCATTTTCAAAGAGAGATGGTGTAGAGCGTTCATTTCTGTTTTTTTCCAAAGCTAGGGAGTTTTCAAATGGCTACCCATTTCAGAGAAAGAGAGAGAGAGAGAGAGAGAGAGAGAAGGTGTAGAGCGTTCATTTCAGTTTTCCAACATTAGAAGGTCCCAAAATACCTTCTGAAATCAAAGAGAGATCGTGTAGAGCGTTCATTTCCAGTTCTCCAAGATCAGAAGAAGAGGGTCCGCTTTTCCCAAAAGTGCTTTCCGCATTCAGAGACAGCGAAATGCAGACTTCAGTTTTCTCCCTCCCCAAGAATAGAGGGTCCCAAAATGGCTTCCCATTTCAAAGAGAGAGGGAGAGGCGTTCATTTCCATTCTCCAAGGTAGGGTCGTCTGCTTTTTGCCAAAATGGCTTCCCAATTCAAAAAGAGAGAGAGAGAGAGTAAAATGGTGTGTAGAGCGGTCATGTTCATTCTCCAAGATAGGGTCGTCAGCTTTTTCTCAAAATGGCATCTCCCCATTCAAAAAGAGATCGTAACCAATTTTTTCCAGTTTTTTCCAAGATGGGGAGAAGAAAACCTAGGATGGAATAACACGACACACAGAGAGAAAGAGAAAAAAAAACGCCATCTTGTCATTTTCTGATAGGGTACCGGTGTTCGAATACTTTTGTGACCGACTGTCTGATTATACTGGGAGAACCATAAAATCGGAAAAGCGATGGGTTTCACAGTTAACGAGGCAATCGAAGACAGACTGGGAAAGAGAGATCCTTTTTTTTAGCTGAGAAGCAGATTACCCTGGAAATCCGTGACTCTGACCATATAATTTCTCCATAGACTCTTTGAACGGTATTCAGGAGACATCCTCCATGAGAAAAAAAAAATCTCCCCTTCTAAATAGACTGGAAAGAGAATGAGGTGGAAGAGATCCATCCACGAGAGATCATACTCTTGAACGTCAGACAAATATGAAGTCGAATAGCTTAAACAAAAAATGCTTGAAAAGTCATCGAGTCTCGAAAATCTAGGCCTCTCTCTCTCTGAAGGAAATGAGAAAATAGGAATCTGTGTTTTTCTTCCTCAACGGCTGACATTCATCTGAAGTGACACTCGAAATGCTTAAATAGATAAACGAGAATCCATTCTTAAAAAAATGACGCTGTGTCGTCAATTGGAGAATCGAGTCGGCTGGGAAAATATTTTGAGAGCCAGGAAAAAAAATTTTCTAACTCTATAAAAAAAAAAAAAAAAAAAAACTTTTTGTTAATTTTTATCATGTCTTTAGACATGATAAAAATTAACTACCTTCCCCTTTTGTCTGGGAATGTTGTCTCACCGTTTCTAAAAATAGACCATCACTCATCCTTTCTAAAAAGAATAAAATTCCAAGAATGGGTTCTGGTCTATTTTTAGAAACGGAGAGACAACATTCCCAGACAAAATGAGGGTAGAGTTAATTTTTATCATGTCTATAAGACATGATAAAAATTAACCAAATTTTTTTTTTTTTTTTTATTTTTTAGAGTTAGAGAATTTTTTTTCCCGGCTCTCAAAATTTTTTCCCAGCCGACTCGATTCTCCATTGACAAGACAGCGCCATTTTTTTAAGAATAAACTCTCGCTTATCTATTTAAGCATTCCCAGTTTGGCTTTAGATGAGTGTCAGCCATTGAAGAAGAAGCATCCTGTCACTTGGGAGAGACATATTTTGAGGAGTCAACATGTTGTGTGGACCGTTGAGATTGATTTTTCTCTTCCCATTGTGTGGACATTGTTGAGCTGTTGAGCGTTTTGTGAAGCTTTGAAAGAATGGAGGGGTTTTGATGGAGAATATTTCTTTTTATTGAATTTTTAAAAAAAGATTTAAGATTCCCATTTTATAACAGGTTTTACATGGAAAGAAGGTTTTTCTTCTAGTTTGACGACTTCTTTTTCTTGGGAGATGTTTCTATTGGAAAGATGGAAGGAAAGACGATTCCCACATTGAAGAAGGTTCATGAGAAACTCGTACGGATCTTGGTTCTCTTCTCGAGCCGATATATCATACGGAATCCGGGACATGTTTTGCAATCGCTCCAGTTCCTCCTCGTATTTTTGCTTGCTCGCCAATTTCATGCGGGGACGAAACTGGTCCAGAATATACAATCCCTGGGGTTGAGTCACTCGAGAAAAAGCGACATATTGCTGAAATCGATTAAAAGGTCCGTGCATGTAAATTGCGATCGACGGAAAGGTGGCTCCTTGGGCTTTATGAGCCGTAATCGCTTCGGCTAACATCAAAGGAAACTGTTCGCGATAAAATGCGAGTGTTTTTGTCGAACAGGTGTCAATACGAATGGAGACGCGATCGATAGGAGCTAGACTATTCGAAAATTGCAGCCAGACTCGCGTCACAACTCCGTCTTCATCCTGGTCTATTTGGTGTAGTGTTCCAATCGCTCCATTCATCCATCCTTTGGATCTGTCGAGCGTTTTAGTCAATTGATATCGCGCTCCTATTTGTAAATGGAGGACGGATTCGAGATTCGCCATCTGAGATCGATGTAAATGTTGACTCCGTTTCATCATCCTCTTCCGCAATTTTTCGCTCTCGGAATAAATCACGTCTCGAGCCAGACACGAACAGTACGTCCCTCGGGATTGGAGACGTTTCATATTATATTTCTCTGCATCCTTGCTCGAAAAACAGAGAATAATAGCTTCGCGAGGAATTTCGTCGAAACTGCGAACGCGGGACTGAAAAAATGCCACATCGTCCGGTTCTAAAAAGTGATTTCTCGTTAAACGATCGAGTCTCTCCTCGTAATCCAGAGAGAATCGCATACATTCGACTAGTTCATAGTAGAGCGTGGATTGAGGCGTCCACCACCCTTCAGAATAAAAATGGGCGTGTCGCGAATCGGTTGGAGCTGCTGCAAATTTCCGAATTTAATCATATGCACATTCCCAAACGGTTTATCCGGCACATGACACAATTGTCGAAGTTGCTGGTCGAGGCGCGAAAATAAATTGGATCCGATTGTGGAAACGTCATCCAAAATCACCATCCGTAAAGGAGCATACAGGGGTCTGTAATAGTCTAAAGTCTCTTGGGTCAGAGGTCGAACAAAAGTCCCGTTCATTTGAAGACGCAGGGCATGATGCAAAGTATCTCCCGTAATGTAAACCGCTCCTTGAGCACTGAGTGCGAGTTTGAGAACCGAGCACGCCTCACTAAAAAGAGGCGTTCGAATCAGAGTTTGGTATAAAGCTTGGATCAGGAAAGATTTACCCGTTCCGGCAGATCCTTGCACAATAATATCCAGAGGAGGGGGACGTTTCGATTCAGGTAACGCGTAATAGGTGTACAAACGGACGAGAACGTAGATCAGGAAATTGTATTGCTCTTTATTACATTGTCGAATACATTTTTGATAGGCTTCTTCGGACAACATATCCTTATACTGCAAATTCGTATAGCTTTCCCACTGCTTGGGAGGAAGATGTTTCTTTCGCGGTCGGCAGTTCTATTTAGGAACAGCATAACGTTCCCTTTGAAGTAATCGTTCTCGCTCTCGATTAGCTGAATTGCTTCGCCAGCGTCGTTTCTGTTCACGCATTCCTTCCCTAAGACGTTCTCTACTGGATAGGCTCATCGTGACACCACTCAAAAAGGTGAAGTGTGTGTATAGAAAATCACTTCCTTTAATTTATATACATATACTTTTTGAGGAGGGGGGGATGTGAAATGACCTCGTCTCGAAACGAACCAATAGCACTTCGAGAAGACTTGGAACGAGATAGGTTTCTTAGAAAGAGAGAGAGCGACACAAAAAAAATATATAAAAAATCAGAATGATTTATCCCTCGACCTCTGAGCTAAAAGTAAACAAACAAAATTTGAAAAGTTCAAGGTGAACTCACTGAATTCATCTTAGAAATCAGATAGGAAAAAAAAATGAGGGTACCCATGTTTCCTCTTCAACAACATAGACTCATCTAAAACGAAACTCGGAATGCTTACACAAATAAACAAGAATCCATTCTTAAATAAAAAATGGGGACGTCTTGTCGATCGAGTCGGCTAGAAAAATTTCTGTTACTCAAAAAAAAAAAAAAAAAAAAAAAAAAAAAACCTTTTGGTTAATTTTTATCATGTCTTCTAGACATGATAAAAATTAATGAACCCCCTTTTTGTCTGGGAAGGATGTCTCACTCTTTCTAAAAATAGACCATCACTCACCCTTTCTAATAGCAACAATTCCAAGAATGAGTCATGGTTTGTTTTTTCGAATTTTCGAATGGGTGAGACATCCTTCCCAGACAAAAAGAGGGGACAGTTAATTTTTATCATGTCTATAAGACATGATAAAAATTAACCAAAAGCTTTTTTTTTTTTTCAAAGCTTTGAGAATTTTTTTTCTAGCCGACTTGGATGGACAAGACATCTCCGGATTCTTTCTGGAATGGACTCTATGATCTATTTAAACATTTCGAGTTCCGAGTTTCGCTTCAGTTGAGTGTGAGCCGTTCAAGAAGAAGAAACCATCCTGTGACTGGAGAGAGAGAACTATTCCTTTTTCTATTCACCCATTGTGTTGAACCGTTCAGATATTTGCTTTTATTAATTTTTTTTTCCTAACCCACCCGTCTTTAAACAATAGAATAGTTTGAAAGGGTCAACCCATTTTATAGATATCAACCTCATATCCTCATCTCAACGGGTCTCGAGTGGGAGGAAGGAAGGAGCAGGCGACGAGAACTAAGCATGTCTGTTTATCGAGTAGACGCATCGGGGAAAGAACGATACCCGATCGACCCCCAACATCCTCATTACGAATTATACGTTACGGATCCTGAAGGAAATCCTATCTTGGCTCGAGACGAAAATGGTCATGAGTATTACGCGGTAGATTTAAACGGAAACCAATACATTTTAGCTCCTCGACGGTATGCCCGAACGGCTTTTGGAAGAGAATACTACCCGAAATTTCAAAATGGGGACGAGTATTCGCTTTATACGTCTGTTTTATTCCCTTATGCCAAAGACGAATCGGGGAATGAAATGTATCCTAAAAAGGCGGATGGAGTCGAATATTGTTTAACGGCCGGCGAACGAATTCGTTATGCTCGCGATGCTTGGGGAAACGAGTTTTATCCTCGAAGAGCGGACCAGCAAACGGAATACCTCTGTGAAGAAGTGGGGTATGCGAAAAGAGCCGACGGATCCGAAACGTATCCTAAATTTTATATCTACACTTCTGGTTAAGATCTCTCTCTCTCTATTGAAAGAGAAGAAAATAATAAAGAGTGTGTTACTGCAATGGAGCATTCTGACGCGGAACCTGTTTCGTATTCCATTTGGTGTGTGAAATGCCGAACCAAGACCGATACGGTCGACGTCCACTATCGCATGTCGAAAAATCGACGGCCGATGGTCACGGGAAAATGTCAAGCGTGTGGAACCAAGAAACAACAGTTTATTACAAATGCTTCCGTTCCACCTGGAATTCAGTTCCTGGATGAGGAGGAAGAAAAAGGAAAATGTTCCGAGTAAGGAGAAACAAGTATTCAAATCAAAAATTGGAAAAAGATGGATCTTACTATTATATGCTCTCCTAAAGCGGGTGGTTCACCTTTACAGTTTGGCATACAGACGGATTCGCATAATCCGGTTCCAAGACTCGTGAATTTTCCTCAACCGGCAACTCCACCCTTAGATACTTCTTCTTTGACTGAGTTTTCTAGCATTCTGAAAGAATATCTAAACGTCGTGAGAGAATTGATTCTTCCCCTGCATCGAAATGTTGAAGAAAAGAGCTCTGAATGTGGAAGCAAGGACACGGATCCAAAGCCAAATTCGGAGGGTTGAAAGGGATAGGTGAAAATCCATTATTAAAAAAAAAACAATGGTCATGTCATGTCTTGTCGATCGAGTCGGCTAGAAAAAATTCTCTAGATGAGATTGAAAAAAAAAACTTTTGGTTAATTTTTATTATGTCTTAAGACATGATAAAAATTAACTCTCTCTTCTTTTTTGTCTGGGAAGGATGTCTCACCCTTTCTAAAAACAGACCATCACTCACCCTTTCTCAAGGCAATTATTCCAAGAATGAGTCATGATCTATTTTTAGAAACGGTGAGACAACCTTCCTTGACAAAAAGGAGGGACAGTTAATTTTTATCATGTCTATAAGACATGATAAAAATTAACGAAAAGTTTTTTTTTTTTTTTCAGAGCTCTGAGAATTTTTTTTCCCAGTCGACTCGATGATCCAAACAACAAGACATCCAAAATTGTTTCTAGAAGAAACTCGCTTCTCTATTTAAACCCCTCGCGTTTCCAACTTCAGATCCGTGTGTGCTGTGCACTCAACCTAGATACGCGCTTCTCCTCCCTCCTGGAAAGAGCCTTTTTTTCCTGAGCTCTTAGCATTTTTCTTAGCTTCATTTCCATTCTCCAGGTTTCTGTCTCCTCCTTTCCGTTAACACTGCAAAATTTCTAAATTTCTCATCACTCGGAGCTTGGAAATCTGTCATCAAAAAAACATGACATAGCTCTGTTTTCAAGGAGTCGGTTTAGATTCGTCAGGATCATGGCTGATTTTCCATGACGGCTCTCCAACCGCAATATTAGAGTTTGAAAGGAATAAGGTAAAAAAGTTCGTCCTAGATATTCAACGAAACGTAAAAAGAGCGACGAGGATCTAAAAAAGCTACGACCCTTTCCAGAAGGGGGAGGGAGCAATGGACATTCAGGTGAGTCCACAGCATGGACTGCACGAAAATGAAACGACTTCCGCAGATAACAGAATGTTCGAGATGTCTCTCGTCGATCAAGTCAGCTGGTAAAATTTTTCTAAGAGCTGAGAAAAATGTTCGCATACCTTCACAGAAATTCTTTCCAGGAGGGAGAAGTGTGTATCCAGGTCGAATTCACAGCACAGACTGAACTGAAGTTGGAAACACGAGTGGTTTAAATAGAGAAGGGAGAGTTCCTTCTAGAAACAATTTGGATCTGTCTTGTTTGGATCATCGAGTCGACTGGGAAAAAATTCTCAGAGCTTTGGAAAATATTTCTGAGTGATGAAAAAAAAAAAAACCTTTTGTTAATTTTTATCATGTCTTCTAGACATGATAAAAATTAACTCTCTCTTCTTTTTGTCTCGGAAGGATGTCTCACTGTTTCGAAAAACAAACCGTGACTCATTCTTGGAATAATTGCCATGAGAAGGATGAGTTTTGGTTTCGTTTTCGAAACGGTGAGACATCCTTCCTTGACAAAAAGAGGGGATAGTTAATTTTTATCATGTGTATAAGACATGATAAAAATTAACAAAAAGTTTTTTTTTATTACTCAGAAAATTTTTCCCCCCCAACCAACTCAATGGACTAGACAATAAGTTTTTAAGAATGAACGTTTTGTTATTTATGCAGATATTCCGAGTTTCGCGTCAGGTAAATGCGCGCTCACCTTAGATTGAATTCCCTTCAGACAGGTCTAGAGATTGGATAACCCATCAAGAATTCTTCGACAGGATTTTGGAAAAAGAAATTGTCAAGAAGTGAGTATTGATTTTGATATTTTCTTTTCAACCTTGGGTCAGTTTCTAGTACATTCCTATACTAATTCCATTGTATTTAAAAAAAATAATGTCAGCACGGACTGATCTGACCCGAAACGCTCGCCCATCCAGTTGGCTGCTGGAGGGAGGGAAAAAAAAGAAATTTGTTGTGAAGGATATGTGAATTCTTTTCTAAAAATAGATTTCTAAGAAAAGAATGAACCTTTGTTGGAAATCTATTTTTAGAAACATGTCTAGACAACATGTTGACAAGAAAAAAAATTCTTTTTTTTTCCTGAGAGTGAAATGATTTTTTTCTTTCCACCCACTTTTCTTATTCTTTGGGAGGAAGGAAGAACTTCCCTTCCCCCCGCCTTTTTTCCTCTAGCATTTATATAGATCCGAGTTTTTCTGCCTACAGGGTTCATTCTCGTTCTTCCTTCTCAACCGAGCAAAACTAAAATGTCGACCGATGCTGTTGCAGTTCTACCTACCCTGGTGGAAATCACGCCCGTCTGTCATCTCGAAGTAGCTGGTCAATGGGAACCTCTCTCCCGTTTCGAAGAATGGTTTCGGGACCCGGAGCGTATGGAACAAATCGTTCAAGAAACCATGTGCTATTTATCCTGTTACGATGGAAAAATCCTGCATTATTTTTCGTCCATCGAAGTTTTCAAGCACTTTGCTTTCCAATCGATGATGGAGGCAGGAACCTTTCGCTTACACGCTTATCTGCGATGGGAAAATGTGATCGCCGTCGATGCTGGAACTTTTTTAAAACTGTTTTACGTTTCACCCGAGTGGGTTCATATTCTTCAAACCGGAGAAGCTTCTATCCGTCTTTATGGATGGGAAATGGAATCAGAAGCCGACGGGTATCGTATGATTCCCTATCGACTGCGAGCTCGCTCCGTGTACATTATTCACGGACCTCTTTACTACCAACTCCAATTTCATGACAAGACGGTGTTTGCCGTAGACGCCCTCTCCAGGAAGAAAATGGAGTCTTTACGAGGGTTGCATCCTGAACAGCATTTCCAATTCCCTGCTCGCGAGGAAGAGAGGAGAAGTAAAAGATCCAGAAGGAGGAGACACCTAAAGAGGTACTAAAAAGAAGTCGGAAGGTAGAAGCATATTTGTTTTTAATTAACGGAAAAAAAAAACTGTGGATCATTCTTTGTATATTTCTTGGAAAAAAAAAAGAAAAGACTAATAGTCATAATAGAGGGAGTTAGGAGGGACCCTATCTATATATAACTCTCTATATAAATCGGAAGCGTCAACAGGACGGTCCACCGAAAACAATCTACCTTATCTTTCTCAGAGCAGAGTGGAAGAAAGGCCAAGATGCGTGGACTCATTGGAAGCAAAAATTCGAGTGGTTTAAATAGATAAGTGAGAAAAGATTTTGAGAGGTGTTGTTTTATGGATGGAGCTGGCTGGGAAAAAAAATTGGCAAAGCTCAGAGTAAAATTTCCTGAATTGGAAAAAAAAAACTTTTTGTTAATTTTTATCATGTCTTATAGACATGATAAAAATTAACTCTCTCTTCTTTTTGTCTGGGAATGATGTCTATCCGTTTCGAAAAATAGACCATCACTCATCATCCTTTCTAAAATAATAGAATTTCAAGAATGGGATATGTTCTATTTTTCGAAACGGTGAGACATCATTCCCAGACAAAAAGAAGAGAGAGTTAATTTTTATCATGTCTATAAGACATGATAAAAATTAACCAAAAGTTTTTTTTTTTTTTTTTTTTTTATAACACGAAATTTTTTTCCAGAGCGCTGAGAAATTTTTCCCAGTCGACTCACTTATCCAAACAAGACATCTAAAATTGTTTCTAGAAGGAGCTCTTATTTTTTTCTATTTAAGAAACTCGAGTTACGGCTTCCCATCAGTTTGTACTGTGCATTCAACCTGGATACCCATTTTTTGGAGATAGGGGGGGAAACTTTCGCAGTTTTTTTTCCTGAAACCCTCTATGGATCAGAGAATCTCACACATATCCTCTTTCGTGGATCGAAATGGACTGACCGCCACATCTGTTTTACATAATAGTTTTGAATTTTCCACCTCCTCCCCAAGATTGGACTATCTCAATATTTTTTTTAAAGAAAAACAAAATTATTTTTTATAATTATTCTACAATTTTTAGTTTTCCCCCCACTCTTTAAGAAGAATAAAAACATAAAGCACATTGAAACAGTTCCGATAAATTTTGAAACTGAAAATCCATCACCTTGTTCTCCACGGGACTAAAATAAGTTTTCCCGGTCTGAGAATCTTCTTGGATTTGAAGAGGTTCTCTCATCACACTCTGAAGCCAGGTCGAAAAGAGGAGAGCGTCTGGACCCAAATCGTTGAGCAGTCTTTCCAGGGAGTCGAAGGTGATAAAAGGGGTATAGCGGAGAATCCGGCTGGGGCGGTCCGACGTATCGATCCAGAGATCCGTCGTTAAGGATCGGTAAGGGCGAAAAGGGGCTCGAGAGATCCATTGCTGAATAGTCCATTGACCTTTCGGACTCATCCAAGTCCCTTGCTGGGAAAAGCAAGTCACGAGTTCCGATCCTCGAAAATAGAGCGTGCCCGACCCCAAGTAAAACGTGAGGGGAATTGTCTTGGCGAACCGGAAACGAATCGCGAGGGAAAAAGACTCTCGCCGTAACCACTCCATGGCATTTGGTTTTCTCTCTCTTGAGGACGAGATGGAAAAAAAGAAAAGACAACTTTTCTCTCGGCTTCTTTTATATATAGGAAGAGAGAGGGGGAGGAGGGTTCTTGAAAAGACTCATGGGAAATTTCCTCTTCTTCTTTTTGGGGTAGGTGGGAGGAACTCGTTTTTTTTGACGGAGAGAATGCGTCGGATGACATCCCGAGACATTAAAAAAAAAGAATAGATAGGATGGGTTCTTCAAGTGGGAAATGCGGGGTGGTTAAGGGATCTTATTTTAAAGAATATTATTACCATTCTTCGAGGGTGAGACGTCTTACCATTAAGTCAGGTAATCCGAGATGATGAGCATTCCTTTTGACATGCCTCATATGTTTTCTAATAGTTATGTAACATAAATTTTCCAGGGTAAGAATACGTGGTTCAACAGCATAATTTGTAACCGCATATTTTCCTCTTCCAATTTTCCATTTTTTCGCCAGCGTTCTAAAACTGTTTTGGGATCGCAACACCGGACATTTGCACCAGCAAGCAACAACATATCCACGATGAGTTTGCATCGTAATTGACAGGCATAGTGTAAAGGGTAAAACCAAAAATATCATGTTTGTTCATGTCGCATCCAAGAAGAATCAGTTGCCGAACGAATCATCCATTGAGAACAAAATAGCGAAATGTAAAGCATTTCTTTTCGTTAATCTGTGTTCATAAAAAACGGGTGGTTCCGCGTTTATTATTAATTTTGTGAATATCCATTGATGAAAACTGTTAGAAAAACTCATATTGAATTCAACTCTATTAAATTTACGCGTAGCTTCTTTGATAGATAGGTAGGAGATATCCTTAAATTCTTCACTGGACGGGGTTCTTGAGAAGAGAGGGTAGAACCATGTTGGAGAGCACACACTCGTTCTAAAAGGAAACACGGATTGAACTAAAGCGAAACTCGGAATGCTTAAATAGATGAGCGATAGTCCGTTCTTAAAAAATTGGATAGTTTTGTACATCGAGTTCGCTGGGAAAAATTTCTGAAAGCCAAGAAAAAAATTTCTAAACTTCTTTTTGTCTGAGAATGATGTCTCATCCTTTCGAATATGTTTCTAAAAATAAATTTCCAAGAAAGAAATGAGTCATGTTCTATTTTTAGAAGCATATTGAGACAACAGGTTAACATCATTTGAAAAAGAGGGTATAGTTAATTTTTATCTTGTCTAAAGACATGATAAAAATTAACAAAAAGGTGTTTTTTTTTTTTTTTTTTTTTTTTTTTTTTTTTTTTTTTTTTTAAGGTTAAAAATTTTTCTGAGAGAAATATTTTTCCCAACGACTTATCTTTTTTACTCCTACCTACTTTCATTCCCCCCTCTCACTCTTTCTCTATATAAACGATTGCAGAAGGAATCGCGGCTCATTTTCTTGAGCAGATAGGTCGAAAACAGATGGCTACGGGAGACTTAATCATGACGTGCGAAGACGATAATGAACCCTGTTTGGACTTGCAACCTTCTTCGCCTTTATTTGAATGTGTTTCTTCGGAGAATGAGTATATCACGTCGTGGTCTGATATATCGCCAACTCCTTCTCCTCCACCTGTCCGCCGTAGGATCGAAAAGAAGAAACCTAATCCAATTCGTGATACTCCTTCTCTGAATTTCAATCCGCCGTTATCGCCCATTTCGTCTCCTTCCTCTCATTATTCAGAAATAATGGACCAATCCTCTCCACCACACATGCGTTCTACAATCGAAGAAGATCTTCCCTCCTCATCTCATTCTACTTCTTCTACTAAAAAAAAAGAAATATCGAACTGAAATTCATCCGAGTGTCATAGGTGTGCTGGCCATCACGTCTGATGGATACACTCTGACAAATAGTGTCCGGTTTGCCTCTAGAGACATGAAAACGTATCGACCGCATACCAAATGGATTCAGCAATTGAATGAGGATCTGCGAAAACTTCATATTCAAAGACTGTATGTCGCGAATGAACATTGTCGAAAAACAATTTATCAATTGTTCCGTGTTGAATCTGTATGGACAGTAAGCTATAAACCTTCTCGTCGTCCACAGCAATGTGGGTATTGTGGAACGAAATATTGTCATCGATTTATGGCTATGATCGCCCTGGAACAAATAGTGAAATATGGTGTCAATAAATATATTCATTGAAGAACCAAATGAAGTGTCTTTTTTTATAGATGATGATTAGTATTTTGTCCAACCTCCTCTGTGTTCTATGACAGATGCAATTCGTCGAGGCATGGACGCGATTAATGTTTCAAAATAAGTTTCTTCCAAACTATAAAAAGCATCGCGGACCAAGTCCCATAATTCCAATCGGTTTCGAGCTACTCGATTCTCTAATCGACGTTCTAATTCCGCCCAAACATTTTCGACGGGATTCAAATCAGCTCCTTTAGGAGGCCAGTCTTCGACCATAGGAATTTCATGTTCTCGAATCCATTGTGTGACGCGTAAACTCGTATGGATCGGAGAGAGATCGTGCATGAACAAGAGACGGTGTTCGGTGATCAAAGGGTTTAAAGAAACATCGGGAGGTTGACTATGATCGAGAAGCACCGGCTCTAAAATATTAGAGAGGTAATAGTCGGCATTTAAATGCTGGATCCCGATTCGACGGATTTGGTTGGGAAATTTTCCGCTCATGCACATCCAGACACTGAGATTAAAACGACCGGAACGTTGACGGCCTTCTAACGCAGAAGAAAAATAACGTTCGTCTTGATAACGCAGGACCTGTCGAGGCCGCCATACGCGAATAGGACCGTACCCGATCGAACTGAACACTTTCTCATCGGAAAATATAATCCGGGACCAATCATCGACCGTCCATTCCGCACGCTGAGAAGCAAAGTCGTAGCGTCGTTGACGATGAATCTCCCGCAAATAATCTTTTCGGACGGGGATGCGCGACACTAATCCTTTTTCTTTTAATCGTCGACGAACCGTTTGAGCGGTGCAAGGCACTTGTAATCGACGACCAATATCCGTCGCGGGTAAAAAGGGATCACCCGTCGACATTTCAAAAATACGTTGATCCATTTCTTGGGTCGTGGCTCGAGGTCGGCCGGATTTGTGTTTGGTTTGATAGTTCTCCTCATTTTCCGAGGAGCGGGAGATCCAATATTGAACTGTGGAAGGAGCGACATTCAAGTGTCGAGCAATTTGACGAACCGTTTGTCCTCGTTCATAATACGAACGACGAATTTCCCGTCTTATTTCAATAGGTGTATACGGCATGATAAGAATAAGAATAATACAAGTAGGATCTTGGTTACTATGTTCCTTGATTTCATTTCAACGTGTCACGGTCCCGATAAAATCGTAGCAGGTGTCAATGGTCAATTGCAGTGCACGGAATGTGATCAAATTCAAGATGCGTATGCTTTTATTTTACAAGCGTCCTTTCCTGATGACAGTGATCCGTTCTTATCAGCTCGTCTAGCTCGAGAATATGCGAATTGGACGGGAGATTTGAACGTACCCTGCACATTTCCTCTCATAGGGATTCCTGGTATTTTACCGATCCGTAATGTTTCCGTCACGTTACGTATTTTATTAAACGGGATTCGATTATTACAATGCGTGAATGCCCCTTTTCGATCCCAGGCCGAACCTTTTGAATCGTATGAGTCGCTCGAACGGTTCATGATCGAATACATGGACGAATACGCCCAGCATATTGAAAAATTCGCCAACGAAGAGAATCACTCCCAAGTCGATAAAGCGGCTCTGCACGCTCTTTTCACCAACATGAAATCGCTCATGGAAAATGTCCATCAAGACGAGGACCAACCTTTCAACTTCTTAAGTTATTATCACAAAGTCCTAGCTCCCTACGTAAAAATATGTGACGGCGACAATGCTTCGTTCCTTCTACCTCCTACTTCCAAGGATGTTGAAAAGGATCCCGCTTATCAATTATGTTTGGAAATGAAAGCCTCGAATCAAATTCGGGCTCGTTATTCTCCTTACACGACCCTATTTGATCTTGTGCACGTCATGATTTATTGCAATTTATGCCGGAACGAACTCAACCGGAACTGGTGGCGAATTTCGTGTTTGAGTTTGGAGTTCGCATTTGTCGTCGCCCCTTCTTCTTCAAAGAATCGTTCTTGACCCAGCAATTGCGAAAACTGGTCACTTCTCAAATTACGTACCATCGGAATACAGAATTCTACTACCTCCTTCGAGAGATTCAACAAGGCGGCACGTGCGATGCCTTATCACTAGAATTTATTGAAAAAATGAGTCGAATCGAAACCCTTTTAGCGAAAGTGTTCCTAGGAAAAGCGGATGATCGAATAAAGCAGTTTGCGTTCAAACAAAATTTCCCCTACGTCCTGTTTGTTCCGAAAGAAGACGAAGAGATGACGAAAAAAGCCACCCAAATTGATGAGTACCTCGGATATCTTTTCGGGACCGGGTTTATTATTTCCAAGCTCAAAGGTAAAGGATTAGTGAAAGGTTCGATCGCGACGGGTAAGAAATTTTACCGTCTTGTACAGAAAGTGGCCTTGAAAATACGCGAATTTGAAAAATCCGACGAAGAAATTTTCTGGACGATGGAAATGGTGAAACTGTTCTTATGTTCCGACGGGTATATGGAAAAAGAATTGAGAATGTTACTCAATGTAGCGACGAAGGAATCTCAAGTTCCCTCTCGTCAAGAAATATGTCAAGGAGGAGGAGGAAGAAGAAACGAAGATGGCGAAGAGATGGATATGTCATAATCAAGTAAATCATTGGGGAAAATGGCAGACGCAGAGGAAGAAATCTGTGGAATTTGCCTGAAGGCCTTCAAAGAAACGAAACGCCATAAAGTCTACAATCTCGATTGTGAGCATTCCTTTCATATTAAATGTATAAAGAAATGGATTCGAGAGTATGGTAAAAAGAAATGCCCGACCTGTCGGACTCGTATCAGCCAGGATGATATGCTCTATTTTACCAGCGGAACATTGCAAATGGAACATTTAAGAATAGATTCGGATGAAGAGGAGGAGGAGGAAGAACTAGAGGTGGAAGAACCGCCAAGGCAACGACGAAGACGAAGACCCGAAGAAGAATTAGTCGATCTGGGAGGCCATGGTCTCATTTTTTCAGGGCCTAGTACCAGTCAGACGAGACCCAGAAGACAGAGAAGAGAAGATTTAGTGGGAGATTATGCTTATATGGATACACCTAGACAAAGTTCACCTACCTCAGACGATGAAGAACGGGAAGTCAATCCTTATTTTGGTTGACCGAATGCATTTTGGAGAGAAATGAGACGACAAAGACGAAGTAGAAGGAATTAGATGATTCTTAAAATAAAAATAAATACAGTACGCAAAAATGGAAAAGTAAGACTCACGACTGGTGTATAATATTTCGTTATCAACGGATCCATCTCCTATACATCGTTATATCAACAGATCTATTTCCAAATGGAAAAGTAAAACCGACCGACTGTTGAAAAATATTTCTCAAAAAAATTTGATAGTAAAAAAAAAAAAAAAAAAAAAAAAAACTTTTTGTTAATTTTTATCATGTCTTTTAGACATGATAAAAATTAACTGTACCTTCTTTTTTATTTTGAATGATGTCACCTTTTCTAAAAATAGATTTCTAAGAATGAATCATGCTTTTCTTGGAAATTTATACTTAGAAACATGTCTAGACAACATGTTGACATCATTCCAAACAAAAAGGAGGGTAGAGTTAATTTTTATCATGTCTAAGACATGATAAAAATTAACAAAAAGTTTTTTTTTTTTTTTTTTTTTTTTTTTTTTTTTTTTTTAATACCACATTAGATTTTTTTTGAGAAATATTTTCCACCAGTCGGTCGGTTTTACTTTCTTTTTTTTTGGAGATGTTGATAACGATATATAAGTCGATATATAAGTTTCACTCACTGGGTTCTGATTCATTCGTTTTCGCCTTTGCTTTCACGAGATATCGAGACCGCTTCAGCATTTCGAAGGAAGCCCCTTTGATGTTATACTGTTTCTTCAATCGTCGCTTTAGATTAAATAAATACTGGTAATGATTTTTTCCAAATAGTTTGGATGGAGGAGCATTGAAAAGAAACTGGAATAACTTTATCTGATTTGGATCCTTATAGACTTCTAAAGATTTAGACGCAAACGCTTTTCGTTTCTCTGGATCATCGTTTAGATAGCCCAAGATGTGAATCATCCTCAATTCCGTTTCTAAAAGTAATAAGACTATCAGCGACAGTTCATCTGTTTCATAATTGAGAGACAGTGATTACGGATTTGATTCATCTGCTCTGCTGTAAAACGTTGGTGTTTTCGACGACGAGGTTTCTTGACCACCACCTCATCTGCAGAAGGTAAGAACCATTTTCGTCGAATAGCATTTAAAGCATTTGAAATATATTTCGCGGAACGTTGTTTTTGATCGATAAGATATTGGTGATATTCTTGAAGTGTTTCGGTATGATTTAGATCTTTATGCATTTGTAAACACCAAGTTTCATATTGATTTTCATAAATAGAGTAGACTAATTTACTAGTTTTTGAGGGAGACATGATGCTTCTTTTATTTTTGGTATAATGAAGAACTCTTACTTATTTATAATTTTTAATAGGTTTTTGAATCAAAGAAAAATATTTATAATAAGAAGAAGAAACAGTAGAAACAAAATGGCCGAATGTTGTCCAATTTGCTTAGACGAACTCATTGCCGAAGATGTAGAAACCATTTCTACTTTAACGTGTCAACATCAGTTCCACACGAAATGTATTGACATTTGGAGAGAAAAAGCATTGACGTGTCCTGTCTGCCGAGAACCGTTTGAAGATGCCCTGCAGAAATTAATTTCTATGTTTCTCCCTTTGCGACGTTCTTTTTTATATGATGTAATTTACGATTATGAAAACCGCATCAGGTTTTCAGACGATGAGGCTGATTTAGATGATTTACTCATGTATGAATTATTGGGACCTTGGGAAACTTCTGAGGAGGAGGAAACAGAATCAATCGAACCTGAGGAAGAAAACCAGAGTGAGGAAACTAATTGAGACTGGAAAAAGGAATCGAGACCATAGATGGGTTTGAGTAAATTAGCCGATGACGGATGTAGGGATTGGACTCGAACCGATGGAATGGATTGGGACTGATATTCATCCCATTTCTTTAATCCCATCCGAAGATTTAAAGCCAATGAATTTTTCATATATTCGGAAAGAAGGAATCGCCAGGTTTTGGGACGATACTTTCCAACAATCTCGAGAGCGTTTAACATGCTGAGATAGCATTCTTGAGCTGTCCGACACAGTTTCAAATGAAAGACAACATCCATTTCATTCTCGACTTGCTTCCACCATCTCCCAGTTTGATATTTCCTTGGGTACAGCACTTCATTGTGTGAATATATTTCAGCCTCATCTTCGATCCACGGTTTCATGGTACTGGAAGGAAGGTCGTAGGGATCGCCTAAATGATAATTCAGTAACTGACAATTAGATAAATTGAGATGAAGATGGCTCGTGAAAACAATGAGACGATCGGCATAGGCTGGTTTGACCACCGAGTCTCCAAAATTCGGTTCGATCCAGATGAGAAGATCGCAATGCGTGCCGTCGCATTCGTAAGACGGATCTAACCCGCTGACGAACCAATCGTTGGAATCGTCGAGAAGAATATGAACCGTTTTATGATGTCGAACAAAAAGGGTTTCCAAATGATAGGATAAGAGGGAAGGATAAATTACCTAATACAACGGTCACGGGTGCATCTTGACATTTCTTGAAAAGATCTTGAATGGAACCCATGCTGGTTGTTCCGCATACTTGATTCCCGAGACGAGTCAGAAAAGATCTCATGCTTCTTTATTTTTTTAACGCAGCTCGCATATATTCTTGATCTTTCTGGAATTCCGATTCAGGATAAGGTGGCTTTTGAAGACTGGCATTCACTTCATTATGAAATTGAAACCAGACGTGGGCAAAGTGTTCGCCTAAAAACCGTTCTTTATACGTTTTGAGTTTGGATAAGTAATGATACACACAAATCCCGCATCGGAGAGTTCGATATAAAGATTCTGTCACAAAGTCTCTCCAAAGAGTTTTCGCGAGACGAATATCCTCGTCCTGCTCGTCCTGAACTGAAAACGCTTCGGCCATCCAATGTAAAAGCCGCCAGTAATAAGGACCAAAGACCAACGTGTTGTGGTAATTGATGTGATGAAAATAATCTTCGGCTGAAAAAGGTTGTGGGGATACGGAAATGCCGATCCGGGTCATCAAGTCTCGAATCGCCTGACTTTTCCCCTGGAGTAATTCAATCACCGCTTCGTCTAAAAAGAAAAAGTATTCGCTTTTCCATCGAATACGGTACAGGAGCGTTAAGACGCAGTACGTGGTCAATTTAAAGAGTTGAATCCAACTGTATTCGCCTACCCAAGCTCCAGGTCGTAGAAACGTCCGTCCCCATTTATCTTGGTTCATTAAATTGGCCATGAATAATAAATAGGTGACGACGACTTCATCTAATCGTTGTTGGGGCTCTTCTTCTCGGAAAGCGGTCGTAAAGTGGGTGACGTCAATGCCCGGAGGAGGAGGTGGAGAAGAAGGGGTTTTGAAGTGTAAAAGTTCATGAATTTTATGAGCCACGAACGGTGAAACACGAGCCTGGCTTTCTTGGAGTTCGTTCGAAACGATCGGTTCATCTTCTAAATAAGTTCGTTTTAAACGTTTAAAGGTTTGAGTATCCATTCTCTTAACTTAAACCACCATTGACGAAAACGGCAATACCAATCTCCCACGTCTTTATTTTGCACCAAACTGCCGAGCAATTCGCCGAAAGTTGTAAAAATCGTCAGCTTGCGAATGTATCCAAAAGCCAGAAAGAGAAAAATGAGTCCGTTGATGAGGAGGAAAAGGAGAAAGAACCAGCTTTGTGTTAAAATGAGACAAAACAGGATCACGAAGGACGTATACGCTCCAGCGACTAAAAGCGTTCCTAATGTTAAGGAATCCATTTGTTTTTTTTTCTTCTTCTCTATTCTTGACCTAATGTCTCGTAATAAAGGGTCCGATACGTAATATTCTGGTAAGCATTATAAACGGGATGGTGGATAAAGAGAAATAATAAAATCCATAAGAGGATCGATACCATATTTTTGTTTTCTTTGTTCTGAGTCAGAAGAGAAGAGATAATAATAAAGTAACTCATATTAATTAAAAAAATGGTTCGAAGGGATAAATCCAAATCTGATAAAGCGGAACGAAAATTGCTTCGAATGGAAGCAGCTCCTCCTAATCATGTAGGAGACCCAGTCGTTGACAACCCTCTTAACAATCACCCTCCAAGCAATCCATCTAACCATCCTCCTCCAATCCATGACAATCCTCCTAATAATGATAATGTAGGCAATATTCCCATGGACGTGGATGAGGAAATAATTCGTCGGCATAGGCGAGATCTCCTGAATTACGAAGAATACTACCCCGATCGAATGAAATCAGATAAGCGCTATGCCAAATTGGCTGACGGAAATGAGATTTATGCTAAGAATCGACAAGGAGATGAATTTTATATGCTGGATCCCGATGGAAATATTGTGTTTGCAAAACAAATCTCTCCCATCACCGGTAAAATAACCCCTGTCTATGCCGTCGATCATCTGAACCGTTCTATTTTACCCGTCGACGCTCAAAACCGTCCCGTGTATGGATTTGATAGTGATGGGGAACCCATGTTTCCCATGGAAAACGGAAAAATGGTGTATCTGTTCTACGGAGGAAAAGAATGGTATCCGGAAAATCCTCAGACCAAAGAACAAATCTATGCTTTAGACGAGCACCATCGACCCTATTTTGCTAAAGACGAGCATCAAAAGCCTTACTATGCTCGAAAACTCGATGTCAATCAATTCCCTATCGAATATGCCCCTCTCGATTCCAACGGTCAACGGATCTATATTCCCTTAAAGAACAATAAATTCCAATACCCGTTTAATCTCGTCACAAAACGACCACTGTTTGAACTCTCTCCGGATCAGGACGAAATGTATTTCCGAAACAATACGCTAGGTGAATATTATCCCGTAAACGAATTCAACGATGAAATTTACGCTCGAGATCGTTTGCACAATGAAATGCCGGCTAGGAACATCGATGGAACCCCTTATTACGCTAAGAGAGCGAGTGGGGACGAATACTATCCCAAGCAACTCAACGGTCTCGAAACGTATATTCGAATTGGAAATAGGGACGAACCGGCCTTAGATGCTTTAGGAGGAGGCATTTATGCGAAAGATGAAAACTTGGACGAATATTATCCGAGAATTTACCACGACGACAATGACGAATAAAGCAAAACGATTACCAAAGGATCTTCGATGGCAAAAGATGAGTATTATGCAGTCGACAATCTTGGAAATCAACGATATAGAAAGGATCGAAGGGAATTTGAAACATATATTACCACTGACGATCCCAGTCTACTGTATGCCCTAGACAAATATAAAGTTCCCCATTATGCTAAAAAACCCGTGTATATCGGTGGAGAAAAAAAATTTGAGGAGTATTATGGAAAAATCAATAACTTGCCCGTCTTTTTAAAGTACCAGGGTCGAGAAATTTATGCCAAAGAGCATTCCGGGGCCGAGATGTATCCCAAAGATTTGTTTGGGAACGACATGATTGCTCGAGATGCCGACGGGCGGTATTATTATGCTAAAGATGAGACAGGAAATGAAAAATATCCCTTGTTGGCCGACGATACGGAACACAAGCCCGAATACATGTCTTACGCCCTCGATAAAAACGGTATTCCGTTCTATCCTATCAATTCTCAGGGTAAACCCATCTATCCTAAAAATGCTACAGGCGATGAATTTTATCAAATCCTTCACCCTTTCACTCAGCAAGTCATCTTTGGAAGAGATACCGATCAGAACCAAGTGTATGCGCGGAAAGCGGATGGAGGCGAAATTTACCCGGATAGCGGTCAATTCGCCATGACGAGGCTGAAAGAATTCTTTTATGCTCATGATAAGAACGGGGTCATTATTTACCCGGTCGATCAACACGGCAACGAACGATATTTAGTGACGGACAAAGGATCGTACGATCAATTGATGAAAGATCCGGCCGTGAAACGATACGCCAAAGATGCAGACAATAATGAAATCTATCCGGAAATTATTCATGCCGATAAGCGCATTACCCAAAAACCTTTAGGAAACCGGTACGCTCAAAATAAATTGGGTGAATATTGCTACCCGGTCGATCGATACAATAACGAGTACATTGTCCAGTTCAAGAAAGTGAGTGAGGAACAAATCTTTGCGAGTGGATACCCCATCACGTGTGATCAAATCATCATTGTTCCCAATTTAAATGACAAGCCCTGGACACCTGCGTTTATACGAGACCCTAGAATTGAACCCGAAAATTTGATAGGCTACTTGTACCGATCGCATTCGAAACCGATGGATTATTTGACCAATTTGAGATCTAAACGCGCTTCTCGACACGGGTTCCAACCCTATAAAGTTATATATAATAACTCGGAGGGTAAAGTGGTCGAGAAAGTGGAAAGCGGTCTTCCAGGACAGGAAGATCCAGTGGAAGAGGAAGAGAAAAAGAAGAAAAGAAAGAAGAAAATATATGCCAACTCGATACAGTCTGACGAAAATAATCATCAATCCACCACCAACTGGACTAAAATCATTCTTTCTATGATAGGTATCTTGGTCATACTTGCGTTCCTAATCTGCATTAATATACTGTTTAAAAACTAAAGTCGTGAGAGAAAGAAAAATATCTGAAACAATCCATTCTTAAAAAAATTAGGATGTCTTTTCAATCCAGTCGGTTGGAAAAAAATTTTCAGAGCTGGAAAAAAAAAAAAAAAAAAAAAAAAAAAAAAAAAACTTTTTGTTAATTTTTATCATGTTTTCTAGACATGATAAAAATTAACTATCTACTCTTTTTGTCTAGGAATGATGTCTCACCCTTTCGAAAATTAGACCATGACTCACCCTTTCTAAAAATAAAATTCCAAGAAATAAATGAGTCATGGTGTATTTTTAGAAACATGGTGAGACATCATTGAAAACAAAAGGGGATAGTTAATTTTTATCATGTCTAGAAGACATAATAAAAATTAACAAAAAGTTTTTTTTTTTTTTTTTTTTTTTTCATTACAGAATTTTTTCTTAGCTCTGAGAAATTTTTTACAGCCGACTGGATTAACAAGTCATCACCATTTTTTTAGGAATGAACTCTTTCTTATCTATTTAAGCATTTCGAGTTTCGCTTCAAATGTGTACGTGCTGTTGAAGAGGGACCCACCTAGATCCTAGTTGACTCATTCATGGGGAAGGAAAAAAAAAGTATTCTATAACGTGTTGGATAATGTTGGAGGTAAGTCTCTTTCTTTTTCATTTTTTTCTAAAGATTTATGAATGACAAACGGAAAGGTTTCTTTCTTGTACTCTTGAAGGCGATGAAAATAAAACAAAGCTTCTTGGAAAGCACAATATTTGGTCCGACCTATATGTTTCGGATAAAACGATGAATATTCATAGTTCATTGGTATGGGCGCGGTATGAAACGCCTCCTTGTTCTTGGAGACGAAATTGAAATAAATAGGACGGGCCAGTATCTGGTACAAAACATTAATTTTCAAATAATGAGGGCAGTAAATGTTTTTATATCCTGCCGTTAGAGCTACGAGAAACGGTTTTAATTGATCGTACGGCAAATGACCCTCATTCCATGAAAAGCCATGCGTTATATCCGCTAACGGTAAATGAACACTCGATACACTTTGTTTGGCGGAATAGGATAATTCAGACCACGGTATGGGTGGTTCCACGTAGATAATGCCTTGGGAACGATCATGGGTGATATAAGCCACTTCTTTAATAATATAGTCGGAAAAGTCATCATTATAAGAAAGATTGATTTCTTTGGCGAGAGGATCACCATTCAATTCGAAACCTTCGAAATTGAGAACGATATAGGATTCCATGTTTTATTTTTATCGGTCATCTTGTTTCAGGAGAACATTGAATCTAAAATCCTCTACGGTTATCACATGAAAATCTCTCAATTTGCCTTTTAGATAGGTGGCTCCAACTAAGTGGATGGATTGAGTTCCATATTTTTTCTTTAATTGTTGGAAACAAATCCGCTCTGATACTTGTACTGCAATAGGTCCTAGACGTATCTTATCCTTGCGAGTGAACAGAGTTATATATTCTATACCCACTCGATGTTGACGAAACTTTTGTAGAAATTGTATTAAGGACCAAGATTGAAGACCCAAGGTCGATTTTAAATCTCTTTCCAAATTAAACGTGGCAGTATGGGAAATAAGAACAATATATCGAAAGGAGGGACCTATTTGTCGATTGAACCGTTCGGTGATTCGCCATGGAAGAAAGGTTGAATGATTCATTTTTTTTTTCAATTTAATTTATTTTTTTTTCTTCTTCGGTTCGAAGGATTAAACAAGCATGGCAGAGTATTACGATATTTCTGTTTTGAAAACTATTCAATTACCGATTGATCGACTTATCCGATTCGTGATTGGGCAAAATCCTCAACTTGAAAACTATCAAGCGACGTACCGGTTTCTGAATTTATTTTTTGAGATTACGCCTCGACTCGTTCGAGATTTTCAATCACAGGCCGTTGCTCATATCCGTCACGTGTTAGATAATATGTCGCAATATGGACACCTATATCTTTTAATCGATCAGCAGCCCCTGTTTAATGCCCTGGAATGGAATGATGAAGAATTTATTTTATCGAATGAAGAAGTCTTAGACCCTATTCGCAAAATGGCCAGTCAGTTTTTTCCTAAAGATTCTGCTCATTACCATGTCACTTGCATCTATCTCTTATATTTTTACGCACTACTCGCGAATCTGAAATATACTTGGATCACAATGGATTATTTAATGCACGGCAATAAATATCATCAATATTTATTAGCTAAACATGCTCACGAAGAAAAGTAAAAATAAAACCATTAGACGAGAAATTTATTTTTGAAAAGATAAAGCAATATAATGAATCGATATGGTCGCGAATATTACAAATATCGAAAAAAAGATCCAGTCTTTGTGAAAAGTGAATATGGTCATGAAAGGTATGCCATTCACTCCCAAAAGGGGGAAATCTATCCCGACAAAGGTGATCCTTTCGCTAAAACACGAGACGGCCTTCCATATTATGCCAAAGATCGGAAAGGAAATGAAAAATATCCTCTACAACGTAAAAAATCCCTCGTTATTCAAATTCAAAACGAATTCGTTCTGGCCAAATACGCGGACGGAAAAGAACGATACCCGGTGGATTCCCGAGGGAACGAATATTATTTAGTGAAAAATGAAGAACCTTACGTCCTGAAAGATGCCCAAGGTGAAATCTACTTTGCTAAAACATGTAGTGGAAAAGTCCTTATTCCCTGGAATTATTTTGAACAGTACAAGTGTCTTCTCTCAGAACATTATAAACGCACATGCGATGCTGCAGGAAACTGCGTTTATCAATCCACGGTACCCGTTGAAGAAATTCTTAAAAAGTTGTTTCCATGCCTCTGTTTGTGCTTAGCTGAAATACCTACAATGGCTTTTATTCTAGCAGCTACGTTAATGTCAATACCAGGACTGTAAGAACAACGTTCTTATATATAGTCAGTGAGAAGAGAAAGAATGACTCGAAGCTGGCTGAGAAAAAATTCTATTAAAAAAAAAAAAAAACCCTTTTAGTTTGAAAATTGATGTCTTCAATTTTTCGAAAATTGAAAACATCAATTTCGGAAGAAAAAGGGGAATTTTTTTTTTTTTTTTTTTTTTTTTTTTTTTTTTTTTTTGGAATTTTTTCTCAGCTGTTAGAAATTTTTCCAACCCGACTCGATCGACCGGACATCACCCTTTTTTAAGAATGGACTCTCACTTATATATTTCAGCATTGCGAGTTTCACTTCACATGATTCTGTGTTTTTGAAGAAGAAACATCTTGAAATCTGGCTTTCTTCAGTCAACTTTTGTTTTTTCCAAGTCATTACACAATGAAATGTTGGGAACCTACCTCATGCATATGTAAAAAGGTTAGTAATTCTTGTCTTTTTTCAGATTTTTGATGATAACATTATCGTAATAAATAACTTGTCTTTTATGCTGAGGCAGATCAATGGGTTCATCGTCCACTTTTAAATGTTTCGTGGTTGAGTGTTCTCCCTCTTCGTCGTCATGCTTTCGTTTGAGAGACGAATTCAATTCGGCATTTTCAAACTGAAGGGGTTCTACTATATCCAAAGACGAGGAAATATTATTTTCGGCTGAAAAGGAACTGAAATCCATTTCGGTCCGTTTCAAATGTCCAAATTCATCATTGAAACGCATAATGAGTTCCGTTTCGTGGATGGAGGTGTCGCGCATCGTTTTCAAAAATTGTCGAATGGCCGATTTCAGTTCGTTAAAGGTCGTAACAGAACCGGGAATGATTTGTACATCGGCATACTGTTTGAATTGTGTAAAAATATCGGTCGAAGATAAAAATTCTTTTTTGAATTCTACTAATATTTCAGGTTCGGAACGGTAACGGATCATGCCGTCCTCCATGTTAATATTGTGGGCCAGATGCAGATAAATCATTAAAAAGAAACCTTTATAGGAATCTTCGACGATAGAATCTTTGGTTTCGAGTAAATATTGATCCTGCATCACTTGTTCTGAGGTGAGGGATGGAGCATTTTTCGTAAACACGGCGTCAAAAGGAATCGCTACCACGCGATCATTAAACGCCTCTGTGGCCGTACACACTGGGAACGTATTGGTAGAAGCCATGAGTTTGGCACTGGGAATCGCTCCTACATTTTGCTCATACAAATTCCGAAAACTGGTGGTCGAATTACCCGTGATTTCTTTCACGAGGTTTTCGTTTAATTTTCCCGAGATTTCTTCAACAGTCACTACCCGACAACAAAATAACGAAGAGGCCAGTTCGGGTTGGGCTGATAGTCCTTGACCACTCGTCGTTTGTAAATTGACGGCTCGAATACCATGACTATAGCCTCCAAAGACCTTCGAGATCATTTGAAAGAATTTACTTTTTCCATTGCGCGTGTTGCCTTTCAAAATAAAAAATTTGCGACCGTAATTGGTCGCAATGAGAAGACTGGCCAGGACATCTAAAAGGTACATGAACAAATCGTATTCGAAACACGTATATTTACACATGTGCACATAAAAATGAAGCATGCTTTGAATGAGCGGGTTGGTTTCTAGTTTGTCATGAAACTCGCGCACTTTTTCCCGCAGCGTATCCAGTAAATCGTCCGTGAGGTCGAGAAAACAGCTTTTCAGGTATTGTAGAAAAAATTTCCGGTCGGTTAATAAACGATAGATGGCTATCAAATCCGGATCGTGACGAAATTGTATCAACTCGTGTCGACTAAAATTGATGCCCAGACGTCGATCCGATAGGTAAAATTCCGGAACCGTCCCTCCTACATGACCCGTCAAGAGATTCAGAACCCCATCGTGGGTTCGAATATGCCATTTATGTCGATCCATTTGAATGATTTTACGATCAATGTTGGTTCGACTCAGAATGGACGAGACCACATAATTAATGTTGACCTGTTTCATAATGTCTGTGAAAGGACACATGTTTTTAGTTTTATCGGCAAACTGATTCCGAGCATAGGCCTGAATGGAGGACCAGATGGTATTCATCAGGTTTAGAATTTCTATCTGGTGGGGCACTTCTTGCCAGTACTCGTGGATATTATTCCACATATAGCGTTGAGGTTTCTTACAGGAATTGTGCATGGTAATGACGAGAATCAGAAAATATCGCTCTTGAATTCGATGAATTTGTTCCACGAGCTGATCTCCAGACACCGAATATAAAATAACGCTTTCATGGTTTTGATAATAGCTTTCAGTTTATCTTTAAATTTATAAATTTTAGGATTGAGATTCGAACCACAAAAGAGGATCGTGTCGAGAGTAAAATCTTGGGAAATGATATCTATAATTTTACTGTTGATTTTTTCCACAGAATCTATGAGTTCGTGAGATTCTAATATCGTACGCAAATGGGATGCGAGTGTATGGGAGGACATTCGTAAATGTTGACACAAGGCACAAAAGACAGGTAAAAAATAGTAACCTTGATTGTACTGCATAATCGTACGAAGGGGATTGGGATCGGAATGCAAACTAGGATTGTCTAACTTGAGAGCTTGATTCACCGTCTGGAATACATCGTTTTCGATGACGATAGAATTTTGACTTTCCCGGTACCATCGTTTTAGAGCCCGGTTATTCGATTCAAAGTCTGAAATCACAAACCCGTTAAACTTGATAAAGTAAAACGTTTTTAACCAATGATGACCTTCGGTTCCAAAATCCTTCCCTTTGTAAATATACATCGGGGTTTTTAGTTTATACACAAACGTAGCCACTTTTTCATCGTCGGGTCCAGCTTCCTCATCTTTGCTAATAAGCGTGGGATACGATACTCGATACAAAGGATCGTACAGTGTCACCACAGGCATCATATATTCATAAAGTTGTTTTTGAATATCCATTGGCTGGAGGTGGAGCAGTTTACGAAAAAAGGAATTTGTATTATCCTTGCGACGTTTAAATTTTGATTGAATGCCTAACAATCGCATGCTGAAAGCATTAGGATTGGTCAAATCTAAACGCCAGGTGGTTTGTTCGTCTACATAAATAATCAGCATGGGTTCGTATTTATTCGTATAGGGCTTGGAGGAATTCACAAGCGTCGCATTCGCTAAAACGTCCAACTGGAAAATAAATTCAGATGTTTCGTGATAGAACCGGGGTTGAAGTTGGCTGCAGAATTGAATATAATCATCATGAGCGATCGAGATTTCCGGCAAATGGACATGAATACCACCTCCTGGACGAACAGCCACAATAAAAGTAAAATGCTTAAGGGATAAAAAGTAAAATTTTAAGGTTGAGAGAATAACAGAATCTACATAATCGTAGAGCATAGATGAAGGAAGGGATGCATCGCATTCAGTTTTAATATCAATATCTAGGATAAGGGAATGATGGGTCGTCGAGCAAAGATCCATCGTTAAAAAAAGATTTTCCGCAGACGTTCGAGTATAAAATCGAGAAAATTGTGCGTAGTCTTTTCGGTTACAGTAAAAGATTTCTCCCGACATCTGGTAGAAAATGTAAGCATCGTTGGGCGCATCTCCAACCGAATTAATCCTTGTTAAATAATGGAGGCTCTGCGACATGATTATATATCTTTAACTTGATTAATATTTCTTAAAAAAATACAAGCAATGCTTTGTAAGTAAATATCCTATAAAATCTCCACGTGCTCCTCTAAAGAATAAATAAACTGAGCACTTTTACCTTCATAAAGTCTGTCACTATATAATGTTGAATTCACGGCACAGAATGATTTAAAGTGAAATTCGTTTCGCACGTCTTAAATAGATAAACCAGAGTTCTTTCTAGCCAGAGCTCAGAAAAAATTCCAAAGTAGATATTAAAAAAAAAAAAAAAAAAAAAAAAAAAAAAACACTTTTTGTTAATTTTTATCATGTCTTTAGACATGATAAAAATTAACTGTCCCCTCTTTTTGTCTGGAAATGTTGTCTCACACTTTCGGAAAATAGAACATGACTTATCCTTTCTAAAAATAGAACTCCAATAAAAGAATGGGTCAAGGTATATTTTTTAGAGAGTGAGACATCCTTCCCTGACAAAAAGAGGGGACAGTTAATTTTTATCATGTCTAAAAAACATGATAAAAATTAAAAAAAAGTTTTTTTTTTTTTTTTTTTTTTTTTTTTTTTTTTTTTTTTTTTTTTAAATATGCATTTTAGATTATCCGAGAAATTTTTCCCAGCCAGCTTTTACTTTTCTAGACATAAACGTCCTTGTTTATGTCCTTGAATGACGTCATCTCTCCTGTATATATAAAGCGTGTAAGTTGGCTCTGTAGACTTATTCCTTTCGAGGAAGAAGGCGAGATAAAGTAAGCTCTGTCATGGATAATGAAAAGTACTACAATGTTTCGGATTATGTGGAAGCGTATGGAAATGTTTATAGACAATATTATTTTATAGCTGTTCGTTTCAAACTACCCATCTTCCATGTCGATACTTTGAAGCATTTTAGCCCGGGTCTCGTTCGAGCACCTTGCATTCTCGTGGTCAGTGAAAATCGACTCATTTTCCAAGGAGAAAATTTAGACAAAGACTATCCGTTTCCTCGTGGGTCTTTAGTCTTTTGCGTGCATGGAACAAAAGAGGATCCTCGTTGGATTAACGTCTCTAGAGATACGACCGATCAGTTTTTACAAAGTTTATTTCCCTCTCGAGATTTTATCAAGGTCTCCTATGAAAATAATACCTTATTTGTTTGTTCGACCATCAATCCGTTTTCCTTGTTCTGGAAAGTACTTCCTCGCAATATGGCTTTTCGCGCCTTAAGCGATCTGACGATGACCTACATAAAAAGAGAACCTTTCCAGTTAGAGCATTGCATGCGCCTCCGATTTTTCAAACGAAATACGCACGTCTGGGAATCGTGGTCCAACTGGTATCACTATTTACATCCCATGCTCATCCTCCACTTCATACATTTAACGGGACAAGCTGCGAGTGCTCAATTGGCTGCCAAACTTCATAAATTGTGGAAACGCTCCCTTCCACTTTACCTGCATACGAATTCTATTCCATCGGACTTTTATACTTGTGAAATTACTTTTGACGACACGAAATTAACCGGTGTTTGGTTTGTCGTTTTGAATATGTCTTTAGTGATGTATGTTTCGCCCATGATTGCGTCATTCCATCATGAAATGTTCCTCGACGTGAATCGTGAACAATGTAATTATTGGCTACCGTTTTACCGAAATAATGAATTATGGACCCGAGAAGGATTTAAAATATACGTTTCCCACTTTAGAAAGAATCGTCGCTACTTGAAAGAAGTCATGATTTGGTTATCGTCCCGCTCCGAAGAAAAATATCAATATATGTTGCTCGATTTGAACAAAGTAGCCTACCTTTTAATGATTTAAAAAAAGCAAAAAGAAAAGAATGTTACGAGAACTGGTTCGATGTCTTATTCAATACCAGTCCGACCCCACTTTTATATCTTTAAATGTTGTCGATGGTCTCAAACAAAATCTTCGAGACGACGTGATCGATGCTTTTCTCCTGAGTCGACCTTTACTCCATCTCTATCCTCAACTGTATAAAAAGAGTTCGAGCATCATCGATTTCTTGTTTCGCATTTCGGGCTTGCATTTGGAAGAAATTGTTCCGATGGAATCTCAGGACCTGGAAAACAAAATCGCTTCTTTGGAAACTCAATTGGAGGCAGATCGGAAAGCTTTTGAGAAACAAATCGAGACGCTCCAACAAGAGCACCGGAACGAAATGCGTTATTTTCTAGCAGAAAAAGAACAATATGTGAATACCGCTCGATTCGGAAAAGAGCATTCAGTCGTGGATTTGCAACGACAATTGGAACGCCTTACATGGGAGAAAGAAACCCTACAAACTGAGTTGGAGCAGCTGAAACGGAATCACGAAACCTTACAAACTCAGTGGGAGCAATTGAAACGAGATCACGAAACCTTACAGACACAAATTCGAACGCATGAGTCTGAAAAAATACAATGGCAGAGGCAAATAGTAGAACAACAACAACAACAACAACAACAACAACAATTGAATAATAATAATAATAATATCGAGTTTCCAAACCGTTTGATGAACGAATGGCAAATGCTCCACCAACGCTACGAAACGGGACTTGAAGAATGGATGCAACGAACGGAAAGTTTAATCCGCCCTTTGCAAATGGCTTTACAAGAAACGATCGAGCAACTGAAACTTCCTCCTTCTTCTACGACTACGGTCATTGAAACTTTACCGCTCGAATCGCCTCCTTCTCAGCAGCTCATGATCGAGTCGTCGCGATCTAAATTAGAGCAATTACAAGAAACCCTCGACCAGTTTTTAACATCATATCAATCGGAACAAAAACAGCACGTCCAGCAATTGAACGAGGAACTGAAAGGACAATTGACCCTTTGTCAAAACGAAAAACGGGTGTTGGAAAAGCAGTTGGAGCAGGGTCAGAAAGAACGAACCGACCTCCTGCAAAAATGGAAAATCGAGTCCGAAACACATTTCCAGGAAGGTATTCAACGCGTCCTTGACACGCTGCAAAAGAAAAATCCTCATATCGAGACGATTCTTCGAGACGAAATGGCTAAACAAATGAAGGAGTTCCACGAAACGCAGTTTATGACGTTTTTACAGACGATCCTTCCCCCCTCATTTTGGAAACCTTTAGGTGCGAACCAAGATTGGAAAACATTTTTCTTCCAGCAAATTCAAACGTATATCCAGTATTTACAAAATTGGCAAACCCAGCTTTTGAACCAATTAACACTTCTCGGGAATGCTTTAAATCAATCGCTAACGCCCGACAATTTAGCTCATACCATTCTTCACAGTCTCCCTTCTTCCTCTAAAAGCATGATGGAAGACACGACCCTCTTGCAACGATTGCACGATCTTCAACAATCGATTGAGAACCAGAACGAAGCGAAGGAGGTCCTACAACAAATCCAAGCTCAACTCCATCGGGATCGTAGACAAGAACATAAAAAATTACAGCAGAGTCTAGAACATGAAAAACCGCAACGCGTCGCTTTGGAAAAGAAACTGGAGGTCCTGAAAACGAATTTGGTAACTTTGATACGGACTAAATGGAATGCGTATTTTGGGGCCACGGATCACGATCAGATTCTCTCGGAACTCGAAAAAGTATTCCAATTCAAAGAAAATCTAGAGAGGACCCTCGAAACGCAATTGGCGCAACTGAAAGGTCATTTTCTCGAAATACCGGTCGTTCAATTCGATAATTTGGCGTCGAGCATGATCGAATGGGCTCGACAGGTCGAGAATCGCAACGATTGTGAAGTCGAGCTCCGTAAAACCAAAGAACAACTTTTCGAATTGAAACAGAAACTCGATCAAGTCGAAAGTAATTATACGAAATGTAATGAGTACCTTCTCTACGCCAAAACGAAATTGACCACGTTCCTAAAAACGATCCTTCAGAATGACCCTAGTGATCAAAGAGAAGATTGGCCGCAAGCCGTTGTCCATCAACTCCAAAACGTGATTCACGAGCATCGACAATTTCAAGATCTCGTTTATAAACAAATTGTCACGCTTCGAGCCCAGTTTCCGAACATACCGGATCCTATTGAAGAATGGGCGAATTCGGTGATTTTATATTTCGAGCAGGAACGAGACCTATACCGACGGCAGTTGGAGGAACGTCCTCACATTACCGAAGTGAAAGAACCCACTACTGTACCTGCCATTACGTATCCTACGGATCAAGTGGAGGAATTACAGCGGGAAGTGAAAGATTTACAAAACCAACTGGAAGTGTCTCGGTCTCGAAACCAAACTTTAGAAAACCAACTGGCTAAAGCTCTCATAGCTCCGCAGGATGTAGAAATGTCCGATACTTCGAAATATAAACGAAAGCACGTATCGACGGTCGACGAAGACTATGTAAGAGGTCTGTCATTGGATTTACAAGAGGCCAAACACGCTTTAGATCGATGTCTGGACGAAAAAGCCCACTTGCAAAAGGAATTGGAACACATTAAAACCGAACCAACCCCTTCTCCCTCCGTATCGTCCGATTTCAAAATGCTCAGCGACCTGTTTTATCAATTATACGTGTCCTATTTTCGATTACGATTTGATGTCGTGTACGGAAAAACCGTTTTTTCGTCGGAGGAATATATTAGATCCGTGCTGAATAAATTGGATTTCGTGGATCGAAGCATTCGATCCAATATGACTGTGAAAGAATGGACCGATGTTTTATTGCAATACATCAAATGGGACGTACAAACTCTGACAGGAGGATTAGATTGGCAGGGGTAGCATACAGCCTACATTAAAGATGAATTCTTAACCTATTGCATGAATCAAACGATTGAAATCATTGACCGGTACGCGAAAGAATTGAGGAAACAGACCGAGATGTTTAGAAGTCCATAAAATAATAATAAAGGGGAACTATGGAATATTCAGAGTTAATCGATCGTATTCTTGCGCACCCGATTTTAAAAGCGGGGATTGACGAAATCGTTGAAAATAACCCGAGAACGTTAAACCTCGTGAGCCGGGAATGGAAAACTATATTAGCCAACAATCCTCAGTTTCAAGAGTTTCAAGCTAAAGCGATCCCGTTCCAGCATCCCGTAGAAAAAGGTTATATTCAGATTGAAAATATTAAAGATTTCAATCATCATTATAATATTCTCGTAGCGGGGTATTGGGTTCTCTGCGCTACTAATTATAAGAGGAATCTGAATGCCCATTCTTTCATATGTAAACTTTGTCCTCCTCTGGTGGACATTACCAAAGCCGTGGCTGCCGATCATTCCCAAATGCTGATTTCAGAACAATGTCAGTTCTTCATTGAAAAATGTAGACCTTCTCTCTGTAAAGCGTGTCGGCAAATGAGTCAACGAAATGATTTGAATTTTCAGATGTCTCAAAATCAATGGTGTTTACGCAAAACCAAAGTGTTTGATGGAACGACCCTTTTAAACGTGTTTCAAGAAACCCTGGACCAAGAATTTGTGAATAACGATATGTTTATTGGTATTTTAAATATTAAAATTAATTCGCGGTACTTTTACGAAACGGACGCTTTGTATTGTAGAGTAGGAGGCATTTGTAGAGATATGATTCTCTTTCAAGAAGATGCTCTGAATATGATCGAAAAACCCGTGTTTCAGTTAAATATTTTAGAACCTTCTTCGAGAAATATTATTAACGAAACCATTTCCACTACCTTCGATAAAGAGAAAATTCGATAAAGAAAAAACTGAAAAGGTGGATCCAGACCAGGTTCCCATCAAAAGCAAGATCAATCCAGATCTGTGCAAACCATTCAAGAAAGAGAAGCCTAAGAAGGAGGCTGAGGATGTAAAAGGCAATGAGGATCCAGTCTATTTAGATGAGGTTTCTGCCAGTTCTATGAAGAACAAGTTTAGAAAATTTGCGTATAAACCGTACGCTCTCAGGTCTCGTCGTGATCTGGATTAGAAGTTAAAAAAAAAAAAAAAAAAAAAAAAACTTTTTGTTAATTTTTATCATGTCTTTAGACATGATAAAAATTAACTACCCTCCCCTTTTTGTCTGGGAATGTTGTCTCACTCTTTCGAAAAATAAACCGTGACTCATTCTTGGAATGATTGCCATTAGAAAGGATGAGTTATGGTCTATTTTTAGAAAGTGTGAGACAACATTCCCAGACAAAAAGGGAAGGGGGTTGTTAATTTTTATCATGTCTAAAGACATGATAAAAATTAACAAAAAGTTTTTTTTTTTTTTTCTTTTTTTTAGATCTTAAAAATTTTTTCCAGCCGACTCGATCAACAAGACCATCATTTTTTTTCAAGAATGTGTTCTCACTTATCTATTTAAGCCATTCAAGTTTCATTTCAGATCGTTTAATGCTGTGGTCTGTGTACAAGCTTCTACATGATGAAAACAGATTCTGTGTCAAGGTATATTACCATTATGTTTTTTTTCCTTTTTACATAATAGAAATTTTTCTGTACTGACTTTTTAACCCCCAACCAAATCAATTTTTTTCTCCAAACCTTTTCGCATTTAGCAAGTTAGGAACCGCGTATCAGAAAACTGCATGGCATTTTTCATAATGAGATTATCGGGCAAATCCTTTCTCGTCAATTGTTTATTTAAAGTCGTTTCTTTGGGATACGTGATGCATTTGGATTGATAGAGATACGAAGATCCTGTTTCTTCTCCCATCACAACAATCGGTTCAGGGTGACAAATATCTTCTAACGTATAAAACCCAACCCCTTTCTTGTACGCGACATTCGAAATGACGGTTTCGGGAACGAGGTCTAAATTGGGTAGTTTATGAAAATCGAATAAACAATGCGCCAGCAGGAAATTGTAAAAGGGAGAGAATTCCGTTTTAGGGTCGACAAAGAGACCTCCATTCGCCATGTCGCATACCTTTATCTTGTCGAAGAGCGTCGCTACATTTGAATTATTAATATAGTGGTATAAACCGCAAAGACGTTGCTGAAGCGTGCTCTTGAAATGCACCATCATTTCTTCTTGCATCTTCGTGGTATTGTTCACGCCTAAACCAATTTCGTTCGTGTTGCCAACACTTAAATTCCGTAGCAGTTCGTAATGGAAACGCCGATCAAACACATCCATGGCGTTATTGCGTTTCAAGTCGGTCGGGTCTTGAGAATACAGGTGGTTGATATAGTGCTCGATGCACGGGTTGAGTTTAAATGTGAGATCGTCCAACTGGACGTCGTGTAAATCGGGTCGGAAATGTTTATCCAGGAACTCGCGTGTCGGTAAAATGACAGTATTTTTCGGAAACGAGAAATTTTCCTTCACAATCAGGAAAGGTCCAACGACCTTGGTATGCGATTCCGATTCCATTCGATGATAATAAATTTGTAATCCATAAGGATTTCGAAGATGGTTCAGGCAGAGAATATTCCGAAACGCCGAAATATTGTCCGACCCACAAAAAAATTTTTCGATTACTAAAAATACAATTAGATTCGTTCATTGTCTTGGTTTCTGAAAATCTGGCAAGGGTCAAGAGACATGCGATTTTTTAACAAGTCTGGAGGCAAAGTCGCTAAACAATTTAAACGATTCGACATTCCTGTCAAACGAGCAGGGGAGGTCGCTAAAGTCGTCGCGAAGAATAAACCCCTTCAAAAAGCTTTTGATAAAGTGTTTAGTAAGAAAGCTCTTCTGACCGCAGGAGGGGTGACAGCCGTCGCGCTCGGTTCTCAATATGTCAACCAATACATTCGGGACAATTCGGGCTGTTTTCTCTACAACGGAGGGGACATGGTTTGTAAACTTAAAGAATTGAGTTGTTGTCAACCCGAACCTGTTCACGGGATCGAATCGTGCACGGGATTTCCTATTCAGCAATGGAATGCGTGTGAAGGGTACGACAACGAGAAAGAGGATACGTGTTGTCGATTATGTGATTGTCAATATCACGATTATACACCGACGCAAGAATTGAAATGCCGTCGACCCACGATCGGAGAAGCTTTAACGCATTTCAGTCAAGACGTGACGGGTTCCATCACGAGTGGTATTTTGGATGTTTTGGGTAATATACCGTACCTAAAACCAATCTTGTTGGGAATCGTTCTTGTCACATCGGCCTTATTATTTGGAAATTCGTATAAGAAAAGATGGATATTGTTACACTTCAATCCTTAAAGACTCCTATTGATCACCTTCTTCATCATAAATATCGTCCTCGACTGAATACCGTGGTACCTCAATATATCAAATTTCATAAATTTCCGCCCTTCACGAGCCTCGTCACGCTCGAACTGGTGCGCGATCCAGAAGTACGGGAAGCGGTGCGAGACTATATTCAAACGCTGTTTCGAGAAAAAGAGAAATACGGCTATTTGTATTTTTTGAGTGAACAAAACCTCGTACTTCCATTTACAATTCAATGGAATACAGAATTGGTCGTGGATCCATTGAACGTTTTTACTATCATTACGGAAATAGATCAGATAGCCGACCAGTTCGCTCAACGGGGAGATATGACGTACGAAATAACTCGCGTTGAAATACTCTATTTTTTAGTGTTGATTGTGAATATTCAACTGAATTGGATCACAGTCGATTATTTGCTACGATGTAATCAGATGTATGATTACTTGATTGCTGCTCCTAATCGAATCTTGACCAATTCCGAAATGGAAAAGAATACAATATGATCTCCAAGTTACGAAATGCTTCTTCTTCAACCCTCCTGAGCGATCTGAAGTAAAACTTGAAATGTTTAAATAGATAAGCGAGAGCCCATTCTAGAAAGAATTTTGAGATGTCTTGCCAATCGAGTCGGCTAGGAAAAATTTCTGAGAGCCCAGAAAAATTTCTGTAGATGAAAAAAAAAAAAAAAAAAAAAAAAAAAAAAAAACTTTTTGTTAATTTTTATCATGTCTTAAGACATGATAAAAATTAACTCTCTCTTCTTTTTGTTTGGGAAGGATGTCTCACCGTTTGAAAAAACAAACCATAACTCATCCTTTCTCATGGCAATCATTGCAAGAATGAGTCACGGTTTGTTTTTCGAAACGGTGAGACATCCTTCCCAGCCAAAAAGAAGAGAGAGTTAATTTTTATCATGTCTTAAAGACATGATAAAAATTAACAAAAAGTTTTTTTTTTTTTTTTTTTTTTTTTTTTTTTTTTTTTTAAGCTCTCAGAAATTTTTTCCAGCCGACTCGATTCACAAGACATTTCAAGATGACGTCATCGTTTCAAGAATTGTGTATATCAGTGGATAACTTTCGCACTTCTTGTGAGTTGAGTTCCTAGCTGAGCTAAGGGAATCACCATTTCTCAATCTACAGATATTTGTTTCGTTTTTTTTTCTCTTTACAACAGAACACATGGAGAGGAAACTGGTCGTTCCATAAATTCAATTCTTAACCGGACAATATCGAGAAATTTTCGAGCTTCCCGACTTAGGCGAATGACGATCGGGGACGATGAATTTCTTGGTACAATGATACCTTCTTCTTCTTCGGTTTCGACCGTTTCGGCCGAAAAGCATATTTTATGTCGAGCCAAAGTTAGAGCCAATTGAAAGAGTTTCAGATTGCCGTACCTGATTTCTGGATCCGTGGAACGATTCTGATGATAAAATTCCAGCCATGATTGAACCAGGTAAGGTAGATGAGCATAGGGTTTAGCAAGTGGAACTGGTTTTTCTTCTTCGATTTTGGTCAGACACCATAAATCATGAGGAATGGAAGCATATCGAACTCGGTGAAGCGCATGCTGACAATCGTATTCGTAACTCTCGAGAAACGTCAATTCGCTCACATCTGTGACGGGATGGAACAGACACGCTGTGTTTCTATTAGCAGGTTGTTTCGGATGAGATTCGAGCATGACATAACTTAAACATAAGAAAGCCTTTTTGTATTCAAACCCGATGATCGTCGAACAGAGTACGACCGGTTGAAGTGGATACATGGTTTCTGGTTCGTAAAGAATAGGAATCCAGTGCACGCTCGTGGGGATGGCTTGATATTCCATGTACCGCTGATACGGTGATCGAACATATAAAATCGTTTCCGGTTCATAACCGTTGACGACGAGTCCAATGCATTTCCCGTTAGGATTCGATCGAGTAGCATTTTCGAACCCGATTTGAAACGGGTATTCGATCAAGAGTCCGACCTTCTCAAGCGAATTTCTCTGATCGTACGTATTCAAAATATCTTGGACAATATATTGAGGATGGTGCTGATACGTCCATTGTTTTTGAATGAGCGCCGTACTCTTATTGTACTCAATGGGAAACGGGATGGGTTTCTCAGGATTTACGGACGGTAAAAATTCAATAAAGGAAGACGGAAATGCCGTTCGCGTTTTCAGAGGATCGTAATAAACGTCCGGTCGATCTTTCCATTCGTTGATGAAATTATGGACGAGGTCATTCTCGTGATGGACCTGGTTGGACAAAAAACAAAGACGATACCTTTTCCCTCCGTCATCTTCTGGTAAATGTAATCTGGGCCCGTTATCGTCATCAAAGTAATGTCCTCCTGGATACGGTATATCCCATTCGTCTAAATATAGAATTGTATGATTATTTTGGGAGCGGTACACGTTTTCGAACACGGGATTTTGTAAATACCGTTCGATCGTTTTAGGATCTTTCACAAAAAATGGTGTGGCGAAAAGTTTGAAAAGATTGTGGGAGGATTCCGATGAATTCGGGATCGTGGGGAAAATGACCCGTTCGTTTTCTAAAAGAAGGATCCATGATGCATTGCGTTGAAGAAAAACGGTACACGACAAGTCCGACATTTTACAATAGGCGGCTAGGGCGAGAACGAGTGGTTTCTGACTCGGGACGACTTTATCGAAATGAGCGAGTTTTCGAATCACAGAAGGTTGAAGCCGCATATGGGCTAAGGGAAAAAAAATCGTATCTTGAATCACATTGAATCCTCCTAAATGCAAGCCATGAAATTGGCTGTAAAGTGTAGCGTATTTATGAATATTCATTATCCTTTGTTTTTGAGAGGGTCGGATTAAAAAAAAGAAGAAAATAGACATCTGAGAAAGTATCCGCAAGTGGAAAAGCTTACGATGAGCCAATTTTATAGTTGGCGTAGTATCCGAACTGACATTCGCTAAGGGTCTAATAAAATCTAAAATCCATGGCTAGAGAATAGATGGGAAAGTCTTTTATGCTTCTGATAAAAACCGCTCGTTGTAAATCCAGAATCCATTGGTTAGAACAGATGCGGGAAATGTATTTGGAATTCTAATAAACAGACCAAACTGCCTTGAGTATCTGCAAGTAAAAAATCTTACGATGAGTCAATTTTATAGTTGAAGTAGAATCTTGGATCCATTAAGGATATTGATAGAACTTGTATGTAAATAGAGAGAAAGGAATGAACAAGATAAAATGAGTTATGAATCATTTCTCCGATCCGTTTTTGGATCTAATTATAAGACATTTATGCCTTTTATTCATACTATTCAGCTTTACTGTTTATTTGTCATTACATTAGTAATTTGTCTGACCATCTACATGATTTATGAAACACAGCAAGATAAACATTAGGAAAACTATGTTCCCCCTTCATGGTATTTGTTTTTCAGACATATATATTATGGATTAAGTTATTTCTTTATCAATAGCGTCAGATCCTGGCACCCATTCAAAAAATCATTAATAATAATTTAATATCATTAATAAAATTTTGAAACCTTCTAGTATAAACCTTTTTATCAAATTTTTAGTAAAATAAAAAAGATCCTAAAATCCTTACCTTTTAAATCTAGTGTGTCCCATAGGACAAACCGGTTTGTCCTATGGGACACACTACATTTAAAAGGTAAGGATTTTAGGATCTTTGTTATTTTACCGTCAAGGAAAATTTAAAAGTTTTATGGAATCCTTATATTTTTTTAATCAATTTACTTTTTAGGTACCAAAAAAGGATTAGATTAAAAAATATAAGACGAAGTGAAAAATAATAGATAATAATTAATAATGAAGGGTAGGAGTCAAGATGGATACTGAGGAACCTACAATTTTATCTGAAAGGAAAAGAAAAAGAAAAGCATATTTGAAACATTATTGGTCACTGGAACGAGTAAAAGAAGCAAATCGATGGAGAAAACGAGAAAGGCGAAAAGATCCAAACGTTCGATTCAAAGAAAAAGAATACCAACGAATGAGACGATGGAAATGTTGGGATAACGCTCTTCCTAAACATAGACATAAGCCTGACAATACAGTATTCAAACAATGTCCGTCGATGGAGGAATGTCCAAATATTATTAAACGTATGAATATTTCGGAAGGAACACGAGCTAAGTATGAATTTTATTTTAATGAATTCTATGATTGGTATCAAAAACATGGTGACGGTATAAAATATCATTATAAAAGAGCACTAGAGATATATGAAACGTATCTGACTGAGGAAAAGAGGAAATCGTATAATAAAATAAAAAATAAAATCGTGTTTTTATACCGTTTGCTCGGTGAAAAAAGGGAGCGCTCGAACCAAATTCATATTAAAAGATGTCAAGGTCCTCTTCTTACATTAAATGATCTAAAAAAACTTAGAAAAATAGTTATAGATCGCTATGAATATGAAGAGATGGCTTTATTTATTCTTGTCGTTCTTGAAACTGACTTAAAAGCAAACGAAATTTTAAAACTTCTCAACGAAACAGATCTTCGACGACATTATGCAGAAAAGAAATTGGCATCGTCCAATATATGGGATCAACGTAATCGGTTTTTGTATGAATTTTTGGCTTGGGTTATTGCCGACCCACTTTTCCCTCGATCATTAGATGGTTGCTTAAGAAAATTAAAACGATTCTTTCGAAAGTATTTTCCGTATCGACCCTTTAATCCTTCCTATACCATCATTAAACGTTCCATGAAAATTGCAAAATATCGTAAATATATACGAGAAGAAGCTAAAAAAGAGATGGAATCAGTAACACAAGAGTCTATTCTTTAAAAAACTTTCAAAAAATATAGGGATCATTGCTTTTATGGATTGAAAAAGATAATCAGATTGGATCTTCAAAAGCACTTCGTAATCTGAAGTAGAACTCAAAACACTTAGAAAGGTTTAAAAAAAATAGGATAATCATTTCTTTCTAGTAAAACGAAAAATAATTAAGAAGGAAAAATCTCTTACCTTTATTGAAGCATTTGTCGTAACGTAGAAGCTGCGTTGAAAGATGTTACCTCTTCAGCAGTACAGACTGATCTGTAGGGAATGTCGGATTGTTTAAATAGATAAGTGAGAGTCTGGATAATTAAAAAACCATAAGGATCAAGTCGATTGAATTGGTAAGATAGAGTCACGGTTTGTTTTTTCAAAAAATTTGAGACATTTTCAGACGTACATTTTTTAATGATCCAGTTCATTACTGATCCCGATAAAACCGAGCTATATTCCTATGCACACACTGAGGTTTTCCTTGAATCATAGCCTTTACTTGTGGAAATTGACACATGCATTCATGCTGATTGAACCCCCTATAGATAAATGTACCATTTTGACAAACGTCTTTCGCCAATTCTCCACAATCCGGTCCATTGTAAAAAGCTGGATCCGTACAGTAACACGACCACTGATAGAATCCATTTTTTTCGGTAAGAATAATCATACCCCCTTTTTCAGTTTGACACGGGTAAGGATTCAGTTTGGGCATACAGAGTCCTCGAACACATTGCATTTCTTCCCCGTTTGTGCAAAGAAAATCACATGTATCCACACACCAGACTTTTTCTCGTCGACAATCTTTAAGCGGTATAGATTCGTTCATGGGGATGGAATCCGATTCTATGACAGAAGTAGGAAAGAAAAATAGAAAGAGACCAAACATCATCAAGAATATATACATTTCAGCCATCTTTTTTTTTCTTTGGACAAAAAACAAAGGATAAGGATATGGAAAGACGAGTTGATCAACACGAAGAACGTCGATCTTGTCGTCAAACGGCTCTTCAGTCTAAAATTAATACTTGGCGAGATGCTTGTACGGCATGCTTTAAAATCATGGATGATTGGGCCACGATCGATTTAAAAAAATTCCATTTCATATTTGAACGATGGGTCTCGATTCTCAATCGTATCTTGGAAAATCCAATTCGTCGATTGGACCGTTACGAAATGTCCATGTATTATTGTGAAGAGCCAGGAGGACCCAAAGAGGTTATTCAGTTATATATTAATGAAACCGAAACCGAGGAAGGAAAAATTCCCGTCTACGTTATTTTTAATCTTTTCGAGTTTATTAAAATTCATCGCAATTACTGCTTAAACTATTCCACTTCGAACAAGATGCTAGTAGATCAAAATAGGGGCACGATCAATATGAACACCTATTATGCTAATCAGGTCAATGTAGATCAAACTCGATTTTATCGTAATGAAACGACATGGCAATTATTATTCATTTTTACTTTACATGTCTTGGCTCATTTAGATGTGTTTGATTTATACGATCACGCTTACTATGATACACACCAGCACGTTCGAGATTCAGTTTTCTTCCGATTATATTTCTATGGACAAGTCATTTGGGGAATATAAAGCAAAAAAAAAAAAATGTCTTATCCTTCCAAAGTTCCTATTCAGTATGTTCAAAAAGTGTTAGAAGAGAAATTAAATCGAAACGTGCGTCGTTCTGAATTGACAGGGACATGTTCGTTGGGGCACGTTTTATTCGACTTGTCTCATTTACAAAAATTTTTTCCCTGCTATAGTCCAGAAGAGTTTATAAAGTTTCGAGACGATAAATTTATAATCATTCCGGGAAATTACTGGTATGACGCTATGAGTGAAGAACCTCGTGTCCAAGACTATGTAAAACGTTTCTTAAACCGTAATAAAGTAGAAATAAATCCAAATATGCGGCGTCAATCTCAACGTCAACGTTCTAGAAGTCGATCGAGAAGTCGATCTCAAAGTCCAACGAGAGTCCGAACACGATCTCAAAGTCCAACAAGAGTCCGAAGTCGATCTCCAAGTCCAACAAGAGTCCGAAATCGATCCCGAAGTCGCTCTTCGAGTATATATATACCCATTCGGCATTACTTGGCTCCTCTACCCAAAAAAAGAGGGAGAAAGAGAAAGTCTAAACTCAAAGCTCGTGTTGGCTACGATCAAAAGTTTATAAAAGCCCTCGAGACAAACGAATCAGGTCTGATTCTAAAACCGACTCGAGGAATGGATCGAGATTTAAATTTGCCGGGATCTATTTGTCGGGGTATTCGCCAAGTCTGTCGCTACAAGGATCCTCAAACGAAACGTTACATCAATTTTGTTCGTGACGGGAGTGAAGACGATGAGTACGTGCTGCAACTGGAATATTAACAAATGATGGGATTTTCTAACGGATTAAAAGCTAGCGGGACAAGAGCCTTCCAGTGATCCGAATAATATAAATTATAAGGATCGTAATCATATACATAAGACGGTAAAATGGCTTTATCGGTATGATTCTTCCAAGCATAATCATCTCGAAGGGACAATAATACTGATTTAGAAGTGCACGGTGACAATAAACCTTGAATCATGCGTGTTTCCAGTAAAAGAGATGAACGAGGTCCAAAATATTCGGGATCCATAATTTGATGAGTGATCTTGGCCGTTTTATAGTTATACACCCATAGTCGTATGGACTGGGGTAAATATCGAGTACTTTCGTCGTGAGTTAAGTTCAAAAATTCTCGAATGGCAGGAATGTTACTATTCAGATACATTATGAAATTATAAATTTGTTCTTCGAACATCTTGTATTTAAACATATCAAATTCAGCAAGATGGTGACTGGACAGTTTAACACGAAAACATTTTTCCGGATATTGATTTATATTAAAATCTTTAGGATCGATTTGTCGTCGAATAACCAATTTACTACTCTCGTCCGAAGTGATAAATTCCAGTTTATATGGATTGGGTTCTTCTAAATATCTTTGATTCAACTCGAAACATGGGGAGTCAAATCGTTTTACTTTCCCGTCTGATTTATAAACCTCTTTGTAATAAATATCCATGACCACATAACCCAATAAAATGGGATATTTTTTCTGTTTCAATAAATCGAGGACGAGTTGTTTATAATCCATCTTCTTGTTTATCTCGCAGAAAGCCACGTTCGAATGAGTTGACGAATAGGCTCATGGGGCATGAGTTCTTGAAAAGTATCTAAAACATCGGCCAGACTGCGTTGTCGACTTTTACAAATCAGTTGATGCGTTACATCGTTGAAGACGACTTTCTCGGAGAGAATGCATTGACCACGACATTTCTTCTTAAAATAATCCGGATGCATGAGTTTCACGTACCGAATAATGTCTCGAGTCGTTCGTCGTTTCAAGAACCGATGCCATTTCTTCTCGTTTAAAAATTCTCGATGACCGATGCGTTCTCTCTTTTCCACATTCAGAGCTCCAATATCCACGAGCACGGGATGATGGTCCGTGTACACAAAAAAACATAATTTTAAAACGAGAGCCGTTCCTCCGAGTCGATAACAAATACTACACAAGAAAACAATGAACGTGTAAAACGTTTCTGCTAAATATTCCGGTTGAAGAATGCGAGCACTATAAAGTCCAGGATTCATTTCAAAGAGACCTATTGTATATCCCGAACGTTCTCGGAAATGCGTCGCAAAAGGCAACACATACTCCGAACTCAATTGTCGATGAAGAAGGATCAAATCGAAAAAATGTTCGGGCAAGTCACAAGAGCTGCTGGCACTGTAAGATCTCCATTGCATCGAGTGGGAAGTAAACAGGCAGTGGAATCGTCTTTGATTGAAATTATTTAAAATGAGGAAACAGGCATAATCAAAATGCCAAGGACATTTGGAAGGAGCATAATAAACAATTTCTTTCACGTGTTCAATAATAGTATGAGTGGTGGATCGACTCATCTTCTTCTTTCTTTAAAAAAGAAAGATGGTGGTGGTCTGTGTCTTAGATATGGATGAGACGCTTGGATACTTTGAAGGAGAAACATTTCAAATTCGACCCAAAACCAATTTCCTGATCCAGTTTTTACGTCTTTGCAATATCGATATCATTTTGTGGAGTAAAGGTGCGGATGATTATGTCGAGCGAGTGATCAACAGTTCATTGCACGATATTGCACGATATGCGTATCGGATATTTGGCCGCACGCAATGTGAAAAGTCGTGCCGAAAGTACAATATTTCAAAATGTTCGGAACATATCAGAGTCTTGTACGATTACGACATTCTTTTAATTGGGGTCGATGATAACGTCAATGAAAATATGGACGAGCGCTATGATTTAAGAATTCACGTGAAGCCGTACAAGCAGATAGATCCCCGTGATCAAGAACTGTATAAAGTCGTGGAAAAAATTACCCAATTTTGTACAGATCATCAACGAGAGTTGTAGATGAAGCGAGATAGGGTTTTTGCTATGTCAGCTGGGAACCCCATTCCGTATAGAGAAGTGAGTACGAGAAAGTTATGTGTATATAGTTCTTGAAGCAATGACGTCATTTTTAAACAAACCAATAGTAAGCCAGTTTTAAAAAATGATGATTGGGAAAAGGTCGGTTGAAAATCTGGCTGGAAAAAATATGTCAGGAAAATTTACAACCATTAAAAAAAAAAAAAAAAAAAAAAAAACTTTTTGTTAATTTTTATCATGTCTTCCAGACATGATAAAAATTAATGACCCCCTTTTTTGTTTTCAATGATGTCTCAGCACCATGTTTCTAAAATACACCATGACTCACCATTTCTAAAAATAAAATTCCAAGAAAAGAATGAGTCATAGTTTATTTTTAGAAATGGTAAGACATCATTCAGAGACAAAAGGGTGGTAGTGTTAATTTTTATCATGTCTAAAGACATGATAAAAATTAACAAAAAGTTTTTTTTTTTTTTTTTTTTTTTTTTTTTCCCTCCAGATATTTTTCTTCCAGCTCTCACAAATTTTTTTTTTCCACTCGACTTCATCAACCAAACAAGACATTGCAAAATTCTTTCTAGAATGAATTCTCGCTTATCTATTTAAGTCATCCCATTTTCGCTTCAAATCAGTTTGTGCTGCTGAAGAGGTAACATCTAAGGCCAGTAGTCTAATAACCAAGATACTACATTCTACTTTGTTCGAAAAGAAGAAATCTATTGAGTAAGAATGGATTATTCGTTGATTATCAAGAATATTCTTTCTTCTCCCATCCTTGAGAAAGCTATCGACGAATTAAAAGAACGTCAAGGTGCTCTGAACTTAATATGTCCCGACTGGGAAGATGTTTTAAATCACGACCCGCTGTACGAGACACATTGTCAACAAAAAGTTCAATTTTCCAAAGGAACTCGAAAAGATACTGTTCACATCCGAAACATTATTGGTTTACAAAATTGCTATAATGTTCTCGTGGCTGGTTATTGGTATTTGAAACCGGGGGAGAATAATAAAACAGGAACTTCGTTCATGACTCGACTGTGTGCTCCTTTAACTAAAATTGGCGAAAGCATGAAAGAGAATCCGCAACACAAATTTGCGGAGAATTGTCGTTTTTTCATGGACCGGTGCGATCCCGCGTTTTGCTCTGCTTGTAAAGGAGCCCAAGATAAATTTCAAATTCATAGAAATATGTGGTGTATACGAAAGAGTCGGATCTTTAATGGAGAGGGTTTAAAAAATACTTTTCAGTGTTCGATTGAAAATATGTTTGGTACGACGACTTCTTTTCTAGATATTCTAAACCTTCAAATTTCTAACCGGTACACTTTCGGAGAAAATTCGTACAAGGTAGGAGGTTTAGTTCGCGAATTTATCTTATTTAAAGAATCTGTCCTGTTCTCGACCGATCTGGATATTGAAACTCCTCTTTCCCTCCCTGTAGTCGAAGAGATGGAAGAAGGGGAAGAGAAGTGTCCCGAAATTATCGGCATTCCCAATTACTTCAAACCCGTTACTCATTTTTAAATAAGAAGAAAGCATTTAGAAATGGATTTATGGAAAATCCATCGTCGACATTTATTATCCAAACGACGTTACCGATTTTTTGCCAAGATGGCTCAAAAAGAAATGGATCAACTTCCCTATCTCACCCCTCATAATATGTTTATTCATCGAGGTTTATCGGAATCGCTGTTGAGTAACAGTTTTGTGATTACCGATCATATGCTTTCCAGCATTATACACCGAAAAGATAATATTGATCCTCAGTACAGTCAATATTTGAACAAAATCGTTCCTTGCCGCAATTTTAATCAACCTCTCCTCCTTCAGTTAATAGCCACCTCGATCGCGGAAAAGGTGAAAACGGAACAGAAAGAATTACCGATGGACACAAGAGGACTTCCTAAAGACCCAATAGAGGATCCAAATGCTAGGAAAGTAAGTGTTATTAAGGGGGGTCCAGGAACCTCCACGGAGGATGCACTGAATCAAATGTTTGGCGTAAACAAGTAATTTAAAAAATAATGGACGACCCTGTCAAAATGGTGAAGGTTCAACGAAACGATATGGTCTACAGTGTTCGAAAGTATTTATTATCGATCCAGAATCTACAAACCAAATATAAATTTTTGCAATATTTTGAACAAATAGGGGCCCAACGAGATAATGCTGGTCTGGTGCATGAAGATCGAGGCGATAAAATAAAAGTTGTGAACCTCTATTGAAAAAAAGAAGATGACGCTTTGGATATTTATTCTCGTCTTTTATCTTTACCTGATCATGATCTACCTGTTTCAAAACGAGTCCCAAACGACTACAACCCATCCTTGGCAATCCATTTCCTACCACCCTCCTCACCGGACGACGCTTTATTCGACTTGTATTCACGCAACCGATTGTGACGACGATCAAATATGTTTTCGGGGTGAATGTCTTCCCAAACTCCTTCCCCATACCACTTGTTCTTCAGCTACGGGAGAGTGGGTTCTGGTGAATCAAAAAGGATTGAAATTCGCGACCTGTTTTTGTAAATACCCTCATCTCGTCACGCAAAAAGAACGCGGGGGGAATTGTGACGTGGACATTGCTTGCGGACCTCACGGCCGATTAGAAAGTTTAGACAAAGATCCTTTGAAAGAAGGTAAATGTGTTTGCGATTTTGGATACAAGCCGCTTTTGCAAGGTTTCGGGTGTGAAGAAATGACCGCTCACGAACGATTAGCGTTTTCGAAGGAAGAAGAAAAAAACAACGTATGGGATCCGACCGTATTTTCCGAAAAGTATCTCGCGTCTTTCCAAAAACCCGTTTACTTCCAGCAGCCCTGTTCCTTCGATGCTTTTACAGGTCAGCCTTTAAAACATACTTTTTATCATGCAGAATTTGGAAGTTGTGTGTGTGATCCGAGGTATGGGAATATCGGGGTGCGACTCGATCATCCCTATTATTTGAAAAATAACGATAAGGGCTATAATGCTTGCGCGAATATTTTTAAAAGCGAACCCGATTCCCCGATCCATCATGTGAAACTGTTTGCCTATTTCTACATGTTTGATTATTCGCCGGTCGCGTTCATCGAATTTGAGAATTTAGACCCGACTCAATTATCCTATCCTTTCAATTATTACGTGGTCCAATCCAAGAAACACCATCTGCAAATCGAAGAAACGTGGCCTTTTGACTACATGCAATATGTTTTTAAGTACCTTCCCTTTACGGTGCATACGCGTCACTGCCACGAAGATCCTATTTTTCATGTTAAAACGTGCTACGAAACCATTATTCGACAAAACCAGCTCACGCGTTGCCAGTTGATCGAGCAAGAACTGGATGGAAAATTAAGTCAACACGCGAACGCCTATACGCTCCTGTATCGATATCCCGTATGTCTTTTTTCAGAGGAGGATCGACGCGTTCCCGAAATTTATCAAGGCCATGTCGTTCTCAATCCTTTCCATTTACTGTTGAAAACCCTCCCAAACCTTCTTCGATCGAACGGTATTCAGATGAAACCGAATGAGGAAGGCATGTGGCATGTTACGTTTGCTCGAGCTCCTTATGTAGAAACATATGCGGCGACGTTAGATCCAGCCGTCTTTCCCGGTATTAAAGGAGAACCCACGAAAGCGTTGGAAAAAGGTCATTTCTTTTAAAGAGAAAGAGAGAGAAAATCAAAATAAAAGAAAGGGAGACATATAATCAAAATAAAAATGAAACGCGCTCATGAAGAATCCGAAAAGGAAATGGACCATGAAGAGGGAGAAAAGGAGGAAGAAGAACCTACCCATAAACGAATTAAAGAGTCGGACGTGTCTCTATTATTAGAGCTTCAAAATAAACACACAGATCCCGGTCAGCAAATGAATCGAGAATTGGAAACGGCTCGCGAAAAATATCTCGTTTCTTATCTACGGAAAGTCATTGAAAAACTGCCCATGAGTAAACACGTTCTAGATTCAACGACCGAAATTCCAGAAGGCTACGAAGGATTTTTAAAAATGTACAGTATCGCTAAAACATGCGTCCATTCGGAAATTCAGTTAAAAAAATTGATGGCGTTTAATTCCATCTTTGACATGTTGAATGGCGTGATCGGGAAAGTCATTCACGATAAATATATCGCTCCATATTTAACGAAACTCGTCACCGATCACGATTTGAATCGGGTTTTTGCCGTATTCCAAGAAACTCTGCAAGCAGACGATACGAACGTATCCACGGAACTCCATTGCGTTTCGTTTTTGATTCAAGACGAATTGTCAAAGAAGGAACCTCTCAAAGTCCCCAACCCTTTGTATAATCGTTTCACGCAGCAAATGTATGCCGTCAGTAAATACGTGACAAGTATATTAATGGCGATCGCAGCGAATCATGCAACTGCATCTACGCCTGACTTTGAAATGATCGGAACACCTAGAAAAGGAGAAGAATAACCAATGAAAAAAAAAAAGCTTAGGAATACGAAAGTCCATTAGTAACAAAACATGACAATGTCAGTTGGAAAAATTTTCTAAAAGCTGAAAAAAAAAAAAAAAAAAAACTTTTTGTTAATTTTTATCATGTCTTTAGACATGATAAAAATTAACTCTACCCCCCTTTTTCTTTTTTGTTGTGAATGATGTCTCACACTTTCTAAAACTAGATTTCTAAGCAAAAGAATAAGTCATATCGTTCTTGGAAATTTATTTTAGAAACATGTTAACACCTGATTCAAACCAAAATAGGGGTGAGGAGTGGTAAAGTTAATTTTTATCATGTCTAAAGACATGATAAAAATTAACAAAAAGTTTTTTTTTTTTTAATAGTCAATTCGATGTGGACAAGAAGTTACCCTTTTTTAACCAGAATAAACTTTCACTTAACTATTTAAATCGTCAGTCAGTGCTGTGGCCTGGATCCAAGCTTATACTCCATCATAGGAAAAACCTTCTTATTTGGGTCCATATTCTTAAAAGAATTTCTTTTTTTGAATGTCTATTCTCCATTCGATAAACCACGCAACCAACACCAGAAACACGATCCATCGAAACTGAAATATATAGAAGAGTTTAGGAAAGAAATGAAATCCATGGAATATAGTTTCGGCCGCTTCATGGTATCGTAAACGCCGATCAAGGTTGACGAGCTGTTTAACCGGTTCAGGAGCGATTAATAATTGTCTGTCTTGATTCACCAGAATCACGGAATGAGCCCAATCCACCTCATTTAAAGAATCCACGTTGAATTTTTCTTCCGAGGGGTAATTGGGATAAACATGTTCCGTTACATATCGTAAATGCGCGTCTAAGAGTTGAGCTGTAAAAATAATATTTTGGGGATACGTCAATAACAATTGACTTCTTAGAAATTCTTCCTGATAAGGAATCCAAGCTGATGAACGATCAAGAATCGTTTCCATCATGATATTATTTCATCTACTCTGTTTTTTTCTTCTTTACCTATTCCAATGTTTCATGTACCGAAATTTACTCGTCTATTATTCGGGACAATCGATCCCTTTTCATTTCAATCTTCTTCAATGGTATCGACAAGTCCATCAAGAAATCACATAATAAAGGAATCATTAGTGGATAAAACAATGTTTGGTTTTAATCTTCGTTCGACTCTCGCCATAACCATTTTAATATGTCTGGTGACAACACTGGTCATCATGGCCCTCATCGTATATCGTCTCTCCTACGGCAGTGTGGCTTTCGTTTACGATGCTGCTGATCCGAATAAAGTCACGACCAAAGGAACGACAGCGAGCGATTTCTGGGCCAACAATAAAATGTTGCTCATTGCTCCAACGGTTGTCAATGTGATCAATATACTAATGGTCGGTTTATTACTTTACGTGTAACCGAAAAGAGAATAAAAACTAGATTCAAAAATACATCACGATGGATACAAAGGCTATCATGATAATTATCTTATTAGGAATTGTATTTGTCTCGTTACTCAATTTCGGCTACCTGGCAACAGCTATTTACAGTGATGCGACACCCAAAACAGGAGCCGAACATTTTAATCAACGCAACTGGATGTTTTACGGAAATATAATGCTACATATTATAGCTCTGATGCTAGGTGGAGGCATTTTTATGAAAAAGTAATGATTTAATTAAAAAAAATTATGACAAGACCTACCCAAGATGAATCCAAAATCTTTCAGAGAAATACTTTCATAGATAACGATGAGTCACTCGTATTCATAAACACGTTCAAGGTGATGGACGGGCGTAACTTCAATCCAAGAAGAAATATACCAACAACTGCTTTTATTGACATCTTGCCCACTCAAGAAGGAAGAACAAGAATGATCAGAGTCAGCTAGAAAAATTTCCCAAAAGCTGAAAAAAAAAAAAAAAAAAAAAAAAAACAACTTTTTGTTAATTTTTATCATGTCTTCTAGACATGATAAAAATTCATTCTACCCTCCTTTTCGTTTTGAATGATGTCAACATGTTTCTAAAAATAGATCTCTAAGAATGAATCATACTTTTCTTGAAAATCTATTTTTAGACACATGTTGACATCATTCAAAACGAAAAGGAGGGTAGAGTTAATTTTTATCATGTCTAAAGACATAATAAAAATTAACAAAAAGGTTTTTTTTTTTTTTTTTTTTTTTTTTACTACTAGAGAATATTTTTCTCAGCTTTCAGAAATTTTCCCAGCCAACTCGATTGACCAGACCACCATTTTTTATCAATAATGAACTTTCACTTATTTATTTAAACCATCCCAGTTTCACTTCAAATCAGTCTGTGCTATGACCTGAATACAAGCTTCTGTTCAGGTATGTTAATAATATTTTTTTGTTTCTTTGGCTTTTCGCGTTTAGTTTATGTGATTCGTCTTTCGCTATAGAGATCCAATATTTTATAATGGCAATTTTGATTTAAGATGGTCACCATTTTCGCCATTTTCCGTAGCGCTTGATCTGCTCGAGTGTCCATGTTGCGTCTATCTTCATAAGACATATCTAAATACAGCTCATTGGCGTTCGGTTCAATATTTAGGTGATACACTTCATGATTGCGTTCTTTGTCCATGAGAAACTTGAACACATCAAATTCATTTGGCCGGCGATCTGATTTGAACGGTTTCAGGACTCTCGGACTGTAAAGTCGTTTCCCCTTCGGATCAAAAGCGAAACCCGGACAAGGTCCACCTTTTTGAGAACGAACTTCCACCTCGTCCGGTTCGACATCTTCTTCGACCTGTCGGCCATTGTCGGAACGATACTGTAATTTAAACCGTCGCCAATTGTCAATAAACGCGTCGAGAGTATCCTCCGATTCTGGAAAATATTGTCGGTAAAGCGTTTCGGCTTGAGTTTGTTCTTCGGGTAATAAATTGGTATACTCCACATATTCAGTGAACAATTTCCGGAAAATAGGATCTTTCTCACTTAAATAAGTGGCCATTTCATCCAACGTCATTTCGTATAACTGTTCGACAAAATTCATGTTGGAAGTGCTTTTTTCTTCTTATTATTATTATTGAATTTTCAAAGCGGACATTATATCTTCCATTCTCTCACATTGATAGCGGTATTTTAAATATTTGAAAGATGTGATGGCCATGAGCGCTAGAAAAATGACGAGCGTTAAGACCGTGAAATGAAATTTAAAGTGAGTTTCTTCCTCATGCACAATCAACACGCAAATGGAATAAAGTAATCCGCCCGCTAAAGCAAAGATACCGAACGGTTCTAGCTTCGAAATATTCATGGGGATCCTAAAAGCGACTGGGCAACTCTCAAGTTAGTAAATACTTTATTCCAAAATTCTTCGTGAATAGCGAGCGAATTTTCTAAAGAGGCCTGGAACGTTTCGTACTGAGGCAGAGTTTGAGCAAACGATAAAATACAGTCTTTGGGATTCTGCATCGGCGTATGAACTAACCATTCGCGTAACCGGTTCTACGTCTCGGGCCAACATTGAATTTCTTGGTTGAACCGATCGGCAATCGAGGGACCGAACGTTTCATTCAAAAACCAAGAAATGCAAGCTACAGTTTGTTTCATAATCGTTTCTGAATTCATGGTTCCTTATTTTTAAATATTTTTTTTTTCATTTATTTCAGAAAAAGAAAAAGAAGAGCAAAGAATGAATCATTTAGACGAATTGTTTCAGTACCTTCTCCAACACAAGAAAACAATTGTGTTTGGGAACCTGAGTTGATTACCCTATGTGATCAACGATTACATTTCCAAACATTTATCCCACCTCACCATTTTTGTCATTTGTCCCTTTTATACGTACCCGTCTTCCCCTCATGTGCGTGTAATTAAACCGGAAGAATTGAGCACGAACACGTGCGATTTATTATTCTACATTGAACCTTTTCCGCATGCCGTTTTACACCACGACATTAAAACGGTTCAACACCTCGTCATTTTAACGAGCCACATGATTTTTATCGATCGATACCATACGTGTTCCTATTTATCCTATTTTCATTTCCCGGGAAGTTTAGAAAGGTATATGGAAAAAACCAAACAGCTGATGGATTTGGAACAGACGTTCCTTTACAAAACGGATCTACTCGAAGTTAAAGAGTCCAAGAAAGCTCTTTCGATCGGTCCTAGTCCTACCCTGGATCGATGGATCAGTCCCGAGAATCCCGATCCGAATCCCTTAGAAAACATGTCATGGATTTTAATCGATCTCACGTCCTTCCGGAATACGTCGTCACTGTTATTTCATTTTTGGACAGCTTTTGATTACATGCTGAATCATATCGATCGCATTGAAGGCTGGCAATTGTGTTTTAAAACGTCCGCGGAAGCTCGTGCTTATAAGAAACTCGTTCAGAAATGGATCGATTATCTCTGTTGTAGGGAATTCCAGCACGGGAACGTGTTACAATTGAATGAAATTCTCTCCCTCACGCCTTTTTATCGAGCAGGGACGGTCGATCTTCCCATTATTTTAGAAAAGAAACGATTCGGACCTTTGGAATATATTCTTTGCACATCGATTCAAGATGCGTATCGAGCTTCTATGCGATATAACTTAGATCCTGTCGTCGGATCCGTGTTTCGATTGAAATAAAGTCAGAATGAATGATCCTAACGAGGATGATGTTTCGAAGGAAATTCCACCTCTTGGAACACCCGAAGTTATTTATTATGACGATATTCTACCTTCACAAATTCAAAACCAAGTCGACCTTCCCGACGATTTCGAACTTCAATTTCCTCTCCACACGTATGCCAAATCCGATGTAACCACTAGCCTTTACATTATTCGACCGTCCGTTTCTCCTTCTTCTCGAAGTTCGAGTCCAAGTTCAAGAAGAAGTCCAAGAAAACGCAGTCCGAGTCCAAGAAGGAGCAGAAGTCCAAGTCTAAGCAGGAGCAGAAGTCCAAGTCCAAGAAGAAGAAAAAGTCATAGAAATCGTAGTCGTAGTTTAGAAATACGTCATTCTAGAAGAAGAAGTCCTGTAAGAAGAAGTCGTTCGGCTTCCTTTTCATCGTCTGCATCTTCTTCTTCTTCTCCTTCCAATATCAATCGTAGAGGAACACAAAGACCCATTCGTAGAAGACCTATGAGAAAACGTCGAGGATACGTTCTTGGATCTCGAACCGTTCGTGTGGGTCCTAATCGATTGCTTCATAAATATGGTAACCATTCCATTACGTTTGTGACCGAAGGTGGGGCCCACATACGAAATAAGAAAATTCCCAATAAAGCTTGTCGATATCTATTAAGTCATTGCTCACGACGGCATCCAACAGCTCGAGATCGATTGCCACGACAAGCTCGTATTGTTTTGAGAAAGAAAAGAGCTTAAACACAACGAGTTGAAAAAGAAACAATATCCAAGCAATTCAACAAAATAATAAAGTTCACTTACCAAAATGTGTATATAATAGACTTTAACTGAAGCTCTTTCGAGGCTGGTATCCAAAGCACAGACTGATCTGAAACCAAAACTCGAGTAATTTAAATAGTTAAGTGGAAATCCTTTTTCTGGTTTTATCGATCGAACCAACTGGGAAAAATTTTCAAAGCTGTATTAAAAAAAAAAAAAAAAAAACTTTTTGTTAATTTTAATCATGTCTTCAGACATGATTAAAATTAACTATCCCTTCTTTTGTTCAAATGATGTTAATCTGTTGTCTCGATATGTTTCTAAAAATAGAACATGACTCATTTCTTTCTTGGAAATTTATTTTTAGAAATATGTTCGAAAAGATGAGACATCATTCCCAGACAAAAAGAAGAGAGAGTTAATTTTTATCATGTCTAAAGACATGATAAAAATTAACAAAAAGTTTTTTTTTTTTTTTTTTTTTTTTTTTTACTACCCAACTTTTGCTTCTCCTTTCTACCTCCCCCCTTTCGTTTCACAGTATATAAACAGCTGGAGCTGAGACGATTTTCTCATTTCATACTGAGGACAAGATGGATCAGGAAAACACTGTAACCCTGGAGCCTTTGACATTACCCTTGAAGGATCGTCTCAAGTACGTGTTGGATGAAGTCGTGCTGGAAGAATTTAATCAATCTAATTTGTTTACGACTAAAACCACCGTTCAGTTGAGAGTTTTAAAAAGAATAGCTAATATGATGATGTTTCCGTGGACCTTGATTCAAGATTTGAAACCTCTTGTCCCGTCCATCGATACTGTTTAAATACCATTTGGCGTTTATGGATGGATGTGCAACAGCAGTTGGTACAAAATAAAACCATCTCCACGCCAGATGAATGGAATATGATCGAGAAAGTTTTATCTAAAGACTATTCTAGATCGACCGATCTAATAAGACTTTCCAACATCTTATTCAAACGACAGGAAATACCTAAGATAGAAGTGTATAAATTATTTGCCGTAGACGGATTGCTGGGCGAGGATCTGCAAAAGTATGTTTTTAATCTACAGTACGGAGGAGATTAAAAAACACCTTTAAACGAACAAGAAGCTCTAGATTTTAAAGCAGTTCATGCTCGAATCGTCCGTTGTTTATATCACGAAGTTTCCAAACAATCGGAATCTCTTCTCTACGTGGATGTGATTCGACGTACTATAGAAGAAATAATAAACACTACACCTTCTACCAGTGATGAAGTAAGCGAATGGGGTGCATTGTATTTAAAGTATCTTGGAGAGGATCTATTTTCAAATATATTTTACGAAATTAAAGTCTGGAAGACAAAAGAATTGGAACAATACCAGGCGAAAAAGAATCAACAAGAAAATAATTCTCAAAAGAGAAAGAATGTGAGAGAGGATCCTAGAATCAAGAAGAAAAACAGAAATAATATGTCAGACCCTACTTTAGCTTCAAGTGATTATTTCGACCCTTCGATTGTCGATTTGCAACCTGTTCGTTATCCTTCTCCCAAGAGTCCACGTCCATCGGAAAAGGGGGAAGAAGATCCTATTTCTCCCGAGAGTCCACCTCCATCGGAAAGGGGAGGAGAAGATCCTGTAGAAGCTTCCTTCGAAAGACTAGAGTGTGAAGACGAAAATGTAGAAACTACAAGTAGTGAACAAGGCAAAATGAACCCCTAGAGATTCGGAACATTTTTTCCATAGCTCTTTAATGGAATATAAAGAGTGAACAGTCCAATAATACATTGAAGGTATGTGGGAGACTATATATATATATTTTTTGGAATAGATTTAAATACTTTAGATTCACAAATATTAGACGAAATGAACTTGTTTTTGTCCTTTACAAGAAGAACTATTAACCATGATAAAATGTTTTTCGAATAGCATCCTTTTCAAAATATTTTTTCATCAGGTTCCATCCTCAACTGTAAAAACTGATTTTGACAAGATTTTATAGATAAGATAGTTCATTAAAAAAAATTTTTGAGAACTGGTTTTTATCGCTATTCCATACGCAACTGTAAAAACTAAAATTTATAGGATTTTATAGTTGAGACAATTTATTTTTTAATTAAAAAAAATTTTTTTTCGAACTGGTTTTTGTATATGTTCCATGCGCAACTGTAAATACTGAATTGAATCTCATTTTATACTTGTTACTATATAAAAAAAGAATCCTTTTATTTTTGTTGTTAAAAAAGCAACAACATCGAACATTTTTTCGATATATAGGAACAAAGCCCTCCTCCAAGATGAAATGGGATTCGTTTCAAAATAGAAATGAATATACTGTCACTTCTTACGATCTCGATCACGCTATTCGGTATGCTCAAGAAGCGACTCAACTCTATATTTACGAACAAGCTCTTCAAAGTCGGTACGCTTTTATTTTTAAACATACCACCTTCCAAATAAGAAAAGCCGACTCCAAACGGGATTACTACATTCCTAAAACCCTCGATCCGGAACAATGTCACGTCTTCGAAAAAATTTGTTTTTACGCAAACGGGATGTGACATGATTGCCTGCTTCCCTTTCCAAGAAAATTTAGAATCGTGTTCCCTGGAAGATGAACCGCGATGGATTCGACTCGGAACGGGTTTCAGTTTAGCTTGCCAACCCGCCTGCGATCGTTTATATTCCAACACGCAGCAGAGTATGGACACGGAATATCGAAATGGAAAATGTGTAGCCGTAAATCTCGCCAAGAAATTATTAGCTCTCTTGCCCGAACAAGTTTTCTTTCAATCAAATCATCCTTCTCTTCCTCGTCATCATGCCGGCCTCAATCTCGTCGAGGGTCATTTACGACTCAACCAGCCTTATTGTGAAGCGTACGGTCTTGTTTTCAACGGGTCTGATTGTGTGACGACGACGGGGCAAGATATTGGCGAATTGTTCTTGGGAAGCAGTATCTATCGATCTATTTCCACTCTGCAAAAAAATTATACGTTACCACCATATCCTCCTCATCTTCCCGACTTTGTACAAAACTGGCCCAAGAAACATGTGAAACGGTCCTTGGTTCATGAATTGGCGATTGATGTAGGGATCGATATCGGATTAGAAGCCGCGCAAAAAATCCTTGAAAAACGGATGCCTAAACTCTTAACCAAATTGAGTATGCAGTCTCTTCCCATTCAATCGGCCATCCTTCAAGCTGTCGTTCGGAACCAATTAAGTACGCTCGCAACACTTTCCAGAATCGCCGAGACAGGATTCTCGGTTACTTCCAATGTGCTGACGGGTATAAGTATTCTGTCCGCCGTACTCGATATATTGGATCCGTTTCATTTCAATAAAGTGCTGACCGCTCGAACTCTTTACGATATCGACTGGCGATTAGACGTTCAGTTTTATCAATCGGAAACGGACCATGTTCTAGAAATCACACCCGATCTTCTATGGGACATGTTAGAAGAAGATGCGAGCGATCGATACCTCTTCTTTGCCGAGAAAGTGCAAGAATATTTAGATGCTATCCATAAAGTGCCCATGACCGATCGACCCCAAACGCGAATGTCATTTCTCCAAAAATCACGAACAGACGAAAGAACCCCGAAAAATTGGATTTATTTCACGATAATTGTTTATTTGTTGACAGGATTCACCTTCCTATTTCAACCCTACATGCATTACTTATGCGTGACCATCTTTTTCCTATTTGTGTTTTATTTTTGTCGTCATTCTAAATGAAAGCTGAAGATTTTTGGAGAGAAAAAAAACGAATGACTTGGAGGGGGAGTAAGTAACCAGTGAATAAACTAAAAATCAGTTAGTACTTACAAATTATAAGAAGATGTTTCTTCTTTCACAGCACAGAGTGATCTGAAGTGAAACTTGGAGTTTAAATAGATAAGCAAGAATCCCTTCCAGAAACAATTTTGACATGTCTGGTTTTGTGGATCAAGTCGGCTGGGGAAAAACTGTAAGAGCTGAAAAAAATTTCTAGATGATAAAAAAAAAAAAAAAAAAAAAAAAAAAAACTTTTTGTTAATTTTTATCATGTCTTTAGACATGATAAAAATTAACTACCTCCCCCTTTTGTCTGGGAATGTTGTCTCACACTTTCTAAAAATAGACCATCACTCCTTTCTAAAGAATAGAATTCCAAGAATGAGTCATGGTTTGTTTTTTTGAATGGGTGAGACATCCTTCCCAGACAAAAAGAGGGGACAGTTAATTTTTATCATGTCTATAAGACATGATAAAAATTAACAAAAAGTTTTATTTTTTTTTTTTTTTTTTTTTTTTCAGCTGTGAGAAATTTTTTCCCAGCCGACTCGATGGACAAGATACCATTTTTTAAGAATGGACTCTCGTTTACCTATTTAAGCTTTCCAAGTTTCGTTTCAGATGAGTCCATGCTGCGGATACTGTTCTCCTGAAGATCTTTCAATAATACCACTTTCTCGGATAAAATTCATCACCATTCGCTTTTTTAGCATAACTTAGATAGATATAGAGAAATTCCTCGTTTTTATGATCTTTCGGGTAATACTCATTTCCATTTTCGTCTCGTGCATATCGGATGTAATTCGTCTCTGGCTTTTCCCGAATTCTATCCTGTATATAATATTCTTTTCCAATGCTGGATTTAGGATAAATCTCTCCTCCCCTCGCATTGACAGCATACGTTTTTACATTTACATCCAATGAATTTAACGGGTATTCTCCTCCATTGTTTAATTTAGGATAAAATTCGTCTCCGGAATTGGATTTGGCGTACCGACGAGGAAGCGCTATATATTCATGACCCCGATATTCCACAGCGTAATATTCATTTCCATGCTCGTCTTTGGCAAAAATAGGTCGATTGGTCATTATCGAAATAATACAGCTCCTGTTTAGGTTTTTTAGGATCTTTTGGATATCGTTCTTTTCCAAATTCATCTATGGTGTAAACCGAAACCATGTTTTTTTCCTTTACCGATCTTGATATTTACATGAGTCACCTCCGATTATCCAGTTATCTTTTGATACATCTTTCGAATCCAGTCTTCAATCGATTGGCCCGTCGTTTTGAGATGTTCGGAATTATGAACGGTCAAATAAGCCATGTAAGCGGCTAGACCAAACGTGAGGACTAATAAAAATAAAAAGATGAGCTGGTTCGTTAAGAGGGTGACTGCGACTAGGATGATGCTGATATAAACCGTAGAGTAAAACAATATGCCTTGACCTAAATAACGATCCATTTTTTTTCCTACTTTATTCCATTTGAATCAACGAGTCTGCCGAGACCGGATAGTCATCGGTCGTGACGGGCTTTTCGGTCATTTCACCCGTGTGCTACAACGTCATGTCAGGATCGGGGAGGGCTTTTAATTTTCGGTCTTCCCAGTAAGCTGAACGAGGATGCGTGATGAGAATTCTAAAAAACAATTTCATGTCGCGCTCGGTCCAAATTTCATAGACTGAAGTGAGGAGGGGGATACCTTCGGGATGCTGCGTCGCATCAAAAACAGCTTCTCGTCCATCTATTTTATATCGCGCTCCATGTTCCGGTATAATACGACTCAGCTCTTGAACTTCAAGTCGAAGGGTTAATCCAGCCGGTAAAATCCCTTCATAGGCTTCTTCTATGGGTACGCATACGTGATGCCCGTACGGAGTGGCTCGAATTCCTTCTGTGGAGGAAGAAGGACAAAAGACAAAAGGTTGACGCCAATTACAAGTGGCGTATAATACGGAATCGGGAATAAATCGTCCCGATCGTATGCGATGGCCTTCACGACACGTTTCGGGAACGCTATAAGTCGAAGCCTGTTTCACGAATCGCTGCGACCAAAATTTTAAACCTTGGCGTCGAACGCGTTTCTTTCGAATTTTTCCCTTTTCGAAAAGACACATGTGAGGAGAAGTGGGTAAATAAATAGCTGTTTTCAATTGTTTGAGGAATGGGTACGGCGTGCAGTCGGGATGAGAACAAATATTATAACCGGGAATATAAACTTCTTCGTTGGTTTCGTCACAAGAGGTACGAGGTTCATGATCAAGAGTCGTCCAGGGCCGAATCCAATTCGCAACGATCGATAAATGATCGAATTTAAACACATCGAGATGCCGATACTGAAATCGAGATGCCGGGGATGCGCGGTCGACATTGATTTCCGTCAAAAAATGTTTGAGGAGGACACGTTTGAATTTCCCTCCGAGCGCAATCAAAATATTGATCGCTCGTATCGCCTATCGCGAGTTTCGACGATGACGATTTATCCTCACAAGCCCATTCAACCGTATATTGATCCGACACTCGATAGCCTGGTTCTAGAACCGTACGTTTTCGGGTTGGATCACATTTGTAAGCTACAGCTCGATCCAAAGATGTTGAAAATGGATAGGACGGGAGATGTTTCGTATACTCGTGAGCGGGAACGACAATTTCTTTCGAGCTCGGTTGAACATTTTCACAGAAAAGAGGCGGTTGACATGTTTGGGACGTTTCGTCGTACACCATCGGTAAATGGAATAAGGCATCGCCGATCCATGTATCCCAGGAAAGAGGACAGGATATAGTGTCGCGAACCATTCCGTTTTCACAAATCGCGTAACCCGGAGAGTACAGAAAAGATCCTTTTTGGACAATGGGGAGAGGTCGTTGCGTATTATCCGGAAATCCGTCGCAGAGATCAGACACGCATCGCCGATAATGTGTCGAATATTTTTCTCCGGGCGAACATCGAATCATTTTCGGTCGATGGCCACGACACTCGATATACGTCACCTCGTCAATCGGAAAATGTTGAACGTCTTCACAGTAAGATACGAAATGTTTTCGCGAAGTGCAAGCGTCGGAGTAGAAAAATGTCTTGGGCGGACAGGCGATTCGAATCGGTTGTTCGTTCTGGCATTCGTAATAAAAACGTCGATTGGTTGGATCGGGTAAAACCGATCCGTCATGCTGATCGATGCAGGGATTGACAGGAATGCAGGTAGAAGGAGAATGTTCTTCTTGACACATGAGCACGTCTAGAACACGACCGTGCCGACATCGATAATAATAATACATCATGGACTTTTCGCGGGGTACAAAACTCTGCGATCGTAATAAAAACAGGTAGAGGTTTTTCCCCGTTGCGGGGAGCTGAGTATCATCGGGCTGTCCAAAACATTCATCTTTTTCCCAAATCCGTCCTTCCGCGAAATAATATTCGGGTGGGAGAGGAAACGTCCATGTTTTTCCCGTGGAGGTGTGAAACGAAACCTTGTTGTCGTTTGAGGTCTCGATCTGATATTGGAAACGCGTCGTTGTCGTCCGAGGAGAAGAAGGAACTTTCGGGGACGGGACCGAAAAATTATAGAAATACAAGTAGCAGTAGTATAAACCCAAAACGAATAAAAGTATGACGAGCATCCAGCCTTTATTCATAAACGAGATGTGCCAATTATGGAAAGAGCAAAAAATTCCGAAAAAGGACGCAGCAGCGTGTTGTTCCAAACCGAATTATCGACATTTTTTAAAACAAGATCGCGCGTTGGATGAAATGCCGGCTCTGTATCGTGAATGTTTATCCTGTCAACAAAAAAGAAAGATCTTGGCGCGATAAAAAAGTAAGTCAGAATGGATTCGTATCGTCTAACCCGACGTTATTTTCGTCAATTGCAACGGCTTCACTTCCTCTCGCAAATGCGGCAACGCGATTGGTATCATCATATCGTCATCCAATACGTGATGGATCCCCAAAAAGGACGCCATTTCACACTTTTTCATCCGGCTATGGATACCCATACAGAAGAGTCGCTGGTTTTCTTTGGAAAACGTCGCTTGTTTCTTACGTTTATGTTGAAACGGATCGTTCACCAAGGTTTGAATGCCGAACAACGGTTACAACCGAACGCGTTATTGCCTCTCAAATCGCTCGACGATCCCGTCTATGAAACACAACGCAAGGCTATTCAAAATATTTGGGAGGTCGATGCTCATTGGTATACTACGGAGTTTAAAAACGATATTGCCGTGAAGAATACGGCTCCTTTCATCAAAACCGAACCTCAAGCTCTGTAATTTAAAATATCCATCGGATGGGTGAGATGATTCGGATACAACACGATTTCAATCGTATGAGGCCATTTTAGCATGTATTTATAATGTAAAAGATCGTGCCGCTTCAGCGTATCGAGCCGGATAGCTGAAATATAAGTTTTTTCTTCGTTGGTTTTCTCGTACAAATAACAAATACCTTGATCGACGAACACGTAAACGTCTTGAGGAAACAGTTGCAGAAGCGACTTGTCCTTGGAAAAGTGTCGAATCACAGTATAATGAGAACTCGTAGGGATCGGAACCGGTTCTAATTTATAAAGGAGGAAAGAAAGAAAAATGATACACCCGAGCGCGATCATTCTATGCATTGTATTTCTAGTGACTCTCTTGAATCTTTTTTATAAACCCGATCTCCGGATGCCTTCTATTCCTCCCTCATCATCATTAGCCTTACCAGAAATTTCAACCGAGACATATTGCCCTTTCCAAATCTTTCAGTGTCCCGATAGCCATTGCGATTGTTCTCAGCTCTGTGAAACAAATCCCACGTTTTACGAAAAACTCACTCTTTCTGATGAAACATGGAATCATCTCGAACCGGGTACTTATTGTATTCCCCAAGGAATCCGGACCGCTTGTCTTTCTTCCTCGGAAATTCCTATTTTTTCGGCCTCGGGATGGCTCTGTGCTCCTCGTTCCTCTTTCACCCATCCCTGTCAACATCCAGAAGCCCGTGATCCTTCTCTCAATGTTTTAATAGATCGTCGAACCCAACAACCCACTCAAGAAGTAGCCGATTATTACGAAACGTTAGAAGATGGATCGTTCCGATACCAATGTCAATGCCATTCTTTAGATCGACGAGGTAATCGAATGATTCAAACATCTCCGTGGGTCTGTTCTGTCGATTACTGCGTTCGAGATTTGTGGAACGTGCCCGGACTAGGATGGGACGCCGAACGACACGTCTGTGAATGTGGACCCTACGTGCATCGAGTTCTGGGCGATCTATCTTCCCCCTGTGTTTTGGAATATACACACATAGACGAAAAGCATAGGTTAACGGGAAAACGAGAATGTATGACCGACCAATCTGTTGAATTCCGACCGATTTATTGTCCAGAGAATCAGTCGGTTTTACGGTTCACAAAACGGGTCTTGCGAGGCAACACAGCGTACGATTATGTCATTGTACATGGAACAAGTGTTCCTAAAATTTCGAGAGGTCAAGAATGACATCTCATTTCAAACGAATCGAGAAAATTTTTCAAACGGACCAAGAATTGAGTCGGTTTGAAAAGGAAGACGAAAGCCCCAAAGAGGAAGGATGGTCGAAGAGACAAACGTTCGCCATTCATTTACTACTGGTAACGGCGGGTCCTACAATTCTTTTCGCTTTACTGGGCAACGTATTGAAGATTCATTATTATGTCGTCTGTTTAATTCTATTATTTTACTTTGGAGCTCTGGCCTACTTGATACGATACCGATTTCAGTGGCTATTGCAAGCTTTTAAAGAAAGCCAGAAATATATTCGTTGAATATTAGACTTGAAGAGTGGATTATATAAGAAAAACTTTGAAGAAAAAATGAAGAGGGAGAAGAGGAATAAAAAAGGAAGAAGCAATAATTTAACCATGGCGATGGATCCTGTACTTATTCATCTATCTCCCAAAAATTCTGAAGGTAAAGAGTTAGATTTGGAAATATGGATAAACCCCGATGATACGGATGACAAGATTATAGAAATACATCGTCATAATCGCAAAGACAAAACGAAAGAATTTGAACCCTGTTGTCAAAATCCTTTTTTAACTCCCGCTATCCTCCAACGTAGAGAAAATGAAAAGAATAAAACGATAGATAAAACATTAGAATTGACCAAAGAAGCCATCCACATGTTGAAAGAAGTCTTTTCGGGAAATGGAGAATTCAGTACAATGGAATTTGATGCATCGTCCACTGAGGTAAGAGCAGATTTTAGACAGCCGATCAAAGAACCTGAAGTTGAGAAAGCAACAAGTTGTCAAGGTCGTAAACATAAGAAAAGAGTTAATAAAAAGAAATAATATATTTAAAAAGACCTCCCCATCCTTCTATGAATTTCTTGAACAATGAACTGTTTTCACGAGACTCAATCCACATCTTTGCTGGATCTAAAGAGAATCTTGAGAGAAGACATGGCTTAAACTGTTTCCAGGAGAGTTGAAGTGCAGGCTTTTTCAACAGCACAGAGGGATCTGAATCAAAACTTGAAATGCTGAAATATATAGAAGAGAAATTCCATTCTTAAAAAAAAACTGGGATGTCTTGTCAATCGAATCAGGTGGAAAAAATTCTAATAGCTTAAAAAAAAAAAAAAAAAAAAAAAACCTTTTTGTTAATTTTTATCATGTTTTTAGACATGATAAAAATTAACTCTACCCTTCTTTTTGTTTTGAATGATGTCTCACCTTTCCTAAAAATAGATTTCTAAGAATGAATCATACTTTCCTTGAAGTCTATTGTTTACAAACATGTGTAGACAACATATTGACATCATTCAAAACGAAAAGGAGGGTAGAGTTAATTTTTATCATGTCTAAAAGACATAATAAAAATTAACAAAAAGTTTTTTTTTTTTTTTTTAAGGCTAAAGAATTTTTTCTCCCAGCTATCAAAAATATTTACGATGTCTCAATACCTCTACCTACTTTTATTTCCCCCCTCTCCCTCTCTTAGTATATAAATGGTTGAAAAAGAAATCGGGGTTCATTCTGTTTCGTAAGAAGATAGCGAACACATGGCAACGGATAACTTAGTCATTTCATGTGAAGAAGATCCCTTTGAGGATATTCCAGATACGGAACCCACTTTTTATGGACCATTTTCGCCCGTTTTTAGAGTACCGAAAAAGTCTTCTCCTTCTCCAACTCATTCTTTGGAAATACTGTCTTCTCCTCCCTCGTCATCCACTCATCAGCGCTCTAGAAAGAAGAAGTCCTCACAGACCAAGCTTCACCAAAAAATTGTTGGTGTGTTGGCTGTCACCTCTGATGGATATACTCTTACGAACTGCGTTCGGTTTATAGCCAGAGACCTGAAAACACATACGAAGGAATTTATTCAGCAATTGAATGCGGATCTGGAACGACTTCATATTGAAAAACTCTACGTGGCGAATGAACCCACTCGAGAAAAAATTCATCAAAAGGTACCTCTCAAGTTTTTATGGACTGTTATTTACAAACCTCAACATCGTCAGCCACAGCAATGTCCATCTTGTCGATCGAAATCTTGTCATCGATTTATGGCCATGCTAGCGCTCCAACAATTAGTGAAATTTGCTGTTCATAAATGTATTCATTGAGTGGATAGGTAATCAAGGAATTTTTCTATCTTTTTCCTTTTTTCAGATGATCCAGAGAAACAAATACTCTACTTCATATGGTTTAGTGGTAAAGACCTCATCAGGACAGGTGGTGATGATTCATCGAAAAATGCCATACTGTTTTCAAAATTATTTAATTCAGCTTTTAAAAAATAAACGTATCGAACCACCCTTCGATTTGGAAAAAATATCGGTGCTTCAAGATGAATTTGAAAACCATATTTATCCGACTCTCCATCCCAATTTACAAGACGATTATGATCGGTACAAGGCTAAATTAGCTTATGAAGATGAATGGGATTTCCCGCATGGACAAATGGATAAAAGACGTTTCAAGAAAGACGACGACCCTCGATTCAAATGGTTCAGAGTCGCGTATCAGGAATTTGAAGAAGAGTCCGGCTACCGATTCGCCTACCAACCCTCGGACGTGGCTCAGTATCCCTTAATCAAACTAGAATTTACGGGATTAGATCAATGCATTTATACACAATATTTTTTTATAGTCGAACATCCTAAACATTTACGCCGTAATACCTACTTTGATAATTATTCTCCTTTCCAATCTCAAGCTGCTTATAGAATGGCTCTCGAACGCAATATCGGGAGTATTGATGATCGGATGGTCTATCGGGGTTACTTAATTAAAATCGAAGAGGCTCTAAAGTATCTAACACGTCAACAGGAAATGAAAAAGGACGGGAAGGATCAAGTGTTGCTATATTTTTAGAAGGAGATAAATGGAATCCACCCGATTCTATTTGTTATTTAGAAAAGTAAAAAAAATGGAATAAGATCCCTTAGCCACCCCGCATTTCCCACTTGAAGAATCCATCCTATCTATTCTTTTTTTTAAATGTCTAGGGATGTCATCCGACGCATTCTCTCCGCCAAAAAAAAACGAGTTCCTCCCACCTACCCCAAAAAGAAGAAGAAGAAATTTCCCATGAGTCTTTTCGAGAACCCTTTCCCCCTCTCTCTTCCTATATATAAAAGAGACCGAGAGAAAAGTTGTCTTTTCTTTTTTTTTTCCATCTCGTCCTCAGGAGAGAGAGAAAACCAAACGCCATGGAGTGGTTACGGCGAGAGTCTTTTTCCCTCGCGATTTGTTTCCGTTTCGCCAAGACAATTCCCCTCACGTTTTACTAGGGATCGGGCACGCTCTATTTTCGAGGATCGGAACTCGTGACTTGCGTTTCCCAGCAAGGGACTTGGATGAGTCCGAAAAGTCAACGGACCCTTCAGCAATGGATCTCTCAAGCCCCTTTTCGCCCTTACCGATCCTTAACGACGGATCTCTGGATCGATACGTCGGACCGCCCCAGCCGGATTCTCCGCTATACTCCTTTTATCACCTTCGATTCCCTGGAAAAACTGCTCAACGATTTGGGTCCAGACGCTCTCCTCTTTTCGACCTGGCTTCAGAGTGTGATAAGAGAACCTCTTCAAATCCAAGAAGATTCTCAGACCGGGGAAACTTATTTTAGTCCCGTGGAGAACAAGGTGATGGATTTTCAGTTTCAAAATTTATCGGAACTGTTTCAATGTGCTTTATGTTTTTATTCTTCTTAAAGAGTGTGGGGGGAAACTAAAAATTGTAGAATAATCATAAAAAATCATTTTGTTTTTCTTTAAAAAATATATTGAGATAGTCCAATCTTGGGGAGGAGGTGGAAAATTCAAAACTATTATCTAAAACAGATATGGCGGTCAGTCCATTTCGATCCACGGAGGAGGATATGTGTGAGATTCTCTGATCCATACAGAGTTTCAGAAAAAAAAAAACTGCGAAAGTTCCCCCCCCTATCTCCAAAAAATGGGTATCCAGGTTGAATGCACAGTACAGACTGATGGGAAGCCGAAACTCGAGTTTCTTAAATAGAAAAAAATGAGAGCTCCTTCTAGAAACAATTTTAGATATCTTGTTTGGATGAGTGAGTCGACTGGGAAAAATTTTAAGCGCTCTGGAAAAAAATTTCGCGTTATGAAAAAAAAAAAAAAAAAAAAAAAAATTTTTTTGTTAATTTTTATCATGTCTTATAGACATGATAAAAATTAACTCTCTCTTCTTTTTGTCTGGGAATGATGTCTCACCGTTTCGAAAAATAGAACATATCCCATTCTTGAAATTCTATTATTTTAGAAAGGATGATGTGTGATGGTCTATTTTTCGAAACGGTGAGACATCATTCGCAGACAAAAAGAAGAGAGAGTTAATTTTTATCATGTCTATAAGACATGATAAAAATTAACAAAAAGTTTTTTTTTTTTTTTTTTTTTTCAATTTAGGAAATTTTTCTCTGAGCTTTGCCAATTTTTTCCCAGCCAGCTCCATCAACATCTCTCAAAATCTTTTCTCACTTATCTATTTAAACCACTCGAATTTTGCTTCCAATGAGTCCACGCATCTTGGCCTTTCTTCCACTCTGCTCTGAGAAAGATAGGATAGATTGTTTTGGGTGGACCGTCCTGTTGACGCTTCCGATTTATATAGAGAGCTATATATAGATGGGGTCCCTTCTAACTCCCTCTATTATGATTATTAGTCTTTTTCTTTTTTTTTCCCAAGAAATATACAAAGAATGATCCACAGTTTTTTTTCCGTTAATGAAAAAAAAAATGCTTCTACCTTCCGACTTCTTTTTTAGTACCTCTTTAGGTGTCTCCTCCTTCTGGATCTTTTCCTTCTCCTCTCTTCCTCGCGAGCAGGGAATTTAAAAGGCTGTTCAGGATGCAACGCTCGTAAAAACTCCATTTTCTTCCTGGAGAGGGCGTCTACGGCAAACACCGTCTTGTCATGAAATTGGAGTTGGTAGTAAAGAGGTCCGTGAATAATATACACGGAGCGAGCTCGCAGTCGATAGGGAATCATACGATACCCGTCGGCTTCTGATTCCATTTCCCATCCATAAAGACGGATAGAAGCTTCTCCGGTTTGAAGAATATGAACCCACTCGGGTGAAACGTAAAACAGTTTTAAAAAGGTTCCAGCATCGACGGCGATCACATTTTCCCATCGCAGATAAGCGTGTAAGCGAAAGGTTCCTGCCTCCATCATCGATTGGAAAGCAAAGTGCTTGAAAACTTCGATGGACGAAAAATAATGCAGGATTTTTCCATCGTAACAGGATAAATAGCACATGGTTTCTTGGACGATTTGTTCCATACGCTCCGGGTCCCGAAACCATTCTTCGAAACGGAAGAGCGGTTCTCATTGATCAGCTACTTCGAGATGACAGACGGGCGTGATTTCCACCAGGGTAGGTAGAACTGCAACAGCATCGGTCGACATTTTAGTTTTGCTCGGTTGAGAAGGAAGAACGAGAATGAAACCTGTAGGCAGAAAAACTCGGATCTATATAAATACTAGAGGAAAAAAGGCGGGGGGAAGGGAAGTTCTTCCTTCCTCCCAAAGAATAAGAAAAGTGGGTGGGAAGAAAAAAATCATTTCACTCTCAGGAAAAAAAAAGAATTTTTTTCTTCTCAACATGTTGTCTAGACATGTTTCTAAAAATAGATTTCCAACAAAGGTTCATTCTTTTCTTAGAAATCTATTTTTAGAAAAGAATTGACATATCCTTCACAACAAATTTCTTTTTTTTCCCTCCCTCCAGCAGCCAACTGGATGGGCAAGCGTTTCGGGTCAGATCAGTCCGTGCTGACATTATTTTTTTTTTAAATACAATGGAATTAGTATAGGAATGTACTAGAAACTGAACCAAGGTTGAAAAGAAAATATGAAAATCAATACTCACTTCTTGATGATTTCTTTTTCCAAAAACCTGTCGAAGAATTCTTGATGGGTTTACCAATCTCTAGACCTGTCTGAAGGGAATTCAATCTAAGGTGAGCGCGCATTTACCTGACGCGAAACTCGGAATATCTGCATAAATAACAAAACGTCCAGCATAAATAACAAAACGTCCATTCTTAAAAACATATCGTCTAGTCCATTGAGTTGGTTGGGGGGGGAAATTTTCTGAGTAATAAAAAAAAAAAACTTTTTGTTAATTTTTATCATGTCTTATAGACATGATAAAAATTAACTGTCCCCTCTTTTTGTCAAGGAAGGATGTCTCACCGTTTCGAAAACGAAACCAAAACTCATCCTTCTCATGGCAATTATTCCAAGAATGAGTCACGGTTTGTTTTTCGAAACGGTGAGACATCCTTCCCAGACAAAAAGAAGAGAGAGTTAATTTTTATCATGTCTAGAAGACATGATAAAAATTAACAAAAAGTTTTTTTTTTTTTTATCACTCAGAAATTTTTTCCAAAGCTCTGAGAATTTTTTCCCAGCCGACTCAATGATCCAAACAAGACAGATCCAAATTGTTTCTAGAAGGAACTCTCCCTTCTCTATTTAAACCACTCGTGTTTCCAACTTCAGTTCAGTCTGTGCTGTGAATTCGACCTGGATACACACTTCTCCCTCTTCGAAAGAATTTCTGTGAAGGTATGCGAACATTTTTCTCAGCTCTTAGAAAATTTTACCAGCTGACTTGATCGACGACAGACATCTCGAACATTCTGTTATCTGCGGAAGCCGTTTCATTTTCGTGCAGTCCATGCTGTGGACTCATCTGAATATCCATTGCTCCCTCCCCTTCTGGAAAGGGTCGTAGCTTTTTTAGATCCTCGTCGCTCTTTTTACGTTTCGTTGCATATCTAGGACGAACTTTTTTACCTTATTCCTTTCAAACTCTAATATTGAGGTTGGATCATGGAAAATCAGCCATGATCCTAACGAATCTAAACCGACTCCTTGAAAACAGAGGTATCTCATGGTTTTTTGATGACAGATTTCCAAGCTCCGAGTGATGAGAAATTTAGAAATTTTGCAGTGTTAACGGAAAGGAGGAGACAGAAACCTGGAGAATGGAAATGAAGCTGAGAAAAAATGCTAAGAGCTCAGAAAAAAAGGCTTTTTCCAGGAGGGAGGAGAAGCGCGTATCTAGGTTGAGTGCACAGCACACACGGATCTGAAGTTGGAAACGCGAGGGGTTTAAATAGAGAAGCGAGTTTCTTCTAGAAACAATTTTGGATGTCTTGTTGTTTGGATCATCGAGTCGACTGGGAAAAAAAATTCTCAGAGCTCTGAAAAAAAAAAAAAACTTTTCGTTAATTTTTATCATGTCTTATAGACATGATAAAAATTAACTGTCCCTCCTTTTTGTCAAGGAAGGTTGTCTCACCGTTTCTAAAAATAGATCATGACTCATTCTTGGAATAATTGCCTTGAGAAAGGGTGAGTGATGGTCTATTTTTAGAAAGGGTGAGACATCCTTCCCAGACAAAAAAGAAGAGAGAGTTAATTTTTATCATGTCTTAAGACATAATAAAAATTAACCAAAAGTTTTTTTTTTTTTCAATCTCATCTAGAGAATTTTTTCTAGCCGACTCGATCGACAAGACATGACATGACCATTGTTTTTTTTAATAATGGATTTTCACCTATCCCTTTCAACCCTCCGAATTTGGCTTTGGATCCGTGTCCTTGCTTCCACATTCAGAGCTCTTTTCTTCAACATTTCGATGCAGGGGAAGAATCAATTCTCTCACGACGTTTAGATATTCTTTCAGAATGCTAGAAAACTCATTCAAAGAAGAAGTATCTAAGGGTGGAGTTGCCGGTTGAGGAAAATTCACGAGTCTTGGAACCGGATTATGCGAATCCGTCTGTATGCCAAACTCTAAAGGTGAACCACCCGCTTTAGGAGAGCATATAATAGTAAGATCCATCTTTTTCCAATTTTTGATTTGAATACTTGTTTCTCCTTACTCGGAACATTTTCCTTTTTCTTCCTCCTCATCCAGGAACTGAATTCCAGGTGGAACGGAAGCATTTGTAATAAACTGTTGTTTCTTGGTTCCACACGCTTGACATTTTCCCGTGACCATCGGCCGTCGATTTTTCGACATGCGATAGTGGACGTCGACCGTATCGGTCTTGGTTCGGCATTTCACACACCAAATGGAATACGAAACAGGTTCCACGTCAGAATGCTCCATTGCAGTAACACACTCTTTATTATTTTCTTCTCTTTCAATAGAGAGAGAGAGATCTTAACCAGAAGTGTAGATATAAAATTTAGGATACGTTTCGGATCCGTCGGCTCTTTTCGCATACCCCACTTCTTCACAGAGGTATTCCGTTTGCTGATCCGCTCTTCGAGGATAAAACTCGTTTCCCCAAGCATCGCGAGCATAACGAATTCGATCGCCGGCCGTTAAACAATATTCGACTCCATCCGCCTTTTTAGGATACATTTCATGCCCCGATTCGTCTTTTGCATAAGGGAATAAAACAGACGTATAAAGCGAATACTCGTCCCCATTTTGAAATTTCGGGTAGTATTCTCGTCCAAAAGCCGTTCGGGCATACCGTCGAGGAGCTAAAATGTATTGGTTTCCGTTTAAATCTACTGCGTAATACTCATGACCGTTTTTGTCTCGAGCCAAGATAGGATTTCCTTCAGGATCCGTAACGTATAATTCGTAATGAGGATGTTGGGGGTCGGTCGGGTATCGTTCTTTCCCCGATGCGTCTACTCGATAAACAGACATGCTTAGTTCTCGTCGCCTGCTCCTTCCTTCCTCCCACTCGAGACCCGTTGAGATGAGGATATGAGGTTGATATCTATAAAATGGGTTGACCCTTTCAAACTATTCCATTGTTTAAAGACGGGTGGGTTAGAAAAAAAAAATATTAATAAAAGCAAATATCTGAACGGTTCAACACAACGGGTGAATGGAAAAAGGAATAGTTCTCTCTCTCCACTCACAGGATGGTTTCTTCTTCTTGAACGGCTCACACTCAACTGAAGCGAAACTCGGAACTCGAAATGTTTAAATAGATCATAGAGTCCATTCCAGAAAGAATCCGGAGATGTCTTGTCCATCCAAGTCGGCTAGAAAAAAAATTCTCAAAGCTTTGAAAAAAAAAAAAAGCTTTTGGTTAATTTTTATCATGTCTTATAGACATGATAAAAATTAACTGTCCCCTCTTTTTGTCTGGGAAGGATGTCTCACCCATTCGAAAATTCGAAAAAACAAACCATGACTCATTCTTGGAATTGTTGCTATTAGAAAGGGTGAGTGATGGTCTATTTTTAGAAAGAGTGAGACATCCTTCCCAGACAAAAAGGGGGTTCATTAATTTTTATCATGTCTAGAAGACATGATAAAAATTAACCAAAAGGTTTTTTTTTTTTTTTTTTTTTTTTTTTTTTTTTTTTGAGTAACAGAAATTTTTCTAGCCGACTCGATCGACAAGACGTCCCCATTTTTTATTTAAGAATGGATTCTTGTTTATTTGTGTAAGCATTCCGAGTTTCGTTTTAGATGAGTCTATGTTGTTGAAGAGGAAACATGGGTACCCGCATTTTTTTTTTCCTATCTGATTTCTAAGATGAATTTAGTGAGTTCACCTTGACCTTTTCAAATTTTGTTTGTTTACTTTTAGCCCAGAGGTCGACGGATAAATCATTCTGATTTTTTATATATTTTTTTGTGTCGCTCTCTCTCTTTCTAAGAAACCTATCTCGTTTCAAGTCTTCTCGAAGTGCTATTGGTTCGTTTCGAGACGAGGTCATTTCACATCCCCCCTCCTCAAAAAGTATATGTATATAAATTAAAGGAAGTGATTTTCTATACACACACTTCACCTTTTTGAGTGGGGTCACGATGAGCCTATCCAGTAGAGAACGTCTTAGGGAAAGAATGCGTGAACAGAAACGACGCTGGCGAAGCAATTCAGCTAATCGAGAGCGAGAACGAATACTTCAAAGGGAACGTTATGCTGTACTTAAAAAGAACTCCCGACCGCGAAAGAAACATCTTCCTCCCAAGCAGTGGGAAAGCTATACGAATTTGCAGTATAAGGATATGTTGTCCGAAGAAGCCTATCAAAAATGTATTCGACAATGTAATAAAGAGCAATACAATTTCCTGATCTACGTTCTCGTCCGTTTGTACACCTATTACGCGTTACCTGAATCGAAACGTCCCCCTCCTCTGGATATTATTGTGCAAGGATCTGCCGGAACGGGTAAATCTTTCCTGATCCAAGCTTTATACCAAACTCTGATTCGAACGCCTCTTTTTAGTGAGGCCTTCTCGGTTCTCAAACTCGCACTCAGTGCTCAAGGAGCGGTCTACATTACGGGAGATACTTTGCATCATGCCCTGCGTCTTCAAATGAACGGGACTTTTGTTCGACCTCTGACCCAAGAGACTTTAGATTATTACAGACCCCTGTATGCTCCTTTACGGATGGTGATTTTGGATGACGTTTCCACAATCGGATCCAATTTATTTTCGCGCCTCGACCAGCAACTTCGACAATTGTGTCATGTGCCGGATAAACCGTTTGGGAATGTGCATATGATTAAATTCGGAGATTTGCAGCAGCTCCAACCGATTCGCGACACGCCCATTTTTTATTCTGAAGGGTGGTGGACGCCTCAATCCACGCTCTACTATGAACTAGTCGAATGTATGCGATTCTCTCTGGATTACGAGGAGAGACTCGATCGTTTAACGAGAAATCACTTTTTAGAACCGGACGATGTGGCATTTTTTCAGTCCCGCGTTCGCAGTTTCGACGAAATTCCTCGCGAAGCTATTATTCTCTGTTTTTCGAGCAAGGATGCAGAGAAATATAATATGAAACGTCTCCAATCCCGAGGGACGTACTGTTCGTGTCTGGCTCGAGACGTGATTTATTCCGAGAGCGAAAAATTGCGGAAGAGGATGATGAAACGGAGTCAACATTTACATCGATCTCAGATGGCGAATCTCGAATCCGTCCTCCATTTACAAAGAGGAGCGCGATATCAATTGACTAAAACGCTCGACAGATCCAAAGGATGGATGAATGGAGCGATTGGAACACTACACCAAATAGACCAGGATGAAGACGGAGTTGTGACGCGAGTCTGGCTGCAATTTTCGAATAGTCTAGCTCCTATCGATCGCGTCTCCATTCGTATTGACACCTGTTCGACAAAAACACTCGCATTTTATCGCGAACAGTTTCCTTTGATGTTAGCCGAAGCGATTACGGCTCATAAAGCCCAAGGAGCCACCTTTCCGTCGATCGCAATTTACATGCACGGACCTTTTAATCGATTTCAGCAATATGTCGCTTTTTCTCGAGTGACTCAACCCCAGGGATTGTATATTCTGGACCAGTTTCGTCCCCGCATGAAATTGGCGAGCAAGCAAAAATACGAGGAGGAACTGGAGCGATTGCAAAACATGTCCCGGATTCCGTATGATATATCGGCTCGAGAAGAGAACCAAGATCCGTACGAGTTTCTCATGAACCTTCTTCAATGTGGGAATCGTCTTTCCTTCCATCTTTCCAATAGAAACATCTCCCAAGAAAAAGAAGTCGTCAAACTAGAAGAAAAACCTTCTTTCCATGTAAAACCTGTTATAAAATGGGAATCTTAAATCTTTTTTTAAAAATTCAATAAAAAGAAATATTCTCCATCAAAACCCCTCCATTCTTTCAAAGCTTCACAAAACGCTCAACAGCTCAACAATGTCCACACAATGGGAAGAGAAAAATCAATCTCAACGGTCCACACAACATGTTGACTCCTCAAAATATGTCTCTCCCAAGTGACAGGATGCTTCTTCTTCAATGGCTGACACTCATCTAAAGCCAAACTGGGAATGCTTAAATAGATAAGCGAGAGTTTATTCTTAAAAAAATGGCGCTGTCTTGTCAATGGAGAATCGAGTCGGCTGGGAAAAAATTTTGAGAGCCGGGAAAAAAAATTCTCTAACTCTAAAAAATAAAAATAAAAAAAAAAATTTTTGGTTAATTTTTATCATGTCTTATAGACATGATAAAAATTAACTCTACCCTCCTTTCTCTCTCTTTCCCAGTCTCTCTTTCCCAGTCTGTCTCTCTTTCAGTCAGGGATCTCTCTTTCCCAGTCTGTCTTCGATTGCCTCGTTAACTGTGAAACCCATCGCTTTTCCGATTTTATGGTTCTCCCAGTATAATCAGACAGTCGGTCACAAAAGTATTCGAACACCGGTACCCTATCAGAAAATGACAAGATGGCGTTTTTTTTTTGTCTTTCTCTCTGTGTGTCGTGTTATTCCATCCTAGGTTTTCTTCTCCCCATCTTGGAAAAAACTGGAAAAAATTGGTTACGATCTCTTTTTGAATGGGGAGATGCCATTTTGAGAAAAAGCTGACGACCCTATCTTGGAGAATGAACATGACCGCTCTACACACCCTTTTACTCTCTCTCTCTCTCTCTCTTTTTGAATTGGGAAGCCATTTTGGGAAAAAGCAGACGACCCTATCTTGGAGAATGGAAATGAACGCCTCTCCCTCTCTCTTTGAAATGGGAAGCCATTTTGGGACCCTCTATTCTTGGGGAGGGAGAAAACTGAAGTCTGCATTTCGCTGTCTCTGAATGCGGAAAGCCCTTTTGGGAAAAGCGGACCCTCTTCTTCTGATCTTGGAGAACTGGAAATGAACGCTCTACACGATCTCTCTTTGAATTCAGAAGGTATTTTGGGACCTTCTAATGTTGGAAAACTGAAATGAACGCTCTACACCTTCTCTCTCTCTCTTTCTCTGAAATGGGTAGCCATTTGAAAACTCCCTAACTTTGGAAAAAAACAGAAATGAACGCTCTACACCATCTCTCTTTGAAAATGGGGGGGTGTCATTTTGAGACCTCCCTCCCCTAAACTTGAAAAAAAAACTGAAATGAATGCTCTACACTTTCTCTCTTTGGACATGGGTAACCCTTTGGGGACCCTCTCCTCTTGGTAGAAAAAAAAAGAACTGAAGTGAAGGCTCTACACAATCTCTCTTGGAATGGGATCCATATTTCGGGAAACGTGGATCACCTCATGCTGGAAAACTGAAGTGAACCACCAAGATTGGACTCTATATAATATTTTTTTTAATTGACATCATGACCCTCCTCCCATTTGTTATTAAAAAAATTGTTTTTTTTTGTTTTGGTTTTTATCCCATTTCCGATGTGATTTCAGAAATGCAATTCCATAACAGTTCAATTTCATTTGAGGTTAAATGATCTAAACAGTCTTTGACCCACCCATCCGTATGATTATTTTCTTCTCCTTCCTGTTGCACCAAATTTTGTATGTCCATATAATCATTCCATACGGGAAGGGCTGGATCCTCACAAGGCTGTCTTGAAACACTTGGAGTCTCTTTGGGATGAGTGGAGGGATCTAGGATGTCTGGACCCGGCTGCGATTCTACCTCCATGATTTCTGGACCCGTTGGAACTTGTTTACCCGGCTGAAATTCTACCTCCATGATTTCTGGACCCGTTGGAACTTGTGAACCCGGCTGTGATTCTGCCTCCATGATTTCTGGACCTGTTGGAACTTGTGGACCCGGCTGATATTCTACCTCTACGATGTCGGGACTTTTTGAAGCTTGTGGACCCGTCTGACATTCTACCTCTACGATGTCGGGACAGGTTGGAGGAGAAGAAGAAGAAGAAGAGGATACTGGAAGAGGTTCTGTCTGTGAGGAGTCCAAAAGAGGTTGCCTGTTTGAACAAGTCGGGGAAGAAGAAGAAGAAGAAGCTTCTGGATTCTGAAGCGGATCTTGCACGCCAGGTAGGTTCCGGTAAGTCGACCGTTTTTTAAGAGGTAATTTTTTTTCTTCCTCCTCATCTTCAATTGTGATGACTTCAATTTCATTCCGTTGCCGGGTCGATTTTGTTTCGGGCCATGACGACGGTTTGGTCCAGCTCCTCTTATCATCTAAGGAAGGGATGGGTAAAGGTGGCGGAGGGTTTTCTTCTTCTTTTTCTTGAAACATCATCGGCGATTGGAAAGAAATCTCCTCTTTCAATTGTTTCCAAAGCGAGTACGAGCACCGATCGACGAGAAAGAGACTCTTCTGGGTTGTGACGATGAGATATTGCGTTTTCGGGGGAACGACATAGTTTTGAAAAGGTCTTAGAATATATTTCTTATATTTCATCCTGTCGCTGACTTTAAAACTTCTTTCCTTCAGATTGGGGGACGATGATTCGTAATAGGCGAGAGGAGCGGCTGTGGTTTGAACAATATGAACTTCGTCCTCAGCCGTCGTTCTCACTCCAAACGTAAAATATCGTTTCGTGAGAAAAATATTCTTCCACCGAAAACTCGTGCGCGGATCTGTATATCGCCGGTCTGTTTGAATGGGCCGTCTCAAAGCTCGATCCATCCGATTCCAAGAGAAGGGAGATTCCTCTTTCGTTTGTTGCGATTCGAATAAATTTCTGTATATATTCTGAACGAGCAGGTTGGAGGATTCGACATCTTGGTTGAAAGAAACGATCGCTTGATGAGGTGGTACATGCGGAATAAATGTCGCACAATGACACGCCAAAAAAATTTTCAAGTTGGAGATTTGCTTTAGCGTCTTCAAATCCTCCCCGTTCGAAATCCGTTGAGTTAGAAAAACGTCTAATAGCGACATGGCTCCCAATGGAAAAGAAATGATCTCTCCCAGTACTCTCGTCTTTTTATATATCTATATAGACACACACAGACACACATAGAGGCTCTATGACGTCCGTTTTATTTGTTTTTTTTTGTTTCTCTCTCTCTTCTTTCCAAGAAATCTTATCTCCATGACCTCTTTTTCTTTTCTTAAAAAGATGAATGTGTGTGGGAATGAGGAAGTGAAAGTAATAATTTAATAAACAAAAAATTATCCAACCATGACCTTCTTTTGTTTTCAAAGTCACCCTTTCCAATCCAAGGACGTCCAGAGATAGAGGAAGCAGGGAGAGAGGAGGAGGAGGGAAGGGAAGGTCACACTCTCTTTCTCTCTATAAATAAAAGGGGAGAGCCCCAAAGTCGTATTTTTGTCCAAGTGGATCATGAGGAGGCATCCCCAGCTCACTACGTGTATTCCTTTCAAATATAAATATGTTGATCTTTCCTTTTATATCATCCAAGGAGTCGTTTACCTGAAAGCCTCCGATTTTTCAAAATGTGCGGGTTATTATACCGTGGGGAGTTATCAAAAGATGCGGGACGAACTTTTGTCCGACGAAAACGTGTTGATGGCTCGTGACATTCCACCTTTGGATGCACAAATTTTGTTAATGAAACGAGCCAAATATTTTTACACGTCCCACTTTCTAACCGTCTCGCAAATGAATAGGATTATGGATCGTCTTGAGAAGACAAAAGGGATTCTCGTTCATTTTAGTGAATGGTTGCATAAATGTTTGCACGAACCTCTCTCGATCGAGAAGACTGGGAAGAATACCTATTATATTCTTCTCGAGGACTCTCCTCCTTCGTCTCATCATAAAGAGGCCACGACTTTTGAAAAAATCCTCGAGCAAGAAAAAATAGAATGGTGGAACAACTACCCCATCCCTCTCCCCGAGCATCAAGAGGAGCCTGTTCAGAAGAAAAAGAAAAAAACCTTTCCAAAAGCCTATCCTCATCCTCCTCGATAATGATGGGGATGAGGAGAAGCCTGTTCAGATTCCTCTCAGTTTGTCAAAACCCGTCGAGGATGAAAAACCTCTCCCTTCCTCAAAACCCCTTGAGGAAGAGAGACCCCTCGAGAAGGAGAAATCTCTCCCACTGTCAAACCTCCTCGAAGATGAAAAACCTCTCCATTTATCAAGACCCCTCGAGAAGGAGGGACCTCTTCCTTTATCAAACCCCCTCGAAGATGAAAAACCTCTCCATTTATCAAGACCCCTCGAAAATGAGGGACCTCTCGATTTGTCAAAACCCCTCGAGGATAAGGGAACCAAAACTTCTCTCTCTTTCGAAGAGGAGGGACCTCTCAATTTGTCAAGACCCCTCAAGAATAAGGGAACCGAAAATCCTCTCCCTTTCTCAAGACTTCTCGAGGAGGAGGAGAGACCGCTCCATGTCTCAAGACAGGACCCCCCTCTATCTCTTGAGGATCCGAGGGAAACGATTCCTATTGAAAAACCATCTATCGACGATCCCCAGAAAAGGTCTTCGGAGGAGATTAGACTTCCATGTAGAAAACGAATCTGCCACAATCATAATAATAATAATAATAATAATAATAATAATAATATACCCCCTTCTCAACAACAGAATCCTACAACATTTGCAGATAAATGCATTCAAACCAATCCCTTTATAGTAACCCTTTTGATTGGAGAACCCGTGCATTAGCCTCGAAAAATAAAATGAGATTCTAGACTGTTTCTATGACCAGAATGTTAAGCCAATAGATAGGTCTAGCTCAGAATTTTTCTTTTTAAAAGAAAATAAATAAATAATCCAAAGACTATTCGTAATAAATTTTTCTCTGGGAATGTTGTCTCACGCTTTTGAAAAACAAATCGTGATTCATTCATGGAATGATTGCCATTAGAGAAAGGATGAGTCATGGTCTATTTTTAGAAAGGGTGAGACATCCTTCCCAGACAAAAAGGGAGGGTCATTAATTTTTATCATGTCTAAGACATGATAAAAATTAACCAAAAGTTTTTTTTTTTTTTTTTCATTAGAGAATTTTTATCTCACCTCTGAGAAATTTTTTTTCTCCCAGCCGATTCGAGACTTTACCATTTGTTTTTAAGAATGATTTCTCCCTGATCTATTATTTCAAAATTCCAAGTTTCGCTTCAGAACCATCTGTGCTGTTGAAGAAGTAACGTGGTATATGTATTTTTTTTAATGAGTTCTGTCAAGATTGAATTGTGCAGGATCGACCTTGCGAATTTCTTCTCTGTGTCTTTAAATAATAATGATACCGAACTGCTTTTTGTAGAGCGCAATGGAAAAAACCTTTTGTATGGTTAGGACAATTCATGTGTTCGATCCCATTGTATTTGAGAATCTCTTGCGTCGATCCCGAAATGCAATAAATGGATCTTTGCAACCATTTCTCTAAAAACCGCCGTTTCATTTCTCCTCGCACCCAAATCATGGAAAAAGGTTCCGTCAACCTCGTTAACACCCATGGAAAATAACTGTACGGAATTTCTCCTTCGTACCACGACAAGCCGTGATAATAATCACTCGCCCACACAGCGGTTCGTTTTTCTTTCTCGGTGAGCATTTGCCATGGAAACGGGGGTTTAAAAACAAATACCCCTCGAGAAGTACCGTCCAATGTGACGTAAGCCAATTCTTTCACAATAAAGGCTCCTTGAGAATCGTAGAAACCTTCAAAGTCGAGCACAAGTTCCATGTTTTTTATTTCTTTTTCTTTCCAAGGTGACCTTTATTATTATTATGATGGATGTGTATTGAGATACGCACGATATTATTCAAAAAACAAATATATATATACGAATGTGACCTTTCCCAGAATTCATACGACCTGTCACGTGCAACCTTCTCTCTCTATAAAAGAGGAGACGGCGAGAGAACGCTATCCATTTTTTCCTTCAGGACACACAGCGAGAGAGAGAGAGAATTTTGTTTTCTTTTTTTCCTCAATTGAAGAAGATGGACATTTTGAGTGCCAAACCTCTCAAAGATTCCTACATTGTTCTGGACATGGAATACTTTCACTGTTATGATCCAAAGACGGGAGATATATGTTTCATCTTGAAAGAACTGGGCTACATCACTTGCGATTTAACCTTATGCGGATCCCTGATTTTTCTCCCTCCTGTCCATTACGATGACTTATCGTCCCGCAATCAAGCTGTGGTCAACCAGACTACAAATAACCGACACGGCCTTCAATGGACCGAGGGTCGTCTTTCCTACGAGCATCTTCCTACGATCCTGAAAATACTGACCGAAAATGTGGAGTTGATCTACGTCAATGGATACGATAAAGCCGAATTTTTCAGCAAGCTCTGCCAGCGATCCGTTCACGAGTTTTACATCCCAGGGAAAACCGAGTGGCGGAACAAGTCGAAATGCACGCGACACCAATATTTCCAAAAGATGATTAATTGTGCCGAGAACAAGGTGAGAAATTTTCGATACCATTTGATGGAGGGTAGTTACGTTTTCCGGAAATTACATTGTTACCCCTCCGAGAGCAAAGCTGTCGAAGACGAAGAGGAGGCGGAAGAATCTCCCCAGGAGAACTCGTGCGACGATGAGGAGGAGGAGGAGGAGGAGGATGAACTTTCTAATAATAATAATAAATGTCTAAGTTGGGATGCTTTAGAGACCCAAGAATATTGATCTCAACCCTTATCTCACCTAGACCTGAAAGAGGATTCTCAAGTGTACTTCTTTGTGGTCCTCTTCTAAAATTTGGTTTTGGAGAGAACCCTTGAATGTTCATGAATGAAATGGTATGTAAATCCCTAGAGAAAAAAAATAGAAAAAAAAAGTTCCTTTTTTTTGTAATATGTTGATTTCTTTCCAATCCCATTTCTTTTCTATAACTCCAGCCCAATCGACGAGAAGAAGACGAATTTTCCAAGTTACACAAGACGAATCTTCCAAGTTACACAAGACGTAGAAAGATTTCACAAGGATTTATAAATCACACGCTCCCACATGATATATGTATAGAGAGAAAAAGACCCTCTGTTCTCTAGCCAATACGTCAAGACTTCCCTAAACTAAGAGAGATCATGAGTACCGAGGAAACCTTAGCAGAGCAAGTGGAAAGACTTTCAAAGAGATTAGAAGAGTTAAGACGGGATAGATTTACAGTTCCGCCGACTAAAGAGGAAACTATCATCGATTTCAACAAACCGCTGTACTTTCATCCCCTACCCCAAAGAATGAGACGAGTGGACTCGCCGTTGAACAGTTCCAATGAGAAACAAAATGTCACTTATTTGAATAGTCAATTTCAACACATGAATATTTCATAAGTATTTTTTTCTCTAAAGGGTAGGGAGATCGGATCAGTAGTTTTTCCCTTTTCATCGTCGAAAAAGATTGGGAGGAAAAATCTTTCTCAGCTCTCTCAGAAAAATTTTTCAGCCTTTAAAAAAAAAAAAAAAAAAAAAAAAAAAAAAAAAAAAAAAACCTTTTTGTTAATTTTTATCATGTCTTAGACATGATAAAAATTAACTCTACCCCCCCTTTTGTCTGGGAATGTTGTCTCACACTTTCTAAAAATAGACCATCACTCCTCCTTTCCTAAAGAATAGAATTCCAAGAATGGGATCTGGTCTATTTTTAGAAACGGTGAGACCCTATTCCCAGACAAAAGGCGGGTAGAGTTAATTTTTATCATGTCTAAAGTTCAGGGTCCATCCATCTTCTTATGTGAAACGGTGACCCTGACAAGATCGACATAAACAAGTCTTGTGAGTTGTTTTGTAATCTTGACGCGATCCAAGAAAGACTTATTATTATTTTTTTTTTAAATAGGCGGGGGGTGGGGAGAGAAAATGTTCTCACGACCCTCAGATATCTTTTCATAAATATATTTTTTATCAAAGTGTTTCTTTCATTCCGATCCTTTTAAGAGGTTGGAATGACCCTGACATTTAGATGGGGTCGCGATCCCTACAGATGTCGCGCGAGTATAAAAGTGTGTATCCTTCGCGAGATTTCTTCAGAGAACAGAAGAAGACGTGAACTGAGCTGGTAAGTCCCTTTGGTCCTATGAATATGGTTTAATCATAACTTCATTTAAAAAGACCTTTGATACTTTGAAACTTCTTAACCCTTTGAAAAGAAAAATGTCTCTTTCAAGACGACGACTCTAAAACGTTTTATTATTTTTTTCCCTTTCTACATCTTCCCTGTTATACATATATACCTTTTCGATTCTCTTTTTTGCTCCTCTTTGTGGAAGACATCACCGTATTCATCGCCATGGCGTGTTCAGAAAACTTTATCGTGTTTGATCTAGAGGGTTTCCAGTCCTACAACCACAAGAAGGCTGAATTTACCTACGTTTTAAAAGAATTGGGCTATGCGACAAAAGATTTTTTGACCGTGAGATCGTTGACGTTTGCTCCTCCTCACCCCTTCCACCAACTGAGTGAAAAAAACCAAAAGACAAATGCCTGGCTGACGAGAAACCGGCACGGACTTCGTTGGAACGAGGGTCATATTCCCTACAACCATTTAGGACGCATTCTCCAATCGCTCACTCACAGCTTCTCCACGATTTATGTGGTGGGATGCCAGAAAGCTAAATTCTTTGCTAAAGCCTTGGATTATCAAAAACCCGTGATGGAAATTTATGTGCCAGATGGAATCATTTGGAAGTATCGGGAAAAATGTGCCCGACATCATCAAAGGATGAAATATTTCCATTGTGCCGAAAACAAAGTGCGCAACTATCGATGGCATATTACGGAAGGAGATTTTCATATCAATCACGTCTATCCAGACGGAACGGAGAAAGAGGAGAGGATTCAGGAGGAAGCGTACGATAACCTCATCCAGAAAAGGGATAATCTGTCCTGTTTCCAAGTGATGGAACATACGGATGAGCATACGCCTTTAAACTTGATGGGCTCTTCTACTTCGTCAACTTCCTCCAATAACTCGAGGAAGACGGAGGGTTGGGGAGACATACCTGAAAATATTCCCCATTACGATCCAGCAGCCTGTTGGGACGAACCTTCCAAAGAATCTCATGAGATCCCCAAAATATCTTCAGAGGATCCAAAGACAAAAGAAATATTTCCATTGTGCCGAAAACAAAGTGCGCAACTATCGATGGCATATTACGGAAGGAGATTTTCATATCAATCACGTCTATCCAGACGGAACGGAGAAAGAGGAGAGGATTCAGGAGGAAGCGTACGATAACCTCATCCAGAAAAGGGATAATCTGTCCTGTTTCCAAGTGATGGAACATACGGATGAGCATACGCCTTTAAACTTGATGGGCTCTTCTACTTCGTCAACTTCCTCCAATAACTCGAGGAAGACGGAGGGTTGGGGAGACATACCTGAAAATATTCCCCATTACGATCCAGCAGCCTGTTGGGACGAACCTTCCAAAGAATCTCATGAGATCCCCAAAATATCTTCAGAGGATCCAAAGACAAAATCCACTGAGTGTTGGGACAATGAACGGACGACTCATGATCCAAAATCCACTAAGACTATGTCCACTGAGTGTTGGGACAATGAACAGAGGACTCATGCTCCAAAATCTATTGAGACTATGTCCACTGAATGTTGGGACAATGAACGGACGACCCATGCTCCAAAATCGACTGAGACTATGTCCACTGAGTGTTGGGACGATGAAACCGAAAAGACGACAGAGAATTGGGATGACCGTTCTCGAAAGTATTTGAATTGATATATACATAAACTCAGGAGAAAAAAAAATAAAGAAAAGATTTTTAGAAATAAGTAGGGAAAGGTTCTCCGCTTTCCCTATATTTATGGAAATGGATTGAGAAGAGAGAGAGAGAGACGAATCAGGAGACCAAAAAAATGGGTCTTGGAAGGAATGAGTGCAAATGCATTCGATTCCTTCCGAGACCCATTTTTTTTGGGTCCCTCTCTCATCCAATCTTGGAAAAGAACTTTGTCCTATTTTTCTAGGTCCATTCAAAAAGAAATGAATCTATCCATAAATTTTCTTAAAAGAAAAAAAACAAAAAGATCCATTACCTCTTGACGGTCCAAAGTCGAGAATCTTGGAAAAAGTTATCCACTCTCTCCATCCAGTCAAGCTTCTCTGTAGAAACTCTAGTAGGTGCATCTGCATTCTCGAACACACGGCAGTTATTGGACGCGAAACGTCGAATGCTGAAATAGTTAACAGTGAGCCCATTCTTAAAGAAACGGGGATGTTTTATTCATCCAGTCGAGTGCGGAAAAATTTCTGAGAGCCGGAGAAAAATTTCTCTGGCTGAAAAAAAAAAAAAAAAAAAAAAAAAAAAATACCCCCCCTTTTAGTCTGAAAATTGATGTCTTCAATTTTTCAAAAATTGAGGACATCAATTTTCAAATTTTCAGACTAAAAAGGGGGGTAATTTATTTTTCAGAAACTTTTCCCAGCCGACTCGATGTGAATAAAACTTTACTGTTTGTTAAGAATGTTATTTAATGGATCGATTTCAACCTATCGAGTTTCGCTTGAGTTCCGCCCGTGCTGTGGGCCCACCTGGATACAAGTTTTCCCCTTTTGGAATAGAAAAAAACTTTACTGTTTTTTAAGAATGTTATTTAATGGATCGATTTCAACCTATCGAGTTTCGCTTGAGTTTTAGATGTGAATAAAACTTTACTGTTTTTTAAGAATGTTATTTAATGGATCGATTTCAACCTATCGAGTTTCGCTTGAGTTCCGGCCGTGCTGTGGGCAAACCTGGATACAAGTTTTGCCCTTTTGGAATAGAATTTCCGTCAAGGTAGGCTACTTTTCCTCTTTTTGCATTTTTCATGTCTGAAAACGGGCGTTCGAACTGATTTCTAGGCTATTTCTATACAAATGGAGCTCGATCCAAGAAAGAAATGATGTCTTTTTTTTTATTTTGTGAACTGCCAATTTGTATTGGAATATACTGAAAACGGGTGTTTGAGTCGATTTTCAGTATATTTCAATACAAATAGAGCTCGATCCAAGAAAAAAATGATGTCTTTTTTTTTATTTTGAGGACTGCCAATTTGTATTGGAATATACTGAAAACGGGTGTTTGAGTCCGTTTTCAGTATATTTCAATACAAATAGAGCTCGATCCAAGAAAGAAATGATGTCTTTTTTTTCTTTTGTGGACTGCCAATTTGTATTGGAATATACTGAAAACGGGTGTTTGAGTCGGTTTTCAGTATATTTCAATACAAATAGAGCTCGATCCAAGAAAGAAATGATGTCTTTTTTTTCTTTTGTGGACTGCCAATTTGTATTGGAATATACTGAAAACGGGTGTTTGAGTCGGTTTTCAGTATATTTCAATACAAATAGAGCTCGATCCAAGAAAGAAATGATGTCTTTTTTTTCTTTTGTGGACTGCCAATTTGTATTGGAATATACTGAAAACGGGTGTTTGAGTCGGTTTTCAGTATATTTCAATACAAGTGGAGCTCGATCCAAGAAAAAAAATCATGTCTTTTTTTTTATTTTGTGGACTGCCAATTTTGTATTGGAATATACTGAAAACGGGCGTTCACGTCGGTTTTCAGTATATTTCAATACGAATGGAGCTCGATCCAAGAATGAAATGATGTCTTTTTTTTATTTTGTGGACAACCAATTTTGTATTGGAATATACTGAAAACGGGCCTTCACGTCGGTTTTCAGTATATTTCAATACAAATGGAGCTGGATCCAAGAAAAAAATGATGTCTTTTTTTATGTTGTGGACAGCCAATTTTGTATTGGAATATACTGAGAACGGGCATTCACGTCGGTTTTCAGTATATTTCAATACAAATGGAGCTGGATCCAAGAAAAAAATGATGTCTTTTTTTTATGTTGTGGACAGCCAATTTTGTATTGGAATATACTGAAAACGGGCGTTCACGTCGGTTTTCAGTATATTACAATACAAGTGGAGCTCGATCCAAGAAAAAAATGATGTCTTTTTTTTATTTTGTGGACAGCCAATTTTCTATTGGAATATACTGAAAACGGGCGTTCACGTCGGTTTTCAGTATATTACAATACAAGTGGAGCTCCATCCAAGAAAAAAATGATGTTTTTTTTTATTTTGTGGACAGCCAATTTGTATTAGAATATACTGAAAACGCGTGTTTGAGTCGATTTTCAGTATATTTCAATACAAATGGAGCTCCATCCAAGAAAAAAATGATGTCTTTTTTTATGTTGTGGACTGCCCTATTTTGTATTGGAATATACTGAAACGGGCGTTCGAGTCGGTTGTCAGTATATTCCAATACAAATGGAGCTGGATCCAAGAAAAAAATGATGTCTTTTTTTTATTTTGTGGACAGCCAATTTTGTATTGGAATATACTGAAAACGGGCGTTCACGTTGGTTTTCAGTATATTCCAATACAAATGGAGCTCGATCCAAGAAAAAAATGATGTCTTTTTTTTATGTTGTGGACTGCCCTATTTTGTATTGGAATATACTGAAAACGGGCGTTCACGTCGGTTTTCAATATATTACAATACAAGTGGAGCTCGATCCAAGAAAAAAATGATTTTTTTTTTTATTTTGTGGACTGCCAATTTTGTATTGGAATATACTGAAAACGGGCATTCACGTCGTTTTTCAGTATATTTCAATACAAATGGAGCTCCATCCAAGGAAAAAATGATGTCTTTTTTTTATGTTGTGGACTGCCCTATTTTGTATTGGAATATACTGAAAACGGGCGTTCGAGTCGGTTTTCAGTATATTCAAATACAAATGGAGCTCTATCCAAGAAAAAAATGATGTCTTTTTTTATGTTGTGGACTGCCCTATTTTGTATTGGAATATACTAAAAACGGGAGTTCGAGTCGGTTTTCAGTATATTCAAATACAAATGGAGCTCTATCCAAGAAAAAAATGATGTCTTTTTTTATGTTGTGGACAATCAATTTTGTATTGGAATATACTGAAAACGGGCGTTCGAGTCCTTTTGCCGACTATTTCTACACACATTCCACTATATTAAAATGACGTCATGGTTAAGTCCAAACAGAGTCGTCCCCGGACAGAGTCGTCTCCGTACAAAGTCGTCCCCGGACAATTTTATACCGAATTTGTATAGAGATATACTTAAAATGGGCTTGGAGGGGAGGGCGCTTTCTAGTATATTCCTATATACATTCGGTTGCATTCAGAAACAAAAAGAATGTCTTTTTGAATGGACAAAAAACTTTTTGTTAATTTTTATCATGTCTTCTAGACATGATAAAAATTAACTCATCCCCCTTTTGTCTGGGTATGTTGTCTCACCGTTTCTAAAAATAGACCAGAACCCAGTCTTTTCTTGGAATTCTATTCTTTAAAAGGATGAGTCATGGTCTATTTTTAGAAAGTGGGAGACAACATTCCCAGACAAAAGGGGGTGAGTTAATTTTTATCATGTCTAGAAGACATGATAAAAATTAACAAAAAGTTTTTTTTTTTTTTTTTTTTTTTTTTTTTTTTTTACATCTCAGAATTTTTTTTCTGAGCTCTGAGAAATTTTTCCTAGCCGATCCCATTTCGTTTTTCGACTTTCACTTTCAACTCTTCACTTTTCCTATCCACTACCGTTGGAATTGTGTTCACTGGAGGCTATTTCTTTTTTTGCAATCTCGCTTTTAGTTTTCTCTGAGATTCTTTAGAAATGGCTATACAAATTTCACCATCTATATAGAAATGATGTCCAAACAAAGTCGTCCCCGGACCATCTTGATGACCGAATATGTATAAAAATAGTCTGAAAATGGGCTTGAGGGCCGGTTTCTGGACGATTCCTCTACAAATTCGGCCGAATCCAGAAAAACAAAAATACATAGTTTCTTTTTGGGTGGACAGGAGATGATAAATTTCTTTTCTCTCTCTCTCTCTCCCAATATTGGAGGAGAGAGTGGCAAAAAAAATGGGTCTTGGAAGGAATCGAATGCATTTTGAAATGCACTCATTCCTTCCAATACCCATTTTTTTGGTCTCCTGATTCAACTCTCCAGTCTATGGAATAGGGAAAGCGGAGAACGTTTCCCCTTCTTTAAGCGACTGGAGACCATATCGCATCATCATCATCATCATCACCATCATCCTCTTTCGGATACTTTTCAACGAAGGCTTGATGTCTCTGGATGATTTTGGGGAGATGATGGATCCCGAATTGAGTGATGAAAAAGAGAGGACTCTTTTTCCTTTCTTGTTCGTCTTGCACAGTCTCTCGGAGGGTGATATACGTTTCCCCGTCCTCCTCAATTTTCGTCAGAGGTCTCATGAATATTTTACACATCCAAGGGAAGAGCGACTTGTTATGCAGGGATTTCGAAGCGACGAAGGCCGCTTCATTCGAAGTGAGGACAATCTGGTTCGGTTGACCCCATTCTTTGGAGTAGTTGTCCAAATCGCCTAGTCGAAGAAAATGGTGTCGATTAGGAAAAAAGACTTGGAGAACACTCGTCGTATGCGAGACGTTCGTAGGTAAGAGAGTCAAGATATCTTTGGCATTCCAGTACAGGAATCCTAGATCCACATACGCGTGCACGTAATAGTCATCGTTATATTCCAGTTTGAGCAGCATGGCTTTTGTATTTTTTTTCCGTTCTCAAGGCGAAACACGCGTCTGATATGAACAAGAGCTCGCTGGCGATCCGTTTATATAGACTCCTCAGAGAGAGAGAGGGAGAGGGGAGGAGGAACAAGGTTGATGAATTCTAAAATAAAAAAAAATGATAACGAAATGAGATCGGCTGGCAAAATATTTTCAGAGCTCAGAAAAAAATTCTGAGATGTAAAAAAAAAAAAAACTTTTTGTTAATTTTTATCATGTCTTCTAGACATGATAAAAAATAACTCACCCCCCTTTTGTCTGGGTATGTTGTCTCACCGTTTCTAAAAATAGACCAGAACCCAGTCTTTTCTTGGATTCTATTCTTTAAAAGGATGAGTCATGGTCTATTTTTAGAAAGTGGGAGATAACATTCCCAGACAAAAAGGAGGGGTGAGTTAATTTTTATCATGTCTTCTAGACATGATAAAAATTAACAAAAAGTTTTTTTTTTTTTTTTCATTTCAGAAATTTTTTCTGAGCTCTGAGAAATTTTTCCTAGCCGATCTCATTTCGTTTTTCGACTTTCACTTTCAACTCTTCACTTTTCTATAAAAGCATTCCACGTTTCTGTTCAGAACAGTGTCTCTCTCTACCCAAATCTGAAACCCTAGTCACGAGAGAATATGAGACTAGAAAAATAGTTTAGCTTATTGATCTAAAAAATGTCCCATGCTAGAACTCAGAATTATAATCAGAGCGGGGCTTTCCATTATCCACTTCCAAGATTTTAGATTTGTCATGGGTGACATGTTCCCAAATTCATAAATTCTTCAATTATAGTCCCTTCTTTGACAAATGGCTAAGAAATTCTTAAAGAATATCATGATAAAGATTTAGCTATCTATATATAACATTATGTTTTCTTTTCAAAAAAAAAAATCCAGTCTTGATCGAAATGGACTTTACGCACAATTTATTGTATCCCCACCTTTCCAAGATTGGTTTGAAGAAGTGATCAAAAAAAATGGGTCTGGAAGGAAAAGGGTGCATTTCGAGAAAAGAAAAGAGGACCCTCTTTTTCTCGCAATGCACCCGTTTCCTTCCAGACCCATTTCTTTTGCCTCCTCAGAACTCTCTTTCTTTTCTCCTCCCTCTCTCTCTTAAGAGGGATTGAAAGAAAGAGGCTAGATGGAAAAGTTTCTTTTTTTTTTCTTTCGAGAAGATAAAAAAAAATTTGGAGGAGGAGCAAATTTTTTTTGGGTGGTGGTGGTTTCTTTTTTAGAAGGTGATAACTTTAGTGACATTTAAAGAGACCACCAGAGGATCCGTTTGAGTCTCGACGACCTTTTCTTGACGGGGGTCTGTTTGGCAATAAGCGCTGGCATATTGTTTAGGGTAAGTAGAAGAATCCGTCATGCCTGGATGAGGCGGTATGTAGCGCACTCCCAGATTAAAGAGGGTGATGAAGGGAAATTTCTCCCCCGGATAGAGCAGTCGGTAAACGGGTTGATTGGGTACAACTCGAACCAGCGGCTGAGTTAAAATGCTATACACCCAGGCCAGAAGCTGATTATTTTTAGGATTATTTTCGGCCAGATGTAACATTTCTTCGCTAGAGAGGACATATCCCTCTTGAGAACTGCCGAGACTCTCAAGATCTTTTATTTTCCTGAAGACGTGGTGTTCGTCGAAAAACACGGAGAGAATGTCCCAGGTTCTTTTACTGGAAGTATGAATCAGAGGCAAAATGTCCGTAGCGTTCCAAAACAATCTTCCGTCATCCACATAACAGCGAATGCTCACAAACTCATTATATAAGACGCGGATCATCATCTTGAGTAGAAATATGGATACGCACAGCAGTCTCTCTCTCTGGGAAATAGAGTCTGTCTTCCACTCGCCTCTCTATATATACGAGAAGACCACGTGATGGGCGACGTGACGGTTGACTTCTAGAAAAAAAAAATCAACTTTGTCTATCTCTCTCTCTCTATGACCTTCTATTTTTTTCCTAAAGGACACCCCGTCACCTTTTCAAAGGTCATGGGATTGAGAGGAACGAAAGAAAAAAAACAACCATCCTTTGTATACTACTTATGACCTTCTCCTTGAGACCCCTGTCATTTTCTTCTCGAGAGCTACGTGATGAAAGCTTTTTTTTATTCTAAAGTTTATCAACTTTGTAGACACATGTCCCCGTCACCATCACAAAGGCCATGTCGTATGGAATGGGACCCTTTTGGTTTTTTCTTTTGAGAAAATAAAAAATAAAACAACTCTATAATCATCTCTCTATGACCTTCACAAACACTCATGTTTTATCATTTTTTTTTATTTTAGAATTCATCAACCTTGTTCCTCCTCCCCTCTCCCTCTCTCTCTCTGAGGAGTCTATATAAACAGATCGCCAGCGAGCTCTTGTTCATATCAGACGAGTGTTTCGCCTTGAGAACGGAAAAAAAAATACAAAAGCCATGCTGCTCAAACTGGAATATAACGATGACTATTACGTGCACGCGTATGTGGATCTAGGATTCCTGTACTGGAATGCCAAAGATATCTTGACTCTCTTACCTACGAACGTCTCGCATACGACGAGTGTTCTCCAAGTCTTTTTTCCTAATCGACACCATTTTCTTCGACTAGGCGATTTGGACAACTACTCCAAAGAATGGGGTCAACCGAACCAGATTGTCCTCACTTCGAATGAAGCGGCCTTCGTCGCTTCGAAATCCCTGCATAACAAGTCGCTCTTCCCTTGGATGTGTAAAATATTCATGAGACCTCTGACGAAAATTGAGGAGGACGGGGAAACGTATATCACCCTCCGAGAGACTGTGCAAGACGAACAAGAAAGGAAAAAGAGTCCTCTCTTTTTCATCACGCAATTCGGGATCCATCATCTCCCCAAAATCATCCAGAGACATCAAGCCTTCGTTGAAAAGTATCAGAAAGAGGATGATGGTGATGATGATGGTGATGATGCGATATGGTCTCCAGTCGCTTAAAGAAGGGGAAACGTTCTCCGCTTTCCCTATTCCATAGACTGGAGAGTTGAATCAGGAAACCAAAAAAATGGGTCTTGGAAGGAATGAGTGCATTTCAAAATGCATTCGATTCCTTCCAAGACCCATTTTTTTGGGCCACTCTCTCCTCCAATATTGGGAGAGAGAGAGAGAGAAAAAGAAATTTATCATCTCCACCCAAAAAGAAACTATGTATTTTTGTTTTTCTGGATGCGGCCGAATTTGTAGAGGAATCGTCCAGAAACCGGCCCTCAAGCCCATTTTCAGACTATTTCTATACATATTCGGTCATCAAGATGGTCTGGGGACGACTTTGTTTGGACATCATCTCTACATAGATGGTGAAATTTGTATAGCCATTTCTAAAGAATCTCAGAGAAAACTAAAAGCGAGATTGCAAAAAAAGAAATAGCCTCCAGTGAACACAATTCCAACGACAGTGGATAGGAAAAGTGAAGAGTTGAACGTGAAAGTCGAAAAACGAAATGGGATCGGCTAGGAAAAATTTCTCAGAGCTCAGAAAAAAATTCTGAGATGTAAAAAAAAAAAAAAAAAAAAAAAAAAAAAAAACCATTTTGTTAATTTTTATCATGTCTTCTAGACATGATAAAAATTAAATCACCCCCTTTTGTCTGGGAATGTTGTCTCCCACTTTCTAAAAATAGACCATGACTCATCCTTTTAAAGAATAGAATTCCAAGAAAAGACTGGGTTCTGGTCTATTTTTAGAAACGGTGAGACAACGTACCCAGACAAAAGGGGGATGAGTTAATTTTTATCATGTCTAGAAGACATGATAAAAATTAACAAAAAGTTTTTTGTCCATTCAAAAAGACATTCTTTTTGTTTCTGAATGCAACCGAATGTATATAGGAATATACTAGAAAGCGCCCTCCCTTCCAAACCCCTTTTAAGTATATCTCTATACAAATTCGGTATAAAATTGTCCGGGGACGACTTTGTCCGGAGACGACTCTGTCCGGGGACGACTCTGTTTGGACTCAACCATGACGTCATTTTAATATAGTGGAATGTGTGTAGAAATAGTCGGAAAAAGGACTCGAACGCCCGTTTTCAGTATATTCCAATACAAAATTGATTGTCCACAACATAAAAAAAGACATCATTCTTTTCTTGGATAGAGCTCTATTTGTATTGAAATATACTGAAAACCGACTCAAACACCCGTTTTCAGTATATTCCAATACAAATTGGCAGTCCACAAAATAAAAAAAAAAGACATCATTTCTTTCTTGGATCGAGCTCTATTTGTATTGAAATATACTGAAAATCGACTCAAACACCCGTTTTCAGTATATTCCAATACAAATTGGCAGTTCACAAAATAAAAAAAAAGACATCATTTCTTTCTTGGATCGAGCTCCATTTGTATAGAAATAGCCTAGAAATCAGTTCGAACGCCCGTTTTCAGTATATTGTAATACAAATGAAATGACATGAAAAATGCAAAAAGAGGAAAAGTAGCCTACCTTGACGGAAATTCTATTCCAAAAGGGCAAAACTTGTATCCAGGTTTGCCCACAGCACGGCCGGAACTCAAGCGAAACTCGATAGGTTGAAATCGATCCATTAAATAACATTCTTAAAAAACAGTAAAGTTTTATTCACATCTAAAACTCAAGCGAAACTCGATAGGTTGAAATCGATCCATTAAATAACATTCTTAAAAAACAGTAAAGTTTTATTCTATTCCAAAAGGGGAAAACTTGTATCCAGGTGGGCCCACAGCACGGGCGGAACTCAAGCGAAACTCGATAGGTTGAAATCGATCCATTAAATAACATTCTTAACAAACAGTAAAGTTTTATTCACATCGAGTCGGCTGGGAAAAGTTTCTGAAAAATAAATTACCCCCCTTTTTAGTCTGAAAATTTGAAAATTGATGTCCTCAATTTTTGAAAAATTGAAGACATCAATTTTCAGACTAAAAGGGGGGGTATTTTTTTTTTTTTTTTTTTTTTCAGCCAGAGAAATTTTTCTCCGGCTCTCAGAAATTTTTCCGCACTCGACTGGATGAGTAAAACATCCCCGTTTCTTTAAGAATGGGCTCACTGTTAACTATTTCAGCATTCGACTTTTCGCGTCCAATAACTGCCGTGTGTTCGAGAATGCAGATGCACCTACTAGATTTTCTACAGAGAAGCTTGACTGGATGGAGAGAGTGGATAACTTTTTCCAAGATTCTCGACTTTGGACCGTCAAGAGGTAATGGATCTTTTTGTTTTTTTTTCTTTTAAGAAAATTTATGGATAGATTCATTTCTTTTTGAATGGACCTAGAAAAATAGGACAAAGTTCTTTTCCAAGACTGGATGAGAGAGGGACCCAAAAAAAATGGGTCTCGGAAGGAATCGAATGCATTTGCACTCATTCCTTCCAAGACCCATTTTTTTGGTCTCCTGATTCGTCTCTCTCTCTCTCTTCTCAGTCCATTTCCATAAATATAGGGAAAGCGGAGAACCTTTCCCTACTTATTTCTAAAAATCTTTTCTTTATTTTTTTTTCTCCTGAGTTTATGTATATATCAATTCAAATACTTTTGAGAACGGTCATCCCAATTCTCTGTCGTCTTTTCGGTTTCATCGTCCCAACACTCAGTGGACATAGTCTCAGTCGATTTTGGAGCATGGGTCGTCCGTTCATTGTCCCAACATTCAGTGGACATAGTCTCAATAGATTTTGGAGCATGAGTCGTCTGTTCATTGTCCCAACACTCAGTGGACATAGTCTTAGTGGATTTTGGATCATGAGTCGTCCGTTCATTGTCCCAACACTCAGTGGATTTTGTCTTTGGATCCTCTGAAGATATTTTGGGGGTCTCATGAGATTCTTTGGAAGGTTCGTCCCAACAGGCTGCTGGATCGTAATGGGGAATATTTTCAGGTATGTCTCCCCAACCCTCCGTCTTCCTCGAGTTATTGGAGGAAGTTGACGAAGTAGAAGAGCCCATCAAGTTTAAAGGCGTATGCTCATCCGGATGTTCCATCACTTGGAAACAGGACAGATTATCCCTTTTCTGGATGAGGTTATCGTACGCTTTTGGGGACGGATCCTTCTCTAACTGATCGTAGGCCTTATCAAAAGCTTGCAGAGGATTGTCTGCTTCCTCCTGAATCCTCTCCTCTTTCTCCGTTCCGTCTGGATAGACGTGATTGATATGAACATCTCCTTCCGTAATATGCCATCGATAGTTGCGCACTTTGTTTTCGGCACAATGGAAATATTTCATCCTTTGATGATGTCGGGCACATTTTTCCCGATACTTCCAAATGATTCCATCTGGCACATAAATTTCCGTCACGGGTTTTTGATAATCCAAGGCTTTAGCAAAGAATTTAGCTTTCTGGCATCCCACCACATAAATCGTGGAGAAGCTGTGAGTGAGCGATTGGAGAATGCGTCCTAAATGGTTGTAGGGAATATGACCCTCGTTCCAACGAAGTCCGTGCCGGTTTCTCGTCAGCCAGGCATTTGTCTTTTGGTTTTTTTCACTCAGTTGGTGGAAGGGGTGAGGAGGAGCAAACGTCAACGATCCCACGGTCAAAAAATCTTTTGTCGCATAGCCCAATTCTTTTAAAACGTAGGTAAATTCAGCCTTCTTGTGGTTGTAGGACTGGAAAACCTCTAGATCGAGCACGATAAAGTTTTCTGAACACGCCATGGCGATGAATACGGTGATGTCTTCCACAAACAGGAGCAAAAAAGAGAATCGAAAAGGTATATATGTATAACAGGGAAGATCTAGAAAGGGAAAAAAAATAATAAAACTTTTTAGAGTCGTCGTCTTGAAAGAGACATTTTTCTTTTCAAAGGGTTAAGAAGTTTCAAAGTTTCAAAGGTCTTTTTAAATGAAGTTATGATTAAACCATATTCATAGGACCAAAGGGACTTACCAGCTCAGTTCACGTCTTCTTCTGTTCTCTGAAGAAATCTCGCGAAGGATACACACTTTTATACTCGCGCGACATCTGTCGGGATCGCGACCCCATCTAAATGTCAGGGTCATTCCAACCTCTTAAAAGGATCGGAATGAAAGAAACACTTTGATAAAAAATATATTTATGAAAAGATATCTGAGGGTCGTGAGAACATTTTTTCTCCCCACCCCCCGCCTATTTCAAAAAAAAAATAATAAAAAGTCTTTCTTGGATCGCGTCAAGATTACAAAACAACTCACAAGACTTGTTTATCTCGATCTTGTCAGGGTCACCGTTTCACATAAGAAGATGGATGGACCCTGCACTTTAGACATGTTAAAAATTAACTCTACCCGCCTTTTGTCTGGGAATAGGGTCTCACCGTTTCTAAAAATAGACCAGATCCCATTCTTGGAATTCTATTCTTTAGGAAAGGAAGAGTGATGGTCTATTTTTAGAAAGTGTGAGACAACATTCCCAGACAAAAGGGGGGTAGAGTTAATTTTTATCATGTCTAGGCCTTGATAAAAATTAACAAAAAGGTTTTTTTTTTTTTTTTTTTTTTTTTAAGGCTGAAAAATTTTTCTGAGAGAGCTGAGAAAGATTTTTCCTCCCAATCTTTTTCGACAATGAAAAGGGAAAAACTACTGATCCGATCTCCCTACGCTTTAGGGAAAAAAATACTTATGAAATATTCATGTGTTGAAATTGACTATTCAAATAAGTGACATTTTGTTTCTCATTGGAGCTGTTAAACGGCGAGTCCACTCGTCTCATTCTTTGGGGTAGGGGATGAAAGTACAGCGGTTTGTTGAAATCGATGATAGTTTCCTCTTTAGTCGGCGGAACTGTAAATCTATCCCGTCTTAACTCTTCTAATCTCTTTGAAAGTCTTTCCACTTGCTCTGCTAAGGTTTCCTCGGTACTCATGATCTCTCTTAGTTTAGGGAAGTCTTGACGTATTAGCTAGAGAACAGAGGGTCTTTTTCTCTCTATACATATATCATGTGGGAGCGTGTGATTTATAAATCCTTGTGAAATCTTTCTACGTCTTGTGTAACTTGGAAGATTCGTCTTGTGTAACTTGGAAAATTTGTCTTCTTCTCGTCGATTGGGCTGGAGTTATAGAAAAGAAATGGGATTGGAAAGAAATCAACATATTACAAAAAAAAGGAACTTTTTTTTTCTATTTTTTTTTCTCTAGGGATTTACATACCATTTCATTCATGAACATTCAAGGGTTCTCTCCAAAACCAAATTTTAGAAGAGGACCACAAAGAAGTACACTTGAGGATCCTCTTTCAGGGCTAGGTGAGATAAGGGTTGAGACCAATATTCTTGGGTCTCTAAAGCATCCCAACTTAGACATTTATTATTACTATTAGAAAGTTCATCCTCCTCCTCCTCCTCCTCCTCATCGTCGCACGAGTTCTCCTGGGGAGATTCTTCCGCCTCCTCTTCGTCTTCGACAGCTTTGCTCTCGGAGGGGTAACAATGTAATTTCCGGAAAACGTAACTACCCTCCATCAAATGGTATCGAAAATTTCTCACCTTGTTCTCGGCACAATGAATCATCTTTTGGAAATATTGGTGTCGCGTGCATTTCGACTTGTTCCGCCACTCGGTTTTCCCTGGGATGTAAAACTCGTGAACGGATCGCTGGCAGAGCTTGCTGAAAAATTCGGCTTTATCGTATCCATTGACGTAGATCACCTCCTCATTTTCGGTCAGTATTTTCAGGATCGTAGGAAGATGCTCGTAGGAAAGACGACCCTCGGTCCATTGAACGCCGTGTCGGTTATTTGTAGTCTGGTTGACCACAGCTTGATTGCGGGACGATAAGTCATCGTAATGGACAGGAGGGAGAAAAATCAGGGATCCGCATAAGGTTAAATCGCAAGTGATGTAGCCCAGTTCTTTCAAGATGAAACATATATCTCCCGTCTTTGGATCATAACAGTGAAAGTATTCCATGTCCAGAACAATGTAGGAATCTTTGAGATGTTTGGCACTCAAAATGTCCATCTTCTTCAATTGAGGATAAAAAGAAAACAAAATTCTCTCTCTCTCTCTCGCTGTGTGTCCTGAAGGAAAAAATGGATAGCGTTCTCTCGCCGTCTCCTCTTTTATATATAGAGAGAGAAGGTTGCACGTGACAGGTCGTATGAATTCTGGGAAAGGTCACATTCGTATATATATATTTGTTTTTTGAATAATATCGTGCGTATCTCAATACACATCCATCATAATAATAATAAAGGTCACCTTGGAAAGAAAAAGAAATAAAAAACATGGAACTCGTGCTCGACTTTGAAGGTTATTACGATTCTCAAGGAGCCTTTATTGTGAAAGAATTGGCTTACGTCACATTGGACGGTACTTCTCGACGGGTATTTGTTTTTAAACCCCCGTTTCCATGGCAAATGCTCACCGAGAAAGAAAAACGAACCGCTGCGTGGGCGAGTGATTATTATCACGGCTTGTCGTGGTACGAAGGAGAAATTCCGTACAGTTATTTTCCATGGGTGTTAACGATGTTGACGGAAACTTTTTCCATGATTTGGGTGCGAGGAGAAATGAAACGGCGGTTTCTAGAGAAATGGTTGCAAAGATCCATTTATTGCATTTCGGGATCGACGCAAGAGATTCTCAAATACAATGGGATCGAACACATGAATTGTCCTAACCATACAAAAGGTTTTTTCCATTGCGCTCTACAAAAAGCAGTTCGGTATCATTATTATTTAAAGACACAGAGAAGAAATTCGCAAGGTCGATCCTGCACAATTCAATCTTGACAGAACTCATTAAAAAAAAATACATATATCACGTTACTTCTTCAACAGCACAGATGGTTCTGAAGCGAAACTTGGAATTTTGAAATAATAGATCAGGGAGAAATCATTCTTAAAAACAAATGGTAAAGTCTCGAATCGGCTGGGAGAAAAAAAATTTCTCAGAGTTGAGATAAAAATTCTCTAATGAAAAAAAAAAAAAAAAAAAAAAAAAACTTTTGGTTAATTTTTATCATGTCTAAGACATGATAAAAATTAACAAAGTTTTTTTTTTTTTTTTTTTTTTTTTTGAGTTGTAGAATTTTTCTCAGCTCTGAAAATTTTTTTCCAGCCGACTCAAGACTTTACCATTTATATTTACGAATAGTCTTTGGATTATTTATTTATTTTCTTTTAAAAAGAAAAATTCTGAGCTAGACCTATCTATTGGCTTAACATTCTGGTCATAGAAACAGTCTAGAATCTCATTTTATTTTTCGAGGCTAATGCACGGGTTCTCCAATCAAAAGGGTTACTATAAAGGGATTGGTTTGAATGCATTTATCTGCAAATGTTGTAGGATTCTGTTGTTGAGAACGGGGTATATTATTATTATTATTATTATTATTATTATTATTATTATTATGATTGTGGCAGATTCGTTTTCTACATGGAAGTCTAATCTCCTCCGAAGACCTTTTCTGGGGATCGTCGATAGATGGTTTTTCAATAGGAAACGTTTCCCTCGGATCCTCAAGAGATAGAGGGGGGTCCTGTCTTGAGATATGGAGCGGTCTCTCCTCCTCCTCCTCCTCCTCGAGAAGTCTTGAGAAAGGGAGAGGATTTTCGGTTCCCTTATTCTTGAGGGGTCTTGACAAATTGAGAGGTCCCTCCTCTTCGAAAGAGAGAGAAGTTTTGGTTCCCTTATCCTCGAGGGGTTTTGACAAATCGAGAGGTCCCTCATTTTCGAGGGGTCTTGATAAATGGAGAGGTTTTTCATCTTCGAGGAGGTTTGACAATGGGAGAGATTTCTCCTTCTCGAGGGGTCTCTCTTCCTCAAGGGGTTTTGAGGAAGGGAGAGGTTTTTCATCCTCGACGGGTTTTGACAAACTGAGAGGAATCTGAACAGGCTTCTCCTCATCCCCATCATTATCGAGGAGGATGAGGATAGGCTTTTGGAAAGGTTTTTTTCTTTTTCTTCTGAACAGGCTCCTCTTGATGCTCGGGGAGAGGGATGGGGTAGTTGTTCCACCATTCTATTTTTTCTTGCTCGAGGATTTTTTCAAAAATCGTGGCCTCTCTATGATGAGACGAAGGAGGAGAGTCCTCGAGAAGAATATAATAGGTATTCTTCCCAGTCTTCTCGATCGAGAGAGGTTCGTGCAAACATTTATGCAACCATTCACTAAAATGAACGAGAATCCCTTTTGTCTTCTCAAGACGATCCATAATCCTATTCATTTGCGAGACGGTTAGAAAGTGGGACGTGTAAAAATATTTGGCTCGTTTCATTAACAAAATTTGTGCATCCAAAGGTGGAATGTCACGAGCCATCAACACGTTTTCGTCGGACAAAAATTCATCCCGCATCTTTTGATAACTCCCCACGGTATAATAACCCGCACATTTTGAAAAATCGGAGGCTTTCAGGTAAACGACTCCTTGGATGATATAAAAGGAAAGATCAACATATTTATATTTGAAATGAATACACGTAGTGAGCTGGGGATGCCTCCTCATGATCCACTTGGACAAAAATACGACTTTGGGGCTCTCCCCTTTTATTTATAGAGAGAATGAGAGTGTGACCTTCCCTTCCCTCCTCCTCCTCTCTCCCTGCTTCCTCTATCTCTGGACGTACTTGGATTGGAAAGGGTGACTTTGAAAAAAAAGAAGGTCATGGTTGGATAATTTTTTGTTTATTAAATTATTACTTTCACTTCCTCATTCCCACACACATTCATCTTTTTAAGAAAAGAAAAAGAGGTCATGGAGATAAGATTTCTTGGAAAGAAGAGAGAGAGAAACAAAAAAAAAAAACAAATAAAACGGACGTCATAGAGCCTCTATGTGTGTCTATATAGATATATAAAAAGACGAGAGTACTGGGCGAGATCATTTCTTTTCCATTGGGAGCCATGTCGCTATTAGACGTTTTCCCAACTCAACGGATTTCGAACGGGGAGGATTTGAAGACGCTAAAGCAAATCTCCAACTTGAAAATTTTTTTGGCGTGTCATTGTGCGACATTTATTCCGCATTTACCACCTCATCAAGCGATCGTTTCTTTCAACCAAGATGTCGAATCCTCCAACCTGCTCGTTCAGAATATATACAGAAATTTATTCGAATCGCAACAAACGAAAGAGGAATCTCCCTTCTCTTGGAATCGGATGGATCGAGCTTTGAGACGGCCCATTCAAACAGACCGGCGATATACAGATCCCCGCACGAGTTTTCGGTGGAAGAATATTTTTCTCACGAAACGATATTTTACGTTTGGAGTGAGAACGACGGCTGAGGACGAAGTTCATATTGTTCAAACCACAGCCGCTCCTCTCGCCTATTACGAATCATCGTCCCCCAATCTGAAGGAAAGAAGTTTTAAAGTCAGCGACAGGATGAAATATAAGAAATATATTCTAAGACCTTTTCAAAACTATGTCGTTCCCCCGAAAACGCAATATCTCATCGTCACAACCCAGAATAGTCTCTTTCTCGTCGATCGGTGCTCGTACTCGCTTTGGAAACAATTGAAAGAGGAGATTTCTTTCCAATCGCCGATGATGTTTCAAGAAAAAGAAGAAAACCCTCCGCCACCTTTACCCATCCCTTCCTTAGATGATAAGAGGAGCTGCACCAAACCGTCGTCATGGCCCGAAACAAAATCGACCCGGCAACGGAATGAAATTGAAGTCATCACAATTGAAGATGAGGAGGAAGAAAAAAAATTACCTCTTAAAAAACGGTCGACTTACCGGAACCTACCTGGCGTGCAAGATCCGCTTCAGAATCCAGAAGCTTCTTCTTCTTCTTCTTCTTCCCCGACTTGTTGAAACAGGCAACCTCTTTTGGACTCCTCACAGACAGAACCTCTTCCAGTATCCTCTTCTTCTTCTTCTTCTCCTCCAACCTGTCCCGACATAGTAGAGGTAGAATGTCAGACGGGTCCACAAGCTTCAAAAAGTCCCGACATCGTAGAGGTAGAATGTCAGCCGGATCCACAAGTTCCAACAGGTCCAGAAATCATGGAGGCAGAATCACAGCCGGGTTCACAAGTTCCAACGGGTCCAGAAATCATGGAGGTAGAATTTCAGCCGGGTAAACAAGTTCCAACGGGTCCAGAAATTATGGAGGTAGAATCGCAGCCGGGTCCAGACATCCTAGATCCCTCCACTCATCCCAAAGAGACTCCAAGTGTTTCAAGACAGCCTTGTGAGGATCCAGCCCTTCCCGTATGGAATGATTATATGGACATACAAAATTTGGTGCAACAGGAAGGAGAAGAAAATAATCATACGGATGGGTGGGTCAAAGACTGTTTAGATCATTTAACCTCGAATGAAATTGAACTGTTATGGAATTGCATTTCTGAAATCACATCGGAAATGGGATAAAAACCAAAACAAAAAAAAACAATTTTTTTTAATAACAAATGGGAGGAGGGTCATGATGTCAAATAAAAAAAATATTATATAGAGTCCAATCTTGGTGGTTCACTTCAGTTTTCCAGCATGAGGTGATCCACGTTTCCCGAAATATGGATCCCATTCCAAGAGAGATTGTGTAGAGCCTTCACTTCAGTTCTTTTTTTTTCTACCAAGAGGAGAGGGTCACCAAAGGGTTACCCATGTCCAAAGAGAGAAAGTGTAGAGCATTCATTTCAGTTTTTTTTTCAAGTTTAGGGGAGGGAGGTCTCAAAATGACACCCCCCCATTTTCAAAGAGAGATGGTGTAGAGCGTTCATTTCTGTTTTTTTCCAAAGTTAGGGAGTTTTCAAATGGCTACCCATTTCAGAGAAAGAGAGAGAGAGAGAGAAGGTGTAGAGCGTTCATTTCAGTTTTCCAACATTAGAAGGTCCCAAAATACCTTCTGAATTCAAAGAGAGATCGTGTAGAGCGTTCATTTCCAGTTCTCCAAGATCAGAAGAAGAGGGTCCGCTTTTCCCAAAAGGGCTTTCCGCATTCAGAGGCAGCGAAATGCAGACTTCAGTTTTCTCCCTCCCCAAGAATAGAGGGTCCCAAAATGGCTTCCCATTTCAAAGAGAGAGGGAGAGGCGTTCATTTCCATTCTCCAAGATAGGGTCGTCTGCTTTTTCCCAAAATGGCTTCCCAATTCAAAAAGAGAGAGAGAGAGAGAAAGTAAAAGCGTGTGTAGAGCGGTCATGTTCATTCTCCAAGATAGGGTCGTCAGCTTTTTCTCAAAATGGCATCTCCCCATTCAAAAAGAGATCGTAACCAATTTTTTCCAGTTTTTTCCAAGATGGGGAGAAGAAAACCTAGAATGGAATAACACGACACACAGAGAGAAAGAGAAAAAAAAACGCCATCTTGTCATTTTCTGATAGGGTACCGGTGTTCGAATACTTTTGTGACCGACTGTACAGAGAACTGTGAACACTACAATACGTTTAAATTTATCAAGAGGATTAAAACCTCTGGCCTGGAAGGCAACAAGCAACTGCGTAACTTCTAAGGTAAGCGGCCCGCTTCGACTCCCTGCTTCCTCTCTCTCGCTTGGCAAAAAGCCACAACTTAAATACTTGACGTTCGCCAGACAAACTTTGCATAAAAACCTTAACGCTTATAATTCTGGCCGGAAGTAGAAAATAAGAAGTGGTAGTAAAGATTTAAAATAAAATAAACGTTAGTAAAACTTAAGATCCTTACATACTTCCCGCCAGAGTTAATTAGTTTGAAACTGAGGTCTAAAACGACCTTGTTGAAAACTTTTAACTCTAGAATCTAACGCGAGGCCAATCTTTTACAAATCTTTTTCGCTAGAAACTAGAAATTTAAAAGAAAGAAATTTGTTTTTTTACAATAGCAGCTCCCAGGATACACAATAATTTTGGCAAGGGGAACTTATAACTACTTCGGATTTGGTTATGTCCTGTGTTAATGTGAATTTGTGCAATGTAACAGAATATTTGCAATTAAAACGAACCTACGAAAACGAAATATGTCGGCACTTTTTATATAAATTGTTAATGCTTAATATATAGCACTTAATTTATATATTTAATAGCACTTAACTCTTACTGTGTAAATAATGTCTGCCGCAGTTTTCATGAATTAGCGGTTTATTTTGCAGAAAAGTGTTTTAAAAGTGATATAAATGTAAAAGCTAGTTATTGCTTTATAAAAATTAATTGTTTTTTAACTAAATAACCTTCCTTTCATTTATTGTTTGGTATTAAAATTGCTCGTAGTCAGATTAATGTTTTTCTTTCTAATTCTAGGCATTAATTTCTCTTCATTTATGGTTAAAAATAAGATAAAGTGATAAGATATTTTTAAAGCACTAATAATATCGTTTATTGGACTTTGTCAATTGGAGTTATCATGCTGTTTTCTTATGCATTATTGTTTTCTTTCTTAACTTTTATATCTTATAAAAAGTTTTATCGTAAAAGTGTTTTATACTTATAAAAAGTGATCATTTTTATCTTAAGTCACTTTTATCACTTTTTATCTTATAAAAAGTCACTTTTTATCTTATAAAATTCTTTTATTGTCAAACGATATTCATCTAATGACAAAAATACTGCTAAACGGTTATCGCCTGCACATCAATTTGCACGATTTTTCTAATACTATGTATATTAACAACATATTTCTGAAACTGCTTTTTATTTTTGTAATTTTTTTCCCAAATATGGCAAATTATTCTATCGTCGGCCAGCGCTTCGCCTGTTTCAGCGCTAAAATTACCATGGGCTCAAGCTTTTGGCTCACAATAATGCCGCGGAGAATTCTTTTCGTCACTGTATGAAATCAGAAGTCGTGTCCAATAAGAGCTTGGGGTGGTGGCTGGGGCCAGGCGCTTGTTCTTTCTACGGACTTACCAAGGTCCCAAGGTCCGTAGTAGCAAAGAATTCTTGCCCTTACAAATTCTTTGGTAGTAGACCTTCTACGAACCTTGAAACAAAATCAGAAGACTATGTAAACAAATATTTCTGCGCGATTGTTCGGAAAGCGCAGTTATCTCAAAACTGTTTCTGCGCAACTGATCCGACATCTAACATTCCGGTAACTCTCCGACATCGGACATGTGGACGCAGCTTTTTTTTAATCTGCTGAATTGAATAGTATGCTTTTATGTTTAGGGGTAATAGATGGCAACAGAATTCTAAGTGTAATTAAGTTTAAAATTGATTTGTGATGAAATTCGATGGTTATAATGCAAAAGTATGAAAAATTGGAGAAGATTGGCGAAGGTTATTTTCATTTATGAATTTTTATAGTGAATAATAAATTATATAATAGCGAATAATAATTAATGCACTATATTATGAACTATTCTGTAATTTTTTTAACCGAAATATTTGTATAATTTCTGTTATACCGTTAAATATTAACATTCGTTAAGATGAACAGATTTTAGGCCAAATATTTTAGCATGAAGAATGTAAAAATTTTTCATAGGTTTTTGGCTTGGTATAGTTAAAGCTTTTAGTATACCTGTGTATTTTTTTAGTGCTTCAGTGCAGATTATCAGTTTTTAAATATTTATTTCAGGAACTTACGGAACTGTATTTAAAGCTAAAAATCGAGAAACTCAAGAAATAGTAGCTCTGAAAAGAGTGCGTTTGGATGATGATGATGAAGTAAATATTAATCTGATTACGTTCTCTACTTTTATCATTATTTTACTAAATTTATTTTCCTGTTTGTTTTGTCTTGTGCAAATAATGTGAATTTAAATTAAGTTGATCAGTTTGTAAGTTATTGGATAAGGTTTTCTTTGAAAAATGCTAGATGTTACAAAAGGTGTAAGTGCTTTTAATCTTGAATATTTTTAATTCCATCCTATGCTATTTATTTTCAAAATGTGCATTTATGTTATTTTGTTGTGTTCATAATATTTGCATACGAATACATATGTTGGTTGTAATTTTTAAGTGATGCCAAATTAATATGTGTGCTCTGAATATAAGCACATAAACTATAGCTGAATGCATTTGTATCCAAGATAGTTTTTTTTTTTTACTAATTCAAATATTTGATTGTAGTTTGGCATGGAATTACTATATATTGTATCATACGATATATTTATGGCCTCTGAATTTCTTTGCATTATTTTTAATTTTGAGAAATATTGAGCATCTGCTTGATGATTTTCTCCGACAAAAACTTCTGTATGCATTAAAAAAATTACAATTTACTGTTTATTCTGGCATATAAGGTACACATTTAATACAGAAAATATGATCAAAATTAACTGCAAAATTGGAAAAAAGTGCACAATCGCAAACTCCTTGCGCGTTTTCAGAATAGCACGTACACATAAACCATTTAAACGTCGACTTATTTTTACTTAAAAAAAATCCCAGGGTTGATCTTTACATTATGGTAACTTGGCGAAAATTTGGCAACCAACTCTCCTACAGCAACCCTCTATTTTTTTTTCCTGCCGCCATTTTGTCTTCACGAAGTAAAGACATGTTTCTTTTCTTTTTATCTACTGAACACTTCTTCCAACAATATACTAGCCGAATTACACTTATGCTAGAAATTTTATCAAACAAAACTGCTTAATCATGACAAATATTCACTGCAAAATTGGGAAAAAGTGCACAATACCATACTCCTTACGCGTTTTTCAAAATAACACATACACATAAACCATGTACACACCGACTTATTTTTACTTAAAAAAACATCCCAGAATTGCACAAAAATGGCATTGCGCACACTCTTCACTATATCCATGTACACTGCTTTTTTCTCATAAATTAGAAAAATTTCACGAAAATACATGACAATTTTCTCAATCTTTAAACCCGGTAAAAAAAACATATATGAAATTACCTGATCGCGAAAAAGTATTTACCCTTTCCAAATATGAACATTTCCACATATAAAATAAATAAAATATCCAAAAACTTTTACCTCTAAATCATCTATTATATTATAAACGTCATCAACGAATTCATACCGCAACCATTACAAATACTTAGTGTCAGATACTTAAATTATTTCCATGCACGTTTACTTCAACTAAAACGTATACCAAATTTCTACAAACATAAAATTCACAAAATAACTATCATTTCATTAAAATATAATTAAATTCAAAAACACTACTTAAAATATAAATGAGCACATACATTAAATTAATAAAAATTACCTTACAATCCTAATTACTTTAAACTAAATCATTGCTAATAACAATTTTCCCAATAATACCAAATTCCTTTCCACCTTACATTTAGAACAATGCATAAAAATAATATCCTCAAATAATTAAAAATACTAACTTACCTAATCTTCTTCAGAATCTTGATTACGTGGCGGATACACTTTTTTAATTCATTCAATAAAATTATTGAAAGATATTTTCTGCGAATTTTTCCTCTATACTTCCTCAGTTAAATAAAAAGCAAACTTCTCTTTATCACAATACCTAAATACCCATTTCGAATTCACTTTAGTTAGGGCCATGGGATCCAAAAATTAACCAACACTGTTTCACACAACACAGAATAAAGCTAAATACTAAATTTCCAGATTTTTTCCCGATTTCCCCCCTTTTCCGATTAAAGAACCGTAATTCGTCCATTAATATCACATGACATATCCCATGATCTCTCATTTCCCTCACGCAAAATAATGCGTAATCGGAACTGAGTACCGCTCACATTATTACCAAAGTCCCAGGTAGTAACCTTTGTCGCCTCCAAAATGTCGCCAAACTACCAGTTACCATATTGTAAAGATCAACCAATCCCAGAATTGCACAAAAATGGCATTGCGCACACTCTTCACTATATCCATGTACACTGCTTTTTTGTCATAAATTAGAAAAATTTCAGGAAAATGCATGAAAATTTTGTGAATCTTTAAATCCGGTAAAAAGAACATATATGAAATTACCTGATCGCGAATTAATTAAGTATATACCCTTTCCAAGGATGGATATACTTGGATGTACTTTTCCAAGGATATAACCCCTTCCAAGGATGAATATTTCCATGTATAAAATAAATAAAATATCCAAAAACTTTTACCTCTAAATTATCTATTATATTATAAACATCACCAACGAATTTCTACTGCAAACATTAAAAATGGTTACAAATACTTAGTGTCAAATATTTAAATTATTTCCATGCACGTTTACTTCAACTGAAGCGTATACCAAATTGCTACAAACATAAAATTCACAAAATAACTATCATTTAATTAAAATATCACTAAACCATGTACACGTCGACTTATTTTTACTTAAAAAAAATCATCCCAGAATCGCACAAAAATGGCATTGCGCACACTCTTCACTATATCCATATACACTGCTTTTTGTCATAAATTAGAAAAATTTCACGAAAATGCATGAAAATTTTGTGAATCTTTAAATCCGGTAAAAAGAACATATATGAAATTACCTCATCGCGAAAAAGCATATACCCTTTCCAAGGACGAACATTTCCACGTATAAAATAAATAATATATCCAAAAACTTTTACCTCTAAATTATCTATTATATTATAAACGTCACCAACGAATTTCTACCACAAACATTAAAAATGGTTACAAATACTTAGTATCAAATATTTAAATTATTTCCATGCACGTTTACTTCAACTGAAATGTATACCAAATTGCTACAAACATAAAATTCACAAAATAACTATCATTTAATTAAAATATAACCAAACCATGTACACGTTGACTTATTTTTATTTAAAAAAACACCCCAGAATTGCACAAAAATGGCATTGCGCACACTCTTCACTATATCTATGTACACTGCTTTTTTCTCATAAATTAGAAAAAATTTCACGAAAATGCATAAAAATACTCAACGTATACTACTCAAACGTATTCCAAAATACTACGAACATATAACTCACAAAATCACGATCATTAAATTAAAATCTAATTAAATTAAAAAACAGTGCTTAAAATATAAATAAGCACATACATTAAATTAATAAAAATTAGATTACAATCCTAATTACTTTAAACTAAATCATTGCTAATAACAATTTTCCAATAATACCGTATTAATTTATTTACTCCTTACATTTAGAACAATGCATAAAAATAATATCCTCAAATGATTAAAAACACTAACTTACCTAATCTTCTTCAAAATCTTCATTACATGGCACGCACACTTTCCTTCAGAGAGAGTTCCAATCGGCTGCAGTACTACTGCTAATTTCTAAATCCGAAATCCAGTAGTCAACTGGCAGTCTATTCACCCAGTAATAAGAAATTAATAAAATTTCACCAAGTACTTTCAAACTACTTTCAGCAAACCACGTACCCTTCCTTACACTCCGTTTCACAAAATGTCCATTTTCACCAGATTTCTTTCACCACCATTCAAACTTATCTGTACTATCTTTCCTTTCACACAATCTCATTTCATTCCCACATTTTGGACATTCATCCTTATCATACAGAGTCCGTGTGACATATATCATATATCATACATATATCATACACAGTCCGTGTGACAATTCCATACGATTCTGCTATAAACCGAGCAGTAGCACCTGCTTCCATCTTTAGCAGAATTTCCACTTTTTTCATTATCGTCAATGCAACGTGTTTAGGTTTTTTCAACGTTGCAAGCAGTAAAATCACGAGTGCGTTTCTTATCTGTCATTATATTAAAAAGCGCTGAAATTTAAAATATTCTTAATTTATCCACAATGTATCTGGATTTTAAAAAAAATGACATCACTAAACAATATCATGAAATAACGAATCTCGGAACGTATAACAATGTGAAGCCTGAACTTGGAAGAAGAGTTGAGTTAATCGTCTGCAGCTAATCTTTGGAATATGATAACAGGTAGTTTGGCGACATTTTGGTAAGGCAATCAAGGTTACTAGCTAGAACTTTAGCAGTGTACATGGATGTACAAGAGTGTGCGCAATGCCATTTTTGTGCAATTCTGGGATTTTTTTGAAGTGAAAATAGGTCGACGTGTACATTGATGATACTGTGTATGTGCAATTCTTAAGAACGCAGCAAGCAGTGGGCGATTCTGCACTTTCTCTCAATTTCGCACCTAATCTTCGTCATGATTAAGCACTTTTGTTCCATAAAAGTTCTAGCATAAGCGTAATTCAGCTAGCAGATTGTTGGAAAAAAATGTTGAGTAAAAAAAAAAAAAAAAAAAAGCCTTTACTTTGTGAAAACAAAAATGGCGTAAAAAAACTACCAGGTTGCTGCAGGGTTGGTCGCCAAAAAAATCGCCAAGTTACCATAATCCGAAGATTAACCTCGTCTACTTTTTTACCTCGATGCAGATTGGAGGGAAAAAAACTCTTATGATATCAATAATTTGGTATTTTTGTTATGACTCATTATTATTCGGTAATTATGACGTCATTATCCAGTAAGTATTTTTTCTTCAATAATTCGTACTCCATGTTGCGGTTTCCGTAACCTATAAGCTAAATGTTTATACAGTACAAAGTCTGTAATCCGGACTCATTGGGACTTCGACGATTCCAGATTAGGGTTTTTTCTCTGGATTATAGATCATCAATTTAAATCTTTTATTAAATTAAAATTTTATTAAATTTTATAAATTTAAATCTAAGATGGCATGCAGAAATTATACAATTAAAAATATGAAACCGTAATTTATGAAATAAAGAGCAATTATGATCTAAAGGATATCAAAATTTAAAAAAAAAAAAAAAAAAAAAGCTTAATATTTATTTGTTTACTTTATTAAACATTTCTTTCAATGTAAGTTGTTTAAGAAGTTCAAGCTTAATTTTTATAAAATTGCTCTAACAGTCTGCAAAAAATAATAAGCCAGATCCAGTTAGAAGATTAAGCAACAGCGCAATCTGCAACATTAACTGAAATGCCTTAGAATCAGTAAAGATAATTTTAGTCTAGCTTATACCGTCCGTTATACATTAAATGCGCATGCGTAAACACATTACACGCATGCATAAAGCATACCAAAAAAATGTTTGTGGCTTTGAGGTTCAGATTATAGATCATTCCGGATAATGGATGTCCGGATTACGGACTTTGTACTGTATTTTTAGAGGCAACGCAGATTTCAGGTCGGCGGATTTTTGGTATTTAACTGTATTTATATACCATATATTCAGTTATATATGTACTTTTCATGCAAAAAACAAGATCGAAATTCACGGTTGTGTGTTATGCAGAAGAAATAAAAATGATAGCTGTAAAAATAAGGAAAAGATGAGCATGTAAAAATTAAGACTTAAAAATATTCATTAACAGATAACATGAAAAGTTTGCCCATATTCATCTTCCATTATATCTTCAGCTCTGTTTCATCTTCATCATCACTGATCCATAAATAAATATTCACCTTCTATTCCATCTAGATTGTTAGGTGTACTGGATATTTAAATGAATGAATCTTGCTATGAATCTTTTTATTGCACCAAGGAAGGTTTCACTGGTTATTCCATAAAAATTTCAAAATGAATAGCCTTAACAGGAAAACACATACACAAATACAAACAAAACATCTGTTAAAATTCTTTGTTCTGCCTGAAGAAGTTCTTACGGTGAAAGGGGCAGTACAAATCAGTACCTATGTTATTAAATACTATCGAAGGAGTAATTCAAGATGATGGCAATTCTGCCATTGGAACGCTGTGCAATTTACCTTCAGACAAGCTGTACATTTATGCAGTAATTTTCTCAGAACATTCCTAACCATGATGATCCAGAATCTTATTCTAATGAAAGAGATAATTCCTTCTGCACTTACATGAAAATACAAAACATTATAATAATTAATAACAAGATTTGTAAAATTATGATTATTAAGTAGTAATACTATTAGATGTTTCTGATGAAGTCCTTGTGAAGAATTTTTTAAACATTTACCAACCAGCGCCGGTGCAAGGTTATCCGGTGCCCGCCTGCAAAATAGATGAAGTCCTCGCCCCCGACTTTTTTTAAAATTTCCCTATAGGGGAAGGATGTTTTGAAGAAAGTTTTGTTGAAATTTTTTTAACAATTTAACGAGAATAATTTATTTTTCTGCTTATCATATTTACAAACTTTTCTATAATTTCTTTTGCATCTTATCTCCTAACAGATTTCATTTTCAGTGGCAATCAAGCTAAATTTATGAGTCTTTCTTGCGATATATTTCACCATAAACATGTCTTGATCAATTTTAATTTGGAGAATGATCTTTTGCTACTAGGAACACTAACAGGAATGCTAAGTAGTATTCTCAGTATGATCTTCAAGTTTGGGAAGCACAAATTATTTGACACAATTAAGTTCAGAATATCGAATGTGTCATTCATACTGGTTGTGAAAATATCTTTCAAAGCTACTATTTCGTCATAAAGGTCTGTGTTAATATCTTTATTGTCACCACACTGTAACAAGTTTTCTAATTTACTGCATTTTATTTTCAAATTTGCATTATCAATTTCTGATAAATTACCCAGGAAAGTAAAATTAACTCTGTGATTTTTCCATTGCATAAAACCTTTCATTTAATGATACCCAAGCAATATCCAAAATTCTAAAAAAGACATTTCCCCTAAACTTCTCTCCTATGGAGATTAAGGATTTTCATCAGAATGTTCGTAATCGAAGTGACATTTCTTTTTCTATCGTCCGACTTCTTCAACAGTTTTAAACTATTGCTCGCCATCCTCTTCTTCACTAAGTTCTTTGGCTTTCTCAAGAATACTTTTATAATTAGTGTCACTTCTATATTCTTCAATGAATGCTTTTATCTTACTGTCTTTAAGGCTAGTGTAACACTCAAACCCTTTGCTTGCAATTGTTTGCTGCCAGGATTAATTCTGTTACGCAAATCGTGGCAAAGTATCAAGGAACTAATAAATTTATAATCCTTGATTTTGGGACATAGACTTTGTGCTGCATGTTGCACTTCTTTTGAAAACCATTCACCTTCGGATATTTCAAAATGAGCATCACAGATTTCTCCTAGTTGATATCTTAAACATAGAATGGCTTCAATTTTGCTTTCCCATCAAGTGTTTGAGAGGGGCTTTAAGGTTAAACAGAAAATGTTTTTTTAAAAGAAAGAATTGCCCATCGCCAGAAGAAAAAAATAAATTGCATAATTCTTAAATTGTCGAAAAAAAGCTTGTAAGGATTATGTTAATTTTATTAACAGTTAAATGTTCAGTTAAAGTTTGTTTCCTATCGATTCTTAACTTCAACTTACTACTTCCGGCCAGAACGTAGTTTTAGAATCACGTCTGAATACATAATGAGGAAGAGTGGTATTTAACCGCGAAGTTCTTAGATCTTAGAGAGAGAGATACCAGGCATTCTTGCTGCACGCGTCCGCCTTTTTAAGCTACTTTCTCGTAAGCTATTATCACTCTCGGCCGTACTTTAGGCCCTTGATAGCTTCGCAGTCTATTAACGTTAAGGGACCAACTCTGTTAGAATCTTGATAGCTTCGGCTATATCTCTTTAGTTAAGATTAGTTTAGTTTAATTCTTAGTTTCTTAAGTTCAAGCCCAAGTTTTGGCTTTATTGTACACTCCAAGACGGAGTTTTGTTAAACTTTAGTTAGAATAATAAAGGGTTAGTTTACCCTTCTATCTTCTTGTTTCCTGTCACACAAACTCAAGCGATTATTCGCTTATCAGTTTTTAATATTCTTCACTTCCAACTGTAACTTAGAATTACAAAGTGAGGAACTCTACAAACTAACTGTATCTGCAACCTTTGCTGCATCGTTAATCATTAAATTTAAGCTATGAGCGGCACCAGAAACATAAAAAGCATTAAGATTTATTTTTAAGCTATTGTTTTAAAGACCTATTTTCTTCTCTTTCATTATTTGCTCAGTAGTCATATTCCTGGCCTCCCACAGCATCAAGGAAAATGTTCCACATTTTCAACATTTCCATTACTGTCTCACATTGGCCGTTACCTGCAGAATCATCAACTTTAAGAAAGCCTAAAAATACTCCTTGATTTCTACCACTCCATCACTGCAGTAGACGAAATGTATGACAAGACTCATCTGTTCAGTTTTACTAATATCGGGAGTACAATCTAAAATTGTAGATTAATACTTCGCTTTTTGAAGAGATAGTAGGATTTTCTCTTAGACTATTGTAAATAATTTGCAGCATTTCATTTTGACTGTCTTTGCTTAGATAATGAACTGTTGCTACCTTTAGGTCATAATACTCTATCTACGTGAAGTTCTATAACTAGATTGAATTTTGCAAACAAATCCACTAATTTTAACAAGTTTCCGTTGTCTTTTTGGTACAGCACATCAGATGAGCTTCCTAATACATTTAACCAAATTCCACCCCCTTTTTTTTCTTTCATTTTCGTACATCTCTTGTATTTGGGAATCAATTGCTGCTTTAGTTTTTTAATTTTTCTCAAGCTCTTTCCCTTTTAAGAAATTTTTCATATGTGCTCAATAGTCTCATGCCTTTTCTGGGCTTTAGATACATTTATTCAATCATTGTAGCCTTTTAGGAGGATACTACTGTCAATCGATGCAAATATCTTGCAACAAAAGCAAAAAAACAGAATTTATATTTATGGAATATAGTAGCCATGTAAGGGGAACTAATTCTCCGTTTTCCATTTTTCTGTTGTAATATGTATCACTAAATTTACGTCCATTATTACTTTTCGGATACATTAAACCTTTCCTTTGAATAGGCCCCATTTCAGACAAATCATTCTCACTTTGTTGCTAAGAGTTGGCCACTTTACAGGATCATCAAAATCAATATAAAGCAAGGAATTTTCATTTATGCCAGCCTCTTCCATCGAATTATCTGGATAATCTTTAAATATTCATTTAATTCCATGCTTGGATCATCATTCTCTTCCATTAGAGTTTCATCAGTCCTTTCAATAACTTCATCCAATGTAGTTGATGTTCTTTGGCTGAATGATGTGTATTCTTTTGTAGATGATTCTCCTCCTGATTAAATATGAACATCATTTACGTCCGCAGTAGTCTTCGTCTCCTTTATGAAATGATGCATTGGGTCTGCCTGCTTCTGAAGAGCAGCATTATTTTCAGCCTTGCATTTAGAATTTTGCACATCGGATGATTTCTTCTGTTTCCATGTAATCAAAATTTCACACTGAAATTTAAATTTTAAAATTCAATTCTAATTATTAAATATCTAATGTTTCTTTTAAAATAAATCATAACATCTGTTAAATAAAGATATTAAATCGATTTTCAGCAGGAGTTTATAATTGCAAATGAATGTATAAAGGATAATGAAGCAGCGTCGCCGATCCTGGACTTTAAAGTACTGGTTTTGAAAAAAAAAAAAAAAGGGGGAAATTTAGTGAGAAGTTTTTCAGTCTTATGTGATGAGACCCGAGGGGAAACTCATGTGGTGTGATTTAATCCTCCGGTGCACAGCTAAACCTCAACTACACCGTAAGAAAAAAAAGGAGGTAATAGAAAAGCACGGGGAGAAAACACTTAAAATTAATTCAATTCTAATTATTAAATATCTAAAAATCTTTCTTTTAAAATAAATCATGACATCTGTTAAATAAAGAGAAAAAGTAAAAAAAAAAAAAAGAAGCTAATATGAAACTAAAACAATAACCTTTATGATAACGTTTTCGAGCAGTTGGTGAAGAATTAGCATCTTTCTAACAAAGGACAAGGAAAGGTTTGACCTGTGATGGGTCAAACTTAGATGCTTGCCAAGTGCTTCGTGTACAATGACCCGGAAACTTCTCTCTTCCCAAACACCAGCTAAGTCTTACTTCAACCCATTTGTGCAACGCCACAACAGCACCGAAAACAAAACAGATACCAGCTCACGGCAAAAGTTAACCAAATAACAATGCCCCTGCAAATATTTCTGTAAAAAAGAAAGGTGGGGGACGCAAGCACCCATAGTCCCTGTCCTGTGTAGCATTTAAGGTACATTTATTTTTCTTCGCTTGTAAGTGCAAATTCTTTTGCATTAAAAATATAGCTCAGTGTCGGTCCACTGGTCGGCGCCCGCCTGCAAAAAAGGCCTTGCAGGCCCGCTTCCGCCGGCCCTGTTACCAACTCTTAATATTCCTTTAGAGTCCAGAAATGGGCATAGATTTACCGAGTTACTAGCATACAGCAAATGCTTTCCCTGTGTTGAATTTCTTCAGGAAATTTTTTTCAAAATGTACATCAAGGCACAAGACAGTTCATCATTTGATAAATGGCCTACAATTTCAAGATGTATTCATTTCAAATTCTTACATTTTCAATAAAGTGTAAACACCAAGCCATCATTCAGCAAACATCACTCTTTGATAATTAAGACACACTCTTTGATATTTGCTGAATGATGAACCGCTATTAATAATATCAAGGTTATCTAATCCCTGCATAGATACACTAAATTCATTGAGAACATTATTCAATTCTCACAAATAAAGCTGCGTATTCTCTACATCTGCTACGTGCCATGGTTTAAATTCTGCTTCGTTGGGCAAAAATGATGGACCAACTAACCATAAATGAAAACTTTCAATTTTATTTGTATTCACATCTCTTGAAATCACATCAGCAGAATTATCGTTTGAACTGACATGCCTCCAGTTATTAATTTCTGTGAACTTTTTTATTTTATTACAGTACAAAGTCCGGACTCGTCGGGACTTCGGCGTTTCTGTATTAGGGATTTTTCAGATATTAGATCATCAATTTAAATCTGGTAAGATAGCATGCGGAAATTATGCAATTAGAAATATGAAATCTTAATTTATGAAATAAAGAACAATTGTGATCTAAATGGTATCAAAATTTACAAAAAAAAAGCTTAATATTTATTCGTTTACTCTATTAAACATTTCTTTCAATTTAAATTGCTTCCACCAAAAATTCAAAAAGTTCCTTTTTCTTTTTTCTTATGTCATATAAGTTGACTTTCCAATGCCAGAGTCCTCGCACAATTTTGAGATGGATAAGAATTTTCCATTTTTTGCAGCAATTCCAGTTTTTGTTTACTAGACATTGAAACATGGTTTCTCCTTGTAGATCCTTTGGTAGCTCCAGAATTGGAAACTCTTTTCGACATAATCAAAAGTTCAAGCTTAGTTTTTATAAAATAACAGTCTGCAATAACAGTCCGTTATAATAACAGTTTGCAAAAAATAATAAGCTGGATCAAATTAGAAGATCAGGGAGCAGTGCAGTGCTAACTGAAATGCCTTAGAACCAGTATAGATAATTTTAGTCTAGCTTAATAGCGACCATTATACATTATTGGCGACGAAAGCCAAGTTGTTTCAAAGCCAAGTTGTTTTGCCAAATTTTGTCTTGCTCATATCGCGTACTGAATTAAGCCTGAATTGTACTATATCTATGTTTATTTCTTGCAAATGCTTAAAACTAATCCGAGTCCTGAATAAATAAACTTCCACATATACTTAACGCTTTATTTAGGGCCGGCACTAAATACCGCATGGTGCAGTCTGTAAGGGTCCTAAATTCTGCTACAAAGCGCGTTTCTAAGTTTTAAATTTTCACCGCACTTAAACTTTGCATCCCAGTGCTTTTCCTAAATCATAAAATGCTTTTCATCCCTTAATTTTGCCGCTCGGGAAGAATAATACGGATATATTATCTTTCACCAAAACTTTAAGTAAAGTATGAGCCAAACAGTTGTCTACAATCAGGACTATTTTTGAGTCATCAGGTAAATACCGAATTCAAATGTTTACAATCCCCGGGTATAAGATGATTTTCAAACCAATCATTCATTCACGTGTGTATCATCCATGCTCTTTTATTTGTACGATATATAACAGGGAAAATCGTTACTCCTTTAAATACTCGAGGTCGTGCATGTTTTCCGATTATGAAAAGTTTGCATTATAAAAACTTCTCATCCCTTAATTTTGCCGCTTGGTGGTTCCCCAAATTTTGCAAAAATTTCATCTTCCCTAAATTCTGTCGTCCGGTGCTGACATATTCTGCCGCCGCTTCTGGGTTTATGGGTTATCAGTTCTTCTTAATTGAAATAACACTAAATGTAATCTTTTGGCCTATGAGTTTCATTAACAAAATCTATTTTTAGGATATGAAAAAAATTTTTTGTTGAATTTTTCCTCGTCAACATTTGTTAGAGCATTTAAAAATCTATAATCATAGCCAAGCTTAATGTTAGCAGAAAAAGTTGCCATACTCTTGTTATTCAATTACTAATATAAAAAAAAAAGTTTAGACTCACAAATTTATGCTTACATGATTGTTTTTCCGTAATGAGGTTATTTTATTTAGTGCCTGAGTGAAATTAAGAATCGGAATTTTTAAGTGAAAATCTCCACATATTTTATTATGGAAGGAAAAATCAAATGTGCATGTGCAAAGCATACAGGAAAAAAAATTGCTTGTGGCTTTGAGGTCCTAATTTTAGATCATTTCGGACTTTGTGCTGTATGACTTTTTCATGTTGTTTTGCTTTATTGTGTGTATGTATATATAAAATTCATTTGTCACAGACTCTTTCTGGTGGCAATAGTATAGCAACTGCTGCTAGTAATGCTTCAAACATCATTACAACTTATTTTTCCATAGATGGAAGTTTGAAAATGTATATGAATATTTTACATTATCTAACAAGCATTTTACATTGAAATGGCTTTATATTGGCAAAATGTGGTAAAAAACCAATTAATGATTTGTTTCTCGCACATGTGTAGATGAGGTAACTGTTTCTTGCCATTGCAGAAATTTGCCAAATTCACTTTTTCGCCAATTCCACTCTAGAAAACAAGTATAATACAAAGTCCGAGATCTGGAAGTCCAGTGTCCAGAAGGATCTAAAGTCCGGACCTCAAAGGCGCCACCAACCAATTTCTTTTAAGATTTTTTGGGGGTGTATGCTTTACGCATGCACATTTGATTTATTTCCTGCCTCATAATAAAACATACGGAGAGTCCCGATTCTTAATCTCACTTCGGCACTAAATAAAATATCTCATTATTGAAGAAATAATCATTTTAGCATAAATTTGTTTGATCAGTAATTTGACTCCATAGCTGTGTATCTGCTTGGCATACATCCAAACAAACATTGTTTTTACAACTAATATTTATATTCCTGGCGCCAACCTGGCGAATCATTATTATATTTTGCTTTTATCATGGCATGTTTATCAATACATGACAAGTTAAGTGATGACTTTTGCAGTGATTCCTAAACAACTTTTTTATATTAGTAATTGAACAACAAAGACTATTATCGACTACAGATTTAAGTTATATGCAGTAAAAAATGTTGATGAGAAAAGATTTAACAAACATTTCTTTCTATATGCTAAAAATAGATTTTGTTAATGATACTCATAGGCCAAAAGATTAGATTTAGTGCTATTTGAATTGAGAGTAACTGATTTGTTATTCACATAAAGCCAGAGCTCCCATGGCCGAATCGAGCGGCAGAGTTTAGGGAAGAAGAAGAGTTAACAGAAATTTTTCATTGCGATGATAATGCCCCAATCCCCAATCAATTAAAGGACGGTAAAATCTGTAGTATGGTTCTAGATCCAGAAAATACCGCTCCTGATAGTGTAGAAAGTGACACAGAAGTTATTGAAAAAGAAAAAATTTCGATTGACAAGTTAGTCTGAATTCTCGACTCAGAAATTACAGGACTTAAACAATGGAACTTAGTAACTGAACAAGAAGTTATATCTGTGTGTAGAATTAAAAAGAAAGTATTAGCACAAAAATCAAAGCAACTTAAACAATGTACATTGTAAGAAATGTTTAATAAAGTAAACATATTTTAGAGTCATTAGGTTTTTTGGAAGCAGGAATACATGAAAAATTATTGTTGCCCTCGCTGGGACTCTTGGACCTCTCGAATGTGTGTCGAGTGTGCTAACCATTACACCACAAAGGCATGCCAAAAAGAGGGAGAAAAATACATTATAATATAAATATTAAGTTTTTTGTTGTAAATTTTGATACCTTTTAGATCACAAATGCTTCATTATTTTATAAATCATGATTTCATATTTTTAATTTTATAATCTCTAGATGTCATTTTACTAGATTTAAACTAATGATCTAATATCCGGAAAAATAAAAAATCTGGGATCGCTGAAGTCCTGACAAGTCCAGATCTCAGACTTTGTACTGTACCAAATATTTTCTTATGTCAATACATTTTGTTTATTTGTATGTACAATTACTAAATTTTTCTTTTTCTAATTTTTTAAAAATTTTATTGTTTTGTTCTTAGGGTGTCCCAAGTTCTGCATTACGGGAGATTTGCTTATTAAAAGAGTTGAAGCACAAAAATATTGTCAGGTATGTTTTGTAAACTAATAAATTCTCAGTATTAATGCATTTTTTATATCCATTTGTTGAAGTGCTACATAAGTACAGCAATTACTTTTTTGATTTGAGCTATAATTTTATGTTCTCCTGGGCTCCTTTTTCCAGTTCTCCTGGTTTTTCATAACATCTCATTCTGGCATTGGATCAATGAATCTTCCAATTTTTAATATATTTATTTTTAATATTGAGTGGAAGGAAAATGTTCCACTGCAGTAGATTAACTGAAATGAAATGTAAATTTGGCAAATTCCATTCTCCCTCATTTTATTTGCATAAATTATCCTAATCTACTATAGACATTTATTTTAATTATATAATTTTTTATGAAGATTTGACCAATGTTTAATCAGTTAATATTTGTGTTTAATTTTGTTTTACATCAATAAATGGAACATTGTAAAGTTTATTCCCGCAAAATTATATACATATAGTATTGTTGCGGGTTTTTTTTCCCATCTTCACGTTTGTACGGGGTTCGTAGATTTGAAGTGAATAACGACGGCACCAAGCTGAAGTATCAAAATACACTTTAATGGCCAGTATTTTTCAAGACAGCTCCAAACCACTTTACAGTCTTTGAAGAACTACTATAAACATTCAAAATCATAAAAACAACCTTGTATTTAGCGTAAGAATATTGAAACAATCGATTTCGAGGGCAGCTAAAGGTCCCTCCTCATCAGGAGAAAGAAATACCTAGAAAGAAAAATAAAGGGGAAGGAGTCTCAGAAACACGTGGTCCTTATCAGCACTGCACGTGGTTATAAACGGATTTTTAATCAGAGTTACACTGGCCGCCTACTTTTACTGAGCCAGGCTATCTGATCAAACATATAACACAAAGGACAAGAAAAAATAGCGAAGTTAGAAATAGGGAGGGAGGGGCAAATGCACCTTCATGCTCAAAATCTGAACTTCGAATAATGGAAAGCAACCACTGAACAGATATTTATACCCTCTGGTAGTACCAAACGTGAGGAGGTAACACCATCTATCGGCAAAAATAACTGAATTAAGATAGTAGAATTTTAAAGGCATTAGGAAGGACTGGATTGGACTTCAAATCATTAACTAAACATGCTAAATCTTTGTGAATATGAAAAGCCTCAAGAAAATGCAATTCACCTATGGAAGAAGCCTTTCGGATAATTTTTGCAGACCCAAAGTCAAAATTATGGTTAAATGTCCAACTATGATACGCTATTGAAGATTTGTTGATTTCACCTTTTTAATAATAAAAAGATATAATAAGGTTTAAGATATATTGGCCAAACAAAAAGAGCGTTGAAGTTTCGTATCAAGGAACATGAATCTTATGTCAGAAAAGGAGAAATCAACAAGTCTTCAATAGTGTATCATAGTTGGACATTTAACCATAATTTTGACTTTGGGTCTGCAAAAATTATCCGAAAGGCTTCTTCCATAGGTGAATTGCATTTTCTTGAGGCTTTTCATATTCACAAAGATTTAGCATGTTTAGTTAATGATTTGAAGTCCAATCCAGTCCTTCCTAATGCCTTTAAAATTCTACTATCTTAATTCAGTTATTTTTGCCGATAGATGGTGTTACCTCCTCACGTTTGGTACTACCAGAGGGTATAAATATCTGTTCAGTGGTTGCTTTCCATTATTCGAAGTTCAGATTTTGAGCATGAAGGTGCATTTGCCCCTCCCTCCCTATTTCTAACTTCGCTATTTTTTCTTGTCCTTTGTGTTATATGTTTGATCAGATAGCCTGGCTCAGTAAAAGTAGGCGGCCAGTGTAACTCTGATTAAAAATCCGTTTATAACCACGTGCAGTGCTGATAAGGACCACGTGTTTCTGAGACTCCTTCCCCTTTATTTTTCTTTCTAGGTATTTCTTTCTCCTGATGAGGAGGGACCTTTAGCTGCCCTCGAAATCGATTGTTTCAATATTCTTACGCTAAATACAAGGTTGTTTTTATGATTTTGATTGTCACATTAGCGTGTTTCTCTTCTTGTCTACTATAAACATGCTGAAACAATCAGTGACACAGACTTCAGGCTATAACGGTGGAGACAGCTTCACTGCAAAGCACCAGATTACAGCTCCCAACTCTGCTTGGTCGTTCTTGGAATTCTACGTACTCTCGGGACTCTCCATGCTTTAACTCGCAAAGCACTCAACAATACACAAGAGTGCATAGACTCGGTTCAGTCGTTCTCGGAGCTGAGCACACTCTAAGATGAAACCTGACGATGCACTAACTTGCGATACACCGAGAGACTATCTCAATGCACTCAATGACTAATTTGGCACTATACTTCAAGACACTCGCTCACTGACTGTTAGTTTGATGGACTTTGCACTATTAGCTCGCTACTTGAGACACTGACTGACTCTCCGTGTACCAGCATGGTTTATATAGCTTTTGGCTTGTGTTCAAGAACATTCTGGACTAAACCAGTAAGAATTTGTTCCAGAAGGTTCTCCCTCTGTCTATGGCATATCTCCAGTTTTGTTGCCAAATGAGCGATTTCTCACCAAATATGGCAACCCTGCCTTTCCTTGCCATTTTCTGGCTACCCTAAACCTGTTTTGTCAGGAAGCTATCTTACTGCGCGTTGACCTTTTGTAAAAATATTAATTCTAATTTCATCATATTTAAAATTTCTTTGATAAATAAAAGGTTTTCTTTGATACTCGGGAATTTTTCAGCGTAAAAAATGTAAGAAAAATACAAAGTGAAATTAACAAAAAGACATAATTTAGAAAATCTAATGGAATATTAATACAGTTTTCATCGAAATCATGTTTATAATACTTCAATAATATGAATCATGCACCTTGTAAAGTGAATTTAAGTCAGTTTGGAGTTTTCTTTTAATTTTTTGTTACTGGGACCAAGGGTATGTATATTCAAGGTTCCTACAATCCTTAAAAGTTCTTAAGTTCTAAGTTAAGTTTATAAACTTCTAAGTTAAGTTTTATAAATCGAATTTTGGTCCTTAAAAATTTTTGCCAAAATCGTCGGAAGGTCCTTAATTTTAATAATCTGAAATTTCTGTCTTGTTTTTACAACTACTGTTTTGAGTGTGAATTATCATTTTGGAGGAATTTTTTTTGGCTATTCACTGACAAATATGATTATCTTTTGAATGTGTTCATGGGGTATAATTTGTTCCTATTTCTAATATAAAGGGTGGGATACTGGAGTTTCTAAGCAAAAAGTGAAACATAAATATTTAAAAATTATTTCATTTTTTTCTAATGAAGAGCTCTTAAACAACTTTCTGCTTTTGTAGATGTGAATTCTTACGAGGCGTATTTGGAAACTTAAGTACCGTTTTGAAAAAAAAAAAAAAAAAAATAGTAAAACAATTTTTTCGAATCCAATTTTATTTTTACATGAAAATACATGTCTTAAACTATTTTTCAACATAGTTTCCGCCAATGATCAAGCTCTTGTCATAGCGGGTGACCAGTTTTTGTATACCATCGTCAAAGAAATTTCCAGTTTTGATAACCACGACTCTACAGCATTTTTCGTGTCATCGTCCGATCCAAAGCGCTTGCCTCCAAGCTCGCGCTTCATGTGCAGGAACAAGTGATAACATGAAATTTGTGGAAATGCCTCTGAAAGAGTTGTCATTGTGAAGCGTCTGTTCTCATGAATTGCTTCATCAACTTTCCTTACCAAATCATCGGTGACAACAGAAGGCCGACCACTCCGAGCCTCGGCGTGGACATTTGTTCGACCTGCATTAAACATTCTTACCCACTTTCTCACCATTCCATCACTTATCGCGTATTCACCATAAACTTCTGGTCACTTGATGATAAATTTTGGCCGGTTTAACATTCCTCGCGTTCAAAAATTTAATCACGGCACGAATCTCACCCTCAGCGGGAGAACTAATTGTCTTAAACGTTTTGAATGTGCACAGCAAACTGAAAACTCAACATAGAGCAACCAAAATTGCGACAATTGAAAGTCAGTGAACAAGAAAGACTAGTGCACATGCGCGGGACACCTACCACAGTGCTGCGACGGCGCTAGAATGAAACGGTACTTAGTTTCCGAATACGCTACATATATTAAACGGCTTGAAATTTAGTGACTTATCAACATTTCGGTGATTTTAATATCAGTTTCTATAAAAAGTTTTTAATTCGGAGATCTGGGAATTTTTCGTGGATTTATAAGGTATTTCTCCCGCCTTCATAGTGTAGTGGTTCTGCACACTGGGGCGGTATTTCAGAGGTCCGCGGTTAGATTCCTGGGAAAGTTGGTTGCTAATTTTTCATCTTGCATGCTTCCAAAAATTCCTAATGTCTCTATAGATTTTTTAAAAACATTATAACATTAATAAATTTAATTAAAATAATGGTGATATATTTTAATTACTGTATTTGATGGCATATAAGACGCCCTTTTTTTCCTAAATTTGGTCTCAAAAGAGTTACCTGCATCTTATACGTGAAGGACACAGGTTAACTTTCAATACTGAATGCTATTTTTAGCCCGGATAAAGGTCTAGACACTCATAAATTTTTCTACATCTGCCAAAATTATTTTGTGCATGTGTGAAATATCTGTCGCCAAAAAGCACCAAAGCTCGAAGCTGATGTTGAAGTTCGAACAGGTTCAACGGTCACATTACATCTATGGAGCCTTTCCTTCTTTACATAGACTTTCTTTGACTCAGCTGACACACGTGTCGGTATCGATGCTTCTCTGTATAAACGTGTCGGTATCAGTGCTTAAAACTATTTGTTTAAAAAAAATACCCTGGAAAATATGACTACAGGAAATAAGAGATTAAGCTATACAATTCAGTATAAACTAGGAGTGTTAAACTACTCCAAAGTGCTTGAAAACAGAGCAGCAGCAAGGCATTTCAGTCCACCACCTATCGAAAAAATTATATGTACTTGGCAACTGCAGGAAGATCAACTGAAGACTGCTAAAAAACAAAAACATAACCTTTGATGCCCAGCTTCATCTTGGCCTGAACTTGAAAATGCCGTAAAAATGTGCATGATAGATAAGAGGAAATCTGGGATAAATGTTTCAACCAAAATGATAATCAGTGAGGCCAAAGGATTTGCAGAAAAACAAGGGAATCGGAACTTTTCAGGGTCTGAGTGCTGGTGCTACAGGTTCATGAAAAGGCAAGGCTTATCAATGCACACATAAACAACTATTGCACAGAAAATGCCAGCAGATTATGAAGAAAAAATATTAGCATTTCATAGGTTTGTTATAAATGCATGCAAGAAAACTTCTTTTGAGCTTGGTCAAATAGGAAATATGGATGAAATTCCACTCACATTTGATGTACCATCCAACAAGACTGTGAGTATTAAAGGTCTAAATCAATAACCATAAAAACCACAGGTCATAACATGTTGTGCAGATGGCACAAAACTACCGCCGTTTTTTATATTGAAAAGAAAAACTCTTCTGAAAGAAAAGCTTCCAACGGTTGTAATTGTTCATGTTCATCCGAAAGGCTGGATGGACGAAGCTGGAATGAAACTGTGGTTACAGAATGTATGGGGCAAGGTGACCTGGTGGACTTAAGAAAACCCTCTCTTTTGGTTTTGGATCAGTTTAGCACCCATAGAACTGAAACCATAAAGAATAAAGCGAGAGAATTAAAAACCCAGATAGCTGTCATTCCTGGTGGACTGACTAGCCAATTGCAGCCTTTAGATGTATCGGTGAATAAGCCATGTTAAGGAAAAAGTGCGAGAACAATGGAACAAGTGGATAGGAGAGCCACATCACACCCTCATAAAGCCTGGAATGGGTTATGGGTTATTCAATTATGGCAAAGCACATGAGGGCTATCTGCCTAAATGGAGGGATGCCTTCGTGGAGGACTTTCTAAGGAAAACTGGCTCGTATACACATTACACATGGGGAAAACCACGAAAACGCCCATGCAGCCAGCCCGTTCACGGGATTCGAACCTCGGACCGAACTACCAGTGTTCAGCGTCTTTACCGCTCGGCCGCTGGTGGGCCCGAAGCCGAGAATGAAGCGGCCCTCTATTTCACAAGTGTGCAAAATGGGTAAAAAAATCTTAGGAGGACGTAAAGGCTGAAGTAATTGTTAAGTCCTTTAATGTGGAATGAACAGAATACGATGCATTATTCGAAGAAGGTGATACTAGCGATGACGGAAACAGTAGTAATGACGATATTCTTGTTTTCGATGATGATGGTAGTGAAAAATTTTTTATGGTTTTGAAAGTGATTAAAGTCTAATTTCATGATAGGCAACGTTTTCCTTGAATCTGTGTTTTCTGTTGTTTCTGCTTTATTTTGTATTATGTTTGATTGCTTGCCGTTCATTCATTTATTCATTATTGAAATTTACGTATCATGTTCAAAATAGCTTGCCGTTTGTTAATTTTCCTTAATAAAAATATGTTTGGTAATTGCATTCAATGATTGTTTATTTGGCTTTTACAAAAGGTGAGAACTAAAAGAAACCACATTTTAGGTTATTGTGGTACCGCGCTTTCGCACAGACCGTTGAAATATTTTTCCCTTGTGTTTGGCCTTCTATAATAATGGTGCGTCTTATATGCCGTCAAATACGGTACATTTAAGAAATAACATTAAAATAAACCATTTATATTTTTTTGCTGTCATATTATGAAGAGACATTACTTTCCATTTTGGTGATTTATTATACAGTATTTTGAATGTGAAAAATAAACAATATAATAAATGTTATAAAAAACAGTTTACAAAACAATTCTTAGAAAAAGCAAAATAGCTATGTAATTAATTAAAAATTTCTTTCTTCTAATTTTTTTCATTGTAAGAAGTTTTTCCTATGTAAATGTTTCAGAATTATCAGAATATGCATCAGTTTTCTCTATAAAATTAATTTCACACTTTTTCCCACTGTTTCTCCCCCCCCCCTACAAATATTTCTGGCCTTTTTTTCTATTAGAGAATTGCTAGGGCTAATTTTTATTTAGGATTTTAGACATTGCAACTTGGAAAGTTTAGAAGGATTTAAAGGCAAGATTTACAGGCCCACAATTCTAAAAGGCTTCCAAAAAAATGTGACAAAATAAAAAATATCTTCATTGTATTAACACATAATGAATGTATTTTACAGAAATTTTATGATGAATTGTGAAGAATATTTGGAAGGACAATGAAAATATAATGTTTGAATGTTGTACTTCCTGGTGCTGGAAGTCTTTTTCTTAACATATTTTTTCATAACATATTTTCTCAACTTTTCACTAGACACAAGCGTGAGAAATATAAAAAATGTTTCCAATCTTTTTGCATGGACAGTAATTTATAAAAAAGAATTTTTCTGGTAATAAGAAATTGAAAAGTGACAATTTAAAAGATTCACCTTATATGTCTCAATAGATCATACACAGGACTGGCACTGAGCATTTTCCCACCTGATGAAATCTCTCTGGTTCCTAAATTATGCTGCCAGTCCCTGTCCTAAATTCTAAAAGTTTTGCCGTTTCTGGATTTTGTTGCTCAGTGTGTCACTAAAATCTAAAAATTCTGCCTTATCGGCTCTGAAACCAGCTCTTAGCACATGTTATTTCATATTTATTCTGAATATTCATATTACTGAAGAAATGAAATTAGCAGCTTTAATTATATCCCAAATGCATTTAGTTTTTTAGAATAGCAGAAGTCTTTAATTCCAAAAATTCTAAAATGAAGACGAAACATATTGAAAGAAATTGAATACATAATGAGGAAGGAAATTATTTTTCAAAGATATGTATAGTTATTATTATGCAAATTAATCAGTTGCTTAGAATTTTAGCCTTTACTATAGCTTCCCCATTAATTATGTTCTGTCCATGTGTCATTTTCTTATTGAATGTCTGCATTGTAACCAACTTCGATTAAAGTATTTTATCAACTGCAAAATTATATATATATATATATATATTTTTAAAATTTTAATGCTATGTATTGTAATGTATCTCATATTATACTTTTGAATTTTAGCCCTGTTTTGTATTTGAAAAATCGTGTTAGTTTTATGTTTTGGTTTATGTCTGAATGTCTTGTCTTTTCACTTTGTTTGATTAAAAAACTGTGCTCTTCTCTTAAATTGTACTTGTGGCATACTTCTTTTGGATGTTTTAGGCTGCCAGGTAATCCACTATCACCGTCATCACTGAGTCTCGATGAAATACCATATTTCCAAGTGTATAAGACACTCCTTCTTTAAAAATTTCATAAAAACTGGGTGCATCTTTCTTTAAAAACTGGATGCGTCTTTTACAATGGTGGTGCTGGCGCAAGATTGTTGAGGAAACATATGGGGCAAGCATGTTAACCCTTAGCCAAAGCCTTTGCTTCTTTAAACAACTCAAGTGTCTAAAATTCTACAGCATATTTAAAAAAAATATATACGTATTTCGAATGCATATATTTATTAAACTGTATGACCATACGAATATGAACTTTACACACATATGTACAAACCTCTCAAGTTCAGATTACAGATGTTCAATATGTCCTCCATCAGCGATACGAACAATATCACATCAATACTCAAATTCCTTCCATACTCTGGCAAGCATGTCCGTTGTCACTGATGTTATGACAGTACGGATACGGTTCTTCACCTCTTTCAGGTTCTGTGGTAGTGGTGGTATATAAACGTTGTATTTAATGAAATCTCACATGAAGAAGTCACAGGGTGTCAAATACAGTGACCGTGGAGGCCAGCTGAGACATATAAGTCGCCAGCTCCTTGAAGACCAATCCAACAGTTTGGTAGAGTTTCATTCAGATAATCACGCACATGGCGAAACCAGTGGGGGAGGGCCCGTCTTGTTAAGAAATGGAGTTGTCTTCGTGCAGCCTCGGAAACAACCAGTTTTGTAACATAGCGAGATACTGCTGACCATGTTTCCATCAAAGAAGAATAGGCTATAAACAGATGATCGGGGTATCGCACAAAACACATTGATTTTGGGCGAATCTCTTACATGTTCAATGGCTGCATGTGTGTTCTGTAGGCCCCAAATTCGAAAATTGTGTTTGTTTACATGACTACTAACATGAAAAGTCGCTTCATAACTGAACACAATGCGTTGTGCAAAAATGTTATCATTGTCAATCGCATCAGTAATCTCATTACAAAGTGTCACACGTTTGCATTTGTCATAAAAATGCAGAGCCTGTAACAAATGTAACTTGTACGTCTTCATAACCAACCGACATCTCACAACACACCAAATTGTTGTTGTTGGCAGTTGTAACTCCCGACTGGCACAATGAGTTGATTTTGAAGGACTACATTGGAAAGCAGTTTGAATACGTGCACCATTTTTGTCGTGAACATGAGGCTGGGCAGAACTCTTTCCTTTACACGCACATCCTGTATTTACAAACTGTCAATACCATCTGCGAATGTTCCACCCATTCGGCGGATCACTATGGTACCTCAACTTGAAACGTCTTTGCACTGTAATCGCGGAATTGCGTGTACATGGATAAAATCAAAGGAGTGCGCAATGCCATTTTTGTGCAATTCGGGGATTTTTTCTTCTTTTAAGTGAAAATAAGTCGATGTGTACATGGATACCGAGTTTGTGCAGTTGTTGGTCTTTTTATTTTGGCTTTGTGTAGCGGTGATTTTTGTGCCAAAAATCGCCGCTTCGCAAGCCAAAATAACAAGTCAAAGAATTGCACAAAATCAGTATCCATGTACTGCCCATAATCGCCAAGTTTCGCCAAGGGGTACCTAAACTATACTTTTACCCAATAGAATAAATGCACTCTTTAAAATTCACTATATTTGTTTACCATAGCGACACTCTGGCGCTAGGTTCCCTTAGCAGCGTTATATTTTGTTCATATTGTAACTCAGAATGCACAAAATTTATATCATTAGAAGAATTATCTAATCATAACCACATGTTCTATTCAAATAATATAAAAAAGCTAGAGCGATGTATAAAAGAAATTAAGCAAACAAAACAAAAAAAGAAACAGTTTTTTTACAGACGATTTAGTATTTCTCATTCATTTAATTCAGTTCTCACTTCCCGACAAGGCAAAAATACATAAAAACTCAAAATATCTATATTAAAAATTACGAAGTAAATCTTAAACACTTTTTTTCTCAAAAAAATTCAAGAAAGGATTGAGCATAATTTAATTCGCAATAATAAATGAAGGCGTTGTCTTTGTTGTTGCGAAGCTTAGTCTCTCTAGATCTACTATCTACAACAAATCTATTCTGCTGTTTCAAATGTAAATAAATATGTCCACCATGTTATTTAAAAATTAGGCTTAACCGCACTTAAACAGCCTTTAAATTGTTGATATTTGTACAAATATCGCTTGCAGGTTTACGAAAGGCATAAAAACTTTAACCGGAAGATAAGAAAAACATAATTCAATCATTTTTAAAGCAAAAAATTTACAGTTTACAAACATATAAGAGTAAAGAAACTGAGATCACTGAGCCGATTAACAGAGTGGATATATATATATAAATATATTTATATATGTTTGGTGCAGCCGATTGCAACCAAAATACGAGGTGAACATCTACATGTTATAGTCTACAGTCCTATATAGAAATATCTACAGTCCTATATACAAAATTTCAACTTTCTGAGACTACTCGTTTTTGAGTTATGCGAAATACATTCGTACAGACGCCATGAAAAATTCTCTTCAGAATTCATTTTAAAGCAGTTTTATATTTTTTTGAAGGAAAAGAGTCTTTTATTCTGTCCTTACATTCAGATGTCATGCGAAAACATCGTTAAATTGCATTCGATAGCGGTCAAAATGGATATTTTCATTGAAATATGTTGCCGGAAACTTTTCGCGATTACAATACTTTTTTTTTACTTCATACAAGGAAGTAAAAATTCTATAACATTTTATTGACCATTCCTCTCACTTAAAATACTTACTTAGGTTAATGTTTATAGCCCTAAACTAGTGCATAATGTTTAATTTAGAAGTAAGGTGAAAAGTCATCGTAATGTGGTGCCATCTATCGATGCTAGATTTAACTAGATCAGTCATGTAAATAGATAATATAATGTACTATGTTTTGAAAGTCGTCGTAGTCTCGATGTGTAATTTTCAATATAATATGTTGATGTTTTTCTTACAAAATATAACTTTTCTTAATATCTATTAAAAATGTATAAATTTTCATTTCATTTTTCATTAATTTTATTATTATTTTTTTCCCTTTCATTCCTTCTCTTTCTCGTTTTTGGTTTAGCTACATGATACTGCATCCACCTAACAGAAGTAGGTTTGGTTTATGTAATTACGACAAAGCCAGAGGGCTATCTGCCTAAGGGGAGGGATGCCTTCAGGAAGGACTTTCTTACGAAAACTGGCTCGTATACACGTTACATAGGGGAAACTAAGGGCAGTCCGTTCGGGACATTCGAAATTTGGACCAAACTACCAGTGTTCTGTGACTTTATCGCTCAGACGCTATTGGGCCTATTAGAAATAGAGTGACCGTTTTACTTAATATAGAACCAGTCTCTTCCAATGAAAATTGCTCTTTTAGGCTAAATCTTTATAAAGATTTTGCTCGAAAATCTCCCAAACCTGAATACCGATATTTAGGGAATATTTAGGGAAGAAAAATGATTGTGTATACTATTCAAATATATATATAGAGAGAGAGAGAGAAGAACTGCGATATACGGTGTTTATCCTGGGGTTCTATCACCTGATGAGAGGAGAAAGATGATTGTGTGTGTAATATTATGATTGTGAGTACATAATATTATATACAAATTAGGTAGAAAAAGAGAAATTCTATGTATATTTTTACAATGTACTAAAACATGCACCATCCAATTCCGATAAATCATATTCAAAAGGCTTCCGTGCAACTTTAACACGATCCAAATCATTTAGTAGGTGCGGTTAGAAAATAAGAGTTGCATATCAGCAGCGTTTTCGATATATGAAGAGCGAAAAATGTAGTTTTTGCGGAAATGTATTTAGTTCTGAATAAAACAAAACCCTAAAGAATATTTTCTAAATGTAACATTATGCAATAGTTTATTGTTATAAACATTAACCTAAGTAACTATTTTAAGCGAGAGGCGTGGTCAATAAAATGTTACAGAATCGAGCTTTTAATTACCTTAATATGAAAGCATTAAGAAGAGCCAGATTGGAAAATTAATATCATTAAGTAAACAAGAAAAATTATTAATGATGTGAGAGTGTTCAAAAGAACTTAGTTGATTAATGAAGAAGCTTTACAGATAATTTTTGAAAATCCCATATGTAATTAAGTGACCGCCGTACTTAAGTAAAAAAAAAAATTCTTTTTTCCTTTCGATATTTAATTCATATTCCCTGATGAAAAATTTTGGCGCTTTTATAATTGGGCCAAAGCACATATGAGATCTTTAAGAATCGAAAAATGAATTTTATTGATAGGTGAAAAAATGATTTAAATATAAAACTTGTGGAGAAGTCGAGAAATTTTGTAATTGATAGTAAGTTTGAATAATTATTGGGTACGTGTCAGCTAAACGTCACTATCGGCTTAGTGTGCTGTTGACTAAATGACTTGACAGTTAAGTGTCCCGTAGCTAAATGTCGTGACGGCTAACTCTCTGTGTTGGCCAAATGTCCTGTCGGCTAACTGTCCGTGTCAGCTAAAAGTCTTATTGGCTAACTGTCCGTGTCGGTTAAGTTTCCTTGTTAGCTAAGTGTCCTTATCAGCTAAATGTCTTGTCGGCTAACTGGTGTTGGTTAAGTGTCCCGTCAGCTAAGTGTCCGCAACCGAAACTAGACTATGTATTCGTTTCACCAGTAGCCGAGCCGAGGCGCAGTGATCGATAGTTAGGACAAAATAAAACTTTGTAATATGTATATTCTTTTTAGAACACTATGTATTTGAAATTCACAATAATTTCATCCTCCCCCTTCATTAATGAACAGTGTCGGGTAAATGTTTAAAATGGTATATCTTCTAGTTTCTAACAAAGGAGCTTCCATTTGAGGGTATACTTTTAGTCACCTTTAAGACAGAGAACCATAAAATTATTCTTTTAAGATGATACTGTCTACAATAAAAATGAATTGATACAATACACTTGGGGAAACTGCACCTTAGGCTATTGTGTACTTTAAGGGGTACGCTGATGAGATCCAGCTAATAGTTAGGAGTTCTGATAGTGACAACGAGTTGTGTGCTGACTAAATGTTGAGTTTGGTAACTTTGTATATTTTTCTTCTATTAAATTATAATCCAGCAAGCTAATATCAAGGTGTGTCTTATACAAGTGAAAATACAGTAAATTCCTACATAGGCTTAAGTCACTACTTTTGCATTGTGCACCTGCTATGCATTTTGGCTGGTTTTTTTAATCATAAAATATTTTTAGTTATAAAAATAGTTTATAGATGACAAAACCATATTATGTGGCAGGTAATGGCCAATTATAAATCATCACTTACCATATATCAAAAAGCTTAGCAGGTGCATAAGGATATCATTTACAGAGTCTGTGTTTAGAAATTTCTTCTTGTCTAAATGATGATCCTGAAGCATAATGCCAGTCTGAAAGGTTACTATGCTCTTTCATATTCAGTTATTAATATTGCGTGTGCATCATTATTTTCAAGACTTGTATATTCCTTGAGAAATAAAGACCTTGTGTTGAAGTGATTTAGAATTATTAAGTCATAAAATCTAAAATTGAATTGTTTATTCCATTTAAACACTGAAATGATAAAGTTTGTTGGTGTAAAAATTGTAAGTACAGTAGATGCCTGATTATCCGCACCTGCCGCACAAAGTTTTTTTTTTTTTTTTTTTTTACAAGCATAAAGCAAAGAAAATTAAAATGTTCACGAAACTGAGCGAAACGTTAAATTTGCTACAGGGTTCGTAGCGGTCCTTACAAGTGCTTATAAGTCCTTATATTTGAAAATAAAATATAAAGGCCCTTATAGGTGCTTACATTTTCTTTAAAGCCCTTATTTTTTGTTTTTAGTGCTTATTTTTTGCTTTTAGTGCTTTTTTTAATCCTTTTTTTTTTTAAATGAACTCGCATTTTTCCTTGTACCAAAGCCGAAACTAAACAACTTTTCTTCCTAATATCAGGGTTGCTACGCTACCTGGAAAACCGGGAAAAGTCAGGGAATTCGAAAATTGACCAAAATATTCAGGGAAAATTCAGGGAATTTAAGTATTTTTGTCAAAATCTGGAAAAGTCAGGGAAGTTCATACAACGATCCCGCCAAAAAAAGCGATTTTTGCGCCGACGTCGGAAGAGGTAACTTTTTTGGCGAATTATGGTATCACGTGAGTGTCATTCGGGTAGCTGGCATAGAGCCAATTTTCGCAGCTCCAATTTGATTGTCTTTTAGAAAGGCAAAGCAACTTTTGGTTTCCAATATTCTCGAGAATCGCATGTGCAGTGCATGAACTAAAGAAAGTACCTGTTCTCGTATAAAACAAAATGGGTTTAATCCTAGTATACGGTACCATGGAGGTTAGAATCAAAGAATATGTATTGTAAAGAAGGAAAACCTCTCTGCAACAGACGTGGCTGTGGCTCCGTTCCATCATAGAGGGAAAACAGCTGTGCATGTCTGATATATCTGTCGCCAAAGCTCGAAACCGGTGTCGAAGTTCGAAGGTCACGTTATCAAGAGTTCATAAAATGAATATCGTTTAAAATTTCTTTAACCACTTGCGCTAAAAAGACGTGCCACGCACGTCAAGATGTTTTTGTCTCAAACCGCGAGCGACGTGAACACCACGTCGATAAGCATTTATCGCAAAAATGAAAATAACGTGGTGCACACGTCGCCTAACAACGAAATTGTTAAATTTCTCGAGTTACAGCTCTGGATTGCACTCGCAGATGCGGAGCGGCGTAAATGAGAGACTTTACCGCTTGTTATATTGTAGCGCACGGCACCGCAACCGTGAAGTTTAGTCTTAGCGCAAGTGGTTAAACTCTAAAGAGAAAGAGAATATTTTTTTGCGCAAGTAAATTAATTCATAGATTAGTTATTTTCAGGGGGGGGGGAAACTACGAAAATCCGTTTTTAAAATTATTGCGAAAAATCCAAGAAGAAACGTCCTTTGATAAAACGTTTCTTCTTGGATTTTTCGCAATAATTTAAAAACGGATTTTCGTAGTTTTCTTTTTGTCAAAAAGCGTTTCTTCTTAACACGTGATTCTCAATTTCCTGTATACATCGCGGAGAGGGAAATTCTGGCCGCCAGGTTCCGTCGCCAAATCCCTTGGCAAATTTTACCTCCGCATTCTAGCGGCGTAATACCATTTTACTTGTATGGAACCTTTTCTTCTTTACATAGACGTTGTTTGGTTAGAATAATAATGGGATTTGGCGACATCTTGATGCGCAGTAAACGGGTCATTTTGGTCTTGGCGACAATTTTCAAAATCGTGCCAAAGCCTTACCGTATACTAGAATTTTACCGCAAAATCTTTTTAAACCTTTTTTTTTTTCTTTTTAATAAATACCTTGCCATTTTGCAGTAAAATAAAAAAATAGTAATCAGTCATCTAGGCTAGCCATGTAATATAACTATATTCGCTAAAATATCGTTGATTATTCTAATTCAATTTTTAAGTAATTATTTTTATGTTATTCATATAATTTAATGTTGCTTCTTCCCTCTAAATTTATTTATTATTAGTAAATAATATTTCCAAATTTCAGGAAAATTTCTCTGGCATAATCCTGAAATTAATTATAGCAGTATGATGACATACCATCACGAAATTTAATGCACATATTTTTTCCTTATGTATGCTGCGAAATAAATATAAAATACTTCAATTTATTAAAATAGATTTCTTTCTTTCGTTTAGCTGCAGAATGTCTGCGAAAAAAAGCCTTATTTTATTCCAGATTGGGAAGATTCTAATTTCAATCTTCAGTGGAGAAAACAACAACTATTATTATTTATTATTATATTTGTGTTTTCAAGTGTTAAGGTGCCTTTTAAGAACATACCTCACGCAAATTAAATTTACCTAAAATCTAACCTAACTATTTAGCATTGTGTTGTGATTTATAAGGACCGGATTAGCCTCGTGTTGAACTGGTGATGATCATGAGTAATAATTAAATAAAACATACATTTGTTATCCAATATATATATCTTAAATTTTATTAAGTTTCTTAAGTGGAAAACTAAACAAAATTATCAAACAAAGTATACCAAGAATAATTAAGAATAAATGTCCTCTGGGATTTATTAAATAATTAAGTGAATTTGCTACACAATACAAGTAATAAATACCATAATTAATTTACCTCTTAGCACAGCCAACGTACATTACGCCGATAGACTGGAATTTTCTTGAAACACACCTGGAAAACCTGGAAAAGTCAGGAAATTTCATTCTCCTGTTTGAGTGGCAACCCTGTAATATGCAACATCAGATGGTGAATCATACTCCCGGAAATTGCTTTTCCACCCTTTCTCTGCATTAACGTAACCTATGGTGCGCACGTGAGTATAGACAGGTGCACGTCGTTCTATTGGTGAAAGAATTGCGAAAACGGTAGAAAATTCGGTAGTCTTTTCCTCCAATCCTAATGCTACACACATTTGAATTTCTGTCAAGATTTTAATAATTTGCATTCTCGTTCCGTGTGCTCAGTTCATATTCGTGTTTATTATGATTGTTATGCTTATATTATGAGTATATGCATGAATATTTATAATATAGTTGCAGTAACTGGTGAAGTATAGATAAACTTCCAGAAAATGGATGTGTTTTTACACAGATTAGCTTTCTAAGGAATGATATTCAGAATGGCTTAAATAAAAGGAAAGTAATCAAATAGTCAAAAGAATCCCCCCCCCCAATTCATTATACAGTACGGAGGTTAAAGAACGGCTACAATCTCCCCCACTCCTCTTTTTCCAGTTACTACCCGGAATATTCAGCAATTTTCGAGTATGCGGGTTAGTTAAGCTTTTACTGTTAAAGGATGACTACATGAAGCAATTTCCCGTCTTCTGATTTCAGAAATGTGCCTCTTTTTTACTTAAATTACTTTGCTTGGAATATATGTTAAGGGCAAACTGTTATGCAATGAAAATTTAGAAAATGTTCAGAATTTTGATTTAAGTTAAATTATTTAAATATTAATATGAGTGGAAAAATAAATTGTATTTATTATTAGGTGCCAAACGAATACAGTTAATATGGCTTATGATTATTTATTTTCTATATTTTGAACTGACATTTCATCATTAAATCTGGTAATATAGTTTAGTTCTGCATAGTTTTTTTTTCCTCTCGTTGTAAACTAATTCTGTAAATTGAACTGTCATTTAAAATTTAAAAAAAAAGTTAATTGTTTTCCATGGTTGAGGTAATGCTCGTTCTCTTAATAAATATTGCATTGCTCATATTTTAAATTACAAGTCTAATTTTTCTTTTAAGGTTATGCAGTTGTGTATAATGTAATTAGACAGGTGCTTATTTTTTCCTTAAAATGTACTTGAAAAGTGCTTATAGATGCTTATTTTTTTAACTAAAATGTGGCTACCAACCCTGTTGCTAACATCGTGCTTATTTATGGCAAATATATCCCAGGCCTTCTCGGAAACTTCTCCTCTGATAAGTAAGTGATTTCTTACTCACCCTTGCAGTGCCCGCTCCACAACCCTCTCTCGTCTTAAACTTACTGACATGTCCACTTCCTCCCACTCATTATTGTTAGTTTAAGCCTGATAGTGTTTGCCAACTGATTGGAGTTGATTATTGTGTTCAGTGCTTGTGCTTTTTGGTTTTGTTTTTTCTTTACCGATTTAAAATGTCTGGAAAACGAAAGAAGGTTGTGTTGACGATTGCGCAAAAACTAGAATTAATTCCAAAGTAGCAAACGGCGTTACAAGGCAGCAGATGGAATTGGATTACAGAATCACGGAAACAACAATGCGTGATATTCTAAAGCAAGAAGACAAACTGGTGAACTTTGCATCAGTGTCGGACAGTGCTTCCGCAACGAAAACACGAAAAACTATGAAGGGTTCTACCTTTGATGAGCTAGACACGGCATTGACAGAGTGGTTAGCTAAAGTTCGAAAAGAGGGTACTCCTGTAAATGGTCCTATCATTGCGGTGAAGGCAAAAACCTTTTTTGAGTTGTTAGGCCTGAAAGGCAATTTTGATGCGTCTTCTGGCTTCTTGACTCGTTTTAAGCAGCGACTTGGAATTTGAGAAATTGGACTTCATGGGGAGAAACTTAGTGGTGACCAACTAGCAGCCGACGATTTCCACCATGAATTTGAAGAATTTGTTTTAAAAGAAGAGCTATCTTTTTAACAAATTTACAATGCCGACGAATCGGGACTTTTGTGGAAATGTCTTCCCACTCGCACTTTAGCATTTGAAAAGGAAAGTAAAGTGGCGGGTCATAAAAGCAGCAAGGAAAGGATCACTATCATGTCTTGCAGTGACGCTACCGGTGGACATAAACTTAGACTTGTTGTCATTGGAAGTAAAAAAAAAACTGAGATCTTTCAAAGGCACAAGGATAGAAAATTTGCCCGTTGATTACTTTAACAAACAAAACAAAAATAAGAGGGGATGGATGAACCGAAACATTTTTTAAGAATGGTTCAAAAAAATCTTTGTCCTTCAAGTGCGTAAACATCTTAAATCGAAAACCTGCCTGAAAAAGCTGTGCTATTGATCGACAACGCACCTTCTCACCCAGCAACAAGCGTGCTAAAGTCTTCTGATGGACAAATTTTTGCAAAGTTTCTCCCCCCAAACGTTACTGCGCTAATCCAACCCATGGACCAAGGAGTCATTGAAACAATGAAGAGAACATACCAAACCAAGCTGCTAATGACCAAAATTGAAGAAGGTTATGATCTGAAAGAGTTTTGGAAACACTACACAATCTTGGACAGCATCTATGATATTGCATCTGCACGGGATTCAGTGAAACCGTCAACCCTCATAAAATCATGGAGAAAACTCATGCCTAATGTTGAAGCCAGCAACAACCTAACCCCTTTGCGTAACCTTTAGCGTTTTGTGTGTTACCTTTATTGTGTGAGGAAGAGAATGAAGATGTAGACATGCCTACGCCAACTCTTGTCGATATGGTGAAAACAGTTCCGGGCGGTGATGCTGAAAACATTAACGAGTGGTTGGAGTGTGACGTCAACAAACCTGGCTTCGAACGCTTGACAGGAAATTGTGAAGAAAGCAAGGGGAGAGAACGAAGGAGAGTGAAGTGAAGGCGGAGAAGAACCCACTGTGCAGATGCGGAAGACTCACGAAGCGGCTTTACAACAAATTGAAGGACTGCTGAGCTATTTGGGAGAACAAGACGACTTTGAACAAGACGGAGTTGGCGAAGAAACTTATGTTACGAAAAATGCAATCTCGGATCAAGAGAAAATGCTTCCAAAGCAAGAAGCAAACACAAATGACTGATTTCTTCAAAAAGGTGTAGTTTTACAATTATGCTTTTGTAATTACATAATGCATTACAGTATTAAAACAGTACATATGTATTAATTTTTCTGTGTATCCTTGATGCCTCTCGTAAGTACAAAGCACTTTTCCGTTTTCATTAACAAAATGCATTTTAGGTTAATTTTGAGTGATATTCTAGAATATTAAGCGTTAGTTAAACATTTCCTGCTGTTTATTTCACATTTTATTGTACATAAAATGATTTTTCAAAGTTGGAATGACTATTTTCTCTTTTGCTATACCCATTTTTAGCTTATTTCGAATTATCCCCGTTTTTTATTATCCGAGGCGGGCGCGCCACCCAATTCTGCGGATAATCGGGAGTGTACTGTATATTTTTTATGCTTCCTCTCCCTTGCAAGATATGAAAGGGGGGTGGAACGTACTTCATTTTGGGACAACAGTTCAAAATATGTTACTGTATTTATTACATTACATTTTGCCTAATGTTTTCCAGTTGTTTGAACAGATTCATATAGCAGGCACTTGAAATGATTTGTGCTCTAATTAAAAATATTTAAAATTTTTAAATGTGTAGAACTCCAAAAATCTTTGACAATTTAGTCAGCTAATGTTTATTGTTTATAGTAATTACAGATCATGAATTTACAAATTTTTCCGTTCATATAAATACGCCTTTGCGTATTGCATTTTCTGCACTAAGAATTTAAGAACTGGGGAAATTCAATATTACCACTATTATGTGTATGAAGCATAAAAGATTTGGTTTGGTTTCTCTGAGTATCACAGCTGTAAGAGGAGGGATGCCTTCCTGAAGGATTTTCTTAGAGAAACTGACTCGTATCTACATTGCATAGGTGGAAAACCACAAAAACAGCCATGCGGCCAGTCGATTTGATTGGAATCAAACTATCACTATTTAGTGACTTTACCATTCGGCCGCTGGTGGGCCTTGGTTTAGAAAGCGTGATAAGAATAATGCAGTATATTTGTGCGAAATGAAATTAATAAGTGGTCAAATCTTAAATATTCTCTAACTTAAATCCTTAGCAGTTCTTGAATCCTTTGTATGAGAATAATAATAAAAATAAATAAATAAATAATAAAATAATCTGAAAGTTTTGAATTTTATATTACGCGCAAAGGGGCGTTTTTTTTTTTTTTTTTTTTTTTTTTTTTTTTTTTTTTTTTTCAGATTTTACATTATGTCAAAAGGGTTTTTTTTTTAGCGTTTTGTGTGTTACCTTTATTTATTAAATATCATATTCTTCACACTTCAACCATAAAATTCAGTTCAACAGCAATATCACAATAATTAAAAGAGCATATCTTTAGAATTTAAGATGCACAGTCTCTCGCGCTGCAGATAAACAAGTCCCCCCCCCGTACAATGTTCCCATTACCGTTGTTTTATCACAATGTGAGAAACAGTGGCGTAGCTAGGGTGGGGCAAGGTGGGACATCTGTCCCCGGGCGCAGCATACAGGGGGCTCCAAATTGATGCTACAAAATTTTTTAATGGTATGTTTTCCATTCTTAGCACACAGAAAGGGGCGCAAATTCTGCAGTCATCCCTGGGCGCTGAAACTCCTAGCTATGCCACCGGTGAGAAAAATACATACATTCATGCAGATTCTTCATTATTTAATTTAAGTATAATGCATGATTCAAATATTTGGTGGCAACAATTTAAAAAGTTATTTGCTGTTTATAGTGAATCAACGCAAATGCCAAGACGAATAGCCCTTCTGAGCAAATTGTCTGTTTGGGGTTTTAAAGAAGAAAAAAAGTAGAACTAAAAATCTGTATTTAATAGAAACAAATTTAAGAATAGCTTTTTTTTTTAAATACTCTGATATTTATTAAGGAAATACAAAATAAATTTAATACAAAAAAACTTAGTAAAAAAATAGACACATTTAAACCTCTTAAATACTTATTCTTATTTCCTCTAATTAAGGCAATTAAAATAGATTTTTGTAACAATTGAAATTATAATATTTCAGAATTTTTTAAAATCAAAGCAGGTATTTTAGGAGTTAACTAGAATAGATAATACTAAATATGGAACTTAAAAAACTTTCATGAAAATTAAGAGCTCTTAGGATTACCACAAGCTTATATTGGTTATCTCAACTGGAATTTCAGCAATTGTATTCTTTTTTAAATAAATTCTTCTTTTATACTTCACTAAAATTAAATTTTTCAAAAGCTTTGAATTAAGATAAATTGTTTGATAAGTTTTTATTTTGGAATAGAAATGAAGAGAAAAGTGCAGAGATATGAGATTATTGAGTTTCAAAAATTCAAATCTTCCATTCCAGTATAAAATATCTTATATTAAAATATAAATATATGAAGTTCTTTTCTTTACTTTTAATATATTTAAATTGACATACTTTTACCTTTTCTTTTAGACTGCATGATGTTTTGCACAGTGAGAAAAAATTAACATTAGTTTTTGAACATTGTGACCAAGATCTAAAGAAATACTTTGATAGCTTAAACGGAGAAATTGATGCTGATGTTGTAAAGGTATGGTTTTCCTTTTGTTAGTTATCAAATTCAAGTGGTTATAGTTTAAAAATGTTTTAAAATAGTACCTATTGTTATAGTTATATCAAAAAAGCATATCCTATTAAAAGACGACCGTGTCTCGGACTCTCCTTGTGCTACTGCTGTGTCTGCTTTTAAACTATTGACTAGACATGACTACCTTCCTTGGTGCTCATTTGTTTTATTTTAATCTGACTGCCTCACCTTTATTTGCTTTGTGTGATTCTGGATTTAAGAGTTTGGACTGTATTGTAAAGAAGTATTGAAGAGAGCTCTTTGCCTAATGACCAGGCATTTGATAAATAATTATTAAGCCAATAATGCCATCCCTGACTGTTTTTTTTTATGATTATCATGGGAACACTAAAAGCCATTCTGAATTCTAGAATTTTGGAAGGCTAAAGACTTCAAGATCAAGTAAAGCAAATATATTAGGTGCGACACAGAAAACATGAGACTGGTCCAATAAATCTTTGTACTTACAGAATCAGTTCTCTGTGACATTATCACCTTCAAAGTAGTCCCCTTCAAATTCACATATTTCTGCATTCAGTGCTGCCATTGCTGGTAACAGTTCTGAAACAAGGTTTTTCGAAGACCCTTCTGGAGATTCTCGGTTTTTGCCTGAACCTCTTCAACTGAGGTAAAATGCCTTTTCTATAAGCAAGATTTAACTTTAGGAAATAAAAAAAGTCGCATGGAGCCAAAGCAGGTGAATAAGGAGGATGCCCCCCCCCCCATCACAGAAAAGTTTTTGCTGGTCAGAAACTGCTTGACAGATGGCTTTGTGTGAACGGGTGCATTGTTTTGGTGCAACAACCATCCAACACTCCACAACCATGGCCTTTTTCCCTAATTTTTTCTCGAAGCCTTTTTTTAGTACTTCAGTGTATTATTGATGACAGCATACAGTATACACATAAAAAACATTAACAAGTGTTAGTTCTAAGAATTTTTTATTTTGAAGGCATAAACATTTAAATATCGTTTAAAATTTTGTAAAAAGACAATAAATTTGTAAAAAGACGTTAATTTAAGAATTTACTATGCTTTCATGGTTCAACATCCTGATTCGCCGGTTCATATCACTTGTCACCAAGTGATCTCATCTCACGCAAACTACATTACAAAAATCTAAATATCTCAGTATTATCTACATTAATTTCAAGTTAAATCTTTATTTGGATTATAAGTTTAAATGCATGAATTATTTCAATTCGTACGAATAGCTTACTCAGAAATTATGTAAAACCACAGTGCTTTACTTCGCTAGTGCATTCTCATTAGAATTTATGAATTTAGCCCTTGACTTTGCCTTTTCTATATATTCCGCCTTCGGGTGAGCGGTGTGATGGTATCCTAATTGACTTAATTAACACGAATGGACTCAGGGCATAAAATTGAACTATTTGGTAAAAATTCTTTCTAATTGTATGCCAGTATTGAAAGAAACAAGCAATCTGATAAGAAATGGCCGCGACTTGTTTCGAAAGTGAGGCGTAAAATGTTACCAGCAAGGATATTCTGCTTGGCATCAGTTGTACCATTACTGCTGACTTTATCACCTGCGCCGGGAAAACGGAAAAGTACCCCCTCCCCCTTTTTTTAAAATTTAGCAGGATTCATAAAGAGGCTGAGATAACTATGGGAATAACAAATTGATGGAATTTCGAATTCTAAATAATGCCCACCAGATATTTAAAATAGAAGTAAAATAAATCTGCATAATCAAACTTCTGATAACAGAAATGTGTTTCATTGCCAAAAATGCTAATAAATTGTTGTTGGTGTATCACTACCCAAATAAGATGCATAATGTGGAAAATTAACTATATAATTCAAATATTGTTAATAGTCTAAGGAACACATAGTATTTCTAGTCTGGTGTAAAGGAAAGTTCTGAAAACAAATTTCTGTTGAGTGGTTTTAGGACTTTTTCCTTGTGTAATAATTCTTTTCTCATCTTTTTAGCTAGTTTTGTTGGTAAGTTATTATGGTTCAAATCTTTTTTGAATAAAGCCTCATGAAAAACTTTGATTCATTATTCAAGCAGTTGAAAAATGTAGTTTGAAGGTAGAACACAAACAACATTTTTTGTTGTTTGTGATTAAAAGCACTTTCTTTAATTGGTATAAGAATAACTGGCAGAACTCGTGCAATAATTGAAATTTTACTGTCATGAAAGTAACAGAGGAGTGTATATTTTAAAATAATGCAAGCTCAGTTGTAATGTTTATAATATTGATTCAAGAACTATTTAGTGGGAAATTCCCCATTCTGACCTTAAAAAAGATTCAAAGTATTTCTTAATTTATCCTGAATAAATAAAAATCTGCAGAATAATATTATTTGAAATCCAGCTGTACTTGCTGGCAGTATCATTGTCATGCAAATCAGAATTATGAAAGCTTTATTTGTGATTTTTTTCTTTAAACTAGACCAATGTGCAGATTGAATTATTTTGTACGACTTCATTCAGGAATACTGTAGATCTGATGTTGGCTTAAAAAAAACTGCAATATGAGGTGTAAAATGTAGTTTTAACCATTAAGGAGTTCCATTTCTTGATTCTTGCTGGATGATTTAAGTCCCATGTATTGTAATTTAAACATATAAGCTATGATAAGTTATTGTTCATGGTACTTAACATATTTTCTTGTGGACCATGAAAGTTTGCGGAAATCGCACTAAGAGTGAAGGAACAGATTGCTCATTATTTATTTATATAATAAAAGATTTCTGTTTATGTAATGAGATAATCAACAGATACAAGCTACAAAAAAGGCCTGTAAAAACTTTGAGATTATCTGACAAAGAAATTTATTAAAACTAGTACCATTGATTACAGTCGTAAATAATCTATAATAGAATATAAAATAAGGAAATTGACACCTTCTGTTAGAAACTTAATGCGGCATAAATTCACTTATATATAAATTTACAATAAATGATGTTGTTTTTATTGTGCCATTTTTTGATGAATTCCACTGTCTTTTAATGTTCTGATATATATTATCAGTATAACTAGTTCTGCAACCTTGAAAGTACTCCATTCTTTCCTGTTTTAAGGAAGGCAGGTCCCAAATTTTAGTCCTTTTTACTTCCTTGTACGAAGTAAAAAGGAAGTATTGAAATCGCGAAATGTTTCAGGGAGCATATTTCAATTAAAATATCCATTTTGACCGCTATTGAATGCAATTTACCGATGTTTTTGTGTGATATCTGTACGTAAGAACAGAATAAAAAACTTTTCCTCCAAAAAAAAATTATAAAACTGCTTTAAAATAAATTCTGAAGAGAATTTTTCGTGGCGTCTGTACGAACGTATGTACGTACGTATCTCGCATAAGTCGAAAATGAGTAGCCTCAGAACGTTGAAATTTTGTGTATAGGACTGCTATAACATGTAGATGTGCACCTCGTATTTTGGTTGCAATCGGCCACACCAAACGTATATAAATATATTTATATATATATCCACTCTGTTACCCGGCTCAGTGATCTCAGTTTCTTTACTCTTATATGTTTGTAAATTGTACATTTTTTTGCTTTAAAAATGATTGAATTATGTTGTTCTTATCTTCCGGTTAAGGTTTATGCCTTTAGTAAATCTGTATGCAATGTTTTTAGAATTATCAACAATTTTAAAGTTGTTTAAGTGCTGCTAAACCTAATATTTTTTTCATGGCAGCCATTGCTTGTTTACATTTGAAACAGCAGAGTAGTGGATTTGTTGCCAATCTAGAGAAATGTAGCTTCCCAACAACAAAAATAACGTCTTCATTTATTATTGCGAATTAAATCATGCTTAATCCTTTCTAAAATTTTTTCGAGGAAATAAGTGTTTAAGATTTACTTCGTAATTTTTAATATAGATATTTTGAGTTTTTATGTATTTTTGCCTTCTCGCGAAGTGAGAACTGAATTAATTGAATGAGAAATACTCAATCATCTGTGAAAAACTGTTTCTTTTCTGTTTTGTTTGCTTAATTTCTTTTATACATCGTTCTAGCTTTATTATAGTATTTGAATAGAAAATGTGGCAACGATTAGATAATTCTATTCTTTAAATGATATAAATTTTGTGCATTATGAGTTATAATATGAACGAAATATAATACTGTAAAGTGAATCTAGCGCCAGAGTGTCGCTATGGTAAACAAATACTAGAGTGAATTTTAAAGAATGCATTTATTCTATTGTGGTTTATGCGCTGTCGGCGAAGTAGATTTAATTTAATCCAATAAGTTTAAATGAAATGCAAGAAAAAAATGCGTATAATTTAATATTCCGTACAAGGAAGTCATGTGGTGTGCACATCAGATTTTTTCAAAATGCTAGGGAAAGATAGAAACAGCGATTAACTTCCTTACAAAATTTTACCTGCCTTTTTGAATATCAGGGTTACATAAACCTAAAATGAAGATCTTATGCTGTGACATCATAATTATCTATTTTTAACGATAAATTGCAGGTTTTTGATAACATTGTTGAAAATGGTGGATGGCAAAATGCATAACTATTTTGTTCATTTATGTATCCTGAATTATTACTTTTTCTGGTATTTTTGGTACTTCTGTTTTGCCGGGGTAGGCGATAAAGTCAGCAGTAATGGTACAACTGATGCCAAGCAGAATATCCTTGCTGGTAACATTTTACGCCTCACTTTCGAAACAAGTCGCGGCCATTTCTTATCAGATTGCTTGTTTCTTTCAATACTGGCATACAATTAGAAAGAATTTTTACCAAATAGTTCAATTTTATGCCCTGAGTCCATTCGTGTTAATTAAGTCAATTAGGATACCATCACACCGCTCACCCGAAGGCAGAAATGTAGAAAAGGCAAAGTCAAGGGCTAAATTCATCAGTTCTAATGAGAATGCACTAGCGAAGTAAAGCACTGTGGTTTTACATAATTTCTGAGTAAGCTATTCGTACGAATTGAAATAATTCATGCATTTAAACTTATAATCCAAATAAAGATTTAACTTGAAATTAATGTAGATAATACTGAGATATTTAGATTTTTGTAATGTAGTTTGCGTGAGATGAGATCATTTGGTGTCAAGTGATATGAACCGGCGAATCAGGATGTTGAACCATGAAAGCATAGTAAATTCTTAAATTAACATCTTTTTACAAATTTATTGTCTTTATTTATTGGCTTTTTACAAAATTTTAAACGATATAAAAATGTTTATCCCTTCAAAATAAAAAATTCTTAGAACTAACATTCGTGAAAATATTTTATTTGTGTATATTGTATGTTGCCGCCAATAATAAAGTCTGCTTGGCGAGATTTGCGTCGGCGAAATGGAAAAGTACTATATTTTTCTATTACCAAGATTCCACTTAGCACCAAACATAAAAATTGACACAAAATCTAATTAGATTGTCATAATGCTAATAATACATGATACAGTTCATGAAAAGAATACAGTTCATGAAAAAAATAACTATTTTATGTATCATGAATAGAATATATATGTGTGAAGGAAAATTTTTGCCATTCTGTAATGTCTTTGTAAACAAAAATAGATCATTGTGTAAATGAGAATGAATCTGTTAGTCTTCCCATGTACACAGCAGTCTGTTTTTACTAAAAATACAATCGGAGAATTGCTCAAATTTGGCAGCATTGTGCACATTAAACATTATATATATCAGCATTTTTCAAACCTTATTCGAGTGGGCAGCACTTTTATAAATTAAAATGTTCTGACGACTACCTTACTCTTGTCCCTTTTGGGGGGGGGGGAAATTAAGCATTTGTTGCTACCAGTAGAGTTATATTTTTAAAATGCAATTTATTAAAATTTATTAAATTTAATATTGGTGTTAGGTACTTAAGTAAACAGAAAAAAATATTTGTTTTTAATAATTTAATGATACTAGATTAGTATTATCTTTATCTTATTGACTGAAAATTAAATAAATGTTAATACTCACATTAATGAAATGGATAAGCTTGCTGATGAGAAGCACCAAGGTTTCAGTGCTTTAAATAATTCTCTATCCTTTTTGGGGAAGACTAAGATTAGTATGGGAAGTATGTAGGTGCAGTAGCCAGTAATAAATTTCATAAAATATCAGTCTGGGATGAAATTGAGGATTGCTGTGTGTAATTTCCAAACTGAAATTTTTCTGCTCTAGCGTGATACACAATATTAAATAATTTTTTTAAGAAATCCAGGAGAATCGCAAGGTCAGGCTTCTAGGACCACTTGTGGTCTGCTGACAACAGACTAAAAATTGAATCTTTTTGCTGCTTATTTTTTATGAGTAATGTTGCTATTGGCTTTTCATTTTGGGAAGGGTGCTGTTTTATTCTGTAAAGATTAGCACTTGCGAATTTCATACTGCTTGTGTTCTGTTATAACTTTTTCTTGCCTTTTTTCTGTATACATAAACCTCTAAATTAGTTCATTTATTTCTACTGACCTACTACTTCTACAAGTTAATATAGCAATGTTACCAAATGTCAAAAATTAAATTCTACTTTCCTTTTTTCACAAAATAGCTCCCTAAATGTGAAAGCACATCTAAAGTATGCAAAACAAGCTGTACTTTGTCTGCAGTGCATTGGTTTTAATAATACATTTTATCCGCTTTTTACATTTAGGAAATTAAAAGCCAATGAGAATTAAGTTTTATTTATTATTTTTTTTTTCCAGTCTTTCATGTTTCAACTGTTAAGAGGTTTAGCTTTTTGTCACAGTCACAATGTTCTTCATCGAGATCTAAAACCACAGAATTTATTAATAAATAAAGTAAGTATCCAATTTGATGTTCATTTTTTGTGGGTGTGTGCGCACGTGTGAGTGAGTGAGTGAGATTTTCCTTCTCTTTTTGTAACATGGCATTCTTTTTTTACTGAAATCATTTTACTTTTTCCCATGCTGTGAACAAATTTGTATTTGTTATATTATTTCTTTCATATTTAATTTATGTTTATTTTATTTCTCTGCTTTTAACTGCATAGAATGGGGAACTTAAATTAGCTGATTTTGGACTGGCAAGAGCTTTTGGCATTCCAGTGAGATGTTACTCAGCAGAAGTAAGTTTAAAAGTTACAGTTCCATAATTTCCTTGTTTCTAACAAAAGTTTGTTTTTATACATAGCAAAATTCCTTCTTTATAATTTCATTCAAATGTAATAACTAACATTTGCATAGTAGAACAATTGTGTTAAATCATTTACCAAATTTTCCAACATACAAATCACGACAGCATATAAAATGATCCCATCCAAATAAATGTTAAAATTAGGTATATCTGGCATAAATGTTCACGCTCAGTGTATAGCATCTAAAAGGTGTGGTGTAAGCAAAAGAGCAAAGGATAGACTCGAGATGTGTTTTAAAGTGTACTGCAATCAAAATGTATCTTAAAAATAGTAAAGTGCCATAGCATATCAGAAATTGAAGATGATGTGAAAGAGCAGATCTTAATATATTGGCAAAATAGGTGTCTTGTCACACATATGCTCTTAAATGGTCTGAATCTAATCCAAATTAAAGATTAGGTGAAAGCTTTTAAAGGTATAGTAAGTTAACCTTTTCTCACCGACTATCGTGCGGATGTGCCATCATAAAACACATTCACTTCCCGGTTCGCACATCAGCATGACGGAGTATATTCTCATTCACCATTACCCACCACATATTCGTGTCAGAGTTTTGGAACATTTTAGAAGCTAATATTTTTGGAGCAAGATAGTGTTACATGTCCATAGTATTTGAGGTATTTCATTTATGTAAACATAAGGCGAAAGGCATGTTCTCGACTCTCAGGCTTCCTGACAGCTTCTTAAATGTGCAAGGGATATTCCCTCCCCCCTTTAGTTGTTGGATATTTCCTTAACACTCTAAGCGGCAAAGCTGTATATATATGGCCTAGAATATTTTTTATGATATCTGTAGGAACATATATATACGTGCATATTAAAATATGTCAAAGAAATTAAGGCAACATAACAAAATTACACAAATCCAGGTATGAAATTCCAGGAGAGTTTTTACATTAAAATCAAAAAATATAATTTGTTTTCATAGTAGTTTTGGGAAATTTGTGTTTTTTAGCCAAAACCCTGGCCACTCAAAGGGTTAATGCACACGTGGTATTATTTATTTTGCTATTCACATGGTATTTATTTTTATCCCAAAGGGCATAAGCCCAGAGGAGTTATTAATTTCGTCTTGGCAGAAATGTTTTCTTTTTCAATAACCTCTATGTCACTTTTCTCACTATCAGTAGCAGTATTTTCTGGATCTAGATTCATACTACATATTCCGCCGTCTGTTGATTGATGATTGGAGTTTCATTGCAATAAAAATTTTCTGTTACATCAGCTTCGTTTTTTACCGCTTCTCTACATTTCTTTACTAAATCCACTAATTGGAAAAGTTCGCCTTTGGTTTGCATATCTGAAAACCTTCAAATTCGCGGCTATCATCTTCATCATCCTACCATGAAATATGGAAGCTGGCCATAAATTATGCCAAGCACTTTTTAAAATATCTGAAGACACATCCTCCCGCAGTCTTACGATGCTCCACACAGCAGATTTTATGCTAAAATATTCTTGAATAGTCTTCCCATTGTTAAAAAAACTTAACATGGATTTTAAAAATGCAACTTTATATTTGCATTTCAACGTGCGCACTATTCTGATAACTGTAGGCTGAATGATGGACATACAGTTTGGAGAAAATAATACAGATACATTATCTTTCACTAAAACTTAATTGAAGTGTGAGCCGAACAGTTATTATACATTCAGGGCAATTTTTGCGTCATTAGGTAAACCATCCGAATTCAAATGTTGCTGAGCCTTAGGTATGAGATGGTTTTCAATCCAACCATTCATTAACACACGTGTCATCCATGCTGTTTTATTTGCATGATATATAATGAGAAAAATCTTTATTCCTTTTAATGCTTGAGGTCGTGTATTTTTTCGGATTCTGAAAAGTTTACACTTGTGCTTTCCTGCAGTGTTTGCGCATGCTAAAACTATTGGTCTCGCTTTGGAATGTTTGACACCAGTTAGAGCTTTTTCTGTAGAGATTGGCAAAGTGTTTCATGGTACCAGTTCGCTGCCAGAAAAGACCAGTTTCATCAGGTTTTCACTATTAAGTCCCATTTACATGCAATACTCTTTCGCACAGCCACCATTTGTATTAGGGAGAAACGAGACCGGTTCAGATGCACATCGTCTTTCATCCCTTAAACCATAAGCCACTGTGAGCAATGATGTCACAAACGCAAATCGGATTGGCCGAATTTCTAACATTTGCTTACCTCTTTTTTGACATTGTTTACTATTGCTATAATAGAACGTAATCAGAGTTTAGTGCTTTAATTAATTAAATTACACCTAAATTAATTTTAAATGCAATTTATATACGAGACCAATTAGTTAAAGGAAGAAAAGAAATCTTATATACTGCTGAACAGTTTTAAATACAATGATTTGTGGCTGTTATAATTTCAAACTTTGCTTTTTAAAACAATGAATAAAATGACAAATTAATATTAATAATGTTAATTTGTTTTAGAAATAAATATTATTAATGTTATAATTAATAATGTGTTAAAATTAATATTATAATTAATTCATGTATTAAGATTGTTTTGAACATGTTTTACAAAGACTTAGCTTAAAAATAAAAGCTTGTAATTTATGTTTCTATTAACCATTTAAACAGCACTAGGTTTTATACTATATATATATATATATATATACATATATGTATTGAAATTCAGCAATAAAATTTTTAAGAAATTTGAAATGATTTAATGGCCATTTATATAGTTTGTGAGGAATTGTATGTCTTTTTACTTGCTTTGGAAACATGCTATGTCCTAAATAGGAACAGGGAGCTTACTAAAGCTATGTTCAAGTATGTGTGGAATCGATGACACAAGCAGGATGGGTTTACTGAACCCTTTATTCTCTATAAAGTTACAGGTGCTCCCATACTTTGGGATACAGATATAACCACTTGTCGTCTGAATGTAAAAATATAAAACTACTAACTAAAATTCTAACTTTGAATTAGTTTACAAATGCCTAACACTAGGACTGGCCTTTTTTAAAAGGTTACGTAAGTAGTATGCAAACTGCTGAAACTACAATATGTTTTGAATATTAAGAGGACTAAACCTCTGGCCTTAACGGAAAGCAGCAACTCATTGAAAACTCGTAAGAATGCAGTGGCAAGGTGGTTCACTTCCACTCTCTCTCTAATTCTTGGCAAAAAGCCACAACTTAAATATTTGGGCGTTAGCAAGTATAATTTGCATAAACAAATTAAAACATTTAATTCTTTCCGGAAGTGGAAAATAAGAAAAGATAGTATAGTTTTAAAATAAAATAAACGTTAGTAAAACTTAAGATCCGTACATACTTACCGTCAGAGTTAATTAGTTTGAGACTAAGGTCTAAATGACCTTGTTGAAAACTTTTAGCTCTAGGTTCTAAGTCTAATGCGAGGCCGATCTTTTGCAACAACTCCTCACTAAAACTATCTAACCTAGAAATTAAAAAGTCGTTTTACAATATCTCCATGGGCAATTACTTTTCATCTGTACTGCATCTAAAAACAGAAGTTTTTCTTAGTTGGATCTGGTTCCCTTCAGAGATCTGGAAGGAAAGCTAGTTTAATAAAATGTTAAACAATCAAATGGCAAGTAGTATGAACATGTATATTTTTCTTTTAAAACTCTATTCCTATTTAATTTATACCATTATTTTATTATCTCCCCATGCTCTCTAACATGTGTTGTAAAGAGAAACACCAAACACGTGCGTGTCTATGTACAAGTATGCAACACTACTGCCTACAATCAAAACACTAACGTGTTAATATAACACGTTATACAACATAACAAGACCTCTGAACACACTTTATATTCATCTCTGAACCCTGAGGTACTATTCTCAACGAGTGGCTAACTCTGAAGTGTACTGTCAAAGAGCCTAAATACGTTCATTCAACATTTAGCACATATTCACAATGCGTAACTCTTTTTTTCAGTCATACCAATAAGTTAAAACTTTGGCATTTCTACAACATTTTCATTTTTAACATATCACAGTACTCCTTAACTTTTAAAATAACAGTTCACATTGTACATAAGAGCATATTAACATGCCATTAATTTTACGCATTTCAAAACAGACATTAACATTAAAATGTTTTATGAATGAGAAATATGAATATTATAACGCTGAAGTGCTATTGCCCATCTCTGTAATTTGGCAGAATGAGGTACCGATTTATACAAATATAATAATGGATTATAGTCTGTGATTAGCTCGATATTCGATCCAAACACCCAACACTCGAACTTTTTTAATAACCACACAACGGCATAAGCCTCACGTTCAATAGTTGACCAGTTCTGCTGAGTTTTCGAAAGTTTTTGACTGGCAAAGCTGATAGGATGCAAACTGCCTTTGCTGTCTTGTTGTGACAAGCAAGCGCCAACACCATATGAACTAGCATCACACTGTATGGTGTAAGGCAAGGATGTCAAACTCGTGGCCCGCGGGCAGCATGCGGCCCACAACAAATATTTTTGCGGCCCAGCCAATATATCGGCAAATAATAATATATAATAATAAAATAGCATATCGATGAACAATAAAATGAAATGTTTACTGCTAAGTAATTAACGATAATTTATTCAGTGTTGTTAGATTACTCACAGCTAGCTGACACACACTACTTAAATTACAAATGCGTGTGAGTAGCTTGCGTTCAGCTACCTTCAGCTTTTAGGGGACACGTGCACTCAGAACTTGTACACATCCCCTGATAGCCGAATGTGGCCGAACTCATGGTCTCAGTTTTCCAATCATAGTTTTGTACGATATATTGGTGCATGCATGTGCATGCACTTTGCTTTATTATTAATTATTACTTAATTCATATTGTTACGGAGTTATTTATTTATTTAGTTTTTTTATTTAGAATTGTAATTAGGTTTGCTTCATGTTGCCTTAGCAACGCAGACGATTTTTGAAAAGACAGCTGCGTTGGAAGGTTAAAAATAGAACAGCGCATGCATTTAATACCTAATAAATAAATATCTCGTAATTGCTGTTGCCATCCAGAAAAATCCAGATATTTATAGATGTTTCCAGTATATTCGAGAAATTAATTATAAAGCTTATACAAGCCGAGAACAAACAACTCATCTCAGTAGTAGCTGTAGTTCTAGCGAACTGTTTGTTTACTTAATGCTGGGATTGATTTGTAGCGATTTCGCTGTGAGATAGAATTAGATTCTCTGTTTTGAATTGATTTTTGCTAAACGCTTGACATTTTGTGATATTGTTAGAATATTTTTGAAGAAATATTTCAGCATTTTGATTTATCTCTTGTGGAAAGAATAAATTTTTGTTAACTTTTTAACGTTAACCGTGTTTATTTTACCCCTTTGTATTCAGTATGTCTATATCAAAACCAAGTGGTAGTAAAATTAAACGAAAAATCGCTGACGAACATAGAATATTCCAAGTAAAATGGGAATTAGAATATTTTTGCTGTGAAATAAAAGATAAAATAATCTGCTTGATATGTAATAATACTATTAATGTACCAAAGTTATATAATATTAAACGTCATTACGAACAACACAAATCGAAATATAACAATTACGAAGGATTAATGAGAGAAGAAAAGTTGAAAGAGCTCAAGTTAGGAGGGAAAAAGCAACAGTCCATGTTTAGTATTGCAAGAAAGTGAAACGGCAGTACATGCAAGCTACGTCTTGTCCGAGTTGATGGTTAAACATTCGAAGCCTATTACTGACGGTGATTTCATCAAAGAATGCCTAATGAAAGCTGGAGAAATTGTTTGTCCTGGAAATGTGAAGGCTTTTTAATCAATTTCATTGTCTCGAAATACAGTTGCGGAAAGAGTTACTGATTTAGCCGCGAATTTAAGTGATCAGATCAAAGCAAAATCATCTAGTTTCGAAAGTTTCTCCATTGCCTGTGACGAGAGTACAGACATTAGTGGCAAAGCTCAATTAGCAGTGTTTCTTCGTTCTTGTGACAAGAATTTTAACATTTTTGAGGAATTACTGGAACTAATACCGATGCCTGGTACTACCACAGGAGAAGATATATTTACTTGTGTTTTTGGACTTCTGCAGAAATACAATCTACCTTTGGCAAAATTAAATTCTGTAGCTACAGCTGGCGCCCCATCAGTGACCGGGAAAAACAAGGGCTTCGTAGCATTACTAAGAAAAAAACTTAGTGAAATTCACGGTTCAAACATTCATCATATGCATTGTATTGTACATCAAGAAGTTCTATGCACGAAAGTAATAAATATGGAGAATGTTTTGTCATATATAAAAAAAGTTATAAATTTTATAAGATCTCGAGGTTTAAATCAGCGTCAATTCACTGCTTTCTTAAGTGAGTTAGATAGTGAATATTCAGGTTTGTCCTACTATACCGAGGTACGTTGGTTATCTTGCTCCAAGATTCTCAAACAATTCTGGAATTTGAAAGAAGAAATATGTCAGTTTTTAAAAACGAAAAATCAAGACGTAAGTTTGTTTTACGATCCAGTATGGATACAAGATTTATCTTTCTTGGTTGATATAACCAAACACTTAACCGATTTAAATTTATCGTTACAAGGAAAAGATCATATCATTAAGAACATGTTTGACATAATTAAAGCATTCAAATGTCAACTAGTTCTTTGGGAAAAACAACTTAAAAATGAAGATTTGACGCACTTCCCGATGTGCAGCATGAACAAATCAAGTTTAGATGATACTTGTTCGTATCAAAAATATGCAGAAAAAATTGCAAATTTAACAACTGAATTTGAAACGAGATTTAATGATTTTAGTTCCCTCAAAGACAAATTTTTTTTGTTTTCTTCGATTTTCTCAATAAGTATTGACTCAGTACCCAGCCATATGCAAATGGAGGTGATCGAGATTCAATGCAACTCACATTTGAAAGCAAAATTCATTGAAATGGGCGTGCCTGAATTTTACAAATATTTACCAGCCAGGTTTGAAAATACTTGAAAATTTACATATGAAATTATTTCCGTGTTTGGTAGCACTTATCGGTGCAAGCAGTTATTTTCAGTCATGAAAGGTAATAAGTCTCCTATTAGAAACCGTATTAATGATGCTCACCTTGGGTCAGCGTTGAAAGTTATCACTGCAAACAAAATTTCTCCTGAAATAGGAAAGATAATAGCATAGAAGAGATGTCAAGTATCAGGACGTAAACATTAAATTTTTCTTGTTCTTTTCTATATAAATATATATATATATTTTTTATTGTATTATTCGAAATAAATCTACGTTTCTATAAATATTGATTTTTTATTTTTTTTATTTTTTTTTTTTTTTTTTTTTTGCGGCCCGCCTAAAGTTAAACCTTGTTTGTTTGGCCCAAGTGTACCTATGAGTTTGACATCCCTAGTGTAAGGTTTTGCTGGGTCTGGAGTGTAAAGTTTTGATGCTTCACACAGTCGGTATTTCGAATCTTGAAATGCTGATTCCTCAACATCAGTCCATGGAATTATCTCAGGAATTTTCTTTTTCGTAAGCTCCGTCAATGAGCGAGCTATTTCTGCATAACTCTTTATGTAATCACGATAATAGTTGAATAAGCCTAATGTACTGTTTAGAGCAGTCTTCGTTTTAGGACTTTTTGTAATTTCGATGGCTTGTAATTTTTCAGTATCAGATTGATGTCTTCCAGCTCCTATTTTATTATTATTTATTTTTTAAGTATTTCAGACATATAAGTCCTAAATACTTTATATCCGAACTTTATATCCGTTAATTCTTTACGTTCACCGTAAATCTGAGATCAACTAATGTAGTTAGCACAGCATCTAAATGTTTGAGATGCGAATTCCAATCTAGGAAAAAATAGCAATATCATCAACATGGGTTTTTTTTTTTTTTTTTCAAAAATTACTATGTTTTCTTCAGGCATCATTCATCACTTGCTAAAAAGTAGAAACTGCATTTTTTAATCCGAAAGGCATCACCTTTCAACGGTATTTCGAACGATGTGTCTTGAATGATGTTAAATCACGACTTTCTTCTTCTAAAGGTATTTCCCAGTAACCTTTCAAAACATCTAAACAGGTGATTATATTCGCGTGTCCAATTTTATTGATTAGATCAGTCATATTCTCCATTGGAAAATCCATTGGTTACTTGGTTCAACAATCTAAAATCAATACATAAACGCATATTTCCGTCTTTCTTGGCAACACATACGACTGGGTATGCTATTTCAGGTTCACTGGCTAAGTAAGACCCAACTCTCTAACTCTTCAAATCTGTTTGTCTACTCCAGGTTTCAAATGTTTTGGGATCTTATAGATATATGGTTTTTTTCCTTTCAGCTCCAGGTAACAATCGAATTCTATGTTCACCAACGCTGGCTACTTGGATCTCACCAGAAAATAACCTGATGTTCTTGAGTAAAAGCTGGCGTAATTCCTTTTCAGGGTTCTTAGTGGTCCTTATAAGTCCTTATATTTGAAAATAAAATATAAAGGCCTTTATAAGTGCTTACTTTTTCTTTAAAGCCATTATTTTTTTGTTTTAAGTGCTTTTTTTTTTTTAAATGAACGCGCAATTTTTCCCCGTACCAAAGCCGAAACTAAATAAACAACTTTTCTACCTAATATGAAATTTCAGATGGTGAATGATACTCCTGGAAATAGCTTTTCCTCCTTTCTCTGCATTAACATAACCTTTGGTGTGTGCGGAGAGTACAGACAGGTGCCCGTCGTTCTGTTGGTCAAAGAATTGCGAAAGCAGTAGAAAATTCCGGTACATTCGGCATTCTTTTCCTCCCACCCAAATACTACACACGTTTAAATTTCTATCAAGATCTTAATAATTTGCATTCTCGTTCCGCTTGGTCAGTTCATATTCGTGTTTATTATGATCGTTATGCTTATATTATGAGTATATGTATGAATGTTTATAATAACATAGTTGCAGTAACTGCTGAAGTATAGTAAACTTCCAAAAATGGTTGTGTTTTAACACAAATTAGCTTTCTAAGGAATAATATTCGGAATGGCTTAAATAAAGGGGAAGTAATCGAATAGTCAAAATAATTTCATTTTTTTGACCAATACATTATACAGTACGAAGATTGGGAGGTTCTCCCCTTTCTCCGCAAAATTTCGAATATTGAAACTGTCACAGTTCGCTGCAAAACAAGCAACGGACCCCTCCTTTTTTTTTTTTTTTTCCCCACTTTTCAGTCTGGATTGAATAGGACTAAAAGTTTTGCAGTCTACCAACCCAAGCGAAGAATGATTCTATTCCGGAAATTTAACTCAGTCTGTTGAAAATTAGAACCCCAGATTGGTAAGTCTCTTTCTTTTCCTTTATTTAGTTCTTTATTCTCCCAATGCCAACGTTCGTGATATTTTGCAGAGATAATTAATTTTGATGTTCGGTCCGAGATTTGTTTATGAACACTTAAAAGAGTTTTACTGCGCTTGCAAAGCAGAATATTTTTCTGTTCTGTTGGTTTGTTTTTAAAAGATGCACATATCGAAATGTCAAAAGCATTTATTTAGCGGAAAAATTTAGAGAACGGCTACAGTTTATCCCCCCTCCGTTCCTCTTTTTCAAGTTACGCTGAACTGTCCGAATATTCGCCAATTTTCAAGTATGCGGGTAGTTAAACTTTTACTGTTAAAGGATGACTGCATGAAGCAAATTTCTGTCTTCTGATTTCAGAAATGTTCCTCTTTTTTTACTTAAATTACTTTGCTTGGAATATCTGTTAAAGGGAAATCTGATATACGATGAAAATTTAGAAAATGTTCAGAATTTAGATTTAAATTAGTTAAATATCAATATGAGTGGAAAAATAAATTGTATTTATTATTAAGTTCCAAGCGAATAGAATAAATATGCCTTATTATTATTCATTTCCTCTATTTTGAACTGAAATTTCATCATTAAATCTTGTAATATAGTTTAGTTCTGCATAGCTTTTTTCCCTCTCATTGTAAACTAGTTCTGTAAATTGAACTGTTATTTAAATTTTAAAAAAAGTAATTATTTTCCATGGGGGAGGTAATGCTTATTCTCTCTTAATAAATACTGCATTTCTCATATTTTAGATTACGAGTCTAATTTTTAAGGTTATGCAGTTGTGTGTAATGTAATTAGATGTGCTTAGTTTTTTTCTTAAAATGTGCTTGAAAAGTGCTTATAGGTGCTTATTTTTTTAACTAAAATGTGGCTATGAACCCTGCTTTTGTTTGCTACCTTCTAAATGACTAATATCCACCTCGATGTACCTTCTAGTTGTTGCGCAATTTCCTTTATTTGGAGTTGGATGAATTTTCCCAAACTCAGAATCATCTTCAAATATTACTCCCACAGTTTGTGCTCGAACATAAACTTTTCTAATTTTGTTTACATGAACATGCCACACACTCCCATCTGGTAATTTAACCTTATAAGAATATAAGATTTAGATAATTTAACCTTATAAGAATGAGGATTTACTCTTTCAACAATTTCACCTGGACCTGTCCACCTAGGATATAGCTTGTTGCTAGAGTCTGGTATAAGTAAATATACTAGATCACCATTTTTAAATCCGCTCATATTTTTATGACGGTTAAAATAATGTGCGTAAGCTTCTTGTTTTTCCGTGGCAGATAAAGAAGCGAGCTCAGCTGCTTTCGCTAAATTTATCTTTAATTCTTGTAGATAATAAACTGCTGAATTATTCAGATTAAGAGGGTAATGGTATTTCACCAGACCATGATTATTTTTACATGGCTAAGGGACCTCTAGCTTCACGACCGTACATAAGCATAAATGGAGATACACCTGTAGTACAATTTGGAACTTCACGATACACAAAAAGTAGATAAGGTATGTGCTTGTCCCAGCTAACAGGATCTGTGTGAATTATATGATGTAACATTTGTTCAAATACTTGATTCCATTTTTCCACTGAGCCGTTTGATGCTGGGTAACCAGGTGTCGAAAAACGAGGACGAGTTCCTAACCTTTTTTCGAATTCTTGAGTTAACTGTGAGGTAAAATTAGTGCCTTGATCATTACAAATAATTTCTGGAATACCGGTTCTCATAAAAATATCTAAAAGAAGCGGAAAGTCTTTTTAAAGGTATGACTTCCAGACTTTTTAATTGATATCCTTCGCATGTTGTACAATAATTTTCCACATCTTTGGATATGTTCAGCAAATAAAATGAAAGCTTAATTCTTTCTTTAGTTTTCCGCATACCTAAATGATTTTCGAATATGAAATCGTGAGCTAATTGAAGGACTTTTATTTCGATAATTCTCGGGCAAAACTAACTGTTGTACATTTTCTCCACAAATGTTTTCTTTATGAAATAATAATTAATCCTGTAAAGAGAAATTATTCTTCCCTAATTCTGCGTCCTTGAAAGAATTTATTAATGTTTGACAGTTTCTCTGATCGACCTTAAATTTATTCGATTCCGAATAACTGTTTAGTCTTTCAACATACTGATTCTCAACTGAGCTATATAAAAGATTTACATTTCACAGTTCAACAGCACCAATCTCAAGTTGTTTTTGTTTATGAGTTTCCAGTTTTGTCTCAGGGAAGACTGTTGATTCATTCTCGTTTTCAAATATGTGATCTCATACATCTGGTGTAATTAACCCACAAGCACGTGTGCCAAAATTACAAACACGAGAAGGCGCGCTGGGTATGTCATACCCGAAAGCAATTAACACATTTTAAATTGCTTTAATGATATAAATATGAGTATAAATGTGGATTAACATAAAAAACAATAAACTTTAGAATATTTTTATAGAATATAATAAATAAAGTACTTACAATTATTTTTCACATCTCTGACAGCTTTAACACATATGCTCCATACAAATACTGATATTACACTTTTTCTTGCGCAGAAACCATGTCTTTCTGTCCTTGTTTTTAGGACACTCAGGAGCATCTTCTTTAAACATTTTTCGTCTTTTTAGATGGTGGTTTCATGCTGGAATCTCGTGAAACTATTTTTTCTTTTATTTTCAAAGGGAGAATGATTTATTGCTGCCGTGGATTTGAATGATCTTCTACTAACTTCAGTCCTAATGATTTGAGAAAAGAACACCTGTTTCTAAACTGAGTTGGTGGTTCTTCTGTAGAAGGTGAGATTATTGGTGCATTAATTGCTACAACATTTAAAATCGAGGAAAAAATTACCATAGGTCACGGTTTCGAACTCTAGCTGTAGAATATGCTGCTCCCAATTCATCTACATCATCTACTGCTCCTTTGGTTAGATTATAAAATGAAATAATCTCTGGCTTTTTTAGTACTCCAGTGGTTTTATCAATTTTATTATCGTTGTGCATAATTGATAGTAAGACAGCACTTTCATAATTTGATTGATTTTTTTAATTCACTATCTAATTCAGTGTCTGTAACATTGTCTGTTGATGAATTATGATCTTCATCTATTAATCCTTCCTTCGCTTTGCTAAACGATTCATCATCTGCTGAAATGGTTTCTAGCATATTTTTCAACCTTTCCATTTCTTTATCATAACTTAGATACTGCGCCATGCTGACTAACTAAGAAAGTGAGCATGAAAATCTGAGAGACACGAGAAGGTGTGCGGGTGTCACATACCCAAAAGGTACAATTTCTAGAAAAGTATTCGAAGAATCACTCCATGGATTTCCGAGCTTCAAGAACGTCACCTTGAATTCAGCTACAAAAGGTTTCGCCCATTTCCAAGAAAGCGGTTTGGAGATAAGGGACAAAGAATATGCCCCGAGTATGAGATATCCGGCTTGCGTGCTTGGGGGTTAAACATTGAACACTGAGTTTATCTGTCAACCCAAAAAGAGATTCTATGCGCGAATATAGACAACTATTTATTTTTTTGTAATAAATGGGAATAGTTGCTAACGTTGCCTCTATGACGTCGTCAAATGCAGAACTTAAAATTATTTTACCCTTACTTTCTATTTTTAAATCAGGAATTAATGTAGTGTTCAAAATTGGTATTTCCGTACCTGAATCTTTTAATGCTTCTACTTGCTTCCCTGCAGTGTAAATAGTAATCTTTTCCGAGGAATAAAAATTAAGTTTTCCGTCGGAACACTCTCATTTTGGTAAAAAAACGTTTAGAATTTACATTTGTAACAACCACATTGTCATTCGGTTTACGTAACATTCTCGCGGTTTAAATGAATGTTTCTGTTCATTTACCACTGAATCTTTTCTTAGCGCTGGTTGAATATATTTAGAGTTTTTGTTGCATGAATCACGAAAATTAGTGCACTTATCACCTCTTATGTCATCAAAAGATTTACCTTTTGCGGTGAAATAAGTGTCGCATTCCTTCGCTAGTTCTTCTGGATGTAGCCAACTTTCACCTTATCGAACTGCAATATGGCACGCTAAATCACTGTCCAATGTTTGAAAAAGTTTGTCAGAAATTATTAATTAAAGACTCAATCATTGACGTTTCTACTTTTACAATAATGGATCCAACCTGATCTTAAACGAGAGGCGAACTGCAAATGAGTTTTCCCCATCAACCTTTTAGCTTGGTGAAAATTTTCTAAACATATAATTGGCGATGGTTCACATTCCATAAAGATTTAATTTTTTCATAATCTTTCAAATCATCTTTAATATATACTAATATAGAATATTAGAAGATTTATCACCTATCAGTTTAAACTCATTTGGTACGTTCTTATGCATAAAAGCCCTTTCTATTGAATCAAAAGATAAGTTCCAAGCTTCACCCTTTTTAGGTACAGAAATCGATAATGCCTGTACAGCTTTCAAAAGCTTGTCTAATGAAAGTATATTTTCTACGTTGTTACTAGATTCATTGCTACTTTCGATTTGTATCAAACGTAGTTTCACAGTTTCTTCTGACTTTTTCCTTTCTTCAACCGTAATATTAAGGAATTCAATAACAAAATCTTTATCTTTCAAATAGTCTTTAGAACTTAAAAGCTTATCTTTTAATTCTACAACTTTTAAACTGGAATCAGCTTCTTCACCGAGTTCTTTCAACACTGAAATCAAATCACTTTTAATTACTCCCTTAAACATATTTATAAGAAATTTTCTTAAAAATTACAACAAAAATTTCCCATTTTTTCTCAAAATCCAGTCAGCTTCGTTCTCTCTGGTTCTCGAATGAGAGCCTGCTGTCATGCTTGTTGGGATGGCAGAAACGTGACACAGTATATTATTGGAAATTTAATCCTTTCTTATATAGAAGCACAACTTTTATGTACAAATATTTAGATGAGGTTGATTTTATATGATTTAAGAAACTAACTCAGATGAAACACAGTTGTTTAATACCTTACAAATTAATCAGCCACCCTGGCTAAAATCGAAACTCGAACTCAGGCGTAAACGCCCTACCACACTTTCTGCAGACAACTCTCGTCTGTCTCACTTGCTGTATTCTTACCTCGAGGCAGGAGGCTGATTGGATGACTGCAGCCAGATACATGACGGATGGGTTTTGCTAAATACTGGAAAGAAAAATTATTTGAAGTGAAAATGTTATTGAGATCATGTTTGTTTCAAAGTTTTTACATAAGAATGTGTTTTTAGTTTTTCTCAGAGATTAATTCATTAATTACAAAATCAATCCTTAACGTTATTAAGAACACTCTAATAAGTACAATCAGAAAATTGGGGGGGGGCGACATTGAAAATTGCAGAAGAAAGATATTTTAATTGTTAAACTTTTCTTCCAAAAAATGAAATAAAATCACTTTTTGGTACAAAACGATTCAATAATATTCATAAAAAGCAGATGCAAGCTCTTAAATAAAAAATAATTTGAAACGTACCGAGTACCCTTGTCACTTTGAAGCCGATATGCACGTCTTTAGTTTTAATTTTCTGAAATACCCAGCATCAGGTAACCTTGTCTGTACTTGTTTACAAATTTCCATATTTTGTACGGTTCTATCTAATTTTTTGGATATCTACCAACGCGATTCTGTCGCTGACAGTCCAGCGAGCAGTCAGTTGCACATCAGCCATGTTGTTTGTTAAAATTAACTGAATCGCGCAGTGCAGTATGGAAAATCTCCCCATTTGCCCTGCTCCCAAGAGATAGGAATTTTCTACCAAATTCTACCTCCAATTCGGAGAAGCAGTTAATGCTTGTTCGCTGTGTGAATGGGACACATTTCGCTACCAGTCGAATCTACTGCTTGTGAACGGGGCTTTAATGAGTTAAATGAATTCATCTGCACATAGTTCAGTATCAGCTGAAGTTCTTTCACCTGAAATTTTTAATTGCCTTTTACCGTGGTGATTTTTAAATTTGGTTAACCAAACTGTCAAATATGTGCACTCAGTGTTTAAGTTCATTTCTTCATGAAATATTTTGACTTCAGCCATTAGCATTGGATCCATCAATGGCACAGTCTCACTGCAACACTGTCTGACCATATCTTTTAGAATAATTTTTCAATTTAATTTGTAAAAGTTTTCGTGTTTTCATTGTGAGTGGGGTGTCAGAATCCTCCAAAAATTCAAAATGTTCCTTTTTCTGTTCTCTTGTGTCATATACAATTGATTTTCCCATGCCATACTCCTTGATGTTTTCAGACGAATGTACCTTTATCCATTTTTTGTGGCACTTCCACTTTTTGTTTAATGAACATTAAAGCATGCTGTCGCTTTGTAGAGCCTGTTGCAGCTCCAGAATTATTTTGGCATAATCGAAAGTTCAAACTTTAATTTTCATAAAAATGTTATAATAATGTTATGCTTTTTTTTTTCCTGAAACCAGTTGTTACGTTATTTTCTTCCTTCACGGTTGTACGGGGTTTGTGAGGATTTGGAGTGAATAACAACGACAGCACTTGATGGAATATCGAAACACACTTTATTGGCCAGTATTGCCAGGACAGTTCCAAAACACGTTTTTACAGTCGTTGATGAACAACTGTAAACACGCTGACACGATCAGCGACACAGCCTCTAGGTTATCACGGTGGAGACATCTTCACAGCAAAACACTACAGTACAGCTTCCGACTCTGCTTCGTCGTTCTCGGAACTCCACGTACTCTTGGGACTCTCCACGCTACAACTCACGATGTACTCGACGAAAAACAGAGCACACATTGACTGACTGCAGACCAACAGGGGTTTATCTAGCTTTCGGTTTATGTTCGAAAACATTCTGGGCTAAACCGTTAAAAATTCGTTCCAGAAGGTTCTCCATCCATTCATGGTATATCGCCAATTTTGTCACGAAATGTGGCAACCATGCCTTCCTTGCTATTTATGGCAACCCTAAAACTGCTTTGCGGGGAAGCCACCTTATCGCAGCTGTACATTTCATAACAATATAAAATCAAATAAAATATAACGAAGAAACCAAAGAATGTTCCTATAACTGACTTCTGCAGATGCATCTACAGTAGGCAAGCCAGACACTTGGTCTACGGGAAGAATATTGCCCTTGACTTATTTTTCTGAAGCTCTCGATTCATCCCAAGAAAGTAACAAAAAGTATAAAATTATAATATAATTATAAAAATTGGAATGCCACCCCATATCAAGGCATATATACCAGCTTGAGTGGTTTGAGCAAGTGCCAGCCCATTTAAAGATGGTATTCTCGGTCATTCTCGGAACTCCACGTACTTTCGAGACTCTCCACGCGATGCATTCGATGATATCCTAAAGTACAGCTCCTTACTCCTCGGTTCTCTAAGAGACTCTTTTGGTGCACTCAATGACCCACTCGTCACTCGCTGCCCGGCTGTCAACTCGATCAACTCCGCAGAGATTGACTCGCTAGACGAGACACCAACTCGATACTAACTCTACGTGTACCAGCACGGTTTGTGTGCGAGAACATTCAGGGCTAAACCGGGACAAATTCATTTCAGAAGGTTCTCCATCTGTCCGTGGTATATCGCCAATTTTGTCGTCAAATGTGGCAACCCTGCCTTCCCTTGCTATTTTAAGGCAATCCTAAAACTGCTTTGCGGAGAAGCTATTTCACCGAGCCTGGGCATTTCGTAACAATAATAACAACTTGTAAAAAATAATGGCTATATCAATTCAGAAAGTTAAGGCATAGCATAATCTGCTACACTGTAAAAAAAAAATCTGTAAAGTTACTAAGAAAAGTCATGGAAACTGGGATGCCATGGATTATTTGAGTAATCAAAACAGGAATTTTCTTAGTAACTTTACAGAGATTATACCTGTAATGGTTACAGATGTTTGACATGTAATGTTACAGGAAGTTATTCTGTAGGCATAACAAAGTTTTTGTATGTTGATTACCGAAGCATATGCCTGTAAAGGTTACAGATCAAAGATCTGTAATGTTACAGGAAATTATCATGTAAGTATAACATATTTTTCATATGTGATTTACCAATGTAAACATCTGTAAAGATTACAGGAAATAATAGTGTAAGTAGATCGTAATTTTTGAATGTGAATTACTAAAGGGAATATTTGTAGATTACTAGTGTTCTGCTTGTAAGGTTATTGCAAGTGATTATGTAAGAACATGTATTTTCATGTGAAATTTTAAAGGATATATATGTAAAAGTTGCAGATAATTTACTTAAAAGTTCTTCCAAATAATTATGCATATAGAACATATTTGTCTTATACAAAATACAAAAATGATGTATTCCTAAATATTAAATATTTTGATTGTAATATTACTATAAATAATTACACATGTAGAACATATGTTTTATGTGAAATGTCTACAGCTACTGCTTGTAACAAAATATGCTGTATTTATTTATTTGTGGGGAAAAGGAAGTTATGTAACTTTAAATGTTAAGTTTTTTTTTTTTTTAAGGAAAAATACCTTAGATTTTCTAAAAGATATACAACATTTTCTTTCAAAATATTCCCAATGTTAAAAAGAAGCTCAAATTTTATGTTTTTCTTACATCTGCATTACTTTCCTTTATTGAATTTTAAGACATCTCAAAGTTACATATGCATCACGAAATAGCTGGAAAAAAAAGCTTGTGTATTAGACTTAATGGTTTTTTGGCAATAAATTAGTAAATGTTCTAGAATTCCCCCGCTGGTTTTCATGGTTTTTCATTTTCATGGTTTTCTCCATGTGTAACATGTATATAAGTCAGTTTCCCTTCGAAAGTCCTCCACAAAGGCATTTCTCCACTTAGGCAGATAGTCCTAGTGTGCTTTGCCATATTTAAGTAAACTAAACCAAATCATTCTCCTTATACCCAACAGTGTAATCTAAAGAGACTGCAATTGGATATGATTACAGTAAAAAAATATTTTAATGAAATTGTTTCAATAAACAATTCTAAATATTTTTTCAAATTCTAAAAAAAATTACTTATGTAACTCAACAATGAACTTAAATTCAGTTATCACAAGTTATCCAAAATTATTTTCATGCTTAATTGCATTATTCATTTTAATTACAACATATAATTCTTTTAGGCATAAATGCTTTTTAATCTCTTCTGCTACTGACCATTAATTGAAATAATAGATTAATTAATCGGACAGTTGTACAGGTATTTTCCCAGATTTAAAACTTTATTAATAAATTACATTCTTCTCATTGAATACAAAATTGAAGAATTAGTTAGTCCTAAATTTAATTTTTCAAGTATTCCTTCTACTAAAACATTTATTGCCTACAGGCAGCCAGACAGTAAGCTGAACACTAGCATTTGGCTCTAGATTTAAATCCTAGAGAATGGGCTGCCTGTGTAAATGTTTGTGTAACATGAAGTTTTCCTTAAAATATTCCTTTCCTTGGACAGATGGCCCTCTCTTGCTTTGTCATATTTCAAATAATCAATTCAAGCATTTAATGTAGGTATGACTTCACAACTTCGTCCCAAATTCTAACTGAAAAATTGAACAGAATCCCCTGATACTGTGTCTATAATACATGATGAATATAGAATGATCTTAAAAATTTAAGGAAGAAAATATAATGTATTTGGAAATGCCTTGATCCTATAATTATATTTTTCTCTGCTATGCCTAGAAAATTAAGAAAAGAATGTAAAAACTGAAGATAAAGAATTCAGCATTAATAATTGATATGATAGTAGTAATAAACTAAAAATTTTTTAATGAAAAATTGATAATGCATAATGGCTCCTTAAAATTTTAATTTTCTATCCTACTATTAATGGAACTAATTTATCACTATAATCAAAATGACTCAGATTTTCTTTCTTTAACTGATGTCAAAAATACGATGATTATTTCAAAATTCCTGTGGATGATTTAATTGTTCTCAAAATTTTCTATTCATTTATTAAATGGTTCAGATTAATGTTTTTGTTATCATTATTTCAAACGACTTTTTAAATCTTCGGGAAAAATGTTTAAATCTTCATTCAACAAAATTATATTTTTAGATAGATTTTTATGGAATAAAAAATTCTGTAAGATAATATTCATTCACACAAGATATTAACTTAGTATTTGCTCATTACTTTACAAGTATTCGATGAAGCCTTTTAGTGTAACATACAGGTTACATAAGGAACCATTTCATTTTAACGTAATATTCCATAATCATATATTTTATTTCAAAAAATATCATATTTTGAAAATATTGGATATAGCAATGGATTTCGACTCTTTATTCCAATACACAGAATATAGAAACAAAAATAGGTTTATTTTTATTTGAAAACTATCCAAAAGGAAAATAAAATAAAAAAATAGGTAAAATTTATATTATTGTTATTTTTAATTATTCATCGTTGTGAAGGTGCAGTCCTCTTCTTCTTAGGATTCAAAGCATGGCTCCTAAATAAAGAAAAGATCACATTCGTTAGAAGTACATAACATATTCTAAATTTGTTATGTGACATTTTAATTTAAAATCTCTTCATAATAATTGCATGCACTTGCACATATTCCAAATGATTTAAATCTTTTTTTAAATTAAATAATTAAATTGCAAACAAGATTCCTTTTGGTCCTTTCATGAAATCATAAATTGCATGTATCATCCATTTTTGAAGCAAAAACAGTACAAATTTAAATAATTCATTTTGCAGAAAATAATTTGAGGTTTATTAGATATTTACTATATTTATTTGTAATATAAAATAAATCTGTAAAATGGTTTTAATAATGATCAGATTTTTTTTAAGATTAATTTCTCTAGAAATTGAAATGTATTAAGGTAGCACTTCTCAATCTGTGGATCATACAGCTTGCCCTCATGGTCCTCTGAAGGAGACAAAAAAATTTAGTTGAAAAATCTCAGAGTTTAAAAAGTTACATATGACAATCATCTATCACCTTTTCTCGTAAGATAGACATTTTAGGAAATTTATTATTGGTTACCCTACTTACAGACTTCCCACTCAGTCTTAGCAGTAAAAGATGGATTTAAAGCACTATAACTGTGGTACTTACCACCATATATCCAAATATACTATCATATATCCACTAAGACTGTGGTCTTACCATCATATATCCAAATATAGAAGAGCCGTGCAAGAATTACAAATCATCCTTCTCATTAATAATCTTGAAATATTAGAAATATAACTTTTCTTCAATGGACTTAATTATGAAATATAACGGATTTTAATTATATATTAAAATATAAGTGTACTAGTAGTAATATATGCTAAAAAATTGCTTTCGAAGGGAACAGCAGCAAGGTGATTCACAAATTATGATAATTCACATAATCTCTATTCGAAAAAAGTTTGAGAAATGCTGAAACAGGAGAATAATTAAATTATGGTTAATACTGGTAATTTCAGCCATATGCTTTAAGCTTGATGATCAACATTAAAAAATTCTCAGAAAGTGTTAGATCAAAAACTACTCTTCCACATAATATGAACTTATACGTAACAGCATTTAATACTTAGCTCACTGGCAAAATATACAAAATTTTGAAATGCAAGTATATATATATAAGGCCAATAATATAGTTATCAACAATTAATGTATGAACTTCAATACTTACACAATTAACAAACACATGAACAATGATGTTACATGCATTCATCCTCTGAATTAACTAGTCAGTTTGGGTATTTTCTATCTTAGATGTCGCAAAAATTGATCGTGGATTTAATATTTTAAATGTTCCTCTCATAGACATTTTAATACTTGTATTTTTTACATAGAGTGTCATCTTTAGTTTTACAGATATTCATTTGTTCACTTATTACGATTAAGTTTTACAGACAGAACAGATGATACCTGATTACATTAAGTGGTATTTAAGACAGAAACTTACTTACTGGTACTTAACACAGTTGCTAGAAAAATATTACATAGTGAAAGACAGGGTACAAAGTCAGAATCTGAAAACTTATTGACTTACACTAAGCTATTTAATGCTTGAAATATTTATGATTAGATAATATCTTTTACATCATCAATATCTAACAGTGATATGATATACTTTAAGTATACAGTAAAACCACTCTATAACTTTTCCATAATTTTGTACAATTTTGATATTTAATGGAGGTGGTTACTTCACAAAGCATGATTCTCAGTGATAATTAATATCAATGTTTGTATCACCAGAATACTTGACATAATCACTTAAAGAGGTATAGTTGCTAAGGAAGGTTTTTCTATACTTCAAACAATGGTTTACATATTTTAAAAAGTATATTTTTCTGACACTGTTATTTAAAAAGTGTATAACTCCTTCTACTCTTAAGTATAAAAATTTGAAATTTTTATGCTTAAGAGTCATTCATTTAGTTGTAACTTACAGGAAGATATCTTAAATGCCTAAAATGTTTTAATTTATGAAAAAACAGCAGTTAGAATATATTGAAGGGTGCTCCCTGTATTATCAAGGGAGCGCAAGTTTGTGCAATTCTCTGATGTTTTCTTAAGTGAAAATAGGTCGATGTGTACATGGATAAAGTCAAGGGAGTGCGCGATGCCAAGTTTGTACAATTCACAGATTTTTTTTTAAGTGAAAATAGGTCGATGTGTACATGGATACCGAGTATGTGCAATCTGTCTTCGTGTAGCGGTGGTTTTTGACACACAAATCGTCGCTACACAAGCCAAAATAACATGGTCAAAGAATTGCACAAACTCGGTATCCATGTACTGCCAAAAATCGCCAAATTTTGCCAAGGGGCACCCATAAATATGCTTTTACCAAAACAAGCTTTAAGGCATACTGTCAATTACATTTTAAATTCCAGTGATTTTTCAACACTAGTTCAAATACTCTAAGCATATGTTTGCATAAGTTACATAACTTTTGCATCAGCAAAATTTATAACTTAGCAAATATGAACTATGAAAAAAAATATTTGAGCTTACCTTGACCCTTGGATTTACTAAATCTATGACACTTTAAACGCCAAAGAAATTCGATGACCGAAAATACGCGATGATTTATTTAATCTGGTTTTAAAATGGGTCATTTTAAGTTTGGCCATATCAACAACATATTACTCAGTATTGTTGGATAGTGAATTTGTAATTCTTTTTCATTCTTGAAATATATACACATGACAGAATTGGAATAAAAATTTTAGGTTTTTCAGATGAACTCATACATTGAACTAATTTGTTGAATTTTATCAAGTAGTTCTTAAAAATACAACCAACGATTAATTAAAACCAACTGCAATTCAAATGGATACTCTTTGTCAAAAAGGAGCAGTAGAACTTATTTTAAACATTCAGCAATAAATAGTTTTCTGAATATATTTTTTAGCGTAACGGCAGTTTCAAACATAATAAAGAGAACAACATTCATTCTAATGAGGATAATTTTGAAAATAATTCACATTAAAATATATCTCAAAGAGATTTTTAAATGAAAAGATGACACAAAAGAATTATTCTCAAAAAATACGTTATCTCAGATATAGAAGAAATTTGGCATTGAGCTGAGTATTGAAATTAATATATGCAACTGACGTATCATTACTAATATTTCCATGATTTGATATTGAATGCTATAACTATTAAATATTAGCAAATGCATTTTATAATGAACTTTGCACCAAAATTTATAGTAAATTTATATGTAAATTTACATTGTAAGTACTAGAATGAATGTTGTACCATTTTATTAATATTTTACTTTTCAATAAGCATAAAGGAAAAAATAGAATTTTTTTTCTTTAATGTTCCTAGTATGTTACATCATAGTTAAAAATATGTCAAAGTCACGGCATTTCGATTGCCTTTTGTAAAAGTTGGTTATAATGTAACTTAATAGATGCTTTATAAGTTGGTAAAGACTGTCCTGGATTAAAACTATCTTTAACACAAAAAATAAGATACATTGAATACTTTTACAAATATGTAATTGCTATCCGACTATATAATCTTTTAAGGCGAACTTATCGCATGTATTAATGAAATGATATTTCATTTTTAATGTATGTTAAGTTATTTTGTCGAATTTTTTAAATATATTGCATTTATTTTTTCTTTTCCGTTGAGATTAATAATAACATACATAGTGTAATAATGCTCTGAAAAATATTCTAAAGCAGTTCACGCTGGGATTAATGATAACATGTATGGAATAATAATGTTACATCTGTCAACAAAATGAAAAATATGAATATTCTAACGCGATATGTTTTAAAAGATACATAAATATTTAACATGAGAAATTATTAGACTATAGATAGAACATTAATATTAAGCTTATTTGTTTTTAAACTAACATATTAACAAATTTGTTTCTGTTTATAAATATGAGCAGTTTAACTGCAGACACCTGCAGATGTAACGAATAAAAGTTGTTATTTTACTAAATGGAACACAAGCTCTGTGATTTGAACTCTAACAATAATTCAACACAGGTTTATTTAGGAGCATTAGAATTATAAGCTAAACATTAAAAGAATTTAATTATAGATAGTGTAAAGAACATAACAAATACATTACATAAAATTAGTAAAATACACGTCAAACACTATTTCGAACTTACCTCGACCGTAGCAAAAATAATGGCTAACATGGCGACTATCGTTGAACTCTCCCGCTAAGACGCTGTTTTTCCACCTTCTTCCTGATTGGTTCTTCTCTCTCAGCCGTTTTAAGCCACGTGATCACACGTGAATCACACGGACAAAATCCAAGCAAAACTTCTTGAAAAACTCCTGTAGAGTTTACAGTTTCGTTTGGTTCTGTGTTCGTTACAGGTATTTCCTTCGTAATTGTTCGCATTTCTGTAACTATACAAGACTTTTGTCTGTAAACTTCGAGGTTTTTTTTTTTACAGTGTATATAACTGAAATTCATTAGGATCAGTTAAGTATAATTTTAGCCTAGCTTAATATACATTATTGGCTATGTATTAGATTGGCGACAGAAGACAAATTGTTCCGCTAAATTTTGTCTTGGTTCTATCATGCACTGAGACAATTAAGCTTGAATTGTATTAGTTTAGTTACTTATTATCAGAGTTGCCAACTCTCCCGATTTTCGACCGCTCTCCCGCCAACCTGATCTACAATGTATTTCTCCCAACTTTTTCTTATTCGTAAATTTCTCATGATTTTTATGGAACTTCAATTAATACTTTGTTATATGAACAAAAAACAAAACAAAAAAAAAAAAAGTGATTTTGGATGTCTGAAAGCAATTGGATTTTCTCTTATATCTAAAACAAAACCTTGTGAAACAGATGTGAATTTTTGCTTTGTGAGTGAGAGCATACGTATCCAGAAACGTCATTCTCCAGTTCTCCAGTGGGCATCGAGCTCCACTGCGTGTCATCTGGCATATATTAGCCAATAAGCTCAAGGCTGTTATTTGGATGTTCTTTAGTTATTTCGTTCATCTTGTCCTGAGTTGTGTGAGTACAAGTGCCTTCAGGAAATAGTCTTAGAAATTATCCTCTTTTGTTATGTCTGCAACAAAGGTGAAATACTCATGTATGTTTCAATACTCATACACAGTTGACTTTCCTTCCATTATTTCCTCAATAAATTTGCGATGTGTACTGTCTGTCATTGCGATTTTTCGATTTCGCATGGTGGAAGGGTGGATTCAAACAGTTGTTTTGAAAAAACGAAAAATTAAATTTTTCTTCGGAAACAAAGGACCAAAAAGTTTTTTAATGCAGAATGTCTGTTCTACATAAATTTCATTTGTTTTGTCTGTTCTACATCTTCATACTACATAAATTTCCAGTCAACGATGAAGTGATTTTGCATGCTAAAGTTGCTGATGTTTCTGCTCTAGCAAATGCATCTTTTTCTGATATAAGGTACTTTTTGAACAGATTTCCTGTGTTACTTCATTTAGTTGATAGGTGATGATATTGATGTTGCCACTGATATATTGCTGTCTCAATTTTGCAGTTTACAATTAGAAAACTTGGATGAAGTTATAAAATCAGCCAGGATTGACACCTAGTGGAGTTTAATTCGAAAACTGAAAGGTGCTGATGGAATTTTAAAATATAGTAAACTGTCTAGAATTATGCTGGCCATCTTGACAGTTCGTCATAGTAATGCAGAGTGTGAGAGGATTTTCAGTGTTGTCGCGAAAACGAGGACTAAAATTAGATCTAATATTAGTAATGACACATTAGAAAAAATTTTATTAGCGAAAGCAGGCCCACATGGCAATTGCTATGAACAAAATTATGAAGTTTTGTTCACGAAAGCAAAATCTGCCACTGTTCATAACAGCATTTAAGAATTAGTAACTATTTAAAGTTAATTCATATTAAAAATTATATTTTTATCATTTAAAAAGTCTTTTTAACATTGTAAAAAATCTCGTGATTTTTTAGTGTCATAGGTTGGCAAGTATGTATTATATTTACATCTATTTCTTGCACATGCTTAAGGCTTATCCGAGTCAGGAATAAATTTCCACATATACTTGAGACCTATCGAGGGCTGGCACTAGATATTTTACCGCCTGATGCAGTTTATGTGGATCCTAAATTCTGCTACCAAGCACCTCCCTGAGTTCTAAATTTTTGTGACCTCTAAATTTCGGGTACCAGTGCTAAATATAAATCCTAAAAATTTTGTAATCTCTTAATTTTGTTTCTCTGTGCTTCTCTAAATTCCAAAATTTTGGTCTTTCCTAAATTCAGCAATCCGAGTTCTGGCACCGGTTCTGTGTTTATGTGAAAACAAATCAGTTTTTCTTAATTCAAATAGCGCTATATGTAATCTATTGTTGAGTATCGTGAATAAAATTTATTTTTAGCATATGGAAAGAAATTTTTGTTAAATTTGTCCTCGTCAACATTTCTTAGAGCATTTAACTTTAATGAACATCAACATAAAAGGTTATCATATTCTTTGTTATTCAATTACTAATATAAAAAAAATTGTGTAGGTATCGCTGCATGAGTCATTACTCAAGTTGTCATAAACATGCAGTGATGGAAGCAAAATATAATAAATAATGATTTGCCAGGTTGGTGTCAGGAATATGAAATATTATTAGTGTAAGATCAGCAATGTTTCTGTGTAGAATATTTCAGTTTGAGATGTATGCCAAGCAGATACGCAGCTCCATAGCCAAATTATTGATCACACGAATATATGCTATTCTCCATTAACGAGCTATTTTATTTAATACCGAAGTGAAATTAAGAATCGGAACTCTCCTCATATTTTATTGTGTGAGTAAAAAAAAGTCAAGTATCCATGTGTAAAGCATACAAAAAAGAAAAGGAAAAAAAAAAAAAAGAGGTTGTTTGGTGGGTTTGAGGACTGGATTTAAAACATTCCGGATATTGGATGTCTGGATCTCGGACTTTGTACTGTGTGTGTGTGTGTGTGTATATATATATATATATATATATATATATGTATTTGTACTGTGTGTGTATATATATATATATATATGTATTTTAAGCAATACATCTATTCAGTGTAATTTCAAATACTTATCATTATGAATATTTACAACGCTATTGTAATTACTAAAAGGTATTTCTAATGCCATATATTAAATATATAATAAAATAATATTTTGTTTTATATAAATTTATGTTATAAGGTATTTTCTCCCTCCTTTCCCGTGCCTTCATGGTGCAACTAAAAACACACTTGATGCATATTCGGGAGGTCCAGCATTTGTTGATTCCTGGCATTGCAGGTATCTTCAGTTTCCTCACATTGAAAAATTCTAAAAGATTCTATAAGTGGCACCAGAACTAAAAGGTGGTGAAGAATAATTCATATCCGTCAGGATTAGGTGATTGGGTCCCATTATTCCCAGTCACCCTTTTCGAAGGGGGAGTATATATAAGGTACAAATGAGAGGAATACAACCCTATCCACCTGGTAGGAGTATATAAGGCATTTTCTTCCTCCTTTCTTCATGCCTTCATGGTATAATTGGAAACATACTTCATGCGTATTCGAGAGGTTCAGGTTCGAGTTCCGACGAGGAATATGCAAAATTTTTCACATGTCCTGCTTCAAATAATAATAATAATAATAATTACTGTACAACATAAGCCATGTAAGGAATTAATAATCAATTTAAGTGTGCTGTTGACTGTCATGGATAAGTATACACATCTGTACACTGGAATACTTTTTGAAGACAAAAATATTGTAATGTATTTTGCAGTAATTGACAAAGGCAATCTTCTTATTAGAACATAAATTTTATTTCTAGTTCACGGTGATAGACAAATTTTATACGATTCTTAAGTGGCAAAATTTTAATACTACTCCTAGCTGGTAAAATCTTCAGAATCCTAATTTTTTTAAAACAATATCTCACGTTACTGAGTAACGGTTTAATACAAATATGCTGTTGCCACTTCAACAATAAATATATTTATTTATTAAATAACAAGATATTACAATATATACAAAATTTAATTAAATGTTAAATATTTATACAAAATTTGACAAATATTTATTCAATAAAAAATTATTTTTTATTTACTTTTTAACCCTTATGCTCATCATTAGGGTTAATTTAAAAATATATATATATATCCACCTGTGCAAAAAGAGTATGGGGTACAAGTAGTGGCAGTCATCAAGTTAATGTGTGTTTGTGTGAAGAGAGAAAGTGAGTTTTGTTCTTTGAAACACTCTAATGCTTTGTTTTATATTAGAAGTATTATTAGTATTTTGTTAATTTTAGGTTGTTACTTTGTGGTATCGACCTCCAGATGTGTTATTTGGTGCTAAGTTATATACAACATCAATTGACATGTGGTCTGCTGGATGCATCTTTGCTGGTAGTAGATATTTTGATTTATTATATTTTCCTATCTTTCAAATAATAAAAATTCAAATGTTAACTTTATGCAAAGATTCCTGGTACTTGTCTTCGTAACAGAAAACAGTGTTGGTGGGTAAATTCTTATTCAGCAAATCACTCAGTATCTATAGAATGTAATTTTTTTAATATATATGTGTATTTAGAAAGAATTTTAATATAAATTTATATTTATTATAGTATTTAATACAATTTTATCAGCAATTTATTTAAAATTATAATTCAGCAGAATTGATTTAATATGTGCATTAATTGCCATATTCAATACAATGATGTAAGGAATTTATGTATAATAATAATAATAATAATATATATATATATATAAGTATACTAAAAAATTCTATTTTTTATTTTACTAATTACAATTTTCGGTACTCTTCTGTTATTGGGATCGGATTCAGAAATGTATGTATGTATACATGTCAGTATGTGTATACAGTATACATGCATGTATGAATACATCCATCCATGCATGCATACATATACATCTCTAGATCCGGTCCTGATAACAGAAGAGTTCCCAATTTTCGTAGCAATTTATTTTAAAAAACATTTGTAGGCATATTGGAAAAACAATTTTTTGCAGAATCTTTTTCCATTGATTGAACATTGAAATTAATGAGCATACTGAGTATTTTACAATGGAAACCACTTATACTGACCATATGCAGTTATGAATAGATTGTTGACTGTTTGTTTCTTGCACATGTGCAGATCAGTAGCTCTTTGTTTTTGCCAGTGTGGAAAGGCACCAAATCCACTTTACAAAAGTACAAAAGGATTAGTCAATTTTTATTAGTCATTTTGTATAAAATTGTCTCTGATGGTTCTAAATGAAAATTTTGTTAATATGACTTTCCAGATACTGTAGCTTATATAACAGGGGTGGCCAAACTTTACATCGACGAGAACAGCATATTATACTTTGCAAACATTCAAGAGCCGCAACTAGATTTTCAAGGCATCAAATATGATCGAAAATTTTTAAATATATTGTTGCTTTCTGTGAGTTCGTGGATTTGTGGTAATTGATGATGACACATGATGAAGAATCAAAATACAATTTATTCTCCAGTATCGGACAGTTCCAAAAACATTTTTACAGTCATTGAGAAGACTATGATAAACGCACTGAAACAATCAAGAACACAGCCTTTCAGGCTATAACAGTGAAGACAGCTTTACAGCAAAGCACTAAGTACAGCTCTCAATTCGGTCAATCACTGTCAAGCTAATCTTTGAACTCAAGACACTACTATGCTATTGAATTCAATCTACTACTCTGTCCGCATGCAGGCAGGGTATACACTCAAGAGACAAAACATTATGACCACCTGTCAATAACAAGTTGGGCCACCTTTGGCACGTCTATCAAGGACTTGTGGCATGGATGCCACAAGTCCTTGATAGATGGCTGGAGACAGATTGTACCAGATGTTGTAGCAACGGTCACACAAATCCGAGATATTGCGAATTGGTGGTCTTTGACCTCTGAGCTGCTGTCCCATGACATCCCAAATGTGTTCTATCGGATTGAGATCCGTTGAGTTAGGCAGCCAGGGCATTAACTGGAAATCAGCATCATGTTCCTGGAACCACTCCAAGACAGTTGTAGCCTTGTGACATGGGGCGTTGTCCTGTTGGAACATTCCATTTCCAGCTGGAAAAACAGAGGCCATGTAAGGGTGCAACTTGTCCGCAATGATGTTCAGATACCCTGTAGCATTCATGGTCTGCTCTACCACAACCACGTGTCCTAGAGACGCCCAAGAAAACGCCCCCCCCAGAGCATAATACCGTCACCACCGGTCTGTATGTGACCAACTGTGCATTGAGGGAGCAACTGTTTGCCTGGAAGACGGCGTATCCTGACACGGCCATCAGCGTGATGAATGACAAACTGTGATTCATCTGACCAGGCAACTTTCTCCCACTGATCCATGGACCAGTCACGATGTTCCCGACCCAGCGCAGGCGCAGTTGGTGATAACGCTTGGTCAGCAAAGGCACACAAGTCGGACGTTTGCTGCGTAGCCCCATATCCAACAGTGTCCACTGAATAGTGTGGTACGATACTTTTCTGACCCTGCATTGTATTCGGCTGTCAACTGAGCCACTGTTGGCTCTGGTTTTGCTTCACCATGCGAGACAGTCTCCAACGACCTTTTTCTTTGATAGCGTGTGGACGTCCAACACCATGTCGTCTACTGCTGGTTTCACCGTAAAGAATCCACTTTTCATAGGTATTAATAACTGTAGATCGCGAACAACCCACGAGTCGTGCAGTTTCGGAAATACTTGTTCCGAGCCTTTGAGCCATTACAATCTGCCCTCTATCAAAGTCGCTTAGATCCGCAGCCTTTCCCATCACACACAGAAGTGAAAGAATGATTCTTCAGACTCACCAACAGCAGTTAAATACCACTTCCACCTGATCACGTGCCTTCCACGTCATCCAGGCGCGTTCATCGCAAAATGTATTGCTGGTCATAATGTTTTGGCTCTTGAGTGTATATTCCTTTAACCTACTTTCGAGAATGTTTTCGAGGAAAATTGCTAAGACTGCATTCTAGACTGTTCTTGCTGTGTCTATGGCATGTCACCAAATGTGTGATTTCATGCCAAATCAGGCAACCCTGCATTTCCCTTCCACTTTGGCAACCCTAAACTTGCTTTGCAGGGAAGTTATCTTACTGCAGCTGGGCATTTTGCAACAATATAATATAATGCGTATTGTACATTAAACTAAAAAAAAAAAAAAAATTAAATAAATGTAAACAAAAATAAATAAATATTAATTATTTATTGCACTTCTGAGTTTGCTAGAACTGTGATTCTTTATGAAATCTGATGTGTAATTTGTTAAAGCAGTACCTATCGACTCTGTAAGGTACTGATGTGTCACCTGCACAATATGCTTAGATTTTATGAACTTCATAGTTGAGTAAAAAGATTCACGGGAATATGGCGTTCCAAAAATTTAAATTATTCGGCTGGCAACTACTTTCAAGTGAGGATACTTTGGCTCAAGTTTCCAAAACTCCATCAGAGAAAGAGATTTATGATTCATTTGTAACGAGTGATCCTCTTGCATTTCTGCTAGTTTCATTTTCCCAGCTGCTTTATCGGCAAGTATTATTTCAGAAATTTGAAAGCCATCATCAATAATGTTAATAACAAATGAATTGACAAAAAAAAAAAAAAAAAAAAAATTATCGTTTTAAAAGTTTACAAATCTTGAAAACCGAGTTTTAAAATCTGTTAGCAGTCCATCTAGCTTTTCTTGGTATTCATTATTTTTTCCTTCTTTAAAGTGAAATGTTTTCTTTTTTAGGTGAAGAAAATAGCTAAAGGATTTATTTTTAAGTTCATTCTGAAAAATATGAAGTTTAATCTGAAAGCTGAATAGAGTCTAAGAGAAATCACATATCATTTTCGATTTCTCTTGTAATGCTAAATTAAGTCTTATCAGGTTCAATGTTCCTTCTTACTTGCTTGGGTAACATTCATGAACCTGACTCGGAACAGAGAGCTTACTAAAGCTATGTTCAATAACTGTGGGAAGTAGACAGGATACACAAGAAGGGTATACAAAACCCTTTATTTTTCTCTATTTACAATAACTTCCGTACTTCAGAATACAAAGACCCACTACTTGGGGTCTAAACGTAAAAATATAAAAATAAAACTAAACTCTAATTTAACTTTAAAATAATAAACGTGGAAGATTGGCCTTATATTAACAGGAAGCCGTATGTAGTACAGAGAACTGTGAACACTACAATACGTTTAAAGTTATCAAGAGGATTAAACCTCTGGCCTGGAAGGCAACCAGCAACCGAGTAAAACTTCTAAGGTAAGCGGCCTGCTTCGACTAACTGCTTCCTCTCTCTCGCTTGGCAAAAAGCCACAACTTAAATACTTGACGTTCGCCAGACAAACTTTGCATAAATACTTTAACGCTTATAATTCTGGCCGGAAGTAGAAAATAAGAAGTGATAGTAAAGATTTAAAATAAAATAAACGCTAGTAAAACTTAAGATCCTTACAGTCTTTCTAAGTGTTTCTTTGTCTCACTTACAATATTAAATCTTGTAGTCAGTCGTCTTCTTCCAGTTATGAATATGGCTTTTCCTTTTGCTTTAGAAATGCAGAAACAGAATCACATAGTTAAACAAACCGATTTACTATAATTTTAATTTGAAAGCCATCTCACAATTCAGTAGAAAGTTTGTCATATCTTCAAGAAAATATTTGAATTGGTGATGATATTTGGCATTTGTTCAAGTATAGTTCGCAATACTTAAAACAGTCCGCATGACATTAGCATACTTTAAATATTTTATTACAACATGTTCACTGTGAATTATGCAGTGAAGGGGTATAAATTGCGGAATTTTGGGTCACTTTTTAAAAGACCAATCAGACCACATTGCACGTGCTCCTTCAGTTGCAATACTTACAGATTTATTAATCAGCATGTCAAAATTACACTCATGTCCATAAATTAAGGATAATTCGGAGTCACGCAGAAATCAAACTCTAAAACAAATATATCACCTGTAAAATCACTACACACATCTTCAAGAATCATATGCAAATTTCAGGAAGTAACCAGATGACACCGATGGTATGTCACAATGACGAGAGTGTAAGAGAGTGATATATAAGGAATACAGGCAAAGAAGTAAAATTGTTCGCAGGTGCTTTATAAGCATTTCAGTGCAATAACAGAATAGTTATGACACAAAGGACGCATTTGGATGATTTTTTATGTGGTAGAATTATTGACCGTCCGGAATGTGGGCGTACCCAACTGGAAGTATCAGACGAACTTGGAATTGCCCAGATTGTCATCTCCAGGCTTTGGCAACGTATCCAAGATGATGGTAATGTGAGTAGACGTTACAGCACAGGTCGCCCCAGAGTTACAACGCCGAATGAGGACCGGTATTTGTCAGTTACTGCCAAAAGAAACAGGCGGAGCACAGCCTCAGACCTGTCTCGTCAGCTCTCTTCAGCCACTGGTACGACAATTTCAGGGCAGACCGTGTACAGACGCTTAGGGCAGATTGGTCTATATGCTCGTAGACCTGTCAGATGTGTTCCACTTACTGCAACTCACTGTTGCCTGCAGTTAGCCTGGAGTAGAGAGCATGCATTGTGGACACCACAACTGTGGGCTTGTGTGATGTTTTCCGACGAGTCCAGGTTCAGCTTGCAGTCTGATTCTCGCCGGACTTTCATATGGAGAGCTCCAGGTACCCGTTACCACCAAGAAAACATCATTGAACGACACTGTTACGGTGGTGCAGGAGTGCTCGTTTGGGGTGGGATTATTCTGGGTTCCAGAACTGACCTGCATGTTCAAATTGGAACCATGACAAGCCAAATCTATCGGGTCGCCATTCTGGAACAACATGTACGTTTGTTTCGGGGCGCCATGGGAGCACAATTTTTGTTTATGGATGACAACACCCGTCCTCACTGTGGGAACATCGTAAGCAAATGCCTTCAATCAGAGGATATGACCCATATGGACTGGCCAGCATTCTCACCAGACTTGAATCCAGTAGTGTGCACGTGTGAGACATGCTTCGCCGACGAGTTGCAGCCCGTCAACCTCCTCCTACTTGTCTACTGGAACTTCGGAGAGCATTGCTTTTTCAGTGGTGTAATATCCCCCAAGATCATATCGATAATTTGATACTCAGCATGCCTGGGCGTTGTACGGACTGTATTGCATCGTCTGGGAGACATACAATATATTAACAATCGTACCAACCATGTAATATTGGTTTTTTGTAAATAGGTTTTTTTTTGTAATTTGCTCCAGGGAGAAAAAATCGCTAATTTTTTTTTAATAATATCAAACATATAGCATCTTTTTTTGCTCTTTGCCTTTTGCTTAATAAATAAGCTTTACAAATAGTCAAATTTGTTTTGCTTCTAACTCTTCCTTTGCCTGATTTTGCATTATCCTTAATTTATGGACGTGAGTGTATTTAGTACTGTGTCAAGTGAATTTTTCATATCAATACTGTGAGTTGATTCTTTCAGTGCTACTAAATCTAGCATCATTTCTTTCATAATTATTTGTGATGGAACAACAGACAAAAATTGCTGAGAAACATCCTGGATGTTTTTTGATTCATCAAGTGTCAAGCTTAATGCTAAAAAGTTCCTGAAATTATTTATAAGATTTGTCTGTAACATCTTCCGTAACACGACGCTGTATTATATGATGTGAAATAAGAATCTGCAATATTAATTTATGTAGTTTTGCATTGTTTATATCCAAAGGTTTAACTACTTCTTCCAGATTTTGTTTAATAAATTTTCCTTCTCTGTATGAATGTTTAGCACGAGCAATATTCCAAAATATTAAAAACTGGCTTCAATGGCACTGCCAGCTGATTTACTAAAACAGGATAAGTATGTTTGTTGCTTATAGAGGCCAGATTTTAGAGAGTTCATTTTTTTGTTCTCAATTTAGATTTAAGTAGATACTAAGACAAAAACTTTTATTTCATCATAATGACTTACATTACTGATTTTATAATTTGCAACCACATTTTTGCACATAAGGCATAGTGGCTTTCCATTTTTGTCAACAAATGGAAAATTTTTGGTTCTATTTTGTTATCAAGATCGGATTCAGAGATATATGTATATTTGTGCACATATGTATACACATACATACATTTGTGCTTAAATATATATATGTGTGTGTGTGTGTACATGGATGCATACATCTATCCACCCATACATACATTACTGGATCCAGTCCTGATAATGGAATACAGTCAAAAGTCGTTAATCCGGACTCGTCGGGACTTCGGCGATTCTGGATTATCGATTTTTCCGGATTATAGATCATCAGTTTAAATCTGGTAAAATGGCATGCAGAAATTATAAAATTAAAAATATGAAACCGTAATTTACGAAATAAAGAACAATTATGATCTAAAGGGTATCAAAATTTACAAAAAAAAAAGCTTAATATTTATTTGTTTACTTTATTAAACATTTCTTTCAATGTAAGTTGTTTAAGTTGCTTCGTTTTTTATGTGATAATACATTCTCTTTAATTCTATAAACAGACATAATTTCGTGTTCAGTTACAAAGTTCCGCTGTTCAAGTCCTATAATTGCTGTGTCAAGAATACTGACTAATTTGTCAATCAAAATTTTTTCATTTTCAATAACCTCTATCACTTTCTTCGCTATCCGCGAATTACAATGACGAGGCATTTGATTTAAATCATATCAAAGACACATCGAGATGAAATACTACATTGAATTATAAGCCAAATAAAATAAAAACATCTGCTCTTAAGATAAGGATAGTGCTGGATCAACTTCCAATTCATTGCACGCCGCCCCGTGTTAAAGATAAACAATGTTTAGATAAACAAACGTTAAAGTTTACATAAACAAAGGATATGTCTTTATCCATTTTTTGCAGCAATTCTACTTTTTGTTTAATGGACTCCGAAAGATACTTTCGCTTTGTATATCCTTTACATATTAGTAAATATATATAGGAAATTCTATTTGACATAATCGAAAGTTCAAGCTTACTTTTATAAAATTGCTCTAACAGTCTGCAAAAAATAATAATCCGGATCCAATTCGAAGATTAAGGAACAACGCAATCTGCAACACTAACTGAAATAGATAATTAGATAATTTTAGCTTAGCTTATCCCGTCTGTTATACATTAAACGCACATTCATAAACATATTTTGCGCACGCGCACACGCAAATTTGCAGCGGTAAAGGTCTTACGCGCGCAGAAAGTTTGTAGCTTTGAGGTCCGGATTATAGATCATTCCGGATTATGGGTGTCCGAATTAACGACTTTTGACTGTAGTACAAAATTTTCTTCCTATTCACTCTTGAAACTTCTGTGTTCTTGTTCATACTTTTGTTTTCTGCTTTCCAATGTCATGCCTGAATAAATTTAACATTTATTTAATTAGAATTAAAATAAAAATTACTAATGTACTTACTTATTTGGATTAATCATTATTTCCATATTATTAATCATTCATCTAATAATTCAAAGTTCAAAGGCCATAAAATAGTTTTTTAAAATAGAAACTTTCAATGTAATAGAATAGATATTAATGTAATTAGAATAATAAATTTCAATGCAAATTATCTCAGACTTTTAAGTTCTTAATTAATAGGGGTATTTACAAATGCAACTAAGCATTACTTGTTACTGTCTTGCTCTTTATTCATAAAATCAAGCAGACAGGAAACTTGGCTTTTTTTTTTTTTTTTTTTTCCCCCTGATTTCGAATTTCTTGTTTGATTGTAAAATTGAGTTATTCAGTGGTTTGAAATTAGAATTAAATATGTAGTTCTCAATATATAAATAACAGTTTTATTTAGATTTGTGCACATTATTTTTAAAAATTTCTATGGAATGCAACTGTGATTTGAAAACAATTACATTATTAAATAGCTATATTTATTTTTAAAAAGTAAAAAATTTTGGTATCTCATTTCTAGTTATGATATTTTGTGTCCTGGCATGTACAGTGCAAACTTGGTATCCACACTTGTGGTAAAAAGGGTAACATAAACTTAGATTTCATGTGGAATTCTACTGACATTTCAAAACACAAGCTCGCCATTAGTGAATATTGATGGAGGTCTGTCATCTCTGATCTGAATAATCTCTGATCCAGTTATGACACTATATTATCATAAGAATTATGATTTTATATTATCATAGAAAGTAATTTAAAAATTTATAATGAGACATAATAACTTTAGCAGTCAAATTGAAATTATTTTCTTTCATGTACATGTGTAGTCATTTGAACATTCAATCTTCGTCCCCCCCCCCATTTTTGGCCCAGAAGAGATATTAATTATGTTTTGGCATTTTGCATTGAAAACTTTAAATGTTGATTCACTTTTCAAACTGTTGCCACCAAATATTACATCCTTGCATTATATTTAAAGAAATTAAATAATAAATAATCTGCATAAATGTATATATGTTTCTTGCATTGTGATAAAACGACAGTATTTAGAGCCATCAAATTTTGAATAACATATGTTTCCATCCGAATATGGGCATCTGGAAGCCCAAATTTGGAATGTGTTTTATTATCTATTTCATATTTTGTAAAACTTTAACAAATTTTTAATTAACAAACTGAACAATTTAAAAGCGAGCAATGGCAACACTGTACAGTGGGGAAAAAAACATTTTTATCTCCAGCGTGCAAGACTGTGTATTGGAAATTCTCAAAAGATATGCTCATTTTAAAATTATTTTGCGATATTGCTGTTGAACTGAATTTTGTGGCTTAAGTGCGAAGAACATGATATTTAGTATATAAAGGTAACCCACAAAACGTTTAAAAAATGCCCCTTTGACTGTAATGTAAAATTTAAAAAGATTTCTGTTTTTTCCCCCTTTCCCCTATAGCTATACGTTGTAGTCATATTTATCTATATTTTAGAGACATATTTAATGGACAGTCCTATTTAAGATTATAACAGATATGAAAGTTTAAAAACAAAGCCACTTAATTTCCAAGATACTCGATCCTTCAACAAAAGCCTTCAAGTGCACATGGATTCGAAACACACAATTTTATTACTAGTGTTGTAAATCATAATTTTGTTAACAAAATATGAATGTTTAAGGAAATACATAGTGTAATAAACATAATCCTTCATTTTTCCAATTAACAATAAAGTTATTAAAAATTACTAAACATTTTGTTTATATTTTACAGAAAAGTAATATAAATAAGTTTTTCTTAATTCTGCAGAAATTTTATTAATAATGCAGTCAAAAATGCAGGTTTAGCAATTACCATAAATCAAATACGCTGAAACTCATGACATATATCTGAAGAAGAGAAATGCCTTTGTAGATGATTTTTGAAGTGTTCTCATTCATACATAAGGAAACTCATAAAAATGGCCTGTCTATCCAATCAATTTATCAGAATTCGAAATCTGGTCAAATTATTAGTGTAGACAATTGAGTTAATGTACTGGTAGGAAAACGCATGCATTCTGTTTCTATTATTCAACGGAATATTCATAGTCAAATTTTAAGTAATAAAAAAAAAAAAAAAAAAACTTTAGTATGATTTAATTTATATTCATAAACTTGATACTAAAATTTGAATAAGTCCTCTTAATTACTACAATTGATTTCAACTGGTTGAAACATACAATTTTGTTTCTTTGATCTAGGGTTAGATTTTAAGAGGCTTAAACTAGTTTTATGGGTATTGGTATTTCTTCTTACATTTCATAAACATAGCATGCTTTCCATTTGAATCTTCTTTGTGAAAGCCTTACTCATAAAGCAGATAGATGTAAAACACTTTCCATAATTATTTAAAAAGTATGCTTCACATTAAATAATTAATCAAAAAGTTCAAGGATAAAATTTTTGTCATACTTACTAACAATCATTGATGATCACATGACTTTTAATAATTAGTATATTGGTGTCATTTAAATAATTATTAATTATAATTTGGTGCTACTAGGTGCTTCCTGGTTAAATCTACTTTAATACTATTGTGTTAACATTTTCTAATGTTTATTTCTCTTGTAATTTTCAAATAAAACTTTAATGAAGAAATTATGAGTATTCAGAAAAATTCTAAGATTTCAGTAAGCAACTTAATACATTAGTACATTATTCGTACGTCTTTAGCTACTTAATTATCTACATTTATAAATAAAACCAGTGATTACCAAAATTTTTAATTTCCAAATTTTAAAAGACTAAAAATAATCAGAGAAAAAAAAATCAGCTGCAAAATTTAAAATGCTGTGTTACTTTGCATTTAATTTAGTTTATATGAACAAGCGCCTTAGTATGTAAAAGTAGAGGTTTGGAAATAAGTCTAGTAACATACAAATGCAGATTCATCCGTGGTATCTTTATGTAAAAAATTTACATTTCTTTACGCATGTATCTCTAAACACGAGATAAAAAAATGTGCCGTATTTTTTTTCCCTTTAAAACATATATACAAATATATACTTCTATTTTATTATTAAATATATATTCCTCACACATATAATTGATTTATTGGATTAAATTTGTATTTTAATGTTGTAAGGATTATGTTAGTTTTATTAACAGTTAAATTTTAAGTTCCTTTCCTGTCGATTCTTAACTTACTACTTCCGGCCAGAACATAGTTTTAGAATCATATCTGGATACATAATGAGGAAGAGCGGTATTTAACCGCGAAGTTCTTCGGTTTTAGCAAGAGAGTTACCGGGTATTCTGTCTGCACGCGTCTGCCTTTTTAGACTATTCTCTCGTAAACTGTTATTACGCTTGGCCGTACTTTAGGCCCTTGATAGCTTCGCAGTCAATTAGCATTAAGGGGCCAACTCGGTTAAAATTTTGTTAGCTTCGGCTATATCTCTTTAGATTACTTTTAGTTTATTTCTTAGCCTCTTAAGTTCAAGCCCAAGTGTTGGCTTTTATTGTACACTCCAAGACGGAATTCTGTTAAATCTTATTTGAATAATAAAGGGTTATTTACCCTTCCATGTTGTTTCTTGTCAGACGAACTTAAGCGATTATTCACTTATCAGTTCTTAAGATTCTTCACGTTCAACTAAGCATTTACAAAGTGGGGAACTCTACAATGTATAAAAGAATCTATTAAAAAAGACACTTGAATACATATTTGAATTAGATTATTTGGGATATGGCAGAGCATACGAGGGTTGTCTGCTTAGGAAAATGACTTTTTTATTTGAACTCTATTTAGAATTGCTACAATAATAATAGTAGTATTGTATTACTACATCTGAAACTTAATCTGATAAATATGAGCAATGGAGGACCATATTTTGAGAGATAGTTTATGTTATGGGTCATTCGTGTGATAAAGGATAAATGATTAAAATTCTATTTTTAAATTTTAGGAAATTGCAGTTATCTAAATATCTTTCTAGAACACTACAAAACGAAAACCTATTTTTTTAGCCTCAGTTAATCATCCTTTGTTTTTACAACTATTTATTACATTATTTTAAAAGCACATGATTTAATAACCAAAATAGCGCTTGATGAATGTAGAACAAACTACACTATATTAAAGACAGTGAAATTTACAATGCTCATTATGTTATTCAAAACTAATTTTTTTAATATTTTCGCCCTATGTTTTCCCCTACGTTAGTATTTCAAATGGTTTAAAAAACATTTGCACTAAAATGACATAAAATGATATATTTATGTGTTTACACAATATCTCTATAATGAACATATAACTAAAATGATAACAAAAGTAAATATTTAAACAACAAAGCAAATTTTTGAAAAACTAGATTTTTCTTACTTGCTACTGTTTCATATCACTAATGTAAAAATGAAAAAATCTCTTTTTCCCTATGATTCTTACACTTTCAAAGTGATGCACCTCTAAGACAGATAGCTAACTAATGACAATAGAAAAACGAACAGGATACAAACCATTCAAAGCTATAAAAGTGATTGTAGTGTTGCAATTTCAAGTATTAGATAGCCTTCGATGGTCAGACCCAAGACTCTCCCTGCCCCAAAAAGTTTCTCCCACACCAGTTTCTATCATAAAGTTTTGGCCTGTTTCCCTTTTCCTATTAATTCCTACATTTCCTAAATATAGCCTTGCCAAGGACATGTTTATCGCATAAACGGAACTATTTGTTGTTTCTTACTTTGAGAACTAGCTTAAGGAGTATATTTTAAGTGCTGTGTGCATAATGCAGTTTAAAATATTAAATTACTTTTATTTTAAAAAAAAGACATGCATATCTGTACTGAATCATGCTGTAATTATCTTTAAAAATGAAACTATGCTTGTTACTTTGCAAGCCATAGTTTGGCCATGTGTGTTGTATAAGCTGCTGTAATCCCTTTAAAAAACTATGAAGCTTAGAAGACTGGTATTGTTATGTAGAGATTCTGGCTGGTTCACAGGTTATTTCTAACTGTGTTGAAACTTGACAGAAAATGTCAGGTTGAGTGGTAGGCACCAGTAAAAGTTTAACAATTAAATGTGATTAAAGGATCCTTTTAATTTTCTGTGTATGTTGCAGAAAAAAAGAGAATGCTTTCTCATCCCTTAATGAGAATTGAGCCACAAAAGGTAGACATGCATTTTGAAAAAGACTTCTTATGGGTGAAGGCCTGAAAGCCCAGAAGGGATAATTAAAATTGATTTCATAATAGGAGGTAAAAGGTTATGGATGCTTGTCTTGATTTGTCGCCATTTATTGTTTGCTTATTCCTTAAGCTGTGATGCAAACAGAAGCCTAGACAAATGTCTTATTTTCATAAGAGATATTTTGTTCGGGAGTGATGCATGGGAGAATTTCCCACGGTGGACGAGAAGAGGAAAATACCCTACTTCATCTTTCTTGCGATGCTGTAAAAAATGCATGCGGCATTTAATTTTTAGTTGCTGCGTGATTCTAGTTGATTCAGAAAAGGTTGTGGCAGGATTGTGTTGGACCAATTAGGCTCAAGTGAGGCAGGGCTGCATCAGAAGATGGCTTTTAATTAATAATTAAAAATAGAAAAAATTTTGGTGAAAATGTTTTTTTTTGGGGGGGGGTGGCTGCTATTTATTTGCTTGGGGTTAGAAAAAGGTAATGATTCCTATACAAGGGACTTAGGTTAATAACTAGTAGAAAGTTGTGTTGGTTTTTTTTTTTTTTACTTCTTTTTACAAAAATAAAGGAAGTATTGTAATCACGAAAAATTCCAGGTATCATATTTCAACAAAAATATTCATTTTTACTTCTACCAAATACAATTGAATGATGTTTGTTCGTGACATCTGTATGTAATGGCAGAATAAAGGACTCTTTTTCCTCAAACGCATTATAAAATGGATTCAAAAGAGATCTTTTAATGACATCTGTATGTATGTGTGTATCTTTCATAACTCAAAGACGACTAGCCTCAGAATGTTGGAATTTTGTACATAGGACTGTTATAACATGTAGTTGCGCGCCTCCCTTTTTGGTTGCACTCAGCCGCACCAAAAGTATGCATGTATATATATGTATATGTGCTCACTCTGCTCCCCAGCTCCGTAAGCTCAGTTGTGGTTTTTTTTTTTTTTTAAATGTGTGTGTTGATAAATTGTGCCTTTTTTGCTTTTAAAAATCATTAAATTACGTTCCTATCTTCTAATAAGGTTTTTATGCCTTTAGTTAATCTGCATGTGATAGCTGTAGAATTATCAGAAATTTAAAATTCGTTTAAGTGCGACTAAGCCTAATTTCCCCCCCACACACACACACACAGTTTTATATTTGTTTACATTTGAAACATGGTAGAATAGTGATGCATTTTCAGTGTGTTTTTGCTGAGTGGAACCAAAAGGAAACTTAGTTTTGTGCACCGAAAAATCTGCCTTTTTGCCTGCTAGCTGAATTGCTTGTTTTTGCGCAGAAACTCTTAATTTTAATTTTAAACGTTTTTTTTAAATTGTTTTAACTCTATTTAGTGTTTTATGTTTTTCTATATCTTTGAATTTTTAATGGGAGGACCAGTAACGCCGTGGCTAGAACCTCACGCAGCAGCACCACAGGTCCAGGTTTCAATCCCTGTGCTGGACAAGGTCGACTCAGCTTTTCATCCCTTGATTTCCATCCTTTGGGTCGATAAAATGAGTACCAAGTTCGCTTGGGGACTAAACACTGGGAGTCCTGTGACAAGCTGGCCACTTGTTCAGGGCATATGCTTTAAGCAACCTGGGGCCCAAGAAGACAGATTTCGAGGCACTGCAGGCATTGGCCCACTAGTTTTTGTTTTTGAATTTTTAATGAAGATATTTTTAGTTTTTATTTATTTCGCCTTCTCGTGAAGTGAGAACTGAATAAATTGAATGAGAAATATATCTCTAATGAAATTCAAGGAAATAAGTGTTTCGTATTAGCAGCAAATATTGTCCCCAGTCTGTTTCGGACACAGCAGAATGTAACACACAGCGGAATGTAGCGTATTAGGTAAGTGGCGCTGAATCTCCTGTGAGAAACTGTTTCTTTTTTATTTGTTAAATTTCTTTTATACATCGTTTTAGATTTATAGTATTTGAATAGAACATGTGGCAATGATTAGGTAATTCTGCAGATGATATAATTTTTCTGCATTCTGAGTTATAAAATGAATGAGATGTAACACTATTAAGCGAACCTAGTGCCAGAGTAAAATTAATCTAACTCCATCTTCTGGACTATTCTTAAATGAGTAAGGGAAATAATAAGATGTGTGAGCATTTACATTCCTGATTTTACAATTTAGAATATTGGCTTCTGCTAGCAAATGATGAGGTGTGATATTCTGGGCATGGTGTTCCTGTTCCAGAGTTCATAAAAAGACTGTTGTGGACTTGTAAAAAATCAGGCTCTTACTGATGACATGCAACTCTCCTGGCCTAGTGATCTTGTTTTCTGACAGACTATAAAGTGTCCTTAATAAAATGTGAAAGTGGTAATATTTTATTCTTTCAGAAGATATTACGTAACAAGCAATAGCTGTAGCAAGATATATTCTTGTGTTTTTCATACCCTACATAGTCACATAAACCAGGTACCTGTCATAGTTATAATGACAGATACTTGCTAAGATTTTTATGGCATTAATTAATTATGTTTTTTTTTTTTTTTTTTTTTTTTTTTTTTTTTTTTTTTTTAAATATATAGAGCTTGCAAATGCTGGTCGCTCTCTATTTCCTGGAAGTGATGTTGATGACCAGCATACTATAACGAGTTTGCTCTGAACTGATATTTAGCGTGATAAAAAAACGGCTTCACTCTGCAAACTGTATCGAACTATGTTAAGAACGAGTTTTGTGAATTCATTAGCAGTCTGACTCTCAGAAAGTTATTCTTCAACACTGCATAAGTTGTTTTAAATTAGGAATTCCCAAAGTCAGCTCATGCAAGTACCCTTCACCTCCTTCTTGCATGTAGTGATAATTATGTAACACTTAGAGATGATTATGTAAATAAAGTGTTAAAATATGAATATTTATTCAGGAGTTGAGTTCCAAAATTAGGATAAAATCTTTATTTTTATGTTATGGCGACTTTAATATGTTAGTGTAGTACTTAAGACTGTAAAAAAGAGAGAGAGAATATTTAAATAGCAATGATTCTCTATATGTATGCGTTTCTATCCACTATGCAGTTAAAGAATTGTAAATTTTGTTATGTTAATTGAACCTAGTGTTAATTATTTGTATTTGATGTGATAGTGTCAAAATGTTCAATTGAAGATAAAATTAAACACATGTTTATTGCACCCATCAGTAATGTTCATGATTAAGAATTAAAATGTTTACTTTTGTTGCCTCCTTGGTTTTCTTACCTTATAATCTCTGTCTGTCTTCCACCTATTTTCTATAATATTAAGATATGTATTCCTTAAAGCAGCTGTACTCTATTAGAATGTTATATTCCCCCCCCCCAGCCCTGTGAGCTAGAACAGGAAAAAAAGTTTCCAAATGAAGTTTGTTTCAGATCTTTAATGTGATCTAAATTATTTGATTTTTGTTGTTTGTTGTTTATTATTTTATGATTTCCATTATTTTTGAAATTTGACTATCTCATCTCTGTGCATATAATGTTTTGAAACATTCACAGATTATAAAACTGACCTTTTGCCTTCTTCAAGACAGCATGTTTAAAACCTTGATAAAAGTATAAATATATTTATGTTAATAAGTGTGTGCTTACTCAGAATTACGTCAAAGAATATGAAGTCCTGTTTGAAAGTTGCTATATTTTAATGCTTTCTTATTGCTTTATTAATTTGCAGAAATCTTTTGATTGGTCCTTAATAAAATGTGAAAGTGGTAACATTTTATTCTTTCAAAAGATACTATGTAACAAGCAGTAGCTGTAGCAAGATATATTCTTGTGCTTTTCGTACCCTACATAGCCACATAAACAGGTACCTGTCATAGTTATAATGACAGATACTTGGTAAGATTTTTATGACATTAATTAATTATTATTTTTTTTAATATATAGAGCTTGCAAATGCTGGTCGCCCTCTATTTCCTGGAAGTGATGTTGATGACCAGCTTAAAAGGATTTTTAAATATCCTTTAACTGTTCTCTCGTTTAAATTTAAAATTCTGTTTTTAGTCTGTTATAAAATATAAAAAGTAATATTTCATTATAAATTTAGATTTCAGTTTCTTGCTTACTCAACAAGCTAAAGATCAGAGCATTGTTTAAAAAAAAAAAAAAAAAAAAAAAGGTAAGTATTTTTCAATTTACAAATGCAGATTGGCTGCTGAAAATCAAAAATCATTCATATCTCATTGTAAAAATATGTAAAAGCTAGATAATATATTTTGTATGTAAAAATATACATTGAATAATTAAAAATAAATTTTTAAGAGCAAATTTTATCCAAATATATTTATTCTGTTTGTTTAAAGAAGCTGGTCAAAAAACAGTTCTAGTTCCAAAGAATCATCTAAATTAGTAATAATTGTTCACCTGATGTTTTTAACTAGACATCTGGTATATATTTTTCTGTCCTCTCCCATGTTAACTAATTTAATATGTTAATTTCACAAAGTATATATGTATGTAGCGTGTATGTATATGTCTCCAAATAAATTGTTTATAAATATTATATGTACAGCAGGACCACTGGACTGGATTACATCCATAAATTAAGGATTACCTGTACTTGCGTGTCTCTTATATGGAAGAGCGGATTACTTTTTTTTTTTTAATGATATGCTTTATGATTAAATTTGATTTCATTGGGTAATTTTGAGTAAGGTTAGTGGTTGTAGTCTAATTTTAAAAATACATTTTATGAGCATTTTGCGCAATGATTAAAATTTTGATGCATTCATATTTTATAATACATATGAGTGTTATATTTTTCTTAACAATTCCACGCTTTTGGGCACGCCAACAGAAGAAACTTGGCCTGGAATGACTCAACTTCCTGATTATAAGGTATGTGTATGTTTATTATTATTATTATTATTTCCTGTTCTGTTTGTAAATAGTTTTATTCCAGCATAATTCTAAATGAGCATCTTGAACTTAAGTTGGTCAATAAACTATATGATTAATATGTACCCTTGATTCCCAAATTTTTGCTGTTGATGATGTGCTAACATCTATGATCATCTTACATAATGATTTGAATTTTGAATAGGATATTAACATTTACCTGTCAGTTTGAAATTTTATATTGCCACGTTAAACGCATCCATCTTTGTGATATATCATGACATAATTTCATGGTTAATCAACATGCAGATCATCTTCAAGATGCACCTATCCACTTTTTATGTGGATTTCATAGTTCTTATGTAATAAATGCTGATTCGCACATACAGTGGCTCCCAAAAATGTTCGTACACTTATGATTTTCATTGAAATAGGGCTCTATCCATTAATTAAAAGTAAACTTTCTGATTGAGATTTTAATAATAATAAGATCTGTAATCTATTCGTAGCAAAATTACATGAAATATTTTTAAAATTTAGCGAAACTTTATTTTTAAGAAATGAATAATCAAAAAATGACAAACATTTTGTCTCGCAAAATTCTTCATACACTTCAAAAAAATCTTGACATAGAAGTAAATTTTTCATTAAATTAATATTAGTAGGATATCCTTTAGCATCCACAACAGAGCTTTTAAACATCTGGGAATAGATTTTACTAGTTCCTTTTTTTTTTTTTTTTTTTTTTTTTTTTTTTTTTTTATGTAATTTCTGTATCAATGTTCATCCATTCTTCCATCATGGCTGTTTTGAGTTCGCTTTTCGTTTTGATGCCGTGTTTTCGTACTTTAACATCCAGCTCTTTCCAGATGTGTTCTATGGGGTTTAAATCTGGCGACTGAGGTGGTGTTTTCAAAACCTGAGGACAATTATACAGAAACTACAGGCGAACGTTGAGAGCCATATACTTAGGATCGTTATCATGATTAAAAATAAAGTTGTTTCCAGTACCCAAATTTTGGACTGATAATTTAAAATTCTCTCTTATAGTCCTGATGCTGTCATGTCCCCCCCCACACACACACACATAAGAACACCTCCACCGCCATGCGCAACTGTTCCAAGTTCTTAGAATGAAGTACCTCATTTTTTCTTCTCCATACAGTTATTCGACCATCGGAACCAAAAATGTTAAATTTGCTTTCATCAGCAAATAGGACATTAATCCAGTACGTTCTGGGTGTATTTTGCGAATGAAAGCCTAAGTTTTCTGTTTTTCTCACTAACAAAAATTTTTTTTATGGGCAGAAAGCCCATGTAATCCAGTTTCTCTGAGAATTCGTCGAACAGTTTAAGGTGAATTTGAAGTAGAAAACTTTGCATTAAATTCTGCAGAAACTTTTACAAACAAATGTGGGTTTTTCACAAATTTTCTAATAATAAATATCTTATCACATTTAGTTAACTTTCTCGGTCAACCTTTTCTTACCTTGTTTTCAATCCGATTTTCTTCTTTAAAGCATTTTATCACATACTGCACTGTAGAATAGGATAAATTAACTAATTTAGCGATATTTCGAATTGATTTACCACTACTATGGTGAAAAATTATCAATTTTCGAATGCTTTTTATAATTTCTTTACAACTGGGACCCATTTTTCAATAATAAATAGAATATTATGAAGTAAACTATAAAAAATTAAAGCAAACAATTTTTTAATGCTACTACAATGTAAAAATTAAAAAAAGAGGGAAAGGATAATTCTAATTTTGAATTTATCCAAAAATATTTCAGTGTACAAAGACTTTTGTGAGATAAAATGTTTATCATTTTTTGATTATTAATTTCTTAAAAATAAAGTTTCGCTATATTTTAAAACTATTTCATGTAATTTTGTTACGAATAGATTATAGATCTTATTATTAAAATCTCGCTCAGAAAGTTTACTTTTAATAAATGGATAGAGCCCTATTTCAATGAAAATCATAAGTGTACAAACACTTTTGGGAGCCAATGTATATGATATTAAATTCTTGAAAAGTTGATTTTAAAATTTAATTATCACTTTTAAGATTTGAAACAGAATCCTTAAAAGGAGCTTTTTAATAATCATTTAAATATCATGTGGTATATCAGCCAAAAATGCATTTAGATTAATGAATGTTTTATTGTGATCTGAATCACTTCTCAATAAAAGGAAAGTAATTAGTGAAAATTGATAACTGCTTTTTCTTAAGTAAATGAACTTTCACACAAGGATATGTATTTTACAGTACCAATATTTATATCAAGGAAATATTTTTAACATAGATTATCAAATTATCATTAAAGCATTAAAAAGGGAAGAGGGCTTTTTTAACAGAAAGTACTAAGAAATTTTGATGAATTTCAAATTAGATTATATTCAAGTCATTTCTAAAGAAACAAGTTATATTAGAAATTATTAAATAAGTGCACTAACTTAAATGCATTTTCAGTTTATTTGTATAACAATTAAATGATATGCTATGGTAGTGTTTTTCAGAATATTAAATAATGATTGCATTTTTCTTTACATGATTTGTCTATTATCTCTTTATAGCCATTCCCTTTATATCATCCAACAGCAAGTTTTGCACAAGTGGTCCCAAAACTAAATTCAAAAGGAAAGGATTTACTTCAGGTACAATTTTAATATTTCTAGTAACTGTATTACTTTAAATTACTCTTCTCTTTCCAGTGTTTTAACAATATTGTTAAGATCTTTTTCTTTTCTGACATCAGTTGTTGCATTATTTTTTTCCTTCATGTTCATGTGGATTTGGAGTGAATAACGACGACACTTGATGAAGTATCGAAACACACTTTATTTACCAATATTAATCAGGACAGCTCCAAAACACTTTTACAGTTGTCGAAGATCTACAATAAACACGCTGGAACAATCAGCGACACAGCCTTCACACTGTCAGGCAATAACGGTGGATACAATTTCACTGCAAAGCACCAGAGTACAGCTTCCGACTCTGCTTGATCGTTCTCAGAACTCCACGTACTCTCGAGACACTCCATGCTACAACTCGTGATGCACTCGACGATACACAAGAGTATAGATATTGACTCAGCACAGTCTAAGATAAAACTCGATGATGCACTGATTCGCAATACACTAAAAGACTCTCAGGATGTACTCGACTACAAACTCGGTGCTAGACTTCAAGACACTCGCTCAATGACTGACTATCAGTTCGCTAGATGAGGCACACACATACTCAATACTAACTGACTGCGGGCCAGCAGGGTTTATATAGCTTTCGGCTTGTGTTCGAGAATATTCTGTCCTAAACCGATAAGAATTCGTTCCAGAAGGTTCTCCAACCGTCCATGGTTTATTGTGAATTTTCTCGCCAAATGTGGCAACCCTGCATTCCCGTGCTATATTATGGCAACCCTAAACCTGCTATGTAGGGAAGCTATCTTACAGTGGCTGCGCATTTTGTAACACTGCCCCCTCCCAAGGACTGCACGTTCCGGACAGTACAACCCTTGGTCAGAAGCCTAATTTGGTACAAACGAAACGTAATAAAACAAACAAATAACATAACTAAAGAAACAAACATTTACACTATGTACAAGTTATATACACAAATTAAACACGTCACAATTTTAAATTATACAAATTAAAGTCAAGAATGAATTTCAGTCTCAGTCTTTTCATTAAGATATACCCAGGTCAAATACTTTTCCACTGCAGTTCTCAGATGCATTTCTGTTTTGCATATTACAGTCTGAAGATATAGTCCTTTCAGACTTTTCATCCACAGAAAGATGTGAAACAGTTTGTTCACCACTCTGTAGTTCATTCGCAGCATGTCTGCAGTTCACCTCAGTATTTTTAGCAGATAGTACATGCTCATTTTCCTTCGTTTCCTAGGAACCAGCTCCAAATTCTGCATCAGAGTCATGAACGGAACCCGATTCTTTACAAACGGAAGCATCCTGGTTTAGAATTAAGTCCTTATCCGCACAATCAGCACTATTAGACGCGCACATAGTTTGTGAGATGGGTGAATTTTCTTGTAATACTGGAGCACACTGCTTCAGCTTCTTCAATCTCAGCAGCACATGAACTTTCAGATGGTTCAACACTTGCTGACTGCGTTTTTATAACTTCACTATCAGTTTCGAAGAACTCAATAATCGCATTTTCACTTTCTTCCGCTTCCACTTCAGGCACTTAAAAATCAAAAACTTCTTTACCATCTTTTATTTCTTCATGTTTTCATTCTTTTTCGTTAATCCTGTTAGATGCTTCATCCATCATTTCTTGATCTTTCTCAGGCAGTTTGTTAGTTGCTTCCTTCATCCTTTAATTCTTCAGAAGCCACTTCTCTCATTTCCACATCATCTTTTATGGCTCCAGTTTCTTCTGTAAGCTTCACTTTCACCTGTTAGAGTTGATCTCGCACCTTTTCTTGGCCACCATTTATTTCTTCTTGTCGGGCTTTCTTCTCTTCCAGTCAGGCTTTCATCTCTTTCAGTCCAGCTTTGATCTCAGCTGTCATCTCTTTATATCCAGCTTTTATCTCAGTCAGTCGAGATTTCATTTCAGCCTTCATCGTATCATATCCGCCTTTTATCTCGGCTAAAATGTCTATCAAAGTCTTCATCTCCTCCGCAATGCCTTTCCTCTGCAGGTGGGTCACTGGCATTCACTCACAAAACCCACTTCTGACACCAGTTGTTACAATTTTTTTCTGTTCTGACACCAGTTGTTACGTTATTTTCTTCCTTCACATTCGTAGGGGTTTTGTGTGGATTTGGAGTGAATAATGACGACACTTGTGGTGACGTATCGAAACACACTTTATTTACCAATATTAATCAGGACAGCTCCGAAACACTTTTACAGTCGTTGAAGATCTACAATAAACACGCTGGAACAATCAGCGCCACAGCCTTCACACTGTCAGGCAATATCGCTGGAGACAGCTTCACTGGAAAGCATCAGAGTACAGCTTCCATCTCTGCTCGATTGTTCTCAGAACTCCGTGTACTCTCGAGACTCTCCACGCTACAACTCGTGATGCACTCGACGATACACAAGAGTATAGCTCTCAACTCAGCAAAGTATAAGACAAAACTCGACGATGCACTAAAAGACTCTTTCGAGACACTCGCTCAATGACTGACTATCAGCTCGCTAGACGAGACACACACACTCGATATTAACGACTGCAAGACAGCAGGGTTTATATAGCTTTCGGCTTGTGTTCGAGATTATTCTGGGCTAAACCGATAAGAATTTGTTCCAGAAGGTTCTCCAACTGTCCATGGTATATCACCAAATGTGGTAACCCTGCCTTCCCTTGCTATATTATGGCAACCCTAAACCTGCTATGCGGAGAAGCTATCTTACCGCGCCTGTACATTTCGTAACAATATTAAAGTAGTCCAACCGCCCACTTGGTATGGTGGTTAGTCAAGCTGATTGCCCTTTCAATGGCCCCAGCTTTTCTCATGGCTGCTTGTAAATGTATATGGTCTGTGTGGCATCAGGGGCATACAAAATGTATAGCGAGCCAAAAGTTCTCTTGATGGTAGGGGAAGAGAGATGGGAGACACTCGAACCTGTCTCCCAAAGCTGCTTTCCTTCAAAATTGGAATGGAACAGAGCAAAGTAGTACTGTCAGTACTATATGGCGTTCAAGACTCATGCCAACAGTTGACACGATCTTGTATTCTCTGCCATGATAAAACTCGTAGGCTTGTTCTGATTAGGTCAGACATATGAGAATTAATTACAACAAAGTAGTCCCTTCGTCTATTATTTATAGCTTTACTTATAGTTAGGTGCAGGGCATCTAGAGATTAAAATCTGATTTTCTTCTGCTTCTTTGGTGCGAAATATTTAAAAATAAGTTTAAGGGAATCTGTAATCTTTAAAAAAGATTTTAATTACTGAATAGAAAACATCCTTTCTAAAGAAGTGAAATTGTTTAAAATATTTTGAACAAGTCATGTTTGTATTACGTAAGAAATTGTGTCACTACCATGCCCATCTAGTCTCAAGCATAAATCTGATGATCTAATTAAATGTGTGATAAAAGCATCATTTTTTGCTAAAATCTAAAATAGATCATCAGATATGTAAATATATTTATGCTCAAAATTGTACTATAGGAAAAGTATTTTTGTATCAGTTTGTTGTGTGTGTGGGGGGGGGGGGAATATTATTTCACAAAATTAATGGGTATGCTGTCTCCACTAAAGGGACTTAGTGTTAAATTATTAAATGATATGTAGAGATAAAAAATGCATTAATGTTTTAATTATCAAACAGTATGTATAATGTTATATGGTTGCTATGATATTTGCAATGTGTCATCTCCACCAAAAATCCACAGAAAAGTATTGAAGCAATGCATCATGTCACAAAAAAATGTTTGTGACAACCTACATTGTTGCCAAAAAGTATTTATGTGCCAACACCACTGTATATATGTAGCAAACGTGTTTGAATGTGCATGAATTTGCACTTTTAATGTTCAACAGTCATTTTTCTGATAATTATTTCTTGAGACAGTTATTTTGTCATTAACAAATCATAATAGAATTGTGAAGTTTGCCTTCTATATTTATTACACTGAAGTTTCAGCTGTTCTTGAGTGATTGTGATCATGGCTAGTTTTGCAATGCTGAGGTTGTGTATGATGCTAAGTTTGTGCAGTTCTCTCTCTCTCTTTTTTCAATAAAGAAAACTGATTACTGTGTTCATAGAGGGAACTACTGTGGGAAAAAAGAGAGAGAGAGAGCTAGTTGTATGTATGTCTTGTATGGGAAAAGAAAAATGTACAAAAATAGCAGATTACATGGATACATTATTGAAACAGATGTAAAGATACCCAAACAAAGGTTTCTCTTCCATCAGAAGAAGTTTGTGAATGCTTTCCAAAGTTGCCCATAAGTGTGGAATTTTTTTGGTGGGGGTGCAGATAATAAGAAATCACTGTGGAAATTATTGATATGTCATTATTGTACAAGTGATGCAGCAAATTTTTCAAAAAGGAGAAAAGAATTAGAAAACTGTTTTCAGTTGTACCTTATGGTTCTTCAGCACATATACTGAATTCATTGTTATTATCAAATGTTACTGAACATGAAATATTTTCAAAATCACCAGCTTTCCCAAGTTATATGTAATAAGTTCAGTGAAGCTTATTTAAATATAGTCTTGCTTGCTTGTTGGGTTCGTTATGAATTGAATGCACAAGGCCGATGAAAAATGAACAAAATTTTCTGTTATCGCAACAAATAAAACAAAATGCTTAAATTTCCTCAGCTATTCGTGTGGTATTACAATATCTCACAGTAGTTATCTTTTAACTACTCAAATGTTCAACAGACTTGATTAAAAAAGCTAAAGAAAGCTAATCTGCGAATTCGCTACAGTCAACAAGAGCAGTTTTCTAAACAAACTCTTAAAATAACAACTAACGAACGAACGAATTGAGAGGTTTTCGTGCCGCTTATATAAGCTTTTTAAATGAGCGAGAATTTTCTGTTATTTTCTCGAAATCCAAAAGAGGTATTTATTTAATAATTATTAAATGCACAACTTCTTGTATTTTTAATTTTCCGGCTTAGCTTTCTTTTAATATTCGTCACGCGCTGCACTGCACGGGGAATAAAGCAATTTTATTTATAATTATACTAACATTAACTAATTAAAGGCCAAATCCATAACACTGCCCCCTTTCCCAAGGACTGCATGTCTCGGGCAGTACAATCCCTGGATAGGAAGCCAAACTTATAATTAAGTCAAAAATGCAAAAATAAACATTACATTACAATATCAAACAACATGAACAATAAATGTTGACAAATGAACAACGGGAACAATAACTTAAACAAATCAAATACTAAGTACAAGTCAAATCAAATACTCATTTAGAAACAAAAAGGACCATGGTCTTACAGTATTTACAATTATTTACACTATGTGCTATGGCCATAGTAATGAACTAACCTGTCATAATGAACGACTAGGTTTAGAGTTTGAAGACTTATGGATCCAAACCATGACTTCATTCAGCCTGTTTAGGACTGTGTACGGCCATCCCAAGGTGACTGTAATTTAGGCCTGAGTCTTTTTTGTCTAATCGTCAAATCGGGTTCCGCAACCACACCCTGTCTCCCTCGTTGAATGGTTGTCCAGCAGCTCTCGTGTCGCATCAGATCTTCACCCTTTCCGTCGCCAAGTTGACTCGCACTTGCATCACTTCAAACCGGCCTGGGAATCTTGGATGTCTTCCTCAGGCGATGAAGGTGCAACCGGAAGGTGACCAGACAAAAGATCACATGAAAGACGAGGGTCATGACCGATGAGCATCTAAAATGGAGAACAGCTGGTAGTCTTGCATTTCTTTTCGACCCTAGTATGATTTCGGCAGCTTTCTGAGCTGGGTCTTTTAGACAAGGCATCGGCATTTCCAGGTTCCTTCTGAGGATGGATAGTCAGATGCTGAGAGCAGTTTGTTGTTTTTGAAGTCTATGGAAAAATCGTATTTCCTTAAAAAGTCCAATCTGAATGTGCATAGATCTGCAATATCCACCACATATGCGGTGTGATGGTAAGCGGCATTTCCAAACGTGAAGTTCACATTTAACTTCCCAGCTATGTCGATCTTATCACCAGACGCAGTCTGAAGGTTAACACAGGATGGTGTCCAAATAAGTTTATCTATAAACTGTTGAGCTAAATCTTTCCGAATGATGGTAACATTAGCTCTTGTGTCAATGATCATATTGCAAGGAACTCCATTGATATTCCCGTTGATGGACAATCCGTTACTGTTGCCACTCACTGTAGAAATCTTAAGCTCTTTAAAACAGGGTTTTTCATTATCTGGAAACCTCCGTTCCTTTGATATTGTCATTAATTTGTTTCCTGTGTCATTGCTGGGAAATGATCTTAATTTCTGTACTCTGGGGTTTTCTGCAATTCTTTCGTGCGTAGCTTTCAGCTCACAGTTCCAACACTTTGGTTTCTTGTCACTCCTTTTCTGTCCCATGGCATTTAATTAAAAGTAATGTACCTCTCTTATTTTCAGTGCTCTGAGGTGTTCTACAGTTCCTTCATATGTGGCCTTCAACACTGCAGTTCCAGCACTTTAGGGTTGGTTTCCTCTCAACAATATTTCATCTCAAGGCATTCACTTATCTTGTCAAATCATCCATTTTATTATCCATGCCCTGGGCTGTTCTGCAATGACATCATATGTGCCCTTCAATACCACATTTCCCAACACCTTAGAGCGAATTTGTTCTCACTCCTACTCTGTATCAAACATTGACTTCTCTGGTCGAATCGAGTGTGTGTGTCTCGTCTAGCGAGCTGATAGTTAGTCATTGAGCGAGTGTCTCGAAAGAGTCTTTTAGTGTATCGCGAATTAGTGCATCATTGAGTTTTATCTTAGACTGTGCTGAATCAAGAGCTATACTCTTGTGTATCGTCGAGTGCATCACGAGTTGTAGCGTTGAGAGTCTCGAGAGTATGTGGAGTTCTGAGAACAATCGAGCAGAGTCGGAAGCTGTACTCTGGTGCTTTCCAGTGAAGCTGTCTCCACCATTATTGCCTGACACTATGAAGGCTGTGCCGCTGTTTGTTCCAGCTTGTTTATTGTAGATCTTCGACGACTGTAAAAGTGTTTCGGAGCTGTCCTGATTAATATTGGTAAATAAAGTGTGTTTCTATACTTCATCACAAGTGTCGTCATTATTCACTCCAAATCCACACAAAACCCCTACGAACGTGAAGGAAGAAAATAACGAAAGAACTGGTGTCAGAACAGAGGAAAGCCATTCCAGAGGAGATGAAGACTTTTATCCACTGGCCTGTGGACTCACGCAGCTCTGACTAGTAGCAACCTCTAAAGGTTGTTTGCTTGGGTACCTCATATTTCAAGGCGTACAACAAAGCGCTTTTTAAATCTTTGACATCCGCCATTCCCGGAGCTTTCTGTATTTCAGGATCCTGGATGCCGTCGATAAGGTATTGCAGGGCAAGATTTCTCTTGTTTCTGTTGGGCACTCCAGATAGGCGAGATGGGACAGCTTTTCAACATCTGTGGCGAGTTCCTGGAGTGTTTCCGTGTTTTCTGTTGCCGGGATGTTAACTGAAGCCTACTGTAGTCTTTCAAACATTTCTCTCCAAACCGCAGCTCCAAAGTGCCAGACAGAGCTTCGAAATCTACTGTTTGGTTTTCGGGAAGAGCCTGAAGGATATCTGCTGCGTCTGCTCTCAAAGAAGCAGCGAGATTACAGGCCTTAGCTTGGGAATCCCATCCATTCACTTCCGCAACTATAGAAAATTGTGTCTTATGCATTTGCCAGGAGGTCTTCCCATCATATGTAGATAGCTTCAGAGAGGGACGAGCAGGCATAGATAGAAATTTAAAACCTTCAGAATTGTTTCCTGCTGTTGCTATGCACTTCTTTAGGCTGTCAACTTCTTTTGTGATGGCAGCAGAAACCCTGTCATCAGTTTGTTTGTTGGACAGCAGAAACTCTTCCTCTGCTCGTTGCTTCACAGCAGAAACTCTTTCTTCTATTTGATCTTTTACAGAAGAAACTCTATAATCGATTTGTTGTTCTACAGCTGAAATTCTTCTATTTGTTCTTTGACAGAAGAAACTTCTTTTTTTTTTTTTTTTCTTTGCCCAACTTCGTTTTCAACCTTGTCTATTCTGCCTTCCATAGCTTCGAATTTATGTTCTATTATGCAGATAATTTCTCTTTTCATCTTTTCTTGTCCTGTTTCAATCTTTTCCTGATTAGATTTCGTATCCTCTTTAACGGATTTAATCTCTTTTAACCCATTAGCCGCTGGTGTAGCGTTGACGCACCAGTCAAAATAAATGCGTATATAAATATAACTACTTAAGATATTTTATAGCAGCAGATGATTTTGTGTAGGAAATATTATGAAGATTATTTCTGTAAAAAAATATTTGCCTTCAACAATCATTTTATTTATAATAATTAATCTCGTACTTTAAGCAAAATTTCCGACCGGGTATTTTTGCTGAAAATATTTACCGAATGAATCGCTGTCTTTATGAGTGGTATATTTTTATTCAAGGTGACCATTTATCAGAACATTACATCAGTCAGATGTTTATATTTGTGTTGCGAAGGAAGGGAAAACAGGTGTTGTTTTGACACAATGTCAGCAGGAAACAATCAATCTCCTTTTTCATTCATTCCTTTCGATGTTCTGTTTCATGTTCTGGTTGTTTAAAAATGCCTAGAACGAGGTATCTTACATTAGAAAAAGCCCTTTCAAAAATTTTTTGATGAAGGAACAGATGATGATAAAATTAATAATGACCAGAATGAAACTGATGTTGTTGTTCCCCCAGAAATTGCAGAAGCTAGTGACAAAGAAAAAAGGAATGGCAATGTTTTAAATAATGATAATGATATTTTACCAAATGATACTGCTGGGAAAGTTGAAATTCACGTAAGAAGTAAGTTTCAGCCTTCTAAAAGCAGTTATAGTCATACTAAAATTTAAAAAGCAGAAGACTGAAATCTTGAAGTGGATTAAAAAAGAACTGTTAGTTATGTCTCAGGAAGAACATGAAGAAAGAAATAGAAGAGAAATTATAAAAGACAAAATACAAGGTAAAACTAGTGCACAGATTTTCGATTTTCTTTTTAGTTTAGTTATTTATTCTCTTCTCGTTGAACAGACAAATATGTACGCTAAGAAAAAAAAAAAAAAAAGCTCAGAATTTATTGCATCTGAAGCCTATATGAGAAGATTTATTGGAATATTATTGCGTACAGGATATCATTCTTTACCTCAAGAAAAAATATATTGGTCTTTTGATAAGGGCATTTCTGTTCCTGTTGTACGAGAATCGCTATCATGTTTGCAGTACAGAAATATGAAGCATAATTTGCATTTGACAATACTGATAAATTATATGAGGTGAGACCTTATCTAAACTTACTAAATATCATCACTTTTTACTACTGGAAATATAAAGTCTCTTTTAGATTTCAGAAGCGAGAATGCATTATTCCTTTTGCAAACTCCTATTAAGAGTGTAGAATTAGCTAGAAATAGATCAGCAACAGGAAGACCTAGTAAGTTCAGCATTCAAAAACCATTGCATAAAGATGGTATACATTTTATCGTAAAGTCCGTTGATAACAAAAGACTTTGTTGGAAAGAGTACCATAGCCAGACTGTTTATAGATGCAAAGTATGTAATGTAGCTTTACATCATGATTGTAATCATGCTTGAATCTTTTAATTGAAATAATCTGCATTTGTAAAAGAAATACAATGTATATTTTAATAATAAATTAATTACAAGTAAAGTTATTTGTAGATTTATAAAATGTTATACAGCTAAAAAGTAATCCTGCGCTCCACTCAAAAGAAACATCACACTAGTACAATCCTACTCACTAAACATCCGTAGTCTTATTCCACTGCCGGTGTGAGAACGCAACACTCGCTTTTTCCACAGGTAAGAGCATTTTTTTAGTTTCAATGTAAATTTATGTTATAAATGGTTAATTTAATATTTGTTATTATTTTCAAGAGAAAAGAAACATTTCTTGTAGTTTTGGCGGTTAATGGGTTAACGAAGTCTTTCATCTTTTTTTTTAAATGCATCAAAGGCTGCCATGAATTGCCTTAACTGTTCTTCTATCGCTCTTGTGATTGGCATTCAATATCCCACTTCTGACACCAAAAATTGTTGCATGAGTACGGGCTCGTTATGTATTGAATGCACAAGTCTGAAGAAAAATGAACAGAATTTTTTATTATCACAACAAATAAAACAAAATGCTTAAATTTCCTCAGCTCTTTGCACAATATTACAATGTCTCACAGTAGTTATCTTTTAACTATTCAAATGTTCAACAGACTTTTAATTCAAAACAGCTAAAAGAAAGCTAATCCGCGAATTCGCTACGGTCAACAAAAGCAGTTTTCTAAACAAACTCTTAAAACAACAACTAACTAACTAACGGACGAATTGAGAGGTTTTCATGTCGCTTATATAAGCTTTTTAAAAGAGTGAGAATTTTCTGGTATTTTCTCGATATCCAAAAGACATATTTATTATTTTTATTTATTAAATATTAAATGCACATTCTGTTGTATTTTTAATTTTCTAACTTAGCTTTCTATTAATATTCGTTATGCACTTCACTGCATGGGGAGAAAACAATTTTATTTATATTTATTTATTTACTCACTTGAGAACTAGAGAGAGAACTAGGCCAATTTTCATGGAAATTCTGGAAGAGAATCAAGATATAATAGAGAAAAATATTTGGTTTAAAGTTCTTAATATGACAGTGAAACAAAACGTAAAAGATCTCTTGCTTCGTTTGAAACTAGCTTCTGTTTCTTTGGATAAAATCCAGTAGAACAACTGCAGTATTACTTAAGCTGTTCAAGTTCGGAAAGATCTTGAAAATGGCTTGAAAAATCTTGATACATATTTATGCTTAAAATTATTTAAAACTCAATGTAAACTAGCACTTTGATCAGCATATATTTTTTCACCAAAATATAAAGCCTTATTAGCAAGTGAAAAGGAATGAATTGGTAGAAGAAATGTATGCAGCAATACATTGAAATCTGGAATTCATTTTCCATCTTTCTGCAGCACCTCTTTTTTGAAAATGAGGCAGTTGTTCAAATTCAAATTATGAAGATTGATGTTGAATGATCAAACTAAAGATGATGGTTAATATTTACAAAATCGTTAATTATATTCATCAGCTTTTCAGGCTTAATATAATTCAACAGAATTGAAATACAATAACAATCAAAGAATTAAAGCAGTTAAAAGGAACTTAATTTTCCTGATCAATTTTGAGTCTAAAATCAAACTGACTAAAAAGAAGAATGTAATGGGAGGTTTAGGAAGGGAAAAGGGTGGGTCATGTTTAATCCACAGTGCTAGCACAATCTATCAATAATCAAAACAGTTTTCATAGCAATCAAGTTAGAGACCACACTTGAGTGATAGAAATTGGTGATTGTTGTGAAAGAATGTATAGGGAAAGAAGAGAATTGGATATCATTGAAATGTTAAATATAATAAGAGCTTCATTAGCAGGGGTTGAAAGAATGTTTTCTACTTTCGGAATTGTACACAACGAATTGAAAAATAAGTTAGGTATGGAAAAGACTGCAAAACTTGTTCTTTTTGTTAAATCCCTGAATTCAAATGTCAATAATGCAGAGTATAAGAGCCATTCCTATACATTACTTTGATTGTTTATTTGTATTTATGTACAAAATATATAGCTGGAAGAGGGTCCCCCCTCATTAATATATATATAAATGTGTTATGTGTAAGTTTGTAGTTAAATAAATTGACTTTAGTTAGTTACTAATGCCAAAAGGCTGCCAATATATTTTTTTCCAATAAAATTATGTACTATTTACATTACCTTTAATTATTAAATAAATGTAAAATATGTATTGTGCTTTTTAATGTTATCTAATTAGAGGTTTAAATCACTGAAAATCTTCAGTGTGTGGTAATCATATAACTATATATGTCATAACAGATTCTGTTGTTAAAGCCTTTGCTGTCTCCACAAGGTTTTAGAAGTCGCATATATCCTAGTTTTGTATATGTTTTTGGTAATGCAAAAGCTACTTATTTTGTATATAAATAAAAATTGTTGAACGTTACTTGTAATATTAATATCCACTCTATGGAATTTTTTGCAGAAACTCTTGGTGTGCAATCCTGCTATGAGAATATCAGCTGATGAAGCTATGCAACATCCTTATTTTAGTGATTTACCACCAGCAATAAAAAATGGATGATTGTTTAAGATTATACTAAAACCAGTTTTTTATCTTTTTTAATTCTTTGTACATATAGTCAGAGACTTCATCTTCAACATTATTAATGAATGAGAACAATGAAAAGTCAGAGGCAGATTAATATCGTATACTGCAGTATTCGGTCGAAAACCGTGTACATGTGTATCAAATAACATAGATGTGGTTAAGAATATGTAAAATGTAATTTTCATTCCTCATTTGTATAGAAAAAAGGTGTGTAATCTTCCAGAATCTCTGAAATATACAACTCCTGTAGCAGATGGTTAATTAGTTCTATTTTTAAATTTCTTATTCGTAATATTCGAAAAAGGGGCATTTAATTCTTTCTTTTCTTTTATTTTAGTCTGCAAGCATGATAGAATTCTGATAATCCTTGTACCTCGGTATGATTAGTAAATTTTGTGGATCTCTTCCGAGTTTTGTTTACATTCTTCCCTTTCTAATTTTTACTTTAAATTTGAATTATTTGCACATAAATGACTAAAAAGATCTTACTTTTTAAATTATTTAACAAAGATCTTTATCCAATAAAAATATTTGTACAAAGGGGTTAAGAAAGAAAGATTAAATATGAAGTCTTAAAGCCCAAAGGTGCAATTTGCCTAGAAGGGCTATTAATTTAATTTTGGCATTTTGCGTTGGTTCTCTATAAATGGCACTTCGCTTTTCAAATTGTTGCCACCAATTATTAGAGCCCTCCATTATATTTAAAGAAATTAAATAACGAAGAATTTGCATGAATGTATGTATGTTTCTCGCACTGTGATAAAACAACAGTATCTAGAGCCATCAAATTTTGAATAACGTAATCTTCCACCAAATATGCTAAGCCGTTATTTGGAATTTGAAATTTATTTTATTACCTATTTAATATTTTGTAACATTTTAACGAATTTTTGATTAATAAACTCAATGATTTCAAAGCAAGAAATGGCAACACTTTACTGGGGGGGGAAATTATGCAAGACTGTGTATTGGAAATTTTAAAGATATGCTCTTTTTAAATTATTTTTGATATTGCTGTTGAATTGAGTTTTATGGTTTAAATGCGAAGAACATGATATTTAATAAATAAAGGTAACACACAAAACAACTTTAGATGTAATGTAAACCCCCCTCTTCCTTTTATTATTATTATTATTATTATTATTATTATTATTATTATTATTATTGAGGTTAGAAATTCTTATGCAAAAACTCACTAAAATATTTTATGCGTTAGCAAAAATGTATATCCACCTTTGAAATTACTTTTAAATGACTTCTACGTCAGGTGTTGAATCTCAGTAACAGCTTTATGTTGGAATTTAGGAAAGTTCAAACGTCACAGCTAGATTTTTCAAAATTCATATTTCATTTTAAAAGTATTTGAATAGATTTCAAATGGGAAAAAACTGCTGATAACTCCGTAAAAAGAAATAAACTAATTACTTTCTTTTGGACATTGTATATTTCTAGTTTATAATATCTCATACATACATTTTATTTGCATAAGAGCCACGTCACTCGCCTGCAAGAGCCACACACGATTCGCAAACTGCACTGTTATGCTATTAAAAGAAAGAAAAACTAGGTAAATAAATAAATACACTGTTTGTAAAAACTTTAGCTGTTTGGTATTCCGTAAATTGGAACCCTGTGCGAAGTCCATCATATTCCACACTTATGCTGTTGGATTAATAATGTCACAAAAAATGAGAGTAAAAGTGAATGAGAATAAGAATTTCAATTCTAGCTTACAAAAAATGCTAGAATTGAAATTTTGGATTTATTAAAAGAAAACTTTAAGTTTTTTTTAACTTGTTACCATTGTTTTGATTTTTAATGCCACATAAATCTTTGCTGTCATTATTTTTATTAATCCACCATTATTTGCTAGTGATGTAAGCTGGTCTGCATTTGCAGTGATGGAATGTTAGCAAACTAGATATGATGTCCATTTCATTTGAAGTTCATCTCTCAAAAGCCTGTATGGAGATATTTTTTCCAAATGTAACCACACAAACTCAAAATTAAAAGGTAATGAAATAAAACCCCAGAGGTAATGATTTATTAAAAATAAATAATTTGCAAGTTCATGATTGCTGATTTTTATAGAAAATAGTTATGCAAAAAAATGTTAAATTCAATATTTAATCAATATGTTTTATTGATAGACTACACTTATTTTTATATTTAAACAGTAAAATTCCAGAAATCCGCAAAGCTTGGGACCAGAGGTTGTGCGGATTTCAGGACAGAAAAGATAAATCATAATATTCAGGCTAAAAGTGCAAAATAAATAAGGCGTATTAGATATATTTAATTAAATTATTATATACATTATTGCAATAACTTATTATATGCATTAAATTATTATTGCATTTATAAATTGATTATATTATTCATTGTATTATATATACACAGCATCAAGGTTTGCCAATTTCTTCTCATTCAAAGATTTCCGGTTTCGGATTCCGGTGTTAGAATCACTGTTGCTGTAAAGTGTCAACAGCTTTTCTTTATTTTTGCATGTATCATACACAAGGGTATCACAATTCCATATGATTCTGTTATAAACCAAGGAGTAGCACCTGTCTCCATCTTTTACATAATTTGCACTTTTTACATTACCATCAATGCAACGTGTTTGTGTTTTTCAACGTTGCTAGCAGTAAAATCATGAGTGCGTTACTAATCTGAAATTGTATTAAAAAGAGATGAAATTTGAAATATTCTTAATTTATCCACAAAATATCCGAATTAAAAAAAAAAGGCAGCTTTAAATAGTCTCGTGAAATAACAAGGCTCAGAAAATACAACGTGAATCGTGAACTTGAAAGAAGAGTTGAGTGAATTGTCTGCTTTCTTACCTCGATGCAGATTAGAGGGGGGAAAAACTTTTATCATGATGTGAATAATTTGGTGTTTCCATTTTGACTCATTATTATTCGTTAATTATGACATCATTATCCGTAAGTATTTTTTCTTCGATATTTCGTACTTAATGTTGCGGTTTCCGGAACCTGTAAACTGAATATTTATATTTTGAGAGGCAATGCAGATTTCAGGTGGGCGGATTTTTGGTATTTGACTGTATCAGAAAAAAATTACTATTAAATTCACAGAGTCAAATTTTCTAAAAATTGATTTTTTTAAAAATTGAATATGGTGATACGCACAGTGCTATGTGCGAGACGAAGGGATGCCCCATAGAGAATTTTTAAGGGAAACTGGCTCATATCCATATTACAGGATGCATGCCCTGGACCAAAGTACCAGTGTTCAGTGACTTTATTACTTGGCTGTTAGAGGGCCATAATTTTGTTTTATATCCAAAAATGCATATGGATTATGCAGTCACGAATTATCAGAATTCTACAGTGTAACATTTGTGTATTGTCATTTCCTTTTTATTAACATGTTGATTACGGCGCCAGTCCCCGGGGGCCGGCAGTGAACTTTCAGTGAGGCTGGCGGGGACCGGCACTGGAATTTTCGTTTGGCTGGCGTTGGTCCGTGGGACTGACAGTATTAAAGTTAGAAAATAAATATAGTCTCGGTGAAATGTGATCAAATTTAGTTTTAATGAAATGTATTGAAACATTCTAAACAAAAATATGGCTTAGCTCGCTGCCGGCTGAACGGAAAGGACAGCAAATTTGGCGCCACGCTCAACATGTTAAAAAAGTAAATAAATAAAATGTGTATAAAAAAGAAGATTGAATATGAAATTTAACTGCATTTAAGTTATTGAAATTGTAAAAATGTAATATTGGTTTAAAGTATGTATCTGTAATTTATCATGTAATTGAATATATATGTGGTAGAATTAAAGTAATTCATACATTTTATTAATTAACTAGTTTAAAGATTTATTGAATCAAAAAGAAAACTTGAGAATTTTGGATGTCTTTCTTCCCAAAGTCTCATTATGTGATAAATATTATTCCGTAAATAGTGTTGGAATGTAAAATTTCAATATCTTATCTGCCAAAGATGTGTATTTATATTATATTCATTTTGTTTTTTAGATAAACTGAAAGACTTAAATCTGTTTGTTATTGTTGTAATACTTGTATATTAGGTTTATGAATTTTTATGTATTGTTTTTATTAATAAAATTATCTTCATTTTTAACTTTGTTATTTTTTTATATAACATTGCATTTGTGAAAATAGTAGGTGTATGAACAATAAAGGTCTATAATCAAGATTTTGCACATTTTCAGGCAATTTTTCTGAATATGTTAATTTATTTCTGTGTTCCTATCTCGCAAAGTAGACTGATTATTATTTAGTAAGGCATTATGATACATTGTGTGTCAAAAGAATATGTCCGTCTCTAATTGCAATGTTGTATCTCTTCTCTGAGTGCTAAAATCTTTAAATTAGTATCATGTTTGAGCTTTTTTTATAAGCTCAAACATCATTTTATATCATTTTTATATATGTGTGTATGTACGTGTTTATATGTAAATATACTATTATGTAATTATATTTTAATATATATAATTTAATTATGTTAAAAAATGATCAGTTTACTTAACAAGTTTTATCTTTATCTCCCCCTTCAAAAAGAGGTATAAATAATAAGTATCGTATTTTAATTTCCTTGCAATAACAATTACATATACTTACAGTAGTAGTAGTAGTGTGATATACAATATTACTAGCTAAATTAGCTAATGTTATCATATTGAAATATTTGGAGGATATAAAATTACTGCAAATTCTTTTGCATTCTTAAAATTTTAAATTTCTGCTACTCTTATGTTACTCAGTCATCTGATAGAGAGGGCATTGCCCTGTTGTGAAACTGTGGTCTGACTTAGTATTTTAAATATATATTTTCATATTTATTTATTTTTTAAATGATGTTTGATTTTGAGGCATGTCAGAAAAATGCAAAACCTTTTTTTGTATGCTGATCAAAGTGCAGTCTTTATTTCCTCTATAGAACCATACTGCTTATTGTTAACATATATACAACAACTACCTGTATTGCAGGATCTTTTTTTATGGGATTTCAATGCAGTGAGTAAATAGACCACTCTGACAGCTTTTACTATTAATTTTCACTATTAATCAAACCACTGTTTTGTAGCCTTAATCATAAGTATCAGCATTATCATGCATGTGAAATTATCTGAAAAGGCCTAGGAAATGGCATGATTCCAGGCATCTTTTATCTCTTCTGTACTGAGTCCTGTCCATTCATGGATTTGTGTATACCAGTTGCAAAACTCCCATTAAATAAAGAACTGCTCCCAGGCGGCTGTTACCTTCAGTGTTTTGTACAGCAAAGAAACATGGTTTCTTTCTTAAGTCCCTCCAATAATAATTAAAACTGTCCAGCTTGACTATATAACACTTCCTTTTGTCAGTTGATATTACCTCAAATCAACATATATATGTTATACATGATGTTAGCTAGCCTAAAATATGTGGCATTGCCCAGGCTTTATGCAGAGTGAAGAAGCATCATTTTAAGGACATAGACTTTCAGTATGAATCCTTCACAGTGTCATATGATACAATATTAGTATCTAAAGTTGTACACATTACTTGGTGACATTCTGTAACTGACTTTTTGCAATAGTACCGGAAGTAAAGGTGGTTCTAATCTGGTGGCGTAATTGTTCCATTTCAGATACCTTGTACTTAATGATGACAATATGTTTTTATAAATTTCACAACACAGTGTTCTAAAGCAAGCCTCTTTGAAATGCTGGAAATTGTCTGACAAAATAAGATAATTATTGCTGTGTCGAGAATACCAACTAATTTGTCAATCGAAATTTTTTCATTTTCAATAACCTCTGCATTACTTTTTTCTTTATCGGAAGCGAATTATAATGACGAGGAATTTGATTTAAATCATATCAAAGACGGAGTACATCGAGATGAAATACTACATTTAGTAAGGAATTATAAGCCAAATAAAATAAAAACATCTGCCCTGAAGATAAGGCTAGTGCTGACAGATCAACTTCCAATCTGCGGCGTCCCCCCCTCGCTACTGAGCAGCGTGAAATTGATAAACCGATTTCAGAATGGTTAGAGAAACAAAGGATTATGCCTTTATCCATTTTTTGCAGAAATTCCACTTTTTGTTTAATGGACTTCGAAACATTCACTTTGTAGATCCTTTACATATTAGTAAATGTATATCGGAAATTCTATTTGACATAATCGAAAGTTCAAGCTTACTTTTATAAAATTGCTCTAACAGTCTGCAAAAAATAATAAGCTGGATCCAATTCGAAGATTAAGGAACAATGCAATCTTCAACATTAACTGAATTAGATAATTTTAGCTTAGCCTTTACCGTCCGTTATACATTAAATGTATTATATATATTTACATGAATTACAGCATCAGTGTTCCTTTTTCTAGTGAATAGGATGGCATCTGATTTTTTTATGTTTATTTTTATTTTCCATGCCTGCAACCAGGACTCCAGCACGTGTTTTGTAGTAGTTGGATGACTGACCCATGAGATGCGTTTTGTGATAGAAATGTTGTGTCGTGTGCATACATGGCAAAAGTATTGTGGGGGATATTGTTTGTATGAATATTAAATAAAATGTGACCCTTATGGGGTCCCAGCCAGTATTGTCTTGGGGGGTGGAGAGTGTTTTGTTAACACGAATGACAAAGTGTTTATCCATAAGCAAAGAATAAATGATTTAGTGTGGGAAACTCAGATTTATGAGCTTGTGCATGAGGCCCTTCAGCCAGACACGATCAAAGGCCTTAGCTACATCCAGAAATATGGCTCCTGTGATGGACTTGTTCTGTAGACTTTGATAGATGTATTCAGTAGTACGTTATAGCTGGTGTACTGACAAGTTCTTTTTCCTAAAACCATATTGTTTAGCTATGAGAATATTTTGGCTTTCCACATGACTAAGGATTCTCTGCAGGATGACATAGTCTGCAACTTTGCTGACAGAGGAGAGGAGGCTAATTGGATGATAGGATACAGGATCAGTTGGAGATTTGCTTGGTTTCTTCACTGGAGATTTCCAAGAAACAGGGTTGTGTCCAAGGTAGAGCATGTCGTTGCTAATTCTTGTAAGTTTCTGAATCACAAGGACTCCCATGTTCTTGAGCATTTTATTAGTGACCAAGTCCAACCCTGGACTCTTCTTTGTCTTGAGTTTGGTAATATATTCATAGACCTCTGACGACTTGACAGGAGGAATGTTGTTCGTTTGTGGTTTTCAGAGGAAATTTCAAAGTGATTGTGCAACCATGTGTTCTGTGTGTGAGTGGAATATGTTGTTTGTGCGAAACTGAGAAGCATAGCGATGGGCAAACGACTCAGATTCAGTGTAGGCAATTCCTTGAAGGGCAGAATGTTGGTGTAGCATCTCAAATGTTTTGAAGTAGCCTTCCAGATAGAATTTTCCTCTGCAGAGAGGGAAGATAAGCAAGTGGCCCAGTCGTGATCTGCTTGTTTTCATGTAAGGGCCTTGACCTGGTGATTCAGCTGATTGAGCAGGATTTTATCTGGTGGAAATCTTGAGTGCTGCCATAGCTTTCTGACAGCGTTGCGTCGTTGAATTAACTTTTTGATTTCAGAGTTGCAGCTTCTGAATCAATGGTCACTGAGAGTCACTCCTTCAGTAGGAGAGACTGAAGTATTTTTTCCTCCTTGCCGCTTCCCTTCATGGTGTAATTAGAAGAACATCCGGAGCAAATCGAAAGGTGGGGATGTTCAAATCTCGTCAAGGACACTGCACAGTTTTCGTGTCTCCTGCTCCTAAATAAAATGTTTAATAGTGTAAGTGCTTTATTGAGGGATGATAGCACGTCGAGAACATCCATCACCACCACAAATGCTGATAGTGTGAATGCTGTTATTTGTGAGACTAGGTATATCAATGTCAGAGGATTTGCATAGGTGCTTTCAGTCAGTGTTAGTAGTGCAGGAACCATTGTGAAAAAAATTACTCTATGGCATGGCGGATTCCATGCACATTAACACACGAGAACAAACTGATGTGTAGGCAGATCATGATTCTCTCCTACCTAGTTTGAGGATAAAAAGGATACATTTTGGAAGTCCACGTCGACCTTTAAGGAAAAGTCAGTCCATTACTTCGATCTCGAGTCCCAGCCAGATGAAAGGCATGCAATTTATTGATAAGGATACCATCATCATCGGTGTTCAGTACTGGATTCACCGTAGAAATATTATACATTTTATTTCAGATCAGGAGACGTGAAAAATGGACGATGTCTTCCCAGGATTTGAATTCCGGACCTGCGATTTCTGTCCGCTGGTCTAGACTGAGCCAACTTGAATTAAATGTAGAATTTTATACTTTACGGATCTATTGTTTTTACTGTAGAGTCATTAGGTCTTCCTTTATGCGGGAGATGTGAAAAAAAAAGCAATGCCCTTGCCGAGACTCAGACCTGGACCTCTCAAACACGAGTCGAGTGTGCTAACCGTTATACCACGAAGGAGCGCTGGAAGAAGGGAGATAACACCTTATATACTCCCCATTTTAAAGGGCGACTGGGGATTAGGAGACCCAGTCACCAAATCTGGGTGGCGAAGAATCATCACCCACCACCATGTTTTTCGTTCGGGCGCCATGACATGAAAAATAAGCAATGCGCTGGTCGGGACTCCAACCTAGACCTCTCGAATATGAACCGAATGTGCTAACAGTTACACCACGCAGGCATGCTGGAAGGAGGAAGAAAATAGCCTTTCGGGAGCAACTTTCAGCTGTCAAGTGCCTTTTTAAGAAAGACACATATAACACATTAATTAAATTTTTCCTCACTACCTAAACTAGATCAAATAATTTCGTACTAATTGCGTTGTGTTTTAGCCGAAACACTCCTATTTCAAATTTAAGGGTGTACGGGTGAAAAGTCATCAGTAAAATAAAGACATACGAAATTATTCCAATGATAAAGAGAAAATCATGTAAATTTAAAATCATTAAAATGATTCTGTGAAAATCTTCAATAATAAAATAAGGAAAAACATAGTGTTGCGTTATTTTTTTCCTTCATGTTCGTACGGGGTTCTTGTGGATTTAGAGTGAATAACGACGACCCTTGATGAAGTATCGAAACACACTTTATTTGCCAGTATTGTCAGGCTCCAAAACACTTTTACAGTTGTCAAAGTGCTCCAAACACTTTTACAGTCATCAAAGATCTACAATAAACACGCTGGAACCATCAGCGATACAGCCTTCACACTGTCAGGCAATAACGGTGGAGACAGCTTCACTGCAAAGCACCAGAGTACAGCTCCCAACTGTGCTCGGTCGTTCTTGGAATTCGACGTACTCTCGAGACTCTCCACGCTACAACTCGTGATGCACTCGACGACACACAGAGCACGGCTTCCGAGTCTTCGGTTCAGTCGTACCTGGAGCTCAACACGCTCTCTCGACGATGCACTGACCGAGATACATTACGAGACTCTTTTGGTGAACTCGGCACTTGCTGCCCGGCTGTCAGCTCGATCTCGCACTCTCGATACTGACTATCAGCTCGCTAGACGAGGCATACACTCGATAAGAGACACACACTGACTGACTGCGGACCAGCAGGGTTTATATAACTTTCGGCTTGTGTTCAAGGACATTCTGGGCTAAACCGGTAAGAATTCGTTCCAGAAGGTTCTCCATCCATCCATTTGGTATGTCGCCAAATGGGCAATTTATCACCAAGTGTGGCAGCTCTGCCTTCCTCGTTATTTATGGCAACCCTGCCATCCTCGCTGTTTTATGGCAACCCTAAAACTGCTTTGAAAGGAAGCTATCTCACGATGCCTGTACATTTCGTAACACTGCCCCCTCCCAAGGACTGCACGTCCCGGTCAGTACAATCCTTGGTCAGCAGCTAAATTCGATACAATCCAATTTTAAAAATATACAGGTAACATAACTGAAGAAACAAACATTTACATTACATACAAACTTTAGACAGAAACTAGGTAAGAAAACTCATGCGCAAGAATTATGGATACCCCCAACGACTTCATATAACAGGTAGACGGCTCACCCACAGAGAATTCGTCTGCTAGGATGTCTCCAACATATACCACATGACTTATGGTCTTGGCGCTCTTAGGGAGTGATAGCTTAGGCTGTTCGCCCACCAGCGGCCGAGCGGTAACGTCGCTGAACACTGGTAGTTTGGTCCGAGGTTCGAATCCTGCGAACGGGCTGGCTGCATGGCCGTTTTCGTGGTTTTTCCCATGTGTAACGTGTATACGAGCCAGTTTCCCTTAGAAAGTCCTCTACGAAGGCATCCCTCCCTTAAGGCAGATAGCCCTCGAGTGCTTTGCCTTAATCTAATAAACCAAACCAAACTTAGGTTGTTCATCGCCAGTTTGGTGCGCTTTTGATATGTAGTGTTTTTTATTTCCGTCTGCTGGCAGTCGGCAGACAACGTCCTTGAATTAGGTTATTCTATTTTTTACAATTATTTTTAGATATAACTTAACCCACTTTCCCTGAATATTTCATCTATATTTTTAATAATCGCTTTAAATTATTTGTGCCATTGTTTAAGATGTTTAGGTTAAATAATTTTAGGAAGAAAATCTAAAATAAATAATAATAAACTGAGATGGAAACTTTAATTTTGAATAACGTTCTCAAATATTATAACAGTAGTGCAGCAAAAAAATCTCGTTTATTTTTAATGCGTTGCATGTGCAATTGATGAAATATATACTTACAGACTGTTGACTTTCAGCTGGAACTATAAACTATTACTGTCCAAACTTATAATATAGTTTATGATACAAAAAGATTAATTATACTGAAATCTTACTACAGAAAAATATTTTACTTTCTTATATTTAAGTAAACATAATTTTACTTAATTTAAAGTCAGAAATAGTTTTTGGAACAATTTTACTTACCTTTGACCTTTCAATGTTACCAATAGTACTTGCATTCTGGAAATGTACGATAGTAAGTAAAATTTGTATTTTTAAAAAAATCTTTCACTGATTGGAATTTTTTTTTTTTTTTTTTTTTTTCAGTTACTTGCATATGAAAGTGCGTATAAACTTAGCAATGTCCAGAAAATAATTTCATGCAAACTTGGAAACTACTGCCTTAACTGTATGCTGCTATACATTAAATTTAGTAAGATTTCATATTTTGCACATCAGCTGTAAAAAGTACATTTCCAAAATAAAATTTTCTTTCTGAATTATAAATTCAAACATGACAATACATATATTTTAATCCTGTATCCCAATTAAATAAACACATTACGAAAACGTGCATTTAGATATAGTATGTACTATAGTAAGTGGATTTAGTTACAAATAAACACTCAAAAATTAAGTAAAACAAAAATATGCTACTTTGTATGAACACCAATCTTTTAAACGCGAGCAGGACGCACATTTTGAACAAAAAGCTTTCGTTCTTCATCACTAGTTTCCCTCGAAGTCCTCCACGAAGTTATCCCTTCCCTTAGGCAGATAGCCCTCGACACTTTGCCGTAATTAAATAACCTAACCTAACCCATCTTTACCAGCTGCAAAGGATCCAATTTGCATCTGATGAAGAAATAGAGCTTTTCGTTTGAAAAGCATGTCCTGCTCATAGTTAAAAGTTTGGTGTTTATACAAAGTAGTATATTTATTTTAAGTGAATTAATGCTATTTTTTATTTATTTAATTTATTTTTTCTAAAATATATCAGGAACAAGTACCAAAAATCACCTACTCAAACTGGTAGTCAAGTATATTTCCTGTTTTTGATTTGTGAATAAGTAATGAGCTTTTTAAAACCAAAACACACAATTTGGCCGAAATATAGAAACTACACATTATTATATACTACATGAATAACATCATAAAATACAATACCTTATATATGAGAAATTTGACTTTTTTTTTTTTTTTTTTTTTTTTTTTGTGTGTGTGTGTGTGTGTGTGTGTGAGAGAGAGAGAGAGAGAGAGATGATATAAATTTTTTTAAAAAAATTACCTTGTGAAACCACAGAAATCTTTATAGATATATAAAGAAAGGGTACTATTCGGTTTTGAGGGCCGTAAAAAATTGCAGCGAAAATGTACGCGCCAAATCTAGCCTACGTGTTGATTTCAGATTGCATAAGTTTATATAGTTCTATATTTCTTTAAGACGCCAAGCCTACGTGTTGATTTCAGATTGCGTAAGTTTATATAGTTCTATATTCTTTAAGATGCCATTGATATACTAGTTTAATTTTTAAATCTTTTTTTGATTTTAAATCCTTTTTTGATATCCTATGGATTTAACAATTTGGGAATTGCCCATGACGAAAAGTCTGCAATAGAATTTTGGATAAAGTGCAGAATCATCCACTGCTTCACGTGTTTTTAAGAACTGCACATACTCGGTATCCATGTGCACATCGACCTTTTTTCACTTAAAAAAAAATCTGAGAATTGCACAAAAATGGCACTGCGCACACACACCCTTGACTTCATCTATGTACACATCGACCTATTTTCACTTAACAAATAATAAAAAAAATTGACAAAAATCCAATTGTTTTTACCCTTGTAAAAAGCGGTAAACAAATAGGTGGGCAGTTTTGCAGTTTACCGAGAATTTTTTTCAAAGAAAAGGCATCATTCATTATAGAAAATTATGTTTGAACAACCAACGAAATGAAATTATGCTTTAGCGATAAGTCGGTAGTGAAATAGCGATGCAGGTATCCATTCAGGTATGTTTAGCAATTTTTATATAAATCATAATAATGATCTGAATTAGTTATTTACTCTTATGCTTCCATTCAGTCATGTTTAGCTTTTTTCATATAAATTATAATAATAAAAAGTATTTTATGAAATTAACCTTTTATCTAAATTAAAACAATCTTAAATAGTTATTTACTATTATACTTCCTTTCTTGCCGCAATTATTTTTGGCGGCATTGGCATCAACAATAGTTTGGTGATTTTTTACGGCCCTCGAAATCGAATAGTACCAAAGAAGTGATATTTACTTTTAAAAAATCAATACGTAAAACAGTGTAAATAAAATACAAAGTACAAATTAAAAATACATGCTTTTAATTTAACAAATACAGGGCTTAAATAAAACTGACTGTTTCACCGAAAAAAAAGAAAAAAGTTTTTATGAATAGAAAGTGAAAACTAGTAAAGATAAAATGATGAAAGTCTCATTCAAACCTGCAAAAATTCACTCAGATGTAGTTTTTGTTTTTTTTTTTCCTTGACAGACTATATATATATATACTGTTTGTATGCAACAAAAAGTTAAGGCCTGTCTTCAAGGATTTTTTTTTTTTTTTTTTTTTTAATTTAACTCCGGCTAAAAATCTTAATACACACTTAATCCTCATTATAAATTAAAGAAAATTCTATAGTTATGATATATTTATGTTGCTAAAAATAGTTTTAAAGGAAAAGGTTTTTAAAAAATCTTAAATTAAACAAATATTACTATAAAAGCAAAAACTCTACAATCAAATATTGAGGTGATTAAGTTATAAATAGGTGGCACTTCTAAGTATAGGCAATATGTTGACATTACGAGTTATACCATTTTATTCCTTATACTTATAAATGTTTAAAAGTAAGTTCGAATTCACTCCCACTTTATTCCTGCTTTACCAGATCATTCTTATGCATTAGCTTAAATTAAAAAATTTTGGGATTTATTCATGCATGCATTATTAGCTAAGATACACTAGTATACAAATTTTCACCTCATTTATAGATTTTGAGTTAGCTTTCTTTTTAACAAAGTAAACATATTGCACAATCTTATCTCAATAATTTAATAATAATAGCATTTTTCTTCTTTTTTTTTTAATCGCAGGCAGTACTTGTTTACGAAACCAAAACGCATACGACTTTGCAAAAAAAGGTTAGCGCCAATTGGCGCAGCTTTCTAATTCAACGGAGTATATGGAAAAAAGAACATAAAATTCAATTATTTGTAAAAGGTTATTCCAGTAAATTATGTCACAGTATTTATTACATTTTGATGCTATTAATACATGCTGAAAATGTCATATACAGCGGCAATTTTCTTATACAATATGGCTGAAACTTTCTAACCAATTCAACAGAGATAATAAAATGACAAAAATACTGGAAATAAAATAATAAATCATGCAGTTTTAACTTAGTTATGAAAGGTTACAGGTCCTCCTTTTACAAAACTTTCTTTACATTCATAGGCGCTGCAGTGGATAACCATTTTTTCTTAAATTTTATGTGACCAAGCAGAGCAGGCATCTTTCGTCCCATAGAAATGAATGTAAAGTATTTCCGGACTTTCGGAATTCGACCAGCAATCACATGACACTAATGTTGGAACCGGTTGGAGGTTGCAATAAGCTCTCTACCAGTATACATCTCGTTGGGTACCCCTAAAAATGAGAAGCAAATATTTACACTATGTACAAGTTATATACACAAACACATCACAATTTCAAATAATGCAAATTAAAGTTTTGAATGAATTTCAGTTTCTTCCTTTTCATTAAAATATACCCGGGTCAAATACTTTTCCATTGCAGTTCTCAGATGTATTTTTCTTTTGCATATCACAGTCTGGAGATTCAGTTCTTTCAGGCTTTTCATCCACAGAAAAATCTAAAACAATTCATACACCACTCTGTAGCTCATTCGCAGCATGCATACAGTTCACCTCTGTATCATTAACAGATGGTAAATGCTTATTTATCTCTATTTCCTGAAAACGGACATCAAGTGTTAAGAGTGAATGTCAAGAGGAGGAATTCCTGGGAAACAACCCCTTTTAGAAGTGACGGGGCAGCTACATTGGCTAAACGCCCACCCGAAAAGGTAAAAAAACTAGTCAAAAACTCCCGCCTTAAGCCATGCAAAATTTCTACTTTTTCCGCGGTGTTGAACCAAACACAAACTTTAATTTCGCCAAATTCGTGGCAAACCAAGGCCACGCCTAAACATCTGCAAAAGTCAAATATGACAACCCCAAAACTCCCCGGCCGGAAATCGCTTCCAGCGGTGGGAAAGAACTCAAAATTTTTGTTACCAAGTGAGTTTTTTTTTTTTTTTCCCTCCCTCCCCTTCGAAACTTTTTTTCCACCCTTTTGAACAATAACTTAGGAAGTTTTTGTTAATTAAATGGCTCTAACTTAAAATCTGCTCAAGCTAGAATTATGGAAATGATCTCAAATTAAAGGGCTAATTATTCTGCTTCTACGGATTTTAAATATTAAGAGTTAAACTTAAATTAAGTCACAATAATCCTAGTTTATTACGTGGAAATTTACATAATTCCATTATGTGTTTAAGCGCATTTGCAAATAACGAGTGAAAAGAAGTTACTAATCTTTCGTACAAAAAATCCCAATTAAAATTAAACCAAACAGTACAAATAAAAACAATTGAAATGCACGTTGTGTAGCATAAATTTAGAACAGTCAATAAATTTTGATAAGCAGTAATTAAAATAATTAAATGAATTTGCTACACAACACAGCTGATCTTGTGTGCTGCCCGTTTTACGCGGCGATTGGTGAGACTTCATAACGTTATATACTGACTACCAATAAGTATTTGACACCTATGAAAATGACGATATCTGCGGTCCTAAGGTACGTCACGGACTCCGCCGGTATATATCGTGTAGGAAACAGCATCGGCTTTAGTCGCATGCAAGATGCCTCGCAGTTCGGAAGTCTCTGATTTTGAGAAAGGTATGATTATCGGGTGTCACAAATGTGGCCGATCCTTAAGGGACATATCTAGCGGTCTGAAGTACCCAAAATCGACAGTGGCCTATGTGATTAAGATGTGGAAGGTGAACGGTGATTGTCGGAATGTGCCCCGAGTCGGCAGACCAACAAAACTGCGATTTTTGTTTCGTGTGAAGAGAAACAAAATGCATGAAAATACATAGTAGTTTGTCGGAACCGTTGCATTATTTCGTGTTAACCGATATTTCATTTTAAACGTATTTCACTGTATACAGATGTGTTTGGACTATGTATATAGAAATTATTTTTTAAAAGGAAAATTTATAATCCTTCTAAAAATTTTCGTACATTATCCTGCTAAAAATTGATGAGTAAATATATAAAGAAAGAAATTTAGAACCAATTTTTCACAAAGAATAAGAATTCAAATGGCTGACCTTTGGAATATGGTAACTGATAGTTTGGCGACATTTTGGAGGCGATAAAGGTTACTACCTAGGACTTTGGTAATAATGTGAGAAGCACTCAGTTCCGATTACGCATTATTTTGTGTGAGGGGAATGAGAGATCATGAGATATGTCATGTGACATTAATGGACGAATTACAGTTGTTTAATCGAAAAAAGGGGGTTAATTTGGAAAAGCTTCATTGTTGTGTGAAATAGTGTTGATTAATTTTCGGATTGCATGGCGCTATGTAAAGTGAATTCTAAATTTTTAATGCGTTTATCTGATAATAACAATAATGAGATTGTGTGAAAGGAAGGATATTACAGTTAAGTTTAAAAGGCGGTGCAAGAAATATGGTGAAAATTGACATTTTGTGAAAAGGAGTGTACGGAAGGGTACATGGTTTGCTGAAAGTAGTTTGAGTATAGGTGAAATTTTATTAATTTCTTATTACTTGGTGAATAGACTTCCAGTTGACTGCTGGATTTAGGATTTAGAAATTAGCAGTAGTACTGCAGCCACGTAATGAAGATTCTGAAGAAGTTAGGTAAGTTAGTATTTTTAATCATTTGAGGATATTATTTTTATGCATTGTTCTAAATGTAAGGAGTAAATAAATTAATGTGGTATTATTCGAAAATTGTTATTAGCAATGATTTAGTTTAAAGTAATTAGGATTGTAATCTAATTTTTATTAATTTAATGTATGTGCTTATTTATATTTTAAGTAGTGTTTTTTAATTTAATGATCATGATTTTGTGAGTTATATATTTCTAGTATTTTGGAATTCGTTTGAGTAGTATACATTGAGTATTTTCATGCATTTTCGTGAAATTTTTCTAATTTATGAGAAAAAAGCAGTGTACATGGATATAGTGAAGAGTGTGCGCAATGCCATTTTTGTGCAATTCTGGGATGTTTTTTTAAGTAAAAATAAGTCGACGTGTACATAGTTTAGGGATATTTTAATTAAATGATAGTTATTTTGTGAATTTTATGTTTGTAGCAATTTGGTATACGCTTCAGTTGAAGTAAATGTGCATGGAAATAATTTAAATATTTGACACTAAGTATTTGTAATGCTTGCGTAACCAAGGCTTGGTATGGTGCCAATGGAGTTCATCGAATGGACTGGCCTGCCCAGAGTCCAGACCTGAACCCTATCGAGAACCTCTGGGACGAGTTGCATCGCCGAATTCAGGGGTGCACTACCCGTGCAAAATCGGTGAACGAAGTTCTACGTCTTCTCCAAGCCGAGTGGAAGAAAATACCACTACCTGTCATACAAAGGCTTATGGAAAGTATGCCCCGGAGGGTCCACGCTGTAATTACCTCTCTCGTGGAGGCTCTACCAACTATTGATTTTGAATAAAGTTAGTTTTTCTTTTCTATCACAGGTGTCCAAATACTTAGTGTATTACTATCCAGGTAAGTATTTTTTCAACCTGTACTCTCAATTCTACTTTCCGCTTCAAATATCAGGAAAAAAAAATTAGTTAGATGAGTAAAAATTAATAAAAAATGAAATAAAAGCGGTATATTAAGAGAGCGTCAGTCTTGCAGTTCTTAAGCTTTCATTGTATACAACAATGGTCACCGGCAGACAAGCGATAAAAGCGCTAAACACTGGTAGTTCGGTCCGGAGTTAGAGTCACGGTGGAAAAACTAACTGCATGGGCGCTTTCGTGGTTTTCACCTTGTGTAACATGTATACAGGCAAGTTTCCTGTAAAATATCCTCCACGAAGGCATCCTTTCCGTTGCTTTAGTACCATTTCGTTCTTTCTCTTTTAATGCCCAGTTCGAAATAGTGTTGCTTCGACCGCTGCCGTCCGCACGTATTCTCTCTTTAAACTTTTCTTTAGATAATTTTTTCCAAGCAGAATAATGAATTTCAGGCAAGTGCAAGAGTTGTGTTTTAGAATCTAGTTCCATTTTTGTTATATAGTATCCATTTTTTTTTTTTTTTTTTTTTTTTTTTTTTTTTTATTTCACATACTTCTAAAGTAACAGAATCGGTGTTCCTCTGCTTTGAGAGAAAATCAAAATGTAGCAAATGTATAACTAAGATGTACAAGTTTTATTAAAAAATTTAGTGAGCCCTCTATAAACGCGACCATTCACGATTTTAAAGGATTTTGGAGCTCTGTAGATGTGGTGGTCTTAGAAATGTGATATTCACTGCCAATGTTTGCTTATGTTCTCAGAAAATATAGGTCCTTTTCAAAACGCGACCTCTTAGAAATGTTGTCAATAGATATGATTCACTATAATTATTTTCTAATGGATAATGGAATTAATTTAATCTAATGTCAATTAGAAAATGGCTATTTACAGTAGGGAGAATTTAAGAGCAATATAAGTGTTAATATTGTGTTTCTTTATTTGTTATATTCTTATTCTTTTTTCTTATTTATTTCCATTATTTTTGTTAATATTATTCAGACATTTTCTTTTCTTTCACAATCAACTGTTATATAAGATTAACTGCGTTCTGTCTATTTTTCATGTTACATAACTGATATCCATACGTTTTTAATAAATATACAGCAAATGCAAGACAAATTATTAAAAAATTGCAATTTGAAATATTAATACTAATTTATATTACTATGCATAATATTATTAATGAAGGATGAATTTATATAATATCTATACTTAGAATCTGAAAACGCTGAACTTTGAATCTAATGCCTATAAATATACATTCACGTAGTTAGAAATTTTTTTTAGAAGTTACGAGTATTATATGCATAGTTCTTTGTAATCTTCACAAACTCTAATAACATGCTACATATTTTTTACTATAGTTTGAGGTGACTGTACTTAAATTTGTAGATGTGTTGAATTCTAAGAGTTGTTCCCCCCCCCCGAAAAAAAATAATAAAACACTTATACACCAAATTGCTGTAGTTGAAAGATTAAGAGGTTACACTTGGAAGTTATTTTCTGACAGGATGTTAGTTCACACTTTTAATTTATTCAGAAATCTAAGAGAAAATATCTCTAGAAAATTGCCAAATTATAAATGTTACATTCAAAAAAGCTTTCATTCAGAAATATGCTTAAACTTTGATAATAAGCTCAGTCTAAAGTAAAGAATAAAATATCTCTTAACCAAGTTTTCATTGTGCTTAATTACATAAAACTGTTTTAATGTTACTAAACTAAAAAGGAACTAAAAGAAAAACTAAAAAGGAAGAAAATAAAATTCAAGTGTTTTCAATTAACGTTTATTAATTTTAAAAATAAAACATAATCATATTTAATCTCAACCATATTACCTTATAAATAGCATATGAGAAACTTCACAATGATCTTTTTCATTACCGCATACACATACAAGAGCTAATAAGTAAATAAATAATAAAATTTATTCTCAGATTTATCATCGGAACATTATAGCTAATCACTTAATCAGAGAGCAGAAAGTTTGTTTTTTACTTAATAAAATAAATAATATAGTGATAAAAACAAACAGATCAATGTGCGCTTTTATCTGCGTGGGATTTTATCAATGTGGGCTTTTATTAATGCGCGCTTTCATCGCTGTGAGTATTTGTCGCGTGGGCAATGATCACAGTTTTTTGTGGGGGGGGGGGGGTTGTCGCGTGCTCTTTCGTCCAGTGGCCTTTTGTCTGGGAACCGATAATATTATATGAGACGAACAGTCTCACACACCAGAAAACATTACACAAATTGTAAGAGCTATTTTCCTAAGTTGCTAGCTCCCTCAGTAGCATGCCCAGAATCTAAATTTAGCCGGAACCCCAAGAGAGATGAATTGAGTCAAAATATAACCAGAAAACTTTGTTACAATTTGTTTTACTACTGCAAACTGACATTGATGGACTCGAAAGCGCCCAATAAGTGTGAGCTTCTAAGCAACAAATCCACCATTTCAGAATAACAGATTTTCAAGGAGTGGTATACTCTATCCATCCGGTCAAAAAGACTTTAAATGAATTAGAAGTCAAAATAAGAAAGCGAAACATACTGTTCACCGAACCTTTCTTTTACCTTAGATGTACTGTTTCAGTCGCTTACACTGGCTTAGTATGTTATTATGACAGTAGCGTCTCTGGAGGCACAATAACATGGATCCGGTTCCTATGACCAGAAAAGACAGCCTATGCTGTCCCGTAAGTGGACTTAGGTCATACGAATGAGCTAGCGCGGCGGTTAGAAACGCGGTGTCTATAGTCTTGCCTCCCGCATTGATAGTCTCTGAGACCCGAGATGAAGGACGAGCACCCGGTGGAACAGTTCAGTCTCGAGGGAGGGGACTAAAGACAGTTCTTAAAAGTGTGAGTTGCGTACCAAGTGATATTTGCTCTAATTCCTCTTTGGAGGTTTTTTCTGTGGACATTGAGCGGCGTTCTCATCTAGCACGAAGGTTGTTCACGGGCCTTTGTTGCATTTAGCTTCAGGAAGGGTTAACATAACTTGATTACTAATTCAGAAGTCAAACAACAATTTCAGGCAATTTAAAACATTCACTTATCCCATCTGTTGCGAATTGTGCCAGATTATATGCTCTTCCCAAAATTCATAAAAGTGGTATTCCTTCCCGACCTATTGTATCAAATTTAGGTACTGCCTCGTATCCATTAGCTAAATATTTAGTTTCTAGATTTTCACCTCTATTAGACAATAACATTTACACCATAAAAAATTCAATAGAGTTTGTAAAAAAGGTTAAAAACATTTCTCCTAGTAATTTACTCATGGTTTCTTTTGATGTAAAATCATTATTCACCAATGTCCCAGTGGAGGGTGCATTAAGATGTCTAGAAACCAGACTTCGCGAATTTCATTTCTCTTGCATCGAAATTGATGAGCTAATTTCTCTCACTCAACTCTGTTTGAAACAAACACATTTTGTTTTCCAAAATAAATATTACAAGCAAACTGAGGGATTAGTCATGGGAAGCCCCATTAGTCCCATCCTGGCTGATATCTACATGCATTATTATGAATCAAAATTGCTTGACACTTTAAACTTCCCGGCATGGTTCCGCTACGTAGACGATACTTTTACTCTGTTTGAAAGTAATAAAGATGATTTAAATAAAGTTCTTTCAACAATGAATTCTATTGATCCAGCTATTCAGTTCACTTTTGAACTTGAGACTTGCAATTCTCTTCCGTTTCTCGACATTCTGGTCACACCTAACACATCCAACTTCAGTACTACGGTTTACCGTGTTAAAGTGTGGTGGAAGGTAAACCGATGAAGGTTTACTTTATCGGTTTGCCTTCCACCACACTTTAAATCATATCATCCGACTAAACAAAAGTTAGCTTCATTTTATTCCTATGTTTTCCGTGCTCTTCAAGTTTGCTCCTCCAAGCTAGCCCTTGATGAAGAACTAAATTATTTAAAAGCAATAGCTATTGACAGGGGCTTTTCACCCAACATTATTAATCAAGCAGTTAAAAAATTCTCATCTCAACACACTAAAAGGCACACTCTTGTTTTAGAAGATTATAAAAATTCTGTTGTCATTCCCTTCTTTCCATAAATTAGCTATAAAGTTGCACATATTTTGCATAAATTTAACTTTCGGGTTGTTTATTCTCCCACCAATAAAATTCCGAGTTCCATACTCAAGGACCCCATTCCGGATATGAATTCCTGGGGTATTTATAGGATTCCTTGCCAGTGTGGTTTAATTTACATTGGCCAAACTAAGAGAGCCTTAAAATTTCGCGTCAAGGAACATGAGGCATATGTTAGAAAAAAGGAAACATAGAAGTCTTCTGTTGCTCAACATTGTTGGTCCGAAAACCACACTTTCAATTTTTCTGCTGCCAAAATTATTCAAAAACCATCTTCCATTGGAGAACTGGATTTTCTAGAGGCATTTCACATTCATAAAAATCTTTCTGTTCTAGTTAACGATCCTAATTCCAATCCAAGTTTGCCTTCGGGCTTTATATTTTAGTTCTGGTTTCACCAACAGATGGCGCCACTTGCTTATTCTTTCTTATCTTATCTATTCATTATTTCCTATCTTATTCATTTGCGGTTTTGCAGCTGAGGATGGTGGTTCGGTAAAACCACCGACACTAGTCCTGTGAAATTTTGGTAAATATAACACTGATTTTTGTTGTTTGACTTCTGAATTAGTATTTATTCGGCGTGTTATTGTGCCTTAGTAACTTCATTAATTACCTTAGATATGGCATGAACTTTTATAAATATTTCAGTCATTTTTCATTTTTATTTCATTCTTAAAATGCGTTAATTTAATATAATTAATCATGGTTGTAATTTTCATGAGTTTCTATTTATTTAAAATATTTCTATTTATCTTTTTTATATTTTATTCAAACTATTAATTATTTTATTTTTTACTTCTGTTCCGCTCCGGCATTTTTAATCTAAGGTATTATTAGCTGTCGAAAGTCTAATAGGATGCCGCCCAAACAAGGCAGTGGTTAGTGACTCGAAGGGCCCGAGCTCGAATCCCGGAGAAGGCATGGATGTAAATTTTCTGCCCGTTCAAATGAGGCAACGGTAGCACACTTATTAGGTGCCTCTGTAATAAAGTGCGCAGTGGCTAATCGCACCGACGGTGCGAATAGCTAAGAGGCTATTCACACCACCTACTTTCGCCCATGCGCACAATCAGCTCAGGTACCAGCATTTTATGCCAATTTCCGTACGGCAGGCGCACGGAGTAAGGCATTATAAATTGAAATATCCGGCTCCATGGGCAGGCGGTAGCGAAAGCGAAGGTTGTTAATCCTAACGCAGCAATAGAGAGGATTGTTAATAGTTCACCAGCAAGGGAATAATTTGCAAGTAATAATTATCAAGTACAAAGACGAGGCCAATCTATATACATGATAATGCTCAGGAAATGATTAGATAAAATAGGGATTTAATGATGGTTCTAATTGCAAGCGAGGACGTGTAATTAGTTAAAAAAATTTAATGTATTGACAAAAAGGCTATAGAAATTGCTTAAATTATTTTATTTAATTGAGGAATTTTTATGCAAACTTAGACCCTAGTCTTATAGGACTGTCAGAATTTATTATTCATTAAGAAAACTTATTGAACATTATAATATTATTATATATTCATCACTTTTTCAGTATCCAGACATGTTTATAGGTTCAAATGCCATATTTCAAAATCAAAGTTACTTATGAAATAAAACCTTATAAAAGTAACCTTATAAAATCTGATAAATCTAAATCTCTTACATTAAATTATTTGTCTTTTAAACTACATCCCATTATTTATTTCAATTTAATTTATTAATGTGTTTGTACTAATATTTCAAACTTCTTTGAAATACTTTTTGTGTCATGAAAATGACAAGTATTTCCATAAAAAAATAAACAGTCACACAAAATTGTTAATAACCAGTATTATATGATTAATTATTTATTTAATAGTTGATTTAATCATTTTTAACTTATTCGATGTCTAAATTTTCTACACAGAAGTCCTCTGTCTAATTTTTATTACCTTTTCTCAGACAATTTTCAGAGAAGAATGAATTAAAGTCTTGATTGTGCAAAACACATATTTGAAGCTAAATCTATTCTAAGAAATACAAATATTGTAAACAAGATTTTGTCTCCCCTCCCAAATCAGTCGTTTAAACTATTCCAACCGTTCAGGAAAACCATAAACATTGTGAACATAAAAATCTGCCCTTTTTTTATATAAACTTTAATAAAAGGAAATGTGTTCCTTCTTTTAATATATATCAGAAAAGGAACCCCCCTTCCATTCTAAGCTTTTGAAAGTCGCCAACGCTTAAAAATGATAAACTACGCCAAGTTAATAACCCGCCTTTTTTTAAAAAAAAAGAAGATTCACTACAACACTTAGGTAGTTCGCGTACGTAGAATCCGTTTCTTTCGATTGGGTTCAAATGACGGATCCAACAACTCAATGCGCATGCGTGGTTTAATGTTGGTGGCAATCAAGTCCGTAGAAAGAACCTTGGACCTACGGACCTTGGGTGCGAATAGCTCAAGCGGCTAATCGCACCGATGGTGCGAATAGCATCGGCCAATAAAGTGACCATCGCTTCCTGCTTAATAGTGGATAACGTCAGTGCCAGTCAATAGAAAGGAAAAAAAGAAAAAATAAAACTCTGTGTTTTTTTTGTGTCTTTTTCTTCTTACATGATAAAAACCAACATCATGAGACTGGATATCTGCGTGGAGAAATTTTCTAATGAAAGTTGCTCGCATAAATGTAACTATGGGAAAGAAGTTATGTTTACTTTTTGTTAAGTTACGCTAATCTACGATTGGTTATTTCGGGAAATGAAAGCCTTGATTTTGAACGTCTTTAGAAACTGAACATCTCAACTTTCTCCCACCATGGCGGTCTCAGCGCGTGGAACATTTGAACAACTGTTACTGTAAGTCGCACTAGTTTCTCTTCTGTTTAATAATATAACTAAAGTTCTAGTATTAAGAAATATCGTTCTTATGTTCTGTGAAATCAATATATAGAATGGATTTTACACTTTTACGATTAAGTGATTAAGAAATTATTAGTATTTAATTTATGCTATTTTTGTCTCTTATAATAATGTTAATAAGCTGGTATTAAGTCATAGAAAAATAAATGTTATTTCAGTTTGATTGTTATGTATATTCCATTTAGGACCCATATCATTTTTTAGAGTAATATTTTAGATTGTTAAGTCTAAACTATGAAACATTACATTTTATATAGTATTTATATACTTTTGGTTCATAAGCTTTAAAAAGTTATTTTTGTCATCGGTACTGTATCATGTGAAAAAAGCTATAATGAAAGAAGATAATCTGACAATTTCGGATATATTTTAATAGAAGAATTTACTCAATGACATCAAAAAGTGTTGTAACAATGAAGTTATCTCATTTAACTGTAACAATTGGGAAAATATGGAGAACTGTAAATAACAATGAAGTTGCATGTCTGAAAAGAGAAGTTAGTGTGATTAAAAAAATGACTAACTTTCGCATCTCTTTATCTGTTCATAAGCAATATTAGAAAGAAATATTTTATCTGAAAAAGTGTAAGTTTATACAGTCAGTACACCAACTACATACAGTAGGATTTTTTCAGATATTAGGTCATCAATTTAAATCTAGTGTGATGATGTTTAAAAATTGTGAAATTAAATAATAAAGCATTTATGACCTTAAAGAATCAAAATTTATTTAAAAAAGGCTCAATATTTATTTGCTTTGTTAAACATTCCCTTCAAGGTAAGTTATTTCAGTTGCTTCCATTTTGTTCTGATACTTTGTCTTTTATTCTGTAGATGATAAATTTCATGCCCATTTACAGAGTTCCGTTGTTCAAGCCCTGTAATTGCCATGATGAGATACCAACTAACTTGTCATTTAAAATTTTTCCATTCTCAACAACCTCTCTCTCATTTTTTTCATCATCAGCGGTGTTATTTTCTACATTTAGAATCGTACCACAGATTTTGCTGTTCAATAAATGATTGATGATTGGAGCATTGTCATCACTATTATGTAACTTCTGTTATATCATCTTCGTTTATTACCAGTTCTCCACATTTCTAATTCCATTAACTGAAAATTTCACTTTTTATTTGCAATATCAGAAACCTTAAATTTGTGGCTATCATCATAAAGCTTGGCTAACATGTAACCAAAGACACATTGTTCTAATGTTGTACCATTTCCATGATGTTCCTTTTTATGTTGCTTCTGTGGCATGCTTACGAAGTTAAACCTAAATTATTAGTTTAGTTATTTAGTATACTTATGCCTATTTTCCTGCACATACTTAAAGCTTATGCGAGTTCAGAATAAATATTCACATATACTTATAGATTATGTAGAGCCAGCGCTAAATATTTTGTGGCGTTGTCTAGATCAGGGGTTCTCAACTGGAGGTATGCAAGAGAAAAATAGGGGGTAAAGTGCAGAATCGCCCACTTATATGTTTGGCACTTTTTACAAGAGTAAGAAGAATTGGGTTTTTGTCAATTTTCTTTCACTTTTTAAGGGAAAATAGGTCGATGTGTGCATGGATAAAGTCAAGGGAGTGCACAGTGCCATTTTTGTGCGATTCTGGTATGTTTTTTTTAAGTGAAAATAGGTCGATTTCTACATGGATACCGAGTATGTGCAATTCTTAAAAATGCGCCAAGCAGTGGGTTTAACTTTTAAATTAAAAATTAAAACTGTAACATCCTGATTGCGTTTTTTTTCTCTGACACTCGTTAGTTTATGTGATCTGAATTTTGTTCAAAGTCGGTAGTCGCTTATAGACTTTAGCGAGAGGCGAACGATCTGTCTGCATGGCAGTTTTCATAGTTCTTCCATATTGTCTGTTTCACAAATATTCTTCTACCCATAGACATAACAGAATTTGCCATAAATGATATTTTTAAAAGGATTGATAGAATTGGATGCTATATTTAATAGGAAATAAAAATAAGTTAATATAAAAAAGATAATATCTCATTAATTCTCTTAGAGTTTACCGATTTATTAGCATGTCGCCATTTTCGGGCTTATATTGCTCCATTTTCAATGAGAATAATTTTTACAGCGGTTTGCTTTCTCTGACAGCAGATTGCTTTGTATTCCTTACTTTCTACGCGATTTGGGAATATCGTCATCTGGTTTTGAAGCATTCGTAATACAGTACAAAGCCTGTAATCAGGACATCCATTATCCAGAATGATCTATAATCCAGACCTCAAGGTAACGAACTTTTTTTTTTGTATGCTTTGCGCATGCGCGTTTAATGTACAACGGATGATATAAGCTAGGCTAAAATTATCTTTACTGATTCTAAGGCATTTCATTTAATTTTGCAGATTGCGCTGTTTCTTAATCTTCTAATTGGATCTGGCTTATTAATTTTTGCAGACTGTTAGAGCAATTTTACAAAAATTAAGCTTGAACTTTCGATTATGTCAAAAAGGGTTTCCAATTCTGGAGCTGCCAAAGGATCTACAAAGTGAAAGCATGTTTCGATGTTCCATCAAACAAAAAGTGGAATTGCTGCAAAAAATGGATAAAGGCATACCCGTCTCAAAATTATGCTAAGGTTATGACATTGGAAAAGCAACTGTATATGACATAAGCAAAAAGAAAAAGGAACTTTTTGAATTTTTTGTGGATTCCGACACTTTACTTGGAATGAATAACAGAAAAAGGGTTCATTATGCTAAAGGTGACGATCATGACAAAATGATGATTGAATGGGTCAGACAGCATCGCAGCGATGGCGTGCCATTGACGGGTCCTGTAACAGCTTTAAATATTATTGAAATCTTGTAGTTTAAAATAAATAATTTAATTAGATGAACATTAAGGTATATGTGAATCGCAAGGTTTGAAACCAAGTTCGAGTGCCACGTGCGACTCTCGTACGAAGAATGTATTTTATTTTAAAATGTTAGAATTCATTTTCTTTCTTGTTTTGTATGTCGCCATTTTGAGTGCTAAATAAAGTTTTTATTCTGTGTTCCATCATTGGAGTTGCTTCATATTGCCAAAGAAGTATCACAGTCATAATTATTTTGGAGGTATCAACTGAGATCGAATAATCGTGCGTATTTTTATTTTATTAGTTCATCACTGAACATAATATTAGTGATACCAGATTATTACTTCCTGGTAATATTGAATTGCTTTATTTTATTAGTTCATCATTGAACACAATATTAGTGATACCAGATTATTACTTCCTGTTAGTATTGAATTGTCTTATTTTATTATTGTATAGGATATTATTTTTAATATTCATTTTAGTTGTCCAGACAGTAGATATATATATTGCTGTATGTTGTTATTCTTATTTTAGTCACTATTAATGTGGTAGAGAGAATGAACTTCATATAATTTAAATATTTCATTTTTGAGGCATACGTATTTAACAGAGTGCATTTAATTCCGTGAGTCCTGACTGCATTAATTAATTGAAGTAATTGAATTGAGCTATTTTGAGGAAGTATAAAAAACACAGTGTTTGTTAATTTTAAACATAGAAACAATGTATTACTTAGGAAGAGCTCATAAGGAAGATTTGCAAAATCGCTCAGCTGAACTGGGAGTTCATGTGACTGCAGATTTGAAAATAGTCGATTTAAAACAGAAAATTGTTGAAAGTAGAGATTATGATGAAGTATTCGTCAAAGGAGTCTTAGACACAATAATAGAAGAACGTAAAGAGAAGAGCATAGGAGACAGGAAGAAGCAGAAGAACGGAGAAGGAACGAACAGTATGAATTAGAAAGATTAAGACTTGAAGCAGAGACAATGTCTCAAAATACCGGACAGATCCGGCCGAAAATGGAGCTGTGTCACCTTATGCAGAAATTCGATGACAAGTAAGGAGATATCAGTCTATATTTGCTATTGTATGAAAGGCAAGCAGAATGGGCTCAAATTGATAAAGAAGAATTACTTCCTTACTTCTTATCATTTACTAGGACTACTTCCTAACGAAGTAACCCAGTTAATAGCTATAGAACCCTCCAATAAAGCTAAAGACTATGAACACATGAAGAATTTATTGTTAAGGCGGTTTAAACTAAGCCCGGAAAAGTTTAGGCAGAAATTTATGAAATATCAAAAGAGTACCGAATCCACATGAGTGGATTTGAATTATGAAATAGAAAATTATTGTAAAGAATGCGTCACTGGTCTAGGAGTTAAGACTTTGATCAGTTGATAGATTTGATGGTGATTAACCAACTTAAATGTCGAGTTCTCCTGAAATTCGACATCATTTTCTTGATGAGTGGGTAGAGATGATTTCATCTAAAAAATTAGTTGAAAAACTTGATGCCTATGAAAACATTTGTGGAAACTTTCAAAAGAGTCCTGTAGTGGATCGGCAGAAAGAAAGATACAATGCACTAACTCAAGGTAAATTTAGTTCAGATAATAAAAATAAAACTGAAAAAAAAATTGTCATTATGATTTAATTCGCAAAGCTGGTTTCATAGACCTAGAAGTCCACGTCCAGATGATAAATATGAAAAACGAAAGATGCCACAATGCTATCAGTGTGGGTCCTATCAACATTTAAGACCCCAATGTCCAAAACTTAAGAATAGTAACAGAATTAGTGCAAAACCAGAGGATAAATTTCTATTACCTTATACTAGTATGGATTACGTAAATGGTCATAAAATTCCTATATTAAGGGATTCAGGTGCTAGTTTTGATATAGCTTGTCGCAAATACATCACGCCAGAAATGCTGACAGATGAAAATGTGTGGGTGCAATAGCCATTAGATTTGAATCCATCCTGTTTACCATTGGCTGAGATCGAACTAAATTGCGATCTTGGGCGAGTAATAACTAAGGCTGAAATTATTAGAAATGAACTCGACAAAGGAAGGTATTTTTTAGGCAATCAAACTTTTGCACTGTTGAATAAACAAAGAGAGGAACCTGATAGTCATCCTCACCAGGTTAATGCTGTCTCTAATAGAGCTCAAAGGAAAAGAAAAGTAGCTGAAGAGAAGATCTTGGAACCAATGAAGGAAGAAAAAAAAGCATCCAGAGATGTCTTTGAAGAAGAAGTTAAATCACCGGAATTAAAAGTAGAAGATGTTCACGAAAATTTGAAAAACGATAAAGAAAATATTGAGAATCATTTTGCAATGCAGCATTATCATCGTCTTTCGGCTTTTGATTTAATATTGATTAAGCCGCTACTAATGCTAAGATAAAAAAAAGGAAGACTAATTTGAACACTGTGCATTTTCTTCCTATTTAAATGTGGTATAAAAATATTTGTTTAAAACTTAAAAATTTTGGCCTGAAGTTTGGAAACTTCTGAGAGAAGTTACCTTTTCTCTTTAAGCAATTGAGCAAGCCGAGATTATAAACTTTCAAATTTTACAGAACTTTTCCCTTCGGTAAAAGTCTCTGCATTGAGGGAGAGGCTGTAACAGCTTTAAATATTATTAAAATCTTGTAGTTTGAAATAAATAATTTAATTAAATGAACATTAAGGTATATGTGAATGCAATGTTTGAAACCAGGTTCGAGTGCCACGTGCGACTCTTGCACAAAGAATGTATTTTATTTTAAAATGTTAGAATTCGTTTTCTTTCTTGTTTTTTATGTCTCCATTTTGTGAGTTAAATAAAGTTTTTTCTGTGTTCCATCATTGGAGTTGCTTCATATTGCCTAAGAAGTATCACAGTCCAATGCTAATGCCTCAAGCCAAAATATTTCATGAAGAAATGAACTTAAACACTGAGTGCACTTATTCGACAGGTTGGTTAACCAAATTTAAAAATCGCCATAGTATAAGACAATTAAAAATTTCAGGTGAAAAAGCTTCAGCTGATTCTGAAGCTGCTGAACAACTACAGATGAATTCATTGAATTCATTACTAGTAGGCTTTATGCATGCACATTTGATTACCCGCCCCCTCTGCACATAATAAAACATCTGGAGAATCCCGATTCTTAATTTCACTTCGGCAGTAAGTAAAATACCTTGTTTTTGAAAAAAATAATCATTTTAGCGTAAATTTGTACGATCAGTAATTTGGCTCCATTGCTGTGTATCTGCTTTGGCACACATCTCAAACCGAAACATTCCACATAGATACATCGTTGATCTGATGCCAACCTGGCGAATCATTATTTATTATACTTTCCTTTCATCACCGCATGTTTATCAAAACATAACAACTTGAGTAATGAGTCATGTAGCGATGCGTAAACAATTTTTTTATGTTGACATTACTCTTGTCAATGATTACAGATTTAAGTTAAATGCACTAAAAAATGTTGACTAGGAAAACTTTATTAAAAATTTCTTTCCATATGCTAAAAATAGATTCTGTTGATAGAACCAAAGATTGCATTAAGTATATGTGGTAGTTTATTTATTCAGAGCTCTGATAAGCCTAAAGCATGTGCAAGAAGTGGACATAAGTATAATAAATAACTAAACGAATACAATTCAGGCTTAATTGTCTCAGTGCGTGATTGAAGCAAGATAAAATGTAACGGAACAACATGTCATTAGTCACCAAGCTTGTGATACATAGCCAAATATGTATAGCAAAGGATAGCTAAATTTGATGATGATTGCCACTAATTTTAAAGATTTTCAGCTGTCACAAAACAAAGGTGAAATTTTCCAATTAATGGATTTTGTGGTTGGATTCTAGCAAGAGCCCACACTTTTGGCACGCCCACTTATATGGTGCATATCCCATGACTTGGACAAAGTCAAGGGGTGTGCAATGGCAAGTTTGTGCTGTCCTCTGATTTTTTTTTCAGTGGAAATAGTTTGATGTGTACATGGATTCTTTTCTGCAATTCTTTGACTTGCTATTTTCAAGTAGTTGTTTTTGAGAAACGCTAGAAGCAATGTGTGATTATGCACTTTCCCGGGTTGTCGCCAAGGGTGAGGGCTCTCCTAGTATCTCACTGATTTTGTAAAGAAATGTGGAGAAGCAGGTAATAAATGAAGATGATATAAAAGGAAGTTTTTCATTGTGATGACAATGCTTCTCAATCATAAATCATTAATGAATGGTGAAATCTGTAGTATGGTTCTAGATCCAGAAACTACCGCTACTGATAGTGAAGAAAGTGACAGAGAAGTTACTGAAAACGAGAAAATTTCGATTGACATGTTAGTCGGAATTCTTGAAACAGCAGTTACAGGACTTCAAGATTATGACTGTCTACAGAATTAAAGCGAAAGTATAACACAAAAAATGACTTACATTACTTAACTTGACTTAAACAACTTACATTGAAAGAAATTCTTAAAATGGTAAAATAAATACAGTCAAAAGTCGTTAATTAGGACACCCATAATCTGGAATGATCTATAATCTGGACCTCAAAGCTACAAACTTTCTGCGCATGCGTCGGATTGACGGTTGTCGGTAAGACCTTTACGGCTGCGAATTTGCGCGTGCGCAAAATGCGTTTAGGAATGTGCGTTTAATGTATAACGGACTGGATAAGCTAAGCTAAAATTATCTAATTATCTATTTCAGTTAATGTTGCAGATTGCGTTGTTCCTTAATCTTCGAATTGGATCCGGCTTATTATTTTTTGCAGACTGTTAGAGCAATTTTATAAAAGTAAGCTTGAACTTTCGATTATGTCAAATAGAATTTCCGATATATATTTACTAATATGTAAATGATGTACAAAGCGAAAGTATCTTTCGGAGTCCATTAAACAAAAGTGGAATTGCTGCAAAAAATGGATAAAGGTTAAAACCTTTGTTTATCTAAACTTTAACGTTTGTTTATCTATCTAAATTTTGTTTATCTTTAATGCTGCGGTGGTGCAATGAATTGGAAGTTGATCTGTCAGCACTATCCTTATCTTAAGAGCAGATGTTTTTATTTTATTTGGCTTATAATTGCTTACTAAATGTAGTACTCCGTCTTTGATATGATTTAAATCAAATGCCTCGTCATTATAATTCGCTTCCGATAGCGAAGAAAGTGACAGAGGTTATTGAAAACGAAAAAATTTCGATTAACAAATTAGTCCGTATTCTCGACACAGCAATTATAGGACTTGAAGAGCGGAACTTTGTAACTGAACAAGAAATTATGTCTGTTTATAGAATTAAAGAGAATGTATTATCACATAAAAAATGAAGCAACTTAAACAACTTACATTGAAAGAAATGTTTAATAAAGTAAACAAATAAATATTAAGCTTTTTTTTTGTAAATTTTGATACCCTTTAGATCATAATTGTTCTTTATTTCGTAAATTACGGTTTCATATTTTTAATTTTATAATTTCTGCATGCCATTTTACCAGATTTAAACTGATGTTCTATAACCCGCAAAAATCGATAATCCGGAATCCCCGAAGTCCCGACGAGTCCGGATTAACGACTTTTAACTGTATTAAGCTTTATGTTTGTAAATTTTGATACCCTTTAGATAATGAATACTTCATTATTTCATAAATCACATTTTCATATTTTTAATTTTATAATTTCTGCATGCCCTCTTACTAGATTTAAACTAATGATCTAATATCCAAAAAAATCCAAAATCCAAAATCAATGAGTCCGGAATACAGAATTTGTACTGTATAAGGGAATCTGTAATAAAGATAGTGTTCTATAATGTGATTATTCTGCGTATATTATTGCACAAATAAATTGAAAGAAAAAAGTTCATCCAATAAAATTTCTAACATTAGCCCAAATGCTCTCAAAACGTGTGTTGTAAATCGGGGAGGGGGAGGCCTATTTGAGAGTAATATAAAAGCTTTCACATTTTTCTTTTGTTTTTTAGGCCAGAAGGGCTATTAATTTTGTTTTGACATTGTGCATTGAAAACTTTAAATGTTGGTTCACTTTTCAAATTGTTACCTTGCCACTGTGGATACTCAGATAACTGGCACTTGGTGAGCTTCCTGAAATCGTGTTAGGTAACTTGGGCGATAAGCACCAACCAGTGGAAAGAATGTTTAGGTTGCTAGTTCAGATGTTAACTAAGATAGGGAAAAACAAAGGGATAATTTCTTTCTATGGCATTTTTGTGTCGCATAACTTTGCAGATAAAACTTCCTGCTGATGATCACATGACTTGTACACTGTTTAATTATACTTTTGAATACACTGTTTGATTATTTTCTAAATAAATTAATTACACCTGTAATTAGAATAAAATAATTTTTATTTTCTTACCAAAAATTTACAAAATATGCTCCTTTTCCATATTTATGGCTCGCATTATCCCATGTGTATACATATAATTAATTTTTAAATAAAATTAATTGGACTGCTAATCAGAATAAAAGGTTTTTAATCATCTACTTCATATTTAAGTATATGGGAGTCATTATCTGCCCATACAAATAAATTAATTGAAAGTCATTTGTTTAATCTACCGAATTGCCCTTTTTTAATTATCTCCATGTATAAATAGGGTTAGGATTATTTAGAATATAAAAAGCAGTCCAGGGCTATTTGCTCCAGGAAGTCTTGGAGTCAAGCCTTGGGTCTTGACTCCAAGACTGCCAGTGAGCACATTTTAAAGCTGAAAGACTACCTGTATCATATAAGCAGTTTTTTTAACCCCCTCATAATCAAGTTTATATTAAAATATAAATATTAAAATGCAATAAAATGCTTATTGTACTTTGAAATGGTAATAAGTTAATATAAAACATTAAACAAACATTATTCTGCTATTTTTCTGCATGAAGTAGATTTCACTGATTTTTTTACATACCTGATTTTGTGAATTAAAAGTTTGGTATATCAATAAAAAATCTAAACTGTTAACCAAAACACGAGCAAAATTTCACAAAAAATGGATTTCTTCACAAAACACTAATAAAAGCTAATCAAATTTGTTTTTTAAATTTTTGAATTAAGATTTATATTTATAGATTTTTCTGATGTGTTACTCATGTTAATCTTTAATGAACGTAATGTAAACTCGGACTTCCATTATTTAAAACATTGAAATCTTTGTACCAAATACATTAATTGAAACTATAATGCGGACCGCATAAAATTGCTTTGGGGGGCTGCCAGTTTGGAACCACTGGTTATAGACAACATTCAAATTGCACAAAACTAATATTTTATGATTCAGCTAACCAAAATGATTTAACTTTTCATGGAATAAGGACAGACAAATCTAATTAATTTTATCCTATTCTACTTGATCAATCTCTTTCCGAAGTTTAAACCAATGTGCCGTAGAAGCGTTTGTTACAAATCTTGTTTCTCTGAAGTTATGCAATTCAAGATTACATTTCTTTATCTACATGAATATTGTTTTCGCACTTCAAGGCAAGGGAAAAAATTTAACCTTATTAAGCGAAATTATGTGCATAAAAGAATCTGTGATGTCCAACATAAACCGGACAGGATGATTATTGAATATCCTGAAATACATTTCGAGGATGTAATATTGTTGTTGAAATACACGTATATTTTATCTTTTAAAACTTTCTTCAACTATGCCATATAAAAATTGCAACGTTTACCCACTTAAGGCTCAAGATCAACGATTACTCGGAAAAAGAGGATATTCATTGTATGGATTGGCCAGCCGGATCTTCTGAACTTGGTGGAAAAAAATCGAGTAATCTAAAGTTCAAACTAATGAGACTTTGCGTATATTATGCCTAAAAATTATATAGAATTCTACACTGCATGAGAATTATATGTACTGTCTATAGGAGGTGTGTAGTTAAATAACAAGAGTGTCAGAAATGTGATTTATTGCAAACAAAGTTACAGTTAATTTTTATCCTCTGCAGCATACTTCTCTTCCCTATCCAATGCACACGTGCCTTCATCTGATTCACATTATTCAAAGTAATGCTGTAGGTCATCCATTGTCACTCTCTTGAACAACTCTGCTGTTTTTGTTTTTACGTCTTCAACAGAATGAAAATGTGTTTGTTCTCTTCAATACACTTTTTACTTTTGGGGAGAGATAAAAGTCAGAGAGAGCCAGATCTGGGGAATACGGGAGATGTTTGAGCACATAAATGCTCTTGTCCACTAAAAACTGTATCGCAAATAGAACACTGTGGCCTCACGCTTGTCCTGGTGCAGAATCCATGCGTCATGCTTCAACAAACCCGATCTTTTCTTTCTTACTCTTTCCCTAAAATTGATTACGACTTGTTTATAGTATTTCTGATAAAACGGTTTGACCTTCAGGCAGTCATTCAGTTATGATAATCCCCTGATATCGGGGGGGGGGGAGATCAGTGTTGCCTTCAGTTTTGATTTACTCATTCGTGCTCTTTTTCATTCTTGGCGATGATTATTGAATAGTCTGGAATACATTTCGAGAATGTAATATTGTTGTTGAAATACATGTATATTCTATCTTTTAAAACTTTCTTCGACTATGTGATAAAAATTGCATTTACATGATCATTACTACATTTATATAAAGAACATGTTTTCAAACAGATATAACCATTAATATGCATAATTGTTCAAATTAAAAAAGAGGAGTATGAAAGTTAATAACGTTAAAGTTATACAAGATTATATATCATAATATAAAATACTAAGATGAAAAAAGTACGTATATTTACTTAATCACATCAATAACTAAACTTAAACGATTAAATCATTTACAATTTGTTCTATGTGTATTTTTTACTTTCTAGACGCAAATGCCGTATTTTCCCTTAGGCGATTTTCATCCAGCAAAACTTTTCTCCTCATATTGGGCTGAAGAGGAAATTTTTGAAAAGAACATTTTGACACATGGAGGTAGGAAGTAAATTCCTTACCTCCATATTTTGATGTTCATTTTCCTCTTGGCGTCAAAAAAATTCCTCCCGAGGATTTGGCAATATTTTGCTATTTAAGATGGCAAAAAAATTGTGCAAGTGCCACTTATCTGAGTTTTCCCTCTAAATCAAATATTATCGACCTGTATTATATTTAAAGAAATTAAATAATGAAGAATCTGCATAAATGTATGTATGTTTCTCACATTGTGATAAAACAACGGTACCTATAGCCATCAAATTTTGAGTAACGTAATCTCCCACCGAATATGGGCATCTGGAAGCCCTAATTTGGAATTTGAAATTTGTTCTTTTTATTATTTATTTTTGAATTTAGAATAAGGTTCAAATTTTGAACAGTTTATGTAAAATTATGTAGAGAATAAAATATGCAATGAGGTAAAAATAAAGAAATAATTTTTACAAGAGATGCATATATAAGGTGTCCCATAAATTTTGCAATAAACACCTGGGGAAGATAGACACATCATAATGATATTCCCAGAAAAAAAACCCCTTTTTAAAGACAAAAACTAAAAAAAAAAAAAAACTAAAATGTTCCACCAAGGCTAGTTGCGGCAACATTATCAACCAGAAAACTTATTTCACACTGTGGGCTTCAGATTTCACGAACAACCGATACCACTTAGCGATTTTTTAGACAGAAACCAAGGGAGACCATACAGTAAATTTCAACCATTGCTTTATAAATATACAATTTTCCCGCGTTAATGGGAATTTGAAATTTATACCAATCTATATGGTTTGAGAGAATTGAGGATGCTGTAAACAATGTTGATGATTTTATTCCTGTGGACCATTATGGTATCTTTGAAAAAAACTCATTGTTATGTGATTCCGATGCTATATTGAAAAATTTAAAGTGTTTTTGGCTATGGACGTGATAAGAATTCGGTCAGTGGCTGTTCGTTCACATGGCAGGCAAAAGAGCTGAACAGGAACGAACTCGGTTTTACGTCCTTTGCGTAATGAGAATTTACACCGGCAGAAAAAAAATAGTAACTACATCACAAGCGTACTCGTGTGGACGGGTCTTAAAAGTTTATCTTGCTTTTTGATATTCAGATAATATTTAAAAAAACGATAAATCTTTAGACATTGCTGAGTGAGTTATTTCTGAAGCAGGCATCGGATATAAATTGAGCCCTGGAACTCAAAAATATATGATCTTAGTCTCAACTATGTTTCAGTGTAGAATGTTGTGGTTTGAGATGTACATCAAATGAAAAAGCGGCTATCAAGTTAAATTCTTGACCATATAGATTCATGCTAATTAATGACTGTTTCTTCAATGTTGAGGTAGTTTATGTATTGCAAAATTAAAATAGAGAATTGAAACTCTTTCTGTGAAAGCTTATCAAATGCACATACATAAAGTATACCCTCAAAAAATTCCATTGCTGATGCTCTGGATTTCAGATCATTGTGGATATTGGTCATTCAGGTTTCAAACTTTGTACTGTAATATTAAAGTGATATGTTTAAGTCTTATAACTCTGTATGTATTCAAATATGCATGCAGTATGGATATGGGATGAGTGGCCGTTGCCACATGGTCACTCAAAAATATACCGGAAACATGAAAGTGTTACTAAATATGATAAACAAAGGTGCAAATAATCAGAAAATAGTGATTTTTAAAACTGTGTGTATTGAAACTTTTCCAGATAAAGTGGAAGAATTCAAGATATTTTCAAATTGTCCATGATTAAATTATTTCTATATTAAGAGGCTGTATATAGTTTATCTGCATAATTTGGTCAGAAAAGCAACTATTAGACCTGGGAAATTGGCTACTTGCATATTATCCCGTTGGCCACAAAACTGTCGCCAGCGTCACAATTTAGTGCCAATTATGGATAAGCTTATGTCTCAGTGCATTTTATCTCCTTTTTTATTTGACGTATCCCTGAAATTACATGTTATTACTATATATTTGCCTTGCATTTTTGAAAAAGTAATTAAAGTTTGGTTAATTAAATTATAGTTTAAAATAACTTTAATTGTATCATGGATAATTACTAATTCTTAAACTCGGTCCTTTTATTCTGTTTGGTACTTTTTTTCATTTAGTTGTAACGGAAGAAGGTGATAGTGTTGAATCACTGAAACCATTGGATCATCTGGAACATTCTATGGTTTTTCAAATTAAGGCTTGATTTCTTCTAGTTATTTTGTTACTCTTGGTACGGAGTTACATTGATCAAAGCAGAATTGAAATATGATCTTTTCTGCTCATGTTGCATAATTCTAGCATAATTTTTCTTTCAGTACATCGCCAAGAATGGAGAACCTAAAAGTTCATTTTCATTATGTTATGCATTTTATTTAAAAAATTAAAAATGCTAGTCAAATGCTTGTAAGATTTATGTTACGTATGGAGAAAGGGTTCTTTTTGATGACACACATTCGAAGATGATGCCTACTCTTAACAACCATTCTCTGTAAACAAGGACCTGTTACAAGATGCCACTGAAAATTTCAGTTATACAATTCATGAAATGTCTAAAACAAAATAAATATTCCAAATCTACACCACATGATCATTTGAAGAAGCATGGGCACCCCATAATTTAAGAGAGCAGATTATAACTTGCTTGAGTTTTGGGCTTTGAATTTTTTGCTGAAAAGGTGTAAAAAAGCTGTCTCACTTTTTATTGAGTTCTGTTAAGTTCTTCTTTTAGTAATACCAACAGACGGGTGGTATTACAAATACTATGAATTGTTGCTACCAAATCAGACAGTAGATTCGAAAAAAGTTTTCAGATGGCAGTTTAAAAGCAGAAATTGAAGTAAAGCAGTCAGAACTGACTAGTCTTCGAGGTGTTGTCTTCGATCATGAAAATGCTCAGCCGCACAATTCCATGAATATAGACAAAATCTTACTGGGTATGGCTGAGCTGCTTTGTTTCATGCCCTACGTTCATTGGACTTTCCTCTCTCAGATTTTCATTTCTTTCTTTAGTTCACTTCAGAGTTCTCTGAATGGCCTACTGTCAATCAGCGTAACTTTGCAAATAAATTTATTGAATCTTTATAAAAAGAAATTGTCCAAAAGATGGCCAAAAAGTCATAAGATAAAATGATGCTTATGCGATTCAATACGAATTTCTTATGTTTTCATACTGCTTCATGTGTATTTATCACTAAAATAAATAAATAAAATTCAGATAGCCCTATTGGGCTATTAATTTATTATTAAGATGAATAGCTGAATTTTATTATTATTAAGATGAATTACTGAATCTTACTATTATTAAGATGAAAAACTGAATTTTTGTATAAGAGCTGGATTGCCATGTTTTAAAAAACTTAATATGGAGTAAAAATAAATTTTACTAGTTTTTCTAAGTTGTAATATTTTAAATGTATTTTTAATATGCAGAACTCCTTCCCTTCCACAAAGGGCTAGGAAATCTAAATCTAAGGTTATATTTAAATTTCTGTTTTATATATTTATTTTTTTATTCCTTCTAGGTACAGGATGATACTTTTTCAGCAATTTTCAAGTGGTGTCAAGACTATTAATTCTGCATTTTATAATTTCACTTTGTGTATCAGAACAAAATATTTTTAGTTTGTATAAACCACAATTTGTATTTTTACAAAATGTCTAATGCTTTATTGTGCCTGTCGGAAACTATGCCATTTTATGCTCAAGACATTCATAAAGACAATTTTAACTATGAAAATACAGCAACTGTTAGCTGTACAAATATTAAGTGTATAAATTCTCTTAATACAGAAAATATGCAAATTAGTGAGAAGTCTTCACAAGATGAAAATAAATATGCTAACTATACTTTCAAGTCAGGTGAACAGAAAACTCATAAATGCCCACGCAAGCGTGAGGCCACTAATATTTTAATGGAGTGTGTAAAAAGAAGAGACAATTTACGAAATATTGATTTTATTTCTAATGTGCCTTCCTTTGTGTCATGCAATCACAAGTGTGATTTAAATGAGTCTTCAGAATCTCTGCAGGATGCTACAGGTGAATCATTTCTTAGTAAAAAGGATTCTGATCTTAGCCAAAATTTCATCTATACCATTGTCTCATCATCAAGCATGGATTTATCTGATTCTTCTATCACAGATTCTGGGATTGAAATCTCATCTAAAAGCAGTTCACCTACTCATAGCATTGACAACATACCTGGGTAAGAAGACAGTTTGAATCTGTTTTGAATATGCATGTAATTTTAAACTTTAGTCTTGTTGCAATTTTTTCAGTTTGCGCCAAGACTAGTTCTTGTCGAATTTCTTAATATATGGAAACCTATTTTCCTTTACCTTTTTGCATTGTGCATGAGCGGCAAAAAAGTGACATCATTCTAACTTCCAAATAATTTTCTTTATATTATATTTTTAATTATAATTCTTATTATTTTAAATAATTTTTTTATTTTCTGAATTTTTTTTAATTGTTTAAATTTTATGGTTTCTTTCAAATAACTGTTTTAAAAATTTCTGTGTACTTATTCAAACTGCGTAGTTTAAATAAAAAGTGCATCGTTTATTTTTTTTCAAATAGTTTTCTTTATAGTATATTTTTTAGTCATAGTTATTATTTAAGCTAATTTTTAAATTTAAAAAATAACAGAAGTTTAAATTTTTCTGTATGTAATATTATAAGGAGATGTGTTGTAAAGAAAGGGTTATATACGAAAAAAAAAAAAAATAAATAAATAAAAGTCCTAGCTATAGGTTAAATGCTGGGTATTTTATGTATATATATGCAACTGCTAAAAGTGAACATTTAATCAGCAAGGAAATGTTCTTTTAATGCTTTGACTTACTATTAATAGATAATCTCAGTAATTTCTTTTACAGTGGTATTATTTCAAACATTTTTTTCCTCTTTTAATAGCACAATTTGTGTGGATGATGATAATTGTAAAGAGTATATGGACATTGGTGAGAAAAATTTTCTTAATTTTATATCTTTATACAAAAAATAGTGTATAAAGAAATATTAAACATTTCCTGTCATTTTAGATGCAACAGAATTAATAAAACCTGATGGAGATCATAACGACCATTCTGTCCATCAAACCATAGGATCTTCTCCTGCTATATATGAAGATTTAAACTGTTTGCATTTGACTGATGAAACTGTTGTCTGTAAAGAAGATAAGATAACTGTCAGTATCAAATCACCTATTGTGGAAAGTTTGTTTAGTAATGTGTCATCTGTAATATATTTTTCAACCAAAGATGAAATAGGTAAAGTTTAATCCATTAGTATTAGCTGTTGCAAATCAAACTGATTATTTACAATTATACACTGCTCGACATTGAAAATGCAACACAAAGCAGGAATGGTCAGAAAGTTATGCAAATTTTAGAGTAGACGCATGTGAAATGCGCAGCTGTCTGATGCATGTGAAGTAAGATATAAGGGAAGGAACGTACAGAATGGGCAATATTACTGTCGTTATTTCTGCCAGACGAATTATCGAAGAAACTTGGTTTTTTGCCCCAGAGGATACGTGAAATAGGAGGGAATGCCAGGGCGCCGGCAACGAAGGCACTTCCAGTGGATAGACGATTTTACGAGGGGTATCGTGATCGGACTGAGAAGGGCGGGTTGGTCCTTACATCAAAGCGCAGCTGATACCCACATGGATGCGAACATGGTGCTCTGCAAGGTATACAGATGCTTCCCTGGCCACCGTATTCTCCTGACCTGTCACCTATCGAACATGTGTGGGATGTGATTTGACACTGTTTGCAAACTCTGCCCCTGCCTCATTCAGAAGACAAACTGTGGCAAATGGTTGAAAGGGAATGGAGAGCCATCCCTCAGGACACCATCCACACTCTTATTGACTCTATTCCTAAACGTGTGTCTTCGTGCATCGCTGTCCGTGGTGATCCTACATCCAACTGAGCTGACGCCGTTCTCGCTGTGTATTCTGACTATCGTTTTGAAATAAAGATCACTTATTGCTGCTTGCTGTCTCTTTTTTCCAAATTTTATCACTTTCTGACCACTCCTTCTTGGTGTTGCATTTTCAATGTCGAGCAGTATAAATTGTGCTTATTTTTTTTAAATGTATGATGTTAAAAAAGATTTTATCATCTGAAATAATTGGCATCATATTTTGTGAAAGGAATATTTTCATTGTTAAGACAAATAGAATAAATCAGGATTTATATTGTTTATGAATTTATTTTCATGCTAACTTTTTGTTTTGCATTCTGTTGTGGAACATGGTAATATTTATTCTGTTTGATGTATTTATATTGCATTTACTAGTAGCTGTGGACTTTCTTCCTATCATGTTTCTTTTCACCTCATTTAAGTTTTATAAATCATCCCATAAATAATGTTATGTTACAGACAGGGCTTGTTAAAATATTCTAACATGGTTAGGTAAATGTGTAGATTCAAGATAGTTTCATTTAGATAAATTCTGGCTTGCAAATGTGCTGGTATTAATTTGCTATTTTAATAGCCCCTTGTAAAATTGGTCGCCACAGAAAAGAAAAAAAAAAAAAAAATCAGACATATACTTTACAAGTGTAAAAAAGGGCAGTAGGGCAGCTTACTAATACTAAATGAAGAGAATAATATAAGCATCTGTATTGCTGTTCATTCACATGCAGAAACTTTTTTTACCATTTAGTGCAGGGGGGGCCAAATACTTTTAAACGCAAATAAAAGGGCTTTAATGCATCATATAGGCAGGCCATTGAAGGGTATGATGATGCTTAAGTGTTGATCTTTGGTTTTACCTTATTGTTGCTAGGACGTGACTGTGGGTGGGAGAACCCCCTCTTTGGAAGAAATTAAAAATATATATATATAACTTGGAACATAAAGGTATGAAATTAAGTGCATAAAGTTATCTTTAAAAAGCACAGATGGTGAACACAGCTGCAATGGTCGTGCCTGCTTTCTGTTCTTAAGGTCGGCGGTAATTGATTGATTATTTTTTTTGCTTGTAAAGATGGTTGGGCTACTGACAATTTGGATACGTCAGAAATTGTATCTGTTTCTGTTGCTGAGCATCAGATGGTTGGTATGTACAATGTGCCAAAAGAAGGGCGGACAGTTCTATATCTCCTGATTGATGAAGCTGATTGATGAAAATCAAATTTTGTTTTTCATGTCTCGAAAGCATGACTTGGGATATGTATTAGATTTCTATATAGCACTGTTGTAACATAGGTATTTTGACACAAAATTTGGCTTTTTCTGATATAACATACCAAATTTTTTACATATTTTGATATGCCTAAAAATTAAATTTTGTAAAATATGGTGGAAAATTTATGGAGAAATTGAAAATTTTATATTGGCGGATATTTTTTAGTTTGTGCCAAGACTAGTTCATTTGTCAAACTTCTTAATATATGGAAACCTTTTTTCCTTTCCTTTTATACATGTGCATTATAATTCTTATTATTTTAAATAATTTTCTTCGGTTGATCTTTGGATTATGGTAACTTGGCGATTTTTTAGCGAAAATTTGGCGACCAACTCTGCTACAGCAACCCTCTACTTTTTTTTTTTTCGCCGCCATTTTGTCTTCATGAAGTAAAGACCTATTTCTTTTCTTTTTATTTACTCAACACTTTTTCCAACAATCTACTAGCCGAATTACACTTATGATAGAAATTTTATGTAACAAAACTGCTTAATCATGACAAATATTAACTGCAAAATTGGGAAAAAGTGCACAATCGCAAACTCCTTGCGCGTTTTTCAGAATAGCACATACACATAAACCATTTACACGTCGACTTATTTTTACTTAAAAAAAAAAAATCCCAGAATTGCACAAAAATGGCATTGCACACACTCTTAACTTTATCCATCTATCTACACTGCTATTTTCTCATAAATTACAAAAATTTGCACGAAAATGCAGGAAAATTTTCTTAATCTTTAAACTCGGTAAAAAGCACATATATGAAATTACCTGATCATGAAATAATATATACCCTTTCCAAGGATGAACATTTCCACGTATAAAATAAATAAAATATCCAAAAGCTTTTACCTCTAAATTATCTATTATATTATAAACGTCACCAACGAATTTATATGCAAACATTAAAAATAGTTACAAATACTTGGTGTCAAATATTTAAATTATTTCCATACACGTTTACTTCAACTGAAACGTATACCAAATTCCTACAAACATAAAATTCACAAAATAACTATCATTTAATTAAAATATCACTAAACCATGTACACGTCGACTTATTTTTACTTAAAAAAAAATCCCAGAATTGCACAAAAATGGCATTGCGCACACTCTTCACTATATCCATGTACACTGCTTTTTTCTCATAAATTAAAAAAATTTCACGAAAATGCATGAAAATACTCAACATATACTACTCAAATGTATTCCAAAATACCACAAAATCATGATCATTAAATTAAAATATAACTAAATTAAAAAACACTACTTAAAATATAAATAAGCACATACATTAAATTAATAAAAATTAGATTACAATCCTAATTACTTTAAACTAAATCATTGCTAATGACAATTTTCCAATAATACTATTTTAATTTATTTACTCCTTACATTTAGAACAATGCATAAAAATAATATCCTCAAATGATTAAAAATACTAACTTGCCTAATCTTCTTCAGAATCTTCATTACGTGGCACGCACACTTCCCTACAGAAAGAGTTCCAATTGGCTGCAGTACTGCTGCTAATTTCTAAATCCGAAATCCAGTAGTCAACTTATTATTAATTATTACGTATTAAAAATTTAGAATTCACTTTACCTAGCGCCATGCAATACGAAAATTAATCAACACTATTTCACACAACACACAATGAAGCTTAACACAAAATAATTTTTCCAAATTTACCCCCTTTTCCAATTAAAGAACTGTAATTCGTCCATTAATGTCACATGACCTATCTCATGATCTCTTATTTCCCTCACACAAAATAATGCGTAATCGGAACTGCCTGTTTTTCACATTATTACCAAAGTCCTAGGTAGTAACCTTTATCGCCTCCAAAATGTTGTCAAACTACCTGTTACCATATTCCAAATATCAGCCTTTTTTTTCTTTTTTGAATTCATTTTAATTGTTTAGGTTGCTTGGTGTTTTTCAAACAACTGTTTTAAAAATTTCTATTTACTCATTTGAACTGCATTGTTTAAATAAAAGGTGCATTGTTTATTATTTTCAAATAGTTTTCTTTATATTATATTTTTTAGTCATAGTTATTATTTAAGTTAATTTTTAATTTTAGAACTTTGTTTTAAATATTTGTGCTGCATTGTCTCTTCGGATATTTGTTTTAAAATTTTCTATTTATCCATTCATACTGTGCATTTTAAATATATTTACTAACATAAATTTTCCAGAATTTTATATATTTGAATTGCATTTCTTTTGAAAGAATGCTTTGTGACTCAGACTACGGTGCATTTGAAAACTACATATATTAAAAGAGAAAATACTATAAAGCACAGTTAACATGCCTTTTGATGAGCTGTTCAGAAAAGATATTTTATTTCCCTAAGCCCAGTTAATTCCTTTCTAACTTAAGAGCAATGAACTTAACTCTTATTTATATTAGACTTTAAATTAAATACAGCACCTTGTGTTTATTCCTATAGAATGACAATCTAAACATGTTATTTTTCTCATGCCAAAAGCAGAATGCCTAATTTATTTTTGTTTTAAAACAATTACACCACACATTATATGTTTATTGATGAAAACAAATAAAATTTATAATACATATTAAATGCTTATCTTTAGGTAGTGATTTATGTAGGAACACACACACACACACAGTACGTAACTGCTTTCTTGTATATGTGCCAAATGATATATGGAGACCTGTTATTGAAAATCTACATATTTCCATTATGATGTTATTTCATTAAATAGGATTGGTTTTCCATATACATTTACATAAATTAATGGCTTTCTGAAAGACTGCTTTGTCTTTTTGTGCTATTTAAATTAATGAGAAATTAAAAATAAACAGCAAGTTTTTAAATGGAACAATCAGTCAGGATAATTGAGCTCTATTGTATATTTAAATGCACTGTGTCATCCAAAAAATTTTCAGTTTTTTATAATCAATAAAATTGAAGCAGCATAAACGCACGAGAAAATTTCAATAAACCACATAAGCACCATTTTATCATGACTTTTTTTCATCTCTCCAGCAGCTAGAAAATTTGTTTTTTAAATTCATTTGTTGTATTTGTAAAGGTGCTGTTTGACAGTCTTCAAAGAAGTGAATTCCATGCTGTTCAGAAAATTTTGAAGTGACCTGAAGAAACGAAAATCTGCGGCGGCAGGGTCGGTCTAGTGAATGAGTGTGTGATATGCGTGCCTTGCTTCAATTTCTGCTTTTAAAACTGGCTTTTAGAAACTGTATTCCGAATTTGTCTGATTTGGCGACAACAATTCATAAAACACATTTTCTTTTTTTGTCCAGCTGTATAATTGTCATTACTTTTCTGGAATGGAACCTCCTTCTTGATGCTACTAAAAGGAGTTTCTTTTGATTAAACTTTTTTTTTTTTGTAAAGCTTATGCTTAGTGTATCCACTTCTCATCTCCAGTAATGAGCCATTTTAAAAAAGGAGCTTCTGTATTTCTTTTTAGTTAAGAATCTCATGCGAAAACTTGCACAAGCATGTTCTCTGTTTTAAAGTATGGAATACCTTTACCATGGCAGCTTACATACCCAGTCTTTTTCAAATAATCATATACTGTATTTTTTGGAATATTTAGTATCTCTGATAGCCCCTAAATTGTATAACATGGATATTCAGTAGTAGCTTCATTAAATAGGTTCTTATTTACACAGGATGGTCATTCAAAACAAGCATCCTTTTTGAGGCTTAAATTTTGTATATTTTAATTTAAAACATATTCGAACTATTGTCATTAGAAATAGCACTTTCCTTTATGGTGCAAATTTGGTCAAGAGTTCGCGTTTGGTGGTTTGGGAGGGATTGAATCGGCTCTTCATGCAGTTGGGAAGTTTTCACGATTTAACCGACACCCTGAATTTAGAGATGGGATCTTTTGCTGATACTATGTATTTGGTGTCTGTTTGGGATCTTATCTATTTATTTATTATTTACCTTTCAGTTACCATTTAAATCCTTTGATTTAAATGATCAAATGGCAGAAGAGCAATGGGCAATATTGCCTAAGCTCTTTTCCTTCTTTTCATAAGAAGGAAGCGCCACTAATGTTATGTTATGGTGCAAATTTAATGAGCAGTCTAATTAGCATTTTTTTTCTATCTTAAAAGCACAGAATATGATAAAAATTAACTCGATCAATTTTCCACAGTTAACACTGCACTGAAAAAAAGAATTATGCCACAACACATGTTAGGATTATCCAACATGAAAACTATATTTGGTACTTTTCCGTTTCATCGGCACAAATCTCTTCAAGGAAACCTTGTTGTCGACAACATACAGTATACACATAAAAAATGTTAACAAATGTTAGTTCTAAATATTTTTTATTTTGAAGGCACAAACATTTTAATATGGTTCAAATTGTGTAAAAAGCCAATAAATAAAGATAATAAATTTGTAAAAAGACAATTTAAGAATTTACTATGCTATCATGGTTCAACATCCTGATTCGCCGTTTCGTATCACGTGACTCTAAGTGATCTCACCTCACGTAAACTACGCTACAAAAATCTAATTCTCTCAGTAATTATCTACATTAATTTCAAGTTAAATCTTAATTTGGAGTAAAAGTTTAAATGCAAGAATTATTTCAATTCGTACGAATAGCTTACTCAGAAATTATGTAAAACCACAGTGCTTTACTTCACTAGTGCATTCCTGTTAGAATTCAGGAATTTAGCCCTTGATTTTGCCTTTTCTATACTTTCGCTCTCGGGTGAGCGATTTGATTGCATCCTTACTGAATTACTGCGAATGGTCTTAGGGCATAAAATTTAACTGTTTTGTAAACATTCTATGTAATTGTATGCCAGCATTGAAAGACAATCAATCTGATGGGAAATGGCTGCGACTTGTTTTGAAAATGAGGTGTAAAAAGTTATCAGCAAAGATATTCCGCTTGGCATCAGTTATACCATTATTGGCGACTTTATCGTTTGCGCTGGCAAAACGGAAATGTACCCTCTATTTCCTCATCAATTTCAATCAGGCTTTCAGCAGCAGTAATAAAATAATTGTAAGAAAATGCATTATGATTTAAGAGTCTGCAGAATTTTGGGAATGACTCAATTCTGATTTGTTCAGATTCAGAAATTGATTCAATGCCAATCAAATCATGAAATCATACAGTATTTGGGAATGAGGAAGTCTCCAAAAATAAGTTCAGGATAATAATATTTGGCAACAAAGCCTTTAGCTGTGCTTTATATTAATAGTAAGTATTTTTATGTGTTCATTGTTTTGATTAGTAAAATAGAAACTCACATATGCTATTTTCATGCTTTAAATTTTGTCTGTATTTTTGCATAAGAGAGAAGTAATTGAGAACCAGTTCATGAATGAAATTTCTTCAAATGATTGCTTGTGATGGCGATATCCACAAGTTGGCAACACAAAACTAACTGAAGTCATTAAAGTCTAGAAGAAAGGAAGAAAAAGTTAACATAATGTTAAGCAAGTAAAATAAGAAGTAAATATCATTTTAGTATGCTGTATGAAGGATAATAGATGGCATAAGTAGAAATCGAAGGGACATAATTGTTTGGATGTGGGGGTTCTCACCCATAGAAACATCACATAACTGTCTTTGTGGTGCATCTTTTCTTTCTTTTCTTTGCTGTAATTACTGTACTCCATTTCACTCAGAATGAGTTCAGTGTGATATATTGTCAAGATTTTAAAATAATTCTAAAGTGAGCATAGCATCACGATTGAAAATACTTTTGCAGCTTGCTACTGCTGTATCGAAGATATATTCTTACATGAAAACTCTGTGCACTTTATTTCATTTTGCAAATCAAATAACGAGGATCGTCTTTCCTTCATTTCTCTCTCTCTCTTTTTTTTTTTTTTTTTTCCTGGGACGTTCTGTGTAATCAGTTTTTTGAATTGCTCTAATTCTTGTTGAATTCATTTTTACAGTCTTCTTAGAGACATATTATCATATATGTTATTAAAAAAAAATTCAAATGTTTCTGCTTGCAACTCTTGCCATTATTTCTTCCAGGTCAAGTTCTTGGCTCTGTAAATCACCTGCTGCCAGATTTTGTTATTAAAGAACAAAGCAACAGAAAATATTGAAATGTTTCCTGATGTCTCTGCACATTAATTCTGTGTTAGAAGTTCTCTCAAAACACTTTTTTGAAAATCTTGTTCCTAATTTGTTCGTAATTTAAAATACCTTTATCACCAAAGATGATTTTTATTTGTATAATTTGTTGATGAACTGATTAATTTGTTCATTATGAGAGGCGTTCATGATCTATGTTTCCACTGTATTGTAAAAAGATGATGTTTCAAGTTAATATTTATTTAAATTATAAGTATTTGATGTGTAATAATTGCATATGAAAAATAGCACTTTCAACATTTTTTTTTTTTTTTTTTTTTTTAATTGAAGATAAGAATGCAGTTTTACCCACTCTAGAGCATAAATTCTGTTCAAATTTTTTCCAAATATTTGATATTCATGAATATTATTTTGGTGTGGTGTTTAATTTGTATGAAAATGAATTTTAAAGTATAAATTTTTGGAAACATTTTTAAAGTATTAATAAAGTATATTTAAATTGCAGTTAGTGCCATGCCTGAAAATATATTACCTCTTATGAAATGGAAATTATCCACCATAACACCAGTTCCGATTAAAGAGATTGTATTAAAATGTGGGTTTCATCTGGTGGATGGTGAGTTATTCATTATTAGTGTAAAATTAACAGGTAAAAATATCTTATCATTATTTATCAATAAAGCAATTTATCTATTGTTACCCTCATTGCAATACTAAGTACTTTCAAAAGTACAGTAGAATATAAAAAATCAGCATAGGTTGTGCAGATTTTAGTTCTAAAAATTTCCAGTCATAAAAGGAAAATCTTTAAATTTAGATAAACAGAAGTAAGAATAACTTAATTTAAGAAGTTACATAAAAGCATTTAATTTCTTTCTTTCTTTCTTTCTTTTTTTTTTTTTTATTTCTTTCTTTCTTTCTTTTTTTTTTTTTTAAATTTTAATACACAAATGTTATTTGAATTTTATATAAAAAGAAAGAATGAAAATTTATTTTTTACATTTCTCAAACATCTGTTTAGAGTAGTTTACTTTAAAAAAGGATGTTCTGCTTTGAGTCTTTTAATCTCAAGATTACACAATCATTACTTTAATCTCTTTAAACCATTCATTACACATGAGACACACACAAAAAAGTCTGTGTTTAATCTAATGACACAAGCATCCAAAAGTTCATGCATAGATTTATGTGATATATCTCAAGGAATGCACAAAACAAGATGTAGCTGATGATGATGTAGCAAATTTTTAAAGATTTTAAACTAATAATTTAATATCCCACCAAATTCTGTTTCTTATTCTTTGTTAAAATATAACTACAGTTTTCACTGTAAATTAAAAAATATGAAAAAGTTTTCAAGGGTTCGAAGAGAGAGCCAAAAAAAAAAAAAAAAAAAAAAAAAAAACTTTTCTAAACATCACATTGTTAAACACCGGTGTACACCTTGTAAACAATAAGTTTATTGTGGTTTTGAGTAGCTGAAAGCAATATAACTTACACATTATTATCCAGCCATTTTGGCTATGTGTAGTGTATCGTTACTGATGGTGAGACAGCAAGAATTTTTTCTTTTGATGAAAATAAAACCTCAAAAATCAAAATACCTTTGGAAAGCTGCTGAATAATTTAATTAAAATATGTGCTATAAATATCAAGAGATTGGACTTTTTATGTTAATAAGTTTAAAAAAAGGATTAAATTTGTTGGATTTTTAGAATTTGGAAAAAAATTAGTTAACCATGTGAATTTTATTTGAGAATTCAAAAAAATATTAAATTTTTAAGAAACTACTCATGTTGGAATTTCTTACTGTTCTTTGTTTAGATATTGGCCTATATATTTCAAAATGTAATTAATAATTATTCAGAATTTTTTTATACTGTATGTATTTTTTTTTATAATTCATGTGAATTTGTTATTTTTTCCCTAAATGAACTTATGCTACATTTCTGATTAAACTTGCATGGAAGTAATTTATTGTTTTAAAATTTAAGAATTTGGATTGTAATTTTCTAAATTAATCGATATTGTGTCGTTTGATATGAATGGACAGCATATTAATTTTGCATTAATTGGCTTATTTGGTTGCTAATTTATTACAGTAGCTCCCCGTCATGGATTTAACCTTTTCCACAGGGGTGGGAGATGTCCTGCACACTCACTTCTTTTAATGTCTTGAGAAATTTCAGTAAATTATGCAGATTTAAAATTTACTCTTTATTATGGGTGGGTAAGACCTCGCTGATTTGTTTTTCTTCTCATTCCTGTTGAATTAGCTGGCTGAATGCCCCTAATACATAAAAAATTTGGCCATACAGCCCATGGAAAAGAGATAAATCTATTGCCGGAACATTGCATTAAATAATCCTTGCTGTTTTTCTTCCCCTCCAAAAAAAGGGTAAAAATCTAAAGCAGAAGGGTGACAATAAAGAGAGAATTGCATTTATTTTATGCATCTTTCTTTTTATATCTTGTATTATTTTGGGGGGGGATCATGTGGCACTTATATAGAAATGCCATTTTTTCTTAAATTATCTTATATAGTACAAAGTCCATAATCCGGAAGTGCATTACCCAGAATGATCTATAATCCGGACCTCAAAGCCACACACTTTTTTTTTTTTTTTTGTATGCTTTATGCATGCATGTTTAATGTATAACTGGAGCTGCCAAAGGATCTACAAAGTGAAAGCATGCTGCGATGTCCATCAAACAAAAAGTGGAATTGCTGCGAAAACTGAATAAAGGCATATCTGTCTCAAAATTATGCAAGGATTATGACATTAGAAAGTCAACTGTTTATAACATAAGGAAAAAGAAAAAGGAACTTTTTGAATTTTTTGTGGATTCCAACACGCCACGTGCAATGAATAACAGAAAAAGGGTTCGCTATGCTAAATGTGACGATCATGACGAAGTGGTTATTGAATTGGTCAGACAGCGTCGCAGCAAAGGCGTGCCATTGACGGTTCCAATGCTAATGGCTCAAGCCAAAATATTTTATGAAGAAATGAACGTAAACACTGAGTGCACATATTCGACAGGTTGGTTAATCAAATTTAAAAATCGGCATGGTATGCCCCAATCAAAAAATTTTGGATGAGAAAGCTTCAGCTGATACTGAAGCTGCTGAACAATTTGCAGATGAATTCATTGAACTTGTTGCTAGTGAACAAATATCTCCAGAACAAGTTTACAACGGTGATGAAACTGGTCTTTTCTGGCAATATGTACTGCAAAATATCTTGGCAACCTCTACAGAAAAGGCTCCAACTGGTGTCGAAGATTATAAAGCGAGACTAACAATTTTAGCGTTTGCAAATGCTGCAGGAACGCACAAGTGGAAACTTTTTGTAATCGGAAACATGCACGACCTCGAGCATGTAAAGAAGTAACGATTTTCCCCCTTATATATCATGCAAATAAAAGAGCATGGATGACACAAGTGTTGATGAATGATTGGTTTGAAAATCATTTTATACCTGAGGCTCGGTTGGTTTACCTGATGACTCAAAAATAGTCCTGATTGCTGACAACTGTTCGGCACGTACTTCACTTCAGTTTTAGTGAAAGCTAATGTATCCGTATTACTCTTCCCTCCAGATTGTACATCTATCATTCAGCCTATGGATATGAGAATAGTGCACGTGCTGAAATGCAAATAGCATTTTTAAAATCTATGTTAAATTTGTTGAACAATGGCAAGACTGTTCAAGACTTTTTGAAATTTTTTAGCATAAAATCTGCTGTGTGGAGCATCGCAAGATTGTGGAAGGATGTGTCTCTAGATACGTTAAAAAATGCTTGGCATAATTTATGGCCAGCTACCATATTTCATGGTGAGGACGATGAAGATGATAGCCGCAAATTTGAAGAATTTCGGGCATCGCAAACTAAAGGAGAAATTTTCCAGTTATTGGATTTTGTAAATACATATGGAGAAGCTGTAATAAATGAAGGTGATATAACAGAAGTTTTTCATTGCGACGACAATGCTCCAATGATCAATCAATCAACGGATGGCAAAATCTGTAGTATGGTTCTAGATCCAGAAAATACCGCTTCCTATAGTGAATAAAGTGACAGAGAGGTTATTGAAAACGAAAAAATTCTGATTGATGACTATTTCAATTGTTAGTCGGTATTCTCGACACAGCAATTACAGGACTTGAACAGTGGAACTTTGTAACTGAACAAGAAATTTTGTCTGTTTATAGAATTAAAGATAAAGTATTAGCACAAAAAATGAAGTAACTTAAACAACTTACATTGAAAGAAATGTTTAATAAAGTAAACAAATAAATATTAAGCTTTTTTTTTTTTTTTTTTTTTTTTTTTTTTTTGTAAATTTTGATACCCTTTAGATTGTAATTGCTCTTTATTTCATAAATTACGGTTTTTTTTTTTTAATTGTATAATTTCTGCCTGCCAGTGATGCCAGCATCAAGATTTAAATTGATGATCTATAATCCAGAAAAACCCCTAATCTGGAATTGCCAAATTTCCGACGCGTCCGGATTGACTTTGTACTGTATTAAATTTTATTCTGTCATGGATGTCTATTTGAATGGTAAAGTTTATATATATATATATTTTTTTTTTTAGCTGATACTACTGAAAATTGGATAGGAACATGGGGAAAGCATCTGAAATGCACTTCCTTCAGAAAAATAAAAAATTTCCAAAAGGTAATTTATTAGTTGAATTCTTATTTAAAAACTAGTTTTTTATATACAGGGATATAAAACTTCAGACCAGAAATCAAAGAAATTCTTTCTCAGATATACGTTTGTTTAAATAAGTAGGTTTGAAGTTTTACAAGTATATATAACTTCAGCCTACATTTTTTTAATTTTTAGGTATATTCTCTGTATAACGCGCACCTTTTTCCCTATGAAGAAACCTGAAAGATATATGTGCAATGTTCTTATCTTTTGAAATCATTCAAAAGGTTTTTGACAGGCTTTCTAACTATGGTATATTGAATAGATAAGTGATAAGGGGAACAATATGTGTGTGGGGGGGATGCTTGAGAAAGTAAATAAATTGTAGGTTTTATTCATTGCAGACGTGCACAAGAATAAGGTTTCGAAAATACACTCACTTCCAAAAGTTAAACACAAAGGTATAAAATGCAAAAAAATCAACAAATACTGCTTTGATTGACACAAAATTCGGCAGGAAAGTAACATGTATATTTATGCATAAAACAAAATCAATAATTATATACAGAAATAAAAACAATATTAAATTTTTGTAAGTTATCAGGAGACAGAATTATGTATAAAGTGAAAATAAACAGTATAAAATGAAAAAAAAGACATTACTAGGGTATGTGATCCCCCCTCATCTGTATACAAAGTTTACACCTTGTGACCATGCTTTCAATTATGTGGTCAACCACCGCAGAATTAAGCAAGCGCCATTCTTCTTGTAAAGCAGTTTCCAGCTCAATAAGAGTGGCTGGAGGTGGGAAACGTGAAGATACAGCACGGCCGAGAGCATCCCAAAGATTTTCAATGGAAGATTGGGAGAATATGCTGGCCACGCCATACGCACTATCCCTTCACTCTCCAGGTAGTCATCGACGATGTCAGCTGTATGGGGACGTGCGGTATCGTCCATCCAAACAAAAGTAGGGCCAACTGCTGCAGTGTACAATCTCACAATGGGTTCTACGACTTCATCTCGATACCGGACAGCCGTCAAAGCACCCCGTTTAAAAGTGTGCAGGTCGGTTCGGTATCCTAATGAATTCCCAGCCCATACCATAGTGTTTCCGCCTCGGAATGCGTGATGTTCGGTGATGTTTTGGGCCTGATTGCGTGTTCGTTGTTCATGCCATATCCTTATACGCTTGTCATCTGGCTCCAGAGGAAATCTTGACTCATCAGTAAACATGACATTGCTCCAATCAGACACATTCCAATTGACATGTTCCCGGCACCACTGTAATCGCACCCCTCTTGATTGGACGAATAGAGGAACACAAAGTCGAGGTATCTGGGCGTAGAGTCCACTCATATGTAATCTTTGGCATACAGTAGCTACAGATATCGCCTTACCAATAGACGCTGTAACCAAAGATGTCACACGTGTGGAGGTCGCTGTGGGATTCCGCTTGGGTACAATAGCAATGTATCAATCTTCCACGGGGGTTGTAACCCTTGGGCGACCGGCTATGGGCCTTCGGACAACTGTCTGTGTGGTTTGGAATTGTTTCCATAAACGTGAAATTACAGAATGATGAACGCCGAAGAAAAGAGCAACATCTGTCATCGACTGTCCTGCTTCAATGCGCCCCACAGCATGCCAGAGCTCAGAATCTCCCATTCATTTTCTGGAAGTCATAGAAACATGTATGTCTTGAAAACAAATTGTATGAAAGTTTTAAACACCTTCTATCAGCACTTACAATCTACTTCTGTAACCCTTTATAAGGCTGGCTTCTTATAAGACTGACTTTTTTGCATATTTCTTGACATGAAAATGTGACTAGCTGTTACCTAACATATTTGCATATTTCCATCTACATCTACATCTACAGCGAATTACGTCCTCGTCCATTCTGATTGGCTTCCGGAAATTAGCATTTTCCTCTCTGTGTTTAACTTTTGGAAGTGAGTGTGTGTATATATATATATATATATATATGTATGTATGTATGTATGTATGTATACTAAAGAAATATTGATTATATTATCTCCTAAATCCAAAAAGAGTGAACCCATATGTAGGAAGTTTAGTTCCGAAAATTGTGTTTTAAAGTAACTTGAATGTAAATTATTAAAACTGTTTTACGGGGACTTGAATTAAATCATGAATAACAAAATTTCAAACTTTGAAAAAGAAATTAAATTAAAAGCAAGTAATTATAGCTATTGATCGGAAATTAGTTGACTTTTCAACTGGAACGAACCGACTTCCATTCAATGAACAAAAATTAATAAATACGGAGGTGTTTTGTCTTTTACTCAAGTAAGAATGGTTATGCCAAACTGGCAAATGAGATTAGGCCAAATAGTTCCCTGAAGTGATGGGATTTAGAACCAAATTAGAGTACCAAAGAACTCAAAGCATTTTCGCTAATACAAATTTTGAGTGAAAAGCAATTATGTAGTAAAATTTATAAAATACTTGAGTAAATGTTCCCTGACACCTTTGCTTTTATGCATATTAATTCAAAACTATGTGTATAAAAATTAAACAGTGGTAATTTTAATTGAAATTATGAAATAGAACTCAAAGTAATTAAAATAAACATTATAAAATTAAGAAACAATGCTATCTTTACAAAAACAAATCAAGTAATAAAAACTGAAAAATAAATATATACCGGATGGCCATAATTAAACTGACAGTGCTCACAGTGTTCTGTAGCGCGATCTATTTGCGAGAATGACGCCACATTTTGTAGGAAGATTATACAAGACGGGGAACGAAGGATTCCACGAAAAAACAAATTAGTTCCACCGCTAGGGGAATATTTGGCGCTGTGTAATAGAAAATAGAGTGTTAACAAATGCAAATTAATACGGAAAAAAAATTACCTTTTATTATGCACATTTTCTGATTTAGTTCAAGTGCAATATGGCAACACTTTTAAAAAAGCGTAAAATCTATATAAACACTATTATTTCAATTACTTTGAGTTATATTTTATAATTTCAATTAAAATTACCACTGTTTAATTTTTATACACATAGTTTTGAATTAATATGCATAAAAGCAAAGGTGTCAGGGAACATTTATTCAAGTATTTTATAAATTTTACTACATAATTGCTTTTCACTCAAAATTTGTATTAGCGAAAATGCTTTGAGTTCTTTGGTACTCTAATTTGGTTCTAAATCCCATCACTTCACGGAACTATTTGGCCTAATCTCATTTGCCAGTTTGGCATAACCATTCTTACTTGAGTAAAAGACAAAACACCTCCGTGTTTATTAATTTTTGTCTTGTGATCTGCAATATCACGTACGCTGAGCAGAAGAAGTTCTTTATTCAAATTTCATGTTACATCCATTTGCACAGTGCCAGCTGCTTGGGTTTTAAAAGGCAATGTGTTATGTTTCGAATCAATCGGATTGAAAGTTTATGTGCAATGTCTCCTTCTTTAGTCAAGCGTGCATTACTGGTCAAATTCTTTTACCTCAATCAGTGCAACGCGTCAGCCGCTCTTCGTGCTTTTAGAATGCACACACACACACACAAAAAAAAAAAATGCGTAAAGGTAACGGTCCTGTGTCAGTTAATGAGCTAAAAGCAATGGTTGCGACGTTTGAGAAAACAGGTTCTCTGAAGATTCAGTCAGGCAGAGGACGAAAACCTGTACCACAGGATACAATCGAAGCAGTTGCCACGGCAATTGTCGACAGAGGACCAGACAATATTGCTGCCACCTCTAGCGCTCGTGGAGTAGTTCGGAATATGGATATATATGCCTTACAGTACAGTATGGAAAATCTTATGAAAGATTATCAACTTCTATCCGTACAAGATCAGCCGTGTATAGGAGTTACTGTACCCCGACCATGATAAGCGATTGACTTTTGCTCTCATCTTTCTTGCCAGAAGGGAGGTGGATGATGCTTGGCCGTGGAAAATGTTATGGGGAGACGAGGCCCACTTTTACCTGAATGAAACTGTGAATACAATTGACATGAAAGGACCAAAAATGATTCACGTAAAAACCACAGATCGGGGGGGGGGAGGGGAATCTCACCTTAGCATAGTCCTTTTCTTCTTAGCGGACAATGCAAAAATTAAAACCCTTGTGGTGGCTATGCTAAAATGTAGTTTCATAAATGTTCTTTTTCTTCAGGTTCGCAAAAAAAGATAGATGGATGAAAATGGTGTGAAATTATGGAAAAGAAATGTTTAGCAAAATCATCATGTTGCATTTAAGAATCCATTTACTTTTAGTTTGGGACATGTTCAGATCCCATCTAACAGATAATACGAAGAAATTGGTGAAAGAGTGTAATACAGATGTGTTTGTTATTTGAGGCAGATTAATGCTATTAGTGCAGCCTTTAGATGTGTACATTAGTAAAACATTAAAAGAAAATTTAAAAATCAGTGAAATATGTAGATGTTAAAAGGTGAAAAAACATTTTCAAAAGGAGACAAATATGTCATGCTAATAAAAAAAAAAATTGAAAGTGGAAATAAAAGCATGGAATGAAATTAAACCCGACTTAATTCAAAAGTCATTTAAAAATGTAGTATGTCTAGCAATCTAGAAGAAACAGAAGATGGTTATTTATTTATGGATCAGAGTAACAGTAATGGGAAAGACGAAACAGTATTCGATGATGTGCCTGAAGATATACCTGAAGACAAATATCATAAACTTTTCATGTTATCCACTAATGAGAATTTTTAAGTTGATGACATTTCTTTTAAATAAACAGCATTTAGGTATATGTAGAAATGTTAAGTTTTGTATGCTTATCTTTTCCTTATTTTTACAGTTGCTGTCATCTTTATTTCTTTTGTATAATACACACCCATAAATTTCTATCTTGTTTTTTGTAAAAGTGTGCATTATACGATATGTGAATATTATTAGTAATAAAACATAATGTATATTATTTGAAAAATAAAAGCATTTCTCTTTTCACAAAGTGCTTTAAACCAGTATCGGAATGCAAGTTTCTGTGTTGTTCTTGCGAAATTTGTTGGACGAGTATGCATGTTTTTTTTTTTTAATTTCTTTTCACTTTCTTTATAATTCTGTGTATTGCATTAAAAAGGTCTTCCCCTCACTTGATAGGATATTAATTGCAGTAATGCATCTTTACTTTTGCATATGAAAAGGAAAAGTTGCATTAAATACTGTGCTCTCAGTTACAATTTGTAAAGAACATAGACCTTGAACTCCTGTTAACAGATGTATCATTTTAGTGGAATCTTGGCATTAACCCTTTGCGGCTCACTATACGTTAACGTCGGAATTTCAACAAAAAAGTTGTATGCAGTCTATTTAGTCCTAAAGGAGTATATAGGTAAAATTTTGTAAAAATTGCACTTATCGTTTTAATTCTGTGGGTGTTCCATGAGGTGGAACACTGCGCCGCCAGAGCTTTTAAAAGTGCGACTAAGCGAGCACTGCAGTGAAGCACGACGATGAGTAGAAGCGTTGTATAAGAATGAATAAAATCTGTATTATGGCTGTATACACGGTTTCCTGGATATACATAATATTCTTGAATATATACAGATAAATAAGATAAGTATCTATATACACAAGTACTATATACAAAAATATTTACAAATTTTCGGAAAGAGTGCTTCGAAAAGAGTTAGGCCTCTCCGCACCATTTATAGAAAATTAATAATAAAAAAATTAACTATGATTATATTAACAATAAAGAAAAATAGGCCTATAATATATACATACACGAAAAATATCTACACAATTATTGAAAATAAACGAGAATGATACTAAAATGCGACAGCAAAAAAATTCGCGCAGGTCTAAGTAAAGATGAGTCAAGCTACTAATGAAATTCCTGCCTAAAAGCTACTCCCAAAAAATTCGAGATGCCCAATATTAGGGCTTTCATAACAGAAAACACCCCTCACCCCTCAATACTGCTTTGTTTGAATTCATCCCCCCCCAAACAACGGAAACAGAAAACGTAAACAGCAGATGTTCTCTCCTAAGCACAGATGTTCTGATTCGCAACAGCATGAGATCGCTGAAGGCGCAGTGTTCCCGCTAATGGAACACCCGGGTTTATTCAATGATTCTGTGTACGGTTTTTGTCTGAAAGATTAAAAAAAATATAGAACAGATAATTTGGAGTACAGCCAGCAAAATTATGCCTAATTTTTTTTCCAAATAAAATTTTTTATATCATTAAAGAAATAGAGAAAAATACTTGAAAAAAAAGAATAAATGAAAAATCTGTGTCTTCTTGTGATATTCTGCTATCTACTGTTTAAAAAGAAAAGTTCAAAGTATATTATAAAGGCATTTTTATCTATTTACGGTTGAATTTAAAGGTTTCAGAAGCAATTCAATTTGGGTGTTCCATGTAGTGGAACACTGAGCCGCAAAGGGTTAAGGGTCAGGTCCTAAATTCTTAGACTTTTAAGATAACTTCGCAAACATTCTCTTATAACTGTCAAGAGCATTGGTCATGTGAGTGACTGCTTAAGAAAGTACTATATTATTTTTCCTGAGAATTTCATGCAAGTATGATTTTTATTATGAAATATTTGCAGGTGAATCACTATCCAGGTAGCTTTCATCTTGGTCGGAAAGACAGGCTGTGGAATAATTATAAACGTATGCAGAATCGCTTCGGAGAAGATGATTTCAATTTTTTTCCTGAAACATTTCTTCTTCCAGCTGATATGAAATCACTGAAAAAAACATGGGAAAATGAAACAGACAGATGTTGGATAATAAAACCAGTATGTATTTACATTTTACTTTTATCTTACAAAAGATCTACTTTGATATTTTTACATATAATACAGTCAAAAGTCGTTAATCCGAACTCGTCGGGACTTCGGCGATTCCGGATTATAGATCATCAGTTTAAATCTCGTAAGATGGCATGCAGAAATTCTAAAATTAAAAATATGAAACCGTAATTTATGAAATAAAGAACAATTATGATCTAAAGGGTATCAAAATTTGCAAAAAGAAAAAGCTTAATATTTATTTGTTTACTTTATTAAACATTTCTTTCAATGTAAGTTGTTTAAGTTTTGCTTCGTTTCATGTGATAATACTTTCTCTTTAATTCTATAAACAGACATAATTTCCTGTTCAGTTACAAAGTTCCGCTGTTCAAGTTCCGTAATTGCTGTGTCGAGAATACCGACTAACTTGTCAATCAAAATTTTTTCGTTTTCACTAACCTCTCTGTCACCTTCTTCATGTCTTTATTCATTTTTTGAAGCAATTCCACTTTTTGTTTGATGGACATTGAAACATACTTTCATTTTGTAGATCCTTTGGGAGCTCCAGCATCGGAAATTCTATTTGACATAATCGAAAGTTCAAGTTTACTTTTAGAAAATTGCTCTTACAGTCTGCAAAAAAATAATAAGCCGCATCCAATTCAAAGATTAACCCCTTAACTGCCGCGGGCGTATATATACGCCTTGCTCAGCCGATGCATTAACTTTGCGAATAATTTTAGGTGTAGCAGCGCAAAGCAAATGATAGCAGTTTGGAAGGACGTATATATACGCCTGGGGCAGTTAACACATCGGCTGAGCAAGGCGTATATGTACGCCCGCGGCAGTTAAGGGGTTAAGGAACAACGCAATCATCAACATTAACTGAAATAAATAATTAGATAATTTTAGCTTATTCCGTCTGTTGTACATTAAACGTGCACGCGAAATCGTATTCTGCACTTACACGCATATGTGTAGTCGTAAAGGTCTTACACGCACGCGTAAATGCCTATGCACATGTGTCAACGCGGCGCATGCGCAGAAAGTTTTTAGCATTGAGGTCCGGATTATAGATCATTCCGGATTATGGGTGTCTGAATTAACAACTTTTGACTGTACTGTCTACAGGACATGCAGGATTTTCTACATTTTTAGATATCCATTACATTTGATAGAAAATCTATTAGTAATTTTTAATTTGTGGTTGATATGGTAATATGTAGTAAATTAACTGTATTTTTATTTTAGCCTGCCTCTGCGCGGGGCACTGGTGTTAAAGTTATCCATAAATGGGGTCAAGTACCAAAAAATCGCCCAGTAGTTGTTCAGAAGTAATATTATTTCTTTTAATAAATTTCTTTTTTCTTTTTTTTTCTTTTATTTTGTTTTAGTATTTTTCTTTTCTCTTTAGGTATGTGAGTGATCCTTACCTCATTAATGGTACTAAGTTTGATTTACGAATTTATGTCCTGATCTCAAGTATTGAGCCCTTGAGAGTTTACGTGTTTGAAGATGGCTTAGTTCGCTTTGCATCTGAAAAGTGAGCCTTCATTGAAAATTTCTTCTTTTCTTTGATTAATTAAAGTTTATATAATACCACATGACTGAAATGAGCATTTCAAATTGCAATTTAAGATTGCCTTCAGACATGATTTAACTCTTATGAGTAATATTTTAAAATTTTTAAATTATTCAAAATCAGTCTATGAAATCTGACACTGTGAAAATAATATTTTTGTTCATTTCATTTTATCAATAAAATGCCTATTACCCATTAAGTCATTGTAAATTTTAATGATCTATAAACATTGAACATAATATAATGTATTGTTTTAATTGCATCATTTTGTGAATCAGATTTGCCTGTTCTTTAGAATCATTGAACTGTGATGTAAAGATTAAGGCTAAGCAACCCCCGCATTGATTTAATTGTTTGACGTGCTGTCCAGCAATGATGTGAAACCATCATATATGATATATGATGGTTTAGTATCTTGTGGAAAAAAAAAAAAATGAATATACTATGAACTCTTTCTAACATAACCATTCACATTTTTGATATTTTAAATTTTCTTTGGAGGTAGTTTCTTATATGTTTGTGAAATCTTATAAATGCATTATATATTAAAATACAAAAAACAGTTCATTTTATATGTGAACCAAAGAATTACAAAAAATTTACATTATACACTTTGTTTAGTAATTTTAAAAACACTTACTGAGTATTAACCCTTTGACGTGCGCAATATTATTTTTATAATTTTTTTAATTGAAAACTCTAGAAATTGAATATTATGCTCCTAGAGACAAATAATACATGAATTTAAAAAAATCTTCTCTTGCCCATTGTTCTGTGAGTGGTGGTCGCACTGTGAAACCACCGCGCGTCTAGGACTTTGAAACTTACCTAGGTAGTAGGGGGGAAAAAACTTACCTTTCTCTGTACGCGTTTCCAGTAAGTGACGAAGTTTACAAATTTTTAAAAAATGTATGTAGGAATTGCATAATATATAATTTTTTTACATTATTTTACAAAGTAAATCGTCAGAAAAAATTAAAAAATAAACATTTATGTAATTTTTCTATAGCAGTGAAAATAGAAATACCTACATATTGGCTAAACAGATTAAAAAACTCGGTAAAATAAGGATAAAAAAAAATCAATTTCAAAGATATTTTTTGTGTGGTTCTAAGCATGTTTTGTCTTTTTGGTACATGTATAAACCCACATTGCACGTTTCCCACATGTATCTTCTATGAGGTTTCTTCCTTGTGCAACAAAATGTACTCTGCCTGGATCTAAATTTCACTGGTATATGTCCAGCGTTATTTAGTTTCTTTTCATCTGGCACATGAAATTTGTGGTTTTTTTATGTTGATTTATGCTTCGTCTTTTTGGATTTGGTACGGATCATTCATTTTCCATTCATACTTATTTTATTCGTATTTCATCCCAAAATATTTAGAAAATATTTTTAATTTAAATAAAACTTTAGCGATTTCTATTTTTAATTATAGCAAAATATGTTTACATTTAATTTAAACCACACGAAATAATTTATAAAATCAAACTACAGTAGACTCCCGATTATCCGCGCCTGCCACACAAAGTTTCTTTTTTTTTTTACAAGCGTAAAGCAAAGAAAATAAAAATGTTCACAAAACTGAGTGAAACGTTCAATTTGCTAACATCGTGCTTATTTATGGCAAAAATATCCCAGGCCGTCCCGGAACCTTTCCCTCTAATGAGTAAGTGATTTCTTACTCACCCTTGCAGTGCCCGCTCTACCGCCCTCTCTCGTCTTACTGACATGTCCGCTTCCTCCCACTCGCCATTGTTAGTTTAAGTCTGATAGTGTTTGCAAACCGGTTGAAGTTAATTTCTTATCTTTTATTGTGTTCAGTTCTTGTGCTTTTTGTTTTTGTGTTTTTTGTTATCGATTTAAAATGTCAGGAAAACGAAAGAAGGTTGTGTTGACGATTGCGCAAAAGCTAGAATTAATTCCAAAGTAGCAAACGGCGTTACAAGGCAGCAGATGAAATTGGATTACGGAATCATGGAAACAACAATGCGTGAGATTCTAAAGCAAGAAGACAAACTGGTGAACTTTGCATCAGTGTTGGACAGTGCTTCCGCAATGAAAACGTGAAAAACTATGAAGGGTTCTACCTTTGATGAGCTAGACTTGGCATTGACAGAGTGGTTAGCTCAAGTTCGAAAAGAGGGTACTCCTGTAAATGGTCCTATCATTGCGGCGAAGGCAAAAACCTTTTTTGAGTTGTTAGGCCTGAAAAGAAATTTTGATGTGTCTTCTGACTGGTTGACTCGTTTTAAGCAGCGACATGGAATTTGAGAAATTGGACTTCATGGGGAGAAACTTAGTGGTGACCACAAAGGGGCTTTGCAACAAGTCGATGGACTGCTGAGCTAGTTGGAAGAACAAGAAGACGCGGAGTTGGCCGAGAAACTTATGCTACGGAAATGCAATCTCGGATCAAGAGAAAATGCTTCCGAAGCAAGAAGCAAACACAAGTGATTGATTTCTTCAAAAAGGTGTAGTTTTACAGTTATACTTTTGTAATTACATAATACATTATGGTGTTAAAACGGTACATACGTATTGATTTTTCTGTGTATCCTTGACGCCTCTCATAAGTAAGTAAGTATAAAGCACTTTTCTGTTTTCATTAGCAAAATGCATTTTAGGTTAGTTTTGAGTGATATACTAAAATATTAAGCCTTAGTTAAACATTTCCTGCTGTTTATTTCACATTTTATTGTACAGAAAACAATTTTTCAAAGTTGGAATGACTGTTTTCTCTTTTGCTATACCCGTTTTTAGGTTTTTTCGTATTATCCGCGGTGGCCGCGCCACCCAATTCCGCAGATAATTGGGCAGGGTTCGTAGTAGTCCTTACAAGTGCTTATAAGTCCTTATATTTGAAAAGAAAATTTATAAATGCCGTTAAAGGTGCTTACTTTTTATTTAAAACCCTTATTTTTTTGTTTTTAGTGCTTATTTTTTTGCTTTTAGTGCTTTTTTTTTTTTTAATCCTCTTTTTTTTTTTTTTTATGAACGCGCATTTTTTCCCCGTACCAAAGCTGAAACTAAATAAACAACTTTTCTTCCTTATATGCAACGTCAGATGGTGAATCATACTCCCGGAAATTGCTTTTCCCCCTTTCTCTGCATTAATGTAACCTATGGTGCGCGCAAGAGTACAGACAGCTGCACGTCGTGCTATTGGTTAAAGAATTGCGAAAACGGTAGACCATTCCGGTACATTCGGTATTCTTTTCCTCCCACCCAAATATTACACACGTTTGAATTTCTATCAAGAATTTAAGGCTCTATTGTAGAATTGGGTGCCCCTTCGATTAGTGGCAAATTTTAAAAAAAAATTTTGTCGATGAAACCTCATTTCTGGTTCCCATGATTCCTGATTTTTTTAAAATGAAAATAGATTGATGTGTACATGGACAAATTTAAAACAGTTCACAATGCCTAGTTTGTGCAATTCTGGGATGTTTTTTTAAGTGAAAAAAGATCAATGTGTACATGGACACAGAGTTTGTGCAATTCTTTGACTTCTTATTTTGGTTTCGTGTAGCGTCTATTTTGAAATTGCGCTTTCTTGGTGCCGATCTTGGCGTAAAAAAAATAATCGCCAATAAACAAGGGGCACCCAATTGTAAACTTTTACCGAATTTAATAATTTGCATTCTCGTTCCATGTGGTCAGTACATATTCGTGTTTATTATGATCGTTATGATTATATTATGAGCATACGCATGAATATCTATAATAATATAGTTGCAGTAACTGCTGAAGTATAGATAAACTTCCAAAAATGGGTGTGTTTTTTCACAGATTAGCTTTCTAAGGAATAATATTCGGAATGGCTTAAATAAAAGGAAAATAATCGAATAGTCAAAAAAAAATTTTTTTTCCCCCGAAACATTAATTATACAGTATGGAGGTTGGGAGGTTCTCCCCTTTCTCCGCAAAATCTCTAATATTGAAGCAGCGGACTTTTTTTTTGTCAGTGTCCAATCTGGATTGAATAGGACTAAAAGTTTTGCGGTCTACCCAACCCAAGCGAAGACTGTATTCCGGAAATTTAACACAGTCTGTTCAAAATTAGAATCAAAAACACCCCAGATTAGTAAGTCTCTCTCTCTTTTTTTTTTTTTTTTTTTTTCTTTATATTGTTCTTTATTCTTTGAATACTGGCAGCTGTTCATTCTGATTCCGATGGAAGAATTACGCGGTACGTATTGCGCAATAACGTTTGCGGTATTTTGCAGAGATAATTAATTTTGATGTTCACTCTGAGATTTATTTATGAACACTTAAAAGAGTTTTACTGTGCTTTCTAAGCAGAATATTTCTCAGTTCCGTTGGTCTATTTTTATATGATGCACATATCGAAATGTCAAAATCATTTATTTAGACGAGAAATCTAAAGAATGGCTACAATCTCCCTCCCTCTTTTTCCAGTTACGCCCGTGCGTAACTGGAAAAAGAGGCCTGATATCACGTGCTGAAGAATTAAGGCGCATGTATTGTGCAATAACGTTTGCGATATTTCGCAGAGTTTCACTGTGCTTGCCAAGAACATCAAAATGTCGAAAGCATTATTTAGCTGAAAAATCTAAAGAACAGCTACAATCTACCCCCTTCCACTTTTACTAATTACGCTCGACTATCCAGAATTTTCAGATATTCGTTAATTTCCGAATATGCTGGTTATTTAAGCTTTTACTATTAAAGGATGACTGCATGACACAATTCCGCGTCTCCTGATTTCAGAAATGTGCCTCTTTTTTACTTAAATTACTTTACTTGGAATATATGTTAAGGAAAAACTGTTATGCAATGAAAATTTAGAAAATGTTCAGAATTTTGATTTAAGTTAAATTATTTAAATATTAATATGAGTGGAAAAATAAATTGTATTTATTATTAGGTGCCAAACGAATACAATTAATATGGCTTATTATTATTTATTTTCTATATTTTAACTGAAATTTAATCATTAAATCTTGTAACATAGTTTAGTTCTGCATAGTTTTTTTTTTTTTTTTTTTTCCTGTCATTGTAAACTAATTCTGTAAATTGAACTGTTTACTATTTTGTTTTGAGGGCCCTAAAAAAATTACAGCGAAAATGTATGCGCAAAAGCGCCAAATCTAGTAAACGCGCCCATTTAACAGCGCGCCAAATCTAGCGTATGTGCTGATTTCAGATTGCGTAAGTTTATATAGTTCTATATTTCTTAAGACACCATTGAAATACTAATATTAATTTTTAAATCTTTTATATATATATAATATATATATATCCTATAGATTTAACAATTTGGGAATTGCCCATGATGAAAAGTCGGGAATAGAATTTGGGGTAAAGTGCAGAATCATCCACTGCTTGACGCGTTTTTAAGAACTGCACATACTCAGTATCCATGTGCACATCGACCTATTTTCACTAAAAACAAATATCCTAAAATTGCACAAAAATGGCAGTGCGCACACCCTTGACATTATCTATGTACACATTGATCTATTTTAACTTAAAAAGTAAAAGAAAATTGGCAAAAATCCAATTGTTTTTACCCTTGTAAAAAGCGGCGAACAAATAAGTGAGCTTTTCCGCACTTTACCGAGAATATTTTCAAAGAAAAGGCATCATTCATTATAGAAAATTACGTTTGAACAACCAACAAGATGAAATTATGCTTTAACGATAAGTCGGTAGCGAAATAGCGGTGCAGGCATCCATTCAGTTATGTTTAGCAATTTTTATATAAATTATAATAATAAAAAAGTATTATATGAAATTAACCTTTCATCTAAATTAAAACATCAATCTTAGATAGTTATTTACTATTATACTTCCTGTCTTGCCACAATTATTAGGGTTGCTGCAATTATTTTTGGCAGCATTGGCATCAACAATAGTTTGGCGATTTTTTACGGCCCTCCAAACCGAATAGTACCAAAAAAGTTAATTGTTTTCCATGGTTGAGGTAATGCATTCTCTTAATAAATATTGCATTGCTCATATTTTAAATTACAAGTCTAATTTTTTTTTTAAGGTTATGCAGTTGTGTATAATGTAATTAGACAGGTGCTTATTTTTTCCTTAAAATGTGCTTGAAAAGTGCTTATAGGTGCTTATTTTTTTAACTAAAATGTAGCTATGAACCCTGTTGGGAGTGTTCTGTACTAGTTTGGGGAGCAAGTGTGTTGAGGTCAGATAAAAGTCTCTGGAAAAGAAAGACCTTTTTACTGGGCAGGTGCATGTATTGTTTAGTACCACCGTACCACGTGTCGTTTCAGGACGCGACCACCGTGCGTCAAAGAGTTAAAATACTTATCTAATGAAGTCTGCGGACTTCATTTGCAGCAGATTGCCACCATTTTCACTGAAAAATTTTTAATATTTTTTTAAAGTTTAATGCTTGTATTTTTGGAGTTACCCAGATGTTGTTTATATTGTGTTATTTCTGCTCATCTGATAGAATATAGTTATATATTGATGTTTGTTTATATTCTCAGAAATATTGGTTATTTTCAGAGATGATTGTGGAGAAAGGATTGACTATATCGCAGCCTAATCTCTCATTTTTCTAAAGGTTAATGGTAGCATTATTCTTTGCGCTTTTGCAGCTGAGGATGGTGGTTTGGTAAAACCATCGAAACTAGTTCTGTGAAAATTCGAAATTATAACGTTGAATTTTGTAGTTTGACTTCTGAATTAAAATTCTCATTCTTGTTGAGAATTAGTTATTTTTCTATTAATGGAAATGTTTAGTTTATGTGAATATATTTTTAGTATTGAATATTTTCTTTTAAACAGGTATTCGTTGTCAAACAAATCATTCTCAAACAGATATATACATCTCACTAATTACAGTATAAATAGAAAAAGTTCTTCATATACAGCAAATGAAGATGAAAATTCGTGTCAAGGACATAAATGGTATAAATATTTACCTTTGAATAATTTTTGTGATAATGTAGTACAGTCAAAAGTCGTTAATCCAGACTTGTCGGGACTTCGGCGATTCCGGATTATCGATTTTTCCGGATTATAGATCATCAGTTTAAATCTGGTAAAATGGCATGCAGAAATTATAAAATTAAAAATCTGAAACCGTAATTTATGAAATAAAAAACAATTATGATCTAAAGGGTATCAAAATTTACAAAAAAAAAGCTTAATATTTATTTGTTTACTTTACTTTCTTCGCTATCGGAAGCGAATTATGACGAGCAATTTGATTTAAATCATATCAAAGACGGAGTACATCGAGATGAAATACTACATTTAGTAAGGAATTATAAGTCAAATAAAATAAAAACATCTGCCCTGAAGATAAGGATTGTGCTGACAGATCAACTTCCAATTCATCGCGCGCCGTGGCGTTTCCCCGCCGCAGAACAGCGTGAAATTGATAAACAGATTTCGGAATGGTTAGATAAACAAAGGATATGCCTTTATGAATTTTTTGCAGCAATTCCACTTTTTGTTTAATGGACTTCAAAACATACTTTCGCTTTGTAGATCCTTTACATATTAGTAAATATATATCGGAAATTCTATTTGACATAATCGAAAGTTCAAGCTTACTTTTATTAAATTGGTCTAACAGTCTGCAAAAAATAATAAGCCAGATCCAATTCGAAGATTGAGGAACAACGCAATCTGCACCATTAACTGAATTAGATAATTTTAGCTTAGCTTATACCGTCCGTTATACATTAAACGCGCATGCGTAAACGTAGTTTGGGCATGCGCACACGCATATTTGCAGCCGTAAAGGTCTTATGCGCATGCGTCAATGCGATGCATGCGCAAAAAGTTTGTAGCTTTGAGGTCCGGATTATAGACTATTCCGTATTATGGGTGTCCGAATTAACGACTTTTGACTGTATAATCATAAATATCAATGTAATCTATAATGTGGAAAGCCATTTCATTAATTAATTGTTCATATTTTAGGATTAATGTTTCTACTTACTACTTGTAAATAGATACAGTGTAAAATCTGAAATCTAGAATTTTTCAATGATTCTGGATTTTAGATTTAGATTATCAGTTTAAATCTAATAAGATGGCATGTAGAAATGATAAAATTAAAAATATGAAATAATGGGATATTTATAACCTTCAGAAAATTAAGATTTACAAAAAAAGGAGGAGTGTGATATTAAATTATTTGTTTTATTAAAACCTCTCTTTTAATGCAAATTGTTTGAGCTGTTTTGTTTTTTGTGCTAAAAGTTTAATTCTGTTGGCAGACATAATTTCTTCTGCAATTTCTATGTTGAGAGTTCTCAGTAGACTCTCAATCGAAATATCTTCATTCGCCAAAAAATCTGTATGTAGTGATGTTTCCTGGATTGATTTTTGCCATCTGTTTATTCTACAAGATGTCATTGGCATTGATGGGGGCATTGTTTCCTGCAATTAAAAAATGCTGCTTATCATCTTCATTTATTATCACTTTTCCACATTTCTTCACAAATTAATTGGGAAATTTTGCGTTTTACTTGTTATATGTGAAAACCTTCAATTTCATGGCTATCACCATCATCATCGTGAAATATGGTAGCTGTTCATAAATTATTCCAAGTATTTTTTAAAAATATATGCTGGCATATAGCTTGCAATACTACATGCAACAAATGTTATGTTAAAGTATTTCAAAAATTCATTAATGATCTTGTTTTTATACCTGCATTTCGGTGCATTCAACACTGCGATAACCATTGGCTGATTGATAGATGTACAGTTTGGAAGAAAGAATAAGACAGAGACATTATCTTTGATTTAAACGTTTAGTTGAACAGTTTTTTTATAACCTGGGGAATTTATGCATTCACCTCGTAAACCAGCCGATTTCAAATGTTGCCAAACTCCAGTGTGAAAAGATTTTTAAACCAATCGTTAATTGATGTTTGCCTCTGTCGAGCATTTTCATGTGAATAATGATAGATGATGGGGAAAATCTTTAATCCTGTAAATTGTGCATTTTCCCAGTTATGGAAAGTTTACTTTGTGTGCTCCTATATCATTTGCACATGCCAAAATTATTGCTCTTGCTTTTGGAATCTTTGACACTACTGCAAAAAATTGCAGAAGTCACCAAGGTATTGTGGGTTTGGGATACACGTTACCAGAAGAAACCAATTTAGTTTCATCAGTGTTATAAATTTGTTGTGGAAATTCCCTTTCACTGTTAATGAGTATGATAGAGGCCTTATTATTTGCTATTTAAGTGGGCTGTGGACTACATGCAACAGTGTAAAATCTGTGAATAAATGAATCTCTTGTGAATAAATGAATCAGTTCAAAGAATTTATCTGCAAATTTTCCACCTGCTTTAGTATGAGCTGAAGCCTTTTTAGCTGAAATTTATAACTGCCTCTTACAATGGTGCTTTTTAAGAATGGTTAGCCAGCCTGTTAAATGAACTCAATTTTTAAATCTATTTCCTCATGAAATATTTTGGCTTGAGCCCAGCATTGGACTCCTCAGTGGCAAGCAATCATTGCATTGATGTCCCACCCATTGAATCATTACTTTGTCATAATTCTCTCTTTTAGCATAAGAAATGATTTTTCTTTTATTCATTTCTTAACCATTTCATGATTATCTGTAACTCTTAGTTTTCATGATTATCTGAAACCTGTAACTTCTAAAATTTTTCTGTTGGAGTATCATGTGATAGAGCATAATCACTTTACTATGAAAGGACACAGCTTCCACAACATCAGTTTTACACATTTAAAAGATATATTAGTGTCTAAGGATTCTTTTCACGAAAATTTTCAGGTATCATATTTCAATGAAAATATCCATTTTGACCACTATCGAATACAATTGTTTTTTCATGTAGCATTTTGACCATTGTATGAATATGAATAGCTTAGAATTATCTGACTGCTACTCTTCTTTTGCTTCAGAAGTGTTCATAGTGTATATCAAGTCTTGTATAAAGCTTACTTAGTGTGAAGCAATTGTTAGTGGAATGTGTTTATCATTTGCCTTTCATAAAAATAATTCTCAAGAAGTATTATCAAGTTATAAGCATTTTTAATTATATTCAAATGCAAAATTATCATAATACAATAAAAATTTATTTAACTTTCAGGTCCCTGAAATCATTTTGGTCATATATGTCTAGTAGTGGCATAGCTATTTCAAAAATCCAAGAAGCTATTATGGACATGATTATTAAAACAATCATTAGGTATATTTAATTTCATTTATATTAAGTAATTTTTCTTATTAATATATTTGATGCAGAAATAAATGCTCTCTATTTTTTTATTAAGTACCGAAGGTCCTGTATGCAGATTGATGAAAACATATGCAAGAAGTACATATAATTGTTATGAGCTGTTTGGTTTTGATATTATGCTAGATAAGGATTTACGTCCTTGGCTTTTAGAAGTGAATATATCCCCTAGGTATGTTCAATTTGCTTAAACTGTTGCATATCTGTTGTGAAATGAATTATTTCAACACATTTCTCTTTTTTTTTTTTTTAACCTTCTTCCCCCCTTTTTAGTTTGCATACTCGTTCATTGTTGGATTCAAGTATAAAGGTAAGTTGTATGAAATTAAGTAAAAAAAATTTAGAGGAATTTAATACATTTATAATCTAGAGCATTTTAAAATTCTGTTAATTTGAAGGAATTGTTTCTAGTTTTATTTATTAATGTGCAAACTTTTTTTTTTTTTTTTTTTTTTTTAATAGGGTCAGCTAGTAAAAGATATGTTAAATATAGTTGGCTTTCAAGTCCCTTTGATCAGTTCACCTACTGCTTCAGATGATGGGTAATCATTTAAGTACATTTTGTTTGTATATATGGGGAATCATATAAATATATTATGATGTAATTTTTTTTGTTTGTTTGTTGTCATTAAATATATGCTTAATTCAGAGTTTTGTAAAGTTTATGACTGCATGGTGAAAATCACTGTATTTGCTGTTGATTTTAGTTTTCAAAGCCACATCATATGTAAAATAAAAAGTGAATTCCTATAGAGAGATATGGCCACTGACCAGTATATTATATAATATATTAAGAGATTAGAATTACTATTATTTTAAAAATTGGATATAGTTAAACACATGAAATATAAAAAAATGTATAAAGACAGTGCAGAAAAATGGCAGAAGGAGCGGAGGAGAAAGGTAAAGACTACAAGAACCAGTAAATCTGTAAATGAAGTATTTGTTGGACCTCCAAACATTAAATATCACACTGTTGATTAACATTAATACTCTAGACATTTATTCGAGGGGAATATGTTAGAATCCGTAGAGGAAAATATTCTGGTTTCTGGATCATATTTTTCTTCTGACATTTTAAAGTTTTGCATACACTAATTTCATTTGGTAAACTACTAATTCATTGTTTTTGAGAATTATGTGTACAATAGACCATAATGGCATGGCTCATCTAACAGAGTTCTACAATGAATCTAAATTTATATGTGTGTGGATCAGCAGTATTTCTGTCTAGATCAACATTCAGTCTAGTTATATAGGGAATTTGTTGTGAATAACAAATTAATCTAATCAGCAGCTTTCAAGTTGCATTAAATAAGTCAAAAGCAAACTCCATTGTCACACTCTAAATCAGTGTGCTTCTGATTTTTGCGTTGCCATTCAGAGGCAGAGAAAAGTGTCTTTTTAAACCAGAACACTACCTTTGGACAGCCAAATCAACTACCCTGATTAAGTGGTACGTAACATTTTGTTTAATGTCAATATAGGATTTCAACCATAAAGAAATATCAAAGAAAAGTTACTCTGTTTCAAACCAAAATTTAATCTGAGACTTGTTAAAAGTAGAGTTAGGAAAAACATTCCATGATAACATATATAGAGTTTTTTTTTTTTTCTTTCTTTTAAAGGTAAATGAATAAATAAATTTTAATTTATATACCTTATCTGCATTTGTTGCTGTAATGGCTAAAAATTGTTTCTACTTTTGCCTTTCCCAGAAAATCATTTAGAGGAAAAAATATTTAAATTATTTATTAACTATTTTATTTATTAAATTTTTTTTATAATTTCATTTAAAAGAGAATATGTGGCTATAAATGCATCAATCCAAGAACAGTTTCCAAGGCTTCTATTTTCAAAGAAGTTGGAAGAGCTCTCTTTGTGCTTCCTTTTTCTAAATTATTATTATCCAACATTTCAGTTTTTGTTTTCTTGAGTATGTCTTAGGTCTACTATTTAGTGAATTTTCATCGATATCTTCAAATTATTCAAACCTCCAATTATAATGTATGTCCAGGACTAATAGTTTAGAAAATCAAGTCTATATGCTCTTTTACCTCCCTTAAATATATATATATATATATATTATATCAAAATATTAAATGATTTAAGAGAATGTTAATATTTCAATAGTTTTTTAATTCATTGTATAAAAGGATGAACGTACGATATTAGATGTTAAAATAGAATATTATTTAAAACCTTAAACAAAATTTATATTAAAATTTGTATTTTATTATACTGTAAAAGATATTTTTTAAGAATTCATTAATTCCATAAGCTTAACAATGACTGATAAAGCCAAGCAGTTTGAATTTTCAAAATTTTTAGATTTCTTAATATATAACTTTTCCTTTTTATACTGTCACTTTTTTTTTTTTTTTTTTTTTTTAATCTTACTTCTGTCATTGCCCTAAGTATCTGCTGCACATATTATTTTTATACTTTTTATTTCAGTATGTTGTCATATTCAGAGATTAAGCAAAGTTCGGTACGTAACAGATACTTATCACCCAAAGAAAAGAAGAAGCATGCAGTGTTTACATTTCAGTATGCAGATATGGTAAGAAAAGAAATTAGTAAAAACTTTAGAAAAATATCTCTGCTTATAAATTTTATAAGGGTGCAAAATTATAGAGTGCATAAAAATTTACTCCGATATGCTTATAGATGTGCCAACTCTTCTGGTTTTTGATTGCATTTCTGCCAACCGAATTTATAACATATTTCTCTTGACTTTCTGCTTTCCTAATATTTCTTGCATTATTTATTAGTTGGGCATAAAATTTCAGGATTTTAATTTTGAAGTAGAATTTGCAGTGTCTGTTAGTTGCTTTTTTCTTTTGATTACCTATTAAAATGGTATTCCATCAATGGTACTGCTATGTACAGGTTTGCCATGCTACCCAGAAAACCGGAAAAGGTTAGATAATTCGAAAATTGATAAAAAAATTAAGAGAAAAGTCAGGGAATTTAAATATTTTAATTAAAATCTGGAACCCCCCCCCCCCCAATAAAAAGAGAGTTTTGCTCCGACGTTGGAAGTGATCACTTTCTTGGCGAATCATGTATTGCATGAGCATCATTCGGCTAACTGGCATAAAGCCAATTTTCGCATTTCCAATTAGATTTGTCTTTTAGAAAGCAAAGCAAGTTTCTAGCAGCTTCCGCTTTCCATAACCTTAAGAATCGAGAGACTCGCATGTGAAGTACATGTTGAACTAAAAAAAAATATGTGTTCTCGTATAAAACAAAATTGGTTTAATCTTAGTTTACAGTACCAACAGTATACTAGGATTAAACCGATTTTGTTTGATACGAGTTATGGAAGTTATTCTATAACTATTCTATATGGAAGTACGAATAGCTTCCATGTATTCCATTTTAACCTTCACGTATGTTACACACGGGATTTGGCAACATGATGATGAGCAGTAAACAGTTTATTTTGGTGTTGGCGACAATTTTCAAAATCGTGCCACGTCCGTAGTGTATACTAGGATTTTATCACAAAATCTTTTAAACTTTTTTTTTTTTTTAAATAAATGCTTTATTTGTCAGTTTGCAATAAAATAGTAAACAGTCACCTAGTAACAGTTACCCATTTAATGTAACTATATTTGCCAAAATATTGTTGATTATTCTAATTCAATTTTTAAGTACAGTCAAAAGTCGTTAATTCAGACACCCATAATTCGGAATGATCTATAATCCGGACCTCAAAACGAAAAACTTTCTGCGCATGCGCCGCGTTGACACATACGCATAGGCATTTACGCGTGCGCATAAGACCTTTTACGACTGCGCATATGAGTGTGCGCAAGTGCAGAATACGTTTTCGCTGAGCGTTTTATGTATGATGGATGTATAAGCTAAAATTATCTAATTATCTATTTCAGTTAATGTTGATGATTGCGTTGTTCCTTAATTTTTGAATTGGATCCGGCTTATTATTTTTTGCAGAATGTAAGAGCAATTTTATAAAAGTAAGCTTAAACTTTCGATTATATCAAATAGAATTTCCGATATATATTTGTTAATACAGTCAAAAGTCATTAATTCGGACTCGTCGGGACTTCGGCGATTCCGGATTATCGATTTTTCCGGATTATAGATCATCAGTTTAAATCTCGTAAGATGGCATGCAGAAATTCTAAAATTAAAAATATGAAACCGTAATTTATGAAATAAAGAACAATTATGATCTAAAGGGTATCAAAATTTGCAAAAAGAAAAAGCTTAATATTTATTTGTTTACTTTATTAAACATTTCTTTCAATGTAAGTTGTTTAAGTTTTGCTTCGTTTCATGTGATAATACTTTCTCTTTAATTCTATTAAACAGACATAATTTCTTGTTCAGTTACAAAGTTCCGCCGTTCAAGTCCTATAATTGCTGTGTCAAGAACACCGACTAATTTGTCAATCGAAATTTTTTTGTTTTCAATAACCTCTGTCACTTTTCTTCGCTATCGGAAGCGAATTATAATGACGAGGAACTTGTTTTAAATCACATCAAAGACCGAGCATATCGAGATGAAATACTACATTTGGTAAGGAATTATAAGCCAAATAAAATAAAAACATCTGCGCTGAAGATAAGGATAGTGCTGACAAATCAACTTCCAATTCATTAGGCGCCCGCCGCCGAGCAGCGTGAAATTGATAAACAGATTTCGGATTTCAAAACATACTTTCGCTTTAGATTCTTTACATATTAACAAATATATATCGGAAATTCTATTTGATATAATCGAAAGTTTAAGCTTACTTTTATAAAATTGCTCTTACAGTCTGCAAAAAATAATAAGCCGGATGCAATTCGAAAATTAAGGAACAACGCAATCATCAACATTAACTGAAATAGATAATTAGATAATTTTAGCTTATACGTCCATTATACATAAAATGCGCACGCAAAAACGTATTCTGCACTTGCGCAGTCGTAAAAGGTCTTACGCGCACTCGTGAACGCCTCTGCGCATGTGTCAACGTGGCGCATGCGCAGAAAGTTTTTAGTTTTGATGTCCGGATTATAGATCATTCCGAATTATGGGTGTCCGAATTAACGACTTTTGACTGTATGTAAAGGATCTAAAGCGAAAGTATGTTTTGAAATCCGAAATCTGTTTATCAATTTCACGCTGCTCGTCGGGGGGAACGCCGCGGCGGGCGCGTAATGAATTGGAAGTTGATCTGTCAGCACTATCCTTATCTTCAGCGCAGATGTTTTTATTTTATTTGGCTTATAATTCCTTACCAAATGTAGTATTTCATCTCGATATGCTCCGTCTTTGATATGATTTAAAACAAGTTCCTCGTCATTATAATTATAATTCGCTTCCGATAGCGAAGAAAGTAACAGAGGTTATTGAAAACAAAAAAAATTCGATTGACAAATTAGTCAGTGTTCTCGACACAGCAATTATAGGACTTGAACAGCAGAACTTTGTAACTGAACAAGAAATTATGTCTGTTTAATAGAATTAAAGAGAAAGTATTATCACATGAAACGAAGCAAAACTTAAACAACTTACATTGAAAGAAATGTTTAATAAAGTAAACAAATAAATATTAAGCTTTTTCTTTTTGCAAATTTTGATACCCTTTAGATCATAATTGTTCTTTATTTCATAAATTACGGTTTCATATTTTTAATTTTAGAATTTCTGCATGCCATCTTACGAGATTTAAACTGATGATCTATAATCCGGAAAAATCGATAATCCGGAATCGCCGAAGTCCCGACGAGTCCGGATTAACGACTTTTGACTGTAATTATCTTTTTTTTAACATTATTCGTATCATTTAATGTTGATTCTTCCCCCTAAATTTATTTGTTATTTGTAAATAACACTTTCGAATTTCAGGAAATTTTCTCTGCCATAATCCTGAAACTAATTCTAGCAGTATGATGACATCATCACGAAATTTAATGCACATAATTTTTGCTTATGTATGCTGCTAAATAAATATAAAATACCTGAATTTATCTAAAAATATTATTAAATAGATTTATTTCTTTCATTTAGCTGCAAAATGTATGCAAAAAATTTTTAATCCAGTTTGGGCAGATTCTAATCTCAATCTTCAGTGGAGAAAACAACTATTATAGTTATAATAGTAATGCTTTGGGGATTATATATGTAAATCATATTTAATTTGCAAATTTTTGTGTTTTCAAGTGGTACCATAATTAATTTAGCTCTTAGCACAGCCAACGTGCATTACGCAAATAGACTGGAATTTTTTTAAAACACAGCTAGAAAAGTCGGGGAATTTCATTTGCTTGTTTGAGTGGCAACATTGTATATGTATATAGGAGTAGATGCATCTGATAACATCGTAATCCAGTTCTCCACTGTCAGTGTGAATCAAGTGCAGTGGCAGGTCATCTGGAAAGTATTAGCAGTGAGCCCAAAACTTTCAAGTGTATTTCTCACATCACTAAAGAATGCAAGTGTAATGTGCTTGTTGAAATTGTTGGAGAATAATGCAATCTCTTGTCTTAGTTACGTCTGGGGGGGAACAGTAAAATAGTCATGCACATTTCAGAAAATATGTAGAAATGACTTTCCTTGAATTATTTCTTCAAGAAAATATTGTTTTGCTATGTGTACCATTTTGTCATAGTTATTTTTCGATTTTATGTAGTGGAAGGTCGTGTGTGTAAATATGTGCTTGTAACATAAGACGTATTCGGGGCTTAAATTAGAAATAAAGGGCTGAAAAATTATTAATACTGAATACTTATTTTCTCTATTATTTAATTGAGCTCAATCTGCATTTGATTGCACTGAAACTTTATTTAGAAAAATATTTTCCAACAGCAAAATTGCTAAAAATACTCATGCAAGGACAAAACTGAGTGCAGTTATTCAAGAAATGGACATGAATAAAAATCTTCAATTGTTGATAGCATTAAAACAGCTCCTTTCTGCCTTTCTATGGATAGAAAGAATATGTAATTGTTAGTTTTTTTTTAATCTTATACTTTCAGAAATTGGGTGTAGTTTATGTTCCCAATTTGAAAGAAGATTGGAGAGTTTTAATATAGCAAAGCTAAATAACTAAAACTCTGAAGGAAAATACAGTTTTTTAGACAACAGTTTCATTCATAAAATGAAAACTCAGGTTTGCAGGTTAGCAGCTGAAAAAAAGTGAACTTATAAATATAGATGAATTCGTTTTGGTGTTTATTATTATCTTAAAAATTCTAAAAAGAAAGAAAGGTTGAAACATTTCAACAGCTCCATAGCAGTAAAGCAAATAAGAAAAATTTGAAATATATATAAATATATACTTTAGCTATCTTTAGAAAATTGTATCATAGAATCCTTCAGTAAATGAAATTCAATTTATATACTTTTTAAAAAAGAGGTAATTCTTGAGTTAAGACTGTATTGAAGGTTATAAATAAAGTATCTCAAATTATGATATGGCTATGACTACTGCTATTACAACTAAGTGTGCAAAAAATAATTTCTTCAATAATTATTGCATTTTTCAATAAAATTGTAAAAATTGTAATTGTTATTGTAATTGTAATTGTAATTGCATTTTTCAATAAAATTGTAAAAATTGTAATTGTAGGATATCTAAAAAAAAAAAAAGAAAGAAAGAAAGAAAGAAAAGAAAAAAATTTTTTTTTTTTTTTTTTTTTTTTTTTTTTTTTTGGACATTATAGAGTTTTTTTATCATGTAATTCATTTTGCCAGCTTTTGATGTTCAAGAACTTCCAGCTGAAGATTGAAAAAGAAATTTTAACTTCATGTTAGAAGTTGTTTCTTCTGAGTATATGATTACATTCTACATAAATATCCAGTTAACAAATAAAGTTGTCTTACATGCTAAAATTGCAGATTTTTCTACTGTAGCAATTGGCTCTTTTTCTGATGTAAGATAATTTTTTGAATAGATTTCCAGTTTTACTTTTAGTTTTCAAAGACAAAAATATTGTTGTTGCAACTGGTGAATTTTTCATTACAGCATACAGTTAGAAAACATTAAAAAAATTATAGAAGCAGCAAAAATTGATACTCAGTGGGATCTAATTAGAAAGTTCTAATGAAATTTTGAACCATTGTGAATTTTAAAATATTGCTGGCCGTTCTGACAATTTGCCGTAATACAGCAAGCAATGTATGAAAAGAGTAATTGAAACAAGGACTGAATTTATATGCAGTATAAATGCAGATGTGCTGGGAAAACTTCCTTTTGTATCTTTGCTGTTTAAAAATTATTTTTGTAGCTGAAAAAATCTGATTTTTTACTTTGGCAGGTTGGCTGTCGGTGTTTACTGAAAAATTTTCCTTCAGAGCTGCTGTGAAACAAATTTTTGATAAGGTAAGGTTATTATACAAAATAAAAACAGCTCTGAATGAAAGCAGGAATGCCAGCTACAAGGCTGTCTGGTATACTGCAGGCACTCATAATGAGTATACATATTCTCGCAGCATTACTATTGTTAGCCCTTTTGTACAAGCAGTACTATTTGAAACATCCTTGAATTTTTAAGTGCCTGTGAATTTCAAATTTTGTAAAAGCATGACTCTGGTATTTAATATACCAGAGTCATGCTTTTTCCTTTAAAATAATATGAAATTAACGAAAATTTTATTATTCAATCTTCCATCGTTTGTAGAAATCGGACATTCTAGAGGATTTAACACCCGATGATGTACGCTGTTTAGTCGAGAGTGAAGACGAATTCCATCGAAAAGGAGCTTTTACTCGTGTTTTCCCATCCGAAACTTCTTCCAAGTACTTTGTGTACTTTGAACATATACGTTACTATAATTTGCTACTGGATGCATGGGAAAAATGCTATTATAAAGACAGAAGTAGAGGTAAGTAGTTTCTTATTTGTATAGTATATGTATTCAGTAACTTTAGACTGTAATACTTAGTTTATCTGATGTACTTCAGAATGCATTATTGTACTTTTTAAAAGAACTCCATTTATAGTTGCAAGTATTTAATAAAAAGATTTTGTAAAAATGTATGTAATTACTTTTAAACTCCTAAAACAAGGCCAAAATTCTCATGTAGCCTTCACACCGGTACGATCAACCCTCCATTTGACTTTTTCCTATTGAGAAAAGTAGTTGTCAATTGTCCCCTTCATGGATGCAGTAAAATTTACATGTTTGTCGGATGCTGTTCGGTAGCCTAGAATGGGTACGCGATTTTTTTCGATGTTTATTTTGCTTTAATTCAAATTTACCTATATCCAATGTAATATTTATTTCGAGCAAAATGTTATACAATGTTTATATATCATTTACTATTTCTTATCAATCTCGGCAAGAATTTGTGAATTATATGACTTTGTTTTCACACTTCATTTATCTTCACATATTTTCTTATTAGAAATTAGAAAACTGTACAAAATACAATAAATGTGAACTAGCTTTGTAGGTCTGCAGGTTGGAATGCAATTTTTGATAATCTGTTTACATTGAGAAAATAATAGTAATGAATAATTAAATAAAATAATAAATTCATTAATAATCATTACAATTAGATTTTGAGAATCTGCTTTTTTCCATAATTTTGTTGTTATAATATAAAAAAGAAAATCAGATAAATATTGGTTGCGCTTGATGATTTAACTTTAACAAACATTACATTGGGCTATCAGGCAAAGGAGATATATTTTTAAATAGAATTTTCTTTGTAAAATTGGCTTTTGTTTATGTTAGCAGGGGGGATATGCAACATATACATGCAATCCATTTTATACCTGCAGCGTGAAGTGAAGCCTGATGAGAATTTTTGTGGTGTCCGAAGAGAGAGAAAGAGCACTCTTAAGCTTCATTTTAATATTTGCTAAAGTGAATTTTAATTTGTAATTTAAAATTTTAGAAAATATGAATTCATTAAAAGTATTTTTCAGAACAGTTTTAAATGTTTATAAAGAATTATACGTCAATTTCCTTTCATAGGCAGATTTTGTCTAAAACCATTGTTATATCCAAAGGTGAAGTTTGCTTGATTTTAAATGAGATGGGTATACATATGTTTTACATAATAAATTTTCTAATTTATTTTAAAAAGAGTAATCTTTCATATTTTCAAAAGAATAAGGGTACACTCGGTGTTTACGCATATAACATAGTACATTTGTTTTATTTCTTCCAGTCATCGAAACGATTACCTTCAAATATTTTTGAAGCAAAATTTAAGAAAATTGTTTATGCCACATTTTTCATAAAGTAACCTCTTGTGCATTTTTTTTTTTTTTTTTTTTTTAACTATGAAAGTTTCTCTTTGGAGAAATAAAACGTCATGAGCAAAACAAAATAAATTAATGAGAAATGACTTTGAAGTCCAATAATTCCATTGTAATTTGAAATATTGGAGAAAAGTGCAACACAGTTTATTTATTCACGATTAATTAACTCAAATTACTAATTTATCTACTGTCAATTGAGAAATGTGCATTAGTAAATTAAACCGGTTATTTTAATGCTTTTTCTTTATCAATTTTTTACGGGCGCTTCAGTAGCAGAGCGGTAATGATGGCTGAACACTTGTAGCTTGCTTGGATTTGAATCCCAGTAAAAGGGCATTTTCATGGTTTTCGTAAAGTGTAACGTAGATACCAGCCACTTTCCTTAGAAAGTCATTTACGAAGGCACCTCTCCCCCAATACAGATACGTGTTTTGTGCTTTGCAGTAATCCAGTAAGCAAACCAAATCAATCCACTGAAACCCCACAGAACGGGCTGATTACATGTGAAATTTTCCATCAGAAACGTAAATGTGAGCATTTTCTCTCAAAAAGGTTTACACGAAAGCATCCATTTCCTTAAGCAGATAGCGTTTGCACGTTTTTCCGTAATTCGGTCCTTGTTCGTATACATTTAACAGTGAGTTGCCATATACCTTTTTACAGTTAAAATAACATTCCTTTTTTAAAGATAATTTTTTATTAACTTATGTGAATTCCCTTTATCTCTTCAGTAGTATAAGAATTTCAGCTAATTAAAACTGGCCAAAATTTTATGTATGTAAAATTGTAGTTACATGAGCTTTAATAATGTTTAAATACTTTTGGGAAAATGTCATCCTAAAAGAGTGTTTGGTAAATTGGTTTTATTTAATTTACAATGAATGAATATCAAAAAAACTATTATGCAGGCAGTTGTCTCTTATTTATCTCATGATAAATTAGACAATATTGCTTACATTATAAAGGAACTTCAAAAGACGTTAACGATTCTTAAGAGTTATATGCACTCCAATAAAAGGGCCAAAATATTATCTTATTATTCATAAGTATAAAATGGAACTAAACGATGCTTTACATGCTTTCTAGAAAGAGCTTTAGAAACATTAAATCTGGTAAACTTAAAGAGCAATCAAAATTGCTGAAGTTTTAATCATATCATGTAAATACATATGCATATGCTGCAAATATTATTAGCCCAATCAAAAAAAAAATCGGTTCATATTAACAGTAGAATGCTTGTTGCTTACTTGATTTTTGACAATGCAAGCAAGGACTAGTTGCCTCAAAATAGGTATGTCTTTGTGGAGGCACCCTTCAAGGGAGAGAGAACTGAATTCTGGCAGTTCAGCCAAGGTTAAATTCCAGGCGAACATGACAGGTCTTGTGACTTTCTTCGGTTGTACCATGAATGTGAGAGTTTCCCTTAGGAAGTCTTTCATGATGGCATCTCTTCCCATAGACAGATAATCTTTGAGTTGCGTGTCTTAATTAACTAATGTAACCTTAACCTTCATCAGGGATTTTTGGAGAGAAAACACATCAGGAGGAAAGCCTATGAAATCTGTTTATTCACTTATATGTAGCTCAAACTACCCATTACCTAACGAGATGTTTAATAGTCGTATCTGCATAGCAGGTGGCTGTTACAAGGTAATTAAATACAATGTTTATTGGCCTGAGGGAAGAAGTTTAATCACCAATTGGCAAAGTATAGTGATGCTTTCATGGAGGACTCGGAAGATTTGGCATACATTCACGCTCTTCCTGGGGAAACCCATGCAAAAGACCATACAGCTAGCATTATTGTCTTCGAAGTCTTTTTAAAAAGATTGATCAAAACATGTTCTGAATAGTCAGAATCGGTATCAGGGGATTTTCTTTTTCTAAAACTCTCACCAACTCGTTAATTTCGTCCTGACTGTGACCTTTGAGACAAGGTGCCATTATAAGAATTAAATAGCGCTTGGAAAATGTTAGCACTCTAAAATTATGAGAAAGTACACTAACGTTTAAGAAAGAGATAGCTTCTATTTGATTTTCTACTATATTGGTGTGAGGTGAAGCCTGCGGTTTTTGCCAAAACATAGCCAAACTTATAAGAAGTGGGGAAACAATGCATAGCCAGCTGCTACTTTGAGCAGCGATGATGGACCACCCAGAGATCTAAAGACAGGCAATTACTCTAGTACAACACTTGTACCACAGCTGGCGTTAAAGAAAGTAATTTTCTCGGTACAACTGCTGTACCGCCGGGTTTAAAAAGTTAATTTACAAGAAGTGGTAAAGTCTGAAAAATTTCCACCCATGCATCTAGTGTATTTTGTGGCTTTTTTTGTGTAATTTTTCGATATTTACATTATGTGAGAACGAAGTGCATGTTCCTTAAGACGAATATAATATTTTTCAGCCATGGATTAAATATATATGAGGGGGAATTCAAAAAGTAACAGCACATTTGCAATTTCTCTTTCCACGGATTGGCAGCACTGCTGGTAAGCAGCACGGAGTGAGTGTGGTTGCCACCACTTCAAGACAACGTGTCATTCGTATTCCTACATTAGGGTTTGGAGTGTAGCAGACTGTTAAACATGGTAGCTCCATTAGCGATCTGCGCCAAGGAAGAAATGAGAGCAGTGATTCGTTTTTTGTATTCGAAAGGTGTGAAGATGATCTGCAAATGGATAGAGCACTTCAAACAGGGAAGAACTTCTGTGTGTGACGAGGCAAGATCGAGCAGGCCATTGACATCAACCACAGAGGACAATATGAATGTCATTTAAGGTATGGTGAAGGAAAATCGGGCATAGTAAACTTAGGATGATTATGTGCAGTTCTGTTACACTTTGTGTTGCCTTCAGATGTATTTCGGGTACTTCCCATTTTATTTCGGAAAGCCTTGACTCCAGTCTGTTATGGCACGAAGGGGTTATTTATCAGAGTTAGAATACAGAGGAATAAATGAGCCAATTATTGACACAAATAAGAGAACTGATGATTCATTTTCTAAGGAGTTAGAAAGTGATACTTCTAGTGATTCTGATGCGGACATTTTATCAGAGGCAGAGCTCAGTAAGTGCCTGCCTTCAACTTTTCGTGCAAGTGAGACTCAAGATACTTAGTCTTGGACTCTTATCCTTGAGGAATTGCATCTCCGTACATTTATTGGAACACCGAGAATAAATTCTATAGTAAATAGAGTTATGCCTATTGCTATATAATTTATTACGTTCCTTAATATTTAAAATTTTTGCATTTCACGTCAGACAAGAGTGCTAAATTGTTGGGGAAAGAGGCTAATTTTAGAAAATCTAAAAAAATTAATTTATGTTATGTATAGAATTTTTTAATTTACTGTGGGAATGACACAGAAATGTTAACACTCTGCGGGACACACATTTATCGAAGCACTGTTATACTGCCGCTGTTTCATGCAGGTTCTACTGCTCGCCAATGGTGATACTTATGCAATTTTTCGAAACATAAGTAGTTGGTATATAATTATTATTAAAGAAGGCACTAAAATAACTGTTACACTATTTTTATTCCATTTTATTCCAATTATATTTTTTAATTAGTACTAAAACATTTTATTTAAAAAATTTAACTCCTAGGATCCATAGTTCTTTTTAGTATGATAATTGAAAACGTTTTCCAACATGCAGAGAAACATTGCAGGAAGAACACATGTATGCAGTGAAACTTCTTTTCTTGGCGGCAGTGCAGACTTTGCAGGCCCTTCGCGGTTTTTGAATTCTCCCATTATCACTAATACGTGTTATTCTATGTTTTCTCATGTCCGTAGTAAGTCTGCCTGGTGGATCAAACCTCGGCAATCTTTAACACATTGAGCAGCCGATTTTGATTGTTGCTCCTCTTCATTCTCATTAATCCATGCTAGTGTTTAGTAAAAATTGTTTGAATCTAATAGGATTTTCAGAATTTTTTATGTATATCTGGAACGCGTTGAGTAATGCACAGTTTATGAGGTATAAAACTTTTTTTTTTCTTTCTTTTTGCGGAGTATGGAATAACACGATAGGTATTGATCGGAGTGATCAACACCTTTCATAAATTTATTATACTCTTGTATGCAAATTGGTTTAATGCACTTCTTTTTGGTTCTTTTACTCACACATTCGACCATGTTTGCTGAATGGCTGAATGTGTTGTAAAAATCATCATTATCAATTTTTTTGCCGAATTCCATTTTTGTACCATAATTTTCCTTTTTCTATGAAATTCCATTGACTTATTTTTCAGTGTAGCAGATTTTAAACAATTTGGCAGTCCTCTGTTTACTCTAATTGTGCCACAGATGTTTGTTTTATGCTTTAGTAACTCCTCTGCAACCTTTACACTATTGTAATAGTTGTCCATATATACATCGTGCCATAAATTTGAATATAGCAATAGCACAAAAAACAATTTTGTCGCAATTAGCGATTTTCCTTGCGCACAATATATTTCTAAATTGCATATATAACCAGATGTTGCCTCACACACCATACAGACTAAAATTCCATATTTTATAATTTTCGTAGGATTATATGTACGAACTGCCCCTCCATGGAATGATACCTTCATCCAGCAATAGTTCTTTCTCTGGTTTATAAATTTTTTGAAACTTTTCTACCAGGTACGAGTAAACGAGTTTTATTTTATCAAGCCTTTCTTGGCAGTGCTCATTAGTACTGAAATGCCAATACTTCCATAACTGCCGAAATTGGTTCCTTGGCATAGTATTCCCGAAAATAGGTATATGCGATCCAGGGTGAGTAGACCAATAATCGTCTTGTTCTGGTTTTCTTACTATTCCCATTAGGATAACAAGCCCCAAACGTTTTTTCATTTCTACAATATTTGTATCAATCCAAGCTTTATTCTTTTTGATGCATTGTTATTATCATTATTCTGCTGATTATGATATAAGTTTGTTTGTGTGACAAACAAATTAAATAAATCATCCCCAATGAACAATTCCATTGTTGATAATATATCTGGTGTGTATGGTACCTGTAACACAAACCGTTCCAGGCAAGCATGAAAGTTAGGTTTAAAATCAACTTCTGACCAATCATTTGCCACAGAATTCTCTTCATCACTTTCAGATTCACTAATTATTGGTCTTCCCTTATTTTTGAATCGTCTCACAATTATATCGTTCCCACTGTTCGGATCACTTTCACTATCAGAGCAATTATTCTCTTCTGATAACAGATCAGCACATATTTCCTCATCGAAGAGCATTTTGAAGGATATCTTTAAATCTAATGTAAGTTTCCGATATTTGAGGGCATCGAAAGACAGTCTCAAACTAACAAAACAAGCGTCCACGGAAAAAGATTTCAATAATAGACAGTCTGGTGAATCGCGAGAGGAAAACAGCTGAAACCAATGTTTCCTGATCGTCAAATGTTTTGCTATAGTATGTCTATCTATACAAACGTCAATGTGAAGCATCGTCGTTGGTGAAAACAAGTCATGCATACGTGTCATGCGTAAATAAGTCATGACAGCGGGCGATAACTGTTGGCAAGCAAAAGTCACGCCAGCAAGACAGCGGCCGATAACCGTTGGCGAGCAAAAGTCATGCCAGCATGACAGCGGCCCGCAAAGTGTTAAGCAGGTGACAGGTTTTACGGAGGAAGAGTATTGAAAACACTGATGAGTGACTTATGTGGGAAAAGGTATAATTTCTATTTGGATCACTTCTTCAGTTCCCCATCATTTGCAGAATATTTGCTTTCTGTAAAAATGAATATTTGTGGAAAAGTATTAAAAATACAAAAAATAATGCCTGAAGACTTTCCAAATAAAAAATTAAAAAGGGTGAACTGAATGTAATAGAGCGAAACAACATAAACATAAAAAAAAAGACTTTTTATGTTAACGAGCATACATGGAATGGCTAGATCTGGAAGAAAAGATAGAATTACTGAAGAAGACATTTTAAAACCTGAATATATTATAGATTACAACAAAAACATTGGTGGTGTAGACATAGGATACACAGTTATGACTCGCTGTTCATGTTTTCAAAAATAAATTAAATGGTGCAAAAAAACTGTTTTTTAGGCTGATGGATATATCAATATTGAATTCCAACATTTCTTTTTGACCAAAAACATGGCATTAAAATGCCATTTCTCCAATTTAAAATGAAACTGATTGAACAAATTATCGAGAAGAAAAGCAGTTTGCTGTCAAATCTGTACTATCATTTATCCGATTATCTGATAGGCATTTTCCTGCCCTCTGTATGAATGAAAAGGTGAATAAAACTAGTTTTTACCAGTTTGTAAACACACTACGCATCTAAGAAATTAAGCAATAATCTAAAATGGTACCAAAAATAGCAACACTAGACCTTAAACTTTTTTTTGCGGTTCCTTCCCTCCTAAAGTTTAGCTTCGTGATGCAGAAATCTGTGTCCTGTGTGATGACTGCCTTTGACTCCCCTCCATCTCATGCGAATGTCTTAAACAGAGGTGCGTCAATGCAAAAGGGTTAAAATGAACAGTAAGTCCAAAATCTGGACGTCCAGAATTCCGAATTATATAATATACAAGATGTAGGACTAGAAATGGAGAATATGGTTCTCAACACAAAGATGCAGATGTGTGGTAAATGCTATTTTTTTACAGACTAACTTGAGATTCCTGCATGCTACTTTCAAACACCTGCAGGCTAGGGAATTAATTGCACTGCAGCCACAATACACTGTTTGATGTTCGCAACAATCACACTTTGAGCTCTTATGTAGTTATGCGAGGGTTAGCATTTTTCTGTTTGACTCAAATAATAAGTGAAGCCTAATAATATACAGTCTACATGTCATCTTATCAGATTTAAGATGATGATCTAAAATTTTGGAGTTGCCAAAGTTCTGACCGCTCCTGATATTGGACTTTTTACTGCAACAACTTTGAAAATATTTCCCATAATATTAATTTAAGTTTTTAAATTTTCCATTTTATAGCAAGTATTTAAACTTTATAAATGAAACGCACCTAAACTTATAAAAAGTTAATGTTATAAAGTGAAGAAATATTAAAAATGAATTAATGTATAGAATTAATCATAACAATTTGTTTGTGTTTGAATTTTTAACTAAGCAAGGTTGTGTAGCTTTACCCTAACTTTTGTACAAATTAATCAATAAGCAAAGTACTTTTTTTTTAACCTTCTGGAATCTTCACATGAATTCATATCTTCAAAGTTTGACTAATACTGCAATATAATTTGGTTTATATATCTTCCTGTATAAGAAAATATCAATTTTTCTTACTCCACATGCTTTTCATTTAAAATATAACGTGTGCTCTTTAAAAATTCTTTACTTATTTTATTTATTTTTAAATCAATGTAGAAAAGTTTAAAAATTCATACATAATTTGATGTTACTTCTAAAAAAATTTTCTGTTGCTTTAAACAACTTTAAGATTACATTTAAAAAAATATATTTGTAAATTTTTCTTTTAAATTTGTTTGAAAATGTATAAATTTCATATATCATGTTTTGACATCTAAAATATTTTTTCACTGAACTGTAATAATTTTTCTAATCAGGTATTAGCCATCTACAAGAGTTATGCAATGAAAAGTATCACCTTCAGATTAATATGCACTATAAGGATTCAAATCAGATGGTAAGGATGATTTTAAAATTTATTTAGTTCAAATGGACATATTCTGTTTTAAAATATTTGTAATCTGATATATATGTGTGTTTGTGTGTCCCACTGAAAGGTTAAGTATTTTCATTAACCCTCTAATGCCCAAAGAAATTTCCAAACAAAAAATTATTTGTTAGTTAAAAGAGTCAAGTAAAACAAACATGGCAAACAATTGTGGAAAAACATTTTTTGTAATGTTTTTTTAATGGTAGCAAATATGCTACCATGGGCAGATTAGGGTACAAATCAAGTAATTTTCAAGCACTTTTTTTTTTATTATTATTTTATTCCGTTTAGTTTATGTGCAGTTATTTACAAATGATAAGCTCTAAAACTGTTTCTGTCCTTGTTAAAACAAAGATTTTTTCACATTTGTCACATTTAACTTGAGTAAATATTCCTCTAGGACATATGTGGCGTCTTTGCCGTATGAAATTATTACACTGGCCAGTGATGCACACTATCAGTTCTTTGATCTTAAACGTAATAAATAATTGAAAAACAAATATTTAAGGCTACAATATTTATATTTACAGCTATGATATATGCATTCTTTACAGATGCTACAGAATAATAAATGGATCCTCTGCCTTCTTTTTTCAATTCCTTCTTGTTCTTTAATTTACATTTCGTTAGCCTGTTTTCTCTCAAAGTCCCAACAAATCCTATATTTTTCTTGGATAATTCACATACTAATGGAATTCCAGAGAAAAAATTATCCGCAAAGATAGTAGTTTTTGTTGGGTTATTTAGAGTGCTGCATCACAACACCTGCTCATATAGACCTAAACAATTTGATCTCAGTAGTAACCTTCAGCTTTTCCAGTGTAAACATCAAAATCGTAACAAATGCCCAATTGTCCACACCGGGCCCACATTTTTAAACCGTGTTTGCTATGAGGTTTTCTTAGGCATATATTGTTTGATATGGATTGTCCTACGAAATGGAATCATTATTTCAATAGACTGCTTGGTCTCACCTGGAATGGATAGCATGTTTTCTTTAAGTCAAACAACCACGGTTGTACTTTCCAGCATTTGTCACTTCTAACATCATCATAAATTTGTAAATTATCCGCAGTATGCAAAAATCTTAAGATTTTTTTCAAATCTATTTCTGGACATTTCTTCTGAAGTTGGTTCATACTTTATTTCCTTTTCTCAGTATCCTCTGAGATATATGGACTAATCCCATTCTAATCATTCCTATTACTTGCTCTATTTCATTTGCCGTCTCCATAAGAGAAGTTCCTGTTTGTTGAACACTATACAGATTTGTTTGTTCAACTAATAATTTTATCATATCTGTCGATACGACATTCTGAAAATATGCAGGAGCAGATGGAATAGGATCTGTAGGATCAGGAAAGTTATCATCATTTGATGAAGGCATAAGATTAGGTTCTTTTTTCCTCCAGAGAATTTTAAACGTTTATAGCTCTTACTTAGATAGACTCTTTCTTCAATATTTGATGCATTTTGGTTATTTTCTACATCTTCATTATGTTCTTGGTCTTCATCATCTGAGCTTCCTTCATGGAAGATATCAGATGTTCGTATAGGCATATATTCATCATCAGAAATCTCGGATAAATCACTTTCCAAAACATTAATATATGCTATGGCATCTTCTAGTTTTTTAAACTAATTTTTTCCTTTTACTCTGTGGAAAAGGGACCTAAAGTGCATGGCTGAAAAAAAAATTCAAAATTTTATTCAAAATTCCGAAAATTTTATTAAATGTTATTAAATTATTTTTTAAAATTTCATTCAATAAATGTAAAGTACAAATATATTAAAAAACATGAAATTTATTAGAGGATTAAATTTATTTTTCAACTTAAATCTCAAAATGAATTTTCCTAGAAACTTTTTTACAAGAAAAATATATCTTAAAATATTTTCTAAATTGAAAAATATCAAAATTTAAATCAATAAAATTTAAATCCATAAATTGGATTTAAGGATATATTATCTGTAAAATTACAAAGATTAAAGATAATGAACTAATTTCAATGTAAAAACATATTTTCTTCAGAGAACTGCTAGGCTTAGATACACGAATGCCCATGGTAGCACATTTGCTACCATGATTTTAAAAATGCATTTTAGCATTAAAAACAATAATTTTGTAAAATTTTTTTATACTGTGTGATACATTAACTCTTTTACTTTATATAAATAGTAATTATTAGCTGTTTTATTAATAAAATGTTTGTAAAATAAACAAACAATTTACGTCTGAAAAGGTGCTTGCATTGTTTGCTGCATCCATGCTTCTTCTATTTTTTTCCTTTAACCTCTTTGTCGTCTGTAGCGCGTCTAGCGTGTTCAGATGAAACTTCTGCAGGGCGGCCGTAACGCACTTAGAGCGTTCTTCTACATTTTAAAACTTTTAAACATTTAAAACGTTTTCTAAATGTTTACTTGTTTGAGTTTTAATTTTTGTTTGTTCTAATACATCCTAGAGGGCAGTAGTAATCAGGCATTCTATTTCTAATTGAATTCCTCCCGAGGGGTTTTATGCATATTTGTGCTATTTTACATAAGACACATGACATGATAAGAGATCTTCAACGTCTACTCAGCAGAAAAAGAGAAAAAATGGGGTTGTGAATTGGGAAGACAAGAAGGATATACGTTTGATGAGCACACTCCATAATAACTCGATGTTTGATGTTGGAACACGAAAAATAACTATAAAAAAAATTGTAAAAGATTACAACAACAAACTGGGAGGAGTGGATCACCTGGATCAAATGTTATCACATTAATCCTGCTGTTAGAAATAAGCAGAGATATTATTACTTTTCCATTATGCTTTATTTCCTTATAATTTTAGTTAATAATCATTTACATTCATCCACTACGAAAGTTATGTATGTACAGAGAAAGCAACATTACACGCTGCGAAAAGCAAAGAGCCGCTGGGGAGAAATTTTCGCGGACAGGAGAGGACGGCGAAAGGGTTAAGCTGGTGCTGCTGTCTTTACCTAAAATTTGCTAATAATGCATGAGAAAGGTTCAATCTATAAATTTTTGACATAAAAATTGCATTTTATGGCGTTCCTGGTATAAAAACATGACATTTAATATATGGTAGCAAATATGGATAGCCCATGGTAGCAAATATGCTACCATATGCATTAGAGGTTTAATTAATAGTTTTTATGCCAGAAGGGGTATTAGTCTTTAAACGGCTTTTTGCATCGGTTCACCTTAACTGCCTATTTCACTTTTCAAACTATCGCTATGTATTATATTTAAAGAAATTAAATGATGAAGAATCTGCATGAATAAATTCTCACATTGTGAAAAAACTACGGTATCTAGAGCCACCAAATTTTGAACATAATCCTCCACCCGAATATGGGCACCTGAAAGCTCGAATTCGGAACATTAAATTTGTTTTATTGTCTTTTCCATATTTTGTAAAAAAATTTTTATTAACAGATTTAACGCTTTCAAAGTAGTGGCAACATTGTACGAAAAAAAACATTCCCCCCCCTCCAGCGTGCAATATTGTGTATCAGGAATTCTAAATATAATGCTGTTTTAAGTATTTTCAGCCCAAATGCCTTCGAAATGTGTATGTGTGTGTAAATGAAAAAAACACCCCTTTGGGCATAGTATAAAATCCAAGCTTTTTATATTAAGTTTTCAGTTTTTAGCTCAAAGAGGCGTTAGACCCCAAAAGCTATTAGTCTCTAAACGGCATTTTGTATAGTTTCTCTTTCTGCGTGTATTCAGTTTTCAGACTGTTGCCAGCTAATGTTATCGCCATGTATTATATTTGAAAAAACTAAAGAATGAAGAATCAATCTATCTCCAGCACATAAAACTTTATATCAAACATTCTAAAGATATGCTGTTTTTTTAATATTTTGTGATATTGGTTGTAAATTGAATTTTATGTGGTTTAGGTGGGAAGAACATGATATTTAATAAAGGTAACACACAAAACGTTAAGGAAAGAACCTTTTGGCCGTAATATAAAATCAATCTGAAATCTGTTAGATTTTCTTTTATTATTTTTTACTTCATTTGCAGCTCATAGCAAAAGGGAAAAATACTACTGCTATTTTTTTTAATTGACATTGCATCTGAGACTCCTTATTGTGAGGCAGTGCCTTTTAGGACGATTTATCTAAATTGTTCATTTTAACACATTTGTTAAATATATAAAAAAATGCCAAGAACTCCATATATCGTGCCTTAAACAGGGTCGTAGCGCTCCTTACAAGTTTGAAAATGTAATTTGAATATTTGAAAATAAAATATAAAAGCCCTTATAGGTGCTTACTTTTTCTCAAAAGCACTTATTTTTTTGTTTTTAGTACCCCCCTTTTTTTTAAAATAAACACACATTTTTCCCTGTACCAAAGCGGAAAATAAATAAACAACTTTTCTTCCTTATATGGAACGTCAGATAATGAATCATACTCCCAGAAATAGCTTTTTGCCCCTTTCTCTGCATTAATATAACCTTTGGTGCGCACAAGTACAGACAGGTGAATGTCGTTCAGGTGACAGGTCAGACAGGTGAATTCTTTGACTATTGGTCAAAGAATTGCAAAAGCAGTAGAAAATTCCTTATTCAGCAGTGAAAGTGATAGAAAATTTCCGGTACATTCCGTTTTCTTTTGCTCCCACCCAATACTACACATGCTTGAATTTCTATCAAGATTTTAATAATTTACATTCTCGTTCTGCGTGGTCAGTTTGTATTCGCATTTATTATGATCGGTATGTTTATATTATGAGCATATGTATGAATATTTATAATAATATATTTGCAGTAACTGCTGAAGCATAGATAAACTTCAAAAATGGGTTACTGTGTTTTAACACAGATTGGTTTTCTATGGAATAATATTCGGAATGGCCTAAATAAAGTGAAAGTAATCGAATAGTCAAAATAATTTTTAGTCCAAAGTCACAAAGTCAAAGGCTTTGTCCCTGAAGGATTATTGTTTTCGTTTTGCGATCTTGCGTTGAATCACTATAAATGTCCATTTCACTTTTCAAACTTTTGCCACCAAATGTTGGAGTCCTGCATTATATTTGAAGAAATTAAATAATGAAAAATCTGCATAAGTGTATGTATATTTCTGGCATTGTGTTAAAATAACAGTACATAGAGCCATCGAATTTTAAATGACGTAATCCTCCTACGATTATGGGCATGTGAAAGACCAAATTTGAAATTTGGAATTTATTTTATTATCGATTTCATATTTTGTAAAACTTTAATGAATTTTTGAGTAACAAACTCAACGATTTAAAAGCGAGCAATGGCAATACTCCACGGGGGAAAGAAAACATTTTTATCTCCAGCGTGCGGAACTGTGTATCGGAAATTCTAAAGATATGCTCATTTTAAAATTATTTTGTGACATTGCTATTGAACTGAATTTTATGGTTTAAGCGCAAAGAACGTGATATTTAATAAATAAAGATAGCACACAAAACATCCCCCCCAAAAAAAACCACCTTTGGACGTAATTTAAAATCTGAAACCTTTCAGTCCCCCCCCCAAAGCATTATACAGTACGGAAGTTAGGGGTTCTCCCCTTTCTCCGCAAAATCGAATATTGAAACCGTTACAGTTCGCAGCAAAGCGAGCAACAGACTCCTCTCTCCCCCCCTTTTTTTTTTGTGTCATCACTTTTCAATCTGGATTGAATAGGACTAAAAGTTCTGCTGTCTTCTAACTCAAGTGAAGAATGATTCTATTCTGGAAATTTAACGCAGTCTGTTCAAAATTAGAATGAAAAACACCTCATATTGTTAAATCTCTTTATTAATCAGTATGCGTATGACGGATATCGTGCGGAGTGCGACGTGACCTGCTCAATTTTAAATATGCCACATGGGTGCATCACGGTGAAAACCGGAAGGAGCAAAGGGGTGTTTTCCTCTGTTTAGTTATTTTTTCTCCAAATACCGGCAGGTGTTGATTCTGATTGCGTAATATCACGTGCCGAAGAATTAAGGCGCATGTATTGTGCAATAACGTTTGCGATATTTCGCAGAGTTTCACTGTGCTTGCCAAGAACATCAAAATGTCGAAAGCATTATTTAGCTGAAAAATCTAAAGAACGGCTACAATCTACCCCCTTCCACTTTTACTAATTACGCTCGACTATCCGGAATTTTCAGATATTCGTCAATTTCCGAATATGCTGGTTATTTAAGCTTTTACTGTTAAAGGATGACTGCATGAAGCAACTTCCCGTCTTCTGATTTCAGAAAAGTTCCTTTTTTTACTTATTTTTATTTAAATTATTTTGCTTGCAATATCTGTTAAGGGAAATCTGTTACACAATGAAAATTTAGAAAATGTTCAGAAATTTTATTTAAGTTAAATTATTTAAATAATATGAGTGAAAAAATAAATTGTATTTATTTTTAGGTGCCAAGCCAATATAATAAATATGGCTTATTATTATTATTTATTTTCTCTATTTTGAACTGAAATTTCATCATTAAATCTTGTAATATAATTTAGTTCTGCATAGTTTTTTCCCCTCTCATTGTAAACTAGTTTTGTAAATTGAACTGTTATTTGAAATTTAAGAAAAAAGAAGGTAATTAATTGTTTTCCATGGTTGAATAATGTTCATTCTGTCTTACTACGTACTGAATTTCTAGTATTTAAAGTTACAAGTCTTAATAGGTGCTTTCATTTTTCTTAAAGTGTGGCTGTAAAGTGCTTATAGGTGCTTATTTTTTTAACTAAAATGTGGCTACGAACCCTGTTAAAGTAATGTTATAAAATTAAGAATAATTCTAAATTTTATGTACCTAAGTTTATAATCAAATAAGAATTTAATTATACAAAATGCACGTCAAAATTTTATGTCAGTAATAAATATAGTTTGGTTATTTCCACCCATCCACCCACACACACTTTTAGAATTATTCAGTTTTATGCAGTGACACTTAAATTTGATATCCAGTATGCATTAATAAATTCTTTTGATACAGTGTAACGCAACAAAGATGTGAATATCTTCAAGTATTGAAAAATGGGATTTAGAGTAACGAGGGGATACAAAAGATCCTTGGGGGGGGGAACTCAGAAGTGTGAAAAGTTATTAAAGTGTAAAAGATGGTCAGTAAATATGCTAAAATTAAATTATGCGGTAATTAATACATTGAAGAAATCTTTTAGCTACTATTCAATTTTTTTTAACCTTGAAAGTGTAAAATAAAACTGTAACAAACTTGTTTCTTTGTGGTGTACAAACTATTATGTGAAATACATAATGTATGTCTTTAGATTTGCTATAAAATAAAATATACTGGAAATTTTATGAATTAAATTAATTGAAAAGTTATTTGTATATATATATTGTTTTTAAATTTATTAGTTTGATAAACAATGATAACAATATAGTGCTATAACTTAAGAGCTCTTGTAGAGAGCAGTTTGCCTAATTAGTAAATAGACTGTAAGTACTGCAAATGTCAAGAAAATGTTTCAAATAAAATTCATGTGTGTTTTAAGTATTAAATCATTTATAAGTACATTTTTCTCTTTATAGCCCACTGCAGAATCTGTGTAATAATTAATGGTAAGGTCTTGAATTTCTTATTTTTCTCTTAATATATATATTAAAAAAAATTGTCTGTATTAAGTGCTAAAAGATTTCATAACTGGATAAACAACTAGTCTAACGACTTGGTCAAATTAGCTTAAAATAGATATATTTTGTGTGCATCAATTAACTAAATATTTAAAATGTGTCACTTTATGGTAGAAGTTTTAGTAAACAGCAAGATTATTATTATTTTATTTTTTCGATCAAAAACTGAGTGAAAAGGAAACTTTTCTTTTGTCAGCAAACATATGTGTGGATTTTTTATGATAAATAAACCCATTTTTTACAATAAATTTATATTGTAGTAGCAAATTCACTGTTATTTAAATAATTTGATGTGTTATTCAGAAATTAACATTGTCATATACATTTACCTCTTCTCAGACTTTAAAATTGTTCAGTAAATTCAGGAAACAAGAGCTCTTTCTTCAACATTGTATCTCCATATCCGAGAATTTTGGTCTCCTGCAAAGTTCAGAAAAATGCAAATGATAACATTATTTCTCAGCTGATGATATCCTTCTTTTAATATGTAATTTTAACAATAGTTTTAATATTTAATTGACATTCTTTTTTTTTTATTTTCAGATATGGACAAATAATTTGATTTTAAAAATTCTTTATTTCAAACTTCAGTCTTCTCAGGATTGACTTTTTATGCATTCATCTTCCTGTAGAAAATCCAGTTGAAACATGCTACTCCAAATAATCTATAAATTAACTATTTCATGTAAGAAAGCTATTTTTTACATTTTAATATATCCATTGTAAATAATAGCAATTAAAACAATCATTGAATAAAGTATTTATTTTTGAATAAGATAGTTTTTAACTTGATAATTCGTCACCAATACAGTTGTACATTCTGTTTAATAGTATGATAAAGTAAACATTAATTCTAATTTATGAGCTTTGTAGTTCTTAAAAATTTGGATTTTGGTTTAATTATAAACACCACACTGGTAAAAATGAAGAATTAAAGAAAGGGATTAAATAAATTTATCTGCTGTGTAAAAAAACTCGTATGCTTCGAGTAATTTTGATATGCTTTCTCTAAACTATCATTGGTTCTTTAAGGCAGTGATCAGTTTCAGCGTATGTGCCAATCTAAGAAGAAGTTAAAACTGTGGACTATACAATATGTTTCATTTAATGTAAAAATTCTCACTTTTTTTTTAATAGAGAAAGATAGAACAACACGAAGCAGCAGATCTAAACTTGTATAAATTCAAAATCACATTTTGAATATTTTTTCAGTGAAATGTTTTCCTTAACACATTAAGCCCACCAGCGGCCAAGCGGTAAAGTCGCTGAACACTGGTATTTCGGTCTGAGGTTCAAATCCAGCGAACAGGCTGGCTGCATAGATGTTTTCGTGGTCTTCCCCATGTGTAACGTGTATACGAGCCAGTTTCCCTTGGAAAGTCCTCCACGAAGGCATCCTTCCCCTTAGGCAGATAGCCCTTGAGGCTTTGCCGTAATTAAAATAATCTAACCTAACCTCAACACATTAAAGGCGGGGTATATTGATGAAAGTATGCTAGGTAACATGGCGACCACCCTGCCTTGTTTTTAGTCCTCAATATTTTGCGTAATCATAAAAGAATTTAAACTTTAAAAAGTTTATTTAAACTCTTAAATCTACAAGAAGTATTAAAACACTGTGAAGAGGTGCAATGCAAATCTTGCATTTGAAGCAAGTCAACTTTCTTTTTTTATCTGCCGCACAAACTATGCAGTTTCGTTGGGCATATAGCTTTTTGCCTTTGTTTTCTGTCCGAATTAATTTGTGCTTTTTGATGTCTAGCGAGAGACGTCCAGCCGGATCAATTTTATATCGTGAAGTCCGTGATGCTGAGGTCGATGTACCAGGTTATGGCTTGTCAATGTCCATCAAATCGTCTGCATATGTATCTTTATTTTCATGTGAAACCATATTGAAGGATTTCAAAATTTACTGTAAGCAGAATTTGAACAACTGAACAGCTTCAAACCACAAAACATACTAAATACAAATGTAAAGTGGTGCATGGATTGTGCAATTGGTTGCAAACCGTACTAATACGACTCTTGCCTTTAAACTACAGTCGAGATAAATCGTAGTACTGCGACTCCCGCCTTTAAGCTACAGTCGAGATAAATTGTAGTACTGCAACTCCTGCCTTTAAGCTACAGTCGAGATAAATCATAGTACTGCAACTCCCGCCTTTAAGCTACAATCGAGATAAATCTTAGTACTACGACTCCCGCCTTTAACTATGTGTTAACTATGGCTACAGGCAGTATACTTTTCTCTTATACATCACAGAAAAAAGGCGTGAAAATTTACATGCATCAAAAAGTCTATGATCAGAATATATTTTGTGAGTTGTCACAAGCAATATAAAATAGTCTCATGACTGAATGTTATTTGTAGGTCTTAAAAATTTGATCATTAGTGCTGTATAATCATAACTAGCAAAAGTTCATCCAAAATGGTTAAAACCAACATGGCATAAATTAGTTTTTGCCATAAAAGTGGCAGTAACTAACACAAATTCATAAATAACTAAAACTTTTTAAAAGCAAGTAGTGCTGTAAATGTGGCAGTAACTAATTGAAAGCAGATACTGTCATAAAAGTGGCAATAACTTATAAAAATTTGTAAAATAACTAAAATTTACTGAAAGCAAGTAGTTAGATGGAAATATATTTTAAACAGGCTTCGCTATAATGTTTACAAATTTATTCAAAGATTTACATAGCAGAATCACCTTTTAAATTTACCTGACCTTTTACATTAATAAGAAAAGCTTCCCAACGAAAATTGTCGTATATTTTCAGGGGTGATAAAGTATGCGAGTAAAACAAGTGCAAAGTATGCATTTTTCCATCTGCAAAGCAGGGCATATAAAGTGATATGTTCATCTATAATATATATACAGCCACAGAATGGCAAACAAAATGTATCTGCGAGTTTCAACATTGTCATATGATTGAAGCACATTCCTGGTTGGTGGGATGATTGTTTGTATGGCAGCAGTTTTTGCTTTAGTAGTGTGTTCGATCACTATTGAATAGTATTTGGGAGTAATATGTATTTCTGAACATTTAGATCAGAGGACTTGTAATCATTAAGTGGTGCAAAGACTGATGATGTAGACCTTGCAGATGATGATGCGAATGTATATTGGTAATAAGTGCTTTGTATAGGATTTGTCTACACTTTTGGAGCAAAAATCCTCGGCAGCTACTCAAAAATACAACACTGAATAATGTGTGGTGTGATAAGGTTACATAAAAGAAGAAGAGACTGAAGATTAATATGGAGAAGGATGTCTCGTGAGAATAAGCTGAAAATTATTATTTTTTTAACTTACAAATACTTTTTCAATAGTTATTAAAATAGTCTTTATTAAAATAAGTAAATCGTTGACAATGTTAAAAATACAAGCTCGAGAGCCACGAATTGCTCTCGCACGTAAAATGTATAGAATTTGATTTTTGAAAATAGTAAGTTTCTCTCTTGTCAAATTGTATGTAGCCTTTTTTTTTTTTTTTTTTTTTTTTTTTTTTTTTTTTTTTTTGCCTTCAATAAAATTTTTATGCTGTGTTTTGTTTTGAACCTGATGTCACAACCCAGGGTTTACATAGCGGTTTCGGCCACGACACTACAGCAGTAAATATTAACAGTTGGTGGCAGCTTTTTGGGATTGTTCCTGAGAGTAAATTTAGGAACGGACTTTTTCGCCTGTGAACTTGAGTTTTATGTGAACAGTAAAGACTTTCTTCTCTTCAAGAACGATCTAATTTTGCGTGCAAGGACAGTTCGCGTGATGAAGCCTCTTCAGTGACAAGTGACAGTGTGTCAGAAGGGAACGCCGGAGGAAGCGTCATCTAGTGCCGCAAAATAGTGAAATTTCTCGGAAGAATATCCAAGTAGTGCCAGGAGAGTCAATCGAAGGCATCTTCAAAATTGGTGAGTACCATTTTTGTGATTTTGGAGAAGTTATACCAGTTATTCGAGACTAGGTTTATTTTGGATATAGTTCTGTTTTTGGGGATCAAAAGTTTTCTGGTGGTTATTGAAAGTTAAGCTTGTGGCTACTGTTGCTAATTGAAATTAAATTGTTTGTTCTATTGTTTTAGTAACTTTAAATTGTATGAAGTATTGTAATGGTATGCTTTAGAAAAATTTAGTTTTAAATCAGTCCAGAGTTAAAGGACAATACTTATATAGTTGATATAGAGCAGGAAAAGGTTGCCTCTTAATTAGCATTTTTTATATACGCTTTGTTTGTAGGCATAGGTATTATCATTAAGTGTTGTAAGGCAATTTGTGTTCAAAATTGTCAGGGAATTATTCAGTTTTGGAGAGATAGACCTGTTGTTGTTTTTGTGTTACTGTATTTTGGGATAGGTTATTTTTCTTTAATTTTCCATAATGGGTGAGTTTATGAGGAAATTTACTAAAGCTCTGCTATTGGAGTTAGCGGAGGAGTTTGAAACAAATGTGTCTCAGGCAAATAGAGTAAGAGAAATTAGGCAGGCTATTCTAAATGCCGAGGGCTATGAAGAAGAAGCTACGAAAGAATACGTGGTAAGAATTTGGGCTGCGGCTGAGCAGAGAAAAGCAGAAGAAATAGCCGAACAAGAGAGAGCAGAGCGGGAATGTGAACAAGAGAGAGCGGAACGGGAGCGAGTTTTTGAATTGGAAAGGTTAAAACTGATGAATGTGGTTCAGACTAATAGCCTAGCTTCTACGGTTTCGAAAGATGAACAATCTAGAGAAAAAAAGGTTAATTTGAAAGATCTAGTATCGCGTTTTGAACCGAGTAATATAGATATTTCATTATTCTTTATGCTATTTAAAAAACAAGTTCAAAAAGAAAACGTTAATGAGATTGATTGGGTCTCGCAATTAATTCCTTTATTACCTCACGATGTAACCCAGTTAATAGTGAAAGAACAAGCGGATAAAGGGGATGATTATCAGCATGTTAAGAAATTACTCATGCAGAGATTCAAGCTTAGTTCTTGGGCACTAAAAACAAAATTTGAAGAACATTCTAGAAAAATTGGAATGTTATGGGTGGATTTAGTGTATGAATTGAGAGTGTATTTAGAGAATTGGTTGGATTCAGTAGAAGTTCAAGATTTTGAAAGTCTTAAGGAACTTAATTTGCTCACTGAGCAAATTAAGCGGCGAGTCCCTCTAGATATAAGAGAGCACTACTTAGACAATTGGGAAGAATTTAAAACAGCTTCCATTTTAGCAGAGAAATGCGACAAGTATGAGGCTTTATGAAGAGATACGAGGAAGTTAGAACAGAGAGCGGAGTTAAAGAAACCATTTGAGAAAGATAGAGAGTGGTATGTAAATTCTAACTGTAGTTATAATCAGAAAAGTAGTGGTCATCAAAGAATTAAATCAGAGGAGCATAGAAAAGTGGAGGCTCCTAAAAAAAGGCAAGTTTTCAATGAAGCAGGTTTCGAGAAACAGTGGAAAATAAGGTGTTACCAATGTGGAAAGGACGGACATATCCGACCTAACTGTCCATCGCTGGAAAAGAATAAGGCTAATCTGGTGAATAATCTAGGAACGGAGAGTTTAGGAAAATGTTTTAAGCCATATTTCAAGAAAGCAGTAATTAATGGGATAGAGAGAGAATATCTGAGAAATACTGGAGCTGGTATGGATCTGTGTTAGTACTTGGATTAATACTAGTGACTTATTAGGGAAAACTGTATGGGTGAAACAGCCTTTGGACACAGAGTGTAAATGTTTACCTTTGGCGAAAGTCACCATTGAAGGTGATTTTGGTGTGGTCACCACAAAGGCAGCAGTTACTCTGGTAGAGTTAGATAAAGAGTACTGTTTGTTAGGGAATAAAACTGCACAGTTGATTGAGGAAATTAGGGAACGACCGGTTCTCTTGAATGCTGTGGAGACTCGTAGTCAGGCGCATGCATGCAGGAGTTTAGAGAGAGCGAGTGCAAAAGACTTAGATTCCAGATCGGAAGAAAAGAAAGAGATAGAAAATGAAAGGGCCGTCAATAATGAGCATTCGGAAGAAAGGAAGTTAACCAGTAATACGGAGGAGGCAATTAAAATTGCAGACATCAGTTTAGAAGAAAGGTCTATCCTTGTGGATGTTTCGCCAGTAGAATTCTCGGAAGCACAAGCAACAGAAACTCATGATAATGTTCAACACCAAACAAAATTTATTATATCGCATACTGAAGGAACACAAGATCTGCAGAATTCGATATTCGAAAAACCCACTTCTATCAAGACTTTTTCTTCTGAGAAATTGCTTCCAAATAACCTTGCTGTAAAAATGATGTTCAATTATAATGCTGAATCAAATGCATATGCTATATGGCGTGCAATGTATAAGGAGACATTACCAGCCATTGGCGAGTTTTCTTTGGATGAACTGACAAATCATAAAGTTAGGAAAAAGAAATTTGGACCTCATCCAAATATAGTTGAAATGTATTTTGCTTTTGCTGATCAAACACCTCTGCTTCTTGGTTCCTTCACTAACTATCCACAAGCCCTTCCTGTCCGTCTTCTGAGTGATGGATGTTGTAGAAATATGATTCTATTTCTTGTTATGAAGAGATACAATTGCATTTTAAAAGAATAGATGTTTCTGGTCACACAGCATTGCTACTTTTTTCTCAGCTTTTGGAAGTTTTAGTACACTTGCTTCAAAATGATTTTACTCATCGAGATTTACAGACTGACAATATTTTATTAGATTTCCAGTATGGACCCTCCTCTCCTAGATTTGCTATAACTGAATTAGGGTGCTGTCATGCAGGCCTCTATTTGGTCTACACTTCATATGATTCTGAGAAAGGTGGAAATATAGCATTAATGGCACCAGAAGTTGCAAATGCTGAAGCGTGTCCTATCTCAGTGATTGATTATTCGAGATCAGATCTATGGACAGCAGGCATTTTAGCATATGAAATATATGGAGGAGCCAATCCTTTTTGTTCTGTGAACTGTGGTTTGAAAAATGATTTTTGTAGCATTTTGGAATTATATTTTTGTAGATTTAACATTGTTTGCATTGTGTGTTTCTTATTCAAAATGGTTAGAATCAAATGTTTTGTGTTAAGTATTAGCATTTTGTAAAATTTGAGGAATGTACTTTGCATGAGGCAGACATTAGCAGTGGTTTAAATTCTTTTGTTGTATTTTTGCATTTTTGTTATCTAGAAATATGTGCAGGGTAATGTAACTGGCTTCTCTATTATCACTTAAATAGTTACCACTTGTGTTTTGAAAGCAGTGAAATGTATTTAGAATTTTTCCTTCCATAGTCAAGAAAAATTTCTTTATGAGGGGAGGAGTTGTGATAAGGTTACATAAAAGAAGAAGAGACTGAAGATTAATATGGAGAAGGATGTCTCGTAAGAATAAGCTGAAAATTATTATTTTTTAACTTACAAATACTTTTTCAATAGTTATTAAAATAGTCTTTATTAAAATAATTAAATCGTTGGCAATGTTAAAAACACAAGCTCGAGAGCCATGAATTGCTCTCGTATGTAAAATGTATAAAATTTGATTTTTGAAAATAGTAAGTTTCTCTCTTGTCAAATTGTATGTAGCCATTTTTTTTTTTTTTTTTTTTTTTTTTTGCGTTCAATAAAATTTTTATGCTGTGTTTTGTTTTGAACCTGATGTCACAACCCAGGGTTTGCATAGCGGTTCTGGCCACGACACCACAGTGGGAAAACTGTCATGAATTTTTAGACAGGTATACACAAGGTGTCATAAATTAGCTAATGCCAGACTATCCAGCATTGAACGATTTAATTGAATTACTAGCATAAAACTATTGAAAATATTTTTAAAAAGTCCCCCCTCCGAAAAAAATTCTTTTTGTAAATGACAGATTTGTAACACCAGGGGTGCACAACATGTGGCCTGATGGTAGATTTTCTGCAGTCCATCACCGATCTTTAATAATGTAGCTTGCATGCAGAAAAGGGAATTTATTAAAAGTACAAAACATGTTGAGTACATTTTGGTTGTTTTAAACATACTGTTAACGCTCGTACAAAATTTCTCGAGTTTTCCCGAGTTAAAATTTTCTTTCTTTGCTTCTATTTTTTCTTTTTTGAATTTATACTTTCGTAATTCAATCTTGCAATTGTAGCAAATTTTGCTGTTTTTGCAAAAGTTGGGCTGCTGTGCGATTCCACATAACTGAATATGTGATTTATACAGGGTGAGTCAAAAGTTTGTTAAAACTTCAAAATTTGATAAAGGAAGAAATTATTATAAAGAAATGCAGTTTGCAAGAAAGGACTCTCAAGTTTAGGGTTTTTTATTAGCAAAAAAAAAAAAAAAAAAAAAAAAAAAAAAAAAAAAAAAAAAAAAAAAATTAGTTAAAAATGTCACCGGTAGAGGTCACTGACATGTGAGAGATTCTGCAGAATTATGTCAATTAATCTTGCAATAAAAAACTGATACACGAGGATTTGCAATTGCAGCAATTGTTGTGTCGCAAAAATTGCGCACAGCGAAAGGACAGAAGACAAAGAATGGCCCCATACTCTGTTCTGGAATACTGAAGCTTGTGAAATGGTTCTAAAAAACTGGCTCTTTGGAGGATCAGTCACGAAGTGGAAGACTCCCGTTGCCGAAGGGCCGGATTACTGCAGTGGAAACAACTATGAATGATATAGCGGAGGAATCATCCACAGGAAGTAGTGGTGCTCACATAACTGGAAGGATATTGTATGTGCCTCACTCATCGATCCGACGCATACTCCATCGGGTATTGCATCTCTATACCTATTAATTGCAATCAATGCATGAGTTAGAACTTGTAGACACAGCTATCATCCATTTGCCGAGTGGGCTATGGCAAGAACTGAAAGTGAACCTCAGTGGTTGTTCAACGTTTTCTTGGTAAATGAGATGCACTTCACACTACATGGGATATCAACACCCAAAACATTCGTATACGGGTGACGTGGACCAGTTACTGATGGTGAATTTGTGAAAATGTGTCTGTTAATTTCTGTGGAAAATATTTACATCTCTCTCTCTACAGAATAACCATGCAGTGAAGAATTTCTGATATTTTATCACACCTTTTTTAACAACTGAAGGATAGTGTGGCCGATTTGAAATACTTTTCAATAGCCATTGATGAATGAACAAACATAAAAGATACTGCCTAATTTCTAGTTTTTATCTGTGGCATTACAGACAAGTTTGAAATTTTTGGAGAGTTTACAAATATTTGCAAACAATGGGGAGGGGCATATCAACGAAGTTATTGAGTCAATTGATGAAATTAACCTGCCCTGGGAAAAGCTCATTGAGATATGTGCAGAAGGTACTCTCTTATGGTTGGGAAAACATATTGGAGCCACTGCTTTAATGGAAAAACACTGTAAAAACAAGATCAGAAAATATCATTGTATTATACATTAACAATCCTTGAGTTAAAAAATTTTGCCATATTAACATATTGTTTCCACAGTGATGCAAATAGTTAACTGTCTTGATGCAAGGCGGTTTAAATCTTTTTTCAAGCATTCCTAATAATAAGAGCCACTAATATGAGTTTATCATGATGAAGTGTGATGGCTTTGCAGTATTATGTTATATCGATTTATAGCCTTAGAGGACGAAATCGTACAATTTTTGGAATCAGATCATAACACAGTTAAAGAGCTTCAAAACAACGATTGGAAAGCTGATTTATATTTTCTTCTCAATATTATGGTTCATATTAATCAGTTAACACTCCGAAGAAAGAATAACATGATGTTTACAATGTAGAACTCAGTGATAGCTTTCTACCTCAAGCTTAATCCTTTTTTAAAATCAGTTTTTTTAGTTCAAACTTTGCTCATTTTCCTACCTGCCAAGAGAAAATAATTACTAACAAATATGAATATGCAAAAAAATTTGCTAACAGCAGTTCTATCCTTAAGAGTACGAGTCCAGTCTGAAGATAAAATGTTTTTCAAATTTATCGAAAACCTTTGTGTTGTTGATTCTAGTGATGTGCCTACAGCTTTTCAATTGGAACTTATCGTCTGTTAAAGTGTTTTACTTAAAGAAAAACACTCAGGGGAAACCTGCTTGATTTTTATAGATACGTTGACAAAAGTAACTTTACAGTTACAATTGACATAGCACAACAAATTTTTTTTTGTCTCTTCGGCAGTATCTATATTTGCAAACAAGCATTTTCTATTTTGAATTTTAATAAAAATGGTCAGTCATTACCAACGAACATTTAAGTGGCATTTTAAGAACAGCAGCTTCAAAATTTACTCCAAAACACAAATATTTGGTTTTTTTATAGTTTTAAGTTAGAAAATATATATTTGTTTAAAAAAAAAATTATGGTATATTTATACATATATTTCCAACTTTAATATTAAAATACTTTGTTCATTGTTTATTTAATTAACTGTACCATGTGTTAAATGGGAAAGTTTGCAGACTTTTTTGAAATATTTAAATTAAACTATGTAGGTGGTATAGTACCTATACTCCTACAGACACAACTTTTGAAAACGAATGAAAAATGGGAACCATAATGTGAAATAATATCACAAAATGATTTAATGTTTTATATGCTATACCTGTAATTTGTATCTGTACCAGGGATGGCCAAACTTCAAGACGATAGGAGCTGCATGATAGGTTTTATAAATGTTCGAGAGCCGCAAGTCCAAATTTATATCGTTTCAAAACTAATGAGACTGGTTTCGAATATAAAGAAGCTTTTGAAGTAAAATAATGAATTTGTGATTAATCTGAGTAAATTACTGATCATTATTTTTTTTTAAATTGAGAGGTTTAAAAAAAACCCATTAGCAGTCTTTTAGAAAGAATAACTATAAATAATACACATCAATGCAAACTGTAAAAAATTGTTATTCGAGAAGGAATAGTTATTTAAAAATAAGCTATTAACTTGTTTAGGCTTTGGCTTAAAAAGTAACTTTTTTTCTCCACTGGATCCTAACCAAAGAAATTGTTAAACATTTTTGCCCAAAACTTTGGACTAACTACTTTTACTGATGCCCAGTATAGAAAAGTTCACCACACACACACACACACACACACACACACACAAAAAAAAAAAAAAAAAAAAAAAAAAAAAGAAAGAAAGAAAGAAAGAAAGAAAAAAAAGAAAAGAATATGATTGCAATTTTAGTGGTATTTGAATAATCAGTATCTCATGATGGCCCTGACTGATACATTATTTCAGGATGGCATCCAATGGAATGTTCCAGAATTTTTCAGTAATCAGTACATTGCGCATCATTGACAATTCACGAAACTATCTGTCAAATCGTTCGATAATTTTGGACATTGATAATGCAGTCCAGGCGCATCATTGAAAATTCTCGAAACTATCTGTCAAATCGTTTCGATAATTTTGGATATAGATAACGAAGTTCATGTGCATCATTGAAAATTCTCGAATCATCCCAATAATTTTGGACATAGATAATGAAGTTTATGTGCATTATTGAAAATTCTTGAAACTATCTCTGGAATTGCCCTGATAATTTTGGACATAGATAATGAAGTTCATGCGCATTATTAAAAATTCTCGAAACCATCTCTTGAATTATTACTATGATTCCAGACATACATAACCCTATTGCTAATAAATCTAGTAATTCATGCCGGTATATGTAAACGCTTCGTCGAGCACATATTCCATTTGTCTACCAGCCGAACTCTTCAACCTAGCTAACCAATTTTGAGCTGTTTTTCAAATACATGGCAAATCAAAACAAACGTTATAGAAAGAAAACGTGCTTCTCTCTACTATAATGAATTTATTTCACAAATGCAGATATAACATGAACACATAACTCTTCATATTCCTAGGGACATGCACAGTTGTTTGATGTAGGGGCCTTTTGTTACATGGCAGAAGTCTGCACAATAGTTCCTAAGATCTTGCCAAATACATGTATGTATCATATGACTTACAGTCTCATCTTGAATTTCTAAGTAAAATAACTTATTGTCAGCTTAACAGTTATATAGTACAACTTTCCATTGGGTTACCTGACCTGTGGTAGAACATAAAACTTAAATGGAGGCTGTAGAGAGAGGATACTTTAGAAAATAAAAGAGCAGACTTTAAAAATAAGTGGTTAGGAGAGCAACATTTCACATTATTGCCTGAAATTTGTAGTAATTAAGCTGTGGATCATCGTACAACTTTTTTTGGAGGGGCTACTAAACTTTCATGAAAGCCGTGTCAGATGTACATGATGATCGAAATTTAGGAAGACAAAAAAATTTCAACATATTAAAAGAAGTGTAATGCTGACATCAGAGCCAGGGCAAACGGTGCAGCTGCAGAGCAGTAGTACTAAGGGTGGAAATTTTAGATATCCCGGGCAGCAAAATGCCTCAATCTAGTGTGATGTTCACCTGCAACTTTAACCTAATGCTAGGTAGAAAGAAAGAAGGCCATCAAACAAGAAATTGAAAAATAGTGGAAAATATCACAAGCTAAAGAGATTTCATCAATATCAATATGCCAATTTTAACAGAAACTTTGGAGAGGAGAGAATGTGTTCTATTGATCCTTCATTTCTTGATGCAACGTTGTTGATCTGAAAATTTGATGATAAAGGTGAAAGTTCTCTATCTGGAATAATAATATTTGATAAGATGAAAATCAAACATTTTGACTAAAATTTATATTGTCAAATCAGTGATTGTTCCCACTGTTCCAAATGTTTCAGCATGCACATCCATTGGCTAAATAAATTATGATCTCTGCCTAGGATACCAATGAATTATAACGAATGATAGAGTTTCATGTGGAAAAAGTGTTCATTAAGCATATTACTGTGAATGGTTGTGAAATTTGTGAAGCAATTGCATAAAAATGCTTGCCTTGCATAGGGATATGAAATTAATTTTTAAGGTGTTCTGCAGAAAATTGAGACACGTCTCCTAACCAAGTATAAAATCCTCGCAAAATTCTTCTTCTAATTAAAAGAGTTCTATACGGATTGCAAGGTGAAACAGGTTTCTTTGCAATTACTCACACCGTTCAAGAACTGAATAAAAGTAGTACCCTTCAAGGAAAAGCAAATTACCAGGTGGATCACAACTGTTGTGAACAATGGGATCACACAGGAATGTAAGCAGATACTGCCTGAAGTAAAGTTAACATGAGAGGAAACATGTTAGAATAAATTAAAAAAAAAAAAAAAAAATACTAGCATTGCATTTTAGATTAACTTTGTATTAGTGTATTTTGATGACTATTGTTCAAAATGTAATATAACCGGAATAGTAATTACCAGAAATGGAATTATTTGTAATTTTATTTATTTGACAATAAGCCAGCAGTGGACAGTTTGAAATGTATCAAATTTTTACGTACATAATATCAGAAATTAAATTAGCGATTAATAAAGAAATGTGGCACTGCATGATTTCTATTTTAGATTCCATTTTGTATTTAAAAATTAAATTATATTTATTCAAAACGAGTCTCATTTCAGATGGTAAAGGATTGCAAGCAGCTCACGAGCCACAGTTTTGCCATGTCTGCTCTATACTATCTGGCTAAATAAAGAATGATCTGTTCCTTTAAATTTCTGCCAGGATGAAAATTTTATGTTCGGCGGATTTCGTAATCGGATCAGATGTTTCACTTTTTTGGCATACAAAATACATAGTCCCTTATATCTGAAATGCGCTTCTTTTCTTGAAATTTTATACTACTTTTAGGTAGGTTTTGATATTCAAGTTGGTAACAAATAAGATAATTTCTATAATTTTACAGCAGAAAATTTTGACTCATTTGGCTTTCTTAATGTGAATTTCATTTTTGTATATATTCAGCTACCTGGAATTTTCATGTATCTAATTTCCAAGCTTTTTACTGTACATCAAAATTCAGAAGGTGGACTAACAAGGCTTGTTGACAACAGAATGCCTCATACCTGTCAGATGTGTTACATTTGCATTGTTATAATTTAAAATGCCACAGATCTTGTGTGTTTCCATGCCCCCTACTCATTCTTGATCATTCCTGAAAGTTTCATTATGATTGCCATCAGGAAGTCTGATAGCTTTCCTTGTAAGTAGTCCAAAGAAGACCAATTTTGATAGTGGATATTCTTTGAAGCACAAAAAGTATTTGCATCACAATGAAAACTAAAACTAGTGATTTGCTGTTGTTTATATAAATTAAGCTACTATATAAATCTGAAACATTTCTCCAATATCAAAACATTGCCTGGCTGTAACTATTTTTCATATTTCTCATAAATTTTCTTAATATTATCATCAGTTGTAGGCATCAATCAAATTTCAATCCAAATGGAAGTCATACTTTTGGATCTTAAGTGCAATAATAAGGAAAAAATTACAAATGTAACATTCCGTCGGGGAGGGGGGGGTGTTACCTACCTGCATTTTCTTTTTGCTAATATTTAAAATTTAAATATTTAGGCCTGTTCAGGGATTTAATTTGTATATTAACTATATCTCAGCTTAATAACTTTTTGTCCAAAAACTATTTTTTTACAACAAAATTTGAAAGAAAATTGCATTTTTAAATAAATTATATTTTAAAAAGTTTATATAAGATATAAAAATTGTAATTACTCCATGAATATTTTTTCACATATGCAAGGATGAGCATTAAATTTATTTAGCTTTACATTTCATATTTATTAAGCATGAAAACTTTTAGCTTCAATCAATATTTCAATTTGGTACTGTAGAATTTAAAATGGGGAAACAGAATTCCGCATTGCAATCCAATAAGATGGTTTTTCTTTTCTTATGTTTTTATGATCCACCAGAGACCACTGAACACTATTCAACTTCTAATAAATCTTACATAATTCAGGTAATGACTTGATTTCTAAATCCTGTATAATTCACATAATGACGACTTCTGGAACATATAGGATAGAAATGAGATTAATTATGGAAAAATTAAAAGCTATTGGTGTCAGAAAGTGATGGTTTTTAATTCAAAATTTTGTTGCAAATGAAAAAAAATTAAACATTGTTTGATTCATTATTTTAAAAAAAAAAAAAAAAAAAACGAATATAATAATCATCAAATGGAGAAGAGAGGAGGTGATGTGGCTTGAGCAGAGAGAAGCTGAAGGCCATCAGAATTCATGTGCACTCTCGACTTGATGTCTGGAGATATTCTCTGGCTTTCTCATTTCAGTAATTGTGGCAATATTTTTTCACCTTCATAATCAGCATATGTAAATAAAGTATATTAATATGCATTAAGTCTGCATCTTACTTTATTAATTTCTGGGTCCACCAGCGGCCGAGCAGTAAAGTCGCTGAACACTGGTAGTTTGGTCCGAGGTTCTAATCCCGCGAACGGGCTGGCTGCTTAGGCGATTTTCCCATGTGTAACGTGTATACGAGCCAGTTTCCCTTAGAAAGTCCTCCACGAAGGCATCCCTCCGCTTAGGCAGATAGCCCTCGTGTGCTTTGCCATGATTAAATACACCAACTTATTAATTTCTACTAATCATTCTGTTAATGAATGTAATACAAAAGTGCAAAAAACATTTTACCAGCTGAGCATTTTTATGAGCTCAGTCAGTGAAGGATTTTCATACATAAAAATTTGACATGGAACATTTAATTTAGAAACATCCTCTGATTTGTGTTAAAATTAACAGAGTTGCCAACTCTCGATTTCGGACTGTTCTTCTGCCATCCTGATTTACAATATATTTCTCCTGACTGTCTCTTATTTTTAAAATTTCTTATGATTTTTATATAGCTCTGCTTAATATTTCGTTATTTGCATCAAAAAAGTTATTTTGGGTGTCTGAAAGCACTTGGTTTTTCTCGAGATTATATATAAAAGAAAACCAAAGCATTTAATCAGTGAGGTATTATGGTGCACTTCTTTTTTGTGAGTTAGAGAACGTGTCTGAAAAACGTCATGTTCCAGTTCTCCAATGAGCATCGTTTGCCACTGGTGTCATCTGGCATACATTAGCCAATCAGCACAAAGTAAGATTGAAGCTGTTACTTCGTTCATTCTGTTCTGAGCATTGCGAGTGAACGTGCATTCAAGAAATAGTTTTAGTATTATCTTTTGTTTCAGCTACGTCTGCAAAAAAGTTATGTACAAAAATCATACACAGATGACTTTCCTTCTATTATTTCCTCAAGCAAATGTCATACATTTGCAATATGTACTGTTTGCCATTTGCAATTTTGCATGAAGGAAAAGTTAATGTTCTAAATATGTGCATACACAAAGGCGGCAACATAAGTTCTATTGAAAAACAAAAACGAAAAAATTGAATTTTTTTGTGGAAACAATGTCTCGAAAAGTTATTAATGCAGAATGCCTGTTCTCTGCATTTTTACTGGAGCACAGCTTGCCACTGAATGCTTCTGGTCATGCTTCAGCTTTATATAGAAAAATGCTTCCTGATAGCGAAATCGCTAAGTAATACTCTAGCGCAAGACCCAAAACAGCTGTAATTGTCAAAGTGGGTATGAAAAATAAATCATCAGTTATTGATTGTATTAAAACAGTTCCATTCTGCCTGTCTACAAATGGAAGCAATAGTGTTGTGCGAAACTGTATCTAATTGTTGTTTCTTTTTTTTAATCCAGAGTCTACATAAATTTAAAATACTTTACTTTAGGTTCCGTCACTTTAGAAAGAGATTCGACAGGCTTTAATACAGCTAAATATTAAAACTTTAAAGAAAAATGAAGTTCCTCTGGAAAATTGCTTAGCGCTTGGTGCTGATAATGCACCAGTAGTTGCACCATAGAAATGGTAGAATGCTCCCCTGCCATGCGGGCTGCCCGTGTTCGATTCCCGGCCAATGTATCATCTAAGAAACTGCATTAAACTAATGGCAGTCCGTACATTAACACGAAGCATCTGGGGGTTCATTTACCATTTATTATATTGTTTATATACATATTTACATTTGTCCTATTCTTAGGTGGACCAACCTTCACAGAAATTAAGCTGCCTAATCAACCTATACTTCGTTTTTACCTTACATGCGTTCTGCTGGCAGGCAGAGCACTATATTCTCCCACCTTACTCTCCCACTGCAGTAAACCCAGCATTCAGGATCTGTGAGTGACTGAATCTCAGAAGCAGCGGCCATAGCCAATGAGCCTCTTTTTGCTTTAGTGTCGTATTTCTCTTTTATAATTTTTTTTAAAAAAAATGCTATATATATATAATTAAAAAATACAAAAAAAAAGTTTTAAATATTAGAACTTCCAAAAAAAAATCAAAACTTGATTTTTCCTATCCCTAAACTTTTTCAAGCTAATGTAGCTTTCTCTAGTGTGCATCATGATAACAAATTATGCAATTTTCCAATTTCTGCTCACTACTTAGATATTTGTCTGATGTGGAGGTACATGGTTTTGAACCATAGGAACTCAATAACTTATAATCTTTGGCATTGGCCGCTGCTAGAGAATCTATCTCAATTACGGAATGAATTGCCTCATCTAATTCTTTCAAATTACTTTTCCTTTCTAGTAACAATTCATGCACTTGGCATAATTCATCTGTATCTTTCTTTAATGAACTATCATCGACTTTCTTTAACAGTATAGATAATAGTGTTCTCGATGCATTCTCTTCCGTTTCAATCTATCAAGTTTTGCCATTATTTCGCATTAATACATAAATACACGCAAGACTGCAAATTATCAAAATTCAAATCAAATATTTTCAAAATTTAATAATAATCATGCTCTTACCTAATTCCTAGGGCATGGTCTGGACAAATCCTCCCTCATGAAGTTCACTTACACAAATCGAAACTTCCTGTGAGATCTACCATCTAAGAACCTGCAAGTTGTAGGATTGTTTACGACGTGAATTCTTCCAGAACTAAAAGTGTCAAGTCATTAAGTGATTTTATAGACAGTGGACCTAGTTTGATCCCAGCGGTTTCAGGCATAATTTTAAAATTTCGTAAATATGAAATTGCCTTCAGTAGAGATATAGCTAAGGCCTTTTTAATGATAAGGATTGTTTAAAATTTCTTTGATCCGGTGATGGTAAACGTCTTCCATTCGGACTTTGCTGTAGCCCAGCAATTTTGGTGATGACGATAAAATTCCACATTAAAAACATAAAAGCACAAATCCGGAAATTTATGAAATGTTAGATTCCTCATTGTATGTAGACGATTTATACTACGGTGCAGACAATATTGAAGATGCATCGATTATTCTGAAGGTTACGATTTTTAAAGATGCTGAGATGAATCTGAGAAAATTGGGATCAAATTCCGAGGAATTTAATTCCTGGTGGATTGAAAGGGGGTTATAATGTAGAATTAGCTGAAGAGTCACATTTTTGGGGCGTGATCTGGAACCCTGAAGCAGACAAAATCAAGTTAAATTGCACATTTTTAGGAAATTTATCCCATGACAGTGCCGAGGCCACAAAAAGAAGTATTCTCCAAACAGGAGCCAAAGTTTATTTACCCGATTGGTTTGGTTCGAACCTTTTTGATGAAAATGAAAATCCTATTACAAAAAATTTGGACTTTAGGTGTGGACTGGGATGATACCCTTCCATTAAATGTAACTAAGGATTGGAGTCACTGGCTAGCTGAATTAAAAGTGCTCAAGGATTTTTCTCTTTCGAAAAAATATTTTGGTAGTAGTGAAAAATTTAATGTTAGTGTCCATGCATTCGTTGACGCTAGCCCTAAAGCGTGAGGCGCAGTAGCATACTTTATATATGTTGATGAAAAAAATAACATTTGCACCAGTTTCATTGCAGCGAAGGGTCGCGTAGCTCCACTCGAGACTATGACTCTTCCTCGTTCGGAGTTGATGGCTGCAGCCAAATTGTCTAGGTTCTTTGGAGTAAAAGCCACATAGCTATCTACCAGATAAAGGGAGGTGCAAGAAATTGGAAGCCCATTGTGTCAAACAGTTTTTTTTCTTCTTTGACTGACTTTTTCCGTGACTCATTGATGCTGAATGCTGGTTTCATTGCAGTGGGAATGAAATTCCTGCTGACTTTTTATCTCGCGGAGAAAGTGCCTGTGAGAAGTTTCCTTTGGTTACAGAAACCTAGTTGGCCAAGACAAGCATCGATGTGGAGAGCATTCAGAATGAAGCAAGGGTGCAAACATATCTTCAAGTTTTTTTTTCTTCTTTTTCTAAGGGTTAGCAACTTTGGTATTACTAAATTTAATGCGATTCTAAAAACTTCTAAAAGTGTATCGAATTACAGCTTATCTTATGCGGTTCATAAACAATAATAATAATAAAAAAAAATAAAAAAAAAAAAACGAAATTAAAATGTCCATTAAGCTCTGTTGGGATTTCGAGGGCTGAGCTCTATTGGGTGAAAGTTACACAGTGAAAATACAGGGTAAGTCAAAATGAATAACCCAGTTTCATAGGTGTTTGGTATGAAAAATATAATACAGTCAAAAGTCGTTAATTAGGACACCCATAATTCGAAATGATCTATAATCCGGACCTCAAAACTAAAAACTTTCTGCGCATACGCCGCGTTGAAACATGCGCATAGGCGTTTACGCGTGCGCGTAAGACCTTTTACGACTGCGCATATGAGTGTGCGCAAGTGGAGAATACGTTTTCGCGTGCGTGTTTTATGTATAATGGACGTATAAAGGCCCGTTTCCACTGCTGCGTATGCGTTTCTCCAATCAGCGAGCGAATTCACTTTGATTGACATCTGCAATCCGGTCGGTGTGCGGTGACGGATGACATACGAATGGAGTTCTATCCGTATGTCTGCAGATGCGTTGGGGTCACGTGGTGAAAAAGGAGCAATCAGGTGCAGACACTAAAAATTAATGGCGGCAGAAGTAGCGATGAACTCTCGCTAATAGGAAAAGAATGTTTTGCTAAAAAATACTTATTTCTGAATTAACATTATAGCGAGAAATCTGCGTGCTGAAAAAGACACCAATCAGCTGAATTTAGTTAAAAAAAAAGATAAGAAAAATAAGATAACTGCAACTACAGTACTTGTTCGCAGATAACATCAGGCGTTCAAGAAATTCAGTTCACGAAAATCAGCGGCAAAAATTATATTTCTAAGTCCATGAAATAGCAAAATTTGTCCTGACAATTATTTCCTAGTTCTGCATACTCATTTACCTTTAATGAAAATGAATGTCTGACTATATCAAACTGCTATAGCAAATTAGATATGATTAAAAGATTTGTTATTTTTTTCTTTTGAAACAGGTAAAAACAAAAAACGTTAATTATAAATTAAATTTGATAGCCTTTTAAATATTCCACTGCATTAAAGAGTATGTTAAATTTGTATTTCCCTTTATAAATATATCTTTTTGGCCAACATATATTTGTAAGCACATGAAATATATTTTTAGCAGCCCGTTTAACTTCAATCGGAACGCCACTTTAAAAGATAATGTTTTTTGTAAAACATGTACTAGAAGCTGAAAAACAAACTCTGGTGAATTTTTCAGACGATAGCACACTGAAATAGGACCAAAAAATTTAGTTTTAAGAATTGATTTACTTGATGATGTATATAAGCCAAAATATGCACATATCTATAGTGTGATGCTAGCTTAGTGGTAAAGCTGACGGTAATAATGTTTAGTTTAGGGGGTCATGAGTTCGAATCCCATATACTCTTTGAACCCTGTCTGCAACTTTCTCAGCTTTTTGTTCCAATTTGATCTATATTCGTGTTTTATAATTTATTTCTATTATTATAAGCGTTAAATATATTGTTTTATTTATGCTCTTATTTATTTAAATTTCCTCCCGCAAAAAAGTTTGAAAATTATATAATAAAGCATACCCTGTACATATATATTTGAATTTAAGAAACATTCTCTATTCGTAAAAAGCAAATTTAAAGTTAATTAAATTTAAATGAAATTTAATGCAAACAAAGAAATGATTAATTATTGCTGCGAACTAATCTACAATATCATTTAAATTCTGAGAGCATATGTAAATCAAGTGCAAGTATCAAATCCATGAATAAATATATAATTCCAAAAATTTATTAATCCTAAAAAATTTATAAAAATGCATAAGTGAATAATGGGATAGATTATTAATCCAAAATAATTATAAAAATGCATAAGTGAATAATAGGATAGATTATTAATCCTAAAAAATTATAAAAATGGATAAGTGAATAATAGGATAGCTTATTAATCCTAAAAAAATTATAAAAATGCATAAATGAATAATAGGATAGACTTAATCCTAAAAAATTTATAAAAATGCATAAGTGAATAATAAGATAAATAAATTTTTGGAATTATATATTTATTCATGGATTTTGATACTTGCACTTGATTTACATATGCTCTCATTCATTTATTTGTCTCCATTAAATTTTATTTAAATTTAATTTAAATTTGTTTTTACGAATAGAAAATGTTTGTTAAATTCAAATTTCATTCCTTGCAGCAATGGCGCTAGAGAATTATTTAAATTTAATTTATTTTGAAACCCTGCAGATATATATATATATTTTCGTTTCACTTTTATGTGAATGTATATACATGTGCTGAGACTTTGGGATGTTTACGACTCTAAATTTTCATTCCAATTAACATGAGACAGTATTAATGCCCTAAACATTTTTTAACAAAAAATTACTATAATAATTGCTTTTAAATTCAGTCCTCTCCAGCAGAAGCGCAGGAATTAATTAATTAAATATTTCCATTTTCTTTACCTAATGTGTGTATATATAAAGAGAAAAATCTTATTTTTATAACTTCTTTTATAAAAAGAGATATGAATTAAAAATGTTTAAATCATGTCTCATGTTAATTGGAATGAAAATTAAAAATAATATTTTATGGATTATGCATAAAATATAACTGCTCATAGTGCATTTTAAAACAAATGAGATTTCTAATAAATTATCCAGCTATGACCCTGAACTCAGCGGTATACAAGCATAGCAAATTTTGTGTAAATATTGTGAACCTTTCTTTATAGTTGCTCTGTACTTTTAAAGTACCAACTATTTTTTAATTCCTTTAACTTTTTTATTTTATTTATTTATTTGTTTACTTTTTCACTAACAGTACATTTTAGTTTTAATAAAATATATATTATTTCATAATACTTAAGGCTTCTAGAAAGACAAAAAAAATTTTTTAAATTTACTTCAGCTTCTATGGAATTAGTGATGTTCATAATATGCATTATAACCTTACTTATCTAAAAATTGCTAGCGTACTTTACTTTCGCAGTTTATAAGCAGAAATAAAAATTTCCAATAACATGGAATTTAGTAAACAAAACTTTTCTGCGTTTTAAGTGAGGATCTATATCAAATCCAAAACAAACAATAATGGCTTAAGCAAAAATTCAGATGTTCAGCGTCGTAACTCGCGAACTGCTTGTTTGGCGCCAAAATATTACAGTGACACCTAGCGGCGGAAAATGAAAATATTTTACGGATACGCAGCAGTGGAAACGCTTGTACGGATGCCGTAGGCGTGTCTTCAATTGACGCAACGCGTTCGTACGCAGTAGTGGAAACGAGCCTTAAGCTAAAATTATCTAATTATCTATTTCAGTTAATGTTGATGATTGCAGTTAATGTTGATGATTTTATAAAAGTAAGCTTAAACTTTCGATTATATCAAATAGAATTTCCGATTTATATTTGTTAATATGTAAAGGATCTAAAGCGAAAGTATGTTTTGAAATCCGAAATCTGTTTATCAATTTCACGCTGCTCGTCGGGGGGAACGCCGCGGCGGGCACGTAATGAATTGGAAGTTGATCTGTCAGCACTATCTTCAGCGCAGATGTTTTTATTTTATTTGGCTTATAATTCCTTACCAAATGTAGTATTTCATCTCGATATGCTCCGTCTTAGATATGATTTAAAACAAGTTCCTCGTCATTATAATTCGCTTCCGATAGCGAAGAAAGTAACAGAGGTTATTGAAAACGAAAAAATTTCGATTGACAAATTAGTCGGTGTTCTCGACACAGCAATTATAGGACTTGAACAGCGGAACTTTGTAACTGAACAAGAAATTATGTCTGTTTAATAGAATTAAAGAGAAAGTATTATCACATGAAACGAAGCAAAACTTGAACAACTTACATTGAAAGAAATGTTTAATAAAGTAAACAAATAAATATTAAGCTTTTTCTTTTTGCAAATTTTGATACCCTTTAGATCATAATTGTTCTTTATTTCATAAATTACGGTTTCATATTTTTAATTTTAGAATTTCTGCATGCCATCTTACGAGATTTAAACTGATGATCTATAATCCGGAATCGCCGAAGTCCCGACGAGTCCGTATTAACGACTTTTGACTGTAAATGTTTTCTTTAAAAACGTAAATACATGTAGAGGAAATATAAGCAAGTTTTGAATAATTACACATTTTATGTTTAACCTTCCAGTGGGCGCCGTATGTGTGACATACACTAGATTTAAATTTCGCATTTTTTTCGTAGACCAGAAGGCACTATGACCGCGTGTTCTTGGCTATTCTCTCCTCTTCGTTCGCCCTTCTTTCAGTCGTCTGCTGGATTTCGAGGGGTTAATGCGAGTTTGCAGATTTACTATTTGTATTCCAGAAATACGCGCGACCGTTGAAGTAAGTTTTTGCTATGTCTACTTTCCTTTTTTATTATAGCAAATCTTTATTCTTTTGCATCTAAATCTTATAATTTTGTATAATTTGTGTGCATAATTACTTTTCATGATAAAATAGATTATAAGAAATATGCTTTTATGTGACAGTGATGACGATGAGGACATTATTTTAGATGAAAGCATTACAGATGAAGAAGAGCGAATTTCGGAAAAAGGTGATTCAGAATCGGAGATAAGTGCAGAGGGCAATTCTGAAGAGGGAAATAATGATGATAATTCTTCCGAAATGTATATAGTTCATAAAACAGAAAAGTCATCGATTCTTGGACATGGCATAAAAAGAAAACTAAACGAGCGCCTCGTAACATATGTGTTCATGTTTCTGGAGTCATCGATGAAGCTAAATATCTCACAGATATTTTGGATATATAGAAATGCCTCTTTACTGATAGTTTGATAGAAATCATCGCTGAAAATACGAATAAGTTTATTTCTTCTGTGAAGTCTAATTATTCTCGTATAAGGGACATTAGAGAAACGAATGGGCAGAAATAAGCTTTTTTGGGCTTACTTTACTTAGCTGGTATTTATCATGGTAACAGAGTTCTGAAATCTTGAGGAACTGTGGAGAATGGAGGAATTTAAAGTAGTAATGAACTTGAAGAGATTTTTGTTTTTACTAAGAGCTTTACGGTTTGATGACATAAACACAAGAGCAGAACGAAGAGAAGTCGACCGCTTGTCTCCAATAAGAAACATTTTTGAAAAGTTTGTCTCTAATTGCCAGAAGTGCTATTCACTTGGAGAGAATGTCACAGATTGTCTTTTTACGTAAGCAACAAACCACAACATGTTGTAAAAAGGTTGATAGAACCTATTGATAACACTGGAAGAAATGTAACCACAGACAACTGGTTTTCAAGTTTTGAGTTAGTACGAGAAATAGATGAAAAAAATTGTCATTTGTAGGTATTTTGAAAAACAATAAACCTCAAATTCCGGATCAGTTCAAGCTGGCGAAAATTTGGGAACCCAATACGAGTCTTTTTGGATTTAGATAAAATATGACACTTCTCTCCTATGTACCCAAACGTTATATAAAAACGTCATATTGATTTCAAATCTTCATGATGACGTAGCAATAGATGAAAATACCCAAGACCAAAAAAAGCCTGAGATTATCACATTTTACAATCGTACCAAAGGAGGTGTGGACTCTTGTAGTTTTCTTCTCTATGCTGAATATAGCAGCAATCAACAGCTACATAATTCATTCAACGAATAATAGTGAAAAATTACTTAGAAGATAATATCTGCGAAAGCTAGCAAATGCTCTTGTGAAGGAAAATGTTGAAAGAAGAATCCCTAACTCTCTTCAGTGTTAGCTGAAATTTAAATTGTTGAAACGAAAAGCAGAATTAGCTGTTGTTGAAGAAATGACTTCAGGGAAAAAAAGATGCAAACCCTGCCAAAATGACAAGCATACTGGAATTACGAGGTTCAGCTGTGAGATTTGTTTAAAATTCGTTTGTCTAGAGCACTGTAAACATATTTGTTCAGACTGCACCGATGCAATGAAGTGACTATGAAATTGATTTGTTATGTAATATTTAATGTGTTTTTCACTTACTGATTAAAAATATAAAAGTTCAATTGAAATATTGGCAGTTTAATTTTGTTTTACTTTCAAGTTAGTTTGATTTTTTTTTTTTTTTGGCTTTATACTTATTTTATTTTTCTTAATTTAAAGTTAATATTGTTTAACTCAATTGTACTTATTAACATTTAACTATTTACAAGCTAATTTTCATACTTTTGCTCTGGAAAATTTACTTTTAAAATAGCGTATCTAAGAAATACGCGCGACCTTTCTTGTTGGTGCAGAAGGCGCGCCCGCTGGAAGGTTAATAACACGTTACCACAGCTGTGGATTAGTCATGTATCTACAACAAACAATGCACACTACCACACGTATCTCAATCCATGAGATTTTCTCCTGTGGGGGTTCATAAAAGATCACAGGTATGATTTTCCTGGTCCAACGACATTGACTGATTTGAAAGCCTGTATCACAGCTGCTATCACTAGTATCAATACAGATATGCTGTGCAAAGTTTGGCAAGAATTAGATTTCAGACTTTATGTAAGTGGTATAAAAAAACTAGTGCATGTTGAACATTTGGGAGGACTACATTTAAAACTTGCTTATACAGTCAAAAGTCATTAATCCGGACTCGTTGGGACTTCGGCGATTCCGGATTATAGATCATCAGTTTAAATCTGGTAAGATGGCATGCAGAAATTATAAAATTAAAAATATGAAACCATCATTTATGAAATAAAGAACAATTATGATCTAAAGGGTATCAAAATTTACAAAAAAAAAAAAGCTTAATATTTATTTGTTTACTTTATTAAACATTTCTTTCAATGTAAGTTGTTTAAGTTGCTTCGTTTTATGTGATAATACTTTCTCTTTAATTCTATAAACAAACATAATTTCTTGTTCAGTTACAAAGTTCCGCTGTTCAAGTCCTATAATTGCTGTGTCGAGAATACCGACTAATTTGTCAATGGAAATTTTTTCGTTTTCGAAGAAAGTGACCTCTGTGTCACTTTCTTCGCTATCGGAAGCGAATTATAATGACGAGGAATTTGATTTAAATCATATCAAAGACGGAGTACATCGAGATGAAATACTACATTTTGTAAAAAATTATAAGCCAAATAAAAAAAAAATCTGCCCTGAAGATAAGATAGCTCACCGTGACGTTTCCTCCCCCCCCCCACACACGCAGAGCAGTGTGAAATTGATAAACAGATTTCGAAATGGTTAGATAAACAAAGGATATGCCTTTATCCATTTTTTTGCAGCAATTCGACTTTTTGTTTAATGGACTTCGAAACATACTTTCGCTTTGTAGATCCTTTACATATTAGTAAATATATATCAGAAATTCTATTTGACATAATCGAAAGTTCAAGCTTACTTTTATAAAATTGCTCTAACAGCCTGCAAAAAATAATAAGCCGGATCCAATTCGAAGATTAAGGAACAACGCAATCTGGAACATTAACTGAATTAAATAATTTTAGATTAGCTTATACCGTCCGTTATACATTAAACGCGCATTCGTAAACGTATTTTGCGCATGCACACATGCATATTCGCAGCCGTAAAGGTCTTACGTGCATGCGCCAACGCGACGCATGCGCAGAAAGTTTGTAGCTTTGAGGTCCGGATTATGGGTGTCCGAATTAACGACTTTTGACTATTACCTCTGCATGTATGTATATTTTTAATGACTACATTTATTACATTTTGTGTAGTGCACCTATGAAATTGAGGCATTCATTTTGACTTACCCTTCACTTTGCGAAAGAGATTCTAGGTCTTTCAAGTGGAAAACGCTTAGAAAAGACATCTTCAATTTATTCACTTAACACAGAATTGCATTTAAAAAGGGCAGACTTAAATTCTCATAACTTACTTTAGAGGAAAAACAGCAATGGCTGTTACCTTATATAGACAGGTAGAGTGAACTAGTAATCTTAGAGTCTCGTACTAAATTGCTTCATGTTTGTGTCGAAGCTACCTTAGCCGAAATTAGAGCAAAGTTTTGGATTATAAAGGGATGCCAATGCGTCAAGTCCATGTTAAATAAGTGCTTTTTGTGTAAACGATACAAGGTGCGTGCCGGTACACAAGAAATCACTCCTTACCATCTTTACCTTTAAAACCATCTGATCGTGTTTTACAATCACCTCCATTTTCTGGTGCTGGGCACAGGGCTGGATTATGCTGGCCCCTTCTTCAGACAGCAAACATAAACATTATCTGCTTTTGTTTACATGTGCTACAATTCAACCCTTATATTTGGAACTTGTCCCTTCTACAAGGTAAAGAATTTTATGCTTGCATTCCGCATGTTTACTTCTCCACAGGATTCTGGGAGAGGCATTTTAGAATGATCAAAACTTGTTTAAGAAAAATAGTTGGACATTCTAGTCACTGTTTGAATGTGCTACAAACAGTTTTTAAAGAAATTGAAGACTCATAACGTATATCTACGATGACCCTTCAGAGCCCTCGCTACTAACTCCCGCTCATTTCTTAATTGGTAAACGTATAGTTTCCCCTTCCAGTTACAAGAGTGTGCAGAGAAGACCTGATTGGGTCTAGAAATTCCTTAATCAAAAGGTATAAACATCAACAAACCTTGTTAAACCACTTTTGGAATAGGATTACTTGCTTTCTTAGTGTCTGGTCAATTTAAAGTTAATGACATAGTCCTTATACATATCGACCATTTCGCTAGAAATTTGTGGACAACAGGTAAGATAACAGAAACTTATCCTGGCAGAGAGGGTCAGGTTCACTCCTGCTTTATAAAACGGGTAATCTGACATGAAGACACCAGTATAATTGCTGTACAACCTTGAAGTATATAATTAGTAGTAAAGAACTACTCTGTAATAATCTGATTTTGTTGTTTTCACATATATTGTTTTCTGAGTATTTTTACCGATTGTTTTTACTGTCAATTTTGATTTAGTATAATTGATTCAAGTTTCTTATTTAGTAGTTATTAATGTGTTTAAACATTATTTGTTATTTGCAATTTGATGTTGCTAAAATAGTATTCAAAATGTTGTGTTTGAGTTAACAACACTGATTTACTATGTATTCGTTTCCTGTGAACTTAGAGAGGGTCAGGTTCACTCCTGCTTTATAAAACAGGTAATCTGACATGAAGAGACCAGTATAATTGCTGTACAACCTTGAAGTATATAATTAGTAGTAAAGAACTACTCTGTAATAATCTGATTTTGTTGTTTTCACATATATTGTTTTCTGAGTATTTTTACCGATTGTTTTTACTGTCAATTTTGATTTAGTATAATTGATTCAAGTTTCTTATTTAGTAGTTATTAATGTGTTTAAACATTATTTGTTATTTGAAATTTGATGTTGCTAAAATAGTATTCAAAATGTTGTGTTTGAATTAACAACACTGATTTTCTATGTATTCGTTTCCTGTGAACTTAAGAGTTCACAGGTGGGGAGTGTTGAAAAGAGAGAATATAGAGGCCTCTGCTTCGCAGCAGAACTGAACGAATGTAAGGTAGAAACAAAGTATAGGTTGATTAAGAAGTATAATTTTGGTGAAGGTTAGTCCACCTAATAATAGGACAAAAGTAAATGCATATAAATGTTATAATAAATTGTATATGAAAATGAACCACCATATGCTTTGTGTTAATGTACGGACCGCCATTGGTTTAATGCAGTTTCTTAGACATCCTACATAAATTTCTGATCAATGATGAAGTGAATTTACATGCTAAATTTATAGATGTTTGTTTTGTACAGGCACTACACTATAATTCAATAAACTCAGGAACAATGGACTGTATTATATCTCACTTTAATTCTCATTAATTTACATAGTTCATGGCCACTCGAAGCCACGAATTCTCTCACACGCTCTTAGCTCACAAACTCCAAGAGCTCAAGACGCATGCGCCGACGCTAGTAATGAAATGCGCGCGCAGGCGCAACATACCGCCCGCCTTGACATGATGTAATCATTCAAAATTAAATCTTACAATAAAAAATTACACAGAGTGACAATACGAAATACAGGTAAATAATTGTAAACATCAAATAATAACATCAACAAAATTAAACTACTATAATAAGAAAATACAATAATTAATTACAAACATACTTTTTGTTTAACTTGCCATAGGTAAAAGACAAATTTTATTAATTGATCTTTTAAAAATACCTCTTTTCGTTTTCACTGAAACTACTCTAACCTTATTGTCTTTACCTAAGAATATCTCTACGATTCTGCCAAGAGGCCAGTTACATACAGGAACATTATCAGTCTTTAAAATTACCATAGTTCCAATCTTGACATTGTCTTTTTCAAAGAACCATTTAGTTCTTCCTTGCATTGCACTCAAATAGTTATTTCTCCAATACTTCCAAATTGTTTGCACTATTTTAGCCAATTTTTTCCAGCTCTTTAATCTATTATCGTTTAAAATATTAGGTTCTGCAATAGCCGTGATAGGTCTGCCTATCAGGAAGTAGCCTGGTGTCAAGATATCAAAATCCTCTGGTTCAGACGATAAAGGTTGCAAGGGCCTAGAATTCAAAATGCCTTCAATTTGAGCAATTACTGTAAGAAACTCCTCATAGGTTAGTTTCAAATTGCTTACTACGCGTTTCAAATGAAACTTAACAGATTTGACACCTGCCTCCCAAAGACCTCCATGATTGGGAGCTCTAGGGGGAATGAACGACCAATCAATACTCTCACTCGATAAATAATTACCTAATTCATCATCTGGTTTACTGACTAGCCTATTCAATTTCTTTAATTCTGCGTTACTACCAACAAAATTGGTTGCGTTATCTGAAAATATACGTGCACACTTTCCTCTCCTGCTGAAAAAACGCTTTAAGGTTGCAATAAATGCTTGAATAGATAGGTCTGTTACCAACTCAAGATGACAAGCTTTGGTAACAAAACAAACGAAAATGCACACATACACCTTGTTAAGGCGACCTTTTCTCTGATGTGGGTATTTTATAAAATAAGGACCGAAAAAATCAACTCCAACACAATTGAATGGAAAATTCGGGCTGACTCTTTCTTGAGGGAGTTGACCCATAAGTTGTTGACAGGGCACTGGTTTTGCTTTGAAACATACGATACACTCATGTACTATTTTTCTACAAGTGTTGCGCCCGTTTAAGGGCCAAAACCCTTGTCTAACAATAGACAGTAAGCCTTGTGGACCAATATGCATGTATTTCTTATGAAACATCACAATAATTAGATTAGTCAACTTATGATTCTTTGGTAAGATTATAGGAAATTTTCTATCAAAATTCAACTTACAATTAGCTAATCTGCCTCCAACTCTTAAAAATCCATATTGATCTAAAAGTGGAAAAACACTTCTTACCTTGCTATCTGGAGGTACCTTACCCTCCTTTTCAAGGCTTGAGATTTCTTTTTTAAATTCACTATCTTGAATTAGCTTAATCAGTTTAAGTTCAGCTAATTTTAATTCTGAACTCTGAAGAGGACCTGAAACCTTATCCTTCCCCTTGCAGTTGTTTACAAACCTAAAAATAAAACTTAAAACACGAATAATTTTAGTGTAATTGTTACTTAAATTTAAGAAATCCTCAATGAAAGGGTTAGCTTTCACATTAAGAAAAATATTAGAGTCACTAAGGATTTTAAGTTCGTCTGGAAGGTCCTTCACAATGACTTCCACCGGAATCTCTCTATTTGGGTAGTCGTCGTATCTCAGGAACAGAGGGCCTTTCCACCACATATCATTTTGTAGAAGTTTACTGGGATCCAAGCCTCGGGATATAAGGTCACTCGGATTCTCCTTTGAAGACACATGATGCCATTGATGACCATTAGTCAACTCTTGAATTGTTGCCACTCGATTTGCAACAAATGTCTTCAACTGGTAAGGCTCCTTTTGTATCCATGAAAGCACGATCATGGAGTCACTCCACAGATAAACGTTGTTCACAGAAATCTCTAATGCAGATATTACTCTAACCATCAACCTTGCAAGTAGGACTGCCGCACAAAGCTCCAGTCTCGGAATAGTAACTCGTTTAATTGGCGAGACTCTGGATTTACTCGTCACTAGCCTTGTCTTCACTTCTCCATCTCTCGAACGGCACTTGCAATATATGGTTGCTCCGTATGCTACCTCAGAGGCATCTGCAAATCCATGAAGTTCCACATAGTCTACTTCTGCAATAAGAATAAACCTTTCAATTTCTATTTTACTTAAAACTTCCAGTTCAGTAGAGAACTTCTTCCACTCATCAGCTTCCTTTTTTGATAGTGGTTCATCCCAATTCAGCTTTAACAACCACAACCGTTGCAGGAATATTTTGGCTTTACTTATGATTGGCCCTAGTAAGCCAATCGGGTCAAACAATCTTGCAATTGTGGACAATATTTGTCGTTTGGTAACAACTATGTCATTATCGAGTTTCACTCTAAAACAGAAACAGTCTTTTCTAGACCTCCAAGACACTCCAAGTGTTGTAGATTCTGCTTCATTAGGAAAGGAATAGGAGTGATCTTCTTCCGCAAGTTTAGCATGATTACTGCACCACTTGTGCAGTGTCATTCCTCAACTCTTCAGTATTGCAGTTAACTGAGATTTAAGTTCCTTAGCTGTACTCAAAGATCCCGCTCCACTAAGCACATCATCCATATAAAAGTTTTTAAGTATGACTGGCGCAGCTAATGGAAATTTTGGACCTTCATCAATCGACAATTGTTTAAGAGTTCTCACAGCCAAGTATGGCGCACTAACTGTACCGTAAGTCACAGTACTAAGCTCGTAGATTTTCACAGGTGCATCATTTTCTTTTTTCCACAGGATTCGCTGCAAGCATCTCTGTTCAGGGTTAATTTTAATCATTCTATACATTCTTCTAATATCCGCCGTAAATGCGAATGGGTACTTTCTAAATCTAAGCATGATTGAAAAGAGATCATCTTGAATAACCCGTCCATTACGTTGTAAAGAATTTAGCGAAATTCCATTTGATGTTAAACACGATGCATTAAACACTGTTCTCAATTTAGTTGTTGTTTTTTGAGGTCGGTATATCCCATGATGTGGCATATAATACACTACCCTAGGCTCATTTTTCTCTTTAACCTCAGTCATATGCCCTAGCTCTTCATATTCCTTTAAAAAATCCTGATACAGACTCAAATATTCAGGGTCTTTAACTAATCTTTTCCATAGGGAATTTAATCTCTCAAGGGCAAAATCTTTTGAATTCCCTAAGCAAATAGGATCTTCCTTTAGTGGCATTGTTACAATGTAACTCCCTTCTTCATTCCGCTTATGAGTTTGCACATAATGTTCTTCATATATTGCTGTTTCTTTATTTTTTGGAATGGCTATTTCAACATTCTCTATTTCCCAAAATTTTTTCATTGTTTGTTCTAAGTCATTAGATGTTTTCATTAACCCACAATGTACGCGGCTCTGTTCTTCTGATGTAACGCTTCCCGACACTATAAACACGAACACGCTGTTTTGTAAAATAAGACTCGAGTTTTCATATCGAATTTGTTCAGATTTTAATATCTCAAAGAAAACCTCAGCTCCTAAAAGCATCTCTATACGTTCTGGAACATTACAATTCTCATCAGCTAATTTTATGTTACAAAAATCCTGCATTTTAATATCAATTTTCCTTGAAGGAATCAACTCTTGCGTGATTTTTGGTACTACTACTAAGTCTAAATGTCTCATGTAACTTTTATCTTTATTGCTAATGCATGCCGAAACTCTTTTCCGAATTGTAAACAAGGAATCATTTAATCCGGAAATCGCAATGTTTACCTTCTCATATTCAAAGTTGAATTATTCGCACAGTCTCTGCTTATAAACGATGAAGTACTGCCGCCATCAAGTAATGTTTTGACTGGATGTAGCTTACCCATACTATCACTAATAAAGCAAATAGCCGTGCTCAGAACACTTTTTCTGGATCTGTTTACACTAGTCGCTGTAAGTAGAGTATTACCGCTATTAGGCAGAAAGTCTGGCGCTAGGGGGGAAAGCATACTGGAACTACTCGCTGTTTTGTTTTTATTTTTTTCCTTCTCTTTCGATGATTTATTTTCTACCGGAAAATGCAGTGTTTTGTGGTGTCTTTTCCCACAAACGGAACACGAAAACTTTGATTTGCAGTTTTTGACGGAATGGTTTAATGCTAGGAAATTAAAGCATAATTTATGACTTTTGATGATTTCAACCCGATCATTCACCGGTTGTTTCAAGAAATTTGGGCATTTTGCCAAAAAATGATTTTCTTCACAAAGAACACACTTTAATCCTTTTACATCGGCAAGGAATACCTTTGAAACATTTTTCGACGTTTTGTAATTGTCGCGAGGTTTTTGAAAACTGTCCACACTTGCGGCAAGGGACTTTCCGCGAGATGTGAAAAATAAATCTGCTTCCTTTGCCATTTGTTGAGGCGGAAACCAACTTTCAGCTTGCCTTATAGAAATATGGGCTGACGTTTCTCGATCTAATGTTTCAAACAATTTGTCTGATATTATTAACTGCTTCAGAGTTTCAAAATCAGACACTTTCCTCAATTTTAAGTAATATTCGAAATTTGTGGTTAATCGCGACACGAACTGCACATGGGACTCATTTAGGCGTTGAGCCTTTTTAAAATTTTCTGAAACAATTTGTGGTGTAGGTTCGAATTCTCTTAGAATAATAGCTTTTACTTTTTCACAGTCACTTAGCTCCTCATCTCTAATATACACGATAATGTTCGAACCCCGTTCCCCTAACAAGTTTAACGATATTTCCGCTTTAGATTTCTCAGGCACATTTTTTGTCGCGAAAGCTCTTTCTAAAGACGAGAAAAAATAACTCCAGTTTTCAGGTTTACTCGGAACCTTCAATGTTAATGTTCTTATACTTTTAATAAGAGAATCTAAGGAATCGGAACTTTCTCCTTTAGTTTCGTTTTGATCGTTATTAACACTTTTGGTTTCAGCTCGCAATCGAGCAATTTTCAGTTCTGTTTTACATCTCTCTAATTTAATTTGTTCTAACTGTAATACTTTAGCTTCTTCAGATTTACGATGCTCTACCATGGAATTACCCAACTCTATTACCGAATTTGGATCGGATTTAAAAGCTTCACTACTTTTAATCGCTAAATTTAAACCTGTAACAGTTATCTTTTCACTTAACTCTATATTCAGTTCTAAAGCCAATAGCTTTAAATCCTCTTTAAGTGCACTTTTTATCAACATTATACTCTTAATGAAATAACACAAGATAATAAGTAATTCTTCTCAATTATTTAAACGCAGTAACACAGTATATAAATTTTCTCAAAACTCTTACACAGCATCTCAAAATAACAAAATGATACTTTATTCTTAAATCGAAACTGCTGACTTACTTGTTACTTGTATATAACTCATAATCCATAGATCTCTGGCCCATGACGGACCACGATGTTTTGTACAGGCACTACACTATAATTCAACAAACTCACGAACAATGGACTGTATTATATCTCACTTTAATTCTCATTAATTTACATAGTTCATGGCCACTCGAAGCCTCGAATTCTCTCACACGCTCTTAGCTCACAATCTCATGTCACAAACTCCAAGAGCTCAAGACGCATGCACCGACGCTAGTAATGAAATGCGCGCGCAGGCGCAACAATGTTTCTGCTCTAGCAAATGCATCTTTTTCTGATATATTTTTCTAATAGATTTTCAGTTTTACTTTATAGTCATGAAAGACAATGTTGCAACTAATAAATTGCAGTCAGAGTTGCAGTTTACAATTAGAAAATTTTTATAAAATTACAAACCCAGCTAGGATTGGCACCCATTGGAGTTTAATTAGAAAACTGAAAGATGCCCATGGAATTTTAAAGTATAGTGAACTGTCTAGAATAATGTTGGCCTTCCTAACAATTCTCCATGTTAATGAAGAAAGCAAGAGAATTTTCAGTGTTGTTGCGAAAATAAGGACAAAATTTAGATATAATATTAGTAATGACACAATAGAAAAACTTTTATTAGCAAAATCATGCCTACATGGCAATTATTATGAACAAAATTATGACGTTCTTTTAAAAGTCAAACAAAATCTGCTGCTGTTCATAGCATTTGTATGAAAACTAAAGTATTTTTTGTTAAAAAGATGAAAATAATAAAAATGCTTTTAAAATATTTTTGTACTCTTTGAATTTAACAATTAATAACTGAAGTTTCAGATATTAATTAGTAACTATTTAAAGTTAATTCATTATTAAAAAATATTTATTATTTAAATAATCTTTTTGTCATTGAGAAAAATCTGATTTTTGAGTGCTGTAGGTTGGCAAGTATGAATTAAGAATTACTATTTTAGATTTTATAGTCATAACTATTAATAAAATAAAAAATATCATTTCAAGTATAAAAAAAGTAGTAAAAAAACTATTTTATTATTAACTTTCCATGGGTGCATCCACTGCACTATCATTGGTCATTATTTCTTCAATGTTAATTTTATATTCATCGTTATTGACTTTTGTATTTAGTAAGCCTTTGGCCCTTAGATAGCCATTCCATTGGCAAGGTATACTTTTGAACTTAAGAATCTTTTTCCTAATTTGTGCGGGAGTGTCTTGATAGTGATTCTTGGGATCTTTTGCCATATCCTGTAAAACAAAAGATATTTATTTCTCTAAAACAAAACATATTTGTTTTACATACAGCAGACTAAAAGACTAACTGAATCTTAATATTTAAAATATTTTTATCTTGATTCATTTAAATATTTCTCTTTATTTTAATATCTAATAAATAAAATGGTGAGATTACTCAGAGAACAAGGATATATAATATATACCTTTACCTAAATAAATTATGCAATATAATAAAACATGATAAGTGGCATAAAATAATGAAAAAAGCTTCACAAATTACAGTAACAATTGTTGTATCTAGTCATATCTAATACCATTTTAACAATATTTGAATATTTTTTTTACTAACAAAACTATGCAAACAGAAGAAAACATGAAGAAGAAACTGCGGAAGAAAGAACTAACAAAATCATTTAAAGCAGCATCACATATGAAATGTATACAACAAATTGTACTGAAAAGCGTTTATACAGTACAAAATCCGAGATCCGGAATGATCTAAAATTCGGACCTCAAAACCGCCAACAATTTCTTTTTAAATACTTTATGCATGTGCATTTGATTTTTCTCTTTATAGATAAAACACGTGGAGAGTCCTGTTTCTTAATTTCTCTTTGGCTTTCTATAAAGACCTCGGTATTGAAGAAACAACAATTTAGCAAAAATTCCTGTGATCAATAATTAGGCTCCATAGCTGTGTATCTGCTTGGCATAGCATCTCAAACCGAAACATTTTAGATAGAAACAATGTTGATTTTACACCTACTAATATTTTATATCCCCGACACCAACCTGGCGAATCATTATTTATCATATTTTGCTTCCCTCGCAGCATGTTTATCAGCATATGACAATTTGAGCAATGACTCATGTAGCGATGCCTACGCAATTTTTTTATCTTAGTAATTGAATAAGAGTATGGCAACCTTTTATGCTAACATTAGGCTTGGCGATGATTATAGATTTTTAAATGCTCTAAGAAATGTTGACGAGGAAAATTCAACAAAAATTTCTTACATATGCTAAAAATAGATTTCATTAATGATACTCATAGGCCAAAAGAATACTATTTGAATTGAGAATAACCGATTTGATTTTCACATAAACCCAGAACCGGCGCCAGAGCTTGCCGTGTCCACCAAAAACATTGCAGAGAAAACAACGCAAGGCGAAGCACCGTGGGAGAAAATAAAGCAAAGAGAAAACATTGCAGTTATAAAACATTGTGGTACAAAATGGCGTAATTGAAAATAAAGCGGTTAAAAAACTTTGCGGTTTAAAAACATCGTTGTCGAAAATAACGTGGTAAAAAATAAAGTCGCAACCACCGCATGACGATAACATCGCAGACATGCATTTATAATTCAGGCTTTAATAATTGTGAAAGGATACTCACATAATGATTTGTAAGCACAAGACAGAAAGGAGGATAATTTTTAATTTCATATTTTATTATTAATTAATAAAGATTTGCTGAAAAATGTAAAATGGAAACTTAAGCATAGAAAATTAATGCAACTTATAAGCACGTAATAGAATTTTAAACAGACATAGTTAACTAACAAAAGTCATTAATAAATTATTTTTTTATAAAGTTTTACTGGTAATTTTTCATGATAAATATAATCTACAAAGATTAGAAAAAGGAAGATAAGTAACTGCATGTCATTATCTATAAAAAAAATGAAGTTAATTATGAGCTTATTTTTTTGTTAATCTGATACTCTTATAGTAAAAATTATTTCTTTTGTTTAAATTTCTTGTTTTGTTTTTCATAAATTTATTAGTTAATAAAAATATGAGTATAAAAATTATCCTTCTTTCCACCTTGCACTCACAAATCATACAAATATCCATTTACAATTCCAATTAAGCCTGAAAAACGCATGTCTGTGATGTTAGTGTTATATGATGACTTGTAGGTACTTTAATTTTTACTACGATATTTTCAACGACGATGTTTTTAAACTGCAAAGTTTTTTAACCGCTTTATTCCCAATGACGATATTTAGTACCATGATGTTTTCTCTTTGCTTTATTTTCTCTCACCGTGTTTTGTGGCACGACATTTTCACCTTTCGTTGTTTTCTACGCAACGTTTTCGGCTGTAACCAGAGCTCGTATGGATGCACCGGGAGGCAGAATTTAGGGAAGACAAGATTTTGGGAATTTAGAGAAGTGCCAAGCAACAAAATTAAAGGATGAAAATATTTTTAGATCTTTGGAAAAGCACTAGGATCTAAAACTTTGGAGCAGCAAAAATTTAGAACTTAGGGATGCGCTTGGTAACAGAATTCAGGACCCGCAGACACTGCATCAGGCACAGAGACTATATCTAGCGCCAGCTCTCGATAAGCAATAAGAATATGTGAGAATATATTTATTCAGGATTCAGATATAAAGATAGCGTCCGCTATACATTATTGGCTATGTCTCATTAGATTAGCGATAAAATCAGGCTTAATTGTCTCGGTGCTTGATAGAAGCAAGTCAAAATTTAATAGAACAACTTGTCTTTTATCGCTAATCTAATGAGACATAGCCAATAATGTATAGCGGACACTATTAAGCTAGGCTAATGTTATACTTTACCAATTCCAAGGAATTTCAAACAATATAGCAAATTGCGCTGTTCCTTTAACTTTCTGATTTGGTCAAGCTTAATTATTTTTTACAGACTATTTTTATTACAGCAGTTTGATGAAAATTAAAGTTTCAACTTTTGATCATGTCGAAAAGAGTTTCTAATCCTGGAGCTGAACAGGATCTACACAGCGAAAGCATGTTTCGATGTTCATTAACATAACATAACAACGGTGGCGCTTAGGCAATGTTGCCCATTACTCTTTCGCCATTTGAACATTTAAAACAAAAATTTTAAATGGTTATTCCCATGTAAGGTAAATAAGTAGATAAGATACCAAACTGCCACGAAATATATAGTATTTCGATGTTCATTAAACAAAAAGTGGAATTGCTGCAAAAAATGGATAAAGGTATATCCGTCGCAAAATTATGTGAGGAGTATGGCATTGGAAAGTCAACTTACATAACATAAGAAAACAAAACAACAAAACTTTTTGGTTTTTTTACTTATTTTTTATGGATTCCAACACCCATTACGAATAACAGAAAAATGATTCGGTATGCTAGAAGAGACAATCAGGACAAAGTGATGATTAAATGGGTGAGATAGTGTCCTAGTGAGGGTGAGCCATTGACAGGTCACATGCTAATGGCACAAGCTAAAATATTTCACTAAGAAACGAACTTAAAACTGATTGCACATATTCGACAAGTTGGTTAATCAAATTAAAAAATCACCATGATATAAGGCAATTAAGAATTTCAGGTAAAAAAGCTGCAGCTGATACTGAAGGTGCTACACTATTTGCAGATGAATTCATCGAGCTCATTAACAGTTATCTACAGAACAAATTTACAATGCTGATGAAACTGGCAGTATATATCGCAAAATACTTTGGCAACCTCTATAGAAAAGTCTCCAATTTGTAATATTGAAGGAATTTTTTTGTGTCCAAACAATATTAACTGGTGAATCCATAACTAAATTTAAAAAAAAAAATTAAATTTAAATTTAAACTAGCTCAAACAAAACCTAAAGTAACATAAAAGATAAGTGCTAACCAATTTAACTTTTTTGCGATCATAATTATGCGGTTGGCATTGCGTTGTGATTATGTCTTCTGTGACTGTGCTCCAGAGAAATGAGCGAATCAGTGATAATGGCAATACACAAAAAAGTAAAACATGAGTTATAGATTAATAAGCAAGTTAATTAAGACTCAGGTTATCTATCTTATATATATGCGGCTCAAGTGTTTGTCGCTGATAGTTTATTGCTTGCTTGCGTAACTGTAAATTGTTTTATTGCCCATGCAGTGCAGCGTGTGACTAATATTATGAGAAATCTAAACCGAAAAAATTAAAAATACAAGAGCACCTGCATTTAACATTTAATAAATAAGTTTAACATCTATATATAATCAAATTCGGAAATATGCAACCAGCAATGATGAAAAATGAAATAAATAAATATCTTTATTATATGTGGCTTAAGTGTCTGTCGCCGATAGTTTTTTGGTTGCTTGCGTATGGCAACTTTACCCTATTGGCTAGTACAGTTAGAGGGTTGCCGTTTCAATTGAGACGTAAACAACTTCCCTTTGCTTATGAACATCAATAAGTCTCGGGGGCCAAATGCTTAAGCGTGTTGCCATTTTTTTTACCTGAGCCTGCATTTGGACACGGTCAACTTTACGTCACCTGTTCAAGAGTTCATGAAAGAATGGATGTAAAATTTAAAATAAATGATGGTTTTATTAATAAAAATAATTGATGGCTGTGGTTATAAATCGCCACTGTTTCCTACAGAAAATTCTGTGACAAAATCTTTATATATATATATATATATATATAAAACACTCTTTGTATCATTCAGAACTTTTCATGATGATCTGATATCAATGCTTTTTTTCACTTAGATAAATACTTAGAATGCATTAACATCACAAACCTTTTTCTAACTCACATTTCATTTTTAGTTACATGCAGATTTAAATATCTTGTTCTTCATTTCACACATAACCTCTGAATTTTAAGACAACATGATCTCAAACTTTACAGCAGACCAATTTTGGTTATTTTATTTTTTGGAATGAATATAAATCCTAACTAACTATAGGGACAGGGAAGAACATATTAAAAAAGTACTTTTTACAAAACTGATTTTAACTCTTGTTTGAGATTTGTAATTAGATACATGTCTATTTCAACAACTGTACAAATAAAGGCCATGCAAAGAATTTTATGGATACAATAAATATATAAATATTACATGCTGCTTTTGGAATTTATATATTGAAAAATACATAGCTAGAATTTAGTTTATCAGAATACTTGCAAGGTACAATATTTAAAGTTCTACTTAATATTATTAAATGATATTTAATAATTTATTATGCATTATTAAATGATATTTAATAATGCATAATAAATTATGGTATGACATTTTGTTTTATGCCTCTTCATGTTTTTAGAATACAAAAATGAGTTATTTATTAATATAATACTTACTTTATAACTAGCAACAGTTGAAACAATTGGAATGTTAAAACAAGTGAGGATCAATTTTATATTACATGAAGTAGAGTTCAAGAAAATAATCATACTCACATTGTAATTTTCACCATATTTTTCAATCATATATACACAGAATTTAATGGGTTCAGTTGGTAATCTCAGAGTTTTAGGTCTTGGAGCATTGGCTTCTGCTTCTAATTCTACAAATACGAAATTTTTTATTAAGAAATATATTTTATATTTCAAGCAAAAACTAAATTTAGTAGTTAAAATAATTCATTATTAAACTTTAATAATTATGCTTATTATGCAATGCATAATCAATTAAAAAAAACTTTCTTAAATATCCTGGCAAGCTCACATTTTATTTATTTATATATAAAAGTTAAAAAGGTTTGGTTTGGTTGGTTTATTGAGATTATGGCAAAGCACACTAGGGCTATCTGCCTAAGGGAATGTATGTCTTCGTGAAGGACTTTCTAAGGGAAATTTGCTTGTATACACGTTACACACGTGGAAAAACACAAAAATGCCCATGCAGCCAGCCTGTTCGCGGGATTCGAACCTCGGACCGAACTACCAGCGTTCAGCGACTTTACCGCTTGCTGCTGGTGGGCAAAAAAGTTAAAAGGAATTTAATGACTTTTTACAGTTTAAAACATATCGAAGAAGTAAATTACTCTTTAATATATCACACAGCCCCACTTATCTGTCAACAAGAAATGGAAATGTCAGCAGACACTGAGTATTGGGTTTCAGCATCACTATCTTATAATCAAAAGCACAGTATAAAGGCATAACAGTTAAATGTGTTAAAAAAACAATTTGCCTTCAGTTCATAAAACCACTGGATCACAATTGAATGAATTTTCTTTTCAAGTGGATAATTGGGAATTATGAATAAAATTTAATTTTCAAAACTGTACATTGCTGCTTTTCTTAAAGGGGCATTCTTATATAGTACGACTTGCTAAGAATAATGAATCATATTTAACAGATTGGGGGGAGAAGAGAGAGAATTCAGTTTTTGATATAGTGGACACTGTGAAGGGGTTTTTTTAGACAGGGTCATAGAAGAGTCCTGTATAGTGCAACAAGTATTTATTAACAGGTTTAAGTTACACACGGACATTACATGGACGAGTCTTTGAAAGCTGTTAGTGCAGACGTATGGTACGGTTCTGATGGTTTATGAAGGCTTGAAATGACATAGGAAGTACGTGATTTCTGTGTCATTACCAGGTATGAACGTCACGCTTTGGTATGAACTTCGAAGTCTTTTTGTTTTTTGCATTGCTAACGGGATGTAAATTGACCCATACTCTATCACCTGGTGAATAAAACACTTGTCGCCTTCGTTTATTATATTGCTTTTTACTTTGATCTTGCTTTATTTCAATACGCTCTCGTATGTCCTTTGTAATTAATAGTTGCGAATCGTTTAAGATAAGGGGTGATTTCAGGAACAAAGTTATCATTTTCAACCACAGCTTTGAAATCATGAACAACGTCGTCGACAGTCCTCAGCTCTTTTTCAAACATTAGGAATGCTGGTGTATGGCCTGTAGTGTCACAAATGTCCATATTCATAGCGAAGCGAATAACTGAGAGTTTCGAATGCAAGTTGTCAAGCGCATCTCCTACAAGGATTACAAAACGAGGTTTTAAGTCTCTATTTTTCCATTCTACAGGATTTGACTGAGGAAAGTAAACTGGTATCAAGTTTTGATTGATATTTAATGTGCAGCAAACTTGTTGCATGACTGCACTCATAAACTGGGTTCCGTTATCGCTGATGATTCTTCATGGTATACCATGCCCCATGAATACTTCTTCGATGAGTTATATCGCAGCTGCGTGCTGTAGCTTGAGCATGAGGAAATAGTTCAACCCATCGTGTAGCACAGTCTTCGACAATAAAGATCCATTGTTTTCCAGTGTCAGTTTTTGGCAGTGGTCCAAACAAATCAATAGATGTGATCTCAAAATGTTGAGAATAGACAGGGGTTCTTAGCAGTCCAGCTGGCTTTTGCTTGGTAGCCTTGTAGCGGTTGCATTCAAGGACAGCTTTTCACATAGTCGGATATGTACTTTTTCATACCAGTCCAGTAATAGTGTCTGGCAATTCGTTGGAATGTTCCTTCCTCTCCATAATGTCCAGACATTGGGTCGTCATGGTGCTTTCGCATGATGGAATCACGCTCGGCAGTTGGAATTGCTAACTGGGCCTCTTTTGAATCGGAGTCAGGGACATATCGGTAAAGAACACCTTGATTCATTAAAAATCCCCGTTCAGTCCACTTGGCACATTCTTCAGTTTTCTGAGTGGATTCGAAACTCTCTATAATCTTTTTCAAGTTTTCATCTTTAAGCTGAGATTCCCACATGCCTTTTGGACTTCTTGTGGGCATGTCCACTGCAGATATATTTGAAATCTCGAAAGCTGAAACTTCAACACAGGAGGTGTTATGAGGCAGTTTTTTAGAGTTTCAAATGCTTTTTGTTGGTTGAAACTCCATTCCCATTGGACTTTCTTTATCGTCAAATTACTAAGAGGTCGTGATATTTCCACGAAGTTTTGTATGTATCGTCTAAACCAAGAACTCGTTTGAAGGAAGGATTGGAGTTCCTCCTTGATGTTTTTGGGAGGTGGAATTCTCTGGATACAGGAAACTTTTTCTGGATCAACTTCGATTAATTTTTGTGTGATCCAAAATCCCAAATATTTCACACGAGAAGAAGCGAAGTGGCACATCTCTCTGTTTGCGTGCAGTTTGAAAAGCAAAAGCCTTTTGAAAACAGCTTTGAGATCGGAAAGGTGTTTCTCGAATGATTCTGACAACACGATTATGTCGTCCAGATAGGTGAGGGTTAGGATGTCCTCAAGTCCATTGCAAAAACTGTCTATTAATCTCTGGAACGTTGCTGGGGCGTTCGTAAGAAACGATATGTTCCAAAGGGCCACACAAATGACGTCTTATCTCGATCATCAGTATGAACCTGCACGAAGATCAAGGGTCGACATGAAAGGAGTAGGTTTTGCCTCATGTAACAGGTCATCCATTCTTGGAAGTGGGTAGGAATCTGGAAATGTAATCGCGTTCAATTTCCGGTAATCTATGTAGAAGCGTACTGTTCCATTAGGTTTCAGTATTAAAACAACTGAGGATGCATAAGGGTATTTGCATTCCTCAATTATTCCTTCAGATAAGAGCTTGTCAATTTCTTGCTTTAAGATTTCTTTCTTGGCAGGGTTCATTCTGTATGGTGGTACAGCTACTGGGGGATGGTTTCTATTTTTAATTCGATGTTCTACGAAAGGTGTTGCTTCTATCCCCTGGTTGGAAGATAGTTGAATGTTGACTCAATAATTCATTTAATTGTGATCTTTGATAAGCCGATAGATGTTGTCCTTCACAATCTCTTAACAGTACAGTGTCAACTTACGACGTACATTCAGTTCAATCATTAGGCTTAGAATCATCATCATCAATAAACTTAAACTTTTGTTGCGGATTTTATCGTGGTAAAACCACCAATGATTTTGTAGATCTAAAACAATTCCAAGGCTTCTAAGAAAATCCGATCCTAAAAGTGTCCTGTTACCCTTTGCTGAGGGAAGTGCAAATAAAGTTATGCGGAATGATCTTCCTTCAATGCGAATGTCTACCTGGGTCATGTGGACCTCTTCGTCCCTTTGAATACTATCGACAAGAGTGACATTCATAGTAGTTTTCTTAAATTCTGATCCTTGTTCTTTCAAGAGATTATATAATGTTTCTCCCGCTATAGTGTGAGCAGCGTCAGTATCAGCACAGACAATTCCCGTAAATCCGTTGATTTTTACTCTTAAAAGAATCGTGTGAGGTGTCTCTACAGACACTATAAGTAAGTTTATTGCTTTGAAGTCGACTGATTCTTTACTTAAAGGAGGAGAGCAGGTTGGACACTTAGCCTTAACGACGCCTGATTTTCCACAACCATAACAACTAACAGTTGGTCGATCTTCTCTTATGCTAGAATTCCTTGTCGCTGAGTTTTTAACAAGTTGAGGGTTATTTTTATAATTTTTAGGACCACTACGTTGAGATGGCTTCGGGGTGTTATTACTGACGTTTCTACTCCTGATGTTTTTAGCTTCTTCATATAAATCTAATTTATCAGCCAGTTGAAGCGGATCAGTCCACTCGGACCAATGGTCCACAAAATGTTCTCTATACTCAGAAGGAGACCGACTTTTAATTTGGTCTGATATCATGAAATTCTTTAACTTCTCAAACGCATTGACTTTTAATTCGCAAATACAGCCATCAAGAAATTTCTCAAATCGAAGTAAAAATCTCACCACGTACTATCAAGATTTTTGCGATGTTGCAAAAATAACTCTCGAAACTTTTCGGCACTCAATTTAAAATGCTTTAAGAGAATTTGTTTAATGTTTTCATAATATTGTGCATCACCAGCAGATTCCTTTGCAATCAGTTTTGCAATGTCATTAGGTAACAAACCCAAGAGATACACTACCCATTTCCCTTGGGGTATGTTCAAAATTGTTAGTTGCCTTTCAAATAAAGTGAGAAAAGGGCTCATGTCATCACTTTTTGGATTAAAGTTTGTAATAGTAACTTAGGATATTCATGTCAGTGGGTTTCAAAGCAGGTACGGAATCATGACTAGCACTGAACTAGCTACTTGTATTTTCAATTTCTCAAGCTCATGCTTGCATTATTCTATCTCTTTCCTTTTGTTACATTTGCGTTCCTCAAGCTGTTTTCTTCATTAAATTCACGTTCCTCTATTTCTTTTCGTTCCGCAATAATGCTAAAAATTAGATCTTTAATGAACTCTTTATTATATCCCTTACTCATTAAAATGGCATCCTTAATATCAACTATTGTCATTTGTTCCTTAACATTCACATCAAGTTTGTTTGCTAGAACACACATATCCTGTTTATGTCCTTTAGCAAAAAAACGACATGGTCACGCGTTTCACTTAAAATACATTCTTTGATGAAAAAACAATTTATTTTGGCACAAACTAGAAAGATGTAATGAGGTCACCTTACCCAGAAAAGATTTGTAGTCATTTTACTATAGAATAGCACTATACTAAAGTTAGTTGTATCAAAAGTAACACAGTGTCAAAATAATATACAAAAAAAAAAAAAAAATTCGGCAATGTAACCAGAAATGCAAGAAAAAAGTATCAATAAATAAAACCGTTATGGAGGCAACAGTTACCCTGTTGTAAACATGTCATTGAGCCGCTGGTTCGTCAAGTTAAGCTCAAATTGAAACTACGTTTATAAGATTGAATACATTCAGCATATTATAATAACAATTTCTAATACAGAATTTTACTCTTAAAATGCCTTGCTTTGAATATATTGTTGCGTTTTTCTTCTTCTGACACCAGTTGTTACGTTATTTTCTTCCTTCACATTTGTACGGGGTTCGTATGGTTTTGGAGTGAAAAATGATGACAATACTTGATGAAGTATCGAAACACACTTTATTTAGACAATATTGTCAGGATAGCTCCAAAACACATTTTACAGTCGTCGATGAACTACTATAAACACGCTGACACGATCAGCGACACAGCCTTCAGATTATCAGGCTATCACAGTGGAGACAGCTTCACTGCAAAGCACCAGAGCACAGTTCCTGACTCTGCTTGGTCGTTCTCGGAACTCCACCTACTCTCTAGACCAGGGGTAGGCAACGCGGCACCCGCGGGTGCCATGGCGCCCCCGATCGATTTTTATTGTGCCCTCGCTGGACTAATGTAAATGTATGATAGCCAGAGCGATTTACTTACTCTTGTCAAACGGCGATATACAGCAAGTACTGTCTGACCACGTATTTTAGATCTATGTAAACATCCGGTTTGGGGTGGAAGTGGGCACATCTATCAGTTATGTAGGGGTGAGTGCAGTAGCCCGGTAGACACTAAAAGTCCCCTGACCTTCAATTTCACCCACATCCTTTTGACCTTCGAGAGGGAAAAATACCCGCGCTTTTCTCCCACACACCCCTTCAATTAAACTGACCCATCTTGGCCCTCAGCCAAACTGCTCTCGCTAGCGTGGTTAGACGGTAGTCAGTTGAGTTTAGGATTGTGCATAGATTAGCAGTTTGCTAACCTTGAGCGTATCTAATAACACACACGTATTTTTTGTTAGTGTGTGATCATATTTCGAATAGACCACGCATAAACCGTGCATTTAAAACTACCCAGTAATCCGAAATAATTCTTTTCTATCAAAACCCTTAATGGATAAATGTAAAAGAAAAAGAACATATTATTTTAACGATGAATGGGAACATCTATATTGTTTCGTTGATTACAAAGGGAAGTGCATTTCTTTTTTGTGTAATAATAGTGTTGCGATTCCCAAGAAAAGTAATATTGAACAACATTTTAAGACCGTTCATACCAATTTTGATAGTGATTATCCAATGAACTCTGAAATTAGAAGAAAAAAAAGTATTTCTTTAAAATCTTCAAGAACTAACCAGCAAAGTCTTTTTACTAAACCACTGCAACAACAAAAAGCAGCAACGATCGCATCATATAAAATATCGCATTTGCTAGCTAAGAATAAAAAACTATTTACAGATGGAGAATTAGTGAAAGAAGCCATGTTAGAAGCTGCTGATTCACTTTTTGAAGAATTTAAAAATAAAAAGGAAATAGTTTCAGCTATAAATATGTTGCAATTATCAGCACGAACTGTTACTAGAAGAATTGAAGTAATTGCGGAGAATTTGGAGGCAGAATTAGCAAATGATATGGAAAATTGTATTTTCTTTTCGCTACAGATGGATGAATCGGCAGACGTGACAAATATATCACAATTAGCAATTTGCGTGAAGATAGTATTTTCTGATTTTACAAAAAAAGAAGAATTCCTTAAAGTTCTGCCATTAAAGGGAAGCACCAGAGGAGAACATATCTTTTCTACTTTTAAAAAGTATATAACAGATGTAAAATTACCTGTACAAAAGTTATCGTCAATTACAACAGACGGGGCACCAGCGATGACTGGTAAGAAAAAAGGATTTACTGCCTTATGTAGACAGGATTCCTTATTCCCAAAATTTATTTCTTATCATTGCCTCATACATCAGGAAATGTTATGCGCTAAAACAATCGGTTTCCAACACATATTTACGATAGTAACAAAAATTATTAATTCCATAAGACCGGGAGCTATGCAACACAGATTGTTTAAATTACTTTTAGAAGATGAGGACGTTCAGTTCACAGATCTTCTTTTACATACTGAAGTGAGGTGGCTGAGCAGAGGTAAAATACTTGAGTGGTTTATCATGCTTTTGCCACAAATAAAGGAATTTATTGCATCAAGAGGAGAATTTTACGAGCAATTAAAAAATAAGGATTGGCTAATCGACCTCGGATTTCTGACAGATATAACTGCAAAGTTGAATGAATTAAATTAAAAAATACAAGGGAAAAATCAGCATATCGCTGACATGATTAGTGCAGTAAATGCATTCAAATGCAAGTTAGTGTTGTTGAAATCCCATCTATTGAAAAAATCATTATCACATTTCCCAAATATAAAATATACTGTTGAGAGTTTAAATTTGAATAATAAAAATTTTACTGCTACATCATATTTAGAAATTATAGATAAGCTAATAGAAAAGTTTTCTTCTAGATTTGAAGATTTTGCAGCATTAGGACCCGTTCTAAGATTTTTCATAAATCCATTCAATGTTACTGAAGATGATGTCCTTGAAATAGTTTCAGTGTATTTCGAGCTTCATAATATCGAAGACCTAGAATTAGAAATAATAAACTTGCAAAGTGATATTATTTTAAAAGCGCATAGTAATGATAAAATGTTTTGGAACTTAGTCGATGAAATAAGTATCCTATTTTAAGGAAATGTGCGCTAAAAATTTATTCATATTGTGCGACAACATACAATTGCGAGTCTTTGTTCTCAAATATGAAATATTTGAAATCAAAATACTGAACAAAGCTTAATGACTCACATTTAGATAATTGTTTAAGGACCGGGAACTCTAAATATATCCCCAATTATAAGAAATTAGCTGAAAATATGGACACCCAAGATTCACACTGAATTATATGTATCATTATGTATGACACCAACAAAATAAAGTTATAAAAAATCTGTTTTTTTTAATGCCTATTTATACCTGATGATTATTTGTAAAATATGCGCCCTCGGTGATTTTCAAATTTAATATTGCGCCCTTAAGGACAAACAGGTTGCCGACCCCTGCTCTAGACTCTCCATGCTACAACTCGCAATTTCAACGATACACCAAAAGACTCCCTCGATGCACTCGACAACCAACTTGGCGCTAGACTTAGACGCTCGCTCAATGACTGACTATCAGCTCGCTACACGAGGCACACACACACTCGATACTAACTGACTGCGGGCCAGCAGGATTTATATAGCTTTCGGCTTGGGTTTGAGAACATTCTGGGTTAAACCGGTAAGAATTTGTTCCAGAAGGTTCTCCAATCGTCCATGGTATATCGCGAATTTTGTTCGCCAAATGTGGCAACCCTGCATTCCCTTGCAACCCTAAAACTGCTTTACAGAAAAGCTTTACAAGGGTTGAACTATTTCCTCTTGCTCAAGCTACAGCACGCGGCTGTGCTATAACTCTCATCGAAGAAGTATTCATGCGGCATGGTAAACCATGATGAATCATCATTGATAACGTAACCCAGTTTATCAGTACTAGTAGAGTTCCAGGGGATTGTAACCCCGTTAATACACCTTTAAGGTTTCAATCAGCTACTAAAGCACCAGAGGTGATAAGTTGTTTTGTATTATTTTAAGTCTCACTAGATGCAAAGAGTGAGTTTTACAAGAATTTTTACATTTTTATATATATATATATCTTGAATGAGAGGCAATAACTCACTTTAATATGCAGCAACTTCTAAGGGTAAGCGGTTAGTTATAAATAATTAAATTAGGTAGTTAGATAACCTTACTCATTATGGATTTACATGGCCACTATTAAATTTCATTTATTTTTTAACAATATTTGTTAAAAAATCTGATGTGTACACCACATGACTTTCTTGTATGGAATATTAAATTATACACATTTTTTCTTGCATTTTATTATTGAATTAAACTTATTGAATTAAATCTACTTCGTCGATAGCGCATAAACCACAATAGAATAAATGTATTCTTTAAAATTCACTGTATTTGTTTACAGCGACACTCTGGCGCTAGGTTCACTTAACAGTGTTATATTTCATTCATATTATAACTCAGAATGCACAAAATTTATATCATGTGAAGAATTATCTAATTGTTGCTACATGTTCTATTCAAATATTTTAATAAATCTTGAACAATATATAAAAGAAATCAAACTAAATAAAAAAGAAACAGTTTTTCACAGACGATTCAGTATTTCTCATTCAATTCAGTTCTCACTTTGCGACAAGGCAAACACACATAAAAACTCAAAATATCTGTATTAAAAATTATGAAGCAAATCTTAAACACTTAATTCCTAGAATAAATTCCAGAAAGGATTATGCGTGATTTAATTAGCAATAATAAATGAAGGCATTATCTTTGTTGTTGCAAAGCTTAGTCTCTCTATTGGCAACAAATCTACTATTCTGCTGTTTCAAATGTAAACAAATATATCCGCAATGTTAAGCCAAAAATTAGGCTTAACCAAACTTAAACAGCTTTTAAATTATTGATAATTCTACAAATATTGTTTGCAGATTTCCTAAAGCATACTTGCCAACCTATGACACTCAACAGGGTTCATAGCCACATTTTAGTCAAAAAAATAAGCATCTGCCTAATTACATCATACACAACATAACCTTAAAAATAAAACTTGTAATTTAAAATATGAGAAATGAAGTACTTATTAAGAGAGAATAAGCATTACCTCAACCATGGAAAATAATTACTTTTTTTTTTTTTTTTTTTTTGTTTTTAATTTTAAATAATAGTTCAATTTACAGAATTAGTTTACAATGAGAGAAAAAAAAACTATGAAGAACTAAACTATATTACAAGATTTAATGATGAAATTTCAGCTCAAAATAGAGAAAATAAATAATAATAAGGCATATTTATTGTATTCGCTTGGAACCTAATAAAAAATACAATTTATTTTTCCACTCATATTGATATTTAAATAATTTAAATATAAATTCTGAACATTTTCTAACTTTTCATAGTATATCAGTTTTCTCTTAACAGATATTGCAAGCAAAGTAATTTAAGTAAAAAAAAAAAGGAACATTTCTGTAATCAGAAGATAGAAATTTGCTTCATGCAGTCATCTTTAACAGTAAAAGCTTAACTAACCCTAATACTTGGAAATTGACGAATATTCGGGCAGTCGAGCCCGCTTAGCAAGCACAGTAAAACTCTTAAGTGCTCATAAACAAATCTCGGACTGAACATCAAAATTAATTATCTCTGAAAAATATCGCAAACGTTATTGTGCAATACGTGCGCTGTAATTCTTCCCTACGTGATATTACGCAATCGGAATCAACAACTGCTGGTATTGGGAGAAAAAAGAACTAAATAACTGGAGTGTTTTTCATTCTAATTTTCAACAGACGGCGTTAAACTTCCGGAATAGAATCATTCTTCGCTTGGGTTGGTAGACCGCAGAACTTTTAGTCCTATTCAATCCAGATTGGAAAGTGACCCCCCCCCCAAAAAAAAAAAAGGTCCGTTGCTTGTTTTGCAGCGAACTGTAACAGTTTCAATATTCAAGATTTTGCGGAGAAAGAGGAGACCTCCCAACCTTCATACTGTATAATGTATTGGCCAAAAAAATGAAACTATTTTGACTTTCCCTTTATTTAAGCCATTCCAAATATTATTCCTTAGAAAGCTAATCTGTATTAAAACATAACCATTTTTGGAAGTTTACTATACTTCAGAAGTTACTGCAACTATGTTATTATAAACATTCATACATATGCTCATAATATAAGCATAACGATCATAATAAACACGAATATGAACTGATCAAGCAGAACGAGAATGCAAATCTTTTTAAGATCTTGATAGAAATTCAAACGTGTGTAGTATTTGGGTGGGAGGAAAAGAATGCCGAATGTAGCGGGATTTTCTACTGCTTTCGCAATTCTTTGACCAACAGAACGACGGGCACCTGCCTACTCTTCCTGCACACCAAAGGTTATGTTAATGCAGAGAAAGGGGGAAAAGCTATTTCCGGGAGTATGACTCACCATCTGACATTCCATATTAGGAAGAAAAGTTGTTTAGTTTCGGCTTTGATACGGTAAATAATAGCGCGTTCATAAAAAAAAAAGCAAAAAATAAGCACTAAAAACAAAAAAAATAAGGGCTTTAAAGAAAAAGTAAGCACCTATAAGGGCCTTTATATTTTATTTTCAAATATAAGACTTATAAGCACTTATAAGGACCGCTACGAACCCTGCTCAAAAATCAAAAGATTTTGTTAAGAAATCAGGAGATTTTTCACAATGTTAAAAAGACTTTTTAAATGATAAAAATATAGTTTTTAATAATGAATTAACTTTAAATAGAAACTAATTCTTAAATGCAAGCAACACAAAAATATCTTACACATAAAAAACATTTTGATTACTTGCATCGTTTAAGGGAAAAAAAAAAAAAAAAACACTTTAATCAGTTTTCGTACAAATGTTAAAAACAGTGGCAGATCTTGCTTTCTTTAAGAAATAACTTCATAATTTTGTTCACAGCAATTGCCAGGTAGGCCTGTTTCACTAATAAGAGTTTTTCTAATGTGTAATCACTAACATTAGATCTAAATTTAGTCCTCATTTTCGCAACAACACTGATAATCCTCTCACTCTCTGAATTACCACGGGGAACTGTCAAGATGGCCAGCACAATTCTATACAGTTCACTATATTTTAAAATTCCATCAGCACCTTTCAGTTTTCCAATTAAACTCCACTGGGTGTCAATCCTAGCCGATTTTATAACTTCATCCAAGTTTTCTAATTGTAAACTGCTGTTATGCAGCTGTTGGAACTGTTTCAATTTTTCCTTCCTTCAACTTCGTTCAAGATAATAATAAATATCAACAATGTGTTCATCCACATTTATTGGTAAAGAAGCTGCCCCCTTTTCAGCTTCTAAATTTAAGAGGTGACAGGTGCACCTCATAATCTGCAAATCTGAATTTTCCTTTCTTAAGATGCCTGCAAAACCAGTCTTCCAAGCCTACCAATACTAGTGCATTATCGGCACCAAGTGCTAAGCAATTATCCAAAAAGCCTGCATTTTCTTTTAAAGTTTTAATAATTAGCTGTGCTATATTAAAGCCTGTCAAATGTCCTTCTAAAGTGGGAACAGAAAGTAAACTGCACTCAATTTCTGAAGACTCTGGAATAAAAAAAGAAACAACAATTAGATACAGTTTTGAATCGGTATTATTGCTTCCATCCATAGAGAGGCAGAACAGAGCTGTTTTAATGCAATCAATAACTGAAGATTTATTTTTCAAACCCATTTCTTTAACAATTACACCTGTTTTTGATTCTTGCACTTGAGTATTTCTTAGCGATTTCACTATCGGGAAACATTTTTCTAAATAAAGCTGCAGCGTGATACGTTGCATTCAATGGCAGGTTGTGCTTCAGTTAAAAGGCAGAGAACAGACTTTCTGCATTAATAACTTTTTGGTCCTTTGTTTCCGAAGAAAAATCTAATTTTTCGTTTTTTTAAAAACAACTCATGTTATCCTTGTGTTTTTGAGTATGCACATGTTTGAAAACATCCGCCCTTCCACCAAGCGAAATCGAAAAATCACAACGGCAGGCGGTACACATCGCAAATTTATTACATTTCCTTGAGGAAATAATGGAAGGAAAGTCAACTGTGTACGATTTTTGAAATGCACACGCGTATTTCACCTTTCTCGCAGACATAACAAAACATGATAATTTCTAAAACTATTTTCCGAAGGCACGTACGTGTACTCACACAACTCAGGGCAAAATGAACGAAATAACTAAAGAACATCTTAATAACAACTTTCTTTGTCCTCATTGGCTAATAATATGTGCCAGCTGACACGCAGTGGAGCTCGATGCCCATTGGAGAACTGGAGAACGACGTTTCTGGATACGTATAATGCTCTCACTCACAAAGCAGAAGTTATCTGATTCGCAAGGTTTTGTTTTAGATATAATGTAGAGAAAATTCAATTGCTTTCAGACGTCCAAAAGCACTTTTCTTTATTCATACAACAAAGTATTAAGCCAAGTTGCATAAAAATTGTGAGAAATTTTAAGAATAAGAGAAAGTTGAGAGAAATATATTGTAAATCGGGTTGGCGGGAGAGCGGTCGAAAATCGGGAGTCTCCTGCCTAAATCGGGAGAGTTGGCAACTCTGCTAAAGGCATAAAAATCTTAACCAGAAGATAAAAACAACATAATTCAATTGTTTCTAAAGCAAAAAATGCACAATTTACAAACATTTAAGAGTAAAGAACTAAGATAACTGAGCCGGGTAACAGATATATACATAAATATATTTATATACGTTTGGTGCGGCCGATTGCAACCAAAATACGAGATGCACATCTACATGTTATAACAGTCCTATATACAAAATTTCAACGTTTTGAGGCTACTTGTTTTTGTGTTATGTGAAATACATAGGTACAGACGGCACGAAAAATTCTCTTCAAAATTCATTTTAAAGCAGTTTTATAATTTTTTTGGAGGAAAAGTCTTTTATTCTGTACTTACATACAGATGTCATGCAAAAACAACGTTAAATTGCATTCGATAGCGGTCAAAATGGATATTTTCATTGAAATATGCTGCCTGAAACATTTTGCGATTACAATACTTCCTTTTTACTTTGTACAAGGAAGTAAAAAACCCTAACAAAATCACAACCTAGTAAAATTTCACAGTTTAAAATACATGCAATTTATGACAGTGATTATGTGATCACAACCTAGTAAAATTTCACAGTTTAAAATACATGCAATTTATGACAGTGATTCTTAAACAATATTAGAATAATTACACATTAAAAGCTACAAAACATTTGCTTCGTAGCAACAACACTCAACAAAATGCAAAAATACTTATGGAACTCTTCAATTTGAAGCCTTCGCAGGTATTTTGGGTAATTTATATTGATTTCCTTCTCTTTAGGCATCTTTTCTAATAATCAGAAAATTGTGTCAATACGTAAACCAATGTTTTCACTAGTTTCCCTGCATGTTTAATTTTCATTGTTCTTCCAGACATTCTTCAAAATTATGAAATTCCTAGCAAACTTTCTGTAAAATACATCCATTAAGTGTTTATACTATGGAGATGTTTTTCATTTTGTAACTCTCAACATTTCTCTGGATTCTTCTAGAATCATGGGTCTATAAATGTTGCCTTCAAATTCTTCTAAGCTGCAATGTTTAAAATCCTAAAGAAAGATTACCCCTACCAATTCTGCAAGAGCAAAAAGCCAGAAATATTTTTGGGAAAAAAATATATCAGATGGAAAGAGTGTAAAAATTAATTTCATAGACAAAACTGATGCATATTCTGAGACAATTTACATGGGAAAAACTCTTACCATGAAAAATATTTTAAAAAGGCATTTTTAATTAATTATGTAGCTATTTTGCTTTTCCTAAGAACTGTTTCATAAATTGTGCTTTATAGCATTATACCTTATTTATTTTTCAAATTTAAAATATTGTATATAATAAGTGGCCAAAATGAAACTTTATAATAATATGAGAGCGAAAATTAAAAATGTTTTATTTTAATGTTATTTTTTAAATATAATTTCAATATCTTACCATTATTTAAATGAAATTAATCAACGTTACAATGTTTTAAAAAAATCAACGAAAAATTCCAAGATCTCGGAATTATAAATTTTCTAGAGAAACTGGTCTTAAAATCGCCAAAATATTAAGTCATGAGATTTAGAACCATTTAATAACAGAATTCACATCACCAAAATCGAAAAGTTCTTTTAAGAGCTTCTCATTAGGAAAAATGAAATAATTTTGAAATACTTATGTTGCACTTCTTTCACTATGAAACTCCAGTATCCCACCATTTATATTAGAAATAGGAACCAATTATGAAACCATTCAAAAGATAACCATATTTGTCAGTGAATCGCCAAAAATATTCCTCCAAAATGCTAATTCACATTCAAAATAGCAGTCGTAAAAACAGACAAATTTCAGATGATTAAAATTAAGAACCTTCTGCCAATTTTGGCCAAAATTAAGGACTTTTAAAGACAAAAAATCGATTTAAAAAACCCTAAGGACGTTAAAGGACTCTTAAGGATTGTATGAACCCTGGGGGTTTGTTGAAAATTTTAACAACAGTGTAGCTGCTCGGAACTTTTCCATAAATAAAAAACAAGTTTGAGAGTGGATAAGGTAGTCCTTTTCTGTTATCAGAATCGGATTCAAAAGTATATGTATACAACCATATAGTCTAAAACCAGTCGCTCTTCACTTTAATCTGCAATGATATCGTTTTTGTCTTTTCTGCTAACACAAACTCAATTGATGGTATTTGCTAGTATACACGTTGAAGTGTTTTCTCTTTGAACACCTAAATTCTTTGAAGTAGCCTGAAAGTACATTCAAAAGCGTCCAACTTTTTTAAACATCTTGGTATGTCTGACAGCCAAATTTCCCTGTAAATTTTTGCTTACTTTTCTCCCTAATTTTCTTCTTTCCTTCTACGGTTATTTTCAGTGCTCACACAAGAAAATTAAAATTTTTCGACTGCTAGACTTCCATAAATTTTGCATTCTTGTCAATTTTTTAAAATATCAATTACATGAATTGCATTTCAGCTGAGGACAGCTTTTCATTTTCTAGTCATTTTAACTATAAATAAAGTTTAAATTACGTTTCAGCTGAAGACAGCTTTTCATTTTCTAGTCATTTTAACTATAAATAAAGTTTAAATTACGTTTCAGCTGAAGACAGCTTTTCATTTTCTAGTCATTTTAACTATAAATAAAGTTTAAAGCGAAGCTCAGAGGATAAATATTTTAATTAAAAGATTTTTGCTAAATGACAAAGAAATAAAACAGTACAGCAGGGTTTATTCTGTACCACCGAGTGACCCGATTCTTATATCGGCTGAAGCAATCTAAATCATATTAAAGATCATGTTTTTTTTATACAATCTATAACGCGAGAGAAAATTAGCTTCTTAAAACATTCTTTCTAAGAGGATTAATATAAAATATTATATTTTAAAACCTGGGACTTAAACCAAACTGTCAGACTTTTAAAGTTTAATTTGCATGGTGGTTATAATTAAAGTTCCAATTTGAAATGGTTATAAAAGGAAAACTACCAGACCAAATGTTATCAAACTTGGGAATCGTGTAAAGGAGGTTATGGGAATTTATTTTCACGGGAAAAAAAAAAAAGAGTTTAAAAACTCACCACCAGTGGGAAAATGGTGCTGTATACAATATTCGTAAATGAAATAAGACATGAAAACATCTGTTTAAAATGTGTTTAATAGTTTCCAAAACGTGATACAAAGCATGTTCAATGTAGCGTCCAGCATTTTCCGAGAGCAAGTTAAATCCTGTTCCTGCATTCTCAACAGCAGCTCTTAGCATATCAGGAGGAATGTTACGGACATGTCAGTGTATCACATTTTTCATTTCCGCCAAATTCTTTAGATTATCACCATAAACAGTGCTTTTGAGATAACCCCATAGCCAAAAGTCACAGAGATTGAGGTCTGGTGGGAACAGGGGAATTGTCGGCCTATAAGACGTTCATTCGTGAAAGTAACTGTGCGACACATGTCAGGTGGGGCCCAGCCCTGCATAAAAATCGTAGTATCTAAAATGCCACGTTACTGCAGTTCATGTATCACGAAACATTTTAACATTGACTCTAAGCGATTGACGATTGAGCGAGCTGCAATCACAGTGGCCCAGCTGTCGACTGCTCTTCAGAGAAAAATGGTTCAGTTATGAATCTAGCTGTCATTCCACATCAAACAGTGTGGAATGACTGCTATGCAATCAAATGCAGTAGGAGAATGCAATGGAACAAGGTAGATAACATGAGGGATTTCTTTGGCCCAAATCGATTAAAAGCGTTTTGAATCAGTATCTTCCTGTTTTAGGGCCGAATTCAGGCTTAAAAAATTACAAATTAGTGATGTGTATGAAAACAATTTTGCGCATTTGCGATCTCACATTTTCTAATCGTTAATTCGTAGTTTTCACGAACGAATTTCTCACTTACACGGATGGCGAACTCGACGTTTATCAAATTTAACGCCTTTAAATAGTAATTTGCTTACTTCAAAGTTTCTTAAGGGTATACAAAATATTAAACCCGTGTAACAAAAGGTTAAGTTAGATTCCGAACCATATTTCGTTTAACAATATTACATACAGTGCCATTTCCCCCTGGTGGTGAGGTTTCGAACTTCCTTTTTTTCATGGAAAATAAATTCCCATGACCTCCTTTACATGATTACCAAGTTTGATAACATTTGATCCAGTAGTTTCCTTTTATGACCATTTCAATGTGGAACTTTAATTATAACCACTCTGTATATTATTAAATTTTAATCTGAAGCTATGCGTTATATGTACACCACATGTAAATTTTTCGCTTTTATGGAAAAATAAAGATTCGAAGCAAATATACTTAGGATAAATGGACCAAAACTGAAAAAATATCCCCTCCCTCCAAAAATCAAATATTGAAACTTCGACCTTGAATTTATTGGGTTATCGAAATATTTAATTTATCTTATCTTCTAAGTCCTAGTTCCGACAACAATTCCGTCAATAATTCCGAATTACTTGAGCTGAAGTAAAAGATTTAGTATATATTCAACTGTATATTAATAAAGTAATCAGAGTGTAATAAAAATAGATTATAGAATTTACGCTGATGCAACTTTTTGTATGACTGCACAACATGTAATGGAAGAGAAGGCTAATGGAAAAGTGACTATGTTTTTTGCAAGATTCGTACATAAACTGACCCCATAATTTAGGTATAGAAAAAGTTCCAAAAATTCTTGGCTTATACAAGAAAATATATGGTATTATCCAATAAAATATCCAAATAAACATTTATTTAATACCCTGAAATAACAATTCAGGAAACTTACTTTGGAAGAAGAATGGAAACTGTTAAGCTAATTATCATTTACAGGTTTCCATGCTTGGCTTAGAAACAATATTGATAACTTAACATAGTGTTGAATACTTATTAATTATTCAGACTGGTTAATGTACCATAAGCAAATACATAACTATACAAAAAGCTTATAAAAACTAATCATTGACATTTATGATATAATGACATTAGCAATGTAAGGTATTTGATAATGTAAAAGATTAATTTAGAAAATTCATACCTTTCTAATTTTTTTTAACAATTTATGCTCATTCAGTAAACTTTTCAAAGCAACTTTAAACATAAACAAGCAATAATATTATAAGTATCCTCAACTAAATTTTTAGCTTCATTCTAAGTCTTTTTTTTTTTATATGTTTTGTTCTTAGTTGCAATTAGCTACCATAAAAAATATTTAAAAAATCTCAAAAAATAACCTTCCTTTCCCCCCTTTTATTTGTTGTTGTTGACTTAAAGCAGATAGGAAGAATAGAATAGCAATTTTTCTACATATTGTAAAATAAACAGTGTTCATTAAAAAGCAATAATACATAAAGATAGAAAAATAAACATTATTTATTTAAATACTATTAAGGTTGCAAAATTAATAAATTAATCTATACAAGAATAAGATAGAATAATTTTTTTAAATTTCGTTTTAGCATTTTGCATCAAAAACTTTAAAAGTCTGAATCCCTTTTTAAATTGTTGCCACCAAACATTATCACCCTATATTATACTTAAAGAAATTAAATAATGAAGAATCTGCAATAATATATGTATGCTTAAATTGCATTGTGATAAAACAAAGACCCCTAAAGCCATCAAATTTTGAATAACATAATCCTCCACCAAATATGGGCTAATTTTGCATTTGGAATTTGTTGTATTATCAATTTCATATTTTGTAAAGCATTTATGAGTTTTTAATTAAGAAACTCAATATTTTCAAGGCAAGCATTGGCAAAAGTGTACGAAAATTTTAAAAAAAAAAAAAAAAAATTATCTCTAGGGCACTAGATTGTGTATCGGAAATTCTAAAGACATGCTCATTCATAAATTATTTTGCTCTTGAATTGAATTTTGTGGTTTAAGTGATGAACATGATATTTAATAAATAAAGGTAACACACAAAACGTTAAAAAAAAGGACCCTTTGGGCATAATATAAAATCTGAAAGCCTTCAGACTTTAAAAATTTTCTTTAATTTTTTTAATTATTTGAATTTAAAAAAGTTAGAAAGTTAGTTAATATTTAATAGATGATTACATTTGTAATTCAATCAGATTAAAATTTAGAAACAAAACTCATAATTGTTTTGGCTACTATTTCAAGACTGATTTCCAAGGATTTTTTTTTCACTTTTTTTTATGTGTCCGTGCGTCTTCCTCTAATTAGGTTCCATGCCATTTTTCCAAGATACTATATATTCCATCTTATTCTCTCATGTATGACTGAATTCACACCAAAAATATATTTACCAGAAACAACTTCCATTTTTACTGGCTTCTTCTTTTTCTATAACACAAATCGAGAAACAAATTAAAACTGGTATATAGTAGCAATAACATCATAAGAAATGATTATTAAAAAGTGCATAAAACAAACCCCTATATAATTAATAACAAAATTTGTAAAATTTAAGTGCTTTCTGAATTAAAGTATGTTAAGCCATCCCCCACTTGTTAAATAAGCTACAGATCACAGCATTATTGAAATCAGGAATCATTAGCATGAATCCTAACCAATGCAGGTTTATTCATTGAGCACTGGGATTGGTACCCAGGGGTCGGATAAGCTGGATATCTATCTGGACCCCTGGGTCCGAATTTGATAGTTAAAGGTATAAATTCTTTAGAAAAATAGTAAATGATTTTGTAAAAATAATCCATGCCTCTCATCAGCATGTCCATGTCCGTAGGTATCTTAATGCCGGCACGGCGCCAGATGATAAAAGTGGGATGAAAACTATAATGCACCTTACAATCAAGAAGCAAGCAGATGAATTAGACTACAGACAATACCTTACAAAATATGTAACATGACGCAAACGTTATAAATAAATAATGGAGTGTGGGCTGCCAGACAAATATAATGATAGCTTTATTGTACTGGTTGCAGGATAGCAGAGAATAAGGTATATTATTATCAGCAGTACTAGCAGAGCTACCCATTCTGAGAATGGAATTTTATAATATGAATTTTGTGTGAGAAATATAGGAAAGATGCTGATGAAACCAAAGAATATTTACAAAACGAAATACATTTTCAAGAATTATGCAAAACTTGAAACAAAAACACGATTTATGAAAAATCCGAGGTTGTCCAGATGGCAAAAGCAACTTTTCCGAATATTCTAACTCTATTGAAAATTTATTTCTTGTATTTCACCTTTGAAGTCAATTACCATTCCTCGTATTTATAACTACCTATAGATAAGGTGTATTATTTCACTGATTCTTCAACAGTGTTAGCATGGATACAAAACAAACTTTGCCATTTGTTGCTAATAGAGTATCTGTTGCTTGCAGTACAACAGCTGTTCATTAGTGGTATCATGTCAGCATTCATAACTCAGCTGATTTGCTATTACATGGAGCTGAACCTAAGAATCTTTTTCATAATGATTTATGGTTGTATGGACCTATGTTCTAAACTACAGAGGTTATCACACATGGCTACAGTCCTTGCTAGATGGGACTTTTCTGAGAAACGAGATTCTGGTAGCACTGATTTATATGGGAGAATTCCTAGAAAAAAGAGCTTCATCTGAAGCGAAGTTCCGTCTAGCTACGGAAACGATGTTGCGGCTACGCTAGATTTTTTCGAACCTCACCGAAAATGTCTTGGCTGCACCTCTGTCCCGGGTACAGACAACCAATCAGACGAAAGATATGCTTCTGAAGCATCATGAGATCCCAATCTGAGCGATAATTGATTAGTGTTTGGCATTCAAGTCTTTGTAGTAAGTGAAAATGGTAATCTAGCCACATACATGGGATGCCTGTAATTTTGCGGGTTCTGAGAATTGTCCCTTTCGTCGTCAAGCTCCGCGTAGCCAAAACATAATGTGATTGAGGTTTAAGGAAGGACTGAAACCTTGTGAAATAATCTCTTATGGTTGATGTGGAATATGCCAAGGAACTCAAATTTCAGGACAATGCCTCAGTTAATCTAAATGCAAACTCTAATTCACTTGTTTTAGATAATATTCTTTATCTTATTAATAACTATGTATTATACATGCATTAAGTTTTATCTGCGGATTTATAGGCAACTGAAAAGGAAAAAATTAATAGCCCCTCTCACCCTGAAAAGAATTGAATGAGGCTGAAAAAACCATCATACGTTATGTACAATCACAATATTTTTGCAAGGATATTCTCTCCTTAGAAAATAAGAGCCCACCAGCGGCCAAGCAGTAAAGTCGCTGAACATTGGTAATTCAGTCCCAGGTTTGAATCCTGGTGAACGGGGTTGGCTGCATGGGCGTTTTTGTGGTTTTCCGCATGAATATGAGCCAGTTTCCCTTAGAATGTCGTCCATGATGGCATATCTTCCTTTAGGCAAATAGCCCTCAAATGCTTTGCCATAATTAAATAAACAAACCTTAAAAAATAAAAATTATATTTTTTCCATAAGTAAATTTTTATGTCCATTTTTAGACAAGGATTCTCTTCTGGAAATAGGAAGCAGGTTTACGAATAAATATGTAATGCCAAAAAGACTGCATATTTACTAGATTAGTTTTTGAGTATTACCATATTAAATATTTGCATCTTGGTGTAAAAGCTTTGAGTCATCAGGTTTGCAGCAAATTTTGGTTATTAATTGTCAAGATATATAGCTCGAAAGGTTTTACATGAAAGTGTTACATGTTTTAAAGTTAAACCAATTGTATGTGAATAACTACATGAAATTTATCTGGTGAAAGAACTAACTCAGGGTTTGTATTTAATTTAGTACTTATGGACTTTACTTTTCTAGTCCATTCCTCAAAGCAATTATGTAAAGGTGTATGTTGCTGTATATAGATATATATATGTATGTGTGTGTGTGTGTGTTTAACTACTAAAGGAATACATTTAAAGGAGTAACTAATTTAACCACAGCTATCTTACCTGCCACTATTACAGATTTATTGGTAGACACGGAAAATGTAATACCATACAGTGAGATAATGGTACTAATATGATTGGTGTAAAACCAGAAATGGAAAAAAAAAAAAAAAATAGTAGCTTAGTCCTTATATATAATTTCGATATTACAAATTTGTGAAAGTACAAATTCCATTACGACACCAAGTTTTGGTTGTTTATGGGAAGCAGGCATTAAGTCACTTAAATACCATCTTCAGTGTATAATTGGCAATTATAAATCGACTTTCAAAGCATTTTGGATTGTTATCACACCGACTGAAGGAATTCTCAATTCTAAACCAATTTTACCTTTATCAATAGATGGAAATGATCTTAAGGCTTTAACATCTTGTCATTTTTTTAATCGGACATTCCATTACTTCTTATACTAAACCTAATTTGTTCATATTTCTGACAACAGACTTTCTAAATGTCAAATTATTACCAAGTCCATTGGAGACATGGGAAAACTGATTACTTAAATCATCTTCAACACAGCATTAAATGGTTTATTAATACAGAGGAAGGTATTAATCCAAGGTAAAGGAAAGTGATGAAGAGAAATGTATGTTAGTTCTGTTAAAGGAAGATAACCTTTCCCCATTTAAATGCCTTTAGTGTATGATGTACATAATGGATGTATTGGCAAAATTTTTTTCTGGCTATGAAAGGTGACAATACTTAATTCTGTTCATTGTATTGTGAATAGATTATTGTGTGAAAATGGAACTGTTTTAAAAAATAAAGTAAGACTGTGGCATGGAAAATATGTTCGTGTTCTTTATAATGTTTAATCATCTTCTTACATTATTTTATACTGTATTTCATGATGGAAAATTACCTACTGGCTTTCATATTACTTTGGAGAATTAGTTATTCTTAAAATTATTAAATTGTATGTTAATAAATTATATACTGACATTTGGAATTTCGTTGGGTGACAGCATGCCAAGTTAGAATACAAGCGCCACTTACAGCAGAGAAAGAAAACACTGACTTAGCCACTAGATTCAGTTAAAGCAGCATGCCAGAGCATATCAGTATTATATTATTAGTAATTAGCATTAAAAAGATGTTTTAATTTTCTCAGTATAATTGGCTAATTTAGTTTAGCATAGCACAGCAAAAACATTCAAACCATTTTGAAGAGATTTTAAAGCAAATAGCTGAACAGTAGCCAGTGGCTGTAAAAATATAAAGGTTGTTCGGATTAGTTATTATTGTTAAAGTAACAAAATGTATATAAAATGATGCATTTGGCTAACTTTTATTTATCACCAATGCTGTATTATTATACAAATCTTGCAGCTCAAAAATATTTATGAACTGTCGTTAGGTTACTGTATAATAATGGAATTCTCTAATTATTTTTTATGTTGAAACAGGTTGATGCATATGTGAAAAGTAGTGGCAGTTTGCTTCACAATGCTGAGAATTCTTCAATTCTCTGATTTTTTTTTATTTTTTTTTTTAGTTAAAACAGATTGCTGTGCATGTGAACAGAAGACTGGGAAAATAGAAAGCTTTTTAATTATTAATAAGCTGTTTAACTTAATTTAAATAGAAAGTTGTTTAATTTATTAGTTGCATTTTTAGTTTAGTTAACTTGTTACTGTTTTACTATGAATGCTGTGTTTATAATTTTATTAATTCGTTGCTGTTTGATGTAATTTTCAGCATATTGCTATTTTTTTAAACAGTTACTGTTTTTCATATGTTAGGTTGGCAAAAATTAGCAGGACAGTTAGGCAGACAATGCGATAGTACCCAGGCTTTAAATCCAGAAAATATTGCCACCAATTGTGAAGAAGAGAGTAATAAAGAGATCAATGAGACTTCAAGAAATTATGTCTCACTGTAAAATTATAGAGAAGGTATTAACATGTGAAAGAAATTACTTAAACACAACTTATACGAGGGGAAAATTTTTAATCAAGCAAAACAAATGTTAAGACAGAGTTTTTATTTGGTAAATTGTGTTGCCTTGAGATCATACATGCTTCATTGTTTCACACATACACTCTCATGTTTTTAATTTCATAATTTACACATATAAGCTCACAAGATTCACATTGATAATCTAAAATCGAGAAATTTCAAAAATAGAGTATTGCCAAGATCCTCACAATTCTGGATCTCATACTGTTTACTATATACATAAAGCATTTTCTTTATATACAACAGACTAACAATTAACTGAAGGTGAATCAACCAGGTTATATCTAAGAAAATTTAAGTTTGTTTATTGTGAAACAATGAAAAAATTACTGTTGCAAATCATCACTGCAAAACAAAATTGATAAAATTCTTCATAACCCAAAATATATAATGATTTTTAAATAATTCATTAAATGCAAACAGCTAAATAGCATAACTGAGTAAACTGTGTAGCCATTAATCTAGTATTTCAAAATAATGGCTTTGATATCTTATAAATCCTTCTAGATTAATTTACAATAAGGCAAAGAGAAACAAACTTAGTTTAATGCAGATTTTGAATAAAACTCTATTTAGACTCTATGGCAAATAGACACTCTTCTTCAAGAGCAAAAACAGAAGCAGTGAATACCAGTTTACACTGAAAGCAGCAGACAGAGCAATGCAAAAAAAGAATGTAGTGCCATGAAAGTGTAAGACCACAGTCATTTGAAAGGTAAGATAAAAGTTTCACAAAATAAGATCACTGATCTTAAAAAATAATTATTATTATTATTATTATTATTATTATATGAGTTTCACCTTAATGCTATTCTTCAAGTTCTCTTGTAAATACTGTTCTTTAATGTATTTAGTTTCTTCATTTCCAATGATATTATATTTGCTTTCAACATATTTACATATCTAAATGAATTTATCCTCTCTAGTACACTGGTTTAAAATATATTTAATTCTTAATTGTACTTTTATGTATATAATAATATTACTTATTCTTTCTTACAATTTTTAACCCTCTTTGGATCAACAATTTTAAATCAACACACAGTCATTGGATTCTCAACACTCTTCAATAGATAATCAATGATTTTTTTCTCTAAATATTAAAATTTGGTAATGCTTGGTTCCCCACTTTTTGTGGATGTACGCATTTACTAAAGTGGTCCAGCATATTAGCTCCACGACAACTTTTCGATACCACTTTACCGTTTTCCATAAACATTTATAATAGGAACACATTTGGTCAGATATATCAATTCCCTTTTTCATACTATTGTAAGAAAAAACGGTATCTGGTTTTAATCGATCATCTTTTCCATGAATAATGGCGCAATTGTGAGATCTCAAAGTGGTTAACATGCACAGGTGTCTTTTGTCGGTCCACTTTAAAAATTTCACGCCGCTCCAATTTTCAAGAGATATAATGTCGCCCCGTTTCTGTTTTTGCTTTGCCTGCGGCGGTAGAAATTTTCTATTCATTTTGACTGCACCACAAATATGTGCTCTTTTAATGAGAAGATCTTCGGCTAAAGGAATACTTGTATAAAAACTGTCGGTAAATAAAATCCGACCCTTGAATAATAGATCTAATAGCAATTTCATGACTACATCATGAGAATGTGTTTTTACAATTCTCATTTCATTTTTTCCAGAATAAATATGGATATTGTATGTATATCCGCCCGGAAGGCAGAGTTTGTACAGTTTTACTCCGTACTTGTGTTGCCTGGTGTTGGCGCCTGAATGTCTGCTATACAAAAACTTTCTCTTCTACCGTCGTTGCCTAGCAACTAATCTTGTAACATGTGTGCGTTAAAACTGTCTGTTTTTGTAATTCTTTTTTTATTAGCTTGTTCGATGAAAATTTTTTGCTTGCATTTTTGAATGGCTGCTAATTGAGCGGTTAATTTTCAAACAGAATAAAAGATGAATTTAAAAGAAAATTAGTTTCATTACTTCGTAGCTACAGTCCAAAACAGTGATCTGTCAAGCCAGAGTGGAAATGGCTAAATAAATTGTTGTTTTGAATGTTAAAAACAATAAAAACTTTAGTTTGATAGTGTATTAAAAACGAAAATGGCTAAAGCAGATGATGAACTGAACAATAGAGATAATTCTACAGTGTTGTTATTAGATGAAAAACTAAAAGTGCTGAATCGACGTCGTGGAAACCTTAAAACTAGGATTATGAAATTGGAAACTTTTTTGAAAGATTCAAATTTGAATGCTGACAAGATACGCCTTCAAATTAAATTGGATATGGACATCATCTCAGATCGAATCGTTGAAACTGGAATATTATGATGTCATTGATGATGAAAATTTATGGAGTGGATTTAGAATTTGAAGAAATGGAAGACCGTTAAGAAGAAATAAAGGTAAGTTACAAACATTATTATTAAATCCAGATTTAGTTGATAAATCTTTAATGAACAATATTAAGGATCCTAATTCTATCTCAATTAAGTTACCTGATTTAAGCTTACCAGAATTTGACGGCTGTATTGAGAACTGGAGTAATTTAAAAAAACAATTTGATAGTTTGATTACATATAACTCTTCTTTAAATGATATTAAAAAATTGTTCTATTTACATTCTGCATTAAAAGGAGACGCGAAAGCTGTAGAAACTCCAGAAGACAGTTTTCAATCTTTATTTGAGGTTTTAATTGATAGATATGAAAATAAACGGTTGATTGTTAATTCTCATATTACGAATATTTTACATTTTGAGAAAATATATGTTGATTCTTATAAGAGTCTTAGAAATCTAGTTGACGTTTTCAACAAAAACCTAAGAGGTTTAAACTTAATGAAATTAGAAGCTAATGAACTAACACATCAATTCCTTATAAATATTGTTATTCAAAAGTTAGATAAAGAAACAAGAAAACGATATGAAATGAGTTTAACATCGACTGAATTACCCAAATTTGCAAAGTTCATGGAATATTTAGAAAAATGATCCTAAATGTTAGAAAATTTACATGGAGTTCAATTACCGTCATTAAGAACTAAAACTTCTTATACGAATAAAACCAGAAATTTCCTGTTAAAGTTGAACATGCACATTGTGTAAAATGTCACATTTGGTATATAGTTGTTCTTTATTTTTAAAAATGACTCCACTGCAAAGATTTAATATTGTTAAAAAAATATGCACTTTGTATAAACTGTTTAAGTGACAAACATAAGCTTGCATCATGCAAATCCAAATATTCTTGTCGTTTATGCCAAGGAGAGCACAATTATCTATTATGTAGGTCTGCAACTCAAAATTCCTTGTGTGAAAAAACTTCACCAGATCAAGATATTTTGCCAAGTTTGCAGTCAGAAAATCTTCCCATTTCAGAGACTGAAGATGCTCGTAATACACAAAGCAAAAAGAACCCTAGTTCGTCCGATGCAATAAAAAATCCAAACTTAACTGAAGTGGTAAAGACTTTTAAATAAAATGTCAAACAAAATAGTTTTGCTTTCTACAGCCATGGTTAAGATTTGGTCACCGATTGGGAGTGATTATATTAGCGGCAGAGCGATACCGGACAGTGCATCTCAATCGCATTTTATGACCTCGCAGTTCACTTCTTCGCTTGTCTTAACAAACATAGGCAAATATTCCTGTTAATGGTTTAAGTGAAAATACCATGAATATAAAATGGAAATTAAATGACATTCTTATTAGTAATAAACTCTTCTTTCAACTCAGTAATAGACTTTTTCATTGTACCTAAAATAACAGACTTTGTACCTGCTACCAGAATAAATGTAGAATATCTGAAAATACCTGAGCATATATACTTAGCAGATAGAGATTTTGACAAGCCAGGAAGAATCGACCCCATATTGGGTGCCGAACATTTTTTCGAATTAGTGAAGGAGCGAAAGATTCGATTATCTAATAATTTACTTTTCTCAGATTCAATCTTTGGATTTATTGCTAGTGGATTTATTGAAACTGAAAATTCACATCAATATTGTGGGCTAATCTTCCAGTCGGAAAGTCTAGAAGAATGTGTACATAAATTTTGGCAAATTGAAGAAATAGCCAACGAACCCCTTAGAGGAGGAGTTTTGCAAATTGCATTATCAGAAGACACATAGGAGAAATGAGAGTGGGCGTTTCATAGTACAGATGCCTATTTGAAAAGAAGCACTTCATCAATTAGGTGATTCAAGAAATATTGCTAATAAACGTCTTAATCAGAAGATTAAAAGGTTAAATAAAAACCCAGACCTAAAAAGGCTTTATACCAATTTTATCTATGATTACAAAAGCTTAAATTACGTGGAAAGGGTTGAAGAAGAAAATCCTCCACGCATTACTTTCTACCTTCCTCACCATGAAATTTACAAACCTGAAAAATCACGTACAAAATTGCACATTGTGTTTAATGCTTCAGCTCCTACTACTACAGGATTGACATTTTCTACAGGAACAACATTTTACTCTCAGGAGAGGTTAAAGAAGATATTTTTGATTTAATTGTTCGATTTTGTAAACATAAAATAGCACTGGTTGCAGACATTAAACAAATGTTTAGACAGATTTTAATCGATTCCTCGCAATGGAATCTTCTACGTATCTTATAGACAAGGTAGGAAGACGACTCGCCTATTATTTTTTGATTGAACACTGTAACATATGGGACTAAATGTGCTCCATTTCTAGCTACAAGAACTCTAAAACAGCTTTGGATGAACATCAGAAATACCCTTTAGCTTCTGAAGTGATTCTTTCTCACATCTATATGGACGACATAGTTACAGGAGCTTCTGATTTTGAGTCTACTACTGAATTAAAGAATCAACTAATAGCGATATTCGAAAGCTGTGGAATGTCTTTACACAAATGGCACTCTTGACATGAATGTTATAGAGTGTATCAGATATTTTAGTATCTAAGGAAGAGTTTCACTTTGATTCCACTGAATTTACAAAAACTCTTGGCATAATTTGGCAACCAGAATCTGACATCTTTACTTTTAAATTCGCTTTCCAAGGCAAGTCCTCTTTTACAAAAAGAGATGTCCTTTCAGTCATTGTTCAGTTGTCTGATCCTATTGGCTTTATCGGGCCAGTCATCCGTAAAGCAAAAATATTCCTTCAGAAACTATGGTCTCTAAAACTGAGCTGGGACAATGAATTACCTGAACCATTTCAGGTGAATGGAATTGTTTCATTTTAAATTTAAAGGAATTGGAAAATCTTAAGATGGGAAGATATGCTCTGCATTCTACAACCGATAAGAGGTCTATCTTAGGTTTCTCCGATGCTTCAACATCTGCGTATGGAGCAGTGGTCTACACTGTAAAAAAAAAAAAAAAATCTGTAAGGTTACTAAGAAAACTCATGGAAACTGGGATGCCATGAGTTATTTGAGTTACAGAAACAGGTGTTTTCTTTGTAACATTACAAAAGTTTTGCCTTTATGGTTACTGATCTTTTTCTTGTCATATCACAGCATATAGTTATGTAAGTAGAACACACTTTTCTCATGTAAATTCCCAAACGATATATCTGTAATGGTTACAGATTATTTATGAATTAAGTATAATTTATTACTTAATTCATAAACTTTACATAAAATCTGAAAAAAGAATTAATTAAAAATAACACAATATAACATTTCATAAAAATTCGTTTCGACTGCTTGGAAAAAATGAATGGTTTTTCCCTCTTTGTAAACCATGCCTCCTAAATAAAGAAAAAAAAAAACCATTTTTTTAACATCATAACCATGCTCTTAAAAGCTTATAAAAATTATTTTAATAGATTTTTTAAACGTGTGCTTATATAACACTTTTAATCATATTTCATTATAATATCTTAAGAAATTAACAACAGCTTAAATTCTTTAAAATATTGGATTACAGTGAACCGTCTCATTACGACAAACTACCCCTGTCAACCACTTTTTTAATTTACCCAGCATTCCTCATAAAATAGCTAATTAGTAAACATAACTTCTCTAGGATGCCCACTATCATTGAAGATCAAAATCTTCAGGAATCACGTATAGCTAGCTTAGAGAAGGTTCATTGTACAAAAACATCCAATATGCAAATCGTTTCATAAATGAAGCCACCATAGTTATTAAATATAATATACAGTATACTTATATTCAGAATTCATACCTTGAATAAATTTCTCGAACTATTCTAGCATTCAAAAAATATTGTATATATTACCTTAAATTTCTAAAACAATATTACATATTCGTTCAAATGAATCACTGGGACTCAGACAACATTTTCCTCCTAGCTTTCTTTTAGCACAGGATTCTGAATATGTTTTAATGATTTTGGTAATTTGGAATTCTGAATATGTTTTAATGTTTGTCTTCCTTAAGGCACTCACAAAACGAGTTACCCTAAATTTTTCGTCCGCACAGTGGTCGTTTTCATCTTACTAACTGATTTGCTAGGGGATTTTGGGTGCATGGCCTATCATTGATGAAACAATAATAGTGAACAGCTTCAAGAAAATGGGAATATCTAATGCTCTTGATGCCATATTCCCACTTATTTTTACTAATTTTATCTTCCGAAAATTGAGAGGGAAAAATTAGGCGAATAATTTAATTTCCAAAGGACACAGTCACAGTAATAAAATAACAAATGAAAAGTAATCATGGATAAACTACTACTATCACAATATTATTTCTTTAAAAGAAACCTATAGTTCAATAAGAATGCACACAATTGCAACATCTAATAAGTTATCTCATTTCTACTTCTTTATAATTTGAATTTCTTTCATCTCATTGTTGTTCTTGCAACTCCTTAGGCCTCAGATCATACATAAATAATTAGAGAAGATGAATATGCAGCTGATATGGCAAAATTGCATAGTGAATGGCAGTTGGTATTTGCTTTAATTATCATAGATAATTTTTTTTATTAGCCTGACATAATATTCAACAGTCAGAGGAGAAAGATTCAACGGGGCCTTTAGTGTGCAAAAGTTTGCCTTTGTTAGTATGACGAAAACAATCATTATGTTGATAAATCCATTTTAAAATCTTGAGATCTTCATTTTCTGAATGCATTAAAAAAGGGAAAATTCTGCAAATATTTTTTTAATTTTGAGAATCTGGTTCTAAAGCTGGGTGGGGTGGAAAATGCAACGCAATACGGTAATTCTGAAGGTCATTGCTCTTGGTAGCACAAACTGAATGGCGATAATTTGCATGCTGCAGAAGACGATGCAAATTGCAGTTCCAGATGCATTAAATGCTTCGAGGTCTAGGGAGTAGCAGTGGACAATAATAAGAGTGAAATTCAAAGTATAGGGAAGTAGGAATGAAAACTATTATTATCAGATACTGAAATGTTAATGTTACTAAGCATTCTTATCGGAATGTAGGTCTCTTTTAAATAATAATATGATAGTTACCAGTAGTTCATTCATAAATATTTTTTATTGGTTATGATCTTACTGTAATCACATCCTTCAAAATTAAATTGATTGCTTAATTTCCCCCTTGATTTGCATACTATAATATTAGTAAAAAGGAAGAAAAAAGTCTGCAAGTAAACATAACCCCTCTTTCTCTCTCTCTCTCTCTATATATATATACAGGCATGTATCTTCGTGTGCAACTAAGCAAAACAAATGTGACTTTTTCTTCTTTAAAAAAAATTGTGTTAATAATTATGATGAGAATTAAGTTCATTTTAAAGACTTACGACACAAGAAATATACATGATCAAAATAAATTAGAAAATTATAAATTACGTGTTTAAGTTGCAATAATTCAGTTGTAATAATTAATACTAACAAAACCAAACATCATATTCCCGTTCTGCAAAGTATAAAAATTCTTCTGCAAAACTGCAAAAATTACCAACACTTTGGTTTATTTGATAACTTTCAAATTCACTCCTTTGTTTGCATTTAGAATTTATAACTTTAATTTTCCACAGAAATTTGTTTTTGATTTAAAAAATTTTCACTGGCATAATTCTCTGCATATTCGCATCATTTTGATTGATAGAATATGGCAAAGCATGCAAAGGCTATCAGCCTAAAGGAAAGTATATATTCATGGACAGCTTTGTAAGGAAAAGTATCTTGCATTTCCATTTATTCATGTGTGTGTGTATATACGAGTATATATATTTACAATTCTTAATGCTAAAATCAATGCTTCATTAAAATTTTATTATTATTTTATTTTTAATACTAACATACAGATACAGAATTGTTTTAAATTCCAATAAACAATCATAATTTATTTTTAAGAAAACTTATTTTATGATTTATATATTATATTACATGAATAAGAGAAACATTTGTCAAGAAATTTATTACACTTGTATTAGCAGATTCATGCTATCCTAGTAACAAGACTATCATACTTCAACACTGTATTAAAACTGGGCAAAATAAAATCAACATAAATTCTACATTAAATGTTTAAAACTTATAAGTATGCAGTGGTAGATATTTATACAATATAATAAATTTTGTCATTTATAAAATAATAATGAAATTATATTTTTGGAAATAATGTACAAAATTTTAGTTTTCGTTTATAACTAGTTTAACGAATTTTTAGAAAAATATTTTAGGTCATTTCCATCTTTCCCCTGTTGATATTGGTATATTAAAATATACGGAATAATTAAGTTGCATCTAGTTAGTAAAACAGAACATTACGAAAAGTATTTGATGCGACATATTTTTAATCAATATAATTACTTCATTTTGGAATTATAACATTTTCGTAATAAATTAATACCAGTGAAAAAAATAATATTATTACGCTAAAGAATAAATGAGATTCTCGACTGCGTTGTTCAAGTTTTTGTAATTTTACTCCATAACACACTCGTACATAAACATATTATTAGACTGAATTATAAACCAAGTATAATTAATCAGGTAATCCTAAAGAAAGAATAAACTAAACCTAGTAAGCAAAAAATATATACATTACATTCAGAATTCTAAATGTTTACATAAACTTTTCTCGCAAGGCCTGCCGGGAAAAAGATGTCAAACGTTCTTTGGTCAGACGATTGCAAACGAACACTAACATATTTAATATTGTTTTCAACAACCACATTACGGGTTCAATTAAATACCACAACAGTGATTAAATTTTGGAATAATTAGTTATAAATAATAATACAGGCAATTTAAGGCGTAATTTATCGGATGCACAATGACAAAATACTACTATTAGATCTGCATTTGGAATAAATATTTTGCACTCTTTCAACTCATTAGACAATTCAAACATTGATATTAATTAATCGCTAAGCTTAAACGTTTAAATACTTACTCACTACATGTAACAGTGCAAAGTGCATGAGAATAATCTGCATAAAATGAACAAAAAAATATTTCAAACAGTAATTGTAAACATTTTCTTACTTACCTGCGCTATACAACCAACATTCATTCAGCCATGTTTTTTTCTGCAACTAGCTTTCAAACACCTTTCCCCTGATTGGCTAATTTTCAGTCAGTCACGTGATTCTTCCCTGCGGCTTCTGAAACATTATCTGTAATGCTACAGACAAATCTCCTGTACCCGCCACAGTTTGCTTTCGACCTGTTACCATTACAGGAAATTCTTGTGTAACTTTTTGATTTCTGTAACTTTACAAAACCTTTGCCTGTAAAGAGCGAACTTTTTTTTTACCGTGTAGTTAAATGCCACTCAAAAAGATAACACTTGTTTAAAATTACTGGCAAGCAGATATTGAGTAGCCCCTGTAAGGACTCTATCTTTACCACGCTTAAAACTCTCGGCGTTTGTCTTTTACTTGCTAAGCTTATTAAAAAAGTTCTGACTTTTTTAACAATCTGATCGGAGAAGCTAAATATAGACATTGAAAAGGTAACATTATACAGTCAAAAGTCGTTAATTCGGACACCCATAATCTAGAATGATCTATAATCCGGACCTCAAAGTTACAAACTTTCTGCGCATGCGCATAGGCGTTTACGTGTGCGCGTAAGACCTTTACGGCTGTGAATATGCGTGTGCGCATGCGCGTTTAATGTATAACGGATGGTATAAGCTAAGCTAAAATAATCTAATTCAGTTAATGTTGCAGATTGCGTTGTTCCTTAATCTTCATATTGGATCCGGCTTATTATTTTTTGCAGACTGTTAGAGCAATTTCATAAAAGTAAGCTTGAACTTTCGATTATGTCAAATAGAATTTCCGATATATATTTATTAATATGTAAAGGATCTACAAAGCGAAAGTATGTTTCGAAGTCCATTAAACAGAAATTGGAATTGCTGCAAAAAATTGATAAAGGCATATCCTTTGATTATCTAATCATTCCGAAATATGTTTATCAATTTCCCGCTGCTCTGCAGGGGGAGGGAAACGCAATGAATTGGAAGTTGATCTGTCAGTACTATCCTTAGCTTCAGGGCAGATGTTTTTATTTTATTTGGCTTATAATTCCTTACTAAATGTAGTATTTCATCTCGATGTACTCCGTCTTTGATATGATTTAAATTAAGTTCCTCGTCATCATAATTTGCTTCCGATAGTGAAGAAAGTGACACAGAGGTTATTGAAAACGAAAAAATTTTGATTGACAAATTAGCCGGTATTCTCTACACAGCAATTATAGGACTTGAATAGTGGAACTTTGTAACTAAACAAGAAATTATGTCTATTTAATAGAATTAAAGAGAAAGTATTATCACATGAAACGAAGCAACTTAAACAACTTACATTGAAAGAAATGTTTAATAGAGTAAACAAATAAATATTAAACTTTTTCTGTTTGTAAATTTTGGTACCCTTTAGATCATAATTGTTCTTTATTTCATAAATTACGGTTTCATATTTTTAATTTTATAATTTCTGCATGCCATCTTACCAGATTTAAACTGATGATCTATAATGCGGAAAAATCGATAATCCGGAATCGTCGAAGTCCCGACGAGTCCGGATTAACGACTTTTGACTGTATTCAGATTCGACAATAGCATTAAAGTAAATAAGCACATCTTCACATCAACTCAACACCTTTGTTGGTTATTATGCTGCGAAAATTCAGTCGTTAACAGAAAACTTTGAGTGTAAACATATCCATTCTAAGAAGAATCCTGCTGATTTGGTTTCTCGTGGAGTCGAACCTAGCGGACTTTTATCTTCAGAATTATGGTTCAGTGGACCTTCTAATCTTGACATGAATGTTATAGAAAAGGCTAGTTTGAATGTTAAGAACTATAATTATGAATTTATGAATGAGAATAGAAAAAATCTCCAAAAATTTCTCTTAGAATTACTTCTAGTGCTGATTTCATTAACTATTTTCTTTCTTTAAGTAAAAGTTTTGCTAAACTAATTCGTATTCTCAGTTTTATTTATACGATTATATTTATTTCCAACTGTTGACAAGGTAAGAGGTCATCAGGTGCTATTACTAAAAATGAATTTGCCAAGCTAGCAATGGTAACGCTAGTACAGCGAATAGTATTCAAGGAAGAAATTCAAGCCCTTAGATATGGTAAAATTATAAAGGATAGTCGCTTAAGTAATGTAAATCCTTTCGTCGATGAAAATGGAATACTTAGAGTAGGTGGCATATTAAATAAATCATCTTTATCCTGTGACCAAAAGCATCCTATTCTGCTGCCTAGGGATCATAAATACTATAATTATGCAACATTTCCATTTAAAAAATTTACATGTTGGTGCTCAGACTTTGCTGCATTGTGTTCGACAGGAATTTTGGCCACTAAATGACAGAAACACTGCTCGTAAAATAGTACATAACTGCATTATCTGTTTTAAAAATTAACCTAAAATAGCCCAACAAATTATGGCACCATTGCCCAAGGAAAGAGTTTCTGTGAGTCCCCCTTTTTCCGTAACTGGAATTGATTTATGCAGACCCTTTTACATAAAATATAAAAATACACAAAGAGGTACCTTAAATAAGATACATGTTGTTATTTTTGTATGTTTAGTTACTCGAGCGATACATCTCAATTTTGTTACAGATCTAACATCGCAGGTTGTAATTGCAATATTAAAAAGATTTTTCGTGCAACACAGCCTTAGCTCAACTATATATTCGAATAACAACAACACAGACTTTACCATCGCTTCCAGGAATGGTGTCATAGATATGGCCTATTATATGGCCGAATAACGCTAACAACAAAAAATTGTCGGAGCCAACGCCGATTTGAAAAAGCTGTGTTAAACCTCGTGAAAAGTTTCCCTAGTCTGTCGTCATATTTAGCTTCTGAATCAATCATTTGAAAATTCAATCCACCGCATTCTCCCAACTTCAGTGGTATATATGAGGCCGGGGTGAAATCTTTTAAATATAATTTAAAATGAACTAACGGAAATAGTAGACCTACTGGTACTTTTCCGTTTTGCCGGCGCAAGCGATAAAGTCGCCAATAATGGTACAACCGATGCCAAACGGAATATTCTCGCTGGTAACCTTTTATGCCACATTTTCAAAACAAGTCGCAGCTTTTTCTTATCAGATTGATTGTTTCTGTCAATACTGGCATACTATAATTACATAGAATTTTTATCAGATAGTTCAGTTTTATGTCTAAGGCCATTTTCAGTAATTGAGTCAATTAGGATGCAATCACAGCTCTTACCCGAAGCCGAAAATATAGAAAAGGTAAAGTCAAGGGTTAAATTCATCAATTCTAATAAGGATACATTAGCGAAGTAAAGCACTGCAGTTTTACATAATTTCTGAGTAAGCTATTCGTACGCATTGAAATATTTCTTGCATTTAAACTTGTGTTCCAAATTAAGATTTAACTTGAAATTAATGTAGATAATTACCGAGAACATTAGATTTTTGTAGAGTAGTTTACGTGAGATGAGACTGCTTGGGGTCACGTGATATAAACCGGCGAATTAGGATGTTGAACCTTGAAAGCATAGTAAATTCTTAAATTAATGTCTTTTCACAAATTTGTTGTCTTTATTTATTGGCTTTTTATAAAGATTTAAGCGATATTAAAATGTTTATGAAGAAATTAAAAGAATTCTTAGAACTAAATTTTTTAAAATATTTTTTATGTGTATACGGTATGTTGTCGCCAATAAAGTCTGCTTGGCGAGATTTGCGCCGGCGAAACGGAAAAGTACCCCTTTATTACCTTTATCTTCAGGTCCAAATAATTTCGAAACTTTGACCACCTGGTCATTTTTTAATCGGAAGACCTGTTAATGCTCTACCTGAACCTTGTATAACAGAAATTCCCAACAAGAGACTTTCCCGCTGGTAGAAAATTGTTAAAATTAACCAAATAATATAGAAGAAATGGTCCAGAGATTTTCTAAACAATCTTCAACAGAGAAGTAAATGGTTCTTTCAAAAGGACACTATGAAAATAGGTACTCTTGTATTAGTTGAAGAGGATAAACTACCTCTGTGTACATGGATAATAGGCCATATCTATGACACCATTCCTGGAAGCGATGGTAAAGTCTGTGTTGTTGTTATCAAAACGTCTCAAGGACTGATAAAACGTGGAATATCAAACTTATGTATTCTACCTATGAAAGATTGATGTAGTGAATTTATATTATAATTACTTGTATTAATATTGCATATCTATTTTATTGTAAAATGTAGTAATTTCACTAGATATATTATTGCATTTAATTGTTTCTAATTGATATATGTATCAAACTTTGAATTTCTTAAATAATTTATATTAGTTTTGAAATCAGTATTCAACGTCGTGAAGGATGTTGGAGCCTGAATGTCTGCTATATGAAAACTTTCTCCTGTATCGTCATTGCCTAGCAACGAATCTTGAAATGCGCACGCGTCAATATCATTTGTTTTTGTAATTCTTTTTTTTTTATTAGCTTCTTTGATAAAAATCTTGTTAACTGGATTTTTGAATGGCTGCTAATTGAGCACTTAATTTTCGAATAGAATAAAAGATGGATTTAAAAGAAAATTAGTTTCGTTACTTCGTAGCTACAGTCCAAAACACCTGGTATATATTGACGAAAACTAAGGCATCCTTTCCACGGAACCATGCTTTCGTCAATTACTATAGTTTTACTGCATCTTTGAATGTACAAAGAATTTCACTAACTACATTTCGGAGTTTATGTAATCGATCCTCGGTTCTAGCCATTTCATTATCGGAAAAGTGTAAGTATTTCAATATTGCTAAGAATCGATCTCGTTTCATTGCTTTCTGTATACACGCATTCGCATACATCCCCTTTTTGGACCAATATAGTTGAATTTTGGGTACCTGCACCTCACCCATAATAAGCAAGATACCAATAAAGGTATTCAATTCACTTTTTGTAACGGAGTTCCATGCTTGTTGATGTTGTCTCCTGCCATATGCCGCATTCACTATGCACTGTTCAGCGTACCTATTCGTCTCTTCAACGATGATCTCCAATTTCTCGCCCATGAAGAATACTTTATATAATGCAACAGGATTGTCATAGTCCGTCTCTTCGATCAGTAGCTCTTCTTCTGAATACTCTTTCTCCTGATGCAGATTTTTCTGCTATTTTCCGCCATTTAACGCTTGCCCAACTAAAGCCCACTCCGAGGTCTGTGATTTTCCAAAGGAAAAACAAACCGATCTCTGGAAAAATACGAGACAATCCTCGGCTACTTAGCCCAGCAATATATATCTTTTGTCAGCAACCCAGGAAACCAAATAATATTGGGGCCTTGAGTGCCTGGCCGCCTGGAAATCGTCAGTCGTAGGTTCGATGAAATCGCCGCTCACACTCAACATAATTTATGACACACGAACGACTATTTCTTTTTCGTAGTATGATATTGACCATATGCATCATTTGCCCGTCGATTGGGCTTATGGCCATAAAAAACGAATTATGGTTTTTCTTAATTCATGAGACTGGCCACCGTAGGTCCTACCGGCAGGCCAGACCACGCGCGAACCACATGAGAAATTTGGAAATTCGGTCTATTTGAATCAGTTAGTGGGTATTAGAGTACAAGCATTAAACAGTATAATTTGCTAATTGAAGCGCCGCCGCACGGAACAGACCGCGAATATCCGAGCCAGCGTCAAAAAATGCACTACCAAGACTTATTTTTTAATAAATATTAAAAGCTCCAATGTTTTCATTTTAAAAGATTATTAACTTCTGAAAAAATTACATAGTGCGTATTTTGACTGATAATAATCTATCAATGAATATAGGTAGCTATCTAAAGGTCATTTCTAGGATAGATTTCATAGCCATTATTATTTGCATACAAATACGCCACAGTCACTTATTCTCATTATAAATATATATTTTCTGACTAGATTAGGTTTTGCTAGTTCAGTCTTAATTTACTTTACCATTTCAGTCATGACAATTTTAATGTACTTTCAAATTTTTTAATTCGAGAGCAAGCACAATTTTTCTAATGGAAGACTTTGTAAATTTCAAATACTTACTTTTTTAATAGAATTAATTGTTTTATTTGGATCATCTGAAAGTCCCATATCTTTCATATTTCTCAAATAGCTTTTAGTAGGATCCCAAGCATTTTGCAACTGCTTACTGAAAAAGGTAAATTAATATTACAAAACAATAAATAACACTTCTTACAATACAAATGGCATTTCAATTAGTATTATGGCATGCGTACAGGTTCGTTATGAATTGACTGCACAAGTCCGATGAAAAATGAATAAAATTTCTTATTATAACAAATAAAACAAAATGCTTAAATTTCCTCGGATATTTGTAAAATATCCCAATATCTCACAGTAGTTATCTTTTAGACTACTAAAAACCTTCAACAGAACTAATTCAAAAGAGAGAAAGCTAATCCATGAATTCGCTACAGTAAACAACAGCAGTTTTCTAAACGAAACTCTGAATTGAGAGCTTTTGATCACTCTTTTATAAGATTTTTAATCAGCACGAGCACAGTCTGGTATTTTCTCGATTTTCCCACAAAAGCAAAAGCGTATAATTACGAGATATCTATTTATTAAACGCGCGTGCTCCTATATGTTTCATTTTTCCGCCGTACCTTTCCCTTGGAATAAGTCGCATGCAGCATTGCACGGGGAAATGAAACAATTTAATTCTATTTGCAAATAACAAAAACCTTAACAGTATATATGAAATTAAAATATCTTTAGAGTTACCAACTAATGTACAGAAAAATGATTAAAAAAAACCCACAAAAACAATTTTGTATTTCTGTTAAACAACTAGTGAAATATACTTTTACTGAATTTTTTACAGTTAATATACATTATATTTAAATTTTCAGTTTTTAATTAAAAATTTAAAAACATTTTTACTTAGATTAGTCATTCCCTATCTCTTACTATAACAAGTTTCAAAAAAATAAATATGTTTCTTAAAACTAAGCACTTGAAAAAATTGCATGTTAAAAAAAAGTATACAATATAAAAGGCATACAATTATGCTAAAAAATGTTTGCACCTGAATATAGAGAATACAAACAACAAAAATTATTTTAGGAAATTTTTCCAATAAAGGCAGTGATTAATTGTATAATTTCTGCATGCCATCTTACAAGATTTAAATTGATAATCTATAATCTGAAAAAACCCCTAATCCGGAATCGAAGTCCCGACAAGTCCGATTACGGACTTTGTACTGTAGTTTAATTTTATGCCCTAAGGCCATTCACGGTAATTAAGTCAATTAGGATGCAATCACACCGCTCACCCGAAGGCAAAAATATACAAAAGGCAAAGTCAAGGATTAAACTCAGCAATTCTATTGAGAATGCACTAGCAAAGTAAAGCACTGCGGTTTTACATAATTTCTGAGTAAGGTATTCGTACGAATTGAAATAATTCTTGCATTTAAACTTGTATTCCAAATTAAGATTTAACTTGAAATTAATGTAGATAATTACTGAGAGAATTAGATTTTTGTAGCGTAGTTTACGTGAGATGAGATCACTTTGAATCACGTGATATGAACCGGCGAATCAGAATGTTGAACCACGAAAGCATAGTAAATTTTTAAATTAATGTCTTTTTTACAAATTTATTGTCTTCATTTTTTAGCTTTTTACAAAATTTTAAACGATATTAAAATGTTTATGCCTTCAAAATAAAAAATTCTTAGAACTAACATTTTTTATGTGTATACTGTATGTTGTCGCCAATAAAGTCTGCTTAGCAAGATTTGCGCCGGCGAAATGGAAAAGTACCATAATTTTAAATTCACACAAGGAAGTCATGGTGTCCATGGGCTACATCATTCTTTTATAAAAGTGGCATTTTACAGAACATGCAATAACGGCAACAAAATGCAACTGTATATAAATAAAAGAAATTGGAAGTGCTACATAAAAAGTTGGAAGCAACAAAAAATACATTCGAACACTTGACTCGCTTGTAATAGCACTACAATTTATTTACTGTTGCTCGGAGAAACTGACATTGATTACAAGAAACAAATTTCAAACTTTCGAAAAATACAACTTAGGAAGATAAGAGCTGTGAACAGCATTTTAATGTATTTTCTTTTATGGGAGGGAAAAAAAAAAAAAAAAAAAAAAATGTTTACAATTTCTGTTTACCGACGACTGAGGAAGATACTACATGAATCTGGAGATCACATAAGTGCAATTAAGACTGCGGGCGTCAAAATGGGAAAGTAACTAAAATTAAGTAATTTAGCTTTGCTTACAGCCCAGAATCAACAATTATCGTTACATATTATATTTCAATTCGTACTTCTCATAGCATTCTCTTACTCATGATATTTACACTGCGACAATGACAGATTTCATTTTTTTAATATCAGTAATTTCAAAACTATCCATCTACTATTATGTAACCACACGTCCCCCCCCCCCGATTTTTAAAAATGTCCCACTTTTTAGAAAACATCTGTATTTCTTATTTTAAATGTACTGTAAAAATGTATTACCTATTATTTTTTTATTATTATAGTGAATATAAACAGGCATGAAAGTGCAAGTTGGCAAAAAAAGCTGAACAACGCCCGGACACAAAATTACACAAAAACTAAATGCGCACGCGCGACCTAAAAAAATAAATTTCAATAAAATATCAACTTTTTTAATATAAAAGTATTAAACATATAATTAAACTAAAATAATACTTGTACTTACTATTTTGCTATTTTTATCTTCCACTTGTAAAAAAAAAAAAAAAAATAAAAAATAAAAATAAAAATAAAAATAAAAATCAGTAAATCACCAAGAGATTGTAATGAATTAACCTTCTTTAAGATGCTCTTTATCTAACTTAATTTAACAGTTGATACATGAATACTGTACACAACATTACAACACACTAATATTTATGTTATATATTACTGCACATTTTCAGGCAATGACAAGTTTTGGAGAAACTGTTACTATAGCTTTCAATTATCTTCACTTTTAGTTCAATAAACAATACTTTATATAACACCAGAAAAAGTAGTCATGTGAGATAATATAGTTACAAATAACATATAGTTAAAGGAGGAATATAAAAAGTAACTATTTTGTCTCAGTCTCACTCGATCCTGATTAAAAATTTTGGTACTTTTCCGTTTTGCCGGCGCAAGCGATAAAGTCGCCAATAATGGTACAACCGATGCCAAACGGAATATTCTCGCTGGTAACCTTTTACGGCTCATTTTCAAAACAAGTCGCAGCTTTTTCTTATCAGATTGATTGTTTCTTTCATTACTGGCATATAATTACATAGAATTTTTATCAGATAGTTCAGTTTTATGTCTAAGGCCATTTTCGGTAATTAAGTCAGTTAGGATGCAATCACAGCGCTTGCCCGAAGCAGAAAATATAGAAAAGGTAAAGTCAAAGGTTAAATTCCTCGACTCTAATGAGAATGCATTAGCGAAGTAAAGTACTGCATTTTTACATAATTTCTGAGTAAGTTATTCGTACGAACTGAATTATTTCTTGCATTTAAACTTGTGTTCCAAATTAAGATTTAACTTCAAATTAATGTAGATAATTACTGAGAGCATTAGATTTTTGTAGAGTAGTTTACGTGAGATGAGATCGCTTGGGGTCACGTGATATGAACTGGCGAATCAGGATGTTGAACCATAGTAAATTCTTAATTTAATGTCTTTTTGCAAATTTATTGCCTTCATTTATTGGCTTTTTATAAAATTGTAAGCGATATTAAAATGTTTATGCCTTCAAAAAAAAGAATTCTTAGATCTAACATTCTTTTTTATTATTTTTTATGTGCATACTGTATGTTGTCGCCAATAAAGTCTGCTTGGCGAGATTTGCGCCGGCGAAACGGAAAAGTACCAAAATTTTTAGAGATAAAGCTTTTTCTTTTTTGCAGCCAACTTTTCTAATTTTTGTTTGTGAGCTAGTCTCAATTTCTTTTCAGCAGCTTTTATACAATCCATTGATACTTTTTTATTTTCTGCAATGTTTAATTGCTTTTTTTTAGATACTCGCTTCTTCTTTTTTTATATCAACCTCTTCTTTGTACACTTTATGAGCATTCCTTAAAATTTTACATAGTTTTGTGTACTGGAGAATGCTAGTGGTTATCCGTATGTCCGACAGATGGCGCCAGCCTCGTTCACTGAAATTATTGAAGTCAGCTCTCGTTTGACGGTTGCTTGCTCTTCTTTGATTCAATATTCGTACGCATATAATTTCGCCTTTCTACATAAGCCCCACCTACCCACCTACTTCGCCTTGATGTGAAACAACGTATTTCGCGATTTCTGGCATGATGTAATTTTTTTTTTTACAAAGAAAAGAAGAAGAGAGAAAGCGTGTCCTCTGCTTATCCCCCCCCCCCCCGACATTCGCCGGTCGCAATTTCTCAACGGTTCTCCATCAATCTCCTCAGAAACAGCCCGGGTGACATTCAAAAAAGTGGAATTCCGCGAAAATGCGGAAAACTTTCATGCCTGTATAAAAAAATAAAATTAAAAAAAAAACACATAAGATGCATGCAGAGTAAACTGATTTAGGCGATGTAATGAGTTAGATTTACTCGGTGGGGTTCGATCATTGTCGTTACGTCTCGTCAAGGAATATGTATTGTTAACAGGAGGAACAGTTAGCATTAGCAGAAGGCCTATTGGCTTTCCACACCATAAACCACAATCAAAGTTTCAGATCAATTGACTGTACGTCGCAAATGATCAAAACATTGTACGAAAAAAATTTGCATGTGCAAGGACAAAAACCAAAGCAATTAATGTTTTTTCACCATATTTGTTTTCACAATTGCAGAAAGAATTAGATAAATGCACATTTATATCAATATATTATGATGCTTCCAACCACAAAGATTTAATATTATTTCCCACAATTGTTGTCCCCACTTTTTGATCCAGAAACAGGAATTAACCACTTGCCTGATTATCCAGAGTTATTTCGGGTTCATATACACTGACTACCAATAAGTATTTGTACACCTGTGATAGAAAAGCAAAACTAACTTTATTCAAAATCAATAGTTGGTAGAGCCTCCACGAGAGGTATTTACAGCGTGGACCCTCCGGGGCATACTTTTCACAAGTCTTTGTATGACAGCTAGTGGTATTTTCTTCCACTCGGCTTGGAGAAAACATAGAAGTTCCTTCACCGATTTTGCACGGGTAGTGCACCCCTGAATTCGGCGATGCAACTCGTCCCAGAGGTTCTCAATAGGGTTCAGGTCTGGACTCTGGGCAGGCCAGTCCATTCGATGAACTCCATTGGCACCATACCAAGCCTTGGTTAACATCGAAACATGACAACTGGCATTGTCGTCCTTAAAGTAACAGGGGTCCAACCCGTTAAACTGCCACAATGTAGGAAGCACATTGTCATCCAAAATAGTGCAGTAGGCATCGGAGTTGAGCTTACCATGAATGGGGTCCCACCCCTCCGCCGAGATTGACTGTTGGCACAATGCATTCTAGCAGGAGACGTTCTCCAGGTAGACGGCAGACCCAGACCCTGCCATCCGAATGGTAAAGTGTGAACCTTGATTCGTCACTCCAAAGAACACGTTTCCACTGATCTAGGGTCCAATTTTGATGTGCTTTGCACCACATTAAACAAGCAGCGCGGTTGGACTTTGTGATCAAAGGCGTATGGGCAGCAGCACGACCATGAAAACCAAGCAGATGTGCTTCCTTACGGATGGTATTCATTGAAACAATACTCCCTGATGCCTGTTGAAACTCCTCGCGGATGAGGGCCATCGGTTGGGTGCGGTTCTTCCGAAATTCTCTGGACAGCACTCGTCGGTTTCTATCTCCCAGTTTCGTTGGTCTGCCGACTCGGGGCACATTCCGACAATCACCGCTCACCTTGCACTTCTTAATCACATAGGCCACTGTCGATTTTGGGTACTTCAGATCGCTAGATATGTCCCTTAAGGATCGGCCACATTTATGATACCCGATAATTATACCTTTCTCAAAATCAGAGACCTCCGAACTGCGAGGCATCTTGCATGCGACTAAAGCCGATGCTGTTTCCTACACGATATATACCGGTGGAGTCCGTGACGTACCTTAGGACCGCAGATATCGTCATTTGCATAGGTGTCCAAATATTATTGGTAGTCAGTGCATATTGCAGTTAATTATTATCCCGTGAAAACTCGGGCAAAGCAGAATTTGTTTTATCACGGTTTTATTCGGCCTGGAGGAAATGGAAGGAAATACTCAGCTTTGATTGGTAGTTTGCCAAATTTTGTTGGTTGCGCAATTCTTTTCGAGGGACTGGTCACATGTTTCCCTATTGTATAATATATGTCGGCTTGTGGATGAGTAATGTATAAAGAAGAATACAGCGTTGGAAAAAAATAAAATAATGGCAATGATGCAAGATAGCGAAAGCGATGATTTTTCAGATAATGATTTTGAAGAGGTGGAAAAAACTTTTAAAAAATCAAATCCAACAAGACAGTGCACTTCTGTGCTACCGTGAAAGAGATTCCAGCAGTAAGCCAGTAGGAAAAGAGACCAGATACCAGTGTAAAATGTCAGGGCTTTTACACCTTCAAAAAATTAAAAATTCAACTTAAAACCTACAAATTTTTATTTGTTTTGATTCGTTGTACAGTCAAAAAACTTTAATCCGGACTCGTCGGGACTTCGACGATTCCGGATTATCGGTTTTTCTGGATTATAGATCATCAGTTTAAATCTGGTAAGATGGCATGCAGAAATTATAAAATTAAAAATATGAAACCGTAATTTATAAAATAATGAGCAATTATAATCTAAAGGGTATCAAAATTTACAAAAAAAAAGAAGCTTAATATTTATTTGTTTACTTTATTAAACATTTCTTTTAACGCGCGCATGCGTAAAGAATACCTTACGCATAGCCGAAATTAGAAAATTGCAACCAGAAAACTATTTGACGTGCATTCGTGATATTTATAAAGACGAGGAATTATATTTAAATCATACTGATGACGGAGAACATCGAGATGAAATACTACATTTAGTAAGGAATTATAAGCCGAATAAAATAAAAACATCTGCCCTGAAGATAAGGATAGTGCTGACAGATGAACTTCCAGCTCATTGCCGCCGTGACGTCTTCCCCCCCCGCGCGCAGAGCAGCATGAAATTGATAAACAGATTTCGGAACGGTTAGATAAACAAAGGATATGGCTTCATCCATTTTTTGTTTGATGGACATCGAAACATAATTTCGTTTTCTAGATCCTTTGGGAGCTCCAGCATCGGAAATTCTATTTGACATAATCGAAAGTTTAAGCGTACTTTTATAAAATTGCTCTTACAGTCTGCAAAAAATAATAAGCCGGATCCAATTCGAAGATTAAGGAACAACGCAATCATCAACATTAACTGAAATAGATAATTAGATAATTTTAGCTTATACCGTCCGTTATACATTAAACACGCACGCGAAAACGTATCCTGCGCTTGCGCAAACGCATATGCGCAGTCATAAAAGTCTTGCGCGCACGCTTAAAACACCTATGAGCATGCGCAGAAAGATTTTAGCTTTGAGGTCCGGATTATGGGTGTCCGAATTAACGACTTTTGACTGTATAACCATTATTTTAATGAAATTTATCAATGTTAAGATGTTTTAAAAAAAATCATCGAAAAAGTCTCAGATCTCGGAATTAAAAATTTTCTATACAAACTGATCTTAAAATCGCCAAAATATTGACAAGTCGCCAAATTTAGAATTGTTTAATAAAAGAATTCACATCCCCAAAAGCAAAATGTTGTTTAAAAGCTCTTTATCGAAAAAAAGAATTTCAAAATGCTTATGTTTCACCTCTTGCTTAGAAACTCGAGTATTCCATCATTTATATTAAAAATAGAAACAAATTATAACCCATTCAAATGATAACCATATATGTCAGTGAATCGCCAAAAATAATCCCCCAACATGCTAAATCACACTCAAAATGGCAGTCATAAAAACAGACAGAAATTTCAGATGATTAAAATTAAGGACATTCTGCTGAGTTTGGGCAAAATTAAGGACTTTTAAGGACCAAAAATCTAAGGACTTTTAAGGACTCTTAAGGACCGTACGAACCCTGACTTTCTCTCAATTTCGCACCTAATCTTTGGAATATGGTAACAGGTAGTTTGGCGACATTTTGGTAAGGCGGTAAAACCAAAATGTCGCCAAACTACTTTTTTGTAGACTTTAGCAGTGTACATGGATAAAGTCAAGAGTGTGCGCAATGCCATTTTTATGCAATTCTGGGATGTTTTTTTAGGTGAAAATAGGTCGACGTGTACATGGATACCGTGTATGAGCAATCCTTAAAAACGCGACAAGCAGTTTGCGATTCTGCACTTTCTCCCAATTTCACACCTAATCTTCGTCATGATTAAGCACATTCGTTCCATAAAAGTTCTAGCATAAGAGTAATTCGGCTAGCAGATTGTTGGAAAAAAATATTGAGTTAAAAAAAAAAAAAAATGCCTTTACTTCGTGAAGACAAAATGGTGTCCAAACATAAACTAGCAGGTTGCTATAGCAGGATTGGTCGCCAAATTTTCGCCAAGTTACCATAATCTAAAGATTAACTGATTTAGCATTTTTGTTCTATAAAAGTTCTAGCATAAGTGTAATTCAGCTGGCAGATTGTTGGAAAAAAATGTTGACTTAAAAAAAAAAAAATTGCCTTTACTTCGTGAAAACAAAATAGCGTCCAAACAAAAACTAGCAGGTTGCTGTAGCAGCGTTGGTCGCCAAGTTACCAGAATCCAAAGATTAACCAATATTTTTTGTTACCAATAGTTACTAATAAATATATTTTTTTTATATTTATAAATAAGTAATAGATAGTATACAATAAAATACATTTCTTTTTTTTTTTTTTTTGGAATTGTTGGTCTGCTTTCATAACTAAATTGCAATTCTCATTTCATTCCATTTGTTCCGATGAAAATGTGGTCACTTTAATCTACTAACAACTTCTTATAAAAGTGCCAATAATTTTTATCTAGATACTTTAAGAAATTTATTGAATTCGCTCGAAAATCAGTGCTTATGAACATCGGGTTACAACTTCCAATGCCACGTGTTTATTTTTAGTGAAAAAACAACTTACCATTTAACTTTAGGTAACGTGATTAGTTTCTTATGCAGTTTTTTAAGATTCCTATTATAGTTGTATTTCTTCTTCCTCCGCCTACTCACTCCACTAGCTTTGCCCATAGCTTTTTCTAATTTAGTTACTAAATTACTTAAATGAAAGTTGCAAACATGAACTTATTCGCTTCTCGTGTTTACAAACTCCATTTCCCGATATGATGCCATTCTTGAAGATTCAATTTTAACACCAGCGCATAAACAAAAATACAATAGAACGTGTGCTTGGCAGCTTAGACGCGCCTATTCGTCACTACTAAAAAAACAGAAATTTAATTATAAATAAAAAGTTAAGGGAAAAAATATGGAACGTAAATCTAAAATTGAAATTAGAAAATATACCTTAAAAAACTGCAAAACTTCGTAGAGAAGTATTATATCAGAAGTATAATTCACAGTTGCGATAGAAGAGTTGTTTGTTGTTGTTCATATCGAAAACTTGGTCAATATGAGCTTATGAAGAAACGAATGAAGTCTTTGGTTTTTTACTTTTTTTAACATAACATAACCATGAACAAAAGTTTGAAAATTGTAAATATCTGCCATCGAAATGGCAGAATGACTTAGCGGCTGCAAAACAAGATTAGTTTCTCATCTATCCCAGAGTTCCACACTCTCTTCGCTCGCAGTATGTCATTTCCGGTTGTGGGGAGGGATCTCAAATGATAGAATAGCTAGTGAACGGAAATCCTGGTATTGCAATTTTCGTAGTCGAGTGTTTGCAAGCTAATTTGATCAAACATCTCTGATCATTTTAAAACAAAACGGTCCTTTTCAGGACCAAATGATCACTTTAATAAAGGGCCCTTTTCAGAGCCAAATGTTCAATCTGATGAAAAAAATCAAACTAATTCGGATATTTCTACGGATATGATTACATCAAACAAGTTTCCATGCGGACGTGGGAAATTCTTTTTTTCCAAATTTAATTTGAAAAGGCGTGTAATAAAATGCCATCCAACGGATGAACACATATTGCAGTCTCTAAATTTAAAAGTATGTGAAACATCCAAACTCAAAATATGTGACTCTAGTTGTAATGGTGATCACATATCAACTAAGAGACAGTATAAATGTCCTTTGTGTAAAGGGGATTTTGAAAATGAGTTGATAAATGAACACTTTTTACAAGTTCATGATGTAAAACTTGAAACATCAGAATTAAAATTTGAATCCTATGAAAGTTTTTTTGAATGGAAAGATGATTTAGAAAATAAAGTCGAAATTTATAATACATGTATCTGAAAACCAAATGCCACTGGTACAGTTACATATTTTACATGTCACCGTTCAGGGCATTTTCATTCACAGAGTTCTGGAAAGCGACACATAAAGCTACTGGGCAGTAAAAAAATTAATGCTTATTGTCCTGCGAAAATAAAATTGGTCAAATCAAAACGAGAGGAATACTATGCATATTTCCAGAAAACACATGTAGGCCATGAAAATGATATAGGTCATCTTTTCCTTTCATGTAAGGATAGAACCTTTATTGCATCAAGAATAGCTGCTAAAGTACCATTTGATGCAATTTTGGATGACATTCACAATTCCATATCTGATTCTGGCCTCGAACGATTGCATCTAATAACAAAAAGAGATCTGCAAAACATTGAACGAAGTTTTGAGTTAGCTTCCAGTGCAGTAAAGCATAGTAATGGTATTGGTGTATTTAATTATGGCAAAGCACACGAGGGCTATCTGCCTAAAGGAAGGGATGCCTTTGTGGAGATAATGTAAGGGAAACTGGCTCGTATACACGTTACACATGGGGAAAACCACGAAAACGCCCATGCAGCCAGCTCATTCGCGTGATTCGAACCTCGGACCGAACTACCAGTGTTCAGCGACTTTACTGCTCGACTGCTGGTCGGCTAAAGCATAGTAATGACTATGTGAGGGTTGACATGTGGGTGAATGAAATGCTTAGTTCACAGATTTCATGCATGTTATATTATAAGGCACAAGGTGTAATATCCCCAACACATACATTCCTTAACGATGAAGATTTTATTCTCATCATAATGACAAATATGATGACAATAATCACAAAGTGAAATGCTAAAAAAATTTAGTTCAGACTGCATACAGTTAGCTACAAAAGTCTTGTACAGACTAAATTTTAAATTAAAAAAAACACTTAAAGCATAGAAAAATGTTTTTTAATCATTGCATATTTTTCTTCTATTAGCTAAAATTGTAAGCTTAAATAAAAAGTAAATAATATCAGTGTAATACTTTTTAAATTTTTTCAAAAAACTCAGAAATTCCATCCAATAAGTCTGCGTACACTTTCAAAAAAAAAAGTAAAATACAAGTTTTTTACATTACTTCAATACTTTATAGGATATCCTTTATTCTTCAAAACAGCCTGCAGACGTCTGGGCATTGACTGAACTAGTTTTTAAGTGTCATCCAACATAAATTTCGCCCATTCTTTCTGCAATTTACTAATTAGATCATTTCGTGATGTAATATTGTGTTTTCGAATTTGTTTCTCCAATTTTGCCCACAAATGTTCGATTGGATTGAGGTCTGGTGACTGTGGAGGAGTACGCAATTGTCTTGGAGTGTGATAGAGGAGATATTCCTTCACAATTTTAGCTCTATGTTTCGGGTCGTTGTCTTGTTGGAAAATAAAGGTATTAGAAAGGTTTAAATTTCGGGCACTGTCTCATAGATTTTTCTTCAGAATATCCAGATAAACATACTTATCCATGACTTTATCAATAATGTGAAAATTTCCATCTCCTTTCAATGACATACACCCCCATACCATTACACCACCAGCTCCATGTTTGACAGTTGGATTTAAATTTCTCAGATTCAGTTCTGTTCCTGGTTTTCTCCATACAATAGGGTGGCCATTAACTTTAAATATTGTAAATTTACTTTCATCTGACCAAATTACATTGTTCTAGAAGTCCTGCGAAGAGTTTAAATATGTTTTGGCAAAAGCAATTCTTTTCTTTCTATTTGTCCCGGAAATGTATGGCTTAGACCTAGGTTTGCGTCCATGATAATCGGCCTTTCGCAGCACTTTTCGTACAGTTTCAGGAGAAATTTCCTTGTTGCTAGTTAAAAAAATGTCTTTTGCAATGCTTACAGCAGAAAGTTTAGGATTTTGCTTAATTCATAAAAGAATTGTTCTTTTTTCCCTCTGCGTTAGCTTCTTCGGTCTCCCACATCTTGGTTTTACAGCAAGACTATCAGTGTCAAGATAGTTTTGAATAACTCTTTGCCCACTAGAAAATGGTTTTACCAATATAACGAAGAGTTTTATCTTCATCTCTCAATTTGATAATTAGTTGTCTCGTAACTAAAGGAATTTCTTTATTGGTTGTCATTTTCGTCAAAGAAAATAGAAATAAAAACTTCCAATCAACGTGAAATTTGCTTTGGAAGTCAATGACCTTGAAAGTGTAACCTTCTTTGCATTCTCAAGTTTGAAGTTTAAAAGTTTAAGAAATACCCCGCCTCCTTCGCGTTGTACGCAAACTTTATTACCTTTGATTTCTGACCACTTATCTTTTAAAATTTAGTGTGCATAAATTATTAGATATGAAAATATTACAGTTAAATAATTTCAAAGTCCCTTATTGAAACTAAACATTTTAAAAAAAACTTTAAGAAACTACCCTTTTCGCACCATAAATTTGGATTTGATATTACTTTTCTTGATGTACGCAGACTTCATTGACTAACTGTATGTATAGATGGCACTCATGGCATGAATGCATATGGCTTTGAGCTTATAGTTTTATTAACTGTCAACAATTTAAGAGAAGGATTTCCTTGTGCATTTTTAATTTCGAATCGAAGTGACCAACCAGTTTTGTCTATATTCTTCTCAATAATCAAGCAAAGCATTGGCACATTACAACCAAAAGTTTTCATGTCAGATATGGCTGATTCTTTTTTTAATGTATAGGTTTCAGAGATGGGCACACGTGAAAAACGCTTCTTTTGTGCATGGCATGTTGACCGTGCATGGCAAAAGAATTTTAAAAAAATCGGTGGTAGAGAAAAACAAGCCCAAGAGTATCAAGTTCTCCGCACTTCTTTACAAGAATGTGTATACAGAGTTTTAATACTGCAGCAGAAGTTGTGTTAAATTTCTTGAAAACTGATCCCGATACATTTGATTTTGATAATTATTTTTCGACACATTATTTAAAAGATGCAACTACTTGGGCTTATTGTCACAGAGTTCATTGTGGATTAAATACAAATACACATATTGAAAGAATGCATCGAACATTAAAGTACATATATTTATTTACATGGAAAAAATGTTAAAAGATTTGATAAGGCTGTGCATGCAATTATGAAATTTATTAGGGATAAAATGTTTGATAGAATCATTACATCAAATAAAGGAAAATTGACAAGTAAAATTAGAGACTTGAGAAACAGATATAAAACCAGCTTAACACTGTCATCACAAATTATACAAAATGAAAGTGGCTGGATTATTTCATCAGAAAGCAATTTAGATTTGTATACCATACAAAAAGTGATCAGTGAGAGTAACTGTGAAATAAAGTGTACTGAATGTAATGTATGCATACACACATATATGTGCACATGTATAGATTCTTCAATTAAGTGGAATATGTGTAAGCATATTCATTATTTATGCCAGATGCAGAAAAACAGTCCAGCAGATATAGTTCATGATTCCTGTAATGATCCTTCATTGATAATAGACGACACAAATGATATAGTAATAGTAAATGAATTAATGCAAAGTACATCACAAACTTTGACATTAGCAGAAAGAAAAATAGCACTGCTGAATAAATTTACAAGCTTACTAAACTCAATAACAACACCTAATGAAGTAACTAAAATGGATAAAATTTATAAATCTGCAATAAATACGAGTATACCACACTTTGAACCTCCAACTGTAAACATACCAGCTAATAAAAGAATTGTACAGAAAGGAACCTTTAAACAAACAAAAAGAAGAAAAATAATGAAAAATTTAATTCGGACATCAGTACAAAATTTTCCTCTCACAGTTATGATAAACAAAAAGACAAATATTCAGGGGCAACATTCTTCTTAAAATTTTCATTGTTTAAAAATTACATTATATTGAAAATTCATTTGATGACCTATGTCTTAGTAAAATTAACTTATATTAATTTTACTATTACTTTACATGTACAGGACTCTGGTATTTTTTTCTCTTTATAGAACTCATATTCAGTAAATTTCCAGCTATATACATTTTAAACAATTTTAGATATTTTAAATGTTCTCACTCTGCGGGTAACTGTTTACACAATATGAATGAATTAACTACACAAACATCAAGGAAATGAAAAAAAATTCTGTGCCACCATTTGACACTTTTTCTCTCAGTCTGATATAGACATTTTTAAGTGGTCAAATTAATCAGCATATCTCATATGATTATTATAGTTTGTGATACCTTAGAAATAACCATAAACCTACCAAAAAAATTTCAGAAAATTAAACCGAAGGTACAAAATCACAATGGAACAAATGTTCGGAAAACATTTTCAATAGTCCTGTCCCCTAGTAGCAGTATTTCCTACATGCGTGATGGGACAAATTTGTCCCACCTTTTCATTTCAACCATTTTTAATTAATATATATATATGAATTCAAATAATACTTTTTATCTGCAAGAAAAAAAATATTCATTCTAATACCAAAAGTTGTCCAAATGATTTAAATTGCATAAGAAATTAAAACAAAAAATGCTTCAAAATTAGACCTGCAAAGAATTTTTTCCTACATGATTTCTATGAATTACTAGTGCCACCATCTGTTATATATTTAGGAAACTGAAAGGTATAAAAACTGATAAAAAAAGCCATCCCGCCACCCATCGAAGGGTTAAAGGCTTTATGGACCTCTTTTTTTTACCTTCTTATTTTAAAATTTTGATTTCAATGCTGTGTCCAAGAAATCAAACAGTCACACACACACACACACAAAAAAAAAAAAAAAAAAAAAAAAAGGAGTATGTGTGTATTGTAGAAAAAAAGAAATAGGTGGCACTGGATGCATTATTAAAATAGACACAAAAGTACTCAAATAAACATCTCTCTCCAAAGTTGGCAACAAATTTATAATTTTTGGTGGTGGTGGATAATTAGAAATTACCTAAAAAAATAAATGGATGAAATGCTCCTTTTCAGGAAGGTTATTGTTGATGAACTTAGCAGCATGAATGCCAGAGTGATGACTAGGTTCTGTCAAAATTTCTTCTCTCAGTTTCATTTGTTTCTTTGCTTTGCTTTATGTGCTATACTGCCAAGCTTAAGAATAAGCTTTCAATGATAGGGAAAATGAACAATTTTTCAAAAGAATTTGGAATGGACACTTTTATTGATACATAAGCACCAGAAAAACCACTTAGTGCTCAAAAATTTTATTTTGTAGCATAGCACAAACATACAATTAAGAGGAAGTGTAATGTCAGTGAAACAACAAAACATTTACTAGTGTTTACAGCTGCATGTCATGTCATAAGTAGTTCATGAATGATTTGAATTGAATGACATTTTGGAAAGTTAAAAGTCCATCTGCAAAAAGATATTTTGAAAGTGATAAATTCCCTATAAATCTATTTTAAGAAGAACATATTGACATACTGCTTACATTGGTGCAGTTTAGGATATCCAAAGTGTGATTTTGAACAGCAATTCATTTTCATGAATGAATGCTGTGGTAAAATTCATATGTAACATTGCAACTAAAACCTTACACCCTAAAATATCAGATATATTCCTCCTGATAGCATATGTAGAAAGAAACCAACAGTTTCGGTATATCTCAAGTTTCATCAATAGAATTTATTTCGTCTTAATAGAAGTAAACATGAATATGCCATTCTTTTCCTGAATGATGAGATGTATAAAAAATGTGAGGCATTTACAGGGTCATTTCTCAAAATAATGTATCTAAAATGCACACCCTGTACACCTTGCCAAAAAGTTTCATGAATTGTTCACAGACAATTGCAAACTTATTTCTAATGTAAAAAGGATGTTTTTAGAATTATCTGCTAGAACAAAAGTCTTTAGAGAGATTGCAGTTGATATATTGTTGCCTTTAAATCCAGTTTTGAAAAAGTGAGGAATATGGTAGCGTGAGCTTGCTATTTTGGCGAGTAGTAGCGTTTTTAAGTGGTGGAGGTAGGGTGATTGCACAGAATGCCAAATACTGAAGTTTTTTTATAGATTTCTTTGTGAAATGTTCTATCTTTATTCAGTTATTTCTGGTTTCAGTGAAGGGTGATTAACAGATTTTTACTTTCTGTATGCTTTCGTGGGCAGAAAATACAGTAAGGTTGGCCCTAATGACTAGTATTTTGTCAAAACCACAGATGCTGTCAATATTTTTTATGTTCTTCGATTAAAATGCTTAGGAATTATTTAAAAAGACATCTCTAAATAAGAGTCTCACATTTATAGCTTCATATTTCTCTCAAATACAAGCTTCCCTGGAGAAACAGAATCTAAATTTAGTAGCCTCTTTGTATGCATTTGATGTGATGAAAAATGTGTCTCAATATTTACGTTGAAAAAGGTGTAGGTTCAAGCATTGTGAAAACATGTTTGATATCGTTACGAATGCTGTGAATCTCTATGTTTTAAATATGCACCTGTCCCATCAGCAGATGATTGTTTTCCTGCCTCAGAGGCATTTTAACAGATACAACTTGTCAAAAGAGAATCTGAAGAAAATGCCTGTGATATTGACACAAGTGAACAATGTGTTACATGGTGATATTCCTTTCTTATGTATCAAGGTAGGGAATTTTTTTTTTTTTTTTTTTTTTTGCTGTTTGTTTAGGTAATTCTTGACCATGGTATTTATTATTCATTAGCATATTTTCTCTGGAATTCATGAAAAATACTAATATTTTAATGATATGTAGGAATATGTTTTTATGTACTTTTTTATCGATATTAAGAAAACTTTATCTTTATCAGTGCTAGTTATAGTACATAAAGTGCGTTAATGAATTCACAACTTAACACAGTTAACATATTCATTTTTCCCAAACTATATTTTAAAGACATTTTTCTTTATCTATTTACCTACCGCTTTCAGCATTTTAGTTTGATACAACTGCCTGTCCTTATTCATAACATACTTAACAATACCACAGATTTTAAATAGCATTTAAATTCCTTAGAACATCATTATAAATTAGAAAAATTATACATTTTGTTATTTTTATGCAGTTTGAAGTCATTTGAATTTAGATTACACCACACCAGTTTGTTAATTTTGGTGACTTTGGGAGTGCATAAAACTTCTCAGTCATCTCACAGAGCCAATAAAATGATAATAATCTTTATTTTACTGAAATCACTTATTGGATGTAACACCTAACATCTTCCGAATGGTAAATATTAAAAAAAAATATCATTCGAAATATATTATTTCATTATAATGTTACTCATAAAAACTGATCTGCTTAATATTATAGGTAACATTATAACAACAGAAATAAAAAACACTACTTCATTAACCATTTAAAAATGTATATTTTGAGGGCACACGATATTTAAGAGCTGCATGGAATAACACGGCTCTCAGAAAGACGACAACCACGTTAGCTTTGGTTCAACCCCCCTCCCAACTTATTTACATCTTCTGAAACGGAAGTGACGTCTGGCGAGCAACCGAGAGTGGGGAGCTCTGGGATAGATGAGAACCCAATGTCTAGGCGCTTGTTCTGTAACCAAAGAATATGTATAGACTTTCTTTGCTGTAACCTTCGTGCAAAAAAAGAACAATACATATTCTTTGCCTTCGTGCGCTGTATTAGTGTTTGCAAGTTGACCCTGTTTGAAGTAAGAGAAAATTGAACTAATTGAAACTAAATACACAAGGTTTGGTAAAAGCAAATTTACATCTGTCTGTGCTCAACAAAAAATAATGGTTAGCTTACAAGATGGATCAGGAAATCGAGAGAATAGAAATAGTTTCCCTGTAAAGGAAACCTTTCTCTTTCATAAAGTTAAACTAAAATTAAACTTAGTGGCGTAACAACCCTAATGGGCCAAGGCCTGCAGTGCCCGAAATCTGCTTTTTTGACCGTGGGCCCTGGGAAGCCTAAATATATGCTTTGAACAAGTGGTCACCTTGTTGCAGGACCACCAGTGTTTAGTCCCCAAGCGAACTTGGTACTCATTTTATTGACCCAAGTGATGAAAATCAAGGGATGGAAGGCTGAATCGACCTTGCCCAGTCCGGGAACTCTCTTAAAGCTAACTGTCGATATTTAAGCGATTTATTACGTCCAACTGATGCCACAGTTTTTCTTACAATCAGTGAAACATTAAAATGTGAAGTGTACAATCCTGCATTATAATATAAGCCTCAGAATAATTCAGCTTTATATGGTCCAGTTCATCAATGTAATCTTACAAATCATAAAGTATTAGTTGCTCATGGTCTTCAGACATGCAAATAGACACAAATGATGATAAAAGCTTCTACAGACATTTTATGTATCGTATTTTATGTAACATTAACCAGTATGATATTTACCACCTTATAATACATGATGAATTAGGTTGTGGCCTGCCTACCATCCAGCCAATTTTCGGATAACCTGCTCTTGGCGATTCATGGGGGCGATCCCCACCAAACCCGGCTGTCCCAACCAAAGCTGTCTTGAAGCAGCTTTGGCCTCGACACCGTTCTGCTGATGTTTAGGTTAATGTAGAAGCAGGAGTAACAGGTATCCGTATCCTGTGCCTAATTGATCGGTCTGTGGCCCCCAAAACGGCTTTTACCAATACATATTTATCATATCCTTTGCAGGAAAGCCTAATAGAGTTCATATCCATGTAAAAAATGGAAAATTCATGGTGTGCAACATCCTAGTACAGAGTGAGTGGCACCAGAAGTAACTATCGAAGAACGGGACCTATGTGCCGCCATCTGTTAGTGAGCGTAGTTGTAACTGAAAAGTATGTCATAATCTTGGGTGTTTTCGAAAACTTAAAATATGAGCATTTCCTGTCTTATTGATCATATATTAATTATTTTCTGGAAACCTGAACGTTATTTCTACTATTTTAAAGGTGAGTAAGATCTCGATGGTGCTACTGGAGTTTTTGATTTCATGTGCCATGTTGGTAATACTTTGAATAAATTTGAAAACTTTTGTATCTTGAAAGATTTCAGGGGCTTTCGAGAGATCTTTCAAGTTATTTTTCTGCTTGAAGGCTGTGCTGAAGTCTAAGTTAGTAAAGTCTGAAGTTTCAGTTTTCTTTTCTGTCAAATTAGGGAAATCTTGTGGGTTGGGTGGAGGAGTAATTATTTTCTCTTTGGCGGGGTTGTTTTCGAATCATCTCTTGTAAACTTCACATCAATGGTAGGAACTAACGTGGTTTTTTTAACAGAAGATACATTTCGGTTTTTCGTTTTCTTTTAGCTTGCAAGTGTTGCTTCTGTGATTTCCTGAGCATTTGCAGCAGCGAACTTTCTTGTAACAGTTAGTCTGAAAGCGTCCAAACTCCTGACAGTTCAAACACTGTACAGGACGTTTGTGGAGTGTATATTTTTCTATTTGAACATTGAAATCAAAAATATTATTAAGATAACGAATATTTTCTCTGTGCGATTCTCGAAAGTAAATACATAATGGGATTTTCTTATCTTTTATCTTTTTGGAAAGTTGTTTACTTTAATCGTAGGAAATCCTCCATCTTTTAAGTTGTCAAAAATTTTAGTTTCATTGATAGTGCGGGGCGTGTTTTTGAGAATTATTTTTATTGTTGATTCATTATTGATCTGAAAAGTATGAAATTGAATTCCGATTGTTTCAAATTTTGGATCGTATTCTGAAAGTCGGTAAGAGTCGTAGTACATGGATATATGGCATGGTTCTTCATCTCTGCTTCAAAGATACTTTTACATTTTTCATGGCATATTTTTTTAATGTAACGCCAATCTGGGTTTAATTCAGTGATGACTATGGGCGGTATTTTTTCATGAGGAACTTCTGTTATTTCCATATCTGCACTAAATGCTGAAATTTTTTTTTTTTTTTTTTTATTTTTTTTTTTTTTTATTTCATTACTTTTTGTCAGATTTAGGGTAGGTTTGCTGTTTTAGTAGGTTTTAAACAATTCGAACTATTTACCAGTTCTGCCTTGCTCACAGCTAGTATTTCTTTGCCTAATTGTTCTTTGAACTTTTAGAAAATCTTGATAATATTGTTACAAATAGTCCAGATGCGGTAAGATAGCTTCCCCACAAAGCAGATTTAAGATTGCCAGAAAGTGGCAAGGGAAGACAGGGTTATCACATTTGGCAACAAAATTGGTGATATGCTAAAGACAGATGGAAAACCTTCTGGAACGAATTCTTACTGGTTTAGCCAAGAATGTTCTTGAACACAAGCCAAAAGCTATATAAAACCTGCTGGTAAGCGAAGAGTTAGTTCTGTACAGAGTTAGTGAGCGTCCAACAATTTGATAATCAGTCAGTGCTCAGTTGGACTTCGTGTGCACCAGAACAGTCTCTTAGTGTATCGTGGGTTAGTGCATCATCGAGCTTGATCTTAGAGTGTGTTAAGCTCTGGGAACGACTGAACCGAGGAGTCGGGAGCTGTACTAGTATATTATCGAGTGCATCCTTACTTGAGCGTGGAAAGTAATGAGAGTACACGGAGTTCCAAGAACTACCGAGCAGAGTCAGGAGCAGTTCTCTGGTGCTGTACAGTCAAAGAATATGTATTGTTAAGAAGGAAAGCTTCGCAGCAGTAAGGGTGGCTCCCTCCAAAGGAAAAGGGACACAACTGCGCATGCGTGAAATATCTGTGGCCAAAAAGCGCCAGAGCTCGAAGCTGATGTCGAAGTTCGAACAGGTTCGACGGTCACGTTTATCAAGAGTTTAAAGCTGTGTGACTCCATTTTTTCCTACATATTGACAGATATAAAATCAGACATCAAAGTGCGATACGGATAATACAAGTTCAACTAGTAAAGCAAAAAAGCACAAAAATTCGAGTTTAAATTATCCCGAAAAGTCAAAGAACGATTCATCTTAACAAGTGTTCCTCAATTTCCTGTTCACGTGGCGGAGGTGGAAAATCTTGGCCAGGTACATCACAAAGGGAGAAATTCTCGCCAACAGGTTCCGTCGCCAAATCCCTTGGCGAATTGTCCCTTTTCTTTCTAGCGGCGTAGAAGACAAACTGGTTTACATTATGCCTATGGAGCCTTTCCTTCTTTACATAGACTTTCTTTGGTACAGTGAAGCTGTCTTCACCGTTATAGCCTGATTGCCTGAAGGCTGTGTCACTGATTGTTATAGCGTGTGTATACCGTCTTTTTCTGAAAATGAGACATCCTCCGAAAATAAGCCCTATTGTGATTTTCGGAACTTTTTGTAAAATAAGACATCCTTCGAAAATAAGCCCTATCGTGATTTTCGGAACTTTTTGTACAATAAGACATCTCCCAAAAATAATCCCTAGTTAAAATAATGTGACAAAAAGAATTCGTTAAAAAATGCTGTTGATTTATTAAGTATAAGTAATAATATGTTTAGCTTTCCTAATACTCGTATTTCAGAGAAATGTTTGAAACAAAATATTCCGAGAAATTAATTGTTTACCTCTACAGTTCGTTTCAAATTAATTCTTGGAATTTATCTTAACCAGTTCACCATTTGCTCCGAGAGAGATACGTTCACAGAAAAGGCATCGTCATCCGTTAGCGTCGGCAGACTGTAGTCGGGGTAATTTAGGCTGAACCGTAACCCCCGAGACACATACGACGCGACCTTTTTCCAACCCCCACAGAATGAGTCGAAAATCAAAAGGGATGATTGATGGGTAAAACATTCATGGGATAAAATAACTGATAGTGATGTTTCCAATGCACTACAAACAGGCTACTTAAACAAGAAGTATTCATTTAACAATAGCTATATCGCTAGACATGAGAGATTCGAATCAATGATTCAACAGGAAATGGATTTAGAAGAAAATCAGAATATAATTCAGAATTTTATTTATGGCGATGTTCCAGAAGAAGATGACATGACTGTAATTGAATAAATTTAAATTTCTGTATTCTGTGTAAAATAAATATTAAATAAAAATATATAAATATACTTTTATTTTTGCCCTTCCCCGAAAATAAGACCTAGCGCAAATTTTGGACCAAAAAAGAAAGTAAGACAGTGTCTTATTTTCGGAAAAAGACGGTAGTAGTTCTTTGACGACTGTAAAAACATGATTTTGGAGCTGTCTTGGGAAACACTGGCCAATAAAGTGTGTTTTGATACTTCATTGAGCGCTGTCGTCGTTATTCGCTCCAAATCCACTAACACGTACCGTATGTACAAAAGAAGGAAGGAAAAAACGTAACAATGTGTGTCAGAAGTAGGATTTGAGGATGAATGCCAGTTACAAGAGCGATGGAAGAACAATTAAGACAGCTCGTGACTGCCTTTGCTACATTCTAAGAAAGGGTGGAAGCCAGATATGAAGATATGAGGATTAAGATGAAAGCCAGACAGAAGGAGATAAAGGCTGACTTCAAGAGCGAAATAAATGCCATACAAGAAAAGATGCAAAAGAAATTCAAATGGATGGTAGTGAAGCAAAAGGATATTATAAACGGCATTATGGAGTTTAGATAGAGAATTGGAGCCAGAACAAAAGATGTGAAAATGACAGTAGTGGCATCTGAAGACTCAAAAAATCAAGAAATGGAGGATAAAACATCTAACGAGATTAAAGACAGAGATCAAAAAGATGAAGAAATGAAAGACGTTCGTGATTCTCATGAGCCTGAAGTAGAGATAGAAGAAAGTGAAAATGCGACTGTTAAGTTCCTAGAAACTGATAGTGAAGTTATGAAAACGCAGTCAGCAAGTGTTAAACCATCTGAAAGTTCATGTGATGCAGAGATGGAAGAAACTGATATACAGCTTAAGCAGTGTGCTCCAGTATTGCAAGAAAACCCACCTCACAAACTGGTGTGTGCCTCATAGTGCAGGTTTTACAGACAAGGACTTGATTCTAAACCTGAATATTTCTGCTTGTAAAGGATCTGATTCTATGCACGACCATGGTGCAAACATCGGAACTGGCTTTCAGGAAATAGTGGTAAATAAGCATGTACCATCTGCTAAAAGTATCGAGGTAAACTGTGCACATGATGCAAACTGTTTCAAATCTTTCTGTGGATGTAACGTAGGAAATGACTGAATCTTCAGACTGTGATATGCATATCAGAAATAGATCTGAGAACTGAGGTGGAAAAGTATTTGACTCAGGTATAACTTATTGCAAAGACTGAAATTGAAATTCATTCTGAACTTTAATTTGTATTATTTACAATTGTTGTTTGGTTAATTTGTGTATATAACTTGTACATAGTGTAAATATTTGTTTCTTTAGATATTTTATTTGTTTGTATTGAATTCAGCTTTTGGGCAAGGGTTGTACTGCTCGGGATGTGCAGTCCTTGAGAGGGAGCAGTGTTACAAAATGTCCAGGCACAGTAAGATAGTTTCCCCGCAAAGCAGGTTTAGGGTTGCCACATTTGGCGACAAGCCATAGATGGATGGAGAACCTTCTGGAACGAATTTTTACTCGTTTAGCCTACAATGTTCTCAAACACAAGCCAAAAGCTATATAAACCCTGCTGGTACACAGAGTCCATCGAATTCATAGTCAGTGAGTGTCGAGTTGGATCTTAGAGTGTGTTGAGCTCCGGGAACAATTGAACCAAGGAGTCGGAATCTGTACTATAGTGTATTTTTGAGTGCATGAGTTGTAGCGTGGAGTTCCAAGAACGACTGAGCAAAGTCGGGAGTTGTACTCTGGTGCTTTGCCATGAAGCTGTCTCTACCGTTCTAGCCTGAAGGCTGTGTCGATCATTGTTCCAACGTGTTTAGAGTAGATCTTTGACAACTGTAAAATATGTTTTTGGAGCTGTCTTGAATAATACTGGACAATAAAGTGTGTTTTGCTGCTTCATCTAGTGTCGTTATTCATTCCAAATCTGCACAAACCCCATACGAGCGTAAAGGAAGAAAATAAAGTAACAATATTTATGGTTAGGGTCCTTTTTAAGTATATCTAGTTTAATTTTTGGATTTACAGGCATCTGAGAATCATACATTGGATTTAGCTTTGGGGATTTATCTGTTAATACTGCTGTGATTCTTTCCGTAGTTTTTGCAATAATATTGGCTGCTTCTTGCACTGGGGGAAGTTGGGGAAGACATCTTTAAATTTTTTGTGGGGATTAGCATTATTCTCAGATTTTTAACTCCTTTTTAACTTTTCTTTGAGAGTTGGTGGAGTCCTGGTCTTTAGTTTTTAGAAAATCTTTGTGGTTAAGTGGATAACTGGCATTAAAATTTGTAGAATAATCTGAATCTGTATCATAGTCACTATCTGCATGCTCTGCCCAATATTTTTCAAGAAGTGCTTTTTACTACTCACCATCGACGAGAATAAAAATTATGCTTACCAAGATCTGAATGAATTAAGAAAAAAAACTACCTGTGTCCTTGAGTTCAATGTTCAGAATGGAGTAACGGGAGGGACTTTATGAGAATTTAGGGAAAGCTTCTTGTGGTGTGTATTGATGGTCACATGACCATTTTACTTCGCTTCTTGTGCATGATCCAACGTGGTTTTAAGTTGTCTCCTTCTTGATTGGAGTGAATACAATCGGATAATGAAATAAAATTAGTTAATGATTTTATTAATGAATTATGTAATTTATTATTCTTATATATATTCTTATATATTTATTATTTATTATTAGACTATAATTATTAGTAATTAAATACTTCATCATAGCGGACATAATTAAATACTAGTATAATAATTGTTTATAATAAGCAAATATTATACAATATTCACACATACACATATAATTTAACTATTAATTGTATAATGAGATGATTGTGCCTATCGTTAATTATTATAATTATTAGTATAAATGTACACTTAACACAGAACTTGTAGACATGGCAACCAATCCTATTTTTCTACAATTTTATAATATTTTTATAATTATTCACATTATTAAAATCATATGATTCATGAGTAGTGCGTAATCAATAAGTTATCTTTCTAATTTAAACTGGCTCATATACACATGAGAAAAACCATGAAAACATCCATGCAGCCAGCGCGTTAGCGGGATTCAAACTTCAGACTGAACTAACAGTGCTCGGACGTTGGCGAGTCCTTCATTAATAATTACATAAAGCCACGCATTTAGACAGAACTCCTGCCAATTATTCTACAATTATATAATATTTCCATAATTATTCACATTAATAAAGTCATATGATTCATTAGTAGTGTGTAATTAATTAGTTATCTTTCTAAAGAGGTTATCACATATGGCTATAGTCCCTGCTAGACGGGACTTTTCTGAGAAACAAGATTCTGGTAACACTGGTTTAAACAGGATTTCTAGAAAAAAAAAGAGTCCTGCTGGAAGCGAAGTTCGGCCTAGCCACAGAAACGATACTGCGGCTACGCGGATATTTCAAACCTCACCAAAAATGCATCGGCTGGAGCTGTTTCCTGGGTAGAGACAACCAATCAGATAAAAGTTCTACTCCTCTTCCTAAGGGAAACTGGCTCCTGTACACATGAGGAAAACCATGAAAACGGTCATGCAGCGTAAGCAGAATTCGAACTATGAGTGCTCACTTTACCCCTCGGCCACTGGTGAGCCCTTCATTAATAATTACATGTCACACAAAGCCATGCATTTAGACAGAACTCCTGAACATGATAACCAACCCAATTATTCTACAATTATATAATGTTCCAAGAGCCAGGTTTCCGACATGAGCCGACTTTACTTATTATATTCTGCATCCCAAATAATCTGACCAGAAATTCGTCTTTCCCACTGCTGCTATACAGCCAAAAGTCTTTAATCCGGACCTCAAAGCTACAAACTTTCTGCGCATGCGTAAATGCACAATGTGTTTACACATCGCATAATACCTTTACGCATGCACATAATACGTTTACGCCTGCTCGTTTAATGTATAACAGATGGTATAAGGTAAGCTAAAATTATCTAATTATCTGTTTCAGTTAATGTTGCAGATTGCGTTTTTCCTTAATCTTCAAATTGGATCCGGCTTATTATTTTTTGTAGACTGTTAAAGCAAATTTATAAAAAGTAAGCTTGAACTTTCGATTATGTCAAAAAGAATTTCCGGTTCTGGAGCTGCCAAAGGATTTACAAAGCAAAAGCATGTTTCGATGCCCATCAAACAAAAAGTGGAATTGCTGCAAAAAATGGATAAAGGCCTATCCTTTGTTTCTCTAACCATTCCGAAATCTGTTTATCAATTTCACTCTGCTCTGCAGGTTTATCAATTTCACGTTGCTCTGCGGCGCGTAATGAACTGGAAGTTAATCTGTCAGCACTATCCTTATCTTCAGGGCAAATGTTTTTATTTTATTTGCCTTATAATTCCTGACTAAATGTAGTATTTCATCTAGATGTATTCCGTCTTTGATATGATTTAAATCAAATTCCTCGTCATTATAAATATCACGAATACACATAAAATTAGTTTTCTGGTTGCAATTTTCTAACTTCGACTACGCGTAATGTATGCTTTACGCATGCGCGCATTGAAAGAAATGTTTAATAAAGTAAACAAATAAATATTAAGCTTTTTTTTTTTGTAAATTTTGATACCCTTTAGATCATAATTGCTCTTTATTTCATAAATTACGGTTTCATATTTTTAATTTTATAATTTCTACATGCCATCTTACCAGATTTAAATTGATGATCTATAATTTGGAGCCGCCGAAGTCCCGACGAGTCCGGATTAAAGACTTGTGACTGTACAGTACAAAGTCCGAAATCTGGACGTCCATTATCCGGAATGATCTAAAATCCGGACCTCAAAACCACCAACAAGGTTTCTCTCGTAGACTTTGATTTGATTTTCCCCTCCACGTCTCATCAACTGGAGAGACCCGATTCTTAATTTCACTTCAACACTAAATAAAATATCTTGTTATTAAAGAAACAACCATTTTATCAGTAATTTGGCTTCTTTGCTGCATACCTGCTTGGCACACATCTCAAACCAAAACATTCCACACAGATACATCGTTGATCTGACGCCAACCTGGCGAATCATTATGCTTTCCTTTCATCACTACATGACAACTCGAGTAATGACTCATGTAGTGATGCCTAAACAATTGTTTTATGTTAGTAACTGAATAATAAAGGAGTATGACATTACACTTGGCGATGATTAAATGCACTAAAAAATGTTGACGAGAAAAAATTTACTGAAAATTTCTTTCTATATGCTAAAAATAGATTTTTTTAATGATTCTCATAGACTACAACATTACATTTAGGGCTATTTGAATTCAGAATAACTGATTTGTTATTCATGTAAACCCAGAACCAGCGCCAGGGCTCATATGGCTGCACTGAATTGCAGAATACAGGACCCACTGAGACTTCATCAGGCAGTAAGATATCTAGCGATGACCCTCAATAAGGCTTAAATATATGTGGGAATTCATTTATTCAGAACACTGATAAGCCTTAAGCATGTGTAAGAAATAGACATAAGTATAATAAATAACTAAACTAATACGATTCAGGCTAATTGTCTCAGTGCGCGATAAAAGCAAATTAAAATTTAATGGAACAACTTGTCGTTAGTCACCAAGCTCATGATGCATAGCAAAATATGTATAGTGAAGGATAGCTAAATTTGATGATGATAGCCGCTAATTTTAAAGGTTTTCGGATATCGCAAAACAAAGCTGAAATTTTCCAATAACAGATTTTATAAAGAAATGTGGGGAAGCGGTAATAAATTAGGATGGCATAAAAGAAGTTTTTCATTGTGATGACAATGCTTCTCAGTCATCAATCAATTAATGAATGGCAAAATGTGTAGTATGGTTCTAGATCCAGAAAATACGGCTACTGATAGTGAATAAAGTGACAGAGAAGTTACTGAAAACGAGAAAGCTTCAATTGACAAGATAGTCAGAATTCTTGAAACAGCAGTTACAGGACTTCAACAATGTAACTAAACAAGAGATTATGTCTGTCTACAGAATTAAAGAAAAAGTATTAGCACACAAAAAAAAACGAAACAACTTACATTGAAAGAAATGTTGGTTGATCTTTACAATATGGTAACTGGTAGTTTGGCGACATTTTGGAGGCGATAAAGGTTACTACCTGGCACTTTGGTAATAATGTGAGCAGTACTCAGTTCTGATTACATTATTTTGTGTGAGGGAAATGAGAGATCATGGGATATGTCATGTGATATTAATGGACGAATTACGGTTCTTTAATCGGAAAAAGGGGGAAATCGGGAAAAAATCTGGAAATTTTGTATTTGGCTTTATTCTGTGTTGTGTGAAACAGTGTTCGTGAATTTTTGGATCCCATGGCCGTAACTAAAGTGAATTCGAAATGGGTATTTAGGTATTGTGATAAAGAGAAGTTTGCTTTTTATTTAACTGAGGAAGTATAGAGGAAAAATTCGCAGAAAATATCTTTCAATAATTTTATTGAATGAATGGGTATTTATATATGTATTAATTTAATGTATGTACTTCGTGAAGACAAAATGGCGGCGGGAAAAAAAAAATAGAGGGTTGCTGTAGGAGAGTTGGTCGCCAAATTTTCGCCACAAAACCACCAAGTTACCATAATGTAAAGATCAACCGAAATGTTTAATAAGGTAAACAAATCAATATTACTTTTTTTTTTTTTTTTTTTGTAAATTTTGATACCCTTTACATCATAAATACTTCATTATTTCATAAATCACAATTTCATATTTTTAATTTTATAATTTCTACATGCCATCTTACTAGATTTAAACTGATGATCAAAAATCCGGAATCGCTGCAGTCCCGACGAGTCCTGATTTCAGACTTTGTACTGTATTATACATCTTTGTCTAAATTTTAAGTTCTGTCCATAGTAGATAAGCTCAATAATTTTATTTGAACAACTACATTCCTCATCAATCATGACAGTTCATTGCGTTTATCATTACCAATAAACGCCTCAGAACATCTAATGCATAGTACCATAGTAAATTAATTTAGTAGGTGCTACAATGTTCAATACATTAGATCAATTAGATGTATTTTGACATAACACAGTTTACACTTAACAATGGTTTTCTGAGACCTAATAATTGATAAACACCTATATAAAGTAACAGCAGATTATTCCAATGGAGAATCAGAAAAGTAAATGTTTAAAAGACCACTTGATTTTACTAATGTAAATACAGAAACAGGCATGTAGTTCTTAATCCATTGATCTACCAACTAAATTATATGAATTATTTTATTACTTAAATTGAGTTATTTATTTTTTGTCAAACTAAATTCTTGATTTGCTTAACAACAGAATGACAATAACATAAGAAAATACTCATCTCAAATTATCAAAATCTGACATTTTCAATGAGTATAAAATATTGAATTTTGTTTTTCAAATTTAAAAATTATTCCTTCTAGAAAAACACCTAAAATTAGTTAGCCTCGAAACTTAGTTCTTGAAAGACAAAAATTAATATTAGAAAATTTCTCATAATGCATATGACAGTTTATAGATTATAACATGCAAACTGTTTTCAATAACAGAATTTTAAGAATTGCTTTATATAATAGAACTTGAAAACAAAATGTCATGGAAGAAAAACATCATTTGATCTTATAAAAATAGGCGAAGTTTAACAGTCTTAGAGGCTTAACAGAATTCTGGCCAGAAATTAAAGTAAATAAATAAATAAAAAAAATATAATTATCAGTATTTAACAGGTTAGCCATTAATATTTACTTATTATGAACTTTACTATTTTCTTGCCCTTGTTTTCCTTTTATTTCAATACATTACTTGATTAAAAAATATTTCATAAAATTAGTAAATCACATAAGTACATGCATAAATTGCTATATTCTATATCAAAATGTTATGATAAAGTCTAATAAGAATGAGGGTTGGCTCCAAGTTTTTAATAAATCCTCACAAAGTTTTATATTCTTAATAAATGCATAGCTAAACATTTTAATTCATTTAGGATATATCCATTAAAAATAACAAGAAATATTTTCACTATATCACTTTCTTTAAAAAACTAGAGAATACGATTCACGTATGCAAATATGAGGTTTAAATTCCTTGTTTTGTGCAACATATATTTTTTTATACGATAGAACTATTTAAAAATAATTAAATATAAATCCATTTAAATTTCAACTATAAGTTTTAATTTAATTTATAATTAAATAACCACATAAAAAGTATATTTCATAAATTAATACAACTGAATAATAAATGACAAAAAACATGACATGTTTTGTATTTCAGTTTATTAGAACACAGACAACTAATAAATAACAAACACAATATACTAAGCAATGGAAAAGTAAAGTTAAAATGACATTTAAATGATTTCTGAGCATTGTAACTTGTTATATGTATTCAGGGCCAGCGCTAGGCATTTTGCTGCTTGGTGCAATTTTGTGGATGCTAAATTCTGCTGCCTAGCCTATAAATTCTAAAAATTGTGATGTTTGAGACTTCACTTAATTCTAAAATTTTTATAGCTCCAAAATTTTGTCGCCCGGTACAGTTACACCAGCTATGGCACCGATCCTATATGCATAACATATAAGATAACCAAGATATTCCAAAGTAGATCTATTTCCAATTCCCCTAAATAAGTGTATACATTGGAAGAAACGTTCACAGTAAAACGGAAGAAAAAAAAAAAAGGCATTTCAATATCATGAATGTAATGCATGTATCACTTGAGACAAAATAGTTACTATTAATCTCAAGCTAATCATATTATGAAAATTATACTAGAAAATCTCTATGATAAAAATTGGAATGAGCTAAATCCATAAAATTTAAAATATTACATCATTTGAAAGGTGACCTCTAAGAAATAATTTTTAAAAAAATTCAATCAAGTAGAGAAATAATAACACTCTACTATTTGTAATACATCAGAATCTCACTCTGCCTGTAATTTCTTATAATAAACACATTTTATATACCTAAGATGCATTATATAACTATAAATAACTTAATGATATGCAATAACTATCACTCATAAAAATAGTCATTTAAAATCTTTTATAATGCTCTTTTAAAAAACAAGCTTTAGGAATTACTTAAAACAGATTTATCAGCTAAAATAGCTCGTAGCATAGCTTTATCTTGCATAACATATTCTGCCTCTGTCTCGTCAATTTTCAGTATGATTTTCGACATTCTAGCTACTTTGGCAGTTTTCAACTCAATGAAACCTCTGGATTCAACAAGTCTGCAGATCCCATGGAAAGAGCATTCTGGCACTTCTGTTATCTCTTGCTTCTTGCATACTCGTCTGTAAACATCATACACTTTTCCCAAATTCATGTCTTGAATTTTACAGTGTTTTTTCATAAGAACCAGAGTACATAACAAAATCATATGCTGCAAAGGCATTGTCACCCTTTTTGAAGAATCGGAAGTTTGCAAACGTGAACCATAAACTTCATGTAATATGGAACTTATCTCTGACAAATCAATGCTTTTCCATTGTCCAGGAATTCTTTTCATAGGGCTTCCAGGATTGCAACGATCATCAGATGTAGCTTTTAATGTTAACTGTCGCTTTTCATTAGTTTCCACCATTTCTATGGCTCTTCTACAAACATCAAGTGCTTTGCGAATATCTCCTGTACTAGCTGCAATTTTCCTTGCACAGAATTGGATTGCAAGGGGTTTTATAATAGAAATCCCATTACTCTGAAAGCTGGAGAGACGATCCTCTAATATTGCCACAATCTGATCTTTTGTATACGGTTGAAAATGTAGAAGTACAGGTTCATACTTAAAGGCATGAAGTCTAGGTAACATTCGATCCGTCATGTCCAAGGCATTAGCAATTCCAATAAGAATCAGGGTTGATTTTGGCATCTGGGGCCATTCAAACAAAGAATACAAAATCTGTTGGCCTTTGCAATCCAACTGATCAATTTCATCTAATATAAGAACAGTCATAATAGGTGCTAACAAAATATATTTTTCAAGAGCTTTCTTAATGTTTTTAGAGTTTGTAATTTTAGAAGACAGTCCAAGTTTCATTGATATACTTTTATATATGTTTTCCGGATTAGAAATAGACATACAATTTAGGAATGCATGAGAAATTTTTTTTTCTAAGCTGTTCATCACATGGATCAAACAGCTTGTTTTGCCAGTCCCTGGTGCTCCAGAGATATACATACTACCAGCTTGCTTATTATTTATACGACCACTAAGAAAATCACGGATTTTAGAAATTTCTTCCGATCGGCCAACAAGATTTGATGGTAAACCTGTATGAAATGCTTGTTTTGCAGCTGCTAAAGATGAAGAATTTCGGCCGAAGTAATCCTCTCTAGAAATGCCCACTCGACTACACTGATTTTCATCTGAAACTTTCATCTTTTTAGAAGAAACAGTCTGTGTGGAATTTCCGAACAGAGCTCGCTTAACACTCGTCTCTTTGATTTGAGGATAAAAATTTTCCGAACTTTTCTTCTTAACAGCCCGCTTTTTCACTGGGAAGTTAAAATGTGATTGAAAAGCCATGTTTTTACACTAAAAATAATCTAAATTGTACAAATGCTATGGGAAAAGCACTTGCAAGGGAGATACACAGGAAGCCAGATAACCACAGTCGAGAATGCAATCCCGCCGTACTATGCCAATTTATCGCGCCAATAATATTATCCAATCAGAAGTAACCAGTCAAAGTTCTTCTTCCGTGTTTGCGAAATGGTATCAAATAAATATTCTAATTGAAAAAATTAATATTAAAATTTATTATATTAAACCACTTTTATCAATTGTTTCGAAAGAAATAATAATGCTATAATATAAGCATGAAGATCTGATAAATATGGGTTTTTGGAGACCTTACTCCTACTTTACATGTTAAATTCAATCATTTATGTCGTAGAATTAGAATTTTATGAAAAGATAATTTTAAAATAATTCTTGTCAGACCAATAATTTTGAAATAAATGATAAACATTTTGCGTCTCTTCGAAATTGTATCGTTGCATCACAGCAATTATTTGCTCAACTTCTCATTTAAACTGCTGTCCAGAGTTGGAGAAAGCAAAGAATTTGTAAGGGAGATACATCTTCTTTGGGAGAAAGTGTTTTATCGTTGTTATTTATTTTATAATTTTTATCATATGAATCCTGAAACAAAAAAACGCGTTGGGCATGTTCTCAACATTTTGAAAAATGCCTTTCGGTGGGGATTTATTCCTACCGTTGTATACTTAGGTAAGTTCTTAATTTTACCTGTGTTCTGTGGCTTAGTTCGAACTTTTGCCAGCCGAGGCATTTCCTTTTATGACTTATGACTTACTTTTTTCTGGTCATTAACTACTAAAGAGTTTTTGCCAGTAGATCGCATTAAAGTGCACTAGGCAAAGATATTTTCAAATAAATGGTACTAGGGAAGTACCAACACCCGTGGGCGAAGAAAATTCAGCTGCGTGAGCAGGCATATCTTAATACTTACGAAAGTAGGCGTTTATCATAAAAATTGTGCAGTGGTAAGCAATGGCATTAAATTGAAGCATGTAGGCAGATTCAGTGAGTTTTATGGCAAATGCAGGTGGTGAGCTCTATATAGCTAGTAAGAGTGCAGGATAAGCAATAGTGAGACATCATGAAAATGGCGCGAAGACAGTTTGAAGCTGTGAATGGCATAAGAGTTCAAAGTCCTTCAGAAGTATGCAGTAGTTAGATAGGCCGTAAAAAGTTCAAAAGTTCGTAGAATCATAGGATAAAGTAAAAATTCATACAAAATAATTTTAAAAAATGAAATAGTAACATAAAAATCTTGAATAAAAAATTTTCTTGATTAACATTAGTATAAGATGCAACACAAATGAAAGGATAGAGTCCAATTAGAGTTCAAGTAAATTTTAAAATTAAATTTTACAAGTTACCACCATAACGAATTGTGATGAATTGTCCTTGGGCGTTTGACAGTATATTCAATTGTTGGATCATAATCCAACATTTGTTTAATTGCATTATACTGACTATGCTTCATCTTCTCGAAGAAGTTGTGAGCTGTCATGAGTATAAAGTTATGCACAGATGGAATATCCAGGTCGTTATGAATTATAGAGTTTCTCACGTACCAAGGTGCATTCACAATGCTACGTAGAATTTTATTTTGAAGTATATCCAATTTTTTGCGCTCAGTTTTATTGGCGATTGCCCATGCCGGCACTGCATATAGCATGATCGGTCGAATTAGAGATATGTAAAGCATTTTCTTTATTTTTAGACTGAGCTTCGATTTTTTGCCGATAATAGGATAAATTGCCATGTAGGCTGCATTTGCTTTGTTTAAGATATAAGAAATATGATCTTTGAAGTTGAGAGATTTATCTATGTAAACACCTAAATATTTATAGGAATTAGCTACAGGGATTAGAGTTCTATCTAAGTAGATATCAGTATTAACTCTTAATCTTGTTTTGTATCTCCGATAGAGCACAATACAACATTTAGAGGCGTTGAGCTTAATTTTCCAAGTCTTGCACCAGTGATTGATCATATTGAGATGCATTTGTAAATTACTTAGAGCGAGCTGGGGACTTCTGGATTCAGTCAGTACTACAGTGTCGTCAGCATATTTGAGTATTTTCGTGTTGAATGGGTGCGGGAAATCATTGATATAAACATTATAGAGCCGGGGGGAAAGAACGGATCCTTGCGGCACCCCGCTATGAATTCTTTTTCTGACAGATAAGGCGTCACCGCAGCGAACTTGAAAAGTCCTGTTTTTCAGATAGGAACTAATGAGTTTTACGAAACTGTTTGGAAGCATAAAATTATTCAATTTATGCAGGAGGCCTGCATGCCACACTTTATCAAAGGCCTTTTCGAAATCGAGATAGCATGCAGCCACCCCGTTTTTCTTAGTAAAGGCTTGCGAAACAAATTCCACCAAATTGAGAATTTGATGAGTCGTGCAGTGTCCACTGCGGAAGCCGAATTGCAGATCATCTATTAAATTGAGTCTTTCGAGATGGTTAGTGAGCCTTGAGCAGAGGATTTTCTCAAATACTTTTCCTAATGAAGGTAAAAGACTGATAGGTCTGTAGGAAGTGACGAGTTTAGGATCTTTCTTTGGTTTTAAGATATTGACTATTATGGAGTGTTTCCATTGCTGAGGGAAATAATTATTTCGGATGCAGGCATTAAAAATATTGACTATGTTAGTAATACAACGTCTAGGAAGAGCTTTAAGTGCTTCATTGCTAATCTGATCATAGCCTTTGGCTTTCCTTGGCTTGAGTTTGTGAATAATTTCTCTTACTTCTTTTGGTGAAGTAAAGGGAATGAAATTTGTTATAGGATAATTGTTAATACTGTCAATAGTAAAATTAACTTCTTCTTCTTGGGAGTTATTCTCAGGCGGGTGAGGTTGAAATATTTTCTCTAATTCATTAGCCATTATATTAGCAATCTCGTCCTCAGATTGATAGGAGATTCCCATGTGATGAATTGCATGAGTTTGATTTGGTCTGCTATTTCTTAGAGATTTAGCAATTTTCCATACTGCTTGATCTTGAGGATCCAGGTTTGATAGGAGAAAGTCCCATTTTTTGTTTCTGAATTCCATAATTTCCTGCTTGATTTTCCTGTTTAAAAAGTTGATGTGCCTTTTGGCACGAGGGTCTGCGGACCGCTGCCATTCCTTATGTTTTCTATTCTTCTCTGTAATAATATCTTTTATATATTTAGGAAGGGAGAGAAAATTAGTGCTTTTGCAGGGATAAGTCGCATTATTGATTGAATCTTTCATTTTAGTGGTGAATTTATAAATTTCATCTTCGATATCACCGCAATGATTATAATTATTTCTGCAATTATAGTCTTTCATAGTATCAGAGAATTGGGTCCAATTTATCTTAGTTCTGTGTTTCTTTAACGGAGGATAAAAGCCATAAAAGTCGAAGTTCACTGGAAGATGATCAGAATTTAAGTCCGTTATTACTTCTAAGAGAGGGGTATGAGGAATATTTTTAAGAAGTACAATGTCCAAAACTTCGCCGTTTCCGTTAGCACCAAATCTTGTTGGAGAAGTGGGAGCAGCAAAATTGAGGTCGTTGCTAATTAAATAGTTATGTAAAATGTTTCCATTGCTATTAGATCCTCTAGAATTCCAAGCATTATGCTTTGCATTCAAGTCCCCTGCGATGATAGTCGGGAAGTTGGTGGAGGTTAAGATATCCAGGTCATTATTAGTCATCAGATTATTAGGAGGATTGTAAATAGAAATAAATAGGTAGGCTTCATTTAAAGCAGTATAAATGATAGCTGAAGTAAATTCGAGCAGACTATTGTGAGGAAGATCATATTCAGTATGCTTCAAGTGATTTTTAATGATAATTGTAGTACCACCCCATCTACTTCGGGTTCTGTCTTTCCTTATAATATTGTAGCCGTTTATTTTAAATTTATCGCAAGCTTTAAGGTGAGTTTCACCTATCATCATGACATCAATGTTGTACTTATCCAAGTAATCTTTAATTTCTTGATATTGTTTTATGACACCGTTCGCATTGAAATAGGAAATTTTTAAGAAGCTATTGGTAGCTGAAATCATCGCGTTTATATTGCTATGAGGTCTAAAAGTCATAGTCTAAAGAAGTGAAATATTCAATTGCGGCCATTCCGACCTCGAGTTTACCCATGAGGCATTTCCTGAATTTGGCATTATGATATATGGTGAAAATATGCTTTAGCCTACTGCTTGCCGATTTTCAAAAAATCGCCAGTAAAATCTCAGAATACGTTGCATAAACAAAGTTGCGAAGGCGGAGCTAAGTGACGTCCATAAAGGTGTGGGACTAAAATAGTGACGTCACGATGATACTATCCATGGCCGACTCTATCATGGCCTTGAAGCGAAATCAGTTTCGGAAGGTCACGTGATCAAAATAGTCGATCTTTTTCTCTTCACTATGATCGCGAAGTTTAACTTGTCAAAAACAGTAGTTTTCTCTTAAAATAAATATAAGTAAAATTAATAAACGTGAGTAGGTCGCATGACTTGCATTAAATTTTTCATAGTGTAATATTTTCACAGGTGGTAAAATGCATATCTTCAATAATTTTAAAACAATTATACTTTGTTTATGTAACTAAAAATATCATTGAGAATCACCACATACTAACTTTATTTATGCAATTTTAATAAAAATGGAATCCATTTATGTAATCTAAATCAAATTTGTTTCCAAAATAATATAAAATCCACAAAACGGGAAAAATTCAATAGATTCATGGATGTAAATTTTATTTAGATTTTCTTAATACTAAAATAAATATTAAGGGCAGAATATTTTGTAAAAATCCATGCCGCTACCATCGCATCAGCTACATAAATTTTTAGAAGGCAAATATCCATAGTCATCTCTCATCACTTCATTCACTAAGAAAACACGGAAATGAATTAAAAATTTCTAGAATTTCTAGAATGCTAGAAAATTTGTGTATAAACTTACATGCATGCTATGCTATAAATAAATCTTTCAAGAAAATTTTGAAAAATTAAATGCTAATTACATTCATAAAAAAGGACATCCTTCTATTTGTGCCAGCTCCAATTTCATGCTATATCACTTTTTCCAAACCACCTAAGAGGTAAGTGATTAGGCTCGTTTTTTTTTTTTTAAGTGGTGCCCCCAAATTACAGGCCTATTCTACTATCAAAAATAGATTCATAAAATTTGAAGCTGTACCATATACACGCATCCTACACCTTACATAATTTATGCAGAAGCATACATAAAAATAAACAGTTGTGACTTATTAACTGAAATTGGTTGATCTTTACAATATGGTAACTGGTAGTTTGGTTACATTTTGGAGGCGATAAAGGTTACTACCTGGGACTTTGGTAATAATGTGAGCAGTACTCAGTTCCGATTACGCATTATTTTGGCATTATTTTGCGTGAGGGAAATGAGAGATCATGGGATATGTCATGTGATATTAATGGACGAATTACGGTTCTTTAATCGGATAAAGGGGGAAATCAGGAAAAAATGTGGATATTTTGTATTTAGCTTTATTCTGTGTTGTGTGAAACAGTGTTGTTTAATTTTTGGATCCCATGGCCCTAAATAAAGTGAATTTGAAATGGGTATTTAGGCATTGTGATAGAGAGAAGTTTGCTTTTTATTTAGCAGAGGAAGTATGGAGGAAAAATTCGCACAAAAAATCTTTCAATAATTTTATTGAATGAATTAGAAAAGTGTATCTGCCACATAATCAAGATTCTGAAGAAGATTAGGTAAGTTAGTATTTTTAATTATTTGAGGATATTATTTTTATGCATTGTTCTAAATGTAAGGTGGAAAGGAATTTGATATTATTGGGAAAATTGTTATTAACAATGATTTAATTTAAAGTAATTAGGATTGTAAGGTAATTTTTATTAATTTAATGTATGTGCTCATTTATATTTTAAGTAGTGTTTTTGAATTTAATTATATTTTAATGAAATGATAGTTATTTTGTGAATTTTATGTTTGTAGGAATTTGGTATACGTTTAAGTTGAAATAAACGTGCATGGAAATAATTTAAATATTTGATACTAAGTATTTGTAATGCTTGCAGTATGAATTCGTTGGTGATGTGTATAATGTAATAGATGATTTAGAGGTAAAAGTTTTTGGATATTTTATTTATTTTATATGTGGAAATGTTCATATTTGTAAAGGGTAAATACTTTTTTGCGATCAGGTAATTTCATATATGTTCTTTTTACCGGGTTTAAAGATTGAAAAAATTGTCATGTATTTTCGTGAAATTTTTCTAATTTATGAGAAAAAAGCAGTGTACATGGATATAGTGAAGAGTGTGTGCAATGCCATTTTTGTGCAATTCTGGGATGTTTTTTTAAGTAAAAATAAGTCGACGTGTACATGGTTTAGTGATATTTTAATTAAATGATAGTTATTTTGTGAATTTTATGTTTGTAGGAATTTGGTATACGTTTAAGTTGAAATAAACGTGCATGGAAATATTTGATACTAAGTATTCGTAATGCTTGCGGTATGAATTCGTCGGTGACGTGGATAATGTAATAGATGATTTAGAGGTAAAAGTTTTTGGATATTTTATTTATTTTATATGTGGAAATGTTCATATTTGTAAAGGGTAAATACTTTTTCGCGATCAGGTAATTTCATATATGTTCTTTTTACCGGGTTTAAAGATTGAGAAAATTGTCATGTATTTTCGTGAAATTTTTCTAATTTGTGAGAAAAAAGCAGTGTACATGGATATAGTGAAGAGTGTGCGCAATGCCATTTTTTTGCAATTCTGGGATGTTTTTTTAAGTAAAAATAAGTCGGCGTGTACATGGTTTATGTGTATGTGTTATTTTGAAAAACGCATAAGGAGTATGGTATTGTGCACTTTTTCCCAATTTTGCAGTGAATATTTGTCATGATTAAGCAGTTTTGTTAGATAAAATTTCTAGCATAACTGTAATTCGGCTAGTAGATTGTTGGAAGAAGTGTTCAGTAGATAAAAAGAAAAGAAAAATGTCTTTACTTCGTGAAGACAAAATGGCGGCGGGAAAAAAAAAATAGAGGGTTGCTGTAGGAGAGTTGGTCGCCAAATTTTCGCCAAAAAAACGCCAAGTTACCATAATGTAAAGATCAACCCTGAAATTAATTGGTAAAATTTTTAACTTTTTTATATGAACATTTTATATTCATTTTGTCATTTTTATATTATGTATAATAATTTAACATTATTTGACAAGTTTGATGATGAAATTATAATATTGCATGTAAAACAAAGCTTCTTCTCACTTTCTAATAATTATCAGTGATTCATAAAAATGCTTTATACAAATTACGGGTTTTTTAATTTACTTAAATCTCGCGGAATTTTCCTTAACCATTCAGCTTTTCTTTTAGGTGATTTAGGTAAAGAATAAGTAGCGACATTCTCGTTTTTGTCGTAATTGGATTTGCAACTAAATACACTGCGGTGTCGAGGCATTATGTATTCAAATATGTTATTAGAAAGACGTAATCAAAATAAAGAATTCCTAATCTAGTACACCAAACAAATATTCCAATTAATACTACTCAAAATATTAAAACTAGAGTAAATGTATTCGATGCTAAAACGAAACACTTGGATAGGCTTGAGAAGAGCTACAAATTTTCCCAAACAAATCTAAAAATTAAAATTATATAAACCGAAATATAGATAAAACTATTATTTACCATTGCATAAAGCTTAAGTTATTTAAAATCACTTAGAATAGCAAAATAATCCACTTACATAACACTATTGGCATAATATATATCCAAAAATTTGACGACCACGGATTCGCAATCATATACTACCACAAAAACACATCGACCATCTGAATCACATGATTTTTGCGCTTCAAGGCCATTATAGAGTTGGCTGTGGATACTATCATGGACCTTATAAGAAATATATAACCTTATAAGACCTTATATAACCTTATAGGACCTTATAAGACCATGGATACTATAGATGTAACAACGTCGCAGTCTTCTCATATTTGTATTTCATACAGCTTCATTATTTTCAAAGATTTTTAAGCTTTAGAATTTATACAAATAAAAAAAGATTTTTATTATTAAATTTTTTGCGGTAAGTATATCACAATGTTGCAAATTATTGCGCGTCTTTTAAATAAAATAGATACTCCAATTTGCGTTAAATCTATTAATATAAGGTCTTAATAAATTTCAAGACATACCCCTTTGATGATTTTTTTTTATGCTGGATTATATTCCGGATAGCTACTAAAAAAAAATACTAACTTCTTCTTTTGTGAATGATTCAACGTAAAATAAATCGTACACATGATTTTTTGTGTGTGTGTGGGGGGGTTATATTCACATAATATTATTTACATTTTTAGTTTAAAAGGATAATCATTTAAAGAACAATATCCAATTACAGCCGATTCAAAAACTACCAAAAATCGAGTTCAAGTTCTAAAAAAAAAATGCTAGTTCTAGGTTTTCGTCTGGTTTCTCTCTGTTGCCTGGAATCAATAACTGTTTCCCTCTCATTTTTTTTTTTTTTCTTCTTTTTCCGGAGTAGTTGCAAACAAATTTAAATTCATATTATCGAACATTTTAATTTTATCATTTTTACAAATTACCTTGTTGCTACGTAACGACACAATCCCTTAGGTACTAGTGAGTAGATAATCTTCATTATTTTCTAAAAATTTTAAACTTTACATTAATAAAAAAATAAATATTTTTATTGCAGATCAACATCATACACGGCTTTCATATCACTGTTTCTTAAATTCTTAAATCACATCATATTCTATAGTCATACTAGAATTCCATACATTCTAGAAATAAAAAAAAATCTAATTTATCACAATAAAAGAAAATAAACACTACAAATTTGGAACACTAAGCAATGCTTCAAACGCACACATATATTATCAATGAACTCATATTATCAAGTGCAATTGCGATAGCAAATGCTACGTATTAAAATAAAAAAGTGTAAGTTATTTATAGGGTCAAAGTTAACAATTTTGCTTCTATTGAGTAGATCGTCGGATTATCGATATTTTTCGGAAAGCATCATCAACATATCAAAACCGAACAAATAAAAATACAATAAAAAAAAAAAGATGTGTAAAGTATAACTTTCAATTAAAACAACAAGGCAAATTTAAAATACACAAATGATACATTAAACATCTAATATATTAAATTATATATAAAATACGTTACATTACAACTCGGTATAACATACAGCCTCGCTTTGTTTATGCGCGCATTCGCTCAAAAACTTTAAAGAATTGCAAAAACTTGATGTCTATGTACACATCCATCTATTTTCACTAAAAAAAATCAGAGAATTGCACAAACTTGGCATTGTGAACTGCCTTGGCTTTGTCCATGTGCAAGTCGATCTATTTTTACTTAGAAAACATTAGAGAATAGCACATACTCGGCATTGCGCGCTACATTGGCTTTTCCCATGTGCACATCGATCTATTTTCACTTAAAAGAAACATCAAAGAATTGCACAAACTCGGCATTGGCTTTGCCCATGTACACATCGATTTATTTTCACTTAAAAAACATCAGAGAATTGCACAAACTCGGCATTGCTCACTGCATTGGCTTAGCCCATTTACCTATCGATCTATTTTCACGTGAAAAACATCAGAGAATTGCACAACCTCAGCTTTTCCAATCTTCTAGGATTGAGCGAAAAGGAAATACAAAGTATTAAAAATAAGCAACTTTGAAACAAAGCATACAAAAAAATTTTTTTCACTTACCCTTTTCAGGAAAACTTTAAAGTCTTTTTGAGGGGTTTTATATATGTATATTGAATTTATCTCAAGGGGAAACACTTTTTGTACCCCCTCATCTTTAAATAAATTTACTAACGTTTTATACGCCGTTTCCGTAATATATGCAGAAAAATGGCAAAAAGCCATAGAGGGGGGGATCACTCGATTAAAAAAAGAACCACCATATAAGAACATTCAAATCACAACAGAATTAACTGCTCAAATTAAAAAGTAAAAATTCAAAAAAAAAATGTAAGCTTTCAGATTTTAAATTACGTCTGAAGGGCGTAATTTTTTAGCGTTTTGTGTGTTACCTTTCTTTATCCAATATCATGTTCTTTACACTTAAACCATAAAATTCAGTTCAACAGCAATATCGCAAAATAATTTTTAAATGAGCATAGCTTTAAATTTCCGATACACAGTTTTGCGCTCTGCACGTAAAAATGTTTTTTTTTTTCCTGTACTGTGTTGCCGTTGCTCGCTTTGAAATCTTTAAGTTTGTTAATCAAAAATTTATTCACGTTTTACAAAATATGAATTAGATAATAAAAAAAAATTCCGAGTTTGGCCTTCCAGATGCCCGTATTAGGTTGGAAACGTACGTTATTCAAAATTTTGTTGGCTCTAGGTACCGTCGTTTTATCACAATGCAAGAAACATTTATGCAGATTTTTCAATATTTATTTTCTTTAAATATAACACAGGGCGATAACATTTAGTGGCAACAGAATAACAACACAGCTTCAAAACATCGGGTTAGCCATGTTGGTGCGTTTATTGCCCATTGAAAAACAATCACCAAGCAATGGACTAAACTGCATTTCAACCTTGATATACAAACCCATAACTACAAAAAATGTCAGCTAAAATGCAGAATAGGCTGCATCAGTATATGTGGTGTTTACTTGTCTTATGCTTGGACATGCCTGCCTTTTTATCATGTAATATTGGTTACACCTCTTCTTAAAAACAATTTATAAGTATGCTATAGCTTCATATTTAAAGAAAAATTATATTTTAAGTGAGTTGAAATGTTACGTTTATAGTGTTCTGCCCGAGATTTTTTTTTTTAATTATAAATCTACTTTTGTGTGTTGTGTGGTATGTTAGCATTTAACGCAACAAGTTATCTCTCACAAATGTATTATTAAGATACCAAACGATTGAAAATATTGAATGCATGATTTAAAAATTAATAGCCCTAACTTCTCAAAATACCAAAAAGAATTCTTTTGCTTAAAGAATGTTTTGATTGTTGATGAATGTGTCTGGGTTGGATCTTAGCAGAGCTCACACCCTTGGCACGCCCACTTATAAGGCGCGTATCGATTTGTGCATGGACAAAGTAAAGAAAGTGTGAAATTCTGAGAATTTTTTTAAGTGAAAATAAGTCGATGTGTACATGGATACCAAGTTTGTGCAATTTTTTGACTTGTTATTTTCAAGTTAGTGATTTTGGAGAAATGGGCAGAGCAGTGGGTGATTCTGCAATTTCCCAGTTTGTCGCCAAGAGTGTAGGTTCGCCTAGGATTTTATTGTGTGTCTTATTTGGTGCTTACTGCAGAATGGATGAGTATCTGAATCTGGATTTTTTCTATTAGTTAGGGCGAAGAGGTAAAAAAAGCATGATTGAGTGGTGTATGGAGAAACGTTTGATTGCAAGATCGTATAAATGCCTAATTTGTGAAACTGATAGGAAACTAGAACCCCGTTCACATGCAACGCTCCTTCGCACAGCTGCCATTAGCAAGGGGAGAAAAGGAGACATGAAAGAGTTTCATCTTTAGGACCCGTTCAGAAGACCACCGTCTTCCTTCCCCTTTACATTTTAACATGGTTTACTGTTGTTAATTTTGTAATCTGTACTTTTGCAACTGGTACCTGAAATTTTGTAATGGTTCCTGAAATATATATGCTTTTTAATTATTATTATAAGCTGTTATTTAGTTCACTCTTGGTGCTTGTCGCTATGGTTAAAAGATGGTAATGGATTTTTAAACTGCTTCTCGATGAGATATAGAACTCAAGCTTTGTACACACACTGCTTGTGGATGTGGTGTCACGCTTTTGATTTTTACAGGATTAGTTTTTTTTTTTTTTTTTTTTTTTCAAATTTAAAGTTGAAACGACTTTTTGCGAATATTAACAAATAAACTGAGAATCTGAGAATATTATAATTTGCATCATAACACACTGTGGAAGAAAAAAAAAATTAAATGAAATTTCTAGCGTAATTTTTAAAAAAAAATATTTTGGGAGTATTTTTGAAAATCGTTCATATTTTTAGACTTTTTGACGCCCATTAATTTTAAAGTTTCATATCTAAAAATATATCAGTTACAAACTTCTGACATTTTCAGAGCTTATAAAACAAACTTTTCGCATTTAAAAAAAATGATAAAGGAAATTAATTGGATGATTTTTTTTTACTTTTTTGAAAGATATGCAATGAAGCAGAATGGAAATATTGGTTCTTCTTGGGCATCAATTCGAAACATCGGTTTTAAAGTAATAATCTCGACATTATTTAAGCTATATAAGTTGTTATTGTTACCAGTTGTTAGTTCAGCTTGAGATTGGAGATATTTCTGAATTAACTGTCTCTTAAGATGCGTTTTGCATTCCGTTGTGTTTAACGTTCTTATTAGATTGAAGCATAACTACTGATTATACTTAGTGATATTCTAAACACTTGTACGAGTATTTCTGAGGAAAATTCTAGAACTTTGAAGTGTTTATGTTGATAAAATAAATTTAATTAAGCTATCATCGGATTTGAGTGCAGTGACAATCATTTACGAACTATTATCAATCTATTACAAACCCGTACGCACGCAACAATATTATAATTAATTAATGTATTAAAATTTTTTTGAACGTGTTTTACAAAACAAAAACAGGTAAAGAAAAATTCTGCTTGCGTTTTATGAGTTTTTGCAGTTTTTCTGGCCACATAAAGTTTTAAAAAAAGGTTTGTAATTTATGTTTATATTTACCAATTAAATAAATAGCACTAGGTTTGATTTATATACATATGTGTGTATTGAAATTCAGTAATAAAATTTTAAAGATTTGAAATGATAAAATGTCTATTTAGACAGTTTGTATTCTTTAAACTGCAAATGCAAACTGAGAAACCTTTTGCACTTTTTTCAATAAATCCTTTTACTTAAAGTTATAAAACATATACAGGTACGGACTAAATTTTTTATTATTTTTACTGCTTATATAAAATTATATATTTTAAAGAAACAAGGATGGGTTTTGCAAAATACTGAAAGGAAAAAAATTATTTGAAATGAAAATGTGACTGAGATCATATTTGTTTTAAAGATTTTAGATAAAAGTGTATTTTTTTCCTCAAAAACTAATTCATTAATTGCAAAATCATTTCTTGACGTTATTAAAAACACTCCAATAAATACAATAAAAAAAACTGGGGGGGGGGAGACATTGAAAATTGTAGGAGAAGAAAGACATTTTAATTGTAAAATTTTTCTACAAAAATTTAAATTAAAAAAAATACTAGCAAAAACTTTTTTTCAGCATAAAATTGTTTTGTCTCACAAAACCATTTAATAATATTCATAAAAAGTAGATGAAAATGCTTAAATTTTTTTTAAAAAAATCATTCAAAAGGTACCGAGTCCCTTTTCGCGTTGAAGCCGATATGCACTTGTCTTAACTTTAGTTTTAATTTGAACGATATTTCTGGAATCCCTAGCATCAGATAACCTTGTCTGTATTTGTCTATAATTTCCGTATCTTGTACAGTTCTAATTTTTGGGGGATGCTATCACATCCCCAGACATTTATCAGTGCGATTGTTTCGCTGACAGTCCAGTGAACAGTAAATAAAATTAAGTGAACCACGCAGTATAGTACGTGTAATCTCCCCATTTGCCCTGCTCCCGAGAAATAAGGAACATTCAACCAAGTTCTACCTCCAATTCAGCGAGGCAGTTAATGCTTGTCCCATGTGAACAGGACACGTTGGAAGAACCGGTTTTCGCTACCAATCGAATCTGCTCTTGGCTTAGTAGAGTGAAAGAACTGTGTAGATGGTTTTGAGTGGATGTGTAGAGTTACTGGAGGCGAATGTATGCATTGAATTAAAGGTCTTTTTGAAAGCACTCGTGTTTTGCGAAGAGTAAATTGAGCATGTGTGATGTTTTGTGAGTTACCTACTTGTGGTTGGGTGAGTGCGGAAATGATTTTATATGATCAGAATTACGTATTGCTAAAAATACGGTGACAGATTGGAAATGTTGGTATTTTTCCGTTTGGCCAGTGCAAATCTCGTCAAGCAGACTTTGTTGGCAACAACACACATACACATAAGAAATAAATGTTAGTTCTAAGAATTTTTTTATTTTAAAAGCATAAACATTTTAATATATTTAAAATTTTGTAAGAAAAACAATAAATAAAGGCAATCAATTTGTAAAAAGACATTAATTTAAGAATTTACTATGATCTCATACCTCAACATCCTGATTCACCAGTTCATATCACATGGCCTCAAGTGAGTCTCACGTAAACTATGCTACAAAAATCTAATTCTCTCAGTAATTACATTAATTTCAAGTTAAATCTTAGGGAGTACAAATTTAAATGAAAGAATTATTTCAATTCGTACAAATAGCTTATGCAGAAATTATGTAAAACCGCAGTACTTTACTTCACTAGAGCATTCTCATTAGAATTGATACTTGATTACCGCAAAAGTCCTTAATGATAGAAATTACTATCACTAAGGGCAGTTGTTTGCAGTGGCGATAAAGGCAAAGCATATTCTGCTTCCCTTAAATAAAGCTAAGACTAATCTAAATAAAATTCATACTTTATGTAAATGAAATTAAAATAAGCTAACACTGTAGCCTTTACATTCAAAATCATTTGAGTGAAAGAAAACTAGCATTATGCTTGAAGTGTCTGGTGTCCAAATGCAGGAAAATAACACTTCTCTGACTCCAATGGAACCAATATTTTATTCCTTACGAAGTTTTAGATTCTTATTCATAAGATTTATTTACATTTTACATGCACGTAGCATCGCGTGACAAAAACTCAAAGTTTGTTTACTTCGTTCTTCGCGGAGACTAGAAGGTGTTGCCATTCCGCTTTAACTAAATTTCATTAGAAACTTAACGGAACTAAAGCGACACTACACACCCCCTTCCTAGTGACAGCGATTATGGAAGATAATCTTTAAAGTGACTGGGGAACTTCACATGTCTACCGGTTCTAGTAGTCTTGGTTTCATGATGAGTTTCTGAATTTTCTTCAGTGTTCTTGAGTGCAGGTGTTTCCCCAAGTTCCGCTTTCTTGGAATGAGAGTTTTGGAAAGGAATATCAGAATCTTGCACTAGGAAACATGGCTTTAGTCTGTCTATTGAAACTCTTTTAATTTTTCCTTGGATTTCAATATCGAAGTACTTATCCTTTCTTGCTCTTACAGGATACGGTCCAAGATAGACAGGCTGTAGCGACGAATTATTAATGTTGTTGTATAGGAATACGTGAGAACAGTTGGAAAGATGTTTAGAAACAAAGACTGTTCTATTTCCATGGGTGGTGGTAGAACTTGGCTTCATAGCTCTTATTATTTTCTGAAGGTTTTGAGAAAATTCAGACTGTTTCATATGAGGTACTGTTGAAAAGAATTCACCAGGTAATGCTAAAGGGGTTTCGTATACAAGTTCTGCGGATGAGCAACCTAGGTCTTCCTTGATGGCAGATCTTATGCCTAAAAGAATGAAAGGCAGTGCTTCCAGCCATGATTTTGATTCGAGTACATGACATTTGAGACTTGTTTTTAAAGTTCGGTGTTGTCTTTCGATCAGGCCATTTGCCTGTGGATGGTATGCAGTTGTAGTGTTTGTATGAAAGCCAAGATCTTTTCCTAAAGCTTGAAAAAGTTGGCTATCAAATTGCCGACCTTGGTCAGATGTTATGCGATTCGGAATTCCAAAGCGTGAAAACCAAGTATAAATCAAAGCTTTAGCAATAGATTCTGCTGATTGATCTTCTAACGGTACCGCTTCGATCCATCGTGTATAACGATCGATGATGCTTAGAAGGTATTTGAATCCTTTGCAAGGAGGTAGCGGACCCACCAGATCTAGGTTTAAATGCTGGAATCTGCGTGGAGGTACTTTGAATTCTCCCAAAGATGACTGTGTATGTCTGTGAACTTTAGATCTTTGGCAAGATAAACATGCTCTAGTCCATAGTTGGCAGTCTTTATTCATATTGGGCCATATGAAACGTTGTGTTATGAATTTTATCATGGATCTTATTCCAGGATGAGATAAATTATGGATTGAAGAAAATATTTTCTGCCGAAACTTTGCAGGGATGTATGGTCGATTATAATTTGTAGAAGTATCACAGTAAATTTTCTTGTCGCTGTCTGGTATAGGAATCTGTAGGATTTTTAAGTTTGGGTTGTTTTTTAGTATCTCCAAGTCGTCATCTTCTTGACAGTCGTAAGTCTATTGCAGATGGTACAGAAATGGTGTCTATGCGAGAGAGAGCGTCAGCGACGGTATTTTCATGCCCTTGTATGAATTGGATATCGGTTGAGAACTGGCCAATATATGACAGTTGTCTAGCTTGTCGTGGCGAAGCTTTTTCCAAATTTTGTTGGAAGGCAAATGTTAGTGGTTTGTGATCCGTGTATATTGCAAACGTTCGCCCTTCTAAGATGTATTTGAAATGTTTTATTGCTGTATAGATGGCTAAGAGTTCTCCGTCGTAGGCACTATATTTTTGTTGTGCTGATGTCAAATTTCGGGAAAAGAAACTTAAGGGTTGTTTTGCATTATTTACAATCTGATGTAAAACGGCTCCAATGGCAGTATCGGAAGCATCAGTTGTTAGCGATATTTCAGCCTTTTCGGATGGGTGAGTTAAGTTTGTGGCATAAATAAGTGCCTCTTTTAAGATCTGGAAGGCGTTTCTTGTTTCTGCCGTCCAGGTTATTTCTTTTCTGCAGTTCTGTTTAATACCACTGAGCAATGTTGTTAAAGGTTGTTGCAGTTTTGCACAATTTGGTATGAATCTGTGATAAAAATTCACCATACCTAAAAATCGTCTTAAATTAGTAAATGACTTTAGTTCTGGGAAATTTTTGATGGCATCAACTTTCGTTGAAAGAGGTTTAAGTCCTTCAGCTGACACTTCGTATCCCAGGAATGCAAGTTTTGTTTAAACAAATTTACACTTTGCCGCATCAATACACAGGCCATATTCGTTTAGTCTCTCAAGGACTGCTCGTAGATGTTTTTGGTGAGTTTCTTCATCTGGAGAGGCTATTAGAATGTCATCCAAATAGCAAAACACGAATTCTAGTCCATTCAACACACTGTTCATGAAACGTTGGAACGTTTGGGCCGCATTTCGTAGGCCGAACGTCATGAATGGGAACTCGAAGAAGCCAAAGGGAGTGAAAATGGCCGTTTTCGGTATATCTTCTTCGCGAACTGGAATTTGTTGGTACGCTCTAATGAGGTCTATGGATGAGAAAACTCTTTTTCCAGCTAAAATGGAACTGCAATCTGTTAAAAGTGGGAGAGGGTATCTATCAGGAATCGTGACGTTGTTTAACGCTCGATAGTCTCCACAAGGTCTCCAATCACCTGATTTCTTCATAGCGAGATGTAGTGGGCTCAACCAGTTACTTTTGGATGGCCTGCATAAACCCATTTGGAGCATAAATTCAAACTCCTTTTTAGCCGATTTAAGTTTCTCAGCTGATAGTCTCCTGGCTTTAGCGAAAACTGGTGGACCTCTGGTTTCGATATAATGTTCGATGTTATGATTTTTAACTTTATTATTAACTACATTCAGTTTTAACAAATCCGGAAAATCGTTAATTATACGTTTATATGGATCATTTACGGCATTTAAAATTGGAATATTATTATGGTTATTTTGAAAACAAGGAGTTCTATTGGTTGTTAAGAACGTAGTACCATCAATCAACTTGCGATTTTTAGAATCTACCAAAAGGTTAAAATTTGCAAGAAAATCCATGTCTATTATCGGTTTGTTTACGTCCGCAATTACAAAAGGCCATGTGAATGATCGTCTGAGTCCAAGATCAAGCTTGAGTAATTTTTGGCCATATGTTTTAATTTTCGTACCATTTGCAGCAAAGAGTTCTAATTTTGAGATTTTTTTTTTATCTTCAGGCAAGGGAGGAATGACAGAAATTTCTGCCCCAGTATCTATTAAAAATTGGGTAGCCGATTCTTTGTCGCTGATGAAAAGACGACTCAGCTGCACCCCTTGTCCCTCCGTCGTCAGTGAGAGACGTGGAGCTGGTTTTCCGGACTATTTGTCTGTGATGTTGATGAGTAGTTGCAGGGTTGTTTACACTTAAATGACTTATCACTGAATTTTTTATGATAGTAACAAATATCACTAGATCTGTTACCACTGTAACTTCTATCTCGTGATTTGGATCGGTTACGACAATAGGGACGACTGTGGCGTTGCTTGTTTAAAGCAGAAACTTGTAAGCTAAGTTCACTAACCTGTTTTTGTAAACTTTCAATCACTTCCGTTTTTACCGTTATGGATGATGCAGCAGCTATTTGGGGAGTAACAGGGTTTAATTCCCAAATCTTATCGGCCATTGTAGCCACTTTTGACAAATCTTCACTACTAGCAGATATAATGCTACGCATATTAACGGGTAAACGTTGAAGCCACAACGTTTTTAGGAAAGTGTCTGTTTCTTTATCGCCAGCCAAATTACGCATCTCACACAGTAATTGAGATGGTTTTTTGTCACCCAGTTCTAACTCACTCAGTAATTTTTGGGTTTTTTGAGTCTCTGAATCAGCATATAATGAAATTAGTCTATTTTTAATTGCCTCATATTTATTATCTTGTGGTGGACTTAGCAAAATATCAGATACCTGTGACAAAATATCGGGTTCAATGGAACTTATAACATGATCATATTTTGTTTGATCTGCACTAATTTTTGCATTTCTAAATTGTGCTTCTAGTTGAATAAACCATATTTTAGGATCTGGCTTCCAAAAAGGAGGAACTTTAACACTTACCTTGGTGGCAGATGCAGTTGTTGCTTTAATTTCGGTTTCGTCTTCGTCAACCATTGTAGAATTCGATCAAGCCGAGATACACCAGTGAAGTGTCTGGTGTGCAAATGCAGAAAAATAACACTTCTCTGACTCCAATATTTTATTCCTTACGAAGTTATAGATTCTTATTCAAGGGATTTATTTACATTTTACATATACGTAGCATCGCGTGACAAAAACTCGAAGTTTGTTTACTTCGTTCTTCGCGGAGACTAGAAGGTGTTGCCATTCCGCTTTAACTAAATTTCATTAGAAACTTAACGGAACTGAAGCGACACTACAATGCTAACACATAACAACAGAACATTTGCTGATACCGGCGTACATATATATAATACTCGGCCAACCCGGCGATCTTGACGTCAGCGGCAACTACTTTAGCTTACCTCCGATTGACCTCCGATCAAAATTTGCATAAGGAAAACTTAAAGCCAACAAACGGCCCTCTTTTTCTCATGCAAAGACAAAAACAAAATTTACACAGAATTACAGTTCATAGTTCAATTCTATTATACGAAAACACTTATTGTTTTTAAACACTGAAAACATCTAAACAAAACTTTGTTAAATTAACATCAGTCGCCGCTTTTGTAAATAAGTCCGGAGTATTTAGTTTACTGGTGATAAATTCAAGGTCAAACACTCCATCATTTACTAGTCTTCTAATAAAGTGATATTTTATGTCTATGTGCTTAGTTTGGTGATTTTCTATTGGTGATCTGGAAAAATCAATGGCTGACTTGTTATCACAAAATAGTTTACATTCTCTTAAATTAAACTTTAAAATTTCATCTTGTAAGACATATTTCGTCCACATTAATTCCTTCACTGCCTCCGATAAGACGATATACTCCACTTCCATAGTTGATAAACTTACACATTTTTGTTTAACAGTTTTCCAGATTACCGGTACTTCATCTAAATATAATATAAATCCTCCCATGGACAAGCGGTCATCCCTATTACTTGCATAATCAGCATCTGAATAACAATATAAATTTAGATGTTTAAGCTTCGATAAGTTTAACTTATATAATTTAGTACTATTGAGATAACCAAGCAATTTCAGCAATGCTTCCCAATGCCTTATTCCAGGATTCTGAAATTGTGATAAAATATCCACTGCATATGTAATATCAGGCCTTGTCCTGTTAGCTACAAAAACTAAACATCCCAAGAGATTTCTAAAGGTAATGTATGCATTCCCGCAATTTCTGCACTTGTAGATGAACAATCTAATTTTGTAAGAATAGTGCCTTCATGGTGTAGTGGTTCTGCACGCTGGACTGGTATTCCAGAGGTCTGTGGTTTGATTCCCTTTTTTTCCTTAGATTTAGTTTTATTTTCAACTCTATCTTTCCCTACATTTGAACTAATAGTATTAAACACGCTTACCTTGCTGTCTTCTAAATCGGCATTTACCTGGCAAAGTCAGCTTTCTTCCCTTACCAGTTCTTCAGCAATTCTTTCCAGCGTAACATCTTCGTCCTTCCACCTATAGATCAACTGTACAATACCGGAGTATTCCTGGGGTAATCTCCTTATTGCCTGAAATCCTTTAAAAACATTTGCCAAGTTGTGACCAGCTTCAGCCAACTTCTTTGCAGTCATTCTTATCCTCGCGATGAATAATTCTATTTCTTCATATGGCATATATGTAATACTAAAAAATTCATCCAGTAACTGAATTATCCTTGCTCTTGTTTTGAGTTCGAATTGCTTCTGTAGAACTTCCCATGCTTCTTTGTCACTTGAACATTCTTGTATCAGCAGCCTGAACTCAGATTTAATTCCATAATATAATGTAGTGAAGGCTCTATTCTCTCTCTGTGTGTGAATTCCTGCTTTTCACGCCTTGTTGCATTTTTATCCAATTCTTCTTTGTCCTCTATGAAGCTCCAACAATTTCTATCCAGTAACAGCATTTTCATATCGACTTTCCATCGATCACAGTTGTCATGGTTTAACAGCTCAAAACCTTCAGTAATGACATCTTCAATTAATTCAGAAGTCAAACAACAAAAATCAGCGTTAATTCACAAAATTTTCACAGGACTAGTTTCGATGGTTTTACCGAACCATCATCTTCAGCTGCAAAACCGCAAATGAACAAGATAGGAAATAATGATTAGATAAGATAAGAAAGCCTGGACAAGAATAAGCAAGTGGCGCCATCTGTTGGCGAAACCAGAACTAAAACATAATTTCTCTAAAAGCCGAAGGCAAATTTGGATTGGAATTAGGATCATTAACTAGAACAGAAAGATTTTTATGAATGTGAAATGCCTCTAGAAAATCCAGTTCTCCAATGGAAGATGTTTTTTGAATAATTTTGGCAGCAGAAAAATTGAAAGTGTGATTTTCGGACCAACAATGTTGAGCAACAGAAGACTTCTGTGTTTCCTTTTTTCTAACATATGCCTCATGTTCTTTGACGCGAAATTTTAAGGCTCTCTTAGTTTGACCAATGTAAATTAAACCAATGTGAATTATGTAAATTCATAAAAATCTTTCTGTTCTAGTTAACGATCCTAATTCCAATCCAAATTTGCCTTCGGCTTTTAGAGAAATTATGTTTTAGTTCTGGTTTCGCCAACAGATGGCGCCACTTGCTTATTCTTGTCCAGGCTTTCTTATCTTATCTAATCATTATTTCCTATCTTGTTCATTTGCGGTTTTGCAGCTGAAGATGATGGTTCGGTAAAACCATCGAAACTAGTCCTGTGAAAATTTTGTGAATTAACACTGATTTTTGTTGTTTGACTTCTGAATTAGTATTTATTTGGCGTGTTATTGTGTCTTAATCTGTAATTAAGTGTGAGCACAACAACTTGAACAAATTTCTAAGACAGGTCAGCTTCTTTTTGTGAATAACAGCTCTCTTCACCTACATTCCTTCAATGCTGAGTTGAACTGGGTAACAGGTTAGCTGTTGACCCTGGGCCCATAACCCTGTTGGCAATGGCGATAAAGGCAAAATTAGTAAACTACAGAAAACAGTTACCGTAAATGAATCGTATGTTATGAACAATGAAATTTATAAAAGGTTAATAATTGCATTTAAAGCTGATATATTCGAATATTAAAAGTAAATAAAAAAATGTTTCTAGTTGAAGTAAATTAAATTAAATTATCATAGCGAGTAAATTTTGTACCAGTGGTAATAAATAATATAGAGTGTTAGAGATACTTTATAAATAAAATTATGTAAATGTTAATAATATTATTAAGAGACGTGTATTTTTTAACCACTCAGTTTATTACAAGTAATTTATTGTAAGTTAAAAGCAAAAATTAAATTATAACCAGTAAATTTTGTACCAATAGTATACAGGGTTTGTACAGTCCTTAAAAGTCCTTGGATTTTTTGGAATCGAATTTCGGTCCTTAAAGGTCCTTAGTTTTGGCCCAAATCGGCAGAATGTCCTTAATTTTAATCATCTGAAATTTCATCTGAAATTCTTTTACGACTGCCATTTTGAGTGTGAATTAACATTTTGGAGGAATATTTTTGGCAATTCACTGACATACATGGTTATGTTTTGAATGAGTTCATGGATTATGATTTGTTTCTATTTCTAATGTAAATGATGGGATACTCGAGTTTCTAAGCAAGAAGTGAAACATAAGCATTTTGAAATTCATTTTTACTAATAAAGAGCTCTTGAACAACTTTTCGCTTTCGGGGATGTGAATGCTTTTATTAAACAGATTTAAATTTGGCAACTTATCAGCATTTTGGTGATTTAAAGACCAGTTTCTATAGAAAAATTTTTAATTCCGAGATCTGAGAATTTTTTGACGATTTTTTTTAAAACATCATAACATTGATAAATTTCACTAAAATAATGGTAATATATTGAAATTATATTTAAAAAATAACATTAAAAAAACATTTTTATTTTTCGCTGTCATATTATAAAGTTTCATTTTGGAAACTTATTTTGCAATATTTTGAATCTGAAAAATAAACAAGGTATAATGCTATAAAGCACAATTTATGAAACAGCTCTTGGCAAAAGCAAAATTAGCTGTGTAATTAATTAAAAATGTCTTCTTTTTAATTTTTTCATAGTAAGAGTTTTTCCCATGTAATTGCCCCCCCCCTATTTTTCCAAAATATTTCTGCCTTTTTGCTGTTGGAGAATTATTAGAGATAATTAATTCTTTTTTAGTATTTTAGACATTGCAGCTTGAAAAGTTTAGAAGGATTCGAAGGCAAGATTTATAGACCCACGATTCTAGAAGATTCGAGAAATATGTGACAAAATGAAAAATATCTCCATGGTATCAACTTGTAATGGATGTATTGCTCAGAAAGTTTGCGATGAATTTCTTACGTTTTAGAGAATGTCTGAAAGAACAATGAAAACATAATATTTAAATGTTTTACTCCTGATACTAGAATTATTTTCTTAACATGTTTATCTTCGCTTTATTTTCTCTACTTTTCACTAGACACAAGCATGGAGAATATCAAAAATGCTTCTAATCTTATCTCATGGGCGGGCATCATAAAAACGGATTTTTGGTACTATTCCGCTTTGAGGACCGTGAAAAATCGCCAAACTATTATTGATGCCAGTGCTGCCAAAAATAATTCTGGCAATCCTAACGCAAGAAAGGAAGTATAATACAGTCAAAAGTCTTTAATCCGGACGTCCGTAATCCGGAATGCTCTATAATCCGGATCTCAAAACTACAAACTTTCTGCGCATGCGTAAACTCATTATAATGCGTTTACTATGTGTTTACGCATGCACATATGCCTTTACGCATGCACTTTTAATGTATAACCGAGGGTTTCAGTGGCGTTATTTCAGATCGCGTTGTTCCTTAATCTTCGAATTGGCAGCTTATTATTTTTTGCAGACTGTTAGAGCAATTTTATAAAAGTAAGCTTGAACTTTCGATTATGTCAAATAGAATTTCCGATTTTGGAGCTGCCAAAGGATCTACAAAGTGAAAGCATGTTTCGATGTCCATTAAACAAAAAGTGCAATTGCTGCAAAAAATGGATAAAGGCATGAAAAAAGTGACAGAGAGGTGATTTGTTTCTCTAACCAATCCGAAATCTGCTTATCAATTTCACGCTGCTCTGCGGAGGGGGAGGAACGTCATGGCGCGCAATGAACAGGAAGTTGATCTGTCAGCACTATCCTCATCTTCAGGGCAGATGTTTTTATTTTATTCGGCTTATAATTCCTTACTAAATGTAGTGTTTCATCTCGATGTACTCCGATATGATTTAAATCAATTTCCTCGTCATTATAAATATCACGAATACACATAAAATAGTTTTCTGATTGCAATTTTCTAATTTCGGCTATGCGTAATGTATGCTTTACGCATGCGCGCGTTGAAAGAAATGTTTAATAAAGTAAACAAATAAATATTAAGCTTCTTTTTTTTGTAAATTTTGATACCCTTTAGATCATAATTGCTCATTATTTTATAAATTACGGTTTCATATTTTTAATTGTATAATTTCTGCATGTCATCTTACCAGATTTAAACTGATGATCTATAATACGGAATCGCCGAAGTCTCGACGAGTCCGGATTAAAGACTTTTGACTGTAATAAATAACTATCTAAGACTATTGTTTTAATTTAGATGAAAGGTTAATTTCATATAATACTTTATTATTATAATTTGTATAAAAAAGGGCTAAACATAACTGAATGGAAGCATAAGAGTAAATAATTATTTCAGATCATTATTGTAATTTATATAAAGAAAGGATAGACATAACTGAAATGGATTCCTGCATCGCTATTTCGGTACGGAGTTATCGCTAAAACATAATTTCATCTCGTTGTTTGTTCAAACATAATTTTCTGTAATGAATGATGCCTTTTCTTTGAAAAAATTCTATTGCAGACTTTTTGGTCATGACAATTCTTAAATTGTTAAATCCATAGGATATAAAAAAAGAATTTAAAATAAAAAAATTAAACTAGTATTGTGGTTTAATTTGTCTTAAGAAATATAGAGCTACCTAAACTTACGCAATTTGAAATCAGCGCATGCGCTAGATTTGGTGAGGTGTTAAATAGGCAAGTTTGCTAGATTCGGCGATTTTACGCATACATTTCGCTGCAATTTTTTTACGATCCTCAAAATGGAATAGTACTGGATTTGGTAAAAGTATAGTTTAGAGTACCCCTTGGCGATTTTTGGCGGTGCATGGATATCGATTTTGTGCAATTCTTTCACTCGTTATTTTGGCTTGCGAAGCGGCGATTTTTGCGCCGCTATACAAAGCCAAAATAATGACAAACAATTGTACAAACTTGGTATCCATGTGCACATAGACTTCTTTTCATTTAAAAAATATCCCCGAATTGCAAAAAAATAGCATTGCACACTCTTTTGACTTTATCCATGTACACGTCGACCTATTTTCACTTAAAAAAAATCCTAGAATTGCACAAACATGCGTTGCGCACTCCCTTTACTTTGTCCATGTACACATCGATATATTTTCACTTTAAAAGTCAAAGGAGCACCAAATTCTACCATATAGGCAAACAAAAAATACATAATCTCAATTAAATACATTTTAAACCAAACAATAAAATAACATAAAAAAGGAAAAACATGTTATACATTTAAGCACTACCAAAAGCAAATGTTCACTTACCATGATTTTCGAGTTCACTTCATACACCCAGAGCCACGTAAAAATCAAAATATCAATCATACTCAAATGACTTTTTGCAAACCAGGTACTCTTTCTGATCAAATGCTTCACATAGTGACCATCTGAACCTTTCTTCCTACAAACCCATTCAAATCCATCTAAACGGTTTTTACGTTTGACTAGATGCATATCCTTCCTACATACAGGACATTTATAATGGCTACTAAGTAAACCTTCATTTACACACCAGTCAAATAAAGCTCTTTTGCCATTTCGCTCCAAATCGTACAGAAACTTCAAATTAATCTTACTACACTCGGCCATTCTACCGTCTAAAGAATTAAACCAACACACACTGCAAAAACGCTTATGAAACATCCCATGATTCAAAATTTTTCATAATCATGCACCCGATTATTACATCACAGTAGGGTTTCCGTAACATTCAACTACTCAGGCTACCATAAATGAAACAGCAACTTGGCGATAAATCAAACAACTTCGGCATAATACAAGGTGTACCTTAAAGTCTACTCTAGCCCTGGATTTTTTTATTAATAAAGAAATTGAAAACTTACAATTTAAAAGATTCATCTAATATGTCTTAGTGCATCATACACAGAGCTGGCGGCACTAGGCATTCCCACCTGATGCAATCTCTGTGGATCCTAAATTCTGCTGCCTAGTGCCTTTCTAAATTCTGCTTCCAATCCCTGCTCTAAATTCTAAATGTTTTGCCATTTCTAGATTTTGTTGTTCAGTGTGTCACTAAATTCTAAAACTTCTGCCACACCACTTCTATAACTGTCCTTTACCATATATATTTAATTTCCTTGTGAATATTCATACAGCACAAAGTCTGGAATCCGGACTCGTCGGGACTTCGGTGATTCCGGATTATAGACCATCAATTTAAATCTGGTAAGATGGCATGCAGAAATGATGCAATTAAAAATGTGAAATCATAATTTATGAAATAAAGAACAATTATGATCTAAAGGGTTTCAAAATTTACAACAAAAAAAAAAGCGTTATGTCTACTTTATGAAACATTTTTTCAATGTAAGTTGTTTAAAATGCTTCCACAAAAAATTCAAAAAGTTCCTTTTTGTGTCATATATAGTGGACTTTCCAATACCATACTTTTCGCATAATTTTGAGACAAATAAGCCTTTATCCATTTTTTGCTGTAATTCCACTTTTTGTTTAATGGACATCGAAACATACTTTCGCTTTGTAGATCCTTTGGCAGCTCCAGAATTGGAAACTCTTTTTGACATAATCTAAAGTTCAAGCTTAATTTGTATAGAATTGTTGTAACAGTCTGCAAAAAGTAATAAGCCGGATCCAATTAGAAGATTAAGGAACAACACAACCTGCAACATTAACTGAAATGCCGTAGATAATTTTAGCCTAGCTTATACCGTCCGTTATACATTAAACGTGCATGCATAAACACATAATGCATTTACGCATGTGCATAAAGTTTGTAGCTTTGAGATACAGATTACAGACTTTGTACTAAAGAAATAAAATTGGCCACTTTTTCTATATATTCTAAATGCATTTAGTGTTTTTAGAGTAACATAAATCCTTAATTAAATCCAAAAATTCTAAAATGAAAAGGAAATGTGTGTGATGAAAGAAACTGAATACATAAAGAAAATTATTCTTCAAAGATATGTGCAGTTATTACAGTCAAAAGTCGTTCATTCGGACACCCATAATCCGGAATGATCTATAATCTGCACCTCAAAGCTAAAAACTTTCTGCGCATGCACCGCGTTGACACATGTGCATAGGCGTTTACGCGTGCGCGTAAGACCTTTTACCACTACGCATATGTGTGTGCGCAAGCGCAGAATACGTTTTCGCGTGCGCGTTTTATGTATAACAGACGGTATAATCTAAAATTATCTATTTCAGTTAATGTTGATGATTGCGTTGTTCCTTAATCTTTGAATTGGATCCGGCTTATTATTTTTTGCAGACTCTTAGAGCAATTTTATAAAAGTAAACTTGAACTTTCGATTATGTCAAATATAATTTCCGATTTTTGAGCTCCCAAGGGATCGTACAAAACAAAAGTATGTTTCGATGTCCATCAAACAAAAAGTGGAATTGCTGCAAAAAATGGATAAAGACATGAAGAATGTGGACAGAGAGGTTAGTGAAAACGAAAAAAATTCAAATTGACTAGTTAGTTGGTATTCTCGGCCCGACAATTAACGGGACTTGAACAGCGGAACTTTGTAACTGAACAAGAAATTGTGTCTGTTTATGGAGTTAAAGAGAAAGTATTATCACATAAAACTAAGCAACTTAAAACAACTTACATTGAAAGAAATGTTTAATAAAGTAAACAAATAAATATTAAGCTTTTTTTTGAAAATTTTGATACCCTTTAGATTATAATTGTTCTTTATTTTATAAATTAAGGTTTCATATTTTTAATTTTAGAATTTCTGCATGCCATCTTACGAGATTTAAACTGATGATCTATAATCCGGAATCGCCGAAGTCCCGACGAGTCCGGATTAACGACGTTTGACTGTATTATGTAAGTTACCCAATTGTTTATGATTTCAACCTTTACTATAATTTCCCATTTCTATTTCCTCATATGATCGAGTTACTGAGCCAAATTAAACTTAATTATTAAAATTGTATAATCTTTGACACTAGTCCACATTTTTAGTTTGAATTTGGCTGTTCTTGTGTAATTACATCACCGTGAGCTGTAATTGATTTTGTTAGCATCAGAACGTGCCATTATGTTCTAAGTTCTTTTTAAATAAGATGTTTATTGTAGTTACAATAATATTGTACAGTCAAAAGTCTTTAATCCGGACTCGTCGGGACTTCGGCGATTCCGGATTATCGATTTTTCCGGATTATAGACCATCAGTTTAAATTTGGTAAGATGGCATGCAGAAATTATAAAATTAAAAATATGAATTTTTAAAATTTTTTAATTAATTTAATTTTTTAAATAATGAGCAATTATGATCTAAAGGGTATCAAAATTTACAAAAAAAGAAGTTTAATATTTATTTGTTTACTTTATTAAACATTTCTTTCAACGCGCGCATGCGTAAAGCACACATTACGCATAGACGAAATTAGGAAATCGCAACCAGAAAACTATTTGATATGTATTCGTGATATTTATAATGACGAGGAATTTGATTTAAATCATATCAAAGACGGAGTACATCGAGATGAAATGCAACATTTAGTAAGGAATTATAAGCCGAATAAAATAAAAAAATCTGCTCTGAAGGTAACGATGGTGCTGACAGATCAACTTCCAGTTCATTGCGCGCCGAGACGTCCCCCCCCCCCCCCCCGACGCAGAGCAGCATGAAATTGATAAAAAGATTTCGGAACGGTTAGATAAACAAAGAATATGCCTTTATCCATTTTTTGTGGCACTTCCACTTTTTGCTTGATGGACATCGAAACATACTTTCATTTTGTAGATCCTTTGGGAGCTCCGGCATCGGAAATTCTATTTGACATAACCGAAAGTTCAAGCTTACTTTTATAAAATTGCTCTTACAGTCTGCAAAAATTAATAAGCCGGATCCAATCCGAAGATTATGGAACAACGCAATCATCAACATTAACTGAAATAGATAATTAGATAATTTTAGCTTATACCGTCCGTTATACATTAAACGCACACGCGAAAACGTATTCTGCACTTGCGCAGACGCATATGCGCAGTCGTAAAGGTCTTGCACGCACGCGTAAATGCCTATGCACATGCGCAGAAAGATTTTAGCTTTGAGGTCCGGATTATAGATCATTCCGGATTATGGGTGTCCGAATTAACGACTTTTGACTGTAGTTACTTTCAGACATAGTGATAATTTGCATCATATCTGTCGGTGGTTTGGACTATTTAACTTTTACCGGATCAAGTAAACTGTCATACATACATTGTGGAGTAATTGATAAGTTAGGAGACAAAGCATGCAGAAACTAGCAAGAACATTGGTTTGGATATTGAGACAAATCTCTAATTGTTAGGGAAAATGCTTAAAGAGAAGGAAATTGATATAAACTAGCCAAAATGTTTGGGAAGGTTTCAAATTAAAATGACAGATAAATATTTTGTGGATTGTTGTTACGAAACACAAAATGTTTTGCAGCTTTTTAATGTGTAATTATCCTAATATCTTTTAAGAATCAATGTCATGAATTACATATAGTTTAAACTATGAAATTTTATTAGATTTTGATTTGAATAGTGCTTTTTTAATAAATATTTTTTAAAAATAAAATTTTATAGTCTCCATGTGAATCCTAAAGTCTAAGGTTATCTAATTACATAATTTAATTATTTATAACTAACTGCTTACCCTTAAAAATTATGTCTACATATTACAGCGAGTTATTGCCTTTCATTAATACTCACTTTTATGTTGTGGTCACAAGATAAAACACAAAAATGTAAAAATTCAAGTGAAACTTATTCTTTGCATCTAGTGAGACTTAAAATAATACAAAACAACTTATCACCTCTGGTGCTTTGATGGCTTATTGGAACCTTAAAGTATATTAACTGGCTTACAAACCCTGGAACTCTACATGAAGCTGCGACACTAACTGCATCAAGCAGAGACTGATTAACTTTCAACTCTTGCCAACCGTGCCTACATCAGGCCTTTCAGGTTTTTTCTAATCAGCAGGTGTCTCTCTAGACAAGCAGCAGTGGTGACAACATTCAGTCTTTTGGTTATGATCTTACTTCTCATTTTAACCTATGCTGTTTGACATAAAATCTACCTGTTATTTACTAAATCTCTAGACTGACCAAGTATGTGACAAAATGAGACATAAAAAATCAACATAAAGCTAACTGTTAGTAAAACGTAAATGTCACTTATCCTCTTTCAAAGATGTCCAATTATTATAAGTATAAAATATTTAATCAGTGTAAACCTTCATATATAGTTTTATGGCATCGTTTGTGTTTTTTAAATTACTGGATAATTTCTACTTTGTGTTCACTGAACTCTGAACTATTCATTTGCATTTTGTTTTCAACCATCTATTTTTTCCATGTGTAAAAAACTTACTATTAGATTTATTATTCAGTTCTTTATACATTTAAATGAGTAAGTTTGCAATGTTTCATCTTCGTATATCAATTAACTGAATATATTTATCTTTCTTTCATAACACGTACTTTAATTTGAATGAAATGTGTGTACATATACAGTACAAAATTCAAAGTGAGGATTGTTCAATTCTACATTTCAGAAATTTCTCCATAAAATCATCAAAGATGACATGTAGATATGGTAGTATTGTGGCTTCACTTATTGTTTACACCAGTAAAAGAATGCTAATCCTCCAAAAAGACCAGTGCAGGTTCAGTGCCAGGTTTATGTACAAGCTGCAAAAGCTATAGCTTAGGGCCCCCACAAAAAAAAAAAAAAAAAAAAAAAAAATTGTACCATATCCCATGTAAAAAAAAATTGACTTATATCTCAAATATAAGTTCCCATTTCTTAAATAACTTATCTTTCGGCCACCAGAGCTCTCTGCCTGTCTGTGAGATATTATTTCGCAATGCTTAGATTGTATGCGCAGCTCGCATTTTGTTCTTGCATTCTTAAAACCGTAACTCTGTAGCTTTACTTTGTGCTGTGTTGTGTTCGAAAGTTCAAACTACCCAATAAAAAGTTAATTTACAGTCCACTCGCAGTGTTGTATCGCAGGTTTATTAATTTAAAGTTAAGATACTGCTTCGCTGCATTATTTTGGTCGTCCTACGCCGGAGCTTCGAGAAAAATCCACGCTTGTGAGTAAGAATTCTACGTGTCCGTAATGGAGTTGATAATGCAATTTCGGTTTAGAATTCTCAAGAGTTACGCAAGGGATACAGTGTACGAGGTGAGTGAAATAGTTAACGCATTTTAATTGAATTTGAGATTTCATTATTGCTACTATTTTTGTGATTAAAGTATTAGTAAAATCGAGAATTTAGAATATTTTCAAAATGTCAGATATAGAAAAAAAGCGAAAGAGAATTTTGACAACACAATTAACGAAATTTATCGAGAGAATAGATTATGATAACTTAGATAATGCTGTAGCTAAATTAATCTTAGAAAAATTTTAAATCTTTAAGGAAGATTTTAAATCTCTATTTAGAGAAATTTATACAAATTGTGATGATGATAAAATAGACACTTTCGTTGAGGAAGAACAGTCGATTTTAGAGAAAATTGAGGAGGTTCACTTAAAAATTATTCGTAAGTTAAAGATTTACAAGGTCGTAAATGCAAATGGCGACAAACCTGTCATACCTGAATCAATCTTTGAAAGTTTAAAGTTACCAAAATTATCTTTACCCACATTTAGCGGAAATTTAACTGAATGGATAACATTTAAAGATTTATTTAACGCTAGTGTTCGCAACAATCCAAATCTTTTTGGAGCTCAAAAATTACAATATTTAAAGAGTTCTTTGAAAAATAATGCTTATCGCATTATTCAGTCAATTTCCATAGCTGATCAAAATTTCAGTATTGCTTGGAATTTACTAGAAGAGAGATTTTCTAATAAGAGAGAACAGATATTTGCTTTTATTAAAAGAATTCTTAACGTTTCACAAATACAAATGGAATCTGCATCATCAATATTAAATTTAGTAGATAACGTAAACGAAATAACTCGCTCATTGGAAATATTAGATCAAAGGATAGATAATTTTAGGGATACTTTGTTGTTGTATATTATTTTGCAAAAACTTGACGTTTCGACAAAGTTGTGGTGGGAGCGTCAGTTAAAAAAAGGACGAAATACCAAAGTTGAATGACTTGATAGAATTTTTGAAGAATTATGCTAGAACATTTCAGAACAGTAAACCTTTAATTAGTAAAATGCATAACTCAGATAAACCAGTACATAATAGGGTTACTTCTCTGATTACTAATTCTACTTGCTTATTTTGTAAAGAAGATCATTTTTTATACAGGTGTTCTAATTTTTTTAATTTACCAGTGCAAAAACGAATAGAGTTTGTTAAGACTAATAAACTTTGTTTTAATTGCTTGTCTAATGTCCATAAAGTTAAAATGTGTAAGAGTGCAAATACCTGCAAACATTGTTTTAAGCATCATCATAGCATTTTGCATTTAGAAAATAATTTCAAACCAAAAAGTGCATCTAGATTCCCTTCACCGGAAGCACAAGTGTTTGTCCAGAAATCTCAAATTAAACCAGAAAACAACTTGAGTGAAGTTTCTCCTACTGTTTGTGCAAACAACTATGAGAATAAACATGTTGGAGCTCATGATAATGGTAAACGTAGTCATGTACTTTTGTGTACTGCTTTAATTAAGGTTCAAAACTCAAAAAATGAATTCATAAATTGTAGATGTTTACTAGATTCAGGTAGTGAAAAATCATTCATTCGTCGGAAAACAGCTATCAATTTAGGATTGAGCATAAAGGATTCAAAGATATTAGTGTCCCGCTTAGGTACTTTCAATACAACTACTACTGGAGAAGTTGAGTTGTTGTTTACACCTCATTTTAATACTAATTACAGAATTTCAACGTCCGCTTACATAATAGACAAAATTACAGGAAACATTCCAAGTGTAACATTACCTTTGAATTTATTTGAAAGTTTCGAAGATTTAACTTTAGCAGATCCTACATTTCATGAATCGGGAGAAATTGATATTTTACTTGGAGTTAATGTATTCCTTACTTTAATCAATGGCGAGGTAATTAAAAGGGGCAAAAATCTTCCATTTGCATGTTGTTCTAAGTTAGGATGGGTAATTGCTGGAACTACACATTTTGAATTCCCAAACCGTAAGCAGGTTTCAGTCAATACGCTAAACGTAAACACGGAGGAATTATTTAAATCATTTTGGGATTTGGAACAAATTCCCACATCGAAATCTTTAATCTTTAAATAAAGAGGAAAGATTGTGTGAAAATCATTTCGTGGAAAATCACATGCGTAGTGAAAATGGTCGTTACTCAGTAAAACTGCCATTCAAGCCTAAAAGAAATGAGTTGGGTAATTCCAGACCATTAGCCTTTCGCAACTTTCTTAGTCTAGAACAAAAATTAATAAAAACTCCTGAAGTATATCAACAGTATAAAGATTTCATGTCCGAATATTTATCACTTGGACACATGGAAGAATTATCCGATGATAATCCAGATAAAGTAAATTTTCATTATTATATACCTCATCATCACGTGCTAAAAGAATCCAGTCTTACCACAAAACTACGCGTCGTTTTCAATGCTAGTGCCAAAACTACATCGGGGATATCGCTTAATGACACGCTAATGAATGGTCCCAAGGTACAAGACGACTTATTTACTATTCTTTTGAGGTTTAGATGCTATCCCATAGCCATTACTAGCGACTTATTGAAAATGTATTGACAAATTCAAATTCAGGATGAAGATCGCGATTTCCAAAAAATATTTTGGAGAGATGATCCATCAAAGCCGATTAAAATTTACAGGTTGTGCACAGTTACGTACGGCACTACTTCAGCTTCATACCTGGCTACTCAAACAACTAACAATTGACGAAGGAGCTAAATTCCCAAAGGCAGCTGAAATAATATTACACAATTGTTATATTGATGATGTCCTATTTGGTTCAGACACAGTAGAGGACGCAGTAGAGTTAATTGCAACTGAGTGAACTTTTACAAAAAGGTGGCTTTCAATTGCATAAATGGTGTACAAATGATCGCTCGATTTTGGAAACTGCTTTGAGTGCTCGGAACTCAAATTCGTCACGTACAGTAGTTGATCCTAAATCAATAAAATTATTGGGTTTGGAGTGGTATCCAACGCAAGACGAGTTTACTTGTCACTTTGGAAATCTCGAAAACAGAGAGTGTTCTACTAAAAGAATAATTTTATCTTCTATTTCGAAAATCTTTGATCCACTTGGTTGGTTAGCACCTTTTATAGTTGCAGCAAAAATCGCTTCAAGACATATGGAAATTACAAATCTCGTGGGATGATCCCTTGCCAGATGAAATCAATCAAAGTTGGAAAATCTATTGTGAAGATATCGCAAATCTTGAATGCATTCATATTCCTAGGAGAGTATTATTGCCCAAATTTACAAATGTAGAACTTCATTGTTTCTGTGACGCATCAGAGAAAGCTTACGCCGCAGTGATTTATTTAAAGTCTTCAAACAATTCTTCAGTTTCGGTACAGCTACTAACATCAAAAACTCGCTTAGCTCCCCTGAAAGTAATTTCTATTCCTCGTTTAGAACTCTGCTCTGCAGTTCTATTAGTGCATTTTGTTCAAGCTGTGCAGAATTCATTACAAATTCATGTTGACGATATTTACGCATGGAGTGATTCAATGATAGTTTTGTTCTGGATACAATCAGAACCAACACGCTGGCAAACCTTCGTAGCCAACCGCGTTTCAGAAATTCAATCAGTCATACCTTCATCGCATTGGAATCACATAAAAGAAAAGGAGAATCTAGCTGATTGCGCATCAAGAGGTCTTTTGCCTTCAGATCTTTCTACTCATGACTTGTGGTGGACAGGTTCTCAGTGGCTTAATTCAAATAGTATTCTGTTCTCTATCAACTTACCATTTTCAGAAGAGTCTTTAAGGGAACAACGGAAAAATATTTCTTGTTCAATTGGAACAGTCGCTTCGCAAATTCCAGTCCTTAATGAAGTTTCATCATTTTTGAAACTTAAAAGAATCATCGCATGGTGTTTTATGTTTGCGAATAATTCAGCTAAATCTACCGCAACAAGGATTAAGGGTTACCTTAAAACCGAAGAACTTCAATACGCTAGAAATGCAATTGTTAGAGTAGTTCAAATGGATGAGTTTTTTTAATGAATATAATCTTCTGAAAAAGAATCAACCGTTAAACTCAAATAGTAAGATCCTTTCTTTGAACCCGTTTATCGATAAGAATGGACTTATATGCGTTGGAGGAAGATTAAGACAATCCAACATCGCGCAGGACAGAAAATATCCTATTTTGTTGCCCAAGAAACATCACATAACACAGATTATAGTGAATCATTTTCATGAATCCCATCTTCATGCTGGCCCCCTGCTATTGCTATCAGTAATTAGAAGAGAATATTGGATAATCCACGCTAGGTCAGTTGTAAGACAACAGATTTGGAAATGTGTGAAATGTCGTCGTGTATGAGCTAAAACATATACCTAGATAATGTCTGATTTACCATTGTCTAGAGTCGTTCTGTCAAAGGTTTTCTCCAAAGTTGGAATTGACTACGCCGGGCCATTTCAAGTGAAACCCAGGCAAGGTCGAGGAGTAAAACCAATGAAATGCTACATTTGTGTATTCGTGTGTTTTACTACAAGAGCTATACATATTGAATTAGTAGGTAATCTTGCATCAGGATCATTTATTGCCGCTTTGAAGCACTTTGTAACTCAAAGAGGAAAACCAATGGAAGTTTTTCCTAGCTCAGATAATATTGTGCGTATCATGAAACTCAAAACTGCTAATGAAGTTTTCAAAAGGCCAATTCACAAACTTGGTGTTTTGCCTATCAATAATTAAGTTTTTCCCCTAAAGCATTATAACATTGTACTTTACTTTAACTATAATTAAGTTCCTGAATTGTATCAAGGCTTCTGTGCATCTGTTTTGAGAACAGTTTAGTTTCATTGCATAATTTCATATTATGTTTTCTTGTGAATATTTTAATGATACATTTTTGCATAATTTAATATTGTTATGATAATTTCATTTTGTAAAAGCTATTTAGTTTGAAACGATGTTTCAACGCCGGGCGGAATGCTTTGGCCACCAGAGCTCTCTGCCTGTCTGTGAGATATTATTTCGCAATGCGCAGATTGTATGCGCAGCTCGCATTTTGTTCTTGCATTCTTAAAACCGCTAATTGTAACTCTGTCGCTTTACTTTGTGCTGTGTTGTGTTCGAAAGTTCAAACTACCCAATAAAAAGTTAATTTACAGTCCACTTGCAGTGTTGTATTCTTAGGATTATTAATTTAAAGTTAAGATACCGCTTCGCTACAACTTAGCATCTCTTCATATCTAAATTTGGTCCTGCGCTGGTTGAAGAAGTTTTAAAATTTAGAGGAGCACTGAGGAATCGAATTTAGGGGTGGCAAAATTTTTAGAATTTAGGGAAGGTACCTGGCAGCAGAATTTAGGATCTGCAGAGGTTATACTGGGTATGGCAAATGCGTAGCCTGCTTCTGCCCCTCCACACACAAAGCCACTCAAGGGCCGAAACTGTCATCCTGACTAACATTAATAAAATGTCAATCAATGTAATGTTATTACTTTAATTCTGTATAATAGCCTAGCAGGCTGTTGTTTTACAGTAACATGCAGGAATCTCAGTCAGTGGAATCACATTTAATGCCCATCTGCTTTTTGTTGAGTATTATATTCTCAATTAAATTTTGTAGGAGAGTTTATTATTTTGTTGTATTCATCTTGTGGCTAGTGGTCTGTAGGTCCAGATATCGGACTTAGTACTAAACATGCAACATCTGAAGTTTAAGAGGGAAAGATATGTTGATATTAAGGGGGACAGATATGATGATAAGGGGCACTAATCATAAAATAAGATTTATTAAAATGAATTCGTTGCCAAAGTCATTACAGGTCAGAGCCATACATTCTGTACAATATCAGTGAGTGCATGGCCAGATGCATTACTGCTGTGCTTGCTGTCTTGAGGGGTTCTGGTCACTTTGGACATTTTCTGCCTGTTTATTTTGTACTGTTTAAACCAGTTGATGCCACTGGCACATCAGAAACTTTTTTCTGCTTGCAGAGAGTTATCTCTGGTCATAGCATCTCTTTGTGGGATGGCTTAAGAAATAATACAAAGAATTCAAAACTTATGTTTTAATTCAAAATCAGCAATAAATTCTGTAGAGCTCTAAAGTTAATATGTTTACAGCTTTTATCTCTTGAGACCATAATATTGACAAATAGTATACATTTATAACTGAAGAAAAATCTAATTTTGGATGTAACACCTGCTACTAAAATATAAATAATGAAGTGAACATCATGTGCAAGCTAATCTTTTATATAAGCTTTGTTTTCATCAAATTGTACAGTCATTAATTCAGTAATGTGTTGCATACAGCTTCTTTTCACAGTAACTATTTTTTTTTAAATGTTTTATCTCAGTTTGACTTGCATATAATTTTATTTTGATTATAGGATATAGAAAGGGATCAGAACCTGGAATGCCAGAAATGACACCATTTAGGTAAGAATTTTTCATTTTTAATTCATTTAACATGCCATTTCTACTGTCATTTATTATTTCAGTTCATTTTATAATGTCTGTGATTGAAAAGTTAGGAAGCTTATATTGATAACATCAGAAAATACACGTTATTACAAGATGGGAAAAAATGAGAAGTAAAGCTTAGAAGTTAATTATAACTGTGCATTGCAGAATAATCTGTTCTGTGATATTGTTTGTTGTGTGAGACTCTTTTTACCATAAATTACTATGGGTTAGATGGAATTTGTTCCTGAAGAAAAAAATTTTTAAAATATGTATATTGCTATGACAGTTCTGTTGTTAAGTACTTCAAGTTCTTAACACACTCCTCTCATTTATGACATATGTCATTATTGCACAAAAGAAATTAAGAGGGTTTCAGCAAATTAAAGGATTCAACCATCTTCCTCAGAAATTATTACCATGGTTACGAAGCAAAGAAAAGTGTGCCCTTGAATTGCTTATTTTAAAATAACAGGTATTGAGATTTCCAATCCCCCTTCCCCCCTTTTTTTTTTCAGTGGCATTTTTAAAAGAATGTTTCATCAACTTCTTGTATTTTTCATTTAATATGCAGCCACCATAATACAAATAATCACATGTAACTAATTTAAAAATAACAATTAGGCCAAGAAAATTAGCAAAAATATTGTAAAAAATGGTTTATTTGATTTATGTTTTATTATTTTGAACCATACAAATATAGTCAAGTTTTCAGAAAATGAAAGATTTCTGTTGTTATTTTTAGATTGTGCATTCGGTCCACATGCAGTTTGAGACAATTGTTTCAGAACACGTACTCTTCAAAAATCATTAAATTATATACTGCAGAAGTGCAAACTCATTACTTAGAGTTTGTGGTATCAAAACAATCCTAAAAATAAAAATTCTTGTAAAAAAAAGTCTGCTTCATAATGAAGTACCCTTCAGTTAGTACTACTTACTTAAAAAACATAATGAAAATACAAAACTTCTGCTCGGCAGTATAAATTACTAATACCCTTGTAAGTTTTATTGCTGGTTATCTGAAAGGGTTTCTTCCCATAGAGGGATATGCCTCAACAAGACTTCAAACTTTTTGGCAAATTAATGTCCAAAGACAGGAGCCAAATTGCTGTCACAGTATGAATTTTAGTGCTTATATAATAGCAAAGCCACCTTAGAAGAAATCGATGCACTGATATCGAGCAACCATGCATAATTCTGCATTTTTCCCCCTTTTTCTTTCTCTCTCTCTCTCTCTTTCCCCCTCCCCCAATTCCAACGTTTTTGTAGCAGAATCGTGAAATTTTTTAATCTTAAGCTGAGTTTTGAAATATGTGCTTGTGAGATTTACCAGCAGTGGGAGAAACTGCAGTAACGTTTCTGCAAGAATACAGCATTTTGCTGCAAAATCATAAAAGCATGAGTTGCTTTCAATCTCTTCTTAAAACGGTCCCCACGAAAATCTGTAAGAACAGATGAAATAAAATCCTACTTCTAAGTAAGTTTATTGATTAATTTGTGGGATAAATACATAATTCAAATATAAATTATATATATGTGTAATAAAAAAAATTTACAATTATCACAAACACTTCTCTGCAGTAAAAAAGATCAAACTGTGATGGGGTAGTTTTATTTATATCTTAAGTACCCAAAATCTATGAAAGAGTAATCGGTCAATAAAATTTGAAAAGCAAGGAACATGAAATAAGAATGAAACAACTAGAAATTTAAACTTGCATGTAGTTTTTTTTTGGCCATCGTTTTCACATAATTTTCATACATTCTAAGAATGCAGGGAAAATGACTTCTGGGTTATCTTTATATTACCTATACTGCTTAAATTCACCGAAGTAGGTATCAAAACAACACAAAAGGTCTCAAATCAACTTACTGTTCGTTCTCACTTCTTAATTAAAAAAATAATAGTAAATACAGTACAAAGTCTGTAATCCGGACATCCATGATCCGGAATGATCTTATAATCCCAACCTCAAAACTACAAACTTTATGCGCATGCGTAAACGCATAATGTGTTTACACATGCGTGTTTAATGTATAACAGACGGTATAAGCTAGGCTAAAATAGTCTAAGGCATTTCAGTTAATGTTGCAGATTGTGCTGTTCCTTAATTTTCTAATTGGATCCAACTTTTTTTTTTTTTTTTGCAGACTGTTAGAGCAATTTTATAAAAATTAAACTTTAACTTTTGATTGTGTCAGAAAAAGTTTCCAATTCTGGAGCTGCCAAAGGATCTACAAAGCGAAAGCATGTTTCGATGTCCATTAAACAAAAAGTGGAATTGCTGCAAAAAATGGATAAAGGCCTATTTGTCTCAAAATTATGCGAGAATAATGGCATTGGAAAGTGCATTATATATGACACAAGAAAAAGGAACTTTTTGAATTTTTTGTGGAAGCATCTTAAACAATTTACATTGAAAGAAATATTTAATAAAGTAAACAAATAAATATTAAGCTTTTTTTTTTTTTTTTTTGATACCCTTTAGATCATAACTGTTTTTTTCTTTATTTCGTAAATTACTATTTCATATTTTTAATTGTATTATTTCTGCATGCCATCTTACCAAATTTAAATTGATGATCTATAATCCGGAATCGCCGGTCCCTATTAATCCGGATTATGGACTTTGTACTGTATTTATCAAAATTTTCATTCTGATTTTGTTTTTTCCAATGACACAAGAAATAGTTTTGCCTTCTTCAAACACATCTTAAACAAAAGAAATCCAAAAAATTAAATATTCATTACAAATTTGTCTTTCTCTCTCTTCCCCCCCTCCAGTTCTTTTGATTTAATGTAAGAGGTGCTTTATTTTGAGGTTAAACTGTCTGAAAGTAATAATTCTAGTCTTTGGTCTGCAGCTTCAGATACATACAGTACTATTGCTTTTAGTGTAGGTGTGAAAGGAAAGAAAAATAGTAATGTACTGTGAAATTCTGATCTGAGAAAAAAAAGGACATTAGCTCCAGTAAAATGTTTTTGAAATTGTTGTTATTTAAACAGAATGTTTTTTCTAAGTACATCAAACTATGTGTTTGGCAATTCTTCACATTAAATTAGATTTTAGGAAAAACCATTGAACAGAAATAGAAGGAGTCATTTTTTTTAAATATTGTTTCCAAGCCACCACTATCGAACATCCATTTATTTCCAACTATTTCAAACAATTTTTATATCTGCCTTACCTTTAAAAGTAAAACACACACTCCCCCCCCCATTATTTGTAATTAAAAACTAGCTTCTCCTTTACATGGTGATCCCAAAGTGATCTGGGGTAATCAGTAGTTTAAGGTAATGTGAAAGAGAAAAATTATTCTAAGGAGTTTTCTTCCAAAATATTTTGAATATGTCACCTTAAAATTGATAAAGCCAAAAACTAAGAAAAGCATCTTTTATTATTTCTTAAATAAGGGATCTAATGAGCAACCCTGATTTTATATATATATATAATGGTGATATTTAGAAATCCTAAATACCTGGGAAGCATTTGTGTTATGACACATCATGTGAAATATTTTCAGCAAGATGTATATGCAATGAAATAAATTGTACCAGAAGATGGAATGTCAGAATACTTACTGACCATCATTGAACTTTAAAAAGGGACAAGTGGTAAAATATCGAAGAAAGTCTACCAGAGTTTTATTATTAATTTTAATGGTTAAAAATTACTAAAAATACAAATATTGTGAAGCATTTGAAATCAGTATAACAAAATAGATGTTTTAGGTTCTTTATTGATTACTGAATGGTAAATTTTATGTCAAAATAGTTATCTATTAACATATGCAACAGTATTTTTAATTGACTTGTAATATATTTGTATTGTTTTTTCTAGTTTACTCTGGCAGTAAGATGAGAAACTTTACATCATGTGATATGGATACCAAGAAATGTAGATGTTGGTGTACGGATAATTCAGAATGGACTGTAACTCTTAATTAAACTAACTATAATTAACAAACTATACTATAATATCTCATTATCTTTATTTTACTCATTTGTGAAAAACACTCAGGCTTCCACACTCACGCTACTTCGCCATTGAAGCAATCTCTAAAAAGTAATAATATTCTTTTGTAAACAATAACAATGGCAGCGCCATCTGGCTTCAAAAGGATTTAACACTCCCAAATTAAAATTACAAAATTTCAAGAAATTATCCAAACATTCTTAAAGCAAATTAATGTATTTATAAACAACTTAATACTATTACTACTGCTATTACAATACTGGAACAAAATACAATTTTTCTTTTACATATACAAAAATATCAGTTCAGTTTTCTATAGGAAGCATGGCGATCTTTGTGATTGCTTTTTTTAATTCTCCTGATTTTGTTTTGATTTTAACAGTTCTTACTTTATTGTCAGATCCGTGATAGACTTAACTAACCCGACTTAATATCCATTTGCAAACTGGCAGATAGTCCTCCTTGACAAGTACCATAGTACCGACGCAAATATTGTCCTTCTCTACCATCCATTTGGTTCTCTGCTGCAGAGTTCCCAAATAGTCATTTGCCCATTTCTTCCAATTAATCTGAACTACTTTCGTTGTTCTCTGCCACCGGCTTAACTGATTTCCATTTACATCTACTACCATTGGCTCCGGAATCGCGCGTATCGATCTCTCTATTAAGACATGATCTGGGGTGAAAAAACATCAAAATCAATAACAATCAGAATCATTGGAAATGGGTATAAGAGATCTCAAATTTAGTATTCCCTCTACCTGCACAATTATAGTTTTAAACTCCTTGTACGTAAACGCAAATTTCCTATCGTTCTCTTTAAGTGATGCTTTACAGACTTTACACCGTCTTCCCATAACACTCCAAAATGAGCGAACTTGGGAGGTATAAAGTTCTAGTCTATTGCTTCGGACATGAAATATGAAGACAACATTTTGTCAGGAAATTTAATTACATTGTAGAATTTCTTCAGCTGAGAATTTGCTCGTACAAAATTGGGGGCATTATTAGTGAATATTTTCGCACATTTGCCACATCTAGCCATGAAACGCTTAAGAGTGGTAATTAAAGCACTAGAAGTCAAATCTGACAAAGACTCAAGATGAATAGCTCATGTCACAAAGCATATACATACACAAATGTAAATTTTATTTAGCATGCCCTTTCTCTGATGCTTGTAAGTTACATAAAATGGACCTCATAGATTCAAGCCTGAAACACTAAATGGGGGGGGGAATCTACTAACTCTCTTATGGTAAATTACCCATAATCTGTAAAGACAAAATTGGTTTGCATTTAAAGCATGTCACACAAAGATGTACTGTTTTTCATGCCAAATCTCTACCACCTAATGGCCAAAATTTTAAACGTACTGCATTCAATAATCCTTGAGGGCCAACATGCAATAATCTTCTGTGCACACTAGAAAAATAAATGTTACTTAGCTTAAAATTTCTTGGGAGGATCGCAAGATATTTCTGAGAAAATGGTAAAAAAGCTTTCTCAAAGTGATCACCAACATGAATTATTCCTTTACGATCAACAAAGGGATGTAAATTTTTAAGTTGCTTGTTATGTCTTTTTTTACAGAATAGAACCCTCTGCTCATGCTTAATAAGCAATTCCTCAGCTCTTCTTACCTCCTCTAGTTGAAGAGGGCCTACCTTTTTTATCCATTCCTACAATTACAAATATAAGAAAGAACATTAATAATTTTATAATAATTGTTACTAATATTCAAGAGTTCATCTAAAATGATTTAAGCGTGCACTCTTTGTGTTAACAAAGAGTGCACGCTTAAATCTATACAATTCTAACTGATCCTCGATATTCTGCATAGGTGTACCAACATTCTAAACAAATAAAAATATAAGATTGCAACTTTATTAAGTCTAAAATATATCAGCAAGTGAAATATACTTCGATTCAAATTAACACCAGGCCACAAACGATCATTTAGGGACAAACTACCTATTTCATGTGAGCTCGCATCAAATACAATATGCATTTTTGTCGTAATGCTTTCTTTGCTATAAACTGCCTGATGCAGTATATAAAAAAACTGGCTTGTTTATTGGTTTCGTACAATCTAATACTCTTTCTGTTATTCCTTGATTTATGTACTCTTCCCACTTAAGTTTCTCTGCATTTTAGTTATAATGCATTATCATGCTGCATTTTCCTCATCAGGATCTTTATTCTTTTTTCTGTAACACTAAAATTGTCGCCTAAATGTTCCCAACTTTTCTTCCAGGGTAGGCTAACAACATATCGACCACCTTTGAATCTAACAGACTTATTGAACATCTCTAATGCTTTATCTTCATCATAAGAATTGATCATCTCTAATACCAATTGATTCCAAATCAAAAACTTCTCCAACTGTACTTTGGCATTGTCATAAATTAACCCACAATGCATTAATTGTTTCTCATGTGGTAAATCTTCAAAGCTCCCACTCACTAAATATCCAAATGCTGAGTTTTGTAACACTAAATTTGTATTTGGTACGTAAATTTGCCCAAATCTTATCAAATCGAAAAATATTTCAGATTCAAGAAGTAACTGAATTTTACCCGGTTTGTGAAATTGTGGATCAGCTAATGTAACTCCTTGTGGAATCACAATATTACAGACATCAATATGTCTAGATGGCGTCAAATGAGTAATTTTAGGGATTACAAAAAAATCTAGTTTACGACTGTACATATTTTCTCTATTTAAAATAACTGCACTCATTTTAAATTTACACCATTGTTGAAATCCGAGATAAACATCCTACTGATATGTTTACATTTTCTCTTTGCAAATGAAGCTTTTCAGCTAATTCTGATGAACAAAGACTTACTTCCACTAACAGGCAAAGTTCTGGCTGGAAATATCTCCCTTAATAAAAACAATCACTGTGGATAGTAGGACTCTATTAACTGCATTACAATTTTTATTTACATTAGCTGTCATAAAACACTCGTTATCCTTATTTATGAATGGCTTTGTGTGAACATTGAGTTTGGTGGTTTTTGTAGACTGACTGCTGTCTGACTTTTGATCCGATGGAGACACGATTTCACAGCTGTTCTCAGTTTGGATAATCAAAACTTTCAAACTCAAAATAATCAAAACTTTTTAGTGAGAACATTTCTGAGTTCTCTTTTTAGTGAGAACATTATTTATTCTCGCTCATAACACAGTAATGAAGTGTGCTTTTTTTCTGCATAGCCGACAAGAGCAATTTCTCACTATGATTTCCAAAACAGCAGAAACATAAATTGTGCTTTTTTACATACTCTATCTTTTAAGCTGAATTTGTGAATTCTAAGTTATTTAAATAATTTATGTTCCACCTTACACAGTTTACAAATAAATACACGATTCTCACGTTTGTCTAACTTCGGTTATGCATTACTGGAATTCTAGAAGCATTTAATGTCCTCACGTGATCCTTTAGAAATTCTAATAACTCTGATAAAAATAAACTGTGATGTTTGGTATTTTTTCTTTTTTTTTTTTTTTAAATTTCTTTCCCACCATAACTTAGTATTCTGATCAAGTTTCTGGCTAAGAATAAAGGCAAATATAGGGGATGAAACCCCATCTAACTTTTGTTCTAAACATTCGAATGATCTTACAACTTCACTTGTAACATCAATTAAATTTAGAATCGTAGAAGCTGACTCATTTTGAATAACTGGAATAATCATAAATCTTTTGAGATGAGCTAACACTTGTTCTCTAGTGTTTGACTATCTTTCTTCAAGGAGAGACCACGCTAACTTATAATTATTATCTGTTATAGCTATCGTTTGGATAAATTCTAAAAGCATCTCCTTTAAATGCTGATTTCAAATACTGCAATTTTACAGCATCTGATAAATTTGGGTTTTGATCAATACTCGCTTTAAAAATATTCTTAAAGGAAAGCCAAGAATGCATTTCTCCTGAAAATGTCGGTAACGAAATCTTAGGTAAACGCGCAACAGAATTTTCCAAAATTACTGTATTTTCTACTTTATTCTCTTTAACAGCGTTCGACAGTCTATTATTTATTTCAAATTCTGTATCAATAATACTACTCCAGTCAAAAGTCATTAATCCGGACTCGTCGGGACTTCAGCGATTCCGGATTATAGATCATCAGTTTAAATCTGGTAAGATGGCATGTAGAAATTATAAAATTAAAATTATGAAACCGTAATTTATGAAATAAAGAACAACTATGATCTAAAGGGTATCAAAATTTACAAAAAAAAAAAAAAAAAAGCTTAATATTTATTTGTTTACTTTATTAAACATTTCTTTCAATGTAAGTTGTTTTAAGTTGCTTCGTTTTTTATGTGATAATACATTCTCTTTAATTTCTTGTTCAGTTACAAAGTTCTGCTGTTCAAGTCCTATAATTGCTGTGTCTACCGACTAATTTGTCAATTGAAATTTTTTCTTTTTCAGTAACCTCTGTCACTTTCTTCGCTATCGGAAGCAAATTATAATGACGAGGAATTTGATTTAAATCATATCAAAGACGGTGTACATCGAGATGAAATACTACATTTAGTAAGGAATTATAAGCCAAATAAAATAAAATAAAAACATCTGCCCTGAAGATAAGGATAGTGCTGACAGATCAACTTCCAATTCATTGTGCGCGGCGGTGTTAAAGATAAACAAAGTTTAGATAAACAAAGGATATGCCTTTATCCATTTTTTGCAGCAATTCCACTTTTTGTTTAATGAACTTCGAAACATTCTTTCGCTTTGTAGATCCTTTACATATTAATAAATATATATCAGAAATTCTATTTGACATAATCGAAAGTTCAAGCTTACTTTTATAAAATTGCTCTAACAGTCTGCAAAAAATAATAAGCCAGATCCAATTCGAAGATTAAGGAACAACGCAATCTGCAACATTAACTGAAATAGATAATTTTAGCTTAGCTTATACCATCCGTTATACATTAAACGCGCATTCGTAAACGTATTTTGCACACACGCACAAGCATATTCACAGCCGTAAAGGTCTTACGCGCATGCGTCAATGCGGCGCACGCGCAGAAAGTTTGTAGCTTTGAGGTCCGGATTATGGGTGTCCGAATTAACGACTTTTGACTGTATTGATTTCGTCTTGCTCCCTGAAGATTTTTTTCAATATTTTCTTCATCGCTTAAATTGATAATAGAATCAAAAATATTATCAAATTCATTTTGCAGATTGTTAAATTTGGTTTTTAACAATTCTAAATCATTAACACTTAAATCTGGCTCACAAAGTTTCTTTTGCAACTTCGATAAGATAGTTTTCTGAGTTCTCTTTTTAGTGAGAACATCTTTTAATTTTGCAGCCATTTTCGCTACACTTATCAATAATAACAAATTATCACACAAACTTAATTCAGAATTTACATTCAGAATTACAGTTAATAATGAATAGAGTTTCAAGGGTTACTTACCCCTTTCTTTCAGCTATAATCTACAAACAAAAATGGCAAAATCACTGTTCCTATAACTAGCTTATTTACTTAGCCGATATCACTGCGGCTCTACAGGACCACTCAAAATGGTATGGCTAAATCAGAATGGACTGTAGCTCTTAATTAAACTACTAATTAACAAACTATACTATAATATCTTTATTTTCCTCATTTGTGAAAGACAGGCTTCCACACTCATGCTACTTCGCCATAGAAACAATCTCTAAAAAGTAATAATATTCTTTTGTAAACAGGTAACAATAGCAGCACCATCTGGCTTCAAAGGGATTGAACAGATGTCAGCACGATTTTTCTATTTTGGTTTCCAAAACTTGGAAATTCTGTGTTCCATTTTGGTTGACTGTAAGGAAATCATCATCAATAAAATCATAAAGAACATGTAGCAAAGTTGTGCTTTAATATCAAAATAGAAAATACTTGGTGAAAATTGATATATTTGCTAATTTATTTATAATTGAAATTAAGTTATAAATTTCAGTACTGTTTGTTTAGTTGCTTTTGCTGTTCCAAACTGTGAGGTTTGTGCTTCCCAAAAATACTGAATTTATGCCCAGCACCACTTTGCTACAAAAGTAAATCCTTAAAAATTCTGCCCAAACAGAAGATAAAGTTATATTAGTCTTGTTCAGATATTATGCCAAAATGTGCGTTTCAAAACTGTTAATACCCATAACAGGAATTTTTTGTTTGGATCTTGGGCTTTTGCCACTTTGAGCAGCTTTACAGTGTGGGTACTGTATGTTATGGACAACCTGCACTTCTTCATGCAGGGTTGCCAGTATACTTGGAAAATAGGAAAAAGTGAGGAAATTCGAAAATTGACCAAAAAGGTCCAGAAATTTAAATGTTTTAATCAAAATCTATAAAAGTCGGGGAATTTCATTCGGCGATCACCAAAACGTTATTTTTGTGCCAACATTGGAAGCGAATTATGCATTGCATGAACATCATCTGAACAGCTGGTATAGAGCCAGTTTTTGCAGCACCAGTTCGATTGTCCGATTATCTTTCAGAAAGGCAAAGCAGATTTCAGCATTCTGTTTATTAACCAAAATAATGCATCCAACAGCAAATATCAAAAATACTGAAGCAACAAGAATCTGCATAGATTTGCAGGACTAGTTAGAAGGTTTGAATAGAGCCTTCAATTTTAGCTACCGAAGTGAAAATCACAAAGGAAAAGAATGAGCTATAATAATAACCAGAACCACGATAATAATAAACTAAAAAAGCTGAGATGGTTCCAATTAAAGAGAGAAACAAAAGTTGTGGCGCCATCTATTGACAAAAAGTGAAAACAACTATGAAATAATTTTCTTAAAAGCTGAAGGTAAAGGAGGATTAGAATTGGTACAGTACAAAGTCCGAGATCCAGAATCATCTAGACTCCGGCAATTGGGGATTGCGGAAATTTCTCTATTTAAGGTCATCACTTAAAATTTAATAAGATGATGTGTAGGCATAGCAACATTGAGACTTATTGTTTAGGTTAGATAGAAAAATGCTACCCTCACCCCCCCCCACACACACACACAAACGCTCAAGGGCTGAAAGTGGGATTCTGCCAACATCAATGAATGTATTGCCACTGATCACGCTCTGTTACCTAACTAGCAGGTTCTTTGAGAGCGACATGCTGGAATCTAAGTTAATCACACTTAACCACGCTCTTCCTTTCCCTTTTGCCGAATATTGTACTCTCCTATTCTTGAACTTTTTGCGAGGAAAGTTTTTTTGCTTGTTTTTATTTTTCGGCTGGTGGTCCGGAGATCGGGATATTAGATCATCCCAGCTATTGGACATTCGGATTTCCGACTTTGCACTGTATCATTTACTAATGAATATGAAATGTCTCTTTAAAATTTAATTCATGAATTGAAGATGTTTTTTGAATAATTTTGGCTGCAGAAAAATGGAAGATATGATTTTTTTCTTCAACATTGTTGGGCAATAGATGATGTAAGTGTTTTTAACATATGTTCCATGCCCCTTGCAGCAAAATTTCAAAATTATCTTAGTTTGACCAGTATACAGGGTGGTTAGAATTAAGTGCAACTTTTAAATGGTTATAAAAGGATAACTACTCGAACAAATGTTATCAAACCTGGTAATTGTGTAAAAGGTCATGGGAATTTATTTTCCGTGAAAAAAGTTAAAAAAACTACCACCAGGGTGAAGAATGGAGCTTTATGCAACATTGTTAAAAGAAATAAAGGTCGGAGTTTGTTACACGGGTTTAACATGTTGTATACACTTAACATTGACCCAGAGGCGTAGCTAGGGTTATCAGCGCCCGGAGACAAGTGAAGATTTCGCCCCCCCCCCATCTGCCAGAATGCAGTGGGGAACGAAAAGAAAACTTTAAAAATAATAACATTTTAATTGTTTAAAATAATAATAATTGCTAAAATATGAAATATTTTTAATTTTAATTAGTTTAAATTATTAAATATTTTAATTTTTAAAGCACTTTTAAGAGTATATTTTAAAAGTTTCTCTAAAGTCACTAACTTAGAACGTAGTAAAATAATTAAGACAATAATGATAGTTCGAAAATATGATTATTCTAAAATATTATTCAAATATAAATTCCGAAAACTTAAAACATCATATTGGATATAATAGTATAATAACTTGAAAATGTATAATGACAGTTTCATGTATAATGCTTCAAACGTAATCACTAATTTCAAAGTGAAACTTTCCTGAAAGATCTTTCACAGCTGACGATGGAGGTTCCAATAGTCAGTAAAATCTAAAGACCAACTCTCATATTGGGAAGTACATCTCCGTACTGTACAATAAAGTGAAGCAGGTCCTCTGGCATCGAAAGCTTAACATCAGCTCGTGTCTTGAGTAGCATTCGGCAGTCCATTATTTCAGTATACATCTCCAAGCCATCTAAGTCTGTATCGTAAACATTTTCCATAGAAATGCAGCACTGTTTCAAGCTATTTTCGTTGCCTGTAGCCATTAGTCCGTTTATATCTAAAAGAAAGCCAAAATTAGAGTCTACTTTCTTTAAGCTGATGAATCTCTCTGCCATTTCTATGTGTATTTTGTCCAGCATACTTTTCATCAAACGCGGCATTTCATTTTCTGCTGTGAGTCCTACATCTTCTGCAATTTCTCCATGCATTTTCTTCTTCTTTCTCTGTCGTCTTTCAGTTTGGACATCACAAGCATTACACAGTTCCTGGCGTCTCCAAGAGATTTCATGCATATCTCATCTCGGTTTTGTAGAAGATAGTTCTGTAAAGCCTGAATATCTCGAGCAGCATTGTGGAAATTCATAATGGGGTCTTGAAGCCTTTTCTGAACCCTGTCAATCTTGGCAAGTACTGTATTCCAGAAACGAAGAACATAAAACTCAAAAGTTAAGATCCGATGCAACAATTGAATTGCATCACTTCTTGTATCTGCATTTTCATCATGATCCTCTGCAATATTTTCAAATAACTCTACTAAGGTTTGGAGTTGATCATGTACCAGTTTAACAGCTTCTACTCTGGCACTCCAACGAGTTTCTGACTTCGACTTCAACGATACACCTAGAGCAGTTTTCAGTCTTTTCCATCGGAGAGTTGATCTTGAAAAATAAACATAGATAGCTTGCATGGTACTAAAAAAGTCAAAGAAGCTACCTCATGATTAGCAGCATGAACCCCAACCAAATTAAGTGTATGATTATCACAGTTAACAAATATAGCTTTTGGGTTAAGTGCTAAGAGTCTTTTTTGCATTCCTGGTTTGTAGCCGGATATTACAGGCGCATTGTCATAACACTGTGATTGACAGTCTTTGAAAGCTAATTTGTCTTTTTCTAGTTGTTGTAATATTATACCTGCTATACTTGCTGCATCTTTTTTATGAGTTTGAATGAATCCTAGGAAACACTCTTTTATAACGACAGTTTTCTCCTCAAAGTCAATATCTGCATATCTAATAAAACTGGATTTTAGGAAAGACTTTATCTGCAAGCCGAATAAATGTTAAGCTATCAAACGCGATTTTGCTTTTTTTTACGTTCCCCAGACGGTATAGTGATTAAGAGAGCAGACCGAAGGTCCCAGGTTCGAATATCGGAGAAGGCATTGGTGTATATGTCCGTTCCTTCATAGGAAGTAATGGCGGCCATCTATCAGGTAATACCCTGAAGGATTTATAATTTTTCACTTAGCAATTTTCATTTAAACGATTTATAAGAATTTATTAATTTGAATGTACAATTTAAGTGTTTTATTTATATTATTTAAAAACGTACATTTTGTCTTGATAAATAGTTTTTAATACGTGGATATATAGCGGCAAACATTATACAACCTATTAAATTGTACACATTCTTTGCTATAGTTTATTTAAACTTATTTCCTTGAATTATTTTAACTTAATTAACCAATCAGTTTTAACTTAATTAACCTCAATCAAGTTGAAAATGATATAAAAAATTTCAAGTTTTGAAATAAAATATTTTTTCAATTTTTATCGTACGGAAGCCAAACTTCTTATATATATATAATATAACTTCTTATATATATTAACAAATATAAAACTTTATCAAATACGAGTATAGAAACCGGGAGATCGCAATAAAAGTTTGATTTCGATACTCGGCGAAAATTATTTTTTATTTCATTTTATTTATTTAATACTTTTTTGGACAAGCGGTGAATATTTTCTTCATTTAAAACACAACTATGATTAGAAAATATATGAAAAGACCAACAATTGAGAAAATAAAGGCTGGGTAAAGGGGTGAGTGCACCAATGTACGGCATACAGACGTCACGAAAAAAAAATCCCTTTTGAGTATATTTTAAATCCGTTTTGGAAAAAAAATTATTCTTTATTTTTTCCGTACGTACAGATGTCATACAAAAAAAAAATTGTCCGAATTGATTTGCGAAAGGTCAAAATGAATATTTGTATTGAAACACGATACCCGAAATTCTTCGTGATTACAATATATCCTTTTTTTTTTTTTTTTTTTCGTTCAAAGAAGTAAAAATGTTTGCCTTTTATTGTTTTTATTAAACATGAAAAAAATTCAAAAATAATATAGTTTTAATTAACTTACTTTTAAATCACTGAGATTATAATTTAAGTTAAAATTATTTCTAAACTTTTATTTTAATTCTGAGTTTACTAATTTATGAATTTGAATTTTGCGATAGATTCTATAATACTTTAAATATGCTCAATTACACTTTAACTCTTTCTTAAGTGAAAAATCAAATTACATTAATTCTTTTAATTGATGGAAGTAGCAAAGATTATAACTTGTTTACAGTTAATTCTTCACTGTTAAAGAAGTAGAAAGGAGGCTTTATTCTTTTTCCCACATCACTAACTCAGTGGTTCTCACATTTCTTAGAATTTTTAATACAGCATAAGAGTTTTAAGCACTTCAATTCCTGTATATGGGAACAATGAAAATGTATCGGCATATAGATAAGTATAAGATATCCCTCTACAGCTCTATAAAATCAGTAAAGTTTAGGCATTATTAGCAAATCTTAATTCAATCAATCATTTTGTGATCAGCTATTCTTCGCAGAAAAATTTTTACATAAGAATTAAAATAACTATCCTCTCATACATTAAAGGAATAATTTTGTTAAGACAATGATTTTGTCTAACTGCACAACGAGGAATCAATAACTCTCTGTGTAATAGCATCACTCAATAGCATATTTAATAAAATTGAGATTATTGCAAAGGAAAAAAAAAGTTTCAAGTACAATTCTTAATCAGGTAATTAATAATTGAACAAATTACCATTAATAGAAATTTTCAGCTTAGGTAAATACATTTAAATACACAACTGCAATGAATTTTTAATGACATAAAAAGTTTTCTCATTATAAATTATATAATATCCATAACTTTCAAAAAAGGGGGAATTGCTTACCTATTCCAAAACAGAAGTGTACTGAGTAGAATTCATTTAGAAAATGTAGAATATCTTAGAGGACACTCATAAAAGGCAGGTTTTTTTGTTTTTGTTTTTTTCCTAATTACTTTTATTCAGGACGTCCCATATTAAATTTTTTATAGTAACTCATTACAAATTAAAACATTATTTTTGTAACACACAACTAAATTTTTATGAAAACTTTCGAAGTATCTTTCGAAGATGTTAGATCCTTACTGTTCACTTTCTCATTCTCGGGTCAAGTTGGCTGCACCCCTCCTGCTCCCTTTATCCCTACGGCTGATTGCGCCTCCTATGGTCATTCTCGCAATTGCATTCCTTCTATTCGTTCACACGCCTTTGTTCTTAAATAGATCGGCGGGGTCGGTATTGACCCCCTGGTTGTCGATAAAATTTTAAAGGAGGTAAATAATGATCAAGGAATACAATGAGAGTCGATAGCCGAATTTGCATGGGCAGTTAATCGGCACAATAAAGATCCCATTAATTACGAAACTTTATTTGATAAAAGTGATATTTAATTAGCTACTCATATAATGCTATATCACAGGAAGACAAAACTTATTCAAAATACATGCGTATAAGTTGAATTTTGGAGTATAATTATAATAACTAAGTCTTGGAATAAAAGTCATTCGAAAGAAGTATCACAAAATAAAAGCTTTTATCTAGCCCAGCACCATTGATTTTTCCATCTTCTTACTTAACTGAAGAAAGCTTTAGTCAACTTATTACGGGAAACAAGGAATAATACGGCATAAGCAATTTTATGCTACATATTTAAAAATGTGCATCAATATATGAAGCGCAGTGATTAAAATCGAACTTTTAGGAAATTAAATTCTGTAATATTTTTCCTGAAAACTTTTTATATTTGTAAACTTAATAATTATACAAAACATAATAAAACATAAATCTAAATTTTTATTTATTTTCTTAGTTCTAAATATTATCTTTAAGTCCCAAATATGCAATTATTATTATTGTTATGTTGCAGACTGTATAAAGAAAAATGTAAGTGGGTAGATGAAGAAACCTTTAACAGGGATCGATCTAAGAACAGATTTGGGAATGCCTGGTGTAGAACATCGATTTTTGCAAAATCAAGCCCATACCAAAAATTTATGAGGGGAAGTCATTATTCTCTCCTGCATTTACGAGAGAAATTCTTATTTTCTGCATAAAACTGATTTCGTTAATATGTAGTTTTGGCTTGCTGTTGATGATGTATGTAATCTTACAAATACAAACTTTATGTCGCTATAATTAGCATTTTATATATGCTTGCTATTATTAAACTGAGTACGGCAAAGCAAGTGGAGGTTATCCATCTATGGAAGGGATGGCTTTATGGAAGACTTTCTAAGGGAAACTGGCTTGTATTTGAATTTCATATAAGGGAAAATTATAAAAGTATTTATGCAGTCAGCCCGTTCGCTGATATTATAAACAATATGGAACTAGCACCGTTGACCAGACTTATACATTCTACCCACTAATGAACTATATAAACCATCTGCATATTTAACACCTGCTCCCTTAAATAATTTTAAACAGAGGATTTAAATTACTAGATGACTAAGCGTAAAATTCATTGTACTTAACGCAGCGAAGTTGGCTCTCTCTCTATATTATAAAAAATAATAATAAAATAAAATAAATTAATATTTTTGATAAATTTAACTGACTTAGCTTCTTCCCCAGTCTTGTGTAATAATTAATAAATGTAAAATTAAATACCCTAACTTACTTTTTTTTTTCTTTTTTTTTTTCTTTTTTGGAATACTTAATTCTCTTAATCATCGTGATTTTAAATATTTGGTTCAAAATGAAAGGGCTTTTGCTATTTTAGTGTCTCCACTTTCAAAGAATCGCGACGCTAAACTTGATTGCTACAGGGAAAATGGGACCGAATACGGAGGGTTATTCAAAGCTGTAAAAGGACAAAAGCTTTACAACTTAAAGTATTACATAACGTTTCTCGCCATTTACTTAGGGATGAAGGGGAAAGGGACTTGTGGGAAGGCTGACTTTCATTGACCTTACTTTTAAGTCGAAAATCTATCTTTTCTATTCAATCTTTGCTAATCACATGACAAAAAATGTAGGAAAAAGATATCCTTATTATAATGGGGCGATAGACTGTATGCGAATTTTTTTAATTTATTTTTATTGCATTTAAAAATGAAAATGATTTATTCTAAAATTTCATAACATCCATTTGGCGCCCTCTAAATGCTGCGCCCGGGAACAGATGTCCCCCCTTGCCCCCCCCTAGCTACACCACTGCATTGACCTAAACAAAATTACCATTTAAAGGCGATGAAAGTCGAGTGCGCCATCCGTGTAACGCAGGAATCCGTCCGTGAAAACTACAAATTAGTGATTAGAAAATGTGAGATCGCAAATTACTCCCAAAAGTGTGCGCATTGCCGAAATCGTTTTCTTACAGATCGTTAATTTGTAATTTTTGAAGCTTGAATTCGGCCCTAAGGTATGAAGCTATCGGTTTAAAACTTTCTTTATCCGTTTCTAAAACGAAACTGTTTGTGGGGTTATGCTAAACCGCAATGGCTTATGGCAGGAAGAAGCAAATTATTTATGCAAATGCGCTTTACACGTCATTTGATTTTTCAGACAAATGTGAGCTATCTGTTGAGTTCTCATTGTTATGATTCGACAATGTCTCTAACCATGCAAGACCGTGCTTTTCTCGTGAAATGTTATTGTGAATGTGATAACAATGAAAGGCGTGCTTTGCAGAGGTATCGTTCAGTAAGCTCCCAATCACATTATATTTTGGCTACGCTGGACTTGACGTCGTAAGGGACAATTCTCTGAACCTGCACAATTCCAAGAAACCCACGTAGCTAGGTTACCATTTTGGCTTAATACAAAGACTTGAATGCCAAACAGTAATCAATTATCGCTCAGATTGGGATCACGTGATCCTTCAGAAGCAGAACTTTCGTCTGACAAGCAACCGCCGCAACATCGTTTCCAGCGGGGCTCTCTCTCTTTTTTTTTTTTTTTTCATAGGAATCCTCTCGTTTAAACCAGTGCTACCAGAATATTGTTTCTCAGAAAAGTCCCGTCTTGTAGGGACTGTAGCCATATGTGATAACCTTTTAAGAGGAATACACCACAGGGTTTGAGGAAAATGATAGCAAAGTTTGAAGAAACGGGGTTGTTATCTGTTGCACCTAGGAGGGGAAGGACTCGCTTCTTGGCCACCCTGTCACCAGATCTCAATTCCAGTGACTATGGGTTTTGGGATTATCTCAGAAACACTGTTTATGGTGATAATCTAAACAATTTGGTGGAACTGAAGGATGCGATACACCGACATGTCCGTAGCATTCCTTCTGATATGCTAAGAGCTGCTGTTGAGAATGCAATAATACGATTTAACTTTCTTTCGGAAAATGGTGGACGCCACATTGAACATGCTTTTTAAAGAGGCTATCACTTCTAGGGACGCGCGCGGCTACGCGGGACAATTCCGAGAAACGAGATTTTAGTAGCACTGCTTTAAACGAGAGGCTTCCGAGAAAATATTTCTTCTAGCTAGGAGGAACATGTCCTGGCTACGAGCAACATTTTAAAACTTTCCCGAAAATGTTCCATCTCGAGACGTGTTCCTCGTACGTTCAACCAATCAGACGAAAGTTGTGCTTCTGAAGGATCACGGGTAACTTTCAATATGGCGATGCTGTCACTGTGAAGCCATGAATGGTGGAAATAGAGGCCGATTTAATTATTGCTGTTTTGTTGTAATATGAGTCATTTTAAAAATGTTAAGGCTAATCTTTGGAATATGGTAACAGGTAGTTTGGCGACATTTTGGTAAAGCGATAAAGGTTACTAGCTAGGACTTTAGCAGTGTACATGGATAAAGTCAAGAGTGTGCGCAATGCCATTTTTGTGCAATTCTGGGATTTTTTTAAGTGAAAATAGGTCGACGTGTACATGGATACCGTGTGTTCAGTAGTGATTAAGAGTTGCAGACAGGAGGCGCTGTTAGCGCGTTATACTCTCGACCTACGTAATTTGAATTGAGTATTCTTTTCTTTTGTGTACTTGCTGTAACAGATCTTACAGCTTTGTGATTGAGAATTTGAAATGTTTTGGAGCCAAATCGTTCCTCTACAGCAAAAAAATTATTAATAAATATATAATAAAGTAAATATCTTTCTGATGATAATCTTTGTTATTAAATACAAAGTCAACCAGCTCCTGAGTACAGTTCAAGTGGTCCGTCGAGAATCGAAGGTGAGCTCTCCTATTTTAAGCTCTATTAAATTTGAAGAGTATAACTGTTATAAATATGGAAGCTCTAAAAACTAGAAAAAGAGTGTTAAAAAGTTCATTGACGCGGCATAAAGATAAAGTTGTTTCGTCATTAGATGTTTCAGATTCAGTTGCGTTGCAGCTATTTGAAACCAAAACTAATGAAATTTCTAACGAACTTAAATCTGTATTTTATTCAATTTTCGAAACATGTAAACCCGAAAAATTGGATAACTTTATTAAGGATAAAGAAGATACAGATGATATTGTTTATGAGTTGCTATTGATGATTAAACGTAAATTAGCAGTAGTAAAAAATAAGATGAATTCTGAACATTCTGTTGTGTCTCTCAATAGAATTCTAAAAAGGTAAAAAGAAATCTCTTACCTTTTCTTTCACCGGGGAGCCGAGCTTGTTCCATTCTAATTCTTATTCGATGAAATATCTAAATAATTCCAAGCTTTTGCATAAAGACTGACACTTCTGTTTAAATAAAGATATTATATTTAGATACAGTTATATACAATTATTAGATTACATAAAATTACGCGCTCTCCAGCTAACAGTCAATCGAGTTCGGGTTCAGAGTTCTAACTACGTTCTTACGTAGGATTATTCTCGAGTTTAGATTTAATGGTGCTGATAGTTCGGAGTTTAGATGTGGCGGCGCTGATAGTCCGGAGTTTAGATGTAACATCACCTCCCACCATTGAGATCCGACGATGCGGAGGAACTCAATACACACAGGTCCATTCGATGAGGAGGCCGAACAACTCGTCCAGCTCTGGTCATCACTCGAGGACTTGAAGCAGGTTGTGGAATACTAGCTGCCTGATCAGCCTGACCAGTTGCATGGTCGTTTCTATCTCGAAGTGCTCTGTCGGAGAATGGAGGGCCAACGGATTCGGAAGTAGAGATCTCTAACGGGAAAAGCCGGGGCACTGGACGAAGCAGAATTCCATTTCTTGTCTTGACCCTCGCTAGTCTAACTATTCCGTCTTTACTGGGGAAAAGCTCGACTATCTTGGCTAAAGGCCAATGTATGCGTCGTCTCTGGCTGTCTTCCAATAGAACGACATCGCCTACTTGCAACTGTTGAAAATTTCCCTTCTTTATTGCCTGTTGCCTCAACTGACCAAGATATTCATTACGAAATCTGTTTCGTAGATCATGTCTTATTCTCTGTCGGTATTTGGCTCGACGGTTTAGTTCTTTGGAATCTACGTAATCCATATCAGGAACTCCTGATGACGGCAATTCTTGCAGGAACATCATAGGGGTCAGTGGTGATGGATCTTGATTATCCTCTGATACGTATGTGATAGGTCGCGAATTAATCACTTGTTCACAGTCACATAATATAGTATATAATTCTTCATAATTTAAAGACGTTCGACCTAACACTGTTCTTAAATTTTCTTTCACCATTCGCACAAGCCTCTCCCACCAGGCGGCGGTCGGAAGGTTGAACTTCCATCGTATCCTTTGGATAGAAGCAGCTGAACATATGGCGTTCCAGTTAACTTTCTTAAGAACACTGTTAGTCCCTACAAAATTAGTTCCGTTGTCGGAATATATCACATAAGGTCTACCTCTTCTGGCAATGAATCTACGTAAAGATTGGATAAAAGTTTCTGTAGATAGAGAAGTAACTAGTTCGAGGTGAATGGCTCTATAAATGGCACATGTATACAAGACTATCCACGCTTTAGACCCCTTACGGAGATAGAGAGGACCCGCTAGATCTACACCGACGACTTCAAAAGTCTCCCCTTCTCTGACTCGGTCTTCGGGTGGAAATTCTGGCTCGACTTCCACTCTTTGTGAAACAAATCTTTTACATCTTACACATTTTCTGATAATATTTCGAATACTTTTTCTGGATTTTAATATCCAAAAGTTTTCTCTAAGATTTGTCATTAAAGTGCTGACACCAGCATGCTGGAGTTCTAGATGTTTCTCGTAAATTAGTCTCTCAACAAGAATATGTTTTGAAGGTAAAATGATAGGATATCGGAAATTTTCATTATCTTGACGCTGTAGGACGTTCGTTTTGGCTCTTAAAATTCCATTTTGGTCTACGATTGGTCTCAGCGCACGAATAGCGGGATCGTTTATGCCTGTACATGATTCTTTCTGTACCAATCTACAAAGTGCCTTTTCAGCATTCTCCAATTCATCAACTGAGACATCAGGAGTGAGGTTTTTATCTTTGTTCTTTAAATTGTGATAAAACCTGAAAATCCAAGCGATCATTCTCACGGTTTTTCTATATGAAGAGAAGTATTTGTAGTACCGGTCGAAATGGTCTCCATGATCTAGAAGAGTCAGAATCGTTTTCCTTTACTCCTTGTTTATAAGTTCCTCATCAGGCTTTTCTTCTACATGGGGCCACTCGTCTTCTGGTAAGTAAAGCCACGATGGGCCCTCCTACCATGCCGATTTCTGTAATTGCTCAATAGTACATCCTCTCGATGGGAGATCCGCTGGGTTTAAACTTCCAGGTACATGCCTCCAGTCAGATATTCTGGTAAGCGATTTTATTTCTTGTACTCGATTATGAACAAACGTACCCCATGCTTGATCCCTTCTTATCCACCTCAAAGCTGTAGAACAATCACTCCAGAACACTGTTCTACAATTCTTAAGTTTCAAATCTGATAGAATTGTTTTGGCAAGCCTGGCACCTATCAGACAGGAAAGAAGTTCAAGCCGTATAATCGTAAGTTCTTTAATAGGGGCTATTCGACTTCTCGCGCTTACTAACTGAACCTTTACACCTTCGATGGTTTCAGCTCTTAAAAATGCACATGTGGCATAGGCATTTTTACTAGCATCCGAAAAAACGTGGAGCACTACGGTATCTTCGTTTTCGTAATCAATATTTAACCAACGAGGAATTTCAATCTGAGATAGCAGAGGCAATTGGTTCAACCAAGTCCCAAACTGCTCACTTAGGGGAAGAGGAAGATCTTCATCCCACTTAATCTTCTGGTTCCAGGTTTCTTGCAAAATTAGTTTAGGAATTATAGTTATCGGTGCAGTAAAGCCAATGGGATCAAAATTTTTCTGGGTAATTGACAAAACTTTTCTTTTAGTAATAGGTTCCCTCAAGTTAAATGTTTCTTCGATCTTGCAACTCAAACTATCTTTTTCTAAATCGCATACTAATCCTAATATTGGGACAACTTTCGTCTTCTTCTCTATCTCATCGATCATGTCAATGCGAAAATTTGATCGCCAACATCTCAAATTGAAATGCCCTGAAGCCAAAATCAATCTTGCTTCTTGAACAAAATTTTCGGCTTCATCTACGTGATTTAAGCTAATTAACGAATTATCGAGGTAAAATAAATCCTTCAAAATATTAGAAGTTTCTAGAAACTTTTCTGGGACTGTAACCAAAAGGTGACTAAGTGTAGCGGCTAGCAGAAACGGACTTGATGTGAAACCAAAAACAACTCGGTTATGTCTGTAAATTTTAAACTTATGTTGATTATCGAACCATAGAAACCTTAAAAAATCTCTATCCCTTTCTGCTATTTTGATTTGACAAAAGGCCTTTTCGATATCAGATGACACTCCTATGCGATATATTCGAAAACGATTCAATATACGTGGAATAATTTCTATTAAATTTGGTCCTTTACTCAAACAATCATTGAGAGAGGGTGAATTCTTAGAACGTGAAGATGCATTGAAAACAGGCCGTATCTTTGTAGTTTCACTAGAATCTTTTGCTACAGGTCTGTGTGACAAGTAGTGCACTCCTTCCTCCTTTTCCTCAGTTACTACCTCAATAATGTCCTTCGCTTCCCACTCATCAAATATTTCTTCGTAATCTTTTCTTCTGCGTGTGTTAATTAGTTTACTTTCGGTTTTGACGAGGAGTCTTTCTGCCACAGTACGGTTACTGGATAAGACGGATTTATCTAAAATAAAGGGTAAGGTTACTTCATATCTCCCTGAGCTATCTCGTTTTACACTTTTTAAGAAATGTTTTCGGGTTTCTTCTTCCAAGACACTTTTCGTTTTGTTTTCCTCACTTGAAATCCCGAAGGTGTCTAAACGCCAAAGATTGAGCAAATTTGCATCGGAAACATGTAAGGATAAAGAAAGAACGGACAGGGAACTCGACGTATTCGCATTCTCTTTAATCTTGCCCATTAAAGTCCAGCCTAACTTAGTCTCAAAGGCTACGTAATCCCCCGCAAAATGTTCAATTCTTTCAGTTAACAATTGTGCTGCGGTGTCCGCTCCTAACAGCATATGAATCTCTTCCGGATTTTCTTGAAACAGACAGAGATTTCCATTCGCATGATTGTCGTTGATAAGGATTCCCCTTTTTTCCATTACTTTAATTAACTTTTCGTCTTTGATCTTAGGTAGTGACGAACAAATTTTCCTCTGGTCTAGTGCTTCGATTTTACACCTGTACTTTCCATCTAAACTAGTTAAATCTATTTGATAACGATTATGATCTTCCGAAACTTCTTCACCCCCAAATAACCCATGTTTAATTCTTTCAGTTCCTATCTTTTCTAATTTCAACATTTTAGCAGCATATTGACTTATGTACGTGTTCTGACTTCCGGTGTCTATTAGCAATCTTAAATAACCCTTTAAGGTTTTCCCAACTACCCCTATGACCAAAGTTTGTAAACAAACTTCAGAACGGTTGCTTTGATTCGAAAGTACTTTATTTTCAACTTCCTGGACAGTTTTGATCGTTTCCTTTTTACTCTCGGAATTAATTCTGTTGCACATAATCGTAGAATGCTTAGAGTGACAATGGGAGCAAAAAATGTTAGAATCACAGAATTTGCTGATGTGACCCTTATTTTGTAAACACCTAAAACAAGTGCCATTTTTGCGTAGTATTTCAACCTTTTCGTCATTCGTTAGTTTCTGGGCAATAGGACATTTATGGCTTGAATGGGAAAAATCTCCGCAAAAAAAACGCATGCCTTAATCAGTTTTTCTTTAATACCCGTGGACACTAAATCAGAAGCAGAAGAAGCTTTCGTTTCTAATTTATTTCTCTTTCCATCGCTGAAATGACGAGTGTTTATTTTCTGGACTACGTATGCAGACTGACGGCGCCCACTATTCGCTGTCGAATGCTCTGAATTCTTATTTATGACTTCCGCTCTTTCGCGTGAATCTAAACATTGAGCTATAATCAAGCACAGGCTTTTAATATTACAATACGCACTTCCATTACTCATTCTGTTAATCTCAAGCAAAATATCTTGGGGAAGTGCTTTCAGAATTATTGGACATAACACACTTGATAAATTCTCGAGAGACTGACCCAAGTTTTCTAAACATCTTAATTCGATAGAAATATTATCATAAAATTTTCTAAAGGCGCTAACGTCATTCGAGACTTTCAACGGTTTAGTGTTCAAAATGTTATTTACGTGAGTGTAAATGAGCACATCTGTTTTCGCAAATCTTTCTTTTAGAAGATCAATTGCGAAATCGTAATTAGCAGCAGTAATCGGTAATCCTTCGACTGTATTTAAAGCAGAACCACCTAAATGAGCTTTCAAATAATTAAATTTGTCTGTTTTATCTAATGAATCATTTTTATGAATGGCAGACTCGAAACTGTTCCAAAAGGTTAGCCAGTTGTTTATATCTCCGTAGAATTTCGTTAAAGTTAACTTAGGTAATTTAATTCGAACAGACTCGTTATGTTTTGGTTCGCTTTGACCGTCAGTACTGAACTGGTTATTTACTACCGTTTCAGTAGATTTGCGTTTTAATTCGTCGATTCTTTTGGAGGTACGTAAACTGCATTTAACGACCTTTTGGCGATATTCTTCAGATTTTTGGAATTCAGCATCAAATTCTTCGACTTTAAAAAGAGGTTCTAATTCTGTATCGACACTTTTAAGCGATTCGAAATTATTCTTTAATATTTCTAAATTTTCTTCCAAATCATGAATTTTCGGATCAATTTCCGAAAGCTGCGATTCCAAATCTTTAAGCGATTTCGTTACTGATGTTCGGAGAGCTGCGCGCTTCTTTTTTAATTTATTTAAAATCTCTTCAGACATGTTCTTAACAGTTCAAAAATTCAAAAAGTAATCAATAATTGTATTCTTAATCTTTATTGTCTAATTTAAATTCTTATTCTTAGCCCGGGATGCCAAAAAATATTGTTGTATCTCTCAATAGAATTCTAAAAAGGTAAAAAGAAATCTCTTACCTTTTCTTTCACCCGGGAGCCGAGCTTGTTCCATTCTAATTCTTATTCGATGAAATATCTAAATAATTCCAAGCTTTTGCATAAAGACTGACACTTCTGTTTAAATAAAGATATTATATTTAGATACAGTTATATACAATTATTAGATTACATAAAATTACGCGCTCTCCAGCTAACAGTCAATCGAGTTCGGGTTCAGAGTTCTAACTACGTTCTTACGTAGGATTATTCTCGAGTTTAGATTTAATGGTGCTGATAGTTCGGAGTTTAGATGTGGCGGCGCTGATAGTCCGGAGTTTAGATGTAACACATTCTGTTTCTCCTGTGCCGAGTAATAATAATTCAAATGTGTTTTCGGATGTTAAGTTACCGACGCTATCGGTACCAACATTCAATGGTAAAATAGAGAATTGGATAATGTTTAAAGATATGTTTAAAGCTAGTGTAATAGAAAACAAATCTATTTCGAGTAATGCAATGAGATTGCAATATTTAAAAGCTAGTTGTAAGGACGAAGCTCTGAGAGTAATAGAGTCTATTTCTATTTCGGATACAAATTTCGATATAGCTTGGAAACTTTTAGAAGATAGGTATTCGAATAAACGTGACCTTTTAAATGCTATAATAAAAAAGCTTTCGAATCAGCCGAGTATTAGCGAGACATCTAGTTCTATTCTAAATTTAATTGATGTAACGAACGAATGTATTCGAAATTTAAATATTTTAAACTACAAAGTAGAAAACTTATCGGAAATAATGATTGTATATTTGATAGTGGATAAGTTTGATAAATCGATACGATACTGGTGGGAAAAGGAATTAAAAAACTCGGAAGAATTTGGTATGATTGAACAATTACTTTCGTTTTTACAAAGCCAAGCGAGAACGCTTCAATATAGTAAAATAAAGGAGGTAAAAAAGAGTAATAATGCTCCACGTAAACTTACGAGCATGATATCCACTTCTAATATGAAAAACATAAATTTGAAATGCATAAAGTGCCATGGTGAAGAATTCCATTCATTATATAAGTGTCCGGAATTTATAAATCTTTCTGTCAATGACAGGTGTGAATTCGTGAAAAGAAATAAGCTTTGTTTTAATTGTTTGAAAAACCATTCCGTTCGAACGTGTTCGTCTAATTATCGATGTCAAAAATGCTCACGAAAGCATTTAACGCTATTACATTTCGAAAATGAAAAACAAAATAAATCCGAAAGTGCTCATATTTCAAAGCCGGAAGTGGGGGGGGGAGAAGACGACAGTCAGTCTCAATCCGAACGCTGAAAAATTTTTTTATGACTCTTCTTCTACCAATAAAGAAAGTATTTTCGTCGGCACAGCTGTAAACGGAATGCGTCAGACCAAAAATGTTTTATTCTCTACTGCGAATATTTTAATAAGAGATTGCTACGGTGAATTAAAATCAGTTCGCGCTTTGTGTGATGTAGGTTCGATGACGTCATTCTTAACGATTGAATGTGCTAATTCGTTAGGGATTAAAAGAGAAAAAATATCTGTTGCGGTTTCTGGATTAAATAACACGAGAATAAATATTAATTCTAAAGTATGTGCTTCTATTTCAAACGGTATTGACTTTGAAATGAGTTTAGAATTTTTGTGCGTGCCTAAAATCTCATACTCTCTACCAATAAATAATATAGAAGTTCCGACTGAACATTTTCCTCAAAACATTAAGTTTGATGATCCAAACTTTTATAAAAGAGGAAAAATAGATGCAAGTTCCAGTCATAACTTTAAGCATTGAAGTCTAAATGATTGCCTGTGGTCAGGGCCAAACCTGAATTCGAACATATTCGACATTCTTGTTAATTTCAGATTAAACAAAGTCGCCTTTACTTCAGACATAGAGAAAGCTTTCCTACAAATTTTATTAGCCGAAAAGGACAGAGATGCAGTTCATTTTCTGTGGGAAGAAAATGGTAAAATTCAAGTTTACAGATTTAATCGTGTTCTTTTTGGTGTTACGAGCAGTCCATTCCTTTTGACTGCTACTTTGAAAACTCACATGAGAAAGCACTCTGAAGAATTCCCGACTACAACAGAATGCTTAGAGCGCTGTTTGTATGTGGATGATTTTATTTCTGGAGCTGATAATGTGTCGGATGCTTTTGAGATCTCTACTCAAGCTACATCAATTATGAACCAAGCTAGCATGGTGCTACGAAAATGGACTACGGATGACAATACATTGATGCAGTTTTGGACACGTGAAGGTTTCAATACACAGCCACAAGTCAACACTATTAAAGTTTTGGGACTGTCATGGAATCCTGCCGAAGATTGTCTAATATTAGGAAAGCAGAGCCTAGTGGACAGTCTGTCTAAAAACGAAAGTACCAAACGATTCCTACTACGTACAATTGGAATGATTTTTGATCCGCTTGCTTTCTTGATTTTTGATCCGCTTGGGTTGCTTTCGCCGTTTACTATTCGTGCAAAGTTCATTCTACAAGTCTTATGGATGAAGAAAATTTCTTGGGATGAAGAAATACCTGTAGATCTACAAAAAATATGGCTTCAGTGGTGCTCTGAGGTTCCTGATCTTTCAGAGTTACGAGTTCCTAGAAACGTGCTCAATTTAAATATACAAGTGCCAACCGATATCTTAGAACTACACTGCTTCTGCGATGCTAGCCAAAGGGCTTACGGTGCTGCTATTTATGCAAGAGTTATGAAGGATAATAACATCGAAGGGAATTTATTGGTTAGCAAGAGTCGAGTGACACCACTAAGGAAAATCACTCTACCTAGACTAGAATTACTCGGTGCTTTGCTTGCCACCCGACTAGCGAGTAAAGTCAAGAAAACAGTGGATTTAAAAAAGCCCTCCTTAGTGTTCTTTTGGACGGATTCAAAAATAACTCTCTATTGGATTAAAGGATCTACTAAACGATGGAAATCATTTGTTGCCAATAGAGGTAACGAAATACAGAGTTTAAGTGATACCAGTGCCTGGGCACACTGCCCTGGGAAGCAAAATCCAGCTGATCTCCTCAGCAGGGAGGTCAGTGCTGACATTTTATTGAACAGTGACATTTGGTGGCATGGACCCCAATTTTTGAGAGAAAAGACTGATGTTCCGGTAGACAATAATGACATTCTAATTTCATTAGATGACTTTTCTGATGAACTAAAGAAAACTGATGACTCTAATGATCATTCTCCTATTGCCTTTACTGTTTTAAATCATAGTTCTATAGTTGATGATATTCTTTCCTTGAGTAATAATTATTTAACTATTGTTCATGTTATGTGCTATGTATTTAGATTTATCAATAATGTTAGAAATGAAAAGCTTACAGTTCACCTTACATTTAGCGAGTTGAGAAGAGCGGAAATCTATTTATTTAGGTCAATCCAACAAAGTGAGTTTGTAGATGAAATAAAACATCTTGAGAGAGGTGCCTCAGTGCCCAGCAACAACAAGGTAAAATCTTTAAACTGTTTTTTTAGATAAAGACAATGTTCTAAGGGTTGGAGGCAGACTGAAACATTCTGACCTCAGTACATATGAGAAAAATCCAATTGTTCTGCCAGATAAGCATCCATTAACTTTAATAATTGTGAGATATTATCATTTAAAATATTTGCATGTTGTTTCAAATGCATTATTGTATCATGTTCGACGTAAATTTTGGGTCTTAAATGGCAGAAATGTTTGTCATAAAGTTGTTTTTCAATGTATAACTTGTTTTAAAAACAAACCTGTTTTTGAGACTCAGATAATGGGTGATCTGCCCAAAGAACGAGTAACACCTTCTTACCCATTTAGTAATGTTGGAACTGATTTTTGTGGACCATTCCACATTAAATTTAAAAATCAGCGTAAGGGTAAACTAAACAAAGTTTATGTGTGCATATTTGTATGCTTAAGCACCAAAGCCATCCATTTAGATTTTTCTCTGATCTTACTTCGGATGCCTTTATAATAGCTTGTTTGAAACGATTTTTTAGTCGCAGGGGTAAATGTGCAAAATTATTCAGTGACAATGCAAAGAATTATGTGGGTGCAAGCATTGAGCTCAGAAAATTGCATAAATTGGTTAAACAGCCAGTTGAAACACTGACTAAATACCTGCTAAGTGAAAACATTGAGTAGAGGTTTATTCCTCCTAAATCACCAAACTTCGGCGGCCTTTGGGAAGCCGGGGTAAAATCTTTTAAGTTTCACTTGAAACGAATTATTGGCAATGCTCATCTGTTTCTTGAAGAATTTCTCACTGTAATTCTAGAAATTGAAAGTGTATTAAATTCCAGACCTCTTACTCCCTTATCATCCGAGTTTGATAATTTTGAAACCTTGTTCCCCGGACATTTTCTCATAGGGAGGCCTTTAACTTCAATAGCTGAACCCCAACTTGTTGAGATACCAGAAAATAGGCTCTCAAAGTGGCAAAAAATAACGAAATATAGTCAACAAATTTGGAAGTTATGGAAGAGAGACTATTTAAATAACCTTCAACAACGAGTAAATGGATGTTTGCTAAAGGTAATGTTAAGGTGGGTTCACTTGTGTTAGTCAAGGATGAGCATATGCCCAGTACAAAATGGTTAACAGGTAGAATTGCAGAAATAATTTTTGGAAAGGATAAAAATGTTCGAGTGATTAACATAGTATTACCAGGTGGTAAAATGTAAAAAAGAAATGTGAGAGACATTTGTGTTCTTCCTGTGAATTGTAATTAAATTTATGTATTGTGTATTGTAATGTGTTTCTTTCCAGTGTTTATATTGCATATGTGATTCAATGTGTATTTTAAAAATTTAACCATTGTATTGCTATTGCTTACTATTGTTTGTTATTATATTGTGCTTTAAAACAGTGTATACTAATTGTAATATTTTGAAACCCGTAAGGTTTCAAGGTCGGGAGTATGTTCAGTAGTGATTAAGAGTTGCCGACAGGAGGCGCTGCTACGCGTTATACTCTCGACCTACGTAATTTGAATTGAGTATTCTTTTCTTTTGTGTAACAGATCTTACAGCTTTGTGATTGAGAATTTGAAATGTTTTGGAGCCAGATCGTTCCTCTACAGCAACAAAATGATTAATAAATATATAATAAAGTAAATATCTTTCTGATGATGATCTTTGTTATTAAATACAAAGTCAACCAGCTCCTGAGTACAGTTCACCGTGTAATGTGCAATTTTTAAAAACGCGGCAAGCAGTTTGCGATTCTGCACTTTCTCCCAGTTTCGCACCTAATCTTCGTCATGGTTAAGCACTTTTGTTCCATAAAAGTTCTAGCATAAGCATAATTCGGCTAGCAGGGAAAAAAAAAAAAAAAAAAAAAAAAAAAAAAAAAAAAAAAAAAAACATGCCTTTACTTCGTGAAAACAAAATGGTGTCCAAACAAAAACTAGCAGGTTATGCTGTAGCAGGGTTGGTCGCCAAAAATTCGCCAAGTTACCATAATCCAAAGATTAACCAATGTTTATATATTCATTAAATATATAATCGTGGAAATTTCAGAGTTGACAGTATTTTACGGCGTTCTTGCAGTTCGGATTTGTTTACAAATTGTTCGTCGCCAAAAGTTCGCCGAATTTGCCGTATTTCGTGCTGATCATGTATTATCACTGTTATATAATAGAATTTTATTTCTTAAATTTAAGTTGAATAATTTTTTTGAAATCCGTTTGTATACACGCGGCTTTTCTCCTAATTATTTATCTTTTAAATTGTTAATTGCATAATCAGTGACGCATTTTAAACAGCATAAAAGATGCATAAAAAAAGAAAAGCATAGTTTATGTAATAATGAGAATACTCATTGAATATGTCCATTATTTTCATGTTATTAATGAAATACTTTTTGGATTATAAATACATTAGAAACTATACTTTTATTGTAAATGCTACATATTAAAACATTGGAAATGTATGGATTTATTTTTATGCATGATGAAAAACATTTGTATATACATTTATTAATATAAATCTTATTCATTACATTAATAATAATAAATCAACAACTTCTAAACCATCGCATCTCTCTATCTATATGTAAATATATGACTTATTAGATGTGGATATATATGTATATATGAATAAAAAATGAACATTGCCAAAAAGGTTTATTTGAAGTTACTTCTTATTCATACAACGATCATGTAATTGGCAGCAACTGTAGTCATCAGCACGCACTTTGGTTAGCTCCGCGATTCTTACTTTTAACTGACTCAGTCCCGTAGGCGGTCGGTTAGTGTACTTCTAGTGTTTGATTGAGTTCTGCTTTGACTTTTGAGAGTGACCCTTTGGGTTACACGGAAAGTATGTCCTTTTTTAGGGCAGTTAATACAGACGATGAAGCCAGCGGTTGCACGGACTCAGGACTCTCGACTTTCTCGCTACCATCCACATCGAAACGTGAAGAATTCTTGAAGGATCCCAGACTCAGGAAAAAGGTGAAAGCGAAAAAGGATAACGCTGCATCGGAGATGAAAATTGCAAAAGAGGAAGGAACCCGAGATGAAAATTTTCAGAAATTAATTCAGGACTACGGGGAGAAAAAAATACAGCTGCTTCTACAGGAGTTCGGAACGAAACACCTGACGCGCCACAGGGAATTTGAAGAACGACTAAGGGCTGCTAAGTCCCCTGAAGTGGGAAATTTAGCGATGGAATACGCAAAGAAAACTTCTAAGCTTAACAGCAAAAGACAGCGTACGGAACAAGACGCCACTCCCGCTGATAACGAAGGTGATTAGATTTCCCCCAAGAAGACAGTAAAAATTCAAGAAAACCCAGTCCCTATGGAGATACCACAGGAAAATCGATTTCAGATACTCAGGAAAATTGCAGAGGAAAGCCCAGTAGGAGGAGCCAGCGAAGTGAGCCCGCCCCCACCGATTCTATTCTCCCAAAACGAAACGGATTGGATGAAACTGGACGATGCTCTACAAGTCTATCATAAGGCCTGTTCTGACCTATGCATGCCCCATTTGGGGCCCATCAGCACTGACTAACAGAAAACATGTCCAAACTTTTCAATCTAAATTGCTTCGGCAAATACTCAAAGCTCCGTGGTATATAAGGAACGAAGAGATTCATAACGATCTCAAAATTATGCCCATTAATCGCTTTATACAGCGACTTTCGGAAAACTTTTTCAAAAATATTCAACATGTTGCAAATCCTGTGCTGCATATGCTACCTGTATATGATCCTGCAGTCGCCTCATCTAGGAAGAGACCGAGATCGGTTCTCAACCCGGACTATGCTGCAAACCCATTTAAACGGGCAAGGTATGCTCACACTGACATGCATGTGAATAATTACTTCTCGTTCCTTCCCCTTCCCGCCTCTCGAGTCTTGAATGCTTAAGTCATTGACCGGAGGAACCCCTCCTGCTTCTTTAAGAAGAAGCTTTACAGTCGCAGGCGACTGAACCTAACTTTTTAAATCTAAAGTCAATTGACTATTTCTCTACTTCAAAATAGCTCTTTCAGCCCTTCTAAAAGGGCTTTTACTTGCTTTTAGCACCCCTTAAGAGGTGTCAATCATTTGGCCTTAAAGACCGCACTGAATAGCGGGCGGAAACGAAACTGCTCCCTCCGTCAGCTGACCAACTGACACAGCAACTTTTTTCGACGCGTAAGAGCGTTCCCTCCCGTCCTTTCCCCTCCGCGAAGTTGACGTTCGCAAAGAAAGATCAAGTATCAAGGAAACACCTGCTTTTATTTTCTAGTCTTTAGCAAAAATTTTGTTTAAGATGACTGCCCCTATCTAATTTATTCTGGCTCTTATTTTGGCGCAAAATTAGACCTTCTGAGTTTTTTATTTGTTTTCAGTGTGAAGGCACTTATTCTTAAAAGCTTTTTTCGGCTTAACAAAAATTTTTACCTTATTAGAATATTCCCTCTTTTGATGATGACATTTTATTCTTCAGATGATGTGGAGGTAAAGGCGTTTATGCCTAAGAACTCCGTAACACGAACTTCCTTGATCCTTGACGATACACTATGCTGAAGCCCACGATTCCCAAATGAGGGGAAACTCGATTTTTGTATACACCAAGAACCTGACGGACTATGGTTTGATGAGTGAACTATTTCTAAAGAAGAAAATACCCTTCCATTCCTACCAGTTCGAATTTGAAAAACCGATCCGCGTTATAATGAAGAACCTCCCAGCGGCTATTACAGAAAATGCCATAGTCCAAGACCTGAAGTTCAAGAACTTCCCTATTTTAAAAGTGAAGCAGTTTTCGAAAAGTCATGAAGGAAAGAAAATCAACCTACCCATCTACCTCCTTGAACTCCAAAGAACACCCGGAAGGAAACAAGATACACCAGCTAAATAAAATATTCAGCTTTAACATCGCTATTGAAAAATTCAACCCTAAGAAAAGGCCCGTACAATGCTACCGCTGCCAGCCGTTTGGACACTCTCAGTGCTGTTGCAGTAATCCAGTAAGGTGTGTAAAGTATGGGAAACAGCACAGAAGTAACGAATGCGATATGAAACCAGAGGAAAAGCCTAAGTGCATATTTTTGTGGACTCTGCCACGTGAGCAGCTACAGGGGCTGCAGCGAATACAAGTAAAGGTTTGAAAGAAAAAGCAGTCCTTCCCAGCCGAAAGTACCTGAATTCTCTGAAGAAAACTTTCCAAGTTCTAAGACAGCCCAAATCCCACTGAAAAAAAACCTTCCACAAGTCACTTACAGCGAGAAATTGCAAGGAAAAATCAGCCCCCGCCGAAAGAATTAAACGATGCCCTTAATTGGATACAAGATGAGAAAATCAACGCGTTCCTTTCTGCCATCATATCCTATATTGGGAAGATCAGAGCGGCAAAAAACTCAGCCGAAAACCTACAAATTGGATTTCAAGCAGCAATGTTACTGTTAAAATTTGCAGAATATGATGACTAGAATAGACTTTGCCATTTCTTAGGCAGTTTACCTGTGTCTCCAGAGTTGGTGTACGAACGGCTCATCATCGCAACATCTTGTGAGAATACCATAAGTTTGGAATTCTCTGCCCACTTCATCATGTTATGATAGGAATGTCATGCTAATTCGCAATGTGTTACATTCAGAATGAGGCTTTAGTTTAGGCACCTGCAACATGTGCATCGCACCTGAGCCTTCTTTGCAAATTATTATGGATATGTAATAATCAGTTGAAAAATAATTGATGAGCATTTGAGTACTAAAGAGTGTACACATTTTATTTTTGGGTTAATTCATAATTATATCATATCTATGATCTACGTAATATAAACATGACTAATAAATAATAAGAAATGTAACAGCTGTGCATTTATAACATTTGATTACTTAAAAGAGTGCGCAACTGATTATCACCTTCATGTGAATACATAATGAATTGTACTTTCCAATTAAGTGCACGGGCCTACTAGTGGCCGAAGCGTCGTTGAACACTGGTAGTTCTGTCTGAGGTTAGAATGTCACGAACGGGCTGGCTACTTGGGCGTTTTCTTGGTTTTTCCCATTTTTAACTGGTATACGAGCCAGTTTTTAAAAATCTTCTATAAAGGGATCCCTTCTGTTAGGCAGATATCCCTCGAGGCTTTACGTAATCACATAAGACAAACTCATGATGTGCACCTCCTAATTTCTATTAGTTGTTTAATTAATGTGTTTTAGGTATTTTACCGAGTGTTCTATGGGACAGTAAACAACTCGCACATGTTTGATTTCTCATGTATTCATATGCTTTATTTAATCTTAATTTTGCTGAATAGTGTCTGCTGGCTGTGAGGATGTAAATATCAGCCATCTAGATTTTTGTCATAGAAAGTCTTTTTGGGGGGGGGTCTGTTTGTTTATATTTATGGATAGAACAGTAATTATGAGCCATAAAGTTAGTCAAGAAAATGCTTTCACCAGATCACAAATTTTCCAGTGAGCCATCAAATTTTCATTGGAATGCAGACATCAGAAAATACACATAAGTAATGTCTGATAAATAGACTTATCCAGCACACGTTTTAAATTAGTTTTAGTATATACAGAATTTTGCTATTACTGATATAATTGATTGCTATAACCAGAAGTGTGTTCATCTGTTACTTGAAGTGCCAGAGTGGAGATCAAAGTGATTAACTTAATAGCAATCACCTTTCTGTTATCCTCCATAACTAACAATAAAGTTTAAAACGAAAAGAGTGTGAGCGATACAAAACAACACGAAGAAGGAAATGTCACTTTCACCAGTCTGAGCGATAATTGATTCTTGTTTGGCTTTCAGCCTGTTTACCTAGTGAAGATGGTAACCCGATCTCGCGCAAGATCGATTCTCAGAACTGTTCCTCCAAGCGTTTTGTTCCGGCAACAAATATCGTATGTCATAACAGCATAACACGTTTCAGAAACGATTAAACACATTTTAAACCCACTTTTTCACGTCTTATTTCGTTTAACAATATTGAAAAACTCAAAAAAGAGTTCAAAAAGAATTCTTAATATTAATTTTATAATATCGCATACAGCTCCATTTCCCCCTTGGTGCTGAGTTTTTTAACTTTTTTTCCCCGTTTTAACTTTTTTTTATAACCTCATTTACACGATTACAAAATTTGATAACATTTGGTGCAGTAGTTTTCCTTTTATGACCAATTTAAAGTAGAATTTTAATTACAACCACCCTGTATATTACACCTTACTAGTATTTGTTTTAATATTTTATTTTTAATGTATTTTAAAAAAATTAGGCGACTTCAATTATTGGTCATTTAATTAAATTCTAATAATATTTTTAACCATACCTTCAACGAATAATAAATTCATAAATTCGCATTTGAAAATTGGTGGTTTTAAGGCGCGACAATTGCGCGTAAAGGGGTGAATTGAATTTCATGTGTCTTAAGTGCGAAGAATATGATATTTAATAAATAAAGGTTGGTAAGACCCGCCTAACGCTAGAGGGCGCTGAGAGCGCCATTGAGTGCGTTCTGAGATTGAGATATATTATATTTAATTAAATCAATTTATATTTTATTGATTGGTGATTATTGAATTTGATTTATTGATATGAGATATAATGTTTTGCTGAACCACCACACTTTCGACAAACTTGGATTACCACTGAACCTCAAAACCACCGATGCGCATTTGGTGCATCTACGCCAAGAACAAGGTAAGAGAATCTTTATTGAATTATTAAAACTGAATTATACCTGAATAGAAATTAAATATGGCTGAAAATCTGCCAAAGTTGAAGAAGAAACGCAGTTCCGTGCGTTCCATGTTGACGAAATTAATTAACAAAATAGAAGTTGCTATCAACAACGAAAACGAAACAGTTGATCAGTTTGAAGCATTTTTGGAACAATTAATCGGAAAAGAAACTGATTTAAATTCTTTAAATGATGAAATTGAAAATCTTTTGAGCGATGAGACAATATCTGAAGATATAGAAGTTTCAGAAGAAATAAAAGAAAAAATATTTTTTTGGAAATCGAAACTTCATTCTATAATAAAGAAATTGAATTCTGATTCTATCCAAGTTGATACAGTTTCACAAAACATTCAGTTGATTAATAATGAAACTGAAAATATAAATATAAAATTGCCTAAAGTACATATTGGTAAATATTATGGTAATTATTCTGGTTGGTTAGATTTTTACAATTTATTTGAAAACTCTGTTCATAATAATCCTAAATTAAGCAAAGTTGATAAATTTAATTATCTGAAATCCTATCTCGGTGGTACCGCGGCAGCATGTATTAGTGGATTTGCTTTAAGTTATGAAAATTATGATAAAGCACTTGATTTATTGAAAGAAAGGTTCGGAAATAAAAACATTTTGAATAACACTCATTTGAATGTTTTGCTGAATTTAACTCCGGTTAAAAATCCTAACGATGTTATAAGTTTACGAAATTTATATGATAACGCGGAAACGCAGATCAGAAGCTTAGATTCTTTAGGAATTACAGGTGAATCATATGCAAATTTATTGACACTAATTTTAATGAAATTAATTCCTTCAGAATTCGTTTTAGAATGTAATCGCATTCAAGGCGACAAAAAATTTGACTTAAGAACTCTTTTGCAATTCATTAATAAAGAAATTCGAAGCCGCGAGAGATCCCTTCCAATAAACAATTATAAATCATCGAATCAACGAGTGCAGTTATGTTCCTCGCAAGAGAAAATAAAAAATAAAAATTCTACTTCCGTTAGACATAACTCTTCCAGACACCTGCATAAGAGGGAGAATTCTTTCCCCTCCCCACACACGCATGAATTCCTGGCGTCAGTCGAAGATGTAATGTGTGTATTTTGTAGCAAAAGTCATAAATCAAAATCTTGCTCTACATTTAATGCAAATGAACGGAGAGATATATTGAAGCAGCGAGTTCAATGTTTTCGTTGTTTGACCCCAAACCATCGAGTGAAAGAATGTTTGAAAAAGGATTTGTGTCCCATCTGCAGCAAGCCTCACCATGTTTCAATTTGTTTTCGAAATCAAAATAATCCACACATTATTTCTCCAAAGGTAGAAACCGATAATGTCGTATCAGCGAATATAGTATCCGCGAAAAGGAATACTATGTTGCAAACATGTTCAACCTTAATTGATAATGGAAAAGAGCAGGAAATTGTTAGAATTTTCCTGGACAATGGTTCACACCGCTCCTTTGTTTTATCAGCTATTTCCAAAAGATTTAACTTTCCAGTTGTTAGAAAGGAAAGCCTTTCCATTTGCACATTTGGTGCTAAGGAAACGGAAACAAAATCATTTAATGTAGTTAAACTTAAATTAAAGAATAGAGATGATCCAAATTTTTGCATAGAAATTGAAGCACTGGAGACAGAACATATTTCGAGCACACATTTACCGACTCCGGATAAAAATATTGAGAAGCAATTTAGACGTTTAAAAAATGTACAACTAGCGGACTGTTATGAATTTAACAATAAAGAAATATCAATACTAATAGGTGCAGATTACTATTATGATATTGTCACTGGTTGAATTACACGCCTAAGCAAAACCCTCGTTGCAGTTGAAACAATATTTGGGTGGTGTTTGCAAGGCCGAAATACGAACTTAAATGAAACGTTTGCAATGAGTGTTATGGTAAACGAATCCAATATTTCCGATCAACTCAAGGAAGTTTGGGATTTAGAGAATTTGGGTATCGAGGCAGAAGCAGCTGACATAGAACCCACTGAGAAAGATATAATGAGTGAATTTGAATCCGGAATTACACATCAAAATAAGCGATACAAAGTGAAATTGCCGTGGAAACCAAATATGAAGACATTATTAGAAAATAACGAGCAGATAGCAATGAAAAGATTTTTGAGATTGAAATCCTCTTTCGAAAATGACCGTCTTTATTTTGTGAATATAACACTGTTCTAAAGAATTATCTTTCGGAGAATATTATTGAACCTGTCCCAGTTGATGAAGTAAGTTTACGCCAAAATACATTTTATCTACCTCATCAAGCTGTAATACGTACGGATAAGACTACAAACAAATTACGCATTGTGTTTGATGCTTCGGCGCATGCAAAAGGTCAATTATCTTTGAACGATTGCTTATACACGGGACTTAATTTTATGCCTAACCATGGAGGTAGGAAAGGGAGGAGGGGCCATTCCGCGCTAGAAGTGAAGCACTGCTTTGAAGCTTGGGTCACCAGACTGGGTGTTCTTTGTTTACATTCAGAAGCTCGCTTGACAAGATTCTGATAGTATTTCGACACACGACAGTTCCATAGAAATCGAAAAAGGGACACTCTCGCATGAAAGAAACATTCATAGTGTAATGGATAATAGCAATTTGTATAGTTTACTGACATTTACGCAAAAATCACATCTTGGTTATTTTTCGATAACTAACAACAGCGATTTTGATTATGAATTTGTTTTATAAAATTCTAAGCTGTTGCACTACAAAAATATAGATTTTAAGAAAACTGCTAAAAGAGATCTGCCAAAATTTATTTTCTAGAAGATTTGAAAAGTTTGAAACTTGATGGCTAAATGTAAATATAAAATTATGTATGTTAAAATATTTGTAATTAGGCACATAGGTCAGATTAAGTTTTTAAATAGAGTAACGCATGCAAGGGCTATCTGCCTAAAGAGAGAGATGGAATTTTGAAGAAAAACTGACATCTGAGTGGGTATTAAAAATAATACTTATAATTTTCATTCAAATTATATTAATATATATTTTTTATGTAAAACTTTCGGGTGTATGCTAAATTAGTGTAAATTACTTTACACGAAAAATATAGTGAATGCACAGAAATTAAAGATTTGCACATGCCGGAAATGAAAAATAGGAAATATGTATGGGTATTTATGCATGTCCTTGCAAAAAGCATGTACCTGCCTTTGGCAAAATACTTAAATATTCATTAAATTATTTATAAATGTATTTGAAATGAAGAATTTATTCACTTATAAACAACTGTGAAAGTACTGTGAAGAAATGTATCCAATTTATAATGATTATAAATGTTATCTAAATATATAATAACCTTAATATTGAATTGTAAACATAAATTGAAATCCTGTTGACAAATACGTTATAAAACTATTTAAGCAAGAATTGTTCGTATTGGAAAGCAATCTGTTAAAAGGTATTGTAAAGCAAATGCTATGAGATGCGCACTTAAGAATGTAATAAAGAGTTTTGGAATATATATTGTTGAAATGAAGGGTAAAAAAAAAATCTGATAAGTATAATTAAAAGAATTATTCCCTTTACATTTTATAATAACTAAGTTACAAGTTTTAAATAATACTTAAACAAAAAAAAAAAAAAACTTATTTTATTCCCTTTCAGAAATGTTCAGAGAAAGTCAAATACTATTTAATTCCTAATAATTCTCTAATTTAAAATGAACCGAATAGAGCATTAATTATAAATTGACTTACATTTTTCGATTTAAAAGAAGCCAAAAAATCATGTCATATTTAACTCTTTCGCATCGAAGTCGCCCGTAACGCCCGTTCATTCAGGCAACGGCAAACCGCCCCAACGCCTCGTTTATTTTCTACCTAGTGCTTTCCCCCTCCACGTTAGTGTATGGCTCATTGGTTTCGCGAGTTGTTAAGAGACATGTCAATCATTCTTTTGAAGCAACTAAAGGAGACACACGGAAAGCTATTGACGTTCGCAGGTGCAATCCGGCTCTAAGGTGAAACTGCACACAATGGATGAAACCTCTGAAAACCCCCCATGAGAGAAACAGTCATTTCACTTAAGTAGGTTATTGTTAATTCTGTAGCTATCTACCAGGCAGGGGGAAAGGAAAACTATTCCAAGACAAATTCGTAAACACGGGCGTTTTCGATGTTTGATGAAAACAGATTTGGTCGTCTCTCGATGCGAAAGAGTTAAGAAAGTATTTTAGGAAGAAGCTCTATAAATAGAAAAGAAATAATGCATAATTTTAATATTAATAATACAATAAACTTTGATCTAAATTTTTGTACCTTAACCGAATAAAATCGAATTACCTTAATTTTTTTTTTCTAATGTAATTAACGAAAACTTGTGAAAATATTTCATTCAAATTAAACCATTCTTAGAAAACTGTCCTGTGAAAAGTATAGCATTTAATTCCGTTCAGAATGAAATGTTGTTTTCACATACTTAGGACTCTGAAGTGTTGTAGAAAAAGAAAATATATACATTTATATGTATATTTGCGACGTAATTACAAAATATTTACACCCGAACGCGTCAAATCCCATAGAACTCAATGGTAAATGACCCAATGTTTTGGTCACCACGTAGGAATCGCCGGTGCTTCAGAGCAGGGTACGGAGAAACTTGTTTAGGGCGACTCCTTCTTACTTCCTACCTCCATGTGCCTAACCTATTTCTTCTTTTGATCAGATTTAGAACGAATCCGATAGCATTTGTTGCAGATATTAAGATGGCTTTTCTCCAGATTGAAATAGATGAAAGTGAACGAAACTACACCAGATTCTTCTGGGAAGAAGATCCAGGAACTGATGATGAAAACAAGAAATTGGAAATTTTTCGGATGACAAGAGTGTTATTTAGGGTGAGATCTAGCCCGTTCTTCCTTGCAGCCACAATCAAACATCACTTGAAAAGGTACGTAGATATATTTCCTCTGACTTCTAAGCATCTTAATGAATCATTGTACGTCGACGATTTTATTTGTGGGCAAATCACTATTCAACAGGCTTTAAAGACTTGTAAAGAGAGTGTAGATATTATAAAAGAGGCAAGCACGGACCTTCGAAAGTGGAGAACCAATTCTCCTGAGCTAAGTAAAGAATTAAAGAATTTAAACTTCAATGTAGATCAGGGTGAAGAGTCTTTAGATACAAAATTGATAGCTTCAAAAGTATTGGGAATTGGTTGGGATGAACAAACTGACACGTTTTATTTCTATACCAGAAATCTGGAAACATTTCTTTTACACAAAAAGACACTTACTACAAGCAGTAGGTCGACTTTTCGATCCAGTAGGTTTTATAGAACCGTATACTATTAGAGTTAAGTACTTGATACAAGAAATTTGGTGTTTAGGATTAGACTGGAATGAAAAATTGCCCAAACAGTTAGAAATTGCTTAGAATAAGTGGTGCGATGATATCCAAGATGTAAAGGAAATAATTATTCCCCGATATTATTTTCAAAATTCTTTGACCAGTCATGCAATCACTATTCAATTACACTGTTTTTCAGATGCATCTAAGAAAGCTTATGATACTGTTGCGTACTTACGCATAGAATTAAAGAGTGGAAATATCATTTCTAGGTTTGTAGCATCAAAGAGCAGGGTAGCTCCGTTAAAAACCCTTTTGATTCCTAGATTGGAACCCATGGGTGCACTTTTGTCTTCAAGATTGAGCAATAAAATTGTAACTGCACTAAGTTTTCCAGTTACTTGATATTTTTGGACGGATTCCTCAATAGCTTATTACTGGATCAAAGGTGATCCAAATAGACATAAGGTGTTCGTGAAGAATAGAATAAAAGAAATACAAAAATACAGCAATTCAGAAGAAGGGCATCATTGTATAGGAAAGAATAATCCCGCCGATTTGATTTCTAGGTGTTTATCCTTAAGCGAGCTCAAGAATAATCAGCTCTGGTGGCATGAACTCTGTTGGTTGACAATGAATAATACAGTATAGCCATCATCCTTAGAATCAATGGAAGAAAGCGAAGTAGATGTCGATAAGTTAGAGTTTAAGAAGTCAGTTGTTGTAAATGCAACTGTTGAAAATAGACAAAATGAAAACGATTTGATCACAAGATACTCCTCATTCAGTAAATTAATTAGGATAACTGCTTTATGTTTGAGATTTATAAATAACTGTAAAGCAAACCCAGAGTTGAGAACAGACTTCATATGTGCTTCTGAGTTAAGACATGCAACTGAAATTTTAGTAAAACTCGTACAGTCAACTGAATTTCAAAGGGAAATAAAGTGCTTGAAAAACGGACAATCTATTCCAAAAAATAGTAAAATATCATCTCTGAACGTATTTCTTGACAAAAATGAGGTACTGAGAGTAGGAGGAAGACTGGAGTATTCTGAGTTTTCTGAATTTCAGAAACATCAGATACTCTTGCCAAAGGCTCATCATTTCACTAATTTAGTTATTGAATATTATCATAGGAAATCCTTACATTCTGGCGTACAGACTACATTATCTTTAATAAGACAGTCATATTGGATACCGTCTGGTCAAGATCTAGTTAGAAGAGTAATAAATAAGTGCATGACTTGCTTTAGAACGAAGAATCAAACGGGAAGCCAGATGATGGGTAATCTTCTTAGGGACAGAGTCGTACCTTCTAGACCTTTCGAGAAAGTCGGATTAGATTTCGCAGGACCTATAATCACGAAACCTAATTTGAAAAGGTCAAAGGTGACTTTAAAGTCTTATATTGCATTATTTATCTGTTTTTGCACTAAAGCAGTGCATTTAGCAGTCGTTTCTGAGTTAACAACAGAAGCTTTTCTAGCCTGTTTACGACGATTTATTGCCAGAAGATCCAAACCAGCCGTTATCTGAAGCGATAACGCCACGAATTTCAAAGGTGCAAGAAATATTCTTAACGCATATAATGATATTTGCAAAATTAACCCAATTCAAGGATTTAGTGCAGAAGAAGGCATCCAATGGAAATTTATCCCACCAGCTTCTCCTCACTTTGGCGGACTGTGGGAAGCAAACATAAAATCAGTGAAACGGATTTTGTTAAGGGTAGCGAAATCAGCTATCATGAATTTTGAAGAGTTAACTACTTTAGTTACTCAGATAGAAGCAGTTCTGAATTCCCGTCCATTATCACCACTTTCTTCCGATCCGAATGACTTACAGCCTTTAACTCCGGTACATTTTTTAACAGGAAGTGCTACCTTTCCTGAACCACATACTGCTTCGGATTCTCTTTCTTTTCATTCCAGGTGGGAACTACTTCAGAGACTCCAAACTAAATTCTGGAAGAGATGGCATTCCGAGTATCTAAATCAACAACAGAATCGTGCCAAATGGAGCAGTTCGCAGCCAAACATGCAGATTGGTCAACTAGTACTGCTGAAGGACTCCAACCCCAATTCTTTGCATTGGACATTAGGTCGTATCCAACAAGTGTATCCTGGTGCTGACGGTCTGGTCAGAGTAGTTGAAGTTAAAACCTCTACAGGTGTTCTTCGGCGAGCCATCAACAAAATTATTCCTCTACCATTTAAAGACTGAATGAACTTGAAAAACTTTTATTTTATATTTAATAGTTTACCAATTTAATATTTAGTTTAGTGTAATTTTAATGACTTTTTTATTTGAATATCTTTTTTATTTGAATATATTTTATTTGAATATAATTTTTTTTAACAATGAATTCCGTTGCTCATCCTATTAAGGTCACTTTTTCACTTAGCGTATCCAATTTCTTTCCGTTCCCCGAAATACTGGTTACACAAAGTATATCTAACTTCAGTACTACCGTATATCGTAAACCAGTATGTCCAACCCTGATGCGAGCAAATTTAGAATTTTAAAAAATTTGGCGTAAGTACGCTTTATATACTCTTTTGCAAAAAAAAAAATCGAAGCACCAAGAAGGACTTTTGCGATCGTGGCGAAATTTGGTATGTAAAAACATCTTGATCGAACGTGCATATGATCAAAGTTTCAAGTTATATGAACAGGAATTGCGATCATAGCGCGCAATTCGCAAAGTGTAAAACCAATAACAGAGGCGGATTTTTTTTTTTGCTGCCATTGTAATTCCGTAAAGAAGCAACTAAAGATGCCATTACGACAATATCGAAGACCTTACAGACAACTAAACGACTTCGAACGTGGTCGCATTGTAGGGTTGCGTGAAGCTGGGTGGTCATACTGAGCAATAGGCCGCCACCTGAAGTATACGGACACTGCTGTGCAAAGATGTTGGCAGCAATGGTTGCTACAAGGAAATTGCCGACGAAATGAAGGCTCTGGAAGGCCAAGGGCCACGAATGCGAGCAAGATAGGATGACTGTTCGCCAGGCCCGAACCGCCTCAACGGTAGCATTGTCGACTATTCAACGCACTACAGCCACGTTTATACCTCTCGTGCTACCGTCCGCCATCTCACGGCGCTTGTGCATCTCAAGGTTACGCTCACAGAAGCCTTTAAGACGTTTGCCTTTGAACCCACAACATCGGCGGAGTCTGCTGGAGTGGTGTCGTAGCCGATCATTATGGCTGCCATCAGATTGGCATCGTATAGTGTTCAGCGATTAATCCCGCTTCACTCTTGAAGCAGATGACCACCGTTGTCGTGTCTGGAGAGGACTAGGCCAGTGGTCCCAATCAGCCTTTTTTTTACAAAGGCGCTATTTCTTATGACAGCAGGTCATCTTTAACAGCTCAACGATATGTTGATGCCATTCTCCGGCCAGTTGCATTACTCTTCATGGCACGTCATCGTGGAGCCATTTTCGAACAAGATAATGCCAGGCCACATACCGCTCGCATATCTCTGGACTGTTTCCGAGCGTTTGATACTCTCATGCCCAGCAAGGTCACCAGACCTTTCACAAATCGAGCGTGTTTGGGACATAGTAGGCCGCCAGATTCAGGCACCACAAAATATCGCAGATCTGGAGCGACAACTAATGAATGCCTGGCAGAATGCTCCACAGGATGAAATTAGGAACCTCTACTACTCTCCTTGCCTCGACGAATTCAAGCATGCATTGCCGCCAGGCGCGGTTAGACCAACTACTAATTTGAAAACTCGATAGGTGACTGATAGCCGTGAACAGGTATTATGACCTTGATTTTTTAATCATTTTATTATCTATGTATGAGCTATACACATATTCAATTTCATCAAAAACAACGACTTACTTCATGGTGCTTCGATTTTTTTACAAAAGAGTTTATTTATCAAAAATTAAGTGAGATGCAAATTAAATATAAGGAAAGCATATTTTAATGTGTAACCTAATACCACATGTCTTAGGCCAGTTTATTGTACTCTGGTATGTACGATATTATGGCCTCATTCATGCAGTTATTCAGTAATTCGTTTGCTATCCTGAATCTGACCATTGATTTTAATACATTCATTGTTAATAAAACCACTTCGCAGAGGTATTTTGATTCAAAGCCAGGAGTACCATGGTATTCTGATAATATGCTACTTTCATTCCTCTGTTTTCTCCATGCATTAATATTATTCAAAAGGAAAGGTACAGGCAATTTCATAACAAAACCAAAAATAGTGGCTACAATATCCCTAAAGTACATGCAATTTCATAACGAAACCAAAAATAATGGCTACAATGTCCCTAAAAGGTATTCGTGTTCCACAGAAGAAGGTGTCCTTCGGTGGATTCACTGTACCACTACATCTCAAAGCCGTACTCTTATTCTTGCAAATCGAACACCAACCTAGCTTTTTGCTCGAATCCTTATTAGCAACCATCTTCGTAGAACATTTCGGACAGTGCACATCAGTTTCAATTGACGGAATTAAACCAACTTCTGAAATAAATTTTATAACACTTTCCTCGGACTCCAAAATTGTCAACCAAGTAAATAAATATATTGAAATTCACTAATAACGAATGCATTATAAACTCATTAAAATATTCAAGTTACTATCGTCGTAAAATTCAACACATTAAACAACTTTCGTTCAAAACTTCAAAGCTTTAAATATTCCACATCTGCTGCCACATGCAAGATTATATAAATATAATACTAAACATGTGTGTGGGATGAGGTTAGGATTAAAATAGAGGAAGGCAGTGACATTTTAAAGGTATTTCATGATGAAAGAAAAAACATGATTATGGTATGTACAGAGTGAAAGGAAGAAAGATAAAAAGTTCTATTCGTCATGAAACGGAATCACATCATCATCGTCGAGTAGCGTAGTAGTTCAGTTGCATCCATCACCGTGTCCTAACCTCATCGGAATGCAAGTCTGTCCATTTCCTCACGCAGCTTGAAGAAGTATCTCTCTGCTGTCGCTGTTGCCAGATTTCAGAAAAGGCGGACGAGTTATAGGAGCGAATTACCACACGGCCATTCTGCCTTGCCGGGCGTCCTCGCCTGGGGGTGGATCTGAAAAGAAAGAAAAAACAAAACAAAAAGCAGAGAAAGTGAAAAAAAATCAATGTCCAGGTGGCGAATGTTAGCTTTGTGCACCACCAGTTCATCTTATCAGTACAGGTTGACATAATAATGGTGTCTTCATGGCGTATCTTTCGTACTTCGTAATAATCAGAGGGATGAACTGTCTCATAAAGACAGAAGAATTTGGGACGAAGTTTAAGTCCAAGTTTCAGTTCAAGTCGAAGATTCAGTCCAAGTGGAAGTTTCAGTTCAGGCTGGATTGGCGTTTGGTGTCCAAATTTGTATTTGCAGGCAGGTTTGCGACGTTTCTTATACTGTCGTATATGTGCTTGCTGTAAACGGAGGAGGTTCCGTTGAGCTTCAATGCATAATGCAGCTTTTTCATCATCATGCTGTGTCAGCAATTTCATTGTCATTGAAGTTCGTTTAAATTTTCTTGTTTTATACTTCCAGGCTCTCTTCTTGCGTTTCTTTGGGCGTGAAGCAGATAAATTATATGAAACAGTAATTCTGATTCCAAGTATTTCAGCATTCTTTATTGCCTCAAAAGCTTCAACTGGAATGTCAGAGACAAGTAGCTTCCTTGGATTATTTTTCTGTTCTTTGGGAATTTCTGCACTTTTAGCAGATGTTTTCTCGTTTGCTTGATCTGCACATGCTTGTTCAAACTGATTAAGTTTATTTTTCACAGTTTCTTCAGTATTCTACACGCTTGGATCATTATCGACATCAGCATCATCATTAGCTTCATGATTGTCATCATCATCTTCATTGTCATCAACATCATCTTCATTGACATGATCTTCATCAACAACAGCAACGTCATCTTGATCAACATCATTATCACCATCTTCATTAGCTTCAGGAGTGCCATCAGCACCATTAGCGTAATGATTGTCGTCATCATCAATATCATGATCTTGATCCATGTCGTCGTCTGCGTCATCACCATCTTCATCAACATCATCGTCATGAGCTCCATGATTGGTATCAGCATCATCTTTATCATCGTGATCATCCAAATCCAAAGTGTCATCATCTAAATCCAATTCTGAATCGTCATGTGCATCATCATTATCATTTTCTTTAACTGTTTTCTTCAACTGATTTTCATTTTCTGTTATTTTCTGAAAATCTTCCATAGCAGTGTTAACTTCATGTGGTTTGTGAGGAGTAATGATATGTTGAACTTCTTCGAGAATTTCCGATGTTGAGATGTGTGAAAGATCAGGTGGAAATGTGTGATCATCAGTAACATTAGCAACATTAACAAAAATTTGATCATTATTATTGTTGCATAAATGAATACCATCTTTATCAAATGTAAATCGAGTTTGTTGCAAAAAGTCTATTCCAATAATGGCATCAAGAGGAATCATATAGTTTTTTACTACATGGATTTTAGCAGGTAAAATAGCGTTTTCGATTTGAATGTAGTCCTGAAAGAATCCAATACTTTGAATTGTGTCTCGGCCAAGTCCTGAGAATGTAATTCTGGAAGGATGTAATGGTGGAGAACCAATTTTGCGGTATGTTTTCTCCGTAATAAGTGTCGCTTGTGATCCAATGTCATAGAGAGAACTGAGTTCCTTTAAGTTGAATATCAACATGCATCGGATGTTTAGAAAACTTTTGAGCAGAAAGTGCATTTACAGTACTATCATATGTAGAACAATTAGAAGATTCCGTGGTAGAAGTACCAGAACGTTTGGGACAGTTGGAATGAACGTGACGATAATTGTGGCAGCCATAACATAATTTGTCGTTAGATTTATTAGGACAAATATTGCTTTTGTGGCCTTTCACACCACAGGAATAACATACTGGTTGAGTATCTGATGTACGTTTAGCATCAAGTTTAGCATTGGGAAAGGAATTTGTAAATTTCTTTGGAGTATATTGCTTCAAATGTTTTGAATTGCTAAAGAGTTTTTCTTTAGATTCAGGAATGGATTTACAACCTTATAAAATTATTTTATTGTTTGATGAATCAGGAATACCGTTTATAACATAATCAATGAAAGAAGAATCATCCATAGAACTTTTGTGTGCGAGATCTCTCATAGCTAAAAAATATTCTTGTATGGTTTCAGATGTTTTCATGTGACGAAATTCCATTATTTTAGGTAATTGAAGGCTATTAATTTTTTCCGAAAATTCATCTAATAAATGGTGTTTTAACCCTTAGCCTGTCGAGTGATTATCTGCGAATCTCTTTAAAACTGACGCTAGTTTTGGACCGAACTTCCCGTAAAATGTCGCGAAAATAACCCTAAACCTCTGAAAATTGTCAAGCAGTTCTTTTGTTATTTCCCATCCCTCCCAGAATTTTACTTCATTGATTCCGCTAAGTGACATTGATTGCTATATATTGTTCAGTACCTGTGAACTCTCAAGAGAATTGCAAAAGGCTAGACTCTCTGTGATGATCGTCTTAATGCCGCAGGGGGTACAGCTGCGAAACTTGAAAGTTTCCTTCCCTTAAACAATCTTATCTCTACATTTCTTCTCTACATATAATAAAAGAAAGATTCTGTCTGTGTGTGCGTGCCTTTCGTTCGCGCTGCGCGTAAGCTAATAGACCCACGGCTACGAAATTTGGTACATAGGTACATCTACACAAGAGCCAGTGCACTTCGAAGCGATTTTTTCGAAATTCGAATTCGAATTTTTTTTATTTCATGTTTTGTAACGAAATCGTGTCATTTTGAAACATAATGTGCTATAGGAAGGTGAGATTTTACTCTACACACTCCATTTTCACATCGTCATGAAACGTAGGCACTGAGCTATTTTACGAACTTAAAATAAATTTCGTGTTTCAATAAATCGATTAAATACGAATTTATTTAACAAAGGGAGCTTAACACTTTTTCAATTGGATTTTTTCTAAAAAAGTTTATTTTTAAAAATGTACAGATTATTTTTCTTTGATTTTTGGACACGTTAAACTTTCATCCTTGCGAATGCTTTTACAAAAAGAATTTTGGAAAAATGATAATATTTTGTATTTTTAAAAGATTTTTTAAATGAAGCTTCCGAGTACATTTCTCACATCTCACATCTTTAAAAATGTGATTTGGGCAACAATTTTCCTGTCTTATTGTTGTTGATAGATTTTTGATGAAATCGCATCATTTTGAATAGTTTCATTCTTTTAGAAATATGGGTTTGGCAACAATTTTTCATCGTATTTCTTATGTCACTGTTTTTAAGAGATTGGCATATTTCATTGTCATTTTTATATAAATATAATTTTTTTTTTTTTTTTTTTTTTTTTTTTTTGATAAAGTTGTTCTGTGGAGTAAAATTCTGCGCGGAATTTTATGTTTTTTGAGTTGCTTTCATGTCATTTTTTTGCTTATTTCACTGTTTATAAGATATTGAAAAGTTTTACATGATTTTTGTTCTTCTACGGAAAGTTGGTTAATTTTTTAATTAGGATAATTAATATTTGTATTAAGGGATATAGCTTATTTCATTGTAATTTTTTCCCTTGAAAACATAAGATAAAATATTATTAATTATACTTTGCTTTTCAGAATTTTTTGTTTTTTGCATTCCTTTATTTTATTTATTGCTCATTTCACTGTTTTTAAGGTATTGAAAAGTTTTGACTGATTTTTTTAGGAAACAAAGTTATTAACCTCCTTTATACCATTTGAGTTCTTAAGATTTTGCAAAGGGAATTTGGTTAATTTATTTATTAGGATAATTAATATTTGTATTAAGGGACATTGCTTATTTCATTGTAATTTTGTTATACGTAATAACTTTTTTTATGAAGTTGTTCTGCAGAGTAAAATCCTACGCAGTTTTTAAATTTAACGTTTGGAGTTCCCTTCAGCCATTTTTCCGGTATATTTAAAAGCCAGACGAAGGCTCGCAGCGAAGCTGATAGTTTTCAAATAAATTGGTTTTAAAATTTGCCCGGTTATATTTTAAATTATTACGCATTTTTAACCTAAGTAACCTAAATCTGTATGTCACTGATTATCACCGGAATTTCAATGCAGACTGATTAAACTGCTATCACTAAAATTATATTCTGACAAATATCTGGTGCAATTTTCATTCCTTCTGAGATATTGCTGAAACATTTCGTATTATTTCCGATTTTCTGTATTTTTGTCATTAATTAAAAATCTTTAAAACCTTCTGCATTTTCCTATATTCTTCAACTGCAGGCAACTAATAATTATTTTAAATAATTTCTTTTTTCCTTAATTATTACATAGTTTTAAGAGAGTAATAAACGAAATATTTGGGTGTTTTTAAGGGTGGTAATATTAATATTAAATTTGCATTTTACTTTTCATATACATTCAAGATATTCAGAAAGGGAATTATAACATGAAACCGTTTTCAGTGTATCATAAATTTATGGATTCAAATTAAAAATTCTTGCTTTCCTGTCCAAGAAACACTAGTAAATTTTATCTGAAATAGGAAGGATGAGATATATTAATAACAAACAAAGCAATTAATTTGGAAGTCAAAGAACAAAAATCAGCGTTATATTTTCAAATTTTCACAGGACTAGTTTCGATGGTTTTACCGAACCATCATCTTCAGCTGCAAAAGCGCAAATGAACGAGATAAGATATAATGAAAATTAGATTGTGAAAATTTGAAAATATAACGCTGAATTTTGTTGTTTGACTTCCAATTTAATGTTTTTTCGGCTTGTTATTGTATCTTAATTAAACAAAGCAATGTTGTTACTTATTAGCTTACAATATAATTTATTCAATATGGTATTTTTGTAAAGAAAGAGTGTTGCTGTACATTTGGTAAAGTATAAATAAGCATTTCATTTAATAATTATAAAAGTTATTAATTATTTAATAATTAATCATAAGAATATGAATAATATTTTTTCGGAGATATATTTTCCGGCGATATTTTTTTTCTAGGGATCCCAGCATACATTTTTGAAGCATTATGCTCTAAATAAATGTCTTGTTTAAACATAGCATTTATTGTTGACAAATCTCCAACCAACCTTACTAGGGAGGATATTCAAACAAAAATTTTTATTAGAATAAATATTTTCGTTATTTTAATACTACTAATAATATACAAATATTAGTTTAAGTTCACTATAGTTGAGTGAATAAGATTGCTGGATGTTGGTATTTTGTTGTTGGCAACCGAACAGTTTAGCTGCTTGTGGTATTTATGATTTTCTCGATGCGTAACGTGAATTCAAGCCAATTTTATTAGAAAATTGCCCACGAAGGTGTTCTCTTAAAGCAGATAACCCATAACTTCTTAAAAACTGTAAAATATAATCTGTGGATATTTTCCGTTATACGATAACACGAAGAAAATGATTTCCTATACGAAACATATGATCAGCGCTGTTATTGCCCGCCGTTTAATTAAATGCATCCATCTTATTCCTTACAATTAATTTTCCTTTTTCAAAGAAAGTTTGATTTCAGTAAAATGTACTATTTACAATGTGTCATTTTATTTTGGTCGTTTTTTATGCAAATATTCAAATTCAGATAGATATTGCGTAAGTTCAGAAAGCCAACTAGTCTCCAAGCGGTAAGATAGCTGAGCACCGGTAAATTCTAGCGGCTGCATGGGAGGCTTAGGGATTTTTCATAAGTACAATGGATTGTGAATTAACAGTTTGTTTCCCACAAAAATAAAATCTACTCTGAAGACTTCCTTTCCCTTAGACAAATAGGTCCTGTGTGATTTATCATAATGCAAAATCTTAAGCGTATAAATCTTTTATCATAGCCGATGATGACGATAAAATATTTTCTATCTGATGTGTCAAGTTAGCATAATTGTATATTTCTAACGAAAATTGTTTGGCTCATGTTACCCTATAATGAAAAAAAGATTCAAATCGGTTTTTAGCTTAAACAGTATTTTCATTATTAATTATATCACGAATTTTATCAATAGTATTCTTAGTATTAATTGCAGGCATGTATTCAAGAATATAATATACACAAAGCTGTGTCTAATGATTACGGCTAATTTTTATATAAAATTTTATAGTATAAAAATTTAGGTTCATAGGTCAGCCATATTTGAAGGAGTACTCGTGTATTATAAGAAAAGAGAGAGAAAAATTTAAGAATAAAAAAATTTACCACGATGTAATATAAAAATGCAATAGAATACAAAAGAGTACAATACTATTTCATGTTTTGTGGATATACTTGAAGACAGAAACATGTTTCAGCTGTATTCGTTCATCGGAGAAAAACTTTTCATATGAAGCTATTTTTTTCAAATCTTTCACTGTACAAGTAATACAAAAGCAGTATAGGAATTTCTTTTCTTAATACCCAACCGAAGAGCTGAGGGGACGTACAATGATTAACATACAATGGGTGCCTTGAATTATTTTGCTTTACATGCAGTTTCCTTATATATGTAAAACAAAATAAACTTTCACCCATTCCAAGATTTCAAGAACTCACAGAGAGAGAGAGAGAAATATCTACAGTGTCTCACAAAAGTGATGGGACACTTGTGCTTTACGAAAGAAAACTGTAATAAAATAAATTAAAAAAACATGTAAAATTTTTTTGTGGGTGTATTTCATACTTAAACTTAGTAACAATTATTACATAACATACATTTTCTCAAAATATTAAAATAGTAATTTAATAAAAATACAATTGTTTAGAACGGAGCAAGAAATGGCTCACATAAGTGATGGGACACTTACTTTTCCATCAAATATTTATCCAAAAATTTTACTTCTTAAAATGTTTTAATATTTTGTTGGATTTCCTTTTACTTTTGAAACGCGATTTAATCTTCTTAGGATGGATTCGACTAATTTTTTTGTGATTTCTGGAGTGATTTGACCCCATTCTTCTTGAAGCAATGATTTTGATTGTTGTTTTGAAGAAATGGTGTGTTTGCGAATTCTTGATTCCAATTCTTACCAAATATTCTCTATGGGATTTAAGTCTGGAGATTGTGGTGGTGTTTTTATTATTTCAGGACAGTTATACAGCAGCCAGAGTCTAACGTTCAAAGCAGTGTGCTTGGGGTCATTGTCCTGGTAGAATTTAAAATCGTTACGAAGGATCAATTTTCGTGCTGAAGATTTCAAATTTTGATTTAAAATGTCAATATACTTGTACTGATCCATTTTACTGTCAATAAAAACAAGATTACCTACTCCAGCGGACGACATACACCCCCATACCATAACTCCTCCTCCACCATGTTTTACTGTTCGCACCAAGTTCTGTTTGCGAAATTCTTTCCTGGGTTTTCTCTACACCAAGATTCTACAGTCAGAACCAAATATATTAAATTTACTCTCATCAGCAAATATAACTTCATTCCAGTAATCAGAGTTCTTATTTATGTTGGATTTTGCGAAAGCCAGTCTGAGTTTTCTATTCTTTTCACTAACGAAGAATTTTTTCCTGGCTGCTCTCCTGCTTCCTGGCTGCTCCAGCAGATCGAATTATTCTTCTAATAGTCTCAGGATTAGCAATTACTCCATATAATGCTTCTAAATGAGCAGCAACTTTAGGAGCACTCATTCTTGGATTTTTTTAAATATTTTGAACAATAATTCGCTTTATTCCATTGGATAGCTTTGATGGTTGGCCAGGTCTTCTTTTATCCTGAATCATATGATTCTTATTATATCGTTTAATGATACTTAAAACTGCTGAATGACTCATGTTAACTGTTTCAGAAGTTTCTCTAATAGATTTTCCACGTTCAATATGCAAATTAATAACTAATTTTCGAATTTCAGGCAAAGTTTCTTTTCGTTTAGCATTTATGGCTCCACAGAGCTAAAAAACACAAAAATTCCAAAACAAACTGGAGAGAAAGACTGCAGACGATTTAATAAATTATTGCCAATTGCTTTTGAGTAAAAATAAAAAACCCCAAAAATATTTTTATTGTAGTACGTAGTAGTATCTAATGGTGTCCCATCACTTATGTGAGCCATTTTTTGCTCCATTCTAAACAATTGTATTTATATTAAATTACTATTTTAATATTTTGAGAAAATGTATGTTACGTAATAATTGTTACTAAATTTAAGTATGAAACACACCCACAAAAATTTTTATATGTTTTTTAAATTTATTTTATTACAGTTTCTTTTTGTAAAACACAAGTGTCCCATCACTTTTGTGAGACACTGTATAACAAATTTTATTGCTGTCTGACTTCGGGAACATCTTCCAACTCAAGCTTTCAAGCTATTCAAATACGAACGCTTCTCAGAAAAGCCATTTGGACCGCATCTGCTTTGTTAAAGAAAACCTTTTGGGGGTAAAATCATCCACTTCATCGGGTTTTTCAAACAAAGCAGTCAGTGGTCCTGTTACTACCTGCTGACCTAGAGAAATTTCTCAGAAACTTTTGTTCGAAAAAAACGAACTTCATATTTTTAAGAATTTTCATTCTGACAACAAGATTTTGTTATTTTTCATATATAGATGAAAAGAAACTAATTTGTTTTTAATAAAGAAGAAAAAATTAATAAGCTTACTTAAATTTTTTACACAGCACCGAGTAAGGAGACGAAATTTAAATTTCTTTATAAACATTTTTCTCAGACAATACTTTAGTGTTTTTCAAATTACGAGAATAGCGCGTTAGTGCATGCATTTTCAAATCAGATTTATTTAATTAATATATATTGATATGCCGAACAAGCACACTTTCGCACACATACACTGTATATTAGTACATACATAAAAATGAAATAAAATTTGAAAACAAGCAATTTAAAAACTACTGTATTGAAAAATTATTGAAAATTTGTTTTTACCTCTTTTTTTTTTTTTTTTTTTTTCGTTATATACATTTACTTCAGTTTTTTTATATGCATTTACTTAATTTATTTTCTTATATGCATTTACTTAATTTTATTTTGTCATATGCATCTGTTAGTGTTTTTGAAAAAGTTTTAGATTTTTTGAGTATGGCAAAGGAAACGAGATCTATCAGCCGAAGGCAATGAATGTCTCCATGGACGACTTTCTAAGTAAAACGTACTCATGTTCATGTTACACATAGGGGAAATCACAAAATTCAACCAGTTCGTTTGTTTGGGTTCGAATACGAGTCGAAATAGCAATAATCAGATATCTTAGCCAGGAGGCCATTGATTGGGTTTGACAGATTTGAAAACCTAATAAATAGTATTTAATAAATATAATATTATTAAACGAATCGGATTTATATAAACCAAATAAAATTCTTATATCGAACACAGCTAAAACTCGATATAACTTACACTGATAAACTGATGTGTAATAACACTGATAAATTAAAATACTAAACGGAATATACATCAATTCTACATAGATAATTTTTTGTAATTTATTTCGCTGGGAATGTCTGGCCGCAAAATCCTGATTATATATACCCTTATTTTAAGGTTATCACATATCTGATGGTTTGAATTTTACCTCAAAACACAAAGAATCCACAAAATTCAGTAAAATTAATAACTTTATTTCCATGTTGAAAATTCTCTGAATCTTTTCAAATATAAAAGCACACGCGCCAAGCAGTTTGCTTTAAATAAATATATGCAGCAACGAGAAGATGCGCTTTTGACAGCAACTCGTTTCGAAAATCGAAAATTTTTCTAAATGTAAGAGATTTGTCGCTTAAATTAATTTTTCATTAAACAAAAAAACAAAATAGAATCGCATATTATTAAAAGAATTTTATTGATAATTCAGATTCTGAAAACAAGAACATTGTTGTTATAAAAAACAAAGAAAAAATAAACAACATATTTCATTCAACGGGGGCCAACTTTGGCGCATGAACTTTTCAACATAAAAATATTTGAAGCATGTTATGGATAAAGGTTTATTTGATTATGGCAAAGTACTCGATGGTTATTTGCCTAAGGTGAAGGATGCCTTCGTTCGAGGACTGCCTAACGGAAATTAGCTTGCATACATGTTACACATATGGAAAACTAAGAATATCATCCTGGCAACCAGCTCGTTTCCCGGGATTCGAACACCGGACAGAACCACCAGTTGTTCCGTTAGACTCCGCTCAGTTCCTGGTGGGCTGTCCGATAACGGAAAAGTTCAAAATTTCATATTAGAGGAAAAGTAGTAGCATAGTATAATTCGAAGTTATTGCCATTTCAGTAATGTGAAGAGATTTCAAGAATGTTTAATTATTTTATTTAGCTTTTGACAAACTAAATAAAATAATTAAACATTCTTGGAATCGCTTCTCTTAACATACTGGTAGTTTGACCTGCATTCAAACCCCCGTGAACAAGCTGATTGCATGAGCGTTTTTATGGTTTTAACTTTTTGCAGTGCGAGATTGTTTCCCTTAGAAAATCTGTCACGAAAGCATACCTCCCCTTAGACAGATCGCCTTCACGTACTTAATAATCTAACAAGCCAAACCAAACACAACCCGAGCGAGGACTCGTAGTCAAGGCACGTCATCATGAAAAGCTAAATAAATTGTCTCATATTCACATTAAACATGTGCAACAAACATTCGCTAAAACTGGTATGCAGGCAATCCATTCATCAGGATTTGAACCCGCTTCAAACTATTAGTATTCAACGATTTTACCGCTACTTCGTTGGCGGCCTTTTGTAGTATCTATAAGAAAAGTAATCGCAAAGACACAATCATTGCATACTGACGGATGAACTAAGTTCGGAATTTAAAGAATAACTTTCATTCGTGCTATTGCTGTTAGCATTGACATTTGGACAGATGTTAATTTATTTTAAATTCTTTTAATATAATTAATTTATATCTTTAAATAATTGATCTTCTGACTGTAATTTTTTGTGCGCAGTATATCTACCATTCCGTACACTAACTGTTTTAATTAATTTACACTCCATTAATTTTAAGAGATTTTATATCGATAGATTTCTTTCCAAAAATGTTTCAAGGATTACATATTTTTTCTTTAGATTTCAAAACATTTTGGATTTAAAATCTTAATAATAAAATTTTTAAAACAAATATTTCCAGAAATTCCTTCGGCGTATTCATTTATTCCATTTAGTTGAAGTTTCGAGTAGAATATCTTCCTTTCAACATTCATATAATTTTTATATGTCAGTTCGCCATTTCTACGGAGCATAGAGCCACACATACGAGTACAAAACTCAGGCATGCTGAAAGCACAGTTTTAACATTTAAGAATGTAAAAAGAAGAATATAACATTATAATAACGCGCATTTGAAATACGAAGGCAAACAAGAAAGCTGGTTGCAACATTTTATATTGTTTCCTGACGAATCAGAAATTGTAATCATTTTTCAATACAAAAATAAAATATTTGATTCTATAACATATAGGCATAAAGGCGTCCTCCGTTACGATTCTTATTTTTTCTTGTTTCTACTAAAATTCGGCAATGTACTATAACAACGTCGGATCCTATTTGACTTTCATTTGTATAAAGTACCACAAGGCAAACAGTTGTAAAACGATTTATCTTCTTTCGCAAACTTTTAGTCGGCACACAGATAATACATACCTGCTGTCTGACAAAGATACTTCACTCTAAGGACTTTTTCCTAAAGTGCTCTTTTGAAAGAGACTTCACACCCTATTAAGAGCTTTGTGTCAACTGACAGCCGCCTGCAGAAAGGTAGGGGAAGGAAGACCAGATCGCGTCGTCTAAACACGTCTTAAGCAATCTTCGCGAAATTCGGGCTTCGTGTATACACGTCTTAAGCATTTTTCGTGCGATTTGAAATTCGTGTAAAGACGTCTTAAGAATTTTTTAAAAAATTCCAAAAACGTTTAAACACGTTTTAAGCAGTTAAAGGGTTAATTGTTCCCAATTAGTAATTCCACGAATTGATCTTATTAATGTTAAAGCTGGACCTGTAAGACATTTTTTAACAAAAATTACTTGGTGTACAGGATTCGTGATCTGATAGAGATTAAAAATATCTTCTATGTCAGAAATAAAAGTTTCAACGCTGTAATTATCTCGAGAGGAAAAGGGTTTGATCAAATCAACAATGTCCTTTAAGCCAAAACATTGAAACGGAACAGTCTGTGTTTGCGGGTTAGTCGATACCAATAAATTTGCAGGTGCGCTTTCAAGACAGATTTTTGCCTCCATTTGTTTACATAAAGATTCATCGGGAGTGTGATTAATGGCTGTTTAGGCGACGCTATGCGTCGAGGGTGAACTTTGCACCAAAGCTTCTTCTTCAAGGTCGCTGTGGTCAGCGGAATCTGATTTTAATAACGATATATCAGCTAGATTCGTAAGAATATCGTTAGCACAGTTTTCAATATCGGTGGAAAATTCTAAATATAGTAAGTTACATATGGCAATTAATTCCGCAAGAGAAAATTCTTTGATAATTTTTTGTTTCGTATCTTCAAAGTTAAATGGTTTGGGAAAACCAGAAAAATTGCGTAACCTAGCACGATTCTGCCGATCACCATCTGAGCCAAAAACTAAACGATGTAAAAGCTTGATATGCTTTGTACTGGCAGTGTTTAATGACTGTGCAATGTTGGGATAATCGTTAAGTGTAGCCATTATTTATCAGTTTTGTTTTAACCAAATATGAAATTCACAAAATATGTATGTTTCGATTTCATCAAATGTTATTTTTCTGGTTTCAGAAATTAGTATACCAAAATATACTGTTAATTGTTCATATTCTTCAAAATAATATTAATTCTTCTTAGTATATTACACAATAACTATGATGTTAAAACACTCAAAAATCATAAATGAAATTGTGAACATATGATTGAAACAAATAGTAAAATATATCGTCAAACAAATCTTCATATACGACTATGTGAAGAATGGAAAATAGAATTTCACGTTAAAATATGATATCAATATTATTAACTTCGAATAATATTGTACAGTCCTTGTAAAATATAGGCATCACAAGAAATAAGAAAATTATGCACCAAATTCGAAAACGAAAGTAATACTTCAAAGTAACTTTTTTAATACATCACAATTCTTTAAATAGTCGGCAATGTATTTCCATCAAAATCAAATACCTTTAGTTTATTCAATTAAACTTCATCAAAACTGTTTAATTAATTATCATCAACATCAAATTCGAAAACGGAAGTGTTAATTCTTCAAAGTAATAATCATTCAAAAATAAAATGAATTTTCATCAAAATCAAATGCCTTTCGCTTCATCAAATAAACTTCATAAAAATGCGTCATCAAATATTCATAATTTGAAAGAATATTACTTCCGGATTAGCATTACTTCATCAAATAAAATTAGCTTATGTGCTGACGAATAACAACAACGGGGATCTTGCGATATTATTCCACGGTATTCCATCATTTATAGCTATACTTGGTATGTTATGTGGTAGTCTAGGGGGTTTAAAAAGCTGAAGAGAAGAACAGATTTTAGTTCAAGGAATCGAAAGAGTTCGTGGGGCCGAGCCCCCATGTGGGATGAGGTTAGGATTAAAATAGAGGAAGGCAGTGACATTTTAAAGGTATTTAATGATGAAAGAATAAACATGATTATGGTATGTACAGAGTGAAAGGAAGAAAGATAAAAAGTTCTATTCGTCATGAAACGGAATCACATCATCATCGTCGAGCAGCATAGTAGTTCAGTTGCACCCATCACCGTGTCCTAACCTCATCGGAATGCACGTCTGTCCATTTCCTCACGCAGCTTGAAGAAGTATCTCTCTGCTGTCGCTGTTGCCAGATTTCGGAAAAGGTGGACGAGTTATAGGAGCGAATTACCACATGTATATAATAATAATATTAAACAGTAAAACTTTTAATACAAACACAGTATTTCAAAATGGAAAAATCTTCTGGCTACGCTAAATTCGCGTTCTTACAGTTACCGAAATAAAGCTCTAGGTTTTGCCACAAGAAAACATACAGCCGGAAACCACAGCCAAAGAAAGTCTATGTAAAGAAGGAAAGGCTCCATAGACGTAATGTAAACCAGTTTGTCTTCTACGCCGCTAGAAAGAAAAGGGACAATTCGCCAAGGGATTTGGCGACGGAACATGTTGGCGAGAATTTCTCCCTTTGTGATGTACCTGGCCGAGATTTTCCACCTCCGCCACGTGAACAGGAAACTGAGGAACACTGGTTAAGATGAATCGTTCTTTGACTTTTCGCGATAATTTAAACTCGAATTTTCGTGCTTTTTTGCTTTACTAGTTGAAGTTGTATTATCCATGTCGCACTTTGATGTCTGATTTTATATCTGTCAATATGTAGGGAAAAAATGGAGTCATACAGCTTTAAACTCTTGATAAACGTGACCGTCGAACCTGTTCGAACTTCGACATCAGCTTCGAGCTTTGGCGCTTTTTGGTCACAGATATTTCACGCATGCACAGTTGTGTCTCTTTTCGTTCGGAGGGAGCCACTCCTGCTGCTGCGAAGCTTTCCTTCTTAACAATACATATTCTTTGCCACAGCCAAATCAAAATCGCGCCAAATAAAAAACTCTCGCCAAGCTTGGCGCTCACCCTGATTATGGAGTTTTAAAGAAATTTTTTAATAAATGATCTGAGATCAGATCGAATTTTTACTTCCTTGTACGAAGTAAAGGAAGTAGTATTGTAATCGCGAAAAATTCTGGGTATCGTATTTCAACAGAAGTATCCATTTTGACCGCCCTCGATTCCATTCGAAAGTTGTTTTTGCATTACATCTGTACGTACGGACAGAATAAAGGACTCTTTTTCCCAAAACGGATTGTGAAATGGATTCAAAAGAGAATTTCCTCATGACGTTTGTACGTACGTGCGTGCGTATATAATTTTCAGAATTTGCAATACACTAATTTCATACAATGTAAAATAAACATAAATATCACCACTTCAAGAAATAAACAAAATGATTGTAACTCCTTTTAATGGGTGTGATTTCATCCAAATATCGGTCGATACCTTTCAGTCTCGAGATGAGCCAACGAAGAGGGATCAGCCCTTTTTTTCGAATGCTACCTATATGCGGTCAAGTCATAAGTTTCGAACCACTCTAAACACGGAAGAAGCTGAAAAAATGGAGACTATCCCTTTCGAGTCGTGGGAAAATGTGGAGATAATTTAAACATTTAACTTCTCTGTATTTTTTGAATGAATGCAATTTTTTACGATGAAAATGGATTATTGAACGATAAACTGTAAGGAAAATATCATCTTTTGTTTTAAGCCATAGGAGTAGAAAGACAGATATTTGTTACATCAATGAATCTGTAGTAAATATTGAGTTTTGCATTTCAAATGCTATGTTACATGTATGCGAAGTATCTGAGTATCAGAAAAAGTCTTAACCCAAATGGCTTTCAACCTTTTCACGTCTAAGGACTGTTTTTCAATTACATTGCTGTCGCTGCTTTTTGGTTAATTTTCTAATGCCAATTTGAGACTTTTGAATAAAATAACGCAAACTAGACTGCAGAAAAGTTTTCAAAAAATGTCTAAATTTAATTGGCTATAACCTCTTTTATTTTTCATTTAATTTGGGAACTTCATCTCTCTGTCTTAGAAGTAGCGCTGTAACTCTAAACTGCGCCATTTAAATTAATCATGCGATCTTACGTAACGCTTACTGCAGATATCTCTTGCCGAATCAAATTAATTGTAAACTAAAACTAACTCGAACTGAAACTTGACTTCCTTCTTCCACCGAAGTACTGCGACACTATCTCTTCTGGCTAATGCTTTCATCCTGTTAAGTCACTTTACTGCAATCATCTCTATACGCTGCAATGATCGATTACATTACAATAGAATCAAAATTGTTCTAGAAATGCCAAGTGAATTGTGGCCATAAAATGTGAATTTACATAAATGTAGAATTTGATTCGGCTCCACTGTTTCTTCTTCAAAATGGATGGACGCTCTAAGCATCTAAGTATCTACGCTATTAGTATTTCTGCGTTTCTTCGTCTCAGTGCTCCCAAACTTGTGCTAATATTACACACACACACGCGCGCGCGCACTCATATATATATATATATATATATATATATATTTAGTTACTTTCAGTAAACTGATGAGAGATGAGTGCTTGACTATGGAAGATATTATTTCGCAGTCTCGAATGGATTGAGGATTAGAAGATCACTGAAAATATCAATTACGTAGCAGAAGATGTCGGGAGCTTTTGAAGAATCACAAAATCACTTGATATTCCAGATATATCTTTATTATTTGTTGAACTTCACAGTGGGGCCAATCTGCACCCCGCAATTTTGATGATGGCGCATTACATTTTTAACAAAAGCAGCCAGGCAAAAGACGCCCTTTAGGTAGTAAGCATAAGCAGAGAAAGACGGAGGATAGTTGGGTTGCAACGGTATTTATGGTAAAAATTTTCCTTAATCTCATTAGCCAAAACTTATAAGCAACGAAGAAGTTTTAAGATGACATAATACTGAATTAGTTTTCACATACTATTGCGTCTGCGCATGCCCTTGAGCTCTTGGACTTATTTGAAAATGTGAGTTAAGAGTTTCTGAGAGAGAATTCGTGTCTTCGAGTGGCCAATTTGTGTAAATTAATGAGAATAAAAGTGTCAAATATTAGTCCACTGTGATATGATAAATATTGGTCCACTGTGTGTCAAATATTATATCAATTGTGAGTCTATTATAGTGTCTGTGTATAACATTCGTGGTCTGTCATGGACCGGAGAGCTATGGATTACAAGTAACGAGTCAGTTTCGATTTAAAAATAAAGTGCCATTTATTATTGAGATACCGTATAACAGTTTTGAGAAAATTTATAGTATTTATGTACTGTGTTAAGATATTTTGAGAACAGTTACTTTATTATCCTGTGCTATTTTATTAAGAGTATAATGTTATTAAAAGGTGCACTCAAAGAAGATTTAAAGCTACTAGCTTTAGAACTAAATATAGAGTTAAGTGAAAAGATAACTGTTGCAGATTTAAATCTAGCGATTAAAAGAAGTAAAGCTTTTAAATCTGATCCAAATTCCTTCATAGAGTTGAGTAATTCCATAGTAGAGCATAGTTGAGTAATTCCATATATCTTAAATCTGAAGAAGCTAAAGTTTACAGTTAGAACAAATTAAATTGGAGAGATGTAAAACAGAACTGGAAGTTGCTCGATTACGAGCTGAAAGCAAAAGTGATAATAATGGTCAAAACGAAACAAAAGGAGTAAGTTCCGATTTCTTAGATTCCCTTATTAAAAGTATAAGAACACAAACATTTAAGGTTCTAAGTAAACCTGAAAACTGGAGTTATTTTTTCTCGTCTTTAGAAAGAGTTTTCAAGACAAAAAAATGTGCCTGAGAAATCTAAAGAGGAAATATTGTTAAACTTGTTAGGGGAACGGGCTTCGAAAATTATCGTGTATACTAGACATGAGGATATGAGTGACTATAAACAAGTAAAAGCTATTGTTCTAAAAGAATTCGAACTTACACCACAAATTGTTTTAGAGAATTTTAAAAAGGCTCAACACTTAAATGAGTCCCATGTGCAGTTCGTGTCGCAAGTAACGACAAATTTTGAATATTACTTAAATTTGTGGAAAGTGTCTGATTTTGAAACTTTGAAGCAGTTAATAATATCAGACAAATTGTTTGAGACATTAGATCGAGAAACATCAGCCCATATTTCTGTAAGGCAAGTTGAAAGTTAGTTTCCGCCTTAACAAATGGCAAAGGAAGCAGATTTATTTTTCACATATCGCGGGAAGTCCCTTACCGAAAGTGTGAACAGCTTTCAAAAATCTCGCAACAATTATAAAACATCGAAAAATCTTTCAAAGGTTTTCAAAACTTTAGCTTTTGCCTATGTAAAAGGCTTAAAGTATGTTCTTTGTGATGAAAATCATTTCTTGGAAAAATGCCCAAATTACTTAAAACTACCGGTGAGTGATCGAATAATAAAAAATTGAAATAATTAAAAGTAACAAATTGTGCTTTAATTGCCTAGCATTAAATCATTCTTTTAAAAACTGCAAATCAAAAGTTTCGTGTTCTGTATGTAGGAAAAGACACCACATAACAATCCATTTTCCAGTAGAAAAATAAATCATCGAATGTGAATGAAAAAAATTGAAAACGAAACAGCAAGTAATTCCGGTGTACACCGCCGTAGCGCCAGACTTTCTGTCTGACAACGGTAATGCTCTGCTTACAGGGACACGTATAAACAAATCAAAAAGTGTTCTTTTAAGCACCGCGATCTGCTTTATTAATGATCGTATGGGTAAGTTAGATCTAGTCAAAACATTACTTGATGGCGACAGTACTTCATCCTTTATAAGAAGAGACTGTGTGAATAAATTCCATATGGACTCAGATAAGGTAAACATCTCAATTCCCGCATTAAATGATTCCTTGTTTACAATTCGATCGAGTGTTCGGCATGCATTAGCAATAAAGATAAAAGTTACGTGAGATATTTAGACCTATTAGTAGTACCAAAAATCACGCAAAATTTGATTCCATTAAGGAAAACTGATATTGAAATGCAAGGCTTTTGTAACATAAAATTAGTCGATGAGAAATTTAATGTTCCAGAACGTATAGAGATGCTTTTAGGAGCTAAAGTTTTCTTTGAAATATTAAAGTCTGAACAAATATGCTACGAAAATCGAGTCTTATTTTACAAAACAGCGTATTTAGGTTTATTGTGTCAGGAAGCGTTACATCAGAAGAACAGAACCGCGTACATTGTGGGTTAAGGAAAACAACGGATGACTTAGGACAAACAATGAGAAAATTTTGGGAAATAAAGATCGTTGAAACAGCCATTCAAAAAAAAAAAAAAAAACAAAAAACAAAAAAAAAAAAAAAAATCTGAAATGTTTCAGATTTTAAATTACGTCCAAAAGGGCGTTTTTTAACATTTTGTGTGTTACCTTTCTTTATTAAATATCATGTTCCTCGCACTTAAACCATAAGATCCAGTGCAACAGCAATATCGCAAAATAGTTTTAAAACGAGCATATCTTTAGAATTTCCGATACAGAGACTCACGCGCTGGAGATAAAAATGTTTTTTCTGCACAACGTTGCCATTGCTCGCTTTGAAATCCTTGAGTTTGTTAATCAAAAATTCGTCAAAGTTTTAAAAAATAGGAAATCGATCATAAAACAAATTTCAAATTTCAAATTTGGTCTTCCACATGCTCATATTCGTTGGAGGATTACGTTATTCAAAATTCGATGACTCTATGTACCGTTGTTTTATCACAATACGAGAAATATACATACATTTATGCAGATTTTTCATTATTTAATTTCTTCAAATATAATGCAGGACTCTAACATTTTGTGGCAACAGTTTGAAAAGTGAACCGACATTTATGAGTCCGACGCAAAATGCCAAAACGAAACTAATAGTCCTTTCGGGATTCAAATCCCTTTGGACTAAAAAAAAAAAAAAAAAAAGAAAAAGAAAGAAAGAAAGAAACAGTAATATGTGAAGAACATTATGTGCAAACTCATAAGCGGAATGAAGAAGGGAGATACATTGTAACAATGCCAGTAAAGGAAGATCCTATTTGCTTAGGAAATTGAAATGATTTTGCCCTTGAAAGGTTAAATTCCCTAGGGCATATGACTGAGATTAAAGAGAAAAGTGAGCCTAGGGTAGTATACTATATGCCACATCATGGGATATATCGCCCTCAAAAAACAACAACTAAATTTAGAACAGTGTTTAATGCATCATGCTTCACATCAAATGGAATTTCGCTAAATTCTTTACAACGTAATGGAGGGGTTATTCAAAATGATATCTTTTCAATCATGTTTAGATTTCGAAAGTACGCATTCGCAATAGAATGATTGAAATTGAACCTGAACAGAGATGCTTGCAGCGAATTTTGTGGAAAAAAAGAAAGTGATGCACCTGTGAAAATCTACGAGCTTAAATACTGTGACCTCAGGGCTTAATTTCTAAGATTAGAAGTGCCGGAGCCCTATGGAAGACCATCAGCAAAGAGGAACAAGAGTAAATAAATAAATAAAATGACTATTAAACTCATTAATAATTTTAAAATTAAATAGTTAATTACTATCAAATTAATTAATAGCTATTTAATTAATGTTTATAAATTGTTATTTAATCAATAATTATTAAATAATTAAAATTAAATTGAATGTAAAGAGATAAATTAAAATTTAATAAGCGATTTTTAATATAATTTTATTGCTAAAAATAAAATTTTCGAGATAAAATTTCTACTGAAATTGTCATTCAGTTACATAAAAGAAGTGCCGCAAGTAGGGGGGGGAGTTCTTTTATCATCATAAAAATTAAATATACTTAAAATATAGCTGATGAAAATTCCGATAATGAGGGTATGAGTGGATGGAAACAAAAAATGAGGGGAATCTTGGTGAGAGAGAACGTTTTCTTTGACCGCGGCTCTTTGCTGATATAATTATAGCCATCAAGCGGATGTGTGTCAATGGTAAAAATGAGTCCTGAATCTGACTTCTAAGGATGAATGTAAAATTGCTGGTTAAGCTTTTCGCCCCACCCGTACTTGGTTACATTAGTGGATACTGTAGGACGTGCTTGAACAGTTTATCTCAGTACTTCACTCTTATTGTACTCGCTCTCACTTAACGCACATTTAAGAACACAAATTTTCCTTCCTGCGAGGATAACTAACTGTAACCATTGATAACAATACACTAAATACGATGACATGGCGAGAAATTTACGCGTTCATAGACAAACTCCCCAAATTTATTGCCCTTCTTAAAGTGAAAGGTTCCCGCATATGAGTGAGGGGACTTTACTTCAACGTCTCATGTTCTCATGAGCTCGTATTTCTAGGGAAATAGAGTATTGTAAGGTCTGCTTATTGTTAAATTAAAACGTTAGGAATTCTATTTTTTTTCTTGAAATTGTGGTTCAGTTTTATAAAAAGAAGTACCGGAGCTCATCTTATTTAGGGCTCCGGTGCGGTCCGGCTAGAATTATATTTTATCTTAAAAATTGAGAAGTACCGGAGCCGGGCTCCGGTGGGCTCCGGCGCAATTTAAGCACTCTAGTGACCTACGGTACAGTTAGCGCTCCATACTTAGCATGAAAACTGTTGTCGATTGTTTATGTTTGTCGATTGATGAAGAAATTGTCGAAATCAAAATTTCAATTAGCTTCGCCAGTCTTACTTAAAAATTTTTATATGGACGATGTGCTTAGTGGAGCGGAATAGTACAGCTAAGGATCTTAAATCTCAGTTAACTGCAATACTGAAGAGTGCAGTAATGACACTGCACAAGTGGTGCAGTAATCATGCTGAACTTGAGGAAGAAGGTCACACCTATCCCTTTCCTAATGAAGGAGAATCTACAACATTCGGAGTGTCTTGGAAGTCTAGGAGAGCTTCAGTTTTAGAGTAAAACTTGATAATGAGATAATTGTTACCAAACGACAGATATTGTACACAATTGCAAAATTGTTTGACCCGATGTTTACTAGGGCCAATCATAAGTAAAGCCAAAATATTCCTCCAACGGTTGTGGTTGTTAAAACTGAATTGGGATGAAGCACTACCAAATAAAAAGGAAGCTGATGAATGGAAGAAATTCTCTTTTGAATTGGGAGTTATAAGTAAGATAGAAGTTGAGAGGTTTAAATTCTTATTGCAGAAGTAGACCATGTGGAACTTCATGGATTTGCAGATGCTTCTGAGGTAGCATACGAAGCAACTATATATTGTAAGTCCCGTTCGGGAGATGGAGAAGTGAAGACAGCGCTAGTGACGAGTAAATCCAGAGTCTTGCCTATAAAACGAGTTACTGTTTCGAGACTGGAGCTTTGTGAGGCAGTCTTACTTGCAAGGTTATTAGTGAGAGTAATATCTGCATTAGAGATTCCTGTGAACATGGTGTATCTGTGGAGTGATTCCATGATCGTACTTTTGTGGATACAAAGGGAGCCTTAACAATTGAAGAGTTGCAAATCGAGTGGCAACAATTCAAGAGTTGACTAATGGTCATCAGTGGCGTCATGTGTCATCAAAGAAGAATATGAGTGATCTTATATCCCGAGTTTTGGACCCAAGTAAATTTCTACAAAATGATATGTGGTGGAAAGACCCTCTGTTCCTGATAAATGACGAATATCCAAATAAAGAGATTCCGGTGGAAGTAATTGTGAAGGACTTTCCAGACGAACTTAAAATTCTTATAGACTAATATTTTTCTTAATGTCAAAGCTAACCCTTTCAACACAGTTTAAGGTCCTCTTTAGAGCTCAAAATTAAAATTATCAGAACTTAAACTGATTAAGATGATTCAAAATATTGAGTTTAAAGAAAGAAATCTCAAGCCCTGAAAAGGATGATAAGGCACCACCAGATAGTAAGGTAAGAGGTATTTTTTCATTTTTAGATTAATATGAATTTTACGAGTTGGAGGCAGATTAGCTAATTGGAAGTTGAATTTTGATAGAAAATTTCCAATAATCTTACCAAAGAATCATAAGTTGACTAATCTAATTATTGTGATGTTTCATAAGAAATACAGGCATATTAGCTCAGAAGGCTTACTGTCTATTGTTAGGCAAGGTTTTTGGCCCTTAAACGTGTGCAAAATTTGCAGAAAAATAGTACATGAGTGTGTCGTATGCTTCAAAGCATGGGGTCAAATCCCTCAAGAAACATGGGTTAAGAAAGAGTCAGCCCGAATTTTCTGTTCAATTGTGTTGGAGTTGATTTTTTTGTCCTTATTTTATAAAATACCCACATCAGAGAAAAGGTCGCCTTAGCAAGGTGTATGTGTGCATTTTCATTTGTTTTGTTACCAAAGCTTGCCATCTTGAGTTGGTAACAGACCTGTCTATTCATAGAAAAGGACTTGCGTCAAAGCATCTGAGCCTTGCATTGAGTCAGGTATTAGAATGTGTAGTGAATGTGGTAAATTTTATTATAGCTTTTCCAATTAATTTTTTTTAACTGTTTACGAATATGGCGGAAGAACATTCGTCTTTCTTGTACCATAACGGTGCACATACCTCTTTCTTTCGTGGTAAAGTTTAATCATGTACTTTTGAATTGCGACAAGAAATTTTTATTTTACTTAAAGAGAAAAGATACAAAGATACAGATTTTGCTGATGTCGATTGTTCCGTCTTTCGGTAGATAGGTGGCGCTCTTGCTGCGCGCCAATAGAAAATATTGCACTTGATGCTTGAACAGAAAGAATGACGCATGTCTTATACTTTTTGATGCTTGATTATATTTTCATGGCCGCTATAGGCGGAAGTAATGTATTATATCTTTAAGTTTCATCGTTAATAAATGTTATTTCTGTGTTCTGTGAAATCTTGAAGTGTTGATTGTCTATCTAATGCTCTTCGAACCTGATCCTGAACAACTTGAAATTATGACTCATCACACACCATTTTTTTTGGTGTCTGAAACCCGCGAAAAGGGGAATTACCTATTGAAAGGTAAAAATTTTGATTTTTTTGTTCTTGGTATCGATCTTTGAAAACGAAACATTGGATGATTTAGCAAAAGAGAAAAAGAAACGTGCTATTGTAAGTAGTAAAGTTACTACACTTCTAAATAAACTTGAAAAACTATTATCTGAAGAATTAAGTAAAGAACATCTAGAAGATTTAAATTCATCATGTGAATTGTTAATTGAATACCATGAGATACTTAAAAGTTTTGACTCAAAGATCGATGCTCTTATACTTGATGAAAAAGAATATTATAACGAACTACGTGCATGTGAAGAGTATGATGAAAAAATTATAACGTTTAAAGCTAAGATTGTTAGTAAAGAAAATTAACAGTAATCAAGTTAAGACACAATAACACGCCGAATAAATACTGATTCAGAAGTCAAACAACAAAAATCAGCGTTAATTCACAAAATTTTCACAGGACTAGTTTCGATGGTTTTACCGAACCATCATCTTCAGCTGCAAAACCGCAAATGAACAAGATAGGAAATAATGTTTAGATAAGATAAGAAAGCCTGGACAAGAATAAGCAAGTGGCGCCATCTGTTGGCGAAACCAGAACTAAAACATAATTTCTCTAAAAGCCGAAGGCAAATTTGGATTGGAATTAGGATCGTTAACTAGAACAGAAAGATTTTTATGAATGTGAAATGCCTCTAGAAAATCCAGTTCTCCAATGGAAGATGTTTTTTGAATAATTTTGGCAGCAGAAAAATTGAAAGTGTGATTTTCGGACCAACAATGTTGAGCAACAGAAGACTTCTGTGTTTCCTTTTTTCTAACATATGCCTCATGTTCTTTGACGCGAAATTTTAAGGCTCTCTTAGTTTGGCCAATGTAAATTAAACCGCACTGGCAAGGAATCCTATAAATACCCCAGGAATTCATATCCGGAATGGGGTCCTTCAGTATAGAAGTTGGAATTTTATTGATGGGAGAGTAAACAACCCGAAAGTTAAATTTCTGCAAAATATGTGCAACTTTATAGCTAATTGATGTAAAGAAGGGAATGACAATAATTTTATAATCTCCTAAAATAAGAGTGTGGCTTTTAGTGTGTTGAGATGAGAATTTTTTAACTGCTTGATTAATAATGTTGGGTGAAAAGCCCCTATAAAAATTCTGTTGTCATTCCCTTCTTTCCATCAATTAGCTATAAAGTTGCACATATTTTGCAGAAATTTAACTTTCGGGTTGTTTACTCTCCCATCAATAAAATTCCAACTTCTATACTGAAGGACCCCATTCCGGATATGAATTCCTGGGGTATTTATAGGATTCCTTGCCAGTGCGGTTTAATTTACATTGGCCAAACTAAGAGAGCCTTAAAATTTCGCGTCAAAGAACATGAGGCATATGTTAGAAAAAAGGAAACACAGAAGTCTTCTGTTGCTCAACATTGTTGGTCCGAAAATCACACTTTCAATTTTTCTGCTGCCAAAATTATTCAAAAAACATCTTCCATTGGAGAACTGGATTTTCTAGAGGCATTTCACATTCATAAAAATCTTTCTGTTCTAGTTAACGATCCTAATTCCAATCCAAATTTGCCTTCGGCTTTTAGAGAAATTATGTTTTAGTTCTGGTTTCGCCAACAGATGGTGCCACTTGCTTATTCTTGTCCAGGCTTTCTTATCTTATCTAAACATTATTTCCTATCTTGTTCATTTGCGGTTTTGCAGCTGAAGATGATGGTTCGGTAAAACTATCGAAACTAGTCCTGTGAAAATTTTGTGAATTAACGCTGATTTTTGTTGTTTGACTTCTGAATCAGTAATCAAGTTGTTGAAAGAAGTATATAACTAGTAATGGTATTAGTAGTACACTGAATGGCAACAATTTTGTTACGAGAAGTGCTTCAGTAAAGTTACCTAAATTAAATATAAAAAAAATTGCTGGTGATCCCACTAAATGGTTCGAATTTCTTTAATTCGTATGATAATGCTGTTCATTCTAATGCAAGTTTATCTAAAATAGATAAGTTTACATATTTGAAAAGTTTATTATCCGGTTACGCATATAATTGCTTATCTTGCTTTATCTGAAGAAAATTATGATACATGTATTAAAAGTTTAGAAGAGAAGTTTGGTCGTAAAGATGTTCTTATATCAAAATTCATGCAGGTGTTGTTACAGTTAGAACCAAATAAAAGTTCTTCAGATGTTTTTGATTTAAGAAAGCTCTATGATCAGTTACAAATCTGTGTTAGGAATGTAAGTAGTTTAGATGTTACTAGCGGTTCATACGGACGGTTATTGAACCCAATAATTCTTAAATTGTTATCTGAAGATTTAACTCCATCGGATTGAATTCCATCGGAAAAGAGCATCTAACCAAAACATTGAAGTGAGTGAATTAATAGAGTTCATTAAAATCGAAACTGAATGCCGAGAAGCAAGTATGTTGATTAATAGCTCAAAAGGTAATAAATACACAGGGGTTAATCCTAAACAAGGGTTCAAAAATTCTAAACACAAATCACAAGCTTCTGCTTTTAACACATCGGTAAAAATGTTTTGCATATTCTGCAAATCAAACGAACATATCTCTGCCGGATGTTTGAAATTTTCCGACGATCAAAAACGAAACAAATTAAAAAAGGAAGGTTGTTGTTACAAAAGCTTTCTAAAATCACATTTGTCATCATAATTTGCAGGTCAAAAATACAACCATGAGAAACTTATAACGAGAAAAATCATAATAAACTTTTCTGCCGTTTGAAATCGTTTTTATCAAAACTCCAACTTTAAAAGGTAGCGTGCCGGTAAGGGTTAAATCATAAATGTGTAAATTTTGATAAAATAGAGCTTTTTGTCTTTTGTGACGCTAGCCTCAAGGGATATGGAGCTGTTGCATATTTCCGTGATCCTGATTTTTGCTGTACGTCTTTTGTGCTTTTAAAAAGCCGTGTATTCCCACTTAAAAACTTAGCCTTGCCTCGTTTAGAACTTATAGGAGCCATTATTGCCACAAGAATAGTTAAATATTTAAGGAAATTGGTTAATATCCAAGAAGGTAATGTATTTTGTTTTAGTGACTCTAAAACCGTTCTTCACTGGATCAGGGGTACCGCTAATAATTGGAAACCCTTTGTTGCTAATCGTATACGTGAAATACAAGATCTTGTATCATCTTCGCAATGTGTTGCAACTCTCAGGGCTACAACGTGCAGGTTACAAATTAAATAATCACAGCAGGGATTATTAATATAAAGATTTAATATGGATGTCTCACACAAGCTCAAAACGTTACATTACTCTAAATAGTGCATACATATAACTGCGTGAAAAGGGAATTTCCTCGCTTAGTTCGCAGTTAAAGAAAAAAATAAGAATAATAAAAAATAGTCCAATCAAATGCGGCATTCCTTCTGCCGACCTTCGCCGAGCCGTTACGTAATCGTCTGTCTGCAGCAGCCGTCTCCAACATTCTCCCCCTCTTTGAGTCGACTTCAGGTTGGCTGAAAGATATACAGTACCTGGTCGAAGAGATCCAATTTCTGAGGCACCTTGATCACACGTCCAAATCTTGACACTTTAGCACGTTGCAGGATGTCACTAGAGTCATTTGAAGAATCATTAGAATCTGAATGCTCATCACTAGAAATAGAAGAAATAGAATTAGTAAAAGAGTTATCGTTTATGGGATCAGTGGGTGTGTCCGTTAACTGCACTTCCAATGGAAAGACTCGCTGAATGGGACGAAGCAACGTACCAGCTTGAGTCTTGAGTTCTACAGTGCTCACCTTGCCATCTTTCCCAGGAATTAGTCGAATGACCTTAGCTAAAGGCCAATGCATCCGTTTTTTTTATGTCATCCTCTATTAGGACAATTTCACCCAACCGTAGCTCTGACGATGGATCCTTCTTATTTTGGACCAGAAGGCCTAAATATTCTTTCCTAAATCTATGCCTTAAATCATTAAGCAGTTTTTGGCGATGTCTAACCCTTTTTCGAAGACTTTTCGAATCGCAGAAATCAACATCGGGAACACCTAAGCTACGATTCTCGATGAGAAACATGGCTGGGGAAAGTGGAATTATATCATCCGGATTTTCCGACAGATAGGTAAGAGGTCTAGAGTTAATTATTGACTCGCAGTCACACAATACTGTGTACAACTCCTCAGTTGTAAGAACCGCGTTACCGAGTGTCCTTCTCAACAGTTCCTTTACTACACGAACTAACCTCTCCCACCAGCCTCCCCACCAAGCGGCTGTGGGAGGATTAAACTTCCATATTCTACGTTGTATAGCCGTTTTCCTCAAAACATTTTCCCAATCGATGTTATTAAGTTCTCTTTGCGCTCCTCTGAAATTAGTTCCGTTGTCGGAATAAATTATTCTTGGCCTCCCCTTCTGGCTACGAATGGTCTCAATGACAACAAGAATGCGTCGGTAGACAACGAGGAAGTCAATTCCAAATGAACGGCTCTATATATTGAACATGTGAACAAAACAATCCAAACTTTTCACCTCCCTTCACATACAAGGGTCCTGCCAAATCAACTCCTACCATCTCGAACACCGCTGCGTCATTGACACGATCGCCTGGCAGCGACATCGGCTCGCAATCGGGAGACTTGGCCTTGTATCGATTGCATCTTACACAATTTTTTACGACTTTCCTGACCGCTTTTCTGCCCTTCACTATCCAAAATCGCTCCCTTAATATTCCAAGTAATATTTGGGTTCCAGCGTGACAATTTTGTAAATGATAATATTCTATCAGACGCTGGGTGAAAATACACCGGTCTGGTAAAATAATTGGACGAGTAAATTCAGGGTCGTCTGATCGCTCCGTAATGCGCGTTTTCACCCTTTTTATACCCTCTCTCTCTGAGATGACACTCATATTGGGAATAGAGTCGGCGGAGGGAAAATACTTATTTTGTACAATTTTTATAAGCGTTTTTTCTACATATTCCATCTCATGAATGGTTAAATCTCCAGTTTCTCGAAATGCACGTTTACTTTATGCGTTTTTCACAAACCGCAATATCCATGCGATTAATCGAATGATGGATTGAAAATTCGAAAACCTAATTGCATATCAAGGTATTTCCTCTTCAACTGAATTAAGGTTAAACAATCTAACCTTCCTTTTTTCTCGTTCTGCCTCAGAGGTCTCGTAAGCCAAACGGTCTAGTGGCCAGTTGTTATTAGGTTCCAGGAGCCAGGATGGACCCTCCCACCAAAGAGAATCGGAAAATGAACGAGGTGAACTGCCTCTTGAAAGCATATCTGCCGAGTTTAAATCACCTGGAACATGGCGCCAACACTAAGAAGGAATCAGACTATTTATCTTTTACCCTATTCGCAACGAAAACTGACCAATCACCACGGTTCTTAATCCACCAGAGTGCTACCATAGAATCACTCCATGCAATAATTTTCAAATCAGACAAGTCTAAGGCGGCGTATACTGAGTGAACCAGTCTCGCGCCAATGCAACAGGCCATCAATTCTAACCGGGGTATTGTCAGAGATTTTAACGGCGCTACCCTGGATTTGGCTCTGATTAATCGAATTTTGACTCCCACGGGCGTTACAGTTCTAATGTAAACACATGTACCATAGTAGCTCTTACATGCATTAACGAATAGATGCAGCTCTGAATTCTCATTTATCTCTACATATCGTGGAATACTAATTTTATCAGGATATTTAATTCCATCCTGCCACTTCTGAAAAGTTTTCTGAATGTTATCTGGCAAGGGATCATCCCATTTTAATTTCATAGTCCAAGCCTTCTGTAATAGTAACTTAGGTAATAAGGTAGTTGAACTCAAAGAACCCTGCGGTTAAAAAATGTTATGTACCATAGCCAAAATATTACGTTTACTTATCTCATTATCCATTGGATAATTAAGATTACATTTTAATGTATCGTTATCCAAATCCCATAAGATTCCAAGAAGAGAAGTTATACCTGAACTACGGGAAATACAATGACCTGGAACATTACTTTCTCAACCCCGTAGGTTAAAACATCCCCGAGCCATTACTTCTGTAGCCTTAACTATAAAATTTTCTTGCTGTTTGATATCGTGAACCTCAGTGACACACTTGTCAACATAAAATGAATGCTTTAATTTTTGGGTCGCATCGTCAAACTCGGCAGGGGAATTATCCAAGAGATGCTCTATCGATGCAGAGAGTTGGAATGGAGACGAACAAATGCCGAACACCACTCTGCAGTGTCTGTAAATCATAGGTTCTTAAAGAGTTGGAAGAAGAAAACCTCAAATAATCTTTATGTTCTGGGATAATACTCAGCTGAAGAAACGCTTTCTCAATGTCAGATGATAAACCAACGGAATACAATCTAAACCTGTCAATTATATCAGGTATGAGTTCAATTAAATTCGGCCCTCTATTTAAACAATCATTAGGGATGGATTATTTCTCTCTCGGGCTGAAGCGTCGAACACCGGCCTTACCTTCATTGTCTGGCTAGTATGCTTTATAACAGGTCTATGGGGCAAATAATAACTCAAATTATCAATTTCAGTTTGGAACCTTTTCTATTACTTTAAGGTCTTCCCATTCCTTAAAATCTACCTTACAGTCATCTAACTGACTTTCCTCATTAATTCGTTGACATATTCTTTGATGCCTTTTAAAAGTCATAGACTTATTGTTAGGTAACAGAATTTCAGATTTAAAGGGTAGTGGCAATTCATATCGGCCATCAGGAAGAACATTTAAATTCTCTTTAAATTGCTTAACGGTGTCAGAGTGAGCAAGTTTACGTTTAACATCTTCAGGTGGGTCTGTTATGCCAATGGTATCTAAATTCCAGAGTTCGGTTACGCTAAGATTAGCACATGCAACGAAACTACATTATTGCATAAATTATTTTGTAGTAATGCTGGAATAGTAGCTGAAGTAGGTTCTTTAGATAAGCTGTTTGCTTTACCAATCACAGTGTATCCGAATTTAGTCTCAACTACAGTTACACCAGAGTTCAGTTTCAGAGAACTGCCAGTAATAATGTCCCCAATGGCATCTGCTCCTAAAAGCAACTCAATGTCATATTCTTTAGCTTGCAAATCAGACAAGGTAATATTTCTTTCTTTTAATTCTTTTAGAGTATTGGGATCAACTACTTTTGGAACACATCCATATATTTTGTTTTGAGAAAGTTCTTCAAAGTTATGGTCATAAGTGCCCTCAGAATTTCTTAACATCAAACACTAAATGGGAATGAGGACTTGTCTCTCTCTCCCCAAACAATCCGTGTATAATGGTTTGTTTTGATTTAGGACGCAGTTACAAAAACGCGATGACCCTTTCTGAAAGATAAGATATCTGAGAACCACTGTCCAAAATCGCACGAACTGTAAGTTGTCTACCCTCAAATACTATTTTTAAAACAAGTGTTTGCAAATACACATTTTCATTAACAGTTGACTGATTAGACAACACATTACTTTAAATAACAGTACTGTCAGTTTCATTTGCCTTTACAGGTTCGCCATTTGAGCACATAATGGTATAGTGAAATTTATCACATATTAAGCATTTTACTTTAGTTTCCCTGCTAAAAATGCCCCGTAGAAACCCATAAAATTTTTTACGGGGAATTGGCCTACGGGTACCCGTACAGCTCTGCGGGTACCCGTAGGCCAAATCCCCGTAAAAACCCACAGACAGAAACCCGTACAACTGTACGGGTACCCGTAGGCCAAATCCCCGTAAAAATCCACAGACAGAAACCCGTACAACTGTACGGGTACCCGTAGGCCAAATACCCGTAAAAACCCATAGTAAGAAACCTGCACGGCTGTACGGGTACCTGTAGGCTAAATACCCATAAAAAACCTGTAAACAGAAACCCGTACGACTGTACGGATACGAGTAGGCCAAATCTCTGTAGAAACCTGTAGGACTGTAGGCACTATAAACAAAATCCCATCAAAAACCCATAGCCAAAAATCAGAACTTTATATGCATATCCATCGGCCAAATTTCCATTAAAAAAATGGATATTCCGTAGGTCTATGCCCTGTAAAATCCAGTAAACAAAAGCATGTACACCTATACAGGCACCCATACGCCAAATCCTGTAAAAACCACTGCACAAAAATCCACAGACCAATAAAGGTACCTCTTGGAAAAATCGCTGCACAAAACCCATAAACAGAACCAATAGCATTATACCATAGTGGAGTATCCATACATAGAGTCGTACATAGAAACGGGTATCCATATACAGAATCCCTATAAAAAACAATACACAAAAATAGAACTGTAAATCAAAATTCCATAAAAACATAAACCAGCAGAAGTACATAATTAGCACTGATGAAATGTACAGAACTAAATGGCGGAGAAAGCATGTAAAGTAATTTTAAATAAAACTCAATGCAAATAAATAAAAATTTTTAAATATCTAGAAGCCTACGAGCCCGTAGTAAAATATTTGTATAAATTCTCTTTACAAAATTTTAAACTACCTTTATATAATTCTGAAAATAAAATGAATAGAAAGATAATAACCAAAGTCATGATTCACAACCATCGAATGATATATGTACATATATATATATGTAAGAAAAATAAGGAATATGCAAAAGATTAAATTAGTAGCATAAAATTAATTTTCCTTCTCTATTCTAAAAACAGTAATCTTTCTGCACTGCATCATTTCGAGATTAATTCATGTCATATGACTCTTACATAATTTGATGTTGTAAAAGAAACTAAAACTCAAACAGCCAATAGTAATATTACAGCAGTATTAACTATCAAATACGAGTAAAAATGCATCGAGAACCAAAATTAACTCGGTCTGAATTAAACTTTCACCCTTAACATAACGCATTTGGTCTTTACGCTTTGGCCTAGCTGGATTGCAGTCTGTCTGCTCCTTGTTTCTTACTACACATTTATCAAAAATGTTAATTTTTGGAATAGGCATAAATAATGTGCCAACTTGTTTGTGGCTGCAACATATTTGCTGAAAGAAAAGTTGAATTAAATCTACCTCGACTGCCAAATTTCTTATTCATTGTGGATTGGAGTTTCAACATCTCTAAGCCATCAAAATTCTTGCTGTTCATTATGGATTCAGCTGCTTGTATTCAACTACAGAATCTATTACATATATATATATATAATATCATTTCATTTGATGGTTGCGAATCATTACTTTGACTGCATATATATTATTGATTTCATTATAAATATATACATATAGTACTGTACCTCACTGCATATATTTGTATTTCAGTTCTTTAATTGGGAAATTAAACAATTGTATTTAATCACATCAGCTTGTTTAACAATGTGATACCTAATGAGAAATGTATTGCCAAAGGATGGTACTTTCTAGCATCTGCTTAAATTTTAAGTTACCTACAATGCACTAAACCAAATTAAAAAACAAAAGTAGAAGAAACCCAAATTTTCAGGAAGAGAAACATTATTAACAAGCAAGCAAAAAGAATACGGGACTTGCAAATTTAACATAGAGTTTAAATTTAGCATACTTGCTATCCCCTTATGCGCTGTTCCCACTGGGGCTTATTTGAGCTAACGAACACAACTAACGTAGTCGACCCATCTCCAAAACCAGTTTTTCTCCATAGGGCAGCAAGTTGAAAAATCTAAACTGCAGGCGTAGCGGACCTAGTCGACGCAGGGAACTGACTCCGTTAGCTCAGATAAACCCTAGTGGGAACAGTGCTTTAAAGCTCGCTTACCAATGATAGTAACACCCTGCAGCTTATTATGACACACATACACATAGATGTTTTGCGTGGAAGAAAGGATGAATCCTAGAATATAATGCAGTGAAGAAATAATAATATACAAACACTGTGTCGATCCCTTATTACAATACTTTGAATGTTACCTGTATCTCTCAATCGATAAATGAAACATGAAGATAACATATAATAAACTTAATAATACCCAAAATACAATAAATTATATTGTAACAAAACGAATTTAAAAAAATTTACAAGTTTCAACAAATACCAATTCTCAACGCACAGTTCGGGAATTAAGGAAATATCTCATAGCGTATAATGTTTTATTCCGTATTTCACTTTTAGTGCTATATAATCTTCCACAGATTTTATATAAATAAAATCTATAACATAATGGGTATTTATACTATATGTAGTTCTTGATGTAAAAAAGATCAACTTCCATACTGTAAAAATTCCATCTATGTGAATAAGTATGAATATACTCATATACACATAATTATACTAAATAACTAATTTAATGAAACTAAATTCCTATAGAAAAATGGGGAAAGTGTAGAATCGCCCACTGCTTGGCGTGCTTTTAAGAATTGCACATACTCGGTATCCACGTACACATTGACCTATTTTCACTTAAAAAAACATCCCAGAATTGCACAAAAATGCCATTGTGCACTCCTTTGACTTTATTCATGTAGACATCGACCTATTTTCACTTACAAAGTCAAAAGAAAATTGACAAAAATCCAATTCCTTTTACTTTTGTAAAAAGTGCCAAATAAATAAGTGGGCGATTCTGCATTTTACCCCCAAAAATATATAAAAATACCATTTACCTATATATATTAATAATTTATTATTACACAAGGTTTTTCATATATCATCTGAAAGGAACATAAATTTAATTAAAGCGATGCATTATTGGAAAAATTTGAGCCAGTGTTTTAGGTGTAAGTTATTCAGATTTCTATTGTAGAAAGAATACTTTAGAAAATGTACAGAAATATTATTTTGAACCATAAAAATTCTAAATACTAAAATTTAAAGTACTGAAAAAGTAGCTATTGTTTTTGACAGTAGATTATATAATATAAAAATACCTCATGCTGAGCATTTTCTGAAATTACAATGCCAAATGAAATTTATATAGTGCAGTATTTAGCAATAATAACTTTTTGTAAACAAATGTAGCTATATTCGCTTAATTGTAATGACAGTAATTTTAACTGCATTTGTATAAGGCTGTACAGAAGATTTATTTATATGGGTTTTCATCCGCAGAGAACAACCGGATTCTCTGTAGAAGTGCTTCCGAAAATAATGTTTAAATATTACTCTAACTATATTTGAAAGCAATGCTATAACACTGCCCTTATAAGACTCATGATCCGAAAAGCTTTGGTTTTAATTGTCTCGTAAAAACTTTCAATTACTTCTGCAAAATTCAAACCCACGTAAAAATTACTACACCGAAGTAGCATTATACAGCAAAACGTTCCTAAAATAATCAACTCCACAATTCGAGATAATGCCAGTTTCCTGTAGCCTGACAAAACTATGAATGATTTTTTAAGTCCTGTTATTTAATTATTGTCCTGACAAACGTGCCATTATCAGAGGTGGTCATTTAAGAAAATAACCACTATATGAAGTTTCAACTTAATGTAATTTTTTTCAAATAAATAATTCACTTTTTATACTCCCAAGACTAGTACATTTAATATTACATAAATCTTATTCACAAATGTATTTCTATTTCAAAAGCAATTTATGAAAAACACATTTGAAATTTTCATCAAACTAATAATAATGAAAATTAAAGTATGCATAAAAGTAAATATATATGTTTTAACAAAATGGCACCAAATATTTAATGTAAAAATGTGGTTCTAGTCTCATACTTGTAAAGAAAAATAGACCAAAAAGAAAAAACAATGTAAGCTACTATGATCATCTAAATTTTCACATAATTTTAGTAGTGGAAAAAAAGATTCCTTAAGCTTGTATGTCTTGCCTACCTCATTCAATAAGTAATAAACACATTAAATATTTCAATGTTTATTTCATTAATAAAACTTACCTTTTTTTGCTCGCGAAATATAATTAGTACATTTTTTAAAACATAAAAAAACATTCTTTTTGCTCGGCCACATCACATTAGTTGAAAAATTGAATCATGCAAGATAATTTTTAAGTAAAGTATGCTCAAATTTATTAGTACATAATATTCAAATGATAAAGCATCTACATGAACAAGCTTTAAAAAAGTATTTCTAAACTGTAATCAAAAAAATAAATTTTCCAAAATACAGTTTCAGTAGAATGCAAAAACTATATTTCTGCATCTGCACACTGAACCAAATTATCAAGTCTGAAATTATCACATTTCAGTCTTCAAGCACATTGTTTTTCAGGTTAAAAGTAAAGATGGAAAATCAATTTCACGCACAGAATCTCCATTTCACAACTAGTCAGTTATCAGCAACGTTCTCTCAAACATTAGACACGATTACACGTGCATGGCTTTAGTTGTATATTCATAGTCAGTGCTGGTATTTTATTATTTATTACTAATTTCTAAACAGTAAAACATAGTAAAATTTGTAATACAGTAAATTCTAGTAAATAATATATTGCATTACTACAACCACGAAGAAAATAACACCACCATCGCACAACAATAACTAGCGTGGCGCCATATTGCTTGTTTGGGAAACTTCTGAGAGTGGGGGCAGGGAGGGGAATTTTTTTTCTCACGTCAGCATTAACAGGGAGAAAAGTTTTGCGATTGTGAATGAACTTGTTCGCTTTAAAGAGATGTTTGGTTGATACCGGTGTTTATTTGTAATAGCAGAAATGTAAGTGCTTATGTGTGTGTATTCAGAGAACCAACTCGTAGCTAAAACCACCTCCCTAAGACGACCGCCTCTGAAAGAGACCAGTATTTCTGAAAACATAAGTATACTTTGGTTTTGAATAGTCCCTCTGTAAGGCGACCATTCACAAAGAAAATTCTGCAAGTGTGTCTGGTCACCTTAGAGAGATTCATTCCGTAGATGCAATCTCCCTAAGACGACCACCTCTAAAAGATAAACGTATCTCTGAGAACGTGAGTATATATTGGTATCACCTCTCTAAGGCGACCACTTGCAACGATGAATTTTTATTTGCGGCTGGTCGCCTTAGAGAGACCTCGTTGTGTGTGGTGTATATGATTAGTGTTATTGTTTCCGCAAAAAAATTAAATCAAATAAATCAGCATATTTAGTAAAAACCCTCTCTAAAACGACCACCTGCGTTTCCAGGTTACTCTGATGGTCTTAAAGAGATCATATTTTCATTCTGTTAATTTTATTCTTTGCAAGAGGTCTATTAACGTCAGATAAAAAAATAGCATAAACCCATATAAACCAACAGAAGATTTATTATTATATTGATACCAGTAAGAAAACCAGTAAAAGTCAATATAAACCTATACAAACCAGTACAAAGTTCTGCCATTGAATGTTGGTTGTATGGGTGTCAATTGATACCAGTAAGAAAAACCCACAGAGATCAATAGAAACCAGTAAAAGTCAGTAGAGACCATCAAAAATTCTATAGGTACCAGTAGAAAGTTTTACTGGTTTCTATGGGTCATTTTAAAACCAGTAAAAAAAACCCACAGAGACCAACAGAAACCAGTAAAAGTCAATAGAAACCCATAAAATCTTATGGGTACCCATAAAAAGTTTTACTGGTTTTTATGGGGCATTTTTAGCAGGGTTTGCATGCCCGTGAACTATCTCCAACTCGTAAGCAGCGAAAACAGGCGTGCTTTTGCACCAAAAGCTTTCGTTTATCTTCTAAAGACATTTTGCGAGTAGAAAAACATTCGGCAGAATTGTGGGATTTCTCACAAAAAATACAACGTAAATTTCGCCTACCTGTATTGTCTTGAACATTTACCAAGGCAGCAGCTGTAGAGCAACCCGGATCATCACAATGGGGACGCGAATGTGCAGAACGTGAAGCTCCCAACCCGGTACGAGCGAGCTTAATCATTTCCTCACTTTGCACTTCATTTCGAAGAAAGCACAAAAGTTTATCCAACGAACGCGCACTATCTTGCTGTGACGCAGTATCTTCCATCGAGCGGCTTCTTTCCCACGCACGTAGAACAGTCTCTGGTAAACAGGACTCAACAAGTGGTTCCAAAAATTCTGCAAATTTTTCCTTAGTTCTACCGAGGCTTTCGAGTGCCATAAGCTTGCTCTCAAGTAAATCATAAAGTTCAGCTAAATCTACTTTAATCCTACCAGCAGCACTTTTCATTACTATGGAAAGTAGATCCCGTACATAAATCTGAACCAAAAGTTCATCTCTCCCGCAGCGTTCTTTAAATTGTGCAATCACTTTTGAATAGTTTTCTTTAGCAAGAAAGTCTTTCGGTTCTCCACTAAATTTCCTCAATTCAAGTTTCGGAAGCTTGAATTTCCTTTTTTGCTCGGTTGTTGTTCCTTCCGTAACCGAAATTCCCTTCTTTGCATTTTCTAACAGCGAACAAATTAAGCAGAACTTGTCTCGGTATTCTTCTGCTTTCAAAAAATCTTCGGAATATTCATCTTGAAGGGCATCATCACTCAGCAACAAATTCTAAACTTCTTCTTGAGTTGTTTCCAAACGTGTGAATTTGTCCTGCATCTGTCGAAACAACGTACTGACTTCGTCACTGCCTAAACTTTTGTTTTCGATCTTCTGAGCTATATCGTTGCAGCATACCGTAAACGCTGTTCGCAGCAACTTTTCGTTTTGCTTTCAAAACTTTAATATCCATATTTCATCAAAAATATAAAGTAGCGGACGCCAGATTTACTATGTTGCAACTCTCAGGACTACAACGTGCAGGTTACAAATTAATTAATCACAGAAGGGATTATTAATATAAAGATTTAATATGGATATCTCACACAAGCTGAAAACGTTACATTACTCTAACTAGTGCATACATTTAACTGCGTGAAAAGGGAATTTCCCCCCTTAGTTCACAGTTAAAGAAAAAATAAGAATAATAAAAAATAGTCCAATCAAATGCGGCACTCCTTCTGCCGACCTTCGCCGAGCCGTTACGTAATCGTCTGTCTGCAGCAGCCGTCTCCAACACAATGGAAATACTGTAAGGGAAATGGAAATCTGGCTGGCATAGTTTCACGTGGATTAATAGCTTCTGATCTTGTGGGAAATAAACTTTGGTTCAATGGACCAGTGTGGTTAAAAGAGAAAAGTCTACCTTCATCATCTTTTGATCTTTTGATTGAGCCTATGGTACAAGAGGTACAGGTAGAACAGCGTCAAACTACTGTATGTTCTGTTATTAGCAAAGAGGCTGAATTTGAATTGACATCCAGGTTTTCATCCTGGAAAAAATTGAAACTCGTAACTGCATGGTGTTTAAGATTCTGCAACAATGCTAAACCTACATCTTTAAAACTCTAGGTTTTTTTTAACGATTCAAGAACTGGATAAGGCAAGCAATTTGAGTTTCAAAATCATACAAAATTCCGAATTTAGAGAAGAAACTAGACTTTTGAAAGCAGGGAAGAAATTGAATCTCAGCAGTAAAATCCTGAAATTAAATCCCTTCCTTGATAGAGAAGAAATCCTTAGAGTCGGTGGTAGACTCTGTAACTCGAATCTTTCAGAAAACACAAAGTATCCAATCAGTCTTCCCAAAAGTCACCAGGTTACTGAATTGATAGTCAAACACTTTTCACGAAGTGAACCTTCACGGAGGAGCCACATTAAAATTATCTACTCTGCAACAGAAATATTGGATCATTAACGGCCGAGAAATTGTAAGAAAAATAATTTGGAAATGTATAAAATGTTTTAAAAATTGAACAAGCACATCCAGTCAGATAATGGGCGACTTACCAGCTTCTCGCGTATTACCGGATAGAGCATTCTCGAATACAGGACTCGATTTTGCAGGACCCTTCATAATTAAAGCTATGAAAGGAAGAAGGGGAACGAGATATAAATGTTATGTTTGCCTTTATATGTATTTCACCGCAAAGGCCATTCACGTAGAAGTAGTTAGTGATCTAATAACTGAAGTATTCCTAGCGTCTCTGTCGCGCAGAGGAAAACCCAAGAAAATCTTTTCAGATAGAAGAACCAACTTTGTTGGGGCTGATCGAGAATTAAGAAGATACATAGCTACACTTTCTTCTGAGGAAGCATTTCAAAACTACCTGAGCGGTGAAAATATTCAATAGACCTTCAACCCTCCTGCTGCACTTCACTTTGGAGGCCTCTGGGAGGCTGGTGTGAAGCAAATGAAGTTTCACTTAAAGCAGAGTATTGGGGTACAGGTTCTAACATACGAAGAATGTCACACCTTAATTACACAAATCGAGGCGTGTTTGAATTCCAGGCCAGTAGTTACCATCTCATGTGACCCTGAAGATTTTAATCCTTTAACATCTGGACATTTCCTAATTGGGACTACATTAACAGCAATTCCTGAACCTGATCTTACAAATAATAAGCTAACCCCTGCTGAAAGATGGAAATTGACACAGCAAATTTTCCAGAGCTTTTGGAAACGTTGGTCTAGAGATTATCTTTCACAATTACAAGGGCGTACCGAATGGCTGAGGGATAAACCAAATTTAGCCCTCAATGACTTAGTCTTAATAAAGGACGAAATGTTGCCTCCATCAAAGTGGCAACTTGAACGAGTAATTGAACTATATCCTGGTGCTGATGGAAAAGTTCGCGTTGTGATACTAAAAATTTTATTAGGCGAAAGCGTAATCCTCTACATAAACTTTCCTGCTTACCATTGAGTGAATAAGACTCTAAAAAACATTAATTGTATGTTCATAATTTGTGTCTTTACTATTATTAATTGAATTATGTTTCAGATGCCGAGAATGGATTAACAATTGTGGATTATGGTAATTTAATAGTTTCATTATTTTGTTTTCACTTTAGAGATGGTAAGTATGTTTTATTTGTAAAAAAAATATTGCACTTGACGTTCGAACAGAAAGAATGTTGCATGTCTTATACCTTTTGATCCCCCAGGGGGAATGCGATCATTATTGTAGTCTTTTGGTTTTGACTTGCGCGAGAGCCTTGTTGAATTCAAAGCGAGTCCGTTTGACCCATCTCAGAAAGAACATCGGGTGCCGTCCAGAATTATCTGAGTTTAAACGTGGTCATTGGATGGTCATTTGCAATATGCATTCCCGTGTGGAAATAGACCTTGCCGTGGTCTGGGGGCTCCCTCGAAAGAGGGTCTAACGTATTTCCACTCGCCAAGTAACAGGTCCGGAGTGAACCCCAGGGTACCGGACTTGTGAACCGCAGCCACTGCGTAAGTTGGGCCCATTTACGGTTCATGCAGTGGTCCCTTAGTTAGGGCACATTCCCCACACTTCGTCTCATGCCCAATTACAAGCCAAGGTGAGATGGAACGAACGATGAACACGGGGCAGGAAAGTCAGATAGAAACCTCCGATGAGCAAAAGGAGGGTCTGGCGATGAACGCTCCACCAACAGATAAGGTTGACACTCAGAAAGGCACACGGCAGACCCCGGAGCATAACTTCGTGGCTGACCCAGCTGATAATTTGCAGGAGGCACATAATTGCCTGAATGATCTAAATGGACTCTTAAACCATGAAGCTATTCCTAAGAAAGTAGGAAAAGATATAAAGAAACTTTTTGTGAATGTGTTAAATGTGTTAACAAAACAAAGTGAGTACATAGCAAAGTTAGAAGGTGAATTAGAGGGTACTAAAAGTATTGAGGACTATGTCCAAGGACTAATAGCAATAGAGACTCAAAGCTACGCAAGTGTAGCCAGTAGAAATAGAAATGTAAATACAAATAATGTAAATACAGAAAGTAATATCAGAATCAGATCAAATTCAAAAAGATCGCGATCTCGAAAACGAGACGATCATGTGTTATTAGTGTATCCAAAAGAAGACACCGAACAGACTTCAGAGGAAGTTAAAGATCAATTAACTAAGTATATTAACCCAGGAAAACTCAAGATAGGTATAAAAAACGTTAAGAAGATCAGTAAAGGCGGGGTTTTAATAGAAACAACTAAGAAAGAAGACCTCGAAATAATAGAAGAGGCAATAAAAGAAAATAGGAAATTAAAAGATATAGTGGACACTAGAAAACCGCAAAAACTTAATCCCCGATTAATAATTTATAATGTCAAAGAAGACATAACCAAGGAAAAGCTTAGGAGACTTATAAAATCTCAAAACATAGGGTTCGAAGATAGTCACATCGAAGTCCTTTACCCCATGAAGGCAAGATTTGGAAACCACTGGGTAATAACCACAGACCCGGGTACATATCAACGCATGATGCGACACAGGAAAATTAACCTACAATGGACTAGGAACAATGTGCGCGAATACATTAAAGTTACGCAATGTTCAAAGTGCCTAGGCTTTAATCATAACGCGAAAAATTGCCAAAAAGAGAAGATCTGTGCAGGATGCGGATCAGCAAAACACGAGGCTAAGGATTGTCCCAAAACAGAGAAAACATGCTTAAATTGCACGAAAGCCAATGACCGATATCATACGGGTCACAATACAAAACACGATACAAGAAGTAAAGACTGCCCATGCTATAACAGAGAACTAAGATTACTAACCCAAAGAATAAATTATGGATAGAACTCAGATACTCCAAATAAACGTTAAGCACTCAAGGAGTGCAACAGAGGAGTTAAAAGCAAAACTCGATAATAAAGATAACAAAATAAGCATGGCTTGCATACAAGAGCCGTACGTGGTGCACAACAAAATGTACGGAATACCACCACGATACAGGAAATTCTATTCAAAATTAGACGCAAAAACAGCAATTATAATTAGCGACCCCAATTTAGCAGCAATAGAAATAAAGAGCACACAATTCGTAGTCGCGCTACGAACAGAGCAACAACACAATGTAATTTTAGTCTCGGTCTACTGTCCCCCATCTCAGGACATAGAACCAATTCTGTTGGACTTAGAAAATCTATCGAAAGACTATAAAAATGAAAACATCATAATTTGTGGAGATTTTAACGCGAAAAGCCCACTATGGGGGCCACAACACACAGATCCAAGAGGGATTAAAGTAAATGAATTAATAGCAACAACAGGGTTAACAGTCATGAATGACAACTTCGAAGTTCCAACCTTCGCAGGCCCAAGAGGGAACTCATGGGTTGACATAACCCTAGCAAAAACCTACAGCCCACTAAAGATTGACAACTGGACAATAGATGATGACATAAACCTTAGTGATCACAATAATATCACGTTCGAAATAGTACATCATAAAATTACTACAGAACGTAAACATAGAATGAGCATGACAAAGGTGGACTGGCTACTGTTTCGCCAAAATCTATACCAAAAATACAAAGATATTAATGATCCCATCACAGAAAGTGACATAGACAATCATATAGAACAAGTCACAAATATCCTCCACGAAACCTATAAGGAGACAAAAATTAGGACGCCCAGAAAAAGCCACCCCCAAACAAACCGCCCATGGTGGACCCCTGAGTTAGGACAACAAAGAAAGCTAAGGGCATTAAGAAGACGATACCAAAAAACACAAGGGGAAGAAAGAAGTAGCAATAGGCGTAAATATAACATGGCAGCGGCAATGTATAAAAAGACGTTGCACAGGGAAAAAAGAAGATCCTGGGATAAATTCTGGGAAAGTATAACAGTGAACTCTCCGTTCGGAACCCACTTTGACATAGCGAAGGGTAATATAAACAATAAACTACAACTAAGTGTTGTGGAAAAAGCAGACGGCACCCAAACTCGAAATACAGAGGAAACTATTGAAGAAATAATCAAATTCCACTTCCCCCCAGAAGACACCTCGGATGACATGGAGACACACATTCGACTAAAAGAGAATCTACGAACTCCAGATACGGACAATGACATACCATTCACAATGGATGAACTAGAAAATACAATGGCCTCAGTTAAAAGAGGCAAAGCCCCGGGCTTAGACGACTTGACAATAGACTTTATTCAGGAACTGAAAAATGCAGGGGACAAAAAACTTCTGTTCCTTTTAAACAAATGTTTGGAAATTGGGTATTTCCCCACAAAATGGAAGACAGCAGAATTAGTCCTCTTTCACAAAGAGGGTAAACCCAAAAATAAACCAAATGCTTACAGGCCAATATGCCTATTGTCGGCATGGGGTAAAATATTAGATAAATTGCTTACGCAACGTCTCACCCACTTTCTAAACTCTAACAATCTCCTCAGTGTGGATCAATTCGGATTCACCAAAGGAAGGAGCACAACGGATGCAGTGAATAATCTTACAAAATTAATAAACAGGAATAAAAATGAGAATAAGCACACCTGCGTGATATCATTAGACGTGGCTTCGGCCTTCAACCAACTATGGTGGCCAGCAGTCAAGAATAGACTCGTAGAATTAAAGTGCCCACAGAATCTTTACAAACTTATTGACAGCTACCTGAATAATAGAAGCGTCATCTATCAAAGAGACGGAGTCTCAATACGGAGAGAAAAAGGCACATACCGCCCTAGAACAACTAACTAAATGGAGCACACAATACAAGCTAAAATTTAGCATAGAGAAGACACAGTTGCTCATGTTTCCTAAAGGCCACAAAATAGAGTCTAACCCTCCAAGAATCAAATGGCAGGGTACCCCACTAAGAAGACAGGACACCCTCAGATATCTGGGGTTCACACCCGACAAGAGATTAACTTGGATCCCCCACCTGACAGAAGACCGGGAGAAGACAAGTAAAATTATAAACAAATTAAATAGACTAGCAAATCCAAGCTGGAATCTAAGGGGAAGAATACTTAAAGAACTCTACCTGCGAGGCATAGAGAGATATATCCTTTATGGTTGCCCAGTCTGGATGACAGGCACATTCAGGGTACATCAAAAATTAATGCAAATCCAGAGATTAGCTCTATTGAAAATTACCTCGGCCTATAGCACAACCTCAACAGCCGCTCTCCAAGTCCTGGCTGGCACATTACCCTTAGACCTACAAGCGCTAAAAGAAAGGCTAACTTATAGGCTCATTCATTACGGAGAAGACGCCAAACTACATGGGGATACATTAATTATGGGCTCCCACGTAGAAACCCGGACGCATTTTCTCAGCACCCACCCAGGAACATGGCGCAAAATCACATGGACCAAAGATCCCCCCCAAGGTTCCCAACTAGAAATCTATACGGACGGTTCAAAGATAAAAGACAGAGTCGGAGCGGCATTCGTCGCATTCCAAGACAATCAGGAAATACATAGAGACACATACCGACTCAGTGACCACTGCTCGGTATTCCAAGCGGAATCCTTTGCATTAAAACAGGCCCTTATCTGGGCGGATGATCAACATCAGACAGGACGCTTCTTTGCAGATAGTCAAAGCGTCCTGCAAGCGCTAAACAAAAGAGGCTACCGCAGCCCACACATAGAGGCTCTAAAAGAAATCTTATTAACAGCACAAGACTCCACCCCCCACTCCCTACACTGGATAAGAGGCCACACAGGGGACAAAGGCAACGAGCGGGCTGATGAATTAGCCAAGCTAGCAACGACTAAAGCCCAGATAGACTCGGAACATCTCATCTCGGAGTTAGGCGCCAAGAGCGTTATCCGAAAGGCGTTATACGCAGAATGGCAGCACCGATGGCAGTACGAGGACACCACAGGCAGGTTCACCGCCAACATCTTCCCAAAGGTTAACCCCAGGAGGATTAAAGCCGACCACCGACTGTTACAAGCCTACACAGATCATGGATACTTCCCTTCCTACCTAGTGCGATTCCACAACAAGAGGGCTTCCTGCCGATGCGGACAAGACGGGCCACAAGCCGGGTTCCTCCACTACCTCAACGACTGTCCATACACCGCCTCCCTCAGGCTCCGGACCTCCCAAGGGCACATCTCGGACATCCCCAAAGACTACTACGCTCAACAGAGAGTTACCAAAATAATAGACCTCATCAGAACTGACAGCCTCATTATAGAGGCAGAAAGACAAAACAATTAAAGCAATTAAATGTAACAGGCAAAAACCTGATCCGACGAGATATGTAAAGTAGGCTGCGACCTACATCCATTTTGTAAATAGTGTACATATATTGTAAATAATGTCTAACTAATGCCGCCACTCGCCGGCTTTGTATCTCTTTAAATTAACTATGTAAACATTTTGTATTGTATGTGATGTTTAAATAAACCGATCTGTCGGCCTAACCGACACGATCCAGTAACATATAAAAGAAAAGAGCAAAAAAGATGCGGCATAGACCGCCAAATGATTACTAGTGCAACGACTGGGATGATATCCTAGCCCTGTAGTGCCCTTATTCTAAGTGGCGGAACAGGCAAGAAGGTTAATTGAATTATACCTTTTGATGCTTGATTATGTTTTCATGGCCGCTATAGGCAGAAGTAATATATTATATCTTTAAGTTTTATCGTTAATAAATGTTATTTCTGTGAAATCTTGAAGTGTTGATTGTCAATCTAATGCTCTCCTAACCTGATCCTGAACAACTTGGAATTATGACTCATCACACACCATCGATTATTTAATAAAATTGGCATATTTGTGCCACATTTTTGAAAAGCTGAATATTCTGAATCTCTCTTTTTGCACGTTCTCGAAAAAAATGCACGTTTTGAAGTCAACAGGAAAAAAAAAAAAATGTCAGCTTTTATTTAAAAAAAAATCTATGGAGGGAAAAAAACTGAATGAAGATGCAGGCAGAGACTGTTAATATTGCAGTAATTACTGATGTTAAATGCACTTAATCTTTCTGAAGATATAAAATCTATATTTGAAGGGCACTTATCACAACTAATTATCTGGTTTGAGAAATACTTTCAAAATGATAATTTATATAGGTTTGCACGGACTCAAGATCCATTTAACACTAGTGCTCAGAATTTTGGATTTCAATAACAGATCACTACCATCTTCTAAATAATATGAATAATGACAATAGTCAAATTACTTAGAAGATGAATATTAGTTCATACTTCTTGGAAATGTAATAAGATAAATATCCCCTTCTTCTAGCTAAGGCCCATTTTCGACGTCGAATTTAATTTCATTTTCAACGTTGTGCGAAGCTGGGCTTTCGTGATTGCTATATTAAAAAGCAAGTACAGAGCAAAAATTAAAGTGGAAAAGTAAATGACGGTGGCCATGTCAACGATTTGAGAAAATGTGCAGTGATTTACAGCCTCATCCATAAGATTAATTATTAATTTAAATAAAGTTTAAAAAAGTTAATTAACTAAGATACACAAATTTTATATGTTATCTCTTTCTAACGACTAGTCATACTTAACCCTTTGCGGCTCAGTGTTCCAATACATGGAACACCCAAATTGAATCGCTTCTGAAACCTTTAAATTCAACCGTAAATAGATAAAAATGCCTTTATAATATACTTTGAACTTTTCTTTTTAAACAGTAGATAGCAGCATATCACAAAGAGACACAGAATTTTCATTTATTATGTGTTATTAAAATCCACTAATCTTTCAGACAAAAACCATATGCAGAATCATTGAATAAACCTGGGTGTTCCATTAGCGGGAACACTGCGCCATTAGCGATCCCATGCTGTTACGAATCAGAACATCTGTGCTTAGGAGAGAACATCCGTTGTTTACGCAAAGAATTTGCAAATTCTTTGGTTTACGTTTTCTGTTTCCGTTGCTTTGGGGGGGGGGGTGGAATGAATTAAAACAAAGCAGCATTGAGGGGTGAGGTGTGTTTTGTGTTATGAAAGCCCTAATATTGGCATCTCGAATTTTTTGGGAGTAGTTTTTAGGCGGGAATTTTATTAGTAGCTTGACACGTCTTTACTTAGACCTGTGCGAATTTTTTGCTGTCGCATTTTAGTCTCATTCCCATTTATTTTCAATAATTGTGTAGATATTTTTCGTGTATGTATATATTATAGGCTTGTTTCTCTTTATTGTTAATATTAATCGTAGTTAATTTTTTTATTATTAATTTTCCATACATGGCGCGGAGAGGTCTAACTCTTTCCGACGCGCTCTTTCCGAAAATTTGTAAATATTTTTGTATATAGGACTTGTGTATATAGATATTTATCTCATTTATCCGTATATATTCAATATTGTGTATATCCAGGAAACCATGTATAAAGTCATAATACAGAGTTTTTTTCATTCTTATACAAACGCTTCTACTCATTTTCGTGCTTCACTGCAATGCTCGCTTAGTCGCACTTTTAAAAGCTCTGGCGGCGCAGTGTTCCACCTCATGGAACACCCACAGAATTAAAACGGTAAGTGCAATTTTTACAAAATTTTACCTGTATACTCCTTTAGGACTAAGTAGACTGCATACAACTTTTTTTTGTTGAAATTCCGACGTTAACGTATAGCGCGCCGCAAAGGGTTAAGGTAGGGCTCCACAGAAAAATTGTAATCGAAAAATGGCACCGCAACTCAGAAAAGTTTGAGAAACACTAGTCTAATATAAAACAGCATGTCGTTTGTGCCTTTGAGCGTGTGACGTAACTGGATTTTTACTTTTCCTTGGCACCTGACTTAACAAGTTGAGAAGGGTTTAGGTATATAACGCGAGCCACATCAAAAGGTCGCGCAGGCAACATGGCTCGTCAAATATGAGTTGGGCTTTCCTGTCGTAAACCTTCATCTCTTTGCCTTTCACCGCGTCGCGTCAAACCTTGTCATTCGATTTAACATAAATTAGCTGTTTCTAAATCCTTTATTTTCCATGCTCTCCAAGCCAGTTTTTAATAAAGAACTTAACTACTTAAGAACAGTTACAACTAAGTGAGGCTTTTCACCCAGTATAATTGACCACGTGGTTAAAAAATTTTCAAATCAATATAATAATTTAAAAAAGAAAAAGCTTTCAGATACTGTAGTATAAGGTAAATTCTCCCGCCTTTAACATGCCTTCGTGTTGTAATGGTCACTCGGCGCGTGTTCGAGAGGTCTAAGGATCGAGTTTCGGCGAGGGCACTGCTCATTTCTTCATTTTCCTAACATCGAAAAAAATTTACAGTGGCGCCCGAACTAAAAAAGGGGGTGGATGATGATTCACCACAGACAGGATTTGGCGGTTGGGTCCCCTAATCCCCCTTTAAAAGGGAAAGTACATAAGGTATTTCTCTGGCCTTCATGGTGTAGGGGTCAGCACACTCAGCGTAGAACTCCGTGGTTCCAGCGGCAAGGGTACTGCTCATTTTTCAACTTTTCTGCTTTCAAAAAATACTTAATGTCTCTACACATTGATTCTTGTTGCTTCAATATCTCCAATAATCATATTGTTTATATAATGGATAAAGTTCATAAGTCGTTTACGAATATTTATTGTACATCTGGATGGAATTCTCCATTTAGTAAGAGAGAGAATTATTTAGTTGCTAGCGATTTAAACAATTTCACTGCAGTAAATAAAGTAAAACTCTCCGTTCAGCAATCATCATTCAACTAGCAGTCCATAAGGTTACGATTTCACGACTGGATAGGTTTAGAAATATTTACCACAATGTGAAATACTTAACTTCTTCCCGAAAATCTGCAGATTTGTACCTTAATTATTGCTTCCATGGGATCATGTGAAGATATTCTAGTTCTGCTGGCAATGTGCTAATTAATTAGCTCTGATTCTCCAATAACGGTACACTATTATATATAGTAGTCTCAATGAATGAAATGTTTTGGTGGTGGAGCCATCTATTTATGATAAATATCATTGACCGTCTTAAACTTCTACTTCATGGGTTACAGTCGAACTTGGGAATTGTTGCTTAAATCCATTGATCCAAAAATGCATTCATGCTTAAAGGAGAAATTGGGGATCTGCTGCTTGCATTTAACGTGTTCTTGCAAACATTTTAAAATATATTTTCCACATTTTTTAGAAAAAGAATCCTGCGAACTGAAAATATATTTCCTACATTTTTTTGAAAATGAATCCTTCGAACTGAAAATATATTTCCTACTTTTTTGGAAAACGAATCCTTCGAGCGGAAAATATATTCTTAAATATATAATGTTGTGTAACGAATTTAATTTAATTAAGTGATTCATAAAAATCAAAATTTTAATTTGTAATTATTCAAAATTTGAGCTACACAAGTTTGGTTATATTCTTTTTTGGCCTATTAATTCTAGTGTAATATATTTTGGCTTTTCGAGTTTACGCGAACTGCGTCGTCAATCTTGTACACGCAAACAATGGATAGGTGATTTGTTTCACATAATAAAGTCAGTTTTTCATGTCAAAAATTAAATTGGTTTCTTAGTTTTTAATATGATTAGTTGCAGAAAAATTAGCTCTTTAATTTGACATAACTTTCGTTTTTCTAACTTTAATTGCATTTCAGTTATGAGCTTTAATTAGTAAATTTTTCTTCGTTTGCTTGTGATTTAGTTAAAGGGAAATGAAATGCCCTCTTTCCGGTTGAAAAGTCACTTTTTGCGAGTTTCAGCGTTCTTTCGTTGGGACCCCTTGCAGGGTTGTTGAAATTCCTAATTTTTCCCTGCCACAGGTGGTGTTTATTTGGCGAAGGTTTGGCGACATAGAATTTCCGTTGAGATTTCAAAGTAGTGGATTTGGCGAGCTTGATAACATGAGGGTATGTTGTTGTTGCAATTATTTTAACTTTCCGCAAAAAGTGGGTTGTGCCAACTTGGCAGTCCGGCGTCCTCCCTTTTAACGGGTTGTTTTGGGGGACGAGCACACTTTTTGACACGTCTTCTGCTTTCTTTTGAATTCCTTTCGGTTGCGCGCATCGGCAGCAGATTCTGCCGAGAAAATGCTTTTCTTAAACGATAATGTTACGGGCCTCGTGCCTCCGCGCCTTGAGCGCGGGCCCTGGTTTACGGGTATCTTTGTCTATACCTAGGTCTTCGTAGCTACATCATATTTTTGGGGGGTGTATGCGTTTACATTAAAGTTCTCAAGAAATTTAATGCTGAAAATCGTCGTCTAGAAAGATGTCTCTACCTAGTTCTCTACCATAGAAATGCTTCATTTGTTTTTTTGGCTTCATCCAACACCCGCTTCTTCTTTGAACTTAGAAGTCGGACACGCCTATTCCACCGACTGATTCCTGAGCTGAAATTTTCTCCTTGCTGACAGCTGTCGTCTCCAAGTCCTGGACTGTATTTCAAATTTCATCTAAGATGGGATCTTCCTTGTTCATCCTGAATCAATTAGAAAACCTCCTCGGCTCCCGTGATAACCTTCATATAATCGACGAACTCTCTTTTCCTGCTACTCGCCGCCGGCTTTACTCCTGAACTTCCAGGGACAATTTTGTTTCGGATGGTTAGATTTTGCCTGCTACTCAGCAACTGCTTACCTCAGATAAGTTATTTTTTTATGTTTTCTTTCCCGGTTAGATAAAGTATAATGAATTCTGCAGTTAAATGATTGAATTAATTTATGAGTTCAGCATTAAATTTTTTTGTAGTAGACCAAGTTAACCTAACTCTATTGAAATAATTTTTTTTGCGCGTCGATTAAGTAAAGTATTAAATTGACGAAGGATTTAATTTTTTTATTATTGTAACTTAACTTAATTGTAAAGGAAAACTAAGTTCTTTTTTTAATTATGTAATTCAACTTTGGAGTGCCTGCTTAGTGAGGATTGATTTGTAATATCTTTGTTTGAGCCTCTCTGCTACTCTCAGGGATTAAGTTTTGGTAGGATCGTAATAGTGTAATTACCTAACATTTATCCGGTTAAACACTACATAATAATCAAATGAAAAGCAAATGAAAAAAAATGAAAATTATTATGTGCAATAACTATTTTATTTTTGTTGGATGGTATTGAGTGCAATAATATGTCTTCTGTATTGATTATTCTGTGTGAAGTGGAAGGTGTAACTTGTTAAAATTTATATTTTTTTTTCTCCCCGGGGAGGGTACTGTTCATTAATTTATACTTTATTTCTGGTATGTTTACATGATTGCTATAGTAACTATAATAGAAATTCTAAAGACTAATGTTAAGAAATAATTACTCAGTAATAGATTGATTTGTAAAACAATAGTACTGCAGTGTTGAATATATTTTTATTTTCCAGGTAAATAGATATATATATATTAATTGCAATAAAAGTTAAATAAATAAATAAGTTTTTCTAGATCATTCAATGGTTAAATTTATTTTGTGTGCTCATGATTTTTACCAGTCTTTACTCAAATGGATTTTAGGGTTATTCCGAAATAAACACAACGCAATTAGAACAGGTTATTGATACTGGGATGTTATGGTAGGAAAGAGTATTCTGGTGTTATGGTCAATTGTAGGATACCTTTTGGTAACGTAGGAAAATTTAGAAGGTAAAAATTCAAAAAAAAAACCATAACATTTTTGGTGCCATTCGAAAAAAAAAGCCATAACATTTATTGGTGCCGTGACCAGGATAAATTGTAGGTACTGTAAAAATTTTCAGATATAACATTAGCGAATTTAATTAAGTGATTCATAAAAATCAAAATTTTAATTTGTAATTATTCAAAATTTGAGCTACACAAGTTTGGTTATATTCTTTTTTGGCCTATTAATTCTAGTGTAATATATTTTGGCTTTCCGAGTTTACCCGAACTGCGTCGTCAATCTTGTACACGCAAACAATGGTTAGGTGATTTTTTCCACGTAATAAACTCAGTTTTTCATGTCAAAAATTAATTTGATTTCTTAGTATTTAATATCATTAGTTGCAGAAAAATTAGCTCTTTAATTTGACATAACTTTCGTTTTCCTAACTTTAATTGCATTTCAGTTTGAGCTTTAATTAGTAAATTTTTCTTTGTTTGCTTGTGATTTAGTTAAAGGGGGATGAAATGCCCTCTTTCCGGTTGAAAAGTCACTTTTTGCGAGTTTCAGCGTTCTTTCGTTGGGACCCCTTGCAGGGTTGTTGAAATTCCTAATTTTTCCCTGCCACAGGTGGTGTTTATTTGGCGAGGGTTTGGCGACATAGAATTTCCGTTGAGGTTTGAAAGTAGTGGATTTGACGAGTTTGATAACATGAGGGTATGTTGTTGTTGCAATTATTTTAACTTTCGGCGAAAAGTGGGTTGTGCCAACTTGGCAGTAAGGCGTCCTCCCTTTTAACGGGTTGTTTTGGGGGACGAGCACACTTTTGACACGTCTTCTGCTTTCTTTTGAATTCCTTTCGGTGCTGCACGTATCGGACGCAGATTCTGCTGAGAAAATGCTTTTCTTAACCGATAATGTTACGGGCCTCGTGCCTCCGCGCCTTGAGCGCGGGCTCTGGTTTACGGGTATCTTTGTCTATACCTAGGTCTTCGTAGCTACATCATATTTTTTGGGGTGTATGCGTTTACATTAAAGTTCTCAAGAAATTTAATGCTGAAAATCGTCGTCTAGAAAGATGTCTCTACCTTGTTCTCTACCATAGGAATGCTTCATTTGTTTTTTTGGCTTCATCCAACACCCGCTTCTTCTTTGAACTTAGAAGTCGGACTCGCCTATCCCACCGACTGATTCCTGAGATGAAATTTTCTCCTTGCTGACAGCTGTCGTCTCCAAGTGCTGGACTGTATTTCAAATTTCATCCAAGATGGGATCTTCCTTGTTCATCCTGAATCAATTAGAAAACCTCCTCGGCTCCCGTGATAACCTCCATATAATCGACGAAGTCTCTTTTCCTGCTACTCGCTACCGGCTTTACTCCTGAACTTCCAGGGGCAATTTTGTTTTGGATGGTTAGATTTTGCCTGCTACTCAGCAACTGCTTTTCTCAGAAAAGTTTTTTTTTTATGTTTTCTTTCCCGGTTAGATAAAGTATAATGAATTCTCCAGTTAAATGATTGAATTAATTGATGAGTTGAGCATTAAATTGTTTTTGTAGTAGACCAAATTAATCTAACTCTATTGAAATCATTTTTTTTTGTGTGTGTGTCGATTAAGTAAAGTATTAAATTGACGAAGGATTTAATTTTTTTATTATTGTAACTTAACTTAATTGTAAAGAAAAATAAGTTCTTGTAATTATATAATTCAACTTTGGAGTGCCTGCTTAGTGAGGATTGATTTGTAATATCTTTGTTTGAGCTTCTCTGCTACTCTGAGGGATTAACTTTTGGTAGAATCGTAATAGTGTAATTACCTAACATTTATCCGGTTAAACACTAATAAACAAATGAAAATTATTATGTGCAATAACTATTTTATTTTTGTTGGATGGTATTGAGTGCAATAATATGTCTTCTGTATTGATTATTCTGTGTGAAGTGGAAGGTGTAACTTGTTAAAATTTATATTTTTTTTCCTCCCCTGGGAGGGTACTGTTCATTAATTTATAGTTTATTTTTGGTATGTTTACATGATTGCTATAGTAACTATAATAGAAATTCTAAAGACTAATGTTAAGAAATACTTACTCAGTAATAGTTTGATTTGTAAAACAATAGTACTGCAGTGTTGAATATATTTTTATTTTCCAGGTAAATAGATATATATATATTAATTGCAATAAGAGTTAAATAAATAAATAAGTTTTTCTAGATCATTCAATGGTTAAATTTATTTTGTGTGCTCATGATTTTTACCAGTCTTTACTCAAATGGATTTTAGGGTTATTCCGAAATAAACACAACGCAATTAGAACAGGTTATTGATACTGGGATGTTATGGTAGGAAAGAGTATTCTGGTGTTATGGTCAATTGTAGGATACCTTTTGGTAACGTAGGAAAATTTAGAAGGTAAAAATTCAAAAAATAAAAAACCATAACAATTTTGGTGCCATTCAAAAAAAAAAAAGCCATAACATTTATTGGTGCCGTGACCAGGATAAATTGTAGGTGCTATAAAATTTTCAGATATAAGATTAGCGAATTTAATTAAGTGATTCATAAAAATCAAAATTTTAATTTGTAATTATTCGAAATTTGAGCTACACAAGTTTGGTTATATTCTTTTTTGGCCTATTAATTCTAGTGTAATATATTTTGGCTTTCCGAGTTTACGCGAACTGCGTCGTCAATCTTGTACACGCAAACAATGGATAGGTGATTTTTTTCACGTAATAAACTCAGTTTTTCATGTCAAAAATTAATTTGATTTCTTAGTATTTAATATCATTAGTTGCAGAAAAATTAGCTCTTTAATTTGACATAACTTTCGTTTTCCTAACTTTAATTGCATTTCAGTTTGAGCTTTAATTAGTAAATTTTTCTTTGTTTGCTTGTGATTTAGTTAAAGGGGGATGAAATGCCCTCTTTCCGGTTGAAAAGTCACTTTTTGCGAGTTTCAGCGTTCTTTCGTTGGGACCCCTTGCAGGGTTGTTGAAATTCCTAATTTTTCCCTGCCACAGGTGGTGTTTATTTGGCGAGGGTTTGGCGACATAGAATTTCCTTTGAGGTTTCAAAGTAGTGGATTTGGCGAGTTTGATAACATGAGGGTATATTGTTGTTGCAATTATTTTAACTTTCGGCGAAAAGTGGGTTGTGCCAACTTGGCAGTCCGGCGTCCTCCCTTTTAACGGGTTGTTTTGGGGGACGAGCACACTTTTTGACACGTCTTCTGCTTTCTTTTGAATTCCTTTCGGTGCTGCGCGCATCGGCAGCAGATTCTGCCGAGAAAATGCTTTTCTTAACCGATAATGTTTGGACTCGCCTATTCCACCGACTGATTCCTGAGCTGAAATTTTCTCCTTGCTCACAGCTGTCGTCTCCAAGTCCTGGACTGTATTTCAAATTTCATCCAAGATGGGATCTTCCTTGTTCATCCTGAATCAATTAGAAAACCTCCTCGGCTCCCGTGATAACCTCCATATAATCGACGAACTCTCTTTTCCTGCTACTCGCTGCCGGCTTTACTCCTGAACTTCCAGGGACAATTTTGTTTTGGATGGTTAGATTTTGCCTGCTATTCAGCAATTGCTTTTCTCAGATAAGTTATTTTTTTTATGTTTTCTTTCCCGGTTAGATAAAGTATAATGAATTCTGCAGTTAAATGATTGAATTAATTGATGAGTTGAGCATTAAATTTTTTTGTAGTAGACCAAGATAACCTAACTCTATTGAAATCATTTTTTTCTGTGTGTGTGTCGATTAAGTAAAGTATTAAATTGACGAAGGATTTAATTCTTTTTATTATTGTAACTTAACTTAATTGTAAAGGAAAAATAAGTTCTTGTAATTATGTAATTCAACTTTGGAGTGCCTGCTTAGTGAGGATTGATTTGTAATATCTTTGTTTGAGCGTCTCTGCTATTCTCAGGGATTAACTTTTGGAATAGTAATAGTGGAATTACCTAACATTTATCCGGTTAAACACTACTTTAATAAACAAATGAAAATTATTATGTGCAATAACTATTTTATTTTTGTTGGATGGTATTGAGTGCAATAATATGTCTTCTGTATTGATTATTCTGTGTGAAGTGGAAGGTGTAACTTGTTAAAATTTATATTTTTTTTTCTCCCCGGGGAGGGTACTGTTCATTAATTTATACTTTATTTCTGGTATGTTTACATGATTGCTATAGTAACTATAATAGGAATTCTAAAGACTAATGTTAAGAAATAATTACTCAGTAATAGATTGATTTGTAAAACAATAGTACTGCAGTGTTGAATATATTTTTATTTTCCAGGTAAATAGATATATATATATTAATTGCAATAAAAGTTAAATAAATAAATAAGTTTTTCTAGATCATTCAATGGTTAAATTTATTTTGTGTGCTCATGATTTTTACCAGTCTTTACTCAAATGGATTTTAGGGTTATTCCGAAATAAACACAACGCAATTAGAACAGGTTATTGATACTGGGATGTTATGGTAGGAAAGAGTATTCTGGTGTTATGGTCAATTGTAGGATACCTTTTGGTAACGTAGGAAAATTTAGAAGGTAAAAATTCAAAAAAAAAAACCATAACATTTTTGGTGCCATTCGAAAAAAAAAGCCATAACATTTATTGGTGCCGTGACCAGGATAAATTGTAGGTACTGTAAAAATTTTCAGATATAACATTAGCGAATTTAATTAAGTGATTCATAAAAATCAAAATTTTAATTTGTAATTATTCAAAATTTGAGCTACACAAGTTTGGTTATATTCTTTTTTGGCCTATTAATTCTAGTGTAATATATTTTGGCTTTCCGAGTTTACCCGAACTGCGTCGTCAATCTTGTACACGCAAACAATGGTTAGGTGATTTTTTCCACGTAATAAACTCAGTTTTTCATGTCAAAAATTAATTTGATTTCTTAGTATTTAATATCATTAGTTGCAGAAAAATTAGCTCTTTAATTTGACATAACTTTCGTTTTCCTAACTTTAATTGCATTTCAGTTTGAGCTTTAATTAGTAAATTTTTCTTTGTTTGCTTGTGATTTAGTTAAAGGGGGATGAAATGCCCTCTTTCCGGTTGAAAAGTCACTTTTTGCGAGTTTCAGCGTTCTTTCGTTGGGACCCCTTGCAGGGTTGTTGAAATTCCTAATTTTTCCCTGCCACAGGTGGTGTTTATTTGGCGAGGGTTTGGCGACATAGAATTTCCGTTGAGGTTTGAAAGTAGTGGATTTGACGAGTTTGATAACATGAGGGTATGTTGTTGTTGCAATTATTTTAACTTTCGGCGAAAAGTGGGTTGTGCCAACTTGGCAGTAAGGCGTCCTCCCTTTTAACGGGTTGTTTTGGGGGACGAGCACACTTTTGACACGTCTTCTGCTTTCTTTTGAATTCCTTTCGGTGCTGCACGTATCGGACGCAGATTCTGCTGAGAAAATGCTTTTCTTAACCGATAATGTTACGGGCCTCGTGCCTCCGCGCCTTGAGCGCGGGCTCTGGTTTACGGGTATCTTTGTCTATACCTAGGTCTTCGTAGCTACATCATATTTTTTGGGGTGTATGCGTTTACATTAAAGTTCTCAAGAAATTTAATGCTGAAAATCGTCGTCTAGAAAGATGTCTCTACCTTGTTCTCTACCATTGGAATGCTTCATTTGTTTTTTTGGCTTCATCCAACACCCGCTTCTTCTTTGAACTTAGAAGTCGGACTCGCCTATCCCACCGACTGATTCCTGAGATGAAATTTTCTCCTTGCTGACAGCTGTCGTCTCCAAGTGCTGGACTGTATTTCAAATTTCATCCAAGATGGGATCTTCCTTGTTCATCCTGAATCAATTAGAAAACCTCCTCGGCTCCCGTGATAACCTCCATATAATCGACGAAGTCTCTTTTCCTGCTACACGCTACCGGCTTTACTCCTGAACTTCCAGGGGCAATTTTGTTTTGGATGGTTAGATTTTGCCTGCTACTCAGCAACTGCTTTTCTCAGAAAAGTTTTTTTTTTATGTTTTCTTTCCCGGTTAGATAAAGTATAATGAATTCTCCAGTTAAATGATTGAATTAATTGATGAGTTGAGCATTAAATTGTTTTTGTAGTAGACCAAATTAACCTAACTCTATTGAAATCATTTTTTTTTTGTGTGTGTCGATTAAGTAAAGTATTAAATTGACGAAGGATTTAATTTTTTTATTATTGTAACTTAACTTAATTGTAAAGAAAAATAAGTTCTTGTAATTATATAATTCAACTTTGGAGTGCCTGCTTAGTGAGGATTGATTTGTAATATCTTTGTTTGAGCTTCTCTGCTACTCTGAGGGATTAACTTTTGGTAGAATCGTAATAGTGTAATTACCTAACATTTATCCGGTTAAACACTAATAAACAAATGAAAATTATTATGTGCAATAACTATTTTATTTTTGTTGGATGGTATTGAGTGCAATAATATGTCTTCTGTATTGATTATTCTGTGTGAAGTGGAAGGTGTAACTTGTTAAAATTTATATTTTTTTTCCTCCCCTGGGAGGGTACTGTTCATTAATTTATAGTTTATTTTTGGTATGTTTACATGATTGCTATAGTAACTATAATAGAAATTCTAAAGACTAATGTTAAGAAATACTTACTCAGTAATAGTTTGATTTGTAAAACAATAGTACTGCAGTGTTGAATATATTTTTATTTTCCAGGTAAATAGATATATATATATTAATTGCAATAAGAGTTAAATAAATAAATAAGTTTTTCTAGATCATTCAATGGTTAAATTTATTTTGTGTGCTCATGATTTTTACCAGTCTTTACTCAAATGGATTTTAGGGTTATTCCGAAATAAACACAACGCAATTAGAACAGGTTATTGATACTGGGATGTTATGGTAGGAAAGAGTATTCTGGTGTTATGGTCAATTGTAGGATACCTTTTGGTAACGTAGGAAAATTTAGAAGGTAAAAATTCAAAAAATAAAAAACCATAACAATTTTGGTGCCATTCAAAAAAAAAAAAGCCATAACATTTATTGGTGCCGTGACCAGGATAAATTGTAGGTGCTATAAAATTTTCAGATATAAGATTAGCGAATTTAATTAAGTGATTCATAAAAATCAAAATTTTAATTTGTAATTATTCAAAATTTGAGCTACACAAGTTTGGTTATATTCTTTTTTGGCCTATTAATTCTAGTGTAATATATTTTGGCTTTCCGAGTTTACGCGAACTGCGTCGTCAATCTTGTACACGCAAACAATGGATAGGTGATTTTTTTCACGTAATAAACTCAGTTTTTCATGTCAAAAATTAATTTGATTTCTTAGTATTTAATATCATTAGTTGCAGAAAAATTAGCTCTTTAATTTGACATAACTTTCGTTTTCCTAACTTTAATTGCATTTCAGTTTGAGCTTTAATTAGTAAATTTTTCTTTGTTTGCTTGTGATTTAGTTAAAGGGGGATGAAATGCCCTCTTTCCGGTTGAAAAGTCACTTTTTGCGAGTTTCAGCGTTCTTTCGTTGGGACCCCTTGCAGGGTTGTTGAAATTCCTAATTTTTCCCTGCCACAGGTGGTGTTTATTTGGCGAGGGTTTGGCGACATAGAATTTCCTTTGAGGTTTCAAAGTAGTGGATTTGGCGAGTTTGATAACATGAGGGTATATTGTTGTTGCAATTATTTTAACTTTCGGCGAAAAGTGGGTTGTGCCAACTTGGCAGTCCGGCGTCCTCCCTTTTAACGGGTTGTTTTGGGGGACGAGCACACTTTTTGACACGTCTTCTGCTTTCTTTTGAATTCCTTTCGGTGCTGCGCGCATCGGCAGCAGATTCTGCCGAGAAAATGCTTTTCTTAACCGATAATGTTTGGACTCGCCTATTCCACCGACTGATTCCTGAGCTGAAATTTTCTCCTTGCTCACAGCTGTCGTCTCCAAGTCCTGGACTGTATTTCAAATTTCATCCAAGATGGGATCTTCCTTGTTCATCCTGAATCAATTAGAAAACCTCCTCGGCTCCCGTGATAACCTCCATATAATCGACGAACTCTCTTTTCCTGCTACTCGCTGCCGGCTTTACTCCTGAACTTCCAGGGACAATTTTGTTTTGGATGGTTAGATTTTGCCTGCTATTCAGCAATTGCTTTTCTCAGATAAGTTATTTTTTTTATGTTTTCTTTCCCGGTTAGATAAAGTATAATGAATTCTGCAGTTAAATGATTGAATTAATTGATGAGTTGAGCATTAAATTTTTTTGTAGTAGACCAAGATAACCTAACTCTATTGAAATCATTTTTTTGTGTGTGTGTGTCGATTAAGTAAAGTATTAAATTGACGAAGGATTTAATTCTTTTTATTATTGTAACTTAACTTAATTGTAAAGGAAAAATAAGTTCTTGTAATTATGTAATTCAACTTTGGAGTGCCTGCTTAGTGAGGATTGATTTGTAATATCTTTGTTTGAGCGTCTCTGCTATTCTCAGGGATTAACTTTTGGAATAGTAATAGTGGAATTACCTAACATTTATCCGGTTAAACACTACTTTAATAAACAAATGAAAATTATTATGTGCAATAACTATTTTATTTTTGTTGGATGGTATTGAGTGCAATAATATGTCTTCTGTATTGATTATTCTGTGTGAAGTGGAAGGTGTAACTTGTTAAAATTTATATTTTTTTTTCTCCCCGGGGAGGGTACTGTTCATTAATTTATACTTTATTTCTGGTATGTTTACATGATTGCTATAGTAACTATAATAGAAATTCTAAAGACTAATGTTAAGAAATAATTACTCAGTAATAGATTGATTTGTAAAACAATAGTACTGCAGTGTTGAATATATTTTTATTTTCCAGGTAAATAGATATATATATATTAATTGCAATAAAAGTTAAATAAATAAATAAGTTTTTCTAGATCATTCAATGGTTAAATTTATTTTGTGTGCTCATGATTTTTACCAGTCTTTACTCAAATGGATTTTAGGGTTATTCCGAAATAAACACAACGCAATTAGAACAGGTTATTGATACTGGGATGTTATGGTAGGAAAGAGTATTCTGGTGTTATGGTCAATTGTAGGATACCTTTTGGTAACGTAGGAAAATTTAGAAGGTAAAAATTCAAAAAAAAAACCATAACATTTTTGGTGCCATTCGAAAAAAAAAGCCATAACATTTATTGGTGCCGTGACCAGGATAAATTGTAGGTACTGTAAAAATTTTCAGATATAACATTAGCGAATTTAATTAAGTGATTCATAAAAATCAAAATTTTAATTTGTAATTATTCAAAATTTGAGCTACACAAGTTTGGTTATATTCTTTTTTGGCCTATTAATTCTAGTGTAATATATTTTGGCTTTCCGAGTTTACCCGAACTGCGTCGTCAATCTTGTACACGCAAACAATGGTTAGGTGATTTTTTCCACGTAATAAACTCAGTTTTTCATGTCAAAAATTAATTTGATTTCTTAGTATTTAATATCATTAGTTGCAGAAAAATTAGCTCTTTAATTTGACATAACTTTCGTTTTCCTAACTTTAATTGCATTTCAGTTTGAGCTTTAATTAGTAAATTTTTCTTTGTTTGCTTGTGATTTAGTTAAAGGGGGATGAAATGCCCTCTTTCCGGTTGAAAAGTCACTTTTTGCGAGTTTCAGCGTTCTTTCGTTGGGACCCCTTGCAGGGTTGTTGAAATTCCTAATTTTTCCCTGCCACAGGTGGTGTTTATTTGGCGAGGGTTTGGCGACATAGAATTTCCGTTGAGGTTTGAAAGTAGTGGATTTGACGAGTTTGATAACATGAGGGTATGTTGTTGTTGCAATTATTTTAACTTTCGGCGAAAAGTGGGTTGTGCCAACTTGGCAGTAAGGCGTCCTCCCTTTTAACGGGTTGTTTTGGGGGACGAGCACACTTTTGACACGTCTTCTGCTTTCTTTTGAATTCCTTTCGGTGCTGCACGTATCGGACGCAGATTCTGCTGAGAAAATGCTTTTCTTAACCGATAATGTTACGGGCCTCGTGCCTCCGCGCCTTGAGCGCGGGCTCTGGTTTACGGGTATCTTTGTCTATACCTAGGTCTTCGTAGCTACATCATATTTTTTGGGGTGTATGCGTTTACATTAAAGTTCTCAAGAAATTTAATGCTGAAAATCGTCGTCTAGAAAGATGTCTCTACCTTGTTCTCTACCATTGGAATGCTTCATTTGTTTTTTTGGCTTCATCCAACACCCGCTTCTTCTTTGAACTTAGAAGTCGGACTCGCCTATCCCACCGACTGATTCCTGAGATGAAATTTTCTCCTTGCTGACAGCTGTCGTCTCCAAGTGCTGGACTGTATTTCAAATTTCATCCAAGATGGGATCTTCCTTGTTCATCCTGAATCAATTAGAAAACCTCCTCGGCTCCCGTGATAACCTCCATATAATCGACGAAGTCTCTTTTCCTGCTACTCGCTACCGGCTTTACTCCTGAACTTCCAGGGGCAATTTTGTTTTGGATGGTTAGATTTTGCCTGCTACTCAGCAACTGCTTTTCTCAGAAAAGTTTTTTTTTATGTTTTCTTTCCCGGTTAGATAAAGTATAATGAATTCTCCAGTTAAATGATTGAATTAATTGATGAGTTGAGCATTAAATTGTTTTTGTAGTAGACCAAATTAACCTAACTCTATTGAAATCATTTTTTTTTGTGTGTGTGTCGATTAAGTAAAGTATTAAATTGACGAAGGATTTAATTTTTTTATTATTGTAACTTAACTTAATTGTAAAGAAAAATAAGTTCTTGTAATTATATAATTCAACTTTGGAGTGCCTGCTTAGTGAGGATTGATTTGTAATATCTTTGTTTGAGCTTCTCTGCTACTCTGAGGGATTAACTTTTGGTAGAATCGTAATAGTGTAATTACCTAACATTTATCCGGTTAAACACTAATAAACAAATGAAAATTATTATGTGCAATAACTATTTTATTTTTGTTGGATGGTATTGAGTGCAATAATATGTCTTCTGTATTGATTATTCTGTGTGAAGTGGAAGGTGTAACTTGTTAAAATTTATATTTTTTTTCCTCCCCTGGGAGGGTACTGTTCATTAATTTATAGTTTATTTTTGGTATGTTTACATGATTGCTATAGTAACTATAATAGAAATTCTAAAGACTAATGTTAAGAAATACTTACTCAGTAATAGTTTGATTTGTAAAACAATAGTACTGCAGTGTTGAATATATTTTTATTTTCCAGGTAAATAGATATATATATATTAATTGCAATAAGAGTTAAATAAATAAATAAGTTTTTCTAGATCATTCAATGGTTAAATTTATTTTGTGTGCTCATGATTTTTACCAGTCTTTACTCAAATGGATTTTAGGGTTATTCCGAAATAAACACAACGCAATTAGAACAGGTTATTGATACTGGGATGTTATGGTAGGAAAGAGTATTCTGGTGTTATGGTCAATTGTAGGATACCTTTTGGTAACGTAGGAAAATTTAGAAGGTAAAAATTCAAAAAATAAAAAACCATAACAATTTTGGTGCCATTCAAAAAAAAAAAAGCCATAACATTTATTGGTGCCGTGACCAGGATAAATTGTAGGTGCTATAAAATTTTCAGATATAAGATTAGCGAATTTAATTAAGTGATTCATAAAAATCAAAATTTTAATTTGTAATTATTCAAAATTTGAGCTACACAAGTTTGGTTATATTCTTTTTTGGCCTATTAATTCTAGTGTAATATATTTTGGCTTTCCGAGTTTACGCGAACTGCGTCGTCAATCTTGTACACGCAAACAATGGATAGGTGATTTTTTTCACGTAATAAACTCAGTTTTTCATGTCAAAAATTAATTTGATTTCTTAGTATTTAATATCATTAGTTGCAGAAAAATTAGCTCTTTAATTTGACATAACTTTCGTTTTCCTAACTTTAATTGCATTTCAGTTTGAGCTTTAATTAGTAAATTTTTCTTTGTTTGCTTGTGATTTAGTTAAAGGGGGATGAAATGCCCTCTTTCCGGTTGAAAAGTCACTTTTTGCGAGTTTCAGCGTTCTTTCGTTGGGACCCCTTGCAGGGTTGTTGAAATTCCTAATTTTTCCCTGCCACAGGTGGTGTTTATTTGGCGAGGGTTTGGCGACATAGAATTTCCTTTGAGGTTTCAAAGTAGTGGATTTGGCGAGTTTGATAACATGAGGGTATATTGTTGTTGCAATTATTTTAACTTTCGGCGAAAAGTGGGTTGTGCCAACTTGGCAGTCCGGCGTCCTCCCTTTTAACGGGTTGTTTTGGGGGACGAGCACACTTTTTGACACGTCTTCTGCTTTCTTTTGAATTCCTTTCGGTGCTGCGCGCATCGGCAGCAGATTCTGCCGAGAAAATGCTTTTCTTAACCGATAATGTTTGGACTCGCCTATTCCACCGACTGATTCCTGAGCTGAAATTTTCTCCTTGCTCACAGCTGTCGTCTCCAAGTCCTGGACTGTATTTCAAATTTCATCCAAGATGGGATCTTCCTTGTTCATCCTGAATCAATTAGAAAACCTCCTCGGCTCCCGTGATAACCTCCATATAATCGACGAACTCTCTTTTCCTGCTACTCGCTGCCGGCTTTACTCCTGAACTTCCAGGGACAATTTTGTTTTGGATGGTTAGATTTTGCCTGCTATTCAGCAATTGCTTTTCTCAGATAAGTTATTTTTTTTATGTTTTCTTTCCCGGTTAGATAAAGTATAATGAATTCTGCAGTTAAATGATTGAATTAATTGATGAGTTGAGCATTAAATTTTTTTGTAGTAGACCAAGATAACCTAACTCTATTGAAATCATTTTTTTGTGTGTGTGTGTCGATTAAGTAAAGTATTAAATTGACGAAGGATTTAATTCTTTTTATTATTGTAACTTAACTTAATTGTAAAGGAAAAATAAGTTCTTGTAATTATGTAATTCAACTTTGGAGTGCCTGCTTAGTGAGGATTGATTTGTAATATCTTTGTTTGAGCGTCTCTGCTATTCTCAGGGATTAACTTTTGGAATAGTAATAGTGGAATTACCTAACATTTATCCGGTTAAACACTACTTTAATAAACAAATGAAAATTATTATGTGCAATAACTATTTTATTTTTTTTGGATGGTATTTAGTGCAATAATATGTCTTCTGTATTGATTATTCTGTGTGAAGTGGAAGGTGTAACTTGTTAAAATTTATATTTTTTTTCCTCCCCTGGGAGGGTACTGTTCATTAATTTATAGTTTATTTTTGGTATGTTTACATGATTGCTATAGTAACTATAATAGAAATTCTAAAGACTAATGTTAAGAAATACTTACTCAGTAATAGTTTGATTTGTAAAACAATAGTACTGCAGTGTTGAATATATTTTTATTTTCCAGGTAAATAGATATATATATATTAATTGCAATAAGAGTTAAATAAATAAATAAGTTTTTCTAGATCATTCAATGGTTAAATTTATTTTGTGTGCTCATGATTTTTACCAGTCTTTACTCAAATGGATTTTAGGGTTATTCCGAAATAAACACAACGCAATTAGAACAGGTTATTGATACTGGGATGTTATGGTAGGAAAGAGTATTCTGGTGTTATGGTCAATTGTAGGATACCTTTTGGTAACGTAGGAAAATTTAGAAGGTAAAAATTCAAAAAATAAAAAACCATAACAATTTTGGTGCCATTCAAAAAAAAAAAGCCATAACATTTATTGGTGCCGTGACCAGGATAAATTGTAGGTGCTATAAAATTTTCAGATATAAGATTAGCGAATTTAATTAAGTGATTCATAAAAATCAAAATTTTAATTTGTAATTATTCAAAATTTGAGCTACACAAGTTTGGTTATATTCTTTTTTGGCCTATTAATTCTAGTGTAATATATTTTGGCTTTCCGAGTTTACGCGAACTGCGTCGTCAATCTTGTACACGCAAACAATGGATAGGTGATTTTTTTCACGTAATAAACTCAGTTTTTCATGTCAAAAATTAATTTGATTTCTTAGTATTTAATATCATTAGTTGCAGAAAAATTAGCTCTTTAATTTGACATAACTTTCGTTTTCCTAACTTTAATTGCATTTCAGTTTGAGCTTTAATTAGTAAATTTTTCTTTGTTTGCTTGTGATTTAGTTAAAGGGGGATGAAATGCCCTCTTTCCGGTTGAAAAGTCACTTTTTGCGAGTTTCAGCGTTCTTTCGTTGGGACCCCTTGCAGGGTTGTTGAAATTCCTAATTTTTCCCTGCCACAGGTGGTGTTTATTTGGCGAGGGTTTGGCGACATAGAATTTCCTTTGAGGTTTCAAAGTAGTGGATTTGGCGAGTTTGATAACATGAGGGTATATTGTTGTTGCAATTATTTTAACTTTCGGCGAAAAGTGGGTTGTGCCAACTTGGCAGTCCGGCGTCCTCCCTTTTAACGGGTTGTTTTGGGGGACGAGCACACTTTTTGACACGTCTTCTGCTTTCTTTTGAATTCCTTTCGGTGCTGCGCGCATCGGCAGCAGATTCTGCCGAGAAAATGCTTTTCTTAACCGATAATGTTTGGACTCGCCTATTCCACCGACTGATTCCTGAGCTGAAATTTTCTCCTTGCTCACAGCTGTCGTCTCCAAGTCCTGGACTGTATTTCAAATTTCATCCAAGATGGGATCTTCCTTGTTCATCCTGAATCAATTAGAAAACCTCCTCGGCTCCCGTGATAACCTCCATATAATCGACGAACTCTCTTTTCCTGCTACTCGCTGCCGGCTTTACTCCTGAACTTCCAGGGACAATTTTGTTTTGGATGGTTAGATTTTGCCTGCTATTCAGCAATTGCTTTTCTCAGATAAGTTATTTTTTTATGTTTTCTTTCCCGGTTAGATAAAGTATAATGAATTCTGCAGTTAAATGATTGAATTAATTGATGAGTTGAGCATTAAATTTTTTTGTAGTAGACCAAGATAACCTAACTCTATTGAAATCATTTTTTTCTGTGTGTGTGTCGATTAAGTAAAGTATTAAATTGACGAAGGATTTAATTCTTTTTATTATTGTAACTTAACTTAATTGTAAAGGAAAAATAAGTTCTTGTAATTATGTAATTCAACTTTGGAGTGCCTGCTTAGTGAGGATTGATTTGTAATATCTTTGTTTGAGCGTCTCTGCTATTCTCAGGGATTAACTTTTGGAATAGTAATAGTGGAATTACCTAACATTTATCCGGTTAAACACTACTTTAATAAACAAATGAAAATTATTATGTGCAATAACTATTTTATTTTTGTTGGATGGTATTGAGTGCAATAATATGTCTTCTGTATTGATTATTCTGTGTGAAGTGGAAGGTGTAACTTGTTAAAATTTATATTTTTTTTCTCCCCGGGGAGGGTACTGTTCATTAATTTATAGTTTATTTCTGGTATGTTTACATGATTGCTATAGTAACTATAATAGAAATTCTAAAGACTAATGTTAAGAAATAATTACTCAGTAATAGTTTGATTTGTAAAACAATAGTACTGCAGTGTTGAATATATTTTTATTTTCCAGGTAAATAGATATATATATATTAATTGCAATAAGAGTTAAATAAATAAATAAGTTTTTCTAGATCATTCAATGGTTAAAATTATTTTGTGTGCTCATGATTTTTACCAGTCTTTACTCAAATGGATTTTAGTGTTATTCCGAAATAAACACAACGCAATTAGAACAGGTTAATGATACTGGTATGTTATGGTAGGAAAGAGTATTCTGGTATTATGGTCAATTGTAGGATACCTTTTGGTAACGTAGGAAAATTTAGAAGGTAAAAATTCAAAAAAAAAAAAAAACCATAACATTTTTGGTGCCATTCAAAAAAAAAAGCCATAACATTTATTGGTGCCGTGACCAGGATAAATTGTAGGTGCTCTAAAAATTTTCAGATATAACATTAGCGAATTTAATTAAGTGATTCATAAAAAATCAAAATTTTAATTTGTAATTATTCAAAATTTGAGCTACACAAGTTTGGTTATATTCTTTTTTGGCCTATTAATTCTAGTGTAATATATTTTGGCTTTCCGAGTTTACGCGAACTGCGTCGTCAATCTTGTACACGCAAACAATGGATAGGTGATTTTTTTCACGTAATAAACTCAGTTTTTCATGTCAAAAATTAATTTGATTTCTTAGTATTTAATATCATTAGTTGCAGAAAAATTAGCTCTTTAATTTGACATAACTTTCGTTTTTCTAACTTTAATTGCATTTCAGTTATGAGTTTTAATTAGTAAATTTTTCTTCGTTTGCTTGTGATTTAATTAAAGGGGGATGAAATGCCCTCTTTCCGGTTGAAAAGTCACTTTTTGCGAGTTTCAGCGTTCTTTCGTTGGGACCCCTTAGAGGGTTGTTGAAATTCCTAATTTTTCCCTGCCACAGGTGGTGTTTACTTGGCGAGGGTTTGGCGACATAGAATTTCCTTTGAGGTTTCAAAGTAGTGGATTTGGCGAGTTTGATAACATGAGGGTATGTTGTTGTTGCAATTATTTTAACTTTCGGCGAAAAGTGGGTTGTGCCAACTTGGCAGTCCGGCGTCCTCCCTTTTAACGGGTTGTTTTGGGGGACGAGCACACTTTTTGACACGTCTTCTGCTTTCTTTTGAATTCCTTTCGGTGCTGCGCGCATCGGCAGCAGATTCTGCCGAGAAAATGCTTTTCTTAACCGATAATGTTTGGACTCGCCTATTCCACCGACTGATTCCTGAGCTGAAATTTTCTCCTTGCTCACAGCTGTCGTCTCCAAGTCCTGGACTGTATTTCAAATTTCATCCAAGATGGGATCTTCCTTGTTCATCCTGAATCAATTAGAAAACCTCCTCGGCTCCCGTGATAACCTCCATATAATCGACGAACTCTCTTTTCCTGCTACTCGCTGCCGGCTTTACTCCTGAACTTCCAGGGACAATTTTGTTTTGGATGGTTAGATTTTGCCTGCTATTCAGCAATTGCTTTTCTCAGATAAGTTATTTTTTTTATGTTTTCTTTCCCGGTTAGATAAAGTATAATGAATTCTGCAGTTAAATGATTGAATTAATTGATGAGATGAGCATTAAATTTTTTTGTAGTAGACCAAGATAACCTAACTCTATTGAAATCATTTTTTTGTGTGTGTGTGTCGATTAAGTAAAGTATTAAATTGACGAAGGATTTAATTCTTTTTATTATTGTAACTTAACTTAATTGTAAAGGAAAAATAAGTTCTTCTTGTAATTATGTAATTCAACTTTGGAGTGCCTGCTTAGTGAGGATTGATTTGTAATATCTTTGTTTGAGCGTCTCTGCTATTCTCAGGGATTAACTTTTGGAATAGTAATAGTGGAATTACCTAACATTTATCCGGTTAAGCACTACTTTAATAAACAAATGAAAATTATTATGTGCAATAACTATTTTATTTTTGTTGGATGGTATTGAGTGCAATAATATGTCTTCTGTATTGATTATTCTGTGTGAAGTGGAAGGTGTAACTTGTTAAAATTTATATTTTTTTTCTCCCCGGGGAGGGTACTGTTCATTAATTTATAGTTTATTTCTGGTATGTTTACATGATTGCTATAGTAACTATAATAGAAATTCTAAAGACTAATGTTAAGAAATAATAACTCAGTAATAGTTTGATTTGTAAAACAATAGTACTGCAGTGTTGAATATATTTTTATTTTCCAGGTAAATAGATATATATATATTAATTGCAATAAGAGTTAAATAAATAAATAAGTTTTTCTAGATCATTCAATGGTTAAAATTATTTTGTGTGCTCATGATTTTTACCAGTCTTTACTCAAATGGATTTTAGTGTTATTCCGAAATACACACAACGCAATTAGAACAGGTTAATGATACTGGTATGTTATGGTAGGAAAGAGTATTCTGGTATTATGGTCAATTGTAGGATACCTTTTGGTAACGTAGGAAAATTTAGAAGGTAAAAATTCAAAAAAAAAAAAACCATAACATTTTTGGTGCCATTCAAAAAAAAAAAGCCATAACATTTATTGGTGCCGTGACCTGGATAAATTGTAGGTGCTCTAAAAATTTTCAGATATAACATTAGCGAATTTAATTAAGTGATTCATAAAAAATCAAAATTTTAATTTGTAATTATTCAAAATTTGAGCTACACAAGTTTGGTTATATTCTTTTTTGGCCTATTAATTCTAGTGTAATATATTTTGGCTTTCCGAGTTTACGCGAACTGCGTCGTCAATCTTGTACACGCAAACAATGGATAGGTGATTTTTTTCACGTAATAAACTCAGTTTTTCATGTCAAAAATTAATTTGATTTCTTAGTATTTAATATCATTAGTTGCAGAAAAATTAGCTCTTTAATTTGACATAACTTTCATTTTTCTAACTTTAATTGCATTTCAGTTATGAGTTTTAATTAGTAAATTTTTCTTCGTTTGCTTGTGATTTAATTAAAGGGGGATGAAATGCCCTCTTTCCGGTTGAAAAGTCACTTTTTGCGAGTTTCAGCGTTCTTTCGTTGGGACCCCTTGCAGGGTTGTTGAAATTCCTAATTTTTCCCTGCCACAGGTGGTGTTTACTTGGCGAGGGTTTGGCGACATAGAATTTCCTTTGAGGTTTCAAAGTAGTGGATTTGGCGAGTTTGATAACATGAGGGTATGTTGTTGTTGCAATTATTTTAACTTTCGGCGAAAAGTGGGTTGTGCCAACTTGGCAGTCCGGCGTCCTCCCTTTTAACGGGTTGTTTTGGGGGACGAGCACACTTTTTGACACGTCTTCTGCTTTCTTTTGAATTCCTTTCGGTGCTGCGCGCATCGGCAGCAGATTCTGCCGAGAAAATGCTTTTCTTAACAGATAATGTTTGGACTCGCCTATTCCACCGACTGATTCCTGAGCTGAAATTTTCTCCTTGCTCACAGCTGTGGTCTCCAAGTCCTGGACTGTATTTCAAATTTCATCCAAGATGGGATCTTCCTTGTTCATCCTGAATCAATTAGAAAACCTCCTCGGCTCCCGTGATAACCTCCATATAATCGACGAACTCTCTTTTCCTGCTACTCGCTGCCGGCTTTACTCCTGAACTTCCAGGGACAATTTTGTTTTGGATGGTTAGATTTTGCCTGCTATTCAGCAATTGCTTTTCTCAGATAAGTTATTTTTTTTTATGTTTTCTTTCCCGGTTAGATAAAGTATAATGAATTCTGCAGTTAAATGATTGAATTAATTGATGAGTTGAGCATTAAATTTTTTTGTAGTAGACCAAGATAACCTAACTCTATTGAAATCATTTTTTTGTGTGTGTGTGTCGATTAAGTAAAGTATTAAATTGACGAAGGATTTAATTCTTTTTATTATTGTAACTTAACTTAATTGTAAAGGAAAAATAAGTTCTTGTAATTATGTAATTCAACTTTGGAGTGCCTGCTTAGTGAGGATTGATTTGTAATATCTTTGTTTGAGCGTCTCTGCTATTCTCAGGGATTAACTTTTGGAATAGTAATAGTGGAATTACCTAACATTTATCCGGTTAAACACTACTTTAATAAACAAATGAAAATTATTATGTGCAATAACTATTTTATTTTTGTTGGATGGTATTGAGTGCAATAATATGTCTTCTGTATTGATTATTCTGTGTGAAGTGGAAGGTGTAACTTGTTAAAATTTATATTTTTTTTTCCTCCCCTGGGAGGGTACTGTTCATTAATTTATAGTTTATTTGTGGTATGTGTACATGATTGCTATAGTAACTATAATAGATATTCTAAAGACTAATGTTAAGAAATAATTACTCAGTAATAGTTTGATTTGTAAAACAATAGTACTGCAGTGTTGAATATATTTTGATTTTCCAGGTAAATAGATATATATATATTAATTGCAATAAGAGTTAAATAATTAAATAAGTTTTTCTAGATCATTCAATGGTTAAATTTATTTTGCTTGCTCATGATTTTTACCAGTCTTTACTCAAATGGATTTTAGGGTTATTCCGAAATAAACACAACGCAATTAGAACAGGTTATTGATACTGGTATGTTATGGTAGGAAAGAGTATTCTGGTGTTATGGTCAATTGTAGGATACTTTTTGGTAACGTAGGAAAATTTAGAAGGTAAAAATTCAAAAAAAAAAAACATTTTTGGTGCCATTCAAAAAAAAAAAAAGCCATAACATTTATTGGTGCCGTGACCAGGATAAATTGTAGGTGCTGTAAAAATTTTCAGATATAACATTAGAGAATTTAATTAAGTGGTTCATAAAAATCAAAATTTTAATTTCTAATTATTCAAAATTTGAGCTACACAAGTTTGGTTATATTCTTTTTTGGCCTATTAATTCTAGTGTACATTTTGGCTTTCCGAGTTTACGCGAACTGCGTCGTCAATCTTTTACACGCAAACATTGGATAGGTGATTTTTTTCACGTAAAAAACTCAATTTTTCATGTCAAAAATTAATTTGATTTCTTAGTATTTAATATCATTAGTTGCAGAAAAATTAGCCCTTTAATTTGACATAACTTTCGTTTTTCTAACTTTAATTGCATTTCAGTTATGAGCTTTAATTAGTAAATTTTTCTTTCTTTGCTTGTGATTTAGTTAAAGGGGGATGAAATGCCCTCTTTCCGGTTGAAAAGTCACTTTTTGCGAGTTTCAGCGTTCTTTCGTTGGGACCCCTTGCAGGGTTGTTGAAATTCCTAATTTTTCCCTGCCACAGGTGGTGTTTATTTGGCGAGGGTTTGGCGACATAGAATTTCCTTTGAGGTTTCAAAGTAGTGGATTTGGCGAGTTTGATTACATGAGGGTATGTTGTTGTTGCAATTATTTGAACTTTCGGCGAAAAGTGGGTTGTGCCAACTTGGCAGTCCGGCGTCCTCCCTTTTAACGGGTTGTTTTGGGGGACGAGCACACTTTTTGACACGTCTTCTGCTTTCTTTTGAATTCCTTTCGGTGCTGCGCGCATCGGCAGCAGATTCTGCCGAGAAAATGCTTTTCTTAACCGATAATGTTCGGACTCGCCTATTCCACCGACTGATTCCTGAGCTGAAATTTTCTCCTTGCTGACACCTGTCGTCTCCAAGTCCTGGACTGTATTTCAAATATCATCCAAGATGGGATCTTCCTTGTTCATCCTGAATCAATTAGAAAACCTCCTCGGCTCCCGTGATAACCTCCATATAAGCGACGAACTCTCTTTTCCTGCTACTCGCTGCCGGCTTTACTCCTGAACTTCCAGGGACAATTTTGTTTCGGATGGTTAGATTTTGCCTGCTACTCAGCAACTGCTTTTCTCAGATAAGTTATTTTTTTATGTTTTCTTTCCCGGTTAGATAAAGTATAATGAATTCTGCAGTTAAATGATTGAATTAATTGATGAGTTGAGCATTAAATTTTTTTGTAGTAGACCAAGATAACCTAACTCTACTGAAATCATTTTTTGTGTGTGTGTGTCGATTAAGTAAAGTATTAAATTGACGAAGGATTTAATTCTTTTTATTATTGTAACTTAACTTAATTGTAAAGGAAAAATAAGTTCTTCTTGTAATTATGTAATTCAACTTTGGAGTGCCTGCTTAGTGAGGATTGATTTGTAATATCTTTGTTTGAGCCTCTCTGCTACTCTCAGGGATTAACTTTTGGTAGAATCGTAATAGTGTAATTACCTAACATTTATCCGGTTTAACACTATTTAATAAACAACCCCCATAGCACAAAACATCCTCAGGATGTCCTATTTAAGTCGCAATATCCCGGGACATACTTAGGATGTCCTAAGGATGTTGATTCTCAGATGTCCTGAGGAGATCGTAGTTTAACATCCTGAGGATGTCTTATTTAAGTCGCTATGTCCCGGGATATGACTGGATGTCCTGAAGATGTTGACTTTCAGATGTCCTGAGGAGTTCACCAATTTCACATCCTGAGGACATTCATTCTGCATTGTCCGGAGGACTTTCGTTGTCAAACATTTTGAGGATATTTGTTCTCAAATTTACCAGTTTTAATTTTTTGACATTGCACATCTGAAACTTGCACATTATTTTATTTTTCATATGTATTTTACTAAGTTGTTTCTAAATGCTGTACATTAAAAATATTGATATGATTGATGATTTATTCTTGTTATTTTGTTATTAATTTTAACTGCTATTTTTTCTGACATTTTTAAAAATTTATTTAGTCATGGAAAAGATTTTTTTCAATGGATTAGCATTTTCTAGAATATTTGCAAAATTCTAAATAACATATATTTTTTTTTATAAAAAATGTATAAATTACATGTATAATTACTTACAGATTACAAACCCTACTACAAATATAGGTAAAATTAGATATAGATATATTTAATTACGGAAACGATTTTTTTTTTTTTAATTTGGGTATAGAGACATTAGGTATTTTTTTGGAAGCAGGAAACATGAAAAATTAGCAACTGCTTTCGCCGAGAATTGAAGAACGGACCTCTGGAATACCGGCCCAGTGTGCAGAACCACTACACCACGAAGACACGCTAGGTGTGGTGGTGGTGTATTTAATTATGGCAAAGCACACTAGGGCTATCTGCCTAAGGGGAGGGATGTCTTCGTGGAGGACTTTCTAAGGGAAACTGGCTCGTATACACGTTACACGTGGGGAAAACCACGAAAACACCCATGCAGCCAGCCCGTTCGCGGGATTCGAACCTCGGATCGCACTACCAGGGTTCAGCGACTTTACCGCTCGGCCGCTGGTGGGCCGAAGACACGCTAGGAAAGCGGGAGAAATACCTTATATTACGTCTCTTTTTAAAGGCCGACTTTTTTTAAGGGGATCCGATCACTAAATCCTGGGTGTGGATATACCTCATCCAACACCTTTTTAGTTCGGGCGCCACTGTAGAGACATTAGGATTTTTTTGGGAAGCCGTAGAGATGAAAAATTAGCAACCGCCTTCGCCGTGAATCGAACCACGGACCTCTGAAATACCGGCCCAGCGTGCAGAACTATTACACCACGAAGGCACGCTAGGAAAGCGGGAGAAATACCTCATAAGGAAAATTTTTTTCCTCTAAGTACAGGACAGAAAATGTTTTTCAATCGCGCGATCTGTTACTGATATTGAATTGCAGTCGTGCGATAATTTCGCAGTAAAGATACATCTCTGATGACTATCCAAGATTCTAGAAACTTTGGTCTTATATAGAGATGGTCGTCTTATAGAAATAATGCTTAATATCAATATTTATTTATAATCTCAGAACTATTGGTCACTTTCAGAAGTGGTCGTTTGAGAGGCGATATTCTATATATTTATTTACTGATACTCTCAGATTCCAAAATTTGTTTATATTCTCAGAAATATTGGACGGAAGGTGGTCGTCCCATACATGCAAAATTTTACATTTCATTAAAAATGAATTCGGCATTATTTAACTATTTCCCTATTAATTAATTAATTAGATAACTAAAAATTAGGAAATAGTACTGTTTATTACGGAATAATGTAGGAACTTCTACAGAACTATATTCTTTCGCGTCATTGCACATTGTATCCGGCAAACTACTAGTTCCTCGTATTCTTCCGCAAATCCGTAAACATCTGTCTGATTTGAAACTAAATCCAAAATGGCTGCGCCATGAGGTTAACTTGTATGGATATTTTTTGTTGCATGAAAGGTAAGTTCAGTTGCAATACTTGTATGTTTACTTTTTTTGCTTTTCGAATTTATGTCATTTTGACTGTTAAATGTTTCACAGCTTTATGAATTGTTACCATTCTGTCGTGAATTAGTGTATCTCAATGGCTGGCTGTCTTTTCAAATATCTAATTTGCCCTGCTATCCAAATGTTTATGACTGAATTTTTTTTAGTCTAGTTTATGCATTCAGTTTCAAAATAATATGTGTGATCAGATTGCTTATTATTTTATTGCAGCAATAAATTTATGTTAAATAGTTTGAACAATTGTATTAAAATAAGAGTTTGCATTGTTTTGTCCAAAATATGTATGGTTGAAACATTATCTTAATCTAGTTTGTAATTCAAGTTTTTTTGGGGGTATTGTTCTGTTATTGGGACCAGAATCGGAAATGTATGAACCTGTGTTCGTAAGTATGTGCATAGATGTGTATATGTAGACACACAAACATACAAATATACAAGCATACATAAATACAATTCTGAACCCGGTCCTGATAACAGAACAGTACCTTTTTTAAATCTTTTTTTGAATATTTTATAAAAGGATTAAGCATTTTTCAAACTGCATATCATTTTAAGATTCGACTTGCAGGAAGACAAAATATGGTCATTCAATCAAATGCTTATGATTGCTTTTAACATTTTCTCATAAATATTTTATGCATTTTTATTGTATTTTAGATACTTTAGTTATGTAAAGTGAACATGAGAATATTAGAAAAGCTGAAGAATATGAATAGCTACCATAATACATGTATTTTTTCATCGAGTCCATTGTTTTAGAAACCAATGCACCATTATTATATGCTGGCTTATTTTATAGTTATATGCAGTTTAATTTTATGTTCATGTTACTGTAGTATTGTCATTATAATAAAAGTATTCATAATTTTTGTTGAATCTTGCAAGTTGCCTAACATTCAGAATTATTACTACCGAATTTTACTGATAGGTTTTTTCGAGTTAACATAATCTGTCTGATAAATAAAATAAATTGGTGTTTAAATTATATGCATTTCTCTTAATGTTTCATTGAAAGTGAGATGGAAATATAAATGCTATCCAGAAAAGTGAATTCTTTTTGCCTGAAATAACAAACTGTACTAAATGATTAATGTTTATATCATTTTAGAAATGTCAATATTAAAGTTTCTCCCCCTTCTCTTCTTTGATTTTGAAATAATTTATAATAAAATAATATATGCATAAGTGTAATTAATGTAAAGTGTCATTCAATAATATAATTTATTTTTACTGATATTTTTATATTTCTTATCTGGGTTTTCTTTTGGTGTTAGAAGGAGGAAAAGACTGTAATGTTTTAATTAAAGAAATAATTAAAACATTACAGTCTTTTAAATAACACAGTTACAGTAATGTTTATTGAAGCAATCAGTACTGTGTGATTGCCAGTGATTGAATAATGTTAAAATGCATTGTTCATAAGGAAATTTGCTTATCTTTGTGTTATAGATTTTATTTTGACACAAGCTGAAATTTGAATTATTGGAAGCACTTTGAAAACCCGAATTATTTCCTGAATCATTAATCAGGCCAATATATAACATACAAATTTTCATACAAAATTACTTCTTTGAGCATATTATAAAGAGCTCATTTAATTTATTTATTTGTACAAATTTTAGACAAAAGTAGCATGTAACAGTTAAAGATTTATTGAAGCCTACTTGTTACTTGTGGTAACAAAGAAGTGTGAAAGATATTGCCACATTAGCGAACATGACAATCATTGATGCTTAGTTTAGTAATTTAATAATATATTGAGAAATGCTGGGAACTTTCAGAAGTAGACATTTCGGAAATGATGGGCTTGATAAGAAATTTACACGGTTTTATTATTTATTCTTTAGTTAAGAATGGATTTTAGATGTTCATGTGAAAGAATTCTGTTTAATTATATGTGAAAGAATTGTTAAAGTTTGGCATTTAAAAAATGAATTAATAATATGCAATTATCTTTTTATTATACATATATTACTATATATTTCTAATGTGCTATGTAAATGTCAGTGCTAAACAATTGAGATACTATTGTCAGGGCAATCTTTTCTTATACATGAAAAATTCTGACACTTTCTTATCATCTGCCCTCACAGCTTCAACTTATGCTAAAACAGCAAGAGTATGCACACGATAATAGCAAACTATGAATGTGCATACCACACACATGTATTTACATGCTTTATATTTAATCTTTATTTCTGAATAGTATTCCATTGGATGAAAAATATGTGAATATTGACCAATGTATATATTTTTGTGTGTGTGCATCCTAAAATTTCTTGTTTCTTATAAAGTGCTTATTTGAATTACTACTTGTAAACAGAGCAGTAGATATGAACCATAAACTAACCATTTTGCCAATTTTCACAGCTTTGCAGATAGTCAGAAAGCACCAAAATTTGTAATAATGTTAAGTTTAAATGATGTTCTATACTTTTGTGTTGATTTTTCTATTCTATTAATTCTATTACTGTGTTATCAAACTTTCTGCAGGAATTTCAACTGGTTAAGATGTTATTACCATGTGGAGAAGAATTTGGTTTTCAAGCTAGAAAAAATTGCAGCTGAAGGATTTTGTAGAAGGTCAGTCAAACTGGTTTTAGTTAATTATAATTTAATTTTGGGTGAAGAATCCTCAAATTTATTTATCATAAGTGTCTAAAGGTCGTCTAAATTAAATTCTGCTTGTTTTTGAAATTTTTCATGACATTCATTCTTTGATTATTATTATTATTTTTTTAATTTACTAACTTATATCCAGGCACATAATGTTGCATTTAATGCCATAGCTTAAATATTGTAAAATGTTAAAATAATACATTTCACTTAAAAATGTGGTTGTGACAGTAAATTTTCTGTTACATTTAATCATATCTATAAACATTGGTATACATCATTTTTCAATAATCTGTATATTATTTTGTGCATTTCTTTTACATCCAAGATCTGGCATATGACTTGCTTTTCAAACTGATAACATGGTGTAATAATGTAATCTAATGGTTAAAGTTTACTATGGAATGGGCCAAATTTAATAAATTATTCTTTGATAGAAATTTATTCATGTGTTCAGTGTGTCTCATCTCTTTAAATTGCTAAAGTAAATTTTATGTACTTGCATTTAGGAATTTTGACTGTATCAGAGTAATTTTGTTTCAGTTATTATAACATGCAAGGGAAAAAATTCATTCATAGCTCCGTATTTAAAATTAGTTAATTAAAGTCTTTAATAAAGAGGGACGTTTTGTTGTTTTTAATGTCGATAGAGTTTAATTCAAAAATATGCCACATTAAGGGTTACTTTTTAACCTAATTTAAAATTTTCGTTACTTTAACATGTCCGATAATTGTTATTTTAACTCCGATATTGTAATAATATCAAAATTCCTTACTTTTGATAGGTAATCCAAATGTAAAACAAGAAAAGAAAAAATTAAAATCTAGAAGTATATTTATTTCATACCTCTAACAAATAAAAACAACACAAGCACTTTTTACTGTCTATCTGCATAGTGTGGCATGTCCCATAAGACTGAGATTTGTATGGTCAAATCCATGTTTCAGTTAAAGGAAAATGCATGCACAGTCTTCTGATTTTCCCTTCGATTAAGGATTCTGTATATACTAGCATAAGAAATATATTAGTTAATGCAGTGTTATACATCAATATTTATAGACAATTATTGTGGCTATGTTTATTATAATTTTGTTCACTGTAATGGCTGGAGTGCCTAAACCATCATGCTGTGTAAACAAAACTCAAATCTTCATCTCTGCATACTGCTCCACTAGTGTTTAAACCACTGAAATGGTGATTATGGTAGAACATCTTTGGTAAAAATTTACTCTACTGTAACCCTTGGCGAATCGTTTCTTTTTTTTATATCAAGATCGTCACCTGAGAGGATTGGCACCAATTTCAAGGTGGCCGCTACACAAAACCAAAATAAGAAGTCAGACATACACAAACTCTGTGTCCATGTACACATCGACCTATTAAAACAGAGAACTGCACAAACTGGGCATTGTGCACTGCCTTAACTTTGTCCATGTACACATTGATCTATTTTCACTTTAAGAAAATCAAAAAGTTAAAAATATCATAGTTACCAGAAAAAATTCGCCACTGTCTTAACACACAGACTACCAAAAATACACAAACAGAGAGGAATAAGTTACCAAAAATACATATTTCCTAACATAAAAACATTAAACAACAAATCTTCTAACAAAAATTAACACACAGAGACAAAAAAAATTAATGAAACGTCATTTTTTTAACATACCTTTTTTTTCACATGCGTATGTTGAGGCTTCCCACCACCATCCTCCAGGTAAGCAATTCAATTAAATTTTTCGTCTCTTAGTCACCTCAGACATACTCAAACGATGGTACCCACACCAAAATAATAAATAGCATGTTCAAAATACAAGACCATACCACTTCCATGCAACCAAACACAGCAATTGAAAAGAATGGTAAGAACCAAAAACCTGGGACCGTACAAAAGGTTTACTATTAAAAAAAGTAGCCCAAAACTAAATTTATCACAGCACGTTGGCAATATTTGCAGAAATAACTCCTTTTTATTGACAAAAAAAAGTTTTTTTTTTCCCCAAAGGCTACTTTCGCCAACATTATCAACATTAGGGTTACCGAAAAACTTATTTGACGCAATGGGCTTCCACATTTCACAAACAACCAATACCACTTTGCGATTTTTTTTCAGACAGAAACCAAGGTGTACCATACAGTAAAGATTAGCCACATCTTCATTTACTACTGTAAGTACTTCTTTGGTAAATTTCTGCGGTTAAATTCAAAAGTTTAAAATTGCATTAACATGATCAGATTCAGAGTCATAGCTAGGGTTTTCAGCGCTCAGGGACAACTGAAGATTTCACGCCCCCTACTGCTTGCCAAGGATGGAAAACATTTAATTCTAAAATGTTCTAACATCAGTTTGGCGCCCCTTGGATTCTGCACCCGGGGACAGATGCCCCCCCCTTGCCCCCCTCTAGCTACGCCCCTGATCAGATTTTATTTTCTGCACGTAGCTAACAATTACTTATGTGTTGTCAGATAAATGTTACCAGATGCAGTTAATTATTTTTTACTTGCCAATCTCATGAGACAAGTTTTTTTTGCTCCTGCAAAACTTTACTTTGTGTTGCAAAATAAATTCATTCTCACTCTTTTTGGACTTGCCTACACATTAAATTTAAAATAGTTTTATGAATAGGTAAGATGTGATTATCATAATTTTGTTTCTCTCTTTATCTCGGCAACTTTATATGTTGATTCGGTATCCAGGTTACCTACCAGTAGCTGATTGATAAAACTGCTCATATGTTCAGCTGGTGGTTTGAGTTTATTTTCTGACATAAAAAATTTTAAAAGGCACCCCCATGTTTATTTTACTGTAATCGAAAAATCAAATAATTGCTACTCTGTTTATAGGTACTAAATGTTAAAATATTTTAAATGCTTCCTTTAATTTGCATTCTAATAGTCATTTGTTTAAATTTAATTATGAATTATATTCACATATAGTAATTGTGAGTGTTTTTTTATTTTAGGTGCTGTGAAAGGCAATGATAGAGATCCAATTTATCAAGAGTTCTTATATACATAAGAATACATGGATATAAGATTGTTTTTCATGAATTCAAATAAAATGTGATAAATTGGATTAATAAAAACTATTTTGAATTTTGAAAAGTGTTTTTCCTCTGTTAATCATAATATAGTGCCATAAATTTCTGAATGTGTTTATTTTTCATCCAAATAAATAGCTTTACAAAAATTTGTCATATTAATAGATATTGCATAATTTAGCATTATTATAAATATTTATTATAGCAGATTTAGCTGAACTATTTTTTTAGTCTCTTTGCAGATGAAGTCACAAAGGTAAGTGGTTAGATATTTTTCTGTATTCCCCATTAAGTAATTTTATCTGGTAAATTATCATTACTTATATACTAAAGGTGGAAGAATAAGCTTTCCTTGAAGATACAAAAATTTGCAGATATTTCAAAAAATTGGTATACGTAAAAAAGTTCTTAAATTGCCACATATGCGAAACTGAAAATGTTATATATGAAATAGTTCAGAAATATAAATATTTTCACTATTTTTTAACTATAATTCACTGCATTTGTTATATATAATCACAGTTTAAGGTAGCAGTGCTTTTCTCACTGTGATTTCTCATGACAGAGATCATTTTGATTTCAGATGATCATTTTGATTCATGAATACACGTACATAAATCCACGTATTTTGATTTCTCTTTTGAGACCGAATAAAAAATGAACTAAACATTTTCGTTGACATTGAGAGTTGAATAAAAGCTCACCTCAAAATAAAATGAATTAATAAATTTATGGAAAATTTTACATTGCATATATTGAGCAGAAAAAGTAAACTGAATATACTTAATAGAATTAATAATTGGTAGAGTTGATAGCAGAATAAAATGCCTTAATTGCATGGTAAACAGTAGATTTTTTGAAGTTTTTCTATGTTGCGTAAAATGCAGATTTAAATTTTTGATATTGATTGTCATATAAATGGCAATTACTGTTTTATTTTGCTCTGAAATGAATGGTTAGTAATAAAATTCTGGATGAGACAACCTTTAACATGCGCTAGAATTTACAAAGTTTAATTTGGTGCTGATTTCAACGGGTAAATTTCATTTTACTGAATTTTGCATAAAATAATACCAATGAACCATTGCAAATTATTTTCAGAATTTTTGACTTCATATCGTCAGTCGTAAACTTGTTTCGCTTTTCATTCAAGTCTTGCCATTTGGCAAAATTTAACATATTTACCTTTAAAATCTAATATATTATTGACTAACAAGCCAAGCTATTTAAAAGCATTGCACACAGTTCTTAACAATGCTTTTTTTAATTTTTAATCTGATTGATTTAAAATGCATTTAATTCATGATATATCTAATTGAAAACATTTTAATATTTCTACATAATTACATGATATATTTCTTCATTTTTCAAATATATAGAAGATATATAACTTTCTGGTGTCAGTATCTTATAAAATGTTTTGCTATTTCCACTGCCCCATCTGTATTGATAATCTATACATTCATAAGCTTTTAGCCTCTTTGAGTGACTGCTAAAATCTGAGGCCTTTCAGATTTTTTTTTTAATTTTGTGAGCAGAAAGAATTTTAGAAGAGCTTGAGTTACCTTTTGAATGATATAAAGAATTGTTAACATAATGTCAAATTTTTACAACTAAATATTAAATATATAAAAAAGCCTGCAGCATTCTCATGTTACGAAAACATATTTATTTATTCTGAGGCTAGGAATTGATTTAGTTTTAAAAATACAATATTTTCCTTTTAACAATTTCCCAACAGTGTCATCAAAACACTATAAATTCCTTACATGTTTTAAAGAAAGATGATTCATTTATGTAAAGATTATTAAATGGGTAATTTTATTATTCATTTTTTAATACAAATTAACTGAAATTAGAAACTGATTTTGTAAAATAATTTAATTATGAATAATTCAATTTGGGGGCTATTGGATGTTTAAAAATGATCAAAAGATTTTTAATATCTTAAAAATAAAAGCAAAATTTTCAGTTTTAATATTTTGTATTAATAATTCATTTTAATTTCCTTGCTCAGTTTTAATATATTCACAAATTCAGATTTAAAAACAAAAGTTGTATAAATATTTTCAACATTTCTGATTTTTCCATAGTAACCATAGAGAACGATTTGAGACTATATGTGTAAAAAAAAGTAGGTTTTAGATCATCACCACATACTTTCACTGGAATTTTCCTCTGTATATATACTGGGATGTGACACTAAGCAGTTGAGAGTATGCATTTAAGAGGTTAAAGGGATATTGTAACTAGTGTTTCAAATCCTGATAACATCCCATACGCTGTCGGTGGGACGTAGATAGGATGTCCTAAGGATATACTGGGAAGTGACATTAAGCGCTCAGGAGGATGAGTTTAGGAGGAAATTGGGATATTACGGGATGTAGTAAGTAGGACTTTAAATCCTAATAACATCCCATATGCTGTCGATGGGACATAGATAGGATGTTTTTAGGATATAATGGGATGTGCTTAGGAGGTTTGTGGGATGTCCTTAGGATGTAGTAAGTAGGAGTTCATATCCTAATAACATCCCGCACGCTGTCGAAGGGACTTGGTTGGGATGTCCTGAGGATATCCCGGGATGTGACATTAAGCACTCGGGAGGAGGTGTTTAGGAGGTTCGCGGGGTATTCCGGGATGTCCTGAGGATGTGCGCATATCCCTCTAGCAACATCCTTGGGATATCCCAAGGATGTTTTTGTGCTATGTGGGAAATGAAAATTATTATGTGCAATAACTATTTTATTTTTCTTGGATGGTATTGAGTGCAATAATATGTCTTCTGTATTGATTATTCTGTGTGAAGTGTAAGGTGTAACTTGTTAAAATTTATATTTTTTTTTCTCCCCGGGGAGAGTATAGTTCATTAATTTATAGTTTATTTCTGGTATGTTTACATGATTGCTATAGTAACTATAATAGAAATTCTAAAGAATAATGTTAAGAAATAATTACTCAGTAATAGTTTGATTTGTAAAACAATAGTACTGCAGTGTTGAATATATTTTGATTTTCCAGGTAAATAGATATATATATATATTAATTGCAATAAGAGTTAAATAAATAAATAAATAAGTTTTTCCAGATCATTCAATGGTTAAATTTATTTTGTGTGCTCATGATTTTTACCAGTCTTTACTCAAATGGATTTTAGGGATATTCCGAAATAAACACAACGCAATTAGAACAGGTTATTGATACTGGGATGTTATGGTAGGAAAGAGTATTCTGGTGTTATGGTCAATTGTAGGATACCTTTTGGTAACGTAGGAAAATTTAGAAGGTAAAAATTCAAAAAAAAAAAAAAAACCATAAAATGATTCATAAAAATCAAAATTTTAATTTGTAATTATTCAAAATTTGAGCTACACAAGTTTGGTTATATTCTTTTTTGGCCTATTAATTCTAGTGTAATATATTTTGTCTTTCCGAGTTTACGCGAACTGCGTCGTCAATCTTGTACACGCAAACAATGGATAGGTAATTTTTTTCACGTAATAAACTCAGTTTTTCATGTCAAAAATTAATTTGATTTCTTAGTATATAATATCATTAGTTGCAGAAAAATTAGCTCTTTAATTTGACATAACTTTCGTTTTTCTAACTTTAATTGCATTTCAGTTATGAGCTTTAATTAGTAAATTTTTCTTCGTTTGCTTGTGATTTACTTAAAGGGAGATGAAATGCCCTCTTTCCGGTTGAAAAGTCACTTTTTGCGAGTTTCAGCGTTCTTTCGTTGGGACCCCTTGCAGGGTTGTTGAAATTCCTAATTTTTCCCTGCCACAGGTGGTGTTTATTTGGCGAAGGTTTGGCGACATAGAATTTCCGTTGAGGTTTCAAAGTAGTGGATTTGGCGAGCTTGATAACATGAGGGTATGTTGTTGTTGGAATTATTTTAACTTTCGGCAAAAAGTGGGTTGTGCCAACTTGGCAGTCCGGCGTCCCCCCTTTTAACGGGTTGTTTTGGGGGACGAGCATACTTTTTGACACGTCTTCTGCTTTCTTTTGAATTCCTTTCGGTTGCGCGCATCGGCAGCAGATTCTGCCGAGAAAATGCTTTTCTTAACCGATAATGTTACGGGCCTTGTGCCTCCGCGCCTTGAGCGCGGGCACTGGTTTACGGGTATCTTTGTCTATACCTAGGTCTTCGTAGCTACATCATATTTTTGGGGTGTATGCGTTTACATTAAAGTTCTCAAGAAATTTAATGCTGAAAATCGTCATCTAGAAAGATGTCTCTATTGTCTCTACCTAGTTCTCTACCATAGAAATGCTTCATTTGTTTTTTTTTGGCTTCCTCCAACACCCGCTTCTTCTTTGAACTTAGAAGTCGGACTCGCCTATTCCACCGACTGATTCCTGAGCTGAAATTTTCTCCTTGCTGACAGCTCTCGTCTCCAAGTGCTGGACTGTATTTCAAATTTCATCCAAGATGGGATCTTCCTTGTTCATCCTGAATCAATTAGAAAACCTCCTCGGCTCCCGTGATAACCTCCATATAATCGACGAAGTCTCTTTTCCTGCTACTCGCTACCGGCTTTACTCCTGAACTTCCAGGGGCAATTTTGTTTTGGATGGTTAGATTTTGCCTGCTACTCAGCAACTGCTTTTCTCAGATAAGTTTTTTTTTTATGTTTTCTTTCCCGGTTAGATAAAGTATAATGAATTCTCCAGTTAAATGATTGAATTAATTGATGAGTTGAGCATTAAATTGTTTTTGTAGTAGACCAAATTAACCTAACTCTATTGAAATCATTTTTTTTTGTGTGTGTCGATTAAGTAAAGTATTAAATTGACGAAGCATTTAATTTTTTTATTATTGTAACTTAACTTAATTGTAAAGGAAAAATAAGTTCTTGTAATTATATAATTCAACTTTGGAGTGCCTGCTTAGTGAGGATTGATTTGTAATATCTTTGTTTGTGCCTCTCTGCTACTCTCAGGGATTAAGTTTTGGTAGAATCGTAATAGTGTAATTACCTAACATTTATCCGGTTTAACACTATTTAATAAACAAATGAAAATTATTATGTGCAATAACTATTTTGTTTTTGTTGGATGTTATTGAGTGCAATAATATGTCTTCTGTATTGATTATTCTGTGTGAAGTGGAAGGTGTAACTTGTTAAAATTTATATTTTTTTTTTCTCCCCTGGGAGGGTACAGTTCATTAATTTATAGTTTATTTCTGGTATGTTTACATGATTGCTATAGTAACTATAATAGAAATTCTAAAGACTAATGTTAAGAAATAATTACTCAGTAATAGTTTGATTTGTAAAACAATAGTACTGCAGTGTTGAATATATTTTTATTTTCCAGGTAAATAGATATATATATATTAATTGCAATAAGAGTTAAATAAATAAATAAGTTTTTCTAGATCATTCAATGGTTAAATTTATTTTGTGTGCTCATGATTTTTACCAGTCTTTACTCAAATGGATTTTAGGGTTATTCCGAAATAAACACAACGCAATTAGAACAGGTTATTGATACTGGGATGTTATGGTAGGAAAGAGTATTCTGGTGTTATGGTCAATTGTAGGATACCTTTTGGTAACGTAGGAAAATTTAGAAGGTAAAAATTCAAAAAAAAAAAAAAAAAAAAACCATAACATTTTTGGTGCCATTCAAAAAAAAAATCCATAACATTTATTGGTGCCGTGACCAGGATAAATTGTAGGTGCTGTAAAAATTTTCAGATATAACATTAGCGAATTTAATTAAGTGATTCATAAAAATCAAAATTTTAATTTGTAATTATTCAAAATTTGAGCTACACAAGTTTGGTTATATTCTTTTTTGGCCTATTAATTCTAGTGTAATATATTTTGGCTTTCCGAGTTTACGCGAACTGCGTCGTCAATCTTGTACACGCAAACAATGGATAGGTGATTTTTTTCACGTAATAAACTCAGTTTTTCATGTCAAAAATTAATTTGATTTCTTAGTATTTAATATCATTAGTTGCAGAAAAATTAGCCCTTTAATTTGACATAACTTTCGTTTTCGTAACTTTAATTGCATTTCAGTTATGAGCTTTAATTAGTAAATTTTTCTTTGTTTGCTTGTGATTTAGTTACAGGGGGATGAAATGCCCTCTTTCCGGTTGAAAAGTCACTTTTTGCGAGTTTCAGCGTTCTTTCGTTGGGACCCCTTGCAGGGTTGTTGAAATTCCTAATTTTTCCCTGCCACAGGTGGTGTTTATTTCGCGAGGGTTTGGCGACATAGAATTTCCGTTGAGGTTTGAAAGTAGTGGATTTGACGAGTTTGATAACATGAGGGTATGTTGTTGTTGCAATTATTTTAACTTTCGGCGAAAAGTGGGTTGTGCCAACTTGGCAGTAAGGCGTCCTCCCTTTTAACGGGTTGTTTTGGGGGACGAGCACACTTTTTGACACGTCTTCTGCTTTCTTTTGAATTCCTTTCGGTGCTGCACGTATCGGCAGCAGATTCTGCCGAGAAAATGCTTTTCTTAACCGATAATGTTACGGGCCTCGTGCCTCCGCGCCTTGAGCGCGGGCTCTGGTTTACGGGTATCTTTGTCTATACCTAGGTCTTCGTAGCTACATCATATTTTTTGGGGTGTATGCGTGTACATTAAAGTTCTCAAGAAATTTAATGCTGAAAATCGTCGTCTAGAAAGATGTCTCTACCTAGTTCTCTACCATAGGAATGCTTCAATTGTTTTTTTGGCTTCATCCAACACCCGCTTCTTCTTTGAACTTAGAAGTCGGACTCGCCTATCCCACCGACTGATTCCTGAGCTGAAATTTTCTCCTTGCTGACAGCTGTCGTCTCCAAGTCCTGGACTGTATTTCAAATTTCATCCAAGATGGGATCTTCCTTGTTCATTCTGAATCAATTAGAAAACCTCCTCGGCTCCCGTGATAACCTCCATATAATCGACGAACTCTTTTCCTGCTACTCGCTACCGGCTTTACTCGTGAACTTCCAGGGACAATTTTGTTTCGGATGGTTAGATTTTGCCTGCTACTCAGCAACTGCTTTTCTCAGATAAGTTATTTTTTTTTATGTTTTCTTTCCCGGTTAGATAAAGTATAATGAATTCTGCAGTTAAATGATTGAATTAATTGATGAGTTGAGCATTAAATTTTTTTTGTAGTAGACCAAGTTAACCTAACTCTATTGAAATCATTTTTTTTTGTGTGTGTGTCGATTAAGTAAAGTATTAAATTGACGAAGCATTTAATTTTTTTATTATTGTAACTTAACTTAATTGTAAAGGAAAAATAAGTTCTTGTAATTATATAATTCAACTTTGGAGTGCCTGCTTAGTGAGGATTGATTTGTAATATCTTTGTTTGTGCCTCTCTGCTACTCTCAGGGATTAACTTTTGGTAGAATCGTAATAGTGTAATTACCTAACATTTATCCGGTTAAACACTACTTTAATAAAGAAATGAAAATTATTATGTGCAATAACTATTTTATTTTTGTTGGATGGTATTGAGTGCAATAATATGTCTTCTGTGTTGATTATTCTGTGTGAAGTGGAAGGTGTAACTTGTTAAAATTTATATTTTTTTCCCTCCCCTGGGAGGGTACTGTTCATTAATTTATAGTTTATTTCTGGTATGTTTACATGATTGCTATAGTAACTATAATAGAAATTCTAAAGACGAATGTTAAGAAATAATTACTCAGTAATAGTTTGATTTGTAAAACAATAGTACTGCAGTGTTGAATATATTTTTATTTTCCAGGTAAATAGATATATATATATTAATTGCAATAAGAGTTAAATAAATAAATAAGTTTTTCTAGATCATTCAATGGTTAAATTTATTTTGTGTGCTCATGATTTTTACCAGTCTTTACTCAAATGGATTTTAGGGTTATTCCGAAATAAACACAACGCAATTAGAACAGGTTATTGATACTGGGATGTTATGGTAGGAAAGAGTATTCTGGTGTTATGGTCAATTGTAGGATACCTTTTGGTAACGTAGGAAAATTTAGAAGGTAAAAATTCAAAAAAAAAAAAAACCATAACATTTTTGGTGCGATTCAAAAAAAAAAAGCCATAACATTTATTGGTGCCGTGACCAGGATAAATTGTAGGTGCTGTAAAAATTTTCAGATATAACATTAGCGAATTTAATTAAGTGATTCATAAAAATCAAAATTTTAATTCGTAATTATTCAAAATTTGAGCTACACAAGTTTGGTTATATTCTTTTTTGGCCTATTAATTCTAGTGTAATATATTTTGGCTTTCCGAGTTTACGCGAACTGCGTCGTCAATCTTGTACACGCAAACAATGGATAGGTGATTTTTTTCACGTAATAAACTCAGTTTTTCATGTCAAAATTTAATTTGATTTCTTAGTATTTAATATCATTAGTTGCAGAAAAATTAGCTCTTTAATTTGACATAACTTTCGTTTTCGTAACTTTAATTGCATTTCAGTTATGAGCTTTAATTAGTAAATTTTTCTTTGTTTGCTTGTGATTTAGTTAAAGGGGGATGAAATGCCCTCTTTCCGGTTGAAAAGTCACTTTTTGCGAGTTTCAGCGTTCTTTCGTTGGGACCCCTTGCAGGGTTGTTGAAATTCCTAATTGTTCCCTGCCACAGGTGGTGTTTATTTGGCGAGGGTTTGGCGACATAGAATTTCCGTTGAGGTTTGAAAGTAGTGGATTTGACGAGTTTGATAACATGAGGGTATGTTTTTGTTGCAATTATTTTAACTTTCGGCGAAAAGTGGGTTGTGCGAACTTGGCAGTAAGGCGTCCTCCCTTTTAACGGGTTGTTTTGGGGGACGAGCACACTTTTTGACACGTCTTCTGCTTTCTTTTGAATTCCTTTCGGTGCTGCACGTATCGGCAGCAGATTCTGCCGAGAAAATGCTTTTCTTAACCGATAATGTTACGGGCCTCGTGCCTCCGCGCCTTGAGCGCGGGTACTGGTTTACGGGTATCTTTGTCTATACCTAGGCCTTCGTAGCTACATCATATTTTTTGGGGTGTATGCGTTTACATTAAAGTTCTCAAGAAAATTAATGCTGAAAATCGTCGTCTAGAAAGATGTCTCTACCTAGTTCTCTACCATAGGAATGCTTCATTTGTTTCTTTGGCTTCATCCAACACCCGCTTCTTCTTTGAACTTAGAAGTCGGACTCGCCTATCCCACCGACTGATTCCTGAGCTGAAATTTTCTCCTTGCTGACAGCACTCGTCTCCAAGTGCTGGACTGTATTTCAAATTTCATCCAAGATGGGATCTTCCTTGTTCATCCTGAATCAATTAGAAAACCTCTTCGGCTCCCGTGATAACCTCCATATAATCGACGAACTCTTTTCCTGCTACTCGCTACCGGCTTTACTCCTGAACTTCCAGGGACAATTTTGTTTCGGATGGTTAGATTTTGCCTGCTACTCAGCAACTGCTTTTCTCAGATAAGTTATTTTTTTTTTATGTTTTCTTTCCCGGTTAGATAAAGTATAATGAATTCTGCAGTTAAATGATTGAATTAATTGATGAGTTGAGCATTAAATTTTTTTTTGTAGTAGACCAAGTTAACCTAACTCTATTGAAATCATTTTTTTTGTGTGTGTGTGTCGATTAAGTAAAGTATTAAATTGACGAAGCATTTAATTTTTTTATTATTGTAACTTAACTTAATTGTAAAGGAAAAATAAGTTCTTGTAATTATATAATTCAACTTTGGAGTGCCTGCTTAGTGAGGATTGATTTGTAATATCTTTGTTTGTGCCTCTCTGCTACTCTCAGGGATTAACTTTTGGTAGAATCGTAATAGTGTAATTACCTAACATTTATCCGGTTAAACACTACTTTAATAAAGAAATGAAAATTATTATGTGCAATAACTATTTTATTTTTGTTGGATGGTATTGAGTGCAATAATATGTCTTCTGTATTGATTATTCTGTGTGAAGTGGAAGGTGTAACTTGTTAAAATTTATATTTTTTTCCCTCCCCTGGGAGGGTACTGTTCATTAATTTATAGTTTATTTCTGGTATGTTTACATGATTGCTATAGTAACTATAATAGAAATTCTAAAGACGAATGTTAAGAAATAATTGCTCAGTAATAGTTTGATTTGTAAAACAATAGTACTGCAGTGTTGAATATATTTTTATTTTCCAGGTAAATAGATATATATATATTAATTGCAAAAAGAGTTAAATAAATAAATAAGTTTTTCTAGATCATTCAATGGTTAAATTTATTTTGTGTGCTCATGATTTTTACCAGTCTTTACTCAAATGGATTTTAGGGTTATTCCGAAATAAACACAACGCAATTAGAACAGGTTATTGATACTGGGATGTTATGGTAGGAAAGAGTATTCTGGTATTATGGTCAATTGTAGGATACCTTTTGGTAACGTAGGAAAATTTAGAAGGTAAAAATTCAAAAAAAAAAAAACCATAACATTTTTGGTGCGATTCAAAAAAAAAAAGCCATAACATTTATTGGTGCCGTGACCAGGATAAATTGTAGGTGCTGTAAAAATTTTCAGATATAACATTAGCGAATTTAATTAAGTGATTCATAAAAATCAAAATTTTAATTCGTAATTATTCAAAATTTGAGCTACACAAGTTTGGTTATATTCTTTTTTGGCCTATTAATTCTAGTGTAATATATTTTGGCTTTCCGAGTTTACGCGAACTGCGTCGTCAATCTTGTACACGCAAACAATGGATAGGTGATTTTTTTCACGTAATAAACTCAGTTTTTCATGTCAAAATTTAATTTGATTTCTTAGTATTTAATATCATTAGTTGCAGAAAAATTAGCTCTTTAATTTGACATAACTTTCGTTTTCGTAACTTTAATTGCATTTCAGTTATGAGCTTTAATTAGTAAATTTTTCTTTGTTTGCTTGTGATTTAGTTAAAGGGGGATGAAATGCCCTCTTTCCGGTTGAAAAGTCACTTTTTGCGAGTTTCAGCGTTCTTTCGTTGGGACCCCTTGCAGGGTTGTTGAAATTCCTAATTGTTCCCTGCCACAGGTGGTGTTTATTTGGCGAGGGTTTGGCGACATAGAATTTCCGTTGAGGTTTGAAAGTAGTGGATTTGACGAGTTTGATAACATGAGGGTATGTTTTTGTTGCAATTATTTTAACTTTCGGCGAAAAGTGGGTTGTGCGAACTTGGCAGTAAGGCGTCCTCCCTTTTAACGGGTTGTTTTGGGGGACGAGCACACTTTTTGACACGTCTTCTGCTTTCTTTTGAATTCCTTTCGGTGCTGCACGTATCGGCAGCAGATTCTGCCGAGAAAATGCTTTTCTTAACCGATAATGTTACGGGCCTCGTGCCTCCGCGCCTTGAGCGCGGGTACTGGTTTACGGGTATCTTTGTCTATACCTAGGCCTTCGTAGCTACATCATATTTTTTGGGGTGTATGCGTTTACATTAAAGTTCTCAAGAAAATTAATGCTGAAAATCGTCGTCTAGAAAGATGTCTCTACCTAGTTCTCTACCATAGGAATGCTTCATTTGTTTCTTTGGCTTCATCCAACACCCGCTTCTTCTTTGAACTTAGAAGTCGGACTCGCCTATCCCACCGACTGATTCCTGAGCTGAAATTTTCTCCTTGCTGACAGCTCTCGTCTCCAAGTGCTGGACTGTATTTCAAATTTCATCCAAGATGGGATCTTCCTTGTTCATCCTGAATCAATTAGAAAACCTCCTCGGCTCCCGTGATAACCTCCATATAATCGACGAACTCTTTTCCTGCTACTCGCTACCGGCTTTACTCCTGAACTTCCAGGGACAATTTTGTTTCGGATGGTTAGATTTTGCCTGCTACTCAGCAACTGCTTTTCTCAGATAAGTTATTTTTTTTTATGTTTTCTTTCCCGGTTAGATAAAGTATAATGAATTCTGCAGTTAAATGATTGAATTAATTGATGAGTTGAGCATTAAATTTTTTTTTGTAGTAGACCAAGTTAACCTAACTCTATTGAAATCATTTTTTTGTGTGTGTGTGTCGATTAAGTAAAGTATTAAATTGACGAAGCATTTAATTTTTTTATTATTGTAACTTAACTTAATTGTAAAGGAAAAATAAGTTCTTGTAATTATATAATTCAACTTTGGAGTGCCTGCTTAGTGAGGATTGATTTGTAATATCTTTGTTTGTGCCTCTCTGCTACTCTCAGGGATTAACTTTTGGTAGAATCGTAATAGTGTAATTACCTAACATTTATCCGGTTAAACACTACTTTAATAAAGAAATGAAAATTATTATGTGCAATAACTATTTTATTTTTGTTGGATGGTATTGAGTGCAATAATATGTCTTCTGTATTGATTATTCTGTGTGAAGTGGAAGGTGTAACTTGTTAAAATTTATATTTTTTTCCCTCCCCTGGGAGGGTACTGTTCATTAATTTATAGTTTATTTCTGGTATGTTTACATGATTGCTATAGTAACTATAATAGAAATTCTAAAGACGAATGTTAAGAAATAATTGCTCAGTAATAGTTTGATTTGTAAAACAATAGTACTGCAGTGTTGAATATATTTTTATTTTCCAGGTAAATAGATATATATATATTAATTGCAAAAAGAGTTAAATAAATAAATAAGTTTTTCTAGATCATTCAATGGTTAAATTTATTTTGTGTGCTCATGATTTTTACCAGTCTTTACTCAAATGGATTTTAGGGTTATTCCGAAATAAACACAACGCAATTAGAACAGGTTATTGATACTGGGATGTTATGGTAGGAAAGAGTATTCTGGTATTATGGTCAATTGTAGGATACCTTTTGGTAACGTAGGAAAATTTAGAAGGTAAAAATTCAAAAAAAAAAAAACCATAACATTTTTGGTGCGATTCAAAAAAAAAAAGCCATAACATTTATTGGTGCCGTGACCAGGATAAATTGTAGGTGCTGTAAAAATTTTCAGATATAACATTAGCGAATTTAATTAAGTGATTCATAAAAATCAAAATTTTAATTCGTAATTATTCAAAATTTGAGCTACACAAGTTTGGTTATATTCTTTTTTGGCCTATTAATTCTAGTGTAATATATTTTGGCTTTCCGAGTTTACGCGAACTGCGTCGTCAATCTTGTACACGCAAACAATGGATAGGTGATTTTTTTCACGTAATAAACTCAGTTTTTCATGTCAAAATTTAATTTGATTTCTTAGTATTTAATATCATTAGTTGCAGAAAAATTAGCTCTTTAATTTGACATAACTTTCGTTTTCGTAACTTTAATTGCATTTCAGTTATGAGCTTTAATTAGTAAATTTTTCTTTGTTTGCTTGTGATTTAGTTAAAGGGGGATGAAATGCCCTCTTTCCGGTTGAAAAGTCACTTTTTGCGAGTTTCAGCGTTCTTTCGTTGGGACCCCTTGCAGGGTTGTTGAAATTCCTAATTGTTCCCTGCCACAGGTGGTGTTTATTTGGCGAGGGTTTGGCGACATAGAATTTCCGTTGAGGTTTGAAAGTAGTGGATTTGACGAGTTTGATAACATGAGGGTATGTTTTTGTTGCAATTATTTTAACTTTCGGCGAAAAGTGGGTTGTGCGAACTTGGCAGTAAGGCGTCCTCCCTTTTAACGGGTTGTTTTGGGGGACGAGCACACTTTTTGACACGTCTTCTGCTTTCTTTTGAATTCCTTTCGGTGCTGCACGTATCGGCAGCAGATTCTGCCGAGAAAATGCTTTTCTTAACCGATAATGTTACGGGCCTCGTGCCTCCGCGCCTTGAGCGCGGGTACTGGTTTACGGGTATCTTTGTCTATACCTAGGCCTTCGTAGCTACATCATATTTTTTGGGGTGTATGCGTTTACATTAAAGTTCTCAAGAAAATTAATGCTGAAAATCGTCGTCTAGAAAGATGTCTCTACCTAGTTCTCTACCATAGGAATGCTTCATTTGTTTCTTTGGCTTCATCCAACACCCGCTTCTTCTTTGAACTTAGAAGTCGGACTCGCCTATCCCACCGACTGATTCCTGAGCTGAAATTTTCTCCTTGCTGACAGCACTCGTCTCCAAGTGCTGGACTGTATTTCAAATTTCATCCAAGATGGGATCTTCCTTGTTCATCCTGAATCAATTAGAAAACCTCCTCGGCTCCCGTGATAACCTCCATATAATCGACGAACTCTTTTCCTGCTACTCGCTACCGGCTTTACTCCTGAACTTCCAGGGACAATTTTGTTTCGGATGGTTAGATTTTGCCTGCTACTCAGCAACTGCTTTTCTCAGATAAGTTATTTTTTTTTATGTTTTCTTTCCCGGTTAGATAAAGTATAATGAATTCTGCAGTTAAATGATTGAATTAATTGATGAGTTGAGCATTAAATTTTTTTTGTAGTAGACCAAGTTAACCTAACTCTATTGAAATCATTTTTTTTTGTGTGTGTGTCGATTAAGTAAAGTATTAAATTGACGAAGCATTTAATTTTTTTATTATTGTAACTTAACTTAATTGTAAAGGAAAAATAAGTTCTTGTAATTATATAATTCAACTTTGGAGTGCCTGCTTAGTGAGGATTGATTTGTAATATCTTTGTTTGTGCCTCTCTGCTACTCTCAGGGATTAACTTTTGGTAGAATCGTAATAGTGTAATTACCTAACATTTATCCGGTTAAACACTACTTTAATAAAGAAATGAAAATTATTATGTGCAATAACTATTTTATTTTTGTTGGATGGTATTGAGTGCAATAATATGTCTTCTGTGTTGATTATTCTGTGTGAAGTGGAAGGTGTAACTTGTTAAAATTTATATTTTTTTCCCTCCCCTGGGAGGGTACTGTTCATTAATTTATAGTTTATTTCTGGTATGTTTACATGATTGCTATAGTAACTATAATAGAAATTCTAAAGACGAATGTTAAGAAATAATTACTCAGTAATAGTTTGATTTGTAAAACAATAGTACTGCAGTGTTGAATATATTTTTATTTTCCAGGTAAATAGATATATATATATTAATTGCAATAAGAGTTAAATAAATAAATAAGTTTTTCTAGATCATTCAATGGTTAAATTTATTTTGTGTGCTCATGATTTTTACCAGTCTTTACTCAAATGGATTTTAGGGTTATTCCGAAATAAACACAACGCAATTAGAACAGGTTATTGATACTGGGATGTTATGGTAGGAAAGAGTATTCTGGTGTTATGGTCAATTGTAGGATACCTTTTGGTAACGTAGGAAAATTTAGAAGGTAAAAATTCAAAAAAAAAAAACCATAACATTTTTGGTGCGATTCAAAAAAAAAAAAAGCCATAACATTTATTGGTGCCGTGACCAGGATAAATTGTAGGTGCTGTAAAAATTTTCAGATATAACATTAGCGAATTTAATTAAGTGATTCATAAAAATCAAAATTTTAATTCGTAATTATTCAAAATTTGAGCTACACAAGTTTGGTTATATTCTTTTTTGGCCTATTAATTCTAGTGTAATATATTTTGGCTTTCCGAGTTTACGCGAACTGCGTCGTCAATCTTGTACACGCAAACAATGGATAGGTGATTTTTTTCACGTAATAAACTCAGTTTTTCATGTCAAAATTTAATTTGATTTCTTAGTATTTAATATCATTAGTTGCAGAAAAATTAGCTCTTTAATTTGACATAACTTTCGTTTTCGTAACTTTAATTGCATTTCAGTTATGAGCTTTAATTAGTAAATTTTTCTTTGTTTGCTTGTGATTTAGTTAAAGGGGGATGAAATGCCCTCTTTCCGGTTGAAAAGTCACTTTTTGCGAGTTTCAGCGTTCTTTCGTTGGGACCCCTTGCAGGGTTGTTGAAATTCCTAATTGTTCCCTGCCACAGGTGGTGTTTATTTGGCGAGGGTTTGGCGACATAGAATTTCCGTTGAGGTTTGAAAGTAGTGGATTTGACGAGTTTGATAACATGAGGGTATGTTTTTGTTGCAATTATTTTAACTTTCGGCGAAAAGTGGGTTGTGCGAACTTGGCAGTAAGGCGTCCTCCCTTTTAACGGGTTGTTTTGGGGGACGAGCACACTTTTTGACACGTCTTCTGCTTTCTTTTGAATTCCTTTCGGTGCTGCACGTATCGGCAGCAGATTCTGCCGAGAAAATGCTTTTCTTAACCGATAATGTTACGGGCCTCGTGCCTCCGCGCCTTGAGCGCGGGTACTGGTTTACGGGTATCTTTGTCTATACCTAGGCCTTCGTAGCTACATCATATTTTTTGGGGTGTATGCGTTTACATTAAAGTTCTCAAGAAAATTAATGCTGAAAATCGTCGTCTAGAAAGATGTCTCTACCTAGTTCTCTACCATAGGAATGCTTCATTTGTTTCTTTGGCTTCATCCAACACCCGCTTCTTCTTTGAACTTAGAAGTCGGACTCGCCTATCCCACCGACTGATTCCTGAGCTGAAATTTTCTCCTTGCTGACAGCACTCGTCTCCAAGTGCTGGACTGTATTTCAAATTTCATCCAAGATGGGATCTTCCTTGTTCATCCTGAATCAATTAGAAAACCTCCTCGGCTCCCGTGATAACCTCCATATAATCGACGAACTCTTTTCCTGCTACTCGCTACCGGCTTTACTCCTGAACTTCCAGGGACAATTTTGTTTCGGATGGTTAGATTTTGCCTGCTACTCAGCAACTGCTTTTCTCAGATAAGTTATTTTTTTTTTATGTTTTCTTTCCCGGTTAGATAAAGTATAATGAATTCTGCAGTTAAATGATTGAATTAATTGATGAGTTGAGCATTAAATTTTTTTTTGTAGTAGACCAAGTTAACCTAACTCTATTGAAATCATTTTTTTTGTGTGTGTGTGTCGATTAAGTAAAGTATTAAATTGACGAAGCATTTAATTTTTTTATTATTGTAACTTAACTTAATTGTAAAGGAAAAATAAGTTCTTGTAATTATATAATTCAACTTTGGAGTGCCTGCTTAGTGAGGATTGATTTGTAATATCTTTGTTTGTGCCTCTCTGCTACTCTCAGGGATTAACTTTTGGTAGAATCGTAATAGTGTAATTACCTAACATTTATCCGGTTAAACACTACTTTAATAAAGAAATGAAAATTATTATGTGCAATAACTATTTTATTTTTGTTGGATGGTATTGAGTGCAATAATATGTCTTCTGTATTGATTATTCTGTGTGAAGTGGAAGGTGTAACTTGTTAAAATTTATATTTTTTTCCCTCCCCTGGGAGGGTACTGTTCATTAATTTATAGTTTATTTCTGGTATGTTTACATGATTGCTATAGTAACTATAATAGAAATTCTAAAGACGAATGTTAAGAAATAATTGCTCAGTAATAGTTTGATTTGTAAAACAATAGTACTGCAGTGTTGAATATATTTTTATTTTCCAGGTAAATAGATATATATATATTAATTGCAAAAAGAGTTAAATAAATAAATAAGTTTTTCTAGATCATTCAATGGTTAAATTTATTTTGTGTGCTCATGATTTTTACCAGTCTTTACTCAAATGGATTTTAGGGTTATTCCGAAATAAACACAACGCAATTAGAACAGGTTATTGATACTGGGATGTTATGGTAGGAAAGAGTATTCTGGTATTATGGTCAATTGTAGGATACCTTTTGGTAACGTAGGAAAATTTAGAAGGTAAAAATTCAAAAAAAAAAAACCATAACATTTTTGGTGCGATTCAAAAAAAAAAGCCATAACATTTATTGGTGCCGTGACCAGGATAAATTGTAGGTGCTGTAAAAATTTTCAGATATAACATTAGCGAATTTAATTAAGTGATTCATAAAAATCAAAATTTTAATTCGTAATTATTCAAAATTTGAGCTACACAAGTTTGGTTATATTCTTTTTTGGCCTATTAATTCTAGTGTAATATATTTTGGCTTTCCGAGTTTACGCGAACTGCGTCGTCAATCTTGTACACGCAAACAATGGATAGGTGATTTTTTTCACTTAATAAACTCAGTTTTTCATGTCAAAATTTAATTTGATTTCTTAGTATTTAATATCATTAGTTGCAGAAAAATTAGCTCTTTAATTTGACATAACTTTCGTTTTCGTAACTTTAATTGCATTTCAGTTATGAGCTTTAATTAGTAAATTTTTCTTTGTTTGCTTGTGATTTAGTTAAAGGGGGATGAAATGCCCTCTTTCCGGTTGAAAAGTCACTTTTTGCGAGTTTCAGCGTTCTTTCGTTGGGACCCCTTGCAGGGTTGTTGAAATTCCTAATTGTTCCCTGCCACAGGTGGTGTTTATTTGGCGAGGGCTTGGCGACATAGAATTTCCGTTGAGGTTTGAAAGTAGTGGATTTGACGAGTTTGATAACATGAGGGTATGTTTTTGTTGCAATTATTTTAACTTTCGGCGAAAAGTGGGTTGTGCGAACTTGGCAGTAAGGCGTCCTCCCTTTTAACGGGTTGTTTTGGGGGACGAGCACACTTTTTGACACGTCTTCTGCTTTCTTTTGAATTCCTTTCGGTGCTGCACGTATCGGCAGCAGATTCTGCCGAGAAAATGCTTTTCTTAACCGATAATGTTACGGGCCTCGTGCCTCCGCGCCTTGAGCGCGGGTACTGGTTTACGGGTATCTTTGTCTATACCTAGGCCTTCGTAGCTACATCATATTTTTTGGGGTGTATGCGTTTACATTAAAGTTCTCAAGAAAATTAATGCTGAAAATCGTCGTCTAGAAAGATGTCTCTACCTAGTTCTCTACCATAGGAATGCTTCATTTGTTTCTTTGGCTTCATCCAACACCCGCTTCTTCTTTGAACTTAGAAGTCGGACTCGCCTATCCCACCGACTGATTCCTGAGCTGAAATTTTCTCCTTGCTGACAGCTCTCGTCTCCAAGTGCTGGACTGTATTTCAAATTTCATCCAAGATGGGATCTTCCTTGTTCATCCTGAATCAATTAGAAAACCTCCTCGGCTCCCGTGATAACCTCCATATAATCGACGAACTCTTTTCCTGCTACTCGCTACCGGCTTTACTCCTGAACTTCCAGGGACAATTTTGTTTCGGATGGTTAGATTTTGCCTGCTACTCAGCAACTGCTTTTCTCAGATAAGTTATTTTTTTTTTATGTTTTCTTTCCCGGTTAGATAAAGTATAATGAATTCTGCAGTTAAATGATTGAATTAATTGATGAGTTGAGCATTAAATTTTTTTTTGTAGTAGACCAAGTTAACCTAACTCTATTGAAATCATTTTTTTTTTGTGTGTGTGTCGATTAAGTAAAGTATTAAATTGACGAAGCATTTAATTTTTTTATTATTGTAACTTAACTTAATTGTAAAGGAAAAATAAGTTCTTGTAATTATATAATTCAACTTTGGAGTGCCTGCTTAGTGAGGATTGATTTGTAATATCTTTGTTTGTGCCTCTCTGCTACTCTCAGGGATTAACATTTGGTAGAATCGTAATAGTGTAATTACCTAACATTTATCCGGTTAAACACTACTTTAATAAAGAAATGAAAATTATTATGTGCAATAACTATTTTATTTTTGTTGGATGGTATTGAGTGCAATAATATGTCTTCTGTATTGATTATTCTGTGTGAAGTGGAAGGTGTAACTTGTTAAAATTTATATTTTTTTCCCTCCCCTGGGAGGGTACTGTTCATTAATTTATAGTTTATTTCTGGTATGTTTACATGATTGCTATAGTAACTATAATAGAAATTCTAAAGACGAATGTTAAAAAATAATTGCTCAGTAATAGTTTGATTTGTAAAACAATAGTACTGCAGTGTTGAATATATTTTTATTTTCCAGGTAAATAGATATATATATATTAATTGCAAAAAGAGTTAAATAAATAAATAAGTTTTTCTAGATCATTCAATGGTTAAATTTATTTTGTGTGCTCATGATTTTTACCAGTCTTTACTCAAATGGATTTTAGGGTTATTCCGAAATAAACACAACGCAATTAGAACAGGTTATTGATACTGGGATGTTATGGTAGGAAAGAGTATTCTGGTATTATGGTCAATTGTAGGATACCTTTTGGTAACGTAGGAAAATTTAGAAGGTAAAAATTCAAAAAAAAAAAAAAACCATAACATTTTTGGTGCGATTCAAAAAAAAAAGCCATAACATTTATTGGTGCCGTGACCAGGATAAATTGTAGGTGCTGTAAAAATTTTCAGATATAACATTAGCGAATTTAATTAAGTGATTCATAAAAATCAAAATTTTAATTCGTAATTATTCAAAATTTGAGCTACACAAGTTTGGTTATATTCTTTTTTGGCCTATTAATTCTAGTGTAATATATTTTGGCTTTCCGAGTTTACGCGAACTGCGTCGTCAATCTTGTACACGCAAACAATGGATAGGTGATTTTTTTCACGTAATAAACTCAGTTTTTCATGTCAAAATTTAATTTGATTTCTTAGTATTTAATATCATTAGTTGCAGAAAAATTAGCTCTTTAATTTGACATAACTTTCGTTTTCGTAACTTTAATTGCATTTCAGTTATGAGCTTTAATTAGTAAATTTTTCTTTGTTTGCTTGTGATTTAGTTAAAGGGGGATGAAATGCCCTCTTTCCGGTTGAAAAGTCACTTTTTGCGAGTTTCAGCGTTCTTTCGTTGGGACCCCTTGCAGGGTTGTTGAAATTCCTAATTGTTCCCTGCCACAGGTGGTGTTTATTTGGCGAGGGTTTGGCGACATAGAATTTCCGTTGAGGTTTGAAAGTAGTGGATTTGACGAGTTTGATAACATGAGGGTATGTTTTTGTTGCAATTATTTTAACTTTCGGCGAAAAGTGGGTTGTGCGAACTTGGCAGTAAGGCGTCCTCCCTTTTAACGGGTTGTTTTGGGGGACGAGCACACTTTTTGACACGTCTTCTGCTTTCTTTTGAATTCCTTTCGGTGCTGCACGTATCGGCAGCAGATTCTGCCGAGAAAATGCTTTTCTTAACCGATAATGTTACGGGCCTCGTGCCTCCGCGCCTTGAGCGCGGGTACTGGTTTACGGGTATCTTTGTCTATACCTAGGCCTTCGTAGCTACATCATATTTTTTGGGGTGTATGCGTTTACATTAAAGTTCTCAAGAAAATTAATGCTGAAAATCGTCGTCTAGAAAGATGTCTCTACCTAGTTCTCTACCATAGGAATGCTTCATTTGTTTCTTTGGCTTCATCCAACACCCGCTTCTTCTTTGAACTTAGAAGTCGGACTCGCCTATCCCACCGACTGATTCCTGAGCTGAAATTTTCTCCTTGCTGACAGCTCTCGTCTCCAAGTGCTGGACTGTATTTCAAATTTCATCCAAGATGGGATCTTCCTTGTTCATCCTGAATCAATTAGAAAACCTCCTCGGCTCCCGTGATAACCTCCATATAATCGACGAACTCTTTTCCTGCTACTCGCTACCGGCTTTACTCCTGAACTTCCAGGGACAATTTTGTTTCGGATGGTTAGATTTTGCCTGCTACTCAGCAACTGCTTTTCTCAGATAAGTTATTTTTTTTTATGTTTTCTTTCCCGGTTAGATAAAGTATAATGAATTCTGCAGTTAAATGATTGAATTAATTGATGAGTTGAGCATTAAATTTTTTTTTGTAGTAGACCAAGTTAACCTAACTCTATTGAAATCATTTTTTTGTGTGTGTGTGTCGATTAAGTAAAGTATTAAATTGACGAAGCATTTAATTTTTTTATTATTGTAACTTAACTTAATTGTAAAGGAAAAATAAGTTCTTGTAATTATATAATTCAACTTTGGAGTGCCTGCTTAGTGAGGATTGATTTGTAATATCTTTGTTTGTGCCTCTCTGCTACTCTCAGGGATTAACTTTTGGTAGAATCGTAATAGTGTAATTACCTAACATTTATCCGGTTAAACACTACTTTAATAAAGAAATGAAAATTATTATGTGCAATAACTATTTTATTTTTGTTGGATGGTATTGAGTGCAATAATATGTCTTCTGTATTGATTATTCTGTGTGAAGTGGAAGGTGTAACTTGTTAAAATTTATATTTTTTTCCCTCCCCTGGGAGGGTACTGTTCATTAATTTATAGTTTATTTCTGGTATGTTTACATGATTGCTATAGTAACTATAATAGAAATTCTAAAGACGAATGTTAAGAAATAATTGCTCAGTAATAGTTTGATTTGTAAAACAATAGTACTGCACTGTTGAATATATTTTTATTTTCCAGGTAAATAGATATATATATATTAATTGCAAAAAGAGTTAAATAAATAAATAAGTTTTTCTAGATCATTCAATGGTTAAATTTATTTTGTGTGCTCATGATTTTTACCAGTCTTTACTCAAATGGATTTTAGGGTTATTCCGAAATAAACACAACGCAATTAGAACAGGTTATTGATACTGGGATGTTATGGTAGGAAAGAGTATTCTGGTATTATGGTCAATTGTAGGATACCTTTTGGTAACGTAGGAAAATTTAGAAGGTAAAAATTCAAAAAAAAAAAAAACCATAACATTTTTGGTGCGATTCAAAAAAAAAAGCCATAACATTTATTGGTGCCGTGACCAGGATAAATTGTAGGTGCTGTAAAAATTTTCAGATATAACATTAGCGAATTTAATTAAGTGATTCATAAAAATCAAAATTTTAATTCGTAATTATTCAAAATTTGAGCTACACAAGTTTGGTTATATTCTTTTTTGGCCTATTAATTCTAGTGTAATATATTTTGGCTTTCCGAGTTTACGCGAACTGCGTCGTCAATCTTGTACACGCAAACAATGGATAGGTGATTTTTTTCACGTAATAAACTCAGTTTTTCATGTCAAAATTTAATTTGATTTCTTAGTATTTAATATCATTAGTTGCAGAAAAATTAGCTCTTTAATTTGACATAACTTTCGTTTTCGTAACTTTAATTGCATTTCAGTTATGAGCTTTAATTAGTAAATTTTTCTTTGTTTGCTTGTGATTTAGTTAAAGGGGGATGAAATGCCCTCTTTCCGGTTGAAAAGTCACTTTTTGCGAGTTTCAGCGTTCTTTCGTTGGGACCCCTTGCAGGGTTGTTGAAATTCCTAATTGTTCCCTGCCACAGGTGGTGTTTATTTGGCGAGGGTTTGGCGACATAGAATTTCCGTTGAGGTTTGAAAGTAGTGGATTTGACGAGTTTGATAACATGAGGGTATGTTTTTGTTGCAATTATTTTAAGTTTCGGCGAAAAGTGGGTTGTGCGAACTTGGCAGTAAGGCGTCCTCCCTTTTAACGGGTTGTTTTGGGGGACGAGCACACTTTTTGACACGTCTTCTGCTTTCTTTTGAATTCCTTTCGGTGCTGCACGTATCGGCAGCAGATTCTGCCGAGAAAATGCTTTTCTTAACCGATAATGTTACGGGCCTCGTGCCTCCGCGCCTTGAGCGCGGGTACTGGTTTACGGGTATCTTTGTCTATACCTAGGCCTTCGTAGCTACATCATATTTTTTGGGGTGTATGCGTTTACATTAAAGTTCTCAAGAAAATTAATGCTGAAAATCGTCGTCTAGAAAGATGTCTCTACCTAGTTCTCTACCATAGGAATGCTTCATTTGTTTCTTTGGCTTCATCCAACACCCGCTTCTTCTTTGAACTTAGAAGTCGGACTCGCCTATCCCACCGACTGATTCCTGAGCTGAAATTTTCTCCTTGCTGACAGCTCTCGTCTCCAAGTGCTGGACTGTATTTCAAATTTCATCCAAGATGGGATCTTCCTTGTTCATCCTGAATCAATTAGAAAACCTCCTCGGCTCCCGTGATAACCTCCATATAATCGACGAACTCTTTTCCTGCTACTCGCTACCGGCTTTACTCCTGAACTTCCAGGGACAATTTTGTTTCGGATGGTTAGATTTTGCCTGCTACTCAGCAACTGCTTTTCTCAGATAAGTTATTTTTTTTTATGTTTTCTTTCCCGGTTAGATAAAGTATAATGAATTCTCCAGTTAAATGATTGAATTAATTGATGAGTTGAGCATTAAATTGTTTTTGTAGTAGACCAAATTAACCTAACTCTATTGAAATCATTTTTTTTTGTGTGTGTGTCGATTAAGTAAAGTATTAAATTGACGAAGGATTTAATTTTTTTATTATTGTAACTTAACTTAATTGTAAAGAAAAATAAGTTCTTGTAATTATGTAATTCAACTTTGGAGTGCCTGCTTAGTGAGGATTGATTTGTAATATCTTTGTTTGTGCCTCTCTGCTACTCTCAGGGATTAACTTTTGGTAGAATCGTAATAGTGTAATTACCTAACATTTATCCGGTTAAACACTACTTTAATAAAGAAATGAAAATTATTATGTGCAATAACTATTTTATTTTTGTTGGATGGTATTGAGTGCAATAATATGTCTTCTGTATTGATTATTCTGTGTGAAGTGGAAGGTGTAACTTGTTAAAATTTATATTTTTTTCCCTCCCCTGGGAGGGTACTGTTCATTAATTTATAGTTTATTTCTGGTATGTTTACATGATTGCTATAGTAACTATAATAGAAATTCTAAAGACGAATGTTAAGAAATAATTGCTCAGTAATAGTTTGATTTGTAAAACAATAGTACTGCACTGTTGAATATATTTTTATTTTCCAGGTAAATAGATATATATATATTAATTGCAAAAAGAGTTAAATAAATAAATAAGTTTTTCTAGATCATTCAATGGTTAAATTTATTTTGTGTGCTCATGATTTTTACCAGTCTTTACTCAAATGGATTTTAGGGTTATTCCGACATAAACACAACGCAATTAGAACAGGTTATTGATACTGGGATGTTATGGTAGGAAAGAGTATTCTGGTATTATGGTCAATTGTAGGATACCTTTTGGTAACGTAGGAAAATTTAGAAGGTAAAAATTCAAAAAAAAAAAAAAAAACCATAACATTTTTGGTGCGATTCAAAAAAAAAAGCCATAACATTTATTGGTGCCGTGACCAGGATAAATTGTAGGTGCTGTAAAAATTTTCAGATATAACATTAGCGAATTTAATTAAGTGATTCATAAAAATCAAAATTTTAATTCGTAATTATTCAAAATTTGAGCTACACAAGTTTGGTTATATTCTTTTTTGGCCTATTAATTCTAGTGTAATATATTTTGGCTTTCCGAGTTTACGCGAACTGCGTCGTCAATCTTGTACACGCAAACAATGGATAGGTGATTTTTTTCACGTAATAAACTCAGTTTTTCATGTCAAAATTTAATTTGATTTCTTAGTATTTAATATCATTAGTTGCAGAAAAATTAGCTCTTTAATTTGACATAACTTTCGTTTTCGTAACTTTAATTGCATTTCAGTTATGAGCTTTAATTAGTAAATTTTTCTTTGTTTGCTTGTGATTTAGTTAAAGGGGGATGAAATGCCCTCTTTCCGGTTGAAAAGTCACTTTTTGCGAGTTTCAGCGTTCTTTCGTTGGGACCCCTTGCAGGGTTGTTGAAATTCCTAATTGTTCCCTGCCACAGGTGGTGTTTATTTGGCGAGGGTTTGGCGACATAGAATTTCCGTTGAGGTTTGAAAGTAGTGGATTTGACGAGTTTGATAACATGAGGGTATGTTTTTGTTGCAATTATTTTAACTTTCGGCGAAAAGTGGGTTGTGCGAACTTGGCAGTAAGGCGTCCTCCCTTTTAACGGGTTGTTTTGGGGGACGAGCACACTTTTTGACACGTCTTCTGCTTTCTTTTGAATTCCTTTCGGTGCTGCACGTATCGGCAGCAGATTCTGCCGAGAAAATGCTTTTCTTAACCGATAATGTTACGGGCCTCGTGCCTCCGCGCCTTGAGCGCGGGCACTGGTTTACGGGTATCTTTGTCTATACCTAGGCTTTCGTAGCTACATCATATTTTTTGGGGTGTATGCGTTTACATTAAAGTTCTCAAGAAATTTAATGCTGCAAATCGTCGTCTAGAAAGATGTCTCTACCTAGTTCTCTACCATAGGAATGCTTCATTTGTTTTTTTGGCTTCATCCAACACCCGCTTCTTCTTTGAACTTAGAAGTCGGACTCGCCTATCCCACCGACTGATTCCTGAGCTGAAATTTTCTCCTTGCTCACAGCTCTCGTCTCCAAGTGCTGGACTGTATTTCAAATTTCATCCAAGATGGGATCTTCCTTGTTCATCCTGAATCAATTAGAAAACCTCCTCGGCTCCCGTGATAACCTCCATATAATCGACGAAGTCTCTTTTCCTGCTACTCGCTACCGGCTTTACTCCTGAACTTCCAGGGGCAATTTTGTTTTGGATGGTTAGATTTTGCCTGCTACTCAGCAACTGCTTTTCTCAGATAAGTTTTTTTTTATGTTTTCTTTCCCGGTTAGATAAAGTATAATGAATTCTGCAGTTAAATGATTGAATTAATTGATGAGTTGAGCATTAAATTTTTTTTTGTAGTAGACCAAGTTAACCTAACTCTATTGAAATCATTTTTTTGTGTGTGTGTGTCGATTAAGTAAAGTATTAAATTGACGAAGCATTTAATTTTTTTATTATTGTAACTTAACTTAATTGTAAAGGAAAAATAAGTTCTTGTAATTATATAATTCAACTTTTGAGTGCCTGCTTAGTGAGGATTGATTTGTAATATCTTTGTTTGTGCCTCTCTGCTACTCTCAGGGATTAACTTTTGGTAGAATCGTAATAGTGTAATTACCTAACATTTATCCGGTTAAACACTACTTTAATAAAGAAATGAAAATTATTATGTGCAATAACTATTTTGTTTTTGTTGGATGGTATTGAGTGCAATAATATGTCTTCTGTATTGATTATTCTGTGTGAAGTGGAAGGTGTAACTTGTTAAAATTTATATTTTTTTCCCTCCCCTGGGAGGGTACTGTTCATTAATTTATAGTTTATTTCTGGTATGTTTACATGATTGCTATAGTAACTATAATAGAAATTCTAAAGACGAATGTTAAGAAATAATTACTCAGTAATAGTTTGATTTGTAAAACAATAGTACTGCAGTGTTGAATATATTTTTATTTTCCAGGTAAATAGATATATATATATTAATTGCAATAAGAGTTAAATAAATAAATAAGTTTTTCTAGATCATTCAATGGTTAAATTTATTTTGTGTGCTCATGATTTTTACCAGTCTTTACTCAAATGGATTTTAGGGTTATTCCGAAATAAACACAACGCAATTAGAACAGGTTATTGATACTGGTATGTTATGGTAGGAAAGAGTATTCTGGTGTTATGGTCAATTGTAGGATACCTTTTGGTAACGTAGGAAAATTTAGAAGGTAAAAATTCAAAAAAAAAAGCCATAACATTTATTGGTGCCGTGACCAGGATAAATTGTAGGTGCTGTAAAAATTTTCAGATATAACATTAGCGAATTTAATTAAGTGATTCATAAAAATCAAACTTTTAATTTGTAATTATTCAAAATTTGAGCTACACAAGTTTGGTTATATTCTTTTTTGGCCTATTAATTCTAGTGTAATATATTTTGGCTTTCCGAGTTTACGCGAACTGCGTCGTCAATCTTGTACACGCAAACAATGGATAGGTGATTTTTTTCACGTAATAAACTCAGTTTTTCATGTCAAAAATTAATTTGATTTCTTAGTATTTAATATCATTAGTTGCAGAAAAATTAGCTCTTTAATTTGACATAACTTTCGTTTTTCTAACTTTAATTGCATTTCAGTTATGAGCTTTAATTAGTAAATTTTTCTTCGTTTGCTTGTGATTTAATGAAAGGGGGATGAAATGCCCTCTTTCCGGTTGAAAAGTCTCTTTTTACGAGTTTCAGCGTTCTTTCGTTGGGACCCCTTGCAGGGTTGTTGAAATTCCTAATTTTTCCCTGCCACAGGTGGTGTTTACTTGGCGAGGGTTTGGCGACATATAATTTCCTTTGAGGTTTCAAAGTAATGGATTTGGCGAGTTTGATAACATGAGGGTATGTTGTTGTTGCAATTATTTTAACTTTCGGCGAAAAGTGGGTTGTGCCAACTTGGCAGTCCGGCGTCCTCCCTTTTAACGGGTTGTTTTGGGGGACGAGCACACTTTTTGACACGTCTTCTACTTTCTTTTGAATTCCTTTCGGTGCTGCGCGCATCGGCAGCAGATTCTGCCGAGAAAATGCTTTTCTTAACCGATAATGTTCGGACTCGCCTATTCCACCGACTGATTCCTGAGCTGAAATTTTCTCCTTGCTGACAGCTGTCGTCTCCAAGTCCTGGACTGTATTTCAAATATCATCCAAGATAAGATCTTCCTTGTTCATCCTGAATCAATTAGAAAACCTCCTCGGCTCCCGTGATAACCTCCATATAATCGACGAACTCTCTTTTCCTGCTACTCGCTGCCGGCTTTACTCCTGAACTTCCAGGGACAATTTTGTTTCGGATGGTTAGATTTTGCCTGCTACTCAGCAACTGCTTTTCTCAGATAAGTTATTTTTTTATGTTTTCTTTCCCTGTTAGATAAAGTATAATGAATTCTGCAGTTAAATGATTGAATTAATTGATGAGTTGAGCATTAAATTTTTTTTGTAGTACACCAAGTTAACCTAACTCTATTGAAATCATTTTTTGTGTGTGTTTGTCGATTAAGTAAAGTATTAAATTGACGAAGGATTTAATTTTTTTATTATTGTAACTTAACTTAATTGTAAAGGAAAAATAAGTTCTTGTAATTATGTAATCCAACTTTGGAGTGCCTGCTTAGTGAGGATTGATTTGTAATATCTTTGTTTGAGCCTCTCTGCTACTCTCAGGGATTAACTTTTGGTAGAATCGCAATAGTGTAATTACCTAACATTTATCCGGTTAAACACTACTTTAATAAACAAATGAAAATTATTATGTGCAATAACAATTTTATTTTTGTTGGATGGTATTGAGTGCAATAATATGTCTTCTGTATTGATTATTCTGTGTGAAGTGGAAGGTGTAACTTGTTAAAATTTATATTTCTTTTCTCCCCGGGGAGGGTACTGTTCATTAATTTATAGTTTATTTCTGGTCTGTTTACATCATTGCTATAGTAACTATAATAGAAATTCTAAAGACTAATGTTAAGAAATAATTACTCAGTAATAGTTTGATTTGTAAAACAATAGTACTGCAGTGTTGAATATATTTTGATTTTCCAGGTAAATAGATATATATATATATATTAATTGCAAGAAGAGTTAAATAAATAAATAAGTTTTTCTAGATCATTCAATGGTTAAATTTATTTTGTGTGCTCATGATTTTTACCAGTCTTTACTCAAATGGATTTTAGGGTTATTCCGAAATAAACACAACGCAATTAGAACAGGTTATTGATACTGGTATGTTATGGTAGGTAAGAGTATTCTGGTGTTATGGTCAATTGTAGGATACCTTTTGGTAACGTAGGAAAATTTAGAAGGTAAAAATTCAAAAAAAAAAAAACCATTCTTGGTGCCATTCAAAAAAAAAGCCATAACATTTATTGGTGCCGTGACCAGGATAAATTGTAGGTGCTCTAAAAATTTTCAGATATAACATTAGCGAATTTAATTAAGTGATTCATAAAAATCAAAATTTTAATTTGTAATTATTCAAAATTTGAGCTACACAAGTTTGGTTATATTCTTTTTTGGCCTATTAATTCTAGTGTAATATATTTTGGCTTTCCGAGTTTACGCGAACTGCGTATTCAATCTTGTACACGCAAACAATGGATAGGTGATTTTTTTCACGTAATAAACTCAGTTTTTCATGTCAAAAATTAATTTGATTTCTTAGTATTTAATATCATTAGTTGCAGAAAAATTAGCTCTTTAATTTGACATAACTTTCGTTTTCGTAACTTTAATTGCATTTCAGTTATGAGCTTTAATTAGTAAATTTTTCTTTGTTTGCTTGTGATTTAGTTAAAGGGGGATGAAATGCCCTCTTTCCGGTTGAAAAGTCACTTTTTGCGAGTTTCAGCGTTCTTTCGTTGGGACCCTTGCAGGGTTGTTGAAATTCCTAATTTTTCCCTGCCACAGGTGGTGTTTATTTCGCGAGGGTTTGGCGACATAGAATTTCCGCTGAGGTTTGAAAGTAGTGGATTTGACGAGTTTGATAACATGAGGGTATGTTGTTGTTGCAATTATTTTAACTTTCGGCGAAAAGTGGGTTGTGCCAAATTGGCAGTAAGGCGTCCTCCCTTTTAACGGGTTGTTTTGGGGGACGAGCACACTTTTTGACACGTCTTCTGCTTTCTTTTGAATTCCTTTCGGTGCTGCACGTATCGGCAGCAGATTCTGCCGAGAAAATGCTTTTCTTAACCGATAATGTTACGGGCCTCGTGCCTCCGCGCCTTGAGCGCGGGCTCTGGTTTACGGGTATCTTTGTCTATACCTAGGTCTTCGTAGCTACATCATATTTTTTGGGGTGTATGCGTTTACATTAAAGTTCTCAAGAAATTTAATGTTGAAAATCGTCATCTAGAAAGATGTCTCTATTGTCTCTACCTAGTTCTCTACCATAGAAATGCTTCATTTTTTTTTTGGCTTCATCCAACACCCGCTTCTTCTTTGAACTTAGAAGTCGGACTCGCCTATCCCACCGACTGATTCCTGAGCTGAAATTTTCTCCTTGCTGACAGCTCTCGTCTCCAAGTGCTGGACTGTATTTCAAATTTCATCCAAGATGCGAACTTCCTTGTTCATCCTGAAACAATTAGAAAACCTCCTCGGCTCCCGTGATAACCTCCATATAATCGTCGAAGTCTCTTTTCCTGCTACTCGCTACCGGCTTTACTCCTGAACTTCCAGGGGCAATTTTGTTTTGGATGGTTAGATTTTGCCTGCTACTCAGCAACTGCTTTTCTCAGATAAGTTTTTTTTTATGTTTTCTTTCCCGGTTAGATAAAGTATAATGAATTCTCCAGTTAAATGATTGAATTGATGAGTTGAGCATTAAATTGTTTTTGTAGTAGACCAAATTAACCTAACTCTATTGAAATCATTTTTTTTTTGTGTGTGTCGATTAAGTAAAGTATTAAATTGACGAAGCATTTAATTTTTTTATTATTGTAACTTAACTTAATTGTAAAGGAAAAATAAGTTCTTGTAATTATATAATTCAACTTTGGAGTGCCTGCTTAGTGAGGATTGATTTGTAATATCTTTGTTTGTGCCTCTCTGCTACTCTCAGGGATTAAGTTTTGGTAGAATCGTAATAGTGTAATTACCTAACATTTATCCGGTTTAACACTATTTAATAAACAAATGAAAATTATTATGTGCAATAACTATTTTGTTTTTGTTGGATGGTATTGAGTGCAATAATATGTCTTCTGTATTGATTATTCTGTGTGAAGTGGAAGGTGTAACTTGCTAAAATTTATATTTTTTTTTCTCCCCTGGGAGGGTACAGTTCATTAATTTATAGTTTATTTCTGGTGTGTTTACATGATTGCTATAGTAACTATAATAGAAATTCTAAAGAGTAATGTTAAGAAATAATTACTCAGTAATAGTTTGATTTGTAAAACAATAGTACTGCAGTGTTGAATATATTTTTATTTTCCAGGTAAATAGATATATATATATTAATTGCAATAAGAGTTATATAAATAAATAAGTTTTTCTAGATCATTCAATGGTTAAATTTATTTTGTGTGCTCATGATTTTTACCAGTCTTTACTCAAATGGATTTTAGGGTTATTCCGAAATAAACACAACGCAATTAGAACAGGTTATTGATACTGGGATGTTATGGTAGGAAAGAGTATTCTAGTTTTATGGTCAATTGTAGGATACCTTTTGGTAACGTAGGAAAATTTAGAAGGTAAAAATTCAAAAAAAAAAAAAACCATAACATTTTTGGTGCCATTCAAAAAAAAAAAGCCATAACATTTATTGGTGCCGTGACCAGGATAAATTGTAGGTGCTGTAAAAATTTTCAGATATAACATTAGCGAATTTAATTAAGTGATTCATAAAAATCCAAATTTTAATTTGTAATTATTCAAAATTTGAGCTGCACAAGTTTGGTTATATTCTTTTTTGGCCTATTAATTCTAGTGTAATATATTTTGGCTTTCCGAGTTTACGCGAACTGCGTCGTCAATCTTGTACACGCAAACAATGGATAGGTGATTTTTTTCACGTAATAAACTCAGTTTTTCATGTCAAAAATTAATTTGATTTCTTAGTATTTAATATCATTATTTGCAGAAAAATTAGCTCTTTAATTTGACATAACTTTCGTTTTCGTAACTTTAATTGCATTTCAGTTATGAGCTTTAATTAGTAAATTTTTCTTTGTTTGCTTGTGAATTAGTTAAAGGGGGATGAAATGCCCTCTTTCCGGTTGAAAAGTCACTTTTTGCGAGTTTCAGCGTTCTTTCGTTGGGACCCCTTGCAGGGTTGTTGAAATTCCTAATTTTTCCCTGCCACAGGTGGTGTTTATTTCGCGAGGGTTTGGCGACATATAATTTCCGTTGAGGTTTGAAAGTAGTGGATTTGACGAGTTTGATAACATGAGGGTATGTTGTTGTTGCAATTATTTTAACTTTCGGCGAAAAGTGGGTTGTGCCAACTTGGCAGTAAGGCGTCCTCCCTTTTAACGGGTTGTTTTGGGGGACGAGCACACTTTTTGACACGTCTTCTGCTTTCTTTTGAATTCCTTTCGGTGCTGCACGTATCGGCAGCAGATTCTGCCGAGAAAATGCTTTTCTTAACCGATAATGTTACGGGCCTCGTGCCTCCGCGCCTTGAGCGCGGGTACTGGTTTACGGGTATCTTTGTCTATACCTAGGCCTTCGTAGCTACATCATATTTTTTGGGGTGTATGCGTTTACATTAAAGTTCTCAAGAAATTTAATGCTGAAAATCGTCGTCTAGAAAGATGTCTCTACCTAGTTCTCTACCATAGGAATGCTTCATTTGTTTCTTTGGCTTCATCCAACACCCCCTTCTTCTTTGAACTTAGAAGTCGGACTCGCCTATCCCACCGACTGATTCCTGAGCTGAAATTTTCTCCTTGCTGACAGCTCTCGTCTCCAAGTGCTGGACTGTATTTCAAATTTCATCCAAGATGGGATCTTCCTTGTTCATCCTGAATCAATTAGAAAACCTCCTCGGCTCCCGTGATAACCTCCATATAATCGACGAAGTCTCTTTTCCTGCTACTCGCTACCGGCTTTACTCCTGAACTTCCAGGGGCAATTTTGTTTTGGATGGTTAGATTTTGCCTGCTACTCAGCAACTGCTTTTCTCAGATAAGTTTTTTTTATGTTTTCTTTCCCGGTTAGATAAAGTATAATGAATTCTCCAGTTAAATGATTGAATTAATTGATGAGTTGAGCATTAAATTGTTTTTGTAGTAGACCAAATTAACCTAACTCTATTGAAATCATTTTTTTTGTGTGTGTGTCGATTAAGTAAAGTATTAAATTGACGAAGGATTTAATTTTTTTATTATTGTAACTTAACTTAATTGTAAAGGAAAAATAAGTTCTTGCAATTATATAATTCAACTTTGGAGTGCCTGCTTAGTGAGGATTGATTTGTAATACCTTTGTTTGAGCCTCTCTGCTACTCTCAGGGATTAACTTTTGGTAGAATCGTAATAGTGTAATTACCTAACATTTATCCGGTTAAACACTACTTTAATAAACAAATGAAAATTATTATGTGCAATAACTATTTTATTTTTGTTGGATGGTATTGAGTGCAATAATATGTCTTCTGTATTGATTATTCTGTGTGAAGTGGAAGGTGTAACTTGCTAAAATTTATATTTTTTTTTCTCCCCTGGGAGGGTACAGTTCATTAATTTATAGTTTATTTCTGGTGTGTTTACATGATTGCTATAGTAACTATAATAGAAATTCTAAAGACTAATGTTAAGAAATAATTACTCAGTAATAGTTTGATTTGTAAAACAATAGTACTGCAGTGTTGAATATATTTTTATTTTCCAGGTAAATACATATATATATATTAATTGCAATAAGAGTTAAATAAATAAATAAGTTTTTCTAGATCATTCAATGGTTAAATTTATTTTGTGTGCTCATGATTTTTACCAGTCTTTACTCAAATGGATTTTAGGGTTATTCCGAAATAAACACAACGCAATTAGAACAGGTTATTGATACTGGTATGTTATGGTAGGAAAGAGTATTCTGGTGTTATGGTCAATTGTAGGATACCTTTTGGTAACGTAGGAAAATTTAGAAGGTAAAAATTCAAAAAAAAAAGCCATAACATTTATTGGTGCCGTGACCAGGATAAATTGTAGGTGCTGTAAAAATTTTCAGATATAACATTAGCGAATTTAATTAAGTGATTCATAAAAATCAAACTTTTAATTTGTAATTATTCAAAATTTGAGCTACACAAGTTTGGTTATATTCTTTTTTGGCCTATTAATTCTAGTGTAATATATTTTGGCTTTCCGAGTTTACGCGAACTGCGTCGTCAATCTTGTACACGCAAACAATGGATAGGTGATTTTTTTCACGTAATAAACTCAGTTTTTCATGTCAAAAATTAATTTGATTTCTTAGTATTTAATATCATTAGTTGCAGAAAAATTAGCTCTTTAATTTGACATAACTTTCGTTTTTCTAACTTTAATTGCATTTCAGTTATGAGCTTTAATTAGTAAATTTTTCTTCGTTTGCTTGTGATTTAATTAAAGGGGGATGAAATGCCCTCTTTCCGGTTGAAAAGTCACTTTTTACGAGTTTCAGCGTTCTTTCGTTGGGAACCCCTTGCAGGGTTGTTGAAATTCCTAATTTTTCCCTGCCACAGGTGGTGTTTACTTGGCGAGGGTTTGGCGACATATAATTTCCTTTGAGGTTTCAAAGTAATGGATTTGGCGAGTTTGATAACATGAGGGTATGTTGTTGTTGCAATTATTTTAACTTTCGGCGAAAAGTGGGTTGTGCCAACTTGGCAGTCCGGCGTCCTCCCTTTTAACGGGTTGTTTTGGGGGACGAGCACACTTTTTGACACGTCTTCTACTTTCTTTTGAATTCCTTTCGGTGCTGCGCGCATCGGCAGCAGATTCTGCCGAGAAAATGCTTTTCTTAACCGATAATGTTCGGACTCGCCTATTCCACCGACTGATTCCTGAGCTGAAATTTTCTCCTTGCTGACAGCTGTCGTCTCCAAGTCCTGGACTGTATTTCAAATATCATCCAAGATAAGATCTTCCTTGTTCATCCTGAATCAATTAGAAAACCTCCTCGGCTCCCGTGATAACCTCCATATAATCGACGAACTCTCTTTTCCTGCTACTCGCTGCCGGCTTTACTCCTGAACTTCCAGGGACAATTTTGTTTCGGATGGTTAGATTTTGCCTGCTACTCAGCAACTGCTTTTCTCAGATAAGTTATTTTTTTTATGTTTTCTTTCCCTGTTAGATAAAGTATAATGAATTCTGCAGTTAAATGATTGAATTAATTGATGAGTTGAGCATTAAATTTTTTTTGTAGTACACCAAGTTAACCTAACTCTATTGAAATCATTTTTTGTGTGTGTTTGTCGATTAAGTAAAGTATTAAATTGACGAAGGATTTAATTTTTTTATTATTGTAACTTAACTTAATTGTAAAGGAAAAATAAGTTCTTGTAATTATGTAATCCAACTTTGGAGTGCCTGCTTAGTGAGGATTGATTTGTAATATCTTTGTTTGAGCCTCTCTGCTACTCTCAGGGATTAACTTTTGGTAGAATCGCAATAGTGTAATTACCTAACATTTATCCGGTTAAACACTACTTTAATAAACAAATGAAAATTATTATGTGCAATAACAATTTTATTTTTGTTGGATGGTATTGAGTGCAATAATATGTCTTCTGTATTGATTATTCTGTGTGAAGTGGAAGGTGTAACTTGTTAAAATTTATATTTCTTTTCTCCCCGGGGAGGGTACTGTTCATTAATTTATAGTTTATTTCTGGTCTGTTTACATCATTGCTATAGTAACTATAATAGAAATTCTAAAGACTAATGTTAAGAAATAATTACTCAGTAATAGTTTGATTTGTAAAACAATAGTACTGCAGTGTTGAATATATTTTGATTTTCCAGGTAAATAGATATATATATATATATTAATTGCAAGAAGAGTTAAATAAATAAATAAGTTTTTCTAGATCATTCAATGGTTAAATTTATTTTGTGTGCTCATGATTTTTACCAGTCTTTACTCAAATGGATTTTAGGGTTATTCCGAAATAAACACAACGCAATTAGAACAGGTTATTGATACTGGTATGTTATGGTAGGTAAGAGTATTCTGGTGTTATGGTCAATTGTAGGATACCTTTTGGTAACGTAGGAAAATTTAGAAGGTAAAAATTCAAAAAAAAAAACCATTCTTGGTGCCATTCAAAAAAAAAGCCATAACATTTATTGGTGCCGTGACCAGGATAAATTGTAGGTGCTCTAAAAATTTTCAGATATAACATTAGCGAATTTAATTAAGTGATTCATAAAAATCAAAATTTTAATTTGTAATTATTCAAAATTTGAGCTACACAAGTTTGGTTATATTCTTTTTTGGCCTATTAATTCTAGTGTAATATATTTTGGCTTTCCGAGTTTACGCGAACTGCGTATTCAATCTTGTACACGCAAACAATGGATAGGTGATTTTTTTCACGTAATAAACTCAGTTTTTCATGTCAAAAATTAATTTGATTTCTTAGTATTTAATATCATTAGTTGCAGAAAAATTAGCTCTTTAATTTGACATAACTTTCGTTTTCGTAACTTTAATTGCATTTCAGTTATGAGCTTTAATTAGTAAATTTTTCTTTGTTTGCTTGTGATTTAGTTAAAGGGGGATGAAATGCCCTCTTTCCGGTTGAAAAGTCACTTTTTGCGAGTTTCAGCGTTCTTTCGTTGGGACCCTTGCAGGGTTGTTGAAATTCCTAATTTTTCCCTGCCACAGGTGGTGTTTATTTCGCGAGGGTTTGGCGACATAGAATTTCCGCTGAGGTTTGAAAGTAGTGGATTTGACGAGTTTGATAACATGAGGGTATGTTGTTGTTGCAATTATTTTAACTTTCGGCGAAAAGTGGGTTGTGCCAAATTGGCAGTAAGGCGTCCTCCCTTTTAACGGGTTGTTTTGGGGGACGAGCACACTTTTTGACACGTCTTCTGCTTTCTTTTGAATTCCTTTCGGTGCTGCACGTATCGGCAGCAGATTCTGCCGAGAAAATGCTTTTCTTAACCGATAATGTTACGGGCCTCGTGCCTCCGCGCCTTGAGCGCGGGCTCTGGTTTACGGGTATCTTTGTCTATACCTAGGTCTTCGTAGCTACATCATATTTTTTGGGGTGTATGCGTTTACATTAAAGTTCTCAAGAAATTTAATGTTGAAAATCGTCATCTAGAAAGATGTCTCTATTGTCTCTACCTAGTTCTCTACCATAGAAATGCTTCATTTTTTTTTTGGCTTCATCCAACACCCGCTTCTTCTTTGAACTTAGAAGTCGGACTCGCCTATCCCACCGACTGATTCCTGAGCTGAAATTTTCTCCTTGCTGACAGCTCTCGTCTCCAAGTGCTGGACTGTATTTCAAATTTCATCCAAGATGCGAACTTCCTTGTTCATCCTGAAACAATTAGAAAACCTCCTCGGCTCCCGTGATAACCTCCATATAATCGTCGAAGTCTCTTTTCCTGCTACTCGCTACCGGCTTTACTCCTGAACTTCCAGGGGCAATTTTGTTTTGGATGGTTAGATTTTGCCTGCTACTCAGCAACTGCTTTTCTCAGATAAGTTTTTTTTTATGTTTTCTTTCCCGGTTAGATAAAGTATAATGAATTCTCCAGTTAAATGATTGAATTAATTGATGAGTTGAGCATTAAATTGTTTTTGTAGTAGACCAAATTAACCTAACTCTATTGAAATCATTTTTTTTTTGTGTGTGTCGATTAAGTAAAGTATTAAATTGACGAAGCATTTAATTTTTTTATTATTGTAACTTAACTTAATTGTAAAGGAAAAATAAGTTCTTGTAATTATATAATTCAACTTTGGAGTGCCTGCTTAGTGAGGATTGATTTGTAATATCTTTGTTTGTGCCTCTCTGCTACTCTCAGGGATTAAGTTTTGGTAGAATCGTAATAGTGTAATTACCTAACATTTATCCGGTTTAACACTATTTAATAAACAAATGAAAATTATTATGTGCAATAACTATTTTGTTTTTGTTGGATGGTATTGAGTGCAATAATATGTCTTCTGTATTGATTATTCTGTGTGAAGTGGAAGGTGTAACTTGCTAAAATTTATATTTTTTTTTCTCCCCTGGGAGGGTACAGTTCATTAATTTATAGTTTATTTCTGGTGTGTTTACATGATTGCTATAGTAACTATAATAGAAATTCTAAAGACTAATGTTAAGAAATAATTACTCAGTAATAGTTTGATTTGTAAAACAATAGTACTGCAGTGTTGAATATATTTTTATTTTCCAGGTAAATAGATATATATATATTAATTGCAATAAGAGTTATATAAATAAATAAGTTTTTCTAGATCATTCAATGGTTAAATTTATTTTGTGTGCTCATGATTTTTACCAGTCTTTACTCAAATGGATTTTAGGGTTATTCCGAAATAAACACAACGCAATTAGAACAGGTTATTGATACTGGGATGTTTTGGTAGGAAAGAGTATTCTAGTTTTATGGTCAATTGTAGGATACCTTTTGGTAACGTAGGAAAATTTAGAAGGTAAAAATTCAAAAAAAAAAAAACCATAACATTTTTGGTGCCATTCAAAAAAAAAAAGCCATAACATTTATTGGTGCCGTGACCAGGATAAATTGTAGGTGCTGTAAAAATTTTCAGATATAACATTAGCGAATTTAATTAAGTGATTCATAAAAATCCAAATTTTAATTTGTAATTATTCAAAATTTGAGCTGCACAAGTTTGGTTATATTCTTTTTTGGCCTATTAATTCTAGTGTAATATATTTTGGCTTTCCGAGTTTACGCGAACTGCGTCGTCAATCTTGTACACGCAAACAATGGATAGGTGATTTTTTTCACGTAATAAACTCAGTTTTTCATGTCAAAAATTAATTTGATTTCTTAGTATTTAATATCATTATTTGCAGAAAAATTAGCTCTTTAATTTGACATAACTTTCGTTTTCGTAACTTTAATTGCATTTCAGTTATGAGCTTTAATTAGTAAATTTTTCTTTGTTTGCTTGTGAATTAGTTAAAGGGGGATGAAATGCCCTCTTTCCGGTTGAAAAGTCACTTTTTGCGAGTTTCAGCGTTCTTTCGTTGGGACCCCTTGCAGGGTTGTTGAAATTCCTAATTTTTCCCTGCCACAGGTGGTGTTTATTTCGCGAGGGTTTGGCGACATATAATTTCCGTTGAGGTTTGAAAGTAGTGGATTTGACGAGTTTGATAACATGAGGGTATGTTGTTGTTGCAATTATTTTAACTTTCGGCGAAAAGTGGGTTGTGCCAACTTGGCAGTAAGGCGTCCTCCCTTTTAACGGGTTGTTTTGGGGGACGAGCACACTTTTTGACACGTCTTCTGCTTTCTTTTGAATTCCTTTCGGTGCTGCACGTATCGGCAGCAGATTCTGCCGAGAAAATGCTTTTCTTAACCGATAATGTTACGGGCCTCGTGCCTCCGCGCCTTGAGCGCGGGTACTGGTTTACGGGTATCTTTGTCTATACCTAGGCCTTCGTAGCTACATCATATTTTTTGGGGTGTATGCGTTTACATTAAAGTTCTCAAGAAATTTAATGCTGAAAATCGTCGTCTAGAAAGATGTCTCTACCTAGTTCTCTACCATAGGAATGCTTCATTTGTTTCTTTGGCTTCATCCAACACCCCCTTCTTCTTTGAACTTAGAAGTCGGACTCGCCTATCCCACCGACTGATTCCTGAGCTGAAATTTTCTCCTTGCTGACAGCTCTCGTCTCCAAGTGCTGGACTGTATTTCAAATTTCATCCAAGATGGGATCTTCCTTGTTCATCCTGAATCAATTAGAAAACCTCCTCGGCTCCCGTGATAACCTCCATATAATCGACGAAGTCTCTTTTCCTGCTACTCGCTACCGGCTTTACTCCTGAACTTCCAGGGGCAATTTTGTTTTGGATGGTTAGATTTTGCCTGCTACTCAGCAACTGCTTTTCTCAGATAAGTTTTTTTTATGTTTTCTTTCCCGGTTAGATAAAGTATAATGAATTCTCCAGTTAAATGATTGAATTAATTGATGAGTTGAGCATTAAATTGTTTTTGTAGTAGACCAAATTAACCTAACTCTATTGAAATCATTTTTTTTGTGTGTGTGTCGATTAAGTAAAGTATTAAATTGACGAAGGATTTAATTTTTTTATTATTGTAACTTAACTTAATTGTAAAGGGAAAATAAGTTCTTGTAATTATATAATTCAACTTTGGAGTGCCTGCTTAGTGAGGATTGATTTGTAATACCTTTGTTTGAGCCTCTCTGCTACTCTCAGGGATTAACTTTTGGTAGAATCGTAATAGTGTAATTACCTAACATTTATCCGGTTAAACACTACTTTAATAAACAAATGAAAATTATTATGTGCAATAACTATTTTATTTTTGTTGGATGGTATTGAGTGCAATAATATGTCTTCTGTATTGATTATTCTGTGTGAAGTGGAAGGTGTAACTTGCTAAAATTTATATTTTTTTTTCTCCCCTGGGAGGGTACAGTTCATTAATTTATAGTTTATTTCTGGTGTGTTTACATGATTGCTATAGTAACTATAATAGAAATTCTAAAGACTAATGTTAAGAAATAATTACTCAGTAATAGTTTGATTTGTAAAACAATAGTACTGCAGTGTTGAATATATTTTTATTTTCCAGGTAAATAGATATATATATATTAATTGCAATAAGAGTTAAATAAATAAATAAGTTTTTCTAGATCATTCAATGGTTAAATTTATTTTGTGTGCTCATGATTTTTACCAGTCTTTACTCAAATGGATTTTAGGGTTATTCCGAAATAAACACAACGCAATTAGAACAGGTTATTGATACTGGTATGTTATGGTAGGAAAGAGTATTCTGGTGTTATGGTCAATTGTAGGATAACTTTTGGTAACGTAGGAAAATTTAGAAGGTAAAAATTCAAAAAAAAAAAGCCATAACATTTATTGGTGCCGTGACCAGGATAAATTGTAGGTGCTGTAAAAATTTTCAAATATAACATTAGCGAATTTAATTAAGTGATTCATAAAAATCAAACTTTTAATTTGTAATTATTCAAAATTTGAGCTACACAAGTTTGGTTATATTCTTTTTTGGCCTATTAATTCTAGTGTAATATATTTTGGCTTTCCGAGTTTACGCGAACTGCGTCGTCAATCTTGTACACGCAAACAATGGATAGGTGATTTTTATCACGTAATAAACTCAGTTTTTCATGTCAAAAATTAATTTGATTTCTTAGTATTTAATATCATTAGTTGCAGAAAAATTAGCTCTTTAATTTGACATAACTTTCGTTTTTCTAACTTTAATTGCATTTCAGTTATGAGCTTTAATTAGTAAATTTTTCTTCCTTTGCTTGTGATTTAATTAAAGGGGGATGAAATGCCCTCTTTCCGGTTGAAAAGACTTTTTGCGAGTTTCAGCGTTCTTTCGTTGGGACCCCTTGCAGGGTTGTTGAAATTCCTAATTTTTCCCTGCCACAGGTGGTGTTTACTTGGCGAGGGTTTGGCGACATATAATTTCCTTTGAGGTTTCAAAGTAATGGATTTGGCGAGTTTGATAACATGAGGGTATGTTGTTGTTGCAATTATTTTAACTTTCGGCGAAAAGTGGGTTGTGCCAACTTGGCAGTCCGGCGTCCTCCCTTTTAACGGGTTGTTTTGGGGGACGAGCACACTTTTTGACACGTCTTCTACTTTCTTTTGAATTCCTTTCGGTGCTGCGCGCATCGGCAGCAGATTCTGCCGAGAAAATGCTTTTCTTAACCGATAATGTTCGGACTCGCCTATTCCACCGACTGATTCCTGAGCTGAAATTTTCTCCTTGCTGACAGCTGTCGTCTCCAAGTCCTGGACTGTATTTCAAATATCATCCAAGATGGGATCTTCCTTGTTCATCCTGAATCAATTAGAAAACCTCCTCGGCTCCCGTGATAACCTCCATATAATCGACGAACTCTCTTTTCCTGCTACTCGCTGCCGGCTTTACTCCTGAACTTCCAGGGACAATTTTGTTTCGGATGGTTAGATTTTGCCTGCTACTCAGCAACTGCTTTTCTCAGATAAGTTATTTTTTTTATGTTTTCTTTCCCGGTTAGATAAAGTATAATGAATTCTGCAGTTAAATGATTGAATTAATTGATGAGTTGAGCATTAAATTTTTTTTGTAGTAGACCAAGTTAACCTAACTCTATTGAAATCATTTTTTGTGTGTGTTTGTCGATTAAGTAAAGTATTAAATTGACGAAGGATTTAATTTTTTTATTATTGTAACTTAACTTAATTGTAAAGGAAAAATAAATTCTTGTAATTATGTAATTCAACTTTGGAGTGCCTGCTTAGTGAGGATTGATTTGTAATATCTTTGTTTGAGCCTCTCTGCTACTCTCAGGGATTAACTTTTGGTAGAATCGTAATAGTGTAATTACCTAACATTTATCCGGTTAAACACTACTTTAATAAACAAATGAAAATTATTATGTGCAATAACTATTTTATTTTTGTTGGATGGTATTGAGTGCAATAATATGTCTTCTGTATTGATTATCCTGTGTGAAGTGGAAGGTGTAACTTGCTAAAATTTATATTTTTTTTCTCCCCTGGGAGGGTACAGTTCATTAATTTATAGTTTATTTCTGGTGTGTTTACATGATTGCTATAGTAACTATAATAGAAATTCTAAAGACTAATGTTAAGAAATAATTACTCAGTAATAGTTTGATTTGTAAAACAATAGTACTGCAGTGTTGAATATATTTTTATTTTCCAGGTAAATAGATATATATATATTAATTGCAATAAGAGTTAAATAAATAAATAAGTTTTTCTAGATCATTCAATGGTTAAATTTATTTTGTGTGCTCATGATTTTTACCAGTCTTTACTCAAATGGATTTTAGGGTTATTCCGAAATAAACACAACGCAATTAGAACAGGTTATTGATACTGGGATGTTATGGTAGGAAAGAGTATTCTGGTGTTATGGTCAATTGTAGGATACCTTTTGGTAACGTAGGAACATTTAGAAGGTAAAAATTCAAAAAAAAAAAAAAACCATAACATTTTTGGTGCCATTCAAAAAAAAAAGCCATAACATTTATTGGTGCCGTGACCAGGATAAATTGTAGGTGCTGTAAAAATTTTCAGATATAACATTAGCGAATTTAATTAAGTGATTCATAAAAATCAAAATTTTAATTTGTAATTATTCAAAATTTGAGCTACACAAGTTTGGTTATATTCTTTTTTGGCCTATTAATTCTAGTGTAATATATTTTGGCTTTCCGAGTTTACGCGAACTGCGTCGTCAATCTTGTACACGCAAACAATGGATAGGTGATTTTTTTCACGTAATAAACTCAGTTTTTCATGTCAAAAATTAATTTGATTTCTTAGTATTTAATATCATTAGTTGCAGAAAAATTAGCTCTTTAATTTGACATAAGTTTCGTTTTCGTAACTTTAATTGCATTTCAGTTATGAGCTTTAATTAGTAAATTTTTCTTTGTTTGCTTGTGATTTAGTTAAAGGGGGATGAAATGCCCTCTTTCCGGTTGAAAAGTCACTTTTTGCGAGTTTCAGCGTTCTTTCGTTGGGACCCCTTGCAGGGTTGTTGAAATTCCTAATTTTTCCCTGCCACAGGTGGTGTTTATTTCGCGAGGGTTTGGCGACATATAATTTCCGTTGAGGTTTGAAAGTAGTGGATTTGACGAGTTTGATAACATGAGGGTATGTTGTTGTTGCAATTATTTTAACTTTCGGCGAAAAGTGGGTTGTGCCAACTTGGCAGTAAGGCGTCCTCCCTTTTAACGGGTTGTTTTGGGGGACGAGCACACTTTTTGACACGTCTTCTGCTTTCTTTTGAATTCCTTTCGGTGCTGCACGTATCGGCAGCAGATTCTGCCGAGAAAATGCTTTTCTTAACCGATAATGTTACGGGCCTCGTGCCTCCGCGCCTTGAGCGCGGGCTCTGGTTTACGGGTATCTTTGTCTATACCTAGGCCTTCGTAGCTACATCATATTTTTTGGGGTGTATGCGTTTACATTAAAGTTCTCAAGAAATTTAATGCTGAAAATCGTCGTCTAGAAAGATGTCTCTACCTAGTTCTCTACCACAGGAATGCTTCATTTGTTTTTTTGGCTTCATCCAACACCCGCTTCTTCTTTGAACTTAGAAGTCGGACTCGCCTATCCCACCGACTGATTCCTGAGCTGAAATTTTCTCCTTGCTGACAGCTCTCGTCTCCAAGTGCTGGACTGTATTTCAAATTTCATCCAAGATGGGATCTTCCTTGTTCATCCTGAATCAATTAGAAAACCTCCTCGGCTCCCGTGATAACCTCCATATAATCGACGAAGTCTCTTTTCCTGCTACTCGCTACCGGCTTTACTCCTGAACTTCCAGGGGCAATTTTGTTTTGGATGGTCAGATTTTGCCTGCTACTCAGCAACTGCTTTTCTCAGATAAGTTTTTTTTATGTTTTCTTTCCCGGTTAGATAAAGTATAATGAATTCTCCAGTTAAATGATTGAATTAATTGATGTGTTGAGCATTAAATTGTTTTTGTAGTAGACCAAATTAACCTAACTCTATTGAAATCATTTTTTTTGTGTGTGTGTCGATTAAGTAAAGTATTAAATTGACGAAGGATTTAATTTTTTTATTATTGTAACTTAACTTAATTGTAAAGGAAAAATAAGTTCTTGTAATTATATAATTCAACTTTGGAGTGCCTGCTTAGTGAGGATTGATTTGTAATACCTTTGTTTGAGCCTCTCTGCTACTCTCAGGGATTAACTTTTGGTAGAATCGTAATAGTGTAATTACCTAACATTTATCCGGTTAAACACTACTTTAATAAACAAATGAAAATTATTATGTGCAATAACTATTTTATTTTTGTTGGATGGTATTGAGTGCAATAATATGTCTTCTGTATTGATTATTCTGTGTGAAGTGGAAGGTGTAACTTGCTAAAATTTATATTTTTTTTTCTCCCCTGGGAGGGTACAGTTCATTAATTTATAGTTTATTTCTGGTGTGTTTACATGATTGCTATAGTAACTATAATAGAAATTCTAAAGACTAATGTTAAGAAATAATTACTCAGTAATAGTTTGATTTGTAAAACAATAGTACTGCAGTGTTGAATATATTTTTATTTTCCAGGTAAATAGATATATATATATTAATTGCAATAAGAGTTAAATAAATAAATAAGTTTTTCTAGATCATTCAATGGTTAAATTTATTTTGTGTGCTCATGATGTTTACCAGTCTTTACTCAAATGGATTTTAGGGTTATTCCGAAATAAACACAACGCAATTAGAACAGGTTATTGATACTGGTATGTTATGGTAGGAAAGAGTATTCTGGTGTTATGGTCAATTGTAGGATACCTTTTGGTAACGTAGGAAAATTTAGAAGGTAAAAATTCAAAAAAAAAAAAGCCATAACATTTATTGGTGCCGTGACCAGGATAAATTGTAGGTGCTGTAGAAATTTTCAGATATAACATTAGCGAATTTAATTAAGTGATTCATAAAAATCAAACTTTTAATTTGTAATTATTCAAAATTTGAGCTACACAAGTTTGGTTATATTCTTTTTTGGCCTATTAATTCTAGTGTAATATATTTTGGCTTTCCGAGTTTACGCGAACTGCGTCGTCAATCTTGTACACGCAAACAATGGATAGGTGATTTTTTTCACGTAATAAACTCAGTTTTTCATGTCAAAAATTAATTTGATTTCTTAGTATTTAATATCATTAGTTGCAGAAAAATTAGCTCTTTAATTTGACATAACTTTCGTTTTTCTAACTTTAATTGCATTTCAGTTATGAGCTTTAATTAGTAAATTTTTCTTCGTTTGCTTGTGATTTAATTAAAGGGGGATGAAATGCCCTCTTTCCGGTTGAAAAGACTTTTTGCGAGTTTCAGCGTTCTTTCGTTGGGACCCCTTGCAGGGTTGTTGAAATTCCTAATTTTTCCCTGCCACAGGTGGTGTTTACTTGGCGAGGGTTTGGCGACATATAATTTCCTTTGAGGTTTCAAAGTAATGGATTTGGCGAGTTTGATAACATGAGGGTATGTTGTTGTTGCAATTATTTTAACTTTCGGCGAAAAGTGGGTTGTGCCAACTTGGCAGTCCGGCGTCCTCCCTTTTAACGGGTTGTTTTGGGGGACGAGCACACTTTTTGACACGTCTTCTACTTTCTTTTGAATTCCTTTCGGTGCTGCGCGCATCGGCAGCAGATTCTGCCGAGAAAATGCTTTTCTTAACCGATAATGTTCGGACTCGCCTATTCCACCGACTGATTCCTGAGCTGAAATTTTCTCCTTGCTGACAGCTGTCGTCTCCAAGTCCTGGACTGTATTTCAAATATCATCCAAGATGGGATCTTCCTTGTTCATCCTGAATCAATTAGAAAACCTCCTCGGCTCCCGTGATAACCTCCATATAATCGACGAACTCTCTTTTCCTGCTACTCGCTGCCGGCTTTACTCCTGAACTTCCAGGGACAATTTTGTTTCGGATGGTTAGATTTTGCCTGCTACTCAGCAACTGCTTTTCTCAGATAAGTTATTTTTTTATGTTTTCTTTCCCGGTTAGATAAAGTATAATGAATTCTGCAGTTAAATGATTGAATTAATTGATGAGTTGAGCATTAAATTTTTTTTGTAGTAGACCAAGTTAACCTAACTCTATTGAAATCATTTTTTGTGTGTGTTTGTCGATTAAGTAAAGTATTAAATTGACGAAGGATTTAATTTTTTTATTATTGTAACTTAACTTAATTGTAAAGGAAAAATAAATTCTTGTAATTATGTAATTCAACTTTGGAGTGCCTGCTTAGTGAGGATTGATTTGTAATATCTTTGTTTGAGCCTCTCTGCTACTCTCAGGGATTAACTTTTGGTAGAATCGTAATAGTGTAATTACCTAACATTTATCCGGTTAAACACTGCTTTAATAAACAAATGAAAATTATTATGTGCAATAACTATTTTATTTTTGTTTGATGGTATTGAGTGCAATAATATGTCTTCTGTATTGATTATTCTGTGTGAAGTGGAAGGTGTAACTTGTTAAAATTTATATTTTTTTTCCTCCCCTGGGAGGGTACTGTTCATTAATTTATAGTTTATTTCTGGTCTGTTTACATCATTGCTATAGTAACTATAATAGAAATTCTAAAGACTAATGTTAAGAAATAATTACTCAGTAATAGTTTGATTTGTAAAACAATAGTACTGCAGTGTTGAATATATTTTCATTTTCCAGGTAAATAGATATATATATATATATTAATTGCAGGAAGGGTTAAATAAATAAATAAGTTTTTCTAGATCATTCAATGGTTAAATTTATTTTGTGTGCTCATGATTTTTACCAGTCTTTACTCAAATGGATTTTAGGGTTATTCCGAAATAAACACAACGCAATTAGAACAGGTTATTGATACTGGTATGTTATGGTAGGTAAGAGTATTCTGGTGTTATGGTCAATTGTAGGATACCTTTTGGTAACGTAGGAAAATTTAGAAGGTAAAAATTCAAAAAAAAAACCATAACATTTATTGGTGCCGTGACCAGGATAAATTGTAGGTGCTCTAAAAATTTTCAGATATAACATTAGCGAATTTAATTAAGTGATTCATAAAAATCCAAATTTTAATTTGTAATTATTCAAAATTTGAGCTACACAAGTTTGGTTATATTCTTTTTTGGCCTATTAATTCTAGTGTAATATATTTTGGCTTTCCGAGTTTACGCGAACTGCGTCGTCAATCTTGTACACGCAAACAATGGATAGGTGATTTTTTTCACGTAATAAACTCAGTTTTTCATGTCAAAAATTAATTTGATTTCTTAGTATTTAATATCATTAGTTGCAGAAAAATTAGCTCTTTAATTTGACATAACTTTCGTTTTTCTAACTTTAATTGCATTTCAGTTATGAGCTTTAATTAGTAAATTTTTCTTCGTTTGCTTGTGATTTAATTAAAGGGGGATGAAATGCCCTCTTTCCGGTTGAAAAGTCACTTTTTGCGAGTTTCAGCGTTCTTTCTTTGGGAGCCCTTGCAGGGTTGTTGAAATTCCTAATTTTTCCCTGCCACAGGTGGTGTTTATTTGGCGAGGGTTGGGCGACATAGTATTTCCGTTGAGGTTTCAAAGTAGTGGATTTGTCGAGTTTGATAACATGAGGGTATGTTGTTGTTGCAATTATTTTAACTTTCGGCGAAAAGTGGGTTCTGCCAACTTGGCAGTCCGGCGTCCTCCCTTTTAACGGGTTGTTTTGGGGGACGAGCACACTTTTTGACACGTCTTCTGCTTTCTTTTGAATTCCTTTCGGTGCTGCGCGCATCGGCAGCAGATTCTGCCGAGAAAATGCTTTTCTTAACCGATAATGTTACGGGCGTCGTGCCTCCGCGCCTTGAGCGCGGGCTCTGGTTTACGGGTATCTTTGTCTATACCTAGGTCTTCGTAGCTACATCATATTTTTTTGGGTGTATGCGTTTACATTAAACTTCTCAAGAAATTTATTGCTGAAAATCGTCGTCTAGAAAGATGTCTCTACTGTCTCTACCTAGTTCTCTACCATAGAAATGCTTCATTTTTTTTTGGCTTCATCCAACACCCGCTTCTTCTTTGAACTGAGAAGTCGGACTCGCCTATTCCACCGACTGATTCCTGAGTTGAAATTTTCTCCTTGCTGACAGCTGTCGTCTCCAAGTCCTGGACTGTATTTCAAATTTCATCCAAGATGGGATCTTCCTTGTTCATCCTGAATCAATTAGAAAACCTCCTCGGCTCCCGTGATAACCTCCATATAATCGACGAACTCTCTTTTCCTGCTACTCGCTGCCGGCTTTACTCCTGAACTTCCAGGGACAATTTTGTTTCGGATGGTTAGATTTTGCCTGCTACTCAGCAACTGCTTTTCTCAGATAAGTTATTTTTTTTTATGTTTTCTTTCCCGGTTAGATAAAGTGTAATGAATTCTGCAGTTAAATGATTGAATTAATTGATGAGTTGAGCATTAATTTTTTTGTAGTAGACCAAGATAACCTAACTCTGTTGAAATCATTTTTTTTTGTGTGGGTCGATTAAGTAAAGTATTAAATTGACGAAGGATTTAATTTTTTTATTATTGTAACTTAACTTAATTGTAAAGGAAAAATAAGTTCTTGTAATTATATAATTCAACTTTGGAGTGCCTGCTTAGTGAGGATTGATTTGTAATATCTTTGTTTGAGCCTCTCTGCTACTCTCAGGCATTAACTTTTGGTAGAATCGTAATAGTGTAATTACCTAACATTTATCCGGTTAAACACTACTTTAATAAACAAATGAAAATTATTATGTGCAATAACTATTTTATTTTTGTTTGATGGTATTGAGTGCAATAATATGTCTTCTGTATTGATTATTCTGTGTGAAGTGGAAGGTGTAACTTGTTAAAATTTATATTTTTTTTCCTCCCCTGAGAGGGTACTGTTCATTAATTTATAGTTTATTTCTGGTATGTTTACATGATTGCTATAGTAACTATAATAGAAATTCTAAAGACTAATGTTAAGAAATAATTACTCAGTAATAGTTTGATTTGTAAAACAATAGTACTGCAGTGTTGAATATATTTTCATTTTCCAGGTAAATAGATATATATATATATATATTAATTGCAAGAAGAGTTAAATAAATAAATAAGTTTTTCTAGATCATTCAATGGTTAAATTTATTTTGTGTGCTCATGATTTTTACCAGTCTTTACTCAAATGGATTTTAGGGTTATTCCGAAATAAACACAACGCAATTAGAACAGGTTAATGATACTGGTATGTTATGGTAGGAAAGAGTATTCTGGTATTATGGTCAATTGTAGGATACCTTTTGGTAACGTAGGAAAATTTAGAAGGTAAAAATTCAAAAAAAAAAAAAAACCATAACATTTTTGGTGCCATTCAAAAAAAAAAAGCCATAACATTTATTGGTGCCGTGACCAGGATAAATTGTAGGTGCTGTAAAAATTTTCAGATATAACATTAGCGAATTTAATTAAGTGATTCATAAAAATCAAAATTTTAATTTGTAATTATTCAAAATTTGAGCTACACAGGTTTGGTTATATTCATTTTTGGCCTATTAATTCTAGTGTAATATATTTTGGCTTTCCGAGTTTACGCGAACTGCGTCGTCAATCTTGTACACGCAAACAATGGATAGGTGATTTTTTTCACGTAATAAACTCAGTTTTTCATGTCAAAAATTAATTTGATTTCTTAGTATTTAATATCATTAGTTGCAGAAAAATTAGCTTTTTAATTTGACATAACTTTCGTTTTCGTAACTTTAATTGCATTTTAGTTATGAGCTTTAATTAGTAAATTTTTCTTTCTTTGCTTGTGATTTAGTTAAAGGGGGTTGAAATGCCCTCTTTCCGGTTGAAAAGTCACTTTTTGCGAGTTTCAGCGTTCTTTCGTTGGGACCCCTTGCAGGGTTGTTGAAATTCCTAATTTTTCCCTGCCACAGGTGGTGTTTATTTGGCGAGGGTTTGGCGACATAGAATTTCCGTTGAGGTTTGAAAGTAGTGGATTTGACGAGTTTGATAACATGAGGGTATGTTGTTGTTGCAATTATTTTAACTTTCGGCGAAAAGTGGGTTGTGCCAACTTGGCAGTAAGGCGTCCTCCCTTTTAACGGGTTGTTTTGGGGGACGAGCACACTTTTTGACACGTCTTCTGCTTTCTTTTGAATTCCTTTCGGTGCTGCACGTATCGGCAGCAGATTCTGCCGAGAAAATGCTTTTCTTAACCGATAATGTTACGGGCCTCGTGCCTCCGCGCCTTGAGCGCGGGCTCTGGTTTACGGGTATCTTTGTCTATACCTAGGTCTTCGTAGCTACATCATATTATTTGGGGTGTATGCGTTTACATTAAAGTTCTCAAGAAATTTAATGCTGAAAATCGTCCTCTAGAAAGATGTCTCTACCTAGTTCTCTACCACAGGAATGCTTCATTTGTTTTTTTGGCTTCATCCAACACCCGCTTCTACTTTGAACTTAGAAGTCGGACTCGCCTATCCCACCGACTGATTCCTGAGCTGAAATTTTCTCCTTGCTGACAGCTATCGTCTCCAAGTCCTGGACTGTATTTCAAATTTCATCCAAGATGGGATCTTCCTTGTTCATCCTGAATCAATTAGAAAACCTCCTCGGCTCCCGTGATAACCTCCATATAATCGACGAAGTCTCTTTTCCTGCTACTCGCTACCGGCTTTACTCCTGAACTTCCAGGGGCAATTTTGTTTTGGATGGTTAGATTTTGCCTGCTACTCAGCAACTGCTTTTCTCAGATAAGTTTTTTTTATGTTTTCTTTCCCGGTTAGATAAAGTATAATGAATTCTCCAGTTAAATGATTGAATTAATTGATGAGTTGAGCATTAAATTGTTTTTGTAGTAGACCAAATTAACCTAACTCTATTGAAATCATTTTTTTTGTGTGTGTGTCGATTAAGTAAAGTATTAAATTGACGAAGGATTTAATTTTTTTATTATTGTAACTTAACTTAATTGTAAAGGAAAAATAAGTTCTTGTAATTATATAATTCAACTTTGGAGTGCCTGCTTAGTGAGGATTGATTTGTAATACCTTTGTTTGAGCCTCTCTGCTACTCTCAGGGATTAACTTTTGGTAGAATCGTAATAGTGTAATTACCTAACATTTATCCGGTTAAACACTACTTTAATAAACAAATGAAAATTATTATGTGCAATAACTATTTTATTTTTGTTGGATGGTATTGAGTGCAATAATATGTCTTCTGTATTGATTATTCTGTGTGAAGTGGAAGGTGTAACTTGCTAAAATTTATATTTTTTTTTCTCCCCTGGGAGGGTACAGTTCATTAATTTATAGTTTATTTCTGGTGTGTTTACATGATTGCTATAGTAACTATAATAGAAATTCTAAAGACTAATGTTAAGAAATAATTACTCATTAATAGTTTGATTTGTAAAACAATAGTACTGCAGTGTTGAATATATTTTTATTTTCCAGGTAAATAGATATATATATATTAATTGCAATAAGAGTTAAATAAATAAATAAGTTTTTCTAGATCATTCAATGGTTAAATTTATTTTGTGTGCTCATGATTTTTACCAGTCTTTACTCAAATGGATTTTAGGGTTATTCCGAAATAAACACAACGCAATTAGAACAGGTTATTGATACTGGTATGTTATGGTAGGAAAGAGTATTCTGGTGTTATGGTCAATTGTAGGATACCTTTTGGTAACGTAGGAAAATTTAGAAGGTAAAAATTCAAAAAAAAAAAGCCATAACATTTATTGGTGCCGTGACCAGGATAAATTGTAGGTGCTGTAAAAATTTTCAGATATAACATTAGCGAATTTAATTAAGTGATTCATAAAAATCAAACTTTTAATTTGTAATTATTCAAAATTTGAGCTACACAAGTTTGGTTATATTCTTTTTTGGCCTATTAATTCTAGTGTAATATATTTTGGCTTTCCGAGTTTACGCGAACTGCGTCGTCAATCTTGTACACGCAAACAATGGATAGGTGATTTTTTTCACGTAATAAACTCAGTTTTTCATGTCAAAAATTAATTTGATTTCTTAGTATTTAATATCATTAGTTGCAGAAAAATTAGCTCTTTAATTTGACATAACTTTCGTTTTTCTAACTTTAATTGCATTTCAGTTATGAGCTTTAATTAGTAAATTTTTCTTCGTTTGCTTGTGATTTAATTAAAGGGGGATGAAATGCCCTCTTTCCGGTTGAAAAGACTTTTTGCGAGTTTCAGCGTTCTTTCGTTGGGACCCCTTGCAGGGTTGTTGAAATTCCTAATTTTTCCCTGCCACAGGTGGTGTTTACTTGGCGAGGGTTTGGCGACATATAATTTCCTTTGAGGTTTCAAAGTAATGGATTTGGCGAGTTTGATAACATGAGGGTATGTTGTTGTTGCAATTATTTTAACTTTCGGCGAAAAGTGGGTTGTGCCAACTTGGCAGTCCGGCGTCCTCCCTTTTAACGGGTTGTTTTGGGGGACGAGCACACTTTTTGACACGTCTTCTACTTTCTTTTGAATTCCTTTCGGTGCTGCGCGCATCGGCAGCAGATTCTGCCGAGAAAATGCTTTTCTTAACCGATAATGTTCGGACTCGCCTATTCCACCGACTGATTCCTGAGCTGAAATTTTCTCCTTGCTGACAGCTGTCGTCTCCAAGTCCTGGACTGTATTTCAAATATCATCCAAGATGGGATCTTCCTTGTTCATCCTGAATCAATTAGAAAACCTCCTCGGCTCCCGTGATAACCTCCATATAATCGACGAACTCTCTTTTCCTGCTACTCGCTGCCGGCTTTACTCCTGAACTTCCAGGGACAATTTTGTTTCGGATGGTTAGATTTTGCCTGCTACTCAGCAACTGCTTTTCTCAGATAAGTTATTTTTTTATGTTTTCTTTCCCGGTTAGATAAAGTATAATGAATTCTGCAGTTAAATGATTGAATTAATTGATGAGTTGAGCATTAAATTTTTTTTGTAGTAGACCAAGTTAACCTAACTCTATTGAAATCATTTTTTGTGTGTGTTTGTCGATTAAGTAAAGTATTAAATTGACGAAGGATTTAATTTTTTTATTATTGTAACTTAACTTAATTGTAAAGGAAAAATAAATTCTTGTAATTATGTAATTCAACTTTGGAGTGCCTGCTTAGTGAGGATTGATTTGTAATATCTTTGTTTGAGCCTCTCTGCTACTCTCAGGGATTAACTTTTGGTAGAATCGTAATAGTGTAATTACCTAACATTTATCCGGTTAAACACTGCTTTAATAAACAAATGAAAATTATTATGTGCAATAACTATTTTATTTTTGTTTGATGGTATTGAGTGCAATAATATGTCTTCTGTATTGATTATTCTGTGTGAAGTGGAAGGTGTAACTTGTTAAAATTTATATTTTTTTTCCTCCCCTGGGAGGGTACTGTTCATTAATTTATAGTTTATTTCTGGTCTGTTTACATCATTGCTATAGTAACTATAATAGAAATTCTAAAGACTAATGTTAAGAAATAATTACTCAGTAATAGTTTGATTTGTAAAACAATAGTACTGCAGTGTTGAATATATTTTCATTTTCCAGGTAAATAGATATATATATATATATTAATTGCAAGAAGAGTTAAATAAATAAATAAGTTTTTCTAGATCATTCAATGGTTAAATTTATTTTGTGTGCTCATGATTTTTACCAGTCTTTACTCAAATGGATTTTAGGGTTATTCCGAAATAAACACAACGCAATTAGAACAGGTTATTGATACTGGTATGTTATGGTAGGTAAGAGTATTCTGGTGTTATGGTCAATTGTAGGATACCTTTTGGTAACGTAGGAAAATTTAGAAGGTAAAAATTCAAAAAAAAAACCATAACATTTATTGGTGCCGTGACCAGGATAAATTGTAGGTGCTCTAAAAATTTTCAGATATAACATTAGCGAATTTAATTAAGTGATTCATAAAAATCCAAATTTTAATTTGTAATTATTCAAAATTTGAGCTACACAAGTTTGGTTATATTCTTTTTTGGCCTATTAATTCTAGTGTAATATATTTTGGCTTTCCGAGTTTACGCGAACTGCGTCGTCAATCTTGTACACGCAAACAATGGATAGGTGATTTTTTTCACGTAATAAACTCAGTTTTTCATGTCAAAAATTAATTTGATTTCTTAGTATTTAATATCATTAGTTGCAGAAAAATTAGCTCTTTAATTTGACATAACTTTCGTTTTTCTAACTTTAATTGCATTTCAGTTATGAGCTTTAATTAGTAAATTTTTCTTCGTTTGCTTGTGATTTAATTAAAGGGGGATGAAATGCCCTCTTTCCGGTTGAAAAGTCACTTTTTGCGAGTTTCAGCGTTCTTTCTTTGGGAGCCCTTGCAGGGTTGTTGAAATTCCTAATTTTTCCCTGCCACAGGTGGTGTTTATTTGGCGAGGGTTGGGCGACATAGTATTTCCGTTGAGGTTTCAAAGTAGTGGATTTGTCGAGTTTGATAACATGAGGGTATGTTGTTGTTGCAATTATTTTAACTTTCGGCGAAAAGTGGGTTCTGCCAACTTGGCAGTCCGGCGTCCTCCCTTTTAACGGGTTGTTTTGGGGGACGAGCACACTTTTTGACACGTCTTCTGCTTTCTTTTGAATTCCTTTCGGTGCTGCGCGCATCGGCAGCAGATTCTGCCGAGAAAATGCTTTTCTTAACCGATAATGTTACGGGCGTCGTGCCTCCGCGCCTTGAGCGCGGGCTCTGGTTTACGGGTATCTTTGTCTATACCTAGGTCTTCGTAGCTACATCATATTTTTTTGGGTGTATGCGTTTACATTAAACTTCTCAAGAAATTTATTGCTGAAAATCGTCGTCTAGAAAGATGTCTCTACTGTCTCTACCTAGTTCTCTACCATAGAAATGCTTCATTTTTTTTTGGCTTCATCCAACACCCGCTTCTTCTTTGAACTGAGAAGTCGGACTCGCCTATTCCACCGACTGATTCCTGAGTTGAAATTTTCTCCTTGCTGACAGCTGTCGTCTCCAAGTCCTGGACTGTATTTCAAATTTCATCCAAGATGGGATCTTCCTTGTTCATCCTGAATCAATTAGAAAACCTCCTCGGCTCCCGTGATAACCTCCATATAATCGACGAACTCTCTTTTCCTGCTACTCGCTGCCGGCTTTACTCCTGAACTTCCAGGGACAATTTTGTTTCGGATGGTTAGATTTTGCCTGCTACTCAGCAACTGCTTTTCTCAGATAAGTTATTTTTTTATGTTTTCTTTCCCGGTTAGATAAAGTGTAATGAATTCTGCAGTTAAATGATTGAATTAATTGATGAGTTGAGCATTAATTTTTTTGTAGTAGACCAAGATAACCTAACTCTGTTGAAATCATTTTTTTTGTGTGGGTCGATTAAGTAAAGTATTAAATTGACGAAGGATTTAATTTTTTTATTATTGTAACTTAACTTAATTGTAAAGGAAAAATAAGTTCTTGTAATTATATAATTCAACTTTGGAGTGCCTGCTTAGTGAGGATTGATTTGTAATATCTTTGTTTGAGCCTCTCTGCTACTCTCAGGCATTAACTTTTGGTAGAATCGTAATAGTGTAATTACCTAACATTTATCCGGTTAAACACTACTTTAATAAACAAATGAAAATTATTATGTGCAATAACTATTTTATTTTTGTTTGATGGTATTGAGTGCAATAATATGTCTTCTGTATTGATTATTCTGTGTGAAGTGGAAGGTGTAACTTGTTAAAATTTATATTTTTTTTCCTCCCCTGGGAGGGTACTGTTCATTAATTTATAGTTTATTTCTGGTATGTTTACATGATTGCTATAGTAACTATAATAGAAATTCTAAAGACTAATGTTAAGAAATAATTACTCAGTAATAGTTTGATTTGTAAAACAATAGTACTGCAGTGTTGAATATATTTTCATTTTCCAGGTAAATAGATATATATATATATATATTAATTGCAAGAAGAGTTAAATAAATAAATAAGTTTTTCTAGATCATTCAATGGTTAAATTTATTTTGAGTGCTCATGATTTTTACCAGTCTTTACTCAAATGGATTTTAGGGTTATTCCGAAATAAACACAACGCAATTAGAACAGGTTAATGATACTGGTATGTTATGGTAGGAAAGAGTATTCTGGTATTATGGTCAATTGTAGGATACCTTTTGGTAACGTAGGAAAATTTAGAAGGTAAAAATTCAAAAAAAAAAAAAACCATAACATTTTTGGTGCCATTCAAAAAAAAAAGCCATAACATTTATTGGTGCCGTGACCAGGATAAATTGTAGGTGCTGTAAAAATTTTCAGATATAACATTAGCGAATTTAATTAAGTGATTCATAAAAATCAAAATTTTAATTTGTAATTATTCAAAATTTGAGCTACACAGGTTTGGTTATATTCATTTTTGGCCTATTAATTCTAGTGTAATATATTTTGGCTTTCCGAGTTTACGCGAACTGCGTCGTCAATCTTGTACACGCAAACAATGGATAGGTGATTTTTTTCACGTAATAAACTCAGTTTTTCATGTCAAAAATTAATTTGATTTCTTAGTATTTAATATCATTAGTTGCAGAAAAATTAGCTTTTTAATTTGACATAACTTTCGTTTTCGTAACTTTAATTGCATTTTAGTTATGAGCTTTAATTAGTAAATTTTTCTTTCTTTGCTTGTGATTTAGTTAAAGGGGGTTGAAATGCCCTCTTTCCGGTTGAAAAGTCACTTTTTGCGAGTTTCAGCGTTCTTTCGTTGGGACCCCTTGCAGGGTTGTTGAAATTCCTAATTTTTCCCTGCCACAGGTGGTGTTTATTTGGCGAGGGTTTGGCGACATAGAATTTCCGTTGAGGTTTGAAAGTAGTGGATTTGACGAGTTTGATAACATGAGGGTATGTTGTTGTTGCAATTATTTTAACTTTCGGCGAAAAGTGGGTTGTGCCAACTTGGCAGTAAGGCGTCCTCCCTTTTAACGGGTTGTTTTGGGGGACGAGCACACTTTTTGACACGTCTTCTGCTTTCTTTTGAATTCCTTTCGGTGCTGCACGTATCGGCAGCAGATTCTGCCGAGAAAATGCTTTTCTTAACCGATAATGTTACGGGCCTCGTGCCTCCGCGCCTTGAGCGCGGGCTCTGGTTTACGGGTATCTTTGTCTATACCTAGGTCTTCGTAGCTACATCATATTTTTTTTGGGTGTATGCGTTTACATTAAACTTCTCAAGAAATTTATTGCTGAAAATCGTCGTCTAGAAAGATGTCTCTACTGTCTCTACCTAGTTCTCTACCATAGAAATGCTTCATTTTTTTTTGGCTTCATCCAACACCCGCTTCTTCTTTGAACTGAGAAGTCGGACTCGCCTATTCCACCGACTGATTCCTGAGTTGAAATTTTCTCCTTGCTGACAGCTGTCGTCTCCAAGTCCTGGACTGTATTTCAAATTTCATCCAAGATGGGATCTTCCTTGTTCATCCTGAATCAATTAGAAAACCTCCTCGGCTCCCGTGATAACCTCCATATAATCGACGAACTCTCTTTTCCTGCTACTCGCTGCCGGCTTTACTCCTGAACTTCCAGGGACAATTTTGTTTCGGATGGTTAGATTTTGCCTGCTACTCAGCAACTGCTTTTCTCAGATAAGTTATTTTTTTTATGTTTTCTTTCCCGGTTAGATAAAGTGTAATGAATTCTGCAGTTAAATGATTGAATTAATTGATGAGTTGAGCATTAATTTTTTTGTAGTAGACCAAGATAACCTAACTCTGTTGAAATCATTTTTTTTGTGTGGGTCGATTAAGTAAAGTATTAAATTGACGAAGGATTTAATTTTTTTATTATTGTAACTTAACTTAATTGTAAAGGAAAAATAAGTTCTTGTAATTATATAATTCAACTTTGGAGTGCCTGCTTAGTGAGGATTGATTTGTAATATCTTTGTTTGAGCCTCTCTGCTACTCTCAGGCATTAACTTTTGGTAGAATCGTAATAGTGTAATTACCTAACATTTATCCGGTTAAACACTACTTTAATAAACAAATGAAAATTATTATGTGCAATAACTATTTTATTTTTGTTTGATGGTATTGAGTGCAATAATATGTCTTCTGTATTGATTATTCTGTGTGAAGTGGAAGGTGTAACTTGTTAAAATTTATATTTTTTTTCCTCCCCTGGGAGGGTACTGTTCATTAATTTATAGTTTATTTCTGGTATGTTTACATGATTGCTATAGTAACTATAATAGAAATTCTAAAGACTAATGTTAAGAAATAATTACTCAGTAATAGTTTGATTTGTAAAACAATAGTACTGCAGTGTTGAATATATTTTCGTTTTCCAGGTAAATAGATATATATATATATATATTAATTGCAAGAAGAGTTAAATAAATAAATAAGTTTTTCTAGATCATTCAATGGTTAAATTTATTTTGTGTGCTCATGATTTTTACCAGTCTTTACTCAAATGGATTTTAGGGTTATTCCGAAATAAACACAACGCAATTAGAACAGGTTAATGATACTGGTATGTTATGGTAGGAAAGAGTATTCTGGTATTATGGTCAATTGTAGGATACCTTTTGGTAACGTAGGAAAATTTAGAAGGGAAAAATTCAAAAAAAAAAAAAAAAAACCATAACATTTTTGGTGCCATTCAAAAAAAAAAAGCCATAACATTTATTGGTGCCGTGACCAGGATAAATTGTAGGTGCTGTAAAAATTTTCAGATATAACATTAGCGAATTGAATTAAGTGATTCATAAAAATCAAAATTTTAATTTGTAATTATTCAAAATTTGAGCTACACAGGTTTGGTTATATTCATTTTTGGCCTATTAATTCTAGTGTAATATATTTTGGCTTTCCGAGTTTACGCGAACTGCGTCGTCAATCTTGTACACGCAAACAATGGATAGGTGATTTTTTTCACGTAATAAACTCAGTTTTTCATGTCAAAAATTAATTTGATTTCTTAGTATTTAATATCATTAGTTGCAGAAAAATTAGCTTTTTAATTTGACATAACTTTCGTTTTCGTAACTTTAATTGCATTTTAGTTATGAGCTTTAATTAGTAAATTTTTCTTTCTTTGCTTGTGATTTAGTTAAAGGGGGTTGAAATGCCCTCTTTCCGGTTGAAAAGTCACTTTTTGCGAGTTTCAGCGTTCTTTCGTTGGGACCCCTTGCAGGGTTGTTGAAATTCCTAATTTTTCCCTGCCACAGGTGGTGTTTATTTGGCGAGGGTTTGGCGACATAGAATTTCCGTTGAGGTTTGAAAGTAGTGGATTTGGCGAGTTTGATAACATGAGGGTATGTTGTTGTTGCAATTATTTTAACTTTCGGCGAAAAGTGGGTTGTGCCAACTTGGGAGTCCGGCGTCCTCCCTTTTAACGGGTTGTTTTGGGGGACGAGCACACTTTTTGACACGTCTTCTGCTTTCTTTTGAATTCCTTTCGGTGCTGCACGTATCGGCAGCAGATTCTGCCGAGAAAATGCTTTTCTTAACCGATAATGTTACGGGCCTCGTGCCTCCGCGCCTTGAGCGCGGGCTCTGGTTTACGGGTATCTTTTTCTATACCTAGGTCTTCGTAGCTACATCATATTATTTCGGGTGTATGCGTTTACATTAAAGTTCGCAAGAAATTTAATGCTGAAAATCGTCGTCTAGAAAGATGTCTCTAACTAGTTCTCTACCACAGGAATGCTTCATTTGTTTTTTTGGCTTCATCCAAGACCCGCTTCTTCTTTGAACTTAGAAGTCGGACTCGCCTATCCCACCGACTGATTCCTGAGCTGAAATTTTCTCCTTGCTGACAGCTGTCGTCTCCAAGTCCTGGACTGTATTTCAAATTTCATCCAAGATGGGATCTTCCTTGTTCATCCTGAATCAATTAGAAAACCTCCTCGGCTCCCGTGATAACCTCCATATAATCGACGAACTCTCTTTTCCTGCTACTCGCTGCCGGCTTTACTCCTGAACTTCCAGGGACAATTTTGTTTCGGATGGTTGGATTTTGCCTGCTACTCAGCAACTGCTTTTCTCAGATAAGTTATTTTTTTATGTTTTCTTTCCCGGTTAGATAAAGTATAATGAATTCTGCAGTTAAATGATTGAATTAATTGATGAGTTGAGCATTAAATTTTTTTTGTAGTAGACCAAGTTAACCTAACTCTATTGAAATCATTTTTTGTGTGTGTTTGTCGATTAAGTAAAGTATTAAATTGACGAAGGATTTAATTTTTTTTATTATTGTAACTTAAATTAATTGTAAAGGAAAAATAAGTTCTTGTAATTATGTAATTCAACTTTGGAGTGCCTGCTTAGTGAGGATTGATTTGTAATATCTTTGTTTGAGCCTCTCTGCTACTCTCAGGGATTAACTTTTGGTAGAATCGTAATAGTGTAATTACCTAACATTTATCCGGTTAAACACTACTTTAATAAACAAATGAAAATTATTATGTGCAATAACAATTTTATTTTTGTTGGATGGTATTGAGTGCAATAATATGTCTTCTGTATTGATTATTCTGTGTGAAGTGGAAGGTGTAACTTGTTAAAATTTATATTTCTTTTCTCCCCGGGGAGGGTACTGTTCATTAATTTATAGTTTATTTCTGGTCTGTTTACATCATTGCTATAGTAACTATAATAGAAATTCTAAAGACTAATGTTAAGAAATAATTACTCAGTAATAGTTTGATTTGTAAAACAATAGTACTGCAGTGTTGAATATATTTTTATTTTCCAGGTAAATATATATATATATATTAATTGCAATAAGAGTTAAATAAATAAATAAGTTTTTCTAGATCATTCAATGGTTAAATTTATTTTGTGTGCTCATGATTTTTACCAGTCTTTACTCAAATGGATTTTAGGGTTATTCCGAAATAAACACAACGCAATTAGAACAGGTTATTGATACTGGTATGTTATGGTAGGTAAGAGTATTCTGGTGTTATGGTCAATTGTAGGATACCTTTTGGTAACGTAGGAAAATTTAGAAGGTAAAAATTCAAAAAAAAAACCATAACATTCTTGGTGCCATTCAAAAAAAAAGCCATAACATTTATTGGTGCCGTGACCAGGATAAATTGTAGGTGCTCTAAAAATTTTCAGATATAACATTAGCGAATTTAATTAAGTGATTCATAAAAATCAAAATTTTAATTTGTAATTATTCAAAATTTGAGCTACACAAGTTTGGTTATATTCTTTTTTGGCCTATTAATTCTAGTGTAATATATTTTGGCTTTCCGAGTTTACGCGAACTGCGTCGTCAATCTTGTACACGCAAACAATGGATAGGTGATTTTTTTCACGTAATAAACTCAGTTTTTCATGTCAAAAATTAATTTGATTTCTTAGTATTTAATATCATTAGTTGCAGAAAAATTAGCTCTTTAATTTGACATAACTTTCGTTTTTCTAACTTTAATTGCATTTCAGTTATGAGCTTTAATTAGTAAATTTTTCTTTCTTTGCTTGTGATTTAGCTAAAGGGGGATGAAATGCCCTCTTTCCGGTTGAAAAGTCACTTTTTGCGAGTTTCAGCGTTCTTTCTTTGGGACCCCTTGCAGGGTTGTTGAAATTCCTAATTTTTCCCTGCCACAGGTGGTGTTTATTTGGCGAGGGTTGGGCGACATAGTATTTCCGTTGAGGTTTCAAAGTAGTGGATTTGTCGAGTTTGATAACATGAGGTATGTTGTTGTTGCAATTATTTTAACTTTCGGCGAAAAGTGGGTTGTGCCAACTTGGCAGTCCGGCGTCCTCCCTTTTAACGGGTTGTTTTGGGGGACGAGCACACTTTTTGACACGTCTTCTGCTTTCTTTTGAATTCCTTTCGGTGCTGCGCGCATCGGCAGCAGATTCTGCCGAGAAAATGATTTTCTTAACCGATAATGTTACGGGCGTCGTGCCTCCGCGCCTCGAGCGCGGGCTCTGGTTTACGGGTATTTTTGTCTATACCTAGGTCTTCGTAGCTACATCATATTTTTTTGGGGTGTATGCGTTTACATTAAACTTCTCAAGAAATTTATTGCTGAAAATCGTCGTCTAGAAAGATGTCTCTACTGTCTCTACCTAGTTCTCTACCATAGAAATGCTTCATTTTTTTGGCTTCATCCAACACCCGCTTCTTCTTTGAACTTAGAAGTCGGACTCGCCTATTCCACCAACTGATTCCTGAGCTGAAATTTTCTCCTTGCTGACAGCTGTCGTCTCCAAGTCCTGGACTGTATTTCAAATTTCATCCAAGATGGGATCTTCCTTGTTCATCCTGAATCAATTAGAAAACCTCCTCGGCTCCCGTGATAACCTCCATATAATCGACGAACTCTCTTTTCCTGCTACTCGCTGCCGGCTTTACTCCTGAACTTCCAGGGACAATTTTGTTTCGGATGGTTAGATTTTGCCTGCTACTCAGCAACTGCTTTTCTCAGATAAGTTATTTTTTTTTATGTTTTCTTTCCCGGTTAGATAAAGTATAATGAATTCTGCAGTTAAATGATTGAATTAATTGATGAGTTGAGCATTAATTTTTTTGTAGTAGACCAAGATAACCTAACTCTGTTGAAATCATTTTTTTTGTGTGGGTCGATTAAGTAAAGTATTAAATTGACGAAGGATTTAATTTTTTTATTATTGTAACTTAACTTAATTGTAAAGGAAAAATAAGTTCTTGTAATTATATAATTCAACTTTGGAGTGCCTGCTTAGTGAGGATTGATTTGTAATATCTTTGTTTGAGCCTCTCTGCTACTCTCAGGCATTAACTTTTGGTAGAATCGTAATAGTGTAATTACCTAACATTTATCCGGTTAAACACTACTTTAATAAACAAATGAAAATTATTATGTGCAATAACTATTTTATTTTTGTTTGATGGTATTGAGTGCAATAATATGTCTTCTGTATTGATTATTCTGTGTGAAGTGGAAGGTGTAACTTGTTAAAATTTATATTTTTTTTCCTCCCCTGGGAGGGTACTGTTCATTAATTTATAGTTTATTTCTGGTATGTTTACATGATTGCTATAGTAACTATAATAGAAATTCTAAAGACTAATGTTAAGAAATAATTACTCAGTAATAGTTTGATTTGTAAAACAATAGTACTGCAGTGTTGAATATATTTTCATTTTCCAGGTAAATAGATATATATATATATATATTAATTGCAAGAAGAGTTAAATAAATAAATAAGTTTTTCTAGATCATTCAATGGTTAAATTTATTTTGTGTGCTCATGATTTTTACCAGTCTTTACTCAAATGGATTTTAGGGTTATTCCGAAATAAACACAACGCAATTAGAACAGGTTAATGATACTGGTATGTTATGGTAGGAAAGAGTATTCTGGTATTATGGTCAATTGTAGGATACCTTTTGGTAACGTAGGAAAATTTAGAAGGTAAAAATTCAAAAAAAAAAAACCATAACATTTTTGGTGCCATTCAAAAAAAAAAGCCATAACATTTATTGGTGCCGTGACCAGGATAAATTGTAGGTGCTGTAAAAATTTTCAGATATAACATTAGCGAATTTAATTAAGTGATTCATAAAAATCAAAATTTTAATTTGTAATTATTCAAAATTTGAGCTACACAGGTTTGGTTATATTCTTTTTTGGCCTATTAATTCTAGTGTAATATATTTTGGCTTTCCGAGTTTACGCGAACTGCGTCGTCAATCTTGTACACGCAAACAATGGATAGGTGATTTTTTTCACGTAATAAACTCAGTTTTTCATGTCAAAAATTAATTTGATTTCTTAGTATTTAATATCATTAGTTGCAGAAAAATTAGCTCTTTAATTTGACATAACTTTCGTTTTTCTAACTTTAATCGCATTTCAGTTATGAGCTTTAATTAGTAAATTTTTCTTCGTTTGCTTGTGATTTAATTAAAGGGGGATGAAATGCCCTCTTTCCGGTTGAAAATTCACTTTTTGCGAGTTTCAGCGTTCTTTCGTTGGGACCCCTTGCAGGGTTGTTGAAATTCCTAATTTTTCCCTGCCACAGGTGGTGTTTACTTGGCGAAGGTTTGGCGACATAGAATTTCCTTTGAGGTTTCAAAGTAGTGGATTTGACGAGTTTGATAACATGAGGGTATGTTGTTGTTGCAATTATTTTAACTTTCGGCGAAAAGGTGGTTGTGCCAACTTGGCAGTCCGGCGTCCTCCCTTTTAACGGGTTGTTTTGGGGGACGAGCACACTTTTTGACACGTCCTCTGCTTTCTTTTGAATTCCTTTCGGTGCTGCACGTATCGGCAGCAGATTCTGCCGAGAAAATGCTTTTCTTAACCGATAATGTTACGGGCCTCGTGCCTCCGCGCCTTGAGCGCGGGCTCTGGTTTACGGGTATCTTTTTCTATACCTAGGTCTTCGTAGCTACATCATAATATTTCGGGTGTATGCGTTTACATTAAAGTTCGCAAGAAATTTAATGCTGAAAATCGTCGTCTAGAAAGATGTCTCTAACTAGTTCTCTACCACAGGAATGCTTCATTTGTTTTTTTGGCTTCATCCAACACCCGCTTCTTCTTTGAACTTAGAAGTCGGACTCGCCTATCCCACAGACTGATTCCTGAGCTGAAATTTTCTCCTTGCTGACAGCTGTCGTCTCCAAGTCCTGGACTGTATTTCAAATTTCATCCAAGATGGGATCTTCCTTGTTCATCCTGAATCAATTAGAAAACCTCCTCGGCTCCCGTGATAACCTCCATATAATCGGCGAAGTCTCTTTTCCTGCTACTCGCTACCGGCTTTACTCCTGAACTTCCAGGGGCAATTTTGTTTTGGATGGTTAGATTTTGCCTGCTACTCAGCAACTGCTTTTCTCAGATAAGTTTTTTTTTATGTTTTCTTTCGCGGTTAGATAAAGTATAATGAATTCTCCAGTTAAATGATTGAATTAATTGATGAGTTGAGCATTAAATTGATTTTGTAGTATACCAAATTAACCTAACTCTATTGAAATCATTTTTTGTGTGTGTGTCGATTAAGTAAAGTATTAAATTGACGAAGCATTTAATTTTATTATTATTGTAACTTAACTTAATTGTACAGGAAGAATAAGTTCTTGTAATTATATAATTCAACTTTGGAGTGCCTGCTTAGTGAGGATTGATTTGTAATATCTTTGTTTGTGCCTCTCTGCTACTCTCAGGGATTAACTTTTGGTAGAATCGTAATAGTGGAATTACCTAACATTTATCCGGTTAAACACTACTTTAATAAACAAATGAAAATTATTATGTGCAATAACTATTTTATTTTTGTTGGATGGTATTGAGTGCAATAATATGTCTTCTGTATTGATTATTCTGTGTGAAGTGGAAGGTGTAACTTGTTAAAATTTATATTTTTTTTTCCTCCCCTGGGAGGGTACTGTTCATTAATTTATAGTTTATTTCTGGTATGTTTACATGATTGCTATAGTAACTATAATAGAAATTCTAAAGACTAATGTTAAGAAATAATTACTCAGTAATAGTTTGATTTGTAAAACAATAGTACTGCAGTGTTGAATATATTTTTATTTTCCAGGTAAATATATATATATATATTAATTGCAATAAGAGTTAAATAAATAAATAAGTTTTTCTAGATCATTCAATGGTTAAATTTATTTTGTGTGCTCATGATTTTTACCAGTCTTTACTCAAATGGATTTTAGGGTTATTCCGAAATAAACACAACGCAATTAGAACAGGTTATTGATACTGGGATGTTATGGTAGGAAAGAGTATTCTGGTGTTATGGTCAATTGTAGGATACATTTTGGTAACGTAGGAAAATTTAGAAGGTAAAAATTCAAAAAAAAAACCATAACATTCTTGGTGCCATTCAAAAAAAAAGCCATAACATTTATTGGTGCCGTGACCAGGATAAATTGTAGGTGCTCTAAAAATTTTCAGATATAACATTAGCGAATTTAATTAAGTGATTCATAAAAATCAAAATTTTAATTTGTAATTATTCAAAATTTGAGCTACACAAGTTTGGTTATATTCTTTTTTGGCCTATTAATTCTAGTGTAATATATTTTGGCTTTCCGAGTTTACGCGAACTGCGTCGTCAATCTTGTACACGCAAACAATGGATAGGTGATTTTTTTCACGTAATAAACTCAGTTTTTCATGTCAAAAATTAATTTGATTTCTTAGTATTTAATATCATTAGTTGCAGAAAAATTAGCTCTTTAATTTGACATAACTTTCGTTTTTCTAACTTTAATTGCATTTCAGTTATGAGCTTTAATTAGTAAATTTTTCTTTCTTTGCTTGTGATTTAGTTAAAGGGGGATGAAATGCCCTCTTTCCGGTTGAAAATTCACTTTTTGCGAGTTTCAGCGTTCTTTCTTTGGGACCCCTTGCAGGGTTGTTGAAATTCCTAATTTTTCCCTGCCACAGGTGGTGTTTATTTGGCGAGGGTTGGGCGACATAGTATTTCCGTTGAGGTTTCAAAGTAGTGGATTTGTCGAGTTTGATAACATGAGGTATGTTGTTGTTGCAATTATTTTAACTTTCGGCGAAAAGTGGGTTGTGCCAACTTGGCAGTCCGGCGTCCTCCCTTTTAACGGGTTGTTTTGGGGGACGAGCACACTTTTTGACACGTCTTCTGCTTTCTTTTGAATTCCTTTCGGTGCTGCGCGCATCGGCAGCAGATTCTGCCGAGAAAATGATTTTCTTAACCGATAATGTTACGGGCGTCGTGCCTCCGCGCCTCGAGCGCGGGCTCTGGTTTACGGGTATCTTTGTCTATACCTAGGTCTTCGTAGCTACATCATATTATTTGGGGTGTATGCGTTTACATTAAAGTTCTCAAGAAATTTAATACTGAAAATCGTCGTCTAGAAAGATGTCTCTACCTAGTTCTCTACCACAGGAATGCTTCATTTGTTTTTTTGGCTTCATCCAACACCCGCTTCTACTTTGAACTTAGAAGTCAGACTCGCCTATCCCACCGACTGATTCCTGAGCTGAAATTTTCTCCTTGCTGACAGCTATAGTCTCCAAGTCCTGGACTGTATTTCAAATTTCATCCAAGATGGGATCTTCCTTGTTCATCCTGAATCAATTAGAAAACCTCCTCGGCTCCCGTGATAACCTCCATATAATCGACGAACTCTTTTCCTGCTACTCGCTACCGGGTTTACTCCTGAACTTCCAGGGGCAATTTTGTTTCGGATGGTTAGCTTATGCCTGCTACTCAGCAACTGCTTTTCTCAGATAAGTTATTTTTTTCATGTTTTCTTTCCCGGTTAGATAAAGTATAATGAATTCTCCAGTTAAATGATTGAATTAATTGATTAGTTGAGCATTAAATTGTTTTTGTAGTAGACCAAGTTAACCTAACTCTATTGAAATCATTTTTTTGTGTGTGTCGATTAAGTAAAGTATTAAATTGACGAAGGATTTCATTTTTTTATTATTGTAACTTAACTTAATTGTAAAGGAAAAATAAGTTCTTGTAATTATATAATTCAACTTTGGTGTGCCTGCTTAGTGAGGATTGATTTGTAACATCTTTGTTTGAGCCTCTCTGCTACTCTCAGGGATTAACTTTTTGTAGAATCGTAATAGTGTAATTACCTAACATTTATCCGGTTAAACACTACTTTAATAAACAAATGAAAATTATTATGTGCAATAACTATTTTATTTTTGTTTGATGGTATTGAGTGCAATAATATGTCTTCTGTATTGATTATTCTGTGTGAAGTGGAAGGTGTAACTTGTTAAAATTTATATTTTTTTTCCTCCCCTGGGAGGGTACTGTTCATTAATTTATATTTTATTTCTGGTATGTTTACATGATTGCTATAGTAACTATAATAGAAATTCTAAAGACTAATGTTAAGAAATAATTACTCAGTAATAGTTTGATTTGTAAAACAATAGTACTTCAGTGTTGAATATATTTTGATTTTCCAGGTAAATAGATATATATATATATATTAATTGCAAGATGAGTTAAATAAATAAATAAGTTTTTCTAGATCATTCAATGGTTAAATTTATTTTGTGTGCTCATGATTTTTACCAGTCTTTACTCAAATGGATTTTATGGTTATTCCGAAATAAACACAATGCAATTAGAACAGGTTATTGATACTGGTATGTTATGGTAAGAAAGAGTATTCTGGTGTTATGGTCAATTGTAGGATACCTTTTGGTAACGTAGGAAAATTTAGAAGGTAAAAATTCAAAAAAAAAAAAAAAACCATAACATTTTTGGTGCCATTCAAAAAAAAAAGCCATAACATTTATTGGTGCCGTGACCAGGATAAATTGTAGGTGCTGTAAAAATTTTCAGATATAACATTAGAGAATTTAATTAAGTGATTCATAAAAATCAAAATTTTAATTTGTAATTATTCAAAATTTGAGCTACACAAGTTTGGTTATATTCTTTTTTGGCCTATTAATTCTAGTGTACATTTTGGCTTTCCGAGTTTACGCGAACTGCGTCGTCAATATTTTACACACAAACATTCGATAGGTGATTTTTTCACGTAAAAAACTCAATTTTTCATGTCAAAAATTAATTTGATTTCTTAGTATTTAATATCATTAGTTGCAGAAAAATTAGCTCTTTAATTTGACATAACTTTCGTTTTTCTAACTTTAATTGCATTTGAGTTATGAGCTTTAATTAGTAAATTTTTCTTCGTTTGCTTGTGATTTAGTTAAAGGGGGATGAAATGCCCTCTTTCCGGTTGAAAAGTCACTTTTTGCGAGTTTCAGCGTTCTTCCGTTGGGTCCCCTTGCAGGATTGTTGAAATTCCTAATTTTTCCCTGCCACAGGTGGTGTTTATTTGGCGAGGGTTTGGCGACATAGAATTTCCGTTGAGGTTTCAAAGTAGTGGATTTGGCGAGTTTGATAACATGAGGGTATGTTTTTGTTGCAATTATTTTAACTTTCGGCGAAAAGTGGGTTGTGCCAACTTGGGAATCCGGTGTCCTCCCTTTTAACGGGTTGTTTTGGGGGACGAGCACACTTTTTGACACGTCTTCTGCTTTCTTTTGAATTCCTTTCGGTACTGCGCGCATCGGGAGCAGATTATGCCGAGAAAATGCTTTTCTTAACCGATAATGTTACGGGCCTCGTGCCTCCGCGCCTTTAGCGCGGGCTCTGGTTTACGGGTATCTTTGTGTATACCTAAGTCTTCGTAGCTACATCATATTTTTTTGGGTGTATGCGTTTACATTAAAGTTCTCAAGAAATTTAATGCTGAAAATCGTCATCTAGAAAGATGTCTCTATTGTCTCTACCTAGTTCTCTACCATAGAAATGCTTCATTTGTTTTTTTTTGGCTTCATTCAACACCCGCTTCTTCTTTGAACTTAGAAGTCGGACTCGCCTATTCCACCGACTGATTCCTGAGCTGCAATTTTCTCCTTGCTGACTGCTGTCGTCTCCAAGTCCTGGACTGTATTTCAAATTTCATCCAAGATGGGATCTTCCTTGTTCATCCTGAATCAATTAGAAAACCTTCTCGGCTCCCGTGATAACCTCCATATAATCGACGAACTCTCTTTTCCTGCTACTCGCCGCCGGCTTTACTCCTGAACTTCCAGGGACAATTTTGTTTCGGATGTTTAGATTTTGCCTGCTACTCAGCAACTGCTTTTCTCAGATAAGTTATTTTTTTATGTTTTCTTTCCCGGTTAGATAAAGTATAATGAATTCTGCAGTTAAATGATTGAATTAATTGATGAGTTGAGTATTAAATTGTTTTTGTAGTAGACCAAGTTAACCTAACTCTATTGAAATAATTTTTTTTGTGTGTGTCGATTAAGTAAAGTATTAAATTGACGAAGGATTTAATTTTTTTTTATTATTGTAACTTAACTTAATTCTAAAGGAAAAATAAGTTCTTGTAATTATGTAATTGAACTTTGGAGTGCCTGCTTAGTGAGGATTGATTTGTAATATCTTTGTTTGAGCCTCTCTGCTACTCTCGGGGATTAACTTTTGGTAGAATCGTAATAGTGTAATTACCTAACATTTATCCGGTTTAACACTATTTAATAAACAAATGAAAATTATTATGTGCAATAACTATTTTGTTTTTGTTGGATGGTATTGAGTGCAATAATATGTCTTCTGTATTGATTATTCTGTGTGAAGTGGAAGGTGTAACTTGTTAAAATTTATATTTTTTTTTCTCCCCTGGGAGGGTACAGTTCATTAATTTATAGTTTATTTCTGGTATGTTTACATGATTGCTATAGTAACTATAATAGAAATTCTAAAGACTAATGTTAAGAAATAATTACTCAGTAATAGTTTGATTTGTAAAACAATACTACTGCAGTGTTGAATATATTTTGATTTTCCAGTTAAATAGATATATATATATTAATTGCAATAAGAGTTAAATAAATAAATAAGTTTTTCTAGATCATTCAATGGTTAAATTTATTTTGTGTGCTCATGATTTTTACCAGTCTTTACTCAAATGGATTTTAGGGTTATGCCGAAATAAACACAACGCAATTAGAACAGGTTATTGATACTGGTATGTTATGGTAGGAAAGAGTATTCTGTTGTTATGGTCAATTGTAGGATACCTTTTGGTAACGTAGGAAAATTTAGAAGGTAAAAATTCAAAAAAAAAAACCATAACATTTTTGGTGCCATTCAAAAAAGAAAGCCATAACATTTATTGGTGCCGTGACCAGGATAAATTGTAGGTGCTGTAAAAATTTTCAGATATAACATTAGCGAATTTAATTAAGTGATTCATAAAAATCAAAATTTTAATTTGTAATTATTCAAAATTTGAGCTACACAAGTTTGGTTATATTCTTTTTTGGCCTATTAATTCTAGTGTAATATATATTGGCTTTCCGAGTTTACGCAAACTGCGTCGTCAATCTTGTACACGCAAACAATGGATAGGTGATTTTTTTCACGTAATAAACTCAGTTTTTCATGTCAAAAATTAATTTGATTTATTAGTATTTAATATCATTAGTTGCAGAAAAATTAGCTCTTTAATTTGACATAACTTTCGTTTTTCTAACTTTAATTGCATTTCAGTTATGAGCTTTAATTAGTAAATTTTTCTTCGTTTGCTTGTGATTTAGTTAAAGGGGGATGAAATGCCCTCTTTCCGGTTGAAAAGTCACTTTTTGCGAGTTTCAGCGTTCTTTCTTTGGGAGCCCTTGCAGGATTGTTGAAATTCCTAATTTTTCCCTGCCACAGGTGGTGTTTATTTGGCGAGGGTTTGGCGACATAGAATTTCCGTTGAGGTTTCAAAGTAGTGGATTTGGCGAGTTTGATAACATGAGGGTATGTTTTTGTTGCAATTATTTTAACTTTCGGCGAAAAGTGGGTTGTGCCAACTTGGGAATCCGGTGTCCTCCCTTTTAACGGGTTGTTTTGGGGGACGAGCACACTTTTTGACACGTCTTCTGCTTTCTTTTGAATTCCTTTCGGTACTGCGCGCATCGGGAGCAGATTATGCCGAGAAAATGCTTTTCTTAACCGATAATTTTACGGGCCTCGTGCCTCCGCGCCTTTAGCGCGGGCTCTGGTTTACGGGTATCTTTGTGTATACCTAAGTCTTCGTAGCTACATCATATTTTTTTGGGTGTATGCGTTTACATTAAAGTTCTCAAGAAATTTAATGCTGAAAATCGTCATCTAGAAAGATGTCTCTATTGTCTCTACCTAGTTCTCTACCATAGAAATGCTTCATTTGTTTTTTTTTTGGCTTCATTCAACACCCGCTTCTTCTTTGAACTTAGAAGTCGGACTCGCCTATTCCACCGACTGATTCCTGAGCTGCAATTTTCTCCTTGCTGACTGCTGTCGTCTCCAAGTCCTGGACTGTATTTCAAATTTCATCCAAGATGGGATCTTCCTTGTTCATCCTGAATCAATTAGAAAACCTTCTCGGCTCCCGTGATAACCTCCATATAATCGACGAACACTCTTTTCCTGCTACTCGCCGCCGGCTTTACTCCTGAACTTCCAGGGACAATTTTGTTTCGGATGGTTAGATTTTGCCTGCTACTCAGCAACTGCTTTTCTCAGATAAGTTATTTTTTTATGTTTTCTTTCCCGGCTAGATAAAGTATAATGAATTCTGCAGTTAAATGATTGAATTAATTGATGGGTTGAGCATTAAATTTTTTTTGTAGTAGACCAAGTTAACCTAACTCTATTGAAATCATTTTTTTCGTGTGTGTGTCGATTAAGTAAAGTATTAAATTGACGAAGGATTTAATTTTTTTATTATTGTACCTTAACTTAATTCTAAAGGAAAAATAAGTTCTTGTAATTATGTAATTCAACTTTGGAGTGCCTGCTTAGTGAGGATTGATTTGTAATATCTTTGTTTGAGCCTCTCTGCAATTCTCAGGGATTAACTTTTGGAATAGTAATAGTGGAATTACCTAACATTTATCCGGTTAAACACTACTTTAATAAACAAATGAAAATTATTATGTGCAATAACTATTTTATTTTTGTTGGATGGTATTGAGTGCAATAATATGTCTTCTGTATTGATTATTCTGTGTGAAGTGGAAGGTGTAACTTGTTAAAATTTATATTTTTTTTCTCCCCGGGGAGGGTAGTGTTCATTAATTTATAGTTTATTTCTGGTATGTTTACATCATTGCTATAGTAACTATAATAGAAATTCTAAAGACTAATGTTAAGAAATAATTACTCAGTAATAGTTTGATTTGTAAAACAATAGTACTGCAGTGTTGAATATATTTTGATTTTCCAGGTAAATAGATATATATATATATATTAATTGCAAGATGAGTTAAATAAATAAATAAGTTTTTCTAGATCATTCAATGGTTAAATTTATTTTGTGTGCTCATGATTTTTACCAGTCTTTACTCAAATGGATTTTATGGTTATTCCGAAATAAACACAATGCAATTAGAACAGGTTATTGATACTGGTATGTTATGGTAAGAAAGAGTATTCTGGTGTTATGGTCAATTGTAGGATACCTTTTGGTAACGTAGGAAAATTTAGAAGGTAAAAATTCAAAAAAAAAAAAAAAACCATAACATTTTTGGTGCCATTCAAAAAAAAAAGCCATAACATTTATTGGTGCCGTGACCAGGATAAATTGTAGGTGCTGTAAAAATTTTCAGATATAACATTAGAGAATTTAATTAAGTGATTCATAAAAATCAAAATTTTAATTTGTAATTATTCAAAATTTGAGCTACACAAGTTTGGTTATATTCTTTTTTGGCCTATTAATTCTAGTGTACATTTTGGCTTTCCGAGTTTACGCGAACTGCGTCGTCAATATTTTACACACAAACATTCGATAGGTGATTTTTTCACGTAAAAAACTCAATTTTTCATGTCAAAAATTAATTTGATTTCTTAGTATTTAATATCATTAGTTGCAGAAAAATTAGCTCTTTAATTTGACATAACTTTCGTTTTTCTAACTTTAATTGCATTTGAGTTATGAGCTTTAATTAGTAAATTTTTCTTCGTTTGCTTGTGATTTAGTTAAAGGGGGATGAAATGCCCTCTTTCCGGTTGAAAAGTCACTTTTTGCGAGTTTCAGCGTTCTTCCGTTGGGTCCCCTTGCAGGATTGTTGAAATTCCTAATTTTTCCCTGCCACAGGTGGTGTTTATTTGGCGAGGGTTTGGCGACATAGAATTTCCGTTGAGGTTTCAAAGTAGTGGATTTGGCGAGTTTGATAACATGAGGGTATGTTTTTGTTGCAATTATTTTAACTTTCGGCGAAAAGTGGGTTGTGCCAACTTGGGAATCCGGTGTCCTCCCTTTTAACGGGTTGTTTTGGGGGACGAGCACACTTTTTGACACGTCTTCTGCTTTCTTTTGAATTCCTTTCGGTACTGCGCGCATCGGGAGCAGATTATGCCGAGAAAATGCTTTTCTTAACCGATAATGTTACGGGCCTCGTGCCTCCGCGCCTTTAGCGCGGGCTCTGGTTTACGGGTATCTTTGTGTATACCTAAGTCTTCGTAGCTACATCATATTTTTTTGGGTGTATGCGTTTACATTAAAGTTCTCAAGAAATTTAATGCTGAAAATCGTCATCTAGAAAGATGTCTCTATTGTCTCTACCTAGTTCTCTACCATAGAAATGCTTCATTTGTTTTTTTTTTGGCTTCATTCAACACCCGCTTCTTCTTTGAACTTAGAAGTCGGACTCGCCTATTCCACCGACTGATTCCTGAGCTGCAATTTTCTCCTTGCTGACTGCTGTCGTCTCCAAGTCCTGGACTGTATTTCAAATTTCATCCAAGATGGGATCTTCCTTGTTCATCCTGAATCAATTAGAAAACCTTCTCGGCTCCCGTGATAACCTCCATATAATCGACGAACTCTCTTTTCCTGCTACTCGCCGCCGGCTTTACTCCTGAACTTCCAGGGACAATTTTGTTTCGGATGTTTAGATTTTGCCTGCTACTCAGCAACTGCTTTTCTCAGATAAGTTATTTTTTTATGTTTTCTTTCCCGGTTAGATAAAGTATAATGAATTCTGCAGTTAAATGATTGAATTAATTGATGAGTTGAGTATTAAATTGTTTTTGTAGTAGACCAAGTTAACCTAACTCTATTGAAATAATTTTTTTTGTGTGTGTCGATTAAGTAAAGTATTAAATTGACGAAGGATTTAATTTTTTTTTATTATTGTAACTTAACTTAATTCTAAAGGAAAAATAAGTTCTTGTAATTATGTAATTGAACTTTGGAGTGCCTGCTTAGTGAGGATTGATTTGTAATATCTTTGTTTGAGCCTCTCTGCTACTCTCGGGGATTAACTTTTGGTAGAATCGTAATAGTGTAATTACCTAACATTTATCCGGTTTAACACTATTTAATAAACAAATGAAAATTATTATGTGCAATAACTATTTTGTTTTTGTTGGATGGTATTGAGTGCAATAATATGTCTTCTGTATTGATTATTCTGTGTGAAGTGGAAGGTGTAACTTGTTAAAATTTATATTTTTTTTTCTCCCCTGGGAGGGTACAGTTCATTAATTTATAGTTTATTTCTGGTATGTTTACATGATTGCTATAGTAACTATAATAGAAATTCTAAAGACTAATGTTAAGAAATAATTACTCAGTAATAGTTTGATTTGTAAAACAATACTACTGCAGTGTTGAATATATTTTGATTTTCCAGTTAAATAGATATATATATATTAATTGCAATAAGAGTTAAATAAATAAATAAGTTTTTCTAGATCATTCAATGGTTAAATTTATTTTGTGTGCTCATGATTTTTACCAGTCTTTACTCAAATGGATTTTAGGGTTATGCCGAAATAAACACAACGCAATTAGAACAGGTTATTGATACTGGTATGTTATGGTAGGAAAGAGTATTCTGTTGTTATGGTCAATTGTAGGATACCTTTTGGTAACGTAGGAAAATTTAGAAGGTAAAAATTCAAAAAAAAAAACCATAACATTTTTGGTGCCATTCAAAAAAGAAAGCCATAACATTTATTGGTGCCGTGACCAGGATAAATTGTAGGTGCTGTAAAAATTTTCAGATATAACATTAGCGAATTTAATTAAGTGATTCATAAAAATCAAAATTTTAATTTGTAATTATTCAAAATTTGAGCTACACAAGTTTGGTTATATTCTTTTTTGGCCTATTAATTCTAGTGTAATATATATTGGCTTTCCGAGTTTACGCAAACTGCGTCGTCAATCTTGTACACGCAAACAATGGATAGGTGATTTTTTTCACGTAATAAACTCAGTTTTTCATGTCAAAAATTAATTTGATTTATTAGTATTTAATATCATTAGTTGCAGAAAAATTAGCTCTTTAATTTGACATAACTTTCGTTTTTCTAACTTTAATTGCATTTCAGTTATGAGCTTTAATTAGTAAATTTTTCTTCGTTTGCTTGTGATTTAGTTAAAGGGGGATGAAATGCCCTCTTTCCGGTTGAAAAGTCACTTTTTGCGAGTTTCAGCGTTCTTTCTTTGGGAGCCCTTGCAGGATTGTTGAAATTCCTAATTTTTCCCTGCCACAGGTGGTGTTTATTTGGCGAGGGTTTGGCGACATAGAATTTCCGTTGAGGTTTCAAAGTAGTGGATTTGGCGAGTTTGATAACATGAGGGTATGTTTTTGTTGCAATTATTTTAACTTTCGGCGAAAAGTGGGTTGTGCCAACTTGGGAATCCGGTGTCCTCCCTTTTAACGGGTTGTTTTGGGGGACGAGCACACTTTTTGACACGTCTTCTGCTTTCTTTTGAATTCCTTTCGGTACTGCGCGCATCGGGAGCAGATTATGCCGAGAAAATGCTTTTCTTAACCGATAATTTTACGGGCCTCGTGCCTCCGCGCCTTTAGCGCGGGCTCTGGTTTACGGGTATCTTTGTGTATACCTAAGTCTTCGTAGCTACATCATATTTTTTTGGGTGTATGCGTTTACATTAAAGTTCTCAAGAAATTTAATGCTGAAAATCGTCATCTAGAAAGATGTCTCTATTGTCTCTACCTAGTTCTCTACCATAGAAATGCTTCATTTGTTTTTTTTTTGGCTTCATTCAACACCCGCTTCTTCTTTGAACTTAGAAGTCGGACTCGCCTATTCCACCGACTGATTCCTGAGCTGCAATTTTCTCCTTGCTGACTGCTGTCGTCTCCAAGTCCTGGACTGTATTTCAAATTTCATCCAAGATGGGATCTTCCTTGTTCATCCTGAATCAATTAGAAAACCTTCTCGGCTCCCGTGATAACCTCCATATAATCGACGAACACTCTTTTCCTGCTACTCGCCGCCGGCTTTACTCCTGAACTTCCAGGGACAATTTTGTTTCGGATGTTTAGATTTTGCCTGCTACTCAGCAACTGCTTTTCTCAGATAAGTTATTTTTTTATGTTTTCTTTCCCGGTTAGATAAAGTATAATGAATTCTGCAGTTAAATGATTGAATTAATTGATGAGTTGAGTATTAAATTGTTTTTGTAGTAGACCAAGTTAACCTAACTCTATTGAAATAATTTTTTTTGTGTGTGTCGATTAAGTAAAGTATTAAATTGACGAAGGATTTAATTTTTTTTTATTATTGTAACTTAACTTAATTCTAAAGGAAAAATAAGTTCTTGTAATTATGTAATTGAACTTTGGAGTGCCTGCTTAGTGAGGATTGATTTGTAATATCTTTGTTTGAGCCTCTCTGCTACTCTCGGGGATTAACTTTTGGTAGAATCGTAATAGTGTAATTACCTAACATTTATCCGGTTTAACACTATTTAATAAACAAATGAAAATTATTATGTGCAATAACTATTTTGTTTTTGTTGGATGGTATTGAGTGCAATAATATGTCTTCTGTATTGATTATTCTGTGTGAAGTGGAAGGTGTAACTTGTTAAAATTTATATTTTTTTTTCTCCCCTGGGAGGGTACAGTTCATTAATTTATAGTTTATTTCTGGTATGTTTACATGATTGCTATAGTAACTATAATAGAAATTCTAAAGACTAATGTTAAGAAATAATTACTCAGTAATAGTTTGATTTGTAAAACAATAGTACTGCAGTGTTGAATATATTTTGATTTTCCAGTTAAATAGATATATATATATTAATTGCAATAAGAGTTAAATAAATAAATAAGTTTTTCTAGATCATTCAATGGTTAAATTTATTTTGTGTGCTCATGATTTTTACCAGTCTTTACTCAAATGGATTTTAGGGTTATGCCGAAATAAACACAACGCAATTAGAACAGGTTATTGATACTGGTATGTTATGGTAGGAAAGAGTATTCTGTTGTTATGGTCAATTGTAGGATACCTTTTGGTAACGTAGGAAAATTTAGAAGGTAAAAATTCAAAAAAAAAAAACCATAACATTTTTGGTGCCATTCAAAAAAAAAAGCCATAACATTTATTGGTGCCGTGACCAGGATAAATTGTAGGTGCTGTAAAAATTTTCAGATATAACATTAGCGAATTTAATTAAGTGATTCATAAAAATCAAAATTTTAATTTGTAATTATTCAAAATTTGAGCTACACAAGTTTGGTTATATTCTTTTTTGGCCTATTAATTCTAGTGTAATATATATTGGCTTTCCGAGTTTACGCAAACTGCGTCGTCAATCTTGTACACGCAAACAATGGATAGGTGATTTTTTTCACGTAATAAACTCAGTTTTTCATGTCAAAAATTAATTTGATTTATTAGTATTTAATATCATTAGTTGCAGAAAAATTAGCTCTTTAATTTGACATAACTTTCGTTTTTCTAACTTTAATTGCATTTCAGTTATGAGCTTTAATTAGTAAATTTTTCTTCGTTTGCTTGTGATTTAGTTAAAGGGGGATGAAATGCCCTCTTTCCGGTTGAAAAGTCACTTTTTGCGAGTTTCAGCGTTCTTTCTTTGGGAGCCCTTGCAGGGTTGTTGAAATTCCTAATTTTTCCCTGCCACAGGTGGTGTTTATTTGGCGAGGGTTGGGCGGCATAGTATTTCCGTTGAGGTTTCAAAGTAGTGGATTTGGCGAGTTTGATAACATGAGGGTATGTTGTTGTTGCAATTATTTTAACTTTCGGCGAAAAGTGGGTTGTGCCAACTTGGCAGTCCGGCGTTCTCCCTTTTAACGGGTTGTTTTGGGGGACGAGCACACTTTTTGACACGTCTTCTGCTTCCTTTTGAATTCCTTTCGGTGCTGCGCGCATCGGCAGCAGATTCTGCCGAGAAAATGCTTTTCTTAACCGATAATGTTACGGGCGTCGTGCCTCCGCGCCTTGAGCGCGGGCTCTGGTTTACGGGTATCTTTGTCTATACCTAGGTCTTCGTAGCTACATCATATTTTTTGGGTGTATGCGTTTACATTAAACTTCTCAAGAAATTTATTGCTGAAAATCGTCGTCTAGAAAGATGTCTCTACTGTCTCTACCTAGTTCTCTACCATAGAAATGCTTAATTTTTTTTGGCTTCATCCAACACCCGCTTCTTCTTTGAACTTAGAAGTCGGACTCGCCTATTCCACCGACTGATTCCTGAGCTGAAATTTTCTCCTTGCTGACAGCTGTCGTCTCCAAGTCCTGGACTGTATTTCAAAATATCATCCAAGATGGGATCTTCCTTGTTCATCCTGAATCAATTAGAAAACCTCGTCGGCTCCCGTGATAACCTCCATATAATCGACGAACTCTCTTTTCCTGCTACTCGCTGCCGGCTTTACTCCTGAACTTCCAGGGACAATTTTGTTTCGGATGGTTAGATTTTGCCTGCTACTCAGCAACTGCTTTTCTCAGATAAGTTATTTTTTTATGTTTTCTTTCCCGGTTAGATAAAGTATAAAGAATTCTGCAGTTAAATTATTGAATTAATTGATGAGTTGAGCATTAATTTGTTTTTGTAGTAGACCAAGTTAACCTAACTCTATTGAAATCATTTTTTTGTGTGTGTCAATTAAGTAAAGTATTAAATTGACGAAGGATTTAATTTTTTTTATTATCGTAACTTAACTTAATTGTAAAGGAAAAATAAGTTCTTGTAATTATGTAATTCAACTTTGGAGTGCCTGCTTAGTGAGGATTGATTTGTAATATCTTTGTTTGAGCCTCTCTACTACTCTCAGGGATTAACTTTTGGTAGAATGGTAATAGTGTAATTACCTAACATTTATCCGGTTTAACACTATTTAATAAACAAATGAAAATTATTATGTGCAATAACTATTTTATTTTTGTTGGATGGTATTGAGTGCAATAATATGTCTTCTGTATTGATTATTCTGTGTGAAGTGGAAGGTGTAACTTGTTAAAATTTATACTTTTTTTCTCCCCGGGGAGGGTACTGTTCAATAATTTATAGTTTATTTCTGGTCTGTTTACATCATTGCTATAGTAACTATAATAGAAATTCTAAAGACTAATGTTAAGAAATAATTACTCAGTAATAGTTTGATTTGTAAAACAATAGTACTGCAGTGTTGAATATATTTTGATTTTCCAGGTAAATAGATATATATATATATTAATTGCAATAAGAGTTAAATAAATAAATAAGTTTTTCTAGATCATTCAATGGTTAAATTTATTTTGTGTGCTCATGATTTTTACCAGTCTTTACTCAAATGAATTTCAGGTTTATGCCGAAATAAACACAACGCAATTAGAACAGGTTATTGATACTGGTATGTTATGGTAGGAAAGAGTATTCTGGTGTTATGGTCAATTGTAGGATACCTTTTGGTAACGTAGGAAAATTTAGAAGGTAAAAATTGAAAAAAAAACCATAACATTTTTCGTGCCATTCAAAAAAAAAGCCATAACATTTATTGGTGCCGTGACCAGTATAAATTGTACGTGCTGTAAAAATTTTCAGATATAACATTAGCGAATTTAATTAAGTGATTCATAAAAATCAAAATTTTAATTTGTAATTATTCAAAATTTGAGGTACACAAGTTTGGTTATATTCTTTTTTGGCCTATTAATTCTAGTGTAATATATTTTGGCTTTCCGAGTTTACGCGAACTGCGTCGTCAATCTTGTACACGCAAACAATGGATAGGTGATTTTTTTCACGTAATAAACTCAGTTTTTCATGTCAAAAATTAATTTGATTTATTAGTATTTAATATCATTAGTTGCAGAAAAATTAGCTCTTTAATTTGACATAACTTTCGTTTTTCTAACTTTAATTGCATTTCAGTTATGAGCTTTAATTAGTAAATTTTTCTTCGTTTGCTTGTGATTTAATTAAAGGGGGATGAAATGCCCTCTTTCCGGTTGAAAAGTCACTTTTTGCGAGTTTCAGCGTTCTTTCGTTGGGATCCCTTGCAGGTTTGTTGAAATTCTTAATTTTTCCCTGCCACAGGTGGTGTTTATTTGGCGAGGGTTTGGCGACATAGAATCTCCTTTGAGGTTTCAAAGTAGTGGATTTGGCGAGTTTGATTACATGAGGGTATGTTGTTGTTGCAATTATTTGAACTTTCGGCGAAAAGTGGGTTGTGCCAACTTGGCAGTCCGGCGTCCTCCCTTTTAACGGGTTGTTTTGGGGGACGAGCACACTTTTTGACACGTCTTCTGCTTTCTTTTGAATTCCTTTCGGTGCTGCGCGCATCGGCAGCAGATTCTGCCGAGAAAATGCTTTTCTTAACCGATAATGTTCGGACTCGCCTATTCCACCGACTGATTCCTGAGCTGAAATTTTCTCCTTGCTGACAGCTGTCGTCTCCAAGTCCTGGACTGTATTTCAAATATCATCCAAGATGGGATCTTCCTTGTTCATCCTGAATCAATTAGAAAACCTCCTCGGCTCCCGTGGTAACCTCCATATAATCGACGAACTCTCTTCCTGCTACTCGCTGCCGGCTTTACTCCTGAGCTTCCAGGGACAATTTTGTTTCGGATGGTTAGATTTTGCCTGCTACTCAGCAACTGCTTTTCTCAGATAAGTTATTTTTTTATGTTTTCTTTCCCGGTTAGATAAAGTATAATGAATTCTGCAGTTAAATTATTTAATTAATTGATGAGTTGAGCATTAAATTGTTTTTGTAGTAGACCAAGTTAACCTAACTCTATTGAAATCATTTTTTTTGTGTGTGTGTCAATTAAGTAAAGTATTAAATTGACGAAGGATTTAATTTTTTTTATTATCGTAACTTAACTTAATTGTAAAGGAAAAATAAGTTCTTCTTGTAATTATGTAATTCAACTTTGGAGTGCCTGCTTAGTGAGGATTGATTTGTAATATCTTTGTTTGAGCCTCTCTGCTATTCTCAGGGATTAACTTTTGGAATAGTAATAGTGGAATTACCTAACATTTATCCGGTTAAACACTACTTTAATAAACAAATGAAAATTATTATGTGCAATAACTATTTTATTTTTGTTGGATGGTATTGAGTGCAATAATATGTCTTTTGTATTGATTATTCTGTGTGAAGTGGAAGGTGTAACTTGTTAAAATTTATATTTTTTTTTCTCCCCGGGGAGGATACTGTTCATTAATTTATAGTTTATTTCTGGTATGTTTACATGATTGCTATTGTAACTATAAAAAAAATTCTAAAGACTAATGTTAAGAAATAATTACTCAGTAATAGTTTGATTTGTAAAACAATAGTACTGCAGTGTTGAATATATTTTGATTTTCCAGGTAAATAGATATATATATATTAATTGCAAGATGAGTTAAATAAATAAATAAGTTTTTCTAGATCATTCAATGGTTAAATTTATTTTGTGTGCTCATGATTTTTACCAGTCTTTACTCAAATGGATTTTAGGGTTATTCCGAAATAAAAACAACGCAATTAGAACAGGTTATTGATACTGGTATGTTATGGTAAGAAAGAGTATTCTGGTGTTATGGTCAATTGTAGGATACCTTTTGGTAACGTAGGAAAGTTTAGAAGGTAAAAATTTAAATAAAAAAAACCATAACATTTTTGGTCCCATTCAAAAAAAAAACCATAACATTTATTGGTGCCGTGACCAGGATAAATTGTAGGTGCTGTAAAAATTTTCAGATATAACATTAGCGAATTTAATTAAGTGATTCATAAAAATCAAAATTTTAATTTGTAATTATTCAAAATTTGAGCTACACAACTTTGGTTATATTCTTTTTTGGCCTATTAATTCTAGTGTAATATATTTTGGCTTTCCGAGTTTACGCGAACTGCGTCGTCAATCTTGTACACGCAAACAATAGATAGGTGATTTTTTTCACGTAATAAACTCAGTTTTTCATGTCAAAAATTAATTTGATTTATTAGTATTTAATATCATTAGTTGCAGAAAAATTAGCTCTTTAATTTGACATAACTTTCGTTTTTCTAACTTTAATTGCATTTCAGTTATGAGCTTTAATTAGTAAATTTTTCTTCGTTTGCTTGTGATTTAATTAAAGGGGGATGAAATGCCCTCTTTCCGGTTGAAAAGTCACTTTTTGCGAGTTTCAGCGTTCTTTCGTTGGGATCCCTTCCAGGTTTGTTGAAATTCTTAATTTTTCCCTGCCACAGGTGGTGTTTATTTGGCGAGGGTTTGGCGACATAGAATTTCCTTTGAGGTTTCAAAGTAGTGGATTTGGCGAGTTTGATTACATGAGGGTATGTTGTTGTTGCAATTATTTGAACTTTCGGCGAAAAGTGGGTTGTGCCAACTTGGCAGTCCGGCGTCCTCCCTTTTAACGGGTTGTTTTGGGGGACGAGCACACTTTTTGACACGTCTTCTGCTTTCTTTTGAATTCCTTTCGGTGCTGCGCGCATCGGCAGCAGATTCTGCCGAGAAAATGCTTTTCTTAACCGATAATGTTACGGGCGTCGTGCCTCCGCGCCTTGAGCGCGGGCTCTGGTTTACGGGTATCTTTGTCTATACCTAGGTCTTCGTAGCTGCATCATATTTTTTTTGGGTGTATGCGTTTACATTAAACTTCTCAAGAAATTTATTGCTGAAAATCGTCGTCTAGAAAGATGTCTCTACTGTCTCTACCTAGTTCTCTACCATAGAAATGCTTCATTTTTTTTTGGCTTCATCCAACACCCGCTTCTTCTTTGAACTTAGAAGTCGGACTCGCCTATTCCACCGACTGATTCCTGAGCTGAAATTTTCTCCTTGCTGACAGCTGTCGTCTCCAAGTCCTGGACTGTATTTCAAAATATCATCCAAGATGGGATCTTCCTTGTTCATCCTGAATCAATTAGAAAACCTCGTCGGCTCCCGTGATAACCTCCATATAATCGACGAACTCTCTTTTCCTGCTACTCGCTGCCGGCTTTACTCCTGAACTTCCAGGGACAATTTTGTTTCGGATGGTTAGATTTTGCCTGCTACTCAGCAACTGCTTTTCTCAGATAAGTTATTTTTTTTTATGTTTTCTTTCCCGGTTAGATAAAGTATAATGAATTCTGCAGTTAAATAATTGAATTATTTGATGAGTTGAGCATTAAATTGTTTTTGTAGTAGACCAAGTTAACCTAACTCTATTGAAATCATTTTTTTGTGTGTGTCAATTAAGTAAAGTATTAAATTGACGAAGGATTTAATTTTTTTTATTATCGTAACTTAACTTAATTGTAAAGGAAAAATAAGTTATTGTAATTATGTAATTCAACTTTGGAGTGCCTGCTTAGTGAGGATTGATTTGTAGTATCTTTGTTTGAGCCTCTCTGCTATTCTCAAGGAATCACTTTTGGAATAGTAATAGTGGAATTACCTAACATTTATCCGGTTAAACACTACTTTAACAAACAAATGAAAATTATTATGTGCAATAACTATTTTATTTTTGTTGGATGGTATTGAGTGCAATAATATGTCTTCTGTATTGATTATTCTGTGTGAAGTGGAAGGTGTAACTTGTTAAAATTTATACTTTTTTTCTCCCCGGGGAGGGTACTGTTCAATAATTTATAGTTTATTTCTGGTCTGTTTACATCATTGCTATAGTAACTATAATAGAAATTCTAAAGACTAATGTTAAGAAATAATTACTCAGTAATAGTTTGATTTGTAAAACAATAGTACTGCAGTGTTGAATATATTTTGATTTTCCAGGTAAATAGATATATATATATATTAATTGCAATAAGAGTTAAATAAATAAATAAGTTTTTCTAGATCATTCAATGGTTAAATTTATTTTGTGTGCTCATGATTTTTACCAGTCTTTACTCAAATGAATTTCAGGTTTATGCCGAAATAAACACAACGCAATTAGAACAGGTTATTGATACTGGTATGTTATGGTAGGAAAGAGTATTCTGGTGTTATGGTCAATTGTAGGATACCTTTTGGTAACGTAGGAAAATTTAGAAGGTAAAAATTGAAAAAAAAACCATAACATTTTTCGTGCCATTCAAAAAAAAAGCCATAACATTTATTGGTGCCGTGACCAGTATAAATTGTACGTGCTGTAAAAATTTTCAGATATAACATTAGCGAATTTAATTAAGTGATTCATAAAAATCAAAATTTTAATTTGTAATTATTCAAAATTTGAGGTACACAAGTTTGGTTATATTCTTTTTTGGCCTATTAATTCTAGTGTAATATATTTTGGCTTTCCGAGTTTACGCGAACTGCGTCGTCAATCTTGTACACGCAAACAATGGATAGGTGATTTTTTTCACGTAATAAACTCAGTTTTTCATGTCAAAAATTAATTTGATTTATTAGTATTTAATATCATTAGTTGCAGAAAAATTAGCTCTTTAATTTGACATAACTTTCGTTTTTCTAACTTTAATTGCATTTCAGTTATGAGCTTTAATTAGTAAATTTTTCTTCGTTTGCTTGTGATTTAATTAAAGGGGGATGAAATGCCCTCTTTCCGGTTGAAAAGTCACTTTTTGCGAGTTTCAGCGTTCTTTCGTTGGGATCCCTTGCAGGTTTGTTGAAATTCTTAATTTTTCCCTGCCACAGGTGGTGTTTATTTGGCGAGGGTTTGGCGACATAGAATCTCCTTTGAGGTTTCAAAGTAGTGGATTTGGCGAGTTTGATTACATGAGGGTATGTTGTTGTTGCAATTATTTGAACTTTCGGCGAAAAGTGGGTTGTGCCAACTTGGCAGTCCGGCGTCCTCCCTTTTAACGGGTTGTTTTGGGGGACGAGCACACTTTTTGACACGTCTTCTGCTTTCTTTTGAATTCCTTTCGGTGCTGCGCGCATCGGCAGCAGATTCTGCCGAGAAAATGCTTTTCTTAACCGATAATGTTCGGACTCGCCTATTCCACCGACTGATTCCTGAGCTGAAATTTTCTCCTTGCTGACAGCTGTCGTCTCCAAGTCCTGGACTGTATTTCAAATATCATCCAAGATGGGATCTTCCTTGTTCATCCTGAATCAATTAGAAAACCTCCTCGGCTCCCGTGGTAACCTCCATATAATCGACGAACTCTCTTCCTGCTACTCGCTGCCGGCTTTACTCCTGAGCTTCCAGGGACAATTTTGTTTCGGATGGTTAGATTTTGCCTGCTACTCAGCAACTGCTTTTCTCAGATAAGTTATTTTTTTATGTTTTCTTTCCCGGTTAGATAAAGTATAATGAATTCTGCAGTTAAATTATTTAATTAATTGATGAGTTGAGCATTAAATTGTTTTTGTAGTAGACCAAGTTAACCTAACTCTATTGAAATCATTTTTTTTGTGTGTGTGTCAATTAAGTAAAGTATTAAATTGACGAAGGATTTAATTTTTTTTATTATCGTAACTTAACTTAATTGTAAAGGAAAAATAAGTTCTTCTTGTAATTATGTAATTCAACTTTGGAGTGCCTGCTTAGTGAGGATTGATTTGTAATATCTTTGTTTGAGCCTCTCTGCTATTCTCAGGGATTAACTTTTGGAATAGTAATAGTGGAATTACCTAACATTTATCCGGTTAAACACTACTTTAATAAACAAATGAAAATTATTATGTGCAATAACTATTTTATTTTTGTTGGATGGTATTGAGTGCAATAATATGTCTTTTGTATTGATTATTCTGTGTGAAGTGGAAGGTGTAACTTGTTAAAATTTATATTTTTTTTCTCCCCGGGGAGGATACTGTTCATTAATTTATAGTTTATTTCTGGTATGTTTACATGATTGCTATTGTAACTATAAAAAAAATTCTAAAGACTAATGTTAAGAAATAATTACTCAGTAATAGTTTGATTTGTAAAACAATAGTACTGCAGTGTTGAATATATTTTGATTTTCCAGGTAAATAGATATATATATATTAATTGCAAGATGAGTTAAATAAATAAATAAGTTTTTCTAGATCATTCAATGGTTAAATTTATTTTGTGTGCTCATGATTTTTACCAGTCTTTACTCAAATGGATTTTAGGGTTATTCCGAAATAAAAACAACGCAATTAGAACAGGTTATTGATACTGGTATGTTATGGTAAGAAAGAGTATTCTGGTGTTATGGTCAATTGTAGGATACCTTTTGGTAACGTAGGAAAGTTTAGAAGGTAAAAATTTAAATAAAAAAAACCATAACATTTTTGGTCCCATTCAAAAAAAAAACCATAACATTTATTGGTGCCGTGACCAGGATAAATTGTAGGTGCTGTAAAAATTTTCAGATATAACATTAGCGAATTTAATTAAGTGATTCATAAAAATCAAAATTTTAATTTGTAATTATTCAAAATTTGAGCTACACAACTTTGGTTATATTCTTTTTTGGCCTATTAATTCTAGTGTAATATATTTTGGCTTTCCGAGTTTACGCGAACTGCGTCGTCAATCTTGTACACGCAAACAATAGATAGGTGATTTTTTTCACGTAATAAACTCAGTTTTTCATGTCAAAAATTAATTTGATTTATTAGTATTTAATATCATTAGTTGCAGAAAAATTAGCTCTTTAATTTGACATAACTTTCGTTTTTCTAACTTTAATTGCATTTCAGTTATGAGCTTTAATTAGTAAATTTTTCTTCGTTTGCTTGTGATTTAATTAAAGGGGGATGAAATGCCCTCTTTCCGGTTGAAAAGTCACTTTTTGCGAGTTTCAGCGTTCTTTCGTTGGGATCCCTTCCAGGTTTGTTGAAATTCTTAATTTTTCCCTGCCACAGGTGGTGTTTATTTGGCGAGGGTTTGGCGACATAGAATTTCCTTTGAGGTTTCAAAGTAGTGGATTTGGCGAGTTTGATTACATGAGGGTATGTTGTTGTTGCAATTATTTGAACTTTCGGCGAAAAGTGGGTTGTGCCAACTTGGCAGTCCGGCGTCCTCCCTTTTAACGGGTTGTTTTGGGGGACGAGCACACTTTTTGACACGTCTTCTGCTTTCTTTTGAATTCCTTTCGGTGCTGCGCGCATCGGCAGCAGATTCTGCCGAGAAAATGCTTTTCTTAACCGATAATGTTACGGGCGTCGTGCCTCCGCGCCTTGAGCGCGGGCTCTGGTTTACGGGTATCTTTGTCTATACCTAGGTCTTCGTAGCTGCATCATATTTTTTTTGGGTGTATGCGTTTACATTAAACTTCTCAAGAAATTTATTGCTGAAAATCGTCGTCTAGAAAGATGTCTCTACTGTCTCTACCTAGTTCTCTACCATAGAAATGCTTCATTTTTTTTTGGCTTCATCCAACACCCGCTTCTTCTTTGAACTTAGAAGTCGGACTCGCCTATTCCACCGACTGATTCCTGAGCTGAAATTTTCTCCTTGCTGACAGCTGTCGTCTCCAAGTCCTGGACTGTATTTCAAAATATCATCCAAGATGGGATCTTCCTTGTTCATCCTGAATCAATTAGAAAACCTCGTCGGCTCCCGTGATAACCTCCATATAATCGACGAACTCTCTTTTCCTGCTACTCGCTGCCGGCTTTACTCCTGAACTTCCAGGGACAATTTTGTTTCGGATGGTTAGATTTTGCCTGCTACTCAGCAACTGCTTTTCTCAGATAAGTTATTTTTTTTTATGTTTTCTTTCCCGGTTAGATAAAGTATAATGAATTCTGCAGTTAAATAATTGAATTATTTGATGAGTTGAGCATTAAATTGTTTTTGTAGTAGACCAAGTTAACCTAACTCTATTGAAATCATTTTTTTGTGTGTGTCAATTAAGTAAAGTATTAAATTGACGAAGGATTTAATTTTTTTTATTATCGTAACTTAACTTAATTGTAAAGGAAAAATAAGTTATTGTAATTATGTAATTCAACTTTGGAGTGCCTGCTTAGTGAGGATTGATTTGTAATATCTTTGTTTGAGCCTCTCTGCTATTCTCAGGGATTAACTTTTGGAATAGTAATAGTGGAATTACCTAACATTTATCCGGTTAAACACTACTTTAATAAACAAATGAAAATTATTATGTGGAATAACTATTTTATTTTTGTTGGATGGTATTGAGTGCAATAATATGTCTTCTGTATTGATTATTCTGTGTGAAGTGAAAGGTGTAACTTGTTAAAATTTATATTCTTTTTCTCCCCGTGGAGGGTACTGTTCATTAATTTATAGTTTATTTCTGGTATGTTTACATGATTGCTATAGTAACTATAATAGAAATTCTAAAGACTAATGTTAAGAAATAATTACTCAGTAATAGTTTGATTTGTAAAACAATAGTACTGCAGTGTTGAATATATTTTGATTTTCCAGGTAAATAGATATATATATATTAATTGCAAGATGAGTTAAATAAATAAATAAGTTTTTCTAGATCATTCAATGGTTAAATTTATTTTGTGTGCTCATGATTTTTACCAGTCTTTACTCAAATGGATTTTAGGGTTATTCCGAAATAAAAACAACGCAATTAGAACAGGTTATTGATACTGGTATGTTATGGTAAGAAAGAGTATTCTGGTGTTATGGTCAATTGTAGGATACCTTTTGGTAACGTAGGAAAGTTTAGAAGGTAAAAATTTAAATAAAAAAAACCATAACATTTTTGGTCCCATTCAAAAAAAAAACCATAACATTTATTGGTGCCGTGACCAGGATAAATTGTAGGTGCTGTAAAAATTTTCAGATATAACATTAGCGAATTTAATTAAGTGATTCATAAAAATCAAAATTTTAATTTGTAATTATTCAAAATTTGAGCTACACAACTTTGGTTATATTCTTTTTTGGCCTATTAATTCTAGTGTAATATATTTTGGCTTTCCGAGTTTACGCGAACTGCGTCGTCAATCTTGTACACGCAAACAATAGATAGGTGATTTTTTTCACGTAATAAACTCAGTTTTTCATGTCAAAAATTAATTTGATTTATTAGTATTTAATATCATTAGTTGCAGAAAAATTAGCTCTTTAATTTGACATAACTTTCGTTTTTCTAACTTTAATTGCATTTCAGTTATGAGCTTTAATTAGTAAATTTTTCTTCGTTTGCTTGTGATTTAATTAAAGGGGGATGAAATGCCCTCTTTCCGGTTGAAAAGTCACTTTTTGCGAGTTTCAGCGTTCTTTCGTTGGGATCCCTTCCAGGTTTGTTGAAATTCTTAATTTTTCCCTGCCACAGGTGGTGTTTATTTGGCGAGGGTTTGGCGACATAGAATTTCCTTTGAGGTTTCAAAGTAGTGGATTTGGCGAGTTTGATTACATGAGGGTATGTTGTTGTTGCAATTATTTGAACTTTCGGCGAAAAGTGGGTTGTGCCAACTTGGCAGTCCGGCGTCCTCCCTTTTAACGGGTTGTTTTGGGGGACGAGCACACTTTTTGACACGTCTTCTGCTTTCTTTTGAATTCCTTTCGGTGCTGCGCGCATCGGCAGCAGATTCTGCCGAGAAAATGCTTTTCTTAACCGATAATGTTACGGGCGTCGTGCCTCCGCGCCTTGAGCGCGGGCTCTGGTTTACGGGTATCTTTGTCTATACCTAGGTCTTCGTAGCTGCATCATATTTTTTTTGGGTGTATGCGTTTACATTAAACTTCTCAAGAAATTTATTGCTGAAAATCGTCGTCTAGAAAGATGTCTCTACTGTCTCTACCTAGTTCTCTACCATAGAAATGCTTCATTTTTTTTTGGCTTCATCCAACACCCGCTTCTTCTTTGAACTTAGAAGTCGGACTCGCCTATTCCACCGACTGATTCCTGAGCTGAAATTTTCTCCTTGCTGACAGCTGTCGTCTCCAAGTCCTGGACTGTATTTCAAAATATCATCCAAGATGGGATCTTCCTTGTTCATCCTGAATCAATTAGAAAACCTCGTCGGCTCCCGTGATAACCTCCATATAATCGACGAACTCTCTTTTCCTGCTACTCGCTGCCGGCTTTACTCCTGAACTTCCAGGGACAATTTTGTTTCGGATGGTTAGATTTTGCCTGCTACTCAGCAACTGCTTTTCTCAGATAAGTTATTTTTTTTTATGTTTTCTTTCCCGGTTAGATAAAGTATAATGAATTCTGCAGTTAAATAATTGAATTATTTGATGAGTTGAGCATTAAATTGTTTTTGTAGTAGACCAAGTTAACCTAACTCTATTGAAATCATTTTTTTGTGTGTGTCAATTAAGTAAAGTATTAAATTGACGAAGGATTTAATTTTTTTTATTATCGTAACTTAACTTAATTGTAAAGGAAAAATAAGTTATTGTAATTATGTAATTCAACTTTGGAGTGCCTGCTTAGTGAGGATTGATTTGTAGTATCTTTGTTTGAGCCTCTCTGCTATTCTCAAGGAATCACTTTTGGAATAGTAATAGTGGAATTACCTAGCATTTATCCGGTTAAACACTACTTTAACAAACAAATGAAAATTATTATGTGCAATAACTATTTTATTTTTGTTGGATGGTATTGAGTGCAATAATATGTCTTCTGTATTGATTATTCTGTGTGAAGTGGAAGGTGTAACTTGTTAAAATTTATATTTTTTTTTCTCCCCGGGGAGGGTACTGTTCATTAATTTATAGTTTATTTCTGGAATGTTTACATGATTGCTATAGTAACTATAATAGAAATTCTAAAGACTAATGTTAAGAAATAATTACTCAGTAATAGTTTGATTTGTAAAACAATAGTACTGCAGTGTTGAATATATTTTGATTTTCCAGGTAAATAGATGTATATATATTAATTGCAATAAGAGTTAAATAAATAAATAAGTTTTTCTAGATCATTCAATGGTTAAATTTATTTTGTGTGCTCATGATTTTTACCAGTCTTTACTCAAATGGATTTTAGGGTTATTCCGAAATAAACACAACGCAATTAGAACAGGTTATTGATACTGGTATGTTATGGTAGGAAAGAGTATTCTGGTGTTATGGTCAATTGTAGGATACCTTTTGGTAACGTAGGAAAGTTTAGAAGGTAAAAATTTAAATAAAAAAAACCATAACATTTTTGGTCCCATTCAAAAAAAAAACCATAACATTTATTGGTGCCGTGACCAGGATAAATTGTAGGTGCTGTAAAAATTTTCAGATATAACATTAGCGAATTTAATTAAGTGATTCATAAAAATCAAAATTTTAATTTGTAATTATTCAAAATTTGAGCTACACAACTTTGGTTATATTCTTTTTTGGCCTATTAATTCTAGTGTAATATATTTTGGCTTTCCGAGTTTACGCGAACTGCGTCGTCAATCTTGTACACGCAAACAATAGATAGGTGATTTTTTTCACGTAATAAACTCAGTTTTTCATGTCAAAAATTAATTTGATTTATTAGTATTTAATATCATTAGTTGCAGAAAAATTAGCTCTTTAATTTGACATAACTTTCGTTTTTCTAACTTTAATTGCATTTCAGTTATGAGCTTTAATTAGTAAATTTTTCTTCGTTTGCTTGTGATTTAATTAAAGGGGGATGAAATGCCCTCTTTCCGGTTGAAAAGTCACTTTTTGCGAGTTTCAGCGTTCTTTCGTTGGGATCCCTTCCAGGTTTGTTGAAATTCTTAATTTTTCCCTGCCACAGGTGGTGTTTATTTGGCGAGGGTTTGGCGACATAGAATTTCCTTTGAGGTTTCAAAGTAGTGGATTTGGCGAGTTTGATTACATGAGGGTATGTTGTTGTTGCAATTATTTGAACTTTCGGCGAAAAGTGGGTTGTGCCAACTTGGCAGTCCGGCGTCCTCCCTTTTAACGGGTTGTTTTGGGGGACGAGCACACTTTTTGACACGTCTTCTGCTTTCTTTTGAATTCCTTTCGGTGCTGCGCGCATCGGCAGCAGATTCTGCCGAGAAAATGCTTTTCTTAACCGATAATGTTACGGGCGTCGTGCCTCCGCGCCTTGAGCGCGGGCTCTGGTTTACGGGTATCTTTGTCTATACCTAGGTCTTCGTAGCTGCATCATATTTTTTTTGGGTGTATGCGTTTACATTAAACTTCTCAAGAAATTTATTGCTGAAAATCGTCGTCTAGAAAGATGTCTCTACTGTCTCTACCTAGTTCTCTACCATAGAAATGCTTCATTTTTTTTGGCTTCATCCAACACCCGCTTCTTCTTTGAACTTAGAAGTCGGACTCGCCTATTCCACCGACTGATTCCTGAGCTGAAATTTTCTCCTTGCTGACAGCTGTCGTCTCCAAGTCCTGGACTGTATTTCAAAATATCATCCAAGATGGGATCTTCCTTATTCATCCTGAATCAATTAGAAAACCTCGTCGGCTCCCGTGATAACCTCCATATAATCGACGAACTCTCTTTTCCTGCTACTCGCTGCCGGCTTTACTCCTGAACTTCCAGGGACAATTTTGTTTCGGATGGTTAGATTTTGCCTGCTACTCAGCAACTGCTTTTCTCAGATAAGTTATTTTTTTTTATGTTTTCTTTCCCGGTTAGATAAAGTATAATGAATTCTGCAGTTAAATAATTGAATTATTTGATGAGTTGAGCATTAAATTGTTTTTGTAGTAGACCAAGTTAACCTAACTCTATTGAAATCATTTTTTTGTGTGTGTCAATTAAGTAAAGTATTAAATTGACGAAGGATTTAATTTTTTTTATTATCGTAACTTAACTTAATTGTAAAGGAAAAATAAGTTATTGTAATTATGTAATTCAACTTTGGAGTGCCTGCTTAGTGAGGATTGATTTGTAATATCTTTGTTTGAGCCTCTCTGCTATTCTCAGGGATTAACTTTTGGAATAGTAATAGTGGAATTACCTAACATTTATCCGGTTAAACACTACTTTAATAAACAAATGAAAATTATTATGTGGAATAACTATTTTATTTTTGTTGGATGGTATTGAGTGCAATAATATGTCTTCTGTATTGATTATTCTGTGTGAAGTGAAAGGTGTAACTTGTTAAAATTTATATTCTTTTTCTCCCCGTGGAGGGTACTGTTCATTAATTTATAGTTTATTTCTGGTATGTTTACATGATTGCTATAGTAACTATAATAGAAATTCTAAAGACTAATGTTAAGAAATAATTACTCAGTAATAGTTTGATTTGTAAAACAATAGTACTGCAGTGTTGAATATATTTTGATTTTCCAGGTAAATAGATATATATATATTAATTGCAAGATGAGTTAAATAAATAAATAAGTTTTTCTAGATCATTCAATGGTTAAATTTATTTTGTGTGCTCATGATTTTTACCAGTCTTTACTCAAATGGATTTTAGGGTTATTCCGAAATAAAAACAACGCAATTAGAACAGGTTATTGATACTGGTATGTTATGGTAAGAAAGAGTATTCTGGTGTTATGGTCAATTGTAGGATACCTTTTGGTAACGTAGGAAAGTTTAGAAGGTAAAAATTTAAATAAAAAAAACCATAACATTTTTGGTCCCATTCAAAAAAAAAACCATAACATTTATTGGTGCCGTGACCAGGATAAATTGTAGGTGCTGTAAAAATTTTCAGATATAACATTAGCGAATTTAATTAAGTGATTCATAAAAATCAAAATTTTAATTTGTAATTATTCAAAATTTGAGCTACACAACTTTGGTTATATTCTTTTTTGGCCTATTAATTCTAGTGTAATATATTTTGGCTTTCCGAGTTTACGCGAACTGCGTCGTCAATCTTGTACACGCAAACAATAGATAGGTGATTTTTTTCACGTAATAAACTCAGTTTTTCATGTCAAAAATTAATTTGATTTATTAGTATTTAATATCATTAGTTGCAGAAAAATTAGCTCTTTAATTTGACATAACTTTCGTTTTTCTAACTTTAATTGCATTTCAGTTATGAGCTTTAATTAGTAAATTTTTCTTCGTTTGCTTGTGATTTAATTAAAGGGGGATGAAATGCCCTCTTTCCGGTTGAAAAGTCACTTTTTGCGAGTTTCAGCGTTCTTTCGTTGGGATCCCTTCCAGGTTTGTTGAAATTCTTAATTTTTCCCTGCCACAGGTGGTGTTTATTTGGCGAGGGTTTGGCGACATAGAATTTCCTTTGAGGTTTCAAAGTAGTGGATTTGGCGAGTTTGATTACATGAGGGTATGTTGTTGTTGCAATTATTTGAACTTTCGGCGAAAAGTGGGTTGTGCCAACTTGGCAGTCCGGCGTCCTCCCTTTTAACGGGTTGTTTTGGGGGACGAGCACACTTTTTGACACGTCTTCTGCTTTCTTTTGAATTCCTTTCGGTGCTGCGCGCATCGGCAGCAGATTCTGCCGAGAAAATGCTTTTCTTAACCGATAATGTTACGGGCGTCGTGCCTCCGCGCCTTGAGCGCGGGCTCTGGTTTACGGGTATCTTTGTCTATACCTAGGTCTTCGTAGCTGCATCATATTTTTTTTGGGTGTATGCGTTTACATTAAACTTCTCAAGAAATTTATTGCTGAAAATCGTCGTCTAGAAAGATGTCTCTACTGTCTCTACCTAGTTCTCTACCATAGAAATGCTTCATTTTTTTTTGGCTTCATCCAACACCCGCTTCTTCTTTGAACTTAGAAGTCGGACTCGCCTATTCCACCGACTGATTCCTGAGCTGAAATTTTCTCCTTGCTGACAGCTGTCGTCTCCAAGTCCTGGACTGTATTTCAAAATATCATCCAAGATGGGATCTTCCTTGTTCATCCTGAATCAATTAGAAAACCTCGTCGGCTCCCGTGATAACCTCCATATAATCGACGAACTCTCTTTTCCTGCTACTCGCTGCCGGCTTTACTCCTGAACTTCCAGGGACAATTTTGTTTCGGATGGTTAGATTTTGCCTGCTACTCAGCAACTGCTTTTCTCAGATAAGTTATTTTTTTTTATGTTTTCTTTCCCGGTTAGATAAAGTATAATGAATTCTGCAGTTAAATAATTGAATTATTTGATGAGTTGAGCATTAAATTGTTTTTGTAGTAGACCAAGTTAACCTAACTCTATTGAAATCATTTTTTTGTGTGTGTCAATTAAGTAAAGTATTAAATTGACGAAGGATTTAATTTTTTTTATTATCGTAACTTAACTTAATTGTAAAGGAAAAATAAGTTATTGTAATTATGTAATTCAACTTTGGAGTGCCTGCTTAGTGAGGATTGATTTGTAGTATCTTTGTTTGAGCCTCTCTGCTATTCTCAAGGAATCACTTTTGGAATAGTAATAGTGGAATTACCTAGCATTTATCCGGTTAAACACTACTTTAACAAACAAATGAAAATTATTATGTGCAATAACTATTTTATTTTTGTTGGATGGTATTGAGTGCAATAATATGTCTTCTGTATTGATTATTCTGTGTGAAGTGGAAGGTGTAACTTGTTAAAATTTATATTTTTTTTTCTCCCCGGGGAGGGTACTGTTCATTAATTTATAGTTTATTTCTGGAATGTTTACATGATTGCTATAGTAACTATAATAGAAATTCTAAAGACTAATGTTAAGAAATAATTACTCAGTAATAGTTTGATTTGTAAAACAATAGTACTGCAGTGTTGAATATATTTTGATTTTCCAGGTAAATAGATGTATATATATTAATTGCAATAAGAGTTAAATAAATAAATAAGTTTTTCTAGATCATTCAATGGTTAAATTTATTTTGTGTGCTCATGATTTTTACCAGTCTTTACTCAAATGGATTTTAGGGTTATTCCGAAATAAACACAACGCAATTAGAACAGGTTATTGATACTGGTATGTTATGGTAGGAAAGAGTATTCTGGTGTTATGGTCAATTGTAGGATACCTTTTGGTAACGTAGGAAAATTTAGAAGGTAAAAATTCAAAAAAAAACATAACATTTTTGGTGCCATTCAAAAAAAAAAGCCATAACATTTATTGGTGCCGTGACCAGGATAAATTGTAGGTGCTGTAAAAATTTTCAGATATAACATTAGAGAATTTAATTAAGTGATTCATAAAAATCAAAATTTTAATTTGTAATTATTCAAAATTTGAGCTACACAAGTTTGGTTATATTCTTTTTTGGCCTATTAATTCTAGTGTAATACATTTTGGCTTTCCGAGTTTACGCGAACTGCGTCGTCAATCTTGTACACGGAAACAATGGATAGGTGATTTTTTCACGTAATAAACTCAGTTTTTCATGTCAAAAATTAATTTGATTTCTTAGTATTTAATATCATTAGTTGCAGAAAAATTAGCTCTTTAATTTGACATAACTTTCGTTTTTCTAACTTTAATTGCATTTCAGTTATGAGCTTTAATTAGTAAATTTTTCTTCGTTTGCTTGTGATTTAGTTAAAGGGGAATGAAATGCCCTCTTTCCGGTTGAAAAGTCACTTTTTCCGAGTTTCAGCGTTCTTCCGTTGGGTCCCCTTGCAACATTGTTGAAATTCCTAATTTTTCCCTGCCACAGGTGGTGTTTATTTGGCGAGGGTTTGGCGACATAGAATCTCCTTTGAGGTTTCAAAGTAGTGGATTTGGCGAGTTTGATTACATGAGGGTATGTTGTTGTTGCAATTATTTGAACTTTCGGCGAAAAGTGGGTTGTGCCAACTTGGCAGTCCGGCGTCCTCCCTTTTAACGGGTTGTTTTGGGGGACGAGCACACTTTTTGACACGTCTTCTGCTTTCTTTTGAATTCCTTTCGGTGCTGCGCGCATCGGCAGCAGATTCTGCCGAGAAAATGCTTTTCTTAACCGATAATGTTCGGACTCGCCTATTCCACCGACTGATTCCTGAGCTGAAATTTTCTCCTTGCTGACAGCTGTCGTCTCCAAGTCCTGGACTGTATTTCAAATATCATCCAAGATGGGATCTTCCTTGTTCATCCTGAATCAATTAGAAAACCTCGTCGGCTCCCGTGATAACCTCCATATAATCGACTAACTCTCTTTTCCTGCTACTCGCTGCCGGCTCTACTCCTGAACTTCCAGGGACAATTTTGTTTCGGATGGTTAGATTTTGCCTGCTACTCAGCAACTGCTTTTCTCAGATAAGTTATTTTTTTTTATGTTTTCTTTCCCGGTTAGATAAAGTATAATGAATTCTGCAGTTAAATAATTGAATTAATTGATGAGTTGAGCATTAAATTGTTTTTGTAGTAGACCAAGTTAACCTAACTCTATTGAAATCATTTTTTTGTGTGTGTCAATTAAGTAAAGTATTAAATTGACGAAGGATTTAATTTTTTTATTATCGTAACTTAACTTAATTGTAAAGAAAAAATAAGTTCTTGTAATTATGTAATTCAACTTTGGAGTGCCTGCTTAGTGAGGATTGATTTGTAGTATCTTTGTTTGAGCCTCTCTGCTATTCTCAAGGAATCACTTTTGGAATAGTAATAGTGGAATTACCTAACATTTATCCGGTTAAACACTACTTTAACAAACAAATGTAAATTATTATGTGCAATAACTATTTTATTTTTGTTGGATGGTATTGAGTGCAATAATATGTCTTCTGTATTGATTATTCTGTGTGAAGTGGAAGGTGTAACTTGTTAAAATTTATATTTTTTTTTCTCCCCGGGGAGGGTACTGTTCATTAATTTATAGTTTATTTCTGGAATGTTTACATGATTGCTATAGTAACTATAATAGAAATTCTAAAGACTAATGTTAAGAAATAATTACTCAGTAATAGTTTGATTTGTAAAACAATAGTACTGCAGTGTTGAATATATTTTGATTTTCCAGGTAAATAGATGTATATATATTAATTGCAATAAGAGTTAAATAAATAAATAAGTTTTTCTAGATCATTCAATGGTTAAATTTATTTTGTGTGCTCATGATTTTTACCAGTCTTTACTCAAATGGATTTTAGGGTTATTCCGAAATAAACACAACGCAATTAGAACAGGTTATTGATACTGGTATGTTATGGTAGGAAAGAGTATTCTGGTGTTATGGTCAATTGTAGGATACCTTTTGGTAACGTAGGAAAATTTAGAAGGTAAAAATTCATAAAAAAACATAATATTTTTGGTGCCATTCAAAAAAAAAAGCCATAACATTTATTGGTGCCGTGACCAGGATAAATTGTAGGTGCTGTAAAAATTTTCAGATATAACATTAGAGAATTTAATTAAGTGATTCATAAAAATCAAAATTTTAATTTGTAATTATTCAAAATTTGAGCTACACAAGTTTGGTTATATTCTTTTTTGGCCTATTAATTCTAGTGTAATACATTTTGGCTTTCCGAGTTTACGCGAACTGCGTCGTCAATCTTGTACACGGAAACAATGGATAGGTGATTTTTTCACGTAATAAACTCAGTTTTTCATGTCAAAAATTAATTTGATTTCTTAGTATTTAATATCATTAGTTGCAGAAAAATTAGCTCTTTAATTTGACATAACTTTCGTTTTTCTAACTTTAATTGCATTTCAGTTATGAGCTTTAATTAGTAAATTTTTCTTCGTTTGCTTGTGATTTAGTTAAAGGGGGATGAAATGCCCTCTTTCCGGTTGAAAAGTCACTTTTTGCGAGTTTCAGCGTTCTTTCTTTGGGAGCCCTTGCAGGATTGTTGAAATTCCTAATTTTTCCCTGAACAGGTGGTGTTTATTTGGCGAGGGTTTGGCGACATAGAATCTCCTTTGAGGTTTCAAAGTAGTGGATTTGGCGAGTTTGATTACATGAGGGTATGTTGTTGTTGCAATTATTTGAACTTTCGGCGAAAAGTGGGTTGTGCCAACTTGGCAGTCCGGCGTCCTCCCTTTTAACGGGTTGTTTTGGGGGACGAGCACACTTTTTGACACGTCTTCTGCTTTCTTTTGAATTCCTTTCGGTGCTGCGCGCATCGGCAGCAGATTCTGCCGAGAAAATGCTTTTCTTAACCGATAATGTTCGGACTCGCCTATTCCACCGACTGATTCCTGAGCTGAAATTTTCTCCTTGCTGACAGCTGTCGTCTCCAAGTCCTGGACTGTATTTCAAATATCATCCAAGATGGGATCTTCCTTGTTCATCCTGAATCAATTAGAAAACCTCCTCGGCTCCCGTGGTAACCTCCATATAATCGACGAACTCTCTTTTCCTGCTACTCGCTGCCGGCTTTACTCCTGAACTTCCAGGGACAATTTTGTTTCGGATGGTTAGATTTTGCCTGCTACTCAGCAACTGCTTTTCTCAGATAAGTTATTTTTTTATGTTTTCTTTCCCGGTTAGATAAAGTATAATGAATTCTGCAGTTAAATTATTTAATTAATTGATGAGTTGAGCATTAAATTGTTTTTGTAGTAGACCAAGTTAACCTAACTCTATTGAAATCATTTTTTTTGTGTGTGTGTCAATTAAATAAAGTATTAAATTGACGAAGGATTTAATTTTTTTTATTATCGTAACTTAACTTAATTGTAAAGGAAAAATAAGTTCTTCTTGTAATTATGTAATTCAACTTTGGAGTGCCTGCTTAGTGAGGATTGATTTGTAATATCTTTGTTTGAGCCTCTCTGCTATTCTCAGGGATTAACTTTTGGAATAGTAATAGTGGAATTACCTAACATTTATCCGGTTAAACACTACTTTAATAAACAAATGAAAATTATTATGTGCAATAACTATTTTATTTTTGTTGGATGGTATTGAGTGCAATAATATGTCTTTTGTATTGATTATTCTGTGTGAAGTGGAAGGTGTAACTTGTTAAAATTTATATTTTTTTTTCTCCCCGGGGAGGATACTGTTCATTAATTTATAGTTTATTTCTGGTATGTTTACATGATTGCTATTGTAACTGTAAAAAAAATTCTAAAGACTAATGTTAAGAAATAATTACTCAGTAATAGTTTGATTTGTAAAACAATAGTACTGCAGTGTTGAATATATTTTGATTTTCCAGGTAAATAGATATATATATATTAATTGCAAGATGAGTTAAATAAATAAATAAGTTTTTCTAGATCATTCAATGGTTAAATTTATTTTGTGTGCTCATGATTTTTACCAGTCTTTACTCAAATGGATTTTAGGGTTATTCCGAAATAAAAACAACGCAATTAGAACAGGTTATTGATACTGGTATGTTATGGTAAGAAAGAGTATTCTGGTGTTATGGTCAATTGTAGGATACCTTTTGGTAACGTAGGAAAATTTAGAAGGTAAAAATTTAAATAAAAAAAACATAACATTTTTGGTCCCATTCAAAAAAAAAACCATAACATTTATTGGTGCCGTGACCAGGATAAATTGTAGGTGCTGTAAAAATTTTCAGATATAACATTAGCGAATTTAATTAAGTGATTCATAAAAATCAAAATTTTAATTTGTAATTATTCAAAATTTGAGCTACACAACTTTGGTTATATTCTTTTTTGGCCTATTAATTCTAGTGTAATATATTTTGGCTTTCCGAGTTTACGCGAACTGCGTCGTCAATCTTGTACACGCAAACAATGGATAGGTGATTTTTTTCACGTAATAAACTCAGTTTTTCATGTCAAAAATTAATTTGATTTCTTAGTATTTAATATCATTAGTTGCAGAAAAATTAGCTCTTTAATTTGACATAACTTTCGTTTTTCTAACTTTAATTGCATTTCAGTTATGAGCTTTAATTAGTAAATTTTTCTTCGTTTGCTTGTGATTTAATTAAAGGGGGATGAAATGCCCTCTTTCCGGTTGAAAAGTCACTTTTTGCGAGTTTCAGCGTTCTTTCGTTGGGATCCCTTCCAGGTTTGTTGAAATTCTTAATTTTTCCCTGCCACAGGTGGTGTTTATTTGGCGAGGGTTTGGCGACATAGAATTTCCTTTGAGGTTTCAAAGTAGTGGATTTGGCGAGTTTGATTACATGAGGGTATGTTGTTGTTGCAATTATTTGAACTTTCGGCGAAAAGTGGGTTGTGCCAACTTGGCAGTCCGGCGTCCTCCCTTTTAACGGGTTGTTTTGGGGGACGAGCACACTTTTTGACACGTCTTCTGCTTTCTTTTGAATTCCTTTCGGTGCTGCGCGCATCGGCAGCAGATTCTGCCGAGAAAATGCTTTTCTTAACCGATAATGTTACGGGCGTCGTGCCTCCGCGCCTTGAGCGCGGGCTCTGGTTTACGGGTATCTTTGTCTATACCTAGGTCTTCGTAGCTGCATCATATTTTTTTTGGATGTATGCGTTTACATTAAACTTCTCAAGAAATTTATTGCTGAAAATCGTCGTCTAGAAAGATGTCTCTACTGTCTCTACCTAGTTCTCTACCATAGAAATGCTTCATTTTTTTTTGGCTTCATCCAACACCCGCTTCTTCTTTGAACTTAGAAGTCGGACTCGCCTATTCCACCGACTGATTCCTGAGCTGAAATTTTCTCCTTGCTGACAGCTGTCGTCTCCAAGTCCTGGACTGTATTTCAAAATATCATCCAAGATGGGATCTTCCTTGTTCATCCTGAATCAATTAGAAAACCTCGTCGGCTCCCGTGATAACCTCCATATAATCGACGAACTCTCTTTTCCTGCTACTCGCTGCCGGCTTTACTCCTGAACTTCCAGGGACAATTTTGTTTCGGATGGTTAGATTTTGCCTGCTACTCAGCAACTGCTTTTCTCAGATAAGTTATTTTTTTTTATGTTTTCTTTCCCGGTTAGATAAAGTATAATGAATTCTGCAGTTAAATAATTGAATTAATTGATGAGTTGAGCATTAAATTGTTTTTGTAGTAGACCAAGTTAACCTAACTCTATTGAAATCATTTTTTTGTGTGTGTCAATTAAGTAAAGTATTAAATTGACGAAGGATTTAATTTTTTTATTATCGTAACTTAACTTAATTGTAAAGGAAAAATAAGTTCTTGTAATTATGTAATTCAACTTTGGAGTGCCTGCTTAGTGAGGATTGATTTGTAGTATCTTTGTTTGAGCCTCTCTGCTATTCTCAAGGAATCACTTTTGGAATAGTAATAGTGGAATTACCTAACATTTATCCGGTTAAACACTACTTTAACAAACAAATGAAAATTATTATGTGCAATAACTATTTTATTTTTGTTGGATGGTATTGAGTGCAATAATATGTCTTCTGTATTGATTATTCTGTGTGAAGTGGAAGGTGTAACTTGTTAAAATTTATATTTTTTTTTCTCCCCGGGGAGGGTACTGTTCATTAATTTATAGTTTATTTCTGGAATGTTTACATGATTGCTATAGTAACTATAATAGAAATTCTAAAGACTAATGTTAAGAAATAATTACTCAGTAATAGTTTGATTTGTAAAACAATAGTACTGCAGTGTTGAATATATTTTGATTTTCCAGGTAAATAGATGTATATATATTAATTGCAATAAGAGTTAAATAAATAAATAAGTTTTTCTAGATCATTCAATGGTTAAATTTATTTTGTGTGCTCATGATTTTTACCAGTCTTTACTCAAATGGATTTTAGGGTTATTCCGAAATAAACACAACGCAATTAGAACAGGTTATTGATACTGGTATGTTATGGTAGGAAAGAGTATTCTGGTGTTATGGTCAATTGTAGGATACCTTTTGGTAACGTAGGAAAATTTAGAAGGTAAAAATTCAAAAAAAAAACATAACATTTTTGGTGCCATTCAAAAAAAAAAGCCATAACATTTATTGGTGCCGTGACCAGGATAAATTGTAGGTGCTGTAAAAATTTTCAGATATAACATTAGAGAATTTAATTAAGTGATTCATAAAAATCAAAATTTTAATTTGTAATTATTCAAAATTTGAGCTACACAAGTTTGGTTATATTCTTTTTTGGCCTATTAATTCTAGTGTAATACATTTTGGCTTTCCGAGTTTACGCGAACTGCGTCGTCAATCTTGTACACGGAAACAATGGATAGGTGATTTTTTCACGTAATAAACTCAGTTTTTCATGTCAAAAATTAATTTGATTTCTTAGTATTTAATATCATTAGTTGCAGAAAAATTAGCTCTTTAATTTGACATAACTTTCGTTTTTCTAACTTTAATTGCATTTCAGTTATGAGCTTTAATTAGTAAATTTTTCTTCGTTTGCTTGTGATTTAGTTAAAGGGGAATGAAATGCCCTCTTTCCGGTTGAAAAGTCACTTTTTCCGAGTTTCAGCGTTCTTCCGTTGGGTCCCCTTGCAACATTGTTGAAATTCCTAATTTTTCCCTGCCAGAGGTGGTGTTTATTTGGCGAGGGTTTGGCGACATAGAATTTCCGTTGAGGTTTCAAAGTAGTGGATTTGCCGAGTTTGATAGCATGAGGGTATGTTGTTGTTGCAATTATTTTAACTTTCGGCGAAAAGTGGGTTGTGCCAACTTGGCAGTAAGGCGTCCTTCCTTTTAACGGGTTGTTTTGGGGGACGAGCACACTTTTTGACACGTCTTCTGCTTTCTTTTGAATTCCTTTCGGTGCTGCGCGCATCGGCAGCAGATTCTGCCGAGAAAATGCTTTTCTTAACCGATAATGTTCGGACTCGCCTATTCCACCGACTGATTCCTGAGCTGAAATTTTCTCCTTGCTGACAGCTGTCGTCTCCAAGTCATGGACTGTATTTCAAATATCATCCAAGATGGGATCTTCCTTGTTGATCCTGAATCAATTAGAAAACCTCCTCGGCTCCCGTGATAACATCCATATAATCGACGAACTCTCTTTTCCTGCTACTCGCTGCCGGCTTTACTCCTGAACTTCCAGGGACAATTTTGTTTCGGATGGTTAGATTTTGCCTGCTACTCAGCAACTGCTTTTCTCAGATAAGTTATTTTTTTTTATGTTTTCTTTCCCGGTTAGATAAAGTATAATGAATTCTGCAGTTAAATAATTGAATTAATTGATGAGTTGAGCATTAAATTGTTTTTGTAGTAGACCAAGTTAACCTAACTCTATTGAAATCATTTTTTTGTGTGTGTCAATTAAGTAAAGTATTAAATTGACGAAGGATTTAATTTTTTTATTATCGTAACTTAACTTAATTGTAAAGGAAAAATAAGTTCTTGTAATTATGTAATTCAACTTTGGAGTGCCTGCTTAGTGAGGATTGATTTGTAGTATCTTTGTTTGAGCCTCTCTGCTATTCTCAAGGAATCACTTTTGGAATAGTAATAGTGGAATTACCTAACATTTATCCGGTTAAACACTACTTTAACAAACAAATGAAAATTATTATGTGCAATAACTATTTTATTTTTGTTGGATGGTATTGAGTGCAATAATATGTCTTCTGTATTGATTATTCTGTGTGAAGTGGAAGGTGTAACTTGTTAAAATTTATATTTTTTTTTCTCCCCGGGGAGGGTACTGTTCATTAATTTATAGTTTATTTCTGGAATGTTTACATGATTGCTATAGTAACTATAATAGAAATTCTAAAGACTAATGTTAAGAAATAATTACTCAGTAATAGTTTGATTTGTAAAACAATAGTACTGCAGTGTTGAATATATTTTGATTTTCCAGGTAAATAGATGTATATATATTAATTGCAATAAGAGTTAAATAAATAAATAAGTTTTTCTAGATCATTCAATGGTTAAATTTATTTTGTGTGCTCATGATTTTTACCAGTCTTTACTCAAATGGATTTTAGGGTTATTCCGAAATAAACACAACGCAATTAGAACAGGTTATTGATACTGGTATGTTATGGTAGGAAAGAGTATTCTGGTGTTATGGTCAATTGTAGGATACCTTTTGGTAACGTAGGAAAATTTAGAAGGTAAAAATTCAAAAAAAAACATAACATTTTTGGTGCCATTCAAAAAAAAAAGCCATAACATTTATTGGTGCCGTGACCAGGATAAATTCTAGGTGCTGTAAAAATTTTCAGATATAACATTAGAGAATTTAATTAAGTGATTCATAAAAATCAAAATTTTAATTTGTAATTATTCAAAATTTGAGCTACACAAGTTTGGTTATATTCTTTTTTGGCCTATTAATTCTAGTGTAATACATTTTGGCTTTCCGAGTTTACGCGAACTGCGTCGTCAATCTTGTACACGGAAACAATGGATAGGTGATTTTTTCACGTAATAAACTCAGTTTTTCATGTCAAAAATTAATTTGATTTCTTAGTATTTAATATCATTAGTTGCAGAAAAATTAGGTCTTTAATTTGACATAACTTTCGTTTTTCTAACTTTAATTGCATTTCAGTTATGAGCTTTAATTAGTAAATTTTTCTTCGTTTGCTTGTGATTTAGTTAAAGGGGAATGAAATGCCCTCTTTCCGGTTGAAAAGTCACTTTTTCCGAGTTTCAGCGTTCTTCCGTTGGGTCCCGTTGCAGCATTGTTGAAATTCGTAATTTTTCCCTGCCACAGGTGGTGTTTATTTGGCGAGGGTTTGGCGACATAGAATTTCCGTTGAGGTTTCAAAGTAGTGGATTTGGCGAGTTTGATAGCGTGAGGGTATGTTGTTGTTGCAATTATTTTAACTTTCGGCGAAAAGTGGGTTGTGCCAACTTGGCAGTAAGGCGTCCTCCCTTTTAACGGGTTGTTTTGGGGGACGAGCACACTTTTTGACACGTCTTCTGCTTTCTTTTGAATTCCTTTCGGTGCTGCGCGCATCGGGAGCAGATTCTGCCGAGAAAATGCTTTTCTTAACCGATAATGTTACGGGCCTCGTGCCTCCGCGCCTTTAGCGCGGGCTCTGGTTTACGGGTATCTTTGTGTATACCTAAGTCTTCGTAGCTACATCATATTTTTTTTGGGTGTATGCGTTTACATTAAAGTTCTCAAGAAATTTAATGCTGAAAATCGTCATCTAGAAAGATGTGTCTATTGTCTCTACCTAGTTCTCTACCATAGAAATGCTTCATTTGTTTTTTTGGCTTCATCCAACACCCGCTTCTTCTTTGAACTTAGAAGTCGGACTCGCCTATTCCACCGACTGATTCCTGAGCTGAAATTTTCTCCTTGCTGACAGCTGTCGTCTCCAAGTCCTGGACTGTATTTCAAATATCATCCAAGATGGGATCTTCCTTGTTCATCCTGAATCAATTAGAAAACCTCCTCGGCTCCCGTGATAACCTCCATATAATCGACGAACTCTCTTTTCCTGCTACTCGCTGCCGGCTTTACTCCTGAACTTCCAGGGACAATTTTGTTTCGGATGGTTAGATTTTGCCTGCTACTCAGCAACTGCTTTTCTCAGATAAGTTATTTTTTATGTTTTCTTTCCCGGTTAGATAAAGTATAATGAATTCTGCAGTTAAATTATTTAATTAATTGATGAGTTGAGCATTAAATTGTTTTTGTAGTAGACCAAGTTAACCTAACTCTATTGAAATCATTTTTTTTGTGTGTGTGTCAATTAAGTAAAGTATTAAATTGACGAAGGATTTAATTTTTTTTATTATCGTAACTTAACTTAATTGTAAAGGAAAAATAAGTTCTTCTTGTAATTATGTAATTCAACTTTGGAGTGCCTGCTTAGTGAGGATTGATTTGTAGTATCTTTGTTTGAGCCTCTCTGCTATTCTCAAGGAATCACTTTTGGAATAGTAATAGTGGAATTACCTAACATTTATCCGGTTAAACACTACTTTAACAAACAAATGAAAATTATTATGTGCAATAACTATTTTATTTTTGTTGGATGGTATTGAGTGCAATAATATGTCTTCTGTATTGATTATTCTGTGTGAAGTGGAAGGTGTAACTTGTTAAAATTTATATTTTTTTTTCTCCCCGGGGAGGATACTGTTCATTAATTTATAGTTGATTTCTGGTATGTTTACATGATTGCTATTGTAACTATAATAAAAATTCTAAAGACTAATGTTAAGAAATAATTACTCAGTAATAGTTTGATTTGTAAAACAATAGTACTGCAGTGTTGAATATATTTTGATTTTCCAGGTAAATAGATATATATATATTAATTGCAATAAGAGTTAAATAAATAAATAAGTTTTTCTAGATCATTCAATGGTTAAATTTATTTTGTGTGCTCATGATTTTTACCAGTCTTTACTCAAATGGATTTTAGGGTTATTCCGAAATAAACACAACGCAATTAGAACAGGTTATTGATACTGGTATGTTATGGTAGGAAAGAGTATTCTGGTGTTATGGTCAATTGTAGGATACCTTTTGGTAACGTAGGAAAATTTAGAAGGTAAAAATTTAAAAAAAAAAACCATAACATTTTTGGTGCCATTCAAAAAAAAACCATAACATTTATTGGTGCCGTGACCAGGATAAATTGTAGGTGCTGTAAAAATTTTCAGATATAACATTAGCGAATTTAATTAAGTGATTCATAAAAATCAAAATTTTAATTTGTAATTATTCAAAATTTGAGCTACACAAGTTTGGTTATATTCTTTTTTGGCCTATTAATTCTAGTGTAATATATTTTGGCTTTCCGAGTTTACGCGAACTGCGTCGTCAATCTTGTACACGGAAATAATGGATAGGTGATTTTTTCACGTAATAAACTCAGTTTTTCATGTCAAAAATTAATTTGATTTCTTAGTATTTAATATCATTAGTTGCAGAAAAATTAGCTCTTTAATTTGACATAACTTTCGTTTTTCTAACTTTAATTGCATTTGAGTTATGAGCTTTAATTAGTAAATTTTTCTTCGTTTGCTTGTGATTTAGTTAAAGGGGAATGAAATGCCCTCTTTCCGGTTGAAAAGTCACTTTTTCCGAGTTTCAGCGTTCTTCCGTTGGGTCCCCTTGCAGCATTGTTGAAATTCCTAATTTTTCCCTGCCACAGGTGGCGTTTATTTGGCGAGGGTTTGGCGACATAGAATTTCCGTTGAGGTTTCAAAGTAGTGGATTTGGCGAGTTTGATAACATGAGGGTATGTTGTTTTTGCAATTATTTTAACTTTCGGCGAAAAGTGTGTTGTGCCAACTTGGCAGTCCGGTGTCCTCCCTTTTAACGGGTTGTTTTGCGGAACGAGCACACTTTTTGACACGTCTTCTGCTTTCTTTTGAATTCCTTTCGGTGCTGCGCGCATCGGGAGCAGATTCTGCCGAGAAAATACTTTTCTTAACCGATAATGTTACGGGCCTCGTGCCTCCGCGCCTTTAGCGCGGGCTCTGGTTTACGGGTATCTTTGTGTATACCTAAGTCTTCGTAGCTACATCAAATTTTTTTTGGGTGTATGCGTTTACATTAAAGTTCTCAAGAAATTTAATGCTGAAAATCGTCATCTAGAAAGATGTGTCTATTGTCTCTACCTAGTTCTCTACCATAGAAATGCTTCATTTGTTTTTTTGCCTTCATCCAACACCCGCTTCTTCTTTGAACTTAGAAGTCGGACTCGCCTATTCCACCGACTGATTCCTGAGCTGAAATTTTCTCCTTGCTGACAGCTGTCGTCTCCAAGTCCTGGACTGTATTTCAAATATCATCCAAGATGGGATCTTCCTTGTTCATCCTGAATCAATTAGAAAACCTCCTCGGCTCCCGTGATAACCTCCATATAATCGACGAACTCTCTTTTCCTACTACTCGCTGCCGGCTTTACTCCTGAACTTCCAGGGACAATTTTGTTTCGGATGGTTAGATTTCGCCTGCTACTCAGCAACTGCTTTTCTCAGATAAGTTATTTTTTTATGTTTTCCTTCCCGGTTAGATAAAGTATAATGAATTCTGCAGTTAAATTATTTAATTAATTGATGAGTTGAGCATTAAATTGTTTTGTAGTAGACCAAGTTAACCTAACTCTATTGAAATCATTTTTTTGTGTGTGTGTCAATTATATAAAGTATTAAATTGACAAAGGATTTAATTTTTTTTATTATCGTAACTTAACTTAATTGTAAAGGAAAAATAAGTTCTTCTTGTAATTATGTAATTCAACTTTGGAGTGCCTGCTTAGTGAGGATTGATTTGTAATATCTTTGTTTGAGCCTCTCTGCTATTCTCAGGGATTAACTTTTGGAATAGTAATAGTGGAATTACCTAACATTTATCCGGTTAAACACTACTTTAATAAACAAATGAAAATTATTATGTGCAATAACTATTTTATTTTTGTTGGATGGTATTGAGTGCAATAATATGTCTTCTGTATTGATTATTCTGTGTGAAGTGGAAGGTGTAACTTGTTAAAATTTATATTTTTCTTTCTCCCCGGGGAGGGTACTGTTCATTAATTTATAGTTTATTTCTGGTATGTTTACATGATTGCTATAGTAACTATAATAGAAATTCTAAAGACTAATGTTAAGAAATAATTACTCAGTAATAGTTTGATTTGTAAAACTATAGTACTGCAGTGTTGAATATATTTTGATTTTCCAGGTAAATAGATATATATATATTAATTGCAATAAGAGTTAAATAAATAAATAAGTTTTTCTGGATCATTCAATGGTTAAATTTATTTTGTGTGCTCATGATTTTTACCAGTCTTTACTCAAATGTATTTTAGGGTTATTCCGAAATAAACACAACGCAATTAGAACAGGTTATTGATACTGGTATGTTATGGTAGGAAAGAGTATTCTGGTGTTATGGTCAATTGTAGGATACCTTTTGGTAACGTAGGAAAATTTAGAAGGTAAAAATTCAAAAAAAAAAACCATAACATTTTTGGTGCCATTCAAAAAAAAAAAGCCATAACATTTATTGGTGCCGTGACCAGGATAAATTGTAGGCGCTGTAAAAATTTTCAGATATAACATTAGCGAATTTAATTAAGTGATTCATAAAAATCAAAATTTTAATTTGTAATTATTCAAAATTTGAGCTACACAAGTTTGGTTATATTCTTTTTTGGCCTATTAATTCTAGTGTAATATATTTTGGCTTTCCGAGTTTACGCGAACTGCGTCGTCAATCTTGTACACGGAAACAATGGATAGGTGATTTTTTCACGTAATAAACTCAGTTTTTCATGTCAAAAATTAATTTGATTTCTTAGTATTTAATATCATTAGTTGCAGAAAAATTAGCTCTTTAATTTGACATAACTTTCGTTTTTCTAACTTTAATTGCATTTGAGTTATGAGCTTTAATTAGTAAATTTTTCTTCGTTTGCTTGTGATTTAGTTAAAGGGGTATGAAATGCCCTCTTTCCGGTTGAAAAGTCACTTTTTCCGAGTTTCAGCATTCTTCCGTTGGGTCCCCTTGCAGCATTGTTGAAATTCCTAATTTTTCCCTGCCACAGGTGGTGTTTATTTGGCGAGGGTTTGGCGACATAGAATTTCCGTTGAGGTTTCAAAGTAGTGGATTTGGCGAGTTTGATAACATGAGGGTATGTTGTTGTTGCAATTATTTTAACTTTCGGCGAAAAGTGTGTTGTGCCAACTTGGCAGTCCGGTGTCCTCCCTTTTAACGGGTTGTTTTGCGGAACGAGCACACTTTTTGACACGTCTTCTGCTTTCTTTTGAATTCCTTTCGGTGCTGCGCGCATCGGGAGCAGATTCTGCCGAGAAAATACTTTTCTTAACCGATAATGTTACGGACCTCGTGCCTCCGCGCCTTTAGCGCGGGCTCTGGTTTACGGGTATCTTTGTGTATACCTAAGTCTTCGTAGCTACATCATATTTTTTTTGGGTGTATGCGTTTACATTAAAGTTCTCAAGAAATTTGATGCTGAAAATCGTCATCTAGAAAGATGTGTCTATTGTCTCTACCTAGTTCTCTACCATAGAAATGCTTCATTTGTTTTTTTGGCTTCATCCAACACCCGCTTCTTCTTTGAACTTAGAAGTCGGACTCGCCTATTCCACCGACTGATTCCTGAGCTCAAATTTTCTCCTTGCTGACAGCTGTCGTCTCCAAGTCCTGGACTGTATTTCAAATATCATCCAAGATGGGATCTTCCTTGTTCATCCTGAATCAATTAGAAAACCTCCTCGGCTCCCGTGATAACCTCCATATAATCGACGAACTCTCTTTTCCTACTACTCGCTGCCGGCTTTACTCCTGAACTTCCAGGGACAATTTTGTTTCGGATGGTTAGATTTCGCCTGCTACACAGCAACTGCTTTTCTCAGATAAGTTATTTTTTTATGTTTTCCTTCCCGGTTAGATAAAGTATAATGAATTCTGCAGTTAAATTATTTAATTAATTGATGAGTTGAGCATTAAATTGTTTTGTAGTAGACCAAGTTAACCTAACTCTATTGAAATCATTTTTTTGTGTGTGTGTCAATTATATAAAGTATTAAATTGACGAAGGATTTAATTTTTTTTATTATCGTAACTTAACTTAATTGTAAAGGAAAAATAAGTTCTTCTTGTAATTATGTAATTCAACTTTGGAGTGCCTGCTTAGTGAGGATTGATTTGTAATATCTTTGTTTGAGCCTCTCTGCTATTCTCAGGGATTAACTTTTGGAATAGTAATAGTGGAATTACCTAACATTTATCCGGTTAAACACTACTTTAATAAACAAATGAAAATTATTATATGCAATAACTATTTTATTTTTGTTGGATGGTATTGAGTGCAATAATATGTCTTCTGTATTGATTATTCTGTGTGAAGTGGAAGGTGTAACTTGTTAAAATTTATATTTTTCTTTCTCCCCGGGGAGGGTACTGTTCATTAATTTATAGTTTATTTCTGGTATGTTTACATGATTGCTATAGTAACTATAATAGAAATTCTAAAGACTAATGTTAAGAAATAATTACTCAGTAATAGTTTGATTTGTAAAACTATAGTACTGCAGTGTTGAATATATTTTGATTTTCCAGGTAAATAGATATATATATATTAATTGCAATAAGAGTTAAATAAATAAATAAGTTTTTCTGGATCATTCAATGGTTAAATTTATTTTGTGTGCTCATGATTTTTACCAGTCTTTACTCAAATGTATTTTAGGGTTATTCCGAAATAAACACAACGCAATTAGAACAGGTTATTGATACTGGTATGTTATGGTAGGAAAGAGTATTCTGGTGTTATGGTCAATTGTAGGATACCTTTTGGTAACGTAGGAAAATTTAGAAGGTAAAAATTCAAAAAAAAAACCATAACATTTTTGGTGCCATTCAAAAAAAAAAAGCCATAACATTTATTGGTGCCGTGACCAGGATAAATTGTAGGCGCTGTAAAAATTTTCAGATATAACATTAGCGAATTTAATTAAGTGATTCATAAAAATCAAAATTTTAATTTGTAATTATTCAAAATTTGAGCTACACAAGTTTGGTTATATTCTTTTTTGGCCTATTAATTCTAGTGTAATATATTTTGGCTTTCCGAGTTTACGCGAACTGCGTCGTCAATCTTGTACACGGAAACAATGGATAGGTGATTTTTTCACGTAATAAACTCAGTTTTTCATGTCAAAAATTAATTTGATTTCTTAGTATTTAATATCATTAGTTGCAGAAAAATTAGCTCTTTAATTTGACATAACTTTCGTTTTTCTAACTTTAATTGCATTTGAGTTATGAGCTTTAATTAGTAAATTTTTCTTCGTTTGCTTGTGATTTAGTTAAAGGGGTATGAAATGCCCTCTTTCCGGTTGAAAAGTCACTTTTTCCGAGTTTCAGCATTCTTCCGTTGGGTCCCCTTGCAGCATTGTTGAAATTCCTAATTTTTCCCTGCCACAGGTGGTGTTTATTTGGCGAGGGTTTGGCGACATAGAATTTCCGTTGAGGTTTCAAAGTAGTGGATTTGGCGAGTTTGATAACATGAGGGTATGTTGTTGTTGCAATTATTTTAACTTTCGGCGAAAAGTGTGTTGTGCCAACTTGGCAGTCCGGTGTCCTCCCTTTTAACGGGTTGTTTTGCGGAACGAGCACACTTTTTGACACGTCTTCTGCTTTCTTTTGAATTCCTTTCGGTGCTGCGCGCATCGGGAGCAGATTCTGCCGAGAAAATACTTTTCTTAACCGATAATGTTACGGACCTCGTGCCTCCGCGCCTTTAGCGCGGGCTCTGGTTTACGGGTATCTTTGTGTATACCTAAGTCTTCGTAGCTACATCATATTTTTTTTGGGTGTATGCGTTTACATTAAAGTTCTCAAGAAATTTGATGCTGAAAATCGTCATCTAGAAAGATGTGTCTATTGTCTCTACCTAGTTCTCTACCATAGAAATGCTTCATTTGTTTTTTTGGCTTCATCCAACACCCGCTTCTTCTTTGAACTTAGAAGTCGGACTCGCCTATTCCACCGACTGATTCCTGAGCTCAAATTTTCTCCTTGCTGACAGCTGTCGTCTCCAAGTCCTGGACTGTATTTCAAATATCATCCAAGATGGGATCTTCCTTGTTCATCCTGAATCAATTAGAAAACCTCCTCGGCTCCCGTGATAACCTCCATATAATCGACGAACTCTCTTTTCCTACTACTCGCTGCCGGCTTTACTCCTGAACTTCCAGGGACAATTTTGTTTCGGATGGTTAGATTTCGCCTGCTACACAGCAACTGCTTTTCTCAGATAAGTTATTTTTTTATGTTTTCCTTCCCGGTTAGATAAAGTATAATGAATTCTGCAGTTAAATTATTTAATTAATTGATGAGTTGAGCATTAAATTGTTTTGTAGTAGACCAAGTTAACCTAACTCTATTGAAATCATTTTTTTGTGTGTGTGTCAATTATATAAAGTATTAAATTGACGAAGGATTTAATTTTTTTTATTATCGTAACTTAACTTAATTGTAAAGGAAAAATAAGTTCTTCTTGTAATTATGTAATTCAACTTTGGAGTGCCTGCTTAGTGAGGATTGATTTGTAATATCTTTGTTTGAGCCTCTCTGCTATTCTCAGGGATTAACTTTTGGAATAGTAATAGTGGAATTACCTAACATTTATCCGGTTAAACACTACTTTAATAAACAAATGAAAATTATTATGTGCAATAACTATTTTATTTTTGTTGGATGGTATTGAGTGCAATAATATGTCTTCTGTATTGATTATTCTGTGTGAAGTGGAAGGTGTAACTTGTTAAAATTTATATTTTTCTTTCTTCCCGGGGAGGGTACTGTTCATTAATTTATAGTTTATTTCTGGTATGTTTACATGATTGCTATAGTAACTATAATAGAAATTCTAAAGACTAATGTTAAGAAATAATTACTCAGTAATAGTTTGATTTGTAAAACTATAGTACTGCAGTGTTGAATATATTTTGATTTTCCAGGTAAATAGATATATATATATTAATTGCAATAAGAGTTAAATAAATAAATAAGTTTTTCTGGATCATTCAATGGTTAAATTTATTTTGTGTGCTCATGATTTTTACCAGTCTTTACTCAAATGTATTTTAGGGTTATTCCGAAATAAACACAACGCAATTAGAACAGGTTATTGATACTGGTATGTTATGGTAGGAAAGAGTATTCTGGTGTTATGGTCAATTGTAGGATACCTTTTGGTAAAGTAGGAAAATTTAGAAGGTAAAAATTCAAAAAAAAAACCATAACATTTTTGGTGCCATTCAAAAAAAAGCCATAACATTTATTGGTGCCGTGACCAGGATAATTTGTAGGTGCTGTAAAAATTTTCAGATATAACATTAGCGAATTTAATTAAGTGATTCATAAAAATCAAAATTTTAATTTGTAATTATTCAAAATTTGAGCTACACAAGTTTGGTTATATTCTTTTTTCGCCTATTAATTCTAGTGTAATATATTTTGGCTTTCCGAGTTTACCCGAACTGCGTCGTCAATCTTGTACACGCAAACAATGGTTAGGTGATTTTTTTCACGTAATAAAGTCAGTTTTTCATGTCAAAAATTAATTTGATTTCTTAGTATTTAATATCATTAGTTGCAGAAAAATTAGCTCTTTAATTTGACATAACTTTCGTTTTTCTAACTTTAATTGCTTTTCAGTTATGAGCTTTAATTAGTAAATTTTTCTTGGTTTGCTTGTGATTTAGTTAAAGGGGGATGAAATGCCCTCTTTCTGTTGAAAAGTCACCTTTTGCGAGTTTCAGCGTTGTTTCGTTGGGACCCCTTGCAGGGTTGTTGAAATTCCTAATTTTTCCCTGCCACAGGTGCTGTTTATTTAGCGAGGATTTGGCGACATAGAATTTCCATTGAGGTTTCAAAGTAATGGATTTGGCGAGTTTGATAACATGAGGGTATGTTGTTGTTGCAATTATTTTAACTTTCGGAGAAAAGTGGGTTGTCCCAACTTGGCAGTCCGTCGTCCTCCCTTTTAACGGGTTGTTTTGGGGGACGAGCACACTTTTTGACACGTCTTCTGCTTTCTTTTGAATTCCTTTCGGTGCTGCGCGCATCGGGAGCAGATTCTGCCGAGAAAATGCTTTTCTTAACCGATAATGTTACGGGCCTCGTGCCTCCGCGCCTTTAGCTCGGGCTCTGGTTTACGGGTATCTTTGTGTATACCTAAGTCTTCGTAGCTACATCATATTTTTTTTGGGTGTATGCGTTTACATTAAAGTTCTCAAGAAATTTAATGCTAAAAATCGTCATCTAGAAAGATGTGTCTATTGTCTCTACCTAGTTCTCTACCATAGAAATGCTTCATTTGTTTTTTTGGCTTCATCCGACACCCGCTTCTTCTTTGAACTTAGAAGTCGGACTCGCCTATTCCACCGACTGATTCCTGAGCTGAAATTTTCTCCTTGCTGACAGCTGTCGTCTCCAAGTCCTGGACTGTATTTCAAATATCATCCAAGATGGGATCTTCCTTGTTCATCCTGAATCAATTAGAAAACCTCCTCGGCTCCCGTGATAACCTCCATATAATCGACGAACTCTCTTTTCCTGCTACTCGCTGCCGGCTTTACTCCTGAACTTCCAGGGACAATTTTGTTTCCGATGGTTAGATTTTGCCTGCTACTCAGCAACTGCTTTTCTCAGATAAGTTATTTTTTATGTTTTCTTTCCCGGTTAGATAAAGTATAATGAATTCTGCAGTTAAATTATTTAATTAATTGATGAGTTGAGCATTAAATTGTTTTTGTAGTAGACCAAGTTAACCTAACTCTATTGATATCATTTTTTTTGTGTGTGTCGATTAAGTAAAGCATTAAATTTACGAAGGATTTAATTTTTTTATTATTGTAACTTAACTTAATTGTAAAGGAAAAATAAGTTCTTCTTGTAATTATGTAATTCAACTTTGGAGTGCCTGCTTAGTGAGGATTGATTTGTAATATCTTTGTTTGAGCCTCTCTGCTACTCTCAGGGATAAACTTTTGGTAGAATCGTAATAGTGTAATTACCTAACATTTATCCGGTTAAACACTACTTTAATAAACAAATGAAAATTATTATGTGCAATAACTATTTTATTTTTGTTGGATGGTATTAAGTGCAATAATATGTCTTCTGTATTGATTATTCTGTGTGAAGTGGAAGGTGTAACTTGTTAAAATTTATATTTTTTTTCTCCCCGTGGAGGGTACTGTTCATTAATTTATAGTTTATTTCTGGTATGTTTACATGATTGCTATTGTAACTATAATAAAAATTCTAAAGACTAATGTTAATAAATAATTACTCAGTAATAGTTTGATTTGTAAAACAATAGTACTGCAGTGTTGAATATATTTTGATTTTTCAGGTAAATAGATATATATATATATATTAATTGCAAGATGAGTTAAATAAATAAATAAGTTTTTCTAGATCATTCAATGGTTAAATTTATTTTGTGTGCTCATGATTTTTACCAGTCTTTACTAAAATGGATTTTAGGGTTATTCCGAAATAAACACAACGCAATTAGAACAGGTTATTGATACTGGTATGTTATGGTAGGAAAGAGTATTCTGGTGTTATGGTCAATTGTAGGATACCTTTTGGTAACGTAGGAAAATTTAGAAGGTAAAAATTCAAAAAAAAAACCATAACATTTTTGGTGCCATTCAAAAAAAAAAGCCATAACATTTATTGGTGCCGTGACCAGGATAAATTGTAGGTGCTGTAAAAATTTTCAGATATAACATTAGCGAATTTAATTAAGTGATTCATAAAAATCAAAATTTTAATTTGTAATTATTCAAAATTTGAGCTACACAAGTTTGGTTACATTCTTTTTTGGCCTATTAATTCTAGTGTAATATATTTTGGCTTTCCGAGTTTACGCGAACTGCGTCGTCAATCTTGTACACGCAAACAATGGATAGGTGATATTTTTCACGTAATAAACTCAGTTTTTCATGTCAAAAATTAATTTGATTTATTAGTATTTAATATCATTAGTTGCAGAAAAATTAGCTCTTTAATTTGACATAACTTTCGTTTTTCTAACTTTAATTGCATTTCAGTTATGAGCTTTAATTAGTAAATTTTTCTTCGTTTGCTTGTGATTTAGTTAAAGGGGGATGAAATGCCCTCTTTCCGGTGGAAAAGTCACTTTTTGCGAGTTTCAGCGTTCTTCCGTTGGGTCCCCTTGCAGGATTGTTGAAATTCCTAATTTTTCCCTGCCACAGGTGGTGTTTATTTGGCGAGGGTTTGGCGACATAGAATTTCCGTTGAGGTTTCAAAGTAGTGGATTTGGCGAGTTTGATAACATGAGGGTATATTGTAGTTGCAATTATTTTAACTTTCGGCGAAAAGTGGGTTGTGCCAACTTGGTAGTCCGGCGTCCTCCCTTTTAACGGGTTGTTTTGGGGGACGAGCACACTTTTTGACACGTCTTCTGCTTTCTTTTGAATTCCTTTCGGTGCTGCGCGCATCGGCAGCAGATTCTGCCGAGTAAATGCTTTTCTTAACCGATAATGTTACGGGCCTCGTGCCTCCGCGCCTTGAGCGCGGGCTCTGGTTTACGGGTATCTTTGTGTATACCTAAGTCTTCGTAGCTACATCATATTTTTTTGGGGTGTATGCGTTTACATTAAGTTCTCAAGAAATTTAATGCTGAAAATCGTCATCTAGAAAGATGTCTCTATTGTCTCTACCTAGTTCTCTACCATACAAATGCTTCATTTGTTTTTTTGGCTTCATCCAACACCCGCTTCTTCTTTGAACTTAGAAGTCGGACTCGCCTATTCCACCGACTGATTCCTGAGCTGAAATTTTCTCCTTGCTGACAGCTGTCGTCTCCAAGTCCTGGACTGTATTTCAAATATCGTCCAAGATGGGATCTTCCTTGTTCATCCTGAATCAATTAGAAAAGCTCCTCGGCTCCCGTGATAACTTCCATATAATCGACGAACTCTCTTTTCCTGCTACTCGCTGCCGGCTTTACTCCTGAACTTCCAGGGACAATTTTGTTTCGGATGGTTAGATTTTGCCTGCTACTCAGCAACTGCTTTTCTCAGATAAGTTATTTTTTTATGTTTTCTTTCCCGGTTAGATAAAGTATAATGAATTCTGCAGTTAAATTATTTAATTAATTGATGAGTTGAGCATTAAATTGTTTTTGTAGTAGACCAAGTTATTCTAACTCTATTGAAATCATTTTTTTTTGTGTGTGTCAATTAAGTAAAGTATTAAATTGACGAAGGATTTAATTTTTTTTATTATCGTAACTTAACTTAATTGTAAAGGAAAAATAAGTTCTTCTTGTAATTATGTAATTCAACTTTGGAGTGCCTGCTTAGTGAGGATTGATTTGTAATATCTTTGTTTGAGCCTCTCTGCTATTCTCAGGGATTAACTTTTGGAATAGTAATAGTGGAATTACCTAACATTTATCCGGTTAAACACTACTTTAATAAACAAATGAAAATTATTATGTGGAATAACTATTTTATTTTTGTTGGATGGTATTGAGTGCAATAATATGTCTTCTGTATTGATTATTCTGTGTGAAGTGAAAGGTGTAACTTGTTAAAATTTATATTCTTTTTCTCCCCGTGGAGGGTACTGTTCATTAATTTATAGTTTATTTCTGGTATGTTTACATGATTGCTATAGTAACTATAATAGAAATTCTAAAGACTAATGTTAAGAAATAATTACTCAGTCATAGTTTGATTTGTAAAACTGTAGTACTGCAGTGTTGAATATATTTTGATTTTCCAGGTAAATAGATATATATATATTAATTGCAATAAGAGTTAAATAAATAAATAAGTTTTTCTAGATCATTCAATGGTTAAATTTATTTTGTGTGCTAATGATTTTTACCAGTCTTTACTCAAATGTATTTTAGGGTTATTCCGAAATAAACACAACGCAATTAGAACAGGTTATTGATACTGGTATGTTATGGTAGGAAAGAGTATTCTGGTGTTATGGTCAATTGTAGGATACCTTTTGGTAACGTAGGAAAATTTAGAAGGTAAAAATTCAAAAAAAAAACCATAACATTTTTGGTGCCATTCAAAAAAAAAAGCCATAACATTTATTGGTGCCGTGACCAGGATAATTTGTAGGTGCTGTAAAAATTTTCAGATATAACATTAGCGAATTTAATTAAGTGATTCATAAAAATCAAAATTTTAATTTGTAATTATTCAAAATTTGAGCTACACAAGTTTGGTTATATTCTTTTTTCGCCTATTAATTCTAGTGTAATATATTTTGGCTTTCCGAGTTTACCCGAACTGCGTCGTCAATCTTGTACACGCAAACAATGGTTAGGTGATTTTTTTCACGTAATAAACTCAGTTTTTCATGTCAAAAATTAATTTGATTTCTTAGTATTTAATATCATTAGTTGCAGAAAAATTAGCTCTTTAATTTGACATAACTTTCGTTTTTCTAACTTTAATTGCATTTCAGTTATGAGCTTTAATTAGTAAATTTTTCTTCGTTTGCTTGTGATTTAATTAAAGGGGGATGAAATGCCCTCTTTCCGGTTGAAAAGTCACTTTTTGCGAGTTTCAGCGTTTTTTCGTTGGGACCCCTTGCAGGGTTGTTGAAATTCCTAATTTTTCCCTGCCACAGGTGGTGTTTATTTGGCGAGGGTTTGGCGACATAGAATTTCCGTTGAGGTTTCAAAGTAGTGGATTTGGCGAGTTTGATAACATGAGGGTATGTTGTTGTTGCAATTATTTTAACTTTCGGCGAAAAGTGGGTTGTGCCAACTTGGCAGTCCGGTGTCCTCCCTTTTAACAGGTTGTTTTGGGGGACGAGCACACTTTTTGACACGTCTTCTGCTTTCTTTTGAATTCCTTTCGGTGCTGCGCGCATCGGGAGCAGATTCTGCCGAGAAAATGCTTTTCTTAACCGATAATGTTACGGGCCTCGTGCCTCCGCGCCTTAAGCGCGGGCTCTGGTTTACGAGTATCTTTGTGTATAATGCGTTTAAATTAAAGTTCTCAAGAAATTTAATGCTGAAAATCGTCATCTAGAAAGATGTCTGTATTGTCTCTACCTAGTTCTCTACCATAGAAATGCTTCATTTGTTTTTTTTGGCTTCATCCAACACCTGAACTTAGAAGTCGGACTCGCCTATTCCACCGACTGTTTCCTGAGCTGAAATTTTCTCCTTGCTGACAGCTGTCGTCTCCAAGTCCTGGACTGTATTTCAAATTTCATCCAAGATGGGATCTTCCTTGTTCATCCTGAATCAATTAGACAACCTCCTCGGCTCCCGTGATAACCTCCATATAATCGACGAACTCTCTTTTCCTGCTACTCGCTGCCGGCTTTACTCCTGAACTTCCAGGGACAATTTTGTTTCGGATGGTTAGATTTTGCTTGCTACTCAGCAACTGCTTTTCTCAGATAAGTTATTTTTTTTATGTTTTCTTTCCCGGTTAGATAAAGTATAATGAATTCTGCAGTTAAATGATTGAATTAATTGATGTGTTGAGCATTAAATTGTTTTTGTAGTAGACCAAGTTAACCTAACTCTATTGAAATCATTTTTTTTTGTGTGTGTCAATTAAGTAAAGTATTAAATTGACGAAGGATTTAATTTTTTTTATTATCGTAACTTAACTTAATTGTAAAGGAAAAATAAGTTCTTCTTGTAATTATGTAATTCAACTTTGGAGTGCCTGCTTAGTGAGGATTGATTTGTAATATCTTTGTTTGAGCCTCTCTGCTATTCTCAGGGATTAACTTTTGGAATAGTAATAGTGGAATTACCTAACATTTATCCGGTTAAACACTACTTTAATAAACAAATGAAAATTATTATGTGCAATAACAATTTTATTTTTGTTGGATGGTATTGAGTGCAATAATATGTCTTCTGTATTGATTATTCTGTGTGAAGTGGAAGGTGTAACTTGTTAAAATTTATATTCTTTTTCTCCCCGTGGAGGGTACTGTTCATTAATTTATAGTTTATTTCTGGAATGTTTACATCATTGCTATAGTAACTATAATAGAAATTCTAAAGACTAATGTTAAGAAATAATTACTCAGTAATAGTTTGATTTGTAAAACAATAGTACTGCAGTGTTGAATATATTTTGATTTTCCAGGTAAATAGATATATATATATTAATTGCAATAAGAGTTAAATAAATAAATAAGTTTTTCTAGATCATTCAATGGTTAAATTTATTTTGTGTGCTCATGATTTTTACCAGTCTTTACTCAAATGGATTTTAGGGTTATTCCGAAATAAACACAACGCAATTAGAACAGGTTATTGATACTGGTATGTTATGGTAGGAAAGAGTATTCTGGTGTTATGGTCAATTGTAGGATACCTTTTGGTAACGTAGGAAAATTTAGAAGGTAAAAATTCAAAAAAAAAAAAACCATAACATTTTTGGTGCCATTCAAAAAAAAAGCCATAACATTTATTGGTGCCGTGACCAGGATAAATTGTAGGTGCTGTAAAAATTTTCAGATATAACATTAGCGAATTTAATTAAGTGATTCATAAAAATCAAAATTTTAATTTGTAATTATTCAAAATTTGAGCTACACAAGTTTGGTTACATTCCTTTTTGGCCTATTAATTCTAGTGTAATATATTTTGGCTTTCCGAGTTTACGCGAACTGCGTCGTCAATCTTGTACACGCAAACAATGGATAGGTGATTTTTTTCACGTAATAAACTCAGTTTTTCATGTCAAAAATTAATATAATTTCTTAGTGTTTAATATCATTAGTTGCAGAAAAATTAGCTCTTTAATTTGACATAACTTTCGTTTTTCTAACTTTAATTGCATTTCAGTTATGAGCTTTAATTAGTAAATTTTTCTTCGTTTGCTTGTGATTTAGTTAAAGGGGGATGAAATGCCCTCTTTCCGGTTGAAAAGTCACTTTTTGCGAGTTTCAGCGTTTTTTCGTTGGGACCCCTTGCAGGGTTGTTGAAATTCCTAATTTTTCCCTGCCACAGGTGGTGTTTATTTGGCGAGAGTTTGGCGACATAGAATTTCCGTTGAGGTTTCAAAGTAGTGGATTTGGCGAGTTTGATAACATGAGGGTATATTGTAGTTGCAATTATTTTAACTTTCGGCGAAAAGTGGGTTGTGCCAACTTGGTAGTCCGGCGTCCTCCCTTTTAACGGGTTGTTTTGGGGGACGAGCACACTTTTTGACACGTCTTCTGCTTTCTTTTGAATTCCTTTCGGTGCTGCGCGCATCGGCAGCAGATTCTGCCGAGTAAATGCTTTTCTTAACCGATAATGTTACGGGCCTCGTGCCTCCGCGCCTTGAGCGCGGGCTCTGGTTTACGGGTATCTTTGTGTATACCTAAGTCTTCGTAGCTACATCATATTTTTTTGGGGTGTATGCGTTTACATTAAGTTCTCAAGAAATTTAATGCTGAAAATCGTCATCTAGAAAGATGTCTCTATTGTCTCTACCTAGTTCTCTACCATACAAATGCTTCATTTGTTTTTTTGGCTTCATCCAACACCCGCTTCTTCTTTGAACTTAGAACTCGGACTCGCCTATTCCACCGACTGATTCCTGAGCTCAAATTTTCTCCTTGCTGACAGCTGTCGTCTCCAAGTCCTGGACTGTATTTCAAATTTCATCCAAGATGGGATCTTCCTTGTTCATCCTGAATCAATTAGAAAACCTCCTCGGCTCCCGTCATAACCTCCATATAATCGACGAACTCTCTTTTCCTGCTACTCGCTGCCGGCTTTACTCCTGAACTTCCAGGGACAATTTTGTTTCGGATGGTTAGATTTTGCCTGCTACTCAGCAACTGCTTTTCTCAGATAAGTTATTTTTTTATGTTTTCTTTCCCGGTTAGATAAAGTATAATGAATTCTGCAGTTAAATTATTTAATTAATTGATGAGTTGAGCATTAAATTGTTTTTGTAGTAGACCAAGTTAACCTAACTCTATTGAAATCATTTTTTTTGTGTGTGTCAATTAAGTAAAGTATTAAATTGACGAAGGATTTAATTTTTTTTATTATCGTAACTTAACTTAATTGTAAAGGAAAAATAAGTTCTTCTTGTAATTATGTAATTCAACTTTGGAGTGCCTGCTTAGTGAGGATTGATTTGTAATATCTTTGTTTGAGCCTCTCTGCTATTCTCAGGGATTAACTTTTGGAATAGTAATAGTGGAATTACCTAACATTTATCCGGTTAAACACTACTTTAATAAACAAATGAAAATTATTATATGCAATAACTATTTTATTTTTGTTGGATGGTATTGAGTGCAATAATATGTCTTCTGTATTGATTATTCTGTGTGAAGTGTAAGGTGTAACTTGTTAAAATTTATATTCTTTTTCTCCCCGTGGAGGGTACTGTTCATTAATTTATAGTTTATTTCTGGAATGTTTACATCATTGCTATAGTAACTATAATAGAAATTCTAAAGACTAATGTTAAGAAATAATTACTCAGTAATAGTTTGATTTGTAAAACAATAGTACTGCAGTGTTGAATATATTTTGATTTTCCAGGTAAATAGATATATATATATTAATTGCAATAAGAGTTAAATAAATAAATAAGTTTTTCTAGATCATTCAATGGTTAAATTTATTTTGTGTGCTCATGATTTTTACCAGTCTTTACTCAAATGGATTTTAGGGTTATTCCGAAATAAACACAACGCAATTAGAACAGGTTATTGATACTGGTATGTTATGGTAGGAAAGAGTATTCTGGTGTTATGTTCAATTGTAGGATACCTTTTGGTAACGTAGGAAAATTTAGAAGGTAAAAATTCAAAAAAAAAAACCATAACATTTTTGGTGCCATTCAAAAAAAAAGCCATAACATTTATTGGTGCCGTGACCAGGATAAATTGTAGGTGCTGTAAAAATTTTCAGATATAACATTAGAGAATTTAATTAAGTGATTCATAAAAATCAAAATTTTAATTTGTAATGATTCAAAATTTGAGCTACACAAGTTTGGTTATATTTTTTTGGCCTAGTAATTCTAGTGTAATACATTTTGGCTTTCCGAGTTTACGCGAACTGCGTCGTCAATCTTGTACACGGAAACAATGGATAGGTGATTTTTTCACGTAATAAACTCAGTTTTTCATGTCAAAAATTAATTTGATTTCTTAGTATTTAATATCATTAGTTGCAGAAAAATTAGCTCTTTAATTTGACATAACTTTCGTTTTTCTAACTTTAATTGCATTTGAGTTATGAGCTTTAATTAGTAAACTTTTCTTCGTTTGCTTGTGATTTAGTTAAAGGGGTATGAAATGCCCTCTTTCTGTTGAAAAGTCACTTTTTGCGAGTTTCAGCGTTCTTTCGTTGGGACCCCTTGCAGGGTTGTTGAAATTCCTAATTTTTCCCTGCTACAGGTGGTGTTTATTTGGCGAGGGTTTGGCGACATAGAATTTCCGTTGAGGTTTCAAAGTAGTGGATTTGGCGAGTTTGATAACATGAGGGTATGTTGTAGTTGCAATTATTTTAACTTTCGACGAAAAGTGGGTTGTGCCAACTTGGTGGTCCGGCGTCCTCCCTTTTAACGGGTTGTTTTGGGGGACGAGCACACTTTTTGACACGTCTTCTGCTTTCTTTTGAATTCCTTTCGGTGCTGCGCGCATCGGGAGCAGATTCTGCCGAGAAAATACTTTTCTTAACCGATAATGTTACGGACCTCGTGCCTCCGCGCCTTTAGCGCGGGCTCTGGTTTACGGGTATCTTTGTGTATACCTAAGTCTTCGTAGCTACATCATATTTTTTTTGGGTGTATGCGTTTACATTAAAGTTCTCAAGAAATTTGATGCTGAAAATCGTCATCTAGAAAGATGTGTCTATTGTCTCTACCTAGTTCTCTACCATAGAAATGCTTCATTTGTTTTTTTGGCTTCATCCAACACCCGCTTCTTCTTTGAACTTAGAAGTCGGACTCGCCTATTCCACCGACTGATTCCTGAGCTCAAATTTTCTCCTTGCTGACAGCTGTCGTCTCCAAGTCCTGGACTGTATTTCAAATATCATCCAAGATGGGATCTTCCTTGTTCATCCTGAATCAATTAGAAAACCTCCTCGGCTCCCGTGATAACCTCCATATAATCGACGAACTCTCTTTTCCTACTACTCGCTGCCGGCTTTACTCCTGAACTTCCAGGGACAATTTTGTTTCGGATGGTTAGATTTCGCCTGCTACACAGCAACTGCTTTTCTCAGATAAGTTATTTTTTTATGTTTTCCTTCCCGGTTAGATAAAGTATAATGAATTCTGCAGTTAAATTATTTAATTAATTGATGAGTTGAGCATTAAATTGTTTTGTAGTAGACCAAGTTAACCTAACTCTATTGAAATCATTTTTTTGTGTGTGTGTCAATTATATAAAGTATTAAATTGACGAAGGATTTAATTTTTTTTATTATCGTAACTTAACTTAATTGTAAAGGAAAAATAAGTTCTTCTTGTAATTATGTAATTCAACTTTGGAGTGCCTGCTTAGTGAGGATTGATTTGTAATATCTTTGTTTGAGCCTCTCTGCTATTCTCAGGGATTAACTTTTGGAATAGTAATAGTGGAATTACCTAACATTTATCCGGTTAAACACTACTTTAATAAACAAATGAAAATTATTATGTGCAATAACTATTTTATTTTTGTTGGATGGTATTGAGTGCAATAATATGTCTTCTGTATTGATTATTCTGTGTGAAGTGGAAGGTGTAACTTGTTAAAATTTATATTTTTCTTTCTCCCCGGGGAGGGTACTGTTCATTAATTTATAATTTATTTCTGGTATGTTTACATGATTGCTATAGTAACTATAATAGAAATTCTAAAGACTAATGTTAAGAAATAATTACTCAGTAATAGTTTGATTTGTAAAACTATAGTACTGCAGTGTTGAATATATTTTGATTTTCCAGGTAAATACATATATATATATTAATTGCAATAAGAGTTAAATAAATAAATAAGTTTTTCTGGATCATTCAATGGTTAAATTTATTTTGTGTGCTCATGATTTTTACCAGTCTTTACTCAAATGTATTTTAGGGTTATTCCGAAATAAACACAACGCAATTAGAACAGGTTATTGATACTGGTATGTTATGGTAGGAAAGAGTATTCTGGTGTTATGGTCAATTGTAGGATACCTTTTGGTAAAGTAGGAAAATTTAGAAGGTAAAAATTCAAAAAAAAAACCATAACATTTTTGGTGCCATTCAAAAAAAAGCCATAACATTTATTGGTGCCGTGACCAGGATAATTTGTAGGTGCTGTAAAAATTTTCAGATATAACATTAGCGAATTTAATTAAGTGATTCATAAAAATCAAAATTTTAATTTGTAATTATTCAAAATTTGAGCTACACAAGTTTGGTTATATTCTTTTTTCGCCTATTAATTCTAGTGTAATATATTTTGGCTTTCCGAGTTTACCCGAACTGCGTCGTCAATCTTGTACACGCAAACAATGGTTAGGTGATTTTTTTCACGTAATAAACTCAGTTTTTCATGTCAAAAATTAATTTGATTTCTTAGTATTTAATATCATTAGTTGCAGAAAAATTAGCTCTTTAATTTGACATAACTTTCGTTTTTCTAACTTTAATTGCTTTTCAGTTATGAGCTTTAATTAGTAAATTTTTCTTGGTTTGCTTGTGATTTAGTTAAAGGGGGATGAAATGCCCTCTTTCTGTTGAAAAGTCACCTTTTGCGAGTTTCAGCGTTGTTTCGTTGGGACCCCTTGCAGGGTTGTTGAAATTCCTAATTTTTCCCTGCCACAGGTGCTGTTTATTTAGCGAGGATTTGGCGACATAGAATTTCCATTGAGGTTTCAAAGTAATGGATTTGGCGAGTTTGATAACATGAGGGTATGTTGTTGTTGCAATTATTTTAACTTTCGGAGAAAAGTGGGTTGTCCCAACTTGGCAGTCCGTCGTCCTCCCTTTTAACGGGTTGTTTTGGGGGACGAGCACACTTTTTGACACGTCTTCTGCTTTCTTTTGAATTCCTTTCGGTGCTGCGCGCATCGGGAGCAGATTCTGCCGAGAAAATGCTTTTCTTAACCGATAATGTTACGGGCCTCGTGCCTCCGCGCCTTGAGCGTGGGCTCTGGTTTACGGGTATCTTTGTGTATACCTAAGTCTTCGTAGCTACATCATATTTTTTGGGTGTATGCGTTTACATTAAAGTTCTCAAGAAATTTAATGCTGAAAATCGTCATCTAGAAAGATGTCTCTATTGTCTTTACCTAGTTCTCTACCATAGAAATGCTTCATTTGTTTTTTTGGCTTCATCCAACACCCGCTTCTTCTTTGAACTTAGAAGTCGGACTCGCCTATTCCACCGACTGATTCCTGAGCTGAAATTTTCTCCTTGCTGACAGCTGTCGTCTCCAAGTCATGGACTGTATTTCAAATTTCATCCAAGATGGGATCTTCCTTGTTCATCCTGAATCAATTAGAAAACCTCCACGGCCCCCTGATAACCTCCATATAATCGACGAACTCTCTTTTCCTGCTACTCGCTGCCGGCTTTACTCCTGAACTTCCAGGGACAATTTTGTTTCGGATGGTTAGATTTTGCCTGCTACTCAGCAACTGCTTTTCTCAGATAAGTTATTTTTTTTTATGTTTTCTTTCCCGGTTAGATAAAGTATAATGAATTCTGCAGTTAAATGATTGAATTAATTGATGAGTTGAGCATTAAATTTTTTTTGTAGTAGACCAAGTTAACCTAACTCTATTGAAATCATTTTTTTGTGTGTGTCGATTAAGTAAAGTATTAAATTGACGAAGGATTTAATTTTTTTTTATTATTGTAACTTAACTTAATTGTAAAGGAAAAATAAGTTCTTCTTGTAATTATGTAATTCAACTTTGGAGTGCCTGCTTAGTGAGGATTGATTTGTAATATCTTTGTTTGAGCCTCTCTCCTACTCTCAGGGATTAACTTTTGGTAGAATCGTAATAGTGTAATTACCTAACATTTATCCGGTTAAACACTACTTTAATAAACAAATGAAAATTATTATGTGCAATAACTATTTTATTTTTCTTGGATGGTATTGAGTGCAATAATATGTCTTCTGTATTGATTATTCTGTGTGAAGTGGAAGGTGTAACTTGTTAAAATTTATATTTTTCTTTCTCCCCGGGGAGGGTACTGTTCATTAATTTATAGTTTATTTCTGGTATGTTTACATGATTGCTATAGTAACTATAATAGAAATTCTAAAGACTAATGTTAAGAAATAATTACTCAGTAATAGTTTGATTTGTAAAACAATAGTACTGCAGTGTTGAATATATTTTGATTTTCCAGGTAAATAGATATATATATATATTAATTGCAATAAGAGTTAAATAAATAAATAAGTTTTTCTAGATCATTCAATGGTTAAATTTATTTTGTGTGCTCATGATTTTTACCAGTCTTTACTCAAATGGATTTTAGTGTTATTCCGAAATAAACACAACGCAATTAGAACAGGTTATTGATACTGGTATGTTATGGTAGGAAAGAGTATTCTGGTGTTATGGTCAATTGTAGGATACCTTTTGGTAACGTAGGAAAATTTAGAAGGTAAAAATTTAAAAAAAAAACCATAACATTTTTGGTGCCATTCAAAAAAAAAGCCGTAACATTTATTGGTGCCGTGACCAGGATAAATTGTAGGTGCTGTAAAAATTTTCAGATATAACATTAGCGAATTTAATTAAGTGATTCATAAAAATCAAAATTTTAATTTGTAATTATTCAAAATTTGAGCTACACAAGTTTGGTTATATTCTTTTTTGGCCTATTAATTCTAGTGTAATACATTTTGGCTTTCCGAGTTTACGCGAACTGCGTCGTCAATCTTGTACACGCAAACAATGGATAGGTGATTTTTTTCACGTAATAAAGTCAGTTTTTCATGTCAAAAATTAATTATTTCTTAGTATTTAATATCATTAGTTGCAGAAAATTTAGCTGTTTAATTTGACATAACATTCGTTTTTCTAACTTTAATTGCATTTCAGTTATGAGCTTTAATTAGTAAGTTTTTCTTCGTTTGCTTGTGATTTAGTTAAAGGGGGATGAAATGCCCTCTTTCCGGTTGAAAAGTCACTTTTTGCGAGTTTCAGCGTTCTTCCGTTGGGTCCCCTTGCAGGATTGTTGAAATTGCTAATTTTTCCCTGCCACAGGTGGTGTTTATTTGGCGAGGGTTTGGCGACATAGAGTTTCCGTTGAGGTTTCAAAGTAGTGGATTTGGCGAGTTTGATAACATGAGGGTATGTTGTTGTTGCAATTATTTTAACTTTCGGCGAAAAGTGGGTTGTGCCAACTTGGCAGTCCGGTGTCCTCCCTTTTAACGGGTTGTTTTGGGGGACGAGCACACTTTTTGACACGTCTTCTGCTTTCTTTTGAATTCCTTTCGGTGCTGCGCGCATCGGGAGCAGATTCTGCCGAGAAAATGCTTTTCTTAACCGATAATGTTACGGGCCTCGTGCCTCCGCGCCTTTAGCGCGGGCTCTGGTTTACGGGTATCTTTGTGTATACCTAAGTCTTCGTAGCTACATCATATTTTTTGGGTGTATGCGTTTACATTAAAGTTCTCAAGAAATTTAATGCTGAAAATCGTCATCTAGAAAGATGTCTCTATTGTCTTTACCTAGTTCTCTACCATAGAAATGCTTCATTTGTTTTTTTGGCTTCATCCAACACCCGCTTCTTCTTTGAACTTAGAAGTCGGACTCCCCTATTCCACCGACTGATTCCTGAGCTGAAATTTTCTCCTTGCTGACAGCTGTCGTCTCCAAGTCCTGGACTGTATTTCAAATATCGTCCAAGATGGGATCTTCCTTGTTCATCCTGAATCAATTAGAAAACCTCCTCGGCTCCCGTGATAACCTCCATATAATCGACGAACTCTCTTTTCCTGCTACTCGCTGCCGGCTTTACTCCTGAACTTCCAGGGACAATTTTGTTTCGGATGGTTAGATTTTGCCTGCTACTCAGCAACTGCTTTTCTCAGATAAGTTATTTTTTTTTATGTTTTCTTTCCCGGTTAGATAAAGTATAATGAATTCTGCAGTTAAATGATTGAATTAATTGATGAGTTGAGCATTAAATTGTTTTTGTAGTAGACCAAGTTAACCTAACTGTATTGAAATCATTTTTTTTTGTGTGTGTCAATTAAGTAAAGTATTAAATTGACGAAGGATTTAATTTTTTTTATTATCGTAACTTAACTTAATTGTAAAGGAAAAATAAGTTCTTCTTGTAATTATGTAATTCAACTTTGGAGTGCCTGCTTAGTGAGGATTGATTTGTAATATCTTTGTTTGAGCCTCTCTGCTATTCTCAGGGATTAACTTTTGGAATAGTAATAGTGGAATTACCTAACATTTATCCGGTTAAACACTACTTTAATAAACAAATGAAAATTATTATATGCAATAACTATTTTATTTTTGTTGGATGGTATTGAGTGCAATAATATGTCTTCTGTATTGATTATTCTGTGTGAAGTGGAAGGTGTAACTTGTTAAAATTTATATTCTTTTTCTCCCCGTGGAGGGTACTGTTCATTAATTTATAGTTTATTTCTGGAATGTTTACATCATTGCTATAGTAACTATAATAGAAATTCTAAAGACTAATGTTAAGAAATAATTACTGAGTAATAGTTTGATTTGTAAAACAATAGTACTGCAGTGTTGAATATATTTTGATTTTCCAGGTAAATAGATATATATATATTAATTGCAATAAGAGTTAAATAAATAAATAAGTTTTTCTAGATCATTCAATGGTTAAATTTATTTTGTGTGCTCATGATTTTTACCAGTCTTTACTCAAATGGATTTTAGGGTTATTCCGAAATAAACACAACGCAATTAGAACAGGTTATTGATACTGGTATGTTATGGTAGGAAAGAGTATTCTGGTGTTATGTTCAATTGTAGGATACCTTTTGGTAACGTAGGAAAATTTAGAAGGTAAAAATTCAAAAAAAAAACCATAACATTTTTGGTGCCATTCAAAAAAAAAGCCATAACATTTATTGGTGCCGTGACCAGGATAAATTGTAGGTGCTGTAAAAATTTTCAGATATAACATTAGAGAATTTAATTAAGTGATTCATAAAAATCAAAATTTTAATTTGTAATGATTCAAAATTTGAGCTACACAAGTTTGGTTATATTTTTTTTTCGCCTAGTAATTCTAGTGTAATACATTTTGGCTTTCCGAGTTTACGCGAACTGCGTCGTCAATCTTGTACACGGAAACAATGGATAGGTGATTTTTTCACGTAATAAACTCAGTTTTTCATGTCAAAAATTAATTTGATTTCTTAGTATTTAATATCATTAGTTGCAGAAAAATTAGCTCTTTAATTTGACATAACTTTCGTTTTTCTAACTTTAATTGCATTTGAGTTATGAGCTTTAATTAGTAAACTTTTCTTCGTTTGCTTGTGATTTAGTTAAAGGGGTATGAAATGCCCTATTTCTGTTGAAAAGTCACTTTTTGCGAGTTTCAGCGTTCTTTCGTTGGGACCCCTTGCAGGGTTGTTGAAATTCCTAATTTTTCCCTGCTACAGGTGGTGTTTATTTGGCGAGGGTTTGGCGACATAGAATTTCCGTTGAGGTTTCAAAGTAGTGGATTTGGCGAGTTTGATAACATGAGGGTTAGTTGTAGTTGCAATTATTTTAACTTTCGGCGAAAAGTGGGTTGTGCCAACTTGGTGGTCCGGCGTCCTCCCTTTTAACGGGTTGTTTTGGGGGACGAGCACACTTTTTGACACGTCTTCTGCTTTCTTTTGAATTCCTTTCGGTGCTGCGCGCATCGGGAGCAGATTCTGCCGAGAAAATGCTTTTCTTAACCGATAATGTTACGGGCCTCGTGCCTCCGCGCCTTTAGCGCGGGCTCTGGTTTACGGGTATCTTTGTGTATACCTAAGTCTTCGTAGCTACATCATATTTTTTTGGGTGTATGCGTTTACATTAAAGTTCTCAAGAAATTTAATGCTGAAAATCGTCATCTAGAAAGATGTCTCTATTGTCTTTACCTAGTTCTCTACCATAGAAATGCTTCATTTGTTTTTTTGGCTTCATCCAACACCCACTTCTTCTTTGAACTTAGAAGTCGGACTCGCCTATTCCACCGACTGATTCCTGAGCTGAAATTTTCTCCTTGCTGACAGCTGTCGTCTCCAAGTCCTGGACTGTATTTCAAAATATCATCCAAGATGGGATCTTCCTTGTTCATCCTGAATCAATTAGAAAACCTCCTCGGCTCCCGTGATAACCTCCATATAATCGACGAACTCTCTTTTCCTGCTACTCGCTGCCGGCTTTACTCCTGAACTTCCAGGGACAATTTTGTTTCGGATGTTTAGATTCTGCCTGCTACTCAGCAACTGCTTTTCTCAGATAAGTTATTTTTTTTATGTTTTCTTTCCCGGTTAGATAAAGTATAATGAATTCTGCAGTTAAATGATTGAATTAATTGATGAGTTGAGCAATAAATTGTTTTTGTAGTAGACCAAGTTAACATAACTCTATTGATATCATTTTTTTTTGTGTGTGTCGATTAAGTAAAGTATTAAATTTACGAAGGATTTAATTTTTTTTATTATTGTAACTTAACTTAATTGTAAAGGAAAAATAAGTTCTTCTTGTAATTATGTAATTCAACTTTGGAGTGCCTGCTTAGTGAGGATTGATTTGTAATATCTTTGTTTGAGCCTCTCTGCTACTCTCAGGGATAAACTTTTGGTAGAATCGTAATAGTGTAATTACCTAACATTTATCCGGTTAAACACTACTTTAATAAACAAATGAAAATTATTATGTGCAATAACTATTTTATTTTTGTTGGATGGCATTGAGTGCAATAATATGTCTTCTGTATTGATTATTCTGTGTGAAGTGGAAGGTGTAACTTGTTAAAATTTATATTTTTTTTCTCCAGGTGGAGGGTACTGTTCATTAATTTATAGTTTATTTCTGGTATGTTTACATGATTGCTATTGTAACTATAATAAAAATTCTAAAGACTAATGTTAAGAAATAATTACTCAGTAATAGTTTGATTTGTAAAACAATAGTACTGCAGTGTTGAATATATTTTGATTTTCCAGGTAAATAGATATATATATATTAATTGCAATAAGAGTTAAATAAATAAATAAGTTTTTCTAGATCATTCAATGGTTAAATTTATTTTGTGTGCTCATGATTTTTAGCAGTCTTTACTCAAATGGATTTTAGGGTTATTCCGAAATAAACACAACGCAATTAGAACAGGTTATTGATACTGGTATGTTATGGTAGGAAAGAGTATTCTGGTGTGATGGTCAATTGTAGGATACCTTTTGGTAACGTAGGAAAATTTAGAAGGTAAAAATTCAAAAAAAAAACCATAACATTTTTGGTGCCATTCAAAAAAAAAAGCCATAACATTTATTGGTGCCGTGACCAGGATAAATTGTAGGTGCTGTAAAAATTTTCAGATATAACATTAGCGAATTTAATTAAGTGATTCATAAAAATCAAAATTTTAATTTGTAATTATTCAAAATTTCAGCTACACAAGTTTGGTTATATTCTTTTTTGGCCTATTAATTCTAGTGTAATACATTTTGGCTTTCCGAGTTTACGCGAACTGCGTCGTCAATCTTGTACACGCAAACAATGGATAGGTGATTTTTTTCACGTAATAAACTCAGTTTTTCATGTCAAAAATTAATTATTTCTTAGTATTTAATATCATTAGTTGCAGAAAATTTAGCTGTTTAATTTGACATAACATTCGTTTTTCTAACTTTAATTGCATTTCAGTTATGAGCTTTAATTAGTAAGTTTTTCTTCGTTTGCTTGTGATTTAGTTAAAGGGGGATGAAATGCCCTCTTTCCGGTTGAAAAGTCACTTTTTGCGAGTTTCAGCGTTCTTCCGTTGGGTCCCCTTGCAGGATTGTTGAAATTCCTATTTTTTCCCTGCCACAGGTGGTGTTTATTTGGCGAGGGTTTGGCGACATAGAATTTCCGTTGAGGTTTCAAAGTAGTGGATTTGGCGAGTTTGATAACATGAGGGTATGTTGTTGCAATTATTTTAACTTTCGGCGAAAAGTGGGTTGTGCCAACTTGGCAGTCCGGTGTCCTCCCTTTTAACGGGTTGTTTTGGGGGACGAGCACACTTTTTGACACGTCTTCTGCTTTCTTTTGAATTCCTTTCGGTGCTGCGCGCATCGGGAGCAGATTCTGCCGAGAAAATGCTTTTCTTAACCGATAATGTTACGGGCCTCGTGCCTCCGCGCCTTTAGCGCGGGCTCTGGTTTACGGGTATCTTTGTGTATACCTAAGTCTTCGTAGCTACATCATATTTTTTGGGTGTATGCGTTTACATTAAAGTTCTCAAGAAATTTAATGCTGAAAATCGTCATCTAGAAAGATGTCTCTATTGTCTTTACCTAGTTCTCTACCACAGAAATGCTTCATTTGTTTTTTTGGCTTCATCCAACACTCGCTTCTTCTTTGAACTTAGAAGTCGGACTCGCCTATTCCACCGACTGATTCCTGAGCTCAAATTTTCTCCTTGCTGACAGCTGTCGTCTCCAAGTCCTGGACTGTAATTCAAAATATCATCCAAGATGGAATCTTCCTTGTTCATCCTCATTCAATTAGAAAACCTCCTCGGCTCCCGTGATTACCTCCATATAATCGACGAACTCTCTTTTCCTGCTACTCGCTGCCGGCTTTACTCCTGAACTTCCAGGGACAATTTTGTTTCGGATGTTTAGATTTTGCCTGCTACTCAGCAACTGCTTTTCTCAGATAAGTTATTTTTTTTTATGTTTTCTTTCCCGGTTAGATAAAGTATAATGAATTCTGCAGTTAAATGATTGAATTAATTGATGAGTTGAGCAATAAATTGTTTTTGTAGTAGACCAAGTTAACCTAACTCTATTGATATCATTTTTTTTGTGTGTGTCGATTAAGTAAAGTATTAAATTTACGAAGGATTTAATTTTTTTTATTATTGTAACTTAACTTAATTGTAAAGGAAAAATAAGTTCTTCTTGTAATTATGTAATTCAACTTTGGAGTGCCTGCTTAGTGAGGATTGATTTGTAATATCTTTGTTTGAGCCTCTCTCCTACTCTCAGGGATAAACTTTTGGTAGAATCGTAATAGTGTAATTACCTAACATTTATCCGGTTAAACACTACTTTAATAAACAAATGAAAATTATTATGTGCAATAACTATTTTGTTTTTGTTGGATGGTATTGAGTGCAATAATATGTCTTCTGTATTGATTATTCTGTGTGAAGTGGAAGGTGTAACTTGTTAAAATTTATATTTTTTTTCTCCCCGTGGAGGGTACTGTTCATTAATTTATAGTTTATTTCTGGTATGTTTACATGAAATCTATTGTAACTATAATAAAAATTCTAAAGACTAATGTTAAGAAATAATTACTCAGTAATAGTTTGATTTGTAAAACAATAGTACTGCAGTGTTGAATATATTTTGATTTTCCAGGTAAATAGATATATATATATTAATTGCAATAAGAGTTAAATAAATAAATAAGTTTTTCTAGATCATTCAATGGTTAAATTTATTTTGTGTGCTCATGATTTTTACCAGTCTTTACTCAAATGGATTTTAGGGTTATTCCGAAATAAACACAACGCAATTAGAACAGGTTATTGATACTGGTATGTTATGGTAGGAAAGAGTATTCTGGTGTTATGGTCAATTGTAGGATACCTTTTGGTAACGTAGGAAAATTTAGAAGGTAAAAATTCAAAAAAAAAAAACCATAACATTTTTGGTGCCATTCAAAAAAAAAAGCCATAACATTTATTGGTGCCGTGACCAGGATAAATTGTAGGTGCTGTAAAAATTTTCAGATATAACATTAGCGAATTTAATTAAGTGATTCATAAAAATCAAAATTTTAATTTGTAATTATTCAAAATTTGAGCTACACAAGTTTGGTTATATTCTTTTTTGGCCTATTAATTCTAGTGTAATACATTTTGGCTTTCCGAGTTTACGCGAACTGCGTCGTCAATCTTGTACACGCAAACAATGGATAGGTGATTTTTTTCACGTAATAAACTCAGTTTTTCATGTCAAAAATTAATTTGATTTCTTTGTATTTAATATCATTAGTTGCAGAAAAATTAGCTCTTTAATTTGACATAACTTTCGTTTTTCTAACTTTAATTGCATTTCAGTTATGAGCTTTAATTAGTAAATTTTTCTTCGTTTGCTTGTGATTTAGTTAAAGGGGGATGAAATGCCCTCTTTCCGGTTGAAAAGTCACTTTTTGCGAGTTTCAGCGTTTTTTCGTTGGGACCCCTTGCAGGGTTGTTGAAATTCCTAATTTTTCCCTGCCACAGGGGGTGTTTATTTGGCGAGGGTTTGGCGACATAGAATTTCCGTTGAGGTTTCAAAGTAGTGGATTTGACGAGTTTGATAACATGAGGGTATATTGTAGTTGCAATTATTTTAACTTTCGGCGAAAAGTGGGTTGTGCCAACTTGGGAGTCCGGCGTCCTCCCTTTTAACGGGTTGTTTTGGGGGACGAGCACACTTTTTGACACGTCTTCTGCTTTCTTTTGAATTCCTTTCGGTGCTGCGCGCATCGGCAGCAGATTCTGCCGAGTAAATGCTTTTCTTAACCGATAATGTTACGGGCCTCGTGCCTCCGCGCCTTGAGCGCGGGCTCTGGTTTACGGGTATCTTTGTGTATACCTAACTCTTCGTAGCTACATCATATTTTTTTTGGGGTGTATGCGTTTACATTAAGTTCTCAAGAAATTTAATGCTGAAAATCGTCGTCTAGAAAGATGTCTCTATTGTCTCTACCTAGTTCTCTACCATACAAATGCTTCATTTGTTTTTTTGGCTTCATCCAACACTCGCTTCTTCTTTGAACTTAGAAGTCGGACTCGCCTATTCCACCGACTGATTCCTGAGCTCAAATTTTCTCCTTGCTGACAGCTGTCGTCTCCAAGTCCTGGACTGTAATTCAAAATATCATCCAAGATGGAATCTTCCTTGTTCATCCTCATTCAATTAGAAAACCTCCTCGGCTCCCGTGATTACCTCCATATAATCGACGAACTCTCTTTTCCTGCTACTCGCTGCCGGCTTTACTCCTGAACTTCCAGGGACAATTTTGTTTCGGATGTTTAGATTTTGCCTGCTACTCAGCAACTGCTTTTCTCAGATAAGTTATTTTTTTTTATGTTTTCTTTCCCGGTTAGATAAAATATAATGAATTCTGCAGTTAAATGATTGAATTAATTGATGAGTTGAGCAATAAATTGTTTTTGTAGTAGACCAAGTTAACCTAACTCTATTGATATCATTTTTTTTGTGTGTGTCGATTAAGTAAAGTATTAAATTTACGAAGGATTTAATTTTTTTTATTATTGTAACTTAACTTAATTGTAAAGGAAAAATAAGTTCTTCTTGTAATTATGTAATTCAACTTTGGAGTGCCTGCTTAGTGAGGATTGATTTGTAATATCTTTGTTTGAGCCTCTCTGCTACTCTCAGGGATAAACTTTTGGTAGAATCGTAATAGTGTAATTACCTAACATTTATCCGGTTAAACACTACTTTAATAAACAAATGAAAATTATTATGTGCAATAACTATTTTATTTTTGTTGGATGGTATTGAGTGCAATAATATGTCTTCTGTATTGATTATTCTGTGTGAAGTGGAAGGTGTAACTTGTTAAAATTTATATTTTTTTTCTCCCCGTGGAGGGTACTGTTCATTAATTTATAGTTTATTTCTGGTATGTTTACATGAAATCTATTGTAACTATAATAAAAATTCTAAAGACTAATGTTAAGAAATAATTACTCAGTAATAGTTTGATTTGTAAAACAATAGTACTGCAGTGTTGAATATATTTTGATTTTCCAGGTAAATAGATATATATATATTAATTGCAATAAGAGTTAAATAAATAAATAAGTTTTTCTAGATCATTCAATGGTTAAATTTATTTTGTGTGCTCATGATTTTTACCAGTCTTTACTCAAATGGATTTTAGGGTTATTCCGAAATAAACACAACGCAATTAGAACAGGTTATTGATACTGGTATGTTATGGTAGGAAAGAGTATTCTGGTGTTATGGTCAATTGTAGGATACCTTTTGGTAACGTAGGAAAATTTAGAAGGTAAAAATTCAAAAAAAAAAACCATAACATTTTTGGTGCCATTCAAAAAAAAAAGCCATAACATTTATTGGTGCCGTGACCAGGATAAATTGTAGGTGCTGTAAAAATTTTCAGATATAACATTAGCGAATTTAATTAAGTGATTCATAAAAATCAAAATTTTAATTTGTAATTATTCAAAATTTGAGCTACACAAGTTTGGTTATATTCTTTTTTGGCCTATTAATTCTAGTGTAATACATTTTGGCTTTCCGAGTTTACGCGAACTGCGTCGTCAATCTTGTACACGCAAACAATGGATAGGTGATTTTTTTCACGTAATAAACTCAGTTTTTCATGTCAAAAATTAATTTGATTTCTTTGTATTTAATATCATTAGTTGCAGAAAAATTAGCTCTTTAATTTGACATAACTTTCGTTTTTCTAACTTTAATTGCATTTCAGTTATGAGCTTTAATTAGTAAATTTTTCTTCGTTTGCTTGTGATTTAGTTAAAGGGGGATGAAATGCCCTCTTTCCGGTTGAAAAGTCACTTTTTGCGAGTTTCAGCGTTTTTTCGTTGGGACCCCTTGCAGGGTTGTTGAAATTCCTAATTTTTCCCTGCCACAGGGGGTGTTTATTTGGCGAGGGTTTGGCGACATAGAATTTCCGTTGAGGTTTCAAAGTAGTGGATTTGACGAGTTTGATAACATGAGGGTATATTGTAGTTGCAATTATTTTAACTTTCGGCGAAAAGTGGGTTGTGCCAACTTGGTAGTCCGGCGTCCTCCCTTTTAACGGGTTGTTTTGGGGGACGAGCACACTTTTTGACACGTCTTCTGCTTTCTTTTGAATTCCTTTCGGTGCTGCGCGCATCGGCAGCAGATTCTGCCGAGTAAATGCTTTTCTTAACCGATAATGTTACGGGCCTCGTGCCTCCGCGCCTTGAGCGCGGGCTCTGGTTTACGGGTATCTTTGTGTATACCTAACTCTTCGTAGCTACATCATATTTTTTTTGGGGTGTATGCGTTTACATTAAGTTCTCAAGAAATTTAATGCTTAAAATCGTCGTCTAGAAAGATGTCTCTATTGTCTCTACCTAGTTCTCTACCATACAAATGCTTCATTTGTTTTTTTGGCTTCATCCAACACCCGCTTCTTCTTTGAACTTAGAAGTCGGACTCGCCTATTCCACCGACTGATTCCTGAGCTCAAATTTTCTCCTTGCTGACAGCTGTCGTCTCCAAGTCCTGGACTGTATTTCAAATATCATCCAAGATGGGATCTTCCTTGTTCATCCTCAATCAATTAGAAAACCTCCTCGGCTCCCGTGATAACCTCCATATAATCGACGAACTCTCTTTTCCTGCTACTCGCTGCCGGCTTTACTCCTGAACTTCCAGGGACAATTTTGTTTCGGATGGTTAGATTTTGCCTGCTACTCAGCAACTGCTTTTCTCAGATAAGTTATTTTTTTTATGTTTTCTTTCCCGGTTAGATAAAGTATAATGAATTCTGCAGTTAAATGATTGAATTAATTGATGAGTTGAGCATTAAATTGTTTTTGTAGTAGACCAAGTTAACCTAACTCTATTGATATCATTTTTTTTTGTGTGTGTCTCTGTGTGTCGATTAAGTAAAGTATTAAATTTACGAAGGATTTAATTTTTTTTATTATTGTAACTTAACTTAATTGTAAAGGAAAAATAAGTTCTTCTTGTAATTATGTAATTCAACTTTGGAGTGCCTGCTTAGTGAGGATTGATTTGTAATATCTTTGTTTGAGCCTCTCTGCTACTCTCAGGGATAAACTTTTGGTAGAATCGTAATAGTGTAATTACCTAACATTTATCCGGTTAAACACTACTTTAATAAACAAATGAAAATTATTATGTGCAATAACTATTTTATTTTTGTTGGATGGTATTGAGTGCAATAATATGTCTTCTGTATTGATTATTCTGTGTGAAGTGGAAGGTGTAACTTGTTAAAATTTATATTTTTTTTCTCCCCGTGGAGGGTACTGTTCATTAATTTATAGTTTATTTCTGGTATGTTTACATGAAATCTATTGTAACTATAATAAAAATTCTAAAGACTAATGTTAAGAAATAATTACTCAGTAATAGTTTGATTTGTAAAACAATAGTACTGCAGTGTTGAATATATTTTGATTTTCCAGGTAAATAGATATATATATATTAATTGCAATAAGAGTTAAATAAATAAATAAGTTTTTCTAGATCATTCAATGGTTAAATTTATTTTGTGTGCTCATGATTTTTACCAGTCTTTACTCAAATGGATTTTAGGGTTATTCCGAAATAAACACAACGCAATTAGAACAGGTTATTGATACTGGTATGTTATGGTAGGAAAGAGTATTCTGGTGTTATGGTCAATTGTAGGATACCTTTTGGTAACGTAGGAAAATTTAGAAGGTAAAAATTCAAAAAAAAAAAAAACCATAACATTTTTGGTGCCATTCAAAAAAAAAAGCCATAACATTTATTGGTGCCGTGACCAGGATAAATTGTAGGTGCTGTAAAAATTTTCAGATATAACATTAGCGAATTTAATTAAGTGATTCATAAAAATCAAAATTTTAATTTGTAATTATTCAAAATTTGAGCTACACAAGTTTGGTTATATTCTTTTTTGGCCTATTAATTCTAGTGTAATACATTTTGGCTTTCCGAGTTTACGCGAACTGCGTCGTCAATCTTGTACACGCAAACAATGGATAGGTGATTTTTTTCACGTAATAAACTCAGTTTTTCATGTCAAAAATTAATTTGATTTCTTTGTATTTAATATCATTAGTTGCAGAAAAATTAGCTCTTTAATTTGACATAACTTTCGTTTTTCTAACTTTAATTGCATTTCAGTTATGAGCTTTAATTAGTAAATTTTTCTTCGTTTGCTTGTGATTTAGTTAAAGGGGGATGAAATGCCCTCTTTCCGGTTGAAAAGTCACTTTTTGCGAGTTTCAGCGTTTTTTCGTTGGGACCCCTTGCAGGGTTGTTGAAATTCCTAATTTTTCCCTGCCACAGGGGGTGTTTATTTGGCGAGGGTTTGGCGACATAGAATTTCCGTTGAGGTTTCAAAGTAGTGGATTTGACGAGTTTGATAACATGAGGGTATATTGTAGTTGCAATTATTTTAACTTTCGGCGAAAAGTGGGTTGTGCCAACTTGGGAGTCCGGCGTCCTCCCTTTTAACGGGTTGTTTTGGGGGACGAGCACACTTTTTGACACGTCTTCTGCTTTCTTTTGAATTCCTTTCGGTGCTGCGCGCATCGGCAGCAGATTCTGCCGAGTAAATGCTTTTCTTAACCGATAATGTTACGGGCCTCGTGCCTCCGCGCCTTGAGCGCGGGCTCTGGTTTACGGGTATCTTTGTGTATACCTAACTCTTCGTAGCTACATCATATTTTTTTTGGGGTGTATGCGTTTACATTAAGTTCTCAAGAAATTTAATGCTGAAAATCGTCGTCTAGAAAGATGTCTCTATTGTCTCTACCTAGTTCTCTACCATACAAATGCTTCATTTGTTTTTTTGGCTTCATCCAACACTCGCTTCTTCTTTGAACTTAGAAGTCGGACTCGCCTATTCCACCGACTGATTCCTGAGCTCAAATTTTCTCCTTGCTGACAGCTGTCGTCTCCAAGTCCTGGACTGTAATTCAAAATATCATCCAAGATGGAATCTTCCTTGTTCATCCTCATTCAATTAGAAAACCTCCTCGGCTCCCGTGATTACCTCCATATAATCGACGAACTCTCTTTTCCTGCTACTCGCTGCCGGCTTTACTCCTGAACTTCCAGGGACAATTTTGTTTCGGATGTTTAGATTTTGCCTGCTACTCAGCAACTGCTTTTCTCAGATAAGTTATTTTTTTTATGTTTTCTTTCCCGGTTAGATAAAGTATAATGAATTCTGCAGTTAAATGATTGAATTAATTGATGAGTTGAGCAATAAATTGTTTTTGTAGTAGACCAAGTTAACCTAACTCTATTGATATCATTTTTTTTGTGTGTGTCGATTAAGTAAAGTATTAAATTTACGAAGGATTTAATTTTTTTTATTATTGTAACTTAACTTAATTGTAAAGGAAAAATAAGTTCTTCTTGTAATTATGTAATTCAACTTTGGAGTGCCTGCTTAGTGAGGATTGATTTGTAATATCTTTGTTTGAGCCTCTCTGCTACTCTCAGGGATAAACTTTTGGTAGAATCGTAATAGTGTAATTACCTAACATTTATCCGGTTAAACACTACTTTAATAAACAAATGAAAATTATTATGTGCAATAACTATTTTATTTTTGTTGGATGGTATTGAGTGCAATAATATGTCTTCTGTATTGATTATTCTGTGTGAAGTGGAAGGTGTAACTTGTTAAAATTTATATTTTTTTTCTCCCCGTGGAGGGTACTGTTCATTAATTTATAGTTTATTTCTGGTATGTTTACATGAAATCTATTGTAACTATAATAAAAATTCTAAAGACTAATGTTAAGAAATAATTACTCAGTAATAGTTTGATTTGTAAAACAATAGTACTGCAGTGTTGAATATATTTTGATTTTCCAGGTAAATAGATATATATATATTAATTGCAATAAGAGTTAAATAAATAAATAAGTTTTTCTAGATCATTCAATGGTTAAATTTATTTTGTGTGCTCATGATTTTTACCAGTCTTTACTCAAATGGATTTTAGGGTTATTCCGAAATAAACACAACGCAATTAGAACAGGTTATTGATACTGGTATGTTATGGTAGGAAAGAGTATTCTGGTGTTATGGTCAATTGTAGGATACCTTTTGGTAACGTAGGAAAATTTAGAAGGTAAAAATTCAAAAAAAAAAAACCATAACATTTTTGGTGCCATTCAAAAAAAAAAGCCATAACATTTATTGGTGCCGTGACCAGGATAAATTGTAGGTGCTGTAAAAATTTTCAGATATAACATTAGCGAATTTAATTAAGTGATTCATAAAAATCAAAATTTTAATTTGTAATTATTCAAAATTTGAGCTACACAAGTTTGGTTATATTCTTTTTTGGCCTATTAATTCTAGTGTAATACATTTTGGCTTTCCGAGTTTACGCGAACTGCGTCGTCAATCTTGTACACGCAAACAATGGATAGGTGATTTTTTTCACGTAATAAACTCAGTTTTTCATGTCAAAAATTAATTTGATTTCTTTGTATTTAATATCATTAGTTGCAGAAAAATTAGCTCTTTAATTTGACATAACTTTCGTTTTTCTAACTTTAATTGCATTTCAGTTATGAGCTTTAATTAGTAAATTTTTCTTCGTTTGCTTGTGATTTAGTTAAAGGGGGATGAAATGCCCTCTTTCCGGTTGAAAAGTCACTTTTTGCGAGTTTCAGCGTTTTTTCGTTGGGACCCCTTGCAGGGTTGTTGAAATTCCTAATTTTTCCCTGCCACAGGGGGTGTTTATTTGGCGAGGGTTTGGCGACATAGAATTTCCGTTGAGGTTTCAAAGTAGTGGATTTGACGAGTTTGATAACATGAGGGTATATTGTAGTTGCAATTATTTTAACTTTCGGCGAAAAGTGGGTTGTGCCAACTTGGTAGTCCGGCGTCCTCCCTTTTAACGGGTTGTTTTGGGGGACGAGCACACTTTTTGACACGTCTTCTGCTTTCTTTTGAATTCCTTTCGGTGCTGCGCGCATCGGCAGCAGATTCTGCCGAGTAAATGCTTTTCTTAACCGATAATGTTACGGGCCTCGTGCCTCCGCGCCTTGAGCGCGGGCTCTGGTTTACGGGTATCTTTGTGTATACCTAACTCTTCGTAGCTACATCATATTTTTTTTGGGGTGTATGCGTTTACATTAAGTTCTCAAGAAATTTAATGCTTAAAATCGTCGTCTAGAAAGATGTCTCTATTGTCTCTACCTAGTTCTCTACCATACAAATGCTTCATTTGTTTTTTTGGCTTCATCCAACACCCGCTTCTTCTTTGAACTTAGAAGTCGGACTCGCCTATTCCACCGACTGATTCCTGAGCTCAAATTTTCTCCTTGCTGACAGCTGTCGTCTCCAAGTCCTGGACTGTATTTCAAATATCATCCAAGATGGGATCTTCCTTGTTCATCCTGAATCAATTAGAAAACCTCCTCGGCTCCCGTGATAACCTCCATATAATCGACGAACTCTCTTTTCCTGCTACTCGCTGCCGGCTTTACTCCTGAACTTCCAGGGACAATTTTGTTTCGGATGGTTAGATTTTGCCTGCTACTCAGCAACTGCTTTTCTCAGATAAGTTATTTTTTTTATGTTTTCTTTCCCGGTTAGATAAAGTATAATGAATTCTGCAGTTAAATGATTGAATTAATTGATGAGTTGAGCATTAAATTGTTTTTGTAGTAGACCAAGTTAACCTAACTCTATTGATATCATTTTTTTTTGTGTGTGTCTCTGTGTGTCGATTAAGTAAAGTATTAAATTTACGAAGGATTTAATTTTTTTTATTATTGTAACTTAACTTAATTGTAAAGGAAAAATAAGTTCTTCTTGTAATTATGTAATTCAACTTTGGAGTGCCTGCTTAGTGAGGATTGATTTGTAATATCTTTGTTTGAGCCTCTCTGCTACTCTCAGGGATAAACTTTTGGTAGAATCGTAATAGTGTAATTACCTAACATTTATCCGGTTAAACACTACTTTAATAAACAAATGAAAATTATTATGTGCAATAACTATTTTATTTTTGTTGGATGGTATTGAGTGCAATAATATGTCTTCTGTATTGATTATTCTGTGTGAAGTGGAAGGTGTAATTTGTTAAAATTTATATTTTTTTTCTCCCCGTGGAGGGTACTGTTCATTAATTTATAGTTTATTTCTGGTATGTTTACATGAAATCTATTGTAACTATAATAAAAATTCTAAAGACTAATGTTAAGAAATAATTACTCAGTAATAGTTTGATTTGTAAAACAATAGTACTGCAGTGTTGAATATATTTTGATTTTCCAGGTAAATAGATATATATATATTAATTGCAATAAGAGTTAAATAAATAAATAAGTTTTTCTAGATCATTCAATGGTTAAATTTATTTTGTGTGCTCATGATTTTTACCAGTCTTTACTCAAATGGATTTTAGGGTTATTCCGAAATAAACACAACGCAATTAGAACAGGTTATTGATACTGGTATGTTATGGTAGGAAAGAGTATTCTGGTGTTATGGTCAATTGTAGGATACCTTTTGGTAACGTAGGAAAATTTAGAAGGTAAAAATTCAAAAAAAAAACCATAACATTTTTGGTGCCATTCAAAAAAAAAGCCATAACATTTATTGGTGCCGTGACCAGGATAAATTGTAGGTGCTGTAAAAATTTTCAGATATAACATTAGCGAATTTAATTAAGTGATTCATAAAAATCAAAATTTTAATTTGTAATTATTCAAAATTTGAGCTACACAAGTTTGGTTATATTCTTTTTTGGCCTATTAATTCTAGTGTAATACATTTTGGCTTTCCGAGTTTACGCGAACTGCGTCGTCAATCTTGTACCCGCAAACAATGGATAGGTGATTTTTTTCACGTAATAAACTCAGTTTTTCATGTCAAAAATTAATTTGATTTCTTTGTATTTAATATCATTAGTTGCAGAAAAATTAGCTCTTTAATTTGACATAACTTTCGTTTTTCTAACTTTAATTGCATTTCAGTTATGAGCTTTAATTAGTAAATTTTTCTTCGTTTGCTTGTGATTTAGTTAAAGGGGGATGAAATGCCCTCTTTCCGGTTGAAAAGTCACTTTTTGCGAGTTTCAGCGTTTTTTCGTTGGGACCCCTTGCAGGGTTGTTGAAATTCCTAATTTTTCCCTGCCACAGGGGGTGTTTATTTGGCGAGGGTTTGGCGACATAGAATTTCCGTTGAGGTTTCAAAGTAGTGGATTTGACGAGTTTGATAACATGAGGGTATATTGTAGTTGCAATTATTTTAACTTTCGGCGAAAAGTGGGTTGTGCCAACTTGGTAGTCCGGCGTCCTCCCTTTTAACGGGTTGTTTTGGGGGACGAGCACACTTTTTGACACGTCTTCTGCTTTCTTTTGAATTCCTTTCGGTGCTGCGCGCATCGGCAGCAGATTCTGCCGAGTAAATGCTTTTCTTAACCGATAATGTTACGGGCCTCGTGCCTCCGCGCCTTGAGCGCGGGCTCTGGTTTACGGGTATCTTTGTGTATACCTAACTCTTCGTAGCTACATCATATTTTTTTTGGGGTGTATGCGTTTACATTAAGTTCTCAAGAAATTTAATGCTGAAAATCGTCGTCTAGAAAGATGTCTCTATTGTCTCTACCTAGTTCTCTACCATACAAATGCTTCATTTGTTTTTTTGGCTTCATCCAACACCCGCTTCTTCTTTGAACTTAGAAGTCGGACTCGCCTATTCCACCGACTGATTCCTGAGCTCAAATTTTCTCCTTGCTGACAGCTGTCGTCTCCAAGTCCTGGACTGTATTTCAAATATCATCCAAGATGGGATCTTCCTTGTTCATCCTGAATCAATTAGAAAACCTCCTCGGCTCCCGTGATAACCTCCATATAATCGACGAACTCTCTTTTCCTGCTACTCGCTGCCGGCTTTACTCCTGAACTTCCAGGGACAATTTTGTTTCGGATGGTTAGATTTTGCCTGCTACTCAGCAACTGCTTTTCTCAGATAAGTTATTTTTTTTTATGTTTTCTTTCCCGGTTAGATAAAGTATAATGAATTCTGCAGTTAAATGATTGAATTAATTGATGAGTTGAGCATTAAATTGTTTTTGTAGTAGACTAAGTTAACCTAACTGTATTGAAATCATTTTTTTTGTGTGTGTCGATTAAGTAAAGTATTAAATTGACGAAGGATTTAATTTTTTTTTATTATTGTAACTTAACTTAATTGTAAAGCAAAAATAAGTTCTTCTTGTAATTATGTAATTCAACTTTGGAGTGCCTGCTTAGTGAGGATTGATTTGTAATATCTTTGTTTGAGCCTCTCTGCTACTCTCAGGGATAAACTTTTGGTAGAATCGTAATAGTGTAATTACCTAACATTTATCCGGTTAAACACTACTTTAATAAACAAATGAAAATTATTATGTGCAATAACTATTTTGTTTTTGTTGGATGGTATTGAGTGCAATAATATGTCTTCTGTATTGATTATTCTGTGTGAAGTGGAAGGTGTAACTTTTTAAAATTTATATTTTTTTTTCTCCCCGGGAAGGATACTGTTCATTAATTTATAGTTTATTTCTGGTATGTTTACATGATTGCTATTGTAACTATAATAAAAATTCTAAAGACTAATGTTAAGAAATAATTACTCAGTAATAGTTTGATTTGTAAAACAATAGTACTGCAGTGTTGAATATATTTTGATTTTCCAGGTAAATAGATATATATATATTAATTGCAATAAGAGTTAAATAAATAAATAAGTTTTTCTAGATCATTCAATGGTTAAATTTATTTTGTGTGCTCATAATTTTTTACCAGTCTTTACTCAAATGGATTTTAGGGTTATTCCGAAATAAACACAACGCAATTAGAACAGGTTATTGATACTGGTATGTTATGGTAGGAAAGAGTATTCTGGTGTTATGGTCAATTGTAGGATACCTTTTGGTAACGTAGGAAAATTTAGAAGGTAAAAATTCAAAAAAAAAACCATAACATTTTTGGTGCCATTCAAAAAAAAAAAGCCATAACATTTATTGGTGCCGTGACCAGGATAAATTGTAGGTGCTGTAAAAATTTTCAGATATAACATTAGCGAATTTAATTAAGTGATTCATAAAAATCAAAATTTTAATTTGTAATTATTCAAAATTTGAGCTACACAAGTTTGGTTATATTCTTTTTTGGCCTATTAATTCTAGTGTAATACATTTTGGCTTTCCGAGTTTACGCGAACTGCGTCGTCAATCTTGTACACGCAAACAATGGATAGGTGATTTTTTTCACGTAATAAACTCAGTTTTTCATGTCAAAAATTAATTTGATTTCTTTGTATTTAATATCATTAGTTGCAGAAAAATTAGCTCTTTAATTTGACATAACTTTCGTTTTTCTAACTTTAATTGCATTTCAGTTATGAGCTTTAATTAGTAAATTTTTCTTCGTTTGCTTGTGATTTAGTTAAAGGGGGATGAAATGCCCTCTTTCCGGTTGAAAAGTCACTTTTTGCGAGTTTCAGCGTTTTTTCGTTGGGACCCCTTGCAGGGTTGTTGAAATTCCTAATTTTTCCCTGCCACAGGGGGTGTTTATTTGGCGAGGGTTTGGCGACATAGAATTTCCGTTGAGGTTTCAAAGTAGTGGATTTGACGAGTTTGATAACATGAGGGTATATTGTAGTTGCAATTATTTTAACTTTCGGCGAAAAGTGTGTTGTGCCAACTTGGTAGTCCGGCGTCCTCCCTTTTAACGGGTTGTTTTGGGGGACGAGCACACTTTTTGACACGTCTTCTGCTTTCTTTTGAATTCCTTTCGGTGCTGCGCGCATCGGCAGCAGATTCTGCCGAGTAAATGCTTTTCTTAACCGATAATGTTACGGGCCTCGTGCCTCCGCGCCTTGAGCGCGGGCTCTGGTTTACGGGTATCTTTGTGTATACCTAACTCTTCGTAGCTACATCATATTTTTTTTGGGGTGTATGCGTTTACATTAAGTTCTCAAGAAATTTAATGCTGAAAATCGTCGTCTAGAAAGATGTCTCTATTGTCTCTACCTAGTTCTCTACCATACAAATGCTTCATTTGTTTTTTTGGCTTCATCCAACACCCGCTTCTTCTTTGAACTTAGAAGTCGGACTCGCCTATTCCACCGACTGATTCCTGAGCTCAAATTTTCTCCTTGCTGACAGCTGTCGTCTCCAAGTCCTGGACTGTATTTCAAATATCATCCAAGATGGGATCTTCCTTGTTCATCCTGAATCAATTAGAAAACCTCCTCGGCTCCCGTGATAACCTCCATATAATCGACGAACTCTCTTTTCCTGCTACTCGCTGCCGGCTTTACTCCTGAACTTCCAGGGACAATTTTGTTTCGGATGGTTAGATTTTGCCTGCTACTCAGCAACTGCTTTTCTCAGATAAGTTATTTTTTTTTATGTTTTCTTTCCCGGTTAGATAAAGTATAATGAATTCTGCAGTTAAATGATTGAATTAATTGATGAGTTGAGCATTAAATTGTTTTTGTAGTAGACTAAGTTAACCTAACTGTATTGAAATCATTTTTTTTGTGTGTGTCGATTAAGTAAAGTATTAAATTGACGAAGGATTTAATTTTTTTTTATTATTGTAACTTAACTTAATTGTAAAGCAAAAATAAGTTCTTCTTGTAATTATGTAATTCAACTTTGGAGTGCCTGCTTAGTGAGGATTGATTTGTAATATCTTTGTTTGAGCCTCTCTGCTACTCTCAGGGATAAACTTTTGGTAGAATCGTAATAGTGTAATTACCTAACATTTATCCGGTTAAACACTACTTTAATAAACAAATGAAAATTATTATGTGCAATAACTATTTTGTTTTTGTTGGATGGTATTGAGTGCAATAATATGTCTTCTGTATTGATTATTCTGTGTGAAGTGGAAGGTGTAACTTGTTAAAATTTATATTTTTTTTTCTCCCCGGGAAGGATACTGTTCATTAATTTATAGTTTATTTCTGGTATGTTTACATGATTGCTATTGTAACTATAATAAAAATTCTAAAGACTAATGTTAAGAAATAATTACTCAGTAATAGTTTGATTTGTAAAACAATAGTACTGCAGTGTTGAATATATTTTGATTTTCCAGGTAAATAGATATATATATATTAATTGCAATAAGAGTTAAATAAATAAATAAGTTTTTCTAGATCATTCAATGGTTAAATTTATTTTGTGTGCTCATAATTTTTTACCAGTCTTTACTCAAATGGATTTTAGGGTTATTCCGAAATAAACACAACGCAATTAGAACAGGTTATTGATACTGGTATGTTATGGTAGGAAAGAGTATTCTGGTGTTATGGTCAATTGTAGGATACCTTTTGGTAACGTAGGAAAATTTAGAAGGTAAAAATTCAAAAAAAAAACCATAACATTTTTGGTGCCATTCAAAAAAAAAAGCCATAACATTTATTGGTGCCGTGACCAGGATAAATTGTAGGTGCTGTAAAAATTTTCAGATATAACATTAGCGAATTTAATTAAGTGATTCATAAAAATCAAAATTTTAATTTGTAATTATTCAAAATTTGAGCTACACAAGTTTGGTTATATTCTTTTTTGGCCTATTAATTCTAGTGTAATACATTTTGGCTTTCCGAGTTTACGCGAACTGCGTCGTCAATCTTGTACACGCAAACAATGGATAGGTGATTTTTTTCACGTAATAAACTCAGTTTTTCATGTCAAAAATTAATTTGATTTCTTTGTATTTAATATCATTAGTTGCAGAAAAATTAGCTCTTTAATTTGACATAACTTTCGTTTTTCTAACTTTAATTGCATTTCAGTTATGAGCTTTAATTAGTAAATTTTTCTTCGTTTGCTTGTGATTTAGTTAAAGGGGGATGAAATGCCCTCTTTCCGGTTGAAAAGTCACTTTTTGCGAGTTTCAGCGTTTTTTCGTTGGGACCCCTTGCAGGGTTGTTGAAATTCCTAATTTTTCCCTGCCACAGGGGGTGTTTATTTGGCGAGGGTTTGGCGACATAGAATTTCCGTTGAGGTTTCAAAGTAGTGGATTTGACGAGTTTGATAACATGAGGGTATATTGTAGTTGCAATTATTTTAACTTTCGGCGAAAAGTGGGTTGTGCCAACTTGGTAGTCCGGCGTCCTCCCTTTTAACGGGTTGTTTTGGGGGACGAGCACACTTTTTGACACGTCTTCTGCTTTCTTTTGAATTCCTTTCGGTGCTGCGCGCATCGGCAGCAGATTCTGCCGAGTAAATGCTTTTCTTAACCGATAATGTTACGGGCCTCGTGCCTCCGCGCCTTGAGCGCGGGCTCTGGTTTACGGGTATCTTTGTGTATACCTAACTCTTCGTAGCTACATCATATTTTTTTGGGGTGTATGCGTTTACATTAAAGTTCTCAAGAAATTTAATGCTGAAAATCGTCATCTAGAAAGATGTCTCTATTGTCTTTACCTAGTTCTCTACCATAGAAATGCTTCATTTGTTTTTTTGGCTTCATCCAACACCCGCTTCTTCTTTGAACTTAGAAGTCGGACTCGCCTTTTCCACCGACTGATTCCTGAGCTGAAATTTTCTCCTTGCTGACAGCTGTCGTCTCCAAGTCCTGGACTGTATTTCAAAATATCATCCAAGATGGGATCTTCCTTGTTCATCCTGAATCAATTAGAAAACCTCCTCGGCTCCCGTCATAACCTCCATATAATCGACGAACTCTCTTTTCCTGCTACTCGCTGCCGGCTTTACTCCTGAACTTCCAGGGACAATTTTGTTTCGGATGTTTAGATTTTGCCTGCTACTCAGCAACTGCTTTTCTCAGATAAGTTATTTTTTTTATGTTTTCTTTCCCGGTTAGATAAAGTATAATGAATTCTGCAGTTAAATGATTGAATTAATTGATGAGTTGAGCATTAAATTGTTTTTGTAGTAGACCAAGTTAACCTAACTCTATTGATATCATTTTTTTGTGTGTGTCGATTAAGTAAAGTATTAAATTTACGAAGGATTTAATTTTTTTTATTATTGTAACTTAACTTAATTGTAAAGGAAAAATAAGTTCTTGTAATTATGTAATTCAACTTTGGAGTGCCTGCTTAGTGAGGATTGATTTGTAATATCTTTGTTTGAGCCTCTCTGCTACTCTCAGGGATAAACTTTTGGTAGAATCGTAATAGTGTAATTACCTAACATTTATCCGGTTAAACACTACTTTAATAAACAAATGAAAATTATTATGTGCAATAACTATTTTATTTTTGTTGGATGGTATTGAGTGCAATAATATGTCTTCTGTATTGATTATTCTGTGTGAAGTGGAAGGTGTAACTTGTTAAAATTTATATTTTTTTTCTCCCCGTGGAGGGTACTGTTCATTAATTTATAGTTTATTTCTGGTATGTTTACATGATTGCTATTGTAACTATAATAAAAATTCTAAAGACTAATGTTAAGAAATAATTACTCAGTAATAGTTTGATTTGTAAAACAATAGTACTGCAGTGTTGAATATATTTTGATTTTCCAGGTAAATAGATATATATATATATTAATTGCAATAAGAGTTAAATAAATAAATAAGTTTTTCTAGATCATTCAATAGTTAAATTTATTTTGTGTGCTCATAATTTTTTACCAGTCTTTACTCAAATGGATTTTAGGGTTATTCCGAAATAAACACAACGCAATTAGAACAGGTTATTGATACTGGTATGTTATGGTAGGAAAGAGTATTCTGGTGTTATGGTCAATTGTAGGATACCTTTTGGTAACGTAGGAAAATTTAGAAGGTAAAAATTCAAAAAAAAACCATAACATTTTGGTGCCATTCAAAAAAAAAAGCCATAACATTTATTGGTGCCGTGACCAGGATAAATTGTAGGTGCTGTAAAAATTTTCAGATATAACATTAGCGAATTTAATTAAGTGATTCATAAAAATCAAAATTTTAATTTGTAATTATTCAAAATTTGAGCTACACAAGTTTGGTTATATTCTTTTTTGGCCTATTAATTCTAGTGTAATATATTTTGGCTTTCCGAGTTTACGCGAACTGCGTCGTCAATCTTGTACACGCAAACAATGGATAGGTGATATTTTTCACGTAATAAACTCAGTTTTTCATGTCAAAAATTAATTTGATTTATTAGTATTTAATCTCATTAGTTGCAGAAAAATTAGCTCTTTAATTTGACATAACTTTCGTTTTTCTAACTTTAATTGCATTTCAGTTATGAGCTTTAATTAGTAAATTTTTCTTCGTTTGCTTGTGATTTAGTTAAAGGGGGATGAAATGCCCTCTTTCCGGTTGAAAAGTCACTTTTTGCGAGTTTCAGCGTTTTTTCGTTGGGACCCCTTGCAGGGTTGTTGAAATTCCTAATTTTTCCCTGCCACAGGTGGTGTTTATTTGGCGAGGGTTTGGCGACATAGAATTTCCGTTGAGGTTTCAAAGTAGTGGATTTGGCGAGTTTGATAACATGAGGGTATATTGTAGTTGCAATTATTTTAACTTTCGGCGAAAAGTGGGTTGTGCCAACTTGGTAGTCCGGCGTCCTCCCTTTTAACGGGTTGTTTTGGGGGACGAGCACACTTTTTGACACGTCTTCTGCTTTCTTTTGAATTCCTTTCGGTGCTGCGCGCATCGGCAGCAGATTCTGCCGAGTAAATGCTTTTCTTAACCGATAATGTTACGGGCCTCGTGCCTCCGCGCCTTGAGCGCGGGCTCTGGTTTACGGGTATCTTTGTGTATACCTAAGTCTTCGTAGCTACATCATATTTTTTTTGGGGTGTATGCGTTTACATTAAGTTCTCAAGAAATTTAATGCTGAAAATCGTCATCTAGAAAGATGTCTCTATTGTCTCTACCTAGTTCTCTACCATACAAATGCTTCATTTGTTTTTTGGCTTCATCCAACACCCGCTTCTTCTTTGAACTTAGAAGTCGGACTCGCCTATTCCACCGACTGATTCCTGAGCTCAAATTTTCTCCTTGCTGACAGCTGTCGTCTCCAAGTCCTGGAATGTATTTCAAATATCATCCAAGATGGGATCTTCCTTGTTCATCCTGAATCAATTAGAAAACCTCCTCGGCTCCCGTGATAACCTCCATATAATCGACGAACTCTCTTTTCCTGCTACTCGCTGCCGGCTTTACTCCTGAACTTCCAGGGACAATTTTGTTTCGGATGGTTAGATTTTGCCTGCTACTCAGCAACTGCTTTTCTCAGATAAGTTATTTTTTTTTATGTTTTCTTTCCCGGTTAGATAAAGTATAATGAATTCTGCAGTTAAATGATTGAATTAATTGATGAGTTGAGCATTAAATTGTTTTTGTAGTAGACCAAGTTAACCTAACTCTATTGATATCATTTTTTTTTGTGTGTGTCTGTGTGTGTCGATTAAGTAAAGTATTAAATTTACGAAGGATTTAATTTTTTTTATTATTGTAACTTAACTTAATTGTAAAGGAAAAATAAGTTCTTCTTGTAATTATGTAATTCAACTTTGGAGTGCCTGCTTAGTGAGGATTGATTTGTAATATCTTTGTTTGAGCCTCTCTGCTACTCTCAGGGATAAACTTTTGGTAGAATCGTACTAGTGTAATTACCTAACATTTATCCGGTTAAACACTACTTTAATAAACAAATGAAAATTATTATGTGCAATAACTAATTTATTTTTGTTGGATGGTATTGAGTGCAATAATATGTCTTCTGTATTGATTATTCTGTGTGAAGTGGAAGGTGTAACTTGTTAAAATTTATATTTTTTTTCTCCCCGTGGAGGGTACTGTTCATTAATTTATAGTTTATTTCTGGTATGTTTACATGATTGCTATTGTAACTATAATAAAAATTCTAAAGACTAATGTTAAGAAATAATTACTCAGTAATAGTTTGATTTGTAAAACAATAGTACTGCAGTGTTGAATATATTTTGATTTTCCAGGTAAATAGATATATATATATTAATTGCAATAAGAGTTAAATAAATAAATAAGTTTTTCTAGATCAATCAATGGTTAAATTTATTTTGTGTCCTCATGATTTTTACCAGTCTTTACTCAAATGTATTTTAGTGTTATTCCGAAATAAACACAACGCAATTAGAACAGGTTATTGATACTGGTATGTTATGGTAGGAAAGAGTATTCTGGTGTTATGGTCAATTGTAGGATACCTTTTGGTAACGTAGGAAAATTTAGAAGGTAAAAATTCAAAAAAAAAACCATAACATTTATTGGTGCCGTGACCAGGATAAATTGTAGGTGCTGTAAAAATTTTCAGATATAACATTAGCGAATTTAATTAAGTGATTCATAAAAATCAAAATTTTAATTTGTAATTATTCAAAATTTGAGCTACACAAGTTTGGTTATATTCTTTTTTGGCCTATTAATTCTAGTGTAATACATTTTGGCTTTCCGAGTTTACGCGAACTGCGTCGTCAATCTTGTACACGCAAACAATGGATAGGTGATTTTTTTCACGTAATAAACTCAGTTTTTCATGTCAAAAATTAATTTGATTTCTTAGTATTTAATATCATTAGTTGCAGAAAATTTAGCTGTTTAATTTGACATAACTTTCGTTTTTCTAACTTTAATTGCATTTCAGTTATGAGCTTTAATTAGTAAGTTTTTCTTCGTTTGCTTGTGATTTAGTTAAAGGGGGATGAAATGCCCTCTTCTTCCGGTTGAAAAGTCACTTTTTGCGAGTTTCAGCGTTCTTCCGTTGGGTCCCCTTGCAGGATTGTTGAAATTCCTAATTTTTCCCTGCCACAGGTTGTGTTTATTTGGCGAGGGTTTGGCGACATAGAATTTCCGTTGAGATTTCAAAGTAGTGGATTTGGCGAGTTTGATAACATGAGGGTATATTGTAGTTGCAATTATTTTAACTTTCGGCGAAAAGTGGGTTGTGCCAACTTGGCAGTCCGGTGTCCTCCCTTTTAACGGGTTGTTTTGGGGGACGAGCACACTTTTTGACACGTCTTCTGCTTTCTTTTGAATTCCTTTCGGTGCTGCGCGCATCGGGAGCAGATTCTGCCGAGAAAATGCTTTTCTTAACCGATAATGTTACGGGCCTCGTGCCTCCGCGCCTTTAGCGCGGGCTCTGGTTTACGGGTATCTTTGTGTATACCTAAGTCTTCGTAGCTACATCATATTTTTTTGGGTGTATGCGTTTACATTAAAGTTCTCAAGAAATTTAATGCTGAAAATCGTCATCTAGAAAGATGTCTCTATTGTCTCTACCTAGTTCTCTACCATACAAATGCTTCATTTGTTTTTTGGCTTCATCCAACACCCGCTTCTTCTTTGAACTTAGAAGTCGGACTCGCCTATTCCACCGACTGATTCCTGAGCTCAAATTTTCTCCTTGCTGACAGCTGTCGTCTCCAAGTCCTGGAATGTATTTCAAATATCATCCAAGATGGGATCTTCCTTGTTCATGCTGAATCAATTAGAAAACCTCCTCGGCTCCCGTCATAACCTCCATATAATCGACGAACTCTCTTTTCCTGCTACTCGCTGCCGGCTTTACTCCTGAACTTCCAGGGACAATTTTGTTTCGGATGTTTAGATTTTGCCTGCTACTCAGCAACTGCTTTTCTCAGATAAGTTATTTTTTTTTATGTTTTCTTTCCCGGTTAGATAAAGTATAATGAATTCTGCAGTTAAATGATTGAATTAATTGATGAGTTGAGCATTAAATTGTTTTTGTAGTAGACCAAGTTAACCTAACTCTATTGATATCATTTTTTTGTGTGTGTCGATTAAGTAAAGTATTAAATTTACGAAGGATTTAATTTTTTTTATTATTGTAACTTAACTTAATTGTAAAGGAAAAATAAGTTCTTCTTGTAATTATGTAATTCAACTTTGGAGTGCCTGCTTAGTGAGGATTGATTTGTAATATCTTTGTTTGAGCCTCTCTGCTACTCTCAGGGATAAACTTTTGGTAGAATCGTAATAGTGTAATTACCTAACATTTATCCGGTTAAACACTACTTTAATAAACAAATGAAAATTATTATGTGCAATAACTATTTTATTTTTGTTGGATGGTATTGAGTGCAATAATATGTCTTCTGTATTGATTATTCTGTGTGAAGTGGAAGGTGTAACTTGTTAAAATTTATATTTTTTTTCTCCCCGTGGAGGGTACTGTTCATTAATTTATAGTTTATTTCTGGTATGTTTACATGATTGCTATTGTAACTATAATAAAAATTCTAAAGACTAATGTTAAGAAATAATTACTCAGTAATAGTTTGATTTGTAAAACAATAGTACTGCAGTGTTGAATATATTTTGATTTTCCAGGTAAATAGATATATATATATATTAATTGCAATAAGAGTTAAATAAATAAATAAGTTTTTCTAGATCATTCAATAGTTAAATTTATTTTGTGTGCTCATAATTTTTTACCAGTCTTTACTCAAATGGATTTTAGGGTTATTCCGAAATAAACACAACGCAATTAGAACAGGTTATTGATACTGGTATGTTATGGTAGGAAAGAGTATTCTGGTGTTATGGTCAATTGTAGGATACCTTTTGGTAACGTAGGAAAATTTAGAAGGTAAAAATTCAAAAAAAAAACCATAACATTTTTGGTGCCATTCAAAAAAAAAGCCATAACATTTATTGGTGCCGTGACCAGGATAAATTGTAGGTGCTGTAAAAATTTTCAGATATAACATTAGCGAATTTAATTAAGTGATTCATAAAAATCAAAATTTTAATTTGTAATTATTCAAAATTTGAGCTACACAAGTTTGGTTATATTCTTTTTTGGCCTATTAATTCTAGTGTAATATATTTTGGCTTTCCGAGTTTACGCGAACTGCGTCGTCAATCTTGTACACGCAAACAATGGATAGGTGATATTTTTCACGTAATAAACTCAGTTTTTCATGTCAAAAATTAATTTGATTTATTAGTATTTAATCTCATTAGTTGCAGAAAAATTAGCTCTTTAATTTGACATAACTTTCGTTTTTCTAACTTTAATTGCATTTCAGTTATGAGCTTTAATTAGTAAATTTTTCTTCGTTTGCTTGTGATTTAGTTAAAGGGGGATGAAATGCCCTCTTTCCGGTGGAAAAGTCACTTTTTGCGAGGGTCAGCGTTCTTTCGTTGGGACCCCTTGCAGGGTTGTTGAAATTCCTAATTGTTCCCTGCCACAGGTGGTGTTTATTTGGCGAGGGTTTGGCGACATAGAATTTCCGTTGAGGTTTCAAAGTGGTGGATTTGGCGAGTTTGATAACATGAGGGTATGTTGTTGTTGCAATTATTTTAACTTTCGGCGAAAAGTGGGTTGTGCCAACTTGGCAGTCCGGTGTCCTCCCTTTTAACGGGTTGTTTCGGGGGACGAGCTCACTTTTTGACACGTCTTCTGCTTTCTTTTGAATTCCTTTCGGTGCTGCGCGCATCGGGAGCAGATTCTGCCGAGAAAATGCTTTTCTTAACCGATAATGTTACGGGCCTCGTGCCTCCGCGCCTTGAACGCGGGCTCTGGTTTACGGGTATCTTTGTGTATACCTAACTCTTCGTAGCTACATCATATTTTTTTTGGGGTGTATGCGTTTACATTAAGTTCTCAAGAAATTTAATGCTGAAAATCGTCGTCTAGAAAGATGTCTCTATTGTCTCTACCTAGTTCTCTACCATACAAATGCTTCATTTGTTTTTTTGGCTTCATCCAACACCCGCTTCTTCTTTGAACTTAGAAGTCGGACTCGCCTATTCCACCGACTGATTCCTGAGCTCAAATTTTCTCCTTGCTGACAGCTGTCGTCTCCAAGTCCTGGACTGTATTTCAAATATCATCCAAGATGGGATCTTCCTTGTTCATCCTGAATCAATTAGAAAACCTCCTCGGCTCCCGTGATAACCTCCATATAATCGACGAACTCTCTTTTCCTGCTACTCGCTGCCGGCTTTACTCCTGAACTTCCAGGGACAATTTTGTTTCGGATGGTTAGATTTTGCCTGCTACTCAGCAACTGCTTTTCTCAGATAAGTTATTTTTTTTTATGTTTTCTTTCCCGGTTAGATAAAGTATAATGAATTCTGCAGTTAAATGATTGAATTAATTGATGAGTTGAGCATTAAATTGTTTTTGTAGTAGACTAAGTTAACCTAACTGTATTGAAATCATTTTTTTTGTGTGTGTCGATTAAGTAAAGTATTAAATTGACGAAGGATTTAATTTTTTTTTATTATTGTAACTTAACTTAATTGTAAAGCAAAAATAAGTTCTTCTTGTAATTATGTAATTCAACTTTGGAGTGCCTGCTTAGTGAGGATTGATTTGTAATATCTTTGTTTGAGCCTCTCTGCTACTCTCAGGGATAAACTTTTGGTAGAATCGTAATAGTGTAATTACCTAACATTTATCCGGTTAAACACTACTTTAATAAACAAATGAAAATTATTATGTGCAATAACTATTTTGTTTTTGTTGGATGGTATTGAGTGCAATAATATGTCTTCTGTATTGATTATTCTGTGTGAAGTGGAAGGTGTAACTTTTTAAAATTTATATTTTTTTTTCTCCCCGGGAAGGATACTGTTCATTAATTTATAGTTTATTTCTGGTATGTTTACATGATTGCTATTGTAACTATAATAAAAATTCTAAAGACTAATGTTAAGAAATAATTACTCAGTAATAGTTTGATTTGTAAAACAATAGTACTGCAGTGTTGAATATATTTTGATTTTCCAGGTAAATAGATATATATATATTAATTGCAATAAGAGTTAAATAAATAAATAAGTTTTTCTAGATCATTCAATGGTTAAATTTATTTTGTGTGCTCATAATTTTTTACCAGTCTTTACTCAAATGGATTTTAGGGTTATTCCGAAATAAACACAACGCAATTAGAACAGGTTATTGATACTGGTATGTTATGGTAGGAAAGAGTATTCTGGTGTTATGGTCAATTGTAGGATACCTTTTGGTAACGTAGGAAAATTTAGAAGGTAAAAATTCAAAAAAAAAACCATAACATTTTTGGTGCCATTCAAAAAAAAAAGCCATAACATTTATTGGTGCCGTGACCAGGATAAATTGTAGGTGCTGTAAAAATTTTCAGATATAACATTAGCGAATTTAATTAAGTGATTCATAAAAATCAAAATTTTAATTTGTAATTATTCAAAATTTGAGCTACACAAGTTTGGTTATATTCTTTTTTGGCCTATTAATTCTAGTGTAATACATTTTGGCTTTCCGAGTTTACGCGAACTGCGTCGTCAATCTTGTACACGCAAACAATGGATAGGTGATTTTTTTCACGTAATAAACTCAGTTTTTCATGTCAAAAATTAATTTGATTTCTTTGTATTTAATATCATTAGTTGCAGAAAAATTAGCTCTTTAATTTGACATAACTTTCGTTTTTCTAACTTTAATTGCATTTCAGTTATGAGCTTTAATTAGTAAATTTTTCTTCGTTTGCTTGTGATTTAGTTAAAGGGGGATGAAATGCCCTCTTTCCGGTTGAAAAGTCACTTTTTGCGAGTTTCAGCGTTTTTTCGTTGGGACCCCTTGCAGGGTTGTTGAAATTCCTAATTTTTCCCTGCCACAGGGGGTGTTTATTTGGCGAGGGTTTGGCGACATAGAATTTCCGTTGAGGTTTCAAAGTAGTGGATTTGACGAGTTTGATAACATGAGGGTATATTGTAGTTGCAATTATTTTAACTTTCGGCGAAAAGTGTGTTGTGCCAACTTGGTAGTCCGGCGTCCTCCCTTTTAACGGGTTGTTTTGGGGGACGAGCACACTTTTTGACACGTCTTCTGCTTTCTTTTGAATTCCTTTCGGTGCTGCGCGCATCGGCAGCAGATTCTGCCGAGTAAATGCTTTTCTTAACCGATAATGTTACGGGCCTCGTGCCTCCGCGCCTTGAGCGCGGGCTCTGGTTTACGGGTATCTTTGTGTATACCTAACTCTTCGTAGCTACATCATATTTTTTTTGGGGTGTATGCGTTTACATTAAGTTCTCAAGAAATTTAATGCTGAAAATCGTCGTCTAGAAAGATGTCTCTATTGTCTCTACCTAGTTCTCTACCATACAAATGCTTCATTTGTTTTTTTGGCTTCATCCAACACCCGCTTCTTCTTTGAACTTAGAAGTCGGACTCGCCTATTCCACCGACTGATTCCTGAGCTCAAATTTTCTCCTTGCTGACAGCTGTCGTCTCCAAGTCCTGGACTGTATTTCAAATATCATCCAAGATGGGATCTTCCTTGTTCATCCTGAATCAATTAGAAAACCTCCTCGGCTCCCGTGATAACCTCCATATAATCGACGAACTCTCTTTTCCTGCTACTCGCTGCCGGCTTTACTCCTGAACTTCCAGGGACAATTTTGTTTCGGATGGTTAGATTTTGCCTGCTACTCAGCAACTGCTTTTCTCAGATAAGTTATTTTTTTTTATGTTTTCTTTCCCGGTTAGATAAAGTATAATGAATTCTGCAGTTAAATGATTGAATTAATTGATGAGTTGAGCATTAAATTGTTTTTGTAGTAGACTAAGTTAACCTAACTGTATTGAAATCATTTTTTTTGTGTGTGTCGATTAAGTAAAGTATTAAATTGACGAAGGATTTAATTTTTTTTTATTATTGTAACTTAACTTAATTGTAAAGCAAAAATAAGTTCTTCTTGTAATTATGTAATTCAACTTTGGAGTGCCTGCTTAGTGAGGATTGATTTGTAATATCTTTGTTTGAGCCTCTCTGCTACTCTCAGGGATAAACTTTTGGTAGAATCGTAATAGTGTAATTACCTAACATTTATCCGGTTAAACACTACTTTAATAAACAAATGAAAATTATTATGTGCAATAACTATTTTGTTTTTGTTGGATGGTATTGAGTGCAATAATATGTCTTCTGTATTGATTATTCTGTGTGAAGTGGAAGGTGTAACTTGTTAAAATTTATATTTTTTTTTCTCCCCGGGAAGGATACTGTTCATTAATTTATAGTTTATTTCTGGTATGTTTACATGATTGCTATTGTAACTATAATAAAAATTCTAAAGACTAATGTTAAGAAATAATTACTCAGTAATAGTTTGATTTGTAAAACAATAGTACTGCAGTGTTGAATATATTTTGATTTTCCAGGTAAATAGATATATATATATTAATTGCAATAAGAGTTAAATAAATAAATAAGTTTTTCTAGATCATTCAATGGTTAAATTTATTTTGTGTGCTCATAATTTTTTACCAGTCTTTACTCAAATGGATTTTAGGGTTATTCCGAAATAAACACAACGCAATTAGAACAGGTTATTGATACTGGTATGTTATGGTAGGAAAGAGTATTCTGGTGTTATGGTCAATTGTAGGATACCTTTTGGTAACGTAGGAAAATTTAGAAGGTAAAAATTCAAAAAAAAAACCATAACATTTTTGGTGCCATTCAAAAAAAAAAGCCATAACATTTATTGGTGCCGTGACCAGGATAAATTGTAGGTGCTGTAAAAATTTTCAGATATAACATTAGCGAATTTAATTAAGTGATTCATAAAAATCAAAATTTTAATTTGTAATTATTCAAAATTTGAGCTACACAAGTTTGGTTATATTCTTTTTTGGCCTATTAATTCTAGTGTAATACATTTTGGCTTTCCGAGTTTACGCGAACTGCGTCGTCAATCTTGTACACGCAAACAATGGATAGGTGATTTTTTTCACGTAATAAACTCAGTTTTTCATGTCAAAAATTAATTTGATTTCTTTGTATTTAATATCATTAGTTGCAGAAAAATTAGCTCTTTAATTTGACATAACTTTCGTTTTTCTAACTTTAATTGCATTTCAGTTATGAGCTTTAATTAGTAAATTTTTCTTCGTTTGCTTGTGATTTAGTTAAAGGGGGATGAAATGCCCTCTTTCCGGTTGAAAAGTCACTTTTTGCGAGTTTCAGCGTTTTTTCGTTGGGACCCCTTGCAGGGTTGTTGAAATTCCTAATTTTTCCCTGCCACAGGGGGTGTTTATTTGGCGAGGGTTTGGCGACATAGAATTTCCGTTGAGGTTTCAAAGTAGTGGATTTGACGAGTTTGATAACATGAGGGTATATTGTAGTTGCAATTATTTTAACTTTCGGCGAAAAGTGGGTTGTGCCAACTTGGTAGTCCGGCGTCCTCCCTTTTAACGGGTTGTTTTGGGGGACGAGCACACTTTTTGACACGTCTTCTGCTTTCTTTTGAATTCCTTTCGGTGCTGCGCGCATCGGCAGCAGATTCTGCCGAGTAAATGCTTTTCTTAACCGATAATGTTACGGGCCTCGTGCCTCCGCGCCTTGAGCGCGGGCTCTGGTTTACGGGTATCTTTGTGTATACCTAACTCTTCGTAGCTACATCATATTTTTTTGGGGTGTATGCGTTTACATTAAAGTTCTCAAGAAATTTAATGCTGAAAATCGTCATCTAGAAAGATGTCTCTATTGTCTTTACCTAGTTCTCTACCATAGAAATGCTTCATTTGTTTTTTTGGCTTCATCCAACACCCGCTTCTTCTTTGAACTTAGAAGTCGGACTCGCCTTTTCCACCGACTGATTCCTGAGCTGAAATTTTCTCCTTGCTGACAGCTGTCGTCTCCAAGTCCTGGACTGTATTTCAAAATATCATCCAAGATGGGATCTTCCTTGTTCATCCTGAATCAATTAGAAAACCTCCTCGGCTCCCGTCATAACCTCCATATAATCGACGAACTCTCTTTTCCTGCTACTCGCTGCCGGCTTTACTCCTGAACTTCCAGGGACAATTTTGTTTCGGATGTTTAGATTTTGCCTGCTACTCAGCAACTGCTTTTCTCAGATAAGTTATTTTTTTTATGTTTTCTTTCCCGGTTAGATAAAGTATAATGAATTCTGCAGTTAAATGATTGAATTAATTGATGAGTTGAGCATTAAATTGTTTTTGTAGTAGACCAAGTTAACCTAACTCTATTGATATCATTTTTTTGTGTGTGTCGATTAAGTAAAGTATTAAATTTACGAAGGATTTAATTTTTTTTATTATTGTAACTTAACTTAATTGTAAAGGAAAAATAAGTTCTTGTAATTATGTAATTCAACTTTGGAGTGCCTGCTTAGTGAGGATTGATTTGTAATATCTTTGTTTGAGCCTCTCTGCTACTCTCAGGGATAAACTTTTGGTAGAATCGTAATAGTGTAATTACCTAACATTTATCCGGTTAAACACTACTTTAATAAACAAATGAAAATTATTATGTGCAATAACTATTTTATTTTTGTTGGATGGTATTGAGTGCAATAATATGTCTTCTGTATTGATTATTCTGTGTGAAGTGGAAGGTGTAACTTGTTAAAATTTATATTTTTTTTCTCCCCGTGGAGGGTACTGTTCATTAATTTATAGTTTATTTCTGGTATGTTTACATGATTGCTATTGTAACTATAATAAAAATTCTAAAGACTAATGTTAAGAAATAATTACTCAGTAATAGTTTGATTTGTAAAACAATAGTACTGCAGTGTTGAATATATTTTGATTTTCCAGGTAAATAGATATATATATATATTAATTGCAATAAGAGTTAAATAAATAAATAAGTTTTTCTAGATCATTCAATAGTTAAATTTATTTTGTGTGCTCATAATTTTTTACCAGTCTTTACTCAAATGGATTTTAGGGTTATTCCGAAATAAACACAACGCAATTAGAACAGGTTATTGATACTGGTATGTTATGGTAGGAAAGAGTATTCTGGTGTTATGGTCAATTGTAGGATACCTTTTGGTAACGTAGGAAAATTTAGAAGGTAAAAATTCAAAAAAAAACCATAACATTTTGGTGCCATTCAAAAAAAAAAGCCATAACATTTATTGGTGCCGTGACCAGGATAAATTGTAGGTGCTGTAAAAATTTTCAGATATAACATTAGCGAATTTAATTAAGTGATTCATAAAAATCAAAATTTTAATTTGTAATTATTCAAAATTTGAGCTACACAAGTTTGGTTATATTCTTTTTTGGCCTATTAATTCTAGTGTAATATATTTTGGCTTTCCGAGTTTACGCGAACTGCGTCGTCAATCTTGTACACGCAAACAATGGATAGGTGATATTTTTCACGTAATAAACTCAGTTTTTCATGTCAAAAATTAATTTGATTTATTAGTATTTAATCTCATTAGTTGCAGAAAAATTAGCTCTTTAATTTGACATAACTTTCGTTTTTCTAACTTTAATTGCATTTCAGTTATGAGCTTTAATTAGTAAATTTTTCTTCGTTTGCTTGTGATTTAGTTAAAGGGGGATGAAATGCCCTCTTTCCGGTTGAAAAGTCACTTTTTGCGAGTTTCAGCGTTTTTTCGTTGGGACCCCTTGCAGGGTTGTTGAAATTCCTAATTTTTCCCTGCCACAGGTGGTGTTTATTTGGCGAGGGTTTGGCGACATAGAATTTCCGTTGAGGTTTCAAAGTAGTGGATTTGGCGAGTTTGATAACATGAGGGTATATTGTAGTTGCAATTATTTTAACTTTCGGCGAAAAGTGGGTTGTGCCAACTTGGTAGTCCGGCGTCCTCCCTTTTAACGGGTTGTTTTGGGGGACGAGCACACTTTTTGACACGTCTTCTGCTTTCTTTTGAATTCCTTTCGGTGCTGCGCGCATCGGCAGCAGATTCTGCCGAGTAAATGCTTTTCTTAACCGATAATGTTACGGGCCTCGTGCCTCCGCGCCTTGAGCGCGGGCTCTGGTTTACGGGTATCTTTGTGTATACCTAAGTCTTCGTAGCTACATCATATTTTTTTTGGGGTGTATGCGTTTACATTAAGTTCTCAAGAAATTTAATGCTGAAAATCGTCATCTAGAAAGATGTCTCTATTGTCTCTACCTAGTTCTCTACCATACAAATGCTTCATTTGTTTTTTGGCTTCATCCAACACCCGCTTCTTCTTTGAACTTAGAAGTCGGACTCGCCTATTCCACCGACTGATTCCTGAGCTCAAATTTTCTCCTTGCTGACAGCTGTCGTCTCCAAGTCCTGGAATGTATTTCAAATATCATCCAAGATGGGATCTTCCTTGTTCATCCTGAATCAATTAGAAAACCTCCTCGGCTCCCGTGATAACCTCCATATAATCGACGAACTCTCTTTTCCTGCTACTCGCTGCCGGCTTTACTCCTGAACTTCCAGGGACAATTTTGTTTCGGATGGTTAGATTTTGCCTGCTACTCAGCAACTGCTTTTCTCAGATAAGTTATTTTTTTTTATGTTTTCTTTCCCGGTTAGATAAAGTATAATGAATTCTGCAGTTAAATGATTGAATTAATTGATGAGTTGAGCATTAAATTGTTTTTGTAGTAGACCAAGTTAACCTAACTCTATTGATATCATTTTTTTTGTGTGTGTCTGTGTGTGTCGATTAAGTAAAGTATTAAATTTACGAAGGATTTAATTTTTTTTATTATTGTAACTTAACTTAATTGTAAAGGAAAAATAAGTTCTTCTTGTAATTATGTAATTCAACTTTGGAGTGCCTGCTTAGTGAGGATTGATTTGTAATATCTTTGTTTGAGCCTCTCTGCTACTCTCAGGGATAAACTTTTGGTAGAATCGTACTAGTGTAATTACCTAACATTTATCCGGTTAAACACTACTTTAATAAACAAATGAAAATTATTATGTGCAATAACTAATTTATTTTTGTTGGATGGTATTGAGTGCAATAATATGTCTTCTGTATTGATTATTCTGTGTGAAGTGGAAGGTGTAACTTGTTAAAATTTATATTTTTTTTCTCCCCGTGGAGGGTACTGTTCATTAATTTATAGTTTATTTCTGGTATGTTTACATGATTGCTATTGTAACTATAATAAAAATTCTAAAGACTAATGTTAAGAAATAATTACTCAGTAATAGTTTGATTTGTAAAACAATAGTACTGCAGTGTTGAATATATTTTGATTTTCCAGGTAAATAGATATATATATATTAATTGCAATAAGAGTTAAATAAATAAATAAGTTTTTCTAGATCAATCAATGGTTAAATTTATTTTGTGTCCTCATGATTTTTACCAGTCTTTACTCAAATGTATTTTAGTGTTATTCCGAAATAAACACAACGCAATTAGAACAGGTTATTGATACTGGTATGTTATGGTAGGAAAGAGTATTCTGGTGTTATGGTCAATTGTAGGATACCTTTTGGTAACGTAGGAAAATTTAGAAGGTAAAAATTCAAAAAAAAAACCATAACATTTATTGGTGCCGTGACCAGGATAAATTGTAGGTGCTGTAAAAATTTTCAGATATAACATTAGCGAATTTAATTAAGTGATTCATAAAAATCAAAATTTTAATTTGTAATTATTCAAAATTTGAGCTACACAAGTTTGGTTATATTCTTTTTTGGCCTATTAATTCTAGTGTAATACATTTTGGCTTTCCGAGTTTACGCGAACTGCGTCGTCAATCTTGTACACGCAAACAATGGATAGGTGATTTTTTTCACGTAATAAACTCAGTTTTTCATGTCAAAAATTAATTTGATTTCTTAGTATTTAATATCATTAGTTGCAGAAAATTTAGCTGTTTAATTTGACATAACTTTCGTTTTTCTAACTTTAATTGCATTTCAGTTATGAGCTTTAATTAGTAAGTTTTTCTTCGTTTGCTTGTGATTTAGTTAAAGGGGGATGAAATGCCCTCTTTCCGGTTGAAAAGTCACTTTTTGCGAGTTTCAGCGTTCTTCCGTTGGGTCCCCTTGCAGGATTGTTGAAATTCCTAATTTTTCCCTGCCACAGGTTGTGTTTATTTGGCGAGGGTTTGGCGACATAGAATTTCCGTTGAGATTTCAAAGTAGTGGATTTGGCGAGTTTGATAACATGAGGGTATATTGTAGTTGCAATTATTTTAACTTTCGGCGAAAAGTGGGTTGTGCCAACTTGGCAGTCCGGTGTCCTCCCTTTTAACGGGTTGTTTTGGGGGACGAGCACACTTTTTGACACGTCTTCTGCTTTCTTTTGAATTCCTTTCGGTGCTGCGCGCATCGGGAGCAGATTCTGCCGAGAAAATGCTTTTCTTAACCGATAATGTTACGGGCCTCGTGCCTCCGCGCCTTTAGCGCGGGCTCTGGTTTACGGGTATCTTTGTGTATACCTAAGTCTTCGTAGCTACATCATATTTTTTTGGGTGTATGCGTTTACATTAAAGTTCTCAAGAAATTTAATGCTGAAAATCGTCATCTAGAAAGATGTCTCTATTGTCTCTACCTAGTTCTCTACCATACAAATGCTTCATTTGTTTTTTGGCTTCATCCAACACCCGCTTCTTCTTTGAACTTAGAAGTCGGACTCGCCTATTCCACCGACTGATTCCTGAGCTCAAATTTTCTCCTTGCTGACAGCTGTCGTCTCCAAGTCCTGGAATGTATTTCAAATATCATCCAAGATGGGATCTTCCTTGTTCATGCTGAATCAATTAGAAAACCTCCTCGGCTCCCGTCATAACCTCCATATAATCGACGAACTCTCTTTTCCTGCTACTCGCTGCCGGCTTTACTCCTGAACTTCCAGGGACAATTTTGTTTCGGATGTTTAGATTTTGCCTGCTACTCAGCAACTGCTTTTCTCAGATAAGTTATTTTTTTTTATGTTTTCTTTCCCGGTTAGATAAAGTATAATGAATTCTGCAGTTAAATGATTGAATTAATTGATGAGTTGAGCATTAAATTGTTTTTGTAGTAGACCAAGTTAACCTAACTCTATTGATATCATTTTTTTGTGTGTGTCGATTAAGTAAAGTATTAAATTTACGAAGGATTTAATTTTTTTTATTATTGTAACTTAACTTAATTGTAAAGGAAAAATAAGTTCTTCTTGTAATTATGTAATTCAACTTTGGAGTGCCTGCTTAGTGAGGATTGATTTGTAATATCTTTGTTTGAGCCTCTCTGCTACTCTCAGGGATAAACTTTTGGTAGAATCGTAATAGTGTAATTACCTAACATTTATCCGGTTAAACACTACTTTAATAAACAAATGAAAATTATTATGTGCAATAACTATTTTATTTTTGTTGGATGGTATTGAGTGCAATAATATGTCTTCTGTATTGATTATTCTGTGTGAAGTGGAAGGTGTAACTTGTTAAAATTTATATTTTTTTTCTCCCCGTGGAGGGTACTGTTCATTAATTTATAGTTTATTTCTGGTATGTTTACATGATTGCTATTGTAACTATAATAAAAATTCTAAAGACTAATGTTAAGAAATAATTACTCAGTAATAGTTTGATTTGTAAAACAATAGTACTGCAGTGTTGAATATATTTTGATTTTCCAGGTAAATAGATATATATATATATTAATTGCAATAAGAGTTAAATAAATAAATAAGTTTTTCTAGATCATTCAATAGTTAAATTTATTTTGTGTGCTCATAATTTTTTACCAGTCTTTACTCAAATGGATTTTAGGGTTATTCCGAAATAAACACAACGCAATTAGAACAGGTTATTGATACTGGTATGTTATGGTAGGAAAGAGTATTCTGGTGTTATGGTCAATTGTAGGATACCTTTTGGTAACGTAGGAAAATTTAGAAGGTAAAAATTCAAAAAAAAAAACCATAACATTTTTGGTGCCATTCAAAAAAAAAGCCATAACATTTATTGGTGCCGTGACCAGGATAAATTGTAGGTGCTGTAAAAATTTTCAGATATAACATTAGCGAATTTAATTAAGTGATTCATAAAAATCAAAATTTTAATTTGTAATTATTCAAAATTTGAGCTACACAAGTTTGGTTATATTCTTTTTTGGCCTATTAATTCTAGTGTAATATATTTTGGCTTTCCGAGTTTACGCGAACTGCGTCGTCAATCTTGTACACGCAAACAATGGATAGGTGATATTTTTCACGTAATAAACTCAGTTTTTCATGTCAAAAATTAATTTGATTTATTAGTATTTAATCTCATTAGTTGCAGAAAAATTAGCTCTTTAATTTGACATAACTTTCGTTTTTCTAACTTTAATTGCATTTCAGTTATGAGCTTTAATTAGTAAATTTTTCATCGTTTGCTTGTGATTTAGTTAAAGGGGGATGAAATGCCCTCTTTCCGGTTGAAAAGTCACTTTTTGCGAGTTTCAGCGTTTTTTCGTTGGGACCCCTTGCAGGGTTGTTGAAATTCCTAATTTTTCCCTGCCACAGGTGGTGTTTATTTGGCGAGGGTTTGGCGACATAGAATTTCCGTTGAGGTTTCAAAGTAGTGGATTTGGCGAGTTTGATAACATGAGGGTATATTGTAGTTGCAATTATTTTAACTTTCGGCGAAAAGTGGGTTGTGCCAACTTGGTAGTCCGGCGTCCTCCCTTTTAACGGGTTGTTTTGGGGGACGAGCACACTTTTTGACACGTCTTCTGCTTTCTTTTGAATTCCTTTCGGTGCTGCGCGCATCGGCAGCAGATTCTGCCGAGTAAATGCTTTTCTTAACCGATAATGTTACGGGCCTCGTGCCTCCGCGCCTTGAGCGCGGGCTCTGGTTTACGGGTATCTTTGTGTATACCTAACTCTTCGTAGCTACATCATATTTTTTTTGGGGTGTATGCGTTTACATTAAGTTCTCAAGAAATTTAATGCTGAAAATCGTCGTCTAGAAAGATGTCTCTATTGTCTCTACCTAGTTCTCTACCATACAAATGCTTCATTTGTTTTTTTGGCTTCATCCAACACCCGCTTCTTCTTTGAACTTAGAAGTCGGACTCGCCTATTCCACCGACTGATTCCTGAGCTCAAATTTTCTCCTTGCTGACAGCTGTCGTCTCCAAGTCCTGGACTGTATTTCAAATATCATCCAAGATGGGATCTTCCTTGTTCATCCTGAATCAATTAGAAAACCTCCTCGGCTCCCGTGATAACCTCCATATAATCGACGAACTCTCTTTTCCTGCTACTCGCTGCCGGCTTTACTCCTGAACTTCCAGGGACAATTTTGTTTCGGATGGTTAGATTTTGCCTGCTACTCAGCAACTGCTTTTCTCAGATAAGTTATTTTTTTTTATGTTTTCTTTCCCGGTTAGATAAAGTATAATGAATTCTGCAGTTAAATGATTGAATTAATTGATGAGTTGAGCATTAAATTGTTTTTGTAGTAGACTAAGTTAACCTAACTGTATTGAAATCATTTTTTTTGTGTGTGTCGATTAAGTAAAGTATTAAATTGACGAAGGATTTAATTTTTTTTTATTATTGTAACTTAACTTAATTGTAAAGCAAAAATAAGTTCTTCTTGTAATTATGTAATTCAACTTTGGAGTGCCTGCTTAGTGAGGATTGATTTGTAATATCTTTGTTTGAGCCTCTCTGCTACTCTCAGGGATAAACTTTTGGTAGAATCGTAATAGTGTAATTACCTAACATTTATCCGGTTAAACACTACTTTAATAAACAAATGAAAATTATTATGTGCAATAACTATTTTGTTTTTGTTGGATGGTATTGAGTGCAATAATATGTCTTCTGTATTGATTATTCTGTGTGAAGTGGAAGGTGTAACTTTTTAAAATTTATATTTTTTTTTCTCCCCGGGAAGGATACTGTTCATTAATTTATAGTTTATTTCTGGTATGTTTACATGATTGCTATTGTAACTATAATAAAAATTCTAAAGACTAATGTTAAGAAATAATTACTCAGTAATAGTTTGATTTGTAAAACAATAGTACTGCAGTGTTGAATATATTTTGATTTTCCAGGTAAATAGATATATATATATTAATTGCAATAAGAGTTAAATAAATAAATAAGTTTTTCTAGATCATTCAATGGTTAAATTTATTTTGTGTGCTCATAATTTTTTACCAGTCTTTACTCAAATGGATTTTAGGGTTATTCCGAAATAAACACAACGCAATTAGAACAGGTTATTGATACTGGTATGTTATGGTAGGAAAGAGTATTCTGGTGTTATGGTCAATTGTAGGATACCTTTTGGTAACGTAGGAAAATTTAGAAGGTAAAAATTCAAAAAAAAAACCATAACATTTTTGGTGCCATTCAAAAAAAAAAGCCATAACATTTATTGGTGCCGTGACCAGGATAAATTGTAGGTGCTGTAAAAATTTTCAGATATAACATTAGCGAATTTAATTAAGTGATTCATAAAAATCAAAATTTTAATTTGTAATTATTCAAAATTTGAGCTACACAAGTTTGGTTATATTCTTTTTTGGCCTATTAATTCTAGTGTAATACATTTTGGCTTTCCGAGTTTACGCGAACTGCGTCGTCAATCTTGTACACGCAAACAATGGATAGGTGATTTTTTTCACGTAATAAACTCAGTTTTTCATGTCAAAAATTAATTTGATTTCTTTGTATTTAATATCATTAGTTGCAGAAAAATTAGCTCTTTAATTTGACATAACTTTCGTTTTTCTAACTTTAATTGCATTTCAGTTATGAGCTTTAATTAGTAAATTTTTCTTCGTTTGCTTGTGATTTAGTTAAAGGGGGATGAAATGCCCTCTTTCCGGTTGAAAAGTCACTTTTTGCGAGTTTCAGCGTTTTTTCGTTGGGACCCCTTGCAGGGTTGTTGAAATTCCTAATTTTTCCCTGCCACAGGGGGTGTTTATTTGGCGAGGGTTTGGCGACATAGAATTTCCGTTGAGGTTTCAAAGTAGTGGATTTGACGAGTTTGATAACATGAGGGTATATTGTAGTTGCAATTATTTTAACTTTCGGCGAAAAGTGTGTTGTGCCAACTTGGTAGTCCGGCGTCCTCCCTTTTAACGGGTTGTTTTGGGGGACGAGCACACTTTTTGACACGTCTTCTGCTTTCTTTTGAATTCCTTTCGGTGCTGCGCGCATCGGCAGCAGATTCTGCCGAGTAAATGCTTTTCTTAACCGATAATGTTACGGGCCTCGTGCCTCCGCGCCTTGAGCGCGGGCTCTGGTTTACGGGTATCTTTGTGTATACCTAACTCTTCGTAGCTACATCATATTTTTTTTGGGGTGTATGCGTTTACATTAAGTTCTCAAGAAATTTAATGCTGAAAATCGTCGTCTAGAAAGATGTCTCTATTGTCTCTACCTAGTTCTCTACCATACAAATGCTTCATTTGTTTTTTTGGCTTCATCCAACACCCGCTTCTTCTTTGAACTTAGAAGTCGGACTCGCCTATTCCACCGACTGATTCCTGAGCTCAAATTTTCTCCTTGCTGACAGCTGTCGTCTCCAAGTCCTGGACTGTATTTCAAATATCATCCAAGATGGGATCTTCCTTGTTCATCCTGAATCAATTAGAAAACCTCCTCGGCTCCCGTGATAACCTCCATATAATCGACGAACTCTCTTTTCCTGCTACTCGCTGCCGGCTTTACTCCTGAACTTCCAGGGACAATTTTGTTTCGGATGGTTAGATTTTGCCTGCTACTCAGCAACTGCTTTTCTCAGATAAGTTATTTTTTTTTATGTTTTCTTTCCCGGTTAGATAAAGTATAATGAATTCTGCAGTTAAATGATTGAATTAATTGATGAGTTGAGCATTAAATTGTTTTTGTAGTAGACTAAGTTAACCTAACTGTATTGAAATCATTTTTTTTGTGTGTGTCGATTAAGTAAAGTATTAAATTGACGAAGGATTTAATTTTTTTTTATTATTGTAACTTAACTTAATTGTAAAGCAAAAATAAGTTCTTCTTGTAATTATGTAATTCAACTTTGGAGTGCCTGCTTAGTGAGGATTGATTTGTAATATCTTTGTTTGAGCCTCTCTGCTACTCTCAGGGATAAACTTTTGGTAGAATCGTAATAGTGTAATTACCTAACATTTATCCGGTTAAACACTACTTTAATAAACAAATGAAAATTATTATGTGCAATAACTATTTTGTTTTTGTTGGATGGTATTGAGTGCAATAATATGTCTTCTGTATTGATTATTCTGTGTGAAGTGGAAGGTGTAACTTGTTAAAATTTATATTTTTTTTTCTCCCCGGGAAGGATACTGTTCATTAATTTATAGTTTATTTCTGGTATGTTTACATGATTGCTATTGTAACTATAATAAAAATTCTAAAGACTAATGTTAAGAAATAATTACTCAGTAATAGTTTGATTTGTAAAACAATAGTACTGCAGTGTTGAATATATTTTGATTTTCCAGGTAAATAGATATATATATATTAATTGCAATAAGAGTTAAATAAATAAATAAGTTTTTCTAGATCATTCAATGGTTAAATTTATTTTGTGTGCTCATAATTTTTTACCAGTCTTTACTCAAATGGATTTTAGGGTTATTCCGAAATAAACACAACGCAATTAGAACAGGTTATTGATACTGGTATGTTATGGTAGGAAAGAGTATTCTGGTGTTATGGTCAATTGTAGGATACCTTTTGGTAACGTAGGAAAATTTAGAAGGTAAAAATTCAAAAAAAAAACCATAACATTTTTGGTGCCATTCAAAAAAAAAAGCCATAACATTTATTGGTGCCGTGACCAGGATAAATTGTAGGTGCTGTAAAAATTTTCAGATATAACATTAGCGAATTTAATTAAGTGATTCATAAAAATCAAAATTTTAATTTGTAATTATTCAAAATTTGAGCTACACAAGTTTGGTTATATTCTTTTTTGGCCTATTAATTCTAGTGTAATACATTTTGGCTTTCCGAGTTTACGCGAACTGCGTCGTCAATCTTGTACACGCAAACAATGGATAGGTGATTTTTTTCACGTAATAAACTCAGTTTTTCATGTCAAAAATTAATTTGATTTCTTTGTATTTAATATCATTAGTTGCAGAAAAATTAGCTCTTTAATTTGACATAACTTTCGTTTTTCTAACTTTAATTGCATTTCAGTTATGAGCTTTAATTAGTAAATTTTTCTTCGTTTGCTTGTGATTTAGTTAAAGGGGGATGAAATGCCCTCTTTCCGGTTGAAAAGTCACTTTTTGCGAGTTTCAGCGTTTTTTCGTTGGGACCCCTTGCAGGGTTGTTGAAATTCCTAATTTTTCCCTGCCACAGGGGGTGTTTATTTGGCGAGGGTTTGGCGACATAGAATTTCCGTTGAGGTTTCAAAGTAGTGGATTTGACGAGTTTGATAACATGAGGGTATATTGTAGTTGCAATTATTTTAACTTTCGGCGAAAAGTGGGTTGTGCCAACTTGGTAGTCCGGCGTCCTCCCTTTTAACGGGTTGTTTTGGGGGACGAGCACACTTTTTGACACGTCTTCTGCTTTCTTTTGAATTCCTTTCGGTGCTGCGCGCATCGGCAGCAGATTCTGCCGAGTAAATGCTTTTCTTAACCGATAATGTTACGGGCCTCGTGCCTCCGCGCCTTGAGCGCGGGCTCTGGTTTACGGGTATCTTTGTGTATACCTAACTCTTCGTAGCTACATCATATTTTTTTGGGGTGTATGCGTTTACATTAAAGTTCTCAAGAAATTTAATGCTGAAAATCGTCATCTAGAAAGATGTCTCTATTGTCTTTACCTAGTTCTCTACCATAGAAATGCTTCATTTGTTTTTTTGGCTTCATCCAACACCCGCTTCTTCTTTGAACTTAGAAGTCGGACTCGCCTTTTCCACCGACTGATTCCTGAGCTGAAATTTTCTCCTTGCTGACAGCTGTCGTCTCCAAGTCCTGGACTGTATTTCAAAATATCATCCAAGATGGGATCTTCCTTGTTCATCCTGAATCAATTAGAAAACCTCCTCGGCTCCCGTCATAACCTCCATATAATCGACGAACTCTCTTTTCCTGCTACTCGCTGCCGGCTTTACTCCTGAACTTCCAGGGACAATTTTGTTTCGGATGTTTAGATTTTGCCTGCTACTCAGCAACTGCTTTTCTCAGATAAGTTATTTTTTTTATGTTTTCTTTCCCGGTTAGATAAAGTATAATGAATTCTGCAGTTAAATGATTGAATTAATTGATGAGTTGAGCATTAAATTGTTTTTGTAGTAGACCAAGTTAACCTAACTCTATTGATATCATTTTTTTGTGTGTGTCGATTAAGTAAAGTATTAAATTTACGAAGGATTTAATTTTTTTTATTATTGTAACTTAACTTAATTGTAAAGGAAAAATAAGTTCTTGTAATTATGTAATTCAACTTTGGAGTGCCTGCTTAGTGAGGATTGATTTGTAATATCTTTGTTTGAGCCTCTCTGCTACTCTCAGGGATAAACTTTTGGTAGAATCGTAATAGTGTAATTACCTAACATTTATCCGGTTAAACACTACTTTAATAAACAAATGAAAATTATTATGTGCAATAACTATTTTATTTTTGTTGGATGGTATTGAGTGCAATAATATGTCTTCTGTATTGATTATTCTGTGTGAAGTGGAAGGTGTAACTTGTTAAAATTTATATTTTTTTTCTCCCCGTGGAGGGTACTGTTCATTAATTTATAGTTTATTTCTGGTATGTTTACATGATTGCTATTGTAACTATAATAAAAATTCTAAAGACTAATGTTAAGAAATAATTACTCAGTAATAGTTTGATTTGTAAAACAATAGTACTGCAGTGTTGAATATATTTTGATTTTCCAGGTAAATAGATATATATATATATTAATTGCAATAAGAGTTAAATAAATAAATAAGTTTTTCTAGATCATTCAATAGTTAAATTTATTTTGTGTGCTCATAATTTTTTACCAGTCTTTACTCAAATGGATTTTAGGGTTATTCCGAAATAAACACAACGCAATTAGAACAGGTTATTGATACTGGTATGTTATGGTAGGAAAGAGTATTCTGGTGTTATGGTCAATTGTAGGATACCTTTTGGTAACGTAGGAAAATTTAGAAGGTAAAAATTCAAAAAAAAACCATAACATTTTGGTGCCATTCAAAAAAAAAAGCCATAACATTTATTGGTGCCGTGACCAGGATAAATTGTAGGTGCTGTAAAAATTTTCAGATATAACATTAGCGAATTTAATTAAGTGATTCATAAAAATCAAAATTTTAATTTGTAATTATTCAAAATTTGAGCTACACAAGTTTGGTTATATTCTTTTTTGGCCTATTAATTCTAGTGTAATATATTTTGGCTTTCCGAGTTTACGCGAACTGCGTCGTCAATCTTGTACACGCAAACAATGGATAGGTGATATTTTTCACGTAATAAACTCAGTTTTTCATGTCAAAAATTAATTTGATTTATTAGTATTTAATCTCATTAGTTGCAGAAAAATTAGCTCTTTAATTTGACATAACTTTCGTTTTTCTAACTTTAATTGCATTTCAGTTATGAGCTTTAATTAGTAAATTTTTCTTCGTTTGCTTGTGATTTAGTTAAAGGGGGATGAAATGCCCTCTTTCCGGTTGAAAAGTCACTTTTTGCGAGTTTCAGCGTTTTTTCGTTGGGACCCCTTGCAGGGTTGTTGAAATTCCTAATTTTTCCCTGCCACAGGTGGTGTTTATTTGGCGAGGGTTTGGCGACATAGAATTTCCGTTGAGGTTTCAAAGTAGTGGATTTGGCGAGTTTGATAACATGAGGGTATATTGTAGTTGCAATTATTTTAACTTTCGGCGAAAAGTGGGTTGTGCCAACTTGGTAGTCCGGCGTCCTCCCTTTTAACGGGTTGTTTTGGGGGACGAGCACACTTTTTGACACGTCTTCTGCTTTCTTTTGAATTCCTTTCGGTGCTGCGCGCATCGGCAGCAGATTCTGCCGAGTAAATGCTTTTCTTAACCGATAATGTTACGGGCCTCGTGCCTCCGCGCCTTGAGCGCGGGCTCTGGTTTACGGGTATCTTTGTGTATACCTAAGTCTTCGTAGCTACATCATATTTTTTTTGGGGTGTATGCGTTTACATTAAGTTCTCAAGAAATTTAATGCTGAAAATCGTCATCTAGAAAGATGTCTCTATTGTCTCTACCTAGTTCTCTACCATACAAATGCTTCATTTGTTTTTTGGCTTCATCCAACACCCGCTTCTTCTTTGAACTTAGAAGTCGGACTCGCCTATTCCACCGACTGATTCCTGAGCTCAAATTTTCTCCTTGCTGACAGCTGTCGTCTCCAAGTCCTGGAATGTATTTCAAATATCATCCAAGATGGGATCTTCCTTGTTCATCCTGAATCAATTAGAAAACCTCCTCGGCTCCCGTGATAACCTCCATATAATCGACGAACTCTCTTTTCCTGCTACTCGCTGCCGGCTTTACTCCTGAACTTCCAGGGACAATTTTGTTTCGGATGGTTAGATTTTGCCTGCTACTCAGCAACTGCTTTTCTCAGATAAGTTATTTTTTTTTATGTTTTCTTTCCCGGTTAGATAAAGTATAATGAATTCTGCAGTTAAATGATTGAATTAATTGATGAGTTGAGCATTAAATTGTTTTTGTAGTAGACCAAGTTAACCTAACTCTATTGATATCATTTTTTTTGTGTGTGTCTGTGTGTGTCGATTAAGTAAAGTATTAAATTTACGAAGGATTTAATTTTTTTTATTATTGTAACTTAACTTAATTGTAAAGGAAAAATAAGTTCTTCTTGTAATTATGTAATTCAACTTTGGAGTGCCTGCTTAGTGAGGATTGATTTGTAATATCTTTGTTTGAGCCTCTCTGCTACTCTCAGGGATAAACTTTTGGTAGAATCGTACTAGTGTAATTACCTAACATTTATCCGGTTAAACACTACTTTAATAAACAAATGAAAATTATTATGTGCAATAACTAATTTATTTTTGTTGGATGGTATTGAGTGCAATAATATGTCTTCTGTATTGATTATTCTGTGTGAAGTGGAAGGTGTAACTTGTTAAAATTTATATTTTTTTTCTCCCCGTGGAGGGTACTGTTCATTAATTTATAGTTTATTTCTGGTATGTTTACATGATTGCTATTGTAACTATAATAAAAATTCTAAAGACTAATGTTAAGAAATAATTACTCAGTAATAGTTTGATTTGTAAAACAATAGTACTGCAGTGTTGAATATATTTTGATTTTCCAGGTAAATAGATATATATATATTAATTGCAATAAGAGTTAAATAAATAAATAAGTTTTTCTAGATCAATCAATGGTTAAATTTATTTTGTGTCCTCATGATTTTTACCAGTCTTTACTCAAATGTATTTTAGTGTTATTCCGAAATAAACACAACGCAATTAGAACAGGTTATTGATACTGGTATGTTATGGTAGGAAAGAGTATTCTGGTGTTATGGTCAATTGTAGGATACCTTTTGGTAACGTAGGAAAATTTAGAAGGTAAAAATTCAAAAAAAAAACCATAACATTTATTGGTGCCGTGACCAGGATAAATTGTAGGTGCTGTAAAAATTTTCAGATATAACATTAGCGAATTTAATTAAGTGATTCATAAAAATCAAAATTTTAATTTGTAATTATTCAAAATTTGAGCTACACAAGTTTGGTTATATTCTTTTTTGGCCTATTAATTCTAGTGTAATACATTTTGGCTTTCCGAGTTTACGCGAACTGCGTCGTCAATCTTGTACACGCAAACAATGGATAGGTGATTTTTTTCACGTAATAAACTCAGTTTTTCATGTCAAAAATTAATTTGATTTCTTAGTATTTAATATCATTAGTTGCAGAAAATTTAGCTGTTTAATTTGACATAACTTTCGTTTTTCTAACTTTAATTGCATTTCAGTTATGAGCTTTAATTAGTAAGTTTTTCTTCGTTTGCTTGTGATTTAGTTAAAGGGGGATGAAATGCCCTCTTTCCGGTTGAAAAGTCACTTTTTGCGAGTTTCAGCGTTCTTCCGTTGGGTCCCCTTGCAGGATTGTTGAAATTCCTAATTTTTCCCTGCCACAGGTTGTGTTTATTTGGCGAGGGTTTGGCGACATAGAATTTCCGTTGAGATTTCAAAGTAGTGGATTTGGCGAGTTTGATAACATGAGGGTATATTGTAGTTGCAATTATTTTAACTTTCGGCGAAAAGTGGGTTGTGCCAACTTGGCAGTCCGGTGTCCTCCCTTTTAACGGGTTGTTTTGGGGGACGAGCACACTTTTTGACACGTCTTCTGCTTTCTTTTGAATTCCTTTCGGTGCTGCGCGCATCGGGAGCAGATTCTGCCGAGAAAATGCTTTTCTTAACCGATAATGTTACGGGCCTCGTGCCTCCGCGCCTTTAGCGCGGGCTCTGGTTTACGGGTATCTTTGTGTATACCTAAGTCTTCGTAGCTACATCATATTTTTTTGGGTGTATGCGTTTACATTAAAGTTCTCAAGAAATTTAATGCTGAAAATCGTCATCTAGAAAGATGTCTCTATTGTCTCTACCTAGTTCTCTACCATACAAATGCTTCATTTGTTTTTTGGCTTCATCCAACACCCGCTTCTTCTTTGAACTTAGAAGTCGGACTCGCCTATTCCACCGACTGATTCCTGAGCTCAAATTTTCTCCTTGCTGACAGCTGTCGTCTCCAAGTCCTGGAATGTATTTCAAATATCATCCAAGATGGGATCTTCCTTGTTCATGCTGAATCAATTAGAAAACCTCCTCGGCTCCCGTCATAACCTCCATATAATCGACGAACTCTCTTTTCCTGCTACTCGCTGCCGGCTTTACTCCTGAACTTCCAGGGACAATTTTGTTTCGGATGTTTAGATTTTGCCTGCTACTCAGCAACTGCTTTTCTCAGATAAGTTATTTTTTTTTATGTTTTCTTTCCCGGTTAGATAAAGTATAATGAATTCTGCAGTTAAATGATTGAATTAATTGATGAGTTGAGCATTAAATTGTTTTTGTAGTAGACCAAGTTAACCTAACTCTATTGATATCATTTTTTTGTGTGTGTCGATTAAGTAAAGTATTAAATTTACGAAGGATTTAATTTTTTTTATTATTGTAACTTAACTTAATTGTAAAGGAAAAATAAGTTCTTCTTGTAATTATGTAATTCAACTTTGGAGTGCCTGCTTAGTGAGGATTGATTTGTAATATCTTTGTTTGAGCCTCTCTGCTACTCTCAGGGATAAACTTTTGGTAGAATCGTAATAGTGTAATTACCTAACATTTATCCGGTTAAACACTACTTTAATAAACAAATGAAAATTATTATGTGCAATAACTATTTTATTTTTGTTGGATGGTATTGAGTGCAATAATATGTCTTCTGTATTGATTATTCTGTGTGAAGTGGAAGGTGTAACTTGTTAAAATTTATATTTTTTTTCTCCCCGTGGAGGGTACTGTTCATTAATTTATAGTTTATTTCTGGTATGTTTACATGATTGCTATTGTAACTATAATAAAAATTCTAAAGACTAATGTTAAGAAATAATTACTCAGTAATAGTTTGATTTGTAAAACAATAGTACTGCAGTGTTGAATATATTTTGATTTTCCAGGTAAATAGATATATATATATATTAATTGCAATAAGAGTTAAATAAATAAATAAGTTTTTCTAGATCATTCAATAGTTAAATTTATTTTGTGTGCTCATAATTTTTTACCAGTCTTTACTCAAATGGATTTTAGGGTTATTCCGAAATAAACACAACGCAATTAGAACAGGTTATTGATACTGGTATGTTATGGTAGGAAAGAGTATTCTGGTGTTATGGTCAATTGTAGGATACCTTTTGGTAACGTAGGAAAATTTAGAAGGTAAAAATTCAAAAAAAAAACCATAACATTTTTGGTGCCATTCAAAAAAAAAGCCATAACATTTATTGGTGCCGTGACCAGGATAAATTGTAGGTGCTGTAAAAATTTTCAGATATAACATTAGCGAATTTAATTAAGTGATTCATAAAAATCAAAATTTTAATTTGTAATTATTCAAAATTTGAGCTACACAAGTTTGGTTATATTCTTTTTTGGCCTATTAATTCTAGTGTAATATATTTTGGCTTTCCGAGTTTACGCGAACTGCGTCGTCAATCTTGTACACGCAAACAATGGATAGGTGATATTTTTCACGTAATAAACTCAGTTTTTCATGTCAAAAATTAATTTGATTTATTAGTATTTAATCTCATTAGTTGCAGAAAAATTAGCTCTTTAATTTGACATAACTTTCGTTTTTCTAACTTTAATTGCATTTCAGTTATGAGCTTTAATTAGTAAATTTTTCATCGTTTGCTTGTGATTTAGTTAAAGGGGGATGAAATGCCCTCTTTCCGGTTGAAAAGTCACTTTTTGCGAGTTTCAGCGTTTTTTCGTTGGGACCCCTTGCAGGGTTGTTGAAATTCCTAATTTTTCCCTGCCACAGGTGGTGTTTATTTGGCGAGGGTTTGGCGACATAGAATTTCCGTTGAGGTTTCAAAGTAGTGGATTTGGCGAGTTTGATAACATGAGGGTATATTGTAGTTGCAATTATTTTAACTTTCGGCGAAAAGTGGGTTGTGCCAACTTGGTAGTCCGGCGTCCTCCCTTTTAACGGGTTGTTTTGGGGGACGAGCACACTTTTTGACACGTCTTCTGCTTTCTTTTGAATTCCTTTCGGTGCTGCGCGCATCGGCAGCAGATTCTGCCGAGTAAATGCTTTTCTTAACCGATAATGTTACGGGCCTCGTGCCTCCGCGCCTTGAGCGCGGGCTCTGGTTTACGGGTATCTTTGTGTATACCTAAGTCTTCGTAGCTACATCATATTTTTTTTGGGGTGTATGCGTTTACATTAAGTTCTCAAGAAATTTAATGCTGAAAATCGTCATCTAGAAAGATGTCTCTATTGTCTCTACCTAGTTCTCTACCATACAAATGCTTCATTTGTTTTTTGGCTTCATCCAACACCCGCTTCTTCTTTGAACTTAGAAGTCGGACTCGCCTATTCCACCGACTGATTCCTGAGCTCAAATTTTCTCCTTGCTGACAGCTGTCGTCTCCAAGTCCTGGAATGTATTGCAAATATCATCCAAGATGGGATCTTCCTTGTTCATCCTGAATCAATTAGAAAACCTCCTCGGCTCCCGTGATAACCTCCATATAATCGACGAACTCTCTTTTCCTGCTACTCGCTGCCGGCTTTACTCCTGAACTTCCAGGGACAATTTTGTTTCGGATGGTTAGATTTTGCCTGCTACTCAGCAACTGCTTTTCTCAGATAAGTTATTTTTTTTTATGTTTTCTTTCCCGGTTAGATAAAGTATAATGAATTCTGAAGTTAAATGATTGAATTAATTGATGAGTTGAGCATTAAATTGTTTTTGTAGTAGACCAAGTTAACCTAACTCTATTGATATCATGTTTTTTTGTGTGTGTGTGTGTGTGTCGATTAAGTAAAGTATTAAATTTACGAAGGATTTTATTTTTTTTATTATTGTAACTTAACTTAATTGTAAAGGAAAAATAAGTTCTTCTTGTAATTATGTAATTCAACTTTGGAGTGCCTGCTGAGTGAGGATTGATTTGTAATATCTTTGTTTGAGCCTCTCTGCTACTCTCAGGGATAAACTTTTGGTAGAATCGTAATAGTGTAATTACCTAACATTTATCCGGTTAAACACTACTTTAATAAACAAATGAAAATTATTATGTGCAATAACTAATTTATTTTTGTTGGATGGCATTGAGTGCAATAATATGTCTTCTGTATTGATTATTCTGTGTGAAGTGGAAGGTGTAACTTGTTAAAATTTATATTTTTTTTCTCCCCGTGGAGGGTACTGTTCATTAATTTATAGTTTATTTCTGGTATGTTTACATGATTGCTATTGTAACTATAATAAAAATTCTAAAGACTAATGTTAAGAAATAATTACTCAGTAATAGTTTGATTTGTAAAACAATAGTACTGCAGTGTTGAATATATTTTGATTTTCCAGGTAAATAGATATATATATATTAATTGCAATAAAAGTTAAATAAATAAATAAGTTTTTCTAGATCATTCAATGGTTAAATTTATTTTGTGTGCTCATGATTTTTACCAGTCTTTACTCAAATGGATTTTAGGGTTATTCCGAAATAAACACAACGCAATTAGAACAGGTTATTGATACTGGTATGTTATGGTAGGAAAGAGTATTCTGGTGTTATGGTCAATTGTAGGATACCTTTTGGTAACGTAGGAAAATTTAGAAGGTAAAAATTCAAAAAAAAAACCATAACATTTTTGGTGCCATTCAAAAAAAAAAGCCATAACATTTATTGGTGCCGTGACCAGGATAAATTGTAGGTGCTGTAAAAATTTTCAGATATAACATTAGCGAATTTAATTAAGTGATTCATAAAAATCAAAATTTTAATTTGTAATTATTCAAAATTTGAGCTACACAAGTTTGGTAATATTCTTTTTTGGCCTATTAATTCTAGTGTAATATATTTTGGCTTTCCGAGTTTACGCGAACTGCGTCGTCAATCTTGTACACGCAAACAATGGATAGGTGATATTTTTCACGTAATAAACTCAGTTTTTCATGTCAAAAATTAATTTGATTTATTAGTATTTAATCTCATTAGTTGCAGAAAAATTAGCTCTTTAATTTGACATAACTTTCGTTTTTCTAACTTTAATTGCATTTCAGTTATGAGCTTTAATTAGTAAATTTTTCTTCGTTTGCTTGTGATTTAGTTAAAGGGGGATGAAATGCCCTCTTTCCGGTTGAAAAGTCACTTTTTGCGAGTTTCAGCGTTTTTTCGTTGGGACCCCTTGCAGGGTTGTTGAAATTCCTAATTTTTCCCTGCCACAGGTGGTGTTTATTTGGCGAGGGTTTGGCGACATAGAATTTCCGTTGAGGTTTCAAAGTAGTGGATTTGGCGAGTTTGATAACATGAGGGTATATTGTAGTTGCAATTATTTTAACTTTCGGCGAAAAGTGGGTTGTGCCAACTTGGTAGTCCGGCGTCCTCCCTTTTAACGGGTTGTTTTGGGGGACGAGCACACTTTTTGACACGTCTTCTGCTTTCTTTTGAATTCCTTTCGGTGCTGCGCGCATCGGCAGCAGATTCTGCCGAGTAAATGCTTTTCTTAACCGATAATGTTACGGGCCTCGTGCCTCCGCGCCTTGAGCGCGGGCTCTGGTTTACGGGTATCTTTGTGTATACCTAAGTCTTCGTAGCTACATCATATTTTTTTTGGGGTGTATGCGTTTACATTAAGTTCTCAAGAAATTTAATGCTGAAAATCGTCATCTAGAAAGATGTCTCTATTGTCTCTACCTAGTTCTCTACCATACAAATGCTTCATTTGTTTTTTTGGCTTCATCCAACACCCGCTTCTTCTTTGAACACAGAAGTCGGACTCGCCTATTCCACCGACTGATTCCTGAGCTCAAATTTTCTCCTTGCTGACAGCTGTCGTCTCCAAGTCCTGGACTGTATTTCAAATATCATCCAAGATGGGATCTTCCTTGTTCATCCTGAATCAATTAGAAAACCTCCTCGGCTCCCGTGATAACCTCCATATAATCGACGAACTCTCTTTTCCTGCTACTCGCTGCCGGCTTTACTCCTGAACTTCCAGGGACAATTTTGTTTCGGATGGTTAGATTTTGCCTGCTACTCAGCAACTGCTTTTCTCAGATAAGTTATTTTTTTATGTTTTCTTTCCCGGTTAGATAAAGTATAATGAATTCTGCAGTTAAATGATTGAATTAATTGATGAGTTGAGCATTAAATTGTTTTTGTAGTACACCGAGTTAACCTAACTCTATTGATATCATTTTTTTTGTGTGTGTCGATTAAGTAAAGTATTAAATTTACGAGGGATTTAATTTTTTTTTATTATTGTAACAACTTAATTGTAAAGGAAAAATAAGTTCTTCTTGTAATTATGTAATTCAACTTTGGAGTGCCTGCTTAGTGAGGATTGATTTGTAATATCTTTGTTTGAGCCTCTCTCCTACTCTCAGGGATTAACTTTTGGTAGAATCGTAATAGTGTAATTACCTAACATTTATCCGGTTAAACACTACTTTAATAAACAAATGAAAATTATTATGTGCAATAACTATTTTATTTTTGTTGGATGGTATTGAGTGCAATAATATGTCTTCTGTATTGATTATTCTGTGTGAAGTGGAAGGTGTAACTTGTTAAAATTTATATTTTTTTTTCTCCCCGGGGAGGGTACTGTTCATTAATTTATAGTTTATTTCTGGAATGTTTACATGATTGCTATAGTAACTATAATAGAAATTCTAAAGACTAATGTTAAGAAATAATTACTCAGTAATAGTTTGATTTGTAAAACAATAGTACTGCAGTGTTGAATATATTTTGATTTTCCAGGTAAATAGATATATATATATATTAATTGCAATAAGAGTTAAATAAATAGGTTTTTCTAGATCATTCAATGGTTAAATTTATTTTGTGTGCTCATGATTTTTACCAGTCTTTACTCAAATGGATTTTAGGGTTATTCCGAAATAAACACAACGCAATTAGAACAGGTTATTGATACTGGTATGTTATGGTAGGAAAGAGTATTCTGGTGTTATGGTCAATTGTAGGATACCTTTTGGTAACGTAGGAAAATTTAGAAGGTAAAAATTCAAAAAAAAACCATAACATTTTTGGTGCCATTCAAAAAAAAAAGCCATAACATTTATTGGTGCCGTGACCAGGATAAATTGTAGGTGCTGTAAAAATTTTCAGATATAACATTAGCGAATTTAATTAAGTGATTCATAAAAATCAAAATTTTAATTTGTAATTATTCAAAATTTGAGCTACACAAGTTTGGTTATATTCTTTTTTGGCGTATTAATTCTAGTGTAATACATTTTGGCTTTCCGAGTTTACGCGAACTGCGTCGTCAATCTTGTACACGCAAACAATGGATAGGTGATATTTTTCACGTAATAAACTCAGTTTTTCATGTCAAAAATTAATTTGATTTATTAGTATTTAATCTCATTAGTTGCAGAAAAATTAGCTCTTTAATTTGACATAACTTTCGTTTTTCTAACTTTAATTGCATTTCAGTTATGAGTTTTAATTAGTAAATTTTTCTTCGTTTGCTTGTGATTTAGTTAAAGGGGGATGAAATGCCCTCTTTCCGGTTGAAAAGTCACTTTTTGCGAGTTTTAGCGTTTTTTCGTTGGGACCCCTTGCAGGGTTGTTGAAATTCCTAATTTTTCCCTGCCACAGGTGGTGTTTATTTGGCGAGGGTTTGGCGACATAGAATTTCCGTTGAGGTTTCAAAGTAGTGGATTTGGCGAGTTTGATAACATGAGGGTATATTGTAGTTGCAATTATTTTAACTTTCGGCGAAAAGTGGGTTGTGCCAACTTGGTAGTCCGGCGTCCTCCCTTTTAACGGGTTGTTTTGGGGGACGAGCACACTTTTTGACACGTCTTCTGCTTTCTTTTGAATTCCTTTCGGTGCTGCGCGCATCGGCAGCAGATTCTGCCAAGAAAATGCTTTTCTTAACCGATAATGTTACGGGCCTCGTGCCTCCGCGCCTTTAGCGCGGGCTCTGAGTTACGGGTATCTTTGTGTATACCTAAGTCTTCGTAGCTACATCATAATTTTTTGGGTGTATGCGTTTAAATTAAAGTTCTCAAGAAATTTAATGCTGAAAATCGTCATCAAGAAAGATGTCTTTATTGTCTCTACCTAGTTCTCTACCATAGAAATGCTTCATTTCTTTTTTTTTTGGCTTCATCCAACACCCGCTTTTTCTTTGAACTTAGAAGTCGGACTCGCCTATTCCACCGACTGATTCCTGAGCTGAAATTTTCTCCTTGCTGACAGCTGTCGTCTCCAAGTCATGGACTGTATTTCAAATTTCATCCAAGATGGGATCTTCCTTGTTCGTCCTGAATCAATTAGAAAACCTCCTCGGCTCCCGTCATAACCTCCATATAATCGACGAACTCTCTTTTCCTGCTACTCGCTGCACGCTTTACTCCTGAACTTCCAGGGACAATTTTGTTTCGGATGGTTAGATTTTGCCTGCTACTCAGCAACTGCTTTTCTCAGATAAGTTATTTTTTTTATGTTTTCTTTCCCGGTTAGATAAAGTATAATGAATTCTGCAGTTAAATGATTGAATTAATTGATGAGTTGAGCATTAAATTTTTTTTGTAGTAGACCAAGTTAACCTAACTCTATTCAGATCATTTTTTGTGTGTGTCGATTAAGTAATGTATTGAATTGACGAAGGATTTAATTTTTTTTATTATTGTAACTTAACTTAATTGTAAAGGAAAAATAAGTTCTTCTTGTAATTATGTAATTCAACTTTGGAGTGCCTGCTTAGTGAGGATTGATTTGTAATATCTTTGTTTGAGCCTCTCTGCTACTCTCAGGGATTAACTTTTGGTAGAATCGTAATAGTGTAATTACCTAACATTTATCCGGTTAAACACTACTTTAATAAACAAATGAAAATTATTATGTGCAATAACTATTTTATTTTTCTTGGATGGTATTGAGTGCAATAATATGTCTTCTGTATTGATTATTCTGTGTGAAGTGGAAGGTGTAACTTGTTAAAATTTATATTTTTCTTTCTCCCCGGGGAGGGTACTGTTCATTAATTTATAGTTTATTTCTGGTATGTTTACATGATTGCTATAGTAACTATAATAGAAATTCTAAAGACTAATGTTAAGAAATAATTACTCAGTAATAGTTTGATTTGTAAAACAATAGTACTGCAGTGTTGAATATATTTTCATTTTCCAGGTAAATAGATATATATATATTAATTGTAATAAGAGTTAAATAAATAAATAAGTTTTTCTAGATCATTCAATGGTTAAATTTATTTTGTGTGCTCATGATTTTTACCAGTCTTTACTCAAATGTATTTTAGGGTTATTCCGAAATAAACACAACGCAATTAGAACAGGTTATTGATACTGGTATGTTATGGTAGGAAAGAGTATTCTGGTGTTATGGTCAATTGTAGGATACCTTTTGGTAACGTAGGAAAATTTAGAAGGTAAAAATTCAAAAAAAAAACCATAACATTTTTGGTGCCATTCAAAAAAAAGCCATTACATTTTTTGGTGCCGTGACCAGGATAAATTGTAGGGGCTGTAAAAATTTTCAGATATAACATTAGCGAATTTAATTAAGTGATTCATAAAAATCAAAATTTTAATTTGTAATTATTCAAAATTTGAGCTACACAAGTTTGGTTATATTCTTTTTTGGCCTATTAATTCTAGTGTAATATATTTTTTCTTTCCGAGTTTACGCGAACTGCGTCGTCAATCTTGTACACGTAAACAATGGATAGGTGATATTTTTCACGTAATAAACTCAGTTTTTCATGTCAAAAATTAATTTGATTTATTAGTATTTAATCTCATTAGTTCCAGAAAAATTAGCTCTTTAATTTGACATAACTTTCGTTTTTCTAACTTTAATTGCATTTCAGTTATGAGTTTTAATTAGTAAATTTTTCTTCGTTTGCTTGTGATTTAGTTAAAGGGGATGAAATGCCCTCTTTCCGGTTGAAAAGTCACTTTTTGCGAGTTTTAGCGTTTTTTCGTTGGGACCCCTTGCAGGGTTGTTGAAATTCCTAATTTTTCCCTGCCACAGGTGGTGTTTATTTGGCGAGGGTTTGGCGACATAGAATTTCCGTTGAGGTTTCAAAGTAGTGGATTTGGCGAGTTTGATAACATGAGGGTATATTGTAGTTGCAATTATTTTAACTTTCGGCGAAAAGTGGGTTGTGCCAACTTGGTAGTCCGGCGTCCTCCCTTTTAACGGGTTGTTTTGGGGGACGAGCACACTTTTTGACACGTCTTCTGCTTTCTTTTGAATTCCTTTCGGTGCTGCGCGCATCGGCAGCAGATTCTGCCGAGTAAATGCTTTTCTTAACCGATAATGTTACGGGCCTCGTGCCTCCGCGCCTTGAGCGCGGGCTCTGGTTTACGGGTATCTTTGTGTATACCTAAGTCTTCGTAGCTACATCATATTTTTTTTGGGGTGTATGCGTTTACATTAAGTTCTCAAGAAATTTAATGCTGAAAATCGTCATCTAGAAAGATGTGTCTATTGTCTCTACCTAGTTCTCTACCATACAAATGCTTCATTTGTTTTTTTGGCTTCATCCAACACCCGCTTCTTCTTTGAACTTAGAAGTCGGACTCGCCTATTCCACCGACTGATTCCTGAGCTCAAATTTTCTCCTTGCTGACAGCTGTCGTCTCCAAGTCCTGGACTGTATTTCAAATATCATCCAAGATGGGATCTTCCTTGTTCATCGTGAATCAATTAGAAAACCTCCTCGGCTCCCGTGATAACCTCCATATAATCGACGAACTCTCTTTTCCTGCTACTCGCTGCCGGCTTTACTCCTGAACTTCCAGGGACAATTTTGTTTCGGATGGTTAGATTTTGCCTGCTACTCAGCAACTGCTTTTCTCAGATAAGTTATTTTTTTATGTTTTCTTTCCCGGTTAGATAAAGTATAATGAATTCTGCAGTTAAATGATTGAATTAATTGATGAGTTGAGCATTAAATTGTTTTTGTAGTAGACCAAGTTAACCTAACTCTATTGATATCATTTTTTTTTTGTGTGTGTGTGTGTGTCGATTAAGTAAAGTATTAAATTTACGAAGGATTTAATTTTTTTTATTATTGTAACTTAACTTAATTGTAAAGGAAAAATAAGTTCTTCTTGTAATTATGTAATTCAACTTTGGAGTGCCTGCTGAGTGAGGATTGATTTGTAATATCTTTGTTTGAGCCTCTCTGCTACTCTCAGGGATAAACTTTTGGTAGAATCGTAATAGTGTAATTACCTAACATTTATCCGGTTAAACACTACTTTAATAAACAAATGAAAATTATTATGTGCAATAACTAATTTATTTTTGTTGGATGGCATTGAGTGCAATAATATGTCTTCTGTATTGATTATTCTGTGTGAAGTGGAAGGTGTAACTTGTTAAAATTTATATTTTTTTTCTCCCCGTGGAGGGTACTGTTCATTAATTTATAGTTTATTTCTGGTATGTTTACATGATTGCTATTGTAACTATAATAAAAATTCTAAAGACTAATGTTAAGAAATAATTACTCAGTAATAGTTTGATTTGTAAAACAATAGTACTGCAGTGTTGAATATATTTTGATTTTCCAGGTAAATAGATATATATATATTAATTGCAATAAAAGTTAAATAAATAAATAAGTTTTTCTAGATCATTCAATGGTTAAATTTATTTTGTGTGCTCATGATTTTTACCAGTCTTTACTCAAATGGATTTTAGGGTTATTCCGAAATAAACACAACGCAATTAGAACAGGTTATTGATACTGGTATGTTATGGTAGGAAAGAGTATTCTGGTGTTATGGTCAATTGTAGGATACCTTTTGGTAACGTAGGAAAATTTAGAAGGTAAAAATTCAAAAAAAAAACCATAACATTTTTGGTGCCATTCAAAAAAAAAGCCATAACATTTATTGGTGCCGTGACCAGGATAAATTGTAGGTGCTGTAAAAATTTTCAGATATAACATTAGCGAATTTAATTAAGTGATTCATAAAAATCAAAATTTTAATTTGTAATTATTCAAAATTTGAGCTACACAAGTTTGGTAATATTCTTTTTTGGCCTATTAATTCTAGTGTAATATATTTTGGCTTTCCGAGTTTACGCGAACTGCGTCGTCAATCTTGTACACGCAAACAATGGATAGGTGATATTTTTCACGTAATAAACTCAGTTTTTCATGTCAAAAATTAATTTGATTTATTAGTATTTAATCTCATTAGTTGCAGAAAAATTAGCTCTTTAATTTGACATAACTTTCGTTTTTCTAACTTTAATTGCATTTCAGTTATGAGCTTTAATTAGTAAATTTTTCTTCGTTTGCTTGTGATTTAGTTAAAGGGGGATGAAATGCCCTCTTTCCGGTTGAAAAGTCACTTTTTGCGAGTTTCAGCGTTTTTTCGTTGGGACCCCTTGCAGGGTTGTTGAAATTCCTAATTTTTCCCTGCCACAGGTGGTGTTTATTTGGCGAGGGTTTGGCGACATAGAATTTCCGTTGAGGTTTCAAAGTAGTGGATTTGGCGAGTTTGATAACATGAGGGTATATTGTAGTTGCAATTATTTTAACTTTCGGCGAAAAGTGGGTTGTGCCAACTTGGTAGTCCGGCGTCCTCCCTTTTAACGGGTTGTTTTGGGGGACGAGCACACTTTTTGACACGTCTTCTGCTTTCTTTTGAATTCCTTTCGGTGCTGCGCGCATCGGCAGCAGATTCTGCCGAGTAAATGCTTTTCTTAACCGATAATGTTACGGGCCTCGTGCCTCCGCGCCTTGAGCGCGGGCTCTGGTTTACGGGTATCTTTGTGTATACCTAAGTCTTCGTAGCTACATCATATTTTTTTTGGGGTGTATGCGTTTACATTAAGTTCTCAAGAAATTTAATGCTGAAAATCGTCATCTAGAAAGATGTCTCTATTGTCTCTACCTAGTTCTCTACCATACAAATGCTTCATTTGTTTTTTTGGCTTCATCCAACACCCGCTTCTTCTTTGAACATAGAAGTCGGACTCGCCTATTCCACCGACTGATTCCTGAGCTCAAATTTTCTCCTTGCTGACAGCTGTCGTCTCCAAGTCCTGGACTGTATTTCAAATATCATCCAAGATGGGATCTTCCTTGTTCATCCTGAATCAATTAGAAAACCTCCTCGGCTCCCGTGATAACCTCCATATAATCGACGAACTCTCTTTTCCTGCTACTCGCTGCCGGATTTACTCCTGAACTTCCAGGGACAATTTTGTTTCGGATGGTTAGATTTTGCCTGCTACTCAGCAACTGCTTTTCTCAGATAAGTTATTTTTTTTATGTTTTCTTTCCCGGTTAGATAAAGTATAATGAATTCTGCAGTTAAATGATTGAATTAATTGATGAGTTGAGCATTAAATTGTTTTTGTAGTAGACCGAGTTAACCTAACTCTATTGATATCATTTTTTTTGTGTGTGTCGATTAAGTAAAGTATTAAATTTACGAGGGATTTAATTTTTTTTTATTATTGTAACAACTTAATTGTAAAGGAAAAATAAGTTCTTCTTGTAATTATGTAATTCAACTTTGGAGTGCCTGCTTAGTGAGGATTGATTTGTAATATCTTTGTTTGAGCCTCTCTCCTACTCTCAGGGATTAACTTTTGGTAGAATCGTAATAGTGTAATTACCTAACATTTATCCGGTTAAACACTACTTTAATAAACAAATGAAAATTATTATGTGCAATAACTATTTTATTTTTGTTGGATGGTATTGAGTGCAATAATATGTCTTCTGTATTGATTATTCTGTGTGAAGTGGAAGGTGTAACTTGTTAAAATTTATATTTTTTTTTCTCCCCGGGGAGGGTACTGTTCATTAATTTATAGTTTATTTCTGGAATGTTTACATGATTGCTATAGTAACTATAATAGAAATTCTAAAGACTAATGTTAAGAAATAATTACTCAGTAATAGTTTGATTTGTAAAACAATAGTACTGCAGTGTTGAATATATTTTGATTTTCCAGGTAAATAGATATATATATATATTAATTGCAATAAGAGTTAAATAAATAGGTTTTTCTAGATCATTCAATGGTTAAATTTATTTTGTGTGCTCATGATTTTTACCAGTCTTTACTCAAATGGATTTTAGGGTTATTCCGAAATAAACACAACGCAATTAGAACAGGTTATTGATACTGGTATGTTATGGTAGGAAAGAGTATTCTGGTGTTATGGTCAATTGTAGGATACCTTTTGGTAACGTAGGAAAATTTAGAAGGTAAAAATTCAAAAAAAAAACCATAACATTTTTGGTGCCATTCAAAAAAAAAAAGCCATAACATTTATTGGTGCCGTGACCAGGATAAATTGTAGGTGCTGTAAAAATTTTCAGATATAACATTAGCGAATTTAATTAAGTGATTCATAAAAATCAAAATTTTAATTTGTAATTATTCAAAATTTGAGCTACACAAGTTTGGTTATATTCTTTTTTGGCGTATTAATTCTAGTGTAATACATTTTGGCTTTCCGAGTTTACGCGAACTGCGTCGTCAATCTTGTACACGCAAACAATGGATAGGTGATATTTTTCACGTAATAAACTCAGTTTTTCATGTCAAAAATTAATTTGATTTATTAGTATTTAATCTCATTAGTTACAGAAAAATTAGCTCTTTAATTTGACATAACTTTCGTTTTTCTAACTTTAATTGCATTTCAGTTATGAGTTTTAATTAGTAAATTTTTCTTCGTTTGCTTGTGATTTAGTTAAAGGGGGATGAAATGCCCTCTTTCCGGTTGAAAAGTCACTTTTTGCGAGTTTTAGCGTTTTTTCGTTGGGACCCCTTGCAGGGTTGTTGAAATTCCTAATTTTTCCCTGCCACAGGTGGTGCTTATTTGGCGAGGGTTTGGCGACATAGAATTTCCGTTGAGGTTTCAAAGTAGTGGATTTGGCGAGTTTGATAACATGAGGGTATATTGTAGTTGCAATTATTTTAACTTTCGGCGAAAAGTGGGTTGTGCCAACTTGGTAGTCCGGCGTCCTCCCTTTTAACGGGTTGTTTTGGGGGACGAGCACACTTTTTGACACGTCTTCTGCTTTCTTTTGAATTCCTTTCGGTGCTGCGCGCATCGGGAGCAGATTCTGCCAAGAAAATGCTTTTCTTAACCGATAATGTTACGGGCCTCGTGCCTCCGCGCCTTTAGCGCGGGCTCTGAGTTACGGGTATCTTTGTGTATACCTAAGTCTTCCTAGCTACATCATAATTTTTTGGGTGTATGCGTTTAAATTAAAGTTCTCAAGAAATTTAATGCTGAAAATCGTCATCAAGAAAGATGTCTTTATTGTCTCTACCTAGTTCTCTACCATAGAAATGCTTCATTTCTTTTTTTTTTGGCTTCATCCAACACCCGCTTCTTCTTTGAACTTAGAAGTCGGACTCGCCTATTCCACCGACTGATTCCTGAGCTGAAATTTTCTCCTTGCTGACAGCTGTCGTCTCCAAGTCATGGACTGTATTTCAAATTTCATCCAAGATGGGATCTTCCTTGTTCGTCCTGAATCAATTAGAAAACCTCCTCGGCTCCCGTCATAACCTCCATATAATCGACGAACTCTCTTTTCCTGCTACTCGCTGCACGCTTTACTCCTGAACTTCCAGGGACAATTTTGTTTCGGATGGTTAGATTTTGCCTGCTACTCAGCAACTGCTTTTCTCAGATAAGTTATTTTTTTTTTATGTTTTCTTTCCCGGTTAGATAAAGTATAATGAATTCTGCAGTTAAATGATTGAATTAATTGATGAGTTGAGCATTAAATTTTTTTTGTAGTAGACCAAGTTAACCTAACTCTATTCAGATCATTTTTTGTGTGTGTCGATTAAGTAATGTATTGAATTGACGAAGGATTTAATTTTTTTTATTATTGTAACTTAACTTAATTGTAAAGGAAAAATAAGTTCTTCTTGTAATTATGTAATTCAACTTTGGAGTGCCTGCTTAGTGAGGATTGATTTGTAATATCTTTGTTTGAGCCTCTCTGCTACTCTCAGGGATTAACTTTTGGTAGAATCGTAATAGTGTAATTACCTAACATTTATCCGGTTAAACACTACTTTAATAAACAAATGAAAATTATTATGTGCAATAACTATTTTATTTTTCTTGGATGGTATTGAGTGCAATAATATGTCTTCTGTATTGATTATTCTGTGTGAAGTGGAAGGTGTAACTTGTTAAAATTTATATTTTTCTTTCTCCCCGGGGAGGGTACTGTTCATTAATTTATAGTTTATTTCTGGTATGTTTACATGATTGCTATAGTAACTATAATAGAAATTCTAAAGACTAATGTTAAGAAATAATTACTCAGTAATAGTTTGATTTGTAAAACAATAGTACTGCAGTGTTGAATATATTTTCATTTTCCAGGTAAATAGATATATATATATTAATTGCAATAAGAGTTAAATAAATAAATAAGTTTTTCTAGATCATTCAATGGTTAAATTTATTTTGTGTGCTCATGATTTTTACCAGTCTTTACTCAAATGTATTTTAGGGTTATTCCGAAATAAACACAACGCAATTAGAACAGGTTATTGATACTGGTATGTTATGGTAGGAAAGAGTATTCTGGTGTTATGGTCAATTGTAGGATACCTTTTGGTAACGTAGGAAAATTTAGAAGGTAAAAATTCAAAAAAAAAACCATAACATTTTTGGTGCCATTCAAAAAAAAAGCCATTACATTTTTTGGTGCCGTGACCAGGATAAATTGTAGGGGCTGTAAAAATTTTCAGATATAACATTAGCGAATTTAATTAAGTGATTCATAAAAATCAAAATTTTAATTTGTAATTATTCAAAATTTGAGCTACACAAGTTTGGTTATATTCTTTTTTGGCCTATTAATTCTAGTGTAATATATTTTTTCTTTCCGAGTTTACGCGAACTGCGTCGTCAATCTTGTACACGTAAACAATGGATAGGTGATATTTTTCACGTAATAAACTCAGTTTTTCATGTCAAAAATTAATTTGATTTATTAGTATTTAATCTCATTAGTTCCAGAAAAATTAGCTCTTTAATTTGACATAACTTTCGTTTTTCTAACTTTAATTGCATTTCAGTTATGAGTTTTAATTAGTAAATTTTTCTTCGTTTGCTTGTGATTTAGTTAAAGGGGGATGAAATGCCCTCTTTCCGGTTGAAAAGTCACTTTTTGCGAGTTTTAGCGTTTTTTCGTTGGGACCCCTTGCAGGGTTGTTGAAATTCCTAATTTTTCCCTGCCACAGGTGGTGTTTATTTGGCGAGGGTTTGGCGACATAGAATTTCCGTTGAGGTTTCAAAGTAGTGGATTTGGCGAGTTTGATAACATGAGGGTATATTGTAGTTGCAATTATTTTAACTTTCGGCGAAAAGTGGGTTGTGCCAACTTGGTAGTCCGGCGTCCTCCCTTTTAACGGGTTGTTTTGGGGGACGAGCACACTTTTTGACACGTCTTCTGCTTTCTTTTGAATTCCTTTCGGTGCTGCGCGCATCGGCAGCAGATTCTGCCGAGTAAATGCTTTTCTTAACCGATAATGTTACGGGCCTCGTGCCTCCGCGCCTTGAGCGCGGGCTCTGGTTTACGGGTATCTTTGTGTATACCTAAGTCTTCGTAGCTACATCATATTTTTTTTGGGGTGTATGCGTTTACATTAAGTTCTCAAGAAATTTAATGCTGAAAATCGTCATCTAGAAAGATGTGTCTATTGTCTCTACCTAGTTCTCTACCATACAAATGCTTCATTTGTTTTTTTGGCTTCATCCAACACCCGCTTCTTCTTTGAACTTAGAAGTCGGACTCGCCTATTCCACCGACTGATTCCTGAGCTCAAATTTTCTCCTTGCTGACAGCTGTCGTCTCCAAGTCCTGGACTGTATTTCAAATATCATCCAAGATGGGATCTTCCTTGTTCATCCTGAATCAATTAGAAAACCTCCTCGGCTCCCGTGATAACCTCCATATAATCGACGAACTCTCTTTTCCTGCTACTCGCTGCCGGCTTTACTCCTGAACTTCCAGGGACAATTTTGTTTCGGATGGTTAGATTTTGCCTGCTACTCAGCAACTGCTTTTCTCAGATAAGTTATTTTTTTATGTTTTCTTTCCCGGTTAGATAAAGTATAATGAATTCTGCAGTTAAATGATTGAATTAATTGATGAGTTGAGCATTAAATTGTTTTTGTAGTAGACCAAGTTAACCTAACTCTATTGAAATCATTTTTTTTGTGTGTGTCGATTAAGTAAAGTATTAAATTGACGAAGGATTTAATTTTTTTTATTATTGTAACTTAACTTAATTGTAAAGGAAAAATAAGTTCTTCTTGTAATTATGTAATTCAACTTTGGAGTGCCTGCTTAGTGAGGATTGATTTGTAATATCTTTGTTTGAGCCTCTCTCCTACTCTCAGGGATTAACTTTTGGTAGAATCGTAATAGTGTAATTACCTAACATTTATCCGGTTAAACACTACATTAATAAACAAATGAAAATTATTATGTGCAATAACTATTTTATTTTTGTTGGATGGTATTGAGTGCAATAATATGTCTTCTGTATTGATTATTCTGTGTGAAGTGGAAGGTGTAACTTGTTAAAATTTATATTTTTCTTTCTCCCCGGGGAGGGTACTGTTCATTAATTTATAGTTTATTTCTGGTATGTTTACATGATTGCTATAGTAACTATAATAGAAATTCTAAAGACTAATGTTAAGAAATAATTACTCAGTAATAGTTTGATTTGTAAAACAATAGTACTGCAGTGTTGAATATATTTTGATTTTCCAGGTAAATAGATATATATATATTAATTGCAATAAGAGTTAAATAAATAAATAAGTTTTTCTAGATCATTCAATGGTTAAATTTATTTTGTGTGCTCATGATTTTTACCAGTCTTTACTCAAATGTATTTTAGTGTTATTCCGAAATAAACACAACGCAATTAGAACAGGTTATTGATACTGGTATGTTATGGTAGGAAAGAGTATTCTGGTCTTATGGTCAATTGTAGGATACCTTTTGGTAACGTAGGAAAATTTAGAAAGTAAAAATTCAAAAAAAAAAACCATAACATTTTTGGTGCCATTCAAAAAAAAAGCCATAACATTTATTGCTGCCGTGACCAGGATAAATTGTAGGTGCTGTAAAAATTTTCAGATATAACATTAGCGAATTTAATTAAGTGAATCTTAAAAAATCAAAATTTTAATTTGTAATTATTCAAAATTTGAGCTACACAAGTTTGGTTATATTCTTTTTTCGCCTATTAATTCTAGTGTAATATATTTTGGCTTTCCGAGTTTACCCGAACTGCGTCGTCAATCTTGTACACGCAAACAATGGTTAGGTGATTTTTTTCACGTAATAAACTCAGTTTTTCATGTCAAAAATTAATTTGATTTCTTAGTATTTAATATCATTAGTTGCAGAAAAATTAGCTCTTTAATTTGACATAACTTTCGTTTTTCTAACTTTAATTGCTTTTCAGTTATGAGCTTTAATTAGTAAATTTTTCTTCGTTTGCTTGTGATTTAGTTAAAGGGGGATGAAATGCCCTCTTTCTGTTGAAAAGTCACCTTTTGCGAGTTTCAGCGTTCTTTCGTTGGGAGCCCTTGCAGGGTTGTTGAAATTCCTAATTTTTCCCTGCCACAGGTGCTGTTTATTTGGCGAGGGTTTGGCGACATAGAATTTCCATTGAGGTTTCAAAGTAGTGGATTTGGCGAGTTTGATAACATGAGGGTATGTTGTTGTTGCAATTATTTTAACTTTCGGCGAAAAGTGGGTTGTCCCAACTTGGCAGTCCGTTGTCCTCTCTTTTAACGGGTTGTTTTGGGGGACGAGCACACTTTTTGACACGTCTGCTTTCTTTTGAATTCCTTTCGGTGCTGCGCGCATCGGCAGCAGATTCTGCCGAGAAAATGCTTTTCTTAACCGATAATGTTACGGGCCTCGTGCCTCCGCGCCTTGAACGCGGGCTCTGGTTTACGGGTATCTTTGTGTATACCTAAGTCTTCGTAGCTACATCATATTTTTTGGGCTGTATGGTTTTACATTAAAGTTCTCAAGAAATTTAATGCTGAAAATCGTCATCTAGAAAGATGTCTCTATTGTCTCTACCTAGTTCTCTACCATAGAAATGCTTCATTTCTTTTTTTTGGGCTTCATCCAACACCCGCTTCTTCTTTGAACTTAGAAGTCGGACTCGCCTATTCCACCGACTGATTCCTGAGCTGAAATTTTCTCCTTGCTGACAGCTGTCGTCTCCATGTCCTGGACTGTATTTCAAATTTCATCCAACATGGGATCTTCCTTGTTCATCCTGAATCAATTAGAAAACCTCCTCGGCTCCCGTGATAACCTCCATATAATCGACGAACTCTCTTTTCTTCCTACTCGCTGCCGGCTTTACTCCTGAACTTCCAGGGACAATTTTGTTTCGGATGGTTAGATTTTGCCTGCTACTCAGCAACTGCTTTTCTCAGATAAGTTATTTTTTTTATGTTTTCTTTCCCGGTTAGATAAAGTATAATGAATTCTGCAGTTAAATGATTGAATTAATTGATGAGTTGAGCATTAAATTGTTTTTGTAGTAGACCAAGTTAACCTAACTCTATTGAAATCATTTTTTTTGTGTGTGTCGATTAAGTAAAGTATTAAATTGACGAAGGATTTAATTTTTTTTTATTATTGTAACTTAACTTAATTGTAAAGGAAAAATAAGTTCTTCTTGTAATTATGTAATTCAACTTTGGAGTGCCTGCTTAGTGAGGATTGATTTGTAATATGTTTGTTTGAGCCTCTCTCCTACTCTCAGGGATTAACTTTTGGTAGAATCGTAATAGTGTAATTACCTAACATTTATCCGGTTAAACACTACTTTAATAAACAAATGAAAATTATTATGTGCAATAACTATTTTATTTTTCTTGGATGGTATTGAGTGCAATAATATGTCTTCTGTATTGATTATTCTGTGTGAAGTGGAAGGTGTAACTTGTTAAAATTTATATTTTTCTTTCTCCCCGGGGAGGGTACTGTTCATTAATTTATAGTTTATTTCTGGAATGTTTACATCATTGCTATAGTAACTATAATAGAAATTCTAAAGACTAATGTTAAGAAATAATTACTCAGTAATAGTTTGATTTGTAAAACAATAGTACTGCAGTGTTGAATATATTTTGATTTTCCAGGTAAATAGATATATATATATTAATTGCAATAAGAGTTAAATAAATAAATAAGTTTTTCTAGATCATTCAATGGTTAAATTTATTTTGTGTGCTCATGATTTTTACCAGTCTTTACTCAAATGTATTTTAGGGTTATTCCGAAATAAACACAACGCAATTAGAACAGGTTATTGATACTGGTATGTTATGGTAGGAAAGAGTATTCTGGTGTTATGGTCAATTGTAGGATACCTTTTGGTAACGTAGGAAAATTTAGAAGGTAAAAATTCAAAAAAAAAACCATAACATTTTTGGTGCCATTAAAAAAAAAAGCCATAACATTTATTGGTGCCGTGACCAGGATAAATTGTAGGTGCTGTAAAAATTTTCAGATATAACATTAGCGAATTTAATTAAGTGATTCATAAAAATCAAAATTTTAATTTGTAATTATTCAAAATTTGAGCTACACAAGTTTGGTTATATTCTTTTTTGGCCTATTAATTGTAGTGTAATATATTTTGGCTTTCCGAGTTTACCCGAACTGCGTCGTCAATCTTGTACACGCAAACAATGGTTAGGTGATTTTTTTCACGTAATAAACTCAGTTTTTCATGTCAAAAATTAATTTGATTTCTTTGTATTTAATATCATTAGTTGCAGAAAAATTAGCTCTTTAATTTGACATAACTTTCGTTTTTCTAACTTTAATTGCTTTTCAGTTATGAGCTTTAATTAGTAAATTTTTCTTCGTTTGCTTGTGATTTAGTTAAAGGGGGATGAAATGCCCTCTTTCTGTTGAAAAGTCACCTTTTGCGAGTTTCAGCGTTCTTTCGTTGGGAGCCCTTGCAGGGTTGTTGAAATTCCTAATTTTTCCCTGCCACAGGTGCTGTTTATTTGGCGAGGATTTGGCGACATAGAATTTCCATTGAGGTTTCAAAGTAGTGGATTTGGCGAGTTTGATAACATGAGGGTATGTTGTTGTTGCAATTATTTTAACTTTCGGCGAAAAGTGGGTTGTCCCAACTTGGCAGTCCGTCGTCCTCCCTTTTAACGGGTTGTTTTGGGGGACGAGCACACTTTTTGACACGTCTGCTTTCTTTTGAATTCCTTTCGGTGCTGCGCGCATCGGCAGCAGATTCTGCCGAGTAAATGCTTTTCTTAACCGATAATGTTACGGGCCTCGTGCCTCCGCGCCTTGAACGCGGGCTCTGGTTTACGGGTATCTTTGTGTATACCTAAGTCTTCGTAGCTACATCATATTTTTTTTGGGTGTATGCGTTTACATTAAAGTTCTCAAGAAATTTAATGCTGAAAATCGTCATCTAGAAAGATGTCTCTATTGTCTCTACCTAGTTCTCTACCATAGAAATGCTTCATTTCTTTTTTTTTGGCTTCATCCAACACCCGCTTCTTCTTTGAACTTAGAAGTCGGACTCGCCTATTCCACCGACTGATTCCTGAGCTCAAATTTTCTCCTTGCTGACAGCTGTCGTCTCCAAGTCATGGACTGTATTTCAAATTTCATCCAAGATGGGATCTTCCTTGTTCATCCTGAATCAATTAGAAAACCTCCTCGGCTCCCGTGATAACCTCCATATAATCGACGAACTCTCTTTTCCTGCTACTCGCTGCCGGCTTTACTCCTGAACTTCCAGGGACAATTTTGTTTCGGATGGTTAGATTTTGCCTGCTACTCAGCAACTGCTTTTCTCAGATAAGTTATTTTTTTTATGTTTTTTTTGCCGGTTAGATAAAGTATAATGAATTCTGCAGTTAAATGATTGAATTAATTGATGAGTTGAGCATTAAATTTTTTTTGTAGTAGACCAAGTTAACCTAACTCTATTGATATCATTTTTTTTGTGTGTGTCGATTAAGTAAAGTATTAAATTGACGAAGGATTTAATTTTTTTTTTATTGTACAACTTAATTGTAAAGGAAAAATAAGTTCTTCTTGTAATTATGTAATTCAACTTTGGAGTGCCTGCTTAGTGAGGATTGATTTGTAATATCTTTGTTTGAGCCTCTCTGCTACTCTCAGGGATAAACTTTTGGTAGAATCGTAATAGTGTAATTACCTAACATTTATCCGGTTAAACACTACTTTAATAAACAAATGAAAATTATTATGTGCAATAACTATTTTATTTTTCTTGGATGGTATTGAGTGCAATAATATGTCTTCTGTATTGATTATTCTGTGTGAAGTGGAAGGTGTAACTTGTTAAAATTTATATTTTTTTTCTCCCCGTGGAGGGTACTGTTCATTAATTTATAGTTTATTTCTGGTATGTTTACATGAAATCTATTGTAACTATAATAAAAATTCTAAAGACTAATGTTAAGAAATAATTACTCAGTAATAGTTTGATTTGTAAAACAATAGTACTGCAGTGTTGAATATATTTTGATTTTCCAGGTAAATAGATATATATATATTAATTGCAATAAGAGTTAAATAAATAAATAAGTTTTTCTAGATCATTCAATGGTTAAATTTATTTTGTGTGCTCATGATTTTTACCAGTCTTTACTCAAATGTCTTTTAGGTTTATTCCGAAATAAACACAACGCAATTAGAACAGGTTATTGATACTGGTATGTTATGGTAGGAAAGAGTATTCTGGTGTTATGGTCAATTGTAGGATACCTTTTGGTAACATAGGAAAATTTAGAAGGTAAAAATTCAAAAAAAAAACCATAACATTTTTGGTGCCATTCAAAAAAAAAGCCATAACATTTATTGGTGCCGTGACCAGGATAAATTGTAGGTGCTGTAAAAATTTTCAGATATAACATTAGCGAATTTAATTAAGTGATTCATAAAAATCAAAATTTTAATTTGTAATTATTCAAAATTTGAGCTACACAAGTTTGGTTATATTCTTTTTTGGCCTATTAATTGTAGTGTAATATATTTTGGCTTTCCGAGTTTACCCGAACTGCGTCGTCAATCTTGTACACGCAAACAATGGTTAGGTGATTTTTTTCACGTAATAAACTCAGTTTTTCATGTCAAAAATTAATTTGATTTCTTTGTATTTAATATCATTAGTTGCAGAAAAATTAGCTCTTTAATTTGACATAACTTTCGTTTTTCTAACTTTAATTGCTTTTCAGTTATGAGCTTTAATTAGTAAATTTTTCTTCGTTTGCTTGTGATTTAGTTAAAGGGGGATGAAATGCCCTCTTTCTGTTGAAAAGTCACCTTTTGCGAGTTTCAGCGTTCTTTCGTTGGGACCCCTTGCAGGGTTGTTGAAATTCCTAATTTTTCCCTGCCACAGGTGCTGTTTATTTGGCGAGGATTTGGCGACATAGAATTTCCATTGAGGTTTCAAAGTAGTGGATTTGGCGAGTTTGATAACATGAGGGTATGTTGTTGTTGCAATTATTTTAACTTTCGGCGAAAAGTGGGTTGTCCCAACTTGGCAGTCCGTTGTCCTCTCTTTTAACGGGTTGTTTTGGGGGACGAGCACACTTTTTGACACGTCTGCTTTCTTTTGAATTCCTTTCGGTGCTGCGCGCATCGGCAGCAGATTCTGCCGAGAAAATGCTTTTCTTAACCGATAATGTTACGGGCCTCGTGCCTCCGCGCCTTGAACGCGGGCTCTGGTTTACGGGTATCTTTGTGTATACCTAAGTCTTCGTAGCTACATCATATTTTTTGGGCTGTATGGTTTTACATTAAAGTTCTCAAGAAATTTAATGCTGAAAATCGTCATCTAGAAAGATGTCTCTATTGTCTCTACCTAGTTCTCTACCATAGAAATGCTTCATTTCTTTTTTTTTTGGCTTCATCCAACACCCGCTTCTTCTTTGAACTTAGAAGTCGGACTCGCCTATTCCACCGACTGATTCCTGAGCTGAAATTTTCTCCTTGCTGACAGCTGTCGTCTCCATGTCCTGGACTGTATTTCAAATTTCATCCAACATGGGATCTTCCTTGTTCATCCTGAATCAATTAGAAAACCTCCTCGGCTCCCGTGATAACCTCCATATAATCGACGAACTCTCTTTTCCTCCTACTCGCTGCCGGCTTTACTCCTGAACTTCCAGGGACAATTTTGTTTCGGATGGTTAGATTTTGCCTGCTACTCAGCAACTGCTTTTCTCAGATAAGTTATTTTTTTTATGTTTTCTTTCCCGGTTAGATAAAGTATAATGAATTCTGCAGTTAAATGATTGAATTAATTGATGAGTTGAGCATTAAATTGTTTTTGTAGTAGACCAAGTTAACCTAACTCTATTGATATCATTTTTTTGTGTGTGTCGATTAAGTAAAGTATTAAATTTACGAAGGATTTAATTTTTTTTATTATTGTAACTTAACTTAATTGTAAAGGAAAAATAAGTTCTTCTTGTAATTATGTAATTCAACTTTGGAGTGCCTGCTTAGTGAGGATTGATTTGTAATATCTTTGTTTGAGCCTCTCTGCTACTCTCAGGGATAAACTTTTGGTAGAATCGTAATAGTGTAATTACCTAACATTTATCCGGTTAAACACTACTTTAATAAACAAATGAAAATTATTATGTGCAATAACTATTTTATTTTTGTTGGATGGTATTGAGTGCAATAATATGTCTTCTGTATTGATTATTCTGTGTGAAGTGGAAGGTGTAACTTGTTAAAATTTATATTTTTTTTCTCCCCGTGGAGGGTACTGTTCATTAATTTATAGTTTATTTCTGGTATGTTTACATGATTGCTATTGTAACTATAATAAAAATTCTAAAGACTAATGTTAAGAAATAATTACTCAGTAATAGTTTGATTTGTAAAACAATAGTACTGCAGTGTTGAATATATTTTGATTTTCCAGGTAAATAGATATATATATATATTAATTGCAATAAGAGTTAAATAAATAAATAAGTTTTTCTAGATCATTCAATAGTTAAATTTATTTTGTGTGCTCATAATTTTTTACCAGTCTTTACTCAAATGGATTTTAGGGTTATTCCGAAATAAACACAACGCAATTAGAACAGGTTATTGATACTGGTATGTTATGGTAGGAAAGAGTATTCTGGTGTTATGGTCAATTGTAGGATACCTTTTGGTAACGTAGGAAAATTTAGAAGGTAAAAATTCAAAAAAAAAAACCATAACATTTTTGGTGCCATTCAAAAAAAAAGCCATAACATTTATTGGTGCCGTGACCAGGATAAATTGTAGGTGCTGTAAAAATTTTCAGATATAACATTAGCGAATTTAATTAAGTGATTCATAAAAATCAAAATTTTAATTTGTAATTATTCAAAATTTGAGCTACACAAGTTTGGTTATATTCTTTTTTGGCCTATTAATTCTAGTGTAATATATTTTGGCTTTCCGAGTTTACGCGAACTGCGTCGTCAATCTTGTACACGCAAACAATGGATAGGTGATATTTTTCACGTAATAAACTCAGTTTTTCATGTCAAAAATTAATTTGATTTATTAGTATTTAATCTCATTAGTTGCAGAAAAATTAGCTCTTTAATTTGACATAACTTTCGTTTTTCTAACTTTAATTGCATTTCAGTTATGAGCTTTAATTAGTAAATTTTTCTTCGTTTGCTTGTGATTTAGTTAAAGGGGGATGAAATGCCCTCTTTCCGGTTGAAAAGTCACTTTTTGCGAGTTTCAGCGTTTTTTCGTTGGGACCCCTTGCAGGGTTGTTGAAATTCCTAATTTTTCCCTGCCACAGGTGGTGTTTATTTGGCGAGGGTTTGGCGACATAGAATTTCCGTTGAGGTTTCAAAGTAGTGGATTTGGCGAGTTTGATAACATGAGGGTATATTGTAGTTGCAATTATTTTAACTTTCGGCGAAAAGTGGGTTGTGCCAACTTGGTAGTCCGGCGTCCTCCCTTTTAACGGGTTGTTTTGGGGGACGAGCACACTTTTTGACACGTCTTCTGCTTTCTTTTGAATTCCTTTCGGTGCTGCGCGCATCGGCAGCAGATTCTGCCGAGTAAATGCTTTTCTTAACCGATAATGTTACGGGCCTCGTGCCTCCGCGCCTTGAGCGCGGGCTCTGGTTTACGGGTATCTTTGTGTATACCTAAGTCTTCGTAGCTACATCATATTTTTTTTGGGGTGTATGCGTTTACATTAAGTTCTCAAGAAATTTAATGCTGAAAATCGTCATCTAGAAAGATGTCTCTATTGTCTCTACCTAGTTCTCTACCATACAAATGCTTCATTTGTTTTTTGGCTTCATCCAACACCCGCTTCTTCTTTGAACTTAGAAGTCGGACTCGCCTATTCCACCGACTGATTCCTGAGCTCAAATTTTCTCCTTGCTGACAGCTGTCGTCTCCAAGTCCTGGAATGTATTGCAAATATCATCCAAGATGGGATCTTCCTTGTTCATCCTGAATCAATTAGAAAACCTCCTCGGCTCCCGTGATAACCTCCATATAATCGACGAACTCTCTTTTCCTGCTACTCGCTGCCGGCTTTACTCCTGAACTTCCAGGGACAATTTTGTTTCGGACGGTTAGATTTTGCCTGCTACTCAGCAACTGCTTTTCTCAGATAAGTTATTTTTTTTTATGTTTTCTTTCCCGGTTAGATAAAGTATAATGAATTCTGCAGTTAAATGATTGAATTAATTGATGAGTTGAGCATTAAATTGTTTTTGTAGTAGACCAAGTTAACCTAACTCTATTGATATCATTTTTTTTTGTGTGTGTGTGTGTGTCGATTAAGTAAAGTATTAAATTTACGAAGGATTTTATTTTTTTTATTATTGTAACTTAACTTAATTGTAAAGGAAAAATAAGTTCTTCTTGTAATTATGTAATTCAACTTTGGAGTGCCTGCTGAGTGAGGATTGATTTGTAATATCTTTGTTTGAGCCTCTCTGCTACTCTCAGGGATAAACTTTTGGTAGAATCGTAATAGTGTAATTACCTAACATTTATCCGGTTAAACACTACTTTAATAAACAAATGAAAATTATTATGTGCAATAACTAATTTATTTTTGTTGGATGGAATTGAGTGCAATAATATGTCTTCTGTATTGATTATTCTGTGTGAAGTGGAAGGTGTAACTTGTTAAAATTTATATTTTTTTTCTCCCCGTGGAGGGTACTGTTCATTAATTTATAGTTTATTTCTGGTATGTTTACATGATTGCTATTGTAACTATAATAAAAATTCTAAAGACTAATGTTAAGAAATAATTACTCAGTAATAGTTTGATTTGTAAAACAATAGTACTGCAGTGTTGAATATATTTTGATTTTCCAGGTAAATAGATATATATATATTAATTGCAATAAAAGTTAAATAAATAAATAAGTTTTTCTAGATCATTCAATGGTTAAATTTATTTTGTGTGCTCATGATTTTTACCAGTCTTTACTCAAATGGATTTTAGGGTTATTCCGAAATAAACACAACGCAATTAGAACAGGTTATTGATACTGGTATGTTATGGTAGGAAAGAGTATTCTGGTGTTATGGTCAATTGTAGGATACCTTTTGGTAACGTAGGAAAATTTAGAAGGTAAAAATTCAAAAAAAAACCATAACATTTTTGGTGCCATTCAAAAAAAAAAGCCATAACATTTATTGGTGCCGTGACCAGGATAAATTGTAGGTGCTGTAAAAATTTTCAGATATAACATTAGCGAATTTAATTAAGTGATTCATAAAAATCAAAATTTTAATTTGTAATTATTCAAAATTTGAGCTACACAAGTTTGGTAATATTCTTTTTTGGCCTATTAATTCTAGTGTAATATATTTTGGCTTTCCGAGTTTACGCGAACTGCGTCGTCAATCTTGTACACGCAAACAATGGATAGGTGATATTTTTCACGTAATAAACTCAGTTTTTCATGTCAAAAATTAATTTGATTTATTAGTATTTAATCTCATTAGTTGCAGAAAAATTAGCTCTTTAATTTGACATAACTTTCGTTTTTCTAACTTTAATTGCATTTCAGTTATGAGCTTTAATTAGTAAATTTTTCTTCGTTTGCTTGTGATTTAGTTAAAGGGGGATGAAATGCCCTCTTTCCGGTTGAAAAGTCACTTTTTGCGAGTTTCAGCGTTTTTTCGTTGGGACCCCTTGCAGGGTTGTTGAAATTCCTAATTTTTCCCTGCCACAGGTGGTGTTTATTTGGCGAGGGTTTGGCGACATAGAATTTCCGTTGAGGTTTCAAAGTAGTGGATTTGGCGAGTTTGATAACATGAGGGTATATTGTAGTTGCAATTATTTTAACTTTCGGCGAAAAGTGGGTTGTGCCAACTTGGTAGTCCGGCGTCCTCCCTTTTAACGGGTTGTTTTGGGGGACGAGCACACTTTTTGACACGTCTTCTGCTTTCTTTTGAATTCCTTTCGGTGCTGCGCGCATCGGCAGCAGATTCTGCCGAGTAAATGCTTTTCTTAACCGATAATGTTACGGGCCTCGTGCCTCCGCGCCTTGAGCGCGGGCTCTGGTTTACGGGTATCTTTGTGTATACCTAAGTCTTCGTAGCTACATCATATTTTTTTTGGGGTGTATGCGTTTACATTAAGTTCTCAAGAAATTTAATGCTGAAAATCGTCATCTAGAAAGATGTGTCTATTGTCTCTACCTAGTTCTCTACCATACAAATGCTTCATTTGTTTTTTTGGCTTCATCCAACACCCGCTTCTTCTTTGAACATAGAAGTCGGACTCGCCTATTCCACCGACTGATTCCTGAGCTCAAATTTTCTCCTTGCTGACAGCTGTCGTCTCCAAGTCCTGGACTGTATTTCAAATATCATCCAAGATGGGATCTTCCTTGTTCATCCTGAATCAATTAGAAAACCTCCTCGGCTCCCGTGATAACCTCCATATAATCGACGAACTCTCTTTTCCTGCTACTCGCTGCCGGCTTTACTCCTGAACTTCCAGGGACAATTTTGTTTCGGATGGTTAGATTTTGCCTGCTACTCAGCAACTGCTTTTCTCAGATAAGTTATTTTTTTATGTTTTCTTTCCCGGTTAGATAAAGTATAATGAATTCTGCAGTTAAATGATTGAATTAATTGATGAGTTGAGCATTAAATTGTTTTTGTAGTAGACCGAGTTAACCTAACTCTATTGATATCATTTTTTTTGTGTGTGTCGATTAAGTAAAGTATTAAATTTACGAGGGATTTAATTTTTTTTTATTATTGTAACAACTTAATTGTAAAGGAAAAATAAGTTCTTCTTGTAATTATGTAATTCAACTTTGGAGTGCCTGCTTAGTGAGGATTGATTTGTAATATCTTTGTTTGAGCCTCTCTCCTACTCTCAGGGATTAACTTTTGGTAGAATCGTAATAGTGTAATTACCTAACATTTATCCGGTTAAACACTACTTTAATAAACAAATGAAAATTATTATGTGCAATAACTATTTTATTTTTGTTGGATGGTATTGAGTGCAATAATATGTCTTCTGTATTGATTATTCTGTGTGAAGTGGAAGGTGTAACTTGTTAAAATTTATATTTTTTTTTCTCCCCGGGGAGGGTACTGTTCATTAATTTATAGTTTATTTCTGGAATGTTTACATGATTGCTATAGTAACTATAATAGAAATTCTAAAGACTAATGTTAAGAAATAATTACTCAGTAATAGTTTGATTTGTAAAACAATAGTACTGCAGTGTTGAATATATTTTGATTTTCCAGGTAAATAGATATATATATATATTAATTGCAATAAGAGTTAAATAAATAGGTTTTTCTAGATCATTCAATGGTTAAATTTATTTTGTGTGCTCATGATTTTTACCAGTCTTTACTCAAATGGATTTTAGGGTTATTCCGAAATAAACACAACGCAATTAGAACAGGTTATTGATACTGGTATGTTATGGTAGGAAAGAGTATTCTGGTGTTATGGTCAATTGTAGGATACCTTTTGGTAACGTAGGAAAATTTAGAAGGTAAAAATTCAAAAAAAAAACCATAACATTTTTGGTGCCATTCAAAAAAAAAAGCCATAACATTTATTGGTGCCGTGACCAGGATAAATTGTAGGTGCTGTAAAAATTTTCAGATATAACATTAGCGAATTTAATTAAGTGATTCATAAAAATCAAAATTTTAATTTGTAATTATTCAAAATTTGAGCTACACAAGTTTGGTTATATTCTTTTTTGGCGTATTAATTCTAGTGTAATACATTTTGGCTTTCCGAGTTTACGCGAACTGCGTCGTCAATCTTGTACACGCAAACAATGGATAGGTGATATTTTTCACGTAATAAACTCAGTTTTTCATGTCAAAAATTAATTTGATTTATTAGTATTTAATCTCATTAGTTGCAGAAAAATTAGCTCTTTAATTTGACATAACTTTCGTTTTTCTAACTTTAATTGCATTTCAGTTATGAGTTTTAATTAGTAAATTTTTCTTCGTTTGCTTGTGATTTAGTTAAAGGGGGATGAAATGCCCTCTTTCCGGTTGAAAAGTCACTTTTTGCGAGTTTTAGCGTTTTTTCGTTGGGACCCCTTGCAGGGTTGTTGAAATTCCTAATTTTTCCCTGCCACAGGTGGTGTTTATTTGGCGAGGGTTTGGCGACATAGAATTTCCGTTGAGGTTTCAAAGTAGTGGATTTGGCGAGTTTGATAACATGAGGGTATATTGTAGTTGCAATTATTTTAACTTTCGGCGAAAAGTGGGTTGTGCCAACTTGGTAGTCCGGCGTCCTCCCTTTTAACGGGTTGTTTTGGGGGACGAGCACACTTTTTGACACGTCTTCTGCTTTCTTTTGAATTCCTTTCGGTGCTGCGCGCATCGGGAGCAGATTCTGCCAAGAAAATGCTTTTCTTGACCGATAATGTTACGGGCCTCGTGCCTCCGCGCCTTTAGCGCGGGCTCTGAGTTACGGGTATCTTTGTGTATACCTAAGTCTTCGTAGCTACATCATAATTTTTTGGGTGTATGCGTTTAAATTAAAGTTCTCAAGAAATTTAATGCTGAAAATCGTCATCAAGAAAGATGTCTTTATTGTCTCTACCTAGTTCTCTACCATAGAAATGCTTCATTTCTTTTTTTTTTGGCTTCATCCAACACCCGCTTCTTCTTTGAACTTAGAAGTCGGACTCGCCTATTCCACCGACTGATTCCTGAGCTGAAATTTTCTCCTTGCTGACAGCTGTCGTCTCCAAGTCATGGACTGTATTTCAAATTTCATCCAAGATGGGATCTTCCTTGTTCGTCCTGAATCAATTAGAAAACCTCCTCGGCTCCCGTCATAACCTCCATATAATCGACGAACTCTCTTTTCCTGCTACTCGCTGCACGCTTTACTCCTGAACTTCCAGGGACAATTTTGTTTCGGATGGTTAGATTTTGCCTGCTACTCAGCAACTGCTTTTCTCAGATAAGTTATTTTTTTATGTTTTCTTTCCCGGTTAGATAAAGTATAATGAATTCTGCAGTTAAATGATTGAATTAATTGATGAGTTGAGCATTAAATTTTTTTTGTAGTAGACCAAGTTAACCTAACTCTATTCAGATCATTTTTTGTGTGTGTCGATTAAGTAATGTATTGAATTGACGAAGGATTTAATTTTTTTTATTATTGTAACTTAACTTAATTGTAAAGGAAAAATAAGTTCTTCTTGTAATTATGTAATTCAACTTTGGAGTGCCTGCTTAGTGAGGATTGATTTGTAATATCTTTGTTTGAGCCTCTCTGCTACTCTCAGGGATTAACTTTTGGTAGAATCGTAATAGTGTAATTACCTAACATTTATCCGGTTAAACACTACTTTAATAAACAAATGAAAATTATTATGTGCAATAACTATTTTATTTTTCTTGGATGGTATTGAGTGCAATAATATGTCTTCTGTATTGATTATTCTGTGTGAAGTGGAAGGTGTAACTTGTTAAAATTTATATTTTTCTTTCTCCCCGGGGAGGGTACTGTTCATTAATTTATAGTTTATTTCTGGTATGTTTACATGATTGCTATAGTAACTATAATAGAAATTCTAAAGACTAATGTTAAGAAATAATTACTCAGTAATAGTTTGATTTGTAAAACAATAGTACTGCAGTGTTGAATATATTTTCATTTTCCAGGTAAATAGATATATATATATTAATTGTAATAAGAGTTAAATAAATAAATAAATTTTTCTAGATCATTCAATGGTTAAATTTATTTTGTGTGCTCATGATTTTTACCAGTCTTTACTCAAATGTATTTTAGGGTTATTCCGAAATAAACACAACGCAATTAGAACAGGTTATTGATACTGGTATGTTATGGTAGGAAAGAGTATTCTGGTGTTATGGTCAATTGTAGGATACCTTTTGGTAACGTAGGAAAATTTAGAAGGTAAAAATTCAAAAAAAAAACCATAACATTTTTGGTGCCATTCAAAAAAAAGCCATTACATTTTTTGGTGCCGTGACCAGGATAAATTGTAGGGGCTGTAAAAATTTTCAGATATAACATTAGCGAATTTAATTAAGTGATTCATAAAAATCAAAATTTTAATTTGTAATTATTCAAAATTTGAGCTACACAAGTTTGGTTATATTCTTTTTTGGCCTATTAATTCTAGTGTAATATATTTTTTCTTTCCGAGTTTACGCGAACTGCGTCGTCAATCTTGTACACGTAAACAATGGATAGGTGATATTTTTCACGTAATAAACTCAGTTTTTCATGTCAAAAATTAATTTGATTTATTAGTATTTAATCTCATTAGTTCCAGAAAAATTAGCTCTTTAATTTGACATAACTTTCGTTTTTCTAACTTTAATTGCATTTCAGTTATGAGTTTTAATTAGTAAATTTTTCTTCGTTTGCTTGTGATTTAGTTAAAGGGGGATGAAATGCCCTCTTTCCGGTTGAAAAGTCACTTTTTGCGAGTTTTAGCGTTTTTTCGTTGGGACCCCTTGCAGGGTTGTTGAAATTCCTAATTTTTCCCTGCCACAGGTGGTGTTTATTTGGCGAGGGTTTGGCGACATAGAATTTCCGTTGAGGTTTCAAAGTAGTGGATTTGGCGAGTTTGATAACATGAGGGTATATTGTAGTTGCAATTATTTTAACTTTCGGCGAAAAGTGGGTTGTGCCAACTTGGTAGTCCGGCGTCCTCCCTTTTAACGGGTTGTTTTGGGGGACGAGCACACTTTTTGACACGTCTTCTGCTTTCTTTTGAATTCCTTTCGTTGCTGCGCGCATCGGCAGCAGATTCTGCCGAGTAAATGCTTTTCTTAACCGATAATGTTACGGGCCTCGTGCCTCCGCGCCTTGAGCGCGGCCTCTGGTTTACGGGTATCTTTGTGTATACCTAAGTCTTCGTAGCTACATCATATTTTTTTTGGGGTGTATGCGTTTACATTAAGTTCTCAAGAAATTTAATGCTGAAAATCGTCATCTAGAAAGATGTGTCTATTGTCTCTACCTAGTTCTCTACCATACAAATGCTTCATTTGTTTTTTTGGCTTCATCCAACACCCGCTTCTTCTTTGAACTTAGAAGTCGGACTCGCCTATTCCACCGACTGATTCCTGAGCTCAAATTTTCTCCTTGCTGACAGCTGTCGTCTCCAAGTCCTGGACTGTATTTCAAATATCATCCAAGATGGGATCTTCCTTGTTCATCGTGAATCAATTAGAAAACCTCCTCGGCTCCCGTGATAACCTCCATATAATCGACGAACTCTCTTTTCCTGCTACTCGCTGCCGGCTTTACTCCTGAACTTCCAGGGACAATTTTGTTTCGGATGGTTAGATTTTGCCTCCTACTCAGCAACTGCTTTTCTCAGATAAGTTATTTTTTTTTATGTTTTCTTTCCCGGTTAGATAAAGTATAATGAATTCTGCAGTTAAATGATTGAATTAATTGATGAGTTGAGCATTAAATTGTTTTTGTAGTAGACCAAGTTAACCTAACTCTATTGATATCATTTTTTTTTTTGTGTGTGTGTGTGTGTCGATTAAGTAAAGTATTAAATTTACGAAGGATTTAATTTTTTTTATTATTGTAACTTAACTTAATTGTAAAGGAAAAATAAGTTCTTCTTGTAATTATGTAATTCAACTTTGGAGTGCCTGCTGAGTGAGGATTGATTTGTAATATCTTTGTTTGAGCCTCTCTGCTACTCTCAGGGATAAACTTTTGGTAGAATCGTAATAGTGTAATTACCTAACATTTATCCGGTTAAACACTACTTTAATAAACAAATGAAAATTATTATGTGCAATAACTAATTTATTTTTGTTGGATGGCATTGAGTGCAATAATATGTCTTCTGTATTGATTATTCTGTGTGAAGTGGAAGGTGTAACTTGTTAAAATTTATATTTTTTTTCTCCCCGTGGAGGGTACTGTTCATTAATTTATAGTTTATTTCTGGTATGTTTACATGATTGCTATTGTAACTATAATAAAAATTCTAAAGACTAATGTTAAGAAATAATTACTCAGTAATAGTTTGATTTGTAAAACAATAGTACTGCAGTGTTGAATATATTTTGATTTTCCAGGTAAATAGATATATATATATTAATTGCAATAAAAGTTAAATAAATAAATAAGTTTTTCTAGATCATTCAATGGTTAAATTTATTTTGTGTGCTCATGATTTTTACCAGTCTTTACTCAAATGGATTTTAGGGTTATTCCGAAATAAACACAACGCAATTAGAACAGGTTATTGATACTGGTATGTTATGGTAGGAAAGAGTATTCTGGTGTTATGGTCAATTGTAGGATACCTTTTGGTAACGTAGGAAAATTTAGAAGGTAAAAATTCAAAAAAAAAACCATAACATTTTTGGTGCCATTCAAAAAAAAAAAGCCATAACATTTATTGGTGCCGTGACCAGGATAAATTGTAGGTGCTGTAAAAATTTTCAGATATAACATTAGCGAATTTAATTAAGTGATTCATAAAAATCAAAATTTTAATTTGTAATTATTCAAAATTTGAGCTACACAAGTTTGGTAATATTCTTTTTTGGCCTATTAATTCTAGTGTAATATATTTTGGCTTTCCGAGTTTACGCGAACTGCGTCGTCAATCTTGTACACGCAAACAATGGATAGGTGATATTTTTCACGTAATAAACTCAGTTTTTCATGTCAAAAATTAATTTGATTTATTAGTATTTAATCTCATTAGTTGCAGAAAAATTAGCTCTTTAATTTGACATAACTTTCGTTTTTCTAACTTTAATTGCATTTCAGTTATGAGCTTTAATTAGTAAATTTTTCTTCGTTTGCTTGTGATTTAGTTAAAGGGGGATGAAATGCCCTCTTTCCGGTTGAAAAGTCACTTTTTGCGAGTTTCAGCGTTTTTTCGTTGGGACCCCTTGCAGGGTTGTTGAAATTCCTAATTTTTCCCTGCCACAGGTGGTGTTTATTTGGCGAGGGTTTGGCGACATAGAATTTCCGTTGAGGTTTCAAAGTAGTGGATTTGGCGAGTTTGATAACATGAGGGTATATTGTAGTTGCAATTATTTTAACTTTCGGCGAAAAGTGGGTTGTGCCAACTTGGTAGTCCGGCGTCCTCCCTTTTAACGGGTTGTTTTGGGGGACGAGCACACTTTTTGACACGTCTTCTGCTTTCTTTTGAATTCCTTTCGGTGCTGCGCGCATCGGCAGCAGATTCTGCCGAGTAAATGCTTTTCTTAACCGATAATGTTACGGGCCTCGTGCCTCCGCGCCTTGAGCGCGGGCTCTGGTTTACGGGTATCTTTGTGTATACCTAAGTCTTCGTAGCTACATCATATTTTTTTTGGGGTGTATGCGTTTACATTAAGTTCTCAAGAAATTTAATGCTGAAAATCGTCATCTAGAAAGATGTCTCTATTGTCTCTACCTAGTTCTCTACCATACAAATGCTTCATTTGTTTTTTTGGCTTCATCCAACACCCGCTTCTTCTTTGAACATAGAAGTCGGACTCGCCTATTCCACCGACTGATTCCTGAGCTCAAATTTTCTCCTTGCTGACAGCTGTCGTCTCCAAGTCCTGGACTGTATTTCAAATATCATCCAAGATGGGATCTTCCTTGTTCATCCTGAATCAATTAGAAAACCTCCTCGGCTCCCGTGATAACCTCCATATAATCGACGAACTCTCTTTTCCTGCTACTCGCTGCCGGCTTTACTCCTGAACTTCCAGGGACAATTTTGTTTCGGATGGTTAGATTTTGCCTGCTACTCAGCAACTGCTTTTCTCAGATAAGTTATTTTTTTTATGTTTTCTTTCCCGGTTAGATAAAGTATAATGAATTCTGCAGTTAAATGATTGAATTAATTGATGAGTTGAGCATTAAATTGTTTTTGTAGTAGACCGAGTTAACCTAACTCTATTGATATCATTTTTTTTGTGTGTGTCGATTAAGTAAAGTATTAAATTTACGAGGGATTTAATTTTTTTTTATTATTGTAACAACTTAATTGTAAAGGAAAAATAAGTTCTTCTTGTAATTATGTAATTCAACTTTGGAGTGCCTGCTTAGTGAGGATTGATTTGTAATATCTTTGTTTGAGCCTCTCTCCTACTCTCAGGGATTAACTTTTGGTAGAATCGTAATAGTGTAATTACCTAACATTTATCCGGTTAAACACTACTTTAATAAACAAATGAAAATTATTATGTGCAATAACTATTTTATTTTTGTTGGATGGTATTGAGTGCAATAATATGTCTTCTGTATTGATTATTCTGTGTGAAGTGGAAGGTGTAACTTGTTAAAATTTATATTTTTTTTTCTCCTCGGGGAGGGTACTGTTCATTAATTTATAGTTTATTTCTGGAATGTTTACATGATTGCTATAGTAACTATAATAGAAATTCTAAAGACTAATGTTAAGAAATAATTACTCAGTAATAGTTTGATTTGTAAAACAATAGTACTGCAGTGTTGAATATATTTTGATTTTCCAGGTAAATAGATATATATATATATTAATTGCAATAAGAGTTAAATAAATAGGTTTTCTAGATCATTCAATGGTTAAATTTATTTTGTGTGCTCATGATTTTTACCAGTCTTTACTCAAATGGATTTTAGGGTTATTCCGAAATAAACACAACGCAATTAGAACAGGTTATTGATACTGGTATGTTATGGTAGGAAAGAGTATTCTGGTGTTATGGTCAATTGTAGGATACCTTTTGGTAACGTAGGAAAATTTAGAAGGTAAAAATTCAAAAAAAAAACCATAACATTTTTGGTGCCATTCAAAAAAAAAAAGCCATAACATTTATTGGTGCCGTGACCAGGATAAATTGTAGGTGCTGTAAAAATTTTCAGATATAACATTACCGAATTTAATTAAGTGATTCATAAAAATCAAAATTTTAATTTGTAATTATTCAAAATTTGAGCTACACAAGTTTGGTTATATTCTTTTTTGGCGTATTAATTCTAGTGTAATACATTTTGGCTTTCCGAGTTTACGCGAACTGCGTCGTCAATCTTGTACACGCAAACAATGGATAGGTGATATTTTTCACGTAATAAACTCAGTTTTTCATGTCAAAAATTAATTTGATTTATTAGTATTTAATCTCATTAGTTGCAGAAAAATTAGCTCTTTAATTTGACATAACTTTCGTTTTTCTAACTTTAATTGCATTTCAGTTATGAGTTTTAATTAGTAAATTTTTCTTCGTTTGCTTGTGATTTAGTTAAAGGGGGATGAAATGCCCTCTTTCCGGTTGAAAAGTCACTTTTTGCGAGTTTTAGCGTTTTTTCGTTGGGACCCCTTGCAGGGTTGTTGAAATTCCTAATTTTTCCCTGCCACAGGTGGTGCTTATTTGGCGAGGGTTTGGCGACATAGAATTTCCGTTGAGGTTTCAAAGTAGTGGATTTGGCGAGTTTGATAACATGAGGGTATATTGTAGTTGCAATTATTTTAACTTTCGGCGAAAAGTGGGTTGTGCCAACTTGGTAGTCCGGCGTCCTCCCTTTTAACGGGTTGTTTTGGGGGACGAGCACACTTTTTGACACGTCTTCTGCTTTCTTTTGAATTCCTTTCGGTGCTGCGCGCATCGGGAGCAGATTCTGCCAAGAAAATGCTTTTCTTAACCGATAATGTTACGGGCCTCGTGCCTCCGCGCCTTTAGCGCGGGCTCTGAGTTACGGGTATCTTTGTGTATACCTAAGTCTTCCTAGCTACATCATAATTTTTTGGGTGTATGCGTTTAAATTAAAGTTCTCAAGAAATTTAATGCTGAAAATCGTCATCAAGAAAGATGTCTTTATTGTCTCTACCTAGTTCTCTACCATAGAAATGCTTCATTTCTTTTTTTTTTGGCTTCATCCAACACCCGCTTCTTCTTTGAACTTAGAAGTCGGACTCGCCTATTCCACCGACTGATTCCTGAGCTGAAATTTTCTCCTTGCTGACAGCTGTCGTCTCCAAGTCATGGACTGTATTTCAAATTTCATCCAAGATGGGATCTTCCTTGTTCGTCCTGAATCAATTAGAAAACCTCCTCGGCTCCCGTCATAACCTCCATATAATCGACGAACTCTCTTTTCCTGCTACTCGCTGCACGCTTTACTCCTGAACTTCCAGGGACAATTTTGTTTCGGATGGTTAGATTTTGCCTGCTACTCAGCAACTGCTTTTCTCAGATAAGTTATTTTTTTTATGTTTTCTTTCCCGGTTAGATAAAGTATAATGAATTCTGCAGTTAAATGATTGAATTAATTGATGAGTTGAGCATTAAATTTTTTTTGTAGTAGACCAAGTTAACCTAACTCTATTCAGATCATTTTTTGTGTGTGTCGATTAAGTAATGTATTGAATTGACGAAGGATTTAATTTTTTTTATTATTGTAACTTAACTTAATTGTAAAGGAAAAATAAGTTCTTCTTGTAATTATGTAATTCAACTTTGGAGTGCCTGCTTAGTGAGGATTGATTTGTAATATCTTTGTTTGAGCCTCTCTGCTACTCTCAGGGATTAACTTTTGGTAGAATCGTAATAGTGTAATTACCTAACATTTATCCGGTTAAACACTACTTTAATAAACAAATGAAAATTATTATGTGCAATAACTATTTTATTTTTCTTGGATGGTATTGAGTGCAATAATATGTCTTCTGTATTGATTATTCTGTGTGAAGTGGAAGGTGTAACTTGTTAAAATTTATATTTTTCTTTCTCCCCGGGGAGGGTACTGTTCATTAATTTATAGTTTATTTCTGGTATGTTTACATGATTGCTATAGTAACTATAATAGAAATTCTAAAGACTAATGTTAAGAAATAATTACTCAGTAATAGTTTGATTTGTAAAACAATAGTACTGCAGTGTTGAATATATTTTCATTTTCCAGGTAAATAGATATATATATATTAATTGCAATAAGAGTTAAATAAATAAATAAGTTTTTCTAGATCATTCAATGGTTAAATTTATTTTGTGTGCTCATGATTTTTACCAGTCTTTACTCAAATGTATTTTAGGGTTATTCCGAAATAAACACAACGCAATTAGAACAGGTTATTGATACTGGTATGTTATGGTAGGAAAGAGTATTCTGGTGTTATGGTCAATTGTAGGATACCTTTTGGTAACGTAGGAAAATTTAGAAGGTAAAAATTCAAAAAAAAAACCATAACATTTTTGGTGCCATTCAAAAAAAAAGCCATTACATTTTTTGGTGCCGTGACCAGGATAAATTGTAGGGGCTGTAAAAATTTTCAGATATAACATTAGCGAATTTAATTAAGTGATTCATAAAAATCAAAATTTTAATTTGTAATTATTCAAAATTTGAGCTACACAAGTTTGGTTATATTCTTTTTTGGCCTATTAATTCTAGTGTAATATATTTTTTCTTTCCGAGTTTACGCGAACTGCGTCGTCAATCTTGTACACGTAAACAATGGATAGGTGATATTTTTCACGTAATAAACTCAGTTTTTCATGTCAAAAATTAATTTGATTTATTAGTATTTAATCTCATTAGTTCCAGAAAAATTAGCTCTTTAATTTGACATAACTTTCGTTTTTCTAACTTTAATTGCATTTCAGTTATGAGTTTTAATTAGTAAATTTTTCTTCGTTTGCTTGTGATTTAGTTAAAGGGGGATGAAATGCCCTCTTTCCGGTTGAAAAGTCACTTTTTGCGAGTTTTAGCGTTTTTTCGTTGGGACCCCTTGCAGGGTTGTTGAAATTCCTAATTTTTCCCTGCCACAGGTGGTGTTTATTTGGCGAGGGTTTGGCGACATAGAATTTCCGTTGAGGTTTCAAAGTAGTGGATTTGGCGAGTTTGATAACATGAGGGTATATTGTAGTTGCAATTATTTTAACTTTCGGCGAAAAGTGGGTTGTGCCAACTTGGTAGTCCGGCGTCCTCCCTTTTAACGGGTTGTTTTGGGGGACGAGCACACTTTTTGACACGTCTTCTGCTTTCTTTTGAATTCCTTTCGGTGCTGCGCGCATCGGCAGCAGATTCTGCCGAGTAAATGCTTTTCTTAACCGATAATGTTACGGGCCTCGTGCCTCCGCGCCTTGAGCGCGGGCTCTGGTTTACGGGTATCTTTGTGTATACCTAAGTCTTCGTAGCTACATCATATTTTTTTTGGGGTGTATGCGTTTACATTAAGTTCTCAAGAAATTTAATGCTGAAAATCGTCATCTAGAAAGATGTGTCTATTGTCTCTACCTAGTTCTCTACCATACAAATGCTTCATTTGTTTTTTTGGCTTCATCCAACACCCGCTTCTTCTTTGAACTTAGAAGTCGGACTCGCCTATTCCACCGACTGATTCCTGAGCTCAAATTTTCTCCTTGCTGACAGCTGTCGTCTCCAAGTCCTGGACTGTATTTCAAATATCATCCAAGATGGGATCTTCCTTGTTCATCCTGAATCAATTAGAAAACCTCCTCGGCTCCCGTGATAACCTCCATATAATCGACGAACTCTCTTTTCCTGCTACTCGCTGCCGGCTTTACTCCTGAACTTCCAGGGACAATTTTGTTTCGGATGGTTAGATTTTGCCTGCTACTCAGCAACTGCTTTTCTCAGATAAGTTATTTTTTTATGTTTTCTTTCCCGGTTAGATAAAGTATAATGAATTCTGCAGTTAAATTATTTAATTAATTGATGAGTTGAGCATTAAATTGTTTTTGTAGTAGACCAAGTTAACCTAACTCTATTGAAATTATTTTTTTGTGTGTGTCGATTAAGTAAAGTATTAAATTGACGAAGGATTTAATTTTTTTTATTATTGTAACTTAATTTAATTGTAAAGGAAAAATAAGTTCTTCTTGTAATTATGTAATTCAACTTTGGAGTGCCTGCTTAGTGAGGATTGATTTGTAATATCTTTGTTTGAGCCTCTCTCCTACTCTCAGGGATTAACTTTTGGTAGAATCGTAATAGTGTAATTACCTAACATTTATCCGGTTAAACACTACTTTAATAAACAAATGAAAATTATTATGTGCAATAACTATTTTATTTTTGTTGGATGGTATTGAGTGCAATAATATGTCTTCTGTATTTATTATTCTGTGTGAAGTGGAAGGTGTAACTTGTTAAAATTTATATTTTTTTTTCTCCCCGGGGAGGGTACTGTTCATTAATTTATAGTTTATTTCTGGAATGTTTACATGATTGCTATAGTAACTATAATAGAAATTCTAAAGACTAATGTTAAGAAATAATTACTCAGTAATAGTTTGATTTGTAAAACAATAGTACTGCAGTGTTGAATATATTTTGATTTTCCAGGTAAATAGATATATATATATATATTAATTGCAATAAGAGTTAAATAAATAAGTTTTTCTAGATCATTCAATGGTTAAATTTATTTTGTGTGCTCATGATTTTTACCAGTCTTTACTCAAATGGATTTTAGGGTTATTCCGAAATAAACACAACGCAATTAGAACAGGTTATTGATACTGGTATGTTATGGTAGGAAAGAGTATTCTGGTGTTATGGTCAATTGTAGGATACCTTTTGGTAACGTAGGAAAATTTAGAAGGTAAAAATTCAAAAAAAAAAACCATAACATTTTTGGTGCCATTCAAAAAAAAAAGCCATAACATTTATTGGTGCCGTGACCAGGATAAATTGTAGGTGCTGTAAAAATTTTCAGATATAACATTAGAGAATTTAATTAAGTGATTCATAAAAATCAAAATTTTAATTTGTAATTATTCAAAATTTGAGCTACACAAGTTTGGTTATATTCTTTTTTGGCCTAGTAATTCTAGTGTAATACATTTTGGCTTTCCGAGTTTACGCGAACTGCGTCGTCAATCTTGTACACGGAAACAATGAATAGGTGATTTTTTCACGTAATAAACTCAGTTTTCCATGTCAAAAATTAATTTGATTTCTTAGTATTTAATATCATTAGTTGCAGAAAAATTAGCTCTTTAATTTGACATAATTTTCGTTTTTCTAACTTTAATTGCATTTGAGTTATGAGCTTTAATTAGTAAATTTTTCTTCGTTTGCTTGTGATTTAGTTAAAGGGGAATGAAATGCCCTCTTTCCGGTTGAAAAGTCACTTTTTCCGAGTTTCAGCGTTCTTCCGTTGGGTCCCCTTGCAGCATTGTTGGAATTCCTAATTTTTCCCTGCCACAGGTGGTGTTTATTTGGCGAGGGTTTGGCGACATAGAATTTCCGTTGAGGTTTCAAAGTAGTGGATTTGGCGAGTTTGATAACATGAGGGTATGTTTTTGTTGCAATTATTTTAACTTTCAGCGAAAAGTGGGTTGTGCCAACTTGGCAGTCCGGTGTCCTCCCTTTTAACGGGTTGTTTTGGGGGACGAGCACACTTTTTGACACGTCTGCTTTCTTTTGAATTCCTTTCGGTGCTGCGCGCATCGGCAGCAGATTCTGCCGAGAAAATGCTTTTCTTAACCGATAATGTTACGGGCCTCGTGCCTCCGCGCCTTGAACGCGGGCTCTGGTTTACGGGTATCTTTGTGTATACCTAAGTCTTCGTAGCTACATCATATTTTTTGGGGTGTATGGTTTTACATTAAAGTTCTCAAGAAATTTAATGCTGAAAATCGTCATCTAGAAAGATGTCTCTATTGTCTCTACCAGTTCTCTACCATAGAAATGCTTCATTTCTTTTTTTTGGCTTCATCCAACACCCGCTTCTTCTTTGAACTTAGAAGTCGGACTCGCCTATTCCACCGACTGATTCCTGAGCTGAAATTTTCTCCTTGCTGACAGCTGTCGTCTCCAAGTCCTGGACTGTATTTAAAATTTCATCCAAGATGGGATCTTCCTTGTTCATCCTGAATCAATTAGAAAACCTCCTCGGCTCCCGTCATAACCTCCATATAATCGACGAACTCTCTTTTCCTGCTACTCGCTGCCGGCTTTACTCCTGAACTTCCAGGGACAATTTTGTTTCAGATGGTTAGATTTTGCCTGGTACTCAGCAACTGCTTTTCTCAGATAAGTTATTTTTTTTTATGTTTTCTTTCCCGGTTAGATAAAGTATAATGAATTCTGCAGTTAAATGATTGAATTAATTGATGAGTTGAGCATTAAATTGTTTTTGTAGTAGACCAAGTTAACCTAACTCTATTGAAATCATTTTTTTTGTGTGTGTCGATTAAGTAAAGTATTAAATTGACGAAGGATTTAATTTTTTTTTATTATTGTAACTTAACTTAATTGTAAAGGAAAAATAAGTTCTTCTTGTAATTATGTAATTCAACTTTGGAGTGCCTGCTTAGTGAGGATTGATTTGTAATATCTTTGTTTGAGCCTCTCTCCTACTCTCAGGGATTAACTTTTGGTAGAATCGTAATAGTGTAATTACCTAACATTTATCCGGTTAAACACTACATTAATAAACAAATGAAAATTATTATGTGCAATAACTATTTTATTTTTGTTGGATGGTATTGAGTGCAATAATATGTCTTCTGTATTGATTATTCTGTGTGAAGTGGAAGGTGTAACTTGTTAAAATTTATATTTTTCTTTCTCCCCGGGGAGGGTACTGTTCATTAATTTATAGTTTATTTCTGGTATGTTTACATGATTGCTATAGTAACTATAATAGAAATTCTAAAGACTAATGTTAAGAAATAATTACTCAGTAATAGTTTGATTTGTAAAACAATAGTACTGCAGTGTTGAATATATTTTGATTTTCCAGGTAAATAGATATATATATATTAATTGCAATAAGAGTTAAATAAATAAATAAGTTTTTCTAGATCATTCAATGGTTAAATTTATTTTGTGTGCTCATGATTTTTACCAGTCTTTACTCAAATGTATTTTAGTGTTATTCCGAAATAAACACAACGCAATTAGAACAGGTTATTGATACTGGTATGTTATGGTAGGAAAGAGTATTCTGGTCTTATGGTCAATTGTAGGATACCTTTTGGTAACGTAGGAAAATTTAGAAAGTAAAAATTCAAAAAAAAAACCATAACATTTTTGGTGCCATTCAAAAAAAAAGCCATAACATTTATTGGTGCCGTGACCAGGATAAATTGTAGGTGCTGTAAAAATTTTCAGATATAACATTAGCGAATTTAATTAAGTGATTCTTAAAAAATCAAAATTTTAATTTGTAATTATTCAAAATTTGAGCTACACAAGTTTGGTTATATTCTTTTTTCGCCTATTAATTCTAGTGTAATATATTTTGGCTTTCCGAGTTTACCCGAACTGCGTCGTCAATCTTGTACACGCAAACAATGGTTAGGTGATTTTTTTCACGTAATAAACTCAGTTTTTCATGTCAAAAATTAATTTGATTTCTTAGTATTTAATATCATTAGTTGCAGAAAAATTAGCTCTTTAATTTGACATAACTTTCGTTTTTCTAACTTTAATTGCTTTTCAGTTATGAGCTTTAATTAGTAAATTTTTCTTCGTTTGCTTGTGATTTAGTTAAAGGGGGATGAAATGCCCTCTTTCTGTTGAAAAGTCACCTTTTGCGAGTTTCAGCGTTCTTTCGTTGGGAGCCCTTGCAGGGTTGTTGAAATTCCTAATTTTTCCCTGCCACAGGTGCTGTTTATTTGGCGAGGGTTTGGCGACATAGAATTTCCATTGAGGTTTCAAAGTAGTGGATTTGGCGAGTTTGATAACATGAGGGTATGTTGTTGTTGCAATTATTTTAACTTTCGGAGAAAAGTGGGTTGTCCCAACTTGGCAGTCCGTTGTCCTCTCTTTTAACGGGTTGTTTTGGGGGACGAGCACACTTTTTGACACGTCTTCTGCTTTCTTTTGAATTCCTTTCGGTGCTGCGCGCATCGGCAGCAGATTCTGCCGAGAAAATGCTTTTCTTAACCGATAATGTTACGGGCCTCGTGCCTCCGCGCCTTGAACGCGGGCTCTGGTTTACGGGTATCTTTGTGTATACCTAAGTCTTCGTAGCTACATCATATTTTTTGGGCTGTATGGTTTTACATTAAAGCTCTCAAGAAATTTAATGCTGAAAATCGTCATCTAGAAAGATGTCTCTATTGTCTCTACCTAGTTCTCTACCATAGAAATGCTTCATTTCTTTTTTTTTGGCTTCATCCAACACCCGCTTCTTCTTTGAACTTAGAAGTCGGACTCGCCTATTCCACCGACTGATTCCTGAGCTGAAATTTTCTCCTTGCTGACAGCTGTCGTCTCCATGTCCTGGACTGTATTTCAAATTTCATCCAACATGGGATCTTCCTTGTTCATCCTGAATCAATTAGAAAACCTCCTCGGCTCCCGTGATAACCTCCATATAATCGACGAACTCTCTTTTCTTCCTACTCGCTGCCGGCTTTACTCCTGAACTTCCAGGGACAATTTTGTTTCGGATGGTTAGATTTTGCCTGCTACTCAGCAACTGCTTTTCTCAGATAAGTTATTTTTTTTATGTTTTCTTTCCCGGTTAGATAAAGTATAATGAATTCTGCAGTTAAATGATTGAATTAATTGATGAGTTGAGCATTAAATTGTTTTTGTAGTAGACCAAGTTAACCTAACTCTATTGAAATCATTTTTTTTGTGTGTGTCGATTAAGTAAAGTATTAAATTGACGAAGGATTTAATTTTTTTTTATTATTGTAACTTAACTTAATTGTAAAGGAAAAATAAGTTCTTCTTGTAATTATGTAATTCAACTTTGGAGTGCCTGCTTAGTGAGGATTGATTTGTAATATCTTTGTTTGAGCCTCTCTCCTACTCTCAGGGATTAACTTTTGGTAGAATCGTAATAGTGTAATTACCTAACATTTATCCGGTTAAACACTACTTTAATAAACAAATGAAAATTATTATGTGCAATAACTATTTTATTTTTCTTGGATGGTATTGAGTGCAATAATATGTCTTCTGTATTGATTATTCTGTGTGAAGTGGAAGGTGTAACTTGTTAAAATTTATATTTTTCTTTCTCCCCGGGGAGGGTACTGTTCATTAATTTATAGTTTATTTCTGGTATGTTTACATGATTGCTATAGTAACTATAATAGAAATTCTAAAGACGAATGTTAAGAAATAATTGCTCAGTAATAGTTTGATTTGTAAAACAATAGTACTGCAGTGTTGAATATATTTTTATTTTCCAGGTAAATAGATATATATATATTAATTGCAAAAAGAGTTAAATAAATAAATAAGTTTTTCTAGATCATTCAATGGTTAAATTTATTTTGTGTGCTCATGATTTTTACCAGTCTTTACTCAAATGGATTTTAGGGTTATTCCGAAATAAACACAACGCAATTAGAACAGGTTATTGATACTGGTATGTTATGGTAGGAAAGAGTATTCTGGTGTTATGGTCAATTGTAGGATACCTTTTGGTAACGTAGGAAAATTTAGAAGGTAAAAATTCAAAAAAAAAACCATAACATTTTTGGTGCCATTCAAAAAAAAAGCCATAACATTTATTGGTGCCGTGACCAGGATAAATTGTAGGTGCTGTAAAAATTTTCAGATATAACATTAGCGAATTTAATTAAGTGATTCATAAAAATCAAAATTTTAATTTGTAATTATTCAAAATTTGAGTTACACAAGTTTGGTTATATTCTTTTTTGGCCTATTAATTGTAGTGTAATATATTTTGGCTTTCCGAGTTTACCCGAACTGCGTCGTCAATCTTGTACACGCAAACAATGGTTAGGTGATTTTTTTCACGTAATAAACTCAGTTTTTCATGTCAAAAATTAATTTGATTTCTTTGTATTTAATATCATTAGTTGCAGAAAAATTAGCTCTTTAATTTGACATAACTTTCGTTTTTCTAACTTTAATTGCTTTTCAGTTATGAGCTTTAATTAGTAAATTTTTCTTCGTTTGCTTGTGATTTAGTTAAAGGGGGATGAAATGCCCTCTTTCTGTTGAAAAGTCACCTTTTGCGAGTTTCAGCGTTCTTTCGTTGGGACCCCTTGCAGGGTTGTTGAAATTCCTAATTTTTCCCTGCCACAGGTGCTGTTTATTTGGCGAGGATTTGGCGACATAGAATTTCCATTGAGGTTTCAAAGTAGTGGATTTGGCGAGTTTGATAACATGAGGGTATGTTGTTGTTGCAATTATTTTAACTTTCGGCGAAAAGTGGGTTGTCCCAACTTGGCAGTCCGTCGTCCTCCCTTTTAACGGGTTGTTTTGGGGGACGAGCACACTTTTTGACACGTCTGCTTTCTTTTGAATTCCTTTCGGTGCTGCGCGCATCGGCAGCAGATTCTGCCGAGAAAATGCTTTTCTTAACCGATAATGTTACGGGCCTCGTGCCTCCGCGCCTTGAACGCGGGCTCTGGTTTACGGGTATCTTTGTGTATACCTAAGTCTTCGTAGCTACATCATATTTTTTTTGGGTGTATGCGTTTACATTAAAGTTCTCAAGAAATTTAATGCTGAAAATCGTCATCTAGAAAGATGTCTCTATTGTCTCTACCTAGTTCTCTACCATAGAAATGCTTCATTTCTTTTTTTTTTGGCTTCATCCAACACCCGCTTCTTCTTTGAACTTAGAAGTCGGACTCGCCTATTCCACCGACTGATTCCTGAGCTCAAATTTTCTCCTTGCTGACAGCTGTCGTCTCCAAGTCATGGACTGTATTTCAAATTTCATCCAAGATGGGATCTTCCTTGTTCATCCTGAATCAATTAGAAAACCTCCTCGGCTCCCGTGATAACCTCCATATAATCGACGAACTCTCTTTTCCTGCTACTCGCTGCCGGCTTTACTCCTGAACTTCCAGGGACAATTTTGTTTCGGATGGTTAGATTTTGCCTGCTACTCAGCAACTGCTTTTCTCAGATAAGTTATTTTTTTTATGCTTTTTTTGCCGGTTAGATAAAGTATAATGAATTCTGCAGTTAAATGATTGAATTAATTGATGAGTTGAGCATTAAATTTTTTTTGTAGTAGACCAAGTTAACCTAACTCTATTGATATCATTTTTTTTGTGTGTGTCGATTAAGTAAAGTATTAAATTGACGAAGGATTTAATTTTTTTTATTATTGTACAACTTAATTGTAAAGGAAAAATAAGTTCTTCTTGTAATTATGTAATTCAACTTTGGAGTGCCTGCTTAGTGAGGATTGATTTGTAATATCTTTGTTTGAGCCTCTCTGCTACTCTCAGGGATAAACTTTTGGTAGAATCGTAATAGTGTAATTACCTAACATTTATCCGGTTAAACACTACTTTAATAAACAAATGAAAATTATTATGTGCAATAACTATTTTATTTTTCTTGGATGGTATTGAGTGCAATAATATGTCTTCTGTATTGATTGTTCTGTGTGAAGTGGAAGGTGTAACTTGTTAAAATTTATATTTTTTTTCTCCCCGTGGAGGGTACTGTTCATTAATTTATAGTTTATTTTTGGTATGTTTACATGATTGCTATTGTAACTATAATAAAAATTCTAAAGACTAATGTTAAGAAATAATTACTCAGTAATAGTTTGATTTGTAAAACAATAGTACTGCAGTGTTGAATATATTTTGATTTTCCAGGTAAATAGATATGTATATATTAATTGCAATAAGAGTTAAATAAATAAATAAGTTTTTCTAGATCATTCAATGGTTAAATTTATTTTGTGTGCTCATGATTTTTACCAGTCTTTACTCAAATGTCTTTTAGGTTTATTCCGAAATAAACACAACGCAATTAGAACAGGTTATTGATACTGGTATGTTATGGTAGGAAAGAGTATTCTGGTGTTATGGTCAATTGTAGGATACCTTTTGGTAACATAGGAAAATTTAGAAGGTAAAAATTCAAAAAAAAACCATAACATTTTTGGTGCCATTCAAAAAAAAAGCCATAACATTTATTGGTGCCGTGACCAGGATAAATTGTAGGTGCTGTAAAAATTTTCAGATATAACATTAGCGAATTTAATTAAGTGATTCATAAAAATCAAAATTTTAATTTGTAATTATTCAAAATTTGAGCTACACAAGTTTGGTTATATTCTTTTTTGGCCTATTAATTGTAGTGTAATATATTTTGGCTTTCCGAGTTTACCCGAACTGCGTCGTCAATCTTGTACACGCAAACAATGGTTAGGTGATTTTTTTCACGTAATAAACTCAGTTTTTCATGTCAAAAATTAATTTGATTTCTTTGTATTTAATATCATTAGTTGCAGAAAAATTAGCTCTTTAATTTGACATAACTTTCGTTTTTCTAACTTTAATTGCTTTTCAGTTATGAGCTTTAATTAGTAAATTTTTCTTCGTTTGCTTGTGATTTAGTTAAAGGGGGATGAAATGCCCTCTTTCTGTTGAAAAGTCACCTTTTGCGAGTTTCAGCGTTCTTTCGTTGGGACCCCTTGCAGGGTTGTTGAAATTCCTAATTTTTCCCTGCCACAGGTGCTGTTTATTTGGCGAGGATTTGGCGACATAGAATTTCCATTGAGGTTTCAAAGTAGTGGATTTGGCGAGTTTGATAACATGAGGGTATGTTGTTGTTGCAATTATTTTAACTTTCGGCGAAAAGTGGGTTGTCCCAACTTGGCAGTCCGTTGTCCTCTCTTTTAACGGGTTGTTTTGGGGGACGAGCACACTTTTTGACACGTCTGCTTTCTTTTGAATTCCTTTCGGTGCTGCGCGCATCGGCAGCAGATTCTGCCGAGAAAATGCTTTTCTTAACCGATAATGTTACGGGCCTCGTGCCTCCGCGCCTTGAACGCGGGCTCTGGTTTACGGGTATCTATGTGTATACCTAAGTCTTCGTAGCTACATCATATTTTTTGGGCTGTATGGTTTTACATTAAAGTTCTCAAGAAATTTAATGCTGAAAATCGTCATCTAGAAAGATGTCTCTATTGTCTCTACCTAGTTCTCTACCATAGAAATGCTTCATTTCTTTTTTTTTTGGCTTCATCCAACACCCGCTTCTTCTTTGAACTTAGAAGTCGGACTCGCCTATTCCACCGACTGATTCCTGAGCTCAAATTTTCTCCTTGCTGACAGCTGTCGTCTCCATGTCCTGGACTGTATTTCAAATTTCATCCAACATGGGATCTTCCTTGTTCATCCTGAATCAATTAGAAAACCTCCTCGGCTCCCGTGATAACCTCCATATAATCGACGAACTCTCTTTTCCTCCTACTCGCTGCCGGCTTTACTCCTGAACTTCCAGGGACAATTTTGTTTCGGATGGTTAGATTTTGCCTGCTACTCAGCAACTGCTTTTCTCAGATAAGTTATTTTTTTTATGTTTTCTTTCCCGGTTAGATAAAGTATAATGAATTCTGCAGTTAAATGATTGAATTAATTGATGAGTTGAGCATTAAATTGTTTTTGTAGTAGACCAAGTTAACCTAACTCTATTGAAATCATTTTTTTGTGTGTGTCGATTAAGTAAAGTATTAAATTGACGAAGGATTTAATTTTTTTTTATTATTGTAACTTAACTTAATTGTAAAGGAAAAATAAGTTCTTGTAATTATGTAATTCAACTTTGGAGTGCCTGCTTAGTGAGGATTGATTTGTAATATCTTTGTTTGAGCCTCTCTCCTACTCTCAGGGATTAACTTTTGGTAGAATCGTAATAGTGTAATTACCTAACATTTATCCGGTTAAACACTACTTTAATAAACAAATGAAAATTATTATGTGCAATAACTATTTTATTTTTCTTGGATGGTATTGAGTGCAATAATATGTCTTCTGTATTGATTATTCTGTGTGAAGTGGAAGGTCTAACTTGTTAAAATTTATATTTTTCTTTCTCCCCGGGGAGGGTACTGTTCATTAATTTATAGTTTATTTCTGGTATGTTTACATGATTGCTATAGTAACTATAATAGAAATTCTAAAGACTAATGTTAAGAAATAATTACTCAGTAATAGTTTGATTTGTAAAACAATAGTCCTGCAGTGTTGAATATATTTTGATTTTCCAGGTAAATAGATATATATATATTAATTGCAATAAGAGTTAAATAAATAAATAAGTTTTTCTAGATCATTCAATGGTTAAATTTATTTTGTGTGCTCATGATTTTTACCAGTCTTTACTCAAATGTATTTTAGGTTTATTCCGAAATAAACACAACGCAATTAGAACAGGTTATTGATACTGGTATGTTATGGTAGGAAAGAGTATTCTGGTGTTATGGTCAATTGTAGGATACCTTTTGGTAACATAGGAAAATTTAGAAGGTAAAAATTCAAAAAAAAAACCATAACATTTTTGGTGCCATTCAAAAAAAAAGCCATAACATTTATTGGTGCCGTGACCAGGATAAATTGTAGGTGCTGTAAAAATTTTCAGATATAACATTAGCGAATTTAATTAAGTGATTCATAAAAATCAAAATTTTAATTTGTAATTATTCAAAATTTGAGCTACACAAGTTTGGTTATATTCTTTTTTGGCCTATTAATTGTAGTGTAATATATTTTGGCTTTCCGAGTTTACCCGAACTGCGTCGTCAATCTTGTACACGCAAACAATGGTTAGGTGATTTTTTTCACGTAATAAACTCAGTTTTTCATGTCAAAAATTAATTTGATTTCTTTGTATTTAATATCATTAGTTGCAGAAAAATTAGCTCTTTAATTTGACATAACTTTCGTTTTTCTAACTTTAATTGCTTTTCAGTTATGAGCTTTAATTAGTAAATTTTTCTTCGTTTGCTTGTGATTTAGTTAAAGGGGGATGAAATGCCCTCTTTCTGTTGAAAAGTCACCTTTTGCGAGTTTCAGCGTTCTTTCGTTGGGACCCCTTGCAGGGTTGTTGAAATTCCTAATTTTTCCCTGCCACAGGTGCTGTTTATTTGGCGAGGATTTGGCGACATAGAATTTCCATTGAGGTTTCAAAGTAGTGGATTTGGCGAGTTTGATAACATGAGGGTATGTTGTTGTTGCAATTATTTTAACTTTCGGCGAAAAGTGGGTTGTCCCAACTTGGCAGTCCGTTGTCCTCTCTTTTAACGGGTTGTTTTGGGGGACGAGCACACTTTTTGACACGTCTGCTTTCTTTTGAATTCCTTTCGGTGCTGCGCGCATCGGCAGCAGATTCTGCCGAGAAAATGCTTTTCTTAACCGATAATGTTACGGGCCTCGTGCCTCCGCGCCTTGAACGCGGGCTCTGGTTTACGGGTATCTATGTGTATACCTAAGTCTTCGTAGCTACATCATATTTTTTGGGCTGTATGGTTTTACATTAAAGTTCTCAAGAAATTTAATGCTGAAAATCGTCATCTAGAAAGATGTCTCTATTGTCTCTACCTAGTTCTCTACCATAGAAATGCTTCATTTCTTTTTTTTTTGGCTTCATCCAACACCCGCTTCTTCTTTGAACTTAGAAGTCGGACTCGCCTATTCCACCGACTGATTCCTGAGCTGAAATTTTCTCCTTGCTGACAGCTGTCGTCTCCATGTCCTGGACTGTATTTCAAATTTCATCCAACATGGGATCTTCCTTGTTCATCCTGAATCAATTAGAAAACCTCCTCGGCTCCCGTGATAACCTCCATATAATCGACGAACTCTCTTTTCCTCCTACTCGCTGCCGGCTTTACTCCTGAACTTCCAGGGACAATTTTGTTTCGGATGGTTAGATTTTGCCTGCTACTCAGCAACTGCTTTTCTCAGATAAGTTATTTTTTTTATGTTTTCTTTCCCGGTTAGATAAAGTATAATGAATTCTGCAGTTAAATGATTGAATTAATTGATGAGTTGAGCATTAAATTGTTTTTGTAGTAGACCAAGTTAACCTAACTCTATTGAAATCATTTTTTTGTGTGTGTCGATTAAGTAAAGTATTAAATTGACGAAGGATTTAATTTTTTTTTATTATTGTAACTTAACTTAATTGTAAAGGAAAAATAAGTTCTTGTAATTATGTAATTCAACTTTGGAGTGCCTGCTTAGTGAGGATTGATTTGTAATATCTTTGTTTGAGCCTCTCTCCTACTCTCAGGGATTAACTTTTGGTAGAATCGTAATAGTGTAATTACCTAACATTTATCCGGTTAAACACTACTTTAATAAACAAATGAAAATTATTATGTGCAATAACTATTTTATTTTTCTTGGATGGTATTGAGTGCAATAATATGTCTTCTGTATTGATTATTCTGTGTGAAGTGGAAGGTGTAACTTGTTAAAATTTATATTTTTCTTTCTCCCCGGGGAGGGTACTGTTCATTAATTTATAGTTTATTTCTGGTATGTTTACATGATTGCTATAGTAACTATAATAGAAATTCTAAAGACTAATGTTAAGAAATAATTACTCAGTAATAGTTTGATTTGTAAAACAATAGTCCTGCAGTGTTGAATATATTTTGATTTTCCAGGTAAATAGATATATATATATTAATTGCAATAAGAGTTAAATAAATAAATAAGTTTTTCTAGATCATTCAATGGTTAAATTTATTTTGTGTGCTCATGATTTTTACCAGTCTTTACTCAAATGTATTTTAGGTTTATTCCGAAATAAACACAACGCAATTAGAACAGGTTATTGATACTGGTATGTTATGGTAGGAAAGAGTATTCTGGTGTTATGGTCAATTGTAGGATACCTTTTGGTAACGTAGGAAAATTTAGAAGGTAAAAATTCAAAAAAAAACCATAACATTTTTGGTGCCATTCAAAAAACAAGCCATAACATTTATTGGTGCCGTGACCAGGATAAATTGTAGGTGCTGTAAAAATTTTCAGATATAACATTAGCGAATTTAATTAAGTGATTCATAAAAATCAAAATTTTAATTTGTAATTATTCAAAATTTGAGCTACACAAGTTTGGTTATATTCTTTTTTGGCCTATTAATTGTAGTGTAATATATTTTGGCTTTCCGAGTTTACCCGAACTGCGTCGTCAATCTTGTACACGCAAACAATGGTTAGGTGATTTTTTTCACGTAATAAACTCAGTTTTTCATGTCAAAAATTAATTTGATTTCTTTGTATTTAATATCATTAGTTGCAGAAAAATTAGCTCTTTAATTTGACATAACTTTCGTTTTTCTAACTTTAATTGCTTTTCAGTTATGAGCTTTAATTAGTAAATTTTTCTTCGTTTGCTTGTGATTTAGTTAAAGGGGGATGAAATGCCCTCTTTCTGTTGAAAAGTCACCTTTTGCGAGTTTCAGCTTTCTTTCGTTGGGAGCCCTTGCAGGGTTGTTGAAATTCCTAATTTTTCCCTGCCACAGGTGCTGTTTATTTGGCGAGGATTTGGCGACATAGAATTTCCATTGAGGTTTCAAAGTAGTGGATTTGGCGAGTTTGATAACATGAGGGTATGTTGTTGTTGCAATTATTTTAACTTTCGGCGAAAAGTGGGTTGTCCCAACTTGGCAGTCCGTCGTCCTCCCTTTTAACGGGTTGTTTTGGGGGACGAGCACACTTTTTGACACGTCTGCTTTCTTTTGAACTCCTTTCGGTGCTGCGCGCATCGGCAGCAGATTCTGCCGAGAAAATGCTTTTCTTAACCGATAATGTTACGGGCCTCGTGCCTCCGCGCCTTGAACGCGGGCTCTGGTTTACGGGTATCTTTGTGTATACCTAAGTCTTCGTAGCTACATCATATTTTTTTTGGGTGTATGCGTTTACATTAAAGTTCTCAAGAAATTTAATGCTGAAAATCGTCATCTAGAAAGATGTCTCTATTGTCTCTACCTAGTTCTCTACCATAGAAATGCTTCATTTGTTTTTCTGGCTTCATCCAACACCCGCTTCTTCTTTGAACTTAGAAGTCGGACTCGCCTATTCCACCGACTGATTCCTGAGCTCAAATTTTCTCCTTGCTGACAGCTGTCGTCTCCAAGTCATGGACTGTATTTCAAATTTCATCCAAGATGGGATCTTCCTTGTTCATCCTGAATCAATTAGAAAACCTCCTCGGCTCCCGTGATAACCTCCATATAATCGACGAACTCTCTTTTCCTGCTACTCGCTGCCGGCTTTACTCCTGAACTTCCAGGGACAATTTTGTTTCGGATGGTTAGATTTTGCCTGCTACTCAGCAACTGCTTTTCTCAGATAAGTTATTTTTTTTATGTTTTTTTCCCGGTTAGATAAAGTATAATGAATTCTGCAGTTAAATGATTGAATTAATTGATGAGTTGAGCATTAAATTGTTTTTGTAGTAGACCAAGTTAACCTAACTCTATTGATATCATTTTTTTTGTGTGTGTCGATTAAGTAAAGTATTAAATTGACGAAGGATTTAATTTTTTTTATTATTGTACAACTTAATTGTAAAGGAAAAATAAGTTCTTCTTGTAATTATGTAATTCAACTTTGGAGTGCCTGCTTAGTGAGGATTGATTTGTAATATCTTTGTTTGAGCCTCTCTGCTACTCTCAGGGATAAACTTTTGGTAGAATCGTAATAGTGTAATTACCTAACATTTATCCGGTTAAACACTACTTTAATAAACAAATGAAAATTATTATGTGCAATAACTATTTTATTTTTGTTGGATGGTATTGAGTGCAATAATATGTCTTCTGTATTGATTATTCTGTGTGAAGTGGAAGGTGTAACTTGTTAAAATTTATATTTTTTTTCTCCCCGTGGAGGGTACTGTTCATTAATTTATAGTTTATTTCTGGTATGTTTACATGATTGCTATTGTAACTATAATAAAAATTCTAAAGACTAATGTTAAGGAATAATTACTCAGTAATAGTTTGATTTGTAAAACAATAGTACTGCAGTGTTGAATATATTTTGATTTTCCAGGTAAATAGATATATATATATTAATTGCAATAAGAGTTAAATAAATAAATAAGTTTTTCTAGATCATTCAATGGTTAAATTTATTTTGTGTGCTCATGATTTTTACCAGTCTTTACTCAAATGTATTTTAGGTTTATTCCGAAATAAACACAACGCAATTAGAACAGGTTATTGATACTGGTATGTTATGGTAGGAAAGAGTATTCTGGTGTTATGGTCAATTGTAGGATACCTTTTGGTAACGTAGGAAAATTTAGAAGGTAAAAATTCAAAAAAAAAAACCATAACATTTTTGGTGCCATTCAAAAAACAAGCCATAACATTTATTGGTGCCGTGACCAGGATAAATTGTAGGTGCTGTAAAAATTTTCAGATATAACATTAGCGAATTTAATTAAGTGATTCATAAAAATCAAAATTTTAATTTGTAATTATTCAAAATTTGAGCTACACAAGTTTGGTTATATTCTTTTTTCGCCTATTAATTCTAGTGTAATATATTTTGGCTTTCCGAGTTTACCCGAACTGCGTCGTCAATCTTGTACACGCAAACAATGGTTAGGTGATTTTTTTCACGTAATAAACTCAGTTTTTCATGTCAAAAATTAATTTGATTTCTTTGTATTTAATATCATTAGTTGCAGAAAAATTAGCTCTTTAATTTGACATAACTTTCGTTTTTCTAACTTTAATTGCTTTTCAGTTATGAGCTTTAATTAGTAAATTTTTCTTCGTTTGCTTGTGATTTAGTTAAAGGGGGATGAAATGCCCTCTTTCTGTTGAAAAGTCACCTTTTGCGAGTTTCAGCGTTCTTTCGTTGGGACCCCTTGCAGGGTTGTTGAAATTCCTAATTTTTCCCTGCCACAGGTGCTGTTTATTTGGCGAGGATTTGGCGACATAGAATTTCCATTGAGGTTTCAAAGTAGTGGATTTGGCGAGTTTGATAACATGAGGGTATGTTGTTGTTGCAATTATTTTAACTTTCGGCGAAAAGTGGGTTGTCCCAACTTGGCAGTCCGTCGTCCTCCCTTTTAACGGGTTGTTTTGGGGGACGAGCACACTTTTTGACACGTCTGCTTTCTTTTGAATTCCTTTCGGTGCTGCGCGCATCGGCAGCAGATTCTGCCGAGAAAATGCTTTTCTTAACCGATAATGTTACGGGCCTCGTGCCTCCGCGCCTTGAACGCGGGCTCTGGTTTACGGGTATCTTTGTGTATACCTAAGTCTTCGTAGCTACATCATATTTTTTGGGTGTATGCGTTTACATTAAAGTTCTCAAGAAATTTAATGCTGAAAATCGTCATCTAGAAAGATGTCTCTATTGTCTCTACCTAGTTCTCTACCATAGAAATGCTTCATTTGTTTTTCTGGCTTCATCCAACACCCGCTTCATCTTTGAACTTAGAAGTCGGACTCGCCTATTCCACCGACTGATTCCTGAGCTCAAATTTTCTCCTTGCTGACAGCTGTCGTCTCCAAGTCCTGGACTGTATTTCAAATTTCATCCAAGATGGGATCTTCCTTGTTCATCCTGAATCAATTAGAAAACCTCCTCGGCTCCCGTGATAACCTCCATATAATCGACGAACTCTCTTTTCCTGCTACTCGCTGCCGGCTTTACTCCTGAACTTCCAGGGACAATTTTGTTTCGGATGGTTAGATTTTGCCTGCTACTCAGCAACTGCTTTTCTCAGATAAGTTTTTTTTTATGTTTTCTTTCCCGGTTAGATAAAGTATAATGAATTCTGCAGTTAAATGATTGAATTAATTGATGATTTGAGCATTAAATTTTTTTTGTAGTAGACCAAGTTAACCTAACTCTATTCAGATCATTTTTTGTGTGTGTCGATTACGTAATGTATTGAATTGACGAAGGATTTAATTTTTTTTATTATTGTAACTTAACTTAATTGTAAAGGAAAAATAAGTTCTTCTTGTAATTATGTAATTCAACTTTGGAGTGCCTGCTTAGTGAGGATTGATTTGTAATATCTTTGTTTGAGCCTCTCTGCTACTCTCAGGGATAAACTTTTGGTAGAATCGTAATAGTGTAATTACCTATCATTTATCCGGTTAAACACTACTTTAATAAACAAATGAAAATTATTATGTGCAATAACTATTTTATTTTTGTTGGATGGTATTGAGTGCAATAATATGTCTTCTGTATTGATTATTCTCTGTGAAGTGGAAGGTGTAACTTGTTAAGATTTATATTTTTTTTCTCTCCGGGGAGGGTACTGTTCATTAATTTATAGTTTATTTCTGGTATGTTTACATGATTTCTATAGTAACTATAATAGAAATTCTAAAGACTAATGTTAAGAAATAATTACTCAGTAATAGTTTGATTTGTAAAACAATAGTACTGCAGTGTTAATATATTTTGATTTTCCAGGTAAATAGATATATATATATTAATTGCAATAAGAGTTAAATAAATAAATAAGTTTTTCTAGATCATTCAATGGTTAAATTTATTTTGTGTGCTCATGATTTTTACCAGTCTTTACTCAAATGGATTTTAGGGTTATTCCGAAATAAACACAACGCAATTAGAACAGGTTATTGATACTGGTATGTTATGGTAGGAAAGAGTATTCTGGTGTTATGGTCAATTGTAGGATACCTTTTGGTAACGTAGGAAAATTTAGAAGGTAAAAATTCAAAAAAAAAACCATAACATTTTTGGTGCCATTCAAAAAAAAAGCCATAACATTTATTGGTGCCGTGACCAGGATAAATTGTAGGTGCTGTAAAAATTTTCAGATATAACATTAGCGAATTTAATTAAGTGATTCATAAAAATCAAAATTTTAATTTGTAATTATTCAAAATTTGAGCTACACAAGTTTGGTTATATTCTTTTTTGGCCTATTAATTCTAGCGTAATATATTTTGGCTTTCCGAGTTTACGCGAACTGCGTCGTCAATCTTGTACACGCAAACAATGGATAGGTGATATTTTTCACGTAATAAACTCAGTTTTTCATGTCAAAAATTAATTTGATTTATTAGTATTTAATCTCATTAGTTGCAGAAAAATTAGCTCTTTAATTTGACATAACTTTCGTTTTTCTAACTTTAATTGCATTTCAGTTATGAGCTTTAATTAGTAAATTTTTCTTCGTTTGCTTGTGATTTAGTTAAAGGGGGATGAAATGCCCTCTTTCCGGTTGAAAAGTCACTTTTTGCGAGTTTTAGCGTTTTTTCGTTGGGACCCCTTGCAGGGTTCTTGAAATTCCTAATTTTTCCCTGCCACAGGTGGTGTTTATTTGGCGAGGGTTTGGCGACATAGAATTTCCGTTGAGGTTTCAAAGTAGTGGATTTGGCGAGTTTGATAACATGAGGGTATATTGTAGTTGCAATTATTTTAACTTTCGGCGAAAAGTGGGTTGTGCCAACTTGGTAGTCCGGCGTCCTCCCTTTTAACGGGTTGTTTTGGGGGACGAGCACACTTTTTGACACGTCTTCTGCTTTCTTTTGAAATCCTTTCGGTGCTGCGCGCATCGGGAGCAGATTCTGCCAAGAAAATGCTTTTCTTAACCGATAATGTTACGGGCCTCGTGCCTCCGCGCCTTTAGCGGGGGCTCTGGTTTACGGGTATCTTTGTGTATACCTAAGTCTTCGTAGCTACATCATAATTTTTTGGGTGTATGCGTTTAAATTAAAGTTCTCAAGAAATTTAATGCTGAAAATCGTCATCTAGAAAGATGTCTTTATTGTCTCTACCTAGTTCTCTACCATAGAAATGCTTCATTTCTTTTTTTTTGGCTTCATCCAACACCCGCTTCTTCTTTGAACTTAGAAGTCGGACTCGCCTATTCCACCGACTGATTCCTGAGCTGAAATTTTCTCCTTGCTGACAGCTGTCGTCTCCAAGTCATGGACTGTATTTCAAATTTCATCCAAGATGGGATCTTCCTTGTTCATCCTGAATCAATTAGAAAACCTCCTCGGCTCCCGTCATAACCTCCATATAATCGACGAACTCTCTTTTCCTGCTACTCGCTGCCGGCTTTACTCCTGAACTTCCAGGGACAATTTTGTTTCGGATGGTTAGATTTTGCCTGCTACTCAGCAACTGCTTTTCTCAGATAAGTTATTTTTTTTTTATGTTTTCTTTCCCGGTTAGATAAAGTATAATGAATTCTGCAGTTAAATGATTGAATTAATTGATGAGTTGAGCATTAAATTGTTTTTGTAGTAGACCAAGTTAACCTAACTCTATTCAGATCATTTTTTGTGTGTGTCGATTAAGTAATGTATTGAATTGACGAAGGATTTAATTTTTTTTATTATTGTAACTTAACTTAATTGTAAAGGAAAAATAAGTTCTTCTTGTAATTATGTAATTCAACTTTGGAGTGCCTGCTTAGTGAGGATTGATTTGTAATATCTTTGTTTGAGCCTCTCTGCTACTCTCAGGGATTAACTTTTGGTAGAATCGTAATAGTGTAATTACCTAAGATTTATCCGGTTAAACACTACTTTAATAAACAAATGAAAATTATTATGTGCAATAACTATTTTATTTTTCTTGGATGGTATTGAGTGCAATAATATGTCTTCTGTATTGATTATTCTGTGTGAAGTGGAAGGTGTAACTTGTTAAAATTTATATTTTTCTTTCTCCCCGGGGAGGGTACTGTTCATTAATTTATAGTTTATTTCTGGTATGTTTACATGATTGCTATAGTAACTATAATAGAAATTCTAAAGACTAATGTTAAGAAATAATTACTCAGTAATAGTTTGATTTGTAAAACAATAGTCCTGCAGTGTTGAATATATTTTGATTTTCCAGGTAAATAGATATATATATATTAATTGCAATAAGAGTTAAATAAATAAATAAGTTTTTCTAGATCATTCAATGGTTAAATTTATTTTGTGTGCTCATGATTTTTACCAGTCTTTACTCAAATGTATTTTAGGGTTATTCCGAAATAAACACAACGCAATTAGAACAGGTTATTGATACTGGTATGTTATGGTAGGAAAGAGTATTCTGGTGTTATGGTCAATTGTAGGATACCTTTTGGTAACGTAGGAAAATTTAGAAGGTAAAAATTCAAAAAAAAACCATAACATTTTTGGTGCCATTCAAAAAAAAAGCCATAACATTTATTGGTGCCGTGACCAGGATAAATTGTAGGTGCTGTAAAAATTTTCAGATATAACATTAGCGAATTTAATTAAGTGATTCATAAAAATCAAAATTTTAATTTGTAATTATTCAAAATTTGAGCTACACAAGTTTGGTTATATTCTTTTTTGGCCTATTAATTGTAGTGTAATATATTTTGGCTTTCCGAGTTTACCCGAACTGCGTCGTCAATCTTGTACACGCAAACAATGGTTAGGTGATTTTTTTCACGTAATAAACTCAGTTTTTCATGTCAAAAATTAATTTGATTTCTTTGTATTTAATATCATTAGTTGCAGAAAAATTAGCTCTTTAATTTGACATAACTTTCGTTTTTCTAACTTTAATTGCTTTTCAGTTATGAGCTTTAATTAGTAAATTTTTCTTCGTTTGCTTGTGATTTAGTTAAAGGGGGATGAAATGCCCTCTTTCTGTTGAAAAGTCACCTTTTGCGAGTTTCAGCGTTCTTTCGTTGGGACCCCTTGCAGGGTTGTTGAAATTCCTAATTTTTCCCTGCCACAGGTGCTGTTTATTTGGCGAGGATTTGGCGACATAGAATTTCCATTGAGGTTTCAAAGTAGTGGATTTGGCGAGTTTGATAACATGAGGGTATGTTGTTGTTGCAATTATTTTAACTTTCGGCGAAAAGTGGGTTGTCCCAACTTGGCAGTCCGTCGTCCTCCCTTTTAACGGGTTGTTTTGGGGGACGAGCACACTTTTTGACACGTCTGCTTTCTTTTGAATTCCTTTCGGTGCTGCGCGCATCGGCAGCAGATTCTGCCGAGAAAATGCTTTTCTTAACCGATAATGTTACGGGCCTCGTGCCTCCGCGCCTTGAACGCGGGCTCTGGTTTACGGGTATCTTTGTGTATACCTAAGTCTTCGTAGCTACATCATATTTTTTTGGGTGTATGCGTTTACATTAAAGTTCTCAAGAAATTTAATGCTGAAAATCGTCATCTAGAAAGATGTCTCTATTGTCTCTACCTAGTTCTCTACCATAGAAATGCTTCATTTCTTTTTTTTTTGGCTTCATCCAACACCCGCTTCTTCTTTGAACTTAGAAGTCGGACTCGCCTATTCCACTGACTGATTCCTGAGCTCAAATTTTCTCCTTGCTGACAGCTGTCGTCTCCAAGTCCTGGACTGTATTTCAAATTTCATCCAAGATGGGATCTTCCTTGTTCATCCTGAATCAATTAGAAAACCTCCTCGGCTCCCGTGATAACCTCCATATAATCGACGAACTCTCTTTTCCTGCTACTCGCTGCCGGCTTTACTCCTGAACTTCCAGGGACAATTTTGTTTCGGATGGTTAGATTTTGCCTGCTACTCAGCAACTGCTTTTCTCAGATAAGTTATTTTTTTTATGTTTTTTTTGCCGGTTAGATAAAGTATAATGAATTCTGCAGTTAAATGATTGAATTAATTGATGAGTTGAGCATTAAATTTTTTTTGTAGTAGACCAAGTTAACCTAACTCTATTGATATCATTTTTTTTGTGTGTGTCGATTAAGTAAAGTATTAAATTGACGAAGGATTTAATTTTTTTTATTATTGTACAACTTAATTGTAAAGGAAAAATAAGTTCTTCTTGTAATTATGTAATTCAACTTTGGAGTGCCTGCTTAGTGAGGATTGATTTGTAATATCTTTGTTTGAGCCTCTCTGCTACTCTCAGGGATAAACTTTTGGTAGAATCGTAATAGTGTAATTACCTAACATTTATCCGGTTAAACACTACTTTAATAAACAAATGAAAATTATTATGTGCAATAACTATTTTATTTTTCTTGGATGGTATTGAGTGCAATAATATGTCTTCTGTATTGATTATTCTGTGTGAAGTGGAAGGTGTAACTTGTTAAAATTTATATTTTTTTTCTCCCCGTGGAGGGTACTGTTCATTAATTTATAGTTTATTTTTGGTATGTTTACATGATTGCTATTGTAACTATAATAAAAATTCTAAAGACTAATGTTAAGAAATAATTACTCAGTAATAGTTTGATTTGTAAAACAATAGTACTGCAGTGTTGAATATATTTTGATTTTCCAGGTAAATAGATATATATATATTAATTGCAATAAGAGTTAAATAAATAAATAAGTTTTTCTAGATCATTCAATGGTTAAATTTATTTTGTGTGCTCATGATTTTTACCAGTCTTTACTCAAATGTCTTTTAGGTTTATTCCGAAATAAACACAACGCAATTAGAACAGGTTATTGATACTGGTATGTTATGGTAGGAAAGAGTATTCTGGTGTTATGGTCAATTGTAGGATACCTTTTGGTAACATAGGAAAATTTAGAAGGTAAAAATTCAAAAAAAAACCATAACATTTTTGGTGCCATTCAAAAAAAAAGCCATAACATTTATTGGTGCCGTGACCAGGATAAATTGTAGGTGCTGTAAAAATTTTCAGATATAACATTAGCGAATTTAATTAAGTGATTCATAAAAATCAAAATTTTAATTTGTAATTATTCAAAATTTGAGCTACACAAGTTTGGTTATATTCTTTTTTGGCCTATTAATTGTAGTGTAATATATTTTGGCTTTCCGAGTTTACCCGAACTGCGTCGTCAATCTTGTACACGCAAACAATGGTTAGGTGATTTTTTTCACGTAATAAACTCAGTTTTTCATGTCAAAAATTAATTTGATTTCTTTGTATTTAATATCATTAGTTGCAGAAAAATTAGCTCTTTAATTTGACATAACTTTCGTTTTTCTAACTTTAATTGCTTTTCAGTTATGAGCTTTAATTAGTAAATTTTTCTTCGTTTGCTTGTGATTTAGTTAAAGGGGGATGAAATGCCCTCTTTCTGTTGAAAAGTCACCTTTTGCGAGTTTCAGCGTTCTTTCGTTGGGACCCCTTGCAGGGTTGTTGAAATTCCTAATTTTTCCCTGCCACAGGTGCTGTTTATTTGGCGAGGATTTGGCGACATAGAATTTCCATTGAGGTTTCAAAGTAGTGGATTTGGCGAGTTTGATAACATGAGGGTATGTTGTTGTTGCAATTATTTTAACTTTCGGCGAAAAGTGGGTTGTCCCAACTTGGCAGTCCGTTGTCCTCTCTTTTAACGGGTTGTTTTGGGGGACGAGCACACTTTTTGACACGTCTGCTTTCTTTTGAATTCCTTTCGGTGCTGCGCGCATCGGCAGCAGATTCTGCCGAGAAAATGCTTTTCTTAACCGATAATGTTACGGGCCTCGTGCCTCCGCGCCTTGAACGCGGGCTCTGGTTTACGGGTATCTTTGTGTATACCTAAGTCTTCGTAGCTACATCATATTTTTTGGGCTGTATGGTTTTACATTAAAGTTCTCTAGAAATTTAATGCTGAAAATCGTCATCTAGAAAGATGTCTCTATTGTCTCTACCTAGTTCTCTACCATAGAAATGCTTCATTTCTTTTTTTTTTGGCTTCATCCAACACCCGCTTCTTCTTTGAACTTAGAAGTCGGACTCGCCTATTCCACCGACTGATTCCTGAGCTGAAATTTTCTCCTTGCTGACAGCTGTCGTCTCCATGTCCTGGACTGTATTTCAAATTTCATCCAACATGGGATCTTCCTTGTTCATCCTGAATCAATTAGAAAACCTCCTCGGCTCCCGTGATAACCTCCATATAATCGACGAACTCTCTTTTCCTCCTACTCGCTGCCGGCTTTACTCCTGAACTTCCAGGGACAATTTTGTTTCGGATGGTTAGATTTTGCCTGCTACTCAGCAACTGCTTTTCTCAGATAAGTTATTTTTTTTATGTTTTCTTTCCCGGTTAGATAAAGTATAATGAATTCTGCAGTTAAATGATTGAATTAATTGATGAGTTGAGCATTAAATTGTTTTTGTAGTAGACCAAGTTAACCTAACTCTATTGAAATCATTTTTTTGTGTGTGTCGATTAAGTAAAGTATTAAATTGACGAAGGATTTAATTTTTTTTTATTATTGTAACTTAACTTAATTGTAAAGGAAAAATAAGTTCTTGTAATTATGTAATTCAACTTTGGAGTGCCTGCTTAGTGAGGATTGATTTGTAATATCTTTGTTTGAGCCTCTCTCCTACTCTCAGGGATTAACTTTTGGTAGAATCGTAATAGTGTAATTACCTAACATTTATCCGGTTAAACACTACTTTAATAAACAAATGAAAATTATTATGTGCAATAACTATTTTATTTTTCTTGGATGGTATTGAGTGCAATAATATGTCTTCTGTATTGATTATTCTGTGTGAAGTGGAAGGTGTAACTTGTTAAAATTTATATTTTTCTTTCTCCCCGGGGAGGGTACTGTTCATTAATTTATAGTTTATTTCTGGTATGTTTACATGATTGCTATAGTAACTATAATAGAAATTCTAAAGACTAATGTTAAGAAATAATTACTCAGTAATAGTTTGATTTGTAAAACAATAGTCCTGCAGTGTTGAATATATTTTGATTTTCCAGGTAAATAGATATATATATATTAATTGCAATAAGAGTTAAATAAATAAATAAGTTTTTCTAGATCATTCAATGGTTAAATTTATTTTGTGTGCTCATGATTTTTACCAGTCTTTACTCAAATGTATTTTAGGTTTATTCCGAAATAAACACAACGCAATTAGAACAGGTTATTGATACTGGTATGTTATGGTAGGAAAGAGTATTCTGGTGTTATGGTCAATTGTAGGATACCTTTTGGTAACGTAGGAAAATTTAGAAGGTAAAAATTCAAAAAAAAAAACCATAACATTTTTGGTGCCATTCAAAAAACAAGCCATAACATTTATTGGTGCCGTGACCAGGATAAATTGTAGGTGCTGTAAAAATTTTCAGATATAACATTAGCGAATTTAATTAAGTGATTCATAAAAATCAAAATTTTAATTTGTAATTATTCAAAATTGAGCTACACAAGTTTGGTTATATTCTTTTTTGGCCTATTAATTGTAGTGTAATATATTTTGGCTTTCCGAGTTTACCCGAACTGCGTCGTCAATCTTGTACACGCAAACAATGGTTAGGTGATTTTTTTCACGTAATAAACTCAGTTTTTCATGTCAAAAATTAATTTGATTTCTTTGTATTTAATATCATTAGTTGCAGAAAAATTAGCTCTTTAATTTGACATAACTTTCGTTTTTCTAACTTTAATTGCTTTTCAGTTATGAGCTTTAATTAGTAAATTTTTCTTCGTTTGCTTGTGATTTAGTTAAAGGGGGATGAAATGCCCTCTTTCTGTTGAAAAGTCACCTTTTGCGAGTTTCAGCTTTCTTTCGTTGGGAGCCCTTGCAGGGTTGTTGAAATTCCTAATTTTTCCCTGCCACAGGTGCTGTTTATTTGGCGAGGATTTGGCGACATAGAATTTCCATTGAGGTTTCAAAGTAGTGGATTTGGCGAGTTTGATAACATGAGGGTATGTTGTTGTTGCAATTATTTTAACTTTCGGCGAAAAGTGGGTTGTCCCAACTTGGCAGTCCGTCGTCCTCCCTTTTAACGGGTTGTTTTGGGGGACGAGCACACTTTTTGACACGTCTGCTTTCTTTTGAATTCCTTTCGGTGCTGCGCGCATCGGCAGCAGATTCTGCCGAGAAAATGCTTTTCTTAACCGATAATGTTACGGGCCTCGTGCCTCCGCGCCTTGAACGCGGGCTCTGGTTTACGGGTATCTTTGTGTATACCTAAGTCTTCGTAGCTACATCATATTTTTTTTGGGTGTATGCGTTTACATTAAAGTTCTCAAGAAATTTAATGCTGAAAATCGTCATCTAGAAAGATGTCTCTATTGTCTCTACCTAGTTCTCTACCATAGAAATGCTTCATTTGTTTTTCTGGCTTCATCCAACACCCGCTTCTTCTTTGAACTTAGAAGTCGGACTCGCCTATTCCACCGACTGATTCCTGAGCTCAAATTTTCTCCTTGCTGACAGCTGTCGTCTCCAAGTCATGGACTGTATTTCAAATTTCATCCAAGATGGGATCTTCCTTGTTCATCCTGAATCAATTAGAAAACCTCCTCGGCTCCCGTGATAACCTCCATATAATCGACGAACTCTCTTTTCCTGCTACTCGCTGCCGGCTTTACTCCTGAACTTCCAGGGACAATTTTGTTTCGGATGGTTAGATTTTGCCTGCTACTCAGCAACTGCTTTTCTCAGATAAGTTATTTTTTTTATGTTTTTTTTCCCGGTTAGATAAAGTATAATGAATTCTGCAGTTAAATGATTGAATTAATTGATGAGTTGAGCATTAAATTGTTTTTGTAGTAGACCAAGTTAACCTAACTCTATTGATATCATTTTTTTTGTGTGTGTCGATTAAGTAAAGTATTAAATTGACGAAGGATTTAATTTTTTTTATTATTGTACAACTTAATTGTAAAGGAAAAATAAGTTCTTCTTGTAATTATGTAATTCAACTTTGGAGTGCCTGCTTAGTGAGGATTGATTTGTAATATCTTTGTTTGAGCCTCTCTGCTACTCTCAGGGATAAACTTTTGGTAGAATCGTAATAGTGTAATTACCTAACATTTATCCGGTTAAACACTACTTTAATAAACAAATAAAAATTATTATGTGCAATAACTATTTTATTTTTGTTGGATGGTATTGAGTGCAATAATATGTCTTCTGTATTGATTATTCTGTGTGAAGTGGAAGGTGTAACTTGTTAAAATTTATATTTTTTTTCTCCCCGTGGAGGGTACTGTTCATTAATTTATAGTTTATTTCTGGTATGTTTACATGATTGCTATTGTAACTATAATAAAAATTCTAAAGACTAATGTTAAGGAATAATTACTCAGTAATAGTTTGATTTGTAAAACAATAGTACTGCAGTGTTGAATATATTTTGATTTTCCAGGTAAATAGATATATATATATTAATTGCAATAAGAGTTAAATAAATAAATAAGTTTTTCTAGATCATTCAATGGTTAAATTTATTTTGTGTGCTCATGATTTTTACCAGTCTTTACTCAAATGTATTTTAGGTTTATTCCGAAATAAACACAACGCAATTAGAACAGGTTATTGATACTGGTATGTTATGGTAGGAAAGAGTATTCTGGTGTTATGGTCAATTGTAGGATACCTTTTGGTAACGTAGGAAAATTTAGAAGGTAAAAATTCAAAAAAAAAAACCATAACATTTTTGGTGCCATTCAAAAAACAAGCCATAACATTTATTGGTGCCGTGACCAGGATAAATTGTAGGTGCTGTAAAAATTTTCAGATATAACATTAGCGAATTTAATTAAGTGATTCATAAAAATCAAAATTTTAATTTGTAATTATTCAAAATTTGAGCTACACAAGTTTGGTTATATTCTTTTTTCGCCTATTAATTCTAGTGTAATATATTTTGGCTTTCCGAGTTTACCCGAACTGCGTCGTCAATCTTGTACACGCAAACAATGGTTAGGTGATTTTTTTCACGTAATAAACTCAGTTTTTCATGTCAAAAATTAATTTGATTTCGTTGTATTTAATATCATTAGTTGCAGAAAAATTAGCTCTTTAATTTGACATAACTTTCGTTTTTCTAACTTTAATTGCTTTTCAGTTATGAGCTTTAATTAGTAAATTTTTCTTCGTTTGCTTGTGATTTAGTTAAAGGGGGATGAAATGCCCTCTTTCTGTTGAAAAGTCACCTTTTGCGAGTTTCAGCGTTCTTTCGTTGGGACCCCTTGCAGGGTTGTTGAAATTCCTAATTTTTCCCTGCCACAGGTGCTGTTTATTTGGCGAGGATTTGGCGACATAGAATTTCCATTGAGGTTTCAAAGTAGTGGATTTCGCGAGTTTGATAACATGAGGGTATGTTGTTGTTGCAATTATTTTAACTTTCGGCGAAAAGTGGGTTGTCCCAACTTGGCAGTCCGTCGTCCTCCCTTTTAACGGGTTGTTTTGGGGGACGAGCACACTTTTTGACACGTCTGCTTTCTTTTGAATTCCTTTCGGTGCTGCGCGCATCGGCAGCAGATTCTGCCGAGAAAATGCTTTTCTTAACCGATAATGTTACGGGCCTCGTGCCTCCGCGCCTTGAACGCGGGCTCTGGTTTACGGGTATCTTTGTGTATACCTAAGTCTTCGTAGCTACATCATATTTTTTGGGTGTATGCGTTTACATTAAAGTTCTCAAGAAATTTAATGCTGAAAATCGTCATCTAGAAAGATGTCTCTATTGTCTCTACCTAGTTCTCTACCATAGAAATGCTTCATTTCTTTTTTTTTTGGCTTCATCCAACACCCGCTTCTTCTTTGAACTTAGAAGTCGGACTCGCCTATTCCACCGACTGATTCCTGAGCTCAAATTTTCTCCTTGCTGACAGCTGACGTCTCCAAGTCATGGACTGTATTTCAAATTTCATCCAAGATGGGATCTTCCTTGTTCATCCTGAATCAATTAGAAAACCTCCTCGGCTCCCGTGATAACCTCCATATAATCGACGAACTCTCTTTTCCTGCTACTCGCTGCCGGCTTTACTCCTGAACTTCCAGGGACAATTTTGTTTCGGATGGTTAGATTTTGCCTGCTACTCAGCAACTGCTTTTCTCAGATAAGTTTTTTTTTATGTTTTCTTTCCCGGTTAGATAAAGTATAATGAATTCTGCAGTTAAATGATTGAATTAATTGATGATTTGAGCATTAAATTTTTTTTGTAGTAGACCAAGTTAACCTAACTCTATTCAGATCATTTTTTGTGTGTGTCGATTACGTAATGTATTGAATTGACGAAGGATTTAATTTTTTTTATTATTGTAACTTAACTTAATTGTAAAGGAAAAATAAGTTCTTCTTGTAATTATGTAATTCAACTTTGGAGTGCCTGCTTAGTGAGGATTGATTTGTAATATCTTTGTTTGAGCCTCTCTGCTACTCTCAGGGATAAACTTTTGGTAGAATCGTAATAGTGTAATTACCTATCATTTATCCGGTTAAACACTACTTTAATAAACAAATGAAAATTATTATGTGCAATAACTATTTTATTTTTGTTGGATGGTATTGAGTGCAATAATATGTCTTCTGTATTGATTATTCTCTGTGAAGTGGAAGGTGTAACTTGTTAAGATTTATATTTTTTTTCTATCCGGGGAGGGTACTGTTCATTAATTTATAGTTTATTTCTGGTATGTTTACATGATTTCTATAGTAACTATAATAGAAATTCTAAAGACTAATGTTAAGAAATAATTACTCAGTAATAGTTTGATATGTAAAACAATAGTACTGCAGTGTTAATATATTTTGATTTTCCAGGTAAATAGATATATATATATTAATTGCAATAAGAGTTAAATAAATAAATAAGTTTTTCTAGATCATTCAATGGTTAAATTTATTTTGTGTGCTCATGATTTTTACCAGTCTTTACTCAAATGGATTTTAGGGTTATTCCGAAATAAACACAACGCAATTAGAACAGGTTATTGATACTGGTATGTTATGGTAGGAAAGAGTATTCTGGTGTTATGGTCAATTGTAGGATACCTTTTGGTAACGTAGGAAAATTTAGAAGATAAAAATTCAAAAAAAAAACCATAACATTTTTGGTGCCATTCAAAAAAAAAAGCCATAACATTTATTGGTGCCGTGACCAGGATAAATTGTAGGTGCTGTAAAAATTTTCAGATATAACATTAGCGAATTTAATTAAGTGATTCATAAAAATCAAAATTTTAATTTGTAATTATTCAAAATTTGAGCTACACAAGTTTGGTTATATTCTTTTTTGGCCTATTAATTCTAGCGTAATATATTTTGGCTTTCCGAGTTTACGCGAACTGCGTCGTCAATCTTGTACACGCAAACAATGGATAGGTGATATTTTTCACGTAATAAACTCAGTTTTTCATGTCAAAAATTAATTTGATTTATTAGTATTTAATCTCATTAGTTGCAGAAAAATTAGCTCTTTAATTTGACATAACTTTCGTTTTTCTAACTTTAATTGCATTTCAGTTATGAGCTTTAATTAGTAAATTTTTCTTCGTTTGCTTGTGATTTAGTTAAAGGGGGATGAAATGCCCTCTTTCCGGTTGAAAAGTCACTTTTTGCGAGTTTTAGCGTTTTTTCGTTGGGACCCCTTGCAGGGTTGTTGAAATTCCTAATTTTTCCCTGCCACAGGTGGTGTTTATTTGGCGAGGGTTTGGCGACATAGAATTTCCGTTGAGGTTTCAAAGTAGTGGATTTGGCGAGTTTGATAACATGAGGGTATATTGTAGTTGCAATTATTTTAACTTTCGGCGAAAAGTGGGTTGTGCCAACTTGGTAGTCCGGCGTCCTCCCTTTTAACGGGTTGTTTTGGGGGACGAGCACACTTTTTGACACGTCTTCTGCTTTCTTTTGAAATCCTTTCGGTGCTGCGCGCATCGGGAGCAGATTCTGCCAAGAAAATGCTTTTCTTAACCGATAATGTTACGGGCCTCGTGCCTCCGCGCCTTTAGCGCGGGCTCTGGTTTACGGGTATCTTTGTGTATACCTAAGTCTTCGTAGCTACATCATAATTTTTTGGGTGTATGCGTTTAAATTAAAGTTCTCAAGAAATTTAATGCTGAAAATCGTCATCTAGAAAGACGTCTTTATTGTCTCTACCTAGTTCTCTACCATAGAAATGCTTCATTTCTTTTTTTTTTGGCTTCATCCAACACCCGCTTCTTCTTTGAACTTAGAAGTCGGACTCGCCTATTCCACCGACTGATTCCTGAGCTGAAATTTTCTCCTTGCTGACAGCTGTCGTCTCCAAGTCATGGACTGTATTTCAAATTTCATCCAAGATGGGATCTTCCTTGTTCTTCCTGAATCAATTAGAAAACCTCCTCGGCTCCCGTCATAACCTCCATATAATCGACGAACTCTCTTTTCCTGCTACTCGCTGCCGGCTTTACTCCTGAACTTCCAGGGACAATTTTGTTTCGGATGGTTAGATTTTGCCTGCTACTCAGCAACTGCTTTTCTCAGATAAGTTATTTTTTTTTATGTTTTCTTTCCCGGTTAGATAAAGTATAATGAATTCTGCAGTTAAATGATTGAATTAATTGATGAGTTGAGCATTAAATTTTTTTTGTAGTAGACCAAGTTAACCTAACTCTATTCAGATCATTTTTTGTGTGTGTCGATTAAGTAATGTATTGAATTGACGAAGGATTTAATTTTTTTTATTATTGTAACTTAACTTAATTGTAAAGGAAAAATAAGTTCTTCTTGTAATTATGTAATTCAACTTTGGAGTGCCTGCTTAGTGAGGATTGATTTGTAATATCTTTGTTTGAGCCTCTCTGCTACTCTCAGGGATTAACTTTTGGTAGAATCGTAATAGTGTAATTACCTAACATTTATCCGGTTAAACACTACTTTAATAAACAAATGAAAATTATTATGTGCAATAACTATTTTATTTTTCTTGGATGGTATTGAGTGCAATAATATGTCTTCTGTATTGATTATTCTGTGTGAAGTGGAAGGTGTAACTTGTTAAAATTTATATTTTTCTTTCTCCCCGGGGAGGGTACTGTTCATTAATTTATAGTTTATTTCTGGTATGTTTACATGATTGCTATAGTAACTATAATAGAAATTCTAAAGACTAATGTTAAGAAATAATTACTCAGTAATAGTTTGATTTGTAAAACAATAGTACTGCAGTGTTGAATATATTTTGATTTTCCAGGTAAATAGATATATATATATTAATTGCAATAAGAGTTAAATAAATAAATAAGTTTTTCTAGATCATTCAATGGTTAAATTTATTTTGTGTGCTCATGATTTTTACCAGTCTTTACTCAAATGTATTTTAGGGTTATTCCGAAATAAACACAACGCAATTAGAACAGGTTATTGATACTGGTATGTTATGGTAGGAAAGAGTATTCTGGTGTTATGGTCAATTGTAGGATACCTTTTGGTAACGTAGGAAAATTTAGAAGGTAAAAATTCAAAAAAAAAAACCATAACATTTTTGGTGCCATTCAAAAAAAAAAAGCCATAACATTTTTTGGTGCCGTGACCAGGATAAATTGTAGGTGCTGTAAAAATTTTCAGATATAACATTAGCGAATTTAATTAAGTGATTCTTAAAAAATCAAAATTTTAATTTGTAATTATTCAAAATTTGAGCTACACAAGTTTGGTTATATTCTTTTTTGGCCTATTAATTCTAGTGTAATATATTTTGGCTTTCCGAGTTTACGCGAACTGCGTCGTCAATCTTGTACACGCAAACAATGGATAGGTGATATTTTTCACGTAATAAACTCAGTTTTTCATGTCAAAAATTAATTTGATTTATTAGTATTTAATCTCATTAGTTGCAGAAAAATTAGCTCTTTAATTTGACATAACTTTCGTTTTTCTAACTTTAATTGCATTTCAGTTATGAGCTTTAATTAGTAAGTTTTTCTTCGTTTGCTTGTGATTTAGTTAAAGGGGGATGAAATGCCCTCTTTCCGGTTGAAAAGTCACTTTTTGCGAGTTTTAGCGTTTTTTCGTTGGGACCCCTTGCAGGGTTGTTGAAATTCCTAATTTTTCCCTGCCACAGGTGGTGTTTATTTGGCGAGGGTTTGGCGACATAGAATTTCCGTTGAGGTTTCAAAGTAGTGGATTTGGCGATTTTGATAACATGAGGGTATATTGTAGTTGCAATTATTTTAACTTTCGGCGAAAAGTGGGTTGTGCCAACTTGGTAGTCCGGCGTCCTCCCTTTTAACGGGTTGTTTTGGGGGACGAGCACACTTTTTGACACGTCTTCTGCTTTCTTTTGAATTCCTTTCGGTGCTGCGCGCATCGGCAGCAGATTCTGCCGAGTAAATGCTTTTCTTAACCGATAATGTTACGGGCCTCGTGCCTCCGCGCCTTGAACGCGGGCTCTGGTTTACGGGTATCTTTGTGTATACCTAAGTCTTCGTAGCTACATCATATTTTTTGGGGGTGTATGCGTTTACATTAAGTTCTCAAGAAATTTAATGCTGAAAATCGTCATCTAGAAAGATGTGTCTATTGTCTCTACCTAGTTCTCTACCATACAAATGCTTCATTTGTTTTTTTGGCTTCATTTAACACCCGCTTCTTCTTTGAACTTAGAAGTCGGACTCGCCTATTCCACCGACTGATTCCTGAGCTCAAATTTTCTCCTTGCTGACAGCTGTCGTCTCCAAGTCCTGGACTGTATTTCAAATATCATCCAAGATGGGATCTTCCTTGTTCATCCTGAATCAATTAGAAAACCTCCTCGGCTCCCGTGATAACCTCCATATAATCGACGAACTCTCTTTTCCTGCTACTCGCTGCCGGCTTTACTCCTGAACTTCCAGGGACAATTTTGTTTCGGATGGTTAGATTTTGCCTGCTACTCAGCAACTGCTTTTCTCAGATAAGTTTTTTTTTATGTTTTCTTTCCCGGTTAGATAAAGTATAATGAATTCTGCAGTTAAATGATTGAATTAATTGATGAGTTGAGCATTAAATTGTTTTTGTAGTAGACCAAGTTAACCTAACTCTATTAAAATCATTTTTTTGTGTGTGTCGATTAAGTAATGTATTAAATTGACGAAGGATTTAATTTTTTTTATTATTGTAACTTAACTTAATTGTAAAGGAAAAATAAGTTCTTCTTGTAATTATGTATTTCAACTTTAGAGTGCCTGCTTAGTGAGGATTGATTTGTAATATCTTTGTTTGAGCCTCTCTACTACTCTCAGGGATTAACTTTTGGTAGAATCGTAATAGTGTAATTACCTAACATTTATCCGGTTAAACACTACTTTAATAAACAAATGAAAATTATTATGTGCAATAACTATTTTATTTTTGTTGGATAGTATTGAGTGCAATAATATGTCTTCTGTATTGATTATTCTGTGTGAAGTGGAAGGTGTAACTTGTTAAAATTTATATTTTTTTTCTCCCCGGGGAGGGTACTGTTCATTAATTTATAGTTTATTTCTGGAATGTTTACATGATTGCTATAGTAACTATAATAGAAATTCTAAAGACTAATGTTAAGAAATAATTACTCAGTAATAGTTTGATTTGTAAAACAATAGTACTGCAGTGTTGAATATATTTTGATTTTCCAGGTAAATAGATATATATATATATTAATTGCAATAAGAGTTAAATAAATAAGTTTTTCTAGATCATTCAATGGTTAAATTTATTTTGTGTGCTCATGATTTTTACCAGTCTTTACTCAAATGTATTTTAGGGTTATTCCGAAATAAACACAACGCAATTAGAACAGGTTATTGATACTGGTATGTTATGGTAGGAAAGAGTATTCTCGTGTTATGGTCAATTGTAGGATACCTTTTGGTAACGTAGGAAAATTTAGAAGGTAAAAATTCAAAAAAAAACCATAACATTTTTGGTGCCATTCAAAAAAAAAAGCCATAACATTTATTGGTGCCGTGACCAGGATAAACTGTAGGTGCTGTAAAAATTTTCAGATATAACATTAGCGAATTTAATTAAGTGATTCATAAAAATCAAAATTTTAATTTGTAATTATTCAAAATTTGAGCTACACAAGTTTGGTTATATTCTTTTTTGGCCTATTAATTCTAGTGTAATATATTTTGGCTTTCCGAGTTTACGCGAACTGCGTCGTCAATCTTGTACACGCAAACAATGGTTAGGTGATTTTTTTCACGTAATAAACTCAGTTTTTCATGTCAAAAATTAATTTGATTTATTAGTATTTAATCTCATTAGTTGCAGAAAAATTAGCTCTTTAATTTGACATAACTTTCGTTTTTCTAACTTTAATTGCATTTCAGTTATGAGCTTTAATTAGTAAATTTTTCTTCGTTTGCTTGTGATTTAGTTAAAGGGGGATGAAATGCCCTCTTTCCGGTTGAAAAGTCACTTTTTGCGAGTTTTAGCGTTTTTTCGTTGGGACCCCTTGCAGGGTTGTTGAAATTCCTAATTTTTCCCTGCCACAGGTGGTGTTTATTTGGCGAGGGTTTGGCGACATAGAATTTCCGTTGAGGTTTCAAAGTAGTGGATTTGGCGAGTTTGATAACATGAGGGTATATTGTAGTTGCAATTATTTTAACTTTCGGCGAAAAGTGGGTTGTGCCAACTTGGTAGTCCGGCGTCCTCCCTTTTAACGGGTTGTTTTGGGGGACGAGCACACTTTTTGACACGTCTTCTGCTTTCTTTTGAAATCCTTTCGGTGCTGCGCGCATCGGGAGCAGATTTTGCCAAGAAAATGCTTTTCTTAACCGATAATGTTACGGGCCTCGTGCCTCCGCGCCTTTAGCGCGGGCTCTGGTTTACGGGTATCTTTGTGTATACCTAAGTCTTCGTAGCTACATCATAATTTTTTGGGTGTATGCGTTTAAATTAAAGTTCTCAAGAAATTTAATGCTGAAAATCGTCATCTAGAAAGATGTCTTTATTGTCTCTACCTAGTTCTCTACCATAGAAATGCTTCATTTCTTTTTTTTTGGCTTCATCCAACACCCGCTTCTTCTTTGAACTCGCCTATTCCACCGACTGATTCCTGACCTGAAATTTTCTCCTTGCTGACAGCTGTCGTCTCCAAGTCATGGACTGTATTTCAAATTTCATCCAAGATGGGATCTTCCTTGTTCATCCTGAATCAATTAGAAAACCTCCTCGGCTCCCGTCATAACCTCCATATAATCGACGAACTCTCTTTTCCTGCTACTCGCTGCCGGCTTTACTCCTGAACTTCCAGGGACAATTTTGTTTCGGATGGTTAGATTTTGCCTGCTACTCAGCAACTGCTTTTCTCAGATAAGTTTTTTTTTATGTTTTCTTTCCCGGTTAGATAAAGTATAATGAATTCTGCAGTTAAATGATTGAATTAATTGATGAGTTGAGCATTAAATTTTTTTTGTAGTAGACCAAGTTAACCTAACTCTATTCAGATCATTTTTTGTGTGTGTCGATTAAGTAATGTATTGAATTGACGAAGGATTTAATTTTTTTTATTATTGTAACTTAACTTAATTGTAAAGGAAAAATAAGTTCTTCTTGTAATTATGTAATTCAACTTTGGAGTGCCTGCTTAGTGAGGATTGATTTGTAATATCTTTGTTTGAGCCTCTCTGCTACTCTCAGGGATTAACTTTTGGTAGAATCGTAATAGTGTAATTACCTAACATTTATCCGGTTAAACACTACTTTAATAAACAAATGAAAATTATTATGTGCAATAACTATTTTATTTTTCTTGGATGGTATTGAGTGCAATAATATGTCTTCTGTATTGATTATTCTGTGTGAAGTGGAAGGTGTAACTTGTTAAAATTTATATTTTTCTTCCTCCCCGGGGAGGGTACTGTTCATTAATTTATAGTTTATTTCTGGTATGTTTACATGATTGCTATAGTAACTATAATAGAAATTCTAAAGACTAATGTTAAGAAATAATTACTCAGTAATAGTTTGATTTGTAAAACAATAGTACTGCAGTGTTGAATATATTTTGATTTTCCAGGTAAATAGATATATATATATTAATTGCAATAAGAGTTAAATAAATAAATAAGTTTTTCTAGATCATTCAATGGTTAAATTTATTTTGTGTGCTCATGATTTTTACCAGTCTTTACTCAAATGCATTTTAGGGTTATTCCGAAATAAACACAACGCAATTAGAACAGGTTATTGATACTGGTATGTTATGGTAGGAAAGAGTATTCTGGTGTTATGGTCAATTGTAGGATACCTTTTGGTAACGTAGGAAAATTTAGAAGGTAAAAATTCAAAAAAAAAAACCATAACATTTTTGGTGCCATTCAAAAAAAAAGCCATAACATTTTTTGGTGCCGTGACCAGGATAAATTGTAGGTGCTGTAAAAATTTTCAGATATAACATTAGCGAATTTAATTAAGTGATTCTTAAAAAATCAAAATTTTAATTTGTAATTATTCAAAATTTGAGCTACACAAGTTTGGTTATATTCTTTTTTGGCCTATTAATTCTAGTGTAATATATTTTGGCTTTCCGAGTTTACGCGAACTGCGTCGTCAATCTTGTACACGCAAACAATGGATAGGTGATATTTTTCACGTAATAAACTCAGTTTTTCATGTCAAAAATTAATTTGATTTATTAGTATTTAATCTCATTAGTTGCAGAAAAATTAGCTCTTTAATTTGACATAACTTTCGTTTTTCTAACTTTAATTGCATTTCAGTTATGAGATTTAATTAGTAAGTTTTTCTTCGTTTGCTTGTGATTTAGTAAAAGGGGGATGAAATGCCCTCTTTCCGGTTGAAAAGTCACTTTTTGCGAGTTTTAGCGTTTTTTCGTTGGGACCCCTTGCAGGGTTGTTGAAATTCCTAATTTTTCCCTGCCACAGGTGGTGTTTATTTGGCGAGGGTTTGGCGACATAGAATTTCCGTTGAGGTTTCAAAGTAGTGGATTTGGCGAGTTTGATAACATGAGGGTATATTGTAGTTGCAATTATTTTAACTTTCGGCGAAAAGTGGGTTGTGCCAACTTGGTAGTCCGGCGTCCTCCCTTTTAACGGGTTGTTTTGGGGGACGAGCACACTTTTTGACACGTCTTCTGCTTTCTTTTGAATTCCTTTCGGTGCTGCGCGCATCGGCAGCAGATTCTGCCGAGTAAATGCTTTTCTTAACCGATAATGTTACGGGCCTCGTGCCTCCGCGCCTTGAACGCGGGCTCTGGTTTACGGGTATCTTTGTGTATACCTAAGTCTTCGTAGCTACATCATATTTTTTTTGGGGTGTATGCGTTTACATTAAGTTCTCAAGAAATTTAATGCTGAAAATCGTCATCTAGAAAGATGTGTCTATTGTCTCTACCTAGTTCTCTACCATACAAATGCTTCATTTGTTTTTTTGGCTTCATCCAACACCCGCTTCTTCTTTGAACTTAGAAGTCGGACTCGCATATTCCACCGACTGATTCCTGAGCTCAAATTTTCTCCTTGCTGACAGCTGTCGTCTCCAAGTCCTGGACTGTATTTCAAATATCATCCAAGATGGGATCTTCCTTGTTCATCCTGAATCAATTAGAAAACCTCCTCGGCTCCCGTGATAACCTCCATATAATCGACGAACTCTCTTTTCCTGCTACTCGCTGCCGGCTTCACTCCTGAACTTCCAGGGACAATTTTGTTTCGGATGGTTAGATTTTGCCTGCTACTCAGCAACTGCTTTTCTCAGATAAGTTATTTTTTTATGTTTTCTTTCCCGGTTAGATAAAGTATAATGAATTCTGCAGTTAAATTATTTAATTAATTGATGAGTTGAGCATTAAATTGTTTTTGTAGTAGACCAAGTTAACCTAACTCTATTAAAATCATTTTTTTGTGTGTGTCGATTAAGTAAAGTATTAAATTGACGAAGGATTTAATTTTTTTTATTATTGTAACTTAACTTAATTGTAAAGGAAAAATAAGTTCTTCTTGTAATTATGTAATTCAACTTTAGAGTGCCTGCTTAGTGAGGATTGATTTGTAATATCTTTGTTTGAGCCTCTCTCCTACTCTCAGGGATTAACTTTTGGTAGAATCGTAATAGTGTAATTACCTAACATTTATCCGGTTAAACACTACTTTAATAAACAAATGAAAATTATTATGTGCAATAACTATTTTATTTTTGTTGGATGGTATTGAGTGCAATAATATGTCTTCTGTATTGATTATTCTGTGTGAAGTGGAAGGTGTAACTTGTTAAAATTTATATTTTTTTTCTCCCCGGGGAGGGTACTGTTCATTAATTTATAGTTTATTTCTGGAATGTTTACATGATTGCTATAGTAACTATAATAGAAATTCTAAAGACTAATGTTAAGAAATAATTACTCAGTAATAGTTTGATTTGTAAAACAATAGTACTGCAGTGTTGAATATATTTTGATTTTCCAGGTAAATAGATATATATATATTAATTGCAATAAGAGTTAAATAAATAAATAAGTTTTTCTAGATCATTCAATGGTTAAATTTATTTTGTGTGCTCATGATTTTTACCAGTCTTTACTCAAATGGATTTTAGGGTTATTCCGAAATAAACACAACGCAATTAGAACAGGTTATTGATACTGGTATGTTATGGTAGGAAAGAGTATTCTGGTGTTATGGTCAATTGTAGGATACCTTTTGGTAACGTAGGAAAATTTAGAAGGTAAAAATTCAAAAAAAAAACCATAACATTTTTGGTGCCATTCAAAAAAAAAAGCCATAACATTTTTTGGTGCCGTGACCAGGATAAATTGTAGGTGCTGTAAAAATTTTCAGATATAACATTAGCGAATTTAATTAAGTGATTCTTAAAAAATCAAAATTTTAATTTGTAATTATTCAAAATTTGAGCTACACAAGTTTGGTTATATTCTTTTTTGGCCTATTAATTCTAGTGTAATATATTTTGGCTTTCCGAGTTTACGCGAACTGCGTCGTCAATCTTGTACACGCAAACAATGGATAGGTGATATTTTTCACGTAATAAACTCAGTTTTTCATGTCAAAAATTAATTTGATTTATTAGTATTTAATCTCATTAGTTGCAGAAAAATTAGCTCTTTAATTTGACATAACTTTCGTTTTTCTAACTTTAATTGCATTTCAGTTATGAGCTTTAATTAGTAAATTTTTCTTCGTTTGCTTGTGATTTAGTTAAAGGGGGATGAAATGCCCTCTTTCCGGTTGAAAAGTCACTTTTTGCGAGTTTTAGCGTTTTTTCGTTGGGACCCCTTGCAGGGTTGTTGAAATTCCTAATTTTTCCCTGCCACAGGTGGTGTTTATTTGGCGAGGGTTTGGCGACATAGAATTTCCGTTGAGGTTTCAAAGTAGTGGATTTGGCGAGTTTGATAACATGAGGGTATATTGTAGTTGCAATTATTTTAACTTTCGGCGAAAAGTGGGTTGTGCCAACTTGGTAGTCCGGCGTCCTCCCTTTTAACGGGTTGTTTTGGGGGACGAGCACACTTTTTGACACGTCTTCTGCTTTCTTTTGAATTCCTTTCGGTGCTGCGCGCATCGGCAGCAGATTCTGCCGAGTAAATGCTTTTCTTAACCGATAATGTTACGGGCCTCGTGCCTCCGCGCCTTGAACGCGGGCTCTGGTTTACGGGTATCTTTGTGTATACCTAAGTCTTCGTAGCTACATCATATTTTTTTTGGGGTGTATGCGTTTACATTAAGTTCTCAAGAAATTTAATGCTGGAAATCGTCATCTAGAAAGATGTGTCTATTGTCTCTACCTAGTTCTCTACCATACAAATGCTTCATTTGTTTTTTTGGCTTCATCCAACACCCGCTTCTTCTTTGAACTTAGAAGTCGGACTCGCCTATTCCACCGACTGATTCCTGAGCTCAAATTTTCTCCTTGCTGACAGCTGTCGTCTCCAAGTCCTGGACTGTATTTCAAATATCATCCAAGATGGGATCTTCCTTGTTCATCCTGAATCAATTAGAAAACCTCCTCGGCTCCCGTGATAACCTCCATATAATCGACGAACTCTCTTTTCCTGCTACTCGCTGCCGGCTTTACTCCTGAACTTCCAGGGACAATTTTGTTTCGGATGGTTAGATTTTGCCTGCTACTCAGCAACTGCTTTTCTCAGATAAGTTATTTTTTTATGTTTTCTTTCCCGGTTAGATAAAGTATAATGAATTCTGCAGTTAAATTATTTAATTAATTGATGAGTTGAGCATTAAATTGTTTTTGTAGTAGACCAAGTTAACCTAACTCTATTAAAATCATTTTTTTGTGTGTGTCGATTAAGTAAAGTATTAAATTGACGAAGGATTTAATTTTTTTTATTATTGTAACTTAACTTAATTGTAAAGGAAAAATAAGTTCTTCTTGTAATTATGTAATTCAACTTTAGAGTGCCTGCTTAGTGAGGATTGATTTGTAATATCTTTGTTTGAGCCTCTCTCCTACTCTCAGGGATTAACTTTTGGTAGAATCGTAATAGTGTAATTACCTAACATTTATCCGGTTAAACACTACTTTAATAAACAAATGAAAATTATTATGTGCAATAACTATTTTATTTTTGTTGGATGGTATTGAGTGCAATAATATGTCTTCTGTATTGATTATTCTGTGTGAAGTGGAAGGTGTAACTTGTTAAAATTTATATTTTTTTTCTCCCCGGGGAGGGTACTGTTCATTAATTTATAGTTTATTTCTGGAATGTTTACATGATTGCTATAGTAACTATAATAGAAATTCTAAAGACTAATGTTAAGAAATAATTACTCAGTAATAGTTTGATTTGTAAAACAATAGTACTGCAGTGTTGAATATATTTTGATTTTCCAGGTAAATAGATATATATATATATTAATTGCAATAAGAGTTAAATAAATAAGTTTTTCTAGATCATTCAATGGTTAAATTTATTTTGTGTGCTCATGATTTTTACCAGTCTTTACTCAAATGGATTTTAGGGTTATTCCGAAATAAACACAACGCAATTAGAACAGGTTATTGATACTGGTATGTTATGGTAGGAAAGAGTATTCTGGTGTTATGGTCAATTGTAGGATACCTTTTGGTAACGTAGGAAAATTTAGAAGGTAAAAATTCAAAAAAAAACCATAACATTTTTGGTGCCATTCAAAAAAAAAAGCCATAACATTTTTTGGTGCCGTGACCAGGATAAATTGTAGGTGCTGTAAAAATTTTCAGATATAACATTAGCGAATTTAATTAAGTGATTCTTAAAAAATCAAAATTTTAATTTGTAATTATTCAAAATTTGAGCTACACAAGTTTGGTTATATTCTTTTTTGGCCTATTAATTCTAGTGTAATATATTTTGGCTTTCCGAGTTTACGCGAACTGCGTCGTCAATCTTGTACACGCAAACAATGGATAGGTGATATTTTTCACGTAATAAACTCAGTTTTTCATGTCAAAAATTAATTTGATTTATTAGTATTTAATCTCATTAGTTGCAGAAAAATTAGCTCTTTAATTTGACATAACTTTCGTTTTTCTAACTTTAATTGCATTTCAGTTATGAGCTTTAATTAGTAAATTTTTCTTCGTTTGCTTGTGATTTAGTTAAAGGGGGATGAAATGCCCTCTTTCCGGTTGAAAAGTCACTTTTTGCGAGTTTTAGCGTTTTTTCGTTGGGACCCCTTGCAGGGTTGTTGAAATTCCTAATTTTTCCCTGCCACAGGTGGTGTTTATTTGGCGAGGGTTTGGCGACATAGAATTTCCGTTGAGGTTTCAAAGTAGTGGATTTGGCGAGTTTGATAACATGAGGGTATATTGTAGTTGCAATTATTTTAACTTTCGGCGAAAAGTGGGTTGTGCCAACTTGGTAGTCCGGCGTCCTCCCTTTTAACGGGTTGTTTTGGGGGACGAGCACACTTTTTGACACGTCTTCTGCTTTCTTTTGAAATCCTTTCGGTGCTGCGCGCATCGGGAGCAGATTCTGCCAAGAAAATGCTTTTCTTAACCGATAATGTTACGGGCCTCGTGCCTCCGCGCCTTTAGCGCGGGCTCTGGTTTACGGGTATCTTTGTGTATACCTAAGTCTTCGTAGCTACATCATAATTTTTTGGGTGTATGCGTTTAAATTAAAGTTCTCAAGAAATTTAATGCTGAAAATCGTCATCTAGAAAGATGTCTTTATTGTCTCTACCTAGTTCTCTACCATAGAAATGCTTCATTTCTTTTTTTTTTGGCTTCATCCAACACCCGCTTCTTCTTTGAACTTAGAAGTCGGACTCGCCTATTCCACCGACTGATTCCTGAGCTGAAATTTTCTCCTTGCTGACAGCTGTCGTCTCCAAGTCATGGACTGTATTTCAAATTTCATCCAAGATGGGATCTTCCTTGTTCATCCTGAATCAATTAGAAAACCTCCTCGGCTCCCGTCATAACCTCCATATAATCGACGAACTCTCTTTTCCTGCTACTCGCTGCCGGCTTTACTCCTGAACTTCCAGGGACAATTTTGTTTCGGATGGTTAGATTTTGCCTGCTACTCAGCAACTGCTTTTCTCAGATAAGTTTTTTTTTTATGTTTTCTTTCCCGGTTAGATAAAGTATAATGAATTCTGCAGTTAAATGATTGAATTAATTGATGAGTTGAGCATTAAATTTTTTTTGTAGTAGACCAAGTTAACCTAACTCTATTCAGATCATTTTTTGTGTGTGTCGATTAAGTAATGTATTGAATTGACGAAGGATTTAATTTTTTTTATTATTGTAACTTAACTTAATTGTAAAGGAAAAATAAGTTCTTCTTGTAATTATGTAATTCAACTTTGGAGTGCCTGCTTAGTGAGGATTGATTTGTAATATCTTTGTTTGAGCCTCTCTGCTACTCTCAGGGATTAACTTTTGGTAGAATCGTAATAGTGTAATTACCTAACATTTATCCGGTTAAACACTACTTTAATAAACAAATGAAAATTATTATGTGCAATAACTATTTTATTTTTCTTGGATGGTATTGAGTGCAATAATATGTCTTCTGTATTGATTATTCTGTGTGAAGTGGAAGGTGTAACTTCTTAAAATTTATATTTTTCTTTCTCCCCGGGGAGGGTACTGTTCATTAATTTATAGTTTATTTCTGGTATGTTTACATGATTGCTATAGTAACTATAATAGAAATTCTAAAGACTAATGTTAAGAAATAATTACTCAGTAATAGTTTGATTTGTAAAACAATAGTACTGCAGTGTTGAATATATTTTGATTTTCCAGGTAAATAGATATATATATATTAATTGCAATAAGAGTTAAATAAATAAATAAGTTTTTCTAGATCATTCAATGGTTAAATTTATTTTGTGTGCTCATGATTTTTACCAGTCTTTACTCAAATGCATTTTAGGGTTATTCCGAAATAAACACAACGCAATTAGAACAGGTTATTGATACTGGTATGTTATGGTAGGAAAGAGTATTCTGGTGTTATGGTCAATTGTAGGATACCTTTTGGTAACGTAGGAAAATTTAGAAGGTAAAAATTCAAAAAAAAACCATAACATTTTTGGTGCCATTCAAAAAAAAAAAGCCATAACATTTTTTGGTGCCGTGACCAGGATAAATTGTAGGTGCTGTAAAAATTTTCAGATATAACATTAGCGAATTTAATTAAGTGATTCTTAAAAAATCAAAATTTTAATTTGTAATTATTCAAAATTTGAGCTACACAAGTTTGGTTATATTCTTTTTTGGCCTATTAATTCTAGTGTAATATATTTTGGCTTTCCGAGTTTACGCGAAGTGCGTCGTCAATCTTGTACACGCAAACAATGGATAGGTGATATTTTTCACGTAATAAACTCAGTTTTTCATGTCAAAAATTAATTTGATTTATTAGTATTTAATCTCATTAGTTGCAGAAAAATTAGCTCTTTAATTTGACATAACTTTCGTTTTTCTAACTTTAATTGCATTTCAGTTATGAGCTTTAATTAGTAAATTTTTCTTCGTTTGCTTGTGATTTAGTTAAAGGGGGATGAAATGCCCTCTTTCCGGTTGAAAAGTCACTTTTTGCGAGTTTTAGCGTTTTTTCGTTGGGACCCCTTGCAGGGTTGTTGAAATTCCTAATTTTTCCCTGCCACAGGTGGTGTTTATTTGGCGAGGGTTTGGCGACATAGAATTTCCGTTGAGGTTTCAAAGTAGTGGATTTGGCGAGTTTGATAACATGAGGGTATATTGTAGTTGCAATTATTTTAACTTTCGGCGAAAAGTGGGTTGTGCCAAATTGGTAGTCCGGCGTCCTCCCTTTTAACGGGTTGTTTTGGGGGACGAGCACACTTTTTGACACGTCTTCTGCTTTCTTTTGAATTCCTTTCGGTGCTGCGCGCATCGGCAGCAGATTCTGCCGAGTAAATGCTTTTCTTAACCGATAATGTTACGGGCCTCGTGCCTCCGCGCCTTGAACGCGGGCTCTGGTTTACGGGTATCTTTGTGTATACCTAAGTCTTCGTAGCTACATCATATTTTTTTGGGGTGTATGCGTTTACATTAAGTTCTCAAGAAATTTAATGCTGAAAATCGTCATCTAGAAAGATGTGTCTATTGTCTCTACCTAGTTCTCTACCATACAAATGCTTCATTTGTTTTTTTGGCTTCATCCAACACCCGCTTCTTCTTTGAACTTAGAAGTCGGACTCGCCTATTCCACCGACTGATTCCTGAGCTCAAATTTTCTCCTTGCTGACAGCTGTCGTCTCCAAGTCCTGGACTGTATTTCAAATATCATCCAAGATGGGATCTTCCTTGTTCATCCTGAATCAATTAGAAAACCTCCTCGGCTCCCGTGATAACCTCCATATAATCGACGAACTCTCTTTTCCTGCTACTCGCTGCCGGCTTTACTCCTGAACTTCCAGGGACAATTTTGTTTCGGATGGTTAGATTTTGCCTGCTACTCAGCAACTGCTTTTCTCAGATAAGTTATTTTTTTATGTTTTCTTTCCCGGTTAGATAAAGTATAATGAATTCTGCAGTTAAATGATTGAATTAATTGATGAGTTGAGCATTAAATTGTTTTTGTAGTAGACCAAGTTAACCTAACTCTATTAAAATCATTTTTTTGTGTGTGTCGATTAAGTAAAGTATTAAATTGACGAAGGATTTAATTTTTTTTATTATTGTAACTTAACTTAATTGTAAAGGAAAAATAAGTTCTTCTTGTAATTATGTAATTCAACTTTAGAGGGCCTGCTTAGTGAGGATTGATTTGTAATATCTTTGTTTGAGCCTCTCTCCTACTCTCAGGGATTAACTTTTGGTAGAATCGTAATAGTGTAATTACCTAACATTTATCCGGTTAAACACTACTTTAATAAACAAATGAAAATTATTATGTGCAATAACTATTTTATTTTTGTTGGATGGTATTGAGTGCAATAATATGTCTTCTGTATTGATTATTCTGTGTGAAGTGGAAGGTGTAACTTGTTAAAATTTATATTTTTTTTCTCCCCGGGGAGGGTACTGTTCATTAATTTATAGTTTATTTCTGGAATGTTTACATGATTGCTATAGTAACTATAATAGAAATTCTAAAGACTAATGTTAAGAAATAATTACTCAGTAATAGTTTGATTTGTAAAACAATAGTACTGCAGTGTTGAATATATTTTGATTTTCCAGGTAAATAGATATATATATATATTAATTGCAATAAGAGTTAAATAAATAAGTTTTTCTAGATCATTCAATGGTTAAATTTATTTTGTGTGCTCATGATTTTTACCAGTCTTTACTCAAATGGATTTTAGGGTTATTCCGAAATAAACACAACGCAATTAGAACAGGTTATTGATACTGGTATGTTATGGTAGGAAAGAGTATTCTGGTGTTATGGTCAATTGTAGGATACCTTTTGGTAACGTAGGAAAATTTAGAAGGTAAAAATTCAAAAAAAAACCATAACATTTTTGGTGCCATTCAAAAAAAAAAGCCATAACATTTTTTGGTGCCGTGACCAGGATAAATTGTAGGTGCTGTAAAAATTTTCAGATATAACATTAGCGAATTTAATTAAGTGATTCTTAAAAAATCAAAATTTTAATTTGTAATTATTCAAAATTTGAGCTACACAAGTTTGGTTATATTCTTTTTTGGCCTATTAATTCTAGTGTAATATATTTTGGCTTTCCGAGTTTACGCGAACTGCGTCGTCAATCTTGTACACGCAAACAATGGATAGGTGATATTTTTCACGTAATAAACTCAGTTTTTCATGTCAAAAATTAATTTGATTTATTAGTATTTAATCTCATTAGTTGCAGAAAAATTAGCTCTTTAATTTGACATAACTTTCGTTTTTCTAACTTTAATTGCATTTCAGTTATGAGCTTTAATTAGTAAATTTTTCTTCGTTTGCTTGTGATTTAGTTAAAGGGGGATGAAATGCCCTCTTTCCGGTTGAAAAGTCACTTTTTGCGAGTTTTAGCGTTTTTTCGTTGGGACCCCTTGCAGGGTTGTTGAAATTCCTAATTTTTCCCTGCCACAGGTGGTGTTTATTTGGCGAGGGTTTGGCGACATAGAATTTCCGTTGAGGTTTCAAAGTAGTGGATTTGGCGAGTTTGATAACATGAGGGTATATTGTAGTTGCAATTATTTTAACTTTCGGCGAAAAGTGGGTTGTGCCAACTTGGTAGTCCGGCGTCCTCCCTTTTAACGGGTTGTTTTGGGGGACGAGCACACTTTTTGACACGTCTTCTGCTTTCTTTTGAAATCCTTTCGGTGCTGCGCGCATCGGGAGCAGATTCTGCCAAGAAAATGCTTTTCTTAACCGATAATGTTACGGGCCTCGTGCCTCCGCGCCTTTAGCGCGGGCTCTGGTTTACGGGTATCTTTGTGTATACCTAAGTCTTCGTAGCTACATCATAATTTTTTGGGTGTATGCGTTTAAATTAAAGTTCTCAAGAAATTTAATGCTGAAAATCGTCATCTAGAAAGATGTCTTTATTGTCTCTACCTAGTTCTCTACCATAGAAATGCTTCATTTCTTTTTTTTTTGGCTTCATCCAACACCCGCTTCTTCTTTGAACTTAGAAGTCGGACTCGCCTATTCCACCGACTGATTCCTGAGCTCAAATTTTCTCCTTGCTGACAGCTGTCGTCTCCAAGTCATGGACTGTATTTCAAATTTCATCCAAGATGGGATCTTCCTTGTTCATCCTGAATCAATTAGAAAACCTCCTCGGCTCCCGTCATAACCTCCATATAATCGACGAACTCTCTTTTCCTGCTACTCGCTGCCGGCTTTACTCCTGAACTTCCAGGGACAATTTTGTTTCGGATGGTTAGATTTTGCCTGCTACTCAGCAACTGCTTTTCTCAGATAAGTTTTTTTTTTATGTTTTCTTTCCCGGTTAGATAAAGTATAATGAATTCTGCAGTTAAATTATTTAATTCATTGATGAGTTGAGCATTAAATTGTTTTTGTAGTAGACCAAGTTAACCTAACTCTATTAAAATCATTTTTTTGTGTGTGTCGATTAAGTAAAGTATTAAATTGACGAAGGATTTAATTTTTTTTATTATTGTAACTTAACTTAATTGTAAAGGAAAAATAAGTTCTTCTTGTAATTATGTAATTCAACTTTAGAGTGCCTGCTTAGTGAGGATTGATTTGTAATATCTTTGTTTGAGCCTCTCTCCTACTCTCAGGGATTAACTTTTGGTAGAATCGTAATAGTGTAATTACCTAACATTTATCCGGTTAAACACTACTTTAATAAACAAATGAAAATTATTATGTGCAATAACTATTTTATTTTTGTTGGATGGTATTGAGTGCAATAATATGTCTTCTGTATTGATTATTCTGTGTGAAGTGGAAGGTGTAACTTGTTAAAATTTATATTTTTTTTTCTCCCCGGGGAGGGTACTGTTCATTAATTTATAGTTTATTTCTGGAATGTTTACATGATTGCTATAGTAACTATAATAGAAATTCTAAAGACTAATGTTAAGAAATAATTACTCAGTAATAGTTTGATTTGTAAAACAATAGTACTGCAGTGTTGAATATATTTTGATTTTCCAGGTAAATAGATATATATATATATTAATTGCAATAAGAGTTAAATAAATAAGTCTTTCTAGATCATTCAATGGTTAAATTTATTTTGTGTGCTCATGATATTTACCAGTCTTTACTCAAATGGATTTTAGGGTTATTCCGAAATAAACACAACGCAATTAGAACAGGTTATTGATACTGGTATGTTATGGTAGGAAAGAGTATTCTGGTGTTATGGTCAATTGTAGGATACCTTTTGGTAACGTAGGAAAATTTAGAAGGTAAAAATTCAAAAAAAAACCATAACATTTTTGGTGCCATTCAAAAAAAAAAGCCATAACATTTTTTGGTGCCGTGACCAGGATAAATTGTAGGTGCTGTAAAAATTTTCAGATATAACATTAGCGAATTTAATTAAGTGATTCTTAAAAAATCAAAATTTTAATTTGTAATTATTCAAAATTTGAGCTACACAAGTTTGGTTATATTCTTTTTTGGCCTATTAATTCTAGTGTAATATATTTTGGCTTTCCGAGTTTACGAGAACTGCGTCGTCAATCTTGTACACGCAAACAATGGATAGGTGATATTTTTCACGTAATAAACTCAGTTTTTCATGTCAAAAATTAATTTGATTTATTAGTATTTAATCTCATTAGTTGCAGAAAAATTAGCTCTTTAATTTGACATAACTTTCGTTTTTCTAACTTTAATTGCATTTCAGTTATGAGCTTTAATTAGTAAGTTTTTCTTCGTTTGCTTGTGATTTAGTTAAAGGGGGATGAAATGACCTCTTTCCGGTTGAAAAGTCACTTTTTGCGAGTTTTAGCGTTTTTTCGTTGGGACCCCTTGCAGGGTTGTTGAAATTCCTAATTTTTCCCTGCCACAGGTGGTGTTTATTTGGCGAGGGTTTGGCGACATAGAATTTCCGTTGAGGTTTCAAAGTAGTGGATTTGGCGAGTTTGATAACATGAGGGTATGTTCTTGTTGCAATTATTTTAACTTTCGGCGAAAAGTGGGTTGGGCCAACTTGGCAGTCCGGTGTCCTCCCTTTTAACGGGTTGTTTTGGGGGACGAGCACACTTTTTGACACGTCTTCTGCTTTCTTTTGAATTCCTTTCGGTGCTGCGCGCATCGGCAGCAGATTCTGCCGAGTAAATGCTTTTCTTAACCGATAATTTTACGGGCCTCGTGCCTCCGCGCCTTGAACGCGGGCTCTGGTTTACGGGTATCTTTGTGTATACCTAAGTCTTCGTAGCTACACCATATTTTTTTGGGGTGTATGCGTTTACATTAAGTTCTCAAGAAATTTAATGCTGAAAATCGTCATCTAGAAAGATGTGTCTATTGTCTCTACCTAGTTCTCTACCATACAAATGCTTCATTTGTTTTTTTGGCTTCATCCAACACCCGCTTCTTCTTTGAACTTAGAAGTCGGACTCGCCTATTCCACCGACTGATTCCTGAGCTCAAATTTTCTCCTTGCTGACAGCTGTCGTCTCCAAGTCCTGGACTGTATTTCAAATATCATCCAAGATGGGATCTTCCTTGTTCATCCTGAATCAATTAGAAAACCTCCTCGGCTCCCGTGATAACCTCCATATAATCGACGAACTCTCTTTTCCTGCTACTCGCTGCCGGCTTTACTCCTGAACTTCCAGGGACAATTTTGTTTCGGATGGTTAGATTTTGCCTGCTACTCAGCAACTGCTTTTCTCAGATAAGTTATTTTTTTATGTTTTCTTTCCCGGTTAGATAAAGTATAATGAATTCTGCAGTTAAATTATTTAATTAATTGATGAGTTGAGCATTAAATTGTTTTTGTAGTAGACCAAGTTAACCTTACTCTATTGAAATCATTTTTTGTGTGTGTCGATTAAGTAAAGTATTAAATTGACGAAGGATTTAATTTTTTTTTATTATTGTAACTTAACTTAATTGTAAAGGAAAAATAAGTTCTTCTTGTAATTATGTAATTCAACTTTGGAGTGCCTGCTTAGTGAGGATTGATTTGTAATATCTTTGTTTGAGCCTCTCTCCTACTCTCAGGGATTAACTTTTGGTAGAATCGTAATAGTGTAATTACCTAACATTTATCCGGTTAAACACTACTTTAATAAACAAATGAAAATTATTATGTGCAATAACTATTTTATTTTTGTTGGATGGTATTGAGTGCAATAATATGTCTTCTGTATTGATTATTCTGTGTGAAGTGGAAGGTGTAACTTGTTAAAATTTATATTTTTTTTTCCTCCCCGGGGAGGGTACTGTTCATTAATTTATAGTTTATTTCTGGAATGTTTACATGATTGCTATAGTAACTATAATAGAAATTCTAAAGACTAATGTTAAGAAATAATTACTCAGTAATAGTTTGATTTGTAAAACAATAGTACTGCAGTGTTGAATATATTTTGATTTTCCAGGTAAATAGATATATATATATATTAATTGCAATAAGAGTTAAATAAATAAGTTTTTCTAGATCATTCAATGGTTAAATTTATTTTGTGTGCTCATGATTTTTACCAGTCTTTACTCAAATGGATTTTAGGGTTATTCCGAAATAAACACAACGCAATTAGAACAGGTTATTGATAAGAGTTAAATAAATAAATAAGTTTTTCTAGATCATTCAATGGTTAAATTTATTTTGTGTGCTCATGATTTTTACCAGTCTTTACTCAAATGCATTTTAGGGTTATTCCGAAATAAACACAACGCAATTAGAACAGGTTATTGATACTGGTATGTTATGGTAGGAAAGAGTATTCTGGTGTTATGGTCAATTGTAGGATACCTTTTGGTAACGTAGGAAAATTTAGAAGGTAAAAATTCAAAAAAAAAAACCATAACATTTTTGGTGCCATTCAAAAAAAAAAGCCATAACATTTTTTGGTGCCGTGACCAGGATAAATTGTAGGTGCTGTAAAAATTTTCAGATATAACATTAGCGAATTTAATTAAGTGATTCTTAAAAAATCAAAATTTTAATTTGTAATTATTCAAAATTTGAGCTACACAAGTTTGGTTATATTCTTTTTTGGCCTATTAATTCTAGTGTAATATATTTTGGCTTTCCGAGTTTACGCGAACTGCGTCGTCAATCTTGTACACGCAAACAATGGATAGGTGATATTTTTCACGTAATAAACTCAGTTTTTCATGTCAAAAATTAATTTGATTTATTAGTATTTAATCTCATTAGTTGCAGAAAAATTAGCTCTTTAATTTGACATAACTTTCGTTTTTCTAACTTTAATTGCATTTCAGTTATGAGATTTAATTAGTAAGTTTTTCTTCGTTTGCTTGTGATTTAGTAAAAGGGGGATGAAATGCCCTCTTTCCGGTTGAAAAGTCACTTTTTGCGAGTTTTAGCGTTTTTTCGTTGGGACCCCTTGCAGGGTTGTTGAAATTCCTAATTTTTCCCTGCCACAGGTGGTGTTTATTTGGCGAGGGTTTGGCGACATAGAATTTCCGTTGAGGTTTCAAAGTAGTGGATTTGGCGAGTTTGATAACATGAGGGTATATTGTAGTTGCAATTATTTTAACTTTCGGCGAAAAGTGGGTTGTGCCAACTTGGTAGTCCGGCGTCCTCCCTTTTAACGGGTTGTTTTGGGGGACGAGCACACTTTTTGACACGTCTTCTGCTTTCTTTTGAATTCCTTTCGGTGCTGCGCGCATCGGCAGCAGATTCTGCCGAGTAAATGCTTTTCTTAACCGATAATGTTACGGGCCTCGTGCCTCCGTGCCTTGAACGCGGGCTCTGGTTTACGGGTATCTTTGTGTATACCTAAGTCTTCGTAGCTACATCATATTTTTTTTGGGGTGTATGCGTTTACATTAAGTTCTCAAGAAATTTAATGCTGAAAATCGTCATCTAGAAAGATGTGTCTATTGTCTCTACCTAGTTCTCTACCATACAAATGCTTCATTTGTTTTTTTGGCTTCATCCAACACCCGCTTCTTCTTTGAACTTAGAAGTCGGACTCGCATATTCCACCGACTGATTCCTGAGCTCAAATTTTCTCCTTGCTGACAGCTGTCGTCTCCAAGTCCTGGACTGTATTTCAAATATCATCCAAGATGGGATCTTCCTTGTTCATCCTGAATCAATTAGAAAACCTCCTCGGCTCCCGTGATAACCTCCATATAATCGACGAACTCTCTTTTCCTGCTACTCGCTGCCGGCTTCACTCCTGAACTTCCAGGGACAATTTTGTTTCGGATGGTTAGATTTTGCCTGCTACTCAGCAACTGCTTTTCTCAGATAAGTTATTTTTTTATGTTTTCTTTCCCGGTTAGATAAAGTATAATGAATTCTGCAGTTAAATTATTTAATTAATTGATGAGTTGAGCATTAAATTGTTTTTGTAGTAGACCAAGTTAACCTAACTCTATTAAAATCATTTTTTTGTGTGTGTCGATTAAGTAAAGTATTAAATTGACGAAGGATTTAATTTTTTTTATTATTGTAACTTAACTTAATTGTAAAGGAAAAATAAGTTCTTCTTGTAATTATGTAATTCAACTTTAGAGTGCCTGCTTAGTGAGGATTGATTTGTAATATCTTTGTTTGAGCCTCTCTCCTACTCTCAGGGATTAACTTTTGGTAGAATCGTAATAGTGTAATTACCTAACATTTATCCGGTTAAACACTACTTTAATAAACAAATGAAAATTATTATGTGCAATAACTATTTTATTTTTGTTGGATGGTATTGAGTGCAATAATATGTCTTCTGTATTGATTATTCTGTGTGAAGTGGAAGGTGTAACTTGTTAAAATTTATATTTTTTTTCTCCCCGGGGAGGGTACTGTTCATTAATTTATAGTTTATTTCTGGAATGTTTACATGATTGCTATAGTAACTATAATAGAAATTCTAAAGACTAATGTTAAGAAATAATTACTCAGTAATAGTTTGATTTGTAAAACAATAGTACTGCAGTGTTGAATATATTTTGATTTTCCAGGTAAATAGATATATATATATATTAATTGCAATAAGAGTTAAATAAATAAGTTTTTCTAGATCATTCAATGGTTAAATTTATTTTGTGTGCTCATGATTTTTACCAGTCTTTACTCAAATGGATTTTAGGGTTATTCCGAAATAAACACAACGCAATTAGAACAGGTTATTGATACTGGTATGTTATGGTAGGAAAGAGTATTCTGGTGTTATGGTCAATTGTAGGATACCTTTTGGTAACGTAGGAAAATTTAGAAGGTAAAAATTCAAAAAAAAAACCATAACATTTTTGGTGCCATTCAAAAAAAAAAGCCATAACATTTTTTGGTGCCGTGACCAGGATAAATTGTAGGTGCTGTAAAAATTTTCAGATATAACATTAGCGAATTTAATTAAGTGATTCTTAAAAAATCAAAATTTTAATTTGTAATTATTCAAAATTTGAGCTACACAAGTTTGGTTATATTCTTTTTTGGCCTATTAATTCTAGTGTAATATATTTTGGCTTTCCGAGTTTACGCAAACTGCGTCGTCAATCTTGTACACGCAAACAATGGATAGGTGATATTTTTCACGTAATAAACTCAGTTTTTCATGTCAAAAATTAATTTGATTTATTAGTATTTAATCTCATTAGTTGCAGAAAAATTAGCTCTTTAATTTGACATAACTTTCGTTTTTCTAACTTTAATTGCATTTCAGTTATGAGCTTTAATTAGTAAATTTTTCTTCGTTTGCTTGTGATTTAGTTAAAGGGGGATGAAATGCCCTCTTTCCGGTTGAAAAGTCACTTTTTGCGAGTTTTAGCGTTTTTTCGTTGGGACCCCTTGCAGGGTTGTTGAAATTCCTAATTTTTCCCTGCCACAGGTGGTGTTTATTTGGCGAGGGTTTGGCGACATAGAATTTCCGTTGAGGTTTCAAAGTAGTGGATTTGGCGAGTTTGATAACATGAGGGTATATTGTAGTTGCAATTATTTTAACTTTCGGCGAAAAGTGGGTTGTGCCAACTTGGTAGTCCGGCGTCCTCCCTTTTAACGGGTTGTTTTGGGGGACGAGCACACTTTTTGACACGTCTTCTGCTTTCTTTTGAATTCCTTTCGGTGCTGCGCGCATCGGCAGCAGATTCTGCCGAGTAAATGCTTTTCTTAACCGATAATGTTACGGGCCTCGTGCCTCCGCGCCTTGAACGCGGGCTCTGGTTTACGGGTATCTTTGTGTATACCTAAGTCTTCGTAGCTACATCATATTTTTTTTGGGGTGTATGCGTTTACATTAAGTTCTCAAGAAATTTAATGCTGAAAATCGTCATCTAGAAAGATGTGTCTATTGTCTCTACCTAGTTCTCTACCATACAAATGCTTCATTTGTTTTTTTGGCTTCATCCAACACCCGCTTCTTCTTTGAACTTAGAAGTCGGACTCGCCTATTCCACCGACTGATTCCTGAGCTCAAATTTTCTCCTTGCTGACAGCTGTCGTCTCCAAGTCCTGGACTGTATTTCAAATATCATCCAAGATGGGATCTTCCTTGTTCATCCTGAATCAATTAGAAAACCTCCTCGGCTCCCGTGATAACCTCCATATAATCGACGAACTCTCTTTTCCTGCTACTCGCTGCCGGCTTTACTCCTGAACTTCCAGGGACAATTTTGTTTCGGATGGTTAGATTTTGCCTGCTACTCAGCAACTGCTTTTCTCAGATAAGTTATTTTTTTATGTTTTCTTTCCCGGTTAGATAAAGTATAATGAATTCTGCAGTTAAATTATTTAATTAATTGATGAGTTGAGCATTAAATTGTTTTTGTAGTAGACCAAGTTAACCTAACTCTATTAAAATCATTTTTTTGTGTGTGTCGATTAAGTAAAGTATTAAATTGACGAAGGATTTAATTTTTTTTATTATTGTAACTTAACTTAATTGTAAAGGAAAAATAAGTTCTTCTTGTAATTATGTAATTCAACTTTAGAGTGCCTGCTTAGTGAGGATTGATTTGTAATATCTTTGTTTGAGCCTCTCTCCTACTCTCAGGGATTAACTTTTGGTAGAATCGTAATAGTGTAATTACCTAACATTTATCCGGTTAAACACTACTTTAATAAACAAATGAAAATTATTATGTGCAATAACTATTTTATTTTTGTTGGATGGTATTGAGTGCAATAATATGTCTTCTGTATTGATTATTCTGTGTGAAGTGGAAGGTGTAACTTGTTAAAATTTATATTTTTTTTCTCCCCGGGGAGGGTACTGTTCATTAATTTATAGTTTATTTCTGGAATGTTTACATGATTGCTATAGTAACTATAATAGAAATTCTAAAGACTAATGTTAAGAAATAATTACTCAGTAATAGTTTGATTTGTAAAACAATAGTACTGCAGTGTTGAATATATTTTGATTTTCCAGGTAAATAGATATATATATATATTAATTGCAATAAGAGTTAAATAAATAAGTTTTTCTAGATCATTCAATGGTTAAATTTATTTTGTGTGCTCATGATTTTTACCAGTCTTTACTCAAATGGATTTTAGGGTTATTCCGAAATAAACACAACGCAATTAGAACAGGTTATTGATACTGGTATGTTATGGTAGGAAAGAGTATTCTGGTGTTATGGTCAATTGTAGGATACCTTTTGGTAACGTAGGAAAATTTAGAAGGTAAAAATTCAAAAAAAAACCATAACATTTTTGGTGCCATTCAAAAAAAAAAGCCATAACATTTTTTGGTGCCGTGACCAGGATAAATTGTAGGTGCTGTAAAAATTTTCAGATATAACATTAGCGAATTTAATTAAGTGATTCTTAAAAAATCAAAATTTTAATTTGTAATTATTCAAAATTTGAGCTACACAAGTTTGGTTATATTCTTTTTTGGCCTATTAATTCTAGTGTAATATATTTTGGCTTTCCGAGTTTACGCGAACTGCGTCGTCAATCTTGTACACGCAAACAATGGATAGGTGATATTTTTCACGTAATAAACTCAGTTTTTCATGTCAAAAATTAATTTGATTTATTAGTATTTAATCTCATTAGTTGCAGAAAAATTAGCTCTTTAATTTGACATAACTTTCGTTTTTCTAACTTTAATTGCATTTCAGTTATGAGCTTTAATTAGTAAATTTTTCTTCGTTTGCTTGTGATTTAGTTAAAGGGGGATGAAATGCCCTCTTTCCGGTTGAAAAGTCACTTTTTGCGAGTTTTAGCGTTTTTTCGTTGGGACCCCTTGCAGGGTTGTTGAAATTCCTAATTTTTCCCTGCCACAGGTGGTGTTTATTTGGCGAGGGTTTGGCGACATAGAATTTCCGTTGAGGTTTCAAAGTAGTGGATTTGGCGAGTTTGATAACATGAGGGTATATTGTAGTTGCAATTATTTTAACTTTCGGCGAAAAGTGGGTTGTGCCAACTTGGTAGTCCGGCGTCCTCCCTTTTAACGGGTTGTTTTGGGGGACGAGCACACTTTTTGACACGTCTTCTGCTTTCTTTTGAAATCCTTTCGGTGCTGCGCGCATCGGGAGCAGATTCTGCCAAGAAAATGCTTTTCTTAACCGATAATGTTACGGGCCTCGTGCCTCCGCGCCTTTAGCGCGGGCTCTGGTTTACGGGTATCTTTGTGTATACCTAAGTCTTCGTAGCTACATCATAATTTTTTGGGTGTATGCGTTTAAATTAAAGTTCTCAAGAAATTTAATGCTGAAAATCGTCATCTAGAAAGATGTCTTTATTGTCTCTACCTAGTTCTCTACCATAGAAATGCTTCATTTCTTTTTTTTTTGGCTTCATCCAACACCCGCTTCTTCTTTGAACTTAGAAGTCGGACTCGCCTATTCCACCGACTGATTCCTGAGCTGAAATTTTCTCCTTGCTGACAGCTGTCGTCTCCAAGTCATGGACTGTATTTCAAATTTCATCCAAGATGGGATCTTCCTTGTTCATCCTGAATCAATTAGAAAACCTCCTCGGCTCCCGTCATAACCTCCATATAATCGACGAACTCTCTTTTCCTGCTACTCGCTGCCGGCTTTACTCCTGAACTTCCAGGGACAATTTTGTTTCGGATGGTTAGATTTTGCCTGCTACTCAGCAACTGCTTTTCTCAGATAAGTTTTTTTTTTATGTTTTCTTTCCCGGTTAGATAAAGTATAATGAATTCTGCAGTTAAATGATTGAATTAATTGATGAGTTGAGCATTAAATTTTTTTTGTAGTAGACCAAGTTAACCTAACTCTATTCAGATCATTTTTTGTGTGTGTCGATTAAGTAATGTATTGAATTGACGAAGGATTTAATTTTTTTTATTATTGTAACTTAACTTAATTGTAAAGGAAAAATAAGTTCTTCTTGTAATTATGTAATTCAACTTTGGAGTGCCTGCTTAGTGAGGATTGATTTGTAATATCTTTGTTTGAGCCTCTCTGCTACTCTCAGGGATTAACTTTTGGTAGAATCGTAATAGTGTAATTACCTAACATTTATCCGGTTAAACACTACTTTAATAAACAAATGAAAATTATTATGTGCAATAACTATTTTATTTTTCTTGGATGGTATTGAGTGCAATAATATGTCTTCTGTATTGATTATTCTGTGTGAAGTGGAAGGTGTAACTTCTTAAAATTTATATTTTTCTTTCTCCCCGGGGAGGGTACTGTTCATTAATTTATAGTTTATTTCTGGTATGTTTACATGATTGCTATAGTAACTATAATAGAAATTCTAAAGACTAATGTTAAGAAATAATTACTCAGTAATAGTTTGATTTGTAAAACAATAGTACTGCAGTGTTGAATATATTTTGATTTTCCAGGTAAATAGATATATATATATTAATTGCAATAAGAGTTAAATAAATAAATAAGTTTTTCTAGATCATTCAATGGTTAAATTTATTTTGTGTGCTCATGATTTTTACCAGTCTTTACTCAAATGCATTTTAGGGTTATTCCGAAATAAACACAACGCAATTAGAACAGGTTATTGATACTGGTATGTTATGGTAGGAAAGAGTATTCTGGTGTTATGGTCAATTGTAGGATACCTTTTGGTAACGTAGGAAAATTTAGAAGGTAAAAATTCAAAAAAAAAACCATAACATTTTTGGTGCCATTCAAAAAAAAAAGCCATAACATTTATTGGTGCCGTGACCAGGATAAATTGTAGGTGCTGTAAAAATTTTCAGATATAACATTAGAGAATTTAATTAAGTGATTCATAAAAATCAAAATTTTAATTTGTAATTATTCAAAATTTGAGCTACACAAGTTTGGTTATATTCTTTTTTGGCCTAGTAATTCTAGTGTAATACATTTTGGCTTTCCGAGTTTACGCGAACTGCGTCGTCAATCTTGTACACGGAAACAATGAATAGGTGATTTTTTCACGTAATAAACTCAGTTTTCCATGTCAAAAATTAATTTGATTTCTTAGTATTTAATATCATTAGTTGCAGAAAAATTAGCTCTTTAATTTGACATAACTTTCGTTTTTCTAACTTTAATTGCATTTCAGTTATGAGCTTTAATTAGTAAGTTTTTCTTCGTTTGCTTGTGATTTAGTTAAAGGGGGATGAAATGCCCTCTTTCCGGTTGAAAAGTCACTTTTTGCGAGTTTTAGCGTTTTTTCGTTGGGACCCCTTGCAGGGTTGTTGAAATTCCTAATTTTTCCCTGCCACAGGTGGTGTTTATTTGGCGAGGGTTTGGCGACATAGAATTTCCGTTGAGGTTTCAAAGTAGTGGATTTGGCGAGTTTGATAACATGAGGGTATGTTCTTGTTGCAATTATTTTAACTTTCGGCGAAAAGTGGGTTGTGCCAACTTGGCAGTCCGGTGTCCTCCCTTTTAACGGGTTGTTTTGGGGGACGAGCACACTTTTTGACACGTCTTCTGCTTTCTTTTGAATTCCTTTCGGTGCTGCGCGCATCGGCAGCAGATTCTGCCGAGTAAATGCTTTTCTTAACCGATAATGTTACGGGCCTCGTGCCTCCGCGCCTTGAACGCGGGCTCTGGTTTACGGGTATCTTTGTGTATACCTAAGTCTTCGTAGCTACACCATATTTTTTGGGGTGTATGCGTTTACATTAAGTTCTCAAGAAATTTAATGCTGAAAATCGTCATCTAGAAAGATGTGTCTATTGTCTCTACCTAGTTCTCTACCATACAAATGCTTCATTTGTTTTTTTGGCTTCATCCAACACCCGCTTCTTCTTTGAACTTAGAAGTCGGACTCGCCTATTCCACCGACTGATTCCTGAGCTCAAATTTTCTCCTTGCTGACAGCTGTCGTCTCCAAGTCCTGGACTGTATTTCAAATATCATCCAAGATGGGATCTTCCTTGTTCATCCTGAATCAATTAGAAAACCTCCTCGGCTCCCGTGATAACCTCCATATAATCGACGAACTCTCTTTTCCTGCTACTCGCTGCCGGCTTTACTCCTGAACTTCCAGGGACAATTTTATTTCGGATGGTTAGATTTTGCCTGCTACTCAGCAACTGCTTTTCTCAGATAAGTTATTTTTTTATGTTTTCTTTCCCGGTTAGATAAAGTATAATGAATTCTGCAGTTAAATTATTTAATTAATTGATGAGTTGAGCATTAAATTGCTTTTGTAGTAGACCAAGTTAACCTAACTCTATTGAAATCATTTTTTTGTGTGTGTCGATTAAGTAAAGTATTAAATTGACGAAGGATTTAATTTTTTTTTATTATTGTAACTTAACTTAATTGTAAAGGAAAAATAAGTTCTTCTTGTAATTATGTAATTCAACTTTGCAGTGCCTGCTTAGTGAGGATTGATTTGTAATATCTTTGTTTGAGCCTCTCTCCTACTCTCAGGGATTAACTTTTGGTAGAATCGTAATAGTGTAATTACCTAACATTTATCCGGTTAAACACTACTTTAATAAACAAATGAAAATTATTATGTGCAATAACTATTTTATTTTTGTTGGATGGTATTGAGTGCAATAATATGTCTTCTGTATTGATTATTCTGTGTGAAGTGGAAGGTGTAACTTGTTAAAATTTATATTTTTTTTTCTCCCCGGGGAGGGTACTGTTCATTAATTTATAGTTTATTTCTGGAATGTTTACATGATTGCTATAGTAACTATAATAGAAATTCTAAAGACTAATGTTAAGAAATAATTACTCAGTAATAGTTTGATTTGTAAAACAATAGTACTGCAGTGTTGAATATATTTTGATTTTCCAGGTAAATAGATATATATATATATTAATTGCAATAAGAGTTAAATAAATAAGTTTTTCTAGATCATTCAATGGTTAAATTTATTTTGTGTGCTCATGATTTTTACCAGTCTTTACTCAAATGGATTTTAGGGTTATTCCGAAATAAACACAACGCAATTAGAACAGGTTATTGATACTGGTATGTTATGGTAGGAAAGAGTATTCTGGTGTTATGGTCAATTGTAGGATACCTTTTGGTAACGTAGGAAAATTTAGAAGGTAAAAATTCAAAAAAAAACCATAACATTTTTGGTGCCATTCAAAAAAAAAGCCATAACATTTATTGGTGCCGTGACCAGGATAAATTGTAGGTGCTGTAAAAATTTTCAGATATAACATTAGAGAATTTAATTAAGTGATTCATAAAAATCAAAATTTTAATTTGTAATTATTCAAAATTTGAGCTACACAAGTTTGGTTATATTCTTTTTTGGCCTAGTAATTCTAGTGTAATACATTTTGGCTTTCCGAGTTTACGCGAACTGCGTCGTCAATCTTGTACACGCAAACAATGAATAGGTGATTTTTTCACGTAATAAACTCAGTTTTCCATGTCAAAAATTAATTTGATTTCTTAGTATTTAATATCATTAGTTGCAGAAAAATTAGCTCTTTAATTTGACATAACTTTCGTTTTTCTAACTTTAATTGCATTTGAGTTATGAGCTTTAATTAGTAAATTTTTCTTCGTTTGCTTGTGATTTAGTTAAAGGGGAATGAAATGCCCTCTTTCCGGTTGAAAAGTCACTTTTTCCGAGTTTCAGCGTTCTTCCGTTGGGTCCCCTTGCAGCATTGTTGGAATTCCTAATTTTTCCCTGCCACAGGTGGTGTTTATTTGGCGAGGGTTTGGCGACATAGAATTTCCGTTGAGGTTTCAAAGTAGTGGATTTGGCGAGTTTGATAACATGAGGGTATGTTTTTGTTGCAATTATTTTAACTTTCAGCGAAAAGTGGGTTGGCCAACTTGGCAGTCCGGTGTCCTCCCTTTTAACGGGTTGTTTTGGGGGACGAGCACACTTTTTGACAGGTCTTCTGCTTTCTTTTGAATTCCTTTCGGTGCTGCGCGCATCGGGAGCAGATTCTGCCAAGAAAATGCTTTTCTTAACCGATAATGTTACGGGCCTCGTGCCTCCGCGCCTTTAGCGCGGGCTCTGGTTTACGGGTATCTTTGTGTATACCTAAGTCTTCGTAGCTACATCATAATTTTTTGGGTGTATGCGTTTAAATTAAAGTTCTCAAGAAATTTAATGCTGAAAATCGTCATCTAGAAATATGTCTCTATTGTCTCTACCTAGTTCTCTACCATAGAAATGCTTCATTTCTTTTTTTTTTGGCTTCATCCAACACCCGCTTCTTCTTTGAACTTAGAAGTCGGACTCGCCTATTCCACCGACTGATTCCTGAGCTCAAATTTTCTCCTTGCTGACAGCTGTCGTCTCCAAGTCCTGGACTGTATTTCAAATTTCATCCAAGATGGGATCTTCCTTGTTCATCCTGAATCAATTAGAAAACCTCCTCGGCTCCCGTGATAATCTCCATATAATCGACGAACTCTCTTTTCCTGCTACTCGCTGCCGGCTTTACTCCTGAACTTCCAGGGACAATTTTGTTTCGGATGGTTAGATTTTGCCTGCTACTCAGCAACTGCTTTTCTCAGATAAGTTATTTTTTTTTATGTTTTCTTTCCCGGTTAGATAAAGTATAATGAATTCTGCAGTTAAATGATTGAATTAATTGATGAGTTGAGCATTAAATTGTTTTTGTAGTAGACCAAGTTAACCTAACTCTATTGAAATCATTTTTTTGTGTGTGTGTCGATTAAGTAAAGTATTAAATTGACGAAGGATTTAATTTTTTTTTATTATTGTAACTTAACTTAATTGTAAAGGAAAAATAAGTTCTTCTTGTAATTATGTAATTCAACTTTGGAGTGCCTGCTTAGTGAGGATTGATTTGTAATATCTTTGTTTGAGCCTTTCTCCTACTCTCAGGGATTAACTTTTGGTAGAATCGTAATAGTGTAATTACCTAACATTTATCCGGTTAAACACTACTTTAATAAACAAATGAAAATTATTATGTGCAATAACTATTTTATTTTTGTTGGATGGTATTGAGTGCAATAATATGTCTTCTGTATTGATTATTCTGTGTGAAGTGGAAGGTGTAACTTGTTAAAATTTATATTTTTCTTTCTCCCCGGGGAGGGTACTGTTCATTAATTTATAGTTTATTTCTGGTATGTTTACATGATTGCTATAGTAACTATAATAGAAATTCTAAAGACTAATGTTAAGAAATAATTACTCAGTAATAGTTTGATTTGTAAAACAATAGTACTGCAGTGTTGAATATATTTTGATTTTCCAGGTAAATAGATATAGATATATTAATTGAAATAAGAGTTAAATAAATAAATAAGTTTTTCTAGATCATTCAATGGTTAAATTTATTTTGTGTGCTCATGATTTTTACCAGTCTTTACTCAAATGTATTTTAGTGTTATTCCGAAATAAACACAACGCAATTAGAACAGGTTATTGATACTGGTATGTTATGGTAGGAAAGAGTATTCTGGTCTTATGGTCAATTGTAGGATACCTTTTGGTAACGTAGGAAAATTTAGAAAGTAAAAATTCAAAAAAAAAACCATAACATTTTTGGTGCCATTCAAAAAAAAAGCCATAACATTTATTGGTGCCGTGACCAGGATAAATTGTAGGTGCTGTAAAAATTTTCAGATATAACATTAGCGAATTTAATTAAGTTATTCATAAAAATCAAAATTTTAATTTGTAATTATTCAAAATTTGAGCTACACAAGTTTGGTTATATTCTTTTTTCGCCTATTAATTCTAGTGTAATATATTTTGGCTTTCCGAGTTTACCCGAACTGCGTCGTCAATCTTGTACACGCAAACAATGGTTAGGTGATTTTTTTCACGTAATAAACTCAGTTTTTCTTGTCAAATTTAATTTGATTTCTTAGTATTTAATATCATTAGTTGCAGAAAAATTAGCTCTTTAATTTGACATAACTTTCGTTTTTCTAACTTTAATTGCTTTTCAGTTATGAGCTTTAATTAGTAAATTTTTCTTCGTTTGCTTGTGATTTAGTTAAAGGGGGATGAAATGCCCTCTTTCTGTTGAAAAGTCACCTTTTGCGAGTTTCAGCGTTCTTTCGTTGGGAGCCCTTGCAGGGTTGTTGAAATTCCTAATTTTTCCCTGCCACAGGTGCTGTTTATTTGGCGAGGATTTGGCGACATAGAATTTCCATTGAGGTTTCAAAGTAGTGGAGTTGGCGAGTTTGATAACATGAGGGTATGTTGTTGTTGCAATTATTTTAACTTTCGGCGAAAAGTGGGTTGTCCCAACTTGGCAGTCCGTTGTCCTCTCTTTTAACGGGTTGTTTTGGGGGACGAGCACACTTTTTGACACGTCTGCTTTCTTTTGAATTCCTTTCGGTGCTGCGCGCATCGGCAGCAGATTCTGCCGAGAAAATGCTTTTCTTAACCGATAATGTTACGGGCCTCGTGCCTCCGCGCCTTGAACGCGGGCTCTGGTTTACGGGTATCTTTGTGTATACCTAAGTCTTCGTAGCTACATCATATTTTTTGGGGTGTATGGTTTTACATTAAAGTTCTCAAGAAATTTAATGCTGAAAATCGTCATCTACAAAGATGTCTCTATTGTCTCTACCTAGTTCTCTACTATAGAAATGCTTCATTTCTTTTTTTTTGGCTTCATCCAACACCCGCTTCTTCTTTGAACTTAGAAGTCGGACTCGCCTATTCCACCGACTGATTCCTGAGCTGAAATTTTCTCCTTGCTGACAGCTGTCTTCTCCAAGTCCTGGACTGTATTTCAAATTTCATCCAAGATGGGATCTTCCTTGTTCATCCTGAATCAATTAGAAAACCTCCTCGGCTCCCGTCATAACCTCCATATAATCGACGAACTCTCTTTTCCTGCTACTCGCTGCCGGCTTTACTCCTGAACTTCCAGGGACAATTTTGTTTCGGATGGTTAGATTTTGCCTGCTACTCAGCAACTGCTTTTCTCAGATAAGTTATTTTTTTTTATGTTTTCTTTCCCGGTTAGATAAAGTATAATGAATTCTGCAGTTAAATGATTGAATTAATTGATGAGTTGAGCATTAAATTGTTTTTGTAGTAGACCAAGTTAACCTAACTCTATTGAAATCATTTTTTTTGTGTGTGTCGATTAAGTAAAGTATTAAATTGACGAAGGATTTAATTTTTTTTTATTATTGTAACTTAACTTAATTGTAAAGGAAAAATAAGTTCTTCTTGTAATTATGTAATTCAACTTTGGAGTGCCTGCTTAGTGAGGATTGATTTGTAATATCTTTGTTTGAGCCTTTCTCCTAATCTCAGGGATTAACTTTTGGTAGAATCGTAATAGTGTAATTACCTAACATTTATCCGGTTAAACACTACTTTAATAAACAAATGAAAATTATTATGTGCAATAACTATTTTATTTTTGTTGGATGGTATTGAGTGCAATAATATGTCTTCTGTATTGATTATTCTGTGTGAAGTGGAAGGTGTAACTTGTTAAAATTTATATTTTTCTTTCTCCCCGGGGAGGGTACTGTTCATTAATTTATAGTTTATTTCTGGTATGTTTACATGATTGCTATAGTAACTATAATAGAAATTCTAAAGACTAATGTTAAGAAATAATTACTCAGTAATAGTTTGATTTGTAAAACAATAGTACTGCAGTGTTGAATATATTTTGATTTTCCAGGTAAATAGATATAGATATATTAATTGAAATAAGAGTTAAATAAATAAATAAGTTTTTCTAGATCATTCAATGGTTAAATTTATTTTGTGTGCTCATGATTTTTACCAGTCTTTACTCAAATGTATTTTAGTGTTATTCCGAAATAAACACAACGCAATTAGAACAGGTTATTGATACTGGTATGTTATGGTAGGAAAGAGTATTCTGGTCTTATGGTCAATTGTAGGATACCTTTTGGTAACGTAGGAAAATTTAGAAAGTAAAAATTCAAAAAAAAAACCATAACATTTTTGGTGCCATTCAAAAAAAAAGCCATAACATTTATTGGTGCCGTGACCAGGATAAATTGTAGGTGCTGTAAAAATTTTCAGATATAACATTAGCGAATTTAATTAAGTTATTCATAAAAATCAAAATTTTAATTTGTAATTATTCAAAATTTGAGCTACACAAGTTTGGTTATATTCTTTTTTCGCCTATTAATTCTAGTGTAACATATTTTGGCTTTCCGAGTTTACCCGAACTGCGTCGTCAATCTTGTACACGCAAACAATGGTTAGGTGATTTTTTTCACGTAATAAACTCAGTTTTTCTTGTCAAAAATTAATTTGATTTCTTAGTATTTAATATCATTAGTTGCAGAAAAATTAGCTCTTTAATTTGACATAACTTTCGTTTTTCTAACTTTAATTGCTTTTCAGTTATGAGCTTTAATTAGTAAATTTTTCTTCGTTTGCTTGTGATTTAGTTAAAGGGGGATGAAATGCCCTCTTTCTGTTGAAAAGTCACCTTTTGCGAGTTTCAGCGTTCTTTCGTTGGGAGCCCTTGCAGGGTTGTTGAAATTCCTAATTTTTCCCTGCCACAGGTGCTGTTTATTTGGCGAGGATTTGGCGACATAGAATTTCCATTGAGGTTTCAAAGTAGTGGAGTTGGCGAGTTTGATAACATGAGGGTATGTTGTTGTTGCAATTATTTTAACTTTCGGCGAAAAGTGGGTTGTCCCAACTTGGCAGTCCGTTGTCCTCTCTTTTAACGGGTTGTTTTGGGGGACGAGCACACTTTTTGACACGTCTGCTTTCTTTTGAATTCCTTTCGGTGCTGCGCGCATCGGCAGCAGATTCTGCCGAGAAAATGCTTTTCTTAACCGATAATGTTACGGGCCTCGTGCCTCCGCGCCTTGAACGCGGGCTCTGGTTTACGGGTATCTTTGTGTATACCTAAGTCTTCGTAGCTACATCATATTTTTTGGGGTGTATGGTTTTACATTAAAGTTCTCAAGAAATTTAATGCTGAAAATCGTCATCTAGAAAGATGTCTCTATTGTCTCTACCTAGTTCTCTACTATAGAAATGCTTCATTTCTTTTTTTTTGGCTTCATCCAACACCCGCTTCTTCTTTGAACTTAGAAGTCGGACTCGCCTATTCCACCGACTGATTCCTGAGCTGAAATTTTCTCCTTGCTGACAGCTGTCGTCTCCATGTCCTGGACTGTATTTCAAATTTCATCCAAGATGGGATCTTCCTTTTTCATCCTGAATCAATTAGAAAACCTCCTCGGCTCCCGTGATAACCTCCATATAATCGACGAACTCTCTTTTCCTCCTACTCGCTGCCGGCTTTACTCCTGAACTTCCAGGGACAATTTTGTTTCGGATGGTTAGATTTTGCCTGCTACTCAGCAACTGCTTTTCTCAGATAAGTTATTTTTTTATGTTTTCTTTCCCGGTTATATAAAGTATAATGAATTCTGCAGTTAAATGATTGAATTAATTGATGAGTTGAGAATTAAATTTTTTTTGTAGTAGACCAAGTTAACCTAACTCTATTGAAATCATTTTTTTGTGTGTGTGTCGATTAAGTAAAGTATTAAATTGACGAAGGATTTAATTTTTTTTATTATTGTACCTTAACTTAATTGTAAAGGAAAAATAAGGTCTTGTAATTATGTAATTCAACTTTGGAGTGCCTGCTTAGTGAGGATTTATTTGTAATATCTTTGTTTGAGCCTCTCTGCTACTCTCAGGGATAAACTTTTGGTAGAATCGTAATAGTGTAATTACCTAACATTTATCCGGTTAAACACTACTTTAATAAACAAATGAAAATTATTATGTGCAATAACTATTTTATTTTTGTTGGTTGGTATTGAGTGCAATAATATGTCTTCTGTATTGATTATTCTGTGTGAAGTGGAAGATGTAACTTGTTAAGATTTATATTTTTTTTCTCCTCGGGAAGGGTACTGTTCATTAATTTATAGTTTATTTCTGGTATGTTTACATGATTTCTATAGTAACTATAATAGAAATTCTAAAGACTAATGTTAAGAAATAATTACTCAGTAATAGTTTGATTTGTAAAACAATAGTAGTGCAGTGTTGAATACATTTTGATTTTCCAGGTAAATAGATATATATATATTAATTGCAATAAGGGTTAAATAAATAAATAATTTTTTCTAGATCATTCAATTGTTAAATTTATTTTGTGTGCTCATGATTTTTACCAGTCTTTACTCAAATGGATTTTAGGGTTATTCCGAAATAAACACAACGCAATTAGAACAGGTTATTGATACTGGTATGTTATGGTAGGAAAGAGTATTCTGGTGTTATGGTCAATTGTAGGATACCTTTTGGTAACGTAGGAAAATTTAGAAGGTAAAAATTCAAAAAAAAAACCATAACATTTTTGGTGCCATTCAAAAAAAAAGCCATAACATTTATTGGTGCCGTCACCAGAATAAATTGTAGGTGCTGTAAAAATTTTCAGATATAACATTAGCGAATTTAATTAAGTGATTCATAAAAATCAAAATTTTAATTTGTAATTATTCAAAATTTGAGCTACACAAGTTTGGTTATATTCTTTTTTGGCCTATTAATTCTAGTGTAATATATTTTGGCTTTCCGAGTTTACGCGAACTGCGTCGTCAATCTTGTACACGCAAACAATGGATAGGTGATTTTTTTCACGTAATAAACTCAGGTTTTCATGTCAAAATTAATTTGATTTCTTAGTATTTAATATCATTAGTTGCAGAAAAATTAGCTCTTTAATTTGACATAACTTTCGTTTTTCTAACTTTAATTGCATTTCAGTTATGAGCTTTAATTAGTAAATTTTTCTCCGTTTGCTTGTGATTTAGTTAAAGGGGGATGAAATGCCTCTTTCCGGTGGAAAAGTCACTTTTTGCGAGTTTCAGCGTTCTTCCGTTGGGTCCCCTTGCAGGATTGTTGAAATTCCTAATTTTTCCCTGCCACAGGTGGTGTTTATTTGGCGAGGGTTTGGCGACATAGAATTTCCGTTGAGGTTTCAAAGTAGTAGATTTGGCGAGTTTGATAACATGAGGGTATGTTGTTGTTGCAATTATTTTAACTTTCGGCGAAAAGTGGGTTGTGCCAACTTGGCAGTCCGGTGTCCTCCCTTTTAACGGGTTGTTTCGGGGGACGAGCTCACTTTTTGACACGTCTTCTGCTTTCTTTTGAATTCCTTTCGGTGCTGCGCGCATCGAGAGCAGATTCTGCCGAGAAAATGCTTTTCTCAACCGATAATGTTACGGGCCTCGTGCCTCCGCGCCTTTAGCGCGGCCTCTGGTTTACGTGTATCTTTGTGTATACCTAAGTCTTCGTAGCTACATCATATTTTTTTGGGTGTATGCGTTTACATTAAAGTTCTCAAGAAATTTAATGCTGAAAATCGTCATCTAGAAAGATGTCTCTATTGTCTCTACCTAGTTCTCTACCATAGAAATGCTTCATTTGTTTTTTTGGCTTCATCCAACACCCGCTTCTTCTTTGAACTTAGAAGTCGGACTCGCCTATTCCACCGACTGATTCCTGAGCTCAAATTTTCTCCTTGCTGACAGCTGTCGTCTCCATGTCCTGGACTGTATTTCAAATTTCATCCAAGATGGGATCTTCCTTGTTCATCCTGAATCAATTAGAAAACCTCCTCGGCTCCCGTGATAACCTCCATATAATCGACGAACTCTCTTTTCCTCCTACTCGCTGCCGGCTTTACTCCTGAACTTCCAGGGACAATTTTGTTTCGGATGGTTAGATTTTGCCTGCTACTCAGCAACTGCTTTTCTCAGATAAGTTATTTTTTTTATGTTTTCTTTCCCGGTTAGATAAAGTATAATGAATTCTGCAGTTAAATGATTGAATTAATTGATGAGTTCAGCATTAAATTGTTTTTGTAGTAGACCAAGTTAACCTAACTCTATTGAAATCATTTCTTTTTTTTGTGTGTGTGTGTGTCGATTAAGTAAAGTATTAAATTGACGAAGGATTTAATTTTTTTTATTATTGTACCTTAACTTAATTGGAAAGGAAAAATAACTTCTTGTAATTATGTAATTCAACTTTGGAGTGCCTGCTTAGTGAGGATTGATCTGTAATATCTTTGTTTGAGCCTCTCTGCTACTTTCAGGGATTAACTTTTGGTAGAATCGTAATAGTGTAATTACCTAACATTTATCCGGTTTAACACTACTTTAATAAACAAATGAAAATTATTATGTGCAATAACTATTTTGTTTTTGTTGGATGGTATTGAGTGCAATAATATGTCTTCTGTATTGATTATTCTGTGTGAAGTGGAAGGTGTAACTTGTTAAAATTTATATTTTTTTTTCTCCCCGGGGAGGGTACTGTTCATTAATTTATAGTTTATTTCTGGTATGTTTACATGATTGCTATAGTAACTATAATAGAAATTCTAAAGACTAATGTTAAGAAATAATTACTCAGTAATAGTTTGATTTGTAAAACAATAGTACTGCAGTGTTGAATATATTTTTATTTTCCAGGTAAATAGATATATATATATTAATTGCAATAAGAGTTAAATAAATAAATAAGTTTTTCTAGATCATTCAATGGTTAAATTTATTTTGTGTGCTCATGATTTTTACCAGTCTTTACTCAAATGGATTTTAGGGTTATTCCGAAATAAACACAACGCAATTAGAACAGGTTATTGATATTGGTATGTTATGGTAGGAAAGAGTATTCTGGTGTTATGGTCAATTGTAGGATACCTTTTGGTAACGTAGGAAAATTTAGAAGGTAAAAATTCAAAAAAAAAACCATAACATTTTTGGTGCCATTCAAAAAAAAAGCCATAACATTTATTGGTGCCGTCACCAGAATAAATTGTAGGTGCTGTAAAAATTTTCAGATATAACATTAGCGAATTTAATTAAGTGATTCATAAAAATCAAAATTTTAATTTGTAATTATTCAAAATTTGAGCTACACAAGTTTGGTTATATTCTTTTTTGGCCTATTAATTCTAGTGTAATATATTTTGGCTTTCCGAGTTTACGCGAACTGCGTCGTCAATCTTGTACACGCAAACAATGGATAGGTGATTTTTTTCACGTAATAAACTCAGGTTTTCATGTCAAAAATTAATTTGATTTCTTAGTATTTAATATCATTAGTTGCAGAAAAATTAGCTCTTTAATTTGACATAACTTTCGTTTTTCTAACTTTAATTGCATTTCAGTTATGAGCTTTAATTAGTAAATTTTTCTTCGTTTGCTTGTGATTTAGTTAAAGGGGGATGAAATGCCCTCTTTCCGGTGGAAAAGTCATTTTTTGCGAGTTTCAGCGTTCTTCCGTTGGGTCCCCTTGCAGGTTTGTTGAAATTCCTAATTTTTCCCTGCCACAGGTGGTGTTTATTTGGCGAGGGTTTGGCGACATAGAATTTCCGTTGAGGTTTCAAAGTAGTAGATTTGGCGAGTTTGATAACATGAGGGTATGTTGTTGTTGCAATTATTTTAACTTTTGGCGAAAAGTGGGTTGTGCCAACTTGGCAGTCCGGTGTCCTCCCTTTTAACGGGTTGTTTTGGGGGACGAGCACACTTTTTGACACGTCTTCTGCTTTCTTTTGAATTCCTTTCGGTGCTGCGCGCATCGGGAGCAGATTCTGCCGAGAAAATGCTTTTCTTAACCGATAATGTTACGGGCCTCGTGCCTCCGCGCCTTTAGCGCGGCCTCTGGTTTACGTGTATCTTTGTGTATACCTAAGTCTTCGTAGCTACATCATATTTTTTTTGGGTGTATGCGTTTACATTAAAGTTCTCAAGAAATTTAATGCTGAAAATCGTCATCTAGAAAGATGTCTCTATTGTCTCTACCTAGTTCTCTACCATAGAAATACTTCATTTGTTTTTTTGGCTTCATCCAACACCCGCTTCTTCTTTGAACTTAGAAGTCGGACTCGCCTATTCCACCGACTGATTCCTGAGCTCAAATTTTCTCCTTGCTGACAGCTGTCGTCTCCATGTCCTGGACTGTATTTCAAATTTCATCCAAGATGGGATCTTCCTTGTTCATCCTGAATCAATTAGAAAACCTCCTCGGCTCCCGTGATAACCTCCATATAATCGACGAACTCTCTTTTCCTCCTACTCGCTGCCGGCTTTACTCCTGAACTTCCAGGGACAATTTTGTTTCGGATGGTTAGATTTTGCCTGCTACTCAGCAACTGCTTTTCTCAGATAAGTTATTTTTTTTTGTGTTTTCTTTCCCGGTTAGATAAAGAATAATGAATTCTGCAGTTAAATGATTGAATTAATTGATGAGTTCAGCATTAAATTGTTTTTGTAGTAGACCAAGTTAACCTAACTCTATTGAAATCATTTCTTTTTTTTGTGTGTGTGTGTGTGTCGATTAAGTAAAGTATTAAATTGACGAAGGATTTAATTTTTTTTATTATTGTACCTTAACTTAATTGGAAAGGAAAAATAACTTCTTGTAATTATGTAATTCAACTTTGGAGTGCCTGCTTAGTGAGGATTGATCTGTAATATCTTTGTTTGAGCCTCTCTGCTACTTTCAGGGATTAACTTTTGGTAGAATCGTAATAGTGTAATTACCTAACATTTATCCGGTTTAACACTACTTTAATAAACAAATGAAAATTATTATGTGCAATAACTATTTTGTTTTTGTTGGATGGTATTGAGTGCAATAATATGTCTTCTGTATTGATTATTCTGTGTGAAGTGGAAGGTGTAACTTGTTAAAATTTATATTTTTTTTCTCCCCGGGGAGGGTACTGTTCATTAATTTATAGTTTATTTCTGGTATGTTTACATGATTTCTATAGTAACTATAATAGAAATTCTAAAGACTAATGTTAAGAAATAATTACTCAGTAATAGTTTGATTTGTAAAACAATACTAGTGCAGTGTTGAATACATTTTGATTTTCCAGGTAAATAGATATATATATATTAATTGCAATAAGGGTTAAATAAATAAATAATTTTTTCTAGATCATTCAATGGTTAAATTTATTTTGTGTGCTCATGATTTTTACCAGTCTTTACTCAAATGGATTTTAGGGTTATTCCGAAATAAACACAACGCAATTAGAACAGGTTATTGATACTGGTATGTTATGGTAGGAAAGAGTATTCTGGTGTTATGGTCAATTGTAGGATACCTTTTGGTAACGTAGGAAAATTTAGAAGGTAAAAATTCAAAAAAAAAAACCATAACATTTTTGGTGCCATTCAAAAAAAAAAGAAAGGCATAACATTTATTGGTGCCGTGAACAGGATAAATTGTAGGTGCTGTAAAAATTTTCAGATATAACATTAGCGAATTTTATTAAGTGATTCATAAAAATCAAAATTTTAATTTGTAATTATTCAAAATTTGAACTACACAAGTTTGGTTATATTCTTTTTTGGTCTATTAATTCTATTGTAATATATTTTGGCTTTCCGAGTTTACGCGAACTGCGTCGTCAATCTTGTACACGCAAACAATGGATAGGTGATTTTTTTCACGTAATAAACTCAGTTTTTCATGTCAAAAATTAATTTGATTTCTAAGTATTTAATATCATTAGTTGCAGAAAAATTAGCTCTTTAATTTGACATAACTTTCGTTTTTCTAACTTTAATTGCATTTCAGTTATGAGCTTTAATTAGTAAATTTTTCTCCGTCTGCTTGTGATTTAGTTAAAGGGGGATGAAATGCCCTCTTTCCGGTGGGAAAGTCACTTTTTGCGAGTTTCAGCGTTCTTCCGTTGGGTCCCCTTGCAGGATTGTTGAAATTCCTAATTTTTCCCTGCCACAGGTGGTGTTTATTTGGCGAGGGTTTGGCGACATAGAATTTCCGTTGAGGTTTCAAAGTACTGGATTTGGCGAGTTTGATAACATGAGGGTATGTTGTTGTTGCAATTATTTTAACTTTCGGCGAAAAGTGGGTTGTGCCAACTTGGCAGTCCGGTGTCCTCCCTTTTAACGGGTTGTTTCGGGGGACGAGCTCACTTTTTGACACGTTTCTGCTTTCTTTTGAATTCCTTTCGGTGCTGCGCGCATCGGGAGAATATTCTGCCGAGAAAATGCTTTTCTTAACCGATAATGTTACGGCCCTCGTGCCTCCGCGCCTTTAGCGCGGGCTCTGGTTTACGGGTATCTTTGTGTATACCTAAGTCTTCGTAGCTACATCATATTTTTTTTGGGTGTATGCGTTTACATTAAAGTTCTCAAGAAATTTAATGCTGAAAATCGTCATCTAGAAAGATGTCTCTATTGTCTCTACCTAGTTCTCTACCATAGAAATGCTTCATTTGTTTTTTTGGCTTCATCCAACACCCGCTTCTTCTTTGAACTTAGAAGTCGGACTCGCCTATTCCACCGACTGATTCCTGAGCTCAAATTTTCTCCTTGCTGACAGCTGTCGTCTCCATGTCCTGGACTGTATTTCAAATTTCATCCAAGATGGAATCTTCCTTGTTCATCCTGAATCAATTAGAAAACCTCCTCGGCTCCCGTGATAATCTCCATATAATCGACGAACTCTCTTTTCCTCCTAGTCGCTGCCGGCTTTACTCCTGAACTTTCAGGGACAATTTTGTTTCGGATGGTTAGATTTTGCCTGCTACTCAGCAACTGCTTTTCTCAGATAAGTTATTTTTTTATGTTTTCTTTCCTGGTTATATAAAGTATAATGAATTCTGCAGTTAAATGATTGAATTAATTGATGAGTTGAGAATTAAATTTTTTTTGTAGTAGACCAAGTTAACCTAACTCTATTGAAATCATTTTTTTGTGTGTGTGTCGATTAAGTAAAGTATTAAATTGACGAAGGATTTAATTTTTTTTATTATTGTACCTTAACTTAATTGTAAAGGAAAAATAAGGTCTTGTAATTATGTAATTCAACTTTGGAGTGCCTGCTTAGTGAGGATTTATTTGTAATATCTTTGTTTGAGCCTCTCTGCTACTCTCAGGGATAAACTTTTGGTAGAATCGTAATAGTGTAATTACCTAACATTTATCCGGTTAAACACTACTTTAATAAACAAATGAAAATTATTATGTGCAATAACTATTTTATTTTTGTTGGTTGGTATTGAGTGCAATAATATGTCTTCTGTATTGATTATTCTGTGTGAAGTGGAAGATGTAACTTGTTAAGATTTATATTTTTTTTCTCCTCGGGAAGGGTACTGTTCATTAATTTATAGTTTATTTCTGGTATGTTTACATGATTTCTATAGTAACTATAATAGAAATTCTACAGACTAATGTTAAGAAGTAATTACTCAGTAATAGTTTGATTTGTAAAACAATAGTAGTGCAGTGTTGAATACATTTTGATTTTCCAGCTAAATAGATATATATATATTAATTGCAATAAGGGTTAAATAAATAAATAATTTTTTCTAGATCATTCAATGGTTAAATTTATTTTGTGTGCTCATGATTTTTACCAGTCTTTACTCAAATGGATTTTAGGGTTATTCCGAAATAAACACAACGCAATTAGAACAGGTTATTGATACTGGTATGTTATGGTAGGAAAGAGTATTCTGGTGTTATGGTCAATTGTAGGATACCTTTTGGTAACGTAGGAAAATTTAGAAGGTAAAAATTCAAAAAAAAAACCATAACATTTTTGGTGCCATTCAAAAAAAAAGAAAGGCATAACATTTATTGGTGCCGTGAACAGGATAAATTGTAGGTGCTGTAAAAATTTTCAGATATAACATTAGCGAATTTAATTAAGTGATTCATAAAAATCAAAATTTTAATTTGTAATTATTCAAAATTTGAGCTACACAAGTTTGGTTATATTCTTTTTTGGCCTATTAATTCTAGTGTAATATATTTTGGCTTTCCGAGTTTACGCGAACTGCGTTGTCAATCTTGTACACGCAAACAATGGATAGGTGATTTTTTTCACGTAATAAACTCAGGTTTTCATGTCAAAATTAATTTGATTTCTTAGTATTTAATATCATTAGTTGCAGAAAAATTAGCTCTTTAATTTGACATAACTTTCGTTTTTCTAACTTTAATTGCATTTCAGTTATGAGCTTTAATTAGTAAATTTTTCTCCGTTTGCTTGTGATTTAGTTAAAGGGGGATGAAATGCCTCTTTCCGGTGGAAAAGTCACTTTTTGCGAGTTTCAGCGTTCTTCCGTTGGGTCCCCTTGCAGGATTGTTGAAATTCCTAATTTTTCCCTGCCACAGGTGGTGTTTATTTGGCGAGGGTTTGGCGACATAGAATTTCCGTTGAGGTTTCAAAGTACTAGATTTGGCGAGTTTGATAACATGAGGGTATGTTGTTGTTGCAATTATTTTAACTTTCGGCGAAAAGTGGGTTGTGCCAACTTGGCAGTCCGGTGTCCTCCCTTTTAACGGGTTGTTTCGGGGGACGAGCTCACGTTTTGACACGTCTTCTGCTTTCTTTTGAATTCCTTTCGGTGCTGCGCGCATCGGGAGCAGATTCTGCCGAGAAAATGCTTTTCTCAACCGATAATGTTACGGGCCTCGTGCCTCCGCGCCTTTAGCGCGGCCTCTGGTTTATGTGTATCTTTGTGTATACCTAAGTCTTCGTAGCTACATCATATTTTTTTTGGGTGTATGCGTTTACATTAAAGTTCTCAAGAAATTTAATGCTGAAAATCGTCATCTAGAAAGATGTCTCTATTGTCTCTACCTAGTTCTCTACCATAGAAATGCTTCATTTGTTTTTTTGGCTTCATCCAACACCCGCTTCTTCTTTGAACTTAGAAGTCGGACTCGCCTATTCCACCGACTGATTCCTGAGCTCAAATTTTCTCCTTGCTGACAGCTGTCGTCTCCATGTCCTGGACTGTATTTCAAATTTCATCCAAGATGGGATCTTCCTTGTTCATCCTGAATCAATTAGAAAACCTCCTCGGCTCCCGTGATAACCTCCATATAATCGACGAACTCTCTTTTCCTCCTACTCGCTGCCGGCTTTACTCCTGAACTTCCAGGGACAATTTTGTTTCGGATGGTTAGATTTTGCCTGCTACTCAGCAACTGCTTTTCTCAGATAAGTTATTTTTTTTATGTTTTCTTTCCCGGTTAGATAAAGTATAATGAATTCTGCAGTTAAATGATTGAATTAATTGATGAGTTCAGCATTAAATTGTTTTTGTAGTAGACCAAGTTAACCTAACTCTATTGAAATCATTTCTTTTTTTTGTGTGTGTGTGTGTCGATTAAGTAAAGTATTAAATTGACGAAGGATTTAATTTTTTTTATTATTGTACCTTAACTTAATTGGAAAGGAAAAATAACTTCTTGTAATTATGTAATTCAACTTTGGAGTGCCTGCTTAGTGAGGATTGATCTGTAATATCTTTGTTTGAGCCTCTCTGCTACTTTCAGGGATTAACTTTTGGTAGAATCGTAATAGTGTAATTACCTAACATTTATCCGGTTTAACACTACTTTAATAAACAAATGAAAATTATTATGTGCAATAACTATTTTGTTTTTGTTGGATGGTATTGAGTGCAATAATATGTCTTCTGTATTGATTATTCTGTGTGAAGTGGAAGGTGTAACTTGTTAAAATTTATATTTTTTTTTCTCCCCGGGGAGGGTACTGTTCATTAATTTATAGTTTATTTCTGGTATGTTTACATGATTGCTATAGTAACTATAATAGAAATTCTAAAGACTAATGTTAAGAAATAATTACTCAGTAATAGTTTGATTTGTAAAACAATAGTACTGCAGTGTTGAATATATTTTTATTTTCCAGGTAAATAGATATATATATATTAATTGCAATAAGAGTTAAATAAATAAATAAGTTTTTCTAGATCATTCAATGGTTAAATTTATTTTGTGTGCTCATGATTTTTACCAGTCTTTACTCAAATGGATTTTAGGGTTATTCCGAAATAAACACAACGCAATTAGAACAGGTTATTGATATTGGTATGTTATGGTAGGAAAGAGTATTCTGGTGTTATGGTCAATTGTAGGATACCTTTTGGTAACGTAGGAAAATTTAGAAGGTAAAAATTCAAAAAAAAAACCATAACATTTTTGGTTCCATTCAAAAAAAAAAGCCATAACATTTATTGGTGCCGTGACCAGGATAAATTGTAGGTGCTGTAAAAATTTTCAGATATAACATTAGCGAATTTAATTAAGTGATTCATAAAAATCAAAATTTTAATTTGTAATTATTCAAAATTTGAGCTACACAAGTTTGGTTATATTCTTTTTTGGCCTATTAATTCTAGTGTAATATATTTTGGCTTTCCGAGTTTACGCGAACTGCGTCGTCAATCTTGTACACGCAAACAATGGATAGGTGATTTTTTTCACGTAATAAACTCAGGTTTTCATGTCAAAAATTAATTTGATTTCTTAGTATTTAATATCATTAGTTGCAGAAAAATTAGCTCTTTAATTTGACATAACTTTCGTTTTTCTAACTTTAATTGCATTTCAGTTATGAGCTTTAATTAGTAAATTTTTCTTCGTTTGCTTGTGATTTAGTTAAAGGGGAATGAAATGCCCTCTTTCCGGTGGAAAATTCACTTTTTGCGAGTTTCAGCGTTCTTCCGTTGGGTCCCCTTGCAGGATTGTTGAAATTCCTAATTTTTCCCTGCCACAGGTGGTGTTTATTTGGCGAGGGTTTGGCGACATAGAATTTCCGTTGAGGTTTCAAAGTCGTAGATTTGGCGAGTTTGATAACATGAGGGTATGTTGTTGTTGCAATTATTTTAACTTTCGGCGAAAAGTGGGTTGTGCCAACTTGGCAGTCCGGTGTCCTCCCTTTTAACGGGTTGTTTTGGGGGACGAGCTCACTTTTTGACACGTCTTCTACTTTCTTTTGAATTCCTTTCGGTGCTGCGCGCATCGGGAGCAGATTCTGCCGAGAAAATGCTTTTCTTAACCGATAATGTTACGGGCCTCGTGCCTCCGCGCCTTGAACGCGGGCTCTCGTTTACGGGTATCTTTGTGTATACTTAAGTCTTCGTAGCTACATCATATTTTTTTGGGTGTGTGCGTTTACATTAAAGTTCTCAAGAAATTTAATGCTGAAAATCGTCATCTAGAAAGATGTCTCTATTGTCTCTACCTAGTTCTCTACCATAGAAATGCTTCGTTTGTTTTTTTGGCTTCATCCAACACCCGCTTCTTCTTTGAACTTAGAAGTCGGACTCGCCTATTCCACCGACTGATTCCTGAGCTCAAATTTTCTCCTTGCTGACAGCTGTCGTCTCCATGTCCTGGACTGTATTTCAAATTTCATCCAAGATGGAATCTTCCTTGTTCATCCTGAATCAATTAGAAAACCTCCTCGGCTCCCGTGATAACCTCCATATAATCGACGAACTCTCTTTTCCTCCTACTCGCTGCCGGCTTTACTCCTGAACTTCCAGGGACAATTTTGTTTCGGATGGTTAGATTTTGCCTGCTACTCAGCAACTGCTTTTCTCAGATAAGTTATTTTTTTATGTTTTCTTTCCCGGTTAGATAAAGTATAATGAATTCTGCAGTTAAATGATTGAATTAATTGATGAGTTCAGCATTAAATTGTTTTTGTAGTAGACCAAGTTAACCTAACACTATTGAAATCATTTCTTTTTTTTGTGTGTGTGTGTCGATTAAGTAAAGTATTAAATTGACGAAGGATTTAATTTTTTTTATTATTGTACCTTAACTTAATTGGAAAGGAAAAATAACTTCTTGTAATTATGTAATTCAACTTTGGAGTGCCTGCTTAGTGAGGATTGATCTGTAATATCTTTGTTTGAGCCTCTCTGCTACTTTCAGGGATTAACTTTTGGTAGAATCGTAATAGTGTAATTACCTAACATTTATCCGGTTTAACACTACTTTAATAAACAAATGAAAATTATTATGTGCAATAACTATTTTCTTTTTGTTGGATGGTATTGAGTGCAATAATATGTCTTCTGTATTGATTATTCTGTGTGAAGTGGAAGGTGTAACTTGTTAAAATTTATATTTTTTTTTCTCCCCGGGGAGGGTACTGTTCATTAATTTATAGTTTATTTCTGGTATGTTTACATGATTGCTATAGTAACTATAATAGAAATTCTAAAGACTAATGTTAAGAAATAATTACTCAGTAATAGTTTGATTTGTAAAACAATAGTACTGCAGTGTTGAATATATTTTTATTTTCCAGGTAAATAGATATATATATATTAATTGCAATAAGAGTTAAATAAATAAATAAGTTTTTCTAGATCATTCAATGGTTAAATTTATTTTGTGTGCTCATGATTTTTACCAGTCTTTACTCAAATGGATTTTAGGGTTATTCCGAAATAAACACAACGCAATTAGAACAGGTTATTGATATTGGTATGTTATGGTAGGAAAGAGTATTCTGGTGTTATGGTCAATTGTAGGATACCTTTTGGTAACGTAGGAAAATTTAGAAGGTAAAAATTCAAAAAAAAAACCATAATATTTTTGGTTCCATTCAAAAAAAAAAGCCATAACATTTATTGGTGCCGTGACCAGGATAAATTGTAGGTGCTGTAAAAATTTTCAGATATAACATTAGCGAATTTAATTAAGTGATTCATAAAAATCAAAATTTTAATTTGTAATTATTCAAAATTTGAGCTACACAAGTTTGGTTATATTCTTTTTTGGCCTATTAATTCTAGTGTAATATATTTTGGCTTTCCGAGTTTACGCGAACTGCGTCGTCAATCTTGTACACGCAAACAATGGATAGGTGATTTTTTTCACGTAATAAACTCAGGTTTTCATGTCAAAAATTAATTTGATTTCTTAGTATTTAATATCATTAGTTGCAGAAAAATTAGCTCTTTAATTTGACATAACTTTCGTTTTTCTAACTTTAATTGCATTTCAGTTATGAGCTTTAATTAGTAAATTTTTCTTCGTTTGCTTGTGATTTAGTTAAAGGGGAATGAAATGCCCTCTTTCCGGTGGAAAATTCACTTTTTGCGAGTTTCAGCGTTCTTCCGTTGGGTCCCCTTGCAGGATTGTTGAAATTCCTAATTTTTCCCTGCCACAGGTGGTGTTTATTTGGCGAGGGTTTGGCGACATAGAATTTCCGTTGAGGTTTCAAAGTCGTAGATTTGGCGAGTTTGATAACATGAGGGTATGTTGTTGTTGCAATTATTTTAACTTTCGGCGAAAAGTGGGTTGTGCCAACTTGGCAGTCCGGTGTCCTCCCTTTTAACGGGTTGTTTTGGGGGACGAGCTCACTTTTTGACACGTCTTCTACTTTCTTTTGAATTCCTTTCGGTGCTGCGCGCATCGGGAGCAGATTCTGCCGAGAAAATGCTTTTCTTAACCGATAATGTTACGGGCCTCGTGCCTCCGCGCCTTGAACGCGGGCTCTCGTTTACGGGTATCTTTGTGTATACTTAAGTCTTCGTAGCTACATCATATTTTTTTGGGTGTGTGCGTTTACATTAAAGTTCTCAAGAAATTTAATGCTGAAAATCGTCATCTAGAAAGATGTCTCTATTGTCTCTACCTAGTTCTCTACCATAAAAATGCTTCGTTTGTTTTTTTGGCTTCATCCAACACCCGCTTCTTCTTTGAACTTAGAAGTCGGACTCGCCTATTCCACCGACTGATTCCTGAGCTCAAATTTTCTCCTTGCTGACAGCTGTCGTCTCCATGTCCTGGACTGTATTTCAAATTTCATCCAAGATGGAATCTTCCTTGTTCATCCTGAATCAATTAGAAAACCTCCTCGGCTCCCGTGATAACCTCCATATAATCGACGAACTCTCTTTTCCTCCTACTCGCTGCCGGCTTTACTCCTGAACTTCCAGGGACAATTTTGTTTCGGATGGTTAGATTTTGCCTGCTACTCAGCAACTGCTTTTCTCAGATAAGTTATTTTTTTATGTTTTCTTTCCCGGTTAGATAAAGTATAATGAATTCTGCAGTTAAATGATTGAATTAATTGATGAGTTCAGCATTAAATTGTTTTTGTAGTAGACCAAGTTAACCTAACACTATTGAAATCATTTCTTTTTTTTGTGTGTGTGTGTCGATTAAGTAAAGTATTAAATTGACGAAGGATTTAATTTTTTTTATTATTGTACCTTAACTTAATTGGAAAGGAAAAATAACTTCTTGTAATTATGTAATTCAACTTTGGAGTGCCTGCTTAGTGAGGATTGATCTGTAATATCTTTGTTTGAGCCTCTCTGCTACTTTCAGGGATTAACTTTTGGTAGAATCGTAATAGTGTAATTACCTAACATTTATCCGGTTTAACACTACTTTAATAAACAAATGAAAATTATTATGTGCAATAACTATTTTCTTTTTGTTGGATGGTATTCAGTGCAATAATATGTCTTCTGTATTGATTATTCTGTGTGAAGTGGAAGGTGTAACTTGTTAAAATTTATATTTTTTTTCTCCCCGGGGAGGGTACTGTTCATTAATTTATAGTTTATTTCTGGTATGTTTACATGATTGCTATAGTAACTATAATAGAAATTCTAAAGACTAATGTTAAGAAATAATTACTCAGTAATAGTTTGATTTGTAAAACAATAGTACTGCAGTGTTGAATATATTTTTATTTTCCAGGTAAATAGATATATATATATTAATTGCAATAAGAGTTAAATAAATAAATAAGTTTTTCTAGATCATTCAATGGTTAAATTTATTTTGTGTGCTCATGATTTTTACCAGTCTTTACTCAAATGGATTTTAGGGTTATTCCGAAATAAACACAACGCAATTAGAACAGGTTATTGATATTGGTATGTTATGGTAGGAAAGAGTATTCTGGTGTTATGGTCAATTGTAGGATACCTTTTGGTAACGTAGGAAAATTTAGAAGGTAAAAATTCAAAAAAAAAACCATAACATTTTTGGTTCCATTCAAAAAAAAAAGCCATAACATTTATTGGTGCCGTGACCAGGATAAATTGTAGGTGCTGTAAAAATTTTCAGATATAACATTAGCGAATTTAATTAAGTGATTCATAAAAATCAAAATTTCAATTTGTAATTATTCAAAATTTGAGCTACACAAGTTTGGTTATATTCTTTTTTGGCCTATTAATTCTAGTGTAATATATTTTGGCTTTCCGAGTTTACGCGAACTGCGTCGTCAATCTTGTACACGCAAACAATGGATAGGTGATTTTTTTCACGTAATAAACTCAGGTTTTCATGTCAAAAATTAATTTGATTTCTTAGTATTTAATATCATTAGTTGCAGAAAAATTAGCTCTTTAATTTGACATAACTTTCGTTTTTCTAACTTTAATTGCATTTCAGTTATGAGCTTTAATTAGTAAATTTTTCTTCGTTTGCTTGTGATTTAGTTAAAGGGAAATGAAATGCCCTCTTTCCGGTGGAAAATTCACTTTTTGCGAGTTTCAGCGTTCTTCCGTTGGGTCCCCTTGCAGGATTGTTGAAATTCCTAATTTTTCCCTGCCACAGGTGGTGTTTATTTGGCGAGGGTTTGGCGACATAGAATTTCCGTTGAGGTTTCAAAGTCGTAGATTTGGCGAGTTTGATAACATGAGGGTATGTTGTTGTTGCAATTATTTTAACTTTCGGCGAAAAGTGGGTTGTGCCAACTTGGCAGTCCGGTGTCCTCCCTTTTAACGGGTTGTTTTGGGGGACGAGCTCACTTTTTGACACGTCTTCTACTTTCTTTTGAATTCCTTTCGGTGCTGCGCGCATCGGGAGCAAATTCTGCAGAGAAAATGCTTTTCTTAACCGATAATGTTACGGGCCTCGTGCCTCCGCGCCTTGAACGCGGGCTCTGGTTTACGGGTATCTTTGTGTATACTTAAGTCTTCGTAGCTACATCATATTTTTTTGGGTGTGTGCGTTTACATTAAAGTTCTCAAGAAATTTAATGCTGAAAATCGTCATCTAGAAAGATGTCTCTATTGTCTCTACCTAGTTCTCTACCATAGAAATGCTTCATTTGTTTTTTTGGCTTCATCCAACACCCGCTTCTTCTTTGAACTTAGAAGTCGGACTCGCCTATTCCACCGACTGATTCCTGAGCTGAAATTTTCTCCTTGCTGACAGCTGTCGTCTCCAAGTCCTGGACTGTATTTCAAATATCGTCCAAGATGGGATCTTCCTTGTTCATCCTGAATCAATTAGAAAACCTCCTCGGCTCCCGTGATAACCTCCATATAATCGACGAACTCTCTTTTCCTGCTACTCGCTGCCGGCTTTACTCCTGAACTTCCAGGGACAATTTTGTTTCGGATGGTTAGATTTTGCCTGCTACTCAGCAACTGCTTTTCTCAGATAAGTTATTTTTTTTTTATGTTTTCTTTCCCGGTTAGATAAAGTATAATGAATTCTGCAGTTAAATGATTGAATTAATTGATGAGTTGAGCATTAAATTGTTTTTGTAGTAGACCAAGTTAACCTAACTGTATTGAAATCATTTTTTTTTGTGTGTGTCAATTAAGTAAAGTATTAAATTGACGAAGGATTTAATTTTTTTTATTATCGTAACTTAACTTAATTGTAAAGGAAAAATAAGTTCTTCTTGTAATTATGTAATTCAACTTTGGAGTGCCTGCTTAGTGAGGATTGATTTGTAATATCTTTGTTTGAGCCCTTCTGCTATTCTCAGGGATTAACTTTTGGAATAGTAATAGTGGAATTACCTAACATTTATCCTGTTAAACACTACTTTAATAAACAAATGAAAATTATTATATGCAATAACTATTTTATTTTTGTTGGATGGTATTGAGTGCAATAATATGTCTTCTGTATTGATTATTCTGTGTGAAGTGGAAGGTGTAACTTGTTAAAATTTATATTCTTTTTCTCCCCGTGGAGGGTACTGTTCATTAATTTATAGTTTATTTCTGGAATGTTTACATCATTGCTATAGTAACTATAATAGAAATTCTAAAGACTAATGTTAAGAAATAATTACTGAGTAATAGTTTGATTTGTAAAACAATAGTACTGCAGTGTTGAATATATTTTGATTTTCCAGGTAAATAGATATATATATATTAATTGCAATAAGAGTTAAATAAATAAATAAGTTTTTCTAGATCATTCAATGGTTAAATTTATTTTGTGTGCTCATGATTTTTACCAGTCTTTACTCAAATGGATTTTAGGGTTATTCCGAAATAAACACAACGCAATTAGAACAGGTTATTGATACTGGTATGTTATGGTAGGAAAGAGTATTCTGGTGTTATGTTCAATTGTAGGATACCTTTTGGTAACGTAGGAAAATTTAGAAGGTAAAAATTCAAAAAAAAAACCATAACATTTTTGGTGCCATTCAAAAAAAAAGCCATAACATTTATTGGTGCCGTGACCAGGATAAATTGTAGGTGCTGTAAAAATTTTCAGATATAACATTAGAGAATTTAATTAAGTGATTCATAAAAATCAAAATTTTAATTTGTAATGATTCAAAATTTGAGCTACACAAGTTTGGTTATATTTTTTTTTTCGCCTAGTAATTCTAGTGTAATACATTTTGGCTTTCCGAGTTTACGCGAACTGCGTCGTCAATCTTGTACACGGAAACAATGGATAGGTGATTTTTTCACGTAATAAACTCAGTTTTTCATGTCAAAAATTAATTTGATTTCTTAGTATTTAATATCATTAGTTGCAGAAAAATTAGCTCTTTAATTTGACATAACTTTCGTTTTTCTAACTTTAATTGCATTTGAGTTATGAGCTTTAATTAGTAAACTTTTCTTCGTTTGCTTGTGATTTAGTTAAAGGGGTATGAAATGCCCTCTTTCTGTTGAAAAGTCACTTTTTGCGAGTTTCAGCGTTCTTTCGTTGGGACCCCTTGCAGGGTTGTTGAAATTCCTAATTTTTCCCTGCTACAGGTGGTGTTTATTTGGCGAGGGTTTGGCGACATAGAATTTCCGTTGAGGTTTCAAAGTAGTGGATTTGGCGAGTTTGATAACATGAGGGTTAGTTGTAGTTGCAATTATTTTAACTTTCGGCGAAAAGTGGGTTGTGCCAACTTGGTGGTCCGGCGTCCTCCCTTTTAACGGGTTGTTTTGGGGGACGAGCACACTTTTTGACACGTCTTCTGCTTTCTTTTGAAGTCCTTTCGGTGCTGCGCGCATCGGCAGCAGATTCTGCCGAGTAAATGATTTTCTTAACCGATAATGTTACGGGCCTCGTGCCTCCGCGCCTTGAGCGTGGGCTCTGGTTTACGGGTATCTTTGTGTATACCTAAGTCTTCGTAGCTACATCATATTTTTTGGGGGGTGCATGCGTTTACATTAAGTTCTCAAGAAATTTAATGCTGAAAATCGTCATCTAGAAAGATGTCTCTATTGTCTCTACCTAGTTCTCTACCATAGAAATGCTTCATTTGTTTTTTTGGCTTCATCCAACACCCGCTTCTTCTTTGAACTTAGAAGTCAGACTCGCCTATTCCACCGACTGATTCCTGAGCTGAAATTTTCTCCTTGCTGACAGCTGTCGTCTCCAAGTCATGGACTGTATTTCGAATTTCATCCAAGATGGGATCTTCCTTGTTCATCCTGAATCAATTAGAAAACCTCCACGGCCCCCTGATAACCTCCATATAATCGACGAACTCTCTTTTCCTGCTACTCGCTGCCGGCTTTACTCCTGAACTTCCAGGGACAATTTTTTTCGGATGGTTAGATTTTGCCTGCTACTCAGCAACTGCTTTTCTCAGATAAGTTATTTTTTTTATGTTTTCTTTCCCGGTTAGATAAAGTATAATGAATTCTGCAGTTAAATGATTGAATTAATTGATGAGTTGAGCATTAAATTGTTTTTGTAGTAGACCAAGTTAACCTAACTCTATTGAAATCATTTTTTTGTGTGTGTCGATTAAGTAAAGTATTAAATTGACGAAGGATTTAATTTTTTTTTATTATTGTAACTTAACTTAATTGTAAAGGAAAAATAAGTTCTTCTTGTAATTATGTAATTCAACTTTGGAGTGCCTGCTTAGTGAGGATTGATTTGTAATATCTTTGTTTGAGCCTCTCTCCTACTCTCAGGGATTAACTTTTGGTAGAATCGTAATAGTGTAATTACCTAACATTTATCCGGTTAAACACTACTTTAATAAACAAATGAAAATTTTTATGTGCAATAACTATTTTATTTTTCTTGGATGGTATTGAGTGCAATAATATGTCTTCTGTATTGATTATTCTGTGTGAAGTGGAAGGTGTAACTTGTTAAAATTTATATTTTTCTTTCTCCCCGGGGAGGGTACTGTTCATTAATTTATAGTTTATTTCTGGTATGTTTACATGATTGCTATAGTAACTATAATAGAAATTCTAAAGACTAATGTTAAGAAATAATTACTGAGTAATAGTTTGATTTGTAAAACAATAGTACTGCAGTGTTGAATATATTTTGATTTTCCAGGTAAATAGATATATATATATTAATTGCAATAAGAGTTAAATAAATAAATAAGTTTTTCTAGATCATTCAATGGTTAAATTTATTTTGTGTGCTCATGATTTTTACCAGTCTTTACTCAAATGGATTTTAGGGTTATTCCGAAATAAACACAACGCAATTAGAACAGGTTATTGATACTGGTATGTTATGGTAGGAAAGAGTATTCTGGTGTTATGTTCAATTGTAGGATACCTTTTGGTAACGTAGGAAAATTTAGAAGGTAAAAATTCAAAAAAAAAAACCATAACATTTTTGGTGCCATTCAAAAAAAAAGCCATAACATTTATTGGTGCCGTGACCAGGATAAATTGTAGGTGCTGTAAAAATTTTCAGATATAACATTAGAGAATTTAATTAAGTGATTCATAAAAATCAAAATTTTAATTTGTAATGATTCAAAATTTGAGCTACACAATTTTGGTTATATTTTTTTTTTCGCCTAGTAATTCTAGTGTAATACATTTTGGCTTTCCGAGTTTACGCGAACTGCGTCGTCAATCTTGTACACGGAAACAATTTATAGGTGATTTTTTCACGTAATAAACTCAGTTTTTCATGTCAAAAATTAATTTGATTTCTTAGTATTTAATATCATTAGTTGCAGAAAAATTAGCTCTTTAATTTGACATAACTTTCGTTTTTCTAACTTTAATTGCATTTGAGTTATGAGCTTTAATTAGTAAACTTTTCTTCGTTTGCTTGTGATTTAGTTAAAGGGGTATGAAATGCCCTCTTTCTGTTGAAAAGTCACTTTTTGCGAGTTTCAGCGTTCTTTCGTTGGGACCCCTTGCAGGGTTGTTGAAATTCCTAATTTTTCCCTGCTACAGGTGGTGTTTATTTGGCGAGGGTTTGGCGACATAGAATTTCCGTTGAGGTTTCAAAGTAGTGGATTTGGCGAGTTTGATAACATGAGGGTTAGTTGTAGTTGCAATTATTTTAACTTTCGGCGAAAAGTGGGTTGTGCCAACTTGGTGGTCCGGCGTCCTCCCTTTTAACGGGTTGTTTTGGGGGACGAGCACACTTTTTGACACGTCTTCTGCTTTCTTTTGAAGTCCTTTCGGTGCTGCGCGCATAGGCAGCAGATTCTGCCGAGTAAATGATTTTCTTAACCGATAATGTTACGGGCCTCGTGCCTCCGCGCCTTGAGCGTGGGCTCTGGTTTACGGGTATCTTTGTGTATACCTAAGTCTTCGTAGCTACATCATATTTTTTGGGAGGTGCATGCGTTTACATTAAGTTCTCAAGAAATTTAATGCTGAAAATCGTCATCTAGAAAGATGTCTCTATTGTCTCTACCTAGTTCTCTACCATAGAAATGCTTCATTTGTTTTTTTGGCTTCATCCAACACCCGCTTCTTCTTTGAACTTAGAAGTCGGACTCGCCTATTCCACCGACTGATTCCTGAGCTGAAATTTTCTCCTTGCTGACAGCTGTCGTCTCCAAGTCATGGACTGTATTTCGAATTTCATCCAAGATGGGATCTTCCTTGTTCATCCTGAATCAATTAGAAAACCTCCACGGCCCCCTGATAACCTCCATATAATCGACGAACTCTCTTTTCCTGCTACTCGCTGCCGGCTTTACTCCTGAACTTCCAGGGACAATTTTGTTTCGGATGGTTAGATTTTGCCTGCTACTCAGCAACTGCTTTTCTCAGATAAGTTATTTTTTTTATGTTTTCTTTCCCGGTTAGATAAAGTATAATGAATTCTGCAGTTAAATGATTGAATTAATTGATGAGTTCAGCATTAAATTGTTTTTGTAGTAGACCAAGTTAACCTAACTCTATTGAAATCATTTCTTTTTTTTGTGTGTGTGTGTCGATTAAGTAAAGTATTAAATTGACGAAGGATTTAATTTTTTTTATTATTGTACCTTAACTTAATTGGAAAGGAAAAATAACTTCTTGTAATTATGTAATTCAACTTTGGAGTGCCTGCTTAGTGAGGATTGATCTGTAATATCTTTGTTTGAGCCTCTCTGCTACTTTCAGGGATTAACTTTTGGTAGAATCGTAATAGTGTAATTACCTAACATTTATCCGGTTTAACACTACTTTAATAAACAAATGAAAATTATTATGTGCAATAACTATTTTGTTTTTGTTGGATGGTATTGAGTGCAATAATATGTCTTCTGTATTGATTATTCTGTGTGAAGTGGAAGGTGTAACTTGTTAAAATTTATATTTTTTTTTCTCCCCGGGGAGGGTACTGTTCATTAATTTATAGTTTATTTCTGGTATGTTTACATGATTGCTATAGTAACTATAATAGAAATTCTAAAGACTAATGTTAAGAAATAATTACTCAGTAATAGTTTGATTTGTAAAACAATAGTACTGCAGTGTTGAATATATTTTTATTTTCCAGGTAAATAGATATATATATATTAATTGCAATGAGAGTTAAATAAATAAATAAGTTTTTCTAGATCATTCAATGGTTAAATTTATTTTGTGTGCTCATGATTTTTACCAGTCTTTACTCAAATGGATTTTAGGGTTATTCCGAAATAAACACAACGCAATTAGAACAGGTTATTGATATTGGTATGTTATGGTAGGAAAGAGTATTCTGGTGTTATGGTCAATTGTAGGATACCTTTTGGTAACGTAGGAAAATTTAGAAGGTAAAAATTCAAAAAAAAAAACCATAACATTTTTGGTTCCATTCAAAAAAAAAAGCCATAACATTTATTGGTGCCGTGACCAGGATAAATTGTAGGTGCTGTAAAAATTTTCAGATATAACATTAGCGAATTTAATTAAGTGATTCATAAAAATCAAAATTTTAATTTGTAATTATTCAAAATTTGAGCTACACAAGTTTGGTTATATTCTTTTTTGACCTATTAATTCTAGTGTAATATATTTTGGCTTTCCGAGTTTACGCGAACTGCGTCGTCAATCTTGTACACGCAAACAATGGATAGGAGAGTTTTTTCACGTAATAAACTCAGGTTTTCATGTCAAAAATTAATTTGATTTCTTAGTATTTAATATCATTAGTTGCAGAAAAATTAGCTCTTTAATTTGACATAACTTTCGTTTTTCTAACTTTAATTGCATTTCAGTTATGAGCTTTAATTAGTAAATTTTTCTTCGTTTGCTTGTGATTTAGTTAAAGGGGAATGAAATGCCCTCTTTCCGGTGGAAAATTCACTTTTTGCGAGTTTCAGCGTTCTTCCGTTGGGTCCCCTTGCAGGATTGTTGAAATTCCTAATTTTTCCCTGCCACAGGTGGTGTTTATTTGGCGAGGGTTTGGCGACATAGAATTTCCGTTGAGGTTTCAAAGTCGTAGATTTGGCGAGTTTGATAACATGAGGGTATGTTGTTGTTGCAATTATTTTAACTTTCGGCGAAAAGTGGGTTGTGCCAACTTGGCAGTCCGGTGTCCTCCCTTTTAACGGGTTGTTTTGGGGGACGAGCTGACTTTTTGACACGTCTTCTACTTTCTTTTGAATTCCTTTCGGTGCTGCGCGCATCGGGAGCAGATTCTGCCGAGAAAATGCTTTTCTTAACCGATAATGTTACGGGCCTCGTGCCTCCGCGCCTTGAACGCGGGCTCTGGTTTACGGGTATCTTTGTGTATACTTAAGTCTTCGTAGCTACATCATATTTTTTTGGGTGTGTGCGTTTACATTAAAGTTCTCAAGAAATTTAATGCTGAAAATCGTCATCTAGAAAGATGTCTCTATTGTCTCTACCTAGTTCTCTACCATAGAAATGCTTCATTTGTTTTTTTGGCTTCATCCAACACCCGCTTCTTCTTTGAACTTAGAAGTCGGACTCGCCTATTCCACCGACTGATTCCTGAGCTCAAATTTTCTCTTTGCTGACAGCTGTCGTCTCCATGTCCTGGATTGTATTTCAAATTTCATCCAAGATGGAATCTTCCTTGTTCATCCTGAATCAATTAGAAAACCTCCTCGGCTCCCGTGATAACCTCCATATAATCGACGAACTCTCTTTTCCTCCTACTCGCTGCCGGCTTTACTCCTGAACTTCCAGGGACAATTTTGTTTCGGATGGTTAGATTTTGCCTGCTACTCAGCAACTGCTTTTCTCAGATAAGTTATTTTTTTTATGTTTTCTTTCCCGGTTAGATAAAGTATAATGAATTCTGCAGTTAAATGATTGAATTAATTGATGAGTTCAGCATTAAATTGTTTTTGTAGTAGACCAAGTTAACCTAACTCTATTGAAATCATTTCTTTTTTTTGTGTGTGTGTGTCGATTAAGTAAAGTATTAAATTGACGAAGGATTTAATTTTTTTTATTATTGTACCTTAACTTAATTGGAAAGGAAAAATAACTTCTTGTAATTATGTAATTCAACTTTGGAGTGCCTGCTTAGTGAGGATTGATCTGTAATATCTTTGTTTGAGCCTCTCTGCTACTTTCAGGGATTAACTTTTGGTAGAATCGTAATAGTGTAATTACCTAACATTTATCCGGTTTAACACTACTTTAATAAACAAATGAAAATTATTATGTGCAATAACTATTTTGTTTTTGTTGGATGGTATTGAGTGCAATAATATGTCTTCTGTATTGATTATTCTGTGTGAAGTGGAAGGTGTAACTTGTTAAAATTTATATTTTTTTTTCTCCCCGGGGAGGGTACTGTTCATTAATTTATAGTTTATTTCTGGTATGTTTACATGATTGCTATAGTAACTATAATAGAAATTCTAAAGACTAATGTTAAGAAATAATTACTGAGTAATAGTTTGATTTGTAAAACAATAGTACTGCAGTGTTGAATATATTTTGATTTTCCAGGTAAATAGATATATATATATTAATTGCAATAAGAGTTAAATAAATAAATAAGTTTTTCTAGATCATTCAATGGTTAAATTTATTTTGTGTGCTCATGATTTTTACCAGTCTTTACTCAAATGGATTTTAGGGTTATTCCGAAATAAACACAACGCAATTAGAACAGGTTATTGATACTGGTATGTTATGGTAGGAAAGAGTATTCTGGTGTTATGTTCAATTGTAGGATACCTTTTGGTAACGTAGGAAAATTTAGAAGGTAAAAATTCAAAAAAAAAAACCATAACATTTTTGGTGCCATTCAAAAAAAAAGCCATAACATTTATTGGTGCCGTGACCAGGATAAATTGTAGGTGCTGTAAAAATTTTCAGATATAACATTAGAGAATTTAATTAAGTGATTCATAAAAATCAAAATTTTAATTTGTAATGATTCAAAATTTGAGCTACACAATTTTGGTTATATTTTTTTTTCGCCTAGTAATTCTAGTGTAATACATTTTGGCTTTCCGAGTTTACGCGAACTGCGTCGTCAATCTTGTACACGGAAACAATTTATAGGTGATTTTTTCACGTAATAAACTCAGTTTTTCATGTCAAAAATTAATTTGATTTCTTAGTATTTAATATCATTAGTTGCAGAAAAATTAGCTCTTTAATTTGACATAACTTTCGTTTTTCTAACTTTAATTGCATTTGAGTTATGAGCTTTAATTAGTAAACTTTTCTTCGTTTGCTTGTGATTTAGTTAAAGGGGTATGAAATGCCCTCTTTCTGTTGAAAAGTCACTTTTTGCGAGTTTCAGCGTTCTTTCGTTGGGACCCCTTGCAGGGTTGTTGAAATTCCTAATTTTTCCCTGCTACAGGTGGTGTTTATTTGGCGAGGGTTTGGCGACATAGAATTTCCGTTGAGGTTTCAAAGTAGTGGATTTGGCGAGTTTGATAACATGAGGGTTAGTTGTAGTTGCAATTATTTTAACTTTCGGCGAAAAGTGGGTTGTGCCAACTTGGTGGTCCGGCGTCCTCCCTTTTAACGGGTTGTTTTGGGGGACGAGCACACTTTTTGACACGTCTTCTGCTTTCTTTTGAAGTCCTTTCGGTGCTGCGCGCATAGGCAGCAGATTCTGCCGAGTAAATGATTTTCTTAACCGATAATGTTACGGGCCTCGTGCCTCCGCGCCTTGAGCGTGGGCTCTGGTTTACGGGTATCTTTGTGTATACCTAAGTCTTCGTAGCTACATCATATTTTTTGGGAGGTGCATGCGTTTACATTAAGTTCTCAAGAAATTTAATGCTGAAAATCGTCATCTAGAAAGATGTCTCTATTGTCTCTACCTAGTTCTCTACCATAGAAATGCTTAATTTGTTTTTTTGGCTTCATCCAACACCCGCTTCTTCTTTGAACTTAGAAGTCGGACTCGCCTATTCCACCGACTGATTCCTGAGCTGAAATTTTCTCCTTGCTGACAGCTGTCGTCTCCAAGTCATGGACTGTATTTCGAATTTCATCCAAGATGGGATCTTCCTTGTTCATCCTGAATCAATTAGAAAACCTCCACGGCCCCCTGATAACCTCCATATAATCGACGAACTCTCTTTTCCTGCTACTCGCTGCCGGCTTTACTCCTGAACTTCCAGGGACAATTTTGTTTCGGATGGTTAGATTTTGCCTGCTACTCAGCAACTGCTTTTCTCAGATAAGTTATTTTTTTTATGTTTTCTTTCCCGGTTAGATAAAGTATAATGAATTCTGCAGTTAAATGATTGAATTAATTGATGAGTTCAGCATTAAATTGTTTTTGTAGTAGACCAAGTTAACCTAACTCTATTGAAATCATTTCTTTTTTTTGTGTGTGTGTGTCGATTAAGTAAAGTATTAAATTGACGAAGGATTTAATTTTTTTTATTATTGTACCTTAACTTAATTGGAAAGGAAAAATAACTTCTTGTAATTATGTAATTCAACTTTGGAGTGCCTGCTTAGTGAGGATTGATCTGTAATATCTTTGTTTGAGCCTCTCTGCTACTTTCAGGGATTAACTTTTGGTAGAATCGTAATAGTGTAATTACCTAACATTTATCCGGTTTAACACTACTTTAATAAACAAATGAAAATTATTATGTGCAATAACTATTTTGTTTTTGTTGGATGGTATTGAGTGCAATAATATGTCTTCTGTATTGATTATTCTGTGTGAAGTGGAAGGTGTAACTTGTTAAAATTTATATTTTTTTTTCTCCCCGGGGAGGGTACTGTTCATTAATTTATAGTTTATTTCTGGTATGTTTACATGATTGCTATAGTAACTATAATAGAAATTCTAAAGACTAATGTTAAGAAATAATTACTGAGTAATAGTTTGATTTGTAAAACAATAGTACTGCAGTGTTGAATATATTTTGATTTTCCAGGTAAATAGATATATATATATTAATTGCAATAAGAGTTAAATAAATAAATAAGTTTTTCTAGATCATTCAATGGTTAAATTTTTTTTGTGTGCTCATGATTTTTACCAGTCTTTACTCAAATGGATTTTAGGGTTATTCCGAAATAAACACAACGCAATTAGAACAGGTTATTGATACTGGTATGTTATGGTAGGAAAGAGTATTCTGGTGTTATGTTCAATTGTAGGATACCTTTTGGTAACGTAGGAAAATTTAGAAGGTAAAAATTCAAAAAAAAAAACCATAACATTTTTGGTGCCATTCAAAAAAAAAGCCATAACATTTATTGGTGCCGTGACCAGGATAAATTGTAGGTGCTGTAAAAATTTTCAGATATAACATTAGAGAATTTAATTAAGTGATTCATAAAAATCAAAATTTTAATTTGTAATGATTCAAAATTTGAGCTACACAATTTTGGTTATATTTTTTTTTTCGCCTAGTAATTCTAGTGTAATACATTTTGGCTTTCCGAGTTTACGCGAACTGCGTCGTCAATCTTGTACACGGAAACAATTTATAGGTGATTTTTTCACGTAATAAACTCAGTTTTTCATGTCAAAAATTAATTTGATTTCTTAGTATTTAATATCATTAGTTGCAGAAAAATTAGCTCTTTAATTTGACATAACTTTCGTTTTTCTAACTTTAATTGCATTTGAGTTATGAGCTTTAATTAGTAAACTTTTCTTCGTTTGCTTGTGATTTAGTTAAAGGGGTATGAAATGCCCTCTTTCTGTTGAAAAGTCACTTTTTGCGAGTTTCAGCGTTCTTTCGTTGGGACCCCTTGCAGGGTTGTTGAAATTCCTAATTTTTCCCTGCTACAGGTGGTGTTTATTTGGCGAGGGTTTGGCGACATAGAATTTCCGTTGAGGTTTCAAAGTAGTGGATTTGGCGAGTTTGATAACATGAGGGTTAGTTGTAGTTGCAATTATTTTAACTTTCGGCGAAAAGTGGGTTGTGCCAACTTGGTGGTCCGGCGTCCTCCCTTTTAACGGGTTGTTTTGGGGGACGAGCACACTTTTTGACACGTCTTCTGCTTTCTTTTGAAGTCCTTTCGGTGCTGCGCGCATAGGCAGCAGATTCTGCCGAGTAAATGATTTTCTTAACCGATAATGTTACGGGCCTCGTGCCTCCGCGCCTTGAGCGTGGGCTCTGGTTTACGGGTATCTTTGTGTATACCTAAGTCTTCGTAGCTACATCATATTTTTTGGGAGGTGCATGCGTTTACATTAAGTTCTCAAGAAATTTAATGCTGAAAATCGTCATCTAGAAAGATGTCTCTATTGTCTCTACCTAGTTCTCTACCATAGAAATGCTTCATTTGTTTTTTTGGCTTCATCCAACACCCGCTTCTTCTTTGAACTTAGAAGTCGGACTCGCCTATTCCACCGACTGATTCCTGAGCTGAAATTTTCTCCTTGCTGACAGCTGTCGTCTCCAAGTCATGGACTGTATTTCGAATTTCATCCAAGATGGGATCTTCCTTGTTCATCCTGAATCAATTAGAAAACCTCCACGGCCCCCTGATAACCTCCATATAATCGACGAACTCTCTTTTCCTGCTACTCGCTGCCGGCTTTACTCCTGAACTTCCAGGGACAATTTTGTTTCGGATGGTTAGATTTTGCCTGCTACTCAGCAACTGCTTTTCTCAGATAAGTTATTTTTTTTATGTTTTCTTTCCCGGTTAGATAAAGTATAATGAATTCTGCAGTTAAATGATTGAATTAATTGATGAGTTCAGCATTAAATTGTTTTTGTAGTAGACCAAGTTAACCTAACTCTATTGAAATCATTTCTTTTTTTTGTGTGTGTGTGTCGATTAAGTAAAGTATTAAATTGACGAAGGATTTAATTTTTTTTATTATTGTACCTTAACTTAATTGGAAAGGAAAAATAACTTCTTGTAATTATGTAATTCAACTTTGGAGTGCCTGCTTAGTGAGGATTGATCTGTAATATCTTTGTTTGAGCCTCTCTGCTACTTTCAGGGATTAACTTTTGGTAGAATCGTAATAGTGTAATTACCTAACATTTATCCGGTTTAACACTACTTTAATAAACAAATGAAAATTATTATGTGCAATAACTATTTTGTTTTTGTTGGATGGTATTGAGTGCAATAATATGTCTTCTGTATTGATTATTCTGTGTGAAGTGGAAGGTGTAACTTGTTAAAATTTATATTTTTTTTTCTCCCCGGGGAGAGTACTGTTCATTAATTTATAGTTTATTTCTGGTATGTTTACATGATTGCTATAGTAACTATAATAGAAATTCTAAAGACTAATGTTAAGAAATAATTACTCAGTAATAGTTTGATTTGTAAAACAATAGTACTGCAGTGTTGAATATATTTTTATTTTCCAGGTAAATAGATATATATATATTAATTGCAATGAGAGTTAAATAAATAAATAAGTTTTTCTAGATCATTCAATGGTTAAATTTATTTTGTGTGCTCATGATTTTTACCAGTCTTTACTCAAATGGATTTTAGGGTTATTCCGAAATAAACACAACGCAATTAGAACAGGTTATTGATATTGGTATGTTATGGTAGGAAAGAGTATTCTGGTGTTATGGTCAATTGTAGGATACCTTTTGGTAACGTAGGAAAATTTAGAAGGTAAAAATTCAAAAAAAAAAACCATAACATTTTTGGTTCCATTCAAAAAAAAAAGCCATAACATTTATTGGTGCCGTGACCAGGATAAATTGTAGGTGCTGTAAAAATTTTCAGATATAACATTAGCGAATTTAATTAAGTGATTCATAAAAATCAAAATTTTAATTTGTAATTATTCAAAATTTGAGCTACACAAGTTTGGTTATATTCTTTTTTGACCTATTAATTCTAGTGTAATATATTTTGGCTTTCCGAGTTTACGCGAACTGCGTCGTCAATCTTGTACACGCAAACAATGGATAGGAGAGTTTTTTCACGTAATAAACTCAGGTTTTCATGTCAAAAATTAATTTGATTTCTTAGTATTTAATATCATTAGTTGCAGAAAAATTAGCTCTTTAATTTGACATAACTTTCGTTTTTCTAACTTTAATTGCATTTCAGTTATGAGCTTTAATTAGTAAATTTTTCTTCGTTTGCTTGTGATTTAGTTAAAGGGGAATGAAATGCCCTCTTTCCGGTGGAAAATTCACTTTTTGCGAGTTTCAGCGTTCTTCCGTTGGGTCCCCTTGCAGGATTGTTGAAATTCCTAATTTTTCCCTGCCACAGGTGGTGTTTATTTGGCGAGGGTTTGGCGACATAGAATTTCCGTTGAGGTTTCAAAGTCGTAGATTTGGCGAGTTTGATAACATGAGGGTATGTTGTTGTTGCAATTATTTTAACTTTCGGCGAAAAGTGGGTTGTGCCAACTTGGCAGTCCGGTGTCCTCCCTTTTAACGGGTTGTTTTGGGGGACGAGCTGACTTTTTGACACGTCTTCTACTTTCTTTTGAATTCCTTTCGGTGCTGCGCGCATCGGGAGCAGATTCTGCCGAGAAAATGCTTTTCTTAACCGATAATGTTACGGGCCTCGTGCCTCCGCGCCTTGAACGCGGGCTCTGGTTTACGGGTATCTTTGTGTATACTTAAGTCTTCGTAGCTACATCATATTTTTTTGGGTGTGTGCGTTTACATTAAAGTTCTCAAGAAATTTAATGCTGAAAATCGTCATCTAGAAAGATGTCTCTATTGTCTCTACCTAGTTCTCTACCATAGAAATGCTTCATTTGTTTTTTTGGCTTCATCCAACACCCGCTTCTTCTTTGAACTTAGAAGTCGGACTCGCCTATTCCACCGACTGATTCCTGAGCTCAAATTTTCTCCTTGCTGACAGCTGTCGTCTCCATGTCCTGGACTGTATTTCAAATTTCATCCAAGATGGAATCTTCCTTGTTCATCCTGAATCAATTAGAAAACCTCCTCGGCTCCCGTGATAACCTCCATATAATCGACGAACTCTCTTTTCCTCCTACTCGCTGCCGGCTTTACTCCTGAACTTCCAGGGACAATTTTGTTTCGGATGGTTAGATTTTGCCTGCTACTCAGCAACTGCTTTTCTCAGATAAGTTATTTTTTTTATGTTTTCTTTCCCGGTTAGATAAAGTATAATGAATTCTGCAGTTAAATGATTGAATTAATTGATGAGTTCAGCATTAAATTGTTTTTGTAGTAGACCAAGTTAACCTAACTCTATTGAAATCATTTCTTTTTTTTGTGTGTGTGTGTCGATTAAGTAAAGTATTAAATTGACGAAGGATTTAATTTTTTTTATTATTGTACCTTAACTTAATTGGAAAGGAAAAATAACTTCTTGTAATTATGTAATTCAACTTTGGAGTGCCTGCTTAGTGAGGATTGATCTGTAATATCTTTGTTTGAGCCTCTCTGCTACTTTCAGGGATTAACTTTTGGTAGAATCGTAATAGTGTAATTACCTAACATTTATCCGGTTTAACACTACTTTAATAAACAAATGAAAATTATTATGTGCAATAACTATTTTGTTTTTGTTGGATGGTATTGAGTGCAATAATATGTCTTCTGTATTGATTATTCTGTGTGAAGTGGAAGGTGTAACTTGTTAAAATTTATATTTTTTTTTCTCCCCGGGGAGGGTACTGTTCATTAATTTATAGTTTATTTCTGGTATGTTTACATGATTGCTATAGTAACTATAATAGAAATTCTAAAGACTAATGTTAAGAAATAATTACTGAGTAATAGTTTGATTTGTAAAACAATAGTACTGCAGTGTTGAATATATTTTGATTTTCCAGGTAAATAGATATATATATATTAATTGCAATAAGAGTTAAATAAATAAATAAGTTTTTCTAGATCATTCAATGGTTAAATTTATTTTGTGTGCTCATGATTTTTACCAGTCTTTACTCAAATGGATTTTAGGGTTATTCCGAAATAAACACAACGCAATTAGAACAGGTTATTGATACTGGTATGTTATGGTAGGAAAGAGTATTCTGGTGTTATGTTCAATTGTAGGATACCTTTTGGTAACGTAGGAAAATTTAGAAGGTAAAAATTCAAAAAAAAAAACCATAACATTTTTGGTGCCATTCAAAAAAAAAGCCATAACATTTATTGGTGCCGTGACCAGGATAAATTGTAGGTGCTGTAAAAATTTTCAGATATAACATTAGAGAATTTAATTAAGTGATTCATAAAAATCAAAATTTTAATTTGTAATGATTCAAAATTTGAGCTACACAATTTTGGTTATATTTTTTTTTTCGCCTAGTAATTCTAGTGTAATACATTTTGACTTTCCGAGTTTACGCGAACTGCGTCGTCAATCTTGTACACGGAAACAATTTATAGGTGATTTTTTCACGTAATAAACTCAGTTTTTCATGTCAAAAATTAATTTGATTTCTTAGTATTTAATATCATTAGTTGCAGAAAAATTAGCTCTTTAATTTGACATAACTTTCGTTTTTCTAACTTTAATTGCATTTGAGTTATGAGCTTTAATTAGTAAACTTTTCTTCGTTTGCTTGTGATTTAGTTAAAGGGGTATGAAATGCCCTCTTTCTGTTGAAAAGTCACTTTTTGCGAGTTTCAGCGTTCTTTCGTTGGGACCCCTTGCAGGGTTGTTGAAATTCCTAATTTTTCCCTGCTACAGGTGGTGTTTATTTGGCGAGGGTTTGGCGACATAGAATTTCCGTTGAGGTTTCAAAGTAGTGGATTTGGCGAGTTTGATAACATGAGGGTTAGTTGTAGTTGCAATTATTTTAACTTTCGGCGAAAAGTGGGTTGTGCCAACTTGGTGGTCCGGCGTCCTCCCTTTTAACGGGTTGTTTTGGGGGACGAGCACACTTTTTGACACGTCTTCTGCTTTCTTTTGAAGTCCTTTCGGTGCTGCGCGCATAGGCAGCAGATTCTGCCGAGTAAATGATTTTCTTAACCGATAATGTTACGGGCCTCGTGCCTCCGCGCCTTGAGCGTGGGCTCTGGTTTACGGGTATCTTTGTGTATACCTAAGTCTTCGTAGCTACATCATATTTTTTGGGAGGTGCATGCGTTTACATTAAGTTCTCAAGAAATTTAATGCTGAAAATCGTCATCTAGAAAGATGTCTCTATTGTCTCTACCTAGTTCTCTACCATAGAAATGCTTAATTTGTTTTTTTGGCTTCATCCAACACCCGCTTCTTCTTTGAACTTAGAAGTCGGACTCGCCTATTCCACCGACTGATTCCTGAGCTGAAATTTTCTCCTTGCTGACAGCTGTCGTCTCCAAGTCATGGACTGTATTTCGAATTTCATCCAAGATGGGATCTTCCTTGTTCATCCTGAATCAATTAGAAAACCTCCACGGCCCCCTGATAACCTCCATATAATCGACGAACTCTCTTTTCCTGCTACTCGCTGCCGGCTTTACTCCTGAACTTCCAGGGACAATTTTGTTTCGGATGGTTAGATTTTGCCTGCTACTCAGCAACTGCTTTTCTCAGATAAGTTATTTTTTTTATGTTTTCTTTCCCGGTTAGATAAAGTATAATGAATTCTGCAGTTAAATGATTGAATTAATTGATGAGTTCAGCATTAAATTGTTTTTGTAGTAGACCAAGTTAACCTAACTCTATTGAAATCATTTCTTTTTTTTGTGTGTGTGTGTCGATTAAGTAAAGTATTAAATTGACGAAGGATTTAATTTTTTTTATTATTGTACCTTAACTTAATTGGAAAGGAAAAATAACTTCTTGTAATTATGTAATTCAACTTTGGAGTGCCTGCTTAGTGAGGATTGATCTGTAATATCTTTGTTTGAGCCTCTCTGCTACTTTCAGGGATTAACTTTTGGTAGAATCGTAATAGTGTAATTACCTAACATTTATCCGGTTTAACACTACTTTAATAAACAAATGAAAATTATTATGTGCAATAACTATTTTGTTTTTGTTGGATGGTATTGAGTGCAATAATATGTCTTCTGTATTGATTATTCTGTGTGAAGTGGAAGGTGTAACTTGTTAAAATTTATATTTTTTTTTCTCCCCGGGGAGGGTACTGTTCATTAATTTATAGTTTATTTCTGGTATGTTTACATGATTGCTATAGTAACTATAATAGAAATTCTAAAGACTAATGTTAAGAAATAATTACTCAGTAATAGTTTGATTTGTAAAACAATAGTACTGCAGTGTTGAATATATTTTTATTTTCCAGGTAAATAGATATATATATATTAATTGCAATGAGAGTTAAATAAATAAATAAGTTTTTCTAGATCATTCAATGGTTAAATTTATTTTGTGTGCTCATGATTTTTACCAGTCTTTACTCAAATGGATTTTAGGGTTATTCCGAAATAAACACAACGCAATTAGAACAGGTTATTGATATTGGTATGTTATGGTAGGAAAGAGTATTCTGGTGTTATGGTCAATTGTAGGATACCTTTTGGTAACGTAGGAAAATTTAGAAGGTAAAAATTCAAAAAAAAAAACCATAACATTTTTGGTTCCATTCAAAAAAAAAAGCCATAACATTTATTGGTGCCGTGACCAGGATAAATTGTAGGTGCTGTAAAAATTTTCAGATATAACATTAGCGAATTTAATTAAGTGATTCATAAAAATCAAAATTTTAATTTGTAATTATTCAAAATTTGAGCTACACAAGTTTGGTTATATTCTTTTTTGACCTATTAATTCTAGTGTAATATATTTTGGCTTTCCGAGTTTACGCGAACTGCGTCGTCAATCTTGTACACGCAAACAATGGATAGGAGAGTTTTTTCACGTAATAAACTCAGGTTTTCATGTCAAAAATTAATTTGATTTCTTAGTATTTAATATCATTAGTTGCAGAAAAATTAGCTCTTTAATTTGACATAACTTTCGTTTTTCTAACTTTAATTGCATTTCAGTTATGAGCTTTAATTAGTAAATTTTTCTTCGTTTGCTTGTGATTTAGTTAAAGGGGAATGAAATGCCCTCTTTCCGGTGGAAAATTCACTTTTTGCGAGTTTCAGCGTTCTTCCGTTGGGTCCCCTTGCAGGATTGTTGAAATTCCTAATTTTTCCCTGCCACAGGTGGTGTTTATTTGGCGAGGGTTTGGCGACATAGAATTTCCGTTGAGGTTTCAAAGTCGTAGATTTGGCGAGTTTGATAACATGAGGGTATGTTGTTGTTGCAATTATTTTAACTTTCGGCGAAAAGTGGGTTGTGCCAACTTGGCAGTCCGGTGTCCTCCCTTTTAACGGGTTGTTTTGGGGGACGAGCTCACTTTTGACACGTCTTCTACTTTCTTTTGAATTCCTTTCGGTGCTGCGCGCATCGGGAGCAGATTCTGCCGAGAAAATGCTTTTCTTAACCGATAATGTTACGGGCCTCGTGCCTCCGCGCCTTGAACGCGGGCTCTGGTTTACGGGTATCTTTGTGTATACTTAAGTCTTCGTAGCTACATCATATTTTTTTGGGTGTGTGCGTTTACATTAAAGTTCTCAAGAAATTTAATGCTGAAAATCGTCATCTAGAAAGATGTCTCTATTGTCTCTACCTAGTTCTCTACCATAGAAATGCTTCATTTGTTTTTTTGGCTTCATCCAACACCCGCTTCTTCTTTGAACTTAGAAGTCGGACTCGCCTATTCCACCGACTGATTCCTGAGCTCAAATTTTCTCCTTGCTGACAGCTGTCGTCTCCATGTCCTGGACTGTATTTCAAATTTCATCCAAGATGGAATCTTCCTTGTTCATCCTGAATCAATTAGAAAACCTCCTCGGCTCCCGTGATAACCTCCATATAATCGACGAACTCTCTTTTCCTCCTACTCGCTGCCGGCTTTACTCCTGAACTTCCAGGGACAATTTTGTTTCGGATGGTTAGATTTTGCCTGCTACTCAGCAACTGCTTTTCTCAGATAAGTTATTTTTTTATGTTTTCTTTCCCGGTTAGATAAAGTATAATGAATTCTGCAGTTAAATGATTGAATTAATTGATGAGTTCAGCATTAAATTGTTTTTGTAGTAGACCAAGTTAACCTAACTCTATTGAAATCATTTCTTTTTTTTTGTGTGTGTGTGTCGATTAAGTAAAGTATTAAATTGACGAAGGATTTAATTTTTTTTATTATTGTACCTTAACTTAATTGGAAAGGAAAAATAACTTCTTGTAATTATGTAATTCAACTTTGGAGTGCCTGCTTAGTGAGGATTGATCTGTAATATCTTTGTTTGAGCCTCTCTGCTACTTTCAGGGATTAACTTTTGGTAGAATCGTAATAGTGTAATTACCTAACATTTATCCGGTTTAACACTACTTTAATAAACAAATGAAAATTATTATGTGCAATAACTATTTTGTTTTTGTTGGATGGTATTGAGTGCAATAATATGTCTTCTGTATTGATTATTCTGTGTGAAGTGGAAGGTGTAACTTGTTAAAATTTATATTTTTTTTTCTCCCCGGGGAGGGTACTGTTCATTAATTTATAGTTTATTTCTGGTATGTTTACATGATTGCTATAGTAACTATAATAGAAATTCTAAAGACTAATGTTAAGAAATAATTACTCAGTAATAGTTTGATTTGTAAAACAATAGTACTGCAGTGTTGAATATATTTTTATTTTCCAGGTAAATAGATATATATATATTAATTGCAATAAGAGTTAAATAAATAAATAAGTTTTTCTAGATCATTCAATGGTTAAATTTATTTTGTGTGCTCATGATTTTTACCAGTCTTTACTCAAATGGATTTTAGGGTTATTCCGAAATAAACACAACGCAATTAGAACAGGTTATTGATATTGGTATGTTATGGTAGGAAAGAGTATTCTGGTGTTATGGTCAATTGTAGGATACCTTTTGGTAACGTAGGAAAATTTAGAAGGTAAAAATTCAAAAAAAAAAACCATAACATTTTTGGTTCCATTCAAAAAAAAAAGCCATAACATTTATTGGTGCCGTGACCAGGATAAATTGTAGGTGCTGTAAAAATTTTCAGATATAACATTAGCGAATTTAATTAAGTGATTCATAAAAATCAAAATTTTAATTTGTAATTATTCAAAATTTGAGCTACACAAGTTTGGTTATATTCTTTTTTGGCCTATTAATTCTAGTGTAATATATTTTGGCTTTCCGAGTTTACGCGAACTGCGTCGTCAATCTTGTACACGCAAACAATGGATAGGTGATTTTTTTCACGTAATAAACTCAGGTTTTCATGTCAAAAATTAATTTGATTTCTTAGTATTTAATATCATTAGTTGCAGAAAAATTAGCTCTTTAATTTGACATAACTTTCGTTTTTCTAACTTTAATTGCATTTCAGTTATGAGCTTTAATTAGTAAATTTTTCTTCGTTTGCTTGTGATTTAGTTAAAGGGGAATGAAATGCCCTCTTTCCGGTGGAAAATTCACTTTTTGCGAGTTTCAGCGTTCTTCCGTTGGGTCCCCTTGCAGGATTGTTGAAATTCCTAATTTTTCCCTGCCACAGGTGGTGTTTATTTGGCGAGGGTTTGGCGACATAGAATTTCCGTTGAGGTTTCAAATTCGTAGATTTGGCGAGTTTGATAACATGAGGGTATGTTGTTGTTGCAATTATTTTAACTTTCGGCGAAAAGTGGGTTGTGCCAACTTGGCAGTCCGGTGTCCTCCCTTTTAACGGGTTGTTTTGGGGGACGAGCTCACTTTTTGACACGTCTTCTACTTTCTTTTGAATTCCTTTCGGTGCTGCGCGCATCGGGAGCAGATTCTGCCGAGAAAATGCTTTTCTTAACCGATAATGTTACGGGCCTCGTGCCTCCGCGCCTTGAACGCGGGCTCTGGTTTACGGGTATCTTTGTGTATACTTAAGTCTTCGTAGCTACATCATATTTTTTGGGTGTGTGCGTTTACATTAAAGTTCTCAAGAAATTTAATGCTGAAAATCGTCATCTAGAAAGATGTCTCTATTGTCTCTACCTAGTTCTCTACCATAGAAATGCTTCATTTGTTTTTTTGGCTTCATCCAACACCCGCTTCTTCTTTGAACTTAGAAGTCGGACTCGCCTATTCCACCGACTGATTCCTGAGCTCAAATTTTCTCCTTGCTGACAGCTGTCGTCTCCATGTCCTGGACTGTATTTCAAATTTCATCCAAGATGGAATCTTCCTTGTTCATCCTGAATCAATTAGAAAACCTCCTCGGCTCCCGTGATAACCTCCATATAATCGACGAACTCTCTTTTCCTCCTACTCGCTGCCGGCTTTACTCCTGAACTTCCAGGGACAATTTTGTTTCGGATGGTTAGATTTTGCCTGCTACTCAGCAACTGCTTTTCTCAGATAAGTTATTTTTTTTATGTTTTCTTTCCCGGTTAGATAAAGTATAATGAATTCTGCAGTTAAATGATTGAATTAATTGATGAGTTCAGCATTAAATTGTTTTTGTAGTAGACCAAGTTAACCTAACTCTATTGAAATCATTTCTTTTTTTTGTGTGTGTGTGTCGATTAAGTAAAGTATTAAATTGACGAAGGATTTAATTTTTTTATTATTGTACCTTAACTTAATTGGAAAGGAAAAATAACTTCTTGTAATTATGTAATTCAACTTTGGAGTGCCTGCTTAGTGAGGATTGATTTGTAATATCTTTGTTTGAGCCTCTCTGCTACTCTCAGGGATTAACTTTTGGTAGAATCGTAATAGTGTAATTACCTAACATTTATCCGGTTTAACACTACTTTAATAAACAAATGAAAATTATTATGTGCAATAACTATTTTGTTTTTGTTGGATGGTATTGAGTGCAATAATATGTCTTCTGTATTGATTATTCTGTGTGAAGGTGTAACTTGTTAAAATTTATATTTTTTTTTCTCCCCGGGGAGGGTACTGTTCATTAATTTATAGTTTATTTCTGGTATGTTTACATGATTTCTATAGTAACTATAATAGAAATTCTAAAGACTAATGTTAAGAAATAATTACTCAGTAATAGTTTGATTTGTAAAACAATACTAGTGCAGTGTTGAATACATTTTGATTTTCCAGGTAAATAGATATATATATATTAATTGCAATAAGGGTTAAATAAATAAATAATTTTTTCTAGATCATTCAATGGTTAAATTTATTTTGTGTGCTCATGATTTTTACCAGTCTTTACTCAAATGGATTTTAGGGTTATTCCGAAATAAACACAACGCAATTAGAACAGGTTATTGATACTGGTATGTTATGGTAGGAAAGAGTATTCTGGTGTTATGGTCAATTGTAGGATACCTTTTGGTAACGTAGGAAAATTTAGAAGGTAAAAATTCAAAAAAAAAACCATAACATTTTTGGTGCCATTCAAATAAAAAGAAAGGCATAACATTTATTGGTGCCGTGAACAGGATAAATTGTAGGTGCTGTAAAAATTTTCAGATATAACATTAGCGAATTTAATTAAGTGATTCATAAAAATCAAAATTTTAATTTGTAATTATTCAAAATTTGAACTACACAAGTTTGGTTATATTCTTTTTTGGTCTATTAATTCTATTGTAATATATTTTGGCTTTCCGAGTTTACGCGAACTGCGTCGTCAATCTTGTACACGCAAACAATGGATAGGTGATTTTTTTCACGTAATAAACTCAGTTTTTCATGTCAAAAATTAATTTGATTTCTTAGTATTTAATATCATTAGTTGCAGAAAAATTAGCTCTTTAATTTGACATAACTTTCGTTTTTCTAACTTTAATTGCATTTCAGTTATGAGCTTTAATTAGTAAATTTTTCTCCGTTTGCTTGTGATTTAGTTAAAGGGGTATGAAATGCCCTCTTTCCGGTGGGAAAGTCACTTTTTGCGAGTTTCAGCGTTCTTCCGTTGGGTCCCCTTGCAGGATTGTTGAAATTCCTAATTTTTCCCTGCCACAGGTGGTGTTTATTTGGCGAGGGTTTGGCGACATAGAATTTCCGTTGAGGTTTCAAAGTAGTGGATTTGGCGAGTTTGATAACATGAGGGTATGTTGTTGTTGCAATTATTTTAACTTTCGGCGAAAAGTGGGTTGTGCCAACTTGGCAGTCCGGTGTCCTCCCTTTTAACGGGTTGTTTCGGGGGACGAGTTCACTTTTTGACACGTCTTCTGCTTTCTTTTGAATTCCTTTCGGTGCTGCGCGCATCGGGAGAATATTCTGCCGAGAAAATGCTTTTCTTAACCGATAATGTTACGGCCCTCGTGCCTCCGCGCCTTTAGCGCGGGCTCTGGTTTACGGGTATCTTTGTGTATACCTAAGTCTTCGTAGCTACATCATATTTTTGGTGTATGCGTTTACATTAAAGTTCTCAAGAAATTTAATGCTGAAAATCGTCATCTAGAAAGATGTCTCTATTGTCTCTACCTAGTTCTCTACCATAGAAATGCTTCATTTGTTTTTTTGGCTTCATCCAACACCCGCTTCTTCTTTGAACTTAGAAGTCGGACTCGCCTATTCCACCGACTGATTCCTGACCTCAAATTTTCTCCTTGCTGACAGCTGTCGTCTCCAAGTCCTGGACTGTATTTCAAATTTCATCCAAGAAGGGATCTTCCTTGTTCATCCTGAATCAATTAGAAAACCTCCTCGGCTCCCGTGATAACCTCCATATAATCGACGAACTCTCTTTTCCTCCTACTCGCTGCCGGCTTTACTCCTGAACTTCCAGGGACAATTTTGTTTCGGATGGTTAGATTTTGCCTGCTACTCAGCAACTGCTTTTCTCAGATAAGTTATTTTTTTTGTGTTTTCTTTCCCGGTTAGATAAAGAATAATGAATTCTGCAGTTAAATGATTGAATTAATTGATGAGTTCAGCATTAAATTGTTTTTGTAGTAGACCAAGTTAACCTAACTCTATTGAAATCATTTCTTTTTTTTGTGTGTGTGTGTGTCGATTAAGTAAAGTATTAAATTGACGAAGGATTTAATTTTTTTTATTATTGTACCTTAACTTAATTGGAAAGGAAAAATAACTTCTTGTAATTATGTAATTCAACTTTGGAGTGCCTGCTTAGTGAGGATTGATCTGTAATATCTTTGTTTGAGCCTCTCCGCTACTTTCAGGGATTAACTTTTGGTAGAATCGTAATAGTGTAATTACCTAACATTTATCCGGTTTAACACTACTTTAATAAACAAATGAAAATTATTATGTGCAATAACTATTTTGTTTTTGTTGGATGGTATTGAGTGCAATAATATGTAAGGTGTAACTTGTTAAAATTTATATTTTTTTTTTCTCCCCGGGGAGGGTACTGTTCATTAATTTATAGTTTATTTCTGGTATGTTTACATGATTTCTATAGTAACTATAATAGAAATTCTAAAGACTAATGTTAAGAAATAATTACTCAGTAATAGTTTGATTTGTAAAACAATAGTAGTGCAGTGTTGAATACATTTTGATTTTCCAGGTAAATAGATATATATATATTAATTGCAATAAGGGTTAAATAAATAAATAATTTTTTCTAGATCATTCAATGGTTAAATTTATTTTGTGTGCTCATGATTTTTACCAGTCTTTACTCAAATGGATTTTAGGGTTATTCCGAAATAAACACAACGCAATTAGAACAGGTTATTGATACTGGTATGTTAAGGTAGGAAAGAGTATTCTGGTGTTATGGTCAATTGTAGGATACCTTTTGGTAACGTAGGAAAATTTAGAAGGTAAAAATTCAAAAAAAAAACCATAACATTTTTGGTGCCATTCAAAAAAAAAAAGGCATAACATTTATTGGTGCCGTGACCAGGATAAATTGTAGGTGCTGTAAAAATTTTCAGATATAACATTAGCGAATTTAATTAAGTGATTCATAAAAATCAAAATTTTAATTTGTAATTATTCAAAATTTGAGCTACACAAGTTGTGTTATATTCTTTTTTGGCCTATTAATTCTAGTGTAATATATTTTGGCTTTCCGAGTTTACGCGAACTGCGTCGTCAATCTTGTACACGCAAACAATGGATAGGTGATTTTTTTCACGTAATAAACTCAGTTTTTCATGTCAAAAATTAATATAATTTCTTAGTATTTAATATCATTAGTTGCAGAAAAATTAGCTCTTTAATTTGTCATAACTTTCGTTTTTCTAACTTTAATTGCATTTCAGTTATGAGCTTTAATTAGTAAATTTTTCTTCGTTTGCTTGTGATTTAGTTAAAGGGGGATGAAATGCCCTCTTTCCGGTTGAAAAGTCACTTTTTGCGAGTTTTAGCGTTTTTTCGTTGGGACCCCTTGCAGGGTTGTTGAAATTCCTAATTTTTCCCTGCCACAGGTGGTGTTTATTTGGCGAGGGTTTGGCGACATAGAATTTCCGTTGAGGTTTCAAAGTAGTGGATTTGGCGAGTTTGATAACATGAGGGTATATTGTAGTTGCAATTATTTTAACTTTCGGCGAAAAGTGGGTTGTGCCAACTTGGTAGTCCGGCGTCCTCCCTTTTAACGGGTTGTTTTGGAGGACGAGCACACTTTTTGACACGTCTTCTGCTTTCTTTTGAATTCCTTTCGGTGCTGCGCGCATCGGCAGCAGATTCTGCCGAGTAAATGCTTTTCTTAACCGATAATGTTACGGGCCTCGTGCCTCCGCGCCTTGAGCGCGGGCTCTGGTTTACGGGTATCTTTGTGTATACCTAAGTCTTCGTAGCTACATCATATTTTTTTGGGTGTATGCGTTTACATTAAAGTTCTCAAGACATTTAATGCTGAAAATCGTCATCTAGAAAGATGTCTCTATTGTCTCTACCTAGTTCTCTACCATAGAAATGCTTCATTTGTTTTTTTGGCTTCATCCAACACCCGCTTCTTCTTTGAACTTAGAAGTCGGACTCGCCTATTCCACCGACTGATTCCTGAGCTCAAATTTTCTCCTTGCTGACAGCTGTCGTCTCCATGTCCTGGACTGTATTTCAAATTTCATCCAAGATGGAATCTTCCTTGTTCATCCTGAATCAATTAGAAAACCTCCTCGGCTCCCGTGATAACCTCCATATAATCGACGAACTCTCTTTTCCTCCTAGTCGCTGCCGGCTTTACTCCTGAACTTCCAGGGACAATTTTGTTTCGGATGGTTAGATTTTGCCTGCTACTCAGCAACTGCTTTTCTCAGATAAGTTATTTTTCTTTGTGTTTTCTTTCCCGGTTAGATAAAGAATAATGAATTCTGCAGTTAAATGATTGAATTAATTGATGAGTTCAGCATTAAATTGTTTTTGTAGTAGACCAAGTTAACCTAACTCTATTGAAATCATTTCTTTTTTTTGTGTGTGTGTGTGTCGATTAAGTAAAGTATTAAATTGACGAAGGATTTAATTTTTTTTATTATTGTACCTTAACTTAATTGGAAAGGAAAAATAACTTCTTGTAATTATGTAATTCAACTTTGGAGTGCCTGCTTAGTGAGGATTGATCTGTAATATCTTTGTTTGAGCCTCTCTGCTACTTTCAGGGATTAACTTTTGGTAGAATCGTAATAGTGTAATTACCTAACATTTATCCGGTTTAACACTACTTTAATAAACAAATGAAAATTATTATGTGCAATAACTATTTTGTTTTTGTTGGATGGTATTGAGTGCAATAATATGTCTTCTGTATTGATTATTCTGTGTGAAGTGGAAGGTGTAACTTGTTAAAATTTATATTTTTTTTTCTCCCCGGGGAGGGTACTGTTCATTAATTTATAGTTTATTTCTGGTATGTTTACATGATTTCTATAGTAACTATAATAGAAATTCTAAAGACTAATGTTAAGAAATAATTACTCAGTAATAGTTTGATTTGTAAAACAATACTAGTGCAGTGTTGAATACATTTTGATTTTCCAGGTAAATAGATATATATATATTAATTGCAATAAGGGTTAAATAAATAAATAATTTTTTCTAGATCATTCAATGGTTAAATTTATTTTGTGTGCTCATGATTTTTACCAGTCTTTACTCAAATGGATTTTAGGGTTATTCCGAAATAAACACAACGCAATTAGAACAGGTTATTGATACTGGTATGTTATGGTAGGAAAGAGTATTCTGGTGTTATGGTCAATTGTAGGATACCTTTTGGTAACGTAGGAAAATTTAGAAAGTAAAAATTCAAAAAAAAACCATAACATTTTTGGTGCCATTCAAAAAAAAAGAAAGGCATAACATTTATTGGTGCCGTGAACAGGTTAAATTGTAGGTGCTGTAAAAATTTTCAGATATAACATTAGCGAATTTAATTAAGTGATTCATAAAAATCAAAATTTTAATTTGTAATTATTCAAAATTTGAACTACACAAGTTTGGTTATATTCTTTTTTGGTCTATTAATTCTATTGTAATATATTTTGGCTTTCCGAGTTTACGCGAACTGCGTCGTCAATCTTGTACACGCAAACAATGGATAGGTGATTTTTTTCACGTAATAAACTCAGTTTTTCATGTCAAAAATTAATTTGATTTCTTAGTATTTAATATCATTAGTTGCAGAAAAATTAGCTCCTTAATTTGACATAACTTTCGTTTTTCTAACTTTAATTGCATTTCAGTTATGAGCTTTAATTAGTAAATTTTTCTCCGTTTGCTTGTGATTTAGTTAAAGGGGTATGAAATGCCCTCTTTCCGGTGGGAAAGTCACTTTTTGCGAGTTTCAGCGTTCTTCCGTTGGGTCCCCTTGCAGGATTGTTGAAATTCCTAATTTTTCCCTGCCACAGGTGGTGTTTATTTGGCGAGGGTTTGGCGACATAGAATTTCCGTTGAGGTTTCAAAGTAGTGGATTTGGCGAGTTTGATAACATGAGGGTATGTTGTTGTTGCAATTATTTTAACTTTCGGCGAAAAGTGGGTTGTGCCAACTTGGCAGTCCGGTGTCCTCCCTTTTAACGGGTTGTTTCGGGGGACAAGCTCACTTTTTGACACGTCTTCTGCTTTCTTTTGAATTCCTTTCGGTGCTGCGCGCATCGGGAGCAGATTCTGCCGAGAAAATGCTTTTCTTAACCGATAATGTTACGGGCCTCGTGCCTCCGCGCCTTGAACGCGGGCTCTGGTTTACGGGTATCTTTGTGTATACTTAAGTCTTCCTAGCTACATCATATTTTTTTTGGGTGTATGCGTTTACATTAAAGTTCTCAAGAAATTTAATGCTGAAAATCGTCATCTAGAAAGATGTCTCTATTGTCTCTACTTAGTTCTCTACCATAGAAATGCTTCATTTGTTTTTTTGGCTTCATCCAACACCCGCTTCTTCTTTGAACTTAGAAGTCGGACTCGCCTATTCCACCGACTGATTCCTGAGCTCAAATTTTCTCCTTGCTGACAGCTGTCGTCTCCAAGTCCTGGACTGTATTTCAAATTTCATCCAAGATGGGATCTTCCTTGTTCATCCTGAATCAATTAGAAAACCTCCTCGGCTCCCGTGATAACCTCCATATAATCGACGAACTCTGTTTTCCGCCTACTCGCCGCCGGCTTTACTCCTGAACTTCCAGGGACAATTTTGTTTCGGATGGTTAGATTTTGCCTGCTACTCAGCAACTGCTTTTCTCAGATAAGTTATTTTTTTTATGTTTTCTTTCCCGGTTAGATAAAGTATAATGAATTCTGCAGTTAAATGATTGAATTAATTGATGAGTTGAGCATTAAATTTTTTTTGTAGTAGACCAAGTTAACCTAACTCTATTGAAATCATTTTTTTGTGTGTGTGTCGATTAAGTAAAGTATTAAATTGACGAAGGATTTAATTTTTTTTATTATTGTAACTTAACTTAATTGTAAAGGAAAAATAAGTTCTTCTTGTAATTATGTAATTCAACTTTGGAGTGCCTGCTTAGTGAGGATTGATTTGTAATATCTTTGTTTGAGCCTCTCTGCTACTCTCAGGGATAAACTTTTGGTAGAATCGTAATAGTGTAATTACCTAACATTTATCCGGTTAAACACTACTTTAATAAACAAATGAAAATTATTATGTGCAATAACTATTTTATTTTTGTTGGATGGTATTGAGTGCAAAAATGTGTCTTCTGTATTGATTATTCTGTGTGAAGTGGAAGGTGTAACTTGTTAAGATTTATATTTTTTTTTCTCCCCGGGGAGGGTACTGTTCATTAATTTATAGTTTATTTCCGGTATGTTTACATGATTTCTATAGTAACTATAATAGAAATTCTAAAGACTAATGTTAAGAAATAATTATTCAGTAATAGTTTGATTTGTAAAACAATAGTAGTGCAGTGTTGAATACATTTTGATTTTCTAGGTAAATAGATATATATATATTAATTGCAATAAGGGTTAAATAAATAAATAATTTTTTCTAGATCATTCAATGGTTAAATTTATTTTGTGTGCTCATGATTTTTACCAGTCTTTACTCAAATGGATTTTAGGGTTATTCCGAAATAAACACAACGCAATTAGAACAGGTTATTCATACTGGTATGTTAAGGTAGGAAAGAGTATTCTGGTGTTATGGTCAATTGTAGGATACCTTTTGGTAACGTAGGAAAATTTAGAAGGTAAAAATTCAAAAAAAAACCATAACATTTTTGGTGCCATTCAAAAAGAAAAGGCATAACATTTATTGGTGCCGTGACCAGGATAAATTGTAGGTGCTGTAAAAATTTTCAGATATAACATTAGCGAATTTAATTAAGTGATTCATAAAAATCAAAATTTTAATTTGTAATTATTCAAAATTTGAGCTACACAAGTTGTGTTATATTCTTTTTTGGCCTATTAATTCTAGTGTAATATATTTTGGCTTTCCGAGTTTACGCGAACTGCGTCGTCAATCTTGTACACGCAAACAATGGATAGGTGATTTTTTTCACGTAATAAACTCAGTTTTTCATGTCAAAAATTAATTTGATTTCTTAGTATTTAATATCATTAGTTGCAGAAAAATTAGCTCTTTAATTTGACATAACTTTCGTTTTTCTAACTTTAATTGCATTTCAGTTATGAGCTTTAATTAGTAAATTTTTCTTCGTTTGCTTGTGATTTAGTTAAAGGGGGATGAAATGCCCTCTTTCCGGTTGAAAAGTCACTTTTTGCGAGTTTTAGCGTTTTTTCGTTGGGACCCCTTGCAGGGTTGTTGAAATTCCTAATTTTTCCCTGCCACAGGTGGTGTTTATTTGGCGAGGATTTGGCGACATAGAATTTCCGTTGAGGTTTCAAAGTAGTGGATTTGGCGAGTTTGATAACATGAGGGTATATTGTAGTTGCAATTATTTTAACTTTCGGCGAAAAGTGGGTTGTGCCAACTTGGTAGTCCGGCGTCCTCCCTTTTAACGGGTTGTTTTGGGGGACGAGCACACTTTTTGACACGTCTTCTGCTTTCTTTTGAATTCCTTTCGGTGCTGCGCGCATCGGCAGCAGATTCTGCCGAGTAAATGCTTTTCTTAACCGATAATGTTACGGGCCTCGTGCCTCCGCGCCTTGAGGGCGGGCTCTGGTTTACGGGTATCTTTGTGTATACCTAAGTCCTCGTAGCTACATCATATTTTTTTTGGGTGTATGCGTTTACATTAAAGTTCTCAAGAAATTTAATGCTGAAAATCGTCATCTAGAAAGATGTCTCTATTGTCTCTACCTAGTTCTCTACCATAGAAATGCTTCATTTGTTTTTTTGGCTTCATCCAACACCCGCTTCTTCTTTGAACTTAGAAGTCGGACTCGCCTATTCCACCGACTGATTCCTGAGCTCAAATTTTCTCCTTGCTGACAGCTGTCGTCTCCATGTCCTGGACTGTATTTCAAATTTCATCCAAGATGGAATCTTCCTTGTTCATCCTGAATCAATTAGAAAACCTCCTCGGCTCCCGTGATAACCTCCATATAATCGACGAACTCTCTTTTCCTCCTAGTCGCTGCCGGCTTTACTCCTGAACTTCCAGGGACAATTTTGTTTCGGATGGTTAGATTTTGCCTGCTACTCAGCAACTGCTTTTCTCAGATAAGTTATTTTTTTTTTGTGTTTTCTTTCCCGGTTAGATAAAGAATAATGAATTCTGCAGTTAAATGATTGAATTAATTGATGAGTTCAGCATTAAATTGTTTTTCTAGTAGACCAAGTTAACCTAACTCTATTGAAATCATTTCTTTTTTTTGTGTGTGTGTGTGTCGATTAAGTAAAGTATTAAATTGACGAAGGATTTAATTTTTTTTATTATTGTACCTTAACTTAATTGGAAAGGAAAAATAACTTCTTGTAATTATGTAATTCAACTTTGGAGTGCCTGCTTAGTGAGGATTGATCTGTAATATCTTTGTTTGAGCCTCTCTGCTACTTTCAGGGATTAACTTTTGGTAGAATCGTAATAGTGTAATTACCTAACATTTATCCGGTTTAACACTACTTTAATAAACAAATGAAAATTATTATGTGCAATAACTATTTTGTTTTTGTTGGATGGTATTGAGTGCAATAATATGTCTTCTGTATTGATTATTCTGTGTGAAGTGGAAGGTGTAACTTGTTAAAATTTATATTTTTTTTTCTCCCCGGGGAGGGTACTGTTCATTAATTTATAGTTTATTTCTGGTATGTTTACATGATTTCTATAGTAACTATAATAGAAATTCTAAAGACTAATGTTAAGAAATAATTACTCAGTAATAGTTTGATTTGTAAAACAATACTAGTGCAGTGTTGAATACATTTTGATTTTCCAGGTAAATAGATATATATATATTAATTGCAATAAGGGTTAAATAAATAAATAATTTTTTCTAGATCATTCAATGGTTAAATTTATTTTGTGTGCTCATGATTTTTACCAGTCTTTACTCAAATGGATTTTAGGGTTATTCCGAAATAAACACAACGCAATTAGAACAGGTTATTGATACTGGTATGTTATGGTAGGAAAGAGTATTCTGGTGTTATGGTCAATTGTAGGATACCTTTTGGTAACGTAGGAAAATTTAGAAGGTAAAAATTCAAAAAAAAAACCATAACATTTTTGGTGCCATTCAAAAAAAAAGAAAGGCATAACATTTATTGGTGCCGTGAACAGGTTAAATTGTAGGTGCTGTAAAAATTTTCAGATATAACATTAGCGAATTTAATTAAGTGATTCATAAAAATCAAAATTTTAATTTGTAATTATTCAAAATTTGAACTACACAAGTTTGGTTATATTCTTTTTTGGTCTATTAATTCTATTGTAATATATTTTGGCTTTCCGAGTTTACGCGAACTGCGTCGTCAATCTTGTACACGCAAACAATGGATAGGTGATTTTTTTCACGTAATAAACTCAGTTTTTCATGTCAAAAATTAATTTGATTTCTTAGTATTTAATATCATTAGTTGCAGAAAAATTAGCTCTTTAATTTGACATAACTTTCGTTTTTCTAACTTTAATTGCATTTCAGTTATGAGCTTTAATTAGTAAATTTTTCTCCGTTTGCTTGTGATTTAGTTAAAGGGGTATGAAATGCCCTCTTTCCGGTGGGAAAGTCACTTTTTGCGAGTTTCAGCGTTCTTCCGTTGGGTCCCCTTGCAGGATTGTTGAAATTCCTAATTTTTCCGTGCCACAGGTGGTGTTTATTTGGCGAGGGTTTGGCGACATAGAATTTCCGTTGAGGTTTCAAAGTAGTGGATTTGGCGAGTTTGATAACATGAGGGTATGTTGTTGTTGCAATTATTTTAACTTTCGGCGAAAAGTGGGTTGTGCCAACTTGGCAGTCCGGTGTCCTCCCTTTTAACGGGTTGTTTCGGGGGACGAGCTCACTTTTTGACACGTCTTCTGCTTTCTTTTGAATTCCTTTCGGTGCTGCGCGCATCGGGAGAATATTCTGCCGAGAAAATGCTTTTCTTAACCGATAATGTTACGGCCCTCGTGCCTCCGCGCCTTTAGCGCGGGCTCTGGTTTACGGGTATCTTTGTGTATACCTAAGTCTTCGTAGCTACATCATATTTTTTTGGGTGTATGCGTTTACATTAAAGTTCTCAAGAAATTTAATGCTGAAAATCGTCATCTAGAAAGATGTCTCTATTGTCTCTACCTAGTTCTCTACCATAGAAATGCTTCATTTGTTTTTTTGGCTTCATCCAACACCCGCTTCTTCTTTGAACTTAGAAGTCGGACTCGCCTATTCCACCGACTGATTCCTGAGCTCAAATTTTCTCCTTGCTGACAGCTGTCGTCTCCATGTCCTGGACTGTATTTCAAATTTCATCCAAGATGGAATCTTCCTTGTTCATCCTGAATCAATTAGAAAACCTCCTCGGCTCCCGTGATAACCTCCATATAATCGACGAACTCTCTTTTCCTCCTACTCGCCGCCGGCTTTACTCCTGAACTTCCAGGGACAATTTTGTTTCGGATGGTTAGATTTTGCCTGCTACTCAGCAACTGCTTTTCTCAGATAAGTTATTTTTTTTTATGTTTTCTTTCCCGGTTAGATAAAGTATAATGAATTCTGCAGTTAAATGATTGAATTAATTGATGAGTTCAGCATTAAATTGTTTTTGTAGTAGACCAAGTTAACCTAACTCTATTGAAATCATTTCTTTTTTTTGTGTGTGTGTGTGTCGATTAAGTAAAGTATTAAATTGACGAAGGATTTAATTTTTTTTATTATTGTACCTTAACTTAATTGGAAAGGAAAAATAACTTCTTGTAATTATGTAATTCAACTTTGGAGTGCCTGCTTAGTGAGGATTGATCTGTAATATCTTTGTTTGAGCCTCTCTGCTACTTTCAGGGATTAACTTTTGGTAGAATCGTAATAGTGTAATTACCTAACATTTATCCGGTTTAACACTACTTTAATAAACAAATGAAAATTATTATGTGCAATAACTATTTTGTTTTTGTTGGATGGTATTGAGTGCAATAATATGTCTTCTGTATTGATTATTCTGTGTGAAGTGGAAGGTGTAACTTGTTAAAATTTATATTTTTTTTTCTCCCCGGGGAGGGTACTGTTCATTAATTTATAGTTTATTTCTGGTATGTTTACATGATTGCTATAGTAACTATAATAGAAATTCTAAAGACTAATGTTAAGAAATAATTACTCAGTAATAGTTTGATTTGTAAAACAATTGTACTGCAGTGTTGAATATATTTTTATTTTCCAGGTAAATAGATATATATATATTAATTGCAATAAGAGTTAAATAAATAAATAAGTTTTTCTAGATCATTCAATGGTTAAATTTATTTTGTGTGCTCATGATTTTTACCAGTCTTTACTCAAATGGATTTTAGGGTTATTCCGAAATAAACACAACGCAATTAGAACAGGTTATTGATACTGGTATGTTATGGTAGGAAAGAGTATTCTGGTGTTATGGTCAATTGTAGGATACCTTTTGGTAACGTAGGAAAATTTAGAAGGTAAAAATTCAAAAAAAAAACAATAACATTTTTGGTGCCATTCAAAAAAAAAGCCATAACATTTATTGGTGCCGTGACCAGGATAAATTGTAGGTGCTGTAAAAATTTTCAGATATAACATTAGCGAATTTAATTAAGTGATTCATAAAAATCAAAATTTTAATTTGTAATTATTCAAAATTTGAGCTACACAAGTTTGGTTATATTCTTTTTTGGCCTATTAATTCTAGTGTAATATATTTTGGCTTTCCGAGTTTACGCGAACTGCGTCGTCAATCTTGTACACGCAAACAATGGATAGGTGATTTTTTTCACGTAATAAACTCAGGTTTTCATGTCAAAAATTAATTTGATTTCTTAGTATTTAATATCATTAGTTGCAGAAAAATTAGCTCTTTAATTTGACATAACTTTCGTTTTTCTAACTTTAATTGCATTTCAGTTATGAGCTTTAATTAGTAAATTTTTCTTCGTTTGCTTGTGATTTAGTTAAAGGGGAATGAAATGCCCTCTTTCCGGTGGAAAATTCACTTTTTGCGAGTTTCAGCGTTCTTCCGTTGGGTCCCCTTGCAGGATTGTTGAAATTCCTAATTTTTCCCTGCCACAGATGGTGTTTATTTGGCGAGGGTTTGGCGACATAGAATTTCCGTTGAGGTTTCAAAGTCGTAGATTTGGCGAGTTTGATAACATGAGGGTATGTTGTTGTTGCAATTATTTTAACTTACGGCGAAAAGTGGGTTGTGCCAACTTGGGAGTCCGGTGTCCTCCCTTTTAACGGGTTGTTTTGGGGGACGAGCTCACTTTTTGACACGTCTTCTACTTTCTTTTGAATTCCTTTCGGTGCTGCGCGCATCGGGAGCAGATTCTGCCGAGAAAATGCTTTTCTTAACCGATAATGTTACGGGCCTCGTGCCTCCGCGCCTTTAGCGCGGCCTCTGGTTTACGTGTATCTTTGTGTATACCTAAGTCTTCGTAGCTACATCATATTTTTTTGGGTGTGTGCGTTTACATTAAAGTTCTCAAGAAATTTAATGCTGAAAATCGTCATCTAGAAAGATGTCTCTATTGTCTCTACCTAGTTCTCTACCATAGAAATGCTTCATTTGTTTTTTTGGCTTCATCCAACACCCGCTTCTTCTTTGAACTTAGAAGTCGGACTCGCCTATTCCACCGACTGATTCCTGAGCTCAAATTTTCTCCTTGCTGACAGCTGTCGTCTCCATGTCCTGGACTGTATTTCAAATTTCATCCAAGATGGAATCTTCCTTGTTCATCCTGAATCAATTAGAAAACCTCCTCGGCTCCCGTGATAACCTCCATATAATCGACGAACTCTCTTTTCCTCCTAGTCGCTGCCGGCTTTACTCCTGAACTTCCAGGGACAATTTTGTTTCGGATGGTTAGATTTTGCCTGCTACTCAGCAACTGCTTTTCTCAGATAAGTTATTTTTTTTATGTTTTCTTTCCCGGTTAGATAAAGTATAATGAATTCTGCAGTTAAATGATTGAATTAATTGATGAGTTCAGCATTAAATTGTTTTTGTAGTAGACCAAGTTAACCTAACTCTATTGAAATCATTTCTTTTTTTTGTGTGTGTGTGTCGATTAAGTAAAGTATTAAATTGACGAAGGATTTAATTTTTTTTATTATTGTACCTTAACTTAATTGGAAAGGAAAAATAACTTCTTGTAATTATGTAATTCAACTTTGGAGTGCCTGCTTAGTGAGGATTGATTTGTAATATCTTTGTTTGAGCCTCTCTGCCACTCTCAGGGATTAACTTTTGGTAGAATCGTAATAGTGTAATTACCTAACATTTATCCGGTTTAACACTACTTTAATAAACAAATGAAAATTATTATGTGCAATAACTATTTTGTTTTTGTTGGATGGTATTGAGTGCAATAATATGTCTTCTGTATTGATTATTCTGTGTGAAGGTGTAACTTGTTAAAATTTATATTTTTTTTTCTCCCCGGGGAGGGTACTGTTCATTAATTTATAGTTTATTTCTGGTATGTTTACATGATTGCTATAGTAACTATAATAGAAATTCTAAAGACTAATGTTAAGAAATAATTACTCAGTAATAGTTTGATTTGTAAAACAATTGTACTGCAGTGTTGAATATATTTTTATTTTCCAGGTAAATAGATATATATATATTAATTGCAATAAGAGTTAAATAAATAAATAAGTTTTTCTAGATCATTCAATGGTTAAATTTATTTTGTGTGCTCATGATTTTTACCAGTCTTTACTCAAATGGATTTTAGGGTTATTCCGAAATAAACACAACGCAATTAGAACAGGTTATTGATACTGGTATGTTATGGTAGGAAAGAGTATTCTGGTGTTATGGTCAATTGTAGGATACCTTTTGGTAACGTAGGAAAATTTAGAAGGTAAAAATTCAAAAAAAAAACAATAACATTTTTGGTGCCATTCAAAAAAAAAGCCATAACATTTATTGGTGCTGTGACCAGGATAAATTGTAGGTGCTGTAAAAATTTTCAGATATAACATTAGCGAATTTAATTAAGTGATTCATAAAAATCAAAATTTTAATTTGTAATTATTCAAAATTTGAGCTACACAAGTTTGGTTATATTCTTTTTTGGCCTATTAATTCTAGTGTAATATATTTTGGCTTTCCGAGTTTACGCGAACTGCGTCGTCAATCTTGTACACGCAAACAATGGATAGGTGATTTTTTTCACGTAATAAACTCAGGTTTTCATGTCAAAAATTAATTTGATTTCTTAGTATTTAATATCATTAGTTGCAGAAAAATTAGCTCTTTAATTTGACATAACTTTCGTTTTTCTAACTTTAATTGCATTTCAGTTATGAGCTTTAATTAGTAAATTTTTCTTCGTTTGCTTGTGATTTAGTTAAAGGGGAATGAAATGCCCTCTTTCCGGTGGAAAATTCACTTTTTGCGAGTTTCAGCGTTCTTCCGTTGGGTCCCCTTGCAGGATTGTTGAAATTCCTAATTTTTCCCTGCCACAGATGGTGTTTATTTGGCGAGGGTTTGGCGACATAGAATTTCCGTTGAGGTTTCAAAGTCGTAGATTTGGCGAGTTTGATAACATGAGGGTATGTTGTTGTTGCAATTATTTTAACTTACGGCGAAAAGTGGGTTGTGCCAACTTGGGAGTCCGGTGTCCTCCCTTTTAACGGGTTGTTTTGGGGGACGAGCTCACTTTTTGACACGTCTTCTACTTTCTTTTGAATTCCTTTCGGTGCTGCGCGCATCGGGAGCAGATTCTGCCGAGAAAATGCTTTTCTTAACCGATAATGTTACGGGCCTCGTGCCTCCGCGCCTTTAGCGCGGCCTCTGGTTTACGTGTATCTTTGTGTATACCTAAGTCTTCGTAGCTACATCATATTTTTTTGGGTGTGTGCGTTTACATTAAAGTTCTCAAGAAATTTAATGCTGAAAATCGTCATCTAGAAAGATGTCTCTATTGTCTCTACCTAGTTCTCTACCATAGAAATGCTTCATTTGTTTTTTTGGCTTCATCCAACACCCGCTTCTTCTTTGAACTTAGAAGTCGGACTCGCCTATTCCACCGACTGATTCCTGAGCTCAAATTTTCTCCTTGCTGACAGCTGTCGTCTCCATGTCCTGGACTGTATTTCAAATTTCATCCAAGATGGAATCTTCCTTGTTCATCCTGAATCAATTAGAAAACCTCCTCGGCTCCCGTGATAACCTCCATATAATCGACGAACTCTCTTTTCCTCCTAGTCGCTGCCGGCTTTACTCCTGAACTTCCAGGGACAATTTTGTTTCGGATGGTTAGATTTTGCCTGCTACTCAGCAACTGCTTTTCTCAGATAAGTTATTTTTTTTATGTTTTCTTTCCCGGTTAGATAAAGTATAATGAATTCTGCAGTTAAATGATTGAATTAATTGATGAGTTCAGCATTAAATTGTTTTTGTAGTAGACCAAGTTAACCTAACTCTATTGAAATCATTTCTTTTTTTTGTGTGTGTGTGTCGATTAAGTAAAGTATTAAATTGACGAAGGATTTAATTTTTTTTATTATTGTACCTTAACTTAATTGGAAAGGAAAAATAACTTCTTGTAATTATGTAATTCAACTTTGGAGTGCCTGCTTAGTGAGGATTGATTTGTAATATCTTTGTTTGAGCCTCTCTGCCACTCTCAGGGATTAACTTTTGGTAGAATCGTAATAGTGTAATTACCTAACATTTATCCGGTTTAACACTACTTTAATAAACAAATGAAAATTATTATGTGCAATAACTATTTTGTTTTTGTTGGATGGTATTGAGTGCAATAATATGTCTTCTGTATTCATTATTCTGTGTGAAGGTGTAACTTGTTAAAAATTATATTTTTTTTTCTCCCCGGGGAGGGTACTGTTCATTAATTTATAGTTTATTTCTGGTATGTTTACATGATTTCTATAGTAACTATAATAGAAATTCTAAAGACTAATGTTAAGAAATAATTACTCAGTAATAGTTTGATTTGTAAAACAATACTAGTGCAGTGTTGAATACATTTTGATTTTCCAGGTAAATAGATATATATATATTAATTGCAATAAGGGTTAAATAAATAAATAATTTTTTCTAGATCATTCAATGGTTAAATTTATTTTGTGTGCTCATGATTTTTACCAGTCTTTACTCAAATGGATTTTAGGGTTATTCCGAAATAAACACAACGCAATTAGAACAGGTTATTGATACTGGTATGTTATGGTAGGAAAGAGTATTCTGGTGTTATGGTCAATTGTAGGATACCTTTTGGTAACGTAGGAAAATTTAGAAGGTAAAAATTCAAAAAAAAAACCATAACATTTTTGGTGCCATTCAAATAAAAAGGAAGGCATAACATTTATTGGTGCCGTGAACAGGATAAATTGTAGGTGCTGTAAAAATTTTCAGATATAACATTAGCGAATTTAATTAAGTGATTCATAAAAATCAAAATTTTAATTTGTAATTATTCAAAATTTGAACTACACAAGTTTGGTTATATTCTTTTTTGGTCTATTAATTCTATTGTAATATATTTTGGCTTTCCGAGTTTACGCGAACTGCGTCGTCAATCTTGTACACGCAAACAATGGATAGGTGATTTTTTTCACGTAATAAACTCAGTTTTTCATGTCAAAAATTAATATAATTTCTTAGTATTTAATATCATTAGTTGCAGAAAAATTAGCTCTTTAATTTGACATAACTTTCGTTTTTCTAACTTTAATTGCATTTCAGTTATGAGCTTTAATTAGTAAATTTTTCTTCGTTTGCTTGTGATTTAGTTAAAGGGGGATGAAATGCCCTCTTTCCGGTGGAAAAGTCACTTTTTGCGAGGGTCAGCGTTCTTTCGTTGGGACCCCTTGCAGGGTTGTTGAAATTCCTAATTGTTCCCTGACACAGGTGGTGTTTATTTGGCGAGGGTTTGGCGACATAGAATTTCCGTTGAGGTTTCAAAGTAGTGGATTTGGCGAGTTTGATAACATGAGGGTATGTTTTTGTTGCAATTATTTTAACTTTCGGCGAAAAGTGGGTTGTGCCAACTTGGCAGTCCGGTGTCCTCCCTTTTAACGGGTTGTTTCGGGGGACGAGCTCACTTTTTGACACGTCTTCTGCTTTCTTTTGAATTCCTTTCGGTGCTGCGCGCATCGGGAGCAGATTCTGCCGAGAAAATGCTTTTCTTAACCGATAATGTTACGGGCCTCGTGCCTCCGCGCCTTGAACGCGGGCTCTGGTTTACGGGTATCTTTGTGTATACTTAAGTCTTCCTAGCTACATGATATTTTTTGGGTGTATGCGTTTACATTAAAGTTCTCAAGAAATTTAATGCTGAAAATCGTCATCTAGAAAGATGTCTCTATTGTCTCTACTTAGTTCTATACCATAGAAATGCTTCATTTGTTTTTTTGGCTTCATCCAACACCCGCTTCTTCTTTGAACTTAGAAGTCGGACTCGCCTATTCCACCGACTGATTCCTGAGCTCAAATTTTCTCCTTGCTGACAGCTGTCGTCTCCATGTCCTGGACTGTATTTCAAATTTCATCCAAGATGGAATCTTCCTTGTTCATCCTGAATCAATTAGAAAACCTCCTCGGCTCCCGTGATAACCTCCATATAATCGACGAACTCTCTTTTCCTCCTAGTCGCTGCCGGCTTTACTCCTGAACTTCCAGGGACAATTTTGTTTCGGATGGTTAGATTTTGCCTGCTACTCAGCAACTGCTTTTCTCAGATAAGTTATTTTTTTATGTTTTCTTTCCCGGTTAGATAAAGTATAATGAATTCTGCAGTTAAATGATTGAATTAATTGATGAGTTCAGCATTAAATTGTTTTTGTAGTAGACCAAGTTAACCTAACTCTATTGAAATCATTTCTTTTTTTTGTGTGTGTGTGTCGATTAAGTAAAGTATTAAATTGACGAAGGATTTAATTTTTTTTATTATTGTACCTTAACTTAATTGGAAAGGAAAAATAACTTCTTGTAATTATGTAATTCAACTTTGGAGTGCCTGCTTAGTGAGGATTGATTTGTAATATCTTTGTTTGAGCCTCTCTGCCACTCTCAGGGATTAACTTTTGGTAGAATCGTAATAGTGTAATTACCTAACATTTATCCGGTTTAACACTACTTTAATAAACAAATGAAAATTATTATGTGCAATAACTATTTTGTTTTTGTTGGATGGTATTGAGTGCAATAATATGTCTTCTGTATTGATTATTCTGTGTGAAGTGGAAGGTGTAACTTGTTAAAATTTATATTTTTTTTTCTCCCCGGGGAGGGTACTGTTCATTAATTTATAGTTTATTTCTGGTATGTTTACATGATTGCTATAGTAACTATAATAGAAATTCTAAAGACTAATGTTAAGAAATAATTACTCAGTAATAGTTTGATTTGTAAAACAATAGTACTGCAGTGTTGAATATATTTTTATTTTCCAGGTAAATAGATATATATATATTAATTGCAATAAGAGTTAAATAAATAAATAAGTTTTTCTAGATCATTCAATGGTTAAATTTATTTTGTGTGCTCATGATTTTTACCAGTCTTTACTCAAATGGATTTTAGGGTTATTCCGAAATAAACACAACGCAATTAGAACAGGTTATTGATACTGGTATGTTATGGTAGGAAAGAGTATTCTGGTGTTATGGTCAATTGTAGGATACCTTTTGGTAACGTAGGAAAATTTAGAAGGTAAAAATTCAAAAAAAAAACAATAACATTTTTGGTGCCATTCAAAAAAAAAAGCCATAACATTTATTGGTGCCGTGACCAGGATAAATTGTAGGTGCTGTAAAAATTTTCAGATATAACATTAGCGAATTTAATTAAGTGATTCATAAAAATCAAAATTTTAATTTGTAATTATTCAAAATTTGAGCTACACAAGTTTGGTTATATTCTTTTTTGGCCTATTAATTCTAGTGTAATATATTTTGGCTTTCCGAGTTTACGCGAACTGCGTCGTCAATCTTGTACACGCAAACAATGGATAGGTGATTTTTTTCACGTAATAAACTCAGGTTTTCATGTCAAAAATTAATTTGATTTCTTAGTATTTAATATCATTAGTTGCAGAAAAATTAGCTCTTTAATTTGACATAACTTTCGTTTTTCTAACTTTAATTGCATTTCAGTTATGAGCTTTAATTAGTAAATTTTTCTTCGTTTGCTTGTGATTTAGTTAAAGGGGAATGAAATGCCCTCTTTCCGGTGGAAAATTCACTTTTTGCGAGTTTCAGCGTTCTTCCGTTGGGTCCCCTTGCAGGATTGTTGAAATTCCTAATTTTTCCCTGCCACAGATGGTGTTTATTTGGCGAGGGTTTGGCGACATAGAATTTCCGTTGAGGTTTCAAAGTCGTAGATTTGGCGAGTTTGATAACATGAGGGTATGTTGTTGTTGCAATTATTTTAACTTACGGCGAAAAGTGGGTTGTGCCAACTTGGGAGTCCGGTGTCCTCCCTTTTAACGGGTTGTTTTGGGGGACGAGCTCACTTTTTGACACGTCTTCTACTTTCTTTTGAATTCCTTTCGGTGCTGCGCGCATCGGGAGCAGATTCTGCCGAGAAAATGCTTTTCTTAACCGATAATGTTACGGGCCTCGTGCCTCCGCGCCTTTAGCGCGGCCTCTGGTTTACGTGTATCTTTGTGTATACCTAAGTCTTCGTAGCTACATCATATTTTTTTTGGGTGTGTGCGTTTACATTAAAGTTCTCAAGAAATTTAATGCTGAAAATCGTCATCTAGAAAGATGTCTCTATTGTCTCTACCTAGTTCTCTACCATAGAAATGCTTCATTTGTTTTTTGGCTTCATCCAACACCCGCTTCTTCTTTGAACTTAGAAGTCGGACTCGCCTATTCCACCGACTGATTCCTGAGCTCAAATTTTCTCCTTGCTGACAGCTGTCGTCTCCATGTCCTGGACTGTATTTCAAATTTCATCCAAGATGGAATCTTCCTTGTTCATCCTGAATCAATTAGAAAACCTCCTCGGCTCCCGTGATAACCTCCATATAATCGACGAACTCTCTTTTCCTCCTAGTCGCTGCCGGCTTTACTCCTGAACTTCCAGGGACAATTTTGTTTCGGATGGTTAGATTTTGCCTGCTACTCAGCAACTGCTTTTCTCAGATAAGTTATTTTTTTTATGTTTTCTTTCCCGGTTAGATAAAGTATAATGAATTCTGCAGTTAAATGATTGAATTAATTGATGAGTTCAGCATTAAATTGTTTTTGTAGTAGACCAAGTTAACCTAACTCTATTGAAATCATTTCTTTTTTTTGTGTGTGTGTGTCGATTAAGTAAAGTATTAAATTGACGAAGGATTTAATTTTTTTTATTATTGTACCTTAACTTAATTGGAAAGGAAAAATAACTTCTTGTAATTATGTAATTCAACTTTGGAGTGCCTGCTTAGTGAGGATTGATTTGTAATATCTTTGTTTGAGCCTCTCTGCCACTCTCAGGGATTAACTTTTGGTAGAATCGTAATAGTGTAATTACCTAACATTTATCCGGTTTAACACTACTTTAATAAACAAATGAAAATTATTATGTGCAATAACTATTTTGTTTTTGTTGGATGGTATTGAGTGCAATAATATGTCTTCTGTATTGATTATTCTGTGTGAAGGTGTAACTTGTTAAAATTTATATTTTTTTTTCTCCCCGGGGAGGGTACTGTTCATTAATTTATAGTTTATTTCTGGTATGTTTACATGATTGCTATAGTAACTATAATAGAAATTCTAAAGACTAATGTTAAGAAATAATTACTCAGTAATAGTTTGATTTGTAAAACAATAGTACTGCAGTGTTGAATATATTTTTATTTTCCAGGTAAATAGATATATATATATTAATTGCAATAAGAGTTAAATAAATAAATAAGTTTTTCTAGATCATTCAATGGTTAAATTTATTTTGTGTGCTCATGATTTTTACCAGTCTTTACTCAAATGGATTTTAGGGTTATTCCGAAATAAACACAACGCAATTAGAACAGGTTATTGATACTGGTATGTTATGGTAGGAAAGAGTATTCTGGTGTTATGGTCAATTGTAGGATACCTTTTGGTAACGTAGGAAAATTTAGAAGGTAAAAATTCAAAAAAAAAAACAATAACATTTTTGGTGCCATTAAAAAAAAAAGCCATAACATTTATTGGTGCCGTGACCAGGATAAATTGTAGGTGCTGTAAAAATTTTCAGATATAACATTAGCGAATTTAATTAAGTGATTCATAAAAATCAAAATTTTAATTTGTAATTATTCAAAATTTGAGCTACACAAGTTTGGTTATATTCTTTTTTGGCCTATTAATTCTAGTGTAATATATTTTGGCTTTCCGAGTTTACGCGAACTGCGTCGTCAATCTTGTACACGCAAACAATGGATAGGTGATTTTTTTCACGTAATAAACTCAGGTTTTCATGTCAAAAATTAATTTGATTTCTTAGTATTTAATATCATTAGTTGCAGAAAAATTAGCTCTTTAATTTGACATAACTTTCGTTTTTCTAACTTTAATTGCATTTCAGTTATGAGCTTTAATTAGTAAATTTTTCTTCGTTTGCTTGTGATTTAGTTAAAGGGGAATGAAATGCCCTCTTTCCGGTGGAAAATTCACTTTTTGCGAGTTTCAGCGTTCTTCCGTTGGGTCCCCTTGCAGGATTGTTGAAATTCCTAATTTTTCCCTGCCACAGATGGTGTTTATTTGGCGAGGGTTTGGCGACATAGAATTTCCGTTGAGGTTTCAAAGTCGTAGATTTGGCGAGTTTGATAACATGAGGGTATGTTGTTGTTGCAATTATTTTAACTTACGGCGAAAAGTGGGTTGTGCCAACTTGGGAGTCCGGTGTCCTCCCTTTTAACGGGTTGTTTTGGGGGACGAGCTCACTTTTTGACACGTCTTCTACTTTCTTTTGAATTCCTTTCGGTGCTGCGCGCATCGGGAGCAGATTCTGCCGAGAAAATGCTTTTCTTAACCGATAATGTTACGGGCCTCGTGCCTCCGCGCCTTTAGCGCGGCCTCTGGTTTACGTGTATCTTTGTGTATACCTAAGTCTTCGTAGCTACATCATATTTTTTTTGGGTGTGTGCGTTTACATTAAAGTTCTCAAGAAATTTAATGCTGAAAATCGTCATCTAGAAAGATGTCTCTATTGTCTCTACCTAGTTCTCTACCATAGAAATGCTTCATTTGTTTTTTTGGCTTCATCCAACACCCGCTTCTTCTTTGAACTTAGAAGTCGGACTCGCCTATTCCACCGACTGATTCCTGAGCTCAAATTTTCTCCTTGCTGACAGCTGTCGTCTCCATGTCCTGGACTGTATTTCAAATTTCATCCAAGATGGAATCTTCCTTGTTCATCCTGAATCAATTAGAAAACCTCCTCGGCTCCCGTGATAACCTCCATATAATCGACGAACTCTCTTTTCCTCCTAGTCGCTGCCGGCTTTACTCCTGAACTTCCAGGGACAATTTTGTTTCGGATGGTTAGATTTTGCCTGCTACTCAGCAACTGCTTTTCTCAGATAAGTTATTTTTTTATGTTTTCTTTCCCGGTTAGATAAAGTATAATGAATTCTGCAGTTAAATGATTGAATTAATTGATGAGTTCAGCATTAAATTGTTTTTGTAGTAGACCAAGTTAACCTAACTCTATTGAAATCATTTCTTTTTTTTGTGTGTGTGTGTCGATTAAGTAAAGTATTAAATTGACGAAGGATTTAATTTTTTTTATTATTGTACCTTAACTTAATTGGAAAGGAAAAATAACTTCTTGTAATTATGTAATTCAACTTTGGAGTGCCTGCTTAGTGAGGATTGATTTGTAATATCTTTGTTTGAGCCTCTCTGCCACTCTCAGGGATTAACTTTTGGTAGAATCGTAATAGTGTAATTACCTAACATTTATCCGGTTTAACACTACTTTAATAAACAAATGAAAATTATTATGTGCAATAACTATTTTGTTTTTGTTGGATGGTATTGAGTGCAATAATATGTCTTCTGTATTGATTATTCTGTGTGAAGTGGAAGGTGTAACTTGTTAAAATTTATATTTTTTTTTCTCCCCGGGGAGGGTACTGTTCATTAATTTATAGTTTATTTCTGGTATGTTTACATGATTGCTATAGTAACTATAATAGAAATTCTAAAGACTAATGTTAAGAAATAATTACTCAGTAATAGTTTGATTTGTAAAACAATAGTACTGCAGTGTTGAATATATTTTTATTTTCCAGGTAAATAGATATATATATATTAATTGCAATAAGAGTTAAATAAATAAATAAGTTTTTCTAGATCATTCAATGGTTAAATTTATTTTGTGTGCTCATGATTTTTACCAGTCTTTACTCAAATGGATTTTAGGGTTATTCCGAAATAAACACAACGCAATTAGAACAGGTTATTGATACTGGTATGTTATGGTAGGAAAGAGTATTCTGGTGTTATGGTCAATTGTAGGATACCTTTTGGTAACGTAGGAAAATTTAGAAGGTAAAAATTCAAAAAAAAAACAATAACATTTTTGGTGCCATTCAAAAAAAAAAGCCATAACATTTATTGGTGCCGTGACCAGGATAAATTGTAGGTGCTGTAAAAATTTTCAGATATAACATTAGCGAATTTAATTAAGTGATTCATAAAAATCAAAATTTTAATTTGTAATTATTCAAAATTTGAGCTACACAAGTTTGGTTATATTCTTTTTTGGCCTATTAATTCTAGTGTAATATATTTTGGCTTTCCGAGTTTACGCGAACTGCGTCGTCAATCTTGTACACGCAAACAATGGATAGGTGATTTTTTTCACGTAATAAACTCAGGTTTTCATGTCAAAAATTAATTTGATTTCTTAGTATTTAATATCATTAGTTGCAGAAAAATTAGCTCTTTAATTTGACATAACTTTCGTTTTTCTAACTTTAATTGCATTTCAGTTATGAGCTTTAATTAGTAAATTTTTCTTCGTTTGCTTGTGATTTAGTTAAAGGGGAATGAAATGCCCTCTTTCCGGTGGAAAATTCACTTTTTGCGAGTTTCAGCGTTCTTCCGTTGGGTCCCCTTGCAGGATTGTTGAAATTCCTAATTTTTCCCTGCCACAGATGGTGTTTATTTGGCGAGGGTTTGGCGACATAGAATTTCCGTTGAGGTTTCAAAGTCGTAGATTTGGCGAGTTTGATAACATGAGGGTATGTTGTTGTTGCAATTATTTTAACTTACGGCGAAAAGTGGGTTGTGCCAACTTGGGAGTCCGGTGTCCTCCCTTTTAACGGGTTGTTTTGGGGGACGAGCTCACTTTTTGACACGTCTTCTACTTTCTTTTGAATTCCTTTCGGTGCTGCGCGCATCGGGAGCAGATTCTGCCGAGAAAATGCTTTTCTTAACCGATAATGTTACGGGCCTCGTGCCTCCGCGCCTTTAGCGCGGCCTCTGGTTTACGTGTATCTTTGTGTATACCTAAGTCTTCGTAGCTACATCATATTTTTTTTGGGTGTGTGCGTTTACATTAAAGTTCTCAAGAAATTTAATGCTGAAAATCGTCATCTAGAAAGATGTCTCTATTGTCTCTACCTAGTTCTCTACCATAGAAATGCTTCATTTGTTTTTTGGCTTCATCCAACACCCGCTTCTTCTTTGAACTTAGAAGTCGGACTCGCCTATTCCACCGACTGATTCCTGAGCTCAAATTTTCTCCTTGCTGACAGCTGTCGTCTCCATGTCCTGGACTGTATTTCAAATTTCATCCAAGATGGAATCTTCCTTGTTCATCCTGAATCAATTAGAAAACCTCCTCGGCTCCCGTGATAACCTCCATATAATCGACGAACTCTCTTTTCCTCCTAGTCGCTGCCGGCTTTACTCCTGAACTTCCAGGGACAATTTTGTTTCGGATGGTTAGATTTTGCCTGCTACTCAGCAACTGCTTTTCTCAGATAAGTTATTTTTTTTATGTTTTCTTTCCCGGTTAGATAAAGTATAATGAATTCTGCAGTTAAATGATTGAATTAATTGATGAGTTCAGCATTAAATTGTTTTTGTAGTAGACCAAGTTAACCTAACTCTATTGAAATCATTTCTTTTTTTTGTGTGTGTGTGTCGATTAAGTAAAGTATTAAATTGACGAAGGATTTAATTTTTTTTATTATTGTACCTTAACTTAATTGGAAAGGAAAAATAACTTCTTGTAATTATGTAATTCAACTTTGGAGTGCCTGCTTAGTGAGGATTGATTTGTAATATCTTTGTTTGAGCCTCTCTGCCACTCTCAGGGATTAACTTTTGGTAGAATCGTAATAGTGTAATTACCTAACATTTATCCGGTTTAACACTACTTTAATAAACAAATGAAAATTATTATGTGCAATAACTATTTTGTTTTTGTTGGATGGTATTGAGTGCAATAATATGTCTTCTGTATTGATTATTCTGTGTGAAGGTGTAACTTGTTAAAATTTATATTTTTTTTTCTCCCCGGGGAGGGTACTGTTCATTAATTTATAGTTTATTTCTGGTATGTTTACATGATTGCTATAGTAACTATAATAGAAATTCTAAAGACTAATGTTAAGAAATAATTACTCAGTAATAGTTTGATTTGTAAAACAATAGTACTGCAGTGTTGAATATATTTTTATTTTCCAGGTAAATAGATATATATATATTAATTGCAATAAGAGTTAAATAAATAAATAAGTTTTTCTAGATCATTCAATGGTTAAATTTATTTTGTGTGCTCATGATTTTTACCAGTCTTTACTCAAATGGATTTTAGGGTTATTCCGAAATAAACACAACGCAATTAGAACAGGTTATTGATACTGGTATGTTATGGTAGGAAAGAGTATTCTGGTGTTATGGTCAATTGTAGGATACCTTTTGGTAACGTAGGAAAATTTAGAAGGTAAAAATTCAAAAAAAAAAACAATAACATTTTTGGTGCCATTAAAAAAAAAAGCCATAACATTTATTGGTGCCGTGACCAGGATAAATTGTAGGTGCTGTAAAAATTTTCAGATATAACATTAGCGAATTTAATTAAGTGATTCATAAAAATCAAAATTTTAATTTGTAATTATTCAAAATTTGAGCTACACAAGTTTGGTTATATTCTTTTTTGGCCTATTAATTCTAGTGTAATATATTTTGGCTTTCCGAGTTTACGCGAACTGCGTCGTCAATCTTGTACACGCAAACAATGGATAGGTGATTTTTTTCACGTAATAAACTCAGGTTTTCATGTCAAAAATTAATTTGATTTCTTAGTATTTAATATCATTAGTTGCAGAAAAATTAGCTCTTTAATTTGACATAACTTTCGTTTTTCTAACTTTAATTGCATTTCAGTTATGAGCTTTAATTAGTAAATTTTTCTTCGTTTGCTTGTGATTTAGTTAAAGGGGAATGAAATGCCCTCTTTCCGGTGGAAAATTCACTTTTTGCGAGTTTCAGCGTTCTTCCGTTGGGTCCCCTTGCAGGATTGTTGAAATTCCTAATTTTTCCCTGCCACAGATGGTGTTTATTTGGCGAGGGTTTGGCGACATAGAATTTCCGTTGAGGTTTCAAAGTCGTAGATTTGGCGAGTTTGATAACATGAGGGTATGTTGTTGTTGCAATTATTTTAACTTACGGCGAAAAGTGGGTTGTGCCAACTTGGGAGTCCGGTGTCCTCCCTTTTAACGGGTTGTTTTGGGGGACGAGCTCACTTTTTGACACGTCTTCTACTTTCTTTTGAATTCCTTTCGGTGCTGCGCGCATCGGGAGCAGATTCTGCCGAGAAAATGCTTTTCTTAACCGATAATGTTACGGGCCTCGTGCCTCCGCGCCTTTAGCGCGGCCTCTGGTTTACGTGTATCTTTGTGTATACCTAAGTCTTCGTAGCTACATCATATTTTTTTTGGGTGTGTGCGTTTACATTAAAGTTCTCAAGAAATTTAATGCTGAAAATCGTCATCTAGAAAGATGTCTCTATTGTCTCTACCTAGTTCTCTACCATAGAAATGCTTCATTTGTTTTTTTGGCTTCATCCAACACCCGCTTCTTCTTTGAACTTAGAAGTCGGACTCGCCTATTCCACCGACTGATTCCTGAGCTCAAATTTTCTCCTTGCTGACAGCTGTCGTCTCCATGTCCTGGACTGTATTTCAAATTTCATCCAAGATGGAATCTTCCTTGTTCATCCTGAATCAATTAGAAAACCTCCTCGGCTCCCGTGATAACCTCCATATAATCGACGAACTCTCTTTTCCTCCTAGTCGCTGCCGGCTTTACTCCTGAACTTCCAGGGACAATTTTGTTTCGGATGGTTAGATTTTGCCTGCTACTCAGCAACTGCTTTTCTCAGATAAGTTATTTTTTTTATGTTTTCTTTCCCGGTTAGATAAAGTATAATGAATTCTGCAGTTAAATGATTGAATTAATTGATGAGTTCAGCATTAAATTGTTTTTGTAGTAGACCAAGTTAACCTAACTCTATTGAAATCATTTCTTTTTTTTGTGTGTGTGTGTCGATTAAGTAAAGTATTAAATTGACGAAGGATTTAATTTTTTTTATTATTGTACCTTAACTTAATTGGAAAGGAAAAATAACTTCTTGTAATTATGTAATTCAACTTTGGAGTGCCTGCTTAGTGAGGATTGATTTGTAATATCTTTGTTTGAGCCTCTCTGCCACTCTCAGGGATTAACTTTTGGTAGAATCGTAATAGTGTAATTACCTAACATTTATCCGGTTTAACACTACTTTAATAAACAAATGAAAATTATTATGTGCAATAACTATTTTGTTTTTGTTGGATGGTATTGAGTGCAATAATATGTCTTCTGTATTGATTATTCTGTGTGAAGTGGAAGGTGTAACTTGTTAAAATTTATATTTTTTTTTCTCCCCGGGGAGGGTACTGTTCATTAATTTATAGTTTATTTCTGGTATGTTTACATGATTGCTATAGTAACTATAATAGAAATTCTAAAGACTAATGTTAAGAAATAATTACTCAGTAATAGTTTGATTTGTAAAACAATAGTACTGCAGTGTTGAATATATTTTTATTTTCCAGGTAAATAGATATATATATATTAATTGCAATAAGAGTTAAATAAATAAATAAGTTTTTCTAGATCATTCAATGGTTAAATTTATTTTGTGTGCTCATGATTTTTACCAGTCTTTACTCAAATGGATTTTAGGGTTATTCCGAAATAAACACAACGCAATTAGAACAGGTTATTGATACTGGTATGTTATGGTAGGAAAGAGTATTCTGGTGTTATGGTCAATTGTAGGATACCTTTTGGTAACGTAGGAAAATTTAGAAGGTAAAAATTCAAAAAAAAAAACAATAACATTTTTGGTGCCATTAAAAAAAAAAGCCATAACATTTATTGGTGCCGTGACCAGGATAAATTGTAGGTGCTGTAAAAATTTTCAGATATAACATTAGCGAATTTAATTAAGTGATTCATAAAAATCAAAATTTTAATTTGTAATTATTCAAAATTTGAGCTACACAAGTTTGGTTATATTCTTTTTTGGCCTATTAATTCTAGTGTAATATATTTTGGCTTTCCGAGTTTACGCGAACTGCGTCGTCAATCTTGTACACGCAAACAATGGATAGGTGATTTTTTTCACGTAATAAACTCAGGTTTTCATGTCAAAAATTAATTTGATTTCTTAGTATTTAATATCATTAGTTGCAGAAAAATTAGCTCTTTAATTTGACATAACTTTCGTTTTTCTAACTTTAATTGCATTTCAGTTATGAGCTTTAATTAGTAAATTTTTCTTCGTTTGCTTGTGATTTAGTTAAAGGGGAATGAAATGCCCTCTTTCCGGTGGAAAATTCACTTTTTGCGAGTTTCAGCGTTCTTCCGTTGGGTCCCCTTGCAGGATTGTTGAAATTCCTAATTTTTCCCTGCCACAGATGGTGTTTATTTGGCGAGGGTTTGGCGACATAGAATTTCCGTTGAGGTTTCAAAGTCGTAGATTTGGCGAGTTTGATAACATGAGGGTATGTTGTTGTTGCAATTATTTTAACTTACGGCGAAAAGTGGGTTGTGCCAACTTGGGAGTCCGGTGTCCTCCCTTTTAACGGGTTGTTTTGGGGGACGAGCTCACTTTTTGACACGTCTTCTACTTTCTTTTGAATTCCTTTCGGTGCTGCGCGCATCGGGAGCAGATTCTGCCGAGAAAATGCTTTTCTTAACCGATAATGTTACGGGCCTCGTGCCTCCGCGCCTTTAGCGCGGCCTCTGGTTTACGTGTATCTTTGTGTATACCTAAGTCTTCGTAGCTACATCATATTTTTTTTGGGTGTGTGCGTTTACATTAAAGTTCTCAAGAAATTTAATGCTGAAAATCGTCATCTAGAAAGATGTCTCTATTGTCTCTACCTAGTTCTCTACCATAGAAATGCTTCATTTGTTTTTTTGGCTTCATCCAACACCCGCTTCTTCTTTGAACTTAGAAGTCGGACTCGCCTATTCCACCGACTGATTCCTGAGCTCAAATTTTCTCCTTGCTGACAGCTGTCGTCTCCATGTCCTGGACTGTATTTCAAATTTCATCCAAGATGGAATCTTCCTTGTTCATCCTGAATCAATTAGAAAACCTCCTCGGCTCCCGTGATAACCTCCATATAATCGACGAACTCTCTTTTCCTCCTAGTCGCTGCCGGCTTTACTCCTGAACTTCCAGGGACAATTTTGTTTCGGATGGTTAGATTTTGCCTGCTACTCAGCAACTGCTTTTCTCAGATAAGTTATTTTTTTTATGTTTTCTTTCCCGGTTAGATAAAGTATAATGAATTCTGCAGTTAAATGATTGAATTAATTGATGAGTTCAGCATTAAATTGTTTTTGTAGTAGACCAAGTTAACCTAACTCTATTGAAATCATTTCTTTTTTTTGTGTGTGTGTGTCGATTAAGTAAAGTATTAAATTGACGAAGGATTTAATTTTTTTTATTATTGTACCTTAACTTAATTGGAAAGGAAAAATAACTTCTTGTAATTATGTAATTCAACTTTGGAGTGCCTGCTTAGTGAGGATTGATTTGTAATATCTTTGTTTGAGCCTCTCTGCCACTCTCAGGGATTAACTTTTGGTAGAATCGTAATAGTGTAATTACCTAACATTTATCCGGTTTAACACTACTTTAATAAACAAATGAAAATTATTATGTGCAATAACTATTTTGTTTTTGTTGGATGGTATTGAGTGCAATAATATGTCTTCTGTATTGATTATTCTGTGTGAAGTGGAAGGTGTAACTTGTTAAAATTTATATTTTTTTTTCTCCCCGGGGAGGGTACTGTTCATTAATTTATAGTTTATTTCTGGTATGTTTACATGATTGCTATAGTAACTATAATAGAAATTCTAAAGACTAATGTTAAGAAATAATTACTCAGTAATAGTTTGATTTGTAAAACAATAGTACTGCAGTGTTGAATATATTTTTATTTTCCAGGTAAATAGATATATATATATTAATTGCAATAAGAGTTAAATAAATAAATAAGTTTTTCTAGATCATTCAATGGTTAAATTTATTTTGTGTGCTCATGATTTTTACCAGTCTTTACTCAAATGGATTTTAGGGTTATTCCGAAATAAACACAACGCAATTAGAACAGGTTATTGATACTGGTATGTTATGGTAGGAAAGAGTATTCTGGTGTTATGGTCAATTGTAGGATACCTTTTGGTAACGTAGGAAAATTTAGAAGGTAAAAATTCAAAAAAAAAAACAATAACATTTTTGGTGCCATTCAAAAAAAAAAGCCATAACATTTATTGGTGCCGTGACCAGGATAAATTGTAGGTGCTGTAAAAATTTTCAGATATAACATTAGCGAATTTAATTAAGTGATTCATAAAAATCAAAATTTTAATTTGTAATTATTCAAAATTTGAGCTACACAAGTTTGGTTATATTCTTTTTTGGCCTATTAATTCTAGTGTAATATATTTTGGCTTTCCGAGTTTACGCGAACTGCGTCGTCAATCTTGTACACGCAAACAATGGATAGGTGATTTTTTTCACGTAATAAACTCAGGTTTTCATGTCAAAAATTAATTTGATTTCTTAGTATTTAATATCATTAGTTGCAGAAAAATTAGCTCTTTAATTTGACATAACTTTCGTTTTTCTAACTTTAATTGCATTTCAGTTATGAGCTTTAATTAGTAAATTTTTCTTCGTTTGCTTGTGATTTAGTTAAAGGGGAATGAAATGCCCTCTTTCCGGTGGAAAATTCACTTTTTGCGAGTTTCAGCGTTCTTCCGTTGGGTCCCCTTGCAGGATTGTTGAAATTCCTAATTTTTCCCTGCCACAGATGGTGTTTATTTGGCGAGGGTTTGGCGACATAGAATTTCCGTTGAGGTTTCAAAGTCGTAGATTTGGCGAGTTTGATAACATGAGGGTATGTTGTTGTTGCAATTATTTTAACTTACGGCGAAAAGTGGGTTGTGCCAACTTGGGAGTCCGGTGTCCTCCCTTTTAACGGGTTGTTTTGGGGGACGAGCTCACTTTTTGACACGTCTTCTACTTTCTTTTGAATTCCTTTCGGTGCTGCGCGCATCGGGAGCAGATTCTGCCGAGAAAATGCTTTTCTTAACCGATAATGTTACGGGCCTCGTGCCTCCGCGCCTTTAGCGCGGCCTCTGGTTTACGTGTATCTTTGTGTATACCTAAGTCTTCGTAGCTACATCATATTTTTTTTGGGTGTGTGCGTTTACATTAAAGTTCTCAAGAAATTTAATGCTGAAAATCGTCATCTAGAAAGATGTCTCTATTGTCTCTACCTAGTTCTCTACCATAGAAATGCTTCATTTGTTTTTTTGGCTTCATCCAACACCCGCTTCTTCTTTGAACTTAGAAGTCGGACTCGCCTATTCCACCGACTGATTCCTGAGCTCAAATTTTCTCCTTGCTGACAGCTGTCGTCTCCATGTCCTGGACTGTATTTCAAATTTCATCCAAGATGGAATCTTCCTTGTTCATCCTGAATCAATTAGAAAACCTCCTCGGCTCCCGTGATAACCTCCATATAATCGACGAACTCTCTTTTCCTCCTAGTCGCTGCCGGCTTTACTCCTGAACTTCCAGGGACAATTTTGTTTCGGATGGTTAGATTTTGCCTGCTACTCAGCAACTGCTTTTCTCAGATAAGTTATTTTTTTTATGTTTTCTTTCCCGGTTAGATAAAGTATAATGAATTCTGCAGTTAAATGATTGAATTAATTGATGAGTTCAGCATTAAATTGTTTTTGTAGTAGACCAAGTTAACCTAACTCTATTGAAATCATTTCTTTTTTTTTGTGTGTGTGTGTCGATTAAGTAAAGTATTAAATTGACGAAGGATTTAATTTTTTTTATTATTGTACCTTAACTTAATTGGAAAGGAAAAATAACTTCTTGTAATTATGTAATTCAACTTTGGAGTGCCTGCTTAGTGAGGATTGATTTGTAATATCTTTGTTTGAGCCTCTCTGCCACTCTCAGGGATTAACTTTTGGTAGAATCGTAATAGTGTAATTACCTAACATTTATCCGGTTTAACACTACTTTAATAAACAAATGAAAATTATTATGTGCAATAACTATTTTGTTTTTGTTGGATGGTATTGAGTGCAATAATATGTCTTCTGTATTGATTATTCTGTGTGAAGGTGTAACTTGTTAAAATTTATATTTTTTTTTCTCCCCGGGGAGGGTACTGTTCATTAATTTATAGTTTATTTCTGGTATGTTTACATGATTTCTATAGTAACTATAATAGAAATTCTAAAGACTAATGTTAAGAAATAATTACTCAGTAATAGTTTGATTTGTAAAACAATACTAGTGCAGTGTTGAATACATTTTGATTTTCCAGGTAAATAGATATATATATATTAATTGCAATAAGGGTTAAATAAATAAATAATTTTTTCTAGATCATTCAATGGTTAAATTTATTTTGTGTGCTCATGATTTTTACCAGTCTTTACTCAAATGGATTTTAGGGTTATTCCGAAATAAACACAACGCAATTAGAACAGGTTATTGATACTGGTATGTTATGGTAGGAAAGAGTATTCTGGTGTTATGGTCAATTGTAGGATACCTTTTGGTAACGTAGGAAAATTTAGAAGGTAAAAATTCAAAAAAAAAACCATAACATTTTTGGTGCCATTCAAATAAAAAGGAAGGCATAACATTTATTGGTGCCGTGAACAGGATAAATTGTAGGTGCTGTAAAAATTTTCAGATATAACATTAGCGAATTTAATTAAGTGATTCATAAAAATCAAAATTTTAATTTGTAATTATTCAAAATTTGAACTACACAAGTTTGGTTATATTCTTTTTTGGTCTATTAATTCTATTGTAATATATTTTGGCTTTCCGAGTTTACGCGAACTGCGTCGTCAATCTTGTACACGCAAACAATGGATAGGTGATTTTTTTCACGTAATAAACTCAGTTTTTCATGTCAAAAATTAATATAATTTCTTAGTATTTAATATCATTAGTTGCAGAAAAATTAGCTCTTTAATTTGACATAACTTTCGTTTTTCTAACTTTAATTGCATTTCAGTTATGAGCTTTAATTAGTAAATTTTTCTTCGTTTGCTTGTGATTTAGTTAAAGGGGGATGAAATGCCCTCTTTCCGGTGGAAAAGTCACTTTTTGCGAGGGTCAGCGTTCTTTCGTTGGGACCCCTTGCAGGGTTGTTGAAATTCCTAATTGTTCCCTGACACAGGTGGTGTTTATTTGGCGAGGGTTTGGCGACATAGAATTTCCGTTGAGGTTTCAAAGTAGTGGATTTGGCGAGTTTGATAACATGAGGGTATGTTGTTGTTGCAATTATTTTAACTTTCCGCGAAAAGTGGGTTGTGCCAACTTGGCAGTCCGGTGTCCTCCCTTTTAACGGGTTGTTTCGGGGGACGAGCTCACTTTTTGACACGTCTTCTGCTTTCTTTTGAATTCCTTTCGGTGCTGCGCGCATCGGGAGCAGATTCTGCCGAGAAAATGCTTTTCTTAACCGATAATGTTACGGGCCTCGTGCCTCCGCGCCTTGAACGCGGGCTCTGGTTTACGGGTATCTTTGTGTATACTTAAGTCTTCCTAGCTACATGATATTTTTTTGGGTGTATGCGTTTACATTAAAGTTCTCAAGAAATTTAATGCTGAAAATCGTCATCTAGAAAGATGTCTCTATTGTCTCTACTTAGTTCTCTACCATAGAAATGCTTCATTTGTTTTTTTGGCTTCATCCAACACCCGCTTCTTCTTTGAACTTAGAAGTCGGACTCGCCTATTCCACCGACTGATTCCTGAGCTCAAATTTTCTCCTTGCTGACAGCTGTCGTCTCCAAGTCCTGGACTGTATTTCAAATTTCATCCAAGATGGGATCTTCCTTGTTCATCCTGAATCAATTAGAAAACCTCCTCGGCTCCCGTGATAACCTCCATATAATCGACGAACTCTCTTTTCCTCCTACTCGCCGCCGGCTTTACTCCTGAACTTCCAGGGACAATTTTGTTTCGGATGGTTAGATTTTGCCTGCTACTCAGCAACTGCTTTTCTCAGATAAGTTATTTTTTTTATGTTTTCTTTCCCGGTTAGATAAAGTATAATGAATTCTGCAGTTAAATGATTGAATTAATTGATGAGTTGAGCATTAAATTTTTTTTGTAGTAGACCAAGTTAACCTAACTCTATTTAAATCATTTTTTTGTGTGTGTGTCGATTAAGTAAAGTATTAAATTGACGAAGGATTTAATTTTTTTTATTATTGTAACTTAACTTAATTGTAAAGGAAAAATAAGTTCTTCTTGTAATTATGTAATTCAACTTTGGAGTGCCTGCTTAGTGAGGATTGATTTGTAATATCTTTGTTTGAGCCTCTCTGCTACTCTCAGGGATAAACTTTTGGTAGAATCGTAATAGTGTAATTACCTAACATTTATCCGGTTAAACACTACTTTAATAAACAAATGAAAATTATTATGTGCAATAACTATTTCATTTTTGTTGGATGGTATTGAGTGCAATAATGTGTCTTCTGTATTGATTATTCTGTGTGAAGTGGAAGGTGTAACTTGTTAAGATTTATATTTTTTTTTCTCCCCGGGGAGGGTACTGTTCATTAATTTATAGTTTATTTCCGGTATGTTTACATGATTTCTATAGTAACTATAATAGAAATTCTAAAGACTAATGTTAAGAAACAATTACTCAGTAATAGTTTGATTTGTAAAACAATAGTAGTGCAGTGTTGAATACATTTTGATTTTCCAGGTAAATAGATATATATATATTAATTGCAATAAGGGTTAAATAAATAAATAATTTTTTCTAGATCATTCAATGGTTAAATTTATTTTGTGTGCTCATGATTTTTACCAGTCTTTACTCAAATGGATTTTAGTGTTATTCCGAAATAAACACAACGCAATTAGAACAGGTTATTGATACTGGTATGTTAAGGTAGGAAAGAGTATTCTGGTGTTATGGTCAATTGTAGGACACCTTTTGGTAACGTAGGAAAATTTAGAAGGTAAAAATTCAAAAAAAAAACCATAACATTTTTGGTGCCATTCAAAAAAAAAAAGGCATAACATTTATTGGTGCCGTGACCAGGATAAATTGTAGGTGCTGTAAAAATTTTCAGATATAACATTAGCGAATTTAATTAAGTGATTCATAAAAATCAAAATTTTAATTTGTAATTATTCAAAATTTGAGCTACACAAGTTTGGTTATATTCTTTTTTGGCCTATTAATTCTAGTGTAATATATTTTGGCTTTCCGAGTTTACGCGAACTGCGTCGTCAATCTTGTACACGCAAACAATGGATAGGTGATTTTTTTCACGTAATAAACTCAGTTTTTCATGTCAAAAATTAATATAATTTCTTAGTATTTAATATCATTAGTTGCAGAAAAATTAGCTCTTTAATTTGACATAACTTTCGTTTTTCTAACTTTAATTGCATTTCAGTTATGAGCTTTAATTAGTAAATTTTTCTTCGTTTGCTTGTGATTTAGTTAAAGGGGGATGAAATGCCCTCTTTCCGGTGGAAAAGTCACTTTTTGCGAGGGTCAGCGTTCTTTCGTTGGGACCCCTTGCAGGGTTGTTGAAATTCCTAATTGTTCCCTGCCACAGGTGGTGTTTATTTGGCGAGGGTTTGGCGACATAGAATTTCCGTTGAGGTTTCAAAGTAGTGGATTTGGCGAGTTTGATAACATGAGGGTATGTTGTTGTTGCAATTATTTTAACTTTCGGCGAAAAGTGGGTTGTGCCAACTTGGCAGTCCGGTGTCCTCCCTTTTAACGGGTTGTTTCGGGGGACGAGCTCACTTTTTGACACGTCTTCTGCTTTCTTTTGAATTCCTTTCGGTGCTGCGCGCATCGGGAGCAGATTCTGCCGAGAAAATGCTTTTCTTAACCGATAATGTTACGGGCCTCGTGCCTCCGCGCCTTGAACGCGGGCTCTGGTTTACGGGTATCTTTGTGTATACTTAAGTCTTCCTAGCTACATCATATTTTTTTGGGTGTATGCGTTTACATTAAAGTTCTCAAGAAATTTAATGCTGAAAATCGTCATCTAGAAAGATGTCTCTATTGTCTCTACCTAGTTCTCTACCATAGAAATGTTTCATTTGTTTTTTTGGCTTCATCCAACACCCGCTTCTTCTTTGAACTTAGAAGTCGGACTCGCCTATTCCACCGACTGATTCCTGAGCTCAAATTTTCTCCTTGCTGACAGCTGTCGTCTCCAAGTCCTGGACTGTATTTCAAATTTCATCCAACATGGGATCTTCCTTGTTCATCCTGAATCAATTAGAAAACCTCCTCGGCTCCCGTGATAACCTCCACATAATCGACGAACTCTCTTTTCCTCCTACTCGCCGCCGGCTTTACTCCTGAACTTCCAGGGACAATTTTGTTTCGGAGGGTTAGATTTTGCCTGCTACTCAGCAACTGCTTTTCTCAGATAAGTTATTTTTTTTATGTTTTCTTTCCCGGTTAGATAAAGTATAATGAATTCTGTAGTTAAATGATTGAATTAATTGATGAGTTGAGCATTAAATTTTTTTTGTAGTAGACCAAGTTAACCTAACTCTATTGAAATCATTTTTTGTGTGTGTGTCGATTAAGTAAAGTATTAAATTGACGAAGGATTTAATTTTTTTATTATTGTAACTTAACTTAATTGTAAAGGAAAAATAAGTTCTTCTTGTAATTATGTAATTCAACTTTGGAGTGCCTGCTTAGTGAGGATTGATTTGTAATATCTTTGTTTGAGCCTCTCTGCTACTCTCAGGGATAAACTTTTGGTAGAATCGTAATAGTGTAATTACCTATCATTTATCCGGTTAAACACTACTTTAATAAACAAATGAAAATTATTATGTGCAATAACTATTTTATTTTTGTTGGATGGTATTGAGTGCAATAATATGTCTTCTGTATTGATTATTCTGTGTGAAGTGGAAGGTGTAACTTGTTAAGATTTATATTTTTTTTTCTCCCCGGGGAGGGTACTGTTCATTAATTTATAGTTTATTTCTGGTATGTTTACATGATTTCTATAGTAACTATAATAGAAATTCTAAAGACTAATGTTAAGAAATAATTACTCAGTAATAGTTTGATTTGTAAAACAATAGTAGTGCAGTGTTGAATACATTTTGATTTTCCAGGTAAATAGATATATATATATATTAATTGCAATAAGGGTTAAATAAATAAATAATTTTTTCTAGATCATTCAATGGTTAAATTTATTTTGTGTGTTCATGATTTTTACCAGTCTTTACTCAAATGGATTTTAGGGTTATTCCGAAATAAACACAACGCAATTAGAACAGGTTATTGATACTGGTATGTTATGGTAGGAAAGAGTATTCTGGTGTTATGGTCAATTGTAGGATACCTTTTGGTAAAGTAGGAAAATTTAGGAGGTAAAAATTCAAAAAAAAACCATAACATTTTTGGTGCCATTCAAAAAAAAAAGGCATAACATTTATTGGTGCCGTGACCAGGATAAATTGTAGGTGCTGTAAAAATTTTCAGATATAACATTAGCGAATTTAATTAAGTGATTCATAAAAATCAAAATTTTAATTTGTAATTATTCAAAATTTGAGCTACACAAGTTTGGTTATATTCTTTTTTGGCCTATTAATTCTAGTGTAATATATTTTGGCTTTCCGAGTTTACGCGAACTGCGTCGTCAATCTTGTACACGCAAACAATGGATAGGTGATTTTTTTCACGTAATAAACTCAGTTTTTCATGTCAAAAATTAATTTGATTTCTTAGTATTTAATATCATTAGTTGCAGAAAAATTAGCTCTTTAATTTGACATAACTTTCGTTTTTCTAACTTTAATTGCATTTCAGTTATGAGCTTTAATTAGTAAATTTTTCTTCGTTTGCTTGTGATTTAGTTAAAGGGGGATGAAATGCCCTCTTTCCGGTGGAAAAGTCACTTTTTGCGAGGGTCAGCGTTCTTTCGTTGGGACCCCTTGCAGGATTGTTGAAATTCCTAATTGTTCCCTGCCACAGGTGGTGTTTATTTGGCGAGGGTTTGGCGACATAGAATTTCCGTTGAGGTTTTAAAGTAGTGGATTTGGCGAGTTTGATAACATGAGGGTATGTTGTTGTTGCAATTATTTTAACTTTCGGCGAAAAGTGGGTTGTGCCAACTTGGCAGTCCGGTGTCCTCCCTTTTAACGGGTTGTTTCGGGGGACGAGCTCACTTTTTGACACGTCTTCTGCTTTCTTTTGAATTCCTTTCGGTGCTGCGCGCATCGGGAGCAGATTCTGCCGAGAAAATGCTTTTCTTAACCGATAATGTTACGGGCCTCGTGCCTCCGCGCCTTGAACGCGGGCTCTGGTTTACGGGTATCTTTGTGTATACTTAAGTCTTCGTAGCTACATCATATTTTTTTTGGGTGTATGCGTTTACATTAAAGTTCTCAAGAAATTTAATGCTGAAAATCGTCATCTAGAAAGATGTCTCTATTGTCTCTACCTACTTCTCTACCATAGAAATGCTTCATTTGTTTTTTTGGCTTCATCCAACACCCGCTTCTTCTTTGAACTTAGAAGTCGGACTCGCCTATTCCACCGACTGATTCCTGAGCTCAAATTTTCTCCTTGCTGACAGCTGTCGTCTCCAAGTCCTGGACTGTATTTCAAATTTCATCCAAGATGGGATCTTCCTTGTTCATCCTGAATCAATTAGAAAACCTCCTCGGCTCCCGTGATAACCTCCATATAATCGACGAACTCTCTTTTCCTCCTACTCGCCGCCGGCTTTACTCCTGAACTTCCAGGGACAATTTTGTTTCGGATGGTTAGATTTTGCCTGCTACTCAGCAACTGCTTTTCTCAGATAAGTTATTTTTTTTTATGTTTTCTTTCCCGGTTAGATAAAGTATAATGAATTCTGCAGTTAAATGATTGAATTAATTGATGAGTTCAGCATTAAATTGTTTTTGTAGTAGACCAAGTTAACCTAACTCTATTGAAATCATTTCTTTTTTTTGTGTGTGTGTGTGTCGATTAAGTAAAGTATTAAATTGACGAAGGATTTAATTTTTTTTATTATTGTACCTTAACTTAATTGGAAAGGAAAAATAACTTCTTGTAATTATGTAATTCAACTTTGGAGTGCCTGCTTAGTGAGGATTGATCTGTAATATCTTTGTTTGAGCCTCTCTGCTACTTTCAGGGATTAACTTTTGGTAGAATCGTAATAGTGTAATTACCTAACATTTATCCGGTTTAACACTACTTTAATAAACAAATGAAAATTATTATGTGCAATAACTATTTTGTTTTTGTTGGATGGTATTGAGTGCAATAATATGTCTTCTGTATTGATTATTCTGTGTGAAGTGGAAGGTGTAACTTGTTAAAATTTATATTTTTTTTTCTCCCCGGGGAGGGTACTGTTCATTAATTTATAGTTTATTTCTGGTATGTTTACATGATTGCTATAGTAACTATAATAGAAATTCTAAAGACTAATGTTAAGAAATAATTACTCAGTAATAGTTTGATTTGTAAAACAATAGTACTGCAGTGTTGAATATATTTTGATTTTCCAGGTAAATAGATATATATATATTAATTGCAATAAGAGTTAAATAAATAAATAAGTTTTTCTAGATCATTCAATGGTTAAATTTATTTTGTGTGCTCATGATTTTTACCAGTCTTTACTCAAATGGATTTTAGGGTTATTCCGAAATAAACACAACGCAATTAGAACAGGTTATTGATACTGGTATGTTATGGTAGGAAAGAGTATTCTGGTGTTATGGTCAATTGTAGGATACCTTTTGGTAACGTAGGAAAATTTAGAAGGTAAAAATTCAAAAAAAAAACCATAACATTTTTGGTGCCATTCAAAAAAAAAGCCATAACATTTATTGGTGCCGTGACCAGGATAAATTGTAGGTGCTGTAAAAATTTTCAGATATAACATTAGCGAATTTAATTAAGTGATTCATAAAAATCAAAATTTTAATTTGTAATTATTCAAAATTTGCGCTACACAAGTTTGGTTATATTCTTTTTTGGCCTATTAATTCTAGTGTAATATATTTTGGCTTTCCGAGTTTACGCGAACTGCGTCGTCAATCTTGTACACGCAAACAATGGATAGGTGATTTTTTTCACGTAATAAACTCAGGTTTTCATGTCAAAAATTAATTTGATTTCTTAGTATTTAATATCATTAGTTGCAGAAAAATTAGCTCTTTAATTTGACATAACTTTCGTTTTTCTAACTTTAATTGCATTTCAGTTATGAGCTTTAATTAGTAAATTTTTCTTCGTTTGCTTGTGATTTAGTTAAAGGGGAATGAAATGCCCTCTTTCCGGTGGAAAATTCACTTTTTGCGAGTTTCAGCGTTCTTCCGTTGGGTCCCCTTGCAGGATTGTTGAAATTCCTAATTTTTCCCTGCCACAGGTGGTGTTTATTTGGCGAGGGTTTGGCGACATAGAATTTCCGTTGAGGTTTCAAAGTAGTAGATTTGGCGAGTTTGATAACATGAGGGTATGTTGTTGTTGCATGTATTTTAACTTTCGGCGAAAAGTGGGTTGTGCCAACTTGGCAGTCCGGTGTCCTCCCTTTTAACGGGTTGTTTTGGGGGACGAGCTCACTTTTTGACACGTCTTCTACTTTCTTTTGAATTCCTTTCGGTGCTGCGCGCATCGGGAGCAGATTCTGCCGAGAAAATGCTTTTCTTAACCGATAATGTTACGGGCCTCGTGCCTCCGCGCCTTTAGCGCGGCCTCTGGTTTACGTGTATCTTTGTGTATACCTAAGTCTTCGTAGCTACATCATATTTTTTTTGGGTGTGTGCGTTTACATTAAAGTTCTCAAGAAATTTAATGCTGAAAATCGTCATCTAGAAAGATGTCTCTATTGTCTCTACCTAGTTCTCTACCATAGAAATGCTTCATTTGTTTTTTTGGCTTCATCCAACACCCGCTTCTTCTTTGAACTTAGAAGTCGGACTCGCCTATTCCACCGACTGATTCCTGAGCTCAAATTTTCTCCTTGCTGACAGCTGTCGTCTCCAAGTCCTGGACTGTATTTCAAATTTCATCCAAGATGGAATCTTCCTTGTTCATCCTGAATCAATTAGAAAACCTCCACGGCTCCCGTGATAACCTCCATATAATCGACGAACTCTCTTTTCCTCCTACTCGCTGCCGGCTTTACTCCTGAACTTCCAGGGACAATTTTGTTTCGGATGGTTAGATTTTGCCTGCTACTCAGCAACTGCTTTTCTCAGATAAGTTATTTTTTTTATGTTTTCTTTCCCGGTTAGATAAAGTATAATGAATTCTGCAGTTAAATGATTGAATTAATTGATGAGTTCAGCATTAAATTGTTTTTGTAGTAGACCAAGTTAACCTAACTCTATTGAAATCATTTCTTTTTTTTTGTGTGTGTCGATTAAGTAAAGTATTAAATTGACGAAGGATTTAATTTTTTTTATTATTGTACCTTAACTTAATTGGAAAGGAAAAATAACTTCTTGTAATTATGTAATTCAACTTTGGAGTGCCTGCTTAGTGAGGATTGATTTGTAATATCTTTGTTGGAGCCTCTCTGCTACTCTCAGGGATTAACTTTTGGTAGAATCGTAATAGTGTAATTACCTAACATTTATCCGGTTTAACACTACTTTAATAAACAAATGAAAATTATTATGTGCAATAACTATTTTGTTTTTGTTGGATGGTATTGAGTGCAATAATATGTCTTCTGTATTGATTATTCTGTGTGAAGTGGAAGGTGTAACTTGTTAAAATTTATATTTTTTTTTCTCCCCGGGGAGGGTACTGTTCATTAATTTATAGTTTATTTCTGGTATGTTTACATGATTTCTATAGTAACTATAATAGAAATTCTAAAGACTAATGTTAAGAAATAATTACTCAGTAATAGTTTGATTTGTAAAACAATAGTAGTGCAGTGTTGAATACATTTTGATTTTCCAGGTAAATAGATATATATATATTAATTGCAATAAGGGTTAAATAAATAAATAATTTTTTCTAGATCATTCAATGGTTAAATTTATTTTGTGTGCTCATGATTTTTACCAGTCTTTACTCAAATGGATTTTAGGGTTATTCCGAAATAAACACAACGCAATTAGAACAGGTTATTGATACTGGTATGTTATGGTAGGAAAGAGTATTCTGGTGTTATGGTCAATTGTAGGATACCTTTTGGTAACGTAGGAAAATTTAGAAGGTAAAAATTCAAAAAAAAAACCATAACATTTTTGGTGCCGTGAACAGGATAAATTGTAGGTGCTGTAAAAATTTTCAGATATAACATTAGCGAATTTAATTAAGTGATTCATAAAAATCAAAATTTCAATTTGTAATTATTCAAAATTTGAACTACACAAGTTTGGTTATATTCTTTTTTGGCCTATTAATTCTAGTGTAATATATTTTGGCTTTCCGAGTTTACGCGAACTGCGTCGTCAATCTTGTACACGCAAACAATGGATAGGTGATTTTTTTCACGTAATAAACTCAGTTTTTCATGTCAAAAATTAATTTGATTTCTTAGTATTTAATATCATTAGTTGCAGAAAAATTAGCTCTTTAATTTGACATAACTTTCGTTTTTCTAACTTTAATTGCATTTCAGTTATGAGCTTTAATTAGTAAATTTTTCTCCGTTTGCTTGTGATTTAGTTAAAGGGGTATGAAATGCCCTCTTTCCGGTGGAAAAGTCACTTTTTGCGAGTTTCAGCGTTCTTCCGTTGGGTCCCCTTGCAGGATGGTTGAAATTCCTAATTTTTCCCTGCCACAGGTGGTGTTTATTTGGCGAGGGTTTGGCGACATAGAATTTCCGTTGAGGTTTCAAAGTAGTGGATTTGGCGAGTTTGATAACATGAGGGTATGTTGTTGTTGCAATTATTTTAACTTTCGGCGAAAAGTGGGTTGTGCCAACTTGGTAGTCCGGTGTCCTCCCTTTTAACGGGTTGTTTCGGGGGACGAGCTCACTTTTTGACACGTCTTCTGCTTTCTTTTGAATACCTTTCGGTGCTGCGCGCATCGGGAGAATATTCTGCCGAGAAAATGCTTTTCTTAACCGATAATGTTACGGCCCTCGTGCCTCCGCGCCTTTAGCGCGGGCTCTGGTTTACGGGTATCTTTGTGTATACCTAAGTCTTCGTAGCTACATCATATTTTTTTTGGGTGTATGCGTTTACATTAAAGTTCTCAAGAAATTTAATGCTGAAAATCGTCATCTAGAAAGATGTCTCTATTGTCTCTACCTAGTTCTCTACCATAGAAATGCTTCATTTGTTTTTTTGGCTTCATCCAACACCCGCTTCTTCTTTGAACTTAGAAGTCGGACTCGCCTATTCCACCGACTGATTCCTGACCTCAAATTTTCTCCTTGCTGACAGCTGTCGTCTCCAAGTCCTGGACTGTATTTCAAATTTCATCCAAGAAGGGATCTTCCTTGTTCATCCTGAATCAATTAGAAAACCTCCTCGGCTCCCGTGATAACCTCCATATAATCGACGAACTCTCTTTTCCTCCTACTCGCTGCCGGCTTTACTCCTGAACTTCCAGGGACAATTTTGTTTCGGATGGTTAGATTTTGCCTGCTACTCAGCAACTGCTTTTCTCAGATAAGTTATTTTTTTTATGTTTTCTTTCCCGGTTAGATAAAGTATAATGAATTCTGCAGTTAAATGATTGAATTAATTGATGAGTTCAGCATTAAATTGTTTTTGTAGTAGACCAAGTTAACCTAACTCTATTGAAATCATTTCTTTTTTTTGTGTGTGTCGATTAAGTAAAGTATTAAATTGACGAAGGATTTAATTTTTTTTATTATTGTACCTTAACTTAATTGGAAAGGAAAAATAACTTCTTGTAATTATGTAATTCAACTTTGGAGTGCCTGCTTAGTGAGGATTGATTTGTAATATCTTTGTTGGAGCCTCTCTGCTACTCTCAGGGATTAACTTTTGGTAGAATCGTAATAGTGTAATTACCTAACATTTATCCGGTTTAACACTACTTTAATAAACAAATGAAAATTATTATGTGCAATAACTATTTTGTTTTTGTTGGATGGTATTGAGTGCAATAATATGTCTTCTGTATTGATTATTCTGTGTGAAGTGGAAGGTGTAACTTGTTAAAATTTATATTTTTTTTTCTCCCCGGGGAGGGTACTGTTCATTAATTTATAGTTTATTTCTGGTATGTTTACATGATTTCTATAGTAACTATAATAGAAATTCTAAAGACTAATGTTAAGAAATAATTACTCAGTAATAGTTTGATTTGTAAAACAATAGTAGTGCAGTGTTGAATACATTTTGATTTTCCAGGTAAATAGATATATATATATTAATTGCAATAAGGGTTAAATAAATAAATAATTTTTTCTAGATCATTCAATGGTTAAATTTATTTTGTGTGCTCATGATTTTTACCAGTCTTTACTCAAATGGATTTTAGGGTTATTCCGAAATAAACACAACGCAATTAGAACAGGTTATTGATACTGGTATGTTATGGTAGGAAAGAGTATTCTGGTGTTATGGTCAATTGTAGGATACCTTTTGGTAACGTAGGAAAATTTAGAAGGTAAAAATTCAAAAAAAAACCATAACATTTTTGGTGCCATTCAAAAAAAAAAGGCATAACATTTATTGGTGCCGTGACCAGGATAAATTGTAGGTGCTGTAAAAATTTTCAGATATAACATTAGCGAATTTAATTAAGTCATTCATAAAAATCAAAATTTTAATTTGTAATTATTCAAAATTTGAGCTACACAAGTTTGGTTATATTCTTTTTTGGCCTATTAATTCTAGTGTAATATATTTTGGCTTTCCGAGTTTACGCGAACTGCGTCGTCAATCTTGTACACGCAAACAATGGATAGGTGATTTTTTTCACGTAATAAACTCAGTTTTTCATGTCAAAAATTAATATAATTTCTTAGTATTTAATATCATTAGTTGCAGAAAAATTAGCTCTTTAATTTGACATAACTTTCGTTTTTCTAACTTTAATTGCATTTCAGTTATGAGCTTTAATTAGTAAATTTTTCTTCGTTTGCTTGTGATTTAGTTAAAGGCGGATGAAATGCCCTCTTTCCGGTGGAAAAGTCACTTTTTGCGAGGGTCAGCGTTCTTTCGTTGGGACCCCTTGCAGGGTTGTTGAAATTCCTAATGGTTCCCTGACACAGGTGGTGTTTATTTGGCGAAGTTTTGGCGACATAGAATTTCCGTTGAGGTTTCAAAGTAGTGGATTTGGCGAGTTTGATAACATGAGGGTATGTTGTTGTTGCAATTATTTTAACTTTCGGCGAAAAGTGGGTTGTGCCAACTTGGCAGTCCGGTGTCCTCCCTTTTAACGGGTTGTTTCGGGGGACGAGCTCACTTTTTGACACGTCTTCTGCTTTCTTTTGAATTCCTTTCGGTGCTGCGCGCATCGGGAGCAGATTCTGCCGAGAAAATGCTTTTCTTAACCGATAATGTTACGGGCCTCGTGCCTCCGCGCCTTGAACGCGGGCTCTGGTTTACGGGTATCTTTGTGTATACTTAAGTCTTCCTAGCTACATCATATTTTTTTTGGGTGTATGCGTTTACATTAAAGTTCTCAAGAAATTTAATGCTGAAAATCGTCATCTAGAAAGATGTCTCTATTGTCTCTACTTAGTTCTCTACCATAGAAATGCTTCATTTGTTTTTTTGGCTTCATCCAACACCCGCTTCTTCTTTGAACTTAGAAGTCGGACTCGCCTATTCCACCGACTGATTCCTGAGCTCAAATTTTCTCCTTGCTGACAGCTGTCGTCTCCAAGTCCTGGACTGTATTTCAAATTTCATCCAAGATGGGATCTTCCTTGTTCATCCTGAATCAATTAGAAAACCTCCTCGGCTCCCGTGATAACCTCCATATAATCGACGAACTCTCTTTTCCTCCTACTCGCCGCCGGCTTTACTCCTGAACTTCCAGGGACAATTTTGTTTCGGATGGTTAGATTTTGCCTGCTACTCAGCAACTGCTTTTCTCAGATAAGTTATTTTTTTTATGTTTTCTTTCCCGGTTAGATAAAGTATAATGAATTCTGCAGTTAAATGATTGAATTAATTGATGAGTTGAGCATTAAATTTTTTTTGTAGTAGACCAAGTTAACCCAACTCTATTGAAATCATTTTTTTGTGTGTGTGTCGATTAAGTAAAGTATTAAATTGACGAAGGATTTAATTTTTTTTATTATTGTAACTTAACTTAATTGTAAAGGAAAAATAAGTTCTTCTTGTAATTATGTAATTCAACTTTGGAGTGCCTGCTTAGTGAGGATTGATTTGTAATATCTTTGTTTGAGCCTCTCTGCTACTCTCAGGGATAAACTTTTGGTAGAATCGTAATAGTGTAATTACCTAACATTTATCCGGTTAAACACTACTTTAATAAACAAATGAAAATTATTATGTGCAATAACTATTTTATTTTTGTTGGATGGTATTGAGTGCAATAATATGTCTTCTGTATTGATTATTCTGTGTGAAGTGGAAGGTGTAACATGTTAAGATTTATATTTTTTTTTCTCCCCGGGGAGGGTACTGTTCATTAATTTATAGTTTATTTCTGGTATGTTTACATGATTTCTATAGTAACTATAATAGAAATTCTAAAGACTAATGTTAAGAAATAATTACTCAGTAATAGTTTGATTTGTAAAACAATAGTAGTGCAGTGTTGAATACATTTTGATTTTCCAGGTAAATAGATATATATATATTAATTGCAATAAGGGTTAAATAAATAAATAATTTTTTCTAGATCATTCAATGGTTAAATTTATTTTGTGTGCTCATGATTTTTACCAGTCTTTACTCAAATGGATTTTAGGGTTATTCCGAAATAAACACAACGCAATTAGAACAGGTTATTGATACTGGTATGTTATGGTAGGAAAGAGTATTCTGGTGTTATGGTCAATTGTAGGATACCTTTTGGTAACGTAGGAAAATTTAGAAGGTAAAAATTCAAAAAAAAAACCATAACATTTTTGGTGCCATTCAAAAAAAAAGGCATAACATTTATTGGTGCCGTGACCAGGATAAATTGTAGGTGCTGTAAAAATTTTCAGATATAACATTAGCGAATTTAATTAAGTGATTCATAAAAATCAAAATTTTAATTTGTAATTATTCAAAATTTGAGCTACACAAGTTTGGTTATATTCTTTTTTGGCCTATTAATTCTAGTGTAATATATTTTGGCTTTCCGAGTTTACGCGAACTGCGTCGTCAATCTTGTACACGCAAACAATGGATAGGTGATTTTTTTCACGTAATAAACTCAGTTTTTCATGTCAAAAATTAATTTGATTTCTTAGTATTTAATATCATTAGTTGCAGAAAAATTAGCTCTTTAATTTGACATAACTTTCGTTTTTCTAACTTTAATTGCATTTCAGTTATGAGCTTTAATTAGTAAATTTTTCTTCGTTTGCTTGTGATTTAGTTAAAGGGGGATGAAATGCCCACTTTCCGGTTGAAAAGACACTTTTTTCGAGTTTCAGCGTTCTTTCGTTGGGACCCCTTGCAGGGTTGTTGAAATTCCTAATTTTTTCCTGCCACAGGTGGTGTTTATTTGGCGAGGGTTTGGCGACATAGAATTTCAGTTGAGGTTTCAAAGTGGTGGATTTGGCGAGTTTGATAACATGAGGGTATGTTTTTGTTGCAATCATTTTAACTTCCGGTTAAAAGTGGGTTGTGCCAACTTGGCAGTCCGGCGTCCTCCCTTTTAACGGGTTGTTTTGGGGGACGAGCACACTTTTTGACACGTCTTCTGCTTTCTTTTGAATTCCTTTCGTTGCTGGGCGCATCGGCAGCAGATTCTGCCGAGAAAATGCTTTTCTTAACCGATAATGTTACGGCCCTCGTGCCTCCGCGCCTTGAGCGCGGGCCCTGGTCTACGGGTATCTTTGTCTATACCTAGGTCTTCGTAGCTACATCATATTTTTTTGGGGGGTGTATGCGTTTACATTAAAGTTCTCAAGAAATTTAATGCTGAAAATCGTCGTCTAGAAAGATGTCTCTACTGTCTTTACCTAGTTCTCTACCATAGAAATGCTTCATTTGTTTTTTTGGCTTCATCCAACACCCGCTTCTTTGAACTTAGAAGTCGGACTCGCCTATTCCACCGACTGATTCCTGAGCTCAAATTTTCTCCTTGCTGACAGCTGTCGTCTCCAAGTCCTGGACTGTATTTCAAATTTCATCCAAGATGGGATCTTCCTTGTTCATCCTGAATCAATTAGAAAACCTCCTCGGCTCCCGTGATAACCTCCATATAATCGACGAACTCCCTTTTCCTCCCACTCGCTGCCGGCTTTACTCCTGAACTTCCAGGGACAATTTTGTTTCGGATGGTTAGATTTTGCCTGCTACTCAGCAACTGCTTTTCTCAGATAAGTTATTTTTTTTATGTTTTCTTTCCCGGTTAGATAAAGTATAATGAACTCTGCAGTTAAATGATTGAATTAATTGATGAGTTGAGCATTAAATTTTTTTTGTAGTAGACCAAGTTAACCTAACTCTATTGAAATCATTTTTTTGTGTGTGTGTCGATTAAGTAAAGTATTAAATTGACGAAGGATTTAATTTTTTTTATTATTGTAACTTAACTTAATTGTAAAGGAAAAATAAGTTCTTCTTGTAATTATGTAATTCAACTTTGGAGTGCCTGCTTAGTGAGGATTGATTTGTAATATCTTTGTTTGAGCCTCTCTGCTACTCTCAGGGATAAACTTTTGGTAGAATCGTAATAGTGTAATTACCTAACATTTATCCGGTTAAACACTACTTTAATAAACAAATGAAAATTATTATGTGCAATAACTATTTTATTTTTGTTGGATGGTATTGAGTGCAATAATATGTCTTCTGTATTGATTATTCTCTGTGAAGTGGAAGGTGTAACTTGTTAAGATTTATATTTTTTTTCTCCCCGGGGAGGGTACTGTTCATTAATTTATAGTTTATTTCTGGTATGTTTACATGATTTCTATAGTAACTATAATAGAAATTCTAAAGACTAATGTTAAGAAATAATTACTCAGTAATAGTTTGATTTGTAAAACAATAGTAGTGCAGTGTTGAATACATTTTGATTTTCCAGGTAAATAGATATATATATATTAATTGCAATAAGGGTTAAATAAATAAATAATTTTTTCTAGATCATTCAATGGTTAAATTTATTTTGTGTGCTCATGATTTTTACCAGTCTTTACTCAAATGGATTTTAGGGTTATTCCGAAATAAACACAACGCAATTAGAACAGGTTATTGATACTGGTATGTTATGGTAGGAAAGAGTATTCTGGTGTTATGGTCAATTGTAGGATACCTTTTGGTAACGTAGGAAAATTTAGAAGGTAAAAATTCAAAAAAAAAACCATAACATTTTTGGTGCCATTCAAAAAAAAAGGCATAACATTTATTGGTGCCGTGACCAGGATAAATTGTAGGTGCTGTAAAAATTTTCAGATATAACATTAGCGAATTTAATTAAGTGATTCATAAAAATCAAAATTTTAATTTGTAATTATTCAAAATTTGAGCTACACAAGTTTGGTTATATTCTTTTTTGGCCTATTAATTCTAGTGTAATATATTTTGGCTTTCCGAGTTTACGCGAACTGCGTCGTCAATCTTGTACACGCAAACAATGGATAGGTGATTTTTTTCACGTAATAAACTCAGTTTTTCATGTCAAAAATTAATTTGATTTCTTAGTATTTAATATCATTAGTTGCAGAAAAATTAGCTCTTTAATTTGACATAACTTTCGTTTTTCTAACTTTAATTGCATTTCAGTTATGAGCTTTAATTAGTAAATTTTTCTTCGTTTGCTTGTGATTTAGTTAAAGGGGGATGAAATGCCCACTTTCCGGTTGAAAAGACACTTTTTTCGAGTTTCAGCGTTCTTTCGTTGGGACCCCTTGCAGGGTTGTTGAAATTCCTAATTTTTTCCTGCCACAGGTGGTGTTTATTTGGCGAGGGTTTGGCGACATAGAATTTCAGTTGAGGTTTCAAAGTGGTGGATTTGGCGAGTTTGATAACATGAGGGTATGTTTTTGTTGCAATCATTTTAACTTCCGGTTAAAAGTGGGTTGTGCCAACTTGGCAGTCCGGCGTCCTCCCTTTTAACGGGTTGTTTTGGGGGACGAGCACACTTTTTGACACGTCTTCTGCTTTCTTTTGAATTCCTTTCGTTGCTGGGCGCATCGGCAGCAGATTCTGCCGAGAAAATGCTTTTCTTAACCGATAATGTTACGGCCCTCGTGCCTCCGCGCCTTGAGCGCGGGCCCTGGTCTACGGGTATCTTTGTCTATACCTAGGTCTTCGTAGCTACATCATATTTTTTTGGGGGGTGTATGCGTTTACATTAAAGTTCTCAAGAAATTTAATGCTGAAAATCGTCGTCTAGAAAGATGTCTCTACTGTCTTTACCTAGTTCTCTACCATAGAAATGCTTCATTTGTTTTTTTGGCTTCATCCAACACCCGCTTCTTTGAACTTAGAAGTCGGACTCGCCTATTCCACCGACTGATTCCTGAGCTCAAATTTTCTCCTTGCTGACAGCTGTCGTCTCCAAGTCCTGGACTGTATTTCAAATTTCATCCAAGATGGGATCTTCCTTGTTCATCCTGAATCAATTAGAAAACCTCCTCGGCTCCCGTGATAACCTCCATATAATCGACGAACTCCCTTTTCCTCCCACTCGCTGCCGGCTTTACTCCTGAACTTCCAGGGACAATTTTGTTTCGGATGGTTAGATTTTGCCTGCTACTCAGCAACTGCTTTTCTCAGATAAGTTATTTTTTTTATGTTTTCTTTCCCGGTTAGATAAAGTATAATGAACTCTGCAGTTAAATGATTGAATTAATTGATGAGTTGAGCATTAAATTTTTTTTGTAGTAGACCAAGTTAACCTAACTCTATTGAAATCATTTTTTTGTGTGTGTGTCGATTAAGTAAAGTATTAAATTGACGAAGGATTTAATTTTTTTTATTATTGTAACTTAACTTAATTGTAAAGGAAAAATAAGTTCTTCTTGTAATTATGTAATTCAACTTTGGAGTGCCTGCTTAGTGAGGATTGATTTGTAATATCTTTGTTTGAGCCTCTCTGCTACTCTCAGGGATAAACTTTTGGTAGAATCGTAATAGTGTAATTACCTAACATTTATCCGGTTAAACACTACTTTAATAAACAAATGAAAATTATTATGTGCAATAACTATTTTATTTTTGTTGGATGGTATTGAGTGCAATAATATGTCTTCTGTATTGATTATTCTCTGTGAAGTGGAAGGTGTAACTTGTTAAGATTTATATTTTTTTCTCCCCGGGGAGGGTACTGTTCATTAATTTATAGTTTATTTCTGGTATGTTTACATGATTTCTATAGTAACTATAATAGAAATTCTAAAGACTAATGTTAAGAAATAATTACTCAGTAATAGTTTGATTTGTAAAACAATAGTAGTGCAGTGTTGAATACATTTTGATTTTCCAGGTAAATAGATATATATATATTAATTGCAATAAGGGTTAAATAAATAAATAATTTTTTCTAGATCATTCAATGGTTAAATTTATTTTGTGTGCTCATGATTTTTACCAGTCTTTACTCAAATGGATTTTAGGGTTATTCCGAAATAAACACAACGCAATTAGAACAGGTTATTGATACTGGTATGTTATGGTAGGAAAGAGTATTCTGGTGTTATGGTCAATTGTAGGATACCTTTTGGTAACGTAGGAAAATTTAGAAGGTAAAAATTCAAAAAAAAAACCATAACATTTTTGGTGCCATTCAAAAAAAAAGGCATAACATTTATTGGTGCCGTGACCAGGATAAATTGTAGGTGCTGTAAAAATTTTCAGATATAACATTAGCGAATTTAATTAAGTGATTCATAAAAATCAAAATTTTAATTTGTAATTATTCAAAATTTGAGCTACACAAGTTTGGTTATATTCTTTTTTGGCCTATTAATTCTAGTGTAATATATTTTGGCTTTCCGAGTTTACGCGAACTGCGTCGTCAATCTTGTACACGCAAACAATGGATAGGTGATTTTTTTCACGTAATAAACTCAGTTTTTCATGTCAAAAATTAATTTGATTTCTTAGTATTTAATATCATTAGTTGCAGAAAAATTAGCTCTTTAATTTGACATAACTTTCGTTTTTCTAACTATAATTGCATTTCAGTTATGAGCTTTAATTAGTAAATTTTTCTTCGTTTGCTTGTGATTTAGTTAAAGGGGGATGAAATGCCCTCTTTCCGGTGGAAAAGTCACTTTTTGCGAGGGTCAGCGTTCTTTCGTTGGGACCCCTTGCAGGGTTGTTGAAATTCCTAATTGTTCCCTGCCACAGGTGGTGTTTATTTGGCGAGGGTTTGGCGACATAGAATTTCCGTTGAGGTTTCAAAGTAGTGGATTTGGCGAGTTTGATAACATGAGGGTATGTTGTTGTTGCAATTATTTTAACTTTCGGCGAAAAGTGGGTTGTGCCAACTTGGCAGTCCGGTGTCCTCCCTTTTAACGGGTTGTTTCGGGGGACGAGCTCACTTTTTGACACGTCTTCTGCTTTCTTTTGAATTCCTTTCGGTGCTGCGCGCATCGGGAGCAGATTCTGCCGAGAAAATGCTTTTCTTAACCGATAATGTTACGGCCCTCGTGCCTCCGCGCCTTGAACGCGGGCTCTGGTTTACGGGTATCTTTGTGTATACTTAAGTCTTCGTAGCTACATCATATTTTTTTGGGTGTATGCGTTTACATTAAAGTTCTCAAGAAATTTAATGCTGAAAATCGTCATCTAGAAAGATGTCTCTATTGTCTCTACCTAGTTCTCTACCATAGAAATGCTTCATTTGTTTTTTTGGCTTCATCCAACACCCGCTTCTTCTTTGAACTTAGAAGTCGGACTCGCCTATTCCACCGACTGATTCCTGAGCTCAAATTTTCTCCTTGCTGACAGCTGTCGTCTCCAAGTCCTGGACTGTATTTCAAATTTCATCCAAGATGGGATCTTCCTTGTTCATCCTGAATCAATTAGAAAACCTCCTCGGCTCCCGTGATAACCTCCATATAATCGACGAACTCTCTTTTCCTCCTACTCGCTGCCGGCTTTACTCCTGAACTTCCAGGGACAATTTTGTTTCGGATGGTTAGATTTTGCCTGCTACTCAGCAACTGCTTTTCTCAGATAAATTATTTTTTTTATGTTTTCTTTCCCGGTTAGATAAAGTATAATTAATTCTGCAGTTAAATGATTGAATTAATTGAGGAGTTGAGCATTAAATTTTTTTTGTAGTAGACCAAGTTAACCTAACTCTATTGAAATCATTTTTTTGTGTGTGTGTCGATTAAGTAAAGTATTAAATTGACGAAGGATTTAATTTTTTTTATTATTGTAACTTAACTTAATTGTAAAGGAAAAATAAGTTCTTGTAATTATGTAATTCAACTTTGGAGTGCCTGCTTAGTGAGGATTGATTTGTAATATCTTTGTTTGAGCCTCTCTGCTACTCTCAGGGATAAACTTTTGGTAGAATCGTAATAGTGTAATTACCTAACATTTATCCGGTTAAACACTACTTTAATAAACAAATGAAAATTATTATGTGCAATAACTATTTTATTTTTGTTGGATGGTGTTGAGTGCAATAATATGTCTTCTGTATTGATTATTCTGTGTGAAGTGGAAGGTGTAACTTGTTAAGATTTATATTTTTTTTTCTCCCCGGGGAGGGTACTGTTCATTAATTTATAGTTTATTTCTGGTATGTTTACATGATTTCTGTAGTAACTATAATAGAAATTCTAAAGACTAATGTTAAGAAATATTTACTCAGTAATAGTTTGATTTGTAAAACAATAGTAGTGCAGTGTTGAATACATTTTGATTTTCCAGGTAAATAGATATATATATATTAATTGCAATAAGGGTTAAATAAATAAGTAATTTTTTCTAGATCATTCAATGGTTAAATTTATTTTGTATGCTCATGATTTTTACCAGTCTTTACTCAAATGGATTTTAGGGTTATTCCGAAATAAACACAACGCAATTAGAACAGGTTATTGATACTGGTATGTTATGGTAGGAAAGAGTATTCTGGTGTTATGGTCAATTGTAGGATACCTTTTGGTAACGTAGGAAAATTTAGAAGGTAAAAATTCAAAAAAAAACCATAACATTTTTGGTGCCATTCAAAAAAAAAGGCATAACATTTATTGGTGCCGTGACCAGGATAAATTGTAGGTGCTGTAAAAATTTTCAGATATAACATTAGCGAATTTAATTAAGTGATTCATAAAAATCAAAATTTTAATTTGTAATTATTCAAAATTTGAGCTACACAAGTTTGGTTATATTCTTTTTTGGCCTATTAATTCTAGTGTAATATATTTTGGCTTTCCGAGTTTACGCGAACTGCGTCGTCAATCTTGTACACGCAAACAATGGATAGGTGATTTTTTTCACGTAATAAACTCAGTTTTTCATGTCAAAAATTAATTTGATTTCTTAGTATTTAATATCATTAGTTGCAGAAAAATTAGCTCTTTAATTTGACATAACTTTCGTTTTTCTAACTTTAATTGCATTTCAGTTATGAGCTTTAATTAGTAAATTTTTCTTCGTTTGCTTGTGATTTAGTTGAAGGGGGATGAAATGCCCTCTTTCCGGTTGAAAAGACACTTTTTTCGAGTTTCACCGTTCTTTCGTTGGGACCCCTTGCAGGGTTGTTGAAATTCCTAATTTTTTCCTGCCACAGGTGGTGTTTATTTGGCGAGGGTTTGGCGACATAGAATTTCAGTTGAGGTTTCAAAGTCGTGGATTTGGCGAGTTTGATAACATGAGGGTATGTTTTTGTTGCAATTATTTTAACTTCCGGTTAAAAGTGGCTTGTGCCAACTTGGCAGTCCGGCGTCCTCCCTTTTAACGGGTTGTTTTGGGGGACGAGCACACTTTTTGACACGTCTTCTGCTTTCTTTTGAATTCCTTTCGTTGCTGCGCGCATCGGCAGCAGATTCTGCCGAGAAAATGCTTTTCTTAACCGATAATGTTACGGCCCTCGTGCCTCCGCGCCTTGAGCGCGGGCCCTGGTCTACGGGTATCTTTGTTTATACCTAGGTCTTCGTAGCTACATCATATTTTTTGGGGGGGTGTATGCGTTTACATTAAAGTTCTCAAGAAATTTAATGCTGAAAATCGTCGTCTAGAAAGATGTCTCTACTGTCTTTACCTAGTTCTCTACCATAGAAATGCTTCATTTGTTTTTTTGGCTTCATCCAACACCCGCTTCTTTGAACTTAGAAGTCGGACTCGCCTATTCCACCGACTGATTCCTGAGCTCAAATTTTCTCCTTGCTGACAGCTGTCGTCTCCAAGTCCTGGACTGTATTTCAAATTTCATCCAAGATGGGATCTTCCTTGTTCATCCTGAATCAATTAGAAAACCTCCTCGGCTCCCGTGATAACCTCCATATAATCGACGAACTCCCTTTTCCTCCTACTCGCTGCCGGCTTTACTCCTGAACTTCCAGGGACAATTTTGTTTCGGATGGTTAGATTTTGCCTGCTACTCAGCAACTGCTTTTCTCAGATAAGTTATTTTTTTTATGTTTTCTTTCCCGGTTAGATAAAGTATAATGAATTCTGCAGTTAAATGATTGAATTAATTGATGAGTTGAGCATTAAATTTTTTTTGTAGTAGACCAAGTTAACCTAACTCTATTGAAATCATTTTTTTATGTGTGTGTCGATTAAGTAAAGTATTAAATTGACGAAGGATTTAATTTTTTTTTATTATTGTAACTTAACTTAATTGTAAAGGAAAAATAAGTTCTTCTTGTAATTATGCAATTCAACTTTGGAGTGCCTGCTTAGTGAGGATTGATTTGTAATATCTTTGTTTGAGCCTCTCTGCTACTCTCAGGGATAAACTTTTGGTAGAATCGTAATAGTGTAATTACCTAACATTTATCCGGTTAAACACTACTTTAATAAACAAATGAAAATTATTATGTGCAATAACTATTTTATTTTTGTTGGATGGTATTGAGTGCAGTAATATGTCTTCTGTATTGATTATTCTGTGTGAAGTGGAACGTGTAACTTGTTAAGATTTATATTTTTTTTTCTCCCCGGGGAGGGTACTGTTCATTAATTTATAGTTTATTTCTGGTATGTTTACATGATTTCTATAGTAACTATAATAGAAATTCTAAAGACTAATGTTAAGAAATAATTACTCAGTAATAGTTTGATTTGTAAAACAATAGTAGTGCAGTGTTGAATACATTTTGATTTTCCAGGTAAATAGATATATATATATTAATTGCAATAAGGGTTAAATAAATAAATAATTTTTTCTAGATCATTCAATGGTTAAATTTATTTTGTGTGCTCATGATTTTTACCAGTCTTTACTCAAATGGATTTTAGGGTTATTCCGAAATAAACACAACGCAATTAGAACAGGTTATTGATACTGGTATGTTATGGTAGGAAAGAGTATTCTGGTGTTATGGTCAATTGTAGGATACCTTTTGGTAACGTAGGAAAATTTAGAAGGTAAATATTCAAAAAAAAACCATAACATTTTTGGTGCCATTCAAAAAAAAAAGGCATAACATTTATTGGTGCCGTGACCAGGATAAATTGTAGGTGCTGTAAAAATTTTCAGATATAACATTAGCGAATTTAATTAAGTGATTCATAAAAATCAAAATTTTAATTTGTAATTATTCAAAATTTGAGCTACACAAGTTTGGTTATATTCTTTTTTGGCCTATTAATTCTAGTGTAATATATTTTGGCTTTCCGAGTTTACGCGAACTGCGTCGTCAATCTTGTACACGCAAACAATGGATAGGTGATTTTTTTCAAGTAATAAACTCAGTTTTTCATGTCAAAAATTAATTTGATTTCTTAGTATTTAATATCATTAGTTGCAGAAAAATTAGCTCTTTAATTTGACATAACTTTCGTTTTTCTAACTTTAATTGCATTTCAGTTATGAGCTTTAATTAGTAAATTTTTCTTCGTTTGCTTGTGATTTAGTTAAAGGGGGATGAAATGCCCTCTTTCCGGTGGAAAAGTCACTTTTTGCGAGGGTCAGCGTTCTTTCGTTGGGACCCCTTGCAGGGTTGTTGAAATTCCTAATTGTTCCCTACCACAGGTGGTGTTTATTTGGCGAGGGTTTGGCGACATAGAATTTCCGTTGAGGTTTCAAAGTAGTGGATTTGGCGAGTTTGATAACATGAGGGTATGTTGTTGTTGCAATTATTTTAACTTTCGGCGAAAAGTGGGTTGTGCCAACTTGGCAGTCCGGTGTCCTCCCTTTTAACGGGTTGTTTCGGGGGACGAGCTCACTTTTTGACACGTCTTCTGCTTTCTTTTGAATTCCTTTCGGTGCTGCGCGCATCGGGAGCAGATTCTGCCGAGAAAATGCTTTTCTTAACCGATAATGTTACGGGCCTCGTGCCTCCGCGCCTTGAACGCGGGCTCTGGTTTCCGGGTATCTTTGTGTATACTTAAGTCTTCGTAGCTACATCATATTTTTTTTGGGTGTATGCGTTTACATTAAAGTTCTCAAGAAATTTAATGCTGAAAATCGTCATCTAGAAAGATGTCTCTATTGTCTCTACCTAGTTCTCTACCATAGAAATGCTTCATTTGTTTTTTTGGCTTCATCCAACACCCGCTTCTTCTTTGAACTTAGAAGTCGGACTCGCCTATTCCACCGACTGATTCCTGAGCTCAAATTTTCTCCTTGCTGACAGCTGTCGTCTCCAAGTCCTGGACTGTATTTCAAATATCATCCAAGATGGGATCTTCCTTCTTCATCCTGAATCATTTAGAAAACCTCCTCGGCTCCCGTGATAACCTCCATATAATCGACGAACTCTCTTTTCCTGCTACTCGCTGCCGGCTTTACTCCTGAACTTCCAGGGACAATTTTGTTTCGGATGTTTAGATTTTGCCTGCTACTCAGCAACTGCTTTTCTCAGATAAGTTATTTTTTTTTTATGTTTCCTTTCCCGGTTAGATAATGTATAATGAATTCTGCAGTTAAATGATTGAATTAATTGATGAGTTGAGCATTAAATTTTTTTTCTAGTAGACCAAGTTAACCTAACTCTATTGAAATCATTTTTTTGTGTGTGTCGATTAAGTAAAGTATTAAATTGACGAAGGATTTAATTTTTTTTATTATTGTAACTTAACTTAATTGTAAAGGAAAAATAAGTTCTTCTTGTAATTATGTAATTAAACTTTAGAGTGCCTGCTTAGTGAGGATTGATTTGTAATATCTTTGTTTGAGCCTCTCTGCTACTCTCAGGGATAAACTTTTGGTAGAATCGTAATAGTGTAATTACCTAACATTTATCCGGTTAAACACTACTTTAATAAACAAATGAAAATTATTATGTGCAATAACTATTTTATTTTTGTTGGATGGTATTGAGTGCAATAATATGTCTTCTGTATTGATTATTCTGTGTGAAGTGGAAGGTGTAACTTGTTAAGATTTATATTTTTTTTTCTCCCCGGGGAGGGTACTGTTCATTAATTTATAGTTTATTTCTGGTATGTTTACATGATTTCTGTAGTAACTATAATAGAAATTCTAAAGACTAATGTTAAGAAATAATTACTCAGTAATAGTTTGATTTGTAAAACAATAGTAGTGCAGTGTTGAATACATTTTGATTTTCCAGGTAAATAGATATATATATATTAATTGCAATAAGGGTTAAATAAATAAATAATTTTTTCTAGATCATTCAATGGTTAAATTTATTTTGTGTGCTCATGATTTTTACCAGTCTTTACTCAAATGGATTTTAGGGTTATTCCGAAATAAACACAACGCAATTAGAACAGGTTATTGATACTGGTATGTTATGGTAGGAAAGAGTATTCTGGTGTTATGGTCAATTGTAGGATACCTTTTGGTAACGTAGGAAAATTTAGAAGGTAAAAATTCAAAAAAAAAACCATAACATTTTTGGTGCCATTCAAAAAAAAAAGCCATAACATTTATTGGTGCCGTGACCAGGATAAATTGTAGGTGCTGTAAAAATTTTCAGATATAACATTAGCGAATTTAATTAAGTGATTCATAAAAATCAAAATTTTAATTTGTAATTATTCAAAATTTGAGCTACACAAGTTTGGTTATATTCTTTTTTGGCCTATTAATTCTAGTGTAATATATTTTGGCTTTCCGAGTTTACGCGAACTGCGTCGTCAATCTTGTACACGCAAACAATGGATAGGTGATATTTTTCACGTAATAAACTCAGTTTTTCATGTCAAAAATTAATTTGATTTCTTAGTATTTAATATCATTAGTTGCAGAAAAATTAGCTCTTTAATTTGACATAACTTTCGTTTTTCTAACTTTAATTGCATTTCAGTTATGAGCTTTAATTAGTAAATTTTTCTTCGTTTGCTTGTGATTTAGTTAAAGGGGGATGAAATGCCCTCTTTCCGGTGGAAAAGTCACTTTTTGCGAGGGTCAGCGTTCTTTCGTTGGGACCCCTTGCAGGGTTGTTGAAATTCCTAATTGTTCCCTGCCACAGGTGGTGTTTATTTGGCGAGGGTTTGGCGACATAGAATTTCCGTTGAGGTTTCAAAGTAGTGGATTTGGCGAGTTTGATAACATGAGGGTATGTTGTTGTTGCAATTATTTTAACTTTCGGCGAAAAGTGGGTTGTGCCAACTTGGCAGTCCGGTGTCCTCGCTTTTAACGGGTTGTTTCGGGGGACGAGCTCACTTTTTGACACGTCTTCTGCTTTCTTTTGAATTCCTTTCGGTGCTGCGCGCATCGGGAGCAGATTCTGCCGAGAAAATGCTTTTCTTAACCGATAATGTTACGGGCCTCGTGCCTCCGCGCCTTGAACGCGGGTTCTGGTTTACGGGTATCTTTGTGTATACTTAAGTCTTCGTAGCTACATCATATTTTTTTGGGTGTATGCGTTTACATTAAAGTTCTCAAGAAATTTAATGCTGAAAATCGTCATCTAGAAAGATGTCTCTATTGTCTCTACCTAGTTCTCTACCATAGAAATGCTTCATTTGTTTTTTTGGCTTCATCCAACACCCGCTTCTTCTTTGAACTTAGAAGTCGGACTCGCCTATTCCACCGACTGATTCCTGAGCTCAAATTTTCTCCTTGCTGACAGCTGTCGTCTCCAAGTCCTGGACTGTATTTCAAATTTCATCCAAGATGGGATCTTCCTTGTTCATCCTGAATCAATTAGAAAACCTCCTCGGCTCCCGTGATAACCTCCATATAATCGACGAACTCTCTTTTCCTCCTACTCGCTGCCGGCTTTACTCCTGAACTTCCAGGGACAATTTTGTTTCGGATGGTTAGATTTTGCCTGCTACTCAGCAACTGCTTTTCTCAGATAAGTTATTTTTTTTATGTTTTCTTTCCCGGTTAGATAAAGTATAATGAATTCTGCAGTTAAATGATTGAATTAATTGATGAGTTGAGCATTAAATTTTTTTTGTAGTAGACCAAGTTAACCTAACTCTATTGAAATCATTTTTTTGTGTGTGTGTCGATTAAGTAAAGTATTAAATTGACGAAGGATTTAATTTTTTTTATTATTGTAACTTAACTTAATTGTAAAGGAAAAATAAGTTCTTCTTGTAATTATGTAATTCAACTTTGGAGTGCCTGCTTAGTGAGGATTGATTTGTAATATCTTTGTTTGAGCCTCTCTGCTACTCTCAGGGATAAACTTTTGGTAGAATCGTAATAGTGTAATTACCTAACATTTATCCGGTTAAACACTACTTTAATAAACAAATGAAAATTATTATGTGCAATAACTATTTTATTTTTGTTGGATGGTATTGAGTGCAATAATATGTCTTCTGTATTGATTATTCTGTGTGAAGTGGAAGGTGTAACTTGTTAAGATTTATATTTTTTTTCTCCCCGGGGAGGGTACTGTTCATTAATTTATAGTTTATTTCTGGTATGTTTACATGATTTCTATAGTAACTATAATAGAAATTCTAAAGACTAATGTTAAGAAATAATTACTCAGTAATAGTTTGATTTGTAAAACAATAGTAGTGCAGTGTTGAATACATTTTGATTTTCCAGGTAAATAGATATATATATATTAATTGCAATAAGGGTTAAATAAATAAATAATTTTTTCTAGATCATTCAATGGTTAAATTTATTTTGTGTGCTCATGATTTTTACCAGTCTTTACTCAAATGGATTTTAGGGTTATACCGAAATAAACACAACGCAATTAGAACAGGTTATTGATACTGGTATGTTATGGTAGGAAAGAGTATTCTGGTGTTATGGTCAATTGTAGGATACCTTTTGGTAACGTAGGAAAATTTAGAAGGTAAAAATTCAAAAAAAAACCATAACATTTTTGGTGCCATTCAAAAAAAAAAGGCATAACATTTATTGGTGCCGTGACCAGGATAAATTGTAGGTGCTGTAAAAATTTTCAGATATAACATTAGCGAATTTAATTAAGTGATTCATAAAAATCAAAATTTTAATTTGTAATTATTCAAAATTTGAGCTACACAAGTTTGGTTATATTCTTTTTTGGCCTATTAATTCTAGTGTAATATATTTTGGCTTTCCGAGTTTACGCGAACTGCGTCGTCAATCTTGTTCACGCAAACAATGGATAGGTGATTTTTTTCACGTAATAAACTCAGTTTTTCATGTCAAAAATTAATTTGATTCCTTAGTATTTAATATCATTAGTTGCAGAAAAATTAGCTCTTTAATTTGACATAACTTTCGTTTTTCTAACTTTAATTGCATTTCAGTTATGAGCTTTAATTAGTAAATTTTTCTTCGTTTGCTTGTGATTTAGTTAAAGGGGGATGAAATGCCCTCTTTCCGGTGGAAAAGTCACTTTTTGCGAGGGTCAGCGTTCTTTCGTTGGGACCCCTTGCAGGGTTGTTGAAATTCCTAATTGTTCCCTGCCACAGGTGGTGTTTATTTGGCGAGGGTTTGGCGACATAGAATTTCCGTTGAGGTTTCAAAGTGGTGGATTTGGCGAGTTTGATAACATGAGGGTATGTTGTTGTTGCAATTATTTTAACTTTCGGCGAGAAGTGGGTTGTGCCAACTTGGCAGTCCGGTGTCCTCCCTTTTAACGGGTTGTTTCGGGGGACGAGCTCACTTTTTGACACGTCTTCTGCTTTCTTTTGAATTCCTTTCGGTGCTGCGCGCATCGGGAGCAGATTCTGCCGAGAAAATGCTTTTCTTAACCGATAATGTTACGGGCCTCGTGCCTCCGCGCCTTGAACGCGGGCTCTGGTTTACGGGTATCTTTGTGTATACTTAAGTCTTCGTAGCTACATCATATTTTTTTTGGGTGTATGCGTTTACATTAAAGTTCTCAAGAAATTTAATGCTGAAAATCGTCATCTAGAAAGATGTCTCTATTGTCTCTACCTAGTTCTCTACCATAGAAATGCTTCATTTGTTTTTTTGGCTTCATCCAACACCCGCTTCTTCTTTGAACTTAGAAGTCGGACTCGCCTATTCCACCGACTGATTCCTGAGCTCAAATTTTCTCCTTGCTGACAGCTGTCGTCTCCAAATCCTGGACTGTATTTCAAATTTCATCCAAGATGGGATCTTCCTTGTTCATCCTGAATCAATTAGAAAACCTCCTCGGCTCCCGTGATAACCTCCATATAATCGACGAACTCTCTTTTCCTGCTACTCGCTGCCGGCTTTACTCCTGAACTTCCAGGGACAATTTTGTTTCGGATGTTTAGATTTTGCCTGCTACTCAGCAACTGCTTTTCTCAGATAAGTTATTTTTTTTATGTTTTCTTTCCCGGTTAGATAAAGTATAATGAATTCTGCAGTTAAATGATTGAATTAATTGATGAGTTGAGCATTAAATTTTTTTTGTAGTAGACCAAGTTAACCTAACTCTATTGAAATCATTTTTTTGTGTGTGTGTCGATTAAGTAAAATATTAAATTGACGAAGGATTTAATTTTTTTTATTATTGTAACTTAACTTAATTGTAAAGGAAAAATAAGTTCTTCTTGTAATTATGTAATTCAACTTTGGAGTGCCTGCTTAGTGAGGATTGATTTGTAATATCTTCGTTTGAGCCTCTCTGCTACTCTCAGGGATAAACTTTTGGTAGAATCGTAATAGTGTAATTACCTAACATTTATCCGGTTAAACACTACTTTAATAAACAAATGAAAATTATTATGTGCAATAACTATTTTATTTTTGTTGGATGGTATTGAGTGCAATAATATGTCTTCTGTATTGATTATTCTCTGTGAAGTGGAAGGTGTAACTTGTTAAGATTTATATTTTTTTTTCTCCCCGGGGAGGGTACTGTTCATTAATTTATAGTTTATTTCTGGTATGTTTACATGATTTCTATAGTAACTATAATAGAAATTCTAAAGACTAATGTTAAGAAATAATTACTCAGTAATAGTTTGATTTGTAAAACAATAGTAGTGCAGTGTTGAATACATTTTGATTTTCCAGGTAAATAGATATATATATATTAATTGCAATAAGGGTTAAATAAATAAATAATTTTTTCTAGATCATTCAATGGTTAAATTTATTTTGTGTGCTCATGATTTTTACCAGTCTTTACTCAAATGGATTTTAGGGTTATACCGAAATAAACACAACGCAATTAGAACAGGTTATTGATACTGGTATGTTATGGTAGGAAAGAGTATTCTGGTGTTATGGTCAATTGTAGGATACCTTTTGGTAACGTAGGAAAATTTAGAAGGTAAAAATTCAAAAAAAAAAACCATAACATTTTTGGTGCCATTCAAAAAAAAAAAGGCATAACATTTATTGGTGCCGTGACCAGGATAAATTGTAGGTGCTGTAAAAATTTTCAGATATAACATTAGCGAATTTAATTAAGTGATTCATAAAAATCAAAATTTTAATTTGTAATTATTCAAAATTTGAGCTACACAAGTTTGGTTATATTCTTTTTTGGCCTATTAATTCTAGTGTAATATATTTTGGCTTTCCGAGTTTACGCGAACTGCGTCGTCAATCTTGTACACGCAAACAATGGATAGGTGATTTTTTTCACGTAATAAACTCAGTTTTTCATGTCAAAATTTAATTTGATTTCTTAGTATTTAATATCATTAGTTGCAGAAAAATTAGCTCTTTAATTTGACATAACTTTCGTTTTTCTAACTATAATTGCATTTCAGTTATGAGCTTTAATTAGTAAATTTTTCTTCGTTTGCTTGTGATTTAGTTAAAGGGGGATGAAATGCCCTCTTTCCGGTGGAAAAGTCACTTTTTGCGAGGGTCAGCGTTCTTTCGTTGGGACCCCTTGCAGGGTTGTTGAAATTCCTAATTGTTCCCTGCCACAGGTGGTGTTTATTTGGCGAGGGTTTGGCGACATAGATTTTCCGTTGAGGTTTCAAAGTAGTGGATTTGGCGAGTTTGATAACATGAGGGTATGTTGTTGTTGCAATTATTTTAACTTTCGGCGAAAAGTGGGTTGTGCCAACTTGGCAGTCCGGTGTCCTCCCTTTTAACGGGTTGTTTCGGGGGACGAGCTCACTTTTTGACACGTCTTCTGCTTTCTTTTGAATTCCTTTCGGTGCTGCGCGCATCGGGAGCAGATTCTGCCGAGAAAATGCTTTTCTTAACCGATAATGTTACGGGCCTCGTGCCTCCGCGCCTTGAACGCGGGCTCTGGTTTACGGGTATCTTTGTGTATACTTAAGTCTTCGTAGCTACATCATATTTTTTTTGGGTGTATGCGTTTACATTAAAGTTCTCAAGAAATTTAATGCTGAAAATCGTCATCTAGAAAGATGTCTCTATTGTCTCTACCTAGTTCTCTACCATAGAAATGCTTCATTTGTTTTTTTGGCTTCATCCAACACCCGCTTCTTCTTTGAACTTAGAAGTCGGACTCGCCTATTCCACCGACTGATTCCTGAGCTCAAATTTTCTCCTTGCTGACAGCTGTCGTCTCCAAGTCCTGGACTGTATTTCAAATTTCATCCAAGATGGGATCTTCCTTGTTCATCCTGAATCAATTAGAAAACCTTCTCGGCTCCCGTGATAACCTCCATATAATCGACGAACTCTCTTTTCCTGCTACTGGCTGCCGGCTTTACTCCTGAACTTCCAGGGACAATTTTGTTTCGGATGTTTAGATTTTGCCTGCTACTCAGCAACTGCTTTTCTCAGATAAGTTATTTTTTTTTTATGTTTTCTTTCCCGGTTAGATAAAGTATAATGAATTCTGCAGTTAAATGATTGAATTAATTGATGAGTTGAGCATTAAATTTTTTTTGTAGTAGACCAAGTTAACCTAACTCTATTGAAATCATTTTTTTGTGTGTGTGTCGATTAAGTAAAGTATTAAATTGACGAAGGATTTAATATTTTTTATTATTGTAACTTAACTTAATTGTAAAGGAAAAATAAGTTCTTCTTGTAATTATGTAATTCAACTTTGGAGTGCCTGCTTAGTGAGGATTGATTTGTAATATCTTTGTTTGAGCCTCTCTGCTACTCTCAGGGATAAACTTTTGGTAGAATCGTAATAGTGTAATTACCTATCATTTATCCGGTTAAACACTACTTTAATAAACAAATGAAAATTATTATGTGCAATAACTATTTTATTTTTGTTGGATGGTATTGAGTGCAATAATATGTCTTCTGTATTGATTATTCTCTGTGAAGTGGAAGGTGTAACTTGTAAAGATTTATATTTTTTTTTCTCCCCGGGGAGATTACTGTTCATTAATTTATAGTTTATTTCTGGTATGTTTACATGATTTCTATAGTAACTATAATAGAAATTCTAAAGACTAATGTTAAGAAATAATTACTCAGTAATAGTTTGATTTGTAAAACAATAGTAGTGCAGTGTTGAATACATTTTGATTTTCCAGGTAAATAGATATATATATATTAATTGCAATAAGGGTTAAATAAATAAATAATTTTTTCTAGATCATTCAATGGTTAAATTTATTTTGTGTGCTCATGATTTTTACCAGTCTTTACTCAAATGGATTTTAGGGTTATTCCGAAATAAACACAACGCAATTAGAACAGGTTATTGATACTGGTATGTTATGGTAGGAAAGAGTATTCTGGTGTTATGGTCAATTGTAGGATACCTTTTGGTAACGTAGGAAAATTTAGAAGGTAAAAATTCAAAAAAAAACCATAACATTTTTGGTGCCATTCAAAAAAAAAAGGCATAACATTTATTGGTGCCGTGACCAGGATAAATTGTAGGTGCTGTAAAAATTTTCAGATATAACATTAGCGAATTTAATTAAGTGATTCATAAAAATCAAAATTTTAATTTGTAATTATTCAAAATTTGAGCTACACAAGTTTGGTTATATTCTTTTTTGGCCTATTAATTCTAGTGTAATATATTTTGGCTTTCCGAGTTTACGCGAACTGCGTCGTCAATCTTGTTCACGCAAACAATGGATAGGTGATTTTTTTCACGTAATAAACTCAGTTTTTCATGTCAAAAATTAATTTGATTCCTTAGTATTTAATATCATTAGTTGCAGAAAAATTAGCTCTTTAATTTGACATAACTTTCGTTTTTCTAACTTTAATTGCATTTCAGTTATGAGCTTTAATTAGTAAATTTTTCTTCGTTTGCTTGTGATTTAGTTAAAGGGGGATGAAATGCCCTCTTTCCGGTGGAAAAGTCACTTTTTGCGAGGGTCAGCGTTCTTTCGTTGGGACCCCTTGCAGGGTTGTTGAAATTCCTAATTGTTCCCTGCCACAGGTGGTGTTTATTTGGCGAGGGTTTGGCGACATAGAATTTCCGTTGAGGTTTCAAAGTGGTGGATTTGGCGAGTTTGATAACATGAGGGTATGTTGTTGTTGCAATTATTTTAACTTTCGGCGAGAAGTGGGTTGTGCCAACTTGGCAGTCCGGTGTCCTCCCTTTTAACGGGTTGTTTCGGGGGACGAGCTCACTTTTTGACACGTCTTCTGCTTTCTTTTGAATTCCTTTCGGTGCTGCGCGCATCGGGAGCAGATTCTGCCGAGAAAATGCTTTTCTTAACCGATAATGTTACGGGCCTCGTGCCTCCGCGCCTTGAACGCGGGCTCTGGTTTACGGGTATCTTTGTGTATACTTAAGTCTTCGTAGCTACATCATATTTTTTTTGGGTGTATGCGTTTACATTAAAGTTCTCAAGAAATTTAATGCTGAAAATCGTCATCTAGAAAGATGTCTCTATTGTCTCTACCTAGTTCTCTACCATAGAAATGCTTCATTTGTTTTTTTGGCTTCATCCAACACCCGCTTCTTCTTTGAACTTAGAAGTCGGACTCGCCTATTCCACCGACTGATTCCTGAGCTCAAATTTTCTCCTTGCTGACAGCTGTCGTCTCCAAATCCTGGACTGTATTTCAAATTTCATCCAAGATGGGATCTTCCTTGTTCATCCTGAATCAATTAGAAAACCTCCTCGGCTCCCGTGATAACCTCCATATAATCGACGAACTCTCTTTTCCTGCTACTCGCTGCCGGCTTTACTCCTGAACTTCCAGGGACAATTTTGTTTCGGATGTTTAGATTTTGCCTGCTACTCAGCAACTGCTTTTCTCAGATAAGTTATTTTTTTTATGTTTTCTTTCCCGGTTAGATAAAGTATAATGAATTCTGCAGTTAAATGATTGAATTAATTGATGAGTTGAGCATTAAATTTTTTTTGTAGTAGACCAAGTTAACCTAACTCTATTGAAATCATTTTTTTGTGTGTGTGTCGATTAAGTAAAATATTAAATTGACGAAGGATTTAATTTTTTTTATTATTGTAACTTAACTTAATTGTAAAGGAAAAATAAGTTCTTCTTGTAATTATGTAATTCAACTTTGGAGTGCCTGCTTAGTGAGGATTGATTTGTAATATCTTTGTTTGAGCCTCTCTGCTACTCTCAGGGATAAACTTTTGGTAGAATCGTAATAGTGTAATTACCTATCATTTATCCGGTTAAACACTACTTTAATAAACAAATGAAAATTATTATGTGCAATAACTATTTTATTTTTGTTGGATGGTATTGAGTGCAATAATATGTCTTCTGTATTGATTATTCTCTGTGAAGTGGAAGGTGTAACTTGTTAAGATTTATATTTTTTTTTCTCCCCGGGGAGGGTACTGTTCATTAATTTATAGTTTATTTCTGGTATGTTTACATGATTTCTATAGTAACTATAATAGAAATTCTAAAGACTAATGTTAAGAAATAATTACTCAGTAATAGTTTGATTTGTAAAACAATAGTAGTGCAGTGTTGAATACATTTTGATTTTCCAGGTAAATAGATATATATATATTAATTGCAATAAGGGTTAAATAAATAAATAATTTTTTCTAGATCATTCAATGGTTAAATTTATTTTGTGTGCTCATGATTTTTACCAGTCTTTACTCAAATGGATTTTAGGGTTATACCGAAATAAACACAACGCAATTAGAACAGGTTATTGATACTGGTATGTTATGGTAGGAAAGAGTATTCTGGTGTTATGGTCAATTGTAGGATACCTTTTGGTAACGTAGGAAAATTTAGAAGGTAAAAATTCAAAAAAAAAAAACCCATAACATTTTTGGTGCCATTCAAAAAAAAAAAGGCATAACATTTATTGGTGCCGTGACCAGGATAAATTGTAGGTGCTGTAAAAATTTTCAGATATAACATTAGCGAATTTAATTAAGTGATTCATAAAAATCAAAATTTTAATTTGTAATTATTCAAAATTTGAGCTACACAAGTTTGGTTATATTCTTTTTTGGCCTATTAATTCTAGTGTAATATATTTTGGCTTTCCGAGTTTACGCGAACTGCGTCGTCAATCTTGTACACGCAAACAATGGATAGGTGATTTTTTTCACGTAATAAACTCAGTTTTTCATGTCAAAAATTAATTTGATTTCTTAGTATTTAATATCATTAGTTGCAGAAAAATTAGCTCTTTAATTTGACATAACTTTCGTTTTTCTAACTATAATTGCATTTCAGTTATGAGCTTTAATTAGTAAATTTTTCTTCGTTTGCTTGTGATTTAGTTAAAGGGGGATGAAATGCCCTCTTTCCGGTGGAAAAGTCACTTTTTGCGAGGGTCAGCGTTCTTTCGTTGGGACCCCTTGCAGGGTTGTTGAAATTCCTAATTGTTCCCTGCCACAGGTGGTGTTTATTTGGCGAGGGTTTGGCGACATAGAATTTCCGTTGAGGTTTCAAAGTAGTGGATTTGGCGAGTTTGATAACATGAGGGTATGTTGTTGTTGCAATTATTTTAACTTTCGGCGAAAAGTGGGTTGTGCCAACTTGGCAGTCCGGTGTCCTCCCTTTTAACGGGTTGTTTCGGGGGACGAGCTCACTTTTTGACACGTCTTCTGCTTTCTTTTGAATTCCTTTCGGTGCTGCGCGCATCGGGAGCAGATTCTGCCGAGAAAATGCTTTTCTTAACCGATAATGTTACGGGCCTCGTGCCTCCGCGCCTTGAACGCGGGCTCTGGTTTACGGGTATCTTTGTGTATACTTAAGTCTTCGTAGCTACATCATATTTTTTTTGGGTGTATGCGTTTACATTAAAGTTCTCAAGAAATTTAATGCTGAAAATCGTCATCTAGAAAGATGTCTCTATTGTCTCTACCTAGTTCTCTACCATAGAAATGCTTCATTTGTTTTTTTGGCTTCATCCAACACCCGCTTCTTCTTTGAACTTAGAAGTCGGACTCGCCTATTCCACCGACTGATTCCTGAGCTCAAATTTTCTCCTTGCTGACAGCTGTCGTCTCCAAGTCCTGGACTGTATTTCAAATTTCATCCAAGATGGGATCTTCCTTGTTCATCCTGAATCAATTAGAAAACCTTCTCGGCTCCCGTGATAACCTCCATATAATCGACGAACTCTCTTTTCCTGCTACTGGCTGCCGGCTTTACTCCTGAACTTCCAGGGACAATTTTGTTTCGGATGTTTAGATTTTGCCTGCTACTCAGCAACTGCTTTTCTCAGATAAGTTATTTTTTTTTTATGTTTTCTTTCCCGGTTAGATAAAGTATAATGAATTCTGCAGTTAAATGATTGAATTAATTGATGAGTTGAGCATTAAATTTTTTTTGTAGTAGACCAAGTTAACCTAACTCTATTGAAATCATTTTTTTGTGTGTGTGTCGATTAAGTAAAGTATTAAATTGACGAAGGATTTAATATTTTTTATTATTGTAACTTAACTTAATTGTAAAGGAAAAATAAGTTCTTCTTGTAATTATGTAATTCAACTTTGGAGTGCCTGCTTAGTGAGGATTGATTTGTAATATCTTTGTTTGAGCCTCTCTGCTACTCTCAGGGATAAACTTTTGGTAGAATCGTAATAGTGTAATTACCTATCATTTATCCGGTTAAACACTACTTTAATAAACAAATGAAAATTATTATGTGCAATAACTATTTTATTTTTGTTGGATGGTATTGAGTGCAATAATATGTCTTCTGTATTGATTATTCTCTGTGAAGTGGAAGGTGTAACTTGTAAAGATTTATATTTTTTTTTCTCCCCGGGGAGATTACTGTTCATTAATTTATAGTTTATTTCTGGTATGTTTACATGATTTCTATAGTAACTATAATAGAAATTCTAAAGACTAATGTTAAGAAATAATTACTCAGTAATAGTTTGATTTGTAAAACAATAGTAGTGCAGTGTTGAATACATTTTGATTTTCCAGGTAAATAGATATATATATATTAATTGCAATAAGGGTTAAATAAATAAATAATTTTTTCTAGATCATTCAATGGTTAAATTTATTTTGTGTGCTCATGATTTTTACCAGTCTTTACTCAAATGGATTTTAGGGTTATTCCGAAATAAACACAACGCAATTAGAACAGGTTATTGATACTGGTATGTTATGGTAGGAAAGAGTATTCTGGTGTTATGGTCAATTGTAGGATACCTTTTGGTAACGTAGGAAAATTTAGAAGGTAAAAATTCAAAAAAAAACCATAACATTTTTGGTGCCATTCAAAAAAAAAAGGCATAACATTTATTGGTGCCGTGACCAGGATAAATTGTAGGTGCTGTAAAAATTTTCAGATATAACATTAGCGAATTTAATTAAGTGATTCATAAAAATCAAAATTTTAATTTGTAATTATTCAAAATTTGAGCTACACAAGTTTGGTTATATTCTTTTTTGGCCTATTAATTCTAGTGTAATATATTTTGGCTTTCCGAGTTTACGCGAACTGCGTCGTCAATCTTGTACACGCAAACAATGGATAGGTGATTTTTTTCACGTAATAAACTCAGTTTTTCATGTCAAAAATTAATTTGATTTCTTAGTATTTAATATCATTAGTTGCAGAAAAATTAGCTCTTTAATTTGACATAACTTTCGTTTTTCTAACTTTAATTGCATTTCAGTTATGAGCTTTAATTAGTAAATTTTTCTTCGTTTGCTTGTGATTTAGTTAAAGGGGGATGAAATGCCCTCTTTCCGGTGGAAAAGTCACTTTTTGCGAGGGTCAGCGTTCTTTCGTTGGGACCCCTTGCAGGGTTGTTGAAATTCCTAATTGTTCCCTGCCACAGGTGGTGTTTATTTGGCGAGGGTTTGGCGACATAGAATTTCCGTTGAGGTTTCAAAGTGGTGGATTTGGCGAGTTTGATAACATGAGGGTATGTTGTTGTTGCAATTATTTTAACTTTCGGCGAAAAGTGGGTTGTGCCAACTTGGCAGTCCGGTGTCCTCCCTTTTAACGGGTTGTTTCGGGGGACGAGCTCACTTTTTGACACGTCTTCTGCTTTCTTTTGAATTCCTTTCGGTGCTGCGCGCATCGGGAGCAGATTCTGCCGAGAAAATGCTTTTCTTAACCGATAATGTTACGGGCCTCGTGCCTCCGCGCCTTGAACGCGGGCTCTGGTTTACGGGTATCTTTGTGTATACTTAAGTCTTCGTAGCTACATCATATTTTTTTTGGGTGTATGCGTTTACATTAAAGTTCTCAAGAAATTTAATGCTGAAAATCGTCATCTAGAAAGATGTCTCTATTGTCTCTACCTAGTTCTCTACCATAGAAATGCTTCATTTGTTTTTTTGGCTTCATCCAACACCCGCTTCTTCTTTGAACTTAGAAGTCGGACTCGCCTATTCCACCGACTGATTCCTGAGCTCAAATTTTCTCCTTGCTGACAGCTGTCGTCTCCATGTCCTGGACTGTATTTCAAATTTCATCCAACATGGGATCTTCCTTGTTCATCCTGAATCAATTAGAAAACCTCCTCGGCTCCCGTGATAACCTCCATATAATCGACGAACTCTCTTTTCCTGCTACTCGCTGCCGGCTTTACTCCTGAACTTCCAGGGACAATTTTGTTTCGGATGGTTAGATTTTGCCTGCTACTCAGCAACTGCTTTTCTCAGATAAGTTATTTTTTTTTATGTTTTCTTTCCCGGTTAGATAAAGTATAATGAATTCTGCAGTTAAATGATTGAATTAATTGATGAGTTGAGCATTAAATTTTTTTTGTAGTAGACCAAGTTAACCTAACTCTATTGAAATCATTTTTTTGTGTGTGTGTCGATTAAGTAAAGTATTAAATTGACGAAGGATTTAATTTTTTTTATTATTGTAACTTAACTTAATTGTAAAGAAAAATAAGTTCTTCTTGTAATTATGTAATTCAACTTTGGAGTGCCTGCTTAGTGAGGATTGATTTGTAATATCTTTGTTTGAGCCTCTCTGCTACTCTCAGGGATAAACTTTTGGTAGAATCGTAATAGTGTAATTACCTATCATTTATCCGGTTAAACACTACTTTAATAAACAAATGAAAATTATTATGTGCAATAACTATTTTATTTTTGTTGGATGGTATTGAGTGCAATAATATGTCTTCTGTATTGATTATTCTGTGTGAAGTGGAAGGTGTAACTTGTTAAGATTTATATTTTTTTTCTCCCCGGGGAGGGTACTTTTCATTAATTTATAGTTTATTTCTGGTATGTTTACATGATTTCTATAGTAACTATAATAGAAATTCTAAAGACTAATGTTAAGAAATAATTACTCAGTAATAGTTTGATTTGTAAAACAATAGTAGTGCAGTGTTTAATACATTTTGATTTTCCAGGTAAATAGATATATATATATTAATTGCAATAAGGGTTAAATAAATAAATAATTTTTTCTAGATCATTCAATGGTTAAATTTATTTTGTGTGCTCATGATTTTTACCAGTCTTTACTCAAATGGATTTTAGGGTTATTCCGAAATAAACACAACGCAATTAGAACAGGTTATTGATACTGGTATGTTATGGTAGGAAAGAGTATTCTGGTGTTATGGTCAATTGTAGGATACCTTTTGGTAACGTAGGAAAATTTAGAAGGTAAAAATTCAAAAAAAAACCATAACATTTTTGGTGCCATTCAAAAAAAAAGGCATAACATTTATTGGTGCCGTGACCAGGATAAATTGTAGGTGCTGTAAAAATTTTCAGATATAACATTAGCGAATTTAATTAAGTGATTCATAAAAATCAAAATTTTAATTTGTAATTATTCAAAATTTGAGCTACACAAGTTTGGTTATATTCTTTTTTGGCCTATTAATTCTAGTGTAATATATTTTGGCTTTCCGAGTTTACGCGAACTGCGTCGTCAATCTTGTACACGCAAACAATGGATAGGTGATTTTTTTCACGTAATAAACTCAGTTTTTCATGTCAAAAATTAATTTGATTTCTTAGTATTTAATATCATTAGTTGCAGAAAAATTAGCTCTTTAATTTGACATAACTTTCGTTTTTCTAACTATAATTGCATTTCAGTTATGAGCTTTAATTAGTAAATTTTTCTTCGTTTGCTTGTGATTTAGTTAAAGGGGGATGAAATGCCCTCTTTCCGGTGGAAAAGTCACTTTTTGCGAGGGTCAGCGTTCTTTCGTTGGGACCCCTTGCAGGGTTGTTGAAATTCCTAATTGTTCCCTGCCACAGGTGGTGTTTATTTGGCGAGGGTTTGGCGACATAGAATTTCCGTTGAGGTTTCAAAGTAGTGGATTTGGCGAGTTTGATAACATGAGGGTATGTTGTTGTTGCAATTATTTTAACTTTCGGCGAAAAGTAGGTTGTGCCAACTTGGCAGTCCGGTGTCCTCCCTTTTAACGGGTTGTTTCGGGGGACGAGCTCACTTTTTGACACGTCTTCTGCTTTCTTTTGAATTCCTTTCGGTGCTGCGCGCATCGGGAGCAGATTCTGCCGAGAAAATGCTTTTCTTAACCGATAATGTTACGGCCCTCGTGCCTCCGCGCCTTGAACGCGGGTTCTGGTTTACGGGTATCTTTGTGTATACTTAAGTCTTCGTAGCTACATCATATTTTTTTGGGTGTATGCGTTTACATTAAAGTTCTCAAGAAATTTAATGCTGAAAATCGTCATCTAGAAAGATGTCTCTATTGTCTCTACCTAGTTCTCTACCATAGAAATGCTTCATTTGTTTTTTTGGCTTCATCCAACACCCGCTTCTTCTTTGAACTTAGAAGTCGGACTCGCCTATTCCACCGACTGATTCCTGAGCTCAAATTTTCTCCTTGCTGACAGCTGTCGTCTCCATGTCCTGGACTGTATTTCAAATTTCATCCAACATGGGATCTTCCTTGTTCATCCTGAATCAATTAGAAAACCTCCTCGGCTCCCGTGATAACCTCCATATAATCGACGAACTCTCTTTTCCTCCTACTCGCTGCCGGCTTTACTCCTGAACTTCCAGGGACAATTTTGTTTCGGATGGTTAGATTTTGCCTGCTACTCAGCAACTGCTTTTCTCAGATAAGTTATTTTTTTTATGTTTTCTTTCCCGGTTAGATAAAGTATAATGAATTCTGCAGTTAAATGATTGAATTAATTGATGAGTTGAGCATTAAATTTTTTTTGTAGTAGACCAAGTTAACCTAACTCTATTGAAATCATTTTTTGTGTGTGTGTCGATTAAGTAAAGTATTAAATTGACGAAGGATTTAATTTTTTTTATTATTGTAACTTAACTTAATTGTAAAGGAAAAATAAGTTCTTCTTGTAATTATGTAATTCAACTTTGGAGTGCCTGCTTAGTGAGGATTGATTTGTAATATCTTTGTTTGAGCCTCTCTGCTACTCTCAGGGATAAACTTTTGGTAGAATCGTAATAGTGTAATTACCTAACATTTATCCGGTTAAACACTACTTTAATAAACAAATGAAAATTATTATGTGCAATAACTATTTTATTTTTGTTGGATGGTATTGAGTGCAATAATATGTCTTCTGTATTGATTATTCTGTGTGAAGTGGAAGGTGTAACTTGTTAAGATTTATATTTTTTTTTCTCCCCGGGGAGGGTACTGTTCATTAATTTATAGTTTATTTCTGGTATGTTTACATGATTTCTATAGTAACTATAATAGAAATTCTAAAGACTAATGTTAAGAAATAATTACTCAGTAATAGTTTGATTTGTAAAACAATAGTAGTGCAGTGTTGAATACATTTTGATTTTCCAGGTAAATAGATATATATATATTAATTGCAATAAGGGTTAAATAAATAAATAATTTTTTCTAGATCATTCAATGGTTAAATTTATTTTGTGTGCTCATGATTTTTACCAGTCTTTACTCAAATGGATTTTAGGGTTATTCCGAAATAAACACAACGCAATTAGAACAGGTTATTGATACTGGTATGTTATGGTAGGAAAGAGTATTCTGGTGTTATGGTCAATTGTAGGATACCTTTTGGTAACGTAGGAAAATTTAGAAGGTAAAAATTCAAAAAAAAACCATAACATTTTTGGTGCCATTCAAAAAAAAAAAGGCATAACATTTATTGGTGCCGTGACCAGGATAAATTGTAGGTGCTGTAAAAATTTTCAGATATAACATTAGCGAATTTAATTAAGTGATTCATAAAAATCAAAATTTTAATTTGTAATTATTCAAAATTTGAGCTACACAAGTTTGGTTATATTCTTTTTTGGCCTATTAATTCTAGTGTAATATATTTTGGCTTTCCGAGTTTACGCGAACTGCGTCGTCAATCTTGTACACGCAAACAATGGATAGGTGATTTTTTTCACGTAATAAACTCAGTTTTTCATGTCAAAAATTAATTTGATTTCTTAGTATTTAATATCATTAGTTGCAGAAAAATTAGCTCTTTAATTTGACATAACTTTCGTTTTTCTAACTTTAATTGCATTTCAGTTATGAGCTTTAATTAGTAAATTTTTCTTCGTTTGCTTGTGATTTAGTTAAAGGGGGATGAAATGCCCTCTTTCCGGTGGAAAAGTCACTTTTTGCGAGGGTCAGCGTTCTTTCGTTGGGACCCCTTGCAGGGTTGTTGAAATTCCTAATTGTTCCCTGCCACAGGTGGTGTTTATTTGGCGAGGGTTTGGCGACATAGAATTTCCGTTGAGGTTTCAAAGTGGTGGATTTGGCGAGTTTGATAACATGAGGGTATGTTGTTGTTGCAATTATTTTAACTTTCGGCGAAAAGTGGGTTGTGCCAACTTGGCAGTCCGGTGTCCTCCCTTTTAACGGGTTGTTTCGGGGGACGAGCTCACTTTTTGATACGTCTTCTGCTTTCTTTTGAATTCCTTTCGGTGCTGCGCGCATCGGGAGCAGATTCTGCCGAGAAAATGCTTTTCTTAACCGATAATGTTACGGGCCTCGTGCCTCCGCGCCTTGAACGCGGGCTCTGGTTTACGGGTATCTTTGTGTATACTTAAGTCTTCGTAGCTACATCATATTTTTTTTGGGTGTATGCGTTTACATTAAAGTTCTCAAGAAATTTAATGCTGAAAATCGTCATCTAGAAAGATGTCTCTATTGTCTCTACCTAGTTCTCTACCATAGAAATGCTTCATTTGTTTTTTTGGCTTCATCCAACACCCGCTTCTTCTTTGAACTTAGAAGTCGGACTCGCCTATTCCACCGACTGATTCCTGAGCTCAAATTTTCTCCTTGCTGACAGCTGTCGTCTCCATGTCCTGGACTGTATTTCAAATTTCATCCAACATGGGATCTTCCTTGTTCATCCTGAATCAATTAGAAAACCTCCTCGGCTCCCGTGATAACCTCCATATAATCGACGAACTCTCTTTTCCTGCTACTCGCTGCCGGCTTTACTCCTGAACTTCCAGGGACAATTTTGTTTCGGATGGTTAGATTTTGCCTGCTACTCAGCAACTGCTTTTCTCAGATAAGTTATTTTTTTTTATGTTTTCTTTCCCGGTTAGATAAAGTATAATGAATTCTGCAGTTAAATGATTGAATTAATTGATGAGTTGAGCATTAAATTTTTTTTGTAGTAGACCAAGTTAACCTAACTCTATTGAAATCATTTTTTTGTGTGTGTGTCGATTAAGTAAAGTATTAAATTGACGAAGGATTTAATTTTTTTTATTATTGTAACTTAACTTAATTGTAAAGAAAAATAAGTTCTTCTTGTAATTATGTAATTCAACTTTGGAGTGCCTGCTTAGTGAGGATTGATTTGTAATATCTTTGTTTGAGCCTCTCTGCTACTCTCAGGGATAAACTTTTGGTAGAATCGTAATAATGTAATTACCTAACATTTATCCGGTTAAACACTACTTTAATAAACAAATGAAAATTATTATGTGCAATAACTATTTTATTTTTGTTGGATGGTATTGAGTGCAATAATATGTCTTCTGTATTGATTATTCTGTGTGAAGTGGAAGGTGTAACTTGTTAAGATTTATATTTTTTTTCTCCCCGGGGAGGGTACTTTTCATTAATTTATAGTTTATTTCTGGTATGTTTACATGATTTCTATAGTAACTATAATAGAAATTCTAAAGACTAATGTTAAGAAATAATTACTCAGTAATAGTTTGATTTGTAAAACAATAGTAGTGCAGTGTTTAATACATTTTGATTTTCCAGGTAAATAGATATATATATATTAATTGCAATAAGGGTTAAATAAATAAATAATTTTTTCTAGATCATTCAATGGTTAAATTTATTTTGTGTGCTCATGATTTTTACCAGTCTTTACTCAAATGGATTTTAGGGTTATTCCGAAATAAACACAACGCAATTAGAACAGGTTATTGATACTGGTATGTTATGGTAGGAAAGAGTATTCTGGTGTTATGGTCAATTGTAGGATACCTTTTGGTAACGTAGGAAAATTTAGAAGGTAAAAATTCAAAAAAAAACCATAACATTTTTGGTGCCATTCAAAAAAAAAGGCATAACATTTATTGGTGCCGTGACCAGGATAAATTGTAGGTGCTGTAAAAATTTTCAGATATAACATTAGCGAATTTAATTAAGTGATTCATAAAAATCAAAATTTTAATTTGTAATTATTCAAAATTTGAGCTACACAAGTTTGGTTATATTCTTTTTTGGCCTATTAATTCTAGTGTAATATATTTTGGCTTTCCGAGTTTACGCGAACTGCGTCGTCAATCTTGTACACGCAAACAATGGATAGGTGATTTTTTTCACGTAATAAACTCAGTTTTTCATGTCAAAAATTAATTTGATTTCTTAGTATTTAATATCATTAGTTGCAGAAAAATTAGCTCTTGAATTTGACATAACTTTCGTTTTTCTAACTATAATTGCATTTCAGTTATGAGCTTTAATTAGTAAATTTTTCTTCGTTTGCTTGTGATTTAGTTAAAGGGGGATGAAATGCCCTCTTTCCGGTGGAAAAGTCACTTTTTGCGAGGGTCAGCGTTCTTTCGTTGGGACCCCTTGCAGGGTTGTTGAAATTCCTAATTGTTCCCTGCCACAGGTGGTGTTTATTTGGCGAGGGTTTGGCGACATAGAATTTCCGTTGAGGTTTCAAAGTAGTGGATTTGGCGAGTTTGATAACATGAGGGTATGTTGTTGTTGCAATTATTTTAACTTTCGGCGAAAAGTAGGTTGTGCCAACTTGGCAGTCCGGTGTCCTCCCTTTTAACGGGTTGTTTCGGGGGACGAGCTCACTTTTTGACACGTCTTCTGCTTTCTTTTGAATTCCTTTCGGTGCTGCGCGCATCGGGAGCAGATTCTGCCGAGAAAATGCTTTTCTTAACCGATAATGTTACGGCCCTCGTGCCTCCGCGCCTTGAACGCGGGTTCTGGTTTACGGGTATCTTTGTGTATACTTAAGTCTTCGTAGCTACATCATATTTTTTTGGGTGTATGCGTTTACATTAAAGTTCTCAAGAAATTTAATGCTGAAAATCGTCATCTAGAAAGATGTCTCTATTGTCTCTACCTAGTTCTCTACCATAGAAATGCTTCATTTGTTTTTTTGGCTTCATCCAACACCCGCTTCTTCTTTGAACTTAGAAGTCGGACTCGCCTATTCCACCGACTGATTCCTGAGCTCAAATTTTCTCCTTGCTGACAGCTGTCGTCTCCATGTCCTGGACTGTATTTCAAATTTCATCCAACATGGGATCTTCCTTGTTCATCCTGAATCAATTAGAAAACCTCCTCGGCTCCCGTGATAACCTCCATATAATCGACGAACTCTCTTTTCCTCCTACTCGCTGCCGGCTTTACTCCTGAACTTCCAGGGACAATTTTGTTTCGGATGGTTAGATTTTGCCTGCTACTCAGCAACTGCTTTTCTCAGATAAGTTATTTTTTTTATGTTTTCTTTCCCGGTTAGATAAAGTATAATGAATTCTGCAGTTAAATGATTGAATTAATTGATGAGTTGAGCATTAAATTTTTTTTGTAGTAGACCAAGTTAACCTAACTCTATTGAAATCATTTTTTTGTGTGTGTGTCGATTAAGTAAAGTATTAAATTGACGAAGGATTTAATTTTTTTTATTATTGTAACTTAACTTAATTGTAAAGGAAAAATAAGTTCTTCTTGTAATTATGTAATTCAACTTTGGAGTGCCTGCTTAGTGAGGATTGATTTGTAATATCTTTGTTTGAGCCTCTCTGCTACTCTCAGGGATAAACTTTTGGTAGAATCGTAATAGTGTAATTACCTAACATTTATCCGGTTAAACACTACTTTAATAAACAAATGAAAATTATTATGTGCAATAACTATTTTATTTTTGTTGGATGGTATTGAGTGCAATAATATGTCTTCTGTATTGATTATTCTGTGTGAAGTGGAAGGTGTAACTTGTTAAGATTTATATTTTTTTTTCTCCCCGGGGAGGGTACTGTTCATTAATTTATAGTTTATTTCTGGTATGTTTACATGATTTCTATAGTAACTATAATAGAAATTCTAAAGACTAATGTTAAGAAATAATTACTCAGTAATAGTTTGATTTGTAAAACAATAGTAGTGCAGTGTTGAATACATTTTGATTTTCCAGGTAAATAGATATATATATATTAATTGCAATAAGGGTTAAATAAATAAATAATTTTTTCTAGATCATTCAATGGTTAACGTTATTTTGTGTGCTCATGATTTTTACCAGTCTTTACTCAAATGGATTTTAGGGTTATTCCGAAATAAACACAACGCAATTAGAACAGGTTATTGATACTGGTATGTTATGGTAGGAAAGAGTATTCTGGTGTTATGATCAATTCTAGGATACCTTTTGGTAACGTAGGAAAATTTAGAAGGTAAAAATTCAAAAAAAACCATAACATTTTTGGTGCCATTCAAAAAAAAAAAAGGCATAACATTTATTGGTGCCGTGACCAGGATAAATTGTAGGTGCTGTAAAAATTTTCAGATATAACATTAGCGAATTTAATTAAGTGATTCATAAAAATCAAAATTTTAATTTGTAATTATTCAAAATTTGATCTACACAAGTTTGGTTATATTCTTTTTTGGCCTATTAATTCTAGTGTAATATATTTTGGCTTTCCGAGTTTACGCGAACTGCGTCGTCAATCTTGTACACGCAAACAATGGATAGGTGATTTTTTTCACGTAATAAACTCAGTTTTTCATGTCAAAAATTAATTTGATTTCTTAGTATTTAATATCATTAGTTGCAGAAAAATTAGCTCTTTAATTTGACATAACTTTCGTTTTTCTAACTTTAATTGCATTTCAGTTATGAGCTTTAATTAGTAAATTTTTCTTCGTTTGCTTGTGATTTAGTTAAAGGGGGATGAAATGCCCTCTTTCCGGTGGAAAAGTCACTTTTTGCGAGGGTCAGCGTTCTTTCGTTGGGACCTCTTGCAGGGTTGTTGAAATTCCTAATTGTTCCCTGCCACAGGTGGTGTTTATTTGGCGAGGGTTTGGCGACATAGAATTTCCGTTGAGGTTTCAAAGTAGTGGATTTGGCGAGTTTGATAACATGAGGGTATGTTGTTGTTGCAATTATTTTAACTTTCGGCGAAAAGTGGGTTGTGCCAACTTGGCAGTCCGGTGTCCTCCCTTTTAACGGGTTGTTTCGGGGGACGAGCTCACTTTTTGACACGTCTTCTGCTTTCTTTTGAATTCCTTTCGGTGCTGCGCGCATCGGGAGCAGATTCTGCCGAGAAAATGCTTTTCTTAACCGATAATGTTACGGGCCTCGTGCCTCCGCGCCTTAAACGCGGGCTCTGGTTTACGGGTATCTTTGTGTATACTTAAGTCTTCGTAGCTACATCATATTTTTTTTTGGGTGTATGCGTTTACATTAAAGTTCTCAAGAAATTTAATGCTGAAAATCGTCATCTAGAAAGATGTCTCTATTGTCTCTACCTAGTTCTCTACCATAGAAATGCTTCATTTGTTTTTTTGGCTTCATCCAACACCCGCTTCTTCTTTGAACTTAGAAGTCGGACTCGCCTATTCCACCGACTGATTCCTGAGCTCAAATTTTCTCCTTGCTGACAGCTGTCGTCTCCATGTCCTGGACTGTATTTCAAATTTCATCCAACATGGGATCTTTCTTGTTCATCCTGAATCAATTAGAAAACCTCCTCGGCTCCCGTGATAACCTCCATATAATCGACGAACTCTCTTTTCCTCCTACTCGCTGCCGGCTTTACTCCTGAAATTCCAGGGACAATTTTGTTTCGGATGGTTAGATTTTGCCTGCTACTCAGCAACTGCTTTTCTCAGATAAGTTATTTTTTTTATGTTTTCTTTCCCGGTTAGATAAAGTATAATGAATTCTGCAGTTAAATGATTGAATTAATTGATGAGTTGAGCATTAAATTTTTTTTGTAGTAGACCAAGTTAACCTAACTCTATTGAAATCATTTTTTTGTGTGTGTGTCGATTAAGTAAAGTATTAAATTGACGAAGGATTTAATTTTTTTTATTATTGTAACTTAACTTAATTGTAAAGGAAAAATAAGTTCTTCTTGTAATTATGTAATTCAACTTTGGAGTGCCTGCTTAGTGAGGATTGATTTGTAATATCTTTGTTTGAGCCTCTCTGCTACTCTCAGGGATAAACTTTTGGTAGAATCGTAATAGTGTAATTACCTAACATTTATCCGGTTAAACACTACTTTAATAAACAAATGAAAATTATTATGTGCAATAACTATTTTATTTTTGTTGGATGGTATTGAGTGCAATAATATGTCTTCTGTATTGATTATTCTCTGTGAAGTGGAAGGTGTAACTTGTTAAGATTTATATTTTTTTTCTCCCCGGGGAGGGTACTGTTCATTAATTTATAGTTTATTTCTGGTATGTTTACATGATTTCTATAGTAACTATAATAGAAATTCTAAAGACTAATGTTAAGAAATAATTACTCAGTAATAGTTTGATTTGTAAAACAATAGTAGTGCAGTGTTGAATACATTTTGATTTTCCAGGTAAATAGATATATATATATTAATTGCAATAAGGATTAAATAAATAAATAATTTTTTCTAGATCATTCAATGGTTAAATTTATTTTGTGTGCTCATGATTTTTACCAGTCTTTACTCAAATGGATTTTAGGGTTATTCCGAAATAAACACAACGCAATTAGAACAGGTTATTGATACTGGTATGTTATGGTAGGAAAGAGTATTCTGGTGTTATGGTCAATTGTAGGATACCTTTTGGTAAAGTAGGAAAATTTAGGAGGTAAAAATTCAAAAAAAAACCATAACATTTTTGGTGCCATTCAAAAAAAAAAGGCATAACATTTATTGGTGCCGTGACCAGGATAAATTGTAGGTGCTGTAAAAATTTTCAGATATAACATTAGCGAATTTAATTAAGTGATTCATAAAAATCAAAATTTTAATTTGTAATTATTCAAAATTTGAGCTACACAAGTTTGGTTATATTCTTTTTTGGCCTATTAATTCTAGTGTAATATATTTTGGCTTTCCGAGTTTACGCGAACTGCGTCGTCAATCTTGTACACGCAAACAATGGATAGGTGATTTTTTTCACGTAATAAACTCAGTTTTTCATGTCAAAAATTAATTTGATTTCTTAGTATTTAATATCATTAGTTGCAGAAAAATTAGCTCTTTAAATTGACATAACTTTCGTTTTTCTAACTTTAATTGCATTTCAGTTATGAGCTTTAATTAGTAAATTTTTCTTCGTTTGCTTGTGATTTGTTAAAGGGGGATGAAATGCCCTCTTTCCGGTGGAAAAGTCACTTTTTGCGAGGGTCAGCGTTCTTTCGTTGGGACCCCTTGCAGGGTTGTTGAAATTCCTAATTGTTCCCTGCCACAGGTGGTGTTTATTTGGCGAGGGTTTGGCGACATAGAATTTCCGTTGAGGTTTCAAAGTAGTGGATTTGGCGAGTTTGATAACATGAGGGTATGTTGTTGTTGCAATTATTTTAACTTTCGGCGAAAAGTGGGTTGTGCCAACTTGGCAGTCCGGTGTCCTCCCTTTTAACGGGTTGTTTCGGGGGACGAGCTCACTTTTTGACACGTGTTCTGCTTTCTTTTGAATTCCTTTCGGTGCTGCGCGCATCGGGAGCAGATTATGCCGAGAAAATGCTTTTCTTAACCGATAATGTTACGGGCCTCGTGCCTCAGCGCCTTGAACGCGGGCTCTGGTTTACGGGTATCTTTGTGTATACTTAAGTCTTCGTAGCTACATCATATTTTTTTTGGGTGTATGCGTTTACATTAAAGTTCTCAAGAAATTTAATGCTGAAAATCGTCATCTAGAAAGATGTCTCTATTGTCTCTACCTAGTTCTCTACCATAGAAATGCTTCATTTGTTTTTTTGGCTTCATCCAACACCCGCTTCTTCTTTGAACTTAGAAGTCGGACTCGCCTATTCCACCGACTGATTCCTGAGCTCAAATTTTCTCCTTGCTGACAGCTGTCGTCTCCATGTCCTGGACTGTATTTCAAATTTCATCCAAGATGGGATCTTCCTTGTTCATCCTGAATCAATTAGAAAACCTCCTCGGCTCCCGTGATAACCTCCATATAATCGACGAACTCTCTTTTCCTCCTACTCGCTGCCGGCTTTACTCCTGAACTTCCAGGGACAATTTTGTTTCGGATGGTTAGATTTTGCCTGCTACTCAGCAACTGCTTTTCTCAGATAAGTTATTTTTTTTATGTTTTCTTTCCCGGTTAGATAAAGTATAATGAATTCTGCAGTTAAATGATTGAATTAATTGATGAGTTGAGCATTAAATTTTTTTTGTAGTAGACCAAGTTAACCTAACTCTATTGAAATCATTTTTTTGTGTGTGTGTCGATTAAGTAAAGTATTAAATTGACGAAGGATTTAATTTTTTTTATTATTGTAACTTAACTTAATTGTAAAGGAAAAATAAGTTCTTCTTGTAATTATGTAATTCAACTTTGGAGTGCCTGCTTAGTGAGGATTGATTTGTAATATCTTTGTTTGAGCCTCTCTGCTACTCTCAGGGATAAACTTTTGGTAGAATCGTAATAGTGTAATTACCTAACATTTATCCGGTTAAACACTACTTTAATAAACAAATGAAAATTATTATGTGCAATAACTATTTTATTTTTGTTGGATGGTATTGAGTGCAATAATATGTCTTCTGTATTGATTATTCTGTGTGAAGTGGAAGGTGTAACTTGTTAAGATTTATATTTTTTTTCTCCCCGGGGAGGGTACTGTTCATTAATTTATAGTTTATTTCTGGTATGTTTACATGATTTCTATAGTAACTATAATAGAAATTCTAAAGACTAATGTTAAGAAATAATTACTCAGTAATAGTTTGATTTGTAAAACAATAGTAGTGCAGTGTTGAATACATTTTGATTTTCCAGGTAAATAGATATATATATATTAATTGCAATAAGGATTAAATAAATAAATAATTTTTTCTAGATCATTCAATGGTTAAATTTATTTTGTGTGCTCATGATTTTTACCAGTCTTTACTCAAATGGATTTTAGGGTTATTCCGAAATAAACACAACGCAATTAGAACAGGTTATTGATACTGGTATGTTATGGTAGGAAAGAGTATTCTGGTGTTATGGTCAATTGTAGGATACCTTTTGGTAAAGTAGGAAAATTTAGGAGGTAAAAATTCAAAAAAAAAACCATAACATTTTTGGTGCCATTCAAAAAAAAAGGCATAACATTTATTGGTGCCGTGACCAGGATAAATTGTAGGTGCTGTAAAAATTTTCAGATATAACATTAGCGAATTTAATTAAGTGATTCATAAAAATCAAAATTTTAATTTGTAATTATTCAAAATTTGAGCTACACAAGTTTGGTTATATTCTTTTTTGGCCTATTAATTCTAGTGTAATATATTTTGGCTTTCCGAGTTTACGCGAACTGCGTCGTCAATCTTGTACACGCAAACAATGGATAGGTGATTTTTTTCACGTAATAAACTCAGTTTTTCATGTCAAAAATTAATTTGATTTCTTAGTATTTAATATCATTAGTTGCAGAAAAATTAGCTCTTTAATTTGACATAACTTTCGTTTTTCTAACTTTAATTGCATTTCAGTTATGAGCTTTAATTAGTAAATTTTTCTTCGTTTGCTTGTGATTTGTTAAAGGGGGATGAAATGCCCTCTTTCCGGTGGAAAAGTCACTTTTTGCGAGGGTCAGCGTTCTTTCGTTGGGACCCCTTGCAGGGTTGTTGAAATTCCTAATTGTTCCCTGCCACAGGTGGTGTTTATTTGGCGAGGGTTTGGCGACATAGAATTTCCGTTGAGGTTTCAAAGTAGTGGATTTGGCGAGTTTGATAACATGAGGGTATGTTGTTGTTGCAATTATTTTAACTTTCGGCGAAAAGTGGGTTGTGCCAACTTGGCAGTCCGGTGTCCTCCCTTTTAACGGGTTGTTTCGGGGGACGAGCTCACTTTTTGACACGTGTTCTGCTTTCTTTTGAATTCCTTTCGGTGCTGCGCGCATCGGGAGCCGATTATGCCGAGAAAATGCTTTTCTTAACCGATAATGTTACGGGCCTCGTGCCTCCGCGCCTTGAACGCGGGCTCTGGTTTACGGGTATCTTTGTGTATACTTAAGTCTTCGTAGCTACATCATATTTTTTTTGGGTGTATGCGTTTACATTAAAGTTCTCAAGAAATTTAATGCTGAAAATCGTCATCTAGAAAGATGTCTCTATTGTCTCTACCTAGTTCTCTACCATAGAAATGCTTCATTTGTTTTTTTGGCTTCATCCAACACCCGCTTCTTCTTTGAACTTAGAAGTCGGACTCGCCTATTCCACCGACTGATTCCTGAGCTCAAATTTTCTCCTTGCTGACAGCTGTCGCCGCCAAGTCCTGGACTGTATTTCAAATTTCATCCAAGATGGGATCTTCCTTGTTCATCCTGAATCAATTAGAAAATCTCCTCGGCTCCCGTGATAACCTCCATATAATCGACGAACTCTCTTTTCCTGCTACTCGCTGCCGGCTTTACTCCTGAACTTCCAGGGACAATTTTGTTTCGGATGTTTAGATTTTGCCTGCTACTCAGCAACTGCTTTTCTCAGATAAGTTATTTTTTTTATGTTTTCTTTCCCGGTTAGATAAAGTATAATGAATTCTGCAGTTAAATGATTGAATTAATTGATGAGTTGAGCATTAAATTTTTTTTGTAGTAGACCAAGTTAACCTAACTCTATTGAAATCATTTTTTTGTGTGTGTGTCGATTAAGTAAAGTATTAAATTGACGAAGGATTTAATTTTTTTTATTATTGTAACTTAACTTAATTGTAAAGGAAAAATAAGTTCTTCTTGTAATTATGTAATTCAACTTTGGAGTGCCTGCTTAGTGAGGATTGATTTGTAATATCTTTGTTTGAGCCTCTCTGCTACTCTCAGGGATAAACTTTTGGTAGAATCGTAATAGTGTAATTACCTAACATTTATCCGGTTAAACACTACTTTAATAAACAAATGAAAATTATTATGTGCAATAACTATTTTATTTTTGTTGGATGGTATTGAGTGCAATAATATGTCTTCTGTATTGATTATTCTGTGTGAAGTGGAAGGTGTAACTTGTTAAGATTTATATTTTTTTTTCTCCCCGGGGAGGGTACTGTTCATTAATTTATAGTTTATTTCTGGTATGTTTACATGATTTCTATAGTAACTATAATAGAAATTCTAAAGACTAATGTTAAGAAATAATTACTCAGTAATAGTTTGATTTGTAAAACAATAGTAGTGCAGTGTTGAATACATTTTGATTTTCCAGGTAAATAGATATATATATATTAATTGCAATAAGGGTTAAATAAATAAATAATTTTTTCTAGATCATTCAATGGTTAAATTTATTTTGTGTGCTCATGATTTTTACCAGTCTTTACTCAAATGGATTTTAGGGTTATTCCGAAATAAACACAACGCAATTAGAACAGGTTATTGATACTGGTATGTTATGGTAGGAAAGAGTATTCTGGTGTTATGATCAATTCTAGGATACCTTTTGGTAACGTAGGAAAATTTAGAAGGTAAAAATTCAAAAAAAACCATAACATTTTTGGTGCCATTCAAAAAAAAAAGGCATAACATTTATTGGTGCCGTGACCAGGATAAATTGTAGGTGCTGTAAAAATTTTCAGATATAACATTAGCGAATTTAATTAAGTGATTCATAAAAATCAAAATTTTAATTTGTAATTATTCAAAATTTGATCTACACAAGTTTGGTTATATTCTTTTTTGGCCTATTAATTCTAGTGTAATATATTTTGGCTTTCCGAGTTTACGCGAACTGCGTCGTCAATCTTGTACACGCAAACAATGGATAGGTGATTTTTTTCACGTAATAAACTCAGTTTTTCATGTCAAAAATTAATTTGATTTCTTAGTATTTAATATCATTAGTTGCAGAAAAATTAGCTCTTTAATTTGACATAACTTTCGTTTTTCTAACTTTAATTGCATTTCAGTTATGAGCTTTAATTAGTAAATTTTTCTTCGTTTGCTTGTGATTTAGTTAAAGGGGGATGAAATGCCCTCTTTCCGGTGGAAAAGTCACTTTTTGCGAGGGTCAGCGTTCTTTCGTTGGGACCTCTTGCAGGGTTGTTGAAATTCCTAATTGTTCCCTGCCACAGGTGGTGTTTATTTGGCGAGGGTTTGGCGACATAGAATTTCCGTTGAGGTTTCAAAGTAGTGGATTTGGCGAGTTTGATAACATGAGGGTATGTTGTTGTTGCAATTATTTTAACTTTCGGCGAAAAGTGGGTTGTGCCAACTTGGCAGTCCGGTGTCCTCCCTTTTAACGGGTTGTTTCGGGGGACGAGCTCACTTTTTGACACGTCTTCTGCTTTCTTTTGAATTCCTTTCGGTGCTGCGCGCATCGGGAGCAGATTCTGCCGAGAAAATGCTTTTCTTAACCGATAATGTTACGGGCCTCGTGCCTCCGCGCCTTGAACGCGGGCTCTGGTTTACGGGTATCTTTGTGTATACTTAAGTCTTCGTAGCTACATCATATTTTTTTTGGGTGTATGCGTTTACATTAAAGTTCTCAAGAAATTTAATGCTGAAAATCGTCATCTAGAAAGATGTCTCTATTGTCTCTACCTAGTTCTCTACCATAGAAATGCTTCATTTGTTTTTTTGGCTTCATCCAACACCCGCTTCTTCTTTGAACTTAGAAGTCGGACTCGCCTATTCCACCGACTGATTCCTGAGCTCAAATTTTCTCCTTGCTGACAGCTGTCGTCTCCATGTCCTGGACTGTATTTCAAATTTCATCCAACATGGGATCTTTCTTGTTCATCCTGAATCAATTAGAAAACCTCCTCGGCTCCCGTGATAACCTCCATATAATCGACGAACTCTCTTTTCCTCCTACTCGCTGCCGGCTTTACTCCTGAAATTCCAGGGACAATTTTGTTTCGGATGGTTAGATTTTGCCTGCTACTCAGCAACTGCTTTTCTCAGATAAGTTATTTTTTTTATGTTTTCTTTCCCGGTTAGATAAAGTATAATGAATTCTGCAGTTAAATGATTGAATTAATTGATGAGTTGAGCATTAAATTTTTTTTGTAGTAGACCAAGTTAACCTAACTCTATTGAAATCATTTTTTTGTGTGTGTGTCGATTAAGTAAAGTATTAAATTGACGAAGGATTTAATTTTTTTTATTATTGTAACTTAACTTAATTGTAAAGGAAAAATAAGTTCTTCTTGTAATTATGTAATTCAACTTTGGAGTGCCTGCTTAGTGAGGATTGATTTGTAATATCTTTGTTTGAGCCTCTCTGCTACTCTCAGGGATAAACTTTTGGTAGAATCGTAATAGTGTAATTACCTAACATTTATCCCGTTAAACACTACTTTAATAAACAAATGAAAATTATTATGTGCAATAACTATTTTATTTTTGTTGGATGGTATTGAGTGCAATAATATGTCTTCTGTATTGATTATTCTCTGTGAAGTGGAAGGTGTAACTTGTTAAGATTTATATTTTTTTTCTCCCCGGGGAGGGTACTGTTCATTAATTTATAGTTTATTTCTGGTATGTTTACATGATTTCTATAGTAACTATAATAGAAATTCTAAAGACTAATGTTAAGAAATAATTACTCAGTAATAGTTTGATTTGTAAAACAATAGTAGTGCAGTGTTGAATACATTTTGATTTTCCAGGTAAATAGATATATATATATTAATTGCAATAAGGGTTAAATAAATAAATAATTTTTTCTAGATCATTCAATGGTTAAATTTATTTTGTGTGCTCATGATTTTTACCAGTCTTTACTCAAATGGATTTTAGGGTTATTCCGAAATAAACACAACGCAATTAGAACAGGTTATTGATACTGGTATGTTATGGTAGGAAAGAGTATTCTGGTGTTATGATCAATTCTAGGATACCTTTTGGTAACGTAGGAAAATTTAGAAGGTAAAAATTCAAAAAAAACCATAACATTTTTGGTGCCATTCAAAAAAAAAAGGCATAACATTTATTGGTGCCGTGACCAGGATAAATTGTAGGTGCTGTAAAAATTTTCAGATATAACATTAGCGAATTTAATTAAGTGATTCATAAAAATCAAAATTTTAATTTGTAATTATTCAAAATTTGATCTACACAAGTTTGGTTATATTCTTTTTTGGCCTATTAATTCTAGTGTAATATATTTTGGCTTTCCGAGTTTACGCGAACTGCGTCGTCAATCTTGTACACGCAAACAATGGATAGGTGATTTTTTTCACGTAATAAACTCAGTTTTTCATGTCAAAAATTAATTTGATTTCTTAGTATTTAATATCATTAGTTGCAGAAAAATTAGCTCTTTAATTTGACATAACTTTCGTTTTTCTAACTTTAATTGCATTTCAGTTATGAGCCTTAATTAGTAAATTTTTCTTCGTTTGCTTGTGATTTAGTTAAAGGGGGATGAAATGCCCTCTTTCCGGTGGAAAAGTCACTTTTTGCGAGGGTCAGCGTTCTTTCGTTGGGACCTCTTGCAGGGTTGTTGAAATTCCTAATTGTTCCCTGCCACAGGTGGTGTTTATTTGGCGAGGGTTTGGCGACATAGAATTTCCGTTGAGGTTTCAAAGTAGTGGATTTGGCGAGTTTGATAACATGAGGGTATGTTGTTGTTGCAATTATTTTAACTTTCGGCGAAAAGTGGGTTGTGCCAACTTGGCAGTCCGGTGTCCTCCCTTTTAACGGGTTGTTTCGGGGGACGAGCTCACTTTTTGACACGTCTTCTGCTTTCTTTTGAATTCCTTTCGGTGCTGCGCGCATCGGGAGCAGATTCTGCCGAGAAAATGCTTTTCTTAACCGATAATGTTACGGGCCTCGTGCCTCCGCGCCTTGAACGCGGGCTCTGGTTTACGGGTATCTTTGTGTATACTTAAGTCTTCGTAGCTACATCATATTTTTTTTTGGGTGTATGCGTTTACATTAAAGTTCTCAAGAAATTTAATGCTGAAAATCGTCATCTAGAAAGATGTCTCTATTGTCTCTACCTAGTTCTCTACCATAGAAATGCTTCATTTGTTTTTTTGGCTTCATCCAACACCCGCTTCTTCTTTGAACTTAGAAGTCGGACTCGCCTATTCCACCGACTGATTCCTGAGCTCAAATTTTCTCCTTGCTGACAGCTGTCGTCTCCATGTCCTGGACTGTATTTCAAATTTCATCCAACATGGGATCTTTCTTGTTCATCCTGAATCAATTAGAAAACCTCCTCGGCTCCCGTGATAACCTCCATATAATCGACGAACTCTCTTTTCCTCCTACTCGCTGCCGGCTTTACTCCTGAAATTCCAGGGACAATTTTGTTTCGGATGGTTAGATTTTGCCTGCTACTCAGCAACTGCTTTTCTCAGATAAGTTATTTTTTTTTATGTTTTCTTTCCCGGTTAGATAAAGTATAATGAATTCTGCAGTTAAATGATTGAATTAATTGATGAGTTGAGCATTAAATTTTTTTTGTAGTAGACCAAGTTAACCTAACTCTATTGAAATCATTTTTTTGTGTGTGTGTCGATTAAGTAAAGTATTAAATTGACGAAGGATTTAATTTTTTTTATTATTGTAACTTAACTTAATTGTAAAGGAAAAATAAGTTCTTCTTGTAATTATGTAATTCAACTTTGGAGTGCCTGCTTAGTGAGGATTGATTTGTAATATCTTTGTTTGAGCCTCTCTGCTACTCTCAGGGATAAACTTTTGGTAGAATCGTAATAGTGTAATTACCTAACATTTATCCGGTTAAACACTACTTTAATAAACAAATGAAAATTATTATGTGCAATAACTATTTTATTTTTGTTGGATGGTATTGAGTGCAATAATATGTCTTCTGTATTGATTATTCTCTGTGAAGTGGAAGGTGTAACTTGTTAAGATTTATATTTTTTTCTCCCCGGGGAGGGTACTGTTCATTAATTTATAGTTTATTTCTGGTATGTTTACATGATTTCTATAGTAACTATAATAGAAATTCTAAAGACTAATGTTAAGAAATAATTACTCAGTAATAGTTTGATTTGTAAAACAATAGTAGTGCAGTGTTGAATACATTTTGATTTTCCAGGTAAATAGATATATATATATTAATTGCAATAAGGATTAAATAAATAAATAATTTTTTCTAGATCATTCAATGGTTAAATTTATTTTGTGTGCTCATGATTTTTACCAGTCTTTACTCAAATGGATTTTAGGGTTATTCCGAAATAAACACAACGCAATTAGAACAGGTTATTGATACTGGTATGTTATGGTAGGAAAGAGTATTCTGGTGTTATGGTCAATTGTAGGATACCTTTTGGTAAAGTAGGAAAATTTAGGAGGTAAAAATTCAAAAAAAAAAACCATAACATTTTTGGTGCCATTCAAAAAAAAAAAGGCATAACATTTATTGGTGCCGTGACCAGGATAAATTGTAGGTGCTGTAAAAATTTTCAGATATAACATTAGCGAATTTAATTAAGTGATTCATAAAAATCAAAATTTTAATTTGTAATTATTCAAAATTTGAGCTACACAAGTTTGGTTATATTCTTTTTTGGCCTATTAATTCTAGTGTAATATATTTTGGCTTTCCGAGTTTACGCGAACTGCGTCGTCAATCTTGTACACGCAAACAATGGATAGGTGATTTTTTTCACGTAATAAACTCAGTTTTTCATGTCAAAAATTAATTTGATTTCTTAGTATTTAATATCATTAGTTGCAGAAAAATTAGCTCTTTAATTTGACATAACTTTCGTTTTTCTAACTTTAATTGCATTTCAGTTATGAGCTTTAATTAGTAAATTTTTCTTCGTTTGCTTGTGATTTGTTAAAGGGGGATGAAATGCCCTCTTTCCGGTGGAAAAGTCACTTTTTGCGAGGGTCAGCGTTCTTTCGTTGGGACCCCTTGCAGGGTTGTTGAAATTCCTAATTGTTCCCTGCCACAGGTGGTGTTTATTTGGCGAGGGTTTGGCGACATAGAATTTCCGTTGAGGTTTCAAAGTAGTGGATTTGGCGAGTTTGATAACATGAGGGTATGTTGTTGTTGCAATTATTTTAACTTTCGGCGAAAAGTGGGTTGTGCCAACTTGGCAGTCCGGTGTCCTCCCTTTTAACGGGTTGTTTCGGGGGACGAGCTCACTTTTTGACACGTGTTCTGCTTTCTTTTGAATTTCTTTCGGTGCTGCGCGCATCGGGAGCCGATTATGCCGAGAAAATGCTTTTCTTAACCGATAATGTTACGGGCCTCGTGCCTCCGCGCCTTGAACGCGGGCTCTGGTTTACGGGTATCTTTGTGTATACTTAAGTCTTCGTAGCTACATCATATTTTTTTTGGGTGTATGCGTTTACATTAAAGTTCTCAAGAAATTTAATGCTGAAAATCGTCATCTAGAAAGATGTCTCTATTGTCTCTACCTAGTTCTCTACCATAGAAATGCTTCATTTGTTTTTTTGGCTTCATCCAACACCCGCTTCTTCTTTGAACTTAGAAGTCGGACTCGCCTATTCCACCGACTGATTCCTGAGCTCAAATTTTCTCCTTGCTGACAGCTGTCGCCGCCAAGTCCTGGACTGTATTTCAAATTTCATCCAAGATGGGATCTTCCTTGTTCATCCTGAATCAATTAGAAAATCTCCTCGGCTCCCGTGATAACCTCCATATAATCGACGAACTCTCTTTTCCTGCTACTCGCTGCCGGCTTTACTCCTGAACTTCCAGGGACAATTTTGTTTCGGATGTTTAGATTTTGCCTGCTACTCAGCAACTGCTTTTCTCAGATAAGTTATTTTTTTTATGTTTTCTTTCCCGGTTAGATAAAGTATAATGAATTCTGCAGTTAAATGATTGAATTAATTGATGAGTTGAGCATTAAATTTTTTTTGTAGTAGACCAAGTTAACCTAACTCTATTGAAATCATTTTTTTGTGTGTGTGTCGATTAAGTAAAGTATTAAATTGACGAAGGATTTAATTTTTTTTATTATTGTAACTTAACTTAATTGTAAAGGAAAAATAAGTTCTTCTTGTAATTATGTAATTCAACTTTGGAGTGCCTGCTTAGTGAGGATTGATTTGTAATATCTTTGTTTGAGCCTCTCTGCTACTCTCAGGGATAAACTTTTGGTAGAATCGTAATAGTGTAATTACCTAACATTTATCCGGTTAAACACTACTTTAATAAACAAATGAAAATTATTATGTGCAATAACTATTTTATTTTTGTTGGATGGTATTGAGTGCAATAATATGTCTTCTGTATTGATTATTCTGTGTGAAGTGGAAGGTGTAACTTGTTAAGATTTATATTTTTTTTTCTCCCCGGGGAGGGTACTGTTCATTAATTTATAGTTTATTTCTGGTATGTTTACATGATTTCTATAGTAACTATAATAGAAATTCTAAAGACTAATGTTAAGAAATAATTACTCAGTAATAGTTTGATTTGTAAAACAATAGTAGTGCAGTGTTGAATACATTTTGATTTTCCAGGTAAATAGATATATATATATTAATTGCAATAAGGGTTAAATAAATAAATAATTTTTTCTAGATCATTCAATGGTTAAATTTATTTTGTGTGCTCATGATTTTTACCAGTCTTTACTCAAATGGATTTTAGGGTTATTCCGAAATAAACACAACGCAATTAGAACAGGTTATTGATACTGGTATGTTATGGTAGGAAAGAGTATTCTGGTGTTATGATCAATTCTAGGATACCTTTTGGTAACGTAGGAAAATTTAGAAGGTAAAAATTCAAAAAAAACCATAACATTTTTGGTGCCATTCAAAAAAAAAAAGGCATAACATTTATTGGTGCCGTGACCAGGATAAATTTGTAGGTGCTGTAAAAATTTTCAGATATAACATTAGCGAATTTAATTAAGTGATTCATAAAAATCAAAATTTTAATTTGTAATTATTCAAAATTTGATCTACACAAGTTTGGTTATATTCTTTTTTGGCCTATTAATTCTAGTGTAATATATTTTGGCTTTCCGAGTTTACGCGAACTGCGTCGTCAATCTTGTACACGCAAACAATGGATAGGTGATTTTTTTCACGTAATAAACTCAGTTTTTCATGTCAAAAATTAATTTGATTTCTTAGTATTTAATATCATTAGTTGCAGAAAAATTAGCTCTTTAATTTGACATAACTTTCGTTTTTCTAACTTTAATTGCATTTCAGTTATGAGCTTTAATTAGTAAATTTTTCTTCGTTTGCTTGTGATTTAGTTAAAGGGGGATGAAATGCCCTCTTTCCGGTGGAAAAGTCACTTTTTGCGAGGGTCAGCGTTCTTTCGTTGGGACCTCTTGCAGGGTTGTTGAAATTCCTAATTGTTCCCCTGCCACAGGTGGTGTTTATTTGGCGAGGGTTTGGCGACATAGAATTTCCGTTGAGGTTTCAAAGTAGTGGATTTGGCGAGTTTGATAACATGAGGGTATGTTGTTGTTGCAATTATTTTAACTTTCGGCGAAAAGTGGGTTGTGCCAACTTGGCAGTCCGGTGTCCTCCCTTTTAACGGGTTGTTTCGGGGGACGAGCTCACTTTTTGACACGTCTTCTGCTTTCTTTTGAATTCCTTTCGGTGCTGCGCGCATCGGGAGCAGATTCTGCCGAGAAAATGCTTTTCTTAACCGATAATGTTACGGGCCTCGTGCCTCCGCGCCTTGAACGCGGGCTCTGGTTTACGGGTATCTTTGTGTATACTTAAGTCTTCGTAGCTACATCATATTTTTTTTTGGGTGTATGCGTTTACATTAAAGTTCTCAAGAAATTTAATGCTGAAAATCGTCATCTAGAAAGATGTCTCTATTGTCTCTACCTAGTTCTCTACCATAGAAATGCTTCATTTGTTTTTTTGGCTTCATCCAACACCCGCTTCTTCTTTGAACTTAGAAGTCGGACTCGCCTATTCCACCGACTGATTCCTGAGCTCAAATTTTCTCCTTGCTGACAGCTGTCGTCTCCATGTCCTGGACTGTATTTCAAATTTCATCCAACATGGGATCTTTCTTGTTCATCCTGAATCAATTAGAAAACCTCCTCGGCTCCCGTGATAACCTCCATATAATCGACGAACTCTCTTTTCCTCCTACTCGCTGCCGGCTTTACTCCTGAAATTCCAGGGACAATTTTGTTTCGGATGGTTAGATTTTGCCTGCTACTCAGCAACTGCTTTTCTCAGATAAGTTATTTTTTTATGTTTTCTTTCCCGGTTAGATAAAGTATAATGAATTCTGCAGTTAAATGATTGAATTAATTGATGAGTTGAGCATTAAATTTTTTTTGTAGTAGACCAAGTTAACCTAACTCTATTGAAATCATTTTTTTGTGTGTGTGTCGATTAAGTAAAGTATTAAATTGACGAAGGATTTAATTTTTTTTATTATTGTAACTTAACTTAATTGTAAAGGAAAAATAAGTTCTTCTTGTAATTATGTAATTCAACTTTGGAGTGCCTGCTTAGTGAGGATTGATTTGTAATATCTTTGTTTGAGCCTCTCTGCTACTCTCAGGGATAAACTTTTGGTAGAATCGTAATAGTGTAATTACCTAACATTTATCCGGTTAAACACTACTTTAATAAACAAATGAAAATTATTATGTGCAATAACTATTTTTATTTTTGTTGGATGGTATTGAGTGCAATAATATGTCTTCTGTATTGATTATTCTCTGTGAAGTGGAAGGTGTAACTTGTTAAGATTTATATTTTTTTTCTCCCCGGGGAGGGTAACTGTTCATTAATTTATAGTTTATTTCTGGTATGTTTACATGATTTCTATAGTAACTATAATAGAAATTCTAAAGACTAATGTTAAGAAATAATTACTCAGTAATAGTTTGATTTGTAAAACAATAGTAGTGCAGTGTTGAATACATTTTGATTTTCCAGGTAAATAGATATATATATATTAATTGCAATAAGGGTTAAATAAATAAATAATTTTTTCTAGATCATTCAATGGTTAAATTTATTTTGTGTGCTCATGATTTTTACCAGTCTTTACTCAAATGGATTTTAGGGTTATTCCGAAATAAACACAACGCAATTAGAACAGGTTATTGATACTGGTATGTTATGGTAGGAAAGAGTATTCTGGTGTTATGATCAATTCTAGGATACCTTTTGGTAACGTAGGAAAATTTAGAAGGTAAAAATTCAAAAAAAACCATAACATTTTTGGTGCCATTCAAAAAAAAAAGGCATAACATTTATTGGTGCCGTGACCAGGATAAATTGTAGGTGCTGTAAAAATTTTCAGATATAACATTAGCGAATTTAATTAAGTGATTCATAAAAATCAAAATTTTAATTTGTAATTATTCAAAATTTGATCTACACAAGTTTGGTTATATTCTTTTTTGGCCTATTAATTCTAGTGTAATATATTTTGGCTTTCCGAGTTTACGCGAACTGCGTCGTCAATCTTGTACACGCAAACAATGGATAGGTGATTTTTTTCACGTAATAAACTCAGTTTTTCATGTCAAAAATTAATTTGATTTCTTAGTATTTAATATCATTAGTTGCAGAAAAATTAGCTCTTTAATTTGACATAACTTTCGTTTTTCTAACTTTAATTGCATTTCAGTTATGAGCTTTAATTAGTAAATTTTTCTTCGTTTGCTTGTGATTTAGTTAAAGGGGGATGAAATGCCCTCTTTCCGGTGGAAAAGTCACTTTTTGCGAGGGTCAGCGTTCTTTCGTTGGGACCTCTTGCAGGGTTGTTGAAATTCCTAATTGTTCCCTGCCACAGGTGGTGTTTATTTGGCGAGGGTTTGGCGACATAGAATTTCCGTTGAGGTTTCAAAGTAGTGGATTTGGCGAGTTTGATAACATGAGGGTATGTTGTTGTTGCAATTATTTTAACTTTCGGCGAAAAGTGGGTTGTGCCAACTTGGCAGTCCGGTGTCCTCCCTTTTAACGGGTTGTTTCGGGGGACGAGCTCACTTTTTGACACGTCTTCTGCTTTCTTTTGAATTCCTTTCGGTGCTGCGCGCATCGGGAGCAGATTCTGCCGAGAAAATGCTTTTCTTAACCGATAATGTTACGGGCCTCGTGCCTCCGCGCCTTGAACGCGGGCTCTGGTTTACGGGTATCTTTGTGTATACTTAAGTCTTCGTAGCTACATCATATTTTTTTTTGGGTGTATGCGTTTACATTAAAGTTCTCAAGAAATTTAATGCTGAAAATCGTCATCTAGAAAGATGTCTCTATTGTCTCTACCTAGTTCTCTACCATAGAAATGCTTCATTTGTTTTTTTGGCTTCATCCAACACCCGCTTCTTCTTTGAACTTAGAAGTCGGACTCGCCTATTCCACCGACTGATTCCTGAGCTCAAATTTTCTCCTTGCTGACAGCTGTCGTCTCCATGTCCTGGACTGTATTTCAAATTTCATCCAACATGGGATCTTTCTTGTTCATCCTGAATCAATTAGAAAACCTCCTCGGCTCCCGTGATAACCTCCATATAATCGACGAACTCTCTTTTCCTCCTACTCGCTGCCGGCTTTACTCCTGAAATTCCAGGGACAATTTTGTTTCGGATGGTTAGATTTTGCCTGCTACTCAGCAACTGCTTTTCTCAGATAAGTTATTTTTTTTATGTTTTCTTTCCCGGTTAGATAAAGTATAATGAATTCTGCAGTTAAATGATTGAATTAATTGATGAGTTGAGCATTAAATTTTTTTTGTAGTAGACCAAGTTAACCTAACTCTATTGAAATCATTTTTTTGTGTGTGTGTCGATTAAGTAAAGTATTAAATTGACGAAGGATTTAATTTTTTTTATTATTGTAACTTAACTTAATTGTAAAGGAAAAATAAGTTCTTCTTGTAATTATGTAATTCAACTTTGGAGTGCCTGCTTAGTGAGGATTGATTTGTAATATCTTTGTTTGAGCCTCTCTGCTACTCTCAGGGATAAACTTTTGGTAGAATCGTAATAGTGTAATTACCTAACATTTATCCGGTTAAACACTACTTTAATAAACAAATGAAAATTATTATGTGCAATAACTATTTTATTTTTGTTGGATGGTATTGAGTGCAATAATATGTCTTCTGTATTGATTATTCTCTGTGAAGTGGAAGGTGTAACTTGTTAAGATTTATATTTTTTTCTCCCCGGGGAGGGTACTGTTCATTAATTTATAGTTTATTTCTGGTATGTTTACATGATTTCTATAGTAACTATAATAGAAATTCTAAAGACTAATGTTAAGAAATAATTACTCAGTAATAGTTTGATTTGTAAAACAATAGTAGTGCAGTGTTGAATACATTTTGATTTTCCAGGTAAATAGATATATATATATTAATTGCAATAAGGATTAAATAAATAAATAATTTTTTCTAGATCATTCAATGGTTAAATTTATTTTGTGTGCTCATGATTTTTACCAGTCTTTACTCAAATGGATTTTAGGGTTATTCCGAAATAAACACAACGCAATTAGAACAGGTTATTGATACTGGTATGTTATGGTAGGAAAGAGTATTCTGGTGTTATGGTCAATTGTAGGATACCTTTTGGTAAAGTAGGAAAATTTAGGAGGTAAAAATTCAAAAAAAAAACCATAACATTTTTGGTGCCATTCAAAAAAAAAAGGCATAACATTTATTGGTGCCGTGACCAGGATAAATTGTAGGTGCTGTAAAAATTTTCAGATATAACATTAGCGAATTTAATTAAGTGATTCATAAAAATCAAAATTTTAATTTGTAATTATTCAAAATTTGAGCTACACAAGTTTGGTTATATTCTTTTTTGGCCTATTAATTCTAGTGTAATATATTTTGGCTTTCCGAGTTTACGCGAACTGCGTCGTCAATCTTGTACACGCAAACAATGGATAGGTGATTTTTTTCACGTAATAAACTCAGTTTTTCATGTCAAAAATTAATTTGATTTCTTAGTATTTAATATCATTAGTTGCAGAAAAATTAGCTCTTTAATTTGACATAACTTTCGTTTTTCTAACTTTAATTGCATTTCAGTTATGAGCTTTAATTAGTAAATTTTTCTTCGTTTGCTTGTGATTTGTTAAAGGGGGATGAAATGCCCTCTTTCCGGTGGAAAAGTCACTTTTTGCGAGGGTCAGCGTTCTTTCGTTGGGACCCCTTGCAGGGTTGTTGAAATTCCTAATTGTTCCCTGCCACAGGTGGTGTTTATTTGGCGAGGGTTTGGCGACATAGAATTTCCGTTGAGGTTTCAAAGTAGTGGATTTGGCGAATTTGATAACATGAGGGTATGTTGTTGTTGCAATTATTTTAACTTTCGGCGAAAAGTGGGTTGTGCCAACTTGGCAGTCCGGTGTCCTCCCTTTTAACGGGTTGTTTCGGGGGACGAGCTCACTTTTTGACACGTGTTCTGCTTTCTTTTGAATTCCTTTCGGTGCTGCGCGCATCGGGAGCAGATTATGCCGAGAAAATGCTTTTCTTAACCGATAATGTTACGGGCCTCGTGCCTCCGCGCCTTGAACGCGGGCTCTGGTTTACGGGTATCTTTGTGTATACTTAAGTCTTCGTAGCTACATCATATTTTTTTTGGGTGTATGCGTTTACATTAAAGTTCTCAAGAAATTTAATGCTGAAAATCGTCATCTAGAAAGATGTCTCTATTGTCTCTACCTAGTTCTCTACCATAGAAATGCTTCATTTGTTTTTTTGGCTTCATCCAACACCCGCTTCTTCTTTGAACTTAGAAGTCGGACTCGCCTATTCCACCGACTGATTCCTGAGCTCAAATTTTCTCCTTGCTGACAGCTGTCGCCGCCAAGTCCTGGACTGTATTTCAAATTTCATCCAAGATGGGATCTTCCTTGTTCATCCTGAATCAATTAGAAAACCTCCTCGGCTCCCGTGATAACCTCCATATAATCGACGAACTCTCTTTTCCTGCTACTCGCTGCCGGCTTTACTCCTGAACTTCCAGGGACAATTTTGTTTCGGATGTTTAGATTTTGCCTGCTACTCAGCAACTGCTTTTCTCAGATAAGTTATTTTTTTTATGTTTTCTTTCCCGGTTAGATAAAGTATAATGAATTCTGCAGTTAAATGATTGAATTAATTGATGAGTTGAGCATTAAATTTTTTTTGTAGTAGACCAAGTTAACCTAACTCTATTGAAATCATTTTTTTGTGTGTGTGTCGATTAAGTAAAGTATTAAATTGACGAAGGATTTAATTTTTTTTATTATTGTAACTTAACTTAATTGTAAAGGAAAAATAAGTTCTTCTTGTAATTATGTAATTCAACTTTGGAGTGCCTGCTTAGTGAGGATTGATTTGTAATATCTTTGTTTGAGCCTCTCTGCTACTCTCAGGGATAAACTTTTGGTAGAATCGTAATAGTGTAATTACCTAACATTTATCCGGTTAAACACTACTTTAATAAACAAATGAAAATTATTATGTGCAATAACTATTTTATTTTTGTTGGATGGTATTGAGTGCAATAATATGTCTTCTGTATTGATTATTCTGTGTGAAGTGGAAGGTGTAACTTGTTAAGATTTATATTTTTTTTTCTCCCCGGGGAGGGTACTGTTCATTAATTTATAGTTTATTTCTGGTATGTTTACATGATTTCTATAGTAACTATAATAGAAATTCTAAAGACTAATGTTAAGAAATAATTACTCAGTAATAGTTTGATTTGTAAAACAATAGTAGTGCAGTGTTGAATACATTTTGATTTTCCAGGTAAATAGATATATATATATTAATTGCAATAAGGGTTAAATAAATAAATAATTTTTTCTAGATCATTCAATGGTTAACGTTATTTTGTGTGCTCATGATTTTTACCAGTCTTTACTCAAATGGATTTTAGGGTTATTCCGAAATAAACACAACGCAATTAGAACAGGTTATTGATACTGGTATGTTATGGTAGGAAAGAGTATTCTGGTGTTATGATCAATTCTAGGATACCTTTTGGTAACGTAGGAAAATTTAGAAGGTAAAAATTCAAAAAAAACCATAACATTTTTGGTGCCATTCAAAAAAAAAAAGGCATAACATTTATTGGTGCCGTGACCAGGATAAATTGTAGGTGCTGTAAAAATTTTCAGATATAACATTAGCGAATTTAATTAAGTGATTCATAAAAATCAAAATTTTAATTTGTAATTATTCAAAATTTGATCTACACAAGTTTGGTTATATTCTTTTTTGGCCTATTAATTCTAGTGTAATATATTTTGGCTTTCCGAGTTTACGCGAACTGCGTCGTCAATCTTGTACACGCAAACAATGGATAGGTGATTTTTTTCACGTAATAAACTCAGTTTTTCATGTCAAAAATTAATTTGATTTCTTAGTATTTAATATCATTAGTTGCAGAAAAATTAGCTCTTTAATTTGACATAACTTTCGTTTTTCTAACTTTAATTGCATTTCAGTTATGAGCTTTAATTAGTAAATTTTTCTTCGTTTGCTTGTGATTTAGTTAAAGGGGGATGAAATGCCCTCTTTCCGGTGGAAAAGTCACTTTTTGCGAGGGTCAGCGTTCTTTCGTTGGGACCTCTTGCAGGGTTGTTGAAATTCCTAATTGTTCCCTGCCACAGGTGGTGTTTATTTGGCGAGGGTTTGGCGACATAGAATTTCCGTTGAGGTTTCAAAGTAGTGGATTTGGCGAGTTTGATAACATGAGGGTATGTTGTTGTTGCAATTATTTTAACTTTCGGCGAAAAGTGGGTTGTGCCAACTTGGCAGTCCGGTGTCCTCCCTTTTAACGGGTTGTTTCGGGGGACGAGCTCACTTTTTGACACGTGTTCTGCTTTCTTTTGAATTCCTTTCGGTGCTGCGCGCATCGGGAGCAGATTCTGCCGAGAAAATGCTTTTCTTAACCGATAATGTTACGGGCCTCGTGCCTCCGCGCCTTGAACGCGGGCTCTGGTTTACGGGTATCTTTGTGTATACTTAAGTCTTCGTAGCTACATCATATTTTTTTTTGGGTGTATGCGTTTACATTAAAGTTCTCAAGAAATTTAATGCTGAAAATCGTCATCTAGAAAGATGTCTCTATTGTCTCTACCTAGTTCTCTACCATAGAAATGCTTCATTTGTTTTTTTGGCTTCATCCAACACCCGCTTCTTCTTTGAACTTAGAAGTCGGACTCGCCTATTCCACCGACTGATTCCTGAGCTCAAATTTTCTCCTTGCTGACAGCTGTCGTCTCCATGTCCTGGACTGTATTTCAAATTTCATCCAACATGGGATCTTTCTTGTTCATCCTGAATCAATTAGAAAACCTCCTCGGCTCCCGTGATAACCTCCATATAATCGACGAACTCTCTTTTCCTCCTACTCGCTGCCGGCTTTACTCCTGAAATTCCAGGGACAATTTTGTTTCGGATGGTTAGATTTTGCCTGCTACTCAGCAACTGCTTTTCTCAGATAAGTTATTTTTTTTATGTTTTCTTTCCCGGTTAGATAAAGTATAATGAATTCTGCAGTTAAATGATTGAATTAATTGATGAGTTGAGCATTAAATTTTTTTTGTAGTAGACCAAGTTAACCTAACTCTATTGAAATCATTTTTTTGTGTGTGTGTCGATTAAGTAAAGTATTAAATTGACGAAGGATTTAATTTTTTTTATTATTGTAACTTAACTTAATTGTAAAGGAAAAATAAATTCTTGTAATTATGTAATTCAACTTTGGAGTGCCTGCTTAGTGAGGATTGATTTGTAATATCTTTGTTTGAGCCTCTCTGCTACTCTCAGGGATAAACTTTTGGTAGAATCGTAATAGTGTAATTACCTAACATTTATCCGGTTAAACACTACTTTAATAAACAAATGAAAATTATTATGTGCAATAACTATTTTATTTTTGTTGGATGGTATTGAGTGCAATAATATGTCTTCTGTATTGATTATTCTCTGTGAAGTGGAAGGTGTAACTTGTTAAGATTTATATTTTTTTTCTCCCCGGGGAGGGTACTGTTCATTAATTTATAGTTTATTTCTGGTATGTTTACATGATTTCTATAGTAACTATAATAGAAATTCTAAAGACTAATGTTAAGAAATAATTACTCAGTAATAGTTTGATTTGTAAAACAATAGTAGTGCAGTGTTGAATACATTTTGATTTTCCAGGTAAATAGATATATATATATTAATTGCAATAAGGATTAAATAAATAAATAATTTTTTCTAGATCATTCAATGGTTAAATTTATTTTGTGTGCTCATGATTTTTACCAGTCTTTACTCAAATGGATTTTAGGGTTATTCCGAAATAAACACAACGCAATTAGAACAGGTTATTGATACTGGTATGTTATGGTAGGAAAGAGTATTCTGGTGTTATGGTCAATTGTAGGATACCTTTTGGTAAAGTAGGAAAATTTAGGAGGTAAAAATTCAAAAAAAAACCATAACATTTTTGGTGCCATTCAAAAAAAAAAGGCATAACATTTATTGGTGCCGTGACCAGGATAAATTGTAGGTGCTGTAAAAATTTTCAGATATAACATTAGCGAATTTAATTAAGTGATTCATAAAAATCAAAATTTTAATTTGTAATTATTCAAAATTTGAGCTACACAAGTTTGGTTATATTCTTTTTTGGCCTATTAATTCTAGTGTAATATATTTTGGCTTTCCGAGTTTACGCGAACTGCGTCGTCAATCTTGTACACGCAAACAATGGATAGGTGATTTTTTTCACGTAATAAACTCAGTTTTTCATGTCAAAAATTAATTTGATTTCTTAGTATTTAATATCATTAGTTGCAGAAAAATTAGCTCTTTAAATTGACATAACTTTCGTTTTTCTAACTTTAATTGCATTTCAGTTATGAGCTTTAATTAGTAAATTTTTCTTCGTTTGCTTGTGATTTGTTAAAGGGGGATGAAATGCCCTCTTTCCGGTGGAAAAGTCACTTTTTGCGAGGGTCAGCGTTCTTTCGTTGGGACCCCTTGCAGGGTTGTTGAAATTCCTAATTGTTCCCTGCCACAGGTGGTGTTTATTTGGCGAGGGTTTGGCGACATAGAATTTCCGTTGAGGTTTCAAAGTAGTGGATTTGGCGAGTTTGATAACATGAGGGTATGTTGTTGTTGCAATTATTTTAACTTTCGGCGAAAAGTGGGTTGTGCCAACTTGGCAGTCCGGTGTCCTCCCTTTTAACGGGTTGTTTCGGGGGACGAGCTCACTTTTTGACACGTGTTCTGCTTTCTTTTGAATTCCTTTCGGTGCTGCGCGCATCGGGAGCAGATTATGCCGAGAAAATGCTTTTCTTAACCGATAATGTTACGGGCCTCGTGCCTCAGCGCCTTGAACGCGGGCTCTGGTTTACGGGTATCTTTGTGTATACTTAAGTCTTCGTAGCTACATCATATTTTTTTTTGGGTGTATGCGTTTACATTAAAGTTCTCAAGAAATTTAATGCTGAAAATCGTCATCTAGAAAGATGTCTCTATTGTCTCTACCTAGTTCTCTACCATAGAAATGCTTCATTTGTTTTTTTGGCTTCATCCAACACCCGCTTCTTCTTTGAACTTAGAAGTCGGACTCGCCTATTCCACCGACTGATTCCTGAGCTCAAATTTTCTCCTTGCTGACAGCTGTCGTCTCCATGTCCTGGACTGTATTTCAAATTTCATCCAACATGGGATCTTCCTTGTTCATCCTGAATCAATTAGAAAACCTCCTCGGCTCCCGTGATAACCTCCATATAATCGACGAACTCTCTTTTCCTCCTACTCGCTGCCGGCTTTACTCCTGAACTTCCAGGGACAATTTTGTTTCGGATGGTTAGATTTTGCCTGCTACTCAGCAACTGCTTTTCTCAGATAAGTTATTTTTTTTATGTTTTCTTTCCCGGTTAGATAAAGTATAATGAATTCTGCAGTTAAATGATTGAATTAATTGATGAGTTGAGCATTAAATTTTTTTTGTAGTAGACCAAGTTAACCTAACTCTATTGAAATCATTTTTTTGTGTGTGTGTCGATTAAGTAAAGTATTAAATTGACGAAGGATTTAATTTTTTTTATTATTGTAACTTAACTTAATTGTAAAGGAAAAATAAGTTCTTCTTGTAATTATGTAATTCAACTTTGGAGTGCCTGCTTAGTGAGGATTGATTTGTAATATCTTTGTTTGAGCCTCTCTGCTACTCTCAGGGATAAACTTTTGGTAGAATCGTAATAGTGTAATTACCTAACATTTATCCGGTTAAACACTACTTTAATAAACAAATGAAAATTATTATGTGCAATAACTATTTTATTTTTGTTGGATGGTATTGAGTGCAATAATATGTCTTCTGTATTGATTATTCTGTGTGAAGTGGAAGGTGTAACTTGTTAAGATTTATATTTTTTTTCTCCCCGGGGAGGGTACTGTTCATTAATTTATAGTTTATTTCTGGTATGTTTACATGATTTCTATAGTAACTATAATAGAAATTCTAAAGACTAATGTTAAGAAATAATTACTCAGTAATAGTTTGATTTGTAAAACAATAGTAGTGCAGTGTTGAATACATTTTGATTTTCCAGGTAAATAGATATATATATATTAATTGCAATAAGGATTAAATAAATAAATAATTTTTTCTAGATCATTCAATGGTTAAATTTATTTTGTGTGCTCATGATTTTTACCAGTCTTTACTCAAATGGATTTTAGGGTTATTCCGAAATAAACACAACGCAATTAGAACAGGTTATTGATACTGGTATGTTATGGTAGGAAAGAGTATTCTGGTGTTATGGTCAATTGTAGGATACCTTTTGGTAAAGTAGGAAAATTTAGGAGGTAAAAATTCAAAAAAAAAACCATAACATTTTTGGTGCCATTCAAAAAAAAAAGGCATAACATTTATTGGTGCCGTGACCAGGATAAATTGTAGGTGCTGTAAAAATTTTCAGATATAACATTAGCGAATTTAATTAAGTGATTCATAAAAATCAAAATTTTAATTTGTAATTATTCAAAATTTGAGCTACACAAGTTTGGTTATATTCTTTTTTGGCCTATTAATTCTAGTGTAATATATTTTGGCTTTCCGAGTTTACGCGAACTGCGTCGTCAATCTTGTACACGCAAACAATGGATAGGTGATTTTTTTCACGTAATAAACTCAGTTTTTCATGTCAAAAATTAATTTGATTTCTTAGTATTTAATATCATTAGTTGCAGAAAAATTAGCTCTTTAATTTGACATAACTTTCGTTTTTCTAACTTTAATTGCATTTCAGTTATGAGCTTTAATTAGTAAATTTTTCTTCGTTTGCTTGTGATTTGTTAAAGGGGGATGAAATGCCCTCTTTCCGGTGGAAAAGTCACTTTTTGCGAGGGTCAGCGTTCTTTCGTTGGGACCCCTTGCAGGGTTGTTGAAATTCCTAATTGTTCCCTGCCACAGGTGGTGTTTATTTGGCGAGGGTTTGGCGACATAGAATTTCCGTTGAGGTTTCAAAGTAGTGGATTTGGCGAGTTTGATAACATGAGGGTATGTTGTTGTTGCAATTATTTTAACTTTCGGCGAAAAGTGGGTTGTGCCAACTTGGCAGTCCGGTGTCCTCCCTTTTAACGGGTTGTTTCGGGGGACGAGCTCACTTTTTGACACGTGTTCTGCTTTCTTTTGAATTCCTTTCGGTGCTGCGCGCATCGGGAGCCGATTATGCCCAGAAAATGCTTTTCTTAACCGATAATGTTACGGGCCTCGTGCCTCCGCGCCTTGAACGCGGGCTCTGGTTTACGGGTATCTTTGTGTATACTTAAGTCTTCGTAGCTACATCATATTTTTTTTGGGTGTATGCGTTTACATTAAAGTTCTCAAGAAATTTAATGCTGAAAATCGTCATCTAGAAAGATGTCTCTATTGTCTCTACCTAGTTCTCTACCATAGAAATGCTTCATTTGTTTTTTTGGCTTCATCCAACACCCGCTTCTTCTTTGAACTTAGAAGTCGGACTCGCCTATTCCACCGACTGATTCCTGAGCTCAAATTTTCTCCTTGCTGACAGCTGTCGCCGCCAAGTCCTGGACTGTATTTCAAATTTCATCCAAGATGGGATCTTCCTTGTTCATCCTGAATCAATTAGAAAATCTCCTCGGCTCCCGTGATAACCTCCATATAATCGACGAACTCTCTTTTCCTGCTACTCGCTGCCGGCTTTACTCCTGAACTTCCAGGGACAATTTTGTTTCGGATGTTTAGATTTTGCCTGCTACTCAGCAACTGCTTTTCTCAGATAAGTTATTTTTTTTATGTTTTCTTTCCCGGTTAGATAAAGTATAATGAATTCTGCAGTTAAATGATTGAATTAATTGATGAGTTGAGCATTAAATTTTTTTTGTAGTAGACCAAGTTAACCTAACTCTATTGAAATCATTTTTTTGTGTGTGTGTCGATTAAGTAAAGTATTAAATTGACGAAGGATTTAATTTTTTTTATTATTGTAACTTAACTTAATTGTAAAGGAAAAATAAGTTCTTCTTGTAATTATGTAATTCAACTTTGGAGTGCCTGCTTAGTGAGGATTGATTTGTAATATCTTTGTTTGAGCCTCTCTGCTACTCTCAGGGATAAACTTTTGGTAGAATCGTAATAGTGTAATTACCTAACATTTATCCGGTTAAACACTACTTTAATAAACAAATGAAAATTATTATGTGCAATAACTATTTTATTTTTGTTGGATGGTATTGAGTGCAATAATATGTCTTCTGTATTGATTATTCTGTGTGAAGTGGAAGGTGTAACTTGTTAAGATTTATATTTTTTTTTCTCCCCGGGGAGGGTACTGTTCATTAATTTATAGTTTATTTCTGGTATGTTTACATGATTTCTATAGTAACTATAATAGAAATTCTAAAGACTAATGTTAAGAAATAATTACTCAGTAATAGTTTGATTTGTAAAACAATAGTAGTGCAGTGTTGAATACATTTTGATTTTCCAGGTAAATAGATATATATATATTAATTGCAATAAGGGTTAAATAAATAAATAATTTTTTCTAGATCATTCAATGGTTAAATTTATTTTGTGTGCTCATGATTTTTACCAGTCTTTACTCAAATGGATTTTAGGGTTATTCCGAAATAAACACAACGCAATTAGAACAGGTTATTGATACTGGTATGTTATGGTAGGAAAGAGTATTCTGGTGTTATGATCAATTCTAGGATACCTTTTGGTAACGTAGGAAAATTTAGAAGGTAAAAATTCAAAAAAAACCATAACATTTTTGGTGCCATTCAAAAAAAAAAGGCATAACATTTATTGGTGCCGTGACCAGGATAAATTGTAGGTGCTGTAAAAATTTTCAGATATAACATTAGCGAATTTAATTAAGTGATTCATAAAAATCAAAATTTTAATTTGTAATTATTCAAAATTTGATCTACACAAGTTTGGTTATATTCTTTTTTGGCCTATTAATTCTAGTGTAATATATTTTGGCTTTCCGAGTTTACGCGAACTGCGTCGTCAATCTTGTACACGCAAACAATGGATAGGTGATTTTTTTCACGTAATAAACTCAGTTTTTCATGTCAAAAATTAATTTGATTTCTTAGTATTTAATATCATTAGTTGCAGAAAAATTAGCTCTTTAATTTGACATAACTTTCGTTTTTCTAACTTTAATTGCATTTCAGTTATGAGCTTTAATTAGTAAATTTTTCTTCGTTTGCTTGTGATTTAGTTAAAGGGGGATGAAATGCCCTCTTTCCGGTGGAAAAGTCACTTTTTGCGAGGGTCAGCGTTCTTTCGTTGGGACCTCTTGCAGGGTTGTTGAAATTCCTAATTGTTCCCTGCCACAGGTGGTGTTTATTTGGCGAGGGTTTGGCGACATAGAATTTCCGTTGAGGTTTCAAAGTAGTGGATTTGGCGAGTTTGATAACATGAGGGTATGTTGTTGTTGCAATTATTTTAACTTTCGGCGAAAAGTGGGTTGTGCCAACTTGGCAGTCCGGTGTCCTCCCTTTTAACGGGTTGTTTCGGGGGACGAGCTCACTTTTTGACACGTGTTCTGCTTTCTTTTGAATTCCTTTCGGTGCTGCGCGCATCGGGAGCCGATTATGCCCAGAAAATGCTTTTCTTAACCGATAATGTTACGGGCCTCGTGCCTCCGCGCCTTGAACGCGGGCTCTGGTTTACGGGTATCTTTGTGTATACTTAAGTCTTCGTAGCTACATCATATTTTTTTTGGGTGTATGCGTTTACATTAAAGTTCTCAAGAAATTTAATGCTGAAAATCGTCATCTAGAAAGATGTCTCTATTGTCTCTACCTAGTTCTCTACCATAGAAATGCTTCATTTGTTTTTTTGGCTTCATCCAACACCCGCTTCTTCTTTGAACTTAGAAGTCGGACTCGCCTATTCCACCGACTGATTCCTGAGCTCAAATTTTCTCCTTGCTGACAGCTGTCGCCGCCAAGTCCTGGACTGTATTTCAAATTTCATCCAAGATGGGATCTTCCTTGTTCATCCTGAATCAATTAGAAAATCTCCTCGGCTCCCGTGATAACCTCCATATAATCGACGAACTCTCTTTTCCTGCTACTCGCTGCCGGCTTTACTCCTGAACTTCCAGGGACAATTTTGTTTCGGATGTTTAGATTTTGCCTGCTACTCAGCAACTGCTTTTCTCAGATAAGTTATTTTTTTTTATGTTTTCTTTCCCGGTTAGATAAAGTATAATGAATTCTGCAGTTAAATGATTGAATTAATTGATGAGTTGAGCATTAAATTTTTTTGTAGTAGACCAAGTTAACCTAACTCTATTGAAATCATTTTTTTGTGTGTGTGTCGATTAAGTAAAGTATTAAATTGACGAAGGATTTAATTTTTTTTATTATTGTAACTTAACTTAATTGTAAAGGAAAAATAAGTTCTTCTTGTAATTATGTAATTCAACTTTGGAGTGCCTGCTTAGTGAGGATTGATTTGTAATATCTTTGTTTGAGCCTCTCTGCTACTCTCAGGGATAAACTTTTGGTAGAATCGTAATAGTGTAATTACCTAACATTTATCCGGTTAAACACTACTTTAATAAACAAATGAAAATTATTATGTGCAATAACTATTTTATTTTTGTTGGATGGTATTGAGTGCAATAATATGTCTTCTGTATTGATTATTCTCTGTGAAGTGGAAGGTGTAACTTGTTAAGATTTATATTTTTTTCTCCCCGGGGAGGGTACTGTTCATTAATTTATAGTTTATTTCTGGTATGTTTACATGATTTCTATAGTAACTATAATAGAAATTCTAAAGACTAATGTTAAGAAATAATTACTCAGTAATAGTTTGATTTGTAAAACAATAGTAGTGCAGTGTTGAATACATTTTGATTTTCCAGGTAAATAGATATATATATATTAATTGCAATAAGGATTAAATAAATAAATAATTTTTTCTAGATCATTCAATGGTTAAATTTATTTTGTGTGCTCATGATTTTTACCAGTCTTTACTCAAATGGATTTTAGGGTTATTCCGAAATAAACACAACGCAATTAGAACAGGTTATTGATACTGGTATGTTATGGTAGGAAAGAGTATTCTGGTGTTATGGTCAATTGTAGGATACCTTTTGGTAAAGTAGGAAAATTTAGGAGGTAAAAATTCAAAAAAAAAACCATAACATTTTTGGTGCCATTCAAAAAAAAAAAGGCATAACATTTATTGGTGCCGTGACCAGGATAAATTGTAGGTGCTGTAAAAATTTTCAGATATAACATTAGCGAATTTAATTAAGTGATTCATAAAAATCAAAATTTTAATTTGTAATTATTCAAAATTTGAGCTACACAAGTTTGGTTATATTCTTTTTTGGCCTATTAATTCTAGTGTAATATATTTTGGCTTTCCGAGTTTACGCGAACTGCGTCGTCAATCTTGTACACGCAAACAATGGATAGGTGATTTTTTTCACGTAATAAACTCAGTTTTTCATGTCAAAAATTAATTTGATTTCTTAGTATTTAATATCATTAGTTGCAGAAAAATTAGCTCTTTAATTTGACATAACTTTCGTTTTTCTAACTTTAATTGCATTTCAGTTATGAGCTTTAATTAGTAAATTTTTCTTCGTTTGCTTGTGATTTGTTAAAGGGGGATGAAATGCCCTCTTTCCGGTGGAAAAGTCACTTTTTGCGAGGGTCAGCGTTCTTTCGTTGGGACCCCTTGCAGGGTTGTTGAAATTCCTAATTGTTCCCTGCCACAGGTGGTGTTTATTTGGCGAGGGTTTGGCGACATAGAATTTCCGTTGAGGTTTCAAAGTAGTGGATTTGGCGAGTTTGATAACATGAGGGTATGTTGTTGTTGCAATTATTTTAACTTTCGGCGAAAAGTGGGTTGTGCCAACTTGGCAGTCCGGTGTCCTCCCTTTTAACGGGTTGTTTCGGGGGACGAGCTCACTTTTTGACACGTGTTCTGCTTTCTTTTGAATTCCTTTCGGTGCTGCGCGCATCGGGAGCCGATTATGCCGAGAAAATGCTTTTCTTAACCGATAATGTTACGGGCCTCGTGCCTCCGCGCCTTGAACGCGGGCTCTGGTTTACGGGTATCTTTGTGTATACTTAAGTCTTCGTAGCTACATCATATTTTTTTTTGGGTGTATGCGTTTACATTAAAGTTCTCAAGAAATTTAATGCTGAAAATCGTCATCTAGAAAGATGTCTCTATTGTCTCTACCTAGTTCTCTACCATAGAAATGCTTCATTTGTTTTTTTGGCTTCATCCAACACCCGCTTCTTCTTTGAACTTAGAAGTCGGACTCGCCTATTCCACCGACTGATTCCTGAGCTCAAATTTTCTCCTTGCTGACAGCTGTCGTCTCCATGTCCTGGACTGTATTTCAAATTTCATCCAACATGGGATCTTTCTTGTTCATCCTGAATCAATTAGAAAACCTCCTCGGCTCCCGTGATAACCTCCATATAATCGACGAACTCTCTTTTCCTCCTACTCGCTGCCGGCTTTACTCCTGAAATTCCAGGGACAATTTTGTTTCGGATGGTTAGATTTTGCCTGCTACTCAGCAACTGCTTTTCTCAGATAAGTTATTTTTTTTATGTTTTCTTTCCCGGTTAGATAAAGTATAATGAATTCTGCAGTTAAATGATTGAATTAATTGATGAGTTGAGCATTAAATTTTTTTTGTAGTAGACCAAGTTAACCTAACTCTATTGAAATCATTTTTTTGTGTGTGTGTCGATTAAGTAAAGTATTAAATTGACGAAGGATTTAATTTTTTTTATTATTGTAACTTAACTTAATTGTAAAGGAAAAATAAGTTCTTCTTGTAATTATGTAATTCAACTTTGGAGTGCCTGCTTAGTGAGGATTGATTTGTAATATCTTTGTTTGAGCCTCTCTGCTACTCTCAGGGATAAACTTTTGGTAGAATCGTAATAGTGTAATTACCTAACATTTATCCGGTTAAACACTACTTTAATAAACAAATGAAAATTATTATGTGCAATAACTATTTTATTTTTGTTGGATGGTATTGAGTGCAATAATATGTCTTCTGTATTGATTATTCTCTGTGAAGTGGAAGGTGTAACTTGTTAAGATTTATATTTTTTTCTCCCCGGGGAGGGTACTGTTCATTAATTTATAGTTTATTTCTGGTATGTTTACATGATTTCTATAGTAACTATAATAGAAATTCTAAAGACTAATGTTAAGAAATAATTACTCAGTAATAGTTTGATTTGTAAAACAATAGTAGTGCAGTGTTGAATACATTTTGATTTTCCAGGTAAATAGATATATATATATTAATTGCAATAAGGATTAAATAAATAAATAATTTTTTCTAGATCATTCAATGGTTAAATTTATTTTGTGTGCTCATGATTTTTACCAGTCTTTACTCAAATGGATTTTAGGGTTATTCCGAAATAAACACAACGCAATTAGAACAGGTTATTGATACTGGTATGTTATGGTAGGAAAGAGTATTCTGGTGTTATGGTCAATTGTAGGATACCTTTTGGTAAAGTAGGAAAATTTAGGAGGTAAAAATTCAAAAAAAAAACCATAACATTTTTGGTGCCATTCAAAAAAAAAAAGGCATAACATTTATTGGTGCCGTGACCAGGATAAATTGTAGGTGCTGTAAAAATTTTCAGATATAACATTAGCGAATTTAATTAAGTGATTCATAAAAATCAAAATTTTAATTTGTAATTATTCAAAATTTGAGCTACACAAGTTTGGTTATATTCTTTTTTGGCCTATTAATTCTAGTGTAATATATTTTGGCTTTCCGAGTTTACGCGAACTGCGTCGTCAATCTTGTACACGCAAACAATGGATAGGTGATTTTTTTCACGTAATAAACTCAGTTTTTCATGTCAAAAATTAATTTGATTTCTTAGTATTTAATATCATTAGTTGCAGAAAAATTAGCTCTTTAATTTGACATAACTTTCGTTTTTCTAACTTTAATTGCATTTCAGTTATGAGCTTTAATTAGTAAATTTTTCTTCGTTTGCTTGTGATTTGTTAAAGGGGGATGAAATGCCCTCTTTCCGGTGGAAAAGTCACTTTTTGCGAGGGTCAGCGTTCTTTCGTTGGGACCCCTTGCAGGGTTGTTGAAATTCCTAATTGTTCCCTGCCACAGGTGGTGTTTATTTGGCGAGGGTTTGGCGACATAGAATTTCCGTTGAGGTTTCAAAGTAGTGGATTTGGCGAATTTGATAACATGAGGGTATGTTGTTGTTGCAATTATTTTAACTTTCGGCGAAAAGTGGGTTGTGCCAACTTGGCAGTCCGGTGTCCTCCCTTTTAACGGGTTGTTTCGGGGGACGAGCTCACTTTTTGACACGTGTTCTGCTTTCTTTTGAATTCCTTTCGGTGCTGCGCGCATCGGGAGCAGATTATGCCGAGAAAATGCTTTTCTTAACCGATAATGTTACGGGCCTCGTGCCTCCGCGCCTTGAACGCGGGCTCTGGTTTACGGGTATCTTTGTGTATACTTAAGTCTTCGTAGCTACATCATATTTTTTTTGGGTGTATGCGTTTACATTAAAGTTCTCAAGAAATTTAATGCTGAAAATCGTCATCTAGAAAGATGTCTCTATTGTCTCTACCTAGTTCTCTACCATAGAAATGCTTCATTTGTTTTTTTGGCTTCATCCAACACCCGCTTCTTCTTTGAACTTAGAAGTCGGACTCGCCTATTCCACCGACTGATTCCTGAGCTCAAATTTTCTCCTTGCTGACAGCTGTCGCCGCCAAGTCCTGGACTGTATTTCAAATTTCATCCAAGATGGGATCTTCCTTGTTCATCCTGAATCAATTAGAAAACCTCCTCGGCTCCCGTGATAACCTCCATATAATCGACGAACTCTCTTTTCCTGCTACTCGCTGCCGGCTTTACTCCTGAACTTCCAGGGACAATTTTGTTTCGGATGTTTAGATTTTGCCTGCTACTCAGCAACTGCTTTTCTCAGATAAGTTATTTTTTTTATGTTTTCTTTCCCGGTTAGATAAAGTATAATGAATTCTGCAGTTAAATGATTGAATTAATTGATGAGTTGAGCATTAAATTTTTTTTGTAGTAGACCAAGTTAACCTAACTCTATTGAAATCATTTTTTTGTGTGTGTGTCGATTAAGTAAAGTATTAAATTGACGAAGGATTTAATTTTTTTTATTATTGTAACTTAACTTAATTGTAAAGGAAAAATAAGTTCTTCTTGTAATTATGTAATTCAACTTTGGAGTGCCTGCTTAGTGAGGATTGATTTGTAATATCTTTGTTTGAGCCTCTCTGCTACTCTCAGGGATAAACTTTTGGTAGATTCGTAATAGTGTAATTACCTATCATTTATCCGGTTAAACACTACTTTAATAAACAAATGAAAATTATTATGTGCAATAACTATTTTATTTTTGTTGGATGGTATTGAGTGCAATAATATGTCTTCTGTATTGATTATTCTCTGTGAAGTGGAAGGTGTAACTTGTTAAGATTTATATTTTTTTTTCTCCCCGGGGAGGGTACTGTTCATTAATTTATAGTTTATTTCTGGTATGTTTACATGATTTCTATAGTGACTATAATAGAAATTCTAAAGACTAATGTTAAGAAATAATTACTCAGTAATAGTTTGATTTGTAAAACAATAGTAGTGCAGTGTTGAATACATTTTGATTTTCCAGGTAAATAGATATATATATATTAATTGCAATAAGGGTTAAATAAATAAATAATTTTTTCTAGATCATTCAATGGTTAAATTTATTTTGTGTGCTCATGATTTTTACCAGTCTTTACTCAAATGGATTTTAGGGTTATTCCGAAATAAACACAACGCAATTAGAACAGGTTATTGATACTGGTATGTTATGGTAGGAAAGAGTATTCTGGTGTTATGGTCAATTGTAGGATACCTTTTGGTAAGGTAGGAAAATTTAGAAGGTAAAAATTCAAAAAAAAACCATAACATTTTTGGTGCCATTCAAAAAAAAAGGCATAACATTTATTGGTGCCGTGACCAGGATAAATTGTAGGTGCTGTAAAAATTTTCAGATATAACATTAGCGAATTTAATTAAGTGATTCATAAAAATCAAAATTTTAATTTGTAATTATTCAAAATTTGATCTACACAAGTTTGGTTATATTCTTTTTTGGCCTATTAATTCTAGTGTAATATATTTTGGCTTTCCGAGTTTACGCGAACTGCGTCGTCAATCTTGTACACGCAAACAATGGATAGGTGATTTTTTTCACGTAATAAACTCAGTTTTTCATGTCAAAAATTAATTTGATTTCTTAGTATTTAATATCATTAGTTGCAGAAAAATTAGCTCTTTAATTTGACATAACTTTCGTTTTTCTAACTTTAATTGCATTTCAGTTATGAGCTTTAATTAGTAAATTTTTCTTCGTTTGCTTGTGATTTGTTAAAGGGGGATGAAATGCCCTCTTTCCGGTGGAAAAGTCACTTTTTGCGAGGGTCAGCGTTCTTTCGTTGGGACCCCTTGCAGGATTGTTGAAATTCCTAATTGTTCCCTGCCAAAGGTGGTGTTTATTTGGCGAGGGTTTGGCGACATAGAATTTCCGTTGAGGTTTCAAAGTAGTGGATTTGGCGAGTTTGATAACATGAGGGTATGTTGTTGTTGCAATTATTTTAACTTTCGGCGAAAAGTGGGTTGTGCCAACTTGGCAGTCCGGTGTCCTCCCTTTTAACGGGTTGTTTCGGGGGACGAGCTCACTTTTTGACACGTGTTCTGCTTTCTTTTGAATTCCTTTCGGTGCTGCGCGCATCGGGAGCAGATTATGCCGAGAAAATGCTTTTCTTAACCGATAATGTTACGGGCCTCGTGCCTCCGCGCCTTGAACGCGGGCTCTGGTTTACGGGTATCTTTGTGTATACTTAAGTCTTCGTAGCTACATCATATTTTTTTTGGGTGTATGCGTTTACATTAAAGTTCTCAAGAAATTTAATGCTGAAAATCGTCATCTAGAAAGATGTCTCTATTGTCTCTACCTAGTTCTCTACCATAGAAATGCTTCATTTGTTTTTTTGGCTTCATCCAACACCCGCTTCTTCTTTGAACTTAGAAGTCGGACTCGCCTATTCCACTGACTGATTCCTGAGCTCAAATTTTCTCCTTGCTGACAGCTGTCGTCTCCAAGTCCTGGACTGTATTTCAAATTTCATCCAAGATGGGATCTTCCTTGTTCATCCTGAATCAATTAGAAAACCTCCTCGGCTCCCGTGATAACCTCCATATAATCGACGAACTCTCTTTTCCTGCTACTCGCTGCCGGCTTTACTCCTGAACTTCCAGGGACAATTTTGTTTCGGATGTTTAGATTTTGCCTGCTACTCAGCAACTGCTTTTCTCAGATAAGTTATTTTTTTTATGTTTTCTTTCCCGGTTAGATAAAGTATAATGAATTCTGCAGTTAAATGATTGAATTAATTGATGAGTTGAGCATTAAATTTTTTTTGTAGTAGACCAAGTTAACCTAACTCTATTGAAATCATTTTTTTGTGTGTGTGTCGATTAAGTAAAGTATTAAATTGACGAAGGATTTAATTTTTTTTATTATTGTAACTTAACTTAATTGTAAAGGAAAAATAAGTTCTTCTTGTAATTATGTAATTCAACTTTGGAGTGCCTGCTTAGTGAGGATTGATTTGTAATATCTTTGTTTGAGCCTCTCTGCTACTCTCAGGGATAAACTTTTGGTAGATTCGTAATAGTGTAATTACCTATCATTTATCCGGTTAAACACTACTTTAATAAACAAATGAAAATTATTATGTGCAATAACTATTTTATTTTTGTTGGATGGTATTGAGTGCAATAATATGTCTTCTGTATTGATTATTCTCTGTGAAGTGGAAGGTGTAACTTGTTAAGATTTATATTTTTTTTTCTCCCCGGGGAGGGTACTGTTCATTAATTTATAGTTTATTTCTGGTATGTTTACATGATTTCTATAGTGACTATAATAGAAATTCTAAAGACTAATGTTAAGAAATAATTACTCAGTAATAGTTTGATTTGTAAAACAATAGTAGTGCAGTGTTGAATACATTTTGATTTTCCAGGTAAATAGATATATATATATTAATTGCAATAAGGGTTAAATAAATAAATAATTTTTTCTAGATCATTCAATGGTTAAATTTATTTTGTGTGCTCATGATTTTTACCAGTCTTTACTCAAATGGATTTTAGGGTTATTCCGAAATAAACACAACGCAATTAGAACAGGTTATTGATACTGGTATGTTATGGTAGGAAAGAGTATTCTGGTGTTATGGTCAATTGTAGGATACCTTTTGGTAAGGTAGGAAAATTTAGAAGGTAAAAATTCAAAAAAAAACCATAACATTTTTGGTGCCATTCAAAAAAAAAGGCATAACATTTATTGGTGCCGTGACCAGGATAAATTGTAGGTGCTGTAAAAATTTTCAGATATAACATTAGCGAATTTAATTAAGTGATTCATAAAAATCAAAATTTTAATTTGTAATTATTCAAAATTTGATCTACACAAGTTTGGTTATATTCTTTTTTGGCCTATTAATTCTAGTGTAATATATTTTGGCTTTCCGAGTTTACGCGAACTGCGTCGTCAATCTTGTACACGCAAACAATGGATAGGTGATTTTTTTCACGTAATAAACTCAGTTTTTCATGTCAAAAATTAATTTGATTTCTTAGTATTTAATATCATTAGTTGCAGAAAAATTAGCTCTTTAATTTGACATAACTTTCGTTTTTCTAACTTTAATTGCATTTCAGTTGTGAGCTTTAATTAGTAAATTTTTCTTCGTTTGCTTGTGATTTAGTTAAAGGGGGATGAAATGCCCTCTTTCCGGTGGAAAAGTCACTTTTTGCGAGGGTCAGCGTTCTTTCGTTGGGACCCCTTGCAGGGTTGTTGAAATTCCTAATTGTTCCCTGCCACAGGTGGTGTTTATTTGGCGAGGGTTTGGCGACATAGAATTTCCGTTGAGGTTTCAAAGTAGTGGATTTGGCGAGTTTGATAACATGAGGGTATGTTGTTGTTGCAATTATTTTAACTTTCGGCGAAAAGTGGGTTGTGCCAACTTGGCATTCCGGTGTCCTCCCTTTTAACGGGTTGTTTCGGGGGACGAGCTCACTTTTTGACACGTCTTCTGCTTTCTTTTGAATTCCTTTCGGTGCTGCGCGCATCGGGAGCAGATTCTGCCGAGAAAATGCTTTTCTTAACCGATAATGTTACGGGCCTCGTGCCTCCGCGCCTTGAACGCGGGCTCTGGTTTACGGGTATCTTTGTGTATACTTAAGTCTTCGTAGCTACATCATATTTTTTTTGGGTGTATGCGTTTACATTAAAGTTCTCAAGAAATTTAATGCTGAAAATCGTCATCTAGAAAGATGTCTCTATTGTCTCTACCTAGTTCTCTACCATAGAAATGCTTCATTTGTTTTTTTGGCTTCATCCAACACCCGCTTCTTCTTTGAACTTAGAAGTCGGACTCGCCTATTCCACCGACTGATTCCTGAGCTCAAATTTTCTCCTTGCTGACAGCTGTCGTCTCCATGTCCTGGACTGTATTTCAAATTTCATCCAACATGGGATCTTCCTTGTTCATCCTGAATCAATTAGAAAACCTCCTCGGCTCCCGTGATAACCTCCATATAATCGACGAACTCTCTTTTCCTCCTACTCGCTGCCGGCTTTACTCCTGAACTTCCAGGGACAATTTTGTTTCGGATGGTTAGATTTTGCCTGCTACTCAGCAACTGCTTTTCTCAGATAAGTTATTTTTTTTATGTTTTCTTTCCCGGTTAGATAAAGTATAATGAATTCTGCAGTTAAATGATTGAATTAATTGATGAGTTGAGAATTAAATTTTTTTTGTAGTAGACCAAGTTAACCTAACTCTATTGAAATCATTTTTTTGTGTGTGTGTCGATTAAGTAAAGTATTAAATTGACGAAGGATTTAATTTTTTTTATTATTGTAACTTAACTTAATTGTAAAGGAAAAATAAGTTCTTCTTGTAATTATGTAATTCAACTTTGGAGTGCCTGCTTAGTGAGGATTGATTTGTAATATCTTTGTTTGAGCCTCTCTGCTACTCTCAGGGATAAACTTTTGGTAGAATCGTAATAGTGTAATTACCTAACATTTATCCGGTTAAACACTACTTTAATAAACAAATGAAAATTATTATGTGCAATAACTATTTTATTTTTGTTGGATGGTATTGAGTGCAATAATATGTCTTCTGTATTGATTATTCTGTGTGAAGTGGAAGGTGTAACTTGTTAAGATTTATATTTTTTTTCTCCCCGGGGAGGGTACTGTTCATTAATTTATAGTTTATTTCTGGTATGTTTACATGATTTCTATAGTAACTATAATAGAAATTCTAAAGACTAATGTTAAGAAATAATTACTCAGTAATAGTTTGATTTGTAAAACAATAGTAGTGCAGTGTTGAATACATTTTGATTTTCCAGGTAAATAGATATATATATATTAATTGCAATAAGGATTAAATAAATAAATAATTTTTTCTAGATCATTCAATGGTTAAATTTATTTTGTGTGCTCATGATTTTTACCAGTCTTTACTCAAATGGATTTTAGGGTTATTCCGAAATAAACACAACGCAATTAGAACAGGTTATTGATACTGGTATGTTATGGTAGGAAAGAGTATTCTGGTGTTATGGTCAATTGTAGGATACCTTTTGGTAAAGTAGGAAAATTTAGGAGGTAAAAATTCAAAAAAAAAACCATAACATTTTTGGTGCCATTCAAAAAAAAAAGGCATAACATTTATTGGTGCCGTGACCAGGATAAATTGTAGGTGCTGTAAAAATTTTCAGATATAACATTAGCGAATTTAATTAAGTGATTCATAAAAATCAAAATTTTAATTTGTAATTATTCAAAATTTGAGCTACACAAGTTTGGTTATATTCTTTTTTGGCCTATTAATTCTAGTGTAATATATTTTGGCTTTCCGAGTTTACGCGAACTGCGTCGTCAATCTTGTACACGCAAACAATGGATAGGTGATTTTTTTCACGTAATAAACTCAGTTTTTCATGTCAAAAATTAATTTGATTTCTTAGTATTTAATATCATTAGTTGCAGAAAAATTAGCTCTTTAATTTGACATAACTTTCGTTTTTCTAACTTTAATTGCATTTCAGTTATGAGCTTTAATTAGTAAATTTTTCTTCGTTTGCTTGTGATTTAGTTAAAGGGGGATGAAATGCCCTCTTTCCGGTGGAAAAGTCACTTTTTGCGAGGGTCAGCGTTCTTTCGTTGGGACCCCTTGCAGGGTTGTTGAAATTCCTAATTGTTCCCTGCCACAGGTGGTGTTTATTTGGCGAGGGTTTGGCGACATAGAATTTCCGTTGAGGTTTCAAAGTAGTGGATTTGGCGAGTTTGATAACATGAGGGTATGTTGTTGTTGCAATTATTTTAACTTTCGGCGAAAAGTGGGTTGTGCCAACTTGGCAGTCCGGTGTCCTCCCTTTTAACGGGTTGTTTCGGGGGACGAGCTCACTTTTTGACACGTGTTCTGCTTTCTTTTGAATTCCTTTCGGTGCTGCGCGCATCGCGAGCAGATTATGCCGAGAAAATGCTTTTCTTAACCGATAATGTTACGGGCCTCGTGCCTCCGCGCCTTGAACGCGGGCTCTGGTTTACGGGTATCTTTGTGTATACTTAAGTCTTCGTAGCTACATCATATTTTTTTTGGGTGTATGCGTTTACATTAAAGTTCTCAAGAAATTTAATGCTGAAAATCGTCATCTAGAAAGATGTCTCTATTGTCTCTACCTAGTTCTCTACCATAGAAATGCTTCATTTGTTTTTTTGGCTTCATCCAACACCCGCTTCTTCTTTGAACTTAGAAGTCGGACTCGCCTATTCCACCGACTGATTCCTGAGCTCAAATTTTCTCCTTGCTGACAGCTGTCGTCTCCAAGTCCTGGACTGTATTTCAAATTTCATCCAAGATGGGATCTTCCTTGTTCATCCTGAATCAATTAGAAAACCTTCTCGGCTCCCGTGATAACCTCCATATAATCGACGAACTCTCTTTTCCTGCTACTGGCTGCCGGCTTTACTCCTGAACTTCCAGGGACAATTTTGTTTCGGATGTTTAGATTTTGCCTGCTACTCAGCAACTGCTTTTCTCAGATAAGTTATTTTTTTTTATGTTTTCTTTCCCGGTTAGATAAAGTATAATGAATTCTGCAGTTAAATGATTGAATTAATTGATGAGTTGAGCATTAAATTTTTTTTGTAGTAGACCAAGTTAACCTAACTCTATTGAAATCATTTTTTTGTGTGTGTGTCGATTAAGTAAAGTATTAAATTGACGAAGGATTTAATATTTTTTATTATTGTAACTTAACTTAATTGTAAAGGAAAAATAAGTTCTTCTTGTAATTATGTAATTCAACTTTGGAGTGCCTGCTTAGTGAGGATTGATTTGTAATATCTTTGTTTGAGCCTCTCTGCTACTCTCAGGGATAAACTTTTGGTAGAATCGTAATAGTGTAATTACCTATCATTTATCCGGTTAAACACTACTTTAATAAACAAATGAAAATTATTATGTGCAATAACTATTTTATTTTTGTTGGATGGTATTGAGTGCAATAATATGTCTTCTGTATTGATTATTCTCTGTGAAGTGGAAGGTGTAACTTGTAAAGATTTATATTTTTTTTTCTCCCCGGGGAGGGTACTGTTCATTAATTTATAGTTTATTTCTGGTATGTTTACATGATTTCTATAGTAACTATAATAGAAATTCTAAAGACTAATGTTAAGAAATAATTACTCAGTAATAGTTTGATTTGTAAAACAATAGTAGTGCAGTGTTGAATACATTTTGATTTTCCAGGTAAATAGATATATATATATTAATTGCAATAAGGGTTAAATAAATAAATAATTTTTTCTAGATCATTCAATGGTTAAATTTATTTTGTGTGCTCATGATTTTTACCAGTCTTTACTCAAATGGATTTTAGGGTTATTCCGAAATAAACACAACGCAATTAGAACAGGTTATTGATACTGGTATGTTATGGTAGGAAAGAGTATTCTGGTGTTATGGTCAATTGTAGGATACCTTTTGGTAAAGTAGGAAAATTTAGGAGGTAATAATTCAAAAAAAAAACCATAACATTTTTGGTGCCATTCAAAAAAAAAAGGCATAACATTTATTGGTGCCGTGACCAGGATAAATTGTAGGTGCTGTAAAAATTTTCAGATATAACATTAGCGAATTTAATTAAGTGATTCATAAAAATCAAAATTTTAATTTGTAATTATTAAAAATTTGAGCAACACAAGTTTGGTTATATTCTTTTTTGGCCTATTAATTCTAGTGTAATATATTTTGGCTTTCCGAGTTTACGCGAACTGCGTCGTCAATCTTGTACACGCAAACAATGGATAGGTGATTTTTTTCACGTAATAAACTCAGTTTTTCATGTCAAAAATTAATTTGATTTCTTAGTATTTAATATCATTAGTTGCAGAAAAATTAGCTCTTTAATTTGACATAACTTTCGTTTTTCTAACTTTAATTGCATTTCAGTTATGAGCTTTAATTAGTAAATTTTTCTTCGTTTGCTTGTGATTTAGTTAAAGGGGGATGAAATGCCCTCTTTCCGGTGGAAAAGTCACTTTTTGCGAGGGTCAGCGTTCTTTCGTTGGGACCCCTTGCAGGGTTGTTGAAATTCCTAATTGTTCCCTGCCACAGGTGGTGTTTATTTGGCGAGGGTTTGGCGACATAGAATTTCCGTTGAGGTTTCAAAGTAGTGGATTTGGCGAGTTTGATAACATGAGGGTATGTTGTTGTTGCAATTATTTTAACTTTCGGCGAAAAGTGGGTTGTGCCAACTTGGCAGTCCGGTGTCCTCCCTTTTAACGGGTTGTTTCGGGGGACGAGCTCACTTTTTGACACGTGTTCTGCTTTCTTTTGAATTCCTTTCGGTGCTGCGCGCATCGGGAGCAGATTATGCCGAGAAAATGCTTTTCTTAACCGATAATGTTACGGGCCTCGTGCCTCCGCGCCTTGAACGCGGGCTCTGGTTTACGGGTATCTTTGTGTATACTTAAGTCTTCGTAGCTACATCATATTTTTTTGGGTGTATGCGTTTACATTAAAGTTCTCAAGAAATTTAATGCTGAAAATCGTCATCTAGAAAGATGTCTCTATTGTCTCTACCTAGTTCTCTACCATAGAAATGCTTCATTTGTTTTTTTGGCTTCATCCAACACCCGCTTCTTCTTTGAACTTAGAAGTCGGACTCGCCTATTCCACCGACGGATTCCTGAGCTCAAATTTTCTCCTTGCTGACAGCTGTCGTCTCCAAGTCCTGGACTGTATTTCAAATTTCATCCAAGATGGGACCTTCCTTGTTCATCCTGAATCAATTAGAAAACCTCCTCGGCTCCCGTGATAACCTCCATATAATCGACGAACTCTCTTTTCCTGCTACTCGCTGCCGGCTTTACTCCTGAACTTCCAGGGACAATTTTGTTTCGGATGTTTAGATTTTGCCTGCTACCCAGCAACTGCTTTTCTCAGATAAGTTATTTTTTTTTTATGTTTTCTTTCCCGGTTAGATAAAGTATAATGAATTCTGCAGTTAAATGATTGAATTAATTGATGAGTTGAGCATTAAATTTTTTTTGTAGTAGACCAAGTTAACCTAACTCTATTCAAATCATTTTTTTGTGTGTGTGTCGATTAAGTAAAGTATTAAATTGACGAAGGATTTAATTTTTTTTATTATTGTAACTTAACTTAATTGTAAAGGAAAAATAAGTTCTTCTTGTAATTATGTAATTCAACTTTGGAGTGCCTGCTTAGTGAGGATTGATTTGTAATATCTTTGTTTGAGCCTCTCTGCTACTCTCAGGGATAAACTTTTGGTAGAATCGTAATAGTGTAATTACCTATCATTTATCCGGTTAAACACTACTTTAATAAACAAATGAAAATTATTATGTGCAATAACTATTTTATTTTTGTTGGATGGTATTGAGTGCAATAATATGTCTTCTGTATTGATTATTCTCTGTGAAGTGGAAGGTGTAACTTGTTAAGATTTATATTTTTTTTTCTCCCCGGGGAGGGTACTGTTCATTAATTTATAGTTTATTTCTGGTATGTTTACATGATTTCTATAGTAACTATAATAGAAATTCTAAAGACTAATGTTAAGAAATAATTACTCAGTAATAGTTTGATTTGTAAAACAATAGTAGTGCAGTGTTGAATACATTTTGATTTTCCAGGTAAATAGATATATATATATTAATTGCAATAAGGGTTAAATAAATAAATAATTTTTTCTAGATCATTCAATGGTTAAATTTATTTTGTGTGCTCATGATTTTTACCAGTCTTTACTCAAATGGATTTTAGGGTTATTCCGAAATAAACACATTGCAATTAGAACAGGTTATTGATACTGGTATGTTATGGTAGGAAAGAGTATTCTGGTGTTATGGTCAATTGTAGGATACCTTTTGGTAAAGTAGGAAAATTTAGGAGGTAAAAATTCAAAAAAAAAACCATAACATTTTTGGTGCCATTCAAAAAAAAAAGGCATAACATTTATTGGTGCCGTGACCAGGATAAATTGTAGGTGCTGTAAAAATTTTCAGATATAACATTAGCGAATTTAATTAAGTGATTCATAAAAATCAAAATTCTAATTTGTAATTATTCAAAATTTGAGCTACACAAGTTTGGTTATATTCTTTTTTGGCCTATTAATTCTAGTGTAATATATTTTGGCTTTCCGAGTTTACGCGAACTGCGTCGTCAATCTTGTACACGCAAACAATGGATAGGTGATTTTTTTCACGTAATAAACTCAGTTTTTCATGTCAAAAATTAATTTGATTTCTTAGTATTTAATATCATTAGTTGCAGAAAAATTAGCTCTTTAATTTGACATAACTTTCGTTTTTCTAACTTTAATTGCATTTCAGTTATGAGCTTTAATTAGTAAATTTTTCTTCGTTTGCTTGTGATTTAGTTAAAGGGGGATGAAATGCCCTCTTTCCGGTGGAAAAGTCACTTTTTGCGAGGGTCAGCGTTCTTTCGTTGGGACCCCTTGCAGGGTTGTTGAAATTCCTAATTGTTCCCTGCCACAGGTGGTGTTTATTTGGCGAGGGTTTGGCGACATAGAATTTCCGTTGAGGTTTCAAAGTAGTGGATTTGGCGAGTTTGATAACATGAGGGTATGTTGTTGTTGCAATTATTTTAACTTTCGGCGAAAAGTGGGTTGTGCCAACTTGGCAGTCCGGTGTCCTCCCTTTTAACGGGTTGTTTCGGGGGACGAGCTCACTTTTTGACACGTGTTCTGCTTTCTTTTGAATTCCTTTCGGTGCTGCGCGCATCGGGAGCAGATTCTGCCGAGAAAATGCTTTTCTTAACCGATAATGTTACGGGCCTCGTGCCTCCGCGCCTTGAACGCGGGCTCTGGTTTACGGGTATCTTTGTGTATACTTAAGTCTTCGTAGCTACATCATATTTTTTTTTGGGTGTATGCGTTTACATTAAAGTTCTCAAGAAATTTAATGCTGAAAATCGTCATCTAGAAAGATGTCTCTATTGTCTCTACCTAGTTCTCTACCATAGAAATGCTTCATTTGTTTTTTTGGCTTCATCCAACACCCGCTTCTTCTTTGAACTTAGAAGTCGGACTCGCCTATTCCACCGACTGATTCCTGAGCTCAAATTTTCTCCTTGCTGACAGCTGTCGTCTCCAAGTCCTGGACTGTATTTCAAATTTCATCCAAGATGGGATCTTCCTTGTTCATCCTGAATCAATTAGAAAACCTTCTCGGCTCCCGTGATAACCTCCATATAATCGACGAACTCTCTTTTCCTGCTACTGGCTGCCGGCTTTACTCCTGAACTTCCAGGGACAATTTTGTTTCGGATGTTTAGATTTTGCCTGCTACTCAGCAACTGCTTTTCTCAGATAAGTTATTTTTTTTTATGTTTTCTTTCCCGGTTAGATAAAGTATAATGAATTCTGCAGTTAAATGATTGAATTAATTGATGAGTTGAGCATTAAATTTTTTTTGTAGTAGACCAAGTTAACCTAACTCTATTGAAATCATTTTTTTGTGTGTGTGTCGATTAAGTAAAGTATTAAATTGACGAAGGATTTAATTTTTTTTATTATTGTAACTTAACTTAATTGTAAATGAAAAATAAGTTCTTCTTGTAATTATGTAATTCAACTTTGGAGTGCCTGCTTAGTGAGGATTGATTTGTAATATCTTTGTTTGAGCCTCTCTGCTACTCTCAGGGATAAACTTTTGGTAGAATCGTAATAGTGTAATTACCTATCATTTATCCGGTTAAACACTACTTTAATAAACAAATGAAAATTATTATGTGCAATAACTATTTTATTTTTGTTGGATGGTATTGAGTGCAATAATATGTCTTCTGTATTGATTATTCTCTGTGAAGTGGAAGGTGTAACTTGTAAAGATTTATATTTTTTTTTCTCCCCGGGGAGGGTACTGTTCATTAATTTATAGTTTATTTCTGGTATGTTTACATGATTTCTATAGTAACTATAATAGAAATTCTAAAGACTAATGTTAAGAAATAATTACTCAGTAATAGTTTGATTTGTAAAACAATAGTAGTGCAGTGTTGAATACATTTTGATTTTCCATGTAAATAGATATATATATATTAATTGCAATAAGGGTTAAATAAATAAATAATTTTTTCTAGATCATTCAATGGTTAAATTTATTTTGTGTGCTCATGATTTTTACCAGTCTTTACTCAAATGGATTTTAGGGTTATTCCGAAATAAACACAACGCAATTAGAACAGGTTATTGATACTGGTATGTTATGGTAGGAAAGAGTATTCTGGTGTTATGGTCAATTGTAGGATAACTTTTGGTAAAGTAGGAAAATTTAGGAGGTAAAAATTCAAAAAAAAACCATAACATTTTTGGTGCCATTCAAAAAAAAAAAGGCATAACATTTATTGGTGCCGTGACCAGGATAAATTGTAGGTGCTGTAAAAATTTTCAGATATAACATTAGCGAATTTAATTAAGTGATTCATAAAAATCAAAATTTTAATTTGTAATTATTCAAAATTTGAGCTACACAAGTTTGGTTATATTCTTTTTTGGCCTATTAATTCTAGTGTAATATATTTTGGCTTTCCGAGTTTACGCGAACTGCGTCGTCAATCTTGTACACGCAAACAATGGATAGGTGATTTTTTTCACGTAATAAACTCAGTTTTTCATGTCAAAAATTAATTTGATTTCTTAGTATTTAATATCATTAGTTGCAGAAAAATTAGCTCTTTAATTTGACATAACTTTCGTTTTTCTAACTTTAATTGCATTTCAGTTATGAGCTTTAATTAGTAAATTTTTCTTCGTTTGCTTGTGATTTAGTTAAAGGGGGATGAAATGCCCTCTTTCCGGTGGAAAAGTCACTTTTTGCGAGGGTCAGCGTTCTTTCGTTGGGACCCCTTGCAGGGTTGTTGAAATTCCTAATTGTTCCCTGCCACAGGTGGTGTTTATTTGGCGAGGGTTTGGCGACATAGAATTTCCGTTGAGGTTTCAAAGTAGTGGATTTGGCGAGTTTGATAACATGAGGGTATGTTGTTGTTGCAATTATTTTAACTTTCGGCGAAAAGTGGGTTGTGCCAACTTGGCAGTCCGGTGTCCTCCCTTTTAACGGGTTGTTTCGGGGGACGAGCTCACTTTTTGACACGTGTTCTGCTTTCTTTTGAATTCCTTTCGGTGCTGCGCGCATCGGGAGCAGATTCTGCCGAGAAAATGCTTTTCTTAACCGATAATGTTACGGGCCTCGTGCCTCCGCGCCTTGAACGCGGGCTCTGGTTTACGGGTATCTTTGTGTATACTTAAGTCTTCGTAGCTACATCATATTTTTTTTTGGGTGTATGCGTTTACATTAAAGTTCTCAAGAAATTTAATGCTGAAAATCGTCATCTAGAAAGATGTCTCTATTGTCTCTACCTAGTTCTCTACCATAGAAATGCTTCATTTGTTTTTTTGGCTTCATCCAACACCCGCTTCTTCTTTGAACTTAGAAGTCGGACTCGCCTATTCCACCGACTGATTCCTGAGCTCAAATTTTCTCCTTGCTGACAGCTGTCGTCTCCAAGTCCTGGACTGTATTTCAAATTTCATCCAAGATGGGATCTTCCTTGTTCATCCTGAATCAATTAGAAAACCTTCTCGGCTCCCGTGATAACCTCCATATAATCGACGAACTCTCTTTTCCTGCTACTGGCTGCCGGCTTTACTCCTGAACTTCCAGGGACAATTTTGTTTCGGATGTTTAGATTTTGCCTGCTACTCAGCAACTGCTTTTCTCAGATAAGTTATTTTTTTTTATGTTTTCTTTCCCGGTTAGATAAAGTATAATGAATTCTGCAGTTAAATGATTGAATTAATTGATGAGTTGAGCATTAAATTTTTTTTGTAGTAGACCAAGTTAACCTAACTCTATTGAAATCATTTTTTTGTCTGTGTGTCGATTAAGTAAAGTATTAAATTGACGAAGGATTTAATTTTTTTTATTATTGTAACTTAACTTAATTGTAAAGGAAAAATAAGTTCTTCTTGTAATTATGTAATTCAACTTTGGAGTGCCTGCTTAGTGAGGATTGATTTGTAATATCTTTGTTTGAGCCTCTCTGCTACTCTCAGGGATAAACTTTTGGTAGAATCGTAATAGTGTAATTACCTATCATTTATCCGGTTAAACACTACTTTAATAAACAAATGAAAATTATTATGTGCAATAACTATTTTATTTTTGTTGGATGGTATTGAGTGCAATAATATGTCTTCTGTATTGATTATTCTCTGTGAAGTGGAAGGTGTAACTTGTAAAGATTTATATTTTTTTTCTCCCCGGGGAGGGTACTGTTCATTAATTTATAGTTTATTTCTGGTATGTTTACATGATTTCTATAGTAACTATAATAGAAATTCTAAAGACTAATGTTAAGAAATAATTACTCAGTAATAGTTTGATTTGTAAAACAATAGTAGTGCAGTGTTGAATACATTTTGATTTTCCATGTAAATAGATATATATATATTAATTGCAATAAGGGTTAAATAAATAAATAATTTTTTCTAGATCATTCAATGGTTAAATTTATTTTGTGTGCTCATGATTTTTACCAGTCTTTACTCAAATGGATTTTAGGGTTATTCCGAAATAAACACAACGCAATTAGAACAGGTTATTGATACTGGTATGTTATGGTAGGAAAGAGTATTCTGGTGTTATGGTCAATTGTAGGATAACTTTTGGTAAAGTAGGAAAATTTAGGAGGTAAAAATTCAAAAAAAAACCATAACATTTTTGGTGCCATTCAAAAAAAAAAAGGCATAACATTTATTGGTGCCGTGACCAGGATAAATTGTAGGTGCTGTAAAAATTTTCAGATATAACATTAGCGAATTTAATTAAGTGATTCATAAAAATCAAAATTTTAATTTGTAATTATTCAAAATTTGAGCTACACAAGTTTGGTTATATTCTTTTTTGGCCTATTAATTCTAGTGTAATATATTTTGGCTTTCCGAGTTTACGCGAACTGCGTCGTCAATCTTGTACACGCAAACAATGGATAGGTGATTTTTTTCACGTAATAAACTCAGTTTTTCATGTCAAAAATTAATTTGATTTCTTAGTATTTAATATCATTAGTTGCAGAAAAATTAGCTCTTTAATTTGACATAACTTTCGTTTTTCTAACTTTAATTGCATTTCAGTTATGAGCTTTAATTAGTAAATTTTTCTTCGTTTGCTTGTGATTTAGTTAAAGGGGGATGAAATGCCCTCTTTCCGGTGGAAAAGTCACTTTTAGCGAGGGTCAGCGTTCTTTCGTTGGGACCCCTTGCAGGGTTCTTGAAATTCCTAATTGTTCCCTGCCACAGGTGGTGTTTATTTGGCGAGGGTTTGGCGACATAGAATTTCCGTTGAGGTTTCAAAGTAGTGGATTTGGCGAGTTTGATAACATGAGGGTATGTTGTTGTTGCAATTATTTTAACTTTCGGCGAAAAGTGGGTTGTGCCAACTTGGCAGTCCGGTGTCCTCCCTTTTAACGGGTTGTTTCGGGGGACGAGCTCACTTTTTGACACGTGTTCTGCTTTCTTTTGAATTCCTTTCGGTGCTGCGCGCATCGGGAGCAGATTATGCCGAGAAAATGCTTTTCTTAACCGATAATGTTACGGGCCTCGTGCCTCCGCGCCTTGAACGCGGGCTCTGGTTTACGGGTATCTTTGTGTATACTTAAGTCTTCGTAGCTACATCATATTTTTTTTGGGTGTATGCGTTTACATTAAAGTTCTCAAGAAATTTAATGCTGAAAATCGTCATCTAGAAAGATGTCTCTATTGTCTCTACCTAGTTCTCTACCATAGAAATGCTTCATTTGTTTTTTTGGCTTCATCCAACACCCGCTTCTTCTTTGAACTTAGAAGTCGGACTCGCCTATTCCACCGACTGATTCCTGAGCTCAAATTTTCTCCTTGCTGACAGCTGTCGTCTCCAAGTCCTGGACTGTATTTCAAATTTCATCCAAGATGGGATCTTCCTTGTTCATCCTGAATCAATTAGAAAACCTCCTCGGCTCCCGTGATAACCTCCATATAATCGACGAACTCTCTTTTCCTGCTACTCGCTGCCGGCTTTACTCCTGAACTTCCAGGGACAATTTTGTTTCGGATGTTTAGATTTTGCCTGCTACCCAGCAACTGCTTTTCTCAGATAAGTTTTTTTTTTTTATGTTTTCTTTCCCGGTTAGATAAAGTATAATGAATTCTGCAGTTAAATGATTGAATTAATTGATGAGTTGAGCATTAAATTTTTTTTGTAGTAGACCAAGTTAACCTAACTCTATTGAAATCATTTTTTTGTGTGTGTGTCGATTAAGTAAAGTATTAAATTGACGAAGGATTTAATTTTTTTTATTATTGTAACTTAACTTAATTGTAAAGGAAAAATAAGTTCTTCTTGTAATTATGTAATTCAACTTTGGAGTGCCTGCTTAGTGAGGATTGATTTGTAATATCTTTGTTTGAGCCTCTCTGCTACTCTCAGGGATAAACTTTTGGTAGAATCGTAATAGTGTAATTACCTATCATTTATCCGGTTAAACACTACTTTAATAAACAAATGAAAATTATTATGTGCAATAACTATTTTATTTTTGTTGGATGGTATTGAGTGCAATAATATGTCTTCTGTATTGATTATTCTCTGTGAAGTGGAAGGTGTAACTTGTTAAGATTTATATTTTTTTTTCTCCCCGGGGAGGGTACTGTTCATTAATTTATAGTTTATTTCTGGTATGTTTACATGATTTCTATAGTAACTATAATAGAAATTCTAAAGACTAATGTTAAGAAATAATTACTCAGTAATAGTTTGATTTGTAAAACAATAGTAGTGCAGTGTTGAATACATTTTGATTTTCCAGGTAAATAGATATATATATATTAATTGCAATAAGGGTTAAATAAATAAATAATTTTTTCTAGATCATTCAATGGTTAAATTTATTTTGTGTGCTCATGATTTTTACCAGTCTTTACTCAAATGGATTTTAGGGTTATTCCGAAATAAACACAACGCAATTAGAACAGGTTATTGATACTGGTATGTTATGGTAGGAAAGAGTATTCTGGTGTTATGGTCAATTGTAGGATACCTTTTGGTAAAGTAGGAAAATTTAGGAGGTAAAAATTCAAAAAAAAAACCATAACATTTTTGGTGCCATTCAAAAAAAAAAAGGCATAACATTTATTGGTGCCGTGACCAGGATAAATTGTAGGTGCTGTAAAAATTTTCAGATATAACATTAGCGAATTTAATTAAGTGATTCATAAAAATCAAAATTCTAATTTGTAATTATTCAAAATTTGAGCTACACAAGTTTGGTTATATTCTTTTTTGGCCTATTAATTCTAGTGTAATATATTTTGGCTTTCCGAGTTTACGCGAACTGCGTCGTCAATCTTGTACACGCAAACAATGGATAGGTGATTTTTTTCACGTAATAAACTCAGTTTTTCATGTCAAAAATTAATTTGATTTCTTAGTATTTAATATCATTAGTTGCAGAAAAATTAGCTCTTTAATTTGACATAACTTTCGTTTTTCTAACTTTAATTGCATTTCAGTTATGAGCTTTAATTAGTAAATTTTTCTTCGTTTGCTTGTGATTTAGTTAAAGGGGGATGAAATGCCCTCTTTCCGGTGGAAAAGTCACTTTTTGCGAGGGTCAGCGTTCTTTCGTTGGGACCCCTTGCAGGGTTGTTGAAATTCCTAATTGTTCCCTGCCACAGGTGGTGTTTATTTGGCGAGGGTTTGGCGACATAGAATTTCCTTTGAGGTTTCAAAGTAGTGGATTTGGCGAGTTTGATAACATGAGGGTATGTTGTTGTTGCAATTATTTTAACTTTCGGCGAAAAGTGGGTTGTGCCAACTTGGCAGTCCGGTGTCCTCCCTTTTAACGGGTTGTTTCGGGGGACGAGCTCACTTTTTGACACGTGTTCTGCTTTCTTTTGAATTCCTTTCGGTGCTGTGCGCATCGGGAGCAGATTCTGCCGAGAAAATGCTTTTCTTAACCGATAATGTTACGGGCCTCGTGCCTCCGCGCCTTGAACGCGGGCTCTGGTTTACGGGTATCTTTGTGTATACTTAAGTCTTCGTAGCTACATCATATTTTTTTTGGGTGTATGCGTTTACATTAAAGTTCTCAAGAAATTTAATGCTGAAAATCGTCATCTAGAAAGATGTCTCTATTGTCTCTACCTAGTTCTCTACCATAGAAATGCTTCATTTGTTTTTTTGGCTTCATCCAACACCCGCTTCTTCTTTGAACTTAGAAGTCGGACTCGCCTATTCCACCGACTGATTCCTGAGCTCAAATTTTCTCCTTGCTGACAGCTGTCGTCTCCAAGTCCTGGACTGTATTTCAAATTTCATCCAAGATGGGATCTTCCTTGTTCATCCTGAATCAATTAGAAAACCTTCTCGGCTCCCGTGATAACCTCCATATAATCGACGAACTCTCTTTTCCTGCTACTGGCTGCCGGCTTTACTCCTAAACTTCCAGGGACAATTTTGTTTCGGATGTTTAGATTTTGCCTGCTACTCAGCAACTGCTTTTCTCAGATAAGTTATTTTTTTTTATGTTTTCTTTCCCGGTTAGATAAAGTATAATGAATTCTGCAGTTAAATGATTGAATTAATTGATGAGTTGAGCATTAAATTTTTTTTGTAGTAGACCAAGTTAACCTAACTCTATTGAAATCATTTTTTTGTGTGTGTGTCGATTAAGTAAAGTATTAAATTGACGAAGGATTTAATTTTTTTTATTATTGTAACTTAACTTAATTGTAAAGGAAAAATAAGTTCTTGTAATTATGTAATTCAACTTTGGAGTGCCTGCTTAGTGAGGATTGATTTGTAATATCTTTGTTTGAGCCTCTCTGCTACTCTCAGGGATAAACTTTTGGTAGAATCGTAATAGTGTAATTACCTAACATTTATCCGGTTAAACACTACTTTAATAAACAAATGAAAATTATTATGTGCAATAACTATTTTATTTTTGTTGGATGGTATTGAGTGCAATAATATGTCTTCTGTATTGATTATTCTCTGTGAAGTGGAAGGTGTAACTTGTTAAGATTTATATTTTTTTTCTCCCCGGAGAGGGTACTGTTCATTAATTTATAGTTTATTTCTGGTATGTTTACATGATTTCTATAGTAACTATAATAGAAATTCTAAAGACTAATGTTAAGAAATAATTACTCAGTAATAATTTGATTTGTAAAACAATAGTAGTGCAGTGTTGAATACATTTTGATTTTCCAGGTAAATAGATATATATATATTAATTGCAATAAGGGTTAAATAAATAAATAATTTTTTCTAGATCATTCAATGGTTAAATTTCTTTTGTGTGCTCATGAATTTTACCAGTCTTTACTCAAATGGATTTTAGGGTTATTCCGAAATAAACACAACGCAATTAGAACAGGTTATTGATACTGGTATGTTATGGTAGGAAAGAGTATTCTGGTGTTATGGTCAATTGTAGGATACCTTTTGGTAACGTAGGAAAATTTAGAAGGTAAAAATTCAAAAAAAAAACCATAACATTTTTGGTGCCATTCAAAAAAAAAAGCCATAACATTTATTGGTGCCGTGACCAGGATAAATTGTAGGTGCTGTAAAAATTTTCAGATATAACATTAGCGAATTTAATTAAGTGATTCATAAAAATCAAAATTTTAATTTGTAATTATTCAAAATTTGAGCTACACAAGTTTGGTTATATTCTTTTTTGGGCTATAAATTCTAGTGTAATATATTTTGGCTTTCCGAGTTTAGGCGAACTGCGTCGTCAATCTTGTACACGCAAACAATGGATAGGTGATTTTTTTCACGTAATAAACTCAGTTTTTCATGTCAAAAATTAATTTGATTTCTTAGTATTTAATATCATTAGTTGCAGAAAAATTAGCTCTTTAATTTGACATAACTTTCGTTTTTCTAACTTTAATTGCATTTCAATTATGAGCTTTAATTAGTAAATTTTTCTCCGTTTGCTTGTGATTTAGTTAAAGGGGAATGAAATGCCCTCTTTCCGGTGGAAAATTCACTTTTTGCGAGTTTCAGCGTTCTTCCGTTGGGTCCCCTTGCAGGATTGTTGAAATTCCTAATTTTTCCCTGCCACAGGTGGTGTTTATTTGGCGAGGGTTTGGCGACATAGAATTTCCGTTGAGGTTTCAAATTCGTAGATTTGGCGAGTTTGATAACATGAGGGTATGTTGTTGTTGCAATTATTTTAACTTTCGGTTAAAAGTGGGTTGTGCCAACTTGCAGTCCGGCGTCCTCCCTTTTAACGGGTTGTTTTGGGGGACGAGCACACTTTTTGACACGTCTTCTGCTTTCTTTTGAATTCCTTTCGTTGCTGCGCGCATCGGCAGCAGATTCTGCCGAGAAAATGCTTTTCTTAACCGATAATGTTACGGGCCTCGTGCCTCCGCGCCTTGAGCGCGGGCCCTGGTCTACGGGTATCTTTGTCTATACCTAGGTCTTCGTAGCTACATCATATTTTTTTGGGGGGTGTATGCGTTTACATTAAAGTTCTCAAGAAATTTAATGCTGAAAATCATCGTCTAGAAAGATGTCTCTACTGTCTTTACCTAGTTCTCTACCATAGAAATGCTTCATTTGTTTTTTTGGCTTCATCCAACACCCGCTTCTTCCTTCAACTTAGAAGTCGGACTCGCCTATTCCACCGACTGATTCCTGAGCTGAAATTTTCTCCTTGCTGACAGCTGTCGTCTCCAAGTCCTGGACTGTATTTCAAATATCATCCAAGATGGGATCTTCCTTGTTCATCCTGAATCAGTTAGAAAACCTCCTCGGCTCCCGTGATAACCTTCCAGGGACAATTTTGTTTCGGATGGTTAGATTTTGCCTGCTACTCAGCAACTGCTTTTCTCAGATAAGTTATTTTTTTTTATGTTTTCCTTCCCGGTTAGATAAAGTATAATGAATTCTGCAGTTAAATGATTGAATTAATTGATCAGTTGAGCATTAAATTTTTTTTGTAGTAGACCAAGTTAACCTAACTCTATTGAAATCATTTTTTTTGTGTCGATTAAGTAAAGTATTAAATTGACGAAGGATTTAATTTTTTTTATTATTGTAACTTAACTTAATTGTAAAGGAAAAATAAGTTCTTCTTGTAATTATGTAATTCAACTTTGGAGTGCCTGCTTAGTGAGGATTGATTTGTAATATCTTTGTTTGAGCCTCTCTGCTACTCTCAGGGATTAACTTTTGGTAGAATCGTAATAGTGTAATTACCTAACATTTATCCGGTTAAACACTACTTTAATAAACAAATGAAAATTATTATGTGCAATAACTATTTTATTTTTTTTTTTGATTGTGTTGCATCACGTTCTTTTATTTATAATAAAATTAATGTAAAATTCCTTACCTGCTGCATCTTCAGTGTTCACGACGCCAGGCTTCTAATAATCACGTTTTCAGTAAGAGTTTCTATTACTGCTAACAAGCCATCTTGTCTTTTAATTATTTATTGGAATAAAAAGCTAATATACCCTATTTACAAGGTAGGTGATAATTATTTTAAGACAGTACATTTTTAGTTCTGAGTCTTTACGCTCCTCAGAGCGGTTCCAATCTCGACTGTTCTCGGAACTTAATTGCAGCAAAAGTAAAGGAAGAGATGCCCGCCACCTAGTGGCAAGAATGTGACATCCTCCCACCTTTTGATTTTACATCGATAAGATGGGAAAATCAAAACAAAATTTATCAATAATCAAACAAAAATTCAAGTACAACTTTCACAAATATGAAAAGTAACTAATGCTCTAAAATTAATACTTACAAAGAAGGATTACACATCTAAACATTTTCTGCATTACATTCATATCATATCCAGATAACATGTTCCAATTGACAACTGTTAGGACAATTAAATTTCTAAAATACTGAAAAGAAACAAAAATTAGTATAGCAATTTAAAAATATGTAAGAGGTTTTACAGTTTTACGTCCATATCTAGTTTGATAGTTCATATCACTGTAACACTTATCCGCAGAGTTTTTTATGTTCATGGTGAAGTCACTAAACAAGTTAGGTCTATCAAGTTCGAGAGGATAAATACGTTTCACAGGTCTTAGGAGTTCACCCGTTGCAGTTTTCACTTTGACAACACGTACTTCGTTGTCTTTCCCAGGATATAGTTCTACAACACGACCTATTGGCCAATCTATTCTCTTCTTGTTGTCGCTGCCGACAAACACCAAGTCATTTTTGTTGATAGTCCGAGTAGATCGTTTAGATGGTTTTTGCACTAGGATAGCTAAATATTCATCACGAAATCTTTTGCGAAAATGTTCTCTTAAGTTCTGCAAGAACTTGTATCTTTTTGTCAGATTGATGGTATCCAGGTAGTCTAAGTCTGGTACTCCGACGTCGTGCACATCTTGTAGAAACATTGAAGGAGTTAGTGCCGTAAGATCATTTGGATCTTCTGAAAGGTACGTAAGGGGTCTTGAGTTAATCACTGATTCGATATCACAAAGTATAGTCAACATTTCCTCGTAAGAGACACAGGACTTTCCGAGAACATTTCTCAACATCTTCTTGACTATTTGTACCAACCTCTCCCACCAACCGCCCCACCATGAAGCAGTTGGGGGATTAAACTTCCACTGTATTCTCATACTAGTTGAATGACATTCTATTTCTTTCCAATCTATCGATCTTAACAGATTTTCAGTTCCAACGAAATTAGTACCATTGTCGCTGTAAATAATACCTGGACGACTTCTTCTGGCAATAAATCTCCTTAATCCCAAGATGAACGCATTTGTTGATAAACTTTCTATCAGTTCAAGATGTATCGCGCGATAGACCGCGCAAGTAAAGAGCAAGATCCATGCCTTTTTTCCTTTTCTTAAATAAAGAGGACCGGCTACATCGACTTCGGTCACTTCAAACACCAGAGCATCTCGAACTCGATCTTCAGGAAGAGGTGCTGGAACAGTCTCTATATTCTTTGCGCTATATCTTCTACAGCGAACACACTTCATAAAAACTTTACGTACTGTTTTTCTTCCTCTCAGGACCCAGAATTTCTGTCGAATATTGGCTAGTACGAATTGCACACCAGCGTGGGATAGTCGCAAATGGTAATTTGCGACTATCCCACGCTGATTTGAGGGCAATACAATTGGACAGAGAAAATTTTCTTCTTCCTCTCTTCTAGTAATCTTGGTCTTTAAGCGAATAAGGCCATCTGAATCAAAAAAGGTACAAAGGTTGCTAACTTTAAGTTCTTTGCCAAATGCTTCTATTTGTATTATCTTGCATATTTTCTTTTCTACAGTTTCTATTTCAGGGACCGTGAGTTCTCCTGATTGTTTAGAATCTGGTCTTCTGCAGTTGTTGATAAATCTGCATATCCAAGCAGTTATTCTTAACATTTTATGGTAAGATGAATATTTCTCAAAAAAATGTTCTACCCTTTGCGTATTTAGTGCAGAAATGACTGATTTCCTTTTTTCTGAATTCACTATTTCCATGTCCGGTATTTCCCTTTGTATAGGCCATTCTTCCTGATTTTTCTTCAGCCAGTCGGGGCCCTCCCACCATCTAACTGCTAAAAGTTGTTTAGCGGTGCAACCTCTTGATGGGAGGTCAGCTGGATTTTTTGTTCCAGCAATATGTTTCCACGTTTTTGGATCCGTCAGTTTCCTAATCTCCCTGACTCTGTTTTCCACAAAGACAGCCCAGACAATCTCTTCCCTTTGAATCCATGTCAAAACTGTTGTAGAATCCGTCCAAAAATGCGTTTCCACATTTTGCCATTGTAAACCATTTAAAACAGAAGAGCATAGTCTGGCACCTATCGTGGCAGCTATCAATTCCAGACGAGAGATCGTAATAGATTTCACGGGAACTACCCTAGACTTCGATGCCAACAGATGAACTTCAACTCCAGAATTCGTCACAGTTCTCAAGAAAACTGCAGCAGCATACGCATTACTACTGGCATCACAGAATGTGTGAATGCTGCAGAACTTCCTATTGTCCTTGCTGGAATGTATCCAACGTAGGAGGGATATTTCTTTTAAGAGAAAAAGGCTTTTATACCAATTCACAAAATTTTGTTTTGTACTCTCGTCAACTTCAGTCTCCCAAGAAATTCCTGTTTTCCATAGGTTCTGCAACAATACTTTAGGATACAAGAGAACAGGACTCACAATACCAATAGGATCAAATATTTTGTGTGTTACAGCGAGAATTGTTCTCTTCGTTATTATGCCCATTTCAAAATATTCTAGCCAATTCAGATTCAAAGTTAAATTATCTTTCTGAGAGTTCCATAACAGACCCAATACGGATGAAATAGTTTCCTGTTTCAAGTTATCTCCGTTATGTAACCAACCTCGAAGATTAAACTTTCCTTCATACATTATTTCTCGAGATTTTTCTATAAACTGGATCATCTCGGATTCTTTGTCAAAACTGGCAACAACGTTATCTACGTAGAAGCTACGCAAGAGTTTAGCTATCATCTCCGTATCATATGAAGAATTTGTCATGTACTTTTGTAGATGGAATTCTATAACAGCTGCCAAAAGGAAAGGACTACTCTTGACCCCAAATACTACCCTAGTATGACGAAATATTTTCGTTTTCCTTTTTTCCACATCATTCCACCAGAAAAACCGAAGCCAGTCTCTATCTTGAGGCCTTACACTGATCTGTAAGAAAGCCTTTTCAATGTCTGCTATAGCAGCAAACTTGCCTTCCCGAAATCTCAACAAAAGAGATGGAATTAGTTCTATCAAATTTGGTCCACACTCCAAACACTGATTTAGAGAAGGAGACGATTGTTTCCTCGCAGACGCATCAAACACCGGTCGAATTGGTGTTGAGCTATTTTCTTTGATCACCGGTCTATGCGGTAAATAATGTCCATAGTCAACCGCAATATTTTCTTTAACTTCTTCGATCACTCCTAAGTTACACCAGTCATTAAAAACTGCATTGTATGACGAAAATAAATTTTGAGATAAAAGTTTCTGGGTGGTAGATTGTAGGCGTTTCAACGCTAAATCCTTGTGGGTGGAAAGTGGTACATGATTCTCCGCCCACGGAAGTGCGACTTCATAACGCCCCTCTTCGTTTAGAGATACAGAATTTTCGAACTGCAATTTTGATTGCAAATCCCTTTCCTCTCTAGCCTTCTTTGTAACTGGATCTTTTATTCCGATAACATCAAGCCTCCACAGTTCTGACAGAGTGGCATCAGAAATATGTAAAGATAACGAAAGCGTGGAAAAGGAATTTTCTATTTCATAATTGTCAGTGTTCGCTTTCCCCATGACTGTCCACCCAAGTCTTGTACTTACAGCAACTAATCTTCCCCAAGGAAGAACTTCGATTTTACCTGTAAATAAATTTGCAGCAACATCTGCCCCTAACAACAAATGAATCTCTTGGGGGTTCTCTTGAAATAATCTGCAATTTCCATTTTCAAAAACATCACTGACGTAAATTCCTCTTCTTCTAAGTTCCCTAATCCAGTGTATATTTTTGATTTTAGGGACCGAAGAACATATTTTTCTTTCATCCAATACATTGATTTCGCAATTATACCGTTTATCTACGCTACCCAATTTTATTCTATAACGTTTATGTTTTTCCAAAACTTCTATGCCACCGAAAAGTCCGTGGGTTACACTTTGTTCACCTAAGCTTCTTAATTGTAACCTTTCTGCTGCATACCTGCTTATGTATGAGTTTTGACTTCCGGTGTCAATTATCGCTCGAACAAATTGGTTATTCGCTCTTCCATATATGCGAACAACTAAAGTTTGCAAATATACTTCTGAACATCCTGCTTGATTTGCTTGATTTGAAAGTACTTTATTTTCTATCTGTTCGTCTTTTTTAATTTCCGAAACCTCGACAGAAGGATTTTGTTTATTACACATAATAGTTGCATGTTGTTTTTTACAAATAGAACAAGTTATTTTTGTTCTGCAGTTTTGAGCCAAATGGTGTAATTTTAGGCATTTATAGCAAGCACATTTTCTTTTTAAAATGTCCCTTTTTTCTTGTAATGATAAGCCGGAAACGAAACTACAGTCATAAATCTTGTGAAATTGATTACAGAAGACGCAGTTCATATTTTCCTCTCTGCATTCGGATTTTGTAAACAAATCAGTAGCGGTCGGAATCTTTGGTTTATTATGTCTATTTGAGAAACCATATGCGCTTTTCGTTCCAGGGGGGAAGAAGACTGTCGCCGATCGGATACTTTTTGCTGTTGCGAAACCGTTGACCTCGTGCGTTCACGGGATGAAAGTTCTGCGTGTAAAAATGACATTGTTCTGGGACTGGAAAGGCATCTTACTCATTGATTTCTTACCGCGTGGTCAAACAATCAGAGCAGATGCTTATTGCGAGACACTTCGGAAATTGCACCGCGCAATACAGAATAAGCGCCGAGGATTGCTGTCAAAAGGTGGTGATTTTCTTCACGACCACGCACTGCAAATGTGACGAAAAACCTCCTGCAGGGATTTGGCTGGGACGTGTTTGACCATCCTCCGTACAGCCCTGACCTCGCTCCTAGCGACTTTCATCTATTCTTACATCTTAAGTCTTTCCTTGGCAGTCAACACTTGAACAATGACGACGAGCTGAAACTGTTTCCAACTGGTTGAAGACACAGGCGGCAAATTTCTATGAAGAAGGTATACAAAAACTTGTGCCACCCTATGACAAATGCCTGCAATATTTTGGCAGTTATGTGGAAAAGTAGTTTAAGAGCTGTTGAATTTTGTGCAATAAATAAGTTTTCTGTAGCTGTACACAATTTACTTTTATTACCAAACGGAACTTACTTTCTGGACGTGCATTGTATAATTATTTCACATTTTCTATGGTTAAAAATTTTCATTTTTGTCAGCACTTAAAAAAGGGTGGCAGTTAAAAATAAATAAATAAAACATTTTTAAGCTCAATTAAAAAAAATTAAAGCCCCCATTTTACAAAAATGCTTGGATTTTCAATTTGAATGCGTCCCAAAAGTACAGAATCTCTTAAAGAAAAAATTTTATTAGTATGTGCGAAAACAAAAAAATATTAAACTCTTCCTTATAATATATTTGAAAACATTTTACAAAGTAGTTTACACATTTTAATCTCCTAATGTCTGTGAAGTCTAAGTCTTGAAAAATATTTTTTACATTTCCATATTCAGCATTTTAAAATGTAGTTTTGAGGAGAACTGCAGTTTTATCATTACAACAAATTTGTTTTATACATTCTATCATAGAAGTCCCTTTAACTTTTTTATTTAAAGTTAGTTGTCTTGGGCTTAGTGAATAGCAAACTGGCTATTAAAATGTGTCCCCCTTACTGTGGATGTAATATCTATCTGATGCCTGTTATCAGCTCTATGAAATGTTCATATCATTTGGGGAAAAAATATAAATTTATTGGTTGTGAGTTACCATTCTGTATCAATCTTTATGAAAACCAAATCTGTGAATTTAGTGGCATGCAAAAATAATGAATCAAGACACAATCAAGCTTTAGTAAATCTGGCCAATTTTAATTTTAAAAATATAGACATTGTAAGATCCATCCATTTCTGTACAATAAGCATTGCTTTTTATGTGGATAACATATAAATCCACAATCCCAATACCTACTTCCAATCAGTGGTAGTAACAATAACTGTGTTGCAGTGCTTGTATGATCTGTACAGTCTGATGGCTAAACTGCTGAGTAAAAAGAATTTGAACTGTGACAAAGAATATCTGCACAGGAAAATAGCTTTCCAGATTTTAAAATGTGCATCCAAACTGCACCTACAGTACAAATGAAATACCAGACAGACATTTTCCTTTCATGCTACATGGCATAACTGTACAACATGCGACTTCCCTCCTTGTAAATACAGGTCCTCGGAGAAATTCAACATGAGAGTAATTTCATCTAATTCTTTTTTGTTCACAATTTGGCTATGGTTTCACACCATAGTGACATTATAAACATATATAATCCTACATACATATATATATATATATATATATAATCTGGTATCATAAATTTATACAGATCTTAAATAGTATTAAGGACACTTTCATTCAAAATATATACACCAAGTGTTCTTTATGAACAGACAATACAGAATAATTACTGCATTAAGTTCATCACTCAAAATAAGTAATACTATTTGCAATAATATTTTTCCAATAATAACAAATATATAATTTATAAGGAGTTGCTCGCCAACACATAATTAAAGGCAGGGAAGTCGCAACGTTTTCAGCAATTAACATTAGTAGGACATATACACAGGAAAAAAAAAAAAATGCTATATTACAAATAAACAGCAACCAACACCATATAACAGTCTTTGTAAGGCGCATCACTTACCAATAACAAATATCACATCTTAGCTACCAAATGGTAACAATAAATATCAGGCTTCAATAGTGAGAGTATACCATAAGAGTTTAGCCATCCCCCAACTTTAACAGAGTAAGTCTAAATTTTCTTTTATTGAAATGAGGACAAGAGATGTTGATCAGAAATTACCTAACTAACTTACAATGACATGGAATATAAAGTTTAATTTACAATAATGAAATACTATACAAATATAACAACATAATAATTTAGGCTATCATGATGTACTACATTTCATACAAACTCAGAACTGAGAGAAATACCAATTCATTTAAATATTTATACATAGACTGTTATCTTTTGAAATATATGTGTGATTTGTTTTTTTATATCCCATGTCTTGCACACATGCAGCAAAATAAAGCGGAGAAGATGCAGTCAAAACAAAACAAGAAAATCTGTTCTATAAATCAGCTACAACTTCATTTTTGCAGAACATAAAATGCTAAATTTTATCTCATTAAAAAAGAGTATTCTGAGCAGAACTATTAGCTGGAATTTTTACATGACTTTATATCAGTAAAACACAGTAACATCAAGTTATTTATTTGCAAACCATACAATATTAAATGCACTGTTCTATTTAACTTTTATTTTTGAAATAAAATAAGTGATATTTAAAATAGCATATCTGGAGGAGATGTGGCCATAAGGAAATATAAAATATACATTAAATTCTCATAACTGCTGTTTTTACAGCTATGAACTAATTAAAAGATGTCATCTCTTGTGAAATTACATCCTGTAGCTAAAATTAAATTACATTAAATTAATCAAAATTGAAAAATTTAAAAAGATTTCTGTTTTAGGGCTTTCAAAAGTCTCCTGGCAGGAGGAAACAAAGGATCATGATCAGATAAAGAACTAACCAGGAGGGGATTGAAAATTGCACTAGTTTAATGCTTTATATTGGCAATTCAAAACCTGTCAATATCCTCCAGAATGCACAGAACATACATAACTGAATACTTTGTTTACAAGTCTGTACAATTTCATTTAAGAGGCAACAGATTAGTAGTTTCCTTACATGAGCAATTACCTATAAATCATCTTATCTGACAAACAATTTTATTCAAATTTTACATTTAAGTACTAAACAGAACAGTTCTGCCATTCAAACAACAAAACATGCATAAGTACACATGCTAAAGCGATTTTTTTAAAATCGTAAGCACCAAGCAAAATTCTATACGAGTCTAACCACGGATGAAAGCAACACTTTCTACTAGACAAGAAGTAAAATTATTTTTTTCATGAATATAACAGTTATATAGTAGCAATCTGTAACACTAAATCACACTATGTCACACATTTGTGCTGCAAAAAGTAAGGCCCCATACCACGATATTTAACAGGGCTCAAAGTTTTCAATAGTTTAGATTACCTGCACAATTTTATACCATGCATTGTAGTTCCTATATACAATTAAAAACCACTTTATAAAAAATGCTGTTTGTGAAATTAATTAATTAATTATTATTATTTATAATTTTAAGACACAGATACATTCTTACCTTAATTAAATTACATTTTTCGAGAAAGAAATTAATTAATATTTAGGGGAAAATAACTGTAGTTTACAACAAACTTATTTTAACTAACTGATTTTTAGCAGCTACTTTGTTACAATAAACTTATTTAAAAAACTGAAGGGGCCAACTGGCGAATTATTTAATTCTAATTTTTGGAACCTTTTACACATAAATTTTCTTATTAATAAAAAATGCTGTTTTTGAAATTAATTAATTAATTATTATTATTTATAATTTTAAGACACAGATACATTCTTACCTTAATTAAATTACATTTTTCGAGAAAGAAATTAATTCATATTTAGGGGAAAATAACTGTAGTTTACAACAAACTTATTTAAAAAACTGAAGGGGCCAACTGGCGAATTATTTAATTCTAATTTTTGGAACCTTTTACACATAAATTTTCTTATTAATAACTTTTTTACTTTTAATTATTTACCCTTTTTGAAAATTAAAGTAAAATTTAAAAAATTGCAGACTAGAATATAACAAATATACATAAAACAAAGAAATCAATGATTAGTGATTAACCTACACACAGGTTGAATGTGGCCTCTCTCATTGTTTAATTCGGCTCATTATGAAATCATGTGTGATGGCATTTTCATATCTTTCCCCTACCCAATTTTGGATGCAAACTGCTGAAAACAGTAGCATGACAGTCTATTGTTACAGTGTATATGCACATTTACATGGATGGCTATACTAAAAACAAACCCGAGTTCACTACATATGCTACAAAGCATGAGCACCCACCAAAGGATATAGTCCTATTTTTATTTCCGGTAGCTTTAATTTTGAAATTAAACAATGACATATGCAAATGGTTGATATAAAAAGACATTAAAAAGTAATTTAGGGAAAGAATATTTCACCTCTAAGTTTTTATATGAGAATGGAACAGTATATATGTCAATCACCTGATGATAAATATAAACAGATGTCGTTTTTGGCATATTTGTTATTATTTTTTTAATTTCTACCAGGGAAACTCCCTATCATAGTCTGCTAACAATAACAGCACCGCTAAAGATCATCACAAGCCTACCCACATCACACACTAAAAAATAACTTTTTGGCTTGTGGTCAAATGTATTTGCCTACCTCTAACTTACAGCATACAATTAAAAATAAAGTTTAAACTGCCCAAAATACAACGAAAGATAACGGGCATTTCAGGGAAAAAAATGTTTATTATTTTATAAATTAAATGTTTATTAAATTAATGTTTATTATTTTATAAATATGTGCAATCGTAACTGTACTGTCCAACTATTTGGTTCCAAAATACTCTTTCAGTACTAGCTGAGAATATTCATTTTCTTTAAAACAAAGGTGAAAAAAGTTATACACATTAATCTGAGTCCATTTAAATCAATAAGCTGAGTATATTTGTACTAATTATTGACTTGACAACATTTTTAGTTCTGTGGCTACAAACTTTATGAAAAATAGAATATTAAAATACAAAAGAGTACTCTTTTTTAGAACAGAAATATGTTTAACTATGATTAATAAGATTGACAATTAATATACCATTAAAATATAACACTGTTCAAACTTTAAGCCCTGCAATTAGTAATCCACAGTAAAAAAATTCTGCTACAGCACATAAAGCACCAGGTGTTCTTAAATGTAAGGAATAAGGACGAACATTTATTCTAGCACCCTTTAAAGAACTGGAAATGTTCGCGCATGAGACCTGAAATCATCTGAGATATTTTTAGCAGATCGTTTTCATCAACAAGACATACTTATAATAATTTACTAGGTTTTTAATTTTTAAAATCTATTTACAGATGATTTTAAATAGTATCACTAATGTTTTCAGCACACTGTTAAAACAATTCTAAAATAAACTATGGGACAATAAATTGAATTTCACAGCTTCCATTTATAGATGCAAATTTAACAGTCAAAAAAAATTATAAGGAATATTGGATAGTAAAACATTATTCATTTTTATCAAAATGAATGTTTTTTTGTGCATGATCAAGGGAGTAACCAACAGAAAAAGTAACAATTCATTTTTAAAATATGGGTTGTACAGTATCGAATTTATAATATTATGTAAATACATTTGTACATATTGGGCAACATGAAAACGATTTAATGAAATCTGTGGCATTATATACACACTTTTTAGTCACTTCATCATATAATGACGTGAAACTTTGCTTCATTAAAAATAAAACTCACATATATTTTTCTTTTTTACATGCAGAAGGAAGATAATAAATCTGTTATTTTTGAAATTATCTGGTAAGGGCAAAAACTAGATATCAGACTATGCCTAAGATTCTTTTAACACCCGACTGTCTCAAATTCACTTTGACAACAAAAAACCTGGTCCCATTTTTAATACTCTACGTTTTCAGTCTCACACACCACAGTGTCTGAAACGGTCATCGAGTTATTGCAACACTTACCAGATAATACATAAAATAGCATTATTTTGTTACATAAAAATAGCAGTAATATGAATGTCAACATTCAAACATTTACTGACCATAAAACAGTGATGAAATTAAACCCTATATGATAATAAAAGGAGTAACTGCCTCAAAGAACAGGTTATTATTCTTTATTGAATGAGGAAATGTTTTAATGCAAACTAACCTAATTAACAGGCATTGTTTCTAACTTGTTGCAAAGACATGTTTTCCAGCAACACAAATGGTATAATACAAGGAAGGATGAAGTATGGGATTTATTTTTATTGGTGTACGAACATAACATAGACTTGGAGAATATTAACATGAGAGGTACTCGGTCACCATATATAAACATACGATTACACGGGAAGCAGACTCATATATGTATTGAATTGTGTAAAGAACTGATAAACCATGATCCCACCCAGTTATGAACAAATCTTTACTGCACATGCTCCGTGAGTTAAAAATAGGAGTCTCTTTCTCATTCACCATAGACTGCAGTCCCTTCCCTTGCACACATTTGTAGCTTCAATAAAACTAGCGGCCAGGAAAACAATTTAGTTCTTTTCCGTGCCAAACTTATTTTGTGCGTTTCTTCCATTGAAACATACCTGCTTCACAGCAGAAATCACAACCCAAAATATATGTTTTCAGTAATGTTTTTATAATCAACAGATTCACTCATAGTATAACTACAAAATGGAGCCACAAATGAATCACAAAGTTTTGTAACTGTGTCTTTCTTCGCAAGGGCTACCAGGCTGGACAGTTAGTTTTCGATTCAGCATACCGAGAGCTGCAGGTACTTATAAAAATGGAATGGTTGTAGAGTGAGGCTCATAATATGAATTTTATTGTTGAATATCCCAAATTTCTTCGAGGAAGGCAGGAAGTTTTTTGTTCTGGACCTTAAGAGAGAAGCACAGCTCAGAGTTCATGTTGCCAAGCGTGCGCAATTCCACAAGTGTAGAGAGCAACCTGGCGAAGTAATTTTTACCTGGGGGTCGGTTAGTTGATATATATGCCCTGAGAGTTTCAATGTAAAATTCTTGAATTTTTTCCACTTTCTTTGGCTCTAATAGGCTGGGCCTCTCTGAAAATTAGAGAAAATTAATTAAATACCAGAATCAGATTTTAAATAAATAATTCGATTTTATTGCTTTATGTACTTGCATAACCAAATGCCAAAATCAGTTGTTTTATTTTAAACTCCACTAAGAAGCATACAATTCTATTTAATACCTAGAAAACTAATATTCAACTATTAAACAGAAAAAACATGACACACCATGCACAGTAAAAATGAATTATCAAATGGTTTTTGTATATGATTACTTTAACATTTTAATTACGAAAATGTGTTATGGAACAACAGCATTCAGATCAGGTGAATGCATGCTGAATAACTAATACGAGTATGAACATTAAATGGGTTAAATTGTTAAAATTCTGGAAAAAGTACTGCAAACTATTAAAAATAATTACATAAACTTCTCTTCATAAGCTAGAGTTTTTACTTCCTTGTGTGAAGTAAACAAAGTGTCGTAATCGCAAAAAAATTCAGGTGTTATATTTCAACGAAAATATCCAATTTGATTGCTCTCAAAACAATCTCAACAATGATTTTGCATGACATCTCTATCTATGGACAGAATAAAAAAACATACTGTAAAATTGATTTAAAACAGATTCAGAAGAGATCTCTTTTATAACATCTATATGTACGTACAGTCAAAAGTCGTTAATCCGGACTCGTCGGGACTTCGGCGATTCCGGATTATAGATCATCAGTTTAAATCTGGTAAGATGGCATGCAGAAATTATAAAATTAAAAATATGAAACCATAATTTATGAAATAAAGAACAATTATGATCTAAAGGGTATCAAAATTTACACACACACACACACACACACACACACAAAAAAAAAAAAAAAAAAAAGCAAGCTTAATATTTATTTGTTTACTTTATTAAACATTTCTTTCAATGTAAGTTGTTTAAGTTGCTTCATTTTATGTGATAATACTTTCTCTTTAATTCTTTAAATGGACATAATTTCTTCTTCAGTTACAAAGTTCTGCTGTTCAAGTCCTATAATTGCTGTGTCGAGAATACCGACTAATTTGTCAATCGAAATTTTTTCGTTTTCAATAACCTCTGTGTCACTTTCTTCACTATCGGAGGCGAATTATAATGACGAGGAACTTGATTTAAATCATACCAAAGACGGAGTACATCGAGATGAAATACTACATTTAGTAAGGAATTATAAGCCAAATAAAATAAAAACATCTGCCCTGAAGATAAGGATAGTGCTGACAGATCAACTTCCAATTCATTGCGCGTCGCGGTGTCCCCCCCCCTCCCTGCAGAGCAGCGTAAAATTGATAAACAGATTTCGGAATGGTTAGAGAAACGAAGGATATGCCTTTATCCATTTTTTGCAGCAATTCCACTTTTTGTTTAATGAACTTCGAAACATACTTTCGCTTTGTAGATCCTTTTCATATTAGTAAATATATATCGGAAATTCTATTTGACATAATTGAAAGTTCAAGGTTGCTTTTTTTAAATTGCTCTAACAGTCTGCAAAAAATAATAAGCCGGATTCAATTAGAAGATTAAGGAACAACGCAATCTGCAACATTAACTGAAATAGATAATTAGATAATTTTAGCTTAGCTCATACCATCCGTTATACATTAAACGCGCATGCGTAAATGTATTATGCGCATGCGCACATGCATATTCGCAGCCATAAAGGTCTTACGCGCATGTGCAGAAAGTTTGTAGTTTTGAGGTCCGGATTATGGGTGTCCGAATTAACGACTTTTGACTGTATTTATCTCACATAACTCAAGAATGAGTTGGCGTAGAACATTGAAATTTTGTATATGGGACAGCTGTAACATGTAGTTGTGCATCTCCCTTTTTTCGTTGCAATCGGCGGCACCAGTCGTGTATGTGTGTGTATATATGAAAAAATAAAAGCACAAGGAAAAGACAGAGCAGTGTCGATGCGTGCTTAGATCCATATTTAACTTGGTACTATCTAAAGAACTTGGCAGTCGAGGCAGTTTTAATTTCAGTTTTATTTGCAATTGATGTTTGTGGCCACAATCACTTGGCACTATAGTCGTTCCTTTCCCACAGAAGATTTACATTTTTGATATTGTTGAGATAGAAAGCAAGCTAGTGAAATTACACCTTAGCAAAGTAGAGAGCAAAGCTGAAGTGCGTAGTTATGCAAGACGGAAGCACGCGAAGAGAAAAGTTTTGGTTTGCAATTTAGTGATTGGTCAAGAGGCATCTTGCATTAAGGGTTAAGTAAGATTGCATGATTCATTTGAATGACGCAGTTTAGACTAAAGTGCTATTTTTAGGACAGATAGATGAAGTTCCCAAATGAAATAGAAAATAAAAGAGGTTATAGTGAATTAAATTTAGAAGTTTGCTTTCATATTTTTTATCTTACACATTCCTCCCTTTCACAAGAAAATGGCGAAGTGATAGAGATGCCTTTTTGAGAGAAAGAGCATTAGAGTAGCAAAACATAATATATAATTTTGAAACATACAAAATATAATATTAGCTTTCAAACAATAAAATTATAATACATAAAATTTTGAGTTCAATAATAATTTTTAAAGTCCTATGATGATTTGATTCCAATCTGTAGAAAGTTCTTGTTTCTGGAACATACACATCATAATTTTGATACTTCGGGAAAGATTTCCAAAAAATTTTTGCACACAAGATCACAATAACAAGGGTAGAAAATTCTTGTTTTTGACACATTCACATCATAACTTTGATATTTCAGGGAAGGATTCCCAAAAATTTTTGCACACAAGATCACAATAATAAAGATTTTATATACCCATAAATTATTACGAATAATCATAAATCTTAAAATTTCACACCAAACCAATTTTCACATTTATATGTAATACTTTCATCATTTGGAACAGCATTGTTGAAATTATGATTTTTACTTTTACTACTTTTATTACAATTTTCTTATTTTATGCAAACTAGAAGAGCCCACTGCTTTCTCCTAGTACACACATCCAGCTATTTGGGCAAATCCACTTTAAACAGACTCATGTGTTAAATTTTCATGAGTGGTTAGTGAACTGCACTATAGCATTCCATTATATTAAAAAAAAAATCACATTCCATTATATGAAAAAATAAAAATTCTATATAATAAATAAAGTAGGAACCTTCAAAGTTTATATTATATTACATAACGAGGGTAAAAGGAACAATTATGCAGAGGTAAAACAGGCCTCTGTTTCTGAACCAATACTCCCTCATACTTCATATTTAACATACAATTATTGATAATTATAACATTCATTTACCATAATTCCAAACAAATTTTAATACTTTGTACTCATAATTAAATTTTGATATAAATTTTATTTCCATTATTCAATTTTCTTAAATCTTTGGTATTTGTATATTAATTTTAACAATATTTAATATTCTCCCATTTAATAATTATTTCATTTATACTTCGTATAGACATCATTCTCAAAATAATTATAAAATTCTTAATATTCAAATTTTTAAACAACAATATTAATTACAAAATAATTTCAAAATTTTTATTTTGTAAACAAATTCAAAATTTTTAACATTAATTCAAAAATCTTTGACAAAACTTATAATTACCCATAACAATAAAATTTAAAAATCTTCCCTGAATAAAATCATCTTAGAATACTTATCCATTTTGATTTGATATTTTCGTAACACAGTGCCACTTTTTTTTTATATTCATCGAATTAAAATCATTTTGTAAGACAACACCACACTTTCAGATTTCAAAAATATAATCAATTATTGAGTAAGTTATTTATAATGATGCAGTTGAAGAAAAACTCATAACACTTTTTTATCAGGTAAAATCAAAACACAAATTCGGAATATGGGCACTTAATTTTCTGGACCGAAACAACTAATCACACTTCAATACCACTTTTGATGATTATATTACATTATATGCCATAAATCATTTCCATACTTGTTGACACACTATATTTCGATGTTACAGTGACCTTGGCCTCATTGGGAATCCAGATGAATATTTTTCATTTTATCCACTCGTTAAATGATGTGAGATTAGTTGACATAAATGTTCCATTAAGGTTACCACAGGATTTGTCCTGTCGACTTATAAGTAGGTGCCAGAAAATTATATTCGCTTCTGCTTTTGCGTAATTAAATCTACACAGGGAACTGATATTTTTTCTTAATAAACTGGATATTAAAAAATGTAACACTGTGATATGAAAAATATAATTTAATGATATTAGAGATTTTAATTCTGATAATTTAGAAAAGTAAATAAGTAATTCTTAGATTTTTAGTTATTTTTACGGAATGCTTTTAAGATAAGTTTTTATATTTTTGAAATTTTGTTGAAAATTTTGAATACGAATTTTATAATTATTCTAAAAATGAAGTAGATGTAAAAAATAAGTGAAATTAGTACAGCTAAGTAATATGAAATTATAGTAAATGCATGTTAAAATTTATGGGTGATTGTGTGTTAAGTATACAGTAGGATGAGGGTGTACTGGTTCCTAAACAGAGGACTGTAATTACCTCTGTACAGTTGTTCCTTTTACCCTCTTAATGTAAGATAATGTTGGAGGCTCTCATTTAATGAGTGTGTGTAATTTTTTATATTATTATACTTTTTTATTGTGGAATACATTAGTGCAGTTCTCAAAGGCCAGTTACCTTATGCAAGGAACAGAGGCCTTTTCAAGTAACTGCCTGGGCACTCTGGGCCACCAGTGCAGAGAACACACTGGTTAGCTTAAGAGGACAGCCCTATTGAGAGATATGTTTGTTTAGAGGTATTGTGAGGCATTTCAGATTGGTAAAATCAGGAATTGTAAATGAAAGATAATAACGGTGAAACCATAATTTCTGAAACTGTTACTCCTATTATATTTATGGTGTTAAAATATAATTTATCAATATGGAAATTAGTATCATAAATATTTATGTGTGTAAACAGCTAAAGAAAGCTAATCCGCGAATTCGCTACAGTCAACAAGAGCAGTTTTCTAAGAAAACTCTTAAAACAACAACAAAACTAACTACAACGAACTGAGAGGTTTTCCTCCTTTTATAAGATTTTAAAATTGCGCGCAAGAATTTTTCTCGAAATCAAAAACAGATATTTTTTAAATGTTACATGCACACGCTCTTGTATTTTCAATTTTCCATCTTAGCTTTCTTTTAATATTCGTCACGCGCTGCACTGCGCGGGAAATAAAACCATTTAATTTACAATTCAACTAACATAAGCTATTTAAATACCAAATCCGTAACACTATATATATATATATATATATATATATATATATAGTGTTACGGATTTGGTATTTAAATATATATATATACACAGTCAAAAGTCATTAATACGGACTCGTCAATTCCGGATTATCGGTTTTTCTGGATTATGGATCATCAGTTTAAATCTGGTAAGATGGCATGGAGAAATTATAAAATAAAAAATATGAAACTGTAATTTATGAAATAGAGAGCAATTATGATCTAAAGGGTATCAAAATTTACAAAAAAAAAAAAAAAAAAAAAAAAAAAAAAGCTTAATATTTATTTGTTTACTTTATTAAACATTTCTTTCAACGCGCGCATGCGTAAAGCATACATTACGCATAGTCAAAATTAGAAAATTGCCATCAGAAAACTATTTTATGTGTATTCGTGATATTTATAATGACGAGGAAATTGATTTAAATCATATCGGAGTACATCGAGATGAAACACTACAGTTAGTAAGGAATTATAAGCCGATAAAATAAAAACATCTGCCGAGGATAGTGCTGACAGATCAACTTCCTGTTCATTGCGCGCCATAACGTTCCTCCCCCTCCGCAGAGCAGCGTGAAATTGATAAGCAGATTTCGGATTGGTTAGAGAAACAAATCACCTCTCTGTCACTTTCTTCATGCCTTTATCCATTTTTTGCAGCAATTCCACTTTTTGTTTAATGGACATCGAAACATGCTTTCACTTTGTAGATCCTTTGGCAGCTCCAGAATTGGAAACTCTTTTTGACATAATCGAAAGTTCAAACTTACTTTTTATAAAATTGCTCTAACAGTCTGCAAAAAATAATAAGCCGGATCCAATTTGAAGATTAACCCCTTCGAGCCGGGTAGCGCAAACGCGCGCTTATCGCGGAGGCCGGCAGTGTCTTACGCGAGCGTCTGTCCAGGGCCGGGGCCTTTTTTGCTACTAAGCCTAAATCCATGAAATTTCCGAAGTATCAACGTATTGTTTAATAATGCTCTATAGAGTATTTAAATGGCTTATGCTTTATAAATATTTTTATACTACATACTTTAATTACCTTATTTCTTGTTTAAATGCATATTTTACACATTTTATTTTCATTACTCACCATTTTATGACTTTTAACATTATACATCTGAAAACTAAATATATTACTTAAAATTCTGTTTTCGTATGAAAAATTTGAAAACAGGGATCTACACACAGTCCTACGTTACATTCCTTGCACTCGTAATAACTCATTTGCCGTTTTGGAGGATTTTTCTAGGAATGTGGACAAACGAAGCATCGTCGTCTCATTTTCTTATCAGTCTCTTCTGAACAAAGTTTTGGAAAATGTCTTTCAGTTAATCTTTCAGAATCAGTATCAGAATATATGAATTTCAGAATCAATATCTGAAATATTTTGCATCATTTCTGCTGTTTCTCTGTGAAACATTTTCGACGCTTCGACATTGCAACGGTAAAAACAGAAAGAATTCACGTTTAACAAAATCTAATTATTTTCTAAAAACTGAACTGCAAACCGAAATACCCAACACTTTAGCGCAAATAAAACTTTTCTACTTAAATAAACAACTACCACGTGCGAATAAAGTGCGATTTAAAGCGACGTCATAAATCACGCTATTCAGAAACATTTATTTCCCCTTTTGCTTATATAATCAAAAACATGTGTATGTGAGTCATGTTTCTCTCATTTCGAGAAGAAGGTCTAATGTACATGTATCTGAAACCATATGGACATACAGTGCCATCTTGTGGCAGAAATTATAGTTTTTACAATGTTCTAGGACACTGGCACAAATACGTGACAGTCGGTAGTGAACGGGAAATTGCTCTGGCACACCTGGGTTTCGGCCGGGAGGTGAGTGTGTTCGTTGCTGGCACGTAGACGTAACAGTCGACGCGAAGGGGTTAAGGAACAACGCAATGTGCAACATTAACTGAAATAGATAATTAGATAATTTTAGCTTAGCTTATACCGTCCGTTATACATTAAACGCGCATGCATAAACGTATTATGCGCATATGCGTTTAACTGTGAAACTGCGCATGTGTAAACGCATGCGCAGAAAGTTTGTAGCTTTGAGGTCCGGATTATGGACATTCGGATTAAAGACTTTTGACTGTATGTATATATAGAGAGAGAGTGAGAATAAAAAATGATTGAATTATGTGGTTTTTATATTGTGGTTAAGGATTTTATGTCTTTACTTATTCTGCATGCAATAATTGTAGAATTATCAACAATTAAAAAGTGGCAGGTTATGCCTTACGAACCATCATTTGTTTACATTTGAAACTCGGTAAAATAGTGAATGAAGGCACATTCAATGTCTTTTTGTCAAATGGGGCCAAAAGTATACTTTCAGTTTTGTGCACCAAAAAATCTACTTTCTTGGCCGCTGGCTGAATTGCTTGTTTTTGCGTAGAAACTCTAATTTTAATTGTAAAAAAAAAAAAAATTAAATAAATAAATAAAATAATAATAATTAAAATAAATAAATAAATAAAAATTTTTTAAAAAAATGCTTTCACTGAATTTCTGTTTTATGTTTTCGCTTTGCTGCAAAGTGAGAACTGAATTATATGAATGAGAAATATATCTCTAATGAAACTACAGGAAATAAGTTTAAATGAAATGCAGCCAAAACAGGCCATACAAAGAAGTCATGTGGTTTTCACACATAAAAAAAAAAAAAAAAAAAAAAAAGCCCCTTGGGGGGGGGGAGGTTTCCAAATCCATTTGAACATATTTTTTGGGGGAAGAAGCATGACATTTGTACATATGCAGAAAATGAAGGACTTTTTTTTTCCCCCCCAAATCAGATTGCAAAATGAATTTAAAAGGGTCTTTTCCAGATAACTGTAAGTACATATATATGCAGGTACCATACAAAAAATTAGCTGCAAAAGACAAATTTGTATATGGGACTGCTATAGCATCTAGTTGTGCACTTCCCTTTTATCTGTAATCGGCATATTCACCCCTTTTACCTGCCTTTTATTTTTGCCATCATTGGTCACAGTTATATAACTACTTTCAATTACAGAAGTGTTTTAAATGATGAAAATATTCATGTTTTCACAATCATGTTTTCGCAATGTCAAATTTTAAAAATAATTTTCGACAAACAGCGAAATCTAACTTTCAGTGCAGTCTCCCAGTTCCTGTACTTATATTTGTTAAAGTTTTAATACCAGTTAAGAAAAATAAAAATATAAGAAGTTTGACTCCCGCATGCCAGAAACTGACCTTAGAATCGTTCGAGGAAATAAGTTTAAACGAAGTGCTGAAGTCATGTGGTGCCTTTATTTATTTTTTTATTTTCCATTAGATTTTTTTTTAATGAAAACTGTTCATATGACATCAATTACACTTACCAGAAAAGATAACAATTGCTGTTAGCAGAGCATATTCAGCATTATCCACTTTGAGAACACACATATTTCTGCAGAAATGGAAAATTGAGTCCGCAGAGTCTCCCATACAGGCACTGCGGTAATTCTCTCTTGTGTATGGCTGGTTGTTAGCAAAAACAATGGAATCTGTTTTAATATCATACTTCCTCGCTGTCCTCAACATCATCACTTCACTCGAGCAAGCCTAAATTTAAGCAGAAACTATGAATGAATAATTGCAGCAAACACTACATAATGCAATTTTGTTTAAAGAATATTTTATAAATCCTTGCACTTCCTGCACTGTATTTTTAATTTATAAAACACATTAAAATATAATCTAAATCAAATTAAAAACATTTATGTTATTTTTAGAGTTTTTTAAAGAAGAGAAAAGGGATTGATCTAGCACTGGCGAAAGGAGTGCAAGGGGCAAAATAGGCTGAGAACTACTGGTGTAGCTAGACTCTTGCCTGCTGCTTCTCTTCTTACAAGTTCCAGAACAAGAGCATTAACTGAGCCAATTTATTTATGATGACTAATAAAATATACATCAACTGAAATAAAAAGTACTATATATAACTGATTTCAATTATATACTACAGTACAAAAGTCCGTAATCCAGACTCGTCGATTCCGGATAAGGGGTTTTCCGGATTATAGATCATAAATTTAAATCTGAAAAGATGGCATGCAGAAATTATACAATTAAAAATATGAAACCATAATTTATGAAATAAAGAGCAATTATGGTCTAAAGGGTATCAAAATTTACAAAAAAAAAAAAAAAAAAAAAAAAAAAAAAGGTTAATATTTTACTTTTTTAAACATTTCTTTCAATGTAAGTTGTTTAAGTCGCTTCATTTTTTTGTGCTAATACTTTCTCTTTAATTCTATAAACAGACATAATTTCTTGTTCAGTTACAAAGTTCTACTGTTCAAGTCCTGTAATTGCTGTGTCGAGAATACTGACTAACTTGTCAATCGAAATTTTTTCGTTTTCAATAACCTCTCTGTCACTTTCTTCACTATCGGAAGCGGTATTTTCTGGATCTAGAACCACACTTCAGATTTTGTTGTCCGTTAATTGATTGATGATTGAGGCATTGTCGTCACAATGAAAAACTTCTGTTATATCATCTTCATTTATTACCGCTTCTCCACATTTCTTTACAAAATCCAATAAACTGGAAAATTTCACCTTTAGTTTGTGATGTCCAAAAATCTTAAAATTCGCAGCTATCGTATTCATCGTCCTCACCATGAAATATAGTAGCTGGCCATAAATTATGCCAAGCATTTTTTAACGTATCTGGAGACACATCCTCCCAACGTGCATGTGCATGCGTAAAGCATATTAAAAAAAGTTTGTGGCTTTGAGGTCTGGATTAAGATCATTCCGGATAATGGATGTCCGGATTATGAACTTGGTACTGTATATTGTGTGTAACTGTATTGATTGTATTGGAATTATATACTATATATGTAAGATAAAATTATATGAATCAGAATAACTAAAAACATTAATTCTTCCTCTTTATTCTAAAATCGTAATAACTTCTCTGCATTGCATCATTTCTAGATCACTCTATGGCCCGCGCAACTCTGATGACGTAATAATTAAGAACTGAAACTGACCTTGTACACCAAAACTTTTCTCTTCACGTGCTTCCATCTTGCATAACTACGCACTTCAGCTTTTGCCCTCTACTCTGCTAAGATGTAATTTCGCTGGCTTGCTTTCTATCTCAACAATATCAAAAATGTAAATCTTCTGTGGAAAGGCACGACTAGAGTGCCAAGTGATTGTGGCCACAAATATCAATTGGAAATAAAAATGGAATTAAAATCGCTTCCACTGCCAAGTTTTATTTACGAAGTCAACACATTAGCTTACGACGCAATCAGATTACTTCTTCTTCAATATGGATCTAAGCATCGACACTGCTCCGTTTATTTCCTTTTGCTTTTATTATGACATATATATAACTGTATTGTATTACATGTAATTGATTTAAATTGGCCATGACAGCAAACTATACTTTATGCCATCAACATCTGTCAACATTTCTAAATTATTACACATATAAAGACACAGAGAGGAAAAAAATAGCAACAATTGAATCATGTTTCAAGTTACTGAGCAGCTAACCATTGTAATATTAAACAGTTCAATATCACACAGATTAAAAAATTTTTCTTAGTCCTCCTCGGCACTGTACAATCTTTTAAAACTTTTAATTTTCGGGTCAGTTTTCCAATTATTATATAACAAATACAGTCAAAAGTCGTTAATTCGGACACCCATAATTCGGAAGGATCTATAATCCGGACATCAAAACTAAAAACTTTCTGCACATGCGCCGCGTTGACACATGCGCAGAGGCGTTCACGCGTGCGCGTTAGACCTTTTACGACTGCGCATATGAGTGTGCGCAAGTGCAGAATACGTTTTCGCGTGTGCATTTTATGTATAATGGACGTATAAGCTAAATAATTATCTATTTCAGTTAATGTTGATGATTGCGTTGTTCCTTAATTTTCGAATTGCATCCGGCTTATTATTTTTTGCAGACTGTAAGAGCAATTTTATAAAAGTAAGCTTAAACTTTCGATTATATCAAATAGAATTTCTGATATATATTTGTTAATATGTAAAGGATCTAAAGCGAAAGTATGTTTTGAAATCCGAAATCTGTTTATCAATTTCATGCCGCACTTAATGAATTGGAAGTTGATTTGTCAGCACTATCCTTATCTTCAGCGCAGATGTTTTTATTTTATTTGGCTTATAATTCCTTACCAAATGTAGTATTTCATCTCCATATGCTGGGTCTTTGATATGATTTAAAACAAGTTCCTCATCTTTGATATGATTTAAAACAAGTTCCTCGTCATTATAATTCGCTTCTGATAGGGAAGAAAAGTGACAGAGGTTATTGAAAACAAAAAAATTTCGATTGACAAATTAGTCGGTGTTCTTGACACAGCAATTATAGGACTTGAACGGTGGAACTTTGTAACTGAACAAGAAATTATGTCTCTTTAATAGAATTAAAGAGAAAGTATTATCACATGAAACGAAGCAAAACTTAAACAACTTACATTGAAAGAAATGTTTAATAAAGTAAACAAATAAATATTAAGCTTTTTCTTTTTGCAAATTTTGATACCCTTTAGATCATAATTGTTCTTTATTTCATAAATTACGGTTTCATATTTTTAATTTTAGAATATCTGCATGCCATCTTACGAGATTTAAACTGATGATCTATAATCCGGAAAAATCGATAATCCGGAATCGCTGAAGTCCCGACGAGTCCGGATTAACGACTTTTGACTGTATACCTATTTTATTTATTCACTTATACTCCAGCATGTAACTTTAAAAAAAATTTAATTATTTGCATAATTTTCAAACCAAATCCTGATTTTTGGAATAGACTCCTTTAGGACATGCTTTTCAAGACTTTCTTTAAGTCCTCAAAATGCAGCCAAAGATGTTTTATACTTTCATCTCAAAAAGATATTAAAATGCAGTGAATGTAATTTAAAAATAACAATAAATTTTACATTAAAAAATTTTACCTTCAATAATGTGATTTGGTCTTCTCGAGAAAGGGTGTCAAAACCCGGAACTCTCTTCGAGAATTCGACAATAAGTTGGACGGTCAAAATGGTTATTTCGGTGATGTGTTGGAATCTCTTCATACTATCTTCCTCACTATCACCTAAAGGAAAAGCCTACAAGAAGAAGAAAGAAATTATGTTTGAAATAATTACAAACATAATAATAAAAATTACATTTTCTTTCCATGTGCTTCAATCACTATAAATCAGAAAAACTAAAGCTTTCAAAATAGCAACCAATATTTCAGCTAGGATATTGTATAATAAATAGTAAATATGAATACAAAAGCATAAAAAAATTTGTTATTTTTATTTTACACCAATATACCTATCATTTCAAGCAACAAATAACATGAAATCTAATGATATTATTCAACCAATTAAAAAGAGAATAACTGTAGGCAAACATATCTGACCGAAATTATTCAGATAGGTAAGAATATGAGAACATGAATAAAATTTGTAAAAAGCATTAAATAAAATTACAGGAGTTACTTATCTAAATGTAAATAATCAGACATTTGCATTTCGATTTTTAAATCAGCCTAATTAATTTTTAACTAATTAAAAATTGACAAATAGGAATAATACTAAATCACATTACAACAACTAATAGTTACTTTAATAGTGTAATTCCTATATCGACCAGAACCATTTGTTATCAGTTGGTTGTTAGTGGCCTGCACTCATGGGATCCATTAAGAAAACTGCCTTTGACCCCACATTATAGATGCCAACATTTGCAATGGAGCTGGGCTCAAGCGACGTGGACGACGAAACGGCACAGGCCGTGTTTTCAGATGAGTCATGCTTCTGTTTCTCCAATGAGAGTCACCACGTACAAGTATGGCATTGATGTGGAGACAGGTCCAATCTGGCAGCAATTGTGAAACTCCCAACTGCTCGGCAACACGGCTCCATGATTTGGGGTGCGATTCTGTATGATTCGAGGTCAGCTCTAGTTCATATTCAGGGCACTATCACAGCTCAATGATACAAGGATGATGTGCTGTGGCCAGTGACACTCCCCTAATCTTCAGGAAATGCCCAATGCTCTTTATCAGCACACCCGACCACACACTACTTGCATCAGCCAGCATGCTCTGCAAGGCATACAGATGCTTTCCTGACCACCGTTCTCTCATCAATTGAACAGATTTGAGATATGACTGGACGATGTTTGCAGACCCTCCCACTGCCACGTTCAGAAGATAAACTGTGGCAAACCATTTACAGGGAATGGAAAGCCTGTAGCGAACACGTGTTTAATGTAGCAAACATGTGTTTGGGTGAAGCCTCGGTAGTTGCTTGCTTTTGTCACTATCTATTAACACCAGTGAGAAGTGCAGCATCGCATGAGCAGGTTCAGCTGGGTTGGTTTATTATTACAAGTAGACTTCTTTACCGCTAGCACAAAAAAGCTTCATTGCGCTAGGTTCAAGAATTCCAACTCATTCAAATTTGTGAGCATTGAGATGTTCTTGAGATCGCTACAAGCCATTCTTCAGGACACCATCTGCAGTCTCATTGATTCTGTACCTAGATGTGTTGCTTCATGTATTGACATCGAAAATGGTCCTACAAGCTACTGAGCCAACGCTGTTCTCGCTCTGTATTATGAATATCACTTTGAAATAAGTATCACTTATTGTTTGTTGGTGTCTCTCTGTTTGCCGAGTTTCATCACTTTCTGGTCACTCCTTCTTGGTGTTGCATTTTCAATGTCGGGTAGTGTACATTAAAATTAGACATGCATATGTTAGTTAATTAGCATGCAAGCATGTTAGTAGCACAGATCACAGAAGGATCTCCTTTTCCCCCAATTTGATTACTACAAAAAAAAATAATAATTATAATGCCAAGAATGTTAAACTTGTCATAATTCAGTATATCACATATAACACTTTCAGGTGTACTCTTCTTTGCCAACATATACCATAATTTCCAGAAGAAAGGCCGCATCAGCGTAAACGGCGCACTCGAGAAAAATGGCGGGGAAAAAAATTTAAATTACACAGAAACGCTGCATCAGCGTAAATGCCACAATAGATTAAATTGCACATGACATTGTCATGGGCCGTATAGATACAAAATCTCAACCTAAGTTCTGATATATGACATACCAGTTAAGAAAAATGCATGAAATGAAACCATAACTAAAATTAAATTAAAGGTAAGAAATGTGGAAAATATATTTACCTTCACGGCGTATATACTTATATTTAAACACTAAAGAAGTCCATATTTGTAATACTAGGACTATATTATAAAAAATGTTGCAATAACGAAATATTAAATTTGGATGACAAAAGGAAATTTTAAATTTTACTTACAAAAGGAATTACAGCAAACTATACATCATATGAAGACATCAAAATCTCATTCTTCACTATCTGAATTAAAAAGATTTAGTAAATCCTGTTCTAAGTCTTCCAGATCGTCACATTCATCCTCTTGGTTTACAGTCTCTTTATCTAAAGATATAATTTCAGCTTCTTTGAATCCTGTTATTATTGACAATGTTTTTACCGATTTCTACGCACTTCCTACCCACTTTGCAACTTCTTCATAAGCTGCTCTACGCATTTTACTGCTTTTGGTATACGTATGCAATCCTTCACTCATCCAACACTCCCACCGCTTTCGGACTTCAGCTTTGAAGGATTTATTACCTGACAAATCTAACGGTTGTAAGATTTTTGTCAAACCACCAAGAAATATTGCTTCGGTCGTAGACAATTTTTGACATCTTGTTTTCACTGATTCAAGTAAATGAGCACGCATGGAATCCATTATCAATAACCCTTTTGGTTGGAAAAAAGATCCCATACAACACTGCCAAACTTTTTGTAGCCACTCATGCATGATTGTTTCGCACATCCAGCCATTCTCGTTTGCACAAATAATTACGTCATTAGGAAAATCTCCCTTCGGAATAGTCTTTCGTTTGAAAATGATCATCAGCTTTAGCTTGTCACCGTTTGCGGCACAAGCTAACACACATGTAAATGACGTTCTTTCATGCCCCGTCGTAAGCACAGATACAGTTTTTGCACCAGTTTCATCAACAGTTCTGTTTGCAGGAGAGTCGAAAGCTAACGGCGTTTCATCCATATTTATTATCTGTGACCGAAGAAGTTTTTTTTTGTCAATAATAGCTGTCACATATTTTAGAAAAGAAGACTTTTTATCCTGCCAGTCCATTGGTAATTGTTGCCCGACTGTTGTTCTAGTACGCACAGAAATATTTTTTCTTTTCATAAATCTGCTACACCTCCTTTGAAATCATTTATGTTCATTCGTTTTGCTATAAATTTTGCTTGTAAGCGAATTTTTACAGTCGAAATTGCCATTCCCTTTCCTCGTTGCTTCTTTATCCAGTTTGCAAGGTCGTCCTCTAGATTCGTCCACCTTACAGTACCACTTCTTTTGGCTCGTTTTTGTTGTGGCATATTTTTATGAAGTTCTTTTTCAGTTTTCCAACGTCAAATACATCTCTCGTCCACTTCAAACTCTCGAGCTGCTGCTCAATTTCCAGTGAAATTACATTCAGCTTAAAACCAGCAGTATAGCTTCTGTGCCGTTTAGGTGACATTTTCAAAAATTTTCCGCTCCCTTCTTACTTAAAAACTATCCAACAAATACTTGTACCCAAACTGATGGGATCTGTATCTAGCAGAATGCCAAGAAAAATCGATTCATGCCGAAGAGGAAATACGTCAGAGTTCGTTATTGCGAGGCAGATGGAGTCGTGTCCGCCTTTGAAAAAATTACAGAAAAGGCATGGGTGGGGAAAGGATGGGTCTTGGAAGATTCATGGAATGGTAGAGGAAAGAGACTATTCAAACTGATGACAATGTTGATTTGAAAGGGGGAAGAATGTTATTGTTCTGAGATCTCGTTTAGGGTGAATAAGGCATGCAGGTCCGTTCAAGGAAAAGAATGTAAACAAAATAAAGTTCGCAAAAAGCAACTAAGTGGTCTTTTGTGTGGGAACAGCACCAGTCTATGCACAATGACAAGGCCATCCAAACTATGTACAATGACCATCATAGGAAATATTTTATTTTTAGTGCACCTAAACGCCGCATGGGTAGAAATGCCGCACCCACTGAAAATTTAAGTTTCAAACATTTAAACGCTGCGGCGTTTCTTCCGGAAATTACGGTATTAGCTATCTTAAACCATCGACTGCAATAGTTTTTAAGGTTTTAGATGCTGATATTGAAATTACACTGAAAAATAAATCACCCACCTGCAAAAGAAATTTATTTTTGGAGTAGTCACGTTGCTATTATTTTACAGTCAAAAGTCGTTAATTCGGACACCCATAATCCGGAATGATCTATAATCCGGACCTCAAAGCTACAAACTTTCTGCGCATGCTTCGCGTTCACGCATGCGCACAGGCGTTTACGAGAGCGCGTAAGACCCTTACGGCTGCGAATATGTTTGTGCGCATGCGCGTTTAATGTGTAACGGAGTTATACGCTAAGCTAAAGTTATCTAATTCAGTTAATGTTGCAGATTGCGTTGTTCCTTAATCTTCGAATTGGATCCGGCTTATTATTTTTTGCAGACTGTTAGAGCAATTTTATAAAAGTAAGCTTGAACTTTCGATTATGTCAAATAGAATTTCCGATATATATTTACTACAAAGCGAAAGTATGTTTTGAAATCCAAAATCTGTTTATCAATTTCACGCTACTCTGCGGCAGGGGGGGGGGCAGAAACGTCATTATTAGATTATGATAGATTAGAAAGATTATGTCAAATAGAATTTCCAATATATATTTACTAATATGTAATTTGTATCTACAAAGCGAAAGTATGTTTTGAAATCCGAAATCTGTTTATGAATTTCACGCTGCGGATTGGAAGTTGATCTGTCAACACTATCCTTATCTTCAGAGCAGATGTTTTTATTTTATTTGGATTATAATTCGGTACTAAGTTTAGTATTTCACTAAGTTTAGTATTTCGTCTCCATGTACTCTGTCTTTGATATGATTTAAATCAAGTTCCTCGTCATTATGATAGATTAGAAAGATTATGTCAAATAGAATTTCCAATATATATTTACTAATATGTAATTTGTATCTACAAAGCGAAAGTATGTTTTGAAATCCGAAATCTGTTTATGAATTTCACTGTTTTTATTTTATTTGGATTATAATTCGGTACTAAGTTTAGTATTTCGTCTCGATGTACTCTGTCTTTGATATGATTTAAATCAAGTTCCTCGTCATTATAATTCGCTTCTGTCATTATAATTTGCTTCCGATAGTGAAGAAAGTGACCCAGAGGTTATTGAAAACGAAAACATTTCGATTGACAAATTAGTCGGTATTCTCAACACAGCAATTATAGGACTTGAACAGCGGAACTTTGTAACTAAACAAGAAATTATGTCTGTTTAATAGAATTAAAGAGAAAGTATTATCACATGAAACGAAGCAACTTACATTGAAGGAAATGTTTAATAAAGTAAACAAATAAATATTAAGCTTTTTCTTTTTGTAAATTTTGATACCCTTTAGATCATAATTGTTCTTTATTTCATAAATTACGGTTTCACATTTTTAATTTTGTAATTTTTGCATGCCATCTTACCAGATTTAAACTGATGATCTATAATCCGAAAAAATCGATAATCCGGAATCGCCGAAGTCCCGACGAGTCCGGATTAACGACTTTTGACTGTACTCATTTACAACAGGTGAAATTTACAATATTTTTATTAGACCAAAACGGCTATCAGACTTGAAAAATGAATTTGCATTGCTTCACTTTAAATTTCGTCCACTATCACTTTTCATTCAAGTCTGTTGCCATTTGGGATAAAAATTTTATTCTTTTTATATTTAATCTATATGTTATTAATTAACACACAAAACTATTTAAAAGCAAGAGACGGCTATGTTAGGAATATATATTTTTTCCTTTACTTTTTAATCTGATTGATTTAAATACAAATGCATTTAATTAATAACATGTCTAAAAAACATCTAATACTTTTGTTGAATTACACAATATATTTTTTCATTTTTTAAATATGCAGAAGATATATTATGCCCCCCATGTTAATCTAAAAGCATATTCATCTAATGTGTCAAAACTTTCTTTTTTTGCATAAAAGATTGAGTACATAGTCTATTATTACTGTTTTAATGCTGGTAAATGCAAAATTTTGTATTTATGTAAATAATACTAATAACATGCTTTATGTATCATTAGCTCCTATTAATGATAAGTCCTCAATGCTCATTTTAAAATTATTTTGCGATATTGTTGTTGAACTGAATTTTACAGTATAAGTGCAAAGAACACGATATTTAATAAGGTACACAGAAAACGTTAAAAAAAGCACCCTTTTGGGCATAATGTAAAATCTGATAGCTTTCAGATTTTCTTTTTTTTTTTCTTTTCTTTTTTTTTTTAATTTAAAGAGGCATGAATATTGCTCTGGATGGCATAATGTGTAACATTGGCCCTGGGGGTATACTGTAATCCAAACACCTCTTCTATATTATGCATGAATATACGGGGATTACTGTTCTAAAAATTTTAAAAGTTTCTTACTGTAATTTTCTTGAAATCCTCCTCGGACGGTGACTCATATTCTTCCTGGAACACGACTAGTCGGCTGATTAATTCTTCCTGTGCTTTGCTAATGGCCTTTGGCTGACCACTATTTGGTGGACTACCAGGTTTCTCTTCTTTGTCGGAACCGCTGTCACGCGTTGTACTGTTTGGCTTGTCCTTGTCTTTCTGGGCCTTTTTTGTTTCTCGCTTAATGGCACATTGGTATTCGGGAACAACACCTGAAAAAAAAAATGCATTGCATTATTATTGAATAAATTTTTATTAAAATCATGTATTTTATTAGCATATTACTTACTTCAAAAAATTCGAAAATAAATTAGAATACCCTATTTTTTAGACAAATTCATTTGGTAGCATGAAATTTACCAGATTACACTTAAATAGACTACATTAACTTTCACACATCTCTTTACTTTTAATATCGAAAAGGAAACTGTTCCTTTCAGCAGAGCACATCGTGGGTGGGTACTACATCACTGCTCATATTAAAGCATCTATTTTTTTTTATGAACACATGCTGGAGGCCTTTCGTGAGAAAATTAATTAAATTATTGGTGATACTTTTGAGACAAAACTGAATACATATTTTTCCTTTTAACTTAAAATCAAAGGATAGTTTACATGTTTTTAAATACCTAATGACACATTTTAGATTTATATTGTTTTCAAAAAGAAATTTTAAAAGAGCAAATAGCATTACATTTGAGTCAAACTGTATTATATACAGTATTCTACTTTTTACTTTATTTAATGCTGTTCATAAGATATTTTCAATGATAATTTAAACAAATCAGTAGTTCAAATAACATTTATAAAATTGAACCCTTAAAAACTGTTTATTATTAATATACAGCTTTATAATATGTGACAAGAACAGAAATAATTAACAATACACATTTTAATGAATTTTCAACAAAATTTTAACTAATTTTCAATGCTAACCATCTAAAATAAATTAAAATTTAATCGAAGTCTTACATTCTGGCCTCATTCCAACACTGAGGCATTTCTTCAACCTGCATTCTTGGCATTTTCTCCTCATATACATGTCAATTTCACAGTTATTGCCATATTTGCACTGGTATACAGCATTTTTTGTAATACTCCGCCTGAAGAAACCTAAAAGAAATAAAAGAAAATTTTATTATAGTCATTTGAGAAATGTTTTATGATATTATGAGAAAAAGCTAAATATATTCATTCATCTTTATAGAAATAAAAATAAATATACTATGTTGGCAGGAAGGACACATAAGCATTTATTATATTAATTTATCCCTCTTAGATTTCATTTTTTTAAAACAAAGTTTAATTCAAATAGGAATACTTTGTATTGAATACTTCATAACATCTTACAGTTGTCTAAATGATCATACATTGCATATTATTCCCTATCAGTAGTATTAGTAGTATATTATGAATCTGATTAGAATTTTTATTTTAGAATAAAAAATTATTGTTACTAATTCCAGGCCCAGGTACAGAAGTTAATAAAATGTTTGGGTCAGAGAATATGTTCACTGTTGCTCTTTAGACTTCCTGAAATAATTCTACATACTTGCCACTTCATAATTAAATACTGATAAAAAAAATTCAAAATCCATACTCATGAAATGTACTGTGCCACAGCACTGGCTGAATTTGCAATACTGCAGTTTATCAAGTCCAAGCAATGTGAATTTTGAATAGCAAACATAACTGCCTGTGTACTTTTACAGAAATTATCTTTGAATGAAGGGTTAACTTTCAAGCAAGGCCTGATAGTTCGTGTGACAACCTTCTTGGAGAAGGCATCATACAGACTAGTCCATTTTCAGTAGTAATTGGGAAAGAGGTTATTTATTTATTGATTTTGAATGCATAACAGTAACAAAGCTCAAGTTTCTTTCCATGCACCTGCTTGATCAGGAACCAGCCAACATGCCACAGAAGTGTTCATATGTATGAAAAAGCATGAATTGGAGAATATGCAAAAGCAATATTTAATATGCAGGAGCAATAGCAAATTGTCTATTTCTTGCTAGAGCTGAAATATTTCTCCAGTCTCTGGTGTACTTCATGCTGTTCATATGTTACTCTAATTGCGACTACTGAAATATACTGTTCCCCCTAATTCACATTAATTACACATAATGACAAGAAATCTACAACTACTCTAGATAACTGAGCACTCATTACCTTTACAGCCTTCACATGTAAGAGCATTATAGTGGTAACCTGACGCTCTGTCTCCACAAACTAGACACAGTTCTTCTTGCTGACGGGGAGCAGGGCCTTTCTTTTTCTTGTCATAATCATAGCAGCCATTCATAACACTGCTAGGTGGACTGAGCTCATCTTTATCTATAAACAAAAAGGTCATGGTCACTGATGAAACTTTCAAAGCAAATCAATATTATTCATTTTAGATAAATACTGCAAAGTATATTAACTGAACTGAATTTTTTTGCTGGCAGTCAACCTAAAGTGTGTAATTTTTCAAAATTTTCATCATATATATTTAATCCTAAATAAAAAGTTAAAATAAATTAGCTGTTACACTTGAAGCATACAGCATGATTTGCGAGACAAGGAAATGTAATAGTTTTGGGATTCAAATTAACATCATGAAATTGAAAACAAATATATATTTATTTTATGGAACTATAGTATATACAATGTCATTTATTATTATCATGGCAAAGTTTTCTTTCAAGCGTTTTACTTCATGATCCAACACATTTTTCAAATTGAAGAATGAGATTTCAAATTGAAGAATGAGATGATTTTTTCAGAAACATACGTTGGCAATATTACAGATTCTGAAAAGCTAAGGTCCCAGCAAGATGGAACACATATTGCTTAATAACCCAAGACTGTACTTCAGCATATGTTGCTTTCACGTGATTACTTAAAGAGGAGAGGTGGGTCAATATGCTTTCCAGACTTGGAAATATGCAACTTTCTTTGAGGCTATCAGTTTCAAGTATACGCTAATATATCTAGAAACACTGGCAAACTCAGGATAACATTACAGGAAACAACTATGATCCAAAGAATGATGGAAAATACGCGAGGAGCGTTGCACAAATGGTGCAGAGTACTTGAAAAACATTTTACTTAAAAAAAAAAAGAGAGAGAGAGAGCGAGAGAGAAGACGCAGTTACAATAAATGGCATTATAGTAAAGTGACCACGCGTCCCGATTTTGGTTGGACAGTCCTGCTTTTTATAGGACTGTCCCATGTCCCGCCGACTTTTAAAAATGTCCCACTTTTTAGAAAACATCTGCATTTCTTATTTTAAATGTACTGTAAAAATGTATTACCTATTATTTATTAATTATTATCATGAATATAAAGAAATAAAAAAAACACATAAAATGCATGCAGAGTAAACTAATTTAGGCGATGTAACGAGTTAGATTTACTTGGTGGGGTTCGATGTCGTTACGTCTCGTCAAGGAATACGTATTGTTAACAGGAGGAACAGCTAGCATTAGCGGAAGGGCTATTTGCTTTCCACACCATAAACCACAATCAAAGTTTCAGATCAATTGATTGTATGTCGCAAATGATCAAAACATTGTACGAAAAAAATTTGCATGTGCAAGGACAAAAACCGAAGCAATTATTTGTAATGTTTTTTCACCATATTCGTTTTCACAATTGCAGAAAGAATTAGAAAAATGCACATTTATATCCATATATTTATAAAGCTTCCAACCACAAAGATTTAAAATTATTTCCCACAACTGTTCTGACTTTTTGATCCAGAAACAGAAATTAAAATCTGAATATTAGATTTTGTTTCATTGCTGGGAGAAACTTCATAAATGATTTTTTGATTCAATAAGTACTATTTTAAAAAAGAATAATTTGAACAATAATATTATTGCCTATTGTGAGGATAACACTAACACAAATTTTGACGAAAAAGCTAGAAGAGGCATCAATAGTATTTTTATGAAACTTAACGAACATTTGAACCAAAAAATTATTGGAGGAGGCTGTGCAGTGCACATTCTATACAGTACTATTCAAACAGCATCTGACTTACTTCCAAAGGATCTTGAAAATATCATTGCAAAAATGTTTTCGTATTTTTTTATTTTTTGTGAAAGTGCAGAAATCGAATATTAAAAAAGGAGATTTTAAGGGAATATGTGGAAAAATCTTTTTAATTAGAATCCATTTTCCGAAAAATAATACTTGCAAACATGATCATTTTGATGAGGTGTCATTGGTAAAAAAATTTGTCACTGAAGAGAAAATTAAATGTTGGTTATCTGCAAATATGGAAACAGACAAAAAGTGGATGGAGTTATTCCTTCATTTTAAACAGAATAATATTTCTTATGAAAATATTTTGAAAATTGTAGAACACGTAGTCTCCCTTACAGCAGCAAATGCAGCAACAGAACATGTTTTTTCTAAAAAAAACGTTATTTTGTATAATTATAGACAAGTATATGAATATATACAATAAAATATTTTTTTGAATTATTGGTCTGCTTTCATAAATAAATTAAAATTCTAAATTCATTCTATTTGCCCCAGTTTGTCTCAATGAAAATGTGGTCACTTTACATTATAGCCTATCGCTTTGCAAAATAAACAAAAATCTGAATTACATTTCATGATATCATTTTCAATCTGAAAACTATCAGATTCCTGTAACTAGTTTTTATTGTATAGTTTGTAAAAGAACATTAAAGCGATAACAGCATTCATAATTTCCTTGTATTGATATATTTGGTAAAGTGTTGCACTGAACGGTTTAGAAAACATAAAAAATGCAAAATTATTAATTTTTTCGCATGAAACTTTAGGAGTCGTTAGGTTTGCAGCCATCAAGTTAGAATTTACAACAACGTTTATATCTGGCGCTTTGTGAACAGAAAAGTATCTCTCAAAAACACAATTTTATAGATTAACGAAAAATCAATCCATTTTGATAATGCTTAAAATAAATTTTTCTTGTGAGGGTGTGATGTAATAAATTTTCGTAAATATTTTTTTGGGAAAATTATGAATAACAAAAGTGTAGTCTGGATGCTTTTTATTTCAAACTGAAGAATACTAACTACCAGATACAGCATATGCAGCATTAATGGCATAGCTTATATATGCTTCTCCATTGCTTTATTTTCAAAAGTTATATACACATAATTACTACGTATTAAAATACACTACCTTCACTATTCTCATCATTTTTTAATTGATTTTATATTCAATATGAGTTGAAAATATTTGAAGTACTTTAAATTCTTTCATTTGAATGAATGATCAATTTATGTTCAGCTGGTAAAATTTTACATAATTTTAACAATAGATCTCTAGACCTTTTTTTTTCCCCCCCTCCCTCCCAGTCATACTAGCTCAGTCGGCCAGACTTATTCATTACCTGTGTAAACAGAAGCAAGAGACTCCTAATATTGCAAAATTTCATGCAACAAGTATGGCAACGACGAACGCGCAGCTAATAATTCTGAGAGTGCATCGAACTGAAAAGGGTTCAAGGCCGAAAAACAAGCCTTTTTTCTAGGAACCTAGTCCGAACATTCTAATAAACTATCTTTTTAACGTAGTTGCGACACCCCACGTAACTGAGGTCAAAGTTACGACGAGGACGGCCAAACAATGGGAAAAATTCCACACAAATGTGCTATAAATTTCGTTTTGTCTCGCTACACAAAAGAATTATTGTTTTATAGGCTGCGTGTCTTTTTATGCAATATGTTAAAAAGTCGTCTGCAAAGCTGTGACCGACTGTAAAGAGTCAAGCGTGCAATTTAAAATTTCATCCAGGTACGAATTTTATAACAATTTTTATACACCCTTGATAAAGTAAATTGAATTATCAGCTAATATAATGCGTGCACAACATTAATCTGAATTGAATACAGCGCAAAAGAACTTTCAACAAGTTTTTACAAAAATGCTAATCACAACGGCTACACACAGATTTCATAAATAGTACCGAATAAACGAATTTATAATTATTATGCATATTATTATATCCTATTTACGATCGTTTGTAATGAATGATTGCAGTCTACACATTTTTGTGATATATTTATTTATTTATTTGCCTTCTCGAAACAGCAGTAACTCCCCTTAGAGAAAATCAAATAAATAAAACAGAACTATGTATAAAAATGCAGCTGAATTTACAAAGCTAAATTAAACAGGAATATACCAAAAAAAACTTTATTTTTCAAATAAAGCAAACATTATCATAAAAGAGAAAAAATTTCAGTCATTCACAGAATTTTTACTGCTTTAATTCCATATAAGAAAAGCAAAATGCGGAAAGTAGCAATTTGATACATGCAATAAAAATTTACTTAATTTTGCGCGATTTCATCCACTATTATCAGAAGATTTAAATGAATCAATCAGATTTTACACGGTTTTTAAAACACTGTCAATGGGCTATGGATTTTTTTTTAAATGAATGACGTAAATTTAGCATTTTTTATTTAATCTTCACATCAAGGGATATATTTCGGCGAATACGATGTTTAATGTTTTACAGAAATATTCGCTGACATTACACGATTCTAACCGGCATTATGTACATTTTCACCGATGCCTCTACATTCTAAAACCAAGAACATCAAAAACTGCAAATAGTCATCAACTAATTTCCTCGAACGTCACTCGATGTGAATACGGGAATAAAACTAAATTGTTCTTCACTGTCGTTTTCTGTTTCGCTTTGCGGCGAGACAAAGAAAAAAAACGATAGAATACGAAAGCAAACAAAAATTATTCGTGCTCTCCACAGAACAGCGGGTGACGCAAGAAGAATAATGCGTGCAAGCAAGGAATCCATTGTTACGCTATTTTAGTTCCGCGAAGCGTAATTCCTTAGGCACACTACGCTTCCTCCCCTCGATTTTATTTTCCTCATTAACTTGCACATGACCATTGAATATTTATTCAACTTTATACAATTCGACTAAAAAGGAACTCCATCTGCTTTATTCAAATGATAAGTTTCTTCCCCCCCCCTTTTTTTCAAATACTTGGGACTAAAACTATTTGATGTTGGCAACGCTTATTTTAAAGAATATCATTCAGATGTACACTTAACAACATGAATAGAATTTCGTAATGTTATTCAATTAAATATGTCATAGATAATACTGTAAAGTTGGCTATGACATAAGTTAAACATCTAAGCTCCTATTTCTTCAGCAGCACATGTTTCAGTTATTACTGGTAGCATTTAAAGTATTACTTAAGAAACATGAAATGAAAAAATACTATTGTTTTCCTTGTGCCAAATTATTTTCGATTCCTACAAAAAATGTTTTCATTCTACATCGGATTCATTTACTCTAGCAACTAGTCCCTTGGTTAGCTGCCTAGAATAGTTATTATAAAAAAAAAAAAAAAAAAAAAAAATACATGATTTTAATGAATACAGCTAGTGTAATTACATAAAATATTTAATATTTCTGATCAGACATTTCACGATTTTTAAATGCATTTTTATTTAAATCAATCAGATTAAAAAGTGGATCAAATATTCTCAAGAAATGCAATATATTACTAAAATCCGTAGTTTTTTAATGCGATAAATAACGCTGGCTCTTTGAAGACCGAAGTATTTTATTTCGGGCTTAAATGCTTAAATGCTAATTGCTTATGCTTATATTAGCGCAGTTGGGCTTTAATAAACTATATTGATCTAATCCCCTAAGGACAATCAGAATGTCAACTATCAGCTAGTTCCCAGCCGGGAAATCGGAGCGGGTAAGGAAAAGAGGGCCCATCGGCCACAGTGACAAAGTCCAATCATCAAAGTAACTTAACTCTTACACCTGAGACAAGAGTAATAATCACGTGTATGGAGCTATGAAGATGCAAAAGAAATGAAAATACATGAAATGTGCATAGGATACAGTGTTGAACATGTAATAAACAAATGAAAGTGAAGTAATGTACGCATAAAAATGTGTCATTTACATATTTGAAAACGAGTGGGCTAAGTGACAAAATTGTGATCCCTCATTCTGTGAGCCATGAAAGGCCTGATATTGTAGTCCTCAGGAATGCAGACATAGTTCAGTACAGCATTAAAGTTTCCTTTACTGCAATTCAAGCCTTTGTCAAAGAACTTGCTGTTAAGTTTTTGCAGATATTTGTCAATATATTCAACTTGTAAATCATCGTGCAGGAGTTTGTTACGGATGTAAAAATGCGCTCCTGTCATGGTGCGTAAGATTGTGTTTTGAGTCACCTGCAATTTGTTGATATCTGAGCTCGTAGCAGTCGCCCAGACAGAGGACGCATAACACATAATTGGTCTTAAAATGGAAGTATAAATCTGTCTTTTCCTTCTCAGATCTAACTGCGAGCTGCGCCCTAGCAGTACTTGTAATTGTTGAGCAATTCCTCTGGTCTTGTTTGCAATGTAATTGACATGCGTACTCCACGTGAGTCTTCGATTCAAGTAAACACCTAAATACTTGGCCTTGTTTACCATCGGGACACGTTGGCCGAATAGGTAAAGTGGCTGAACTGAGACCAGTATTTTCTTCCTTCTAACAAGAAGTAGCTGTGATTTAGTCGCATTGATGGAAATCTTCCACCTGGAGCACCACTCCTCAATGTCCATAATTATATCCTACATAACAGAAATTGCCCTGTTAGGCTGAATAGATCTGACCGCTACAGCGGTGTCATCCGCATAGCAGGCCAGCAATGTATTTCTGTTGAGTTTATCCCGCGGGAAATCAGCCGCATAGAAAAGATAGAGTACTGGGCCAAGACAGGACCCCTGGGGAACGCCTGCAGCGATAGTTTTGTATCCAGAATGACTTTGCTTGCAGCTAACAGTAAAGTAACGATTTGCAATATAAGATCTGGTGAGTAAGATCAGTTCTCTAGGCAAATTCATCATTATCAATTTATATATTAAGCCCTCATGCCAGACACGGTCAAATGCTTTGGCCACGTCCAGCATGAGCACTGCAGTACAGCTCTTATGATGCAGAGCAGAGCCGATAAATTCCACAAGCCTAATCAGTTGTTTAGATGTGCAAAGTTCGCTCCTAAATCCGTACTGATCTTCCGGAAGTACCTGTAAATAAGGCTGGAATTTCCTTAAAATTATTCGTTCAAAGATCTTGCCTATATTAGAGAGCAAGCTTATGGGCCTGTGATTCTCCGCCTTAGTGATGTCTTTTGCAGGCTTCGGTAGTAGGAAAACTTTTGCGTACTTCCAGCAGTCCGGGAAGTAGCATAACGTAATGCATATATTAAAAATGCTGGAAAGTCTTGTGATTCCACCTCGAGGGAGGTTCCTGATCATTAAATTTGTAACTCCATCAATACCTAGGGCTTTCTTGGGGTTCAATTTGGAGATAATATCCGTAACTTCTCTTGGATTAGTTAAACCATCGGCATTTAGAACCGTGGGAGCACCTAGCCATTCTTCTACTTTCATTCTGACTTGGGTCTCAAAGTGAATATTACGAGGTGTCTGATTGGGAGAAAACTGCTTTTCAAGATGTGAAGCGAAAATCTGACATTTGTCAGTATCTGAATAAGCAGTCACGCCGTTGGCAATAATTGGCCTATCACACTGATGCGTCCTCTTTAACATTTTTGTAAACTGCCAGAAGGCATCACTGTCTAAGTTTAACTCCTCCATTTTATCATTCCAAGCCTCACACTTTAATTTATGCATTTCAAGCTTAATATGCTTACTGATCCTATTTAACTCCGTTTTAATAATTGGGTCCCAGGTGATATTACACCTCCTTCGTAGCCTGTTTCTTTCGGCTATGAGAGATTTGATGTACCTTGGAATCTTAGCGATTTTACAAGACCTTTGAGTAACCTTGGTGGCCTCATAGTAAGAGTCATTAAGACATGTAGTAAACTTATCAATATTCTTGTCAATATCAGAAGGGCTTTTCATAGCACCTAATTTAGGGAGCCTCACTTTCACAACATTGTGGTACATTCTCCAGTCGGTATGGGTCTTAACATTCGTATAATTAATACTGGTGACCCCTAGTGTAGCAATCAGGAGTATGATCAGAGCTTAAGTCGTCTCGAACCTCCAGCACCATATTAATTCCTGTATTAGTCAAGATGATATCTAGAATATCAGGAGTTATTTCGGGCAGTGGCAAACACTGTTCTTATATAGCCTACGTTGTTGATTAAAAACATAAATATAGTGATACTACTCTTTTTATTACTATATCTATGATTAAAACTGAGAGATAAATGTCCTACATTTTGTCGAATGGCAAAAGTCTGACATGCTTGGATATAAAAATATTTTATTTCGTTCTCACTTTTAAATCGCTGAGTTTGTTTATAAAAAAAATTATTAAATTCACACACTATACGAAACATACGAAAAACAAATTCGGAATTCAAAATTTTGGCTCCGAAGTGCACATGTTCAGTGGGGGGCTTTATGCATTAAAAATCTGATCTAAGTACCGCCGATTTTCCACAATATGAGAAACATACATACACTCTTCCTTATTCAATAATAAAAATAGTTTAAAATGGAAATTTTGAGATTAATTTTATCCTAGAAACATTAAAAGTATTAAAAATAACACAGTGAAAAAGAACAGGTGAACAGAAGAACATTTCCACCTTTTCTGAAAATAAGTCTGATCATGAGATAATCGAAACTGTTACGCCTAGTCGGTTAGTGGGATATATATATATATATATATAACATATTTTGGATTCCTTTAACAGATAACTAGCTACACGTGAACTGCATAGTTTAGCCAATTTTGCGGCAAAAATAGTAAGCAAATAGAAATGATTCAAAAATTAAAATATGGCGAAACAACGGAAATTTGTACTGGATGTTATATAAAGGTGTGTAAGAGGAATCTGCTGGCCTCACGAAAGCACTTATCACAGAATACTCAAATTTCAGAGGTAGTCAACATCTTTCCACGGGAACATGCTAAATATGTTCACGATCATCGGTAATATATGTTCACGATCATCGGTAATAATACTTCAGAATTTCTAATCGCTTCTCCACCCTCTAGTGAATATTTTTTCAAAATAGAGGTTGCTTCAAATACTTTAATATTTTACCATGGTTTAAAAAAAAAAAAAATCAGGACAGCTCTCCTCGTTCTTCCTGTTTGGGGAAAAACTGCCAGTTTTTTAAGGTCCAAATTCCGCTTGATCACAGGCTTTGTATAATTATGTTCTAAAAATATCATTTATTTATTTATAACTACTCTATGTCTCTAAATTTCACAATTTAACACTTTCAGTATGAAATTCCTTTTAATTCTTGCCATCAAGCAAAACGAAAGAGGAATCTTTCATTCAAATACAGCTAACAAACTAACATTCGCATTTAAGCTCCAGCGCGCAGTAGGTTAAAAACATAAGGGCTTTGATGACGATGGAATGCACTTGTGTGATTGGGGAGGGAAAATCATTAAAGTAGATAAAAAAAGAAAAAGGGGGGATGGGATTTAATCAGATGGGAAAATGCGCTAGTAGCCGAAAACAAGTTCTGGAGAGCTCCGCGACCTTGAAGTCACCTCTAGCATGGTTATTTATCAGAGCAGGCGATGGAGGTAGGCGAACCGCACCGAAAAAGAACCAGGTTACCCTTGCCTCTCTCGCTCGTCCGTCCGTCCTTCCCGTACAGCCATTGCGATAAAAAAAATAAATAAACCAGAAACAAAAAAAAACAAAAAAAACTCGTCCGTCCAGATTTCATAGCCGTGCATCCTAGTCTATCGTCTGTATCCGACTTGCTGAGGCATTTCGCACGGACGGTTTGACGATATTTATTTATTTATTTTTTTGTGTGTGTGTGTTTGTTTTACTTTTATTTATAAGACTCCACATTTCCTCTCTTTTAACTGACTTCAACCTTTTTAAGAATTAAATGAATTTTAAATGCAATTAAATTTGGTAAATGAATACTTAACATTACGTTAAACACATGAACACTTGAGCTGAAGACAATTTTTTTTAATACTAACCGCTTACGAAAAATAGTTATAAGAAAAAATAACTAATACATAACTATTTAATGATTCCAGTCAGTGCTATTTTCCGAGTTCATGTAGTAGTTAATAATAATAGAGATGAAGAACTCAGTTGTTTTTAAATCCCTTAGTTCGTAAATGAATAGCAAACAAATTAACTCTGAAAGAAAAATTAATATGTGAAAAGAGAAATATCTAACGCTTTGCCGAGTAATAACAATTTTTTTTTAGATCGCTGACTTCCGGATGATATTTGAAACATAAATATCTTATGCTTTACTGAGTGATAATTTATAATTCTCCGAGTTTGTAATCCAAAATGTATTAAATTAGCACAAAATATGACTAAATAATAAAAAAATTCCAAAATTCAAAATTCGGGCTTCGAGGTGCGCATGCTCTGGTTAAGGACTACACACGTGTTTCAAATTTGGCGGCTCTTACCACAATGCAATGAACACACAAACATACAGTTTCTACATTATTTAAAAATAAAGAAGAGACTGTTGGCAACTTATTTTACCCAGATTTTCTTACTCCCTTCTCGCCCCCCCTTTTTTAATATTTTATTTTAATAAATATTTTCCAAACGTTTAATTACTTCATCCATTAAATTTTGTTTTTTCATCGTTCCATGCAATAACAGATGGTATGTGGGCAAAAGAGATTTATTAGCTTACTTTCGATTTTTACACCATTCATCTATTTACAGTACCTGCCTCGATAAGTCTTTCCTTTTCCTCGAAGGTGGGTGAGGGAGCAAGGAAGGGGAATCCCCCGTATTCACCGTAAACATGAATAAAGTCAACCAACTGCAGGCTATGAAGACCAAGGACAAGCCTGATATTATCGCCATTCCATGGCATACATAGGAAAACCTTTTCTTCTCCGATTTTCGCAGAGTCTTCGTTCTAATGAAGGTTTACTTTTTGATGCCAAAATGTGAGTAAATTGGTTATATTTCGGTTAAAAAAACTTCTCTATGCCCATTTCCTCTTTAGTTTAAATTCATCAAATGATGCGTCAAAATGGCTTAAAAGTTATTATACATGCAGTAAATATGACGAGCTCAAATTTTTTCACGATGAACAAATCAATATTCTGTAACCAGAATTCTCAAGACTCTCGATTGACAGTAACTGCTGCACATCGCAGCTTGCGAACTACAGTACGCCACTGACATCCATCCATAAACAAAAAGCGTCATAATTTTTCCGTGAAATGGCAACGGCAGCGGCACAGAGTTTCCGAAACCCGAATCCGAGTTGTATTTCCGCTGCTCTACAAAAGTTCGAGATGAAAATAGCAACAGGGGCATGAGGTAAGTCCGCGCGGATGAAGAATACGCAAAGCGACGTCGGAAGTGGACCGGCTTCCTTTTTCTGCTGTTGCTCAAGAGAAGCGAACAGTACGGTCACCTTTTGCAAGAGCGGTGACACGGTCATGGGCAACACTAGGTCTATGGGAAAACCCCCAAGAAATCACTGCAATCAGAGTACATTACTCCGTGTAACCATCTGCCTTGAGAGGGGGATGCCAAGGGGTTGTTCTTCCCCACTGCGAACAGTAGCAATGCACTCTCAAAATCGGGGATTTTTTCCAATCCCCTTCCCGTTTCCTAGCGGTTGGTAGCTCAAGAAGATATATGAAGTGAAAATGGCTAGAAATTATTAGTTTTATAGTGTGTTTACGCCCCAGGGGTTACTCGAAGAAAAGGCATTTATGATTTTCCGCTTTTTAAAGTGAGTTCTTCTGAATGATGAACTGACAACATAAGTTTTGCGGTCACTTTAATGCAGGGATAAGATTGAGGAAAGACTTCCGCATGATATGAAAGCTGAATATCTATTAGCAGGCACATATATATTCTGATATGTTTAACAACAAATAAAAATATGTAGCGGGATATGTTAGGAGCAAAACATGAAATATACCATCGCACGGAACTCTCTTATATGTAAGAACTGTGCTCTTTTTCATCCCCCAAATGGCTGATAATTTTAACACTCAGAAGGGGTGAACAATACATACAGTTTATCAACTTAAAATATAAAGGGAAGAGAATGCTGTATCTTTCACGACACAAATCAAAAGATAAGTTTATGCTGAAAAGATGGCGTTATAACTTTTACACTTTGATTCGCCACAATTTTTATACTCATTCTTTTAACTTATCATTTTATTTATTTTTTTCTTTACCTATTTTATTGACTCATTTCGACGAAATGGCGCAGTACATTTTTGCTCCTCAGATTAAATTTTTCACTTTCAGATGGGAAAAGGGGACCTATACTATGTTATAACAAGGTTCAAGTTAAATAAGTAACAATTTCTAAGGATACACGTTGCACTTGTACAATTAAGAGACAATCGTAGATATCAACGTGGCAAGCATTCCAATTGAAAACTATTCCTCATAGCTTGCAATGACTTATTTTATAACAATCTTGACGCTCTAACGATAATTTATGTTAAATAAGCAAAACGAATTCACAAAAAATGCACGCATTCAATTAAAGCTGAGTTATACCCCCATTTACGGCACATAGTCTCTCCCACATCTTTTATATTTTGTGCTAAACAATATTTTACATTTAGATATTAAAGTAAGATATGCCTTTTTCGCTGAAATTGGCGAAACGACCTATCATTAACAAACTGTAATATTCACGTCCTCCACACAATTTTCTTAACCGTATTTAATCTAATTTAACACTTTCATCTCTTTTTTAAAAAGAATCGTAATTAGTAACTAACTAACGTGAATTAAAAAGATATATTCAAAATATATTCTAATATTAACTCTTAGTTGTTCTAAAGAAGTATATAAGTTACTATTAATTTTAAACTTTTCCTATATTATTATTACTGATATTAATTGCAAACGAAACTTAAAATTCCTAGAAAATTTCAACAACTTAAAAGAATGATGTATTTTATGCAATAATCAGCAGCTCTAAAAATCACCCCAAAATAGAAAAGATTTCGGGTATAGCAGATTAATATCAAAGATATCGCTAATAATAGATAAGAAATTAAGCTAAAGGGTTCGAAAATTGGCAACAGATTGCCTCAGTCAACTCACTGACCTCATGCACCTCAGGCTTTGTGAACAGACAAAGCTTTCAATGCTTTGTAGTATGTATAGGCTTTGTAGTATATAAAGGTTTCGATAAACACACTCAACTTTCGGAAAACTTCTAAAATCATGGAGTATACATACATATTTGGTATCTACGAATATAATAAAACTCTCTGCCAAGAAAATATTCAAATTCACACCAAATTTCAAGGAATGCATCTTTAAATATTAATTCAAGAAATAGTGAAAAATACTTATTCCATAACACTATATATTAAAGCTGAATAAAATTTTCTTTTTTAACTAGCCTATCCTGTTTAACATGGCCACTTTAAATTTGGTATTCTGTTGATTTGGTAAAAGAAAATGTAGAAACTATGTTAAGGAGTTATGCTACTGCAGTTTTTTTTTTTTTTTTTTTTTTTTTTTTTTTTTTTTTTAAAATAAAAATTTCAGAGTTCAAAATTTACGTTTTCAAAGTCAAAACTATTTCAGAAAATGTCACCATAACTGGCACTTTTATTATAGATATAAAGATAATCCCTCTGCCCTCTTGAGCAGAAATATTAATTAAAAATTAAAGATGGAGAAAATTTTAAAGACAATATTTAACAGCATTTAATTCGAGTTTAAAAATAAAACTGGACGCTTTTAAAAACAGTTAAAAATCCGTGTGAAAACAGCATTAATTATATTTTTTAATGCTTCATTTTCACAGAAAACTCCAAGATCCAAATTTTAAATCTCTGCAAAATATTCGAATGCCATAAACGCGCCTTTGGGACACATGAAAAAGGCGTAAATCTATCTAAACGACCGTAAACCTATCTATCTTCATGTGGGACTCCTTTGAAAAAGATATAGAAAAATAATTGCAGCTTGTTCCACTTAGCAGTGCAATTAACCTAGACTCGATACGATGTACAGAAACCATCCAATTTCTACTGTCTGTATTGAATAGTTACATTTATAAATTCAAAACGCTAAATCACAAAACTATTTTATTTAATTTAAGCTAATTATATAAGCATGGCCGTTTATCATAGTGGTAGTTAAATCCCAAACTTTCTGGTAAACGAACCAAAGAAGAATAACGAATTTCTATTTCTACGAAGACTTACTTGACATCGGGTAATTTACAATCAGATTTATTTTCCGATTGGTTGATTTATTAAAATGACTTTATTTAAAGCTCTAAATCGGGCTGAGAAATAAAAGATATCTAAGCAACCGATCGGAAATGGAATCTATCATAGCTATCTCAAAAATGTTCCTTAATCTCACTTTTTCGAACATCGCAACAACACGTAGTAATATTAGATCAGATAATGGCAACAGCTATTACGAAATAGACTCCACCTTCCAGTACCTAAGCGACAGTAGACTCCAGATTGTCTATTATTAACAAAATTGCATCATAAATTCTCATTCAGTAAGTATTCAGTACTGATAAGATAAGTTCAAATATTTCATATCATACATGGCGGCGATAGATGACTTATCAGCAACTAGTGGAACAACTGTAATAGTGAAATATTTCCTATATACCTCATTTACTTTGCCTACAAATTTCTTTCCACTAACTATGCCAATTTCAGCGTTTCGTGTTCGTTTTGAGTTAAGAACTAGTTAATTAAGGGTTACATTAAAAATATACAATGAATTTAACAGGCATCACAAAAATAATCATGATGATGTATTTTAGTTAGAAAAAAATCATGACTTTTTAATAATGAAATTTTATTTTCTAATGTTATTTTTGCGCCAAATAAAACAGTGAAGTTATTAACTAGCTTATGCTCCTATTTGGCAACATTTGTAGAGGAAGAATTTTTTTTTTTTTTTCCTTCCAAACTATTTTTCAAATTTTACATAAAAATTCATTTGTTTCATTTAGAACCTGAGTAGGACCGATCTGCACAATAAGCTATTTCAGCAAAAAGAATGCATTATGTTTATTTATCATTTATAACGCTTTGAGCATTTAAGGTAAGTACTTCTTTTTAATTTTTCTTGATGTAAGGCAACAGAAATTTAAAAAAAAAAAATTATTATTCACATTTTATAGATTATTTAACCAACATGTTATAAAAGCATCAGATATGAATATTTCCAAACGATCAAATGAGAACATACTGAAAACATTACACCGAATTTCCTCCGCTAATAATTGTTTCCTCATAATTAAGATGGCTAGGGAATATGAAATTTTATACATATAATTCAGAAAGAATCTGAAACGAAATCAAAGCAAAAATAATCCATTACAAACGCGCCTTCAAACAATCAGAAACGCGGTTGATTTACTTCTGGATGCTATCTGACGATGACACAAAAATGATCAAAATTCATCCCCCTCCACAGGCCAAGTGTCACTATCTACTCTTATGCCGAATATTTTCTTTTGGATGAAGTAGAGAATTTGATTTAAATACTTCTTTCACATTCAAACGTTCATACACACATATGCATGATATATGAATGTATAAAATAAAATTTTAGTTGCAAATGAATGTGGCGGGTATATGAAATGCTAGCAATTTATTTACATGTTGCATAGTTAAGCTACATTCCTTTCGCTTATTGTGTTCCAATGCACAAACATTTTATAATATATTTAATATATTCTAAAAAGATAAATCAAGTCAAACCACATGCTAAGATATTTCACCAACTAATGTGACTATTCCCTCCTGCACTGATATTATCTTTTGCATTTAGTGAATAATAAATTCAAGGATTATCGAGAATTAATAATTGCTTGTACCATAAGAAATTAATTTATGGTAGTAAAAATATACAGTACTGTAGCTGGAGTTCACATCAAACACAGCAGTTTTGCAAGTGATCAAACATAATTTGCGAACATGCCCTTAGATTAAAAACTTCTATATTTTCATTCTTGTTCTTTCATCCTTGCAGATGCTTCAAAAAAAAAAAAAAAAAAGAGTAATCCCCCCGAATAAATGATGGAGGGAGGGAAGGTGAAAGCGTCCTTTCATTCGTCGATGCTCATACTACACATGCATAAAAAAGATCCCATCTTCCAGTGTGGAACCTGGTAGTACGCCGGAAAGGCATTCAACATTTTGTTGGGTTTCTTGCCCTATGTTTCCGGTAGAACCCGACATCGACCTTCTTTGCCCTCAACCCCCACTACTTTTTTTATACTTCACCTTCCCCCTTGATTTTTCGCGCTATATTTACAACAGCTTGGAATTAACTATATGTTCAACTGAAGCTTCCACCAACAACGTTGAAGTCGATCGCAGAAACTGAATTCATTCTTGCCATTCTGGAAATGGAATTATGTCAAGAAATAAGGAATACAATAAATTTATTTAACGCAAGGGATAATCTGATTTATGTATTGAATCAAAATATTATCTTGGGTTGAATGAACTAACTGACTGCCTGACTGATAAACTATGCTAAATCTAAGTGGATATTTTTTTTTTCAATACGGATGGTGGCCGTTTTCGATATTAATTTCAATGTGAAGTCAATAGAGTGATGATGATGATACTTGAATCCACAATGACTATACTCATAACTGATTGTTAGTGGTAACACTATAGCCACCATACATAGCGGTGACACTATGATACACTTGTTAATGGTAACTAGATAACAACTATGGCCTTCTGTGCCCGTGGACCTTTTTATTACCAAGATTTGATAAATACCATCGGAATAACTTCAAATCCGGTTTGTCTACAAGACGTTAGGTCGGATGTCATCTCGACGGAGAGTGAGTGAGAGGTAACACATTATTCTCGAACAGTATCGCGCAACATTTGAAACCGTCATTTTGATCAAACATTAGAGAACATAGGTTATTCTAATTTTCATTAAAAACGATAATACAATAAGATCATACAAAAACGATGTCATTTAATATTTTATTAGCAATACAATATTATTCAAATTGTTAGAGTTAGTCATGGTTTAGTTACATAATCATAGTTTGAACTCTTGAATGAACATGACACCACTCAACTGACAAATGAAAATAGGACTTACGGAAATTTGATCAACAATGTTTAATAACGTACCCTTACCAGAAACCATAATCTCCATAATTTGGATCGACAGCTTTATTTTGTTTTGACATCTACTCGGATTTATAACCACACTTCTCTTACTACGCTTTTACCGCTCTTTGAATCCGCTACTATTCGTTATTCATTTAGGTACTATATTATTATTATTATTATTTTCAGTTCTGTGATTTTTCACTATGATATCAGGATTTTGGCATGTGTATGTGTTAGTGCATTTATAACAAATATCATATTTCAATACTACTAATCTATATCTAATTGTGAAAACTAACGATTTTTCTGTAAATTTCTTCAAAAGTTCCCATTTAAACGAGTCTTTTTATGATTAATTATACATTAAGAAATTGCATTTGAAATTATTTGTTTTACTTAAAGCTTGGCTAAATATGGTTGAAACACAGAAGTCAGTGTAGAAGAAAAACAGTTCGCACATGGCAGAACTAAAAATGAGAAATTTTAGGAACATGAGGGAAAAAAGAAGACACAATAAAAATTAAACCAGTCCACGTCTTTCGGTAGTGTTTAACTTTGGTTACTAGTAAGATAAAGGCATGCCTTTTATATGTATATATATATATATATATATATATATATATATAGATAGATATATAGATATAGATATATATATATATATATATATATATTTTAACTCACCAAGCAACGCAGTTGATGAGCAAAGATGGCAAAGTGATAGCAAAGTCAGAAATAGAGTTTCCTCTCTCCATAAGCCGTGTCGGAGATCGGAAAAGGAAGGAAAAAAACCAAATAAAAGGAAAACATATTAAACAAAAGAACCGAGCAAGACACGCGTTTCGATTCGAAGAAAAATCTACAAAAGCTTTTTAACAACGGCACGAAAGAAAAACATTTGGCAATAACAATACTAAACGAAAGGAGAGAGAAAGGTGGTTAACTTTCCCCCTTCCCTTCATTGGCTTTTTATTTATTTCATTTTTATTTATTATTTATCTTTTTCTTACAAACGACCAAGCATTAAAAAATGAAAGTAAATGTTTTTATGATCTCGGCTTATTTCCTAACATTCAGTTTATTATAGCGCAATTTTCAAATTGATTTTGCCCAAAGAACCACAGAATACGGTAAATAATTACTGGAAGTAAATCTCGGCACATTATGCTTTATACCAGGGTTTCTTAAACTTTTTGGTGCGGGGACCCTATGATATTCACGAAACTTTTGTGGGACACCATAAGTATTGCGCAAATCCGACATACGTGTGACTGAAGCTGTCAGTATCCTGACTTGTACTATAATATACTATTGCAGTATTAGGTGATTAACTTTAATTTTTAAGGTAAAATGAACGTTTCTATCACAAAATAATGCGTCGAAACGCTTTCGTTTTTTCTTTGTCTGTACTGTCTTACCTTTATCTATTTTCAGATATATTATGCAAAAATATTTGGTACTTGCAAAATTATTATAATAAGTTAAAGAAATATCAAAATTGCTAAAAATTTTGGCGACCCCTTACTGCAGGTATCGCGACCCACAGATTAAGAAACTCTGCTCTATACGATCATAAGAAAACCGCGAAATGGATTATGGAAGATGAGAATGTATATAATGCCTTTTCAATTCAGCTTGACTATATCACCTGAAATCTGTGTTTTCCTTTCGATATCTTTTTAGACAAGTCGGGTATCTTTACTTAAACAGTGCAACTAGTGCTCGAATTACATAACATACGTACTCTCAGATTAAGTTTTTGCAGCATAAATTTTCCAACGCTATGCCTAACATACAGCCATCTAATAATTCTTAAGCTTTATTTATTATGAGCCTTTCTCAAGATATATCTCTTAAGAGAATGTCCCCTCCCCCCAAAAAAGTTCTTTAAATTAAGATTTCCTTTATTAAAAAACATTATAGTGTACAGATTATTATTTTAAAACATTTTTCAGCAAATTAGGAAACCTGCAGAAGATCTAATATTCTTACAGATAAACTACTATTAATCCAAATAAAATAATCTTTCAGATTTTTTTTTTAAACCCTACAGATTGCCAGATCTGAAATTACACATTTTTTGCAATGTACAGAGAAATATTAGCTATGTATAAAAATACTTAAAATCCCCCATTACTTGATTGTAATACTCCACCTAAATACAGAAAATCGAAAAATATATTTAAAAAATATTTTAGGCTATTTTACAGCAGTTATTCTCAGCTTCCAAGCGGCCCAGAGGTAAGGTCGATGAACATTGGTAATTCGGTCCGGGGTTCGAATCTCGGCGAACGGGCTGGCTGCATGGCCACTTTCGCAGTTTTTCCCATGTGTAACGTGTGTACGAGCCAGTTTCCCTGAGAAGTCCTCCACGAAAGTATCCCTCCCGTTAAGCAGATAACCCTCGAGTGCTTAGTCATAATTAAATAAACCAAACCAAAGCATCTTCTCAGCTTACCGTTTCCAGAAAAAACACAATGGTTTTAAAGAAATCTTAATGAATTATCTATCAACAAATGGCAACTTTTGAGTACTTAAAGAGTTACCAAGGATGTTTTGATTTAGTTAATGACGAGTGGCAACCACAATTGTCAGAAAGAAAGATTTCTAAAAATGTTTTTTAGGTATGTTTGTTTTCCTGAAGTCCCCTTTTTTGTTGTTGGTTGTCACTCTTTGTTTTGTAGTAGATTTATTATTTTTGTCTTATTTATCTATTTACTTAAGTAAATAAGCAGCAGACAGTAAGTATCTACAAACTACTAGGCTAAAATTTCTTTCCTTCTTCCCCCCCCCCTTTCCCAACACTGAGAAAGAATACAGACATTCTTAATTCAGTAGTATATAATTTATATGCTAGTAACATTTTATTTATTTACTTAAAAAAAAAAAAAAAAAAAAAGTTTCCATTTAATTGTGCACTCGCTACTAGAAATTTGCAGCCATAGTGATATGTTTTACAGCGCGAGATCTGAAAATTTATCACATTCAATGCTACGCACATAGAGCATTGTAATGGTATGGGTGTTTAACCTTCTTTGCATATTATACCAGCGCCACACACCTCAAAGAAACAAATACATACACATCAACAAAGAAATGAGAAAAAAATATCTCGCAGACGACGTTATTTGTGTTCTAATTCGTAGAACTTTCTTTTCTGGAGACGGAAACACCTCGGCGACAGAAAAGCTATTTTTATTATTATTTTATTTTATTTTTCAAGACGAAGGCAAATAGAAATACAAAAAGGTGACTAAGAAAACAAGACTTATTCTGTGAAGGCGGCTGACTAGAAATCGGACGACCGGCGAAGCCATACCGTTTGGGTCCGTAACCATAGAAACTGCCCCGAAACGCGGATCGATGGGAAAAGGGTGTGGGTACAAGTAGGAGGGAGGGGCGAAACACCAATAAACACTCCTTGGCCTTTTTCAGCCTGCAAGACTAACATTTACTTGATGACCCATAACCCTTTTATCTTTTAACGTAAAAACTTTGAGTTATTTTCTTATGGTGCTAGCTAATATAATAATTCTTTTCTTAGACATGCAATAACAATAATGAACCACAACTTTTGACGGACATTCAAGTGAAGAAGCTCAATCCTCTTCAGTTCAAGCTTATTTCTCCATCTTAATACTGGACTTAATTATATTATTATTATTTTAAACTGACAACTTAGGGCTGCTGCTGGAAGTGGTTCGTAACAGTCTGGATCGGTTCTAAATTTTCATTTGGCAAAATCATTTGTAACTACATCACTACATTATTCAAATAATCTTCCGCCTTACAGCTCAGTGCACTTAATTCTTTTATTAATCCTTCTTCTTTAATGATTTTTTTCCTTCTTAACCAAAACTCGAAAAAAAAAAAAAAAGAGGGGAGGGGAGAGAAATTATTCTAAATCTTCTTCATGCAAAATTTTCAAAAAAGTAAGTAATAAACTGATTATAACAGCAACAAAAAAACTGTCGACATTTTTTGAAAATATTACTTCATCATTCTTGGAGAAAACGGTATTAATTGGCCACCTGTAAAGAAACACTTTTGTAATTGCAAGACTTAGCACATTTCAACCAACCAAACAGCGGGATTCTACACGTAAGTCAAGCTAATGAATATAAACATAGGTTTGAATAAAACTTTTCGTGAAATGGTATGTCCTAGTGAGTCAACGGCGACGCTAGATTTCAAAAAACTAACATATTGCAATATAGCGCTCTTTCTTTCTTTCTTTTTAAAAAAACTTTTAAGTCAAAAGTTTGATGGAAATGAATTTATCATTCGCCTACAAGTAGTCTTAAGCAGAGGCAAAATATCACGATTCTTCGGAAGAGTAAATTTTTTTCAGAAAAGAAAAGTATACATGAAGCGAGATAACTAATAAACTGGCAAAATTTCTTGAATTTTTTAACTTTTCAATTCTTTGTTTGGGCATCCCGTAGCGAACAAGCAGTAATATCAGCTTAATGCCTGGTACATATTAAACCAGGAAAGTAACATACTTAGAAAAAAGTAATAAACCTTTGTTATTAAATAATTAAGATTCTGTATGTATATAATGTATGTATGGAAAGGTGGCGGTATCCAAAGCCATCAAATTTTGACCATATATAATCCACTACCGGAACATGTAGACCTTGGAATTCAAATTTTCAATTTTGAATTTGTCTTTTATTTATTTCATACTTTGTGAGAATTTAACGATATTTTGATTAACGACGATTTAAAAGCAGTGTGTTGCCACTCGAGAAACCGTAAGATATTAATGTTTCAATTTGAATTAGAAAACTTCAGCAGTTTACAGGAAACGCACTGCCACTACGCAAAGCATAAGCTATATATCTTTCGAAGTTAATCAGCAAACTCAGCAATTTAAAAGAAATGTGTTGCCACTAACCGAAATAAGGTACTTTTATCTTCGACACGCCATTCGGCAAACACTATGATATTTAACTGTTCTTTCAAATTTAATCTCTCTATTATCCATTAACAAACTAAGCCATTTAAAAACAATAAACACAAATCTCCTTTCTATTGACAACTACATGAATCGTTATATTACACTAGCTGTATTGATTAAAATCCAGTTCTTTTATTTATTGAACGTATATATCTTATGCAGTGGAATCTCAAACATTTGTCACTCAAATTAAGTTTTATTAGGAATGGCTGGGCAGCTATAATTTTCTCACATTTCAAATAAATCTACTGATTAATATTAAAATATAATCCGTGTATACTGACATTACAGCAAGCTGTCATGCCTCTAAATCGCTCAAAGTCCAGCTCCAGATAGCTTCAAAATGGCATCTATGAAATCGCGTCATAGTAACATGTCAACAGAAGATAAAACTATAGATAATAGCAGAAACCTAATTTCAAAATATTCAAACAGTGACAACACAGATAATGAAAATAAAATTGTCTGGGAAAAGAAAAAGTACGTTACATAAGTGTGCGAACTTTGAACGGATCATGTGAATTGGTTGGATAAAATTGGTTACTATTTTAAGTCACTGCATAATATTTATTTATCAAATGTAAATCAGAAATATCCTTTTAAAATGCAAGAAAATACCGAACAACAATGACGTAATAAGTTTGCCAAGCACCGATTCATGTTAAATTTAAATTAATCAGATTCTATCATCAGCGAATATTTCATACATCAATAGATCTTCTTAAAATCAACAACGCAAAACAAGATACTCAGGATGATCTAATCTAAAATACTTATTTTATATATTGCAAAGAATTTTCACGACAAATCTTTCTTTGCAAAATAAATACAGCACTTCGTAGAGTTACATTTTAGATTTTAAAGACAATTAAATAATTTGTTATTAAAGAAAGCAATTTAAGTATACATTTTTTCACAAACGATCTTTTAAATGTGAAAATATTTGAAGTTAACATAGCGTTTATTAAAAGTATATCGCCAAATTATGAAAGGAAATTAATGTTAAGGCGCTAATGCAGCAATAATAGTGAGCAATTTACATCGGTAAATGAATTAGTAACGAGAGAGCTACCAATGGATTACTAAATTCTGACGTAAAATTCTGAAATTAAAAGATACGATATGTGGTTATTTACTGTTCATCCAATCACATGTCTTTTACATCTGACACAAAACTGGAAACTATTTTAAAACTGAAAATTTTATACTTTTTATGCAATTTAAAATGATGGGAGTTGCAACTTTTGTTAACATTTCCATTACCAACCGATATATATTCAACAAATAATGTTAGCAATACTTTTAATTTGGAAGGTAATTAATACTCATTTACATCAATGACATAATATTTTAAGTATGGATTTTCACTGCTGAACTGTATTTTTCCTCCAACTATTTAAAAGACTCTACAGATGGAAGGTTTGAAATCAATCTGCACTCTTCTGTTAACAAATTTGTTTCACTCCAAATACATTTCAAATCTTGAATTTGTTACACTTATGTGCTTTTCTGTTATTTTTCATACCCACTTTTATGATATTAGCCTGATTTTCATGACACATCTAGCGTTCCATAACTTTGCATTAAATATTTACATTTATATTTTTTTCATACACTTATATTTGAAACACGGCGTTCTTAGCTTACATTCGAGAAACGGAAATACCAAAGATATAAATTTACATTCGAAATAAAAATTTAGAGTTGTTCAAGAGCATAAATCATTATTTCATGCAAAACAGATTAATGATAGTTTTATTTTGCATGGGTATACTTTGCACTATATATTTTGATCAGGAGTATATGAATCAATATTATTTTCTTAATTATAACCAATAAATTTAGTGATGAATAATTCCACTTTTATTCCATCCTTATCAAATAAATGCGAAAAGTTCATGGAACATATTCACCCTCTGAGAAAAATCGAACGCTATCTGAAAGTTTTACAATACATTCACAATATTTTCAAATAGCCAAGACTAAAAAAATCTTAGAAAAGCACCGGAGGGGGAGGGAGACTCATCCTCAAATACGATTCAAAAATGAACGTTTACTCAACAGAAGTGGAAACACGTGTTATTCGATCGAAGACCTCTCATGGTGACGACCATGAAATTTCTAGAAAAAACATCTCTTCTTTTGTAAATTCAGCGAAGTTATAAAGATCTTTTGACGGCTCTTTTCCCTCGGTTAATCGAACGGCCTGAACAATCTTTTTGACCGATACAGAAGATATTTCTTCGAAATAAGAAGGGCACGGAAAAGCAAAAGAAAGAAAACGTAGAGAATAGTTGACTCTTCACCGGCTGCTAGTTTCTAGTTTTTGCGGTTAACCAACGAGGTTTCGTAGAAAAGTTATAGGCAGAAGATTGGAATTCTCTTCCTACCCCTTTCATTACCAGTGTCATTCTAGTAATAGCTAACCACACTAGAGCCAAAGAATATGTATTGTAGATAGATGTTCTTTGCTAGAACTGTAAACACACATTTAAATTCAAGCATTTTTTTAGACACTTTATATTATCTTTACGCAATAGAAAAACCTTTCTTAAAATAATTTCAGGATTAAAATTCAGAATCAGGATATATTTAACGTCAAATACTGAATTTTTATTACAGTTGTTTAAAGCTGAATTAACGAATTCCTTTGAAGCGAACACTCGATTAACATGAACAAAATTTCGGTTCCGGCTGCGAGCGATGTATATGGATCTGTACACGAAGTTTTATCAGTTAACACGGAATTAACGGAAGATTTTCATATTTTTTTCCTACTGTTTCCCTGCTAGGACTGCGTTCAGAAATTTTCCGACCTATTTAACGGCAAGACCTCACAGAATACACTGTATACTTTAAAACATAGCCTAGCATGAGTAGCATTGCTCGACAATCGCGATGATTGCGCCAACGATGAGTTTTGCGGAATTAGTTGTTGCCGTGTGTGTTCCAGCGGGATGTACAAGCAATTGTGTCTGAGGTGTAAGAAATATCTAAAGAAAGTGAGGAGGACAACATCATTCCGCCCTCTCGCCAGGAAATGTTACACACCTTGGACACTGTAGAAGGTTTCGCCGTTACATTGGAAGTGACTACTAGTTTTACGGAAGCCGTTGGCTGTGAAGTTAGTGATCTGTGAAGTTACAGTACCGTAATTAATGCAGTAATGTATACTGTTTTTATGGCGATATACATAATATATTGTAGCACTTAATGTATAACAAACTATACGTAGCGAATGGTTAATATGTAGAAAACATTATATATATATATATATATATAGAAATTGAGGTCTTAGTTAACAAGAGTTTTTTTCAACAAGAACTCTTGATTTCCTGGTCCCTTGAGATTCGTGTTAACGAGCGCATTGCCGCTGACTTCTAAGTGTCGTAAATTTGTTGAGACTGCTACGCCAGTATGAGGAAATACAATTCTTACACTCTTAAATTCATGTTTAACTAAATGTAAGGTAAAAGAAAACATATTGAAAGATTCGTCCAACACTTCAGCATTCTGGAAAAAAAAAAAAAAAAAAAAAAAAAAAAAAAAGCAGCACTTGGAGACATCCAGTTTTGAACACACGTAGTCCTCCACCCGAACATATGCATCTAGAAGCCCGAATTTTGAATTTCTTCTTTATATCATACTTTATGCTAATTTAATAAATTTTGGATTAAAAACTCAGCGATTTAAAAGCCTTGTGTTGGCACTCTGCATAAGCGTAAGATATTTACGTTTAAATTAAATTTAAAAAACAAAAAACAGCAATATTAAAGAAGTGTGTTTCATTTTGCCAAAGCCCACCAGCGGCCGAGCGGTAAAGTCGCCGAACACTGGTAGTTCGGTCCGAGGTTCGAATCCCGCGAACGGGCTGGCTGCATGGGCGTTTTCGTGGTTTTCCCCATGTGTAATGTGTATACGAGCCAGTTTCCCTTAGAAAGTCCTCCACGAAGGCATCCCTCCTCTTAGGCAGATAGCCCTCGAGGCTTTGCCATAATGACATACACACATTTTGCCAAAACGCAACGTATTTTTTTTTTAACTTACTTACTACGCGCTCCGCCCTTAGGCATTACACGGAAAGGGAGGGATGCCTCGTGGAGGTCTTTTTAAGGGAAACTGGCTCATATCCACGTTACACATAAAAACGCCCATGCAGCCAGCCCGTTCGCTGGGATTCGAACCCCGGACCAAACTATCAGTGTTCAGCGGCTTTTACGGCTCGGCCGCTGGTGGGCTCAATGCAAAGTATTTGTCTTTCGAATTTATTCACCAAACACTTTGATTTAAGAGCTGCGTTGCCCACTGCGCAAATTGAAATATTTTTATCTTCCACATAGTAGCGTGTTGTCGTTCAGGAAAGGGTAAGTAAGCTATTCAGTTTTTCTTTCAAATTTATTGTTATTAATTAACAAATTAAGCGATTTAATTACTGCATCTGGAGGTTCATTTTCTCAACATAATTTTATAAATATATTCATGTTCCAATTTTTTACATTTTCCAAACTGAAATTATAGCATTAACGTTCTTTTTTTTAACGAACACTTCTGATGCAGATCAATAAAATTATTTTTTTTTTTTAATTCTGAGCTAAAACTTTAATTAGAACGACTTTTAAATTAGCATTCGAAACATCTGAATGACGAAAAAAGCGCAAATATTCCAACTTACAAAATCCAAAATATCTCACGCGAATTTTAAGGTTTTATACATAAATTCAGTTTTTATGTACTAAAAACAAATAATCAGCAGAAGATTCAGCTAATCGATATTACTCTAAAATTGTCATACGTTAGTTCTGAGGAATATGAAAACAGAATGGCGTGCTTTGTATCATTAGTTTGTGGAATGACAGCCTCTTCTTTTTACAAATTGTTTCGCTTTTTTACGATCCCTGGTAATAATCATAATATCTAAGCTAAAGTGAAAAATGAAGAAATCTAAAACTAAGCATGGAAGTCTTTTTTAATGCATGAAGAAATTTTAGAAATTCATAACAAATCGGAATCTTTTCGATATTCGAATAATTTGGCAAAACGCAATACGTACGTACAATTGTCAGTCCTGGAAATATGAAAAGAAGCTTCAGAACTACCGGAAAACAGGATAGGCTTTGACAATACAACGGCCATTTTGTTTTGATCATAAAAATTCAAGATGGCGGCTATGGTTTACAGATGGACCCCAGAATTTTTATGCTTATCGTTGTGTCTTTAAACTATGCATGCTAACTCGAGGCTAATGATGAATATTGATGAATTTGAAGTTAAGGAACTTTAATTTTAGGAGCTAAATTAATGAACTTTTGATTACTCTTTTGATTCTCTGAACTCTGAACTTTTGATTTACTTTAAAATCTCAGCGACATAAAAGCTTTTGTGTTGCCGCTCAGCAAGGCATAAAATATACTTGTTTTAGATTTAATTAGGTAACTCGGCGATATACAAGTGTGCTGCCACTCTGCAAAACGTAATATATTTGTTTTTTGAATTTATTCACCAAATTCAGCGATCTGAAAGAAATGTGTTGCCACTGATCGAATTAAAATATTTTTATTTTTCACGCGGCAGCAGGTTGTCGTTCAGCAAACCTAAGATAGTGTTTTATTTTTCTTTTAAATTTATCCTGCTATTACTTAATAAACTAAGCGGTTTATATTTTGGGTTTTATGATTCAATTAATTCAATCTTTGTAATAATAAATGTATAATACAAAAAAGTTTCATTTCAGTTATTATTAATGACTAGCTGAACCCGCGAAATTACATTAACTGAATATTTTTTCTTTTAATAATAACTATTTTAGGCAGGGCTAACTAATTCCAAAAAGCAATAGATATTATCATTATATACAGGAATATTACATTTAAGTGCAAAACCGTTCTTTTCAAAATTGTTCATGCGAAATGTATGTTTTTGGTTAAATTACATATAGCATCATCAAACGGATTTTGTTGGTCATGGTGGTTGAGTATTATCGTCACAAAGGTACAGTATTTGGTAAAAATATTCCGTTGTTAAATATTTTCTATTAAAAATTACATACAAAATAAACATATAAAATGGTTTACTGCCCTTTTTAGTGTTTTTATTACTTATTTACTGTAGTGAAGTTTTAATTCTGAGATTCCCCTCCCCCTCCGGTACAGGGGCAAGGACACAATTGAGAGAACACAAAACTGGATTTTTTTTTTCTTTTTAATTCACGACATGTGCAGACATTCCAAATTTTAGTATAAGTTCAAAGTCTTTTTATTGCTGCTGCTGAAAATTAAATATCCCAAATAATGACAACACAAATTTACATAACTGTCGTAGAATAACATACGTATGTGAATAAATATCTAATTGAACTATCTAAATATGCTATGCCTTCGATAAGTATTTATTACACATTTATGGGTAAGTAATGCTGAACTTGTCCTTTTGTTTATTTGTTTTATTACTTCCTACTTTATTTTCTCCAATTCAATTTCATACTATTGATATACAAGGGGAGAATATTCCTTTAAGAACAGTGCAAACAATAAACAAAATACAAAGTTAGGTACCAATTTAAAATAGAAATACAAATCAAATGGTATCAAAATGTCTGCAGAGAGAATCTTGCAGGCCACAGACACCGTTATTATGGCTAACCGATCTGGCCTCGATATTGAGGAAGATTGAAATAATCTTTTCTTCGTTATAGTGATCTAGACCTAGAAAAAATGGAACACGGCCGACTTGCTAAGGCAACCATTTCGAACGAAACATTCTTATTTCCCGCTGCATTTTCCTTCTCGATATCTCTCGATTGGTGGGAGGAGAAACGGACGTCGTCTTTTTGGAGAAGGGATGTTCATCCTAAGGAAGTAATCCAAAAACATCTAAATTACCAAAAACTTTTAGGTTGCTTCACGAATCGTAAAAAGAGAAGGCATTTTTAAAGGAATGTTAAATCACGAGGAAATAATTATCCGAAAACATTTAATTTTCAGCAAAGATTTCGAAAACAAGTTAAATGCCGTTTTAAACGTGGCATTTCTTTATAATGAACTAGCTCTCTAAAAAAAAAATTGTAAAAAAGCAATAGTATATACTAGTTTTAATGAGTCCAGCTAGTGTCATTTCATAAAAATATTAAAGTCTGGCGCACAGGAGATATAAATGTTCTATTTCCAACAGTGTTGCCACTGCTCGCTCTTAAATTACTGAGTTTGTTAACCAAAAACTCACTAAATTCGCACTACCTATGAAATAAGTAAAAAACAAAGTGGAAATTAAAAATTAAGGTTTTCGAGGTTCACATATTCGAGTGGAGGACTACCTTGTTCGAAATTTAGTGGCTCTAGATGTCGCCGTTTTACCACAGCGCAAAAAACATTCATATATACATACAGATTCTTCATTGTTTAATAACAGATGTATGAATATTTAGTTTTTATCCTAAATCATAATCATAACCTAAATCATAATGTTTAGTTTTTATCATAAATCCCCGTTTTCAATTAACTTCCATCAGAGAAAGATTCTGTAAATAATAGAAACAAAGCCGTCTGCACTACTAGTTCGGCCAAGCAACCAAATTCGAAGCTCCCTAGTCGTAATTTATCATCTAAATTAAAAAAAAACAATTGCGACACAGTTACAAAGTGCCTCAGACAATGAAAAATGCTAAATAAATTAGGCATGAGAGTACAAAAAGCCAGTCATTCAAAACCAGGCTGAGCAGCAATTAACGAAAGTGGGTTCATTTCAGGAGCTTGCAGAAAAGAGGCCGACTACTAAACTCTATTTATAAACCACCAACTGAAGTCTTTATATAAATAAATATAACAGGGTGAAGTGCGACAGGAAAGCACACAGACAGCGAGGTGCCACCAGGAACTACCTAATCCAGACTGGCAATCGTCCCGAGCGACGATTCTCAGAAAATTTCCTAATCCAGTCCCTCTACCAGTTTGGGTTCGAGAAAGAGCAAACACAAATGTCGGCAACAGCCTAATGTTGCATCAAACCAACATCTCAGTTCAGAACTTCTGGAAAGTATTTTATTTATCTTGTTCTGCTTCAGGGAATGGTAAAGGTAAGAGGTACAAGTTCTAAAAACGTAGCAAATTATATGTTCTGTAAGAAAAGTGCAACAAAATGCCTTCCGATGCTAGAAAGCCGGCAATTAGGAGCTAAGATGATAATTCCAAGCTTCGACTGAAATTTTAAAGTGGGTTACAAAATCATTCGCCTCTGTATCACTAAGCTTCCTCTCTTTTTATTTTTAAACAAGATCTAACTTTCAATGCATTCTAATTTCAATAAGAAGCAAAACCTGTATCTGCAAACACCGACTGTACAACTCATCGGCTTTCCATTCAAAGACTACGTGTTCTTTAAATATTCCATAAATTCGAAAGAATGACGTCAAAATAATTAGTCAGAACCATGGCACATTACAGATTACGAAGAAGAATTAGGGGAAAGTACTAGAAGTCCAAGGTTCCACCTGGTTATTTCTGCTGGTTAGCAGATTTCTTCAATACAATCCAGATATGGGTTTTTTTTATTAAAGAAAGGGGTTTTTTATAAAAGAGTGGTTCTTAACCTTTTTTGCAAAATGCACCCTTTTTACTAATGCTAGAAGGTCATTCCATCAACCCCGCTACCCAAAACTCGAAAAAGACATATACATTTATTTAGATTTAGAGTATTTTTTAACATGTTTTATAAATTAAATAACAAAAAAATGCAGAAAATGACGATAAATACCAAAAGCCTTGCCAAAATACTTGAATAAAAAAAAATTTTTTTGGAATATTTATAAACTAAAACTATTTAAACGGTAAATAAAAGGCTGGTCTCACCCCCCCCCCTGAAACTATGAAATTCCACCCCCAGTGGAGAATTCCCCTCATTAGAATGATTTGAAGGTTAGATTACTGCGGATTCTAAGCCAGCGTGTTCAGTACTTCTAGTATGTCTCAGCAATGTTATTAAACAGGACATTACGAAGATTATGTATTATTTATTACTCGTTCTCCTTTTTTTCTCCCTTTGTTTACACATCCAATCACAATTCTCAAACTTTGCCAATTTGACCCAAGTTTCTTCCTAATTTTTTCCTCATCCAAGTTTCCTCCTTCGGCATGACCTTTCTAAATCACAATGTGTAACCGAGGTAACTTAATTAACTAGGGATTCACATTTATATCAGTAATTATTGAGTATCTTCTTCAGATAGTTGAACAATAAATTCTCAAAAACGTATTTTCGGTCCATTCACCGGTTTAAATTTTCTTTTATGCCATTCTCAGAATGCACGTGATCGTGCTGAATCGAAACAGCGAAGTAATGATAAGATGGCAGTTCATGATCTACAGTCACAGGTGTCCATACATACCGTGCCGTTATCGTTATTTCCATCTGGCAGTGTAACCACAACTCCATCACATTTACGGTGGCAACCAACCCAGCCCTATAATTACGCTGGGAAATAGCCATTTTTGAAACTAACATAGAAAATGGCCGCAGTTGCCTAAGGTTAGATATGGTAATCTTCGACAATCGCGGCCATATTCTCTTAAACGATAAAAAATATCTGCAAACGTTCAAGCAAATATAATATGTTATTTCAGTCAAAATCACTAATTAATTTAATTTTTGAGCTTAAACATTTGTAGATAGCTAAATTAAATCGGACATTATATGCGCCTTTCACTTTTCCAAATTTTCCATTTAACTGAATATAAAAATATAACAGCAAATTAATCCCTACTTTTTAAGTGTATTATACTTTTTTATGTTCCATGTATTTAAAAATTTTATTCTAAAATTAAATCCCATAAAAAATACAAAAATACACATTCAAATAACCTTGCTTTGACTTCTCTGACATTCTGCTAAAGAAGCATAAATCTTCAGTAAACTGCCTACTTAACTCAAAAGAAGCAGCAAGCTGCGAACGTAAATGTCAGTGTTTGTAAAAGAAGAAAGTAAGCAAGTTGGTTAATGAAAAGAACATAATTTTTTAATGTGTTTTTATTTGGAACTATTTCAAATTCAATATATTTTTAAATAGCATTTAAAGTGAGAGAAGCATTTATACTATTTTTAATTAAATATCAAATTAATTCTTATATTCAATATAAACATTTTGAGCAATATAAAAGAAGATCCTGAGCACTCCTTAAATATAATAAACTATAGCAAATCGTATTGTTTGTTCACAAAAAGTGTCAAAAACAAAAAGCTCTCGAAAAATATAGCAATACTACGAGATCAGTAGGACACAGTTTAGTACTTACAAACCAATATGAAACTACGGCCGAAATCTAGCATAATGCGTTCTGATTGGTCAGAGTAGGTGATCCAATTGCGCAATCACAAATCCTGCAATGGGGTAACAAAGTCAAGAAACAACGCATCGAAACACTCGATTGGCGTTACCGACCTCGATATCAAAGATCCAAAATGCAGCTCATCAAATTTGAAACAGAAAACTACATTAAGACGTTTCACTACAAAAAATTTAGGTCAGTAACTAATCCAGCTTGCCTGAAGTTCCAAAAGCCTTCGACTGAAGAGTTGCCACCGCTAGAGATTTTCATAAACCTTGCACTTGTAAAATCGCGATAGAGGAAAACAAATACAAATCACTACAAGCAGGAACTGATTGGCAGCTACTAAAAACCGTCGGGTCAAGGTCGGTTATTTTGATAATTGGTATAATGAGCTCTTGAGCAACCATATAAGATAACAGAAATTTCCAGCACAAAGAAGGCAACAACATAATTTTGCCGCTACTGCAGATATCAGAATCAAAATCTTCTGTTTCAAATGGAAACAATTTGACAGTTTCGAAAATCTCAAAAGTTTCTCATAACACCAAGAGGTATCATGAGTTAAGGTTAAAAAGCTATCGCCTCATAATCGGTAGGAAAAATCTTTGGAAGATACTGAAAGATATGTAAGGGTAAAAAGTAGCCTTGACTTTATGTATTTATCAAATGTACAGAAGTCGGTCAGAATCTGAAAGCCAGTATTAACACTAGTAGGAAAAAATAAGCTTTAATTCTTATCTTTTGCGCAGAAGGAGATGGGGTGAGGAGACCGTTCAGAACATAGTCCACGGAGTATGCGATGTTCTTTTAAACAAGACGGAAGTTTAAAAAATAGGTATTTCATTACTATATCACAACTTCGTGCTACATCGCTAACTGATTTCAAATTTTAAACAAGTCCTAAATCTCAATGCTAATTTCAGTATTTTGAGTTAATCATTTAAACCATTTCCCAACAGCAAGCCAGAAACTGCCAAATATAGTGCATATACACGCACAATTTGTCAAATAGTTCGACGGCTGATTCTTCATCCACCTGAAGAATGTCTTAAGAAAATTCTGAATTATAATCATTTAAATGAGCTTACAAATCGTTTCTGTACCAACCATAATGTGTATGCTCTTGAACAACTCTAAATTTTTATTTCGAATGTAAATTTATATCTTTGGTATTTCCTTTTCTCGAATGTAAGGTAAGAACGCCATGTTTCAAATATACGTGTATGAAAAAAAAATATAAATGTAAATATTTTATGCAGAGTTATGAAACACTAGATATGTTATGAAAATCACGCTAATATCATAAAAGTAGGTATGAAAAATAACAGAAACGCACATAAGTGTAACAGATTCAAGATTTTGAAATCTGTTTGGAGTGAAACAAATTTGTTAACAGAAGAGAGTGAGATTGATTTCAAACCTTCCATCCGTAGAGTCTTTTAAATAGTTGGAGGAAAAAGACTCAGCAATGAAAATCGATACTTGGTAATTAATAGCATTGCTAACATTATTTGTTGAATATATCGGTTGGTAATTGAAATGTTAACAAAAGTTGCAACCGCCATCATTTTAAATCGCATAAAAAGTATAAAATTTCCAGTTTTAAAACTAGTTTCCAGTTTTTTCAGATATAAAGGACATGTGATTGGATGAACAGTAAATTACTATATATCGTATCTTTTAATTTCAGAATTTTACGTCAGTAATCCACTGGTAGCTCTTTCGTTACGAATTAATTTACCGATGTAAAATGCTCACTATTATTGCTGTATTAGCGCCTTAAAACTAATTTCCTTTCACATTTTTGCGAAATACTTTTAATAAACGCTATTTTAACTTCAAATATTTTTCACATTTAAAAGATCGTTTGTGACAAAATGTACATTATACATGGTATAAATCTAGTTATAATCACTGTATAGATTTTAGCATAGCTACTGGGTGGTGGTAATGGTTATAATTAACCACTCGAAAGAGGGCTAAACCATGTTTATCACCATCCGTATTCCTGCCCGGATAACAATTATCGAGATTTTGATTCTCGCTGAAAACACTTGGCTGTTTAATGACTTTCCTTAAATATGATTTAATTACGAAGTACATTTGCTATGGAAGTTCCCTTAGGAAAATTAACTGCAAATCGGATGATTGCTTTCGTACCCAATTTTACAACTCAAGTAACTAACTTCAGGATACTTTTTAGAAGCAAACCACGGGTAAAATAAAGGTTTTAGATTATTAAGGGGAAAAAAAAAAAAAAAAATTTTACAAACTAAAGTCGCGCAAAAAAAATTTAAAGTCAGCAAGAAAATTAACTGAAGCTTCTCTGGTCCCATTTTCATGCAATGTACTGAATCGTACTACATCGAGGAAGTTGGAGGAAATCAAAATGCATAAATACAGTTTATAAGGTATTAAAAACAACTGTAGCAAGTCTTAAAATTGCGTTTTAAATTCTATACCATACTCATTATAATAAAGATGTTAGTTTAATAAAAAAAAAAACACGTCTTGCAATAAAACATCTAATAACTTTTACCGTTATCATTCTCCATCCCAAACAATTCTACTTAGAACGTATTCATTACTTTATAGATCAGGGGTTCTCAACATGGAGGGAGGGATGCGGTCAGTGTTTTATTTAGCTGTTAACTAGTAAAACAGTTAAATGTTAAGTAGTTTAGTGTTAGTTTATATAAAAAAAAAATTCTTATATATTCAAGTTTTGGCATTTATCAATATTTTCTACCCTTTTTCTTGTTTAATTTAAGAAACTCACTAAAAAAATCTAAATAAAAATAAATGTATATGTATTATTTAAACAAATAAATGCACATGTATTTTTTTAGTTTTGGGTGGAATGATCGTTTAGCCATGACCAAACGGATGTATGTAGCAAAAAAGATTGAGAACTACAGTTAAATGAATATTAGCTGTTTGGCAAACTTTTATGTCCATGGAATGTTGAAAATCAAACTTTAATTAATTATGCGTCCTCAGACAGAACATTGTGACTTTTAGAAAATAACATCAACTGACTTCGTCACGATTTCCCAGCGGGTTGGTAAATTAATTTGATTTCAAAGAATTTAAAAATATATTATAATAAATGAAGACATATTAATTCGTAGTCGTCTGAAAATTACCGAAGGTTTAATTAAATAAATATATTAAAGATCAAAATTTTTCCTGTAGCCGAAAACTCAGCGTTTCTAAAATAGGTGAAGAGATCTGTTGTAAAACCATATAGCTATCTTAAGAAATCGCTGGATTTATTATTATTATTATTTAGAAGTATTTATTCTAATGACCCACGGTGGCATAAGCAGGAAAAGTCTTCGGTGTTATACAAAAATATTCACACATGCTCTTTAACGCGCTGCTGCTTTATTTATGAAAAATCCGCCCACGCCCTAAGATAACCGGATGCCCTTCCAACAACAGCAGTCAAGGCCCCACCAAATTATCAAAATGCAGCCAAAACTATGCAGACAAACACGCTATATATATAGGCTAGTGGAACTAAAGAATCATGCGCTGGCTTCTAATATTATCGTCGCGTCCATGAAAGACAAATAAGATGACCCACAGTCGGCGGTATACGGCATCCCGTTGTATCCTTCAATCAAAAATAAATGTTAATATACCAGAACCATATCAACTTAACTAGTACTTAACATTTTCACCATCATGGTCCTGTAAGGAAATTTTTATTATAACTGTTCAATAACGACGGATGGAATAAGCTGGCCTATATGGAAAATCCTTTCTTTTTCCTTCTACAATTTTTTATAAGCATAATCACGGTAAGAAAAACTAACTTCTGTAATAGCTCAGTTAATTCTAGATGCTTAAACATCATTACGAAAGAGAGAGTGCTTTGACTTATGCCACCTGCCCAATGATCGAGATTATTATTAATTTGAGAAATTTAAGGCAAAGAAAAGGCATCTCGTTAGCCGCAATAAATAACGAGATGAGATGAAAAGGTAAGGAAATCACAGCACACTGACTGCATTTTTTTAACTAGAAGTTTTGCAGGAGCTGACAACAAGCAGCTTTGTCAATTTGTGGGGATTCATTCAATTTATCTAACAGTTAATTTTATTTTTGAAAATAACATTTTCTACTATTCTCGTTCTAGTCGGAATGTCAATGAGTCAGCGCATGTATACTCAAACGAGGTAGGAAGAAGTTAGCATTTAAGGGAAGGTTTTTAAGGTGAATTCAGAAAAGAAAGGAGAGCATGTTCTGCCACCTGAAGGCTACGTTGCTATATTTTTACTACAGATTAGATTTCTGTGGCGTTGAGCGCTACAAGCCATTAGGCTTGTTTACGCCGGCTTTTATGAGTCAGAGCCAACCTGCGCGTTAAGTAACATGTAAAAGGCTGTTAGACTAATTTAATTCTATTCTATTTTAAATTACTTGTTACTATTTGAGTTAAGCCAGAAGTGCTGGATTTTGTAAGCACGAGTCGGTGGCATCTGTGATTATATTGAGTTAATAAATGGTTCTTTAGACCCTTCTCTGTACTCACTATTTATTTATTTATAATTTTTTGAAGTAGTACTTAAGATTTGAGGATAATTCCTCACACAGTCTTTCAGCATCTCATTCGTTTAGGTTTGCTACGAATACGATTCGCTATAAACTAATTGGTACAAATTTCTAAGAAAAGTCTGAATTAATAGTTTTGCTTTTTTTAAAATGATTCTCTGCATTAAAAATAAAATTTTTAAAAATAAATAAATAAAAAATTAGTAGCGGATAAATTTTAAGCAGAATACACTTCCTGGTGCCGAAACGCTTTAAGAGAAAAGAAAATAAAGTTCTGCACTTCTTTATACAGAACTTTCATCCTCAAGGTAGATTTCGAAGTTTTCATGTGCCATTACACTCATCCACTTCCATGCATCTACCCTATTGGTGTCTGAAGATTACTGCTAATTGAGATTTAATCATAATTTATAATCAACTACTCAATAATTACTGACTAATTTTTCCTCAGAATTGAGCAAACGCTTTCACATTAATAAGATCATCAACTCAACGGAAGACAGCAACCAGCCTATTCACGATTAACTCTGAGTCACGATAATAGCAGATTTACCGGAAGCATAATTATTACAGCGAACACTTCATATTTCGGGCCTTCTACGTACGTTGCACTCACTAAAATATTATCTAGGATATGTTTAGCTATTAAACAGTGCAAGTTTAAATTACTGTACCGTATGAGTTCTGCTGGAGTTTTTATCAGAGAAAGACTGCTAGAATTAAAGAGAATGCTTTGATCAATTCACTTATTTTTTATAAATTATAATGCGTTTTATTACCTAAGACTCTTCCATTTCTAGTTTAGGATGAATGCCAATGAAACAATTTCTACAGCTTCATGGATTTCTATTTTTTTTTCTGGCTGGTATTAAATTCAGATTCTTTGGGAAATGGATTCTGTGTAATAATCGACTTTTCCTTTAAGACTTTTCCGATTCTGGGTACTATTGTACACCACATTAACGAACGATATACAGGTAAAACTACACCGTTACATCCTACATAAGAGTAAAATATGGAATTTAATACATATTACTAGGCATTAGAATGGCAGCCTTTATATTTACAATGATCAGTAACAGACAGTACATGAAGAAAAGAATATAATACAGAACCACTTAAGCGTTATTCTTAACTCTTCTTTAAATATCGAATGTACAAGTTTAGAAATGACACTTTGAAATAAATTTCGGTACGATTGTAGAGACATTAGGTTAATAGGAGAAGCCGGAGAGATGAAAAATTAACAACGCCTTCGCCGGGAATCGAACCACGGACCTCTGGAATACCGGCCCAGCGTGCAGAACAACTATACGAAGGAACACCAAGAAGGTGAGAGAAATAACTTATACGATGAAATGAATCAAATTTTATTTTGTTTAAATCAGACAATTCCTCCCTTCCATTAATTTTAATTTCATAATTTCCAATTTTCTCCAAATTTTATTCTGATTCAATGGGAAAGAGGGAAGAACCTGAAAGCGATAGTAAAATAATTAAAGTAGCCACTGTTTACAAAAATGCTATTTTAAAAGCAAGCACATATTTCAGTTGGAATATCTATTAAAGTTTTCAGAAGATCTAAATTCTTAAATTTTTCATTTATAAACTTATTTCATTTTCAATGAAAAATAAAACTTTTTTGAATTTTTTAATGCAGACTTTTGACAAAAATTCCAACACAATAAATGGCGATGCATTAAAAAATAATTGTTCATTAAAAAGGTCAATTACAACCAGGCATATTCCATTCAATATATTTATTTATGCATTCATTGAAAAGAGATAACAATTACGGATATTAACGTCAGGGTTAAGCTTTGCAATGAGGAAGCAAAGGAAAAAAAAATTAAACAAACTATTCAATACCAAAATTTAAAAGAAGATATTACCGACTTTAATGTAATCTGAATACATAAATATGAGAAGGAAATTACGTTTTTACTTCAAAAATGTTAAATAAGACTAAGAGAAAGTACCTCTCCCTCCCCCCCCCAAAAAACTCTTCACTTTTTAAAAACAATTTAAACGCTTAGTTAACGCTTTAAATTATAAAACTTACGCTTAAGAATGGGCATAAAACTCAAAATAAATAAAAAATTCCACACTAAACATGAGGGTTGCCCTAATATTAATCAATCATGCACTCAAGCCCTCCGAAGAAATACGTAAGGGCTTTTTAGAAGTAACTACACTATCGTTTCAAATAATACTTTTAAATGTACCCCCCTTCCAACACAAACACACACACACAAAAAGGGGGGAGAGTGAGAGAAAGAAGAAGAAGGGAAAAGATGATATTCACATTCATTATACATATATACGTAGAGACAACTCATTCCAGATGGTAAAGAGATATATATATATAATTTTCATTTACCTGACGTGCTTGCAATGGTATTTGCGTTTGAGGATTCATTAATGTCCAGTTCCCAGAAATCCAGATCTACCTCTCCGATGTCAGAGGGTGCCAGACTTGGCACAGGGCTTATTCCTGTAGTTGTGACGACAGGATTCGGTTCGGGGCTAATGTTAGAGGAGGACACTTCGGGCGAACTTTCGTCGCCCACGGAACGCTTCCGTGCGGTGGCCGAGGAACTGCTGCTACCCCCACTGGATGTCGTTGTGGACACAGCAGAAGGGGTCAAGAGATCCTTCACGATTTTCTTTATATCGATGTCGGAGCGATCAGTCCGGCGCCTTCTCTTCACCCGCTGACCAGGACCTTTGTCCAGGTCGTCGTCGCGCGTCTGGTTCAACCATAGTAGCACGAGGGGATCCACTTTGGCAACTGGTTAACACGGAACCACAAAATATATTAAAAAATCAACTCACGCCCCTGCTGAGGGGATCGGACTTATATATGTCTGTCCATGCACACAGTTTCTTCTTGGAAAAGTTTTATTCTTCCTACTCTGGATGGCAGCAGCAGCTACCAACAGTTACTATTAAACATTCAGACTTTCGAAGTTTTACCACTTATGTCATAAGATAATCACAGACTAAAGTAATGCATTCTTAAGCACGGTAAAACAGCTGTTGAAGTTTCAGATTTAGTTTAATAAACAGCATGCTTTGCAGTTCCAGTGCAGGCTTCGATGGCAACAACAACAACAAGATTTCTCGATTCTGTTTTATAACCTCAGATTTTTTTTTAGGAAACTAGAGAACTTGAAATGTAAATGGAATTTCTGTTTAATAATGATATATTTTTGGTGTATAAAATCACAAATTTACCGGGATCGTTAGACAGACAGTCAAAACTTAAAAACAGCAACAAACCAACAAATTATAAATTAAATAGAATAAATTAATTCATTAAATAACACAGACAATTGTTCTTAAACTCGTAAATATAATAAAGTTACGTTATCTCTTTTTTTCTACGTTTATAAAGATTTTTTAAAGTATTTGATATCAGATATCATAAATGCTGGAAAACAGTTCGTAGCGAACTATGTAGAGAGTACTGTACACATGAAATGAATCCTTTCCATCACAAACGCAAATAAAAGCTGTCACACACAAATACGCGAAGTGGGCCGCGAATCATGCAAGCATAAGCACGGACGGACTGCCGGAATCCGAAACGGGATCATGGCACATCTACGGTTCCGAAACGGGATAAAACAGGAGATGACATTCCACTGCAAAGTCCAAGAAGATGAAGAGTTGGAAATACTTCTAACTGCAGACGATAAATAGTTAACAGCGTCGAAGTCTGATCACTTCTGTTCAAGCTCTAGCGGAAGAAAGTGCAAGGAGGGTGGAGTTAATTAACCCCCCATAACAAACAAACATCGCAAGCGAGATATCCCAAGAATTGCAGGAGAGAAGCGCAAACCATACGCCAACATTTGGCGGCAGTCTCTTTCTCAATGTCAAGGGCCAGAATAATTCTCCCTCATGAATTCACACATACGCGCAGAGAAGGATCAATATGACGTAACACGCGCAGAAGCCACCTCGTCCAATGGGAAGTCGATCCGCGGCGCATCGCTCATCACGTGACGCCACAGGTGCGTTTACCCGCGTGTCGGGTGACTGACTTTTTTCAGCCTGAGATCGGGTAGCCACTAGTGGCCCTATTTCGGCACTTTTTTGGTTCAATCCGTCACTGATTTTTGGTGGCACGCGAGGTAAACAAGCTCACCTAAATCAATGCGATCTAATTATTCGGCAGAACAGGTACGCCACAGTTTTCATTCACATTTTCCAAACTATTCGAGCGTAGCAATTCTCCTATCACCAATAGTCGCAAAGATCGCCTAACAAGTGTCATCAGAAAACGGTTATCTCATCTGAACGAATCATGTACTTCATAAGAAACTGCGCTAATTATTTATTTAGCGGAAATGAAACAAGAATGCAAATTTTTATAAAAATTTTAACAGAAAAGTTGGAGCAACATTTCTAACTTCTTACTCAATAAATAACAAAAGTTAAAGGATAATGTTCACATCAGATAATAAGTTTGGTGTTCATTATCAAAATATAAATTTATTTTAAAGAAAAAACAATTGAAACTTGTTTTCGGTGCTATAAAAAGTAATATGTATACTGTTTAACATTCAGAAGAAAATTTTTTTCTTTGATTGAAAGGTTCCGTTAACGTTTTGTTTTATGCAATGCTGTGCACCTTTTATTTAGGTCCTTTATATCGGTCCAGTTATTTGCTGCAAAGAATTGCGAATTTTGAGTAAATAATTTAAACGGAAGAGAATTAATTTCCTTACATAACTTGCACAAGCCAGTCTGAATCAATTAATTCAAATTTAAATTCACATCCGTTTCGACCAAAAATTACAATTATTTGAATAAAATTATTAAACATCTTATAAAAATTATAAATATTTATAAATATCTCACAAAATTTATTAAAAATCTATATTTTACCCTTTGTAAAAAAGGCTAATTTAAATTTAATGAAGTTAAATTACTATAACTAACCTGATTCTTACAGAAAACTAGCAAAACTAAAACAAATCCTTAATCAGACCTCTGATCGAGATCGAAATCGAATCAATCTATTGCAATTGCCTGAAATAAAATACGTTTACCTTCCTCTCGCCAACGTGCTCGTATATTTAATTTCTAATTAAACATACCATGATTTATACACATCTTGTATTTAAATCAATTAATTTTTAACTGCATTTATTGCTTTTAATCGCTTGGTTCGTTAATCTGCAACAAAAAGAATAAATTTGAAAGTTAAGTATGTTACGCTTTACTGAATGGCAATATACTGGTTCGCAGAAGATAAAAAGTACTTTATTTTAGGCAGTACATTGCTTTTAAGCAGACGAGTTTGTTGGCTACAATTGGAACATAAATATTTCACATTTTGCTGAACGGCAAGCAACCCGGTGCACTGCAGATAAAGACATTTTATTTTGTTAAACGCTGAAAAACGCTCTTTTTCAGATCGTTGAATTAGTTAATGAAGAATTCATTAAATTCGTACAAAATATGAAATAAATAAAAAGACAAATTCGAAATTTAAAATTCAGGCTTCGAGTTGCACCTGTCTGGGTGAAGTTGTATGTGTATTCAAAATTTGGTAGCGTAGGTGCCGTAGTTTTTCACAAATGAGAGAAACATACATGCATACACATTCATTATTATTTAATAGAAGATATATATCCATTTTGAAACTTATATTCGTTACATGTTGCCGGAAATTTATGTAATAGCTTACTAGTTTGATACCGCACACAACTGCCAATGTCCCATAAAAGCAACAAAACCCATAACACGAGACCCGTGGAGTTTTTTTTTTTTTTTTTTTTTTTTTTTTTTTTGTGTGTGTGTGTGTGTGTGTGTGTGTGTGTGTGATACGTCGTTCTGAAACTTATATCCACTATATGTGCGCTCGAAAACTTAAAGAAATATAAAAAGATAATTTATCACTCTATAAGGTATTTTCTCCCGCCTTCTTAGTATGATTTCATGGTGTAATGGTAAGCAAACTGGGCGCGAGGTCCGAGTCCCGGCGAGAAAATTGCTCATTTTTCGTGTCTCCTGCTTCGAAATAACCTAATGACCGTACAACCCTATAAACTGTTCTAAGCAAACTGGGACAATCTGAAGTGCACACAGCAGAACATCTCTGAAAGTGCATATTAGAATTCAGAAATACTAAAGAACTGCAAATGGATTATAAAAATAATTCTTTACAGAAAGAAACATCTCAAATAAATTGCCAACCAATTCCCCACGTTTTAATGAAAACTCTTATTTATAAACATAAAAAATAGTTATTGTTCTTGTTCTGTACTCAAATCGGAATGTGCTTATTAAAAGAGTTTGAAATTTTTAGATGATAAACTAAATACTTATTCTCATACTCAGCACTTCGTTACTTCCCCCTCTCCGAATACCATGTTATAATTCCACTATGCATAACAATGATTTTAACAAGGACAGCGAAAGAAGACATAGTCATCTTTACAAATACAGTAACTGTTTTTTAAATCTCTAATAGTAAATATTGAAATAATAGTAACAAAATAATGTAACAGTAAATAATGAAGGATCTATGTATGAACGGTATGTCTTTAAATTCCGAGAAAACGGCGACACGCCTAAGCCTCCAACACGAACACCTTGAAGAGGGAATTTTTAATTTTTTGTATTTGTTTTGTATTTGTTTTAGATTTTGTGCGAATTTAATAATTGAAATTTAATCAGAAAGCTCAAAGATTTAAAGTAAAACTGAATAATTTAAAACCTATATGTTGCCATTCGGCAAAAGGTAAGATATTTATGTTGGAAATTTAATCAGAAAGCTCGGAGATTTAAAGTAAAACTGAACAATTTAAAACCTATATGTTGCCATTCGGCAAAAGGTAAGATATTTATGTTGGAAATTTAATCAGAAAGCTCGGAGATTTAAAGTAAAACTGAACAATTTAAAACCTATATGTTGCCATTCGGCAAAAGGTAAGATATTTATGTTGGAAATTTAATCAGAAAGCTCGGAGATTTAAAGTAAAACTGAACAATTTAAAACCTATATGTTGCCATTCGGCAAAAGGTAAGATATTTATGTTGGAAATTTAATCAGAAAGCTCGGAGATTTAAAGTAAAACTGAACAATTTAAAACCTATATGTTGCCATTCGGCAAAAAATAAGATATTTATGTTGGAAATTTAATCAGAAAGCTCGGAGATTTAAAGTAAAACTGAACAATTTAAAACCTATAAGTTGCCATTCGGCAAAAGGTAAGACATTTATGTTTGAAATTTAATCAGAAAGCTCGGAGATTTAAAGTAATGTGCTGCCACTTGGAAAATGTGTAAGATGCTGCTCCTTCAAATTAAGAAGAAAAAAAAAAAAAAACCTCATTTAGAAATATGTTGCCAATACCAGATATAAAACATTTTTATCTTCCACGCATTGGTATGTTGCCTTTCGCCGAAGCGCAAGATATTTCATTTTTCTTTCGAATTTAATCTGTCTGTTATTGCTTAACAAACTAAGCGATTTAAAAGCAGAAAACGTAGCTCTTCGTTTGTACTATTATTGATTACTATCTGAACCCATTAAAATCAATATATATATATTTCTTTTTTATAATAGCTATTTTAGGCGGTTGGCCGAGCAAGTTACTAATCCTAGAGAAAGAAAGGATTAATTTTGAAAAAATATAACCAGCGCCGCCCCTGCCTTTCTGAATCTATACGCACTATGAAAAAAAATTACAAAAAAGTGTGAGAAGAGTATGTATGAGATATTGATATTAGAGGTTGGAAAAAATTTTATACCCACTTACATTACTTTGCATAAAAATAATAGTCCCGCATTTCACACACATACCTAATGTGAAGACAAACATACAGACATCCCGCCTGTCTTTAAATTATTTAACGAATTTGTAGAGACATTAGGATTTTATTTTTTGGAGGCCGGAGAGATGAAAAATGAGCAAACGCCTTCGCCGGGAATCGAACCACGTACTTCTGGAATATCAGCCCAGCGTGCAGAACCAATACATCACGAAGGCACGCTAGGAAGGCGGGAGAAATGCCTTATAAATTCATTAGATGCAAGCTTGACCATCGAATCCTCCTCATTGTAAGTAACAACTATACGTATTCAATACGATTTTCGATAAAAAAAGTATATTGTATCTTTAAACGCAGGGCACTGCCAATTACACTTGGTTTCCTGCTGCCTTGTTGTGAAAGTGGTATCATCACAGTACATAGCATAAATGGAATTATTTTCCACTTCTTTTTAATTCTAATGATTACTGTAATGTACACAGTTAGAGTTTTTTTTTTTTTTAATTACCGAAAATTCCAATGCTCTTTAAAAAATTAAAGTACTTATCCTTAAATAAGCGTGTCGTAGAGCGATTTCAGTTTCAAATAACATTTAAAATAATTATCCGCTTTACCTTAACATTACATTAAAAAAAAAATTCAGATTTTAATATCGCACCTGAGAATTTGTTAAGGTTTTTTATTCTCACGGCTGACCTCGCAGTTTACCAATGTGTTCTTCGACTCGCGACTGATAACATAAATTATTTTGTCTTTCTAACTTTATTCTTAAAAGCATCGCTTCCATCGCACTTCAGCCACATAAAATTTGAAAGTAAAATCACAAACGTTTTAAAAGAAACCAATTTTAGGATTCCCGACACAGTTTTGCCGCACGTTTTCAGCCCAAAAGAGAAGTTAGTCTCAAATGAGATATTAGTTTTGAAACGGTATTTTGTACTGAATCATTATAAACGGCTTACGACTTTTGAAATTATTGCACCAAATATTATCGCCCTGTATTTATAGTTAAAGAAATTAAATTATGAAGAATCTACATGAATATATGTACGTTCCTCGCACTGCGAAAAAACAACGGTACCTACAGCCATCAAATTTTGAATAACGTAGTCCTCCACTCGAACATGGGTAGGATTGAGTGTAACAGCAGACTGGTAGACTCGGAGCTCAGAGAGCGCGTAAAAATCTTACCAAACCATTTTGGGGTTTCAGATTTTTATTTTTTTATTATCTTTTTTCTATTCCCCCCCCCCCAATCTCTTCTCAGTTCAATGTTTCTCAGTATCAATGTTCAGTTTTTTCTTAACAAGACGACCGACACAGTTTCTTATCTTTATTATTAAATATATATTTCTCCATACTTACGACACAAAAATTCAACATCAAAGAACTTTTAAAAGTAGCATATGTTTAGAGTTCCCGATAGTACTGTCACTAATTTTCTTTTAATCTTTTCTCAATTCATCCTGTCAATGCATATTTTCTTAGTAAGACAGCTTAAACCTAACTTCTTTTTATTATTATTTTTTTATGAATAACATTTGGTCCTTTTTGACTTTATTAAACATCGCTTGGTTCGCACCTACGGCACATTAAATTCAACAGCAAAGCCACAAAATATTTAAACACAACTTAGAATTCACGATATAATGTTAAGTAGCACGTTATATTTTCTAATATTCGCTATATATTTTAGAAAATATTGTATATCGATAACATTTGATGGCAACATGCTTTTATTTGAAAAGTGATCCGCACAAAAAAGTAAGGAACGATACTAATAGCGCCTCCGTTCCTAAAAATAAATACACGAAACTACCATTCTTTACAAAGCCAGACGTATTTATCCAATCTAACAGCCGAAATTCGGCCATGCCTGGCATACGGCATTCGTTATTACGCCTGTACTTTTTAACATTATCGAATCAACACATGTGATATAATTACTTCCAGATTTATAAAACTCACGATATATGGGCATTAGAAAAATTAAGAAAACGACATTAAATAATAGAGTCGTGATAAAAAGAAATTTTTCATTTAACTAATACCCTTAAACTGCATACCTGGGAAAGAATCACATTCGTTGTTAAATCTGAAATCCGATTACTCAATTTCTACCGAAAGTGGACGACTTTTAGAACTTAAGGGGGGGAGGATTCCTTTCATTTTCGTCTCGAAAGATTTCAAAACGAAAAATTTATCGATAGAAACCCACTCCACGCACTCACTCCCCGGAAATACACAAATTAACATTTTTAAACTAACTTTCTAATCTTATGGGCTACAGGATATTAATTTCGATATAGATGGCCACAAACATATTGATCACGATCCGTAATTAAAACATCATATGCCAAGCAATCTTTTACAAAGTAATCTCCCATGCCAAAGTTATTAGTCCGAGATGGCATCAATAACATCAAACTAAAATGTTCACATCGAAATCCGTCAATCAAGTTCTCTCTTAATTGGAACTCCCAGACGTGCTGTTAAATAAATCTCCACCTTCGACAACACGCCAGTTTAAATATTTGGATATTTCTCGGGGAATGAAGAGTTCTCGGGGAATGAGACTCCTCAAGTGTCAAATCGACTAGACTCGCAACAAGCACTTCGTGTTTATCTTCCATAAAAGAAACTTTCAGACTGGTAACACTTCGATATGACAGAAATGATAGAAATGATGATTTGTCTTAGAAGATTGCAAATTAAACGTATTAGAGACCGTGCCAACAATTTACATACTTATAACGTTGGAGCACACACACATATTTAAAAAAAAAAAGAGAGAGAGAGAGAGAGAGAAAAGGGGGGAAGAAAAGGCGGGAAGGGCTCTAACAGCCGACTCTAACAGTTGCACATTAAAATGTCTCAAGCGAAATAATTTGGCATAGTAATTCTAGGTAGGGATGTACAAAATCCATAAATGGGAATCTAGTCCTATTCTGGTATATTTTGATGGCAACAAGATTATTAGACTAAAAGAGCTATAGTATCCAAACACGACTTTACATTGATTCACTTAAATATCATCCACAGTAAAAGCCTCGTTTCACTTTTTATTCGTTGCTACTCGGCAAAATGTAAGATAATTATCTTTCAAGCTGAATCTGTTTGTTACCGATTAACAAACTAAGCTATTTAAAGGCAACAGTTATTAAAGAACACTTTTTTATAACTTTAAATCCGACTGACTTAAATGCATTTAATTCATGATATAGCTAATTAACAAAAAAGCACAGAATTTTTTTTACAAAATGACGTTCTATATTTTTTTACTTTTTAAATACTCGGAAGATGTACAATATTCCCAAGTTAGTCTAAACGCATATTTATGTAATAGCCTATAAAATGTTTCTCTGTTTCACCCGGACCATCTTTATCGATAATCTGTACTGATAAACTATATTAAACTTTAGAAAAGCCCTTTTGGGAAACTTGAATCATTAAACGTTAAAACCTGAATCATTTCATATTTTTACAACCGATCTTTTTCTTACGAAAAGTGAACTATGACCTTCTTCACATAAATATTTGTAACAGAGGAAACCACTTTTATTTTTTATACAATATTTCCACTTTGAACTGCAGCATTTATGCAATGATTGTTAACATATATTATAAACACACTTTGTTATATGCAACACTAATGTTATATGCAACAAAATTATAAAGAGACTACAAGACACAAGTGTCTATTTTTTAAACAAATGTAAATAATCATAATTTACCTCTGATGAAAAAAATCAATAGTAAAGAAATGCTTATTTTTTCATTCTTGTTTCATTCCATGAAACCACGGGTATTTAAGTTACATTTCTTACGTACTTTCATCAAGTTACATTTCTTAAGATAAACTTTCATGCCATGGACATATCTATGTTAATCACGGACTACAGAAAACTAACAAAGGATGTCAACTTTGCAAAAGAAGCCTTAAATGATTTCTAAATCTTCTATTTGATTTCAACTCGTGAGTCTCAAATGAGAATTTCTAAACCTCAACAAGAATCTTCTATGTCATTTCTACTCTTGAAGTCTTAAACGACAATTTCTAAAACTAAATTCGAATCTTCTATTTCAGTTCGCTGAATCATGCAAGAATACGAGAATCCATAACACACAGTTTGCGAAACAATTTAAAAATATGCTCATTTGGATTTGGTAGGGCTTCACTGAAAACTGCTCTTTCTGTCTATATAAATACCTCAATAACAATCAACTTCTACACGAGGCTTTCGAATCGACAGATTTTTTAAATGCTCTAACATCTATGCCTTAATTTTGAGTTCGAATTCGGGCATAACAGCGAATGCAGTTAAGCTCTTAACAACCATACCGCCCGGGGCAGACAAATGTGCTCGAAATAATTATGGTACCTTTATTGGAATCTAATTTTAAACAGTTTATTTAAAGGGAAAAGATTTTGCTATTATAATACAAAAAAAAATAATAATAATTTCATATACGATGATAATTTTCTGGCTGCTTGAATATGCAGTAACTAAATCATAATAATGGAATTTTACTAAAAAAAGATGGCCCTAACAAAATATCAAAAAACTAAATAAATAAAATAAAAAATAACAAACTTTCGGATTTTCTACGTACATGTAAATTTCTAATGTTTCTAATGTTCAAAAACACAAGAGGGAGGGAGGAGCTTAAAAGCCGTCTGTCTAAATTATGTAATACACTTCGCAAAGAATGTTACGACTTTTTTAAGTATCCTAAAACCGAAATAAGAAAAACTATTATCTTAATCTTTCTTACATCAGTTGTAGTAACATCCTCTTTCTTTTTCTTTTCTGGACGGGAAGAAAAAAAAAAAAAAAGAGGAAGAAAAGAAAATACCGCTGCAGAAATGCTAGCTTATGTAAAGGGTTCCTTGCGATATGCACATGTACATGAAAGGGGCAAAAAAATGACTTTGATGGTCTCAGCAATGTCGGAGGGACTATTAAAGGGGTTGAGATAGCAACAGGTTTTATCGTATTTCAGTCTTTCCCCCCTCCCTCGAACTCTTTCCCTCCTTTTCGAATGTCGAAAGTAAAATGGAAGGCAGGGGGTCGACAGTGGTTTGAATTCCCAACTATGCCAAGGGTAAGAGTGCAAAGACCCGGTTTCTGCAACACAAACACTAACGACCAATCAGCAAGCTCTGTTCAGGTCTCCCCTCCCATTTTGGTTTGGTTTTTCTAATGTTCCTTTCCTGTCCGTGCACGGTAGAATGAGCGCCGAAACGAGTTCTTAAAAACTTTTAGTTTTAATGTTATTTTTCTTTGGGTACAACCCTTCTTTTACCATCCCCCCTTTTTCGGGCCGGTTTCTAACTTCGTACTACGTACGTACATAGAGCAAACTTTTATCCCTCTGAATTTTCCCTTACAAGGAGAACTTTCACAAGAAAAGAATGGTTTAAGTTTCGTAATAATTGCTTATTTACGTAATATGTGACTGTAACTGCTGTTGCTCATGGTTTAAGACGACAGCTAATCTCCCCATTTCAAAATTTTTGCCGGAAAATGTGTAGGCGTCCTTGAAAGCATATACAGTTTCGTACCTTAACAGCAAAAAACTAATTCACTTGTTGGTTGTTGAAAAAAGATTTTTTGAGAAAAGAAGAAAAAATCGTGGGTCCTTCTCACAACAATAAAACAGGTAGAAAAACTGTTTGTGATATACTGTTTATTCCGTTCTCTTTCAAAGAAGAAGAAAAAAAAGGGGGAAAAGAAAGAAAAAGAAAGCTGGTGCGGACAGTCTCTCAAAGAACAGAGTTTCTAGGACCTCAGGATGTCTTAACTAGAACAGCAGAATCTCAGGCGTACACATAGAAATACAGTAGCAATATCTTCTTTAAATTTAGTTAGTGAATATCAAAGAGAGATTTCATTTTTGTTTTCCACGCGATATTCTGCCCAAAAGGAAGAAATTAAGGAGGCCAGCCGCTCTATAAGGTCATTTTGTATCCACAAGAAAACTTTTTTCCTACTTAAAAAAATTAAGTTGTAAATCGTCATAGTTTGTTTGCACATGTAATACGGAATTGACACTTTTGAAGGACATTAAGGAAGCAAGTTGTTAACTGTCATGGTCTTTTTGTAAATATAACATGGAATAGTATACTTTTGAAGGACGCTCAAAATGATTCAAATGACACACTCAAATGGACACTTAAAATAATTCAAATCCATCAGGGTTTATTCTTATTCTTTGGTATAACAGCAAAACGTTTAATCCATTTTCAAGGTATCGCAGCCATAAACGGCTAGAATGCTTTTCGATGACACAGACTTACCTTCCATAAACATTATCACAAATACTTACTTTAAAACATACATTAGGTAATGGCCCACAACAGGTAATTTCTTTTTTTTTGGGGGGGGGGTCTTTAAAAGCTTCCAGTGAATGAAACAAAACTTTTTCAACTCGTTGAAAGGCACGATGTTTCCAGATGATTTCATACATTGGTGTAAGATTACCGGCTCACAGATTTACAAAAACTAAAAGTATACTTATTAATTTATCTTCAATCCTTCATAAGATTTCATCGATTCAGTTGAATTTGCTGAAGCTGGAAAATTTATTTTTAGTCTTCTCAATAGCTAGCTATCAAAGGGAACAAAGAAAATCATTGATGAGCCGCAAAGCTTGACATTTTACATGAAAGAGGTTACTAATACAGGAATACTGGAATTTAATATCCAGACTTTAAAAAGTAAAGAAGTGTTTTGAGTGCATTTTGACAACAAGAATATGCAAAAATATTGTTTTAATTAGAAAGAGGGGGAAGCTTCTGTACCAAATAAAATAAAAATCATTTCTTGCTCATCCGGGTTCAAACGGAGTGGCTGGATGGAAGTCTTCTTGATTTTTCCCATGTGTAATATGAATACAAGTCAGTTTGCCTCAGGAAGTCCTCCAGGAAGCATTATCCCCTTAGGTAGGTAGCCTTTGTGTGCGTTGCTAAAATCTTAATAATGTAATTCGTTGGAAAACGGAAACTGAGCATGAAAATGACAACATCATATATGGACTAACAGACGTCAAAAGGGAAATTCAAGTATTTTAATTAGTTCCATTTTCGCTTTAAATTATGCAAAATAAATAAAACACATAAATTCACAAAACTTTCTATTTTCACTTAAGGGGATTTTAAGCAAATAGAAAAATCCCTAAAGGGAAAAGTCTTGTCAATTCACTGATAAATTTAAAGGGACGAGTTGATCAAATAACAGCAATGTAGATTAATAAATGCATATAGAACAAACAAAAAAGCAATTTGCAGATAGCTACAGACATAGACAGCGTATAGAAAACTAACACACACTCGGAAAACACTGCAGTACGCGTAAGCACGAAAAGAATATAATAATTTACACGAGAAACCTAAATACTGTTTCATCAACTCAAGTGACAGAAATGGCGAAGTTGGAATTAACATGACAATGCTTCTCCTCCACGGGGGTTCGCCATTTGCCTGTAATATCCTTTTCCTGTCAAACGACATGCATATGCACAAAAAACAACATACGGCGCAACGTCGAGTTTCTCCCCAAATGCGCGTGAACAGCCATACTGCGCTCCACATCTCAACAACTGCGTCTGGAAGTATAAATGGCGTAATAAAAGCCGCAATTCTTTTTAGACGGTATGGCATTAGAGAGGCAACAAATTTATCCGAGCAGAGAAATAACAAGCGTTTATGGACAACAGAGGCGGACGGAAAAGACAGTTCAACGAAAACGAGTTAATGATGCAACAAGCTTTAATATAAGTTTTAGCTGCTTAGCTGGTTACTTTCCTATGTTTAGTTTCAGATGTCCCTTCAGTTTTGTAAAACGAAAAATTCCAGCATATTCAACAGGAAACACACCTTTTCCGCATGGTAGAAAAGAAAACTTATTTTTACAAACCAAAATATTCTCTCTTGCGCATTTATTATAACAGTAAAGAAATAAAGAAATCTGACATGAGGAACGTATTCCTTCTAAGTGACGCAGCGTAAAATCGATCTCATCATAGAACTTTTTTTCAAAGCAAAGAAAAATACAATCATATTGTAATGGAACATGCAATAAATGCCTTTCTGCCGAATTTAGCCCCTTCCTCTTTAAAAAAAGGAGAAGAAAACAAAAGGATAGTTTAAAAAAAAAGGGGGTCCCTCCGAAAAATATCACGTACATATATATTACTCTACTCAAAAACCGTAAATTAATTAGCTTTAAGATGGTGAAGTGTGTTACATTTTTCATGTTATGAAAAACACTTCTAGAAATCTCTGAATAGACACATGTTATGAAAAAATATTTTATAAACCAACTAGACAAGCTACGCAAAATTGTGAACGAAAAATTCTTTCCATTTTGCACTGATACACTAATTTGGAATTGATGCTTTCTGATTTCGCGTTTTCTTCTCCCAATATCCTCTTTCTTACTTAAACTGAAAAACTGTATTGGGGGCATACTAGAAACTATAAAAAACTAAAAGCTTCTGACTTTCACTTAAAAAAAATAGTCAGTTAAAGTGCTTATGGAATGGGTTACTTGGCCGTTGCGCATTAAAGTTACGCCAGAAATTTCGATAAGGTTTTGTGATAAGAATAATAATCACTTAAAGGGAAAAAATTGGCAACAGCTGAACTAAAAAAGAATTATAAAGAAAACAGAAACAAATATAATGTATTAAGACAGCAAAAGTTAACTTAGATCTTTGATAAACAGATTTTATGAATTAAATATGGAAAAAATAAATCTGGGAGCTAATTCAAAACATTTCACGTGTCTCGAACGATAAGAAATACTTTTTCTTGATATTATTAAAAATGGCAATAATGTGTTATTAATCGGAGCTCAAACGGGATGCCATACTAGTCTAGCAGATTACAGTAAAAACTTGTTATCAGTAAAGTTACTGTCAAAGATGTACAAACTCAAGCTACAACAGGATGCCAAACCACCACACTCCACAATGACTCTTTAATATTCCGTCAACGGATAATATCACAGTCAATCTTCCAATCCGGTGAACCCTTTAACCCCGCCCTTTTCTATAAGGTGGAAGAAACATGTCTCATTTATCTACACAATCTGCTTATATATATGCTTCAAAAAATATAGGGAAGATTTCTCTACTACACCGAACATTAAGTTCTCGCTTCAAGAAGAATTTAACTAGAATTTTAGCAAACAGCGATTAGATAGCATTTAATACTTTCTTATTTGTCTTATTGTGTTATTTTCTTACTTGCGTTATTTCTTATCTTATTACCTTAATATTCGCTAATAAGGATGGTTCCCCTTCCCCCCACTGGAGATGGTGATACATGTTGTTTGTGAAGTATCATTTCTTACAATACCAGTACACTGGTTGTTGCATCAGTTCTTAGTCCACGTAGAATTTCTAGTCTCTTGAATACAATTTACTGAAGAAGGAAGTACTTTATACGGATTCAGTATTTCATCGAAGTTGGCTGTTTGCTTAACGAAGCTGATTATGCAAATAATGGTTTGTCTAGGCAGGGTTCATCAACGCAGTGCCGGCGAACATCAAAGGCCCACGAAACAATTTTAAAGAACCTACCGCTCAAATACCCAAATTCCAAATTTTAGACATTTGGAAACAAACTCTTGTAATTGTAATAAACGATTTCAGAAAAAAATTCTTATTTCATCTTCCGTCATTTAAACAATTGCACAAATTTGACAAAAGTTAAATCATAGCAACATCTAAATAGCATTACACGACTATACGAATCAACTTTCGGCTGCCAAAATAATTTGATTCCGCATACAGTGAATTATTTTCTGTCCCCATTTTCTTCGCCCAACCACAGCGTATTATTTTTATATCCTTAACCTCTGTTTGCACATATTTTTTTTATTTCATTACTTTGTACTTCCGAGTTGTATGCAGATAATGCATTCTCCTTTTAAATTAAAGCTGAGGAAAAAGTGCATTCAACACTGCTTTTGCAATGGTTGGTACTAAGAAAATAATTTTATTTCAGCTGTTGCGTTAAAGCAACTGATTTCAGTTGCACAACAACAATCTGCAGCTTTCTTGCTTAGCTAGAAACATTTATGAATAATGCGCTACAGCAACATTTTTTCACAAAGGTTTCTGCAATAACAAAACAGTTAAAAAATTACAACTCTTACAATTCACATAAACTAACTGCATTTTAATACAATTACATATTTACTTTTATTATTATTATTATTTATTTTTATTTTATTATTACTGTAGCCACCCCACGATTGCTCACCGAATTCCCGGTCTTGTTGACCCTTTGGTCAAGGGAACTTCAGATTTCAGTACTTCGCCTGATAAATGTTTAAAATCTCTTCATATCATATTTACATCATCTTTATAGTAATCAACGAGAAATAAAATTCTATTGCGACCGAACGTTTTGGAAACAAGCCAATAACATCCATGTACCTCGCCGATTAGAAAAATAAACGCAGTTCAATTCAATACCAACATCAACCAATTCGCAAGGATGAAAAGATGTCCTGCTTGGCCTGTGGAAGGTTTAATTGTCTGTACATCCCCCTTTCACTTGTTTTATACATATTATTTCTTTTGCAACATTCCCATTGTGCGTTCCCATATCTGGCTACGTCTTGGATGGGTAACTCTGGGCCGGACGGATCCTAACAATAGGATGAATCCAATAACGAGGGGTGGACACCTGTTATTCGCATGGTCGCGGTGTCGAAACCACTATATTGTGGTCAACACGCGTGTGTCCTCACGAAAAAATATGACCAAGTTCAAGGTCGGTGGGCATAAAAGGCAATGAGCTCAATCTCAGAGATGAGGGCCAGTCAACGCCTTTTACGTCCGGGAGGTTTATCGTCATAAGTACACCGACAAGCGAATCGATTACGATAAAAGCAATAATTTTTAATCACAGATGCGTACACAGAGTCATAATTTTACTGAGCTCTCTACTGAATCTATAAAAACCGAATCAAAGCAACTGATTCAGCGTACTTACGGTCAAAAATTTAAGACAACGTTACTATGAGACTAAAAGGCGAATAAATGCTATTCATACCTAAATTGTTATGTAATCAATTAAAGCGATTTTATGCCTTAAAAAAAAAGGATTGCTCCATGTTTCCAACAAACAGCTATCAGGGTTCTCGCCAATTACTGTATCATCTCATACATAATGCCCCCCCCGCCGAGTTAAAAGTCCAAAGCGGGTGGGATATAATACCCGCATCAAGTCGTTATAAAAGCAGATAGTAATTTTAACTCAATCTACATTTTTGTGCATATTTTCAAGACTGCAATTCGATTTTAACAGCTATTTTTCAAAGTCTATTCGGCACATTCTGCTTTATGAGGGTAATTAAAAAATTCTAATAAGAATATTAGAGCAGCACAATAAGCTAAGCCAATGTTAACGGTGATTAAAAAAATTCCGAGTAGGAAACTAAAGCCTAGAAGAGGAGTATTTTTTTTACGGACCTGCACTGCTCGACAAGGATATCCTGTAAACCCTGATGGGATAATAAAACTCCATTTTTATATTAAGAACTAGCACAGGATGAAGAAGAGTATACTTTTTAATAAAAAAAAAGAACTTCGCTTATCTTAATTTTGGAAAATAAACGAAGTACAGTTTGGTTTGGTTTATTTGATTATGGCAATGCACTCGAGGGCTATCTGCCTAAGAAGAGCGATGCCTTCGTGGAGAACTTTTAAAAGAGAGTAATTTGTATACACGTTACAGAAAAGGGAAACCACGAAAATATCCATGCAGCCAGCCCCTTCACCGGCATTCACATCCCAGACACAACTACAAGTGTTCAGCGACTTTACCGCTCGGCCGCTGTTGCGCTCTAACAGAAGTATAAAAAAACGCATTATTTATGGAATGAACTAATACTACGGTCTCGCTAACGTTTATGAAAATAGTAATCCTATTCATAAACCAGCAATTTTAGCGAAAATGCAGACGAATGAATCAAAGGCAGTTGATTTTATTCTTTAGCAAAGGAACCCTGAAGTGTAAATTTTTAAATTTTTAAACAGAATCAAAGCAATTTGTAAATTTTTAAGGTGTAGAGTCCAGGTGGGTTAACTGGCTGTATACTGGAGTAGCAGGAAACTACACAGGAGAAGGGTTAAAGTACCTTTATTAAATTTTTGAAAAATTTACAATGTGTCAACTCGATGCTAACAAACTTCGCCTCTGCTTGGGCGGTAACTAAAAGTCAAATAACTGAAACTAAAAGTAGAATTAACAAGTGATAAAACTAGCCTACAGGGCTCAGCGAGGTCCCATAACTTAAACCCTTTTTGAAGCTAGTGGCAGCAGATAAATGCAATTAAGCCAGTTGAACCAGCAATAAGCAAACGTACCTACGGCAGAGACGGCAGCTAGAGCCTAACTCTCCCTTTCTCCTACCGAAACTCGCCTTTTAACTACTTCCTTCAAAGTAGAAAATTTGCATTTTCTTCCTTAACTATTCTGGCACTGACAATTAGGAGAATGAAAAGGTCTAAAACTTTAAATTGTTAGTTAAAATAAATATAAATCCCTACAAAGGTAAAATGAAAAACTTACATTAGGAACACAGAGTGTTTTCGCTTATTATGAAATAAAACACTGAAATTAAAGCTGTTAAAGAAACTGGGTTATGACCCTGCGTGACACAAATCGATAACTGCTCTCATTTCGTTAAAAGATTTTGAAAACATTTTACACAGGAAATATAGCTGAGATTATATAAACAAATCTCTAATAATAGATACTGACTAGATTCAACGAAAGTGGAAAAAATAGTCATCAAAATCGATATAAATTTCAAAAAACACTTGCATTGTTGATTGGTAAAAACTGAGCTATTTATATAGCGTTGATTTTAAATGAAAAGGTTCAGCAACTTCAAATGGGTTACTTTTGGTCATTACTAATGTTCAAATTGTACTGTTGCACATTTCTTGGCATCAATGACTATCGTTGGCAGAAATTTTGCGTTATTATAATAATCCCATTACATTCTGCTGGTCAAGCTGAGAATATGGGTACTATCCACAAAATTTAACTGGCTCCGACAAGCGAAACCAAGTCAACCATGACCGAAATGGTAACGAAGGGGAAAACTTCCCGTGTTCAATAGTTTTTAGCCGCTCTGCAACTTGTACATCCGAATGATGAACGGCGCTACGTTCTAGAAAATATACACTAACTCTAATAATTGCGAGATAAAACATCTGAGTTCGTAATCGTGCGTCTTAAAAAGACTTTCCAGATGGAAACATTCGACATTTCTACATTCAAATTTCTGCGTTCCTATTTAAAATCGGATCTATAAAAACCTGATCCTAAAACTTTATCAGGTTCCTTTATCAGTTCTCCAATGAAACACTAATGATTATGCTAAGTTATGGAAATTTCTATAAGTATTAACCTCGGTAAGTAACTGTTAACTGCGTCAACAAGATTAAAGAAGAATCGAACATTTTTCGATTAAAGTTTATCCTTCAATATTTCATATTTGCAAATTATTCTCAGACACTTCTTTTAACCAGGGTTTAATTATTCAAGAACTACTTAAATGTAGCTGAAAAACATGAAGACGTTTCGTTTCAGAAGTAATGGTAAGGTACACGAAACACTAGACGGATAATGATTTCCTCATTTGTCTAACAGGGATTAAAGGCAAAAAACCTATTTCTCATTTTTGGCCGTTTAAAGCAGAAAGTTCACGTGACAGCCATTTTTCCAATCTTTGCTCGAAACACGCAGTGTGTTTTTTACATTGCTGCTATGATACAAGGATTGGGGAGGGAGCATAAAAAGAAAGGGAGCTCAAAAACACGTACGTCGCTATATCGGTCAGTCCGAGACTTCCTTCACCCTGACCACAAGCAAGCAATCCACGTGCTCAGCCGGACAATGGCCGGACCCCTGACCCCAATCTCACTTTCTGTTGACACTGGGGTTTCCCGGGCAATCCCAATTTTGTTTTTTTATTATCACGATTGCTCCCTTTTCGGAATTTTCGGGCGTGGTCACTTTAAGGGAGTGAGTGCACTTGTGTATCGGATTGTAGCAGTACAAGTTAAGTATCAGAAACTTCGCAGATATTTTTTTTAGTATGAGGGTCTTGTCCAGTTATAGCACATTAAAGTGAATGACACTGTTAATCTTTTCTGGGAACATACTTGATATGACGTCATCAGACGGCTACTGCCGATCATAATTGAACCTTAACATTACAGAAAATATTAGATCGGGATTGGCAAAGGGATTGTTCCATTCACGGCTGACAGCTGTAAACAAACGTGGAAAAAACAACATCAGCTTTTCAGCTTGATTTAATAACAGCGTTGTGTTTGTTCTCTTTTGTCCATAACCACTCTTCTAATGAAACTAACTTATTAGTGGCAAGCGAGTAGAAAAACAATTGCTTTTACTTTGTTTCGCCTGTATTGCACTCATAAAATTTATGAGATGGACACTGTAATAAATCGAATCGAATTCGATAGTAAAAAGAGCCATTACTTCTATACAGTTCCCAAAATAGTTCGGTGCATAAAATTTATGAGAGGGACTTCATGTTACACTAAACTGAATGCAATTATCATAACATTACAAAAAGCTCATTTTTATTATCTACGGGGTTACGACCAATTTCGTTCCGAAATGATAGTATTTAAAGAAATACTCTAATAAACTGGTATTCTATTTTAGTAAAATGGTGTGGAATTTATTAACTTAGTGAACTTCACATGCAACTTAGTTTCCTACGAAGAATCGATTATTTTCGGCAGAGAAAGGGGATAGTAGTACCTATAAAATGTCATTTATTGTAATAGTCTTGAAAAAGTGAACTAACTACATTAGTAATTTTACTATATATTCGTTCGCCAGGCACTTTTAAATAGAGTAATTATTTAAGTAAGTAAATATAATTAAGAATGCCTACACTGAAAGTCGGAAGCATGGCTGCCCGTAAACATAACTTTATACAATGACGTCAAGTAATCACGAAAAAGAAAAATTTGTAACCATTTTAAGCATTTTAGCTAGTGTAATTTTATAAATATATTTAATATATTGAATTAGACAACTCGTTATTTAAACCGATTTTTTATTTAAATCTATCAGATTTAGTAGTAGAAAATATAGTAATAAGTAGAAAAAAATATTCTTAAGAACTGCGTTTACTGCTTTCAAATCACTTCGTTTGTTAATTAATAACACACAGATTAAATTTGAAAATAACATTGTGGAATGGCAAAGCGTTGGCGAGTGGGAGACAGGAGTATTTCATTTTAGGCAGCAGCAATGCACTACTTAATAATAAGTGAAAGGAATTATCTCTTACATTTGTCTTGATAGCAACAATTAGGCACGCTGGAAATAAACACCTTTTATTTCGAGTAGTGTTGCCACTGTTGCTTTTAAATCGTACAGTCTGTTAACCAAAACTTCCTTAAATTCGTACGAAACATAAAATAAATACAAAGTAAATTGCATTTTCAAACATTTGAGCTTTCGACGCGCGCATGTTCGGTTGAAAGACTGTGTGTGCTTAAAATTTGCTGGCTCCAGGCGCAGCTCTTTTTTCACAATGCAAGGGACATAAATTTGTACATAGGTGCTTTATTATTTAATAGTTAGAATAATTGGGAAAATTGCTACTACACAGCACCATTTTAAATACATTTTAGTTCAAGAGTGAAAGTTTAAAATTCATGGAAACGGTATTTTGTAAACAATAGTGATGATTATGAATCTTAACCTATGGCTTATATACACTCTGAGAATGGATTTTGCCCAAACTCATTGCGCATGCACTTTAATAAATGAAGGGCGTGAAATGGGCTCTAGATAGTTGCTAGCCCATAAACTAGTCTTTTCCTTCTCAAAAAGAGGCCACTAAGCGGCCACGATAAATACGTCCGCTGAATGCTGACAACAACACAAGAAGTTCACATTTCTCCAAGAACAGTGTGGCTGCTCAGCGGTTGAAGGGTTTACACAAAGACTTCTCCCAAGACTGAAATTTAATAGGTTATTACCAATTTACGGACGTTCCAATCTAGTCTTAGCATAAAAACAGGGATTTAAAGCACTATAACTGGAGAGCCTCTTACTAGCATACATCCAAATATTAACAGCAATGCAAGAATCGACAAAGTCATTTATCTCATTAATATGAATACCAAAATTTAATTAATTTCAGTTACTAAGATACATATTACTTCAATTCTTACAGCCTTGAATTATTAAAAACGAATGTTTTACTGCAATTTAAAAATGTAAATATACCGTAAATAAAAGTATACATACGCTAAAAAAATTGCGTTGGAATGCAACAAGAATAAGGTAACTTGCAGAATATTCTAATTTATGCCGCCCAACCAGTTAGCGTCGCCGACTGTCGTGCCGAAGGGCCCGGGTTCGAATCCTGGAGAAGGCATGGATGTTTGTAAATGTATAGCGTCGGTACGGCATGGCGGCACTATAAATATGCGGGGAGCCGAAAGTCCTCTCGTGTAGTTTGGTGGAAGGAACCGTCCCTCAGGAACCTCTCCATCAAGATTGGAGGCGGAACTGAGCTAAATCACACTGCCACCTGAACGGTGCTCAAGGCTGCAGCCAACGGCAGGCGTAATCTAGCGCTCCTTGCCACGAGGAATATCGTGGGCTTGGGTTGACAACGTCAGACAAGTGAGCATAAGCAACAACAATATATTCTGATTTATAAAAGCTGTCCCTCACTTAAAAAAAGGGTTAAGAAACGCTGCCTTAATCAACTAACGAATCTTCATCACTATCGCCATGATAGGTGGCCATACAGCTCATTGTGGGCCAATGCCTTCTACTGAAGATTTCTCTACGATGACTCTTCGGTTATCTTCAATCATCAGTTCTTATTATTTGCTAGAAAATCTGACTCCACTATTAATGAGCCAATCTTCTAAAAAAGACAAAATAAAAAGGAACTAAAATTCTAAAAGTTAACCCATTTGTATATTCTTGATTGGAAATAAATTTTAAAACATTCGAAATCACAGACTAGAAATTCAAGAATTGGATTATGAGGATAAAAATGTGTCTCCGCTTAATCTATAGTCACATCTATGCATTTAATTTCCTATCCCCTTCCTTAAAATTATTTTAGATGTGTTAAAAACATCATATGTTTGTTAAGGAGTATTTACCATTAAGTGTGTACTATTAAATAAGGAAGATTCTGTATGTATATATGTTATGTATGCATGTTTCATGCATTGTGGTAAAACGACGACACCTATTACCACCGAAGTTTGGATTTCGATTTTTTTTAAATTTATTTCATATTTTATATGAGTTTATAAGGTATTTCTCCCACTTCCCTAGTGTGCCTTCATGGTGTAACGGTAGCACACTGGGCCGGTATTCCAGAGGTCCGTGGTTCGATTCCCGGCGAAGGCGGTTGTTAATTTTTCATCTCTACGGCTTCCAAAAATCCTAATGACTCTACTACAAGTTTACCGAATTTTTTTATTAATAAACTCAGCGATTTAAAATCGAGAAGTGCAAGAGTGTTCGAAATAAAACGCTTTTATCTCAGGCGCACCAGACTGACCAGTAGCCTCAGAACGTTGAAATTTTGTATATAGGACTACTATAACATGTAGATGTGCACCTCGTATTTTGGTTACGATCAGCCGCGCCAAACGTATATAAATATATTTATGTATATATCCACTCTGTTACCCGGCTCAGTGATCTCAGTTTCTTTACTCTTTATGTTTGTAAATTGTACATTTTTTGCTTTAAAAATGATTGAATTATGTTGTTTTTATCTTCCGGTTAAGGATTTTATACCTTTAGTAAATCTGTGTGCAATATTTTTAGAATTATCAGCAATTTTAAAGTTGTTTAATTGCCACTAAGCCTATTTTTAATGGCGGCCATTGATATTTACATTGGAAACAGGAGACTAGTGGATTTGTCGCCAATCTAGAGAAACTTAGCTTCGCAACAACAAAGATAACGCATTCATTTATTATTGCCAATTAAATCATGCTTAATTCTTTCTGGAATTTTTCCGAGGAAATAAGCGTTTGAGATTTACTTCGTAATTTTTAATACAGATATTTTGAGTTTTTATGTATTTTTGTCTTGTCGTAAAGTGAGAACTTAATTAATTGAATGAGAAATACTCAATCGTCTGTGAAAAACTGTTTCTTTTTTGTTTTGTTTGTTTAATTTCTTTTATGCATCGTTCTAGCTTTATTGTAGTATTTGAATAGAATATGTGGCAACGATTAGATAATTCTTTAAATGATATCAATTTTGTGCATTCTGAGTTATAATACGAACGAAATATAATACTGTTAAAGTGAACCTAGCGCCAGAGTGTCGCTATGGTAAAGAAATAGAGTGAATTTTAAAGAATGCATTTATTCTATTGTGGTTTATGCGTTGTCGCCGAGGTAGATTTAATTCAATCCATTAAGTTTAAACGAAATGCAAGAAAAAATGCGTATAATTTAATATTCCGTACAAGGAAGTCATGTGGTGTACACATGAGATTTTTTTAATTGTTTTAATCTTATTAAATATTAAATAGAAAATGCATGTAAATCATGAGATATCTAATTTGAAATATTAAATAGCTTTATGAAATGACACTAGCTGGACTTATTCATATCATTATACATGTTTTCTTTGTTACGAAAGATATTTTGGCTGTTGGCTGCGCAGCGGCCAGTATTTCAAAAAGACGAACCCTTTTAAAGACTTTTCGAAGCAACTCCATTGTTCTTAAAATCAAAACCGAGCAAAAATATTCTCTACATGCACACAATATGGGAAGTTTACGGCTTTGCATTAGATGTCCGCAAAAACTGTTCATCACAGACAGCTTTGACAACTTAACGTGTACCTCATTAAATAACATCTGTTACCTTTTCTCCTTCATCGCCATAAGTGTAATTACCAGTTATAGGAACAAAAAGAACATTTATTCAACGCCAGACCTCACATATGACAAGAAGGTGGTCGGCCGCTCGCAAATGTAGACACAAAACTCGTTTGAAATCTTTCCTTCGGCAGAGAGGAACTGGAAGTAGGACTACTCCAGTCGGCAATACATGCAAGACACAATTACGGTACCGAAAGCTGCAATTACTTTAATTTCCATGCATAAGTGAGAGAGAGAGAGAGATGTATATGAATAAATAAGACACATTAGTAATCAAACGCTGCCCGCAGAGGATGATCTGTCAAATGCTTCCTTAAAATTGTCCTTCAAGTTATTTTATGCATAATCAAAACTGCAAATGTCTTCAACACAAACACATTCACAATATCATTGGAAGGTAGTCCATTAATCTGCGATCTTGAATGTGGTCAAAAATATAAATATCTGTTTATTATTCGCATAATTCCTTCCCCCTCCATCATCTTCGCGATAATTTTTATGTTTTGCAAGCAGTTCTCAGGTAAATTGCAATAAGATTTAATTGAAATTATATAAATTAAGCTTCCATAGTTAAAATATGTTTTGTTTTCTAATCGCTGCTTTCATTATTTTCCGATACATTTTTTAGATTACTATTATTGAGTTGAGAATGAAAGAGACCTGTTTAAATTCATAATTATCACGCTATTTCGAAATAATTTTAAACGTTCAGTAATTGTTTAAAACCTTGCCCAAATTTGCATTCAATATTTTGGTTTTTAAAATATTCTTTCAGCTTCGATATCAACAACTAACTACTATTTCGGCAGGTTTCCGCTTTTCGTTAACAATATCAATTTCATGTACTTAAAAATTGTATTTAGACACAGATTAACAGGAACGCAGGGGGAACTCTGAATTTGTCATTCTTGCTGATGCTTGTGACTTTACGATATTCGAGACTTTGAGTTATATTCCTATCCTCGACTGATTTAATGAGAACAGAAGTCCTCGAAGAAACAAGGATTCAACTATAAAGGATGTGTTAAAACATTTAACAACTTCTGTATGTCATTTCCCACCTAAAAATGATACAAATTTACCCGTATAAACTCTAGAGTGAAGCTGTTAATGATTGATTTACTCAAAATCAGATCAACACACTAATGACATTTCCACTACTGGTACGATTTCCCCCCCCCCTTCTTTAATTCTTAGAATGCCACTTTTCACGGTAATTCGAACTCGCTAATCCTCAATGCTGCATTAAATCAAAACCGCCATTTTCGGTGTTGTGATGACGCGCGATGTGTGACGTTTTGATCATCTGACTGACGACTACTGATGGTCTAAGGCATAAACGCGATATTCTTCCTTGGCTGCCAAAGATATTACGATAGCAAATGTGTTAAGATTTAGAATTTCTAAATTTTTTTTCCTTCTTTCACAACCTGTAGTATCTGCTAGCTCACAAAACTGTCCCCCCCCCCCGATTTGTTTAAGACTACATATTTTTAGGCCTCCAAAGACTTTCCATACATATGTCCGTACATATACATTTTTTTTTTAAACCTCACGTTTTGAGATGCGACCAACCTCCAATATGGTATGCAGACGGAACAAACAAACAAAAAAAAAAAAAAAAAAAAAAAAAAACCATTCGAAAAAGGATCATTAGGTAACCGTAAATGTGCCACGATTTCTTTGGGGAGGAATACGGCACGGATCCGAGGCACACGACTTCGTACATAATGCCGTATCGATAGCATCTGACCGCCATCCCTTTTCTCTCCAAGGAATAGTTATAGACAAAAGAGTAACCCTCTCTTGTCTTAAAGTGGGACAGCCCTCGCATGAAACAGAGATTAGGGTACCTTTCCAGGACGATTATATTGTTGATAGAACACAATGAGGACTACAACTGGCTAGGATTCGAATACTTTCCTGCCTTTAAAGGAATATTCTTTCCAGACAAGCAAGGCTTACTAAATGTTGGGATCAGGATTCAAAGGCGGGCTGGTCGGTTGGAACGAAACGGGTTTGGGGCCTTTCCAGAAGGGCAAAATGGAATAAATAAAATCCGTGGTTTATCTACTGCTGGTGTTCAAAGAGCACTGAGTCGGACGAATATCTCTGTTTGGTCTCCCAAGAGTCAGTGAAGCATGTCGAAACGGGAATGAGACAGGATATAAATAAATAGATGACATTTATAATTACAACTAAGCCGTGTTCTTTGAAACACTTTCATAGATAAACTATCAAATTTATGCAGTTGATTAAAATGCTGCCGTTCATAATCGTTGCCAAATTCAATTCTGAAAAATGACACAGTTTTGCTGTGAAATATTCCAGTGCATACGGGAAAATATTAATCGCTAAAGCACGAAGCTAAATAGGCGAAGCACCAACACCAATAATACAGACTCCAAAACGCCCTCCTTTTGCGTGCCTATTCACTCTTTCTATACTTTAAAATTCACATTCCCACACAAGTATTCTCCAAACTCTTCCACACACACCCCTAGCCTTTCAGAGTGGTGCCAACCAGCCACCTCATCCCCAAAGCTTTGTTATCATATTACAAACATGTAATATATAATTTTTACTTCGTAAAATATTCTGCTCATTATGGTTAGCATAAAATTAAAAGAGCGGAAAGTCAACACACTTCTTTTCTATACTTGTAAGGCAAATTACAAGTACATCTATTTGATAATGGCCTTCACATAATACCCAAGACTTTGACGCGGGTCAATCATGCCCTCCGTGCAACTGTCTCCTAAACTCCATCAGAACTTAATTATGTTAAAATATTAATACATATTACACAATGTCATTCAAAAGGCTCCTATTTCACCTCTCGTGAAAACTACCGAACCAGCATAACGTAACCGAACCCCCAACTAGGTAAATGAAAGGGCAATGTTCAACGTCTGAAAAAGCCAGGTTGAACAAGTTAAAAAATAAATAAACAAATAAAACCTGATGTGGACAGTACATGACCTCCTGCTAATTCCATGCTTTATACAGCAACCAGCTTCAAGTGCAGTATCATCTCCTGTTTACCAAACTCCTTCAATACTAATACGCTTTGAATATAGTTCCTTTTACTAAAAACTATTCTGAACTTTAGGTAAAATACTCGCGCTGGTTGTCCATTAAAAACTGCGATGGGCTTCAAATAAAGTACCGCTTCCAGTTGTCCATTAAAAATTGTCAATGGTTTCAAGTAAGTTACCCATTCCGGTAGTCCAAAATTTAACTCTTCATATTAATGCAGAAAGCTAAAATGCGGAAAATGAAAATTTTTGGAGGTTTAATATAAGAATTATCGTGAATAAGAAAAAACCATCAGACACACACATACACAAAAAATATTCAATTGTGGGAATCCTAATTCGTGCTTTTTCACTATCGAATTTCTGGGAGAGAGAGAGAGAAAAAAAAAAAAAAAAAAAAAAACATGGTCTCTAGGTTGGCGAAAAGTTAACATAAAAAAAAAAAAAAAAAAAAAAAAAAAAAGGTACAAACAGCGTATTATACGCTGAGATTGATAAGGTTGTTCCTTTATAGGAAAAAGGAAACGATTCCACTAAGCTCGCTCACTCATTGTACCAACAGGTAGCTTCAAAATCTATTTAACAGTTAAGCAATCCATTAGCAGGCGAATATCGGTTATCTGTGCCGTCATATTAGTTTCTTGTATCCCTGTTATGCATTCCATTGATAACTATAATTTTCATAATTAGTAAAATCGCGCTTATTATTATGTAGTAAAATCGCGCTTATTATTATGTATGTAATCTTTGTTTCAGTTTAGAGTTTACAACGAATTTTAAGATAAAAAATTATTAAGTTTTCTCTGCTTTCTTAAACTGCTATTTATAAGGGAGTTTATGCTGGCATCGAAGATGAGACTAAAATATGCAGTTTCTGTTCAATTTCTGATATGCAACACAATAAAAGAAACGTAAATTAATACAAATAAAATGTCCGGAATATACATTCTAGAAATAATGAGGTCATCATTTTCATATCCACGCTAATTCTCTATTGCTAGTGGAAAATGGCAAAATATCTTATTGAAACAAAACATTAAATGTCTGATGCAAGAAGTAATTTCATTGCCTATCGAAATGTGCAGAGCTATAAGTCTAAGATATCCTACAGAAATTTCATGAGCATAATCATGGACACTTATTACACAAGAAAACTCCCAAGATGAAGCCATAATCAATTCCGACTTGAATAAATTGAATATAGTAAAATATAGTTCGTTTCGGAAATGCCTACAGGTTGATCATTCCACGAAGCCGTCATGTCGAATGTCTGATGTCCGCCGAAAACGCAGCAAATGATATAACGCACAGAGGGAAAAAAAAAAAAAAAAAACGGTCGTCGTAAAAAAAACATCGTGGAATAAAAGAAAGCTAAGCAGGGAAACATCGCTAAAAAAAAGTCTAAAAACATGTGGCAGAAAATAAAGCATGGCAAAAATTTCGCAGTTTTAAACCATCGTCGCACAAAACATCGAGCTAAAAAATAAAGCACTTACAAATCATAGCATGATGACTGGCAGACCAGCGTTTTCTGACAATAAACATTTTACGAGAATTCTTGCGGGATAATCTGTGAGTATAAGAAGTAAGAAATATTTTTACCTCTATATTTTTTATATTTTTGTATTAACTAATAAATTTTTACACGAAAAGTAAGAAGGAAACTTAAAATATGGAAATTAGTAAAAAGTATACTACAAATAGCAGTTAACAGAATTATAGACTTATATTGACTGACTACTATACATCATTATTTAATCAATCGCTTTTGTAAAGACGTATTAGAAGATTTTCATGAAAAAGTTTAACATAAAAAGAGAATAGAAGGAGGGAATACGTAAGTTTAAAATTCTAATAACTCCTTACACGTAGCATTAATTTTTACTAAATTCAAAATTTTAAATACTGAAGTTTGTTCCTTTTCAAAGAGAAATTTAATAGTTAATACAAAATTAGTAATATAAAAATATAAATAAGTTTAAAAAATTACCAATTTCTTTTTTTGGCGAACAAATCATGATGCAAAATTCACTTTTTCTGTTAGCAAATGCATATCTGCAATGTTATTATCATGGGATGATTTGTAGGTGCTTCATTTTGTTTTGGTTTGGTTTGCTTTGGTTCAGTTGATTATGGGAAAGCACACTAAGGTATCTGTCTAAGGGTAGGGATGCTCTCGTGGAGGACATTTCAAGGAAAACTGGCTTGTATACACGTTACACATGGGAGAAAACTATGAAAACGGCCATACAGCCAGTCCGTTCGCTGGAGTCAAACCCAAGTCGGAGCTATCAGTGTTCAGTGATTTTACCGCTCGGTCGCTGATGGGCTTATTTCATTTTGTCACACGATGTAAACTGCGAAGATTTTGAACCGCTTTATTTTATACCACGATAATTTAGAGCTGCAATGTTTTGTTCCTGTATCCCTTCCCCTTTTGTATTTTACGACAACGTTTTCTCCCCGACGTTTTCATTGAAACCGAATGGCAGATGTTTGAATCCCCGATATGGCTTGGAATTTTGCGATCGTTGTTTCTGTGCTGAGCAAATATATTTTACTACGAAAAGTTTCTATTAGCTAATAAAATTATTATAGATACTGAAATTGGACAAAAAGCACTCAAAAGTAAGGCCTTTCAACAAGAGAATGAGGATATTATTCACCCAATGACACGATTTGGATTATTTTATGATCTTGAGTTTCCTTTTGGTGGCGAAATAGACGTTTTTACAGATGATTCTGGAATTAATGGGGAAGTGGGTAACGCTGTGGTAATTTATTTTCATGGAGTGGAAATAGACAATGTGAGAATAAAACTTAAACCAATGACTTCAATTTATCAAGCAGAACTATACGTATTGACAGAGGCTTTGAATTGGATTAATAAAAAATGAACAGTTCGATGTTTTATAAATATTTATACTGATGCCCTATCTGCGCTTCAGGCACTCGCCCACCAGATCATAAAAATCAGCTAATTGATGAAATAAGAGACTTGTTTAAAAAGGCCGAAAGAAAACATATTGTTAAATTGCACTGGGTGAACGCACACAGTGGAATTGTCGGAAATGAAAGAGCGGACACCCTTGCTAAAATGGCGGCATTTGGGGATGAGACGGATAATTTTGCTATCCATGATTTAAAAAAAAAAAAAAAGACTATTGCTGAAATGGGAAACTGGATTTATACAGAATAGAATTTTCGCTGGTAGTCGTCTAATAAGAAAAAAGAGTAAATAAAAAATATCAAGTTAAACAAAAAGATGAATATTATAAATAATGTTGATATAAATCAGGTACTGACTAATCATGGGCGTTTTATTTTAACCGGTTTTATCTACAGAATAATGATAAATGCTTAATTTGTGATAAGTTTGGGGACGCCATGGCACTTCGTCGATGAATGCACGCTTACCCGGAGTGCAAGAGAGCAATATAGAAAGAATTTTAAGGACGATTTTAAAAGGAACTATTCAAATTTGAAAGATTTTGCAGAGACAATAATGAAGATTACAGTAAATAAGAACAAAGATAGAGTTGGAATTCGCCACTGAGACTCAGATTTTGGACTTATATCTCCCCCCCCATTATATATATATATATATTTTTTTTTCCTGGCCACTCTCATTTTTTTTATCATACGGCCGGCTTCGGGCTATGCCCTTATAATAATAATAATAATAATAATAATAATAATAATAAGTACTATGTCAGTTGACAGAAATTTTCATGTGGTTTGTGACATGGGAACAGGAGTACAGAATCCTCGGATAGCATCCTCTTCAGATGCTTCCGGTCAAAATTAACATGGTATCTGACATTGCCTCCTCTTCGACAAATCGAAATTTCAATTTTTTTCAATTTTTATTTCCATATTCTTTTTTTTTTAAACTGCATACTGCTGAGATAACATGTAAGAATTTCCAAAAATGCTTGTTTAGTTTTACAACCGGCAGACAAGTGACGTCAAAGCCCACTGGACCAGTTTTTTTTTTTTTTTTTTTTTTTTTTTTTTTTTTTTTTTTTGTTTTGTTTTGTTTTGTTTAAGTTTGATGATAACCTTATTTATCTTGAACTTGAATTGTTAACAATGCCATAATGTAGCCGTGAAGTTAAAAGTGTAGTGAGTGAACTTCACTTCACAAATGGTTCGTGAGAGAACGCACCCCAACTTCGCAACACTTGTTTTACTTTTTTGGGTATTAAATAAGAGACAGTTGATATTGTTTTCCCTCTTTTGTTACTACACAAGGTGCATTATTAGTATTCGCGGTTAATACAGAAAACATTTCTATGAAATACCAACGAGAAAATAATAGCTTAGGAGAGACGGCTAATTTTCGCTAGTTATTTTGCATCCGGTAGCAATAGACATGGATGGTATTCTCTTTCACCTGAAGCGGAAAACAAAAAGTTGTTGAACTTTCCCTGGTTTTCAATTAGTGTAGGAGCGCTTTAATTCCAGAATGAAACATATGCCTGCTTCCCATGACTCTTCGCTTGAACTGACGAGAAATACTAGATCTGGTTAATTTCGCGGCTACGATTCGCGAGCTCCTGTACACGAGATTAAAATTAATCATTCTTCGCGTCGGTGAACCAAGTGCTATCTATCGATAGTTACGAAGGAATAATATTAGGAAGTCTTTTTTAACTGCTGGTATAAGAATGCAAAATTTACAGTTATGTCTCTGTAAAATGGGAAAAGACGCTCAAATGTTTTTATAACACATACACAAACAAACAAAAAAGAAAATTAAATGAATCACGCAGCCGCCTAGTCATTCGCATCTAAGAAATCGTGTGCAAATTTAAACTATTAAAATAACCGTCTGCTTACAAATTCCGATACATATAAAAAAGCACGATTAAAATTATTGCAGAAATCATTAAATCATATCCTAATTTTAAATTACTAAAAGAATCGATTGCCGACGAATTCAGGATAGAAAAATAATAAACAAGGTGCTAGAAAATGCCATAACCAAATTTAATTAATTAAAATGAATCATTTATCCTCCGAGTTAGTAATATAATTTAACATTGGCCAAAACAGAAATTACCATAAAAATCGTCTATTAAGCAAATTCTTATTCGCACGCAGCTAAATAGGACTTCTGCTATCGAATTCATTTGTACTGCACATTAATAAATTTCATCTCTTTTTAACCCTGTAAAACTCCTGTTTGATTTGTATTGTACATTAAATGTGATCTCCAGATTAGCGCTCCTCAAACTTAACTCTGCGGAACCTTTGTTTCATGTGAACTGCACATTAATAAACGTATACCCTAGATTAGCATTTCTCAGACTTTTCATTTCGCGGATCCCTTGATTCACTGGACAGCACTTCAACAGATCCACTCATTCTCTAGACTAGCATTCGTCAAAATTTCAAATTCGATGAAACCTTAAATATCACGTCACCCCTAAACTGCAGATAATTAGACGTACATTTACTTATGATTATCCAATCCATCACTACTTCCCACGAAACCTTAACAATGACTCGAGGAACACTAGGATTCTGGGGACAACCCCGACTGAGGAACATTGCTCTAAATTACAGTTAAATAACTATCGAAGGATTATTATTTTGACCTGGTAATTTACTTTTGATTTTTATGGCTTGCACACTGAGACGGTTGAAAAGAAATTAGGTTGTTTGAGAATAAATATAAATAATGCATTATTTTTACTATTCTCGTTGAAATATATTATAAATACTAAACAGAGTTTCATTCATGAAGCACTGAAATAAACATATTATTATGAAAAACCCGAAAAATTTCTGTCTTAGAAACATTTTCCTTTCTCATTTCATTTTAAAAGGAATTGTAATGTAATATTTTTTTACCGCTGCCTAATACATGCTGTAATTAACAGAAAACTTTATTGGATAAAGAGGCGAAAACATTAACAGAAATTCGGATAACTGAACAGTTTTCTGTTCCGAAAACTTCCAAATTGTAAAGCTGCCCCGATGAACACAGTTTATAAGTTAGTTTACTTATTGAATTCCAGACTTCGGCAAATGTTTATTATAACGATCCTTCCATATTTTTGTTCATTATAATAAGGAGGGAGGAGTAATAAAAGGATTTCAAATTCCAAAATGAGAATAAAAATCAAAATTCTAACTTTTCAAATAAGCTGAATGTAATAAATTTTAAACTATCAGTTTTAACTCTTTGATATATTACTGGTCGAGAAGTACTGACAGCCACGAAATGGGAACCGTCTTCCAACTCTAGGTTATGCAAATGTTCACTTTTTTATCCTACCCGTCCTTTAAAAAACCTACTGCATAGCCTGTACGGTCTGCTGAGCGAATAGCGCAGAGAACTAGTTACGGGACGGTATTACCAGACGATAACATAAATATAAGCTAGCGAGTGAGCCACGACGTGTCACAAGAGGAAACAAAGATGCCGAAGAAGAATATGAGGGAAGCTCCATCGTGGTTTTTCTCTTTCTCGTAACATTTGTTTTTCTTTTTTTCTCCCCCTCTTCGATCCTATTCTTATTGTCCCGGCGTTATTCACTTACCTCGCGATCCAATTTGGCAGTATTGTTTCTAGTTCCTTCTGGCGTTGATATTTTATATTTTTTGCCGATTTGGTATTAACTGCTTCAACGATAGGGAAAAAAAACCTATTTCTGAGTTGTTAAGTGTCACCTGGTATGGGTAGCTTGTGGAATGTCGAGAAGTACGTAACAGTAAAATGAAGCGGTTTAGTTTTTATTAACAGGCGATACAGCTACGATTCTTTAGTTTGTGCTGCGTGTCCTATTCTGGTCATTTTCACGGTACTTCAAACTTTCATTATTACGATTCGCTTAATAATTACATAAAACAAAATATATATTGATTTCAATGGGTCCAATGAAAGCCATTAAAAATATATATAATACTTTTAATTAAACATTTTATGACTTAAATGCATTTTTATTTAAATCAATCGGATTAAAAAGTAGAGAAAATATTCTTAAGAACTACATTTATAGTTCTTCAGTCGTTTGGCTTGTTAATTATAGTCAGATTAAATTTTTAATTACGCTTTGCCGAAATTGGGCCGTGGAATTTTTTTTCATTTTAGACAGTGCAAACATGTTTCCTTTATTTTCAGCCTAGTTTATTTATTAAAAAGAATGAAAAATATCTTATATTTCAGCGAATGGCAACAGCCTGCCCTTATTTCCATCTGTGTTGCCAATGCTCACTTTTTAAATCGCTGAGTTTTTTAATCAGAATTTCTTAAATTGGTATAAAATATGAAATAAATAAAAACAAATTCGACATTCAAAATTCAGGCTTCCAGGTGCACATGATCAAGGGAAAGACTACGCATGTTTAAAATCGGGTGGACTGATATATTTTCAGTACCCCCTTTCTTTATACAGGATTTTTCGGACAAAAAGAACAGCACAGTGCAAATTCTGTAATTGATTTTTTAAGCCGAAACAAATTAATTCGGCAACTACAATTATGTAAGTTTTATCTCGCAACAGTCCAAAATCGCAATTAGAGGCACTATTCATCAAAATGGCGTCATCCAAGCAGAACAAAGTGTACTTTGTTTTGGAATACACCAAAACATCATCGTTTATCGTCATTCAAAGACATTTTCGCACTAATTTTTATAAAGAACAGCCGCATCGTCACAGTATCGGAGGAAGCAGTTTCAGGACACGGGCTGCTTGTGTAAACAAACCACGCCAGGACGAACAGAAACCCAAACCGAAAGTGGTTGAAAAAATTCGTTAACCTTTTTTTCACGAAGTCCCAAAAATCAACGTGTCGTGCGAGTTCTGAAATCGGTGTGTCTCATGTAACGATCTGGCGTATGTTACAGAAAAGTCTACTCTACAATTCCGAGCATATACCTTTCAAACGGTGCACGCGTTAAAACCTTCTGACAAATCGTTAAGTAAAGCTTTTTGTGAGAATTTGTAAGATGAGCTGGAAGCAGATGGTTTCGTGAACAGACTTGTATTTACGGATGTAGCTCCTTTTCTCGTTTCTGGCAAAGTTAATCGCCATAATTTATGATTTGGGAGCACGGAAAATCCACATGGTGTAATGAAACATGAGCGTGATTCTTCAAAGGAAAAAATCTTCTGCGCCATCTCCAACAATTATGTTTTGGTCCTTTTTTCTTCGTGGAAAAAATCGATTAAGGAATGCATTTACCAAAATATGCTATGACAGTGGTTTTCTCTCAGTTGGATGATGCTTTATTCTGCAGCAAGACAATGCTCCACTACATTGGCATAAAAAAGTACGCCGGTACCTGAACGATAATCTACCCCACGGCTGGACTGGCCGTGCACGGTCAAACGATATGCCATTGCCTTGTTAGCCATCGAGATCTCCAGATCTTTAAAAACCCCTTGTCATTTGTTCTTATGGACAATTTGTTTAACAAACTGTCCGTGCTTCCATTTTCCTAGGACTTAGCAACTGAAGCGCTCGAATCGTTAACAAAGAGTATTACGAGTGTGGCGGGAACTGGAATACTGCATAGATATTTGCCGTATCGCCAGAATATGGAACATGTATAGAAAACTAGATAATTATACTTTCAGTGTAAATTTATCAAAATAAAGTAATTACAGCGTTCACGGGTATGCTTTCTTTTTGTGCCATGCAATATGAAACACCCTGTAATGATTGAGAATAATAGGGGTTGCCGAAAAAATGACAGCTTTATCCTCTTTCTTTACAGTTTTATCGTCTTATGGATTCTGGGAGTCGCCAAAGTTTAAAGACCATTGCACTACACTATAAAGAAAACGAGAGAATTCATAATTCTAAAAACACCTTAAAAAATACCACCTCAACTCCCAGAACGCGGAAAGCGTTGCAAAACAATTCTCGGAGACACAACATTCAGACATTTTCCGTTTCAACAAAAAGGAAAGTACAACAATAACGTGGAAGGGGGGAACAACTCCACTTTCTTTCACTTGTAAAGGAGCTGAACGAAGAAAGAACAGTTAAAAGGAGTGAATAATTTATTTGAGCATCGTCTGGAAAACCTGTTAACTGCTACCGTCATACACTTCACCCTTTCTCAGCTCTGTAGACGTGATTTACAATCTGCTATGCAAATGAAGTGGAACTGCCAGACAAGAGGTCTGAGCGCAAATTTATACGTCTACTAGTTACAATTTTCGGAGGAAGAGAAACATAGCAGATTTCCGCGCAGGAAATAATTAGACACACACAGCAAGCAAGACGAATTCCTTCAGCCGCTCTTCTTAAAGGACCTTAATTAGACAGGCACGTTTTCCGAGAAGTTTTAAGCATATAATCGTTTACCTCCGTTTATCTCTAATACAAGTTAATACCTAATAAAATGGACTGCTAATTCAAATTATCTTTTAAACAGTGTTTTCAAATTACGCGAAATTTAACCTCACACTGAAATTGGTTTAAGAGGAAATTAAAATCAAGAATTATTTGGCTTCGAGAGTATAAATCTTCTGCGCCATTACGGTATTAAAGTAAATTACATAAAATTATTAAATAATTATAAATTTTATTTCATTTTTTTCCACTTCAGTTGTTTTTCTTACTATTTAAAATATTATATCTCTACAGTCATTAGATTTTTTGATACCGGAGACGTGAAAAATGCGCAATGCCCTCGCCGGGACTCGAATCAGGAAGTCTCGAGTAAGCGACGAGTGTGCTACCGTTACACCACGAAGGCACGCGGAAAGGATGGAGTCTGTTTTGAGACCCCGTAATTGGAATGAGTACCTAATAGACTAAGTAAATTAAAATAATAAACATAAAATCTTCGTAGTTTTCTGCTTAAAATCTTCGTGGAGTTTTGGTCGTGAACAAATTTATATGATGCATGATGCAGATATACTGAAAACACGGATCGATAACGCTTCATTTCACGAAAATATTAGTTCAACAAAAAAATGTCTCAGATGCCTAACGGTGTCTCATATTACGAACACTCAAGTTGGCAAGATGTATTTTCCAAAGTATTTTTGATAATATTATTTCAACACAAAAGTCTCAGATGACTAACGGTGTCTACGAATACTCAAGTTGGCAAGATGTATTTTCCAAAGTGTTTTTGATGTAATCTGTGCTCAAATAATCAATAACTAGGGACTCCTGAAAATATCATTTTAATATTTTTCATTGTTTAACTCTCATTAAAAAAGTGTGGCAACAATGGACTTACAGGACTATGAATCCTGCTTGAGAAAAACTCTGGGCAGATTGGGTTGATGGCAGAGATTCTTAGCACCCCCGTTTATGTACACCCCCGTTTATGTATTGTGTAACTAGGCAAAACCATGAGATAGGAAGTTAACAAGCAAGACGCGGGAAAGGTACTACCTGTTCTTAAATAGGATCCATAAAAATGAGCTCAATAAGGAAAAACTACAATTTCCAGAAGTAGCAACAAAAGGCGATTTCAGAAGAAAGGAAGATGATATTAGCCTTCCAGCACGCGCGTATGCGCAAAATTCACGACAAATTCAGTTTTTAATGCACATTTTTCGCATATCGAAGCTGATACGTCTGAAAGTCATTTCTATTCCTCCTTTCCACCCTTCCCCACATAATGGAATGTGCCAACAGGAAGTCATTTGCCTTTTTTTTTTTTTTAACTGGGCTTTTGTGCTACGTGGTAGCTTTTTCACAAAGTTACGACACGCGCGTGGTCGAGTTTTAAAATTCGGAAAGTATTTTTTCTCAAATATTTTGTAATTTTGTGTTATTAATTGCGGTGTATTATTTTAATTTGAATACATTTGGCTTTGTAAATTTTATATCGGTTTTCATGGCAAAAAAATATGTGCAACCAGCTGATTTTGCTCGGATTCTTCAAGACTTATGAAGAAAAGGAAGACAAGGAAACCTTTGGATGGGAGAACAATAGCAATTTTCATTCTTTATTTTCTTTTATTTCTATTTTCTAAAATTAATTAAAAACATTATAGTTTAAAGTGCGTTTTTGTAATCAGTAAGAAGTAAATTTCCTTGCAGAAGTAAGTAATGCTAAACTTTTTTTTTTTTTTCCTACCAATCTGTTTTCCTTTTTTATTGTCTATACTTGTCTTTGATGAATATTAAAATTAGCTTCGATTTTAAAATATAATTATTAAATGATAAATTAAAAATTTTCTATAATGAAATACATTATTGCATTTCCATCTCACTAACATAAGAACTTAAAAATAAGGGAAAAGGGAACTGTAAAATGGTATATAATAGTTTTCTCCGGAGATCCAAAAAAGGCGGGAAGACGTTTAGAACTGTTCGTTTTCAGTCTACTAAGAAGATTAAAAACAACAGTCAATAGAAAATGAGAATGCTAATATTATACCTACATAATACTAGCAAATTTTTAGCTTTACTTACACGTGTCGCAGCTCTTCTTGACTGAAACTTGGAAGTAATATACAAAGAAATTCTATTTTTTAGATCTTCCAGGGAAATAGTAACGCGACAAGTCCAAATAAATATTTCACTCCTATCGTCATGGGAAATTCTACTTATCTTTATGAATGCTATGTTTGAAAAATAAAAGAGAACAGCACATAATGGTGGTTTAAGTTTTGCAACTGCAATGCGCACAAATGCACGCGGAAGCAGATCTTACTCCTTCGTGTCCGTGACGCACAACAAATAATAGAAGATATTACAAAAGAAAAGAAGTAAATGATAGGTTTCAAAAGTGTCGGACCTCAGTAGGTGAAGCAATTACAAGAGATGCTAATTTACACGATAATAGTTTCAGAAAAGAAAACACTTTTTCTATTCGCTCTTTTCGCATCCAAAAATTTTCTTTACGCAAAGTCTGCAAATCGTAATCCGACAAACATGAAAGTTCAAAGAATATTTCAAGGACATGTATGTAGCTGCCCCTGTTGTTATTATTATTATTATCGGTTAATAAAGGCAAGGAAAATAGACTATTTCTTATTTGCAAACACTCTTAATTAAAAAATCAGTCTTTCTAAGTGGATTATTGGGCATAAGTAAAAACAAAATTGGTCTGATTTAATTTTTAGTTAAATAAATATTAAAATGTAGCAAAGTCGTAGATAGGCAGCGCGCAAACGATTACTCCGTAAATTAAAATCTAACATTCGGCGTTTTCTCGATGCAATATATTTATCAAATTGTTAATTTCGCGTCGAATTATTATAATATTATGTTATTCAATAATAGAGACTAATATTATTACGAAATATGCATATTCATTTAAAAATTTCACAGAAGTGAAGACGCACAGTGAGCACCCAACGCACTGTTCAAATTTGAAAACTAAAAACTCAAGATTAGGAATCATTTTGCAGCTGTCAAATCGCCCGTTTTCGTGGGTAACGTCACATAAACTAATGTAATGCGAAAAATGGAAAGACTAGATTACGAATAAGTTAAAATCAAAACCGTTAAATTCTTTCCTAACGTTTATTAAACCGGACTTATTATTATTATCATCACAATTCAGTTAACGCAAAACGGCTATCAGTTTTGAAACACGATACTGCTTTGATTCATTTTTCCTTCCAGCCTGATGCCATTCAGCAAAATGTAAGTATTTATCTTTCAAACTGAATCTGTCCATTATAAATTAACAAACTAAAGTATTTAAAAGCAATACATGCGAATTTAATGATTTCCGATAAATAAACTTGACGATTTATGAGCAAATGTGCTGCCACTCCGTAAGATATTTATGTTTTAAATTTAACAGCAAAAAACCTAAATATATTTTAAGTGCCACTATCCCCACTTCTTTACTATATTACTATTATTACTTAAAAAATTATATAAATATAGTTTAGCACCACACAATCGCACTTTCGGCATCTGCTTATTTATCTTTTTTGTTCAATATAGTTAAGGATAATTTAAGTGCAATTAAGTTATTTTGCCGTACACATTCGAAGTGGACATTTATGCGATAAGAGGAGTGTTTTCTGTAATGGTACCCAGGTGCTAACCGTTCAACCTGGCATGTAATCAGAAAACACAGCGATTTAACAGAAATGTGTTGCCACAATCCGAAATAAAATATTTTTCTCTTCCACGCGCCAGTGTGCTGCTATTTGGCAAAGTGTAAGGTATTTAATTTTCCTTTCGAATTTATATGTCTGTTACTGAGTAACAAACGAAACGATTTAAAAGCAATAAAAGCAGTTTTTCTGTCTCTATTGTTATTAATTACTAGTTGGACTGATTAAAATCATTAAATATTTGTTCTTTTTTATAATAAATATTTTAAGCGGCTGGCCGCGCGAGCGATAGCAAAAACTCAAGAATGGCCATTTGTGGTAAGTACATTAAAACTTCTCTAACATGATAACTCATAACTTTGGATTTGAGAGGCTGCGTCCCTCATATCATAGCTTTGGATTTAAAAACTATTACTTATTTATGCTTTCAGATGATAATTTGTAGAAAAAATCGTTTTCGAAAATTAGTCGTAATAGAGGGTAGGTCGTCTAGTTCTCCATCTCAAAATCATATAGAAATTACTAAAAATCAACCAACCGTCCAAGTTATAAAACCAACACGTCCAAGATCGGTACGCAACAATCTGAAAGTGTCACCAAGGCAGCTCTTGTCTGACGGCAATGTTATAAAATTATTAATAAGTCTGAGAGATCTTTAAATAAGCAGCTTGCGTTCCGCAGCCATGAGAAGGAGGAGAACTCTTTCCACACGTGGCTGAACACACGTGCCTCAATTCTGACATAAAAAGACGGAGAAAGGAAAAATAAAGAGTCAAAAAAGGAAAAAAAAAACTGTCGGGAGAATCAGGCGAAATGGATGCTGCTCTGAATTGAGTGCCGCCCTCGAAAACGGACCATTAGCTGACCTTAATCTGCTTCTTGAGCTTCAGTGATCTAGATTGGGGGCTCTTTCCAGCAAATAAATCAATCACCCGTAGGCACGAGGAGGATTATTCTTGAAGGTTCTGCTAGCCCCACAGCATCAAAAACAGTGGGACAAGCAGGATAACTAACAACAACACACTTTCGATTCCGCGAGCTATTGCTTTAAAAAAAAAACTTGCTTGCTTGCCAATGCCTATATATTTTACAGTTTTAATAACCTTTTTGTAAGGTGGAGTAACCTATATGTAAGATACCTTCAATTTTCACAAAAACATCACATTAGAGTCCTTGTTTTCTCTTAAGCTCCATGCCCACTTCTTTCTTGCGTCGACACATTCAAATTTCTGCAAAACCTAAACGGGTACTTGGTCCGAATGAGTTTCGTCATCATGGTTATGCATAAGTTTTATGATAGGATTAATCTAGAAATGACACAGTAGAGAAGAAGTTATTTAGAACAGACAAGAAAAAGTACCCAAATTAAAGTCAAGAGTTAAGGGGCTACTTCTAATTTAAATCACATTTTTGACACAGACACACACCTTACCCGTCTTTTATTTCCGCAATAGTTGTTAGTAGACATACATATACTTCCAATTATAGAAGTGTTTTAAGTGATGAAAATATGCATGTTTTGTAAATTTCAAATTTAAAAAAAAAAAAATAATAATAATTTTGGAAGAATTACAAAATATATCTTTAAATGAGGTCTCCCTGTTCCTATACTTATATTTAAGTAGGTTTTATACTCGCTATGAAAAAATAAAAATACAAGAGGCACATAAAATTAAATATTTTTATTATTGACTCTCGTACGACAAAAATTGACCTAATTTCAAAATTTGCAGGTTTTGGTGTAATTTTCAACTTGCCTTGAGAAATCGGTTAATTAAGCTACAATCATTTGAGGAAGTAAGTTTAAATTAAATGCAGCAAGAAATGCTCATAATTTAATACGAGTACAAGGAAGTCATGTGGTGTTCACACATATTTTTTACACAACGAGTCATTACTTAAGCCTCAACCAAGTGCTCTTTTTCTAAAAATAGACTAAATAAAGTTAGTGATGTTTAGCAGCCTCTTCACACAAAGAATTTTTGTGTTAAAATATGCAGCATGACTATAGCCAGTTGCTTTCTGCTGACAAATCATTTCCTCCCCCCCCCGAGGGAGAGGAGGATTTCTTTAGCATTGCTATAATACGAGAGCACAATATTAGCATTAACTGAACTGAAGTATAACCGAATCATCTTATAACTGTTTACACTGCCATTATTCACAATTACGAGTTAACGAAATGCCTTTCCTTTCGTATTTGATAATGAAAATACTAATTATTGCAGCCAAAATTTTAGCAGAGGGAGATCAAATTTCAAACAAAAGACACAATGTTGCTACAGAATGTTATCCACATGTATTACTTTTTAGAGAATATTAGGAACAATAATAATAAAATCTATGGCAACAAAAATAAAAGAATGTTGCCACTCAATGTTACCATCATGTCTTATTTTTAAAGACATAATACAAAGAATATTAAATATCTATATCTATATCTATCTATTTATCTATCTATATCTCTCTATATATCTATCTATATAGATAGATAGCAATACTTAGCGCTCTACTGAGAAATCTAAAGATAGGCTGTATTTAAAACTTTTGTGATTTTACTGACGAATTTTATGCCGCGTTGGTACGAAGAAAGCGATGTTTAATAATACAAAACAAAATAATTTATGTTAGCATTAGTGAGTTCAAGAGCAGACCGATAAACTACGAGCTTAGCGAGAGCATAAAATAACTTAACTAATCTTCCGGTAGGATATGTTAGAAATCTGAATGCTTTCAGTTTTCTTTCTTTCCCTCCTTTCAACCTCATCACCTTTATTTTATTTATTTTCCCATAAAACTTCCGCTGATGTGAAATCTAGAACAATGTAAGATTCGACAGATGTCATCTGCTACAAGGCGATCCCAACACTCCAACATGCAGCAAAGCAGAAACGTGCTACAAGACGACCCTGTCATAGATTAAGGGATTACTCGACTCTCCAACTTGACAGAAGCCCTGAAGACTTATGCAAATGTGATGATGTCTCCAAAGAATGGCAGGGACAGGATTTCGCTCCGTTGCGTGTGATGGCAAGTCCGATGTCCTGTCGCAATAATCCCTTCGTCTCCATCCATGACTGAAGAAGATGGGCGTAGCGTGGGATCGCGGAAAGTTTCAGCCCACGCCAGTTAACCGCGATAATTGCAAGGGGAATGGATGAACTTTCATCGCAGCGGAATGATTTATCTATTTATTTTTCAAGAACTGGCACCGACTTTCTGAAAAATAGATATTCGTTGTTCCTACTTGCTCTCCCAATCGCATCGGTTTTATAACAAAATTAAATTTATCGAATTCACCACCTAATATAAATTTAAAACGTTAGAAAATTTTTATTGCGCAGCGATTATAAAATTTTAATCTCAAGGCTTAGCTAATGTCCAATATCTCAAGTTCATACAAATTAAATAAAAGGTCTTCCAATAATATGATTTTTAAATGAAATAAAAACTATTTAAAATACAACCTTTTTTACGTTATTTTGAAATACAATTTATGACATTAAGTTTTGGACAAAACATCATTTAAGTGTCCACCTCAACTTAGAGTACACAATTTTCGATGACTGTATGCAACAACTTGGACCTCATGTCACAAACGCAGAGTTCGATATTTATTCTTGACGCTTAAGTTTCGTGGTTTGTTCGCATCGAGCACTGACTTCAAATAAACCCACGTCGCAACGTCTTGTTGGAACCATATGTCCACCAATGTTGGGAAGAAAAAAATTATCGTTGTCAATCCGTATCGCTCACTAAACATTAACTTCATCTCCTCCGTTTTCGGGAGGAGCAGTTACTTGTTAACATAGCCAACCAAGCAGAAATGAGCTTTTGAGAAGCTAAGTTTTTTGCCCAAAATAAACATTGTTGTAACGTGGTTTTTTAGCCATGCCTAAATAGAAATAAAAATTTGTGGCATGCTCGCATTTCATTAAAATCGTATCATTCTTATTGGAATACCCTTTATATGTCTTTGTCAATTTTTTAATGCCCATACTTTGTTGAGCTTATCGTAGATACGCAGTTTAAGGCACGTTTGTAGCACATTTTGGAACATTTTCGCCGCATCATGTATATGAATAAAAAATCAGGAACTCTTAAGAATCCCACCAGTGTTCAGCCTAATACTGGCACTTTAATCCAGGTTCAGATCTTGGTGAACGGTCTGGCTACATAAGCTTTTCCCTTCCCGTGGTTTTTCATATATTTAATGTAAATGCTTTAGAAAAACTTCTTATTCAGACACTCTTAAATACTCTGTGAAGGGAGGGAAAACTATATATTTGTTTGTAGAACCAATGACGGTAGCGAATATATCATGCTTCTGAAATTAAAAGCACGACAAAAGGAGTATTACAGGGATGCCTGCAGAATTATTAAAAAATTACAATTGTACTTATAAGAAATAACAGCTAGATGCAAACACAAGCGTGTCAGCGTGTCATGGATAAAGTACATTATTAGAAATTCAAGAAGCAATCATGTTATTAAGAAATAAGATTTAAATGTAGAATAAAGAAGAAATTTTAAAATTTCGCAGATCATAAATAACTTAAGAAAAAAAAGGGTTTTCAGCTGCTGGCTAGGTCACACAAATCTTGATGATTAGAGCTTTCGTCCTAATAATTTTACCATTCAGAGATTTTCCGCTAGCAAGAATTCATTGACGATGAGCGACAGATAATATAAATTTTCAATTAAAATAACTCTTTGCCCTACAAAGTCTAAATTTATTGTTATTCAGGGACTTTACTATGGGACAAAATTTTGCCATTTTATATAGACGCAAAAAGATAGAGAGCAACAGAGTTCAAGAGGGCACTCAAAATATATGGCGAGCCGAAAATCCTCTCCAGAGGTTGATGTTAGCGAGAGACGGGTGATAAGACTGGCCCCAGGGTGTTAACGTTAACAGTTAGCAAGGCTTGGCAATACCTTATAGATACGTAAAAGCACATTCTACGGCTTTGCTTCATCCTTAAGAAATAAATAAAATTTGTTTCTGAAGTTGCAGTCGGTTTGCAAATCCGATCTGCAAGAAAAAATGCAGCATGAGATGGTAGACGCATATGCAGATAGATAGGTAACATATCTGTCCTTTCGGAAGAACTTCCGCTGTTCACAGCTGGCGAACCCCAATTACAGATGCATCATCAACGCATAAATCGCAGACAGATCTTATCTGCCTAGTTACTTCTCGCTTGAAAACGAAAAAAAAAAAAAATATGACCAGCACGAAAAGATAAAACAAAAAAAACGCAAATCTCTTCTCACACATATGGAGTTGGAGTAGCGAAATTCGCAGTAATTGATATAGGGAGAGAAAGCGCGTACGCGAAAAAGCAAACAACAAACTTTGGCTGTGTGCACTAATAACTGTCATAACACATTTAAAACAAACGCAGAAGAGGAGAGAATGGAAAGCTTCGGCCACGATAAGGCCAAGGATTCATCGTCAATACTTCAATGGCTGTCAGTTCTGTCCTCAAAGGGCAATAGCAGCAAAAGTCACTAGTCCAGAACATCATCAGTTCCAGCAGCATGGCAGAGAGCACTGCATGATGGGAAAAAGACAAAATAATGTCGCAATAGGGTTGTGACGTCACACACTACAACGCATGGCACGAACAGGTAAACATATTTCAATAACTCGAGGGCACAGGTAAAAACTGAAAATGGACAATGGACAGAAAAGACAAAAAGGTTTGAATTAAACAACTTACGCGTCTAATAACAAACTTACCGAGAAATGAGAAGGGGGAAGGAAGGCGGTCGGATATTTTGAAAACTGGCGTTTTTGCAAAACACAAAACATGTTCGCAACCACAGAATAATGTTCTGTAGTGTTTATAATAACAAACATATCGTTAAGTTTTGAATCAACAAATGGTAGTATATCTTAAAATACAGATAAAAGTGTTCAGAACAAAAGGTTCAGTAAACAAAAAAACAACAACAACAACAACAACAAAAACAAAAAACAAAAAAAAAAAAAAAAAAAAATCCTGCAAATGCTAATTACTAACAAAACAAAACAAAAAAAAGGGGGTTCTGAAACTTTTCAGATTTTATATAACGACCAAAGAGGGCTTTTACCCCATCGATTTACACACACATACACGTTTCAAAAGTTTTGTGCTAATGCCCCTTAGGCATAAAATTATTTTCAAACAATTTCCGATAGATAGTCTTGCACGCTCGAGATTAAAATGTTTTTCCGCACAGTGTTGCTATTGCTCGCTTTGAAATCGTTGAGTTTGTTAATCAAAAATTCGTTAAGGGTTTTACAAAATATGAAATAGACAATAAAACAAATTCCATTTTCGGGCTTCCAAGTGCTGATATTCGGGTGGAGGATAACGTTATTCAGAATTTGATGGCTCTAGTTAACGTTGTTTTTTTCACAATGCAAGAGACATTCATGCATTTATGCATATTCTACATTATTTAATTTCTTTTAAATATATTACAGGGCGATAATATTTGGTGGCAACAATTTGAAAAGTGAAACGGACATTTAGAATGAACCGTTTGGAAACTTCTGGGCTAACGTCCCTTTGGGCTATTAAAAAGAAAGAGAGAGGGAAAAGTTTGCACTTTGCACGGGAAAAACTTTCGAACAAAAAATATGTTCTAGTTATGAGAATACTTCTTTATCTGTACACAAAGGAACGCTTTTTTTTTTTTTTCCTAATCTGGGGGGGGGGGGGAGAAATTATGCAACAAATTTCATTTGTTGATAAGAAGATGGCAGCACTGCGTTAGCAATTTCACGCATGAATGCAAACATTTTCTTGTCGGTCTTACAGCGCGATCTGATTCCATTACATTTCAAATGTTTAATAAAACCGTTATTTGAATCTTACACTTCAGAGATGACGGTTATGTTAAAAATATTATAATTATTTTCATATCAAAATATGATTATATTCTCGTCCTCAACATTTATTTAATCTTTCTGAAAAATTTCAGAAATTATACAGAGAAAAACAGCGGCTAAATACATTTTACTTGATAACTAAAATTATACTTTTGAGATATACATATTGTTCTCTGAGAAAAAACAAAAAGCATGACACTTCTAGTAAATATTTTTACTGAAAGGTGAAGGAATCTTCTTAACTAAAGTACTTTGTTGCCTGTAAATCTTACAAATTTTCTTATTCGATCTCCCTTATCAAAATATGAAGATCTGTATATATGATATGCATGTTCCTGGCATTGCGGAAAAATAGCAGCATCTAGAGACACCCAATTTTGAACACTCGTAGTCTTCCACCCGAAGGCCGAATTTTAAATTTGCTTTATTTATTTACTTATTTCATATTTTGTATGAAATTAATAAAGTCTTGGTTATGCTAACAAATTCTAACCCCCTTGGTGGCAACACAGCTCGAAATAAAACATTTTTACCTCCAACGCCATACTGTTGCTATTCGGAAAAAATGTAAAATATTTATATTTCAATTTTAATCAACAAACGCAGCTATAAAGAAAAGTGCTGCCAGTGCTTGAAATAAAATACGTTTAGCTTTCACGCGTCAGCACGTTGCCATTTAACAACGCTTCACACATTTAACTTTCAAATTTAATCTGGCAGTTATTTACAAACCAAGCAATAAAACTAAGTGGAGCTCTTAAGTACATTTTTTTCACGTTTTAATTTGGTTGACTTAAATAGCATGCATTTAAATCAATTGATGCCTAATTAGAAACATTTAATATTTTTATTAAATTATACTAGATGGACTCGTTAAAATCATTTATTAGTCCAAAAGGTCTATCGGTCTGGAAACACGATTTTCTTTTACCTTTCATTTGAATCTGTTGCCATTCGAAAAAACATAAGACAATTGTTCTTTCATATTTAATATGCCTCTTATTATTTAATAAACTAAACTATTTAAAAGCCATAGATGGAATTCTTAAGAAAACTTTTTTTAAGTCTGACTGACTGAAATAAAAATGCATTTAACTCATGACGTATCTAATTAATATCATCACAATGTGATGAGTTTCAAAAGAACTTTGCAAAATTCAGCATTCAGTTTAAGAAACGGTCCATACTGAGAAGCGATACCGTAAATCGGTGCAGCGTACCTATTAGTGTTACAATCATAAGCTCTACTACACAAACAAAAATAAACATTATAATTAATCTATGTAAACAAAATGAAATTCGCACACCCTATTCCTCGCTGTTACACAACTAGCTGTTGAAGAAAATAAGTTGAAGAAAATACCATTTACTTGAATTTATCAGTTTTTCAAGATAAATTCTACTTACATTCAGCTGATCATATGTAGTTCCCTCTTGTCTATACCTCTAGTTAAGAGTTTCGTGAACACAAATGCGTAAATGATTTAAATTTTCCATTCAAAAACGCAAAGAATTCTAAAACGAGAAGGAACGAGATTTACGAACACAAAATTTGCAACTGGAAACAACCCCTTTATTTCTTGTCCTTGGGTCTGGCTCAGAGCAAGGGCAAAGAATTTTACCGGTATTGTCTATCCGTCTCGTAACACCATTTTGAGAGGCATTGTCTTTCTTTCGGATGGACTATTTGATTCGACGGGTCTTTGTTCCACGCAACACATAAATTCGATTCTTTTCTTATTCCCCCTCGTCTTGTTCTTCATGCTGTCAATTAAAGATCAGAATTATTGAGGAGTCGGGAAAATTTATTTTTCTAACTTCCACAGCGTTGGCACTTGACGAGCCGATAGAAATACAGTTCTCAAGGGAGCCAGCTTCTTTCGCAAGAAAATTACCATAAAATATGCCATTGTAAGGGGGGCGTTTATCGCTCTAATATTACACTTTTTATTAACAGAAAAATGAACCTAATGAATGCGGTGAATTTTCATACAAACGAAGTTGATGCGAAATCATTAGTCAATGAGGGAGAAAAGAAAGAACAAAATAGAAAATTCTAGTCTTTTCATCAAATCATTTACGGAACTACTGACTTAAAAATTAAAAAAAAAAAAAAAAAAAAAATGTACACCTAAAGAACATCTATGCACGTAAAAAGTAGATATATATAACATTGCTAACAGACTATAAAACATTGCTAACAGACGTTTAGGTCGAAAGTACTTGGCGGAAAATTAGCCAATCCCAAGTTTTACAGAGCTGTCCAATAGTTTGAGTGAAATGCATATAGAAGCGAAGTTTTTTAGAATGCTTTTACAACACACTTACATTTATGAAACCTCTGACTTCGGAACGATTTACAAAGTGTCCTAAGCCAGCGTTTTTAAAACTTTTCCCAACTGATGACCATTTTTATAATACAGAACATTCTGAGGACCACTTTACTCTTGTCCTCTTCGAAAGCAATTTTTAAAATACAATTAATTAAAATTGATTTAATTTTACATCGATATTAAATAATTAATTTAACGGACAAAAATTTATACTCGTTTCTAATAATGAAAAGGCTGTTAAAAGTTCAGATAGTTTTTATCTTATTAATTAAAAATTGAATTAATGTTAGTATTCACAGTAATGAGATAGATAAGCCTACCGATTCTTGACACAGCTGTTCTGTGTTCAGATGTATGCTGGTAAACTTAAGTCTGATATCAGGGTATATATCAAACAGATTTCGGCACTTCGTTCTCATTTGAATTAGTTATAAAAAATCCATTCTCATACGTAGAAGCAAATTAAGTTATAATTTTTAAATTCCAATCGCACAGTTTATCACAATCGCACATTCTGTTATCAATGGTAATGAACCCAGCGACGCCAAATGTGCAGAAAAAGAGGGCGAGAGCGCTGCAGTCATGGTGTTTTAAATCCCTCTTTGTTTAAGTCCATAAGTTAGGGTAACCAGCAATAACTTTTCAGAGTTGAAAGATAAAATTTTAAAATTCAGATATAATTTCAGTGTTGAGATAAAAAGTCGTAAATGATTGCCTTTTGTAATTTCCACACTCTCGAGATTTTCAGCTACAGCAGGTGTGGCCATAGCGCGGCTGTGGCAGGAGTGTAGTTCTTATGCAAATAAAATATATTTGACAAATACGGTAAACTCAAACTCTTCAGTGTCCAAAAGAAAGTACTTAATTTATTTCATTTCTTTTTATAAAGTCATCAGACGTGTTTTTCCGTTTGAAACCTGTTTCACTACGTTTAAAGTGATGTAAATATGGACTTGCAGCTTTTCGAAAATCTAGTTGCGGCTGTGGAGTAGCTCTTACTGATATGAAATTTGGTGAGCTACAAGATGGTATACGCACTTTATTCAAATTTTATTTTTCGTCTTTTTGGGAAATCTAGAAGCACCACAATCCGTGAACAACTTGCAGGCCATGGACACCACAGTTTGTGAAACACTAGCTTGAAAGATATTCAAGAGTGAGTAGTTTAAAGACTTTTTAGAATGCTTTTAAATTACAAACATTAAATAAAGCGGCGAATAATCTTGAGCATAATGTAAATTAGTACAAATTTCTAAGAGGCGTATAAGCAATTATTATACAAAATTAAACTTTATCAAATATTGAAAGTCAAAATTCTTATTAACCCAGAAATTGTTTTCAAGAATTTCATTCCACAGAAGTTCAGAAAAGTATAGCTACATAGCTACTCAATTGCGTGCGATAAAATTCGTTTCTATAAAGCGGCTGAATAATAAAACACGCACGCTATTATAAAAACAAAAACTGCGAGACTTCTCCCAACTTGCATTTCTTCCTTTCTTCTCCTTCAACGTGGCGTTTTGTCTCACGTTATCCTATCGACTTCAAATCGACACCATTCTGAAACGAAGGTAGTTCACCTTACGATACCACACGGCATCTTGCTGAAGACTACAAAAAAACTTAAGCACGTCTAATATTAACCTAACTATTTTTATGCGTGCCGACAACATGGAATTTTAATATTAAAAGTCAAATAATTAATCATACGCGTTAACTTTATAATAATTTAGGTGAAAATGCTGGAGAAAGGTCAATGTTCGGATTTGTTGAACTTTAAGTGCGACTGATAAACCGTCAATCCCAAGTATTAAGTTAACCCTTTCGGCCCTGCTGGTGGCGACTACCATTTTTAGATGTAGAGGTGTATTTTATCGGTAGTCGAGATTACTTTCGATAGCACGATATGACTTGTAGTAGCTTCAATTTGTCGAATGGATTTATTACAATTCACTATGACAGCAGCAGAAAGTTTAGTATTTTCCGGATTCGCTGTCAATACACCATCGAAACAAGGCAGGAACACTCAGGGACCCTTAGTCCTAGGAATTCACCCATTCGAGCAGCCAGAAGCCCCACGTAGTTCTTGTACACGACGAACGATACAACAACACTGGACTCAGGTCACTAAAAATGAGCTCGAGCAGCTTATAAACTGGAAACAGTGCGAAAAATGCAAAATACCACTTTGTTTAGCAAAAAATAAAAACTGTTTAAAAATAATTCCATGTACTTTAGTAATATTACAACAAACTTTAGTAATATTACAATCTATATTTATATTTTTACGCATTTTCACCCTGAGACCCGATGGTGGCAATTGCCTAGCCATCCTAGTTTCTACAACTCAAGTAGGAACTTGTTAATATATTGCAAGGGAGTATTTCTAACAACTATAAACGATTCCCCCTCTCGTTTTACAAAATAGAGGGCTGAAAAGAGTTAGAAAAATATCAGTTCCGATAAATTCAGGCATCGCTTTCAACTTAATAGCTCATTTTATAAGTGCTCAGAATAATTATTCACAATAGTGCTTACAGCCAAGCTTCATATATTAGACTTAATGTAATTCGAGAATCATTTGATTAGGTTTCCTTGGCCCGAATTCACATTTCCTTAGAGCATGGTTCATATATTCATGTTTCCTTACCTGAATATATGAACCATGCCCTCGCTGGATAGAACTACAATCTTCCTACTCCTAACTGGATGTGCTCAAAATCACTATAAACACAGGAGAAATATTATAATACATTAAATAGTTACTTCTTTCATTAATAATAAAAGTTACAACTTGTCTGATCTCTGGATTTAGGCTAAATCGATTTAGACTGGAGCAGATTGTATTGGATTGGCACTACATCATTAAGAAGAGCAGCAATTTGCAGTTCCCCCTCTTAATTGTGTACATCAGTGAAGATGCATCCAACATTTCTCCTCGTATTAAAATAGAGTGAAAACTTCATTACCACTTCATATGATCAGCAAGGCTAATGATAATAGCATTGATCCACATTCAACGTTCATCACTGTGCCAGGAAGATTCCGTGTATTTTTCAATGGCAACCTATATATTAGAGTTTTTAATAGACGTGGCCTGAAAATTAAAAGTTTCGAACATGCACAGTTAGAGTAAAAGTGGGAGAAACATTAGAAATTTATCCCATTGGTCGTAAAGGTATAGTCTGCCGCACTAACTGTACAGTTCCGCCTCAATTCTGAGAGAGAACACACCGGGGTGGCGGTCTAAGGATCTCTTACGCCGCTCTTTCCCTACCAACAATCTCCACAGAAGACTTTCGGATCGCCGAGTTTTTTGAGTGCCCCGTTGCAGCACAGACAGTTTACATTCACTATAGTCATGCCTTCTCAGAGATTCGAGTCAGGGCTCATCGGTATGGCAGTCAACGTCATTCATCATTATACCAGGTGGGCGGCCTCCAATATGTAGAGCAGCATAATGAAAACCTCGACAGATGTGATTTGGCTGATTTTAAACTTGTACTGCAGTGCTATATACGCATGCAACTAGTATGCATTAAAATTCAAGCGAAAATGTACATCATAAAATGCATGTTTACTTCTTGCTACTTTACTGTATGAAACGGGTTTTTCTATAGACAATTACAAAAGCAGAATACTTTCTCTTCACTTGGTTTCGTAGCTGCTCTTGTGATATCACCAAAGATATTCGAGAAATATAATTAATTAAGAACTCTCTAAATATTACTAGGATGAATAAAAATTTTTCGTTCTAACGCACAAAAATGTTTATTATTGTTATTATTTTTCACCTATTTAATAAGCATATTTTGTTATTTTATTCGTTAACAGAAGCCAACTCTCCAGAATTTGCACGGTGACACTCAGGTAATCATTTTCGATTTGTACGATGGCAATGAATGTACTCATTTGAAATACAAAACAATAATTCCCAAGCTAGTTCAAATTTAAAAAAAAAAAATTAAGAACTAAACCAGAGCGAAAAAAAAGGTAATAATCCACTTTTAACTTTCCGTCGAATTCCATCGTTATTTCATCATAGGATGCGCCGTGTTTGGATACCATTTGGGGTATCGATTCATAAGCAAAGCGTTCAAGGGGAAAAGCCAATTAGCAAGACAGTAATCATGACGGCCAACACACGTGCCATATACCCTACCGGTCACTAAAACCAATCGAAAACAAAAATTAACCCATAATAGTTGCCCTTAGCAACGAAAGACGAACACCAATAACACAATCATCCAGGGTGGAGAGGAAAACCCATTCCTCCGTCCCTAAAATTAACAATGAAACTGTCAACTCAAGTTCAATGCCCCCTAATATGTTCAACAGAAATAAATCACACTGATTGAAAAAAAAAAAAATACAGTAGCAGATAAATATGTAATGTACACTCTGATCCATTCTAACCCTGAGCCGCATAGCTACCTGCATAACCTAACGATCAGTTCAGAGACAGCTCTCGATTTCAAACAGAAAATCGCATTTAAGGCGCATTTTCGAAAAACGGAAAATGTAGCCGATATTACTATCTTTTTTAAAGCATCGGAGGTGCTATTAGATCCTGACTTTTTTACCCGTATCACTTTTCAAATAAAAGGATGTGGCCATTAAATGTTATCGCTTTGTATTATTTTTAAAGAAATAATAAAGAGAATACATATAAAATAAAATAAAATAAAATGTGTGGCAAAGCTTAGCACTCTATCGTGAATTCTAAAGATACGCTTGTTCTTAAATATTTTGTGATTTTGCTGTTGAATTTTATGTGACATAAGTTCGAAGAAAGTGATAATTTCACGGACACTACCAATCATATGACATTACTTATCACGGCCCCTTTAGCAGCTGCTTGATGTACGATCTTATTGTTAATTTAAACAGAAAATTATTGAATTATTGATAAGCAATGTGATATAGTGCACTTTATTTAGTTATGCAGCTCTTTTTCGGTGATTTTCCGTCTAGGAAAATAAATATTTGTTTAAATGGTCTGTATTCTTTCTTTGCGATTCCGAGAGGGTCTTAGAATGGCGAGTTTCATCATTACAACAACAAATTTAAAAAGCAGTTCGTATGGGGGAAAAAATTACGAGGATCTGAATTTGAATCTTTTTAAACAAAACGATAAGAAATACTTCACTTTGAATTAAACCCATGAATACTTTTGAATACAGGCAGTGTCAAAAAAGGCCACTCTATGAAATGTAATCATTTGCATGCGAAATGGAAAGAAATATTATTATTAACTTGAATTTAATATTTGCGATTAATTATCGCATTATGTACGTCATCAAAATACCAGTACAATAACAGCGTTACTGCGTTTCGTTTAGGACGGAAGTGACGTTACAAACCATATCCTCACAGACACGTATTTGAGCTTATCTATGATGGCAACATTTGTGACATCATTTCTGCTCTTAGAATATAGGAAATATAAAAAAAAATTGAACTACGGTTTATTAACTATGTCTTTTATACTGAATAAATAATTACATAATAAATAATATACATTACATGATGTCTGTTTATATAATATTTGCACTGCAATGGTGCATCACATGTAAAAGTTTAGCCATATTTCTCTAGTAAAAAAAAACTAAGACTTGCGGACGGTGTAGGAGACAACGCTTGTCGCGGTATATGCGATATACTTACATAACATTGGATCTACGGCATAACCTTAAATTTAGCAGACACTGGCTGCGATACTGAGGAAAAAAAAAAAATGCATCTTCTTTGAGATGAAGACCGGTTTTTCCAATTACTCAAGAAACGAAGGTGTTTTGAAGGAGGAATTGGACTCTTATGCTTGACGGGCACTAATATAGCGTGCAAAGTAAAATCGTTATCCCGTGTTTTAGGAGTTCGCGGTGTGAAAGGATGCAATGCTTGACCGTAGTACACGCAGTGTATTGCACAATATCCGGATTAAGACATAGTTATAAATTCTGGCTTCGGAAACCCACATAAGAGGAGAAGATCCATCAAATCACTACATGCGACATCATGAGCAGTTAACTTTAAGACATAAACCTGACAGACTTTTATGGACAAATTTTACATAACGTAGCTTCTGTTGTACGTATCAGCAATGGCAGAACACGATGCAACTTTACTGCATTACGAATGTCAGAATTTCTGTAAAAGAACTATAAAGACTCCATAAACATCCACATTGCGGATTACCTTTATTTTAGGGTATTTTTAATTTATAATTATTCCGATTTTTCATTTTAGAATTGAAGTTTACAAATCTTCAAGTTATTAAACGAATTCAAAAAAGAGTATTCACAAGTAGGACGATTGGACACTGCCATTTTCGAAATTTATGTATTTACGCAATATGAAACGGAACGCTGATATTTACAACGTTCCTGTATTACGAACAAGCTATTAAATCTATACCTACGTAAAGAAATGGCCAATATTTAAAAAGATCGTATTTGATTGCCCTGCGCCAGTCAAAATGGATTTAAAAGTAATGGTAATATTACTTTAAATATTTAAAGTATCATAAATGGATTTAAAAGGCCACCTTTCATTATTACATTTTCATTTCTAATATAAAATTCTAATAAAAATAGCTCTAATAAAAACATGCATTAATATAAAAATGGCCAATATCCGCACGGGCAAACTGACACTAGACAATTCTACCATCTCATGTGTGTCAAAATTTATTTTCCTTTTTTAAATCTTTACAGCAGCAGCAACAACATTAATAATAATAATAATAATTAACAAAAACTGATAAGGGTTCAGAATTTAAAGGTCACACAAAAAGGTTCCTTTAAAATTTAATACAGTTTTATCAGTAGAGATTATCAATGCGAGATGGCCCAAATTGAATAGCGAAATATTTTAGAGGATACTACAAGAATACACATTTAGTCTAACATCGGAACGTTATATACCTTCTGTGTATTTCTATATATATATATATATATAACGTAATAATCCTATAAAAATTAATCCCCCCCTCATATATCGCAAATGAAGTGCATTTTTATTTCAGACAATACGATCGATTATGTCAAAAAATAATTTTAAAATCTGCATCTAGTAGAACAACAGCGCAGCAGTGGCGTAGCGAAGGGGGGGCAAGGGAGTTTATGATGCCCGGGCGCCGCTAACAGAGGGGCGCCAAATGGTCTCTAAACAAGATTTTCATCATATCATTGTGTTTTCTTCAGGGGGGGCGCCAAAAAGGTATTTTGCCCCGGGCGCCAGTTATGCTCGCTACTCCACTGCCGCGTAGTTTGTTAATGAACAACAAGCAGAGTTAATTTAAAAGATGAATATACTTATATTTTGCCGAATGGCAACACATTCAAATGAAAAATAAAACAACGCACTGACAGTGGACGACGCAAAATAGTGTTTCGAGACTAATAGCCTTTAAGATTTAAAAAAAAAAAAAAAAAAATTCAAAACATCATTTAGTGTACAATTTCGGAACGTAAACCGGAGATCTTTTTCAAAAACTTTCAAAGCTACCGACTACTTCGAAGAAAACACGAGTGTTCAATGATCTTTTCCTTGATTTTGCTGAAAGCACCCAGATTAAAGGAACTCTTTGAGATGCAAATGGAAAAAGACGATAAGTCTATTTATAAACCTGAATCCATGCTGCCAGGAGAAGAGGATTCATCAAATTTCGACAGATGTAACTGTCGACGGCTTGACAAACGACCTAACTTTATTTTTCTTTGGCTTTCGAATTCGACGTCTACACCACTATGTTTCCTCCCCTTGCGCAATGCAATGGCGATGATACCGTTGAAGAAAATTTTTTAAAAAATCTCAAGAAATTCCGAGTAAAAGGCGACATTAAGAACAGGTATCACATTCAGAATTTCAAACAAAAAAAGAACGTCGTTACGTCACAATAAAACCAGAGAACAGCACGCCAAGTTGTTTAAGAAAACTGAAACCAAACTATAGACAGACTTTTTCAAGGCAACGCGACTTTCTGGAACATTAAGCAGAAGAATGTTGACCCCTTTAATTTACTTTTATGGGTACATTCTTTTACAGCTGTTTTTCAAAAATGCACCTTTCAAAACGAACGTGGCTTAGTTATATACAAACTTGAAAAAACTCGCTAAACTGTATACTATTACTGAAATTGCAAAACCGTCCATTATATTTTTTAGCACCACACGTGCTATTAGTCTTGATGCTCACTTTCTTCTGTCCGTATAACTTTTCAAATAAATGGATGCTGTCTCCAGATGTTATCGCCATGCATTAAAGAAATCATACAGGAGTATATATGTATGGCAATACTAATATTAAAATGAAGCTCTGAATATTATCGCCATTTCTTATTTTTAAGGAAATAATATAGCGAATATAAAAGCATATATGGCATCACTAATAAAGGATGTTGCCACCAATTGTTATCGCCATGCATTATTTTTAAAGAAATAATAAAGGTTAAAAAGGCAAAAAAAATTATCGGATAAGCAACTTCGCACAGAATTTCTATATATATTTCTTCGTATTTATGTTACAAATAAAAGAAAATAATAAATACTTTCAAGTAAAAATCAAACCCTGCACAAAAACAGAGCATAATATTTTACAAATAAGTTCCACCAGCAGAACTAATAATATTTTTTAATCAAACTATTTCCTGTGGAATCCTGGGTAAGAAATGCTGAGTCAGACCATGACCCAAATTTCAGAAATGTGAATGAAAAAATATGCCCCGCTGTATTTATATTCACAAAAAGAGACTGTGTTTGTGGGTGACTACAAGAAAGAAAAAAAAAGGGGAAGACGTTTCCGCTTTTACAGCTAAGACGTACGTAATTTTGTTAACTTCTTTCTTTTAAAAAAAAGCTGCAAGGACAGAAGATTTTGTTTTTAGAGGGGGAACAGAGGAAAAAAACCTCATCCATTAAAATAGCAACTTCGAAGATCGGTAAACTTGAAACTATAGAAGCTAATCGAGAATAAAAAGCAGATGTTTATTTTAAAGGAAGAGGGGGAGGGAAATCCTGCAGAAAAAACGGAAAAAAAACTCCGACTCAGTTTATAACAGAAAAAGGAGAAAAAGTACAAAAATATATCAGCAGCGAGAAAAAATGTTTGCTTTGGTTATTTAGGTCCGAAAAATGCTAGTAGATTCGGGATTCGAAATCTCTGTTCTGACGTTTGACTTTTTTCTCTCACTGGTGAAACAGAGACGCTTCAGATATAAATGAATTCTATTTATGAAGTCAGCAGGTAGCGTTTAGAAAATTACTGTAAAAAAAGCGCAAGAAATTAGGCCACAGGTTAAATTTAGACCTGTCACTGATAAGAATATTCCTTTCAAAAAGAAAACTTATAAACGCCCCCTGAAAACGAAAAAAAAAAAAAAGAGAGAGATGTAAAATATGGCGGAGATAAAGCAAAAGAAAGAGACTACCTTTTACTTGACAATCTTATTCAGGAAAAATAAATAAATAAATTTAAAACAATTAACATTTACCTGTTAGGCACTTTAAAGCCACTTATTCCACTCAAAAACCAAGCCTCATAAGTATAGTAAAAACTCGTAACTCATACGTGCTGCCGAAAAAGGTTGAATACTGTAATTTGTTAAAATTCTCTAATTTCCTTTTCTGCAGTGATATCGACGCTGGTTTGGTCCAACCGGTGGAGGATTAGCCGAAAAGGAAAATAATGTATTTTGAGCCGAAATTAATTTATTACTCCGCACAGAAGGGGAAACGAAGCAGCTTGCACGTAAACAAATACTCCCCATTTTGTAAAAATCTCCCAACTTATTCGGAAGTTAACTTTTTCTTAAATCCGATGTCTTCAGTTGGTCTACATTTGGCGATCGTCTCCCGAATTTAGCATATAAATTAGTATCATTTACTTCAACAGAGCAATGTACGTTTTCTCTGTTTGATCGTATTTTGAACGAAATTACTCGTCATACAATTTATGTAGATCTGATTGTGTTTAATAACTAAATGCTGAAATAAATTTGAATTTGAAGGACTAAAAATTTTATTCTAAGTGTTACGTTAAAAATGTTATTTATTTGTTCATGGCAAAGCACTTGAGTACTATCTGCCAGATGGGAGGACTTTCTAAGGGAAACTGACTCGTATACGCGCTAAACATGGGGAAAACCAAGACAACGCTCATGCAGCCAGACCGTTCACTGGGATTCAAACCTTGTGTTTCGGTAGGGATCATGACCAAAGTTCTGGAGGAAAACCGGGAGGTGAGCAGCAACCTTGAGACGCCTATCTTCCAGAAATTTACAATAACAAAGTATAATATGCATAATGAAACACACATGACAATTAATACGATCTGAACATGATGGTTCGCACATAAAAGACAGTGTACCATATAACAGGATGCGCGATCAATCAACAGCCGACAATGCGTGTGATGATGATGATATAGTAACCACATTCATAAGATGGCACAACCAGACAATGAGCGAAGTTCAAAAATATAAGAGGCGCATGCGCAAAGTGTAGAATGAACAGTGTAGAATGAATGAAAATGGTGATGGCAACACATTAGCATACAGTAAATTCCTACCAAGCACGAATATGAGAAATGTGATTTGGCATATGCACATTAACTCCATTTACACTCATGTCCATAAATTAAGGATAATGCAAAATCAGGCAAAGGAAGAGTTAGAAGCAAAACAAATTTGACTTGTTTGTAAAGCTTATTTATTAAACAAAAGGTAAAGAGCAAAAAAAAAGATGATATATGTTTGATATTATTAAACATATTAGCGATTTTTTCTCCTTGGAGCAAATTACAAAAAAAAAAAAAAAAAAAAAAAACAATATTACATGGTTGGTATGATTGTTAATACATTGTATGTCTCCCAGACGATGCAATACTAGGCATGCTGAGTATCAAATTATCGATCTGATCTTGGGGGCTATTACACCACTCAAAAAGCTTTCCGAAGTTCCGGTAGACATGTAGGAGGAGGTTCACGGGCTGCAACTCGTCGGCCAAGCAGGTCCCACACGTGCTCTACTGGATTCAAGTCCGGTGAGAATACTGGCCAGTCCATACAGGTGATATCCTCCGATTGAAGGCATTCGCTCACGATTTTTGCACGGTGAGGACGGGCGTTGTCATCCATAAACACAAATTGTGCGCCCATGGCGCCCCGAAACAAACGTACATGTTGTTCCAGAATGACGTCCCGATAGATTTGGCTTGTCATGGTTCCAATTTGAACATGCAGGTCAGTTCTGGAACCCAGAATAATTCCACCCCAAACGAGCACTCCTGCACCACCGTAACGGTGTCGTTCAATGATGTTTTCTTGGTGGTAACGGGTACCTGGAGCTCTCCATATGAAAGTCCGGCGAGAATCAGAATGCAAGCTAAACCTGGACTCGTCGGAAAACATCACACAAGCCCACTGTTGCGGTGTCCAAAATGCATGCCCTCTACTCCAAGCTAACCGCAGACGACAGTGATTTGCAGTAAGTGGAACGCATCTGTCTGACAGGTCTACGAGCATCTAGACCAATCTGCCCTAAGCGTCTGTACACGGTCTGCCTTGAAATTATCGTACCAGTGGCTGAAGAGGGCTGACGAGACAGGTCTGAGGCTGCGCTCCGCCTGTTTCTTTTGACAGTAACTGCCAAATACCGGTCCTCATTCGGTGTTGTAACTCTGGAGCGACCTGTGCTGTAACCTCTACTCACATTACCATCATCTTGGAATCGTTGCCAAAGCCTGGAGATGAGACTCTAAGCAATTCCAAGTTCGTCTGATACTTCCAGTTAGGTACGCCCACATTCCAGACGGCCGATAATTCTACCACGTAAAAAATCATCCAAATGCGTCCTTTGTGTCATAACTATTCGGTTATTGCACTGAAATGCTTATAAAGCGCCTGCGAACAATTTTACTTCTTTGCTTGTATTCCTTATATATTGTTAGGATAAATTTAAGTATTTTGCATAATGAAACTCGAAAGGCATACGAAACGAAAGTGCGCCAAGGTATATATTGGCGAGAGAAAGTAAAGCTCGGGTGCAATGCAGTATATTTGATTTTCACCCTAGCTACTGGTACCTGGCCAAAGGTCTAATCCAGTAGTACTTTCTTCTCTTTCAGGTATGATGGCAAAGTATGTTCCTGTTTATTTTTCTTATTGCCTAATATAGGTAAGCCTGATGATATTTAGTACTGAAGATGATTCTATGTAAGTTATTCTTTTGAATACTTCAATTTTAATGTCTGTGAAGATTATTACTTTTTGTTATGCTTAAGTTAAGCAAAATTATCCTATTTTATTAAATAAAGATTTCGTAGTTAATCTTTTGACTTATGATTCTTTAATTCTGTGCTTGAGGAAACGTACTCATTACGCCTTCAGTGCTAATGCACAACCAACATATATCACTCTCTTACATTCTCGTCATTGTGACGTACCATCGATGTCATCTGGTTACTTCCTGAAATTTGCATATGATTCTTGAAGATGTGTGTAGTGATTTTACAGGTGATATATTTATTTTACAGTTCGACTTCCGCGTGACTCCGAATTATCCTTAATTTATGGACATGAGTGTAATTTGTCCAAAGCTAGTATTTCATTCACGCGCAGTTCAACATTCAATCATCAAGCTAGGAATGGTGGGTAGCATCAGCTCTGCCCAAAAGTTATCTACAATTTTGAATGATTCTTAACGATTTAAAACGAAGCTAAAAAAATCGCAAACTGCAAATGCAACTGGCGGCGAAGGGTTACCAGATATGTGTGTGTGATTATAGCAAAGACTCGAGGGCTATCTGTCTAATGGGAGGAATGCCTTCGTGGAGGTCTTTCTAAGGGAAACTGGCTCGTATACACGTTACACATGGAGAAATCCACGAAAACGCCCATGCAGCCAGCCTGTTCGTGGGATTCGAACCTCGGACCGAACTACCAGGGTTACCAGATATGAAAGAAGAAAAAGTCTGAATTAATCGAGAAACGACGAATGAAAAATTGGATGATCTTAAGACGAAAGCATTCTTAATGATGCAGAAGATAAAGCACCCTGCAAAAGATTAAATGATTTGCTATGAAAGCACAGGAACTGTCACATTTTGCAACGGTGATTCACCTGAATAAATAAAGCAGAGGACATCGAAAAACTCTGTACTCCTTACCTTTAAACTTTTAAAGGTAAGGTCGATCACCAACCGAAACAAAAATCCCCACCATTAAAAAAAAAAAAAATTCTTTCGGTTATTTTATAAACAGCCAATATTAATTGTTTCAATTAACATTTTTTTAGCCCAAAGGAGCGTCATTAAAAGCGTTGTATGGTTTTCTAAATTGTTGCTATCAAATATTATCGCTCTACATTATATTTAAAGATATTAAATAATAAAGAATCTGTATGAATGTATGCATGTTTCTTGCATAGTGAAAATCATAGGTACATACAGCCATCAAATTCTCAATAACATTCGGTCCTACACCCGATTGAATATGGGCACCTTAAAGCCTGAATTTATTTCATATTTTGTAAAAATGTTAACGAATTTTTGATTAAAAACTCAACGATTTCAAAGCCACCAGTGGCAACACTGTACGGAATGCTGTTTTTTAATGTTTTTAGTCCAAAGGAGTGTTATCCCAAATGCTCTCGAAACGTGTATGTGTGTGTAAATGGGGAAAAAAAAAAAAAAAAAGCTCCTTTGGGCATAAATATAAAAACTCAAAACTTTCGCAATTTTATTTTTTTTTATTACAATAGCATTGAGGTTTGTGTAAATTATACGTATTTTCTTAATCTGAATTGCACGGAACACATTTTTCCATAGAAAATTTAACTCTACGGAATGCGATTTCGCCAGTGTATTAACGACGTAATCTCGCGTTCGGCATGGATTGATCGTGTTCACAAGATATCAAAATAGAGTAACAGACAGTGAACTACATTAAGACATGCGTATTATTTTTACCTCTGGATGTGGTAGCGTTTATTATTGGCACATAACTTGAGAATTTTATCTTTGGTAAATATTTTCAGTGTCAACTACCGCTACATAGAGACATGCACTTAACAGCTGCACAAAATTATCTTAAATCTAACTAATGTAAGTAATAAGTGACTAACTAGTATAAGTAATAAGTGAAATACTAAATGCTGCATTTAAATTACAATATACCACCCAAGCTATGGGGTGGGAAAGAGGAACCACTTAAATGCACATAAAGAGAGAAAAGCAAGACGGGGAAGACATGCAGTCACGCCCCCTTTTCTGGCAGAAGATCAACTTGGCTGTTTCAGCGGCAGTCACCATGCGCTGCAACCTGAGTTTAGCCCGTGAATCAACGGTTCAAGCTTTCTTGGCAGAAATCTCCAGACAAAAATATAACGCTGGTAAATTTCCTTTCATATTTTATACACAAGGGCTGTTTTTATAATTTTTTTTTTTTTTTTTCCTTTGAAGATAAATGAAAATAAAGATCCAGCTGAGGCACAGCATTTACAGAAGAGGTGTAATGAGAAAGAAGAAACAGAGACATATTCTTTTTTGGATTCGAAGAAAGTGATGTTACCAGAAGCACTAAGAAGAAAAATGGGAAGTATTCAGATATTTTTCACCTGTGGTTTCACCAATTTGAAAAAGAAAAATCGCAAAACATTGCAAATGACGCGAGTAATAAGACTGTTTGAGAAAATTACTTGTTTTTCTCAACTCTACGAATTTTTATCACTATTCATATAAACAATCACATACATTTTTTTTAACATAACGTTCTAGCAAAAAAAACTTATTTCAATTCCCTCAAAATTATACGCCTGACTGTTTTCGACGTAATAATCGACGTTTGTTATTGCAAGAATATAATTTGCTATACTAAAAGAAGACAAAAAAAATAAAAGTCAGCAACTACTCAATGAAGGTATATTTCTCAGAAAATGTTATGTGCAAAAAATCTGCATCTAATATTTTCAGGGAAATCTAAGTCTGTTGATGTTTTGTGGCATTTGAAAAGCAAATTTCAGTTTCTACAGTACACAAAGGGTCTTCCAATAAGAATATCATTTTAAAATGAAATAAAATAAAAACTATTTCAGATACAACCAAACTTTTTATATTATTTTGAAATACAATTTCTGACATTATGTTTTGAACAAAACATCATTCAAGACTTATACAAAACCGAATTCGATAAACACAATTTTAGATGATTGTATGCAATAACTCGGCTCTTATGTCACGAATGCAGCGTTCGATGCTTCAAGGGCTCGTGGTTAGTTCGTATTGACCACTGATTTCAAATAACCACACAAAATGTAACCTAAACGAGTTAAATGCATATTATGCTCACGATCGAAAGACAGCAGGTAGTTGTTCACACAGTTAACATTAGGACACATGTTTTATAAACTATACTCAAAATTTCGCATTAACATTCTGTTCCTTAATTTGTGACACGGCGCACAGATTCTTTGCTGGACGAAAAATACGAATTTATCCACAGGAATTATTAACATGATTAAGGTTGCAGCTTTAAGAATTGTGCGACAAACTATTTATAACCTTACTGACGAACGTTCCATGTTTCTAACTGCTGACAAAAAAAAAAAAAAAAAAAAAAAAAAAAAAAAGAATTCGGAAGATGCATAATAGAATGACAACAGATTTATATACATGCATATAAAAGTGGATTACGGCTATTTTTCAATTCAAACGGGCTGATCCTTTTGTTGTTAATATCGCTGAGGTTGCCATGACCACAAACTGGCCGCAGAAAACTAAAATCTCTCCAACTGTTCCCGCCCTTTTAGATCTGTTAGCTTCAAAGCCATTGTTCGAAGCGATTCTCTTAATAATCTCACCTCCTTGCAAAATGAACTGTTTAAACTAACAGACTATGGAGTAAAAATGATTCTTTTTAAACCGGTGTCGTATACGCACTTGAATTACTACATTTATTATATATATATAATCATCTGTTTGTGCCCGCCTCCCATATTTCAATCCTTCAACTTCATTTTCGAAATGAAAGTGATGAATAAAATAAATCGTTATATTGTTGCCGCAATTTCTTTCATTACAATAAAATGTCAATATATTCTGTTTTTAATCGCCCGTTCTCGCTGCTGCGAGATTAATAAGTTTTCGTTAGGGAAAAATCATCATTTAATGAATGGCAAAAACAGTCTTTATTTGCATTTTATATTGGCATTGGCAACCACTTTTATGACCGAAATTCTTTTTTCGGATGATCAACACTGCCACGCGCTTTGTTATGCTATAAAATAATAAATACAACAACTAGAGAATAAAGAAAAAAACTTTCTACTTTTTCTCCCATTTAGGAACTGGAAGCATTCACCAGTTTTAACAATTTTATGAAATAAATTATGCAGAAACTTGATTATCTTTCTTAAAAATGCGTTTGCTCCAAAGATTATTCAAGCCAGAACCTTTTTACTGTTAATGGATAATAATGTAATAATAACAGAATAAAAATAAATACAAAAGTGAAAGAACATTCGGGGGGTGATCTCAATTACAAAGATCCATTCGACCGAATATTCCAGTCAGTCAGATTCTATCGGCAACACAAAAAGTGAATTTATAGTAAGAATAGCCTTTTTAAAAATAAAACTCGCTGTACTCTTTCTTTTTTCTACTTTTTTTTTAACTGTTCGCCAAAAATGTCCTGTTTATGCCCGTTTCTTTCGAACAAAAGTATAAAATGAGCAAAATTGTTATTTCATGCAACTTATCTTGATAGCAATAATTGTTACACGACCTTTTAAGAATACGTTTTGAAACTGAGATACTAATACGCATATATATTTTTTCCCCATAAAATAAACAAATATCGATAGCAATCAAGCATTACTGTCATTTCCCTTCCTCCACAATGAATTAAATGATCGAAAATTTATTTCTCAAAAGTGCATGTCTTTTACATTGAAATAAAAAGCTTATTAAAAACTTATTGCAGAAATGGGAGAAACGTTAAATTACAAGCAATTATGAATGGAAAAAATATCCTAACGATGAAGGAACTATAAAATCGGTATCGTAGAAAACAATCTAATAAACACAGCTACGAATTTCACCAGTGGAACGGCAGCACAGCCATTGGTTAACGCTGAAAACGTTAACTAGCAACGAAAAAATGCAGAACTGGACGAGAAGACATGCACCACACACAATACATAGTCGACAGCGGTCATATTACTTAGTTCATTTTTGCTGCGTATTAATAACATTTATCAAAAGAAAATTCCGGCACAACTAGGCAAGTAGATTTCTGTTTGTCTTATCAAAGTCACAAACTAAAATATTACTTGGTAAACAGTGCTGGCACCTATAAGAAGTCTGTTTTTTCATAAACCGATCTTTATAAAAATGCTGGCACTTTTTTAAGCCGAAGCGATCTAGTGACATTTTCTGAACTGAGGAAATCTAGCCGACCATCATGACGTCAGTACTTTCATGGTGCTAATCTTACGAAAATGTCCTTTTCAAGTAATCCAGAGACTCAACAAGTATCATTCATAATTGAAATCCAGCTTCAAATTTTTCAGCCGTGCGCCGCGTGTCTTTCCTGCGGGATGGAACCGATTTCATGACTACCATCAATCCCGAAATCTTCCAAAATCTGACCTCTTTTAATGTGAATACATACGTAGCAGAAGTCTACGTAACATGAACTGGACAGCTTATAGGACCATTGCATACAGCAATGAATAATTACACTACTAATCACTCTACCTTTCATCACGCCTGACATACATTTCGCAGGGACAGAAAACGAATACAGACTTGACAATGTACTTGCTACTAAATGAATACAATGGAAATGCCATGTACAGTCAGTTCCGACACTAGTGGGTGGGCACCAACACAGCTTAACACACAAAATTGGTAAAGCTCCGGCAACCTACCCATTTGGCCACTTTAGGAGCCTCCAAATGGCAGTTTGCTTATAATTTTAAAAAGGCTACAAAAAGTTTACAAAAAAAGTTGCAAATGTAACAAGATATATAAAAAGGTGAAAAGAAATTTGTCATGGAATCATTGAAGGCATATTATGAGAGTAGATTTAGTGAGCAACACAAGCTAAGCCTTGTTGATGTAGATAATTGATGATGGATTTAAGTCTGTTATATATCTTCGATCTTTTGATGTTGCACCAAGAATCTTTTAGCATGATATCACAGTATTTGGGTGTCTAATGTGAAAACTATACACTGAAACTTAAGTTTCCATTTCATTTCTACAGTTTCCATATGTTATAGCAACATGCTGGAAGAAACTAGATCCCAACCGACTACCAGTATAAACAGACACATTAGGAATAACCTGTCTATTAGACATCAAAAACATAACTGCTAATTAATACAATCCGACAAGCTGCGTTTAGTGTCGAAATCTGTACAATAAAGTGGCAGACAAAACATAACACCTGATCTTCCATAACAGGTTAGAAAATTCGGCACGATATTTTAATGCATTCAGTGAGAGAAGGAAAACCAAATCATGCAACCTTATTTAATTTTTTTAACCAGTCCCATCAGCAGATGCGGGAAGGGGGGGGAGAAAAAAAACGCGTCCTGGGCAAACGAGTACCTGCATGCTTATATGGAATCACGTGTCTCGCCAGCTTGTTTGTGTCAGTAGAAATGCGGGATTTTTCATAACAGAGCAAAAGGGTCACTGCCCAAGCTCAAGGTCTGGATTTTTTTACTGTTACTTTCATTGTGTTTCTGAGCACACGGAGTGGCGGCCCGCCCTATTTTTGCGGTCGGTCGGCCGAACGGGCGTCCACCATGCAAGTTCGGTTTCGCGAAATAGCCGCAGGTATTCAAAAGTCGCTACGCTTAACAGCAGTTTAATGCAGTATCATTTCTTCGCTGTGTATCGTACATGCGTAGTGTGATATATTTTCAGACACTGTGGAACAGCAGTTTAATGCAGTATCATTTCTTCGCTGTGTATCGTACATGCGTAGTGTGATATATTTTCAGACACTGTGGACAGAGTTTAATCCTTTTCTTATCTCTATTATTAAACAATCAAAAATCTGTATGTATGTATGTTTTTCCCACTGTTTGGGAAAACGGCGACACCTAGAGACACCAAATTTTAAGTACATAAGTCTTCAGTCCGAATACATGTATCTCGAAATCTGAATTTTGAATTTCTAATTAGTTTTTGATTTACTATGTCTTTAGTGCGAATTTAAGGAATTTCTAAATAACAGACTCAGTGTTATAAAAGCTTTACGTTGTTACTCGGCACAGCGTTATACTTCGTTTCAAATTTAATCACAAATCTCGGTGATGTAAAAGACGTGTGTTTCCAGTTGGCAGAGAGCAATATATTTGTATTTCGAATTAAATCAACAACAAAAAAAAAAAAAACAAAAAAAAAAAAAAAAAAAAGTTGAGATTTCCAGAATAAAAATATTATTATCTTCCTCACACCGGTGTATTGTCGTTCAGAAGAGCGTAAGATATTTAACTTTTCTTTCGAATTTATTCTGTTATATTACATATAACATGTCTGTCATTTTTCCAACCGCTTTATTTTCCATGCCGATGCTTTAGAACTGCTATGTTTTCCCTTGCATTTTTTTTTTTCCTTCATCGATATTTGTACGACGTTTTACCCCTTTTTCGTTGTTTCCTCCGCGATGGTTTTGGCGGAGACCATCTAAAGTAAGAACTGAAATCGAAAAGAACGATCTTGCCACAGGAGCTATAACTCATCTATCCTGAGATAATACCTCTATTCGAGTCGCGCATGCGTGTTTGCACTCATGGTCACATTACCGTATGAAGGGAGGGCAGAAGACATTATTCGGCTGTGTTGGACGACAAGATACTCGTACAAACAATTGCACGGATATTTTTTCATGAATGATCTAAGCACAACCAAATTTTACTCGGAGAACTCTCTAACTCGCTCCTTTGGCGCACGTGTCCGAAGTTGTAGGTGGTAAACATATCATTAGAATCCCCCTCTTTTTTCATCCTTATCACGGACCCCGCTCCCTAACTCCTACTGACTACTACTAAGGTAACTGAATCTCTCCACAACATCGAACCGCACGAGTGCACACCAAAAGGGAAAGCAGACTCCAATAGCCTTTTCGCGGATAATCTAAAAAGTTCCTTGAGCCGTTAATTATCAACTAATTACGGAAATCATCGTCTGCTTTGACGATAATTATAATATCGTCCATCACCAGGGTCGGCGCTTTTCCAGTCCGGAGGATATTTGATCGTCTTGATCCTTATAATTACACGGCGGACATTCTTTTTATCATCTGCTGTGTCCAAAGAAGAAGATTCTGTGAAACCTCCTTTTTCCAAACTCTAAGAATCGGGTGTACAGTGTCTCTACAGCTGGTAGGATAGTAGCTGCAATTTTTTTAACTCCTAAACCTTGCTATTAGAAAACCCATTTATGCCACCTTCTCTGCATCATATGCCAAAAAGGGGATTATTTCTAAATAGTTGTGGTTGCGCTTCATGAGGTAAATGACCGGGACCGAGGAAGTTGAAAGTTTTACAAAACTCGAGAATTCTGAAGAACAGTTAGGCTTTTCCTTTCTGCCAGCTGCGTTTTGTTTCTCTTTTGAATGCTTCGAAAATATAATTACAGGGGAAATACTAAAACAGGAATATCTATGCTAAAAGCATCAAATCAACAACGAATCCAACAAAGCTAATAACATCGACAAAAATGGGGCTACGTTAAAGGCAGTACATTCCATGGCTCGATTAAAATTTTTATCTAAAACTAGATGATGACCATGTAAGCATACAAAGAAAAAAAAAATGCCAAACACATTTCAGTATATTTTCTGTGCAGTAATCACGTCGCAACATCGGGATCTGCACCAATCAATGCCGTCCTCAAAGAAATGCGTGGATTCTGGGCCATAAACCTTGCCGAATGTCTTGATAAGCACAAACATGAGCAGAAAGAATTCGGATCGGCACCATTTATGAAGAAGTCGCCTTCCCTTCCCTTATATGGTGTTATATTCTCATCAACAAGTTTCGCCTCATTTCTCATACACTTAATGTTACTTTAAACAATTATAGCGAACCTCCAAATGTATTAAAAATTGGATATAATGTACTTTGTGCATATTTTTGACAGAAATTGTTTTCTATTTTTAAACTTTTTCCCAGAATTTCTAAAAATTTCAACTGAAAAGGCGCTAAACCAAGCTGTTTAGTATATTACTAACTTAAAAACTTAACTTAAAAATTCAAGCTGTTTAGTATATTACTGTTCTTTTATCTTCACCCCCCACTTTTCACTTTGTCCACAGAATTCACGAATTTCCTTTCATGCACAGAATATTTCTCAATCACACTCAATGTAACTGAATTTCCCTTACTGTAGGCCCCAATACTTTCCCCAATAAAGTCGAATAAATTCAGTGTTGGCTGCACACCCTCAGATCAAACAACTGATCAACTACACTTGCCATGGTAGACGCAACTCTAAGATCATCTCATGCAACAATGGCCAGTGGGTAGAGGCAGGAGGAAAAAAAAAAAAAAAAAAAAAAAAGGAAAAAATTACTTCGTCACGGGCAATAGAACACGACTCCTAAAGCTACGCCTACACACAAGGTAATGCAGCACCACTGAATGTTCCGACTGGGAAGAGTGGAATATTTTCAGAAAAAACATTTTCGGTAGTAGCGTAGCGTAAGTGGTTATCACTCTCGAATTGTTGTCACACTTCGAGTTCCGCAGATTAGATTTTTTAAGTCGCCTTTAATATGCCATTTGGTGAATTATTATAATAGCATGTTAAAGGCTTTTAGCAAGTACGTTTTTGCTTCAGTTAATGCGCAGTAACATCAGGAGCAAGTTCAGGAATCTTCATAAACCATACTACTGTCATCATACAAAATATCTTCTATTTATACGAGCTCTACTATAAGATTTGCTTCTACGAAATACCTTAGAGTCTTTTGAAATATACAGTTTACATGGAAACTTTTTATTTACAGAAATGTTTTATTTGCTAAGGCTTAGATATTTATCATGCAATAATCCATTTTTTTTTTTTTTTTTTTTTTTTTTTTTTTTTTTTTTTTCCCCATCGTAAATCCTTTTGGGAATCAAGCCTTGAACATGACACGCACAATAATGCACAAGAAATAACAGCGCGGTACTCATGTGGTGAATACAAATAGACACTGGAATTTCCGCGATGTCTTTCTCTTTGGTGCCTTCGAAAATTGCAATTTTTAGCCTGAAAACGAGCTATTAGTCTCGAAACTAAACTATTGAAAAACCACAGCTCTTAAGAATCTTATTTTTTTTTTTTTTTTTTTTTTTATTTTGAAGCGGATTGATTTAAGTAATAATGCATTTCATTAGTGACATGTTTACTGAATGGCGCTATGTACTTTTCTCTTTTCAAATACACAGAAGATATATAACGTTTTTATGTTAGCCTCAGTATCTATTCATCTAATATCCCACGCAATATTTCACTGTTCCATCTGTGCCATGTCTGCGGATAAACCATATTAAACTTCACAAGAGTTCCTTTGGGCAACCGTTAGAATTTGAATCCTTTTTATGTTACTTACAATTTATTTATTTTTAATCCAATGGCCGGATACTTAATTTTTAAGCATTCGTGGGGAACGGGCTATCCCATAGGCAAGTTAGCTGTTTCAGCATTGAACATATTATCGAGAGTCACCACAGACGGTGGCCGATGTTACATCCGCAAAGAAAGTTAAACTAGACTGTTTGGGCAGGGCACAGCACGAGACAGCTTACTACCATTAGAATTTTTTTATGGAGGATGTTTTTAAGAAATCTGACTCGTATTCATGTTATACATGCGAACCCTCATGCAGTTCGTCTAATCGGCAGAAATAGGAGTCGAGCTATCAGTGTTCAACGACTTAGTGCCAATTCAGCAGGTTCAGATTTTAGGCGCAGAGGGAAAGATGGACATCAGAAACGTTATTCCCTGTTTTTTATGCCCCCTTTTATAAATAAGAAAGTAAAGTCAATATATTTCTTTGCCTCAATTTTTGTTTTATCCATTTTGAAAGTGCATGACTTTTCCGGTTATTCATTTTCTGGTGTATAATTTCGATAACATTTACATTGCAATTGCTAGACTGGCAAATCCACTGGTTATTTCCAGTGTTACAGATATGTTCCAGCCATCGTAAACTAGAACTTTATGGCCCATATCGGTTTCAGTATAGACCATGTCCACAAAAGCCCTTGCCCGGCCATTTTCGCAACCACTGGTCATAGACATCTAATTGCAGAAATGTTTGAAATGGCATAAAGATTTGTGCTTCGGCATTTTTACATTGAAAGAGGTCAATTTACTAAACTTTTCATACGTTCCTCTGGTCCCCGTACTTTTATACAAAAAAAATGATATACTCCTTTAAAAAAATAAAACGCAAAAAGTTTCACTTCCGTACAAACCAAAAATTGACCGAAATATTTAATTCCAAATTTGATTTTTCAATTTGCATTAAGACACCCGTTAATAAATAAATAAGAGTAATTCGAGGTTGACTTTTTTTTCTACTTAAAACGTTATTCAATGACATTCTTTTGAAATTCTTTGTTTCTAATTTTGTTACATTTGGTATGTCGAAAGAATTTTCAAACAAGTAGTTTATTACTTTTCCAAATCTAAAAATAGGTTGTTAATATTTTCCTGAAGTTTTTATTACTTTAGAATTATCAGCTGATAATCGTATAAAAATTCATTAAACAAGAACTATTTTTCATTTTTAATTACTGTAAAAAACATTATAAGTTGCCTACATTGAAGCCTGCCAGTTTTTCTACAACACGAAGCCACGCTAAGTCAAGTAATCAGGGTCTAATTAAGACAATTTTGGGCTCTAGGCATCCCTTCAGAAGGCTCCAGTAACCATTTTCTCCGCTTTTCTAAAAAATGGGGCACCTGAAATCTGAAATTCTAGGAGCTTAAACAAAATAGAGTATCTTGATTAAAACTGGGATGGCATTAGGGAAAAAAATATGTTCACAGCAAAACAATAAAGTTCAATTTTCCTATAAAAGCACTGCATTAGAAATGTAATACAGATGCAAAATGCGCATTAGCATCATAGTCGATGTTGCCATGGAAAGATAGTAATGCTCTCCCACGTTAGGGTGCTACGACCTATTCTCACTTGTAGCGCTTCGTTTATTTTATTTTAATTTTCAAAATTATTTCAACCGAAACCCTGGGTATTGAATTAAAGGAGACGAGGCCACAATTTTAATAAGAACATACGAAAAAATACAAATTTACGAATGTAATTACTGCCCAGTTTTAAATGAGTGCGGTTTAATCTTCCGGGGATTGATCAAAAATAATTTCGCCGAATTTAATAAGTCCGGTCGAAAAGTTTTCAAAACAACTGGGTTTAATATACGAAAATTGCAAATTAAGTTCCTAAATGGAAACCTATCAAAGCTGAAACTTCTTCACAATGGAGTCGAATAACCTTTCAAAATTTTACTTTCTAATTAAGAGTTAATTAGCATTAAGGAAATTAAATAGGTGTAAACAAAAACCTCACCGCAATTTTGCCGCTGAATAATTTTGAAACCATCGTCGTCATAGCAACAGGTATCCACCAGCCGTTCTTTTGAATATTTAAAAGTGATTAGTTTCTGAAACTGAAAGAATGATCTGATCTAATTAAGAAGCATGAAAGATTTGCCACAGACAGAACCGATTGCAGTTATTTTCAGACTATTTCAAGCGAGTGTTTGAAGTCAGAATTTATTTATTCCATTAAATGCACCATAATTTTAATATCAAATAAACTTATAATATTTGTAAGTATAAAAATCAGAATCTATGTGATCATTTTCGTAATGCTATCAATAAGAACTCTGAAACTCACAGCTCCCGAAGCAATTTTAACATTTCAATTAAGTATCGTTTGCAAATTTCAAGATTTTAGTAACCTGAAGTCCGAATTTACATTATTTTAATTACCATTAAAAACAAACGTGATTAATGCACCAGAAAATCTATACATAGAGCTATTTAATTTACACTGTGATATAAATCTTAGTCAAAGATTTGAAGGTACAAATCCAATTTTTTTTTCGTGCTTGTCAAAAAATAAATACTTTCAGTTACGAATTTTTGCACTAAGCATAATCGCTTTGTTTAGGAATACATTTATATATGAGCAACTTTTTCTCGCAGTTGGAAAAAAAAAGAACTCGACTGACCGATGAGCATCTACAATCCTTGATACAGGTAATTTCTTTCCAAAGGTACATACTTCTCATCAGAAAGGAAACGCCAATTACTTACAAAGAAACCTATATGTTTTTATGAATGCCTCGAAGAAAAATTTAATAAACAAGAGAAGGAAACGAGGTTGTCACTATTTATTCTCAAGTTTTGTCCCAATTGGAAAGGTTTCTCTGAAAATGTAGATTATTTTTCATGATGTGTTTATTTTTAGTTTAATTTAAGTTATTTAATGGTTAATTAAAGAAATTAGAAGTATTTAAAATAAATATCAATCTAAAAAGTTTAATATTTAGCTGTCAATGTATTTGAATTACAAAGTAAAATTACAATTCCATATAGAAAATGCATATAAATTTGTTTTTTTCCCTTCGCGATATTATTATTTATGTATACTTTGATAAATATTAAGTAACATTTTAAAAATATTTACAATGTTTTTTTTTATTTTATAAATAAAATTTTTCATTTTGTTAAAAACAAAATTTGGTCAGTTAGCTCTTTACAGATGTTACAGTCAGCTCTTTCTTTACATTAGGCGAGCATACAATTTGAGTTTGAGACGATTAAGGAAGAACATCCGATTATCCTTGCGATTAAGTAAGAACATTTCATGGGTAAGCATTTTATCTCATTTCTTTATGATTAAGTAAGAACATTTCATGGGTAAGCATTATATCTCATACTCTGAGGACCCGAAATTAAAATTTTACAATACAGTCTAGATTTTCTGAGCGAAAAACAGACAAAAATCTTATAAGACAGCCTTAAGAACCTGCATTAAAAAAAAGTCGTCAAGAGCTTGGGCAGATGGAGGGAAAACAGATCGACGGCTAGCCTAGAAGGGCAGCGTAGGCCCAAGATGGCGTCATATTGTTTAAGAAGTACGCAAAGGGCTGGGAATCTGGCATCAAGAAAGCAGCAGGTGGAACGTCGCAACGGCCATAAAAGCTTTCTACTTTTTTTTTTTTTTTTTTTTCCCATTATTATCTTTTTCTTAGCATGTCTTAAAGAAGTTAGGGAAAGGGAAAAATTGCAAAGAAGGACTCAAACAGGTTTTGCAAAGGTTGAACTTTATACTGGCCTTGAACTCGCTAGCTCCATCATTATCGCACTGCATTCGGAACAGTAATAAATAATAAAATAAACTATAAAAAGTATTCGCTACATTGCGTGTGGAAAGAGTTATGGCCCGAATTCGCTTGGCGAAAAGAATAAACTTGATGTAGTACTTCTTGCAAAACGTCTGCTATGAATTTTTAGTATTCATAGCGCCAACTACCAGCATAGATTAAAAATAATAAATAAAAATAAATAAACATCTGAGATGATTAAATTTATGTAAACAAGATGAACATTAATGGCAACAAATACAACATAGCTTCGAATTTATGCGTAAAATTCCTTACCTATGAAAAATTTCAAGAATTTAAAATATAAGCAAAATTTTTAATTAAATAAATCGTCTCAAATAATTAAACAAACATAATTCCAGTTTTCTAATTAACGCATTCACTGAAGTGTGAAGGTTTCAACTTAAGTTACATTTTGCATATTTGCTTAACCGAGTCTTCGTACAAATTGTTTTAAAAAATACCAAAAGCATCAAACATATTCAAATACTGATTTATGACATGCAAATAACACAATAGATTCTATACGTAGTAAATAAAATTTTTCATTATATCAAACATTTAATGATTTGAAAGCCAGTCTCAGCAAAAATCGATGAAAAAATTTCCATCTATCAGTACCTGTTTTTGAAAAGCTGGAATGACAAATATCCAAGAGCCAATGCTTTGAAAAAAAATGTGTTCAAATGCAAACATTGCCTCAAAGGTAGGTTAAAAGAATGTCTGATAAACACGTCGTTTTATAAATGTTCCAGAAGCAAAAGTTTTTTAATAAACTTACTAACATGTAATTTAAAATAAGGTTAATTAATAATAATTTCAATTGGTAGTTTCCATGAATGATTGCAACATTATAAAATTTATAAAAGATGTTCCTAACATCATACATTACGTATCTCAGTACAAAATTATTTGGTTACTTCTAAAATATGACCAGAATTATTATTTTCATTGTTTTTTAAAAGATCTAACTTTAAAAAAAAACTTATTTATCATTAAAAGAAAATGATAAATATTAAAAAATACTTTCTAAGACACGAATTTAGGAAACTAGAGATGAAATTTTTATTGGTCTATATTTTGATATTCTTCGTACGTTGATATAATACAGATTATTAGAACAAGTAAAAATATTTGCACAAGTGAACTTGTCTACAAATATTAAAATAAGCAAACGGCCGGCTAATGATTTTTGTTTCATAAACATAAAGCAAATCCATTAACACAAGATACATATATTCCTACATAAAACATTCCTCAAATATTTTACACTGATTAAACTCAAGTGAATTACGATTTATATTCCCAGAATTATTCACCTGTCCTGTTTAATAAAGAACTCTGATTAATCTTAAACACGAGGTTTCTTGTCTACGAAATGGTTATGAATAGGGAGAGGGAAACGATCTAAAACAAAAATGTCAGGGCATATTAGCGAATGCTGTGTCAGTTCCATTCATCTCCATCTTCTATAAACATAAGCCTACTTAATCCATCAAGAAAAAAATAACGGACTTCTTACTCTGTATATTAAGGATATCTTATCCCCTTTAGTGTGTATCGCACTGATATCGTGAAAACAAAACACAAATCATTTACGTGACATAAAACAACGGAAATTAGATCTTTCTCCTGCAAAGCACAATGAACAATCTCTTGGCATACTTCATTACCTTAGCTTAGATCCAGAACTCGGTAATGACGTTAGCGCCATCTAGTGGGGAGACGGAACATTACTGAGCGCTCTGTTATTAGTTTCTCTTTTCCCATTGCAAAACACAAGAAAAAACTAACTGTCCTTGGATTTTAATCGCCATAAATGAGAAGATTTAAAGTTCAGTGCTGTGATTAAATCCTTATTATTTTTAACGCTAATGAAGAAAAGAAGCATATTTTGTTCCCTTTTTTTTCTTTCTGTTTTTTTTTTTTTTTTTTTTTTTTTTTTTTTTTTTTTTTTTTTGTCTCTTATTTTTTTTTTAAACGACATTGTCTTTTCCTTCGCTAATTAATAATATACAAAAACATTTGTTTTGTAAAAGCAAATTTTTCGCTGCGAAGATTATTCTACCAACGTGGGTTTAGATTAACAGCTAAAAACAAAACTCCAAGTCTTACGACACACACTTTTGGGTCATAAAGTGTGACATATACTTAGTCTGAGATTAAATGGCCAATTATGTACTGATGAAATGATTAAAAACGTAAAATTTTTAGCTGACAATTTTTGCCACTTCCTCCGCTTTTTCACCATATGTAACTAAGTTTTAATTTGATCAAAGAGGAATTATATAGTCTGATAATAACACTGTATAATCCGTAATAATTTTTATAAAATTTTAATGTTTACAATATTTAAAAATGACAAATAAGAACTGAAAATTCAATAACTAATCTCTTAAATTATATCTGCTAATCGAAATCGAATAAACAATTTTTCAAGTAATACAGCATCCATATTCTCCATAAAACAATATTATCTTGCACTACGATCAACCATTGATAACATTGAATGATGCTGGACTTAGTACCACCTAATGCATCAATCGCTAAAACCGTGGATTTACATTAATTCGTGGAAACCTCCCCACTATTTACATTAACTCGTGCGCTATTTGCGCTAAGAAAAACACGACACAAACTACCAGAGCTTCTTGTTTCATCCATTCAGCCAATGAACAACAAACAGTAATCTTGTCTCTCGCATTAAATAATGAAGAATCTGTATGTACGATATTCCTCGCATTGTGGATAATCGGTGGCACCTAGAGCCACACAATTTTGATATACGTACTTCACCCGAACACGGGCGCGTCATGTTCGAATTTCCACATTTTTTTTTTTTAATTTATTTATTTATTTATTTTCATCATACTTTGTACGAATTTAAAGAACCTTAGATTTAAAGAACTTTAGTCCCTTAGCAATAAGTTTTGCGTTGCTACTCGGCAAAGCGAAAGATACTTATTTTCCAAATTTAATAGAAATTTCGGCAATAAAAAGAGAAGTACGCTGCCACTCCGCAAAACGAGATATATTTGTGTATCAAATTTAATCAACAAATTCTTCAATTAAAAAAGTGTTGCCATTGCCCGAATTAAAATATTGTTTCTTCCACGCGGCGGTTTACTGTTCAGTAAAGCATAAGATAATATTTAACGTTTTGTTCAAATTTATTATATTATTAATTACAAACTAACTGATTTAAAAGAAATAAACGCAGATCAGTTACAAGTATTATTTATTTCTACCTGGAGCCATGAAATTATACTAGCTGAACTAATTTAAATCAATATGCATTTTTTTTTTTTTTTTTTCTTTTTTATAATAATTATTTTAGGCGGCTGGCCGCACAAGCGGTTAGTTAACAATAAAGGCAACAGCGTTTTTCGGGAGACGAATTAATTTTTGCAATAATTAAAATTTACCACATTTAATAAGTTCGTTTCTTTATAGGTAAATTCTTTTCATAGCTTTCGAACTATACATTTGCCCTTACGAATGAAATCCATACAGAAATTATACGGATTTGGGAATGCCAGCAAAGGTCATTTTTCCAGCCCAAACATGACTTCCCAAGCATGACAGCCTACAGAACGTTCAGGCACTTCTATGAAGGTCATCTTCCCCGTGACCTTCTTGGTTATCTTATCGTTGATATCTGGCAGGATTCCAAGTGGATGATAACGAAATCAACAAAGCAATCAGGATAACCAAGCAACACCAAATATACTATAACCACGTCAACCCATAAAAAGAAAAACCATGAAACTTTTTATCCGTGAGCACAAACTGAACTCATTCACTTAACAGCAAAGCTCAGAAGAAGATGCCATATAATTTAATTAATCTTTGTGAAAAATAATTCTTAACCAGTAAAACCAGCAACTGAAATCAAAAATAATGTCTCAGCGGCGGAAAGAATTCGATGGGCAATTTGGCTCCCTCGCCAGAAGGAATATGTGTCTCGGCTGCCACGCTGAATACCAAATTCTAAACTACAAGAGTCCATTGCATATTGTTCTTGACAAATGTTCGTATAAAAAAGTATGTCAATACAAAACTCTTCTAGATAGACTAAAGCAGCAGTTCTCAACCTTTTGACTAACGCGTATCATCTAAACAAAAACTTGAAAACTTTATCACCACTACTATATTTTACAATGCTTTTCTTTCCCCCCCCTTCCATGTGGAAAAAGAAATATTTAAAAAAAAAAAAATTGCCATTTGCACAGCTTATTGGCTATATTAAATGTGCACACATAAAAAATATTAGATTAAAAATTAGTTATTATTTCAATTATCAAAACTTAAGTTATAATACTTTAATTCACTTTAATTCTAAAATTTAGTGTGAAATTGGGCCTGTTTAAGAGAGATCAATATCTTTATGTCTGGTTATTTTACATAACTTTAACCGTAAATTAAGATCCAACCTTAATTTTGTTCTGTATTTCTTTTTCAAATAAAACGTGGAAGAAAATACTTTTTCACACAAATAAGTTGTGGAAAAAGGCTATAAAATTTAACAGTTTTATTTAAAACGCTTTTAAATTCTTTTTGGGGTTTAGCCAAAAGTCAACAAGTGTGTTATTTGTACAATCTTCAATTAGAGTTCTATCACAGGAAATTTATATGGATTGCTTTTTTTCTTCACGAGATTTTTGAATTTAATAGTTAAAAAAACTTTGCTTCTTTGTGTACCACCTATTTTTCTCTGGCGTGCTACTAGTGGTACGCGTACCACCAGTTGGGAACCCCTGGACTAAAGGTAGAAGACAAGTGCAAAAGACCTCCAGATGGTATGTTTGTTCTCTTTGCAAACAGCTGAACAAAATCGTATACTCGCCGAAGCGTCCGAATGTATCAACAGATACCCATGCGTTCAGACATCAATCATCGTTCTTCACACTATCATTAAAATGACTATACCCTCGGATAGCACTAACAACAACAAAAGAAGAGAAAAGGATCTTTCTCGAACAGTTCTTCGACAGTGAAATTCTTAACTCTCGTAAGTCAAGAAGCAACTGGCACAATTTTCATACATATATTTATCGGTAAAGTTTATAGCCTTTAAATATCATTACTTTAAAAAAAAATCAATAATTTTGGTTAATATATCAAGAGATAAGTGATCAAATTTAGATAGCTTAACAACTTAGCTATAAGGTTTGAAAGTTTACAAAGTAATGTAATTTCCTATATAATATAATTTATTTTTTTACTTCAATAAGATTTTATACTGAAAGTTTTACCGCTGACCAAACGGTTGCTATTTCCTATGATTATAAAATCAATTCCAGAATTCGATTTAGGAACCAGCTGCCATAGCCTTGGACCGGAATTCGAATCCTACAGAAGGCATTCATGTTTAAGTATCTTTGTAGTATGGAGGCACTTAAAATACTGTCCAGCCAGAAGTTCTTTTGAGAGGCTCCAGCAGGGAAAGAAAGATAGTTGGAAAGGAACTCTCCCTTTCTTTCGGGTTAATTCGGTCACCTCCGGCAAAGTTACTTTTAACGAGAACGGCTAAATGACCAATGGGTTAGACCATTCCCGACGAATGCTTAACAGCAAAGTGTCCGGCCAATGGGAGGAAGGGGAGAGAGAAACTTAATAAGTAGCACATTACTTCTTAAAAGAATCGTACGAAAAGGAAATGTTACTGATAATTGCTCAAAAAATCATAATTATCAACAACATATTGACACCATTATATTTGATAGTGGGAATATTTTAATGACATTAGAGCGATAACACACGTACTAACAATACGAACTTGTTGTCACCTTAGCGGCGTAGAATATACTAATACATAAGGGTAATAAATCCACAGCATATATTTCATGCAAGAAACTCCAGTTAGATATTGCAGGCACATACATGAGATTTATGGCGTGGTGAATTAAATAAGCATCTAAGGCTGTAAATCTCAACAAGAATTTTGTAAAAGACACTTTTAAATGATCTAAAACGTACTTTCCATATAGTGTAAGACTTACCTTTCGAGCAATAAGCATCATAGCTGGACGTAGGCGAGAGTCCGTTGTGATTGATTGCTGAGTGTCCATTAACACCAGGGGGCGGAGACATAGAGTCCAGAGACATCTGGGAAGGAGAAGGCAACCACGTGCCATCTTCTTGCCTCGATCTCTTGCTAGGGCTGAACGGCATCAAATCACCGTTCGTGCCACTGCCATTTGTGAGACAAGGACTTGGTAATCGAGGTTCCATCTTCACTATGGTGGGAAGATTCGGGCTTAATGCTGGAGGACTAGTTTGTCCTGCAAGGGCACCGCCTTGGGCGGGCTCCTGTCCACCAGACAGTCCTCGGATACCGTTGGGAAGCATTTTTATGGCGAAATTGACGGCACTTTTGCTGTCCGCTAACTGAGGTGGAGAAGGCAACGGGCGGTGCAAGCCCTCCGTTGACCAGGGGGGCCGCCCGGGGAAGCTGGAGATGGACGCCACTGTCCCGGATTTGGTCAGCAGCCGTCCAACAACTTCTGCAAAAAAAAAAAAAAAATCAAAGATGAATATAATTAGTACACATAAAAGAGAATTTATCACTGAATGAACGGAACAGAATTACTGTATAATACATCCAAGACTGTTTCAAACTAAAATTTACTTAACTACAATACATTCAAAAGACTGTTTCAAACTAAAATTTACCTAACTACAATTAATGGAGGTTCATTATGAATGGATATTGACTGAATCGATCAGCAGTGAGTGGTAAAGATACAAATGAATATCTATCTGTAATACATAATTATAATACGCATAATCTTAGCGATCTGATAGTCAGTTAAAATATATACGTTTTAATCGGCTCATGTCAACAACTCAGTCTATATATCAAAAACTTTGTCAAACAGAATTTATTTAAAATAGCGGTTCCCGGCTTTTTTTTTCCTTTCGCGCACCCCTTAATGATATTTAATTATGTTGCGTGCCTCTAAGACGTAATTATAAAGTACCCCTAACCTCTTCCTCAAGAACATAGAGCCACCCCGACACTCCTTCCACATTTTCGCAATATAGTACCTTGCCAGCAGTATTACATATTTTAATTCCACAAAATTAATAAATTGCAATGCTTAAGGTCAGAAGTTGTTCTTTTTCAGAGAATGTTGGCTGTTTCAAAGGAATTTTCATTAATAGGATTTGAAATCCAATTGTCTTTCTCCCTTCGTTTGGGCAAGTAATGTCTGAACGATCCTTTGTGCCCTTGAGTGAGTTCTTATGCTCTCTTTAACCACGCTTGTATTGTAAGGATCTTAAGTTTTACTAACGTTTATTTTATTTTAAATCTTTACTATCACTTCTTATTTTCTACTTCCGGCCAGAATTATAAGCGTGAAGGTTTTTATGCAAAGTTTGTCTGGCGAACGCCAAGTATTTAAGTGTGGCCTTTTTGCCAAGCGAAGGAGAGGAAGCAGCGAGTTCGAAGCAGGCCGCTTACCTTAGAAGTTACGCAGTTGCTATTTGCCTTCCAGGCCAGAGGTTTTAATCCTCTTGATAAATTGAACGTATTGTAGTGTTCACAGTCTCTGTGCTACATACGCTTCCTGTTATTATAAGGCCAATCTTCTACGTGTATTATTCTAAAGTTAAATTAGAGTTTAGTTTTATTTTTATACTTTTTTACGTTAGACCCCGAGTGGAGGGTCAGTGTATTCCGAAGTACGGAAGTTATTGTATATAGAGAAAAATAAAGGGTTTTGTATACCCTTCGTCTGTATCCTGTCTACTTACCACAATTAGTGAACATAGCTTTAGTAAGCTCTCTGTTCCGAGTCAGGTCCTTGTATGTTCCCGAAGAAGGTTAGAAGGAATATTGAACCTGATAGTATAATGGGGTAGTTTTTCTGACAAGAATTCGTAAATTGTCCCGAATATTTTTGTCTCTTTTTTTTTTTTTTTTTTTTTTTTTCAATGCATGATTTCCAGAAATCCAACTTTTGAGCATACTGTGAGCAGTTTTGTCAGAAGCGTTCGAAGGAGTAATGGAGCTGTTTGGTAACCCTAAGCTTAATTCATTTAATTTTGAAAACATATCGGCAAATTATGCAAGTCCTTGATACCTTTCATCATTGTGAGTTTTCAAGCTCGTTTATAACATGTGGTCTCCCGAAACTTGTCGCTAACGCCAAATCGAAAATATTTACGTCAAGTAGTTTCTATCCTGTGCAAAAATCTATTTCTTAAACTACTTATCCATTGTTATATAAGCAATACAATTCGCAACTTTTAAAGAAAACGAATTTAAAACACAGCTCTTCATTTACACTGGTTTGCATAATGACAATTTGCTGAAAATACAGTCACCGTATACGATACGGTGTTACATAAGACGGAAGGAAATTGCAAGATGCATGACAAATGTGGGCGAAACTAGCTACAACTTATTACATTTGCTTTTAAAAATGTTTTGGACAGTTAACATTCACATCGAAAACAATCAACACATCGAAAACAGTCAAATTGATTTTGTTTCTAATCAATGGCAAATTAAAATTTTATGAATGTATTTAATAATACCACATTTATTTTTCGCCATTACTGATAGTGAATTTTTTCACGCAGACTATGACATCCAAGTACTTTACGGGGTACGCGTACCACATGTTGAGAACCGCTAATTTAGAACATAAACCTTGTAAAAACGTAGTTTAGAGTGAACATGCGTAACGGTTTAAGTCACCATCTGGGCAGACCTCATTTCTAAGCTTCATCAGAAGTGTTAATATTTTTAGCAAAATGTCGGTATTTCTACTGGCAAATAAAAGTGCCCACACCTTTACGAAGGACAACTTTGAAGTTAGAAAAGAAAGTGTGCACACATTTCTTATGGCGGGGCATTCTTACGAAGTTTTCTGTCTTTCCGAACAGTCGCCAAGTCCGTCATCGGGGCTCCATTACGAAAGCATCCTGAAGAAGCAGACACCTGTTTGTGACACCCTCCGGAAACTTCCTACCTTCTTCATTTCATTTAATTTTTAATAACAAAATATAAAAATATTCACATAAAAAGAATACTGGTTAGGGGATGATAGCAATATAAGGCAGACGACAGATTGTGGCATTTTTTCGAATTCTGGTAACTGTTGCTTAATTTTAAATTTCACCCTATTTTACATAAATTTCATCTTAATTCAGCTAGCTAACCGCAAACCCTTGAATTCTAAAAAAAAAAAGTCTCAATGTCTCAATAGATGGAAGCGAGAAAAAGAGAATCAATAAATCCTTTTCGACACTAATTAAAACCCTTCTTCCAGTAACGATCATCTCTTGTGATCTTCCAAAAACGCGGTTCATGGCCGCAGTAATTAAAAGAGGCTTCAGCAAACGAAGATGTCTGCGAACAAGCAAAAATAAACAACTTTCACTGCAACCTCCGAAACAAAAGGGAGTAAAAAGGAACATTTTCTAAGAAATGTGTTGAGGGGGGACGAACGAGAAACAGTTCCACGCGCCTAGGTTTTTCTCGACTTGTCAACTTTTATCCCCTTTTCATTATGCCATTCCAGAAATTCTTTTTATTTATCTGTCTGAGTTTAAAAATACCGCTGAGCCAATGAAAGTTCTCCATTTCATTTTGCCTTTAAAAGAAGAAGAAAGAAAAAATAAGAGCAATTTTCATGTACACAAATAGTTCTAACTACCTAATTACGAAATGGGAGGGATACTTCATTTTCATTCATAAGTGGTACCCCTCCCACCTTTTTCGTTCTCTATCTAAATGCTTTTCAGTTCTTCGAATCAAATTCAAATAATGTTTTGCGTTCTGCAATTCAAAAATTTCAGACTACAGTTCGAAAGAAAAATTTTACCACGAATTTTTTTTAAATCAAAAAATATAAAAATTAAAATCCATATGCCTCACTTTTCCTCACATAAATATTATTAAGAATTTTAGAACCGATATATGAACTACTGTCAGTTTAAAAAATAATCTTTACCGCTCCACAAAATTAAAACTAGATTTCCATACATTTCCATCTTACAACAAAATTTCATTCTTATCATTCGGTTTTATTTTGGATGCAGATGATAGTGCACAGAATTAGATATTATGCAGGCATGCTATTAGATAACACATTTTGGAAAATGCTACTAAAAGGAATAAATAAAGTAATTTTAAGGCCTAAGAGACTTGGATTGTTTATGGCAAAGCACGTGAGGGCTATCTGTCTAAGAAGAGGGCTGCCTTCGTGCAGGACTTTATAAGGAAAAGCGTTACATATGCAGAAAATTATGAAAATGCCGATGCCGCCAGCCTGCTCGCTTACAACCGAACCCATTCTGACGAGTATCATACCTCCACTGCATCGAACATAAATGGAAGATATTACAGATCTTCGGCTGGAGCTCTCGCGCTTCTGATCTTAACTTTTTTAACTGATTTCTGATTCCTTTTTATAACTGATAACGTCATTTTCAAAATGATTCTAATGCATGTGAAAAAAATTCCATATCCAATGGCTGTTATTATTAAATTACACTGATATTTATGCCAGTCTATTTCGTTTTTAACCCACGCCTACTTTTGCCCAAATGATAGTTTTTTATAAATAAAAAATTCGTTGTTGAAAAACGGCAACAGTCTTTTGCTTACATTTTAACCTGTAGATTCTTTGATGACTTAAAAATTGAGTCGGTATGTCACCTACAGGCCAAAGAATAATACACAATTTTTTTTAGATTTTACAGTAATTAGATCTTTAAAAAAATTATAATGATTATGAATAATATAATAGTAAAAATTAATTAATTCACACATTTGATAACAAAGCATAGAGAATTTTTCGTGATTTTATTAAAGTAATTTATTTCCTGAAAATTTTTATAAGCTCATATCATGGCACAAAAAATTAAATAAATGCCCTTGTATAATAATGACAAAAACAGTTATGAGATCATATGCCGCTTTTTACTGAGTACAAGAGGAAGGCATTTAGAAACAATTTTTAATACCGAACCTTCCATCATCAAGTTCATTTTCATCAATAATCAAGACTTGGACATCACAGATGACTGCATAATTCGGAGTCGCTGCACCTTTTCGAAACGTTATCTCAGTCAACACTGGGCATTCTGGAAGGTAAAATGTTTCACTATTAAGAACTGAAAGCATTAAAATTCCTCATCACATTCTTAATAATGCAATAACAATCATTTCATTTCTTAATGGAATATACCGGTAGATGGCGCTAAAAGTAACGGCACGTTTTTCGCCAATCGACCACGATTTAAAAGGATTTACTGAATTCTCAAATTCTTTAAACGCAAAAATATCCAACTGAATCTTTTGCATTCGAATGCAATATATTTTACAACAAAGATAATAAAAGATAGTTAACACATTTTTGCCATCATTGGAACACTGTTATATTAATATCGATTAATTTAATCTTTATAATGCATGCATAAGAGCATATTTAATGTAGAATATAATTGCGATATTAAATTATCGAATATTACTAACATGTTGAAAATGTATTTTAAGTAGTTCAATAACCAATGCACCAATTTACCACAGAAAATATATATGACAGCTTCGCTCAGTCAAAGAAAAGATACGTTGATCCTACCTATTATTGTAAGGAAGTATTTATAAATACTTATCTCCATTTTTGCTGTATTAACTACCTTCCAATCATGTGTCCACATGTAAAATGAGAAAATATACGCTATCAATAATTTTGAGTTACGTCTTCTTATATTAGCTATTAAAATATTATCTGAATTCTGTTTAGAATTCAAATACAGCTGATCAAGAAAGTTGTTTCGCTGATTAGCTTTATAAAATAATTAGAATATTTTTTTCGCAATACTATATAATGATAAGACAATAAAGCAGCTTCCGCAGACAATAAAAGCCAACACAAACTGAAGCTAAATTCATTTTTGCTATATTTTATCTCAGCAAAGCATTATTCTGATGTAAAATTATCCAATACACACACAGTATTGATTTAACTAACACTGTTTTCAGTTTTCTAACAAAACGCAAGAAGGTATATTTCTTTTAAAAGCAACAAAGGAATAAGCAATTTGTAGTCTTCTTTCTAGTATACTCGGCTGCATCATTTTTGCTGACTCTGTATATTCTATACCGCGTTAAAACTATGGCTGATATTTAAAACGTTCAAATTTGATTCTTCGAATGTCAAGATTTGTGTTATTTCACTGCAAAACGCGTAACTAAAATATGCTGAACATTCTTAACTACTTATTAAATTTTCTGCAATTAAAGGAAGATACATTCCTATATCATTTGCGATTTAGCTTTATCTCACTGTTCACTTAAGTTTAATTTTATCCAATGATTGTTGTGCGTAGTTCTACACTTTTTAATTATCTGGATTCAAATCCAAAGGCTAGATTAAAAATAGTATAACTGACTGGATTGAAACAGTATAAGACTGCAATAAAAATAGTATAAACATCAATTTCCGAGTTTCGAAAATAAAACGCGGGTTAGCAGAAAATAAATATAATTTTAATGAAATCTTGAATAAACAGCGATAAATGAATCACAAATAAATAAACATGGAACATAATCGTAATATACATGCAATGTCAAATCCTACTAGCACTGTTTAAATTTTTCTTTCAGAACGCGTTTGACAGTAAATAGTGAAAACAAAATTCCACAGCTTTGAAATTCGCTCGTAAGTTAAACAAACTAATATCATAATCCTTTACAATTCAAGTTAGTTACAAGATTAAAAGACTTAAAACAATTAATTTATTTTAATCTCGTAAAATAGTTACAAGATTAAAAAAAGACTGTTTGGTTAAGTGTCAATAGAATCCGAATAAATTTGTATATATGAAGAAGATTCCGTTTGCGTATGCGTGCACGTCATTCATAAAAATCTACAGTTTTATTCCGAAATTTTGCACACTTGACCTTCAAAACACACGAAGGTCACTGTATACATACGATTTCGAAAACAATCACTCCACGGGTCTATACTCAGGGCATTTATATTAGAATGGTGCACTTATGACACCCACCTTGCGTATACGTAACCCATCTTAGGTCCAAGTCGCCGTTATTGCGTTTTCGCTACCAGTGGAAGTCATACATGCTAAGCAAGACACTTATAATCGTTAAGAAAAATAAATATTAATATCTCTACGCGTTTTCAAATTTGAAGTCACGTCGCCGTTGTTGCGTTTTCGCTATCAGTTCTTACAAAAAACTGTTAAATGGCGCCGTGTTCGTTTACTTAGAACAAACATTACAGACCTTTTCAGCACAGCGCAGAATATTACAGCGCGGAACATTTACAGCTCAATTAAATTTCCTCTCTATCAGTTTTTCTTGAATACGTCAAAAATGGTTAAAAAATTGGCTAGAGTGGAGCATGATTTTCTGAAAGCTCTTTTCCGAATAAAGCAAGCATATAGTTCTTGCTAAAACTGTTAGATGGCACCGTGTTACCGTGTTCATTACTTCTTTCATACAATGCAGAACTTTCCAGAACAGTGTAGAACCTTCAGAGCAGAATTTAAGTGCACTCTCTATCATTTCCGAGAACCTGTTGAAAACGCGGTTTTGTAAAAATTACCCCACTCTGCGCAAATCTCAGGCAACGTCACGCACTTCAGCTAATTGGCTTATATTAAAGACAGTTTGGTTAACTGTAAATCGAAAAACCCTAATTAATCAAATAAATAAATATTAAATTTGAACTCTATTGAACATGAATAAACACACGACCCCGCTGGTTCCGTTTCCGTTGATCTAATTGGCATCAGTTCGTGTTTAATGTAAAGTTAGCAAGTAGCGCTGTTGCTATTTCACTGATGGAACTTGTTTTTAATAGAAATACCGTACAATCAAATTGAAAATTTCTCCAATCGAGCGTGACTATCCTCCCCCCCTCTTCCTCGCAGAATAAAATCGCGCGAGATTCAAGCAGTATTGTTTTCTGAAAGGTTAAATTCCACATTTATGACTATCGTTAAATACGAATACCGGGATGATCAAAATCAAAACCTGGCAACGGGCATACATGCAAAAAAAAAAAAAAAAAAAAAAAGGGGGAAAGAATGAACTCGAAATAAAAAATACAAGCCGGCTCAAAAATTCAAAAATTCGCACACAGATTCAAACAAACACTCACGCAATGGAATTAAAAATACAGCACACACACATTCTATACCTTGCAGTCAGGATCATCAGCGACTCGCTTTCATCGTGTTAGCCACCCTATGCAAATTAGATGCAAATAGAAAGGGGAAAATTTTAACAATTACGTTTTCAGCAATGAAACCACGTGACACTTGTTTTATTTATCAGCGATAACGGCCTGTTATGAGTTGAAACTGACCTCTCCTTGACTTTGAACGTAGGATCTTGGAAACTTTTGATAAGGTGTTGTTGCCCGCAGCGTCACAAGAAGACACAACGATTATAAATTTAACAAAAGATTATCATTTCCAAGGCATAGCTAGTTGACAACCTTGAAATCTGAAAACCCGGGAAATTTTTGTGCAAGATTCGGGTTATTGAGCTAGTTGTAATACAATTCTGATGTAAAATATAGTCGTATTTAATTTAAATTTTAGTTAAACGCATCCCCACATCAAAGCTACGTCATTCTGCCGCATATTACCCATCTGTAGCTCAATCACTGCTCAGAATTAACACAATGACTTTCGCACTATAAGGACGAAGTGAATACAAATGCAGCGTCTCAGCCCGTTTCTTAGACAAGGAAAAGGCATTAAAACCTGGCATGAAGATCTGATATACAAATTTACTATGATCGAGCTTACTAAGCAAAATGATACATCCCATATGTTCATATCTAAAATGTTGCACCTTCCAAGTAAGAGTCGGTGATACATTCTCTAAAAAGAAGTACATACGAGCTACAGTACCACAAAGCTCGGTCTTAGCTCCAACAATATTCAGTATATATGTCAGATATGCCGAAGCCTCTAAATTGCAAAACAGCCAAATATGCAGGTGACACAGTTGTCATGCCTGAATCAATCAACTTTGATACCGCTGTGATTTAGCCATTTATGGAATTAATAAAATAAATTTCTAAAACTATATAATATATCGTTCATAAAATTTCTAGCTTCAATTCTTGCGTACACAATTATCTGCATCAAAAATTATAATGTAATGATAACAACAAAAATTTTTATCGACATACTAAATGTAATTCACTCTCTATATATATTATATATAGAGAGAAAGAGACAAAGCTATATTTCTTTTTTAGTTGGATTCAGAAGTTAATTTCTTTTGCAAAAAGTATTGTCTTTTCTTGCCTATACTACCGAATGTTCTTTCTCTAAAAAGATTGCAGAAACAAATGCTGAGACATTAAAAATTCGTTGTTAATTTTGAATTTGCATTATGTTCATCTAATAATTTAGTTATTAGTTGCAGGTATTATTTTCATTTATTTAACGGCAAAAATAATCCCCTATGACGATAGAATAATTTTAAGTTTTCAGAATATACGTGTTTATCAGCGTCACAATGTCTCAAATCTCACTACATTCCCGCATCACTTTTCAAATGTTCCCACCAAATTATTAACGCCATATATTACGTAGCGAATGCATTAATATTATATTAAAAATATGCTGAAATTAATTAATATATTAAAAAAGTGCAGCAACGGAAATAAAATATATGATTTGATAAAAAGATTGCCTAATGTTATTAGTATGACTTACTTTAAAAGAAACAATACAAGAAAAGGTTACAACATTTATAAAGAATTCTAAAGATATAGGATATAAAAATAGTATTAATTTCCACGCACTAGTTTGTTGCCATTACGAAGCAACAAATTAAACAAATGCAATAAACGGACTTCTTCCTTTTATTAATGACCAATAGACCTATGAAATGACACTAGCTTTATGTACTAAAATCATTATATGCATTTCCTTCTTTCTTACAGTTTAGGCATTAGTTTTATAGTTTTAAAATTTTCAACGGCTAGACGCGCCAGCGGGCTAATTATTCCAAAAGCGAAACGGATAATCAAAGTGAGGTTCGGGAAAAATACCTCTCCCGGGCTAAAACATGTCTGACAACACTTCACCGTGTATGGAGGAATTCTAAAGACCGGCTGTGTTTAAAAATTTTGAGATTTTTCGTGCTGAATTTTATGTTATTACTGTGCGAGAAAAATGATATTTAATAATAACGTTTAAAAAAAAAGGCGTGTCAGCATATGTGAGTCTAAGAGCAGAGAGAGAAACTGACAGCTCCGTGAGAGCACAAAAAATCTCAACAAACCCTCTACTGCGACGTTAAAATCTTCCTTTCGGATTTTCTTTCCCCCTTTTAAAAATTATAATTAATTTTATTTTTACCTCAATGAAGTTCCTCTGACAAAATGGCACAGGATCATTTTCCTTTTTGAATGGAAGACAGATTTGTGTCGAATACGTAATTAATAAGCTTTTCGCAGTACTAGATAAGCGTAGAAACTTCGAAAAGATACAGACGATACACCCCCAAAAGCGACTATCTTCGCTTTTTTTCGGTAACGACCACGCATTCCTATCATCATTAATCTCAACCGCTTGCTGTCATCCGGCCTTCTAACCATGAGACAATACGAAGGAAGGAGTAAAAAAAAAAAGAATGTAGGGGAACATATTTTTAAAAGGTTCGTCGGTCAGTAGTCAAGGGCATTTCCAGTCAAATAAAATAAACAGCATCACTTGGGGGAGGGGGCGAAAATGCACAAAAGGGAATAAAAATATGTATTAAATGGAACAAAGAAAAAGGGACCAGTTCGGCGCCTACATCGCCTACGCAGAGCTTAAAATATAGAAATTAACATTAGAACTTAGAATAAACGTTTTCCATTCAAAATTATGGCAACCACTGCGAACAAAAGAGCTGAGGTTCCTGAATCAAAACAATTAATTTAATAAAAAAAATTCAAATAAATAAAGCGATCATAAAACAGCAGATTACTGTATCGAAGAAAAGTTAAATATTTAAATATATACGGAAGATAAATATTATATTATTAGAAAAAAATTACATAAATATTTCGTTTTTTTTAAATAAATTTCTACCATTGCCAGCTCGTAAAATTAAATGTTTATAGTTGAATAACATCAAATTTTTATTCGAAAAGAATTTAAATTTTAAAAACTTCAGCGTTTGTTTTTTTATTCTTTCTGGAACGTAAATGGTATAAAATAAATATCATCAAAATATTAAAAAAAGGTCTATTACTATTTCGAACAAAATTAATTAATTAATACAGCTACTTCTCAAGACTTCATGATAATCATTAGATTTCCTTTTTAATGCAGATGAAAAGTATACAACAAATTTCACAATCGACCGGTTATAGGAAAGAAGTCTATTTTATTAAAAAGGTAGAAAATGCAATAATTATTATAACAAAGAAAGTATAATGATTTTAATGTGTCCAACTAATGATTAATAATAACACAGATTAAAAACTGTATTTATTGCTTTTAAATCGCTTCGATTGCTAATCAATATACGAAAGATTGCATTTAAAAGAAAAATTAAATATCTTACGCTTTGCAGAATGGCATCACAGTAGCAAGTGGAAAATCAAAATATGCTCTTTTTTAATTATTTTGTGATATTGTTGTTGGAATTGAATTTTATGGTTTAAGTGGGAAGAGAATATGGCACTTAATAAATGAAGATAACCCACAAAACGTTGAGAAAAAAAAAAAAAAAAAAAAAAAAATCTGAAATGTTTCAGATTTTAAATTACGTCCAAAGGGGCGTTTTTTAACATTTTGTGTGTTACCTTGCTTTATTAAATATCATGTTCCTCGCACTTAAACCATAAGATCCAGTGCAACAGCAATATCGCAAAATAGTTTTAAAACGAGCATATCTTTAGAATTTCCGATACAGAGACTCACGCGCTGGAGATAAAAATGTTTTTTCTGCACAACGTTGCCATTGCTCGCTTTGAAATCCTTGAGTTTGTTAATCAAAAATTCGTCAAAGTTTTAAAAAATAGGAAATCGATCATAAAACAAATTTCAAATTTCAAATTTGGTCTTCCACATGCTCATATTCGTTGGAGGATTACGTTATTCAAAATTCGATGACTCTATGTACCGTTGTTTTATCACAATACGAGAAATATACATACATTTATGCAGATTTTTCATTATTTAATTTCTTCAAATATAATGCAGGACTCTAACATTTTGTGGCAACAGTTTGAAAAGTGAACCGACATTTATGAGTCCGACGCAAAATGCCAAAACGAAACTAATAGTCCTTCGGGATTCAAATCCCTTTGGACAAAAAAAAAAAAAAAAAAAAAAAAAAAAAAAAAAAAACTTTTGGGCGTTATGTAAAATTTGAAAGCTTTTCAGATTTTTTTAAATAAAAGAGATATTCAAGGGATCATAAAATAAAATACAATAGTAATTGCAACAAAATATTGTAAGGAAAAACGGAAAAAATTGCTTTTTAAATTATTAACTTAATGCTGTATTTAGTTACGCATTAAAAAATGATTAATATATATTAGTAAAATTCATGTTTAAAACTTTTTAATATTAAATATTATTACCTAAAGTATTTTAATAGTTTATTAAAATACTATTGTTTGAGATAATTTTTTTAACAATAAGTTATAAGGTATTTCTCCCGCCTTCCTAGCGCGCCTTCGTGGTGTAGTGGTCAGCACACTGAGCCGGTATTTCAGAGGTCCGTGGTTCGTTTCCCGGCGAAGGCGACCGTTCATTTTTCATCTTCTGCTTCCAAAAAATACCTAATGTCTCTAGAGTGGCGCCCGAACTAAAAGGGTGTCGGATGATGATTCTCCTCACCCAGGATTTGGCGATTGGGTCCCCTAAAACCCCAGTCGCCCTTTAAAAAGGAGAGTATATAAGGTATTTCTCCCGCCTTCCTAGCGTACCTTCGTGGTGTAGTGGTCAGCACGCTGAGACGGTGTTTCAGAGGACAGTGGTTCGATTCGCGGCGAAGGCGATTGCTCATTTTTCATCTTGCCTGCTTCCAAGAAATACATAATGTCTCTACAAAGTTAAAATATTTTTAATTTAACAGCTTTTTTTTTACATTACATGTAAAAGAATAAAAAATTAAAATCTACCATAATTTGAGCTTTAATTTTTTTAATTGATAAATAACTGTTGAATTATGTAATATTTATATAAAATAAGCGAATAATTCACGCAGTTTTACTTTTTCCACTTATTATTACGCACCAGGTATGCAATCTGCTAACCATTCATCGTAACCACATATTCAAACCATAACTAATTTAATACTTGACTAATATTAACTATATAATCTAATTACAGTATACGCCTTTTACAATACAATAATATTATAATAATAAAGTACGTAATACAGTAATACAATAATAATTTTCATATTAATCTAACATATATTTTAATGTGGTAAATACATAACATGTATCTAACATTAGCGGGATTTCTTTGTAATATATCAATAATGTCATTTATTATGCACAGTTATATAAAAAAAGCGAAAATTTTTTTAATAGTGGAGATCTTCAGAGGGAGGGGGTGGAACAACAGATTTCTGGCGACTTGGCGAAACTTTCATATTATGGCAACCCTTCCGCTCAATGGCAAAGATAAAAAAAAATGAGGAGGAACTGTTGTTCCACGTTCTTTTTTGGCCACAGCTGGGACAATCTGATTTGACCTCGATTCTCTATCATACTTACAATCTCATGTAAATCACGTGACCAAAGATAGAATTCGGAGTTCCCATGACTTATAATACCATACTGACCGTAATGATTACCAGTTAAATACAGAAAATCACCAAAGAAGAAATCACATACATCGAAAACTATTAATACTATTAAAACCTAAAATGTAATCCCTCCCCCTCTTAGAAAAAGAAGGAGGGAATATTCCTATTTTCGTATTCCAATTCCAGTTTAAACTGAAATAGTTTTAAGTTAGGTGAGTACAACAGGCCCGTGATATCAAGTTAGAATATAAATTTATATCGAACGAGCTGTGCCAATGCCGAAGAATAATTCTGAGTGGGGAGAATTGTTGTGTCATTAATTCGTCATAAATTAATACCCTTTGGACTAATTTCATACTCAAAGACGAGAATATGCATTTCTCTGTATTGGATCGTTCGCAGTCAAGGTATGCGACTAATATATCCTCTCACGTGAAGTGGCACAAATTTTTATATTGCCAGGGCAGGAAATCCGTGTAGCGAAAATAATCGCACATTCTTCAAGATGCTAATAAAAGGCACACACCTCATGGTAATTACTATTCATTAAATTTTAATGTATAGAATCTTTATGGAGCAGATGTTTCTTTCCAAAAGGGGGAGGGGAATGAAAGCTTTGAGATTTTATAGTAGGCTCAACGGGGCGTTTTTTTAACGTTTTGTGCGTTACCTTTATTTATTAAATATCATGGTTCTCGCACTTAAACCATAAAATTCGATTCCTTCAACAATATCACAAAATAATTTAAAAAGAGCATATCTTTACAATTTCCGATACAGTCTCGCGTGCTGGAGATAATTATTTCCCCCCCCCGTTAAGTGTTGCCATTGCTTGCTTTGAGTTCGTTGAGTTTGTTAATCAAAAATTCATTAAAGTTTTACAAAATATGAACTAGATAATAGTCTCTAGGTACCGTTGTTTTTTCACAGTGCGAGAAACATGCATACATTTACGCAAATTCATTATTTCTTTAAATTACAATACAAGCCTCTAATATTTGGTGTCAACAATTTAAAAAGTGAAACCGCCTTTTATAGTGAACCAACCCAAAATGCCAAAACGAAATTAATAGATCTTCCGGGCAAGTTGTCCCTCAGGGCTAAAAATACAGCTCTATATATGAGTTTTATTAAAAGAAAAACTAAATAAGAAAATAAATAAAATAAAATAAAACAAAATGAACTATTAACGTTTTTGTTCATTAAAAATATTCTTCATAATAGCAGTTTATATTAAATTTTCAAATGCTATTTTCATATTATCATCCACAAATCAACAAATTTAGACGCAATTCAGCAGGAAATTTCCTACAAATAAAGTGAGTATAATATACAACGCAAATTAATCTCAGCCACCCCAAAGGGCAAATATTTCAGTGTAATTTCGCACATTTTCAAGCCCATCAGCGCTGAGCTCAACGTCTAGCGCGGTGTCGCTGGACGCTGATGGCTGGGTCCGCGAACCGAATCCCGACGAACGGGCTGTCTACATGTGCGTTGCCGTGGTTTTTTTCCATGTGTAACGTGTGGAACAAATTACACATCAGCCGGTTCCCCTTGTCTTCCACGAAAATATCCCTTCCCTTAGGCAGATAGCCCTCGAGCCCTTAGGCAGATAGCCTTGTACTATTAAAACCTAAAATGTAATCCCTCCCCCTCTTAGAAAAAGAAGGAATATTCTTATTTTCGTATTCCAATTCCAGTTTAAACTGAAATAGTTTTAAGTTAGGTGAGTACAACAGGCCCGTGATATCAAGTTAGAATATAAATTTATATCGAACGAGCTGTGCCAATGCCGAAGAATAATTCTGAGTGGGGAGAATTGTGTCATTAATTCGTCATAAATTAATACCCTTTGGACTAATTTAATTACATAATCAAATAAACCAAACCGCACATTTTCAAGATTTTAAAGGTTAGGTTCATGGCAGATTCGAGAAGTCCAGGGTTCGAGTCTCAGTGAGGGCATCGCACATTTTTCGGAGTTGGATACGACCGCTCACTGCTGAAAATAAGACGTGTTCGTTAATATTATTCCTGCGTGTGATTTTCGATGGTCATGAATGGGGACTCGTTTCCCCGCTCCCTGCGATGGAAAACGCGTACTGCCACGTGCTATCTCTAAACTGTCTCTTGAAATGTTCGTAAAGACTCCGTTAAGTGAAAATTACTGAGAATTACTTTGTAAAGTATCTTTGTTACGGCACCTAGGATTTGGTACTACTTCTTGGTGTACGAGATAATTTACACGAGAAAGTGGGTCTGCTTAAGAAAGGGATTATTGAACAATTAGATAATGATGGGAAGTACAAGCGCTTCTTGGAGAACGAGTGTAACAAACGGAAAGGATTATATGGCTTTCAAGTGCTGATAATTCTAGTGATTTTCTGAACCTATTATATCAAAACTTTAACTTTAAAGAACTACGATTCGAGTTGTAATGTTAGTTTAGATGCTAGCTTGAATTCTATTGAAGTTGACGATAATTCTTTTGTAAGTGATATGGATAATTGTACAGCTTTTCAGTAGCCTTGCTACTGACGCTTGTGTTTATACTGTAAATAATAAATCTCTAAAAAATATAAGAAATCTAAAAAATGTACTTCGCCTTCGGATGGCTTTATCAAGTAACCCCCCCCCTCAAAAAAAAAAAAAAAGTTAAACATCCAAAACTTTCGGAATCTTAGGCGGATATTCCACTTCAGGTTAAGTTTAATAAGTTGTCTGTGGTAAGTGAAAAAAAATGTGAGCGTTGATAATGCTGTTAATTCTCCTGATAATTATTTTACAGAAAGGCGTAGCGAAGGTGATAATGCTAAAGTATTGCATCCGCCAAAAATCAAACCCATCATGGTACAACCGAATGTAAAATATTCGAACTTTCTTAAAATTCTAAAGTAAGATACGAAAACCAATTTTTCGGGCCATGTAAATGGTGAATTCTTGAAAGTCTGAAGCTCTGAAGGTGATCACTCGAGTATCTAATTGATAGACAGATTAACCATTCATTAATCATGCGTAGACGTGAAAAAACACATAAAGTTGTAATAAGAGGGCTTCTAATTGGCATGCAAATTGATGATATCTTTAGAATTTCCGATACAGTCTCGGGAGCTAGAGATAATCCCCCCCCCTCTCCCGTACAGTGTTACCATTGTTCGCTTTGACATCGTTGAGTTTGTTAATCAAAAGTTTTACAAAACATAAAATGATGATAAAACATATTCCAAATTTGGGCTTCCAGATGCCCATATTCGGGTGGAAACATACGTTATTCAAAATTGGATGGCTCTAGGTACCGTCGTTTTTATCACAATGGGAGAAACGTAGATCATTTATGTAGGTTCTTCATTATTTAATTTTTTTTAAATATATTACAGGGCTGTAATATTTGGTGGCAACAGCTTGAAAAGTGAACCTACATTTAATCAACACAAAATGCCAAAATGAAATTAACAACCCTTTTGGACTAAGGGCTCTTTGGGTTAAAAATTCCTAGAAAATCCTAGAACATTATGAGTAAAAACACAGTGAACTTCCTTTTGCCGGGGCTCACAGATGTAAAATGTAACGAGTTTAGGAACTCGCCACTACTGACTTTTCAGTAGTGGTTTCATCAGTTTCGGAATTTTTTAATCCAAAAAACAACACAACTTAAAAAAGATTTGTTTGTTTACTAAAGAGTATCTGCAGAGTGTTGGTAAAGAAGACACGATTGTCAAAAGACAATATAAAAATTAAAAAATAATAAACAAATAAAATGAAAAATAGCATTTAGATACACAATTTCATCTTGAACGAGATGGCAAAGCGTGCTTGAAGGCACCTCCTATACACAGAGAGAAGGGGAACAAAGTATGTCACGTGCTTACGTCACGAGGTTTAGTTGCATAATGTTTGACGTCACGATCAGCCAGTGGCGTTCCTATGACCTACAATATGTAGGGCAAAGGGGGGAAAGGGAAGGGGGTCCTACTCTACGTTAAGAGGGCCATAGAACGAATCGCAAAAAAATGCATTACCTGCTATATAATGTTTTCTAGTTACCTCAAACCAACACAGACTTTCAAGAATCAGAAAATTCCCATTCGAAATTCATAACAAATTTTTATAATTAAGCATGTTTCAGTACACCAAATGCTAAAAAAAGGATCACTATAACAAATAAAATGATTCAGCATTCGTAAGCGAATTCTATTTCCTTTTCAAAACTGTTTAACTTCATAATTCAACTAGAACAGGAATAAAACTGTACGCAAAAGAATACCAATTTCCTTTGAATTCAACTGGCTGTATTCCATAAATTTCTATGCAATTTAAATAAGCTATAAAATTCCTTACTTTTTGACAACGATAAACAGTCCATAGTCTAAAGAACTTCATTAAATGGATTATAAATTATCAATATACGCACTGTAATTAAATGTATACGCACTGTAATTCTCGAATTCTTTGAAAGAAAGAAAAATATTTTTAAAAAAAGAGAGAGAGAGAGAAACACAAAATTTTCGAGGAATAATTGATGCAAAAAATATAAATTACTACACATTACAAAACTTTCCAGTTCACCTTTTCAAAATTCATTGAAAGTGCAAAAAGCAAAACTTTCACGGAAAACAAAACACAAATTCTATAAAACTTCATTTAGCTGAAGCAATAAATATCAACGTCTATGTAATTTAACTAATTTCTTAATTCTAAGTAAATAAAAAATTCTACGTGACTCCATTAAATTCAACAAACGATAATTTCTCATTTTTGTAATAAATATAAATCCTACAGAAAATACACAACCACTTTTGTAATTTCCATTAACAAAACTTATATTCGTACAGGTAATGAAGAAATATAGCAAAAACATGGAATTCTTTCTAATATTCGAAAGCCTTCTGCACTAAATGATGTCTGCACCCGATTACTTCCTAATTTTATGGGTTTGCAGCATACGACTACAGTCGAACTTCGATTAACAGCCTTATTTAAAGCGAAACAGTATATAAAATGTATGACTTTTCGTATAATTTCGTCATAAAACTGCGAAGTAAATCAGTATACGAAGGGCATAGAAAATACAGGCAATATTTCTCATGAAGTCAGTCTAAATTGCCACAGAAACAGTACTATGCAAACTAAATAGCAGAAAGATGTTAAACACACCGTCACTTTGATGCTGAAGTAACTGTGGCAAAGACTGCAGCAAAAAATTCCAAAGGACTTTTAAAATACCGGTAAATAAACCATTTGCATTAAAAATAACAAAAACACAAACTTTTATTCCTAAAACTACTGTACTAGTTGTACAATAATTTATATAAGAATAATTCATTTTATCTATTTATTTTTTAATTTTTGTTTAAAATTTATTGAGTAATGAAAACAGACTTAGAAGTACTCCACATATATTGGTCAAATGTTTTATATCGGTAATTTTTAATAAGAAAAGCTGTGGCGTTCATTTTACAAGTCTGTTAATTACTCAAGGTTACTGATAATTTTTGCACATATTTCCAGCTTTCTACGTCATACGACAAGTTGGAGGGCATTGGAAGCGCAAGGAGATGTGTAAGCCCTTTTTCGAGTTTCCTCGTCAACAGAGAAGACAGCATTGTTCCAGGTCTGATTTTTATAAATTTTCTCTAAAAGCTTTTTCTAGGTCTTGGCAAGACCCATACTTCTTGTCGTCTTGTTTGTTATTTTTTCCTTTTTGGTTTAAAGCCCACAAGCGGCCGAGCGGTGAAGTCGCTGAACACTGGTAGTTCGGTCCGAGGTTCGAATCCCGCGAACGGGCTGGCTGCATGGGTGTTTTCGTGGTTTTCCCCATGTGTAACGTGTATACGAGCCAGTTTCCCTTAGAAAGTCCTCCACGAAGACATCCCTCCCCTTAGGCAGATAGCCCTAGTGTGCTTTGCCATAATTAAATACACCATACCTTTTTGATTTAAATATAATTTACGGTTCCTTTGCAAAGTTTTAATTCTTTAAGCTCGCAGGTCCAGCCCATAAGTTCTTGTATATTTTGACTAATAGCATACCGCTACACCTTAATATGTCAATATGTGCGGATGCGTCGGGAAATTGGAACAGAGAATTGAGACTAAAGTTTTTTAGACATAGTTTATTTAATTCATTAACAAAATTTGTCGCGCAAAGTTTCAATTGTCTGTTTTGGCGAAACACGTAATGGAGTTAGCTTGGTTCGAAATTCATTTTTAAAAAATTTCCCTTGAAAAGCCAAAATGAACTTCGAATTGGGCTAATTAACCATTTCCCGCTTCTTAATTTTAATATATTTTTTGTATTTTACCTTGATCAATTGATTAGTATTTTACTGTGTTTTATAATTTACTTTGTATTTAGCATATAGCCTATTATTTTACCTCATTCAATTGATTTTTTTTTTTTTTTTTTTTTTTTTTTTTTTTTTTTTTTTTTTTTTTACTGTGTTAAAATTTCCTAATTTGTTTAGCATATAGCTTTTTTATTAATTTAACTTGTAAATATTCAAATATTTTTTTTCCTCTTTAACACTTTTCATAGTAACTAAATATGCTTATGTTGGAGTTTTCTTGGAGCCACAGTTTTTGGTAACTTTTTGGCGAGCTTACTAAAATTTATCTTCTAATTTCCTTAATTTTGCAGCACAATGCGCAAACTTTTGACCTAAATTGGTCTTTTTTCGTTTGTTCTTACAACCTTACTTTATATAAGAGGGAAGCTTTTCAAAGAACGCCTTCTAAAGAGAAGGGGAAGAAGCGAAAAGTTTCAGCCAATTCGCCCGAAGGAGGTATAACAAGGCCGCTACTTTGCGATAAAGTAATGAGAGTAATAAAAAATGTCCTTCACAAAGAATTAATTAAAAAAAAGGGGGAATGTAGAGAAAGGGGAATCAGGTAAAGAATTAACAAATGCCATTTTCTAAATTTCCCCTCCCCCCCCACAAAAAAAAAGTTTAAGAATTATCTTATTTAAGCACCAAAAAAAGAGGAACACAATTGAGTATCACTTTTACATCTTTACCACTATTGTTAAAATATAAAGCTTCTATATGCATGTATGCATGCATGTTCTCACATTGTACAACACACCGGAGGACTTTGTTGATCAAACTTTGAGGACACCTAGTTCTCCATCCAGACATGTGTACCTCGGAAGTCCGAACTTTGATTTCGAATTTGTTTTTAATTTCTTTCTTTACCTCCCGAGTTTAAATTTTATTTATAGATGTTTGATTGATAGAATTTTTTTAATAGAATTTTGATCCACAAATTCGATAATTTAAAAGCACTGTGCTGCCATTCGGTAAAGCGTAAGATACATATTTGTGTTCCAAATTTTATCAGAAAAATAAGCAATTTAAAAGAAATGTGCTGCTACTCGACAAAGCGCGATATATTTATTTATATTTCAAATTTAATCGACAAATTCAGCGACTTCAATATGTTGCCAATGGCCGAAATAAAAATTTCATCTAGCGTGCGTTATTTAATTTTTCTTTCAAATTTAATGTCTGTTACCGATTAACCAACTAAGTGATTTAAAAGCAAAAAACGCAATTCTTTATTCCTAATATTATTTATGTGTGGTGTGATGTCTGCTAGGCATTCAACCTGACCCTATTGTCCTACTATTATTAATAACTTAACCAGAGCTGTGAAATTTAAAAAGATATTTAAAAGCTAGAGATATTTTAAAAAAATTATACATAATTCTTTTTTTAAAATAAATAAGTAAACCTGAAGCATGTTTAAAATATTTTGCAGCCAGTGTGATTTCACTAAGTAAGAATTACATAGTTGTTAAAATAACACAGCTTTAAGAGGATACAAAATACCGAATTAGAATTCATTAATTCATCAGTATCTTCATCAACTGGGAAGCGTGATGGACAATAATACTGCAAAGAACTGATAATTTTATACGAGGAAAAACGGAGCAAATCAATTTAACTCCTTGAAAAGGAGAAATAATTAGAAAATATATTAGGTTCTATTGAAAACGATAATCCTCCCGCCCCCCCCTTAAAATTTTCGCCAATTTAAGGGCAGACGTAGCCTAATTTTAAAATAACATAATTTTTTTATTTTAATGACAAAAGTCTTTTGCTTAATCCGTTGAAATTAAAATAAAATTAATGAAATCAGAAGTATCTTTAAATGATACTAACACTATAATCCAGATGTTTTTAGACTTGGTCCCCATTCTATAATTCTGTCATGGGAAAATCTTTCGAAATGGATACTGAGCTCTGGTACAGAACGCAGACGAGAAAAAAAGAACGGAGGAAGAGGAGGAGCATATACAACAGAACTGAAACAGAGTGTAACGATTTTCTACAACCTGTATATTCTTGCCTTCTGCAAGATTGTTTCGAAGGAAGCAGACCGTTCAATCCTGGAGAAGTCTGAATCCTTTTATTTTTTTACTCTTTCCTTCGTTTCACTTCACTTTTCACAGTAAAAATTGTCTGCACGTCGATTTCAATGTTACCGTGCAATCAGGTCAGGATTAAGAAAAATTAAAAAGCGAAAATTTTTAACCGCATTTTTAGGCATTCCCGTAAACTTTCCCAGTAAAAGACGAAACGCTTTACAGAACTTTTTTTAACTATATTTGCATATCACTGACTATTATTCTGAAAAAGAAAGAAGCATGACGAAAAAATAATCAAAGCCATTTTACCGGAAATATACCACAAAATAAAAACAAATTAGTAATAATAAAGGGAGCGACAACTGCAGCGCCATCTGCAGAACAAAAGAGGAAACACAGGAGCAAATTTAAGCACCCGTAAGCTTTAAACCAATCTCCAATGAGAAGAAATATGAATATACAAATAAAATATGAACTAAAAAATACGTATATATGGAACAGTTAACTACAACACATTGGGGGAGGGGAATGTCGTAACCGTGTGGACTACATGCGAATCAAAATCACGGCATGAATGTTTCGCACTACATTTGCTATTTATTTTAAACAAATAAATTTGAAGCATATTTTGAATGTACACAATAATAATAAACAATAATTATACACAACAAACCAACTCGAGGTGATCACCTCTTAAAGTGATTAGTACTTCTCATAACATAAATAGACAATGTTATAAACATCACCTCTCTATGACGACCGCTCCTCAAAACATTAAAACCGCCTCGAACGGTAATCTTAAGAGATATTACTATGAATGTGAGTGAATGCGTATATAACATACATATATTATTAAATAATGAAGAATCAGTTTGAATGTACGTGTATATGTATATTCTTTCCATTATGGACAAATGGGACAGCTACAGACACCAATTTCCAATATATACATTCCTTCACTCAAATACATGCGCTTCGAAATGCGCATTCTTAATTTCCAATTTTATTATTATTATTATTTATTTATTTCGCATTTCGTGCGAATTTCATGAATTGATTAACAAACTAGATGACGTCAAAAGCAATGTGTTGCCACTCGGCAAAAAGTAAGATAATTATGCTTCAAAGTTTATAAAAAAAAAAGAAAAAAAAAGAAAAAAAAAAAAGAAAAAACTCAGCGATTTAAAAGAATCTGTTCTCACTGCGCGAAATAAAATATTTCGACCGTCCACGCGCCTGAGTGTGACCGTTCGGCAAAACGTAAAATATTTAGTTTAAAGAATGCCATAATAGCTTAAATCACTGCTCCTACGGAAAATAAGGCTATTCAAAATACTATTAAGAAAATAGTTCCTCTGCTATGGAGGGGGAGAATGGTAAAATAGAACATAAATTTCATATAATACAAATAACAGCGTGCAGTTCAAATCCAATTTCAATGACACTCACTGAAGAAAGCAAATCAAAGAAATACATAAGAAGAAAAGAAATAAATCACCGAGCTAAATTTTTATCACACTGTAGAAACACTAAGTTTTTGATGCTGACAAACATGAAAAAAAAAAAAAGCAGTGCCATCGCCGGGAGTCGAACATCGGACCTCTCGAACAGGGGCCGAGTGTGGTGACCTAATTACACTATGCATGCTAAGAAGGCGGGAGAAATACCTTTAACATGTACCCACAATTAAAAAATTGAAAATTTCTGAAGTTTTTAGCTGTCTCTGATGTTTATATATTCATATACAATCAAGTTTTTGTTCACGAATACGTTTGAAGTTCATATCTGCTAAAATCAATCCGAGCCCTACAACAAATTACAAGGTATTTCTGTTCATTTAATACACAAATAACTGAATAAATTTCCCTTTAACCTGAACAAAACCGTGGGAGGACCCATTCTTCTAATAAAAAGCACACGCACAAATGCATCACGAATTTTGACCCTTCTACCCATTTACATAGTAGCAGTCTTCAAGGTAAATAATACATTAGTCTCTAAATCCCCCCCCTCGCCAAGGGAGACACGCCCTTTCCTAAGGCAGACCGTTATCGTATGGCTAACCTGACCTAGCCTACAAAGCTTAAAAGATCTGTCTACCACATTAATGGTCTTGAGGACAGGCACATGTTCCTGCACGTTAGCGATGTGATCAGATAAATTCAGGGCGCTGGACTTCATTCACAATCCATGTTTACGAGAGTTTACTTAGACAGATTACTACAGATGGCGCGCAAATCGAATCTACTTCGAGACCCACCTCTTGCAGTTGCAAGAAATAAAATCACGAAGCTTTAAAACTCTTAATATTCGATTATTTCTATAAACTTATATTCATAGTATAATGAACTTCATGAAAAATCAAATTCTGCTTCCGAATGAACAAAACCGAAATCATTCTATGATAGCTAAAATTCAAGCAGATACTAGTGCACAAATACTCTTAATGCCACCAAACAAATATCAGAAAGTACAATCTCTTTCTCCAGCATTAAATAACGAAGTATCATGCATCTATGCATGTATAGTTCTCGCAATGCGGAAAAAGGGTGGCCTATACAGCCACCGAATTTTGAACACACGCAAGGCCTCCACTCGAACAGCCCACCAGCGGCCCAAGTGGTAAAACATTTCATTTTTCCTTCAAATTAATTCAAAATAAATTAATTAAATTTCAAAATTTTTCGCAATCGTTGGTGGTAGTCATATGCTTCTAAATACAGAAGTGTTTTAAATAACGAAAATATTCATGTTTCGGCAATGTCGAATTTGAGGGGGGGGGAGATTTTAGGACAAATAAAAAAACTAACTTTTCATGTAGTCTCCCGGTTGCTATACATACATTTGAGAAAGTTTGAAAGCAAAAAGGGTGGTGTACAACTAGATGTTATAGAAGTCCCAAATACAAAATTTCAACGTTCTAAGGCTACTCGTTTTTGAGTTATGTGAGATAATATATACATACCTACGAGATGCACACATACGATTTTCTGTGACGTACGTATAAACGTCACGAAAAGAATCTCTTCTGAATCCATTTCAAATTGATTTTACAATCCGTGTTGGACAAAAAGTGTCCTTTACTCTATTCATACATACAGATGTCATGTAAAAACATCGTTCAAATGGATTCGAGAGCGATCGAAATGGATATTTTCGTTGAAATATGATACCCGAAATTTTTCGCGACTAGAATACTTCCATTACTTCGTACAAGCCTTGTACTTATACCAAACTTGGCGTACATAGAACCAACTTTTTAATAAGAAATATAGGGAAAATACGAATATGCTGGTCTATTGCGCGAAACGCAATTTTACCAACTCAGATGAAGTTTGGGCCCTTCGGCGCTTTGACGCTGAAATGTTTCTTGAATTCCGTAGAAACGGAAGCTTGAAAAGTAAAAAGAGCGTGAGCTTTTGTTACGGTGAGTGAGAACCTATGAGAGAGCTAAAGGGAAAACATGAATCGGTCTTTATACAATAATCCTATTTTTATTATTATACTACTGTTTAATACCAAAATACAAATGATTTGGGTGAAATATATAATATATATAAATGAAACATTACATATCAGACTGTACATAAATGCTTTCTGTTATCCAGATCGAAAGCAATTTTTCAACAAGCTCTGACGTCTCCGATTGTTGTTTAGTAATGGATTTCATCCCCTTCGCAACGTTAGCGTAGCGACCGTCGTACTTGGCATACGGTATGCATTCCCAAACACACACACTACCTTTATACATTTCAACAATCTCTTTTTCCCCTTCCATGGTGATCCTAACCGTTTTCTTTCTTGCTCGACTCTTTTCAATAAATTTCTTAAAATTCATTGTTAATGCATTTACAACAAATTTACACGAGCAGACACAAAATCACTTAAAAATTCTTGAGTTTTAAGGCAGGCTGAGTGAATAGTACTAACACTCATGGGCAGTGGTAGCACTGTCTTGAAAGATGTAAACAATGGCAATGCGAGCAGTCGTGAGTCATCGAACTCCAGCCGTATTCCAAACGAATGTCCTATACCAAAGTAAAATGTTTGAGCCCAAACAGGACGGTATTACAAGGTGGACGTATACCGAGGTATCACTGTTATCGATAAACTTCAAATTACAATCTGTCACCTCATAGTCGTCTTTACCATTGAAAAATTTTAAAGTTTTTTTAAAAATAAATATACATAAAATTCAAAAATTAACACTTGAAGCAAAGTTTAACAATTAATCTTAGAGACGGGGGAAAAAAATCAGACATTTAAAAACAGATGTTCGTAAAAGCAATGCCAAACAGCAGGCAAAATTGCTATGATATCATTCCAATATTAATAACCGTTGTTAATACAGATTTTTGCACGTGTTTAATAAAGCAAAGCCTTAATTATTCAAAACGCATCTCACTGGCGGCTTACGCAAGAAGTGAAAAACATTTCCTTCAAATGTAATGCCGATATTTTTTTTTTTTTTTTTTTTTTTGGACAGAACACAAGACTCACGTATAGAAAACAATAAAACCACTCTCCAGAAACTAAAGAATACTACGATAGCGAGTTCCAAATTTTTACGTGAAATTAGTTTCTATGTGGGTTTTGTTGATCGCAAATCGAACCAGATTAGATCATCTGAATCCCTGTAATTTGCTTTGTAACTGCAACTACATTTGTCTATGAAATCATTGCATCACGATCACGGTTTCGATGATCATGATAATATTTTCCAATCCAGAAATAATCTACTGCTTCTAATATTTTAAGAGATGTCGAAATACATATAAAATATTAATAAAAATATTTCGTGAATCTTAAGAAATTTCTGCAAATGTCGAAACATCCATAAACTACGGACCCCACCTTTTTTTAACTTTCTGTAATAAAGGTGATAACTTTTTTATAATTTAAACACAGTTTAAGTTAATTTTCGCCATAATTTACGCGAATATGCATTCCCAAGTAGCCATATTCTAAACTCTAAACCAAAATTTTCAACGTTTGCTGAATTTTTGGAATCGAGAAAAAGTCCTTTTCCGAATTTACGTAAAAGTAGCTCTTCGGTACTCTTCAATACCGGTGAATAATTAAAAATAATTCAATAAAAATACTCTCCAATTTTATATTCTTAATATAAAAAAGGTATTCAATACATTTTCAGAATGTGATTGGTTTATACACGTAAATTAGAATTAAAAAGCACATAATAAATATTGATTTCATTATGTACTAGTCATATGCGTTATTGCTCCACTTTTAGTTCACCCCCCCCCCACACTTAATGTTACTATAAATCCAATACCGCGAAATTTTGGCGCCACTGTCAAAATAAATCCCACACTGTATTTAGCCACGCTTACCCCACCTATATCCGAGTTTTGGATTTTGAAACTTGTTTTTTTAATTTTTTTGTAAGCTATTTGTATTTTTTTCGTAATTTATTTCGTATTTTAGCTTAATGAGCTTTTGATTAAAAACTCAACGATTTAAGATGTTATGTCGCCACTCGGTAAAACTTAGGATGTTAATGTTTGATATTTAATCAGAGAACTTGGGGATGTAAAAGAAAATTTTGCCACTTCCCAAAACGCAATACATTTGTCTTCCGACTTTAATCCCTCTAAGCAAAAACTATGGTACCAAGTGCCACCAAATTCTGAACACACATTTCACTCGAACATGTGCATCTCGAAGACTGAATTCTGGATTAAGAGCAAGTTTTTTGTTTACTTTATATTTTGTGCTAAATGAATGAAATATTAATTAACAACTCAGCGATTTAAAAGTTCCCACTCGGTTAAATGTATAAATCTTAATAAACAAACAAATAAATAAATAATGTTAAAAATCCCTATCCTAGCATCACGTGCATATAACAAGGAAACTCCGATACATCTGAAAGGGGGAAAAAAAGATGGGGGGAGAAAAAGAAAAGAACGCAAGATAAAAAGAGGTCAAGGAAATTCGATCATCCTTTCAACCAACGTAATATCCGTTGAAAAGGAAGGAAATAGCGTTTATTTATTCTCACCGGCGAATATACGCTCGTGGAAACACATACACTAAAATAAATTCACGGCAGACATGACGTAACACTCATGAGAATCCCATGAAATTTTAAAGGTAATATATACTGCAAGGAACTGATAGATGAAATATTAAAATATTTTCTGCTCATGAAAACTACTGTCAGCAATAGCTGAAACTTTCACTTTTGAAGATAGTAAGATAATTAAATCTCAATTTTATGGTGTGACTTATGATTTTTAGATTTTTCCAACTTTTTATAAATTTTATTTTTCCCACTAGCAATACAGTGTGAAACCAACACCATGAAAATCTAAAATCAATAAATAATCTTTTGTTTCAAGAATGGGAACAATCTTACTATTGAAATTTTGCAAGGTAGAAATTTTCTACCTCAAGATAGGAAGCAACTGCAAGAACTGACTACATGACAAGCCCCATACATTATTATGGATTTGAAATCCTTTCATGAGGATAGCTAAGCCAACAGATTAGTAATAACAAAAATGATTTCGTAAAACAGTTGACTACTGTTTCTGGTATAACAAAATTTTAAAGAACTATTGTTGAACATAGTTTGGATATGTTTGTTAAAAGAATATCCCAACTTACTAAAACCAACTACGCATATTTTACTTCCTTCTGCGAAACAGGTTTTGCAACAAAATTCAAATTCGGAAACCAATTAGATATTACATATCTGAGGTAAGAATTCAGGTTTCAAACACTGTCTCTGACAGCACAAGATTCTGTAACTAAGAAGATTTAAACACATTTCAAGTTAAATTACGTGGTTATATACTTTTTTATATTATTTGTTTCATTTAATTAGTTTTACGTGCTATATTTAGTAAATTTAAATACTGAAAAACCTTTCTTTTAGAGGTAAGATATAAAAATTGGAACTAATGTTTATCTTATTTAACTAAATTATCTGTATTATCATTTATTATTACTGAAAAACCAAATGTTAACGTTTTAAAAATTTTTAAACTATTCTTCAACGAGAAAAGTTTCAAAAACACTGATACAGAAAGGTAATTTCGGTCATAAGTCTTCCTCTACAAATATTTTATTAAGGGGTTCTAAAATAGGGGATGCGATTTAAGCCGTAGTTTTCAGCGCCCGGGGAAAACTGAAGATTTTGCGCCCCCTTTTATGCGCTAAGAATGAGAAATATTTCATTCTAAAATTTCGTAGCATCAATTTTGCGACACTGGACGCTGCGCCCGGGGACATATGCCCCCCCCCAGCTACGCCATTGGATGCGCTAGAGCTTTAGCTAAACATTTAGTTTGAATTTATGAATAAAAAAATAATTAAAAAAAAACTACTTTTATTCAAGATTTGATATTTATCAATATTTTCTATAAATTTTGCTTAATTTATAAAACACGATAGAAAATAATCTAAAACTAGTCGTATGTTTGGAGTTTCGGAAAGGAGAGGGGAGAATGATCTTCTAGCAGTGGTGAAAGGGGTGTACGGAACAAAACAGAATGAAAACCACAGATGCTATCTACCTACTTGAAGGAATCGAATGGTTCTGTCATCAAAAAAGTTTCAGAAACAGTGATATAAAACACAGCCTAGTGTCAACTTTTAGTAAAAGTATAAAAGCAATTTTCATCTTTTAAATATAAATAATTTACGTTAAGTAATAATAATAATATGAGAGGATGTTAATCAGGTTACTCGAAGAGACCACTCATCATTTTCCCGATACTTAAACAAATTCAACTTAAAAGCTGACAGATGTTGAACACATGTATGCCGCATAGTGCTTTATCAAAATATAAATTTTAATCAAATGTATCAGACACGTGAAAAATCTTTTTGAACATCGTTTCGAGGTTCCGTCTTTTAAGTTAACCATTTTTCAACTTCTAAATCTTAGTAACAGTCCTCGAGTCTCAAAACTTCTAATGCTAATTCAAATGTCCTTTATCCTTGATGTTTCGGCACGAGCGCCGCCTAGCGCCACCCGTCTGAAAATATTTTTAGAGAGGCAGTGGAAAATTGTTTCTTATTCTTAATCTTCGGTACAAAGTAAAATTCGTGTCAACGGCCTATAGAGATAACAGCAAATAGTGTCAATCGAGCAAACGCACTGCTCCTGTCTACAGCTGTTAACAAGATAGCATGGTTATTTTATCTAATCACATTCAAGGTTACCTATTGAAATTTATATTATAATTCTTCGAAAAGCTATGCCACGACACAAACATACAACAACGCAGAAAATGCTTCGATTTATTTTAAAAAAATCATTAATTACTTAAAGAAATGATTATCTATTATTATTAGTTGCATTATTCATTTATAATTCTTTAACTTTTACCAGTACATCAAAATTGCTGCATTCAAAATAAGAGTTTATTTACTGTAAGAATTCCGTTTGTAATGTAATTATTTTATCTTGAGTGGCAACATATTTTGTATTTAGAATTTTCATGATCAGTTTCTAAAAATTTCAAAATAAATTTTTAAAAGACCAAACTACCAATAAATAACAGAAGAAAAGGAGTCAGACAAACTGCTAAAAGTAAACAACTCAACAGAATTACAAAGTAATTTTTAACACTATTCCTTTCTTTGTTAATAACCATGTACAATGTTCCATGTTAAGATTTGTGTTTATTGTGATACCATTCATGAATGGCTTATAGGCCGATTTAAAGGTAATTTCCCTCAGTCGACATATCATTGTGCAATGCAGTGTAAATATTTAATTATATTTTCAACAATTTCTTTTAAATACTGAGTAAAATTTTCATTATTATGGAAATGCCTCTTTTATAAATTTAAAACAACTGATTCTCCCCTTCCACACACACACAAAAATAACTACAAAAATAAACAAAGAAACAAAATTGGCGTTAAATAAAAACGCGGCAGGGGAACGTTCTTTAAAAAGAGAAAATGAAGTAAGAAAGAAAGAAAAAGGAGGAAGAAAATACTGTTTTAAAAGATTATAAATATAAAAATACTGATTTAAAGATTAAATAATTTATAAACAAATTTTTTTAAAAAAGATTTAAAAATATCCCACTGTAAGATGGAAGATAGCATTTTATTTTAAAGCGAAAAACAGTTCGAAATAAAATACATTCAGTTTAACAAAATCTGTTAAGTATTTGTAGTCGAAGGGATTAAGTATTTTTACTTTTAAACAAGTAACGAATTTCGAAATGTAATAAATAGTCATGCAAATCTGCAATCTTCACATATCCACGGAAATTAAAAAACTGAAAATACTTTTTTTTTTTAAATTACTGGCAACATATTCCATTTTATGTTGCTTACCAGAAGAAGGATAGTCACATAGTATTCCTTGAATATTAAAAATTCAATAAAAACATTAATAAAATTTGAACTGTATTTCGCAAAGTATTATAAAATGCATATTTAATCCATTTTTTCGTGAAATTCTGTGCAACACAGTTTTTTTATATTATAATTTGCTATGACCTTTAAAAAAAAAAAAAAAAAGACTTCGTGCTTAAAATGTTCTAAACGGTATCGTACAATGTGTGAAACTGTTCATAAATATACATCGTCGTACTGACTACAAGAAAATACCGAAATTATTATCGATTAATCATTTCGAAAAATTAAAAATAGCTACAAATGCCTAAAGAATGTGCAACTAACAATTACGTTATCGAGAAATGATACTCAATGCAGAGGCTAACAATATGCTGTTATTAATGCGAGTAAACAAAACATTCATGCTCGGAAAAAAAAAAAAAATAGAAACAAGTTCAAAATCGGATACAGCTGCAGTAACCTTCATTTCCTCTCATCCTACAAGCTCATTTTGTTACAGTATGTCTTAATTAATATTAGTCAAAACTAATTTCTATTTAAAAAAGGGGGGAATAAAAAAAATTAAGGAACAAGGGCAGCACACAGAAAAATCACGAATCAGGGAAAGAAATCCGATATTTTGTTCCCAGTATGAAAAATATTCTTGATAAAATACAAGTATCACGGCAGTTAAACAGATCTTAAGAAAAGTTGCGGTTATGGAAATAAGGAAAAAAAAACACTCGTAAATTAATTTCTTAAAAAAATTACTCTTAACAAATAGGATACAATGGGTGCTTCTCGAAACACGAAATCTTACAGATAATTTCGAAATCGCGACAGGACGGAAGCAAAAAGCGGGAATGACCTACTAATACATTAACCTTATTTTCTAATCGGCTTCACTCGATTATTTTTCACTCCTACTTCACCCTCCTTTTATACACTACACTGTCACCGAATCAATAGAATTCTTTCTTGAAAAATATAACAGATTATTTTTCCATTATTGAAACACACCATAAACAACGGGTGTACAACGACAATAATCCACAGCACAAGACGATCTTCAACAATAAATAACAACACTACGATCGGTTGCATTTAAACTTACCGTAAACGTTGGACAAAGTATATCCAAGAGCATTTTTTCACATCAGCGTAAAACACACTTTTAAATCTTTTCGAATATATTTCACAGCACGGAAAGATAGAATAATCCAAGGGCTGTTGTCTGCAGAAACTCGAATTCTCCGTTAACCTATATATCCAGAAAGGCTACTTATTCCAACAAGCTGGCCTCCATTCGGTTAGTTGCCTGGCTGGCCCCAACGCCATATACTACAGCGGAGAGTGGAACGCAGCTCTGGCAACGCCGGCGACCTCACAGAGCGCCACCTATCGGTCACGTGGAGATTCTTTCAGCGATGAATGGGGGGACTCGCACTTCGTTTTCTCTGAGCTTCGCCGATCGAGTCTCTTTTCTCTCTCATCCCAGTTCAGTGGGCCACAAGGATCAAGGTTGAGCAACGCGAGGGCTCTCTCGTTCCGCAGCAAGGACGAATCGTTTGGTGATATAACAATCGGCTTCCGTTCTTTTTACATGCGTTTTACGAAGTGACTTAGGCGTAACCTTTTCCCACGTACAAGGCAGACGTAGCACACACACTACGGCAGGCATAAAAAAATAAACAACTACCCAAAAAAATTTTAATCGCTCTGAAATCGAAGGATATTTTTGTTGGAGAGGGGCTCCCCCTTCGTCTTCTCTTATTCAAATCTAAAGTTTAATTTTTTTTTTTCCTCTTCGCTATCCTTCGCCGGTGTGTTCCTGTCTTCAGAACTAGTGCATAGTCTACTACTAGTGCATTATTAATTATCACTTAAATTTTACGTAAACGAACGATCTTTGAATATTCCATTACAATATTTCCTTAACATAAGAAGGAAGCTACACTTTACACTTTGAAGAATGGTAATTTTAATCCAAATTAAAAACATTGCGATGGATTAAATTCAGGTAAACAAAGTATTAACAGGTACAGTGAGTCACAGAATATACACACGAGAGTTTCACGTTAAATGATAGACAAAATTCAATCATTATTTATAATTAATTTATTAGGCGCCTTTTTAGACTGAAATCTTAACTATTTAAAAGTCAAATTTTATTAATAAATAACAGCCTATAAAAACTACGCATTATTTACCAAAATAAAAATTAACAACCAAAATATACAAGTGTTATCGTTCTGATTTCATTCTATCATGTCAAAGGCTGAAAACAAAGCTGTTGCCAACTGATAATAACCTTTAACTTACAGTCAAAATTACTGCAGAATATTGCCATTACTGCAATATTTAAATAAGGCTTGGCATCTTGTTACTAATATTTTGATACTTTTTGATGACAACCAGTTATACATAATATATAATTATAATATAGATAAAAAATACACTCGAATACAGATAATCAAAGACATTTTTAATATTATATATTTTAGTCATCGCGGCATACATTTTCTCTTCAATTCTCATATATTATCATCCGCATAAACTATGCAAGTTAATTATAATAGTTCGGTAGCAATATAATAGACTATAATGCAGCTCCGTAGCTCTGCAGGTTTCGCTAATATATAGTTATTGATTAAATATTGGCATAAATAATTTAAATTCTATAATAGTAGCATTTGTACATTTAAATTGCAATGGGAAATTTTATCAATAGGAAAATTGGATGTGATTTTTATATAAAGATAGAAACGAAAAACTGGCGGATTTTCCATAGTTTGTTAATCCATCAACGACCGACTGGATATAACCCCTGAACACAGATAGCTCTATTTAAGTTTGTATCTTGATAAAAGGACATACATGCGTGTTTTCACTTTGGGTACCGTTAATACCAGCTAGTTTCTTACAGAAAGTCTTTCATGCAGACATCCTTCCGCCTAAGCAGGCAAACCTCGCATGCCTTGCCATAATCGCTTAAACGCAGCCCACTGGCTTGTATTTTAACCATCGATTAATGGAATTGGAAAAGTTCGCAATCATTACTTAGTTTATGCAGGTTAGACTGAGTTTTTAATGGACATGCATACTTCAAGGATATCAACTAATGTCTTAGGTTGGAAGACTGCGAGATCTATTAATTATTTACTTCTCTTTAGTTGCTATTCTAATTTCTTCATGTAGTAAAAACAAAAAAGATTTGGCATCTTGTTAACAGAGACTGTATAAACCTAATAGTCTTAACCATGACGATCACCTTCGTGCGCCGCTAAGCTTCTTACCTAATCGTTCATAAAGATTCATGGACAAATCATCATGGGACAAACCATTCATGTTCAAGACATGGCCATCACTGGTGGTCAACAATGAATTTTCATTTATGTCTCTTTGGCCAACGTTAATAACGTAAACAAGAGTTGATATCAAATAAATACGTCCAGTAGTTTTTCACAATCTGCTGCCATAATTAAGTACGTATTTCAGTTCCCTTTATCGATATAAAATAATCCAATGGCTAAGAAAATTAACAAAAATAAGCTTAGTAAATGATAATGAAACCAACATAAAGTTAGTACTCTCAGATGAAACGTTACAATATTAAAATAAAATCACTCAAATTCAATAATGATGCTCATCTTTTAAATAAGCAGGAGGAAGTAACTGTTAAGGCAAGTCCCATTAACAGTGTCATCACCGTGATGGCTTTGCCATGCTGATGGCGCCATCTTGGAAATCGAAGACAAAAAGAAAAGCGGTCGCGTGCTTGCTTTTAGCGTTGTTTGACCCATTTCGAGCTATCTCACGTGCTTTCGACTCTCTCGCCGAGCTACTTTAACAACGATCAAGTTAATGCAAGGGGGTCGTACTCCAAGCAGCAAAAACTCTAAGGGGATTCTTCTGGCAAAGAGACCAGCCATCTTGGTGCCAAATCAGAGGGTTCCTTCCAAATCCGTCGACGGCGAGGTACTGCGCTCAAGATATGGGCGGACAGTTTCAGTTCAAAGTACAAAAGAACAACCTGAAACTGTGCACAATGGACTGAGCTTTTTGTTATTTGAAAGCTGATTACGCACAATACTGACGACAGCAACTGATATCACGCATGCAAAGAACGAAGCAAACCATCACATATAAACACTCCAAGTAACAATAAGTGCAACAGGTATAGTGACAAACGATTTAAATATTAAAATAAAAAATAGTCAAAGTGAGGTAACATTACACGATAGACATTATACACCTCGAATATTTTCGGATTCTTAACAAGGCCAAAGACAGTAATTCTGTATTATCTTTCTGCACGGAGATACTACTTGCATATTACAGCAGAAAGAATGATCTTTCAAATTCGAATTTACAATAACGTGATATTTAAAGAAAAAAATACTGGCAATTGCATATTTCGAGTATACGATGATCAATCATCTTTCTCTTGCAGTGCCATAAATCAAGATTACCATAGTTTAATGTTGCATACCTGCAAACATTAGTAACGAGAGTAAAAAATTAGCAAATAAAGTTGTGGAATTGCATTTATTTAATTTGGTTCATCTGCTTCCTCGTAAATTTGTTTGAATCAATTTCTTACCTACCTCTACCAACCTGACGAATTGAAATTTTACACATACAACTATTTGCGATGTCAGTACAACATCGCACAGAGAATATTCCGAAAATCAAGGCACTGTTTTGTTTATTTAACGGTTATAACGAATATTTACAAATGTTCTGTGCATATCTATCTTCTAGGAAATATCAAACTAATCAGTCTACAGGATTTCGATTACCCCCATTTGGTGAAATGGAAAAATCTTCCAAACGAAATTTGTTTTAACTGCCTTACAGTTGAAAACATAAATTACGGATATTTTTTTCATCATAACATATACAGCATATTTAAAATCCCACTTGGAAGAATCATTTAAAACATCTTAAAATTCTTCGAACAAACGACAGTTTGCCTTCTTGTAAAACAAAGCCATTTCCCACAACTGTTTTTAATATTATTATTATTATTATTATTATTATTTTAAGACTTAACGGTGCTACTGTTCTCCCAACGATCATGTGACATCGCCTGAAAAACCACAGAACTTGTAGTCAACGTGACTTACGAACTTCATTGTTATCTCGATTATTAAAAATAAGAATCTGTAGGTTTCTCCTCGAATTAAAAAAAAAGATATCATCTAGAGGTACCAAATTTTGAAGGCCCAAATTTTGAAGTTCTCCACCCGATTTTCTGCATCTCGAAGGCCAAAATTTTAATTTCGAATTCGTTTATTTTATGTTTCGTACGAATATAATGAATTTTGTATCAACAAAGGCAGCGACTTAGAAGCAAGCAGTGGCAACAATGTTCGAAATTAAACATTTATACCTCCGGCGCGCCAGTGGGAAAAATGTACAAACGATTTATGGTAGAGAAAAAGAGATGCATTATCCTCCAAAGTAATGTGTTGCCATTGTTCGAAACAAATTATTTTTATCTTTTACGCGCCAAACCGTTGCCATTTGGGAAAAGGTAAAACATTTAACTTTCAGTTTTAATGTCTCTTAACAAACCAAGAGATTTAAACGCAGTTCTTAAGAATATTTTTTTCTGTTTTTTAATCGGACTGCTTGAAATAAAAAGACATTTAAATTATGAGATTTCCTTTTAAATATATTTATAAAATGATATTAGGTGGGCTCATTAAAATCATTATACAATTTTCTTTTTTATTATAACTATTTTAGCGGTTGGCCGCGCAAGCAACTTTTACAGATAGAAGCTAGACCAGCACTTCCGTAGCACCACAGGTGAATGAAGTAACTAACTGTTAAGTTCCCGCTCAATTTTGAGGAGGAACAACTGCGGAGAAGGGGTCCAAGGGTCTCCCATTTCTTTTTCTCTACCATAAATCGTTCGAGAGGACTTTCGGATCGCCGTTCATTTTTAGTGCTTCCTTGCCGCCCCGACGCTGTACTCTTACTAACATCCATACTTTCTCCAGGATTCGAAACGGGGCCCATTGATACGGCAATCAGCGTCACTACCCGTTACACTGGCTGGACGGCAAGTGGCTTGTACAACAAATATGTAGAAGTTTTGGCTCCTCAATCCAATTTCCTCAGCGAAACGTAATGTTTGGAAAATGTTGGCGTTTTTAATAGGGTCTCTGCCTTTCAAGACGGCAGAAGAACTATCATCTTCTAATGGACAATCTGCGGAAAAAAGAATCGTATATTTAAGGACGATAAATTACTTAGAAAAAAGAAACGTCAAAGGAGTGTAATAAATACACCACCAGAGGCAGCGCAGCAGCATATAAAGACTGATTCTTGTTAATGATCCTTTACCACTCCTGCAATTACACAATAAGCCCTCACGAGCAGAATGTAATGAAACACCAGAAAGCAATATCATATCTGCGACACTTCCAAAAGAAAAGGCATTCTCCAAAAGAAGCACCAACATCTCACATGTCAAGGTTTTTATCTGCGCTCCTTTTCTAAATTTAACTCCAGAGGAGAAGGGAGAAAAAAGTGCATTTTGAAAGCTATCCCACTCCAAAGAGGATTTGCACTTTCTCAATGAATTCAGTCTATGACCTATTCTGACAACAAACTATATCTGCATTCAAGAAGGGGTAAATACAGATAATACCAAAATTTATTTCCGAAACTCTATGTACCCAGATAACGGGGACAAACTACCCCCGATGATAAGAAGTAAATAAATCTTATCTTTATTCAGCATTTCCGCATATCTTTGCCTCCATCTATAAGAAATACCTTCAAAATGGCGGCTCGACGAGAGTTTAGCATTTCCAGTACGCATGCGCGTTCCACATCCAGCGACGACAGTCGATCATTTTAGACAAAAGCGACCTTCACTGCGACCGCCGAGTACTTTTTTCAAAGGCATTGTTCGCAAACGTTTCGTAACAGTTTCTCTTCAGATTGACGGAGCTAATGAACTTTTTTTTATTGTCTTTTACTGTTTTACTATTCAAACCGAGTTCGCAGTCAAGGTTTTTTCCTGGATTACGAACTGCTGCTGCCACTGGTTGCGAAATTACAACGCAAGGGTTAATTAGAAGACAAAGAAAACTCGCCGAGATTATTGAGTTTTTTATTTGCACTTTTTTCTTTAATTTCCATTCATACGCCTCCATTTGCTGTAATTGCAATAATTAGCAAACAAAAATAAAATAAAATGATATATATTCAAGCTGCAATGGAAAACATAGCACAGTTAATGTCCAATGACCAACAACACAGTTCTCTATTACACACCAAAAGACCAATTAAATTTGCTATGCAGGTAATGAAAATTACGTAGGAATCAATAATATATCAAGAAAAATCATCCTGAAAAGCACCACTGATCAGCGAAAAGCAGCTGAAATAGTTTTAAACTTTTTACACCCATATTAAAATAAATGGAAGGCGAAACATTTAAACTGCTTAAAAATATTTCCTATTCAACGCTGATATTATTGAGTTACACACTTCAATTTACAATGTTGTATTATGCAGCAGTACTCTCTTTCTCAGAAACACTCTCAGATTTCTGCTAACGGCACCGAGCAACATCTTTATTTCATCAAGCTAATACGGAAATCCAGCTTTTAACACATAATAAAACACTTTTTTCAACTTCTTCAACGATCTTCAATCCTACCTTTCCAAAACAAGGTACTTACGGTGTCAACTAAATCCCCCAAAATCTACTGCGTGTGTTGAACCATCTTATACATTAATACATCCAAAGTCTTAATACTGAAGTTAATCCACCACATGGCTTAATCTCTCTTCATCATTGCAAAAGATTCACTTCCTGTCGCCTCCTATATAACCCACACAAGCAGAGATGACTTCCAACGTGGACAACATACGAAAGCGTTTGCAGATTGGTCTTGCACAGTTTCCAGGAGATGTTGCACCACATGGCTTAATTTTATTTGCGTTTGAAAACTGGGTGCTCATTTGAAACTATTCCTTTATTTCAAATTGGTCTACAGAGGCATCTATCCAAATCTTTTCTTCAGAACAGTCATGGACAAATCAATAGACAAACAAGGTTAGGATCTTTCAAACGCTCAAGTTCAACAAAATCATTTGATGTTAGTGTAAGACCTAGTGATGGGCAACTTCGGTACTTTCTTGTACCCGGTACGAGAGTAACGGGTACATACAAGTACCCGGTACAAAATACCCGTTACTCAAGTAACCGTTACTTTGAAAAGTACCGAAAACCGATTTCAAGTACCGAGTACCCAAGTACCGATTTGGAGTACCGAAGTAACGAAATACCGGAGTAACGGTTTGCTGTACCGGAGTACCCTAGTAACGGTTTGCTGTACCGGAGTACCCTAGTAACGATTTGGAGTACCGAAATACGCAGCTAACGATTTTGCGCACTGAAGGAACTCTGCCACGTCACCACATGTTTGATTTTATCTGTACGGAGTAAGATTTTGAATATCAGAAAACATGTCAACTACGGAAGTGTCTGAGGAGCAAGCAATTCATGGATACAAGGAGCGCATATCACCATTTCGCAAATACAACCAGATACTACTGTCCTCGTACCAAAACCGAAGTGAGCTGAACCCTCATCAATCCTCCAGTAACGAATACCGAAATACCGAGAAGAGACGCATATTTTCGTTACAAAGTAGCGAATACCGAAAAGCATCCGTTTCGGTCCGAAAAGTACCGATTTCGGTACTGAAGTAACGGGTACTTGGACGTACCGATTTTCAGTACCCGTTACAAAATACCCGGTTCGGTAGTACTGACTCATCACTAGTAAGACCACACAAAAGGAAGTAGGGAACAGTTGCCTTTGAGTAAAATATGAGTCAGTGACGCCACAGAAGAGCAATTTCCTTAGTATACTGACCTTGGATATGATTATCTTTTGAGAACTCCATTTGGTAATAACGTTGACACATCAGCAGTCACTAAAATTCGTCATGTTCCAGAGGAAAATATCATATATTCTTCCAATTTCTAAAAGTTACAGTCTTCCAATTCTGCTGGATATGCCTTTTTACGATTGCCGATTTATTCGATCCTGGGCTATATTCACAATTGATTCTGATCTAATATGATCGGTCCATCTCTAGTATTGATATACGCAGTGGGTATGAGTACCAGCTATAACGGGCTAACGCAAAATGGTCTCTATTTTTCTATATATATAATAAAACACTCAATAGGAGCAGAAATAAATGGGGTAAATAGAGTGTATAGATTATTGAGTCCTGAATAGCAAGCACTATGTGTATCATTTTCTCAATTAGCTTATAAGGCATTTTATCATTTTTTCCCTCCTTTCAGCCTGCCTCCCTGGTGTAACTGGACGCGTATTCGAAGGTACGAACTTTCAATCCTGACGACGGTAGTGCACACTTTTCATGTTCCCGCATTGATATAACCTAATGATTCTACAAAGTTCAACTTCACTGCTTCTTCGCTTTCTTTTACCTTTTAAAACATGTTTACAAATTCATTAATAAGTTGTTGCCCGACTTTTAATGTTTCTTTCAGCCTCACTTTGCATAAATCATACTTCCTGTCGAAAATGCACGACAGCCAGGCCATTAAATATCCCACGAATTATAAGGAAGGCTAAATGATCAATAAGATCAATCGCAAATATTACTGATTTTTGTTGCACATTTTTCTGATGTTACTTACTACATTTTCCCAATGATTTCTTTAAACTAATTGCCAGCTAGAGTCTCAGTTTACTGTCAGTCTTTGTACACTGAAATTAAGATAATGAAATGATATTTGGTATAACAGATGCAACATACGAATTTTCGTATTACGACGTTTTCAATGTACGAGGCGTTTAATCACGACATAGTGCCATCGCCAATGGAAGAAACAATAATAAAACAAAGCACCGGAATCCTGAATAGACAACTTTCACTTTACAATTGCCCTTACTTAACAATTATAAAGAACCATTTAACGATCTATTACAATTCAAAGCTTTTGATCGCTGATCATCACGCATGACGGGTAGCAGCACGCTTATAACAATGGATTTAGGTCTAGGTCAGGGGTAGGTAGGCATCCCCCCTGTAACTAATCATTATTCTGCGAATGGCAACCGAATTGCGTTTAAAGAATATGATTCAACAATATTTTGAAGGCCCAATCTCATTTATAAACGACTTCAAGGAAATCTAATGGCGATTAAGTACACCCATCACGTCCTCACTTTCACAGAGGTCTGTTCTAAATAAAAGTTCGGAACTCTTACCAAATAACACCCCTCCCCCCAATTCTCTAACTGCTTCATCATTACTAACGACTCGGCACAATGTTTACTAGGGAAGGGATTCGACGCGTATAGCGTCGGACGAACGTAACCGCATCCGCAGCGAGGGACTTCGACCGTGACAGATGATCGTTTGCGAATGAAGTGTGGATACGAATTCCGGGGAAAGAAAGGGGTTGACATACGGAAGGGGTCGTCAAGGGTGATAGGTAATGATATGTGGTTAGGATATTTAAATTCGATGAAGTTGTTCCATACATCCGCATTTAAAATAAAAATACATATTCTAATAGATTTCAGCGTCAAGGACAAAACACAGTGTAAAATGTAAGTTACTGGTGCCATTTAGTATACAGGTGTTTTGTTCACTACAAATCAAGGAAAAAGAGACATCAATTTAAGTAATAACTGTTCAAAATATTAAAACCAGTCTCTAAAAAATGACACCGAATCACTTGGATTGATCAATATGCATATACAAAAATAATAAAATTAAAAGCGAAGTAAAAAAACACATGAAATTTTACTCGCGTCGTAAATGATAAAACCCGTTTTTTTTTTCATTAAATACAATCGATCTAAGAACTCATTTAATACTTACTTACAATGTAAAATGCTTCTTGCCTACAAATATGGATTACCCTAAAACAGAGGACTAATATTCTTTATTATTATTATTAGTTATTTCGTGCTCCATGACAGGCCCTACACAGGAAGGAAGGGATACTTCGTGGAGAACTTTTTAAGGGAAACTGGCTTGTATCCGGTGAATATTCTTCAACATGAAACTTCCTTAAAATCAAAAAGCACAGTCTACCATTCCATTCCACAGATCTTATTTCTGTCATTAAAAAACAATAGTATGTATGTACAAATGTTTCTCGCACTGTGAAATAATGACGGCACTTAGAACCCCCCTAAAATTTTAACTTCGAATTTCGTTTTATTTAATTCATACTTTATACGAGTTTAAAGAGCTTTTGATTGACAAACTCCATGATTTACAAGCGAGTAGTGGTAACACAGAAAGAAAATATTTGTATCTTTAGCGCACCAGACTGTTGCCGTTTGGCAAAATGTGATACATTTATTTTTCAATTTTAATCAACAGATTCGGAAATTTAGAAGCAATATACTGCAACCGTCCGAAATGAAATACTTTTACCTTTTACACGCCAGTGTGCTGTGTTGTTTCACAAAAGCATACGATATTTAACTCTCAGATTTAATGTCTGCTACTGAGTGACAAACCAAGTGATTTAAAAGCAATAAATGTACACTCATGTCCATAAATTAAGGATAATGCAAAATCAGGCAAAGGAAGAGTTAGAAGCAAAACAAATTTGACTTATTTGTAAAGCTTATTTATTAAACAAAAGGTAAAGAGCAAAAAAAGATGCCATATGTTTGATATTCTTAAAAATATTAGCGATTTTTTCTCCCTGAAGCAAAATACAAAAAAAAAAAAAAAATTATTTGCCCCCCCCCAAAAAAAAAAAACAATATTGCATGGTTGGTATAATTGTTAATACATTGTATGTCTCCCAGACGATGCAATACAGTCCGTACAACGCCCAGGCATGCTGAGTATCAAATTATCGATCTGATCTTGGGGGATATTACACCACTCAAAAAGCAATGCTCTCCGATGTTCCGGTACACATGTAGGAAGAGGTTGACGGGCTGCAACTCGTCGGCCAAACATGTCCCACACTGCTCTACTGGATTCAAGTCCGGTGAGAATGCTGGTCAGTCCATACAGGTGATATCCTCCGATTGAAGGCATTCGCTTACGATGTTTGCGCGGTGAGGACGGGCGTTGTCATCCATAAACACAAATTGTGCGCCCATGGCGCCCCGAAACAAACGTACATGTTGTTCCAGAATGACGTCCTGATAGATTTGACTTGTCATGGTTCCAATTCGAACATGCAGGTCAGTTCTGGAACCCAGAATAATTCCACCCCAAACGAGCACTCCTGCACCACCGTAACGGTGTCGTTCAATGATGTTTTCTTGGTGGTAACGGGTACCTGGAGCTCTCCATATGAAAGTCCAACGAGAATCAGGCTGCAAGTTAAACCTGGACTCGTCGGAAAACATCACACAAGCCCACTGTTGCGGTGTCCACAATGCATGCCCTCTACTCCAAGCTAACCGCAGATGACAGTGATTTGCAGTAATTGGAACGCATCTGTCTGACAGGTCTACGAGCATCTACACCAATCTGCCCTAAGCGTCTATACACGGTCTGCCTTGAAATTGTCGTACCAGTGGCTGAAGAAAGCTGACGAGACAGGTCTAGGGCTGTGCTCCGCCTGTTTCTTTTGGCAGTAATTGCCAAATTCCGGTCCTCATTCGGCGTTTTAACTCTGGGGCGACCTGTGCTGTAACGTCTACACACATTACCATCATCTTGGAATCTTTGCCAAAGCCTGGAGATGACACTCTGGGCAATTACAAGTTCGTCTGATACTTCCAGTTGGGTACGCCCACATTCCAGACGGCCGATAATTCTACCACGTAAAAAATCATCCAAATGCGTCCTTTCTGTCATAACTATCCGGTTATTGCACGGAAATGCTTATAAAGCGCCTGCGAACAATTTTACTTCTTTGCCTGTATTCCTTATACATCACTCTCTTACACTGTCGTCATTGTGACGTACCATCGGTGTCATCTGGTTACTTCCTGAAATTTGCATATGATTCTTGAAGATGCGTGTAGTGATTTTACAGGTGATATATTTATTTTAGAGTCCGATTTCCGCGTGACTCCGAATTATCCTTAATTTATGGACATGAGTGTAGTTCTTAAGATTAATTTTTTATTTTTTAATCTGACTGATTTAAATAAAAATGCATTTAAAAATTAAAATTTGAGATGTCTAATTAGAAATATTAAATATTTTTATGTAACGACACACGCTGGGCTAATTAAAAATATTACATGTTCTTTCCATGTGTGTTACATGGTTAATTAAAATTATTACATGTTCATGCAATTAAGATTACGTGTTCTTTCCTTTTCATAATAACTATTTTAGGTGGCTGTACGTGCAAGCAGCTAGAATAATTAAACAAATATTGCCTTTCTCATTTGGAAGTTTGACCAATGTGGCAGACCGCGTGCATGATTAAATACTAGAGAGCATCAATCAATACTAGAGGGTATACGGGAATGCAAGGTAACATTACCAGGAAGTTAGAAAGGAAAGAGAAGAAACAGAAAACAGAAAGGAAGATAGAAAGTAGTTAACTGCAGTTGCTTTTAAGGCAAGAACCTACGTAGAAAAGCAAAGAGAAATCCTTGAAAGTAAACTCTGCCCTTGGCCGGAGTCGAATGCAAGACCTTCGGATAACCGGTTCGATGTGCAGACCGTTACACTATAGGACGGGAGGAAAGTCTTAATTCACGGGGAAGTCTTAACACACGGGGAGGAAAGTCTTAATTCTTTACAACTACATTAATCGTAGAACGATGAAAAAGACTATGCCTCTTATTCATACACATATTACTACTTCAAAACAAAGCCATTTTTATTAATCCCAACGATACGATGCATAATAGTGGCATAATTTTAATAAATACTGAAGTATTGAATCATTGAAATTGATCTCGTCCCACGCTTATAAATTTTTGGCCTCAGATTTGAAAGACGGATGCCACCACCAGAATTGTTTTGTAGTGATGTTCCTCACATGTGTCTTCAGTGCTCGGAATGAAGTCAGAAGTTCTGGTACAAGTTAGATGTGAAATGGCAGACAATGAATTGTACCATCATCGTCCCCCCAGTTAAAATAATGGTGTACTGAGAAGCCAGGAATCGGTGAATGATATTAAGGTAGACTACATAGTATACAGGGTTGGGATGTTTCATCCCGCAAACTGCAACAAATAATATTGTTACGAATTTTGTACATATGTACGTAAATTTAGCGAAATCAGGTGTAAACATGAGTACCTCTTGTAAAAAATAACATGAAAGGCCTCAACAACGCGAAGCGTCGCCGGAAAAGTAATGTTAGAGGGGCAAGTACATTTAACAAATTGGCTATATCGCCAAATTATGGGACGAACCGCCAAAAGTCGCCAAATTTGGTGACCATTTGGGTCTGATCCCTGTAATTTGTACGAATCCTATGTAACTGTGCATGCCTTTCAGGAATTTCGAGAAATAGAAGGTACTGGAAATTTCTCGCCGGACGGGGTAAAACAATACACGACCGAAGAGAACATCAGTTATCAGTTTAGTTCAGAATAATTGGAGATCACCGTGCGAGCTTACGAATTGGAGGATTTTTTTAATACTGTCATGTGCGCTTAAGCAGTTTTAAAGTGATAACTACTGATTGTGCTCTGTCATACTGAGAATAGCTGTACGAGTATTTTCGTGAAAAATTCCAGAATTGTAAAGTGTTTCTTTTGGGAAAATGGATTTTTTTTTTCAAGTTATCGTCGGTTCTGTGTGCATTCAATCCATTATGAACCCATACGCACGTAACAGTATAAATTTCAACATGATCTGGATCATGACCATCTCTTTGCTGCGCAGGAAAAGCGTCGGGATTTCGCCACATCGACGCCAGGTACCTTATCTGACGATATCAGACCTTTAACATCGTTATTCCTGTTCAGCAATTCCCCCACACACACCAAACTGACAGGAAGTACCAAACACAAGGACACAAGACTCTGATTACGGTTTACTCAATATATAATTCCAAACGATTTTGACAATGATGGATTTCAATCATGACAGCATTTGACTTTGACAACAATATGCTCCAGACATGAGAGTTTATTGAACTTTGAACACTACATAACCCTATACATAAGCCTAAGCGACATTAAACTCTTGACAAAAGAAAAAGAAGCACAATGAAAAATTTTCATGCATTTGCACTAAATTCCTTTAAAGAGCTTGTGCACTAGGAAAAACAAATACAGCTGTGTTGGCAATATCTAGTTCTTTTCCATACGTATAGCAGACGGTTCAAGTGGAAAAAATGGATGTAAACGTGTTACACGATTCATATACTTTGAAATAAAAGCATCAAACAAAATCAATGGAAAATAAACATTCCTCTTTTGGATATTAGAAAATATATTTAATATGACATCATCGTTAAAGCCGAGTTTGATTTCTACCTCTAATGCTAGTCTAGTACTTCTTATCTGACAACCGACTCGCGATCATACATAATCAAGGAACAGAACATTCTTTGCTGTAAATTAGAAACATTCTATGCTGCGTTAGACTTTGAGGAGGCCGTTACACACCAGAACGATTTTGGTGTCCGCCCCCTCTCGTCGATCGCCAGGATTCGCGGAAAAGAGGTTTCGCGCCAAAGCGCACAGATGTGACACACATACTGAACCTTATTTTCAAAAGCCGTTCAGAGATCTTCATTATCATCTCCACTAACCCTTCCCATCCATTTTCGCATCCCTCCGGACTTTGCAAGAAAAGGGGGGGGGAGATTTTCAATTTCAGCTTTCCTTGTTCCTTGTCCTTCAAGAGCTTCAATGAGATTTTTTCTTCTTGTTCTTGATCTCAAGTGACAACACGATTAACTCGACCACGCCGAGTGGAGCAAAAGATACTAACTTTATCTACGCCACGCAGAAGTAGCTGCTTTGGATCGTTAACGGTTATTAAGCAATTTAACGAGGATAACGGTAGGAAATGCCGTTCCAGAACTTGCTTATTATGAATATGATATATCAAAACTCCATCGTGTTATATACCTGAAAACGGGGTGGTGATCAAAATGATCCAAAATGGTCCAAAATACAGTAAAATATCTCATAACCGGCACCTAATTTTCCGGCAATATTTACATAATGGCAATTTCAGAAATCTAAATTTCAATCAGAAATTGAAGCCTAGAACAATAAATATATAAAGAACACATAATTTGAAGACTTAAACGTGAAAACATTTGTGTTATGTTTCTTTTTATGCTTTTATGAAGGCAGTGTCCATGATTTTCAGAAACAATATGCACATTGAAAAAGGCCACATTTTCTTTGGTTCTCCGCCTGCAAAGATATGAAGAATATAATTTTATGTTTCTGTAAACTGCAGCCTATGATCATGTTTGTGGAAGACGAGTCGAGTGATAAAAGATTCTTCTGGTTTTAAAATCACGTAATTTTTTTCTTTTAAATTTAATCTGCCCATTACTCTTAGTTACTAAACAAACTAACGCGATTTAAAAGAAATGAATACATATTCATTTCAATCGCTATTCGTTACCAGCTGGACCCGTGAAATGACAGTAGATGGATTTATTAAAAGGTTAATATATATATTCTATATACTATTTTTGGTGGAAGGCAGATCCAGCGGCTAGTTATTTGGGAAGTCAAACGGACAACCAAAGTGATTCGACGCAAAAGTGAGGTTCGAAAATAATAGCCCTCCTGGATTACAAAATGTATGGCAACATTGTATCGGAGTTTCTAAAGAGATGCAGCTTTTAAAATTTTTATGATTTTGATGTTGAATTTTAAGCAGCGCAGAAGAGAAGAAAGTGATAAAAGATGAGAAGAAGAAAGTGATAAAAATAAATATCTAAGCTAGTAAATAAAGCTAAAATAGGGGGGAAAAAATCAACAGACAGATGAACTGCAAGCTCAACAACAGCATAAAAAACCTTCACAAATCCTCTGGTGCGATGTTAAAATCAGAGTTCTTACAGATTTTATTTCTTTTAGTTCAAAAGGGCTACAAGTCTCAAAAGACGTTTTTGCCTCGTTTCACTTTTCATTCGTGTTTGTTGCCATTCGTAAAAACGTATGAAATTGTTCTATTTGATAGTGTTCTTTTACATTTAATCTGTTTGTTATTGAGTAACGATCTAAATTATTTAAGCAATAAAAGCAGATATTAAGAATATTATTTCCTTTGCTTTTTAATTTGATTGGTTTAAATAAAAGTGTATTTCATTCATGATATATCCGATAAAAACATTATATATTTTCACAGAATTGCATTACATATTTTTTTCACTTTTTCAATATAAAAAAGATATTTAACGCTTCTGTGTTAGTCTAAGTGCATATCCATCTAATATTCTATAAAACGTTTTCCTATTCCACCTGGGCTGTATCTATCGAGCTCTACTGATAAAATACATTAAACTTTAAAAGAGCCCTTTTTGGACTATTATTATTATTTTGGATTTTCGAAGTATAAATAAATTTTTAGAAACAAAATATTCATGCAGTTTTTGAAATATTTGGCATAAAATTGCTTAATTTAATTTTTAAATCCTTCGTTCAAAAATATTCAGCTGTTTCTTGTTTTCCGTTGCAGTTCGCGTTCTTCGTTATTTATTTACTTTGTGTATGTATTTTCTCTTGCTTTACTTTCCTATATTGCACCTACTGCATAAAAAAATTACACATTTATAAAAAACATTATTGATTTTTAAAACATATTAAATAATTTTAAGTGTGTTCTTTCTCTTATATTTACTTCATGATTTCTTTCCTTACTATGATACAGCTTTATATCAATAAACGATTATTAATTATTATTATTATTTTGTTTGTGTGTATGTAATAAATAAGATCTAGATTATGCCGATCAACTGTATGTTGCATGCTCGTCTATCGATCCCTTTGATCATCGTGGACCCCCTTCATTTTTCATCAGCATCCCCAGAAGGTCAGTACCGATTCCGTTTGGAGCTCGTAATGTATCGTATGAAATTTTATAATTTAATTACATGTAAAATTTTAAACATCTGCCAATTTGTCCAATTAATAGAATAGCAGAAGGATAACAGAAAATAATATTCGGACTAGAATAATTACATACATACATTATTCGGCATAATTACTTAGCACTTAATTTCTAATCTGACAACAGATGTATAAAACGCTATTCAGCGGCAAGATTAATTTATTACAATATGAATAATCAGTTACTTATATCAGTTCGCATGCATATTTAAATTTTTCTCGTGTTATGGAAAAACAACGACACCTAGAGCCACCAGAATTTGAACATGCATAGTTCTCCACTCGAACATGTGTACCTCGAAGGCCGAATTTTAATTTCGATTTTTTTAATGAATTTTTTATTAACAAACGCAGCGATTTTGAACTGAGAGTGGCAACACTGTTTGAAATAAATTTTATCCCCGGCGCGTGCCATACGGTTAAATGTAATATATTTATTTTTAAATTTTAATTAACAAACTCGACTTCTTAAAAGCAATATGTTGCCACTGCCTAAAATAAATTACACTTATTATCCATGCGTCAGCGTGTTGCCATTCAATAAAGCGTTAGGTATTAAACTCTCAAATTTAAGCTGTCTGCTATTGAGTTACAAATCAAACGATTTAAAAGCAACAAACACGATTCTTAAGAATATTTTTCTCTGCCTTTTAAATCGGATTCATTTAAACAAAAATCCATCGTGACATGGCTAATAAGAAGTATTAAATACTTAAATGAAATTACACTTACTGGACTCATTAAAATCATTACATATTTGTGTCCGTTTTACGGTAACTATTTTAGGTGACTGGCAGCGCAAGCTGCTAGTAAAATAAATAAATAAAAGTTGTGAACATCAACAAACGCGTCCCATCAAGGAAACAATTTCAAGAAGTCTGTCAAAATAATGTCTTCCTGTATCAAAGGCTGTAATTATTACTGACCGTTTCTCTCCCTCCCCGGATGAAGCTGCGATACCAGTTTCGAGTCATAAGTTTGAGTCAATAAATTTTGACCAAAAATATTTAAAATAAAACCAACAGATTTACAGATTCCGGTTGGAAGTGCTTTGGGGGGGGGAACAATATTTTAATTCAGTCCCAAGAACTACAAAATTGAAAATATTCCTCCTCCTCACTTTCAACGAGGTCCTGCAAGAACAAGGGGAGAATCACGTGATCTAAATGACTTGCCATTAATTCTGTCCTCTTTTGGTTGCCCCGCTTCTCCTTCCCCTACCTAAACGTGGAACAATCCAGGTCGTTGCTAAGCGACGGAAAGAAATCTGTGGCTTGACGACTACACTGTTACGTCGAAAAGAACCAATAGGAAACTTACAGATGTTGCTCTTTGACACTCTACAGGTGTACTTCTGAATTCAGAATGGTTTAAAATCAGAACAGAATGGTTTAAATGGTTAAATTCAGAATGGTTTAAATGGTTCAAAACAGAAAGTTCAAATTATTTATTTCCTTAATGTATTTTATTATACAGATTCAATAAATATGTATTCATGTATTAATAATAAAAAATTCAACACAAATTTAACAATTATGTAGTTACATTTTATTTTCGTATATATAATTGTATTAGCTCAGAAAATGATTTCAGAATTCAAGAGTGGATTATGAAAGTCTTCTGTGCTGCATAAATAATTACTCAATTACATTAATAATCGCATTACTAATTACTCTTTTCAAAGTATGAATTTGTACGTTCGTAAGAACCATCCAGAAGTAAATAACATTAAATGATAAAATCAGTAATATATAGGAATTCATGAAAATTATTTTTGCATAAATTCATTTCTCGAATGGAAAATTAATAAATCGAAGATTCAAAAGTGCTTATGTAATTCAAAAGATTTAAGACTAAAAATAGCTCAAAAAGATGAACCAGATCAGAATAAATGAAACTGAAAATATAAATGAGAGCTGAGTTTTATTCATCTACATTCAACATCGACTAACGACAGTAACACAGTTTGAAACTGCAGTTTACTTACTAACTAAGTAATTAAACTAAAAACTAAGTAATTAAAGTTTTCTTTGTTGCCATCCAAGAGTAAAACTTTCTTTACAATATATTACGCAGACGATTAACATCTACAAATGCTATATTTTCATTCAATGACTCAAAATATGCTGCAGTCGTTCCTCCAAATAAACTGATAATGGAAGAAACACTACTAAAATTAAAAACATAAATAAATTTCTCATATTATTAAAGATAAACAAATCATTAACTCTCAACGTATAAGATTTAAATACTCGATAGGAAAAGTAGCACTATTATTACATCTCGAACTCTCTACGTTGATCATTCATTCTTTCGAAAATGCAATCAAAGTGATTAGAATTTAAGCTTTGGATGATAGCTTATTTTATATAAAAATTCTATAATTTCAAAGGGAGGCCGATAAAGGTTCACAAAGCTGAATAAGGTTAAATTTTATTTAAAGAAAATTGTAATTTTGAACCGGCGAAATAAACAAAAATTTTTCGGACTGCTGACAATTTAGAAATATATATTATGCGACTACATTTCTAATTCCAAAAACAGAAGAAAACTCCCATCCATATACGTCAAGTGTTTTGATATTAATATTTAAGAGCTAAACTAAAATTGCATACAAATTGTTACTTACTTATGCAACAAATGACGGAAAAAATAATAATAAACTACCGAAAAGGACATAAAATGCTTCTCTCAGAAAACAGTAATAAAAATAGAAACAATAACAAGAGTAGTAAATAAACAAAAATTTAAAATAAATTACAAATTCTAGATTCTCAAATATTGTGAACTACTTGCCATTACTTTCAAATACTTTCAGTTTTTACTTCGTATTTTAATTAATATTTGCAGTATATTTATTATTATTCTGAATACATGTAATTAAATAAATCATATCGGCTAAAGAGTTTTTTAAGTTACTCATGTTATTTGTTTTTCGTCCACATATAGGCCTGCAGTTATTTCAATAAAAAGTAACATTTATCTTCTAATTGTAGGGAGAAATAAGAATCGCTGTTCAAACATTTAACACAAGCGAGTACGCGCAGAATGCTACAGCTTGGTGCTGTTTTGCGTAAACGAGGCCTAATTTCATATCTAGGTTAAGTTCCGAACCCACAGCCGCTGAAAATCAGCACATATACACACAAGCTTCAAATAAAATGAACTATTATTTCATTTTTCCCTCTGACTATTTTTGGAGGAAGTGGAGTTGAGTTATTACCGCCCTGCGCCCTTATTTTTATTCCCCCTCGCTCTCGTGATTATAATTTTGACAGAGGCGCAAAACGCACACGTGAACAACGGTGAGAATCTGGATCATGATCAACGCCAATGAAGAAAAATAAAAATCGGTTTTGTTTTCTATATGTTGAGCTCTACAATAGTTATCATTCTGAATCTGGCAACTTTCTTCTCCGTGATACTAGATGCAGATGCTTTAGTGCTTTCTCTCTTTGTACATCGGTATCATTAAATAATAAAAAATCTGTATGTATGCATGTACGTTCGTATATGTATTATAATGCGTGTTCCTCGCACTATGGAAAATGGCCACCAAATTTTGAATACACATAGTCCTCCACCGGAATATATGCACTACGATCCCCGAATTTCGAATCCATCTCTTATTATTATTATTATTATCATTATTATTATTTCCTAATTTTGTACGAATTTAATGCTTTTCTAACAAATTGATTTGAGTGGCAGTACTGTTCGAAATAAAATATTTTTATCTCTGGCACACCAGATTACCGCCACTGCTTGAAATAACATAGTTTTATCTTCATGACAGTGTATTGCCTTTAATATGTCTGTTACTGAGTTACAAGCTAATTGATTTAAAAGCAATAAACGCGATTCTTAAGACTATTTTTTCTTCTTCTTAATCGGAGTGATTTAAATAAAAATGCATTTGGATCAGGAGATGTCTCATTAGAATATTAAACATCTTCAAACATTTAAAAAAAGGGAGGATATTTCTACGAATCTACAGAAATTTAATTTGACGATTTCCGAAGTCCTGAAATAAAATTTTTCCTTTCCAAAAAGTTATTACAAAATCCTTGTTTTCCTCCAATAACATGATATCATTCTCATTCTAATAATTGCTACGTATCTCCTCCACCCCAAAACTCGTCTTTTCGCTAAAGAAAACCAACAATAATTGTTGCCATTCATGGAGAACTTAATATAAGTTTAAAAAGTTCGGCACGAATACTGTAAGCGCCGCCGCTTCATATTCCATCAAATGCCGAAATCCAATTTGTGTGAGTTGTAACGAAACTGGCCAGTTGCCATGGCAATGGACGTCCATGACCTTCAGCTGGGCCGCGGAGGTTCTTTCACACGCACTGTGTCATTAAATTTAACGGAGTGGGCGGGAACGATGGAATAAATTAATTTGTTTTCTTCCCAGGAGCGAACAAAACGTTAAAGGAGAGCTCTTGATGATGCGCCTCCGTGCTACAGGAATTTCAAGTACAAAACAAAGATTGCAAAACTACAAAGCAAGAATTAGATGCTTTGAAAATGTAAACAATAAAATTTTGCGGGAGAAACGAAGAGCGAGTGTATATAAAAAAGGCGACCTGAATGAAATCTAGTTAATAAAGCTTAGTTAAATTAATTTTACGATGCTCCGAATATTTGGTGTTACGTAAATTAATTATTCGCCGGCTATAATCTGATATGCAAAGGAGACTTAAAGTACAGAAATAAAATATGTATTAACTAAATTAAATAACTTGATAGTTCTTTGACTTTCTTAAAAATGAACAAAATCTAAGAAGGTTTATATAATGAAAATTATGCCATAGTACATATCTTGAAATTTACATTACTTTGCATCCGAGTTACCTTAAACTGACGCTAAAATTCAATCCGCGCATGCGTTCATCTCCTCAGGGTTACTTACTGACTTTCAAAACGTGAAACAAGTTTGATTGCTGCCAAAAGAATTTACAAGTGCCACAATTTTACGTATACCTTATTATTTCGTCCCTTAGCAACAAGACCACGTATGAGTGGATGCAAATAATTTCCGAAACTTTCTGTTCTCTCCAAGAAGAAGAAGAAGAAGAAGAAGAAGAAACCTTTATTTTATTAAGATTATAAAAAGTCTCACTTGTAGTTCAAACGATAGTTGCCTAAATAAAAGTTTCTACGTTAATATATTTAATCTGCATTGCATTTCGAAATTCTTACAACTTTTAATTGGAATTACATATCATATTTCACGTCAGATATACAAAAGAATAAACAGTTAATTTTAAATCAAATCTGAATACTTCCTATGTTATAGCAAAAAAAAAAAAAAAAAAAAAAATCGAAAGAATACAAAGAACAACAATCCCATTTGCAACTTCAGTGATTTTTTTATTAACAAATTCAACGTTTGGAAAGCGAGCAGTGGCAAGCCTGCTTGAAATAAAACATTTTTATCTCCAGAGTGCTAAACTGTTGCCATTCAACAAAATGCTAGATTATTATCTTTCCATTTTAATCAACATATTTAGCCATTTAAAGCAACAATGTGTTGCGACTAGTTGAAATAAAATACTTTTATCTCTCATGCACCAGCTGCTGCCATTTGGTACTGCGTAAGGTCTTATTACAGCGTTCACGGGTATGCTTTCTTTTTGTGCCATGCAATATGAAACACCCTGTAATGATTGAGAATAATAGGGATTGCCCGAAAAAATGACAGCTTTATCCTCTTTCTTTACAGCTTTATCGTCTTATGGATTCTGGGAGTCGCCAAAGTTTAAAGACCATTGCACTACACTATAAAGAAAACGAGAGAATTCATAATTCTAAAAACACCTTAAAAAATACCACCTCAACTCCCAGAACGCGGAAAGCGTTGCAAAACAATTCTCGGAGACATTTATACTTTCAAATTTAATCTGCCTGTTACCGATTAACAAACTAAGCGATTTGAAAAGAACAAACGCAATTATTAAGAAATACGCAATTATTTTTTTACTTTTCAATCGGACTACTTTAGATAAAAATGAATTTAAATCACTAGATGTCTAATTAGAAACTAATTATTAATTATTACATTATTTTTGAGAAATTACCCTAGCTGGATTCACTAAAATTATTCTATATACATATTTTTTTCATAATAACTATTCTGTGCGACTAGTATTATGCAAATAAATTGCCGCATGTCAATATATATAAATAACTATGAAGTAAAAATTGTGTTTCATTCAGTGGGGTAGTAGATTTGAGACCCAAATACCAGTCTCGATAATCTTTTATTTTGTGCGACTTATTTTTAGAACTTAGGGTCTTAAGAAAGAAGAAAGCGCCTCTCAAAACAGAATTAATTGCCTCTATTATCTCTCATTGAAAACGACTATCCCCTTTTCCCCCTCTCCGTTAATAAAATTTTAAAATAATATGCCAATATTCCCTTCTGTCTTCGCAAAGTACCAAGTCCCTCCTAGAAATAAAGTGCTTCCAAAAAGTTTATTAATTTTAAATGACTGTAAATAATGCAGTGGGACCATGGTAAATAAAAAAATGGGTTCACGAAAAAAAATTTCTACACAGTAAACATCTTGAATGACAAACGATATCTCGACATACGAACAAGTAAGCCGGTAGCAAAAGAGACTCTAAAGTGCAATTAATGCAGTGGAGGAAACGAAAATTGTTAATCTCGAAAAGTCCTGTCTACCGTTCACGTGAACATAAAAATTATAGCAAAATAGGGCATACTTCACCCCAACACTTCGCGCATTTATGTCACAGCCCGGTTACCCGCATCTCATTAATTGGGATCTGACTGTCACAGTAACATTAGTACACACGCTCGCACGAAATACTGAGTGTTAATACCTGTGTCTGCGTGATTATGGCAAAGTTTCGAGGGCTATCTGCCTAAGGGGAGGGATGCCTTCGTGGAGGACTTTCCAAGGGAAACTGGCTCGTATACACGTTACACATGGTGAAAACCACGAAAAACGCCCATGCAGAGTGTTAATAGCAAAATTAGTGTGAAAATCACTGGAAGTAATATGAGTGGCATAAGATAATTCATAATCTATTTTGTTTTTCATAATCTATTTTGATTACTATTTATTATAGATTTTCATAATCTATTTTGATCTACATTTTATACTCTATTTTGACTTCAGACTAAGTTTTAAAAAATTATTCCATAATATTTTGGTCATACTAACCGAATTATTGATGACAATAACCACAGTATTTTCCATATTTTCGTATACGAACGGGAAGGACTTCGGCAATTCGATTACGGTATCCGAATGATAACATTACCCGCGATTACATCAAGCTTTCCTCATGAGTAACGTTCCCGCGAGCCTACTTCCAGTGGAAAATCTTCCCCGAAGGCATCTCTCTGTTGAGGTAAATAGCTCTTGAGTGTTTTGTCGTAATCACATAACTGTTTTAAATAAAAGTAATAAAAATCTGAAAGCTTCCAGATTTTAACGTTCGCCCAAAAAGCTTTTTTTTATTAAGTCCCAATCACATTATGTTTCGGCTACGCGAGATTTGACGTCGAAAGGAACAATTATCAAAACCCGCAAAATTCCAGGAAACACACGTAGCTAGGTTGCCATTCTAACTTACTACAAAGACTTGAACGCCAAACAGTAATCGATTATCGCTCAAATCGGAATCACGTGATCCTTCAAAAACAGAACTTTCGTCGGACTGTTGTCCCTACCCGGGACCCGAGACATTTTCGGTGAGGTCTGAAAAAATCCCGCGTAGCCGCAACATTGCTTCCGTAACTAAGCGGGACTTCGCTCTTTTTCTAGGAATCCTCCCGTTTAAACCAGTGCTACCAGAATCTCGTTTCTCAGAAAAGTCCCGTCTAGCAGGGACTGTAGCCATGTGTGATAACCTCTTTAAAGGTTTCTACACTCTCGCTGAACTCGCAGTTAACCAGTCTGCCGTTATACTCACTCCTACTAGACCTACTTTTTTTTTAGCTTTATGCATCATTTTCTTCGCACTTACGCCATATACAATTCAACAGCATAATTAAATAAATAAATAAATAAAATAAAAGCAGCATAGATATATAAGTTTAGAATTTCCATGCAGCTATAAATGTTGGAATACATTTTTCTGTTCCCGCCCCCTCGGTTACACATATCAGTGTTTAGTTTTCTTACTAGGCTTAGAAAATAATAATAATAATAATAATAATAATTTTTATTTTTAAAGTTGTGTTTATTTATTAAACATCACCTTCTTGACTCTTACGTCACCTAAGATTCGATTCAACAGCAAAATCACAAAACATTTAAAAACAACATATCTTTAGAATTTCCAATAGACAGTCTCGCGCGGCAGAGATAAAATGTTTTATACCGTACAGTATAGCCACTGCTCGCTTTGAAATAATTGAGTTTGTTAATCAAAAATTCGTTAAAGATTACCAAAATATGAAATAGATAATAATGTCAGATTCCAAATTCGGATTTCCAGATGCCCATGTTTGGGTGCAGGACTATGTTATTCAGAATTTGATGGCTGTAGATACGGCTGTTATTTCACGATACGAGAAGCATACATACATTCATGCAGATTCTTCATTATTTAATTTCTTTAAATTCTTACAAATTACGAATTCTTCTTATACAGGGAGATAATATTTGGTGGCAACAATTTGAAAAATAATACGCCATTTATAGTGATTCAACGCAAAATGCCGTTTCGAGAATGACATCCCATTCGGGACTAACGTCTCTGGCTCCCGCCACCCCCCAAAAAAAAAATTACATTAAGCGGCGTTTACTGTAGTGCCACTTTTTGTCTAGCAGCTCTGAACAAAAATCCAAGCCAAACCATTCATGCTTCAAATTCGTTGCTCACTTTAAGAAGAAATATCACACACGGATCCCAAAGTTTTCTACGAATACGATAAGCATGTTCCTTTACTATCGATTAACTGAGATATTTCTGAAGTCCAACATCTTCCTCTGGAAGGCTTAAGAGTTTGGAAAACAGGCTCAGACTTGCAAGTACACGCAAAGAGCGCACACGCGTTAATCTTTGAACTTGACTAAGAGCAGCAAAAAGTTGGGAATGTTCAAGCAAACGCACATTTTCCGAAGAGTCAACGGCCTTTTTTCTCAGCGCACGCAATCAGTGATGTGGTATTTTTATCAGAGCCAACAACAGCACCCATGAAAATCAAAAAAGAAGCACTAGCTGCTTGGTCAGCAGTTCAGTGTATCAGCAGCTGAGGTGATAACCGGACTGTTTATCGGGGCTTGTTTTCAAGGACGGGAGCCGTACTTCCCACCTTTTGACGTGATTCGAAAAACCTCCGAGATACGTTACGCCTGCGCAATGTCAAACTTTTCTCAATTTGCTGACAGCGACACCAAATTACCGGGGAGGAAAGCAAGTAATTTCTTTAATATCCTACAGGTGGAACGAAATTTGTTTATAGCAGTTGCAAGACGCTGCCACGTAGCATTTATTATTGCTTCAGATTTGCCACTTTAATTGCAAATCAGTCAGACTCAGACAAGAACTTTCCTTTACTAGAACGACTGTCTCCGTAGTTTAATTCTTTTAAAATAAGACTGTTAGCAGAAACTGTCACTGCACACTCACTCGAGTTGAAGACTCATCTTCCTACATACTTCGTAATTTTTGTTTCATAATATTCTTTTCTTCTACTATAACTGACGCCATTTTGAAGCCAATACCCCAGTACAACATGGCGACGAAAATGTCAGTAGCAATACTAAACAAAATAAGTAAGCACATTGATACAACGACAGAATGCATGAAGTACTGATTTTTGCTTTATTTTATCATTTTAATTTCAATATGAGCATTAGTTATTTTGTGTACATTTCGTTTGAATCTACATTTTCTCTCGTTTTTACATAACATTATATTCACTAACATTTGAAAGAAGTCTTGAAATTATAACCGTGTCATATAAACAAGATAATTTCTTGATATGCTCGCAAAAGGTGATCTACGGAGCCGGATCTATAACAGCATGTCACATCCCCTGCATTTGCTTTTGGTTTATGAGCCTGATACACTCACCTATCGGTAAATCATCAGACGAATTTTGTTGATCCTGTTGTGATGCCAACACTCAGACGTCAGAAAGTCATCTAAAATAATTGTACGGAATATGAGAGGTACAACACCTGTGATGCTGCTCCGTCACCCTGCTGAATTTCGATGGTGATCTGTCAACAATGGAAAAAATTTCTGGTCGTGTTAACAGACACGAGGCAATGTTTATGTGAAAATAAAATAGGGATGACTAATGGTGTTGGTTTAGATTTGATAATCGCAGTAAAAGCACGACTGTTGACGACCAAAATAAAACTGCTTCAACTGACATATGCGAAACAGGATCTTTTGAACTGCTTTTTACTGTGTTAAAATAATTCAACCATCCAGGGTTATGAATTGTCCTCTCCAGGACAACACCAGGGAATCCGTCTACTAATGTTGTAAAATTAAATATAATAATCTACTAATCAAATAACAAATTAATGAATAATGATAAATGCATATACGTTTAACTATTTTGCATGTATTTTAAGTACTGCTGCTTTTCGTGTGGTTTAGTGTAAGGTGAAGTTAACAGTTTCTTTGCTTTTGATCACGGTATCACGGGTAGTAGGTTACCTGTTGCGAAAATACTTCTTCTCGCAGCATAAGACGACGATACTCTGATTTAATCAAATTTTCAGCGCCAGTCCACCTTATCTAGAGTATCAGGGAAATAATTGTGTGCATACATAGGCCATTTCAAACGAAGTAGCGAAATATATGACATAGCTGCTACTCAGTTGTTACACTCAACAATTGTTGCATAAATGCAACAATTGTTTCAGTACTCTTGTAGCAAGTGTTAAGTTATAGGTTGACCGAGAGTCTGAAATGACTGATAAAATCTGGATACCATAGCAAAGCATAATCAACGGTCGTGTCTTACGACTGAGAGCATGATGGGGAAAGTGCGCTTCATTTTGACTAAGGCGTTAGGTGATGATCGTTCAACAGACTGGAAGGCAGCTCACTGAAGTCTGACCACAGCTTATACCAAATGCATTCAAAAGCTCTAACTGAAGCAAGGTACTGAGCAGATCCGCAGATCTTTCGAAAAATTTGATCGAAATTAGGTTAAACTCGGAGACTACATACTGGGAAAAATCAAATTAAAGCGCTAATTGAATGACTCCGCATCTTCCAACTGAAATGTCTATTGCCTCTGTCACATTCTTGCTACTAGATGGCGGGCATCTCTTCCTTTACTTTTTCTGTAATTAAGTTCCGGGAACGAGACTAGATTGGAACCGCTCTGAGGAGGGTAAAGACGAAACTTCAGAGAATTAAAATGTACTGTCTTAAAAATAATTATCACCTACCTTGTAAATAGTGTATGTTAGTGTTTTATTTCATAAATAAGTAAAAGACAAGATGGCCTGTTAGTTCTAATAGAAACTCTTACTGGAAAACGTGATTATTAGGAGCCTGCCGTTGCGAACACTGAAGATGCAGCAGGTAAGGAATTTTACATTAATTTTATTGTAAATAGAAGAACCTGATGCAACAGCCTCTTCCAATTGAAATGACTAAAATAAAGGATCTTCTAATAAGAATAATATGAATTTAAAATGAAATAAAAAGTATATCAGATATAAACAAACTTTTTATATTACTTTGATGGCATTACATTTTAAATAAAATATAAATTAAGTGTTCCACCTCAACTTAGTGCACACGAGCGAATTCGATGAACACAATTTTCGACGTCTGCATCAATAACTCGATAATGAACAACATCATAACTAAAATCATCACCGTAACTATACCTTCTCTCTGGTTTGGGGAAAAAAAGAGGATGTCATTAACTTCACCATAAACTACCTTTTCGGAATGCAAATATTCTCGCGCATCTTTTGTGGACTGTTTTCAAACCAAAAACGGCCATACTTATTTAACAACCTATTCATTCAAACAAAAATGAACTTAATCTGAGAAAACAATTTTTTCGCCCTACATTTCTGGGTTATAATTAAACGTTTTTGAATTTTGAAGCGTGTATTTAGCCGCCTTGAACTGCCAGACAATATTAAACACAAATAAAAATTAGTCACAGTGATAATATTTTAAAGCAAGGTTGCCATTGCTTTTTAAAATCATATGAATTGGAGTATCCTATACATACATTTAACAACCATATAAAATTCGCAGACTATTTGTCACTACTTTACTACTTTTTCTGATACAAGTGATAAACGTATGTCCCGCCTTTAACACCTCTGAAACGTATCTGGTACCATCAGCCAATTTATATAAGCGGAACAAACACGGAAAGACAGTATGTCGTTGACACACAACAGGAAACGGTTTGTGGCTCTTTTCTAAAATTTAAGTAAGCATCTGTGGCATTTTTATTTTATAAAACATTTAAACCCCAAAAGCAGGTGCGTGCAGACGAAGCGAGGTAACTAATGCTTTTCTTCCATCAGAAATGTGCAGAGCATTATGGGAAAGCCCGACCACAAAAACATAATTCGAAAGGATCCGAACAATAAGAGGATAATAACTGACCAATGACAGTGACACACTTCGGCCCGAAACGCACGATCCAGACGAGTTAGTATTTATTTATATTTAGCGATCACGCACGAGACAAAAATCGACCGCCCGAGGTCGTTTCGTGAAGAACACAAAACCCGCCTTTGCCCTAATGATGATCCTGAGGACAAAAGACCATGGGATTACAAGAGTTTGCTATTACCGATATAGCGATTCGACATGCGCTGCTTTTTCCAATAGTTTTAACGTGTACTGTAAGTTGTATATTACAAAAGCTTGTTAATTATAGCCATAATTCAAACACGGTAGAATCCCATTTATCCGAATTAAATGGGATGGTGTCATTTCGGTTAAAAACTTTCAGCAGTTAAGTAAATACGCACCATACTAAAAAAGAGAATCAGACATTAAAACTATATTTACTTACCTCTCTATATATATCCTAATCTCTACTTTTAAAAAATGAAGAACATGTTTGCATGTTCCTTGCAAAATGCCGGCACGAACAGTCACCAAATTTTGAATACATATAGTCCTCCACTCGAACATTTTCACTTCAAAGTCCGAATTTTTAACGTCGAATTTGTTTTTCATTTACTTCGTATTCTGTAAACATTCAATGAGCTTTTGATTAACAAACTCAGCGATCTGAGCACAAGCAGTGGCAACACTGTTCCAAATAAAACACTTTCATCTCCAGCGCACCAGACTGTTGCCATTCTGCAAAATGAAATATATTTCCCTATTGAACCTTTTACTTCCATTTAAGTTATTTTAGAAAAAATAATACAGATCGGATAAGTAATACACAATTTAAATAAAAAACACGATTAAATTTGAAAGTATTGTAATTTTAATATTTATACCCTGCTAAAGTAAGTAAATAATAAATATGTAAAATGCGATAGCGATAATAATGACAAATAAATAAAAATACATACCGTATTTACTCGCGTATTTTTTCGCCTAGTTTCCCGCGCTAGTGTCATAGTTCGAAATAAAACATTTATCCCCGGGGCGCGTACGAAATTTTGCTAAAATTTAATGAGTATTTCAAAATTCCCTAACTAAAAATAGTACATATTGCTGCCAGCTATTGAAAATCGAATCGTTCAGTTTTGGGGTATGTTAAAAGTAAATATTCTTGATCATTTCGCTTCGCTGGAAGAAACAAAGTTCTTTTCATTAGATGCATTCCTAAAAACGTCAAACGTTGTAAAAGAGTTTTTTTCCTCTTGCTTTGTTACTAAATATTCAAGCTGCGTTTCTTCAGAAGACGCTTTTTGTACCAGTTCCTGTGACATCATTACAAATTTATTA